>NC_083874.1:46976504-51976504 GCF_032452875.1 Bos javanicus | reverse complement strand
CGGTCTATTCTGTTACTCACAAGTAATTCACCGCTTTCAGGTTTTACAACGAAATATTCCTTCTCCGCGCTAATCCGCAGCTTCCTGGCCGACAAGTCCGGGACACTGAGCCCTAGATCTTTAGCAAGATTTCCTACAACCGAGTTTTTGGCCAGCTCCTCGGGAATTGAGTAGCGAATTTGGTTTGGGAGAGCCCCGCGGAATAAAGATAGCAGGAACGGTAACAGTACCTGCCGCCACCGCGTCCGGCCGCTCGTCTCAGTGCTCAGCCTCATCCCGTCTCCCTCCACTCCTGCTCTGCTTCTTGGTCGGGAGGAGAAATAAGCCCTCCGGGGTGGCAAAATCCGGGGTAGGGTCACTTTTTCCTGCTTTTGTTTCTTGTATCCAAACCAGTACTGGCCTCCTCTGTTTGAGCAGGAAGTCAACCTCTTAGAGGCTCCCAAATGCATCTCTGATTATCTTCTCTCCCTTCTTTTGACCTACAGCGACGCCCAGAGGTTTTTCCCAGAAACTGCACTAATGTGTTCTAAAGGTGTTGCAAAAAACTATTTTTTTCTCCTTTTTTTTTAAAAAAAAAACTTAAAAGGAATATTTGTTTTTAAATAGGCATACATTCATAAAGTTCCAGATTCAAAAGGTACACATGTCATGTTTTCCTGGCTCTCCCTCTCTTTAAACAACACATTTCTCTCAGGAGAAATCAGTGTTATGTTTTTAGTGTATTATTCCATTAGTGTGTTTTGTATCATTCAGTAGAATTTTATAAATGTTCTCCCTTTATAGGGAGACACAAAATGAAGTAAACAATATTCCATGTTCTACATCTTGCTTCTTTCACTCATTATGTCTTGAAGATAACATTTTCTGACAGTAGTACATAAAGAGGTTTCCTATTTTTTAATTTCTTATGGTTATGCACTAGCCCATCATATAATTGTGCAACAATTTAACCAGAAATATTATTTTATAAAAGAAACCCGATGTCTACTCAAACAACAATGTATTTTTCATGTTATACTAGTTATAAATAACCTACCTACCTCCTAGGCACCGAAAAAAAAAAAAGTATCACTCTGATTCTAGAAATGCATTTTAAATGCAAGAATCCAAATATGTCTGTCATAGTCTCAGGACAAGTGATATTTCCAAATTATATTTTTAAGCTTCACTATTTTAAATGATCTCTCCTCACATACGATTTGCTTCTCAATATACATTTATTATCAGTATTTTCTTTTTCCACTCTCCATGCCAGTTACATGTATCATACACATTCTTCTTTTACTCTATGGATTGCACCACAATTTCCCATGAAGACAAAGGCATTTAGAAACTCAAACTCTTCTTCTTAAGCTTAATTGAGGCATAGTCCAATTAAGCTTTCCTTAGAAATCAAAAAGGGTCTCACAGTGATACCATAATAGGTAATTTAGAAGTTATGAAAATCACTTCTGCAATCTATTAAATATGAGTGGAATTAAATTGGTAATATTTTTGATAATCATCTGCACCAAAGAAATCATACATAGTCACTTCACATCACAAACTGTAAAATCACAATATGTGAAATGTATCAATCTGATTGAGAAATTATCCCTGTGAAAGTTATATCCAAAATTTAAACATATTCTCCAATATTTATAAGTTGTTATTGTTTAATCATAATGGAAAACACCTGTCTCAAAGGAAAGAGAAGCAAATTTCAAGCAAAACACAGTAGGGTGTAAAGAGGAAATTTAAAAATACTCAATAGAGATGAAACAATAGCCTCATACAAGAGAATGTGTTAATATGAATTTACACAATTGCTTCCTATTTTACAATTCTAGTCTATCCTTTCAGTAATGCCTAAAGAATAATGGCTTTAAAGATGTGAGATGTTACAAGTATAAAATTAAGAAATTGCTACTGACAGTGTAACCAAATGAAGGTTACAAAGGATAAATAATAACTGAAGAATCATCTGTCTTTCCACTTTAAAGCAACAGAATACAAAAAAAAGTGTTTTATTGATCTATATATGTACACACACACACACACATACATATATGAAATATAATTGGAGACATTTATGGAGTTCTCTCCCTACGTTTCAGTGTGGCAAGATTTGACTCACCTGATTAAGACTGGATTCTCCTTTTGTTTCCAGTAAATCTTGAGATATCAGGAGAGGCTCGCTTTTCTCACAACTCTCCCTACTGATGAGCGTGTCCGCGTAGTTCGGCTGCGGGAAGATCACGTGACTCCCCCGAGAGTCCGCCGTGAGCGAGACCTCGTGCGAATAGGTCTGCAGGAAAGCCCGCACCCCGTCCACGCCCACAAACTGAGACGCCGGCACGCCAGCCAACCCGCTGCCCGAAGCCTGGAACAGACGCGACGTGTGCCAGTGCCGCAGTCTGAGAGCCAGTAGCACAATGACAAAGGCGAGGAAGACACAGGAGACCGCGGCCACCGCCACCACCAGGTAGAGTGTGAGGCTTGAGTCGTCAGGGTCCACTGAGGGCTTCAGGCTGCCTAGGTCAGTCAGGATGTCTGGGATGCTGTCAGCCACAGCCACCGTGAGCGTGACGGTGGCCGAGAGAGGGGGCTGGCCGTGGTCCTGGACTGCCACCACCAGGCTCTGCTTGAGCGCGTCTCTGTCCAGCAGGGCCCGCGCTGTGCGCACCTCGCCCGTGTGCAGCCCCACGGCGAAGAGCCCTGGGTCACTGGCCTTGAGCAGGCGGTAGGACAGCCAGGCGTTCTGTCCCGAGTCTCTGTCCACTGCCACCACCTTGGTGACCAGGTAGCCAGGCTCTGCGGAGCGGGGTGCCAGCTCCACACCCATGGAACCATCAGTGGGGAGGGCGGGGTATAGGATTTCGGGTGCATTGTCATTCTGGTCCAGCACAAATATGCTCACAGACACGTTGGTGCTGAGGGGTGGGTCCCCGCTGTCACTAGCAGTCACCAGTAGCTGCAGGTCTCTAACTTGCTCATAGTCAAAGGACTGCAAAGCATACATGACTCCAGTGTCCTTGTTTATAGAGACGTAGGTGGAGAGAGGCGACCCCTGCAGTGTGTCCTCAGCCAGAGAGTAAGTGACCCTTGAATTCTGGTTACTATCAGGGTCCTGGGCTGTTACAGAGAAGATGGAGGCTCCCCTGGGGTTGTTTTCTGGAATGTAGGCCATGTAGGAAGCATAAGGAAAGGCAGGTGGATTGTCATTGACGTCTGCCACATTTAGTGAGATGTATGTTTCTGTAGACAATGGCGGAGTTCCATGGTCAGTGGCAGTTACAGTGATGTTATATTCTGACACCTCTTCCCTATCTAGAGCCCTGAGTGTCAACAACTGATAATAATTTCCATAGGTCTTTTCAAGTGTGAACGGCAGGTTATCCAGAATGGAACACGTGACAAGGCCATTCTCTCCTGAATCACTGTCATGCACATTGAAAAGTGCAATTACTGTGCCTGGGGAAGAAGTTTCTTGGATAGAGCTGGTGAGAGATGTAACTGTGACTTCTGGAGCATTGTCATTTACATCCAGAATTGTCACCAGTACCTTACTTCTGGCTCGGAGACCAGGTCCATCATGGGCTTCTACATCTATATCATAGAATCCAGAGTCCTCATAATCCAAACCTCCCAATATCGTTATGTCCCCAGTCAGAGAATTCAACTGGAATAGCTGGGATATTTTATCTCTTACTTTCCGGAAAGAATATGTGACTTCTCCATTGGCTCCTTCATCTGGATCAGTGGCTTTTACAGTGAGTAGCCTGGAGCCCACCGTCACATTCTCCCGCACACTGATGTGGTACTCGGGCTGAGTGAATACTGGGGCATTGTCGTTGGTATCCACAAGTGTTACAAGAATCCTTGCAGTGCCAGAGTAAACCGGGTCGCCTCCGTCAAAGGCGGTCAAAATGAGGTGGTGAACCGCCTCTTCCTCACGGTCCAGGGCGTGCTCCAGTACCAGCTCAGGATACTTAATCCCATCAGCTCCGCTTTGCACGTCTAGGGAGAAGTGGACATTCGAGCTGAGCTGGTAACCCTGTAGGGAGTTTATCCCTATATCCGGATCAAAAGCTTCAGGAAGAGGAAACCTTGTCCCAGGGTTTTCACTTTCAGCGACTTTTATTTCCCTTTGCTCTGCCCCAAAGTCGGGCGCATTATCATTAACATCAATTATTTCCACTTCAACTCCAAAAATCTTCACTTTGTCTTCTAAGAGAATCTCTAGGTTTACTACACATTTGGGAGATCTGTCACAGAGCTCCTCCCGATCTATCCTGCCCGCGGTGACCAAGCTGCCGCTTCGCGGGTTCAGAGCAAAGAGCTGCGTCCTACCTCTGGAGACGATGCGGACTCCGCGCTTCGCCAGCTCCTGGGGTTCCAGCCCCAGGTCCTTGGCGATGTTGCCCACGAAGGAGCCCTTTTCCATCTCCTCAGGCACCGAGTAGCGGATCTGTTCGGCCCGGATTTTCCACAGGGCCCCCAGGAGAACACAGATCCAGATTAGCCGGTTGCATCTTGGGCAGAAAGGAGGAGACGCCATGACAGCCCCGCGGCGGAATAGCTTGCGCGCTTGGGTGTTCCCTTGGTGGAGGCTTGGGGATTCCCAGGATCTTTGGGGTCTAGGATAAGGTACTTTCACCGTTGGATGTTGGAGCTCTCGGGGGTCCTGTTCGAAGAAGCTTTCTAAAACTCCAAAGCCAGTGCGTTGTGATGCAGAAATCTTGTGGTACGGATTAAATTCCTGGTTCTTTTTTCCCCCGATTGGTGAACAGCGACACTCAGAGTCCTAACCTGTTACTGCAATCTATTCTTGGTAAAGAAAGGATCGCTTGTACACCATTTCTTTTCCGTGTTCAATTTTCTCCAAAATAATCAAAACCAAACATCTGCTGTTTAATTTGCAGTGAAAATCTATAATTGATCCAAAGCTTCCTGTACAGTAAGCCTGATAAAGTAATTTGTTTTTTCAGAGACAAGTTTTTTTGAAGAATTTTTCTACCTCTTTTAAGTTTGTTGCATTATTCTCATAGCTCAATTTCAATTTGCATTGCAAAAAGGATATGTTTACCCCTCCCCAAAAGCAAGGTTATACTTGAAAAATAGAAGAATAAATAGTTGAAAAGACAGTGTCCAAGAAGTTGGAGATCTGGGTTCTAGTCCCAACCTACACAGAAACAAGTTTTCTCACATGATTGACCCTTTAAAATCTGGGGCAAGTTTTTAATTCCCTTGTTAGAAAATATCTACTGTTTAGGAGCTAGTTTTACCCCTTTGCAAATGGGCTTGACAAATATGATAATAGCTTTGGGAAGGATATTTGTTCATTGATTTTATATAAGAAGATTTGAGACCACAGGTTATGTCTGTGAGGATCATGTTCACAGTGAGTCCTCAAACTCTAGAATAGCATATTTCATTGAGTATATACTCGAATAATTTTTCAATGCTTAACGAACGAGTCATTAATGAAGCTGCAAAACCTAAAACAAGGCATAAATAACTGATGTTAAAAGAAGTAATAAAGGTAAAAAGAAAAGTTAAACTGAAGCACTATAAAGAGCATATGGTGTTTCAGTGATCTTCTCCATATTAGGACACATCCAGAAGGTATTATCTTACTATTACTTATAACTTTAGTTTTGATTTTAGAAATAATTGGTAAAAAGGAAATATTTTAATAATTATCATTGCATGTTTTATAGCTTTCTTATTAATGAATACTTAGAGCAGTTTACTAATCTGAGAAAATTTGAGATAAAGCAGCAAGTACTCAGTTCTTTAATTATTACTCACATAATATTTAGTTTCTAGAAATTACTCATAAATTTTGACCAGACTCAAAACTCCATTAATTATTCAGAGCTTTTAAAATTCTCTGACTTTGGAGAGTAGGTTGAAGGTATTTTTCACAGTCCTCAAAAAACCCACAACTTTCTGGGGGTTGGGAGGTAAAATATAATGTTTTGAAAAAAATTTGACTCACTTATCAGAAGTCTATGTTAAAAAATTATGGAAAAGTCTCTGTATGCAAAAAAATGTCCATTACATTCCTCATTATAGCAGTGACAAAGTAGATAGGGTACAAAAACTAATTATTTAAGGATGGTCAAGGAAATTACTCTTGACAGTTTACAAAATGGGAAAAAAGACCCAAAGTTAGTGATTCAAATATGAAACCTGTCAGTTTTTGCTATGTATGATAAAGCAAAAAAGTGCTGAGACTTAATTATTGAAGGTTATATTAATACATCACAGAAAAAGATAAACAACTAAAATGTATTTGATGAAAATGAACAAAAATTTTAACTTAAGAAGAAAGAAATGTTAGTACATTTTAAAAAAAAAGGCACATTACACATCAACTATGTAAAGGCAGTGCTATTACTAAGGGCGGTGACAGAAAAAGCTGTTTTTAGCAGGATTTGCTGATGTATAGAAATGCCAAGAGTGCAAATTGAGAAGTAACAACCAGTAATAATTAACCATCAAGACTACTGAGCAATCAAGAAACCAATCTCAACCCATCCAACATACCTCCTCTCCCACTACCATCACTAGAACAGTGAACAAGGACCAAAATTAATGATGCACTATTGAAAATAAAATACAGCAATAAAATCTAAGTCTGCAAAAACTCACGTGATGGGAAAAAGAGGAATCATAGGCGATTTGGGGATCTTCATTACTGGTACCTATATCCATAGAGGGATCTTCACCTAGGAGATCCCCAGGGGGAGCCGTTTCCAGGGTCACATTGTGAAAATTAAATTCCGTCTTAGCTGATTGAGAGGCAACGCACAGATTGTAGGAATAGGGCAACGTTCCCTCACTGTAGTGGGGGAGAACTCCAGGTGCAGACTTGACACAGAGACCAGGCTTAAAGCAGCCCCAAGCAGCAGGGCTGGAGGAGCGTCGCAGGTGCAGGGCGACCGCCAGAATCACCGCGAGGAGGAAAAGCACCGAGATCAAGGCCAAGGCCACCACCAGGTAAAACTGCAGCTCAGCTTGGGGGTCAGACGGCGCGGGCTGGTCGCTGAGGTCCGGCAGCGCCTCCTGCAGGCTGTCGGCGAAAACCAGGAGCAGCGTGGCGGTGGCCGAGAGGGGCGGCTGTCCCCCATCGCGCACAGCGACCAGCAGGCGCTGGCGGGCCGCGTCCCTGTCGCCCAAGGCCCTCGCCGTGCGCACCTCGCCCGTGCGAAGCCCCACGCTGAACAGTCCGGGCTCGCTGGCCTGCAGCACGTGGTAGGACAGCCAGGCGTTGTGTCCAGAATCGGCGTCCACCGCCACCACTTTGGTGACTAAGTAGCCGGGCTGCGCGGCGCGGGGCACCGTGTCGAAGAGCGCCGAGCCGTCGGGCCCCAGCGCCGGGTACAGCACCCTGGGCGCGTTGTCATTGCGGTCGCCCACCAGCACGCGCAGGCTCACGTTGGAGCTGAGCGCTGGCGAGCCGTGGTCGCGGGCCTGCAGTGTCAGCTGGAAGGCACGCAGTTGCTCGTGGTCGAAGGCGCGCTGTGCGAACACCACTCCGCTCTGCGGGTTCACGGACACGTAGGACGACAGCGCGCGCGGCTCCAGGTCGCTGGCCACGATGGAGTAGGAGACGTGGCCATTGGGCCCCAGGTCAGGGTCGGAGGCGCTGACATGCGCGATGGAAGCGCCAGGCGGGTTATTTTCTGCCACGTGGACCACATACGTGGCCTGGTGGAAAACCGGAGCGTTGTCGTTGACATCGCGGATATATAGGGTGACGCTTGTACTGGAGGAAAGGGCAGGCTTGCCTTTGTCAGTGGCTGCGATGGTGACATTGTACTCTGCCTTCTGCTCTCGGTCTAGGGCACCATCAATCACTAGTTTGTAGTAATTCTTAGAGGTGGATTCTAATTTGAAGGGAACTTCTTCCTGAACATAGCATGTTACCAAACCATTTTGCTCAGAATCCTGGTCTTGAACTTTAATGAGGGCTATTACAGTTCCCAGGTCTGAGCCCTCAGGAATCTGGTTAGAGAAGGACATGAATGTCACCTCTGGGGCATTGTCATTCTCATCAACAATTTCAATCTGAACATTACAGTGAGCCGTGTGTACTCCTCCATCCTTGGCTTCAACACCCAACATGTATCTACTTGTCTCTTCAAAGTCCAATGTACCATTGGTTGTGATGTCACCAGTATTTGTATTGAGAATGAAGAGGAGGCTGGTAGTTGCTGGGGCATTGAGGAAGGCATAGGTGATTTCTGCATTAATGCCCTCGTCCTGGTCAGTGGCCATCACGTGCAGCACGGAGGTTCCCCAGGGCACATTTTCTTGGAGGCTAACCCTGTAAGTGTCCTGGCTGAACACTGGAGCATTATCATTGGCATCAGTGACCTGTATCCTGATCAGGGTAGTGCCACTTAGAGGTGGGTCCCCACCATCCATGGCAGTCAGGATTAAATGGTGGGAATTCTGCTGTTCTCTGTCCAGAGGTTTTTCCAGCAGTAACTCTGGGTATTTACTTCCATCAGGACTTTGCTTCATTGACAGAGAGAAGTGCTCATTGTGGCTGATGAAATATTTCTTCAGTGAGTTACCATCTACATCTGCATCTTGTGCAGAATCCAGAGGGAATTTTACCCCTGGTAAGGCTAACTCAGAGATTTCCAAGTCAATGCTTTTTGCAATGAAACGTGGTGCATTGTCATTAATATCTTGAATTGCAACACTTACATGGAAAATAGTCATTGGATTGTCAGCAACCATTTCAAATTCTACAGCACACTCAGATTTTCTCCCGCAAATCTTCTCTCGATCTATCCTGCCACTCACTAGCAAATCCCCATTCTCTGCTCTCACACTGAAAAAGTCCTCTGCACTAATCCGCAGTTTTCGAGCTGGCCACTCCTGGACACTGAGCCTTAGATCCTTGGCCAGGTTCCCCACCCATGAGCCCTTGTCCAGCTCCTCTGGAATAGAGTACTGGATCTGCTGGGAGATTGCCCCGCGCAACAATGACAGCAGGAAGAGAAATAGTACCTGACTTTTCATTGTTTCAGCTTTTCTGAAGCTCCTAAGCATTTCTTGAACTTCCTGGGAAGCTGCTCTTCAAGATGTCTCTGGAATGTTTAAATAATCAACACAGCACCCTGGACTTCTGTGATTTGAGGGTATGATTTGCAGAAGGTGCGTCTGCATTCCGATGTGTACAGGACAAAGCAAGAAAGAAAACACTGCCGGCCACTCCTGCAGAACTGAAAACGTTTATCTTCCCTTTGGTCAACAGCGGCCCCAGGAGGTTGCCTGAGAAAACTGCATATTACCCAACTACCTATTCCTCAAAGTGTAAGCTCTTGAATCTATTAATATATATCTTGTCTTTTTATTTTTTAGAAAGAACAAACTATTCAAAATTTCCCTTCAAATCTGATATTGTCTAGATTTCCATCATCTTTTAAATGTTGCCATCATTTTATTCTTCTTTCTTCATTAAAGATTTTCCATAAAGCATACAGCTTTTATTTTGGAGGGCAAAAATATCTTCAGTGATTCTACTGTATTTATAAACACTGGCATGACTAGTATCATGACTAGTATGGATGTAACTAACTAGGTTATTGTTAGTGGATAAAAACATTTAATCTTTGGAAAACAGAGAAAGTAAAAATCCTAGACTTATTTTACTATATTGCTCAGCATTTTAACATATATGTAACCTTCCCATTAAGTACAAAGGAGCCTGACAGTTTGTTAAAGAGACCAATCTAGTATTTGAGCGTACATCTGCTTTTATAAAACTAAATATTGTGTAAGTATGTTTATTTTAGTGAAATCAGTGCTTTTTTTACTATATGATTTTATACACAAATACTCCTTAATTCAAATACTCAGTTCCAGTCAATTTATACATTAGTAAGTGTAATGAGTTTGATCACTGGTAAATCTTTGAGAGGAATCGAAAGTTCTTAGACACTCCCATTTTGAAACTTACGTATAATCCTTAAACCAGTCTTAGGTAAGTAAAACAGACAGCACCTTTATTTCAAATGCACTACCAAATTAGATGCACAACCAAAAAATTTGTTGTTACCCTGCAGCTCTAATCCATACTCCTTTTACATTCCAGTCAAGACAGATTATTGTTTTCCTAAGACATCCTTTCCCTTGTTTGCCCTAGTTCATGTCTTGATACTTTCTGTTCCTTTTATTATAAACCCTCCTCCCCTTTTATTGTAATGAAGTCTTCAGTTCAGTTCAGTCAGTTCAGTTGCTCAGTCGTGTCCGACTCTTTGCGACCCCATGAATCGCAGCACACCAGGCCTCCCTGTCCATCACCAACTCCCAGAGTTCACTCAAACTCACGTCCATCTAGTCAGTGATGCCATCCAGCCATCTCATCCTCTGTCCTCCCCTTCTCCTCCTGCCCCCAATCCCTCCCATCCTTTTTAGTGAAAATGGCATGTCTGAGACCTCTTATTATCCATACAAATAGATGCCTTTGTACTCTATGTATTTTCCCAATATATGTGTAGGTTATATTTTATATTAAATTCTTAGAAAATTCTCTTAGTATCATAAAGATTTTTCCTAAAAAATATTCCAAAGGTAATGTGCCTTTTTTCCACGATGCACTTGCAGGTTTGAGTGAGACTACACACTTCTCTGTTTTCAGCTATTTTGTTCAGGCTCTTTCATCACCCACTTTTGAATGTATCCCTTCATAACACACTGAAGGAGAGATGTACTCCTTTGTTTAAGATCTAATGAAATCTATTTAGGCCTAATTTTGGATGACTCTGGTGTAACTTTATGGGTGAAAATAATTTAATAAATTTCAAAATGGGTCAACAATTTATAGCCCAAGAAAGTTGTAGGACTCCTGGGACTTCCCTGGTGCTCCAGTGGCTAACACTCCAAGCTCCCAATGCAGCAGGCCAGGTTGCATACCAGGTAAGGGAACTAGATCCCATATGCTACAAGGAAGATTGAAGATCCTGAGTGCTGTGACCAAGACCAAGTGCAGTCAAATAAATATAGAAATATTTTTAAAAAAAGTTTTAGGACTCCGTTTCCATGGTTGAAATGGACGGTCTGGAAATCTCTAAAGAGGCTAAGACATATCTCCTTACATTTTATAATCTGTCTCAAAGGACAAGGAATGCAACTCCAAGGCTCGTAACTGTTTAGGCAATTGAGCTTCCCACCTTCAGAGAAAAGGCTGAAATCCATATGGATACACACAAATACACACACTTTAAGTATACCAAGTAGGGACTACATGCCAGGTAAAAGAATTTGACAAGCCTCTATATTTTTTACCCTGTTGTTTTTATGTTATCAGGATGAATCCAGTTTGGTCTGTCTTGGAAGGAGTTAAGCATCATATTATTAGAGCCTAAAATACTATATACTTGTTTATCAGGATAGGCTAGGTAGGCTGAAGTGACAAACTTCATCATTACAGCAATTTAAAATAAAAACATCTACTTATCACAGGTATACAAATCAATGTTGAGTCAACCACAGGGCTCTTCTTTCATTGCAGTCATTCAAGGACTTAGATAGGAGGCACAGTCACAATTTCAAATAATAAGTTAGAGATCTGATAATTCTTAAAATGACAACTAGGACTTCCTCTGGGAAGAGAGTCACATACTTCTTTACTAGGCCCACTCAGCTATATCAGGCAAGGAAGTGCAGCCCCACCACAATCCCAGAAGAGAGGAATACATTTAAACAAAAGAACCAATGACTACTTCATTGCTTTATTTTCAAATAAATGTGTATTAAAAATTTATAATAACCACATTGGCATAACTGTTCTTAAAAATATTAAAAGAAAGAAAGAAACTCACCTGGAGCTCGTTGGGGTCTCCCTTCATTACCAGTAAATCTTGAGATATCAAGAGAGGCTCGCTTTTCTCACAGCTCTCTTGACTGATGAGCGTGTCCGCGTAGTTCGGCTGCGGGAAGATCACGTGACTCCCCCGAGAGTCCGCCGTGAGCGAGACCTCGTGCGAATAGGTCTGCAGGAAAGCCCGCACCCCGTCCACGCCCACAAACTGAGACGCCGGCACGCCAGCCAACCCGCTGCCCGAAGCCTGGAACAGACGCGACGTGTGCCAGTGCCGCAGTCTGAGAGCCAGTAGCACAATGACAAAGGCGAGGAAGACACAGGAGACCGCGGCCACCGCCACCACCAGGTAGAGTGTGAGGCTTGAGTCGTCAGGGTCCACTGAGGGCTTCAGGCTGCCTAGGTCAGTCAGGATGTCTGGGATGCTGTCAGCCACAGCCACCGTGAGCGTGACGGTGGCCGAGAGAGGGGGCTGGCCGTGGTCCTGGACTGCCACCACCAGGCTCTGCTTGAGCGCGTCTCTGTCCAGCAGGGCCCGCGCTGTGCGCACCTCGCCCGTGTGCAGCCCCACGGCGAAGAGCCCTGGGTCACTGGCCTTGAGCAGGCGGTAGGACAGCCAGGCGTTCTGTCCCGAGTCTCTATCCACTGCCACCACCTTGGTGACCAGGTAGCCAGGCTCTGCGGAGCGGGGTGCCAGCTCCACACCAGTAGAACCATCAGTGGGGAGGGCAGGGTATAGAATCTCAGGTGTGTTGTCATTCTGGTCCAACACAAATAGGCTCAAAGACACGTTGCTGCTGAGTGGAGGGTTCCCACTGTCACTAGCAGTCACCAGTACCTGCAGATCTCTAATCTGCTCAAAGTCGAAGGAGTGCAGAGCATACAGGATGCCAGTGTCTGAGTTTATGGAGACGTAGGTGGAGAGAGGCGCCCCTTGGATGGTATCCTCAGTCAGTGCATAGGTAATGTGGGCATTCTCAATGCTGTCAGGGTCCTGGGCTGTCACAGAGAAGATGGAGGCTCCCCTGGGGTTGTTTTCAGCAATGTAGGCAGAATAGGAGTCATGAGTGAAAGCAGGTGGGTTGTCGTTGATGTCTGCCACATGCAGGGTGATGTGTGTGTCTGTGGACAGTGGCGGACTACCCCCATCTGTAGCTCTCAGAGTGATGTTATATTCAGACTCCTGTTCACGGTCCAGAGATCTGGTGGTCACTAAGCGGTAATATTGGTTTATTGATTTTTCTAAATTAAATGGCATATTTCCCAGGACAAAAACTGTGACCTGTCCATTTTGCCCGGAATCCCTATCATGCACGTTGATAAGGGCAATTTCCCTTCCAGCAGTTGACTCTTCTGGAACTGATTCTGTGAGAGAAGTAATTGTAACTTCTGGGGCATTGTCATTCACATCCAGAACTGTGACCAGAATCTTAGCTCTTGAAAGAAGACCTGGTCCATCTTGTGCTTCTATTTTAATTTCATAGAAAGTAGCATCCTCATAATCTAGATTTTTTAATATCGTTAAGTCCCCAGTCACTGAATTGAGATTAAAAATCTGAGCGATTTTCCCAGGCATTTTATCTAGTACATAGGATACTTGAGCATTGAATCCCTCATCAGGGTCAGTGGCATTCACTGTGAGCAGCCAAGTGCCTACCGGCAGGTTCTCTTGAACACTTACTCGATACTCAGGCTGGGTAAATACTGGTGGATTGTCATTTGCATCTAGAACTGTCACTTGGATGCCCAAATTGCCAGAGTGGACAGGGTCACCACCATCAGAAGCAGTGAGGACAAGTTGGTGAACTTTCTTTTCCTCCCGGTCAAGAGCCCACTGCAGCACCAGCTCTGGATACTTGGCCCCATCAGTGACACTCTTCACAGCCAGGGAGAAGTAGTCATTGGGGCTGAGCTGATAGTTCAGCTGAGAGTTCGTGCCCACATCTGGGTCAAAGGCAGTCTTAAGTGGAAATCGAGTTCCAGGAACTGTTAGTTCACTAATTTTTATTTCCAATTCCTCCGTCAGAAAATCAGGAGCATTGTCATTAAGGTCTTTAATTTCTACTTCTACTTCAAAAATGTTCAATTTGTCTTCAACCAGGATGTTAAAACTCACCAGACACTGTGGACTCTGAGCGCAGAGCTCCTCCCGATCTATCCTGTCCGCGGTGACCAAGCTGCCGCTTCGTGGGTTCAGAGCAAAGAGCTGCGTCCTACCTCTGGAGACGATGCGGACTCCCCGCTCCGCCAGCTCCTGGGGCTCCAGCCCCAGGTCCTTGGCGATGTTACCCACGAAGGAGCCTTTGTCCAGCTCCTCTGACACCGAATAGCGGATCTGCCCGCATCCGGTCTTGCACAGCGTCCCCAGAAGCACGCAAAGCAGGGCCAGTCCTCCGCACTTTCTGAATCTCTGGTAATTGGTCATTTCCGTTTTGGTGAATTATTTTCTCTGAATTGGGTTCCAGTTTCCCAAGGCAGACTTCAGTCTTATTTTCTCAAGGAACGAAGACTTTCGTGGGCCTAATTTATAGGTCACAGAGCTGGCTGACTGACGGGGTGAGCTTTGAGGCAGCGTCAGATCTTCCGAGTGTGATTTGCTGGTTCTCTGCTCTTTGGAAACAAGGAAAAGGACTAGTTCTTCAGCGGCGTTTTCCTTGAGTGGTGAACAGCGACGCTCAGAGGCATAACCGTTCACTGCACGCTCTGACAAATCTAAGAAATTTTTAAGTTTCCAAGCACCTGAAATTCTTTTTGTTCAGAGGTAATGAGCTCAGTTTTTGTTTTACATAACTGAATCACTATATGTCAAAAGATTTAAAGTATCTTCCTTAATAATCCATGAGTTAACCTGAATGCCAGTAATATTGCTTCAAACACGCTGAAGTTACTGTTATGAAATGTTCAAAGTTTAAGAAGTGCACAGAAATATCAGTCATATTTATAAGGTATGCCTCTTGAAATCTGTCCTTCATAGCTTGGCATTTTAGTTTCAGTATTTTTCATTTAACCCATTCATTAAACATATATATAATTGAGTATCTGACAATACTTGGGGATTTAACGATACAAACACAGCTACTTCCTTCATGGAGTTATAAGGATATAAAAGCAAACAAGGAATTATAGTGCAGTGAGATACTGACATAAGATCAGAGGCCAAGGGCAATAAGAGGGCCTCCAACCTGGCCTTGGAGGTTAGCAAAGGTTTTCCCAAGAAACCTGAGAGGAATGGATCACGGAGGGGTAAGGCCTGGATATAAGACAGAAGAATATGGCAATACCTAGATGTGAGAGAGAAACCACAGAACTTCAGGGTACTGAAAGTAGTCTGTTTTGCCTAAAATTAGAGTGTGAAGATGTTTTTAAGGACCAAAACTGAAACTAGTAGAGATAAACTTTTGTTTTGTATTCCAGAAACCCCTTTCCTGTATTTGTTTTCCTCTCCAAAGCACAATAATAGGAACTCATTTGTCACTTCAATCATGATGCATTATATAGCGATGCATAAGGCATTTATTTCAAGAAGAGTTACTGTATACACTAAAAGGAACTTTGTTTTCAATTTTCCCCAGTTTGTACTATTATTCCACAGTGAGTGCCAACTTTATCTCAAAGAAACTGATGTAATAGTAATAACACAATTTCCCTCAGATGCCCTTAAACAGTGAAGAATCACATCTTAAAGAACGATGGCACCATTATATACATGACTTAGTACAGGATTATTTCCAAATAAAAGATGATCTCAGTTACACAGAAGTGTATTTTTTGTTCTTTGTTATTAAGTATATAACTAACATACTAAAAGCCAACATGGGAAGAGGAATGGGGGAGGAAAACTTGGTTGTAAGGGGGACTGATGTTGGTGGAGGAACTGGAAACATTTTCAACAGCTGCTGTGAGTAGGAAACTTTGAGACGAGAAATGTAAAAGGAGAATCTTTAGGGGCAATTATTTGATATGGTCTCTGAATCCCTTGAGGATATATATTATTTTTAAAGATAAAAAGGCAATGTTTCCTCATATGAGAAAAATAAAATAACAGGAAACAGACACATCTTAACTATTATACAAACCATGTATTATATTAATACAGCAAATGATAACTCAATTACTCTTAAAGGAACACAGAGCTACTTTAGAGGCTAATGACATTCTGAACTAAACAGAGATTGCGTGACATACCTTCCTGAAACATGGTGAAGCATATCTATTCTTAAACACATCTTTTAATAGGGAAGATCATTCAAATAAAAAAATATGAGGAATCTCACTGCTAAACTGAAGGAAAAACAAAGACTGAGATGAAAACAAACAACTACAGTATTTATTAATATTCATAAACAAATATAAAGCATAAAAGT
The DNA here is from genome assembly GCF_032452875.1 of Bos javanicus. NCBI lineage: Eukaryota > Metazoa > Chordata > Mammalia > Artiodactyla > Bovidae > Bos > Bos javanicus. The sequence continues at coordinate 51,960,313 of NC_083874.1, read as the reverse complement.
ATTAAATTTTAAAAGAGGGAGATATTTGAGGAAACAAAAGTCAACATTCATATATCTAACAAAGAACTGTTGATTCGGGTGGATTGGGATGGTTTGCTAAGGGATGAGAAAGAAAGTAGGAGAAACCAGATACCCCAGTTCCTAAGGCTGTTTTTTTTTTGTTGTTGTTAATGCATTAATTTTTTTTAACTGGAGGATAATTGCTTTACAATATTGTGCTGGTTTCTGCCATACATCAACATGAATCAGCCACAGGTATCCATATGACCCCTCCCTCTTGAACCTAAGGCTCTTTTGATAATCTAAATATCATCTTCAGCTACTAATTCCCAATTTATACCAATGACACAATGATTCTAGCTCCTCTTCCCTGTTACACCATGTGAACACTTAGAACTAGTGAGAAATAATTCATAAGGACTATTTCTTAAAAATTGAACATGTCCACAAAGAAATATGGGAAATAGAAAAGGTATGGTAAACTGTGGAGACAGCTAAGTAATTAGGTAAATTCATGTCTTTTAGCAAAGTAACTCACAGGAATGTTAGGAAGAGAGTTTACCTGAGAAAATGTTTCTTCTTTATCTTCAGGTAGAAATTGAGGTTCTGAAACAAAATCCTTTTTCTCACAGCTCTCCTGGCTGATGAGCGTGTCCGCGTAGTTCGGCTGCGGGAAGATCACGTGACTCCCCCGAGAGTCCGCCGTGAGCGAGACCTCGTGCGAATAGGTCTGCAGGAAAGCCCGCACCCCGTCCACGCCCACAAACTGAGACGCCGGCACGCCAGCCAACCCGCTGCCCGAAGCCTGGAACAGACGCGACGTGTGCCAGTGCCGCAGTCTGAGAGCCAGTAGCACAATGACAAAGGCGAGGAAGACACAGGAGACCGCGGCCACCGCCACCACCAGGTAGAGTGTGAGGCTTGAGTCGCCAGGGTCCACTGAGGGCTTCAGGCTGCCTAGGTCAGTCAGGATGTCTGGGATGCTGTCAGCCACAGCCACCGTGAGCGTGACGGTGGCCGAGAGAGGGGGCTGGCCGTGGTCCTGGACCGCCACCACCAGGCTCTGCTTGAGCGCATCTCTGTCCAGGAGGGCCCGCGCTGTGCGCACCTCGCCGGTGTGCAGCCCCACCGCGAAAAGCCCTGGCTCGCTGGCCTTGAGCAGGCGGTAGGACAGCCAGGCGTTCTGGCCTGAGTCTCTGTCCACTGCCACCACCTTGGTGACCAGGTAGCCAGGCTCTGCAGAGCGGGGTGCCAACTCCACACCCGTGGAACCATCCGTGGGGAGGGCAGGGTACAGAATCTCAGGTGTGTTGTCGTTCTGGTCCAGCACGAATATGTTCACAGACACGTTGGTGCTGAGGGGTGGATTCCCACCATCCTGTGCTGTAACCCATAACTGAAGTTCACAGAACTGCTCATAATCAAAGGAACGCAGTGCATAGAGGACACCGGTGTCAGAGTTGATGGAGATGTAGGAGGACAGGGGTGCACTCTGAAGGGTGTCCTCAGCCAAGCTATAAGTTACATGGGCATTGTCGTTGCTGTCGGGGTCACAGGCCATCACAGAAAAGATGGAGGCACCTCTGGGGTTGTTTTCAGGAATGTAGGCAGAATAGGATGTGTGGGGAAAGGTGGGAGGGTTGTCGTTGATGTCTGTCACCTGCAGCAAGATGTAAGCATCTGTGGATAGAGATGGGCTCCCTCCATCTTTAGCAGTTACAGTGATGTTGTAAGAGGAAAACTGTTCTCTGTCAAGGACTCTAGTTGTAACCAATCGGTGGTAACTGTCCACTGACCTTTCTAATTTGAAAGGAAGGTTCTCTGGGAGTGAACATGTGATAAATGCATTCTGCCCAGAGTCTCTGTCATGTACATTGAAAAGTGCGATTATGGTTCCTGGAGGAGAATCTTCAGGAACTGAACTTGTAGCAGATGTCATGTAGAATTCTGGGACATTGTCATTCACGTCCAGAACTGTGACAATGACCTTCATTCTGGTCAGAAGGCCCGGACCATCCTGAGCTTCAATATCAATTTCATGGAATTTGGCATCCTCATAATCTAGGCTTTTTATGATTGTTATTTCTCCAGATGATGACTTAAGCTCAAATACCTCTGAGGTTTCTTCAGGGTTTTTCTCCAGAAAATATGTCACCTGGGCATTGTATCCCTCATCTGCATCAGTGGCGGTCACTGTAAGTATCCGTGTGCCTACGGGAGTATCCTCTGGAACACTTACACGGTACTCGGGCTGTGTAAAAACAGGAGCGTTGTCGTTCACATCCAAGACCGTCACGCGGATGCGGGAGGTGCCAGATCTGATAGGGTCGCCCCCGTCCAAAGCCTTGAGAACGAGGTAGTGTACGGCCTCCTCCTCACGGTCGAGAGCGCGTCCCAGCACCAGCTCCGGGTACTTGTTACCATCCATCCCGCTTCGCACGTCCAGAGAGAAGTGGTCATTTGAATTAATTTCGTACTTTTGGAGAGTGTTCTCTCCGACGTCTGCATCATGCGCGCTCTTAAGAGGGATCCGGAATCCTGGCATAGTCGTTTCACTAATTTTTAGCTCCACTTCCTCTACTCCAAAGCGAGGGGCATTATCGTTAATATCTTTTATTTCCACTTCTACTGAATAAATACTCAATTTATCTTCCAGGAGTATGTTAAAACTCACCAGACACCGCGCACTCTGGGCGCAGAGCTCCTCCCGGTCTATCCTGCCCGCGGTGACCAAGCTGCCGTTTCGCGGGTTCAGAGCGAAGAGCTGCGTCCTACCTCTGGAGACGATGCGGGCTCCGCGCTCTGCCAGTGCCAGAGGCTCTAGCCCGAGATCCTTGGCAACACTGCCCACGAATGACCCTTTTTCTATCTCTTCTGGCACTGAATAGCGCATCTGCCCAGCTCCAACCTTCCACAGGGCCGCCCAAAGAAGGCACAGCAGTACAAACCTTCTGCGATGTGGCAAATTTAGCAGAGCCGCCATTTCTTGAGCTGCAGTCTTTTCTCCCAGGCAACTTCCGGCCTCCAGCTCGGGATTCCAATCTTTATTCCTCAGGGTCTGAGGTGACCAGCATTCACGGGACCCAGGTCTTTGTGGAGAGAACTAGTGGGCTGTTGCACTGAATTTCTTTGCCGCCCCGAACCTTGCGGGCCAAATGCCCAGCCCTTTGTGTTATGGAAATCGTAATGTTGGATTGGATGTCTCGGGGTTACTTCTTAGGTAGTCAACAGCGACGCCCAGAGGCCTAAGTAATTTCTGCATTCTCCCAGGCAAATCCAGTTACTTCGTGTTACTCCTGTCACTTTCAAGATGCTTTGAAGAATTGTACAGTTCTAAGATACCTGAGAGATTGCTCTTTCAAGTCAGGAGTCTTTTTTTTCCTTCAGAATGAATAAGAATGGTGTGAATGAATGTGATCTTTATAGTAGCAAGGAAAACACTGTTGAACTTTGGAGGCACTAATCAGGTAGCCTCTGCCCTTAGACCAAACATCTTCAACCTCTAATTCCATATTGGGAGAAAGTAAGATTAATCTAAAAACATTAGCTACATTATATTCTAATGTTATATATTTTAAATTTCTGTGCTTAATGGCTTAGTATTGAACTTCGAAACCTGTATTTTTTCCATAACCTGTATTTAAATTATTGAGTTATCAGACACTTAACTGAGTGACTAACCTTTGCCTGACACTTTGCCTGATTGATACTGTAGACAGAACTGGTGCACCTGATGAACACAGTCCCAGTTCTCAAGGGAATTTACATGATAAGGGAGGACACAGTAAACGGAGTGTTTTAATAGAGTATGACAACTGCTATGATGGTTGGAAACCCTGGGCAATGGGAAAATACATAGGAAGGATATTCAGCCTGGGTGGAAGGGGTGGTCAGAAAACACTTTTCAGGACAGGATTGAACCTGGATCCTAAAGGGTATGACTGAATCAAGAAAGAGGCTAGAGTAGCGTTCTAGAACTAAGGACTAACCAACTAGAATGCTTGGAGTGAGAGGCAGCAAAAACATGAAGGAAACTGAAGGTGGTTTGTTCTTTTTCCAAGACTGTTTTGGCTATTTGAGGTCCCTTGATACCCCACATGAATTTTGGGATAGACTTTTTTCTACTTATAAAAAAGGCATTGGATTTTGATAGCCATTGAATTGAATCTGTAGATTGCTTTGGATAGTTCTATAAGTTTTTGACAAATATTCTTTGTCAGTTTAAGTACATTTCCTTCAGTTTTCAGTTTGCTAAAAGATTTTAAACATGTGTTGAATGTTCTCAAGACCTTTATTATGCCTTTATTGAAATGAACAGCTTTTATCTTTAACCTTTTCATATGAAGTTTTATATTAGATTTTCTTACATTGGAATATTCTTGCATCCATAATTAATAAACTCCATTTAGTCACAAGTCACAGTAGATAGGACTTCGAATCAATTCTTCAGCAAGATTGCACACTTCTGGTCTCATTTCAGGCTTTTTGCCTTTTGAATTCTTCCCTGTTGAACTTTTTTCATTTTCAATCCATTTCTCTGAGAACACTGATGAAATATTTATTGGAAACAGTTCTTATCGACTCACCATGTTTTCTAGTAGAACCTCTATTTTGTTTCTTAAAACTTTTTCTTCAACACTCTTTTGATACTTTTGAGTCTCATTAAGTAACCACTTGACATCCCTTATTTGCAGTTTCTCTAAAGATTTTTCTGTTTCTTTGTCTTTGACAACATTTGGTTTTACACAGTATATTATTTCCCACTCATGCTTCTTGTTTCGTATTAAGCTGTTTTATTTTTTCCCAGGCTCACTTGCTTTTCCTTTTCTTTTTCCAGGTCTTTGGTCTATAATCAGAATTTGGGGTCTTCTTTTAAGATCTCTAAAATGAATTTTAGTCTTGCTATCTGCCTAGCCAATATTAGTCCCAGCACTTAACTTGACAGAAGATTCAATTTCTCTCCATTAGTGTCAGCTTCTGTTGCTTCGCCATCAGAATTCTCCCTGGTTTGCATTTCAATAATTTATACTCTGTTCCCTTTCTTGTTATTTTCTTTATACTGATATTATATTTCTTGCTTTATTTCTTGATTGTTGAGCTAACTTCACTAATTTTAATACTTTGTTTTTTGAAATTCTTATGGTTGCCTATAAACTTAACCCTAAATATCTTTTAGAGGCATTCCACAATTTTAATAAATAATATTTTAATTTTTGAATTTTTATTTCCATTGTGATTTTTAAAATCCAATAGTAGTTTAGTGGTATAGATTTAAATGCTCATTTTGTTTTCTTTTTAAAGTATTTGCTTTGTGATTTTTCCAGCTTTACAATTTTAAATAAAATTTTAAGATACTTAAAGTGTACAACATGATAATTTGATATATATACAAACTGTGAAAGGATTCTTCCTACTGAGCTAATAATACATTCATCACTTCGCATACTTACCTTTGTGTGTGAGAGAGAGAATTAAATTACACTCTTAGCAAATTTCTATTATACAATATAATGTTATCAACTATAGTCTCCACTCTATATATTGGGTCCTACAGCCTTATTCTTCTTACAATGCAAGGTCTGTACCTTTTTATTATTAATAACTCTCCCCTATCCCCCTACTACCCACTTTGTGATTTAAGCACATGTTATAAAGCACGTATATTATTGGTACTTTGAAATTTTCTCTGCCACCTTTTGTGCATGTGATGATTATGTATTAAATTGTTGTAGAAGGAAATGGCAACCCACTCCAGTGTTCTTGCCTGGAGAATCCCAGGGATGGGGGAGCCTGGTGGGCTGCCGTCTCTGGGGTCACACAGAGTTGGACATGCCTGAAGCGACTTAGCAGCAGCAGCAGCAGCAGCAGATTCTCCATATTTTCATATAAAAATGGTCATTCTATATTTGTTGTGTATAAGATTGTATACAGATTTGTCCAATCAAGGTAAGTCCAAGACCAGAATTCCCACTTTAGTGTTAGCCTGGCTCACCACTTTCTGTCCCATCTTTGGTCCATTTATTTATTTTTATTTTTGCCTTATTATGCTTTTGCTTTTTTCATTTTATATTTTATGTATTTCTTTAATTTATTGGAACTGAGTATTTTAAAGCATGGACTTATGATGCATTTCTTGTGAAGAGCTAATACATTAAAGTGGAATATATATTTAATTTTTGTTAGTTGTTTACATTACAGGCATAATATACAAGTCAGGAGGCTTCAAACTATTTCTCACATTGCAGAGGAAATTTTCTGTCGTCCATTTTATTACTTCATTTTGTAACTTACTTAAACATTTGGTGTATTCTTAAGTGTGCATAAAACATATATAAATAAACCAGTAAACAAAGGGATAAGATATTCAACAATAGTTTAGATTTTCAGGTTACCTAAATTTCCATAATTTTATGTTAACACAACTTAAAATACTACTTTAGACAATCTTTACCTCTTCAAATATTCCCAAATAAAACAGCACCCCAATAGATGACATATACATTAAATTTAGGAGTAGATGAGGAGATAATTATAATCTAAGGATATCCAAAAACAGAATCAGTCACATAAATATTTGTAGACCTAGTCAAACTCTATCATTGTCAGATAAGAGCATGGTAAAGAAAAAATTACTTGGCCAGAAGCAAGCAAGAAAACATTAGAAGCCAAATCTCTTTGTTTCTGATGCAATGCTCTTTCCACAACTCTGTCCCAACCAACTACATTATGATTAATTAGGATCTCCTTTTCAATGAAAAAAACAATTATACTTGGATAGAAACACTTAATTATGATTTCCCATGATCTGTAAATATAAACACAAAGACAAACACAAAGATGGGAAATAGAGACTTTTTAGCAGTAAAGAATGAAAGCAAGTAAGTAAACACAGAAATTATCTTTATCTAGATAAATTTACTACAAAAGATTTACCTGAGAAAATGTTTCCTTTTTGTCTTCAAGTAAAGACTGGGGTACTGACAAAAAATCTTTTTTCTCACTGCTCTCCTGACTGATGAGCGTGTCGGCGTAGTTCGGCTGCGGGAAGATCACGTGACTCCCCCGAGAGTCCGCGGTGAGCGAGACCTCGTGCGAATAGGTCTGCAGGAAAGCCCGCACCCCGTCCACACCCAGAAAGTGAGAGGTGGGCAAGCCCGCCAATACACTTGCTGAAGTCTGCGCACGCAGTCTGTGCCAGTGTCGCAATCTGAGCACCAGCAACGCGATGACAAAGGCGAGGAAGACGCAGGAGACCGCGGCCACAGCCACTACCAAGTGCAGCATGAAGCTGGAGTTGTCCCGGTGGGAGGAAGTTTCAATGCTGTCCAAGTCGGCCAGCACTTCTGGAATGCTGTCAGCAACAGCCACAGTGAACGTGATGGTGGCCGACAGAGGGGGCTGGCCGTGGTCCTGGACCGCCACCACCAGGCTCTGCTTGAGCGCGTCTCTGTCTAGCAGGGCCCGCGCTGTGCGCACCTCGCCCGTGTGCAGCCCCACCGCGAAGAGTCCCGGCTCGCTGGCCTTGAGTAGGCGGTAAGATAGCCAGGAGTTCTGGCCAGAGTCTCTGTCCACTGCCACCACCTTGGTAACAAGGTAGCCTGGTTCTGCAGAGCGGGGTGCCAGCTCCACACCAGTGGAACCATCCGTGGGGAGTGCAGGATACAGGATTTCAGGTGTGTTGTCGTTCTGGTCCAGCACAAATATGCTCACAGACACGTTGCTACTAAGTGGTGGGTCCCCGCTGTCACGAGCCATCAATCTCAACTGCAGGTCCTGGAACTGCTCATAGTCAAATGATCGCAAGGCATATAGGACTCCAGTGTCTGAGTTGACGGAGACATAGGAGGATAGAGGCACTCCTTGGATGGTATCCTCCACCAGGGAATAAGCGACCTGTGCATTCTCATTACTGTCGGCATCATGGGCTGTCACGCAGAAAATGGAGGCACCTGTGGGGTTGTTTTCTAGAATGTAGGTGGAGTAGAAGTCCTGGGGGAAGACAGGGGGGTTGTCGTTGACATCTGTCACTTGCAGTGAAATGTGTGTTTCAGTAGATAGAGTCGGAGTTCCCTGATCTGTTGCTGTTACTGTAATGTTGTACTGGGAGGTAAGTTCTCTATCCATTGTTTTTTCTGTCACCAAACGGTAATAATTATCATCTAACTTTTCTAATTTAAAGGGTAGATTTCCAGAAATGGAACATGAAGTGTGACCATTGTCTCCGGAGTCCTGGTCATGCACACTGATAAGAGCAATTGTGGCCCCAGGAGGAAAGTTTTCTGGGACTGAAGTAGTGACAGAGGTGATGGTTACCTCTGGGGCATTATCATTTATGTCCAGAACTTTGACCAGCACCTTAGCTCTGGCCATGAGGCCTGCACCATCCTGAGCTTGAATTTCCATTGGATAAATTGTGTATTCTTCAAAATCCAGAGGTTCTTGACTTGTTATTTCTCCCGTGTTAGAATCCAAGTGAAATATTTGTGCCATTTTTTGGTCTATATTATGAAATGAATATGTTACTTCCCCATTGGCACCTTCATCTGGGTCTGTGGCTTCTACCATGAGCAGCCGAGTGCCCAAAGGCACGTTCTCGGGTACACTCGTGTGGTACACTGCTTGTGTAAACGCTGGAGGGTTGTCATTTACATCCACCACCTGAACCCGAATTCGGAGGGTTCCTGAACGGGCTGGATTGCCCCCATCAAAAGCAGTGAGGAGGAAGTGATGGACAGCTTCTTCTTCCCTGTCTAGGGGACTCTGCAGCACCATCTCCGGCTGTTGGGACCCATCAGATCCCTGTTGAGCATCCAGGGAGAAATGAGGGGTGGAGCTGAGCTGATAGCTCTGGAGCGAATTCATACCCACATCAAGGTCTTGCCCAGAAGGCAGGGGGATCCTGGTACCTGGAGCAGTTATTTCATTCATTTTAAATTCCACTTCTTCTAACTGGAATTCGGGAGTGTTGTCATTAATATCAATTATTTCCACTTCAACAGGGAAAAGCTTCATTTTATCCTCTACTAAGACGTTAAAACTCACCAGACACCGCGCGTTCTGAGCGCAGAGCTCTTCCCGGTCTATCCTGCCCGCGGTGACCAAGCTGCCGCTTCGCGGGTTCAGAGCAAAGAGCTGCTTCCTACCTCTGGAGACGATTCGGACTTGGCGCTCCATCAGCTCCTGGGGTTGTAGCCCCAGATCCTTGGCGATGTTGCCCACAAAGAAACCTTTGTCTGTCTCTTCTGACACCGAGTAGCGGATCTTCCCAGCCTGGGCTTCCAACAACAGCCCCAGAAAAAGGTACAGTAGGACCAGCCTGCGGCAGCCGAGCACCTTCACTCGAATCGCCATTGCTCTCTTGCTTCGTATTCTCTCAGTCCAGCACCAAGAGTAGTGTTTCCCTGTTCTCTGAGTCTAAACAGAATTTTCAGGAGAATTCAGAGCAGAAAGTGGTCCAGAAGTATGATCAGGGCAGCCTCAGAAAGACTTTTCAATCCGGCAGTGATGGTGGTTCAAGAAGTCCCCCTCCCGCCCTGGGTGTATGCGTGCTGCCTTCATCTTCCAGACTGGTGAACAGCGGCACCCAGAGTCCTAACCAGTTACTGCACTCCAAGATAATACTTGAACTTTCTCTTCTCATTCAGCTGATCTACGTTTCCTTAAGTCTTAGTTTATTGTCAAGAAACTCGCTAAGCATAATACATTAACACTATGAAAAGGAGAAACTACTATGTTCATTAATTAATTACATCTACTTACTGCTAAATTGTAACATACAGTAGAATCCAAGCTCTGTTGGATATTCCAGTAGTATTCCCAAACTACCTGGGAATTCCCAAGCATTCCCTGTTTGCTATTCGGGAAATAACACAAAGGAGACTAATCATCCCTCCACCTCTGGAGTGTATGTTGACCGCCTGGTCATCTCACAGGCCATAGAGAAGAGTAATTGCCCTTTGACTAGAGGATGAAAAAAAAATTAAAAGGAAAAATAAATTTTCAGAGTGTAAGCAAGACTTTAATACATCAGACTGTCCTACCTCCTATATGTTGTGCTCTGAATATTTAGCAGAAATCTTGGGAGTTTTGAAGGACATATTTTTTACTCCATCCTATTTTTCTTTTACTGTAGTATCTATGTATTATGTGGATTTAAAAATACCTTTAATATGGAATTTAAAAAGACCTTTAACTCAGCTGAAAGTAATATATTTTGAATAAAATAACATTGGGCTGGGACTTCCCTGGCAGTCCAATGATTAAGACTCTGTAAAAAAAAAAAAAAAAAAGAGAGAGACTGTGCAAGGGACATGGATTCGATCCCTGGTCCAGGCACTAAGAGTTGTGGCCAAAAACCCAAACCAAACCAAACAAAAAACACTGGGTTCTTGACATTCCATTGGAAAAATGTCACATGAATATCTAATTTAGACTTTAAGAGACACAAGAGGCAGTGATATTATTTTTCAAAACTGAAAATAAAAATGCCACATCTTTATTTTTAGTCTATATTAGAATAACATGTATTTTCCTACATCCACACTTAATACATTCTCCAAAAGAAGTTGGTTTTCTAAAATAGCAAGATTTTAAAACTATACTGCCTTCCTTCTTTTACTCATTGCAAAATTAGTAAATGGTTACTAACTAAAATGTCTCAGACTTAGTGTCATTTATTTAAACTTACACAGAAGTTAGGAAAGAATGATCTCTGCATTCTAGAGGTTGACATTTTTCAGGAACAAATTGGGCTAGATATTGGCAGCCAACCCATGGACACCATGACTAAGAAGGGTCTGGAAAATGATGAAAGAAAGGAAACAAAGGCCAGAATAGTTCTTGGGAGAGACAATCTATGTTCTTATATAACCAAATCTACAATTTTCCACTTCTCAAAGACAAGTATAATGGAGCCCAAGAGCAGAAACTTAAAGATGCCGTGAACTTCCTTCAATATTTCGAAGATAGAACTCTTCAGCAGGAAACATAACTTCTCAGACCATACATTAATAGGCACAAAATTTTGCCCAAAGGAATTTTCTGGCTAATGAAACAAATCAAAATATTCATAGAAACTAGCAAGTGAATTTGTAGAGCTCCCCTCACCTCTAAAGACAACAAAAGTAAGCAGAACTGCTTACAGCAGGATATTTATGAAGTAAAAGTGTTAAAATTCACACGTATACATTTGAATCCAATGTAATATTTAAGGCTTCACTGATGGTACTACAGAAACTATCCAGTTAAAAGGTTTCCAAGTTAATTTGAAGAAATTAAGATTGCAAGATCTGAAGTCAAGCCATAAATTGACAGTAAGAATAGGGCAAATCTCTCCTGCTAAAGTGGGAGCAACTCCAAATCCAGGCTTGGACCAGGCTGAAAGCAGGGCTGGAAGAGCAGTGCAGGCACTGGGCTATGGCCAGAGTCACTGTAGGAAGAAGAGCATGGAGATCAAGGCCAAAAGGCCATAACCAGGTAAAACTGCAGCTCTGGTAGGAGGTGCCAGGTGGTCATGGAAGTCTGTCCATAGCTCCTGCAAAGACCAGCGGCAGTGTGACGAATATTGTCATTGAGCACAGTGACCAGCAAGTCCCCAAGAGCAACATCCCTGTCATCCATAGTGCCCCAGTGGGCATCTGACTCTTGGGCATCCTCAGGTTGAAGAGTCAGATCAGGTGGTCTGAAGCACCTGCAGGACAGGCAGGTGTTGTGCCCAGTCAGTGTCCATCTTGGCGACCAGGTAGTCCGGCTGCACAGTAAGCAGTGCCCCACTGAAGAGGGACACAACTTCCAGGTGCAACTCCTGGCATAGCGAGTGTTCTTTAAGTTTTGGCAGTGGTAGTCCACTATTACAGGCTGACTCAGGATGTCACTGAGCCCTGGTCGAGGGGCATAGCGTCAGCTCAAAGGTAGGCTGCATTGAACACCATTGTGCTCTACACTCGCTGACATGTCAGACAACAGCACCAGGTCACTGGTCAGGAAAAACAGGATGTACTTAGAGCACCAAATTTGAGTTGGAAGCACTAAAGTGTGCAATGGGCAGCACTAAAGGGTGCTGGGTGAGTGCTTGCAGTCTCCTGGACCATACAGTAGACCTGTTGGAAAACTAGAGCGTTTTTGCTGATGTGGGTTATATTCAGGCTGATGCTTGTGTGGGAGGAGAGGGACAGCTTGTCCTTGTCAGTTACCTCATAATTCCAAGTCAGCCCCCAGTTTAGAACTTCATCTGCCAGTGGTTTAAAAGAATTACTAATTCTCATTGGTGAATTGTTTGGCTCTCTGTTTATTACTCTCTATATCTTTCACTGCTCTTTTCAAGCAAGTCTCTGAGTCCTGTTGTTTTGATTACACCAACTATAGTTCTTATCTCTAATAGGACTAAACATCCAGCTGAAAGTCACCTGCACTGCATTATAGTTCTCAACCCCATTTCAACCAGGATTGTGAAAAAGGCCCTTAACTGTCCCCAGTCTTCTCTTCTATGCTGTGATGTAACTGTCATTCTTCAAAGTCAAAGACAGTGCCGTCATTATGGAATATATTCTGTATGCCTGGTGAGACTGTGAAAAGTGGAGAACTCTACCTTAAGGGTGTCATCTAGGTCTGCAGGGATCATCTGAAGAACGCAGACAAGGAGGTTCTCTGGCAGACAGACTGCTGTACTCTTGTAGCTCAGTATGGGAGGACTGGCTTTGGCATCCAAGACCTGCATCTTCCCCTGAATCTTCTCTAACCACTAAGTGATGACAGCTCTGCTACACTGGTCCAGATTTTCCCAATAAATAACCAGAGAGTTTACTGCCCCAGTGTTCTCTTTTACTTTTGGCAGTAAGAGAGCTGTCTAACTGAAACTAATCTGATAAACTTGTAGAGAATTATTTGCGGCATCTGTATCTACTGCAGTTTGGAAGTAAACTTTGCTCCTATTAAGATATTTTCCAGAATTTGCAATACAAAATGGCTGTGCTCAAAGCCATATGTTATTTATATCTAGGGTAAATTGTTGTTGGTTAGTTGCTAAGTCGTGTCTTACTCTTTTGCAACCCCATGGACTATCTCCCACCAGGCTCCTCTGTCCATGGTATTTCCCAGGCAAGGATACTGGAGTGTGTTGCCATTTCCTTCTCCAGGGGATCGCTTCAACCCAGGGATCGAACCTGAGCCTCCTGCATTGGCAAGCAGATTGTTTACCATTGAGCCACCACGGAAGCCCTACTTTAATAGAAATAGTTTACATAAAATATATAAATATATAAAATATAAATATAAAATATTTATATAACTACTTTTATTATGTAAAATAATTTCCAGTGAAGGTTTCAGAATTCAAGGGTCCTAGGGACTCCCTTTGGCCTATTGGCTACATCTATCCTGTCATTCTTTTGCTCCTCCCTGCTCCTTGCTCAGCACTCACCCATGGTTCTGGTCACCGAGAGGTAGATCTTTGGCGCGAATCCCCACTTTTAAATCCTTGGCTACGTCTCCCGGAAGGAATCTCACAGTGCCTCTTCTGCGCAGTTCACTAAGTTGAACAAAGACATCGGGAAAGAAAGAGCGCTTCCTTCGCTCCCGTGTCTTCCCTGTAAGGAGACTTCCATCTCTTCTTGATGCTGCTTTGTAGGTCTGAATACACCTCACTACAGCTGCTCCTCGGATTACCAAAGTGCGCTGGAAAGAAAAGGCAGCGGCTCTTTCTCACCTTCTAGACCCAGATATCTGGAGCAGATTGCGGGAGAGATGGTGTGCAGTCTGCTCCTGGTGCATTTCTCAAAAGTCTGCGGACATTGCTGCGTCAGAATCGCTAGTGGATCCCTTTGTTTCACTCCAGCCACGGATTGGCCGACAGCGGCACCCAGAGGTCCAGTAGGATATCTACCGCTTGTTATTTCTGAAAGTCCTCCTTTATTTCCGGGATTTATTTTAAAATACCAGTTGGTTCAGTATAAAGGCTACCGGTCACTATTTCTTTTTGATAAAATATCAATAAAATGGTATTTCTACAAAATTTAAAACAAATGTTTAAATTTATTAAAATTCACATCAGCTTAAAATTCTTACACAATTTCCCTCTTGACATTTTCTTTTGAAGAATACTACTGAAGTTTCTTTTTCTTAAACATTTTTTACTCAAGAAATTATCCATTGTAAAAACAATTTTACATTAGAAAAGGAAATTCTCACTGTATATTCTATAATATAAAAGAAATCACCACTATAAAAAGTAGAAAATATCAACAAAAAATTTAAAGTATCAGTAATTGCATTATTCAATTATGATTTTACATAAAACAAAATTTACCAACATAACCATTTTAAGTGTACAGTTTAGTAGTATTAAGTACATTCATAGTGTCATGCAACTATCACAATTATCCATCTCTGGAATTCTTTTTTATCTCATAAAACTGAAACCATCTACCCATTAAATGGTAATTCCTCATTCTCCTCTTTCTCCAGCCCTTGGCAAACATCATTCTACTTGCTGTCTCTATGATTTTGACTATTCTAAATAACTCATATAAGTGGAATCATACAGTATTTGTCTTTTTTTTTACTTGCTTATTTTACATAGCATAATATCCTCAAAGTTCATCCATGTTGCATTATTATATCAGAATTTCCTTCCTTTTTAAAAAGAGAATGAGGTTCCTAAAAAAATTAAAAACAGAACTACCACATGATGCAGAAATTCCATTTCTGGGTATGTTTCTGAAAATAACAATAATAACAATAACAACACTAATTTGGAAAGATTAAGCACCGCTATGTTCACTGCAGCACCATTCACAACAACCAAGATATGGACGCAACCTAATTGTCCAACAATAAATGAATGGATAAATAAGAAGTGGTGTACATATATGTACATATGGCATATGTATACTGCCATAAATAAGAACAAAATCTTGGGCTTTCCTGGTGGTCCAGTGGTTAAGAATCATCTTATAGTGCAAGGGACACCATTCCATCTCTAGTCCCAGAAGATCCCACATGCTCTGCAGCAACTAAGCCCATGTGCCACAACTACTGAAGCCCTTGAACATGCTCCACAATAAAAGAAGCCAGGGAAATGAGAAGCTTGTGCACCGCAACAAAGTTTTGCTCCCCAAACTAGAGAAAGCCCAAGTGCAGCAATGAAGAGTCACCACAGGTAAAAAATAAAATAAATAAATAAATCTTTTAAAAAAATCTTGCCATTTGCTACAACATGGATGGACATAGAGGATATAATGCTAAGTGAAGTAAGTCAAACAGAAGAAGACAAATCCCATATGATTTCACTTATATGGGGAACCGAAAAAAGAAAAACATAAAACAAACAGATGCATAGATACAAAGAACAATCAGGTGGCTGTCACAAGGGTGTGGGGATGAGTGAAATAGGTGAGGAATATTAAGAGGTACAAACTTCCAGTTACAAAATAAATGAGTCACAAGGATGAAATCGATAGCATGGGGAATACAGTATAGTCAATAAAATCATAATAACTTTGTATGGTGACAGATGGCAACTAGACTTACAGTGGTCGTGATTATTTTGTAATGTACAAAAATACTGAATGACTATGTTGTACACCTGCAACTAATATAGTGTTGTAGGTCAGAGGGCAGACACTGAAACTATAATCACAGATAACTAGTCAATCTGATCACATGGACCACAGCCTTGTCTAACTCAATGAAACTAAGCCATGCCGTGTGGGGCCACCCAAGACGGGTGGGTCACGGTGGAGAGGTCTGGCAGAATGTGATCCACTGGAGAAGGGAATGGCAAACCACTTCAGTATTCTTGCCTTGAGAACCCCATGAACACTACAAAAAGGCAAAATGATAGGATACTGAAAGAGGAACTCCCCAGGTCAGTAGGTACCCAATATGCTACTGAAGATCAGTGGAGAAATAACTCCAGAAAGAAAGAAGGGATGGAGCCAAAGCAAAAAGAATACCCAGCTGTGGATGTGACTGGTGATAGAAGCAAGGTCTGATGCTGTAAAGAGCAATATTGCATAGGAACCTGGAATGTTAGGTCCATGAATCAAGGCAAATTGGAAGTGGTCATACAGGAGATGGCAAGAGTGAACATCGACATTCTAGGAATCAGCGAACTAAAATGGACTGGAATGGGTGAATTTAACTCAGATGACCATTATATCTACAACTGTGGGCAGGAATCCCTTAGAAGAAATGGAGTAGCCATCATGGTCAACAAAAGAGTCCGAAATGCAGTACTTGAATGCAATCTCAAAAATGACAGAATGATCTCTGTTCGTTTTCAAGGCAAACCATTCAATATCATAGCAATCCAAGCCTATGCACCAACCAGTAACACTGAAGAAGCTGAAGTTGAACAGTTCTATGAGGACCTACAAGACCTTTTAGAACTAACACCCAAAAAAGACGTCCTTTTCATTATAGGGGGCTGGAATGCAAAAGTAGGAAGTCAAGAAACACCTGGAATAACAGGTAAATTTGGCCTTGGAATACGGAATGAAGCAGGGCAGAGGCTAATAGAGTTTTGCCAAGAGAACACACTGGTCATAGCAAACACCCTCTTCCAACAATGCAGGAAAAGACTCTACACATGGACATCATCAGATGGTCAACACTGAAATCAGATTATATTCTTTGCAGCCAAAGATGGAGAAGCTGTATACAGTCAGCAAAAACAAGACTGGGAGCTGACTGTGGCTCAGATCATTAACTCCTTATTGCCAAATTCAGACTTAAATTGAAGAAAGTAGGGAAAACCACTAGACCATTCAGGTATGACCTAAATCAATTCCCTTATGATTATACAGTGGAAGTGAGAAATAGATTTAAGGGACTAGATCTGATAGACAGAGTGCCTGATGAACTATGGATGGAGGTTCGTGACATTGTATAGGAAACAGGGATCAAGACCATCCCCATGGAAAAGAAATGCAAAAAAGCAAAATGGCTGTCTGGGGAGGCCTTACAAATAGCTGTGAAAAGAAGAGAAGTGAAAAGCAAAGGAGAAAAGGAAAGATATTCCCATTTGAATGCAGAGTTCCAAAGAATAGCAAGGAGAGATACGAAAGCCTTCCTCAGTGATCAGTGCAAAGAAATAGAGGAAAACAACAGAATGGGAAAGACTAGAGATCTTTTCAAGAAAATTAGAGATACCAAGGGAACATTTCATGCAAAGATGGGCTCGATAAAGGGCAGAAATGGTATGGACTTAACAGAAGCAGAAGATATTAAGAAGAGGTGGCAAGAATGCACAGAAGAACTGTACAAAAAAGATCTTCATGACCAAGATAATCACGATGGTGTGATCACTCACCTAGAGCCAGACATCTTGGAATGTGAAGTCAAGTGGGCCTTAGAAAGCATCTCTACAAACAAAGCTAGTGGAGGTGATGGAATTCCAGTTGAGCTATTTCAAATCCTGAAAGATGATGTTGTGAAAGTGCTGCACTCAATATGCCAGCAAATTTGGAAAACTCAGCAGTGGCCACAGGACTGGAGAAGGTCAGTTTTCATTCCAATCCCAAAGAAAGGCAATGCCAAAGAATGCTCAAACTACTGCACAATTGCACTCATCTCACATGCTAGTAAAGTAATGATCAAAATTCTCCAAGCCAGGCTTCAGCAATACGTGAACTGTGAACTTCCAGATGTCCAAGCTGGTTTTAGAAAAGGCAGAGGAACCAGAGATCAAATTGCCAGCATCTGTTGGATCATGGAAAAAGCAAGAGAGTTCCAGAAAAACATCTATTTCTGCTTTACTGACTATCCCAAAACCTCTGACTGTGTGGATCACAATAAACTGTGGAAAATTCTGAAAGAGATGGGAATACCAGACCACCTGACCTGCCTCTTGAGAAACCTATATGCAGGTCAGGAAGCCACAGTTAGAACTGGACATGGAACAACAGACTGGTTCCAAATAGGAAAAGGAGTCTGTCAAGGCTGTATATCGTCATCCTGCTTCTTTAACTTATATGCAGAGTACATCATGAGAAACGCTGGGCTGGGGGAAGCACAAGCTGGAATCAAGATTGCCAGGAGAAATATCAATCACCTCAGATATGCAGATGACACCACCCTTATGGCAGAAAGTGAAGAGGAACTAAAGAGCCTTTTGATGAAAGTGAAAGAGGAGAGTGAAAAAGTTGGCTTAAAGCTCAGCATTCAGAAAACTAAGATCATGGCATCTGGTCCCATCACTTCAGGGCAAATAGATGGGCAAACAGTGGAAACAGTGGCTGACTTTATTCTTCTGGGCTCCAAAATCACTGCAGATGTTGATTGCAGCCATGAAACTAAAAGATGCTTACTCCTTGGAAGGAAAGTTATGAGCAACCTTGATAGCATATTAAAAAGCAGAGACATTACTTTGCCAACAAAGATCCGTCTAGTCAAGGCTATAGTTTTTCCAGTGGTTATTTATGGATGTGAGAGTTGGACTGTGAAGAAAGCTGAGCACCAAAGAATTGATGCTTTTGAACTGTGGTGTTGGAGAAGACTCTTAAGAGTCCCTTGGACTGCAAAGAGATCCAACCAGTCCATTCTAAAGGAAATCAGTCCTGGGTGTTCATTGGAAGGACTGAAGCTGAAGCTGAAACTCCAGTACTTTGGCCACTTCATGCGGAGAGTTGACTCATTGGAAAAGACTCTGATGCTGGGAGGGATTGGGGGCAGGAGGAAAAGGGGATGACAGAGGATGAGATGGTTGGATGGCATCACCGACTCGATGGACATGAGTTTTAGTGAACTCCGGGAGTTGGTGATGGACAGGGAGGCCTGGCGTGCTGCGATTCATGGGGCCGCAAAGAGTTGGACACGACTGAGTGACTGAACTGAACTGAACTGAGGTCAATTATATTTCAATTTTATAAAAAGAATTTCCTTTGTATTTAAAGCTGAATAATATTCCATTGTATGTATACATATCACATTTTGCTCATGCATTCACTGGTTGATAAATACCTTGGGTGTATCTAACTTTTAGCTATTGTGAATAATGCAGCTATGAACAAGGGTGATAAAGATCTCTTACAGACCCTGCTTTCAATTCTTTAGGGTTTATACACAGAAGGGGAATTGATGGATCATATAGTAATTCTATTTTTAATTTTTTGAGGAACCACTGACAGTTTTTCACAGTGGCTATGCTATTTTACCTCATTCCCACTAACAGTACACAAGGGTTTCCTGATTCTACATCCTCGATAATATTTATTATTTTCTGTTTTTTTTATAGCAGTCATCATAGTGGGTATGAGGTGGTACCTGGCTGTTGTTTTCATTTGCATTTCCCTAATAATTAGTAATGTTAAACATGTTCTAATGTGCTTATTGGCCATTGTGTTCTTTTTGGAATTATATATATATATATATAATGTATATATATATTATATATACTATTAGTAGAAACAAGACCAGGAGCTGACTGTGGCTCAGATCATGAACTCCTTATTGCCAAATTCAGGCTTAAATTGAAGAAAGTAGGGAAAACCACTAGACCATTCAGGTATGACCTAAATCAAATCCCTTATGATTATACAGTGGAAGTGAGAAATAGATTTAAGGGCCTAGATCTGATAGATAGAGTGCCTGATGAACTATGGATGGAGGTTTGTGACATTGTATAGGAGAAAGGGATCAAGACCATCCCCATGGAAAAGAAATGCAAAAAAGCAAAATGGCTGTCTGGGCAGGCCTTACAAATAGCTGTGAAAAGAAGAGAAGAGAAAAGCAAAGGAGAAAAGGAAAGATATAAGCATCTGAATGCAGAGTTCCAAAGAATAGCAAGGAGAGATAAGAAAGCCTTCTTCAGTGATCAATGCAAAGAAATAGAGGAAAACAACAGAATGGGAAAGACTAGAGATCTCTTCAAGAAAATTAGAGATACCAAGGGAACATTTTATGCAAAGATGGGCTCAATAAAGGACAGAAATGGTAGGGACCTAACAGAAGCAGAAGATATTAAGAAGAGGTGGCAAGAATGCACGGAAGAACTGTACAAAAAAGATCTTCATGACCCAGATAATCATGATGGTGTGATCACTGACCTAGAGCCAGACATCCTGGAATGTGAAGTTAAGTGGGCCTTAGAAAGCGTCACTGCGAACAAAGCTAGTGGAGGTGATGGAATTCCAGTTGAGCTATTCCAAATCCTGAAAGATGATGCTGTGAAAGTGCTGCACTCAATATGCCAGCAAATTTGGAAAACTCAGCAGTGGCCACAGGACTGGAGAAGGTCAGTATTCATTCCAATCCCAAAGAAAGGCAATGCCAAAGAATGCTCAAACTACTGCACAATTGCACTCATCTCACATGCTAGTAAAGTAATGATCAAAATTCTCCAAGCCAGGCTTCAGCAATACGTGAACTGTGAACTTCCAGATGTCCAAGCTGGTTTTAGAAAAGGCAGAGGAACCAGAGATCAAATTGCCAACATCCGCTGGATCATGGAAAAAGCAAGAGAGTTCCAGAAAAACATCTATTTCTGCTTTATTGACTATCCCAAAACCTCTGACTGTGTGGATCACAATAAACTGTGGAAAATTCTGAAAGAGATGGGAATACCAGACCACCTGACCTGCCTCTTGAGAAATCTGTATGCAGGTCAGAAAGCAACAATTAGAACTGGACATGGAACAACAGACTGGTTCCAAATACGAAAAGGAGTACGTCAAGGCTATATATTGTCACCCTGCTTATTTAACTTGTATGCAGAGTACATCATGAGAAACGCTGGGCTGGGGGAAGTACAAGCTGGAATCAAGATTGCCAGGAGAAATATCAATAACCTCAGATATGGAGATGACACTACCCTTATGGCAGAAAGTGAAGAGGAACTAAGAAGCCTCTTGATGAAAGTGAAAGAGGAGAGTGAAAAAGTTGGCTTAAAGCTCAACATTCAGAAAACTAAGATCATGAAAAAAAAATAAATAAATAAAAGAAAAAAAAAAAGAAAAAGAAAACTAAGATCATGGCATCTGGTCCCATCACTTCATGGCAAGTAGATGGGGAAACAGTGGCTGACTTTATTTTGGGGGGCTCCAAAATCACTGCAGATGGTGATTTAAGCCATGAAATTGAAAGACGTTTACTCCTTGGAAGGAAAGTTATGACCAACCTAGATAGCATATTCAAAAGCAGAGACATTACTTTGCCAACAAAGGTCCGTCTAGTCAAGACTATGGTTTTTCCTGTGGTCATGTATGGATGTGAGAGTTGGACTGTGAAGAAGGCTGAGCGCCGAAGAATTGATGCTTTTGAACAGTGGTGTTGGAGAAGACTCTTGAGAGTCCCTTGGACTGCAAGGAGATCCAACCAGTCCATTCTGAAGGAGATCAGCCCTGGGATTTCTTTGGAAGGAATGATGCTAAAGCTGAAACTCCAGTACTTTGGCCACCTCATGCGAAGAGTTGACTCATTGGAAAAGACTCTGATGCTGGGAGGGATTGGGGGCAGGAGGAGAAGGGGACGACAGAGGATGAGATGGCTGGATGGCATCACCGACTCGATGGACATGAGTTTGAGTAAACTCCGGGAGTTGGTGGTGGACAGGGAGGCCTGGAGTGCTGCGATTCATGGGGCAGCAGAATCGGACATGACTGAGCGACTGAATTGATTAGTAGTATATAGATTACATATACTATTATAATCCTCATAATAATCCGCTCTCTCATGGATACTACTGATTACCTCTATAGACTGAATATTTATGTCACCCTGCAAAAAAATTCATTTGTTGGAACTTAATGTGATGGTATTGAGAGGTAGGGCTTTGGGGAGGTGATTAGGTCATGAGAGTGAAGTCCTCATAAATGGCATTAGTGCCTCTGTAAAATGGGCCAAAGAGAGTTCCCCCATCCCTTTCACCATGTGAGGTCAGAGCAAAAAATGACTACCGCCTATGAACCAGGAAGCCTGCCCTTATCAGACACCAAAGCTGCCATTGCCTTTTTCAGACTTCTCAGCCTTCAGATCTGAGAAATAAATTTCCATTGATTATAAGCCGCTCAAGTTATGGTATTTTGATACAGCAACCCAAATAGATTATGACAGTTGCCCATGCCCTTTCCTCTCTACCAACACTTCCTTTTTAGAGGGCCACCCTCTGTGTACTTAAGGGGCAGCTGAAACTATTCACAGTGATAGTAGGTTCTGATAGATCTAAGCCAATACTGGTGATCTCATTCCTCTTGCCCGTGTTTAGAAATATGTATTAAAGCAATTAATAATTAAAAAATAGTCCTAGTGTGGGACTTCCCTGGTGGTATAGTGGTTAAGAACCCACCTTGCAATGCAGGGCACATGGATTCAACCCCTGGTCTGGGAAGTAAGACCCCAAAGGATACAACGAAGATCCTGAGTGTGGCAACTGAGACCCAACACAGCCAAGTAAATAGATGTCTTTTTAAAAACCATGAGTTAAAAAATAACAAGCTTGGGGCAAGGTTTCTCAACCCTGGTACTACTGCAATATTTTGAGTTAGATAACTTTGTTGTAGGGAGGATGTTTTATGCATTATAGGATATTTAGCAGCACCCATGAGATGCCAGTAGATCCCACAGGTGCAACAATCATCAGTGAATCAGACATCAGTGAATGTCTTTTCCTCCCCACCATTTTGAAAATACAGGCTTAAGGTATTCCTCTGGTGCTGGTGACTATGATTGAGCCAGGGATAGGCATATGGTCTAAGCTGGTCCAATCAAACTGAAAGACAGATTCTGGTTGGAAAGAACCACTCTCTGAACTTACCATGGACAAGGAAGGAAGTTCCTCAGTTACTGCTGGCAGGTTTCTTATGACCACAGACTTTGGAAGTTTACAAGGAGGTGAGGGTAAGGCTGAAAAAATACGAAAATATAAATAAATGCTCATTCTCCAAAATTAGCAACAGTTTAACAATTCATGCCAGACCATGATTCTATCCTGCCTAGAGGCAGCCATACTTCTAGAACTACACTGTCTGATACTGTAACCACCCATCCACATGTAGCCATTGGGCCAGTGGATAGTCCAAACTGAAATGTGCCTTATGTGTAAAATACACACCTGATTTTGAAGAGTCAGTAAAAAATAAGATTGTAAAATATGTCATTAATAATTTTATACTGATTACATGTTTAACAATATTTTTGATAATTAGGTTAAATAAAATGCTATTGAAATTAATTTAATGTGCTTTTTTTGGCATTTTAATATGGCCTCTAGGTAATTTAACATACATATGTAGCTTTCACCTGTGGCTCACGTTGTATTTCTCTTGGACAGAGTTACTCTAGACTATCTAGTTTTTGAGATAACACATTTTCTTATTGTTTAAACCAGTGTAGGTTGACCTTTTTTCCTATAGAAAGCTTCCTGTTTGATACAAGAGGCTGCTACATTATCGTTAACCTGCTTTTTACTGATTGTATACTGCTGGAACAGTATATAAGGTATATTTGGGGGGCATTTGCTATTTCCTCACTCCTATAATTTTCAGTTTCCAAAATATAAACAAGGCTTCTCCCAACACCCACATAACCTCCATAGTATACGGAACTTGAAAGTGTATTAAAAGGAATTTTCAAACATACAGCACTAGCCTGATCGTGATACTCCTTTATCACAGGTAGGAAGCCCTTTGAGGCTTGTTCCCACAGTGGGCAATTTACTGCTTCACAGAAATATTTGGTTCACCAGTATCACAGATATTCTATGGAACAACCACAGGAGTGTAATTCTTTTATTAACTCAATGGTTTCTATATGTCAAATGGATTTGATGAAAAAAAACTGAATTTATCAACAGACATTAAGGTAATGGTGATATTGCAGTGCTCTTAGCTCTAGGATCAGTGTAATTACCCCTTATAAATGACATTCAGAAAATGTATTAAAGTAAAGGCAGAAAATATGTTTCACAATTGAAGGAGGTAGATACTTTTGGGGTAACTTCAGTTGATTCTTTCAATTATCTCTGACAACCTTCTATTTCAAGGTTTACTAACTGAAATAGATCATAATTTTTGAAAATCTAAATTTCCCACAATTTATCTCAAATTATTTTCTGTGATAAAGCTATTTGAGCATCATAAAACTCACAGGCAATTGAAATGCAAAGCAATATTTGGATTATTCTCATGTATAAGCATGGCCGGCCTCAGATTATATAGGATTAAATAAAGCATTATGCAGAAGCCAGCATGTTAAATTCATATCCATGAGTTAACTAAAATTGGGTACAATTAAGGGACTAGCACATTGGAAACTTTTCTTCAAAAAGAGGAAATAGATCATCCTGGAAATTATATATACATCAGCACGGACATGCCTCTTGAGAAACCTGTATGCAGGTCAGAAAGCAACAGTTAGAATTGAACATGGAACAACAGACTGGTTCCAAATAGGAAAGGGAGTCCATCAAGGCTGTATATTGTCACCCTGCTTATTTAACTTCTATGCAGGGTACATCATGAGAAACACTGGGCTGGAGGAAGCACAAGCTGGAATCAAGATTGCCAGGAGAAACATCAATAACCTCAGATATGCAGATGACACCACCCTTATGGCAGAAAGTGAAGAAGAACTAAAGAGCTTCTTGATGAAAGTGAAAGAGGAGAGTGAAAAAGTTGGCTTAAAGCTCAACATTCACAAAACTAAGATCATGGCATCCAGTCCCATCACTTCATAGCAAGTAGATGGGGAAACAGTGGAAAGAGTGGCTGACTTTATTTTGGGGGGCTCCAAAATCACTCAGATGGTGATTGAAGCCATGAAATTAAAAGACGCTTACTCCTTGGAAGGAAAGTTATGACCAACCTAGATAGCATATTAAAAAGCAGAGACATCACTTTGTCAATAAACGTCCGTCCAGTCAAGGCTATGGTTTTTCCAGCGGTCAATTATGGATGTGAGAGTTGGACTATAAAGAAAGCTGAGTGCCGAAGAATTGATGCTTTTGAACTATGGTATTGGAGAAGACTCTTGAGAGTCCCTTGGACTGTAAGGAGATCCAACCAGTCCATCCTAAAGGAGATTAGTCCTCAGTGTTCATTGGAAGGAATGATGTTGAAGCTGAAACTCCAATAGTTTTGTCACCTGATGCAAAGAGCTGTCTCATTGGAAAAGACCCTAATGCTGGGAAAGATTGAGGGCAGGAGGAGAAGGGGATGACAGAGGATGAGATGGTTGGATGGCATCACCGACTCAATGGACATGGGTTTGGGTGGACTCCGGGAGTTGGTGATGGACAGGGAGGCCTGGTGTGCTGCAGTTCATGGGGTCGCAAAGAGTTGGACAGAACTGAGCCACTGAACTGAACTGAACATTCTTCAACACATTACAGAACAAAGAACTAAAGCACAATTATGTGCAAGTGCATAATTTCCCTTCAGACTTAGCATGAAAAACCAAACTGGGGTCAAGCATTTAAATTCCACCCCATGATATGCAATATCACAGTCTGCTAAAACCAAATGGGACACATTCACATCTGCTGTTTGCAAACTTCCGGCCTCCTAACAATTAGTAGGACCCTTGACTGGAGAGGAAATGTCTATCAAGTGACTCTCTTTCATTTTAAGGCAATACAGAATGTATTTTCTCTCACAAATTATTAGAGGATTTAGATTATATTCTTCCGATGGGTCAATTTTTTCATTCAATTACCAAATATTTGTTATCTCCCACGTTTTGATATGAGGCACTGGGACCAGATGAGCACACGGTTAGACTTCTAATTATCATGGACCTTCCAATCTTAGGTGAGGGAGACAATAAGTACAAAAGAAATAAAGTGAATTTTCTATATGTTAATCACATTTTAAGCGTGTCCCCTTAAACTTAAGATGCAGGTGCTGATATTTTAGAGAATATAATTTTAATTTTAATGATTATGATACTCTACCAAATTGACCCTATTAATAAATGGAAATGAACAGAAGTGAAAACTCTTACACTGTTAGTCTGAAGTACTATAAATCCATGTTAAGACTACCTGACAACCTAAAGAGGCAAGTAGAAAAGTTACCTGAACAGTAGAGGTGAATTTTTTTTTAATTCCAAACTAAAAAATTACTGGCAAATTAGTGGCAGGGTGTAATACTTCAGTTAAAGGTTAATCAGACCATTTGTCTTTCAGACAACGGTCTTCAATGAACACAGGCCTCCCGAAGAACACTACGTTCCCTGTTTACATTTATACCTACACCTAACACATTATAAAAGAAATCACCCTTGTTGCCTCAGGAAGTCTCCAAAACACAAACAGACCGTGAGTCACAAGCCCCCTAAGGACACTTTAACTATCAACAAACACAGAATTACATAGTGGGCAGCACGTCCTCACGCCACTGATTCAGGTACTTTAAAATCCACAGGCATGATTAGTTATGAATTCTTTTATCGGCTCCAGATTTAAGAACATAGTCTGGGAGACTCCGAGATGTTTCCAGAAACAAACACTATTTCAGCACGGACGGCCTATCTCCAGCAATCACACGGAAGCCTAGGAAGTAACCGGCCCCCGGCGAGCTAGTAAAAGCGCTGGCTTAGCAGAAGCAGGTGAGACAATCTTTCTTAGAATTGCTTTCCGTAAACACTTTAAAGGTAGTGGCTGTTTTGGAAACCTGATCCCCACCCTCTCGTAAATCTAAAATCTCGCGAGATAACAAGCCACGCCGAACGGCGTAATCGCGAGTTGCGCCTGCGCGCGCTGAAACAGCCTGCACTTCCGCCCAAGGCGTGCTGTCACTCACAGACTCCTCCAGTCCTGCGGGGTGACGTAACGCTTTCTTTTCCGCTCGCTCTGCAGCTCCGGACAGAGGTACGCCGAGCTGCGGAGTTGCAAAGTCTGGCGCTCAGAGCTGCGGCTCTCTGCGAGATTTCACCTTGCTGGTTCCGAGTCATTTCACCGATAATCAATAGCGGATCGCTTTGCCAAGTGCCGGGAAGAACAAAGGAATCAAGAAAGAGACGCTCGGCTCCCGGCCTTGTTCTGAGTGGCTTTTTCCGCTCGTTCCTGTCCGGAGAATCTGGATTTATAATCGTCACTGGATTGTAAGTACCCGAGGCGAAGAGAGCTCACTACGCCCCGCATTTTGAATATCTTTGTTCCGGGAGAGTTTGTGGTTTGGGCGTTATCTGCTGAGCCTTACTTTCTGTGCCGAAAATCCGTAGGAGCTGCCATTTGCTTTCTCTGCATTGTTCTGCAGCGGCATCTAGAGGTTGAAACTTGGCGTTGCAGCTAATAGATTTAAATGGACATAACTGAATAAGACAATGCATCAGTAACAACTGGTGTTCAGTCACGGCGTTTTAAGAAAGACTTGGGGCATAATTAAAAATATATGCTTAGCTGATGTTCTACCTAGAACTCTTTGTAATTAAGGATTCACGTTTATAAAGAACTGGTCTTTCTGGTGAAGTACCTGGAACTTTTTAGTGCAACAAGTGGTTATTAGAGAAAAAGTGAATTACAAAGAAATAAAAATGAGTAAGAGCAAAGATGATGCTCCTCATGAACTAGAGAGCCAGTTTATCTTACGCCTACCCCCGGAGTATGCCTCTACTGTGAGGCGGGCGGTACAGTCTGGCCATGTCAACTTGAAGGACAGACTGTCAATTGAGTTACACCCTGATGGGCGTCATGGAATTGTAAGAGTGGACCGAGTCCCTTTGGCCGCAAAATTGGTAGACCTGCCGTGTGTTATGGAGAGTTTGAAAACCATTGATAAAAAAACCTTTTACAAGACAGCTGATGTCTGTCAGATGCTTGTCTCTACAGTTGATGGTGATCTGTATCCTCCTGTGGAGGAACCAGTTGCTACTGCTGATCCCAAAGCAAGCAAAAAGAAGGATAAGGACAAAGAGAAAAAATTTGTATGGAACCATGGAATTACTCTGCCTCTGAAAAATGTGAGAAAGAGAAGATTCCGTAAGACAGCAAAGAAAAAGTATATTGAGTCTCCAGATGTGGAAAAAGAAGTAAAGCGGTTGCTGAGCACAGATGCTGAAGCTGTCAGTACCCGCTGGGAAATAATTGCTGAAGATGAGACAAAAGAAACAGAAAATCAAGGCCTTGATATCTCTTCCCCAGGAATGTCTGGGCATAGGCAGGGCCATGACTCCTTAGAACATGATGAGCTTCGGGAGATATTCAATGACCTCAGCAGCAGCAGTGAAGATGAAGATGAGACACAGCATCAAGATGAAGAAGATATAAACATCATAGACACTGAAGAAGATCTGGAAAGGCAGCTACAGGACAAACTAAATGAATCAGATGAACAGCACCAAGAAAACGAGGGAACCAATCAGCTGGTTATGGGAATTCAGAAACAGATTGATAACATGAAAGGCAAGCTCCAAGAGACCCAGGACAGAGCAAAGCGACAGGAGGATCTCATCATGAAAGTGGAAAACCTGGCTCTCAAGAACAGATTTCAGGCTGTGCTGGATGAACTGAAACAGAAGGAAGACCGGGAAAAAGAGCAGCTCAGCTCTTTGCAAGAAGAGCTAGAATCACTCCTAGAGAAGTGAGGAGTGGTTTCATACTTAATTTCATTACTGTGAGAGGTCAGCATTGAAAGAGAAAATGTTTTTGTTTTCATCGCTTGTAAAACTGCAGTAGTTCGCAGTTTCTTCCACTGTATTCTTTTGGATTTGTCTTGTAGACAAATGTGAATTTCTAACTCATTTGTCTTTTGGAACCACTTTGCTAGGTGTTTATCCTGTAGGAAGTAGGAATGTATAGACAGATAAATGTAGAGAGTTGTAGGATTAGTGGAGTGAAAAGTTCAACTTAGTTATTAATCACAGCTTCATTACAGGACTTTGTGGCTGTTTCTCTGATTAGAAGCTTCCATTGCTACTCTGTGATGACATCTGAGGTAAATCAATAGAGTCTAGTCTGGAGGCAGTAAAGTTTGTTTGCTTATGTTTTTTGATGCTATAGCTAATTTTCCAGCTATTCAAAGCAATTTTTCGTATTTTTGCATTGCAAGTCATTTTGTAATGTTCAACAATAAATAAAAGCAAGTTAAGTTTCACTTTATAATGTGTCTTGCTCTTTTCGGGGTAGTGGATATTATCCTCTTCTGAAGTGGTTTCCTGGTGGGGTTTAATAGATTGACCAATTGGATTCTGTTTTGTAGGAAAAGAAGCAATTATGTTCGATTTTAAGAAAAGAACACAGCAAGGGCAAAGAAATTGGGCAGTACCACCTTTACATTATGTTTCCAGTCCACCTGCTCCATTTGGAGGTTAGGAAATAAAGAGCCTTCCTAAACTATCTGAATGTTTTTTCCAGCCTAATCTCCCATTCTCCCACTGTTTTCAATCCTGAGCTTATTTACATTTTTTTCAAGGAGTTTAATTACTCCTCTTCCTCTATAATAGTCTACTGGGATAAGTACTCTTATGCACACCTGTCATACCAGAGTCTAAGTTACCTGTTGCTCATATCCTTACTAAGCTGTTAATTCACTGAGATTAGGCATTTTGCCTTTTTAGTCACTAAAGAAGAGAAAAGCAGTTAAAATCACAAGGTCAGGTGATGTAGTGCCTGAGTTGAGTGATCTTGGGCAAGTAAATCTGTTTGCCTCAATTTCCTCATCTCTACCTAAAGTGGAGGTAATAATATCATCTACCTTGGGACCTTTGATTTTGGTTATTGAGTTAATACATATAAAGGATTTGAAAACAATTCCTGGAATAGAAGCAAATTATTGCCTATTTTCTAGGCAGTGATTACAAACTTGAATGAAAGAGTGATCAAAATGGTAGAAAAGTCTATGAAGAAACTTAAATGTTGACTGATTTCAAATTAAAGAATCTAAATCAAAGCTTAAACTACAGCAGAAACAGTTTTTCAATACATACATCTACAGCATAAGCATACTGAGTTTACTGTAGCTTTTTTTTTTGTTTGATTTATTTATGGTTTTGCATAAGGCCTCCATAATGAAGAGTAATTATCTGTTACATAAACTTCAAAAGAGAACAACTTAAGATCCATTTCCCTTCATGTAAACCCAGAGTTTCCAAAAAAGACTCACTTTTCTCACAGCTCCCTTGTCTGATGAGTGTGATATATAGTTGGGCTACAGTTTTCAATATTTCTCTGAATTTGTGAACAGAAATTGAATTTTTTTAAAAAGTTTAAAAGAGAAAAAACTCACTGAAAATTTTAAGCAATGCAGAAATTTTACAAATTCTTAATTTTACTCCCCTATTACTGGTCGCTTAGGTTGTTCTGTTTTAAATTTGCTATTATACAGAATGCTGCAATAAGCATATCACTGTGGCCTTCATTTTTCATTGTATTTATAGATTAGGTACATGGGGGTCTTTATGTTCAGTTCTAAATGTCATAAAGCCTAGACATTTTGAATTTATAGATCAAATGTTTGAGATGAAAAATTGAGACAAATTGTGACAAGTCAAGTCTCTGAAGGACTGTGTCTTGAACTCTGCTTTTTAATGTTTTTTAGTATCCAGTAAGAATTCTGTGTAAAAACAGACTAGGAAAACTGCTCACCACACAGGTATAGATGTTGGCCTTTCTGTGTTACAGATGCCCAGCTCTTTCACACTACAGAGCTTTGCTTTTATTACACTTAAATTTCCCTTTTTCTGGAACGTCTAGATCATGGCTAGCTTTTTGTTACTCAGCCCTCAGTTCAGACTTTACTTTCTCTGGTAACCTATCTGGCTACTCAATCAGATATCTAGGGAACTTGTGATGTGGGTATGCATCTTCTTAAGAGTGATGGACTTCACTGAAAATATGGAAATTTCATTGCCATTATTTTCCATGTATGCTTGGGAGTACATGTGCTTAAATTTAAAACAGAAGCATCATAATTTTGATTAAGTTAGAATCAGGAAAAAATGGTTTCAGATGGTTAAGACTGCCTTTTGTCTTGGGCAGTGTTACAGTATATTCTGTAAACAGTATATACAGTACAGCTCCAAGTCCAGCTGTTTAGTATATTTTATGGAACTTGAGTTCTGGCTGTAATATTTGTACAACTATGTCTGACTGTTCAATGACGTTCCAGACCATTTTTCTATTAATGCCCGCATGATCCCTGGCACTGATTACTAATTTGGTTTTTCCAAAATATACACATACATGAACTTAATGCAGAAGCTTAATGATTTACTGCAGTAACCTCCATCTCTTGTGTTTGTAAAAACTCAGTATGTGCTTTAAAAATAAAAATTTTAAATATTTAAAAATAAAAAAATAAACAATGAACCATATGTCATTAATGGACAGTTTTAAAAGCCAAAACATTTTTTAAAGACTCAAATATGATAGGACTAAAATTTTTTTTCTAGTTTAAAATGGCACATTGTTCTTGTGAATCTCTTTTCTCTCCCAGAAAGCCTGCTGATACAGCATAGCAGCCCCTAAGGGAAAGAATAGGAGGTGAGACAGCAGGGGATGAGAGATGTCAGTCTGTTTTGATAAGACCAAAGCAGGTGAAGGAATGATTAATTCAGAGGTGGCAGAAAATTTCATGCTAAATGTCTACAAGGAGGTATACCAAGGAGAAACAAACCCACTTGACATAGACACTGTGAGCCTGGCCGTTTGTGCAGGCCATTTCCCAAGGAAAAGGGAAGGTGTGCGGCTGAAAACAAGATTAATTAAAGCCCAAGTTCTAGGACTTCCCTGGCAGTCCAGTGGTTAGAATTCCAGCTTCCACTGTGGAGGGCACAGATTAGATACCTGGTGGGGGAACTAAGATCCCACAGGCCCGGCAATGCAGTCAAATAATAAAAAGTCTGTGTTCAGAGTGGTTGGATATCCAGGAACCCTATCTCACTGGAGGAAGCCAGATGACTTCCTTACCCATCCCACAGAAGGAAAGTTTATTTTATGGGTAAACTGAACTAAAGAAGGCCCAGATGAAGGCTGGGTTCTACAGCATTTAAACAAGGGAATTGTGTGAAAGTCTTTTCTGATTGCAGAATGTCAACCCTCTTCTCCCATTTGGTCTCCTTACATAAGTACTTAAGGCATACACTGCCCCCTCCCCCATCCCCAAGCACGGACAAACAGACATATTGGAAGATTGGAAGATTATTCTCTGAAGAAACCATGTGATACCGGGGAAAAGAAATCCAGGTACATTTGGGCACTCTAAAGAAAAGACCAGGTCACTATTTTCTATGGCAATGAAGTCTACCTGATGACAAACACTTATCTATCCATGCACCATCTGCTTTTAGGTGCTGCACTTTAAAATATTAGCTGATAGCCAAAGGATCAAAGAAAGCTTTCAAAATGAATCATTTAAGCCCTCCCCATTTTGTTTTTTAACCCCCAAAGTTAAATACCGCCTAGGGCTTAGAACTTAAACTTTAAGAGCATTGGTTCCAACGCTGGGATTATAAGCATCTGGGAGGAAAAAGTGTCCTGGCAGCGGTACCCTCCCTGATGGCCCAAACCACATCTTGCATACTAGGTCTGTGGTCAATTACACCCAGAACTTATGTTGCACAAAGGTGCATGGCTCCTCAACGAGAGCCCGGAAGCACCAGAACCACACAGCTCTTTTCTATCAACTTTCTTAGCTATATATAAATATCTCTTTTCCAAGCCAATTGTACAAGGCCGTGCCCTACCTCTAGAAATAATAAGGGCTCTGCGTCCACTAGCGCGCAGGGATCCAGGCCCAGAGCCTCGGCGATGTTGCCACGAAATAAAGCTTCCGTCCGCGTCAGGCCTCCCTTCCCGTCCCCAGGCGAGCGAAGCGCCACAACTGGAGAGAGGCCCGGCGGTCAGCACATTTGCGAAGCTGTTCCTCTCCGGAGACGATTAAGGGTTTTCTGACCTGTAGGATACACCGTCAGGTAACAACCCTCCGGCCCCCCAACCCGTGTTTGTTTGTTTTCTCTATTATAAACCTTTGTCTCTGAAGATTGACCCTTTGACTCCAGGCGCGATCAACTGGGAGCACCTCCCATTTTATTTGGCCGAGTAGAAAATGCGGGAGGCCGGGGGTCTAGCCGTATAGGAAGGCATTTCTTCCTCCGCTGCAGCAGCGCCTAGAGTTTCTTCCCCTAATCTCAGGAATTTATCGAATAGCTTTCAACTGCTGTATTGGAATTCATTTGAAGTGTTTATCTAGTCCGTCCTCGAGCCCGCCGGAGCTGGGACGGCCTGGCTGAGTGGAGCTAACAGGCGGCGGAGCTAACAGACCGCCGCGTCGGGGGTCCGGCGGTCACGTGGAGCGAGGAGCGGCGCGCGCTGGGCCACCGCCGGGGGTTAGCGCTGGGCCACTGTGCGCGGGGAGGGCGGCCCGAGGCCTAATCTGGGGTTAAGCGGCTACTCCAGCTGGGGAGAGACAGCCAAGAGTAGGGGGTGGGACACAGGACGCCCGTCTTAAACTCCAGAGAGTGGACTTCTGCGGAGACCGGCGGGTGGGCGAACATGAAATCCAGTCCTGCTATCCAGGCTGCCATCGACCTCACCGCGGGGGCCCTGGGGGGCACAGCGTGCGTCCTGACTGGGCAGCCCTTCGACACTATGAAGGTGAAGATGCAGACGTTCCCCGGCCTGTACAAGGGCCTCACCGACTGTGCCCTGAAGACGTACTCCCAGGTGGGCTTGCGGGGCTTCTACAAGGGGACCGGCCCCGCGCTAATGGCCTACGTCGCCGAGAACTCGGTCCTCTTCATGTGCTACGGCTTCTGCCAACATTTCGTTAGGAAAGTGGCTGGACTGGACGAGCAGGCGAAGCTGAATGATCTGCAAACTGCGGCCGCAGGTTCCATCGCCTCAGCGTTTGCCGCGCTGGCCCTGTGCCCCACTGAGCTCGTGAAGTGCCGGCTGCAGACCATGCACGAACTGGAGATGTCAGGGAGGATAGCCAAAAGCCATGATACAGTTTGGTCCGTCGTGAAGAGTATCCTTAGAAAGGATGGCCCCTGGGGCCTCTACCACGGACTCACCAGTACTCTGTTTCAAGTAGTACCAGGCTATTTCTTCTTCTTCGGTGGCTATGAACTGAGCCGATCGTTTTTTGCCTCGGGGGGTTCAAAAGATGAACTAGGCCCTGTCCCCTTGATGTTAAGTGGTGGAATTGCTGGCATTTGCCTTTGGTTTGTCATATACCCCGTGGATTGTATCAAATCCAGAATTCAGGTTCTTTCCATGTTTGGAAAACAGACAGGATTCATCAGAACTCTTTTAAGTGTTGTGAGAACTGAAGGAATAGCAGCTTTATATTCTGGTCTGAAAGCTACTCTGATTCGAGCGTTTCCTGCCAATGCAGCACTATTTTTGGCTTATGAATACAGCAGGAAAATGATGATGAGCCAGTTTGAAGCATATTGAAGTATCTTGGTGAGTCGGAATCCAAGTACAAGCCTTTGGGGACTGTAACTCAGTTTCATGAAGCTCTAGACCAGTGCGGTATTATTGTTGACTTTCTGGGAGCTTTGTTTTTGTCTTTCCTTCTTGTACTCTTAAACTTTATAGAAGAAACTTCATTTTATATCATATAATTTCAGCCCATAATTGTATTCAAATAGAAAAATTGCTGCTCTTATGTTTGGTGAGATACACAGCATGAGTGGGTGGTCCTAGGTACCTAATCTGAAAAGCTAAATATAGTTGGGGGAAAAAGAATTATAGTTGAGTTTTTGCATAAATCTGCATATGTACGTGCAGTTTGGTTGGTTATGTGTTGTGTGAATTAAATAGAGCTTGGTTCCTGTGTTTAATCTTATGTCACAAGAAAAAACCGAGTTAAGCATGTTTCTGAAGGTGCTTATAAGTGATTGCTTAATCCACTCAAGATGCAGGGTCTCTGGAAAACTCTGCTTAAAATGTGCACTGTTCTAGCCAATTAAAGTTTTTAAAAAGTTTTTGTGTGGTGCTTGAAAACCAAAATATCCATCTACAATTTTTTGCATCTACAATGATTCATTTATTTTATTTTTTACTGAGTAACTGATTTATAGCATTATATTTTTATTTCTATGTACCCTACAACGTGCTCACTACCAAAAATAATTTATTTTTTCTTTCATTACCATATAATTGATCCCCTTTATCCAGTTTGTCTTCCTCCTTCACCCTCCCTGCCAACCTCCCCCCCCCACCCAAAACCACTACTCTGTTCTCTGTAATGTAATTATGTTTGTTTTGTTTGGTTTTGGGTTGTTCATTTATTATGGATTTTGTTTGTTTATTAGTTTTTCATATTCCACATATGAATGAAGTCATATGGTATTTGTCTTTCTCTGTCTGACTTATTTCACTTAATACCTTCAAGGTCCATCCATGTTGATGCAAATGGCAAGATTTTATCTTTTTTTTTCTCATCTTGATTTTTAAGAGGAGAGTATACTTGCATACTGATGTGGCTTCCACATTTGTTAAAGTTTCAGGGTAGGCATCCCAGATTTCCCCAGGATTGCTCTACTCTTAAAATAATGCTACTCATTTTCAAAGTGGATCATATTCCATACTCTTAGGTGTGGCTTAGTTAGGCATTAGGTCTCTGGGAAATAGCCTGGCCTTTGTATCAAATTTCATTCCTCTTCTCTCCCAAAGAGCTTCCCCTCTGCTCTACTTTAGACTGCAATAGTGGTGAAGAATGGAGCTGTGCTTAAATGCTTTGATGAAGACCCATGTAGCTGACAACAATTCTTAGCTTCCAGTCTCAGGGTCCTGGGCTGGGAAGAATTCCAGGATTTACTGTTGGCCCATTTAGGGGTTATTGATCCTCTTTGGGGAGGGGGGCTTCCCTGGTAGCTAATGGTAAAGAATCTGCCTGCAATGCAGGAAACCCGCATTCGATCCCTGGGTGGAGAAGATCCCCTGGAGAAGAGATTAGCTACCCACTCCAGTATTCTTGCCTGGAGTATTCCATGGACAGAGGATCCCCCTTGGATCATTCATTCTGCCTCCACCAGTGAGAAACCTTTCCAGGGAACAGCGAGTGCAAAAGCCATGAGAACTTTTTGTTCCCTAATGGTGATCAAGTGATATTACCAGTGGATGAATGAAGTCCTCTCCTCTCAAACAGAACTAGACAGAACTTAAGTGTTTGCAATTCACAGTGATTAATGTTAGAGCGGACCCATTCTGAAGCTTACCTGAGGATCCATAACTCCTAGTCGTTTTTGTTTTTTACAGTGTTGGAACCTTCTAAATTTTGTACTGGTTATCTGTGAATTTTACTGGTGATTATACATAAGACCTTACAAAACAATGAAACATTAAAAACAACTTTATTAAACTATACCATATGCATGTATATAGGCACTGACAAAAATTAAAACGACATAGTCTATCTGACCCCTACACGCTCGTGCATCTGTTCTTTGGCCCTATGGTGTAAGAGGGTCATTCTTACTAAAGTAAGCCTCACATTTCCTTGCTGATTCAAGAGCAGCAGAGTCACTCTCCTTAAGAAGTGTTTTTAAGCAGTTTGTAAAGCTAAAAACTGGCAGGTTCCCGTTTTAATGATCGTCCATAGCATGTGTGTAAATCACTGCTGGTGAAATGTACATCTGGTGTGGAACCCCCAATTTCCTTCAGTTTTTTGCTGTCTATCAAGTTTGCATAGTAACTAGCCATATTGCCATAGGCAAAAGGGTCAGGGTGATGGATGTTGACAAACAGGGGCTGTGGCAGACATTTGGGGAAGGGATGCTCAGTGTCATGTCTGGTGTGCCCCAGAGCAATGGCTGGTCTTCCATTTGCTTTTTCCTTAAAAGAAAACCATTTTTCTATTTCTGAGTTATTTATACATTTAAGTTATATGTTACATACATAAGTGATCAGTAGCTACTTAGTGAGGCTATATTCAAGCAGGTCTTCATTAAAGCAGGAAAGAGAACAGGAATGACTTCCGCAGGAAGTGGACCTTTCAGAGGCTCCAGGCCCTTGCCCAGCATCCATGGGCTGGTCTCGATTAGCCCTGTTGTCAGTGGACCTTTTCACATGTTGTCCATTAAAGGTTTAACTAAATAGCTTCAATAGAAATAATTTGAGACAAGCAAGAGTGCTTGGGAGTAAGGAATTGAAACCTAAGTCAGAATTGTTTTCTACTCTTGCTTAATTCATGGTTCAATATTGAGGTACAGCTTGTAGCACTTCAGACCTGTTCTCAGAGAAAAATATAGTAACTTGAAATATTGTGCTTAAAGAAATTTGAGTGTTTGGTCATTAAATTATTTACCTAAATTGAAGTATTTATTGAATGTACACTATTTACAGTATACTATTTGAGCTCTGGGGATTCAGATATTAATGGTCTGGTTTCTGTTCTTAAGGATCTGATGGTCTAGATGTTTTACAGTCAAAAGAGTGATTTTCTAGAATACAGTTTAGAACAAAAGATTAGCATCCAAATTATATGTGTGTATGTGTGTAAAATGAGTGATGTGTATGTGTGCAAAATATTTTCTTTAATTGTGTTTTTGTTTTTATATTGTGGTTTCTTTCTGTCATTTAAATTACTTCCATGGTATTTCTTTCTCTTCTCAGAACCCCAGCTTTATTGAGATATAAATGACAGATAACATTGTGCTTGTTTAAGGTATACAATGTGATGCTTTGATATATGTGTTTATTGTGAAATGATTATGACAATAAGGTTAATAATGTCATAATGACATTACTATGTAATTATTAGTAATGTCTATTACTAATGTTTATTCAGTTCAGTCTCTCAGTTGTGTCTTTGCGTCACTCTTTGCGACCCCATGAACCTGAACCACAGCATGCCAGGCCTCCCTGTCCATCACCAACTCCCAGAGTCCACCCAAACCCATGTCCACTGAGTCGGTGATGCCATCCAACCGTCTCATTGTCTGTCGTCCCCGTCTCCTCCTGCCCTCGATCTTTCCCAGCATCAGGGTCTTTTCAAGTGAGTCAGCTCTTCGCTGGCCAAAGTATTGGAGTTTCAGCTTCTACATCAGTCCTTCCAGTGAACACCCAGGACTGATCTCCTTTAGGATGGACTAGTTGGATCTCCTTAAAGTCCAAGTGACTCTCAGGAGCCTTCTCCAACACCATAGTTCAAAAGCATCAATTCTTCGGCGCTCAGCTTTCTTTATAGTACAACTCTCACATCCATACACGACCACTGGAAAAACCATAGCCTTGACTAGATGGACCTTTGTTGGGAAAGTAATGTCTCTGCTTTTTAATATACTGTCTAGGTTGGTTATAACTTTCCTTCCAAGGAGTAAGCGTCTTTTAATTTCATGGCTTCAATCACCATCTGCAGTGATTTTGGAGCCCCCAGAAATAAAGTCAGCCACTCTTTCCACTGTTTCCCCATCTATTTGCTATGAAGTGATGGGACAGGATGCCATGATCTTAGTTTTCTGAATGTTGACCTTTAAGCCAACTTTTTCACTCTCCTCTTTCACTTTCATCAAGAGGCTCTTTAGTTCTTCACTTTCTGCCATAGGGGTGGTGTCATCTGCATATCTAAGGTTATTGATATTTCTCCCGGCAGTCTTGATTCCAGCTTGTGCTTCCTCCAGCCCAGCGTTTCTCATGATGTACTCTGCATATAAGTTAAATAAGCAAGGTGACAATATACAGCCTTGACATACTCCTTT
This sequence comes from Bos javanicus, assembly GCF_032452875.1. Classification (NCBI taxonomy): domain Eukaryota; kingdom Metazoa; phylum Chordata; class Mammalia; order Artiodactyla; family Bovidae; genus Bos; species Bos javanicus. The sequence continues at coordinate 51,921,736 of NC_083874.1, read as the reverse complement.
TCCTATTTGGAACCAGTCTGTTGTTCCATGTCCAGTTCTAACTGTTGCTTCCTGACCTGCATATAGGTCTCTCAAGAGGCAGGTCAGGTGGTCTGGTATTCCCATCTCCTTCAGAATTTGACTGTGATCCACACAGTCAAAGGCTTTGGCATAGTCAATAAAGCAGAAATAGATGTTTTTCTGGAACTCTCTTGCTTTTTTGATGATCCAGCGGATGTTGGCAATTTGATCTCTGGTTCTTCTGCCTTTTCTAAAACCAGCTTGAACATCTGGAAGTTCACGGTTCATGTATTTTTGAAGCCTGGCTTGACAATTTTGAGCATTATTTTACTAGTGTGTGAGATGAGTGCAATTGTGTGGTAGTTTGAGCATTCTTTGGCATTGCCTTTCTTTGGGATTGAAATGAAAACTAACCATTTCCAGTCTTGTGGCCACTGCTGAGTTTTCCAAATTTCCTGACATATTGAGTAGTAGTAATGTCTATTACCTCACAGATTACTATTTATTCATTACTATTATTTGAGGTAAAATGGTATATTTTTTTACAGGTACACGCTGCTTAATTTATTTACTTATTTTTGGCTGCACTGGGTCTTCATTGCTATACTCAGCTTTCTCTAGTTTCCAAGAACAGAGGCTACTCTGTAGCTGTGGTGTGCAGGCTTCTCAGTGCAGCGGCTTCTCTTGTTGCTGAGCACAGGCTCTAGGCGCACAGGCTTCACTAGTTGTGGCACAGGGGCTTATTAGTTGTGAACACTGGCCTGGCAGCATTCAGGCTTCAGTAGTTGCAGCTTGAGGCTCTAGAGCTTCAGTAGTTGTGGTGCATGTGGTGCAGTTGTGGTGCAGCTGCTCCTTGGCATGTGGAATCTTTCCAGACCAGGGATTGAAACCTGTGGCCCCTGCCTTGGCAGATGGATTCTTATCCACTGCGCCACTAGGAAAGTCCTGAGATGGTGTTTATGTCTAAGATTTAAATTGGTCAAATCCATATGTCTGACGCCTAGCCTTATTTTAAATGTCGCTTTCACAAGATATAAATGTATCCCTCAACTTTTTAAATTTCTTTCATTGAAGTACAGTTAACTTACAATGTTGTGTTGATTTCAAGTGTATGGCAAAGTGATTTAGTTACACATATATGTGTGTGTACATATATGTACTTTTCAAGATTCTTTTCTGTTACAGGTTATTTCAAGCACTAAGTATAGTTTTCTGTGCTATGCAGTAGGCCCTTGTTGTTTACCAGTTTTATATATAGTAGTGTGTATATGTTAATCCAAAACTTCTAGTGTATCCCTCTGCCATTGCTTTTTGATGGCTGTAAGTCTGTGTGAATCTGTTTTGTAAATTCACTTGTATCATTTTTTTTAGATTCCACAAATAAATGATATCACGTGATATGTCTTTGTCTGACTTACTTCACTAAATGTGATAAACTCTAAACCTCTCCATGTTGCTGCAAAAGGCATTATTTCATTTTTTTAATGGGCATTTAGATTGTTTTTGTGTCTTGGCTATTGTAAATAGTGTTGCTATGATTACTGGGGTGCATATATATAATTTCAAATTAGAGTTTTCTCTGGTATCCCTCATATTTTTTTTTTTTTTTTATCCATGTTTTCTGGCTTGCGGGATCTTAGTTCCCTACCAGGGATTGAACCTGGGCCACAACAGTGAAAGTGCTGAGTCCTAACCACTGGTCATGGGCCAGGGAATTACCTGGTACTCCTCAACTTTGAAATATCTTATCCCTTTGGTATATTTATTATACCCTTTGGTCTATTGTCACGGCCAGATGGTCTGCATCTTGCAATGGTACAGTGATACTCTAGCTAGAAATTCATTCTCTGTTCCAACTTTCATGGGATATCAAATACCAAGCTATAACAGTTAAGTATCAGAAGGATCATATCTGGCTGTGGAGTTCAGTTCCCTGTACTCTATGTGGATCAAACCTGAGCATTTTCTTGAATTAAACAAGAAAATGTCCCCAAGTTGTTCAATTTTGAAGAAACGCAAGTTCTTTTTCTTCTGGCCCAGATCTCTAAGAAGGAGTGATAATTATTATCAGGAAGTTGTTACATAAAACAGTCACAGGTTTTTTTTGCTCAAGTCAGAAAGTACCCTCTGTTCAGAGCTTGCATTTCCAACTCAAGCACCCTCTGAACTCTGAAATCCCTATTTTCAAAGTCTGTGACTCTCTGGTCTCTCTGATCTCTCCAGCTTCATGTGTCATGGCCCAGAAAGCTTCTCTAAGAGTCCTTTTAGAAAGTAAATTATTTCAGTGTGAAACTATCATTCATGTCTGTGATCTGCCTTTTGAGCTCCATGTTCCACTGTGTTTTCAGTTCTGTCCTAATGCCAGCACTTTTAAATACATGCTCCTTGTGAGTGATGTAAATAATGTTTAAAAAGCAGACTTAGGCCCTTTTGTATCCCTCTCTCTTCAAGGTTGATTGAGGTCATCTATTCTGATGCTTTTGTTTATGGCAACAGGTAATAAAGGCTTTTTTCAAAACACCTTCAGAAAATTTGGTATTATTGGCTTTAGTCTGAACCTTGAGACAAAAAATTTCACAGGTAGGTAAGTAGTTTTGTAGAAAATTGATGTCTGTTAATAATTATGCACATTCCGTGGGGGAAAAAATTATCCTCAGAAAGAGTATTATTTCAGTTATAGGGAAGCCGGATAATTGTGTATATAGTCAGAGTTTCTATTCCAGCCTAAAGTAGTTTCACTGGGCCCTCCCCAGAAACCTGGACTCTGAGCAGACTTTAATTGAAGCATCCTTTCACTTAACTTGTTTGATCATTGATTTACAAATTTTTTTGTGCATTTGGAACAAAGAGTTCTTTTTGCCTTTCGGATAAGGGCAGACTCATCATCCCACGCTCTGGGCTCTGATTTAGGTTCTTGGAGGTGTTGCCCACAAAAAGCCTTCTCTGTGTCTTTAGCACCCAGACATGGGAATATTCTAGGACTCAGGTGCCCACTTGGTCATGGAGTGGTCCTGAAGCAGGGTTTGTCTTTGGTTTTGAGTTCAGAGGCTGCTGCGATGCCATTACTGTCTTTTGTAATGGCTCAAGGATTTTAGCACACACTGCTCTTTATTTTTCTATTCTCTGATTCTGTTTTTATGCTTGCCTTTCCACTTCTTTTTGCCATCTGGAGTCAAAGCTGATCCGTGTCGATAATAACCTTGCACTATTTCCAAGTGTTTTCCCCCCAGATTGATTCTGTTCTGTTACTGTGAAGAGCTAGGCAGGGAGGCCCCTGGGTTTCAAGATTGTGTCTCCTTGGGAGGTTGTTCTAAAGGCTTGGTTGAACTTAAACATTTTTGGCAAGAAAAATGATTGTATGTGCTTTATATTCTATCACATGTGCTATTTTTTTCCAATTTTATCCGGTTGGACCTCAAATTCACAGAATTGGATTATGATAAACTGTCATCAGTAGTCCATACCTGAAGTGCATTGTTTATTTACTTACCTGTCCAATATCATTTAACTGTATATCTATATATGTGGTTATCTATCAAAATAATAAGAAGAATTTGTGAACACGGCACCTCCCCACTAAATGCCAGGACCTTGGTAGTAGTATATATCTAATCGTACAAATAGCCCTTCCTACTGAGAGGACCTACCTGGTCCCCACCAAATGAAGATGGTTATCATCCTGAATTTTAGGTGCATCATTCTCGTTCCTTTGATTTTTTTTTTTTTTGGTATTATGTTACTCCCACAAATATATTTTTCTAGTTGTTTTAAATAAAGGTTTTTTTTTTAACAAGTAAGTTGTTTTATAATAAGAGTAAAACGCTGTATGTGATACTTTGGTACTGTTTTTCTCTTAATATTGTTAAAATCCAATAATCTTGTGTTACTGTAATTCATTTATTTAGACTACTGTGAAACATTTCATTTTGTGAATATGCCATGATTTATTTATTCAGCTGATAGACATACAGATTGCATTCTGATTTTTGCTCCTGTTGCCCAGGAGCAAAATGTAATGTAAAGGTAAATATTCTTATATATACTTCCTGATGTAAATGTGGAAGAATTTTGAGGGCTTATGTAACTAGGAATAGAAATTCTGGGGCTCTCAAGTATTTATCTAGGAGTAATTGTTACATTGTTTTATTGACTATGTCAAAGTCTTTGACTGTGTGGATCACAATAAACTGTGGAAAATTCTGAAAGAGATGGGAATACCAGACTACCTGACCTGCCTCTTGAGAAACCTATATGCAGGTCAGGAAGCAACAGTTAGAACTGGACATGGAACAACAGACTGGTTCCAAATAGGAAAAGGAGTATGTCAAGGCTGTATATTGTTACCCTGCTTATTTAACTTATATGCAGAGTACATCATGAGAAACGCTGGGCTGGAAGAAGCACAAGCTGGAATCAAGATTGCCGGGAGAAACATCAATAACCTTAGATATGCAGATGACACCACCCCTATGGCAGAAAGTGAAGAACTAAAGAGCCTCTTGATGAAAGTGAAAGAGGAGAGTGAAAAAGTTGGCTTAAAGGTCAACATTCAGAAAACTAATATCATGGCATCCTGTCCCATCACTTCATGGCAAGTAGATGGGGAAACAGTGGAAAGAGTGGCTGACTTTATTTTGGGGGGCTCCAAAATCACTGCAGATGGTGATTGAAGCCATGAAATTAAAAGACGCTTACTCCTTGGAAGGAAAGTTATGACCAACCTAGATAGCATAGTCAAAATCAGAGATATTACTTTCCCAACAAAGGTCCATCTAGTCAAGGCTATGGTTTTTCCAGTGGTCATGCATGGATGTGAGAGTTGGACTGTGAAGACAGCTGAGCACTGAAGAATTGATGCTTTTGAACAGTGGTGTTGGAGAAGACTCTTGAGAGTCCCTTGGACTGCAAGGAGATCCAACCAGTCCATCCTAAAGGAGATCAGTCCTGGGTGTTCATTGGAAGGACTGATACTGAAGCTGAAACTCTAATACTTTAGTCACCTCATGCGAACAACTGACTCATTAGAAAAGACCCTGATGCTGGGAGGGATTGGGGGCAGGAGGAGAAGGGGACGACAGAGGATGAGATGGTTGGATGGCATCACCGACTCGATGCACATGAATTTGGGTGAACTCCGGCAGTTGGTGATGGATAGGAAGGCCTGGCGTGCTCCAACTTATGGGGTCGCAGAGTCGGACACAACTGAGCGACTGAACTGAACTGAATTGTTACATTTAATAGATAATACTCAACTCAAAGTAGTTGTACTGGTTTTTACATGTACTTGCACTATATAGGCCTGAATCTCTTGTATCCACGTGCTTTCCAACACTTGGCATTGTTACGCTTTTAAATTTTTGTCAAATAACTGTGAGTAAAAGAAAAAAATAAATCTACCTTATCTTGGTTTAATCTGTATTTTTCTGATTACAGTGAAAGAACATCTCTCTTCATGTGTCTAATGGTTATATGTTTCTTCTGTGAAATGTCTGTTCATGTCTTTTACCATTTTTCTATTGTTATTTTTATTTATGTTAGTTTGTAGAATTTCTTTATATTGATATATTCTTGATATTAATTGTCAGTGTGTATATGGTGATTATCCTCTCTTGGTTTGTACCTTTTCACACCTTTAAAGATGTCTATTGATTAATAAAATTTCTTGATTTTATTACAAATAGAGATGGTTAGATAGCATCACTAACTAAATGGACATGAATTTGAGTAAACTCTAGGAGATAGTGGAGAATAGAGGAGCCTAGTATGCCACAGTCCATGGTTCACAAAGTTGGACATGACTTAGCAATTGAACAACAACAAATCTTTTATTCTATCATCAGTGTCTTTTTAAAGAAATTATTTCTACTCCAAGGTCTAAAATACATGTATTTTCCACTAAGAGCTTAAAAGTTGTTTTGGGTTTTGTCTTTGTTTTGACATTTGAGTCTTAGATCCATTTGAAGTTGATTTTTAAATTAAGACTCAATTTAATCTTTGTATGGATAATCACTTTTAATTGAACATTTCATCTTTCCCATAGATCTGTGTTGTAGACTTAATGTTTGTGCTCCACCTGCCGAATTCATATATTGAGCCCTGGCCCCAACTGTGATGGTATTAGGAGATGAGGTCTTTGGGCAGTAATTAGATTTATGTAAAGTCATGAGGATGGAGTCCATGATGTGATTAGTGCCCTTTTTTTTTTTTTTTTTAACTGTGGATGTCTTTACAAGTAATTTTGAGCTACCTCACGTTTTGTTTGTTTGTTTATTTACCTACGGTTTCAATGGTCTTCATTGCTGCTTTCTCTAACTGCTCTGAGTGGCAGCTGTTCTTTGTTTTGGTGCTCTGGCTTCTCATCGTAGTGCTTCTCATATTGTAGAGCACAGGCTCTAGGCTTGTGGGCTTCAGTAGTTGCAGTGGACTCAACAGTTGTGGCTCCAGGGCTCTTGAGTGGAGGCTCAGTAGTTGTGGCACATGGGCTTAGTTGATCTGAGACATGTGGAATCTTCCTTGACCGGGGATGGAACCCCTGTCCCTTGCACTGGCAGGCAGATTCTTATCCACAGTACCATTAGGGAAGCAGGAGATTCGTGCCTGTATAAGAACAGGAAGAAACACCAGAGCTGCTTCTTTCTACCATATGTACATAAAGAGAGAAGGTTGTAGCCTACAAGCCAGGAAGAAGGCCATCATCAAGAAACCAACTGATGGCACCTTGATCTTTGACTTACCAGCCTCCAGAATGATGAGAAATAGATACCTGTTGTTTAAGCCACCAGTCTATGGTATTTAGCTACTGAGTAGACTAAGACATTCTGGATTGCCATCTCTGTAATATTCAAACATTCCATATATATATATATATATATATATATATATATATATATCTGTTTTTGAGCTCCCTAATCTATTACACTTGTCAAAATTTCTGCCTGTGCACCAAAGCAGACTATCTTGATTAAGACAGCTTTATAACAAGTCAAGTATAAGGAAGTCAAATTTTTTATCCTACTGTTTTTTTTAAGAAGTTTCCTAGCTCTTATTTTATTCTTTCATATGAATTTTAAAGTAATGTTGTAATGTTTAAAGTAATGTCCTGGGAGAGAAGAAAATTGATAACATTAAAATATTCAGTTCAGTTCAGTTCAGTTCAGTTGAGTCGCTCAGTCATGTCCGACTCTTTGCCCAGCATCAGGGTCTTTTTCAGTGAGCCAGTTCTTCACATCAGGTGATCAAAGTATTGGAGTTTCAGCTTGAACATCAGTCCTTCCAATGAACACCCAGGACTGATCTCCTTTAGGATGGACTGGTTGGATCTCCTTATAGTCCAAGGGACTCTCAAGAGTCTTCTCCAACACCACTGTTCAAAAGCATCAATTCTTCGGCACTCAGCTTTCTATATAGTCCAACTCTTACATCCATACACGACCACTGGAAAAACCATAGCCTTGACTAGATGGACCTTTGTTGGGAAAGTAATGTCTCTGCTTTTGAATATGCTATCTAGGTTGGTCATAACTTTCCTTCCAAGGAGTAAGCATCTTTTAATTTCATGGCTTCAACCACCATCTGCAGTGATTTTGGAGCCCCCCAAAATAAAGTCAGCCACTGTTTCCCCATCTATTTACCATGAAGTGATGGGACTGGATGCCATGATCTTAGTTTTCTGAATGTTGAGTTTTAAGCCAACTTTTTCACTCTCCTCTTTCACTTTCATCAAGAGGCTCTTTAGTTCTTCTTCACTTTCTGCCATAAAGCTGGTGTCATCTGCGTATCTGAGGTGATTGATATTTCTCCTGGCAATCTTGATTCCAGCTTGTGCTTCCTCCAGCCCAGCGTTTCTCATGATGTACTCTGCATATAAGTTAAATAAGCAGGGTGACAATATACAGCCTTGATGTACTCCTTTTCCTATTTAGAACCAGTCTGTTGTTCCATGTCCAGTTCTAACTGTGGCTTCCTGACCTACATATAGGTTTCTCAAGAGGCAGGTCAGGTGGTCTGGTATTCCCATCTCCTTCAGAATTTTCCACAGTTTATTGTGATCCACACGGTCAAAGGCTTTGGCATAGTCAATAAAGCAGAAATAGATGTTTTTCTGGAACTCTCTTGCTTTTTCGATGATCCAGCGGATGTTGGCAATTTGATTTCTGGTTCCTTTGCCTTTTCAAAAACCAGCTTGAACATCTGGAAGTTCACGATTCATGTATTGCTGAAGCCTGGCTTGGAGAATTTTGATCATTATTTTACTAGCATGTGAGATGAGTGCAGTTGTGCGATAGTTTGAGCATTCTTTGGCATTGTCTTTCTTTGGCATTGGAATGAAAAGTGACCTTTTCCAGTCCTGTGGCCACTGCCGAGTTTTCCAAATTTGTTGGCATATTGAGTGCAACACTTTCACAGCATCATCTTTTAGGATTTGAAATAGCTCAACTAGAATTCCATCACCTCCACTAGCTTTGCTCATAGTGATGCTTCCTAAGGCCCACTTGACTTCACATTCCAGGGTGTCTGGCTCTAGGTCAGTGATTACACTATCGTGATTATCTGGGTCGTGAAGATCTTTTTTGTACAGTTCTTCTGTGCATTCTTGCCACCTCTTCTTAATATCTTCTGCTTCTGTTAGGTCCATACCATTTCTGCCCTTTATCGAGCCCATCTTTGCATGAAATGTTCCCTTGGTATCTCTAATTTTCTTGAAGAGATCTCTAGTCTTTCCCATTCTGTTGTTTTCCTCTATTTCTTTGCACTGATCACTGAGGAAGGCTTTCGTATCTCTCCTTGCTATTCTTTGGAACTCTGCATTCAAATGGGAATATCTTTCCTTTTCTCCTTTGCTTTTCGCTTCTATTCTTTTCATAGCTATTTGTAAGGCCTCCTCAGACAGCCATTTTGCTTTTTTGCATTTCTTTTCCATGGGGATGGTCTTGATCCCTGTCTCCTGAACAATGTCACGAACCTCTGTCAATAGTTCATCAGGCACTCTGTCTATCAGATCTAGTCCCTTAAATCTATTTCTCACTTCCACTGTATAATCGTAAGGGATTTGATTTAGATCATACCTGAATGAGTGGTGTAGTGGTTTTCCCTACTTTCTTCAATTTAAGTCTGAATTAAGCCTCAATTTATAATACTGAATCTTCCAATTTAGGAACACTATATATTGAGTTGGCCAAAAACTTTGTTTGGATTTTTCTGCAGCATCTTCTGGGAAAACGAGAACATACTTTATGGCCAACCCAATATTTCTCCATTTATATAAGTCATCTTAGTGTCTCTTCACAAAGTCATATGATTATTCCATAGACGTCTTATACTTTGTGAGGCTTATTCCTAACTACTTGATTTTTTCTTTTTGGTTATAAATTCTATTTTTATTTAAATGTCAATTTCTCTTTGATATTTTATAAAACAAATCAATGTTATTAACTTTTCAAATTCAGCAATCTTAATAAACTCCTTTTAATGATAATATTTTATCTGTAGGTACTTTTGGATTTTCTTTGTATTCCTTAATATCATCTACAAATGATAACAACTTTTCTTCTTCCTCTGCATTCTTCGTAACTTGTATTTCTTTGCCTTGTGCTCACTAAACCTGTGTACAGTATCAAATAGATGTAATAGTGGACATTTGTGTCTTGTTTCTGATCTTGGAAGAAAGCTTTTAACATTTCACAATTAATGTGTTTTGTTGTAAATGTTTTCATATCATTTAAAGATTAAGGAAGTCTTCTATTTCTAGTTTGAGAATCTCCCCCCCCCCCATTATAAGCAGAATTTTATCAAATCCTTTTTCTGTGTCTGTAAAATTTTTTCATGGGATTTTTTTTCTCTATTACTTTATGTCAATGAGTGACATTGGCTTTTAATTTTCCTTTCCTCGTCTCAGGGTTATGCTACAACTTTTAAGGGAATGTTCTCCCCCTCTTTTTTTTTCTTTTCCATGGTAATGTTTGTATAAGATTGGAATTATTTCTTCCTTCAATTTTTGGTAGTACAGTCAACTGGTCCTGAATTTAAACCTAAAGAATTATCTTACTTTTCTGTGTTTTCTAATCTTGGTGAATAGTTTGGTTAATCTATTATTTCTAGAAATTTGTTTATTCCAACTAAAATTTTAGCTTGTTGGCATAGCTTTGTGCATAATATTTCTTTATTACCTTTTTGTTGTCTATGTCTACAAAATTTGAGTTGCTATTCCTGTTTAAATTCCTGATATTGGCTGTTGGTGCATTCCGTTTAGTTTTCTTGTGTATTGCCAGAGGCTTGCCAATTTTATTACTGTTTCAAAGAATCAACTTTTAGGTATTTTGATTCCCTCTCTTAGATATTTGTTTACTATGTTATTAGTTTCTTCTCAATTATTTTCTTGTCTTCTTTGGGATTTATTTTCTTCTGTTTTTCTCATTCTCGAGAAAGATATTTAATTCATTAATCTTTACCCTTTTCTTTTTTCTAATATGTTTATTCAAGGCTCTTGGCTTTTCTCTAAATACTCCTTAATTGCATCATCATGTTTTGTTATGATATATCAAAATAATTCAGTTCAAAATATTTTCTAATTCTAGTGTGATGCTTACTTTGACCCACAGGTTATTTCAAACTGAATTTTAGAATTTTCAAACACATGGGATATTCTAAACATCTTTCTGTTATTGATTTCTAGCTTAATTTCCTTGTGATCAGATAATATGCTCATATAAATTTCATCTTTAGCTATTTATTGAAAATTTTTTATATACAACATAGTCAATTTTTGTAAATTATGAAGAAAATAATATGCATTCTGTACTTGCTGAACTCCATACTTTATATATGTCCAGTAAGTCAGTTTTCTTGTTTCTAATATAATTGCATTCCTTCTAGGTGCTGAGCCAACCAGCAAATTCATTTGCCAAAGCTCAGCTCCTATACCTCTCTAATCTTACGATTTAGTGGCTCTGATGGTATCTAGCCCATAATGAGCAGCTCTCATGGCATGATGATCATTTGGTGTCACATAGTCAGCCACTCAGTCTCTACTAGGGCTCAGGAACATGACACCATCTATTATAAACACACAGAAGCTATCTATTATATAAATAGAAGGCATGGATCTGCACTATAAGATTTATACTATAATCCTCCTGCTGTGGGTTGCTGGAAGCTCTGCACAGCATCCTCATGCACTATTGGCATTTCACTGTTGGCATCCTTATGCATTATTGGCATTGGCATATGCAACATCAGATTGACTGTATCACATCATATTGGCTAGTATTCTAGTTTCAACCTAATATGTGTCTTTTTCTTACTCCCACCCTGCTCAAACCTGGTAGCATTTTGAGTTCCAAAATGGTATATGCTGCCTCTAAAATCCAAAGAGGTCCCTAAAGACAGTGCCTCTTTTTCAGTGGCAAGAGATTCAAGAGATAATTTGTATTTGTAATTCCTCAGGGGGAATTTTCTGGATGCCCCAGACCCCTAGAATCCTTATTGATGGGGCAGGCCCCTAAATCTTCATGGGGCTAACCTCTTACTCTTTGACATGCATGTGTCCTGCTAGGCCATCTAGGGTCCTTTTCATTTGCTGCCCATTAGACCCAGTTAGCATGATGTCATCAATATGGCAGTCTAACATTATGCTCCGCAGAATGTTCTATGTTGAGGTTTTTGTGGAGTATGTTACAAAAGAAAGGGTTAACATAGCTCTGGGGCAAAACAGTGAATGTATTCTGCTGCCCTGTTGTGAGAAGATGACCTACTTTTGATTTTATTCTGTGATGGAGTTTAAGATGAATGCATTCAGCAGAAAAATAGCCACCTCCCAAGTGCTGAAGGCTATACTGATCTACTCCAGTAAAGATAACCACTGGTATGGCAGCTATAATTGGACCTGCCAGCTGGTTAAGTAAATTGCAGTCCATTGTCATCAAATCACTATGATCCATCCAGTTTTTGCAGGGGGTGAACAAGTGAAGTAACTGTGGATATGGTGGAGATTATCATCTCTGCAAACTGTGAGTTTGAGAATGTAGTGCTAATCTCTGAAATTAGGGTGCAGTTACTTAAGATTTACTATCTTGCTTAGGGAAAGGGAAATTTCAGGTTTTCCACTCTAGTGTTTCTTACCCTGCCAGTCAGGGAACAAATGAAAGGGTTTGACATTGAAGGTTTCTAAGACCAAGAGGTTCCATGGTGTAATGGTTAGCACTTTGGATGCTGAAAGTTTCTAAGACCATCCCCAAGTTTGGTGATTTGCTAGAAAGACTCATCAGACTCAGCATATAGTCATACTCATGGCTGAGTATGTAAAATTATATAGTAAAAAAAATACAAAGAAAAACCAGCAAAGGGAAAAGGTGCATCAGACAAAATCTGCAGGAAAGTATGTAGAAGTTTCTAAGAGTCCTTTTCCCTTGGGTTCACACAGAAAGTGCTTAATTCTTGTAGATCAAACTGAAACAACATGTATGAAGTGTTGTCTACCAGGGAAGCTTACCTGAAATCCAGGGGTTTTATTGGGTGCTGGACACACATGAGCCTAGCATAAACTACATTGTGTATACAGTTAGGCACAGTAAACCACTTTTATCAGTTATTAAATGTTGGGGACACTCCCAAAATTCAAGTCCCAGACATCACCAAAGGGCCAGCCTTGCAAACAGGCCTTTCTAAGGATAGCAGTCTCAGGCCTGCTATGGTAACTCTTGCCTGCACAGTCCAGCCCCTTGGCCCTTGGCCAAGGTGTCTTTATGACAAGATTATTATCAGTGGGGCTCCGTGTAACAGGATGAGACTCACTGATAGCTTATGGTGACTATGTCAGATTCATGATCTCCCCACTGATAGCTTATGGTGAACGATGTTGGACTTGTGATCTCCAAAGATTTAGCTTTGGGACCAGGGACCAGGCATGATCACTCAAGAGCTTTTGTGTAGCAGAGTTTTATTAATGTGAAAAAGGGACAGAGAAAGCTTCTGACATAGACATCAGAAGGGGGGCGGACAGTGCCCCCCTCATTAGTTTTAGCAAGAGAGTTATATACCTTATTACAGTAAAGGGTCTTACCAGACCCACTCCCACAATATACAATAACAGGATTAGAACTAACAATAGAAAGATCTTAACAGACCCACTCCCACAACATACATCTTTAGATAAAAGATTAATTAGAAGTTTCTTGTTAAGGGGGGCTTCCCTGATAGCTCAGTTGGTAAAGAATCTGCCTGCAATGTGGGAGACCTGGGTTTGATCCCTGGGTTGGGAAGATCCCCTGGAGAAGGGAAAGGCTACCCACTGCAGTATTCTGGCCTAGAGAATTCCATGGACTGTATAGTCCGTGTGGTTGCAAAGAGTTGGACATGACTAAGAGACTTTCACTTCACTTCACTTCTTGTTAAGGAGGAACATGTCCTTGAGTAAGATACATTGTTATATTGACTAAGACAAAGCAATGTAGAAAAAAAGTTTCTCTTTTTTGTCTTGTCCTTTTCTCCTCCTTGAGAGCCTTGGACTCCTTTCTTCTTCTCAAGAGCCCCAGACCCCTTTTCTTCTCCTCGGGGACCTAGACTTTTTTTTTATCAACCTGCCTAGGAATTGATTCTCTCACCACATGCAATATTGGCCTCAGTTATGCCGTTCATAGCAAACACCTTCTTCCAACAACACAAGAGAAGACTCTACACATAGACATCACCAGATAGTCAACACCAAAATCAGACTGATTATATTCTTTGCAGCCAAAGATGGAGAAGGTCTATACAGTCAGCAAAAACAAGACCAGGAGCCGACTGTGGCTCAGATCATGAACTCCTTATTGCCAAATTCAGACTTAAATTGAAGAAAGTAGGGAAAACCACTAGATCATTCAGGTATGACCTAAATCAAATCCCTTACGATTATACAGTAGAAGTGAGAAATAGATTTAAGGGACTAGATCTGATAGACAGAGTGCCTGATGAATTATGATGGAGGTTCGTGACATTGTATAGGAGACAGGGATCAAGACCATCCCCATGGAAAAGAAATGCAAAAAAGCAAAATGGCTGTCTGAGGAGGCCTTACAAATAGCTGTGAAAAGAAGAGAAGAGAAAAGCAAAGGAGAAAAGGAAAGATATTCCCATTTGAATGCAGAGTTCCAAAGAATAGCAAGGAGAGATACGAAAGCCTTCCTCAGTGATCAGTGCAAAGAAATAGAGGAAAACAACAGAATGGGAAAGACTAGAGATCTCTTCAAGAAAATTAGAGATACCAAGGGAACATTTCATGCAAAGATGGGCTCGATAAAGGGCAGAAATGGTAGGGACCTAACAGAAGCAGAAGATATTAAGAAGAGGTGGCAAGAATGCACAGAAGAACTGTACAAAAAAGATCTTCATGACCAAGATAATCACGATGGTGTGATCACTCACCAAGAGCCAGACATCCTGGAATATGAAGTCAAGTGGGCCTTAGAAAGCATCACTACGAACAAAGCTAGTGGAGGTGATGGAATTCCAGTTGAGCTATTCCAAATCCTGAAAGATGATGCTATGAAAGTGTTGCACTCAATATGCCAGCAAATTTGGAAAATGCGGCAGTGGCCACAGGACTGGAAAAGGTCAGTTTTCATTCCAATCCCAAAGAAAGACAATGCCAAAGAATACTCAAACTACCGCACAATTGCACTTATCTCACTAGTGCTAGTAGTATAGTGAGTAAATATAATTTACTCATATAAATAAAAATATAGCTAGTAAAATAATGCTCAAAATTCTCCAAGCCAGGCTTCAGCAATACGTGAACCATGAACTTCCAGATGTCCAAGCTGGTTTTAGAAAAGGCAGAGGAACCAGAGATCAAATTGCCAACGTCCGCTGGATCATCGAAAAAACAAGAGAGTTCCAGAAAAACATCTATTTCTGTTTTATTGACTATGCCAAAGTCTTTGTGTAGATCACAATAAACTGTGGACAATTCTAAAGGAGATGGGGATACCAGACCACCTGATCTGCCTCTTGAGAAATCTTTATGCAGGTCAGGAAGCAACAGTTAGAACTGGACATGGAACAATAGACTGGTTCCAAATAGGAAAAGGAGTATGTCAAGGCTGTGTATTGTCATCCTGCTTCTTTAACTTATATGCAGAGTACATCATGAGAAACTCTGGGCTGGAGGAAGCACAAGCTGGAATCAAGATTGCCGGGAGAAATATCAATAACCTCAGATACGCAGATGACACCACCCCTATGGCAGAAAGTGAAGAACTAAAGAGCCTTTTGGTGAAAGTGAAAGAGGAGAGTGAAAAAGTTGGCTTAAAGCTCAACATTCAGAAAACTAAGATCATAGCATCCGGTCCCATCACTTCATGGCAAATAGATGGGGAAACAGTGGAAACAGTGGCTGACTTTATTTCTGGGGGCTCCAAAATCACTGCAGATGGTGACTGCAGCCATGAAATTAAAAGACACTTACTCCTTGGAAAGAAAGTTATGACCAACCTAGACAGCATATTAAAAAGCAGAGACATTACTTTCCCAACAAAGGTCCGTCTAGTCAAGGGTATGGTTTTTCCAGTGGTCATGTGTGGATGTGAGAGTTGTACTATGAAGAAAGCTGAGCGCAGAAGAATTGATACTTTTAAACTGTGGTGTTGGAGAAGACTCTTGAGAGTCCCTTGGACTGCAAGGAGATCCAACTAGTACATCCTAAAGGAGATCAGTCCTGGGTGTTCATTGGAAGGACTGATGCTGAGGCGGGAACTCCAATACTTTGGCCACCTCATGCGAAGAGTTGACTCATTGGAAAAGACCCTGATGCTGGGAGGGATTGAGGGCAGGAGGAGAAGGGGACGACAGAGGATGAGATGGTTGGATGGCATCACCGACTTGATGCACAAAAGTTTGGGAGAACTCCGGGAGTTGGTGATGGACAGGGAGGCCTGGCATGCTGTGATTCATGGGGTCACAAAGAGTCGGACACAACTGAGTGACTGAACTGAACTGAAGTGAACTGATGCCCTTCATGGGCTTCCCTGGTGGCCAGTCGGTAAGGAATCTGCCTGCAATGCAGGAGACCCAGGTTTGACCCCTGGATCAGGAAGATCCCTTGGAGAAGGGAATGGCAACCCACTCTAGTATTCTTGCCTGGAGAATTCCATGGACAAAGGAGCCTGGTGGGTTACAGTCCATGAGGTTGCAAACAGTTGGACACAACTGAGTGACTAACACACGTACGCATGACCTTTATGTGTCCTAGCTTTGGCCAGTTAAACAAATCCCACTAACCATAAAGGCCTTCCTAAGAAAGCCAGGGATCTTCCTGCTTAAGCTTTGTTATGATCTTTTTACCTAGCCCAAGGCTTCAAGTCAGGCACAACACAACTCTAGCTAGTAAGTTGAAGCTGACACAATGCCTTTTAGGGCTGAGGCAGTGTCAGGGTACACATGTCAAAATTACAATTCCAGAGGTTACATGTAGTACCTCTGGAGACAGAGTTTACATTGTTAGGGCACCCCAAGCAGAACATATATCAGCTAGGTAGTACTGGTTGACAGCCTCCAAGATGGCCTCCAACCATGGTACCTCCTACTCTGGGATTCTCAGTTCAGTCCAATAATTCAGTTCAGTTTTTGGTTTCAAAGGGGCTTCCCAAGGCAGTCATTTCCAAACAGATTTGCTTGGACACTATATCAGTTTATCCACCTCATGTGTGTGGACAGCATCTGGAAGTGTTCTGCATCGAAAGTGCAGGAGCTGGAGCCATTCTCTGCTGCTTCATAGTCAGCACTGTCAGGTGTGATTGAGGGCTCAGCAGTCCAGCTGAATTATATGTGTTCACAGCAGCTTGGTAGGCAGCATGGGGAGTTTTCCTTCAAGAAGAGAGGGAAGCTTCCAGGAACAGTTCTGAAAAACAAAAACCATTAATGTACTCCCCACTCTCTGTGCCTCTCCAGAATGTGTTTTCTTCATTGTCAAAAAATCAAGTGTATCCCATTTAGCAACTATAACTTTTTATTTTTTAGTTATCCCCTACTCCAACCCAGAGCTCTTGTTTGGAAAGGCTGTGTGCAAGAGACAAAAGCAGTTTCACAGAAAAGATTTTTGATGTAATTTAACCACAAAGTCGTATCATGTTAAGGAGTTGGTCATGAAGATATTCTGAATTTTCAAAGGTTTTCAAAATGATTTATAGAGATCAATCTATTTCTGGGGATAGTTGTATTTAACAGTCAAATTGCCTTAATAAGATGTGTCTACTAGGAAAAAGGTGAGGGAAATAAAGTTCACACTATTAGTTCATTGATGCAGATTGCAACCAAACTAGAAATCTGAATACAGCAAATCAATAGCAGTGCAACATATCACATTAGGGTCCAGAGTCTGATGTGTCTGGAGTGGGTGGAGGGGTCATAGTCACTGTAATGTGCCTTCCCCCAACTTGGCAGCTTTCCACAGTACTCACAAGTTAGAAATGCAACCAGTCTCTGTATGTATCTATCAGAAATATAGAGACAGTCAGCGCCTCAATTGCAAATAGCCCTATCAGAAAATAAGCCCTTTCCTGTGGGCATCTGTAAGTGGCCCAGATTGTCCAGCCAGCATCCATGTTTGCACTGTTTGCTGCTGCTGCTGCTAAGTCGCTTCAGTCGTGTCCGACTCTGTGCGACCCCATAGACGGCAGCCCACCAGGCTCCCCCGTCCCCAGGATTCTCCAGGCAAGAACACTAGAGTGGGTTGCCATTGCACTGTTTAGGGCTCCACAAATGGGTTTCCTAAACCTACACAATCACAGAATCTATGTTCCCTTTATTTATTAAAAAAAATTTATTTGACTGTGCCGGGTCTTAGTTGTAGCACGGGGAATCTTCGATCTTTGTCGTGGCTTGCCGGGTCTTTAGTTGCAGTATGTGAACTCTTAGTTGCGACATGTGGGATCTAGTTCCCTGACCAGGGATCGAACCAGGGCTCCCTGCATTGGGAGCTCAGAGTCTTAGCCACTGGACCACCAGGGAAATTTCTGTGTTCCCTTTATTGAGCCTATGGCTGCTTTCAATTTGGCACAGCTCATGCTCTAACTGAAATGGCCCTTAGAAGATAGTATCAGATTTTCACTTAGAGTCAGACCTAGGTGATTTGGATCTGTGAATTCATAATTCCAAGAAAGCCAGTGGTAAGGGACAGTGGAAATGCTCCCCAAATCCAAGTTCCCAGATAACAGCCAAAGGCCAGCCTTGCAAGCAGGGCTTTCTAAGGATTTGCTGCATTAGCTCTTTTCTGCACAGGGTTCTTACAGCTGATAAGTATATCTATCCCAATTATACACTCAGGGACCTGGGAAATAATCATATGGTAATGATAATCACATGGTCTGTGGATGCTTTGGCTCCACTTTGAGGTGGATTTGGGCCTACATTTCATTCGTCTCTTGATCTCTATAAGCCTTCATTATAGCTGAAGGACCATTGTAGTGTTTTAGGTCACCTCTTTCAGAGACTGCTCAGGAACTATATTTCACCTCCTTTGAGAATTCTGAACAGTCCACTTGCCCAAGTGCAGTTACCTAGGCAAATAGCTGCAGGTCTCTGTAGGAAAGGATAGAAGTAACACTTGAGCTTCCCTGGTAGCTCATCAGTAAAGAATCAGCCTGCCAATACAGGAGACCCAGCTTCAATCTCTGGGTCAGGAAGATGCTCTGGAGAAGGAAATGGCAACTCATCCCAGTATGCCTGGGAAATCCCATGGACAGAGGAGCCTGGTGGTCTTCAGTTCACTGGGGTTACCAAAGAGTCAGACACGACTTAGCAACCAAACAACAACAGAAGGAACACTTAGAGTCTTTAGTTGTAGTGGCATTGCCCTTCTTTAAGGAGTGTTATCTTCTCCTTCTAACAGGCTCTGATATTGACCTGATATATCTAAAAACAGGGTGAGGAACTACAGTGTTCCATTGTAATAGCTGTACATGCATGCCTGCTAAGTCGATTCAGTCGTGTCTGACTCTTTGCGATCCCATGGACCGCAGCCCGTCAGGCTCCTCTGTCCATGAGATTCTCCAGGCAAGAATACTGGAGTGGGTTGCCGTGCTCTCCTCCAGGGGATCTTCCTGATCCAGGGATCCAACTCTTGTCTCTTAAGTCTCCTGCATTGGCAGGCAGGTTCTTTACCACTAGTGCCACCTGGAAAGCTGCAGTAGCTGTACACCAACTCTCAAATATATTTATAAAACAAGACAAGCTACATTTTATTTTCTCGTCTTTCTTGCTCCCAGGAACACATTGATTTATTAGGCATAGCCACAATCCCTATGTGTAAAAACACCTTGATTGCCATGATGGTCTTGCTGATACCACAGTAGTTAAATCTGCTTTGCCACTAATAGTTATGTGGAGCTATTTGGCCTCTGTTATTCTGAAATCTCATTATCCTTACTCATGCCAGAGAGCTCAGTTCTTTGCTAGCATCAGTACCACAAACCCTTGTCTATAAGGGATAGCTACCCACTGAGCTTCACAAAGATGTCAATATTTTTCTCATTAGAAGCCTCACTCCTGGGCCATCTTAGAGAACATAATTTTGGGGTTCTCAGGTTTTATACAGTCAATCTATTCTAACATTCTCACCTCTTTGAGCCTTCTTATATTCTCTTCCATACTATGTCCGAGGATATTTCATATCTACTACATTTATTAGCTATTCATTCTGTCTAATCTTCAAAGAACCATTGATCTTTCTGGCCAAAGTATTAGGATCTGGTTCAAGTATCCTTGCCAGAAGCTTAAATCCCAAGTCATGGACAAGTTCTCCATGTCATTTAATTCTGTCATATCCAGCTTTGTATTATGTGCCCTAGTCAAATACTCTCAAAATCCACTCTCTCATGTTTCCCTGGATCCTCTTGTACATTTGGTCAGGTCTTGAAATTGCTTCTGTGAAAGTGATCTCCTCTAGAATGAAAGTGTGCTTTTCCATAGGTCATAGCCTAAGGAATGTGGATTAGAAGGAGAGATGTTGACTTTTTCACACTACTAAGACAGGGATCCATATGGTGTTTTGGATTCCCACTGTAATGCAAAGGGAAACTTTCACAATGTCTGCTGTCCGTGATGTCCTGCAAATGGAGGAGGGTGGTGTCCTCAAATTCCTTGCAGCGGGAACCCACTTAGGTGGCACCAACCTTGACTTCCAAATGGAACAGTACACCTACAGAAGGAACAGTTACGGCGTCTACATCATAAATCTGAAGAGAACTTGGGAGAAGCTTCTGTTGGCAGCTTGTGCCATTGTTGCCTTGGAAAACCCAGCTGATGTCAGTGTCACATCCTCCAGGAATACTAGCCACTGAGCTGTGCTGAAGTTTGTTGCTGCCACTGGAGCTATTCCTATTACAGCCCACTTCAGTCCTGGAACTTTCACTAACCAGATCCAGGCAGCCTTCTGGGAGCCAAGATTTCTGTTAGTTACTGATCCCAGGGCTGACCACCAGCCTCTCACAGATGCCTCCTACATTAACCTGCCTACCATTGCTCTGTGTAACACAGACTCTCCTCTGTGTTATGTGGACATTGCCATCCTGCAAGAGGAGAATGGGGCGGCAGAGGATGAAATGGTTGGATGGCATCATTGACTTAATGGACATGAGTTTGAGCGAACTCTGGAAGATATGGAGGGAAAGGGAAGCCTGGTGTGCTGTCCTCCATGGTATTGCAAAGAGTTGGGCATGACTGAATGAACAACAACAACAACAAGGGAGCTTGCTCAGTGGGCCTGATGTGGTGGTGGTTGCAGACCTGGGAAGTTCTGTGCATGTGTGGCATCATCCCCTGGGAACACCCATGGGAGGTCATGCCTGATCTCTGCTTCTACAGAGGTCCTGAAGAGTTTGAAAAGGAAGAATAGGTGGCAGCTGAGAAGGCTGCGATCAAGGAGGAATTTCAGAGTGAATGGACTGCTCGGTTCACTCACCAGTTCATTTGCTCACTGCTACTCAAACTGGGGGCTGAACTGGTCCAAAGGCATGCAGGAACTCAGTTCAGTGGTTCCCCACTGAAGACTGGAGTGCTCAGCCTGCCACTGCACACTGGTCTGTAGCTCCCACATGTCAAGCTGCTGAATGGGTAGAAGCAACCACTGAGTGGTCTTAAGTTGTTCTTCCACAAACTTTTTAAAAAGTAATTTTATTTATTCATTTATTAATTTTGGCTGTGCTTGGTCTTTGTTGCTGTGTGGGCTTTTCCTTTAGCTGCAGGGAGCAGGCACTAATCTCTAGTTGCAATGCTTGGGCTTCTCATTGCAGTGGCTTCACTTGTGGAACACAGGCTCTAGGGCATTCGGGCTTCAGGAGTTGTGGTTCCAGGGCTCTAGAGCACAAACTCAATAGTTGTGGCTCATGGGCTTAGTTGCTCCACAGCATGTGGGATATTCCCAGACCAGGGATGGAACCCGTGTCTCCTGCATTGGGCAGGTGTATTCTTTACCGTTGAGCCACTGGGGAAGCCCCCACAAACTCTTAAAATGGAAACAGGCTGACAGAAAATAAACAGTTTCTTAAAAAAAAAAAAAAAAAAAGGAGAGATGTTAAGAACGAGTGTCATTTTGTAAAGCACCTGCCTTGTAAATTTGTTGTATGGTTTCCAGGAAAGAGGATACTGCTTTCCTCTGGCAAGTAGTTTAAAAGTCTTACGTTGGCCGGAGGATTTAGAAGAGTCAAGGGCTTTAAGATTTTAGGTTCATTTACCACCAAATATTGGTACAGTTGGAGAAAGGGCTATTTGATATCTTCTGGGTAGATCTATGCCTGGCATACAGTAAGCATATGTGTTTTTTTGAAGTAAAAAGCCACATAATTGACCTTCTTTTCAATTTCAGTACTAAAATTCACAACTGCAGTGTTGAACATTAGTGAGCATTCATTTGAGGCACGTATATCTACATATTCTGTGTCCCATTCTGAGAGAGTTTCATAAACATGTCTCTCATCCAGTGTGACATTGTGATTTTTTAAAAATAATTTTCATTTATTTATTCTGTTTTTGGTTGCACTGGATCTTTGTTGCTACAATGGCTTTTCTCTAATTGTGGCACGCGGGGGCTACCTTTCCTTGCAGTACCCAGGCTGCTCACTGCAGTGGCTTTTCTTGTCCTGGAGCACGGTTCTAGGCACTCAGGCTTCAGTAGTTGCAGCACTTGGGCTCAGTAGTTGTGGTGCATGGGCTTAGTTGCTCCACCAGAACAGGGATATTCTGGGACCAGGGATCGAACCCGAGTAACTTACATTGGCAGGCAGATTCTTTACCATTGAACCACCGGGAAAGCTGGACATTGTGATTGATAATAGGAAATACATATTTGGTCTTTCTTCTTGGTTTCTGATACAGCCCCTTACACCCTTGAAATTTCCTAAGAGAGCAATAAAGGTGTCTTTTGTTATGTCAATGAGGTGTCTTTTTTTTGTTATTCAGTCACTGAGTTCTGTCCCTTGTCTGACTCTTTGCGACCCTATCGACTGCAGCACACCAACCTTCCCTGTCCTTCACCATCTCCAGGAGTTTGCTCATGTCCATTGAGTTGGTGATGCCATCTAACTGTCTCATTCTCTGTCACCCACTTCTCCTCCTACCTTCAGTCCTTCTCAGCATCAGGGTCTTTTCCAGTGAGTCAGCTCTTTGGATCAGGTGGCCAAATTACTGGAGCTTCAGCTTCAGCATCAGTCCTTCCAATGAATATTCAGGGTTCATTTCTTTTAGGATTGACTGGTTTGATTTCCTTGCTGTCCAAGGGACTCTCAAAAGTCTTTTCCAGCACCACAGTTCAAAGGCATCAGTTCTTCAGTGCTCAGCCTTTTTTACTGTCCAGCTCTCACATCCGTACATGACTACTGGAAAAACCATAGCTTTGACTAGACGGACATTTGTTGGCAAAGTAATGTCTCTGCTTTTTAATATGCTGTCTAGGTTTGTCATTGCTTTTCTTCCAAAGAGCAAGCATCTTTTAATTTCATGGCTGCAGTCACCATCTGCAGTGATTTTGGAGCCCAAGAAAATAAAGTCTGTCACTGTTTCCATTGTTTCCCCATCTTTTTGCTATGAAATGATGGGACTGGATGCCATGATCTTGGTATTTTGAATGTTGAGTTTTAAGCCAGCTTTTTTCACTTTCCTCTTTCACCTTCATCAAGAGGCTCTTTAATTCCTCTTTGCTTTCTGCCATAAGGGTGGTGTCATATGCATGTCTGAGGTTAATATTTCTCCCGGCAATCTTGATTCCAGCTTGTGCTTCATCCAGCCTAGCATTTCGCATGATGTATTCTGCATATAAGTTATATAAGCAGGGTGACAAAATAGAGCCTGGATCACTCCTTTTCCAATTTGGAACCAGTCTGTTTTTCCACATCTGGTTCTACCTGTTGCTTCTTGACCTGCATACAGGTTTCGCAGGAGGCAGGTCAGGTGGTCTGATATTCCCATCTCTTTAAGAGTTTTCCAGAGTTTGTTGTGATCCACATAGTCAAAGGCTTTGGCATAGTCAATGAAGCAGATGTTTTTCTGGAATTCTCTAACTTTTTCTATGATCCAGTGGATGTTGGCAATTTTATCTCTGATACCTCTGCCTTTTCTAAATCCAACTTGTAAAAAAAAAAAATAAATAAATCCAACTTGTACATCTGGAAGTTCTTGTTCATATACTGTTGAAGTCTACCTTGAAGGATTTTGAGCATTACTTTGCTAGTGTGTGAAATGATTGCAGTTGTGCAGTAGTATGAATGTTCTTTGACATTGCCGTTCTTTGGGATTGAAATGAAAACTGACCTTTTCCAGTCCTGCTGAGTTTTCCAAGTTTGCTGGCATACTGAGTGCTGCAGTTTAACAGCATCATTTTTTTAGGATTTGAAATAGCTCAGCTGGAATTCTGTCAGCTCCAGTAACTTCGTAGTGATGCTTTCTAAGGCCCACTTCACACTCCAGGATGTCTGGCTCTAGGTGAGTAATCATACCATTGTAGTTATCTGGATCATGAAGATCTTTTTTATATAGTTCTTCTGTGTATTCTTGCCACCTCTTCTTAATATCTTTTGCTTCTGTTAGGTCCATACCGTTTCTGTCCTTTATTGTACCCATCTTTGCATGAAATGTTCCCTTGGTATCTCTAATTTTCTTGACAAGATCTCTAGTCCTTCCCATTCTATTGTTTCCCTCTATTTCTTTGCATTATTCACTCAAAAAGGTTTTGTTATCTCTCCTTGCTATTCTCTGGCATTCTGCATTCAGATGGGAATATGTTTCCTTTTCTCCTTTGCCTTTCGTTTCTCATCTTTTCTCAGCTATTTGTAAGGTCTCCTCAAACAACCGTTTTGCCTTTTTGCATTTCTTTTTCTTGAGGATGGTTTTCATCACCACTTCCTGTACAATGTTATGAACCTCTGTCCATAGTTCTTCAGGCGCTCTATCTATGAGATCTAATCCCTTGAATCTATTTGTCACTTCTACTGTATAATCATAAGGGATTTGACTAGGTCATACCTGAATGGCCTAGTGGTTTCCCTTGTCTGTACTGTGCTTAGTCACTCAGTCGTGTCTGACTTTGTGACCTCATGGATTGTAGCCTGCCAAGCTCCTCTGTCCATGGGGATTCTCCAGTCTAGAATACTGGAATCGTTTGCCATGCCCTCCTCCAGGGAATCTTCCCAACCTAAGGATCGAACCCAGGACTTCTGTATTGCAGGTGGATTCTTTACTGTCTGAGCCCCAGGGAAGCCCATGAATACTGGAGTGGGTAGCCTATTTCTTCTCCAGGGGATCTTCCTAACCCAGGAATTAAACCAGAGTCTCCTGCATTGCAGGCATATTTTTTACCAGCTCATCTACCAGGGAAGCCCAGTGGTTTTCCCTGTGTTCTTCAGTTTAAGTCTGAATTTTGCAATAAGGAGCTCATGATCTGAACCACAATCAGCACCCGGTCTTGTTTTTGCTGACTGTATATAGCTTCTCCATCTTCAGCTGCAAAGAATATAATAAATCTTATTTTGGTGTTGACCATCTGGTCATGTCCATGTGTAGAGTCATCTTATATGTTGGAAGAGGGTTTTTCCTATGAGCACTGTGTTCTTTTGGCAAAACTTTTAACCAGCACCTATGGCTTGGGTACTGGTTGCCAGGTAAATCAACCATGTGATTAGAGGGTAAGAACTCTCAATCTGTGGAATCTAATGCTGTTATCAGGGGAGATAGTGTCAGAAACGACTTGATTTGTAGAATACCTAGCTGGTGTTGGAACATTGCTTGTTGGAGATGTGGAGAAAAACTCTGTCTTCCCACATTGAAATTGGGTGCTCAGAACACAAAACAGTTGGTGTCAGTGAAGTGGGATTTGCTAGGTTAGCCCTGGCTCATGGAAACATGTGGTTTGGGAAGAGAAAGCATGAAGGGCAGAGGATGAAGACCCTTTGATTCCCAAGTCACTTGGTCACCCATGGTATGAGCGGCAGTTTGCTGTAGTCAGTCAGAAAGGTAAAAGTTACCAAAGGTATTTAGAGATGGATCCAAATCCTGAGAAGTGGAATCACTGGGTATATAAGGAAGTACATAATAACAAGAGGCATACTAGACATAGAATTCCTTGGTTATTGTTATCTGTAATAGCTAAACTAAAAGATAATGCTGGGTTAGACCTTGATGCTGGTCCAAACTCAGATTTCAGCAAGTTTGAGCTTGGACCACTAGCCTCAAAGCTGCCCCCAAGGTAAAAAATTGTTCAGGGACAATAGAATGTCCTCTAAGACCTCTAGTTAACAAGAAGATAGTAAACATGTTCTTGTTTAGTCACCCAGTCGTGTCCGACTCTTTGCAACTCCATGGACTGCAGCACACCAGGCTTCCCTGTCCCTCACCATCTCCAAAGTTTGCCCAAGTTCATGTCCTTTGCATTGGTCATGCCATTCAGCCATGTCATCCTCCTCTGCCCTCTTCTCCTTCTGACCTCAGTCTTCCCCAGCATCAGGGACTTTTCCAATGAGTTGGCTGTTCACATCAGATGACCAAAATACTGGAGCTTCAGTTTCAGCATCAGTCCTTCCAACGAGTATTCAGGGTTGATTTCCCTTAAGATTGACTGGTTTGATCTCCTTGCTATCTAAGGAACTTTCAGGAGTCTTCTCCAACACCACAGTTTGAAGCCATCAATTCTTTGGCATTCTGCCTTCATGGATCACTGCACTGTCCTGGCAAAGGGGCTTGCGAAACTCAATGAAGTTACGAGCCATGCCGTGTAGGGTTATAATGGAGATGGACGGGTTATAATGGAGAATTCTGACAAAACATGATTCACTGGAGGAGGGAATGGCAAACTACCCCAGTATACTTGCCATGATAACCTTGTGAACTGTATCAAAGAACAAAAAGATATGACACTGAAAGATGAGTCCCCCATTAAACATGGGGAAAAGGACTAAACCAAGAAGCTCCTGACACCAGGATTATAGTGTGAAGGAACTGTTTGATTCTGTAGACCATCAAGTTCCTGAAGAATCTTCACTGAAATAAATTGCGGAGTAACTAGTTTTGGGGCTGTGTCTTTGGTTTTGAGTGCTGCAAAATGGGAGAGCATGTTTGTATTGAAACAGGGCCCACATATCACTACGGAACAATCACAGATGATTATATGGGATCCAGACACAGGAGGTTATTCCTGGGGGAATAGCCAGCCTGATGGACTAGATAAAAGCCACTCTAACGTCTGTTTATCCTGAGATGGGGATGGTTTGTCTCCCCCTGTGAATGCCAAGTGGAAAACTTCACATGAGGCAGCTGATATGCTTCATATGCAAGCTGTGTGGGACTAGCCTTTTAATGAGTAGGATATACATCCACTGAATATGCCCATTACCCAGGTCATGGTAAATTCTGTGGTTAAAGGGACCCCTTCACATGGACATCCCCTATAATCCTATTTTTGTTCAGTCGGAAAGTGCATTACACATTCAGAGTTATTATGTCTTCATGGTGGTGGTGGTGGTGGTTGTTCTGTCACCAAGTCATGTCTAACTCTTTGCCACCCCATGAACTGCAGCACGCCAGGCCTCCCTGTCCCTCACCATCGCCTGGAGTTTGCCCACATTCTTGTCCATTGAATCGGTGATGCCATCCAACCATCTCATCCTCTGTCACCTCTTCTCCTCCTGCCTTCAATCTTTCCCAGCCTCAGGGTCTTTGCCAATGAGTTGGCACTTGGCATCAGGTGGCCAAAGTATTGGAGCTTCAACATCTGTCCTTCCAATGAATATTCAGGGTTCATTTCCTAAATTGACTAGTTTAATCTCCTTGCTGTCTGGAAGGGACTCTCAAGAGGCTTCTCTAGCACCATAATTTGAAAACATCAATTCTTTGAGGCCCAGCCTTCTTTAGGGCCCAACAATCCTGTTGCAAAAAACCGTTCAGGAAACCTTATAAAATTTGCTGTTTCATCTTCCCCTCACTGGATCTTATAGATGCTAATAAAAAATTGTTAATTAACAAGAGAATGTAAGAGGCCAAGGAGGGCAGTCACATGACTCTTCCCAACAAGGTAGAACATTTTAAATAGTTACTAAGTAGTAAGGAAGGTTATGACCAACTTAGACAGCATATTGAAAAGCAGAGACATTATTTTGTCAACAAAGGTCCGTCTAGTCAAGGCTATGGTTTTTCCAGTGGTCATGTATGGATGTGAGAGTTGGACTATAAAGAAAGCTGAGCGCTGAAGAATTGATGCTTTTGAACTGTGGTGTTGGAGAAGACTCTTGAGAGTCCCTTGGACTGCAAGGAGATCCAACCAGTCCATCCAAAAGGAGATCAGTCCTGAATATTCATTGGAAGGACTGACGTTAAAGCTGAAACTCCAATACTTTGGCCACCTGATGCGAAGAGCTGACTCATTGGAAAAGACCCTGGTGCTGGGAAAGATTGGGGGCAGGAGGAGAAGGGGACGACAGAGGATGAGATGGTTGGATGGCATCACCGACTCAATGGACATGGGCTTGGATGGACTCCAGGAGTTGGTGATGGACAGGAAGGCCTGGTGTGCTGCGGTTCATGGGGTTGCAAAGAGTTGGACACGACTGAGTGATTGAACTGAACTGAACTGAACTGAAGTAGTAAGGTGAATAAAGTGAATATTGACAGGAGCAAAACAAAGAGGAAACAGAGGAGAGCCACGGGACTTATTACAGTAGAATAGAAATCTTTAGATGGTTATTTAAAAATGAGTGAATAAAATGGACACTAATGGGGTTAAAACAAAAGCTTTAACATAGCACAACCTAGGGGTGGGTGGGCCGAAGGGATCCACCATTTGGATCCCTTTTAATGTTGGATGCCCTCCCAAATTAAAGGGCCCCAAAGGAGTCCACTCTACCCGTTTGGAAAAAATTTAAAAGTCAAAAGGTAGAAATTAAAATGAGAAACCTGACTGGCAATTTCAGGAGGCAGTGGGCAGGCAGGCAGATTTACAAGATGAAGATTAACAAAGGGGCCAGGGTCCCTTGTCTCAACCCCTCACTGGGGACCCAAAGACTTTGCACTGGAGAGGGTAAAATGGTCAGGGGCCAGAAAAGAGATGTTTTCAGGACTCAGCTGTGGTACCAAAGCCCATTGGTGAAGCCCTTAACCCAGGCTACAATTAGATTAAGATTACCTAATAATCATTGATAGGATTATGAAAGTTAGAATTATGTAAAGAAGTGTGTCAGTTTTACCTGAATGTTTTATGGGAGTGCATGTTATGTTTGGCAGGGGGAACACTTCCCCTACCTACTACTGTAAAATCAAAACCTGTGGATGAAGTCCTAATCGAGGCTACAGTTAGGAACATATGAGTTGTTGGAATTACTGTAAAACTTGTAGGAGAATCAGTATGTTTGAATAGGCTTTATGTGAATAGGCTTTTTTTTTAAACCAGCTTCTATGTGGGAGATGGATACTGAATCTGACTGGGGAGCATTTCCCCTACCTAGTATTGTCAAACAAGTGAAAGTGAAAGTCGCTCAGTTGTGTCCAACTCTTTGTGACCCCAAGGACTGTAGCCCACCTGGCTCTTCTGTCCATGCAATTCTCCAGGCAAGAATACTGTAGTGGGTTTCCATTCCCTTCTCCAGGGGATCTTCCTGACCAGGGATTGAACCCAAGTCTCTTGTGTCTCCTGCATTGGCAGGCAGGTTCTTTACTATTAATGCCACCTGGGAAACCACAAGAACTGTTCTATCTGCCACCAAAATACACTGACATTGCAGATAGCTGTGTGGCCAGCTTACTGGTGGCAAGACTCTTGGACACAGCTGACTGATACTGATACCCCTGTGGTGATACAAATGGATCCTGACAGGAGTTGATACTGGTTCTGGCCTGGACTTCACTTAACCTGGTGGTAGATGCAAATACTCAGAATGATTTTGGACACACACACACAGCAGTGAGCATTAGCTTGCAATAAGCAGGAGTTGGAAGAGAGAGAACTTAATTTCCAGCCAGAATTGAACCCTGGTCACCTGGGTGGAAACCAGGAATCTTCACTGCTAGACCACAGGGGCCAGCAGGTAGAATCTAAGTCCCCAGCCCTTGTCTTGAAAGGAAGAATCAGACAAAGAGACAGAAGATACAGAGGAAAGAGTATTTACTAGAAAACCAGAATAGATGTAAAAAGACACATGGGCAAGCCCAGCGAGAGAGTGCTAGAGTCGTGCCTTTGGGAAGTTTAAATCCTTTATTATGGGGCAGTCTTCTGGGGCTTTGTCCCCTTCTTGGCCAGTCGTCTTGTTTTGACCCCCCTGGTTAATCTATCTCAGGACCTTCCTCTAGGTACACACACATCCCTCAGTCCAGATGGATTTCATGGCAAAGGCATATGGGAGGGGGGTAGCAAGACTTAGTATAGTCTACATCCCCTGCCTTTTTGACCCTGTGAAGCCTTTTGTGTATGTGTAGTGTCTCCCTTGCCCCAAGGATGGGAAATGTATGACCTCTTGATCTCCTAACACAGTTTAGCTCCTCTCTGCTCCTGCCATAAAATTATCTACCTGTTGTTTCTCATACAGACGTCCCACAGGGTATTTCCCTGGTGGTCCTGTGGCTGAGACTCTGCACTCCCAATGCAAGGGGTCCAGGTTGGATCCCTGGTCAGGGAGCTAGATCCCACATGCCATAACTAAGAGCCTGCATGCCACAACTAAAGATCCCATATGCTACAACGAAGATCAAAGATCTGGAGAGCTAAAACTAAGACCTGGTACAAACAAATAAATAAATAAAAATTTAAACAAAATAACATTGAACAGAAAGAGCGAGAACTTTCTGGCTTTGTCTCTTACTATTACGGGGAAACATTCAATATCTTACCAATAAGTATGATGTTAGTTTTAGGATTTTTGTAGTTTTATTTTTTAACAATAGTAAGGGTGTTCCCATCCTCTAGTGTCTTGAAAGTTTTCATAAAATGCATTTTGTATTCTTCAAGGACTTTCTATGCACTAATTGAGATAATCATATATATGTTCTTTATTTTGTTAGTATGGTGAATTATGTTAATAGTTTTAATTTAATGATACTGTGTCATTCAGGAGTTTCATTCAGTTTTGAAGTTTGTTTTTTTTTTTTACAAATTTATTTATGGCTGTGCAGGGTCTTTGTTGCTGTACAGACTTTTCTCTGGTTGTGGTAAGAAGGGGTTACTCTTCATTGCCGTGTGTAGGCTTCTCATTGAGATGGCTTCTCTTGTTGTGGACTACAGGCTCTTGGGTGTTCAGACTTCAGAAGCTGTGGCACATGGGCTCAGTAGTTGTGGCTCCCAGACTCTAGAGCACAGACTCAGTAGTTTTGGCACATGGGCTTAGTTGCTCTGTGGCATGTGGGATCCTCCCAGACCAGGGATCAAACCTGTGTCTCCTGAATGGGCAGGCATATTCTTTACCACTGAGCCCCCAGGGAAGCCCTTTCATTCAGTTTTGATTTAGACAAAATTCCCACAACATGCTTCACAAATCAGCAAGGTGCTTATTTCTCTCCTAGAAGAGTCCAGAAATAGGTAACAAGGATAGCCACTCACCAGTCGCAATAGGGGAACGAAGTTACTTATTTGTTTATTTGCTTGCTTTTGCTGTAACATTTTATGACTCAGGAAAACAGACCCACTGGAAGTATTAGAACTATGTGCTCATTAGAGAAATTAGACCTTTCACAAATGTGGAGAAGAGGTAATCAGAGGACTGGAGAATCTTTAAACACAATATCCTTAAACAGTGGTATGAATGGACAGATTTGAGTTTGCAAGGAAATTCAAACAGCTGTGCATGTCTGTCTGCCAAAGTAGGACCATAAAAGGTGACTCATGGAGATGTCTGTGGACACCGCCACCTCTGAGGGGACTGAAATGCTTGTGATTGGCTCAGAGTTGATGTTATTCAACAAAGACAGTAGTCAGGAAGATAAGCTTGAAGTTTGGAACTTCTGAACAGTTTTGGATCTGTCAATCTGTTACATCCACATCATTTTGAGATTAATGGCTTCTTCATTTTTGCATTTCAAATCTCAGGAGGTTCCTCTTTTATTCAATTCTAACCATTCAGCAAAGAGTATTCTAGAAAAAGTAGTTCTAACCCTCATATAACATAATCCAGCACAATCAAATCCCCTAGCTTTTATTCTCACAGTTCCAAGTTCTCTCTTTTCAACGTGAATTGTTGTGTCCACCTTAAAAGAGGAGCAAAGTACAAAAGGTTAAATTACCAAGTCTGATGAAACCATCCTTTTTTGATAACTTTGACCATTTTTTATTTACATCAACTACTTATTAACCAAAACAAATGCTACCTACTATACTGGCCACAAAAATGCTAAAGATACATCTCTCTACAGTAAAGGTGAACAGCCTGAAAATTTCTGTTTTCATAGTAAGGAAGAAGGGTAGAATAGGTATCAGTAGGCAAATCACAGGGTCTGTCAAAGTAGGGCAGAAAGAAAATTCCAATAGTACCAAAGTCAGTATCACAAGGACCACATGCATTGCATATAGTGGAAATTAAGTAGAAACAATAACAAAACTAATTCCAAGTACACTTACTTGCATATTAAAACATACATTTTACTTCAGTCTGAGATGTCACAGTGGAAATGACACAGTGCACATATGCAAATCACAATGAAAGTAATACACATTGAAAGTTATATGAAATAGCTGAAAGGGTACTAGGAGTGTTATTAACAGAGGTTTATATTAGCAAATGGAAACTATAAGTTACAAGCTAGGGTTCCACTTCAAAGATGAGAGAGACACTGATAAAGCAATTCCCTATTTGTAGCATTTTAAAGATTTCTCTTCAGGTATTAATTTCTTTATGCATAACAAAGAAGAGATGCACCTGAAGGTTTTCCCACATTCATAGGGTTTTCTCTCCAGTGTGAGTTTTCACATATTTTTGGAGTATTAGGGAAAATGAAAGAATTTCCACATTCTTCAAATTCCTGTCTCCCAGTATGAGTTCTCACTTGATGACTAAAGAATGAGAAAGACCTGAAGGTTTTCCCACACTCTTCACACTGGTATGGTTTCTCTTATGTGTTCTCATATATGCACTAAAGTGTTAGGATTCACATGGTTTTGCAAGAATTAGATACAAATTAAGATTTTCCTGTGCTTCAAATACCAATAAGAGTTCTCTTCAGTATGAGTTCTCACAAATTTCCTAAATGATGAGAACAGATGAAGACACTCCTGCATTTCATATATGCACAGTTTCACTCCAATTTATGTTATCCCATGTACAGTAAAATGTCTACAATTATAGGGCCTCTCTCCAATATTGGTCCTTTTATGGTTAATTAAAAGAGGAAGGGAGCTGTGCATTCCTTACATGTATAGAACTCATTTCATTTCTAGTGTTTTCTCACTTGTCAAATAATCTTTGAAGAATAAGTGAAGGTCTGAGTTGGAAAACTGTCCAGTGCTGTGTGCCTCAGGAAGAATCAACAAATGAAGGATTTCTAATTAAGGGGGGGCATCTGAATGACACAAAGGACAGAATTCCCTTCTCAAACTGCAGCAAGGCTAGGGAGAGCATGAAGATAAAAATACAAACTCTACTGGTCTTCTTTATATCTTCTGAGTTATTTAGATTTATGACTTAAATGAACAATTCTTTTCTGCCAATAAATAGTTTTGAATGAGCTTTTACATACAGATCTTCTATTAGTAGGACTAAAGATAAAAGGGAACAAGATGGGAAGGCAGAGGGAATGAGAGTAAAGCAATGTCTTTTATCATTTTCATTAGGTGATTCACTCAGGTTTAGTGAAAATCCAACATGGAGTGAAAGGAGGGGATTACTATCTGCTCTGGGTCTTTTTAAAAATTAGTGAATGTTAAACAGTTTGCCCAGGAGAATGATAGAAAATGTGTCTTAGTAAACAGGGATCTAAAGCACCCTGGAATTTACTGAGAAACTTGTTTGTAAAGGCTATACGTAATTATTGCTCTTTTCTTACAAAAAATGTACTTTTGAAATTTATATTCTGTCAACTAAAGTGCTTTTGTCTAAGCGGTTTTAAAAAAAAGAATAAGTGAAGGTTTTCCCACATTCCTTATATTCATAATACTTCTTTCCAATTTGAGTTCTTATAGGTACTTTAAGGGATATAGAAGAAATAAAACTTTCTCATACTCTTTTACATTCATTGGGTATATTTTCAATATGAATTCTCACATGTGTAACTAAAAAATGAGGGCCAGTTGAAGATTTTTCCACATTTTTTGCCTTCACAGAATTTTTCTCCACTGAGAGTTTTCACATTTTCTTAGAGATGAAAGAAATGGAAGGCATTTTCACATTCTGTAAATATAAAGCCTGTCTCCACTGTGAGTTCTTACATGTACAGCAGTGCATGAAGAATGAATGAGAGCTTTCCTACATTTTGTATATTCATAGTACTCTTCTCCAATGTGAATTTTCACATGAGTCCTAAGATACAAAGAAAAGCTGAAAAGTTTTCTACATTCCTTATATTGTTAGGAGTCTGTCCAGTGTGTCTTAACAAGTGAATGATTAATGAAGGCTGTCACAGATCTAGTGAATTCACAGGATTTATCTTTAGTATGAGTTCTGTTGTACACATTTAAATTTGGAATCAGGCTGAAGACTTTTCCATATTGATTACTCTCATTATATATCTCTCCAGTCTGAAATACCTTCCACATAGTAGATTTCAAGGTCTTTCTGAAGTATTTTCCAATTTGACCATATTTACAGAGATCCTTCACTAAATGAATTCTTAAATATCTCTCCTGTGTCTTACACTGATCTGTGCTATGGCAAAAATGATGGTAATTACATAATAGGCAGCTTTCACATGATAGATGAAGTAGTATATTAAGTTAAGGTAGGCTGTGATAAGTAAAGTTTGTGTATTCCTATTTTTAGAGTAAACACTATCCCAAAATGTTATAAGTAAAAAGTCAATTTAGGATATAAAGTGGAATACCAAAAATTACAGAATTGAGCCAAAAGAAAACAAAAAAAGGAGAATAGACACAATTATAGAAATAATTATATTAAATGTAAATAGAATGCACTATCTTATTAAAAGGCAGAAATGATAAGACTGGATAAAAAAGCAAGATGCAACTCTATGCATGGTAGTTTACCAAAGATGAACTTAAAATATAAAGACAGAATAGAAACAAAAGGATGAAAATTGATATATTATACAAACCCCAAGCATAAGAAATATGGGTAACTCTACTAATATCAGATTTAAAGTATTACTAGAAACTAAAAGAGATATTTCATGATGATTAGTGTCAATTTATTGAAAATAAAATAATTCTAATGATGTGCATATCTAACAACAAAGCTTGCCAATACATAAGGTTACAAAAATGCTAGAACTGAAAGAATAGACAAATCCACAATTAACAATTGAAGAATTAACATTTTTCTCCCAGTAACTGATAGAAAATATAGGAAAATGTGGTAAGAATAAAGAATATTTAAACATTATGAAAGCAATTTGGTTTGATATTTACAGAATACTACACACCACGACTATAGAATACACATTTCTTTCAAGCATACATATAAAACATATCAAGATAACCCATATGTTAGATAACAATAACAAAACAGCAAAACTCAATTTTAAAGGAGTGAAATTGTACAGAGTATCTTCTCAGACTAAAACAGACCTATTTGGGACATCCAAAATAATATCCCCAGATATTTGGAAATTAAGTCATACTTCTAGTTAAGCAACAGATCAAAGAAGAAATCAACAGGGAAATGATAAAATCAAACTTAATATTAAAATCACGATGTATCAAAATTCATGAAATGCAGCTTAATGCATAGTAAGAAATTTATAGCTTTAATTTTTATTTTTTTTCATTTTAATATGTATTAGGAAAGAGTCAATGATCTGAGCTTTCAGAGAAACTACAAAAAGAATAGAAAATTAAACCCAAAGTAGGTATAAGAAAAGAAAAACATATGAGTAGAAATCAGTGAAACAGAAATAGTAAAATAACAATGACAAGGTTGGTTTAAAAAAATGACTAATAAAATCATTATACTAACTGCAATACTGATAAAGGCAAAAGGAGAGAAAACATATTTACCAATATCCAAAAATGAAAGAGGGGCAACACTACAGATCCTAAATATATTGAAAATATAATAACAATATTATCAATAACTTCATGTATTACCATCTTAGATAAAATGGACAAATTGTTTAAAAAACATAAGTTACCAACTGACACAAGTGGAAATAGAAAATTGGAACTGCAGTGTATTTATTTAAGAAGTTGAATTTGCAATTCAGAATTTCCCCACAAAGAGAATGCTAGCCACACATGGCTTCTGTGGTAAATTCTGTCAAATACATAACGAAGAAACAATAAATATCTTATAAACCTCATTCATACAACAGAGGTGGAATAAGAATTGTCAGCTCATTTTATGAGATCAGTATAACCCTGAAACTAAAACTGACAAGAGGATAACATGAAAAAATATATAGAGAGACAAATATCCCTCATGAACACAGATGCAAAAATTCTCAACAGTGCAAATTGAAACCAGCCAATAGATAACATTTTCACACTGCCGCATGCCACCTGGAAGAAAAACAGATAATTTGCCTGATGAATCACAGCCATACAGGTGCTCTTCCGTTCCCAGTCTGCAGGACTTGTTTGTCGGATCTCCTAGGATCTTATTGTATTCTTCTACTGTTGCTGCTACTACCTCAAGTTCAGAATGGAGATCGACTTGATTCAGATCTCACCACTCAGATTTCAGCTGTGACCACCATCACTACTGCTGTGATGATATTTGAACTTGCAAGATAGAAACTACCAACAGGACCAGGGCTAGGGAAAGGTAAGCATCTCAGAAGCAAAATTAATGGGTCAACAAAATACTTAAAAAGTAAAGATAGATACTACTTAATTTAATATTCTAAAAAGTCAAACTTAATAATTCATGATGAAACAAAATATCAATATTTTAAATAAAGACAGGATCCAACCCTACACATGAACAATTTGATTCAACAATTTACTTTTTCCTGAGCTCACTGGAGAAAAAATGACCAAGTCTGGTTTACACTTCCCTCCCCAATGGCAATTCTATTACATACATTTATGCATTAAGGAAAAAAAGCCATCTTTACAGTGTGGAAAAGCTATCAAAAAGCTATGGAAAAGCATTGTTACTCTGATAGATTATCTCTGCATGCAGAACATCTCTACCATCTGCTAAAGCTACTCCCCTTCAGCCCTGCCACACACATATACACACAAATGCACACATATACAAGCATAGACAAATATACAAACACTCTGGGTGAAGCTGCTGCTGCTGCTAAGTCGCTTCAGTCATGTCCGACTCTGTGCGACCCCATAGATGGCAGCCCACCAGGCTCCCCCATCCCTGGGATTCTCCAGGCAAGAACACTGGAGTGGGTTGCCATTTCCTTCTCCAATGCATGAAAGTGAAAACTGAAAGTGAAGTCACTCAGTCGTGTCCGACTCTTAGCGACCCCATGGACTGCAGCCTACCAGGCTCCTCTGTCCATGGGATTTTCCAGGCAAGAGTACTGGAGTAGGGTGCCATTGCCTTCTCCGCTGGGTGAAGCTAAGGAATTCTAAAACTTTGTGAGGTAATTCCATCATGTATAATGATATATTTTTATTGATTTTCATGATTATGCTGATAAACTGGAAGTAACACTCTTTTCAAGGTATTCCAGATCAGTCAAAAGAGATGTAAGTAGGAAGCCTTTGGAGATGCCTTTAAATTCTACACTTTACCAATAAAGTACTTGTAAGATAGGAAAAGAGTAGTGCCTACTGACACCTTCAAGCCTGAAAACACACATCTCTGTATATTGAAAAGGTTGTCAGGAATTTCTGATCCTTTCATCAAGCATATTCTACCAGGACATATAGCTTGCTGATATGCTTATGAAGATTTTCAGGACTCATATGTAGTCAATTTATTTTACTAAATAAAATTTTTGGCTGTGCCACTTCCATGCCTGAGAGGGAAACAAATGGTTTGTTTCATAAATAAACAAACCTTAAACAAATCTGGTTTGTTTCATAAATAAACTTCTAGTCATCTTGTGAAGACACCACTGATGCAGATTTAAAAGTATAGCTGGCATTTATCAGGTCACTTTCTCAGTCTGTTTTCCAAAACTCAATTTTTAGGGTTGCTACCAGCCAGGAAAATTCCTTTGGAAGTTCAATTATTTGTGTATGTTTTTATTAGTCAGATTGAGAGATGACTGAATAAAGATATAAAGTCAGCCATGGAAACTCAAGAGTACTATCCCTTGATAGCACCTAAGGGAAGATAAAGTATTTTTTTTGACAAGCATGTCATATATCTTAAACAGACAACCTAGGACCTAATCAGACAACTGTGTGAGTCAACCTTACTCACAAGAAGGAGAGAAGAAATATGTCAGCTTGGAATGCATTTGTCTATAATCAACAGAAAACCTGACTACAATTGTTTAATCACATAAGAGTTTATTTATAAAGTGCAACATAAAGCCTGGAGGAGGTAGTATAGAGATGTGGTAACTTGACAATGCTGTGAGAAATTCAGGGGCTTTCCATCTTACCATACTTGGTATATATAACCTTTGTTCTATGGTATTCATCTCATGGTTGCAAGTTGGCTGCTTCAACTCAAAGTTTACTCAATACCAATGCCAATTAAGAAAAAGGAAAATGGGCAAAATCCTAAGGAATATGCCACAGGAGATTATCCCTTTCAAAAATATTTCCCTTAAGCCCAATTCCCAATTACACTTCTATATCATTAGCAATAATGGAGTGATATGACATTCCTATCTGCAAGAGATTATGGGAATATGAATATTCTGGCCTGAAGTAGGGGAAGGCAAAGAAAAATAGGCTTGGAAATAGCTCTGTTGATAGCCATTGTATTCATGTTCTATAGCTACTATTAACAAATTATGACACAAATTTATTATCTTACTGTTCTGGAAGTCTGAAGTTAAACTGGGCTAAAGTTAAGGTAGAATTATATTCCTTTCTGGAAGCAAGGGAGAATACATTTTCTTGTCTTTCTAGCTTCTAGAGGCTATCTGCATTCTCTCACTGGTGGCTCCTTTCTATCTTCAAATTCAGTAATAGCTGGTTCAGAGTTTTTCACATAATATCACTCTGATACTTTTCTGCTTCCCACTTGCACTTATTAAAGGTTCTTGTGGTTCTAAGCCCACTTGGATAATTTAGAGTAATCTTATTATAAGGTCAGCTGATTATCAACCTTAATTCCATCTGCAATTTAAACTCCCCTTTGCCACATAACAAGATATCCAGAGATTAGGACATAGATACTTTGTGAGGCCATTATTCTCCCTATCATAGTCCACTCTCTGGTCCCCAAAGATTTATAGACATCCCATATAAGAAATATATGTAGGGTTCTCAAAGATCTCATCTCATTATAGTATTGTCTCAGTGTGTATGCCCAATACAAATAGTGTACACCTGTGATATCCTTGGCTTTCTTTCCTAATTTTAGCATCTTTTACAATCTGAATAGGCTGAGAATTTCTCAAATCATCAAATTCTGGTTCCTTTTTGCTTAACAGTCCTTCCCTCAATCTATTTTATCCTTCTCACATTTTACTATAAGCAGCAAGAAGAAACGAGGCTGCACTTTAAACCTATGCCTGGAAATCTCAGCTAAATATCCAAGTTCATTGCTTACAAGTCTTTTTTCTCTCACATTTCCACTGCAGGACACAATGCACCTCTTTTCAGCCCCTATGTAGCAAGGATTCCCTTTCCTCCAGTTTCCAAAAACATTTTCCTCATTTCTTTCTGAGTCCTCATCATTAGTGACTTTAACATCCATATTACTACCAAGTCTCCTAAGGTTTTGATTTAGGTATTCTACATGGCAGTATATGTTTTCTCAACCATACTTCCTCAACTTACTTCCTTTCTCAACTTACTTCCTTCTGAATCTTTGCTAGCAGAGTTATTAACATTTGTATTTCAACTAACAGTCTGTCCAAAGCAATGTAAGACTTTTCCATCATGCTCTTCACAATTCTTCCAGCCTATGCTTGTT
Organism: Bos javanicus; assembly: GCF_032452875.1. NCBI lineage: Eukaryota > Metazoa > Chordata > Mammalia > Artiodactyla > Bovidae > Bos > Bos javanicus. The sequence goes on along the minus strand of NC_083874.1, from coordinate 51,882,134 downwards.
ACTCAATTCCAAGCCAGTTTCCATGTTTTTAGTTATTTGTTACAGCAGCACTCTACTTCCAGGAACCAAAATCTGTATCAGTCAGGGTTCAATCAGAGAAACAAGCAGCAGGAGATACATGTTAAGAGATTTATTGTAAGGAAGTGACTTATTTGATTGGGTGAGCTGGCTAAGCAATATCCAAAATCTGTAGAGGAGGCAATTAGAAAGGAAAGGCTGGAAATCTGGGGCATCAACTGAAGCTGCTGCCCACAGTTGGAATTTCTTCATCTCAAGGAAGACTCAAAGCTGCTCTTAAGGCCTTTCAACTGATTAAATCAGGCCCTCCAAATCGTCTAGGATATTCTCCGTATTTTAAGAATGATTACCAACCTTAATACCTCTGAACCTTAATTTCCTATTGCAATACAACACAGGATACTTACGGGTTCCAGGGATTAGGATGTGGATGTCTTTAGGGGGCCATTACTCTGCCAACCACACCAGGTTCCTGGAGATAAGAGTCATCCTGACAACAGAGTTGATTATTTCTTCAAATCATTCAATTCCCTCACCAACATATCTTTACTAAGTTTTCTTTGCTTAAGTAATGTTAATTCTACAATGTATTTCCTTTCAAATTACCTATTGACCAGAACAATGTCATCATCCAAAGGCAAACAGATACTGGAACGCTGTGTCAATAGCTCCTCTAGGGGCAGAATTTAGAGCTCACTTGAGAATTTGTTTGTAATAGTACGGGACAGCGGCAGACAATGTATTGCTTGGTCACGTCTGCTGCTGCTACTGCTAAGTCGCTTCAGTTGCGTCCAACTCTGTGCGACCCCATAGACGGCAGCCCACCAGGCTCCCCCATCCCTGGGGTTCTTTAGGCAAGAACACTGGAGTGGGTTGCCATCTCCTTCTCCAGTGCATGAAAGTGAAAAGTCAAAGTGAAGTTGCTCAGTAGTGTCTGACTCTTAGTGACCTCATGGACTGCAGGCTACCAGGCTCCTCTGTCCATGGGATTTTCCAGGCAAGAGTACTGGAGTGGGGTGCCATTGCCTTCTCCAATTATCCTCTAGTTAAGAATAATTTTTTAAAAAAAAAGAGAACTCATTAGTCATTGTGGGTATCATTAAACTCTTAACAGGATCATGACTTCAGTTAGATATAAGGAAGAACTTAAAAGTCTTCAACATTAAATTAGAACAGAATAGATGAAAAAGATAAACGTTCATGAGATAACATGTATTTTAAAGTGAAAGTCCAATGATTACAAGAGTGATTTTGAAATAAATAGGAAGTTATACATGTGGCTATCTACTGATAAAACAAAAATCCAAACAGAGCTTGGAAAAAATTGGAGACAAGTAACAGAAGAACCTGGAAGGTATAGTCCATAGGGTCACGACGAGTGGAACATGACTGAAGCGACTTAGTACAGCACACAGCACAGCACACAAATATAAATTGATTCCATTCCAAACAGAAGAGGCGTTATAGAAAAGTCATAGTTGTGTAAATAACAAAAACTTAAAACCTTCCAGTAATAAAAAAATGAAATATAAAATGAGTCAGACATTTTTACATAGTTTTATATACAGTGAGAAAAGAATTCTTTATAAAGTTAGAATTACTTTTATTCTGAAAGGCTTTCATATGATCATTTAGAAATAAATACTAAAAATTTAACCAGTAGTATGAACTTTCCTGATACAAAATTTTACTAACAATAATTGGAAAACTAATTATAGAGCAAACAGGCCAACAAAACGAAGATTAGCATTACTATGAAAAACTTTGAAAAGAAGAAAGACAAGTAGAATTATTACTACCAGGTTAAAAAAGGGATGGGGCTTCCCTGGTGGCTCAGCGGTTAAAGCGTCTGCCTGGAATGCGGGAGACCGGGGTTCGATCCCTATGTCGGGAAGATCCCTTGGAGAAGGAAATGGCAACCCACGCCAGTACTCTTGCCTGGAGAATCCCATGGACGGAGGAGCCTGGTAGGTTACAGTCCATGGGGTCGCAAAGAGTCGGACACGACTGAGCGACTTCACTTTCACTTTTAAAAAAGGGAAAAGTGTAGGAGATAAAACTAACGTACGAAGTTGGAGAAGTTTCAGATGCCTAAACGATTCTGGAGGGTTGGACTTCCTTCTGATTTCCTTTCAAAGTTTGATTCTAGAATACTGGGTAAGACAGGCTTCAAGAATTTGAACTCATTCGTCCCAGTACCTCCAGTCAGACACACCTCATACTGGTAGCTCTGGGACAGGGTCCCCGTGCCGCTGACGTCCACCAGATGGCCAGGGAAGTGGCCCTCGGCCACCGGGCAGCGACCCGCCGAGGCCGCCCCGCCCCTCCTGCACAGCCGCACCGCCACGAACACCAGCACCGAGAAGAGAAAGAGCGACGACACCGACGCCAAGGCCACCACCAGGTAGACGGTGAGCGGGTCGGCCGGCGTCTCGGCCGCCGCTTCCGCTTCCGGGGCCGGCAGGTAGGGCTGCGAGAAGCCGTCCACCAGCAGCACGTGCAGCGTGACGCTGGCCGACAGCGGCGGCTCGCCGTTGTCCTTGACCAGCACCACCAGCCGCTGCTTGGGCGCGTCGCGCTCGCTCAGCAGCCGCGCCGTGCGCACCTCGCCGTTGTGCGCCCACACACCGAACAGCCCGGGCTCCGTGGCCTTGAGCAGCTGGTACGACAGCCAGGCGTTCTGGCCCGCGTCGCCGTCCACCGCCACCACCTTGGTCACCAGGTAGCCCGGCTCGGCCGCCCTGGGCACCAGCTCGGTGCAGGGCGCCGAGGCGTTCTGCAGCGGGTAGAGCACGAAGGGCGCGTTGTCGTTGGCGTCCGCCACGAGCACGCGCACCAGCGCCTGGCTGCTGAGCGCGGGCAAGCCGTGGTCGGTGGCGCCCACGCGGAACTCGAAGGCTCGCAGGGCTTCGTAGTCCAGGGACGTGAGGGCGAAGAGGTGGCCATTGTCGGGGTTGATGGACACGAGGGAGGCGAGGGGCACGAGCGGGTGGGGCGGCGGCAGCAGCGAGTAGGTGACCTGGGCGTTGGCGCCCGCGTCTGTGTCTGTGGCGCTGACGCTGCCGATGTGTAGGGCGGGGCTGTTGTTCTCGCGCACCCACAGGGTGTAGGAGGTCTGGGTGAAGGCGGGGGCGTTGTCGTTGACGTCGGACACCAGCACGATTATGTTGTGCTCCGTTTTCAACCTCGGTGTCCCCAAGTCGGTGACAGTAATGGTGACATTATACTCAGCTTTGCTTTCTCTGTCTAGCGCCCCATTTGTTACCAGCGTGTAGAAATTCTCTTCAGATGGTTTCAGAATAAAGGGGAGATCATCCTGGATGGAGCAAGTCATCTTTCCGTTCTCCCCTGAGTCTCGGTCTCGAATCCTAAACAGGGCCACTTCTGTTTCGGGGGAGTTTTCAGGAATGGGGCTGGTAAGTGATGAAATAGTTAGTTCTGGGGCATTATCGTTAACATCTACCACCTCAATGGAGACAGAGCATTTTCCAGAAAGTCCCCCGCCATCAAATGCATCTATATCTAGATCATATGAGGATACTGTCTCAAAATCGAGTTTTTTAATTAGGCGAACTTCTCCCGAAAGGCTGTTTAGCTCAAAAGTTGGGCTCATCTCCTGAGAACTATAAAAAAGAGAATATGATACCTCTCCATTTGTCCCAGTGTCTAAGTCTCTAGCAGAAACTTTGACAACGAGGGCACCTACGGGGCTGTTCTCCAGGACCTGCACCTGGTAGTGGGCCTGCGCAAACTCAGGGGCGTTGTCATTGATATCCAAGACCAAGATTCTGACCTGGGTGGTACCAGATCGAGGCGGAGAGCCGCCATCCAGCGCTGTGAGGGTTAATCTGAGCAAGGCCTGCTTCTCCCGATCAAGCTCTCGGTCCAGCACCAGCTCTGGGTATTTCCTACCATCCCCCCGATTGCGGGTGGAAACATGGAAATAAGAATTGGGACTGATACTGTAGTTTTGGATGTTGTTGTTGCCCACGTCCAAATCCTGAGCTTTTTTCAGAGGAAACACTGTCCCAGGAGGGCTGTTCTCTGGGATTTTCAAAGTCATTTCTCTTTCAGGAAACTCAGGAGCATGATCGTTTATGTCTCTCACCAGTAGCTCAGCTCGAAATACTCCCAATGGTTTTTTCAGTAATACTTGAAAATGCATTACACATGGATCTGTAGGGCCGCACATCTCCTCCCGGTCCAGTTTCTCATTTAATGTCAACTTCCCAGTCTGCAGATCGAGCTGCAACCGGGGTTCGTTATCCTCAGAGACCACCCGGGCTTCCCGCGCAGCTAGCTCCCCCACTCCGAGCCCCAAGTCCTTGACAAGGTTGGCCACAAACGAGCCGCTCTCTATTTCCTCCATCACGGAATAGCGACGGGATTCCCAGCCGGCAAAAGTCACTCCCAGCAAAAGAAAGAGAATCAGGACTTGCCTTTGTTGACGAAAACGCTCCACTCCAGCCTCCATCTTTACTTCCACAAATGCCTTTCCAGGATCAAGGGCCAGCTCTATTTTAGGGAGCGATGTGACTGAGAACGTGATGGTTCTCCCAGTTGGTAACCTGTCCGGAAATGTCTGTGAGTAGCATTTTCTGGAGACTTGTGAGCTTTGCTTACATTACAGTCTTTTCGCTTCCGCTGGAGATCTGATGTAAAATTGGTAGCATTTCCTGGGCATATTTTTTCGACGCCTTAGCCTGGAGCGCCACCATGCGTTGTCTTCGAAAATAATTGCTACAATTGTATTCTTTCTATATAATAATCTAAAAAGCTATTAGAAGCTTGAAAATGTTTGGGGGAAGAGTATATAATCAGAAAACTAGGCAATCATAATTATTCATACATCATTCAAGGAAATATGATTGATATATATGTACTAGTTTCTGAAATACATCAATAAACAATCCAGACATTGTCCCTACCTTCTAGAACCTGCTGTCTAGGTGAGGTGCTTTGAGGAGAACTTAGAAGTGAAAGGACACTTAATGATGATCAGTCATGTTCGTCTTTTAAAAATAACAATAAAAGCCCATGTGATTTATTAAAAGTCTCTCCATGAAACAGAAGGAATTCCTCTACATATGCTTTTAAATTCTATGTACCCTATGTGCCAGAATTGTGGTTTCCGTTGTTGGAATCGCATAGAGGAAAAAGCTACCATTTAAGTCCAGTTTATAATACCTATTATACATAAGGTCAGAGCATTAGGATTTTATGAAACTTTACAAAGTATGCGAAAATGCATATGAGGGCACTTCCCATCTCTCTTACCCTTCTCTTTTCCTTAGCATTGGTCATTGTCTTATAAAGCAGGTATGTACATATTTGTTTCTTTTTTGTGACATCACTGAGTTTGAGAACTTTGTTTTGTTCACCTTTACACCCACTAACATTGAGAACAGTTACTGGCAGAGCATTCCTGTAGATGCTCAATGAGTATTTGTTGACTAGATCAATGAATAAGTCACAATTAATTTTAAAATTCTGGTGGATGGATTCTCCTCCTAATATAGAAGCTGCCAGCTTTGCTGACATCCTACTTCGTTATAGGAGCTGTATAAACAAGGCAGCATGTTCTCAAATGGCTTTTTTTCTATGCTCTTATGAATAGTAATTTGAAATAATTCAGAATGGCATAAAATGTTTTTTCATTAAATAGCAAAATGCCCTGGTTCCTATAAGTAAAGGAATATATTATAATAAAGAAAGAACATAATAGCAAAGCTCTAGTGAATCTACAAATAAGTCATACATCTTTTAAGAACATATTTTACATTGTCAGTGTTTTTGAATATAATTAATGTCATAATGGGCTTCTTCCCAGGTGGCACTAGTGGTAAAGAACCTGCTTGCCAATGCAGGAGACAGAAGAGATGCAGGTTCGATCCCTGGATTGGGAGGATCCCCTGGAGAAGGGCATGGCAACCCACTCTAGTATTCTTGCCTGGAAAATCCCATAGACAGAGGAACCTGGTGGGCTACAGTCCATAGGGTTGCAGAAAATTCTACTGTGGGACCTATTATTCTACTAGGTAAGAAAGAATTTTTCTAGGAATTTCTAACTTCTGTTTAACACTCCAAATACCATTCAGTTTGGAAATATCCATCAATTCTTTATAGACCCTCAAAGACTACTAATATTCTACAATCTTTGATCCTACATAGTACATTAATATGAAAACCATTATTTTTTAACATCTCAAACCAATAGTAAGGTCCAAACCATGCAAGACTACCTAAAAGTGCTTTTGACAAGGGGAAAAAACAATTTGCCTATCTTATTTAGAGGGAAATTTATTAAAATATAGCATATTTGTTTCCAAAAACTCAATAGAGAAATCTCACTTGAAAGAGATCAGAAAATCCACAACAAGGTTACTCTTTAGGCATCTCCTTTAATGGCAACCCACTCCAGTATTCTTGCCTGGAAAATCCCATGAATGGAGGAACCTGGTAGGCTACAGTCCATGGGGTCACAAAGAGTTGGACACAACTAAGTGAATTCACTTTCACTTTTCACTTATCTAAGTAGATTGAATTTCGGTGCTTTTTTCATGTATTTAGCCATCATGATATAGTTTTCTTGTTAAGTAATGGGCTATTTTATACTAGTTTATAAAGCCATTTTTTAAAGCAGAGAAAATGAGATTGGTCAAGCTTGTATCAGTAATGTCTACCACTTTGATTATCTGAAATCACAGAGGGAGATAAGTCATATAAAATAAACATGGTTGCAACAATATACTATTACTGAAGAGAGAAGTTTTCTGAAAAAGGTAGGGTGGGATAGACACTACAAAAGGGACCTATTATTTAAAATTTTGAAATAATATTTCAGTAACATTCATATATATTATATACAGAAGGTTGATGTAAAGAGAGCAAAAGTCTAAGTATAGGAGAAATTGTAGTCTTTTCCATTTAATACAATTGTGAAACAAAAACATGCATTTTGCAGACATTTCTCCATTAAAAAATTTAAGACAGGTAGGCATAATATGATTCAATAGAAGATATAATAATAATTCATTATATTTTATGATGCTCATCTCCCAAGTAACCACAGTATCAAAAAATTAGGAAGCGGTTTCTGAACAACAATCAAACAGAATGCGTCTTGGGTCATCTTCATATCAATAGTGTTTGATGACAAAAAGTTGAAAAATTAAATGTTTGTGACTTTGCAATAATGAAGTTGAATGATCTTTCCATCAAAATAGAATAAAGAGCATATATATGACTATATACTCAAGAAAAATTGCTAACCTTAACTAGGAAAATGAAGTCAGCAAAAAAAATTCTATATGAATCTAAAAGCAAATGGAAACTGTATTTTGAAAGAATTTCCAACTCCAATAAACTAATAAATTCCTAATTGAATCCAAAACCATTCAGAAAGTCTGAGTTTTCTTCTACATTAATCATGGACCCCCGGTGATTGGAGGCAACAGACTTTAGAACCTTGAACTCTCTGGTCCCAGTTCCTCCGGTCAGACACACTTCGTACTGGTAGCTCTGGGACAGGGTCCCCGTGCCGCTGACGTCCACCAGATGGCCAGGGAAGTGGCCCTCGAGCACCGGGCAGCGACCCGCCGAGGTCGCCCCAGCCCTCCTGCACAGCCGCACCGCCACGAACACCAGCACCGAGAAGAGGAAGAGCGACGACACCGACGCCAAGGCCACCACCAGGTAGACGGTGAGCGGGTCGGCCGGCGCCGCGGCCGCCGCTTCCGCTTCCGGGGCCGGCAGGTAGGGCTGCGAGAAGCCGTCCACCAGCAGCACGTGCAGCGTGACGCTGGCCGACAGCGGCGGCTCGCCGTTGTCCTTGACCAGCACCACCAGCCGCTGCTTGGGCGCGTCGCGCTCGCTCAGCAGCCGCGCCGTGCGCACCTCGCCGTTGTGCGCCCACACGCCGAACAGCCCGGGCTCCGTGGCCTTGAGCAGCTGGTACGACAGCCAGGCGTTCTGGCCCGCGTCGCCGTCCACCGCCACCACCTTGGTCACCAGGTAGCCCGGCTCGGCCGCCCTGGGCACCAGCTCGGTGCAGGGCGCCGAGGCGTTCTGCAGCGGGTAGAGCACGAAGGGCGCGTTGTCGTTGGCGTCCGCCACGAGCACGCGCACCAGCGCCTGGCTGCTGAGCACAGGCGAGCCGCGGTCGGTGGCGCCCACGCGGAACTCGAAGGCTCTTAGGGCCTCGTAGTCCAGGGACGTGAGGGCGAAGAGGTGGCCATTGTCGGGGTTGATGGACACGAGGGAGGCGAGGGGCACGAGCGGGTCGGGGGGCGGCAGCAGCGAGTAGGTGACCTGGGCGTTGGCGCCCGCGTCTGTGTCTGTGGCGCTGACGCTGCCGATGTGCAGGGCGGGGCTGTTGTTCTCGCGGACCCACAGGGTGTAGGAGGTCTGGGTGAAGGTGGGGGCGTTGTCGTTGACGTCGGACACCAGCACGGTTATGTTGTGCTCGGTTTTCAGTCTTGGGGTTCCCATGTCAGTGACCGTGATGGTTATGATGTACTCAGCTTTACTCTCTCTGTCCAGTGGGCTCTCTGTTTCCAAGGTGTAGAAATTCTTGAAATTAGGCTTCAAGAGAAATGGAAGGTTGTCCTGAATTGAGCAAACCATCCTCCCGTTGTCTCCAGAGTCTTGGTCTCTGAGGCTAAAAACCGCGACCACCATTTCCGGCGATGAATTTTCTGGTATGGGGCTGGTAAGAGATGTTACGACTACTTCTGGCGGGTTGTCATTTACATCTACAACACTAACTAAAATTACTGATTTTCCTGAAAGGCCCCCACCGTCAATGGCCTGAATATTTATTGTGTAAGACTGAAGTAATTCGAAATCCAGAAACGCTTTTAAACGGACTTCACCAAAAATTGGATGGATTTCAAATGTCTTCTGTATGTCTCTGGAAACGTGGGAAAATGAGTAAGATAGTTCTCCATTTATTCCTGCATCTAAATCTGTAGCAGACACCCTGACGACCAAGAAGTCCAGAGGGCTGTTTTCTGGTATCGGAACCTCATAGACGGACCTCTCAAACTGTGGGGCATTGTCATTGATATCTAAGACCAACACACGCACCAGTGCAGTTCCAGACCTCGCTGGAGACCCTCCATCCAGGGCTGTAAGCGTTAATCTAAGCTCAGGCTCCTTTTCTCGATCCAGAGGTTGGTCCAGTAACAGCTCTGGGTATTTTCTACCGTCCTCACTGTCTTGCAGTTTAAGGTGGAAATGAAGATTGGGATTTAACGTGTAGTTTTGGACACCATTCTTTCCTACATCTAAGTCCTGGGCGCTATCCATTTGGAACGAGGTTCCTGGAGCAGTGCTTTCTGAGATTTTCAGAAGTATATGTTTGTTTGTGAACGTGGGAGTGTGATCATTTATGTCTTCAACCCAAAGCTCAGCCCGAAAAAATTGCAAAGGATTTTCAAGTAATACCTGGAAATGCAATATACATGGCTCGGTAAGATCGCAAAGTGCCTCCCGGTCCGGTTGCTCATTTAAGAGCAAGTTGCCAGTCTGCAGATCCAACCGCAAGTGTGGTTTATAATCGTCAAAGATGACTCTGGCCCCTCGTGCAGCCAGGTCTTCCACACCCAAACCTATGTCTTTCACCACATTGCCTATAAAGGAGCCGATCTCCGTTTCCTCTGCTACAGAATACCGCCAGGTCTCTGAACACACCAAAGACCCTCCCAGGAAAACAAAGAAAAGCAGCACTTGCCTTATCTGCTGAGGGTTTCCTTTTCCTAGCTCCATGGCTCCCTAGTCAAATGCCTTTCTGCGGAAACATTTCAATGCAATCTCAAACAGCTTCTCTCATCTATCAGCATGAACCTTTGGGAGCCTGAAGACTTGCAGTTTTGTGGCAAAGGAGTTTCTGGCTCCCTAGCTTTCTCTTGAAAGCCTCTTTTAATCACTGGTTCTCCGGCACTCCCAGTTCTAAAGGTTCACGGAAACCAGAGCGTCTGATGGTACAAATATTTCCCAATGTTATCCTGCAGCGCCACCACGCGACTCTGCAGATTCTCAGGTTTTAAATATAGTCAAGTAAGTTTGAGACAAAATATTAATTTATCCTATTTGTTGATGATGCAAAAGGTATTTTCTCCTGTTTTCCTATATTTCTCCTATATTTCTTTTCTGAGTTTTTTCTTTGTGGTATGTGATGCTGTTACTTTTACGTCTTTAACACAATAGACTACAATCTCTAGAGCTGTGGTGGATATAAAAAGCGTATTTAAGGTATCATCCCAAGCTAAGTTATGCTCCCTCTGAAGACAATATATAAAACAACTAAAAATAGTTAAGAGGACTCTTTTATGTAATTGACTTAGTGAGCAAGAGTTTCCAAGGAAAATTGGAAATGGGACCAGAGAACTTAGTCTTCTCTAGGTATCGGCAAATACACTTCAAAAAATGATAAGGATAAAGGCATGCACTGGAAACTGAACCTGCTATATGAAAACAGTTGTTCAGGGGAAGCTGAACAATACTGGCTGGGTAAATGGTACTGTTTATTTAGGAATACTCCATAAGTGACCTACCTGGCATTAGTAGAAAGTAAATGCTCATCAGTATTGAATAACATAAGATATGTCCAGTTTCTGTCAACATTTTTAAAAAGTTGAACGAACTGGAGCCCAGTTTAGTTGTGGAACTTAATTCTGTTTTGTACACCCAAGCCTTTCAGAGACATAATTCTACATATTTTATTCCTCCATTCATTAATTTGTTTGGCAAATATTTATTGAGCATATACTTTGTGCTAGGCATGGTGATTAGTGTTGGGGTAGAATGGGAAACAGACAGACATAGTTTCTGTCCTGAAAGATGGAGGCAGAAAAGTGATCACACATTTAAAATAGAGCATAATGAATGCCATGATAAGCAAAAGTTCATGCTTGTATAAGAGCATAGATGAGGGTCACCTAACCAAAATTTGGAAGACAGGAAAGACTTTTCTGGAAAAAGTAAATTCTGGTTTGATACATGAAAAATGAGTATGAGTAATCCAAATAAAAATTGGACATGGGCTAAAATTTCCAACAAACTAAAAACATGGTCGTACAGATCCAAAATGAAAGAAGTGTTTTGGAAGAACTGAAATAGGATCAGTGTGGCTGAGCCATAGAGCAAGAAGAGAGAAATGGTGAGATTGGAAAGATCAACAAATAATTTTGTAACACATGCCAAGGTATTTGGACTCTACATAAATAGAAATGTGAGATTATTGAAAGGTTGTAAGTAGAAAAGTGACATGACCCAGTTTTATTTTTTAAAAGATCATCTTGTTTCAGGGTTGATGATAAATCACAGAGGAGTAAGACTAAAGGCAAGGGACAGATTAGTAGTTGTTGCATTAATACAGTTAGGTGATACTGCTCTCATCTACAAATGCAGTTATAGAGTTGTATTAGGATAATAAAGATAAAATATGCAGTATGTGGTGATTAAACAGAGTAGGATAAGAATGAGTAAATGTACTTTTTTTTTTTTTCAGGCTTAGGGAACTGGGTGAGTGTTAGTTCTGTTAACTGATAGAGTGAACACAGGAAGACCAGAAGGCATACGTATAGAGCTAGAGAAAACATTTAGTTTTGATGAAGGGAAAATTTTGATGTAAAACATGTTGAGTTTGAGGTGTCCATAGAGCATCCATATAAATTATTACATAAATAATCTTACATTATATAAAGTGAGGAAGGAGGTTTGGGCTGCAGAGAAAATTTGGGACTTATTGATCTGAATGGTGACTGAAGCCCTTAGAGAAATAATGTAAGTTGTAAATTAAGAGAAGTATGTTTGAATTTGTGATTTTAGAGATGCAGCTCTAAAAGACTACTCTATTTAGAAGTGGTCATGGTCATATAGATCTACTAGACTAGGGAAGAATTGGATGTCACTTGAGATGAAGATAGACAGTAAGTCAAATTCCTGGACTTAGGACTGTAGTAAGGGAGGGACAGAGGAAAAGTATAAGAAAGTGTATTTGAAAACTAGCTTTACCCCATTTCTCTCCCATGATCTTGATTAATTTTAAATCAACTGACATCCAGTTAACTTGATTCCCTTATTTGATGACAAGCAAAGACTATTTAGGCAGGAAGGTTTGCTAATTTCTTTTAGCACTTTGAAGGTAGTTTACTTTTTAAAAATTTCCATTGCTACTGTTGAGAAATTGTCAACATGGAACACAGCTTTCAGTCTATCATGTGTTTAAATACGAAAAGTCTTTTGCCTATGACTTTTCTTTTAAAAAAATTCTGCTTTTTTCAAATTTCACTATGATGTTTCCAGGTATGGTTATCTTTTGTTATCCTGTTAGGCTTATTTGGGTCTCTTGAATCTGTGCACTTATGTTTTCATTAATTCTGAAGAATTCCCAGCCATTTTTTTTTTAAGATTGATTTGTTGGCTGCACCAGGGTCTTCATTGCTGCATGCAGGCTTTCTCTAATTGCAGCAAGCAGGGGCTACTCTCTAGTTGTGGTGCTTGGACTTCCCATTTTGGTGGCTTCTCCTGTTGAGCACCAGCTCTAGGGCGCAGGGGCTTCAGTAGTTCCCTCTAGCAGCATGTAGGATCCTAGTTCTTAGATCAGGGATCCAACCTATGTCTCCTGCTTTGCAAGGTGGATTCTTAACCACTGGACCACCAGGGAAGTCCCCCAGTCATTAGTTTTCCAAATATTGCCTCTGATCAGTCTTTCTCATCTCTCCTAGAATTCTGGATAAATATGTTAAACTTGTTTACTCTATTATCCTTTTCTAACCATCTCCCCCATATTTTCTATCTTATTAACCCTATGAGCTGCATGTGGGATAAGTTATTTTCTGCTCTATCTTCGCTCCACACATTATTTTTTGCATTTAGTTTTCTATTAAACCTTTTATGCAGTTTAAAATTGTATCACATTTTTCAATTATAGGAGTTCTATTTGATTCTTTCCTAATCTTTCACATTTTATTGTTTCTTGTTCCCTGTTCATTTTATATATTTTATTTCAATTGAAGTTGTTAGTTTATTATAGAGTGTGTCTGATAAACTGAAACATCTGAAGTGTTTGCAAATTTGAAAAGTGAAACTGTTAGGCGCTCAGCTCTTTGCGGCCCCATGCACCATAGCCCACCAGACTTCCTCTGTCTATGGAATTCTCCAGGCAAGAATACTGGAGTAGGTAGCCATTTTCTCCGTTAGGGGATCTTCCCCACCCAAGGATTCCCTGGTCTCCTGCATTGCAGGCCGATTCTTTACTGTCTGAGCCACCAGGGAAGCCCATTTGCAAGTTTATTTTTTTGTTTCATGTTTTGTTGGGTTTCACTCATGGTGTCATATTTCCTTGTGCATCCAGTTTTCTTTATATTCAAGTTAACATAAAAATTATTTATATAAATAATTCTAGGCATAAGATGAATAAACCTTCTTTCATAGAAGGTCTCCATTTGGTTCTATCAAGATCTGGGACGACTACTTGTCAACTACCACCTTAAATTAAGTGCAATGTTAAAAATAAAGTTCAAGGCTAAAATTGTACACAAGGGCTCATCAATTTCCAGTTTATTATCATAAAGGTGGTAGTTCTTAGGAATCTGAATTTATTGAAGTGAAGGTCTTCTATCAGCTTCTCAGTATGTTAGGCTTTGATTTTCTCCCCCATATACACCATCAAAATAGAGGTTCACATTTCCCAGAATTCCAAATCCCAGGGAAAAAAATTGATTGGGTGTTGCTTTATCTTTCTGAATTACCTTTTAACATTAACTGTGACCTGACAATGTATTAGTGTTTTATTAAACTATTTTTTTCCAGTAGGAGTGTTGGTATACATAATCTATACCACCCTTACTAAAAATATAAAATCTCAAGGATATTGTTATATCTCAAAATGAGAAGCAAATACTTTGTTCTCATGGAGTGTGGAGAATTGATCTTATTGAGAGGATAGAGAAATAGTATATATATTTTAACCAACTTGATCTGATCAATACTAAATCAACTATGATGCTGCAATCAATTTAAGCAATGTCTTTGAAGAAATAGTTTTTTTTTTTGTCATTGATATTGGTATAGCTCACACTTCCATCTTCACCCTATATGTAAAATACACATCTTCTTTCCTACATCTGTTCCTTCTTCTTTTCTTCCAATATGTTTATATATTTGTATATTTTTACAAGTATAAGATATTATGTATTATATGGATATATTGGTACTGTACTATAAATCTCAGTCTCTTTTTTCCTTTTTTCTTCCTTTTAAAACATTTGGAATTTATCCATGTGATTGTACACCTAGTTCACTCCTTTTCAACACTGCATAGTAAAGTGAAGGGAAATGTTAGTCGCTCAGTCATGTCCAACTCTTTGCCACCCGGGGGACTATAGCTCACCAGGCTCCTCTGTCCATGGAATTCTTCAGGCAAACATACAGGAGTGGGTTGCCATTCCCTTCTCCAGGGGATCTTCCTGACCCAGGAATCCAACCCAGGTTTCCTGCAGATTGTAGGATTGTAGGCAGAGTAAGTTCACTCCTTTTGAATAATGCATAGTGCTCCTTCACAAATATGTTTCACATTTATCAACTTCTTTACTGATGAATATGTAGACAGACTCCCATTATTTGCTTTCCCAAGATAAACATTCTTATGCACATCACTTTGTAAAGCTGTGTTAGAATTTTCTGGCTATATGCCCCAAAGTAGAAATGCTAGATCATAAACTGTGTATATTTTTATATTTTTAGTAATACTAAATTTACATACATACTAAATTTCATTAAATACTATTGAAATTCCCTCAAAATGGGGGTATATGCAATTTTCTATGCATATACATCTATGGTTCCATATGATGTTACCCAAATTTCTCATCTATGGGTGTAAAATTATTTTATCATGTATATCATCAACTAATGAGGTTGTGTGTAACTTCGTGTTCTTTTCAGACTTTGTTTTCCCCTCTTTTGAATTACTTTTCTCTTTCGTCCTTTAAAAAACATTCTATTGGCTCCCTTGATTTTCTGACTTTTGCTGATCTACAGGAGTTATCTGAATAACCTAAATATTAATCCTTCTGAGTTAAAATGTTGCAAGTAGCTTCTCCCTGCATCCCATCTGCTAGTTTATCTGAGCTATCCTCTAGTTTTAAGGTAGTAATGTTTGTCAGTTTTTATCTTTATTGTTTGCGCTTTTCAAAATTTATTACTTTTAAATTGAAGGATAATTGCTTTACAATATTGTGTTAGTTTCTACCGTACATCAACATGAATCAGCCATAGGTATACACATTTTCCCTCCTGAACCTCCTTCCACCTCCTGTTTGCACTTTAAAAACCTTGTTTAAGAAAGTGAAACAAACAGTAAGGTTGTAAAGAGATTTTTACTTAGATATTTTCTTTATATAGTGAATTTTCCAGCCAATTTTACTGGAAAAGTAATCAGTCTCTCCCTCCCCCCGGTAATTTTGACATCTCTTCGGTCATGACTAAATTTTCCTATATAAAAGGATCTGACCTTGAATTTCATTCTATCTGGCAGTGTACAAGCTTGTTTATGAATTATTCAAGTAGAGTATTTTGTTCTTGTCTATTCTTACTCTTATGCATAAGAAAAGTAAGATTTGCTTCTTATGCCTCTGAGAGGTAAAGAGGGTCCAAACATTTTTTTTTCAGGACTGTATAATGGCACCCGACTCCAGTACTCTCGCCTGGAAAATCCCGTGTACAGAAGAGCCTGGTAGGCTGCAGTCCATGGGGTTGCTAAGAGTCAGACATGACTGAGCAACTTCACTTTCACTTTTCACGCACTGGAAAAGGAAATGGCAACCCAGTCCAGTGTTCTTGCCTGGAGAATCCCAGGGACGGGGGAGCCTGGTGGACTGCCATCTATGGGGTCGCAGAGTCGGACACAACTGAAGTGACTTAGCAGCAGCAGTACTGCTTAAATGTCTAGTTAATAAAATTCTCACAACTAGTAAGTATCTGTTGCAATGCAAAATAAGACCAGTAAAAGCTTCATGAAGCAAAGAAAAATTTCCTAAGAAAATTGGAATTTGTTTTACCCATTTCACAACGTCAAGCAAAATTGCATTTTACTACATCATCTAGTCTATAATATTTAATTTTATAAGAGAAATCACAGAAATGTATATGCATAGTAGCTTTATTAGCCACACTACATTCTAGTTACCAAAATCTCCACTGAACTGTACACTTACAGATTGGAGACATTATGATTTGGAACACCATGAGGCATCTATAAGCCATTAATATAGACCCATCCTTTGTGAACATCTGAGAAAGAGCATAAATATTAAGGATTTTTAATATTTACTTTTAAAAATTAAGAGAAAAGTGAACTGAGTTCATTTCTTTAACCGTTTGAATTTTCATCTTAATTCTTAAGAAGTTTTTATCTTTATTCTTCTAGTGGAAGAGTATTTTACTTAAGATGACACCATAAACAATCGAGCTATGTAATGAACACTATAATACAAATTTAAACTGGCAAATGTGGCATATTGAGAGAAAACAAAGCAATGTAAAATAGCAGAACTCCCCTCAAAACAGCATCAACGACAATGAGAAAAGAGGAAAATTACTTAAGAAATCACTAATTTTCAATGTGGTCAGTTTTGTCATAAATTCATGAAAAACTCGATATAACAATAACCAAAACAAATAAGGTACCCTACTATTGAATATGGACAGGTAGCACTTTTACCCTTTATGATGAAAAATTTCAAAGGGAAGAGTGCAATAAGATCCAATATACTTTCCACCCAGTCAACAGGACTTTTAATTTTTGAAGTATCTATCTATGCTTTGATGAAATATCTAGAAGTAAATTACATATATAGTGACATTCCCTAATACTTTAGAATTTACACCTTCAAATAATAATGTCGTCTTGCATAACACCAT
Organism: Bos javanicus; assembly: GCF_032452875.1. Classification (NCBI taxonomy): domain Eukaryota; kingdom Metazoa; phylum Chordata; class Mammalia; order Artiodactyla; family Bovidae; genus Bos; species Bos javanicus. Next base: position 51,865,187 of record NC_083874.1, on the reverse strand, counting down.
TATCACAACAAAAAATTAGCAATAACTCCATTACTATGACATTTAGACCAAATGACAAAAAAATCAAAACTATTTTTCCATGACATTATAGCCACTAATTTTAAAGCCACTAAAGCTTTTTAAAGCAACTGCGAGGAGAGCATAAGAAATGATAATACATGCAACTACCATCCAACATAAAATATATTACAGATTGGCAAAAAGGGGCCTACAAAAAAAGGGGGGTGTCTACAGTTTGCCAAGAATAACAAAACATCAGAAGTTTAAATTATTTTACTGAAGGTTGAGTCCAAAGCTATTTCTAAAGTTCTCATTTTCCCCTATATGCCTACCAGTGTCTTGGACTGGAAGATTAGGGATAATCGGCTTCAGAAATTTAAATTCATTCGTCCCAGTACCTCCCATCAGACACACCTCATACTGGTAGCTCTGGGACAGGGTCCCCGTGCCGCTGACGTCCACCAGGTGGCCTGGGAAGTGGCCCTCGGCCACCGGGCAGCGACCCGCCGAGGCCGCCCCGCCCCTCCTGCACAGCCGCACCGCCACGAACACCAGCACCGAGAAGAGGAAGAGCAACGACACCGACGCCAAGGCCACCACCAGGTAGACGGTGAGCGGGTCGGCCGGCGCCGCGGCCGCCGCTTCCGCTTCCGGGGCCGGCAGGTAGGGCTGCGAGAAGCCGTCCACCAGCAGCACGTGCAGCGTGACGCTGGCCGACAGCGGCGGCTCGCCGTTGTCCTTGACCAGCACCACCAGCCGCTGCTTGGGCGCGTCGCGCTCGCTCAGCAGCCGCGCCGTGCGCACCTCGCCGTTGTGCGCCCACACGCCGAACAGCCCGGGCTCCGTGGCCTTGAGCAGCTGGTACGACAGCCAGGCGTTCTGGCCCGCGTCGCCGTCCACCGCCACCACCTTGGTCACCAGGTAGCCCGGCTCGGCCGCCCTGGGCACCAGCTCGGTGCAGGGCGCCGAGGCGTTCTGCAGCGGGTAGAGCACGAAGGGCGCGTTGTCGTTGGCGTCCGCCACGAGCACGCGCACCAGCGCCTGGCTGCTGAGCGCCGGCGAGCCGCGGTCGGTGGCGCCCACGCGGAACTCGAAGGCTCTTAGGGCCTCGTAGTCCAGGGACGTGAGGGCGAAGAGGTGGCCGTTGTCGGGGTTGATGGACACGAGGGAGGCGAGGGGCACGAGCGGGTCGGGGGGCGGCAGCAGCGAGTAGGTGACCTGGGCGTTGGCGCCCGCGTCTGTGTCTGTGGCGCTGACGCTGCCGATGTGCAGGGCGGGGCTGTTGTTCTCGCGGACCCACAGGGTGTAGGAGGTCTGGGTGAAGGTGGGGGCGTTGTCGTTGACGTCGGACACCAGCACGGTTATGTTGTGCTCGGTTTTCAGTCTTGGGGTTCCCATGTCAGTGACCGTGATGGTGATATTGTACTCTGCTCTTTCCTCTCTGTCCAGTGCTTTATCTGAAACTAGGGTGAAAAAGTTCTTGAAGGTCGGTTTCAGAAAAAATGGGAGGTCATCTTGGATAGAGCAAATAATCCTTCCATTTTCTCCAGAGTCTTGGTCTCGGACACTAAAAAGAGCCACAAGCGTCTCTGCGGCGTTCTCTGGAATTATCTTTGTAATTGATGAGATGATCACTTCTGGCGGATTGTCATTTGTATCTATTACTTTCACCAAAAGAGTGCATTCTTCGGAAAGACCCCCACCGTCTGTTGCCTGAATATTTATAGTGTAGGATTGTACTACTTCAAAATCCAGTTGTGATCTCAAATGAACTTCCCCAGATATTGGATTGATTTCAAATGTTTTACGAATATCTTCCGATGCATGAAAAAACGTATAAAGTATTTTCCCATAATTTCCTGCATCCAGATCCTTAGCAGAGACGGTGATAATCCAAGAGCCAACCGGTGCGTTTTCCAGGACCTGCACCTCATAGAGCCTCTGAGGAAATTCCGGGGCATTGTCGTTGATGTCTAAGACCTTGATGAGGACCAAAGTTGTCCCAGACCTGGGGGGATTTCCACCATCCAGTGCTACAAGTGTTAATCTGAGCTCAGGCTCCTCCTCATGATCTAACGCTCTGTGCAGGACCAGTTCTGGGTATATCTTTCCATCGTCGCTGTCTTGAATTTTAATGTAGAAGTGAGAATTGGGGCTAACTGTGTAGTTTTGAAGACTGTTGCTTCCTACATCCAAATCTTGGGCACTCTCCATTAGGAATGTAGTTCCAATGGTGGTACTTTCTGATATTTTAATAACTATTTCATTGTCAAGAAATGTAGGGGAGTGATCATTTATATCTTTGATGTGCAGCTCAGCCTGAAAAAACTGTAAAGGGTTTTCCAATACCATCTGAAAATGCATCACACAGGGCTCCGTGGAGCCACACATCTCTTCCCGGTCCAGTTTATCGTTTATCAGCAAATCCCCAGTCAGCAAATCGAGGTGCAAATGCTTTTCATTATCATCACATACTACCCGAGCCTCCCGTGAAGAGAGCTCCTCCACACCAAGCCCCAGATCCCTTGCCAGATTAGCTACCGAAGAACCGATTTCTGTTTCCTCTGCCACAGAATAGGGCACAGACTCCGGACGCGCCTGAGACAATCCCAGTAAAACAAAGAGAATCAGGACTTGCCTTTTCCGCAGAACGAGTGCCCCTCTGACCTCCATGGTTCTTTGAAGAAACCTTTTTTGTGGAAATTTCTTAGTTCATCCCTAATTTTGCAAACTGAGGCTCTGATCTTTTTTTTTAAGTTGGAAACTTCTGAAGGCTATATAAACCTCCAAGTCTGTAGGCGAAGCGCCTTAATACCTCTCTTTTCAGTGGGTTGGATGTTCTCTGTTCTCATGAATAATGGAGCCCTGTGTTGTAGAAGCACTGTTTTTGTCTTATACTGCAGCGCCACCATGTGTCTCTCTGATTTTTTTTCAGTAAAAAATTTTTTCTCTTTGAACAAGTAACTCATAAACTCATCTGGAGTATTTTAAAGCAATCCCAGACATCATGTATTTTTACATCTAAATACTTCACTAAGTATCTCTAACAGATAAGGACCACAAATTTAGTGATAGAACCTTAATACATTTTATATTCGATCTGTGTTTGCATTTCCCCATTTTCTTTTAAATCAGTATTTAAACAAAATTCATGAAATTCATTGAATTATCACTGTTTTGAATGCTTGACAAGAAGAACCGTTAAAATATCCTGAACTGAAAAAAATTATGTTTTATTCAGGCCATTTCTTGAGTTATTGCAAATGTATTCTCCTCTCCAGTCTTGTAAACACTTATAGATTTCAGTCAGTTATGGTTAATATTGTCATTACTTTTTCACTTGTATATTTTTAAAAACTACATATTAAGGACATGACATTGTCTTTATGGGGCTCAAAGGCTAGAAAATTTGGTAATCACAATATGCCAAAGTAATCAAATGGCATATTATTTGGCATAAATAATCAAAATATGCCAAAATGTTTGCATAGGTAAATAGTAATATGTAAATACCTGGAAGGGACATCTTATACCCAGGAGATAGCACTGCATAGTGGTTATGAACATGGATTCTGGAATCACAGTATCTACGTTAGAATCCTAGTTCTGCTACTCACTGTCTACAGTCATGGGCAAAGTATGTACCTCTGCTTCCTTACCTATAAAATAGGGGTAATATTAATGTTTACCTTCTAGGATGATTATTATAGGAATCTAATGGTTTAATATTTACAAAGTGGCTGGTAAGTGCTTGTTCAGTTCAGTTCAGTTGCTCAGTCATGCCCAACTCTTTGCAACCCCATGGACTGCAGCATACCAGGCTTCCCTGTCCATCACCAACTCCCAGAGCTTGCTCAAACTCATGTCTATCAAATCAGTGATGCCATCCAACCACCTCATCCTCTGTCATCCCCTTCTCCTCCTGCCTTCAATCTTTCCCAGCATCAGAGTCTTTTCCAATGAGTCAGTTCTTCACATCAGGTGGCCAAAGTATTGGAGCTTCAGCTTCAGCATCAATCCTTCCAGTGAATATTCAGGACTGATTTCCTTTAGGATTGACTGGTTTGATCTCCTTGCAGTCCAAGGGACTCTCAAGAGTCTTCTCCAACACCACAGTTCAAAAGCATCAATTCTTTGGTGCTTATCTTTATGGTCCATCTCTCACATCCATACATGACTACTGGAAAAACCATAGCTTTGACTAGACGGACTTTTGTTGGCAAAGTAATGTCTAGGCTTTTTAATACGCTATCTAGGTTGGTAATAGCTTTTGTTCCAAGGAGTAAGCATCTTTTAATTTCATGGCTGCATGAAATTATGATAGCATATATATGCTACCACGTGTGAAATACATAGCTAGTGGGAAGGTGCTGTATAGCACAGGAAGCTCAGCTCAGTGCTCTGTAATGACCTAGAGAGGAGGGAGGGGGAGAGGTAGCAGGGATGCTCAAGAGAGAGGGGATATGTGTATACATATAGCTGATTCATGCAAAATTAACACAACACCGTAAAGCAGTTACACTCCAGTTATATGGCTGCTGACTGATCAGAATGATTGCTACATGTTGGAGTAGCTGTGGAAATTTCTTAAGGCAACAATGAAGTTTGCTGCATCAATGGAATCTTCGTTTCATGAAGTTTCTCTGTAGCCCACAATGCTGTTTGAGAGCATTTTACCCATAACAGAACTTCTTTGAAAATTGGAGTTGATTCTCTTAAACCCTGCTGCTACTTTATCAACTAAGTTTATGTCATATTCTAAACCCTTTGTTGTCATTTCAGTAACCTTCACAGCATTTTCACCTGTAGATTCCATCTCAAGAAATCACTTTCTTTGCATATCCATAAGAAGCAACTCCTCATCCATGAGAAAGTTTCATCATGAGATTTCAGCAGTTCAGTCACATCTTCAGGGTCCATTTCTAATTCTAGTTCTTTTGCTATTTCCACCATATCTGAAGTTTCTTCCTCCACTGAAGTTTGAACCCCTGAGTCACAAGGGTTGAAATAAACTTCTTCCAAACTCCTGTTAATATTAATATTTTGATTGCTCCCCATGAATCAATGTATTTCTGATGGCATCCAGAATGGTGAATCTTTTTCAAAAGGTTTTCAATTTCCTTTGCCCAGATCCATTAGAGAAATCACCATCTGTGGCAGCCAAAGATTTATGAAATGTATTTCTTAAATAGTTAAGACTTGAAAGTCAAAATGACTCCTTGATTCATGGGGTGCAGAACAGATGTTGTGTGCAGGCATAAAAACAACACTATTCTGGTTGTACATCTCCAGCACTAGGTCTCACCAGTGGATTTAAAATACTCAGTAAAACATGCTGTAAACAGGTGTGCTGTTATCCAGGCTTTGTTGTTCCATTTAAAGAGCACAGGCAGAATAGGTTTTGCATAATTCTTAAGAGTCCTAGGGTGTTGGGAATGGTAAATAAACATTGGTTTCAACTTAAAAGTTACCAGCTGTGTTAGACCATTACAAAAGAATCAGCCTGTCCTTTAAAACTTTGAAGTGAGGCATTACTTCTCTCTAGCTATGAAAATCCTATATGACTTCTCCTTCCAATGTAAGACTATGTCATTGACACTGAAAAGCTGTGATGGTGTAGTCAGCTTCATGAATTATCTTAGCTAGATCTTTTGGATAACTTGCTGCAACTTCTGCATCAGAACTTTCTGCTTCACCTTGCACTTTCATGTCCTAGAGACAGCTTCTTTCCTTAAATCTCACAAGCCAACCTCTGCTAGCTTCAAATTTTTCTTCTGTTACTTACTCATTTCTCTCAGCTTTTATAGAATTGAAGAGTTGAAGCCTTATTCTGTATTAAACTTTGGCTTAAAGCAATGTTACATATCTGGTTTGATCTTCTGTGCAGGTCACTAAAACTTTCTCCACATCAGCAATGAGACTATCACTTTCTTATTATTTGTGTATTCTCTGGATTAGCACTTTTAATTTCCTTTAAGAACTTATCCCTGGAGGATTTCCCTGGTGGTACAGTGGCTAAGACTCTGTACTCGCAATGCAGGGGGCATGGGTTTGATCCTTGGTCAGGGAGCTAGATCCCACATGCCACAACTGAATTCACTTGCTGCAACAAAGATGGAAGATCCCTCATGCTGCAACTAAGACCTGGAGCAGCCAAATAAGTTAATTTTTAAAAAGAGAAATAAGTAGAGAGAACTTGGCCTTTGCATTCACACCTGGGTCTTTGGTGCAAGAGGCCTTTTAGCCTTTCTTGTCTTTCAGCATGCCTTCTTCACCAAGTTTAATAATTTCTAACTTTTGATTTAAAATGACATATGTGACTCTTGCTTTCATTTGAACACTTAAGGCAAATTGTAGGATTATTAATTGGCCTATTTTCAATATTGTTGTGTCTCAGGGAATAGGGAGGTCCAAGGAGAGGGAGAAAGATGGGGAACAGCCAGTTGGTAGAGCAGTCAGAACACTTATCTGTTGAGTTCACTGTCTTATATGGGTACAGTTCATGGTGCTCCCCCAAATGATTACAACAGTAACATCAAAGGTCACTGATCAAAAAAAAAAAAAAAAAAGATCACTGATCACAGATCACCATTATATTTTGTTTTATTATAACAAATATAGTTAAAATGAAAAGTTTGAAATAGTGAATTACCAAAATGTTACACAGAGATATAAAGTGAGCAAATGCTGTTGGAAAAATGGTGTCGATAGGTATGCTTGTTGCAGGGTTGCCACAAACTTTATATTTGTAAAAATACACAATCTCTGCAAAGTGCAATAAAATGAGGTACGCCTGTGTTTGAAACCATGAGATCTCCATGTAAACCAAGCAAAAATGTGTCAAACGAGAATAGAAGAGGTTTAGCATAGAATTCTGAGAAATATCTTCATTTAGAGATGAGGTAAGGAAGTATTTTTTTAAAAAGATGAGGAAGGCCCAGAGTTCAGAATTATGAAACCAAAAGCATATAGCATTTCAAAACTATGAGGAAGATTGACAGTAGCAAATGCTTCAGAAAACTCAAGAAAAATAAATATTAAAATGGTCCATTGGATTTAAGGAGATGGTCATTGTGGAGGATTCTGTTAGATGTCTGCCAAAATCTGTTCCCTTTTTCTTTATAGAGATAGAACTGTATCCAAGCACATAGTGTCTCCATCTTGCCTGTAGTTAGGTGTGGCTAAGTTCTCACACATTGTGAATAGAACTTTCATTTGCCACTCCTGGGTCTGTCACATCTGGATTCTCTTTTCCCTCCTAGTCAACTAGAACCCAGATGTAGCAGTGACCCAGCTACAGTCATGTAGATTATGACATTGCAATAGGGGATGCAAGAGGAATTACTTGGAACAAATTTTGGTTCCAGAAGCACCATGAAGAGCAAAGCTGCCCTGTCTATGCAATCATTTACCCATTGTGGCTGTTAGAGGAAAGAGACATATTTTACAAGCCATTGCATGATTGTACTACTCTATTTCAGCAGTGTAATCTTAAAAACTTACACAGAAATCTTTGATCAGCTTTACAATAGCAGTTTTCAATATGGACTGCACTGGGTTGAAAAGCAAGAGGGATAAGGAAGTAAAAATGGAAATCCTTTTGAGAAATTTAGCTGCAAAAGAAAAAAGTAGATTTGTATCTGGAGAGGAATTTAGACTCAAGAGGGTTTTTTAAGCCTAGAGAAATGTTTTTAAAATGCTGATTTGCAGTACTGAGTAAAGAAGGAGAAAATTAAAATATACAAGAAAGGATATTATCAGTGTTAAGCCCCTAGAAGGTTGTCAAAGACAGGATTCAGCAAATATGAATGAGTTGGACTTAAGTGGAAGGGAACTCAGCAGAGGAAATTACAAGTACATATGCTATCAAGAGTATAAATTTGGGGATAGGAAATTAAGATAATTCCCATCTGATGGATTTTGTTTTCTCTTTAAGATATTAAGTAAGTTCATCTGCCAAAAAGCGGTATGTAAGTAGTAGGGTAAGAAGTTTAAGATAAGTAGGTATGAAGTTGTTATTGAAGAGTAAAAGAGAATGCTACTTAGGAAAATATAAAAAGATTTCTTGATCTTGAAAGCCCAATTAATTTTGAATGTGATAACCTTAGTGGTGATAGTACTGATTATTTGCTAAGCTTTGTTTTATAAAGTGTGGCATCCTAGGTGTAAGAGAAAAGATAATTTTTATCGAATAATTTAACTAGATAAAAATATTTATCTAATGTGTTTCATCAGGAGGTAAAGGAAATCCTAGAGTGAAGGAAAATTGAAACAGAGAATTGAGAATATGAGCATGAACATGGTTGGAAATGGTAAAATCGGAGTCAGCTGATGGGAAGGAAATTAAAACAGGAGGGGGTTGATAGGTAATAGCAGCATCATGGGATGGAGGTCTTGACAAGGTCAAAGACAAGATGTGATAGAATCAGAGGGCTAAAGGCACAGAAGGTTCTCATAGAAGGTATTCTTAGAGGGAGAGATCTGAAATCATATTTCATAGAATAATTCTGGGTAGTGAGAAAGTACAGCATGCGGCCAAGGTACTGAGAGGCCATGCTAGATTAACCAGTGGATGCGTGCTCAGTCACGTCCAACTCTTCAACTTCATGGACTGTAGCCCACCAGGCTTCTCTGTCCATGGGATTATTCCAGCAAGAATATGGAGTGGGTTGCCATTACCTTCTCCAGGGGATATTCCTGACCCAGGGATGGAACCCACGTCTCTTGGGGCTCCTGCAGCTCCTGCATTGGCAGGTGGATTCTTCACCACTGAGCCACCTGGGAAGCCCCTTTTTTTCCCATACTCTTGGCAAATTCCAACCTAAACTGTTGTTTTGTTCTTATTAGCAAGGGTTTTCAAGAAAATCAACTCTGGGAAGCTGAACAGTTTCTTACATCTCCGTTTTGTAAGTGACCTCTTCCCATTGACAACCTATAGTCCTTTAATATAAAATTGGCTGATACAGTTGAATTCCTATGCACTGGTTGAAATTTAACTGTAAATTATTTGATGCATAAGAGCAAAATTTGTTTTTAACAATACATTTGAAGAGAACTGGTTGGTTTACTTGTATCTGAGCTCCAAAGGCCTCACCATTCTCCATTAGAGTCAGGAAACAGTTCTTTCCATAAATAGACAAGTCTTCCTGTTCAGATAGGTGGAAAAACCTGAAGCAACAGGCTTTTCTCTGCTGTTGCACCTGTTAAATTTTCTGCCTGAGTTGTTTAAACTGCTCTTTCCCCTTCCCCTATTATAAATGTGAGAGGCCAAGCTTACTGGGGAAACAAGCTACTAGAACACTCCCACCTTCATTTTTGACAGCTATCCCATCATATATCTCTTTATGCTAGTGGTCATCCATCTTTTCCCCACTAAGTACGGTAAAGATAGGAGGTAACCTTAATACTTTGATTTATTAATATGAGTTTTTGTTCTCTATGTAAAGAAGCTTACATTTATTTTAAGCTTTCATTTATTTCTAGTTCCACTTCTGAAAACAGAAAATTAGAATTTAGTTAGCCTGCATGGAGAAACTTTTGTTCCCTCCATTTTTCTTAAATTCAAAGAGTAATCAATCAGTTCATACAGTTCAAAAGAACTGGCAGTGAAATTTTAGCATTCAAGAAGTGTAAACATTAGGTTATTTTGGATATGCTAGAGCAAGAGATTGTACTTACAGGCATTATTAACTAATACCCAGCCTCTCTACAATGTTAAGATTAGAATATCTTCAAGAGGCAGTTCCTGGCATTGACTCTAGTCTGTGGCCCCACCTCAGGAATAAAAACAATCATTTTACCATCATGCATGTCCTCTTTCTCATACCTACTCTCTCTCTTGTGAACATATTTCCTTTCCCTGTATACCCCTACTCATTTTGCTCATCTATACTTTCCTTCCACGACATATAGACTTTAAGACTTTTTGATGAAATTCTTGGAAATATCCTCCCCCAACAATGAAGGCTTTCTCTTCTATGATATAGTCAGGTCATTCAAAGCAAAAGTGGTTGGTTAGAGCTTGTACAGCATGAAACAAAACTTCCTCCTACAATGGCTTGAAAAAAGTTTTAAAATTAGAATGTTAAAGGACTATCTTTTCCTACTTTTCAGTACTCTACAAATATCTGAGAAACGTGGTTTTGAAACTTTGGATTGCTACCCATTAGTAAGTCATGAAATCAATTTAGTGGATCATGACATTTGAAAATTAAATTGAAAATTAAATTGAATGGAATAACATAGGCAATTTCAAATTGCATCACAAAAAAGCTAAGTAGTTTACAAAACATTTCTATTATGTTTATATGTTATATAATTTTTCTATTGGCTATTTCAAAATTTGAAAATTAGTGCCCAGTGTATATATATTCTGGGAGAGCACAGGAGGCAAAAGATTATACACTTTAGCACATAAGTCCACTCTACAATAAACAAATTATGGTTCAGGAGCCTGCATTCTACTAGATTGCATTATACCTTTGTAACATTAGTCAGATATCTGGAAAATAAAAACTTTAAATTCCAAGATTATGTGGGTGGTCACAATATTAATATGTCTTCACAATAACCCTCCAGGATCAGTAAGGAAGAGACACTAGGAAAATTGCCTTCTAGCCCTTTCTAACAAGGTGATTATGTTTATCAAAGGACATTATTTTCAGGTATATTTTCAGCAGTAATTAAACGTTTTAAAAAGTTAATTAAAGAGTGGTGAATTTAAAGAAAGAAAAATGACATTTCTGAATAGCAACCAATATTAAACCACAAGAAAAACTGCAAAAAATGAAGACATGCTTGAACACTTGAAATACTTTGAAAGTGGTCTGCTTTATTTTATCAAAAGCATAATTGTGAGTGAAAGTTCAACTGAAGAAGGAGCCATGTGAAAATTACTTGGTGTAAGGCAAGTTAATTAATTATGAATTAAGACCTCCTTGGTTAGAGAATAAGTTACTATTTGTAATAATTACAACCACAAAAAATAAGCATTGACTTAAAAGAAGATGGGTACAACATGCAAAGATATAAAGTAACAGTGCAATTTCAAACATATATTTCAAAAGTAACAGTGCAATTTCAAACACAACGATGGTGTGGAAGCAGCACAAAACAACATGTATATTAGATATAAAACTTAATTATGGTCACTGAATATTGAACCCAAGGCTATTGTAGGAAGTATGATTTTCCTCTATTTCTTTCCCGGTGCGTTGGGTCGGGAGATTGGGGAGAATCGGCTTCAAGAATTTGAACTCATTCGTCCCAGTACCTCCCATCAGACACACCTCATACTGGTAGCTCTGGGACAGGGTCCCCGTGCCGCTGACGTCCACCAGGTGGCCCGGGAAGTGGCCCTCGGCCACCGGGCAGCGACCCGCCGAGGCCGCCCCGCCCCTCCTGCACAGCCGCACCGCCACGAACACCAGCACCGAGAAGAGGAAGAGCGACGACACCGACGCCAAGGCCACCACCAGGTAGACGGTGAGCGGGTCGGCCGGCGCCGCGGCCGCCGCTTCCGCTTCCGGGGCCGGCAGGTAGGGCTGCGAGAAGCCGTCCACCAGCAGCACGTGCAGCGTGACGCTGGCCGACAGCGGCGGCTCGCCGTTGTCCTTGACCAGCACCACCAGCCGCTGCTTGGGCGCGTCGCGCTCGCTCAGCAGCCGCGCCGTGCGCACCTCGCCGTTGTGCGCCCACACGCCGAACAGCCCGGGCTCCGTGGCCTTGAGCAGCTGGTACGACAGCCAGGCGTTCTGGCCCGCGTCGCCGTCCACCGCCACCACCTTGGTCACCAGGTAGCCCGGCTCGGCCGCCCTGGGCACCAGCTCGGTGCAGGGCGCCGAGGCGTTCTGCAGCGGGTAGAGCACGAAGGGCGCGTTGTCGTTGGCGTCCGCCACGAGCACGCGCACCAGCGCCTGGCTGCTGAGCGCGGGCGAGCCGCGGTCGGTGGCGCCCACGCGGAACTCGAAGGCTCTTAGGGCCTCGTAGTCCAGGGACGTGAGGGCGAAGAGGTGGCCGTTGTCGGGGTTGATGGACACGAGGGAGGCGAGGGGCACGAGCGGGTCGGGGGGCGGCAGCAGCGAGTAGGTGACCTGGGCGTTGGCGCCCGCGTCTGTGTCTGTGGCGCTGACGCTGCCGATGTGCAGGGCGGGGCTGTTGTTCTCGCGGACCCACAGGGTGTAGGAGGTCTGGGTGAAGGTGGGGGCGTTGTCGTTGACGTCGGACACCAGCACGGTTATGTTGTGCTCGGTTTTCAGTCTTGGGGTTCCCATGTCAGTGACCGTGATGGTGATGTTGTACTCAGCTTGGCTTTCTCTGTCCAGCATTCTTTCCGTTTGCAACGTGTAGTAATTCTCAACTGAAGATTTTAGCACGAACGGGAGGTTTTCTGAAACAGAACAAATCATCCTCCCATTCTCCCCAGAGTCTCTATCTCGGATACTAAAAACCATAACCACAGTCTCCGGAGAATTTTCTGGGATTGGGCTGGTAATTGATGACACAGTCACTTCAGGAGCATTGTCATTCACATCCATCACCTCAATTCTGAGTGTTGATTTTCCAAAAAGGCCTCCCCCATCTGTGGCTTGAATGATTATGGAATATGATTCAGTTGTTTCAAAATCCAGGGGTGAAGTTAAACTCACTTCTCCAGACTTTTGGTTAATTTCAAATGTCTTGCGAATATCTTCTGAGGCATGGGAAAACATATATGATATTTCCCCGTTTTTCCCGGAATCTAAATCCCAAGCTGAGACGGTGACAACTGGTGAGCCTAGTGTGCTATCTTCTGAAATCTTCACCTCATAAAATGGCTGCTCAAACTCAGGGGAGTTGTCATTAATGTCCACGACCAGCACCCGGACCAAGGCACTCCCGGACTTAGGCGGAGACCCGCCATCCAGAGCGGTGAGGATGAAACTGAGTTCAGACTGATCTTCATAATCCAGCGCCTTATCTAGAACTAACTCTGGGTATTTCCTATTATCCGGATTGACTCTCATTTTAATATGGAAATGCGAGTTGGGGCTTATTGTGTAGTTTTTTAGAGCGTTGATTCCTACATCCAAATCCTTTGCACTTTCTAGTAAGAACACAGCACCGACAGGACTGTTCTCTGGGATTTCTAAGAGCATTTCTTTTTCTAAGAAGGCAGGAGAGTTATCATTTATATCCTTGACCTGGAGCTCAATCCTTAAAAACTGCAAGGGGCTTTTCATTAATATCTGGAAATGCAGCACACAAGGCTCGGTGAAGCCACAGAGCTCCTCCCGGTCTAGTGCTTCACTTAAGAGCAAATCCCCTGTATTTATGTCCAGCTGCAATCGCTGTTTGTTATCATTAGAGACCACACGAGCCCCTCTGAAGGATAGCTCACCCACTTCCAGCCCCAGGTCTTTTGCCAGATTGCCTACAATGCTCCCACTCTGCATTTCCTCTGCCACTGAGAAGCGCCCAGAGTCAGAGCCCGCTTGAGACATCCCCAGCAAAACAAAGAAAAGCAGGACTTGCCTTATCTGCAGAACGCCTGCCCCTCCAATCTCCATAGCTCCTTTCCCAAAGTCTTCCTGCAGAATCGCTTCACCCTTCCCACTTCTGGGTAAGGTGCCTCTGATATGTCCACCGAATCTTCCGAGGCTTAAGGATTTTAACCTTGTTGAATAACTTCTAGTTTGCCACTTGAAGCCTTGTTCTTTTTGTCTTCCTAGTGCTCTTTTTGCACTGGGTAACAATGTCCAGAACATCATCCAGCATAGAATGTTTTTTTCTCCCCCAGCGATGTTATCCTGCAGCGCCACCATGCGTTTCCACAGATTTTCAGAGTTTGATGAAAGCTACCTAAATTCCATTCACATAAATATCCTCCAGAAGCAAATATTCTTTTATATATTGTGTTCAAGTGATTACAGATATCGTCTATCATCCATAAGAGGTATTCTATACTGTTTATAGTTTTTTATGTTATTAGTATTTTAAAAAGCATTTAAGCATCCTTCTCCACTCTCCACACAATTGTGGTGAATACAGAAATATGTGATTCCTGGCCCCCAGGAGCTTGTAATCTTTCTGAGAAAACTGAGCACCAGAAACAAGGAAAGTATAAGTGACTGTTTCACTGAACAAAATTCCAGCACTATTTGGCCTTCCTTAAGTGGTAAGGGAAAGGGAAAGTGTACACAAGTCATTTCAGAAGTCCTCTCAAAGAATATGAAACTGAATTAACCATGAGGTAGAACAAAGAGAACTATATATAGATAGTTCTTATAGCACTAGAAGGCCGTCTGTAGATTTCCTTGATAGCAGTGAACTGTGAACTAAGAGAAAAATGAAGTAAGATACTGGGGTGGAACATATTGTGGAAATCCGTAATTTAGTTCTGCTGCTGCTGCTGCTGCTAAGTCGCTTCAGTCGTGTCCGACTCTGTGCGACCCCATAGACAGCAGCCCACCAGGCTCCCCTGTCCCTGGGATTCTCCAGGCAAGAACACTGGAGTGGGTTGCCATTCTAGTTTCTCATAATTTACCAAAAAAAAAAAAAAAAAAGAACAAATACACAAACATGTTAGTTTCATTTAACACAGGCTTACTCCTAAAACTGGCTTCCCTCAGTTTCCCAAGATTTATTCCAGCTACAGTTATGGTCATCTGCTGTCTTTTTCAGCACAGGAAGAGAGAGTGAAAGAGATTCTCTTTCCCAGTTGTAGGACAAAAACTTAGTTTTACTCTGATCAGACTAACCAAGATCATGTACCTGCTGCTGAGGCGATCATTGTTTCAGGGGTATAGAATTAAGAAAGTGAAAGTGAGTCACTCAGTTATGTCCAACTCTCTGCCACCCCATGGACTATCATGAAATTCTATACAGGCCAGAATAGAATTGAAGTGGCTAGCCGTTCCCTTCTCCAGGGGATCTTCCCAACCCAGGGATCTAACCCAGGTCTCCCGCATTGCAGGCAGAATTCTTACCAGCTGATCCACCAGGGAAGCCCACAATAGAACTGTAGGTGGAGATTTTAGTTTCAGAATCTGAACTCATCTTTGTCCTCTGTTTTGCTTTAATCCTCTCTGGGGTCACCTCTTAAGCTTTTGATGGTTTCAGTTTTAGCCAGAGTACATGGTTGCTACATGGTGAGCGAGATTGTTTGGAACAGAATTCACCTGTGATGTCCAGTATAGAAGGTCTCAAGAGTGTCCTCAAAAATTGATGGAGGAGGGATCTAAGAAGTTTTCATTTTTAAAATGTTAAGTTCAATTATATTCTTAAAAATGTAAGCTAGACACATGGTTGAAAAATAAATCACTACAAAAGGGCAGAAATTGAAAAGTAGATGGATTTACTACACACAGTTATCCTCACTCCTTTTATTTTTGAATTTAGAGTGACATTTATTATGTTCAGAGAAGACAGAATACCCTCATGTTTGATTCCTTCCAAATTTCGAAGAGCAATATTACAGTCAGTTCAGTCGCTCAGTCATGTCCAACTCTTTGCGACCCCGTGAATCGCAGCTCGCCAGGCCTCCCTGTCCATCACCAACTCCCAGAGTTCACCCAAACTTAATGTGCATCGAGTCAGTGATGCCATCCAGCCATCTCATCCTCTGTCGTCCCCTTCTCCTCCTGCCCCCAATCCCTCCCAGCATCAGGGTCTTTTTCCAGTGAGTCAACTCTTCACATGAGGTGGCCAAAGTATTGGAGCTTCAGCTTCAGCATCAGTCCTTCCAATGAACACCCAGGACTGATCTCCTTTAGGATGGACTGGTTGGATCTCCTTGCAGTCCAAGGGACTCCCTTGAGTCTTCTCCAACACCACTGTTCAAAAGCATCAATTCTTCGGCACTCAGCTTTCTTTATAGTCCAACTCTCACATCCATACATGACTACTGGAAAAACCATAGCCTTGACTAGACAGACTTCTGTTGGCAAAGTAATGTCTCTGCTTTTAAATATGCTATCTAGGTTGGTCATAACTTTCCTTCCAAGGAAAGCATCTTTTAATTTCATGGCTTCAATCACCATCTGCAGTGATTTTGGAGCCCCCCAAAATAAAGTCTGACACTGTTTCCACTGTTTCCCCATCTATTTCCCATAAAGTGATGGGACCAGATGCCATGATCTTAGTTTTCTGAATGCTGAGCTTTAAGCCAACTTTTTCATTCTCCTCCTTCACTTTCATTAAGAGGCTTTTTCGTTCCTCTTCACTTTCTGCCATAAGGGTGGTGTCATCTGCATATCTGAGGTTATTGATATTTCTCCTGGCAATCTTGATTCCAGCTTGTGCTTCTTCCAGCCCAGCATTTCTCATGATGTACTCTGCATATAAGTTAAATAAGCAGGGTGACAATGTACAGCCTTGACGTACTCCTTTTCCTATTTGGAACCAGTCTGTTGTTCCATGTCCAGTTCTAACTGTTGCTTCCTGACCTGCATACAGGTTTCTCAAGAGAGGTCAGGTGGTCTGGTATTCCCATCTCTTTTTTTTTTAAGGATAAAAATTTCTTTTTTTTTTTTTAAGGATAACAATTTCTTTTTTTTTTATTTTATTTTTAAACTTCACAATATTGTATTGGTTTTGCCAAATATTGAAATGACTCCGCCACAGGTATACATGTGTTCCCCATCCTGAACCCTCCTCCCTCCCCATACCGTCCCTCTGGGTCGTCCCAGTTCACCAGCCCCAAGCATCCAGTATTGTTGCATCGAACCTGGACTGGCGACTCGTTCCATATATGATATTATATGTATTTCAATGCCATTCTCCCAAATCATCCCACCCTCTCCCTCTCCCAGAGTCCAAAAGACTGTTCTATACATCAGTGTCTCTTTTGCTGTCTCGTATACAGGGTTTTCACAGTTTATTGTGATCCAGTACTTTCATGTAATTCTTTGATTTTGCACAGCTCACTCCTTTTAAAATGCCCAATAAATGATAGTTAATAAAAATTATATGAACTTACAGAGACGAAGAATGTATATACATAATTTTGATGACAGAAATCAGATCAAAGAGCAGTTATCAGTTCCAAGAAATGTCTAAAGAAAAGTTCCTGTTTGTCCAACATAATCCCATTTGGATACAGGATTTAGAGGAACGAAGTGTATAAGACTGAAGTCCAAAAGAAAAAAGACTGAAGTTCATTGAGGGCCAAAAAGGAAATGGCAACCCACTCCAGTATTCTTGCCTGGGAAGTCCCATGGACAGAGGATCCTGCTGGGCTACAGTCCAACCTCCTTGGGGTTGGAAAGGAGTCGGACACAACTTAGCTACCAAACAACATCTTTAACTTTGGAGACCCTGGGAAGAGCTAAGTGCAAGTGTGAGGGGTGAAGCCAAAAATAGGGAAATCAAACAAAACTTTGCATCCTGAGTGGTGAGATTTCTAGTCCCTTTTCACGCAGTTGTCTCCAGTTGAAGTACGCAGGGTGGGCATCTCTAACAATATTGCAGAATCCTAACCTGGAGCATATGAAAGGCTCAAACAGAAACTTAAACATACTGGTATTTGAGGATCTCCTAAGCTAATAACTCTTATCTTACAATGATTACATTAGAGTGAGGTCCTGCCATCAATAACCTCATTATCACATACACAAAGAGCTGTCAGTGCCTTGATCTCTCATCATTCTTAAATATGAGAAGATAGCCATGGACCACAAGACATGAGGAAGTATTAATGCCAAAACCACCACCACCACCAAAAAAGAGGGTCGCAGGAGGAAACAGATACAGAAATAGAGAAAACAGAAGAAAGTGTTTTAAAATGTTTGATTAACTTGCTGGATAGCAGAAATTAACAGAGCAATGTAAATCAACTATATTTCAATGTAAAAAATCTGATTAATATCCTCAGAGTAGTAAAATCTAGTAAGAGCTAATATTTATTGAGTATTTATTCTGTGCTGCCTATTATTCTAGTGCCACATATGTGTTTACATATTTAATTGCAATAGTAATCATATGAAGTATGTATTCTTTTGTAAGATAAAGAATGGATTAGGGCTTAGTGCTACTTCCTAGATACATAATCTTGGGCAAGTTCTTAATTTCTCTATGACTCACTCTCATTTTAAAAGTAGTTATAATACTTTTTACAATGAATTTAATAATTTAAAAGAATTGTAGATGACAGAATAATTTTTTTTATTATAGTTGATTTACAATGTTGTGCCAGTCTCTGGTGTACAGCAAAGTAATTCAGTTATACAAACACACACACACACATATATATACACACACACTTTTAAAATGTTCTTTTCCATTATGGTCTATCACAGGATATTGAATGTAGTTCCCTCTGCTATACATTAGGAGCTTGTTGTTTATTTGTTCTAAAAGTAATACTTTGCATCTACCAACCCCAAATTCCCAGTCCATCCCTCTCCCTCTCCCCTTCTCCCTGTTGGCAACCAGAAGTCTGTTCTCTATGTCTTATGAGTCTGTTTGTTTTGTTGGTAGGTTCATTTGTGCCATATTTTAGATTCCACATATAAGTGATTTCATATGATATTTGTACTTTCTGACTTACTTCACTTAGTATGATACTCTCTAGTTCCATCCATGTTGCTGCAAATGGCATTATTTTGTTCATTTTTATGGCAGAGTGGTACTCCATTGTATATATGTACTAAGTTCCTATTTATTCATTCATATGTTGATGGACATTTAGGTTGCTTCCATGTTTTGGCTATTGTGAATAGTGCTGCTGTGTACATGGGGGTGCATGTATCTTTCTGAATTTTAGTTTTGTCTGGGTATATTCCCAGGAGTGGGATTGCTGGATCAAGTGGTAATTCTATTTCTGGTTTTCTGAGGAACTTCCATACTGTTTGTACCCACTTACCTTCCTACCAACAGTGTAGGAGAGTTCCCTTTTCTCCATACCTTCTCCAGCACTTGTTTTTTGTAGACTTTTTAATGATGGCCATTTTGACCAGTGTTAGGTGGTGCCTCAGTTTTGATTTGCAGTTCTCTAATAATTAGTGATGTTGAGCGTCTTTTCATGTGCCTACTGGTCATCTAAATGACAAAAGATCCTACATTTATAAATCTAAAACAGATGCTATGAAAAACATTCAAGAGAATTAAAAAGAGCTTTTAAAAAATAAATATTTGTCAGTCAAAAATTAAAAGTACAAAGCTTGGATGATAAAATATTTTGTCCAAAAAGTAGAACAAGAGGCAAAAAGAAAATAAGAAGTGGAAAAAAATTAGAGGGAGACAATCTATCAATTCAGGATATCCAGTATTTAACTAATGAAATTATGGTGAGAAGATACAAAATTCAAAGGAGAAATTATGATGAAAATAGAACAAGGAAATTTCTTAGAGCTAAAAGTGAGAGTTTAAATGTTAACAGAGTACACCCATGTGACTAGATAAATAGCTGACACTGATGTATCTTCAGAATAGGAGAAACAGTTTCCAATGTTTCCACCATGCAAAAATGTGACGTTAAAAGAGATAGGAATTAGAATGCAAAGTCTTCTGAATAGCAACTCTATATGCAATCACTAAAAGGAATACTGTTTTTAAGATATGAGGGAAAATTATTTTCAGCCTAGAATTTTATATCCAAACTATCAATCAAATGAAAGCAAGATACCTTCACAAGGCAAGTTCTCAAAAATTTTATGTCCTCTGCATCTATTTTTATGAAGATATTGAGAGATCTGTGTCAGCTAAATAAGTGGCCTCTTAGAATTTGTGAAGGGTTGGTTCTAAGACCCACAGATATCAAATTCCCCAGATGCCCAAATCCCATAGTTGGCCCTCCGCATCCAAGGGTTGCACATCCGAGGATTCAGCCAAGCTAAGATGGTGTATTAAGTTTGCATTCTGCAGTGCGTTGACTCATCAGATGTGCAGTCAGTGCATACACTATATGTATTAGAAAAATCCTCATATATGTGGACACAAAGTTCAAAACCCTGTTGCTCAAGGATCCACTATATACTGTTTCTTATCAAAGGGGACCAACATAGGAAAATGTTAAAGTCCTAACTATAGAGCAAATAGTATAAATGAAGGAGAGAGATAGGAGGGAATTTGTGTGAAAGATCTCCAGAAAATAAGTATAACTGATAGGCTTCTGAGATTTTTTTTTAAATTTAAGGGAAAATAATGATATTCAGGGAGAAATAATGTGAAAAATCAATAGAATTAAATAGAAAGTTGTGCCAATAAAAATAATTATCAACTCTAGGAAAGATATTTTCAAGAAAGGGAATGTAATCATACTATGGTGAAACTCCAGTACTTTGGCTACCTCATTCGAAGAGTTGACTCATTGGAAAAGACTCTGATGCTGGGAGGGATTAGGGGCAAGAGGAGAAGGGGACGACAGAGGATGAAATGGCTGGATGGCATCACTGACTCAATGGACGTGAGTCTGAGTGAACTCTGGGAGTTGGTGATGGACAGGGAGGCCTGGTGTGCTGCTATTCATGGGGTTGCAAAGAGTCGGACTGAACTGAACTGAACTGAATGTGTACTTTGAAGTAATCTTAGCAAATAAACCAAAACTATTAGTTTAACCAAAAGGAGGAGGAGAGGGGGAGAGGAAGCAGAAGCAGGAGAAGAAGAAAACCTAAGACAGGGAGAATAGAAGAAAGGGAATGTGTAATGTTTGTGTGTTTGTTAATTGGAAGGCAAGGAGGGCACGAAATAGGTGATGGGGATTAAAAGGCACAGACTTAAACAATTATAAAATTTCAAAAAACATGAAAATGTAATATACAGCATAAGGAATATATTATAATAACTTGTATGGGTACAGTTGGTTACTAGACTTGTGGTAATCATTTTGCAATGTATGCAAATGTCAAATCACTACGTGGTACACCTGAAACTAACATAATATTGTTATTATATTTCAATAAGAAAAGAAAGAAAGGAGGCCAAGCAATTAAGAAATAAAAAGGTAAGAAGGTTAAGTGCTTTATTACAGGAAGAAGTTATTAAAGTATAAAATTGAATGTCAAAGCAGTATAAACACATAACAGAAAATGTAGATAAATCTACAGAAAACAGAGAAGAGAGCTAGAGATGAATTTGTTGTCATTCCTTATGATTTTTAGTTCATCTTTATTTAAAAATTATAGATAATTAAAATATATTTACAAAATAAAATGAAAAGTGAAAAGCTTTGCAACAGTCCACTAATAGCTTTATACAGACCCTCAAAATGTTTTTATTTATATTCATTTTCATGCAGGTTATATTTTGAATTATAAGACATAGTCTGGTTTCTATATCAGCAAAAATGAACATTAGAAAATATTAACAAAGAGTAGCATATTTAAAGAAAATGAAATTATATGAACACAGTGAGTGAGTGAAGTTGCTCTTTGCGACCCCACGTAGCCTACTAGGCTCCTTCGTCCATGGGATTTTCCAGGCAAGAATACTGGAGTGGGTTGCCATTTTCTTCTCCAGGAGATCTTCCCGACCGAGGCTCCTGCATTGTAGGCAGACTCTTTACCGTCTGAGCCACCAGGGAGTCCCCTGGTCCCTAAGCTAAATCTTCTAATGTGAACACAAGGATATTATAATGTTGCTTACAAAATGATGCTTCATGGTTTTGGTTTGTTTGTTTAAGTTGGTTGGGATGTTTTTGGCTACACAGGCAGCTTGCCAAATCTTAATTCCCTGACCAGTGAAGAACCCAGGTGCAGACAGTGAAAACTCTAGGTCCTTACCACTGGACCACGAGGGAATCCTACCAATGATGTTTCATTTTATCATGAGCAGAATAATAGAGAAATATTTCTTTTAAAATATCATTTAGAGCTAGATGATAGTTTCTTATCATGATTAAATGTTTTAGTAAGGTCAAGACATGCAGGTATATCTTCTTAGGTAAAGGAAGTACTGTAGGTGTATAAGATAATGAGATTCAGTCTATGAAATGTACTAGGGAAAAAAATCAACCTGTTTTCCAGAATGAAAATGGTACTAAACTCTTGTACATTTTGAAGGACCTAAACATACAAACTAATATTTAGATGGAGTACTGATTACAACTAACCTGTTTAATGGGAAAAAAAGGATGAAATAACATTGTAAAATCATATAGTACTTTAAAATAAGGCTTTAGTTGCAAAATAATTTAACTTGGAGTAATAAAACTAAACTAATATTGATATAGTTTCATAACACTTCAAAAATACGTGAACATATAGAAAGAATTTTACTGAAAATTAAATCCAAGGCTATTTCGAAATGTGGGATTTTCGTCACTATTTCTCCCAGGATCTTGTGCCTGAACAGTGGGGAGAATCGTCTTCAAGAATTTGAACTCATTCGTCCCAGTACCTCCCGTCAGGCACACCTCATACTGGTAGCTTTGGGACAGGGTCCCCGTGCCGCTGACGTCCACCAGGTGGCCTGGGAAGTGGCCCTCGGCCACCGGGCAGCGACCCGCCGAGGTCGCCCCAGCCCTCCTGCACAGCCGCACCGCCACGAACACCAGCACCGAGAAGAGAAAGAGCGACGACACCGACGCCAAGGCCACCACCAGGTAGGCGGTGAGCGGGTCGGCCGGCGCCGCGGCCGCCGCTTCCGCTTCCGGGGCCGGCAGGTAGGGCTGCGAGAAGCCGTCCACCAGCAGCACGTGCAGCGTGACGCTGGCCGACAGCGGCGGCTCGCCGTTGTCCTTGACCAGCACCACCAGCCGCTGCTTGGGCGCGTCGCGCTCGCTCAGCAGCCGCGCCGTGCGCACCTCGCCGTTGTGCGCCCACACGCCGAACAGCCCGGGCTCCGTGGCCTTGAGCAGCTGGTACGACAGCCAGGCGTTCTGGCCCGCGTCGCCGTCCACCGCCACCACCTTGGTCACCAGGTAGCCCGGCTCGGCCGCCCTGGGCACCAGCTCGGTGCAGGGCGCCGAGGCGTTCTGCAGCGGGTAGAGCACGAAGGGCGCGTTGTCGTTGGCGTCCGCCACGAGCACGCGCACCAGCGCCTGGCTGCTGAGCGCGGGCGAGCCGCGGTCGGTGGCGCCCACGCGGAACTCGAAGGCTCTTAGGGCCTCGTAGTCCAGGGACGTGAGGGCGAAGAGGTGGCCGTTGTCGGGGTTGATGGACACGAGGGAGGCGAGGGGCACGAGCGGGTCGGGGGGCGGCAGCAGCGAGTAGGTGACCTGGGCGTTGGCGCCCGCGTCTGTGTCTGTGGCGCTGACGCTGCCGATGTGCAGGGCGGGGCTGTTGTTCTCGCGGACCCACAGGGTGTAGGAGGTCTGGGTGAAGGTGGGGGCGTTGTCGTTGACGTCGGACACCAGCACGGTTATGTTGTGCTCGGTTTTCAGTCTTGGGGTTCCCATGTCAGTGACCGTGATAGTGATGTTGTACTCCGCTTGGCTTTCTCTGTCCAGTGCCCCTTCTGTCATTAGGATGTAAAAATTCTCCACAGAGGGTTTCAGAAGAAACGGCAGATGGTCTGGGATGAAGCACACTGTCTTTCCATTTTCTCCAGAGTCTCTGTCTTTAATCCTAAAAACAGCCAATGCTGTCTCAGGAGAGTTCTCCACAACATGGTTGGAAAGTGATGATATGATCAGTTCAGGGGCATTGTCGTTGGTGTCTAATACCTCGACCAAAACTGTGCATTTTGAAGAAAGGCCCCCACCATCGATTGCCTGTATATTTATTTTGTAAGACTTTACTAGCTCATAATCAAGCAACAGTCTGAGTATGATTTCTCCAGAAAAAGGATTGATATGAAAGGTTGTTAGAATATCTTCAGAAGCATCAAAAAATGAATAGGATATGTCTGCATAGATTCCAGAGTCTGCATCTTCTGCAGAGACTTTAGCAATAAAGGACCCTACTGGGCTGTCCTCCGGAGTCTGGGTCACATAGATTGCCTGAGAAAACTGAGGGGCATTGTCATTGACATCCAGGATCACAATGTGTATATTAGTGGCTCCAGACCTGGGTGGCAACCCACCATCCAGCGCTGTGAGTGTTAAGCTGAACTCTTGCTGTTTCTCCCGATCCAGCGTCCTGTCCAGTACTAGCTCTGGATATATTATGCCTTCATCACTGCCACTAATTTTAATATGGAAAAAAGAGTTGGGGTTGATAGTATAGTTTTGGATACCATTAAGTCCTCCATCTGAATCTTGTGCTCTTTCTAGTTGAAATGAGGTCCCTTCAGCTGTATTTTCTAATATTTTTAAGACTGTCTCTTTGTCTCGAAAAACTGGTGAATGATCATTTATGTCCCTCACCCTCAGCTCAATCCGGTAAATCTGAAAGGGATTATCCATTAAAATTTGAAAATACAGCACACAGGGTTCTCTGGAGCCACACAGCTTCTCCCGGTCCAGTTTTTCATTTGTAAGCAAATCCCCAGTTTGAGAGTCCAGGAGCAAGTGTTGTTTATTATCATCAGAGACCACCCGCGCTCCCCTTGCAAGCAACTCCTTGTCCCCCAGCCCCAGATCCTTAGCTATATTGACTACAAAGGATCCTCTCTCTGTTTCCTCTGTCACCGAGTAACGTCCAAACCCAGAGCCTGCCAAGGATACTCCCCCAAACAGAAAAAGAAACAGGACTTGCCTTTGTCTTGAGCAGGGAAATCGTCTAGCCTCCATAGCTGCTTCTGAATACGTCTTTAATATTGGTAACAATCACAGATCCCAGTGTAAATAAACAGCAGTCGCAAACCGCAGATCTACACCGTGTAGTAGCAAAGGTATGGGTTATGTTTTATAACCCCCTTTTCTAATCTTGGGTTGCTACAGCTTTTCTCCCTGGTCTACCTGCCGCTATCTTTCTTCTTATGTCAGTGACTTACCGCAGCACTCTCAGTTCAGATTTTTACCCCTGTCTCTTTAGCCTGCAGCGCCACCGCGTGGCCTCCAACAGACTCAAATCGCTGTACCCAATTTGTGCGCTTGTATGTCTTTGTTATTTAAATATTTCGTTTTTCTTTTGTTTGTATCATTAAAAATAATGTTAAAATAGAGAACTGTTCACTTTGTTGAAATTTTTCACTGCTTATGGTGAAAGTTAAAAATTCATCAGTTGAAAAAATAATGTGTCTAGCAGTTGAATCTGTCCATTGTGCTAGATTTTAGTTCTAAGCCTTGCACTGCTGACACTTCTCCCAAGCAATACAAGGAATCCAAAGGAAAACTAGTGACCTCAAAGATCACCAAAGGAACAGATTTTACCTTTCCAAAACTTGAGCATAGGAACACCAAAAACTGAGAAAAGAAAAATTTCACACCTTCTTTAACAAATTTCTTCCAAACTTAATTACATTGCCGAAATAGAATCATCATTGTATAATCTAGAAAGAAGCATTTAAGGCTGTATCTTCTCTGTGCTCCAATAAAAACCTGTGTAATTGCCTTGTAAATATTGTTTCCAATAATGTGTCCCTTCTTCAATATGTGACCTGGTTAACGAATGGAACTTCAATATGGAAACTATGTCTTAATCATCATTGATTGCCAAATCAGACAATCACTAAATGCTTACTGTATTAAGGCATGCATAAATAAACTCTAGTGAGTAGGACATGAAATATTTTAGGGCCTTACCATTTGAAAAATTGTATTCTTTCACTCATTCTTTGCAATTTGTTCCCTTTCTTTCACATGTCTTTGTTTTTCTTACATCAGTTTTAAAATATATGCAGAATTAAAGCAGGGACTGACCTCTTTTTTAAGGTCCTTCTTAATTCAAGTGGGATCTAATTTCATGCACAAAATAAAAAGTAGACCACACTAATGCCTGTCCTATCTACTGAAAATAAGAACAGCATTATAAACTCTGCCTCACAGAGAATTTTGTCCAAGGCCCTAATATCTAGGGGGAAATCTCTCTTTTCCTCAACAGTAAGCAAGATATACAGATTAAACTGAGAACTATGGTACAAGGAAAGGGATAGATACTGTTCAAAACACTCAAATTGTTTAATATAAAAACCATAGGGTATAAACCGCTGCTTGATGACTTCTGTTTTTCAACTGAATGGGACTGCATTGTTAGCCCCCCAAAATTTAACAGGAATATCTGACTTTTTTCTGACAAAGTTGAAAGCAACAAACTATTAAACATTTCTATGTGATACTATAGAATAATGATATTTTTGCTTTTTTTGTCTGCAAACATACATATATATGCACCCTCGGTATCCTAAAATCATGTTTCTTATTTTCAGATAAGAGACATCACACAATGGAAATACTATATTTTAAATAAGTAAATGCCAATACAGAGAGAATGTTTTAAAAAGTAACATAGTTTAAGAAAATTGCTGTAATGAAAATCTAGACTGACAAATCACCCAAAATACCGGTTTTGAAAAAAAATGAAATATCAAATAGTACACATACAGATCGCATGCAGCAGATTATCTTAGTAACTGAATAAGTATTAAGAACTGACATTTAAAATGTAAACACAAAGTCAGTAAAGATACATAAGTGGAGAAAATGTGGTAATACCAACTTTGACGATAAAGCCTATTTCACTTGTTGGGATTCTGGTGAGAAATGCTTCACTGAACGGAACTATGAATCTAAGGAAACTTGTGAAGTTGAACAAAGTTGGAGATTGAGGATAAACAAAACACAGAAAATTAAATACTACCTTATTGGTGGTGGTAATATTTTAAAGAAAAAATAGAGGAAGAAAATGTCTTTATTAAATAAGTTCCTATTAGGGGACTTCCCTGGTGGCTCAGACGGTAAAGCGTCTGTCTAAAATGCGGGAGACGCGGGTTCGATCCCTGGGTCGGGAAGATCCCCTGGAGAAGCAAATGGCAATCCACTCCAGTACTATTGCCTGGAAAATCCCATGGACAGAGCAGCCTGGTAAGCTACAGTCCATGGGGTCGCAGAGAGTCGGACACGACTGAGCGACTTCACTTCCACTTATCAATTATTAAATTCCAACGCTACCCTGAAACGAGGGGTTTTCTTCGACTTCCCTGCCTATGCTCTTGGATGAAAGATTGGGGAGAATTGGCTTTAGGACCTTGAACTCATTCGTCCCAGTTTCTCTTGTTAGACACAGCTCGTACTGGTAGCTCTGGGACAGGGTCCCCGTGCCGCTGACGTCCACCAGGTGGCCTGGGAAGTGGCCCTCGGCCACCGGGCAGCGACCCGCCGAGGCCGCCCCGCCCCTCCTGCACAGTCGCACCGCCACGAACACCAGCACCGAGAAGAGAAAGAGCGACGACACCGACGCCAAGGCCACCACCAGGTAGACGGTGAGCGGGTCGGCCGGCGCCGCGGCCGCCGCTTCCGCTTCCGGGGCCGGCAGGTAGGGCTGCGAGAAGCCGTCCACCAGCAGCACGTGCAGCGTGACGCTGGCCGACAGCGGCGGCTCGCCGTTGTCCTTGACCAGCACCACCAGCCGCTGCTTGGGCGCGTCGCGCTCGCTCAGCAGCCGCGCCGTGCGCACCTCGCCGTTGTGCGCCCACACGCCGAACAGCCCGGGCTCCGTGGCCTTGAGCAGCTGGTACGACAGCCAGGCGTTCTGGCCCGCGTCGCCGTCCACCGCCACCACCTTGGTCACCAGGTAGCCCGGCTCGGCCGCCCTGGGCACCAGCTCGGTGCAGGGCGCCGAGGCGTTCTGCAGCGGGTAGAGCACGAAGGGCGCGTTGTCGTTGGCGTCCGCCACGAGCACGCGCACCAGCGCCTGGCTGCTGAGCGCCGGCGAGCCGCGGTCGGTGGCGCCCACGCGGAACTCGAAGGCTCTTAGGGCCTCGTAGTCTAGGGACGTGAGGGCGAAGAGGTGGCCGTTGTCGGGGTTGATGGACACGAGGGAGGCGAGGGGCACGAGCGGGTCGGGGGGCGGCAGCAGCGAGTAGGTGACCTGGGCGTTGGCGCCCGCGTCTGTGTCTGTGGCGCTGACGCTGCCGATGTGCAGGGCGGGGCTGTTGTTCTCGCGGACCCACAGGGTGTAGGAGGTCTGGGGGAAGGCGGGGGCGTTGTCGTTGACGTCGGACACCAGCACGGTTATGTTGTGCTCGGTTTTCAGTCTTGGGGTTCCCATGTCAGTGACCGTGATGGTGATGTTGTACTCTGCTCTTTCCTCTCTGTCCAGTGTTCTCTCCGTTACTAAGGTGTAGAAGTTCTTGACTGAGGGTTTTAGAAGAAAAGGAAGGTCATCTTGGATGGAGCAAGTTGTTTTCCCATTGTCCCCAGAGTCAGGATCTGAAACACTGAAAACAGCAACTACAATTTCAGGGGAGTTCTCTGGGATGGGGCTGGTAAGTGCAGATACTGTCACTTCCGGAGGATTGTCATTCACATCCACTACCTGCAGGAGAAGAGTGCATTTTCCTGAGAGGCCGCCCCCATCGGTGGCCTTGACGTCCACTTCATAAGAGAAAACTGTTTCAAAATCTACTTGTTTTCTCAGTCGAATTTCTCCTGTTTTTGGATTTACCTCCAAAGTTTTACTAATATCTTCAGAAGGCTGAAAGAATGTGTATGATATTTTCCCATAGAGTCCACTGTCTACATCGCTGGCAGAAACAGTGACAACCAGGGAGCCTACGGGGCTGTTTTCAGGAATATGCACCTTGTAGAGCAACTGCTGAAACTGAGGGGCGTTATCGTTGATGTCCACCACTTCAATGCGAACCTGGGCTGTCCCATACCTTGGTGGAGAGCCGCCATCCAGCGCTGTCAGCGTTAATGAGATTTCGGGCTCCTCCTCCCGATCCAGCTCTTTGTCCAACACCAGCTCAGGGTATTTTCTGCCATCACTGCGCTTGTGGGTTATAACCCGGAAATGGAAGTTGGGGCTAATTGTATAGTTCTGAATATTGTTGCTGCCTACATCCAAGTCCAGAGCATTACTCAGAGGGAATGCAGTTCCTGTAGGACTGTTTTCCGGTATTTTTAGAATAATTTCTCTTTCATTGAACACGGGGGAATGGTCATTGATGTCCTTCACCCTCAGTTCTGCCTGGAATATCTCTAAAGGTTTTTCCATTAATACTTGGAAATGTAGTATGCAAGGCTCAGTTGGACCGCATAGCTCCTCTCGATCTAGCTTCTCATTTAGGAGCAAATCCCCCGTCTGAACCTTGAGCTGCAAATGCTCTTTGTTCCCCTGGGAAATGATCCGGACCGCTCGAGTAGCCATCTCTGCCAACCCCAACTCCAGATCTTTTGCTAAATTTGCCACAAAGGAGCCTCTCTCTGTTTCTTCTACTACTGAATAGGGCCCCAAATCAGCGCTCCCCCAAGACATGCTCAGGCAAACAAAGAAAACTAGGACTTGCCTTTGTCTGTGATTGTGCATCCGTCCAGTCTCCATTGCTGTTTCCTGACAACTAGGTTCACAGGAGCTTCATAAATGCCCAAGATCCTGGTAGCCCTAGCAGGTCAAAGCTTTGTCACTAAATAAAGTTTTAGAGAGGTTTCACACTCACTTTCGCTGTGGCTGAGAAAGCTATTCTTCAGGCAGTTTCCAGGCAGTGTGAAACTAGCTGGATACTGGAGCTACTGTTTTTAAGGCAAGTCTCTTTTTTTATCACCTTAACCTGCAGCGCCACCATGCGTTCTGTCTCATCTTTACTGGTTTCACTGAATGCAAAACTGAATGCAGTTATCCTAAATGTACCAGATAGGTTGTCAACTGTGTTCATTAATTTAAAACACTAAGTTCTATTTCCATATGGCTTTTATGAGTTCAGGAAGAGCTGTGTTGTTGCACAGAAGTACAAAGAGCAAAATTTCATTTATGTTAATGTTCAGAGTTAATGATTAAAATAATTTAATTATCATTTAAGTTAAAAAGAATATACACTTTAGTATATCATTTTCACGGTAAATATTATAGAATTATAAATGAGTAGACACTGCAAAATTGCAATCAATTATGTTTCTAAAGAGAGTATTTTACCAATGCCTTATTAAAGAATATTACTTCTTCATTCCAACACCTAAGTCTGAGGACAGTGAGTTTCCAAAACTTTCATGTTTCATAGCTTTCCAAAAGTTTCATGTTCCAAAACTTCCCCAAACGGGAGTCTAATAGTTATTAGGCCTGCCATGTTTTTGGATTTTAAAAAAAATCATGAGAATGATTTGTTTTATTCCTTTTTTTTTTTTTTTTTTAAAGATCCCCTTGAGAAGGAAATGGCAACCCAATCCAGTTTTCTTGCCTGGGAAATCCTATGGACAGAGGAGCCTGGTGGACTACAGTCTATGGGTGGCAAGAGGAGGACATGACTTAGCGACTAAACCACCACCACACTATCTACGGTGTAAAATGTGAATTAAAAAGGCTTACAATTTATTTTATTTACTAAAACCTAGCCTGAAATATTGGGATATTGTGTTCATTTTGGGATATCACATTTAAAGTACATTGATAAGTCAGAGTGTATCCATAGGAATTTTAAATAAAGAAAAGAGGGCGTCAAAGTACCAGAGTTCAAGAGTATGAAGAGCTGTCATGTAACACTGTTTACACTATTCATATGCAGTGGGTAGAGTTAGAGTGAATGAATGGGCTTGCTCAAAGCAGGTTTATACTTTCTATGACAAAATAATTAAGTGATTAGATCTGCCTTTTTTTTTGTTTGTTTCATACATGACATTTCACATGTTTCAATGCCATTCTCCCAAATCTTCCCACCCTCTCCCTCTCCCACAGAGTCCATAAGCCTGTTCTATACATCAGTGTCTCTTTTGCTGTCTCGTATACAGGGTTATCGTTACCATCTTTCTAAATTCCATATATATGCGTTAGTATACTTGTTTTATTCCTTTTTAAAAAAAACAGCTTTAATGAGATGTAATTCACATACCATAAAATTATATTCAAAATGTATAATTCAATGGCTTTTAGTATATTCACATCCACAACCACAGTCAATTTTAGAACATTTTCTACCTCAAACCCATATCCTTTAGTTCAGATTTTCCAGTTTTATAATTGAAATTGAATTTTGGTAAAGATTCGTAATATATTTATAAACTCAGTGTTTTTGTTTAACTATATTTAGAAGTTTGTCTAATACTTTGTCTAGGGTTAAAGCATCTAATCAATAAGGTCTAAACTCCTGTCACAAAGGTCTTTGTATGCCTTTCTTTGGCCATAGGTGGTACTGCCAGACTGGATAATTTTCTTTCAAGCAGCCAACAGTAAGCAGAATAATGGCCACCTACCCAAAGATACTCATGCCCTAATTCCCAAAGTCTGTAATAATGTTCTTACATGTCAAAAGAGAATTCATAAATGTAATTAAATTGAGGACCCTGTGAAGGAGAGGTTATCTTGGATTATCTGGGAGGGACAGAACCTTTCCTGGCTATGATCAAGGAAGATATGATTACAGAAGAACTGGAGTAAGGGACAGAGTGTTGCTGGCTTTGAATGTAGATTAAAGAGACCATGAGTCAAGTAATATAGGCAGCATCTAAAAGCTGGAAAAGACCAAGAAATTAATTCTCCTCTAGAGCCACCAGAAAGAAATGCATCCCTGCCAACATCCTGAATTTAGCCCAGACTCATGTCAGACATCACACCTACAGAACTATATAGTAGCACATTTTTATTGTTTTGAGAGACTATGTTTGTGGTAATTTTTAATAGCAGCAATACAAAACTAATACACATAAACATGAATTTTCATGCACCCAGCATCCAAGTCAGCAAAAATTCATCACTCTACAAGGACAGCATTATCAGAGCAAATGCTTAAGAATGTCTGATTCAGCTCTTGTGATCCATTTTTTCAAAATAGTCATTTATGACTCTAAATCTTTTTTCAGTATAATTTTTTAAAGAGATGTTGTCAAAGCCATATGGTTAATTTTAACAGAAAATTACTAGAGCCTATTGGCTCTATTAACATTCCAGAATCTCTAAATTGTTTAGTGATAAAAATTCTGCCACATAATTGCTCATACTTTTCTGAAATTAGTTATTTCATTCAGAATACTAGAATAGCTACTGCTTCAAAACAAATAGTGGGCTAATGTGAATATAGTATTTTAATCTGAGTAAGGAACTTACAAATTGTGTATAATAAACTTTCAAAAAAAAGAATATGTATATTAGGATTGACAGAAAAAGACTGAAGAAATAGTACAAAAATACAACCATAGGGTTAATTCTACTCTCTATTCAGAGCATTCATTTCTTCAGTAATGAATGTGATATGTTGAGAAGGTACAGGAATATAATCAGACTGATTGGATCATGATGAAGATCAACTGTGGTATCTGACCCAGCTTACTTAGGTCAATGCTGCTATAAGAACTTTGGGTTCATTGGTTCAGAGCAGTGTGATCTTTGGTACAGAACCAAAATCAAGGAATAGACTAAAAGTTACATTTCTACATGTGAGTTCAGTTTATGAAAAAGAATTTCACTTTCTCAGTTTTGAAGACAGTGCTACCAGTTAGTGCTTGCTGGCATAGCATCTGGGTTAAGAACTGGGGTACTCAATTCAAATAGACTTAGAATATATTTCACATTTTTTTCCATTTATTACTTCCAAATTGTGTGCAAGTAAAAGAGGAGATAATATGTCAACTTCCTTAGGGTTTGGCAGAAGATTATAAAAATAATGAACGTAAAGCACTCCTCACTCTAAATTAGTGATCAAGAAAAAATGACAAAGATCAGTTACATCGAATTCTCTTACACTTAAGAGTTGTGCATTCTACTGTATTATATAATATTTTAACACTATCTTACTGTGAGAGCATTAGGATTGGATTCTGCTGGAGGTAGCACAAAACTAAAACAATAGAGGCTTAAATGAGATAGAAATACCTTTATTTCCCAAGTAAAAAAAGTTCAGAAGTAGGCAATTCAGGGATGACATGATGACTCCGATTATCAGGGATCCTCATATCTTTAGAGTTTATGCTACACTGACTGTCTTGAACCATTATTTCCATCTTTAGTTTTGCTTTATGGCTCAATATGACATTATATTCCAAAAGTTACTCACACATTCCAAGCAGCAAAGGCAGTTAGAGAAAGACAAAAGGGACCCCCCAGCCACTTCCTAGATGAATCACCTTGCTTTTAAAGGCCTTTCTGAAACTCTCTTAGAACATTCTCATATATATTTCTTTGACAGTAACCTAGTCAAATGTTTTATTAGAGCTGCCAAGAAGGTTGGGAAAATGTTTTCTTTTAACTAAGTACACTAATGTTCTAAATGAAATTTGGGGATCTGTTACTAAAGAAGAAAAGATGAATGGAGTTTAAGTGGCTACTGCATACTCTGTCATAGATGATCAGTGTTTCTCAAGTGGGAAAAGCCAGTTTCCTACTATGCCCTTTCATCTCACTAAATAAACAGTGTAGCTTTTTCTCCCTTTTTAACACCAATGAAACTAAATGAAAAGCAATTAAAACAATTATATTAAAACTAACATTGGTATATTAATGAAACACAATTAGTATAACATTTTAAGAGAAAATATGATCAAAGTGCTATGACAGCAGAATAAAGCAAGAACCAGAGTCTCACTGTATCAGTTGTCTCTCCTTTCATATTAGTCATGGCTCAGTGTGTTAGTACGGTAGTGCTCTTACATATTTACTTGTTAAACTATGCAGAAAAAGTTAAGCGAATACAACTGATAATAATTTCCCATTGTTTTTTCCTCATATAGATCTAAGCTATGCCAGAACAAGGGTTTGTACAGCTATTGACTTCATCATTGTTTTCAGGCAACATTTAGGACCATTAATCTTGTTATAGTAATGAAAAAAAGATACCATTTTTAAAAACAAATTTTGCAAGTAAGTTTAGTGTTTTAAAGGTTCATGGTAAGTTGCCAGAAAAACCTTTAACCGTCATCAATTTAAAATATTTGTTATATTAAAAACAACTATTGTCACTGAATACTGAAACTAAAGTCTTCCCTAAAATTGGGGATTTATTTCTGGCCCCGGGAAATGGCTCTGAAACTTGGGTACAACTGGCTTTAGGAATTTGAACTCGCCGGTCCCGGTACCTCCCATCAGGCACACCTCGTACTGGTAGCTCTGCGACAGGGTCCCCGTGCCGCTGACGTCCACCAGGTGGCCCGGGAAGTGGCCCTCGGCCACCGGGCAGCGACCCGCCGAGGCCGCCCCGCCCCTCCTGCACAGCCGCACCGCCACGAACACCAGCACCGAGAAGAGAAAGAGCGACGACACCGACGCCAAGGCCACCACCAGGTAGACGGTGAGCTGGTCGGCCGGCGCCGAGGCCGCCGCCTCCGCTTCCGGGGCCGGCAGGTAGGGCTGCGAGAAGCCGTCCACCAGCAGCACGTGCAGCGTGACGCTGGCCGACAGAGGCGGCTCGCCGTTGTCCTTGACCAGCACCACCAGCCGCTGCTTGGGCGCGTCGCGCTCGCTCAGCAGCCGCGCCGTGCGCACCTCGCCGTTGTGCGCCCACACGCCGAACAGCCCGGGCTCCGTGGCCTTGAGCAGCTGGTACGACAGCCAGGCGTTCTGGCCCGCGTCGCCGTCCACCGCCACCACCTTGGTCACCAGGTAGCCCGGCTCGGCCGCCCTGGGCACCAGCTCGGTGCAGGGCGCCGAGGCGTTCTGCAGCGGGTAGAGCACGAAGGGCGCGTTGTCGTTGGCGTCCGCCACGAGCACGCGCACCAGCGCCTGGCTGCTGAGCGCCGGCGAGCCGCGGTCGGTGGCGCCCACGCGGAACTCGAAGGCTCTTAGGGCCTCGTAGTCCAGGGACGTGAGGGCGAAGAGGTGGCCGTTGTCGGGGTTGATGGACACGAGGGAGGCGAGGGGCACGAGCGGGTCGGGGGGCGGCAGCAGCGAGTAGGTGACCTGGGCGTTGGCGCCCGCGTCTGTGTCTGTGGCGCTGACGCTGCCGATGTGCAGGGCGGGGCTGTTGTTCTCGCGGACCCACAGGGTGTAGGAGGTCTGGGTGAAGGTGGGGGCGTTGTCGTTGACGTCGGACACCAGCACGGTTATGTTGTGCTCGGTTTTCAGTCTGGGTGTCCCCAAGTCCGTGACAGCGATGATGATGTTGTATTCGGCTCTGGTCTCTCTGTCTAGCGGTCGCTCTGTTACTAGGGTGTAAAAATTTTCCATGGAAGATTTCAGCAAAAACGGTAGATCGTACTGAACGGAGCAACTTACTTTCCCATTCTCTTCAGAGTCAAGATCTGAAACACTGAAAACTGCAACCACAGTCTCAGGCGAGTTCTCAGGGATCTGTCCAGTGAGTGCAGACATGGTGACTTCTGGGGCATTGTCGTTCACATCCACGACTTGAATCAGAACGGTGCATTTTCCAGAAAGGCTTCCAGTATCGATGGCCTCGATATTGACCTCATAGGACTGAGTTGTTTCGAAATCAATTTGTTTTTTCAGTCGAATTTCTCCAGTCATGGCATTGATCTCAAAGGTTTTGCTAATGTCTTCTGAAGCCTGGGAAAGTGAATAGGAAATCTCTCCATTGACTCCTGTGTCTACATCGGTAGCAGAGACTTTGACAACAAGGAAGCCTTTGGGACTGTCCTCAGGGATCTTTACTCTGTAGAAAGGCTGTTCAAATTCAGGGGCGTTATCATTGATGTCCACGACTTCTATGTAGATGTGAGCGGTGCCAGACCGTGGTGGAGAACCACCATCCTGAGCAGTGAGGGTTAACCTGAACTCAGCTTCCTCTTCGCGATCCAGTACTTTGTCCAGCACAAGTTCTGGATATTTTCTGCCATCGCTGCGTTTGCGAGTGAGGACCCGAAAATAGGAGTTGGGACTGATTATATAATTTTCAATATTATTTTGGCCTACATCCATGTCCTGAGCATTCTTTAGAGGAAATGTAGTGCCAGGAAGACTGTTCTCTGATATTTTTAACAACATATCTCCATCCCTGAACACTGGAGTATGGTCATTTATGTCTGTTACCTGTAGCTCAGCTTGAAAAAACTCTAAGGGATTCTCTAGTAAAACCTGGAAACGCAGCACACATGGCTCTGTCTGACCACACAGTTCCTCGCGGTCCAGTTTCTTATTTAGCAGTAAATCCCCAGACTCCTGATCCAGCTGCAAATACAGTTTGTTCCCTTTGGAAATGACCCTTGCTCCCCGACTGGAGAGTTCCCCCTGCCCCAGACCCAGGTCTTTTGCTAAATTGGTTACAAAAGAGCTCCCCTCAGCTTCCTCCACGACAGAATAACGCCTAGATTCAAAGCCCGCCAGAGCTAAGTGTAAGAAGAGAAAGAAGAAAAGGACTTGCCTTTGTCTGCAAACAAGCTTCCTGCTGGCCTCCATTATTCTTGCCCGGTATAGCCTCTGGCGAGGATGGTTCCGCTGAGCTGTAAAGGCCTCAATATCTTGTGGTTTACCTCAGAAATATTTCCGTGAGTAGCCCTTTACGGAAGACCTAGTCGTACTGTGACACCCAAGCTTCCCGTGGGCTTCCAGGCTCTGCTTACAAGTTCTGCCTTTAATAGAACCGCAGCTGCGGTTTAGGTATGTACCTTCTTATCCTGCAGCGCCACCACGCGTCCTCAGAGGAACTTGTATTTTCCGGGTTGAAATGGATGCAGTGTTCCCAGCTTTTTTTTTTTTTTTTTAATTTTGGCCGCGCTGCGTTGCTTCTGGGATCTGCGTTCCCTGACCATGGACTGAACCCATGTCACTTCAGTGAAAGCAAGGAATTGTAACTACTAGACCACCAGGGAACTCCCCAGTGTTCCCAACTCTTGACAGTATTATGTATCACCAACATATCTAAGGTTCAGTTCAGTTCAGTCACTCAGTCATGTCCGACTCTTCGACCCAATGGACTGCAGCACGCCAGGCGTCTCTTAGAATACTGTTTTTACTATTTCCCACCCTAAGGTTCAGACAACTGTCTGAGGGCCATACAGGAGAAATGATAGTAGACTGACTACTTTCAATAATGCTAATTGAGTTTGGAGCAAAAGAAAATATGTGACAGTCTGATAAGAAAGACTATGCAGAAATTTAAATGTATATGGTAACAGAAAACTTTGAGAATTGGACAATTTTACTGCCATGAACTATGG
This sequence comes from Bos javanicus, assembly GCF_032452875.1. NCBI lineage: Eukaryota > Metazoa > Chordata > Mammalia > Artiodactyla > Bovidae > Bos > Bos javanicus. The sequence continues at coordinate 51,828,196 of NC_083874.1, read as the reverse complement.
GAATAATTAGTAGCTATAAACCTTGGACACATTATTTAACCAGTGTCTCCGTTTCCTCATCTGTCTAATGTGACAATATTAAAGGTATTTACCCATTGGGATGCTGTGAGTTCCCCACTTAAAGATGAGGAAACTGAGGCAGAAAGAAATTAACCTTATACACACATACACCAGGCATGTTTTTTGATGCCATCAGGTAGCTCAGTTTGCATTAGTCCATTGCCATGACTAGAAAAACAAGATTCACATGGCAGAAGAATTCATGAGCAGCATTATTTCAGATAGACGTTATCATATCAAATGATGAAACACAAAGGCTGGAGAGTTTGTTTAGTAGAGGTATAATCAGATCATATCGATGAGTCTGTATCTCAGAAGTGTTCTAGTTTTCATTCCACTTCTTACAGTGTCAGTTTTTTCCATCTTTTTTAAAGTTAGGGGATAATTACAATATTGTGATTTTTTTTTTTTTTTGCCATCAACATGAATTAACATTAGGTATACATATGTGCCCTTTTTCTTGAATGTCCCTCCTACCTCCCTCCCCTTCGCAACACTCTGGGTTGTCACAGAGCACTGACTTGTTCTCTATGCCATACATAGAGAATTTCCCACTGGCTATCTATTTTACATATGATAATATATATATGTTTCAATGCTATTCCTCTCAAATCATCCCACTCTTTACTTCCCCTACTGTGTCCAAAAATCCTTACAGTGTCCATTTAAAAAAATCTTTTATTTTGAAAAATTTCAAACCCCATAATGAAGAAGAGTAGTATGACAAACTCCCAGGTACTCATAGCGAGTTAGAACAGGTATCAGTATTTTGCCATAATTGTTTACCCTATATCCCCAACATTTTCACATCCCAGACAAACTAAATTTTCACTGGTAAAAATTTTATTATACATCTCTAACTTTCAGTTTTTTAAAAACACTACAGTGACCTTACCGCACCTAAGAAATTGTTAATATTGTTTAATATCAGTTTATAGTCAGACTTTTCTAATTATTTCTAAGTTGTATTGATTGAATCAAAATTCAAACAAGATCCACCATCCATTATATTTAGATAGTATGTCTTAATTTCTATCATTGTGTAAAATTCTGTTCCTCCCCTTTTCCTGATGCAGCACTGAAGTCTATTGAATATAACTTTAAAAATAAACTTTCAATTTAAAGGAAAAAATGTTAAAAAGAGCAGATAGGGGCTAATGTAGGAAAATTACTGCAATGGGAGGGAAATAATAAGTGATTAAAATTAATAATTGTATAATATTTCTATTCATGGTCATTAATCTTTTCTATGAAATGCAGGTCATGGGTTTAGATAACAAGAAGCCACAGATAGATCTTTCAATTGTTTTTGAGATTTGGTTAGGTCAGAGCTTTAAAAATAATACTTGAATTATTATCCACAAAAACTGTATTGTTAGTTTATAAGAAAATAAAACCACAATACACATCTTATTCTTTACAAATACAGAAAAGACTGTACAGAGATATGAGAAAAACATTTCTCTTTAATTAGGCAGAAACTTGCCAGGTGATATCTAACAAGAGAAAAGAGTATAGCATCACAATAAGGCCCCAGAATCAGATTTAAGAGATGCTTAGTTCTACCATTTTTCACTTGGTGACCTTTGTGAACTCAAAGAAGCTCTATGAACATATGTTTGCTCGTTTTTAAAATACCTCCCATCATAGGTTTATAAAATTGAAAATGTCTAAGTATATATTGCATAGTTTTTTTTTTAATTTAGGTACTTGCACAGCACTCTAATTCACTAAGAAAATAAAAGTAGCAATAATATTTGAAGACAGTGAATTCCAATTTAAAACGTCTCAAACAAGATTTGTCATGTAATAGCCTGCACACAAAGCATAATTGAAGCAAAAGATGACAATACACAATCCATGCTTTGTGTTCTTAGGGCCAAAGGTGAATCCTTTTCTGCGTGAAGAAATTCATTCTTTGACCTTAGGAATACCGGAAATGATGTGAAAGCATTCCTCTACAAGTAAATTGAGATAAATTTCTTAACAGGAATATATTCACAGATATAGTAACGGTATTTTTCATTTTTACCACAAACCCAAATCATTCCGATATGAGGGATATTCTTCCACTTCCCTGCCTATGCTCTGGAATGCGAGATTGGGGAGAATCGGCTTCAGGAATTTGAACTCGCCAGTACCAGAGCCTCCCATCAGACCCACCTCGCACTGGTAGCTCTGGGACAGGGTCCCCGTGCCGCTGACGTCCACCAGGTGGCCCGGGAAGTGGCCCTCGGCCACCGGGCAGCGACCCGCCGAGGCCGCCCCGCCCCTCCTGCACAGCCGCACCGCCACGAACACCAGCACCGAGAAGAGAAAGAGCGACGACACCGACGCCAAGGCCACCACCAGGTAGACGGTGAGCTGGTCGGCCGGCGCCGAGGCCGCCGCCTCCGCTTCCGGGGCCGGCAGGTAGGGCTGCGAGAAGCCGTCCACCAGCAGCACGTGCAGCGTGACGCTGGCCGACAGCGGCGGCTCGCCGTTGTCCTTGACCAGCACCACCAGCCGCTGCTTGGGCGCGTCGCGCTCGCTCAGCAGCCGCGCCGTGCGCACCTCGCCGTTGTGCGCCCACACGCCGAACAGCCCGGGCTCCGTGGCCTTGAGCAGCTGGTACGACAGCCAGGCGTTCCGGCCCGCGTCGCCGTCCACCGCCACCACCTTGGTCACCAGGTAGCCCGGCTCGGCCGCCCTGGGCACCAGCTCGGTGCAGGGCGCCGAGGCGTTCTGCAGCGGGTAGAGCACGAAGGGCGCGTTGTCGTTGGCGTCCGCCACGAGCACGCGCACCAGCGCCTGGCTGCTGAGCGCCGGCGAGCCGCGGTCGGTGGCGCCCACGCGGAACTCGAAGGCTCTTAGGGCCTCGTAGTCCAGGGACGTGAGGGCGAAGAGGTGGCCGTTGTCGGGGTTGATGGACACGAGGGAGGCGAGGGGCACGAGCGGGTCGGGGGGCGGCAGCAGCGAGTAGGTGACCTGGGCGTTGGCGCCCGCGTCTGTGTCTGTGGCGCTGACGCTGCCGATGTGCAGGGCGGGGCTGTTGTTCTCGCGGACCCACAGGGTGTAGGAGGTCTGGGTGAAGGTGGGGGCGTTGTCGTTGACGTCGGACACCAGCACGGTTATGCTGTGCTCGGTTTTCAGTCTTGGGGTTCCCATGTCAGTGACCGTGATGGTGATGTTATACTCGGCTCTTTCCTCTCTGTCCAGTGGACTGTCCGTTACCAAGGTGTAGTAGTTCTCTACAGATGGCTTCAGGACGAAGGGGAGATCGTCTTGGATAGAACACACCATCTTTGCATTGTTCCCCGAATCTCTGTCTCGAATCCTAAAAACAGCTACGACTGTTTCAAGTGAATTTTCTTGAATTGGGCTAGTAAGTGATGACATGAGCAGTTCTGGTGGATTGTCGTTTATATCTGTTACCTGAATCACCACCGTACATTTTCCAGATAGTCCTCCGCCATCTTTGGCCTGAATAGTTAATGTGTAAGTTTGAATTACCTCATAGTTCAATTCAGCTTTGAGATAAACACTGCCGGATGTTGGATTGATTTGAAATGTGTTGAGAATTCTTTCAGTAGCATAAAAAAATGCATAAACTATTTCCCCATTACTTCCCGTATCTAAATCTCTAGCTGAGACAGTGACAACCAGAGAGCCCACAGGGCTGTCCTCACACAACTGCACCTTGTAGAGAGGCTGTACAAATTCAGGCGCGTTGTCATTTATGTCCAAAACCAGGATGCGCACCAGGGTAGTCCCTGATCTGGGCGGAGAGCCACCATCCAAGGCGGTGAGGATTAAACTGAGTTCAGGCACCTCTTCTCGATCCAGCGGTCTATCCAGGACCAATTCAGGATAGATAATCCCATCTGCACCATTATGAACACTAATGTGGAAATAGGCATTGGGGCTGATGGTATAGTTTCTCACATTATTGGTTCCAATATCTGAATCCTGTGCACTTTGTAGAAGAAATGCCGCCCCTGGGGTGGTACTTTCTAATATTTTCAAGAGAATCTCTCTATCCAGAAATACTGGAGAATGATCATTGATATCTCTAACCCATAATTTAGCACGGAAAATCTCAAAAGGCTTTTCCATTAACAACTGGAACGGTAGCACACAAGGCTCTTTGGGGCCGCACAGTTCCTCTCGGTCTAATTTCTCATTTAGAGATACATCACCAGTAAGCGGATCGAGTAGTAAAAATCCTATTTTTTGGTCTGAAATGACTCTAGGCTCCCGGGCTGATAGTTCCTCCATCCCCAACCCCAGGTCATGTGCTAGGTTCGCCAGAAGGGTGCCTCTCTCAGCTTCCTCCTCCACAAAATACACTAGCGGTTCCTCAGCAGCCCAGGACATTCCCAGAAACACACAAAGAAAGAGGACTTGCCTTTGCTGCACAGCACATTCCACTCTGGCGTCCATTCTTCGTTTAACCAGTCTTTCAAAAACACTTTCTCTCGTTCTTAAGCAACTCAGAAATGGCATCAATCGAATCCTTAGAAATGAAGTGGATAACAGCAATACTTGTAGGGAGGAATTCCCATTTTACCCAACTCTTCTTACCACGGTTTCCTTTCCTCTATTGTTATAGTGTGGCCAGCTTTCCTCTAAACGCTGGCATCCGCAACATCCTTGATGCGAATATTTTTTTCTCTTTTTAGCCTGCAGCGCCACCTTGCGTTTTGTGGGTGTTATTCCCGATTTTAAGAATAGAGCAAAAAGATGGCGGATTAAAGGAACTGAAGTAGGAGTGATTTTTTACCCCCAAGTTTCTTTGCTGTTTTATTTCATTTTTTTTTTTCTCAACTAGCCATCGTACGCCTAGTAAGTTCTTACATCGTTTCCCTCTCTGTGAGTGCACTCGCAGAAAAATAAATCAGCTGTTTTCTTATAATTTATGTACACAAAATTAAATCAGCTGTTTTCTTATAATTTATGTACACAAAATTCCACTGTGGCGTCCATTCTTCGTTTAACCAGTCTTTCAAAAACACTTTCTCTCGTTCTTAAGCAACTCAGAAATGGCATCAATGGCATTTGAAATGGCACCGAACTCCCCTCCCATCTACACTGGCTATAATTTATTGTGTACGTAAATTATAACTCCTGTATGGGAACCCATACATATGGTTCCCATACAGGAGTTAATCCTAAGAAAATCTCTTGTTTTTAAGATTTATAGTAAAGAATATATAAGACAATGAAGTCTCCATCCCAAAGTCAAATATCGGTTGAGGACCTTTTATTTGCAAACTGCTTAACAATAATGCTGTCCACCCTGCAGAGTAACGCCTTTTTTCAGTTTCTTGTTAATTAAATAACCCTTCCAGTTTCAAGGTCTTTGCTCTTTTCCCACAATATTTTTCGGAACACTGTCTGCCACCCCATCCTCTACCCTTCACCTGATTTATGTATGTGTTCACGTAACAGGCATTCTAAGAGTATGCGATGAATGCTCTTAAAATTAATAATAGCATTCAGGTGTCACTCTTGTCTGTGGAAGTGCTCCTAGTATTTCATCTTTAACTATGATGGTTGATGTCAACTTGGGGTAAATGCTCCATTTTTTGGATGAAAAACGTTTTATTTTTCCATATTCTTTCATATTTTAATTTTTGACATTTGTGAAATTGTGCTTTTATTCTTTAGCTTTTTAATTACTGAATTCTTGATATAAATGATATTTAACCATTATATATTGTTTTAATGCACAGGTAGATTTGATGAGCCAACATCGTTTTAGGATTTTTTCTGGCTCATGCTGTTCTGTTTGTGTGCATATATGTGTGTGTTTAGCTTATATGGCTTTGATAGTAAACTTTTCTGGCTTTGTAGTATGGATTAGGAAGCTTTCTATTTTTATGCAACAGAATTGTTTTTATAATGATATCATCTGTTTCTACATGCTTTATTATGACTTGCCTTTTAAATAGTTTGGATTTGGGTGGTAAATTTATGACTATCTTTCCATTTTACTTTTGGTTATTAATCTATGAGTTTTGTTTCTGTTTAAAGTAATTTGTATTTTATTTTTAAAAACCATTTATTTTATCTGGATTTGCAAGTATTTTAGTATTATATTTTCATTGCATAATTTATGTTTAGTTATATATGTGCTCTTATTAGTTATATTTAGTATTTTATTTCCTTTTTATTATTTAGGATACTTGCAAGAACTCTATTTTACTTATCTTTTAAAATCCACTCTTTTAAAAATAATCTATGACCTTGATTCAAAATCAATAGTACTAAAAGGTTTAGACGAAAACACAGTAGTTTTCTGTACTTTCTCTCATTTTCCTAGTTCATTTCCCAATAAGGAGACTTTTTTTGAATTAATATTTGTTTATAACCTTATTGTTTCATGTTTCATGTGTACACTGTATTTTGACTTCTGTGTACACTATGGTGTGATCACCACAAGTTTAGTTTTCGCTTACACAGGTGACCCCTCTTACACATTATGCCCTGCCCCTACACTTCTTTTCCTCTGATGACCGTTAGAGGAAAAGACCATTCTTCTCATCTGTTCTCTATAACTATGTGTTTGTTTGTTTATTTTGTTTTTTTTTTTTATGTTTCACATATGAGTGAAATCATAGAGTATCTGTCTTTCTACCCCTGACTTATTTCACTTAGGGTAATGTCCTCAAGGTCTGTTGTAGCACATAGAACGATTTCATCTTTTTATGCTGAGTAGCATTCCATTGTGTGTGTGTGTATCATATCTTCTTTGTCCATTTGTTTGTTGATGGGCATTTAGGTAATTTCCGTATCTTTGCTATTTTGAGTAATGCTGCAATGAATTTAGGGTACATATATCTTTATAAATTGCTGTTTTCATTTTCTTCAGGTAAATATCCAGAAGTGAAATAGCTGGATCATATGGTAGTTCTATTCTTAGTTTTTTTGAGGAATCTTCCTATTATTTTCTATAGTGGCTCCAGAATTTACATTCCCATGAACAGTGTATGATTCCCTTTTGTCCACATCCTCTCCAGAATTTGTTATTTCTTGACTTTTTTGATAATAGCCATTCTAATGGGTGTGAGGTAATATCTCATTGTGGTTTTTATTTGCATTTTCTAAAAATTAGTGATGCTTGAATATCTTTTCATATGGCTGTTGACCATCTTTTTGTCGTCTTTGGAAAAATGTTCAGATCCTATGTTCATTTTACTTTTATTTATTTATTTGGCTTTATCAGCTCTTAGTTGTAACATGCAGAATCTTTAGTTGTGGCATATGGGGTCTTTCAGTGGTGGCATACAGACTCTTAACTATGGCATGTGAACCCCCAATTACAGCATGTGGGATCTAGTTTCCTGACCAGGGATCAAACCTGGGCCCCCTATATTGGGAGTTCAGAGTCTTAGCCACTGTACCACCAGGGAACCCCCCTCTGTTCATTTCTTTATATTTTTAAAATTGTATTGGGGTATATCCAATTAACAATGTTGTGATAGTTGCCAGTGACTAGCGAAGGGACTCAGCCATACATACGTATCCATTCTCCAAACTCCCCTCCCATCTAGACTGCTGCATAATACTGAGCAGAGTTCCACAGGCTATACAGTAGGTCCCCTCCATTCATTTTTAAATTAAGTTGCTTTGTTTTTGTTGAGTTGTATGAGTTCTTTATATATATATTGGCGTTAAACCATTATTGGATATATGATTGCAAATATCTTCTCCCATTCTATAGATTGTCCTTTTATTGGTGGTTTCCTTTGCTGTGCAGAAGCGTTTTAGTTTGAAGTAGTACCATTTGTTTATTTTTGCTTTTGTTTCCCTTAAGAGACATATTCAGAAAGAAATTAGTAAGACAGTATTGAAAAGCATATCACCTATATTTTCTAGTGAGAGTTTTTATGGCTTCAGGTCTTATACTTAAGCCTTTAATCCATTTTGAGTTGATATTTATATATGGTATAAGATAGTGGTCTAGTTTCATCATTTTGCATTTGGCTATCCAGTTTTACCAACACCACTTATTGACGAGACTGTCCTTTCTCCACTGTATGTTCTTTGCCCCTTTGTCTCAGATTAATTGTTAATATATGTGTGAGTTTATTTCTGGACTCTCAATTTTTTCCATTGATCTGTGTGTCTGTTTTTCTGCCAATAAGATACTGTTTTGATTACTATAGCAATAAGCAGCCATTTTCTACTCTTTGTCTCTTGTGCCTTTAATTTATATTCTACTATACTTAGATGAATTGGTTTTAGACATTATCAGTTGACTCCTTTTTATGTTGGATTAGATTTTATCTCTTGTACATCTCCGAGGCCCTTTCATGCTTTCTTTCATTTGCAGCATCATTGGGAGCATTGTGTACTCATTGTATCTTTTTATTTTACTTTTTATTCCTTGAAGTTAAAGACTACCTTGTGTTTTCATTTATTTGGTTTTCTTTAGATATGTCATCTATTCTTCTCACACTTCCGGTTGCCTCTCAGTTTAATTTTCCATGTGGTCATTGCCTTATCTCCTGAGCTATCAATTCTCCTTCAAATTGAGTGATTTTTCTCTACATTTGCTGCACAGCTCTCATCCTGAAACTTTCCTTTGCTGTCATTCTTGGGATTTTGTTTTCCTTTTTTTCTGATTGGGTTTCCTATTTCAAGGATTTTATTCTTCCTCTTTTTTGGTTTATTCTCTAGCTTTAAGAGATCATATCCTCCAATTGTTTCATCTGATTGAAGGTATGTCAGGGGACTTGCTGATGATATCCTGTGACATGTCTGCCTCTTGAGCTCTAAACTGGACTGCTGCTGCTGCTGCTAAGTCACTTCAGTCGTGTCCGACTCTGTGCGACCCCATAGACGGCAGCCCACCAGGCTGCCCCATCCTGGGATTCTCCAGGCAAGAATACTGGAGTGGGTTGCCATTTCCTTCTCCAATGCATGAAAGTGAAAAGTGAAAGGGAAGTCGCTTAGTCGTGTCCGACTCTTAGCGACCCCATGGACTGCAGCCTACCAGGCTCCTCTGTCCATGGGATTTTCCAGGCAAGAGTACTGGAGTGGGGTGCCATTGCCTTCTCCCTAAACTGGACTAGTTGTTCACTATACTGGAGACGAGAGTCATCCTAGGATCATCCTTCAACATTATATGGAGACTCATTTCACTTGTTCTGCTTTGGATCATATCTTTTCTGTTTCTTCTGACTTCCTCTCTCTAAAATATTTACCTTCCAGTAGTTTCCAGAGAACAGTGTATGAAAGTTAAATTTTATTGTGACCTTGAGTGTATTAAATTATCTTTATTTTACTCTCAAACTTGAGTGTAAAATTGACTGATTATAGAGTTTTAGGTTGAAAATAATTTTTATTCAGAATTTTGAAATATTTTGTCCATGAGCTCCCTAACCCAATGTGTTTGTTAAGAAGTCTAAAGTGAATTTTATATTTTCTATATGAGACCTATATTTTTAGTTCTTAATGTAGCATTATTTCATTGTCCCAAGCTTTTTATTTTTTGTAACAACTGATTATAGATTAAAAAGGTTGATTTAGGCATTGGCAATGGTGACTTCCACCTCGACTCCTGGCTCAATACTGATGGAAATGATCTGCTTGACAATTTCAGAAGGGCTGTGCAGGTCAATAAGTCGCATGTGGATCCTCATTTGGAATCGATCCCAAGTCTTAGAACCTTCACCACAAGGAGTTTCCCTTGTAGTTACTCTCAGAGTCTTGGTAGGCATCCGAACTGGTCCTTTGGCTTTGAGATTCTTTTCCTTCGCGCCTCTAATCAGGTCAGCACACACCTTCTCCAGAGACTTCACGTTGTGGCTGATGAGGGTGATCCTAATCCGGTGAATGGCCACCTCTGGCCCCACCGGAGTCTTGCCGGTGTCTTTAAAGGCCATGGCTGCGGCGCGGCTTCCTGACCGGCCTGTTCCTCGGCGAGAGTGAACAGCGGTGAGTCAGGAGCAGAAGCCGGCGGCACGGAGCTCCGCTTCAGCGGCGACCGCGTCTTACTTAAAGAGCTGTCCCAAGCTTTTTAAATTAAATGCTGATGTATCTTGGCTTGAGCTTATTTTTATCCACTATACAGGACAGTTGATGAAACTTAATTTCCTCCAGCTTTTAGAAACTTGCTATTTTCTCCAATTTATCTTTTTTTTTTTTTTTTGCTTTGCTTTGGTTTCCCATTGAAAAAAAGTTTTAATAAAGGGTTTTTTTAAATTAATCTATTTATTTTAATTGGAGGCTAATTACTTTACAATATGGTGGTTTTTGCCGTACATTGACATGAATCAGCCACAGGTGTACATGCCCCCCCCTAACCCGCAAACACCCCTCCACCCCATCCTGAACCCCTTCTCCACCATCCCGTCCCTCTGGGTTGTCCCAGTGCACTGGCTTTGAGTACCCTGTTTCATGCATCAAACTTGGGACAGGTCATCTGTTTCACATATGGTTCAGTTCAGTTCACTTCAGTCGCTCATGTCGTGTCTGACTCTTTGGACCCCATGAATTGCAGCACACCAGGCCTCCCTGTCCATCACCAACTCCCAGAGTTCACTCAAACTCACGTCCTTCGAGCTGGTGATGCCATCCAGCCATCTCATCCTCTGTTGTCCCCTTTTCCTCCTGCCCCCAATCCCTCCCAGCATCAGAGTCTTTTCCAATGAGTCAACTCTTCGCATGAGGTGGCCAAAGTACTGGAGTTTCAGCTTTAGCATCATTCCTTCCAAAGAACACCCAGGGCTGATCTCCTTTAGGATGGACTGGTTGGATCTCCTTGCAGTCCAAGGGACTCTCAAGAGTCTTCTTCAACACCACAGTTCAAAAGCATCAATTCTTCGGCGCTCAGCCTTCTTCACAGTTCAACTCTCGCATCCATACATGACCACTGGAAAAACCGTAGCCTTGACTAGACAGACCTTTGTTGGCAAAGTAATGTCTCTGCTTTTCAATATGCTATCTAGGTTGGTCATAACTTTTCTTCCAAGGAGTAATGGTAGGTTTTTTTTAAATCAAGTATACAACTATTTAGAAATAGATAAAATTAAGATCTGTTCCTTATGCCATACTGCTTTTATTTTTGTATTTCTTTTAGGAAACTTTCTTTGGGAGTTTCCTTCAGGTGTCTGTTCTTAATTTAGTGTGGGAGATTAAAGAGCTCAATAATAGCTTTGAGCACATGTTACCAGGGCTTGTGCATTTTGATTATTACTCTAAGATGAATTAGGAGTTGTTGGAGAAATCCACAACAGTGTTTTTAGGTCTTTAGTCAGTGTAATTAGGTCTTTCCACTTGGACTAGTCAGAGTCCCCAAATCTTTAAAAATCTCCTACTCAGGAGAAAAAGGTATGGATTGAAAAAGTAAAAGATTGAATGGGAAAGAGGAATGTAAGTCTACATTATTCAGGATAGGTTAGTTATGCTTCAGTACTAAACAGTTACTGCAAATCTCAATGGTTTAACACAATTAAGGTTGATTTCTTTCTCACACTACACATCCCATACAGTTTAGCATGGGATCCTCCTCACAGCTGTCAGTAAGGGACCCAGGCTTCTGGAGACTCCTGTCTTTACAAAGGCTTTCATGATCACTATAGTGGGCAAAATAAATGTGTTAGACCATGCGTTAGACTGTCTCCAAAAGCTCCAGCCCAAAAGTAATGTATGTCACTTCTCCCAATTTATTGGCCAAATGAAATTACATAGACATGTATGTCTATGTAAACTAGAATTGAAATTCTACCATGTGTCTGAAAGGAGAACTGAAAAATTTATAAGTGGTCCCAGTGACTAAAATAGCATTTTTATCAATCATCATCACTGTTTAGATGGTCACCTATTTCCACTATCCATATTACCCCTGCTCTCAGTTTTGACCATGGACCCTCTAATATAGTGACTCTCTTTTCCTAAAGTGGGAAACAAGACTCCAGACTTATGGTAGGGACAGGAAAGCAGGTTACTTAGTGACTAGAGTAGGAGAAAGTGATCTGACCACTAGAGATTTAAATAATCCTCAGGCAATTTTAACACACTTCTCCTTATTTGGAACCCTGTCATCATTTCCAGAGTATCTAGGGCTGACAGTTTTGATACTTCTGAAAATCCTGTAGTATAAACACAATTGGTTCTTAGCTTTTCCCACTTCAAGACTGGTAGTTGGTTTATCACTTCTACTAAGTTATCCATCTGCTTTCCAGCTACTAAGATTTTTTTCTGCTGTCTTCTGTCTTATTCGCTGCATACCTGTAGGTTTATATTTTTGAAAATATCTCTTCACTTTTGTGTTAGTGCATTTTTATCATTCACTAAGTTGTATTTGACTCTGCGACCCCATGGACTGTAGCATGCCAGGCTTGCCGATCCTTAACCATCTCCTGGAGTTTCCTCAAACTCATGTCCATTGAGTCAGTGATGCTATCCAGCCATCTCATCCTCTGTCACCCCCTTCTCCTCCTGCCCTCAATCTTCCCCAGCATCAGGGTCTTTTCCAGTGAGTCGGTTCTTTGCGTCAGGTGGCCAAATCCGTCCTTCCAGTGAATATTCAGGGTTGATTTCCTTTAGATAGATTGGTTTGATCTCCTTGCTGTCTAAGGGACTCTCAAGAGTCTTTTCCAGCACCACAGTTTGAAAACGTCATCTTATAGGATTTTTAAGTAGCTCAGCTGGATTTTTAGAGAAAGCCAAATTAAAGGTACATATCCAATCTACCAGTTTATCTCAAAATCCCTTGAATTTTTCAGAGACGTAGACTTGTGTTTAATTGATTAAATCTTATGTGGTTTTTATTCTACTTAATTTGCTTTTATATTAATAAATACCATTTATTTAATTTATTTTTTAATTGTTATTCTTGAATTCTGAGTTGTTTGCTTTGCCTATTTCTTCCCAATAAACCTTGATTTCTAAGAAATGCATACCTCACAGTTTTCTCTATTCATTCTTTGGTTCTTACCTTAAATATCACTTTATTTTAAAAGCTTACTGTATCAACTAGAATTATGTGCTAAATAATTTCTATATATAGGTATTCCATATAATTTTTGCCTGAAAAAATAGAAAAACCCATAATAACAATTGTTTACACAAAACAGAATTTTATTTTTCTCTCAGGAAATAAGGCTAGTGGCTTAAATGCACTCCATGATATCTGGGACCCTGGCCCATTCCATTTTGTTGCTTTGCCATCTTTAGGACATGACCTTTAACTCACAGTCCAAGATAGATATCCAGCTATTACACTGCTATTCAAACTTGCCAATAGGAGAAAGGGAAAGCTGTGTCTTTTTTTTTTTTAAACTACTTCTGTGAAGTATTCCATAGCACTTGTGCTCATGTCTCGCTGGCCATAACTTGGTTACAAGACCATCCCCGGTCACAACAGAAGTTGGCAAGTATAATGTATAGCCCACATGTCCTCATGGGCAGCTAAAAATGAGACATCTATTGATAATAGGAGAACACATATTTGGGTGAAATTAGTAGTCTGTCACACCCACTCAGACCACAACTGTAGCCCCCACTACCCACTAGGAGGAGACAGAGTCAAATAAATTGCCTGATTGGCTTGGTTTTTGGAGGAGCATTTGATTGTAATCCTCCATATTGGTGGTGTGTTTTTGTAGCCAAAAAAGTTCTTGTTCCCCTGAAAGCTTAGCCCCTGTAGCAATGAAGTAATAAATTCAATTTCTGGGAGAAGATCCTTTGAACCAATGATGTTCCCCTCCTGTGTTATTGGCACCTGTCATCCATCCCTACTTCCTTTTATTTACGTAAACAAAAATTTAGGGTCTGCAAAGCTTAAACCTCCATTTCACAGACTCATTTGAATTATTATTCTGGATGTATACTAGGATTTACCAGTGAAATGCCTTCACATGAGCTTTGAAGACAGGCAAAAGTCATCTTCCCAGTCATTGCTGCTAGCCAACAGATCAGAAAGATATGAGTGCTTGCAGCCAAGTCAGTGTTTCTTTGCCCAGCCATCAGTTTCATGGAGAACTGGAGGCCACTGTGGCAGCCAGACATGTTCCACTGTGTAGTCACCAATTTTGGAGGTGGGAGAGGAGAGGCCTTTGTGGGAGTAACAGTTTGAATAGTAGCAATAGCAGCACTTAGGCAGTAATGGTAGTATGCCTTCAAAACCAGGAATTCAGTGCTGACTTTCGCTTCTGCTTGTCCAGTTCGGATTTTGTAAGCAACTAATCCATATATCAAATATATTTTTTTACTTTAGTTAGATGTACATAGAGTGGTTTCTGATTTTTTGTTTTGTTTTTGTTTTGAACTTGGAATAATTCAGTTTTATACCTTCACTCAAATTATAAGGGATAGGAGCTTCTTAATCAGTTTGTAAAGGAAAAGATGCAAAATATAAACTCATTAACCAGTTATGGCACTATTCTCTAAACCTAATACATCTTGGTTTAATAGGGAAGAATTAAAAAGTATGAGTGCACTCCTGAGAGACTAGGGATGAAAGTGTTTAATATATTTAATGTCTATATTTCTACAAAACAGAGCATGGTCTAAAAGTGAATTATAAAACACTTTCTTCCCTCACATGCAACACAACAGATAAAAATTAGTTTTAAAGTTTCATTATCTGTGAATAAATAAGACTCAACATCACATACATTTAAAAAGATAATTGGCTCACATTTTTTTGACTGCCCTGCATGGCATATGGGATCTTAGTTCCCTGACCACAGATGGAACCCACACCCTCTGTAGTGGAAGGACAAAGTCTTAAATACTAGGTAGCCAGGGAAGTCCCCGGCTCATATATTCTAAATGATATATAGTTAGGTGAATGATGCAAGCATCAAATAGTGCAAATAGTAATAAGCATTTTATAAAAAGAAATATAATATTTTGTTATAGTTTTAAAATTTATAAAGTCAGATGATAAAATAGATTGAAATTTATTCACTAATTTATTCAATACTTATTCATCCATATTTACTTCAGTATGTATTTTTCTAAACACAATAGAAAAAGAGCTCTCTCCATGAGGAGATTATAATTTAGTGGGGAAGGGAGATCATTGATTTGACTGGGCAGAATATGCAATCAATAGAGCACTGGATACAATGGAATCAAAATAAAAATAGCCTAATATGTCATTGAAATGATGGAAAAATTGAATCTTCAAATTGAAAAGACATTAGGCAGAGCTTTTTATTCCTGAAACTGATGGTGTAGATAATTCAGATGACCCTCCTGTGGAAAACAATAAAAAGTGATGGGCAAGACTTTTAAAAAAGTACTTTAGGAAATGCCCTGGTGGTCCAGTGGTTAGGACCCTCTGCATCCACTGCTGAAGGCCTAAGGTTGGATCCCTGGTCAGGGAACTAAGATCCTGCAAACCACACAGTCTGGCCAAAAAAATTTTTAAAAATTCACTTAAAATATTAAAGAGGTGAAAACAGTCATTTGTGATGGACGCATGTAATAGAGGCACCTGTAAACAATATACCAAAACTTATTATTCTCTCAGGGCATTTGAAAACATTTTCCTTTGGGCTTTGATTTGAAGCAATGTAATATCAAAGAAATATAAATCAAGTCTCAGGGCCAGCCAAATGTGCAGCAATGTTATTTGAAGATATTTTGTATTTCAAGTGACCTCACAGGTCCACAATATAAACACAGTGTAAATGCCAAAAAAATCTAAACCTGCTTCCTCTGTTGGCTCTCTGGTGTTAAGTAGAGTGGAAGAAAAAAGAAAACATGCCTGGAAATTGTAGCTACAAATTGGGCCTCGTTGTATTTGTATTTTAAATCTGTGTAGGTTGAGTTGCAAGAAACATTAAGATATAACTTGGTTTGTGATAGTCCCTTATTTATAGTGTTTCTATCCTGGCTAGCAGAGAAGGCAATGGCAACCCACTCCAGTACTCTTGCCTGGAAAATCCATGGATGGAGGAGCCTGGTGTGCTGCAGTCCATGGGGTCGCTAAGAGTCAGAGACAACTGAGCAACTTCACTTTCACTTTTCACTTTCTTGCATTGGAGAAGGAAGTGGCAACCTACTCCAGTGTTCTTGCCTGGAGGATCCCAGGGACCGGGGAGCCTGGTGGGCTGCCATCTATGGGGTCGCACAGAGTCGGACACGACTGAAGCGACTTAGCAGCAGCAGCATCCTGGCTAGAACAAATGAAAATTAATTTTGAAAGATGGAACATGCAAACAACACTTTGAGGACTACCCTACAAATAAATTTTCAGTGGCAGCCAACCATATAATTCACACAAACGAAGAACCTGCACAGAACAGTTTGAAACAGATTGAAAGGGTCCCTGAGTTTCAGGGAAGGTAGTACAAAAATTATCCAAATTAGGATATAATCTGATCAATATAATTAATTTCAAGGATAGAAAGCAAGTTATCAATAGCCTTCAGACTCCTCATCAACATTTATACCAGAACATGATGGAAATGTCTGGAGGCTTCCGAGAGAAATAAATTATGGCTCAATAATGTAGAACCGGACATGGAACAACAGACTGGTTCCAAATAGGACAAGGAGTACGTCAAGGCTGTATATTGTCACCCTGCTTATTTAACTTATATACAGAGTACATCATGAGAAACGCTGGGCTGGAAGAAGCACAAGCTGGAATCAAGATTGCCAAGAGAAATATCAATAACCTCAGATATGCAGATGACACCACCCTTATGGCAGAAAGTGAAGAGGAACGAAAAAGCCTCTTGATGAAAGTGAAGGAGGAGAGTGAAAAAGTTGGCTTAAAGCTCAACATTCCGAAAACTAAAATCATGGCATCTGGTCCCATCACTTCATGGGAAATAGATGGGGAAACAGTGGAAACAGTGGCTCCAAAATCACTGCAGATGGTGATTGCAGCCATGAAATTAAAAGATGCTTACTCCTTGGAAGGAAAGTTATGACCAACCTAGATAGCATATTGAAAGCAAAGACATTACTTTGCCAACAAAGGTCTGTCTAGTCAAGGCTATGGTTTTTCCAGTGGTCATGTATGGATGTGAGAGTTGGACTGTGAAGAAAGCTGAGTGCCAAAGAATTGATACTTTTGAACTGTGGTGTTGGAGAAGACTCTTGAGAGTCCCTTGGACTGCAAGGAGATCCAATTAGTCCATTCTGAAGGAGATCAGTACTGGTTGTTCTTTAGAAGGAATGATGCTAAAGCTGAAACTCCAGTACTTTGGCCACCTGATGCGAACAGTTGACTTATTGGAAAAGACTCTGATGTTGGAAGGGATTGGGGGCAGGAGGAGAAGGGACGACAGAGGTTGAGATGGCTGGTTGGCATCACCGACTCGATGGACGTGAGTTTGAGTGAACTCCGGGAGATGGTGATGGACAGGGAGGCCTGGCGTGCTGCAATTCATGGGGTCGCAAAGAGTCAGACACGACTGAGGGACCGAACTGAACTGAATGTTATACCTACCCAAGCTGTTCTAGTACAAAGATAACAATGTGGAAAACAGGAAAGAATTTCTAAAAGATTGCATTAACATTCATGACTACTTACAAAAAAAAAAACTACTTAAAGATGAAATTCAGTCAATTTACAGATGGACTGAGAAACTTTGATAGGGTTAATGTAATATTTGGCATCGAGAAATCTCTGAAGAAAAGAAAGTTGACTGAAGAATACTCAGCTCAGTTCAGTTTTCACTTGCTCAGTCATATCTGACTCTTTGTGAGCCCATGGACTGCAAGTACGCCAGGCATTCCTGTCCATCACCAATTCCCAGAGCTTGCTCAAACTCCTGTCCATCGAGTTGGTGATGCCATCCAACCATCCCATCCTCTGTCATCCCCTTCTCCTCCTGCCTTTAATCTTACCCAGCATCAGGGTCTTTTCAAATGAATATTCAGGACTGATTTCCTTTAGGATTGACTGGTTTGATCTCCTTGTAATACAAGGGACTCCCAAGAGTCTTCTACAATACTACAGTTCAAAAGCATCAATTCTTCAGCACCCAGATTTCTTTATGGTCCAACTTTCACATCCATACATGACTACTGGAAAAACCATTGATTAGATGGACCTTTGTCAGCAAAGTAGTGTCTCTGCTTTTTAATATGCTGTCTAGGTTGGTTGTCATAGCTTTTCTTCCAAGGAGCAAGTGTCTTTTAATTTCATGGCTTCAGTCACCATCTCCAGTGATTTTGGAGCCCAAGAAAATAAAGTTTCTCACTGTTTCCATTGTTTCCCCCCATCTATTTGCCATGAAATGATGGGACCAGATGCCATGATCTTTGTTTTCTGAATGTTGAGTTTTAGGCCAGCTTTTTCACTCTCCTCTTTCACTTTCATCAGGAGGCTCTTTAGTTCCTCTTCACTTTCTGCCATAAGGGTGGTATCCTCTGCATGTCTGAGGTTATTGATATTTCTCCCAACAATCTGGATTCCAGCTTGTGCTTCATCCAACCTGGCATTTTGCATGATGTACTCTGCATATAAATTAAATAAGCAGGGTGATTATATACAGCCTTGACATACTCCTTTCCCAATTTGGAACCAGTCCATTGTTCCATGTCCTGTTTTAACTGTTGTTTCTTGACCTGCATACAGATTTCTCAGGAGGCAGGAAAGGAGATCTGGTTTTCCCATCTCTTTAAGAACTTTCCAGAGTTTGCTGTGATCCACACAGTCAAAGGCTTTGGCATTGTCAATGAAGCAGAAATAGATGTTTTCCTGGAACTCTCTTGCTTTTCTTATGATCACATGGATGTTGGCAATTTGATCTCTGGTTCCCCTGCCATCTCTAAATCCAGCTTCAACATCTAGAAGTTCTCAGTTCACATACTGTTGAAGCCTCACTTGGAGAACTTTGAGCATTACTTTGCTAGTGTGTGAGATGAGTGCAATTATGCAGTAGTTTGAACATGTTTGGCATTGCCTTTCTTTGGGATTTAATTTTATACCCAGCTAAATAATACTTCTCAAGCATATGATAATTCAAGAAATACAGCACATATAAACTCTTCTTTAAAGGATTATACCTGATGAAATCCAGCAAATCAAGATCTGATGCATAAATATGTTCAGCAAGAGCTGAACATAAATAATTCAGGACTGAGGAAGCTGGCTAAAATAACTGACAGTAAGTACTGCATTTCATTCCAGTTTGAACATACCAGTTTATCTCAATTCACCCTTGAAACTTCATTTAAGCAATAGAGAGCAAAGGTTTAACATAAATGAACATACGAAGACAAAAAGTATAGGAAAAGAGTAAAGAGCAGGGGAGAAAAGTCACTAAAAATTTTGGAAGATGCCAAGTATACAGACAATTGGTTATGGACAGATTTCACTTTTTTACTATTGCCAAATAAGAGTACAAAGTGGGGGTACAGCTGCAGGTGGGTAGGATTTGTAAGAAGAAAATCAAATCCATGTAATGATTCATATTGAGGGTCCAAGGAGAGGCTGAAAACAACAGTGGCTGAAAATCTGTATACTACCTGTATCTGAGAATTCCTTCTCCAATCACTGAAGAAAGGTGCCTTCCTTTTTCTCTAGTGGCAGAAAATGGGAGGTATACTATTTGTAGATGTTATACAGGCTTGGCTGGACCAAGGGATGCTAGCATACTAAGGGTAGGGCTGAGACCTTATTAAGAAGAGAATTAAAGAAATTCTACATACTGATTAGGACCCCAGTTCCAACCAAGGAGTTCTTAGTGCTGAGTGCTATCTTTATAACACCTTCCACCACTACCCCCATTCTTGTTGAATTTTTCTGTGGAAAATAACATAGGCCCAAGAAAAGAGATTTACAAATACTAACTTTTGGTCCCCAAGCCAAATGTTGTTTTCTATTTCATTATCCTAAGGTGAGATCAACCACTCAATTAGTCCCACCCAAACATGCCATGCTTAATCAGCTTTTTAGTGTCTCATGAAAAAAAACCAAACAGCTGCACAGCATAACACATAAAAAGGAGAGTCTCTAAAATGAGGCTAGAGACCAAAGACAAACAGGATAAAAGTATTAATAATTCTAAAGAAAAATGAAATGCTACGATCAGAAGATAAAATTTTTAAAACCTAAAATTAATATCTTCAGAGATATAAAAAAAGACCAAGTCAGTGTGATACAATAAAAAGATGAAGTCGCTGCCATTGATGGATAAAGGCCGAAATGTAAGGGCTAAAACTATAATACTCTTATAAGAAAACACAGGTGTAAACCTTCATGACCTTAGATTAGGCAATGATTTCTTAGGCATGATACCAAAAACATAAGCAACCAAAGGAAAAATAAATAAATTTCGGTTCATTAAAATTTTTTAAAAACTCTTGTACTTCAAAGTACACTGTCAATACGTTTAAAAGACAAATCACATAATGGGAGAAAATATTTGTAAATCATATGTCTGATAAGGGTGTAGTATTCAGAATAACTATTCCAACTCAACAATAGAAAGATAAAAATCCATGTATAGAACAGTCTTATGGACTCTGTTGGAGAGGGAAAAGGTGGGAAGATTTGGGAGAATGGCATTGAAACATGTATAATATCATGTATGAAACGAGTTGCCAGTCCAGGTTCGATGCACGATACTGGATGCTTGGGGCTGGTACACTGGGACGACCCAGAGGGATGGTATGGGGAGGGAGGAGGGAAGAGGGTTCAGGATGGGGAACACATGTATACCTGTGGTGGATTCATTTCGATATTTGGCAAAACTAATACAATATTGTAAAGTTTAAAAATAAAATTAAAAAATTTTTAAAAAATAATAAAAAGAAAAAAAATGTAAAAAGAATTTGAGTAGGTATTTCTCCAGGAAGATACTCAAATGGTCAAATAATCAAATGAAAAGATGCTCAACATAATTAGCTATCTGGGACATGCAAATCAAACCACAATGAGATATACTTCATACCATCCAGGATGGCTATAATCAAACAGAAAATAACAAGTGTTGGTGAGGAGAAACTGGAATCCTCCTACACTATCCCTGGGAATGAAAAAAGGTACAGCTACCTTGGAAAGCAGTTTGGCAATTCCTTAAAAAGTTAAACAGTTGCTGTATGTATGACCTAGCAATTCTAATTCTAGGTATATACTTTGCTAAGTCACTTAAGTCGTGTCCAACTCTGTGTGACCCCAGAGACAGCAGCCCACCAGGCTCCCCCGTCCTTGGGATTCTCTAGGTGAGAACACTGGAGTGGGTTGCCATTTCCTTCTCCAGTGCATGAAAGTGAAAAGTGAAAGTGAAATCGCTCAGTTGTGTCCGACTCCTAGCGACCCCATGGACTGTAGCCTACCAGGCTCCTCCATCCATGGGATTTTCCAGGCAAGAGTACTGAAGTGTGGTGCATTGCCTTCTCCAAGGTATATACTCAAGAGGATCAAAACATATGTCCACAAAAAACTTGAACATGAATGTTCATAGAAGTGATATTCATAATAGCACTAATGTGGAAACAAACCCCACTGTCCATAAGCTGGTAAAATGTGGTACATCAATACAATGTTAATATAGATTATTTGGCCATAAAAAGGAATGAAATACCAATATATGCCACAACATGGAAACATTATGCAAATTGAGGGAAGACAGATCTAAATGGCTACATATTATATGATTCAATTTATATGAAATATCTAGAATAGAAGAATCCATAGAGACAAAAAGTTGATTAGCAGTTGAAGAGCAAGAGGGTACTGCTAATGGGTACCAGGCTTCTTTTCAGGGTGATGAAAATGTGAAAATGTTCTGCAGTTAGACAGACTGGTTCCAAATAGGACAAGGAGTACATCAAGGCTGTATATTATCACCCTGATTATTTAACTTATATGCAGAGTACATCATGAGAAATGCTGGGCTGGAAGAAGCACAAGCTGGAATCAAGATTGCCAAGAGAAATATCAATAACCTCAGATATGCAGATGACACCACCCTTATGGCAGAAAGTGAAGAGGAACGAAAAAGCCTCTTGATTAAAGTGAAAGAGGAGAGTGGAAAAAGTTGGCTTAAAGCTCAACATTCAGAAAACGAAGATCATGGCATCTGGTCCCATCACTTCATGGCAAATAGATGGGGAAACAGTGGAAAGTGTCAGACTTTATTTTGGGGGGCTCCAAAATCACTGAAGATGGTGACTGAAGCCGTGAAATTAAAAGACGCTTACTGCTTGGAAGAAAAGTTATGACCAACCTAGATAGCATATTGAAAAGCAGAGACATTACTTTGCCAACAAAGGTCTGTCTAGTCAAGGCTATGGTTTTTCCAGTGATAATGTATGGATGTGAGAGTTGGACTATAAAGAAAGCTGAGCACAGAAGAATTTACGCTTTTGAACTGTGGTGTTGGAGAAGACTCTTGAGAGTCCCTTGGACTGCAAGGAGATCCAACCAGTCCATTCTGAAGGAGATCAGCCCTGGGTGTTCTTTGGAAGGAATGATGCTAAAGCTGAAACTCCAGTACTTTGGACACCTCATGCAAAGAGTTGACTCATTGGAAAAGACTCTGATGCTGGGAGGTATTGGGGGCAGGAGGAAAAGGGGATGACAGGGGATGAGATGGCTGGATGGCATCACCAACTCAATGGACTTGAGTTTGAGTGAACTCCAGGAGATGGTGATGGACAGGGAGGCCTGGCGTGCTGTGGTTCATGGGGTCGCAAAGAGTCGGACAGGACTGAGTGACTGAACTGAACTGAACTGAACTGAACGATTGTATAAGACCTACAAGACCTTCTAGAACTAACACCAAGAAAAAGATGCCCTTTTCGTCATTGGGGACTGGAATGCAAAAGTAGGAAGTCCAGAGATACCTGGAGTAACAGGGAAGTTTGGCTTTGGAGTACAAAATGAAGCAGGGCAAAAGCTAACAGAGTTTTGCCAAGAGAATGCATTGATCATAGCAAACACCCTCTTCTAAAACACAAGAGATGACTCTACACATGGACATCACCAAGATGGTCAACACTGAAATCACACTGACTATATTCTTTGCAGCTGAAGATGGAGAAGCTCTATACAGTAAGCAAAAACAAGACTGAGAGCTGACTGTGGCTCAGATCATGAACTCCTTATTGCCAAATTCAGACTTAAATTGAATAAAGAAGGGAAAACCACTAGACCATTCAAGTATGACCTAAATCAAATCCCTTATGATTATACAGTGGAAGTGACAAATAACTTCAAGGGATTAGATCTCATAGACAGAGTACCTGAAGAACTATGGACGGAGGTTTGTGACACAGTACAGGAGGCAGTGATCAAAACCTCCCCAAGAAAAAGAAATGCAAAAAGGCAAAATGGTTGTCTGAGGATGCCTTACAAATAGCTTAGAAAAGAAGAGAAGTGAAAGGCAAAGGAGAAATGGAAAGATATACCCATCTGAATGCAGAGTTCCAAAGAATAGCAAGGAGAGATAAGACAGCCTTTCTAAGTGATCAATGCAAAGAAATAGAGGAAAATAATAGAATGGGAAAGACTAGAGATCTCTTCAAGAAAATAAGAGATACCAAGGAAACATTTCATGAAAAGATGGGCACAATAAAGGAATGGTATGGACCTAACAGAAGCAGAAGATATTAAGAAGAGGTGGCAAGAATACACAGAAGAGCTATACAAAAAGATCTTAATGACCCAGATAATGATGGTGTGATCACTAACCTACAGTCAGACATCCTAGAGTGTGAAGTCAAGTGGGCCTTAGGAAGCATCACTATAAACAAAGCTAGTGGAGGTTATGGAATTCCAGTTGAGAAATTTCAAATCCTGAAAAAGGATGCTGTGAAGGTGCTGCACTGAATATGCCAGTAAATTTGGAAAACTCCACAGTGGCTACAGGACTGGAAGAGGTCAGTTTTCATTCCAATCCCAAAGAAAGACAGTGCCAAAAATGTTCCAACTACTGCACAGTTGCACTCAACTCACACACTAGCAAAGTAATGCTCAAAATTCTCGAAGCAAGGCTTCAACAGTATGTGAACCGAGAACTTCCAGATGTTCAAGCTGGATTTAGAGAAGGCAGATGGACCAGAAATCAAATTGCCAACATCCATTGGATCATAGGAAAAGCAAGAGAGTTTCAGAAAAACATCTATTTCTGCTTTATTGACTATGCTAAAGCCTTTGACTGTGTGGATCACAGCAAACTCTGGAAAATTCTTAAAGAGATGGGAAAACCAGATCCCCTTTACTGCCTCCTGAGAAATCTGTGTGCAGGTTGAGAAACAACAGTTAGAATGGGACATGGAACAACAGACTAGCTCCAAATTGGGAAAGGAGTATGTCAAGGCTGTATATTATCACCCTGCTTATTTAACTTATATGCAGAGTACATCATGTGAAATGCCAGGCTGGATGAACCACAAGCTGGATACCAGATTGCTGGGAGAAATATCAATAAACTCAGACATGCAGAGGATACCACCCATATGGCAGAAAGTGAAGAGGAACTAAAGAGCCTCTTGATAAAAGTGAAAGAGGAGAGTGAAAAACCTGGCTTATAACTCAGCATTCTAAAAACAAAGATCATGGCATCTGGTCACATCATTTCATGGCAAATAGATGGGGAAATGATGGAAACCGTGACAGATTTTATTTTATTGGGCTCCAAAATCACTGAAGATGGTGACTGCAGCCATGAAATTATAAGATGCTTGCTCCTTGGAAGAAAAACTATGAGTAACCAACCTAGACAGCATATTTAAAAAGCAGAGACGTTACTTTGCCACCAAAGATCCGTCTAGTCAAAGCTATGGTTTTTCCAGTACTCCTCTATTGATGTAAGATTTGTACCATAAAGAAGACTGATCACCAAAGAATTGATGCTTTTGAACTGTGGTGTCAGAGAAGACTCTTGAGAGTCCCTTGGACTTCAAGGAGATCAAACCTGTCAATCCTAAAGGGAGTCAACCCTGAATAATCATTGGAAGGACTAATGCTGAAGCTCCAATACTTTGGCTGGCTACCTTATGCAAAGAGCTGACTCACTGGAAAAGACCCTGATGCTGTGAAAAATTGAAGGCAAGAAGAGAAGGGGTGACAGAGGATGAGATTGTTGGATGGCATTACCAACTCAATGGGTATGAATTTGAGCAAGCTCTGGGAGATAGTGAAGGACAGGGAAGCCTTGAATGCTGCAGTCCTTAGCATTGCAAAGAGTCGGGCAGTCCTGAGTGACTGAACAAAAACAACAAAACTCAATCTGAAGGTTTAAAAAATAGGTTGAGATGCTTCTCAGAATGGCTGGTATCAAAAACTCTACAAACAATAAATGCTGGAGAAGGGGTGGAGAAAAGGGAACCCTCTTACACTGTTGGTGGAAACGGAAACTAGTATAGCCACTATGGAAAACAGTGTGGAGATTCCTTAAAAAACTGGAAATAGAACTGCCATATGACCCAGCAATCCCACTGCTGGGCATACACACTGAGGAAATCAGAATTGAAAGAGACACATGTACCCCAGTGTTCACTGCAGCAGTGTTTACAATAGCCAGGACACAGAAGCAATGTAAATGTCCATCGGCAGACGAATGGATAAGAAAGCTGTGGTACATATACACAATGGAGTATTACTCAGCTATTAAAAAGAACACATTTGAATCAGTTCTAATGAGGTGGATGAAACTGAAGCCTATTATACAGAATAAAGTAAGTCAGAAAGAAAAACATCAATACAGTATATTAACACATATATATGGAATTTAGAAAGATGGTTACAATGACCCTATATGTGAGACAGCAAAAGAGACATAGATATAAAAAACAGACTTTTGGACTCTGTGGGAGAAGGCAAGGGTGGGGTGATTTGAGAGAATAGCTTTGAAACATGTATATTACCATATGTGATATAGATCACCAGTCCACACTGGATGCATGAAACAGGGCACTCAAAGCCAGTGCACTGGGACAACCCTGAGGGATGGGATGGGGAAGCAGGTGGGAGGGGGGTTCAGGATGGGGCACACATGTACACCCGTGGCTGATTCATGTCAATGTATGGAAAAAACCACCACAATATTGTAAAGTAATTAGCTTTCAATTAAAATAAATAAATTTTAAAAAACTGAATAAAAATATAGGTTGAGAAAATTCTTAGAATCCAGGGAAATGAAGATAAAAGGCAGTAAATAGAGAAACGTTAAGAAAAATTGAATATCAGCCAAGGAGGTCACTATATAACTAAAAGGAGTTAGAGAACCAGTAAACAAGGACACTGAGTAAATAATTTTTTAAATTACACACACACACACATCCCAAATCCTGTCCTAGTCTAAAGAATATATGTCACAAGATTGACAGATCTCACTGAAGAATTATCACAATAAATGACAAAATTCTTACACTATGACACTACATAGTTAAGAAATTCTATAAAAATGGAGGTAATATATAATGACCTAATTTCATTTTTAACAAGCTTTCTTAGCCTCAGTACGATTGGCCTTTGGGGGCCATATAATTCCTTATGTGCAGGGGGCTGTCCCATGCATTGCAGAATGTTTACAACATCCCTGGCCCAACTAGATGCCAGTAGCACCATCTCCACCAATTATGCCAATCAAAATGGTTCCATATATTATCAAATGTTGCTGGGTGGCAAAATTGCCCCAGCTGAGAACCAGGGATCTAGAAAAAATAGATCTTAGAAAAAAATAGGTAATGAAAATGTTGAATTCCTCAACACAGGAGATTAGAAAACAAAGGAATGCCTTCAAAATGCTAGCAGCAAATAATTCCTAACCTGTAATTCCACATTCACTGAAATCAGTAAATCATTTGATTTTACTGCATCTAAAATTTTCAGATGTTCAAGTTCTCAGTAAGTTTATCACCAAATGTTTTTCAGGAATGTAGGGAAATAAACCAATAAAGAGGAAGTCATAAAAATGCAGAAAATGAAATCCAACTCAGGAGAGACAGAAAAGTATTTCCTAGGACAAAAAGTATAGCACAAGTCCCAAACTGCCCAGCCACGGAGTAGGACTAGAGAACAAATAGTGTATAACTGAGCACAAGCCTGGGTGGATCCAGGATGGCTCCATGGGAAAAAATGGAACTGAGAGGTTTTTTTAAGCACTTAATATAATGAGGTGCTTTAGACTTTACAAAGTATGGGGATAACTTAAAAGTATATACCTAGAAAAGTAAGTAAAGTGGAAAGTGAGACAATCATAAACTTAAGAAAAGAAAAATATCAGCAACATGAGGTTCAGGTATAAGTGATATTTATGTAATTATTTAAATACTACTTAAACAGATTATGACATTGTTATCAGAGAGGATGGGGTAGAAGTGTTCAAGTTTGTGTGTGTGCTCCTTAGAAGTAAATGGATAATATCTAAAACTTAAATTAAGAAAAAGGATTTTTTCAGCATATTATTTAGAAACATGGAAGTAAATACTATGGGGAAAAAAACAGATAAAAGGCTCAGAAGTTATCATCTCTGGGCACTCAGACATGAGTACACTTGGAAAAATTGAAGCGTTGTATGACAAATTAAATATTTAAAACATAAAATGTCTAAACAATGATAAACATCATCTTTTAAAAACACATTGTATGGAGAAGGAAATGGCAACTCACTCCAGTATTCTTGCCTTGGACATGCCATGGACAAAGGAACCTGGTGGGCTATAGTCCAGTGGGGTCACAAAAGAGTGGGACATGACTTAGCAACTAAAACAACAACAAATTCGTTGACTTAGGTCCCTTACAGGGCTTGGGCAGCTTTCAACCTGCCATAAAAAATACCATAGACTGTGTGGATTAAGCAACAGAAGCTTATTTCTTACAGTTCTGGAGGCTGGAAGTCTGAGTTCTGGGTGTTAGCAGGTTAGATTCTGATGAGATCTTTCTTCCTGGCTTGCAGATGCCCACCTCAATGTGCCCTCACATGAGAGAAAGAGCAAGTTCTCTGGTGTCTCTTAGGAAGGCATTAATCTCATGAAGACCCCTGCCCTCCTGACGGTATCCAAACCTAATTATACCCCAAAGGCCCAGCTCCAATTTCCATTACTTTGAGGGCTAGGGCTTCAATGTATGATCTTGGGAAGACACAACTGAGTCCACAGCACTTGGAAAAAACACTAATTTTAAAAAATAAAAGTAAACAGAACCATATGATCCAGCAATCCCACTTCTGGTTATATATCCAAAGGAAACAAAATCAGAATCTCAAAGGGGAAAAAAACACATTGTAAATGTTATAAACATTGACAACTCTATATATTTGCTATCTTCTTAAGTTTATTTGCTCACTTATTTAGCTACATGCAGACTCCTACCTGTGTCTTAGTTGCAGCATGTGGAATGATGGGATGCTAGGATGAGGGATCTAGTTCCCTGGCTAGGGACTGAACCCAGAGTGCCTGCTTTGGGAGCCTGGAGACTTAGCCAGTGGGTCACCAGGGAAGTCCCTATTTGCTCACTCATAAGAGGGCAGTTAAATGATGCTAATATTTTAATATGCATCACACTCTTGTTTGTTAACCTTGTAGGGCTTATTTATCTAAGCATAAGCAAGTTCTGTAGGTTCATATTATTTTGTTTTTATTCAAGTAAAATCTGATAGTTTTAATTATAAAGATAGGAATTTATTACAGATCCATTTTATATTATTTTCATCTACTATAAGCATCATGGAAATGTTTTAGGATGATGTTGAAAATTATTTGAGTGGGAGAATGTTATGCTTTCCTTTTTATTCTTATTAAATGTTAAAATATGTTATTTTAAAAGAATCATTTTCATACTAAAAGCCATTTATTATGAAAAAGAAACCATAACTCTACCAACTTTTTTCTACTTAACTGGGATTATATCCTTTAAAATTATAGTAGATGGTCTAATTAAACGATACCAATTTTGAAAGAAAATACTCAGAAAGCATTCAGATAAAATATTAGTTCATTTGAGGAAAGACAATAGTGTTCTTGAAACAACAGTACAGAACTCCAGCAGTTTACAAGGTCACAAAATTTTTTGCATAAGTGAAAAATTTTAAAACTAAAAGCCATCATTTACAAGTCAGACATGCAATAATAATCGTAAAACACAATTCTCTTAGTTATAACAAGTTATCAACGAACAAGCTCAACTATCAGGAACCTGAAAACACTTATGACTTAGAAAAATCTGATCTTCCAAAACTTGAGAAACACCATTTCTCTGCTAAATGTTTGATCTCCCATGCAAAATGTTAAGGGCTTATAAAAATCGACAAAAGAGCAACAATAAAAACCACCTAGAGATTCGGAATGTAAAACACTTCAAACTATAAATAGGACAACACTTAATGAACGTGTGAATATGTAAGCTCATGTTAATGAAAGAGTTGGAAATTAATATATTAGTGAATATGATCATTGATCATCTCTTGTCAAGTGAGATTCCTAATTGAACCCCAAACGATTTATAAAGTTAGCATTTTCCGCGGTGTCCATACCAGCTCCTTCACTCATGAGGCTGGGGACAATAGGTTTGAGAAACTTGAATTCGCCGGACCCAGTACCTCCCATCAGACACACCTCGTACTGGTAGCTCTGGGACAGGGTCCCCGTGCCGCTGACGTCCACCAGGTGGCCCGGGAAGTGGCCCTCGGCCACCGGGCAGCGACCCGCCGAGGCCGCCCCGCCCCTCCTGCACAGCCGCACCGCCACGAACACCAGCACCGAGAAGAGGAAGAGCGACGACACCGACGCCAAGGCCACCACCAGGTAGACGGTGAGCGGGTCGGCCGGCGCCGCGGCCGCCGCTTCCGCTTCCGGGGCCGGCAGGTAGGGCTGCGAGAAGCCGTCCACCAGCAGCACGTGCAGCGTGACGCTGGCCGACAGCGGCGGCTCGCCGTTGTCCTTGACCAGCACCACCAGCCGCTGCTTGGGCGCGTCGCGCTCGCTCAGCAGCCGCGCCGTGCGCACCTCGCCGTTGTGCGCCCACACGCCGAACAGCCCGGGCTCCGTGGCCTTGAGCAGCTGGTACGACAGCCAGGCGTTCTGGCCCGCGTCGCCGTCCACCGCCACCACCTTGGTCACCAGGTAGCCCGGCTCGGCCGCCCTGGGCACCAGCTCTGTGCAGGGCGCCGAGGCGTTCTGCAGCGGGTAGAGCACGAAGGGCGCGTTGTCGTTGGCGTCCGCCACGAGCACGCGCACCAGCGCCTGGCTGCTGAGCGCGGGCGAGCCGCGGTCGGTGGCGCCCACGTAGAACTCGAAGGCTCTTAGGGCCTCGTAGTCCAGGGACGTGAGGGCGAAGAGGTGGCCGTTGTCGGGGTTGATGGACACGAGGGAGGCGAGGGGCACGAGCGGGTCGGGGGGCGGCAGCAGCGAGTAGGTGACCTGGGCGTTGGCGCCCGCGTCTGTGTCTGTGGCGCTGACGCTGCCGATGTGCAGGGCGGGGCTGTTGTTCTCGCGGACCCACAGGGTGTAGGAGGTCTGGGTGAAGGTGGGGGCGTTGTCGTTGACGTCGGACACCAGCACGGTTATGTTGTGCTCGGTTTTCAGTCTTGGGGTTCCCATGTCAGTGACCGTGATGGTGATGTTGTACTCGGCTTTTTCTTCTCTGTCCAGTGCGCCTTCTGTTACCAAGGTGTAAAAATTTTCTATCGTGAGCTTCAGTAGGAAAGGGAGATGGTCTTGGATGGAACACATCATTTTTCCATTGTTACCAGAGTCTGAATCTGAAATTCCAAAAACAGCGACCACAGTGTCAGGGGTGTTTTCTGGGATATCATTAATGAGTAGTGATATGGTCAATTCAGGGGCGTTGTCGTTTACATCCATTACTTCTATGGCTACAGTGCATTTTCCTGAAAGACCGCCGCCATCTGAGGCCTCAATTTCCATATGGTAAGATCTAATTTCCTCAAAATCCAACTTTTTTTTTAATCGTATATCCCCTGTGGCTGTGTTTACTTCGAAGGCCTGAATGACTTGATTTGAGGATTGGAAAAATGAGTAGGAGAGCTCGCCATGGATCCCAGCATCCAAATCTCTAGCAGAAACAGTGATGACAAGGGAGCCTATAGGGCTGTTTTCTGGGACCTGCACCTGGTAGAGCTGCTGAGCAAATTCAGGGGCGTTGTCATTTATGTCCAGGACTATGATGAGGACCTGGGAAGTCCCGGTCTTGGGCGGTGACCCACCATCCATCGCTGTGAGGGTTAATCTGAGCTCGGGCTGCTCCTCACGGTCCAGCTCTTGGTCCAGCACCAGCTCCGGGTATTTTCTGCCATCGCTGTGATTTCGAGTAAAAAGGTGGAAATGGAAGTTGGAGCTAATTGTGTAGTTCTGTACTGTATTACTACCAACGTCTAAATCTTGAGCTATTTTCAAAGGATATGCAGACCCTGGATGGCTGCTTTCTGATATTTTCAGGAGGATTTCATTTTCCAAGAATTCTGGGGCATGGTCATTTACATCTTGAATCTGTAATTCGCCTTGAATAAACTGCACCGGATTTTTCAGTAACACCTGGAAATGCAGTATACATGGATCCGTGTCACCGCACAAATCTTCTCGGTCCAGTTTTTCTTTTAGTATCAAATTCCCACTCTTCTGCTCGATCTGCAAATGCTGTTTATTCCCTTTGAAAAGAATCCGGGCGCCCCGAGAAACCAGCTCCCCTAAGCCCAACCCCAGATCTTTTGCTAGGTTGGCTACAAATGAGCCGCTGTCCCTCTCTTCTAGAACTGAATACTTAATGATCTGACCGCCCGCCTCCCACAATAATAATAGAATAATAATAGCGGTCACTTGCCTTTTCTGAGTCATTTTGGGTAGCGGTGTCTCCATCGTTCCTGAGTGCAAAAGATGCAGTATTTAATCATAAAGTAATTGTTTTGCACCAGATCTGCTATCTTGGTTCGGTAATTTTGAGTTACTTCTTGTCATGGACTGACAAAGGGATAGCTGCCTCTCTGAAACCTATCCCCAGCTGTGTAAATATTTCCTTTGTGAGCTACCAGAAACAGATCGGCTTTTATGGAGTCTAGGACTCTGCAGACTGTTTTTTCACTCTCTTAGCCTGCAGCGCCACCAAGCGTTCTTCTTTACAACTTCAGGGAGTTTTCATTTCAAAGCATGATATTAATACCAAAATTGCAGTGAACACACTGTGGGTCATAAAATGTTATTAATTCCTTTCCTCCGCCCCTGTAATGCAGTCTTGTCCAGGTAGGTAACAGTAGTTGTGAGAGAAAAATAAGTTATTTATCTAAATCTACATTCATTTTCCCTTTAAAGGTACAAGTTTGGTATGCAAAACTCAGCTCAAGACAAATTTATTTTTCATTTAATAAGTATTTCTCTGTGCAGGAATTATTAAAGCTTCTCGGGATAAAACTGTAAATTAAGCACAAAAATTCTTGCTCTTGCGAAGCTTACATTCTATTACAAAGTTACTAATTTGTTCTATGGTGTTAGAAGAAGTTATACATTTTAAAATCCAGTTTTTTCTCCCCCCAAAATTGCAGTGTGCCTGGAACTTCTGGGAAAATGTGACTTTTCAGTCTCTGGGATACACAGACTTTGGACCTTTTTTTCCTTCATAAGTTCACTGTGTACATAGCCCAGTGAGAGGAAATGACTATTTGTTTTATTAGAAACCAATTGTAAGTTCTCAACTCAGGCAATGTCTTTCTGCAAACATGAAGAAGGCAATAAAGCCAAGGAACTCAAAGTATATCTTTCTAGGGAAAGGTTTTGACCTGTCAGCATTAAATAGGGCCCACACCCCTGTATGTTTTATACCCTCTGGGACTATGCAGATGGGTATACTGAAAAAATCCACTATACCAACTAAAGTCATGTGGTTGGAGTGAGAACAGTAGAAGCAGCAATTCCCCCAGAGAAGAATGGAGGAGGAGAGGGTAAATATCTGGTTTAAGTTTCCCCTACACTCACTAATTGGTAATCATCTATGACAAAAGAACCATGATAGTTCACTTATCTGAACACAGAACACAGCCAAATATAATTTAGTTAAGCCCAGTTGCATTAAGAATAAAAAGAAAATACTCATTTGTCACTCTAGAATAAATTGCCTGACTTTGATGGGAAGTTGAAAAGAGGGACTTCTCATAATATACTACAAACATAACCAAACCAAATATGGGTTAAATTGTGGAAGTAAATTATTTTGTGGCTAACAAAGGTAAATGGTGCATATACATCAGTGAAAGAGAAAAATCTGACTAGTAACCTGCTACTAGTAACTAACTTAGGTCTTGGGAGGGAACACACCTATAGAAGCTTGAGAAATAGGCACAGGAGCCTGAAAAAATATAATCTGGATTTTCCTAAAAATACTTTTGAACTTTCAAATTGTTAGACAAAGACAAGGAGATGAAATGTACTCTGAAGCACTTTATATTCTGTAATAGAGTTTAGGGTGAATGAAGGTGTTTTCTGTTTAGAAGGCAAATAAAAGGGTGATATTTAATAACTTTATTTACTGGCAAGGATGCTATATTGTAGTGAGAATATTAGGATTACTTATTCCTTGAAGGTTATTTTAAAAATACACGATTGGACTGTTAATAACAGTCCAATACAACAGTTAATAACTGTTAATAGCAAATATTTATTAAGCATTAATAATTGTTTTTTAAATTATCATCATATACTTACATGAAATTCAAAAACTGTAATTTAATGTGTTGACACTTTCCTGAAGTCTGTATTGATAGAAAATGTGTATGTACTATTGTGATATATTGAAATGCACATAAATGTGACTAGCTATTTAGTATTTAGCCATCTTTAGTATCTGTTTTTAGTTTTTCACACTATAGGAGTTACCCCAAAATGAGACTTACATTGGTGGGTTAAAAAACTATCAAACATATTTTAAACATGTCCCTACATGTCACTTGTGATGTCAGCTGTCACTACTAGTTAGAGATGCAATCTTGAGGACTTTGGAATATAAAATTTATAAAAAGGATAGATGATTAAAATGTTTTAAAATTATGCAAATAAAATTTTAGTGTTCCCTGGTGGCTCTGTGGTAAAGAATCTGCCTGTCAATGTAGGAGACTCAAGTTTGATTCCCTGGTCAGGAAGATTCCTTGAGAAAGAAATGGCAACCCACTCCAGTATTCTTGCCTGGTAAATCCCATGGACAGAGGAGCCTGGTGGGCTACCGTCCATGGGTTGCAAGGAGTCAGACATGACTTAGCAGCTAAACAGTAAAATAAAATTTTACTTTTCATTCAGATTGTCAATATAGTGGAGACTAATATTTAAATGCTTTTGAACTGTGGTGTTGGAGAAGACTCTTGAGAGTCCCTTGGAGTGCAAGAAGATCCAACCAGTCCATTCTAAAGATCAGTCCTGGGTGTTCATTGGAAGGACTGATGCTAAAGCTTAAACTCCAATACTTTGGCCACCTCATGAGAAGAGTTGGCTCACTGGAAAAGACTGATGCTGGGAGGGATTAGGGGCAGGAGAAGAAGGGGATGACAGAGGATGAGATGGCTGGATGGCATCACCGACTCGATGGACATGAGTTTGAGTAAACTCCGGGAGTTGGTGATGGACAGGGAGGCCTGGTGTGCTGCGATTCATGGGGTCGCAAAGAGTCGGACACGACTGATCGACTGAACTGAACTAAACTGAACTGAATATTTAAAAAACCATAAAGTTAACGCATGAAAAATACAGTGAATACCCAGTGTCTGACTCTAAAATTTCACAATGAGGAGCAGTAGTAAAACAATCGTGAAACGGACCATCAATAATATGCATCGATAACATGTATCTTTAAGTTAAAATAGATTACCAAACTTATTAAGTAGGGCTTAATAACAGAATAATCCAATACTTAATTGAATAGGAAACTACTCCGAACGGTGGAGTTTTCCTTGATTTCCCTCACAGTGCCCTGGAGAGGGAAGGTGGGGAGAATTGGCTTCAGACACTTGAATTCCCCAGTCCCAGTACTTCCCGTCAGACCCACCTCGTACTGGTAGCTCTGGGACAGGGTCCCCGTGCCGCTGACGTCCACCAGGTGGCCCGGGAAGTGGCCCTCGGCCACCGGGCAGCGACCCGCCGAGGCCGCCCCGCCCCTCCTGCACAGCCGCACCGCCACGAACACCAGCACCGAGAAGAGGAAGAGCGACGACACCGACGCCAAGGCCACCACCAGGTAGACGGTGAGCGGGTCGGCCGGCGCCGCGGCCGCCGCTTCCGCTTCCGGGGCCGGCAGGTAGGGCTGCGAGAAGCCGTCCACCAGCAGCACGTGCAGCGTGACGCTGGCCGACAGCGGCGGCTCGCCGTTGTCCTTGACCAGCACCACCAGCCGCTGCTTGGGCGCGTCGCGCTCGCTCAGCAGCCGCGCCGTGCGCACCTCGCCGTTGTGCGCCCACACGCCGAACAGCCCGGGCTCCGTGGCCTTGAGCAGCTGGTACGACAGCCAGGCGTTCTGGCCCGCGTCGCCGTCCACCGCCACCACCTTGGTCACCAGGTAGCCCGGCTCGGCCGCCCTGGGCACCAGCTCGGTGCAGGGCGCCGAGGCGTTCTGCAGCGGGTAGAGCACGAAGGGCGCGTTGTCGTTGGCGTCCGCCACGAGCACGCGCACCAGCGCCTGGCTGCTGAGCGCGGGCGAGCCGCGGTCGGTGGCGCCCACGCGGAACTCGAAGGCTCTTAGGGCCTCGTAGTCCAGGGACGTGAGGGCGAAGAGGTGGCCGTTGTCGGGGTTGATGGACACGAGGGAGGCGAGGGGCACGAGCGGGTCGGGGGGCGGCAGCAGCGAGTAGGTGACCTGGGCGTTGGCGCCCGCGTCTGTGTCTGTGGCGCTGACGCTGCCGATGTGCAGGGCGGGGCTGTTGTTCTCGCGGACCCACAGGGTGTAGGAGGTCTGGGTGAAGGCGGGGGCGTTGTCGTTGACGTCGGACACCAGCACTGTTATGTTGTGCTCGGTTTTCAGTCTTGGGGTTCCCATGTCAGTGACCGTGATGGTGATGTTGTACCCGGCTCTTTCCTCTCTGTCTAGCGATCTCTCTGTCACCAGACTGTAAAAGTTTTTGAACGTAGGTTTCAAGAGAAAGGGGAGATCATTCTGAATGGTGGAAACCATCTTACCGTTTTCCCCGGAATCTGGATCAGAAACACTGAAAACAGCTACCACAGTCTCTGGGGAGTTTTCTGGGACAGAGCTGATGAGTCTCGACATGGTCAGTTCGGGGGCGTTGTCGTTCACATCCACCACCTCTATAGCTACAGTGCATTTTCCTGAAAGGCCCCCGCCGTCTGTGGCTGCAATCTCCACGTTATAAAACCGAGTTGCCTCGAAATCCAATGCCCTTTTCAGACTAATTTCTCCTGTTATTTCGTCTATTACAAATGGTTGAGTAACTTCATCTCCTTGGAATAGAGCATAGGCTACTTTCCCATATGTTCCTGCATCTAAATCTCGGGCAGAGACAGCGACAACTAAGGAGTTTAGGGGGCTGTTCTCTGGAATCTGGACCTCATAGACGGACTGTAAAAATTCTGGGGCATTGTCATTAATGTCCACGACTTCGATGCGGACTGTAGTGGTCCCAGACCTGGGCGGAGCCCCCCCATCCAGCGCGGTGAGGGTTAAACTGAGCTCAGGCTGTTTCTCCCGATCCAGTGCTTTGTCCAGCACCAGCTCTGGGTATTTTCTGCCATCTCCACGATGATGAGTGACAACATGAAAATGGGAGTTGGGGCTGATTGTGTAGTTTTGAACCGTGTTACTACCTATGTCAAAGTCCTGAGCTATTTTCAAAGGAAACACAGTCCCTGTCTGGACGCTCTCGGGGATTTTTAGGAGCATTTCTCTCTCTAGGAACTCTGGGGAATGGTCATTTATATCTGTGAGCTGTAGATCAGCTTGAATAATCTGTACCGGGTTTTCCAGTAATAGTTGGAAATGCAGTATACAGGGATCTGTTGCCCGGCACAACACTTCCCGGTCTAGTTTTTCATATAGAAGCAAATTCCCGGTCGTTATATCCAGCTGCAAGAGCTGTTTGTTTCCTTTGTAATGGATTCGCGCGCCCCGCGTGGCTAGTTCCCCCACCCTGAGATCCAGGTCTTTTGCCAGGTTGGCCACAAGAGACCCACTTTCTCTTTCTTCTGGCATGGAATACCTAATTTCTTCAGAGCCAGTCTCCCACAAAAACAACAATATAGCAAGAAAGATAACTTGCCTTTTTTGTAGCGTTTTTGCTGGCGCAGTCTCCATTGTCCAGATCCGGTGCAAGAAGGTAATTTCTTCAACTCGATATACAACCAATCCAGATGAGTTCGTTAAATAAAATGGAATTTGATCTGATTGACTTGCACTAGGACGATGCCCTTCTCAGAGATCTCTGCCCCTACATCCTATGTAAATTGCTTCCTTCTTTTAGAAAGCACTCGGGGTTGTGATTCCCACTTTAACAGCTTCTGGGACAGTCACAGATCCCTTCATTCATACTCCTAGCTTGCAGCGCCACCAGGCGTCACTATTTACTATTGCATATAGTATTGGCCATTTCATTCCAAGCTTTAACTTGGTATGTATCAGTTTCCTTTTAAGTCAGAAATGCTCCCGATTGATTCTGTATTTCCAGTTTTTAGTTACTGGAAGTTCTGAATAAGCATTTGCTAAGTTAACTTCCAGTTAAAGAATACTTTTCAGAACAAACTAAAATGATGTATCAGTATTCCTCATAAAACACCTTTTGAGTACTCAAACTTTCTCTTGTGGGATTCTTATTTGATTATATTCAAGAAATTAGTAATAATGGTAAGTTTACAATTTTTCAAAATGGTTTTATTTTAAATATACATCAGAAAAGGGAAAAAATCATGTGTGTACAACTCAATAACTTTTCAGGAAGTGAACACACTGGTAAGCAGAACCTAAATTAAAACTAAAATGTTACCAAAACCCTAGAAGCCCTCTCCTGTCATTATCTGGTCACTAAAGGTAAAACTCTTCTGATTTCTATTATTATAGTGTGGGGTGGTTTTTTTTCTGTTCTTGTTTTTAAGCTTTCACACAAATGGAGTTATACAATATTACTCATATGTTTGTAAAGTCCACCCCTTCTATACTGTTCTAACTTATCTCATTGCTTTGTGTTACTCTATTGTACAATGATTTGTTTTTCTATTCTCCAGTGGATGGACATTGGTATTTTCCAGTTAAGGGATATTTTGAGTACTGCTGCTATCAATATTTTTGCTGTCTTTGTGTGCACTTATGTTGTGAAGAGTGAGAGCTCCAGTTTCTCCAAATCCTTGTCATCATTTGATATTGTCTTTTAACCATTTTGGTGAGTGTGTGGTGATGTCATGTTGTAACTTTAATTAGGATTCCCCTGAAGATTAATTAAATGAGTCCATTTTCACTTGTTTATTTTTATTAGAGTACATTCTTATGAAGTACCTGTTTCTTGTCTACTGTTCTTGTTAGGGCATTTGCCTTTTTTTTTTCTTAGGGATCTTTAGAAGTTCCTTATATATTCTGGATTTAAGTACTTTTTCAGACGTATGTATTGCAGGTATCTTCTCTGATTCTATTGCTTGCACTTTAAGTCTCAAGATATCTCTGAAGAACAAAACCTTTAAATTTTAATTTAGTCTAATTTTCAATATTTTTCAATTATGGTTTGAATTTTTTTGTATTCTCTTTAATTCTTTGCATACAGCAAAGTGATGAAAATACTGCTGTGTGGTGTTTTCAAAAAGTCAATTACTTTTTACATTTATAGCTATAATTCTCATGAAATTAACTTTTTAATAGGAATGAGGTTAGGCTCAGATTACTTTTTCATAAAAATATCCAAATGTCTTTGCACCATCTACTGAAAAAAGTTCCATTCTCCACTATTTCTGAGTTGTCATTTTTTTTCATAAATCAGATGACCATAGTTATGTTCAAGGCCCTTCTTTTTTTCAATTTTTCTCCTTGTTTATCCTGCAATACCAAATTATCTTAATTTCTATACTTTGTAATAAGTTTTATTATCTGATAATTAAGTCCTTTAGTTTTATTCTTTTTTTCAAGATTGCTTTGGTTAGTATTGTCTATTTCCATATAAATTTTAGATTCAGCTTGTCAGTTTTACAAAGAAATCTGCTGAAGTTTTTTCTAGGATTTTACTGCATCAGTAGATTGATTGAAGAGAACTGGCATATTCCCAACATTGAATCCTCCAACTGGAATGTCCCTGAATTTGACAAATATTCTGACAGGGGAACTGGCCTCCAATTTGCCATAGGCATATGAAGTTACTCTATCCCTGGCAGGAGCAGAAGCCTTTTGTCTGTTCTTAAATGAAGTCACTCCGTAGGGTCCGTCTCATTGCGACCCCATGGACTGTATGTAGCCTGCCAGGCTCCTCCATCCATGGGATTTTCCAGGCAAGAATACTGGAGTGGGTTGCCATTTCCTTCTCCAAGGGATCTTCTGGACCCAGGAATCAAACCTGGGTTTCCTGGCACTGTTCTTAGGCTTTTGCAAATTTCCTCAGGGCAAACTGTAGGAGTCAGTTCAGAGCTCTCTCAAGAAGTTTCCTTTTCAGGAAGCTTACTTAGCCCCTTCAGTTCTTTGAATATGATCTACTGTTTCTTCAAACTAGTAATTTCTGAATTTTAACCAAGCTTTATAGTTGTTTGAAAGTGAAAGAAGAAAAAAAAAGTTGTTTTCTGCTGTTAAATAATCCTTCTAACTTGAAATAGAATACAACCAAATATATGCAAAACTTAAAATCTGAGACTACTTAAAATCTGTATTCTGTAACTTTTGGCCATAAGGAAGAGGAGTTCTGAAAGTGATGTGGGCCACGTTGACTTCAGTAGAATTTATGTCTGAAAGTGATGTGGGCCGTGTTGACTTAGGTAGAATTTATGTCACTAAAACAACACACTGTGTGTGCTAGGTCACTTCAGTCGTGTCAAGACTTTTTGCGACCCTGTGCACTGTAGCCCACCAGGCTCCTCTGTCCATGGGATTCTCCAGGCAAGAATACTGGAGTGGGTTGCCATTCCCTTCTCTAGGGGATCTTCATGACCCAGGGATTGAACTTGCATCTTCTGCATTGGCAGGTGAATCTTTACCACTATTGCCACCTTGGAAGCCCTAAACACACTTTATGCTGTGCCTAAAAAATGATGAAAGAGGAAATGTTAAAAATGAACATATATAATACATTTGAGAAAGTGATTGAAATGGGTATTATTATCCAGATATTTGGCTCCTTTTTATTTTATTTTATTTTGCAACAATAGAAATGGCCTGTTTTTCATGATGTATTCATTTTGTGGAAGTTATCTGGATATTTACTACTAAATTCTAATTGAATTTTAAAGTGTTGATGAGGTCTACACCAAAGTCTGCTAGTGATCTCCAGCTAGTAAGTAATGATCCATACTTTATGAATACACACAGTAATTTATAAATTAATACACTCATTTATAAATTAATACACAAAGTAATTTAAAAAACATATATAAAGTTAATAAAGGTGGGTTCTCAGTGTTTATTTGCTTAGACTCATTTAGGTAATTATACAAATTTGACTTTCCTGGCATAAACAAAAACATGAACTTTTTTCATAATGTTGAGATATAGTGGAGATATAGAGGTGAAATAGATATAGTGGTGAAAACGTCAATCAGATTTCTTGTCATCATACATTAAACTATTTCATTTAAATATCTAACAGTAAATGGAGGCATCATTAAAGTTAAATACAATATTTATGTCATTTGTTTAATTGTGTTCTTATCACTTTCTAATTTCAAGTATTAGATTGGATGAAGGTAAAAAGGTATGTTCAATGATAACTTTAAGTAGTTTTCATTTTTTATTTCATTACATCCTTAGAAAAAATATAATTAAGGAAAGATGCAAATAATTAAATTCCTGTAGAGTGATACTTGAGACTTATAAAGCAAACTCTTTAATAGATGTAAGTGGCTTTATAGTTATATCCCTATAACTTTAGTTGGAAATCACATAGCTTCCTTGGTTTAATGAACACAATATAAAGCAATTGCAATGCCAGGTGAGTTTATTTCTTATGTTGTCTTAAAGGAAAAAAAAAACAATGCTTTTTTCTTAATAATGAAAGTTTAGCATAATTGAAAAAACTACTTTGCAAAATGTCTGAAAGCTACATAGAAGAACAAAAGATAACTTGGACATAAAAAATATGTCACTGTTTTGTTGATAAAGACTGTCCATGTCTGCAGAATAACAAAGTGAAAATCTATTATCACTCAATAACCAGACTAGAACAGAATAACCAAAACT
The DNA here is from genome assembly GCF_032452875.1 of Bos javanicus. Lineage (NCBI taxonomy): Eukaryota > Metazoa > Chordata > Mammalia > Artiodactyla > Bovidae > Bos > Bos javanicus. The sequence goes on along the minus strand of NC_083874.1, from coordinate 51,786,924 downwards.
CAAAAGAAATTCTTACTCTTTTGAAGGTGCAGAGAAACTTCAGGGAAACCAAGAAAAACAAATACGTTAAACTACATTTGAACTTGTAGTTATAGGGCAAAAGGAAGGACAAGGCAGTATATGATGCCCTCTACCTCTTTAGTCCTTTGAAATGACTTAGGGTGTATTTAAGGTTCTGTGTTTTAAAAAATAATTTAAAAAGTAGTGACTTAGTTTTATTTAGTGAAGTAATGCCAAATTGTATCAGATTTTTCTTTTTAATTATTATTAGAATAATTTTTATGTTAATGTGAGTATGTAGCAATTGCAATGTGCTAGGTTAAGTAGCAGACAAATAAGAGAGAGAAATCTCTAGCATATTGGTGCTTACAATGGGATATGGTCAAAATTGTAGTGTATTACTACTTTAATAAAGTGCATGTTTATGTACAGTTTTGGAGAAACAAGTATGCTAAGATATGCTCATGGCTATTCAGGGGCCATAGCTTTGTAGAATAATCAACAAGAACGGTCTAGGTAGTTACAAAGAATTTCAAACACTAGCTTGCAAATAGAAAGCTGTATGATAAGGAAAAGCACCAAAAATATACAGAAATGCATGATTACACAGGAGCTTTAAAATGTTTCATTGAAAAGACATAAACTAAGAAGTTGATTTAAATATTAATAGAATTTCTTTTTATACTAGAGTAATTTTTAGTTATGGAAAGATTAATCATCAAGAGAAGGTCAAATATGGAGAAAATACATATTCAATATCCAGTACAACTAAAAATGCTAAATCTAATTAGCACAGAGACATGCATATATATATATATATATATGTATGTATATTTGTGTGTGTTAATCACTCAGTCGTGTCCGATTCTTTATGATCTCATGAACTGTAGCCTGCCAGGTTCCTCTGTCCATGGAATTCTCCAGGCCAGAATACAGGAGTGGGTTGTCATTTCCTTCCCCAGGGGATCTTCACGACCCAGGGATCGAACCTGGATCTCCAACATTGCGGGCAGATTCTTTACCACTGAGCCACCAGGGAAGCCCTATATATATATTTGTACAACAGTACAACTTCTTAAGAGAAAGGTATTGCAATGGGAATTAGGTTTGCCAAAATTAAGGAGAGGCTCACTTAACCAAATATGACATTTAACTGAATACAAAGCTATTTCTACAACTGGGGCTTTCTTTGATTTCTCTCTCAGTGTCCTGAACCAAGAGGTTAGGGAATACCGGCTTCAGGAATTTGAACTCACCAGTTCTATGGTCTCCCGTCAGACACACCTCGTACTGGTAGCTCTGGGACAGGGTCCCCGTGCCGCTGACGTCCACCAGGTGGCCCGGGAAGTGGCCCTCGGCCACCGGGCAGCGACCCGCCGAGGCCGCCCCGCCCCTCCTGCACAGCCGCACCGCCACGAACACCAGCACCGAGAAGAGGAAGAGCGACGACACCGACGCCAAGGCCACCACCAGGTAGACGGTGAGCGGGTCGGCGGGCACTGCGGCCGCCGCTTCCGCTTCCGGGGCCGGCAGGTAGGGCTGCGAGAAGCCGTCCACCAGCAGCACGTGCAGCGTGACGCTGGCCGACAGCGGCGGCTCGCCGTTGTCCTTGACCAGCACCACCAGCCGCTGCTTGGGCGCGTCGCGCTCGCTCAGCAGCCGCGCCGTGCGCACCTCGCCGTTGTGCGCCCACACGCCGAACAGCCCGGGCTCCGTGGCCTTGAGCAGCTGGTACGACAGCCAGGCGTTCTGGCCCGCGTCGCCGTCCACCGCCACCACCTTGGTCACCAGGTAGCCCGGCTCGGCCGCCCTGGGCACCAGCTCGGTGCAGGGCGCCGAGGCGTTCTGCAGCGGGTAGAGCACGAAGGGCGCGTTGTCGTTGGCGTCCGCCACGAGCACGCGCACCAGCGCCTGGCTGCTGAGCGCGGGCGAGCCGCGGTCGGTGGCGCCCACGTAGAACTCGAAGGCTCTTAGGGCCTCGTAGTCCAGGGACGTGAGGGCGAAGAGGTGGCCATTGTCGGGGTTGATGGACACGAGGGAGGCGAGGGGCACGAGCGGGTCGGGGGGCGGCAGCAGCGAGTAGGTGACCTGGGCGTTAGCGCCCGCGTCTGTGTCTGTGGCGCTGATGCTGCCGATGTGCAGGGCGGGGCTGTTGTTCTCGCGGACCCACAGGGTGTAGGAGGTCTGGGTGAAGGTGGGGGCGTTGTCGTTGACGTCGGACACCAGCACTGTTATGTTGTGCTCGGTTTTCAGTCTTGGGGTTCCCATGTCAGTGACCGTGATAGTGATGTTGTACTCGGCTCTTTCCTCTCGGTCCAGTGCCCCTTCTGTTATCAATGTGTAGAAATTCTCAACGGACGGTCTTAAAACAAAGGGGAGATTGTCATGTATAGAACAGATAACCTGTTGGTTATGTCCAGAATCAGCATCTGATACACTGAAAACTGCCACTAGGATCTCTGGCAGGTTTTCAGGGATGGGGCTAGTCAGTGAGGACATAGTCAATTGGGGAGCATTGTCATTCACATCCAGGACCTTGATGACTACAGAGCATTTTCCTGATAGTCCCCCACCGTCTGTAGCCTCGATATCCACCTGATACGATTGAAATTCTTCAAAATCCAATTTCTTTTTTAGTCGAATTTCTCCTGTATTTGCGTTAATTTCGAAAGGTTCGTTAACGTCATCGACTTGAAATAGGGCGTAAGATACCTCTCCAAATGATCCTGCATCTAAATCTCTCGCTGAGACAGTGATAACCAGAGAGCCCAGGGAGCTATTTTCAGGGACTTGCGCCTCATAGAACTCCTGAGCAAACTCGGGGGCGTTGTCATTGCTATCCAAGACCAGGATCTGAATCTCTGTGGTCCCAGACAGAGGCGGAGACCCGCCATCCAGCGCTGTGAGGGTTAGCCTGAGCTCGGGCTGCTCCTCACGATCCAACGCTTTGTCCAGTACCAGCTCCGGGGACTTCCTCCCGTCCTTGCGGTTTCTAGTGAGAATGTGGAAGTGAGGGTTGGAGCTGATTATGTAGCTCTGAAGGCCGTTGCTACCAGCATCTAAATCTTGTGCCATTTTCAAAGGAAATACCTTACCTGGTATAGTAATTTCTGATATTTTTAGTTGCATTTCTCTAGCAGGGAACTCTGGAGCGTGGTCATTTACATCTCTAATTACCAAGGCAGCCTGAAATAACTGAAAGGGATTTTCCAGTAACACTTGGAAGGGTAGCACGCAGGGCTCAGTGGAGCCGCACAGCTCCTCCCGGTCCAGTTTATCATTCAGCAGCAAATCACAGGTGCCTGGATCAAGCCGCAAATGCTGTCTATTCCCCTTAAAAACAACTCGGGCGCCCCGGGCAGCCAGCTCTCCCATCCTGAGTCCCAGGTCTTTTGTCAGGTTGGCCACAAACGTGCCACTTTCTGTCTCTTCCAGTACAGAGTACCGAATCGTTTCTGAACCTGCCTCCCACGAAAGAATCAATGTAATGAAGATCATCACTTGCCTTTTCTTCTGATGTAGTTTCCTTTGCACCATTTCCATTGTTATGTCTGGTTCCAGAAGAAAAATCTTTTTCCAATCCCAATCACTACGTCCACTGTTGACCCTTCAAAATGTCTGCTCCGGAATTTCAAATTCGTTCCTATAACTTGTCTGGCAGCGACTGCTCCCTGAACACTTCTGTCTTAGCTTAACCTGTAAATGAGCTCTATATTTTTCTCTTGGGCTTCTCTGAAATGGAGTCCACCGAGTCTGCAGAGCTTATATCCACTCTTAGCCTGCACTGCCACCATGCGTTGAAATGAGTAACTTCGTGGGGGTGCTGCAGGTCAACACCACATCCAAAATGTAAACATTATAAACGTTTTAAGGAAAACGCTGAGTTTCTCAGACTGCAGTGAGTGAACCACATGCATAAAGACTTATCTGGGAGTCTTTTTTTTTTTTTTCTTTTTCAGAACTTGAATTTTCTAGCCTTCTGGCTGTACTAACTAATCTGTAAGTCAGTCTTTCTCTTTAAGAATTCTGATACATACTAACACATTTAAGAGTCATTCCCTCAGGTAATATAAACTTCCTATAACCAACTTTCATTCATTGGTTCAGTTCAGTTCAGTTGCTCAGTCGTGTCCCACTCTTTGCAGTTTATCTCTGAGGAGCAGTGTAATTTCTGAATCTGAGAAGTATACTATTTAATTGTCCCACGGACACTCTATACAAAAGTAAAAGTTGGTTAGCAAGATCAATCTTAAACACTTATTTCTCTAAACTTTATGACTAATAAAATGGAATGAACAACATACTTACCGTTGTTTTGTGGTCACACCTGCACAATAAAGGGAACAATTAGGCTATTAGGAAAATTGAGGCCAAGAAATAGGTATTATAGAAGTATCAAATCAAATTATTTAAAAGAGGGGCCGGGAATAATCTGGTATGTATCGTAAGTAAGCATTTTAGGAATCCATTTCATTTTTGTATTGGTAGAAATGGCCATGATTTTATTAGGGTTGTTCATTTTATTGTAACTTTTTGGTCAAATTTCCCTGCTGTGTGTATTAATTAATCAAAGTCCAAATGTATTACCCTGTTATAAGGGCATAATGCAATGTAGAAAACGAACATTCAAGAATCACCTCTGCCATTCTTTCACAATAAGGATAACACTTGGTCCTATAAATACAGACCAAATAACGTAGTGTGAAAGGTGGATTATATTTGAGTGGATACCCTGAAATTCAGTGATAGTTCATTATAACTATGTTCATTCCTATCTCACCAATTTCTGCTCAGATACACTGGGAAATATATCTCTAAATTTCCTGAGAATGCAATAAATGGGTCAGTGCATATCTAAGCATACAAAAATACCAAACATAATTTACTTCAGAATGATTTTGTATTTGTGGAGAGGTGAAATGATTTGAATTCAAGCAAAATTCACTTCAGGTAAGGAGTGAATGATGGAAGGTTAAAAATGAGGATATTTTTCAAAATACTTCAACTCTAGCTAAAATAAAGCTAAATAAAATCTAAATTCTGAGCTGATGAAATCATTTTATAGTTGAAAAGCAACTCTATATACCCAGAAGGATAAAATTAAGATCACTGTCACCAGCCTCCATTGTTCACTTGGTAAATGTTGCTGAAAACAGACTCCCCTGAGGATATGAATAATGAAATACACTGATAAAGTAAAACCAACAATCAGAAACATCTTGGATGGGTTTAGCTTCTTCTCTGAAACAAAATTATTTGTAGCTCAGTCCTAAATGCTTCCTCTTTTCAGTGGACATTCTGAGTTCTGATTCCAACTTAATGCCGTCTCTGGCATCCACAGTTCTTTATTCACTGTCTTTGCCTGAAGGCATCCTCAAATACAGCTTATTAAATTATTTTCATTTTAAAACATTTCATTTATTAGTAGTACAGTATATATAAAAATCAAGTTAGATCATTGAAGTGTCTGTGAGAACATTGGTTGCTATAGAAAGAAGGTAATGTCTTAATGTAACCCAAAGAGAGGTCAGTTGGGTATGTGAAGAAACTCCCTTTTTGGAAAGTGGATTGCGTTAGATTCCTTCAGGAAAATGCTTCTCAGTTGCTCAGATTTGCTAAAGTAGAGTTGAATTGACTTTGCTTTTATAAACCCATCTCACAAGGACTATTCATTTAAAAAATTTTTATTATGGACAAAGTTCAACATATGCAAAGTAAACAGCATAAACTTCCATGTACACACCTCCCAACTTCACAACATTCTGTCTTGTTTCATCTATACCTTTTCCTCCATTTTATGCCTCCCAGTCAATGTTCAGTTTTGCATGGTTCTTTTCTTACGGTGATGTTTACACAAATTGAAAGGCACCAATCTTAACTGTAGCATTTTTAACAAATGGATCCATCTGTGTAACCCACATCTCTCTCAAAATAAAGAACATTTCTGTGATCCACTGGGAACTGTATTAATTATATCAGTATTTTTCAGATTAATTTTAATAACTAGATGGCACAATCTTGGTCTCCTCTGGACAGGGGAAGCTAAACAATGTAAAAAATCACCATGTGCCATGCTCTTTTTGCTCATGCGTGCTACTTGGAAGTTACCTTTCAAGATTAATTTAGCTGGATTATTACCAGTGAATTGAAATAATAATTTAACTGATGAAACATTGTCAAGTATGTTAATTTTATTTAGTTAACTTATAACCATTGCATTGCTGATTTCCATTTATATGCCACACATTTGTCTTTCTTTCATTCTGTTATAAAATTTAAAAAGTCTTCAAGTTTATTAAAAATGAAAGTTAAAGACTAAGCTTCAAGGATGAATTGAAACTCTTGGAAATATTTCTAAATTTAGTTACATGTAAGGAAAACACAGTATTCAGGGAAAATATAGAGATGATATATAAGCCAATAACTTAGGGAAACCTTTCATCTGATGGGATGGGATACCTGCTGCAGAAAAGTTTGAGAATATAAACAATTTGATGCTAAACGCATTTGAAAACTGAAATCATTGAAAAAAGTTTTTTGCCAGCATTGCTATATATTTGCCAATTTTATCAATTAAAAAACAGCTCATTTCACTAATTTTATTTTTGTTTTGAATTTCATTTATTTTTTAATATATATATATATTCCTACCTCCTGCTTGCTGTGGGTTTATTTTCCCCTTCTTTTCCTGCATGCTTGAGGTAGGAGCTTAGACGATTGAGACTTTTCCTCTGTTCTAATATATGCATTTTGTGCTATAAAATTCCCTCTCTGCACCACTTTAACTATGTCTTATAAATTTTGATACATTGTTTTTACATTTCCAGTTCACTTCAATATATTTGAAAAATTTCCCTTGTGACTTTGTCATCAACCCATGGATTAATTAGAAGTGTATTGTTTAGTCTCCAAGTGTTTGAAGATTTTCCTGTTATTTTTAGTTTGATTCCATTGTAGTTGGAGAACCCATGCTGTATGATTTCAGTTTTAAAAATTGGTTGAGTTTGTATTAGGCTTATTTATGTGGTCTGTGTTGTATATGATCTCTGAGCATTTGAAAAGAATGTATATTCTGGAATTGTTGGGTGTTCTATAAATATGTTGGTTGTTGGTTGAACTCTTCTGTACTCTCGTTGATTTTCTGTCTAGTTGTTCCATGAGTTGAAATAGGGTTCAAAGAGGGTGTTTAAATCTCCAAGTTTAATTGTGGATCTATTTCTCCTTGCAGTTCTGTCAGTTTTTGCTTAACATATTATTCATCTCTGTTGTTTGATATGTATATATTTAGGATTGTCTTTATCATTATATAATGTTCTACTTTCTCTGGTCATTTTCCTTGCATATTTTTCTTTTTACTTTCAATCTGCCTGTGTCATTATATCTGGAGTGAAGTTTCCTATAGCTAGCATATGGTTGGTCCATTTTTGAAAACCCATTCTGGTCATCTGTTTTAATTGGTGTGTTCAAAATATTTACATTTAATGTAATTACTGATATATTAAAGCTTAATTCTATAGTTTTTTTTTTTTGTTTTCTATTTGTCTGTCTTTTCTGTCTCCATTTTAGTTTTCCTGCCTTCCTGTGGGTTATTAGAACAGTTTTTAGAGTTCTACTTTATCTATAGTGGGTTTTAGTGTGTCCTTTTGTATAGCTTTTATAGTAGTTGGCCCACACATAACTTGTTAGGGTTTGAAGTGAAATGAAGTCGCTCAGTTGTGTCCGACTCTTTGCGACCCCATGGACTGTAGCCTACCATGCTCCTCTGTCCATGCGATTTTCCAGGCAAGAATACTGGAGTGGGTTGCCATTTCCTTCAGGGTTTACTGGTTGTCATTTTGCATATGCAAGGGTGGAAAACTTAAGTACCGTTACATACCTTTACCCTTCCCCATTTATAATTGTCTTAAATATTTCCTCTATAGAAATTTTGAACATAGACAGTGTTATAATTTTGGATTCAACCATCAAACATAATTTAGAAAACTAAACTCTAAAGAGAAGGAAAATCTATGGTGTTTACACATATTTTTGTTTACTGTGTTCATTCTTTCCTGATGTTCCAAGATTCCTTTTATTATTGATTCCTTTCTGTTTGGAGAGCTCCCTTTAGCCTTGTTTAAAAGAGTAGGCCTTATGGCAACAAATTTTCTTCCAGGAGGGTATTTTCACTGCATGTAGAATTCTGGGTTAATTGTTCATCAGTTGGAAAATACTGTGCCATTTTCTTCTGACTTCCATGGTTTCTGATGAGAAATCAACTCTTATTCAGATTGTCATTGCTCTATGTGTAATGTGTCATTTATCTGTCACTGCTTTTCAGACTTTTTCCTTCTGTTCAGTTTTCAGAAATTTGACTATATATCTTTTCAGTATATTTTTTTGTTTATCTTGTTTTGGATTTGTTTGGCTTTCTAAATCTCTGGATCTCTATCTTTTGCCAAATTTGGAAGGTCTTCTCTCCTTCTGGGATTCCAATGACACAAATGTTAGATCTCTTGTTATTGTCCAACAGGTCTCTGAGGCTCTGTTAAATTTTTAGTCTGTTTTTTCTCTTTTGCTAAAATTGGGTAAATGCTTTGTTGTTATCTTCTAGTTCATTGACTCTTTGTCTTCCTGTTGTTAAGCTTGTCCACCAAGTTCTTCAATAATTGTATTTTTAATCTCTAAAATTTTCATTGGTAGTTCTTTACATCTTTTATTTCCTTGTTACAATTTTATGTTTCTTTTCTGAGAATATTTTTTCTTTTATTTCAAGCATGTTTAATATTGCTTATTGAGGCGTTTTTCATCGTCAATTTAAAAATCTTTGTCAGATATCTCCAACATCTCTTTCATCTCAGTGTTGGCATCTTTTAATAGTCTATTTTACTTGGTTTGATATCATTCCAGTTCTTGCTATGACCCGGGTAGCACCTTCCTAGATGTGCCTGTACCCAAAAGGAACTCTTGCCCAAGTGCATGAGGAGATATATTCTAGAATGCTTATATCAGTATTGTTATGATAACCAAATTCCTGGAGCAACCCAAAAATCTACAATAAAATGAATTTAAAGGTGAGGGTGTATTTATTTAATGGGATACTGCAGAGCGGTGTAATTGAATGAACTGCATTTAACACTGATGAGTTCAATACCATAATGACTGAGAAAAGCAAGCCCACAGATGTCCATACTATGTCAATCCATTTATATAAATTGCAAAGACAGACAAGATCAAACAATGTATTATTTAGCAATATATGCATTTCCAATACAACTACAAAGAATAACGAGTAATTAATAAAAATTCAGGATAGTGGTTGATTTTAATGCAAGTGGAAGATGTTATGGTGGAGGCACACAAGGATTTCCAACGTCTTGACATTGTTCTAATTCTTAAGTAGATGATGAACATTTTATTATTTTTAAATTGCACATATACATTGTGTACACTTTTTGGAATGTTTAATGGATTTCAAAATTTAAAAAGTAAAGACAAAAAAGCGATATCTTTGGGGTCAGGCTGCCTGGAGTCAAATCCTGATTCCACTACTTATTAGCTAGGTAGCCTTGGGCAAGTTACTTTAACTCTGTTCCGTTTGTTCATCTCTAAACTTGGCTTACCAGTTGTACCATTATTTAAACGAGTAAATGAGATATGTGTACAGAATTTAGAAAACAGTAAAGTACATAGATAGTATGTAATATGAAAAATATATGTAACATATAATTTTAATAATTAGACTTCCTCTGCACAGAATCAGACACGACTGAAGAGACTTAGCAGCAGCAGCAGCAGTCTTCCTCCAGACCTTCTTTCAAAAAAAAAGTCTCATTTCTTAAGAAATAAAAAGGAATTTTTTTGGAGAACAGTAGAACATTTTGGTAAAGAACAGGAATTCCAGCATAAAATTTTTGTATCCTAACACTTGTAGGGCCACATCCTGAAAAGAGTTCTTTGCCCATTCATCACAGTGCTCCTTAAAGTCTGATATTTTATAAACCTGGCTCTGCACTGCCTCATGTGGAGCACCTTGTCAGAAAATCCACTCAGGACAGAAACTTGGGTGCAGACTACCTTATCACATAAAAGCTGATAAGACCTAGCAAAACAGCAATTGCTACATACCAGATACTCAAATTCTTTTTCTTACATATGAACACATCTCTCACCAGACATGAAAACCAAAATTACACAGAAACACACAAAAAAGAAATGGGAACTCCAGGAAACAGATCATTTAGAAAATAAAATGAACTTTGAAAATTCCAAGTGCTACTATGGAAAAGACACATCAGATAATAAGAAAACACCTAGGGATTTAAATACTCCATTAAAATTGAAAATTTAATAAACATACTCAAAGTGACTGAAAGATGTTAAATGAGGATATAGAGGGAAAACCAAAGATATATAGGAGAAATATAAGAAACAGAGAAATGATTTAAATTGTTCAATATCCAACAAGCTCAAGCTTCAGAAAAAATAAGCTAGGAATACAACTATTAAGGAAATAATATTAGAGATGAAATAATTTCAGATATGACAAGGCATGAATTGTTAGAAAGTGTATTGAATATATATGTATGCAATGAAGCAGAATCGAAAACTGCATTTTCAGACATGCAGAGATACAAAAAGTCTGTATTTGTGTACCTTCTCTTAAAAAGCCACTTGAGGGTATATACTGTAGCAAAGAGATGGAATTTAAAAAAAAGGAAAGGAGATTTCCTTGAACCCTACCCAAAATCACCTAACATAAGCCCAGATCCTCTAACTCCTTGGTAGGGTGCTATTATGTGCATGGATCAATGGTTCTCCATGGTGTGCAGTCTCCCTCATTGCTGCTGCTGCTCAGTCACTTCAGTCGTGTCCGACTCTGTGTGACCCCATAGAGGGCAGCTCACCAGGCTCCCCAGTCCCTGGGATTCCCCAGGCAAGAATACTGGAGTGGGTTGCCATTTCCTTCTCCAATGCACGAAAGTGAAAAGTGAAAGCGAAGTCGCTCAGTCGTGTCCGACCCTCAGTGATTCCATGGACTGCAGTCTACCAGGCTCCCCCATCCATGGGATTTTCCAGGCAGGAGTACTGGAGTGGGGTGCCATTGCCTTCTCCGATCTCCCTCATAAGTCAGTAAACCTAACTTTGTTCTGATATAATGTGTTCCTGGTGATCTTTAGCTGAAGAGCATTCATAATTTATATGGTCATTAAAGATAAAATTTTAATACTGCTTTTTAGGTTTTAAAACATCTATAAACAATACAAGGAACTCTTAACTATAGTCAAAGAGTAAAAAGTACCATTAATGCTGACTATATAGAAGTAAAAACTCATTTTTGAGAGGTTTGAAAGTGTAAGGGAGAAACAAAAGGAAAAATAAGAATTCTATTAGTTTCTTTCATACAAGAAAATAATAAATGGTTGTTAGTGGAATAATAAGTGGAGGTTTCATTTGAGCAGAGAAAATAATGAGATAACTATATGGATGAGGGAAAGTTAAAGTGTATAGGATACCAACAACAATAGAGTGAAATTGAAGTTTATGAAAAAGTTACAAGCATATTCTTAGTGAGAAGAAAGTATTTAAAAAGCTAGAAGATAAAGGTTTAAAAGTGCTTCCAGAGGGATAAAATAAAAAACAGATAATATCAGATGTTGGCAAGAATGTTGAGGAACTGGTACATCCATATGCTGCTGATAGCAGTCAGTGTAAATGGGTACAACCACTTTGAAAAACTATTTGGAAATATTTACTAAAAGTGGACATGCACTTACTGAACGAGCAACAAATCAACCCTAGGTACACACAGAACAGAAATGCATATACGTGTTTGTTGAAGGATATGTATGAGAATGTTTATAGCAGTATTATTCAAACAGCCAAACCTTACACGAACCCAAATATCCATATACAGTAGAATGGGTTATAAATTGTGAAATATTCACAGTGGAATACTATATAGTAACAAGAATGAACAACTAAAATTAAAAATAGTATTTATGGATAAATGTCATAAACATATTGCTGAGTTAAAGACACCAGATGCAAAACAGTTCACACTCTACTATTTCATTTATATAAATTCAAAACAGGCAAAACAGCTGTAGCATTGGTTATTGAGTTATCTGTTATGTTTGAACTGGCAGGGATTTTAAAGGGTAATTTGTGTGGCACTTGGGATGCTAATAACTCATTTCTTCAAGATGCTGATATCACGTATGTTCATTTTCTGAAAATACAGTGAGCTGTATTAAGGATTTGTCCATTTTTCTGTATGTAATAATTCCATGAAAATATTCATTAAAAATTATTTTCCAGTAGGATGAGAGCTAGGGAGTGTAAACAGAAGAGTGTTGGTTTTCATAATGCTTTCTTACATATTTCTATGCATATATTCCTTTAAAAACCAAATATTATGTAAACATTTTAAATTTTTGTTATTTAGCATCAAATAAACTTTTAGAGTGTGATGAAGCAGAATGAATGTAGAGAAAACAATATTTTATGTTGCAAAAATTACGAAAAGAAAGCAAAAATTTCAGGAAAATCAACAGCATGCAAAGATTTGGAATGGCACGCTAAAACAAAAACAGCAAGAATCGAATGGAGTTTTCCAAAATTAGACAAGTTCATTGTAAAAGGGAAATCAATGCTATACATGAATGTGAGATTTTTCTCCATGAGGTTCTCAAATTTTTCATCTGGGGAATTAAATGACAAATGCCTTGCATCATGATGAGATCCCTAATTGAATCCAGAGCTATTCCGAAAGTTGGCATTTTCCTCTATTCAACGGGAGGTTGGGGAGAATCGGCTTTAAGAATTTAAACTCATTTAATCCCGAGCATAACGTCAAGCACACCTCCTACAGATAGCTCTGGGACAGGGTCCCCGTGCCGCTGACGTCCACCAGGTGGCCCGGGAAGTGGCCCTCGGCCACCGGGCAGCGACCCGCCCTTCCTGCACAGCCGCACCGCCACGAACACCAGCACCGAGAAGAGGAAGAGCGACGACACCGACGCCAAGGCCACCACCAGGTAGACGGTGAGCGGGTCGGCCGGCGCCACGGCCGCCGCTTCCGCTTCCGGGGCCGGCAGGTAGGGCTTCGAGAAGCCGTCCACCAGCAGCACGTGCGGCGTGACGCTGGCCGACAGCGGCGGCTCGCCGTTGTCCTTGACCAGCACCACCAGCCGCTGCTTGGGCGCGTCGCGCTCGCTCAGCAGCCGCGCCGTGCGCACCTCGCCGTTGTGCGCCCACACGCCGAACAGCCCGGGCTCCGTGGCCTTGAGCAGCTGGTACGACAGCCAGGCGTTCTGGCCCGCGTCGCCGTCCACCGCCACCACCTTGGTCACCAGGTAGCCCGGCTCGGCCGCCCTGGGCACCAGCTCGGTGCAGGGCGCCGAGGCGTTCTGCAGCGGGTAGAGCACGAAGGGCGCGTTGTCGTTGGCGTCCGCCACGAGCACGCGCACCAGCGCCTGGCTGCTGAGCGCGGGCGAGCCGCGGTCAGTGGCGCCCACGTGGAACTCGAAGGCTCTTAGGGCCTCGTAGTCCAGGGACGTGAGGGCGAAGAGGTGGCCGTTGTCGGGGTTGATGGACACGAGGGAGGCGAGGGGCACGAGCGGGTCGGGGGGCGGCAGCAACGAGTAGGTGACCTGAGCGTTGGCGTCCGCGTCTGTGTCTGTGGCGCTGACGCTGCCGATGTGCAGGGCGGGGCTGTTGTTCTCGCGGACCCACAGGGTGTAGGAGGTCTGGGTGAAGGTGGGGGCGTTGTCGTTGACGTCGGACACCAGCACGGTTATGTTGTGCTCGGTTTTCACTCTGGGGGTTCCCGTGTCATTGACTGTGATGGTGATGTACCTGGCTCTTTCCTCTCCGTCTAGCGGTCTCTCTCACCAGAGTGTGACAGTTTTTGAACGTGGGTTTCAAGAGAAAGGGGAGATCATTCTGAATGGAGGAAACCATCTTACCGTTTTCCCCGGAATCTGGATCAGAAACACTGAAAACAGCTACCACAGTCTCGGGGGAGTTTTCTGGGATAGAGCTTATGAGTCTCGACATGGTCAGCTTGCGGGCGTCGTCGTTCCCATCCACCACCTCTATAGCTACAGTGCATTTCCCCGAAAGCCTCCCACCATCTTTGGCTACAATCCCCACGTTATAAAACCGAGTTGCCTTGAAATCCAATGCCCTTTTCAGACCAATTTCTCCTGTTATTTCGTCTATTACAAATGGTTGAGTAACTTCATCTCTTTGGAATAGTGCATAGGCTACTTTCCCATATGTTCCTGCATCTAAATCTCGGGCAGAGACAGCGACAACTAAGGAGTTTAGGGGGCTGTTCTCTGGAATCTGGACCTCATAGACGGACTGTAAAAATTCTGGGGCATTGTCATTAATGTCCACGACTTCGATGCGGACTGTAGTGGTCCCAGACCTGGGCGGAGCCCCCCCATCCAGCGCGGTGAGGGTTAAACTGAGCTCAGGCTGTTTCTCCCGATCCAGTGCTTTGTCCAGCACCAGCTCTGGGTATTTTCTGCCATCTCCACGATGATGAGTGACAACATGAAAATGGAAGTTAGGGCTGATTGTGTAGTTTTGAACCGTGTTACTACTACCTATGTCAAAGTCCTGAGCTATATTCAAAGGAAACACAGTCCCTGTCTGGACGCTCTCGGGGATTTTTAGGAGCATTTCTCTCTCTAGGAACTCTGGGGAATGGTCATTTATATCTGTGCGATGAAGATCAGCTTGAATAATCTGTACCGGGTTTTCCAGTAATAGTTGGAAATGCAGTATACAAGGATTTGTCGCCCCGCACAGCACTTCCTGGTCTGGTTTTTTATGCAGCAGCAAATTCCCGGTCTTTAAATCCAGCTGCAAGAGCTGTTTGTTTCGTTTGTAATCGATGCGGGCACCCCGCGTGGCTAGTTCCCCCACCCTGAGACCCAGGTCTTTTGCCAAGTTGGCCACAAAAACCCACTTTCTGTTTCTTCTGTCATGGAATACCTAATTTCTTCAGAGCCAGCCTCCCACAAGAGGAACAATATAGCAAGAAAGAGAAGTTGCCTTTTCTGAAGCGTTTTTGCTGGTGCGGTCTCCGTAAGTCCAAACCCGGTTCAAGAAGGTGCAGTTTCTTCAACTCCCGATATACAATCAACCCAGGTGATCTGGTTAAATAAGCTTGCGTTAAATCTCTCTGACTGCCTTGCACTAGGCCAATGCCCTTTTTTGGAGTCCTCTACGCCTAGATCTTACGTAAAATGCTTCCTTCTTTTAGAAAGCACTGGGAGCTCTGATTCCCAGTTTAATGGCTTCCCAGTTAAGTTCAGTTCGTTTCAGTTCAGTCACTCAGTCGTGTCCGACTCTTTGCGACCCCATGAATCGCAGCACGCCAGGCCTCCCTGTCCATCACCAACTCCCGGAGTTCACTCAAACTCACGTCCATCGAGTCGGTGATGCCAACCAGCCATCATCCTCTGTCGTCCCCTTCTCCTGCCCCCAATCCCTCCCAACATCAGAGTCTTTTCCAATGAGTCAACTCTTCGCATCAGGTGGCCAAAGTACTGGAGTTTCAGCTTTAGCATCATTCCTTCCAAAGAACACCCAGGGCTGATCTCCTTCAGAATGGACTGGTTGAATCTCCTTGCAGTCCAAGGGACTCTCAAGAGTCTTCCCCAACACCACAGTTTAAAAGTATCAATTCTTCGGTGCTCAGCTTTCTTCACAGTCCAACTCTCACATCCATACATGAATACTGGAAAAACCATGCCTTGACTAGATGGACCTTTGTTGGCAAAGTAATGTCTCTGCTTTTCAATATGGCAATATTGAAATGCAATATGACCAACCTAGGTCATAACTTTCCTTCCAAGGAGTAAGCGTCTTTTAATTTCATGGCTTCCCAGGCAGTCACTAATCTCTCCATTCATACTTCTAAATACTATTGCATATAGTATTTGCTGTTTCATTTCATATATATGCAGTCAATATATTTGAAGTCACAGAATTGTTCCCAATTGTATCTCCAGTTCTTAGTTATTGGACGTTCTTAAAAAACATGTGCTGGGTTAACTTCAGTGAAAGAATACTTTTCAGAGCAAACTAAAACCCTAGTATTCCTCAGAAAGTGCATTTTGAGCACACAAAGAAACTTTTCCCTTATTGGATCCTTAATTGATTAAGAAATAAGTAATAATAGATGTTTAG
This sequence comes from Bos javanicus, assembly GCF_032452875.1. Lineage (NCBI taxonomy): Eukaryota > Metazoa > Chordata > Mammalia > Artiodactyla > Bovidae > Bos > Bos javanicus. The sequence goes on along the minus strand of NC_083874.1, from coordinate 51,770,736 downwards.
AATCTTACAGTATTATAAAATTTTAAAATATATCAGGAAAGGACATAATCATGAGTGTACAACTCAAAAAAGTTCAGGAAGTGAACACATTCATATGCTAAATGTAAAGTAAAATTGAAATGTTAACAAAAACTATAGAAGCCCCCTCTTGTTATTGTCTGGTCACTACTCTTCCCCTGCTAGATAAAGGTATGCACTCTTCTGAGTTATAGTATCATGTGTGTGTCATAGTATCATGGTTTCTGTCTTTTTTTTTTTTTAACTTACACAAATGGAGTTATAGAGTGTGTTATGTTTGCCTTCTTTCACTCAATCTTACCTTTGTAAAATTCATGTTACATATTGTTTTATTCTCATTGCTTTGTTATTCTATTGTACCACCATTTTTTATTTATTCTCCAGTTGATGGACCTTAGGGTTTTTCAGTTTGTGTATATATTGAGTAGTCTTGCTATAAACATTCTTGTTTTTTGGTGTCTGTGTGTTCATTTATATTTAATATTCCTAGGAGTTAGACTGCTGTGCCTTAAGATATGCACACATATTTATATTTTTGTTTTAGTTTTAATAGATATTGCAAAATAGTTTTCAACTCTGGTTTTACAAAAACTAGCAAAGAGTGAGAGTTCCAGTTGCTCCATATCCTTGTCAACATTTGATATTATCTTTTAATTTTAAACACTCTGATGAGTATGTGATGTTATATTGTAATTTTATTTTTATTTTATGTCACTGTAATTTTAATTAGTGTTCCCTGATGATTCCTTAAATAAGCACATTTTTCACATGGTTATTTTTATTAGGGTATATCCTTGTGAATTGCATAAGTCTTTTGTCTGTTTTTCTATTTAAGGTATTTGCCCTTTTTCTGATTGATCTTTAGAAGTTCCTTATATATTCTTGGCATAAGTACTTTTTTAGAAGTATGTATTGCAAATATTCTCTCCCATTCTATGGCTAGCATTTCAACTCTCTTGAGATATCTTTGAAAAACAAAACTTAACTTTTAGTCTAATTTTCCAATATTTTTAATTTATGGTTTGAACTTTTTGTATTTTCTTTAAATCTTTGCATGTGCCAAAGTCATGAAAGTATCGTTGTGTGGTGCTTCTGAAAAATCACTTTACTTTTCACATTTAGAGCTGTAATCCTCCTGAAATTAATTTTTTCATGTTAATGAGGTTAGAGTCAAATTGCTTTTTTTCATATAAATATCCAAATGACCACACTGCCTATTGAAAAGAAGCTGCATTTCCAATTATTTTCTGATGTATCCATTTTTTCATAAATCAGGGGTCCATAGTTCTGTACAAGTCTTTTTCCCCCATTATTCTCTTTGTTTATCCTGTAATACCATATTGCTTTTTAAGTAATAATTCATTATACAGATATACCAGTTTTTTAATTAATTACTTTCTGGTTGCACTGGGTCTTTGTCGCTGCATGCAGGCTTTTCTCAAGTTGGGGGGAGTGGGGGCTACTCTTTGTTGCTGTGCACGGGCTTCTGATTGCAGTGGCTTCTCTTGTTGCAGAGCACAGGCTCTAGGTGCATGGGCTTCAGTAATTGCAGCACGTGGGCTCAGTAGTTGAGGCTTATGGGCTCTGGAGCATGGAGTCAGTAGTTATGGTAGTCGAGTTACTCCACAGCATGCAGAATCTTCCCTGACCAGGGATCGAACCCATGTCCCCTGATTTGGCATGGGAGTCTTATCCACTGTACCACCCAGGGAAGTCCTGGGTGTACAGGACTTGGGTGTACCATATTGTCTTGGGTGTACAGTCCTGGGTGTACAGTCCTGGGTGTACCATATTGTCTTCTTAATTACTATACTTCATAATAGGTTTTATTATCTGATTGGTAAGTCTTCCAGTTTTACTCTTTGCTTTAAAATTGTTTTAGTTATTATTGTCCCTTTGTATTTCCCTATAAATTTTATTGACTCCCCTGGTGGCTCAGATGGTTAAGCGTCTGTCTACAATGCGGGAGACCCGTGTTTGATCCCTGGGTCGGGAAGATCCCCTGGAGAAGGAAATGGCAATCCACTCCAGTACTCTTGCCTGGAAAATCCCATGGACAGAGGAGCCTGGTAGGCTACAGTCCATGGGGTTGCAAAGAGTCGGACACGACTGAGTGACTTCACTTTCACTTTCATAAACTTTATTATCTTTTTAATATTTTTATTTATTTGGCTGTGCCTGGTTTTAGTTGCAGCATGTGGGGTCTATTAATAGTTCCCTGGCCAGGGATTGAACTCAGGCCCCATGCATTGGGAGCATGGTGCCTTCTCCACTGGACCACCAGGGAAGTCTCCATATAAACTTTAGATTCATCTTGTTACCTTTCACAAAGAAACATGCTAAAGTTTTGTTTAGGATTTTATTGCATTTATAGGTTGACTGGGAAGAATTGACATATTCCCAGCATTGAGTCTTCCAGTATTGGAACATTATATATCCGTCTGTTTATTCAGGTACTTAACTTTTCTCAGTAATATTTTATATTTTTCAGTGTATAAGTTTTATAGATATTCTGTTAGGTTTGTTTCTAGAAGTTTGATATTTCTGAAACTTGTAAGTGATAACTTGGAATTCTTCATTTTCTGGGTTTTATTGCTATATAGGAATACAATTATTATTTGCATGTAGACCTTATATCCAGTGGCATTATTAACTTCATTTATTAATCCTAACAGTCTGTGGATTCTTTATGACTTTTAATGTATACAATCATGTCATTTAAAAAAATAATCATATTTATGTATTTAGTTTTAGTTGTTCTGGGTCTTCATTGCTGCGAGGACTTTCCCTAGTTGCCTCAGTCAGGGGCTACTCTCTAATTGCAGAGAGTGGGCTTCTTATTGTGGTGGCTTCTCTCCTTGCAGAGCATGGGCTCCAGGGCAGTCTGGCTTAGGTAGCTGAGCTACTCCCTGGCTGTAGAGCACAGGCTCAATAGCTGTGGCACACAGGCTTAGTTACTCTGAGGCATGTGGGATCCTCCCAGATCAGGGATCAAAACTGTGTCTCCTGCACTGGCAGGTGGATTCTTTACACTGAGCGACCAGGGAAGCCCCATTGTCATTTTTTTAAAAAGACCTCTTATTTCATCCCTTCCAATTACTGTGCATTTTTTCCTTGCTTTATTCCACTGCTTAGAACCTGCAGTAAAACACTGAAATGAAATAGTATAAGCAGGCATTCTTGTTTTATTCTTGATCACTGAAGAAAAGTTTTAAATAATTTTCCATTAAGTATAATGTTTATTGTAAATTTTAAAATACTTTCTGAAAGTTCCCTTCTGTTTTCAGTCTGCTAACAATTGTGTGTGCTGAATTTTATCAAGTGATTTTTTTCTGTATCCATTGAGGTAATCATATGATTTTTCTCCTTTACCTATTAATGTGATGTATTGATAGATTTAAAATATTAAATTGATTTATATTCCCTGAATAAGTTTTCTCATACTTTATTATTTCTCTTTCATATATTTCTGAATTTTATTTGTTGATATTTTGTTTAGAATTTTTCCATCTGTGTTTTTAATAGAGATTGGTCTCTAATTTTCCTTCCTTATGATGTCCTATTCAGATTTGGATGTCATAATTCATTGAAGTCATTCTGGTACCCAAATAATCTGGGAAATATTCCCTGTTTTTTCTATCTTCCAAAAGATTTTGCATAAGTTGGTATTGTTCCATGAGTATTTAGGAGAATTCACTAGTGTAAACTGAAGTGGCAAGGTTTTTAATAACAAATTTAATTTACTTAATAGAACTAATCAGATTCCTTCTTGTTTCAGTTTTAGTAAATTGTGTACTAAAAGATTTTTCCATTTTACATAAATTTTCAAATTTATTGGCAGATGGTTATTCATAATATCCTTTTTTATTTTTTTAATGTCTGTAGGATTGATAATCGGAGAAGGCAATGGCACCCCACTCCAGTACTCTTGCCTGGAAAATCCCATGGACGGAGGAGCCTGGTGGGCTGCAGTCCATGGGGTCGCTAAGAGTCGGACACAACTGAGCGACTTCACTTTGACTTTTCACTTTCATGCATTGGAGAAGGAGATGGCAACCCACTCCAGTGTTCTTGCCTGGAGAATCCCAGGGACGGGGGAGCCTGGTGAGCTGCCGTCTATGGGGTCACACAGAGTCGGACATGACTGAAGCGACTTAGCAGTAGCAGGATTGATAATGATGTTCCTTTTTTCATCCCTGATATTTGTGATCGATGTTTTCTTTCTTTTTAAAATTAATCTTAGTAGTCTTAGTAAGAGTCTTTAATTCCATTCATCATGACATAGAACCAACTTTAAGTTTTGTTAATCTTCTTGGTTATATACTTTTAAAAATAATTTTATTTATTTAGTTTTGGCTGTGCTGGGTCTTTGTTGCTACATGGGCTTTTCTCTAGTTGCTGCAAGTGAGGACTGCTTTCTAGTTGCAGTACACGTGCTTCTCATTGTGGCGACTTCTCTTGTTGAAGAGCACAGATTCTAAGGCCTGTGGGCTTCAAGTAGTTGTGGCTCCCTGGGCTCTAGAGCACAAACTCAATAGTTGTGGCACATGGGCTTAGTTGCCCCATGGCATCTGGGATCTTCCTGGACCAGGGATTGAACCTGTGTCTCCAGCATTGGCAGATGGATTCTTCACCACTGAGCCACCAGGGAAGCCCTTCTTGGTTGTATATTTATCAGCATTGTATTTATGTTTATATATATAATACATGCATTATTTTTTCCTTCTTTGTTCTTTTTCTAACTTCTTCAGATGAAAGCTTATTGTTTTTTAACCTTTTTTATCTAATATGTTCATTTAAAGTTTTAAAATTTCTCTGTAAATTCTGTTTTGATATATCATATCTTAATTTTTACCCAGTTCAAAATGTATGGAAATTTCTTCTGCAATTTCTTCTTTTGACTCATGGATTATATTATTTACTTTTGAAGCATTTGGGGATTTCTGGATAAATTTTTATTTCTAACTTAATTTCACTTCTTTAAAAATTTTTAGAGAATTGCTTTATGACCTAGAATATGGATACTTTTGATATATGCCATATGCATATAAGAAGAACATGTACTTTCCTGTGTACTACGTATGTCAGTTTATTCACATATGATTATTGTGGTGTTCAGATTTTTAATATTCTGTTTTTGTGTGTCTTCTATCAGGGGTTGAGTTAATTGTTAATATATCCTCTCCTATGTGGATTTGTCTATTTTTTATGTTCTTTCAATTTAACTTTTTATATTTTGTAGTTTTCTTATGGGGATATATTTAGTCTTATAACTGACATATTTTTGGTATATTTTACCCATTTATCATTATGAAATATCTCTCCTTATCTGTAGTAATGCATCTTTCCTTAAAGTCTCCTTTGTTTTATGTGAGTATATCTACACTTGATTAGTTTGGTTAATGTTTGTATCTTTTTCTATTTTTAAAACTTTCAACCTGTGATAATACACACACACACAGGTATGTGACAACATATAGCTGAATTTTTCTTAAACCTATTCTGACAATTTTGGTTCTTTTACTGGATTATTTAATCCAATAGCAATTACTGTAATATTTGATATCTATCCATTTATATTTACCATCTAAATTTTTTTTTCTATTTGCTCTTAAAGTTTTTTTCTTCTTTTGGATAATTTAGATATTTCTTATTTTTTCCTTCAATTCATTTAAAAATTACTCTTATGATTATTCTAAAGATTACAACATGCATCTTTAATCTACAAGCGTCTAATACAAATTATTTCAGTTTACTACTCTCGTGATAATGTTTAGAACCTTAGAATTCCTTAACTCTGTTTATAATATCACCTGCCTTTTACATCACCATTATCATGAATTAAAATGCTACATATACTTTAAATCCTTTAAGAAACTATTATTTCTACCTTTATTAATCAATAAATAACAATTTATAGTTACCCTTATTCTTGTTCATTTCTTCCTGCAAATCTGTGATTCCTCCAGGACTGTTTTCCATCTTCCTAATGAATCCACTAAAAGTATTTATTTTAGTGCAGATGGGACTGTGATTGATTCTTGAAGTTTTTGTTTGTTTTAGAACTTCGTTTTTGCAAGATGTGTTTTCTGGTGATAGAATTCTAGTCTGGTAGCTAATTTTTTTCAGGACTCAAAAGACATCATTCCTTTGTCTTTTGGCTTCTTGATGGTCAGCTCTCCATCTTACTATTATTCCTTTAAAAGCAATGTCATTTTCATGTGATTGCTTTTAAGATTTTCTCTTTGACTTTAGTCTTTAGCAGCCTTCCTGTGATATTTCTAAATATGCGGTTTTTTACTCTTCTAATTAGGTTCACTGAACATCTTGAGGGGTAAATTTTTTCATCATTATTGGTCATCATTTCTTTACACATTCCTTATTCGCTATTCCTGGTCCTTCCAGGATTACAATCATGTATGTGTCGGAGTTTTTCATTATGTTCTACATGTAACTAAATGTTCTTATCTGTATTTTTAATTATTTTATTCTTCAGTGCTTCTATTTGGATATTTAATATTGACCTGTCTTGCATTCACTAATCCTATAATATTTTACGACAACTATGCCATTATACACGGAGAAGGCAATGGCACCCCACTCCAGTATTCTTGCCTGGAAAATCCCATGGATGGAGGAGCCTGGTAGGCTCCAGTCCATGGGGTCGCTAAGAGTTGGGCACGACTGACCAACTTCACTTTCACTTTCCACTTTCATGCATTGGAGAAGGAAATGGCAGCCCACTCCAGTATTCTTGCCTGGAGAATCCCAGGGACAGAGGAGCCTAGTGGGCTGCCGTCTATGGGGTCACACAGAGTCGGACACAATTGAAGTGACTTAGCAGCAGCAGCAGCAGCAGCATGCCGTTATACAATCTAATATTTTAAAATTTCAGTATTGTATTTTTCAGTCCCCAAATTATATTCTATTTCATTCTGTGGTGAAATTCTCTTTACCTGTTTTCTATATTCCTTATTTTAACATATTAGTTATACTTATTTTAACACCATTGTCAGTCAGTTCTAGTATCTTATTTTATCTGTAGATCACCCGTATGTCTGTTTTTTCCTCTAGGTTTTATTCATGTCAACCAGTTTTTTTTGTATGTATGCCTTATAATTTTTATCGAATGTTGATTATTAATGTAAAAAGCTCTCCTCCAGGGTTCTGATGATATTATATTTTTCCAGAAAGAGTCCATCTTTTCCTTTGTTAGCTTGACAGTGTGTGCTGAGTAGCTTCAGCCGTATCTGACTCTGAGACCCTCTGGACTGTAGCCCGCCAGGCTCCTCTGTCCATGGGATTCTCCAGGCAAGAATTCTGGAGTGGGTTGCTATATCCTCCTCCAGGGGATCTTCCCAACCCAGGGACTGAACCAGAGTCTCTTAAGTCTCCTGCACTGGCAGGTGGGCTCTTTACCACTAGTGCCACTGGGAATCCCCTTTAGATTGATAGAAACATGTCTAATCAAATTGCCTTAATTCAAAACAGGCACTGTGCTTAGTCAAGATTCTTTCCAGTCCTAATAAGTACCTGGCCCTCCAGAATTTTCAGTTCGGAACTCAGTGTATTCTCCACAGTCTCTCAGATGGCAGATCACAAATTCTGATCTCATATATTAAGACTATTAAAACTTCACTTGGCTTTTCAGTAATTTTCCACTTAATATTTTGGTCTTCTTTCCTGGAATGTCCCATAATTTGACAAATATCATGAGGGGGAGAACTGGCCATGAACTTGAATTCTCCAGTTTCCCAAAGACTGTTGAAGTTACTCTATCCCTGGCCTTTCCTTAGACTTTGCAAACTTCTTTAGGGCAAATTGACTATTGGAGTCAGTTCACAGCTCCAAGGATTTTCCTTTTCAGGAATCTTAGCCCCTTCAGTTCTTTATATATCATCTGCTGTCTGTTGCTTCAAACTGAAAATTTCTGAATTTAAAGCAGGTTTAAATAATCCATCTTATCTGAAAACAGAATTCTACCAAATAGGACTATTTAAAATCTATATTTTGTAATTTTAATAGTAAGAATGTTGTTTATTCGTTAAGTTGTGTTCCACTCTTTTGCTACCCCATGGACTGTAGCCCACCAGGCTCCTCTGTCTATGGGATTTCTCAGGCAAGAATATTGGAGTGGGTTGCCATTTCCTTTTCCAGGGTATCTTCTGGACCCAGGGATCAAACCCTCATCTCCTGCATTGGCAGGTGGGTTCTTTACTGCTGAGCCACTAGGGAAATCCAGTAAGAAATATAAGGTCTTAAAGTGATGTGGCTTATATTGCCTTCAGTAAAATGTCTGCCCCTAAAACAGCATGTACTAAACTCACTATATCTGTACCTAAAAACAACAAAGGAATTGTAAAAAATGTCAATATAATAGAAGTACTTGAGAAACTGTGATTGAAATGGGTATTATCCAGTTATTTGGCCTCCATTCTCTATTTTTGTTTTGCAGAAAAGAATTGTCCAATTTTCCATAAGGTATTCATTTTGTGGAAATTATCTGGATTATATTTACTATTAAATTATAATCACTGAATTTTAAAACGTTAACCTGTTCTATACTAGAGTCTGATAGTGATCCCCAACTGGTAAGGAATGATCTATGCTTTATGAATACACACAGCAATTTATAAGGTAATACACAAAGTAATTCATAAATTTACTCATATAAATTCATAAATGTGGGTTCTGAGTGTTTATTTGGCCAGTCTCCTTTGGGTGATTATACAAGTTGGGCTTTCCTGGCATACACAAAAACATGAAGTTATACTTTCATAATGTTGAAACATATTGCTGAAAACTTCAATCATATTTCTTGTCATCATCCATAAAACTATTTCATTTAAATATCTAACAGAAAATGGTAAACTCATTAAAGCTGGCTATTAATGTCATATATTTGTGTTTAATTCTGTTCATATTTTTATCACTTTCTAATTTCAAGTCTCAGATTGGATGAAAGCTAAAAGCTATGTTTCAATAATAACTTGAATAATTTTTCTTTTTTATTATATTTTTAAAAATGTAATTCAGGGAAACACAAAATAATTAAGTTCCAGTAGGATGACACTTGAGATTTAAAAATAAATACTTAGGTTATAAAGCAAACTCTAATTACTCATATTGTGCCAAAAGATCAATAACTGTTCTTATAGCTATATAAATTTAGTTAGAAATCACAAGTCATCTTAATTGGCCTAATGAACACGACATAAAACAATTATAATTCAGATAAGTTTATTTCTTAATTTCTATTTCTATTCTTATTGTCTTAAAGGAAAAAACAATGCTTCTTATTGAAAGTTAGCATAATTGAAAAAGTAAATTTACGCAAAATATACAAAAGCTACATTGAAAGACAAAACAAGGTCATTTGGACATCAAAAATACATCATCATTTTGTTGATAAAAGCTGCTCAAGTTTACAAAATAGAGTAATCAGACTAGAACATAATCAACAAAACTCAAGAGAAACTCTCCCTTTTTTGAAGGATGTGGAAGAACTGAAAGCCAAGAAAAACACATACTTTGTACTTACATTTGAACTTCTATTAATAGAGCAAAAGAAGGACAGGAAAATATATGATGCCCTCTACCTCTTGAGGCCCTCTAAAGGATTTAGGATTTACTTAAAGTTCTAAGATTTTTAAGTATGTTATCAAGCAGTGAGTTAGTTTTATTTTAGTGAAGTGAATTTGATACCAAATTATATAAGATTTTCTCTTATTTATAAATAATAATGTTTTTATTTTAATATTGGTATTCCTGAAGCAATTACAGTGTGCTAGGTAAGTAGGAAACAAATAATCCCTAGCATATATGGTACTCAGAATGGGATAGGGTCACAATTGTAGTGTATTAATAATTTAATAAAGTGCATGTTTAGGTGCAACTTATGAGAAATAAGTATGCTAAGTTATATGCTCATGGCTATTTGGTGGGGTACAGCCTTGTAGAATGAATGGTGAACAGGAAAGCTCTAGGTAGCTACAAAGAATTTCTAACACTCTGCCCTTGCAAATATAAGTAAAGAAACCAAAACATACAGAAATGCAAGATTATGCAAAAGCTTTAAAGTATTTCCTTAAAAAGACATTAAAAGAGGTTGATTTAAATATTAATAGAATTTCTTTACAGCTTGAGTAATTTATAGTTATGGGAACATTAATCACCGAGAAGGTAAAATATGGAGAAATAATATCAACTGTAACTAAAAATGCTAAATCCAATGAATACTATAAAAGGAAAATTTAGTAGAGACATGCATAAGTTTGGAATAGAGATATATATACAAATTTATGTAACAGTACAATCTCTTAAGAGAAAAATATTGCAATGTGACTTAGGCTTAACAAAATTGAGAGCCTCACTTAACCAAATATGGCATTTAACTGAATACAAAGCTATTTCTACAGTTGGGGCTTTCCTTGATTTCTCTCTCGTTGTCCTGAACCAAGAGGTTAGGGAATATCGGCTTCAGGAATTTGAACTCACCAGTTCTGTGGTCTCCCGTCAGACACACCTCGTACTGGTAGCTCTGGGACAGGGTCCCCGTGCCGCTGACGTCCACCAGGTGGCCCGGGAAGTGGCCCTCGGCCACCGGGCAGCGACCCGCCGAGGCCGCCCCGCCCCTCCTGCACAGCCGCACCGCCACGAACACCAGCACCGAGAAGAGGAAGAGCGACGACACCGACGCCAAGGCCACCACCAGGTAGACGGTGAGCGGGTCGGCCGGCGCCGCGGCCGCCGCTTCCGCTTCCGGGGCCGGCAGGTAGGGCTGCGAGAAGCCGTCCACCAGCAGCACGTGCAGCGTGATGCTGGCCGACAGCGGCGGCTCGCCGTTGTCCTTGACCAGCACCACCAGCCGCTGCTTGGGCGCGTCGCGCTCGCTCAGCAGCCGCGCCGTGCGCACCTCGCCGTTGTGCGCCCACACGCCGAACAGCCCGGGCTCCGTGGCCTTGAGCAGCTGGTACGACAGCCAGGCGTTCTGGCCCGCGTCGCCGTCCACCGCCACCACCTTGGTCACCAGGTAGCCCGGCTCGGCCGCCCTGGGCACCAGCTCTGTGCAGGGCGCCGAGGCGTTCTGCAGCGGGTAGAGCACGAAGGGCGCGTTGTCGTTGGCGTCCGCCACGAGCACGCGCACCAGCGCCTGGCTGCTGAGCGCGGGCGAGCCGCGGTCGGTGGCGCCCACGTGGAACTCGAAGGCTCTTAGGGCCTCGTAGTCCAGGGACGTGAGGGCGAAGAGGTGGCCGTTGTCGGGGTTGATGGACACGAGGGAGGCGAGGGGCACGAGCGGGTCGGGGGGCGGCAGCAGCGAGTAGGTGACCTGGGCGTTGGCGCCCGCGTCTGTGTCTGTGGCGCTGACGCTGCCGATGTGCAGGGCGGGGCTGTTGTTCTCGCGGACCCACAGGGTGTAGGAGGTCTGGGTGAAGGCGGGGGCGTTGTCGTTGACGTCGGACACCAGCACGGTTATGTTGTGCTCGGTTTTCAGTCTTGGGGTTCCCATGTCAGTGACCGTGATAGTGATAATGTACTCGGCTTGACTTTCTCTGTCAAGAGGGCTGTCAGTTACCAGGGTGTAGAAATTCTTGAAAGTCGGTTTTAAAATGAATGGCAGATTGTCTGGAATGGAGCAAATCATCTTTCCATTGTCTCCGGAGTCTCTATCTCGAATTCGGAAGATAGAGACCACGGTCTCCGGGGCATTTTCTGGGATGGAGCTGATGAGTGAAGATATGGTAAGTTCAGGGGCATTGTCATTCACATCTACCACCTCTATTACTACAGTGCCTTTCCCGGAAAGGCCTCCTCCATCTGTAGCCTCAGTTTCCACGTGGTAAGATTTGATTTGTTCAAAATCCAATTTCTTTGTCAGTCGGATTTCTCCTGTGACTTCATTTATTGAGAAAGTTTGTTTAATTTCCTCTGAGGCTTGGAACAAGCTATAGGAAACAGTCCCAAAGTTTCCAGCATCTACATCCCTAGCTAAAACTGTAAGTATTAGGGAGTCTAGAGGGCTGTTTTCCAAAACCTGCACCTCATATGGAGTGTGCACAAACTCGGGAGCATTGTCATTGACGTCCATGATCAGGATTCGCACCATGCTGGTGCCGGACCTAGGTGGAGACCCACCATCCAGCGCCATTAGGGTTAAGCTGAACTCTGACTGCTCCTCTCGATCCAGCACTTTGTCCTGCACCAAATCTGGATATTTCTTGCCATCACTATGATTTCGAGTGAGAACGTGAAAATGAGAATTGGCGTTGATGGTGTATTTTTGAAGACCGTTGCTACCCACGTCCAAATCCTGAGCTAATTTCAACGGAAATACAGTCCCTGGCTGGCTGTTTTCCGGTATTTTCAAAAGCATTTCCCTATTTGGGAATACTGGGGAGTGGTCATTTATGTCCTGTATTAATAATTCTCCTTCAAAAAATTGCACTGGAGTTTCCAGGAACACTTGGAAATGCAGCACACAGGGTTCATCGGAGCCACATATGTCTTCCCGGTCTAGTTTCTCCCTCAAAAGCAAATCTCCAGTCTGACGATCCAGCAGCAAGCGCTGCTTGTCATCGTCACAAACCACCCGAGCCGACCGTGCCTTCAGCTCCCCAAGTTCCAGGCCCAGGTCCTTGGTTAAATGGGCTATAAAGGAGCCGCTCTCTGTTTCTTCCAGAACAGAATAACGAATAGGCGCAGGGTTAGCCTGAGACAAGATTACCATCAAAATAAAGGTTGTCACTTGCCTGTTGGGTTGAATTCTCTCTAGCGTCTCCATGTTGGAGCCAGGGTGCTTACATCCAGTCCCCCTTCAGCAACCAGAAGAAGACCAGAGGTGTTAAATTTTCTTGCTTGGTAGAATCCTCACAGAGTCACTTGTAATCTTAAATTCGTTTAGAATATCGCTGCCCAAATTCGTTGGTAACCCAGTACTGCTGGCAGAGCTTACTTGTGGTGGTGTTTCCGTCTTGCAGCAAAGGAATACGTGAGCGTTCTAGGGCTGTTTATTCACAATCTTAGCCGGCAGCGCCACCCTGCGTCCCGATCGATAAACTAACATTCTTAACTCAGCCTATTTTGGAAGTGTTCAAATTAAGCCATTTCAAAAAGTGTAAAGGACTTTTTCAAGTATTATTCCATTAAATGACTTAATGTATACGTTATTCCATTACATTGTGTGAGCTATAATAATTGTGAGCACAAAGCCAGGGACTATCTCCATCTGCCCATACCCTTTACAGTAGAACTTAAAGAACTCCATTTACCCTTTGCCATAATCTAACCAGGGGAGATAAACTCTTATAAAATTACAGTCCATAATAGTTATATCTGTTTATTTCCAAGTATTTGAGAAATTTATGATGATGCAGAAAGTTTGTTAAAGTGCTCTGTACCACCTGGTCTCAGGGAGACTTTTTCAAAGGAAAGGTTCTATGTTTTTACACTGGTGTGCAAGTGATAATACAGTTGAATAAAGTGGCATCTTGCCTTATTATAAGCCCTTTTACAATGTGAACCCACATTAAAATATTAGGGAGGTCAGATAGTATTAGAAACAGATTCTTAGATGCATAAAGAAAATGAAAGGATTTTTATAGATAAACAGAAATTCAGAGGATGATAAGACTTGATTATTCTGCGTGACTATTAGGATAATATCAAGCCAAAATTGAGTAAGTGAAAATAATAGAATTTTATTAAGAAAAAGGCTTTAAGATGATTTAGCTCAATAGATATCTATAATTTATGAGTTTACTTCTCACCACACTGACCCTTTGTTTCCTAGATATCATATTCCTTGACTACCCAATTTGCAGAAGACAGGGAGCTATGATTTGAAACATTTTAATCTGTGAACAAATGGTGCCTCAAGCTTTGTCTACTCATACATGGTGAAGAGGAAAGACTTGTTTATAAAATGGATTTCAGCACAGTGTGCAACCATCCTGATTTCTCTGATACAGTAAGTTAACTGAGACACAGTTAACCAGTTTACTATTTACTATTAGTATACAGAATGGAGTACCATTTATTTGGGATTTCTCCTCCTTAAATATCTTATAATTTAACTAAATTCATAAATTACAATTCACATTGAATGCATTATTTTAAAAGCATGTCAGTAATCTTAAGTTCTTATGATAGAAAGTATTAGGGAAATAAATTTTTTGGCCACACCACATGCATGCAGCATCTTAGTTCCCCAACCATGGATTGAATCTATGCCTCATGCAGTGGAAACGTTGAGTCTTACCACTGGACTACCAAGAGAACTTCAGGAAAAATTATTTTTGAAAGAAACCTGGACAATAGTAGTCATTCAGTAAATATCAATTGGGTAAATTAATTAATCCACTCTAATCATTGTGTTTCTGCCTATATTAGAAGATTATTGTCACATCATGCATTCAGTCATGAACATGTCTGACACTGAAAACAGAATTCTTAGAGATGAGAGTATAATACGTGCTAAGCACTGCTCAACTAAATTTACATTTTTCTAGTTCTGTTAATTGCTATTGTAAGAGATATAGCAATAATAATAATTACACTATTAATATAGTTTAGAATTTTCTTCCACATTTAAGGCAAATCAGAGAAATATATATATATCAACATTGTTGTTGTTCTTCAGTCACTAAGTCACGTCCAACTCTTTGCAACCCCATGGCCTACAGCATGCCAGGCTTCCCTGTCCTTCACTATCTCCCAAAGTTTGCTCAAACTCATGTCTATATCAACATGAAGTGAAAAGAAAAAACATACAGAAAAAAATAATATTCTTTTAGATATAAATGGAAAGCAAATTTCCTGAACAAAACATTGTTTTATACTATTGTAGCAGAGTTTTAGTTCGATTCAAGTTAAAGAGTTCAGGACAAAATTCAAACTAGATTTTGTTTACTTATTCCTACATGTTGACATAGAAATAGTGTTGCAAATTAGCTACTTTTGGTTTCTTTTGTCAATTCAACACAAATGAAATCTAGGTAATATTAACATCTATGTGTTACTACATGTCAGATAGTATTCTAAATATTTTATATTCATTAACTCATTTTATCCCCCAAATAGCCCTGTAATGTGGGCACTCTTACTAGGCATATTTTATAGAAATCGAAGATACAGAAACTTAGTAACCTTCCCATAGTCACACACCGTTTGAAGTGGCAGCGCTAGGATTCAAATTGCTACAGTATGGCTCCAGAATCCATTCTCTGATCTACCTAAGTGGAATTGAAGAAGTGAACAACTTTTTATATAATTTAGATCCAAACTTCAGCCTTGCCTTGAGTAGATGGGTATCATAGGTGAAATATATCTGTATTCAGATTTTCAGTTAATATAAGAATCTTTTAAATGGTTTTCTCTTTTGAGAGATAGGTATCAGCAAAAAGAGGTGCTTACAAAACTTAGAAATTTGAAGGGAAACTAAGAGTGTTTTGTTGAGATCATTAACTAGATTTTAAAAAACTAAGAATGACATGAATAATGAATTCCTTGTAGCCTTAAATGGAAAAATACTTATTCACAGGTCTTTTGAAATGTTATCCAAGTGTAAAGTTAAAATCAAGAAAGGTGGTCTAAGATGACAGTCTAGCATTGAATCATGGATTATTTTGCCAAACTTAATCAGAAAAAAATTATTATATCTGCATGGAAGAGGCCTTAATGATAAAGAGAATGATAACCTGCAAAACCATTCCAGTCAGGAAAGCTGCATTATCCATTCTGAAGGATTCATACAACTTCCACAATTGGTTGCCCGCCCTGGAGCACAATATTTAAAACATTTTTTTCCCATTCTGAATACACAAAGAGGAGAGATAGAAGAGTTAGAGGGATACTCTGGCAATTAAATACCAGTTTTAACTCCTCCATTGTAAAATACAGCCAGGAACTTTTAAATATCATTGAGGCAAAGATAAAAATCATTTTAAAGGAATCTGAATACAAAAAGTTCTAAAGTTCAAATGCTGAACACAAACTTTGAAGTTTTGAGTAGTTTCACTTATTTTTTTTTAAATGAGAGAATGTATTTTAAACTTTATGACTTGAGGACTGTTTTGTTTGTAAATTGAAGGGGCAAAGTACAGAGGTATATTAAACATTAATTGTTGAGAGGAGAGGTGTAAATTGGTGAAATAGATATTTTAACTAGTAATTTTAGTTACTAAAATTACACTTCAAATAGTATGCAGTTCAGTTCAGTTGCTCAGCCATGTCTGACTCTTTGCAACCCCATGGACTGCAGCACACCAGGCTTCCCAGTACATCACCAACTCCCAGAGCATGCTCAAACCCATGTCCATTGAGTCAGTGATGGCATCCAACCATCTCATCCTCTGTTGTCCCCTTTCTCCTCCTGCCTTCAATCTTTCCCAGCCTCAGGGTCTTTTCCAATGAATCAGTTTTTCTCATCATGTGGCCAAAGTATTGGAGCTTCAGCTTCAGCTTCAGCATTATTCCTTCCATTGAATATTTAGGATGATTTCCTTTAGGATTGACCAAGGGACTCTCAAGAGTCTTCTCCAACACCACAGTTAGAAAGCATCAGTTCTTTGGCACTCAGCTTTCTTTATGGTCCAGCTCCATACATGACTCACATCCATACATGACTACTGGAAAAACCATAGCTTTGACTGGATGGACCTTTGTTGGCAAAGTAACGTCTCAGCTTTTTTATATGCTGTCTAGGTTGGTCATAGCTTTTCTTCCAAGGAGCAAACATCTTTTACTTTCATGGCTTCAGTCACCATCTGCAGTGATTTTGGATCCCAAGAAATTAAAATCTCTCATTGTTTCCATTGTTTCCCCATCTATTTGCCATGAAGTGATGGGACCAGATGGCATGATCTTCATTTTTTGAATGTTGAGTTTTAGGCCAGCTTTTTCACTCTCCTCTTTGCTTTCGTCAAGAGGCTCTTTAGTTCCTCTTCACTTTCTGCCATAAGGGTGGTGTCATCTGCATATTTGAGGTTATTGATATTTCTCCCAGCAATCTTGATTCTGGCTTGTGCTTTATCCAGCCCGGGATTTCACATGACGTACTCTGCATATAAGTTAAATAAGCAGGGCGACAATATACAGCCTTGATATACTCTTTTCCCAATTTTGAACCAGTCCATTGTTCCATGTCAGTTCTAACTGTTGCTTCTTGACCTGTATACAGATTTCTTAGGAGGCAGGTAAGGTGGTCTGGTATTCCCATCTCTTTAAGAGTTATCCAGAGTTCGTTGTGATCTATACAAAGGCTTTGGCATAGTCAATAAAGCAGATGTTTTTCTGGAACTCTCTTGCTCTTTCCATGATTCATTGGATGTTGGCAATTTGATCTCTGGTTCCTCTGCCTTTTCTAAAACCAGCTTGAACATTTGGAAGTTCTCAGTTCACATCACGTACTGTTGAAGCCTAGTTTGGAGAATTTTGAGCATTACTTTGCTAGCATGTGAGATGAGTGCAATTGTGCAGTAGTTTGAACATTCTTTGGCATTGCCTTTGAGATTGGAATGACAACTGCCTTTTCCAGTCCTGTGGCCACTGCTGAGTTTTCCAAATTTGTTGGCATATTCAGTGCAGCGCTTTCACAGCATCATCTTTTAGGATTTGAAATAGCTCTACTGGAATTCTGTCACCTCCACTAGCTTTGTTTGTAGTGATGCTTCCTAAGGCCCATTTAACTTCACACTCCAGGATGTCTGGCTGTAGTTGAGTGATGATCACACCTGTGGTTATCTGGGTCATTTTTGTTTAGTTCTTCTGTGTATTCTTGCCACCTCTTCTTAATATCTTCTGCTTCTGTTAGGTCCATACTGTTTCTGTCCTTTATTGTGCCCATCTTTGCATGAAATGTTCTCTCTCATTTTCTTGAAGAGGTCTCTAGTCTTTCCCATTCTATTGTTTTTATCTATTGCTTTGCATTTATCACTTAGGAAGTCTTAATTATTTGTCCTTGCTATTCTTTGGAACTCTGCATTCAGGTGGGTATCTTTCCTTTTCTCCTTTGCCTTTTGTTTCTCTTCTTTTTTCAGCTATTTGTAAGGCCTCCTTAGACAACCATTTTGCCTTTTGCATTTATTTTTCTTGGGGATGGTTTTGATCACCGCCTCCTGTACAATATTACAAACCTCCATCCATAGTTCTTCAGGCACTCCGTCTATCAGATCTAATCCCTTGAATCTATTTCTCATTTCCACTGTATAATCGTAAGAGATTTGATTTAGGTCATACCGGAATGGTCTAGTCGTTTTCCCTACTTTCTTAAATTTGAGCCTGAATTTGGCAATAAGGAGTTCATGATCTGAGCCACAGTCAGCTCCCAGTCTTGTTTTTGCTGACTGTGTAGAGCGTCTTCATCTTCATCTGCAAAGAATATAATCAATCTGATTTCCGTATTGACCATCTGGTGATGTCTATGTATAGAGTCGTCTCTTTTGTTGTTGAGGGAGGGGGTTGGCTGTGACCAGTGCGTTCTCTTGGCAGAACTCTGTTAGCCTTTGCCCTGCTTCATTCCAAGGCCAAACTTGCCTGTTACCCCAGGTATCTCTTGACTTCCTAGTTTTGCATTACAGTCCCTATATGATGAAAAGGACATTTTTTGGGGTGTTGATTCTAGAAAGTCTTGTAGGTCTTCATAGAACCCTTTAACTTCATCTTCTTTGGCATTAGTGGTTGGGGCATAGACTTGGATTATTGTAATACTGAATGGTTTGCCTTAGAAACAAACAGAGATCATTCTGTCATTTTTGAGATTGTACCCAAGTACTGCATTTCAGACTCTTTTGTTGACTATGAGGGCTACTCCATTTCTTCTAAGAGATTCTTGCCCACAGTAGTAGATGTAATGGTAATCTGAATTAAATTCACCCATTTTGGTCCATTTGGTTCACTGATTCCTAAAATAGTATTTCTCAAATAGTGTTACTTCCAAATATTAAGCTAGCATTGATAATGTGTGTGTGTGAGCACGTGTGTGCTTAGTCGCTCAGTTGTGTCTGACCATTTGTGACTCCATGGACTGTAACCTGCCAAGCTCCTCTGTCCATGGAATTTTCCAGGCCAGAAAACTGGAGTGGGTTGCCATTTCCTTCTCCAGGGGCTCTTCCCAAACCAGGGATCAAGCCTGTGGCTGTTGCATCTCCTGCACTGGTAGGCGGATTCTTTACCACTGAGCCACCTGGGAAGCCCAGCATTGATAATGGAATAATGGATTATTATAAATGGTTTGTGGATTTTACTAGAAAATTCTTATAAAAGGAATTATCTTTTGAATGTTTCTATTACATACATAGATAAATTAGATACATCAGCTTCCCATTCAAGTAAAATAACTGTAAAGCAAACAATACTGCTCACAGGTGATAACAAACTAAAATTTAGTATCTGCTGTCCTTCCAAACTAAACCTAGAAGATGTTTTCAAAAATCACACTAATTGAAATGCAAATTTAGAAAGGAGATATTTGAATAATTAGAGTGTTTGGCCTTAGAAGTTTGTGATGAAATCCAATATAATTACCAATAATTCCTTGTATTACATACTAAATTAAAAACAGTGTTAATATGTCAAAATATTCTAATATTTGTCAGTTTGGGGGAGCCCTTCCATTTTGTTGTTATTTTCCAGGATTGTTTTGGCTATTCTGGGTCCCTTGATTTCCAAGTGAATTTTACCTTCAATTTTCCAACTTTTACCAAAAAAAAAAGCCTGGGGATTTTTGATCAGGATTCAGTTGAATCTATAAACCAATTTGGGCACATTTACCATCTTAACAATGTAAATCTTCCAACCCATGAACACTTTCCATTTACTTATATTTTCTTTCTTTCATTGATGTTTTGTAGTATTTGGCATACAAGTCTTGAACTTATTAAATTTATTTCTAAGTATTTTATTATTTCTGATGCTATTGTAAATGGAATTGCTTTTCTCATTTCATTCTGGCCTGTCCAACGCTAGTGTATAGAAATACTATTGATTTTTGTATATTGATCTTGTATCCTTTGCTGAATGCATCTATTAATTTTAGTGTTTTTTTGTGTATGGATTACTTAGGATTTTCTATATGTGTGATCATGTCACCTGCAAAGATACTTTTACTTCATTTCCAATTGGAATAATTTAATTTCTTGTCACATTGCTCTGGCTAGAACTTCCAGTACAATGTTAAATAGAAACAGTTGGCAGGAACAGCCTTGCTTTGTTTCTGGTCTTAGAGAGAAAGCTTTCAGTCTTTCTCCATTACATGTGAAGTTAGACTTTTATAGT
Source organism: Bos javanicus (assembly GCF_032452875.1). Lineage (NCBI taxonomy): Eukaryota > Metazoa > Chordata > Mammalia > Artiodactyla > Bovidae > Bos > Bos javanicus. The sequence continues at coordinate 51,750,447 of NC_083874.1, read as the reverse complement.
TGCAGCTTATCACCTAGAGGATGGTCCTTATTATTTAGTTTCATGAGTGTTTTTCAACCAACATTTCAATAAAATCCCACTTGGTTATGGTGTATAATCCTTTTTACATGTTGCTGGAGTCAGTTTGCTAATATTTTGTTGAGGATTTTTGCATCTATATTTATACAGGATATTGGTATTTAATTTTCTTGTATTATCTTTGGTGCTGACCTCATAGAATTAATTTGGAAGTGATCCCTGCTCCCCTTTTTTTTTTTTTTAATTACAAGTTTGTGAAGGATTGGTGTTAATTCTTTAAATGTTCAGTAGGATTCACCAGTGAAGCCATCTGGTCCTGGACTTCTTCTTTGTGGAAAGTTTTAAAATTACTGACTAAATCTTGTTGAATAGAATGAAAACTTCAGGAGGAAGAACTCCATTTCCCCATTTAAGGGGAAAAAACTCAAAATGACAATATTTAGAGAAGACAGTTTTAATTTTTTTTTATTATTTTTTTTTTCAGTTTTAATTTTTGATAAACCTCTAATCTTTCTAGAAGTTGAGTTTTCATCAAAGTCTTTCCTCATGGACAGCCTATATTAATTGGAAATGACTGACTTCAAAAATGTGAACCCATTTACCTCTGATATTCGAGTCAGAAACTTCTCATATTAATAATTCTGGATCTAAGTCCCAGTGATGTTGACACCTCCAGAATGCTCAGAAGATGGCCTTATGAGCAGCAATTCACTGAATGCTCCGTGTTCATCCTCTGCATTTCAGCATCATTGAATAGGAGCAAAGAGAATTGAGAGGAAGATGGCTAAGTCAAATCAGTGATCAAGAGAGTAGAACATGCGTTGACTGGAGTAAACTTCTATAGGTAGTTAAAGGAAGAGAAGGTAGGGCTGGGATAGGTCCTAGATGGGTAAGCCCGACTATGCCAAATAGAAGGTGGCTTCTTCACAAGGTGGCTTGTGCCTTGCTGTGTCTGTTTTTTTAGGATCCTAGGTATGCCTCGGTACTCCATACTTCCAGGTTGTTGGTCCACATGCTAAACATTAAGTACTTTAAATCTTTGAATCATTGATAAGATAGTCATGAGTTCTAGCTCAAGTCACCATCTAGAATTCTACCTTGTTCTACCTGGCACCAACTCAGTACACAATATAGGATTGCTCAGCAGTGGGTTTTGTCATCTAGCAAGCTGTGTGCACCATCCAGGACCACCATGGGTAGCACTGTTTCATGCATATTAATCAAGACCATGTTTTCCCCCTGTAGGTAATTCTGATGTATCAATTACTTCAGTTACAACTCATTTTCCTCAAAATCAGCTTTACTCTATATCAACACACTCTAAAGATTGAAAAGTAAATGCTATCTCCATGAGCTCTCATGTCTATCATCTTATCAGACCCCACGACAGCCAAAAAGCAGAGGGTGACAGTCCCTAAGATTTTGCTTCATAGAGCAAATGCAGAGCAGTACCACCCAAGGGAGACTGGGGCTCAACTCAAACACATCATTAAGTGTTGGCCCAGAACTTCCACCCATGTCACAGAGTTGAGCTAAGCTTCTTAATTAAGGCTTTCATTTGTAGAGCCTGAGCCTATAACCACCTGAGCCTCCAAAAGTAGTACTGGTATGGGGGAGCCCTCCAATAGAACACAAATTCTCAATAAAATATCACCAACTAACAAAGAATTACAGTGTGAAAAACAAACTTAAATAAAAGAAGGTACATATAAGAAACAGAGAGTGGAACAATATGGAAATAACTTCAAAGTAAAATATATTTAATTTCCTTCAACAAAAAAGAAATGGTAATTGTAAAAAACATAAATTGTTGTGAAACCTGTAAAACAGAAATTTTTGGGGGGAAAAAACTATAGTTACTTTAAAAATTCAGTATACTGGGTAAATCTTAGGTTTGGGTCTAGCAAATTATCAAAATATCAAGAATAAAGAAAAAATCTTAAAGGAGTTTACAGATAAAAGAATGCAAACTAGAGTGATATACTCTTCATCAACAGTTTTGAATACCAAATTCTAGAAGAGAAGGAAAATTAGTTTACATTTTAAAATCTATCATCAACTAAGCTGTTGGCAAAGAATATGAGGATCAAACATAGAAATAACTCTGAACTATGACTAATATGTTGCCAGCTTTAAAACGTGTAAGTCTAAGAAGAAAAATGTAGTGAGATGTATTTTTTTTAAAACTGTCAATATAAAGTCCTCATTTACAAGGAAGCCATATTTAAGGATTAAGGAAGATTTATTAAAAGTACAGTAAGTTACTTCACTATTTCTAATGAGTGATATTTGAATATAGTCTTTTAACAACTACATAAAAGTTTAAAGTTCATTTTCATCTCTTTGCTTTTCAGTGTTAAAAAAAACTAGTTTAGAATATCAGTAAGAGATCAATCTGAAAATAATTCACTAATAAATTTTTCCATCCTCTTAGAAGAAAATTCTAGAAAAATTATGTAGAAAGTTATCACTTTTACCTCGTGCCAGACTTTCACTTGGGCTTCCCAGGTGGTACAGAGGTAAAGAATCTGCCAACACAGGGGACACAAGAGACATGGGTTTGATCTCTGAGTTGCAAAGAGCCCCTGGAGTAGGAAATTGCAACCCACCCCAGTATTTTTGCCTGGAAAATTCCATGGACAGAGGAGCCTGGCAGGCTACAGTGCATGAGGTTGCAAAAAGTCAGACAAAACTGTGTACACACACACAGACTTTCACTTTAGGGGATTCCAAAAAGTAGTAATGATAGTATTATACATATAGTGCCTTTTGTCATGTACTTAATAAAATATCCAGATAAAGAAGTTTCTGTAAGTTTTCCTCAAAGGGTAAAAAGGTTCCCAGTAGCCAAGAAATAAAAGCAACTTTGAATCAACAGTAAGGTATAATTGTTAACTATCTTCAAATGTAGTCCACATGATCTTTTCTGAAGGCTTTACTAAATTCTGATCACTTTCTCAACAATATGTGAATTCAGTGCACCCATCAACTAAAGTATTATTAGGCATCTATGCTTATTATTTCAGAGTCTAAATGACTCCTCAGTTATATAGTCCCTACAACTTGAGTCCCAAATCATATACCATATTTGCCAAAAAACAATGGGCCTCCCTATCTTCCACAGTTGAAAACTTCCCTGGATCTGACATGACCTGAGACTAAGCCAGCCAAATAAAGAGAAGTTTGATCAAAATTACCTTTTCTCTAATCTTCATGAAAACTCAGCTTATGAAAAGAAAAAAAATCTGAGCAAGGAGCCTGATCCAGACATCTGTATAAAGTATTTAATGAGTGAAGGGAAATACTACCTCCTCTGATTACTAAGGATTCATGTATCTGATTCTCAGTTATATAAAATAACACCATTTTAATGTGATTATAACTTTACATGATTGAAGACATGTCATTAGGGTTTTTTATTTTGAGCTGTAATTGAAATAAAACACTATGTTAGTTTCAGGTGTGACATAATGATTTGCTATTTGTGCATATTGCAAATGATCACATGACTGTAGTTAACATCTAGTTAACATTCTTTCTCTCTTTTTAGAATTTTCAAAATCTTTGAGAAACTTCTTTCTTCTAATCATGAATATTCAATTCCTGGTAAGTTCTATCGTTCTGGATGAGAAAATGTCTAGGAGGAGAAATTTTATATTTTCCTAATCAGATTATTGGGGAATAAATATTCTGTTACATAAAAATAAGTTTTTTCTATTTCATTCAAAATAGACATAAAAATTGGTATTTGGTTGTTTCCAGATTTTAGTCTTAGCTAATTTAGACTTTCATAGGGATATTGCTCTTTCATTAGAACTTCCCATTCTTCTAATCTTTTTATTACTCTACAGGAACTATTGTAGAATGCTGATGTAGATGGGCAGTGTTTATCCCAGAAGGACGGTACCTAATTCTAAGTCATGTCAGGTTCAAATCAGAAAAAGGGAACTAAGAGAGGAAACAAAGAAAATATTTCCTTAATATATAACCATATAAATGCCAAATACGTATTAATTTTTTAAAAGTAGGATTGGATGGAACATCACTTTTACTATAAAGCACTTAGTATGCATACATGTACTTCCTGAAAGCTGTGTTCAATATACACAATGGAATACTACTCAGCTATTAAAAAGAACACATTTGAATCAGTTCTAATAAGGTGGATGAAACTGGAGCCTATTAAACAGAGTGAAGTAAGTCAGAAAAACACTAATACAGTATATTAACATGTATGTATATATGGAATTTAGAAAGACTGTAACAACAACCCTATATGTGAGACAGCAAAAGAGACATATAAAGAACAGACTTTTGGACTCTGTGGGACAAGGCAAGGGTGGGATGATTTGAGAGATTAACATTACCATATGTGTATATTGCCATATGTGAAATAGATCACCAGTCCAAGTTCCATGCATGAAACAGGGCACTCAAAGCTGGTGCACTGGGACAACCCAGAGGGATGGGATGGGGAGGGAGGTTGGGAGGGGGTTCCAGATGGGAGGGACACATGTACACCCATGGCTGATTCAGGTCAATGTATGGAAAATACCACCACAATATTGTAAAGTAATTAGCCTCCAATTAAATAAATTTTTTTAAATGGCCCTCAGGTTGATAATATTTACATCTCATAAGTTACAAAACAAATGGTCTTCCCATCAGATGCCTTACTAAATAATGTTTTTACACCAAATGGGAAAGCACAATCAGTTGTTCAAAAAGCCTTAGGTTTAATTTTTTCAGTCATCCATCATAAATAAACACTTGAGACAAATTAAGTAATCTGCCTTATTAACCGATATTTTTGTTCATTTCTGCCCAATATAAGCATATGTAATTTTGAAATACTAACTGCAATTGTCAAAACAGAAAATTATAAGTTTTGATTACTAAACCTCTGGAAGACAATACACTTTAAAATAATACATTTTAAAGAAAACAGACTTTTATCTATACATTTCATTAACCACAGACAAAGATGCTTTAGGAGTATTATAAAATAATATTACCTGACTATATTCAACAGGGTAAGTTGTAAGATTGGTGGTTCAGAACTCTACATTGCTTTGGATATAGAATTTGAAATGACTACCTTAAATAAACCTATATGGAATCACCATTAAAACATAATGCATTTATTTTTAATCACCAATTAGAAAAAGTCATTAAGATCAGATTGAAAAGATAGCAGATGAAAAACGGAGAACATTCAAGGATTGACTAAATAGAAAGCAAAATCAATATATAAACAAAATATTGTATCAATGAAGAGCCTTGATTTTTAAAAAAGCATTCTGTCTTCTTGTATCCTGCGTCCGCCACTTGTCTCGCTGTAGCTCACTGAATCCAGGGTAGGCAAGGTGTGAACGGAGTGGGGAAGGTGGAAGAAGCTGAGAGGAGGCAAAGGAACCGTAGACATTCTTTATTCACCGTGCATTCAAGGCAGACATGCTTTACTCTCTTAATAGCCTACACAGCAGCAACTACAACTACTCGACTCGACTTGTCCCAAGAACTCAGGTGGTGCGTATATAGGGCATTGTGCCTGCGCGGTGCTATAAATGAGCTCAGCTGTAATATAGGTATTTTTAAAAGCTGGGTGAGAACCAGAGGCCGTGGGGGTGAGAGTCTGATCACCGCCATTTTAACCAATTTGCTCCTTCCCTACACATTCGTAGTCAAAAAACTTTTTGATTCTAATGTTAATGAAACCTACGTCTATTCTTGCAATTGCAGGTCTGCGCTACTCCTGCCCAGTGTCTTGAACCAGACTACTAGCAAGAATCGGTTTCAAGAATTTAAACTCATTTAACCCCCAGCCTCCCGTCAAGCACACCTCGTACTGGTAGCTCTTGGACAGGGTCCCCATGCTGCTGACGTCCACCAGGTGGCCTGGGGAGTGGCCCTCGGGCACCGGGCAGCGACCCGCCGAGGCCGCCCCGCTCCTCCTGCACAGCCGCACCGCTACGAACACCAGCACCGAGAAGAGGAAGAGCGACGACACCGACGCCAAGGCCACCACCAGGTAGACGGTGAGCGGGTCGGCGGGCACTGCGGCCGCCGCTTCCGCTTCCGGGGCCGGCAGGTAGGGCTGCGAGAAGCCGTCCACCAGCAGCACGTGCAGCGTGACGCTGGCCGACAGCGGCGGCTCGCCGTTGTCCTTGACCAGCACCACCAGCCGCTGCTTGGGCGCGTCTGCCGTGCGCACCTCGCCGTTGTGCGCCCACACGCCGAACAGCCCGGGCTCCGTGGCCTTGAGCAGCTGGTACGACAGCCAGGCGTTCTGGCCCGCGTCGCCGTCCACCGCCACCACCTTGGTCACCAGGTAGCCCGGCTCGGCAGCCCTGGGCACCAGCTCTGTGCAGGGCGCCGAGGCGTTCTGCAGCGGGTAGAGCACGAAGGGCGCGTTGTCGTTGGCGTCCGCCACGAGCACGCGCACCAGCGCCTGGCTGCTGAGCGCAGGCGAGCCGCGGTCGGTGGCGCCCACGTGGAACTCGAAGGCTCTTAGGGCCTCGTAGTCCAGGGACGTGAGGGCGAAGAGGTGGCCATTGTCGGGGTTGATGGACACGAGGGAGGCGAGCGCACGAGTGGGTCGGGGGGGCGGCAGCAGCGAGTAGGTGACCTGGGCGTTGGCGTCTGTGTCTGTGGCGCTGACGCTGCCGATGTGCAGGGCGGGGCTGTTGTTTTCGCGGACCCACAGGGTGTAGGAGGTCTGGGTGAAGGCGGGGGCGTTGTCGTTGACGTCGGACACCAGCACGGTTATGTTGTGCTCGGTTTTCAGTCTTGGGGTTCCCATGTCAGTGACCGTGATGGTGATGTTATATTTGGATCTTGCTTCTCGGTCCAGGGCTGCGTTTGTGACTAAAGTATAAAAGTTTTTAACAGAGGGTTTAAGATTGAAAGGGAGATCCTCTTGGATGGAGCAAGCCGTCCTTCCATTGTCCCGAGTCAGTGTCTGAAACGCTGAATACAGCAATTATGGTCTCCCGCAAATTTTCTAGGATTTCATTGAAAAGATATGGTCAGTTCCGGAGGGTTGTCATTCAAATCCATCACTTGAACAGGCACCACACAACTTCCAGAAAGGCCCCCACCATCTGTCGCCTGAATATTTAAAGTAGAGGTCTGGATAGATTAGAAATCCAGTTCCCGTATTAAAAGGATTTCTCCCGATTTTGCATTTATTCGAAATGTTTTGCAGATATCTTCAGGTGCTTGCGAAAATATATAAGATATTTCTCCATTGGTTCCAATATCTAAATCTCTGGCAGAGATGATGGCAGCCTGGAATCCAATGGGGCAGTGTTCCAGGACTTGCACCTCATAGTGCAGCTATGCAAACTCGGGGGCATTATCACTGATGTCTAATCCGCAGTCCCAGACTTGGGTGGAATCCCGCCATCCAGTGCTGGGAGGGTTAATCTGATCTCAGGCTGTTCCTCTCGATCCAGTGTTTTGTCCAGCCCCGGCTGTGGTAATATTGTGCCCTTGAAACTGTCTTGTAATTTAAGACGGAAGTGGGAATTGGGGCTGACTGTATAACTTGGAAACTGTTGATTCCTACATCTAAGTCCAGGGCACACTCTATTTGGAAAGTAGTTCCAGGAGTGATACTTTCTGAAATTTTCAAAATTACTTCTTTGTCTAGGACCCCTAATCCATATCTCAGCCTGGAAAAACTGCAAGGGACTGCCTAGTAATATTTGGAAAGGTAGTACATAGGGTTCGATAAGGCCACACAGCTCCTCCTGGTCCTGTTTCTCATTTAACAACAAATCCTCGGTCTACCTTTCAAAATGCAAAAGCTTTTTTTTTTTTTTCCAATTCGGAAACAACCCTGGGGCCTGAGCAGCTAGATCATCTACCCCCAGTCCCAGGTCTTTCAATAGATTGGCCACAAAGGAGCCACTGTTCATTTCCTCAGCCACTGAATAATGCCTAGGCTCAGAACCAGCCTGAGTTATGCCCAGCAAAACAAGGAATATCAAGACTTGCCTTTGTTTCAGAGAGCTCTCCATTCTGTCTCCTGCCTTCATTGCTTTCTGGTTTCCCAGACGACTTGACCCAGCTCGGATTCATGTTGTCGCTGATCTGTCTCCCAGTATCACTCAGATCCTTGGATAAATAGAGATGTCTAGGGCCCTGATTTCCCCAAGCAACTGCCTTAAAAAGTCTCCCCTTCCTGCTTGCTTCTTAAGCAGAACATCGCTAGAGGAGCACAGGCTGGTAGCTTGCTTTCTCTACTTCTAATGCTCCAGCGCCACCCCGCGTCCTTTCCGAGTGTTTATTTGCTGCACAGTATTTAGGAAATCCCAGTCCTTTATTTTCAGACTGATGGTATTCAAATATTTTCAAGTAGTGTCTCTTAATGTACTGAAACAACAATAATTCCAGATTATCTAAAATCTAGTCCCTAATAATTTTTGTTAATTATCCTTCCCCAATTTTCTTCCCGGAGTTGGTGATGGACAGGGAGGCCTGGCCTGCTGCAGTCCATGGGGTCACAAAGAGTCAGACACGACTGAGCGACTGAACTTTACTCAACTAAATAAGAATTCGTATTCACTGAATTCCTTTTACAAATGCACTTATTTTTTTAGCCACTTGATATAAGGAATATCATAGAAAAAAATTTTTTTTTTTAAATCAAGTTTCATGATTGTATTGGATGTTACATCTATTTATTCTGGAACGGTCCACTGTATTTTATTGATATTGAATATTTTGAAGTGTCCAGATCAGTTGTCTTGTAGGTAAATAAAAAGGTAAAAATAGGTAATATATCAGTACTTGTTGACTATAAACGAACAATTATTTATGTGTCAGAACAAAAGAAGACACTAGTGAAGTTAGAGCAATAAAACAACTATAATGTTATTTGGAAAGGGGATGTTTTTCTCTACTTTTTACCCAGAGCTGAAAAAAAGAATGCCAAGGGCGATAGCTATCTCCACCTACTGTCTTGTTTTCAGCTTCAAAGAACCTAATTTGCTGCTGCTGCTAAGTCATTTCAGTCATGTCCGACTCTGTGTGACCCCATAGGCGGCAGCCCACCAGCCTCCCCTGTCCCTGGGATTCTCCAGGCAAGAACACTGGAGTGGGTTGCCATTTCCTTCTCCAATGCATGGAAGTGAAAAATGAAAGTGAAGACGCTCATCATGTCTGACTCCTAGTGATCCCATGGACTGCAGCCTACCAGGCTCTTCCGTCCATGGGATTTTCCAGGCAAGAGTACTGGAGTGGGCTGCCATTGCCTTCTCCGGAACCTAATTTAATTGGAGATAAAGTGATGTTAAAGAGATATATCTCTTGTCTCTCTGTCCTGCACTAGGTTGGCCAAGTATGGGAAATCTTTTTTTTTTTTTTTTTTTTACATTCAATGGAAAGAAAATTTTGGAAAGAAGGACCAAGACATTTTCTTTTTATTCCAGAGTTCTGAGATAATTCTTAAAGAGGTGAAGTCGGCTTCTGGATGTACTCTAGGATGAGCAGGTAAGTGTCAACATGACCAGCTTTATATAATTGTCATCCAATGCAGTTGTCATCCAACATCTTTTACGTGAAAGTAAATGCAGTTGTTATCCAACATCTTTTTTTTTTTTTCAGCACTTTATTTATTTATTTTTTTATTTGATAAATTTAACGCCTTTTATTGCCATACCTCATTTTACTGTGCTTTGCTTTAGTGAACTTTATAGATACATGTTTTATTTTTTTTTTCTTGTTAATTTTCTGTTTAGTTGATCTATCCATAAGTGTGAGTGGGGTATTAAAGTCTCCCACTATTATTGTGTTATTGTTAATTTCTCCTTTCATACTTGTTAGGATTTGTCTTACATACTGCGGTGCTCCCATGTTGGGTGGATATATATTTATAATTGTTATATCTTCTTCTTGGATTGATCCTTTGATCATTATGTAGTGACCTTCTTTGTCTCTTTTCACAGCCTTTGTTTTAAAGTCTAATTTATCTGATACGAGTATTGTGACTCCTGCTTTCTTTTGGTCCCAATTTGCATGGAAAATCTTTTTCCAGCCCTTCACTTTCAGTCTGTATGTGTCCCCTGTTTTGAGGTGGGTCTCTTGTAGACAACATATGTAGGGGTCTTGTTTTTGTATCCATTCAGCCAGTCTTTGTCTTTTGGTTGGGGCATTCAACCCATTTACGTTTAAGGTAGTTACTAATAAGTATGATCCCGTTGCCATTTACTTTATTGTTTTGGGTTCGAGTTTATACACCATTTTTGTGTTTCCTGTCTAGAGAATATCCTTTAGTATTTGTTGGAGAGCTGGTTTGGTGGTGCAGAATTCTCTCAGCTTTTGCTTGTCTGAAAAGCTTTTGATTTCTCCTTCATACTTGAATGAGATCCTTGCTGGGTACAATAATCTGGGCTGTAGGTTATTTTCTTTCATCATTTTAAGTATGTCTTGCCATTCCCTCCTGGCTTGAAGAGTTTCTATTGAAAGATCAGCTGTTATCCTTATGGGAATTCCCTTGTGTGTTATTTGTTGTTTTTCCCTTGCTGCTTTTAATATTTGTTCTTTGTGTTTGATCTTTGTTAATTTGATTAATATGTGTCTTGGGGTGTTTCTTCTTGGGTTTATCCTGTTTGGGACTCTCTGGGTTTCTTGGACTTGGGTGATTATTTCCTTCCCCATTTTAGGGAAGTTTTCCACTATTATCTCCTCAAGTATTTTCTCATGGTCTTTCTTTTTGTCTTCTTCTTCTGGAACCCCTATGATTCGAATGTTGTAGCGTTTAATATTGTCCTGGAGGTCTCTGAGATTGTCCTCATTTCTTTTAATTCGTTTTTCTTTTATCCTCTCTGATTCATTTATTTCTACCATTCTATCTTCTAATTCACTAATCCTATCTTCTGCCTCTGTTATTCTACTATTTGTTGCCTCCAGAGTGTTTTTAATTTCATTTATTGCATTATTCATTATATATGAATATATATATTCAATATATCCAACATCTTTTATGTGAAGGTATTTCTGAAGCTATTTCTGATGTAAACTGCCTGAGTGTTTGCAACATAACCCTGAAATTGCCTGGTAATTTTCTTGAAGTGGATGTTTATAATTCACAGATATGAGTGGTATTTATTTATATTTTTAATATTTATTTATTACTTTTGACTGCAGTGGGTCTTAGTTGCTGCATGGGCTTTCTTTAGTTGCCTCAAGTAGGGGGCTACTGTTTAGTTGCAGTATTCGAGCTTTTCATTGTGGTGGCGTCTTCTTTTGTGGAGCACAGTCTCTAGGGCTCAAGGGCTTCAGTAGTTGTGGCATGTGGAATTTTCCTGGACCAGGGATCAAACCCATGTCCCCTGCATTGGCAGATAGATTCTTAACCATTGGACCACCAGGGAAGTACATGAGTGGTATTTAAAATATTTGGTGAATACGTTCCAGAAATAGGAGAATTTGGTGAACTGTTCCTTAATTTACTGAGATTTAAACCTTTTGCAGTCTTTGATAACCAGGTTGCTGAAAAGCATGCATTGCCAAGATTGTCATTGATTGTCACAATCTTGACCTTAGGAGGTCTGAGACTAGTGTTGATACCTACTGTTCTTGTCTGTGAGAATTAAACTTAGCTTAGGTTGTACTTCATCCAGTGATTTTTCCCTCCTGAATGGGCAAAGTACTTACCCCACTATTGCATTGTGTATTATTGTGAATTGAACTCCCTGTGTGGTTTCCAGTGATGGGAAAACCACCCAGATCTCATGCACATTCTGAAACATTAATAAGAATTTCTCAAAGTGGCAACATCTCAGATTCATTGATTTTTTTCTCAGAAAACAAAAAACTTTATAGGTAATACTTGGAAATGTATAGTTTCCATAGGTCTGGCTTCCTATTCAGAAACAAAGGCTTCTTCTGTGGGTATATCTAAAATATTCTTTGATCTCAATGGTTTAGATCCACCCAGAGAAGAGCCTTTCTTTTGTCAGGAATCCCTTATCACTTTGGAAACCACCTTGCTTGGGTGTGTCCACCCACAGCTATGCAGACACTCCCCTTTCCGCTTCCAAATCTCCAGGAACTATAAAAGCAGCTTTACTTTTTCTGGGCCACCTACCCTACGCCCAGGAAGAAAAGGAAAACTCACCACTTGCCTTTTTCTGCCAGCTTTTCTCTGTTTCCAGCATCGTCTCTCTGTCTCTTTGACTGCATTGTCTTTAATGAAAGAAGCCTTCGAAAGTTTTTCAGGAGGATATATCAACATATATCTAGTCCCCTTGTTTGAAACCTGAGCTTGCTGCCAACATTTGCCAAGGCATGTCGATCCAGCACCTCTCAGATTTCATCTTTTCTAAAATGGAGTCTGTGGCCGGTGCCGGGCTCTACCTGCCCCCCCCCCTTTTTTTTCTGTTGGCAGTGCCACCAGGCGTCTGAACAGAAACTATCAAAAACAAAAACCTGTTCGTGTCATGTGGTCTAGTGGTAGTCTGATAGTTTAAATAACTTCTCTGACTTTTGGTTTAGCTTATTACAATTTTTAATTAGTATATGGCCTTTTTTAAAATCAGTCAGCTATACAATTTCTTCTGAGAGTAACTTGATTTCTTTCATTTCAGACAGGCCATGCATTCACTGAGTTTTTTAATTCATTGGCAGGTGTCTATTACACACAGATAAATTTCAGGCACTGTGAACGGCATTTGCTGCTGCTGCTGCTGCTGCTGCTAAGTCGCTTCAGTCATGTCCGACTCTGTGCGACCCCATAGACGGCACCCCACCAGGCTCCCCCGTCCCTGGGATTCTCCAGGCAAGAACACTGGAGTGGGTTGCCATTTCCTTCTCCAATGCATGAAAGTGAAAAGTGAAAGTGAAGTCGCTCAGTCGTATCCGACTCTCAGCGACCCCATGGACTGCAGCCTACCAGGCTCCTCCATCCATGGGATTTTCCAGGCAAGAGTACTGGAGTGGGGTGCCATTGCCTTCTCTGGTGAAAGGCATTTAGGGATAGTAAATTGAATGAAGCCTGGTACCTACATCCCAAGAGGTTACAGCCTAGAAGGATGATGCACGTAAATCGACAGTTACTGTAGTGAGTGGTGAGTGCTAAGATGGAAATTTGCACAGGCACTTGGAGGTACTCAAAAGGGATATTTAAGTAATAACAGAAATGAAGCATCAGGAAAGATTCTCAGAGGAGACAAGGTTTGAGGTAAAAAGCATCACTATGAACAAAGCTAGTGGAGGTGATGGAATTCCAGTTGAGCTATTTCAAATCCTGAAAGATGATACTGTGAAAGTGCTGCACTCAATATGCCAGCAAATCTGGAAAACTCAGCAGTGGCTACAGGACTGGAAAAGGTCAGTTTTCATTCCAATCCCAAAGAAAGGCAATGCCAAAGAATGCTCAAACTACCGCAGAATTGCACTCATCTCACACGCTAGTAAAGTAATGCTCAAAATTCTCCAAGCCAGGCTTCAGCAAAATGTGAACCGTGAACTTCCTGATGTTCAAGCTGGTTTTAAAAAAGGCAGAGGAACCAGAGATCAAATTGCCAACATCTGCTGGATCATGGAAAAAGCAAGAGAGTTCCAGAAAAACATCTATTTCTGCTTTATTGTCTATGCCAAAGCCTTTGACTGTGTGGATCACAATAAACTGTGGAAAATTCTGAAAGACATGGGAATACCAGACCACCTGACCTGCCTCTTGAGAAATTTGTATGCAGGTCAGGAAGCTGTTAGAACAGTTAGAACTGGACATGGAACAACAGACTAGTTCCAAATAGGAAAAGGAGTACGTCAGGCTGTATATTGTCACCCTGCTTATTTAATTTATATGCAGAGTACATCATGAGAAACGGTGGACTGGAAGAAGCACAAGCTGGAATCAAGATTTCTGGGAGAAATATCAATTACCTCAGATATGCAGATAACACCACCCTTATGGCAGAAAGTGAAGAGGAACTAAAAAGCCTCTTGATGAAAGTGAAAGAGGAGGGTGAAAAGTTGGCTTAAAGCTCAACTTTCAGAAAACTAAGATCATGGCATCTGGTCCCATCACTTCATGGGAAATAGATGGGGAAACAGTGGAAACAGTGTCAGACTTTATTTTTTGGGCTCCAAAATCACTGCAGATGGTGACTGTAGCCATGAAATTAAAAGACGCTTACTCCTTGGAAGGAAAGGTATGATCAGTCTAGACAGCATATTAAAAAGCAGACACATTACTTTGCCAACAAAGGTCCGTCTAGTCAAGGCTATGGTTTTTCCAGTGGTCATGTATGGATGTGAGAATTGGACTGTGAAGAAGGCTGAGCGCTGAAGAATTGATGCCTTTGAAGTGTGGTGTTGGAGAAGACTCTTGAGAGTCCCTTGGATTGCAAGGAGATCCAACCAGTCCATTCTGAAGGAGATCAGCCCTGGGATTTCTTTGGAAGGAATGATGCTAAAGCTGAAACTCCAGTACTTTGGCCACCTGATGCGAAGAGTTGAGTCATTGGAAAAGACTCTGATGCTGGGAGGGATTGGGGACAGGAGGAGAAGGGGATGACATAGGATGGGATGGCTGGATGGCATCACTGACTCGATGGACGTGAGTCTGAGTGAACTCCGGGAGTTGGTGATGGACAGGGAGGCCTGGCGTGCTGCGATTCATGGGGTCGCAAAGAGTCGGACACGACTGAGCGACTGACCTGATCTGATTTGATGGTGAATCTTCATTACTATGCAGTCTTTTCCCTAGTTGCAGCCAGTTTGGGGCGGACAGAGTGAAAGTGAAAGTCGCTCAGTCGTTTCCGACTCTCTGCAATTCTCTAGGCCAGAATACTGGAGTGGGTAGTCATTCCTTTCTCCACGGAATCTTCCCTACCCAGGGATCGAACCCAGGTCTCCTGCACTGCAGGCAGATTCTTTACCAACTGAGCCACCAGGAAAGCCCTTAAATGGTTATAGGGTTCATTATGTCTCATTCATTTTTTTTTTAATTGCAAGTTATATAGAAAATTTTGCCAAAATTTATTTCAGAGATTATTTTACCTATGGTTCCTTTGTGGTTTTAGGCTGTCATAACTAATATTTATATCTTTAAGTCTTTTTGAGTTTTTGCCCTTCAGTGGTTGATGTGTTATGTCTTTATTATTTCTACTTGTCTGTCCTTCATTTTAAAGACCTCTTGCAGAAGTCACTGTCTTTCCTCTGTCAATATACTCACCACTGTCTTCTAATTATTTGAGAAACAGTGTGTTGATTTACTTTTGTTTTCCTTGTCATTTCATTGGTTTGTATGTGGTTTTTTTTTGGAGGCAGGGCAAAAGCCAGCATAGCTTCTTTAATATTTATCTTCTTGCCTTATTATTATTTAAAATGTATGATTTTCTGTTCCTCTGGACAGTGATTGGAATTTATATATATATATATATATATATATATGTAGTCTCATTTATCTATTCCCATTTACTTTAGCTTATCACAATATTTAGTATAGTTTTCTGTGGATAGTGTAGGATTTGATGTTTATGCATTCCCAACATTATTGTCTAGATCTTTTGAATCCCAAACTGTCAGTCGCTTCCCTCCTCTTGCCTGTCCCCGCTGTCAACTTCCTTTCTGTTCTCTGTGTCTCTGAGTTGTATTCTGTTTTTAATGATTAGTTCATTTGTGTCTTTAGATTCTAAATTTAAAGGGTTTCCAATCACATTTTTCTTTTTCTTTCTAACTTCATTGAGTTAGTATGGTAACTTCTAGGTCCATCCACGTTGCTGCAAGTGGCATAAGTTCATTCTCTGTTCTGGCTCTGTAGTACTGTGTTGTATATATACGTACCTCGTCTTCTTGATCCATGCATGTTGTGATGAGTCATTGGATTGTTTCCTTCTCTCAGCTATTGTGAAGAGTGCTCCTCTGGCCATAGGGGTGTATGTATCTCTTTGAATGATACTTTAATCTGAATATATGCCCTGAAATGGAATTGATGGATCATATAGTAATTCTGTTTGTAACCTTGTTGATCCTACATCATGTTATCCATAGAGTCTGCACCAATTTTCATTTCCGTCAACAATGTAGGAGGGTTTCCTTTTCCCCACACTCTACCGAGCATTCATTTTTTCAAGCCTATTTAATGATGCCATTCTGGCCTGTGTGATGTGGTACCTTATTATATTTTTGATTTGCATTTTTATAATTAGCCATGTTGGCATGCTTTTCCTATGTCCATTGGGTATCTGAATGTCCATTTGGAGACTTGTCCATTTGGAGACTTGTCCATTTGATCTCGATTCTGCTTTTTTATTATTGAGTTGTATGACCTGATTGTGTTTGGGAAATAAAGCTCTCTTTCATGATGGTGTTTTTAAATATTTTCTCCCTTTCACAAGAGTGTCTTTTAGTTTTGGTAATGGTTTCCTTTCCATTTAAAATGGTTATAGAATTGGTTACATTTGATTGATTTTTTTTCCTTTGGAAGTCATAACTGAGAAACTTCTGCCAGAATTTTCATCAGAGAATATTTTACTTATGGTTCATTTTGTGGTTTCAGGATATCATAACTAATATTTATATCTTAAGCCTTTTTGAGTGTATTTTCCCTTCAGTGGAGGTTGTGTTATATCTTCATTCAGTTCAGTTCAGTCACTCAGTCATGTCCGAATATTTTTTCTGGATGTGTGTGCCAGAAGTACACATTATTTTTTATTTATTGCATTATGAATATTTACACTTTTGTGTTTATTTTTGTTTTTCTAGACAGTGATTGGGATTTCTATATAGAGAGAGCCCTTTATATATTCTCCATCACATTTTATCACAGAATATTTAATATAGTTTTCTGTGGATACTGTGGAATCTTGGTGTTCCTGCATTCTCCATATATAATTGTTGACATGTTAATCCCAAAGTACCAATTGCTCACCTCCTCATCTCAGTCCTCCTTGGCAACTGCCTGTTTGTTCTGAGTTGTTTTCTGTTTTGTAGATTAGCTCATTTGTGTCTTTAGATTCCAAATTTAAGGGATATCAAAAGGTGTTTGTCCTTTTCTTTGTAACTTCCTTAACTTGGTATGGTAACCTCTAGGTCCATCCATGTTGCTGCAAATTACAATTTCATTCTCCGTTCTGGCTCCGTAGTACTCTGGTATGTATATAAACTTCCTCTTTTTGATCCATGCACCTTGTGATGGAATGTTGGCTTGTTTCCTTCTCTGGACTATTGTGAAGGGTCTCCTAACCTAGGATTACAGGGGTGTATATATCTCTTTGTTGATACTTTTGTCTGAATGGTTTTCCCTGGTAGCTCAGACAGTAAAGCATCTGCCCACAATGCAGGAGACCTGGGTTTGATCCCTGGGTTGGGAAGATCCCCTGGAGAAGGAAATGGCAACCCACTCCAGTACTCTTGCCTAGAAAATTCCATGGATGGAGGAGCCTGGTGGGCTACAGTCCATAGGGTCACAAAGAGTCGGACACGACTGAGCGACTTCACTTTCACTTTATGCCCTTTAATGGGATTACTAGATCCCAGAGTAAGTGTGTTTGTACTTTTGTTGATCCTCCATCATATTATCCATAGAGTCTGCACCATTTTCAATTCCCACCAACAGTGTAGGTTTCCTTTTTAACACACTCTCCCTGCCTTGGTTATTTCAAGCCTTTTCAGTTCAGTTCAGTCGCTCAGTAATGTCCCACCCTTTGTGACCCCATGAATAACAGCGTGCCAGGCTTCCCTCTCCATCATCTGCTCCTGGAACCTCCTCAAACTCAAGTCCATTGAATCAGTGATGCCATTCAACCATCTTGTCCTCTGTCTTTCCCTTCTCCTCCTGCCTTCCATCTTTCATCATCTTTTCCAGTGAGTCAGTTCTTCATAGCAGGTGGCCAAGTATTGGAGCTTCAGATTCAGCCTCAGTCCTTCCAATGAATATTCAAGACTGATTTCCTTTAGGATGGACTGGTTGGATCTTCTTGCTGTCCAAGGGACTCTCAAGAGTCTTCTCCAACACCACAGTTCAAAAGCATCAATTCTTCAGCACTCAGCTTTCTTTATAACTCTCATCCATACATGACTACTGGAAAAACCATAGCTTTGACTAGATGGTCCTTTGTTGGCAAAGTAATGTCTCTGCTTTTTAATATGCTGTCTAGGTTGGTCATAGCTTTTCTTCTAAGGAGCAAGCGTCTTTTAATTTCATGGCTGCAGTCCCCATCTGCAGTGATTTTGGAGTCCAATAAAATAAAGTCTCTCACTGTTTCCACTGTTTCCCCATCTATTTGCCGTGAAGTGATGGGACCGGATGCCATGATCTTCATTTTCTGAATGTTGAGTTCTGAGCCAACTTTTTCACTCTCCTCTTTTCACTTTCTTCAAAAGGCTCTTTAGTTCTTCACTTTCTGCCATAAGGGTGGTGTCATCTGCATATCTGAGGTTATTGATATTTCTCCAGGCAATCTTGAGCTTCATCGAACCTAGCATTTCACCTGATGTGCTCTGCATATATGTTAAATAAGCAGGGTGACAATATACAGCCTTGACATACTCCTTTCCCAATTTGGAACCACTCTGTTGTTCCATGTCCAGTTCTAACTGTTGCTTCCTGACCTGCATACGGATTTCTCAGGAGGCAGGTCAGGTGGTCTGGTATGGTCTGATATTCCCACCTCTTTAAGAATTTTCCAGAGTTTGTTGTGATCCACACAGGCAAAGGCTTTGGCATAGTCAATAAAGCAGATATTTTTCTGGAATTCTCTTGCTTTTTCTATGATCCAACGCATGCAGAGATCAAATGACAATTTGATCTCTGGTTCCTCTGCCTTTTCTAAATCCAGCTTGAGCATCTGGAAGTTCTCGGGACACATAGTGATGAAGCCTAGCTTAGAAAATTTTGAGCATTACTTTGCTAGCATGTGAGATGAGTGCAGTTGTGCTGTACTTTGAACATTCTTTGGCATTGCCTTTCCTTGGGATTGGAATGAAAACTGACCTCAGCCTTTTAATGATAACCATTCTGGCCTTTGTGATGTGATACTTCACTGTGTTTTTGGTTTTTTTTTTTTTTTCTATTTGAAACCAAAACATTTTATTTATTTATTTTTTTTTAATTCTTCCAATTTTATTTTATTTTTAAACTTTACATAATTGTATTAGTTTTGCCAAATATCAAAATGAATCCGCCACAGGTATACATGTGTTCCCCATCCCGAACCCTCCTCCCTCCTCCCTCCCCATACCATCCCTCTGGGCCGTCCCAGTGCACCAGCCCCAAGCATCCAGCATCATGCATCGAACCTGGACTGGCAACTCGTTTCCTACATGATATTTTACATGTTTCATTGCCATTCTCCCACATCTTCCCACCCTCTCCCTCTCCCACAGAGTCCATAAGACTGTTCTATACATCAGTGTCTCTTTTGCTGTCTCGTACACCGGGTTATTGTTACCATCTTTCTAAATTCCATATATATGCGTTAGTATACTGTATTTATGTTTTTCCTTCTGGCTTACTTCACTCTGTATAATAGGCTCCAGTTTCATCCACCTCATTAGAACTGATTCAAATGTATTCTTTTTAATGGCTGAGTAATACTCCATTGTGTATATGTACCACAGCTTTCTTATCCATTCATCTGCTGATGGACATCTAGGTTGCTTCCACGTCTTGGCTATTATAAACAGTGCTGCGATGAACATTGGAGTACACGTGTCTCTTTCCCTTCTGGTTTCCTCAGTGTGTATGCCCAGCAGTGGGATTGCTGGGTCATAAGGCAGTTCTATTTCCAGTTTTTTAAGGAATCTCCACACTGTTCTCCATAGTGGCTGTACTAGTTTGCATTCCCACCAACAGTGTAAGAGGGTTCCCTTTTCTCCACACCCTCTCCAGCATTTATTATTTGTAGACTTTTGGATCGCAGCCATTCTGACTGGTGTGAAATGGTACCTCATAGTGGTTTTGATTTGCATTTCTCTGATAATGAGTGATGTTGAGCATCTTTTCATGTGTTTGTTAGCCATCTGTATGTCTTTTTTGGAGAAATGTCTATTTAGTTCTTTGGCCCATTTTTTGATTGGGTCGTTTATTTTTCTGGAGTTGAGCTGTAGGAGTTGCTTGTATATTTTTGAGATTAGTTGTTTGTCAGTTGCTTCATTTGCTATTATTTTCTCCCATTCTGAAGGCTGTCTTTTCACCTTGCTAATAGTTTCCTTTGATGTGCAGAAGCTTTTAAGGTTAATTAGGTCCCATTTGTTTATTTTTGCTTTTATTTCCAATATTCTGGGAGGTGGGTCATAGAGGATCCTGCTGTGATGTATGTCGGAGAGTGTTTTGCCTATGTTCTCCTCTAGGAGTTTTATAGTTTCTGGTCTTACGTTTAGATCTTTAATCCATTTTGAGTTTATTTTTGTGTATGGTGTTAGAAAGTGGTCCAGTTTCATTCTTTTACAAGTGGTTGACCAGATTTCCCAGCACCACTTGTTAAAGAGATTGTCTTTAATCCATTGTATATTCTTGCCTCCTTTGTCGAAGATAAGGTGTCCATATGTGCGTGGATTTATCTCTGGGCTTTCTATTTTATTCCATTGATCAATATTTCTGTCTTTGTGCCAGTACCATACTGTCTTGATAACTGTGGCTTTGTAGTAGAGCCTGAAGTCAGGTAAGTTGATTCCTCCAGTTCCATTCTTCTTTCTCAAGATCGCTTTGGCTATTCGAGGTTTTTTGTATTTCCATACAAATTGTGAAATTATTTGTTCTAGCTCTGTGAAGAATACTGTTGGTAGCTTGATAGGGATTGCGTTGAATCTATAAATTGCTTTGGGTAGTATACTCATTTTCACTATATTGATTCTTCCAATCCATGAACATGGTATATTTCTCCATCTATTAGTGTCCTCTTTGATTTCTTTCACCAGTGTTTTATAGTTTTCTATATATAGGTCTTTAGTTTCTTTAGGTAGATATATTCCTAAGTATTTTATTCTTTCCGTTGCAATGGTGAATGGAATTGTTTCCTTAATTTCTCTTTCTGTTTTCTCATTATTAGTGTATAGGAATGCAAGGGATTTCTGTGTGTTGATTTTATATCCTGCAACTTTACTGTAGTCATTGATTATTTCTAGTAATTTTCTGGTGGACTCTTTAGGGTTTTCTATGTAGAGGATCATATCATCTGCAAATAGTGAGAGTTTTACTTCTTCTTTTCCAATTTGGATTCCTTTTATTTCTTTTTCTGCTCTGATTGCTGTGGCCAAAACTTCCAAAACTATGTTGAATAGTAATGGTGAAAGTGGGCACCCTTGTCTTGTTCCTGACTTTAGAGGAAATGCTTTCAATTTTTCACCATTGAGGATAATGTTTGCAGTGGGTTTGTCATATATAGCTTTTATTATGTTGAGGTATGTTCCTTCTATTCCTGCTTTCTGGAGAGTTTTTATCATAAATGGATGTTGAATTTTGTCAAAGGCTTTCTCTGCATCTATTGAGATAATCATATGGTTTTTATTTTTCAATTTGTTAATGTGGTGTATTACATTGATTGATTTGCGGATATTGAAGAATCCTTGCATCCCTGGGATAAAGCCCACTTGATCATGGTGTATGATCTTTTTAATGTGTTGTTGGATTCTGATTGCTAGAATTTTGTTAAGGATTTTTGCATCTATGTTCATCAGTGATATTGGCCTATAGTTTTCTTTTTTTGTGGGATCTTTGTCAGGTTTTGGTATTAGGGTGATGGTGGCCTCATAGAATGAGTTTTGAAGTTTACCTTCCTCTGCAATTTTCTGGAAGAGTTTGAGCAGGATAGGTATTAGCTCTTCTCTAAATTTTTGGTAGAATTCAGCTGTGAAGCCGTCTGGACCGGGGCTTTTGTTTGCTGGAAGATTTTTGATTACAGTTTCAATTTCCATGCTTGTGATGGGTCTGTTAAGATTTTCTATTTCTTCCTGGTCCAGTTTTGGAAAGTTGTACTTTTCTAAGAATTTGTCCATTTCTTCCACGTTGTCCATTTTATTGGCATATAATTGTTGATAGTAGTCTCTTATGATCCTTTGTATTTCTGTGTTGTCTGTTGTGATCTCTCCATTTTCGTTTCTAATTTTGTTGATTTGATTTTTCTCCCTTTGTTTCTTGATGAGTCTGGCTAATGGTTTGTCAATTTTATTTATCCTTTCAAAGAACCAGCTTTTGGTTTTGTTGATTTTTGCTATGGTCTCTTTTGTTTCTTTTGCATTTATTTCTGCTCTAATTTTTAAGATTTCTTTCCTTCTACTAACCCTGGGGTTCTTCATTTCTTCCTTTTCTAGTTGCTTTAGGTGTAGAGTTAGGTTATTTATTTGACTTTTTTCTTGTTTCTTGAGGTGTGCCTGTATTGCTATGAACTTTCCCCTTAGGACTGCTTTTACCGTGTCCCACAGGTTTTGGGTTGTTGTGTTTTCATTTTCATTCGTTTCTATGCAAATTTTGATTTCTTTTTTGATTTCTTCTGTGATTTGTTGGTTATTCAGCAGCGTGTTGTTCAGCCTCCATATGTTGGAATTTTTAATAGTTTTTCTCCTGTAATTGAGATCTAATCTTACTGCATTGTGGTCAGAAAAAATGCTTGGAATGATTTCTATTTTTTTGAATTTACCAAGGCTAGCTTTATGGCCCAGGATGTGATCTATCCTGGAGAAGGTTCCATGTGCGCTTGAGAAAAAGGTGAAATTCATTGTTTTGGGATGAAATGACCTATAGATATCAATTAGGTCTAACTGGTCTATTGTATCGTTTAAAGTTTGTGTTTCCTTGTTAATTTTCTGTTTAGTTGATCTATCCATAGGTGTAAGTGGGGTATTAAAGTCTCCCACTATTATTGTGTTATTGTTAATTTCTCCTTTCATACTTGTTAGCATTTGTCTTACGTACTGTGGTGCTCCCGTGTTGGGTGCATATATGTTTATAATTGTTATATCTTCTTCTTGGATTGATCCTTTGATCATTATGTAGTGACCTTCTTTGTCTCTTTTCACCGCCTTTGTTTTAAAGTCTATTTTATCTGATATGAGTATTGCTACTCCTGCTTTCTTTTGGTCCCTATTTGCATGGAAAATCTTTTTCCAGCCCTTCACTTTCAGTCTGTATGTGTCCCCTGTTTTGAGGTGGGTCTCTTGTAGACAACATATGTAGGGGTCTTGTTTTTGTATCCATTCAGCCAGTCTTTGTCTTTTGGTTGGGGCATTCAACCCATTTACATTTAAGGTAATTACTGATAAGTATGTTCCCGTTGCCATTTACTTTATTGTTTTGGGTTCGAGTTTATACACCGTTTTTGTGTTTCCTGTCTAGAGAATATCCTTTAGTATTTGTTGGAGAGCTGGTTTGGTGGTGCAGAATTCTCTCAGCTTTTGCTTGTCTGAAAAGCTTTTGATTTCTCCTTCATACTTGAATGAGATCCTTGCTGGGTACAATAATCTGGGCTGTAGGTTATTTTCTTTCATCATTTTAAGTATGTCTTGCCATTCCCTCCTGGCTTGAAGAGTTTCTATTGAAAGATCAGCTGTTATCCTTATGGGAATTCCCTTGTGTGTTATTTGTTGTTTTTCCCTTGCTGCTTTTAATATTTGCTCTTTGTGTTTGATCTTTGTTAATTTGATTAATATGTGTCTTGGGGTGTTTCTCCTTGGGTTTATCCTGTTTGGTACTCTCTGGGTTTCTTGGACTTGGGTGATTATTTCCTTCCCCATTTTAGGGAAGTTTTCCACTATTATCTCCTCAAGTATTTTCTCATGGTCTTTCTTTTTGTCTTCTTCTTCTGGAACCCCTATGATTCGAATGTTGTAGCGTTTAATATTGTCCTGGAGGTCTCTGAGATTGTCCTCATTTCTTTTAATTCGTTTTTCTTTTATCCTCTCTGATTCATTTATTTCTACCATTCTATCTTCTAATTCACTAATCCTGTCTTCTGCCTCTGTTATTCTACTATTTGTTGCCTCCAGAGTGTTTTTAATTTCACTTATTGCATTATTCATTATATATTGACTCTTTTTTATTTCTTCTAGGTCCTTGTTAAACCTTTCTTGCATCTTCTCAATCCTTGTCTCCAGGCTATTTATCTGTGATTCCATTTTAGTTTCAAGATTTTGGATCAATTTCACTATCATTATTCGGAATTCTTTATCAGGTAGATTCCCTATCTCTTCCTCTTTTGTTTGGTTTGGTGGGCATTTATCCTGTTCCTTTATCTGCTGAGTATTCCTCTGTCTCTTCATCTTGTTTAAATTGCTGAGTTTGGGGTGTCCTTTCTGTATTCTGGCAGTTTGTGGAGTTCTCTTTATTATGGCGTTTCCTCACTGTGTGTGGGTTTGTACAGGTGGCTTGTCAAGGTTTCCTGGTTAGGGAAGCTTGTGTCGGTGTTCTGGTGGGTGGAGCTGTATTTCTTCTCTCTGGAGTGCAATGAAATGTCCAGTAATGAGTTATGAGATGTCTATAGTTTTGGGGTGACTTTGGGCAGCCTGTATCTTGAAGCTCAGGACTGTGTTCCTTTGTTGCTGGAGAATTTGCTTGGTATGTCTTGCCCTGGAACTTATTGGCCCTTGTGTGGTGCTTGGTTTCAGTGTCGGTATGGAGGCATTTGATGAGCTCCTGTGAATGAATGTTCCTTGGAGTCAGGAGTTCCCTGGAGTCAGGGTTTGGACTTAAGTCTCCTGCTTCCGATTATCGGTCTTATTTTTACAGTAGTTTCAAAACTTCTCCTTCTATACAGCACCATTGATAAAACATCTACATTAAAGATGATAAGTTTCTCTACAGTGAGGGTCACTCAGAGAGGTTCACAGGGTTACATGGAGAAGAGAAGAGGGAGGAGGGAGTTAGAGGTGACCCAAATGAGATGAGGTGAATCAATAGTGGAGAGAGTGGGCTAGCCAGTAGTCACTTCCTTATGTGCACTCCACAACTGGACCACTCAGAGATGTTCACGGGGTTATACAGAGAAGAGAAGAAGGAGGAAGGTAACAAAGGTGGCCC
This sequence comes from Bos javanicus, assembly GCF_032452875.1. NCBI lineage: Eukaryota > Metazoa > Chordata > Mammalia > Artiodactyla > Bovidae > Bos > Bos javanicus. The sequence continues at coordinate 51,725,459 of NC_083874.1, read as the reverse complement.
GAAGGATAAAAGGGGGGAATGAAAAGGAGGGAGACAGATCCAGCCAGTAATCAGTTCCCTAAGTGTTCTCCACCGTCTGGAACACTCAGAAATTCACAGAGTTGGGTAGAGTAGAGAGAGGTTAGGGAGGAGACACAGGCGACCTGGTGGAGAAAAAGGAGGGTCCAAAGGGAGAGAGAGCAGTCAAGCCAGTAATCTCACTCCCTAGTGAAAAATGGGTCCTGAAGATTGGGTCCTTAAAGGTACAAAATTGGTAACAAATACATAAAAGCAAAAATTAAAAATCTAGAGTAGAGTTTGGAATTTCAAAAATACGATGTTAAAGAAAAGAAGAAGGAAAAGAAAGAGAGAAAGAACGAACAAACAAAAACAAACAAGGTCGCAAAAATTATAAAGAAAGTACAGGTACAAAATTGATAACTAATGCCAGAGAGCGAAAATTAAAAATCTAGAGTATAGTTTGGAATTTCAAAAATACGATGTTAAAGAAAAGAAGAAGGAAAAGAAAGAGAGAAAAAATGAACAAACAAAAACAAACAAGGTCGTGAAAATTATAAAGAAAGTACAGGTACAAAATTGATAACTAATACCAGAAAGCAAAAATTAAAAATCTAGAGTAGAGTTTGGAATTTCAAAAATACAATGTTAAAAAAAAAAAAAAAAAAGAAGAAGAAAAATAAAGAGAGAAAACAAACAAACAAATACGAACAATGTCACAAAAATTATAAAGAAAATACAGGTACAAAATTGATATCAAATACCAAAAAGCATAAATTGAAAATTTAGAGTAAAGTTTGGAATTTCAGATATACAATGTTATATAAAAGAAGAAGAGAAAGAAACAGAGAAGAAGAAGAAAAAAAAAAAATCACAGAAATTATATAAAAAAAAAACTATAGGTACAAAATTGATAACATATACCAAAAAGCGAAAATTAAAAATCTAGAGTAGAGTTTGGAATTTCAAAAATACAATGTTAAAGAAAAGAAGAAAAAAACAAAAACCAACAACAAAAAAAACAAGGTCAAAAAATTATAAAATATATATATATGAAGTTTGCTGAAGAAGAAAAAAATAGGGTCTTTTTTTTTTTTTTTTTTTTGCAAAGTAATAGGTTATAAAAGTGAAAATTAAAGGAACAATAGAGGACTTAAAATTTTTTTTTTCTCTTAAAAAAAAAAAAGAAAGAATGATCGTAAAAATAATAAAAATATATCTAGGACTTTTTGTTTCTTTTTTTGTGGGTGTTGTGGGTTCAGTTCATTTTTGGCTAGTTCCTTGGTCAGATTTATATTTCTCAAGATCTATAGGCCCCTTCCTATGTAGTCCGTAGTAACCACAGGGTTTTGATCTATTGCCTGTAGCTTCCAAGGCGTTTCCCTCTGTTATATCTTCTTCTGTTTGCTAGTCTCTTCAGTATCTGGTTTCCGCCCTGACTCAAAGGGCACGGTGGAGGACACTTTTTTTTTTTTGTTTGTTTGTTTTTAGGCTTACTTGTTCAGTCGCGCTGTGGGGAGGGAGGGAGGGAGGGTGCAAACAAATAACACTGGCGTGGGCTCGCAGTGCCTCAGCCACCCTGGGTCTGCCCCCGCTCACGGCGCGTGTAGCCTCCCTGTCCACACTGCTCGGACTCTAGGTTGTTCCGCCGGGAACAATCCGAGGCTGGCCCTGGGCTGCATGCACCTCCCAGGTCCAAGCCGCTCAGGTTCAGGCACTCGGGTAGTCCTCAGAGGCGCAGACTCAGTTGGGCCTGCGTTTTGTACTCTTCCCAGGTCCGAGCGCCAATTTGCTCTTCCCAGGCGAGCGCCAATGCTGCGACTTATCGCCTCCCCGCCACTCGGTTATCTGGATGTAAAACCGGCGCACCTTCTCAGGCAGATGTTGACCGTCCAGACCCCCAAGAAGTTTTAGTTAGCAAAGAAGCCTGCTTACAATTTTATAGATAATGTCTCTCTGGGGCTGCGATTGCCCCCTTCCGGCTCTGGCTGCCTGTCACCGGAGGGGGAAGATCTGCAGCCGGCTATCTCTGTTCAGTCCTTTGTTCCATGCGCGGGCCTGGCGGTCTTAGGTTAGGGCTGGCTTTTCGCGTGGTAGGTATCCCACAGTCTGGTTTGCTAGCCCAAATTATTTCGCTCAGATAGCGCTCAGGGTATTCAGGCCAGATTCTTACTCTCAGCGATGCAGCCCACGCCGCGCCTCCCTGCCCAGCCCCGATTCGCTAATGGCGGATGCAGGCGTCTGCGCTGCTTCTCTGCTGGGGGAGTTACCGTAGGGCTCGCAATCTGCGAGTTTTAAATTGTTTATTTATTTTTTTCTCCCTGTTATGTTGCCCTCTGTGCTTCCAAAGCTCGGCACAGATTCGGCAGTGAGAAGGTTTCCTGATGTTTGGAAACTTCTCTCTTTTTAAGATTCCCTTCCCGGGACGGAACTCCGTCCCTCCCTCTTTTGTCTCTTTTTTTTTTTGTTTTTAATATTTTTTCCTACCTCCTTTCGAAGAGTTGGGTTGCTTTTCTGGGTGCCTGATGTCCTCTGCCGGCATTCAGAAGTTGTTTTGTGGAATTTACTCGACGTTTAAATGCTCTTTTGATGAATTTGTGGGGGAGAAAGTGTTCTCCCCGTCCTACTCCTCCGCCATCTTGGCTCCTCCCTTCACTGTGTTTTTGATTTGCATTTCTATAACAATCAGCCAGGTTGATATGATTTTCTCATGTCCATTGGGTATCTGGAGGTCTGTTTGGAGAATTGTACATTCAGTCTCCTGTGTATTTTTTTATTCCATTTTTTATTAGTTTTTGAGCTTTTTTTTTTTTTTTTTTTTTTAAGAAATAAAGCCCTCTTTGATCACAGCCTTTTCAAATAGTTTCTCCATTTCACAAGGTTGTCTTTTTGTTTTGGTAATGATTTCGTTTCCTGTTTAAATGCTGATATGATTGCATCTCATTGATTTTTTTTTTTTTAACTTTGGGATTCATAGCTAAGAAACTTTTGCCAGAATTTATGTCAGAGAATAGTTTTCCTTTGGTTCCTTTTGTAGTTTTATGTGTTATAACTTACATTTATGTCTTAAGCCTTTTTGAATTGATTTTTTTTTTTTAGTGGAGGATATATCTTCATTTCATAAATATCTTTCTAAAGTGGATCTTTCTAAAGAGCAGTTGCAGAAGACACTCTTTCCTCTGTTGAATGACTTGCCTCTGTCATCAAATTAATTGACCCCTGGGGAATGGAGTTATTTCTGGGGTCCTTCCTCAATTTGATTGGGTTGCATGCATTTTTCTTGTGCCAGTGCCACCCTTAGCTTCTAATTTATTTTATTGCATTATGATTATTTATAATGTTGTGTTAATGTCTGTTCACCTAGACAGTGATTTGAACTTCTTTCTATACATGTTTTTTATATATTCTTCTTCTCCATTATACTTTATCACAGAATATTTAATATAGTTTTCTTTGCATACTGTAGAATCTTGATGTTACTTAGTCCTGCATATAATGGTTGACATCTGCTAATCTCGAAGTGCAAATCTCTACCCTCCTCATCTCTATAGCTCTTGTCAACTGCCTGTCTGTTCTCTGTGTCTCTGAGTTGTTTTCTGTCTTGTAGATTAGCTCATTTGTGTCTTTAGACAACACATTTAAGGGATATCTAAAGGTACTTTTTTTTTTCTTTATAAATTCCTTCACTTTGTTTGGTAACCTCTAGGGGAACTCCGGGAGTTGGTGATGGACAGGGAGGCCTGGCGTGCTGCAGTTCATGGGGTCACAAAGAGTCGGACACGACTGAGCGACTGAACTGAACTGAGGTCCACCCATGTTGCCTAAAATGACATAATTTCATTCTCTGTTGTGGCTGTGTAGTACTCTGTTGTGTATAGATACCTCATCTTCTTAATCCATATAGGTTGTGCCAGATCATGGGGTCATTTCCTTGTCTAGGCTATTGTGAAGAGTACTGTATGAACATGAGGGTTCATGTTTCTCTTTCAAGTACAGTTTTGTCTGGATGTGTGCCTAGGAGTGGTTTTCTGGACCCCATAGTAATGCTATTTGTACTTTTTGGTGAAAGCTACACCATGTTATCCATTGGGGCTGCACCAGTTTTCATTCTCACCAACTGTAGGAGGGTTTCCTTTACTCCACACCATCTTACCTTTATTGTTTCAAGCCTTTTTAATGATGGCCATTCTGGCCTGTTTGATGTGGTACCTCATTATATTTTTAGTTTGCATTTCTATAATAATCAGTGTTGTTAAGAAGTTTTTTGTTTGTTGATTTTTTTTTGTTTGTTTGTTGATTTTTAAGGAACTGTCCATTAGATCTTCAGCCTATTTTTTTATTCCATCTTTTTATTATTGGATTGTATGAGCTGTTTCTATTTTTGAGGAATAAAACCCTTGCCAGTCACAGCATTTTCAAATATTTTCTCCCTTTCACGAGGTTGTCTTTTAGTTTGGTAATGGTTTCCTTTCCTGTTTAAATGGTTATTTGATTGATAACATTGCATTGATTTTTTTTTCAATTTAGGAGTCATATCTAAGAAATTTTTTCCAGAATTTATGTCAGAGAATACCTTCCCTATAGTTTATTTTGTGATTTGAAGATGTCACATCTTATATTTATTTCTTTAAGCCTGTTGAATTTATTTTTCCTATACTGGATGATGTGTTATATCTTCATTACATATATCTGTCTGTTCATCTTTCTAAAGACCACAGAAGATCCTGTCTTTCCTCTGTGAATGTACTTGCCTCTGTTCAAATTATTTGACGGTGTGTTTGTTTCCTTCTGAGGTCCTTCCTCTGTTTCATTGTTTTCTATGTGTGTGTGTGTGTGTGTATGTGTGCCATTACACACGTAGCCTCTTTTATATTTATTTACTTGCCTTATCATCATTTACAATGTATGTTAATTAATTTCTGTTCCTCTGGACATTGACTTGGATTTATATGTATATATGTCTCATTTATAAATTCTTCTCCATTGCACTTTATTACAGAATATTTAATGTATTTTAGTGGATGTTGTATGATTTGTTGTTTGATATTCTCTATATAATTATTTACATCTGCTAATCCCAATGTGCCAATCCCTCCCCTCCTTATCCCTGTCCTTCTTGGCATCTGCCTGTCTGTTCTGTACATCTCTGAGTTGTTTTCTGTTTTGTAGAGTATCCCATTTGTTTCCTTAGATTCCAGATTTAAGGGATATTGAAAGATATTTATCTTTTTCTAACTTCCTTCACTTAGTATGGTAACCTCTAGATCCATCCATGTTGGTGCAAATGGCATAATTTCATTCTCTGTTTTGACTTTTAGTACTCTGTTGTATATATGTCCCTCATCTTCTTGATCCATGCATGTTCTAATGGACAGTCATGTTGTTTGTCTCAGATATTTGAAGAATGCTCCTGTGAACATAGGGGTGCATGTTTCTCTTTGAATGATCATTTTGTCTGGATGTATGCCTAGAATACAAATTCTATTTGTAGTTTTTGTGAATCCTACACAGTGTTATCGATAGGGCCTGCTCCAATTTCCACTCCCACCAACAGTGTAGGAGGGTTTTCTTTTCTCCACACCCTCCCCAGCCTTTGTTGTTTCAAGCCTTTTTAATCCCTTCTGGCCTGTTTGACGTGGTTCCTCATTATATTTTTGATTTTAATTTTTATAATAATCAGTGATGTTGAGAATCTTTCATATGCCAATTGGGCATCTGGATACCTGTTTTGCAGAATTGTGCTTTCTACATCCTGCTGATATTTTGATTAGATTTTTAAATTATTGAGTTGTAAGAGCTGTCTATATATTTGAGAAATTAAGCCTCCTAAGTCACTGTTTTCAAATATTTTCTCCTTTTAAGAAAGCTGTGTTTTAGTTTTGGTAATGGTTTCCTTTCCTGTTTAAATGTTTTAGGATTGATTATGTTTCATTGATTTTTTGTTTGTTTGTTTGTGTATTTTGGAGACATATGTCAGAAAATTTTGCCATAATTTACCTCAGAAGATTTCACCTATGTTTTCTTTTGTGGTTTTATGATATCATAACTTGTTTTTATGTCCTTAAGCCTTTTTGAATTTATTTTTCCTTTATAGTGGGAGGATATGTTACATCTTCACTACTTATATTTAACTGTCCATCTTTCTCAATACCTACTTGCAGAAGACACTGTCTTTCCTCTGTTGAATGTACTTGCCTTGTCTTCAAATTAATTGACATACAATGTGTCAGTTACTTCTTGGGTCCTTCCTCTATTTTATTGGTTTGAATTTTTTTTGGTGCCAATACCACACTTGGATTCTTTTATGTTTATTTTATTGCCTTATCATTATTTATAACATTGCATTAATTTCTGTTACTCTGGACTGATTTGGATTTACATATATATAGTCTCTTTTATAGATTCTTCTCTATTACAGTTTATCACAGAATATTAAATATAGATTCTTGTAGATATTGTAGGATCTTCTTGTTCGTTCATTCACTATATAATCGTTTACATCTGCTAATTCCAATGTGCCTGTCCTTCCTCTATCCCTGTCCTTGGCATCTTCCTGTCTGTTCTCTGTGTGTCTGAGTTGTTTGTTTTTTAGTTTAGCCCATTTATATCTTTAGATTACAAATTTAAGGAATATCAACAGGTATTTGTTTTTTTCTTTCTAATTTCCTTCACTTAGTATGGTAATCTCTAGGTCCATTTGTGTTGCTGCCAGTGGCATAATTTCATTTTATGTTGTGGCTCTGTAGTACTCTGTTGTATGTATGTATATTCCTCATCTTCTCAATCCATGCATGTTGTGATGGACCATTGGGTTGCTTCCTTGTCTCGGCTATTGTGAAGAGTGCTACCATGATCATAGGTGTGCGTGTTTCTCTTTGAATGATACTTTTGTCTGAATATATGCCCAGGAATGGGATTACTGGATACTATGGTAATTGTGTGGATCACAATAAACTGTGGAAAATTCTGAAAGAGATGCGAATACCAGACCACCTGACCTGCCTCTTGAGAAATCTGTATGCAGGTCAGGAAGCAACAGTTAGAACTGGACATGGAACAACAGACTGGTTCCAAATAGGAAAAGGAGTACGTCAAGGCTGTATATTGTCACCCTGCTTATTTAACTTATATGTAGAGTACATCATGAGAAACGCTGGACTGGAAGAAACACAAGCTGGAATCAAGATTGCCGGGAGAAATATCAATAACCTCAGGTATGCAGATGACACCATCCTTATGGCAGAAAGTGAAGAGGAACTAAAAAGCCTCTTGATGAAAGTGAAAGTGGAGAGTGAAAAAGCTTAAAGCTTAAAGCTCAACATTCAGAAAACGAAGATCATGGCATCTGGTCCCATCACTTTATGGGAAATAGATGGGGAAACAGTGGAAACAGTGTCAGACTTTATTTTGGGGGGCTCCAAAATCACTGCAGATGGGGACTGTAGCCATGAAATTAAAAGACACTTACTCCTTGGAAGGAAAGTTATGACCAACCTAGATAGCATATTCAAAAGCAGAGACATTACTTTGCCAACAAAGGTCTGTCTAGTCAAGGCTATGGTTTTTCCACTGGTCATGTATGGATGTGAGAGTTGGACTGTGAAGAAGGCTGAACGCCACAGAATTGATGCTTTTGAACTGTGGTGTTGTAGAAGACTCTTTAGAGTCCCTTGGACTGCAAGGAGATCCAACCAGTCCATTCTGAAGGAGATCAGCCCTGGGATTTCTTTGGAAGGAATGATGCTAAAGCTGAAACTCCAGTACTTTGGCCACCTGATGCGAAGAGTTAACTCATTGGAAAAGACTCTGATGCTGGGAGGGATTGGGGACAGGAGGAGAAGGGGATGACAGAGGATGAGATGGCTGGATGGCATCACTGACTCGATGGGCGTGAGTCTGAGTGAACTCTGGGAGTTGGTGATGGACAGGGAGGCCTGGTGTGCTGCGATTCATGGGGTCGCAAAGAGTTGGACACAATTGAGCGACTGAACTGAACTGAACTGATGAATTCTGTGTGTACTTTCTTTGTGGAACCTACAGTGTTTTTCCATAGAGGCTTTACCAATTTTCATTCCCACCAACAGTGTAGGAGAGTTTCCTTTGTGTCACATCTTCCAATGAGTTTGTTGTTTCGTGCCTTTTTAATGATGGACACTCTGGCCTGTGTGAATGTGATATTTCTTTGAATTTTTGATTTGCATTTCTGTAATCATCAGCAATGTTTAGAACCTTTTTATATGTGAAATCGGCATCTGGATGTCTATTTTGCAGAATTGTCCATTCGATTGCCAGCCTATTTTTTCATTCCTTTTATTTTTTTTTTTTACTATTGAGTTGTGTGAGCTGTTTATGTGTATATTTTAGAAATTAAGCCCTCATCATTCACAGTGTTTTCATGTATTTATCGCTTTCACAAGGTTATCTTTTAGTTTTGGTAATGGTTTCCTTCTCTGGTTAAATGGTTATATGATTATTTACATCTCATTGATTTTTTTTTTTTAATTAATTTGGGAGGTGTATCTAAGAAACTTGCCAGAATTTACATCAGGGAATATTTTGCCTATTTTCTTTTTCTGGAGTATGTGTTATATATTCATTACTTACATGTATTTGTCCATCTTTCTCCATATCACATGCAGAAGACACTGTCTTTTCCTGTGTTGAATGTACTTGCCTTGGTCATCAAACTAACTGATGAACTGTGTGTAGATTTATCTCTGGTCCTTTGTCTGTTTCATTTGGGTTATATGTAATTTTTTGTGCCAATATAACACTTAGGTTCTTTTTATTTATTTTATTGCCTTATCATTATTTAAAATGTTGTGTTAATTTCTCTTCCTCTGGATAGTGATTTGGATTTCCATATATATAGTGCCTTTTATATATTCTTCTCCATTATACTTTATCACAGAATATGAAGTGTAGTTTTTTTTGTATATTGTAGGATCTTTATATTCATGCATTTTCCACATTATTGTTTACATCTGCTAAACCCAAAGTGCCAGTTTCTCCCCTCCTCATCCCTGCCTGTCCTTCTTGCCAAGTGCCTGTCTATTCTCTCTATCTCTGAGTTGTTTTTTAGTTTTGCTTATTTGTGTCTTTAGATTGCAAATTTAAGGGATATTAAAAAGGAGTTGTCTTTTTCTTTCTAACTTCCTTCGCTTAGTATGGTAATCTCTCTTAATATGTTGCCAGTGGCATAATTTAATTCTCTGTTGTGGCTCTGTTGTGTGTATATATATATATACACTTCATCTTCTTGATCCATGCACTTGTTAAAAATTAATTAATTTCCACGCACGTTTTAATGGACCACCGGGTTGTTTCCTTGTCTTGGCTGTTGTGGTGAGTACTCCTGTGAACACTGAGGTCCATTTATCTCTTTGAATGATTGCTTTGTCTAGATATATGCCCGGGAGTGGGATTGCTGGTTCCTATGGTAATTCATTTTCTACTTTCTTGGTGAAACTTACACAGAGTTATCCATAGAGGCTGCACCAACTTGTATTTTCTCCAGCAGTGTTGAAGTGTTTCCTTTTCTCCGTACCCTCTCCAGTCTTTGTTTTTGTCCTTTTTAATGATGGTGATTCTGACTAGCAAGTCATGCTAAATCACCGCATTATGATAAATCAAAGCTTATCTTTGATTTGCTTTCTGTAACTAACAAAGGTGTTGAGAAACTTTTCATATGTCAGTTTGACCTCTGGATGTCTATTTTGGAGAATTGTCCACTCGATCTCCAGCCTATTTTTTTTTTTTTTTAGCTGATTGTATATTTGATAAGTTAGGCCCTTGTCAGTCACAATGTTTTCAAATATTTTCTCCCATTTAGAAGATTGTCTTTTTGCTTTGGTGAATCTTTCCTTTTCTTTTTAAATGGTAATAAAATTCATTAGGTCTCAATGAAATTTTTATTTTAGTTTGGGAGGTATATCAAAGAAAGTGTTACAAGTATTTATATTAGAGAATATTTAGCCTATATTTTTTGTGGTTCTATGATATTGTGACTTATACTTTAGTCTTTAAACTCTTTTCAATTTATTTGTTTGTATAATAGGAGGATGTATTCTGTCTTCATTGTTTTACATGTGGCTGTCCATTTTTCCCTATACCACTTGCAGAAGACACTCTTTCCTCTGTTGAGTGTACTTGCCTCTGTCATCAAATTAATTGACCAATAGTGTGTGGATTGTTTTCTAGGGTCTGTCCTCTGTTTCATTGATTTGTATGCTTCTTTTTATGTCAATACCATACTTAGATTTTTAAAAATTAATTGTATTGCATTTTAGTTATTAACAATGTTTATTTCTGCATTACTGTGCAATTATTTCAATTTACATATATGTACATGCTTTTATATATTTCCATTATCTTTATCACAGGATATTTAATATAGTTTCCTCTGGACACAGTAGAATCTTGTTCACACATTCTCTATGTATCTGTTAATCCCAAACCGTCTATCCATCCCTTCCTTATCATTTCCCTCTTGACAACCACAGGTCTGTTCTTTATATCTCTTGGTTGTTTTCTCTTTTGTAGATGAGCTCTTTTGTGTCAGATTTTAGATTCCAAATAGAAGTGGTGTCATGAGGTAATTGTCTTTCTGATTTCTTTCACTTAGTATGGTAATCTCTAGGTCCATCCATGTTGCTGCAAATGCCATAATTTCATTCTCTGTTGTGGCTAAATAAAATTCAGTACCCAGTTGTGTATGTATACCTCATCTTCTTGATCCATTCACCAGTTGACAGACTATGGGGTTGTTTCCTTGTCTTGGCTATTCAGAAGAGTGTTCCTATGAACATAGGGGTGCATGTTTTCCTTTGAATGATTGTTTTGTCTGGATGTATGCCCAGGAATGGGATTCCTGGATCCTTGGCAATTCTTTTTGTACGTTTTTGTGAAACCTACAGTGTTATTCATAGACACTGCAGCAATTTACATTCTCACTGACATTGTAGGAGGCTTCCTTTTCTCCACACTTTACCTAGCATTTGTTGTTTGTAGCTTTTTAAAAAATTAATTTATTTTAATTGAAGGCTAATTACCTTATAATATTGTGGTGGTTTTTGCCATACATTGACATGAATCAACCATGGGTATGCATGTGTCCCCTCATCCTGAACCCCCTCCTACCTTCCTCCCTACCCCATCCCTCTGGGTTGTTGCAGAGCACAAGCTTTGAGTACCCTGCTTCGTGTGTTGAACTTGCATTGGTCATTGATTTTCAGTTCAGTTCAGTCACTCAGTTGTGTCCAACTCTTCGTGACCCCATGAACCTCAGCACACCAGGCCTCCCTGTCCATCACCAACTCCCAGGGTCCACCCAAACCCATGTCCATTGAGTCAATGCTGCCATCCAACCATCTCATCCTCTGTCATCCCCTTCCCCTCCTGCCCTCAATCTTTCCCAGCATCAGGGTCTTTTCAAATGAGTCAGCTCTTCGCATCAGGTGGCCAAAGTATTGGAGTTTCAGCTTCAACATCAGTCCTTCCAATGAACACCCAGGACTGATCTCCTTTAGGATGGACTGATTGGATCTCCTTGCAGTCCAAGGGACTCTGAAGAGTCTTCTCCACCACCACCACAGTTCAAAAGCATCAGTTCTTCGGTGCTCAGCTTTCTCTCACATCTCAGTACAGCTCTCACATCCATACCTGACCACTGGAAAAACCATAGACTTGACTAGACGGACCTTTGTTGTCATTGATTTTACATATGGTAATATACATATTTCAATTCTATTCTCTCATCATCCCATGCTTGCCTTCTCCTAGAGTCCAAAAGTCTGTTCTTTACATCTGTGTCTCTTTTACTGTCTTGCATATAGGGTAATCATTACCGTTGTTCTAAATTCTATGTATATATATGCGTTAATATACTGTATTGTGTTTGTAGCTTTTTAATGATGGTCATTTGACTGGTTTGATATAGTATCTTACAGTATTTTTTAATCAGCATTTCTATTATAATCAATAATGTTTAAAAGTTTTTCAGGTCCGATTGACCATCTGGATGTCTGCTTTGAGAAATGTCCATTTTGATTTCCTTCCTATTTTATGATTTTTTTTTTTTGGTATCGAGTTGTATGATCCGTTAGTATATTTTACAAATTTTGCCCTTGTCGGCTATAGCACTTACAGATCTTTTCTCTGATTTTGTAGGGTGGTTTTTTTTTTAATGGTGTTCTTTACTGTTCAAAGGTTTATAAGGTTGATTGGTTCCATCTGTTTGTTTTTCATTCAGTGTTTTTCCTTGTGAGGCTGATCCAAGAACATACTGCTACAGTTTATACTGGAGCATGTTTTGCCCTTGGTTTTTTATATGAGTTTTATGGTGTCATTTCTCGTATTTCAATCTTGAAGCCGTTTTGAGTTTTCTTTGTTTATGGTGGGAAGGAATGTTCAAACTTCATCATTTTACTTGTGGCTGTCCTATTTTCCCAGCACGACTTGCTGAGGTTACTCTCCTTTCTCCAGGAGAGTATATATATTCCCATTGTTCATCAAAGATTAATTGATTGTTGGTATGTGGATTTATTTCTGTGTTCATATCTTGTTGCTTTGATCTATATGACTGTTTTTATCCAATAACACACTGGTTCTTTTTAATATAGTTTATTGTAGGATAGTTGGGTTAAGTTCTGCTGTATAGCACAGTGATTTATTTATACAGATATAGATTTCCTTTTCATATTTTTCCCATTACAGTTTATCATAGTGAAAGGTCATTGTTGAGCCGTGAAAGACACTGGGATTCTTGGGGGAGAGGAATTCAGTCCTGGGCCAGTGATGAGGCTTGATCACTCAGAGCTTTTGTGTAATAAAGTTTTATTAAAATATAAAAGAGATAGAGAAAGCTTCTGACATAGACATTAGAAGGGGGCAGAAAGACTGCCCCCTGCTAGTCTTTAGCCAGATGTTTTATGTCTGTTAGAAAGCTATTAGTCAGATAAGAGAGACACCTTAAGGCTGACGGAGTTTCACCAGGCCCCTCTCCCACAATATGAATTTTTGAGAGAGGATGGCATGACGTGTGTCATCCCCCAGCCATAAAACAATTGATATGAATACTGGTTTGTTGAGCTATTATCAGCCCAAGGTTTGAGAAAAGAAAAAAAGTTAATCTTAAGTGGAACAATTTTGAAGAAAGGCAAATTCCAAAGCAAATACACAGTTTCATTAACATAGTTTATGAAAAACATTTCCGTAAGAAAAACGCATTGGTTAGCTCAAGGTTTGAGAAAAGTTAAGTTCAGGTGGAACCAGGTGTCATCGTGGCAACACAGAATTTTAAGAGAAAAAACAATCTGACACTTGTGGTTTGTTTCCTCCTGCCACTTAAGGGAGAGAGAAAAAAATGTCTGACACTTGCAGCCTGTTTCCTCCATTGGAGACCCCTGGCCTTCCTGCCTGTTACCCTCTCAATAGAATATTGTATATAGTTCCATGTGCTATACAATAGGAATGTATTTTTTAATCCATCCTCTATATAATAGTTTGCATCTGTGAATCCCAAACTATCATTCCATTCTTACCCTAGTCCCTCTCCTCCTTGCCAACCACAAGTCTGTTCTGTGTGTGTAAATCTCTTTGTGCCATATTTGAGATTGCACAGTGATATCATACAGTATTTCTCTTTCTCTTTCTGACTTCCTTTCTTTGTTTTGTAAACTTAAGGTCCATACATACTGTTGAAAATGGCTTAATTTCATCCTTTGTTGTGGCTGAGTAGTATGCTGTTGCGTGTATGTACCTCATCTTGATCCAGTCACTTATCATAGGACACGTAGATTGTTTCCCTGTCTTGGCTGTTGTGAAGAATGCTCCTATGAACATAGTGCTGCATGTATGTCTTTGAACAATACTTTTGTCTGGATATCTATTTCTGTTTTGTTGACTATGCCAAAGCCCTTGACTGTGTGCATCACAGCAAACTGGAAAATTCTTAAAGAGATGGGAAAACCAGATCCCCTTTCCTGCCTCCTGAGAAACCTGTATGCAGGTCAGGAAGCAACACTTAGAACTGGACATGGAACAACAGACTGGCTCCAAAGAGGGAAAGGAGTACGTCAGGGCTGTATATTGTCACCCTGCTTATTTAACTTATATGCAGAGTACATCATGAGAAATGCTGGGCTGGAGGAAGCACAAGCTGGAATCCAGATTGCTGGGAGAAATATCAATAACCTCAGATATGCAGATGACACCACCCTTATGGCAGAAAGTGAAGAAGAACTAAAGAGCCTCTTGATGAAAGTGAAAGAGGAGAGTGAAAAAGTTGGCTCAAAACTCAACATTCAGAAAACGAAGATCATGGCATTGGGTCCCATCACTTCATGGCAAATAGATGGGGAAACAGTGGCTGACTTTATTTTTCTGGGCTCCAAAATCCCTGCAGATGGTGACTGCAGCCTTGAAATTAGAAGACGCTTACTCCTTGGAAGGAAAGTTATGACCAACCTAGATAGCATATTCAAAAGCAGAGACATTACTTTGCCAACAAAGGTCTGTCTAGTCAAGGCTATGCCTTTTCCAGTGGTCACGTATGGATATGAGAATTGGACTGAGAAGAAAGCTGAGCGCCGAAGAATTGATGCTTTTGAACTGTGGTGATGGAGAAGACTCTTGAGAGTCCCTTGGACTGCAAGGAGATCCAACCAGTTCATCCTAAAGGAGACCAGTCCTGGGTGTTCATTGGTAGGACTGACTTTGAAGCTGCAACTCCAATACTTTGGCCACCTGATACGAAGAGCTGACTCATTTGAAAAGACCCTGATGCTGGGAAAGATTGAGGGCAGGAGGAGAAGGGGATGACAGAGGATGAGATGGTTGGATGGCATCACTGACTCAATGGAAATGGGTTAGGGTGGACTCCGGGAGTTGGTGATGCACAGGGAAGCCTGGCCTACTGCGGTTCATGGGGTCACAAAGAGTTGGACATGACTGAGCGACTGAACTGATGCCCAGGAGTAGAATTGCTGGATCCTATGGCAGTTCTTTTGTACTTGTTTTTTTTTTTTTTTTTTGCACGTGGAAACTACACAATGTTTTTCATAGAGGCTTCACCAATTTACATGTGTCAATAGGTCAACTGGAAAAATAGATCTTCTTTGGAAAAATGTCTATTTAGGTCTCCTGCTCTTTTTTTTCAGTGGGTTTTTTAAATTGTTTATCTGTGTCTTTCTTTTTCAAACTAAGTCCTTGTTGTTCCTGTAATTTTCAAATATTTTCTCCCATTCCCTAGATTGTCCTTTTGTTTTGTTGATGGTTTCCTGTGCTCTTCAAAGCTTAGGAAGTTGATTAGGCCCTTTGTTTATTTTTGCTTTCATTTTTCTTTTTGTGTTTCTTTTTGTGTAAGGTTGGGAGTATTGTAATTTCATTGATTTACATACGGCTCGACTTTCCCAATACCACTTGCTGATGAGCCTATCTTTTCTCCATAGTATATACTTGCATTCTTCATCAAAGATTAATTGACTGTCAGTGTGTGGACTTATTTCTGGGCTCTTTGTTTTATTCCATTAATCTGTATGTCTTTTTTTGTGCCATTACCACACTTTGGTTTCTTGGTTTGTTTGTTTTTTTTTTCCATTTATTTTATTGAAGTATAGTTGTGTTACAATGTTTACATTTCTACTGAACAGTGCATGATTGAAATATAGATATAGCTATACATTCTTTTTTGTGTTCTTTTCCATTATTTTATATCACAAGTTTAATATAATGTAGTCTGTGTGCTACACCGGAGGACCTTACTGTTTGTTTATTCTCTGTGTAATAGTTTGCATCTGCTAATCCCAAACTCTCAACCCACTTCTTCCCCACAAATCTCCCCTTGGCAACCACAGGTCTGTTCTTTGTTCTGACTCAGTTTCTGTTTTGTAGATAAGTTCATTTCTGTCACATTTGTGACTCCACAGGTAAGTGATATCATATGATATTTGTCTTTTTCTTTCTTCATTTAGCGATCTCTCAGTCCATCCATGTTGCTGCAGATAGCATTATTTCATTCCTTTTCATGGTCTAGTTGTAGTTCATTGTATGTATGTACCTCATCTTGATCCATTCACCTGTCAATGGACATTTAGGGTTGTTTTCATGTCTTGGGTATTGTAAAGAGTGCTGCTGTGAATATAGGGATGCAGGTTTCTCTTTTAATGATAGTTTTGTCTGGATATATGCCCAGAAGTGGGATTACTGGATCAAACAGTAACTACTTTTAAGCCAATTTCCATTCCCATCAGTGCAGGAGTGTTCCCTTTTCTCCATACCCTCTCCAGCATTTGGTACTTGTGGCCTTTTTAATGATGGCCATTCTGGTTGATTGAGGTGATGCCTCATTGTAGTTTTCACACATATTTCTTTTGTATTCATCAATGTTGAACATCTTTCTTGTGTGTAGTGGATGTTATCAGGCATCTAGATGTCATCTTTGGAAAAATATATCTTCAGGTCTTCTGCCCTTTTTTCATTGGGTTGTTTGATTTCTTTTTTATATTGAATTTTACTCATGAGCAATGTATATATTTTAGAAATTAAGGCCTTTTCAGTCACATTGTTTGGAAATATCTTCTCCCATTTTGTTGGTTGGTTTGGTTTTCACTTGTTTTTGCTGTAGAAGAGCTTATAAAGTCGATCTGTTTTTGTTTATGTTTGCTTTTATTTCTTTTTTCTTTGGGAAACTGGTATAAAAAATACAGCAACAATTTATGCTAGAGAATGTTTTTCCTATGTTCTCTTCTAGGATTTTTATGGTATCATTTCTTACAATTAAGTCTTTAAGCCATTTTGAGTTTATTTTGTCCATGGTTGGAGGGCATTTCTAGCTTCATTAATTTTCCTGTGGTTGTCCTGCGTTCCCAGTACCATTTGTCAAAGGAACTGCCTTTTTCTCCATTGTATCTACTTGCCTCCTTCATCAAAGGTTAATTAACCATGGGTCTTTGGATTTAGCTTTGTACTCCTTTTTCTGTTCCTCTGATGTATATATGTCTGTTTTTGTCCCTAGCCCATCTGCGTTTTTTGATAATTTTGGACTCTGTGGGAGAAGGCAAGGGTGGGATGATTTGAGAGAATAGCATTGAAATGTGTATTATCATATGTGAACTAGATCGCCAGTCCAGGTCGATGCATGAGACAGGGTGCTCAGGGCTGGTGCACTGGGATGACCCTGGGGGATGGGATGGGGAGGGAGGTAGGAGGGGGGTTCAGGATGGGGAACACGTGTACACCCATGGCTGATTCATGTGATGTATGGCCAAAACCACCACAATATTGTAAAGTAATTAGCCTCCAATTAAAAAGTATAGTTGAAAAAAAAAAAAGTATAGTTGGTCTACATTGTTGTGTTAATTTCTGCAGTATAGCACAAGTGATTTAGTTTTACAAGTATATAGATTTTTTTTCATATTCTTTTTAATTACAGTTTGTCAAAGGATCCTTGTTCTGTATAGTAAGACCTAGTTGTTCATCCATTCCCTAGCAGTTTGCACCTGCTAATCCCAAACTCCCACTCCATCCCTCTTCCAGTCCCTCTGCCCCATGGCAACCTCAGGTCTGTTTTCTATGTCTGTGAGTCTGTTTCTGTTTGGTAGATAAGTTCATTCTGTCATTTTACTTACCATCTGTAAGTAATAGCATATGGTATTTGTCTTTCTGACTTCATTTACAAGGATGATAATCTGTAGGTCTATTCATGTTGCTGCAGATGGCATTATTTCACTTGTTGGTGAGTAGTTGTCCGTTGCATTTATATATCACATCTTTTTGATTCATTCATCTGTCACTGGACATTTAGGTTATCTCCTTGGCTATGGTGAGTAGTGCTGCTGTGAACATAGTACATGTATCTCTTTGAATGAGTCTCCTTTGGATATATGTTCAGGAGTGGAATTGCTGGATCGTGTGGTAACTCTGTACATTTTTGAGGAATCTGCATAGCGTTTTCCATAGTGGCTGCAACAATTTACATTCCCACCAAGAGTGTAGGAGGATTTTTTCCCATACTGTCTTCAGCACTTGTTGTTTATAGTCTTTTTATTGATGGCCATTATAACCAGTGTGAGTTGGTACTTGATTGTAATTTTGATTTGCATTTGTCTAACAAAGTTGAGCATCTTTTCATGTGCATTTTGATTATTTGTGTGTTTTAAGAAATGTCTTTTGGCCTTCTACTCATTTTTTGAATGGTTTTTAGTTTTGAGGGCTTTTTTATGTTGAATTTTGTGTGCTTATTGTCCTTTTGTTAATTGTTTTGAATTACCTTTCCTAGGGTTTTTTTTTTTTCCTTTCTTTTGTTCTCTTGTGATTTGATGACTGTCTTTAGTGTCATGTTTGGATTTTTTTCTTTTGTGTCTGTATCTTATAGATTTTGGGTTTTTTGTTACAGTGAGGTTTTTATAAAGCAATTCGTATATTTATCCGTGGTTCTTTTAAGTTGCCAATCTCCTATTTTCAATTGCATTTGAACAACTCTGCATTTGTACTCTCCTCTTGGGATTATTGTTTTTCCTTTATCTAATTGTTTTGTGTATTCCTTACCTGCTTATTGTTGGTATATTTGGTTTTACTACTTTTTTTTTTTAATTCCCTCCTACTAACTTTGTGCAAGGATGATACTTTTTCTGTATGTTTGCCTTTACTGATGAGCTCTTTTATTTTGTAATTTCATGTTTCTAGTTGTGGCTTTTTATTTTTTACTCAGAAGTTCCTCTAACATTTCTCACTAAGCTGGTTTGATTGTGGCTTTTATTTGTCTTTAAAGCTCCTAGCTTTTGTTTGTCTTTAAAGCTTTTGATCTCTCCATCAGCTCTGAAAGAGAGCCTTGCTGATAGAGTGTTCTGGGTTGTAGATTTTTCTCTTTCATCACTTTAAATATATCATGCCACTCCCTTCAGTTCCTGCTGAAAAATCAGCCAATAGCCTTATGAGAGTCCCCCATGAGAGTTATTTGCTGCTTTTCCTTTGCTGTTTTTAATACTCTTTAGCTTTAATTTTTGTTTTATTTATTTTTATTTTATGTCTTATTTATTTGTTATTATTATTTGTTTTATTCATTTTTAGTGTCTTGGTGTGTGTTCCTCTTTGGGTTAGTCCTGTACAAAACTCTCTGCCCCTTCTGGACTTGGATGTCTGTTTTCTTTCCCAGTTAGGGAAATTTTCAGCTATTATCTCTTCAAATATGTTCTCAGCCCCTTTCTTTCTTCTCCTTTTGGGACCCCTATAATGTGAATGCTTGGCCTTGTGTCAAAGGTCTTTTAAATTGTTTTCATTTCTTTTTATTCTTTTTTTCCCTTTGTTCAGAATCAGTGATTTTCACTACTCTGCTTAACCTTGCTGACCTGTTCCTCTATATCATTTAGTCTGTTTATTCCTTCTACTGTATTTTTCATTTCAGTTATTGTATTTTTGATCTGTTTGGTTGTTCTTTATATTTTCTAATTCCTTGTTAAAAACCTCTAACTTCTCACTCTGTGCATCCATTCTTCTTGTGAGTTCTCTGATCATCTTTACCATCATTACCCTGAACTTCTTTTTGGGTAGATTTCTTACCTTTACTTCACTTAGTTCTTCTCCTGGGTTTTTAATCTTATTCCTTTCTCTGTAACATGTTTCTCTGTCACTGCATTTTGCCTAAATTGATGTTTTTATTTTCTTATGTATTTGGTAGGTTATATTTCTCAACCTTGGTGAAGTGACCTTATATAGGAGATGTCCTGTGTGTCCCAGGAGCACACACCCCTCTTGCCACCCAAGCTGTATGCTCTAGGGGTTTTCCTGTGATAGCTATGTGAATCTTTCAGTTGTGGCAGTCTGTGGGGGTAGTATGGTAAGTTTGATTGGTCTCCAGTCCAACTGGTTGCCAGACCCTGCCTTATGCAGAGGCTGCTGGCTACTGATTGGTAGGACTGGGTCACAAAGTGGCTGACTGCAGAGCCCCGGGGAGTCCTAGGGCTTACGATGGCTCACTGGTAGGCAGACTCAGGTTTTAGAAGACTGGATTTGCTGCTGACTGCAAATTGGTGGGTGAAGCCAGATCCTGGGGTTAGTGCTGGCCTACTGGTGGGCAGAGGCAGGTCCTGGAGTCTGGCTGTAGGACCCGGGGGCCAGAGCTGGTGTTTGATTGCTGCTGGGGATGGGGGTAGTTTCCTGACACAGTTGGATACAAAATCCTGGGTATCCTGAAGTTTGTATTGGCCTGCTAGTGGAAAAAAACTGTGACCCAGCTGGTCTCAGGGCAGGATCTAGCATGCTAATAGGTAGGCTAGGTTCTCAGGCTGGGGGACTGTGGTTTCTTGAGTCTGCTATCTGTTCCCTGGTTGGTGAGACAGGTCTAGAGGCTAGAGCTGGCTCCCTGGAGGGCAAGACCAGGGACCAGGGGATTCTGGGACTGTTGCATGCTGGCTGGTGGTTAGAACTGAGTGCTGGGCCCTCGGTGGACAGGGCCATGTGCAGAGGTGACCGTGGTGCAGGGGGTCTTAAGGCAGCCTGTCTGCTGATGGGTGTGGCTGTGTGTCCACCCAGGTGGTTTCTTGGCCTGAGTCATCCCAACACTGGCATTATCTGCTGTTGGAGAAGGGGAGCAGATCTTGGTGCAAGTGCAAGAGCTAAAGGGAGAATTCCACAATGATGCTTGCCAGCACCAGTGTCCTCGTGGTAGAAGGAGCTCCCCTGAATGGCTTCCGCCAGTGTCTGTGTCCCCAGGGTGAACTGTAGTCGCCTCTGGTCTCTCCAAGAAACTCTCCACGATCAGCAGGTGGGTCTAACCCAGGCTCCTCTCAAATTACCGCTTCTGCCCTGGGTACTAGATAGAGCATATGAGATTTTGAGTGTACCCTTTAAGAGGGAAGAGGCTTCATCTCTGGTAGCTCAGACAGTAAAAAATCTTCCAGCAATGCAGGAGACTCACATTAGATCCCTGGGCCAGGAAGATCCCCTGGAGAAGGAAATGGCAACCCACTCCAGTATTCTTGCCTGGGAAATCCCATGGACAGAGGAGTGTGGTGGACTATACAGCCCATGGGATCACAAACAGTTGGACATGACTGAGTGATTAACACTTGAAGAGGGGAATCTCTATTTCCCCATCTCTCTGGGACTCCTTAAATGTAAGGACTCCTGGCCTTCAAAGCCAAATGCTTATCTTCCTGCTACAGGCCCCATAAGCTGGGGAGCCAAGACATGGGGCTGAGATCTCTCACTCCTTTGAGAGAACCTCTGCAATGTAACTGTTCTTCAGTTTGTGGGCCACCCACCCAGGAGTATGGCCTTGACTATGTCGCAAGTCTACCCACCTCTTACTCATCTTGTTGTGGTTCCTTCTTTGTCTTTAGTTGTAGAAAATCTTTTTGATAGATTCCAGTCTTTTTCATCAATTGGTTGTTCTGGAGATAGTTGTGATTTTGGTGTGCCTGTGAGAGGAGGTGAGCTCATGGTCTTTCTGCCCTTCCATCTTGGCCAGTCTTCCTTGGTTTTTTCATTTGAGACTTTTCCTCTATCCAGATATATGAATTTAGTATTATAAATTTCCTTCTTAGCACAGTTCTAGCTGTTTTCCACAGTTTTGATATGCTTTTATTTTCATTCAGTTCAGTGCATTTTAAGGCTTCCCTTGAGACTTACTCCTTGACCTATAAATTATTAAGATGTTTGCTAGTTTGCAGCTGTCCTGGAATTTTTCATCTTATCCTATTATTTATTTCTAATTTGCATCCATAATGTAGCAGAGCAACTTCTGTATCATTTTAATTCTTTTAAATTTGTTGAGGTTTGTTTTATGACCCAGGATATAGTCTGTTCTGGTATAAGTTCTGTAAGCATTTGAGAAGAGTATAATTCTGCTCTTACTATATTCTGAGACTCTAGATTTAATTTAAACTTTCTGTATTAACTGGCTTTCTCAGACATTGCTCTGGTAGAGGGAGAGAGAAAGCTGACTCATTACTGCCATGGAGTGGTGGAAGTCCAGGTTCCCCACTTGGCCTCTGTTGACATCTGAAGAGGTGGGCTCCTCATTACTATGAATGGGTGGGAGTTCCAGCTTCCCACACTTTCTCCATGGCAGGCAGGGGAGGCTTGTTACACAAGTGTGTGAAAGACAAATCTTTCCACTCAGCTTTGCTGGCATGGGCAGTAGGGGAGCTACATACTTTTTTCTATCATGTTTGTCCAGAGTAATTACTTTCTAAAAGTTTTTTTTTGCTAGGCCTCCCTTTTGCTGATTCCTTAGACAGGGAGTAGTGTGTGTGTGTTCATTTTTTGAGGGTATTTTTTTTTTTTTGTCTGTGGCTGACTTTTATTTTTCTGAGCTCCAAAATCACTGCAGATGGTGACTGCAGCCATGAAATTAAAAGATGCTTACTCCTTGGAAGGAAAGTTATATCCAATCTAGACAGCATACTAAAAAGCAGAGACATTACTTTGTCAACAAAGGTCCATCTAGTCAAGGCTATAGTTTTTCCAGTGGTCATGTATGGATGTGAGAGTTGGACTGTGAAGAAAGCTGAGCGCCGAAGAATTGATGTTTTTGAACTGTGGTGGTGGAGAAGACTCTTGAGAGTCCCTTGGACTGCAAGGAGATCCAACCAGTCCATCCTAAAGGAGATCAGTCCTGGGTGTTCACTGGAAGGACTGATGCTGAGGTGGAAACTCCAGTACTTTGGCCACCTCATGCGAAGAGCTGACTCATTTGAAAAGACCCTGATGCTTGGAAAGACTGAGGGCAGAAGAGAAGGGGATGACAGAGGATGAGATGGTTGGATGGCATCACCGACTCAATGGACATGGGTTTGGGTGGACGCTGGGAGTTGGTGATAGACAGGGAGGCCTGGCATGCTGCGGTTCATGGGGTCGCAAAGAGTCGGACATGACTGAGCGACTGAACTGAACTGATTGACATTTCTGGATTGCTAGCAGTCCATGGGGTCGCTAGAGTCGGACACGACTGAGCGACTTCACTTTCACTTTTCACTTTCATGCATTGGAGAAGGAAATGGCAACCCACTCCAGTGTTCTTGCCTGGAGAATCCCAGGGACGGGGAAGCCTGGTGGGCTGCCATCTATGGAGTCGCACAGAGTTGGACACGACTGAAGTGACTTACCAGCAGCAGCATCTTAAACTCCAAGTGTGAGATACATGGTGGGGAGAAAGTAAGAAACTCATGTCTGTGTTGTTGTTCCAGTTCATAGCTGGTCTGCCCTCTTCTCTCTTCTCTTTTGGATTTTCCTTATGTTTGTTTGACATAGAGTTTGAAAGGTTTTTAGTTGTACTCATCAAGAAATATAGGGGAAAGTATGTTTATTCCATCTTTGACTATAAGTTGAAATCTTATAGTCTAATTTTTTACATTATATTTTATTTTTGGCTACATTGGGTCTTCGTTGCTGCATGGGCTTTTCTCTAGTTGCTTCAAGCAAGGGCTGATCTCTAGTGTTGCGTGGGCTTCTCATTGTGATGTCTTGTTGCAGAGCATGGGCTCTAGGGCATGGAGGCCACAGAAATTGTGACACATAGGCTCAGTAGTTATGACTCCTGGGCTCTAGAGCACAGGCTCAATAGTTGTGGCACACGGGGTCAGCTGCTCTGGGGCATGTGGAATCCTCCTGGACCAGGGATCAAACCTGTATCTCCCACATTAGTAGGCGAACTCCTTACCACTGAACCACCAGAGAAACCTAGTGTCTAATGTTTAATCATTGCTATTTTCTCAGTTCAGTCATTCCATCAATCAGTTTAAAAAAAGGGTGGTTGGGAATGGTGGAGGGAGAGAGTCAGTAGGAGGGGGTAGAGTGACCAAGAAATTGGGATTGGTTTTGCCAATATTTTATTTAGAATTTTTGTATCTGTTGATAATGATATTGGGAAATAGCTTTTCTTTTTTTCTAGACAAGTTTTAGTATCATAAAATGAGTTGAGGGGTACATCAGGCATCCACAAGATCACCCCCAGCTTTGATTTGCTAGGAGGAGTCTCACAGGACCTTCGCTGGTGGCTCAGCAGTAAAGAATTTGCCTGCCAATGCTGGAGACAAGGGTTCGATTCCTGGGGAACATCCCTTGGAGAAGGAAATGGCAACCCACTCCAATATTCTTGCCTGGGAAATCCCGTGGACAGAGGAGCCTAGTGGGCTACAGTCCATGGGGTCACAAAAAAGTTGGACATGACTTAATGACTAAACAATAACAAGAGATATTAGAACAAAAAAGTACAAAGCTAAATCAAAGGGTAAAGGGACATGGGCGAAGTCTGGAGGAAAGCAGGCACAAGCATCTAAAAATTCTCTCCCTGTGGAGTTACACAGGTCACATTTGATTCCTCCAAGTGATGAACTATGACAACAAGTGGGAAATGCTCTCTGCTAGAGAAGCTCATTAGAAACTCAGAGACTAGGGTGTTTTACTGGGCCCTGGTAGAGCCCTCTACCTGGCTCTAAAAACAAAAGGTTTTCAGCATAAATCACAGTGAGCCACTCCTGTCATTTAGGGAAAGTTTTATCAATGTAGTGAACTGTTTATGATTCAAGTCCCCAAACCGCCTCTGCTTTTGGTATTATATCCAAGAAATTGTCGAAGCTTTTCTCTAGGTTTTCTTCTAGGAGTTCTTGTTCAGTTCTTACATTTACATCTTTACCCATTTTGAGGTAATTTTTTTTAATGGTATAAGGTCCCAATATCATTGTTTTGCATGTGGATATCCAGTTTTCCTAACACCATTTATTGAAGACACTGTCCTTTCCCCACTGAGTATTCTTGGCACACTTGTCAAAGATCAACTAACCATATATGAGTAGTTCTATTTCTGGGCTCTCTATTTTGTTTGGTTGGTTAATTCATCTGTTTTTATACCAGTGCCATATTGTTTCTATTACTGTGACTTTGAACTGTATTTTGAAATAAGGAAATGTGATGCCTCCAGCTTTATTTTTCTTGCTTAAAATTGCTTTGGCTATCTGGGGTCTTTTGTGGTTCTGTTAATTTTAGCATTTATTTTTGAAAAAAAATGCCATTAGGATTTTGATAGATCTATACTAAATCTGTAGATTGCTCTAGGTAGAACAGACATTTTAACAATGTTAATGTTCCTATACGTAAGCACAAGATCTTTTCCATTTGCATTTTTTTTTCCAGTTATGCTTTATAGTTATCCAGTGTCAAGTCTTTCACCTCCTTGTTAGTTTACTTCTAAGTATTTTATTATTTTTTCTACTAATGTATTGTTGTCTTCATTTTCTGTTTGGATACTTTGTTGTTAGTGCATAGAAATGCAACTGATTTTTGTACACTGATTTTGTATCCTGCAACTTTACTGATTTCACTTGTTCTAACAGTTTTGTTTTTTTTTTTTGGAGAGGGCAGTGGCAACCCACTCCAGTACTCTTGCCTGGAGAGTCCCATGGATGGAGGAGCCTGGTAGGCTGCAGTCCATGGGGTCGCTGGGAGTCGGAAGCGACTGAGCGACTTCACTTTCACTTTTCACTTTCCTGTTTTGGAGAGGGAAATGGCAACCCACTCCAGTGTTCTTGCCTGGAGAATCCCTGGGACAGGGAGCCTGGTGGGCTGCCATCTATGGGGTCGCACTGAGTCAGACACGACTTAAGCGACTTAGCAGCAGCAGCAACAGTTTTTTAATGTGGAGTCTCTAGGGTTTTCTGTGTGTAAGATCATGCCATCTGCAAATAATTTTACTTTTTTCTATCTGATTTAATTTTTTTTAATTTCTTTTTCTTACCTAATGGTCTTGGCTAGGACTCCCAGTACTATATTGAATAGAAGTGGTGAGAGTGGACATCTTTATCTTTGCCTTATTCTAGATCTTAGAAGACCTTTCAACTTTTCATCATTTTGTATGATGTTAGTTTTGGGCTTTATGATGTTAGTTACTATATGGCCTTCATTGTTCTGAGGATAGTTCCTTATATATACCTAATTTGTTGAGAGCTTTTATCCTGAAAGGGTGTTAAATTTTGTCAGATACTTTGTCTGCCTCTGTTAGGATGATCATGTGATTTCTTTTTTTTGAAGGATTATAATATATTCTCTGGAAAACATTCAGTAGTACAAAAGCCATCCCTGAGCCCTCCTTCAGGTCCACAGCTGGTGGAATGGTCCAGAAATCCTTGAGCTCTGAAATGGTCCCTGGTCAGTCCTTGGTCAACACGGGTTGACTATAATGGAAGAAGCTGCTCAAGAATGGTTCTTGACATCTGGGGAATCCTTTCCAGAAAGATCACTTCAAACTCAACAACGGGGTCCCCGTGTTTCTTGGGCACCTTGGGGAGAGGGTGGGCTTCTCTGGGAACTTCTCGCTGCATGCCAAGCCTGATGACATCTTTGAACACAACGGGTATGGTCCTAATGTCCATAGTGAGGACACTGACTGTACAGCCACACAAAGCCTCCCAAAGGCTGATCCTGATGACATCAGAGCCATCTCTCTCAAAGATATTGTGTGGTTTGTCCTTTAAGACAAAGACGATACCGGCTGAAATGTTGTTGGAAGTCTGGTCTCCTTCCTTGGGGAAGGTGATTTTGGTCCCTTCTTTCCACCCTTGCTTCACTTCCATGGTCAAGATTTTATCTTCATTGTGGATGCTCTTTCTGTCGGGGTTCAGCCACGTATGAGAGATTTTCATCTTCTCGTTACAGCTGCTATAGACCTCTTCAAGTGAGACCCTAAGGTCATGGGTGACAGAGGGATCTTGTTTCTTTTGGGTGGGCTCATGGGCAGGACAGGAGCGGCTAAAGTTCATGTTGATGAAGCCACCCATGCCCATAGGGAAGCCGGAGAACAGGTCATCGATGTCCATGCCTTCCTCCCCACTGTGCTGCCCAAAAAAGGTATCAAGGGATTTTGGCCACCGAAGAACTCAGCAAACATGGCATGAGGGTCTCTGTGGAACGTGTAGCTGAAGGAGGTACCATTAGTACTGCTTCTGCTCCTGCCGCTGGGGCCACCGCCCTACAAGCCTTCCACCCCTCAGCAGTTAAAGATTTTGTGCTTTCATGGGTCACTGAGCACATTGTAGGCCTCTGCGATCTTATCAGGATGATCTTGTGATTTTGTTCTTCTTTCTGTTTAGGTACTATATCACATTCATTTGCATATGTTGAAGCATCTTTGCAACCCAGCGATAAATTCCATTTGGTCATGTTGTATATTTTAATATGCTATTAAATTTGGTCTGCTAGTATTTCATTGAGGATATTTGTATCTATATTCATCCAGGGATATTGACTTGAGGTTTTCTTGTGTCTTTGTCTGGCTTTGGTATCAGGGTGATGTTGGCCTCATAAAGTAAATTTGGAAATGTTCTCTGTTTTTTGAAAGAGTTTAAGAAGGATTAATAATTATTCTTGAAATGTTTGGAATTCATCCATTAAACCAGTTGGTCTTGGGATTTCTTTGTTGAGAGGGTGGTGATGTTTTGACCTGCAATCTTGAAATAGGATTTCTGCAGCTCATGCTAATTTGCCATCTTGGCAAGAACCAGAGTCAATACTATCTTTTCTCTTTCTTTCCCTCCATTTTCTTCTTTTGTATCATCAACTGAGCCCATACTAGGGTTTTTTTCAATCTATGTTCTGTGTATTCTGTGGCTAGTTTAAAACTTGGGCCCAAGATTTTTTGACGCTTACATATTCAAGAGGTAGGCCTATATCCCTCCCCCCATTAAGTTTTGGGTGGTTTGTTACTTTTTGTTCTGTTATTGATGAATCCCTTAGTTATATACAAATTTACTAATTTGTTCTTCAGTAACTCCCATACTAAATTTTATACCATCTACTGAGGTTTTATTGCATGACTTAATGTTTTATTTCTAAAATTTCTAATCATTTATATATATGTGTGTGTGTATATATATATAATCTAGTTTTATTTCAGCCTCATGGTTTGTTTCTCCCATAACTAATTATCTATTTTGTGGGTGTAGTCCTGAAATCATCTTTATAAGTATCCTTTTTAAAAACTGTATTATGAGTAGTACGTTTTAAAAAGTATATTCTCTATCCTTTCTCTCCCCACCAATATTTATCCCTAGACCACCCAGCCATGGTCTAGAATCAGGTCTTATAATAGTGACTTGGGCTTCTGATCCAACATAGTACAAAATAGTACTTATCCAAAATAGTACAATTGATTTCATTGAGCCTGTTAGCTATAAGGTTTAGCATGTAGTCTTTGTATTCCAGCTTCCATAGGTCTGAAACATAGTACAGTGAATAACTTCAGGAATCTTTCTGTAGTGGCTATGTTTGCTTCATTTCTAGTGTTTGCATTTAAAATTTTATCTATTATCTCTGTTTAGAGAAAAGCGTGGTACATAAAAACATTTGCTTCACCAGTTGAAACAAAACACTTGTTACTTTTACTTTTTAATATTATGTTTCAGTGTTCTATAAACACAACAGATATTTCAATAATATTATAAAAAGTTATATAGATTTGGAAATGAGGTCAAATTTTAGGCTGAAGAGGATGTGTGATTAATCATGTACTTTGATATTCAACTCTGTAGAAAATAAACCTTTATATATGAGAATTACACAGATAAATTTTGCTTTTGAGAATGAGACAGATTTATCTTTAAATCTAAAACAACAAAAAGCACTGACACAGAGAAAGCAATATATGTATTTATCTTTGGTAGAATTAAATAAAGCCAAAGAGATCAATTCCATTTTAATTTCAGCATGTAAATCTATATTTAAATGACATCTTTATTATACTTAGCTTATAAATATATAAACATGTCTAATTTTAAATTTGCATAGCCAATACCTATTTAATAATTTTATAACGAATGGAAATTTAAGATCAAGTTAATGTAATTTTCATTTAGAGTTAAAACATAAATAAACAAACAAGTTAAAAGATTTTTATGCTTGCTTTAAGATAATGTAACATAGTATTACAAAGAAATACTCATTTTGAATAAATTGTGCTCTATATGGATAATTCCAGGCTTAAAAATCTGCTCTTCATCCCAGATAAGAGTTTGCTCATAAAATGGTAACATTGGGTTATAGTCCAAATAATATAGTAAATGTCCATGAATCCATATATAAAGAAATGAGTAAAATATAAATGTAGGAGAAGTGACAAGCATTCTTTAAAGAATTTCAGTTAATTAGTGTAAAAGGAATCAGAAATTCACCATTCACTGCCACAGTTACTAATTGCCACAGGAAACAGCCAGTAATGGATACTAAAATTAGTGGGCAAAAGTTAAAGCAGAAACATTATATTTGCATTGTAGTTTCAAAGTATCTCTCCCCATATTAATTACAAGAGGAAAAATAGTAACATTATAGTAAATAAACTTGACAGATATTATCTTAACCAAGTGCTCAAGATTGATATCACTTTAACATTACTGAACTATATACTTAAAAATGGTTAATATTCTACCACAGTAACAAAAATATTAACATTACCAGATAAGACATTTTGACATCATGTACCCCCTGATATGATGGATTGAGAAGGTCACAGTATCATTTCTGTAATATTCTTCCCAGTAATGGAGAACAATCTAATTATGAGAAAACAAAGACAATGTCGAGTTAAGGGACATACTTGTTAACAATAAGCTTGTTGTGGTAATCATATGCTGTATACCTTAAACAGTGCTATGTCAATTATACCTCAATGTAACTGGAAGAAATCGAGAGACATTTTACAATAACTAACCATTACTCTTCAAAAGTCTCAAGGTCATGAAAGACAAAAGATTAAGGGACGATGGTGAATGGCAGAAACTAAATTCATTGTGAGATCCTAGATTGGATCCTTTAAAAGAAAAAGGACAGTAGGGTAAAATCTGAATAACATTTGTAGTTTAGTTTATACAATTGTACCAATGTTAATTTCTTAATTTTGTTGACTGTGCTATGGTTATATGGGAAGCCAGGTGAAGAGTATATGATAACTCTATACTATTCTTGCAGTTTTATGAGTCTAAAATTATCTCATAAGGAATTTAAATCCTTTTAAAAAACTTTTGCTGTAACTCGAAATTTCCAGTAGAAATGTAGATTTATATGCATTTCAAAGTTAAATAGGTAATTGAAGCTATTTGCCCAAACTAGAGGTATTGCTCTATCTACCCTTGGAATACCAGGTACAAATATTGTGCTTATGTGTGCGTAACATACCCTTTGTGGGTCTGCGTTTACACATTATGTAAAATAAGGTACATAACTAAAGACTCATTAAAGCAAACTCTTAAACAGTTAAGGCACAATTGGTAATTGTATCCTTGAAATGTTAATATTTTAATTTCAGTTTTTTAAGTTTAGAATGAGAGAACTTAAAATAGCTTATAGATTGAATTTGATTCCCTACTCCATTTTATAAATGATATTCTAGGAACTACCTTTTTCTTGGTCTCCATGTATGTCATCACATCAGCATGCTCAGAGGGAAAAATGGCTTAAGATCAACTCTGAAAATAGGTGAAAATCTTTCTTTTTTTAAGGCCACTTAATTGGTATTAATGAATTCTTTTTCCTTTAATATCTTTTGTAGATCTACTTGTAGTCTGTTTTTTTCCTCATCCACTTTTCATTCTCGACATTCATAAAGAGACATAAGACTTGCCTAAGGCTCCCCAACAACCATTAAGAAATCTAACTTAATTTTAGCAAACATTCCTGAACTGAATCTCTTTAGCCTTATATCTGTCTTTATATTTGCAAATAAGGCAAATCCTTTTTCTTCTTCTTTATCCTTCCTCCCATCTAGTTATCTATTGAGGACCACCATTCACCAGACATTTGCATGATTGCGAATGGTGGTACAAGACATTGATTCAGAAATGATCTCTACTCAAGGGACAAAAACCTAGAAATTTCTGAATAATGATAAACTATATTTCTACTTCTCAACCTGACTGCTTTCTGATACATCAAAACTAGAAGCTAGTTCTCTTCCCCTAAGCATGTGTAACTTTCTAATAGAAAATAACATAAAGGCAAAATAACACAGTATCTCTATGGAACTAAGTGTTTCCAGAGCCAGAACTAGTGAACTTCCACAGGAGATATGGGTAATGGTTACATATAGTCATCAGATACTTGGGCATGGCCCTCTGACCCCCAAGACCTGTTCCTATCAGAATCTGGTGGTAATCTGGAACCAGCCTCTGTTTTTGCCTCTCCATTTCCGTGGGGGAAAGGGAAGTTGGGCATAAAGCGCTTAAGAAACCGGAACTCACTATTGCTAGTGCCAGTGGCTGAGCACATCTCATAGGGACAAGGCTGCGATATTGGTCCACTGGCTCCTCCTTGTACCAGGTTGTTAGAGAAATTGCAGTCATCATAGAAATGCTCTTGAATTGTAAACTTTTCTCTGTGTTTAATCTTCTGGCAGATATGTATAATGAAGATCACTGTGACAGAGAGAAGAAAGAGAAAGGAAAGCACAGCCAGAGAAATGACTAAATATTTAGTGGATGGATTTACCCTTGTAGGATGCTTAAATGTATCCCGAAACTGCAGATAGGGCTCAGAAAAGCCATCTACCAGGAGAATGTTAAGTGAGGCAGTAGTAGAAAGAGCTGGTTGGCCATGATCCTGAACAAGGATGACCAGTTTCTGCATCATGGGGTCTCTCTCAGATACCTGCCGCAATGTACGGATTTCCCCATTTTGTTGCTGAACAGAGAATAACCCAAGGTCAGTGGCTTTAAATAGATGATATGAAAGCCAAGAATTCTGACCCGAGTCACCATCCACTGCCACCACCTTGGTCACCAGGTAGCCTGCCTCTGCAGACCTGGGCACCAGGTCATTGCAGGGTAAAGTGCCATTTTGCAATGGGTACAGGATCATTGGACGGTTATCATTGTCATCCAGGACAACCACTCTGACAGTAACCTGGCTACTCAGTGACAGGAAGCCCCCATCAGTTGCCTTTACCACAAACTGGAAATGTTGAATGGCCTCATAATCCATCGTTCTCAGTGCATAGAGTTTCCCATTGTCTGAATTTATGGAGATGTAAGCAAAGACTGATAGATCTCCACTTTTTGGAGGCAACAGGGAATACGTTACTTTGGCATTCTCACCCAAATCTAGATCCTCAGCAAGGACTTTGCCAATAAAAACTGCAGGGCTGTTGTTTTCTCTAACAGTCAAGATGTAGGAATCTTCCTGAAATACTGGGGGGTTGTCATTAATGTCTGATATTAGCACCTCTATCACAGTCTCCGAGGACAGAGTGGGTGGTCCAGTATCCATGGCAACAAGGGTGATATTATAGCCAGAAACCGCCTCCCGATCCAAGCCTCTGTCAGTGACCAGTGAGTAGGAGTTCCGGAATGTAGGTTTGACTGCAAAGGGAAGGTCTTCTTTGAGGAAGCAGGTGATTTTTCCTCCCACTCGAATGTCCCGGTCTCGGATAGAGAAAAGGGCCACGACAGTCTGTAGTGGAGAGTCCTCAGGGAGAGGGCTGGATACAGAGGAGACTGTAACTTCAGGAGGATTGTCATTAACATCCACCACTTCCACCAGGACTTTGCTGTGGGCAGAGAGGCCTCCTCCATCAGTAGCTTGAATGTCAATGTCGTATGTTTCAATCGCTTCAAAATCTAGGGGCCCTCTTAGTCGAACCTCTCCAGTTTCAGAGTGAATCTGAAATGTCTGGAGAATTACTTCTGGGTTTTGAGCTAAAGAGTAAGTTATCTCCTTGTTGGAGCCCTCGTCCAGGTCTGTGGCAGTCACCGTAGCCACCAGGGAACCGTTGGCGCTATTTTCCGGTACCTGAGCGCGGTACACCAGTCGAGAGAATTGGGGCACGTGATCATTGACGTCCAGAACCTCCACCCGGATGTGGGCGGTGCCAGACTTGGGCGGAGACCCTCCGTCCACCGCTGTGATTGTCATGTTGACTTCCGGCTGCTCCTCTCTATCCAGGGGTTTATCCAGCACTAGTTCGGCATATTTGGGCCCGTTGCTGCGGAAGCGGGTGTGCAGGTGGAAATACTCATTGGCGCTTAGGGTGTAGTTTTGGAGACCGTTGAGGCCGACGTCCAGATCCTGGGCGCTCTGCAGAGGAAACCGTGAACCCAGGGGGGTGCTCTCCGGAATCCTTAAAAGAGGCTCCTTGTTTAGGAAAACCGGGGCATTGTCATTGATATCAAATACCCTGACCTCCACGCGAAAGGACTGCAGTGGCTCCACCAGGACTACTTCAAAGTGCAGAACGCATGGGTCGGCTTTGCCACAGAGTGACTCCCGATCCAATTTCTCCTTCACGAACAGATCCCCTGTTTTGCGGTGGAGCCGGAAATGCAGTTTATTGCCCTCGGAAACAAGCCGCGCCCCGCGCGCAGCCAGCTTCCCTACCTCCAGCCCCAGGTCCTTAGCCACATTAGCTACAAATGAACCACTCTCCATCTCCTCTGCCACCGAATAGCGAATGGTTGCTGCACCCCCCACAGATAAGCACAGGAAAAGGAGAAGAGTTTCCACTTGCCTGCTTTGCAGGAGTTTTCTGCATGCAGTCGTCATTCTTTTCTCAGAAGCGCACTCAGCAGCAGCTGCCACCTGTTGCGGGTACACTTTAAACTTCTCTGCCAACAGATTCCGGTAACAGCTGCCCTCGGCTTTGCTAGCCTCTAACCGCAGCACCTCCAAAGGCTAACCGAGCTGGGTGAGCTGTTTTGAACTTGGAAGAAAAATTACGTTGAGCAACTCAACTCCCCAGTCCCCAGTCTATCGAATGTATTAATAGATATGTTCTCATTCTGGAAAATTAGGTAGAGGTTGAAATTTGTTGCCAAAGCAACAGCAAACTCACCTTTCATTTCCCTTTCAGAAAAAAAAAAAAAAAAAAGCCCTTGGGGATGGAAGCCAATGAGGATACTCGTTAAGCGAGCTTAAGGCTGAAGTCATCGTATCTGTCAGCCGGCTGGGGATGCTGCAGCGAACAGCGAGGTGTTAAGGTACTGGGCACACCCCACACACTGCGCCTGGAGACCAAGGGAAAGGCAGAAAGATCCCGAAGAGTCTTCTGAAGCCTGAACCAGCTGGGTGGGGGTGGGGGCTTGGAGGAAATGATTAGTAGGAAAAGAAAAGAGGACAGATAGATATCATCCTTCAGGAAACTGGGGTCCAGTAGGTACATTGGATAGGGCAGCTGTTCACCTTGCCTCATGATATGCATAAATCCATTCTTTTCCCTGGAATCCTCAAATGCTCAAATCCTCAAAAACCAGCAACTGGTTTGTTACTCATGATTATGATGGAATTAGTACTTATTGGGTATATTTCTATATACTGTTATGTGTTAAGTAATTCACATGCATTATCTGATTTAACCCTTGCATCAACAACTCTATAGCGTACACATTTCCTTTTTACAGATGAAATTGAGAGGTTATGTTATTCCCCTAGGGCCCTCTACCTAGTAAATATGAGATAATAAAGTTTTATTAATTTATTAAGATAATTTAGTTTTGTCTGACACAATTCATGCTTATAATTAGTATGTAAATCTGCTTCCCAAATAATATAGTAGATAAACGAAATGAAGACAAATGTTTGGCTTTAGATTTTAGAGGAAATTAAATAACAGACTACTTACATATATTGAAAATGGCCCAATAGAAATTGTGCAAGGTATTTGTTCAGAGTTTCTTTAATAGTCATCATAGAATGTTTAAGAATGCACCTCAGAAAAATTAGGTCCATCTCCCCACCCCCTTTTAAAAAATATTTACATGATTGCATTGGGTCTTAGTTACAGGATTCGAACTCTTAGTTGCAGCATGTGGAATCTAGTTCCCTGACCAGGGATCTAACCTCGGCCCCCCTGCGTTTGGAGCACTGAGTCTGAGGCACTGGACCACCATGTAAGTCCCTCCCCTTTTTTTAAATAGATGAAAAACTAAGTCCCAAATGATTAAATCACTTGCCCAGTCCATACAGCTACTCCTAGCAATATAAGAACTAGAACCTGTCTTCTGACACTGTCTGATGCTCGTTATTCCCTTTGTGAAAAACAAAAACAACTATATATAGTGTATAGAATGTTTAAAAAAAAAGTGCAGTAGGTAATCTTCAGAATCTGGTCCCTTTTCATTGATACTTAATTCAGGACTTGTGGTATTTAACTGTGTGAAAGGTGATTTGGGGGTGGTTTGAAGTAGGACTATGTCAAATATAGACTTAGGTAAGGAGAGGCTGCTTTAAAAGACCATTGCAATAACAGAACTCACTCTTCACAAAATCTGCAAATGTCTCAAGCAGAAGAAAACCAAAGTTTTTTAAAATTAGGAATAACTCAGAAGGAATTTTATTGTTGGATATATTAATAATTCTCATGCAGAAAGTGAAAAAAATGGGAGGAGGCTAAAACTTTAGTTGGTAATTCATATTAGCCAGGATAGAGAAATACTTGGTCAGGTTTGTGGATTGGAAAATGTACCTTTATGCCTATTTGTGGCATCTTCTTGTTTTTCTCTTAATCCATCACCATCACAGAGTAGCCATGTCTGATATTGTTGTTCTGTGAACCTGTTTTTGTTCAACATGAGAACAACAGCCTGGCTCTGAGTATCAGGCTAGCTCCTAACTGTCACAGACTGCTTTTTGTCTTTTTCAGCATGAATACAGCAAAAACTCATTTACTCATTCTATTGTTCCATTGTTCATAGAAGTTTGTCATTATACATGTCACTTTGTACACAAGTGTATACATTTGAAGGAGGGGGCAGATACCTAGAAGTGGCATTGGTGTCACAGGGTTTGCTCTCTTCAGCTTTATCTGATACTGCCAAGCTGCTTTCTAAGAACTTGTACCAATTACATTCTCATCAGCAGGATAACTTCCAGCTATTCTACTTACTACCAATACTTGTCATTACTAATCTTCTTAAATTTTAACCATTTTTGCTATCTCATTGTAGGCTTAATTTGCATTTCTGATTATTAGTGATGTAGTAGGGCACTATTTAAGAATATTTTTGATTATCTGGATAACCTTTGGTTGGGGCAGGGTTGTTCAGTTCTCTTGCCCATTTTTTTTTTACATGGATTGTCTTTTTCCTATTGATTTGTTGTAGTTCTTCCTATTTCTAACTGAGTCCTGCTGCTGCTGCTAAGTCGCTTGTCATGTCTGACTCTGTGCGACGCCATAGATGGCAGCCCACCAGGCTCCCCCGTCCCTGGGATTCTCCAGGCAAGAACACTGGAGTGGGTTGCCATTTCCTTCTCCAATGCATGAAAGTGAAAAGTGAAAGTGAAGTCGCTCAGTCATGTCCGACTCTTAGCAACCTCATGGACTGCAGCCTACCAGGCTTCTCCATCCATGGGATTTTCCAGGCAATAGTACTGGAGTGGGTTGCCATTGCCTTCTCTGATGAGTCCTGAGTATCTCTTTATAATTAAGAAAAAGAGACATGCTTATCTTTAGTTGATATAGTTTATTTTTATATTTAATATATAGCTATAGAGTTTTTATTGAAAAGGGAGGTATTTCTCCCAGTGATTAACTCATTAACCAGAAGCTTATTGCATCCTAAGAAGTCTTTTTTTAAAAATTAAGATATAATTGATACAACATTATGAGTTTAAGGTATACAACTTGATTCATATATATTGCTAAATGCTCAGCACAGTACGTCTAGTTAACATTCATCACCACACATAGTTAAAAGTTCTCATCACAATAAAGAACAAACTTACAAGACCTTTTCTCTTAGCAGTTTTCAAATATACAATTCAGTGTTATTAACTATAGTCACCACCTAGGAATCTTAATACAGTCAATTTCTAAGTAACTCATTCAAGACTCATAAATTTTAAAAATACATTCTTACAACTTGAAATACAGGAATATGCTGCTCTTTAATTGGATTTCTCTGAATCTTAATTTGTTTAGTTAGTTCCCAGGATATGTATTAATATCTGCTTGATGGGATTAAATTACAAACTACTTACTTTCTCCTCTGAAAAACTATGGACCCTTTAAACATTGTGGTATTTTTTTAAGGAAGTTTTTATTCTTTCCGGTGAAGGTAAAATTAGGACCAGATAAATCTACAGCCTACTAGGCTGTAATATAGGGTCTTTACTCAAAGTCTAGTTACTGGAAAGAGGGGCAAAGTACAGCTAGTAAAATATCATGATGTTTTGGGAGAATAAAAAATGCATTCCAAAACTGTAGCTAAGTACTAAGTCTTAAACTTTTAAAAAATCTTATTTTGAAATAATTTAAACCTACAGAAGAGTTGTCTATAATTTGGTTTGACCAAATTTTAGTTAGACTTCTCTTCTCCTGCTAGGCCCCTGAACTTTAACTCATCTCCAAACTCAAGTCCTGAAATACAGACATCCCCTCCTTAATGGTTCATTCAGAGAATTGATCAACCATAGAGGGAAAAATACTCCTGTTCCAACACCATGATTATACCGTCTGCTTGCTGCCCCTTGCCATACTCCCACACAAAGTTACTGTTAGCTCTGCCTACCTCTCCCTTCCCAGGTGGCTTAGACAGTAAAGAATCTGCCTGCAATGCAGGAGACCTGAGTTTGATCCCTGGGTCAGGAAGATCCCCTGGAGAAGGAAATGGCTACCCACTCCCAGTGTTCTTGCCTGGAGCATTCTATGGATAGAGGAGCCTGGCGGGCTATAGTACATGGGGTCAAAAAGAGTTGGACATGACTGAGTGACTAACATATACAGACACCTCTTCCTAATTTTATTTTTTAAAAACTTTTTTTTTTTTCTGTGTGAGACATTTGCAGATTTTGTGATCAGTGAGTTCTGGTATTACAATAGTTTTTTAAAACAACTTCTCCTTACCTAAGTCCGGACTTGTTGATATTTGACATAATAAGCAATAATAAGTAACCATCTAGATTCACCAATTAGCTCCATTTGTTCACTTTCTCTCATATATATATATATACACCTATGTCTATATATTTACATATATCATACATTATATGTATATATACACATTTATTATTCAAAAAGTCACTCTCCCTGTTAAATTCTATGGGAAGCGTATACCTATCTGCTCCATTGATGTTGAATTTGGCCATGTGAATTATACCAAACCCTCACAATGGATTTAGTTTAATTTTCCATTTTTGGGCTTGACCCTATGAGTTCCTTTGGCCAATGGGATATTAGCAAGCAGCATTGAATTGTATCCTTCAGAAAGCTGTGTTTAAATCCTAACCTCTAGTATCTGTGAATGTGACCTTTTCAGATATCATCAAGTTAAGATAAACTTATATGGAATTAGGGTAAACTCGAAGTCTGATGACTGATATCCTTATAGAGATTTAGAGGCATGCAGACACACACAGGGAAGAAGGCCATGTAATGATGAAGCTGAGAGACTGGGCTGATGCTGCTATGAGCCAAAGCATGCCAAGGATCACTGGCAACAACCAGAAACTAGAAAATGGTAAGTAAGGATCCTTCCCTAGTCTTCGGAGGGAGCAGGGCCCTGCTGACAGCTCAGTTTCAGACTTTCAGCCTCCAAACTATGAGAGAATTTATGTTTGCTTTTTTAAGCCACCCGGTTTGTGGTAATTTGTTGTAGCAATCCTAGGAAACTAATACACAGAGTAACCTGTGGCTTGAAATATGCTGCTGCAGTAAGTGCCCTCTTGTTCTTCTGCCATGTCTGTAAGAACATTTTCTGGATAGCCCACTGATTCAAGGATGAGGATGGAACAGCACCAGACACAACCTGTATACTAAAGCCAAGCACAGCTCATCTCAGCCTGTCTTATCTCCAGAGGTATGAGTGAGAAGTCATGTTGTTTTAAACTATTGAGTTTTGTGCTGCATTATGAGAAGGAAAGGGAGGGAAGGAGGAGAAAGCAAAAAGAAAGAAAGCTGACAGAATGGCAACCCATTCTAGTATTCTTGCCTGGAAAATTCCATGGACTGAAAAGTCAGAGACAACTGACCACAGACACACACACAAACACAGTATGTAAACACTGAATTTTGTAGTGAGCTGTTGCACACATTTTAACATATCATTCCTAAATATCTCAACATGTCTTACAAACAAGGGCATTCTGCCACGTGACTTCAAATATAGTTATCACACTCAGCAAATTCAACATGAACACTATTACCCAGTATTGTATTCAATATTCTGATTTCTTCCATTGTTTCAATAAAGCCCTTTGGGGCTGTTTTTTTAATCTAGGATATAATCAAGCTTTGCATATTGTATTCAAATGTCATGTGTTTCTAGTTTCCTTTAAACTAGAACGGTTTAAAGAAAATAGTTGACGGTTTTTCATGACATTGTCTTAAAAAGTCATTTTACCTCATATCCCTCAATTTGGGCGTTGTGTCTTTGTTAAATTCAGATGAAATATTTTGAAATCAGTACTGCCTTGGAGATGTTGTATTTTCTATGCTTTACATCAGAGGGCATATACTGTCATTTCATCCCATTGCTGATGATACTAAGTTTGACATAAGTTTGTTACAAAACAGTGTTCAGAAACCTTTCAGTTTGAAAGGTACCACCTTTTAACTTTTCATGATTGTTTATCTTTGGAGGGATGCTTCAAAACTATGTGAATATCATGTGAAGAAAAGGGAACCTTTGTGCACTGTTGGTGGGAATGAAAATTGGTACAGCCACAATGAAAACAGTATGGAGATTCTTCAAAAAATTAAAAGTAGAGCTTCCATATGACCAGAGAAATTCCACTCCTAGGTATTTATCTAAACAGAAACACTAATTAGAAAAGATATATGCACTCCTATGTTCACTGCAGCTTATTTACAGTAGTCAAGATACGGAAGCAGTCTGGATAAAGAAGATGTGGTGGGTGGGTGGCTGTAGGGGTGTGACTTAGAATACTGGGGCTTCCCTGGTGGCTCAGATGGTAAGGAATCCGCCTGCAATGCAGGAGACCCAGGTTCAGTCCCTGAGTCAGGACAATCCCCTGGAGAAGGGAATGGCTACCCACTCCAGTATTCTTGCCTTAGCCATAAAAAAAGAATGGAATCGTGGCATTTGTGGCAACATGGATGGTCCTAGAAGGTATTATGCTAAGTGAAAAAAGTCAGATAGAGAAAGACAAAAACTATATGATTTCACTTACATGTGGAATCTTAAAAGTTAACAAATATAACAAAGCAGGAACAGTTATAGCTAGAACAAATAGGTGATTTCCAGGGGGAGAGGTGGGGGATGAAAGAAATAGGTGAGGAAGATTAAGGAGTACAGGGAGATTAAGAAGTATAAATTCCAGTTACTAAGTAAATGAGTCAAGAGGATGAAATGCACTGTGTGGGGAATACAGTCAATGTTGTTCAGTTGCTAAGTCGTGTCCGACTCTGACCCCGTGGACTACAGCATGCCAGGCTTCCCTTTCCTTCACCATCTCCACTATGTAATATTAAATCACTATGTTGTTTACCAGGAACTAACAGTGTTGTAGGTCAACTATACTTCAAAAAAAAAACAAAGTCACAGAAAGAGAGATCAGATTTGTGGTTACCAGAGGGCTGGGGTGGGAGGGGGAATTGTATGAAGGTAATCAGAGGTTCAAAGTTAGAAGCTTCCAGTTATAAGTACTAGGGATGTAATATACAACATGATAAATATAATTTAGCACTGCCTTATATATGAAAGTTGAGAGTTCTTATCATACAGAATTTTTTTTCCTATTTCATTTTATACCTATATGAGATGAATGTTCACTAAACTTTTTGTGATAATCATTTCATGATGTAAGTCAAGTCATTATGCTGTATGCCTTGAACTTATATAGTACTATATGTCATAAGACTGGAAGGGAAAAACTAGGAATATCCTGTTTCTAAACAATTTTAGTACTCAGTGCTTTCCAACATCCATGGGTGATACTTGCCTATATTAATATATACTTGTACTTATACAAGTATCTGTGGTGTGCATTTGTGTATAATCATGGTATTTATATTTTCAATCCATTAAAACAGGTTTTTTTCCTTTCCATCCCCCAGTTCATATTTATATTAGCCTTGTACCAAAGTGAGAATCTTTGGTTCCTAACACTATCAATATATTTACTCATTATGTTACTCATAACTGAAACATGTTATTTTTACAGGAAGATTTGGCAGTCATTATCCTTGGTATTTGCCCTAAGTAGCTGAACTTATGTCCACACAAATGTTTATAGCAGCTTTATTCATAATTGCCAAAACTTGAAGCAACTAAGATGTCCTTCAGTAGCTGAATTAATAAACTGTGATATATCCAGATAGTGAATTAGTCTTTATTATTCAGCACTAAAAAGAAATCAGTTATCAAGCCATGAAAAGATATGGAGGAAAATTAAGTGCACCCTATTTAAATGCATCCTAACAAAGGGAAAGAAGCCAGTCTGAAAAGGGCTGTATACTATATGATTCCAGCTGTAATTCTAAAAATGGCAAAACTACAGAAACAGTAAAAAAAAAAAAAAAAAAAATGGTTGCCAGGGCTTAGGGATGAGGCAGGAAGACTAGGTGGAGCACACAGGATTTTTTAAAATGAACTATATTATTACACACGTATAACTTCAATACTGGCTAATATGCCTATTGGCTGTTTCTATTATTATATTCAAACTTGAAATAGTCTTTTAATGTTTGTTATAGTCATATTTATAAGTGTATCAGTATCTGGGATACCCTCTATTTTCTTTCATATATACTCCATAAGTTTAAAAAAAAAACTTTCTTAGCACATTTTAAAACACTGAGTTCACACCTGAAGTTTTAGACTTTGTTATTTTAGGGTTATCCTTTTATTGTTTATTTTCACGCATTTTAGGTTTCTTATTCCATTTGGCAGGAACAAGAGGCTTTAAGGGTATAGACGTCTATCTTAGGCAGCTCAACTTACTGCAGCTGCTTTTGATCTACCATCTGTTGCTTTAAATGACAGTACCCCTTATGGTTTACCATGTGTATGTACGTATAATGTTTCTGTCTTCCACAGTAACATAAGAAGCTTTAATATAAACAAATACCACTTATATTCCAGATTTATATTACATTCCAGATTTAGATTACATTCTTACTTTAAACAAATGGCTTTCATACCCATGTTGACTCTGGTAGGAAAGGTTATAGGTCTCTTTCCATGAAATCTGACAGGTGTTTGAGAAACTTCCCATTTTAACCAAATGGAGTCTAGGTTAGAATGTTAATTCTTCTCTTAAACTCTGACCAATTTATCTCCTTTATCAATGAAGATAATTCAAATAATTTTCCCCACACTTAACACCTAAATTTTTATTGAAATCAGTATTTAAAAAAATGTTTTATGTCTTAAAATACATGATACCTGTATTTTCTGTGTTAAGATCCATAGAAGAGTAAATGAGAAAATATAACAATACTAAATATTAAGTGGGTTGGACTAAGCCAAGTGTGCCTCTTGGATAGTTCTTTTTCTGAGGTTGTCAAGTTTAAGAAAGAAATTCATTTTTACTTAGTTTGCTAGAAGTGACTACACTGTAACCCACAGATCATATAGTAAGCCTCTGGTTATAAAGCAGTGGTTATAAAGCAGTGACTTGTTTCAGAATTATAGGGAGAGTGATATGAAATTAATAAGGAAGAAGAGGTTACCATCAAAAACATAGAAATTTTAAAGTCAGTTGGGATTTTGACATTACAGCCTCTTAAAAAGTACCCACCTTTTCATAATATTTTTATAAATATAACATTTGAAAGAAGCATACCATTAACCTCTTTCTCCTGTTTTATTCTCATTATGAAAAGAATATTTACTCAGCAACCTGATTGGTTTCAGGGACTCCCCATCTAAAGTTAAATGTACAAATTTCACAGTGACTGTAAAAGTACACAGAGTGAAAATATACAGGGTAAACATAAGCATACCATAACTTTCCTATATTGCCAACTCTGATAGTTTATATACTAGTCCTGGAAGAAAATAAGAAACATGAGTTTTTCTTCTAGAATTCTTATGACCTCTTAACCACTTCCTAGTTATAATTACAGTTGTTTTTTTTCCTTCCAGAAACTGAAATCAGAGCAGTACTCTTGGCTAAACTTTCTTCAACGTATTTGGCTAATGCAGCTTCCAAAGCATTTCTTTCTGTAAAATGTAACTCGGAGAATACTTTAGTAACTATTTCTAAATGTCTATAAAAACAGATACTTTTCTAATAGCAAGATACACTGAAAGAAATGAGTGGGAAATTTTAAACATATTTGCAAACTATTTGGGAGATGGTAGAAGTGGGAGATCACTCTCAGAATTCTCAATTCTCCTATACTTCTGTGACTTTTAAAAATAGCCAGATCTCCCCCAAATCACTTCCTGAGGTTCAATATTCCAAAACCTTTAGGGTCTCAATCCAAAGTCCTTTTTGAACTTTATCAAAAGCATTTTCCTTATTTACCACCAGATGGCAGATGGATCCACTTTTTGGAGAGCGAACTTGACCCCGCCCTACCGGAAGTTGTCATGCAAAGGAACCCTCTCTGGCCACGCCTAGAGTTCAGCACCATCGACGCGGACAGCGACACCGCCCAGTTTAGTCCCATGACTCGCTGCAGAGATTTTCACCTGACAAAGGAATTGGCCAATCCCAACTGCTTCCAAAGGCTGCGTGACTGACTAATTTACAATGCCTGATATGGAGGGGGGAAACTCTTGATTTGGGACCTAAAGGATGGCAGAGGAAGCAGTTAATTTTATATAATATTTTATAATGCAAAACCCTGGGTTTTCCTTCTCACTGCCCATCAGATTCTAAGTGCATTCTTGTAAATGCTGTCTTGCTGTGCGAGAGACAGTAGATTAACCAACCTTGGTGTGTTGGTTTATTCCGACACAACGCGTAAGACAACGAAGGCGGTACAAAAGTCCGTGTGAGTTATGGCGGCCAATCCCTTTTCTTGCACAAAGCTGCCTGTCAGCTTTTCTAAGAATCTGGCATGGGGACAGACTGCTTTTTCTGCACGGTTTTC
Source organism: Bos javanicus (assembly GCF_032452875.1). NCBI lineage: Eukaryota > Metazoa > Chordata > Mammalia > Artiodactyla > Bovidae > Bos > Bos javanicus. The sequence continues at coordinate 51,681,490 of NC_083874.1, read as the reverse complement.
TAGTTAGTCTCAAGAACCCAAAAAGCAGCTCTTTTTCTTCACATGAAATTACTATTTTAGAGAGGTTGGACTTTAACACGAGTGTGCTCTAGAAGGTGACTGTTTAGGTGTCATCTTTCCAGTTGCCTAGCAACGAACGAAACAAAAAGAGCACATTTGCAGGTTTTAATTCACATCTTAGACCAGCAAAAACCCAAGAGCAAATGAAAATGGGCTCAGGGCAGTGTAACATATTAACCAGGTCTAGTGTTTAGAACTACTCTCAGTGTTGGGGCAACATGTAGGGCTAATGGGGAAAAAGTAGCTGTATTAAGATGAACGAGTAAGCTAAGTGAAGCTGATTTATAGCTGTACTTTATTGGTGTGGTATGGATTGCTTTTTCTTTTCCCACTGTTTAGGCAGCAATAATTCATACCTTGAACCAGCAGAGGGCGAATCGACTGCATTTTTTGCCCCTAAGACACTCCCTTCCTTCACCCCCACCTCCTCTCAACCTTTGCCCAGGGGAAATTAATTTACTAGGTTCTTCAAATATAGACCAAGGAAGGAAGGTGTGAAGGAGGGAGAGCAGCAGTGCAGAACTCACCAGGGCGCTGCCCTGTCAGCTTTGGATCGGGGGCTGCTCTCGTGTCCCCTTACTTGGAGCTGCAGAGGGAATTGCAGGTTTTCCCAGGAGGCGGCAGGGATAAAAAGCAGCCCACCCTCAGAAGGCATGGATATTAGTGATTACTAGCTTCAGAGAATTTGGAGAGTCAGAGGTAACTTGGTTACACCACAGATACAACCTATGAAGGTTTGAAAGAGAAAAGAACCAGTACCCTTTTCAGGGCCAGTAATAGCTCAGTATGCTGGAACAGGAACAACAACAAATGGCTCTGCTCTTGCTTCCATACTCTAGGGACGAAAATGGGGTGGGGGTAGGGAAAGGAAAAGATGAAAGACTAAGAGTCTGACTGAGTCGTCTTTAAAACAGAACAAGCAAAGCAAGCCACTCACGGGTCGAGACAATGAGAAAAAGCGTGCCAGAATGCAGGGCAGAGCAATAAAGCGTGCTCTACAAAGTTAATTTATTGTCAGGCGGAGCCCTCTGCATTCTGGACAAGCATACCACTGGCTCCAGAGGGGTGTTTTACCTTGTTTTGTGAGACTTTGCAGAATCTTCTTGGGCAGGCTGCCAGAAATCCCATTAATTGGACATGCCCTTTCTCCTCCACATATTTATGTCTCAGTCTCAAACTAGTAAAATTAATTTTTTCTGGAGGCCATTAAACTAAATTTTATGCAGCATTGCATTTTCTCTCCTTCAGTCATTAAATTTCTGTCAAGCTTGTTTTTAAAGGACCATTTCATTAATAAATTCAATTCATGAGGAAGTATGATACTCTCTTAAAGCTGATGATGGGTAGACCAAGAGGAAGGTATTTTAGGATAGATCAACATTTTTTAGAAAGCATGATTTGATTCTATTTCACCATTAATCTTACAGGTAAATTCCACTTTGATGGAGTTGTATTGCACACCTTTGTTTCTATAGCATTCCCTGTGTATTTAAGCACTTATAAATTTTCTGTGCATATACCAAACTTCGTTCATGTTACACTAGGATGCAGACAAGTGCTTAAAACTGGCTAATATAATCTCCTTATATAAACCAGAATTCTCTCTTAAAAACTGGAGCAGTAAGTCACTGAACAAGTACTTAGTAAAAGAGAATGTTTGAAAAGCCAATAAGCATGTTAAAAGGTTTCAACATCATTATCAAAGAAATAGAATTTAAAACCACATTGAAAGACCTTTAGCCACCCAAGAGCTGACATTTTCAAGTGTTGGACAAGGATAGGACAACTTCAGCTATCACACACTGCTGGTGGGGTGTAAGGTAGTACAGTCACTCTGGAAAACTGTCAGCATTTACTCAAGTTCAGTGTATGCATACCCTACAACTCAATCATTGCAGTCTTAGGTATATGTTAAATAGAAGTATGTGCACCCAAAGACACATAAAAGAATGTTCAGTTCAGTTGTTGAGTCATGTCCAACTCTTTGTGAGACCCCATGAACTGCAGCATGCCAGACTTTCCTGTCCCATCACCAACTCCCAGAGCCTACTCAAACTCATGTCCATTGAGTCGGTGATGCCATCCAACCATCTCATCCTCTGTCATCCCCTTCTCCTCCTACCTTCAGTCTTTCCTAGCATCAGGGTCTTTTCCAATGAGTCGGTTCTTCCCATCAGGTGGCCAAAGTATTAGAGTTTCAGCTTCAGCATTAGTCCTTCCAATGAATATTCAGGACTGGTTTCCTTTAGGATGGAGTGGTTGGATCTCCTTGCAGTCCAAGGGATTCTCAAGAGTCTTCTCCAACACCACAGTTCAAAAACATCAATTCTTCAGTCTTCAGCTTTCTTCACAGTCCAACTCTCACATCCATACATGACTACTGGAAAAACCATAGCTTTGACTAAACGACCTTTGTTGGTAATGTCTCTGCTTTTGAATATGCTATCTAGGTTGGTCATATCTTTTCTTCCAAGGAGCAAGCATCTTTTAATTTCATGGCTGCAGTCACCATCTGCAGTGATTTTGGAGCCCCCAAAATAAAGTCTCTCACTGTTTCCATTGTTTCCCCATCTATTTGCCATGAAGTGATGGGATTGAATGCCATGATCTTAGTTTTCTGAATGTTAAGTTTTAAGCCAGCTTTTTTGCTCTCCTCTTTCACTTTCATCAAGAGGCTCTTTAGTTTTTCCCTTTCTGCCGTAAGGGTGGTGTCATCTGTGTATCTAAGGTTATTGATATTTCTCCCAGCAATCTTGTTTCCAGCTTATGCTTCATCCAGCTCTGCATTTCACATGATGTACTCTGCATATAAGTTAAATAAGTAGGGGGACAATATACAGCCTTGATGTACTCCTTTCCCGATTTGGAACCAGTCTTATTGTTCCATGTCCAGTTCTAAATGTTGCTTCTTGATCTGTTCATTGTAACTAAAATTTGTAAGCAATCCAAACCTCAACAGTAGAATATAGATTGTTATTGCTATATACAGAAACATATATAGCAAAGAAAAATGCTTCCCTGGTGTCTCAGACAGTAAAGCATCTGCCTAAATGCGGGAGACCCGGGTTCGATCCCTGGGTCGGGAAGATCCTCTGGAGAAGGAAATGGCAACCCACTCCAGTACTCTTGCCTGGAAAATCCCATGGACGGAGGAGCCTGGTAGACTACAGTCTATGGGGTCGCAGAGTCGGACACGACTGAGCGACTTCACTTTCACTTTCATATAGCAATGACCTTTTAAAATACTGCTAAATGCAACAATATGTGTAAATCTCATAATATTCAACAGGAGAAACTCAAACACATTTTTTATGATTCTACTTACATAAAGCTCAATTATTGGAAAAACTAATTCAGAATAGTAGTTGCCTTTAGTGGAGATCAACACTGGAAAGGGGTAAGAGGGAGGCCTCAGAGGGAATTGGTAATGTTTTGTTTCTTGATCTGGGTGGTGGTTACTCAAGTTTGTTCACCCTTTAAATATCTATTGAGCTATGTACTATGATTTGTACATGTTAATTATGTTATACAATATAAGTTCCTTAATGTAGCCTATAAGGCCCTAGAAAAACTAGTCCTACCTAAATTTCCAATTTCTTATTAACTATTTCCTCCCTTCATTATCACACTTGAATTAGTGAGCTTTCATCAGTTCTAGAACGTATCTCTTTTCAATCTTAAGGCCCTTGGCCTTGCTACTCTCTGCCTGGAATGCATTATCACCAGCTCTCTTTGTATCATGTTCCTTCCAATCCTTCAACTCTCAGGTCAATGATACCTTTTTAGAGAAAGCTTGCATTGATTCTTCTATCTGAAGTCCCCGTGTCATTGTTTTTATTTGCTGCTATAGTGAATAATCAAAAACCCAGTGACTTTAAACAATACAAACTTATGATCTGAGACTTCTGGAGGTCACCAGTCTGATATGGGTGTCCCTGGGCCAACATCAAGGCACCAGCAGGAGCATCTCCTTCTGGAGGCTCTAGGGGAGGATCCATTTCCTGGCTGTTGCCAGCTTTTAGAGGCTGGAGGCATTTCTGGGCTTGTGGCTCCTTCCACCTTCACCATCAGTAGTGCAGCATTTTCAAATCTCAGATTCTGATCCTCTCTTCCCTCTTTTCCACTCTCTCAACATTGTTGGATCCAGCCAGATATTTCAGTAAACTGTCCTAATCTCAATGTCAGCTGATTTAGCAACATTAATTCCCCTATAACATATTCACAACTTCTGAGAACTGGAATTGTGGACATCTTTGAGAGGGGCATCATTCTGCCTACCACACTCCCCCTTTTTGTAGCATATAATATTAGGAGCAGTCATCACAATTTTTACTCATTTTATGTATTTCTCTGCTCATTCCCTGTCTAACTGCCTCTACTCTAAGGTAAATCCTATGACAGCACAGACCCTATATCTGTCTTCTCTGCTATTTCCTTGTGCTTAGCATCATGCCTGACATATTACAGAAATTCATTAAGTAATTGTGAAAAGAATAAACAATTATCAGCTTAGATCTGTGTTTTGACACTTAACAACTCTGATTTTTAGCTTTTTTTTTTATCTTTTCCTTTCATATATAGTGTCTTGGCAGGAAGGGGACTTCTAGTGGAATCACAGTATAGATTTTCCAAGCTCTGTACTCACTCACTGTAAAAAATCATTCCCACAAATAGAGATCTATATATGTCACATACATATCTTCATTTTTGTCATACTTAAAAAGTAGAGTTTATATGTTATTTCCTTCTAGAAAACTGTATATCACAGGGCTCATATTCTAAAGGATAATCCAAGGTGAAGAATTAGAATTCTTTATTACAGTCATGTAAAGTTTTTTGGGGGGCTCCAAAATCATTGCAGATGGTGACTGCAGCCATGAAATTAAAAGACGCTTGCTCCTTAGAAGAAAAGCTATGACCAACCTAGACAGCATATTAAAAAACAGAGACATTACTTTGTCGACAAAGGTCCATCTAGTCAAAGCTATGTTTTTTTCCAGTAGTCATGTATGGATGTGAGAGTTGGATTATAAAGAAAACTGAGTGCTGAAGAATTGATGCTTTTGAACTGTGGTGTTGGAGAATACTCTTGAGAGTCCCTTGGACTGCAAGAATATCAAACCTGTCAATCCTAAAGGAAATCAACCCTGAATAATCATTGGAAGAACTAATGCTGAAGCTCCAATACTTTGGCCACCTGATGCAAAGAGCTGACTCACTGGAAAAGACCCTGATGCTGGGAAAGACTGAGGGCAGGAGGAGAAGGGGACAACAGAGAATAAGATGGTTGGATGGCATCACCAATTTGATGGACATAAGTTTGAGCAAGCTCCGGGAGTTGGTGATGGACAGGGAAGCCTGTTGTGCTGCATTCCGTGGAGTCACAAAGAGTTGGACATGATTGAGTGACTGAACTGCACTGATTACAGTCATGTGAGAAAAAATGGGGCAGATGAGGCTCTAAGTATGATCCTAGCATGTAATTAGAAAGACAGGTGTCAGATAATCATTGTGTCTTTGTTTTACCAGGTTATAATATCTGATACCAAGGTTTAAAAAAATACTTGGAAAAATATACTCTGTGATTCACCTGTTTACTCAGCAGATACTTATTAATCATCTGTTAAGTGTCAGACCCTCTTCTAGGCTCTGGGTACACAGTACAAAGTCTCTGCCTATAGGGAGCCATTTGCAGCAATGTGGATAGACCTAGAGATTTCATGCTGAGTGAAATAAGTCAGACAGATATCATATGATATTGCTTATATGTAGAATCTTAAAGAAAGAAAAAAGGTAGATGTGAACTTATCTACAAAACAGAAATAGAGGGACTTCTTTGGTGGTCCTGTGGTTAAAAATTCACCTGCCAGTGCGGGGGACACAGGTTCCATCCCTGGTCTGGGAAGATCCCTCATGCCAAGGAGCAATTAAGCCTGTGTGCCACAACTACTGTCCTACAAGCTTCAACTGCTGAGCTTCCCATGCCTAGAGCCTGTGCCCTGCAACGAGAAGCCCACGCACCACAATGAAGAGTAGCCCCCACTCGCCACAACTAGAGAAAGCCCACACAGCAACAAAGACTCAGAGCAGCCATGAATAAGTAAATTAAATTTTAAAAAATAGTTACAGGTGTAGAAAACAAACATGCTTGCAGGGGATAAGGTGAGTGGATAAATTAGAAGTTTGGGATTAAAATACAAACACTATATAAAATATAATAACGACCTATTGTATAGCACAGGGAACTCTACTCAGTACTCTGTAATGATCTATATGGGAAAAGAATCTTTAAAGGGGATAAATGTGTATGTATAACTGATTCATTTTGCTGTAGACCTTAAACATAACACTGTAAATCAACTATACTCCAATAAAAAATTTAAAAATAAAAATAAGGGGATGATGAGAAACCCAGAGGGTTTTGAATGGATATCTGAATGAAATTTTTAAAGCTAAGTCTGGTTGTTGTATGGGTATAAGAAGGGATCCCAGTTAGAAGGCCATTGCAGAAATATGGGCAGAATTGAAAGAGACACATGTACCCTCTGTGTTCATTGCAGCACTCTTTACAATACAATAGCCAGGACATGGAAGCAACATAGATGTCCATTGGCAGTCAAATGTGTAAGGATGTTGTGGTACATATACACAATGGAATATTACTCAGCTATAAAAAAAGAATGCATATGAGTTCTAATGAGGTGGATGAAACGAGAGCCTATTATACAGAGTAAAGTCAGAAACACTGATACAGTATATTAATGCATATATATGGAATTTAAAATGACAGTAATGATGATGCAAGGTAGCAAAAGAAACACATGTAAAGAACAGACTTTTGGACTGTGGGAGAATGCGAGGGTGAGATGATTTGAGAGAACGGCATTGAAACATGTACATTACCATTTGTAAAATAGATGACCAGTGGAAGTTTGATACATGAATCAGGGCACTCAAAGCCAGTGCTCTGGAACAACCCAGAGGGATGGGGTGGGGAGGGAGGTGGGAGGGGTGTTCAGGATGAGGGGGACATGTGCACCTGTGTCTGATTCATGTCAATGTATGGCAAAAACCACCATAATGCTGTAATTATCCTCCAATTAATTTTAAAAAATAGTGATAGTGTGAATTAGGGTGATAGTGCTGGAGTTAACATAAATTGGTTGGATTTGATTCATATTTTAAAGATAAAATTTGACATGATTTGATAATGGTCTTACATACGGAATGTTAAAGAAAAACGGCCCCCTGTTCGGGGTATTTTGGTATTGGTGGTGCCATTTACTGTTATGGAAATTCAGTGTTAGTTTTAGTATGGAAAAGATTAAGAATTGTGGCCACACACAATTTGAAATGCTTGTTAAACATAAGTTATGTTGATTGAGCTACTAGTTATTTGGGTCTGTGGACTTATGGGGAGATATCACATCTAGAAAGAAAAGATTAGGAAAACTAATTAAAGCGATGAAATTTAATAAGATCATGTAGGGATTTAATGTAGTTGAAAAGATGGCCAATGCTAGGGTACATCAGCTTTTTGAGGTCTAGGAAATGGAGAGAAGTCAGCAAAGGAGACTGAGGGGGAGTAGCCAGTTGGTCACAGAAAATCAGAACAGAAAGTGTTCCGAAAGTCACGTGGAGAAATTGTGTCAAGAAGGAAGTAGGCAATACAGCTGTGTTTAGTCAGATGAAATTTGAGGTTCAAAGATGGAGGTCCTTTGTGACCTTGGCAGAGTAGATTCAATGAAGTGATTAAAACTTGATTTAATGTGACAACCTATTATGAAAATATTATACAGCTTGGATTTCTTCTAAATACTACTACTTGAAGTAGAGATTACATGAACTTCCAGCTTTGATGGCCTATATACATGTAATTCTAAATTCAAAATTCCTTGATATTAGATCAAAGTATATAGGTAATTGACTGTAATGGTGGCTGCCTGAAGGATATACTGAGGCAGTTTCTTCATAGCTCTGTGGATAGTATTTAATCCTCTGCCCATGATTTCCCTAACTGGGAAACTCTCTTCCTCTTTTGAGGTAATTACAGATGCCTACTGTGCCTCAAGATAGAAACATAAACTTCTTTGATGTAGAGATCCTCATTTGAACTTCTATTTTATCTGAACCAGTGGCTTTCAAAGCATTTTCTAAGACCTAGTTCACAAACTAGTTTTTTATGTTCACTTGTTTATATGCCATGTTAAGCTGTTTCTGATAATTGCAATCAGAATCACTAGGCCTCCTATTCTTGCAAATTGTCCATGCCACAGAGTTTTTAAATCCTTCTCATGGGCCAAATAAAGGAGTTTTAGAATGCAATCACTAAAAAAAAAGCCTAAGCCACAAAAACAGAAATATAGACCAATGGAACAAGATAGAAAGCCCAGAAATAAACTCACACACCTATGGGTACCTTATTTTTGACAAAGGAAGCAAGAATATACAATGGGGCAAAGAGAGTCTCTTCAGTAAGTGCTGCTGGGAAAACTGGACAGCTACGTGTAAAGAATAAAATTAGAATACTCTCTAACACCATACACAAAGATAAATTCAAAATGGATTAAAGACCTAAATGTAAAACCATAATCTATAAAACTCTTTGAGGAAAACACTATGTCACTCTATGACATAAATCACAGCAAGATCCTCTATAACCCACCTCCTAGAGTTCAGTCACTCAGTCATGTCCGACTGCAAGACCCCATGGCCTGCAGCATGCCAGGCCTCCCTGTCCATCACCAACTCCCAGAGTTTACTCAAACTCATGTCCATTGAGTCAGTAATGCCATCCAACCATCTCATCCTCTGTCATCCCCTTCTCCCGCCTTCAATCTTTCCCAGCATCAGGGTCTTTTCAAATGGGTCAGTTCTTTGCATCAGGTGGCCAAAGTATTGAAGTTTCAGCTTCAGTATCAGTCTTTCCAATGAATATTCAGGACTGATTTCCTCTAGGATGGACTGGTTTGATCTTGCAGTCCAAGGGACTCTCAAGAGTCTTCTCCAACACCACAGTTCAAAAGCACCAATTCTTCAGCTTTCTTTATAGTCCAACTCAACATCCATACATGACTACTGAAAAAACCATAGCTTTGACTAGACAGACCTTTGTTGGCAAAATAATGACTCTGCTTTTTAATATGTTGTCGAGGGAGGTCATAACTTTTCTTCCAAGGAGCAAGCATCTTTTAATTTCATGACTGCAGTCACCATCTGCGGTGATGTTGTATTCCTCCTTAGAGTAATGGAAATAAAAACAAAAATAAGTAGGATCTGATTAAACTTAAAAGCTTTTGCACAGCAAAGGAAACTATAAACAAGGTGAAAAGACAATCCTCAGAATGGGAGAAAATAATAGTACATTTAACTACTGACAGAGGATTAATTTCTAAAGTATACAAGCAGCTCATACAACTCAATACCAGAAAAACAAACAACCCAATCAAAAAGTGGGCAAAAGACCTAAACAGACATTTCTCCAAAGAAGACATCAGATGGCTGATAAACACATGAAAAGATACTCATCGCTTATTAGAGGAATGCAAATCAAAACTACCATGAGATATCACCTCACACAGGTCAGAATGGCCATCATCGAAAAATCTACAAACAATGCTGAGAGTGCGCAGAGAAAAGAGAACCCTCAGGGACTCTTGGAGGGAAGGTAAATTGATACAACCACTATGGAAGATGGCATGGAGATTCCTAAACAAGCTAGGAATAAAACCACCATATGACCCAGCAATCCCACTCCTAGTCATATACCCTGAGGAAACCAAAATTTTAAAAGATATATGTACCCCAAAGTTCACTGCAGCACTGTTTACAATAGCTAGAACATGGAAGCAACCTAGTTGTCCATCAACAGATAAATGAACAAAGAAACTCTGGTACATACATAAAATAGAATATTACTCAGCCATAAAAAGGAATGCATTTGAATCAGTTCTAATGAGGTGGATGGACCTAGAGCCTATTACACAGAGTGAAGTAAGTCAGAAATAGACAAACATCATATATTAACATGTATATGGAATCTAGAAAGATGGAATTGATGAACCTATTTGCAGGGCAACCATGGAAACAGAGACAGAGAACAGATTTATGGACATAGGGTGGGATGTATGGAGAGAGTAACATGGAAACATATATATTATCATATGTAAAATATATAGCCAGTGGAAATTTGCTGTGTGACTCGGAACTCAAACCAGGGCTCTGTAACAACCTAAAGGAGTGGGATGGTGGGGGAGGTTTAAGATGGAGGGGACATAGGTACACCTATGGCCGATTCATGTTGGTGTTTGGCAGAAACCAACACAATATTGTACAGCAATTATCCTTCAACTAAAAATAAATTATATTTTTATAATTATTGTGTATATATATATATAATTTTTATATTTTTATTATATTTTTATAATAAAAATTTATTTAACTTATTTAATAAAATTTAATATTTTATTTAACCCTGTTTATTTAAAGTTATTTATATTAAATATTAAATAAATAATAAAATATTATTTAATAAATATTATTTAATAATATATATTATTTATATATAAATAACTTTATTGTTTAAAAATAAATATTAATTTTATATTTTAAAATAAATATTTATAAAATATAGAATATGTATAATATATATATATAATTGTGTGTGTGTGTGTGTGTGTGTGTATATATATGTATATATATATATATCAGATCAGTCACTCAGTCTTTGCAACCCCATGAATCACAGCACACCAGGCCTCCCTGTCCATCACCAACTCCTGGAGTTCACTGAGACTCATGTCCATCGAGTCAGTGATGCCATCCAGCCATCTCATCCTCTGTCGTCCCCTTCTCCTCCTGCCCCCAATCCCTCCCAGCATCAGAGTCTTTTCCAATGAGTCAACTCTTCGCATGGGGTGGCCAAAGTACTGGAGTTTCAGCTTTAGCATCATATATATAATGTAAGCCAGCTCTTGCTCATGGACGTGTTAAATCAAGGGACTTCTAAAGTTTCATTTCTCCTAACACTCAATCAGCACTATACCCTTCACCTTCTATGTGTTTGGCCTACTCAGGGCCAGAAAATATGATAAGATGGATACCATTTCAGCCTCAAACTAGGGTCCTAAAGGTAAGATAGGCAGTTAAATTGTTAACAGTAAATATGTTACAGATATCATAAGAAGAATACAGCATAATAGCAGGACTCAAAATTCTAGGTGGGGGATGCAAGGTTATGAAAGACTGGACTCTGAAAGATGAGAAGTTATCCAGGAAAGAAAACAGTGACTTAGTAATAGGGAAGAGCATGTACACAGGTTTAGAGGCCATGGAAGAATGGAAGGCTAGTGCAATATTTAAGAGCACTGTGAGAAAGGGGATAAACGGTATCATTTTTTCTGTCTTTTAGGGTGATCTGTCTCAAAACTACTTACTGAATTTCAAACTTCCTTAGAAATTGATTATTCATTATTATGGATAAATGTCAAAAATTTTAAAGTATTTTTATGTAATAATATTCATTAGTTATATATAATAGCTAATACAGATTATTACTGCAAATTTTATTAATATTTTAAAAATTCTTTTCAGGTAATTTTAGATACATTTTACAAGTGTTCTCTAGACTTATTGCCAGCCGGGAGGGAATGGAATGGGAGTTTGGGGTTAGCAGATACCAACTATTATATACAGAATGGATAAATAACAAGGTCCTACTATAGCACAGGGAATTATATTCAATATCCTGTGATAAACCATAATGGAAAAGAACATTTTTTCTTAAAATGTATATATATACATATATATGTATGTTTAACTGAATCACCTTTGCTGTACAGCAGAAATTAACACAACATTGTAAATCAACTGTACTTCAATTAAGAAATTTAAAATGGAAAAAAAAAAAGAAAAAGAAAAAAAAGTGAAAAAAAAAAAAGATATTAAAAGTGTTCCCTAATCCTTCCAAGATTGCCTGACTATTCCGATTGTTCCTTAGTTCACTCTCATGAGGCTCTGGGGAATACTTGTACATATTAAGCATTTCTGCTTACCCCAATTCCACAACAACAGTCATGAAAAATAATCTATTAATAAATATTATTAAATGATGCCTCATTTCTAATATGCTCCAAATATGAAAATTGAGGAAATTAATTTCTAAAATTTAATAAACTGAAGATAACATGTCACTGATGATTCATCCTCTTATTATTTCTGGACTTCTGGATATGGAAGAGGCAAATGAAAAGAGAATAGATATGGAGAGTGAAAATTGTAGGTGGTTTTTCCTGAGAGAAATTGAGACAACACCTAGTATAGGTTTCATCTTATATGTAAAGAAACTTGAGGCCCAGAGAAATAGGATGTCTTAACTCCAAGTTAGAAACAAATTGTCATAGAAATCAGTTTTCTTATGACAAAGATCTTTGGCACTCATAAAAAGTTTTTTGATCTTTAAAAGTTAGCAGGTCATTGCTTAACATTTATTAATTCAGTCAATTAGCCAGTATTTATAGAGGTCCTATACTATTTTAGGACTATGTGCCAGGGATACAGCACTGAATAGACAAAAATTTTTGCCTCTAGTAATCGAGAGATAATCAGACCACCCATATCAGCTTTACCCTGAGACATTCAGAGATGTAAATACGTTTGACCTTTAGGGGTATGTGTGTACATGTCTGTGTGTGTGTGAGTGTGTGTGTAAGTAAGAAAGGGAGATGTTTCATTTAAAGTCAGTTTTATTGACATATAACTGCCATGCAGTAAAATTCACTGTTTTAAAGTATACAGTTTGATGAGTGACAAACATACACAGTCACTTAACCTCCAACAAAATCAAGGTATAGAATATTTCCATCACCCCCAAAAGTTTCCTCATGCCTATTTCTATTCAGTCTCTCACCCCACCCGCAGCCCCTGGTAACCACACTGATCTGATTCCTGTTCCTGTATAAGTAGAATCATCACACTGTATGTGGCCTTTTGCATTGAGCATCCTTCATTTAGCATAATGCTTTGAAACTCATTCAGGATATTGCATGTATCTGTAGTTTGTTCGTATCCATTTGTCTTTAGTAATTGAGCTTCAGTTTTCATAGCCTCTTAGCACAAGGACTAGGTGACAAAGTTTTACAATCAACCAACATGGAAAGTCTCATAGGAGATATATCCCATCAAAGGAGATATTCTGAAAATGATACCCATCACCAGTTCAGGAGCTACATGTACCTTCCACTCAGGGACTACAATAAAAACTGCCTGAAACACTAGCCCTGAGCCTGGAAGTAGAGCAAGGAGGGTGGGGGATAGGAATCACTACTAAGAATTTGGAACCACTTCTAACCCTCATTTAAGTTTGTATCTTGTATGCACTGGATCTGGACACTTGGTAAGGGATGGTGATGAAGGAATGAAACCTTCAGAGAATTATAACTTGATATTGATATCAAACTGGTAATACCCCTGGAATGTGGTAAAAATGAATTATCTCTAGAATAACCCATCTTCATCCTAGGCTTCAAGTTATTTCCAGATACAGAATTCCAACGAAAGTGAACAACTTACCATTAAAAAGAAAAAAAAAGTTCAACATACAGGGAAACAAGATACCAGAGTGAGAATCAGCAGAAATAAGAATAGCTCCAATAGCTGAAGCAGACATACAGTGATGTCAGACAATGGAATTATCAAACACAAAATTGCAGCCATGAAATTAAAAGACGCTTACTCCTTGGAAGGAAAGTTATGACCAACCTAGATAGCATATTAAAAAGCAGAGACTTTACTTTGCCAACAAAGGTCTGTCTATGTTGTCAAAGGTCTCTAAGTCAAGGCTATGGTTTTTCCAGTAGTCATGTATGGATGTGAGAGTTGGACTATAAAGAAAGCTGAGCACCAAAGAATTGATGCTTTTGAACTGTGGTGTTGGAGAAGACTCTTGAGAATCCCTTGGACTGCAAGGAGATTCAACCACTCCATCCTAAAGGAGATCAGTCCTAGGTGTTCATTGGAAGGACTGATGTTGAAGCTGAAACTCCAATACTTTGGCCACTTGATGCGAAGTGCTGACTCATTTGAAAAGACCCTGATGCTGGGAAAGATTGAGGGCAGGAGGAGAAGGGGACGACAGAGGATGAGATGGTTGGATGGCATCACTGACTCAATGGACATGAGTTTGGGTAAACTCTGGGAGTTGGTGATAGACAGGGAGGCCTGCCGTGCTGTGGTTAATGGAGTTGCGAAGAGTTGGACACGACTGAGTGACTGAACTGAACTGAAGGAAGTAAGTGTTTGAAAATAAGTGGAGGGAACAAAAATCATGAAGAATGAGCAAGTATCTTTGAGTAAAGAACAAACAGAGCTTCTAGAAATCTAAAGTTGTAACAAATGAAGTTTAAAATTCAATGGATAGGTTTTTTTTTTTTTTTTTAATGGGTAGTTTTAAGAACACAGCAGATGAAATAGACTGGAAGACAAAAAAAAATGTAGTAAAAAGATACAAGATGGAGAGACAGATCTAGACATATTATTTCACTTTATTCTAACTGGAGTCCAAGGAGGATAAATAAGAAGGGATGAAAGCAGTATTTAAGGAGATAATTAGAATTTTTCATAACACCAAGCTACTAATTCAAGAAGTGAAATGAATCTCATGTAAAATAAAATAAACACATATATAGATCATAGTGAGATGGCACAATACTGAAGGTAAAAAAGATTATCTTATAAGAGATTGATTTCATTTTAAGTAATGGCAGAGAACTTATTTTCCAGAAGCAACAGTGGAAGACAAAATACAAGGAAATGACATTGTCACTGTCTGATATAAAATTACAGTTAAATCAGTTATTTAAAATTCTAAGTCTAAAAAACAAGGGCCTATAACTCCACAGGGAGTTATGACCAATCTCTTGGGATAAACCATAATGGAAAAGAATATAAAAAAAGAATGTATAAACTGGCAAAAAGATTAATATTTTTTTTTAAATGCATAGAAGTTTATAACTGAGTCAGTTTGCTGTACAACAGAGGTTGACGTATTGTAAATCAACTATGTTTAAATAAAAAAATTCTAATCCCAGCATAAATATCTCTTATGACCCAGTAGGACAAGAGGATCAAGACGGTAGAGTAGGAGGAGCTCACCTTCCTCCACAACACTTCAAAAACATGTGGAACAATTCTCATAAAAAAAACTAGCTAGAAACTGGCAGAATAACTCCTAAGCAATGAAAACTGCAAGAAAGATCTCCATGTAACTGGGTAAGATGGGGGGAAAGTTACCAGGTCAGAACTACACCCCTGGGAGGGATCTATGATGAAGAGAAGGTCTACATAGGCAGATCCTCGTCCTGGGGAGCCAGCAGGACATGCCACAGCCTGGGCATCCCAACTGTGGTGTGCTGTGCAGAGGGGTCAAGCCCCCTTCCCCACTGAGATAGAAGGGCTGCCAAAGCCTAGACTCTAGAAGTGCACACAAGCTGGCTTGCCAACAATCAGGATGGAGAGAGCCATGCACTGGTGTCTGCAGTCTTGCTATGCGTCTCAATACGAAGGGACTACCACCCCAGTCTAGCTCACTCCACACCACAGCCTGGCGCACAATCTGGGCAAAGACCGGGTCAAGCTAAGCAGAGACAGACGGGGGTAGGTAGGTTGTGATCTGGGTGGAGCCTGGGAGGACACTGTCACAACATGTACAGGGCAGTGCCACAAGAGCATGAGCACCGAATCTTGGGCAGACAGGCCCTGGAGAGGACGCATTTTAGCCACGCTTCTGCACAGAGTGTGGTCCGGGAGGGATGGCCAGTGGCCTTGTCAGCGCTTTGGCTCTTGAGAAATCAGCCCTCCCACCCCCCGGCTCCACCCACTCCACAACGCAGCCTCACGCTAGATCTGGGGTAGATGGGTCATGGGAGAAGACTGCCACAGAGACAGCCCAGACCTGGGGGCAGTGCAACCGCCTCAGTTCCTGCAGTCACGACGCCCTAACCCCCAGCCTACTCCACACCACAGCCTTGCACTAAACCTGGGAGGAACACAACACAGAAAGGGACATGACCTTGGGCTGCTTCTGGGCAAACCGCAGCTGCCAACCCAGGCAGTGCGCAGGCCTCACCTGCTTCGGCACTCACCTCGGGGCCCGCACTCAAGACAATGGAGCCTGCCTGGACCCAAGCCTGAGGGCTTCTAATCCAACATCTGGGGCGCAAACTCCACCTCTGACAGGGCAGCCACTGTCATGGAGCAGAGGGGAAGCCTCACCTCACACCCTGCACAGGCTCTTCGGTACTAACCACTCCTTCCCTTGCCACTTAGGGGATAACAGCCAGCAAAAGGAAAGATGAGGCAAAGATGAGGCAAGATGAGGCTAGTGTCCATACCGGAACCAGCCCTCACACCAAAAACGCTGGACATACAGCCTACATGGGGATGCTTCCACATAAACACCCCTTCAAGACCACAGTAGATAACTTGTTTCTCCTAAATTCATAGAGACAGAGAAATGAAAGGTGATTGAAATATAAGTAAAATGAAAAGGCAGAGTACTCTCAATTAAAAGAACAAGAGAAATTCCCTGAAAGAACGAATAATGAAACAGAGCTCAGTCTACCAGACCCTGAGTTCAAAAAGGTGGTAATACAGCTCCTTGAAATTAAAAGGACAAAGAGAAAGACTGGGCAGGCCTGGGGCATTGGCTTCCAGGATAAAGTTCCCCCTCAGGGAAATACCTCCTTGATGATAAAAATACTAATGCAAATTCAATAAACTTGGTGGGGGTGGGGGGAAGGTGGTGGACTTCCTGGGTGGTACCATTGGTAAGAATCCGCCTGCCAGTGCAGGGGACATGAGTTCCCCTGGTCCAGGAAGGTCCCACATGTTGCAAAGCAACTAAGCCAGTGCGCCGCAGCTACTGAGCCCGTGAGCTGTGACTACTGAAGCCCGTGTAACCAGAGCCAGTCCTCTCTGCAACAAGAGAAGCCAATGCAACAAGAAGCCCACAGACCACCACTAGAGAAAGCCAGTGTGTAGCAACAAAGACTCAGAGCAACAGAAAATAAAATGAATAAAATTTTTAAATGCTCACTGATTTAAGAAAGTTTATGAAAAGAAATACAGATCACCCTAACAAGGAACTAAAAATTACAAAGATGAACCAGTCAAAAACAGACAATTCAATTGCCAAGATAAAAACCAGTCTAGAAACAATGGATAGAATAAATGACACAGAAAAGCAAATAAATGATCTAGAAGGTAGAGTAATGGAAATCACCCAATCAGAACAGCATACAGGAAGACAAATGGAAAAAAATAATAAAAGCAACGTTTGAGATATATGGGATATAAAGCATGCCCAACTATGCAAAACAGGGATTTCAGAAACTAACACATTGAAAATCAACTATACTCCATTAAAAAAAAAAGAATGAAAGGAGAACAAACAACTGATACCACAGAAACAAAAGAATCACAAAAATACTATTAACAGTTATAAGCCAACAAATTGGACAACAGAGAAGAAATGGACCAGTTTCTAGAAACTTACAGCCAGCTAAAACTTAATTAAGAAGCAGATCATTTGAACACACTAATCACTAGAAGTGAAATAAAATCTGTAATTAAAACAAAAACAAACAAAAAAAGACTCCTGGCAAAGAAAAGTCCAGTAAAATGGCTTCACTGGGGAGTTCTACCAAACACACAAAGAAGAACTTGTATCTACCTTTCTCAAGCCATTCCAAAAAACCGAAGAAGGAACACTCCCAAATTCATTCTATGAGGCCACCATCACCCTGATACCAAAAACAGACAGGGATACTACAAAAAAAGAAAATTACAGGCCAGTATCTTTGGTGAATATCAATGCAGCAATCCTCAACAGCAAAATGAATTTAAAAATACATAAAGAATCACATACCATGATCAAGTTAGATTCATTCCAGGGTTGCAAGGATTATTCAACATACACAAATCAGTGTGACACACTGGATTAAAAAAGAAAAGGCAAAAAGCCACAAGATCATCTCAATAGACATAGAAAAAGCATTTGACAAACTGAACATCAATTCATGATTTAAAAAAAAAAATCAGTGAGTATAGCGGGAACATATTCCAACATAATAAAAGCCACATACAGCAAAAAACTATTAGGACTAATAATGAATTCATCAAGGTAACAGGACACAATATACAGAAATTTGTTGCATTTCTTCATACTAACAAATACCAGCAAGAAGAAATTTTTAAAATCCTGTTTAAATAAGAGTCAAAACACCAAAATAACTAGGAACAAACCTAAGATATACTGAGGACTATAAAACACTGATAAAAGAAACTGAATATGATTCCAAGAAATGGGAAGATCCATGATCTTAGATTGGACGAATATTGTTCAAATGTCATCCAAAGCAATTTACACTTAATTTATTCTTAATGCGATTCCTATCAAATTACCCATGACATTTTTCACATAACTAGGACAAATAATCCTAAAATTTACATGGAACCACGAATTGCCAAGCCAATCCTGATGGAAAAAAACAAAGCAGGAGGTTTAACACTTCCAGACTCCAAACTGTAGTGGGAGTACCACAAGATACAGCAATCAAAACTATGTGGGACACTGCACCAACTGTATCCTGGTGGCACAGTGGTAAGAATCTGCCTGCCAATGCAGGAGGCATGAGCTTGATCCCTAGTCTGGGAAGATCCCACACGCTGTGGAGCAACTAAGCCCTTGCTCCACAACTACTGAAACCCATATGCCTAGAACCTATGATCTGCAACAAGAGAAGCCACTGCAACGAGAAGCCCACACACCACAAGGAAGAGTAGCCCCTGCTCGCCACAACCAGAGAAAGACTGCACCCAGCAACGAAGACCCAGCTCAACCAGAAAACTAAATTAAATAAATAAAAGTTTTAAAAAATAATAAATCATGGAGACTGAAGACTATCTTCACATCTCACTCAGTCATGATTATCTTGAAGAAAAAAACAACAATGTGGTATTGGCACAAAAACAAGCATATAGATCAGTGGCACAGAGCAGCGAGCCCAGAAGTAAACCCACACAGCTACATCAATCCAGGACAAAGGAGGCACGTATATACAACAGACAAGAAACTGATATTAGGAAAGCTGGACAGCCACATGTAAATCAGTGAACTCATAACACTCCCTCCCACTATACACAAAAATAAACTCAAAATGGCTTAAAGACTTAAATATAAGAATGATACCATAAAACTCCTAGAAGAGAACAGCTGAGCTGAGTTGGTGATAGACAGTGCTGCAGTCCATGGGATCGCAAAGAGTCAGATACAGACAGGGGTTCGATCCCTGGGTTGGGAAGATCCCCTGGAGAAAGGAAAAGTTACCCACTCCAGTATTCTGGCCTGGAGAATTCCATGGACTATACAGTCCATGGGGCCGCAACGAGTCAGACACAACTGAGCGACTTTCACTTTCACCTCTCTATTGGAAGGCAAAGTCTTAACCATTGGACTGCCAGGGAAGTCCCTGGGTTCTCTGTTTAAAAAGAAGATAATTTGGGGGCTATAGCCTCTGTCACAAAATAGATGATTTTTAAAAAATCTTAAAATGGGGAAAGATTTTCTAAGTATGATAGAATACTAAGAAGACAGAAAAAATATTTTGTATAGGCAAATTTAAAAAAAAATACATTGTGAAAACCACTATGAACAAAATCAGAAGATATCTTTCCATTAATGTCATAGAAAAGGGCTAATTTCTATACATATAAGTATCTCCTACACATTAATAGATAAGAACTCTAAAAGTTAATAGAAAACTGTGCAAAGGACATTTCACAGAAAAGGAAAATATAAGTGTTTTGGTTCAACAAAATCAAAATAGAGCTCCAGTGAAATATCATTTTTTTCACCTATTGAAGAAATGGTTAAGGCATTTAATGACACATTGTTGGTAAGGCTGCAAGTCCTGTGCCACGTATCAGATACATCTTGTGCCTCATCTCACAGCTTCTAAACTTCACCTCTGATTCCAGCTGTTGCTACAGAAGAAAAAAATCCTCTGTAGGCTTAGACTCATTTCTAGCTGACAGTGTTGCTTCAAGTATGCATCCAAGCCTTTTGCTTTCTTTCCTAGAGCTTTTTTGAAGTCTCATCATGGGTCAGTGTTGGTTGAAGGTACAGGTTTATTCTAGAAGTATGGGACTTAATACCTCTGGGCTAACCTTCAATCCGTGGAGGGTGAGGACTGATGGACCTATGTTTCTCCTGTTGACCCCTGTGTGAACAATTACAAGAGGCATCTTACACCCTCCTCTGAAGTTCCTGGCGGCTGGGGCCCCAGATCCCCACAGTGGCGATCTAGATGATGCAGCCTTGCATTGGCTCTTCTTTGTTTTGCTTTTCTTGGTCCTTCACTTCTGATCCTTTAGATCGCCTCTGTATGATCAGGCCACTCAAGATGGCTGTTCTCTTGCTCTCGCTACATCCCCTGCTCAACCATTTCCTGGTTCACCTACACCCTTCTCACATGACTGACCTTCCCTCTTAATTATAGAGCCTAATCAGTAACTGCCTGCGTGTTTGTCCCCTGCCCTGACTGGTGATTGTTCTAATCCTTAGACCAGAACAGCTCCACTCCAGGTTATCAAAGAGAAGAGTCTGGCCCTCATGATGACTGTTAACCTGAGGGACTGTAAGGAACAGTCTCCTCAGCTGGTTTCCCTGGTAAACAAAGAGCCAAATTCAATAGAGGGACTTCAGTTCCCCCTATGAATGGTAACCTCTTTCTTTTCCCCAGCAGCCATCTTGTTGCCAAGTCCTGCCAGCCCATCTGCTATACATGGTGAGGTGTCACTCCAGGACTTTGCTTCTGACTTGTAAGTTTCTCTTTTCAACAAAATTGTTGATATCTCTGTCACTGCTTCTAGGCATGTTCTTCGGTCTTGTGGCTGAGCAAATACAAGGTTTGCAGACCTTCGGGGTGCAGCCCTCAAACCTCCCAAACTAGTTGCCTAAACACAGCCCTGCTTCAGGGCTTGCTTTTGAAAGTAATTTGAGCTCAGACATATTGCTAATGGAATATAAATTGGTGAAAGTAATTCGACAGTATTTACTAAAATTTTTGTAGAAACTAATTTGACAGTATTTACTACAACTCAAAAATATTGACTTAACAATTCCACTTTAGGAATTTATTTTAAAGATATATTCTAATGGTTTAGCATGGGTGAAATGATGGTTGCAGAAGAATATGCACTTCAGCATTGTATACCAGTCAGGAATTTTTAAAAAACCACTAAATTCCCCCAAGTATGGGCTTGTTAATGTATCTATATAATGGGATAGTATACAGCCAGTATATAAGGTACCTGTATATGAAAAGATCTTACGTGTGCACATGTACATATATGCTGGTGTATGTAGAGAATATTCCTGAAAGGCATGAGGACTTGACATCAGTGGGTTATTTCTGAAGAGGACATGGTGGCTTTGGTAAGTGCATGAGACAGAGGCTTATCCCTATTTTACATAATTTTGTAGTTTTACAATATTGTGCCATGGGAATACATTACTTATTCAATTTTTATGTCAAGCAATTTTGTTCTTTTGGTTATTAATATGACATGATTTAGTGTTTTCTGTTTAGAATACTGGACCCTGTTCGAATACCTGCCTGAAATATTTATTAATGTTTTTTAAAATTTCCCAAATCAGAACCACCTAATTCATAACTAGAATTGAGAACCACTGCTCCAGAAAATGCTAATTTTAGGTGAATTAATTAGGCAAATTGGTATCTGGAAATTTGACTGGAGATGAAATGGTATGAGGTGAACTAACTCCCCATCATCACCTTTGCATGCTTCTTACAAAATATTGTCCACCCACCTTGGGCATTATGTCCTTCTAAATATCTAATTCATTTTCTAGACATTACTCACTGGGTCTCCTTTAAATTTGGCATCTGTTTCTGGCTCTCCTCTTGGCTTATGTGAGGTCTCTTCTGAAAAGAGCAGTTCCCATTCCTTGCCTATTAGTTAATAAGTTCTGGATCTGAAGATGTGAACATTCTCTCCAAATTTGAGGTTGAAATACCCTGGTTTCAAGTCAACAATGTTCTAGAAATCCCCTTTGACACTTTGGGACAGTTTTATTTTTCATTTGCAGACAGAGAAAGTAAAAGTAACTGCTAAAGTGTTAGGGACATACTGCTGCTGCTGCTGCTAAGTCACTTCAGTCGTGTCCGACTCTGTGTGACCCCATAGACGGCAGCCAACCAGGCTCCCCGTCCCTGGGATTCTCCAGGCAAGAACACTGGAGTGGGTTGCCATTTCCTTCTCCAATGCATAGAAGTGAAAAGTGAAAGTGAGGTCGCTCAGTCATGTCCAACTCTTTGCAACCCCATGGACTGCAGCCTACCAGGCTCCTCCATCCATGGGATTTTCCAGGCAAGAGTACTGGAGTGGGGTGCCATTGCCTTCTCCAGTTAGGCACATAACCAGAGGCTAACTCCAGTATCCTAACTCCTACTTGAGTTGATTTAAGAAAAAATACCACAGTGAAAGTTTCCAATGTTGCTTAGTGTTGCTCAGAAAAACAGATCAGACTTGCATGTTTCCAGACTTTTTCTAAAACAGTCACCTGAAATCTTTGTCTTTGTAGCTAAGGTGCTATCTGTCTCCCTCATCAGCTCCCAACGACACTATGGCAGAGAAGAATGGGCTGTTATTTGATGCCAAATTGAATCTGCAGAGATTCAGTGAATGAAGGCTAGAGAATTATTACAGTGACTCAGTATGGTGTGTCTATTCGTGATTTTTAACATTGATAGCAAGCAAGACTTACTTTTAATTTCCTCTTAAATATTAGGATATTTCAAAATGTCCGCAGTTTCTGATTAGAGCGTTGTATTTCTGATCTTAGTGATAGAAAGTAGCCAACTTTTAAACTTAAAAAATCTAGTAGGCTCTAGCTAAACTTCCCATGGTTCAAGAGTACTCATCTTGGCCACAGGGAAACATGATTACCCTTCAGCTTAAGTGTTATATTTTAGACATTCCTGTCTCCCTTTGGTTTTCACAGTACCTAGTCCCATGTGAGAACTGGCAGCATTAGCAGCACAATCGTCATCACTGTGTTCTGATCTCCTGAGAGGCATGAGCTTCAGGAGTGGGTTTGCCTTCAAAACAGGTAGAAAGTCAGAACCTTGATTCCTCCTGCTGTGGATAATACCCAAGGCAGCTGAAGGAAGCTCTCATGCCAGATGGCACTGCCCTGGCCTCCGGCCTCCAAACCTGCACTGGCAAGGGTCAGAGGGGTCTCTGTGTGGTCCTGTGCATAAAGAAAGAGATCCAGTTGTAGCTAAGTGAGAGCTCCAGAACTCTGAATGTTTTTAGATTGTTATTCAGTCGCTAAGTCAGATCCAACTCTGCGACCCCATGGACTGCAGCACACCAGGCTCCTCCGACCTTCACTATCTCCCAGAGTTTGCTCAAATTCATGTCCATTGAGTTGGTGATGCCATCCAAGCATCTTATTCTCTGTCATCTGATATTTCTGTCAGAAATATCAGTAACCTCAGATATGCAGATGATACCACCCTTATGGCAGAAAGAAGAACTATGCCAACAAGAGTTGGCAAAGTAATGTCTCTGCTTTTTAATATGCTGTCTAGGTTGGTCATAACTTTCCTTCCAAGGAGTAAACGTCTTTTAATTTCATTGCTGCAATCACCATCTGCAGTGATTTTGGAGCCCAGAAAAATAGTCAGCCACTGTTTCCCCATCTATTTGCCATGAAGTGACGGGACTGGATGCCATGATCTTAGTTTTCTGAATGTTGAGGTTTAAGCCAACTTTTTCACTCTCTTCTTTCACTTTCATCAAGATTCTCTTTAGTTCTTCTTTCTGCCATAAGGGTCGTGTCATCTGCATTTCTGAGGTTACTGATATTTCTCCTGGCAATCTTGATTCCAGCTTATGCTTCATCCAGCCTGGCATTTCACACGATGTACTCTGCGTATAAGTTAAATAAGCAGGGTGACAATATGCAGCCTTGATGTACTCCTCTCCCGATTTGGAACCAGTCTGTTGTTCCATGTCCAGTTCTAACTCTTGCATCTTGACTCGCATACAGATTTTCTCAGGAGGCAGATTTTGAGCTGCAAGAGCTGTTTGTATACTTTGCAGAATAACTGCTTGTAAGTTGTTTGCAAATATTTTCTCCCATTCTTGAGGGTGCATTACCATCATTATCATCTTTGTTCAACATCTTTTCAGTTTGCCCAGTGATACACCTTTCAGTTAAGCTCTGTGTCCTTTGACATGATCTCCCCATTCTTTGAGTATTCTTTGCTTTTTAGAAATGTGTGATGCCTCAGACTGATTTTATACTTCTGTTGCCTAGACCTGCCTGAAGCAGGTCTTTCTCTAAGGATCTCTGGTTCCTTTTAGTGGGGACAGTATTTAGAAACCAATCTATGTCAAAGATGTCCACTGCTACTAGGTGTCTGTGTTCCTGGGCTCTTTTAGTAGATTTGAATCCTTGAGTTTATTCTAACAATTCCAGTTAAAATCCAAGGGCATTGGGATCCTCCTTACATTTCCTTTCTCCTTCAGTAAAAACTCTGGTTCCAAACAGCACTTACACATTTACTCATTTTTTTTCTGTCTTACAATATACACAAAATAGTTTCATAATTACACCACCAACATCACTGGCAGCAACAAACCATTCTACTAAAATGCTGCTTTCAATTCTCGATTCTCATCTTACTTGAACTTTCTGCAGCATTGACCGTCATGAATTTCTTCTTCCTCCTTTAAATGGTTTCTTTACATGTTTTTTTACACCTGGTTCTCCTTAGTCTTCTTGGTTAGTTCCTCCTATCACCACAATCTCTTAATGTTAGAATGCTACAGGCATTGGGTGCTATATTTCTTATCTCTTCTCTCTCCCCTCATGTCCTTGTTTATTTCATCTAGTCCCATAGACTTATAAACCACCTATTCACTAACTGCTGCTTCCCAACTTTATCTGAAGTTCCAACATCTATCCTGAAATCCAGACATGTATATCCAGCTGCCTACTGAATATCTCTGTATGGCTAAGAGGCATCTCAAGTTTTAACATTTCCAAATGCAAATTCTTAATCTTCCTCCCCCAAATCTCCTCTTCCCTATGCCAGTGAATGGCAACTCATCCTGACAGTTGGTCAGGCCAAATTCCAGAATTATCTTTGACCTCTCCCTTTTTATATCACATCTAATTAAGCAGATCCTATTTGTCTTCAAAATTTACTCAGAATTCAACCAAATCTACTTATTTTCATTTTAATTAATTTGGCTGAGCTGGGTCTTTGTTGTGGTGCACTGATCTCGGTTCTGGACTCTTTGATCAATAGACGTTGATAAGAGGCCAGATGAGAAATTCAGTCAGGGCTTTACTGGGACTTTAGGTGCAGCACGAGGGAGCATAATCCAGTAATAGGTTCTCCTGCATGCTCCCTGAGGGTGGCTGAGTCCATCTCTTAAATGAGGTGAGGATGGGGTGAGGTTAGGAATGGACCTGTGGATCAGGCCAGAGGGGTGGCTGAGGTGGTTTGCCCACCCACTGGCGCTGTGTGCAGGAATTGCTCCCAGCGCCTCAGAAGTGGCAGTTGGGTTTTTGTCTTTTTGTACATCGCTGTTCATAATTTGCCCCAGGTTTGAATTGTTGTTGTTGCAGTTTGGAACTTTATGGAACTTTGTCAGCAAAGTAATCTCTCTGCTTTTTAATATGCTGGGTAGGTTTTTCATAGCTTTTCTTCCAAGGAGTGTCTTTTAATTTCATGGCTGTGGTCACCATCTGCAGAGATTTTGGAGCCCAAGAAATAAAATTTGTCAGTGTTTCTATTGTTTCCCCATCTATCTGCCATGAAGTGATGGGACCGGATGCCACGGTCTTAGTTTTTTGAATGCTGAGTTTTAAGCCAACTTTTTCATTCTCCTCTTTCACCTTCTTTAAGAGGCTCTTTAATTTCTCTTTGCTTTCTCCCATTAGGGTGGTAATAGCAGCAGCAGCATCTGCATATCTGAGGTTATTGATATTTCTCCTGGCATTCTTAATTCCAGCCTGTGCTTCAACCAGCCCAGCATTTCGCATGATGTGTACTCTGCATGTAAGTTAAATAAGCAGGGTGACAATATACAGCTTTGACATACCTCCTTCCCAATTTTGAGTCAATGTGTTGTTCCATGCCCAGTTCTGACTGTTGCTTCTTGTCTTGCATACAGGTAGAGGTAGGTAAGGTGATCTGTTATTCCTATCTCTAGAATTTTCCAGTTTGTTGTGATCCACACAAAGGCTTTAACATAGTCAATGAAACAGAAGTATATGTTTCTTTTGAATTCCCTCGATTTTTCTATGATCCAGTGGATGTTTGCAATTTGATCTCTGGTTCCTCTACCTTCTTTAAATTCAGTTTGAACATCTGGAAGTTCTTGGTTCACATACTGTTGAAGCCTAGCATGAAGGATTTTGAGCATTACCTTGCTAGCATGTGAAATGAGTACAATTGTGTGGTAGTTTGAACCTTCTTTGGCATTGCCCTTCTTTGGGATAATAATGAAAACTGACCATTTCCAATCCTGTGACCACTGGTGAGTTTTCCAAATTTGCTGCCATAGTGAGTGCAGCACTTTAACAGCATCATCTTTTACAATTTGTAATAGCTCAACTGTGCATGCATGCATTTTTTTTTTTTAGTCCCTTATAGTTTCTTTGTATTTCGATGCTTGAGGAGACATTTTCAGTGTAATTATGGTAGTGAAGAGTCCCAAGTCCCAGCCTGTCTGTTTCCACTCTGGTCCAAGATGCCATAACCTTTCTCAAGTTGTTACAATAGCCGCTTAAGTGGTCTCTGTGCTTTTTCTTTTGCCCTCTTCAGTCTGTTCTCAGCACAGTTGCCCTAGTGATGGTCAACACTGATAATTCCTTCAGAATCTATTTCTCCCAAGTAAAAGTCAAAAGTTATAATAATCACCTACACGGTTCAACACAAGCTACTCCTTTATAACTTCTTTCTCCTGTTATTCTACCTCTTCACTGATATCGATCCAGCTACTCTGGTCTCTTTGTCCTCGAGGAACATGCCTGACACGCTTCTTTTAGAGGGCCTACGCATTTACTGTTCACTTAATCTGGAATGTGTTTCTCAGATAGCCACATGCCTTGCTTCTTTACTGTGTTCTAGTTTTTATTCAGGTGTTACTTTTTCTGTGGACCCTCCCCTTCTACTGCACTCCCTAATCCCCTTCCCTATATTATATTTTTCTATAGAGCTATTTACCATCTAACTAATACATTATTTGTTTACCCTTCCTCCCAAGAAAGTAAACTCTAGGAAGGCTCAATTTTTGTTGCCACTCAGGTTTTATTGTATTATGCACCAGAGAGCTATCTGAAAGGTAGAGATGTTATTTTTATTACCAGTATCTCTCCGCTATTGTCATGGGATTTAAAAGCTATTGCCATGGGATTTAAAAGCACTCCCCCTAGTGCATCTTAATATAGAAATTTCTGTTTTTCAAGCCTTTGGGAATATACTCTCCAATCTTCAGTTGAAGACTTCTGTGTTGACAGAGTAATTGTTAATAAATTTCTACTGAATAGTTGTGTGGTTAATAAAGTAGATAAATGATTTTTCATGTATTATGAAATAAATTCCAGCATGCTTAGAAAGGAAAAATTGGTTAATCAGAGATTATTGGTGTTAAGTACTATTCAGCGAACTAGAATAATATACCATTAAAACTATACAAACTGTGACTGAACTTCTCTAAAGTGATTTTGGAGGTAATGTAACATATTTACAGATATTCAGGTTCATCTATATGCAAATAATTATTATTTTGTAGCTGTCCAGGGAATGTGGCTAATGATAGAGCCATAAGAATGAATGTCAGACATAGCTTCATTGATTATTTGAAAATTATGACAATTTAAACTAAAGGAAAAATTATGTAATGATGTGACAGGGTTTCTAATTTACATACACTATGTTCCTGTGTGTAAGGAAATGCTTCTTTATTTCCTCTTACTGATTTGCTCCATGATACCTCAGTTCTACTGAGTAGATGGGAGAAAACTCTCTTTTCTAGAATATGGTTGTGATCTGATTTAAACACCTTTAAATAATCCAGTTTTTTATTTATCCTACAATATGAGTCTACCTGAAGCATTTAGTTCATTTATATTTCTTAGAAATACATATTTGTATTTAAGTACTTATTTGTATCTAAATCTCTATATCATAACTTATGCTATTTTTTCCATCTGTTTTTAACATCTTGCTTTTTTTGAGGAAGGAAGGTGGTTATTATTTCTCATTTAGATTTTCCTACTTTTGCATAGGTATTAAGTATCTATTTCTATTATTCTAATGGTTACTCTAGTAATTACAACATGTATATCTAACTTACTAATGTTCAAACCAGTATTTTCCCCTTTTGAACTA
The DNA here is from genome assembly GCF_032452875.1 of Bos javanicus. Classification (NCBI taxonomy): domain Eukaryota; kingdom Metazoa; phylum Chordata; class Mammalia; order Artiodactyla; family Bovidae; genus Bos; species Bos javanicus. Next base: position 51,652,934 of record NC_083874.1, on the reverse strand, counting down.
AGGAGGATATTAGACACTTAAAATCCATTAACCTTTATAACCATTTATAGCTCTAATTTTATTGTCTTAATTTTATCTTTATTCTTCTTTAAAATTCAAAACATTATTATTGTCAGTATTATAATGTTAGATTTATTTTCTTTTTTCTGGTTTCTTTAATCCTTCTTGCATCTCATATCTCTTGTATAAAATGAGGTTATTTTGCCTAATGTATAATCTTTAGAATTACTTTAATGTGTGGTCTATTGGTGACAAACTCAGATTTTGGGTCTCTAAAAGCCTTTGTTTCCTATTTGCTTTTTTAAATTGAAGCATAGTTGATTTATTATGTTAGTTTCAGGTATACAGAATAATGATTCAGTAATTTTTTCTGTTCACATTCTAAGTCATTATGAGATATTAAACATAATTTGCTGTGCTATACAGCAAACCCTTATTGCTTATTTTATGTAGTTTTCTTTTTTTTTTTACTTTATGTATAGTAGTTTTCATCTGTTAATCCCTTACTCTTAATCTGCCCCTCTTCCCTTTAACCATGAGTTTTTCTATGTCTGTGAGTCTGTTTCTGTTGTATATACAGTTTTATTGGTATTATTTTTCAGATTCCACATATAAGCAATATGATGTAGAATTTGTCATTGTCTGACTTAGTATAATATTCCTTAGGTCCACTGAAGTTATCATACATGGCAATATTCTTATTTTTATGGCTGAATAATACTCCAGTGTGTGTGTGTGTATAATATACACACATATATATATATATATAAAACATATTCTTAGGCCGATCATCTGTTGATGGACACATGGATTGTTTCCATGTCTTGGCTGTTGTAAACAGTGCTGTTACGAACATCGGGGCGCATGTAACTTTTAAAATTCGAGTTCTCGACATTTTGGAATATATATCTTGGAGTGGAATTGCTGGATCATAATAGTAGCTCTATTTTTAGGTTCTGAAGAACCCCCATACTGTTTTCCAGTCATTGTTTTCTATTTGCCTTCCCAAAAACAGTGTAGGAGGGATCCCTCTGCTCTATTCCCTCTCCAGCATTTGTTGTTTGTAGCCTTTTTAATGATAGACTGGTATGATGTGATACCTCATTGTAGTTTTTATTTGAATTTCTATAATAATCAGTGGTACTGAAATCTTTCCATGTGTCTATTGGGCACTGAGATGTCTACTTTGGAGAAAAGTCCATTTAGATGTGCTGTCTATTTTATATTGGTTTTTCTTATATTGAGCAGTATAAACTGTATATTTTAGAAATTAAACCCTTATTGGTCACAGCATTTACAAATCTTTTCTCCCATTCCATAGGTTGTCTTTTTGTTCTGTTAATGGTTTCCACTTCTGTTCAAAAGTTTATAAAGTTGATTTGGTTCCATTTGCAGGTTTTCTTTTTTTTCATTTCTTTTTCTTTGGGAGACTGGTCTAAGAAAATATTGCTCCAATTTATGTCAGAGCATGTTTTGCTGTTTGTTTTTTAATTTCATGTATTCATTAATTTTTGGCTGTGCCCTGTCTTTGTTGCTACAAAGGCTTTTCTCTAGTTGCAGTGAGCAGGGGCCCTTCTCTTCATTGCAGTGCACAGATTTCTCTGCACTATTGCCTATATGATAGTGTGCATCTGCTAATCCCAAACTCCTAGCCACTCTTCTCCCAATCCATCTCTCTCTCTTGGAAACCATATGTCTGTTCTCCATGTAAGTCATTCTCTTCGTGTTGCATAAATTCACTTGTGTCATGTTGAGATTCCACATGTAAGAGATATCATATGGTATTTCTTGCTTTCTGACTTCCTTCACTTATTTTGGTAAACGCAAGGTCCTTCCATATTGCTACAAATGGCATTGTTTCATTACTTGTTGTGGCTGAGTAGTACTCCATTGTATATATGTACCTCATCTTCTTGATCCATTCACCTGTTGAAGGACACTTAGGTGGTTTGCCAGTTTTGGCTAGTGTATAGTGCTCCTATGAATTGTATAGTGCTCCTGTGAACATGAGGATGCCTGTATCTCTCTGAAGCATACATTGTCTGGATATATCCCCTGGTGTGGGTTTGCTGGATCACGTGTTAACTCTGTACTTTTTTGTGGAACTTGCATACTGTTCTTCATAGAGGCTGCACCAATTTACATGGCTGCCAACAGTAGGAATGTTGCCTTTCCTCCACGCCCTCCCCAATATTTATTCTTTGTAGACTTTCTGATTATGGTGATTGCGACTGATGTGATGTAATACCGCTTTGTGATTTTGATTTGCATTACTCTAATGATCAACATGGAGAAGGCAATGGCCACCCACTCCAGTACCTTTGCCTGGAAAATCCCATGGACACAGGAGCCTGGTAGGCTGCAGTCCATGGGGTCGCAGAGAGTCGGACATGACTGAGCGACTTCTTTCACTTTTCACTTTCATGCATTGGAGAAGGAAATGACAACCCACTCCAGTATTCTTGCCTGGAGAATCCCAGGGATGGGGGAGCCTGGTGGGCTGCCATCTATGGGGTCGCACGGAGTGGGACACGACTGAAGTGACTTAGCAGCAGTAGCAGCAGTAATGATCAGCAAGGGATTCCCTGGTGGCTCAGACGGTAAAGCGTCTGTCCGCAATGCGGGAGACCTGGGTTTGACCCCTGGGTCGGGAAGATCCCCTGGAGAAGGAAATGGCAACCCACTCCAGTACTCTTGCCTAGAAAATTCCATGGATGGAGGAGCCTGGTGGGCTACAGTCCATGGGGTCACAGAGAGTCAGACACGACTGAATGACTTCACTCACTTAATGATCAGCAATGTTGAGTTGATTATTTCATGTGTCATTTGGCCATCTGGATGTCTTTGGAGAAATGTCTATTTAGATCTCCTGCCCATTTTTTCAATGTGTGTGTGTGTTTTTTTAATTGAGTTAGTTGTTTATGCTCTTTATATATTTTGGAAACCAAGTTCTTATTGGTCCCATCATTTGTAAATACTTTCTCCCATTCTGTAGCTTGTCTTTCTGTTACGTTGATGCTTCCTTTGCTAGTCAAAGTTTATAATGTTGATAAGGCCCCTCTTGTTTATTTTTGCTTCCATTTGTTTTGCCTTGGGAGGCTGATCTAAGAAACTATTGTTACAGTTTCTGTTAGAGCATGTTTTGCCCATGTTTTCTTACACAAGTTTTATGATGTCATGTCTTTAGTTTTTAAGTCATTTTGAGTTTCCTTTGTGTACAGTGGGATGGAGTGTTCTAACGTCATTGATTTACTTGTGGCTGTCCTGTTTTCCAAACACTACTTCCTGAAGGTACTGTCCTTTTTCCACTGTATATATTCCCATTTTTCAACCAAGATTAATTGACTGCTGGTATACGGATTTATTTCTGGGCTCTTACTTTGTTGCATTGATCTAAAAGACTTTTTTTTAACCAAAATAACACTTTTTTAAAAACAATGCAGTTTCTTGTAGTATACTTGTGTTAGGTTCTGCTGTATAGCACAATGATTTGGTTATACAGATATAAATATTCTTTTTCACATTCTTTTCTTCTACTGTATATCATAGGATGTTCTATAGAGTTCCTTGTGCTATACAGTTAGGAACTTGTGGTTTATCCATTCTGTATATGACAGTATGCATCTGCTAATCCCTAACTCCCAATCCATTCCCTATGCCACCCCCAGGTCCCCCTTTCTCTCGGCAACTGCTGCTGTGTTTACTCTGTGTGTGTGCCTCTTTCTGTTGTGTATATAAATTTGTGTCATATTTGAGATTCCACATAAAAGTGATATCATACGGTATTTGTCTTTCTGTTTCTGACTTCCTTCACTTATTTTGGTAAAGTCAAGTTCCTTCCATATTGCTGCAAATGGCATTATTATATTCTTTGTTATGGTTGAGTAGTAATTCACTGTATACATGTACTATATCTTCTTGATCTGTCAAAGGGCACACAATTTGTTTCCCTGTCTTGACTACCGTGAGGAGTGCTCCTATGAACATCAGGGTGCATGTATGTCTTTGAAGGAAACTTTCGTCTGGATGTATGCCCAGGAGTGAGATTGCTGGATCATATGGTAGCTCTATCTGTATTTTTTTATGGAACAGTCATACTGTTCTTCATTGAGACTTCACCAGTATACTTCCACTAGCCATGTAGGAGTGTTCCCTCTTCTCCACAACCATTGCAGCATTTGTTATTTCTAGATTTTTAGTGATGGCCATTTTAACCTGTTTGACATCATACCACTTTGTTATATTGATTAGCATTCCTCTAATGATCAATGATGTTGAGAAGATTATTTCATGTGTCAATAGGCCATCTGAATGTCTTCTTTGGAGAAATGTCTATTTAGGTCTCCTGGGCATTTTTTTTAAGTGCGTTTTTTATTGAGTTGTTTATCTCTTTCTATATTTTAGAAACTAAGTCCTTGTCAGTAGCATCATTTGCAAACGTTTTCTTTCATTCTGTAAGTTGTCCTATTGTTTGTTGTAGGTTTCCTATGGTATTCAAAACTTATTCAGTTGATTAGATTCCTTTTTTTCATTTCTGCTCTCAATTCTTTTGCTTTGGGAGACTGATCTAAGAAAATATTGCTACAGTTCATGTCAGAGCACATTTTGGCCTTGTTTTCTTTGATTTCATTTATTTATTTATTTTAGCTGTGCTGGGTCTTTGTTGCTGTGAGGCTTTTACTCTAGTTGCCATGAGCAGGTGATGACTCTATTGCAGTGGACTGGTTTCTTGGGTTCTCATTGCAGTGGCTTCTCTTGTTGCAGAGCACAGGCTGTGGGTTGTGCAGCCTTTCATATTTGGGGCTCCCAGGCTCTAGAGCACAGGCTCAATAGTTGTGGTGCACAGGATTGGTTGCTCCTCAGCATGTGGGATCTTGCTGGACTGGTGATCAACCTGTGTCTCCTGCATCAACAGGTGAATTCTTTGCCACCGAGCCACCAGGGAAGCCCTGGCTTTCTTCTTCTACAAGTTTTATAGTTTCATGGCTTATATGAAGTCTTTAAACCATTCTGAGTTTTCTTTGTATATGGTGAGAGGGAGACTTCTACTCTCATTGATTTACATGTAGCTGTCTTTTCACCATTCTATGTACTTACATTCTTCATCTGTTCATCTATAATCAAATTCTGTTAATTTATTTCTGGGCCCTTATTCTGTTGCAATTATCTATATGATTGTTATCTAGCCAGTGCCATACTGTTTTTTTTTTTTTCCTGATGTTGTTTATTATAGTATCAGTCTGTTCAGTTGCTCAGTCATTTCTGAGCCACAAGGGAAGCCCAAGAATACTGGTATAGGTAGCCTATCTCTTTCTCTAGCAGATCTTCCTGACCCAGGAATTGAACTGGGGTCTTCTGCATTGCAGGTGGATTCTTTACTAACTGAGCTATCAGGAGATGTAGATTCAACCCCTGGTTGGAGGGCTAAGAACCCACATGCCAGGGGGCAGTCCTAAGATGGCAGAGGAATAGGATGGGGAGACCACTTTCTCCCCCACAAATTCATCGAAAGAACATTTAAACGCTGAGTAAATTCCACAAAACAACTTCTGAATGCTAGCAGAGGACATCAGGCACCCAGAAAAGCAGCCCATTGTCTTTGAAAGGAGGTAGGAAAAAAATATAAAAGACAAAAAAAGAGACAAAAGAGGTAGGGACAGAGCTCCATCACAGGAAGTGAGTCTTAAAAAGAGAGAAGTTTCCAAACACCAGAAAACACTCTCACTGCCGAATCTGTGGCGAGCCTTGGAACCACAGAGGGCAACATAGCTGGGAGGAAAAATAAATAAATAAATAAACCCCACAGATTACGTGCCCAATGGTAACTCCCCCAGTGGAGAAGCAGCGCAGATGCCTGCACCGGCCACTAGCAAGTGGGGGCTGGGCAGGTAGGCGTGGGCTGCATTACTTAGAGTAAGGACCAGGCCTGAATGCTCCGAGGGCAATCTGAGGGAACTAACTTGGGCTAGCAAACCAGACTTTGGGATAGCTACCACGCGAAAAGCCCTAACCTAAGACACCACCAGGCCTGCTCACAGAACAAAGGACTGAACAGAGCTAGCCCGCTGCAGACCATCCCCCTCCGGTGACAGGCAGCCAGAGCCAGAAGGGGGCAATCGCAGCCCCAGAGAGACATTATCTACCAAACTGCAAGCAGGTTTCTTTGCTAACTAAGACTTCTTGGGGTTCTGGACGGTCAACATCCGCCTGAGAAGGTGTGCCAGTTGTAGACCCAGAAAAACCGAGCAGCAGGGACGGGGGAGGTGATAAGTCGCAGCGACCGCACTCGCCAAACACTCATCACCTGAGCTGCTCGGACCCGGGAAGGGCACAAAACTCAGGCCCAACTGAGTCTGTGCCTCTGAGGACTACCGGCGTGCCTGAACCTGAGTGGCTTAGACCTGGGAGGTGCATGCAGCCCAGGGCTGGCCTCGGACAGTTCCTGGTGGAGCAACCTAGAGCCTGAGCAGTGTGGGTAGGGAGGGCCATGCACCGTGAGTGGGGGCAGGCCCAGGGTGGCCAAGACACTGCAAGCACACGCCAGTGTTATTTGTTTGCGCGTTCTTCCCTCCCCACAGTGTGACTGAACAAGTGAGCCTAAAAAAGTGTCCACCACTGCCCGCCTTGTGTCAAGGTGGAAATCAGACACTGAAGAGACCAGCAAACAGAAGAAGCTAAAACAGAGGGAACTGCCTTGGAAGTGACAGGTGCAATAGATTAAAACCCTGTAGTTAGTACTGACTACATAGGAAGGGGCCTATAGATCTTGAGAAATATAAGCCGGACCAGGGAACTATTCGAAAATGAACTGACCCCACACTGCCCACACCACCACCAGAGAAAGTCCTAGATATATTTTTACTATTTTTACGATTATTCTTTTTTTTTTAATTTTAAGTCCTCCATTACGCCTTTAATTTTCATTTTTATAACCTACTATTACTTTGCAAAAAAAGACCCTATTTTTTAAAGCAAACTTCATTTATATATATATATATATTTTATAATTTTTGTGACTTTTTTTCTTTTCCTTAATATTGTATTTTTGAAAATCCAACCTCTACTCTAGATTTTTAATCTTTGCTTTTTGGTATTTGTTATCAATTTTGTACCTTTAAGAACCCAATCTTCAGTACCCATTTTTACATGGGAGCAAGATTACTGGCTTGACTGCTCTCTCCCCCTTTGGACTCTCCTTTTTCTCCACCAGGTCGCCTCTATCTCCTCCCTCCCCTTCTCTTCTCTACCCAACTCTGTGAATCTCTTTGTGTGTTCTAGAGGGTGGAAAACACACTTTGTGTGTTCTAGAGAGTGGAAACTGATTACTGGCTGGATCTGTCTCTCTTCTTTTGATTCCCCTCTTTATCCTCCTGGTCACCTCTGTCTCCTTCCTCCCTCTTCTCTTCTCTGTATAACTCTGTGAACATCTCTGAACCATCCAGACTGTGGTGCGCACATAAGGAAGTGATTACTGGCTAGCTTGCTCTCTCCTCTTTTGATTCCACCTCATCTCTTTCGGGTCACCTCTAACTCCCTCCTCCCTCTTCTCTTCTCCATGTAACTCTGTGAACCTCTCTGGGTGTCCCTCACTGTGGAGAAACTTTTCATCTTTAACCTAGATGTTTTATCAATGGTGCTGTATAGATGGAGAAGTCTTGAGACTACTGTAAAAATAAGACTGAAAACCAGAAGCAGGAGGCTTAAGTCCAAATCCTGAGAACACCAGAGAACTCCTGACTCCAGGGAACATTAATTGACAGGAGCTCATCAAATGCCTCCATACCTACACTGAAACCAAGCATGACCCAAGGGCCAACAAGTTCCAGAGCAAGACATACCACACAAATTCTCCAGCCACACAGGAACACAGCCCTGAGCTTCAATATACAGGCTGCCCAAAATTACTCCAAACCCATTGATATCTCATAACTCATTACTGGACATTTCATTGCACTCCAGAGAGAAGAAATCCAGCTCCACCCACCAGAACACCAACACAAGCTTCCCTAACCAGGAAACCTTGACAAGCCACCCGTACAACCCCAGCCACAGCAAGGAAACTCCACAATAAAGAGAACTCCACAAACTGCCAGAATACAGAAAGGCCACCCCAAACTCAGCAATATAAACAAGATGAAGAGACAGAGGAATACCCAGCAGGTAAAGGAACAGGATAAATGCCCACCAAACCAAACCAAAGAGGGAAAGATAGGGAATTTACCTGATAAAGAATTCCGAATAATGATAGTGAAAATGATCCAAAATCTTGAAATCAAAATGGAATCACAGATAAATAGCCTGGAGACAAGGATTGAGAAGATGCAAGAAAGGTTTAACAAGGACCCAGAAGAAATAAAAAAGAGTCAATATATAATGAATTATGCAATAAATGAGATCAAAAACACTCTGGAGGCAACAAATAGTAGAATAACAGAGGCAGAAGATAGGATTAGTGAAGTAGAAGATAGAATGGTAGAAATAAATCAATCAGAGAGGAAAAAAGAAAAACGAATTAAAAGAAATGAGGACAATCTCAGAGACCTCCAGGACAATATTAAACACCCCAACATTTGAATCACAGGAGTCCCAGAAGAGGAAGACAAAAAGAAAGACCATGAGAAAATACTTGAGGAGATAATAGTTGAAAACTTCCCTAAAATGGGGAAGGAAATAATCACCGAAGTCCAAGAAACCCAGAGAGTCCCAAACAGGATAAACCCAAGGCAAAACACCCCAAGACACATATTAATCAAATTAACAAAGATCAAACACAAAGAACAAATATTAAAAGCAGCAAGGGAAAAACAACAAATAACACACAAGGGGATTCCCATAAGGATAACAGCTGATCTTTCAATAGAAACTCTTCAGGCCAGGAGGGAATGGCAGGACATACTTAAAGTGATGAAAGAAAATAACCTACAGCCCAGATTACTGTACCCAGCAAGGATCTTATTCAAATATGAAGGAGAAATCAAAAGCTTTACAGACAAGCAAAAGCTGAGAGAATTCATCATCACCAAACCAGCTCTCCAACAAATGCTAAAGGATATTCTCTAGACAGGAAACACAAAAAGGGTGTATAAACTCAAACCCAAAACAATAAAGTAAATGGCAACAGGAACATACTTATCAATAATTACCTTAAACGTAAATGGGTTGAATGCCCCAACCAAAAGACAAAAACTGGCTGAATGGATACAAAAACAAGACCCCTATATATGTTGTCTACAAGAGTCCTCAAAACAGGGGACACATACAGACTGAAAGTGAAGGACTGGAAAAAGATATTCCACACAAATAGAGACCAAAAGAAAGCAGGAGTAGCAATACTTCATATCAGATAAAATAGACTTTAAAACAAAGGCTGTGAAAAGAGACAAAGAAGGACACTACATAATGATCAAAGGATCAATCCAAGAAGAAGATATAACAATTATAAATATATATGCATCCAACATAGGAGCACCACAATATGTAAGACAAATGCTAACAAGTATGAAAGGGGAAATTAACAATAACACAATAATAGTGGGAGGCTCTAATACCCCACTCACACCTATGGATAGATCAACTAAACAGAAAATTAACAAGGAAACACAAACTTTAAATGATACAATAGACCAGTTAGACCTAATTGATATCTATAGGACATTTTACCCCCAAACAATGAATTTCACCTTTTTCTCAAGCGCACAGGGAACCTTCTCCAGGATAGATCACATCCTGGGCCATAAATCTAGCCTTGGTAAATTCAAAAAAATTGAAATCATTCCAAGCATCTTTTCTGACCACAATGCAGAAAGATTAGATCTCAATTACAGAAGAAAAACTATTAAAAATTCCAACATATGGAGGCTGAACAACACACTGCTGAATAACCAACAAATAACAGGAGAAATAAAAAATGAAATCAAAATATGCAAAGAAATGAATGAAAATGAAAACACAACAACCCAAAACCTGTGTGACACTGTAAAAGCAGTGCTAAGGGGAAAGTTCATAGCAATACAGGCATACCTCAAGAAACAAGAAAAAAGTCAAATAAATAATCTAACTCTACACCTAAAGCAACTAGAAAAGGAAGAAATGAAGAACCCCAGGGTTAGTAGAAGGAAAGAAATCTTAAAAAATTAGGGCAGAAATAAATGCAAAAGAAACAAAAGAGAACATAGCAAAAAACAACAAAGCCAAAAGCTGGTTCTTTGAGAGGATAAATCAAATTGACAAACCATTAGCCAGACTCATCAAGAAACAAAGGGAGAAAAATCAATAAAATTAGAAATGAAAATGGAGAGATCACAACAGACAACACAGAAATACAAAGGATCATAAGAAACTACTATCAGCAATTCTATGCCAATAAAATGGACAACTTGGAAGAAATGGACAAATTCTTAGAAAAGTACAACTTTCCAAAAGTGAACCAGGAAGAAATAGAAAATCTTAACAGACCTATCACAAGCACGGAAATTGAAACTGTAATCAGAAATCTTCCAGCAAACAAAAGCCCAGGTCCAGACAGCTTCACAGCTGAATTCTACCAAAAATTTCAAGAAGAGCTAAAACCTATCCTGCTCAAACTCTTCCAGAAAATTTCAGAGGAAGGTAAACTTCCAAACTCATTCTATGAGGCCACCATCACCCTAATACCAAAACCAGACAAAGATGCCACAAAAAAAGAGAACTACAGGCCAATATCACTGATGAACATAGATGCAAAAATCCTTAACAAAATTCTAGCAATCAGAATCCAAGAACACATTAAAAAGATCATAGACCATGACCAAGTGGGCTTTATCCCAGGGATGCAAGGATTCTTCAATATCCGCAAATCAATCAATGTAATACACCACATTAACAAATTGAAAAATAAAAGCCATATGATTATCTCAATAGATGCAGAGAAAGCCTTTGACAAAATTCAACATCCATTTATGATAAAAACTCTCCAGAAAGCAGGAATAGAAGGAACATACCTCAACATAATAAAAGCTATATATGACAAACCCACAGCAAACATTACCGTCAATGGTGAAAAATTGAAAGCATTTCCCCTAAAGTCAGGAACAAGACAAGGGTGCCCTCTCTCACCACTACTAGTCAACATAGTTTTGGAAGTTTTGGCCACAGCAATCAGAGCAGAAAAAGAAATAAAAGGAATCCAGACTGGAAAAGAAGAAGTAAAACTCTCACTGTTTGCAGATGACATGATCCTCTACATAGAAAACCCTAAAGACTCCACCAGAAAATTACCAGAGCTAATCAATGAATAGAGTAAAGTTGCAGGATATAAAGTCAACACACAGAAATCCCTTGCATTCCTATACACTAATAATGAGAAAATAGAGAGAGAAATTAAGGAAACAATTCCATTCACCATTGCAATGAAAAGAATAAAATACTTAGGAATATATCTACCTAAAGAAACTAAAGACCTATATATAGAAAACTATAAAACACTGGTGAAAGAAATCAAAGAGGACACTAATAGATGGAGAAATATTCCATGTTGATGTGAAAATGAGTATACTACCCAAAGCAATCTATAGATTCAATGCAATCCCTATCAAGCTACCAACGGTATTTTTCACAGACCTAGAACAAATAATTTCACAATTTGTATGGAAATACAAAAAACCTCAAATAGCCAAAGCAATCTTGATAAAGAAGAATGGAACTGGGGGAATCAACCTGCCTGGCTTCAGGCTCTACTACAAAGCCACAGTCATCAAGTCAGTATGGTACTGGCCCAAAGACAGAAATATAGATCAATAGAACAAAATAGAAAGCCCAGAGATAAATCCTCGCACATATGGACACCTTATCTTTGACAAAGGATGCAAGAATATACAATGAAGAAAAGACAATCTCTTTAACAAGTGGTGCTGGGAAAACTGGTCAACCACTTGTAAAAGAATGAAACTAGAACACTTTCTAACACCATACACAAAAATAAACTCAAAATGGATTAAAGATTTAGATGTAAGACCAGAAGCTATAAAACTCCTAGAGGAGAACATAGGCAAAACACTCTCTGACATAAATCACAGCAGGATCCTCTATGACCCACCTCCCAGAATATTGGAAATAAAAGCAAAGATAAACAAATGGGACCTAATTAAACGTAAAAGCTTCTGCACAACAAAGGAAACTATAAGCAAGGTGAAAAGACAGCCTTCAGAATGGGAGAAAATAATAGCAAATGAAGCAACAGACAAACAACTAATCTCAAAAATATACAAGGAACACCTGCAGCTCAATTCCAGAAAAATAAAAGACCCAATCAAAAAATGGGCCAAAGAACTAAACAGACACTTCTCCAAAGAAGACATACAGATGGCTAATAAACACATGAAAAGATGCTCAACATCACTCATTATCAGAGAAATGCAAATCAAAACCACTATGAGGTACCATTTCATGCCAGTCAGAATCGCTGTGATCAAAAAGTCTACAAGCAATAAATGCTGGAGAGGGTGTGGAGAAAAGGGAACCCTCTTACACTGTTGGTGGGAATGCAAACTAGTACAGCCACTATGGAGAACAGTGTGGAGATTCCTTAAAAAATTGGAACTAGAACTGCCATATGACCCAACAATCCCACTGCTGGTCATACACACTGAGGAAACAAGAATTGAAAGAGACACGTGTACCCCAATGTTCATCACAGCACTGTTTATAATAGCCAGGATGTGGAAGCAACCTAGATGTCCATCAGCAGATGAATGGATAAGAAAGCTGTGGTACATATACATGATGGAGTATTACTCAGCCATTAAAAAGAACACATTTGAATCAGTTCTAATGAGGTGGATGAAACTGGAGCCTATTATACAGAGTGAAGTAAGCCAGAAAGAAAAACACCAATACAGTATACTAACGCATATATATGGAATTCAGAAAGATGGTAACGATAACCCTGTATGCGAGACAGCAAAAGACACACAGATGTATAGAACAGTCTTTTGGACTCTGTGGGAGAGGGAGAGGGTGGGATGATTTGGGAGAATGGCATTGAAACATGTATAATATCATATAAGAAATGAATCACCAGTCCAGGTTTGATGCAGGATACAGGATGCTTGGGGCTGGTGCACTGGGATGACCCAGAGGGATGGTACGGGGCGGGAGGTAGGAGGGGGGTTCAGGATGGGGAACACGTGTACACCCGTGGTGGATTCATGTTGATGTATGGCAAAACCAATACAATATTGTAAAAAATAAATAAATAAAACAGGATAAAAATATTGTAAAGTAAATATATATATATATATATATAAATAAAAATACTTCTCTTTAAAAAAAAAGATCCCACATGCCTGGCAGCCAAAACCAAAACATAAATAAAACAGAAGCAATCTTGTAACAAAATCAACAAAGACTTAAAAAATGGTCCACATCAAAGAGAGAGAGTCCTGCTTTTAATTGGTCACATCCTTGCATCTAGTTTTGACCATGTGTTTGATTTGCCAGTGAGATGTAAAGAGAAATGTTAGGAGGGACTTCTGGGAAACTTTCTAAAAAGACTTTGCTACCTCCTTCTTGTTCTTGAAATGGCTGGATATCTAGCAGCCATTATTTGGGAGACCTTGATGATGAGGAAGAATGCTGAGCAGAATATTGTGGCAGAGCAGAAGATATGATCCTAGGTCCCTAGTGACATAGCAAAGCTTCGGCGCTCTACATTCAGACATCTTTTTATGAAAAGGATATACTTCCCATCACTTTTGAGTCTTTCAGAAATATATCAACATATTTTAGAAGTATCTCAACCTAAATGATGCATTATGTTTGCTGTTAATGGTATTATTTCTCTCTCTCCATCTTGAATTTATTTTGGTGTATACACTTTTATGGGCTTCCCTGGTGGCTCAAATGGTAAAGAATTGCCTTCAATGCAGGAGACATGGGTTCAATTCCTGGGTCAGAAAGATCCCCTGGAGAAGGAAATGGAAACCCACTCTAATACTGACTGGGAAATCCCACAGAGAGAGGACCCTGGTGGGTTACAGTCCATGGGGTTGCAAAGAGTCAGACACAACTTAGCAGCTAAACAACAATGACATATATTTTTATAAAATCAGAAAGGTAGCACATGTCAATTTAAAAAGAAACATGTAATCGGGAAGAGGCTATCAGTCCTCATCTTACTTCTTAACAATAAACGTTGTTGGGACTTCCCTGGTCGTTCAGTGGTTAAGACTTCACCTTCTAAAGCAGTACGTGTAGGTTTGATCCCTGGTTGGGAAGCTGGGCTCCCACATGCCTCAGGGCCAGAAAATCAAAACATAAAACAGAAGCAATGCTGTAACAAAGACTTTAAAAAATGGTCCACATCAAAAAAATAAAAACAAAACTCACAAAAACAAAATATTGTTAAGATTCTTTGGTGTACTTCTGTGTAGACTTTTTTTCTTTGTGATTTACATAGCAAAGTTCTCAAATCAGTGTACAAGCTAAAAAAAATTGGTTGAATGAAGTGTGTACATTCTTTTGCATCTTGATTTTTGCCTTTTAGTGAAATGTTAGTGGATACAACATTGGTTCACTAGCCATTAGTGAAGTGAAGTCGCTCAATCGTGTCCGACTCTGCAACCCCATGAACTGTAGCCTACCAGGCTCCTCCGTCCATGGGATTTTCCAGGCAAGAATACTGGAGTGGGTTGTCATTTCCTTCTCCAGAGGATCTTCCCGACCCAGGGATCAAACCTGGGTCTCCCGCATTGCAAGCAGATGCTTTAGCCTCTGAGCCACCAGGGAAGTGGCTCACTAACCATTATTTTATCATTAATAATGAAAACATAATGAAGATCTTAGTGCATAAAGCTTAGTGTCTAAATATAATTTTCAGAAGTGGATAAAAGCTTTGAACACCTTTAAAGCTTTGGATACACAGTGATAAAATGTTCAATTTTGACAGGCCCCAATAAGTAGTACCCCTCTTTGTGTCTAGTATGTAAAGCAATGGGAATACAAAACAAAGAAAATATATGGAGATGAAAATATCCCCTTTATCACTGTTAAGTCTGATATTAGGAAATTTGCTTCTTAGTCTGATCTCTGGAATTAAACATAGGGACTTCCTTGGTGGTCCAGTGATTAATACTTTGAGCTTCCAGTGCAAGAGGCAAGGGTTTGATCCCTGGTCAGGGAAGTAAGACTCTACATGCTGTGAGGCATGGCCAAAAGAAAAAAAATTTTTTTTATTTTTTTTAATTAAAAAAAAAAAAAGAATTAAACACAGGTGGTAGCATTCCTCAAACCAGTAGGGCTGGAGTTAGAACATAGGCTACAGTGGAAAGAGCTGAATTCACAAGGAAAGGAAAAAAAAGAACAGGAATGGTGTCTGTAGGCCTTTCAAACTCTATCAGATGTCTTTTCCCTTATGGAGTGAGGGATTGGGAAGACACTGGAAGGACTGAGTCATTTTAGAGCTCTCCCAGAACGGAGGAAGGAGTAGAGAAAAAGTGTCATCTCTCATCTTTGTAAGCACTGGAAATTACGGATTTGTGAAAAAATTGAATAGGCCACGAATGATATCTAATTAATTTTTACCTTTGATTATTAATGAGGTTGAACAGTGGAACACTTTACAAAATATTTTTAAATTCTCTGGTTGTTCATATCTCTTAGAGCCTGAGCATCTTTCTTATCAAATTGTATAATTTCTTTATACAATAAAAGTTATCCTTTATTATGTGCTAAAGGGTGTTCAAGTGCTCAGCTGTGTCCAGCTGTTTGCAACCCCATGGACTGTAGCCCACCAGGCTACTCTATCCATGGAATTTTCCAGGCAAGAATACTGGAGTGGGTTGCCATTTCCTACTCCAGGGGATCTTCCTGATCCAGAGATCATACTCATGTCTTTTGCATTTCCTGCATTGGCAGGAGGACTCTTTACCACTAGTGCCACCTGGGAACCCTCACTCTTTAATATTTATTTTCTGTTAGTATATTTGGTAGCTCATTTGCTTTAACTTAGGGATATAAAAGAAATGTATATAGTCAATCTATTTCTTAAGCTTTAACTTACTGCCTTTATCAGACATGTGCTTTTGTCTTACTCTAATTCTTCTATAGTTTATGTATATTTAACTCTTTAATGCAAATTGCATTTATGTTTCATTCTGATGTGTCGGTGAAAACCCTTCTGTCTGCCTTCAGCCCATCTCCCAAATTTCCTCCTCTTAGTCCTCTACTTTGGCACTCCATAGGCAGGCAAAGAGGGAAAGAAGTGAAAAAAAAGTACAAATTTATGTGATTTTTGATTAATTAGAAGGGGATAATTGTCTCTGCAAGTGGTCAACCCTTTCTGGACACTTCCCCTTCTGACCAGTAGTCTAAAATGTGCAGTTTTCTTTAAAAAGTGACTTTGAAAGAATCTAGTAGAAACCCTTGAAATATAAGGAGGGTGATATCAACTGAACTTACTTGTAAAGCATGCAAATATGAGGAAAGACTATGTCCCACATGAAATCAGAAAAACTGAATTGAAAAAACCTACTTTTTAGTCCAAGTAAACATTAAGCAGATTCACTTTCTGTACATTTATTTTTTGTAGTTTGTTGAGTTGCTATTGAGAATTTCAATCATAACCTCTCATTGACAAGAAAAGGGTTTAATTAAACTAGTAAGGGAGGAAGGAGGGAGAAGGAGAGAGGAAGATATAGAGGAGAGATAAAATGGTGAGGAAAGGCAGAAAAGGAGGAGGAAGGGCCAGAGTGAAAAAGAGATGGGAGAAGGGAGAAAGAAAAAAAAAATTGATTCTCACTCATTCAAAATGGACTCATATACCATACTTATAAAACATGTCAACTTATAAAAAATGTGTCACATTTATTAAATGCTTCCTCTGTGCTTAACCTTTTTCTAAGATCCTTACTCAGTTGTATCTCTGGATATGTGATTAGACCTACGTGTCTAAATTTGCTTTTGTTGGTACTATTAAATCTAATGTGGCCACAGCATAAGATGCTCCATTTTCAGCAGCACAGATTTTAAAACTTGCATTTTTCTCCCCTCCTGACTCTGGCATGTCTTAAGAGTTACAGATAATGTCTAGCTAACTAGGAGAGAATTGATCTTGCTTAAGAATTCTAGAGTCTGGCCTTGAGGAGGTGGGAGCAGACCTACCTTGGAGTAGAAAATGAATTGGGCATAAAACCATCAAGCTGACACTGACTAGAGCGCTCCATGACCAGTTTTGAGATGATTATTAGCACCTGGCCTCCTGCCTGGACACCCCTGAAACTTCCCTTTATTTATTTAAAAATAAATTTTTTTAATTTATTTATTTTAATTGGAGGCTAATTACTTTACAGTATTGTAGTGGTTTCTGCCATACACTGACATGAATCAGCCATGGGTGTACATGTGTTCCCCTTCCTGAACCCCCCTCCCACCTCCCTCCCCATCCCATCCCTCTGGGTCATCCCAGTGCACCAGCCCTGAGCACCCTGTCTCATGCATTAAGCCTGGACTGGTGATCTATTTCACATATGATAATATACATGTTTCAATGCTATCCTCTCAGATCATCCCACCCTTGCCTTCTCCCACAGAGTCCAAAAGACTGCTCTATACATGTGTCTCTTTTGCTGTCTCACAGGGTTATTGTTACCATCTTTCTAAATTCCATATATATGCGTTAGTATACTGTATTGGTGTTCTTCTTTCTGGCTTACTTCACTCTGTATAATAGGCTCCAGTTTCATCCACCTCATTAGAACTGATTCAAATGTATTCTTTTTAATGGCTGAGTAATACTCCATTGTGTATATGTACCACAGCTTTCTTATCCATTCATCTGCTGATGGACATCTAGGTTGCTTCCACGTCCTGGCTATTATAAACAGTGCTGTGATGAACAGTGGGATACACGTGTCTCTTCCAATTCTGGTTTCCTTGGTGTGTATGCCCAGCAGTGGGGTTGCTGGGTTGTATGGCAGTTCTATTTCCAGTGTTTTAAGGAATCTCCACACTGTTCTCCATAGTGGCTGTACTAGTTTGCATTCCCACCAACAGTGTTAGAAGGTTCCCTTTTCTCCACACCCTCTCCAGCATTTATTGCTTGTAGACTTTTGGATAGCAGCCATTCTGACTGGCATGAAATGGTACCTCATAGTGGTTTTGATTTGCATTTCTCTGATAATGAGTGATGTTGAGCATCTTTTCATGTGTTTGTTAGCCATCTGTATGTCTTCTTTGGAGAACTATTTAGTTCTTTGGCCCATTTTTTGATTGGGTCTTTTATTTTTATGGAATTGAACTGCAGGAGTTGCTTGTATATTTTTGAGATTAATTCTTTGTCAGTTGTTTCATTTGCTATTATTTTCTCCCATTCTGAAGGCTGTCTTTTCACCTTGCTTATAGTTTCCTTCATTGTGCAAAAGCGTTTAAGTTTAATTAGCCAGACTCATCAAGATACAAAGGGAGAAGAATCAACAAAATTAGAAATGAAAATGGAGAAATCACAATAGACAACACAGAAATACAAAGGATCATGAGAGACTACTATCAGCAATTCTATGCCAATAAAATGGACAACCTGGAAGAAATGGACAAATTCTTAGAAAAGTACAACTTTCCAAAAGTGAACCAGGAAGAAATAGAAAATCTTAACAGACCCATCACAAGCACAGAAATTGAAACTGTAATCAGAAATCTTCCAGCAAACAAAAGCCCAGGTCCAGACAGCTTCACAGCTGAATTCTACCAAAAATTTTGAGAAGAGCTAATGCCTATCTTACTCAAACTCTTCCAGAAAATTTCAGGGGAAGGTAAACTTCCAAACTCATTCTATGAGGCCACCATCACCCTAATACCAAAACCAGACAAAGATACCACAAAAAAAGAAAACTACAGGCCAATATCACTGATGAACATAGATGCAAAAATCCTTAACAAAATTATAGCAATCAGAATCCAATAACATTAAAAAAATCATATATCATGACCAAGTGGGCTTTATCCCAGGAATGCAAGGATTCTTTAACATCCACAAATCAATCAATGTAATACACCACATTAACAAATTGAATGATAAAAACTATATGATTATCTCAATAGATGCAGAGAAAGCCTTTGACAAAATTCAACATCCATTTATGATAAAAACCCTCCAGAAAGCATGAATAGAAGGAACATACCTCAACATAATAAAAGCTATATATGACAAACCCACAGCAAACATTATCGTCAATGGTGAAAAATTGAAAGCATTTCCCCTAAAGTCAGGAACAAGGCAAGGGTGCCCACTCTCACCACTACTAGTCAACATAGTTTTGGAAGTTTTGGCCACAGCAATCAGAGCAGAAAAAGAAATAAAAGGAATCCAGACTGGAAAAGAAGAAGTAAAACTCTCACTGTTTGCAGATGACATGATCCTCTACATAGAAAACCCTAAAGACTCCACCAGAAAATTACTAGAGCTAATCAACGAATATAGTAAAGTTGCAGGATATAAAATTAACACATTGAAACTTCCCTTTAAAACCTCGTCCTCTAACCTGCAACTTGGAGATGATCTTAGGACATTAGTCCACCATAATCCCAGGTTGCTGGCTTCCCAAATAAAACAACTTCATCATTTCTACTAACACTTGTCTCTCGAGTATTGACCTTTCAAGATGAACAGTGAGCAGCTGAACTTGGGTTTGGTTACCAATCTCTTCCAGTTACACTAAAACCCATACAGAAAAGGCTCCAAGTCTGCTACTTGGGGAGTTAGTCAAACTTCTATCAATGTGCCCAGAGAACCAGGATCAATAACATGTGGGCTCCTTTTCAGAAAAATGGAAGACAAAATCTTGTGTGCTCTGGTTTGGCCTATAGTCACTATGAGGACTGAAGGGTGGAGTTCTGAAAGCAAGGCATTCAGCCCACTCTTCTGGATGATTTCAAAGCTCCTGATCCAGCAAGCCCTCTGGGACACAGGCCTAATGCACTGTGTTCCTTCTATTGAATTGTCAAGTCTGCATTTATTACAGTAATTGTCCATCGCACAAATATATGGACTGAACATCGATTCTGAGCTCACACGTTGTAATCTACCTAATACATCTGCCGGGCCAAATAACACCATCAATTTTTCACTCTGTTTTGAAGCCAGACTTGCTGCTCAGATTCTTAAAGGCATCTCATATTCTGGTAAATAACTGACACCTGTTTCCTGCCAGTCTCAGCCTATCAATAACCACTGTTGTGGCTGGGCCAGCCCTTATGGTACTTATTATGACTACAAGACACCCTCAGCAATAGTCACCAGGAAACCTTGAGGGGGAAAGGCTTAATACTTACAGATCCTAGAAATCACATAACTAGGGCCACAGTGAGAACAAGGGAAGAGAGAGAAAGCAAAAAACATATGTGCACCTTAGCATTCTGATTTTATTGGAGTCAAGGGTAGAGGCCTAGGGTTTCTGAGCTTACTCTTTATTGGTAAATTTAAAACATAAGGAGGGAATTGTAAGCACAGAGGTGGAGGAAACTAGGCCCAAACGGTCAGTTATCAAAATTGACCAAGATCTCAAAATTGAGAGAGGTAGGGGGCAGCCTGTCTCTTTAGTCAAGTGGCTGCTGCTGCGTTTACTCAGGACAGGCATCTTTGAAATGGAGGCCCCTTTAAAGTGGATGCCTCTGCAATCAAAGCTGAAGTCAGGCACCTGTCAGGGTTTATACCACAATGAAGTAAATCAGACCAGTCAAATCATCATCTTATGATAGAAGAGATGGGGGGAAATTGCAACTTTATGGTAATCAAAGAAATACAGATTAAACAACAATGTTTTGCTTATATTTTCAAAAAAATGAGAATGACTGATAACATTCAATGTTTAGCCAGGTGTAGAAATTCTTTTTATGTTACTTTTTTAAACTTTATTACTTTTTATACATGTTGTTGTTTAGTCACTAAGTTGTGTCTGACTCTTTACGACCCCATGGACTGTTGCCCACCAGGCTCCTCTGTCCATGGGATTTCTCAAGCAAGAATTCTGGAGTGGGTTGCCGTTTGCTTCTCAGGGGATCTTCCCAACCCAGAGGCTGAACCTCCATCTCTTGTGTCTCCTGCACTGGCAGGCAGATTCTTTACCACTGAGCCACTAGGGAAGCCCCAGAAATTCTTATAAACTGTTGGTGGGAGTATACTGCAATTCTAAGAGCCAATTTTGTAAAATATATAAGAAGTTTCATGTGTATATTTTTTACTTAGTAATTCCACTTTTTGGAACTTGTGAAGGAAAATTGGACAATATGCCAAATGTGGTAAAAGAATATTCATTAGAGCTCTGTTTACAGTAGTAAAACTGAAAAACCTTTAATATTAACAGACTGGTTAAATAAATTAGTGTAGTTATATCATAGAATATATGCAAATAACTTAAAAGATTTATATTTATGTGGGAAAAAGCAAGTTACAGAAAGACTAGTATGACCCTCTAAAATATACATACATATTTATGGGAAAAAAATGCATCTCTCACTCTGAGTGTTCCCTTCTGTGCAAAGGGAACCTAGACGCAGTCTTACCTCTCTATACTCCTATATGCACGCTTCCTCGTCAAATTGCAGTGATTCACTTGATTGGCAACGTGGGGAAGTTAAAACTGACAGGAATCAAACTTTGGTCCGCTGATCAGTAAGCAGGAATGCCAGCCTACAGGCACCAGGCTGTAGTGAAGGAAAGAACGATGCTCAGCAAAGACACTGAGCAGTTAATGCTCAAAAGAAGGGTCTGGAAAGAGTTTTTAAAGGCAATTAAGGGGGGGGGGGGGGAGGTGCCGTAGGGTGCATGGTCAGCTCGTGCATAGTTCTCTGATTGGTTGATGGTGAAGTTACAGGACGGTGTCACAGGTGTTTACCATTATCAATCTTTGGTTCCAGCCAGCCTGGGGCCAGTGGTCATCAGGCAGTTAACCTCTCCCATCTGGTGAGGGTTTCAGTAGCTGCACAATAACTCAGGAATGTGCATCCAACTCTTTTCTGTGTCCTTCTGGGGCAGCAAAAAGATTCTGTGATGGCTATTTGGCTGATTTAGTGTTTAAATGGTTACCAGTACTCCTGACCCCACTGCTATTTTTTATTGTTACTATCTGTTCACATTCTTTTAATCATTAACTCTTGAGCCAGCCTCTTGTGACTCAGGGGAGGCCTGGGAAAGGAAAACTTTTTTACATACAGCAGGCCGGCGGAGGACATGGTGGATCTGTCCTGAGAAGGCCCTGTAATGTCCAACTCAGATACAATACTTGACTCAACTGTGCCCCTTTTCTGCTTGGAATCGTGCTGCCTACTGGGAATACCACCTCATTTCTGCTCCTCCAGGTTCTCTCTCCTGCCTGATACTAGGAGGGAAACCCTGAATAATTCCGGAGTTCATTTAGCAGTCCCTACTCTGGCACCCACACTAATAAACATCCTCTAATTCATCTTTACATGAATCAGAGTAACATTTTTGCCTTCTATTCATCTTGTTTATAAGTTTATTCATTACTCTGGACAAGGAAGAAAGCCGCTGTTTATCAGGTACTTTCAAGCACCAATATGCATTGAAAAAAGCGTGGAAGAACAGACTTCAAACTCCTTAATGGTGCTCTCTGTAGATACTTTACTTCCTAAATTCTTGGCTTCTGCATATTTTATTTTAAAAATATATGTATATATAATTGTGTTCTATTTTCAGAACCAATAAAATCAGTATTAATGTTTCTACTTTGATTAAAAAGAGGAATAAAACATATAAGGATGATATACTACTCTATGTGAAATAAGCTTTCTATAAGCTTCCCAGGTGACTCAGTGGTAAAGAATCCACCTGCAACGCAGGAGACACAGGTAGAGTCAGGTTTGATCCCTGCCCTGGAGAAGGAATTGGCAACCTACTCCAGTATTCTTGCCTGGGAAATCCTGTGGACAGAGGAGCATGGCGGGCTACAGTTCATGGGGTTGCAAAAGGGTTGGACATGATTTAGCGACTAAACACCAACAAAAGTGAAATAAACATGGCCTCCCTAAACTATACTACTTATGACTGTCGAGAATATAATGAAATAGATAATGTTATTCACTCCTGGTGGCCTCTGGTCTTTCAGTCCATGGTAATAGAATAATGACTTTGCTTTGTCATTGACTAGCTATGTGACTTTTTGAAAGAGTCATTTCCCTTCTTCAATTTTCTCATTTATTAAATAAGTTCCCTTTAGGCTCTAAGGTGCTATACACTGATGTTTAGTATATATTTGGGTAATTAATGTCAGCTGTTAGCAAGCTGTTAAAATTGTGTCTAAGTCTGACTCTTCTTTATGGGGAACTCTTTCCCAGCCATAACCCACTGGCCCATGGCTGATGGGTCCAAGAGTGGCCACCTGACTGAAGGTGATCCAATCAAGTTTTCTCACCATGAAGAATTTACAAAGGGGATTTACAAAGAGAAGGTAGGTTTTTGTGGACCACTAGAATCAAGGGCAAATAAATTTAGAAGCTATGGAAATGAAAAGAAGAAAAAACTGGTCTGTAGAGATAAGGAAGAATAAAACAGACTATTAAAAATAATTAAAGATAAAGTTAAAAAAATTTTTTTTAATATTTCTTCTGGCTTTCTAGTCTCTGGTCCCTTCTGGAGGCCCAGCTGCCTTCCTATTCTTAATTTCAGTGAGGCAAACTTGTAGCCTCATACTAGACAGTCCTTTTTATCTTAAATTATTAATAGATAGAGCTAGTCTTTTTAACCTGCAATCAAAGAATCTTTCCTACAATGTACATCTAACCAGCAGAAACAGACTTGATCTTTAGCCTCTTGGCCCTAGCATCCCAAATTTATGCAAAGAAACTAAAATTACTATCAGATTTAAACTCAGTCTATAAAAACCCACCTCCCTGTCCTACAAGCAACCCTAGGCTTGATCCAGTACTGCTCATTCCAGCTGTACTGTGTGCTCAGTCGCTCAGTCATATCCGACTCTTTGCGACCCTCTGGACTGTAGCCCACCAGGCTCCTCTGTCCATGGGGATTCTCCAAGCAAGAATACTGGAGTGGATTGCCATGCCGTCCTCCAGGGGATCTTCCCGACCCAGGGACTGAACCTACATCTCTTAATGTCTTCTGCATTGGCAGGTGGGTTCTTTACCAATAGCTTCATGTGGGTAGCCCCCATCCCAGCTATAGCTCCCTAACAAGCCCAACATCAGTGTTTCAAAACTGGTGCAGGGGACAAAATTTTCCACCCAGAATGCATCTCTTTGGCATGGGGATTAATTTAGGCTGATTATTTTTAAGAAACTGAAGACTCAGGAAGTCTCTTTTTTTACTTCCCACTTAGCTGCCTAAAGAATTTAGATATAACAACATTGTAAACCAACTACACTTCAATTAAAAAAAAAAGATAAAGGGCCTGTTTGCAGAATAGTACTGTCATCAGACATATGCAAAGAAAAACTAGGGGGAAATTGGGCAGGGCCTAGATAGAGATTTCTAGATAGAGATTAGAGTCCATTCTGTGTCCCATTGTCTCTGCAGGCCCAGCAAATATTTGTTTACCAAACGTTTGCTTTTCTATCTCCATGTGAATTGCCTTCCTCTCCTTTAAAGTCCCAAACCGCTACCCCCAACATCCTCTTTTGTCTTTAGCCGAAGATGGTGTTTAAGGTGAGGGTTCTGGGCATTTTAGTGAGTTACTCAGTTTTCCTGGGTCTCTCCCACATAGACCTGGTATTAAACTTCCGTTTGACTTTCTCCTGTTAATCAGTCTCATGTCGACTTTGTTCTTCGATTAGCCAGAAGAATGTAGAAGGATAAAGGAAAATTTCTTCCTCCTGGACACATGCATTTCAATCTACAATTGGAAGAAGAAAAGTCTTGGGGTGAAATGGAGCTCCTAGGAAATGATTTTGGATAAGTAGATGAAAACAATTCTTTCTCACCTCTCTTTCTTGTGAACGTCTATTCTGTTTTTCATCAGTCATCTATATAAATAGAGCCATAATCGACTGCTCAGTGCTAAAAATAAGTGTATGTTCAGATAGAGGACTGCAGTTATTGCAGGAGTCATGTAATAGTCATAAAAGCCTTCCCCATTTCCTCTTTGGGATACACCTAGACCAGGTTTTATAAAGTTCGGCAACTAAATTTATCATTGCATATAAGTGCTATTTGTTGTTTCTAGTAGCAAAAATCTGGATATAACCCAACTGTCCATTAATAGAGAAAAAAAATGAGTACATTATGACATTATGATCTGGCTATCATATGGGATTTGTACAGGAATTAAAAAGAATGACTTAAGAGTTGACCTGGAGGAATCTCCATGTTATTGTCAGTTTTTTTTTTTTTTTTAAAGCACATGCTCATAAAATTTTAACTACAGAAGGAAAATATCATCTATTTGTTACAAAACATGTACTATGAGCCTACCTATTACACAGGCTGGCATACACCTGTACTCAATAAAAGTTCATTTCTTGGGGGCATTATTTGATTTCCCAATTGTGGAGAGATGCAAGAGCTAAACAAAATATGAACTAGATGACTGGAGGGCTCTAGTGATTAAAATTGGTTTGTTGGAATTCTTATTAGAGAAGACTGAAATGGTATACTGGGATGTGACCCAGAAATCTCCTGGCTGCCTGTTCTGGTGATATTGTGGAATTTGATTCTTGATTCCATTGGGTGTCGTGCCTTAGTAATAAACATAATAGCCAGGGAGACAGCCAGAGAGTGATACAGTAAGTTTCACACTGCAACCTTCTTCAATAATAATAGCTAATGATAATCAGTGTTCTATTTGCTCCTACTTTTATACTTAGAAATGACCACCATTTCTTTCATACCACCATTTTCCATTTATTAGCAATACAGAGGAAATACCAATAGCACCAATCAAAAATGAATCCACATGATGTGTTTTATCCTTACAGCTGTAATAACTAGTAACTAACATGGATTGGAAAGCACTTTGCAAATGTAAAAAGTGCTGTACACATACATTATAATTATCATCATTAATAAATTAGCCCGATTCTCCTAGTATTCAAAAGGCACGTAAGGTCAGATACATGGGTTTCAGTGGGGCAAAATGATCACAACCTACAATGTAGCAATGATTCACATGTGTTAGCAATAAGTTTTACCCCATGCAATCCTGCAGAGCTGAAGTTACACACCCTTCAAAAAATGGGAGAATGAAGCTAAAAGTAGACAAAACAGGTTTGTTTTTTTTTTAGATTTAATGCTTTTGCTTTAATAACAGACTCCTACCTCTTTTATGTTAACTTTTAAAAGATAATATAGTTCATCAAACTTCTTAAACTGTACATTTAAACAAAATTAAAATTTCTTATTTAAGGTTGGCAGTAAATTTTATTATTTTCTATGAGCTGATATTCCAGGTATTGTTAGAATTTCAAAGCATTCTGCAACTTCAAAGAGGTCAAATTGGTAAATTTTGTGCTTGCACACACCCTCAGGGAATATCTTCAGTATGTATTCCAGAATTGTTACTAGAAAAAAACAGCTTTATCCATTCCCTTGCCAGCCAGAGTCTTGGCAAGAGATGGCACTGGGCTGACCACAAATAAAATTCCTTGAATCACCAGTATCTTGATTTAAGAAAGAAATTTTACTGTATCTTTCATACACAAAAGCTGATTAACAATGGTTAAAAAAACACTACTCCACTTTTTTCACAGGTGTACAAAAGGAAATATAATGGAATTACATTCAACAATAAAGCTTAAAGTTCACTCTAGGTAATAGTTGCAATAACATTCACATACACAAGCACAGAGTAAATATATTTCAGGAGTCTTATAATAGCATACAGCATACATATGGGAGATTGAGTTCAGGTAATATCATAGGTGTTAGCAAGATTAGCAATTCAGAGTGTTATAGAAAAGGAAAACTAAACCAAAGAGAAGGTGTTGGCTAGCACTCCAAGACAAATCACAGAATTCGAGGATTGAAAAGTCTGCTCACTGTTATGTACGAGAAAACAATATTTTTCTTCAATTTCTGGGTCTTAATAGAGTTGGCTAGAGAAGGTTGTGTATTCAAAGTGCACATAATTGTGTTTTAGAAAAGAGAGAGAGAGAGAAAGATCCTTTTATTTAGTAATTAATACATGCAAGAGGCAGCCCCAGAGTGACCTGAAAGAGTAAAGCTGTGATTGGCAGGTGGCCGGTATAATACAGATGTTTCAGGCAATTCTCTTAAAGCACTTCTGTAGCAGCAATGATCATTTAAATGGCTGTAGACGGAATTCTCTTTCGAGGAGAGTTTAGGGGAGTTGTATTAATCATATTTCTCTTTAAAGATTTATAGTTATAGATTTGCTCTTTTTTAAATAAATCTATCAAACAACAAACAGCATAAAGTGAGGTGTTGGGGTTTTCTTTTGCTTTTGCATATGTGTTGTTGGAAAAGGATCTGACCTTTTCATAACATTGTGTGCAAAAGAATTTTTAATAAAGTGAGCACAAGGACATATACAGGAAACACATCAGATCTGCTTCTGTTGCCCTGGTTGGCCCCCCATGGAACACTGAACTACAGGCTTGTAGGTAAAAATGCAGGTTTTAGGTATAATGACACCACAGCCAAGAGACTTAGGGACTCCCAAAGCCTTGTCAGTGGAGGGAATTTTGTCTGCTAGAGGGTGGCCACCACCTCTTGAGTTGTAAAGATTTAGAAAGTCTGGTCCTTTTTCATTTCATCCTTCCCATTGTTGATTTGCCTTTGTTTCCCAACCCTCCTAGTCTAACCTGGCCCATCCCAGCCAACATCTGACACTCACCTATCCCCGGTGGCCACACATACCCAGTAGCCACAGACACTCAAGCTGCTCAATCTCAAAACCTTTCAGCCTGCCCTGCAAGTGTCATCAAGACAGGATCCCCGGAGCACAGGGCAGAGAGTCCAACCTCTCACTGGCGGGGCTGGGAAGCCTCTCCTTTGCGGCGGAGGAGAAAGGAAACTTGGGTCTGCTTTTTAGGTTCTGCAAACAAGCCAGAGTGGAGAGAAAGAGTTAACACCAGACTTAGCAAAGCTTTTAAGACAAAAACCTGTTAAATGTGATCTAGACAGACACAGGGAACTTTCTGCAGATTTCTGAGGTCTATAAGAGAGGGTCTGTGTGGACAGGAGAAAGGAGTAGGGAGTTGCTACATGGGAGAGATCTGCCATTATTACAAAAATTGGCTAAGTGGCTTGTTTCCATTAGATGACCTCACTGGTCACTGTTGTCAGTCGTGCTGTTCCCTTTCTCTTTTTTCTCCTGGGTCTTGTTACCCTTCTTCTTTTTCTTCTTTTTCTTGGTCTCCTCCTTTTTGCCGAAGGTTATGAAGTCACTTTTGTCAATTTGGCTGTTAGTAGGCTCCTGCCGGATGGAGATGATTGCAGGAGATCCTGGGATAATGAATTTGTCTGGCAACTCACCGGGACCAGATTGTTTGGGGTTGCCTGGTCCATATTTAAAGGTCCAGCTGTTGCTGTTGACACCAGCCCCGACTGGAGGGGACACCTCTCCTGCCTCTGGTTCTGCAAGACAAAACACTGCAAGTCAGTCACAGAGTCAACATATGTCTTCCATGTGCCACACTGAACACAGGAGAGGCTGCACAGACAGGCACAGCACCCATGAAATCATGGGTTATTTCTTCAAGCCTAGGGCAAGGCCAGTGTTTGGAAACAAGCAGGAAGGCAGATTTTTTTCACCACTGGGTCCATAAATCTAAGTTTCTAATAACATATTTTTGGTTCTTTGTGAAGAATTCCCTAAAGAATATCTAGTTGTGATTATCCTGCCTGGGAGTGGGGCAAGAAATGTACTGGATTAAAGTAGAATATGCAATAAAATACCCAGGAATAAATTTAACCAAGAAGATGAAAGACTGATATACCGGAAACTTTACAACATTTATGAAATAAGTTGAAGAAGACAGAAACAAGTGGAAAGATATTCCATGCTCATGGATTAGAAAAATTAATATTGCTAAAATGCCCATACTACTCAAAGCAATCTATAGATTCAAAGCAATTCTTATCAAAATTCCAATGGCATTTTTCACAGAAATAGAACAAACAATCCTAAGATTTGTATGGAACCACAAAAGAACCCAGTAGCCAAATTCTTTGTCTTTGTTTGTTTGTATTGTATTGTTTGTATTGTTTTTGCATTGCATGGCATGCAGAATCTTAGTTCCCTGACCACAGATCAAATTCATGCCCCCCTGCAGTAGAAGTGCAGAGTCTTAACCATTGGACTGCCAGGGAAGTCCCAGCCAAAGCATTCTTGAGAAAAAGAACAAAGCTGGAGGCATGAAGCTTCTAAACTATATCATGAAGTTAATTAATCAAAACAGTATGACATAAAAAGACACAGAGATAAATGGAAGAGAATACAGAGCCCAAAAATAAACTCAGGCAAAAATGGTCAATTGATGACAAACAAGCCAAGAATATACAATGGGAAAAGAACAGCATCTTCAATATGATGCTGGAAAAAATGGACAGCCACATACAAAAGAATGAAACTGGGCCTCTATCTTACACCATATACAAAAATTAACTCAAAATGGATTACAGATTTGAACATAAGACCTGAAACCATAAAACTCCTAGAAGAAAACATAAACAGTAAGCTTTTTACCATCAGTCTTAACAATGATTTTTTTAAATCTGATAACAAAAGTAAAAACAAATTATATTACATCAAACTAAAAAACTTCTGCACAAAGAAGGAAGCCAACAAAATGATAAAGGCAACCTATGGAATAGGAGAAAAAAATTGCAAATTCTACATCTGATAAGGGGTTAGTATCTAAAATATATAAAGAAGTCATAGAATTCAATATCAAAATAATCCCAAACTATCTGATTAAAAAGTGGAAAGATGATCTAAATAGACATTTTTCCAAAGAAAACATACAGATGGCCAGCAGGTACATGAAAAGGTGCCCAATGTCACTACTCATCAGAGAATTACAAATCAAAACCACAATAAGCTATTACCTCACACCTGTTAGAATGGCTGTTACCGAAAAAAAAAAAAAAAAAAACCTAGAAATAGCAAGTGTCGGTGAGGGTATGGAGAAAAGAGATCCCTTGTGCACTATTGGTGGGAGTGTAAATTGGTATAGTCACTATGGAAAAGAATATGGAGGTTCCTCAAAAAATTAAAAATAGAGCCAGCATATGATCCAGCAATTCTACTTCTGGGTATGCATCTGAAGAAAGCATAAACACTATCTTGAAAAGATATATGTACCCCATGTTCATTGCAGCATTATTTACAGTAGGCAAGATATGGAAGCAATTTAAGTATCTACTGGTTCATGAATAAAGAAAATGTGATGGATATAAAGTTCAGCCATAAAAAAGAATGACATCCTACCCTTTTTGACAACATGAATGGACCTCAAGGGCATTATGCTAAGTGAAATAAATCAATACTTAAATATTTGACAAAATAACACAGAGAAAGACAAATACATATGATCTCACATAAATGGCATATAAAAAAAA
The DNA here is from genome assembly GCF_032452875.1 of Bos javanicus. Classification (NCBI taxonomy): domain Eukaryota; kingdom Metazoa; phylum Chordata; class Mammalia; order Artiodactyla; family Bovidae; genus Bos; species Bos javanicus. The sequence goes on along the minus strand of NC_083874.1, from coordinate 51,622,414 downwards.
CAAAGCAACTAGCTTATAGATACAGAAGACAGACTGGTGGTTGCTAGAGGTGGGTGCAGTGATGGTGGCGATGGTGAGGGTGCCGAAAGGTACAAACTTACGGTTATAGTATAAGTTAGTCATGGGGATGTGACGTACAGTAACTATAGTTACTAACACTGTATTGCATATTTGAAAGCTGCTGAAAGATGAGATCTTAAAAGTTCTCATCATAATAAAAATGTTTTTGTAACTATGTGTACTGACAGAGGTTAACTAGTCTTATTGTGATCATTTTCCTACATATACAGGTAGTAATCCATATTGTATACCTGAAATTGATACAATATTATGTGTCAATTATATCTCAATTAAAAATAAAAGATATATATGGGTGCTGTGTTTCGTCACTCAGTCATGTCCGACTTTTTGTGACCGCATGGACTGTAGCCCGCCAAGCTCCTCTGTCCATGGATATTCTCCAGGCAAGAATACTGGAGTGGGCTGCCATGCCCTCCTCCAGGGGATCTTCCCAACCCAGGGATTGAACCCAGGTCTCCCACATTGCAGGTGGATTCTTTACCAACTGAGCCATCAGGGAAGCCCCAAAGTATTATAGGACTGAGAGGCAAAAATCATTAATCACACTTGAGAAATTCAAACAAGATTCCAGAAGAGAAGTAAAATTTGTGCTGATATTTAAGGAAAAAGATTATGCATCCACAGGGGTTCCCAATGCAAGAATTTCCCAAGAGTCTTCTAGTGGAAGACACACCTAAAGTACACCAAAGACATCTAGAAGAGTAGAAGTCAGTGCTGGGGAAGAAGAGTAATGGTCTGTCTGGGCAAAGTGATCCCAAGGGCCATGACACTGGAACTCTGTGGCATCACAGAAGGCTCATGTATCTGACACTGCTCCTTTGGAGAAGCCATGAACCACCAGACAAATGGTTTATGTTTGACTGTAGCTTGGGATTCTCTACGTGTGCTATCTCCATCTCCCTACCTCCCATCACTTGTCAATCTCCTCTAATTTGGCATCCTTGAGCACTGCTTTTCTAACACTGCTCACAGCAAGCTCACTAATTGTATTATTTCCAAAGCCAGTGATCACATTTTAGTCACATCTTATTGAACTTCTCAGCAGCATTAGTTTCAAACCTTCTTGAAACATTTATTTATTTATTGGCCATGCTGCATGGCATCCAGGATCTCCGTTCCTTGACCAGGGTTCGAACCCGTGTTCCCTGCATTGTGAACACAGAGACCTAACCACTTTCCCACCAGGGCAGTCCTGAAAGACTTACGTTTAATGAGTTGTGGCTCAGAGATTAAAGCGTCTGCCTGCAATGCGGGAGACCCGGGTTCGATCCCTGGGTCGGGAAGATCCCCTGGAGAAGGAAATGGCAACCCACTCCAGTATTCTTGCCTGGAGAATCCCATGGAGGGAGGAGCCTGGTAGGCTACAGTCCATGGGGTCACAAAGAGTCGGACACAACTGAGCGACTTCACTCACTCAGTAAAACTATTCTCCTGACCCTTCTCTCGGGCTGTTAGTTTCTTCACAAGATACTCATCTAATACGCTTGGGTTTGGCCCTAGACTTTTTCTTCTTCTTCTTTTCTTTTTCTTTCTCTTCACCCTCTCCTTTTGGGATCTCAGCCTGTCCATGGGTATACACACCATCTAAATATGCTGATGAGATACAAATTTAAAGTCCACAGGTCTCTCCAATCTCATGTATCCAACTGCCTGTCTGGTATCTCCTCTTGGCAGTCTCATGGGCATCTCAAACAGAAGCAATCTGAAATCAAACTCATGATTCTTCTCCTCTGTTCCCTTCTAAATCTCTCATCTCAGTCGATGATACTCCATTCACTCCAATGCTCAAAGCAGAAATTCCAGAGTCATTATTCATTTGTCTCTATTCTTCATTCTTCATTTATAATATACCAACACTTGTCATTTCGGCCTCCTAAATGTAACCAGTGTCCTCTTCTCCCCAACTTCACTGCTGCTACCTTTTTTCAAGATACCACTACTCTATCTTGCTTGTGAATTACAACAATTACAGCCTCTTCCTTGCTCAAACTGCTTCTACTTCTGCCTCTCTCTAACCTTCCACACAGCCCGAGTTACCTTTATTCCTTTAAGTCTTTCTCCCTTTTAAAAGTACCGAAGTATAATATACACACAGCAAAATCCTTTAAAAATAGAAATTATTTTATATCATTCCCCTTACTTAAAATTATTTGAATGTTTTCTATTGCCTTGAGAAAAAAAAAAATCAAACTCCTTAACATGGTATATAAGGCCCTTCAATAACCTGTTATTTTTTAATTCTCCAATTTCATCTACAAATCTCCTTCTTACCACTATCGTCCAGCCACACAAGTTTTCTTTAAATTCCTTAATACCCCTTGGGATTGTTATTGCCTCAAGGCCTGTACACATATGGTCTCCTTTTGCCTGAATGATCTCCCCTTCAAGCTTAGACTCTCATTCTTCAAGTCTGTGCTTAATTGGAACCTCTTCATACAGGCACTGTACAGTCATCCTAGCCAAGCAGCACCTCCCTTCACCTCTATCTCTATCACTGTAAAGTCCAGAGAAGCAGAAAATATATCTGTTTTATTCACCAATGTGTAGCCAGTGTCTAGCACAATTCCTGTCCCATAACAGGTAGTTGATAAACACTTGCTAGATGGATGAATGAAAGGACTGATGTGAGAAATGGAAGTGGTGCCAGTTCCTCAGGAGCTCAAACAACTTCCCTCTGCCACACTTGGGAGTCCCTAAAGACAATCAGGAAATGCATGTGAAATGCCGAGGCTGTCTCCAATGTAAGAGCCCAAAAAATGGAATCACACACAAGCAATATACAAGGCACAGCTCTCAGGGCTAGAAGGGCAGGGTAAGGATACTGCAGATTTAGTCCAAATACCAGCAGACAGTAGGGAAAGGGGATAGAAGAGTTTCTTCTCGCCCATAAACTCCTGTGCTTCACCATGCTTCCCTGACAGAGCTGACAATATAGCTCTTTGGAAGAGGGCATGTGTGTGTGCAAAGTCACTTCAGTTGTGTCCAACTCTTTGCCACCCCATGGACTGCAGCCCACCAGACTCCTCTGTCCATGGGACTGTCCAGGCAAGAATATTTTAGTGGGCTGCCATTTCCTCCTCCAGGGGATCTTTCTGGCCCAGGGATGGAACTTGTGTCTCTTACACTGGCGGGCAGGCTCTTTACCACTACTGCACCTGGGAAGCCCGTTGGACAGAGAGCAATAGATACTTTGTCCCCAAGACTGATTTCTCTGATTCACCAAAGATAATCAGATCTGCAATTGCGCTCACCCAGAATCTGCCTGTTGACCTTTCAATTACAGGCCTACCTCTGAGAGACTGAGACAAAAGTGGGAAATGTATTTAAAAGCCCCTGACTTGGTGTCTAAGAGAACTGGGTTTCAACACCACTCCATAGTCCTTCAATTGCTCTCAAAGCCTAGGATGGAAATTTTTTCTGACCACAGCCAGGACCCTGCATGAGGCCTTCAGGATGGTCATCTGGAGAAGCCAAGCTCAGAGATATTTTTATCTTGTAGAGTTAAGGGACCTGAAAGACCACGCCTATTGGCAGAGACAGCTCCTCATAGCCGGACTGCTAAGAGTTAATGAGCTTCTTTTATATGTCACTGAGCTTCTGCGCCTGTGCTGGGAGTCTTGGTTGGGTCTGACTCAGCCTCCACACTAAGAAGCAATCAGAGAACCATTCAGGTACATCCTCCCATATTCAGCTTCTGCAGAGCAGAACAGGATCTGGTTTCTCCAGCGTCTCCCGGGTCCTTGTACTCAACCTATTCAGGCCAATGTATGCGCAAACATCTCTGAGGGTTTGTTTGGATGAAATAACGGCTTAAAGGATCTGACAAACAACATTTACTGACCTCTTCATTTGAGTCCCTTTTGACCAAGAGCACTGAAACCCTTGGCTGACTTTTTTTATAAAATTCTGTGACTTTGGGGGCAGAATCAAGGAGATAGTTGAGGACAGTATCTCATGAGACAGATGAGAAAGGAAGATAAGTAAAAGATGAGAAAGGAAAACATACCTTTTCTGCCCCTAACCCCAGCCCAGGGCCAGTCCCAGGTCAGTCAAAGGAATGCTTCCTCTTTCTGTACTGTCTCCCTTCCCCTTCCTGGGACCTCCCACAGGTCCCCTCCCCTCTGCTCCCAGGGACCCAGCACACTGGCTAACAAAGACAAGACTGAGACAAGCCACAACCCAAATTAATGGATCTACTAGAGTCTTAAAATTTTTAAAGAGATGGGAATACCAGACCACTTTACTTTCCTCCTGAGAAATCTGTATGCAGGTCAAGAAGCAACAGTTAGAACTGTATATAGAACAGACTGGTTCCAAATTGGGAAAGGAGTATGTCAAGGCTGTATATTGTCACCCTGCTTATTTAACTTATATGCAGAGTACATCATGCAAAATGCCAGGCTGGATGAAGCACAAGCTGGAATCAAGATTGCTGGGAGAAATATCAATGACCTCAGATATGCAGATGACACCACCCTTATGGCAGAAAGTGAAGAGGAACTAAAGAACCTCTTGATGAAAGTGAAAGAGCAGAGTGAAAAAGCTGGCTTAAAGTTCAACATTCAAAAAACTAAGATCATGGCATCCAGTCCCATCACTTTATGGCAAACAGATGGGGAAACAAAGAAAACAGTGACAGACTTTCTTTTCTTGGTTCCAAAATCACTGCAGATGGTGACTGCAGCCATGAAATTAAAAGACACTTGCTCCTTGGAAGAAAAGCTACAACCAACCTAGAAAGCAGGAGACAGGAGGAGAAGGGGACAACAGAGGACAAGATGGCTGGATGGCATCACTGACTTGCTAGACATGAGTTTGAGCGAGCTCCAGGACCTGGTGATTGACAGGGAAGCCTGGTGTGCTGCAGTCCATGGGGTCACAGAGTCGGACATGAGTGACTGACTGAACTGACCTGAGTCCTCTAAAGAGGGCTTCTGACAGACATCAGCCCTTCCCTGACATTCAGATTACAACCTAATGGAATTTAAAAGTTTAATAGTGAAAGTGCTAGTCTGCTCAGTTGTGTCCAACTCTTTGCAACCCCCATGGACTATAGCCCACTAGACTCCTCTGTCCGTGGAATTCTCCAGGCAAGAAGACTGGAATGGGTTGCCATTTCCTTCTCCAGGGGATCTTCCCAACCCAGGGATTGAACTCTGGTTCCCTGCATTGCAGGCAGATTCTTTACTGCCTGAGCCACCAGGGAAGCCCCAAAAGTTTAACAGAGTATGATCATAATTATACGTTAAATATAGGTTTTGCTTTTTTTTTTTAATTGTCTGGTTTATCCACAATAGGTAGGGATACTTTAAAAAATTCAAACAACACACTTTTCTTTTTTTAACACAAAGACATATAGATCTGCAACTTTAAAAAAAAACTGCCTTCTAGGGGTAGCTGACCACTTCATTTAATTCATTAATCCAAGGGGAGTTAGGCACTCCCCTTAGGTAAGCATTCCCAACTTTCTTCTTTCATGCTAAACTAACTCTGACTGGAGTTTAGCCTCGGTGACTAGGAACGATTAAGCTGGAGGTTTTGCCAATGCAGATGCCAGGGAAGGTCCTAAAGATTGTGAAGCAAATGCCAGACTTGTAAACTCACCCCCGACTCCCATTCTAATCTGTTTGTACAATCAGTTAAGGCCAGGAGCAGTTTATCTGATTCATACTGACTTTCAGTTCAACTCAGTTCAGTTCAGTTCAGTCGCTCAGTCATGTCTGACTCTTTGCGATCCCCTGAACCGCAGCATGCCAGGCCTCCCTGTCCATCACCAACTCCTGGAGTCTACCCAAACTCATATCCATTGAGTCGGTGATGCCATCCAACCATCTCATCCCCTGTCATCCCCTTTTCTTCCTGCCCTCAATCTTTCCCAGCATCAGGGACTTTTCAAATGAGTCAGCTCTTCGCGTCAGGTGGCCAAAGTATTGGAGTTTCAGCTTCAACATCTTGGATCTCCTTGCAGTCCAGGGGACTCTACTTAACAGAACCACCCACAGTCATTTTGACTATGCATACTACTTTCAGGAAAGTTCTTAGAGGGGCAAACCTGGAGAATGTTGGAGGGATTTTAATTCTCTTTTCCTCTCTTCCTCTTGTTTTGCTCTTCTAAACTGAGGGCTTGCTCTGGTTCTATCACTTAAAGGTACCTGTGTATGTGTGTTTATCACTCAGTCATGTCTGACTCTTTGCAACCCCATGGCCTGTAGCCCCCTAGGCTCCTCTGTCCATGGAATTCTCCAGGCAAGAATACTGAAGTGGGTAGCTCCATTCTCCAGGGTATCTTCTCAACCCAGGGACCAAACCCAGGCTCCTGCATTGCAGGCAGATTTCTTTACCATCTAAGCCACCAGGGAAGCCCTTAAGGGTACCTAGTCCTAGGCAATTTATAGAAAAAACTCTGAGCCTCAGGTGCTTCAGGCATAAAATGGAGGTGATCACCTTTCTGTCTCTATCAGTCATGAACTAGTTAGCATTTACTCTGCCTTCCTCTGTGTGTGGCACCCAGCTAAGCAGATTTGCATGCAATATAATTTCTACTCTTCACAAGAACCACAGGAAGTAGATATGACCAATATCTATGTCTGCTTTATAAATATGTCGGTTTTATAAATGAAGATACTGAATATCAATCAAGAGTTACTAACCGTGGAGCTTTGGACTCAAATCTAGGGAGTCTCACTCCAGTCATGAGACCCACATGCTGAGCTGTATAGGAATGCTGTGTGAAAACCCTGAGGCATTATACAAGTATAGCAATTTCTACGGCTATATCTGTTTAGTCACCCGCTTGAGAGATGGCAATGCAGGCAGGAGCTTCTCTCTAAGCGAGCAGAAGTGGAAAGACTTGTGCAGCTGGGGGGAGGGGTGCCTGCGGGAGTGACTGCTCAGCTCAGGAAAATCACCGCCCAGCCTGCAGGTTTCAGCCCCTCCCCTCCGCGCCCCATTCATCCTTTTGTTACCATCTCTGGGATTCTGGTGCTGAGGTTAATAAAGAGCTTCCAGGAAACCCATCATTTTGATTAAAGCCAGGGACTATCTTGCCAGACAGCACTCTGGAGCCTGCCTACCGCCCACTCCGTTCTGTCGGTGCAGCCAGCAAAGGCTATTAAATGATTACAGGCGTTTCCGGCTCCGCTAGACAACTCCCCTGGATTGCTTGTTCTCCCGCGGGCTTGGGCTGCTGCTGCTGCCTCTGGCTGCCCAGGGAAGGGTCAGGGCACAGAAGGATGCGCAGATTCTGGGTTTGAAAGTGAACATCCAGGCTTTCTGCACAGCGACATCTCGCTTCTCCTTCTTCCCCACCCCTCCAGCCACTGAGGCCTTTCAAGCAGCTCCAATTTCATTGGAGCCTTCTGCAGCTTTGACCAACCATTCCATCTCCCTCTCTCTGTGTGCCTGTCTTTCTATGTGTGTGTGTGTTTGTGTGTGTGTGACAGAGAGTGTGTCCGTTTGTCTTTCTCTCTCTGTCTCTCTCTCTCTACCAGAACTTGGCAGATTGCAGAATTATACATGTCCAGCCTGAATACATGCTCAGACCAAAAGGCAAAAAGTATCTGCCAGCAAACCCACTGAAAGATTAGGATGTAAAACATCTCCAGCTCCCTCCCCACCCCCTACTCCACGGTCAGTGGGGTCTATGAATTGCTTAGACAAGCTCCACCTCCTCCCCCTTGCTGGATCCTTTATGAATTGGACAAAGTAAATCTGAGTAATTACAGCCCACAAAACACAGGAGAACGACGGTTGGAAACTCAAATCCTGTCCAGAATCATAGAGAGGGGAAGAAAGCTGAAACCACCTGGGCGAGCACTAACAGCATTTCCCCACAGCTTCTTCGTCCTTCAGTTGACAGTGGAAGGAATTTTCCATGGAAACTGGAGAATGTAAAAATATTCTTCCCTCTTCTCTTTAAGACTTTAGGCTCTATAATCAGAGTACTAGGTCTAAATCTGGCTACATCATGTAAATTATGTGATGTTTAGCAAATTATTTAATTACCTCTGGGCTTCAGTTTTCATGTGTAATAGCATCTACCTCATAGGGCTGTTACAGGATTAAATGTAATTATCCTTGTATGTGTGTTTAGCTGCTCAGTCATGTCTGACTCTTTGTGACTCCATGGACTATACCCTACCAGGCTCCTCTATTCATGGGATTTTTCAGGCAAGAATACTGGAGTGGGTTGCCATTTCCTTCTACAGGGGATCTTCCTGACCCCGGGATCAAACCCTCATCTCCTGTGTCTCCTGTGCAGGCAGATTCTTTATCTGCAGAGTCATCAGTTATCCTTAGCACATAACACAGTGCCTGGCACAAAGTAAAAGTCCATCACCATTTTACCTGTTAGTAAGACCAGAGTAACAGAAGACTGATGTGTTGAAGGAATATCAATTGATTGCTTACTATGGGCCAAGTACTTTATTAAGTACTTTGCATATATATATATATATATATATATATATAAGATTTTCAATTTATAGATAAGGAAACTGAAGGCTTAAATTACAGCAAGATTATCTGCCTTAACTCAAACAGCAATTGGGTAACAAAGCTGAAAAATTATTCTTGTACTGATTCCCCAGCTCAATAGTAGAATTATTAATGTTTTTACTTTTATTAAAGCCTTGGGGATGGGGGAGAAGACAGAGCTGAGCTGATTCACAGGCCTAGCATCCTGATCCCCACAGTAGCTGGCAAAGGATGGTGTGCTTGTGTGATCAGAGAGTAGGCTTGGTGATGGAGAACTAATCTGATAGCCACTCCCCCAGAGGCTGCCACTTCTGGGTGTTTCAGCCGCTCTGGGTGGGTTGAGAAGACTGTGTGGCTGTTTGGTGCCTCAGGCCACAGCTGGGCTAATTTTCAGTAATCTTGAAGCGGAAGAGATAAATACAGTGGCATATTTTTAAAGCCACAGCTCTTGCTTTGTGCCCAAAATAACTCTGCCATTTCTAGGTTAAGACTATAAAGACATCACGTGCTGAGAACCCAGATTCAAAAATTGGAATGGCTGGTCTCAAATCTCCCTAGCTCTCCACAGTCAGCTAAAAAATAAATAAATAACATTTCTTCTGTGACCCCCCTCACCTAAGAGGGCTCAGACTACATGGTTTTCTCTACCTTATTTTCTCATCACTAATGTCCTCCAGGGTCTTGGGAGGGCAATTTCTTCTTACAATGCCCCCTGCTTCAGCTTCTCTTATAACCAAGGGTAGCAGAGTGCTTGAAATGAATGTTTGGGGGTCACATATTTTGAGTTGAATCCTAGTTTTAGCACTTATTTGTTGTATAACCTTGAGCAAGCCACTTGGCCTCTCAGTATTCTTTCACATGTAAAACAAAGATAATAATATCCATCTAATGGGACTGTGATCAGTAAAAAGAGACACTGCTCATAAATCACACAGAATAATATTTAGCACACAGAAACTGAAATAAAGGATACATATCATTACTACATGGTAGTCCTCTAAGGAATCTGACTCTTCTAACAACTGACTCCCGGATGCAGAGCTTCCTGAAACTCTTTTCCAAGGGCCTTCCTCTCATCAGGCTCTGCCCCTCCCAGGGATCATTAAAACCAGCTAGCTGTGAAGTCTTCCAGCTTAGAAACGGTTGCTAGGTAGGGAACCATTCTCCAGAGCCTCTGAAACAGGCAGAATGGAAGCAGCTTAGACAAGGTGGATGGCACCTTGGATTAGGTATCAAAAGCCTTGGGTTCACATTGCAGCTCTGCTATTCTGCTTCCTACTATTTTCTACTACACTATGTGGGTGACACTGACTTGTAATTTCATCTATAAAATGGAAATAGTAGTGACCTCCAAGAGGCACTGTTATCCATTCAACTAAATTTATTTATTACATACAATAAAGCAGATGTGGTGCTAGACATTAGGGTATAGGGTTATGAATAATACTTGGACAGGTACCCTCCCCTCAGAGAGTTATAGTGTAGAACAAGACAAGTAAATGAATAAATACAATATTGTTTTAAGGAATAAACAATGTAGAGAAACTCTGACATTGTTACGGCATTAAACTCTCTAGAGAGAGTGTGTGTAGAGGTTAAGAGCACAGGCTGAGAAGTCAAAGAGCCTTGCTTTGGATCTTGACATTTACTAGACAGATGTGTGACCTTAATTAACGCTAGGTGTCTCAGTTTCCTAAATATTAAAATAGGTGTAATCTGCTATCGGAGAAGGCAATGGCACCCCACTCCAGTACTCTTGCCTGGAAAACCCCATGGACAGAGGAGCCTGGTAGGGTGAAGTCCATGGGGTCGCTAAGTCGGACACAACTGAGCAACTTCACTTTCACTTTTCACTTTCATGCATTGGAGAAGGAAATGGCAACCCACTCCAGTGTTCTTGCCTGGAGAATCCCAGGGATGGGGGAGCCTGGTGGGCTGCCATCCAGGGGGTTGCACAGAGTCAGACACGACTGAAGCAACTTAGCAGCAGCAGCAGCAGCAGCAACCTGCTATATTTAAAATCAATAACCAACAATGTCCTACTGTATAGGACAGAACTCTGCTCAATGTTACCTGGCAGCCTGGATATGAGGGCTGTTTGGGAGAGAACGGATACATGTATATGTATGACTGAGTCCCTTTGCTGTGCACCTGAAACTATCATAACATTGGTAACCGGCTATACTCCGATAAAAGGCTTTTAATAAACAAAATAAAATGAGTATCATAACAGACTTATCTCTGAGGTGGTTATACAGATTAACAGATTTAATACATATAAAGTGTTTCCTGGTAGCTCAGCTGGTTAAGAATCACCTGCAATGCAGGAGACCCCGGTTTGATTCCTGGGCTGGGAAGATCTTCTGCAGGAGGGATAGGCTACCCATTCCAGGATTCTCAGGCTTGCCTGGTCACTCAGACATTAAAGAATCCACCTACAATGCAGGAGACCTGGGTTCAATCCCTGAGTTGGGAAGATTCCCTGGAGTGGGGCATGGCAATCCACTCAAATATTCTTGCCTGGAGAATCTCCATGGACAGAAGAGCCTGGCAGTCCATGGGGTAGCAAAGAGTCGGACACAACTGAGTAACTAAGCACAGCACAAAATATTTAGAACAATAAGTGGCTTGAGTGCATAAAACATGGTATAAGTGCTCAGTACAAGTGAGCTGTTACTATTGTTAGTCACAAATAAATTCTCTCCTTTCTCTGCTCCAGGATTCTCAACCCTGAGGGCTAAGTCCCTGGAAGATGGTACCAATGAGTGAAGTGACACAGAGGTGAGGGTTAGTGGGAGTGTATAGCCTTTGACTGTGTGGATCACAATAAACTGTGGACAATTCTGAAAGAGATGGGAATACCAGACCACCTGACATGCCTCTTGAGAAATCTGTATGCAGGTCAGGAAGCAACAGTTAGAAGTGGACATGGAACAACAGACTGGTTCCAAATAGGAAAAGCAGTACCTCAAGGCTGTTTATTGTCACCCTGCTTATTTAACATATATGCAGAGTACATCATGAGAAACGCTGGACTGGAAGAAGCACAAGCTGGAATCAAGATTGCCGGGAGAAATATCAATAACCTCAGACATGCAGATGACACCACCCTTATGGCAGAAAGTGAAGAGGAACTACAAAGCCTCTCGATGAAAGTGAAAGAAGAGAGTGAAAAAATTCGCTTAAAGCTCAACATTCAGAAAACGAAGATCATGGCATCATGAAGTCTTTTACTTCATGGGAAATAGATGGGGAAACAGTGGAAACAGTGTCAGACTTTATTTTTGGGGGCTCCAAAATCACTGCAGATGGTGACTGCAGCCATGAAATTAAAAGACGCTTACTCCTTGGAAGGAAAGTTATGACCAACCTAGATAGCATATTCAAAAGCAGAGACATTACTTTGCCAACAAAGGTCCATCTACTCAAGGCTATGGTTTTTCCTGTGGTCATGTATGGATGTGAGAGTTGGACTGTGAAGAAGGCTGAACGCCAAAGAATTGATGCTTTTGAACTGTGGTGTTGGAGAAGACTCTTGAGAGTCCCTTGGACTGCAAGGAGATCCAACCAGTCTATTCTGAAGGAGATCAGCCCTGGGATTTCTTGTACTTTGGCCACCTCATTCGAAGAGTTGACTCATTGGAAAAGACTCTGATGCTGGGAGGGATTGGGGGCAGGAGGAGAAGGGGACGGCAGAGGATGAGATGGCTGGATGGCATCACTGACTTGATGGACATGAGTCTGGGTGAACTCCGGGAGTTGGTGATAGACAGGGAGGCCTGGCATGCTGCGATTCATGGGGTCGCAAAGAGTCGGACACGACTGAGCGACTGAACTGAACTGAACTGAACTGATAACAAGTGCAGTCAACCCCAGATATGAGAGTGCCAATTTGATATGTTCATACCCTATCCTATATATACCAGGAGCACAAAAAATATGCATAAGAAAGTGTACTCTCAAGAGGGAGAGGATATATGTATACATATACATATATATGTGTGTGTTTATATATATATATAGCTGATTCACAATGCTGTACAGCAGAAACACACCATTGTAAAGCAATTATCCTACAATTAAAAAATATTTTTAAACTTAAAAAATAGAATGTGTACTGCCTTGTTTGTAAAACATATATACCAAAGGGAAATTTGATAAATAACTTATAATATAGACATACAACACAGTATGCTCTTATTAAAGAAGAGTGAGACAGGTCTATATGTAGTGTCTTGGAAAAGCATTTGTTAAAAAATAAAAATAAGCTACATACTCAACAGATCAGATCAGATCAGATCAGTCGCTCAGTCGTGTCCGACTCTTTATGACCCCATGAATCACAGCACGCCAGGCCTCCCTGTCCATCACCAACTCCCGGAGTTCACTCAGACTCACGTCCATTGAGTCAGTGATACCATCCAGCCATCTCATCCTCTGTCGTCCCCTTCTCCTCCTGCCCCTAATCCTTCCCAGCATCAGAGTCTTTTCCAATGAGTCAACTTGTCGCATGAGGTGGCCAAAGTACTAGAGTTTCAGCTTTAGCATCATTCCTTCCAAAGAAATCCCAGGGCTGATCTCCTTTAGAATGGACTGGTTGGATCTCCTTGCAGTCCAAGGGACTCTCAAGAGTCTTCTCCAACACCACAGTTCAAAAGCATCAATTCTTCAATGCTCAACCTTCTTCACAGTCCAACTCTCACATCCATACATGACCACAGGAAAAACCATAGCCTTGACAAGACAGACCTTTGTTGGCAAAGTAATGTCTGCTTTTCAATATGGTATCTAGGTTGGTCATAACTTCCCCTCCAAGGAGTAAGCGTCTTTTAATTTCATGGCTGAAATTATCCCATTTTGCTTTCTGAAAGCCTACCTATTTTTAATAAACATAGAAAACACATTCATACATCAATTACGTAACTAAAAATTAATTTGAAAGATATTTGGAAGACTGAACTCTAGTATTAATATAAACTATGGACTCTGGGTGGTGACAATGATCTGTCAGTATAGGTGTAACAATGCACGGCTCTGGGTCTGGTTATCAATAGTGGGGATAGTGCAGTTTGGGGACAGAGGCATTTGGAAACCTTCTGTACTTTCCACTCAATTTTTCTAGGAACCTAAAATTGCTCTAAAGAAATAAAGTTTATTCAAAAAATATCTTTGGAACATACAGACACAACTGTTAATGGTGGTTGCCTCACTGAAGGGGAGTGGGTCTGAGGGAAACGTGAATATTTTTGCATAAATGATGCTGCGTTGTTTAATATTTACATCAACAATGTAAATGCACACTGTTTTATAATATAGTACTTTATAGTTAACAAAAAATCTGGGGGATACACACTAAAAGCATTTTTAGTGGTTATTTCTGGGGAGAAAAGGAGTGAGGTGCTACTCATTTTATTTCAGTTTTTACAGGTTTAATTTGTTATCATTTTTGTCCTTTTATAATTAGAGAGAGAGAGAGATTAAAAAGAATACTAGGGCTTCCCTGGTGGCCCAGTGGTAAAGAATCTGCCTGCGAATGTGGAGACACGGGTTCGATCCCTGACCTAGGAAGAGCTCACATGCTGCAGAACAGCTAAACCCCTGCACCACAACTTCTGACGCCTGAGGGCCCTAGAGCCTGTGACCCGCAACAAGCGAGGCCGCCGTAATGAGAAGCCTATGCACCCCACTCGCTGCAACTAGAGAAAAGCCCATTCAACAACAAAGACCTAGCATGGCCAAAAATAAGCAAATAAATAATTTTTTTAAAAACAGAATACTAACCCACTCTACTTGATCAGTTGCAAGTTCAAAAACTAGCTCAAAACACTAGCTGAGACAAAATATCCCTGCCCCAGGTAGCCTGGACCCAGGACCAGCTACATAACTTGCAGGGTTCACTGCAAAACGAAAATGGGGGCCCCTTGTTAAAAAAAGATTAAGAACTTCAAGATGGCAAAAGCAGAGTATTAAACCTAACAGGGCCTTTTCCAAGTGCAGGGCCCCACGCAGCAGCCTTGCCTGGACCCGAGTCCCTTACTGGGCTCCTCCTCCAGCACCACCAGCTGGCAGTGACCCCTCACAGTGCCTGTCCCACCTGAAGCTGTGTGAGCCACCATCGTGTCGCTCAGCAAGAACACTGCTTCTGGTTTTCAGATTTTTCTTCTCTGCCTCCCTCCCTTACTTTGTCACAATCTGCGCTTCTTAAAACTTGGCAGCAATCCCAGGCTCTGTGTTGCTGTGTCACTTTGCAGCCTTGAGCAACCATTTCTGGACAGCCGTGGTATCTCTGCACTGAGGGTGTAAAATGGAGGTGCTGTCAGAACACTGCAGGGAGGAGAGCAGGGGAATGACTGTCATCGGAGAGAAGCCTCTCCTCTACCACCATCTCTGATTCTGTGCACTCCAAGACCAATCCATTTCCTTTAGCAAAGACACTGGGAATCCTATTTACTGTGCTAAGTGCCAGGAGTATTAAAATTGAGAAAATGGTAACACTTTTCAGTGCTTACCATGAACTAAGCACTGTGCTAAGCATTTCACAGGCATCATCTCATTTAATCCTTACAGCAGCCTACAGTCTTTCCTTTTTTACATATTAATAAATCTGAAGCATAATGATGAAGTGGTCCCACAGGGAGCAGAGGGACTATGCAATGCCACACTGCCTCCCTTAAAAAGCTAACACAAGGCAAAATTTAAACAAGCCTTCCCTTCATTCCACATTTTCTTAGACATAATTAAACCAAGTCCAGGAGAATTACCTAAGAACATTTCCAAGGACAGTCCCTTTTACAAAAATGCTGCATTCATTACCCTCTTGGTCCCACATTTCTAGACACTCAAGAGTTTCTAACTCCTGGTTTAGGTGGAGAAAAACATTAGGTTGATAGCTCATGAGTTTGTCTTGACATATTACAGGATAGTTTTTGCAGATTCAGCAGAGCTAAGAGGCTCAATAGAGGCTCTATTCTTAAAAAGAAAAAAACAGACCTTGAGGCAGCTCTCCACTGCTAGCAACTGAATGAAAGTTCTTCTTTAGCAGGATTGTGGAAGCCCAAGAAAATCTGACTCTAGTCTTTCTGATCTCATTTCCCAACAGTCTTCCACGCCACCCTTTCCATTAAATGTATTCATTCTGTTCACCAATATGCATTCTGGTTTGGGGGCACATGTATTCTTTTCTTTGTCTGGAACTTTCTTCCCGCAATCTATGTACCATCCTTCAATACAGTATTGAATGTCACATACTTTCTGACCTGGTCCCCTAAATTCCCAATTCCATCTTCTGGGCTCCCACAACATATCTGCTATTCATGGTTGCTGAGGGAGGGTTTGGGCTCTGTTAAATAATTAGGAGATCCCTCTCAGGAAACATGAACCAGCTGACCATGTTTACATAGGGTTTGTATGGATTACAACACAGATAGTCTCTGGGTCCCATCCTGGACTGACAGGCCCTGGTGGTTTGTCCCAGCTTCCTTCCCCTCATTGTACCTGCTATACATGGCACTCAGAGAAGGCAATGGCACCCCACTCCAGTACTCTTGCCTGGAAAATCCCATGGATGGAGGAGCCTGGTGGGCTGCAGTCCATGGGGTCGCTAAGAGTCAGACACGACTGAGCGACTTCACTTTCACTTTTCACTTTCATACACTGGAGAAAGAAATGGCAACCCACTCCAGTATTCTTGCCTGGAGAATTCCAGGGACAGGGGAGCCTGTTGGGCTGCCGTCTGTGGGGTCGCACAGAGTCGGACACGACTGAAGCGACTTAGCAGCAGCAGCAGCAGCTGCATCACCTAGAACAGAGGCTGGCCTTAAGTAGGTACTTAACAAATGCTTGTTTAATGACAATATAGGAGGTTCCAACCAAATTCTATATTAAAGCCAAGCCAAGGGAAGTTTCATTCGACAGGATAGTCTAATACTTCTTTGTGTGTGTGTGTGTGTGAGTGTGTGTGTGTGTATGTGTGTGTGAGAGAGAGAGAGGAAGAGAAAATATGAATGGATGAATGAAAGAATGGGCATTTTAAAAGAGAATGCCGACAGTGGTGGTGGTTAATGGGAAAGTTCTAGGGACCTGTCAGGTGGGTTTTGTAAGGACCTTCCTAGTGCCCTTCAAATCACAACCATTTAGAACATTAGTACCCTGGAGGAAAGGTTATGACCTTGAGTGAGAAAAGACCAAGGAAGCTAATTTATATCTCTAAGTGCCTAGAATTTGAGAGAGCACACTGAAAAGCTCATCTTCCCTATAGAGATTTCCCCCAGGCAGATATTTAGAATGAATTTACACTTGGTCCAACAGAGGAAAACTGACATGACACTGATCGTTGGCTAAACACAACGCCACTGGCTGCAGATTGAGGGACAGCAGTCAGAGCAACATCTTAGTGACACAAGGAGCCTCCAGGGGATGCTGGCCTCCAAGGCGGCTCCTCCATGGGTCTCCTGGCTAATCACTGTCAGAGGCAAGAGGCTGATTTAGTCTCCAGTCAGAGCTGCTGAGGGTGCCAGGACACTCTAGGCTTTGGAAGTGCTTAGCCTGTTAGGATCTCAAGGAGGTAGCTAGTGTGAGAATAGATTTGTTATGCAAAATGCTCCTAAAAAACAAACAAACAAATCCTGAGTGCATGTGTATCCACAGAATTGGCCTACAATCACCCTGACCCCTGCTCCTGACACAGGAGGCATCGCTGAGGAAAGGTGACATTTAGAAATAGTGATTAAAGTACCCCTTCCCGCCCACAACCCCCAACACGTACATATACATGGATCAGGCTCTATACTTTCTTCTTCAAGAAAGTCCTAGATATATATTTTAATCTGCTTTCACCTAGACACAGATGCTAGATCCATACAGGGCACGTGATGGGCAGTGCCCTGCCTCCTGGCATCACCCTGGGGACAGTGACTTTTCTGCCAGGGCTTTAATTGACTCTTTCCTGTGAATGACCCAAAGAGGCCTGTCTTCTGACTGCTCCATGACTCTTAGGAAAATACTCTTAAGCCTGGGACAAAACAGTACATCAAATCCCTTAACATAACAATGGATGGGGACTTTCCTCCTCTCTCCACATTTCCAGCTCTTCCCACAGAGGAGGAAACACCCACCAACCATCCTTCCAACCTCACAGCAATGTGCTAGGAAGGGACTTTTCACGTTTAGCTCTACTTCCTTACTTACTCTTCTCAGAAAAGTTGTCTCATTGGGGAGATTATCATAAGCTAAAGTTTAAATGCATTATATTTCCTTTTTTTTTTTTTTTGGTTGTGCCGCAGGCCACAATGCAGGATCTTAGTTCCCTAAGCAGGGATCAAATCAGGCAGTGAAAGTACCAAGTCCTAACCACAGGACTGCTGGGGAATTCCTCAGATTGTGTTTCCTGATTGGGCCAAGTTAACATCAACAGTTATTTTTCTTTCATGACATAGTGAAGTGAAGTGAAAGTCACTCAGTCATGTCCAACTCTTTGGGACCCCATGGATAGTCCATGCAATTCTCCAGGCCAGAATACTGGAGTGGGTAGCTGTTCCCTTCTCCAGGATCTTCCCAACTCAGGAATTGAACCCAGGTCTCCTGCATTGCAGGCGGATTCTTTAGCAACTGAGCTATCAGGGAAGCCTTCTTTCATGGCATAGCTCTTACCTAATTTTTTGTCTGCTCCAGCTCAGCCTCCACTTGGTAATCAAACCAGGACAGGTGCCCCTCCTCACCAAGGGAGAGTTCTTCCATTCTTGACTTTCTTCCCTTGCATTCAGGAGCTTGGAAGCCCTGTCACAGTCTCCAGAACTTCTTTACCAATAATACGCCTGATTCTGAACTTTGATTCTCTCAGTTGGTCCCATGCATCTATTCCTAATTAGCCAAGATTTGGAGAGGGAGGGGGTGATGAATTCATCTCCAGCACACTGTTGACAATTGATAGCTTTCAAAAGGCCTTTAAATTCTAGTTCACACTGACTACACCCTCTTCAGGGTCCTAATTTGCACCTAACTTTACCTTCACCTACACTGAAATTTACACACACACAGACACACAGAGCCACCTCTGCCTGCACATGGAAGATCCTGAGATAGGCGGGATAATGGTGCCCCAAAGATGTCCACAGGCTTCCTCAGTGGCTCAGTAGTAAAGAATCTGCCTCCAATGCAGGAGACGTGGGCAGGAGATGAGTGTTTGATCTCTGAGTCGGGAAGATTTCCCTGGAGGAGGAAATGGCAACAACTCCAGTATTCTTGCCTAGGAAATCCCAATCCGTGGGGTCAAAAAAGAGTTGGACACAGCTGGGCAACTAAACAAGAACAAAGATGCCCTCATCCTAATTCCTGGAACCTATGTTATGTTACATGGTTAAAAAAAAAAAAAAGAAAAGCACTTTGCAGATGCGATTAAATTAAGGATCTTGAGCAAGAGTGGTTATCCTGGATTATCTAGGTGAGCCCAATGTAGTCACAAGGGTCCTCACGAGGGAAAGAGCAAGGTAGGAGAGTCAGAGAGTGAGGTTTGCAGATGCTCTGCAGTGGCCATGAATATGGAAGAAGGAGCCACTGAGCCTGGAAATGCAGGCAGCCTCTGAGAACTGGAAAAGACAAGGAAACATATCCTCCTTTAGTGCCTCTTTCTGGTTTCCAGAACTATAAGGTAATAAATTTGTACTGTTTTAAGTCACCTAGTTTGTGGTCATTCGCTATGGCAGCCATAGAAACTAATATAGATTTTGGGATCTGGAAGTGGGGTGTTGCTGTGAAAATTACCAATAATGTAAAAGTGGCTTTGGAACTGGGAAACAGACAGAGATTTGAGGATTTTGAGGAGCATGGTGAAACTGTCTTGATTACCTTGAAAAGGCTGTTAGTAGAAATATGGACATTAATGACTCTGCTAGAGAGGACTCAGAAGTGAGGACGATGGTAGGGAAAACATACATTGTAAGTGCCACTAGCAAACTGTTGTGGAAATATGGTCTTGAAGATGCTGCCAGTGAGGGCTCAGATGGAAATGAGGAACATGTTATTGGAAACTAAAGAAAGTAGATCCTTGTTACATAGTGCAGGAACCCACCTATACTGTGGCACAGTAAAACCCATTTTGTATGTCTGACCTCCAGAACTGTAACATAATAAATGTGTATTGTTTTAAGTCACAAAGTTTATTGGAACCTATTACAGCAGAAATGGGAAAGTAATTCAGACCCCTACAGTTTACCTGGAGCTCAGACAGTGAACAGTTTTCTCCAAATTACCAAACGATTTCCTTTATCTGGCATGTGGGACAAAGGAACTGTGGTGTGTCATTTAAATGCATAGAGTTCAGCAGCAGGCAGACATGGGTTCAAATACTGCCTTAGCCATTGTTATTCACTGATGAGTTCAACAAATATTTATTAAGCACCATCATGTACTAGACAACTAGCTCAACACTGGGAATATAATAGTGAGCAAAAAACACTAGATGTAAGAAAGGATGAATATAAGGAAGTCATTTAATTCCTACAAGCCTCAATTTCCTAATCTAGAACAAGGGAATGATAATTTCTGTCTTGTTTAAGTAGGCAAGGCATATAAAGTGCTTATCGCAGTCCTCAATAAATAACAGTAAATATCAAGTCTTCCTTTCTCTTGTTCTAAAATACTATTTCCAACAACACAAGGGGGCAACAGGATGGGATTTAAAGACTTTGAAACTTCAATGACAAAGACCCTACAAATGACCCTCCACATCTCCTTACAAATAGGCATTAGCTGAGGGAAGGGGACTTCTTGGCTCATCAAACATGGCTCCAAGCTCCCAGGCTCAAGGGCATCCACCTCAGTCTGTTTACACATCCAGTGACCCCCTTCTCCCCACAAAACTCTGACATGGAGCTTGGCGTGCATCTAACGTAAGTCAATTACACTGGCTGAAGCTTCTAGCCTTGTCACGGGCCTTTAGGTAACAGCAGGTGATCAAGGCAACACATATAACATATGTGTGTGCTTGGATAAGAAAGTATCTATGATGCAGAGTCAAAGAAAATAAAAGCAGGAATGTCACCTGACTGCTCAGCGTGGCCCATGATGCCACCCTAGAGCAATAGCTCTGGACACGGGACTGGGCCAATGTTGGAAGTAAACCCAAGCTGGCGGGCTTTCTTGGACCATCAACAACAAACTTGTTTGTTCAGACCTTCTGTACAGGACAGGCTGTATTTACTTTTGAAGTTTGTTTGGTTGTTTTTCACATGCAATTGCAGCTATAATCTGGAGGCTTAGGGTACTCTGTTTGGTATTCAGTACTTAAAGGACACAACTCTAGTAACAACAGACTTCTCATTATTCCTGTCATGTTATGGATTCAAATTTGGTTTCATGAACGTTACCTTTTCCTACCCTAACCTTCTATAGTTAACCTCTTGAATCTGACTTCTACAAAGCTCTCCATTTCCTTTTTTAATACTAAGCAGAAGCACCTTTTCCCCCTTTATCTCCTTTAGTATTGCCATCACGACTGCCTTCTCCCATCCTTCACCTAGCCCACTGCCTTGGAGTCACACCCGTCTAGGCAGGGAGCTGCTGAGGAATCTCTTGGTCTCACTGAGCTGCGAGTGACACGGCATCCATCTCTGCTCCTTGTCCTTTCTCTGACCGTGGGTAACAAGCTCTGAGGGCTGAGTCAGAGAGGGGCTCCTCTCCAACCCACAGGCTCACTTCCAGGCCTCCTGGCACTTAACTCTATTATGACCTTCCCCTACCTGGTCTCCAGCCAGTGCTTGACCTGAATGCGTTTCTCCAGATTAGGCAGTGACCTTCTCAACTGCAAAGTTGACTGCCTCTGAGAAAATGAACTTTTCAAGTTCTTTTGGAATCTGGACTGAGTTACTCTGAAAATATTTGTCGTTAAAGATCCATGCTGTTGCTGGGAACTGGCTTTCATTTCTAGTTCACTAGAATCAGTGAGGCTGAGGGCAATGCCTGCTAGAGCTGCAAAGCTGAAAGGCATTACAAGTTATTGCTACCCATAGGCTCTCAACCCTGGCCGTAAATAGGTCTTTCTCATCCAAGCACCTCCCAGGAAGGAGCTCCAAGCCCACCAGTTCCATACAATCCAAGATGAAGTGTGGACTCTCACACAACACTTCTGCTTCCCCACAAAGCTCTCAAACACACAGGTGGCCTGTCATCTTTGAGCCAAGTCAGGCAGCAGAGTTGGTGACACCCCCCCCCTCCCTGTAGTCTTTTGACATCTCCCCAGTTTAAACTTGAATTTCCCTTTCGAAAAAGGACTTAAAAGTTCAGCCACCAAGGACAGTGTATAGAGAAAGCTAGAAGGGAAGGTTACTCAGAAAGTCTCCTGTTCCATGCAACACTCAAATAAAAGAAGACTGAAGTGTATTATTTTCTAAAGTCATATGCAAAAATTGTTTTTCACGATCAAGTTTGCAGGGACCAGACTGCACTCCTCCTGAGGCTCGTTGGATGGATCGATGATAACCAAGGGAACTGTAATCAGTCTCCATTTCCTGGCCCTACATTAGCTGCCTCTCTGCATCTGTGGGGCTGAAGGAAACCGTGGCCTAAGGCAACAGATCCTGCTGCTCCTCCCTCCTCAACACACTCTCACTCTCCAAAATACATGCTCAGGATCACACATCTCAGTGCACAAGGGATTCCATTTTCAGGAGGCACAGGATCTGTTGTGGGCCTCTGACATGGAAGAAATTCTTGTACTATGTATCACGGCCCCAACCCTGACTGTATACTGCCTACTGAGCCTGGAAGAATGGATGTAGGAAAATGAGAGTGGTGTGGGGAATACAGAGTGGAGAATAAGAACTATCTCAGAATCTATTTATTCAACAGAAACTTTTCAGAAAAAGAAGGAAGTCTTCCTTCTAGTTTTTAATTTCACTTCAGTCGCTCAGTCGTGTCCGACTCTTTGCGACCCCATGAATCGCAGCACGCCAGGCCTCCCAGTCCATCACCAACTCCTGGAGTTCACTCAGACTCACGTCCATCGAGTCAGTGATGCCATCCAGCCATCTCATCCTCTGTCGTCCCCTTCTCCTCCTGCCCCTAATCCCTCCCAGCATCAGAGTCTTTTCCAATGAGTCAACTCTTCGCATGAGGTGGCCAAAGTACTGGAGTTTCAGCTTTAGTATCATTCCTTCCAAAGAAATCCCAGGGCTGATCTTCAGAATGGACTGGTTGGATCTCCTTCCAGTCCAAGGGACTCTCAAGAGTCTTCTCCAACACCACAGTTCAAAAGCATCAATTCTTCGACACTCAGCTTTCTTCACAGTCCAACTCTCACATCCATACATGACCACAGGAAAAACCATAGCCTTGACTAGACGAACCTTTGTTGGCAAAGTAATGTCTCTGCTTTTGAATATGCTATCTTGGTTGGTCATAACTTTCCTTCCAAGGAGTAAGCGTCTTTTAATTTCATGGCTGCAGTCACCATCTGCAGTGATTTTGGAGCCCCAAAAAATAAAGTCTGACACTGTTTCCACTGTTTCCCCATCTATTTCCCATGAAGTGATGGGACCAGATGCCATGATCTTCGTTTTCTGAATGTTGAGCTTTAAGCCAACTTTTTCACTCTCTTCTTTCACTTTCATCAAGAGGCTTCTTAGTTCCTCTTCACTTTCTGCCATAAGGGTGGTGTCATCTGCATACCTGAGGTCATTGATATTTCTCCCAGCAATCTTGATTTCAGCTTGTGTTTCTTCCAGTCCAGTGTTTCTCATGATGTACTCTGCATGTAAGTTAAATAAGCAGGGTGACAATATACAGCCTTGACGTACTCCTTTTCCTATTTGGAACCAGTCTGTTGTTCCATGTCCAGTTCTAACTGTTGCTTCCTGACCTGCATACAGGTTTCTCAAGAGGCATATCAGGTGGTCTGGTATTCCCATCTCTTTCAGAATTTTCCACAGTTTATTGTGATGCACACAGTCAAAGGCTTTGGCATAGTCAATAAAGCAGAAATAGATGTTTTTCTGGAACTCTCTTGCTTTTTTCATGATCCAGCGGATGTTGGCAATTTGATCTCTGGTTCCTCTGCCTTTTCTTTTTCCAGTTTTTCATTTACATGACATTAAAAATAGAAGGTGCCAAGTGTGGTGCCAAGTGCTCTTTAAGAAGGAGCTGAAGAAAGTCCCAGACAGATGGAGCTAGCAAAGACAAACTTCCTGGCTTCTCCTGGGTAGAGGATTCCAATTCCCCTTCTCACAACACCGTGCTCCAGCCCTCCAGGCCAGGTCAGAACACACAAGATAAGCTACACAGAGAACTCCAGCAGACCTGATGAGCTCTACACCACCAAGAGAGTAAAAGCGTATCTTATACAAGGACATATTTTTCTGGCTGCTAGAGACCCTAAGGCAATCTGGCACTCCTGGGCTGTGAGATGAAAGGTGAGAGTGGAGGATACTGATGGGAGGGAGCTGCCCCACCCATATAGATCGTTGATTTCATTTTTTTTTCTCCCTGATAAAGATATGCACACATCTCCCAGGACTATCGTTGCCATGACAATAGCAGAAGTTGAGGGTGAGCAGGTTAGTGGAACAGCATGCTTTTTAAATTCTCGGACAAGGCCTGAGGCTGCAGTCGCTCATGAAGTGGAAAAATTCATGTTGGCAGTGCTCCTAAATGGATTCCCCCAAATTTAAGGATCATGACTTCTTTCTGGGGAAGAATCAAAGATGAAGTCTCTGTGGAGACCTTCTGCGGGGAGTTGATTTTGTCAGGGAGGTGGGAATCCCTAAGACAAATAAGAGCATGAATCTCCCTATGAAACTAGGGCACGTTAACTGTCCATTTTCCACAGAGTAAAGAGATGCAGCAAACCAGGGCAAAAACAATCCCCTAAGGGCACAAAATGGTGCTTTTTAAAGTCTGCTCTATAATAAAGCCTTCCCACAGAGACTACTCAGAACAACTCAGACCTAAATTCTGACGTTGAAAGGTAGACTCATACCTTGAAAAATCCTAAAAATAACCATCGTTTACTAAACATTGCTCTCCAGGCTCTGCAGATGTGTGTACTGTCTCATTTAATTCATGCATCAACCCTATAAGGTAGACACTGTTATCTCCATTTCAAAAAAAAGAAACTGGGACTCAGAAATAATGGTCCTAGGAACATACAACCTCTGAGTGGAAGAGCGAGATTTCAAATAGGGTTACTCTGACCCAGAGCCTGAGCTCTTAGTTATTGGCTCTTTGATATGCGGGAGGCTTCCTGTTTCTAGTAAGAATCATAAACAGAAGCATGAACAGAGGCCTTCATTGCATGGTTTCTGAGCCTCCAAAGGTATGAGACAACCTCAGGAATATGCCCTCAACTCTCGACCAGTCCTCAACCTTGGAGGGTTCATCAGGGTCACTTAGAGGGCCCCTTAAAACACAGATGGCTGGGCCTCCGCCCAAGATTTTTGGATTTGATGGGTGTTGTCAGTGTGGCTCTGGGAACCATCCTTGCAGAAGCCCTGTGCAGTCACTCTAAACTAAGCTTGTCTAAAGAAGCCTCAGGGCCTGAGTTGCCGCACCTACCTAATTAACCTTTCACTGTTCAGCCCCAGGTCCCCTGGGGGTATTGCTTGAAAAGCTATAATGTTATCTTTGGCAGTGCTGTGCCTTTTGGAATTCCCTGAGCTCTTTTTGAAAACAGTGAATATCTCCCACTTCAAAAATAATGTACTGTTGCCTTGAGTAAATCCTGAGATCCCATGAAATGTGGAAAGAGGAGCCCGGAAGAACCAGTGTGAGGGCAAAGCAGCCAGGGACCATGAAGCCAGACTGGCTCTCGAGAAGGTACAGACAAGTCTTTTCATAATCTCTTGGGATTCCCTCTAGGAACTGTCACAAGAGGGCACTCATTAAAACCTCTTCAGAGATTGCACACTAAGAACGTTTAAAGGGTTGTAAGCATGAATGGCTGGCCCTTTAATGCCCCTCCCCCCAACACACTCCTCCATCTGAAGAGGAATTGTGAGCTGTGCACTCCCCACCTCGGCTCCTTTTCTTTCCCTCCTCAGTCTCACTGAGCTGCTAAGGAAATAAGAAGCCTGTGTTCCAGATCTGCTCACACAGAGGTGAGGCTGGAGAAAGGGGCCAGGAATTGGGATTACCGGATTTAATGCCTGCCTTGTTTATCCTGCGGGAAACATCACCTGGTGATGTCCCCTCTGACCCTTTTAGAGCGTGGCATTTTAGCCTCAGCTTCTGGGGACTGTGACAATAAATGAACAGTTTCATGACAAGGCCAAAGGATTCATCAGTGGAGGAAAAACAGCTACAAAGAACACATGCAAAGGAGGACTGGGTCACAGCAGGCCTCTCTCTATTCCCACAGCTGTTGCTGGGGTTGGTGTAAGAAGGTGCTATTTCCAGAGAAGCTCTCAGACACAAGTGTGCGGGGACTCGGGCACCAGGAGGAAGCCTTTTGGAAGCAACTACACCATCATCATGAAGCACTAAAGGCAGCAGAATCTGTGAAAGGCAAGCTCTACCTAGAAATGAAAACAACCAAGCGTTTTGGAGCATGTCGATGAATTCTCCAGGAGGGTGGCTGGGGTGGGGAGGCGAGGTGTAACGGGACTGCACAGATACCAGGATGACCCAGACTACTTCAGAGGCTCTGTATCTGGGCTCAGAAGTGAGAACTACTGAATGCTGCCCACCATGCTACCATCTAAGGCCACAACAAAGACTGCAGGAAACAAAAGTAGGCCAGAAAAAAAAGGAGTGAAAAGATTAGACATTTATTAATACTATATGTCAAGTGCTATATTCAGCTCTGTCTTCTTCAGTTATCATGGCAAAATTGATGTTATTGTTATACCCAATTTACAGATGGGGTAACAAAGAAAACATGAATTTAACCAATTTGTTTATGCTCACCCAGCAAGTAAGTTTGGAATTGGAATTCAATTCAGATCTGACTTTAAACCATAATCTTAAATCTTTATCCCGTGTTCCCTCCAAACAGTGCAGAACTATTTTGAGTCCTAAGACTCTAAAATACCCAAAGAACAGAGCAGAACACAGAGGAGCATCTCTCTAATGTCCCATCACTGGTGCAGAGGTGTGCTGAAAAGTACGGGAGGCCACCCATGGAAGACAGAAGCTCTGTCCAGCTCAGCCCACGAAAACTGACTCATGCGTCAGCAGCCAGGGATCGCCCCAAAGAGAAGGGATTATCCAAGAGGGGTCAGGACAGCAGGGAAGGGGAGCCATGGTGGCTCCTTCTCTATCTTCTGTCAAGAAGATGGGTTCCTTCCTCCTACACTGCTGGTGGGAATGTAAATTGGTGCAATAAGGCAGTTCCTCAAAAAACTTAAAATAGAGTTGCCATATGATCCAGCGATCCCACTCCTCGGCATACATCCAGATAAAACTATAATTCAAAAAGATACTAGCACCCTTGTGTTCACAGCAGCATGGTTTACAATAGTCAAGACATGGAAGCAACCTAAATGTCCATCAACAGATGAATGGGTCAAGATGTGGTGTATATGTATACAACAGAGTACTGCTGCTGCTAAGTCACTTCAGTCGTGTCCGACTCTGTGCGACCCCATAGACAGCAGCCCACCAGGCTTCCCCGTCCTACTCAGCCATAAAAACGAATGAAAGAATGCCATTTGCAGCAGCATGGCTGGACCTAGAGATTATCATACTAAGTGAAGGAAGTCAGAAAGAGAAAGACAAATACCATATGATCTCACGTATATGTGAAATCTAAAACATGACACAAATGAACTTACCTACAAAACAGAAACACATTCACACACAAAAAGAACAGACCTGTGGCTGCCAAGGGGGAACAGGGCTAGGGGAGGAATGGATTGGGGGTGTGGGGTTAGCAGATGCATACTATTATATAGAGAATGGATAAACAACAAGGTCCTACGGTATAGCACAGGGAACTATATTCAATATCCCGTGATAAACCAGAATGGAAAAGAATATAAAAAAGAACGTATGTATAACTGAATCACTTTGCTGTACAGCAGAAACAACCTTGTAAATCAACTATACTTCAATAATTTTTTTTAAAAGATGGGTTTTTAACATTGTTTTGAATTTGAAGGACAATCCTGGGCCAGATGCAGATAAAATAATCTATGAACAGTTCCTATTTCCCACTTGCCTAGGAATATACAGCAACTAGCACCATCAATGAAAGGGAGAATGTATTCAAAGTTAGTTCTGGACTCACCAGCCTGACCTGCAAAGTCTCTATGAGAACAAGAAAAACCCTGAAATGGAGGCAGGATGGTAGGGGTGATTTCATGGCACTGCTTTGATTGAGCAGTTCTCACCTCTCAAATGCCTCCCATCCTGCAACGCTTGGCAGTCTAAAACCACTTCCTCCTCCACCATGTTATGCCATCACTGGCACTGGGGGTGCAAATTTGTCAATGAACTATTTTATGTTCTCCCCCTTGCCATCTGGAATATTAGCTCTCTAATGAATTGCTTTAACTTAGGCATTTGTTTTTTTGACAAATGTGACTTTTAGTTGAATTATACAACATTCATAAATAGCAAATGCTGGCTTATTAGAATCAACGAAAACTCTTAAGAGCTGCCAGCAAAAATGGGCCCTTAACTGCACATGTTACTTGCACAGCCTAATCATTTGAAAGGCACCAGATTATTTTTGGAAAGAACTTTTTACACATACACTTATATAATCTGTTATATATGTGAATATATATATATATATATATATGTTCGAATTTGGGTGGATTCTTGCAAGCCACCCATGCTATGAATAGAAGAACTAGATACACTTGGATTTGAAGTTAGATACACTTAGGTTTGAATCCTGCTAAGTCGCTTCAGTCGTGTCTGACTCTGTGTGACCCCATAGACAGGAACCCACCAGGCTCTTCCGTCCCTGGGATTCTCTAGGCAAGAACACTGGAGTGGGTTGCCATTTCCTTCTCCAATGCATGAAAGTGAAAAGTGAAAGGGAAGTTGCTTAGTCGTTTCTGACTCTTAGCGACCCCATGGACTGCAGCCTACCAGACTCCTCCATCCATGGAATTTTCCAGGCAAGGGTACTGGAGTGGGGTGCCATGGCCTTCTCCGAGGTTTGAATCCTACCTTACCATAAACTATGTGAACTTGGGTATGTTTCTTAACCTCTCTGTGTCTCTAGTTCCTCTTATGTACACCAGAGATAATAAATCCCATGCAAGACTGTCTCAGGGAGTAAATGAGATCATGCACTGGCACAGTGTCTGGATACAGTGTGTCTCAAAAATTAGTAACTATTATCACCACAATGATGTTCTATTTATAGAGGATTATGCTAGACAACATTTATAATCTCTGTATTTGTTCCTTTCTGAAAATTGCCACCAGGATGTGTCTCCAAAGCCATATTTACATTATATGACACTGCTTTAGTGACTGGGCAAGATAAGGAAAATAAGGAAACGTGAATTTGGGAAAATTTTTAATGCTCACCCAGCCACTGGGTTCTTGATGTCACCTGGCAGATTCTCTTTCCTGAAAGTTTGGATTAGGAATTGGTTCCCACTGGTCCTCTGCACTAAGAAACTGCAAGACTGGTCACATTTGGCAATGTGCATGTCAAGGCAATAAAAGGCAGTCTACTGAAAGATGCAGATGTCAGGAAAGAAGGAGGCCTGACTGTGCCTTGAAGTCAGACAGAGTGGTGCCTTGGTTCTGACAAGTTTTCCACTTCCACGAGGAACTCCATTTCATCAGTCTATCTACTAATCAGTCTATCAGTCTCCGTTTTGTTTACTACTTGGAGTGGATTTCCAACATCTTTAACCAAAAGATCTTTGCTAACAGTGTCATCTCTGTGCATGAGGCCGCCAGATCTTGTCTGTGTAGCTCAGATAGACTAAGTATTTGACATGTACCTGGTTATTGCGGAAAAGAAGTTTATGCACACACATGCCCTTATGTTACCTGTTTCCAACCATTGAGGTACATTAAGAAGAAAATCAAAATACTTTGTATAATCATGTACTTAAGGAAGTCACACATGTAAGGAAAAGAAGAAAGAATTAAAAGAGAGCCACTGATATTCCTGGTCTTACAAAAACAGGTCATCTGATGACTTTCCAGAACTCAAACAAGAAGGGAGAGACCCTGGGTCTTTACCTGGTGTCGCACTGGATACTGTTGGCCACTGCTGATCGGGTCCCCCTGGACCAGCCCGTAGAATGCCAGCCTCCTCCAGGTGCACAGAGCTGAGTAAACACATAGACCCAAATAAAAGTTAGACCACAAATGTCTTTCCAGCTCTCCTTCCACCCTCAGAAAGTGCTTACATCTCTGGAGGCAGGACTGCAGCTAACAATTTCTACTTGTGCTTAAACTGAAGCAATTACTATTGAGCAGTCACCTTGCATAAAATGCAAAAGCATTGCTGACTTACTGCCTGCTACACCATGCAGGAGATAAATATGTTTTATCTTTATACCAATTTTGGTTTTCATTAATGCCGTGTGGTGTTCATTAAATCTAACAGGAAGCCCATCATAGGGCTAAAAAATGCCATTTTATCATCTTAATGCTGAAGCAGATGAAGAGAGCTTATTTTCAAAAGCCCCAAGTTTCTTTTGCTGGTTCTCTGATTTCTGGGTTTTCTGTAGGGCAGAGGAAAGCACAAACATTATTTGCTGGTAACTACAGTATTATTCCATGGCTTCCCTGATGGCTCAGAGGTTAAAGTGTCTGCCCGCAATGCAGGAAACCTGAGTTCAATCCCTGGGTCGGGAAAATCCCCTGGCGAAGGAAATGGCAACCCATTCCAGTATTCTTGCCTGAAGAATCCCATGGAGGGAGGAGCCTGGTAGGCTACAGTCCACGGGGTTGCAAAGAGTCGGACACGACTGAGCTACTTCACTTTCACTTTCACAGTATTATTCCATACTTAAGGCTACAGCCACCGTAGCCTTAAGTATGGAATAATACTGTAGTAACCAGCAAAAAAAGGAAAGCACAGTATTATTCCAGTTTTGCCCAATTATTCCCTAACTTTATTTTCTGTTTCATCACTCTTTATTTTTCCTCAAAGAAAACCCACCCTACATATCCTGGGACTAGAGAAAGTTTATCATCACCACTCATGGACCCCAATTCAGAAGAGATTAACTCCACATGAAATGCTGCACAGGAGTGAGACATGAACTGGGAGATCCTTAGAGGTAAGCAGAGATAGCATGTAAACTGTTCATGGGCAGAGAGAACATCATATTCATTTATGTATGTGTAATGTAAGCACATACGAAACTCTCAAATATCTTTTGGATGAAGAAAGGAATGAATAGAACCCTAAGAATAAATATCACCCAAGAAAACCCCCAGCAAAATAAGAGAACTCTCTGAAACTAGACATTAATTCACCTTGGAAATTAAGTTACTGAAGTAAAACTTGAGGACGACTGCCTGAAGGGGCCGTGTGACTCAGCAGAGCAGGCAAACCTGAAATATTACAGAGAAGGTCTCTAAACTCAACATTCTTTTCCTTTTTTTTTTTTTTTTTTTGGCCACATCATGTGGCCTGTGGGATCTTAGTTCCCTGACCAGGGATCCGTGCGCCCTTGGTGGTGAAAGATCGGAGTCCTAACCATGGGACCACCAGGGAATTCCCAATATCTTCTTACCCTTTGACTTCAAACAACATATCTAGTGGAAATTCACTCCATAAGCTCTGCTCTATTGCTGTTCTTGCCTTCATCTATATCCTAGAATCTTCCCTTTTTTCCAAATATTAATATCCTTCAGGTACTGCTGATGGTGTTGCTGGAGCCTACCAACAAATTACATGGGTTCAATTAGATTCTCTCTGAAGATATAACTACCCTGGGAACCAGCTCAGCTCAAGCAGAATTTTCAAAGGACAGGTATACAGTATAGAAAGGTCAGGAAGCCAAGCATATGCATGAAAAAGATGAGTATTACTTAAGTTCACAACTTAACATATGCACCATGTACTACACTGTGAGGAATAAATAACTTTTAGTTTTAATTTTTATTTCCTCTCTTATCCTACTTGAATTTTATGACATCTTAGTTGAAACCTGAATAGAAGCACATATGGCTTTTTTTCATTTGAAAATGGAATAAGGAAGTGATATGTTTTAGCATTTTATTTTAATATAGTTTTAAAGGTGAATCTTATAGCTTTGGTACTTTTCAAATAAAGTACTAATTCAACTGGGAGATAAAGAGTTGGTAACATAAACCATATTTTTTCCTATCATATAGTCTACCACAATAGCTCAGATGCAGGAAAAAGCATAAGATAGCTTCTAACAAGTAGAAAGAATATTTCTGAAACCTAGTATGCTGGCATCTGCCCGAGTGTTTCTGGCCTAAAATTATGACCAGATTCTAGTGCAGTGTCTCACCAAGCCAACTACTGATCTTCAGTCTTCAACTGATCACTTCTTGTTCAGAAAGAGCACCTAATATAAGGATTTCTGTTCAATGTGAAATGGTTGGGAATATACTGACTTATTTGAATTTAATACATTTTTCATGGGTTAAAACCAATTTCTCATTAACTCAACACATACTTTGTAAACTCTCTCTTTAGAAATTGATCAAGATTTGGTTAAAGATCTACTCAAAAGTTGCCCAGATAACTCTGGAGTTTATTTCCTCTTTAAAACTAAATTATTCTGGTGGTAGTGAACATTAGTTGCTTGGCGCTCTCCATTTGGTTTCCCAAAGACACTCACAAATAATGAATCTTTTATTTGGCCCTGTAGCATGAATACTAGATCAGGTCTGGGAATAATTGTAGCTAATCAATTACTGTCAAAGAGACAAAGTAGAGAAGGCAAAATTATATTTAATCTGAGTCTTAGAGTAATGCTATTACTCTAGGTTAATTTAAAAGTAAGCTTGATTTGGTCTCCAGATATTCAATAAAGGCCCTTCACGTGGCTCATCCTCTGAGGAGTCCATGCCACTGAGGGCAGGCAATAAGACAGCAACAAGATGGAAAAGATAAGGAAACGCTAATAGGGGTGAACATGGACAAGAATAACAATTATGTGGCTAATAGGATATAACAGTCAATGTGTGATGGAAAACCAAGGTGGACAACATGAGCATATATTATACGATATACTCAAGTCCCAAAGCATCAGTATTAGTTATCATTTTATGGCAGGGTCAGAAAGCATAGATAGAAAAAGGATAAAAGATGTTGAAACTACTTCCTTATAGAAATTTTCATGAGAGAAAGTACACAGCCGCCTGTCTGTGACTTTACAGGGCACTCTTATTTGGCAGCACTAGATAAGCATTTGGCAATGACCACTTCCAGATACGGAGACAAAAATAAGTTCATTTCCCTGGCAAAGCATTTAGGCATCTCAGTTTTGACAGCTGCTTCCGGCCTATGAAGACAAGAGTTTATCTGAATCGCACAGTTACAGTAACTTCTGACAGAAGGAGGAGGGAAAGACATACCTGTGCATTCCTGCTCTCAGGGAGGCAGAGTAACGCCAGTCAGGGTTGGGCTGTCGTGGCTGCAAAATCACAAAGGGAGTTTCTGTTAATATGGCAAAACAATGATCTCCTAGTGATGATGTTCATCGGTAAGTTGGTTCTTAAACATCTCCATGCATCTATTGAAAATATTGAAGTTGCCATTTCATATGCAACTCTAAGATAATATCCACACATACAGCACTTCAAAAGAAAATTAAACTAGCTCATCAGGGTCCATGCACAGATTAAATATCATGGAAAACAGAATTTAATGATGCTGTGAGGACCAGCTTTGGCTTTGCCTTGCTCCAAACAGGTCTATGTATTAACATGTATTATGTTAATGTATTAACAAATACACACTACTGTGTCTATATAAAATAGATAAACAACAAAGACTCACTATACACCACAGGGAACTCTATTTAATATCTTGTAAAACCTAAAATGGAAAATAATCTGAAAGAGAATACATATGTATAACTGAATCACAGTACACCTGAAACTAATACAATATTGTAAATAAACTATACTTCCATTAAAAAACAAAACACATGTTCTATGTTCCTAAGGCAGCACTTATGGAAGGACAGTTTGTTCTGAAACAGGAAAAGCTTTCGTTGCTTTTGCCCTCAAATGCCCCATTAAGGCAACATCCCCAGTTTGGTATTCTAGTTTATAACAGGGCACTACACAAGTTCTGCTGGTCTGGCTGGACTGCAGAGCACTGCAATCTGCTGCTGGCTTTGCAGACTGCAGCATGTTTGACCCTGGACGGATGTGCCCAGTCATAATGCCAACAACTGATAACAGCCTCTTCTGCTGATCGAAGAGGAATACAAGGGAGAGGAAAACAAACCGTGGCAGGGTTTGACCTTGTGCTGCATAATCCTTTTCATAAAATTGTACTTGTTTCCTGCTCCTCTGAGTGCTCTGCCTTCTTATTCAATTACTGTTCGCTAAGCTCTGCTTAACAGGGAGCAGCTGAGACCTAAGAAGAACATGACTCACTCTGCACCACCTATGTGTTGCCCTGTGTCTGCTGCTGCTGCTAAGTCACTTCAGTCGTGTCCAACTCTGTGTGACGGCTCTGGGCTCCCATAGACGGCAGCCCACCAGGCTCCCTTGTCCCTGGGATTCTCCATTTCCTTCTCCAATGCATGAAAGTGAAGAGTGAAAGTGAAGTCATTCAGTCATGTCCGACTCTTAGCGACCCCATGGACTGCAGCCTACCAGGCTCCTCTGTCCATGGGGTTTTCCAGGCAAGAGTACTGGAGTGGGGTGTCATTGCCTGCAAACTGTCAATTCAGAGTAAAGGGGACACAGAGGAAAATGTGGGTATCAGAAGACTGTTCTGGGAGTTATGTGCTGAGTAGGAGCTACTCAGGAGTCACTGGGGACAAAATCAATCACCACCACTATTCTGGTAACAACTAGCAAAATTTGTATTAAATAAAACCTGTGACAGATGTTCCTCTTGATGTGTTTTCATGAACAGAGATTAAAGTACTCCTGTGAATCTATAAAAATTGTACTGATGAACCTATCTGCAGGGCAGGAATAGAGATGCAGATGTAGAGAAAGGACTTATGGACACAGCAGGGGAAGAAGAAGGTGGGACAAACTGAGAGAGTAGCACTGACATGTATGCACTGCCATGTGTAAACCAGATGGCTAGTGCGGAGCTGCCGTACAGCACAGGGGACCCAGCCTGGTGCTCCGCGACGACCCAGAGGGGTGGCATGCGAGAGGGAGGGCAGCTAAAGAGGGAGGAGATGCACATATACATATACATATACATATAATTATGGCTAATTCACGGTTTACAGTAGAAACCAACACAACATTGTAAAGCAATTATCCTTCAATTAAATTTTTTTAAAGTATTTGGAAAAAAATAATAAAGAAGTCCTGTCACTGAATACTGAAGTCTATTTGAATGGAAAGATGAAGAGATAGAGGTTGTATTTTGTATTTTCCTCTGGACTATAATCATCATGTTTGGTAGACACAAGGCCACAGTAATGTCAATAAACTATTTCAAAATGTCAGTAAGTCTTGATCCTGTCATTCTTATAGTTCATTCAAGGGATACACAGTATCTCATAAACATATTTCTCCACAACATCCAGCGAAGAAGTGATCAGAATCTCAACTTCCAGGCAGACTTTGGGATGGTTAGATGATATTCTGAGATTTAGCCAAGTCAAGGCCCGGACAAAGCTACAACTCTAGGATATTTTTGCCTCAAAAGTTCCCATACACTAACTGCCCTCTCTGGTCCCTTCCATTCTGTTGGCAAGATACGAACATACAAGCTGCTTCACCCTTGGTTCTTGAGTTCACAAACTGCTATTGATGTTCCTCATAAAGTAGCATAAAACTATCTACAGATGAAATGAAGGGTGCACATTTTCTATCAGTGGTAGTAGAGGGAGCAACAGAGAACATAATTGCAACCATTTGGTAAACCTGAAAAATTATCAAAATACTTTTTATTAATCATGTCATCACCAGATTTCCCCTGACAATTGGTAGCACTGGTGTCAGCTTGTCAGCTATGAGACCCTTCCTTCAAGAAAGACTCTGACATCTGTTGAGTAAATGCTGCCAATTTTTCTATGACCGGGTAACATCCATGATGAAAACTGCTGATCTTGGGAACAAAATCACCAACTTCATTTTGCTGAAAGGCACAGTTCTAGCAAGATTGACCAGGAAACTCAGTCCATTACATAATCTCACTTCCTCAGCAACGTGTAATTTGTCATGCTGCTATTTTCTATACTAATTCTTCAGTGACACAATGCTTCTGAGATTTATTTGCCAGAATCATAGTTATGATACATCTTACAGCAATGAGATCAGGCAAGGAAAAGGTAAGGAAGAAAGTGCTTAATATGTTTTATGTATCCACACAATACTAGGCAATGGGATAAGCACTTTATACATATTACTGCATTTATCCTAACACCTTTGTTAGACCATAATCTCTATGAAAGGGATTATATCTTTGTTTATAAAACATACAGATAGTCTCAAATATTCATAATAATAGTTATATCCTCAGAAGCTAGCAAGGTTCAGGTATTGGATAGGCTTTTAAAATCCTTTCAAATAAATTAACTACCAAGCAATGGCAACATTATCATACTTAAATTACAAAAATTAGAAACCTGGAATTTCAGAGAGATTAAATTGCCTGCCTCATAAGTAGGTCTGGCTGATAGTCATGTTTAGGTATCCCTAATGTGAAAGTCATTATACATTATATTATACAGTGGAAGTGACAAATAGATATCAAGATTTAGATCTGATCGAGTGCCTGAAGAACTATGGATGGAGGTTTGTGACGTTGTACAGGAGGCAGTGATCAATACCATCCCCAAGAAAAAGAAATGCGAAAAGGCAAAATGGTTGTCTGAGGAGGCCTTACAAGTAGCTGTGAAAAGAAGAGAAGCAAAAGGCAAAGGAGAAAAGGAAAGATATACCCATATGAATGCAGACTTCCCTATTCGCAAGGAGAGATAAGAAAGCCTTCCTCAGTGATCAGTGCAAAGACACAGAGGAAAACAATAGAATGGGAAAGACTAGAGATCTCTTCAAGAAAATTAGAGATACCAAGGGAACATTTCATGCAAAGATGGGCACAATAAAGGACAGAAATGGTATGGACCTAACAGAAGCAGAAGATATTAAGAAGAAGTGGCAAGAATATACAGAAGAACTATACAAAAAAGATCTCCACGACCCAGATGATCACAATGGTGTGATCACTCACCTAGAGCCAGACACTCGGGAAAGTGAAGTCAAGTGGGCCTTAGGAAGCATTGCTACGAACAAAGCTAGTGGAGGTGACGGAATTCCAGTTGAGCTATTTCAAATCCTAAAAGATGATGCTGTGAAAGTGATGCACCCAATATGCCAGCAAATTTGGAAAACTCAGCAGTGGCCACAGGACTGGAAAAGGTCAGTTTTCATTCCAATCCCAAAGAAAGGCAATGCCAAAGAATTTTCAAACTACCACATAATTGTACTCATCTCACGCACTAGCAAAGTATTGCTCAAAATTCTCCAGGCCAGGCTTCAACAGTACATGAACCATGAACTTCCAGATGTTCAAGCTGGATTTAGCAAAAGCAGAGGAACCAGAGATAAGATTGCCAACATCCACTGGATCATTGAAAAAGCAAGAGAGTTCCAGAAAAACATCTACTACTGCTTTATTGACTATGCCAAAACCTTTGACTGTGTGGATCACAATAAACTGTGGAAAATTCTGAAAGAGATGGGAATACAGACCACCTTACCTGCCTCCTGAGAAATCTGTATGCAGATCAAGAAGCAACAGTTAGAACTGGGCATGGAACAAGAGACTGGTTCCAAATTGGGAAAGGAATACATCAAGGCTGTATAGTGTCACCCTGCTTATTTAACTTCTATGCAGAGTACATCATGAGAAATGCTGGACTGGATGAAGCACAAGCTGGAATCAAGATTGCTGGGGAAAATATCAACAACCTCAGATATGCAGATGACACTACCCTTATGGCAGAAAGTGAAGAAGAACTAAAGAGCCTCTTGATGAAAATGAAAGAGGAGAGTGAAAAAGTTGGCTTAAAATTCAACATTCAGGAAACTAAGATCATGGCATCCAGTCCCATCACTTTATGGCAAATAGATGGGGAAACAGTGGTAGACTTTCTTTTTTTGGGCTCCAAATCACTGCAGATGGTGACTGCAGCCATGAAATTAAAAGATGCTTGCTCCTTGGGAGGAAAGTTATGACCAACCTAGACAGCATATTAAAAAGCAAAGACATTACTTTGCCAACAAAGGTCCGTCTATTCAAAGCTATGGTTTTTCCAGTAGTCACGTATGGATGTGAGAGTTGGACTATAAAGAAAGCTGAGCACCGAAGAATTGATGCTTTTGAACTGTGGTGTTGAAGAAGACTCTTGAGAGTCCCTTGGACTGCAAGGAGATCCAACCAGTCCATCCTAAAGGAAATCAGTTCTGAATATTCACTGGAAGGACTGATGCTAAAGCTGAAACTCCAATACTTTGGCCACCTGATGCCAAGAACTAACTCATTTGAAAAGACCCTGATGCTGGGAAAGATTGAAGGCAGGAGAAAAAGGAGACAACAGAAAATGAGATGGTTGGATGGCATCACCAACTTGATGGACATGAGTTTGAGCAAGATCCAGGAGTTGGTGATGGACAGGGAAGCCTGGCATGCTGCAGTCCATGGTGTTGCAAAGAGTCAGACATGACTGAGCGACTGAACTGAACTGACTGTGAAAGTCTGTGTTTTAAATAAATTTGCATGGAATGACAGATATACTTTTTTCTCTTTTTTACTACTGACTGCCCCCAATATTGATTAATTTTAAAATGATATGAAATTAAAGGTAAAAAAATGTACATGGTTTCATCTGAACTTGGTTAAACTTGGAAAAATTGAAGCTGATAGGTTGACTACTGATATACCTGATACAATGAGACATATGTTTAGTTCTCTAATACTTGGATGGTACATCCCTGGGCTTTGCTTAAGTTCTATAGGTAAAAAGCCCCAGTATGTTGTTTCAAAGAGTAGTCCTTCAGTAGAATAAGTCACAAAATTCCAGAAGTGGAAAAGCTGAATTAAGTAGTTCATGCAGGTGATGTAGTATTGAAGAACAAGAATCCATTTAAATTTCTATCAAGATTATAGCTGAGATTTTATTTGCCCTGTAGTGGTATTATTTATTATTTATACTATGTAATATTTGAGCTACAAAAGGGTGAATCACCTTTTCCAGGACAGATACTCTATGCCATTCATAAAATCATAGGACTACTCAGTGAAGTAAATGCTATCTTCTTATCATGGAAATCCATGAAGCTATCAATAAATGGTTGTCTGAGAAACAAAACTACACGTAGCATCTTCTTTTCCTTCCTAGTAGGAATCTATTAAAGATGTATCCACTGCAAATTTTTCAGTGATATTTTATGAACACTAATATAAATTATGATAGGCAAAACCCAAAAATGGCCTCCAGGATCCCTACACCCTGAGTGAATGCCCTGTATAATCTCTAAGACTGAATATGATGGGCCTTACTCCATGATTAAGTCATACTATATGGCACAGTTGGCTTTGAAAAAAGGGAGATAATATAGGTGGTGATGATCTAATCATTCCAGTCTTTAAATCTGGGTGTAGAGATCAGAGACAGAAATCAGAGACATCTGAAGCATGAGAGGGAGTCCGCAAGAGAAAATATTTTCCACTGTTAAAATATTCTCCAGTTCTGAAGATGGAGGGGGCCATGGGGCCCCCTGTAAGAAAAGAGGTCTGTGGGGTCCCCTTCTTTCCCTGTAAGAAAACAGGGAGCTCAGTCCTCAAGGAACTGCATTCTACCCAACAACTTGAATGAACTTGGAAGCAGATTCTTCCTTGGAGTGTCCAAGAGAGAACTCAGCCTGGCAGACATGTTCCTTTCAGCCTTGTGAAAACCTGGGCAGAGAAGCCAGCCACAATGGGCAGGTAATAATTGAGTATTAGTTTTAACCACTAATCTGTGGTGACTTGTTACAAAGCAATAGGAAATGAATACATAAAACTGTTGGTCATCAAGGCAAAAAGGAATCTAACATTTAAAATAATCACAAATAAAATAATCACGTTAGTCTTCTCATAAATCAAAATGCAAAGATGATAAGTATGAGATTTCTAGGTGAACTGTGATCACAGTGGCTCAGTCATGTCTGACTCTGTGTGACCCCATGGACTGTAGCCTGCCAGGCTTCTCTGTCTATGGGATTCTCCAGGCAAGAATACTGGAGTGGGTTGCCATTCCCTCCTCCAGGGGATCTTCCTGGTCCAGGGATTGAACCCTCCACTAGTGCCTCCTGAGAAGCCCCTCTAGGTGAATAGTTACTTCTAAAAACAGTCATTTATAACCTTAATCCACAGAGCAGGAAAATAAAGTACACATAACTTTGTACAACAGAAAATGCTAGGTCTGCTTCACTCTGGATGCACAGCCTGTGAGCACAGTTACTTTTTCACTCACAGTTTCACTTCCCTGGAGCCCAGAGTTTTGACCCTGCAAGGCCAGAAAGGAACCAGTGTTGCTCATGTGCCAAGAAACTAATATTCTTCTTCAATTTTTGTGATTTTGGAGATTTCTTCACATTTGTCAAATTCAAATCCTCGAAAGAAAAAAGGTTGCATAATTTTTAGGCTAGCATATTTAAAACACTTCAGAGGAATTCTCTTGACCTTTGATTTTTGAAATCATGCTTTTAGATTAAAATACTCAAAATATTATCATACAAATAAGCCAAATTTATATTCATACTATAATATGCACAGGAACATGGAGCCAGGTGAAATTTACAAAAGTCACATTCGAAGACATCTGTAAATCCCCACAGTTCAGCTAAACCTCTGGCTTGCTGGTGGTAATTTTTCCTCAAACATTTGCAAACTGACATCATCCTGACCTCTCACTGAGAGCAAAACTTGGTGGCCAACCAAGGCAAATATCCAGAATCGACTCTGCTATTCTGTCAAACAGACAGCATGCCAATAGACAATTTATAATATGCCAGGCTGTGTCCCTGCAGAGTGTTCTGAGTTAGACCAGATGCCCGTGTGCAGGCTCATTCCTGGGTCAGTACAAAGGGTAGGCCAATGACATTCAAGCTACAGTAAACAGATTTCTTCAACAATCAGAATATGTGCAAGATAAAGAGACTGAGAGGAGCTCAGCCATAATTCCATCTGGCTCAGCTGATCTGTAGAAAAGGGGAGGAAGGGGGTAATGAGAATACATTATTGTATTCTTAGACCAAAGAAACCTTTTCTCACAACAGCCCTATAAGCAAAACAGAAGTGGCAAACAAAACAGCCCCACCCATTCAAAAGTGACCATATGAGGATGAGACATTGAAATGGAAGCTCAGACACAATTTCTTTGCCTATTTTGACCACTGTGCGGTTTTTAATGAATTCACTACAATGGCACTTTACACAAAGTGTACATTCTGATCCAGGGCAGAGTCAGTCACCAGCTAGAAGAGTCAGTCCTGTGGGAAATAAATTAGGTGCCACTGAAAGGAGGGTTACTTTCCAGGTTACTACATCTGGAATTAGAGTGAATATGTACATACAGCAGCAAAAATAACTGAAGACTTGGCAACTCCAAATTGCTTTAAAATAAGTGAAAGTGAATGTAAATATACCTTGTTTCTGCTACTCTCTTGTGATTTCTCCATCTTGGGCCAACCAGTCCCAGTGAGGCCCAGCTGGACAATTCTGACCAGAGCGCTCAAAGTGACTCATCAGCAGTCACAAGTGCAAGGACCACAAGCGCACAGAATCCACATAAGCTTTGGTTTCTTTTCTTGGTGATTCTGAAGAGGGTGCCAACTACATTCAATACTAGGTTTTCAGATCTCTCCAAAGAAAAATTCTGCCCCATTGTTAAACAGTTACTCCAAAAACCTCACTGCACAAGTGGCTCATGAAATAAACTCACTGGGGGATAAAATCTACTGAAAGATTAGTCTGGTGTTAAATACTGATATTTAATAAGCAACAAGAGAAACTAGAGAAAGTATGAAGATAAAAGATCTGTCGAACAGGTTTTATCAATGGTAAAACAAATAAAAATATGCTAGTTTGGTAGTAACATTTTTTACTCACTGATCCTCCCATTGGTGACCTACTTTTATGCAAAGAATTCCTCTTTTTCCAGAGCAGTTAAGTGACACTACTAGGTGAATCAGCAGTAGCCTAAATGCCTGAGTATCCCATATCAACAGGAATATAAACAATGAGACTTCTATCTACAACATTTCAAACAGCACAGTCTTTAGAGTTAGACAGATATGACTTAAAATACCACTAGTAGAGTGACTGTGTATGTTACTTAACCTCTGTTTCCTCATATGCTAGATGTTGATAAGTATTTGTTTAATATATGACTTACAGGTAATGAAACCATACATATATTGCAGTACAGAATATTTTTATATATAGCTGGGTGGTCAGTGAGCACAAATTCCTGATTCATCTTTTCCAGTCCCCAACTAATTTTAGGCACATGGAATTAATTGCACCCCAGGACTCTCCTGCCATCTGAAAGGACTGGGTAGAGAAGACAGAAAGCCTAACGTAAGAATTTAACAGGTTGATCTAGCAGTGATGACTTTCAGCGTTGAGTGGTTTCTGTCCCCATTTTGCCATGCTATGACAACATGACTCACTCTCCCTGTGTAACCACAAGTATTCCAGGAGCTGCAGATAGGCAGTGAATTTCCAGAAGTTTCTGGCAAAAATTTGCCATTATTAAAATCAAGCACTCTCCTGGCAAAATCCCACAGGAGTAAGCACTTTTCTGACATAATTTTCTCCCTAGATTAAAGATTTGTGAACCAAAGCACATATTAACACACAGGTCAGTGTGAGACAGAAATAGTTCACATATCAAATTGTCCCATGCTTTGAGTCAGGAGAGGGAGGGTAACAGTTCACTCCCCTCGCTTCTGGCTCACAGCTGGTAGCAAAGCTCGCCTGCCCTGCTCTCTGTAGAGAGGCCCACGACGACTTCTCAGTAATTTGTTCAGCAAATGTCTACAGCATCCTTATTTAAAATTAAGCCCTTCTGCTGCTGCTGCTAAGTCACTTCAGTCGTGTCCAACTCTGTGTGACCCCATAGACAGCAACCCACCAGGCTCCCCTGCTGCTGCTGCTGCTGCTGCTGCTAAGTCGCTTCAGTCGTGTCCGACTCTGCTACATGCTGCCAAAAGCTATGATCTAAAGAATTCTAGAAACTCCTTGATTCCCCACCCCCTGTTCTTAATCTGCAATCTGCCTCTGGTGACTGCTCAGCATTGACTAACACCAGGCTCTTCAGATAAATCTACCTTCAATGTACATGGAAATTCTCTCAATCCATCTCTGTTCTACTCTGTGCTTATATATTAATTTCCTGAAGATGAGCATGAATTTAGAATGTGAAACTATGGATAAAAAGACAACAATATGTCAATGAAAACACATCACAAAAATATAGGAGGGATAAATACTATTAATTCATTTTGCAGTACCTCTGAAAGTCCTAGCTACAAAGTAGTTGTTTGGGAAGAAACAATTTATCACTATTTATGAGATAAAATTTTGACTTCTGAAATCCTATTTAAAGTATCACAGAAAATTCATGTGGAGACAAACATACTACACAAAACACATGCAGTATCCAACATATACATCCTTCATATAATGAGAAAACTAGCCTTAGGCCTACTTAAAACTTAAAACTAGTGTATCTACTAACACCTGTCCTTTGTGTACAATAAGTCCCACTTTCCAAGGCTTTTGTAGCTACATTCAGTAAATGAATGTGTGCTTTGGAATATACTGAAGTATTATTTAAAGTATTATCATTTAAGTGAAAGACAGGAGGGCCTTGAAGAGGCTGCTTCACATCTCATCAAAACCTTAGAAACTGTTAAGAGGGAATCAGACCACACTTACTCTAAACGCAGGGAAATCCTCTTACAATGAGTTCACACAATGCCAAGAAAGGTGACTAAGGGCAGTATTCTTCC
Organism: Bos javanicus; assembly: GCF_032452875.1. Classification (NCBI taxonomy): domain Eukaryota; kingdom Metazoa; phylum Chordata; class Mammalia; order Artiodactyla; family Bovidae; genus Bos; species Bos javanicus. The sequence goes on along the minus strand of NC_083874.1, from coordinate 51,578,758 downwards.
CCCCTTTCTTTCTCCCCAACCCCAGCTTGTCCTAGGCTTCACCATACCCTCACATCCCTAGTCCACTCATTCTAACATCTCCATGGCCCAACCAGACAAATTGGTTCCCAGCCTTACCATCATTCATCTCCTCTGACAGCCCCTACAGAAGAGTTACCACAGCAAACAGCCAAAACAAACTTTGACTTTGGCGGGGGGCGGGGGGGGGGGGGCGGGAATGTCCACATTCTATGGTCTCATCAACTCTGATAAGAGTTTCTAGCAGATCATATCACATTAGTACAATGCAAAACTAATATTAGAAATATTAACTGGATTAACTAATATGAACTAATATCCAGAAATATTAACTAGATACTTTACATTGTAGATAGTCCGAGGTATAAATAGTATGGAAAGCATACAGAGGCGAACACCATAACCCTGAAGTCTAAGAACTTTGAAAAAACAACACTCCTCTAGGGTTTCAAAAGAGAACTTTCCCTGTAGATGACACGGCACAAGCCCTTCCTCCTTGAGTCTCATAACATCACTCCCTATAGCACCATCTTATTCTCGGGCCTATTCTATTTCTCTACAAAGCTGTGCTTGAACATCACACACTTAAGACAAACCTTCATTTCTCAAACAATTTTATAGTCAAGTCTTCATATATCTGAAGAGAAAGGGGAAATGAAAACAATTCTCTAGTGCTATGTTTCTAGAGAGGAAAACACATTCGATTATAACCCAGTCATAGGTACTACATATACTCAGTTTACCAGATAACCCTTGTCATTGCTAATAACTCAATAAAGCCAACCACATGATAGTGGTGGAGGGGGGTGAAAAATGCATGACTTTGTGGAAGACCCCTTGACTACCATCTCACCTCATTTTGAGAAACAGCTTCATTTTTTAGTATAATCAGGTTCCCAGCACTCTGCCCACTTTGGCCTGTGAGGTGCCTGCTGTCACCTGACGCTGCTTGGGCTCCCCCAGGTCCCGGTCCTGTCTGTGCCCCTGTGTTGTAAAACATGAAGGTATCGCTCCCTGAGCCTGCTGTCAGACAGGCCTTGTAGCAGTAGGTCTTGGTGAGGGAGCCGTTCCCTCGCACTTCGATGAAGTGAGGCTGCACTTTGAGGCCAGGAGGTATCCTGGCATCAATATTGTTGTTGGCCTGCTTGTAGAGTTCTGCAGGGCACCTCTCCCTCACTCCACAGAAGCCTCCACAGCACGTGGTGCCATAAGCAGTGTAGCGGTAGCACTTGATGATGCTCAAAACAATGATTGTCAAAAGAAATATAAAAGACACTGTGCTTAGTGCTATTATGAGATAAAGTGTAATTTCAGAGTATGTCCGAGGACTTTTCACGTGTCTCTGAGTGTCAGGGAGGATTCTGGAAACCCTATCCACCACAGCTACTGTAATGGCCACAGAGGCTGACAACGATGGCTCTCCATTATCTCGGACCACCACGGTCAGGTTGAAAGTGGTTCCAGTCTCGTCTCCCATCTTCCTGGTAGTCCTAATTTCTCCTGTGTGGAGCTCTACTTTAAAGAGGTCCAGGTCAGAAATCTGGGACAGATGGTAAAAGAGCCAAGCATTTTGCCCAGAATCTGAGTCCATGGCTATGACTTTAGTGACCAGGTAGCCAGCAGGGGCAGTTCGAGGCACCATTTCAATGGCTACTGATGAATTGGTTGAGGTAGGGTACAGGATGTGAGGGGCATGGTCATTCATGTCCACTACATACACATTGACGGTCACAGTGCTGCTCAGTGGTGGGCTCCCATTGTCTCGGGCCTCCACAATCACAAAAAACTCCCGAAACTTCTCATAATCAAAGGAGTTGACAGCATAAAGGCTGCCACTGGCACTGTTAATGGAGACATAGGAAGTGACCGGCAGCCCTTGAACTTCCCTCTCCAGGAGGGAGTAGGTCACCTCCGCATTCTCCTTTTCATCTGGGTCCGTGGCTTGCACAGTGCAGAGCAACACCCCTGGCAAATTGTTCTCCTCTATGTAGATGGAGTAGGAGTCCTTTGGGAAGCTGGGGGGATTGTCATTGATGTCAGAGATCTCAACCTGCAGTGTCCGCTGGGACGTGAGCTGTGGTACTCCCCCATCAGTGGCAGTCACTGTGATGTTGTAGGCAGCCACCCGCTCCCGGTCCAGGGGTCCACTCACCACCAGTGTGTAGGAGTTTCCAAAACCATTCAGTCGGAAAGGCAGTGCGGCCTCCAGTCCCAGGCTCACTTTCCGGTTGGGACCCGAGTCTTGGTCATTGACACTGAGAAGGGCCACAACAGTGTTGGAGGCAGCGTCCTCAGGCACCGGGCTGTACAGATCCGTGAGCACCACCTCTGGTGCGTTATCATTCACGTCCACGATATCCACCAGCACCTTGCAGTGACCCACCATGGGCACCGGACCCCGGTCAGTTGCCTGCACATAGATCTGGTAGGAGGAGGCCTCCTCGTAATCCAGCGCTCCGCTGACGCGCACTTCCCCCGTGCTGGCGTCGATGCTGAAGAGCTGTCTCTCCCGGTCCGACGTGTAGCTGCTCAAGGAGTACGTGAGCTCGCCATTGGAGCCCTCATCCGGGTCGGAGGCATTCAGCTTCACCACTAGCGTGCCTGGGGGCGAGTCCTCTCGAAGGTGGACGCGGTAAGTGGACTGGTCGAAAGCGGGAGAATTGTCGTTAGTGTCCAGGACTCGCACCGAGATCTGCGCGGTGCCGGAGCGGGCTGGGCTGCCCCCGTCCACAGCTGTGAGAACCAGGTGGTGCAAGACTGCCTGCTCGCGGTCTAGGCCCTTCCGCAGCAGCAGCTCCAGCACCTTACTGTTCTCTTGCAGGGGTTTCAGGTCCAGCTCGAAGTGCTCATTGGGGCTGAGCTCGTAGGTCTGCACCGAGTTGGTGCCCACGTCGGGGTCCTGGGCGCTCTCTATGTGAAAGCGCGCTCCAGGGGCCACCGATTCGCTTACCTGCAGCTGGTAGTCGGGCCGCGGGAAGCGGGGCGAGTTGTCGTTGATGTCCAGCACCTCCACCTCCACGGCGCTCACCGCCACCGGGCTGTGCGCCAGTACTTCCAGACTGAGCAGGCAGCGAGGCCGCTGCTCGCACAGCGCCTCCCGGTCAATGCGCTCGTTGACGAAGAGCGCTCCATTGGTCAGGTCCAGCTCCAGGTAGCGCGGGCTGGGCGCACCCAGGTGGTGGATGCGCAGGCAGCCCGGCCCCAAGCGCCGCAGCTCCAACCCCAGCGCACGAGCCACGTTGCCCACAGGCGCGCCGGGTGCCTGCTCCTCCGGCACCGAGTATCGCAGCTGGGAGGCCGCTGGGCCCGGCAGCAGCAGGAGAAGCTGCAACAGCGGCAGCCAGGACATGGGCGGCTGGAGTCGCGGATGCACTGTCTCCCCGGGTCTGATGCCCGCCAGCTCCATAGCCACCGGCCACGGCGGAGGCAGCCGGGCAGGGCCGGAGGCAGCAGCTTCCCCAGCCTTGCTCCACGCCCCGGCCGCGCCTCCGCCTCCGCTTGTGCCGCCCAACGCCCGCTCCCCCACACCTCACGTGCCAGCAAACGCTAGCAAATGCCGGGGGCCGCTCCCCTCGTGGGCCCTCCGGAGGGCTCCTGGCCCCGCCGCCAGCCCTGACTCCCCATATCCCAGCTCTTCCGCTCGCCACCGAGTCGCTCTGGCTTCGCTTCCTTGCCGCCGCCGCCGCCGCCGCCGCTGGTCCAGGGGGAGGGAAGAGGAAGCAGAAGGGGAGGGGGAGGAGTGCTCAGCAAGTCCGGCTCCGATTCCGCACCGAGGTGGCGGACGGCGACCGACCCGGTCAGCCCAGTCGCTCCAACCACTCCAGCCCCAGCTCCTGCACGCCGGACCCGCCGGATCCCGGCAGACCGCGGGAACACGGCCACTCCCTTTCTCCCAGCCCCCACTGTCCTGTTCAGCCCGTCTCCACGGTCCCTCGGCTGCTGCACGGGTCTTGTAAGCAGATTCTAGGAAAGACTGCTAAATCTCTAGGACTCGAGCTATCAGCTCCCAGGGAAAGATTTCCAAGCGCAATTCAAGAAAATACACCGAGGGCCTCAGCTAAGTACTGGTATCTGGGCGGCGGCTTCACGTTCAAAGAAACAAACGCCAGAGAGGCACTCTGGAGGATGAGGAGAATTATTTCTCTGACCCCAGCATTTTCCCTGAATACTCCTAAATACTGCAGAAAGTGTTCAACTTCTAGAGCAGAGGGAGGGGGTGGGAAGTGCTGTCCTCTTTCGCGGAGCAGACCTAAAACTAGCATCCTGGGATCCAACACTCCTGGCCGAATGGCCTTTACTTTGAATGTGTGCCTTGGCAAATAACCAGTATTTCAGGTTTTAAAATTCTTTAAAACATTGGTTCCATGAGGCTGCAGGCTAAGCTCTTACTTGACCACTTTTGATCACAGTGGGGAGAATCTGGTAAAATTTTAAAGAGTTTCTTCCTTCAAGCTTTTCCTCATTTTACTTCAAATCTTTATCATTTATCACCCAAAACATTTTCTTTGTTCTTTCAAATGATTTAATATTTTTTCTTTAATGAATGACAATGTCAAGAGCCTGCAAAACCATTACATCAAGATTGTTACTCTTGATTTCCCAAGCCTGTCCAGAAGTTGGAATCCATTAATGCTTTGCAGTGAAAAGTCTGCTGTTATTAAGCAAAATGTGGGAGGTTAGGATTTATCTTACACTACCAGGCAACAATTTCAATGGCTGCAGCTCATATTCCATAAATACGAGGCTCCTCTACACCTGCTGGTCTCTGCAGGTGTAATACACACCTTGTATTGCTGCAGAGGCAACAAAAGGATAACCAATTGCCTTCAGTGAACAGAAAGGCAAAAGAATCAGAAAAAGCCTTTCTGTGCTGTGTCATTGCCTCTTCTTCTCTGTTCTGAGCATCCACTTTCCCCAGGCCTTCTCATCTATTCTGCAAGAGTTTAAAACTCATTGCCCCACTTGTTAAAAAAAAAAAAAAAAAGCACTCACTCCTCTTCTTTCAGCATCCTCTCACCCCTTGATCTTCTGCTGTGGGTCATTTCCTAGCTATGAACTGCAACAAAACTAGAACAAGACCTGACATTTGACATGCTTTGCTCCTTCAGGGGGTGAAGGGGCCAAGGCACCCAGGTTTCAAAGGCCTGGACTAGGGCATCTCTTCTTCCCACATACCAGGTGCACCCTCTGACAACTCCACAACCTAACTCATTTTATTCCAGAGAAGCTCCCAGCTTCCTTCTATCTCTTCCTTCTATGTCTTCCATGTGTTGCTTCTTATTTGCCCTCTTTGTTCCCTCAAGGGTGCAGAGAGGGAAGCAATTTCCATCGCATTCTAATTCTATCTCCTTTCCTAGGCCTCTGGCTTCTCCCTCTGTCAGCTTCCTTCCAAAATGTCCCTATAGTAACTCTGTCTCTGTTTGCTGTGGTAATTTGATCTCAGAAAGCCTTAAACTTTCAAGTGCATGAATTGTAGGTCTGGCCTATGTCTTCACCCATTACTTATTTCTGAAAATAAATGGCTTATAAGTGGAATCAAGTTATAAGTTGTCAGGAAGAATGACCTTTTCTTCCCTCATCTCCTCCCAGGCTTTCATAGTCACTGCCACCTCTGCCCACAGCTCGGGAACCTGGTCACTAGGCATTGACCATGCATGGACCTGTGCCCCTGACAAGATCACAGGCTCTTAAGGAAGAGATGAAAATGACAGAGGTTTGGTAATGTTTTTAATGGAAGCCCCCAAGTGTCAACTCAGGAGAAAAATCAGGCCTCTTCTCTTAGTAATCTTGTCATCTTCCAGCAAGGACATCTGCCAGGTTGTCCATCTTGATGTGTCAGGATCATAAGCTTCAGCTAGTGCTCACTCCCTCAATGGCTGAGAAGGCAAACAGCACCAGTGCAAATCAGCCACCTTTTCAAAGATACACTGAAGAGATGGTGTACTCTGTATTTGGCACTACAATGATTTAGTTCCTCATATGTTGTACATGTCTCATGCCAACCTTACTAGTTATTGGAATGGGATTGTTTAGACTGCTGGCAGGTGCCCTGTCCATGAATATTAGTACTAATGCCTCAGCCATACCACTATGCACTCCTTCCTTTCCTCAGACCTTCAAGAACCTCTACAGAAAAGCAGAGTAGCACAGTGTAGTAATACAGATTTTGAAGTCAGTCACACCCCTGCCAATGACTAACCATGTGGCCTTGGTCATGTTATATAACTTAAACTTTAGCTTACTCATTATAATTGGGGAAGACAAATTTAAGTAAACTCATAGAATCATTACAATTACATGAAATGATATATATAAAACAATCTTAGGGAGATTAAAGAGGTACAAACTTCCTCTTATAAAATAAGTCACAGGTATGAAACATACAATATGGGAATATAGTCAATAATAATGTGATAACTCTGTATAGTGACAAATGCTAACTAGACTTATTGTGGTGATCATTTTGTAACACACAGAAATATTGAATCACTGTGTTGTGTGCCAGAAATTAACATAGTGCTGTATGTCAATTATACTTCACAAACACACGAACTCATAGAAGAAGAAATTAGATTTATGGTTACCAGAGGTGAGAGGGTAGGAGAGGGGGAGTTAGATGAAGCCAGTTAGAAGATAGGCTTCATACAAACTGCCAATTATAAGGTAAGTACTAGGGATATAATGCACAAGATGATAAATAATATAATTGATACTACTATATATTATATATGAAAGCTGTTAAGAGAGTAAATCCTAAGAGTTCTCATCACGAGGAAAGAAATTTTATTTTTCTTTCATTTTCTATCTATACGAGAAACTGGATGTTCATTAAACATTGTAGTAATTATTTCATGATGTATGTAACTTAAATCATCATGCTGTACACCTTAAACTTATACACTGCTGTATGTCAGTTATATCTCAATAAAATTGGAAAGAGAAAAACAACCTACATAGTAATTGACAAATGTTATTATTATCATTATTATCAAAATGCAACAACTTCTTATCATCAGATAACCTCCTTAATTGACAGTCTGTATATAGCATGGCCCTTTAAAGTATTGAACAAAGATTAGCACCTGTAACTATGCCAGACAGGAAGTTGGTGATGATGGGGAAGATGAATGTGTACCAAAGTTGACCTTATCCTATATTTTGAAAACAAAAACCAGTCCTTTTCTATATCACCAAAGAAAAGGGACTTACGTCATGAGAATTCCTTCAAGGGATTTGTTTCCTCACAAGAGATTCACCTTATTTAAGATATGTGAAAATACGCTAGCAACAGAGTACAGAACTGTTGCCAAACATGCTGTAATATCTAACACCCAGTGTAGAGACTGGCACAGAGGTACTTAATAATGTTTCTTGAACAGAACTAAATTTACAACTTCACTGTACAATTATCTCAAATAAAAATAGCTTCATCTTTTCTCTCCCCCTTTCCAAATCTTATCTATATTTCAAGATCCATCTTAAAACCTACCTAATCCATGAAACATTGTCTATTCTAAACATAAGGTCTTTTTATCTCTCTAAATGCTGACATTCAGAATTCTAAACGTGTCATTTTTTAATTCATCCAAATGCTTTAATATTATTTCTTTATCTTAATTACAACCAACCTACAAGCAGAAGCCATGTTGTATGTGTCTTTATCTTCTTCACAGTGTAGGAAACCTCTCAATAAATAAGTGATGGGTGTTTCCACTTCTTCAGATCCTTTTTTAGCAGATATAAGAAGAGCTATCGCTTCCCTTTTTTTCCCCCAGATCTCATGGTGAGAGGGTTCAACGGTCCACAATGATTTAACTTCCTTTAAAATTTGAAATTCAAAATATTTCAAACCTGGAACTAATTCTAAAGTTGCTGGACTCTTTAAGAAAGGATCTGCTCAAAAGTATTTTATTATCACTCTTTCTACTTTATAATTACAAATTATATATAAAAAAGATATTCCCTGCTCATAACAAAGAAAGTGACATGATATGAGAAGCACCACACACACACAAAACATGATTTTGTTTACCCCCATGTTAGCCAAGAACTCTGAAATAGCCTCCCTTAATTATATCCCTCAATTGTATCTGTGAAATGCATCTATCCTGAGGTCATTGGACACAGGAGCAAAACCAATCAGAACACAACCCAATTAAGCCTCTGAGTGCTTAGTGAACTCTCCTAATTCACATAAACTTTCCTTTATTATTAGTGTCATTACAAATCATTTTACTTTGGGGAAGTAAACAATCTAGAATCTTTTGACCACAAGGTGTTCTCATTAGTTGGATCAGGCTTTGGGCTGACCAATATGGGAACATCTGTCAAATAGGGAAGGTTATAATTTTTAGTTTTAAGGTGTGTATTTATGTTGTTCCACCAACTGAGCACATGACATATAATTTAAAAACAGAGACAAATGAACTTCCCAATGTTTAGTGTGGTCCAAAAGAGTTTAAAAATTTCATCTTATTATAAAGGAACTGCACCTCTGATCTTTATACATCTAGAAAAGGAAAATGTTTACAAATATGATTATAGCATTCTTTACAGGTTCGGCATCCAATGACTGGAGAGATAAAAAAAGATTTTTCATTTAACATGATGGTTGAATTTTTTCCATAGTCCCTTTCCTCCAGAGGGAATGCATTAGCTTTTAGGGAAAGATCCTTTAAGTCTTTAGTTCTAAGAAATTAATATACTGTTGATTCGAGACTGAGGCATCTGAAAATTGCTTACAATAAACAAAGGAACTCAAACTATCTTTGGATAAATAATAAAAAGGGAGAAATACACTAAGAGATTGGGGCAGATAGTGTAATAGATAAAATCAAACTATTCACTTATTAGAGAGCTTTGCTTCTCTATCACTATTTTCAATTGAGATGGCCTACTAAAAATCACAGAATGTTAAAGGTTGAGAGAAATTTAGAAAGTATCTCACCCAAATTCTTTACTTTTCATTGAGCAAAATGTTTAAGTGGAACTTGAACCTCAAGATCAGTGAGGAGATAGGAAACATAAAAGTGCTAAAAGTAAGCCAAGTAATAAATGATCTTCCAGAGTATTAGCGGAACTTACAGATGTGACTAGAGTACCAAATTTCCTATTTTTTTAAAAGTGCCATTGAGTCTGATATAAATTCCTTCAAAACTATTGTTACTAAAGTAACTGTTTTTGAGCACTTAGAGACAAAGGCATTCATACTAGGGACCACTTTGGCTTAACTGAAAACTGGTAACATCAAACCAACCACATAAACTTTTTTAAAAAATCCACATGGGCATTTTAGATTTTCAGTTGCTAGAATAATTGACAAGGAAAATGCTATAGGCACAGTCTATTTGGAATTCATGAAGACATTAAATAAAGTCCCCCAATATCTCCTTACAGACAAAAGGAAGGAAGGAAGGCTATGGACAGTGTAATTAGATGATTTCATAATTATTTGGATAACAGTGACAAAAAGTGTTTATTAATGGAATGTTTCAGCCTGAAAGGAGAATTCTTGTAGGTGACCGCAGAGATTCACCATTGGTCTTAGCAGTTAGTTATTCAACATTTTATCAATGACTCAAACCAAGGAAGCATCAATAGTCCACGCCAATCCAGCAACAAGTTGAGCATTCTGGAATGAGAATACCAACTGCCTGGAGTAAGCCATGTTTCTAATTCACTAAAATTAGAACCAATATTCTATTTGAGACTCAATGCATGCCAGAAATTGGTAAGTTTGTATTTAAGTTAATTCCTGGCTTCTGGTATTGCCATTAAAACCTGTTCCAAGTTTCCATTCATCACTCAAGGCCTTTTATTTTAATAGAAAAACTTGTTTTGGCCCTGTTTCTCTTCTTCAATTCTTGGGATTTTAGCCATAGAATAAAATAAGACGGTAATTGGCACTAAAACAATACCCTTGTTCCCAAGTGGGTTTTAGCCAAAGCAGTCATCGATTTGTACACATTTTTTTTTAATTTCAAAAAATGTAGATATTGGTGAGGTACCTGGAATTGGAACTGTTTTTCAGGATTGACCTGTTTGGTCTAAACGAAGGTCACAGTGTCTTCTTTCTATACCCATTGTGTTTGCTGCTTAGAGAAAACAAATATACACCTCCACCTAAAAAGGGTGAATTCTCAGAAGTATCTGTTCATATATACAGAGTGTCAAGTAATTATTGGCTTTTTGGTTCCTCCTTGCCATGTTGATGCCTTAGCACTACGTTTATATATTGTTTCTATACACATTATTTCATTTAATGCTCACAAGAGCACAGTCCCCAATCAGGTTGGTACTGATGAAGAAACTAGATACCCAAAAGGTGAAGAAATTTAACAGAATCTTCAGGAAGCTCTTTTCCATGCCCTTTTTTCTTGAGCTAGAAATACCACCTCTGACCACTACACATGCACTTTTAATTAAGAATTATGTTACTGCCTCCAGCAAAAAGTTCCAAGTATTTTATATGAGCTCCTATCCAATTCCTTTTACAACTATAATTTTTTGATCTTTTAGAGACTTCAGTTGGAATATATACATATACACACACACGTGTGTGTGTGCGTGCTAAGTCGCTTCAGTCGTATCCGACTCTGTGCAACCCTATGGACTATAGCCTGCCAGGTTCCTCTATCCATGGGATTCTCCAGTCAAGAATACTGGAGTGGGTTGTCATGCCTTCCTCCAGGGGATCTTCCCAACCCAGGGATCAAACCTGTGTCTCTTATGTCTCCTGCATTGGCAGGCAGGTTATTTACCACTAGGGCCACCTGGGAAGCCTACACACACACACACACACACACACACACACACATACACACGCACACAAACACACGTACGTGCACACACACACGTACGCGCACGCACACACACACACACGCACACACACACGGTGGTTGGCCTTAGCAAAACTGCAATACAAAACAGATTTGTGTTTCATTTCTTCTTTCAGTACCATCTTCCCACCTACAATATTGTGCCTAAGTAATTGGGTTTTACAAATGAACCTCTTTTTTGGCCATACTACATGCTTTGCAGGATCTCATCTACAATATTCTGCCTAAGTAATGGGGTTTTACAAATAAATTGGCTTAGGGATCTTAGTTCCCTGACCAGGGGATGAACCTGGGCCCTCTGAAATGGAAGCACAGCATCCTAACCACTGGACGACCAGGGAATTCCCAGACTTTTCTAATATCTCATTCGTGTATTTGTTGTGATGGATATTGTTAAATAAATTCTTCAGCAGTTATGTGTACATTATAAGGTGGGTAAAATATAAATTCTCTAAATTAGCCAATTTAAGATGTATCCTGTGATATGAAAAGATCATTAAGGTATTTTGATGAGCAATTACTGTTATCTAAAACTTTTATCAAAGTTAGAAACCTCTCAGAGTTCCAAGACACTTATAGATTCTTCATTTTTGTGGTATCCTCAGAACTTTTTACAATGGATCTTTTAGGTGGTAAGATTCTAGGACTAAATTCCACGAGCAATTATAGACCCAACTCCACTTGAAGGTTTTTAATCACATCATATGCTTAGGTCATGCACCTAGGGAGGGTCCTCTTATAATAATACTGCTTGCACCAAGCAAGAGTTCGTGTACAGGTGGGTCCTTTGCCTGAGAGGCCATATTTTGCTCCAGAACAAATTAGGTCAGGACTCCTCTCCCCCTCACTCCCCCTCCAAGGAAAATAAAATAAAACTTTACAGCAAATGGAAAAAAAAAATAATCCTGCTTAATGTAAAACCAGACTCTTAAGATTCAAGATCTGGCTCTACTGTTTATTATGTGTCCTTGGGAAAGGTTTTCGCATGCTCTCTCTCTCTCTCTCTGTAGATCTCAGCTTAGTAAAATAGGGGGAAACAGTACTTACTACCAACAGTTTCTGCTAGGCATTTATTGAGATAAAGCATGAAAAATTTCCATTTTATGCATTTTCAATGATTATTAGCCAGAAAAAAAGAGGGCACAGCATAGGGATAGAAGTCTCATAAAATTATCAAAATAACCTGAAGAGAAAGGAGGGATGAGTAAAAAGAGCAAAACTCCAAATTTCTGCATTCTCTTTTTGCATTCTTGACTGATGGAATTGAGGAGAAAAATCTAGCACTGAGAAGAAAAATCTAGTACTGGTTCTATTTATTTAGCGTCTCTAATCTAATGGTCTCAAAGATCTTAAAATCACAGGATCCCCACCAGCTTGCCTACCCTCCATGGCCGACAAGGAAGCAGCCTTTGATGACGCAGTAGAAGAATGTGTGCTCAATGAAGAATACAAAATATGGAAAAAGAACATTCCTTTTCTTTACAATTTGGTGATGACCTATGCTCTGGAGTGGCCTAGCCTAACTGCACAGTGGCTTCCAGATGTAACCAGACCAGAAGGGAAAGATTTCAGTATTCATCGACTTGTCCTGGGGACACACACACGTCAGATGAACAAAACCACCTTGTGATAGCCAGCATGCAGCTCACTAACCATAATGCTCAGTTTGATGCTTCACACAAAAACAGTGAAAAAGGAGAATTTGGGGGTTTGGGCTCAGTTAGTGGAAAAATTGTATTAGAAATCAAGATCAACCTTGAAGGAGAGGTAAACAGGGCATGCTATACACCCCAGAACCCTTGCATCATTGCAACAAAGACTCCATCCAGTGATGTTCTTGGTTTTGGCTATACAAAACATCCTTCTAAACCAGACCCTTCTGGAGAGTGCAACCCAGACTTGCATCTCTGTGGACATCAGAAGGAAGGCTACAGGCTTTCTTGGAACCCAAATCTCAGTGGGCACATACTGAGTGTTTCAGATGATCACACTGCCTGCCTGTGGGACATCAGTGCTGTTCCAAAGAAAGGGAAAGTTGTGGATGCGAAGACCATCTTCACAGGGCACACGGCAGTAGTAGAGGATGTCTCTTGGCATCTGCTCCATGAGTCCTCTTTGGGTCAGTTGCTGATGATCAGAAACTTAATATCTGGGATACTCATTCTAACAATACTTCCAAGCCAAGCCACTCAGTTGATGCTCACACTGCTGAAGTGAACTGCCTTTCTTTCAGTCCTTATAGTGAGTTCATTCTTGCCACAGGATCAGCTGACAAGACTGTTGCTCTGTGGGATCTGAGAAATCTGAAACTTAAGTTGCATTCCTTTGAATCACATAAGGATGAAATATTCCAGGTTCAGTGGTCACCTCACAATGAGACTATTTTGGCTTCCAGTGGTACTGATCATAGACTGCATGTCTGGGATTTAAGCAAAATTAGAGAGGGACAATCCCCAGAAGATGCAGAAGATGGGCCACCAGAATTGTTTATTTATGGTGGTCACACTGCCAAGATATCTGATTTCTCCTGGAATCCCAACAAACCTTGGGTGATTTGTTCTTTATCAGAAGACAATATCATGCAAGTGTGGCAAATGGCAGAGAACATTTATAATGATGAAGACCCTGAAGAAAGTGTGGCTCCAGAAGGACAAGGATCTTAGATCATGTCTGCACTTTTTGGACTCCCCTGTTCTTTCTCTCAACTCTGAGACTGATTTAACACTGGTTTTGAGACACAGACTTTGTTTGGTTATCCCTCTATAATAAATTCTATCAACAATGTTATTATTAGTCCAAACAGAAGGTGTTTTCTAAACATTAACTGGTGGCTTCTTGATTCAGCAGAGCCACAGACTTATACTTAAATTTTCTTTAGGAATTTTCTAGTAACAGAGGTCTAAAAGTAGCCACAAAAAAGGGGGAGTATTGTGTGCGGTTATTTTTCTTCTTATGCTATACCCCCAAGTTTTTCAGACTCATTTAAGTAAAGGCTAAAGTGAGTAAGAAATAGAGCCAAGTGAGATAGGTGTCTGAGCCATGAAGTATAAATACTACAAGATGTTGTTTTTATTCAGGAAATAGAGGAGATTCAAGTCATACAAATTCCTACATGCTGAGCTTTCCAGGATGCACATTTTCTTACATAGACCAGTCCCCTCTCAGTTTCTTCAGTTAAGTCAAGACAATGTGTTCTTCCTTCCCCATATATTTTTGCTTGTTAGTGTATTTCTTGAGCTGTTTTAATATTATTTCTTTACTTTCTGTGAAATGGTTTTTTAAAAAAACTTGGGAATACCAAGTTGTAAAGGTATTCCCTTTACAACATGGTTGTAAAACCATGTTTTTACCTGACAGTTATACCACAGGTAGACTGTCCAGTTAAGTTGAGAAGAGTGATTCAATAGCTTGTATTTGTTTTTAAAATTAAATTAATCCTGGATAAGAGTTGCTTTTTTTTTTAAGGAGTTAGTCCTTGACCACTAGTTTGATACCATCTCAATTTTGGGTGACCTGTTTCACAGCAGGCCTGTTACTCTCCATGACTAACTGTGTAAGTGCTTATAATGGAATACATTGCTTTTCTACATTTAAAAAAAAAAGATCTTAATATCATTTAATTTATACATCTACAACTTGAAGTGGGTTAATGCCTACTTTAGCCTTCCAGCCCTGAGTAGAAAAATATGTATACACACATGCATACCAAACTTTCCAATTAGTTAACACTTTAACTTGAGACTTTTTCTTTATCTAAATCTATTGGGGAATTTTTCAATAAACTCAGTAAACCAAAGACAATAAGGTAGTAACCTTAATGAAGATATAAAACCGAAGCACAGAATGGTTTGATAATTTACTAGAAATAAGAGTTGGTTTCAAGCAGATCAATGGCACCCCACTCCAGTACTCTTACCTGGAAAATCCCATGGACGAAGGAGCCTGGTAGGCTGCAGTCCATGGGGTCGCTAAGAGTTGGATATGACTAAGCGACTTCACTTTCACTCTTCACTTTCATGCATTGGAGAAGGAAATGGCAACCCACTCCACTGTTCTTGCCTGGAGAATCCCAGGGACAGGGGAGCCTGGTGGGCTGCTGTCAATGGGGTTGCACAGAGTCGGACACAACTGAAGCGACTTAGCAGCAGCAGCAGCAGGGGGGAAAATCTCACTTTCTCCCTTTCAAGTTCAACGTTACATCTATTATAACAGAACTGTCACCCTAAGATATTCAATATCCTTTATAATTAAAATTTCATCATAGCCTCCCATGATTGGTTTTCTGCTATACTCTTAAGCTAGACTACTATTCCTCTGATCCAATTATCATAAGCTCATTTGAAATCTCAACTGTATATGAAACATTTATTGGTTCATAAATCAGTGTATACATAGGATATACTAGACAGATATGTCTCCTAGGATATGTAGGTTTAGTGCTCCTTAAGCTAGCAGGAGTTGAAAAATAAAGAGGATTTTCAAATTACAAAAAAGTCCTTCTTTCCAAGTGTCAACAATGATGTGTTAAGAAAGTAGCTGCAACCCTGAAAAAATAAGACCATGAGTTTCCTGAGTACACATCCCTGGATGAGAAACTAGCTATAATTCTGAGAACCTGGCAATTTTAGGTTGGGGGTAGGGACAGAAAATTAAATTATCATGGATTATTCCCTATGCTTATTTCCCCCCAATATATTTTTTAAAAAATCATGGAGAAATTCAATAATGTTACAATACATAGCCAAATTAAATTATCAAATTTTATTCTCATTAAAGAATTTGTATATGCATCAAGGTTACTGAGCTAACATTAAAAAGCAAATGGAATAAAACTTATAGGCAAGCAGGAGCACTTTATAATCCTCCATCAATCCTCATTCATCATTTATCTTAATGGCAGAAAAGTCTGAATATCCAGATAAAAAAATTTCTTTTGTTCCCTAATTTAGATGAGTTTAGTAATCTTAAACTTTAGCATACATAAGAATTTCTCTTTAAAGTGGTACCAATACAACTAGGGAAAATGTACTTGGAAAGATTTATGTGATTTGCAAGTTTTTACTAATTAAACATGTTATTCACCACACACATACACTTTGGACCCTAACCCTAGAGTAATATGTGACTGCACTGTATTTCCATTTATTTTATCTATATGCTATTTTACTATTAAGGCTCATAATTTGTAAACAAGAAAACTGCCTTATGTTAGGGTGTCAGAATCTTATTTGGAGAAATAATTCAGAGCTGAACAATCTCAGTCATTCTTATTAAAAGAAAAATTCTTTTTTTCTGATATTGGGAACCTTTTCATTCATTCAAAATTTATTGAAAATTTACTTTGTGACAAGAACTAAACACTAAAGCTCTGATGCCCTTTCCTGGTATCTCATATACTTTTAATTTATTTATTATATTAAAGTTATATTATAATCAACTAAGGAAAAAACATCTGGGGATCACTAGCAAGTAAAAGTATATTTGTTATACTGCTGTAAAAAGCTTTTATTGTATATGTATGTGCTTTTTGAATAAGTGAATATAGTATGTCCATACTTTTAGGTTTTAAAAAGATGTAAATTTTGGTTATATTTCCTACATGAAATTTTATTTTTTTCTTGGTCTTCTATTTATTTTATTTAGGTTCAATAACATTAAAAAATACATGCTGCTTGTACAAAACTCAATTCATCCAGAAAAGGCAAAAAAAGTGAAAGTCCCTTCAAATCCCATTCTCCTGTACACTACATCATTAATAGATAATTATATATTCCTCCAGACTTTTATGTATACATAAACATGTACATTATATATATTGCCCAAGTGTAACCACATTCTACATACTACCGTTTATTTTTACTTAACATTTATGATGTCACCACAGATAACTCTGGGGGGTTTTGTTTATTTGTTTTGTTTTTTGGCCCTGTGGTGCTACCTGCGAAATCCCAGTTCTCTGACCCAGATTGAACCCGGGTCCTTGGCAGTGAAAGCACAGAGTTCCAACCACTGGACAGCCAGGGAATTCCCCAGATAACTCTGTTTTACTCCTGGTAGTGGCTGTATAATATTCAGCCATTATGAATACTTCATAATTTATTTTTACTATATGATTGAATATTTAGGTGTATTTCTGAAAGTGTGTGCATGTATGTATGTGCTTATGTGTTTATTTTGAGAGGTGCTTAGTTAAAAGTATGCACATATAAATTTTAATCAGACATGGCAAAATGCTTTCCTAAATTTCTGTGCCAATTTACACTCACAATCAATAGTAAAAGTGCCAATTCATTACTTCTAATTTGTCTTTAAAATTCTTAGTTCATAATACAGTAAAGAAACACACAATCATGTTCACAGCAATATTTTGTTTTCCTTATAAAAGGTCTCATAATTATTTCATACTACTCCTATAAATTACACCTAAATTCTCATTGAGAAAGTTAGCTTACTTCTTTGAATTTATTTCACTTAAGCTGACTTGTTTCATCATACTGTTTTTACTTATTTATTTTTATCTTTTGGTCGCACTGCATGGCATGTGGAACTTAGTTCCCCAACCAGAACCTATGCCTTCTGCACTGGCAGTGTGAAGTCTTAACCACTGGACCACAAGGGAAGTCCCCACATCACAGTGTTTTTATGTCATTTTTACCCTATATCCAGTAGGGTTAGAAGTTGTTCCTTTAAGAATATACATTCCTTAGCTGTATAAATCTTAATTATATTGAATTGCTTAATAGTGCTTTCGGGTCTACTATATCCTTCTACTTTTCTGTCTGTTCATTCTATTAATTTTTGAGAGCTGGATATTTAAACTCCAACTAAAAATCTTAATTTATCTACTTAAAAAATAATTATAATATATAGTGGAACTGTATGTAACTTTGTTATGTATTTTCCAAGTCTCTTGTAAATGTGTTATCATACTTTCATAATTTAAAAAATAAAGAATATTTAAGAAAAGAAAATACATTTCTTGATATCTAACTCTCTCAAACATTCATTCAACCCTTTATCTGGAGATAAATAAATTATTAAGTTTAATTCCTGGATTAATGTGATATTTAAGTAAAATCTTTAAAGAAAAGGTCTGAAGCTGAATCCAGTATACCTAACTAAGCTCATGATAGGCCTTCTGAACGAATACATACAGTAACTTTCTGAGGGCTCCTGAGAGTAAACAAAAGCAAGGAGATCTGGTGGGGAGCCAAAATTTGGAGAAAGGGTTTAGCATGGTGTGAGCTTCCTGTTTTTGTTGCTTTGCTCTGAGGACAGGCCATGGTTGTGGCACAACATGAGGAAGCTAGAGCTCTGACAGATAGACCTCATTTTCTCAGGCATGAGGAATTAATGAAGAGTTAGTAGCAACCACAACAATTGGAGGAGAGAAAGATCCTTAAGTGGAGAGAGCCAGATAAAGGGAATTCTTTACACATCTCTGTAGACCCCTTAACACATATAGAAAACCAAGGCTACAGCTAAAAGAACTAAACTTAAATTTGAACTACTGCCCATCACAAGCCAGAGAAGTTTTGTATTTTCAGTCTAATCATTTATTCTCTCCTAAAACAAAAACATGAACACCCTTCAGAAAAATGTAACACAGTACAGAGTCTCCACAACACTTATAATATCCAGGATACATTCAAAATTATGTAGCATACAAACAACTAGTAAAATGTGATGTGTTTTCAAGGGTAAAGACCACCAGGAAATGAAACCTGAGATGATGCAGGAGTTGAAATTAGCAGACCATGACTTTAAGGTAGCTACTCTAACTATATTTAATAACATGAAGAGCACCATGCTGGTAATGAATGAAAATAAAGAAAATCTGAGCATAGAAAATATTAAAAAAGAACCCAGTGGAAATACTAGTACTAAAATATCATGAAATAAAAATTCATTGAGTAGGCTTAATAGAAGAGTGGAGATAATAGAAGAAAAAGTCAGTGAACCTGAAATTAGAGTAAGAGAAATGATCAAATCTGAAGGAGAGAGAGAAAGAATTGAAATCAAATAAACAGAGCCTCACAGACCTACACGACAATGTAAGAATATTCTAGAATAGAATATAGGATATATAGAGAATATAGGACATATATTCCTATATATGAGGATATAGAAATATGACTATTAAGGACAAAAGTTAAACTCTACAATGATAAAATCAGAAAATATTCAAAAGTTTCATATGTAGGTGATAGAGTTCAGAAAGAGAGAAAACAGAGAATAGAGCCAAAAAATATTTCACTTTATTAGGAATTAAGGACAAAAATTTTTCCAGATTTGGTGAAAGACATAAATTTACAGGTTTAGTAAACTCAGGTAATCCCAAACAGGGTAAATATGAAGAAAACCACAAGCAAGCACATCATAGTCAAATTTCTGAACCAAAGATAAGTAGAAAACCTTGAAATCAGTACACCTTACCCCCCCAAAAAAGGTAACAAAAACAATCGTATCGTAGAAAGGTAACAATGACTTAAATGATTGTAGACTTCTCATCAGAAAACACAGAGTTTAAGGTCTTCCCTGGTGGCACAGTGGGTAAGAATCCACCTGCCAATGCAGGAGACATAGGTTCAATCCCTGATCTAGGAAGATTCCACATGCTGCAGAACAACTAAGCCCGTGTGTCACAACTATTAGCCAGCGCTCTAGAGCCTGTGCTCTGCAACAAGAGTAGCTACCACGATGCAAAGCCCTTGCACTGCAATGAAGAGTAGCCCTTGCTCTCCATAACTAGAGAAAACCCATGCAAAGCAAAGACCCAGCGCAGCCAAAAATAAATAAAAGAAAACACAGAGGTTAAAATACAGTGGAATAAAATCTTTAAAATGCTGAAGGAAAGAAAAAACTATCAATTCAGAACTCTTTATCAGTCAAAAATGCAGTAGAAATAAATATATTTTCCAATAAAGAAAACTAAGAGAAATCACTGCAGCAGATACACATTAAGCTTTTTCAGGCTGAAGTGAAAAGATACTACAGGGAAATTAGACTCTTTGGAAGCAAATAACTGCACTGAAAATGCTAAATGTCTGGATGAATAAAAATGACTTTTTATCTTCTTAACTTCTCTAAAGCACATAATGACTAAGCAAAATTTATAACTGTATCTTGTGTCTTGGTTTAATATTGTATAAGTTTAATACAAATGAAAACTATAGTGTAAGCAATGACATGAGAGAAGCTGAACAGTTTTATATGGTTACAGGTTACTATGTTACTATGTTCTATGAAAGTAGAACACAAGTAACTCTAAGTAGACTGATAGAAGTTAAGATACATACTATAATCCTTAGAGCAACAACTAAAATATGCAAATATATTTAACTAAAAATATGTGTATCCAAAAATTAAACAGAATTCTAAAGAATATTCAAATAATTCAAAAGAGACAAGGAAAACCAAAAGAACAAATTCATAGTGGAAAATTAAAGACAATATATTAGAGAATACAAATTCAAACATATCAATAATCACACAAATTAACTTCAATCAAAAGATAACAGTTACCAAGATGAATAAAAGAACAAGAACAAAACATATTCTTTCTACAAGGGCACATTTTAAATGTAAAGAAACAGAAAGTAAATGGATGAGAAGAGATATGCCATGCACACAGTAAATATTAGACTGCAATGGCCAATTTAATATCAGATAAAATATACTTCAAAAAAGAGTATTCAGTTCAGTTCAGTCGCTCAGTCGTGTCTGACTCTTTGTGACCCCATGAATCACAGCACGCCAGGCCTCCCTGTCCATCACCAACTCCTGGAGTTCACTCAGACTCACGTCCATCGAGTCAGTGATGCCATCCAGCCATCTCATCCTCTGTCGTCCCCTTCTCCTCCTGCCCCCAATCCCTCCCAGCATCAGAGTCTTTTCCAATGAGTCAACTCTTCGTGTGAGGTGGCCAAAGTACTGGAGTTTCAGCTTTAGCATCATTCCTTCCAAAGAAATCCCAGGGCTGATCTCCTTCAGAATGGACTGATTGGATCTCCTTGCAGTCCAAGGGACTCTCAAGAGTCTTCTCCAACACCACAGTTCAAAAGCATCAATACTTCGGCACTCAGCCTTCTTCACAGTCCAACTCTCACATCCATACATGACCACTGGAAAAACCATCGCCTTGACTAGATGAACCTTTGTTGGCAAAGTAATGCCTCTGCTTTTGAATATGCTATCTAGGTTGGTCATAACTTTCCTTCCAAGGAGTAAGCGTCTTTTAATTTCATGGCTGCAGTCACCATCTGTAGTGATTTTGGAGCCCGGAAAAATAAAGTCTGACACTGTTTCCACTGTTTCCCCATCTATTTCCCATGAAGGGGTGGGACCGGATGCCATGATCTTCGTTTTCTGAATGTTGAGCTTTAAGCCAACTTTTTCACTCTCCACTTTCACTTTCAAGAGGCTTTTGAGTTCCTCTTCACTTTCTGCCATAAGGGTGGTGTCATCTGCATATCTGAGGTTATTGATATTTCTCCCAGCAATCTTGATTCCAACTTGTGTTTCTCCCAGTCCAGCATTTCTCATGATGTACTCTGCATGTAAGTTAAATAAGCAGGGTGACAATATACAGCCTTGACGTACTCCTTTTCCTATTGGAACCAGTGTGTTGTTCCATGTCCAGTTCTAACTGTTGCTTCCTGACCTGCATACAGATTTCTCAAGAGGCAGATCAGGTGGTCTGGTATTCCCATCTCTTTCAGAATTTTCCACAGTTTATTGTGATCCACACAGTCAAAGGCTTTGGCATAGTCAATAAAGCAGAAATAGATGTTTTTCTGGAACTCTCTTGCTTTTTCAATGATCCAGCGGATGTTGGCAATTTGATCTCTGGTTCCTCTGCCTTTTCTAAAACAGCTTGAACATCTGGAAGTTCATGGTTCATGTATTGCTGAAGCCTGGCTTGGAGAATTTTGAGCATTACTTTACTAGCGTGTGAGATGAGTGCAATTGTGTGGTAGTTTGAACATTCTTTGGCACTGCCTTTCTTTGGGATTGGAATGAAAACTGACCTTTTCCAGTCCGGTGGCCACTGCTGAGTTTTCCAAATTTGCTGGCATATTGAGTGCAGCACTTTCACAGCATCATCTTTCAGGATTTGAAATAGCTCAACTGGAATTCCATCACCTCCACTAGCTTTGTTCGTAGTGATGCTTCCTAAAGCCCACTTGACTTTACATACCAGGATGTCTCGCTCTAGGTGAATGATCACACCAATATGATTATCTGGGTCATGAAGATGTTTTTTGTACAGTTCTTCTGTGTATTCTTGCCACCTCTTCTTAATATCTTCTGCTTCTGTTAGGCCATACCATTTCTGTCCTTTATTGAGCCCATCTTTGCATGAAATGTTCCTTTGGTATCTCTAATTTTCTTGAAGAGATCTCTAGTCTTTCCCATTCTATTGTTTTCCTCTATTTCTTTGCATTGATTGCTGAGAAAGGCTTTCTTATCTCTCCTTGCTATTCTTTGGAACTCTGCATTCAAATGGGTATATGTTTCCTTTTCTCCTTTGCTTTTTGCTTCTCTTCTTTTCATAGCTATTTGTAAGGCCTCCTCAGACAGCCATTTTGCTTTTTTGCATTTCTTTTTCTTGGGGATGGTCTTGATCCCTGTCTCCTGTACAATGTCACGAACTTATGTCCATAGTTCATCAGGCACTCTATCAGATCTAGGCCCTTAAATCTATTTCTTACTTCCACTGTATAATCATAAGGGATTTGATTGAGGTCATACCTGGATGGTCTAGTGGTTTTCCCCACTTTCTTCAATTTAAGTCTGAATATCTCAATAAGGAGTTCATGATCTGAGCAACAAAGAGATATTTCATAAAAATAGAAAGATCAGTAAATCAGGAAGATTGTAATAATCATAAATGTATACATATGCCTAATAGTAGAGCCTCACAATGCATGAAGCAAAAATGGACACAATTAAAGGGAGAACAATAATAATAATAAATACTTTAACACTGCTCTCAGAGCAACTACACAAAAATAAGACCTAAATAATTACTTACAACTTGTAAATCACTACACCTGACAACTGCAGAATACACATTCTTTTAAAGTACATTTGGTACATTCACCAAGATAGACTGTATACTGAGACATAAAAAGAAAGTGAAATCACTCAGTCATGTCCAGCTCTTTGCGACCTCATGGACTGTAGCCCACCACGCTCCTCTGTCCATGGAATTTTCCAGGCAAGAGTACTGGAAGTGGGTTGCCATTTCCTTCTCCATGGGATGTTCCCGACCCAGGGATCGAAGCCTGGTCTCACACATTGCAGTCAAACACTTTACCAAATAAACCTCAAAAGACTGAAATTAGGAAGAGTATCTGCTTTGAACAAAACAGAATTGACTAGAAATCAAAAGTAATAAGATAGCTAGGAAAACCACAAATACTTGTAAACTTAAAGACACTCCTAAGTAATCAAAGGGCAAAAGAATAAATCAGAGGGAAATTGAACATATTTTAAAATGAGCAAAAATAAAAATACAATATATCAAAATTTGTTGAATGCAAATAAACAGGTTTTAGAGGGGAATTTGTAGCCTTAATTTTTTCTATTAGAAAGAATTTTAAAATTAGATATAGAATATACCTAAAGGATATAGAAAAATGCACCCAAAAAATGTAAAAAGGAGCAAAGTAAACTTAAAGTCATAGAAGAGTTCAAATAATAAAGATGAAGAAAATAAAACAGAAAGCAGAAAAATAATAGAAAATGCATCAAAATGGTCAAAAGCTGGCTCTTTGAAAAGATCGACAACATTGATAAACTTCAAGCTAGACTGGTCAAGAAAAAAACAGAACACAAATCATCACTACCAGGAATAAAAGGAATGCTATTACTATAGACTACACAGACATTAAAAGATGAGAGAATACTATTAATAATTTTGTGCTAACAAACATAACAAATTGGAAGAAACAGACAAATTATTTGAAAAATACATCTTAAGACTACCTCAAGATGAAATAAATATATGAATAGTGTTTCCATTTTTAATTTAAAAATCTATCAAAGAAATTGAAGTCTTTTTATTGGGTCAGATAATAGCACAGCCTGACAAAGATATCACAACAGAAAGAATAGAAAAGAAAAAAATGAGAAAATCACATAAAGATATCTTGTACAAACACGGATGTAAAAATAACAAAATATTAGCAAATCTAATCCAACAATATGCTTAAAGACAATAATCATGTCTAAGGTTTATCCCAGGAATGAAAGGTTGTTTCAACATTCAAAAACAATCAGTATAATTTACCATATTCGTAGGTTAAAGAAGAAAACTTTATTTTCACTTCAATTGATGTGGAAAAAAAGTTTGACAAAATTCAGTAACTACTCATGATAAAATTCTGAACAATCCAGAGGGAGGAATTTCCTCAATTTGATAAAGCATTTATAAAAAATCTATGACTTCCATAATACTTAATGGTGAAATATTGAATACTTTTGCCCTAAAGTTGGAAATAAAGCAAGGATGCCTGCTCTTATCACTTCTATTCACTACTGTACTATAGGTCCTGGTGCTGCTGCTGCTGCTGCTAAGTCGCTTCAGTCGTGTCCGACTCTGTGCGACCCCATAGACAGCAGCCCACCAGGCTCCCCCATCCCTGGGATTCTCCAGTCAAGAACACTGGAGTGGGGTGCCATTTCCTTCTCCAATGCATGCAAGTGAAAAGTGAAAGTGAAGTCGCTCAGTCGTGTCCAACTCTTAGTGACCTCATGGACTGCAGACTACCAGGCTCCTCCATCCATGGGATTTTCCAGGCAAGAGTACTGGAGTGGGTTGCCGTTGCCTTCTCCGAGACTATAGGTCCTAGCCATTGCTATTAAGTAACAAAGAAAAATATTAATGTAATCCTGGAAGAAAGAAGTCTCTATTTCCAGATGATACAATTAGAAAATCCTAAGGAATATTATACAGCTCATTTCCAAACTTAGAAAATTACAATATCAAAACAATTTACTCCTGGTGAAAGAAAAAACATACAGATCAAAGGGATGAAACAGAGTCCAGAATAAGGTCAGCAAAATATGGTCCATTGATTTTTGATAAACATGCCATGATAATTGAAAAGAGTAGGTCTTTTCAATAAATGGCCTTTGAATGGAGAAAAATAAATCTACATTACCTCACACCATCCACAGAAATTAGCTTGAATGGCTCACAGAACTAAATCTAAAAGCTTCTAGAAGAAAACACAGAGAAAATTCTTTGTCAACTTGGAATAAGCAAAAGTTTTCTAAGGAGAACACAGAAGACATAAATCATAAAATAAAAAATAGTTTACCATCATGAAAATTTAAAACTTTGGTCTTCAGAGGACATTATTAAGAAAATGAACGGGTAAACGGGAGAGAGTATCTGCAATACGTATATCTGATATAGGACTTGTATATAGATTTTTACAATTCAGTAATAATGAGGCACACAAACCAATAAAAAAAGGGGAAAATAATTTTAACATACTCCATAGGAGAAGACATACAAGTGGATGCACATTTTTTAAAATGCACAAAATCATTAGGGAAATGCTAATTAAAACCACAATTGAATAACGGTTCACACTCATTAGAATGGTTATGATAAAGGACCTTTTTAAAAAAGACTGCCAAACGTTTGTGAAGATGTGGGGCAACTGGAACCCCTATATGGTTGCTAGTGAACATGTGAAATGGTGCACACTTTGACAAACAATGTGTCGGTTTCTTAAAATATAACCTACCATAGAACGTAACCAATCTACACAGAAGTCTTTTTCTTAATAGCTAAAAATTAGAAAAAACATTCCATTGACAGGTGACTAGGCAATAAAAATGTCATATATCCTACAATGGTATACTACTCAATGATGAAAAGGAATGAACTACTGAAAATACCCAGCAATATGAATGAATCTCAAAATCAGTATGCTGAGCTAAAGAAGGTAGATACAAAAACTTCTTCCTGAACAATTCCATTTATATATTATTCTAGAAAATGCAATCAATTTATAGTAACTGAAAGCAGATCAGTGGTTCTTTGAGGCCTGAGTTGGAGGGAGAAATAACTGCAAAAGAACCAGAGAACACTTTTGGGAGTGGTGAAAATATTCTATACCTTTAGGTTAGTGGTAATTTCAAGAATGTACACAATCACTAAAATGCATTGAATCAGGGAATCTAAAAAATAAACTAGTGACTATAATAATAAAAAAAAAAAAACAGGCTCACAGATGTAGAGAACAAATTACTGGTTAGCACTGCAGAGAGGGGAGGAGGGAAGGGCAAAGTAGGGACAGGTGATTAACAGGGAGGAATTCTTATGTATAAAACAAATAAGCTACAAGGATATACAGTACAACACAGGAAATAGAGCCAATATTTTATAATAATTATAAATGGAACAAATCCTTTAAAAATTGTAAATCACTATGTTGTACACCTGAAAATTATATAATATTGCATATAATAAACCTCAATTTTTCAGAACAAAACTCACTGAATCAAATACTTTAAATGGATATAGCCTATTAAGATATAGCTATATCTATACTATACATTATAACAATACATTATAGTTATTAAGATAACTATAATAAGTTGATAAAAAATAAAGCCATAAAATATCACTATAAAATTTTAAGGTTCTTACACAAGTGTCGCAACTGGCCTTATGTTTTAAGCCTGACCAAATTATCTGGAATACTGGAGTGGGCACTATCCCTTCTCCAGGGGATCTTCCCAACCCAGGGATCGAACCCAGGTCTCCCACATTGCAGGCAGTTTCTTTACCAACTGAGCTACTAGGGAAGCCCGGAAGTACTTGATAACAACCTTTAAAGAAAAAAAGGAATTATTCCCTTTCCTTAAGGGCTTCCCAGGTGGCACTAGTGGTAAAGAATTCACATATAATTAACTGCTTGCCTAAATTTAGATTAATATCTTGGGGGATCCTGGTGATTTTAGAGTTTTTGTGTAATATTTTTAATATTATTTTAGCTGTAAAACAAAGTCTATTGATGTTACAAGGAGAAAATAAAATTTTCAAACACAAAAATGTGATTTAAGTTTCTTCTGGTCTTGTATTTCCAAAAACCCTCAAATAAGCTGTTAAACAGGAGAATATTCAGCCATCACATGGACCAAAAAAAAAGCTCTTAAAGTAAATTCCATCAAACCATTCTAGGGCACAACCTTCAATTGGGCATTTCAAGAGAACTATAGATAAAATATTAACTTACAAATGAATCACAGAAGGAATAAATAGTGGATTTCAGAGGAGAGACAAATTAAGTGAGGCAGATGGCAGCTGATATATACGTAAACTGTAGATTAAATTTTCACAATTTATTCCTGTTCATCTAAATAGGTAGAATATCATAGCTACAAATATTAACGTGAACTACTATCAACTCCTCACTTACTATAATGACTTATGTAAATCTTCTTGCTTGGTGATAAAATCTCATATATGAACAAAGTGTTTCTGAGCCCAAGTGTCATAGATTATGAAAGACACCATAAAAGAGGCAAACACTAGTGCTATGTCCTCAAAATTATAAGGTTCTCTGCTTTCCACAGAGGTGAAAAGAGTGCCACGATAATTCAGATATATTTGATTTTCAGTTGAATGAAGGTTGAAAGGCATTGCAAGTCATCAATTGTGATTCAGAATGAATCCAAATACATGACTATAATCTTCTGAGATTATAATCATAATCCTTGATGGTAGAGGACAGGTGCTTGGGAGGAACATTTAGTCTTACACACATTAACAATTAACAGTCTTGCTCAGGCTACTGCCATTAATCTAAAGAAGATATCTTTTAAAGGTTTTGATGGAGATATAGAATATGCCCTCCTTTCTAAGAGAAGAAACCAAATGTAAACCCTTTTATCTATTACATGACATTTTTCAAGTCAAAAGAGCAGGAATGGGAAACTATTAGCAGTTATGTTGTTTACATCCTGGGTATCTGTGTTATTTCTAGTTACTGATCCGGGGACTAGACAAAATCTGGCTCAGCTAATTAATTAACTTGCAATTATTATTGGACATGACTGAACAGTATTTTCCAAAATAGTCCCAAATGTGGCTAGAAATAGGGACAAAAAATAATATGTCTGAGTAAGAATAATTCATGACCCACAACTATTACAGAAATAGATCCAGCAAAAAGAGCTAAAAATACTAATTAGTAATTAGACTTTGAGAAGTCAAGGATTATGTTGTAACACCAAAGATAACCACCAAAATGATAATGAAAAGAATTTTTAAAGTTTAAAAAACACAAAAAATGTCAACTTTCAAGCTAATAGCAGGATGTCTTCTATGCATCTTCCTAAGGAATTTATCTGAAAATCAAGCAAAGATCAATGTACAAACTTGTTCACAGCAGTGACATTTATAATAAACACTAGAATCAAATGTTCAGCATAGGAAAATTATCTGTGATGAACTATCATACAGTCATCTAAAATGTTGACCTCTATAACAAAAAAGAAACAGATTCATAGAGAACAAACTAGTGGTTACCAGCAGGAAGAGAGAAGAGGAGAGGGGCAAGATATGGGTAGGGGATTAAGGGCTACAAACTATATAAAACAGATTAGCTACAAGGATATGTTGTACAACACAGAGAATAGAGCAAATATTTTACAATAACTACAAATGGAATACAACATTTAAAACCTGTGAATTGCTATGTTATTCATCTGAAACATACATTATTATATATCAACTATATCTCAATAAAAACATAATCATTTAAAAATGCCTGTACTTTCCTACATTTTACTATATTCTATAATATATAAGTTATTTATATATTATTTCAACTATTTTTAAAAATACACATGGAACATGGTTTTTTTTTTAAAAGAGCTGTAAACATATAATTGTGACTGTACTTAGGTTTTGGAACTACAGGTAATTTCTTTTTATAAAACATCTCAATGATCATGTAGTACTATTTAATGGAAAAGTTCTTTTTAAACCTTTTTCTCAACCTTATCAGCTACATATTTCTTAATGGTAAAATCTGATATTCTAAACATTGAAGAATCTTACCTGATTCTTATTTATTTTTCTAGCCTCAACTTCTTGTTTGCTTACACATATACAATATTTTCTGACCACATCAAAGTATTTTCAGTTTCTTTTATGCTTTCTCATTCCTCTAGGGCTTTATGGGTTTTGCTCTGCCTGAAATACTCGTTCACCAATCTACCTCCTTGCTTCCCAAATCATCCATTTCAGTTCAGTTCAGTTCAGTCACTCAGTCGTGTCCGACTCTTTGCGACCCCATGAATCACAGCACGCCAGGCCTCCCTGTCCATCACCAACTCCCGGAGTTCACTCAGACTCACGTCCATTGAGTCAGTGATACCATCCAGCCATCTCATCCTCTGTCGTCCCCTTCTCCTCCTGCCCCCAATCCTTCCCAGCATCAGAGTCTTTTCCAATGAGTCAACTCTTCGCATGAGGTGGCCAAAGTACTGGAGTTTCAGCTTTAGCATCATTCCTTCCAAAGAACACCCAGGGCTGATCTCCTTCAGAATGGACTGGTTGGATCTCCTTGCAGTCCAAGGGACTCTCAAGAGTCTTCTCCAACACCACAGTTCAAAAGCATCAATTCTTCGGCGCTCAGCCTTCTTCACAGTCCAATTCGGCGCTCAGCCTTCTTCACAGTCCAACTCTCACATCCATACATGACCACTGGAAAAACCATAGCCTTGACTAGATGGACCTTTGTTGGCAAAGTAATGTCTCTGCTTTTGAATATGCTCTCTAGGTTGGTCATAACTTTTCTCCCAATCATCCATTAATCCTCTACTATAGAGATATCGTACATGGGAAGATCTCTCTACATGTCCCCACCCTCAACCAAACAACATACTAAGTTAGTTGCTTTCCCTCTGCATTCCAGGGTAGCATATATTTGTTTCATTGTAGCTCTAATCTGTTTGTATTATAATTGATGGTTTACCTGTTTATTGTTGACATATCTTTCACTATTACGGATTATATCTTATCTGTCTCTACATTTTGAATGTCTCATGCTTTAAAAAGTATGTCAGATGGAGTGACTAGAATAAATAAATATGGAAATTGTATGTCAAGCAAAGTCACAAGTGCCACCTTTAATAAAATTTTATTATCTGAATGTTTTTATTTGCTCTTTATTGAAATATGGTTGATTTACAATGTCATGTTAGTGTCAGGTATACAGCACAGTGACTCAGTTACATAGATGTAATGTGTGTGTGTGTATTCTTTTTCAGAGAATAGGTTATTGTCTGAATGTTTAAGTGAAAGCATGTGCTCTCTTGGTTCATAGTAGATCTAACGTACGAATTACTTTTTTCCCCCAAATCAGTAATTGCTGGTTCTTTACCACTAGTGCCACCTGGGAAGCCCAAAATAGTAATAAAAGATTTAAATCCCCCAATGGCAACCCACTCCAGTGTTCTTGCCTGGAGAATCCCAGGGACGGGGGAGCCTGGTGGGCTGCCGTCTATGGGGTCGCACAGAGTCGGACACAACTGAAGCGACTTAGCAGTAGCAGCAGCATAAAACATTTCAATACTACTTAGATGCTAATATGCTGGTGATAAAATTGTATACTATGAAATCTCAGGTAACGGAAGCTTAAATTATTCAGAGCAGCCATCTTACTGAAAGCAAGGAAATATTCTAGATAAAATATTAAAACAATTATCTTAAAAGCACTGAAAATCTGATAAGATAGCGAGAACTGCTAAGACAAAGTCTGGAGGAAACCTAAACCCAGAGAGGCAAGCAGAATTTTGAATTTGCTTTTTGTTTTGAAAGCATCTGCCAACATAAACTTGGCTGTAAATCCAGATAATTTGTAGGATAAGGAAGACAGAAATTAAGGACCAGAAAGTACATAAGAAGAGGAATCTTATAGGATCTCCAAACTACAGTAATCTGGAACCCAAGGACCATACCCTCCAGGAGATGGTGTAACAAAACTAAACCTATCCACTGCTGGGAAATTTCACTTGGAGCCAACCAAAACAGAAGGAAAACAGGAAAGGAAAAAAAGTCTTATAAAGTTGTCATTGGATACTGGATATCCTGTAGATTTTCAGCTGGGTATACATAGAGCCTAAGTCTCCAAAGATCCTCAAATCTTGAACTTAAGGTAGCATACAACTAGTAGCATTCAGACACTGGCATGTGTGTGTTCAGTCACTTCAGTCGTGTCTGACTCTCTGTGAACCCATGGACTGTAGCCTGCCAGGCTCCTCTATCCATAGGATTCTCCAGGCAACAATACTGGAGTGGGTTGCCATACTCTTCCCCAGGAGATCTTCCTGACCCAGGGATTGAACCAGTATCTCCTGCATTTCCTGCATTGCAGACAGATTCTTAATGCCTGAGCCACCTGGGAAGCCCCTCAGACACTGGCAGATGTAAATAAAAATCTATCCTGAAGGTACTTTCATACAAGATCTCAGGATATCCTGAGAAATATTATTTTCAGGGTAATGACCATCAGAAGTCAGGGGAAATCTGCAACACATGGAAATATGGAGCTGTGATAAAAAACTAGTTGATGCAGCACTCAGCAGAAACATACTTTCAGACTGCAGACTGTAGAAATATCAGAGATTTAATATATTTAAAGAAATAAAAAGCAAGTTTGAAAATCTTTTCAGAGAAGTAAAATAAATTTAAAATAACCCAGCAGATATGAACAATCATATTAGAATTTTTAAATGAAAAACAGAATAACTAAAAATAAAACTCAAGGGACACTTCTAGTAGAATATTAGGCATAAAAGAAGACAAAATTAGCAAAATTGAAAGAAAAATAATAAGAAATTACTCACAAAAGAGCACAATAAGACAACAGTGAAACCCAAAAAGTAGGATAAATTTAATGTGCCAAAGTGAAGGAGATGCTTACCTAGAATTCCATACCCAAGGAAAAATATCTATCAAGAATGACATCATAGACAAACAAAAACTAAAACAGTTCATCACCAACAGAAGTAGAGATAGAGTTATTTCATAATGTTAGAAGTTTCCACTTAACAGGAAAATATTACAAATCTAAATTGGGTTAAGTATCTAAATAAAATAAAAAGCCTAAAAATATATGAAATAAAAATGTGACAAAAATCCAAGAAGAAATAAACAGTTCATTTACAATGAGACATTTTAACATAACTTTTTCAGTCACATAAAATAAGCAAATAAAAAGAGTAAAAAAGAATGCAGAATATTTGAACAACACAACTGGCAAAAGACTTAATAGACATATACAGAGTACTTTTACAGGCAATTTTATAATATTACCCCTTTCATAAACACAGACATTCATGAACATTTACAAAAATCAACCATTCACAGCCTGACATGCTGTCAGACACGACTGAGGAACTAAGAATGCATGCATGAAAATTTGTCATGGATTCATTGAGATTTCTTTTATGATCCAGATTACACTTAATTTTCTTACATACACCACATGCTCATGTGTATTTTAAAGATTTTTCATTTTGCAATTACTGGGTGGTTTTATATGCACACACATACATGCTCATTAACCCCCTTATTCAAATTCTCTGTATTCTCATTGTTGTGGTTTTTTTTTTTTTTGTCTCCTTATTCTGTTTCTGAACAAAGTATGTTAAAATTTCCCATTCTGGTTATAGATTTCTCTATTTCTCCTTAAAGTTTAATTGTTTTTGCTTAAGGTACTTAAACATGATGTTATTAACACATTAAATTTTATTATTATCTTCCTAATAGACTAACCCTTTTATTATTACATAATGCCCCTATTTATATCCATAAGGCTTCTTGCCTTCAGGTCCACTATGAGTGATACCTGTTGAGTTAGCTATACAGTTTCCTTTTGATAAGTGTTTACACGGTATGTCTCTTTCCATTCTTTTACTTCCCACTTTTTTTTATCCTTTTTGTAAGTGTGTCTCTGATAACTGACATACGGGAGTATAATTTCTAACCAGTATGACCATTTTTGTAATCGGAGTGTTTAGTCTATCTACATTTAACGTAACTACTGATATACCTGGATTTTAATCTCTACTTGTATTTATCTTATCTAATTTGCCTTTCCCCTACTTCTAGCCTTCATTTGGACTAATTAAGTATATTTTTATCCCATTTTCTCTCTGCTACTAACTTATTGGCTACTTTTCTTTACTATCTTAAATGGATTTTCTTAGAAAATACAACATTCATCCTGGACTTATTAAAGTCTAATATAATTTTTACTTTCACTACTTTCAGGACAATGTAACGGCCTTAAACCCTTTTAATTCCATTTACCTCCTTCCATATTTCTGTTGTTGTCCTCATATATTTCAGTTCTTCTTATATTTTAAATTCTACTGTGCATTATTATTGTTTTAGTCAGTAAATATTTACTTCCTCTTCTTTCCTCTTGTTCCCCTTCCTTCCTTCCTATATTTCTGAGCTTCTAATTGGGAAAATTTTCCATAAAGAAATCACTTACTATTTCCCTCAGTGCAGATCTGATTGGGACGCATTTCCTCAACTTTGTTTCATTTGAAAATATTTTATTTATTTCTTTTTTTTAAGGATATTTTTGCTGGGTATAAAATTCTAGGTTTTTCAGGTGTTCTTAGATCCCTTGAAGATGTCATTTCATTGTATTCTGGCTTTTATTTTTCCCTTGAGACTTCAGTTGTCTGTCTTCCTGTTGCTCATTTAAAGGTAATGTTTTCTTTTTATTTTCTGACAGTCAAAAGATGGCTCACTGAAAAGCCTAATAAAACCAACACATCTACAGCAAAGCTTATCCAAAAAAAAAAAGAGAAATAAAAAATACCACACTAGCAATACAAAAAGAAACATATGGTTCCTATGATTTCAAAATAATAAGAAGAAATATTATGAAACAACTTTAAGCCCACACTCTATAAATGTATTTTCACATTTATTTGAATGCACAAAATTATTGGAAAAACACAATGAAGCAACTGTTATAACTAGAAACAGAAGATCTGTATAGTTTCATATCTATAACAGATATTTATTTATAATTAAAAACTTTAATGCAGAGAATGCTAGTCCAAAAAGGCTTCATTCTGAATTCTTCCAAATGTTTACAGGAAGGGGGAAAAAACCACTGATTTACATATACAAACTTTCCAGAGAACTGGAAAAAAGGTAATACTTCTCAATTCACTATATGAGACCAGCATAGTTTTGATATCAAAACCTGACAAAAACATTATAAGAATGAAAGATTACAAGTCAATTTCTATCATATACACATTTTTTAAATTCTCAGCAAAATGTTAAGAAACTAAATCTAGTGACATAAAAAGAATAATATATCACAGCAAACCTACATTTATGCTAAGAATGCAAGATTGGTTTGTTACTATTAAATCAACCAGTATCTGGAGACAAAAACAAAAACAGTGATCTTAAAATTTATGGGACACAGCAAAAGCAGTTCTAAAAGGGAACTTTACAGAGATACAAGCCTACCTCAGAAAACAAGAAAAATTTCAAATAAACAACCTAACCTTACACTGAAAGGAACTATAAAAGAATAACAAAAAGACCCAAAGTTAGCAGAAGGAAAGAAATCATAAAAATAAGAGAAGAAATAAATAGAATAGAGTCTAAAAAAAATAGGAAAGATGAATGAAACTAAGAGCTAGTTCTTTGAAAAGATAAACAAAATTGATAAACCTTTAGCCAGACTCATCAAGAAAAAGAGAGGAGCCAAATAAATAAAATCAGAAATGGAAAAAAGTGACAACTGATACCACAGAAATACAAAAAATCACAAGAGACTACTATGAACAATTATATGTAAATAAAATAGACAATCTAGATGAAATAAATAAAGCAAAAATAAACAAATGGGACGACACCAAACTAAAAACATTTTGCACAGCAAAGGAATCTACTGACAAAATGAAAAAGTCACCTACTGAATGGGAGAAGATATTAATATTTGCAAATGATATATCCAATAAGTGACTAATATCCAAAATACCTAAAGAACACATATAACTCAATATCAAAAAAATGATCTGATTAAAAAATGGGCAGAGGATCTGAATAGGTATTTTTCCAAAGAAGACATGCAGATGGCCAACATATAAGAAAAGATGCTCAAAATCACAAATCAGCAGGGAAATGCAAATCAAAACCACACTGAGATATCACCTCGCACTTGTCAGAATGACTATTATCAAAAAGACAGCAAATAAGAAAGAAGTATGCATGAGCATGTGAAGAAAATGGAACCCTCATGCCCTGTTCATAGGAATGTAAATTGGTGTACCATTATGGAAAACAGTATGATGTTTCCTCAAAAGATTAAAAACAGAACTACCATATAACCCAGCAATTCCACTTCTGGATACTTTTCTAAAGAAAATGAAAACACTAATTTGAAAAGATATATGGACCCCCTATGTTCATTGCGGCATTAATCACTATTAATATCCAAGATATGGAAGCAACCTAAGTGTCCACCAATAGATGAATGAATAAAGAAGATGTGGTGTGTGTGTGTACACACACCCATATATATAATGGAATATTAGTCATAGAAAAGAATAAAATCTTGCCATTCATGACAATCTGGGTGGATTGTGAGGTTGTTATGCTAAGTGAAATATGTCAGACAACAACAAAAACTGCATGATTCCACTTACATTTGAAAAACAAATATTAAAAAAATGAATAAACAAAATAGAATCAAAATCACAGATATAGAGAAGAAACAAGTGGTTGCCAGAAGGGAGGAGGGTGGGAAATGAGTAAACTAGGTAAGGGAAATTAAGAGGTACAAACTTTCAGCTACAGAATAAATGAGTCACAGGTAAAAAATGTACACTGTGGGAAACACAGTCAATAATAATACAATACCTTTGTATGGGGACAAATGGTAACTAGACTTATTATGGCGACCGTTTCATAACATATACAAATACCAAGTCACTATGTTGTGCACCAGGAATTAACACAGCGCTGTAGGTTAATTATACTTCAAAAACAAACTCATAGAAAAAGAGATCAGATTTGTGATTACCAGAGGTGGGGGTAGGGAAGAGGGGGAATTGGACAAAGGTGGTTCAAAAATACTTAATCTTAAAAAGCCCTAGTTTTGAAAGCAATTTGAAACAAATTAATCTAACTCTATGTAGTTTGTGGCTTAACTACACAGAGATGAACTATTCCAAGATACTTTAAAACATGATAATTTATACAAGGGGCTTCCTTGATGGCTCAGTGGTAAAGAATCTGTCTGCCAATGCAGGAGACGTGGGTCCAATCCCTAGGTAGGGAGGATCCCCTGGAGAAGGAAATGGCAAACGACTCCAGTATTCTTGCCTGGGAAATCTCATGGACAGAGGAGCCTGGCAGGCTACAGTCCATGGGGTCGCAAAAGAGCTGGACACGACTTAGCAACTAAACAACAATTTGTACAAGCCTAGTAAAATGCAGCCTACAAATGAAAAGAATGGCAAAAACATTAAACTGTTACTGTAACCACATTGTTGGTGTAGTGCTGGTACTGTTCTCTGAGTCTGTTCTTTTAGTGTGTGGTAATAAATTAGTAATTATGTTGATATAAATGAACACTAAGATTTTTATGGTGGGAGAAAGGAGATACAAATGTAAGTGTAATGAAATTAACTAAAAACCTTATAGTTCTTAACTTGAATTGGAAAGATTAGTATGAACTTGTGATTTTACTTTTTTAAAAACGCATATCCCTTAGTTCGGTAACTGAAAATACCTAGAAACGTTGACTCAATCCTGTAGGAATGAGCACACCTACCACCCAGATTATATTTCTAAATAACATCTCCCACAAAAAAGAATTGAAGGATTCTTGGGGAATGGTTGGTTCCAGGTCCGAGACAGGAAATTTACAAAATGAATCTGGGTATTTATAACACCAGAGAGCAGACATTCTCTTAAAAATGAATGAAATGAATCCCTCACTGCAAGGAAAATGAATGATAGTATTTGTTGCAAATACTAAAATTTAAGATTTTGAGTGACAGTCATAATTTTGGAAAACTTTCCTCTACCATGGTAAGCCTGTAGCTTCCCAATACTAAAAGACCATCTGATGAGAGCAATGGTGGTATTGATAAATATTATTTTTTATTGCATAATAAAATGTGTCCACATTTGGAAGATCTGTATAACTCAGAGAGCCAACATTTCCCAAACAACCAATAGTTGTTGTTGTTCAGTCATTAAGTCATGTCTGACTCTTTATGACCCCATGGATTGTAGTCTACGAGGCTCCTCTATCCATGGGATTTCCCAGGCAAGAATACAGAAGTGGGTTACCATTGCCTTCCCCAAACAACCAATAAACCTGACTTTAAAAGTATATAGTGGAAGGAAGGGACAAATGGTCTAAGCGCTTTAATATTCACCTTGTAGACTGTTCCATATTCACTTACTACATGAAAAAAAAAAAACTAGCTCAAATCTAGAGTTTAAATTTTAAAAATGAGATATGAGTACATACCACTATAATGATGAAAATGTAAAAGGCTGGTAATACTAGTAATACTAATTATTCAAGAATGTGAAGTAACTAAAACTCTTAAGCTGGTGGGAGAATAACTTGGAACAACTAATTTGGGAAACCACTGGCAGTATCTATTAAAGTTGAGAACACTCATACTACATAAACAAGCAATTTCTACTACTAGATACACTGTTAACAGAAACGCTAACGTGTGCACCAAAAGACATAGGGAAAATGTCCATAGCAGAATTGTCTATAATAGCAAAAATAAACTTGAAAAAAATGTCCATCAACAGAAACATGGATAAATAAATTGTTATATACTCATACAACACGATAAACAGCAGTTTAATGGATGAATTATTGCTACACACAGCAGGCCAGATGAACGTCACATGTATAATATTGAATTAAACTAGCCAGACACAAAACCATAAGCATACTATATGATCCTATTTTTATGACATTGAAACTCATTACAATAGTGATATTTTCAGATGAGAGTAATGAGGTATTAGTGGTTCAGTCATGTCCAACTCTTTGCAACCCCCATGGACTATAAACCACCAGGCTCCTCGGTTTATGGAATGCTCTAGGCAAGAATACTGGAGGGGGTAGCCATTCCCTTCTCCCGGGATCTTCCCAATCCAGGGATCAAACCCAGGTCTCCATGCATTGCAGGCAGATTCTTTACTGTCTGAGCCATCAGTGAAGCACAATGATAGAGGAGGCTGAGGGGGGCTTGGGGTGCTGGTAATGCTCTTCTACTTCCTTATCTCTGTGGTGACCACATGATTGCGTTGGCTTTGATTATTCAGCAAGCTGTACATGTATGATATATAAACTTTTATGTATAATAATATATGAACTTTTATGTATGTTATACTTCAAATAAAATTTTAAAAATAAGATTTACATGAATCAGCTAATACTAAGTGGAAATTTTTTGGCTTTAAATCCATAAATCCATACATTAAAAACAACAAAACCTGAAAAACAAAAAGCTAGAAATCAAATAGCAAACTGAATATAAAGAAATATGAGAAGGTAAATAATGTTAAGAGCAGAAGTCAGTGAAATAGAAAGCAAATATACAAGAAAGAGAATCCCCAAAACTTAGTTAGTCCTTGAAAAGGCTAATTTAATAAGTGACTGCCGAGTCTAACCAGGAAAAATGAGAGCTGACAACAACATTAGGATTGGAAAGAAGAATATCACTACAGATCCTGTAAATGTTAAAAGATTACAAAGAGGATATTATAAAAAAAAACTTTATGCCATATTTAGTGTATATTTTAGCTTAAATATTTGAAAACTTAGCTAAAATTAATGTATTTCTGGAAAAGAGAATTTATAGAAATGAAATAAGAAGAATAAAATAACTAATATTTCTTTTATAGTAAAGAAATGTGATTTCATGATTTTAAACTTTCCCACAAAGAAAACTTAAGGCACAGAGAATATCCTTAGTGAATTCTATGAAGTATTTGAGAAAGATATATCACCAATCTTAACATGACCAGAGACTAGAAAAAAAGGAGAGGAAAAAAGAAAAACACTTCTAACTTGTTTAATAAGGCCAGCATAACCTTGATAGCAAATCCTTAAAAGAAAGGAAAATGACATGCCAATCTCAAGTGATGAATACATTATTAAGATGTCTTTATTGGTTGTTTTTATTTTATAAGAACATCATTTTGATTCTAAACAAAACAGCTATAATCTTTGCTTAAAGATTCCAAAGAGTAAGCATAATGTACCTGAATTCAGAGAGTACATTTTTGAGGTATGTCAATAGAGTTCAGTTATGAAAATAGTGTATGTGTACATGGCAATCAGATGGCTCTAAGAACAGCCAACAATTTGAGTTGGGACAGAAAGACTTTTCTCTTTCTCTGCAGCACAGAAGACTACATGATCTTATATTCATCCCTAGATTCTAAGACAAGTTCCAGATGAATATATAACGACCTTCTGTGTTTAAAGATTGAGGAGGAAATTCTTATCCTAATTATTTTTCATATGGGACTTACCTGGTGGCTCAGATGGTAAAGCGTCTGCCTACAATGCAAAAGACCCGGGTTCAATCCCTGGGTCGGGAAGATCTCCTGGAGAAGGAAATGGCAACCCACTACAGTATTCTTGCCTTATTATTACCAATTATTTTTCATAAATGCAGTATAAAAGAGACATGTAACTTATTTATATCTTGACCCATTCTCTTCTCATCAATTAAAATTGGAAACAAAGTGAGTAACCACCTTTATCATTAAGTTTTGGTTTTAAAGAATAATCCTTACGAATAAATTCTTTACTTCCCATACTTTAGTCAGAATCCTAGATTGTGATCTATATTCATTTGACATTCTGCCAAACGCTATTTCTGATATTCACATTATATGCATTTGAGCAATATAAAAACCTCTTAGTAATTCAGTCTACTTTCATCCCAACCCAGCTAAAGAGTATTTAGTCTCTGAAATATTACTGCAAATATTGAAGTAAAATCAATAGG
This sequence comes from Bos javanicus, assembly GCF_032452875.1. NCBI lineage: Eukaryota > Metazoa > Chordata > Mammalia > Artiodactyla > Bovidae > Bos > Bos javanicus. Next base: position 51,538,820 of record NC_083874.1, on the reverse strand, counting down.
TCATTAACATTAATGATGAAAATCAATAGTCATTAACATTATCAAAATCAATAGGTCATTGATTGATTTCAATGACCTATTAATCAATAGGTCATTGATTGATTTCAATGAAAATCAATAGGTCATCAACATTATCATACATGCTGTCAAAACTTTCCCACTCATACATCTCCCCAAAGCATTGCTTTTCTCTTTTCTATTCAAGTTATGATGCTCTTCTCTCCTTGTCACTAGTTTGAGGTTTCCATATCATACAAAGAATACTATTGTGCTGTCTCCATATATTTGAATCTGAACATATTTCATATAGCCTGCATGCTTCCTTAGATTCTGCACTCTAAAGTTTTTCAAAGTGTGGTTATCAGCTTCAAAGTCAAAATAGATATAAAGAAATATCCAGTTAACCTATGGGCAAGTCTACTTGGGGAATATATGTTAGCAAATAAAAACACCCAGAATGCCAAAAACAGTCTACCATTTGTCATTAACAAATGACACTGCAAAGGGGAAATATCTTATGCCCCATAGATCCTGGCAAAAGAGAAGTTGCTTTAATTTGGTTTAGTTTAATTTAGACTGGTATGTTTAAAATATAATTTTCATGTGAAATTTTTAATAAAGTCAGTTTATGCTGTTGTGCATTTTGGGGACACTAATATTTACTATCTTTAAAAACTGCCAATGCAGTTTTTAATAGGAAGTAGATATATCACAGATATCATCTAAAAAATTATCAAGAATCTTAACAGAAAAAAATTGACATGAGACTCATATTGCTTAGCTGTTGCACAGTAGGTCAATTTTGTTTCTATCTGTTAAATATTATCAAAGGAGAGATACAGATAAAATGTTTTCCTGAATTTCATAAGCTTTATAAACTATACTAATGTACTCTAAAATAAGAGAAAAGAGCTTAGAGTAGAACAAAATATAAGTACATATGCATCAACATGATTCTGTGTGATTCAGACACAGTTAAAATTATGAAATTGCAGGCTTTTCAAAAGACAGATCATTTCTAAAACTGAAGCAACAAATACCTTATTTCTAGAATTCTGTAGTTGTTCTTAAGGCATTCAATGAACACCATGACAAGCATTCTTTTCTAAAGCATCAAAATACTGGATCAATCTGCACTTGGAGGAAAAAGTAAGTGATAAATGCCTGTGTTGAATTACAAATACTCCAGCTTCAAAGAAGTTATTTTTGTCCATGTTTTTATACAACAAACTTTCTTTATATGTAAGGAAATGTCCAGCCCATAAAAATTAACAATGAACCACCTATAAAGCAAAATATCAACAATGATGGGAAGATTGCTCAACTGGATGGATGAGATGGCACAATAGTCCTCCATGTCTAAACAGTATATATCTCTGTTACTTTATCACTCACATAAATTTAAACATTCTGTGGCAGGGGACATATTCCTCTGTTATTAGCTATATTCTTTCCTTCTAAGTGGATAATTTTCCTTCTCTCAGATCATTGATCTTCCTAATGCTTACTTATGTTTCCTCTGCAGTCTAGTCAAAAGGTTTCTCTCAAACCTTAGTGAATTCTCTTAATAGAAGGAGAGTTTATACATTGTGTTTTGATACCTGAAATACTAATATTTTGTGCACCAATTTTCTCCCTTAAAATTAGCTGCACTTTAATTTTCATTCATGCAAATTTCACAATAATTATGTGCATTCCTGCTAATCACTTTGTCCTCTACAGAAACTGGACTGGTATTTAGCCCCAGAACACAGCATTGATGTTGTTCATGCTAGCTCTAGACCAGAAAATCCCTGTTGTATTGTTTCATGATTATATATCATAAGGAAGAAAATAATCATTGAAATAATGTATTTGAAAAAGGCCTTTAAACTGCTACTACTACTAAGTCGCTTCAGTCGTGTCCGACTCTATGTGACCCCATAGACGGCAGCCCAGCAGGCTCCCCGTCCCTGGGATTCTCCAGGCAAGAACACTGGAGTGGGTTGCCATTTCCTTCTCCAATGCATGAAAGGGAAAAGTGAAAGTGAAGTCGCTCAGAAGTGTCCAACCCTTAACGACCCCATGGACGGCAGCCCACCAGGCTCCTCCATCCATGGGAGTTTCCAGGCAAGAGTACTGGAGTGGGGTGCCATTTAAACTGCTAGCTATATATAAACATAAAGTAAAAAAGTAAATTTTTATTTATATATTAAACAGTGTTATCACTCAATTCATAGATTCACAAATTGAATCATTTATTCATCAACAAGTATTGACTAATCATATAGTATATAACGGATTCCATTGTATCATGCTGTAAATATTAAATATGCAAAATTATAAAAGGTGCAAATCTATTTTATTTGCGGTTAACATCATTATTTGAAGTAGAGTAACTTATAACCCAATTTCCCCCTTATTATCTGAAATGGTAAAACATTCCCTTCATTCCCTTCCCTAACTTCTGCATACCTCCTTCCCTTGTATCCATGATCTCTATGAGAAGTCACAAAGTAATACTGGAAAATTGCTAATCCAATTGCTCCCACTTCACTTAGAAAGTTTTGAAATACCAAGGGCCACTATAGATGAACTGAAGTATTTGAATAATTTAATCTTTCTTAGGTGCTGCTGCTGTTGCTGTGTGTGCTTGGTCATGTCCAATTGTTGCAAACTCATAGACTGTCAAGTCCTATAGACTACCTGCCAGGCTCTTCTGTCTATGGGGCTCTCCAGGCAAGAATACTGGAGTGGGTTGCCATTTCCTTCTCCAGGGGATCTTCCTGACCCAGGAATCGAACCCGGGTCTCCTGCATTGCAGGCAGACTCTTTACTGACTGAGCTACGAGGGAAGCCTTCTTAGGGGCATTACACCTTAACATGGTATTTTCTTATTTCAAAGTTTACTGGCTTCTAAAATAATAAGAAAATTAAATCCAAGTTGAATGGACTTTGAATGGGAAGTACACCTTGAACACACAAATGTTTCTGACATGGCAATTACGCATCTGTCTTCTTTGTGAAATGCATCAATAAGAACACATAATAAAAGATTGTCAAGTCCTATACCCAACTGTATCATCTTTCTGTCAGTACAAATAAGTGCTCTGAGACATGCTTATTATTTCTATATATTTACAAATACTGTGTGGAACTATTATCTATGTTTTGGAATACCATTATCAAAAAAGACTACTTTGTCAAAATGGTATTCATTGTAAAATATAGCCTAGGGAATATGTTGCATTTTATTAAATGGTATAGCATTCACAATCCAATTCACTGCCATCTCTACCACAAAACCTTCTCTAATTCCCTCTTCTCTGTCTAGATGTTCTCTCTCTCCCTTCTTTGAACATCTGTTATGATTTATTTTTACATGTTTTAGGTTATCATCATGTTTAAATCATGTATTTGTTATGGTTTGAGTAAATGTCTCATCATCCATGATATTAAGTTTGTATTACGCAAAGACTCTTCCATAATTTTCATTCTCACCTTAGGTATCAGAATGCCTTAAACATATCTTTTGCTCAAAATATGTTTTCTAATGAAAGGATATTTATTTCAAGTAATTCCTTAAATAAATTCATAAAAGGAATTATTCAAAGACATCCCAGGTTGTTTATTACCTGTTCCAGAAACTTTGGTGGTTTATTCTTTTCAATTTTAGAACTTTATACTGTATTACTTTAATTGTTCTTTAATAGGTTTGCATTTCTTACCCTGGTTTTTCAAAAATAAACTGTAACCTCCTTCAGGCCAAAAATGATCTCTTTTAACACCTGGATCTTCCCAGAATCCTTAGCACAAGGGATGCTGAGCCAGAGTGTTCAATTCAGTGGATTACATGCTACCAAAGACTCACATAAGAAACATTTTAGAAATACCTAGTAACCATCTCCTGGTCAAGGGAATCAAATTCCATAAAATATGCTTACCATGGCATTGACATTTGCGTGATCCCCTTTCCTATTCCGAATCTGGAGACAGGATATTGGCACATTCAGTTCTACCCCAGAGGCCAGATTTCTCAGGACAGCAGCACTGTATTCCCCATGCAACAGCAAACTGTTATTATCATAACCAAGTCCCAGGGAGGCCCAATAGAGATAAGTATGAGAAAGTCTTTCGACTGTAGTGACATCTATTGTGGCTGATGACATGCAAGGATTTGAAGCCACCTTGCTTCCATACCTCAGCTCCTCTGGAGAGTGACAGCAGCTCTGAGTGCAACAGCCTGCACTCTGCCTGAACTTGCTACACACAAAGAAAAGTAAACACCCCAGAAATAAAAAGGAAATACAGGCCAGGGCAATTGTTAAATACAGGTTCTGGGCAGAAAGGTGCCCTCCTGTTTCCCAGCCATCTTCAAAGTCTGGAAGGACCTGAGGGGCAGAGCTGCTCAACAGCACACCCAATGTGACAGAGGCAGAAAGTGATGGGTCTCCATGGTCCTGAACCACCACCACCACCTTCTGTTTAACTGCATCAGTGGGAAGAACTAAACGAGCAGTACGGAGCTCTCCCATGTTGGCTGAAATTCTGAAAAGGCTCGAGTCAGAAGCCTTAAAGATGTAGTAGGAAAGCCAAGCATTGGAGCCACTGTCTGCATCTTCTGCTACCACTTTTGTGATCAAGTGTCCTGTTCTGGCAGAGCGGGGCACGATTTCCACTGGGACAGAGCCATTTTTGGGCAAGGGAAACAAGATGACTGGAGCATTGTCGTTCCTATCCACCACAAACAAGTTCACAGTCACTGTTGCACTTCTGGGAGGAAAGCCACCATCCCGGGCTTCCACTTGGAAGTGAAACCCCCTGAGCCACTCAAAGTCAAAGGAAATTTTGGCAGTGATAGCCCCACTGGATGAATCTACTTCCACCAAGCTAGAGGCTGACTGTCCTTCAGAGATAATATCCAACAGCTCATAGAAGACAAGGCCATTCTTCCCCAGATCTGGGTCCTGGGCAAACACATGTCCTAGGGAGGCTCCAGGGGCATTGTTTTCAGCCACAAAAAGTTCCTGTTTCGATTTAGGAAAGCTTGGTGTGTTGTCATTCACATCAGCAACTGACACAGTCAGTGTCCTGCGAGTGCTAAGTGGAGGTGAGCCACCATCCGAGGCAGTGATCAGAACCTGGTATTCACCGACTTGCTCCCGGTCCAGCGGCCCATCAGTCACCAAGCTGTAGTAGTTGCCAAAGGAAGCCTTCAACTTAAAGGGGCCGCCACTGTACATGCTACAGGTGACTTTACCATTGGGACCAAGGTCTTCATCCCTTACATTAAGGAGAGCAATCACTGTGCCAGTGGCGGCGTCCTCGGAAACGGGACTGGAGAGAGTGAGAAGGTTCACCTCAGGGGCGTGATCGTTCACGTCAGTCACCTCCACCAGCAGTTTGGCGGTGCTGGCTAGACTGAAGGCACCTTCATCCCTTGCCTCAATGTATGCCTCCAACAGCGTTTCAGGAGGACCTAGTGAAGCAGCGACCCGCACTTCCCCATTTCTAGGGTGCACGTGAAAGTGGTGTCGCAGCTTGGCTTGGGTGCTATTGCTTAAGGAGTACCGGATTTCCCCATTGGAACCTTCATCCGGGTCCGAGGCTTGCACTCGGAATAACACAGTCCCATTGGGTGCAGTCTCTGGCACCTCGGTGCGGTATACTGAGCGCTCAAATACAGGTGCATTGTCGTTTGTGTCCACCACGACGATGGTGACTTGTACCTCACCGGAGCGAGCTGGCAGCCCGCCGTCCCGAGCGGTGAGCACTAGCCGGTGGGTGGCACGTTGCTCCCGATCCAACGCTTTCTCCAACACCAGCTCTGGGAATTCGCTGCCGTCGACCCGCGAACCCATGTCCAGGCGAAAGTGCCGGCTGGGGCTCAGGCTGTAGCTTAGCAACCCGTTGCTTCCCTCGTCGGCATCTTCGGCATTAGGGAGAGTAAAGCGGGCTCCGGGCATAAGGAACTCAGGAATATGGAATTGCACGTCGCCGGCAGGGAAGTGAGGCGAGTTGTCGTTGATGTCCAGGACGTGAACATGGACCTTGTGCAGCTCTAGCGGGTCCTCGAGCACAAGCTCATAGATCAGGACGCAGGTAGCTTTGGCCCCGCACAGCCGTTCGCGGTCCGCCGGCTGTCGGACCACCAAGTTTCCGCTGGCCAGATCAACCCCGAAGTAAGTCTCGCCGCGGCTGGAAAGGAAGCGAAAGTTCCGCAAGGACAGAGAGGCCGCTGACAGCCTCAAGTCCTGGGCAACACTGCCTACGGCTACGCCCCGTTCGGTCTCCTCCGACACTGAGTATTCGAGCTGTCCGGCTACAGAGCCGCAGGAAACCCACAAACATAGAACCGCCACCCTCAAGCCCACCATCCCCCTCCCTCTCGGCGTCCTCGCTCCACCAGCCGTGACCCGGGACCATGCTCCGGACTCCCGGAGAGTGCGAGCCGTGGTAAAAGGAAAAAACCGAAGGCCGGTCGGCCGCCGCTGCCCGCTGGAAGTGCAGACAGCCGACGTTCGCCTTCCGAATGCCGTAATTGCCCGGGACCGGCCGGCTGACAGCAAGGCTTGCTAGACTGGAGGTTCAGCAGCCGTCTGGGAAAGCGGAGCCTGCGGGAGCGGAGGAGCGCAGCGCCGCCTAGGGGTGCAGAGGCGAGGGAAACTGCCGGGCTCCGGAAAGAGCGGTCTCGGTTGCCCGCCCACTGGGAACTCGCCCCGCGCCCAGGCAGCGAGCGCAAGGCGGGGCAAAGAGATGCTCCGAGAAACTAACACACCTTCCCTTAAACTGCGTTTCCTAGGACAACGCCCTGACTGCCGCAGTCTTAACGTCTACAAACTCTACCTGAAGACGGCTTAAAACTGGGGCTGAGCTCGGCTGGGCGTCTCTCAGCGACTATTTTGAGAGCCGAGCATCGGATCCCGGGCGCTCGGACCCACTGACTCCCTACAGTGCCGGCAGAGGGAGGAATTCCGAGAGGAACCGCCGGGCCGACACCCTGGGAGGCGGGACCACGACCATGAACCACTACGCCTTCTAGGCTTAAGGAAACAGGAACCCCCAAACCAAGTGCTATGGTGCGTTCCGTGCTGGATTCTCAGCCTCTCCGCTGAGAGTTTAAGTCTCTCCTGCACTTTCTTATATCCCCGGAGACGCCAAGATTTCTATAGCGAGAACCAGTGAGGGGCATATGGGGATCATTCCCCGGCACTCTCGCTTTTCAAGGCACAAAACTAGGCGAGCGCAATTCCGGCTCAATGTTCCCTCTTTTTACCAAATCAGCAGCTTTTCTGTTTTCCCCAGGAGCCCCTAAGGGGAGTGCTCGGCAAGCTCTGGGCGAGGAAAGTGGTTAGAAGCTAGTCAATATCAAGCATCAGAAACTCAGAAAGATTGACAGCTCACCCCCAAACTGGACCTGGATGTACAAAATGAAGGGGGAAATACTGAGATACTCCCCAGAGCGTGACCAGGAAACTGTTCTTTAAATATGCTCTTATTCAGAAAACAGCACTGAATTGGTGTAAGAGCAGACCTGATGCCCGTCGGTTCCCCAGCTTTGTTTTTAGCCGGTCTTCGGCACGGAAATTGGGACAGTGATCTGTTCTATGAAAAACAGCTCTTGGCCACAATACTTCCAAATTCCACCTACAATAGCACCCTACAACCAGTGGCTTCTCCTGAGAGGGTGGAGAGCTGAAAAGGCTTAAACACTAAACACTAAATTCCTCACTCAAATCCTTCTTTTGATACAATTTCAGTATCCAAAGCCCCAAGAACCAAAATTTGAAAGACAAAAGTTGAATACAGATAAAGAAGTGAAGCTCTCAGGGCATTATATTTACTGGTCAGAAAACTGCCTAAACATATGGCTAATTACTGAAGCTGAGTACTGGATACATGGCGTTAATTGCACAATTCTCTCAACTTCACTGTATGCCTGAATATTTCTCTAATAATTTTTTTAACTGTCACTTAAAATGTAGGTGGGGCAGGCAGGGATAAACAGGCACCTCCAGCTTTCTGGTTTTAAGACTAAGTGGGATTGGTAACTTCACTATGCCACTAAACACCAATCACCTCCTCTGTCCATCACAAACCCACCCCTTATTTCTTCCAAGGAAGTAGGGCAGGCTGCCTCTTGTTGTTGTTTTAGTCACTAAGTGGTGTCAGACTCTTTGGGACCCCATGGACTATAACCTACCAGGGTCTTCTCTCCATAGGATTTCCAAGTCAAGAATATTGAATGGATTACCATTTCCTTCTCCAGGGGAATCTTGCCAACCCAGGGATTGAAACTGCCTCCCCTGCAGTAGCAGGTAGATTCTTTTACCATTGAGCTACCTATTTATTTTATTTATGAGCTGCCTATTTATTTAATGTATATTATAATTATAACAAAGCATAAATACTTCTATTATACTTCAGTTTTTAAAATAATTCTGCTTCAAAGCCTATCATAAAGTAATCATTGAAATGTGGCATGTCAAAAGTTAGTCCTCTGCTATCAAGGACTATAAAATGAAAAATAATATATATCACCCCTGCCCTTGGGTTTCCTTGGTGGCTCAGTGGTAAAGAATCCGCCTGCAATGCAGGAGCTGCAGGAGACACAGGTTCAATCCCTGGGGTCGGGAAGATCCCCTGGAGGAGGGCATGGCAATCCATTCCAGTAATCTTGCCTGGAGAATCTCGGACAGAGAAGCCTAACAGGCTACAGTCCATAGCGTCACAAAGAGTCAGACACAACTGAAGCAACAGCACGCACTCAATATTTATTGATATAAACTGTTTTGTGGGAAAGTAATATTTAGATATCTAAATATTTGGATATCCTGAAGATGAGAAAGTCTAAAAACTTTTTTCCTGTGTATAATATTACTGCTGCTGCTGCTGCTAAGTCACTTCAGTCGTGTCTGACTCTGTGCGACCTCATAGATGGCAGCCCACCAGGCGCCCCTGTCCCTGGGATTCTCCAGGCAAGAACACTGGGGTGGGTTGCCATTTCCTTCTCCAGTGCATGAAAGTGAAAAGTGAAAGTGAAGTCGCTCAGTAGTGTCCAACTCTTAGTGACCCCATGGACTGCAGCCTACCAAGCTCCTCCATCCATGGGATTTTCCAAGGCGAGAGTACTGGAGTGGGTTGCCATGTTAAAATCATGAATTAACTTCTCTATAGCAGAACCCTTCCTTTCTAATATTTCATTTTGCCAGTTCGTGGGATTTTCTATAGTGTCTCCTAATTCAAGTATTTTCAAGCTTTTAATTAGGTCCAAGTACAACTTTAAGAGGACTCTGTGCAAAAACATTGTTCTGATTTCTGCTTGGGTTCTATTGCAAAGACTATTACTATAAAGCTCTCCCACCAAACTTGGCTGTAATCTGTAAATTCAAGAGATTGCTAGTCATAATGCATGAGTTCATGTTAGAGATCCTGAAGCCAAACAAGAGAATGATCTGAATATCCACCAGAGTTTGTCAGTAAAATGTTATTGTACTTAAGATTTTCTTAGTAATTAAGATTATTCTTTTGGGAGTATATTCTGTACTTATGGGAAGTAAATTAAAAAACTGGACATCACAATCACATTAAAGCAATTTTCATCCCATAATATTGCTTCATGAAGGTTTCAAATCAAGCCTAACAGAGTGTGAATTGTTTGAGGGTAGAGATCTGTATCACTCAATTTTGTCTCTGAAATATCTAGCTAAGCTCCAGGCACATAAACTAAATGGCTCAACTACTCTCAGTACACAACAGCCTATGTCAATCATTGTTTCTTTTTTAACCTGAACACTTTACCAATAGCACATTACTATAGAACTTCTCAAGTTTGTACAAAGTTTTTCTCCATAACATAATATTATATAAAGTGTCTCAGACATTTTTTTCATGAATCTTCACTCTAATTAACTCTATGCTGTGTTTTCTTACTCCTTTTTATAACTATGATAATTTTTCTAGAATTACCTCTTTATAAAATCTTACTCTATTTCATCTTCAAAGTATAGTCCTCAGAACTTAAAGTCATGCTCCAGATTGGTCATAATATCCAAGAAGATGAGATCTTGCCTTTTCATTCTAAATACTCCATATCAAGTAAGGGTCTAAACTTGCATCTGGTTCCTTAACAGCCACATCACATAACTTTTTTATGATGGATTTAAAGCTAAAATTCATACGTGGTTTTTTCCTAGATGTTATTAAGCCACAGATCAAAAAATCCTAGACTTTTACATTTAATTTTTTAAAGTCAAATTGGCTGAATGTCATTGTATTAAGAGCTAGCCAGTCTGGTTCAATCACATATTTTACATATCAAATTTCATATTCCTACATATTTGGTAAGCAGTCACACCAGATCTTCCTTTGAGCTGATGAAAAAAATTTCATCACATGTGGCTGAAAAGGAAGGCTTGCAACCACTACTAATCACCCTATCTGACATCATTTTTATAGGAGTGCCTAACCTAAAATAAAGATCTGACAAAGGCACTATCAACATTCACCAAAAAAGAATCTACATAAATCTCACATTATATTATAGTTTCAAAACAAAGTATTTCCAGATCATAATTATTTATATATTTTTTTAATTTTGATAAAAATTTCACAGCTATCACCCCCCAAAATAGCCATCTTTATTTTAAACAATAAAAATATCAGAATTATTGCCATGAAAAATCATAAGCATAACAGCATGTAATAGCTATTATTCAATACTGACTTGGAAATTCTAGACAACACAAGATAAGGAAGTGTGTGTGCATATGTGTGTATGTTAGAGAGGAGGATAAAATATACTGTCACTAATAGATGATAAATTTTTAGGTAATAAAATTTTCTATTCATAAAGTCCCAGAGAATTAAAGAAAAATAAATAGAACTGAAACAGAGCTCAATGAGATGACTAAGTTATAAAACATAGTTTTCCTACATATCTGCAATAACTAGACAAAAAGAGGGATTTCAATCAATTATGGATAAATGAAAATGGATTTCTTCTCCATAAAACCTACCAAAAACAACAGAAGAATAGCCAACAAAAAGTAAAATTGTGTCTTTGATTAAACTCCTTTAAGCATTTGAACTTCAACAATAGTATATATGAAGAGAAGTTACCAAGTGCTAAGAAAATTGGACCAAGATGCCAGAAAATGCTGAGAGAGTATTCTTGCCATCTTGGGAAGAGCTGGTAGATTAGAGTTTTCCAAAGTAGTACTTCACAGTGAGATGTAAAACAAAAGATCCCTTATTTGAAACAAAAATATCTAAGTGCCTAAGTTAAATCAGGCAGGGCTTTTCCATAATCCTATTTGTCAGCACAAAATAGGAGAAAAAGCAGGAGTGAATGCACTAGTGAGCAGATGCACAATTATTTCAAGAGTGAACCTAAGTATGTGCTAAAATTAAGATAAAACTGTGGAGGACAAATTGCTCTGCAGCTGCCAGTTCTCATTATTGGGAGATATGTAAAAGCTAAGGTATACACAAACCCCTCTAACAAATGGTAAACAGGAAATGCTCACTTTAGTCCAGAGCACTACTGGCCCATACATCTACATTTCCACCTGAAGATAGCTGGTCCTAAAGGAACTCCTCTCAAAGATAAATACTAATCAAAAAAGAGCCAATGCAGGACCTATATAAATATTACAAGAAGGAATAAGAAATATGAAACATAACAGATAATAACACACAGATCTCTAAAGGTCTCTAGTTAAAAGATGCATGAAACAATTTTAAAGAGTCTCAGAGAATTAAGAACTCAGGGATACAGAATTTCAAAAAAAAAAATGAAAATGCCACAGAAGACCATGAAAACTGAGCTGATACAACTCATGAAATAAGTGGAAGAGAAATATAAAATCAGAAATAATAGAATATAATAGCAGAAATTAGAGCCACATTGGAAATAGTAAAAAAGTGAACAAGCTCTGCTTGGTATTAATACATAGTCAAGAACAATAAGAAACACTTGAGAAGGCTGAGAAAAGTACGTAGAAAGAACAAACTTCCAGTTTCACCTCCAACACGTAAAGAGCTTAGAATTTATCACTTTTTTTCTTGTAATAACAAGAAAAGCTGGACACACGACTTTTCCTGAACCCATCAGAGAACTGAGTTTACAAGGAAAACCTCTACTATAAAATCTGGAAAGAAAAAAGTGAAAATGAAGTCACTCAATTGTGTCCAACTCTTTGTGACCCCATAGACTGTAGCCTACCAGGCTCCTCTGTCCATGGGATATTCCAGGCAAGAGTACTGGAGTGGGGTGCCATTTCCTTCTCCAGAGGATCTTAGGGATCAAACCTGGGTCTCCCGCATTGTAGGCAGATGCTTTACTATCTGAGCCACCAGGGAAGTCACCAAAATCTGGAGAAATAAGCAAATGCAGAGAGTCAACCAAGATCTGTTTCCATGGAGCAGAAGCCTCTAGAGGCACAGCCTGGTAGGAACACCCTAATGGAAATTTTGACAAATTGCTGGAGGCTGAGTTGTGGACTATCTTAAGAGTCAGAAACTCATGGAGGTCACAGTTGAGGTGAAGGGGGAGCATGCCTACTTTTATGGACTTTACTTTCAGGAATCCCACTAGGTTCTCAAAGTGAACATCCAAGAAAAATCTCCTTGGCTCTGGCAGGGAGAGACGAATAGTACTCCTTCTGAGGTAGGCCCAGAAGCTTCTCCTTTCTTCTTTTAAAAAACCAATTGTATGTAACAATATATATAAACATATTTCTGGGCTTATAATATATAGAAATGAAACAAAATTGCCAATTATAGTACAAAGGAGGTAGATGGAAGAACAGCTGTAATGGATAAGGAAATTCCAATGCAGGGCAATAAATTAACAGAACCAGAAATGGGAAATGAGAAACACTATAAATATATAATTGCTTTCCTTTTTCCCTCAACATCTTTAAAAGACATAAAATTATATAATGTAATAATTGTTAACAATGTACTTACTGTTGGGCTTGTAATATACAGAGATGTGTGTTGCTTTCCTGTAGCTGCTGCAAAAAAGTTACCACACATTAGGTGGCTTAAAACAGTTTTTCTCATAGTTTTGGAGGGGAGAAATTCAAACTTAAGGTGTTGGCGAGGCTGCACCCCTTCTGGAAGCTCTAGCAGAGATTTCATTTCTTGCCGCATACAGCTTTTGATGGCTGTGTTCATGACTCCACTATGCTTCTATCTTCACATGGCCTTCCCTCTGTGTCTGTGTCCTCCCTTATTCTCTCTCTTATAAAAAAACACTTCTCTTTGGAATTAGTGCCCACCTGGGAAATTCAGGATAAACTCCTCATCCCAAGATCCTTAACTTAATTACATCTTCAAAGTCCTTTTTTTCCCCAATAGGTCACATTCACAGGTTCCAAGGGTTAGGAAGTGGACATACCTTTTTGGAGGCCACAATTCAACCCACTACAAGATGTAATACATATAATAATAGAACAAAGAAGAAGAAAGAAAAAGAGTTATATAGGAGTAATATCTTTATACCTTAATAGATTTAAGTTAATATAAATCTGAAGGAGATATTGATATTATAATGTATATAATAAACTCTAGAGAAACCACTGAGAAAATAACTCAAAAATACAGTTTAAAACCCATTAAAGGAATTAAAATGTTACATTTGAAAATATTCACTTAATAAAAATATTGGTAAAGGAGGAATATAAAAACAAAGAAGAATTAAGACATAAAGAAACCAAAAGTAAAATGGCAGACAAGAGGCAATTGCAGAGCAGTTTGCCTATATGCACCCCTCTTGTGCCATGGTAGAAAGACTTTTTTCCTTCCCCATTAAAAATAGATACAACAGGCACAGTGGAAAAGAATCCACCTGTCAATGCAGGGGACAAGGGTTTGATTCCTGGTCTGGGAAAATTCCACATGCCCCAGCACCACAACTACTGAGCCTTCACTCTAAAGCCCATGAGCTGCAACTACTGAGCCTGTGTGCTATGACTACTGAAGCCTGCAGTGCCCTAGAGCCTGCATACTGCAACTACTGAACCCTCATGCTGCAAGCAATGAAGCCCACATGCCTAGAGCCCATCAAGCTCCTCTGTCCATGGAATTCTCCAGGCAGGGATACTGAAATGGATTGCCATTCTCTTCTCCAGGGGATCTTCCTGACCCAGGGATTGAACTCATGTCTCCTACATCACAGGGGGATTTTTTACTGTCTGAGCTATCAGGGCAGTCCTACTATATGTAAAACATGGAATTCCCTGGTAGTCCTATGGTTGGGACTCTGTGCTTTCACTGCCAAGGACCTGAGTTTGATCCCTGGTTGGGGAACTATGATTCCACAAGCCACAGTGTGGAAAAAAATAATAATAAATAAAATAAAATAGATAAACAACAAGGATTTACTGTAACAATTTTTACACAGGAAACAATTGTCTATAATGAAAACTAATCTGAAAAATTATATGTATATATATACACACACACATACATACACATTATGTGGGCTTCCCAGATGGTGCTAGTGGTAAAGAATATGCCTGTCAATGCAGGAGACAAAAGAGATGCGGATTCGATCTCTGGGTCAGGAAGATCCTCTGGAGGAGGGCACGCCAACTGACTCCAGTATTCGTGCCTGGAGAATCTCCATGGACAGAGGAGCCTAGCAGGCTAGATTCTAGTTCAGTTCAGTTGCTCAGTTGAGTCTGACTCTCTGCAACCCCATGGACTGCAGAACACCAGGCTTCCCTGTTCATCACGAACTCACGGAGCTTGCTCGAACTCATGTCTATTGAGTCGGTGATGCCATCCAACCATCTCATCCTCTGTTGTCCCCTTCTCCTCCTGGATTCAATCTTTCCCAGCATCAGGATCTTTTCCAATGAGTCCGCTCTTCGCATCAGGTGGCCAAAGTATTCAGGTGGCCAAAGTATTCAGCTTCAGCATCAGTCCTTCCAATGAATATTCAGGACTGATTTCTTTAGGATGGCCTAGTTGGATCTCCTTGCAGTCCAAGGGATCCTAAGAGCCTTCTCCAACACCACAGTTCAAAAGCATCAATTCTTCAGCGTTCAGCTTTCTTTAAAGTCCAACACTCACATCCATACATGACTACTGGAAAAACCATAGCTTAGACTAGACGGACCTTTGTTGGCAGGGTAATGTCTCTGCTTTTTAATATGCTAAGATGGTCATAGCTTTTCTTCCAAGGAGCAAGCATCTTTTACTTTCATGGCTGCAGTCACCATCTGCAGTGATTTTGGAGCCCCCCCACAAAAAAATTCTCTCACTCTTTCCATTGTTTCCCCATCTATTTGCCATGAAGTGATGGGACTGGATGCCATGATCTTAGTTTTCCGAATTCGAGTTTTAAGCCAACTTTTTCACTCTCCTCTTTCACTTTCATCAAGAGGCTCTTCAGTTCTTCTTCACTTTCTGCCATAAGGATAGTGTCATCTGCATATCTGAGGTTATTGATATTTCTCCTGGCAATCTTGTTCCAGCTTGTGCTTCATCCAGCCCAGCATTTCACATGATGTTCTCTGCATGTAAGTTAAATAAACAAGGTGACAATATACAGCCTTGACGTACTTCTTTCCCAATTTGGAACTAGTCTGTTGTTCCATGCCCACTTCTAACTGTTGCTTCTTGACCTGCAGACAGATTTCTCAGGAGGCAGGTAAGGTGGTCTGGTATTCCCATTTCTTTAAGAATTTTCCACAGTTTATTGTGATCCACACAGTCTAAGGCTCTGGTGTAGTCAATAAAGAAGAAATAGATGTTTTTCTGGAACTCTCTTGCTTTTTTGATGATCCAGTGGATGTTGGCAATCTGATCTCTGGTTCCTCTGCCTTTGCTAAATCCAGCTTGAACATCTAGAAGTTCATGGTTCACATACTGTTGAAGCCTGCCTTGGAGAATTTTGAGCAGTACTTTGCTAGCATGTGAGATGAGTGCAATTGTGCATTGCCTTTCTTTGGGATTGGAATGAAAACTGACCTTTTCCAGTCCTGTGGCCACTGCTGAGTTTTCCAAATTTGCTGGCATGTTGAGTGCAGCACTTTCACAGCATCATCTTTTAGAATTTGAAATAGCTCAATTGGAATTCCATCACCTCCACTAGCTTTGTTCATAGTGATACTTCTTAAGGCCCACTTGACTTCACATTCCAGGATGTCTGGCTCTAGGTGAGTGATCACACCATCGTGGTTATCTGGGTCATAAAGATCTTTTTTGTATAGTTCTTCTATGTATTCTTGGCACCTCTTCTTAATATCTTCTACTTCTGTTAGGTCTATACCATTTCTTCCTTTATTGAGCCCATCTTTGCATGAAATTTTCCCTTGGTATCTCTAATTTTCTTGAAGGGATCTCTAGTCTTTCCCATTCTATTGTTTTCCTCTATTTTTTGCATTGATCACTGAGGAAGGCTTTCTTATCTCTCCATGCTATTCTTTGTAAATCTGCATTCAAATGGGTATATCTTTCTTTTTCTCCTTTGCCTTTCACTTCTCTTCTTTTCTCAGTTATTTGTAAGGCCTCCCCAGACAGCCATTTTGCCTTTTTGCATTTCTTTTTCTTGGGGATGGTCTCGATCACTGCTTCCTTTACAATGTCATGAACCTCCATCCATAGTTCTTCAGGCACGCTGTCTATCACATCTAATCCCTGGAATCTATTTGTCACTCTCATTATATAATCGTTAAGGGATTTGAGTTACGTCATACCTGAATGGTCTAAGGGTTTTCCCTACTTTCTTCAATTTAAGTCTGAATTACTGAAATAAGGAGTTCATGATCTATGCCACAGTCATCTCCTGGCCTTGTTTTTGCTGACTGTATAGAGCTTCTTCATCTTCAGCTGCAAAGAATATAATCAATCTGATTTCAGTATTGACCATCTGGTGATGTCCATGTGGAGAGTCTTCTCTTGATTTGTTGGAAGAGGGTGTTTGCTATAACCAGTGCATTCTCTTGGAAAAACTGTTAGCCTTTGCCCTGCTTCATTTTGTACACCAAGGCCAAATTTGCCTGTTACTTCAGGTATCTCTTGACTTCCTACTCTTGCATTTCAGTCCCTTCATTGCAGATGAAGAGGACATCTTTTTTGTGTGCTAGTTCCAGAACATCTTGTAGGTCTTCACAGAACCTTCAACTTCAGCTTCTTCAGCATTACTGGTTGTGGCATAGACTTGGATTACTGTGATATTGAATGGTTTTCCTTGGAAACAAGCAGGGATCATTCTGTCATTTTTGAGACTGCACCCAAGTAATACATTTCCGACTCTTTTGTTGACTATGAGGGTTATTCCATTTCTTCTAAGGGATCCTTGCCCACAGTAGTAGATATAATGGTCATCTGAGTTAAATTCGCCCATTTCAGTCCAATTTAGTTCAGTTCAGTTCAGTTCAGTTCAGTCATTCACTCATGTCTGACTCTTTGTGACCCCATGAACAACAGCACACCAGGCCACCCTGTCCATCACCAACTCCCGGAGTTTACCCAAACTCATGTCCATTGAGTCGGTGATGCCATCTAACCATCTCATCCTCTGTCTTCCCCTTCTCCTCCTGCCTTCAGTCTTTCCCAACATCAGGGTCTTCTCAAATGAGTCAGTTCTTCACATCAGGTGGCCAAAGTATTGGAGTTTCAGCTTCATCAGCAGTCCTTCCAATGAACACCCAGGACTGATCTCTTTTAGGATGGATTGGTTGGACCTCCTTGCAGTCCAAGGGACTCTCAAGAGTCTTCTCCAACACTAAAGTTCAAGAGCATCAATTCTTCGGTGCTCAGTTTTCTTTATAATCCAACTCTCACATCCATACATGACTACTAGAAAAACCATAGCCTTGACTAGACAGACCTTTGTTGATAAAGTAATGTCTCTGCTTTTTAATATGCTGTCTAGGTTGGCCATAACTTTCCTTCCAAGGAGTAAGCATCTTTTAATTTCATGGCTGCAATCGCCATCTGCAGTGATTTTGGAGCCCCCCAAAAATAAAGTCTGACACTGTTTCCACTGTTTCCCCATCTATTTCCCATGAAGTGATGGGACCAGATGCCATGATCTTTGTTTTCTGAATGTTGAGCTTTAAGCCAACTTTTTCACTCTCCTCTTTCACTTTCATCAAGAGGCTTTTTAGTTCCTCTTCACTTTCTGCCATAAGGGTGGTGTCATCTGCATATCTGAGGTTATTGATATTTCTCCTGGCAATCTTGATTCAGCTTGTGCTTCCTCCAGCCCAGGGTTTCTCATGATGTACTCTACATATAAGTTAAATAAGCAGGGTGACACTATACAGCCTTGATATACTCCTTTTCCTATTTGGAACCAGTCTGTTGTTCCATGTCCAATTCTAACTGTTGCTTCCTGACCTACATACAGGTTTCTCAAGAGGTAGGTCAGGTGGTCTGGTATTTCCACCTCTTGAAGAATTTTCCAGTTTATTGTGATCCACACAGTCAAAGGCTTTGGCATAGTCAATAAAGCAGAAATAGATGTTTTTCTGGAAGTCTCTTGCTTTTTCAATGATCCAGCGGATGTTGGCAATTTGATCTCTGGTTCCTCTGCCTTTTCTAAATCCAGCTTGAACATCTGGCAGTTCACAGTTCATGTATTGCTGAAGCCTGACTTGGAGAATTTTGAGCATTATTTTACTAGTGTGTGAGATGAGTGCAATTGTGCGGTAGTTTGAGCATTCTTTGGCATTGCCTTTCTTTGGGATAGGAATGAAAACTGACCTTTTCCAGTCCTGTGGCCACTGCTGAGTTTTCCGAATTTGCTGGCATATTGAGTGCAGCACTTTCACAGCATCATCTTTCAGGATTTGAAATAGCTCAACTGGAATTCCATCACCTCCACTAGCTTTGTTCGTAGTGATACTTCCTAAGGCCCAATTGACTTCACATTCCAGGATGTCTAGCTCTAGGTGAGTGATCACACCATCGTGGTTATCTGGGTTGTGAATATCTTTTTTGTACAGTTCTTCTGTGTATTCTTGCCACCTCTTCTTAATATCTTCTGTTTCTGTTAAGTCCATACCATTTCTGTCCTTTATTGAGCCCATCTTTGCATGAAATGTTCCCTTGGTATCTCTAATTTTCTTGAAGAGATCTCTAAAGTCTTTCCTATTCTATTGTTTTCCTCTATTTCTTTGCATTAATTACTGAGGAAGGCTTTCTTATCTCTCCTTGCTATTCTTTGGAACTCTGCATTCAAATGGGTATATCTTTCCTTTTCTTCTTTCCTAAAATGTCAGTGTTCACTCTTGCCATTTCCTGTTTGATCACTTCCAATTTACCTTGATTCACGGACCTAACATTCCAGGTTCCTATGCAATATTGTACCTTACAGGATCAGACTTTACTTCCATCCCCAGTCTCATCCACAACTGGGTGTTGTTTTTGCATTGGCTCCATCTCTTCATTCTTTCTGGAATTATCTCTCCACTCTTCCCCAGTAGCATATTGGGCACCTACCAACCTGAAGTGTTCATCTTTCAGTGTCATATCTTTTTGCCTTTTCATACTGTTCATGAGGTTCTCAAGGCAAGAATACTGAAGTGGTTTGCCATTCCCTTCTCTAGTGGGCCACATTTTGTCAGAGCTTTCCACCATGACCCATCGTCTTTGGTGGCCCTACATGGCATGGCTAATAGTTTCACTGAGTTAGACAAGGCTGTGGTCCATGTGATCAGTTTGCTTAGTTTTCTGTGATTGTGGTTTTCAGTCTGTCTGTCCTCTGATGGATAAGGATAAGAGGCTTATGGAAGCTACAGTCCCTAGGGTCTCACACATGCATGCATATATATCTGAATCACCTTGCTATATACCTGAAAATGTTGCAATATTATAAATCAACTATACTTCAATAAAAATAAAAAGAACTTTTTAATTGGAGTTGGATAGGTGCCACATGATGAGCATGCTCCAAGCAGAGCATCCGTTGAGCCTGAAACAGGGAAATGTAGCCCCGCATTGTATATATACCTAGCAAAGGCTGTATGGACTCTTCATCTCTTGATAAGGAAATGTTCCATTCCTTATCAAGACCCATTCTATTTTCTTAGGTATAATTTTTTGTTGTAAGTTCACATATTTAAATAAACAACTCATTTTTGAAAATGTACAAACTGTGTAGCCATAACAATCCCACTTTAAAACAATTTTATTACTTTATAGCACAAATGTTTCTCAAACTTTATTGACTACATTTGACAATACCTTCTTTTTTAAAATAAGTTACATATGTACACCATACTGGTTCGCAGTTATTATAAAATACTGGCTATTTTCCTTGTGATGTGCAATATATCCTTGTAGCTTTTTTATTTTATATATTAATAGTTTGTACCTCTACAGACTACTATGTTTGATTCCCTCCCCTGTTCTTATCCTTCCCCATTTCCCTCTCCCCACTGGTAACTACTAATTTGTTTTCTATATCTATAGATATATTTCTTCTTTGTTACATTCATTAGCTGGTTTTATTTTTTAGATTCCTTAAATAAGTAATATCATATAGTATCTGTCTTTCCCTATCTGATTTGTTTTACTTAGTATAATACACTCAAGGCCCATCCATGTTGTTACAAATGGCAAAAGTTCATTCTTTTTTATGGCTTCATCTTCTTTATCCATTCATCTGTTGATGGACACTTAGGTTGCTTCTATTGGCAACTGTAAATAATATGCTACCATGAGGGCTTCCCTGGTGACTCAGACAATAAAGAATCTGCCTGCAATGCAGGAGACCCGGGTTCTACCCCTGGGTCGGGAAAATTCCCTGAAGAAGGGAATGGCTACCCATTCCAATATTCTTGCCTGGAGAATCCCATGAACTGAGGAGCCTGGCAGGGTACAGTCCACTGGGTCACAGAGTCAGACACGACCAACTAATTAAGCACACACACATGCTGCTATGAACACTGGGGTATGTGTATCTTTTTGAATTCATGTTTTCATTTTTTTAAAATATATATCCAGAACTGAAATTGCTGGGTCACATGGTAGTTGTGTTTTTAGTTTTTTGAGAATATATCATGCTGTTTTCCATAGTAGCCACCAACTTACATTTCCACAAACAGTGTACGTGGGTTCCCTTTCCAAGACCCATTTTTATGTAGCTGAATGAGGGTTGAAAGACTGTGCACATGAGACTTCCCTTCTCAACACGTCATAAAACAAGCTTCAATAAATTTTTAAAAATTGATGCCATACAAAGAATATTCTCTGACCACAATGATATGAAACAAGAAATCATAACAAAAGGAAGTTTGAGTAATTCACAAATATATGAAAATTAGATAACATATGCTAAAATAACCAATGGGTCAAAGAAGAAAGAACAAGGAAAATCAGAAAATACTCTTGCTGCTGCTGCTGCTAAGTCGCTTCAGTCATGTCCGACTCTGTGTGACCCCAGAGATGGCAGCCCACCAGGCTCCCCCGTCCCTGGGATTCTCCAGGCAAGAACAGTGGAGTGGGTTGCCATTTCCTTCTCCAATGCATGAAAGTGAAACGTGAAAGTGAAGTTGCTCAGTCGTGTCAGACTCCTAGCGACCCCATGGACTGCAGCCTACCAGGCTCCTCCGTCCATGGAGTTTTCCAGGCAAGAGTACTGGAGTGGGGTACCATTGCCTTCTCCGGAAAATACTCTTAAATGACCAAAAATGGAAACACAACATATGAAAACTTATGGGATGCAACTAAAACAATGCTTATAGAGAAACATACAGCTATAAATGTTGACATTTAAAAAGAAAAAATACCTCATTTCAATAACCTAATCTTCTACTTTAAGACACAGTAAAAAGAAAAGCAAATCAAATCTAAAGCAAGCAGCTGCTGCTGCTAAGTCGCTTCAGTCGTGTCCGACTCTGTGCCACCCCAGAGACGGTAGCCCACCAGGCTCCCCGTCCCTGGGATTCTCCAAGCAAGAACACTGGAGTGGGGTGCCATTTCCTTCTCCAGTGCATGAAAGTGAAAAGTGAAAGTGAAGTCGCTCAGTCGTGTCCAACTCCTAGTAACCCCATGGACTGCAGCCTACCAGGCTCCTCTGTCCATGGGATTTTCCAGGCAAGAGCACTGGAGTGGGGTGCCATTGCCTTCTCCGAAAGCAAGCAGAAGAAACAAAATAATTAGCATTAGAGCAGAAATAAATGAAACTAAGAATGGTAAAACAACAGAGTAAGACAATAAAGCCAAAAGTTGGTTCTTTGAAATTATCAACAAAACTGGCAAAACTTTAGCTAGGTTGACCAAGAGAAAAAAAACAGAAGACTAAAATTACTTAAAACCAGAAATGAAATAAGTATGCCAATAAATAAATAGCTTATATAAAACAGACAAATTTATATAAAATACAAATACAAAACCTGAGTCAAAAAGAAATAGAAAACCTGAATGGATCTATAAAAAGTAAAGAAATTGAATACATAATGATGGAAATACACACAAAACGAAAACAAACAAATAGGGCCAAAAGTTACTATGAATGAATTCTACCAAACACTTAAGTAAGATTTAACACCTGTTCTGTACAAACTCTTTCAAAAATAGAAGAGAAGTAAACACTTCTGTGCACATGAGACATCAAAGACATCACAAGAAAAAAACTAGAGACCAATATCTCTCATAAGTATAAAAACATACATTCTCACCATCATACTAGAGAACCATACTCAGTAAAGAAATTATTCACTATCACCAAGCTGGAGTTATTCCAAGAATGCAAGGTTGATTTAACATCTGAAAAATCAATAAATATAATGCACCACAGCCAACATAATATTCAAAGGTGAAAAGTTAGAAGCCTTCCTGCTAAAATCTGGAGCAAAACAAGAATGCCCACTCTGACCACTTCTATTCAACATAGTATTGGAAGTCCCAGCTACAGCAATCAGACAAGACAAAGAAAAAAAAATCCAAATTGGAAGGTAAAATTGTCATTATATGCAGATGACATGATACTCTATAAAGAAAACCCTAAAGAATCCACATGAAAACTATTAGAACTGATAAATGAATTCAGCAAGGTATAGGATACAAGATTAACATACAGAAATCTAGTGCATTTTTTTATACTAACCATGAAATATCAGAAGGAGAAAGTTTTTTAAAATTCTGCTTAAAATCAAATTAAAAAAAAAATACCTAGAAATAAACCTGACAAAGGAGATGAAAGACTTACTCACTTAATGGGAGCTATAAAACATTGACAGTGAAAACTGAAGATGATTCAAATAAATGGAAAGATATTACATGTTCTTCGATTGGAAGAATTAATATTGTCCAAATGGCCATCCCACCCAAAGCAATCTACAGATTTAATACTCTGCCTATTAAATTACCCATGATGTTTTTCACAGAACTAGAACAAATAATCCTAAAATTTATATGGAACCACTAAAGATCTGGAATTGCTACAGCAATCCCAGGAAAAAGAACAAAACTGGAAGCTTAACCCTTCCAAACTTCAGACAATACTATAAAGCTACAGTAATCAAAATAGCATGGTATTGGCACAATATATGGATTAATGGAACAGAATAGAGAGCCCAGAAATAAACCCACACACGTATGGGCAAAAAATCTTTAACAAAGGAGGCAAGAATATACAATGGAGAAAAGACAGCCTCTTCAGGAAGTGGTGTTGGGAAAGCTGGACAGTTACATGTAATCAATCAAGTTAAAACACTCGCTCATATCATACACAAAAATAAATTCAAAATGGTTTAACAACTTAAATATGACACACCACCATAAAACTTCTAGAAGAGAACATAAGCAAAACATTCTTGAACATAAATCATAGCAACACTTTCTTAGATCAGTCTTCCAAGGCAAAAGAAATAAAAACAAAAATAAATAAATGAGACCTAATCAAACTTACAAGCTTTTGCACAGAAAGGAAACCATCAATAAAACAAAAAGACAAGCTATGGAAAGGGATAAAATATTTGCAAACAATGTGACTGACAAGGGCTTAATTTCTAAAATATCAGAACAGCTTATATAGCTCAATATAAAAAAATAACTAACAACTCAATTAACAAATGGACAGAAGACCTAAATAGACATTTATCCAAAGAAGGCATACAGATGGCCAAAGGCACACAAAAAGATACTCAATATTGCTAATTATTAGGGAAATGCAAATCAAAATTACAAAGAAGCATCACCTCACACCAGGCAGAATAACCATCATCAAAAAGTCTACAAATACTAAATGCTGCAGAGAGTGTGGATAAAAGGGAACCTTCCTACAATGTTGGTGGGAATGTAAATTGGTGTAGCCATAAAGGTAAACAATATAGAGGTTTAGTTTATCTAAACACAGTTACCATTGTCATTGTTGTTGTGTTATACAGCAACTAATGTTGTTGTTGCTTAGTCCCTAAGTCATGTCCAACTTTTTGCAATCCCGTGGATTGCAGCACATCAGGTTCTTCTGCCCTCCACTATCTCC
Organism: Bos javanicus; assembly: GCF_032452875.1. Taxonomy (NCBI): domain Eukaryota; kingdom Metazoa; phylum Chordata; class Mammalia; order Artiodactyla; family Bovidae; genus Bos; species Bos javanicus. The sequence goes on along the minus strand of NC_083874.1, from coordinate 51,514,387 downwards.
TGGAGTTTGCTCAAACTCATGTCCATTGAGTCAGTGATGCCATCCAACCAACTCATCCTTTGCTGCCCCCTTCTCCTTTTGCCTTCAATCTTTCCCAGCATCAGGGTCTTTTCCAATGAGTCAGCTCTTTGCATCAGGTGGCCCAAGTATTGGAACTGCAGCTTCGGCATCAAACATTCAGGGTTGATTTCCTTTAGGATTGACTGCTTGGATCTCCTTGCAGTCCAAGGGACTCTCAAGAATCTTCTTCAGTTCAGTTCAGTTGCTCAGTCATGTCCAGCTCTTTGCGACCCCATGAGCTGCAGCACGCCAGACTTCCCTGTCCAACACCAATTCCCAGAGCCTACCCAAACTCATGTCCTTCGAGTCAGTGATGCCATCCAACCATCTCATCCTGTGTCATCCCCTTCTCCTCCTGTCCTCAATCTTTCCCAGCATCAGGGTCTTTTCAAATGAGTCAGCTCTTCACATCAGGTGGCCAAAGTATTGGGAGTTTCAGGTTCAGCATCAGTCCTTCCAATGAATATTCAGGACATAGTTCCTTTAGAACTGACTGGTTGGATCTCCTTGCAGTCCAAGGGACTCTCAAGAGTCTTCTCCAACACCACACTTCAAAAGCATCAATTCTTCGGCGCTCAGCGTTCTTCACAGTCCAACTCTCACATCCATACATGACCACTGGAAAAACCATAGCCTTGACTAGATGGACCTTTGTTGGCAAAATAATGTCTCTGCTTTTTAATATGCTGTCTAGGTTGGTCAGTGGACATGAGTTTGAGTGAACTCCAGGAGTTGGTGACGGACAGGGAAGCCTGGAATGCTGCAATTCATGGGGTCACAAAGAGTTGGACACGACTGAGCAACTGAACTGAACTGAACTAGGCTGGTCATAACTTTCCTTCCAAGGAGTAAGTGTCTTTTAATTTCATGGCTGCAATCACCATCTGCAGTGATTTTGGAGCCCCCAAAATAAAGTCTCTCACTGCTTCCACTGTTTCCCCATCTATTTCCCCATGAAGTGATGGGACCAGATGCCATGATCTTAGTTTTCTGAATGTTGAGCTTTAAGCCAACTTTTTCACTCTCCTCTTTCACTTTCATCAAGAGGCTCTTTAGTTCTTCCTCACTTTCTGCCATAAGGGTGGTGCCATCTGCATATCTGAGGTTATTGGTATTTCTCCCAGCAATCTTGACTCCAGCTTGTGCTTCATCCAGCCCAGTGTTTCTCATGATGTACTCTGCATATAATGCTTGCTGTTCCACATAATGCATGCTGACTCATAGCTCAGTTGGTAAAGAATCTGCCTGCAATGCAGGAGACCTGGGTTCAATTCCTGGGTCAGGAAGATCCCCTGGAGAAGGAAATGGCAATCCACTCCAGTATTCTTTCCTGGAGAATCCCATGGACAGAGGAGTCTGACAGGCTACAGTCCATGGGGTCGCAAGAGCTGGACATGACTTAGCGACTAAACCACCCACCACCACCACCACCACTTTGCATATAAGTTAAAAAAAGCAGGGTGACAATATACAGCCTTTGACGTACACCTTTCCCAATTTGGAACCAGTCTGTTGTTCCCTGTTCAGTTCTAACTGTTGCTTCTTGACCTGCATATAGATTTCTGGGAAGGCAGGTCAGGTGGTCTGCTATTCCCATCTCTTTAAGAATTTTCCACAGTTGGTTGTGATCCACACAGTCAAAAGCTTTGGTTTAGTCAATAAAGCAGAAGTAGATGTTTTTCTGGAACTCTCTTAATTTTTCAATGATCCAATGGATGTTGACAATTTGATCTCTGCTTCCTCTCTCTTTTGTAAATCCAACTTGAACATCTGGAAGTTCACAGTTCACGTATTGTTGAAGCCTGGCTTGGAGAATTTTAAGCATTACTTTGTTAGTGTGTGAGATGACTGCATTTCTGCAGCAGTTTGAGTGTTCATCAACAACTTAAGTGTTTATCAACAAATTACTGGATAAAGAAAAGGTGGTATAAATATATGCAGTGGAATGTTACTCACTCAGCCAAGAAAAATAATAAAATAATGCCATTTTCAGCAACATGAATGGACCTAGAATTTGTCATACTTCGTAAAGTAAGTCAGATAGAAAAAGACAAACATCATATGATATCACTTGTATGTGGAATCTAAAAAAATGATACAAATTAACTTATTCACAAAACAAAAACATTCTCACACAGAATACAAACTTATGGTTACCAAAGGGGAAAGGCAGGGATAAATTAGGAATTTGGAGTTAATAGATATATACTACCATATATAAAACAGATAAACAACAAGGACCTCTGTATAGCACAGGGGACCATATTTAATATCTTGTAATGTTGCTATCCAGTACTTTGGCCACCTCATGCGAAGAGTTGACTCATTGGAAAAGACTGATGCTGGGAGGAATTGGGGGCAAGAAGAGAAGGGGATGACAGAGGATGAGATGGCTGGATGGCATCACTAACTTGATGGATGTGAGTCTGAGTGAACTCCGGGAGTTGGTGATGGACAGGGAGGCCTGGCGTGCTGCGATTCATGGGGTCTCAAAGAGTTGGACATGACTGAGCGACTGATCTAATCTGATCTGATCTGAATGTTGCTATTAGTCACATCTGACTCTTTGCAACTCCATGAACTAAAGCCCACCAAGCTCCTCTGTCCACATAATTCTCCAGGCAAGAATACTGGAGGAGATAGACATTCCCTTCTCCAAAGGATCTTTCTGACCCAGGGATCGACTCAGTCTCCTGCATTGCAGGCATATTCTTTACTGTCTGAGCCACCAGAGAAGCCCATTTTATTTTCTTGGGCTCCAAAATCACTGTGGATAGTGACTGCAGACATGAAATTAAAAGACACTTTCCCCTTGCTGTCAGAATAGAAAGTCCCAGCCCTAATTCACCCACAAAAATACTAATTAGTAATGATATGTGTAATGAAATACCCTTACAAGAATTCCATAATCAAGTTAAGAAGTTGGAGTACCCAAATGAGTTTAAAACTTAAACAGCTGTATTGGAACAAATAAGAAGAGTAATTTTACTTTACTCACATCAGCCCCTCCCAGAAATTGGCATAGCTCAGCACCAGGAAAAAACACCCTGGTTCACTCTCCTATCATCAAGGGGAAGGAGAAGAGTAGAGCGTGCGTCCAATGCTTCAGCTCCTTGGAGAACTTCATGAGGGATTAGTTTCTATATATGGCCCTACTCAGAGAACTGATAGAACTGGCATAGTTTGGATGCCTGGGAGTCATGAAGAATAAGCAACTTCGCTGCTAGCAAAAAGGCAGCTAGCTCCTTTAGGAAGGAGGGAGAAAGGGCGTGAATCCAGCCCTTCTGGGTTCTGGAGGGCTGCTCAAGGAATTAGTATCTGTCCCACTTGACTTGAAACTGTCCGGGAACCACCATAGTTTAGATGCCTAATGGCCACTGAGAACAAACAAGAGTAGCTTGCTGCTGTAGAACCAGAAAATTTGAAATGCTACAGAAAGACAGTAGAAGGAGCAAGACAGATCATTTAAAAATATCTGATAAAGAGATGTAAAAAGAAAGAAAATAGTGAGCCCGCACTCTAGAACCCACAAGCTGCAATTATTCATCCCATGTCCTGCAACTACTGAAGCCCATGCACCTGGAGCCTGTGCTCCACAACTAGAGAAGCCACTGCAATGAGAAGCCCACAAACTGCAAGTAGAGAGTAGCCTCCACTCGCTACAACTAGAGAAAAGCCCACACAGCAACTAAGACCCAGCACAGCCAAAGATAAATAAATACCTTTTTTAAAAAATGAAGAAAGAATGGTGAGAATTTCCCAAACCTGGAGAGGGGTTTGGACATCCAAGTCCGTGAAGCCTCTAGGTTACCTCAAATTTTCAATGCAAGACAATCTTCTTCAAGACAAATTATAATAAAACTGTATAAAATCAAAGAAGCAGCAAGAAAAAAAAAATTATCTTATATAAGACAACTCTCATAAGGCTATCAGCAGATATTGTAGCAGAAGCATTGTATGCCCGGAAAGAATGGGAGGATATATTCAAAGAGCTAAAAGAAAAAATGCCAACTATGAAAACTTGACTCTACAAAGCTGACCTTCAGAAATGAAGATGAGATAAAGACTTACCCAAACAAACAAAAGCTGAGGGAGTTCATCGCCTACTATTAGATGTGCCTTACAAGAAATGCTGAAAGGAGTTCTTCAAGCTGAAATGAAAGGCAGCTAACTAATAACATGAAACCATATGAAAATACATGATACACTGGTAAAGATAAGTATATAGTCAGATTCAGAATAATCTAATACTGTAATATGATGGTGTGATAACCATTTAACTCTAGTGTAAGGGTTATAAAACAAAGGTGTTAAGAATAAATATAGCTACAATAATTTGTTTATGGTACAGAATATTAAAAAGATGTCAATTATGGCAACAAAAACAAATTAAGGGGAGAGGAAAAAGAGTAGAGTTTTTTAATATGATCAAAGTTATCAGCTTAAAATAAACTGTTTTATCTGTAAGATATTTCAAGTAAGCCACAGGGTAACTACAAAACAAACAAAAAACTATAGTAGACACATACACACAAGATAAAGAAAAGGGAATCAAAGTATACCCCAATGGAAAATCATCAGTTCACAAAAGAAGATAGAAAGAGAGGAAGAAAAGAACAAAGGAACAATGAAACAACCAGAAAACAATGAACAAGATGGTAATAGTAAGTTTTTACTTATCAAGAATTACTTTAAATGTAAGTGGATTAAATTATCCAATCAAAGGGCCCAGAATGGCTGAAAACGTTTAAAAACACACACACACAACTACAAGCTGCCTCCAAAACATCCACTTCAGCTAATACCCAGGCTCACATTCTCCAGGATAGATCAGATACTAGATCCAAATCAAGGGTAAGCAAATTTTAAAAGACTAAAATCATATGAAGTATCTTTTCCAACCACAATGGTTAAATATGTGGAAATTAAACAACGCTTTTCTGGAAACCAATGGATCAAAGATGAAATCAAGGGAAAATTCAAAAATATCTTGAAACAACTGAACATGAAAACACAACATATCAAAACTTATGAGGTGGGGTTCCCTGGTAGCTCAGTAGTAAAGAATCGATGTGCCAATACAGGAGATTAGGGTTCAGTCCTCGGTCTGGCAAGATCCCACATGCTGCAGACCAACTAAAGCCCCTGCACCACAACTACTGAAACTACTGAAGCCGCCATGCCTAGAGCCCATGCTCCACAACAGGCGAAGCCATCACAATCAGAAGCCAAAATGCTGTGACTGGACAGTATCCCCCACTCGCTCACGCAGCAACAAACATAAATAAAAAAATAAAATCATATTTTAAAAAAAACTTATGAAATACAGCAAAAGCAATGCTAAGAGGGAGGTTTATCGTGATAAATGTCTATATTAAGAAAAAATGATCTCACATATATGGAATCTAACAAACTTATAGATACAGACAACAAATTAGTGGTTGCCAGATGCAAGGGGTGGGTGCAATGGGTGAAGGTGGTCAAAAAGGACAAACTGACAGTTATAAAATAAATAAGTCCTAGTGATATAATGTACAGTATGGTGATAAAGGACAGAAATGGTATGGACCTAACAGAAGCAGAAGATATTAAGAAGAGATGGCAAGAATACACAGAAGAACTGTACAAAAAAGATCTTCATGACCCAGATAACCACGATGGTGTGATCACTCACCTAGAGCCAGACATCCTGGAATGTGAAGTCAAGTGGGCCTTAGAAAGCATCACTACGAACAAAGCTAGTGGAGGTGATGGAATTCCAGTTGAGCTATTTCAAATCCTGAAAGATGATGCTGTGAAAGTGCTGCACTCAATATGCCAGCAAATTTGGAAAACTCAGCAGTGGGCACAAGACTGGAAAAGGTCAGTTTTCATTCCTATCCCAAAGAAAGGCAATGCCAAAGAATGCTCAAACTACCGCACAATTGCACTCATCTCACACACTAGTAAAATAATGCTCAAAATTCTCCAAGTCAGGCTTCAGCAATATGTGAACCGTGAACTTCCTGATGTTCAAGCTGGTTTTAGAAAAGGCAGAGAAACCAGAGATCAAATTGCCAACATCCGCTGGATCATGGAAAAAGCAAGAGAGTTCCAGAAAAACATCTATTTCTGCTTTATTGACTATGCCAAAGCCTTTGATTGTGTGGATCATAATAAACTGTGGAAAATTCTGAAAGAGATGGGAATACCAGACCACCTGATCTGCCTCTTGAGAAATTTGTATGCAGGTCAGGAAGCAACAATTAGAACTGGACATGGAACAAGAGACTGGTTCCAAATAAGAAAAGGAGTACGTCAAGGCTGTATATTGTCACCCTGCTTATTTAACTTATATGTAGAGTACATCATGAGAAACCCTGGGCTGGAAGAAACACAAACTGGAATCAAGATTGCCAGGAGAAATATCAATAACCTCAGATATGCAGATGACACCACCCTTATGGCAGAAAGTGAAGAGGAACTCAAAAGCCTCTTGATGAAAGTGAAAGAGGAGAGTGAAAAAGTTGGCTTAAAGCTCAACATTCAGAAAATGAAGATCACGGCATCCGGTCCCATCACTTTATGGGAAATAGATGGAGAAACAGTGGAAACAGTGTCAGACTTTATTTTTGGGGGCTCCAAAATCACTGCAGATGGTGACTGCAGCCATGAAATTAAAATGCTTACTCCTTGGAAGGAAAGTTATGACCAACCTAGATAGCATATTAAAAAGCAGAGACATTACTTCGCCAACAAAGGTTTGTCTAGTCAAGGCTATGGTTTTTCCTGTGGTCATGTATGGGTGTGAGAGTTGGACTGTGAAGAAGGCTGAGCGCCAAAGAATTGATGCTTTTGAAGTGTGGTGTTGGAGAAGACTCTTGAGAGTCCCTTGGACTGCAAGGAGATCCAACCAGTCCATTCTGAAGATCAGCCCTGGGATTTATTTGGAAGGAATGATGCTAAAGCTGAAACTCCAGTACTCTGGGCACCTCATGTGAAGAGTTGACTCATTGGAAAAGACTCTGATGCTGGGAGGGATTGGGGGCAGGAGGAGAAGGGGACAAAAGAGGTTGAGATGGCTGGATGGCATCACTGACTCGATGGATGTGAGTCTGGGTGAACTCTGGGAGTTGGTGATGGACAGGGAGGCCTGGCGTGCTGCAATTCATGGGGTTGCAAAGAGTTGGACATGACTGAGCGACTGAACTGAACTGAACTGATGGTGATTATAGTTAATAATGCTGTATTATATATTTGAAAGATGCTAAAGAAAGGATCTTAAAGGTTCTCATTGAAAAAATTTTTGTAACTATGTATAGTGATGAATGTTAACTAGATTTATTGTGGTAATCATTTCACAGTATACACAGATACTGAATCATTACATTGTACACCTGAAATTAATATCAATTATACTTCAGTTTTTTAATTAAATTAAATTTAAATGTTTTTAAATGAATTAATTAATGAATGTTCAGTATAAAACTTGGGAAGATATCCCTAAATAAACTTAAAAGACTTTAAAATCCATAACAGGAAACAGAGAAATTTTAAAAATACTTTTATATGGCAAAATATATCCTAAACAAATCAATATATAGGAGGAAAAATATCTGTGATATAGATGGGAGATAAAAGCTAATTATTGACAAAGAACTTTCCCAAATTGAAAAACAACCAAAAAATTTAACTGACAAATCAATGAAAACCAAATGCTGATGACATTATGCTCAGGAATTAAAATTAAATAAATAAAAAAAAAATACAGGAACTAAAATTAAAGTAACAAAGATACCATTTACATATATCACATTGGCAGAATGTAAGACCTCTATTGCTTTTAAAGATAAAAGGGAGAGTGCTCAAACTTCTTGGTGGAGATGAAAAGAAATTCAAAATTTTGGGAAAGTAATCTAGAAAATATATTTAAATTAAAATTATTCATACTCTTAGATTCATCAATATCTGAAAATGAATTTTATACAAATAAAGGCACAAATATTTTAGGAATATGTAAAATGATATTACAGCATGGTTTGCTGTTGCTAAGTCGCTTTAGTCGTGTCCAACTCTGTGTGACCCCATAGATGGCAGCTCACCAGGCTCCCCCATCCCTGGGATTCTCCAGGCAAGAACACTGGAATGGGTTGCCATTTCCTTTTCCAATGCATGAAAGTGAAAAGTGAAAGTGAAGTGGCTCAGTCGTGTCCGACTCTGAGCAACTGCAGCCTACCAAGCTCCTCCGTCCATGGGAGTTTCCAGGCAAGAGTACTGGAGTGGGGTGCCATTGCCTTCTCCACAGCATGGTTTATGAGGGCAAAAAAACACAAAGTACTCATCAACTGGTGAATAACTGATAAATTATATAAATGATATCATATAAATGGTACATCCACACTATAGAGTACTACACAGCTATTAAATGAATCAGGGATTTCCACAAAGTACTGGTGACTGTGAAATGTAAAATGCAGTATCTATGCTAACAAAATTTCCAAAAGAAACAATAATAAAAACCCACCACATGTATGCATGTATGTGAATAATTATGTAACTGCAAATAAAAATGTTAAAGGAAAATCATAAAGTTTTTCAGATTGTATACAGACAGGGGAATGGTGATGTGCCAGAGTAAAATAAGGAAGGAGCAAACAAAAAAGATTCTTTAAGAAGGAAGAAAAATGCATCTTTAAAAAAAACTTTATGTAAAAAGTTATGGCCACATTCAAAACAAAATCTGTATGTGGGCATATCTATAAATTTTAAAGACACAGATTTTAAAATGTTTAATTATGGTTTTCTAGATGCTTAAGTACTCACAATGTGGAGTTTCTTGAAAAATGCTTATGTAAGCAATAAATATTTTTAAACTGTCAAGAATTCAACAAAAGCAAATAATTAGCATTATGACCAATACTGTGTTTTTTTTACTAATATTTAATTTGAAGATTAATGGAACTCATGATGTCAGTAACACTCATTAAAACCATAATGACAAGTAAATTAAAGAATGACCTTAAAACTGAGATTGAAGAATCTTAAAACTGTGAGGGTGGCTAAAACAGCAAGAAAATTTAAAATATGACCTCACCTTTTTCAACTGCTCTAATTCTGCTTCTATTTCCCCTGGTCCCTCCGCAGAACTCAGACAAGGAGGAAGACTGGGGCTGAAGGCCATGAGGTCGGTCTTGGGCGGCCCCTCCCCAGAGCACACCCTCTGTCGCCTCTCCTGCGAGTAAGACCAGCTCCCCACCGCGCTGGAGCACACCAGCCTGGGCTTCACGGGCCCGCACGCGCCCTCGCTGGGCGGCGCCGAGCACCGCAGCGCCGTGTACAGCAGCAGCGTGAGCACCAACAGGCTGGACACCGCGCAGATGGCGATGATCAGGTACACGTTCACATCCACTAACGCCGTCTCTGCGCCAGCTGCACCAGACAACGCCCGCGAAGAGGCCTTGGGCGCCTGGCCGCTGTCTTCCAGCGACAGCAGCACGGTAGCCGTGGCCGTCAGCGCCGGCTCGCCGTGGTCCTTCACCAGCACCAGCAGGCGCTGGCGCGGCGCGTCCGCCTCGTCCAGGGCACGCGTCGTGCTGATCTCGCCGGTGTACAACCCCACGCGGAACGGGCTGCGCGAGCCGCCCGCCGCCGGCTGCAGCTCGTACGACAGCCACGCGTTGTAGCCCGAGTCGGCGTCCACCGCGCGCACCTTCGCCACCACGTGGCCCGCGTCCACGGACCTGGATACCACTTGGCTCACCGCGCTGGGTCCTCCGCTTGGCCCAGGCGGCAGCAGCGCGGGCGCGTTGTCGTTCTCGTCCAGCACGAACACCTGCAGCGTCACGTTGCTGCCCAGGGGCGGCACGCCCGCGTCGCGCGCGCTCACCTGGAACTGCAGCAGCTCCAGCTCCTCGTGGTCCAGCGGTTGCAGCGCGTACACCTTGCCACTCTCCGCGTGCACCGACACGTAGCTCGACAGCGCGCGCTCGCCCACCCGCCGCTCCACCAGCGAGTAGGACACCAGCGCGTTCTCCTGCGCGTCCGCGTCCCGCGCCGAGACCGTGAAGATGTGGCAGCCGGGCGGGTTGTTCTCCTTCACGAACACCGTGTACTCGGGCTGCGGGAAGGCGGGCGCGTTGTCGTTCACGTCGGCCACCTCCACGGACACGCTGGCGGTGGCCGACAGAGAAGGTGAGCCGCCGTCCCTCGCTGTCACCACCACCTCATAGTTCGACGCACTCTCGCGGTCCAGGACGCTGTCCAGCACTATCGAATAGTAATTCTTGAAGGTGGACACCAACTTGAACGGGTTGTGAGCCATCAGGGAGCAGGTCACCTGCCCGTTGGCGCCGGAGTCACGGTCGGATACGCTGACCAAGGCGATGACAGTGCCCACCTGAGCGTCCTCTCTCACCGGAAGAGCCAAAGAAGTGATGGTAACTTCTGGAGCATTGTCATTTATATCTACTATTTCCACCAAAATGGTACAATGACCCGCCATTGGAATATTCCCCTTGTCAATCGCTTCCACGGATATTTCATACAATTTATTTTCTTCGAAATCCAATTTACCTTTTGTCCTAATTTCTCCACTGTCGGGATTTATGTAAAACGCATATAATATTGCAGGTGATACAGGTCTTCTAAATGAGTAGGTTATGTCTGCATTTGTACCATCATCAGGGTCTGTGGCATTTAGTTTGATCACTAATGAGCCATTAAGTGAGTTCTCTAACATTCTCACTTTATAAATTAATTGGTCAAATTCTGGTGCGTTGTCATTCACATCCAGGATTGTAATCAGCAGCTGAACTGTGCTGGTCAACTCGGGTTTACCTCCATCACTAGCTGTCAATAATAAACTATGTTCCTGAATTTCCTCTCTGTCCAATGATTTCCTTAACACAAGTGATAACGAAGACATTTGTTCACGAGTGTTTTGTGTGTCCAAAGTGAAATAATCGTTGGGATCGACTCGGTACGTCAAGGCGGAGTTTACTCCAATATCTGCATCAGATGCGCCATCTAGCGGGAACCGAGTTTCCGGAGGTCTAGATTCAGCAATGATTATTCTTTTTTCACTTTCTGGGAACACAGGCGGGTTGTCGTTAATATCTCTAACTTCCACCTCCACATGGAACACCTGCAGCGGCCGGTCCACGATCACCTCCAGGTGGATGCTGCACTCCGCGCTCCGTCCGCACAGCTCCTCCCGGTCGATCCGAGAATTCACAAACAAAATGCCATTCTTCAGGTTTACCTCCAAAAGGTCCCCGCGGCCTTTGGACGCCACCCGAAACAGGCGGGGCACCAGCTCCGCCAGCTCCAGTCCTAGGTCCTGGGCGATGCGGCCCACGAAGGTGCCGTGTTTTGCCTCCTCGGGAACCGAGTAATGGACCTGGCCGCTCCCCGACTCCCAGGCTGCGAGAAGCAGAAGCGAGAGCAGCAAAAGCCGAGCTCCTGGGCCTTCTCTCCAGGAAATCAGCATGGTACACTCAAAAGCCTTTAAAGATATCTGAAGTCTATAGGCTACCTTACTTCAAATGCCCCTCAAGGTCTAATTTTACGGCCTTCTACTGCGGGAGGATTCGCGGAGGTTTTCCACTATCTGCCCAATTTTCTCCAAGAAGGAAGGAGCGGAGGCGCTTTCTTCGCGGAATTGTTTTCAGTGAAGAGCGACACCATGCGCATGAATGTGTAAGTGTAATAACGACTCAGTTCATAATTTCCGTTGCCGTAGGGGATTTATTTTTTCTTCTTGCATTTCATGACATTTTTCACTGCAAATACGTAATGGAAGATTAAATGTTTTTCTCTCCAGCAACAGTAAATCACTGTATTCTGTTCAGCATTGGCTTCTAGTTGAAATCGGTTGATGAGTTCCATCTTTCCACAAAAACATTTTTGCATGTGTAAAACGTGGTGCAGAATTTGTAAAAAGAGGTAGTAGTCCACATTCGCTTTTGGAAATCAGACTCTAGTTCTTAATAGCTTTGTAGATTTTGGTGGGACTGTCCTTTTCCTGTAATATTTTTGAGACCTACTCACACAACTCCCTTGACTCCAAGCAGAAACATAACGAATCATATAAGAATGAAATAAATGAACATGGAAAATTCGGTAACTGATATACCAGATTTTAAATAATACAATATTTTTAACTTCCCCCAAACATGATTGTAAATTTGGATAAAATATTTGTATTGAAAGAAAATGTCCATCAATGTAAATATGAGTTTGTATGTGAGTGTGTATGTACATAAACACACAATATTGACCATTTAGATATAACAATACTTTGAAGTCCTGGATTTTCTTTGTATAAAACATGCCAAGAACTAGTATCTCATGTATTTGCTAAAAATGGAATTACTACCAGTAGGTTAAACTTCCCCTTTCTTTCTCCCTAACTATACCATTACTGGGGAATTTCCTACTATCATTTAAGTTGACTCTGATTTTCCAAGTAACAACAAGTAGATACAGATGTTAACAAACCTCTAGCAAGGAAGAAAGGGAGGGAATCTTACTTTTATCTTTACCAAGTCACCAAGTTCCATGCCAACAGGGCTAGGAAAGAAAAAGTATAGCTCCATAACTCTCTTGCCTGTTTTGTGCCCAACTCTGCAGGAAATAAGAGTTGGGTTCATTTCTGAACCTTTGCTCGCCTCTGAAAATGTGAGTATTTGATACTCTCTCACCATCATTCTCCTCATTGCTCCATTACTTTTATTAACACACCTTTACTTTTATAATGGGAATAGTTTCTTGATTCTAATTGTTCTTGTCTATTAGGCCCTACTTTGTCTTTTTTACCTCTCCATCTAACCTAGAATACACAGTCAACCATTTAAAACATGCCTTTCCAATGGTTCGGGAGTTTGCTATTGACATGTACACACTGAAATATTTAAAATGGGTAACCAACAAGAACCTACTGCATAGCACAGGGAACTCTGATCAATATTATGTGGTAGCCTGGATGGGAGGGGAATTTGGGGGGAGAATGGATACATGTGTATGTATAACTGAATCCCTTTGCTGTCTACCTGAAACTATCACAACATTGTTTATTGGCTATACTCTAACACAAATTAAAATTTTAAAAATTAAAATAAAACATGCCCTTTCAGATACCCTATAGGTACATATCTTCTTATATCACCTCTCTTTAACATTTTCTTTACCTTTCAATACACAGCCTAACTATTCATTTTCTCAATGCTTTCTATTGAACTCCTCAGTTCATTAGCCACTTAACATTACTATATTCTCTACAAGTTTATGCTCACCTTTACCTCAATTGACCCCTCAAGTGAATTCATAATTCCTGCCCATAGAGATTCTTCCATACTTTCTTCTTTTTTCTCAAATTCCCAACCTCATTCCAACCATGTGGTTCTCAGATGACTTACCCAGAAAGATAAGTCATCAAATACAAACTCAATGGCTCTCTTCTTATGTTGACATTTCTCTTTATATTCTCTATTATTCATTCACTACTAAGGAAAAATCGTGCCACTTTTAAGGCCAACCCTACTGTCTTAATTTTTTTCTCTATTCTCATTCATATGTTTCATCTTCATCTTCATTCCTTCTCTGCCTGTCTGATTTTCAGTATCTCCCTTTTTACTTACTTCTTTCCCTCACATTAAAAAACACTCTGGAAAGGCTTTGTGTGGAAGAAAATTACAAGATGTAAAATACACTTTTAGAAGATTCACCCAATAATTGTATCAGAGCAGTAGCATGCCATAATGGGTTGGTGATCCTCCAAAACTGGGTTTGTGTCACTTTGCCTGATCTATGTGGCTTAAGTTTCCGACTTCTTATCAGTAGAATGCTAATAATAAATATTATACCTGCACTGTAGGGGTGATTTCATAACTAAATGAGATAATACAATTAAAGATCTTAGAACAGGTCCTGGAAAAAATAGGGGGTGATAAATATTCTTTGGTTGTGTTGGGTCCCAGACCAGGGATCAAACCCAGTCTTCCTGCTTTGGGAATGCAGAGTCTTAGCCACTGGACCACCAGACAAGTCCTGAATAACTATTCTTATATTTTATGGAATCAAATCAATGTTACTAATTGTAAGATGTGTCATTATTTGTGTGCTACCAAGAAAAAGAATCAGTTAAATTGTTATAAACTATTAATTATAAGGTGCATCCTGCTTTAGATAGATATTACAATATTTTAAATGGCATATTTTATGTAAATAACAACAGTACTGCAGCCAATCACAATGGAAAGAAAGGTACTCTATGGGAGCAATAACAAATTACTCATTTTAGAATTGATAACAATTTTTATTATTGTTATTATACTTGAAAGGGGATTGTACTGCAACTAGATTGGTGATCAAGAAGACTATTTTACAAGTCTATGCATGTAAAGAGCAGTAAAGGAATCTAGTTTATGATATCTGGGAACTCTCTACACTAACCTTGCAAATTTCATTTAATTATGAAATTGAGTACAAATTAAAAATAAATTTATCAGAACTTAGTTTTTACTCAAATGTACTTATTTCTTTCAAGGCTAGAAATTCATAGATAATATGAAAAATTATAGAGCCAGGAAACTTTAAATCTGGTTATCCATGGCCTCCATTTTATCCTCTCCAATTATTTAATGCTTGAAATGCTGAAAATAATTGGAAAAGATTAAATGGAATGCTGGGAAAGAGTGAAGGCAGGAGAAGGGGACGACAGAGGATGAGATGGTTGGATGGCATCACCGACTCCATGGACATAAGTTTGAGCAAGCTTTGGGAGCTGGTGATGGACAGGAAAGCCTGGCATCCATGGGGTAGAGAAGAGTCGGACGCGACTGAACTGAACTGAATGCTTGAAAATTTGGGCTAATACATGAAACCTACAAAATGACTAACATACTTAAATGATACCAAGGACTTACTTCACTGGAAGGATTTAAACAATCTTCTCCAGACGCTGGAAGACAGGGACTGAAGGCCATGAGGTCGGTCTTGGGAGGCCCCTCCCCAGAGCACACCCTCTGCCGCCTCTCCTGCGAGTAAGACCAGCTCCCCACCGCGCTGGAGCACACCAGCCTGGGCTTCACGGGCCCGCACGCGCCCTCGCTGGGCGGCGCCGAGCACCGCAGCGCCGTGTACAGCAGCAGCGTGAGCACCAACAGGCTGGACACCGCGCAGATGGCGATGATCAGGTACACGTTCACATCCACTAACGCCGTCTCTGCGCCAGCTGCACCAGACAACGCCCGCGAAGAGGCCTTGGGCGCCTGGCCGCTGTCCTCCAGCGATAGCAGCACGGTAGCCGTGGCCGTCAGGGCCGGCTCGCCGTGGTCCTTCACCAGCACCAGCAGGCGCTGGCGCGGTGCGTCCGCCTCGTCCAGGGCACGCGTCGTGCTGATCTCGCCGGTGTACAACCCCACGCGGAACGGGCTGCGCGAGCCGCCCGCCGCCGGCTGCAGCTCGTAAGACAGCCACGCGTTGTAGCCCGAGTCAGCGTCCACCGCGCGCACCTTCGCCACCACGTGGCCCGCGCCCACCGACCGCACCACCACCTGGCTCACCTCGCTGGGTCCTCTGCCTGGCCCGGGCGGCAGCAGCGCAGGCGCGTTGTCGTTCTCGTCCAGCACGAACACCTGCAGCGTCACGTTGCTGCCCAGGGGCGGCACGCCCGCATCGCGCGCGCTCACCTGGAACTGCAGCAGCTCCAGCTCCTCGTGGTCCAGCGGTTGCAGCGCGTACACCTTGCCGCTCTCCGCGTGCACCGACACGTAGCTCGACAGCGCGCGCTCGCCCACCCGCCGCTCCACCAGCGAGTAGGACACCAGGGCGTTCTCCTGCGCGTCCGCGTCCCGCGCCGAGACCGTGAAGATGTGGCAGCCGGGCGGGTTGTTCTCCTTCACGAACACCGTGTACTCGGGCTGCGGGAAGGCGGGCGCGTTGTCGTTCACGTCGGCCACCTCCACGGACACGCTGGCGGTGGCCGACAGAGAAGGTGAGCCGCCGTCCCTCGCTGTCACCACTACCTCATAGTTCGACGCACTCTCGCGGTCCAGGACGCTGTCCAGCACTATCGAATAGTAATTCTTGAAGGTGGACACCAGCTTGAAGGGGATATGGGGTGGTGTGAGTGAGCAGGTCACCTGTCCATTGGCGCCGGAGTCACAGTCGGACACGCTGATCAAGGCAATGACAGTGCCCACCTGAGCGTCCTCCCGCACTGGGAGCGACAGCGAAGTGATCATTACCTCAGGGGTATTGTCATTCAGGTCTAGAACTTCCACCAGGACCGTGCAATGACCAGCCATGGGCGGAATCCCTTTATCAATAGCGTTAACCTGGATTTCATACTCATTATTCTCTTCAAAATCCAGTTTCCCGTAAATTCTAATTTCACCTGTTTGTGGATTTATTAAAAACATACATTTCTCACTCAGTGGCAGAATCGTTCTGATTCCATAGGAAATTTCTCTGTTTGGTCCTTCGTCTAGATCAGAAGCATTTAGTTGAATGATTCTGGTGCCGTTTGGGACATTTTCAAACAGCACCACTTTATAGCCAGGCTGATCAAACTCAGGAGCATTGTCATTAACATCCAGGATGGTTATTTGAATCTGAACAGATTCTGTTAGCTGGGGTTTACCGCCATCCAGAGCGGTCAGCAACATATTAAGTTCTGGTATTTCTTCTCTATCCAGTGACTTCCGAAGAATGAGTTCAGGCAATATACTTTTGTCGGTTTTCGTTATTAGTTTAAGAGTAAAATACTCATTTAGACTTAACCTATAGGTCAGAAGAGAGTTTAGGCCGATATCCGCATCAGAAGCGCCCTCTAGAGGAAAACGAGACTCCAAAGGCGCAGATTCAGAAATGAGTAGCTTTTGTTCTCCTCTGAATACTGGCGGGTTGTCGTTAATGTCCTTCACCTCCACCTCCACATGGAACACCTGCAGCGGCCGGTCCACGATCACCTCCAGGTGGATGCTGCACTCCGCGCTCCGTCCGCACAGCTCCTCCCGGTCGATCCGAGAATTCACAAACAAAATGCCATTCTGCAGATTTACCTCCAGAAGGTCCCCGCGGCCTTTGGATGCCACCCGGAACAGGCGCGGCACCAGCTCCGCCAGCTCCAGTCCTAGGTCCTGGGCGATGCGGCCCACGAAGGTGCCGTGTTTTGCCTCCTCGGGAACCGAGTAATGGACCTGGCCCCTCCCCGACTCCCAGGCTGCGAGGAGCAAAACCGAGAGTAGCAGGCTCCGAGCTTCGGAGCCTCCTCTCCAAGAAAGCACCATTGCAGATAAAGAGATCTCTGAGGTGAGACTGTCAGTTTTAAGGGATAGTTCGCCTGCCAACATTTATGACCAGTCTCCCCTTCCGTAAGTATATCTTCAGTAAATTTTACCCAGCCTTCCGGTCAATATGGAGTCTATCCTATTCTGTGGATTGTTGGAATCTGGACTTGGAGACAGTTTTCCCTTTTCACCTTTTGAGTATACAGCGACATCATGTGACTGATTATGTAAGTACAAGAAAGAGCCTGAGGTTCTTTTTGGTTTAGCCACTTCTTGGTTCACTTTAAATCTGTTTCAACTTTTTGGGTAGTTTAATGGATCATTTGCAAATACCTATTTATTTAATATATATAATATTCTTAACAAAGCACAAATACTTCTATTATACTTCAGTTTTAAAAATAATTCTGCTTCAAAGTCTATCACAAAATAATCATTGAAATGTGGCATGTCAGAAGTTACTCGTTAGCTAGCTCTCATGGAAAATAAAATGAAGAATAATGTACATCACCCCTGCCATTGGGCTTCCCAGGTGACAAAGTGGTAAAGAATCCACCTGCCAGTGCAGGAGATGCAAGAGACTTGGGTTTGATCCCTGGGTGGGGAAGATACCCTGGAGTAGGAAATGGCAACCCACTCCAGTATTCTTGCCTGGAAATTTTCATGGACAGAGGAATCAGGCAGGCTACAGTGCATAAGGTCTCAAAGAGTCAGACATGACTGAGAACACTGCCCTGGCCCTTATATTGCTTACAATTCACATTCATAATGATTTTTATCCTTCACAAGCACTTCATTCTAAGTCTTTATGAGAAAGCCAAGAATTTCCTTGTCTAGTAAAGGAGAAAATATTTCATTCATATAAATTATTTTATTCATAAATATGGCCAATATTAGAATTCATCATAAATACGGAAGATGTTATTTTTGGTTCCTTGATGCTCACATGTGATGACTTTTCATACAACTGCTCTCATTCTTATAATATGTTGAAAAATGAATTGTGGGTGCAGATTCTAGAATATTTTACTCTAGCATGATTAAAGCATTTTCATGTAAAATGTTGAGTTAAAACCTCCAAATTTCACGGTATTCTGAAGTGGTAGTAGAGCACTAATCTGAAAAAGATCTTATGAAATGTTTTGGAGCCCAATCTCATTGACTAAAGTCAAAAGAATATGAACTTCATAGTGACCATTTTGTTTTCCTCTATATCCTTCCTTCTAGGCCAGTTAGTAGTTATATAAAATAAGCTTCTCTTCAGAAGACCACAATGGTGACTATGATTCAAGGGAGAATCAAAATATTTCCAATAATTTTATTCAGTAATTCAAGACTAGCTTTAAGGGAAAACAAAACACAGATAAGATCCTACAGCTAGTTGTAAAAAAAAAAGTAAGCATATTATTTAGAAGTTCATCTAAATTTAAATCAAAATCTTTAAACCAATAATTTCTCACCATTCTTTAACGCATAATAAAGGAAACTGAGAAGTGAAACTTTTAAAGAGCCAGAAAATAATAACCAAGAATGATTCTACAAGTATAAAATAACTTAAATCAACTACCACACTCACTCTGAATTAATGAAACACATATTTGAATTTTGATGCTATGGGACTATTCAAACTGTCTATCACCATCAAGCTTATTCATTTTATATCTTCCATTTTCAAAAATGTCAATGTACCATAATTCACAAGGAATCTTATTGTAATGTATTCAGGAGACCCAATGCATTCTCACTCACTGTTAGACATAACTAAATGATTAAACAGATATAAAAATCCAAAGTTAGCTCAATACTTAAACAATCAAACTACAAAATAGAATGAAATAACAATTTTGCATTCTAGAATGTAATCCTGAAATTTAAATTAAGTATAAAAGACACTAAATTTGTAGAAATTCATCCACATAACTTGGAATTATCTAAAATGTGTATTGATTACTTATATATTATGCAATAGTAACAATTTGCAAACTTTTAACCTGTACTTAAAACATTCTAATATGTTTTATATTAAATTAAAATGATGTTGAATCATTCCAAGAAGTTAGTTTGGAAATGGGTAATAATACATGCCCTACAAAACATTCACATTTATTTATATTTACAAACTTTCATAAATGATATGATTAATTACTTTTGAGCCTGAAATAGTTTATATTTTAATCTTATTGACTAATTTTGAATAAAGAATGTTTTTAGACAATTAATCTTGACATACAAAGTTTCATAAACAGAGGCCCAAGGATGAGCTTCAGCATGGAGTCCTTGACTATTATGCCAAGTGGGTTGCTATGTAATTTTAAAGGGAGAATGACTTTCATCAGCTTCTCAAAAGAGGTCAGCAATTGCACCATCCTACATGTGGCTAAGAACCACTGAATTAGAAGGATGACCTAGAGGCAAATGATTTTTGCTAGAATCTTCAGATGTGGTACATGGGCATGTATATACATGGGTATACTACATGGAAAGAAACTTTTACAAATGCCAGCAATAAAGCACTTAAGGATAGGAAATTTAAAATGAAAGAAATTGATAAATGTCAATAGGCTTCACTTTGATAGAATTAACTTTTTCTGTCTAGATAAATCCAGAAACTAGGAAATAATGCCAACTAGCAAAGAAGGCAATGGAACCCCACTCCAGTACTCTTGCCTAGAAAATCCATGGATGGAGGAGCCTGGTAGGCTGCAATCCATGGGGTCGCAAAGAGTCTGACATGACTGAGCAACTTCACTTTCACTTTTTACTTTCATGCATTGGAGAAGGAAATGGAAACCTACTCCAGTGTTCTTGCCTGGAGAATCCCACGGACAGGGAAGCCTGGTGGGCTGCCGTCTATGGGGTCTCACAGAGTCGGACACAACTGAAGTGACTTAGCAGCAGCATATATTGCAGATGTTAGAGGCCTATATGCATGCCTTTAGCAAGTTTGAATGACTTGATTGAGGAATATCAATAACCTTATTTGCCTAGTTACTCTGGCAGCATAAACCTGGGAGCTTTGTTTCAGTACATAGTAGATAAATCTCTCCCCATTTCAGAGAACAAAATTAAAAATGGACAGAAATTTTAGTTATATTATTTCAATGAAATAAGCACACTAGGACAAAAGACTGCATTCTTTTACCACAAATAATATGAAAACAGGTTTTATCTTATTGTTAGAGTTAAGACTGAGGATTATTTAATGGACAATAGATGTATGATGAACGCCAAAGAATGCTCAAACTACCACACAATTGCACTCATCTCACACACTAGTAAAGAAATGCTCAAAATTCTCCAAGCCAGGCTTCAGCAATACGTGAACCGTGAACTTCCAGATGTTCAAGCTGGATTTAGAAAAGGCAGAGAAACCAGAGATCAAATTGCCAACATCCGCTGGATCATAGAAAAAGCAAGAGAGTTCCAGAAAAACATCTATTTCTGCTTTATTGACTATGCCAAAGCCTTTGACTGTGTGGATCACAATAAACTGTGGCAAATTCTGAAAGAGATGGGAATACCAGACCACCTGACCTGCCTCTTGAGAGACCTATATGCAGGTCACGAAGCAACAGTTAGAACTGGACATGGAACAACAGACTGGTTCCAAATAGGAAAAGGAGTACGTCAAGGCTGTATATTGTCACCCTGCTTATTTAACTATATGCAGAGTACATCATGAGAAATGCTGGGCTGGAAGAAGCACAAGCTGGAATCAAGATTGCCAGGAGAAATATCAATAACCTCAGATATGCAGATGACACTGCCCTTATGGCAGAAAGTGAAGAGGAACTCAAAAGCCTCTTGATAAAAGTGAAAGAGAGTGAAAAAGTTGGCTTAAAGCTCAACATTCAGAAAACGAAGATCATGCCATCTGGTCCCATCACTTCATGGGAAATAGATGGAGAAACAGTGGAAACAGTGTCAGACTTTATTTTGTGGGGCTCCAAAATCACTGCAGATGGTGATGCAGCTATGAAATTAAAAGACGCTTACTCCTTGGAAGGCAAATTATGACCAACCTAGATAGCATATTAAAAAGCAGAGATATTACTTTGCCAACAAAGGTCCGTCAAGTCAAGGCTATGGTTTTTCCAGTGGTCATGTATGGATGTGAGAGTTGGACTGTGAAGAAGGCTGAGCACCAAAGAATTGATGCTTTTGAACTGTGGTGTTGGAGAAGACTCTTGAGAGTCCCTTGGACTGCAAGGAGATCCAACCAGTCCATTCTAAAGGAGTGTTCTTTGGAAGGACCAATGCTAAAGCTGAAACTCCAATACTTTGGCCACTTCATGAGAAGAGATGACTCACTGGAAAAGACTCTGATGCTGGGAGGGATTGGAGGCAGGAGGAGAAGGGGACGACAGAGGATGAGATGGTTGGATGGCATCACCGACTCAATGGACATGAGTCTGAGTGAACTCCAGGAGTTGGTGATGGACAGGGAGGCCTGGCATGCTGTGATTCATGGGGTCACAAAGAGTCGGACACGACTGAGCTACTGAACTGAACTGAACTGAACGTTCAAAACCAAAAAAAAAAAAAAGAAAAGAAAAATCCTTTCAGAACTAATTAACAGTGTTAAATTTTTGATACAAGCCTGAAGTGACAAGAATCATTGATCTAATAATGTGAAAATCTCAAACCTAAAGCTTGTTTAAAAAAGCAAAGAGGATGATTAAAATTTTAAAAATCCATAGTGATTATCTACAATAATTAGGACTAGAGATGATGAAGTAATTTGGGTAGATGAGTTGAAAGTAAGAAATTATTTCTAATAAAGTGATGATAAAAATGTCATTCTTGAATCTTTTTTTAAACATGTTCTAACAAAACATTAGGAGAAATATGATATTTACTGGCTATAAAGCCTAATACTTTATATGATTAAACTGGATATGTGTATCATTTGGCATTTCACTAACAAACGTTCTTTAAAAGATACTCAAAGTATAAGACATCCATGAAATAAACTGGATTTTTTTAAACAATCAATATAAACTTCAAGAAGAGGGAAAGGATTTATAGAACTCACCAGACCAGAATGGTTTGATCCTGCCTCCTGCCTTTCTTCTCCGACTTCTCTATCCAGGCCCGGAGGTAGGCTGGGGCTGAAGGCCATGAGGTCGGTCTTGGGCGGCCCCTCCCCAGAGCACACCCTCTGTCGCCTCTCCTGCGAGTAAGACCAGCTCCCCACCGCGCTGGAGCACACCAGCCTGGGCTTCACGGGCCCGCACGCGCCCTCGCTGGGCGGCGCCGAGCACCGCAGCGCCGTGTACAGCAGCAGCGTGAGCACCAACAGGCTGGACACCGCGCAGATGGCGATGATCAGATACACGTTCACATCCACTAACGCCGTCTCTGCGCCAGCTGCACCAGACAAAGCCCGCGAAGAGGCCTTGGGCGCCTGGCCGCTGTCCTCCAGCGACAGCAACACGGTGGCCGTGGCCGTCAGCGCCGGCTCGCCGTGGTCCTTCACCAGCACCAGCAGGCGCTGGCGCGGCGCGTCCGCCTCGTCCAGGGCGCGCGTCGTGCTGATCTCGCCGGTGTACAGCCCCACACGGAACGGGCTGCGCGCGCCACCCGCCGCCGGCTGCAGCTCATACGACAGCCACGCATTGTAGCCCGAGTCCGCGTCCACCGCGCGCACCTTCGCCACCACGTGGCCCGCGTCCACGGACCTAGACACCACCTGGCTCACCGCGCTGGGTCCTCCGCCCGGCCCGGGCGGCAGCAGCGCGGGCGCGTTGTCGTTCTCGTCCAGCACGAACACCTGCAGCGTCACGTTGCTGCCCAGGGGCGGCACGCCCGCGTCGCGCGCGCTCACCTGGAACTGCAGCAGCTCCAGCTCCTCGTGGTCCAGCGGTTGCAGCGCGTACACCTTGCCGCTCTCCGCGTGCACCGACACGTAGCTCGACAGCGCGCGCTCGCCCACCCGCCGCTCCACCAGCGAGTAGGACACCAGAGCGTTCTCCTGCGCGTCCGCGTCCCACGCCGACACGGTGAAGATGTGGCAGCCGGGCGGGTTGTTCTCCTTCACGAACACCGTGTACTCAGGCTGCGCGAACGCGGGCGCGTTGTCGTTCACGTCGGCCACCTCCACAGACATGCTGGCGGTGGCGGACAGCGAAGGCGAGCCCCCGTCCCGCGCTGTCACCACCAACTTATAGACAGACACGCTCTCACGGTCCAGGGTGCCGTCCAGCACTAGTGAATAATAGTTCTTGAACGTAGACACGATCTTGAAGGGGACGTTGGGCGTTAGAAAGCAGATTACCTGTCCATTGTCACCAGAGTCTTGATCAAATACACTGATCAGCGCAATAACAGTGCTTGGCTGAGTGTCCTCTCGTACTGGTAGAGACAGGGAAGTGACAGTGATTTCAGGGGAGTTATCATTGGCATCTAAGATTTCAACCCAGACTGTACAGTGACCTGCCATTGGGGGATTCCCCTTATCTGTGGCCTGTACTTCAATTTCATAAAACTTGTTTTCTTCATAGTCTAAAGTTCCATTGACCTTCACTTCTCCGTTATTTTCATCTAGTGTAAATAAAGGTTTTCCCTTGGGCTTAATTGACATCAAGGAGTATGTTACCTCCCCATTGACTCCTTCATCTTGATCTGTGGCATTTAACTGTATCACAAGAGTTTCTTTAGCTGCGTTTTCCATCAATCTCACCTTGTATTCTGATTGTTCAAATTCCGGATCATTGTCGTTAATATCCAAGACGCGGACGAAGAGTTCAACAGTGCCAGTGAGCTCCGGTTTCCCTCCATCTACAGCCGTCAGCAGTAAATTAAATTCCGGAGTTTTCTCTCTGTCTAGAGACTTCTTTAACGTTAGTGACAGTTTTTTAGTCGGCTTACTATTTATTAGTAATTCTAAAGAAAAGTACTCATTTTTACTTAGTCGGTAGGTCAATTGAGCATTCTCTCCTATATCCGCATCAGAAGCTCCCTCTAGAGGAAAACGAGAGTCAGGTTGTTTAGATTCAGAAATCAGCAGCTTTTGTTCTCTAAGAGAGAACACGGGCGGGTTGTCATTTATGTCCTTCACCTCCACCTCCACATGGAAAACCTGCAGCGGCCGGTCCACGATCACCTCCAGGTGGATGCTGCACTCCGCGCTCCGCCCGCACAGCTCCTCTCGGTCGATCCGAGAATTCACAAACAAAATGCCATTCTGCAGATTTACCTCCAGAAGATCCCCGCGGCCTTTGGACGCCACCCGGAACAGGCGCGGCACCAGCTCCGCCAGCTCCAGTCCCAGGTCCTGGGCGATGCGACCCACGAAGGTGCCGTGTTTGGCTTCTTCAGGGACGGAGTAGTGGACCTGGCCGCTCCCTGCCTCCCAAGCTGCGAGGAGCAGAAGCGACAGCAGCAGTCGCCCATTACCCAATCCACTTCTTTGAGTCGCGGACATCGCATATACTGACTTCCAAAATATGATACTTTACACTTACAGTACCATAGACTCCAGTTCCGGGTGAAATATCTTGCTGAATCTTTGAGAAGTTTCAAAGGATCCTTTAACGGTAGCATCCGGCATGACAGAATCTTTAAATGGGGAGTTCCTGGCAGCTCAGACTAACCCTTGAATGAACTACTTCCTCCAAGTAAAGAGCGACACCTTGTGCCTGAAATCGTGAGTATTGTACCCTACATTCAACACCATAGAATTTTACTTGAAGAGATAAAAAATAAGTTCACGTGTTTCAAGCTATTTTATCTCCCAAATATTTCCAAAGTGCTTATTTGTGGAACATTCAGATTTTAGGTCATATTGAAATTGATGGTATATGGGAAATGGCGTTTTTTTCTTGATTAACATCAAACTGAAATGTTTGTTCCTATGTTTGATTTAGAGTGCTTTTACTTATCTACACGTATACACACACTGAGAGAGAGAGAGAGAGAGAGGTCAATTCTATTGGTAGCTTTATGAAAAAAGAGTCAAACATTTCCTCATATAAAAATTGTTTTACTTCTAGTCTCCCTTGTTACTTCAGCTGCTAGGAAACTCAAAGACAAATTTGAAGCTTTAATAACAATTCTTTAGTCTTTAGGCCTACATATTGTATTTTTATCTATGTGCACTATTCGTACTTGCTTTCTATTTATATTTTTCATTAGTTCTAATTCTTTGTTGTTATTTACATTTAATTGTGTTCCTGTTACAAGAAACTTTATATCCAGTAAAGAACAACAAGAAAAACAAAAATATATTTCAAATTTGGTGATTTAAGACATGGAGTTCACAAGAGAAAAGTCTATTGATGTAAATGAAATTTATATTTGGCATATATGATTTCTCATGTAAGCTGCATTGCTAACAATATAATAACAGGTTATCAAAATGATTACTTTGTTACTTTATGTAATGGTGTCAGTATATGAAAGACTACTTCTTTCATACTGAACTTTTTTACCATTCAATGACATAAAAATTGCCATGAAAACTTCTGTGCCATATTTGTATTTCCACTCAACAACACTGGCTTTTATATATTTATCAAGATATAGTAATGAAAATAGCTGACCAATTTCTTCTTTTAAAAAATTCTGGGTTTGAGATTGTAAGTTTATCCAAAATAAGGGAAATTATTTTTAAACACTTTGCCTCTAAGTGCCTAATATTGTGCTAAAGAAAACAAAATAATCGATTTAACTGAAAGCTAAATGACCTTAGTGTTAATGGAAATTCAATTTCATAAAATATCAACTAGAAAATTGGAACTGATGAATTTTCATTGCCTGAAGTTGTAATTTAGTTACTTGTCCTTTATTGTTTCATATTACTTTGAGATTTGAGGAAGGAAAAAAGGGTACAGTGAAAGCTGAGAGAAGAAAGTGATTCAGGATAAATATCACTCTAGCTTGAGTATTTTGTTGTACAGTTCTGATGGTTCATATCCAATCTAAAAATACTACAGTGAAAAAATTGCTAGTATTTGTATTGTTAACATTTTCTTTTATCTTGAATACACACATATGTTCTATTGCTAATTTCAAATCTTGTTTCATTTATTTCAAATTTGTTCTTTTCCCAACATTATTATTCTGCTAGAACTGTCTTTAAAGTAAATTTAAAATTCCTTCTTAAAAAACTAACAAAACAGACTAATGACCGTTTGTGACACTGAATTCTGTTATGCATCTATTAATAGAAAACAACCAGTCAAACAGGCCTATTTTCAAAGTATACCATTAGGCTAGAGAACAGTAGATCTAACATGATATTTGAAGCCTGTCAGATTTGGCAGAAGAAAGAAGCAACGGACTTCCAACCACTTCCCTAAGTAAACTTGAGATTGAGATGTTACATGCAATGTGAAGTTTTTAAAGGTAGAGAAATAAATATGAGAAAGTTTATCTGAGAGATTATATTACATGTCTAAATTCAAACCAGATGTTACACAAGTATATTAAGTGACACTGGAAGACTACCAAGTCATAAAAGAGTTGGATATATCATATGAACCAATGTCACATCTTTTGCATTTTGTCTGTGATACTTCAGATTTCATCATCTCAACTAGCTCCTATAGAATAGATTATTGTATCTTTGAACTCATCTTTGGGAATGGGCCTGAGATCTGGTAATAGGCTGGTGCCAAGAAATTGCATCTATATAGTTAACATTGATTTTGTAAGATTGACTGAAAAGACTAAGGAACTTTGACCCTGACCTTTTCAAAATCAATATGGTTAGTCTTAAATTCCAGCTGTATGTCCTGCTAGTCAAGTATGTTCTGCCAGTCCTCATCATCCACTAATATTCCATAATATATCTAGTACTACTATTTATTGAAAACATAGAACCAAAAATAAATCTTGAAGCCACTCTTGGAAACCAGTAGGTTTTTCAAAATTAATGGATTAGAAGTACCATTCAGCATTGAATCTACAAAACTACAGAACATAAACAGTGATGTTCACTCTGTGCTATCATGACTCACTGAAATATACAGTTATTTGATAACAGATTATTTGTTCAATTGGCACAGTCTCTCAGGCAACAGTAAGACTGAAGAAGAAAGAAAGACCCACACATGTTCAAAGATTTTTATGGGGAATATACACCTTTAAAGCTATTACTGAAGTATACAATTTTGGAAACACTTACTGATCCTTCACTGGTATTTAGGATCCAAGAAATAATCATATTACCACATATATGTGTCAAAACATAATTATTGTTGTATTAGTATAAAAAGGATAAGTATGCGTGTGTGTGTGTGTATATATATATATATATATATATATATATATAATTTGGGTTTGGTGTTCTGCAAGACTGTAGCAGAGCACAGTCTTCTGCTTTTCTTTATATATTAAATGATTTTGCTTATTTATATCACTTCCAAACAAGTGATCAACAGTGCTTATTGGACAACCCTTAATTATTAATAATGTAAATCTCCTATCTCAATACGGCATTGACTAAGACAAATGATTATGATGACCATGAACATTCTGAGAAAAGAATCACTTACCAACATAAAAAAAAAACCTTAATTCCTACCTTAGTTATGGTATTGTTCCCTGGTGGTTCAGAGGTTAAAGAGTCTGCCTCCAATGCAGGAGACCTGGGTTCAATCCCTGGGTCGGGAAGATCCCCTGGAGAAGGAAATGGTAACCCACTCCAGTATTCTTGCCTGGAGAATCCCTTGGACGGAGAAGCCTGGTAGGCTACAATCCACGGGGTCACAAAGAGTCAGACACGACTGAGCGACTTCACTATACTATAATCATGAAAATAATCATGGAGGTTTTTTCCTAAGTAAAACAGGAGAATTAACATGTATACAGCTTGTGCTTGATTTTTCTAGCCAGAGCTATGGTTGGATGGCATCACCAATTCAATGGACATGAGTTTAAGCAGACTCTGGGAGACTGTGAAGGACAGGGAAGCCTGGTATGCTGCTGTCCATGGGGTTGCACAGAGTCAGACACAACTGCACAACTGAACATTAGATGAAAGATTTACTCTAAAAAGTTGTACAGTTAATAAAAGAATGGCTCTTTAAGAGATGTGCATTTGAATATCATCTCCATCATATATTAACTGGATGGCAATGGACAAGACAGACAAGCATCTCACCATCTCTTATCTAATCTTTAGAACTTGGATAGTTGAATGTACTTTACAAGTTGCTGTAAGATTTAAATAAAATTATTATTTAAGCCCTTTATATGATATCTTACAAATAGAAATATCTCAAATAGTGGTGGTTGATTATAGTTAGTGACCAATGTTGTATCCTTGACTCGTGTACTCTGTAGCTGTGGATAAAGAAGATTCCAGTGCCATAAACCAAGATATGACTTTTCCTTTTCTGAAGATTTCCTAATGTTCATCTTTATGGAAATCATCCTACTTTCTGGGTAGAAAATAGCTATCTCAGAATTTCTATTAACTTTACCCTATCTATAATGTGGTTCTCCACCTACATGTAAATATATCATATATAATTTATTTCTCCATACCATACAATTAAAGAATCTCTAATTTGCACAATTAAGCCAAAAAGAACAAAATCAACTTCCACATTATTTGATTCACACCCTTACAGCTCTAATTTCAAGTTCTCTGTGACCTCTTTGGGAAAACCATTCACATGAATATAGCACTGGAGCAAAAAAAAAATTTGTATCAAATGTATCTAAAGTACACAATGTTTAAAAAAAATTTAAGTACACAATGTTAAATTTTGAAATGTTGTCAACAGCACCATTGTCAAGTGGAAGTGCCTTTATAGATATTCCATGATTATTAGGCTTAAGTTATTTAAAGCAATGTTATTTTGAAGTCCAAGCTGCTTGGTGAACATGGACAGAAGTATCACAGTTCTGCAAGTACGAGAAGACATGTTTGAAACTCAAAGGACAAAGGAGTATGAATTTTCCCACAGCCTCATTATAGGTACCATGAATGCAAGAAATAGAAGTATAATAAATGCTCAAATAAATCTTCCAAATAAAAATCAACAAATTAATGTGGAGGAGAGCAGCAAGCTATTGGGCAATTAGCAAAACCATCATTATATTAGAAAAAAATTTAGTTTGTATATCTCAAGCATTTGAAGACTATGAAGAAAAGGAGTTTAAATCATGAAGGGATTAAAGGCAAAAAACTAAAATCATACCCAAAAGAAAGGCTAAAATTCTACCTACTTTATGAAAGAAGCATGCTATTGATTATAAAGAAATGAAATTATTTATAAAATTAAGCCACCTTAACAGCCCATGCCTGACAGTAATACACAAATTTATAGAAAGGTAAGAATTCTGCCATGTTTAAACTCAAATTAACCAAATTATGGAACTATGCATTATTATGGAAAATTTGAAGGCACAAACATTAGTGGAGGGCACCAAATAATATAGAATAAAAAATGAACAGGAAGAATGAACTTACTGCAAAATTGAGAAGTAGAATATTTGAGCCTCACCCACATGCTCCATTTCCATCAGTGATACTTTCCTTCTTGGCTGACTTAGCCTTGCTCATTTACAGGAAGGTGTGACAGTCTACTTCATTATTAATATTATTATTATTTCCAACAACTAAATAATATTCTCAAGTGTGTTTAAGAAGATTGTGGTGAAAAGAAATAAAAATGACTGGACTTCCATTGTGCTTTAGAATAAACCATCACGAGAAAAAGACAACAAATATTTCAAGCAATGGACTTGTAGTAATTTGTTGGTGAACTACTACGTGATTGACATTAATAGGCATGATACGTCCCAGAATTACTGTACTTACATTCTCGCAAAATTCCTGTTCGTCTCCAATATCTCCAGAATTCAAACCTGGGGGAACACTAGGACTGAAGGCGATGAGGTCGGTCTTAGGCGGCTCCTCCCCAGAGCACACCCTCTGTCGCCTCTCCTGCGAGTAAGACCAGCTCCCCACCGCGCTGGAGCACACCAGCCTGGGCTTCACGGGCCCGCACACGCCTTCACTGGGCGGCGCCGAGCACCGCAGCGCCGTGTACAGCAGCAGCGTGAGTACCAACAGGCTGGACACCGCGCAGATGGCGATGATCAGGTACACGTTCACATCCACTAACGCCGTCTCTGCGCCAGCTGCACCAGACAACGCCCGCGAAGAGGCCTTGGGCGCCTGGCCTCTGTCCTCCAGAGACAGCAGCACGGTGGCCGTGGCCGTCAGCGCCGGCTCGCCGTGGTCCTTCACCAGCACCAGCAGGCGCTGGCGCGGCGCGTCCGCCTCGTCCAGGGCACGCGTCGTGCTGATCTCGCCGGTGTACAACCCCACGCGGAACGGGCTGCGCGCGCCATCCGCCGCCGGCTGCAGCTCATACGACAGCCACGCGTTGTAGCCCGAGTCGGCGTCCACCGCGCGCACCTTCGCCACCACGTGGCCCGCGTCCACGGACCTAGAGACCACCTGGCTCACCGCGCTGGGTCCTCCACCTGGCCCGGGCGGCAGCAGCGCAGGCGCGTTGTCGTTCTCGTCCAGCACGAACACCTGCAGCGTCACGTTGCTGCCCAGGGGCGGCACGCCCGCGTCGCGCGCGCTCACCTGGAACTGCAGCAGCTCCAGCTCCTCGTGGTCCAGCGGTTGCAGCGCGTACACCTTGCCGCTCTCCGCGTGCACCGACACGTAGCTCGACAGCGCGCGCTCGCCCACCCGCCGCTCCACCAGCGAGTAGGACACCAGCGCGTTCTCCTGCGCGTCTGCGTCTCGCGCAGACACGGTGAAGATGTGGCAGCCGGGCGGGTTGTTCTCCTTCACGAACACCGTGTACTCGGGCTGCGCGAACACGGGCGCGTTGTCGTTTACGTCGGCCACCTCCACGGACACGCTAGCCGTGGTGGACAAGGAAGGCGAGCCCCTGTCCTTCGCTATCAGTGTTAAAGCATATTCTGACACTTTCTCTCTGTCCAGGGAACTGTCCAGCACTAGCGAATAGTAATTCTTGAAGGTGGACACCAGTTTGAAAGGGACATGTGGTGTTAGTGAGCAGGTCACCTGAGCATTGCTACCTACGTCACGGTCGGTTACACTGATTAGAGTGATGACGGTCCCTAGTGGAGCATCCTCTGGAATAGAAAGCAACAGTGACGTCACTAGTAACTCTGGAGCATTATCATTGATGTCCAAGACTTCTATCAAGACTGTGCAGTGACCAAACATTGGAGGATTTCCCTTGTCAACTGCTTCTATTTGAAGTTTCCATAATTTAGTTTCTTCGAAATCTATTTTCCCATTTACTCTTATTTCTCCGCTGTTTGAATCTATGCGAAAAGAGGCTTCTGTATTAGAGGAAACATCAGTTGCAAAGGAATAAAGAATGTAGCCGTTTGAACCCTCGTCCAAATCTGAGGCGTTAACTCTAATAATCAGTGTGCCATTTCTTGCATTTTCCAGTAATTTTATACGATGAACTGCTTTGTCAAAAACTGGGGCGTTGTCATTTGCATCCAGCACTGTGATGTTTATCTTCACAGTGCCTGTCAGTTCAGGTTTGCCCCCATCCGTTGCTTTGAGCACCAAGAGAAGCTCTGAAGCGACTTCTCTGTCTAAACGTTTTTTTAGTACTAGTTCGAGCGGTTTTTCCTGCTCATCGTTGCTCGGTACTTCCAGAGAGAAATACTCGTTGGGGGTCAGTCTGTAAGTCAACAGAGCGTTCTCCCCGATATCTGCGTCGGAGGCGCCCTCTAGTGAAAAATGAGACTCAAGAGCCCTAGCTTCGGAAATAAAGAGATTTCTGTGTGTCGCTGGGAACACAGGCGGGTTGTCGTTAATGTCCTTCACCTCCACCTCCACATAGAACACCTGCAGCGGCCGGTCCACAATCACCTCCAGGTGGATGCTGCACTCCGCGCTCCGCTCGCACAGCTCCTCCCGGTCGATCCGAGAATTCACAAACAAAATGCCATTCTGCAGATTTACCTCCAGAAGGTCCCCGTGGCCTTTGGATGCCACCCGGAACAGGCGCGGCACCAGCTCCGCCAGCTCCAGCCCGAGGTCCTGGGCGATGCGGCCCACGAAGGTGCCGTGTTTGGCCTCCTCAGGGACTGAGTAGTGGACATGATTGCTCCCAGTCTCCCAGGCAGCGAGAAGCAGAAGTGAGAGCAGGAGGCGCCGGGCTCGCCGGCCACCAGATCCTGAAGCTAACATCGCTCCTGGTTAGTAAATCACATTTTCTGAGTAGAAATATGTAGTCCTTTCGAGATCTTTCTTTTGAGTCTTAGTCCTGATATCCCAACTAATCTTAACAATTTGGGTGTGTGTATAGTCTAAGCACCGGAACAGTGACAGCAGTCTTTCTGTTCCGGGAATAATCTACTTTTTTCCGTTAAAACAATCCTCTCCTTGGAGAACAACGACATCCTGTGGGTCAAAGTGGAAGTGCGTTTGGCGTTCATACCATTTCTTTCACTTACTTGGCTTCTTCCTTGATTCCTTCATATTAGTCTGTTTTTGTCAGCCTTTAATTCTTTTATTCCTTGTGTGTGACCACTAACTCTTTAAAGGTGGTTTGGATTTAGAAGTTAGAATTCCAAGAAGAGTTCTATTTTTGATATAGACAACTAAGAGAACATACTACTGCACTATTATGTATATGAATGTGAAAAAAATCCATGTTTGTGAGTTACTAGTGATACAGTTTTTTAAAGACTTTCAGAACTTGATAATTTTGAATGGCCTCTTACTAAGTTTATTTAATTGCTAACACTATAATTTTCTACTGCTTAAACCTTATACTGGGTTAAATTACTCTAAACATTTAGTCCAGTTGTGTACAAGATAACTCAAAATGCCAACTGTCTGTTACCTTCTCAACATGATGATGTTTGGAATCAATGCTAATATGCAACTTCTTCTAAGTTGTCCAAAAACTTATTTACTCTGATGTTAATGAATTCACCAAATACTGACTCCTGGAAATATGAAACATGTTTATATTTGTCTCATTTAAAAGTTTTTTTCAATTATTAAATCTGCCCAGGGTGAATGTCATCATCTCCATCCTGAAGGACAACTTAAATTTGTGTTATATCCACTGTTATCTGTAGAAATAATCTTTCTAATCCCCCCTAAAACCATACTGATCAGAAATCCAAATTGTATTTGTCACTTTGTTCATACCCATTTTATTCCAAAGTTGGCTTAAGGAGACTAGGGTGTAAAGAGCATTCTAAATATCATGTAATCAGTCAATTTTGTTTTCCTCTTTTATCTCAAATTTTTTTAAAACAATGAAATTTGCATAACAATTATTCATCGATTGCAATAAAGCTTATCAGTGTTGTTTTAGAAAAAATGTTTTAATCATTCTCAAGATTGATAAGGAGCTAACTATCCAATATTTGAAATCTTTCCAGGAAGAGGACAGTCATTTGGAAAATCCCATTTCTCTCCTTAAAAAAATTATAAGTGGTTATGCAAAGAAATCTCACATTTCATGTAAAAGTGAGCCACAATATTTATTCTGAACATTTTATAAAATAGTGAGTCAATAATTATAACTCTATGCCAAAGATTTTTCATTCTAATTACTTCTCTTTTATTAATTATGGAAACCATAAATTCAAGACCAACATATTTACCTAGAAGACAGCAGGAAAATTTTAGCATATAGGTGTGACTAAATTCAGAAAGAGATATGACAAGGAAACAAACCTCTGCATGTTTGCTGATAGAAATACTCCAGTTCCTATGGGAATGACTCCATGCTGAAGATCTGTTCCACTTTTGGCTTAAAGAGTTGCTTCATTGATTAAGAACATATGAAAGATAGCTTTTAAAGCTCCCACATATCAAGGTTATCATATAGCTAAATCACTACAGTGTATTAATAAACCTGTGGGTTCTTCACTCATCTTGAAACAGGCTATCACAAATGCTCAGCCATTGAGAGCCAGGAATACTAATAATTTGCCTCATTTTAATGCCATCTAATACAGAGCATGTTAAACAGAGTTATAAAAATAAGATGTTATAGTTTCAAAACAAATGGACTAACTCCTTTTTTGGCAAGAATGTTAAAAGCAATCCTTGGGGATTTCCCTAGTGGTCCAAAGGTTAGGATTCAGTGCTTCCTCTGCAGCAGGTTCTGGTTCCATCCCTCCTGGAGAAATTAAGATCCCTCCCTCAAGCTGGGTGGCTCCCAGAGGGAGGGGGTGAGAGTAATCCTTGACTCGGGAAATTTATATGACTTCATTCTAAAATGTCAGTCCTTCTGAATTGAATGAAAGAAACTGTCCACAAAGTTGTTAAAAATATTTATGTTGGGCTTCCCTGGTGGTTCAGTGGTAAGGAATCTGCCTGCTAATATAGAAGATACGGGTTCCATCCCTGGTCTGGGAAGATTCCACATGCTGCCAAGCAACTAAGCCCATGCACCACAACTACTGAGCCTGTGCTCCAGAGCCCTGAAGCGGCAATTACTGAGCCCATGTGCTTCAACTACTGAAGCCCATGAACCCAAAAGCCTGTGCTTTGCAAAGGGAAGTCACTGCAATAAGAAACCCATGCACAGCAATTAGAGGGAAAGCCCTAATCACCACAACTAGAGAAAAGTCTACACAACAACAAAGACTCAGTACAACCAAATATTTAAAAAAATAAAAAATACATTTATCTTAATAACAGAGCCACTGGAAGATATTGTCACATTAAAATTTAAAATCAGTAAAAAAATAAATAAAAATGAAAATATTTTGAGTCCAAGACACTTAATTCCATTTATTAGGACATATTTTATGAACTATCTCCCAGTCTACATACTCCAAGGTGTAAACACTGAAGTTCAAGTATGCATTAAAAGTTATGTTGCACTACACATATTCTTTATTTAAGGAGCAAAACCCACATTTTTATCACAGAGGCAATTAGTCATAGCAGTCTTTTTGTTAATGCAATAGAGTTATTTCAAATTTTAGATTTAATAATAAAGTACTTTTCTTACAAATATTTATAACATTAAAAGATACTGGTTTTTGGGAAAAAAAAAAAAAACATTAAAACCTGCAACATACACCAAATATTTGTACTGGAAAATATAAATGAATTTAGTATACATGGCATTTACTAAAAATTGAAGTATCAATCAAAAGGTGATGCAGAGGGCACTGTAAAGAAAATATAAAGTGAATTTTTAGAAAAAAAAACAATATTACAAAACTTATTACAAGAAATCTTTGAGATATTTTATAGAAATATATGTTCTTTAGACAAAAGATAAAGATACTCCAAGAAATATATTTGAGGCGGGGAAACGGGGTAAAATAAAATATTCATGCAGCAAAGCGTGAAAATAAAAAGCAATAACTCACCTTGATAGAGTGGTCGCCTCCAATAGACTGTTCTTCCACTTCCACCTCTGGTTGCGGACACGGCAGAAGACTGGGACTGAAGGCGATGAGGTCGGTCTTGGGTGGCCCCTCGCTGGAGCACACCTTCTGCTGCTTCTGCTGACAGTAAGACCAGCTCCCCACCGCGCTGGAGCACACCAGCCTGGGCTTCACCGGCCCGCACGCGCCCTCATTGGGCGGCGCCGAGCACCGCAGCGCCGTGTACAGCAGCAGCGTGAGCACCAACAGGCTGGACACCGCGCAAATGGCGATGATCAGGTACACATTCACATCCACTAACGCCGTCTCTGCGCCAGCTGCACCAGACAACGCCCGCGAAGAGGCCTTGGGAGCCTGGCCGCTGTCCTCCAGAGACAGCAGCACGGTGGCCGTGGCCGTCAGCGCCGGCTCGCCGTGGTCCTTCACCAGCACCAGCAGGCGCTGGCGCGGCGCGTCCGCCTCGTCCAGGGCGCGCGTCGTGCTGATCTCGCCGGTGTATAGCCCCACGAGGAACGGGCTGCGTGCGCCACCCGCCGCCAGCTGCAGCTCGTAGGACAGCCACGCGTTGTACCCCGAATCCGCGTCCACCGCGCGCACCTTCGCCACCACGTGGCCCGCGTCCACGGACCTGGATACCACTTGGCTCACCGCGCTGGGTCCTCCACCCGGCCCGGGCGGCAGCAGCGCGGGCGCGTTGTCGTTCTCGTCCAGCACGAACACCTGCAGCGTCACTTTGCTGCCCAGGGGCGGCACGCCCGCATCGCGCGCGCTCACCTGGAACTGCAGCAGCTCCAGCTCCTCGTGGTCCAGCGGTTGCAGCGCGTACACCTTGCCGCTCTCCGCGTGCACCGACACGTAGCTCGACAGCGCGCGCTCGCCCACCCGCCGCTCCACCAGCGAGTAGGACACCAGCGCGTTCTCCTGAGCGTCCGCGTCTCGCGCCGACACGGTGAAGATGTGGCAGCCGGGCGGGTTGTTCTCCTTTATGAACACTGTGTACTCGGGCTGCGCGAACGCGGGCACATTGTCGTTCACGTCGGCCACCTCCACGGACACGCTGGCCGTGGCCGACAATGAAGGCGAGCCCCCATCTCTCGCAGTCACCACCACCTCATAGTTCGCCACGCTTTCACGATCCAAGACGCTGTCCAACACGAGTGAATAGTAATTCTTGAAGGTGGACACTAGTTTGAAGGGGCTTTCAGGTGTTAGTGAGCAGGTCACCTGCCCGTTGGCGCCGGAGTCACGGTCGGACACGCTGATCAGGGATATGATGGTACCTACCTGAGCATCCTCTCGCACCGGGAGAGCCAAAGAAGTGACAACCACCTCAGGTGAATTATCATTTTCATCCAGGATTTCCACTAGGACGGTGCAGTGACCAACCATGGGTAGGTTTCCTTTATCTGTAACATCTACATGAATTTCGTAAGTGTTACTATCTTCGAAGTCAATGGCATCATTGATTCTTACTTCTCCCGTTCTTTCATTAATTAAAAATTTCCTTCTTATGGTGGGTGGAACCAAAGAGCTAAATGAATATATTACTTCCTTGTTTATCCCTTCATCCGCATCAGAAGCATTTAGCCAAATGACCAATGTTTGGTTCGCTGAATTTTCATACATCTTAACTTCGTACACGGTTTGGTCAAATACAGGTGCATTGTCATTAGCATCTAACACCAGGATCTGCAGAATAACAGATCCGGTAAGTTCAGGTTTGCCTCCATCAGTTGCCGTTAATAACAACCGAAGCTTAGGGTTTTCTTCACGATCCAGCAGTTTGCTTAAAACAAGCACTGGTAATTTGCCTTTGTCCTTTTTGTTTATAATATCAAGAGTGAAAAACTCATTTGAACTGAGTCCGTAAGTAAGCATTGCGTTCTCTCCAATATCCGCATCAGATGCGCCTTCTAGAGGAAATCGAGAGTCAAGCGGTTGAGATTCCAGAATTGAGAGCTTTTGTTCTGAGGTGGAGAAAACCGGCCGGTTGTCGTTAATGTCCTTCACCTCCACCTCCACATGGAATACCTGGAGCGGCCGTTCCACGATCACCTCCAGGTGGATGCCGCACTCCGCTTTCCACCCGCACAGCTCCTCCCGGTCGATCCGAGAATTCACAAACAAAATGCCATTCTGCAGATTTACCTCCAGAAAGTCCCCGCGGCCTTTGGATGCAATCCGGAAAAGGCGGGGCACGAGCTCCGCCAGCTCCAGCCTCAGGTCCTGAGCGATGCGACCCACGAAAGTGCCGTGTTTAGCCTCCTCCAGGACCGAGTAGTGGACCTGGCCGCTCCCAGCGTCCCAGGCTGCAACAAACAGAAAGGAGAGAAGCAGGCGCCGGGTGCTCAGACCGCTGGGTCTGTAGACCAACATCATACCCTTCTTCTGTTTTACAAATCAATAAGTGGGTCATCTAGAACACACCCACACGCTCCGAATTTTCCTGTTCCATATCTTACATTCAATTTTATCGAAATGGCTGAGATGTCCGAATGTAGCTCCTTCCTCGTCCTTGAGAAACAGGATTGAGTCTGTTCTGAAAAGCCATTTTTGTGGAAGACAGCGACATCCGGTGGCTTAATGTGTAAGTACAATTCCATGAGTTTAACAACTCATTCGTATCTTTTCATTCTATTTTCACAAATTCGTATCTTTATGAACTTTCAAAGACACATTATGTTTCTTTTGTATATAATAATGATCATTTTCCATATGCAGTGCAGCATTTTCTTTAATGGAAAAGCACCCAGAAGTAATTCCTTCCAACCATGATTATCATTAGTCAAATTTGAAGACAACTTTAGTATTTGTATAATACTGAGTGTACTAGCATTTTGTTGGATAACGAATTTAACTCTCTTCAACTTCTAACACAATTCACTCTCTTCATCATTATTTTTATATTAAATAAATCTTATTCAGACATTAATTTCAATCATCAATTCTCTGTGAGGTATTTGCAACTTCTAAAAGCCAATCATCACTAGAATGCAGAGAGAAGGTCACAGGCTTCAACATCAGAAATTCCTCTCTTCTTATTCCTAGTCTTCAACTTACTAGCTGTGTGACTTAAGGAAAATAATTTAACCTCTACATCTCAGTTTCCACTTTGATAACATTCATAGAAGATTAATAATAATATGGTGGTTGCATGAATTATGATATATTAAGTGCCTAGGATAGTACTTTAAGGAGAGTGAGTGTTTCATAAATGGCTGTTACTCTCAGCTCACTTCAGCCACATTGTATTCATAAGGCTCAAGACCAAAATTGGCTCTTTGGGAAAAACTGTTACCTATAGAATGGTGTCACCCTATAAAGCCTTTACTATTGCTACTGCACAGGCTGAGCAGTGTTCCTATCTTTAAGGAACAGAAAAGAGCTTATATTGAGAAATTAGTTATAGAGGGGGAAGTTTCAGTTTTTTTACACATCTTACATGAGCAAAAAATCTTAATTGTGATTTAAAATAAAATAATTTTATACTTTGATTTCTACTTTCAGAGACAACTAATTTCATCCTTGTCATATTTATGTTTTTTCAAACACCCCAGATATAGAGTTTTGGCATTATCTAATAATTTTGTGTTTCAATAGTTTTTCATCACCTGTGGTAAAAATATTTTATCTCAAAATTCTTGGAATCAAATATTCAGTAACTGAAATTCTCAATTAATACATCTACACTAATGATAAAACCTGAAGTTTCTCCTTTTCCAAAAAGGAAAACTTAGGAGTTTTGTCTGATCCAAAGGATAATTTCTTTGATTATGTTTTTATTTTTAAAAGAAATCAATAATTTTGAACTCTTACAGTTATTAAGAGCTGGGAAATAGAATATTTATGAATATGAAAATTTATAGGAATGAGGGTCAGTTAATTCACTGATGTATGTATGCTGCTAAATTCTGATTTTATGGTCCTATACTCCTCTAGAATGATTCTAGTGTCAAAGTCTATTCAAATCCTGATTTTAAGAGTTACTTTTCTTACAAAACATAATAAAAATTTAAATGAGTTCATCTATCCATACATAATAGCAATGTTCAGTGTGAGCTGTCAATACTATCTGGAGTCTAAAAATAAGTTTATCATTTATTAATCATCTCAACGCAATGATATAAGGTAAATTCTATTGCTGTTAATGAGCATTTTTGAACCAGTTAATAGCATAAATGTCCCAATATAAATCTCCAATAATGAATAAAAAGTAGTGTAGTTAAGTTACATCTTGTCAAATAATAAGAACTTACTTTCCCAAGCAACTCATTAGAGCTATTGCATCTAAAACTTCAGTTGGATAAGAGTTAACTGGAATGTTTGTTAAAATACAAATTTTACTGATAATTTCAGAAATTTGAGATGATGTCTGGGAACCAGAATGTTCAGTTTTGAGGATAGGCTGACCACAGACCCCAGTCTGCCTGGATACCCTCTATGTTTGTCTGCATTCTTGTATAAATCTATATAGTGCCCCTTTCACTTTCAAAAGTGTCTAAATGTCATAACTTCAGTTAGCCCTATCTTGACACTACAATTCAGGGACTGGCATAGGGGAGTTTCATTGTTGGTCTCATGATTCTAGCTTAAAGTGAAGAAGGTTACCTATAGATAAACAGAGGGGTAGTTACTAGGCAGGCGAAACACTGAAGCGTCTTCCAAGCTCTCACCTCTCTGTTTTGGACTTTCCCCCTGTTTTGGAACTTCCCAGTTCCCTGAATTATACTGTGTTCATGCTTCCTGTGGAGAAGGAAATGGCAACCCACTCCAGTGTTCTTGCCTGGAGAACCCCAGGGACCGGGGAGCCTAGTGGGCTGCCGTCTATGGGGTCGCACGGAGTCGGACATGACTGAAGCAACTTAGCAGCAGCAGCAGCATGCTTCCTGATGACCCAAAAAATCAATTACTAAGAAGTTTACTGATTTGAAAATTTGCACACAATGATAACCCATGTTCTGGGAGGGAATAAAGACTAGGATAAGGGACTAAATTACTGATTATATTGATACAATTAAAAATGATAAAGAATAAAATGTATAAGTATAGAAGATGTAGTAAGTACTTAACGAATAATACTAGGTCTAAGATACTAGAAGAGTGGTGGGAATTTGGGGGGGGAAGGAAATGACATTTCTAGTATCCCTCAATCCATATAACATAATCAAATACCTGGACCCACATATAGGTGGCATATGGAAACTGAAAAAGTGCACAGACAGAAATAATTGAAAGTATAAGTCGGGATTTAAAGTGTGTTATGCCAATAGACATAGGTTTTATGACGAGTTCTGAAAATACTCAAGTTTTGAAATAAATAGGATGGAAAAAAAGTAGATTGCTTTGTTCAGTTCAGTCGCTCAGTCGTGTTTGACTCTTTGTGACCCCATGAATCGCAGCACGCCAGGCCTCCCTGTCCATCACCAACTCCCGGAGTTCACTCAGACTCATGTCCATCGAGTCAGTGATGCCATCCAGCCATCTCATCCTCTGTCGTCCCCTTCTCCTCCTGCCCCCAATCCCTCCCAGCATCAGAGTCTTTTCCAATGAGTCAACTCTTCTCATGAGGTGGCCAAAGTACTGGAGTTTCAGCTTTAGCATCATTCCTTCCAAAGAACACCCAGGGCTGATCTCCTTCAGAATGGACTGGTTGGATCTCCCTGCAGTCCAAGGGACTCTCAAGAGTCTTCTCCAACACCACACTTCAAAAGCATCAATTCTTTGGCGCTCAGCCTTCTTCACAGTCCAACTCACATCCATACATGACCACAGGAAAAACCGTAGCCTTGACTAGACGGACCTTTGTTGGCAAAGAAATGTCTCTGCTTTTCAATATGCTATCTAGGTTGGACATAACTTTCCTTCCAAGGAGTAAGTGTCTTTTAATTTCATGGCTGCAGTCACCATCTGCAGTGATTTTGGAGCCCCCAAAAATAAAGTCTGACACTGTTTCCACTGTTTCCCCATCTATTTCCCATGAAGTGATGGGACTGGATGCCATGATCTTTGTTTTCTGAAGGTTGAGCTTTAAGCCAACTTTTTCACTCTCCTCTTTCACTTTCATCAAGAGGCTTTTTAGTTCCTCTTCACTTTCTGCCATAAGTGTGGTGTCATCTGCATATCTGAGGTTACTGATATTTCTCCCGGCAATCTTGATTCCAGCTTGTACTTCTTCCAGTCCAGCGTTTCTCATATGTACTCTGCATATAAGTTAAATAAGCAGGGTGACAATATACAGCCTTGACGTACTCCTTTTCTTATTTGGAACCAGTCTCTTGTTCCATGTCCAGTTCTACCTGTTGCTTCCTGACCTGCATACAGATGTCTCAAGAGGCAGGTCAGGTGGTCTGGTATTTCCATCTCTTTCAGAATTTTCCACAGTTTATTGTGATCCACACAGTCAAAGGCTTTGGCATAGCTAATACAGCAGAAATAGATGTTTTTCTGGAACTCTCTTGCTTTTTCCATGATCCAGCGGATGTTGGCAATTTGATCTCTGGTTCCTCTGCCTTTTCTAAAACCAGCTTGAACCTCAGGAAGTTCACAGTTCACATATTGCT
Organism: Bos javanicus; assembly: GCF_032452875.1. Lineage (NCBI taxonomy): Eukaryota > Metazoa > Chordata > Mammalia > Artiodactyla > Bovidae > Bos > Bos javanicus. The sequence continues at coordinate 51,472,161 of NC_083874.1, read as the reverse complement.
GAAGCCTGGCTTGGAGAATTTTGACTATTACTTTACTAGCATGTGAGATGAGTGCAATTGTGTGGTAGTTTGAGCGTTCTTTGGCATTGCCTTTCTTTGGGATTGGAATGAAAACTGACCTTTTCCAGATTGCTTTGTAGCATATACCAAATGTGTTCTTTGGAAAAAATAAAAGCACTGAAGTGTTTTATTTGAAGAGATTTTACTAGCACATTTATGGTTATATGGTGGCTCTATTCTCAAAGCCATTCTGATTTTCCTCTGCTGAATTTTTAATTAAGAAATACCTTGTAAAACACCTGACACAATAAAGAATAAAATCCCTGAGTAGAAATACAAGGTGAATTACACAACTACAATGCAAGAATAAAGGAAGTTTTTAAAATATAAATTAGAGAAGAAAATGAATGTTCAGACTAACCAGAGTGTGGAGAACCACCAATTTGAAACTCACAAGCCACAATCCAAGAATTGTAACTTTAATATGTAATAAATTTAAAGATGCACAACCTCATCTACAGATTTCTGTCTTTTGTACTATTGAAAGAAAAAAAATCCTCTTCTAAACTGCTTAAGTTCCATACAGTTAATTTCAAGAGAATTCAAAGTGCAGAATGTAGATAAATTTTAATGCTTGAGCATTATTATATCACTAACAGAAAAAAAATTAAAAGCAGAAAGTCTTCTTGAGGAAAGAGAGTACCTTTCAGGAAATATTTTCAATGATAAAACATGAATTTCAGGAAATTTTCTAAGTGGTAGAAAAGATTCTTAACCAACACTTTCTTGTGAACTACATTGTCAGACAATGTAAAAAAAATTTTTTTAACAAGAGAGAATGAGTTATATTTGAAACACTTATATTCAAAATGAGATTCCTAAAGTAAAGCATCTCTTTTCTAGGCATAGAGGAAGGTGCTCATTGAAGTTACAGATACTAATTAGTGCTGACCACCGTGTCTCCAAAAAGGTAGACAACTACAAAGTTAACAAGGTCACAATTACTCATATACCTGCTATAGTAAAGTAAAGTAAAAGTAAAGTTGCTCAGTCGTGTCCAACTCTTTGCGACCCCATGGACTGTAGCCTACCAGGCTTTTCTGTCCATGGGATTTTCTGGGCAAGAGTACTAGAGTGGGTTATCATTTCCTCCTCCAGGGGATCTTCCCGACCCAGGGATCAAACATTGCAGACAGACTTCACCTTCTGAGCCACCAGGGAAGCCCACTCACTATACCTGCTATGGGGTTGCTTAAAAACAAAAGAATTAAGACTATAGTACCATGCGCAGTTTAGAATGGTGTTTCCATTTACGTAAAGTGTAACGACTAAATTTGTTTACACCTAATAGTTTTCAGGTACGGCGGCAACAATGGATCAGGAATTCAATATGACTCCCAGAACAGGTTCTAAATAAAATTAATTCAGTCCCAATAAATACCTGTTTAATGCATGGTTTATAATAATTCTCTATTAAAGTACAAACAAAAAAACTCAAAAAAAAATAAAAGTATTCACTTTCTGCAAATAAATTTAAACATTCTGGCAGAACTAGGATAAATGGATGAAAACTATTCTATTATACCTTAGAAGATAATTAAGATATTTTTCAAGACGGAATACAAAAATGAACAAATAAAATATTAGAATAACCCACCTTACCAGAGGAGTCCAAAGAAGCCTGTGGATCATTGGCTACAGATCCAGGACACGGAGGCAGGCTGGGGCTGAAGGCCATGAGGTCGGTCTTGGGCGGCCCCTCCCCAGAGCACACCCTCTGTCGCCTCTCCTGCGAGTAAGACCAGCTCCCCACCGCGCTGGAGCACACCAGCCTGGGCTTCAGAGGTCCACACACGCCTTCGCTGGGCGGCGCCGAGCACCGCAGCGCCGTGTACAGCAGCAGCGTGAGTACCAACAGGCTGGACACCGCGCAGATGGCGATGATCAGGTACACGTTCACATCCACTAACGCCGTCTCTGCGCCAGCTGCACCAGACAACGCCCGCGAAGAGGCCTTGGGCGCCTGGCCGCTGTCCTCCAGAGACAGCAGCACGGTGGCCGTGGCCGTCAGCGCCGGCTCGCCGTGGTCCTTCACCAGCACCAGCAGGCGCTGGCGCGGCGCGTCCGCCTCGTCCAGGGCGCGCGTCGTGCTGATCTCGCCGGTGTACAGCCCCACGCGGAACGGGCTGCGTGCGCCACCCGCCGCCAGCTGCAACTCGTACGACAGCCACGCGTTGTAGCCCGAGTCCGCGTCCACCGCGCGCACCTTCGCCACCACGTGGCCCGCGCCCACGGACCTCGACACCACCTGGCTCACCGCGCTGGGTCCTCCGCCAGACCCGGGCGGCAGCAGCGCAGGCGCGTTGTCGTTCTCGTCCAGCACGAACACCTGCAGCGTCACGTTGCTGCCCAGGGGCGGCACGCCCGCATCGCGCGCGCTCACCTGGAACTGCAGCAGCTCCAGCTCCTCGTGGTCCAGCGGTTGCAGCGCGTACACCTTGCCGCTCTCCGCGTGCACCGACACGTAGCTCGACAGCGCGCGCTCGCCCACCCGCCGCTCCACCAGCGAGTAGGACACCAGAGCGTTCTCCTGCGCGTCCGCGTCCCAAGCCGACACGGTGAAGATGTGGCAGCCGGGCGGGTTGTTCTCCTTCACGAACACCGTGTACTCGGGCTGCAGGAACGCGGGCGCGTTGTCGTTCACGTCGGCCACCTCCACGGACACACTGGCAGTGGCCGACAGCGAAGGCGAGCCCCCATCCCTCGCAGTCACTACTACTTCATAGTTCGCTACGCTCTCACGATCCAAGGCACTGTCCAGGACCAGCGAATAGTAATTCTTGAAGGTGGACACTAGCTTGAAGGGGACATGAGGCGTCAGAAAACAGGTCACCTGTCCATTTTCACCTTCATCTCCGTCAATCACACTGATCAGGGCGATGATTGTCCCCAGCTGTGCATCCTCTTTGACGGGGAGCCAGAGAGTTTTGATAGTCAACTTAGGAGCATTGTCATTAGCATCCAAAACTTCCACAAGAACTGTACAGTGACCAGTCAGGGGTGGGTAGCCTTTATCAGTCGCCTCTACTCGGATTTTGTAGGTTTTTCTTTCTTCAAAATCGATGTGTCCTGTAACTGTAATTTCCCCACTTACAGGGTCTATGTAGAACTTAAATTTTATATCAGGAGACGCGTCACTAGAGAATGAATAAATAATATCCGCATTCAAGCCTTCGTCTAAATCTGAGGCGTTAAGTTTAATTACCAACGTTCCATTAGGGACATTTTCTGCTAACTTCACAGCATAGAGTGTTCTATCAAAAATTGGAGTGTTGTCATTGACGTCTAGCACTTTGATGAATAACCGAACGGTGCCAGTCAGCTCAGGTTTGCCTCTGTCAGTGGCCGTGAGCACTAAATGAAGTTCCGGAGATTCTTCCCTGTCTAAAGGTTTGCGTAATACAAGACTGAGAGGTTTTACCTGTTGGTCGGTGGTTGGTACCTCCAGAGAGAAATACTCACTGGAGCTCAGCCTGTAAGTCAACAGAGCGTTCTCCCCGATATCTGCGTCGGAGGCGCCCTCTAGTGGAAACCGAGAGTCAAGCGGCCTGGATTCCGCGATAAACAGATTCTTTTGTGTCCCCTGGAACACAGGAGGATTGTCGTTAATGTCCTTCACCTCCACCTCCACATGGAACACCTGCAGCGGCCGGTCCACGATCACCTCCAAGTGAATGCTGCACTCCGCGCTCCGCCCGCACAGCTCCTCCCGGTCGATCCGAGAATTCACAAACAAAATGCCATTCTGCAGATTTACCTCCAGAAGGTCCCCAAGACCTTTGGAATCCAACTGGAACAAGCGGGGCACCAGCTCTTGCAACTCCAGCCTTAGGTCCTGGGCGATGTGGCCCACGAAGGTGCCGTGTTTGGCCTCCTCCATAACTGAATAACGAACCTGGCCACTCCCTGTCTCCCAGGCTGCGAGGGTGACAAACAGCAGTAGTAGATTCCGGTTCCCTTGGTTGCCTTGACTTGCGCACAGCATTTCAAATAGTCGAGCTTATTTCTTCTTAGCGAAAAATTTCTCAATATTAAGGGAAATCTTCTGATTCCGTCAGTTCCATCCTGCTGTGTTCGTCATTGTTCTGCACTAGGAAACTATAAAAGACTCTAGCATATTTCCTAAGCCTCAAAGATGGCTGTCGCCTTGGATCAGAGAATTTCTCGGCGGAGAGTGACATCACGTGGCCCAAAAAGTAAGTACATACTCCATGGCTGAACATTTTACCTTATCCTGAGAAATTTTACTTCCTTCTCTGAATTTTTTCTTAATAATTAATGAAATAGAGAATAGTATTTGTGTCTTGTTGGAGGCATTCTAGCAAATTAAGTACCTCTAAAAGTTTAGTATAAACCAAAATTGTGAACTTTTGTCATCTGGGAAAACATTCCACACAATTTTAAAATAATCACAGAAATGAAGTAAAAATAAAAATGATCGAACAACCAGGAATTTTAAAGTGGAAGATTCTTTCATCTTGTAATTCAGGATCTTCCACATTTACAGATTTAGGGTTTTGGCTATAAGATTTTGGTGACTCTTTCCAGGGTCTCTAGGAAATCCTACCATTGAGAAAGAAACTCTCACATGTCTGAAAAAATAATTTAGGAAATTGAGCAATTAACTGGGTATTTTCTTAAGTAATTTTATGAATTGAATGTATGTAAAATGAGAACAGAATTTGCTTTACTATATTGTGTACCAAGATACTATTTTATATTTTTATTAGAAATTATATAACTTGTTTCCATAAATATGTTGCATGCCTATATCTATATAGTTCAATTTTTCCAAGCCTTAATACTTATTAATATTTTTTAAAAATCCCCAATATAGTTTATATCCTATCTTTTCATAATATATTTTAATTTCATTATTGTTCATCTTTAGTACTTAGGCCAGTTTCCGGTTTTGAAGCTATGCTTGGGATTCTTCCTTCTTAGTATCTACTTAACAAGGAAAGTTCACTTGTGAATTCTGCTCTCATTTCAAACAGCAAATAGATTACTTGCATCTAGATTTTAGTGCCTCTCAAGAGTAAAAGCATAAGTCAACTATACTCCAATATAAATTTTTTTAAAGTTTAATTGGTAGAGGAAAAATTATCAGTTTATGGTGCCACTGATGCTTCTATATATCTTTCTTTTCTTTCATATTCTTACAGCAAGCTAAGAAACATTTTTACCTAATGCTGTTATCCTTGATTATTGCAGTAGCTTCCTAGATTTTCTTTCCCTCCAAACTTTTGAAATACGATGTTGACTTCTTTTGCTTAAAATCTTTTGCTAGCTCCCAACTAACTTCTGAAGAATCCAAATTTCTTAATCTACTACTCAAAGTGACTTAGTCTAATACTCAAAATTAAGAGATACTTTCATATCACTTTTTTGCCTTTATTTTATGTGAACCATATGTTTTCATCAAAATGGATTATTCCAAGTTTCCAGTCAACTGAGGCCTGTGGGTGTCTTCAAGTTTGCTTAATTTTCTCCTTCACAGAAGTGTTCAGGGGAAATTTACTCATTTGAAAACACCATGACCCTTCCAAGTGTTACTTTAAAAATGCAAACAAGGAATGATTTTTATTCAACTGCAGCCCCACTTTTATACCTGTTTTAATATCTTCTTTTAACTTGTATGACTCATGTGTTTTTTATCTCAAGCTTTTCAAAGTCAGAGGCTGGGTTTTCATAATTCAGTGGTTTCTGGCATGTCATGGTCTTGGAATCCTCTAAAGATCTCTAAAGATCCTCTAAAGATCTATTAATGTTTAATGAAGATAAATAGCTATATTTTAAAAGTTATTCTACAACACTCTATATATAAGGCTTACTTCCTTAGTAGGAAGTAAGTACTACTAATTTTTAAATCGTCAATAAGACATATTGTGTATTTCTTTTTAAGGAAAAGGAAACACTACTAATGGAAAAGAACAAAGATTTCAAACACATTCTCAGACTTCTGATTTGAAGCAATTTATAAGCATGGAAAAATACATCACTGTCCACACAAGATTGTCTAGACTTTCCCTATGGAGGTTTTATCTAAATAACTTTCTAGATCCAAAAAGATTTTCTATACCCAGAGTGCTAATTGGACTTTCCAAAACCTGTAACAACTGACTTTTAGATGAATTTTTTATTCTACCCCAAAGAATTCAAAGCATTGAGACATTCTAGGTTAATCTGAAAATAACATCATAAAAGATGATTTTTACATAAGAGTAATATGGAAGGTCATAATGACTTTCAAATATTTTAGTTTTTCCATTTCCAAATATGAACTCCTTGTACTTTTGAATAATAGTAATCAGATTTTCTTATGCACATAGTACTTGTTATAGTTTTATAAGCAATTTTATAAATATTTACTTATTTGATACAAAAATTCTATGCAATAGAACTCATTCATCATTCATAGGATGTGAAACCAAGGAATTGAAATAACAGATGCTTTAATAAATGTTATATGAAGAAAAATTCATAGAGATGAAATTTTGATACAGGATGCTTCAGGGTTCACAGTATTTAATAACTGAGCTCTGGTGCCTTTCAGTTAAGAAATATTTAATAGCTAAAAGCTCTGCATTGATAAAATAGTGAAAAGTATTAAAATACAGATATAGATTTTGACTCCCTCTTTGTGATAGGCATACTTCCAAATTGAAATTCAAATACCAATTAGAGAGTTGGAGGAACACAGAACTAAAACGATTGAAATTATGAGAGTTGTCAAGTAAATGGTAGGTGGTGGAAACAGTCTTTGTTTTTAATTAAGGGATTTTTAAAAAATAAACAGTTAGGAGGAGAATTGAGTGATTAAAGTTATACCTGAGAATCAGATAAGCTTAGAATAGGAAATCTAAGAGTACCATCACTTTCACAAGGTTAAAACTCCATACTTGATTCAAGCAGTACGATAAAAATAAGCATATATAACAACACACAGCCATTTAAGTTGAAGACTAAAATTAAAATTATTCCTTTTATGTCATGTACTTTTAATAACCAAATATAGGCAGTGATGGCATTGTAAGAAATATAAAATAAACTGCAAAGTAACACTGATTTCAGATTACTTACAGTTGATCAAAGGAAATAACATGAGACCACAAATTATTATATTGCTGACCATAACTGATAATAAGATGAAGAAATATGTTAATAACAAGTTATAAGAATTGAGAATACCAGAAACCCTTCATTCTATTCCATTAAATTCCCCCATTTTCTCCAAAGGAAGATGCTCAAAATCTATGGCTGTCTGATTAACATTAAGGCAGGTCAAAGAGTTATAAGAAAAAATATTTTAAAAAGACAAGAAGAAGCAAAATAATGAAAAAATGAAATGGCAAACTAATAAACTTTCTTGGACTTTCAAAATTTTACTCTATAACACTAAAAATCTTTACTTGAATTAATGGGTCCTAACATCTGCATTGGAGAAGGCAATGGCACCCCACTCCAGTACTCTTGCCTGGAAAATCCCATGGACGGAGGAGCCTGGTAGGCTGCAGTCTATGGGGTCGCTAAGAGTCGGACATGACTGAGTGACTTCACTTTCACTTTTCACTTTCCTGCATTGGAGAAGGAAATGGCAACCCACTCCAATGTTCTTGCCTGGAGAATCCCAGGGACGGGGGAGCCTGGTGGGCTGCCATCTATGGGGTCGAACAGAGTCGGACACGACTGAAGCGACTTTGCAGCAGCAGCAGCAACATCTGCATATTCTATGTAATGAAAATTTATAAATTTATCAGTTGGTCACCAAGAATGGCATTAATACATGCTTCTTCTATTCAAAATATTTTTCTAAGTCATATAGAAAATAAAAATCAATGCAAAATATTTTCCCACACTACTCCAACTCATCTACAAAGGGCTGATAGTATTTTATTCAATATTAATAATTAGAGTTAAGTAGATTTTTATCAGTCTAAAAGCAATTATTTACTATACTTACATCCTCAAAACATATTATGATTGACATGACAAAAATTATCTGATAGTAAAGTACATATCTTGAAATGGTAAAATGATCTATTTGATATTGTATTGAGAGGATATTGTATTGTGAGTTTTTTGTGTATTTTCTCCTTGGGGATTTTTTCTTTGTTTGGCTGAGTAGTTTGCAGAATCTTATTCCTCCTATTAGGGACTGACAAACTTGGGTCTCCAGTAGTGAAAGCACTGAGTTCTAAACATTGGACCTACAAGGAATAACCTGATAGTTCCTATTTTTATTATTCCTGTTTTGTATTACCTATTTTTATAACTTCTGGTCTATAATAAATATAGGATGGAAACATTTAAATTTTCAGAAGAAATTATTATTCTTTATAACTAAAGAGATACCAAGGGAACATTTCATGCAAAGATGGGCTTGATAAAGGACAGAAATGGTATGGACCTAACAGAAGTAGAAGATATCAAGAAGAGGTGGCAAGAATACACAGAAGAACTGTACAAAAAAGATCTTCATATCCCAGATAATCACGATGGTATGATCACTGACTTAGAGCCAGACATCCTGGAATGTGAAGTCAAGTGGGCCTTAGAAAGCATCACTACGAACAAAGCTAGTGGAGGTGATGAAATTCCAGTTGAGCTATTTCAAATCCTGAAAGATGATGCTGTGAAAGTGCTGCACTCAATATGCCAGCAAATCTGGAAAACTCAGCAGTGGCCACAGAACTGGAACAGGTCAGTTTTCATTCCAATCCCAAAGAAAGGCAATGCCAAAGAATGCTCAAACTACTGCACAATTGCACTCATCTCACACGCTAGTAAAGTAATGCTCAAAATTCTCCAAGCCAGGCTTCAGCAATACGTGAACCGTGAACTTCCTGATGTTCAAGATGGTTTTAGAAAAGGCAGAGGAACCAGAGATCAAATTGCCAACATCCACTGGATCATCCAAAAGGCAAAAGAGTTCCAGAAAAACATCTATTTCTGCTTTATTGACTACGCCAAAGCCTTTGACTGTGTGGATCACAATAAACTGTGGAAAATTCTGAAGGAGATGGGAATACCAGACCACCTGACCTGCCTCTTGAGAAATCTGTATGCAGGTCAGGAAGCAACAGGTAGAACTGGACATGGAACAACATACTGGTTCCAATAGGAAAAGGAGTACCTCAAGGCTGTATATTGTCACCCTGCTTATTTAACTTATATGCGGAGTACATCATGAGAAAGGCTGGACTGGAAGAAGTACAAGCTGGAATCAAGATTGCCGGGAGAAATATCAATAACATCAGATATGCAGATGACACCACCCTTATGGCAGAAAGTGAAGAGGAACTAAAAAGCCTCTTGATGAAAGTGAAAGAGGACAGTGAAAAAGTTGGCTTAAAGCTCAACATTCAGAAAATGAAGATCATGGCATCCAGTCCCATCACTTCATGGGAAATAGATGGGGAAACAGTGGAAACAGTGTCAGACTTTATTTTTGGGGGCTCCAAAATCACTGCAGATGGTGACTGCAGCCATGAAATTAAAAGACACTCCTTGGAAGGGAAGTTACGTCCAACCTAGATAGCATATTGAAAAGCAGAGACATTTCTTTGCCAACAAAGGTCCGTCTAGTCAAGGCTACGGTTTTTCCTGTGGTCATGTATGGATGTGAGAGTTGGACTGTGAAGAAGGCTGAGCGCCAAAGAATTGATGCTTTTGAAGTGTGGTGTTGGAGAAGACTCTTGAGAGTCCCTTGGACTGCAAGGAGCTCCAACCAGTCCATTCTGAAGGAAATCAGCCCTGGGATTTCTTTGGAAGGAATGATGCTAAAGATGAAACTCCAGTACTTTGGCCACCTCATGAGAAGAGTTGACTCATTGGAAAAGACTCTGATGCTGGGAGGGATTGGGGGGCAGGAGGAGAAGGGGACGACAGAGGATTAGATGGCTGGATGGCATCACTGACTCGATGGACATGAGTCTGAGTGAACTCCGGGAGTCGGTGATAGACAGGGAGGCCTGGTGTGCTATGATTCATGGGGTCACAAAGAGTCAGACACAACTGAGGGACTGAACTAAACTGAACTGATAACTAATGTCAGATATGCAGACGACATTACTCTAATGACAGAAAGCGAAGAGGAACTAAAGAGCCTCTTGATGAGGGTGAAAGTGGAGAGTGAAAAAGCCGGCTTAAAACTCAACATTCAAAAAACTAAGATCATGGCATCCTGTTCCATCACTTCATGGCAAATAGCCATGTGGAAATAGTGACAGATTTTATTTTCTTGGGCTCCAAATTCACTGTGGATGGTGACCGCAGCCATTAAACTAAAAGACGCTTGCTCCTTGGAAGGAAAGCTATTACAAAGCTAGACAGTGTATTAAAAAGCAAAGATGTCACTTTGCCAACAAAGGTCCAGATAATCAAAGCTATGGTTTTCTCAGTAGTCATGTATGCATGTGAGAGTTGGACCATGAAGAAGGCTGAATGTGGAAGAATTGATGCTTTCAAATTGTGGTGCTAGAGAAAACTCTTGAGAATCCCTTAGACAGCAAGGAGATCAAACCAGTCAATCCTAAAGGAAATAAACCCTGAATATTCATTGGAAGGACTGATGTTGAAGCTCCAATATTTGGGCACCTGATGCAAAGAGCCAAAGAGCTGACTCATTAGAAAAGACCCTGATGCTGGGAAAGATTGAGGGCAAGAGGAGAAAGGGACAACAAAGTATGAGATGGCTGGATAGCATCACTGACTCAATGGACATGCGTTAGAGCAAACTCCCAGAGATAATGAAGGACAGGGAAGCCTGGTGTGCTGCAGTTCATGAGGTTGCAGAGTTGCACATGACTTAGCAACTGAAAAACAACATAACTAAACTGCTTGATATACCAATAGAGAAACTCTATATAAATACAGGCTTCCCTGGTGGCTCACACAGTAAAGAATAACCCCAAATATGGGAGACCTGGGTTGAAAATAGTACATATAGAGTTGTAGATATATCTGTACATCTATATACCAACAGTAAGAAAGAGAAGAAAATGAAATGTATGGACTCTGATCTTAAGTGAGTAAATTAAAACTAATCACCAAAAAATACTTCAATATTATCAGAACATACCATGTGAAGGTTAAAAAGTACACACAATATGTAATCATGAAAAATAAATGCTATGTGGAGGAATACATATACACTGGATGTTCTTAGTGTTCATAAAGTGAGGTATTACAAAGGATAAAATCATATCCAATAAGAAATTCATCCAAGGAAAATTTTAATTTGACCAGAAATCTAACTTGGGGAAATAGTTAATAATGTCTGATAGCACTGAGAAATTGCAACTAAATTTACTATATACATGTATATAAAATTATCATCTTTTACACCTTATGGGGAATGTTATACAACAACTATTTCTCAATAAATCTGGGGAAACTAACGATTAATTGTAGATATTTATAAACCACAATAATGTTTGAATATAGAACTGTGAAATTTGCAATACATTTTAAAAAGAAAATATATGAAATAGTTTTAAAGTAAATATGAAATTTCATTGTAAATAATTATAATATAAATGTAAATAGACTTACTTCCGCGCAATGATCAACATTTAAGTCTTGCTGTTTGCCTATGGCTTCAGCACCTGGGAATGGAGGCAGGCTGGGGCTGAAGGCCATGAGGTCGGTCTTGGGCGGCCCCTCCCCAGAGCACACCCTCTGTCGCCTCTCCTGCGAGTAAGAGCAGCTCTCCACCGCGCTGGAGCACACCAGCCTGGGCTTCACCGGCCCGCACGCGCCCTCGCTGGGCGGCGCCGAGCACCGCAGCGCCGTGTACAGCAGCAGCGAAAGCACCAACAGGCTGGACACCGCGCAAATGGCGATGATCAGGTACACGTTCACATCCACTAACGCCGTCTCTGCGCCAGCTGCGCCAGACAACGCCCGCGAAGAGGCCTTGGGAGCCTGGCCGCTGTCCTCCAGCGATAGCAGCACGGTGGCCGTGGCCGTCAGCGCCGGCTCGCCGTGGTCCTTCACCAGCACCAGCAGACGCTGGCGCGACGCGTCCGCCTCGTCCAGAGCGCGCGTCGTGCTGATCTCGCCGGTGTACAGCCCCACGCGGAACGGGCTGCGTGCGCCACCCGCCGCCAGCTGCAGCTCGTACGACAGCCACGCGTTGTAGCCCGAGTCGGCGTCCACCGCGCGCACCTTCGCCACCACGTGGCCCGCGCCCACGGACCTCGACACCACCTGGCTCACCGCGCTGGGTCCTCCGCCAGACCCGGGAGGCAGCAGCGCAGGCGCGTTGTCGTTCTCGTCCAGCACGAATACCTGCAGCGTCACGTTGCTGCCCAGGGGCGGCACGCCCGCATCGCGCGCGCTCACCTGGAACTGCAGCAGCTCCAGCTCCTCGTGGTCCAGCGGTTGCAGCGCGTACACCTTGCCGCTCTCCGCGTGCACCGACACGTAGCTTGACAGCGCGCGCTCGCCCACCCTCCGCTCCACCAGCGAGTAGGACACCAGGGCGTTCTCCTGAGCGTCCGCGTCTCGCGCTGACACGGTGAAGATGTGGCAGCCGGGCGGGTTGTTCTCCTTCACGAACACCGTGTACTCGGGCTGCGGGAAGGCGGGCGCGTTGTCGTTCACGTCGGCCACCTCCACGGACACGCTGGCCGTGGCCGACAGAGAAGGCGAGCCCCCATCCCTCGCAGTCACTACTACTTCATAGTTCGCTACGCTTTCACGATCCAAGGCACTGTCCAGGACCAGCGAATAGTAATTCTTGAAGGTGGACACAAGCTTGAAGGGGACATGAGGCGTCAGAGAACAGGTCACCTGTCCATTTGCTCCAGAATCTCGGTCAGACACGTTAATCAAGGTGATGACTGTGCCTGGCTGAGCATTCTCTGAGATAGGAAGGGACAGGGAAGTGACTGTCAACACTGGAGGATTGTCATTAGCATCCAAAACTTCCACAAGAACTGTACAGTGACCAGTCAGGGGTGGGTAGCCTTTATCAGTCGCCTCTACTCGGATTTTGTAGGTTTTTCTTTCTTCAAAATCGATGTGTCCTGTAACTGTAATTTCCCCACTTACAGGGTCTATGTAGAACTTAAATTTTATATCAGGAGACGCGTCACTAGAGAATGAATAAATAATATCCGCATTCAAGCCTTCGTCTAAATCTGAGGCGTTAAGTTTAATTACCAACGTTCCATTAGGGACATTTTCTGCTAACTTCACAGCATAGAGTGTTCTATCAAAAATTGGAGTGTTGTCATTGACGTCTAGCACTTTGATGAATAACTGAACGGTGCCAGTCAGCTCAGGTTTGCCTCTGTCAGTGGCCGTGAGCACTAAATGAAGTTCCGGAGATTCTTCCCTGTCTAAAGGTTTGCGTAATACAAGACTGAGAGGTTTTACCTGCTGGTCGGTGGTTGGTACCTCCAGAGAGAAATACTCACTGGAGCTCAGCCTGTAAGTCAACAGAGCGTTCTCCCCGATATCTGCGTCGGAGGCGCCCTCTAGTGGAAACCGAGAGTCAAGCGGCCTGGATTCCGCGATAAACAGATTCTTTTGTGTCCCCTGGAACACAGGAGGATTGTCGTTAATGTCCTTCACCTCCACCTCCACATGGAACACCTGCAGCGGCCGGTCCACGATCACCTCCAGGTGGATACTGCACTCCGCGCTCCGCCCGCACAGCTCCTCCCGGTCGATCCGAGAATTCACAAACAAAATGCCATTCTGCAGATTTACCTCCAGAAGTTCCCCGAGGTCTTTAGACGCCACCCGGAACAGGCGCGGCACCAGCTCCGCCAGCTCCAGTCCCAGGTCCTGGGCAATTCGGCCCACGAAGGTGCCGTGTTTGGCTTCTTCCAAGACCGAGTAGCGGACCTGGCCACTTGCTGTCTTCCAGATCGAGAAAATTATAAAAAATAGCAATAGCTGCCGGTTCCCCAAGTCGCCTAGATTTGAGTACATCTCAAATTATTGGGATTTTCTTCCAATCAGTGTATCTTGTTCCAAAATTTAGAGGAGTCTTCTTATCCCCTCTTTATTTTCATGATGTGTTCGCCATTGTTCAACCTCCGAATATTAAAACAGAGTGGAGACTCTTTCCAATGTGACTTAATTCTGTCTTGAATTGAGAGAATTTCACAGTAAAGAGCGACATCATGTGGCCCAAATAGTAAGTACGAATTTAAAAATCAGCTTTGTATTATTAGGACACGAGGTTTTATTTCAACCTCTGAATTTTTCTTTATTTTTCTTAAAGTGTAGGACCATATTTCTCATGCTTGCTTAAGGCATTATTAGAAGATTTATGTGCCTAATATTTAATATGACCATAATTGTGGCTTCCTCATGCCTTGAAAATATGTTCTTTACAAAACGTTTAAAATTAGGATAAAAATATTAATGACAAATTGAATTATGTTAGCAATACTAAATTTTAAAATCCTTAGTTCACAGTTCAGAAAATTCAATTTTTCTGAAATAAAATTCAATTTATTTTAAGAAAATTCCTGGTCTCTCTAGGGACCCAGGATCTCAAGAATCTAATGGCAGAAAAACTTAGAAAGGTTGTTTGTTTGCAGAAGCAAGGAATATAAGGAAATAATCCACATTCTTTTCTTAAGAAAGCAGACTTTAATCAAGCTTGTGGTGTTTTATCCTTTTTATTTCTACTTAACAGAGTGAGGTGTTTTGTTTTTTTTTTTTAATATTTCACCCCTATGTTCCCAATGCAAGTAAAATAATTAACATCTGTATTCTAATGCTTTCCAAGTTTTACCTGTGCCTAAATGGGTTTTAAATATTGTTACTGTCCTGAATTATTGCAATAGCTTCTTATTGTTTCATCTTGTCACAACTCCTTTATCCTTCTCTTAATCCTGGCAGTCATCTTAGTGAAAAGCACCTTTTATTCCTATTGATTCACATTTTTTATAGCTTTCAAATAATGAGAGGTGAGTCAAAATTTCTTAGCAAAGTACCCAAATTACCCAAGAAATTTTTCTCACATTACTTTTCCTGCTTTATCGCGTACTCTTTCCTATGGGAACCATATGTTTTAACCAAAACAGACTATTCTCTATGTCCAGGCACATTTTGGATTTTGTATGTACTCATTTCTTTAAGTTCCTCTGTTCCCAAGAATACCTATTATACTCAGTATTCTCTCAAAGGAAACTTTTCCATTTACAAACCGCTAAAAATATCATACCTCTTGAAGGGCTTCTTCAAAAAGAAAAATAGGCAGTTATTTCTGTTCAATCCACTCAGAGTGGTTTACATTTCTTGTACCTGTTATAATATTCAGCCTTCTAAGATGATCATATTTATGTATGACAGATATCTTTATTTTTCTACCAACTTCTTGAAGCCAGGGGCTGGGTCTTGTTAACTCAATGATTCTTGGCACAGCATCATTTTCAAAACTTACAAAAATTAACACTACTATCCATTTCTTGCATGTAGAGAAATGGTGAATACTTTAAATCATAATACAGAATGAATAATGAAAGCATTAAATTAGAAGAAATAAACTCTCCATGAAAAGGAGCCCACCAAATAAGTCAAACATAAATACGGGGTTTTCAGTGTCTGAGAACTCAATGCACATTTTACATGAATTTACTTGGTCAAAGTCCACATTCTATTGAATTATTGTCAAATATTTGGATCCCTGATAAGCTGAGCAATAACATGGGTATCACATGGTAGTTGAGAGTGTGAAATTTCCCCATTCACTTTTTCATCCCAATCAGAAGTATTCTGGGCCTCACTGGAGGCTCAGAGGTAAAGAATCTGCCTGCTAATGCAGGAGACATGGGTTCAATCCCTGATCCAGGAAGATCCCACATGCCCAGAGCAATTAAGCCCATGAACCACAACTATTGAGCCTGTGCACTAGAGTCCAGGAGCTGCAAATACTGAGCCCACCAGCTCTAGAACCTGTGATCTGCAACAAGAGAAGCCTTTACAATGAGAAGCCCATGCTCCACAGCTAGAGAGTCGCCCTTGCTCCCCAAAACTAGAGAAAAACCCACACAGTAATGAAGATCCAGCAAGGTGATAAATAAATAAAATTTTTAAAAGAAGAATATTAGTTATCAGGATAACTATTATTATGTATTTTGTCTCTAAATAGTTTAAAAGGCCAACAGTAAATGAGCACTACAGACTCTTGGACTCTTGGAATCACCAGGCCCAAAAAGGAATATAGATTTAAGATATGATGAAGACAGTCATTAACAAAGTGGATAATCAAAAGTGTTGGCTAAGCAGAAGCATCAAAGAGAGAGAGAGAGAAGAAGGAAAGGAAGGAAGAAGGAAGCTGAAGGATAAAACTATAATAAAGTGATGTTGAAATAATATATCAATTAAAATGAGTGTGAAATAACTCTCCTGAAGTTCAAATGCAAAGTAATCAAAGTCTACAATATTAATAAGGAAAAATACTACCAATGCATTTTTTAATGTATCACAAATGGTTATCTAAGGAAATTTTGAGTTTTGAGACAAAAATCTTGACATGTAGAATGATGTTTTAATAATGTCTGATTCCACTCTACTCAAGTTTAAAAAACCAAAGAGATTACAATAATTAACGAAGAAGAAAAGATGTATATAATGCAAAATTACTCAATTTGTTGAAATAGGAAAATTTAAACATAAACCCAAGGAAAATAATGAAAACATTTTAAAAAATCAACTGTTAATTATGAAAACTCAGACTTACTTTGGAAAGACTGTCATCCTTTAAATCCTGATGCTCGCCCATATCCGCCACTACTGGACAGGCTGGTAGGCTGGGACTGAAGGCCATGAGGTCGGTCTTGGGCGGCCCCTCCTCAGAGCACACCCTCTGCCGCCTCTCCTGAGAGTAAGACCAGCTCCCCACCGCGCTGGAGCACACCAGCCTGGGCTTCACGGGCCCGCACGCGCCCTCGCTGGGCGGCGCCGAGCACCGCAGCGCCGTGTACAGCAGAAGTGTAAGAACCAACAGGCTGGACACGGCGCAGATGGCGATGATCAGGTACACGTTAACATCCACTAACACCGTTTCTGTGCCAGCTGCACCAGACAACCCCCGCGAAGAGGCCTTGGGAGCCTGGCCGCTGTCTTCCAGCGACAGCAGCACGGTGGCTGTGGCCGTCAGCGCCGGCTCGCCGTGGTCCTTCACCAGCACCAGCAGGCGCTGGCGCGGCGCGTCCGCCTCGTCCAGGGCGCGCGTCGTGCTGATCTCGCCGGTGTACAGCCCCACGCGGAACGGGCTGCGTGCGCCACCCGCCGCCAGCTGCAGCTCGTACGACAGCCACGCGTTGTAGCCCGAGTCAGCGTCCACCGCGCGCACCTTCGCCACCACGTGGCCCGCGCCCACGGACCTCGACACCACCTGGCTCAGCGCGCTGGGTCCTCCGCCAGACCCGGGAGGCAGCAGCGCAGGCGCGTTGTCGTTCTCGTCCAGCACGAATACCTGCAGCGTCACGTTGCTGCCCAGGGGCGGCACGCCCGCATCGCGCGCGCTCACCTGGAATTGCAGCAGCTCCAGCTCCTCGTGGTCCAGCGGTTGCAGCGCGTACACCTTGCCGCTCTCCGCGTGCACCGACACGTAGCTTGACAGCGCGCGCTCGCCCACCCTCCGCTCCACCAGCGAGTAGGACACCAGGGCGTTCTCCTGAGCGTCCGCGTCTCGCGCTGACACGGTGAAGATGTGGCAGCCGGGCGGGTTGTTCTCCTTCACGAACACCGTGTACTCAGGCTGCGCGAATGCGGGCGCATTGTCGTTCACGTCGGCCACCTCCACGGACATGCTGGCCGTGGCCGACAGAGAAGGCGAGCCCCCGTCCTTTGCGGTCACAACCACTTCATAGTTAGCCACGTTTTCTCGGTCCAAGGTGCTATCCAGCACTAGTGAATAGTAATTCTTGAAGGTGGACACCAGTTTGAAGGGAACATAGGGCGTCAGAGAGCAGGTCACCTGCCCATTGGGACCTGAGTCCAGATCGGACACGCTAATTAGGGCTATGACAGTACCGAATTGAGCATCCTCTCGGACGGGCAAGGATAAGGAAGTCAACGCAATCTGAGGGACGTTATCATTTTTATCCAAGACTTTCACTAAAACGGTGCAATGACCAGCCATGGGAGGGTGGCCTTTGTCCGTCGCTTCAATACGGATTTTGTATAAATTCATATTTTCAAAATCTAAGTTCCCTCGAATAACTATTTCTCCAGTATTCGCATCTATTCTAAACTGGTTACTAATAGTGGCTGGAACAAGATTATTAAAAGAATATGATATTTCCCCATTCGCTCCTTCATCCCTATCAGAAGCATTCACTCGGATAACTATTGTTCCGTTATCTGAGTTTTCAAAGATTTTTACTTCGTATTCAGATTGTCCAAAACTGGGAGCATTGTCATTCACATCCAGTACGGTAATCAGCAGCTGAACAGTGCCAGTGAGCTCAGGTTTGCCTTGGTCAGTGGCCATGAGGAGTAAGTTATGTTCGGGCACTTCTTCTCTGTCCAAGGATTTCCTTAACACGAGCCCAATTTGTGTACTGTCATCACTGTTTGTTTTCACATCCAGTGCGAAATTTTCGTTTGAAGTGAGTCTGTAGGTTAAAATAGAATTTGACCCCACATCTGCATCCGATGCGCCCTCTAGTGGAAACAAAGAATCTGGCAGCCTAGATTCGTAAATCAACACTCTTTGTTCCTTTACCGGGAACACAGGCGGGTTGTCGTTAATGTCCTTCACCTCCACCTCCACATGGAACACCTGCAGCGGCCGGTCCACGATCACCTCCAGGTGGATGCTGCACTCCGCGCTCCGCCCGCACAGCTCCTCTCGGTCGATCCGAGAATTCACAAACAAAATGCCATTCTGCAGATTTACCTCCAGAAGGTCCCCGCGGCCTTTGGATGCTACCCGAAACAGGCGGGGAACCAGTTCCGCCAGCTCCAGTCCCAGGTCCTGGGCAATGCGACCCACGAAGGTGCCGTGTTTGGCCTCCTCCGGGACCGAGTAGTGGACCTGGCCGCTCCCTGCTTCCCAGGCTGCAAGAAGCAGAAGCGAGAGCATCAAACACCGGGATCTCAGTCGACCTTCAGATGTAATAACCATTTCAAATACTTCCTGGTTTATTTCCATCAGGAAATCTTGTCTAGGCATTAAGATGAAATATTGTATGATCCCGAGTCTGTTAATTCAATTCTTCTGCGACTGCCATCATTCAGCACTCTTGGAAGGATGCAATAATGGGAGGAATGGACTTGAATAACAGCTTGTGTATTCATGGTAGACAGCGACATCATGCGGCTCCAAAGGGTAAGAAATGAATTCATGCTATATATATTATACATATATATGTCTTTTGCCTTACTTTTATAGTAAATCTCCTCATGTTTGTAAATATCTCATTTATCTTATTAGTTTAGAGTAAGGGTTCAGAATATTCAGAGTGAAACAACTTTCCTTCTAGTAATGTTAAAACTGTATCAACCAGTTTAGAAAGTTTAAGTGGGAATTAGAAGTGCAAATTATCCTCCATATTTTGTGTAGAGAACATGTGCATATATTTCTGTCACAAGATATGCTATTATATTTTGCTCTGATAAAAGACTGTAATTTTAAAGTAACAAATTTTACCCAAATTTTAAAGACCTTATAGATGATCAAAGTTCGTTCTTTCTTTGTTCAATGAACATCAACTGCTCCTAATAATGTTTCTTTTATTTAATAATGGAGGATGAAAATTTAGGAACATAATCTTTACAGCATTTCTTAATTTCTCTACAGCTTCTATTAGGTCTCCCCCTCAAAATGTTTTCCTTTGCATACTTCTCCATCACTGCAAAATCTTGTGGAATTTCTACCTATTGTGCTTTGCTGCTTTGATCCTTCAGCTGCTCCTAAATGACCTTATCCTTTTCTTTCGACTTCAAGCTCTTACATGATTTCATTAAAATGCTCTTATCCACTTCTAACATTTCAAACAAGACTTTTATTAAAGGTATTCCCCAATTCACATCTTTCTTCCTCTTTTCAATGGTTGTGATAATCATTTTTACCTATACATGCTGATAACTCCCAGAAAATAATTTGATTACAATTTAAAGGTTATGAAGATAAATTATTAATACTCCTCAAATTCAAGCCCTTAAATTCACCTTTTATTTAATGGCATTAACATTTTACATGTCACCTCTGTGGATTTTTTTTTTAATTACTCCATGTCCCCTACTTGTCCTATTCAAAGTTGTAATATAGCCCATCTGTCTTTTCACATACCACCATATTTATCTTCATGGGTACAGCTTTTATTGGATTGCACTAAACAAATAAATTCCAAGATGTTAGAATCACTTCTATATGACCTGAGATGTGATCACAAGCCAACATTTCTGGTGTTATTTTTAACTATTTTCCAATATTATCTCTATTTTGCAGACAACATAGATCACTTACTTGCCTTCTTCCTCAATACAATCTTTGTTCAATTTTTAAAAATTATCTACACCTTTACCTGTAAAAAATGCTCCACTCATATCAAAGTCATGCCAAAATGTCAATTTTACTATGAATTCATCCTTACTGTCATCAACTGTAGATAATTAAACTCTTTCTCTAAATGATACAATGAAAGTCATAAAAAGATTTTTCAAATAAACACACACCAACACTCACCCTTCTCCAGAATTCTGATATACTTGTATAATCCTCACAGACAACTGTAATACAAAGTATCCCCAACATGAGAACACCTTACATAAATTACATAACATATCCTACATCTAATATTTATACTGATAAGTAGTAGTCCTTATCACTGACTTTCTATTACAGTTATTTTTAGTAAGTAAAGAGTTCATTTGCTAACCAATACTAAGCCCCCCAAGAAAAAGATTCCTTTGCTTACAGAAAGATAAGCCTTGACAAAATCTATATTGCCATATAGTCTTGTTAGTTGAAAGTTTTCTATAGTGGTTAAGGTATTTCATAAATTGCTGCCCTAAATGAAGAGTCTCTTTGAATATCAACATCTAACATAGTTAAAGTATCAACTTTCTCTTTCTATTGAAGTTCCTAGCAATTTCCATAAGGTTGCTAATATAATCTGATTAATTGGAAGAGTAGCAATAATTCTATTTATTGGCTCCAGGTAGAAAATTATACAATGTTACTGAAATCATATATGCAAAATAAATTAATTTGGAAAAGGGAAATACTGGTCTCCTCATAAGAAACATCTTATATTTTTGTTCAGTTATTAACTCAAATAGTTCATTTAGTCAAGGAAAAAGATTATGTACAGAAAAAAAGCAGTTTATTAACAGCTTTCTCCCCAGCAAAGAAAAATTTTAGTTATAAATCAAAGAGTTTATATTTCAAAACTGAATTAACTTGATTTTTAAAAAGCTAACAACTGGTAACTACAAATTCACACAATGATGAGAATGCCTTCTCCATTTATAGGACTTCCCAAAAGTAATGAGGTATTAGAAATGTTTAAATAATATGTTATAAATATATTTAAGAATTAAATATATGTGAGAATATATAGAAATAGAAAAAGCAATAAAAAGGGAAATTATCATTTTGTCATATGAAATGTGGAATATTTATTACTGCCTAAGCCCACACTGTTTTTTCAAAAAGTGTAGAAAAATAGTTCTCTTTATTTGATATGAAGAGCACTATTGCCTACATCAGATAAAACGTATGGCTTTGTTGTAAAAAAATGTATTAGTAAACAATAAAGTCAAGAGGGATGTTTATATCATACAGTATTTTTTAATCTAAAAACAAAAGGCAACAATAAAAGCAAACGTCTTCTAACTAAAAAAAAAAGTTAAGATTTTCCCAGCTGTGGGAATTCACAATTATTTCTCACCAATATAATAATTTGTGAATTGAAAAATAAAAAATAAGAGCATAATTAATCATTCCTCCATTTAACATTGGTATTGGGAATTATGATACAGCTGCAAAATGGGACAACATGGACTAGAAAAAAGAGTGAAAAATCTCCTTAAGTAATAGACAAACTATATTAAATGAATGAGGAAAGGAAAATCAATACAAACATTATGTTTTAAAGTGGAAGAAGAGAGTTTATTTGTATATAAAAAATTCTCTAGGAGAATAACCAAGAAATTAGAACATTTGAAATATTTGAGCAGGTATATGGTGGAGAGTTCTGACAAAACATGGTCCACTGGAGAAGGGAATGGCAAACCACTTCAGTATTCTTGCCTTGAGAACCCCATGAACAGTATGAAAAGGCAAAAAAATATGACACTGAAAGATGAACTCCCCAGGTCGGTAGGTGCCCAAAACACTACTGGAGAGGAGTGGAGAAATAACTCCAGAAAAAATGAAGAGATGGAGCCAAAGCAAAAACAATGCCCAGTGGTGGATGTGACTGGTAATAGAAGTAAAGTCCGATCCTGTAAAGTACAATATTGCATAGGAACCTGGAATGTTAGGTCCATGAATCAAGGTAAATTGGAAGTGATCAAACAGGAGATGGCTAGAGTGAACACTGACATTTTAGGAATCAGTGAACTAAAATGGACTGGAATGGGCGAATTTAACTCAGATGACCATTATATCTACTACTTTGGGCAAGAATCCCTTAGAAGAAATGGAGTAGCCCTCATAGTCAACAAAAGAGTCAGAAATACAATACTTGGGTGCAACTTCAAAAACAACCAAATGATCTCTGTTCATTTCCAAGGCAAACCATTCAATATCACAGTAATCCAAGTCTATGTCCCAACCAGTAATGCTGAAGAAGCTGAAGTTGATTGGTTCTATGAAGACCTATAAGACCTTCTAGAATTAACACACAAAAAGATGCCCTTTTCATCATAGGGGACTGGAATGCAAAAGTAGGAGGTCAAGAGATACCTAGAGTAACGGGCAAATTTGGCCTTGGAGTACAAAATTAAGAACGGCAAAAGCTAACAAAAGAGTTTTTCCAAGAGAACACACTGGTCATAGCAAACACCCTCTTCCAACAACATAAGAGAAGACTTTACTCATGGACATCACCAGATGGTCAATACCGAAATCAGATTGATTGCATTCTTTGCAGCCAAAGATGAGGAAGCTCTATACAGTCAGCAAAAACAAGGCCAGGAGATGACTGTAGCTCAGATCATGAACTCCTTATCGCAAAATTCAGACTTAAATCGAAGAAAGTAAGGAAAACCACTAGACCATTCAGGTATGACCTAAATCAAATCCCTTACAATTATACAGTAGAAGTGACATATGGATTCAAGGGATTAGATCTGATAGAGTGCCTGAAGAACTATGGATGGAGGCTCATGTACAGGAGGCAGTGATCAAGATCATCCTGAAGAAAAAGAAATGCAAAAAGGAAAAATGATTGTCTGAGGAGGCCTTACAAATAGCTCAGAAAAGAAGAGAAACTGAAGGTAAAGGAGAAAAGGAATGATAAAAGCAGCTGAATGCAGAGTTCCAAAGAACAGCAAGGAGAGATAAGAAAGCCTTCCTCAATGATCAATGCAAAGAAATAGAGGAAAACAATAGAAAGGGAAAGACTAGAAATCTTTTCAGGAAAAAGAGATACCAAGGGAACGTTTTATGCAAACATGGGCACAATAAAGGACAGAAATGGTATGGACCTAACAGAAGAAAAAGATATTAAGAGGTGGCAAGAATATACAGAAGAACTATACAAAAAAGATCTTCATGACCCAAATAACCATGCTGGTGTGATCATTGGACTAGAGCCAGACTAGAGCCAGGGAATGTGAAGTCAAGTGGGCTTTGGGAAGCATCACTATGAACAAAGCTAGTGGAGGTGATGGAATTGCAGTTGAGCTATTTCAAATCCTAAAAGATGATGCTGAGAAAGTGCTGCACTCAATATGCCAGCAAATTTGGAAAACTCAGCAGTGGCCAAAGGATTGGAAAAGGTCGGTTTTCATTCCAATCCCAAAGAAAGGCAATGCCAAAAAATGTTCAAACTGCTGCCCAGTTGCACTCATCTCACACACTAGCAAAGTAGTATGCAAAATTCTCCAAGCCAGGCTTCAACAGTTATGTGATCCGTAAACAATGGAAACAATGAGAGACTTTATTTGGGGGGGGGGGGGGTCCAAAATCACTGCAGATGGTAACTACAGCCATGAAATGAAAAGACACTTGCTTCCTGGAAGAAAAGCTATGACCAAAAAGACAGCGTATTAAAAAGCAGAAACATTACTTTGCCAACAAGTTAAAGCTATGGTTTTTCCAGTAGTCATGTATGGATGTGAGAGGTGGACTATAAAGAAAGCTGAGCACTGCAGAATTGATGCTTGTGAACTATGGTGTTGGAGAAGACTCTTGAGAGTCCCTTGGACTGCAAGGAGATCCAACAAGTCCATCCTAAAGGAAATCAGTCCTGAATATACATTGGAAGGACTGATGTTGAAGCTGAAACTCCAATAATTTGGCCACCTGACTTATTGGAAAAGACCCTGATGCTGGGAAAGATTGAAGGCAGGAGGAGAAGGGGAAGACAGAGGATGAGATGGTTGGATGGCCTCACCAACTCGATGGACATGAGTTTGAGTGGACTCCGGGAGTTGGAGATGGACAGGGAGGCCTGGCGTGCTGTAATCTACGGGGTTGCAAAAAGTCAGACACAACTGAGTGACTGAATTGAACTGAACTGATTAAGTGGCTTGATGTTGGAGGTGGAATGGACACATTTAAAACATTTTAAATCATGAAATATATATTATAATAATGAATAAAATTAAGCCACTAGAGCTAAAAATTTTAAATTATAAATATCAAACTCACCATGAGTATGCCAAGGCTAACATTTAACAAGACTTGAAAGAGTCATTCAATACACAAATATTACTAGAAACACTAATTCAATTTCTGTACTGTCACCCTGCTTATTTAACTTATATGCAGAGTCCATCATGAGAAACACTGGGCTGGAAGAAGCACAAGCTGGAATCAAGATTGCTGGGAGAAATATCAATAACCTCAGATATGCAGATGACACCACCCTTATGGCAGAAAGTGAAGAGGAACTCAAAAGCCTCTTGATGAAAGTGAAAGAGGACAGTGAAAAAGTTGGCTTAAAGCTCAACATTCAGAAAATGAAGATTATGGCATCTGGTCCCATCACTTCATGGCAAATAGATGGGCAAACAGTGGAAACAGTGTCAGACTTTATTTTGGGGGGCTCCAAAATCACTGCAGATGGTGAGTGCAGCCATGAAATTAAAAGACATTGACTCCTTGGAAGGAAAGTTATGACCAACCTAGATAGCATATTTAAAAGCAGAGACATTACTTTGTCAACAAAGGTTCATCTAGTCAAGGCTATGGTTTTTCCAGTGGTCATGTATGGATATGAGAGTTGGACTGTGAAGAAAGCTGAGCACTGAAACATTGATGCTTTTGAACTGTGGTGTTGGAGAAGGCTCTTGAGAGTCCCTTGGACTGCAAGGAGATCCAGCCAGTCCATTCTAAAGGAGATTAGCCCTGGGTGTTCCTTGGAAGGACTGATGCTAAAGCTGAAACTCCAGTACTTTGGCCACCTCATGCAAAGAGTTGACTCATTGGAAAAGACTCTAATGCTGGGAGGGATTTGGGGCAGGAGGAAAAGGGGATGACAAAGGATGAGATGGCTGGATGGCATCACCGATTCAATGGACGTGAGTCTGAGTGAACTCCTGGAGTTGGTGATGGACAGGGAGGCCTGGCGTGTTGCGATTCATGGGGTCTCAAAGAGTCAGACACGACTGAGCGACTGAACTGAACTGAACTGAACAAAATTTCTCAAATAGAGGCTTCCCTGGTGTTCTAGTGGTTAAGAACCTGCCCTGGAGCAAGTAAGCCTGTGGGCCATGACTACTGAACCCATGCTAAACAGCTCTCTAGTCGCAACTACTAAAGCTGGCACATCCTAAAGCCTGTGCTCCGCAACAAGAGAAGCCATAGCAATGAGAAGCCTGCGCACCACAACTAGAAGGTAGCACTCTCAGAAACTAGAGAAAGGCCAAAGGCAGCAAAGAAGACCCACCACAAACGAACAAAATCAAGCAAACAAACAAAACCAAATAATGGATAGTCAGTGGAGGAAAAAAGAGCAAGTTGACACGACGTGTTACAATATTTCTATGTAGTTACAATACTGGACTTTGACAATAAATGATAACACCAAGAATGTATCTTACAAGTATCTTCCTATAACACTTATTAAAATTTGAAAATTGAAATGTTCACTAAAAATTTAATTATGGAAACATTTTCTATGGTGAACTGAAAACCAGTTCATTAACTCAAGCCTTTAAACCTCATAAAAAGGGCATTGTTACTGAAATAAACAATATAGTGCAAAGCAGTTGTCTTCAACAAAGTAAATTTTAATCATAACTGTAAGTATAGAGAAATTAGTACCAAGAGAATTTATACCTAAAAGGATACAATAACTACTTATAAAGCCATACTTTAAAAATGAAAAGAGAAGATAAAGGATATTAAATATTTAATACTAAATACATAACGAAAATCTGGAGAAGGCAATGGCAACCCACTCCAGTATTCTCGCCTGGAGAATCCCAGGGACGGGGGAGCCTGGTGGGCTGCCGTCTATGGGGTCGCACAGAGTCGGACACGACTGAAGCGACTTAGCAGTAGCCGCAGCAGCACATAACGAAAAATTTCTGAAAGGTTTTTGAGACTCACTGTGTCCGTAGAGATGGGACCCTGAGGCAGGCTAGGACTGAAGGCCATGAGGTCGGTCTTGGGCGGCCCCTCCTCAGAGCACACCCTCTGTCGCCTCTCCTGAGAGTAAGACCAGCTCTCCACTGCGTTGGAGCACACCAGCCTGGGCTTCCCGGGTCCACACGCGCCCTCGCTAGGCGGCGCCGAGCACCGCAGCGCTGTGTACAGCAGTAGCGTGAGCACCAACAGGCTGGATACCGCGCAGATGGCGATGATCAGGTACACGTTCACATCCACTAACGCCGTCTCTGCGCCAGCTGCACCATACAACGCCCGCGAAGAGGCCTTGGGCGCCTGGCCGCTGTCCTCCAGCGATAGCAGCACGGTGGCCGTGGCCGTCAGCGCCGGCTCGCCGTGGTCCTTCACCAGCACCAGCAGGCGCTGGCGCGGCGCGTCCGCCTCGTCCAGGGCGCGCGTCGTGCTGATCTCGCCAGTGTATAGCCCCACGCGGAACGGGCTGCTTGCGCCACCCGCCGCCGGCTGCAGCTCGTAGGACAGCCACGCGTTGTAGCCCGAGTCGGCGTCCACCGCGCGCACCTTCGCCACCACGTGGCCCGCGCCCACCGACCGCGCCACCACCTGGCTCACCGCGCTGGGTCCTCTGCCTGACCCGGGCGGCAGCAGCGCAGGCGCGTTGTCGTTCTCGTCCAGCACGAACACCTGCAGCGTCACGTTGCTGCCCAGGGGCGGCACGCCCGCATCGCGCGCGCTCACCTGGAACTGCAGCAGCTCCAGCTCCTCGTGGTCCAGCGGCTGCAGCGCATACACCTTGCCGCTCTCCGCGTGCACCGACACATAGCTCGACAGCGCGCGCTCGCCCACGCGTCGCTCCACCAGCGAGTAGGACACCAGCGCGTTCTCCTGCGCGTCGGCGTCTCGCGCCGACACGGTGAAGATGTGGCAGCCGGGCAGGTTGTTCTCCTTCACGAATACTGTGTACTCTGGCTGCGTGAACGCGGGTGCATTGTCGTTCACGTCGGCTACCTCCACGGACACGCTGGTCGTGGTGGACAAGGCAGGCGAGCCCCCATCTCTCGCAGTCAGCACCACATCATAGTTCGCCAGGCGCTCACGATCCAAGTCGCTGTCCAGCACCAATGAATAGTAATTTTTGAAAGTGGACACCAGCTTAAAAGGAACATCAGGCGTCACAGAGCAGGTGACCTGTCCGTTGGCACCAGAGTCGAGGTCTGATAGACTGATCAGGGCAATGACGGTGCCCAGTGGAGCGTCCTCTTGCACAGGCAGAGATAGGGAGGTTATGACCATCTCTGGGATATTATCATTTTCATCCAGCAATTTCACTATTACTTTGCAGTGTCCAGTTAATGGGAATGAACTTTTATCAACAGCATCAATATTAATTTCATATAAATTACAGTCTTCGTAATCCAGTTTTCCTGTAACTGTTATTTCCCCACTATTAGAATTGATCGCAAATTTAGATTTTACATTGTCAAGAACAAGGTTGTTAAAGAGATACATTATTTCCTTATTAATACCCTCATCTGCATCTGAGGCGTTCAGTTTAATAACTAGTGTCCCATTCGGTGCATTTTCCAGTAATCTGACATTATAAACTGATTTATCAAATTCTGGAGCATTATCATTCGCATCCAAAACATTGATCAATAACTGAACTGTACCTGTTAGTTCAGGTTTTCCTCCATCAATTGCAATCAGCAATAAACGATGTTCTTGCATTTCTTCCCTATCTACTGGTTTCTTCAAAACTAGTTCTAAAAAGTTTGTTTCCTCTTCGTTTGTTTTAACATCCAAGTCAAAATACTCATTTGCTTGTAACTTGTATCTCAATTCTGCGTTTCTTCCGATATCCATATCAGACGCGCCCTCTAGCGGAAACCGGGAATCCACTCTTCTTGACTCTAGTATAAATAGTGTTTGTTCTTGTCGCAAGAACCTTGGCGGGTTGTCGTTAATGTCCTTCACCTCCACCTCCACATGGAACACCTGCAGCGGCCGGTCCACGATCACCTCCAGGTGGATGCTGCACTCCGCTCTCCGCCCGCACAGCTCCTCCCGGTCGATCCGAGAATTCACAAACAAAATGCCATTCTGCAGATTTACCTCCAGAAGGTCTCTGCGGCCTTTGGATGCAATCCGGAAGAGGCGAGGCACCAGCTCTGCCAGCTCCAGTCCCAGGTCCTGGGCGATGCGGCCCACGAAGGTGCCGTGTTTGGCCTCCTCGGAAACCGAGTAGTGGACCTGGCCGCTCCCCGACTCCCAGGCTACAAGGAGCAGAAGCGATAGCAGCAGACGCTGAGATCCTGGACTTTTTCTCTGAGAATATACCATCGCAAATTTGTATCAACTTTCAAATACCTATTGCACTACCATATAGCTCTTGGAAATTTAATTCCCAATTTTATACAATTTTGTATTTGCTCACCTTTTATGCTTCAGCAGCAGAGTGAAAAAATGGAGTGGCTCTTTTCCTTTCTCAGGAAAATAAACTCGCTGTAGTCCTTTGTTGTTAAAAATAAAAAAAAACTAAACTTGCGGTTTCCAGCGCCATCATGTGGAGGAAAGGGGAGTTATTTTACTTTGTTATGCTTTATTTACCTTACATTCGTTAAATATTTCCCAGTTTCAACGTCTCATTATATTCCTTATCTCCAATCAAATATATAATTAAATTTTTAATAAAATGTATCAAATTTAAGTAAAATACTGCAGAATCAATACTATTCAAGTTGTGACACCCAATCTTTACTAGAATGATTTGTATTGGCCTATTCTGTATATTTAGGGTTTGTATAGTTCCTAATGGACTTTAAAAGTTTTAGATTTTTTATATCTTTCTGTATTTAAATATTACTTACTAAAATTACCGATTTTTTTCTCTACTATTTTGATGGGATGTTTGTATATTAGTCTTTATATCACTCATAAAACAAGTTTATATTCCTATTTGCAATATTTAATATTGGCTTTTGTAATGTTATTTTCAAAGTAACAAGCTATGTGAATAGAATTCGTATCTGAGTTCCATTTGGAAGTCTGATTTTCAAATTGATGAAAATTTATTGATTTCCTTTTTCTTTATATTACCTACTTACTTTTAGTGTTAACTCAAAAACTGTAATGTGGACATGACACTATTTGCAACTTAATACATCTAGCACAGGACAGAATACAGACAAGCATTTCTTCAAGTTGCTATTGCTGATAAATCAGATTGATATAAATTGTGAAAGCACATATATTTTCTTTTATGTAGCAAATCAAAATCCTAATGTTGTTTGTGAGATATATTCTATAAAATATTTGAGTTCCAATAAAAATTGAAACATGGAAAGAAATCACATTATTAATGTTAACTCTGTTAATTTCATCTCATTCTACTGCTCCATTTTATTTGCTACACGGACTTGGAGTTCACTTAATAAATATGGCCAATATAAAACAAACCTACTTTTCCTCTTAAAAAAGTTTAACATTCTACTTAAGTATATACTCCCTCAGTTCAGTTCAGTCGCTCAGTTGTGTCCAACTCTTTGTGACCCCATGAATCACAGCACACCAGGCTTCCCTGTCCATTACCAACTCCCAGAGTTCACCCAAACTCATGTCCATTGAGTCGGTGATGCCATCCAGCCATCTCATCCTCTGTTGTCCCCTTCTCTTCCTGCCCCAAATCCTTCCTAGCATCAGGGGCTTTTCCAATGAGTCAACTCTTTGCATGAGGTGGCCAAAGTATTGGAGTTTCAGCTTCAGCATCAGTCCTTCCAATGAACACCCAGGACTGATCTTTAGGATGGACTGATTGGATCTCCTTGCAGGCCAAGGGACTCTCAAGAGTCTTCTCCAACACCACAATTCAAAAGTATCAATTCTTTGGCGCTCAGCTTTCTTCATAGTCCAACTCTAACATCCATACATGACCACAGGAAAAACCATAGCCTTGAATAGACGGACCTTTGTTGGCAAAGTAATGTCTCTGCTTTTTAATATGCTGTCTAGGTTGGTCATAACTTTCCTTCCAAAGAGTAAGCATCTTTTAATTTCATGGCTGCAGTCACCATCTGCAGTGATTTTGGAGCCCCCCAAAATAAAGTCTGACACTGTTTCCACTGTTTCCCCATCTATTTCCCATGAAGTGATGGGACCAGATGCCATGATCTTAGTTTTCTGAATATTGAGTTTTAAGCCAACTTTTTCACTCTCCTCTTTCACTGTCATCAAGAGCCTTTTTAGTTCCTCTTCACTTTCTGCCATAAAAGTGGTGTCATCTGCATATCTGATGTTATTGATATTTCTCCCAGCAATCTTGATTCCAGCTTGTGCTTCTTCCAGCCCAGCGTTTCTCATGATGGACTCTGCATATAAGTTAAATAAGCAGGGTGACAACATATAGCCTTGACGTACTCCTTTTCCTATTTGGAACCAGTCTGTTGTTCCATGTCCAGTTCTAACTATTCCTTCCTGACCTGCATATAGGTTTCTCAAGAGGCAAGTCAGGTGGTCTAGTATTCCCATCTCTTTCAGAATTTTCCACAGTTTATTGTGATCCACCCAGTCAAAGGCTTTGGCATAGTCAATAAAGCAGAAATAAATGTTTTTCTGGAACTCTATTGCTTTTTCCATGATCCAGCGGATGTTGGCAATTTGATCTCTGGCTCCTCTGCCTTTTCTAAATACAGCTTGAACATCTAGAAGTTCATGATTCATGTATTGCTGAAGACTGGCTTGGAGAATTTTGAGCATTACTTTACTAGTGTGTGAGATGAATGCAATTCTGTGGTAGTTTGAGCATTCTTTGGTATTGCCTTTCTTTGGGATTGGAATGAAAACTGACCTGTTCCAGTCCTGTGGCCACTGCTGAGTTTTCCAGATTTGCTGGCATATTGAGTGCAACACTTTCATAGCATCATCTTTCAGGATTTGAAATAGCTCAACTGGAATTCTATCACCTTCACTAGCTTTGTTTGTAGTAATGCTTCCTAAGGCCCAAATGACTTCACATTCCAGGATGCCTGGGTTTAGGTGAGTGATCACACCATCATGATTATCTGGGTCATGAAGATGTTTTTGTACAGTTCTTCTGTGTATTCTTGCCACCTCTTCTTAACATCTTCTGCTTCTGTTATGTCCATAGCATTTCTGTCCTTTATTGAGCCCATCTTTGCATGAAATGCTTCCTTGGTATCTCTAATTTTCTTGAAGAGATCTCTAGTCTTTCACATTCTGTTGTTTTCCTCTATTTCTTTGCATTGATTGCTGAGGAAGGCTTTCTTATCTCTCCTTGTTATTCTTTGGAACTCTGCATTCAGATGCTTATATTCCTTAAATATTAAAAAATCATCTTTTCTTGTGAATATAAGAGGGGCCAGGAAATCAATAATTCTATTACTTAATGCTTTACATGTAAAGCATAAACTCCAAACACATTTTTTAATGTTGGTATAAGTCATATGTGGAATTAGATGTATTTTGTGCCCATGTATAAAGCAAATATGGAAAAGTGATACTATACAAACTAGCTTGGAAAGAAATAAGATTACTAGAAAATACAAAGTCAATTGAAATTAACTTGCTTCTCAGTATTCAAAACAGTAATGTAAGGACATCAGATAATGTTACTGACTTTGTTTCTGATACAATCTTTAAGAGTACATTTATCATTTCCTTTAGTTTTTGAAAGATTTCTTAGCATTCAGAACATCCAAACACTAAAAAAGCGAAATAGTAATCAAATTTCAGAGCTATTTATCTAACAGTCACTTACAAGGATAATTTAAAGTATTTTAATATATAATAAGAAAAAATTATAATATCTGAGTTGAAAATATCATCAGTTAATGTTGATTCACCTTCTATTATGAAACCATGATTGATGTGGATCTACAAAACTATAATAAAAAATTTACTGTTGAGAAAAGTAAATATTAAGTATTTGAAAGCCAACTGATAGTGTGATATTAACAATGCATGCATAGTATTTTACAGAATATTTTCAGTAAATATTTAAAACTTTAAAAAATATACTTAATGGAGAAAATGCCATCAATAGTATCATATGCTTCTTTCAGCTTGTAATTTTTTCACATAAATATATAAAGGAGAAAATAAGCCTCTTGGCTTTTGAACTGTCTTCATATCTTTTAGACTGCAGAGTTTTAAAATTATCCTTTGCATTTGTCTTTCATTGCTCAACTCTTGTTTTGGAGGTTATTTTTTCAACAAGTGTAGCCTCTTTACTTGTAATTCCATGAAATCTATAAGTAGAGGAAATTCTTTAAATCTTTTTCCAATCCATTCTTTCAATTAAATATTATAGCTTATTACTACATAGTTTCTGGAAAATTTTCAGTTATACTTATGTATGCCCCATGGCAAAACTAAGACTCCTTTCCTGACAATGAATTTAGATTAAGGAAACCAAATAGTATTTTGAGATATCTCTGCTTAATTTACTGAGGAACATTCAGGAAAACAGTACACTAGAAAATTTAATTTTGTATTGGAGTCTAGATGACTTTCATTTCCTACAAAACTCCAGAATAAAATTTTAATAAGCTATATTTCTCACCTATGTGTAGAAAATTATGTAAGTCTACCACACTGTTGAGATCTAACAGGTGAAACTGAAGCAATCTTTTAAAGGTTTGTAAACAGTTCATCCTCTTGCATCAAATATGAACAAAAGGTTTAATTATATGTAGAAAATAATTTATCCAGTTACCCCACATAATATGCATATGGTACATATTTTTACATTACTTTTGTAATGGTTCAACCTCCCAACAAAATATTGTGCTAAAATATTTATGTTATATACACATTCTGAGGACACCTGAGAGTAAATTTTAAAGTACCTCTGAGGGAATAAGGAAGCTAAATTAAGCATAGTTTTTACTCACAATCCTATTGCCTTCATTTTTCCCAAATGAGCTCATTTAAAAATGGAAAGAGACAATAAGCTAAATTTAAGCACTTTTGGTTCTATTCTATGCATTCATATTAATATTCATGTGGCCCCAATTTTTTTGTGTGTCTCCAGGCCACAATTCAGTCTTTATTAAATTGAAAGAAATTACAATCTCTGAGGTCATATCTTTTAAAATTCCAGGCCAAGTGAGTGGAAATGTGATGAGATGCAAGATTCTTAAAGCATTAGTAAATATCCAGGATAAGAAAGAAGGAGGGAAACTAAACAGCAAAAAATAAATAAATTCAGTAAGCTTGGGTCTTAGGAACAAAGGAAAGAGGAAAGGAGGACATAAAAAGGGTTAAAATAAAGTACAAAACCCTTATTCTACTAACTTTGTATGAGACTACAAAATAGACCTTGGGTTAAGTAGAAGAGATAAAAATAAAATCTTCAGAAGATTTGTAATGACAGACATCATTGTAGTAGATAAAAAAGGAAAAGATATAAAATATTACCTCAACTCAAACTTTTCCATAAATTTCTAAATGCATATCTATCAGGTATTTATAAACTCTTTATCCATCTATAGAGTAATATAACTACATCTAGAATAGTTACAGCTTCTCATGTACAATACCCAGAACTCAATACAAAATTATCAGGCTTACCAATAAAGAGAATCATGAGAAAAAATGAACAATAAAACCCACAAACAGATGATCCAATTATTACACTGATATGACAGACCATAAATAAACTGTAATTAAGGTACCAAAATAAATACATAATAAATTATTTCACCAGAAAAAGATAATAATCAATGTTTAGATTCAATTGATGACTTAATAAGAGGAATTTGCTGAAGTATAAGATTGGTCAGGATAAAAATATCCATCAGGTAATAGCAAAAATGATGCTGAAAAAATAGACAGGGGCATAGAAGATATAAGAGATATGGTGAAAAGATTTAACACACCTATGCCTTGACTTAAAGACGAGAAAGAGAGAAAAACATGAGGCAGAAGGAATATTCAAAGGCAGACTGCTGGAATTTTTCCTATACTGATGAAAGACATCAAACCACATATTCAAGAAGCTTTAAAAACTGCAAACAAGATAAAAATCAAAGAAAACTAAAGCTGAGCATAAAGCCCTTGGAAATAAAAAACAAAGAAAAATTTTACAAACCAGCTGGACAGGGGAAAAAAGGTTTTACTACCTGAACAATAAACTTGACAGCTGTCTTCTCAAGAGACTATGGAATGTCATCTTAAAAGCAATGGGGTGGGGGGAAATAAATTACAACCCTGAACTTGATACTCAACAAAACTATTTTTCAGAAGTGCTGGCAAAATAAACATATTTCTCATATACCAAATATTAGAGAATTCTTTACCACCACTAAAAAATATATAAAATAATTTCTTCTTTAGTTCCCCAACCAGGGATCTGGGCCCTCAGGAAGGAAAGCACAGAGTCCTAACCACTATACCACCAGGGAATTTCCTCATATGTACCATGATTAAAGAAAATAATTTAAACTTAGAGCTGATATTTATTATGATAACAAATGGCAATTATCTAAGAATAAATCTTATGAAAGATGAATAGAACCTCTACACAGGAAATTATAAAATATTAAGAAACATTGTAGGTTATTTAGATAAACAGAGCATGCTCATGAAGTGAATGTCTCATGATTGTAAAGATGTCAGCTGGTTTCATGTACAATGCCCAGAACTCAGTACAGAATTATCAGGCTAATATAGCTAATTATCCTGACAAAATTATCAGGATAATTATCTATTATCTCAATAGATATGATGCAATCCAAATCAATACCTCACCAAGTTGTTTTTATGGAATTAATATATAAATCTAGGTTGAATTAAAGAGACAGCATGACATTAATGGAAAAAACAGTCAAATTGATTAGAAAAACAAAAGCAAAAAGACTATGGTTATATAAGGAACAACTGTGGAACTAATTATTTTTAATGGTCTTGCTTCAGCTGAACATGTTTGGCAAAAGTTAAGCTTGATCCTTGGGTCTCAGCAAAGACAAAAAATTAAAATTAATTTCATATGTAACATGAACAAGAAAACAAAAGACACAAGAAATTATCTTCAGAGGATAGAATCAAGAAGAAAAAAATGGTAAGTTGAACTTAACTAAAATGAAAATTTCTATTCACCAAATGACAAAAGAATGAAAAGACAAGTCACAGTGTGGAACAATGCAGAAAATCAAGAAAGGGGTCATATCCAGAACATAAAACTTTTCAAAAAGAAGTAGAAGGAACTTCCTTGGTAGTCCAGAGTTGAAAGTCTGCCTGCCAATGCAGGGGATGTGAGTTGGATCTCTCCTCCAGGAAGATTCTACATGACACAGGGCAAATAAGCCCATGCACCGCAACTACTGAAGCCCTAGTGCTCTAGGGCTTTACTCTCCAACAAGAGAAGCCAGGACAATGAGAAGCTCATACACTACAACTAGAGAGTAGCCCCCCTCACCAGAAACCCTAGGTGCACCAATGAAAACCCGGTACAGCAAAAAATTAATTTAAAAAACAGTAGAAGAATATAACAGAATAGGAAAATAGGCAGAAGACTTGAACAGTTATTGCACAGAATAGGATATTAAAATGGCCAATAATAATACAAAAATGTGCTCAACCTCAATTACAAATTGGGAAACATAAGCACATCTAGCAAAATGGCAACAATGTAAATTAACAATGCCAAGTTTTCCAGATGATGAAGAGCAACTGAAACTCATACAGAACTAACAAAAGTGTGAACAGGTAAAAGCATTTGGGGAAATTGACATCAATTAAAGATACCAATTGATTGACATTATCAATTAGTGATACCAAGGGCGCAATAAAGGACAGAAATGGTATGGACCTAAACAGAAGCAGAAGAGATTAAGAAGAGGTGGCAAGGATATACAGAAGAACTATACAAAAAAGATCTTCATGACCCAGATAACCATGATGGTGTGACCACTCACCTAGAGCCAGGCATCCTGGAATGTGAAGTCAAGTGGGCCTTAGGAAGCATCATTACGAACAAAGCTACTGGAGGTGATGGAATTCCAGCTGACCTATTTCAAATACTAAAAGATGATGCTTTGAAAGTGCTGCACTCAATATGCCAGCAAATTTGGAAAACTCAGCAGTGGTCACAGGACTGGAAAAGGTCAGTTTTCATTCCGATCCCAAAGAAAGGCAATGCCAAACAATGTTCAAACTACCATACAATTGCACTCATCTCCCACACTAGCAAAGTAATGCTCAAAATTCTTCAAGCCAGGCTTCAACAGTATGTGAACCATGAACTTCCAAATGTTCAAGCTGGATTTAGAAAAGGCAGAGGGAACAGAGATCAAATTGCCAACATCCGTTGGATCACAGAAAAAGCAAGAGTTCCAGAAAAACATTTATTTCTGCTTTATTGACTACACCAAAGCCTTTGATTATGTGGTCACAACAAAATGCAGAAAGTTCTTAAAGAGATGAGAATAACAGATCACCTGACCTGCCTCCTGAGAAATCTGTATGCAGGTCAAGAAGCAACAGTTAGAAACAGACATGGAACAACAGACTCGTTCCAAATTGGAAAGGAGTACATCAACGTTGTATATTGTCACCCTGCTCATTTAACTTATATGCAGAGTACATCATGTGAAATGCCAGGCTGGATGAAGTACAAGCTGGAATCAAGATTGCCGGGAGAAATATCAATAACCTCAGACACGCAGATGACACCACCCTTCTGGCAGAAAGCAAAGAACTCAAGAGCCTGTTGATGAAAGTGAAAGATCAAAGTGAAAAAGTTGGCTTAAAACTAAACATTCAGAAAACTAAGATCATGGCATCTGGTCCCATCACTTCGTGGCAAATAGATGGGGAAACAATAAAAACGGTGAGAGACTTTATTTTGGGGTGCTCCAAAATCACCGCATATGGTGACTGCAGCCATGAAATTAAAAGTCGCTTGCTCCTTGGAAGAAAATCTATGACCAACCTGGCGAGCATATTAAAAAGCAAAGACACTACCCTGCCAACAAAGGTCCATCTAATCAAAGCTATGGTTTTTCCAGTGGTCATGTATGGATGTGAGAATTGGACTATAAAGAAAGCTGAGCACGGAAGAATTGATGCTTTTTAACTGTGGTGTTGGAGAAGAGTCTTGAGAGTCCCTTGGACTGCAAGGATATCAAACCAATCAATCCTAAAGGAAATCAGTCCTGAATATTCAATCCTGATGCTGAAGCTGAAACTCCAATATTTTAGCCACCTGATGCGAAGAGCTGACTCATTTGAAAAGACCCTGATGCTGGGAAAGATTGAGGGCAGGAGGAGAAGGGGAAGACAGATGATGAGCTGGTTGGATGGCATCACCAACTCAATGGACATGAGTTTGAGCAAGCTCTGGGACCTGGTGAAGGACAGGGAAGTCTGGCTTGCTGTAGTCCATGGGGTCACAATATGTCAGACATGACTGAGCAACTTAACTGATCAATTAAAGGAGAAGATAAGTACAGAGCCTATGTTCCACTAATCTCCATCTTAGCTAAATAATACAGAAAAGTTTGTAAATAGGCATTGAAAATTTTACAAATATACTGATGGCAGCATTAGGTAAAATAGATACAAAGAGAAACAATGTGAAATTCTCAACAGAGTAACACATACCCTATTCCTAAAACATACTTTAAAGAAAGAAAAAAACTATTAGAGATAATAAATTAACTCCAAGCACTTAAGGCAATATGGATGACTCCACAGAATAGTGAATGATAAATATGAACACAGAAACACAAGCACACATACAACACATTTTGTGCAATTCCATTTAGAAAAATTCAAGAAGCAAGTAAAAATTAATCAGCTATAAAATTAAAGCTGTGGCTACATATGGGGGGAAGAGGGAAAAGGTATTTGGGAGGTACATTTGAGTGTCTTCTGGAGTGAAGGTAACAGTTTTCACTTTCAAATAGTTGATTAAGCTGTAGTATTCTGTGTACTTTTCAATGATTTATAGGCAAATAACAAGAAAAGCTTTTTAAAAGTTGATTACAACTGAAAATAAAGATGAAGATAGAAATCACAAAATTTATAACCCTAGTTATATAAATATGCATTGAATAATGAATATTAAAAACAAAACAACATATATTGCCTTGGTGTCCTATTACTCTAAAAGGTTTTAGTTTAAAAGGGGATGAAAGAAAAAGTAAACAAATTTAGTTCAGAGAAATTTAGTTTTGAGAAAGTTTTTAAGAAGAAATTGATAGAATTAAAGAATACCCAGACTTCAGAGTAAATAAGGATATTTATAAACTAACCTTTGAAGGAGAATCCACAGTTGCTGGCTGCTGATCCTCCCTGTCCCCAGAGTCCGGAACACTGGGACTGAAGGCCATGAGGTCGGTCTTGGGCGGCCCCTCCTCAGAGCACACCCTCTGCCGCCTCTCCTGAGAGTAAGACCAGCTCCCCACCGCGCTGGAGCACACCAGCCTGGGCTTCACCGGCCCGCACCCGCCCTCTCTGGGCGGCGCCGAGCACCGCAGCGCCGTGTACAGCAGCAGCGTGAGCACCAACAGGCTGGACACCGCGCAGATGGCGATGATCAGATACACGTTCACATCCACCAGAACAGCCTCCGCTTCAGCCGCGCCAGACAATGCCCGCGAAGAGGCCTTAGGCGCCTGGCCGCTATCCTCCAGCGACAGCAGCACGGTGGCCGTGGCCGTCAGCGCCGGCTCGCCGTGGTCTTTCACCAGCACCAGCAGGCGCTGGCGCGGCGCGTCCGCCTCGTCCAGGGCGCGCGTCGTGCTGATCTCGCCAGTGTACAGTCCCACGCGGAATAGGCTGCGTGCGCCACTCGCCGCCGGCTGCAGCTCGTAGGACAGCCACGCGTTGTAGCCCGAGTCGGCGTCCACCGCGCGCACCTTTGCCACCACGTGGCCCGCGCCCACCGACCGCGCCACCACCTGGCTCACCGCGCTGGGTCCTCCGCTTGGCCCGGGCGGCAGCAGCGCGGGCGCGTTGTCGTTCTCGTCCAGCACGAACACTTGCAGCGTCACGTTGCTGCCCAGGGGCGGCACGCCCGCGTCACGCGCGCTCACCTGGAACTGCAGGAGCTCCAGCTCCTCGCGGTCCAGCGGCTGCAGCGCATACACCTTGCCGCTCTCCGCGTGCACCGACAGATAGCTGGACAGCTCACGCTCGCCCACCCGCCGCTCCACCAGCGAGTAGGACACCAGCGCGTTTTCCTGCGCGTCCGCGTCTCGCGCAGACACGGTGAAGATGTGGCAGCCTGGAGGGTTGTTCTCCTTCACGAACACCGTGTACTCGGGCTGCGCGAACGCAGGTGCATTGTCGTTCACGTCGGCCACCTCCACGGACACACTGGCTGTGGTGGACAAGGAAGGCGACCCCCCGTCTTGAGCGGTCACCACCAATTTATAGACGGACACTTTCTCGCGATCCAAGCTGCTGTCCAAAACGAGTGAATAGTAGTTCTTGAAGGTGGACACCAGCCTGAAAGGGACGTGGGGCGATAGTCTACAAGTCACCTGCCCATTGACACTGGAGTCGAGGTCAGACAAACTTATCAAGGCAATGACGGTGCCCAGTGGAGCGTCTTCCCTAATTGGGAGTGACAAGAATTTGAATTCCATTACTGGGGCATTATCATTGGTGTCTTCAACTTCCACCATAACTGTACAATGGCCAGAAAGTGGCGGCTGCCCCTTATCAATGCCCTCTACAAGAATTTCATAGGATTTGGTTTCTTCAAAATCAATATATCCCTTTACCATAATTTCTCCAGTAATTGGATCCATGTAGAATTTGGATTTCACAGTGGGTAAAATATCAGCTGAGAATGAATAAATAATATTCCCATTCAAGCCTTCGTCTAAATCTGAGGCGTTAAGTTTAATTACCAACGTTCCGTTAGGAACGTTTTCTAGTAATTTCACTTCATAGAGTGTTCTGTCGAAAGTCGGGGCGTTGTCGTTGGCGTCCAGCACTCTGACGAGTAATTGAACAGTGCCAGTCAGCTCAGGTTTGCCGCCATCAGAGGCTGTAAGGACTAAAAAAATCTCCGGAGCTTCTTCTCTGTCTAAAGGTCTCCTTAATACCAGCCCAAGACGTTTTACCCGCTCCTCATCGGACGGTTTTTCCAACGAGAAATATTCATTGGGACTCAGCCTGTAAGTCAGCAGAGCGTTGGCCCCAATGTCTGCATCAGAGGCGCCCTCTAGCGGAAACCGAGAGTCAAGCGGCCTGGATTCAGCCATAAACAGAATCTTTTGTGTTCCTGGGAACACTGGAGGATTGTCGTTAATGTCCTTCACCTCCACCTCCACATGGAACACCTGCAGCGGCCGGTCCACGATCACCTCCAGGTGGATGCTGCACTCCGCACTCTGCCCGCACAGCTCCTCCCGGTCGATCCGAGAATTCACAAACAAACTGCCATTCTGCAGATTTACCTCCAGAAGGTCCCCGCGGCCTTTGGATGACACACGAAACAGGCGCGGCACCAGTTCCACCAGCTCCAATCCCAGGTCCTGAGCGATTCGGCCCACAAAGGTGCCGTGTTTGGTCTCTTCCAGGACAGAGTAGCGGAGCTGGCCGCTCCCAGCCTTCCAGGCTGCGAGGAACAGAAGTGAGAATAGCAAACGCCGGTATTCCTGGCCAGTTCCCCAGGAAAACTCCATCTCATGTCTTCAGTGTTTTGTTGTCATGAAGAGAGTCTTGTTTCCAAACGAAGCACTACCTCCTGACCGTTCAGTCCAATGCCATTGCAGCCTCCATTTTTTCAGTGGTGGATGTAGCTTCTTTACCATAAGAACAGGAGGGATTTCTTTCTTTCTTTCTTTTTTTTTTTTTTTTTTTTGCTCTATGGTATCAATTTTACGGTACAGAGCGACATCATGTGGCTCAAAACCGTAAGTAACAGATTCTGGAAATCCATACTATGAACTGCTAAGTCTTCATCTTTCTTTCCGCCTTCCCGTGGATTTTAATGCCCTTGGAGAATAGAATCACAACTTTACACTACTGCAGCACACATTTTGCGCTACTGATTGACTGAGTGTGAGTTTCACCACAGGAGCAGATTTCACTTCAGTGGAAATACTTTTTTCATACAAGTTTTAAGTATTTACAGAGACCCAACTATAGTTAACACTTTATACAGTTGGCAAAGTGTTGACTAGGAAAATTCATGACATTTTTGTGTTCCTGAGAGTGAAGAAAGGTAGTCATTAATGATGACACTATTCACCATTGGATTTTACATTCTGGTTATTGAAGACTTCAGAGAATACATCTCTAGGAAAACTCTGATCTCAGAGATAGGTAGTTGAAAGGGAATTTCAAAAAATATTCAAACAAGGAAGCAAAGACCATCAGCACTTAATTGAGAGTCTTTCTTAAATAATGTAAGGGCTGAGGGCAATGAAGCTTTAACAGGAAAGTAGGATATTGCAGTATACATTGTGTTGGAAAGTATTCCAAATAATTTCATTCCCTGGAACCCATTCACCTCCCATGAACAACACTGGTATTCTCATTTTGGTTCTCACGGTTTATAAACACTTGCTTGTTCTTTTTTTTTTTTTTTTTGCTTGTTCTTCAGGACCTAATATGCTTCAACTTCTGTTTCTCCTACAGTGCTCATATAGTCTAGCCAAAGTGGACAATTTCCTGCTTCCAATAACATTTTTTGCTAAACAAATATACTCATTTCATTCTCTGCCTAAGTAATATCCAGCATTTCCAAACTCTTCTAAAAGCAGTCTTCCCCCATTATATAACAACTTAAAACTTCCTTGACCAATAAAGACTTTCATGATTAAGCCAATTGGGCAGGCATCTTTACTTTCTTTTATACTATAGCATCTAGGTCAATCACATTAGCCATTTATTACATTAATTTCTCTTTTGTAGGTATTTGGGTATATGTATCTAATCATAAATTTTTGGAATGTAAACTTTTAAAGAGAATATTTTACCATAATATTTTAACATTCAGAATACTTATTGAGTAGTTAGTGAATATTTACTGAATAGAATAGTTTGGTTTTCTTCTATTGCTTAAATGCATTAAATTTCTTCTATTGCTTAAAATGCATTAAATTAAGGTGATCATGTAGCTAGTTAAGAAAATACGATGTCTCAGCAACCTCTATAACTTTCCAGAGATAAAGGAAATATTTTACTTAGGCACTGCTCTATGTAAGATGTATTTCAATTGCCATATTGAAAACATGGATTTCAGGTTAGTTTTCTTTCTAGTTCTTAGCAAGCATGATCCTTGAGACATTAATAGTTCTGATGGTCAATAAGGCATTCCCAAATAACAGAGCACAATATACTCTCCACACACACACACGCACACACACATACACACATACACACACACCAATATAGAAGGACATAATGGTAGTTATTTTCAAACTTTGACTCTTCTGTTCATAAGCCGTGTATTCCATAGTTGTCTAGGACAAAAAACATCAGTCTAGGACTTCCCTGGCAGTCCAGTCATTAGGACTCTTCACTTCCACTGAAGGGAGCAAGGGTTGGATCCCTGGTTAGAGAACTAAGATCCCCAGCATGTGCATGGTGAAGCCAAAAAAAGAAAAAAAATTAAATCTAGTGAAAATAGCCCTAGGCTCCCATTCTAGGAAAAGCCAGACTCCTCACCACCATCATTTTTTTCTGAATTAAAACATAAATCTGAAAACATAAAACTGAAACTAAAGTAGTTTCAGTTATAGGACCCAACCTGTTGACTTGTGCAAAATGATTGGTATTAAACACTGAAACAAAGTAAAAGAGAATCCTTGACCATTTACTCCATTTTGCTAATAATTAAATAAATAGATAAGGAAAGCAGAAGAATAGAAAGGATATTTGGAAACTATTCAGTATTTACCTGGTATAGTAGCAACACATCTCTAAGGGGCAAAATTCAAAAGTTTTAAAAATGTCTTATTAGCTGAGACACATGTTAGTCAAAAATTTGAAGAGGAGAACTGAACTTGAAGACTGAAGTCTCATATCCTGGAAGATAAGAACTCTGGATGACCCTATTATTTACAACAGGATGAAAATGATACCTAATAAAATAAATAGTG
This sequence comes from Bos javanicus, assembly GCF_032452875.1. NCBI lineage: Eukaryota > Metazoa > Chordata > Mammalia > Artiodactyla > Bovidae > Bos > Bos javanicus. Next base: position 51,428,295 of record NC_083874.1, on the reverse strand, counting down.
AACTGAGGTTGAACATGCTGTGGCTCACACTTGATGGACAGGGAGTCACAAAGGACAGAGCCAGAAAGTAGAAATGGAAGTGGGAAAATGCAGGATTTTCTGTTTTATATGTTAGCCGCCCCTACAATGTCATTGAGTATTAACCAGGTTTTACCAATGAAACTTGAACAAGGAAGTAGAAAGTTGTAGCGTACATACCTTGTGTAGAAAAGTATTCCATACAATTAGAATGGAATACATGGGAACACATTCCCCTCCCATGAGAAAGGTTGGTGTCTTCATTTTTATCTCTAATGGTTTGAAATACTTGCCCATTCTTCAGTCATTAACATGCCTAAGCTTTAGTTTCCAGTGGCAAAGAAACATCAGTGGGAGTCCACCAATTTACTAGGAGAACTGAACAAATATCAATGAATGGTATGAATGGAAAATAATTTTACTTCCAGTTATTTGGAACTTTGTACTTACTATACGACACACATTAATGGGTTGGTATTCAGAGGAGGTCACCAATAATGACATTGAACTTTTCGGATATTAGCATCCTTAATATTGTATGTAAAAGAGATTAATGACAATAAGTTTTGCTAGTAGTATGGCTTTAAAATGAGATGTACAGTATTTTTCCAACACTGTGCAGGTAGAAAATAATAGTTCTTAACAAGACTAATAATACTCTTCCAAAAGCAACATTTTCTAAATGATGATATAATAAAGGGAATATTAAAATTTCACTTCCTGTTGATTTCTTAATGCTCTCTAATAAAAAGTAGTAAGAAACTGAAGAAAAAGATACAATTCTAAAAGCAATAAATTTACTATTCTAGCTTTTTTGCCCAATTGGAAAACTAGGAACAATACACAGTATTGCAAAATGTGAGCACAAAAATTAAAACATCATGTTCAAGTAGAAAGAGGAAGTGAGAATCCAAATAAATAGATAAATGAGTAAAGGGGATCTATAGGAGAGAACAGGTTTAAAAAACTAAATGGGCCAGTGACATTTGGACTAACATCTACTCCAAATTTCAAATGAAAAGTATCATTAGCTATTGAAGCATTGTACAGGAATTAGTACACCACAGTTAAAAGTTAAATATTGTAAACAATGCAAAATACCCTGGAAAAATCTATTTTATCTATCCAGACTTTTAGCAATATAATAATCCTCCAGCGATTTTTAAACACTGGCAAGTATGGTACTCACTTATTGCTGATTTGGTTCAAAATCATTCATTAGTCACAAGAAATTCAAACATTTTAACAACAAAACCAATACTTGGAAAAGTCTACTGCCAGAAGCAAGACTAATTACTGTTAAAAATGCTTCCAAAGAAGCAGAAATAGTCAATCAAGAACAAAGACATTTTTGAAAGGATTTTTTTTAATTACTCACTTTGGCAGGAAGATCAGTCTCCACATCCAGCTGCTTTTCTCTGTCTCCACTAATGGGACCAGGTGGAAGACTAGGACTGAAGGCCATGAGGTCGGTCTTGGGCTGTCCCTCCCCAGAACACACCCTCTGCCGCCTCTCCTGAGAGTAAGACCAGCTCCCCACCGCGCTGGAGCACACCAGCCTGGGCTTCACCGGCCCGCACCCGCCCTCTCTGGGCGGCGCCGAGCACCGCAGCGCCGTGTACAGCAGCAGCGTGAGCACCAACAGGCTGGATACCGCGCAGATGGCGATGATCAGATACACGTTCACATTCACCAGAACAGCCTCCGCTTCAGAGGCGCCAGACAACGCCCGCGAAGAGGCCTTGGGCGCCTGGCCGCTATCCTCCAGCGACAGCAGCACGGTGGCCGTGGCCGTCAGCGCCGGCTCGCCGTGGTCTTTCACCAGCACCAGCAGACGCTGGCGCGGCGCGTCCGCCTCGTCCAGGGCGCGCGTCGTGCTAATCTCGCCAGTGTACAGTCCCACGCGGAACGGGGTGCTCGCGCCATCCGCCGCCGGCTGCAGCTCGTAGGACAGCCACGCGTTGTAGCCCGAGTCGGCGTCCACCGCGCGCACCTTCGCCACCACGTGGCCCGCGCCCACCGACCGCGCCACCACCTGGCTCACCGCGCTGGGTCCTCCACCTGGCCCCGGCGGCAACAGCGCAGGCGCGTTGTCGTTCTCGTCCAGCACGAACACCTGCAGCGTCACGTTGCTGCCCAGGGGCGGCACGCCCGCGTCGCGCGCGCTCACCTGGAACTGCAGCAGCTCCAGCTCCTCGTGGTCCAGCGGTTGCAGCGCGTACACCTTGCCGCTCTCCGCGTGCACCGACACGTAGCTCGACAGCGCGCGCTCACCCACCCGTCGCTCCACCAGCGAGTAGGACACCAGCGCGTTCTCCTGCGCGTCCGCGTCTCGCGCCGACACGGTGAAGATGTGGCAGCCGGGCGGGTTGTTCTCCTTCACGAACACCGTGTACTCGGGCTGCGGGAAGGCGGGCGCGTTGTCGTTCACGTCGGCCACCTCCACGGACACGCTGGCCATGGCCGACAGCGAAGGCGAGCCCCCGTCCCTCGCAGTCACCACTACCTCATAGTTCGCCACGCTCTCGCGATCCAAGACGCTGTCCAACACTAATGAATAGTAATTCTTGAAGGTGGACACCAGCTTGAAGGGCACATGATGAGTCAAGGTGCAGGTCACCTGCCCATTGGCACCGGAATCGAGGTCGGACACGCTGATCAAGGCGATGACTGTGCCGACTGGAGCATCTTCTAATATCGGTAAAGAGAGTGATTTGATAACCAACTCAGGTACATTATCATTTGTGTCCAAAATTTCCACTAGAACCGTGCAGTGATCTGCCATTGGGGGATTTCCTTTATCTGTTGCCTCTACCTGTATTTCATATAACTTAGTTAACTCAAAATCTATGTCACCCTTTACAATGATGTATCCATTAACGGGGTCTAAATGGAATTTCGACAGAGTATCTGCTGATGTATCTGTATTGAAAGAATACACAATGTCCTTATTTATTCCTTCATCCAAATCAGAGGCGTTAACAGTCACTACTAGGGTACCATTTGGTGCATTTTCAAATAATTTGACTTTGTAGATCGTGCTCTCAAACTCTGGAGCATTGTCGTTTACATCTAGAACGGTGATCTTCAGTTGAGTAGTACCAGTGAGTTCTGGTTTCCCACCGTCAACTGCAGTTATAAGTAAGTGATGCTCAGGAGTGTCCTCTCGATTTAAAAGTTTTTTCAGCACAAGTCCAAGGGATTTAATTTCCTCATCATTTCTTTTTACATCCAAGGTAAAATATTCATTGGAGTTAAGCCTGTAAGTTAATAAAGAATTAGCTCCGATATCTGCATCTGATGCGCCCTCTAGCGGAATCCGAGAACCAGGCGGCCGGGATTCATAAATAAACAAATTTTTTACTGCCATTGGAAAAACCGGTGGGTTGTCATTAATGTCCTTCACCTCCACCTCCACATGGAACACCTGCAGCGGCCGGTCCACGATCACCTCCAGGTGGATGCTGCACTCCGCTCTCCGTCCGCACAGCTCCTCCCGGTCGATCCGAGAATTCACAAACAAAATACCATTCTGCAGGTTTACCTCCAGAAGATCCCCGCGGTCTTTGGACGCCACCCGGAACAAGCGCGGCACCAGCTCCTCCAGCTCCAGCCCCAGGTCCTGCGTGATGCGGCCCACGAAGGTGCCGTGTTTGGCCTCCTCGGAGACCCAGTAGTGGACCTGGCCGCTCCCGGCCTCCCAGAATAGCAGAAGCATTACTGAAAGCAGTAGTCGGCAGTCTCCCTGACCTTCTCTCCAGGAAAGTACCATTGCAAGCGTTTTCCAAGTATTGGGTCGCTTTTGCAACGATCAAAATTTTGAAAATACTTTTAGTTCCTTATTCTTCATTTCATAAATAATCATTCCATGCCCGTATTTCACAGATGGTGAGGAAAAGCAGCATCTTACTACGTAATGAATGCTGTATTTCTTCTGTGGTAAAATACCTTGCGGTGGACAGCGACATCATGTGGCTAAACGTGTAGGTGTTAAATAAATCTATCTTTTCCTTCCATTGAACTTACCTCAATTTTTTTCCTTGTTAATTTCCTTCCCACTCCTCAAAGTCTTCATGTTTTTTTTTTTTTCAAAATATATGCTTAGAACTTTTCTACTAATTCATGCCCTTCAATTAGGCCAGTCCATTCCATACAGTTCAATATAGTAAAATAGTGATTATTGTTTTAACAGTAGTGGACATCTATTGGAAATATTTCCCCTGTGACAAGTACTATTCCTTTTGTTTTAACAGGGTTATCTCATTAAATTCTCACAACAACCTTCTGATGTAGGTATTAATATGATTCAGTTTTTAGAAACACTGAAGTGGAAACATGTACAGGTTAGTAACTTAAAAAATAATATTGACTTGTGGTGTTGAGTGGGATCTCAATCTAATTCAAGATTCATGACTTTAACCACTTGACCACAAAGTCTACATTTTACATAAAAATCAGGCCTTTGATATTTGTAACCATTAAAACAACAAGACTGATAAAAACTTTTTTTTTACACAATTTACTTCTATATTATTATGGCAATTTGTTAATTTATAAATTATGTTCACTTATATTTCTTCCTTTATAGAATGTCTACAAACCATTCTTGTGTCCTTTATCCAACAACTGCATCTTTGTTAGCTGTCTCAACTATTATTTATATAAAGATTTCACAAATCAGTCTTGTTGTTGTTAAGTCATTAAGTCATGTCTGACTCTTTGGCAACCCTATGAACTGTAGTCCACCAGGCTCCTCTGTCCATGGGATTTCTCAGGCAAGAACACTGGAGTGGATTACCATTTCCTTCTCTAGATAATCTTTCTGACACATGGATCAAACCCACATCTCCTGCATTGGCAGTCGGATTCTTTACTACTGAGCCACCAGGGAAGCCAAAGTCAGTATTTTACAGTACCGTTATTTTGTAAATTTGATTTTTGCTGCATAAAAACACAGCAAATTGTTTGATTTGGAAATTTGTTATATTCACATCATACCAGGGAAAATTATATTAATTTTTAAAATCTCTATACCATTTATACATTTCAATTTACCTGTATATCCTAAAATGTTTCCAATATGAAATAATTGTGTTTTTAATAATCTTCACTCTGGATGAATTTCTGGCTTCCAATTTGTTAAAAAGTTGTTACTTGAAAGAACTGGTGTTTAGTCATTAAAGAGAGAAAAGTAGTTTTAGAATCTGACTCACTTATTCAACATATGTAAAACTAGGCCATGAATTATACTAAATGTATCTGTGAAGTGTGTAAGATGTGTGCATTCTCTGAGCGTTTGGAAGTTGAACAGAGAAAATTCATGGGAAGGGGTTGAATTTAGAGAGGTAAGGGTATGCCCAAATTTTGCTTATAATCAGACTCTTTTTAAATGAAATCGAACATTCGATTTAAGGGAATTCCTTGTTGATCCAGTGGTTAGGACTCCTTGTTTCCACTGCTGGGAGTGTGACCAAAAACAAACAGTCATTTAAGTATTACGAGAATAGTTCTCATAACAGGTTTTTTCATGTACTCATTGAATGCAACCAACATTGCAGTTTACTTATATTTTATTATTCATATTTAGAATAGAATAAATTATCAATTAAATTTTAATGAATAAGTGAATATTTTAAATTAACTTTCTTTAAAATATGAGGTAAATTAAATTAATGATATTTGTTTATATCAAACACATAATTTCTAATTGATTCTGCTATACTAGTTCATGAAAAAGAAGTTAACATTTAAGACTTATTTTGGAAAAGAATGGATCTAGGAAATAATTATAATTATCAGTATGCCAGTAGGTGCTTTGGTGGATCTTTAAAGGCAGTAGCTAGTTTTAAAATGAGAGGCAAAATTAAAATTTTTAAATATCATGGACTTCATATCAGTAAGATACCTTTCACAGCTTACTGTAATACTATACATTTCATGACACTTAAGAGTATACTCTCTGCAAAATAGAATGCCATAGGGAATTTATAAGAGAGTAGACCCCATAATGATTAATAAGAGATGAAGGTAATAGTAAAGAAACTATATGAGTTTAGAAAACTGAGCTAATATGTGGATAAAGTATTAGTGAGTAATATCTACTCTCACTTAGACATCTCTTGGCAACTGAATCTAGAAAATGTAAATATAAAATAAAAATCAGTAAGAGCTTATACAATGATCTGTTGTGATTCCTGGAGATATGGACACACCTGGATATAATATAAAAGCTTACAATTTACCTAGAATAGAATATAGTGACTAGACTGCTGGTAGGAGAGATTCCATTTGATCATTCATACTTTCTGCACACAAGTCTCAAGAAAGTAATGAGTAGTGATGACTCATCTTAAGAAAGAGCTTTTTCCTCATCTGTTCAAGACATTTGTTTTTCTCTGTAAAGTCTCAGATGAACTTTTCTGATTCCCAGCAAATATATACTCCCTGCATTTTGAGGTATATCAACTCTGAGGTGCTAATAAGTTTCCTGCAGGAACAGATTATACTTAGATGCAGGTCACTATTTCCCCCACCAAACTCCATTCCTTTAATAACAGATAGAAATGTATATTCTGGCCTATCTGTAAAATGGCTAAAGCTATTAGCCAAGTGATCATAAAGATCACTTAGTATAAGTTATTTCATGAATCATCAATATCCACATATATTTGAGGGGGGAAAAGCAAATAACTATGGACCAAAGAGTAGTAAAAGACAGTAATTTCACCCCAAGACATCTTCCTTTGGTTGGAAAAAAAGTGTTTTTAACATCCTTTCCAAATGTAACATTTACTCACCAAGTTTAGTGTTTAACCCAACATAGTAGTTTCCATTGAATAACTACATTTTCCTTACCTTGTGTGCAGTGCTAAGTTGCTTCAGTTGTGTCTGGCTCTGTGAGACCCTATGGACTGTAGCCTGCCAGGCTTCTCTGTCCGTGGGATTCTCTAGGCAAGAATACTGGAGTGGGTTGCCATGCCCTCCTCCAGGCCCAGGGATCAACCTGAGTCTCTTAAAACTCCTACATTGACAGGCAGGTTCTTTACCACTAGCGCCCTTCCTTATGTTACCTTTTGGGAAAACTCCAACTTCAAAGGAATATGATTGCTGCCAGTCTTGGAAAATGTTATCACAGGCATTCTGTGTGGCACCAGAGGGAGGTGGTCAATCTCTGCACAGTGGGAGGTCTACATATATTAACCCAGTGATACACTTTAAGCCTGACTAAACATCCCACTAAATAAAGACTGGGTTATAGTATTCTCTACTTGTATGAAGAAAAAGTCCCACTACCTGGCCACCCCACAATGTGACTTTTAAAAATGATTTTTCAATTAAACAAAGTTGAAAGGGAGCTCTTTTCTCAGTGAACTCTCTATTGTGCCTTAAAACTAAGAATTTTGCAAATGTGAAGTCTTTATTCCAAATAACGGGTTATTTTTTACTACTGAAAGACATATGTAAGATTAGCAATTATTTCTAAATGATGTCATGTGTTGTGATGACCTATGATATGTACTTTGAAGGTCCTGGCATTATAAATTTATTCAGGCTGCTTTTAAATACATGGAAAGAAAAACTAGCATATTAACTGTTACATAAACAGATAAAGACAAATTCTTGATCAAAGGAATAATTTGGGAAATTTCCAACATATTCTGACAGAATGGATGAATGATGTAAATTGAAAATATATATTCCATAATCATGCTCTAAATTTCCCCAATTGTGATTTTTTAATACAAGAAAAACAATTTACAGGTAATAGTAAGTTTTCAAATTTTGCTGAAGTATTTTTTTCATTCCTTTAATCCTATTATTCATGGTGAAAGGAATAATTTGGAAAATTATTTTGGAATAATTTTGGAATTTATGGGAATTTCAAAATGTAAAAAGATCATCTAAGTAATTTATTCTCAATGCAAGAAATTGATTTCTATTCATATCACATATTGCACAATAGGATAACGATATAAATAAAAACAACTATAAATCAAAATAATTAATAGAATTATAGAGAACAAAGGAAATAAAACAATTTTAGAGATTATGGGGAAAAAGTTAAGACTCACCTTTCCGAATTGTTCTGATTCGGAGAGTTGTTGTCTTTCGTCCGCTGAGCCTGGACCTTGAGGCAGGCTAGGACTGAAGGCCATGAGGTCGGTTTTCGGCGGCCCCTCTCCAGAGCACACCCTCTGCTGCCTCTCCCGCGAATAAGACCAGCTCCCCACAGCGCTGGAGCACACCAGCCTGGGCTTGCCCCTCGCGTACGCGCCCTCGCTGGGCGGCGCCGAGCACCGCAGCGCCGTGTACAGCAGCAGCGTGAGCACCAAAAGGCTGGACACCGCGCAGATGGCGATGATCAGGTACACATTCACATCCACCAGAACGGCCTCCGCTTCAGAGGCGCCAGACAACGCCCGCGAAGAGGCCTTGGGCGCCTGGCCGCTGTCCTCCAGCGACAGCAGCACGGTGGCCGTGGCCGTCAGCGCCGGCTCGCCGTGGTCTTTCACCAGCACCAGTAGGTGCTGGTGTGGCGCGTCCGCCTCGTCCAGGGCGCGCGTCGTGCTGATCTCGCCAGTGTACAGCCCTACGCGGAACGGGGTGCTCGCGCCACCCGCCGCCGGCTGCAGCTCGTACGACAGCCACGCGTTGTAGCCCGAGTCGGAGTCCACCGCGCGCACCTTCGCCACCACGTGGCCCGCGCCCACCGACCGCGCCACCACCTGGCTCACCGCGCTGGGTCCTCCACCTGGCCCGGGCGGCAGCAGCGCAGGCGCGTTGTCGTTCTCGTCCAGCACGAACACCTGCAGCGTCACGTTGCTGCCCAGGGGCGGCACGCCCGCGTCGCGCGCGCTCACCTGGAACTGCAGCAGCTCCAGCTCCTCGTGGTCCAGCGGCTGCAGCGCATACACCTTGCCGCTCTCCGCGTGCACCGACACGTAGCTCGACAGCGCGCGCTCGCCCACCCGTCGCTCCACCAGCGAGTAGGACACCAGCGCGTTCTCCTGCGCGTCCGCGTCCCACGCCGACACGGTGAAGATGTGGCGGCCGGGCGGGTTGTTCTCCTTCACGAACACCGTGTACTCGGGCTGCGCAAACGCGGGCGCGTTGTCGTTCACGTCAGCTACCTCCACCGACACGCTGGCCGTGGCCGACAACGGAGGTGAGCCCCCGTCCCTCGCGGTCACCACCACCTCATAGTTCGCCACGCTCTCGCGATCCAAGACGCTGTCCAACACGAGTGAATAGTAGTTCTTGAAGGTGGACACCAGTTTGAAGAGGTCTTGGGGGATCAGGGTGCAGGTCACCTGTCCATTGGCACCGGAGTCACGGTCGGCCACCGTGATGAGAGCAATGACACTGCCCAGTGGAGCATCCTCTCGAATGGGAAGTGAAAGAGACGTGATTGAGACTTCTGGTGAGTTATCATTGATGTCCACAAGTTTTACTGAAATTTTACAGTGCCCAGACATTGACGGAGTCCCGTTATCATACGCAATGACATGAATATCATAGAATTTCACTTCTTCATAATCTAATTGTCCCTTAGTTCTGATTTCCCCTGAGCTAGGATCTATGTTGAACTTGGTCTTTATATCCCGGGACACATCACTACTAAATGAATACACAATCTCACTATTTGATCCTTCATCTGCATCAGAAGAATTTAATTTAATCACCAAGGTTCCATTTGCCACGTTCTCTAACAACTGTATTTTGTAAACTGATTGGTCAAAAGTAGGTTCGTTGTCATTCACGTCTAATACCTTAACAAGCAACTGAACGGTGCCGGTGAGCTCAGGTTTGCCCCCATCAGTAGCCACTAGTAACAAATTAATTTCAGCAGTTTCCTCTCTGTCCAGAGATTTCCTCAGCACAAGAGACAAAGACTGACTTAGTTCATCATTTGTCTGTATATCTAGAAAGAAAAACTCACTGGAGCTGAGCTTGTAGGTGAGAAGAGCGTTTACTCCGATATCTGCATCAAATGCCCCCTCTAGAGGAAACCGTGAGTCAAGCAGTCTCGATTCGTGAAACCGGATAGTCTTTACCGCCACTGGAAATACTGGCGGGTTGTCATTAATGTCCTTCACCTCCACCTCCACATGGAACACCTGCAGCGGCCGGTCCACGATCACCTCCAGGTGGATACTGCACTCTGCTCTCCTCCCGCACAGCTCCTCCCGGTCGATCCGAGAATTCACAAACAAAATGCCATTCTGCAGATTTACCTCCAGAAGGTCCCCGTGGCCTTTGGATGCCACCCGGAACAGGCGCGGCACCAGCTCCTCCAGCTCCAGTCCCAGATCCTGGGCGATGCGGCCTACGAAGGTGCCGTGTTTGGCCTCCTCAGGGACTGAATAGCGGACCTGGCCGCTCGCGGCCTCGCCTACAGCTAAGAGCAGAAGCAGCGGAAGCAGATCCCGGACCTCCACGCCCCTACTCTTAGAAGACACCATCACCAATTCTCAGTGAGTTGATCAAATTAGAATATCGTGTTGTGCAAAATTTTAAATGTTGTTCTCTAATCTATGCTCAAGTCCTGCTGCTTCTCTTATTGTTCTCCTCGCTGGAGTTACAATAGGGTTCTGGGTATTTTTCTTCTTAGAGGATATACTGTGGTAAGACAGCGACATCATGTGGCCAAAATGTAGGCTCTACTGTTGATTGTGTAGATTTAAATTTTAACAATTGTCCAGGCTAAGTTTACTGATAGCTTTCATTTAGGAAAAATACCTATCTTTAACTGAAATATATCACTTCCCCCTTTTACTGTGTTAAAATATATAACAAAATTTACATATCATCCACTTTTAAGTATACAGTTTAGTTTGTTTTAGTCACAATGTTGTGAAATATCTTGAGAACTTTAATCTTGCAAACATGAATCTCTATACCCATTAGAAAACAACTCCCCTTTTCCACCATACTACATCCCTCTCAGAACCATTCTACTTTCTGTTTCTACAAATTTGACTACTCTAGGTACCTCACATAAGTGAAATCTCAGTTTGGTTGTGACTGGATTATTTCACTAAGGTTCATCCATGTGTAGCATGTGATGAATTTCCTTACTTATAAAGCCAAACAATATTCTGATTTTTTAATATACCACATTTTGTTTATTCATTCATCCATCTGTCCATGGATATCTGGGTTGCTTCCACCTTTTAGCTATTGAGAATAGTGCTGTTATAAGCATGGGTATGAAAATATGGGCTTCCCTTGTAGCTCAGTTGGTAAAGAATCCACCTACAATGTAGAAGACCCAGGTTCTATTCCTGGGTTGGGAAGATCCCTGGAGAAGGAAATGGCAACCCACTCCAGTATTCTTGCCTGGAGAATCCCATGGACTGTAGCCTGCCAGGCTCCTCTGTCCATGGGATCGCAAGAGTCAGACACAACTTGGCGACTAAACCACCACCACCATGAAAATATCTGTGAGACCCTGCTTTCAGTTCTTTGGGATATAACAGATTTTTTTTTCTGTTTCTTCAAGTAAAGCACATAGAAATCAAAGGATATTTTAGTTTATATTTTATAAATTGAAAATATATTTATATATTTAATTTTTGCTTTGGGATTTAATTTTGCTTTCTGGACTGTTCACAGATGTTTGTAAATTAATAATTTATTTTCCTCATCTGGATAATATATTCTTAATTAAGAATATCCCCTTTTCTGATACATTTGGATTTTTATTCAAGAACAGTACAATTGATCTCTTTTTAGTGTTGAGAATATCTTAACTTTAATAATTCTTAGCTGTCCCCTTAATATACAAATGATATGAAAATATGACAAAGATAACATAGGGATAAAACAAAATGAATTGAGGGTAAGTCAGTGTCAAAATGCATAAAAGTTATCTTCAGTTACTCTAAGCAGGTCACAACCACAAAGAAGGCTGAACGCTGAAGAACTGATGCTTTCAAACTGTGGTGCTGAAAAAGACTCTTGAGAGTCCTTTGGACAGTAAGGAGATTAAATCAGTCAGTTCTAAAGGAAATCAACCCTGAATATTTACTGGAAGGACTGATGCTGAGCTGAAGCTCCAATACTTTGGCCACCTGATGCAAAGAGCCTATTCATGGGAAAAGACTCTGATGCTGGGAAAGATTGAGGACATGAGGAGAAGAGGGAGACAGAGGATGAGATGGTTGAATGGCATCACTGACTCAATGGACATGAGTTTTAGCAAACTGCAGGAGATGGTGAAGGACAGGGAAGCCTGGAATGCTGCAGTTCATGGGGTAGCAAAGAGTTGGACACATCTTATGACTGAACCACAATAAGGAGGTCACAAACTTTGTTTTCGGCAAAGAGGAAAACAAAAATTAACTGCAAAATTTATAGTGTCAGTAAATGAAAAAATCCTTGCTAAAGAAAAACTAGCTTTTCCTGGTACTGAAACCCAAGGCTAATTTCTCCCTTGAGTCCAATATCTTAAGATATTCATTCACATCATCTATAAAAGTATATATGTCTATTAATCATATTCTAACAATAAACCCCAAGTAAACTGACTTAAGCAAAAAAGCAGAACATTATTTATTGTTTTATACATGGAAGTGGAAAATTATGTACTAGTTTCAGGAAGAGCTTGGTGTACACACTTTAATAATGCCATAAGAAAATTATCTCAACTTTTATAATACTTTTACATGTGATGGCAAAAATGGTTAGGGTAGCTTTTAGGCTACCTATTTTCAGGCCACATGTAGTGACTCTCAGCAGAAAGAAAAATGCCCTTTTCTTAGTAGCCCAGGAAAAAGTCCTAGACAATCACTTCCTTTGATCCTGTTTAGATGACATATCTTTTCTTTAGTCAGTAGTGGTGATGGTCCTCACACTGGCCAGACATGGTTTGCTTATCTATTCTTAAAGCCAGGAGATGAAATCAGGCACACCTAAATTATGGGGACTAAAAACAAGGAGGTTTGTTTTTGTTAAGGCCAGTACAAAGACTCATGTATTTAGTTTCTCCTGGAGCTTAAAGAGATTGCACATAGCTACAGGCTAGCCATTATATCATTAAGTAGTTGCAGTGCAACTGTATATTTGTAATACCGTATGGGTTTTTTTAATAATCAGTGGCCACATACCAGCTACTGTTGACATACTAAGGAATTATGCCTAAAATCCAGATATTAGCTCTAGGAAACATGGCTTGCTTAAAGGGAATTTTTGCAATCCTATAAACTAATTTTGCTGGATTTTGAGAATCATATGTCTGAAGGTATGAGGCACATTCTTCTGTTATTCAGGGTTTCTGAGGACCCGGAATATCTCTCCCCCTCTCTCAGAGAGATAGATTCCCATTGCCAGAAATGCAAGCACATTTCCTCCAATGGGGATAGGAGTCTGAGAAGCCAAGCTTAGCCAATAAGCTTGATACTTCTTTGTATCTATAGTGGTTGGAATAGTAGCTCCCAAAAGATATATCCACTCAGAATCTTAAAATGTGTCTTTATTTGGAATAGAGATCTTTACAGACATAATTAAGATAAACCTAAACTTAGCATTATCCTAGATTTGGGTGGGTCACAAATCCAGTGACAAATATCCTTATAAGAGACAGAAAAAATGCACAGAGGCATGTGAAAGAAGGAACTGTGACCACTGAGACAGAAACTGGAGTTACACTTCCACGAACCTTGGAATGGCTAGAGCCACCAGAACCTGGAAGAGGCCAGGAAGAATTCTCCCCTTACAGTCTTCAGAAAGAACATGGCCCTGCCAACACCTTGTTGGACTTCTGAACTCTAGAACTGTGAGAGAATAAATTTCTGTTGTGTTGTTTCAAGCCCCCAAGGTTGTGGTAATTTGTTACATACAGAAGCATTACAAAACCAATATAGTATCCATTGCTAAGAATACCCTTTGCCCTTACCAAAGCAAACTGTCAATTCCCTACAATTTTATGTCTCTGAGGATTCATTCTTCAAAAATGCCCATTCAAGTCTTTCACAAAACTACAACAAAGCCCCAGAAGGAAGAAAAGAAGAAAGGGAAATGGATGATAGGCAAGAAAAAAAAAAAAAAGAGGTGCCTAAAACATTTTAAATTCAGTTTATTTTTCTTCTCCTGATTTTTATATAAAAGAAATCACTACACAATAATTTTTCCATGAAATACAAGTTATCTAATCTACTTAATGGTCAGATACTTAAAATGTGTCTTTATTTGGAATAGAGATCTTTACAGACATAATTAAGATAAACCTAAACTTAGCATTATCCTAGATTTGGGTGGGTCACAAATCTTAGTGAAAGGGTCAATAATAATGTTCTCCTATCAGTTGTATAGATTACATGTTGTAATGCTCTTCTTGTAAAATGTATTCTATTCACATTAGCTTAATGGCAGTGGAACCCCAATGACCATGTTGCTGTATATTGACTATTTCCATTTTAAATAAACATGATTTTATCTCTGACTCCTGAAAAGTCCTCTGTGGTTATGGGAGACTGTCTAGGACAGCTTTTCTCCACATGTTGGCTCAGCATCCCAGAATATTTTGATCAATGGCATCTCAGCATCAACCTGTACTTCCACAAATGCTACAATAGGAAAAGACAGCAGGAGGCAATCTTTCACTGGCAATTATCTGTTTCTGCTTGGAAGTGATATACATCATTCACATGTATTTGATCAAAGAAAATCAAAGCTCAGGGTAGCAAGGAAATGAAATCCTCCAGTGTTCCCAGAAGGAGGAGAACAGAAATATTGACAGTGGCTACCAAAATAAACAACTGTTTCTCATTCTCATCCATTTGCATTCTTGCCTAATCATAAGTCTCAAAGGTACTTTGAAGTGATACCTAACTTCTCTAATTATTTACTGTTATACTAGAAAATGGGCTTCCCTAGTAGGTCAGCTGGTAAATAATCCTGCAATGCAGGAGACCCTGGTTTGATTCTTGGGTTGGGAAGTTCCCCTGGAAAAGGGATAGGCGACCCACTGAAGTATTCATAGGCTTCCCTGATGGCTCAGATGGTAAAGAATTCGTCTGCAATGAGGGAGACCTGGGCTTGATCCCTGGTTTGGGAAGATCTGGAAGAGGGCATGGCAACTCACTCCAGTATTCTTGCCTGGAGAATCTCCATGGACAGAAGAGCCTGGCAGGCCACAACCCATGGGTTCGCAAAGAGTCAGACATGACTAAGCATAGCACAGCACATACTAGAAAATAACAGTAAGCTGAATGAATCACAAGCTGGAATCAAGATTTCCAGAAGAAATATCAACAACCTCAGATATGCAAATGATACCACTTCAATAGCAGGAAGTGAAGAGAAGCAAAAGAACCTCTTGATGAAGGTGAAAGAAGAGAGTGAAAATGCTGGCTTAAAACTCAACATTCAAAAAAGTAAGATTATGGCATCTGGTCCCATCAATTCACAGCAATAGATGGGGAAAATGTGGAAACAGTGTCGGATTTCATTTTCCTGGGCTCCAAAATCAATGTGGACGATGACTGCAGCCGTTAAATTAAAAGATGTTTGCTCCTTGGAAGAATAGCTATGACAAATCTAGACAGCTTATGAAAAAGCAGAGACATTACTTTGCTGACAAAGGTCCATATAGTAAAAGCTATGGTTTTTCCAGTAGTCATGTATAGATGTGAGAGCTGGACCATAAAGAAGGCTGAGCACCAAAGAATTGATGCTTTCAAACTGTCGTGCTGGAGAAGACTCTTGAGAGTCTCTTGGACTGCAAGGAGATCCAACCAGTCAATCCTAAAGGAAATCAGTCCTGAATATTCACTGGAAAGACTGATGCTGAAGCTCCAATACTTTGGCCACCTGATACAAAGAGCTGACTCATTGGAAAAGACCCTGATGCTGGGAAAGATTGAGGGCAGGAGGAGAAGGGGCAACAGAGGATGAGATGTATGGCATCACTGACTCAATGGTCATGAGTTTGGACATGTCAGGTCAATGGTCATGTCAGTGCACATGAGTTTGAGCAAACTAAGGGAGATAGTGAAGGACAGAGAAGCCTGGCATGCTGCAGTTTGTGGGATCACAAAGAGTCAGACACGACTTAGCAACTGAACAACAAATACTAGAAAATAGAATCACAACTCTAATCTTAGAAAGGAAGTTTTCTGAAAAAGAAGGAACATATCAAGAAATAGTCTTCTTGGGTATTATTCCTTATATTTTAGACAATGCTAATTTGTAGTATTCCCCTACAAATTAAATTACATTGTTATTATTATACCAAGGTAACTTGAAAGTATCCTAAAATCATAGTTATTAAATTTAAATTCATTACTGAAATTGAATAATCAAATGATAATAAGGTATGTTTTACCAATATTTTACTGAAAGCAATGATGGGTTTTGTTTCCACTGGGATGATTTTTGGAGCCTTCATAGAAAAATTAGAATAAAAAGTATTAACAGCACAATGATCTCTGTCTAGTTTTTTCAGATAGATGACAAAGGTGTGAAGCTGCCAGCTTTAATGGATAATTAATATTAACCAAAACTAATCAAATTGCATGTGTGCTAAGTTGCTTCAGTTCTGTCCAACTCTTTGCAGCTCTATGAACTGTAGCCTGCCATATCTGATAAGATCTCAGCATATATAAATTTACCTTTTGAAGATATGACCATTTTAAGTTAATACATTTCCCAAATGAATGACTAATTAGAATTGTAAACATACCAAAAAATAAACTTTCCCATAAATCTATATAACACATTAATAAACTTTCCCATAAATCTATATAACACATTAATGATAGCAAAGAATGGTGGAAAAGCTGAAAAATAAGGCAACTGGGCCATCTTAATAAAGAAGAAGAAAGGAAAGAATACATTTCATGGAAGAAATCTTATAAAGGAAGACAAAACTATTGAAAGTTGGCACAAAGATTCTGAATGGCACAAGAATATTAACTACGGCTAATAGCAGTCAGCATTATATTGCCTATTTTTAAAAAGTTATTAATAGAATGAGATTCTCCTTTATAAGACAATTTGTTTAGACAAATAAAACTGAAAAGGCAATATTACACCAAATCCAAGTCTTTTCATAACACAATTGTGATTTTAAATGGGTTACAGTGTGATCACCTTGAAGTCAGGGACTCACCTATCTTGTTTCATTCTTGCTAGGTCCCTAGTTTCTACAGCAGGACTTAGTATGCAGTAGGCTTTCCATTTGTGCTTGTGGAATGGATCCATCAGTAAATATATTGAGTGTCCCTAGAGAAATTCCTAAGCCTGGACGTGGGGACATAGGTAGTGTGAATTAGGGAAGAGAAACTCTTTTGTGCTTCAATTTATCTCTCTCAACTTTATAATCTTGCAAAGTTTACCTCACATTTAAAGGAGCTGGAAACTTGGCAATATGACTTTAAAATTATTATTATTATTAATATTATTTTGCTGATTTTTGCCAAAAGCCTGGAGGGATGATAATTAATATTTGAAAAGTTGCAGAAACATGCTCACCACCTGTTTTTTGAAACACTCTAAGCAACAGTTCTGTATCAGTTCAAATCTCTAGAAACTTAACTACTAAATTATACTAACTTCTTATAGAATGCTTCTAAAAGGGGACTTTCATAGGACATTTTCTGTATGTTTATTTGAATGTTTGCAGACAAAAATATGTTCATTTAATGCTTGTGTAACTTCAGAATTAAACATAGGAAATAAAGTTTAACATTATGCTCTTGACTTAGTGACTAGCAAGTATAGTATTTTTAACAAATATGTTTCAGCTTGTTTTCCAAAACTGCTATCAAACATACTCTTGAGTATATTGCTAAACCCTTACATAATGATCAGTAACCAACTGTTTGAGTTTATAGCAGAGAGGAGTTTTTTTTTTTTTTCTCTCTTGAAAATTTGGTATAGAGAATTTCCTTTTATTCTTTTTTATATTTCTGTATTTACTTCTAGGAAGATGAGTATTAGGATTTGCACTCAACATATTACTGATTTTTTGATAAATTGTTCCCACTCTTCTCTTGATCTTTTACTTTGACTTTTAAACAGATTTTAAAAATAATTCTTATAAATATCTTCCACTGTAAGCTACTTTAAATACTTTATACAAGGCAATGAAGTGCATTAGAACAAGCCAATTTTGGATATCCTTGGGAAATTTAGAGGAAACTGAGTAAAAATATTGCACTTAGTTTTTCTGAGCCTCAGCACCTTCATCCACAAAGAGAGACTAAAGTATGCACTTCACAAAGTTATTGGAAAGGTTGAGAGAAATAAAAATAAAGTGTCTTAGAACATTTGTGAGTAAATGGAAGGTGCTCAGTAAGTGTTTCCTAGTCAATGATCCTATAATAACAAAATCATTCCACATCAAGCTTTCTAGAACCAGGAGAACTCAAAGTCATTGGCATCAGGATAGTGACCATAATGGCAATCAAAAAATAACTGTATATTTTAATACAAAAATTAAAATATCACCCTAAAATATATTTTAAATTACTTTTGCTTAAAATGATTTTTTAAATTGCCCACTTTGAAACTTAAAATATTAAGGAAAGGCAGATGGTTTCTAAAAATTTGCCTATAATTTTTTGTCCAGAGCTTGACATTTCATTATGAGATATAAATAAACTTGAAAATGTCACTGTATTTGACTACATTAAGATCCTATGGTAAATATGCTCAAAGCTACTTACTACCTCAGTATTTCTTTCAAAAGTATCCTGCTATTTAAACCAAGGAATATGATGATTTGTCCCTATATGTGCTTGTTGTTTGACTCCAAGTTCCATTCAAGATGCAGCCATATGTAATAGAATAAACATCTACAATAAACAGTAAGATTTGTTCTGACTTTAGCGAACACTTGGAATACAGTTTTTAAAGTGACATTTGAAAAGATGGTTAGATAAGTTAAAAAATTTAAAAATTAAACCTAAAGCTTGGAAGTTGAATTTACATTACCAGAAAGATCCGAATTTGTTTCTGGATATTCATTTCCTCCCAACGTGTTCAGACCTGAACAAAGACGGAGCTGAAAGCCATGAGGTTGGTGTTGGGTGGTCCCTCCCCAGAGCACCCACCCTCTGCTGTGTCTGCTGAGAGTAAGACCAGCTCCCCACCATGATGGAGCACACCAGCTTGGGCTTCGTGGACCACATGCACCCTCGCTGGGCAGCATGGAGCACCACAGCGCCATGTACAGCAGCAGCATGACATCCACAGGCTGGACACCACACAGATGGCGATGATCACGTACACGTTCACATCCATTAACACCATTTCCGCTCCAGCGAAGCCCGTCGAAGCCCACAAAGAGCCCTTGGGCACCCGGCTGCTGTCCTCTAGCACGGTAGCCATGGCCGTCAGCGCCGGCTCACCCTCGTCCTTCACCAGCACTGGTAGGCGCAGTGCGTCCACCTTGTCCAGGGTGTGCATCATGTGGATCTTGCCAGTGTACAGCCCCATGAGGAATGCGCTGTGCTCGCCACCCACCACCGGCTACAGCTCATATGACAGCCACGCATGGTAGCCCCGAGTCCTTAAGACAGCCATGTGGTATAGCCCAGTCTGCATCCACTGTGTGCACCTTTGCCACCATGTGGCCCACACTCACCTACCCCGCCACCAGCTGGCTCACAGCACGGCCCAGTCACCCAGCTCAGGAGGCAGCAGCCAGGCATGCTGTAGTTCACATTGGCTACCTCCACAAACATGTTGGTCGTGGTCGACAGGGAAGGTGAGCACCTTACAGTCACCACCACCACATATTTCGACATGCTTTCACAGTCCAGGGCTCTGTCCAGCACCAATGAATTCTTTTAGGTGGACATCAGCTTGAAGGGGACATGAGGCCTCAGGGTGCATGTCACCTACACACTGACACCACAGTCACAGTTGGACAAGGAGATGAAGGCAATGACAGTGCAGAGTGAAGGGTCCTCTAACTGGTAAAAAGTATTATCGTTTATATCCAGCACTCACAAAAACCTTGCAGTCATTTGATATTGAGGACCTTCTTTATCAACTGCTTTTACCTGAATTTCATAGGGTTTCATTTCTTCATATTCAGTCTACCAAATAGCCTAATTTCCCCTGAGCTGGAATCATTTTTGAAGCTTTTTGTTTCTTTTTAAGTCAAGAGGGATATCATTGCCAAAGGAAAAGGCAGTTTCACCATTTACACGTTCATCAGCATCACAGGTGTTTAATATGATCACTAATGTTCCATTTGCTATAGTGTCTAAAAGTACACTGTGTACACGGCCTGGGCAAACAATGGAGCATCAAGCACTCTGATCAGCAGCTGAACTGTACCTTCTAGTTCTGGTTTGCTCCCGTCCCAGTGCCTGTCAATCATAAACGAAGTTCTGGTGTTTCTTCTTATCCAGACTTCAATTCAGGTTAAAGTGACTTAGTTCACCACGTGCCTGTACACCCAAAGAGAAATAAACCCTGGAGCTAAGGGTTAGAATAGCATTGGTACCAGGAAACGTGAATCTAGCAATCTAGATTCAGAAATAAATTAACCTGTTTCTCTTGCTCCAAAGACCAGAGGATTTTTATTAAAGCATGCACCTCCACATCCACATGGAAAACCTCAGGTGGCCTGTCCACAATTACCTCTAGGTGGATACTACATTTGGCCCTCTGTCCACATAGCTTCTCCCAATGGATCTAGATATTCACAAACAAAATGCCATTCTGCAAATTCATCTTCATAAGTTCCCTGTGGAACCAGTTCCCCATACAACCCAGAACAGGCACGGCACCAGCTCCGCCAGCTCCAGCTCCAGGTCCTGGGTGATGCTACCCACAAAGGTGCTGTGTTTGGCTTCCTCAGGGACCAAGAACGAATCTGGCCACTGCCAGTCCCTCAGGCTGTAAGGAGCAGAAGTGAGAGCAGCAGGCACTGGTGTCCCTGGCCACCTCTCCTTGAAAATAGCATTGAAAAAGCATTACACCTTTCCTGTCACTCTCACTTTACTTTAAAATCTTGCTTTTTTAAAGCTTCATATTTGAAATAAATTATCTTTTTACAGTTTTTGTCTTCTCTCTGGTGGTGACAAAATGGTTTCCTTCTTTAGTTTTTGGTAATTAGCTTACTCCTTGGAAGGAAAGTTATGTCCAACCTAGATAGCATATTCAAAAGCAGAGACATTACTTTGCCAACAAAGGTCCATCTAGTCAAGGCTGTGGTTTTTCCTGTGGTCATGTATGGATGTGAGAGTTGGACTGTGAAGAAGGTTAAGTGCCGAAGAATTGATGCTTTTGAACTGTGGTGTTGGAGAAGACTCTTGAGAGTCCCTTGGACTGCAAGGAAATCCAACCAGTCCATTCTGAAGATCAGCCCTGGGATTTCTTTGGAAGGAATGATGCTAAAGCTGAAACTCCAGTACTTTGGCCACCTCATGCGAAGAGTTGACTCATTGGAAAAGACTCTGATGCTGGGAGGGATTGGGGGCAGGAGGAGAAGGGGACAACAGAGGATGAGATGGCTGGATGGCATCACACACTCAATGGACGTGAGTCTGAGTGAACTCCGGGAGTTGGTGATGGACAGGGAGGCCTGGCGTGCTGCAATTCATGGGGTCGCAAAGAGTCGGACATGACTGAGCGACTGAACTGAACTGATATGGAAACATGAGCTTCCTTGGTGGCTCAGTGGTAAAGAATCTGCCTGCAATACAGGATATTTGGGTTCAATTCCTGGGTCGGGAAGATCCCCTGGAAGACTGCACGGCAACCCACTCCAGTCTTCTTGCCTGGAGAATCCCCATGGACAGAGGAGCCTGGTGGGCTATAATCCATAGGGTCACAAAGAGTCAGACATGACTGAAGCAACTTAGCAGCAGCAGCAGCATACGGAAACATAGGCTTCTCAGGTGGCACTAGTGGTAAAAAACCTGCCTGCCAATGCATAAGATGTAGAAGACACAGGCTCCATCACTGGGTCAGGAAGATTCCCTTGAGGAGGGCATAGCAACACACTCTAGTGTTCTTGCCTGGAGAATCCCATGGACAGAGGAGCCTGGTGGGCTTCAGTACATAGCATCGTAAAGAGGTGGACATGACTGAAGTGACTTAGCAGGCACGCATATGGAAATATACAGAATCTCAAGGGACCATAAATAGCCAAAACAATCCTGAAAAAGAGCAAAGCCAGAAGACTCACACTTTCTGATTTCAAAACTTAATACAAAGCTACAGTAATCAAAACAGTGTGGCACTGTCATAAAGACAGATGCATAGACCAATGGGATAGAAATAAAGAATCCAGAAAGAAATTCTTACATATATGGTCAAATGACTTTCAACAAAAGTGCTAAGACCATTCAAGGGGAGGAAAAATAGTCTTTTCAACAAATGGTGCTGGGAAAACAAGATATGCTAAGTTGCTTCAGTTATGTCCGATTCTTTGTGACCCTATGGACTGTAGCCCACCAGGCTCCTCTGTCCATGGGATTCTCCAGGCAAGAAGACGAGTGGGTTGCCATGCCCTCCTCCAGGGGATCTTTCTGACCCATGGATCAAACCCACATCTCTTATGTTTCCTGCATTGGCAGGTGCGTTCTTTAGCACTAGCACCACCTGGGAAAACAGGATATCCTTATGAGTTATACCCTTACTGACCACCACATACAAAAATTAACTCAAATAAATCCATGACCTAAATGTAAGATTTAAAACTGTAAAATACTTAGCTGAATACATGGCAAAAGCTTCATGACTTTCAGTTTGGTGATGATTCCCTGTATGTGGTACAGGCAACAAAATAAGAAATGGACAAATTAGACTCCAAAAAAGTTGAAAAATAATTTTTCCATCAAAAGACACTATCGAGGACTTCCAGTCTCTAGTTCTGAATGTAAGAGGCTTTGAAATCACCACTCCATTCTAACAACAAAAATTGAGCAGACTGAAAAAAGTCAACAACATCTTTTGGATATGTAAGAGAAGAGAGGACATATGGCAAACCACTGCCCCCAAAATAAAAGAAATAGGGAAATTCAGAAAGTCAGAGATTACTGACACAGAGACCCAAGAGCAGAAGCCACTATGGGAATCAGAGCTGGAGCAGGAGTATTTAAATTATAATGCATAAATTGCTTGAGGCTCAATGTGGATGAGTCTCAGAGTTTAAAAATCTAGGGGGAAGCATTTTGAGATGGAGGAAATCGGAGAAGGCAATGGCACCCCACTCCAGTACTCTTGCCTGGAAAATCCCAGGGACGGAGGATCCTGGTAGGCTGCAGTCCATGGGGTCGCTAAGAGTCGGACATGACCGAGCAACTTCACTTTCACTTTTCACTTTCATGCATTGGAGAAGGAAATGGCAAGCCACTCCAGTGTTCTTGCCTGGAGAATCCCAGGGATTGGGGAGCCTGGTGGGCTGCTGTCTATGGGGTCACACAGAGTCAGACACGACTGAAGCAACTTAGCTTAGGGCAAAAATATTTTGAAATTTATCTCCCAGAGCTTGACCAGATTCCTACAGTAAATATCAGAAAAAAAAAAAATCCTCTCATGTTTCTGGCAGTGGGAGGGGAAAAGGAACCATTGTGAAATACCCAGAGTACTCTTTGCTTCTTAAGAGGCCTTCCCTCAGGGGAAACTAATTAATGGAAGTTTAATTATTTATTGTTTATTATCAGAGCCTAACTGACCTTAAGGAAAGGAAATACCCAGTTCCAGCAGACTCTAACCTTCCATAAGAGAGAACAAAAATACCCAATTCCAGGGCATTCTAGCTATCCTGTCTGACCTGTGGTGAAGAGAATGAGAAACACTTGTGAAGTTCATAGTACAGAAGCATAAGGTCACTAAAAGACTGAGACCTAATCATAGGACTATAGAATGTTTCCCTTCTCCCCACACCTCACCACCTCATTATGACTAGACTAGTTATACCAGTTCTTTCTACCAGGTATATCATATCCAGCTATCAACAAAAAATTATGAGGTATACCAAAAGGGGGAAAAATTCCACAATTTGAAGAGCAGAGCAAACAACAGAACCAGACATGAAAGGAATGTTGAAATTATCAGATTGAGAATTTAAATCAACTATGGCTAATATACTAATGACTTCAATGGATAAAATAGACAATATATAAGAACAGAAGAGATGGGCAATGTAAACAGAGAGATGGAAGTCCTAAGGAAGAACCAAAAAGAAATATTAGAGATTTTCAAAAAATGTAATGGAAATGAAAGATGACTTTGATTACTAACGATGCATTTGATCTTCATTAGTCGATTGGACATGGATGAGGAAAGAATCTCTGAGCTAGAAGATATATCAATAGACTCCTCAGAAAATGGTAAGCAAAGAGTAAAAAGGTTTAAAAAAAACAGAACATAAAATCAAAGGACAGTAGGCCAAATTTTTAAAAGTATAACATGCACATAATGAGAGTACTAGGACAAGAAAGAGAGAAAAGAAAAACAATATTCGAGATAATAATGACTGAGAATTTCCTCCAAATTAATTTCAGATATCAAATCACAGAACCAGGAAGCTCAGATAACACTAAGCAGAATAAATGCCAAAATATCTACATCTAGGCATATCAGTTTCACATTGTAGAAAATCAAAGATTAAATTAAAATTCTATTATTGTACTACAGTTTTACTCTATTTCATCAGGGGAAACTGGGTGAAAGGTACACAAGATCTCTCTGTATTATGACTTACAACTAAATTTGAGTGTACAATTACCTCAAAATCAAAATTTTAATGAAAAAAATCCTGAAAGAGGCCAGAGGGAAAATACACTTAACCTATACATGAACAAATATAAAAATTATATCTGACTTTTCCTCAAAAATCATAGAACTTTCTCAACTTGATGAAGTGCATCCATGACAATCCTATAGAAAGTTCAGTCCCTCAGTCATATCCGACTCTTTACAACCCCGTGGACTGCAGCACACCAGGCTTCCCTGTCCATCACCATCTCCCGGAGCTTGCTCAAACTCATGTCCATCAAGTCAGTGATGCCATCCAACTATCTCATCCTCTGTTGTCCTCTTCTCCTCCGGTCTTCAATCTTTTCCAGTATCAGGGTCTTTTCCAATGAGTCAGCTCTTCACATCAGGGGACCAAAGTACTGGAGCTTCAGCTTCAGCATCAGTCTTTCCAGTGAATATTCAGGACTGATTTCCTTTAGGATTGACTGGTTGGATCTCCTTGCAGTCCAAGGGACTCTCAAGAGTCTTCTCCAACACCACAGCTCAAAAGCATGAATTCTACAGCACTCAGCTTTCTTTATGGTCCAACTCTCACATCCATACATGACTACTGCAAAAACCATAGCTTTGACTAGATGGACCTTTGTCGGCAAAGTAATGTCTCTGCTTTTTAATGTGCTGTCTAGATGTGCTACAGCTTTTCTTCCAAGGAACAAGAGTCTTTTAATTTCATGGCTGCAGTCACCATCCAAAGTGACTGGAGCCCAGGAAAAGAAAGAAAAGAAAGTCTGTCACAGTTTCCCCTTCTATTTGCCATGAAGTGTTGGGACTGGATGCCATGATCTTCGTTTTTTAAATCTTGAGTTTTAAGTCAGCTTTTCACTCTCCTATTTTACTTTCATGAACAGGCTCTTTAGTTCCTCTTCACTTTCTGCCATAAGGGTGGTGTTATCTGCATATCTGAGGTTACTGATATTTCTCCCAGCAATCTTGATTCCAGAAAACATTATACTTAATTGTGAAGAACCGAATGCATCAATCTCTGATTGGAAACAAGGCCAAATGCTACTCTTTTTAGCATAGTGCAGGAAGTTCTACTCTGTGCAATAAAGCAAGAAAAGGAAATAAGAGGCATATGGATGAGAAAAACAAAGCTGCCCCTAATTACAGATATCACAGCTGTATACATTAAAACCTCAAGGAATTTTTAAAAACCTCCTAGAAAAGTGAGTTCGGCAATGTCACAAAAAACAAACATACAAAAATGAATATATTTTCATATACTAACAATAAAAATGAAAATATACCTACCAAAATTAAATTTAAAATACAATACTACTTACATTAGCTCAAAAAAGATACTTAGGTGTAAATGTATACCATATTCTGAAAACAACAAAACACTGATGAAAGAAATGGAAGAATATCTAAATAAGCAGGGATTTCTATTGTGTTCATGAATTGGATGACTCAATATGCCATGGGGAGATGTTACTTTTCCCTGAATTAACATATGGATTTAGCACAATTTCTACCAAAACCTCAACAAGATTTTCTATAGACATATACAAGATTATATGGAATGGTAGAGGAACTATAATACCTCAAGCAATTTTTTAAAACAGTAAAAATTAGAAGGAACCAGTGTATCCTATTTTAAGAGTTATTATACAGCTGCAGAAATCAAGTCTGTATTACTGGTACATAAATAGACAGGTAGATCAATCTATGGAACAAAATAAATAATCCAAAAATAGACCCACTCAAATGTCCTGAATTAACTGAATTTGTCAAAGGTGCAAAAGCAATTAATTTGCTTTTCTGGCAAATACTGTTACAGCAATTGGACTTTGTTAGGAAAAACAAACAAAAAGACCCACGTAAGTCTCATATCTTATATTAAAATCAATTCAAAATGGATCATTAACATAAAATAAAACATAAAACCCTAAAACTTTTACCAAAAATAGGAGAAAATCTTTAAGATCTAAGGGTAGGGAAAGAGTCCTTAGACTTGATAGCAAAAGCATAGTCTGTAAAAGGAAAAATTTGATAAATTGCATCAAGATTTAAGAAAATTTACTCTGTAAAATACCATATTTAGGGTATGGGAATAAAAGCTAAAATTTTGGAGAAATTGTCTGCAAGCACATAAAACTGACAAAGAACTCATATCTAGAATGTATAATGAAAAAACAAAATTCAACAGTAAAAAACTGAATAGCCCAATTATTATTTTTTTCTTTTTTCTTTTTTTTATTTTATTTTTTTAATTTTATTTTATTTTTAAACTTTACATAATTGTATTAGTTTTGCCAAATATCAAAATGAATCCACCACAGGTATTCCTTCTGGCTTCCTTCACTCTGTATAATAGGCTCCAGTTTCATCCACCTCATTAGAACTGATTCAAATGTATTCTTTTTAATGGCTGAGTAATACTCCATTGTGTATATGTACCACAGCTTTCTTATCCATTCATCTGCTGATGGGCATCTAGGTTGTTTCCACATCCTGGCTATTATAAACACTGCTGTGATGAACACTGGGGTACACATGTCTCTTTCAATTCTGGTTTCCTTGGTGTGTATGCCCAGCAGTGGAATTGCTGGGTCATAAGGCAGTTCTATTTCCAGTTTTTTAAGGAATCTCCACACTGTTCTCCATAGTGGCTGTACTAGTTTGCATTCCAACCAACAGTGTAAAAGGGTTCCCCTTTCTCCACACCCTCTCCAGCATTTATTGCTTGTAGACTTTTGGATCACAGCCATTCTGACTGGCGTGAAATGGTACCTCACTGTGGTTTTGATTTGCATTTCTCTGATAATGAATGATGTTGAGCATCTTTTCATGTGTTTGTTAGCCATCTGTATGTCTTCTTTGGAGAAATGTCTGTTGTTCTCCAAAGACATTCTCCAAATGTCTTTGGAGAAATGGGCCAAAGAAAAGTTCTTTGGCCCATTTTTTGATTGGGTCATTTATTTTTCTGGAACTGAGCTGCAGGAGTTGCTTATATATTTTTGAGATTAGTTCTTTGTCAGTTGCTTCATTTGCTATTATTTTCTCCCATTCTGAAGGCTGTCTTTTCACCTTGCTTATAGTTTCCTTTGTTGTGCAGAAGCTTTTAATTTTAATTAGGTCCCATTTGTTTATTTTTGCTTTTATTTCCAATATTCTGGGAGGTGCGTCATAGAGGATCCTGCTGTGATGTATGTCGGAGAGTGTTTTGCCTATGTTCTCCTCTAGGAGTTTTATAGTTTCTCGTCTTACATTTAGATCTTTAATCCATTTTGAGTTTATTTTTGTGTATGGTGTTAGAATGTGTTCTAGTTTCATTCTTTTACAAGTGGTTGACCAGTTTTTCGAGCACCACTTGTTAAAGAGATTGTCTTTTCTCCATTGTATATTCTTGCCTCCTTTGTCAAAGATAAGGTGTCCATAGGTGCATGGATTTATCTCTGGGCTTTCTATTTTGTTCCATTGATCTATATTTCTGTCTTTGTGCCAGTACCATACTGTCTTGATGACTGTGGCTTTGTAGTAGAGCCTGAAGTCAGGCAGGTTGATTCCTCCAGTTCCATTCTTCTTTCTCAAGATTGCTTTGGTGAATCGCCCAAATAGAACCTTGATAGACATGAAGAAACATTTCACCAAAAAAGATATACAGATGTCAAAGAAACACATGAAAATATTTCCAATATCAGTAGCATTTGGGTAAATACAAATTAAAACTATAATAAGATATCATTATATGCCTACCAGAATGACTAAAATAAAAAGTTAAAATACCAAGTGTTAGCAAGGATGCAGAAAACTAAATCATTCATAAGTGGCTTCTAAGAATATAAAACACAACAGTCATTCTGGAAAATAGACTTTCCTATTCTTTTGGAAAAAATAGACTTAAAGTTGCACTCCTGGGCACTTATCCCAGAGTAGTAATAACTTATGTTCACACAAAAACCTCTAGATAAATGTTAATAGCATTATATGCATTGTTTACACTATCAGTGTTTACAGTGTTTACAGTGTTTACACAAAACACTGGGGGGGAAAACCAAGATATTCTTCAATAGGAAAATGGTATAAAAAACAAACCTAAGGACTTCCCTGGTGGTTCACCAGTAGAATCTTCCTGCCAGTATAGGAAACACATATTGGATCTCTGATCTGGGAAGATCCCACATGCTGTGGAATGGCTTAACCCATGTGCCACAACTCTTGAGCCTGTGCTCTAGAGACTGGAAGCCACAACTAGTGAAGTTCAAACATCCTAGAGCAGGTGCTCCACAACTAGGGAAGCCAACACAATGAGAAACCCGAACACTACAGCTAGAGAGGAGCCCGCACTTGTCACAACTAGAGGAAAGCCCAAGCAGCAATGAAGACCCAATACAACCAAAGATTTTTTTTTAAGCTGAAAAATACAATAACTGAAGTGAAAAATTCACCAGAGTAGTTCAATGGCCAAAACTAGTAGGCAGAATAAAGAATCAGAAAACTTGGAAGGTAGGACAATGGAAATGTTTGAGGAACAGAAAGAAAAAAGATTGAAGAAAAGTAATTGGAGCCGTAAGGGACTCATGGGACACCAAGAATTAGAATATATACATTACTGGAGCCCAAGAGTGAGAAGAGAAGGAGAAATGAGTAGAAAGATTATTTTTAACATATACTGGCCTTCCCAGGTGGCTGCCAGTGCAAGAGATGCAAGAGATATGGGTTCAATCCCTGGGTCAGGAAGATCCCCTGGAGTAGGAAATGGCAACCTGGTCCAGTATTCTTGCCTGAAAAATTCCATGGACATAGGAGCTTGACAGGCTACCATTCATGGAGTTGCAAGGAGTCAGACATGACCGAGCAACCAAGTGCACACATGTATCTAAAAATCCAATGAACTCAAGGAAGTCCAAGTAGAATAAATACAAAGAAACCAACACTAAGACATTATAATTCCACAACAGAGATTTCAATACTCCACTATCAATCCTATATGAAATAACCATGCATAAGATCAACAAGGAAACAGAAGACTTGAACAACTGCCTGTAGAAACTAGACACTAGAAACTAGATACAATAGACTTCTACAGAAAACTCCATCAGTAAAATATACACTCAATGCACTCAAATGTACTCAAGTACAATGTACTCAAAATGTACTCAAATACACATGAAACAGTCTCCAGGATAGACCATAACCAAGACATAAAGCAAGTTTCAATAAATTTAAAAAGATAACTCACTAAAGCATGTTCCCCTTTAATGGAAATTAGAAATTAATAACAGAAAAAAATTTGGGAAATGCAAAAAATATGTAAAAATTAAATAATACATTACTAAATGACCAATCATCAAAGGAAGAAACATCAAAAAAATAATCAGATCAGATCAGATCAAATCACTCACTCAGTCGTGTCCTACTCTTTGCGACCCCATGAATCGCAGCACACCAGCCTCCCTGTCCATCACCAACTCCCGGAGTTCACTCAGACTCATGTCCATCGAGTCAGTGATGCCATCCAGCCATCTCATCCTCTGTCGTCCCCTTCTCCTCTTTCCCCCAATCCCTCCCAGCATCAGAGTCTTTTCCAATGAGTCAACTCTTCATATGAGGTGGCCAAAGTACTGGAGTTTCAGCTTTAGCATCATTCCTTCCAAAGAAATCCCAGGGCTGATCTCCTTTAGAATGGACTGGTTGGATCTCCTTGCAGTCCAAGGGACTCTCAAGAGTCTTCTCCAATACCACAGTTCAAAAGCATGAATTCTTTGGTGCTCAGCCTTCTTCACAGTCCAACTCTCACATCCATACATGACCACAGAAAAAACCATAGTCTTGACTAGATGGACCTTTGTTGGCAAAGTAATGTCTCTGCTTTTCAATATGCTATCTAGGTTGGACATAACTTTCCTTCCAAGGAGTAAGCGTCTTTTAATTTCATGGCTGCAGTCACCATCCGCAGTGATTTTGGAGCCCAGAAAAATAAAGTCTGACACTATTTCCACTGTTTCCCCATCTATTTCCCATGAAGTGATGGGACTGGATGCCATGATCTTAGTTTGCTGAATGTTGAGCTTTAAGCCAACTTTTTCACTCTCCACTTTCACCTTCATCAAGAGGCTTTTTAGTTCCTCTTCACTTTCTGCCATAAGGGTGGTGTCATCTGCATATCTGAGGTTATTGATATTTCTCCCGGCAATCTTGATTCCAGCTTGTGTTTCTTCCAGTCCAGCGTTTCTCATGATGTACTCTGCATATAAGTTAAATAATCAGGGTGACACTATACAGCCTTGATGTACTCCTTTTCCTATTTGGAACCAGTCTGTTGTTCCATGTCCAGTTCTAACTGTTGCTTCCTGACCTGCATACAAACTTCTCAAGAGGCAGATCAGGTGGTCTGGTATTCCCATCTCTTTCAGAATTTTCCACAGTTTATTGTGATCCACAGAGTCAAAGGCTTTGGCATAGTCAATAAAGCAGAAATAGATGTTTTTCTGGAACTCTCTTGCTTTTTCGATGATCCAGCGGATGTTGGCAATTTGATCTCTGGTTCCTCTGCCTTTTCTAAAATCAGCTTGAACATCAGGAAGTTCACAGTTCACGTGTTGCTGAAGCCTGGCTTGGAGAATTTTGAGCATTACTTTACTAGCGTGTGAGATGAGTGCAATTGTGTGGTAGTTTGAGCATTCTTTGGCATTGCCTTTCTTTGGGATTGGAATGAAAACTGACCTTTTCCAGTCCTGTGGCCACTGCTGAGTTTTCCAAATTTGCTGGCATATTGAGTGCAACACTTTCATAGCATCATCTTTCAGGATTTGGAATAGCTCAACTGGAATTCTATCACCTCCACTAACTTTGGTCATAGTGATGCTTTCTAAGGCCCACTTGACTTCACATTCCAGGATGTCTGGCTCTAGGTCAGTGATCACACCATAGTGATTACCTGGGTCGTGAAGATCTTTTTTGTATAGTTCTTCTGTGTATTCTTGCCACCTTTTCTTAATATCTTCTGCTTCTGTTAGGTCCATACCATTTCTGTCCTTTATTGAGCCCATCTTTGCATGAAATGTTCCTTTGGTATCTCTGATTTTCTTGAAGAGATGTCTAGTCTTTCCCATTCTGTTGTTTCCCTCTATTTCTTTGCATTGATCACTGAGGAAGGCTTTCTTATCTCTTCTTGCTATTCTTTGGAACTCTGCATTCAGATGCTTGTATCTTTCCTTTTCTCCTTTGCTTTTCGCTTCTCTTCTTTTCACAGCTATTTGTAAGGCCTCCTCAGACAGCCATTTTGCTTTTTTGCATTTCTTTTCCATGGGGATGGTCTTGATCCCTGTCTCCTGGACAATGTCATGAACCTCATTCCATAGCTCATCAGGCACTCTATCTATCAGATCTAGGCCCTTAAATCTATTTCTCACTTCCACTGTATAATCATAAGGGATTTGATTTAGGTCATACCTGAATGGTCTAATGGTTTTCCCTACTTTCTTCAATTTAAGTCTGAATTTAGCAATAAGGAGTTCATGATCTGAGCCACAGTCAGCTCCTGATCTTGTTTTTGCTGACTGTATAGAGCTTCTCCATCTTTGGCTGCAAAGAATATAATCAATCTGATTTCGGTGTTGACCATCTGGTGATGTCCATGTATAGAGTCTTCTCTTGTGTTGTTGGAAGAGGGTGTTTGCTATGACCAGTGCATTTTCTTGGCAAAACTCTATTTGTCTTTGCCCTGCTTCATTCTGTATTCCAAGGCCAAATTTGCCTGTTACTTCAGGTGTTTCTTGACTTCCTACTTTGCATTCCAGTCCCCTATAATGAAAAGGACATCTTTTTTGGGCATTAATTCTAAAAGGTCTTGTAGGTCTTCATAGAATCATTCAACTTCAGCTTCTTCAGCGTTACTGGTTGGGGCATAGACTTGGATTACTGTGATATTGAATGGTTTGCCTTGGAAATGAACAGAGATCATTCTGTCGTTTTTGAGATTGCATCCAAGTACTGCATTTCAGACTCTTTTGTTGACCATGATGGCTACTTCATTTCTTCTGAGGGATTCCTGCCTGCAGTTGTAGATATAATGGTCATCTGAGTTAAATTCACCCATTCCAGTCCATTTCAGTTCGCTGATTCCTAGAATGTCGACATTCACTCTTGCCATCTCTTGTTTGACCACTTCCAATTTGCCTTGATTCATGGACCTGACATTCCAGGTTCCTATGCAATATTGCTCTTTACAGCATTGAACCTTGCTTCTATCACCAGTCACATCCACAGCTGGGTATTCTTTTTGCTTTGGCTCCATCCCTTCATTCTTTCTGGAGTAATTTCTCCACTGATCTCCAGTAGCATATTGGGCACCTACTGACCTGGGGAGTTTCTGTTTCAGTATCCTATCATTTTGCCTTTTCATACTGTTCATGGGGTTCTCAAGGCAAGAATACTAAGCGGTTTGCCATTCCCTTCTCCAGTGAACCACATTCTGTCAGATCTCTCCACCATGACCCACCCATCTTGGGTTGCCCCACAGGCATGGCTTAGTTTCATTGAGTTAGACAAGGCTGTGGTCCTAGTGTGATTAGATTGACTAGTTTTCTGTGAGTATGGTTTCATTGTGTCTGCCCTCTGATGCCCTCTTGCAACACCTACCGTCTTACTTGGGTTTCTCTTAACCTTGGGTGTGGGGTATCTCTTCACGGCTGCTCCAGCAAAGTGCAGCCAATGCTCCTTACCTTGGACGAGGGGTATCTCCTCACCACCGCCCTTCCTGACCTTCAATGTGGGATAGCTCCTCTAGGCCCTCCAGCACAACATACCAAACGTTAATGGGAAACAAGTGCTTAGAGGGAAATTTACAACTGTAAGTTTAAAAAGAAGAATGATCTTAAATTAATAAACTCCTACCTTAAGACACTGAAGGGAAAAAAAGAAGAGCAAACTAAACCTAAATCAACCAGAAGAACACAAATAGTAAGATATAATAGATATTGATGAACTACAGTACAGGAAAAATAAAATATCAATAAAACTAAAAGATAGTTCTTTAAAAAGATCAGTAAGATTGACAAACTTTAGCTAGACTGACAAAAAGAAAAGGAATAAAATTACTAGAATTGGAAATGAGAGAAAGAACATGACTACTGACCTTGTAGAAATAAGAATCATATATGATAAGGTTATATTGTGAACAAGTGTGACCAACAAATTAGATAATGTAGATGAAATGGAAAAATTCCTAGAAAGACACAAACTACCAAAATTGATTATAGAAAAAATATAAAAATCTGAATAGACCTATAACAAGTGAAGAGATTGAGTTAATCATAAAAAGAAAATAACTTCCCACAAGGAAAATCCCAGGACCAGATAGTAATTTAATAGAGGTTTTGCATCACATCTGCCAAAGAGTAGAAAAAGAAGGAATATTTCTCAACTCATTCTATGAGGCCACTGATAGTAAAAGCAGACAAGATATTATAAGAAAAAAAAGAACATATAGAGACTTCCCTGGTGGTCTAGTGACTAATAAGGCTCTTCGCTCCCAATGCAGGGAGCCTGGGTTTGACTGTGGTCATGGAACTAGATCCCACATGTCACAACTAAGAGTTTGCATGCAGCAGCCAAAGATTTCACCTGCCACAACAAAGATCAAAGATCCCACAAGCCTCAACTAAGATCCAGTGCAGCCAAATAAATAAACATTTTAAAAAACCTACTCATACCTCTTATGAATATAGACAAAAATACTCAACAAAATACTAGCACATTGAATCCAGCAAAATTTTGAAAAGATAAAGCATCATGACTAATGGTGATTTATCCCAGTAATGCAAGGTTGTTTCATCATATGAAAATCTATTAGTGCGATACTCTAAATCAATAAAAGACAAAACCACATAATCATCTTAATAAACATTTTTCTTTTTTATTTTGGGCTATGGGAAGTCCAAACAATGGCACAGAAATCCAAACATAGCTACATGTTGAAGTCTTTCCCAAGTAAGAACATAAAATTTAAGATGCAGTAATGAGGGTTTTGTAAGTTGAGGAAAAGGAGGAGGAGTAAAAGTAAGGAATCAGTGGAAATTGAACAAGGTCCTGGAAGTGGAAGATGGGTAAGGGAAAAGTAGAAAAGATATGGAGGGGAATGTAATGGGCTTTTGTGGATCTACAAATAAGGCATTTCTAATTTTCTCATGATTTTAATTTGCTTTAAGCAATTATTATATCAGACAATTTTAAAGTCCAGTTTCAAGGTGGAAGAGTCCTCACAGAAATTAAATAAAGCACTCCACTGGGAAGTAGAAATATTATTTCCTTTGTGCCTCAAAATGTACAATCTAGTCCATATCAAAATTTCTCCAAAGTAATTATTATAATTCCAAATTATACCTGGTAAAACTGCACCAGTAAAAGACATAAGAAATAAATTAGCATATGGAGTTTCTACACTACCCATTTTGTTTCTGGGATAGATATTCTGATTATCTACAAACACAAGTATAAAAAATGAAGGCTTTCTTTGTTAATTAAATTATATTATGAATTACCCCAAACTGAGAAAGATGTAAATGTTGCCTAAAGTTCTTCCTAAGTTCCTAAAATTTGTTGTTACCAGAATGAATTACTTGATGAAAACTAAGATATCTAACATGAATAAAGGTCTTCCCACATACCATGCATTCATAGAGTCTCCAGTATGAATTCACTGAAATTGAGTAATCTGATAGACACTATTTTGGGCTTTGCCACATATTTTATATTTATAGAATTTTCATCATTATGAATTCTCTTTTGCATTATCAGGATGTTTTCTTTGATTAAAGGCTTTCTCACATTCCATATATTCATAATAATTCATACCAGTATAAACTCACCAACATGTGTTAAGGATTGAATTATATCTAAAAGCTTTCACACATTCCTTACACTCAAAGAGCTTCTTGCCAATATGAATATTATCAAGGAACCTGTTGATGCATGCTAATAGTTTTCCCATTTTGATTACATGCAGAGGATTTTTTGGCCAATATTACTAAACTGGTATTAAGTAAGTTGTTCATGCACAGTAAAGACTTTATTAAGTATTTTATAGTCATAAAGCTTCTCACAGTATGAGTTCTCTAACATATAGTAAGGACTGAATTAAGTCTAAATGTCTTTCCACATTTTTTAAAATTTGTATGCTATATTGGAGAATAGTTGACTTCCAATGTTGTGTGTATATACTTATATTCTTTTTGAAATTATTTTCCCATTTAGGTTATTACAGAATATTGAGTAGAGTTCCCTGCACTATACAGTAGATCCTTATTGCTTACCTATTTTTATTTTTTAGCATACCTATTTTAAATATAGTAGAGTGTATATGTCAATTCCAAACTCCCAATTTATCCTTCCCCTCCCACACCTTTCCCTTTTGGTAACCATAAGTTTGTTTTCTAAGTCTATGAGTCTTTGTTTTGCAAATAAGTTCATTCATATCATTTTTTTAGATTCTGCATATAAGCAATGTCATATTACATTTGTCTTTCTGTGTCTGACTAACTTAGTATGAAAATCTGCAGGTCCATCCATGTTGATGTAAATGGAATTATTTTACTCTTTTACAGCTGAGTAATATTCCATTGGGGGCTTCCCTGATAGCTCAGTTGGTAAAGAATCTGCCTGCAATGCAGGACACCCTGGTTCAATTCCTGGGTCGGGAAGATCCACTGGAGAAGGGATAGGCTGCCCACTCCACTGTTTGGAGACTTCCCTTGTGGCTCAGCTGGTAAAGAACCTGCCTGCAATGTGGGAGACCTGGGTTTGATTCCAGGGTTGGAAAGATCCCCTGGAGAAGGGAAAAGGTACCTACTCCAGTATTCTGGCCTGGAGAATTCAATGGAATTGCAGAGTCGGACATTACTGAGTGACTTTCACTTTAACTATTCCATTGTATATATGTACCATATCTTCTTTATCCATCAATCTGTTGATGAACATTTAGGTTGCTTCCACATCTTGGTTATTGTAAACAGTGCTAAAATGAATGTTGGGATGCATGTATGCTTTTGAAACACGTTTTTCTCCAGGTATATGCCCAGGAATAGGATTGATGGATCATATGCTAGGTCTATTTTTAGTTTTTTGAGGAACCTCCATACTGTTCTCCATAGTAGCTCTACCAATTTACATTCCCACCAACAGTGAAGGAGAGTCCCCTTTTCTCCACACCTTCTCTAGAATTTATTGTTTGTAGACTTTTTAATAATGGCCATTCTGATTCTTGTGAGGTTCTATCTGATTATAATTTTGGTTTGCCTCTCTCTAATAATTACTGATGCTGAGCATCTTTTCATTTCTTGGCCATCTGTATGTCTTCTCTGGAGAAATGTCTATTTAGATTTCCTGCCCATTTTTTTGATTGGGTTGTTTGGTTTTTTGATATTGAGCTGCATGAGCTGTTTGTAAATTTTGGAGATTAATCACTTGCCAGTCAACTGTTTGCAAATATTTTTTCCCATTCTGTGGGTTGTCTTTGCACACTTTAAAACCAATTTATTTTTAATGGAAGGATAATTGCTTTACAATATTGTGTTGGTTTCTGCCATACATCGGCATGTATCAGCTATAAGTATACATATATCCCCTCCCTCCTGAGCCTCCCTCCCATCTCCCACCCCATCCCACACCTCTAGGTTGTCACAGAGCCTCATTTTGAGTTCCCTGAGTCATATAGCAAATTCCCACTGGCTATCTATTTTACAAACAGTACAGTATATGTTTCCATGCTACTCTCTCAATTTGTCCTACCCTCTCCTCCCCTCCCCATGTCCATAAGTTTGTTTTGTATGTCTGCATCTCCACTGCTGCCCTGAAGATAAGTTCATTAGTACCATCGTTCTAGATTCCATATATATGCACTAATATATTTGTTTTTCTATTTCTGACTTACTTCACTCTGTATAATAGGCTCTAGGTTCATCCACCTCATTAGCACTGACTCAAATGCATTCCTTTTTCTGGCTGAGTAATGTTCCATTGTATGGACATTTAGGTTGATTCCCTGTCTTAGCTATTGTAATTAGTGCTGCAATGAACATTGGGGTACATGTATCTTTTTCATTATGGTTTTCTCAGGGTATATGCCCAGTAATGGGATTTGGGGGTCATATGGTAGTTTTATTCCTAGTTTTCTAAGGAATCTCCATACTGTCTTCCATAGTGGCTGTATCAGTTTATATTCCCAGCAACAGTTTTACACATTTCTTATATTAATCAGATATCTCACCAGTATGAATTCTCTCATATTAAGTCACTTGTACAGACACAATAATGACATTCTCTCATTTCTTACATTCATACAAATTATCATCAGTATGAATTCTCTGACTTAAAGAGTGAACTCAATTCAGTCTAAAGTCCTTCTTTTATATTCCTGTGATTTCTCACCTGTATGAATTCTCTGATGTTGAGTAACTTGTCCACACATAAAGGCTTTCCTTCACTCCTTACATTCATAAAATTTATCACCAGTATGAATTCTCTGCCTTGAGGAAAGAATGCAATCAAGTCTGTAGATCTTCCCACATTCTTTATATTCCTATGATTTTTCACCTGCATGAATATTCTAATGTGGACAAATTGTCCACACACAGGGAAGGCCTTATCACATTTCTAATATTCATAAAGCATCTCACCAGTGTGAATTCTCTAATACATGGTAAAGACTGCATTAAGTCTAAATATCCTTCCATATTTCTTACATTCATTGGTTTCTCATCAGTATAAATTACCAATGTTAAGTAATTTGTGTGCACATAAGAAAGGCTTCCCCGCATTACTAATGGTCATAAAGTTTATCACCAGTATGAATTCTCTGGTTTACAAAAAGAACTCAATTAGTTCTAAACTGTTGGGAGCCGGCGTGAGGACCTCCACCCATGGCAAAGGTCATGAGGAAGGAGGCTTGACATACACAGAGGCGGGATCAAGCCTCAGGAGTCCCCCTGGAAATTCTTGAGCATTACCCCCATAACCAGAGCCTGCCTACTTTACTACTTTGTGCTCTCACCTACACCTCTGACTTTACAGGGGGCTGTCCCCCACCACCTCTTTCGGAGAAGGAGTTAACTTAGAGCTCCAGTTAATAAAAACTCCTGGGCGTGACAGGAGTGTTTTAACCTACAAACTCCTCTGAAGGTTCTCTAGCCTGCCTGACAGCCTTATCCGGCCACATGTGATTGCTCACAGCCTCCCAACCATGAGAGGAATGAGACACTTTAAACCTTCTAAAAACAGATTCCTTAGAAAAGTTAGAAAACCATTAGTATAAGTATAGTGGGCTGATTAGAAATTGTATTGGTGAAGGGTTTTTCATTTGTTGAGCCAATGTTTGTTGTTAAGTCTCCATATCCCCTGCCCTTACACACATTAATGAATATATAGAAGAAATAAGTATTAACCTTTGATATTAATCACATTAGACCTTAGGCTAAGTAAATTCTTTCCTTAATTAAAACCCACTACACCCTCACCCTATAGGAATGTAACTTTATCTGGTACCTTCGGAAGGTGGAGTCTTTTTAAGAATAATCACCCCTGGAGAAATAAGTGTCCTGGTTGACTGACCGCTGTCACAAGGAGAGGGTCATAAATTGTCAGCAGGCCCCCTGGCCAGAAGATGATGTAACACCCCTAAGACCTCTGTATACATTTGTATGAAGCACCTGACTTTGATAAAAGTCAGGACTGCTGACCCCGCGTGACTTTTACGTAACATCTCAGTGTATAAAAGTAGACCATGGAAAATAAAGAATTGGGATCAGTTTCTCGAAATACTGGTCTCCCCATGTCACTCTCTCTCTCAAACTCTGGCTGAGTCTCCACCTGGAGCGTGGAACCCACCAAGCTTACTAATTTTGCCTGGGCTTCTAAGATCCAACCGGGGAGGCCTCAGTGTCTCCTCTCCTTTGGGAGAACGGAAGGACGCCTGCGGCCTACATAAGTGGTGCAAACTTCTTGAAGTTTTATTGGTCTCCCGTGTAAATCAAGCTACTCAGCCTCTTTTCTCCACTGAATTTTCCTACTGAGCTATCCTCATTCTATTACTCTTTACATCTCTAATTAATATCTAATTGAAGCTATTGTATCCCGATCCTCGCCGACACCGTCCCCACTTCGAACTCCCTGGATCAGCCGGGGCTGGACCTCAGCACTAAACAACTTCCTACATTCCTTATATTTACAAGATTTTCCATCAGTATGGATTCTCTGGTATTAACTATAT
Source organism: Bos javanicus (assembly GCF_032452875.1). Classification (NCBI taxonomy): domain Eukaryota; kingdom Metazoa; phylum Chordata; class Mammalia; order Artiodactyla; family Bovidae; genus Bos; species Bos javanicus. The sequence goes on along the minus strand of NC_083874.1, from coordinate 51,388,340 downwards.
TATCCACACAAATAATGGCTTTCTCATATTCTTCTTTTTATAATTTTATTTATTTATTTAGGCTGTGCTGGGTCTTCACTGCTGTGTAGGCTATTCTCTAGGTGTGTGGGCGCTACTCTCTAGTTTTGGTGCATGGGGTGCTCATTGTGGTGACTTCTCTTGTGGCGCACTGGCTCTAGGGCATGTAGGCTTCAGTGGTTGTGGTGAGTTGGCTAAGTAGTTGCAGATCCCAGGCTCTCGAACACAGTCTCTATAGTTGTGGCACATGGGCTTAGTTGCTCTGTGGCATGTGGGATCCTTCCAGACCAGGGATCAAACCCATATCTCCTGCATTGGCAGGTGGACATTCCGCCACTGAACCAGCAGGGAAACCTTCACATTCTTAACATTAGTAAATTTCTAACCAGTATGAATTCTCTATGGTATGGTAAGGACTGACTGACTTAAAATTAAACATCTTCTCACAGTCATTGTGTTTTCACCAGTATGAGTTCCCTGATGTCTTTTTGTTTTGTTTTGCTTTGAGTTCCCTGATGGTGAGTAAACTGATATCCACTACTAAAGATTCCACATTCTTTCTGATTACATTATTTCCAATTAGAGCAAGTTTTCTGTCAATTTTGATAAGGGTTGGATTTATGTTATTGATTAAACAGAATTTCTGTCTGAGTTATATGTTATAAAATGAGACAACATGATCATTTTTGTAGCTATTTTGTTGGTGCAGAAGTAATTGCAGTTTTCCATTGTTGAACTCTGCCATTTGATATTGGAATACATTCTTAAATGAATGTGGTTATGTTATACATCATTTTAACATGTGTTTCTCACTTTATGTTTTTTTGCTAATGATATATTGTTGTTGTTGAGTCGCTAAGTCATGCCCGACTTTGCAACCCCACGGACTGCAGCATACCAGGCTTCCCTGTCCTCCTTCACTATCTCCTGGAGTTTGCTCAAGTTCATGTCATTGAGTCAGTGATGCTATCTAACCACTTCACCCTCTGCCACCCACTTCTTGTTTTACCTTCAATCTTTCCAAGCATCAGGGTCTTTTCCAATGAGTTGGCTCCTCACATCTGGTGGCCAAAGAAAGTACTGGAGCTTCAAAATCAGCATGAGCCCTTCCAATGAATATTCGTTTCATTTCCTATAGGATAGACTGGTTTGATCGCCTTGCTGTCCAAGGGACTCTTAAGAGTCTTCTCTAGCACCACAATTCGAAAGCATCAATTCTTCTGTGCTCAGCCTTCTTTACAGTCTAACACTCATATCTGTGCATGTCTACTGGACAGATTTGCTGACATATTGAGTGTAGCATTTTAACAGCATCATCTTTTAGGACTTGAAATAGCTCAACTGGAATTCCATCACCTTCAATAGTTTTGTTGGTAATAATGCTTCCTAAGGCCCACTTGACTTCACACTTGAGGATGTCTGGCTCTAGGTGAGTGACCACACCATTGTGATTATCCTGGTCATTAAGACCCTTTTTGTATAGTTCTTCTGTTTACTCTTGCCACCTCTTCTTAATATCTCCTGCCTGTTAGATCCTTACCATTTCTGTCCTTTATCATGCCCATCCTTGCACAAATGTTCCCTTGATATCTCCAGTTTTCTTGAGGAGATCTCTAGTCTTTCCCATTATATTGTTTTCCTCTATTTCTTTGCACCGTTCATTGAAGAAGGGCTTCTTATCTCTCCTTGCTATTCTCTGGAACTCTGCATTCAGTTGGGAATGTCTTTCCTTTCTCCCTTACTCTTCACTTCTCTTCTTTCCTCAGCTGTTTGTAAAGCCTCCTCAGACAACCACTTTGCCTTCTTGCATTTCTTTTCCTTTGGGATGGTTTTGGTCACTGCCTTTTGTGCAATGTTAAGAACTTCTATCCATAGTTCTTCAGGCACTCTGTCTACCAGATCTAATCCCTTGAATTTACTTCTCACCTCCACTGTATAATTATAAAGGATTTGTTTTAGGCATATCTGAATGACCTAGTGGTTTGTCTCCACTTTCTTCAGTTTAAGCCTAAATTTTGCAATAAGAAGTTGATGATCTGAGCCATAGTCAGCTCCAGGCCTTGTTTTTACTGATTGTATAGAGCATCTCCATCTTTGGCTGCAAAGACTATAATCAATATGATTTCAATATTGACCATTTAGTGATGTCCAGGTATACAGTCATCTCTTGTGTTGTTGGAAAAGGGTGTTTGCTATGACCAGTGCATTCTCCTGTCAAAACTCTGTTAGCTTTTGCTCTGCTTCACTTTGTATTCCAAGGCAAAACTTGGCTGTTACTCCAAGTATCTCCTGACTTCTTACTTTTGCATTCCAAAATAGATATAGCTACAATAATTTCCTAATGGACACACAATATAAAAATATGTAAATCATAACATCAAAAATATAAAATGTGTGGAGCAGAGTAAAAAGGTAGTTTTTGCATGTAATCAAATTTAAGTTGTTATCAGCTTAAAATAAATTGTTATATCTATGTTTCAAGTAAGCCACAGGATAACTACAAAAAGACAAAAATCTATAGTAGATACAGAAAAGATAAAGAAAATGTAATGAAAGTACAATTGATCCTTGAACAACACAGATTTGAATTGTGCAGGTCCATTTATTCACAGATTTTTTTTTCTAAAGTAAATACTACAGTACTACACAATCTGCAGTTGACAAATCCTAGGATATGGAACTGAAGATACAGACAGATATGGTGGAACTGCATATACAGAAGGCCAGTCATAAGTTATATGTGGATTTTTGACTGCATGGGGTGTTGTCACCACAAACTACCGTGTTGTTCAACTGTATACCACTAACATGGAAAACCATCAATTCACAAACAATGATAACGACAAAGGAAGAAAAGAACAAAGAACTACAATATGGCTAGGAAACAATTAACAAGATGGGAATAATAAGTTCTTGTTCCAGAAAACATCTATTTCTGCTTTATTGACTATGCCAAAGCCTTTGACTCTGTGGATCACAATAAACCATGGAAAATTCTGAAAGAGATGGGAATACCAGACCACCTGACCTGCCTCTTGAGAAACCTATATGCAGGTCAGGAAGCAACAGTTAGAACTGGACATGGAACAACAGACTGGTTCCAAATAGGAAAAGGAGTACGTCAAGGCTGTATATTGTCACCCTGCTTATTTAACTTATATGCAGAGTACATCATGAGAATGCTGGGCTGGAAGAAACACAAGCTGGAATCAAGATTGCCAGGAGAAATATCAATAACCTCAGATATGCAGATGATACCACTCTTATGGCAGAAAGTGAAGAGGAACTAAAAAGCTTCTTGATGAAAGTGAAAGAGGAGAGTGAAAAAGTTGGCTTAAAGCTCAACATTCAGAAAACGAAGATCATGGTATCCGGTCTCATCACTTCATGAGAAATAAATGGGGAAACAGTGGAAACAGTGTCAGACTTTATTTTTGGGGGCTCCAAAATCACTGCAGATGGTGACTGCAGCCATGAAATTAAAAGACGCTTACTCCTTGGAAGAAAAGTTATGAGCAACCTAGATAGCATATTCAAAAGCAGAGACATTACTTTGCCAACAAAGGTCTGTCTAGTCAAAGCTATGGTTTTTCCAGTGGTCATGTATGGATATGAGAGTTGGACTGTGAAGAAAGCTGAGCGCTGAAGAATTGATGCTTTTGAAGTGTGGTATTGGAGAAGACTCTTGAGAGTCCCTTGGACTGCAAGGAGATCCAACCAGTCCATTCTAAAGGAGATCAGCCCTGGGATTTCTTTGGAAGGAATGATGCTAAAGCTGAAACTCCAGTACTTTGGCTACCTCATGTGAAGAGTTGACTCATTGGAAAAGACTCTGATGCTGGGAGGGATTGGGGGCAGGAGGAGAAGGGGACGACAGAGGATGAGATGGCTGGATGGCATCAATGACTCGATGGATGTGAGTCTGAGTGAACTCGAGGAGTTGGTGATGGACAGGGAGGCCTGCTGCAATTCATGGGGTCGCAAAGAGCTGGAAACGACTGAACTGAACTGAACTGAACTGAACCTACCAATAATTATTTTAAATAAATATGGATTAAAATCTCCAACCAAAAGGCAGACTGGCTAAATGGATTTTTTTTAAAAAGACCTTGAATATGTGCTACATACAAGACACTCACTCTAGCTTCAAAAACACACATAGGCTCAAAGAAGATATTCATGATTATGGAAACCAGAAGAGAGCAGGGGTAGCTATACTCATATTGAACAAAATACCTTAAGTCAAATACTGTAACAAGAGACAAAGAAGGTCATTGTATAATGATAAAGGAATGAATTCAAGAGGATATACAAGTTGTAAATATATACATACCCAACATCAGACTACCTAATTATATTAGGCAAATAATAACAGATATGAAAGGAATAATCAACAATAATAATTTCCAACTTTTTCCAATTTTATGTGTGCTCAGTTGTTAATTGACTCTGCAACTGCATGGACTATAGCCCCCCAGGATACTCTGTCCATGAAATTTTCCAGGCAAGAATACTGAAGTGGGTTGCCATTTCCTCCTCCAGGGGATCTTCCCAACCCAGGAATTGAATCCACATCTCCAGTGTCTCCTGCATTGGCAGGTGGTTTCTTTACCACTGTACCACCTGGGAAGCACCTAATCAACAACAATAGAAGACTTTAATACACAAGTTTCTACAGTTGATAGATCAGCCAGACAGAAACATTGAGCTATGCTTTAGATCAAATGGACCCAACAGAAATATATAGACTATTCCATTCAACAGCAGTAGACTATACATTCTTTAAAGCATACCTGGAACATTTTCCAGGATAGATCAGGTGTTAAGTCACAAAAGAAGTCTTAGCAAATTTTAAGATTGAAATTATACCAAGTATCTTTTCTGATCACAATGGCATGAAATTAGAATTCAGTAACAGGAAAAAAACTAGAAAAATCACAAATATGTAGAAATTAAACAACACACTCCAGAGCAATGAATGGGTCAAAGATGAAATAAAAAATATCTTGAAATAAGTGAAAATAGAAACACAACATATAAAAACTTATAGGATAAAGCAGGAGTTCTAAGAGTAAAGTTTACTATAACTACATTAATTTAAAAATGAATGCTGTCACATAATAATTAAAATTTACACCCTAAAAAAAACTAGAAAAATAAGAATAAATTAGGCCCAGTGTTAGTAGAAGGAAGAAGATAACAAAGATCAGAGCAGAAATAAATGAAATAAAGAGAAAAACAAAGAGAAGATCAAGAAAACTTAAAAGATTTTTAAGATTATCTTTAGCTAGACTTACAAAGAAAAAAGAAAATTAAATAAAATTATACATTAAAGAGGAGATATTACAACAGATACACACAAAGATAAAAAGGATTATAAGAGATTCTACTACTAAGTCGCTTCAGTCGTGTCTGACTCTGTGCGACCCCACAGACGGAAGCCCACCAGGCTCCACCGTCCCTGGGATTCTCCAGGCAAGAACACTGGAGTGGGTTGCCATTTCCTTCTCCAATGCATGAAAGTGAAAAGTGAGAGTGAAGTCGCTCAGTCGTGTCCGACTCTTCGCGACCCCATGGACTGCAGCCTACGAGGCTCCTCCATCAATGGGATTTTCCAGGCAAGAGTACTGGAGTGGGTTGCCATTGCCTTCTCCTTATAAGAGATTACTATATCCAATTATATGCAACAAATTGGAAAACCTAGAGGAAATAAATATATTCTCTATCAACTGTGAATCATGAAGAAATAAAAATCTGAACAGACCGAGAACAAATAAGGACACTGAGGTCAGTAAAAACCTTCCCAATAAGCAAAAGCCCAGGACCAGAGGGCTTCATAGGTGAATTCTACAAAAAAGTTATAGAAGAATTAATATAAATTCTTCTCAAAGTCTTCCTAAATTTGGAGAGAAGGAAACAATCTCAAATTCATTTTACAAGGCCAACATTACCCTAATATCAAAGCCAGATAAGGATACTTCAAGAAAGCTACAGACTAAAAAAAAAAGAAGGAAAGAAAACTATAGACAAATATCCCTGATGAATACAGATGCAAAATCTCTCAACAAAATACTAACAAATCAAATTCAACAGTACATTAAAAGGACCAAGTAACAAGAAAAAAAAGAACCAAGTAGAGAAATTCCCTGGCCATCCAGTGATTAGAACTCTGTGCTTTCACTGCTCAGGGCGCATGTTCAGTCCCTGGTCAGGAAACTAAGTAAGATTCCCATTGGCTATGTAGCACAGCCAAAAAAAATATCAAATGAGATTTACTCCTGGGATGCAAAGATGGTTCATCATATGCAAATTGATAAATGTGATATTCCATACAAAATGAAAGACAATAATAATATGATCATCTCAACAGAAGCAGAAAAAGCATTTGAAAAAAATTCATTATCTTTTCATGATAAAAACTCTCAACAAATTAAGTATAGAAGGAACATACTTCAAAATAATTAAGGTCACATATAACAAGCCAACAAGTAACATCATATTCAGTGGTTAAAAGGTGAAAACTTTCCCTCTAATATGAGGAACAAGACAAGGGCGCCCACCCTTGCCACTCCTATTCAACATAGTACTAGAGTCCAGCTAGAGAAATTAGGCAAGAAAAAGAAACAAAAGGCATCTAACCTGGAAAAGAAGTAAAACTGTAGATGACATGGTCTTATATATTTAAAAAATCCTAAACACTCCACTCAAAAACTGTTAGAACTAATCAATGAATTCAGTAGTTTCAGCATTCAAAAACAATATTAAAACATCTGTTGCATTTTTTCCACACTAACAAACTATATGAAAAAAATCCCATTTAAAATAGGATCAAAAACAGCAAAATACTTAAAAATAAATTTAACCAAAGAAGTACATGAGTTATACAATAAAAGTTATATGACACTGATAAAAGTGAAAAAGGGAAGTGAAGTGAAGTCGCTCAGTCATGTCCGACTCTTTGTGACCCCATGGACTGTAGCGCACCAGGCTCCTCGATCCATGGGATTTTCCAGGCATGAATACTGGAGTGGGTTGCCATTTCCTTCTCCAGGGGAATCTTCCCGATCAAGGGATTGAACCCGGGTCTCCCGCATTGTAGGCAGATGCTTTACCATCCAAGCTACCAGGGAAGCCCGGAAGAAAAAAAAAAAAGGGAAAAGACACAAATAAACAGAAATACATCACATGTTCATGAATTGGAAGAGTTAACACTGTTTTAAAATGTCCATACTATCCAGAGTCACCTATAGATTTAATGCAATCCCTAATAAAATTCCAATGACATTTTTCACAAAAACAGATACAATCTCCAAATTCATATGGAACCAAAAATGATTCCGAGTACTGAAAGGAATCCAGAGAAACAACAACATGAGGCATCATGTTTTCTGATTTCAAACACTATTACAAAGATATAGGAATCAAAATACTATGGTACTATCATTAAAACTAAAATACAGACTGATGGAACAGAATTAAGAACCTAGAAATAAACCCATAGTTATGAGGTCAGCTGCTTTTTGACAAGGAGTGACAAATACTAAATGGGGAAAGTATATTCTCTTCAATAAATGGTGCTGAGAAAACCGGATATTCACATACAAAAGAATGAAATTAGACCAAGCTCCTTTCTTACACTATTCACATATATTAACTCAAAGTAAACCAAGAGATTAAATGTAAGCTATGAAACCATTAAAACCCTAGAAGAAAAATAGGGCACTATCTCCTTGACATAGATCTTGGCAATGATTTTCTGGATATGACACCAAAAGCACACACAAGAGGAAATATCAATGAGTGATATTTGTTGATATTTATCAAACTAAAAAGCTTCTACATAGCAAGAAAAATAATCAACAAAATCAAAAGGCAACCTACAGAGTGGAAGAAAATATTTGCAAACAATATATCTGATAAGGAGTTAATATCCAAAATAGATAAGTGGTGAGTACAACTAATTAAAAAAATTTTTTTAGTGGGCAGATTTCTTGACTAGATGTTTTTCCACAGAAGATATACAAGTGGCCAACATGTACATGAAAATGTGCTTAACGTCATTAATCATCAGGGAAATGGAAATAAAAAACATAAATATCACATCTGCTATAATAGCTATTATGCAAAAAAAAAAAAAAATACAAGAAACAAATACTGGAGAGGATGTGGAGAAAAGGGGGCTTTGGGGCACTATTAGTTGCAATGTAAACCGGTGCAGCCACTACAGAAAATATTTAGTATGGAGGCTTTGCAAAAAATTAAAAATAGAACTACTATATAATCCAGCAATCCCACTTCTAGATATATTTTGAAAGGAGATGAAATCAGTTTCTCCAAGAACTATCTGCATTCCCATATTTATTACAGTATTATTCACAGTAGCCAAGACATGGAAACAACCTAATTGCTGCTTCTCTCTCTCTCTCTCCTCTCATCTTTTATTTATTTATTTTCAGCCTAAAAAATTAAAATCTGCCATTTGTGACAACATGGATAAACTTGATATTATACTAAGTGAAATATTATACTAAGTGAAATATAATAAGTGAAATGAAATATTATATATATAACTAATATATATACATAACTAATATTATACTAAGTGAAATATAATAAGTGAAATGAAATATTATATATTAAGTGAAATACATCAAACAAAGAAAGACAAATGCTGTATAATCTCTCTTATAGGTGGAATCTAAAATCATTGAACTCATAGAAACAGTAGAAAACAGTAGTTGCCAAGTGCTGAGGAGTAAGGGAAAAGGGGAGGTGTTGGTTCAGTTCAGTTTAGTTCAGTTCAGTCACTCAGTCGTGTCCAACTCTGTGACCCCATGAATTGCAGCACACCAGGCCTCCCTGTCCATCACCAACTCCCGGAGTTCACTCAAACTCACGTCCATCGAGTTGGTGACACCATCCAGCCATCTCATCCTCTGTCGTCCCCTTCTCCTCCTGCCCCCAATCCCTCCCAGCATCAGTCTTTTCCAATGAGTCAACTCTTCACATGAGGTAGCCAAAGTACTGGAGTTTCAGCTTTAGCATCATTCCTTCTAAAGAACACCCAGGACTGATCTTCTTTAGAATGGACTGGTTGGATTTCCTTGCAGTCCAAGGGACTCTCAAGAGTCTTCTCCAACACCACACTTCAAAAGCATCAATTCTTCAGCGCTCAGCTTTCTTCACAGTCCAACTCTCATATCCATACATGACTACTGAGAAAACCATAGCCTTGACTAGACAGACCTTTGTTGGCAAAGTAATGTCTCTGCTTTTGAATATGCTATCTAGGTTGGTCATAACTTTTCTTCCAAGGAGTAAGCGTCTTTTAATTTCATGGCTGCAGTCACCATCCGCAGTGATTTTGGAGCCCAAAAAAATAAAGTCTGACACTGTTTCCACTGTTTCCCCATCTATTTCCTATGAAGTGATGGGACCGGATACCATGATCTTCGTTTTCTGAATGTTGAGCTTTAAGCCAACTTTTTCACTCTCCTCTTTCACTTTCATCAAGAGGCTTTTGAGTTCCTCTTCACTTTCTGCCATAAGGGTGGTGTCATCTGCATATCTGAGGTTATTGATATTTCTCCTGGCAATCTTGATTCCAGCTTGTGTTTCTTCCAGCCCAGCGTTTCTCATGATGTACTCTGCATATAAGTTAAATAAGCAGGGTGACAATATACAGCCTTGATGTACTCCTTTTCCTATTGGAACCAGTCTGTTGTTCCATGTCCAGTTCTAACTGTTGCTTCCTGACCTGCATATAGGTTTCTCAAGAGGCAGGTCAGGTGGTCTGGTATTCCCATCTCTTTCAGAATTTTCCATGGTTTATTGTGATTCACAGAGTCAAAGGCTTTGGCATAGTCAATAAAGCAGAAATATATGTTTCTTTGGAACTCTCTTGCTTTTTCGATGATCCAGTGGATGTTGGCAATTTGATCTCTGGTTCCTCTGCCTTTTGTTAAAAAGCATCAACTTTCAGGGGACTTCCCTGGCCATCCAGTGGTTAAAACTCCATGCTTCCAGTACATGGGGCACAGGTTCAATCCCTGGTCAGGAAACTAATATCACACAAGCTGCCTCAGAACAGCTAAAAAAATTTTTTTAATTTATTTATTTTAATTGGAGGCTAATTACTTTACAATATTGTGGTTGTTTTTGCTGTACATTAACATGAATCATCCATAGGTGTACATGTGTCCCCCAGAGAGGGGAGGGGTACGAACTTTCAAGTGTAAGATGAACAGGTTCTAGGAAACTAATGTACAACATGGTGTCTAGAGTTAACAATAGTGTATTATATACTTGAAAGTTTCTGAGAATATTCTGTAATGTTCTCACCATAAAAACAACAAACTGGTAATTATGTAATATCAAAATGTGTTAAATAACTTAACTGTGATAAGCATTTTGTAATATATACATGCATCAATATCACACACAACAAAGATCGAAGATCCCATGTGACCCAGCACAGTCAAATAAATAACTAATTTTTAAAAAAAACTCAGATGTAATCTTAGGATTAAAGAACACTTCCCTCCTTCCCATACACCTTACCACCACATCTTTAGGGATCCTGTAAAACAAAAGATTGCAACTGAAAAAAACACATATCAGATCTTACTTAACAAGTCTCTACATAGAACTAAAGACAACAAGGAAGACAAAAACAAGAACACTAGAGGAAATTTTAACCTCTCACACCTACAGCTATGGGTAAAAACAGATTAACCCCCAGCCAGATGAATAAAACTTCACACAAACAAATCTATTTACCTCATTTTCTTTTAACTGGTACATCATGTTCCGCTTTCAACAAAAAACTACAAGCTATATTTAAAGGGATAAAGACACAGACTGAAGAGACAGAACAAGAATAAGAATCGGATATAACAGGGATGTTAGAATAATAAAGACTCAAAATTTAAAATAATTCTGTTATTTATGTTGTTTAAAATACTTATGTTAAGGGCTCTAGTGGAAAACATACAAAAACAGATGGTAATGTAAGCAGAGATACAGAAACTCAAAGAATCAAAAGGAAATACAAGAGATGAAACTGAAATCAATTGCATGTAACTTTTTCTAAAGGAAAATCCAAACAAAACAAAATTTCTCTCCAATTATCCCAGAAAATTTTGCTTGCCACAAAGTGGCTATTGATACTGTTGCAATACTATCAACTAAAATTAGAATCTTTCATGAATTTGAAGATGCTATGAAAAAAAGCACATACAAGCCTTTCTTTAACAGAAACCTAAAATGAGACCCAGTATCACTTCTTTTCCTCTTTCCTCATGGATAAGTTTTTCCCAAGTTATCCATGTAAAATGTCTTAGACCTACAATAACCTATTTTTGAACTGTGGTGTTGGAGAAGACTCTTGAGAGTCCCTTGGACTGCAAGGAAATCCAACCAGTCCATTCTGAAGGAGATCAGCCCTGGGTGTTCTTTGGAAGGAATGATGCTAAAGCTGAAACTCCAGTACTTTGGCCACCTCATGCGAAGAGTTGACTCATTGGAAAAGACTCCGATGCTGGGAGGGATTGGGGGCAGGAGGAGAAGAGGACGACAGAGGATGAGATGGCTGGATGGCATCACCGACTTGATGGATGTGAGTCTGAGTGAACTCCGGGAGTTGGTGATGGACAGGGAGGCCTGGTGTGCTGCGATTCTTGGGGTCGCAAAGAGTCAGACACGATTGAGCGACTGAACTGAACTGAACTGAATAACATAATTTGATACTTCAACTTCCTCTATTATCAATATGGTAATTATTTCAGGTGATAGATTGAACTTTCAAGATTTCATGAAGTAAGTCTGACAATTCACTCTGCCACTTGAAAAAAAATTATCAACTACATAAGGATGAGAGCAAGATGACAGGAGTCTGTTTTCAGGCTTGGTAGTTCCAAAACCAAACAGAATCCAAGTGACCATTATCTAATGTTATGCTGGAATCGTGTTTCAGCTCTTGCTTGAGGCTGGAATATAACAACCTTGAAATTGTGTTTGGAGGGAAAGAAATTCTAAGAAGTGTTTATTTTTCAAATATGGATTTTAAAAGGGAAATAAATGTTCTAATTTACAAAAAAAGTAAATGCTAGAAATCAACAACACTACAAGAGAAATGATGAATGCTCATCAGTAAACTGGGCACAGCTAAGGAAAGAATCACTGAGCTTGAAGATATTTCAAAATAGAAACTCCCAAACTGAAAAACAAAGAAAAGAAAACAGTAGGGTGGGGGGGATGAAGAGAATATCTAAGAATTTGGGAACAATTACAGAGAAATAGAATCAATGGAATAAGTATAAAATAGAAAAGTATTTATTTTAAGAAATTGGCCCATTCTATTACAAAGATTGGCAAGTCCAAAATCTTCAGAGTGAGCTGTCAGGCTGCAGACAACAGAAGAAATGATGCTTCTGTTTGGATCAGGTCTGAAAACCATCTCCTGGCAGAACTTACTCTTCCTAAGGGAAGATCAGTCTTTTCAAAGGATTGATGAGGTTCAGACACATTGTGGAAGACAATCTGCTTTACTCAAAGTCATTGACTTAAATGTTAATATCATCCAAAATATACCCTCACAGAAATACCCACAAAAGTATTTGACCACATATTTAGAGCTTGTTACACAGCCAAGCTGAATTAGAAAATTAGCCATCAAATCAAGCAAACAAGAATAGAGCAGAATGGAATATTTTAGATGTTGAAAGAAAAAAACCCATCAACCTAGAATTCTGTATCCAGTAAAGTTACTGTTCAAAAGTGAAGGAGAAATAAAGACTTTCTCACAAACCAATCACTGAAGGAATTTATCACCTGTAGATCTGCCTTGCAGGAAATATTTTAAAAGTACTTCAGAGAGAAGAAAAATAATATAGATCTATCTAATTAAAGGAACACCATTTGATAAGGAATAATGTAGCCACACGTTGACCAACACCCAGTGGCCAGTGAAGTTTAAATGCTCAACAAGGACCAGCAGTGGGACAGCCAGGAGACCAGGCATGTCATTCAGCCATGTCGAGTGGCTGAAGGGTATGTCCCTGCTCTTTAGGGCCTGACAAAATGTGGTCCACTGGAGAAGGGAATCGCAAACCACTTCAGTATTCTTGCCTTGAGAACCCCATGAACTGTATGAAAAGGCAAAAAGATATGACACTGAAAGATGAATCCACCAGGCTGGTAGGTGCCCAATATTCTACCAGGGCAGAGCAAAGAAATAGCTACAGAAAGAATGAAGAGGCCAAGCCAAAGCAGAAACGATGCCCAGTTGTGGTTGTATCTGGTTGTGAAAGTAAATTCTAATGCTGTGAAGAACAATATTGCATAGGAACCTGCAATGTTAGGTCCATGAATCAGGGTAAATTTGATGCAGTCAAACAGGAGATGGCAAGAGTGAACATCGATATTTTAGGAATCAGTGAACTAAAATGAACAGGAATGGGAGAATTTAATTCAGATGACCATTATATCTACTACCATGGGTGAGAATCCCTTAGAAGGAATGGGGTAGCCCTCATAGGCAACAAAAGAATCCAAAATGCAGTCCTTGGTTGCAATCTCAAAAATGACAGAATGATCTCAGTTCATTTTCAAGGCAAACCATTCAAGGCAAACCATTCAACATCACAGTAATCCAAGTCAATGCCCCAACCTCTAATGCTGAAGAAGCTGAAGTTGAATGATTCTATGAAGATCTACAAGACCTCCTAGAACTAACACCAAAAAAAGATGTCCTTTTCATCATAGGGGACTGGAATGCAAAAGTAGGAAGTCAAGAGACACCTGGAATAACAGGCAAGTTTAGCCTTGGAGTACAAAATGAAGCAGAGCATAGCCTAAGAGAGTTTTGCCAAGAGAACGCACTGGTCACAGCAAACACTCTCTCCCAACAACACAAAAGATGACTCTACACATGGACATCACCAGATGGTCAGTACCAAAATGAGATTGATTAAATTCTTTGCAGCTGAAGATAGAGAAGCTCTATACAGTCAGCAAAAACAAGATCTGGAGCTGGCTGTGGCTCAGTTCTTCAGATCCTTATTGAAAAATTTAGACTCAAAAGAAGAAGGTAGGGAAAACCAGTAGGCCATTCAGGTACAACCTAAATCAAATACCTTATGATTATACAGTGGAGGTGACGAATAGATACAAGGGACTAGATCTGGTAGACAGAGTGCCTGGAGAACTACAGATGGAGGTATGTAACATTGTATAGGAGGTGGTGACCAAAACCATCCCCAAGAAAAAGAAATGCAAGAAGACAAAGTGGTTGTCTGATGAGGCCTTACAAATAGCTGAGAAAGGAAGAGAAGCAAAAGGCAAAGGAGACAGGGAAAGATATTCCCAACTGAATGCAGAGTTCCAGAGAATAGCAAAGAGAGATAAGAAAACCTTAAGTGACCAATGCAAAGAAATAGAGGAAAAAAATAGAATGGGAAAGACTAGAGATCTCTTTAATAAAACTGGAGATACCAATGGAAATTTTTATACAAATATAGGCATAATAAAGGATAGAAATGGCAAGGACCTAACAGAAGCAGAAGAGATTAAGAAGAGGTAGCAAGAATAGACAAAAGAACTGTACAAAAAAGCTCTTAATGACCCAGTTAACCAGGATGATGGGGTTGCTCATCTAGAGCCAGACATCCTGGAGTGTGAAGTCAAGTGGGCCTTAGGAAGCATCACTATAAACAAAGCTAGTGGAGGTGATGGGATTCCAGCTGAGTTATTTCAAATCTTAAAAGATGTTGCTGTTTAAATGCTGTACTCATTATGCCAGCAAATTTGGAAAACTCAGAAGTGGCCACAGGACTGGAAAAGGTCAGTTTTCATTTCAATCCCCCAAAAAGGCAAAGCCAAAGAATGTTCAAATTACTGTACAACTGCACTCATTTCACATGCCAGCAAGATTATGTTCAAAATCCTTCAAGCTAGGCTTCAGAAGTATGTGAACTGAAAAATTCCATATGTACAAGCTGGATTTAGAAAAAGCAGAGGAACCAGAGATCAAATTTCCAACATACACTGGATCATAGAAAAAGCAAGGAAATTCCAGAAAAACATCTACTTCTACTTCATTGACTATGCTAAAGCCTTTGACTATGTGGATCACAACAAACTGTGGAGTGCGCGGAGCTGCTCGTGAGAACGGGGTCTTGTCCGAAGGACACAGCTCTGGGAGCTGCCTCAGTCCTTGAGGGTTTGCTTGCAAACATAGCTGTCTGTCCCGCCACCCCAGAGATTACGCACTTATTTACTGCAGGCACCTGGAGTTCTGTGCAAACTTCTCACGCACAGAGAAATGTTATCTGGTGTAAGAAATAATAACAGGGAGCCATTCCCATGCTCTCAAGATTTCTTGTGACTGTTTGTAAGATGTATAGGCCAACCAAGAAAAAATGTCAACTGTCTTGTCTTTCTCACGCTTTTCTGTATAAATATGAGATGTTGAATAAAGTTGGTGTCAGACTGCGTCCCTTCGTGGTGACGTGTCTGAACCTCTCGACCCCATCTTTGTAGTCTCTTGCTTTAGTTTCTTTCTTAGCCCCGCCGTGCACATTCTTGGGACCTGATCGACTTTGCCGGCTGGCTCCGGCAGTGGAGTATTCTTAAAGAGATGGGAGTACCAGACCATCTTATCTGCCTCCTGAGAAACCTGTATACAGGACAAGAAGCAACAGTGAGAACGAGACATGGAACAATGGACTAGTTCAAAATTGGGAAAGGAGTATATCAAGGCTGTATATTGTCACCCTGCTTATTTAACTCATGTGCAGAGTACATCATGTGAAATGCTGGGCTGGATAAATCACAAGCTTGAATCCAGATTGCCAGGAGAAATATCAACAACCTCAGACATGCAGATGATACCACTTTAACAGCAGAAAGTGAAGAGGAACTAAAGAGCCTCTTGATGAATGTGAAAGAAGAGAGTGAAAAAGCTGGCTTAAAACTCAACATTCAAAAAACTAAGATCATGGCATCTGGTCCCATCACTTCATGGCAAATAGATGGGAAAAATGTGGAAAGTGTCAGATTCCTTCTTCTTGGGCTCCAAAATCACTTTGGACGGTGACTGCAGCCATGAAATTAAAAGATCCTTGCTCCTTGGAAGAAAAGCTATGACAGACTTAGACAGTGTATTAAAAAGCAGAGACATCACTTTGCTGACAAAGGTCCATATAGTCAACGCTATATTTTTTTCCAGTAGTCATGTATGGATGTGAGAGTTAGACCATAAAGAAGGTTAAATGCCAAGAATTGATGCTTTTGAACTGTGGTGCTGGAGAATACTCTTAAGAGTTCCATGGACAGCGAGGAGATCAAACCAGTCTATCCTAAAGGAAATCAACCCTGACTGTTCATTAGAAGGACTGATGCTGAAGTCAAAGTTCCAACGCTTTGGCCATCTGATACAAAGAGCTGACTCACTGGAAAAGAACCTGATGCTGGGAAAAACTGAAGGCAAGAGGAGAAGGGGGCAACAGAGAATCAGATAGTTGAATGGCATCACTGACTCAATGGAAATGAGCTTGAGCAAACTCAGGGAGATAGTGATGGACAGAGAAGCCTGAAGTGCTGCAGTTCATGGGGTTGCAAAGAGTCTGACACGACTTAGCTACTAAGCAATAACAATATAAAATATATATTTTTCTTATTCTTAATTGATTGCAGGCTGCAATTTGTTAAAAATAAAACAAACGATATACCAGATGGTATAGCTGATGGATAAGTGATGATATCAATGTTAGAAAGGGACAAGAAGAAATGGGGAAGACTTTGATATAAGGTACATAATTACCCATAAAGTGATATAGTGTTATTTGAAAATGAATGTAAGACTAGTTTTAAATGTAACAACTGATAAATTTTAGAAGAAAAAGAATCAATATACTAAGAGAGGTCAGGAACTGAAATCACATAAAATGCTCAATTAAAACCAGAATAGGCAGAAAAAGAGTGAAAGACAAAAAGGTGAACAAAAAACAATGGCAACAAATACAGACACAAATAAGGTAAATATTAATCCAGCTATATCAATCATGACTTTAATGTGAATGATCTAAATATACCAATTAAAAGATGATATAGAGTAGATAAAAAAATAAGACCAAACTATATCTTGTCTACAAGAAACCCACTTTAGATATAAAGACATATATAGGTTAAAAATAAATAGATGGAGAAAGATATGCCATACTAACACTAATCAGAAGAAAGCCAGAAAGGCAGGGAACCCAGAACTGTGCTCTGGGACAAGCTAGAAGGGTAGGATGGGGAGGGAGGTTCAAGAGGGAGAGGACATATGTATATCTATGGCTGATCATGTTGATGTATGGCAGAAACCATCACAATATTGTAAAGTAATTATCCTCCAATTAAAATAAAAACTTTAAAAAGAAAGCTGGAATAGTCATTTTAATTTCAGATAAGGCAGATTTTAGAGCAAAGAAAATGATCAGTGACAAAGGTAGACATTAAGGTGGGAGGGGGGTTCAGGATGGGAGACACATGTACACTCATGGGTGATTCATGTCAATGTATGGCAAAAACCACTAAAACAGTGTAAAGTAATTAGCCTCCAATTAAAATAAATTAATCTTTTTTAAAGGTGAACATTACATAATTTTAAAAGGGACCAATTCTCTAGGAAGACATAACAATTCTGAATGCACATGTCCCTAACCACAAGCATTAAAATACATGAGGCTGGGGCTTTCCTGGTAGCTCAATGGTAAAGAATCCTCCTGCCAATGCAGGAGATACAGGTTCAATCCCTTGTCCGGTAGGATACCACGTGCTATGGAGCAACCAAGCCAGTTTGCCACAACTACTGAGCATGTGCTCTAGGGCCCAGGAGCCACAACTACTCAGCCCACATGCTGCAGTAACTACTGAAGCCCCTGCACCCTAGAGCCCTGCTCTGAAAAAAGAGAAGCCACTACAATGAGAAGCCTATGCAATGTAATTAGAGAGTAGCCCCCACTTGCCACAACTAGAGAAAAAACCCATACAGCAACAAAGACCCAGCACAGCAAAAAACAAAACAAAACAAAAAACACACCTCTCACTAACATATAGGTCAAAGAAGGAGTCACCAAATAAATTTTAAAATAACTTGAACTATCATGGGGAATAGATGGGGAAACAGTGGAAACAGTGTCAGACTTTATTTTTTTGGGGCTCCAAAATCACTGCAGATGGTGACTGCAGCCATGAAATTAAAAGACACTTATTCCTTGGAAGAAAAGTTATGACCAACCTAGATAGCATATTCAAAAGCAAACATTACTTTGCCAAACAAAGGTCTGTCTAGTCAAGGCTATGGTTTTTCCAGTAGTCATGTATGGATATGAGAGTTGGACTGTGAAGAAAGCTGAGTGCTGAAGAATTGATGCTTTTGAACTGTGGTGTTGGAGAAGACTCCTGAGAGTCCCTTGGACTGCAAGGAGATCCAACCAGTCCATTCTAAAGGAGATCAGCCCTGGGATTTCTTTGGAAGGAATGATGCTGAAGCTGAAACTCCAGTACTTTGGCCACCTCATGCGAAGAGTTGACTCATTGGAAAAGACTCTGATGCTGGGAGGGATTGGGGGCAAGAGGAGAAGGGGACGACAGAGGATGAGATGGCTGGATGGCATCAATGACTCGATGGATGTGAGTCTGAGTGAACTCCGGGAGTTGGTAATGGACAGGGAGGCCTGGCGTGCTGCGATTCATGGGGTCACAAAGAGTCAGACACAACTGAGCAACTGAACTGAACTGAAATGAAATGAAAATTTAAGTATCATATATCAAAATGTGTGGGACACAGGGAATTCCCTGGCAGTCCAGTAGTTAGGACCCCATGCTTTCACTGCTAAGAGCCAAGGTTCAATCCCTGGTCAGGGAATTAAAATTCCACACCTGTGGCATAGCTCAAAAAAAAAAAAAAAAGTTATGGGATACAGCAAAAGCAGTACATAGAGGGAAATTTACAGCAATGAAACATATACTATTAAAAAAAGACCTAGAATCAATAATTTAAGCTTCCATCTTATGAAATAGAAAAAGAACAAATTAAATCCAAAGCAAGCATAAGAAATCTTTAAATATAATTAGAGGAGATATACTTAAAATTTGAGTAGAAGTCAATGAAATTGGAAACAGGAAAACAATAGGCAAATTCAATGAAACTAAAATCTGGTTGTTTGAAAATATAAATTGATAAACCTCTTGCCAAGCTAACCAAGAAAAAAAAGACAGAGGATACAAATCACAAAGTCCACTGGAAATGAAAGAAGCATTATAATTATTGATCCCTCTGACATTAAAAGAATAATAAAAGAATGGTAAGAACAATGCTGTCAAGGCTGTATATTGTCACTCTGCTTATTTAATTTATATGCAGACTACATCATGTGAAATGCTGGGCTAGGTGAAGCTCAAGATAGAATCAAGATTGCCAGGAGAAATATCAATAACCT
The DNA here is from genome assembly GCF_032452875.1 of Bos javanicus. Classification (NCBI taxonomy): domain Eukaryota; kingdom Metazoa; phylum Chordata; class Mammalia; order Artiodactyla; family Bovidae; genus Bos; species Bos javanicus. The sequence continues at coordinate 51,368,835 of NC_083874.1, read as the reverse complement.
CAGATATGCAGATGACACCACCCTTATGGCAAAAAACAAAGAGGAACTAAAGAGCCTCTTCATGAAGGTGAAAGAGGAGAGTGAAAAAACTGGTTTAATACTCAACATTCAAAAAACGAAGATCATAGCATTGATCCATCACTTCATGGCAAACAGATGGGGAAACAATGATAACAGTGAGAGACCTTATTTTCTTGGACTCCAAAATCACTTTGGATGGTGACTGCAGCCATGAAATTAAAAAGATACTTGCTTCTTGGAAGAAAAGCTATGACAAACTTCAGTTCAGTTCAGTCGCTCAGTCGTGTCCGACTCTTTGCGACCCCATGAATCACAGCACGCCAGGCCTCCCTGTCCATCACCAACTCCCGGAGTTCACTGAGACTCACGTCCATCAAGTCGGTGATGCCATCCAGCCATCTCATCCTCTGTCGTCCCCTTCTCCTCCTGCCCCCAATCCCTCCCAGCATGACAAACTTAGCATAATAAAAATCTGAGACATCACTTTGCTGACAAAGGGTCCATATAGTCAAAGCTATGTTTTTTCCAGTAGTCATGTATGGATGTGAGAGTTGGACCATAAAGAAGGCTGAGTGCCGAAGAATTGATGCTTTTGAATTGCGGTACTGGAAAAGACTCTTAAGAGTCCCTTGGACCACAAGGAGATCAAACCAGTCAATCCTAAAGGAAATCAACCCTGAATATTCATTGGAAGGACTGATGCTAAAGCTGAAGCTCCAGTACTTTAGTCACCTGATACAAAGAGCTGACTCACTGGAAAAGACCCTGATGCTGGGAAAGATTGAAGGCAAGAAGAGAAGGTGGCAACAGAGCATCAGATGGTTGGATGGCATCACAATGGACATGAGTTTGAGCAAACTCCAGGAGATGGTGAAGGACAGGGAAGCCTGGCGTGCTGCAGTCCATGAGGTCGCAAAGAGTCAGACATGACTGAGTGACTGAACAACAACAAAAGAACACTGTTATACATACAAATTTGAAAACCCAGATGAAATAGTCCAATCTTTTGAAAAATACAATCTGCCAAAACTCACACAAGGAGTTAAATATATATCTATTAAAGAAACTGAATCAATAACTAATAATCTTCCAAAATAGAAAGCACCAGTCTCAATGGTTGCCAATTCTACCAAACATTTAAAAAGGAAAAGATACCAATTCTGTACAATGTCTTCCAGAAAACAGAAGCAGAAAGAACATTTTATAATGCCAGTATTACCCTAACACCACAGACAATGATATAAGAAAGGCAAACTACAGGTCATTTTTCTCATAACATAGATGTAAAAACTTCAATGAAATATTAGCAAATCAGATGCTACAAGGTATAAAATAATTATACTCTCAGAAAGAAAGAAAGAAAGAAAGAAGTATGACCCAATAGAATTTATCCCAGATATATAAGAATGAAATACTAGGAATTACATTTAGTATAATTCACCAATAGATCTAAGAAAAAAGGTAATAATTATTTCCATACGTGCTTAAGTGCCCTTCAATAATACTTAACACACATTCCAGATTTTTAAAATAATCAAGATGGAAAATGATAGCAATATCACTATACTGATTATAGGTATATATACTACATTATATGTATTATAAAATATAATAAACATATTTTATATATACATATACATAAATCATGTTAAAGACGCATCTTACTTAATGGGGAAACAGTGGAGGAATTCTTATAAATGCCTAGAACAAGATAAGGATTCCTTTTAAAATTTATTTTATTGAGGTATAGTTGATTTACAGTGTTGTGTTAGTTTCTGCCACACAGTGAAGTGATTCAGTCATATATCTATATATGCATTCTTTTTCATATTATTTTCCATTATGTTTATCATCAGTTCAGTTCAGTCGCTGAGTCGTGTCCGACTCTTTGCGACCCCATGAATCGCAGCACACCAGGCCTCCCTGTCCATCACCAACTCCCGGAGTTCACTGAGACTCACGTCCAAGAGTCAGTGATGCCATCCAGCCATCTCATCCTCTGTCGTCCTCTTCTCCTCCTGCCCCCAATCCCTCCCAGCATCAGAGTCTTTTCCAATGAGTCAACTCTTTGCATGAGGTGGCCAAAGTACTGGAGTTTCAGCTTTAGCATCATTCCTTCCAAAGAACACCCAGGGCTGATCTCCTTTAGAATGGACTGGTTGGATCTCCTTGCAGTCCAAGGGACTCTCAAGAGTCTTCTCCAACACCACAGTTCAAAAGCATCAATGTTTCAGTGCTTAGCTTTCTTCACAGTCCAACTCTCACATCCATACATGACCACTGGAAACACTATAGCCTTGACTAGATGGACCTTTGTTGGCAAAGTAATGTCTCTGCTTTTCAATATGCTATCTAGGTTGGTCATAACTTTCCTTCTAAGGAGTAAGTGTCTTTTAATTTCATGGCTGCAGTCACCATCCAAAGTGATTTTGGATACTGAATATAGCTCCCTATGCTATACAGTAGGACCTTGTTTTTCTATTATATGTATATATAATAGATAAAGATGATTTTGTAAATCTGATTATAAAAATTTTGTTTCAGAAAGATCATTTTGTTAATCCTAAGAATAAATAAGAAGTGCTTTGGCTAGAAGCAGAGAGTTTGGTCAGCTATTGCAATGGTTCAGGCAAGAAGTGATAAGAGCCTGAGCAACAGCAGATAACTGCTAAGGAACCAAAAGAATGCTGGTTAAGTTCAGGCTTCCAGGTTGGGGTGATACATCTGGATAGAAAAGTCTGTATGTTATCTCTGTATGATATCAAATAAACGAAACAAAGATGCAGAGGAAAACATGAATAACTTCAAAACTTTAACCATCAGAAGAAAAAAAAAGTATGATTTTACCTTGAAATGAATAGTCTTGAAAGTGTATTGTCTACTTTATCTTGTTGCAATCAAGGAAATTTAAGTGAAGGTTTAATCTAATTAATGTTCTGTAAAAGCAACTGTAGGGAAGGTTAGTTATATAATAAAAAAATTGGCAGAGTGTGAAATGAACAATATTAGGGCAATAGTCAAGTAAATAGTGACATGTACTATCTCTGGAACATTTCATAGGTATGGACAATGTATTTTGGAGACTAGTCGGTTAAATAGTCATGATACAATGACAAGTAGAAGAGCAAGATACTAAACTGTGTAAACAGTACAATCCTAATTTTGCCAAAAAATATGTATCTAGGAGTGAGGTTACAGGTAATTTTCACTATCGCCATGCTTTGCTTTTTTTCACAATAGTAAAAGATGTTTATCAGTTTTCACAATCAATAGTCAGACAAAAAATAAAAGATAAATACAATTGCAAGCTATAATGGGAACATGATTAACTTAACAATATAAAATAATTACATAGAATTTGGGGGCTCAAGCAGAGTGATGTGCTAAGTGGAAGTGCATATATGTACATGTTTTCCATCCACCCAGCCAGTCTATGTCTTTTGGTTGATGCATTTAATCCACCTACCTTTAAGGTAGTTATTAATGTGTATGATCCTATTACCATTTTCTTAATTGTTTGGGGTTTATTTTCTATAGGTCTTCTCCTTCTCTTGTGTTTCCTGCATAGAGAAGTTCCTTTAGCATTTGTTATAAAACTGGTTTGGTGGTGCTGAATTCTCTAAGCTTTTGCTTGTCTGGAGAGCTTTTGATTTCTCCATCAAATCTGAATGAGAGTCTTGCTGGGTAGAGTATTCTTGGTTGTGTGTTCTTTCCTTTCATTACTTCAAACGGATCGTGTCATTCCCTTCTGGCTTGTAGAGTTTCGGTCAAATATTTTCTCAGGGCCTCTCTCTCTCTTCTCTTTATAGGACTCCTATATAATGCAAATGTTGATACACTTAATGTTGCCCCAGAGGTCTCTTAGACTGTCTTCATTTTTTTTTTTCATTCTTTTCTCTATATTCTATTCTGTTGCAGTGATTTCTACCATTCTGTCCTCCAAATCACTTATCTGTTTTTCTGCCTCATTTCTTTTGCTATTGATTCCTTCTAGTATAATTCATCTGTTTGTTTGTTCTTTAGTTCTTCGGTAAATATTTACATCTTCTCCATTCTGTTTCCAAGATCCTGGATCATCTTCATTATCATTATTCTGGATTCTTTTTCTGAAACATTGCCTATCCCCATTTCATTTGTTTTTCTGGGGTTTTCAAGGTCCGATGCTGTAAAGAGCAATATTGTGTAGGAACCTGGAATGTCAGGTCCATGAATCAAGGCAAATTGGAAGTGGTCAAACAAGAGATGGCAAGAGTGAATGTCAACATTCTAGGAATCAGCGAACTGAAATGGACTGGAATGGGTGAATTTAACTCAGATGACCATTATATCTACTACTGCGGACAGGAATCCCTCAGAAGAAGTGGAGTAGCCATCATGGTCAACAAAAGAGTCCGAAATGCAGTACTTGGATGCAATCTCAAAAATGACAGAATGATCTCTGTTCGTTTCCAAGGCAAACCATTCACTATCAGTAATCCAAGTCTATGTCGCAACCAGTAATGCTGAAGAAGCTGAAGTTGAACGATTCTATGAAGACCTACAAGACCTTTTAGAACTAACACCCAAAAAAGATGTCCTTTTCATTTTAGGGGACTGGAATGCAAAAGTAGGAAGTCAAGAAACACCTGGAGTAATAGGCAAATTTGGCCTTGGAATACGGAATGAAGCAGGGCAAAGACTAATAGAGTTTTGCCAAGAAAATGCACTGGTCATAACAAATACCCTCTTCCAACAACACAAGAGAAGACACTACACATGGACATCACCAGATGGTCAACACTGAAATCAGATTGATTATATTCTTTGCAGCCAAAGATGGAGAAGCTCTATATAGTCAGCAAAAACAAGACCAGGAGCTGACTGTGGCTCAGATCATGAACTCCTTATTGCCAAATTCAGACTTAAATTGAAGAAAGTAGGGAAAACCACTAGACCATTAAGGTATGACCTAAATCAAATCCCTTATGATTATACAGTGGAAGTGAGAAATAGATTTAAGGGCCTAGATCTGATAGAGTGCCTGATGAGCTATGGAATGAGGTTCGTGACATTGTCCAGGAGACAGGGATCAAGACCATCCCCATGGAAAAGAAATGCAAAAAAGCAAAATGGCTGTCTGAGGAGGCCTTACAAATAGCTGTGAAAAGAAGAGAAGCGAAAAGCAAAGGAGAAAAGGAAAGATACAAGCATCTGAATGCAGAGTTCCAAAGAATAGCAAGAAGAGATAAGAAAGCCTTCCTCAGTGATCAATGCAAAGAAATAGAGGGAAACAACAGAATGGGAAAGACTAGACATCTCTTCAAGAAAATTAGAGATACCAAGGGAACATTTCATGCAAAGATGGGCTTGATAAAGGACAGAAATGGTATGGACCTAACAGAAGCAGAAGATATTAAGAAAAGGTGGCAAGAATACACAGAAGAACTATACAAAAAGATCTTCACGACCCAGGTAATCACGATGGTGTGATCACTGACCTAGAGCCAGACATCCTGGAATGTGAAGTCAAGTGGGCCTTAGAAAGCATCACTACGAACAAAGCTAGTGGAGGTGATAGAATTCCAGTTGAGCTATTCCAAATCCTGAAAGATGATGCTATGAAAGTGTTGCACTCAATATGCCAGCAAATTTGGAAAACTCAGCAGTGGCCACAGGACTGGAAAAGGTCAGTTTTCATTCCAATCCCAAAGAAAGGCAATGCCAAAGAATGCTCAAACTACCACACAATTGCACTCATCTCACACGCTAGTAAAGTAATGCTCAAAATTCTCCAAGCCAGGCTTCAGCAATACGTGAACTGTGAACTTCCTGATGTTCAAGCTGATTTTAGAAAAGGCAGAGGAACCAGAGATCAAATTGCCAACATCCGCTGGATCATCGAAAAAGCAAGAGAGTTCCAGAAAAACATCTATTTCTGCTTTATTGACTATGCCAAAGCCTTTGACTCTGTGGATCACAATAAACTGTGGAAAATTCTGAAAGAGATGGGAATACCAGACCACCTGACCTGCCTCTTGAGAAATGTGTATGCAGGTCAAGAAGCAACAGTTAGAACTGGACATGGAACAACAGACTGGTTCCAAATAGGAAAAGGAGTACGTCAAGGCTGTATATTGTCACCCTGCTTATTTAACTTATATGCAGAGTACATCATGAGAAATGCTGGGCTGGAAGAAACACAAGCTGGAATCAAGATTGCCAGGAGAAATATCAATAACCTCAGATATGCAGATGACACCACCCTTATGGCAGAAAGTGAAGAGGAACTCAAAAGCCTCTTGATGAAAGTGAAAGAGGAGAGTGAAAAAGTTGGCTTAAAGCTCAACATTCAGAAAACGAACATCATGGCATCCAGTCCCATCACTTCATGGGAAATAGATGGGGAAACAGTGTCAGACTTTATTTTGGGGGGCTCCAAAATCACTGCAGATGGTGACTGCAGCCATGAAATTAAAATACGCTTACTCCTTGGAAGGAAAGTTATAACCAACCTAGATAGCATATTCAAAAGCAGAGACATTACTTTGCCAACAAATGTTCATCTAGTCAAGGCTATGGTTTTTCCTGTGGTCATGTATGGATATGAGAGTTGGACTGTGAAGAAGGCTGAGCGCTGAAGAATTAATGCTTTTGAACTGTGGTGTTGGAGAAGACTCCTGAGAGTCCCTTGGACTGCAAGGAGATCCAACCAGTCCATTCTAAAGGAGATCAGCCCTGGGATTTCTTTGGAAGGAATGATGCTAAAGCTGAAACTCCAGTACTTTGGCCACCTCATGCGAAGAGTTGACTCATTGGAAAAGACTCTGATGCTGGGAAGGATTGGGGGCAGGAGGAGAAGGGGACGACAGAGGATGAGATGCCTGGATGGCATCACCGACTTGATGGATGTGAGTATGAGTGAACTCCAGGAGTTGGTGATGGACAGGGAGGCCTGGCGTGCTGCAATTCATGGGTTTGCAAAGAGTCGGACACGACTGAGCGACTGAACTGAACTGAACTGAACTAATATTGTCCCTTCATCTGGGATATAACTCTTTCATCCTGATTAACTTTCTATAATGTGATTTTTGTTCTAGCCAGGCTGTGGGATTGTGGTTCTACTTGCTTCTTCTGTCTGCCCTCTCGTGGGTGAAGCTAAGAAAGTGAAAGTGAAGTCACTCAGTCGTGTCTGACTCTTTGTGACCCCATGGACTGTAGCCTGCCAGGCTTTGCTGTCCATGGGATTTTCCAGGCAAGAGTACTGGAGTGGGTTGCCATCTCCTTCTCCAGATCATCTTCCTGACTCAGGGATTGAACCCCGGTCTCCCACATTGTAAGCAGACGCTTAAATGCTTAACTGTCTGAGCCACCAGGGAAGTCCTTGGATGAGGCTAAGAGGGTTCTGTAAACTTCATGATGGGAGGGACGGGTGGGAAAGACCAGGTCTTGCTCAATTCAGTTCAGTTCAGTCACTCAGTAGTGTCCAACTCTTTGCGACCCCATGAATCACAGCACGCCAGGCCTCCCTGTCTATCACCAACTCTCGGAGTTCACCCAAACCCATGTCCATTAAGTCAGTGATGCCATCCAGCCATCTCATCCTCTGTCGTCCTCTTCTCCTCTTGTCCCCAATCCCTCCCAGCATCAGAGTCTTTTCCAATGAGTCAACTCTTCGCATGAGGTGGCCAAAGTATTGGAGTTTCAGCTTTAGCATCATTCCTTCCAAAGAACACCCAGGGCTGATCTCCTTTAGAATGGACTGGCTGGATCTCCTTGCAGTCCAAGGGACTCTCAAGAGTCTTCTCCAACACCACAGTTCAAAAGCATCAATTTTTCAGTGCTCAGCTTTTTTCACAGTCCAACTCTCACATCCATACATGACCACTGGAAAAACCATAGCCTTGACTAGACGGACCTTTGTTGGCAAAGTAATGTTTCTGCTTTTTAATATACTATCTAGGTCGGTCATAACTTTCCTTCCAAAGAGTAAGCGTCTTTTAATTTCATGGCTGCAATCACCATCTGCAGTGATTTTGGAGCCCCCAAAAATAAAGTCTGACACTGTTTCCACTGTTTCCCCATCTATTTCCCATGAAAATAGGTCTTTCTCAGTAAAGCTTTAATCCAATTATCTGCTGATGGGTGGAGTTGTGCTCCCTCCTTGTTAGTTGTTTGGCCTGAGGCAACCCAACCCTGGGGCCTACAGCTCTATGATAGGGTTAATGGCAACTTCCAAGAGGACTTTCACCAAGGAGGACCTTCCAGGACTGTTGTTGCCAGTGCCTCTATCCCTGTGGTGAGCCCCTGACAACACATGCCTCCACAGGGAGACACTCCAGCATTAGCAGGTAGTTTTGGTTCAGTCTCCTGTGGGGTCAGTGCTGCTTTCCTCTGGGCATTGATGCATGCAAGATTTTGTTTGTGCTCCTCAAGAGTGGAGTCTCTGTTTCCCCCAGTCTTGTGGAAGTCCTATAATCAAATCCTGCTGGACTTCAAAGTCAGATTCCTTGGGGATTCCCAGTTCCTTTGTTGAATCCCCATGCTGAGAAGCCTGACATGGGGCTCAGAACCTTCACAACACTTTGGTATTATTGTTCTCCAATTTGTGGGTTGCCCAACCTGGAGGTGGGGTTGTATGGGATTTGATTTTATCGTGATTGCGCCCCTCCCACTGTCTTGCTGCAGCTTTCTTTGTCGTTGGACATGGGGTATTTTTTTTTTTTTTGGTGGGTTCCACTGTCCTCCTGTATATGGTTGTTCAACAGCTAGTTGCAATTTTGGTGCTTTTGCAGGAGGAGATGAGTATACATCCTTCTACTTTGCCATCTTGAACCAGAAGCCAGGATGCTTTTTATTTCTACTACTATTTAACACTGCATTGGAGTAATTATCCAAAGCAATCAGAGAATGAAAAACAAATGAGGTATACAAAACTGGAAAAGTATAGAACAATTCAGCAAAGTGTTAGGACATAAAATTTACATACAAAAATCAACAACCTTCCTATACAGAAACAATAAAAAATTAGAAACTATTACAGAATATAAGGTCCTATTTATAAATTAAAAAGTAGAAATTATTAAAAGCAAACTTATCAAAAAATGTACAAAATTTCATGTATAGCAAACTTTGATGTACTTCTAAAAAACACAAAAGTGGGTTTGAGCAAGTAAAAAATATTCCTTGTTCTTAGAGTAAGTTCTTTTGACCTAACATCATAGAGATCTCAGTTGTATCCAAATTATTAGATAAATTAATATAATACTAATAAAAACATCTATTTCTGCTTTATTGACTATGCCAAAGCCTTTGACTGTGTGCATCACAATAAACTGTGGAAAATTCTTTAAGAGATGGGAATACCAGACCGACCTGCCTCTTGAGAAATCTGTATGCAGGTCAGGAAGCAAATTAGAACTGGACATGGAACAACAGACTGGTTCCAAATAGGACAAGGAGTTCATTAAGGCTGTATATTGTCACCCTGCTTATTTAACTTATATGCAGAGTACATCATGAGAAACGCTGGGCTGGAAGAAACACAAGCTGGAATCAAGATTGCCAGGAGAAATATCAATAACCTCAGATATGCAGATAACACCACCCTTATGGCAGAAAGAAGAACTAAAGAGAATCTTGATGAAAGTGAAAGAGGAGAGTGAAAACGTTGGCTTAAACCTCAACATTCAGAAAACTAAGATCATGGCATCTGGTCCCATCACTTCATGGGAAATAGATGGGGAAACAGTGAAAACAGTGAGAGACTTTATTTTGCTGGGGGGCAGGGGGAGGGCTCCAAAATCACTGCAGATGGTGACTGCAGCCATGAAATTAGAAGACGCTTACTCCTTGGAAGGAAAGTTATGACCAACCTAGATAGCATATTCAAAAGCAGAAACATTACTTTGCCGACAAACGTCCATCTAGTCAAGGCTATGGTTTTTCCAGTGGTCATGTATGGATATGAGAGTTGGACTATAAAGAAAGCTGAATGCCGAAGAACTGATGCTTTTGAACTGTGGTGCTGGAGAAGACTCTTGAGAGTCCTTTGGACTGCAAGGAGATCCAACCAGTCCATCCTAAAGGAGATAAGCCCTGGGTGTTCATTGGAGGGACTGATGTTGAAGCTGAAACTCCAATAGTTTGGCCACCTGATGCGAAGAGCTGACTCATTTGAAAAGACCTTGATGCTGGGAAAGATTGAAGGTGGGAGGAGAAGGGGATGACAGAGGATGAGATGGTTGGATGGCATCACTGACTCAATGGACATGAGTTTGGGTGAACTCTGGGAGTTGGTGATAGACAGGGAGGCTGGCGTGCTGCAGTCCATGGGGCTGCAGAGTCAGACACGACTGAACGACTGAACTGAACTGAATAAAAATACTAACACTATATGGATGCAGACCTACTAGAAAAATAACATAGGAGAATAGAGAGGAATCATCTCACACCCATTAAGATGAATACTATAAAAAAAAAAAAAAACAAATGTCAACGATATAGAGAGATTGAAATCCTTGTGCACTGTTGATAGGAATGTAAAATTGTGCAGCTGCCATGGAAAACAGTATGGAGACTCCTCAAAAACTAAAAATAAAATTACAATGAAAGTGAAGTCGTTCAGTCATGTCCAACTCTTTGTGACCCCATGGACTATGTGTAGCCTACCAGGCTCCTCCATCCATGGGATTTTCTAGGCAAGAATACTGGAGTGGGCTGCCATTTTCTTCTCCAGGGGATCTTCCTGATCCAGGGATCAAACCCGGGTCTCCTGCACTGTAGTCAGACACTTTACCATCTGAGCCACCAAGGAAGTCCAAAATTACCATATGATCCAACAATTCCACTTCTGGGTATATATCCAGGAAATCCTATCACATGCCACCACACAGTATACTAAATGAAATAAGCCGGTCACAGAAAGACATATACTGACAATTTCATCTATATGAATTTCCTAAAGTAGTCAAATTCATAGCGAGAGGAAGTAGAATGGTGGTTGCCAGAAGCTAGGGGCAAGGTGGGGTGGAGAGTTAATAGATATGGTTTCCGTTTTGCAAGATGAAAAAAGTTCTGGAGATGAGCAGTGGTGATGGTTGCATAAGAATATGAACATAGTTAATTCCACTGAGTTAAATCCATTGTACTCTTAAAAATGGTTAAGATGGTAATTTTTTTCTGTGTATTTTACCACAATATTAAAAAACAAAGAAAACTGACCTAGCTTCCAGATTGCATAGAATAATGCTCAATATCACTAATCATCAGGGAAATGTAAAACAAAACCACAAAGAAATACCACCTCACACCTGTGAGAATGGCTATCATCAAAAAGACAATAAATGAAAACTGTTGGCAAGAATGTGGAAAAAAGAGAATCCTCATACACTGTTGGTGGGAATATAAGTTGGTGCAGTCACTATAGAAACAGTATGGAATTTTATCAAATAATTTAAAAACAGAACTGAGGTATCTTAGAAAAATCAATTAGATTTGAAAGAAAAAGAAATCTTCTGGGCTTCAAGCAAAATGACCAAATTACTTAGGAAGGAAAAAAAAATTAGGTTGGTAACAGGTTTCACAACAGCACACAAGAAAGGCAGCAAATAAGTTTTTAAACACCCTTCAGAAAAGAAGTGAGACCCAAGATTTTATATCCAGCCAATATGTCCTTTACATACTAAGGCTATAGAAAATCAGTATTAAATATGCAAGAACTCAGAATACTGTACTCAGGAGCCTCTTTTGAGGAACTTACTAGAAAATTAGTTTCATCCAACCAAGAACAGGAAAATTCAGAAAGCATCATGATGGTTAGTGTTAAATATACTAATAAGTTGTAGATCTGCAAGTAAAATAAAGGAGGTAACAAGGCTGGGGAAAGAGTATGCAAATTGTTTTCTGAAAACAATATGTCTCAATTTGAGAGGAAAGAAAAGGGAAAAAAAGAATAAAATAATTGATCTTTATATAAGTAATGGGTTGGCTCAGCGGTAAAGAATTCGCCTGCAATGCAGGAGCCACAGGAGAGGTAGGTTCCATCCCTCGGTCGGGAAGATCTCCTGGAAGAGGAATAATTCTCCAGTATTATTGCCTGGAGAATTCCACAGACAGAGGAGCCTGACGGGCTACAGTCCAGGGGGTCGCAGAGTCAGACACAACTGAAGCGACTTAGCACAGCACATATAAATAAGAGGGAGTCAAGATATAGCTGACAAAGTAAATAATACAGCCACCTATGGAAAAGTTATTTGAGGACTTAGAAAAGACAGAAGTATAACGGATAACTACTGGAACAAAAACTCAAACATTACCTAACATCAAAAGTAATTTTCAAAGGGTTTTTTGGGGGGTGGGGGTGGGGGGAGGTTAGCATTTCCTTACTTCCGGGAACTACTAGGTGAATCCAAGATCCGCTAGGTTCACCTCTGTTATTTCCTGCCCCAGTTCTAGAACCAGGCATCACCTCTCCAAGGATCCCCGGTTCCTAGTCGAATGGGAGCTAAACAACCACTGGGAAAGCTGGTCACTTTGGCGCTCCCGGCGGGCAGCGGCAAAAGGACTGGAGAGCGCCCGCGGGTCTCGAACCACCCTCAGAGAGAGTAATTTAAACACTGTGTAGTCGAAGGAACCGCTGAGCTACGGCCAGCCCGAAAAAACTCCCCGTATTATGTCCTCTTGACTGCAGAGCAAGAGTTGCGTCATAATGAACCAATCAGAGTATACGTGATCCGGGCTAACTTGGAGACCTTAGAAAATCCATCTGCTCCCCCATCCCCAGTCCAGATACTTGGGAGAGTGCGCACCTGCGGGCCCAAGTCTCCCCTCTCCTATCTCCTAGTGAGCTCTTCCAGAGTTGCTTCCGGGCCCCTTCCCTTCTATTATTCGGCAGTCACCTGGTCAACTAGTCTCTGGACGTCTCCTCCAGCCTCTTCCTCCCCGCCCACACCCCACCCCCTCCCCGCCCACACTCCACCCGCTCCCCGCACACACACACAGGGCCGCTAAGTAAACTTAACAATTTTGAGACTGCAATGAGTCAGATTTGAATCTTTAGAAGCTGCAAATCGTTATTCGGGCCTTATCTTGGAAATTTGCAGCTAACCAGGGAAACCCTAGGGCGCCTATCCCAGGTGTTACACAGTTCCCAGGTGTTATGTATTATTACTTGTTACTATTTCAAAAAATTATTAGAAACTGCATATGAATACCCTAAACAGCCACAATTCCTACTTTTCTCCAGTTAACCATGTTTACGATTTCAGTGTGCATCCCTCCAGTTCTATACACACTATAAATATACACACACTAGTCTTGACTGGTGGGAGTGAGGGGTGCAGGTAGGCTTATTGGGGATTAGTTGGGTATTTTGTTTGTTAACATGTCTTGGAGAGCTTGTCAGTATGTATATAGATCTAATTCATACATACTGTAATGGATGAATTTTACTTGAGTATAAATGTACTAGTTTTACTTTAAATGTTTCACTGTTATAGCCACACTAAATATCCTTGTATATGTATGTGTACATAAGCAAGTCTGTTTTTAGAACAGATACTTATACAAGTAGATTTGCTGGATTAAAGACTCTTCGTATTTAAATTTTTGGAGGTTATGGGAGAGATTCAAGAGGCCCTGGGGGTGCCTGAAGCCAAAGAATCATCAGAAGCCATACAGATCTTTTGTTCCCTAAATACTTTAATTGGCAATTCCACCAGAATGTACATTCCATGATAGCTGGGGCCTTGATACCTTGTCCCAGAAGATACTACCAGGACCTAGAACAAGTTCAGCATCTCAGAACTCACTGAATGAATGAACTCAAGTAGGCCAGTCATAGGAAAACTCCTCAATCAGAATGCAAAATTTCCTTGGATTTTTAGAAAGACCACAAACATCAAGAAAGTTTCTCCTCCAAGAAATTCTTCTAGGATTGCTCTAGGGTCCTAAATTTCCATACCATCTCCTTCCTCCACTTTTAATTCACCAGCTTGAACCCCTCTAAACACCCATGAGCTAAACAGATCCTTTGGAAACTCAAACCACTGGGAGTCCCAAGGGAACGTAGAGAAAATGGACTTCAGAATTGCTTTTCAGTAGAGGTAACCAGAAGTCAGATTCCACCAGTACCAAAACGGGAGGGAAATCACTTGAAGTCAAGCTGAATTAGCTGCCTCAAGAATACTGAAGCACTGAAGGAACTCAGCACATTGACAAATTCTCCAGTCTATCTGGAAAGGGGGAACAAAAGGACCCAGGGGACAAAGGCAGATTCTTACCAGAGGACCTGTAGAACACAGAATCCTGCCAAGGAAAGCACCAACTAATATGCCTGCAGCAAATACTGTAGGAGAAATTGTGAACCAGTAATGACACTCAGTGTTTCCAGTGGCAAGATTCAGCATCAGAAATAAAATTAGGTAAAAGATATGTCCGACAGGAAATTTTGCACAAAAGTCCAAAGGGAAGAGTATATAGTACTCTGGGGGACCCACAAGTGGTTCAGATGCTACATAAAGGTGTCAGAAGAGCTAGATGAGGCAGAAAATGTCAACAACCCATATGGTAGCAGCCTTGTTAATCAAAATAGAGCCCACTTTTCAAGGTAGAGAACCAACTAACGTTGTTATAGAATTCACTTGCTTAAAACTTGTGTAATTACCATTTGTGTTTTTTTACTTTAAGGAACTGACTTTTTCCCCCCCTCTGCATCCCTGGGACCTGGCATAGTACCTGATCCAGGGAATACCAAAGTTGTTTTTAGTTAACCACTCTGTGCCATCTAATTCTCAAGTTAGACCAAACTAGGCAAGGCAGCTTCTTAATGGTTCTCAGTGGGGCTAAGAGAAGGAATTCTATCCCTCCATCCCAACCTCCAGGGGACACAGACATCTTTAACTGTCACAACTTGGAGAAGGTGCTATTGGCAACTAGTGAGTAGATGCTAAAGATATTCTAAATATCCTACAATGCACAAGGGTGCCCCCACAACAAAGAATTATCCAGGCCAAAATGTCAACAGTGCAAAACTGAGAACCCTGTGCCTAGCCTAACTGCAGATAGTTAAGAAAACACTAAGTTTTCAACCCTGAGCTCTGCTGTTCCAAAACCAGCAGATCAAAGGAGGCTAAAAAATAGGAAAAGTTTTTTTAGACTCCTCCAGGCACAGATCCCATCAGAGGGAAGTATAACTCACGTTGAAGGAAATCTAGAAAAAAAGTGACAGGGCTCAAATACAGGGAGAAGAAAAAGTGTGGGGAAGAAAAAAAAAAAACAATACACAGGGAAGAATATGGAATGTTCCCACCAAATGTGAAATAGGCCCAGTCAATGCCATTTATTATACATGTTGAACAGCCTCTGAGACCCAAGGGCTCCCATATGAGGTTTTTTCCTTTTTCTTTTTTGCATCAAACAGGTTCTTCCAAGAGCCTGCTTACAAGGAAGACAAAAACAGGGTAATCCTCAATAAAATGAAACAAAAAGGAAAAGCTGAACAGAGTTTACATATGAAGAACAAAAGTTAAAAAACTCACCAGACAAAAACCACACCACTCATCCCATTTAATTTCCTGTTACATGCTCTGAAGAAGCTGAGAACACCAGGCCCCAAGGCAGCAATGCTCTTGAGGCTCTAGCTCAGGCTCCCTCTATGTGACAGATTCATGCACACGCACCCGCACATACCACAGATCCAGGCAGAAGTACACATGCATGCACAGGTGGCCAGAGAACCACAAGGGAGATGTAGAGAGGTTGGGGGGTGGGGGAAGTCAAGGATATACTGTCAACTGGAAACTGGGGACCCAGAGAACCCTTCTGCTGTAAGCTGAGTCAAAATTAAAACAAAGGCAGAACACAGGATAAATGTAGGATGCTCAGATAAGAGATGGACAGATGAAGAGGGAAAGATGCAAGGGGAGTTTCGGGAAAGCAGCCTCAGAAGAGGGGTTTTTCTTTATTGGGAAATCAGATGGTCAGAGGTCCTGTGTCTCCAGTGATGTACTGAGGCTGAAGGAATATGCCACAGCATGTTCCTTTGCATTCTGTGCTCTCTCCCAAGGCGGAGGAAAACCAGAAACACCCACCCTCTAGCCCTCCCCATTGCCACTCTTACTGACTTTCCCCAGTACCTCCCCCAAAATGACGCCCACACACACACAGTTAGGCCCAGCAAAAAGCCAAGCATAGAAAGCCTCAGTAACTCTTCTTGGTGGAACCAAAGCCAGAGAAGCCCATCACAGCTGCCATTTCATCATCCTCCTCAAATGTCAAGTCCTCCTCAGCCCTCCTTTTCTTCTCCTTCTGCTTCTCTTTCTTGTAGGCTTTGGCCTTTTCCTCCTAGAGGGGAAATCACTCAGAATCAGTTCAGACTCCCGAGCAAACCTTGCTGAAAGAGATAGGTGAGTGTCCTTTCCATCTTTAGAAGAAAAATATAGACAAGTAAAATTTCAAGAGCAGAGGAAAAGCCATAGTAAAGACTCTAAGGGACAGGAAAGAGAAGTTTCAGCCGGTGGAAAGCATTTCTCAATCCTACATCCCAGTTCATCTCCAGCTCACAAAAAGGTGATGGGAGAAAAGCCACAGGGCATACAGTATAAGCCAGGAGATGGTCTAAGTGCTTCATGTATATTACATACTAAGATCTCTAATATGAGGAAACAGAGGTACAGAGAGGTTATATAGCTTGTCCAAGATTCACAGCCAGTAAGTGGAGGAAACAGAATTCTGACCCAGTCAGCCTGGTTCCACAGGCCTAATGGAGACTAGGTGCACTTAATTAATAACTCAGGTAGTAAAAAGAAAAAAAAAGTATGGCCCAGAAAGTTTAGGGAAAAAGGACAGGTTTAGAGCCATTTCCTTCAGATTATGAGAGTCCCAAACAAGGGCAATAAATGTTTCCCTTACTGTATAGGAGTTCAGGAGACACAATTCTCCTCTGGGAGTAGGAGTGGAATGAGGAAAAGAGCCTCCTCATGATTCATAACATAAAATTTAAAGCTGAAGGAGAAGGGAGAGAAGGATAGTAGAGCCTACCTCTTCTCTGAGTTCTTTCATCCTTTCCTCAAAATCATAATCCTTCTGTTTCTCTTCCATCTTCTTCTTGTTTACTTCAAAACGTTTCTTCACCTGATCCAAGGTAGAACGTTCCACACGCATAGACATGCCCAGGTTTCGCTGATCTGGGTAGGGTCAATAGAAAAAAA
Organism: Bos javanicus; assembly: GCF_032452875.1. Lineage (NCBI taxonomy): Eukaryota > Metazoa > Chordata > Mammalia > Artiodactyla > Bovidae > Bos > Bos javanicus. The sequence goes on along the minus strand of NC_083874.1, from coordinate 51,351,628 downwards.
GGTAAGGTTCTTAAAACTTCCTAAGTCCCTCAAAAAGTCTTTTCCAACTCATAAAACATGCAGTAAAAAATATTAGGACTAAAAAAAACTTCTTGGCAGCAGCCCCCAATAACAAGATAAAGCAACCTTCAACTACTCTTACTGAGAAAATGCACACCAATAGGGACAGTTGGGCCCAGGAGAAAACCATGTTTTGGACTTGTTGAGAGCCTAAAACAGGTTTTCACCTCATGGACTCCAGGAACATTAAATAATGAAGTAAAGAATGGCCTGTGCTGAAGGAACTAGAGAATGCCCCAGACGTGAAAAAGAGGCTCAATAGAAACTACCCTCTCCCTTACCCCATCACCAAAATTCAGTCTCAGCCTCAATCACAAACTACCTCCAAGCCTTACGTTTCTTTCCATTAATGTGATCCAGGAAGTTAATGGAGTCTTTCACCACACAGTCACAGACATTGCAGTAGTATCTAGAAAACAGAAAGAAACAACACTAGTTTCAAATCTGATTATAAAGATTTTATCATTTTTAGCCAAGAAACTGATCATTTTTAGGTAAAAATTCTTTTTAGAGGAGACACTTCTCATTTCCACAAAGCCTTTGCTCTTGGAGGAGTGTGGCTTCCAACCTCCAAGATGGCCCCCACAATGATGCCACCTATATCCCTACTCTATACAGGCCCTTCCCAATGTGTACCAGGGTTAGTCCATGTGATCAATAGACTATATCAAAAGTGATGCTATGTCACTTCCAAGATTAGGTTTTTTTTAAAAAACATGCATTCTGCTTAGTCTGTTCAGGTAGATGATCACCTACCCTGGGGAAGCCACTTGCTTTGTTGTGAGCAGCACTATGGAGTGGCCCATAGAGCATAAAACTGAGGCCTCCAAATCACAGTCATGTGACAGAGTTTGGACAAAGATCCTCCAGCCCCACTTACACCTCGGATGAATGCAGACCCAGCAGACACCCTGATGGCAGCTTTGAGAGACCCTGAGCCAGAACCACCTAGATAAGCCTTTCCCATATTACTTACCCATGTGAGATATTGTGAGCTATTCTTTGTTTTATGCTGCTAAATACTGGGTTAATGTATTAACACAAATAGCAATAGATAATTAACACAAAGAGGAAAGTTAACAGTGAGTTTACTCAGAGAAGCAGCTCAGAGAAGTGTCACTTATTGTTATCTGGTTATGCTCCTGCTGGAAAACACACTTAGACAGAGTAGTAGTGTTAGGCAAAAAGATGAAGAGTTCTTGTGAGACCTTTCTTCCTAAAGGTTAGGGTCTAGGAGGAAGGTGCACAACCAGAAAATACATAACAACTACAACTTCTGTAGCCAGTCTTGAACCTCAACTCCCTTTATTCACCATCAGCGGTTACTGGGCTCCATTTTAGTTGCACCTAATTTCTCCCCTAGAAATCTTCTCAGTAGTCCTTTCCTTCACTTCTTCCTTTGGAAGGAGAACAAATAATCCCTTTTAAAATATTAAGAAGTAGATATAGTGCTAATATGAAGATGCTTACAGAGTAACCCCCTCTTACAGACATGTTAACTAGAGACCCTGGAGGAAAATGGATGGAATTACAGGAAACAAGGTTGTTATTCTGGGGGCAGGTACCCTGCGTAACACTTCCTGGCTGCAGAGAAAGATGAAAAGCCACTCACCCTCCCATCTCAGACTGTGGGGTGGTCTTGGTAATGACAATTGTCTTCCCGAGTTTGGATTCCAGGTCCACCTTGTAGTCCCTATGCCGGAGAAGCTCTCGCTTAACTGGCTGCACTGGTTTTCCTGAAATATAACGGGGAAGGAAGTCCCTTCATTATTAGAGTTCCTTAACCAGAAAGGAAAAGAAATGCATAAAGTCCAAATCCAGAGGTCTACTTTCATTTCTTTTTTGAAACATGAAGCAAAGGACACAACAGTCACTTCTAGCAGCAGCTAAGGAGAAGCTCAACACAAAAAATGACAAGCAATTCTTAACTCTCTACATCTTTTCTCCACTTTAAAGCCAAAGAATCTAAAAGCAATTTTTTTAATTCATTAATTAACTGAAGGCAAGAGTTCTGAATCTGCACAAAAAGCAACCTTTTAAAAGAACAGCAAGACCACTCTTAAAAGGGAGGCCAATATTTAGGAAATAATCTGTTGCATGCCAAGCACTATTACACAAGTTACATAAAAACTAAAAGGTTTAGAGTGTGTAACCTGGTGTGGAAGAAAGCAGAAGAAGGTACGGTTTGAAAACAGACGAGAAAGTAAGATATTTCTTTCTACATAGTGGAATCTCTAGAAGAGGAGCACCAACTCCCTGACACTGTCTATCACACAGAGAACAGTGCTAGACTAAACAGTACTAGGTTAAATAATACTATGTTTCCTGCTGAGAAAAAGAGGCTCTTCAATAGTAGTAACACACAGCAGCGAAATACTCCTCCTCCTGTCGCTACTAAGGATTCCACTCTCTTCTCTGTACCGGAGGAAAGTACTAAATGAGCCAAGCAAAGGCAGAGCAAGGAAGCCGAGAATCACAGAGCTGGAAAGCACCTCAAAAGCACTTCAATCCATCTCGCTTTCACCTTATACCTGAAGAAATCGAGAACCAGGGAGGCAATACTCTGCCAGATATTACAGAAGTATGGAGGACAGCGCATTTCAACTCCCCACCCACTCTCCAACCACTGCATCGCCTCTACAATACAGTTAGCACTTGATGGAGCAAGTACCCACCATCCTTCTTTTCTCTCTCTTCCGTGAGCCTCTTCTCGGCGAGCTTCTCATATTCATCTTTGTCCCACTTTCGGCGAAAGTCCAAGTTTTTTGTCTGGGGGAAAAAAATGCTCTTAAGATTCGCCGTTAATCGTGTCCAACTCCTGGAAAAACTGAAGACACCGCGTCCACGCTGCCAAGGCGGCCCGGGACCTGAAGAGAGTGAAGCCTCTCCGGACACCACTAGGAGGCTAAGGTTACCTCAGGACCCCAACCCGAGCCCTCCCCTATTCCTCAGACCCTGCGCGAGAGCCTCACTGGGGAGCTCTTGGACTGGAGCCATTATGTTGCGAAGAGGCGTCGGAAAGCCAGTTGGGTGTGGAATATTCAACGCCGAGAAGCCACCCCCTACCCCCGACTCCAAGCCTCCTCACACACAACACCTACCCCACTGCCTGACGCCATCTTCACTGTGAAGTGAATGGGAAGCCGGAAAATGCCGTAAAAAGCGGCCTTGAGCCGTAAAGCAAGCTTGCCTCCAATCAGCTTAGAGTCTCGTGTTCTAAAGGAGCTTAAAAACTGGAGGGCTTCGAAAACAGGATTGTCAGCCCCGCCTCCGCGCCAAGGAAATAGCGCATGCGCAAGGCAAGTATGAAGCAACACGGAAGTAAGGGCGCCTGCAAACCTTTTCGCCCTGGCTTTCAAAACAGGCAGATTCAACTCGTCTTAACAAGAGGAAAATAAGTTCAGATCAATGCTCTCTGATCTACTCTAATAAATTTGCGTGCATTCCAGGAGTTTCCAAACATTTAAGGCTGAAGCGCTGTTCAGTTCAGTTCAGTCGCTCAGTCGTGTCCGACTCTTTGCGACCCCATGAATCGCAGCACACCAGGCCTCCCTGCCCATCACCAACTCCCGGAGTTCACTCAGACTCACGTCCATCGAGCCAGTGATGCCATCCAGCCATCTCATCCTCTGTCGACCCCTTCTCCTCCTGCCCCCAATCCCTCCCAGCATCAGAGTCTTTTCCAATGAGCTAACTCTTCGCATGAGGTGGCCAAAGTACTGGAGTTTCAGCTTTAGCATCATTCCTTCCAAAGAAATCCCAGGGCTGATCTCCTTTAGAATGGACTGGTTGGATCTCCTTGCAGTCCAAGGGACTCTCAAGAGTCTTCTCCAACACCACAGTTCAAAAGCATCAATTCTTCGGCGCTCAGCTTTCTTCACAGTCCAACTCTCACATCCAAACATGACCACTGGAAAAACCATAGCCTTGACTAGACGGACCTTTGTTGGCAAACTAATGTCTCTGCTTTTCAATATGCTCTCTAGGTTGGTGATAACTTATCTTCCAATGAGTAATTGCTGTTATAGGGTCTCAAATGCTTCACTTTAGTGATTCACCGCAAGCACTAAGGATACAGGCTCAGAGCACTTAATTGTAAAGGTTGCAGCCTTCCCAACACACAAACACAAAGCACTTTTTGCAATTTGTCTGTTTATCTTGAAGCAACGCTAGCACCCTTTGGTTCACTCATTTTTCCTCCACCTGAGTACATTAGGGTCATTCAATCCATCAGTTTCAGTTCAGTTCAGTCACTCAGTCGTGTCCGACTCTTTGCAACCCCATGAATTGCAGCACACCAGGCTTCCCTGTCCATCACCAACTCCAAAGGGCACAATTTCAACATGATTGGACTTGGGAAGGTGGGTATCAGCAACACTCCCGAGAAGAACTCGAGCAGATGTCTCACTATAGACACTGATGCAGTGGTGTGACTTTATCTCTAAGTTGGGGGAAGGGGGAACTGTGGTCACTCCCTTCACTCAATACACAAGCATCACCCCAGGGAGATTACTCCTAGTTCACAGAATCCTCCAGTGTACACTCAAGCATTTTCTATGGCCTATGCAAACCAACCCCTTGATAATGAATTACTCATACTCCATTTAAATTTTATTTAATATATTATACAACCTCTTCAAGAACAGCTACCTCCATGGCAGGACATGGAAGTCAGAGAAGTGATTCCGGCACAGGTAATGGGCTCCAAAAACATATCTCCATCTTGTCAGGTCACCTATTAAGTTCAACATTCAAGATTATTAAACAAACAGGCTTACTCTGTTATTATTAAAAGTGGATGGGCTAGAGAGATGCCACATCAGTATGGGCAGTGCAATGCCCTTAGGATAGCATCTCTGTTCTCAAACAAAACAGAAAGCGGTCATTTCCCCTCCTTGCTGTCTCCCCAAAACTCCCTGGACAGCCCATGACTAGGTTTTGGACAAACTTTCCAGAAGCCATAGTGGAAGGCTAAATATTTGACTTTTTATCTCAATGGTTCAGAATCCTCTCAACCTGAGGTGACTTTCCAAGAGACTTGCTGACAGCAACCATCTCAGCACATTGTTGGTAGCGTTCAACGGCATTTCAAATCTGCCATTTGCCTTGGCAGTTACAGCATATCTCTTTTACATACCAGCCATCTGTGCCCATGCACAGCTGCTCACACTAACCTAGGGGTCCTCAGGGCATTCTACAGTTCTGTACCCAGAAAGGATGAAGGATCCAGACACACTTGTCACAAATTCTGGCCAGCAGGTGTGAAGTCCATTACGAAGTCAGTCCTAGGTGAAACTTTTTCTACAAAGATCAGCAGATGGCATTCAGGTAATGATCAAGATTCAGACAGTCGTTTCTGAATTTCAGCCACTAGATTTTCCCGTTTAATGGCCACCTGAAACATAAGAGAACCCTCACGTGACAAACTAGAGAGTGATACTAGTTTCTTAGCCTCTGCTTTTCTGGATTCATTTAACTCTGCAACTGCTCCCACTACTTGGGCAACCAGTAGGGAGGAGTACGTGCTTCAACCTGACCTGGAGAATGTTTCCCCTCAAGACTAAAGTGATTCAAATACCTAATCTATGTCTGTTTTGTTGATTAATCTTGAAATACCCATGGAGATTTCACTTGTCTTTTTGCCCATCCAGCCAATCATCAGCTATAATGGTTGCCCAGGATGGAGCCTCATTCACCTCTATCACTATTAACCCTGGAGATACTTCCACAGCTAAAATATACATATTTCTCAAAGAATCTAAGAAAGGTAGAAACACTTGGTCCCTTCTATTTCTGGCTGGCCTGACTCACCTCCTCCCTGCTGGCCACTGAACGGAGCTTGATGACCCCTTCCTTCAGTTCTTGCTCACCAATAATGACCACCAGTGGAATTCCCATGTTCTCACAGTAGTGCAGTTGGGGTAGTAGTTTAGGGTTGTTCTTATACATCAGCTCTGCCTAAACAGGGTGAAGTTAAGAATAGGGGATTTAGAAGTTAAGTATACCACTGAAATCCCAGGAGCAAACATATCTAAAAATTAAGTAGCTAGCCTACTTGTACCCTAAGAAGATACTCCAGTGAATACTAGAAAGCTCTTGAGTTCCACCCTAGGTATAAGCTAGAAGTGGGCCTGGTGCATGAATTCTACATATACCTAGATGGTGTAGATATTAGCTCCTTTATACCTTGATCCCAGCATCCCAAAGCTCTGCAATTAGCTTCAACCGTTCTTGAAGAAAGTTCTTCTGTGGTGTGGCCACAAACACTTGGGTCTCTGTGGTCCGTATCTTCTCACCAAAAGTCTAGTAAAAGAGAGAGAGAAAGTAAACCAATAAAACTTTTGCACCAATATTTCAAAAAATCAAAAACAATCATCAAAAAACAGTCCAACTGCACCTCCAGAAACATGAGTTTTTAAGGTATGCAGCCCCACTCTAACCCCACCAAGGACCTACCTTTATCCTCTGCTCCACAATGGAGAAGATTCGCTCTACCCCAATGCTGAGCCCCACACATGGCACCTTGTGGCCTCTGGGGTCAAACATGCCCACCAGCCCATCATAGCGACCACCAGCAGCCACACTGCCCATATTCAGGGGCTCCTCCTCAGCATGCACTGGGGTCTGTAGCAGCACTGCTTCATAGATCACTCCTGTATAGTAGTCCAGGCCTCGAGCCAAGCTCAGGTCAAAGGAGACCTGCAGAGACAAAGTTACAGTCAATGTCACACAAGACTCAGGATCGTAAGAGCCCTAGACACAGCAAGAGGTCAACTCCCTACTCAGCTAACCTTTTCAGCAACTCCAAATAAAGTCAGGTATTCAAACAGCAGCTTCAGGTCTCCCAACCCCTCTAGGGCCTGCTTGTTCTGGGATAGTCTGGGATCCTGGAACATTTGCTCCACCAAGGATATCCCACCTGGGGAGACATGTGGGGAGAAATAAGGTCTCTGCTATACACCCAGATGTGTTTCATTCAAATTTAACCCTAATGTACTCCAACTAGTCCTCCTCATATTCTTTAAAAAAAAAAAAAAGAAACATCCTGATCACATCTGACCAGACTTCCCTCATCTACCTCCATCTTTGACATAACTGGTTATAGTAAGTAAAAAGGTTATTAAATTCAAACCAGGCTCTGGAACCTAGCACATTTATGGAAAGGAGCTGTTTCAGAGGTAGAAGTTATACACGGATGACCCTTACTCTGGTTCTATCACGTACCTCTAAAATAAAAACAGTGGTTCTTACCATGACATTGGACATAATCCCCAATTCGATCAGCCACTTCAAGAGCCAGGCCTTTCTTTACCACCATCTCATGTCTCACATCTTTCCAAGATATCTGCACAAACATCCAAACATTAGGCTAGCCCCAAGATCCCTCTTTCTCTAAATGGAAAAGGACATCTTGTTTCATTCATTAGGTATGTCACAAGTAGCTAACACTATACTCAGCACAGTTAGAGGCAGCTTAGGAAATCTAGCGATAATCTCCACTGCACAGCAAAATTCAGGTCTTGTTTCAGAATGTCTCCTTACTTTCCTCCCAGAAATAACTCACTTCTGGCCACAATCTCCTCGAAGGGTATAGGTTTGAAGGCAGGGTCTACTGAAGCATGTCTTCTTCATTACCTTATCTAGTTTGTCTACCGAGGAGCAAATGGCATGGAACTTGCTTTCAGGAACACCACAGACAGCAAATATCCCATCCAAAATCCGTCGGTCACTGACCTGTGAACTCAATGGAAGCAACCCAAATGCCTTGTCAATGACCTCTCCATCAAAACAATGGCAGTCCCAACTCTCCTGACTCAAAAGGGACAGAAGTTTCACAGAATGATTATATAGATATAGATATGAAATGCAACACCTGTACAAAGAAAATCCTAGAGCTATAGCCTCAATGGCTGGTGTCACCTATGTCTTGAGACAGTTGAGACGGCATTAGGCCAAATCCAGACTTCGCTTCTCAGTCCTCAGCTCTGGCCTCACCTTAATGAGAAAATCCCCCAGGTGCAATCCACTAAGGATTTCACACATGATCTTCAAACATTCTGCATCAGGGATCATAGGGTCAAATTGACCAGCAATGTCAAAATCCTGCAGCAAAAAAAAAGACAGAAAAAAATTACTGAGCAGCCAGTTCCCCAGTTGTGGCCCCCAGAACTATCAAACCATGCTGCCTCCATCAGGTCTCTTACACACTGGTAGAACTCCCGGTAGCGGCCTTGGACTATGGTTGGGCTCTCCCGCCGCCACACTTTTCCAACATGATAGCGTTTCATCTTCTTCACTTTATTCATGGCCAGATAACGAGCAAAAGGGACCTTACATAAATAGGTTAAGGAAGAACGATACTGCATACAAAGTTTAGGCCCAGTGGAAAGACATTAGGGAGGACTGGGGCTCTATCAATCAGATCTCACCCACCAGAATCAGAACAAGGACCTTCTTTGTCTCCTTTCTCACTATACCCATGGCTTAGCAATCAATATATGTTAAATAGTGTCAAACGAAGGAATCCCAGCTAGCAAGACTGTAAGTTCTGTAAAAAGCAGTGGAAACAGAGATAGAAATGACCCAAGAACTTCAAGTCTGGGCATTCCCTCCCACTCAGGTCAATTCTTGACTGTCTTAGAAGAGTCAAGCTTCAGAACCTGGATTTGTCCACAATTTCTAAGTCAATTTTTCTTCAAATGCTCAAGGACCACCTACATCCTAATTCCCAAGTACCTGTTTAAAATGCAGATTGCTAACTCCCACTCCAGCTACAGAATTAAGAACATCAGTGGCTAGAGGTCAAGAATTTGTATTTCGGCAAGCTTCCCCCAGGGATGCTGACATACTATTTTTTTTTTTTTTTGGCTGTGCTGCATGGCATGGGGGAATCTCAGTTCCCCAACCAGGGATCAAACCTGTACCCCCTGCATGAGTCTTACCACTGAACCACCAGGGAAGGTCACCTAACAAACTATAAACTTAAATGACAAGGCACTAGGACAGGCTGTGCTGGCAGAATTGCCTTCTGGAAGAAACTAGAAGTAAAGACTGCTGCCAACAAGACTATAGGATCCCAGAGCCACTCTTTTCTGGTTAGTCAGAGTTGCCCTCTGAGTTTGAAAGAGGGAAGCCTCCAGAACTCAGGATACAGTAAGGTCATAGCGCAATGACAACAGCTCTCCGCCCTGATCCTTCAGATCATAGATGAGTCCAGAGTCCTCTCCATACTTCTCAGTAAGTATTTCCTACAGAGGTCAAACAGAAAGTGCCATGGTTAAAAGGAAAACTCCAGAACATAGGCTAGAAGCCCTTTGGGAAATAAGGCAGGTGAAGAAATGGTGTTCCTGCACTTTTTTCTCCTCTTACCTTTAGTTCAAATGCCGGGGTATCCAACCCCTTTGCTCCATGACGTTTAAAGCAGCTAACAACCACATCAAGAATTTTCTCCCTCACCACCATCTGCTGGGGACTAAGATCTCTGGTACCCTAGAAATCAAAAGAAGCCGGAGTGAAAACAAAATCAAGTCCATTTAAGACAAAGAGTTAAACTATATCTACAATCTAAGGTATGGAGTTGAAATCACTTTGGGTTCAGATGACTATGAGCCCCACCCAGTACCTCCAGAATAGTAAAGACTTTTTTACAATTAGTTTAAAAAAATGTTAAAAGTAGGGAATTCCCTGGGGGTCCAGTGGTTAGGACTCTGTGTTTAGGATATGGGTTCAACCCCTAGTCAGGGAACTAAGATTCTGCATTGTAAGACACACAGTATGGCCAAAACAAATAAAAACATTAAAAGTGGTTGGGAAGGGAAGCAGAGGGCAGAACTCTAAGGCACTCTAATGGACAGGGTGCGGTACAGGGTATTACCTTTGGGGTCTTGATAGTAAAATTTGACTTCTCTTGATGAGGTTTCAGTTGGGATGCAAACAGTGCCTCTGCAACCTGGCAGGAAAAATGTGAGATACAGTTTCTCTCATACTGGCCAAAGGAACTTCCCTGGTGGTCCAGCAGCTAAGGCTCCACACTCCCAATGCAAGGGGGGCTGGGTTTGATCCCTGGTCCCCTCGATCCCACATGCTGCAAATGGCAGTTCCCATGCCACAACTAAAAGATCTTGCATGCTGCAACTAAGACTTAGCTCAACCAAATACTGGCCAGGACTGTGGTATCTCTGGCCCTGTGCACCACCAACCTGCAAATACTTTTGGTCCTGAGCAATACGAACTCTTAACACTACGCTATCTATCCTAATCTCAGCACACTTCCAAAAACCCAGCTATATATGTGATACACAGAAGATCAGGTGTTTACTATATAAGCTTCCTCACCATATCTGGAGTTTTCAAACATACGGAAAAGTTTAACCACCCAAAAACAATGAAGGCACAAAGAAACCCAAGACTACCACCACTGACCATCTAGAAGTAGGGACTAGTATGATCTCCAGTTCTCAGTCTCCACTCAAAGAGCAAAAAATAAAAATTGTTAATAAGATAGTAATGGTCATTAGGCTTAGAGATAGGAAAAAAATAACTTGAAGACAGAAGAGAACCAGCCCAAGAACAGCCCATTCTTTTTCTTCCAAGAACAGAGAACAATGCCTGTGGAACAAACAGGAAAGGATTAAAAAAAAAAAAAAAAGATTAATAGAATGCTGTGTCTGCAAATAACAAAAGATATGCACCCTGTTGGACATAACACAAAGCATCTACTAGGAAGTCAACAGTGTCTTTCCCAAGGTAAAACAGAATCTGTGATTTTACTACCAGCAGACTATACACCCTTCCAGAAATATAGAGGGTGTAGTTCATACTTTGGCTGATTCTATCCTCCAAGGCAGGGCAGTGAAGCCCACAGCCCCTCCTAAGAATCCATAATCTTTGAAAACTACAAACTGGGATGAGGGAGATTCATTTTGAGGTAAATTCTAACGTGAACTCATTTTACTTATAGTCGTAAGTGGTTATGTTCACATTCTTTGCTTAAAAAAATTTTTTTATGTGTTTGAGCCCAAAAGGTTCAGATAAGGGATTGTGGACCTGTACTTAAATGCTCCCTTACTACGTAGCCACACGTAAGTCATTTAACCTTGCAGCCTCCGCTTCCTCAACTATAAAATGGAAATATAACCCCAACCTCTCAAGATTGCTTTGATGATTAAATAATAAAGCATCCTAAAAGGCCTTAACTCTGTGTCGGTACATCGAGGGCACTCACTAAATACCGACTGTAATACGGCGGGAGTACAGGCTGAGAGTCCATGCTTTCAGATCTGGAGATCCTGCCCCGACAGACCAGAGCTATCTCAGTCTGGCTCACCTGACTGTGAGAACGGACTGCCCTGATGCACAGAGCACCGGGCGGCGGCCGGAGCAGGCCAAGCAACACAGTCCAGGCTCTCCCAGGTAGGAGTCCAAGCTGGGGCATCTTGCGGCAGGAAGCAGGACTTCCGGAACAAGAGGCAAAGGACCTAAGAATGAGGCAGACAGGACCCCAGAAAGGGTTACAGGACGCTGTGGAGGCGAAACCGAGCACCAAAGATGAGATAAGTGGGTCTACAACTTCTCAAACCTAGCACACTAACTCCACTCCTCTCCGGCTCCCGCCCGGCCTCCGCACTTCCGGTAGGAGTCGGAAGTAATTTTTTATTGGGCGGTGGCTCTCTAGGCGTATGGGCCAACTACTCGATATCCGGAAGTCCTCCGAGTCGAGGCTGTGGCCACCGCAGCCTATCTAGCCAGCAGTCAGTTGCAGTCAGCAGCAAGTATGGCTGATCGTGCGGCGCTGGAGGATCTGGTGCGAGTTCAGGGAGAGCGTGTGCGGGGCCTTAAGCAGCAGAAGGCCAGCGCGGAGCAGGTGCGACCCAGGCGGCGGAAGAGAGGACAAAATGAGGCCAGCGAGGACAGAGCGGGGGTGGTCTGCATAGAGGATAGGGATCTGGAAGAAGGGACTCGACTGGTAAATAGCAGGACGGGCTGAGTGGGGAGGTAGTTGGGGTAGGATTTGGGAGAAGCAAAGCTAGGAGAAAGATATGCCCCACATCCTGATGAGGGAGGGATACTGAATGAATAGCGGGAGCGGGAGGGAGTGGCAGATGTGGTAGTCCAGCGCCTACTTTCCCTCCACAGATCGAGGAGGAGGTGGCAAAACTACTGAAACTGAAGGCACAGCTGGGCCCTGATGAAGGAAAACCGAAGTTTGTGCTCAAAACCCCCAAGGTAAATATTATGCCTTTAGGGAGCCTCCTAGAGGGTCCCTAATTCCACTCACAAGGACGCATATGCCTGCCCCCCTGAACCAGATCACTGAGGAGGATCTGAAATGTTGCAGAGGATACAGCAAGTTGCTCTTGGCGCCAGGCTGAACTGGACTCTATCTGAGTCATTCTGGGATGACAAAGTGATGAAAGAAACTAGGCCAGCTGGTTGCTTAGGGGAGTCTACTCCTCTTTTCATTCAGTAAATATTTACTGAGTGCTTACTGTGTTCCTAGCAGTGTACAAAGCAGTGAGTTTACCATGGTGAACAATATAGCCTGCCCTCAGAGAGCTTGGGCTCCCCTGGTGGATCAGTGATAAAAGAATTTATCTGCAATGCAAGAGACACGGGTTCCATCCCTGGGTGGGGAAGATACCCTGGAGAAGGAAATGGGAACCCACTCCAGTATTTTTGCATTGGAAATCCCATGGACAGAGGAACCTGGTGGGCTACAGTCCATGGGTTCGCAAGAGCTGCACACGACTTAGCGACTAAACACACACACACACACACACACACACACACAGAGCTTACATCCTACAGTGGAAATAGACTTGGGAAGAAAAATAATCCCACACGTGGATATGTAATACAAGTTGTGTTAAGTTATGTAAAGAAATAGAAAGGATTCTCTGAGAAAAATAAGGGAGAACTGCAGAGTCTGAGGAAGTAATAGACTAGTTGATCTGTAGATGAGTGGGAGACAGCCAGGTGAAGAATGTGAGGAAGATAGGTCCAGGCAGGGTAGGGAAATCCTGAAGCAAGAAAGACTCTTGGTACTATCCAAGAACTAGAAAAAGACTTTATGTCTGGAATCAAATAGAGAAGGACAGTGGAGTGGAATGAAGTTGCTAACTCAGCCTCCATGATTTCAGTTCAGGTGACACTTTCTGTGAGTTCTATAAACCAGACTACTTACCCATCATCTAGGTACCTTGGCACTTCATAAATATTCTGTTATTGCATTTATTGCTGACCTTTCATTATTCACATGGTTGATTTAACCTGAGAGGCTGAAACTAGGTGCCTGGGACTAAATAGGTATTCAGTGAATGTATATGAAATTTACTTCCGCAGTAGGAGATGATTTGTCTTCCTTATATTGAGATGTCACCTTTTAAGAGTAATTCTTTGGGCTCCTAAAATCATTGAGCTATTATTTTCTACATGTAACTCATTTCAGACATTAAAAAGACAGTGTAAAAACCCAAGGCAGTAACCATCAATAGCTATTCAAACTATTGGGTGAAAAGATTAATGGGGATTTATTGATAGATCAGGCTGGCCTCACCTAAACCCTATGATCAATCTTAGCATTGCTAAAAGTAGGACAACCAGATATTATATTCCACCAGATGTGATGCAATAAGAAGTACACAGCACCACCTATGAAGTGTTCTTGCCAAGAACAACTGAACCTGAATCTAATCAGTCTTCAGATCTAACCACCAGTTTACTAGAAATATGGGAAATGGAGGAACACAGGTTAAATGACCACATTGAGTTTACTGTTAACCAAATCTAGAATAAGAAAAATTCTTTCAGAAAAATGACTCAATTTCCTCAACAAGAAAGGACAATTTAAAAAAAAGAAAATTGTTGCAGATTAAATAGACATGAGACACATCAACCCAGTACAAGGCATGAAGTTATTTAGAATCTGATTCAAACAAGCCAAGCATAAAAAGATATGACTGCAACAATTGGGAGTAATAAACATGGTTTGGGCACTATCTAAAGGGTTGCTGTTAGGTGGGCTGATCTTAAGTTGTGTTGGTTGTAAGAAAGGTATTACACTGCTTTGTTTTTTAATCTTTGTATGTTAGAAAATCATACTGAAATATTTGTAGATGAAAGTACATCTAGGATTTTTAATTTAAAATACTGCAGGAAAAAATGATGGGGCTTAGTCAAAAAATACAGATGTTGATAGTTGTTTAAGCGGGATAGTAGATACCTGGTGGTTCAGTGTACTATTCTCTATAATGTGTGTTTGAAAATTTCCATAATATAATGTTAAAAGAAAAGGTGAATATAGTGAAGAGTTAATATCTACTCTAGTTTGTTGAAATACATTTCTTGACGTGTGATTCTTAGTTAACAAAAAACTCAATATTACAGGGAAAGGACTCTTTCAAGGGGCCTTCCTGGTCAAAATTATTTTCATAATGTTACATGCCCTCATTTCATTTGCAATGAAGGTGCAAAAGCACTGGTGTGTAGAACTGCTGGTGTCTTAGCACAAATCAAGATGCTGGCATGGAGCTGTACTAATAGCCACTTTATGTTCTTTACTTTCAGAAACTCACAGGGGAAAAAAATTCAGTTTTACTTAAGAATGTCCTTGATAAAACAGTAAAAATTATTAATTTTATTGATTATTGACCCTTGAGTACACTTTTTTAATATTCTACATGATGTAATGGGAAGCACGCATAAAGCACTTCTGCTGCATCCCAAAATAGAAAAAATACTTGGTGCCATGTATGAATTATAAGCTGAACTAGCTGCTTTCTTCATGGAAAACCTTTTGTATTTGAAAGAAAAACTGAAAGATAAAACTATTGTGTTAAAGATCTGGATATCTGGCAGATCTTTTAACAAAAATGAATAAAGTAAACCTTGACACCTCAAGGGAAACATTCAACAGTATGTGTTGCCAGTAAAATAAAATTCAGGTGTTCAAGAGAAAGTTAGAACTTGTTATTTTCCACCATGAGCCTGACAGCTTCTCAACACTTAAAACTTTTTTGATGAGATCTATGGTGACATGAGGAGAAGGCAATGGCACCCCACTCCAGTACTCTTGCCTGGAAAATCCCATGGACAGAGGAGCCTTAGAAGGCTGCAGTCCATGGGGTTGCGAAGAGTTGGACACAACTGAGCGACTTTACTTTCACTTTTCACTTTCATGCATTGGAGAAGGAAATGGCAACCCACTCCAGTGTTCTTGCCTTGAGAATCCCAGGGACGGGGGAGCCTGGTGGGCTGCCATCTATGGGGTCACACAGAGTCGGACACGACTGAAGCGACTTAGCAGCAGTAGCAGCATGGTGACATGAACAAATAAGGTTTTCTGATATTGTATAATGAAGCATATCAACATTTGGAATATCTATATAACTGTTATCAAAAAACCAATATTTTCTAAATGACCAATGCATGATGTTATAAAATCATGCCTGGGTAAAACAGCCATTCCAAGTACAAGATAGAGTAACAGATCCTTTTAAATTGTAGTAAAATATAGATAACATAAAATTTGCCATTTCAGCCATTTTTAGGTGTACAGTTCAGTGGCATTAAGTACATTGATATTGTTGTGTGACTATCACCACTGTTCATCCTCCAGAACTTTTTTTACCATACCAAACTAAAATTCTTTACCCATTAAATGGGGTAGTGATACCCCATTCTACCATCCCTTGGTAAGTAGTGTTCTACTTTCTGTCTATGAATTCTGTGTTCCTTATAATGGATTTTAATGTGACAGTGTAAAAAGTTCATCGATGTAGTTTTAGATTCCACATTGTAACCAATCCTTAAGAAGTTTCCCTAATCAGATTTTGGTGTAGTTTAAGAATATCTAAGTGAAAGTGGAGAGTGAAAAAGTTGGCTTAAAGCTCAACATTCAGAAAACAAAGATCATGGCATCCGGTCCCATCATTTCATGGGAAACAGATGTGGAAACAGTGTCAGACTTTATTTTTGGGGGCTCCAAAATCACTGCAGATGGTGACTGCAGCCATGAAATTAAAAGACACTTACTCCTTGGAAGGAAAGTTATGACCAACCTAGATAGCATATTGAAAAGCAAAGACATTACTTTGCCAACAAAGGTCCATCTAGTCAAGGCTATGGTTTTTCTAGTGGTCATGTATGGATGTGAGAGTTGGACTGTGAAGAAGGCTGAGCGCTGAAGAATTGATGCTTTTGAACTGTGGTGTTGGAGAAGACTCTTGAGAGTCCCTTGGACTGCAAGGAGATCCAACCAGTCCATTCTGAAGGAGATCAGCCCTGGGATTACTTTGGAGGGAATGATGCTGAAGCTGAAACTCCAGTACTTTGGCCACCTCATGAGAAGAGTTAGCTCATTGGAAAAGACTCTGATGCTGGGAGGGATTGGGGGCAGGAGAAGAAGGGGTCGACAGAGGATGAGATGGCTGGATGGCATCACTGGCTCGATGGACGTGAGTCTGAGTGAACTCCGGGAGTTGGTGATGGACAGGGAGGCCTGGTGTGCTGCGATTCATGGGGTTGCAAAGAGTCGGACACGACTGAGCAACTGAACTGAACTGAACTGAAAGAACTAAAGTTAGCTGAAAAGTTTATTCAGATATTCCTCCTTCTATAATTATACATCTCTTTAAGGCTAGATTTTCTTTATATACTCAACCAGAACAACATATCACTACAGAATTGAATGCAAAAAGCATATATGAGAATAAAGCTGACTTCTGTTAATCCAGACATTAAAGCTTTGCAAAAATGTAAATCATTGCCACTCGTCTCACCAAATCTTTTTGTTTTGGAAAGTAGTTATGTTTTCCTAAAATGTTATTTATGTTAACATGTAATGGATTTTCTTTTTTGTTAAGTGAATTACTATTTTTAAATGTTTGCAGTTTTAATTTCAAACATGATAAATATTGATAGGAATAATCAACTTTGGAGTCCTGAGTAAATAGTAGGAATATAAAGCGGTCCTACTTTTGAGTAGCATATAAAAGCCCAAACTAGAAGTTCTGACCTGAAAGAACAGAGTTCTAGTACTGGCTGCCATGAACCTGCTGAGTGGCCTTAAATAATGATTTAACGTCTCAACATGTTCTAATTCATTTAGTCAGTCCATGTCATAGGGCTATCAGAAACAAATTAAAGGTAAATAGTATTCACTAGGATTTTTTTTTTTTTTTTTTTTTACATCGCTCAGTTGTGTCTGACTCTTTGCGACCCCGTGGACTGTAGCCCACCAGGCTCCTCTGTCCATGGGATTTTCCAGGCAAGAGTATTGGAGTGGGTTGCCATTTCCTTCTCCATAGGATTTTTTTTTAAGGTATGCTGGGAGAGAATATTACTCGTAAAATTTGGAATTCAATGAGTTAAGCCAGTTTGAGTTGCTTATATTGCCTGTCATCAGGTAGATGTTTTCTGTTAGGCAGGGAAATGTTTTGTTATCCCAGAAAATGAGTTTAGGAAAATTAGAGAACAGAGTTCCAAGAATTCTGGCAGATAGAACCAAAGTAAAAGATGGGTCAAAATTTAGAAAGGTGAGAGCTAATGGGTGTGGTAGTTAATAGGGAATTGTTTGCACCTGTTTTACAACTCCCTGACCTGTAGGGAAATCTAAGTTTGGGACAGAGTTTTCATTCATCATCATTGAAGTCATACTTGTATATTTCTAGACTGTATTGTTCTTTATTTTTAAACTGCATCCTTGGTTCTCTGGCTGATTTTGACTCCAAGGGCACAAGAGATTATAGTCCCCGGCAGATGGCAGTTCGAGAGAAGGTGTTTGATGTAATCATCAGCTGCTTCAAGCGCCATGGTGCAGAAGTGATTGATACACCTGTATTTGAACTAAAGGTGAGAGACAGATGAGGAGAAATTATGTAGTGGAAGAATGGGAATACCAACAACAAAGAGGGTGGCAGGGGAGTGAGGCCCAAAGGCCTCTCTCTTATTGCAGACAAAGCTTGGTATTTTCTCCATGAGAAGGGGAATGGGACTGGCATAGAGGGAGAGGGCCTGCTTTTTATTTACCTTGGTTGCAGCCAGCAGCTTCCAAAAGAGAGCCCTTCTCAGCAGTGGAAGCTGTTATGGCTCCAGACTACCCTGAATTCTGTGTCACCTGTACCCAAGATGTTTCCTAGATACAAGCAGATCAAACGTATAAAGGATAAATATGCAACCAAGTCTCCTATTGATGGATCTTGAGGTGGTTTCTAGTCTATTAAAGAGCAGTTCTTTGCATCACTCCCTGCTTAAAACCCACTGGCTCCCAGTGCATTTATAATAAAATCTAAGCTCTTTACTCGGGCTTACAAGGCCCTACATGATGTGGCAACTGCCCACCTTTCTCTTCTCATCTCATGCTATTCTTCCCCTTGTCCACTTTGCTACCATGGTCTTTTTTTCTGTTCCTGGAACATACTAAATGTGCATATCATAGGGCCTTTGTTCTTGCTCTTCCCTCTTCCTGAGCTCCCTTTTTCCCCTAGCTCTTTGCATGACTTTAATTTCAGGCTAAATTAGACATGACAGATTTTCATTTCATATCTTAATTAAAAAGCCATTCCTCAAATAATCCTCTCCAATGCCTTTTCTAAAGCAACCCTTATCTAGCATATCAACCTATTTTATTTCCATTAAAGCAGCTATCACTATCAGAAATTATCTGTTAATTTGTTTCCTTGCATTAATGTACTGCCTGTCTCTTGTCATTACTTCAGAAGATCCAAGAGGGCATGGACTGCCTTTGTTCATGGATGGAGACACAGGGCTTAGAACAATGTCTGGTGCTAGTGGGCATTTATCTACAGGACAAATTCACAGAGATAGAATTTCTGCATCAAATGGTTGTACTCATTTCTATTTCTACCTAGATTAGTTTTGCAAGTGCTGCCATAACAAAATACCATAGACTAGGTGGCTTAAACAACAGAAATGTATTGCCAGGAAGCTGGAAGTCCAAGATAAGCTGTTGGCTCCTTCTAAGGGTCATGAGGGAAGGATCTGTTCCTGGTCTCTCTCCTTGGCTTTTAGACGGTGTCTTTTCCTTGTGTCTTCACATCATCTTCCCTCCTCTGTGTCCAGATTTCCTTTTTATAAGGAGATGAGTTTTACTGGATTAGGATTCACCCTAATGACCTCATTTTAGCTTAGTTATTTCTTTAAAGACCCTGTCCCCCAATAGAGCCCTAATCTGAGGTGACTGGGGGTTCAATATATGAATTTTAGAGGAAATGTAAGTTGAAATCAGTCATCGTTATAATGGGTTTTGTTTTTAAAACTTCCTTTTAAATTTTTAAATTTATCTTTGTGATCACATTTCTTTTTCTCCAGGAAACACTCACTGGAAAGTATGGAGAAGACTCTAAGCTTATCTATGACTTGAAGGACCAGGGTGGGGAGCTGCTCTCTCTTCGATATGACCTCACTGTATCTTTTTAAACTTTGGATGGATTGGCCCTCACTGGGCTGGGGCTTTTTCCAGCCTCAGGTTTGAGGGCAGCTAGACATAGTTGGGATCAAATATAATCTTGCAGCCAGGGAAATTCTTTCTCTAAAGCAGGAACTGGACTTTGGCTAAACAGAGCATAGCTAGCCTTAGAAGACTTCTGAAATCCTGAGTGAGATCTCAGCTTTATGTCAGGGTCCAGTTCTGACTCTGGCAGCAATCCCCTGGCTTCAGAATACATCTCCCTTGTCCTGTCTAATGGATGGTGTTCTCCTTAATTGACCAAAAGCCTATTTCCTTTATCTCCAAGCTATGTCAGAGAATCATCTGCTTAGACATCGCTGAATAGGGCCTCCTTTCTGCTCCCCGGTCAATCCGCCCACCCCTCTGCTGTGCTTACCACGGCCCCAAAAGAAAAGAGCCTTAATATTTTTTGAGACTTCAGCTGCCCCTGTGGTAACAGAGTTGATTCTTGCTGATGTTCAGAAATGCTGTTAATCTTACAAGTGGTAGTTTTAAGGGTGGGTTTAGACCCCAGCTTGGTGAGAATCATCAACTTCCAGACTGTGATAAGTGGGCCATTCTTCTTAACTTTGTCATTAGGTTCCTTTTGCTCGATACTTGGCAATGAATAAACTGACCAACATTAAACGCTACCACATAGCAAAAGTATATCGGCGGGATAACCCAGCCATGACCCGAGGCCGATATCGGGAATTCTACCAATGTGTGAGTATGGGGGCAGGCTGGGTAAGGCAGCAGTCCCTCAGGCTAGTAGAACCTATTGAGTACTCATGGTGTCCTAAACAAACTAGATGCCCCAGATAATGCTAACCCTAAGATTTATTTAGTATTTTCACATACAATACAGGGGTTATTCTCCTCATTTTACATATGAGTAAACTTGAGGCTCAGGAAGATGAAGAGACTATAGGGATAAGAAAGGCAAAGTTAGGACCAGAAGTCTTGGTCCAGTGCTCTTTATATTAAACCACAGTGATAGGATGACAGCAAAGGATGAGGAAATTGGATTTGAGGTACTGTCATCCAGACTGGTGGCAGAGCTTCTAAATGAAGAGAGAAAATGACTGAGGCCAGGTAACTCCCCCGACAACAGTGGAAGGAAATAAGGACAAATATTGAAAGGAATAGCCCAGTAGATGGGAAGAAAACCAGGCCTG
Organism: Bos javanicus; assembly: GCF_032452875.1. Lineage (NCBI taxonomy): Eukaryota > Metazoa > Chordata > Mammalia > Artiodactyla > Bovidae > Bos > Bos javanicus. The sequence continues at coordinate 51,330,943 of NC_083874.1, read as the reverse complement.
GTAAAGAGACCCAGGAAGGCTGGGGTTTTCCTCTGGGCTGACAGTCAGACAGAAAATGAAGAACGTGGCCTGCACGTGAATGCAGTAAGGCCTCCTTCACGGAAAGTAGAGCTCCCAGGAGCCCTCCCTCAAGGCCCTTGAGGACCCCTAACTACGCCTCTCCCCACAGGATTTTGACATTGCTGGGCAGTTTGACCCCATGCTTCCTGATGCAGAGTGCCTGAAGATCATGTGTGAGATCCTGAGTTCACTCCAGATTGGCGACTTCCTGGTCAAGGTCAGAGCTGAGTGGAGCTGCGGGGGGGCAAAGCTGGGCCTGGCCTCTCCCAGGGGAAGGTCCTGGTTCAGAGGCAACAGGAGCGTAAGCATCCAGCACTGTAAAGGGCCATGTCAAGAGATTCCTTATGTGCCTTGAATCACTGTAGGTGAATGATCGGCGCATCTTAGATGGGATGTTTGCCGTCTGTGGTGTTCCAGATAGCAAGTTCCGCACCATCTGCTCCTCAGTGGACAAGCTGGACAAGGTAACCACCAAACACTTGACTGTTCTTTTCCCAGGTCCAACCTTGCCCTGAGATATGGAAAAGATTAGGAGAGAGAGGGCCCTGCCTCTATGCCCACAGAGGAAGAGTAGCTCCAGGATATACGTTGACAGGCAGCTTCTGCTCAAGACACCCCCTGAAGAGGGCTTATACTTGCTCTGCCCTGGGGAAGCTGTCCAGGGTTCCCTGACCCGTATGTGTCTGCCCAGGTGTCCTGGGAGGAAGTAAAGAATGAGATGGTAGGAGAGAAGGGCCTGGCACCTGAGGTGGCTGACCGCATTGGGGACTACGTCCAGCAACACGGTGAGAAACAAAGCCTGCCTCCCGAGCAGCCATCCCACTGCCCTCACGCTAAAGCCGAAATTCCTTTTTGTATGTGTACGTGCATAGGAGAAAGAGAGAGAGAGGAGTGTGTGAGTGTGTATGCATACATGTATCTTTTTCTTCTTGTCAGTCTGGTTCACAGATCTGTCTCCCCAGGTGGAGTATCCCTAGTGGAACAGCTGCTCCAGGATCCTAAACTGTCCCAGAACAAGCAGGCCCTCGAGGGCCTGGGAGACCTGAAGCTGCTATTTGAGTATCTGACCTTGTTTGGCATTGCTGACAAGGTGAGTCAGGTTGGGATGGAAGCCTCAGCTGAGCTCTGGGGCTGAAGGCCGGCCCTTGAGCCTCGTCTGATATTGACCATATTCTTCTCCCCCAGATCTCCTTCGACCTGAGCCTTGCTCGAGGACTGGACTACTATACCGGCGTGATCTATGAGGCAGTGCTGCTACAGCCCCCAGCCCGAGTAGGGGAAGAACCCCTGGGTGTGGGCAGCGTGGCTGCTGGAGGGCGCTATGATGGGCTGGTGGGCATGTTTGATCCCAAAGGGCGCAAGGTGCCCTGTGTGGGGCTCAGCATTGGAGTAGAGCGGATCTTTTCCATCGTGGAGCAGAGGCTGGAGGTAGGGCTTGGGGCTGGGTGGAGGAAATTCTGGGTAGTTGGTGGCACCTGAGCTATCTTCTTTGATCTCTAAGGAGGAAGTAGTACTGCACTGGTCAAGAAGCATCTTTGCAAAGAAAGGGAGAAGACAGTTGCTGTCCTTTAGACTCTCACCCTAATATAGGCCAGCTTGATGGATCTTTAATCATTCTTTCTTCACAAAATCCTTTGCTCTGGGTCCCTACTTTGCTCAGAGCTGTCAGAAATCCAGGCCAATATATCTAAAGACCTGGATCTTTCTCATAATACAGAACACTTAATATTTTACTCCTCTGTGCTTGGGCACTGTGCTTCATGCTTTTCATGCACTGTCTAAAAAACTTCTTAAACAGCCTTCTGAGGGTAGTAGTAGTAGTTCAGTCGCGAAGTCATGTCTGACTCTTGTGACCCTATGGACTGTGGCCTCCCAGGCTCCTCTGGCCATGGGATTCTCCAGGCAAGAATACTGGAGTGGGTTGCCATTTCCGTCTCCAGGAGATCTTCCCAACCCAGGAATCAAACCCAGGTCTCCTGCATTGCAGGCAGATTCTTTACCAACAGCTATGAGGGAAGCCCAAGAAGGTAGCTACTTTTATTATTGACATTTTTCAGACAAGGAAACTGAAGATTATAGATAAAATAATTTGCCAAAGGTTTAAGTGGCACAGTCAGAATTTGAATGCAGGCAGTCTAACTCCAGTCTTGCTCCCAGTCACTCTGATACTATCTCTAAGTGGAAAGCATGTATCTGAGGCTCTGGGATCCTTGAGATGGCTATCTTGACTCTCCAGCACCTACAGTAATGTGAGGAAAGCCCTTCGTGGCCTCAGGCCCACTTCTGTTGCTACTGTTCTTGGGTAACCTTCCCACTGCTCCCATCCTTTTCTTGAGGTCACTGTTTTCCAATTGAAGTTCCAACGGGCAGCTTATATTGTAAGAACAATAGAAATAGTTCTCCATAAAAAGTAACAGGCAGCAGCAGCATTCTTTCTCCCCTCCATCCACACCCCTCCTATGGCTTTAGAGTAAGAGACAGTCTCTTGACTGTCAGTACTAGAACTGCTAGGGGTGATTGGATTGCCTGTGTGAATGCAGAATATCACTTCCTTATGATGGATCCACAAGATAGTAGATGGAGATAAGCTTGTTCATAAACTGTACATAAGCTACCTTTGTGTGTGCTCAGTCACTCAGTTGTGTCCAACTCTTTGCGATCCCATGGACTGTAGCCCACCAGACTCCACAGTCCATGGAATTTTCCAGGCAAGAATACTGGAGTGGGTTGCCATTTCCTTTAAAAGCTACCTTTACCCTCCATTATTTATTCTGGGAAGTCATGCATAAGCCACTCAGTTCATTTCTTATTCTTCTAAGAGCTAATTTTTGCCCAATTGCTAGATGAGAAAAGACTAGCCTGCCCTGATGGAGTTGGGGCCTGCTCTCAGAATGACTGACAAGAGCCTGCTCTGTTTGCTCACTGAAGGTGTTGTAAAGGTTAGCTCAGCTCTTTCTTAACTCTTTTCTAGGCCTTGGAGGAGAAGGTACGGACCACAGAGACACAGGTGCTTGTGGCATCTGCACAGAAGAAGCTGCTGGAAGAGAGACTGAAGCTCATCTCAGAGTTATGGGATGCTGGGATCAAGGTAGAGGAGGCAAGCCCCCCGGTGGCAGCACATTTGGGAATGCTGAACACACACGAAATAAAAGCTTATCCATAATGGCCCTGCCATTCCTATGATTTCTTGGGGTGAAGATCAGAGTGAGGGGCCCCAAGAAGGTTGTCCCTGAGGATTGCAGAAGTCAGCTTTTTTTCTTCCCTGGTCCCCTGCAGGCAGAACTGCTCTACAAAAAGAACCCCAAGTTACTGAATCAGCTGCAGTACTGTGAGGAGACAGGCATCCCACTGGTGGCCATCATTGGTGAGCAAGAGCTCAAGGATGGGGTCATCAAGCTGCGCTCAGTGGCCAGCAGGGAAGAGGTAAGTAGGTGGGCAGGAAGGGGGAGGGACACGGAATGAATGCCATTTCTCGATGCGGCGGCCCATTCAAGACCTAAGCAAAAGCCTGGCATTCATAGTAGCCCCCTAAAGGACTGAGGGGGTAGCATGATACTATGCTTATGGTCTCCATCCCCACATACCCTGTGTCTCTCTGGCTTCCCTAGGAAGCACTGTCTCCCCTGACGTGTTTGATTGGGTTCCTGCTCCCAGCGGAGCCAGGCCTGATGACTAGAAGAAGACATGGGCGCTCAGCAGTGGAACACAAGATGCTCATACCACCTTGTCCTTCCTTCCTGGCCAGGTGGACGTCCGAAGAGAAGACCTTGTGGAGGAAATCAAAAGGAGAACAAGCCAGCCGCTTTGCATCTGCTGAGTTGAGCAAACTATCAGAAGAAAGTGGGACTCACACTATTTAAGGCTAAGATAAGACTCTGCATACCTACTTCAACAGCTTTGCACATTTCTGTCCCAACAGGAAGACCTGAAAAGTGGTCAGAACAGAGACTTATTTTTATTATGATTATTTTATTTGTAATCACAGACAAAAATGGTCAGGTACTATACCATTTATCCATATGGCTCTGAGGGCTTAGTAGTCCTGCCTGTGTCCCTGGGCTACAGGGACCTGGCGCAAGATGGTCTCTTCTGCAGAGCCCTACAACCAGGTAGAGGGAACGCTCCCCACAACCAGCCTTGGAAGGTCCAATAAAATGCCTCAACCACTGGAGCCTGTCTGTGTCACTGCCTGCCGCCTAGCCCTGCCTTCCTGGTCAGAGTCTGGGTCTCCCACTGCGACCACTTCAGCGGTAGAAAATGGGGAGAGACACTTAACAGTAGCCCCCATGGGCTCTTCTGCAGGGTGGAGGGTGTCCCGGACGTCCTCACCTGTATGTTGCCTCCATCCTGCCAGTCTGCAAGCGATTTTTGAAGAGGTGGAGCTGTCTGCAGACCCACTCGCTAGGGTCTCTAGCTTTCACCTGCGGGTGCGAGGTTCGAGCGGCGCAAGTTCGGCGGATACCCCACCCCCTTGGTGGGCGGGGTCGTGCTCAGAGCCAATGAGAGCTTGGGGGGTAGTGGGGTAGGGAAGCTTCCAGATAGGCAGATAAGGAGAAGGTTATAAAGGGGGTACGAGTGAGCCAGCTGGGAAGCCATGCAGTCCAAACGCGAATGTGAGGTAAGTGGTTGGCTACCAGAAAGTCCATGAACCCTGGGCATCACTGGCGAGACGGGGACGGGCGCGGCAGTCCGCCATTCCAACCCACCCTTTTCCCCTCAGCTGTGGTGTGAGAGGGTGAATCCCGAAAACAAGGCGGCGTTGGAGGCGTGGGTCAGGGAGACGGGCATCCGGCTGGTGCAGGTGAACGGGCAGAGAAAGTATGGCGGGCCACCCCCAGGTAAGGTCTTACCAGCCGTATGCCTGCTAGGGGGCTAAGCCAGCCTCTACGGCCCCGACTCGCCGCGTTCAGGGGAGGGAGGGGCCTACCCCGAGGTTCCACTCGGAGTTGAGTCGGAAACCCCAAGCTATCCGTTACACGCACTCCTCAGCCCAAGCAGATGAAATTTATAATCTGTGCCTTCCCACCCACCCGCCCCCTCGAGGAAGGGAGCAAGTCTAGTCTTAAAATGCCAGTCCCATTGGTAATTCAGTCACTCGATTATGCCGACGACCCGGAGGATTACGGGTGTTTTACCCATTTCACAAACGTGTGCACACGTACTCCCTCACGCGCTCGGTCCCTGGACCCCGACCCAGGAACTATCCGGTTGGATGACGGTGCCCTTCTCCACCCTCTTCTCCCAGGATGGGTGGGCAGCCCGCCGCCGGCCGGGTCGGAGGTGTTTATCGGGCGGCTGCCCCAGGACGTGTACGAGCACCAGCTGATTCCACTGTTCCAGCGCGTGGGCCGCCTCTACGAGTTTCGTCTGATGATGACCTTCAGCGGCCTGAACCGCGGCTTCGCTTACGCCCGCTACAGCTCGCGGCGCGGCGCCCAAGCCGCCATCGCCACGCTGCACAACCACCTGCTGCGGCCGTCCTGCCCGCTGCTCGTGTGCCGCAGCACCGAGAAGTGCGAGCTGAGCGTGGACGGGCTGCCGCCGGGCCTGAGCCACCGCGCGCTGCTCCGCGCGCTGCAGCCGCTGGGACCCGGCCTTCAGGAGGCGCTGCTGCTGCCCAGCCCCGGGCCGACGCCCGCACAGATCGCACTGCTCAAGTTCAGCTCGCACCGGGCCGCAGCCATGGCCAAAAAGGCCCTGGTGGAAGGTAGGACTGGAGACTGCGGGGGACCGCTTGGTTGGGAGCAAACACTATGCCGGGCACTTTACTTGTACAGGTCAGCATAGTTCAACAAAGCGGGTTAAAGAGGCTAGAGCTTAGGGTCAAATTTGAGACAGACTATTTGACCTCACGTTTTTATATTTTCACTGGTCCTACCAGCTATCAGTGACCTAAACGTAACACTTTCCATGCATTATCTCCTGACTTAACCCTCCTCACGGTAATGAAACAAAACGTTGGCCCTCTTGAGATTGGAGACTGGTTTAAGAAAAATTGACTTGCCACAGGCAATCAACTGAGCTTACCTTTTACACATTGTAGAACCTGCTTCCTGAGACTGAGAATAATTAAACAGCTTTTAGCACATTCTTTTGTTCTTGGCAAGTTCTTGGCAAGTATTCATGGTAAAGTTTAGCTATTATGATGGTTATGAGGTAGGCAAAGCCTGCCATCAACCAGTACCCCAAGGGAACTTAGAAGGTAGCAGTTATTAGGTCCCTTTGTAAATAAACACAGTGAAGCCTGGAGAAGTTATTTAAGTTGCCTGGGGTCACAGGCTTCCCTGGTGGCTCAGTGGTATAAGAATCCAACTGCCAGTGTGGGAGACACAAGAGACAGGAGTTTGATCCCTGGTTCAGCAAGATCCCCTGGAGGAGGAAATGACCACCACTCCAGTATTGCCTGGGAAATCCCTTGGACAGAGGAGCCTGCTGGACTACAGTCAGTGGGGTTGCAAAGAACCAGACACAACCAAGCATACACACATGAACACTTGGGTAACACCACCAGGAAATGGGAAGGTTAGAAATTAAATAGGCTTATGTGACTCCAGGGGCTTCGCTGGTGGCTCAGACAGTAAAGAATCTGCCTGAAGTGCAGGAGACCCAGGTTCTATTCCTGGGTCGGGAAGATTCCCTGGAGAAGGAAATGGCAACCCACTCCAGTATCTTTGCCTGGAGAATTCTGTGGACAGAGGAGCCTGGTGGGCTACACGCCATGAGGTCACAAAGAGTTGGACATGACTGACCAACTAACAGATTAAAAAGATGTGACTCCGAAGGACTGAGTCTGGGAGTTTAGGCCCGGGGCTTAGACCTACCCTGTTTGTCTTTTTCCTGCAGGGCAGTCCCACCTCTGTGGAGAACAGGTGGCTGTGGAGTGGCTTAAGCCAGACCTGAAGCAGCGACTCCGCCAGCAGCTCATGGGTACCTCGCTACAGTGCCTACAGCCTGAGGGCAGCCGATTAGCCCTGGCCAGGGACCAGGGGCTCGAGTTCCAAGGGTCTCAGGTTGCCTTGCAGCTGCTGTGCCAACGGATGAAGCTGGGCAGCCCAGTGTTCCTCACTAAGTGTTTGGGCACAAGCCCTGCTGGCTGGCACCGCTTCTGGTACCAGGTAGTGATCCCTGGGCATCCGGTGCCCTTCAGTGGCCTCATCTGGGTTGTGCTGACCCCAGATGGGCAGGATGGGCATGAGGTGGCTAAGGATGCAGTATCTGCACGGCTGCTGGAAGCAATGAGTGAGTCTAGGGCCAGCCTCCTTTGGTCTACTGGGGCTGAGGCAGGAGGTACCATGGTTCAACAGTGACCTTATCCTCTCCACAGGGAGCCTTTGTCTGCACCCAGCCCAGCAGGCCTGGGCAGCCACTATCTGACTCCAAGAAGGGGAGGAGCATAGGCCCTGCCCTAGACTTGACACAGCCTCCCAGCTGGGGCAGGGCCCCAGAACACCTGGGGGCAGCTCAGGTTTGGCCAAAGTTGTGGTGAGGGAACTTCCCTTCTCCCATTCTGGGGTTTCATTGGACCCCAAGGTGTTCTGTGTCACACACACATACACACACACACACACATACCCTCTCTCCTCCTCCCACAGTTTAGTATGAATCTTTGTTTCTTATTTCCCTGTTTTGTCTTCTTTGTTGAAGTTTTTATTTGAGGGCTGGTGGAACCAAAGAGTCAAACATCTGCCTTTGCCCCCACCACTTGGTTATGGTTTTGGTGTATGTGTAGTTTTGAATTCTTCTATGCTGGTTGTATTTATATTAAACCCCTGGTTGGTGTATACCTGTGTCTGTGCTGTCTTGCCCCAACTGTGGGCTTTGTCTTACACTGGTGGAGTGAGCAGCTGCTACAAAGCCAGTACTTCTCACAGCAGTGTGCTGATCCTGAGCATCTTCTTGTGCTGCACAACAGGATAATTTCAGTTCCCAGCCTCTCTAGGGATCCAACTCAGAAAACAAGACTTTTGTCCACTGAGAACCCATCCTGAGGTTCAGCTCATCCCTTCAGTCACTGTCATCCTCACTTTTCTCCTCCTCCAGAGTTTTGGCATCCTCTCCCTCTTCCCTCAGTCCTGCAAAGAAGTCATCAGTGCTCCAGGCCTTGCTGCTCAGTGCCCGCAGTGGTCCTCCCTTTTTCTTGCGTCGGCGGTAGTCATCCACCACCAGAGCCCGCAGCTGGGCCATGTCCCAAAACTTGAGTCGCTGGTCATGGCCACTGCTGGCCAGGAAACAGCCGCAGTGGGAGAGAGCTAGGTTCTCTACAGGCTCCTCAGCATGCCGGCCCACACTGCCTACCACTCGGTTCGGCAGGATGTTGACAGCCCTAGGCAGAAAGAAAAGTGTTGGGTATGGGTTGGTTAGGTCTGCCCTTCCTATGACTTGAAGGCCATCTGGTTTCTCTCACCTGATGACTCCATCAGTAGAGCCAGCACACAGCAGACTCTCTGTCACTGGAACCATGCAGTCAATGGACTCAGCTCTCAAGGCAAAGCGGTCACTTGTGGCCCCAAAGCCATCCCAGTTGAAGAGGTAGATGGTACCTTCACTGGAGCCACATGCCACCTTCCTCCCATACTGCAGGGAAACAGGGCAAAACAGGTTTGTGGAGCCACATCAGATCAAGTCCCTCACACCTTCATCCCACCCAACCCAGTTGTACTTTCATAAGTGTAACAGAGGTGAGGTCTCCAGATTGGGGCTCAGAGAGCAACTCAAACCGGCGTCGCTTGATGTTGAAGACACCGAGGCAGCCATCTCCGCTGTAGAGAGAGCACAGCAGCAGGACTGGCTGGAGGCACTCACTGAGGGAGGCGTGTAATACAGGAGAAGGGTGGGACACAGCTTTGGGGCTGTACCTGGCTGTCAGCAGCAGTTTCTTGGCGGGATCCAGAGCCATGTCAGCAATGTACTCCTCATGCTGCCGCATATCCATTAAGGGGCCCTCCTTCCTTTGGTCCCAGAGGCGGATGCCACCTGTATCATCCCCAGTGGCCAGAACATTCTCATCCACCAGCAGCAGACTGTTGATGGGGGCACTAGAGACATAGATACAGAATTTCCTGGAGCACTTCTGTCCCAGTAGGGATGTACTGATCAATTCTTACCCTTTATCTCAAAACACAATAGGCTTCCCCTTACCCATGAGCCTTGGAAATGCGTCTTTCCAGTCGGCCCAGCTCCACATCTAGAAAATGGATGGCTTTGTCCTTGGAGACAGTAACAAGTTCTGGTGGGGGAAATGCCCAGGTCATGGTACTGTTCACTGCTCCCTTCCCACCACCACATTGCTGGCGGTCTTCCCTAATACTCACTCTGCCCATCTTCAGAGAAGACAACGGCTCGACAGGACTTGAGGTGGTGACCTGAGGACCAGAGCTCCTTGGTTTCTCCCTCTTGGCAGGAGTAGGAAAAGCTGGGGAGAACAGAAGAACAATGAATGACCCCAGACCTCACCTGGCAGTGTAGGACCAACTAGCCAACTTTCAATCTACCTAGGAGTTACTAATTGTACACCTCCAAGCCCAAGGAGCATACCATCCCATTCTCCCATTTTCAGTGAGCTTCAAATGTTAGATCTTTTTTTCACTCAATGTATGTTTTGGGACCTCATCCAACCCCCATCCCTCTTCATCATTGGAAACCCTAGCCTGGGGAAAGATTAGGTATGAATCACTCTGGAAGTCCAAAACTAACAACAGAAGAACAGGCCAGAGGTTGGAAATTTAAAGATTAATAAAGACAGAGAACTTGCACTCCAGGTCTATGGCAGCTAAGTGTGAAAGTGTTAGTCACTCAGTCGTTTACAACCCCATGATCCCATGGAGTGTAGCCCACCAGGTTCCTCTGTCCATGGAATTCTCCAGGCAAGAATAATGGAGTGGGTACCCATTCCCTTCTCCAGGATCTTTCTCACCCAGGGATCAAACCCAAGTCTCCTGCACTGCAGACATATTCTTCACAGTCTAAGCCACCATTGAAGCCCAGGGGAGCTAAGAGAAGCCACAATTAATTATAGTACATTGTGACCACATGCTGAAATAGTGGTAGGATGAAAAGGCAGAGAGAACAGAGAGGTACCAGCCTGTAAGCTCAGCTTTGAGGCAAGTACCTGTCCAGAGATTATCCACAGTGCCTGCCTCAGCAGATTTTCAAAAAGGGTCCAATAAATGTTCTGTCCCAGTGCCTAACATGAAGAAGCTGCTTAATAAATATTCACAAACTGAATGAATGCCTTGGAAGGGAAGAGAGTCTTAGAAAGCTAACCACGTTGATGACACCTGAGTTGGATCATGAAGAATAAGTAGTTCACCTGGCAGAGAACAAGGGGCAGATACTGGAGATAGATGCTGATGTCCTTCCCAAGGCAGAAAAAAGGGATGAGGAGAGTTCAAGTGGCAAGAGAGGTATGGCTAAATCTTGAAAGATGAGCTGAACTGGGCTTAAAACAATCATGCAGGCCAAAAAGAAGTCTGAATTGAATTCTTTGGGCAAAAGGAACCTCTCTGGAATGGTCATGAGTTAACTTCAAGGCCTCCAGAAGGCAGTGGCTGAGGGTAGGAAGAGGAGATAAACAGAAGACATGAGGGGTATGAAGAAAGGTGACTCCCAAGTACCTGACACTGTAAACATGGACAGAAATAGTAAACCGCTCTACAAAATAAGTATTACTGTTATTTTGTTTTTTCCTGGCTGTGCCACTCAGCTTGCGAGATCTTAGTTCCCCAATCAGGGATGGAAACTGGGACCCTGGCAGTGAAAGCAGCAAGTCCTAACCACTGGACCACCAGGGAATTACCCCTTGTTCCCACTTGCAAAGATTAAAAAAAAAAAATTTAACTTGCCCAAGGACACTGTAGCTAATGAGGGGTTTGGGATTTAAATCCATTAAGTAAATCTGATAGAACAACTCTCCTGGTTAGGGCCTTCAATGATTTTTCACTGCTTCCAGCTTATATTTTTTATTCAAAAAGCAAACATGTGTTGAGCACTCACCCTGGGCTAGAAGCAGCAGACATAATGAGAACTAAACAGACTACAGATTATACACTCCAGAACACTGTATTTCAAACTCTAGTCGTGACCCATTAGTGAGTCAGCATTTTCTGTATGCCCACGATTACAATAGGATAAAATAAACCAGAAAATATCAAAGTGCACCACACAAAACATAAAAGGTATTTTTACTGTGGGGCGAGGTCAAAAAAGTTAAATTTTTTTTAGTGGAGGAGAAAGCATTCAAATTATTACACAAATTACACATCATTATGCAGTTTAGGAGCAAAAGGTATCTGGTGCCAAGGCAGCATCTAACTGATAATCTAATTTAGTCTGCACCACCTTGGAAGAGTGAGGAGATGCTGAGAACTCTGGGACAATAGGTTCAAGAGGGAAATTCCAGACAGAATGATAATGTGCAAAGGAGCTGAGCCTTCAAGGTGCATTTTTTATTTATTTATTTATATATATATTTTTTTATTTGAAGCAGCTTTATTCAAGTACGTTAAGTCAAATAAGCTAAAGAAGGTGAATGCATTTTGTAAAATGTAAAACAATGTGCAAATTCAAGTGAAATCAGTAATGCTGCTGCTACTGCTGCTAAGTCACTTTAGTCGTGTCCGACTCTGTGTGATCCCATAGACGGCAGCCCACCAGCCTCCAACGTCCCTGGGATTCTCCAGGCAAGAACACTGGAGTGGGTTGCCATTTCCTTCTCCACAAGGTGCATTTTTTAAAAGGTAACAATGAATAAGCACAGAAAGCAAAAAAACTGAACAAGGGCCAGAAGGTCAAGGCCCTTAACCAGATTAAGGAATCTGAATCCTAAAAACAAAGGTAAACTATTGAAGGGTTTTAATCAAGGAAGTGAAGGGGTCGGATCTGTGTTTTTAAAAAAATCAGTTAAAATGGGCAAGAAGGGAAAGCAGGGGGCCCAGCTGGTCCTGTTTCAGAATCAATACATATTTCGGTGGGAAGTAAGTGTCTTGAAGGCCTAGTTGTTCCGCTACTTGTCCGGGCTCCGTCAGGGCATTTCAGCCACTCTTTCAGTTCTTTTAAGAGATTTGTGTGGTAACCTGCTTAAAGCCGAACGTTATTAAACGAACTGGACATGATTTAAGTCTTGTAAACTTAATCTCCCCGTAACTTTCTTTCCTTATCCCAGCTCCATTCCTGAGGAGCTTCCAGACTGAGCAGCCCTAGACCCACCACACTCTTCACGCCCCCATCTCTGCCCTGCACTTACACAAACACGTCCCCATCCACGTCCCCCGCTGCCAAAAGGTCGCGAGCCGGATGGAACGCCAGCCCACTAGCCGGAGCCTCCAGGACGATATCTTCCGGAGTGTCCCGGATCCGGGCTGGGGCTTCCGTGGCGTCGGGATCCTCCTCGTCGCTCCCATCCTCCGCGGCCCTCTGCTCACACATGCGGTCCATGCACCAGATTACCTGAGCCGCGAAGGAAACGGGAAGCGAACCCAAGAACTAGCTACAAAGAGGTAGGAATGGCCCAGAAAACCGCTTCAGGATTGAGGGGCTGGACAGGAAGTGGCGTTTAGGCGTTCTCCGTAACCCGGAAGAGGCGGAGCCAGACTCGCTGGTAGGTGAAAACGAACGGAGCTCGGCCGCTTAAGCCCGGTACTTCCATGCGTTGCAATGGAGAGTTGCTGGGCTGGCTATACAGCACAACCCTCAACCCCCTGCTTGGCCTCTTCACCTGGAGATGGGAACTGCGTTTTCCTGATCCAGGCTGACAGCCATAAGGAAGGCTAAGCCGGGAAGAACTGATGCTTTTGAATTGTGCTGGAAGACTTGAGAGTGCCTTGGACATGAAGGATATCAAACCAGTCAATCTTAAAGGAAATCAACCCTGAATATTCATTGGAAGAACTGTTGCTGAAGCTCCAATACTTTGGCCATCTGATGCGAAGAGTCGACTCTCTGGAAAAGACCCCGATACTGGGAAAGATTGAAGGCAAAAGGAGAAGAGAGCGACAGAGAATGAGATGGTTAGGTAACATCACAGATTCAATGGACATGAATTTGAGCAAACTTCAGGAGATAGTGAAGGACAGGGAAGCCTGACGTGCTGCAGTCCATGGGGTCTCAGAGTCAGACACGACCTAGTGAGTGAACAACCACCCCCAAAAGGTAAGGATGACTGCCTGCCCCGCCCTCAGGGGAGGAGAGGAGGACGCCAGTCCTTCATGGCTTGGTGAAAAGACCAAGATGAGCCACAACCAGTTTGATCAGTAAGTGACAAAAGCCCACACCGCAAGAATTTGACTTACGGGGGTCCCTGACAGCAGGCAGCCGACTCACACTTAAGCTGCAGCCACGGATGGATGCTGAACATCCTCGTGGCCAAAGCAACTGTGCCCCATCAGTTTCTACTGTTTGGCTGCAGACCCTCAGCGGGACTGGGCCAGTAGTGCTGAGCGGGCAAGGAGTTGCTGAAAAGGAAAAATTGGCACAACAGTTGACATTCTGATTACCAAAGATTCCGCAAAGATGAGAGCACTCTGTACTGTGGGACAGATGAGGAGGAGCATGGGCTCCTGTCTGGACAATGTTCTCACATTGCAGTATAAGCCTTCTAAGACATCTTACATGCTGATACCCAGCTCCCTTAAGAAGAGGTGAAAGAAGTGAGGTTAGAGACCTCAGCGAGGCTCCAAGTCCCTTGTATGGTCTTGTGAGTCCTTGTTCCTCACGATGCAGCCACCTGGTTACTTCCAGAAGGCTTGGTGGTACTTGCAGAAACTTAAACTGGCAGTCAACCCCCAGGTCTGGATCTTAAGTGACCCTCTGCTGCTACTGCTAAGGCGCTTCAGTCGTATCAGACTCTACGACCCCATAGATGGCAGCCCACCAGGCTCCGCCTTCCCTGGGATTCTCCAGGCAAGAACACTCTTCATCTGAGCCAGGTCGGTTTCTGTGACCTTTTACCTAATTGTGACTGCTGCCACCAACCATGAAATCAGGGTATCACTTACTGTCTGAAATTAACCCATCTAGGTGTTATTGCAGACAGAGCCCAATTTCAGCCTCCTAGACGCCATGCACAAAGCTGGCTTCCTCAAAAAACCCTTACTCTCTCAAGGTGAAAGTAACCAAAGGCAATGGCTAAGGTAGCCATCTAGCTTTCCTTGGATCTTGTAAGCCCTCAGGTTGTACCTCTGGGAAGGTAGTGGCAGCTATGGACCAGCCAGAAATAAATTGTTACCTTTGTTGACAAGTACCAAAGTGCTGGCAGTTAAGCTGAGTAGAAGAAAAGGGTGGTGAAGGAGTGAGCTCAAGGCCGGAGAGCCCACACCTAGGCCTTGACAAACTGTTCAGTGTGTTGAAGGGCACCCTCTTATCTAGGACAGGGATTCCGCAAGTGAGGGATTCCTCATTTCCCCTCCAACCCAATAAGCAGTGATTTCTGCTTGGAATTACTGAAGATTACAGCAGGGCATAAATCTGTGAAAGGTTTTTTGTTCCCAGGAGTGTTTCTCATCAGGTGCCTTCACCTAGAGCCCAGTTGTGCACAACCTTGGGATCAGACTGGCAGCCCATTGGGCTAACCCTAAGTCCCAGAGAACCTCTACCCTAAGACTAGGTCCCCAGATGAGTCTGCTATTTAAGACCAATCATCCTTGTTTTTCTGGGCTATCAGTGAGGGTCAATTGTCCCTTCTCCACTGGGTATCCAGGCTACTATATATATTGCTTAGGAATCTATTAACAGAAGCACAGCTCAGCAAAGGACTGAGCTGACCTTTACCATGTGATGTTTATACAATCAGTGGGATTAGTAGACTTCTTGGTGTACCTGGGCCCTCAACATACATAAGACAGCAGGTTAACCAACTTTAATGGGATCAAAACATTATACAATGAAATTTATATACATTCACACACACACAAAAATCTTTCAACTTTTTTTTGGAATTGTATAAAGCAAGCAGTGGGGAGTAAATCCTTGTGGAGATTATTCTTGGAATTGGAACCAGAGATTTTAGTATTTTGGTCTTTTCACTTCAACTCTGCAATAGAAGGAGAAATGAACATAAGATCAATATACTAAGCAATTCTCACCAGTCCCACAGAGGAAAAATAATGCTGCTCACCCATCAGCTTCCATCTTCTTCCTCTTCTCAATGATCTGCAAGAACAACAGTTATAGTTGACAGACTGCCATTCTAAGCTCACCTGAAACCCAAGGCTGACCTCTCTCCTACTTCATGGCTCTCCAATCCCTTGAGTGGTTCCTGAATCTGTGGGCAAGTATGTCTTCCCAGCTAAGGCCCTCCAACCCAGAAACAGTCCCACTTACCGCACTAATCTTTTTCCACTGGCGATCAAGCTCTGCTTTGTCATTGGTTTCCTTGAAGCGCCTGGTTTTCCGCCCTTCAGACATCTTGATGCCATATTGGAATGCAGCTCTGAAGGGAAAAAAAGGGGAGTTGAGGGAAGGAGGCATCAGAGGTTACAGAGAAGTAGCAAGGTGTTCCCAGAGGACCTATGAGCAGAGAACTGATTTCGTAATGTTTCAGCCAGACTTCGCCCTCTAACCACCCCCCATCCCTCTCCTCACTCTTGGCTGTATTTAGTACCAAGACTCACTTGGGCAAAGCCTCCTTGTTGTTCATATACTCGCTATATTCCTCCTGGGTGTCAAAGTCCCAGCGGCCTAAAGGACCTTTCTTGTTACCCTGTTGCAGGACAGAATGGGGGGGGGGGGGGCAGGGAAGGAAGAGTTGTCAGTGGAAATGAAATTTTAGCCCTTGATTAAAGCCCAGGCTCTCCCATAATCCCAGGTTTTATCATTAATAAATCCTACCTTAATAAACAATAATAAGTGTTTACTATGTACTTACTATGGGTTGGGAAGATCCAATGCAGAAGGGAAAGGCTACCTACTCTAGTATTCTGGCCTGGAGAATTCCATGGACTGTATAGTCCATGGGGTCACAAAGAGTTGCACAACTGAGCGACTATCACTTCACTCACTCCTATGGGCCAGGCATTATTCTGCACACTTAACATGTACATTATTTAATTCTCTCAGAAACTCTTCTGAGAGAACTTAGAGTTCTCTCCATTTTCCTAATAAGGAAACTGAAAAATAAGCAGTAACATAATTTGACATGGTGACAACACTAATACCTGGCAGAGCCAGGGTTAAGCAAGGCTCCAAAACAGAATTAAACCATGCTGTTAAGCATAAAAGTACAGAGAGAACAAGGAAAAAGATTACACGTCTTCACCCTTATTGGTGTTTGGTGCTTTTGTTTGTTTAAAGCTTAGAGGAAAATATCAATCCTGGCTATAATAAAACTCAAGTTATTTTCCTTTTTCTCCTGCCAGTTATTTTCTAAAAACTGAAATTCCTTCTGCCCTTTTCTACATGTGCACTAAAGGCCTGCTTACTGCCTAAGACAGAAGTCAAAGCCTGGCACTTTATAGAAAATAAAAAGAAACATATTCTTGGCCCTATCTCATTTGGCTTTGTGGTGACGCTTTAAAACAGTTAAACTGCCCAAGACCCACAATGCCACTGCTCCTGCTACTCCAGCTAACGGAAGATGAGCCTCAGGAAATGACAGATCTTTTGGGAGGAGGAAACGGGATATGTGTGAAACAGTAACTGCCTCCACCCATTCTTCCAGCTCCACACCTGGTCCATTTTGCTATAATCCACCTCCTCATCACTGTCCACAGCCATGTCATCCATCCTAAAAAGAAGCAACAGTTTAAAAGAGATGATGGAATTCCAGACTCCTATGCTTCATTCAGAAACCTACCTACTAAGAGACTATATGCCTAGGAATAGCCATCCCTCCTAGGCCTCCCACACAGAGCCTAACAGAATACTTTATCCAGTAAGAAGTACCCCTGGGTTCCAGCAAGTCAGATTTCCACCTCACTGCTACTACTCCCAACCTTGTTCTCCAATCATCCCAGTCCACCTTCTTCAATAGAGTCTCAGGACTGCCCTGGTAGTCCAGTGCTTAGGAATCTACCCACCAGTGCAGGGGAACAGGTTCAATCCCTGATCTGCAACTAAGTCTGCGTGTCCCAACTATTGAGCCTGAGCTCCACAACAGGCAACGCCACTGCAACTAGAGAGTAGCCCCCGCTCATCACAACTAGAAAAGACCCGCACACAGCAGAAAAGACCCAGCATAGCCAAAAATAAAATTAATTAAAAATAAATAAAAAGCTATGTGACGATTATTATTAAAAGAAAAAAAAGTCTCACGTACGTGGCTGGATAGCACTCAGCATAGCTATTGGACATGCCAAAGAAATCTCCCAGCTGCTTCTTGTCCTCTGGCTTCTTCAGCATATGCTACATTAAAGAAAATAATTCTACCAACAGCAGAAAAACTTCAAGCAGGAAGGGCTAGAAGCCTCAACATGAAAACTCTTAAGAAGAGGGCTAGAACGTGAATGGGTCCTTTGAAAAAGGGGAAATCATGACTTCATCCTTGTCAAAATCCAGCACGAAATGATAAGAGCAAGACATGTGGGGGGTGGGGAGGGGTGGTGGTTATGGGGAAGCAGGTGGAGTTGGAATGAAAAGAGAACAGTTTGCTAGAACCCACGAACACACTGAAATAAAGGATATGATTCAGTGCCTTCCCAGCCGGCAGATCCAGCAAACTTTTCATTGATAGACTTGATCAACTCCTTGGCAGATCCGGGTCCTGCGCAGAAGAGAACTCTGTTCAGACTTTTAAATAAGGAATTTACAACCTCTTCCCTACAACACACTTCCCACCTGTGCTTTTTGTAAGAACATTTTTTTTAAGCAACAGAATTCTTTAACTAAAGAAGTTTTAATCACATTTCAACTCAAAATGAGCTACTCTGCTTGAGATGCAGTCGTGTGCCCAGAATATCCTTCGCTCAACCTGCCTCACATCCTCAGAACCCCACAGCTGGGAGAATTACATCAAACAAATATGGCCTACCATTGTGCAGGAAGACTGAATTCCACACTTATCTTCTATCTACCCCATAAAGCAAGGCATGGATCTTTCGAGAACCCAGAATAGGAAGTTCCCCGGTCCCACCCTTGGCAGCTCTGAAATCTGAGTCAGACTCTCAGTCCAGAACAAAGTAGCACTGCCAGAGCCAATGCAAGATGCCCCACGTACAACTCACCTTTGTCAACATCCATGGGCTGGAAAGAAAACAGAAACTGAAGTGAGTGTCACCAAAAAGGATGCCCACTCATCTCTCCCCCAAGTTTGAAACAATTTGCTACCCCACCCCTTGCCCACATTTCCAGAACAGATTAGTTGACCCAGTTGCTGCTATGGAGCCATGAGGCACCTATATAACTCACGGGGGTTCTATACCTGGTTGGGCAGCCACAAAGATGGGCAGCCCCTCCACCTGGTGCCCGGGACTCCCACTCACCTCATCGTCCACTTTTGGCTTCTCAAAGTAGCTGTGCCTCTTCTTCTCTTCTTCTCGTTCTCGGTCCCGCTCCCGCTCTCGGTCTCGTTCTCGCTCCCGTTCTCTGTCACGGTCTCTGTCTCTCTCCCGATCACGCTCCCGTTCCCGGTATCTCTCCCGCTCCTTGTCTCGAGGAGTCTTGGTTGTGGAGGGCACATAATCCCCAATATCTTCAAATATACTAGGAAAACAGAGATCCCAAGCTGACAAAGACACACATATTTCCATCTCCCCCAACCATTTTTCCAGATTCTCACACCAAGGCCTCCCCCAAATGCCAAAGACAGGAAACCCAGAAGACCTTCTTCCCTCAGATCAGGAGTGGGGGCTAGGATACATACTTCATGTCAGCTTCCGGGGGTTTCTTCTCTTCCATTTTCCCTGTAACATAAGGAGAGTAATGAAAGCACTCCTGAGTTAATTTCCACCCAGCCTCACCATGCTCCCCAGCTCTCAATACCCTTTTATACATCTTCTTTTTAAAAGATGGGACAACAAAAGCTATCCCTACTTCCCCTCCCCATGCCTCAAAACTGACCACTGCTTCCTGGGTGGGTCAAGCAGACAGAACCTAGATGTAACTATCCCCTTCCTAATGCTTCATTGCTCCCATTTTTCTCTGGTCCCCAGGAGCCTCCCAATGCTCTGGAAACAGAAGGCTCCAGGAGACCTTGGTTCCATCCTCAAATGCCCCTCAAAGGCTAAGGTTTCTCTCCCTAACCCTCCAGGTTACCTTTATCTTTCTTTTTGAGCTTCTTGTTGCGGGTACCCTGCCTCAGGTAGGAAAGGATCTGGGTGAGCTTGCTGATGACAATGTCATTTGTAGTCAGTGTGGTCTGGGCCTGAAAAATCCAAGAAGAATGTTATCCCACTAAGCAGGACTCTTCATTTATTCATTCATTTACTTTAACAAACTGAAGGATGGGTGAAAATTAACTAGGTGAACACAGGTAGAGGAGGTGTTATAAAAGGACATTCTGGACAGATGAAACAGCATACAAAGGCCTGGGTCAAAAGTGAATCTAGTACATTCAAGAAAGCCAGGATGTTTGGAGAACAGGGAAGCGTGGTAAAAACAGACTGCAAAGGCCAGAGTTACAGGGCCTCACAGGCCATGATAAAGATTTTGCTTTTTATCCTAACGGTAAGAAATCATCAAAAGCTTCTAAACCGTGAGGAAACAAAATTCATGTTGTGGAATGATCACTCTAGTCATGTATAAAAATAATAGAAAAAAGGATGGAAAAACACAGGAAGTGGTAATGGCCATATAGTACAGGGTTTCTTTTTGAGGGTGATGAAAATGTTTTTGTTTTTATGAGAATGTTTTAAAATTGATTTTTATGCCAGTTATACATTCACAGTATATTCTATAAATATACTAAAGCCACTGAATTGTACAATTTAAAGGGGTGAATTGTATGGTATGTAAATTACATCTCAATAATAATAAAAGTAAATATAATACTGAAAGGGAAACAGAGTGGAAGTGTGGAAACTAATTAGGAGCCTCTTTTAATAGTTTCAGCAAGAGATGATGGCTAAGAATGGAATGTTACTGTGTTACTGGCGGAGACAGAGAAGTCAATGGATTCAACTGAGATTTGGGAGGTTAAAATGTGGACAGGACTTGATTAAATGTGGTAGATGAGGCTCAGGGCAACATCAAGGCTGATTACCAGGTTTGAGGCTCACATGGCAGGCTCTTGGGACTTGGGTCACTCACCTCCATGGTGGGGCAATCAGCTTTGCTGCGGATAAGAGTAGTGGGGATGTCTGTGTCAGCGTACTCATCATCTAGGTCTACCACATAGGCCATGCGGCCTGGAAGAAACAGCTCATTCCGCTCATATGCTTTGCTCTTGAAGAGCATGCGGTAAACATTTCGGCCTACAAAAAGAGAAACAGAAAAGTTGCCAATGAGAACCTTCTACAACAGGTGCAATTTACTTTTAGCTGATAAGAATACCAAGTATGAGAGTTAGGTGATTTACTACCACTTAAGTCATCTGACTACTGCACTCCTAGAGCTACTAAGAGACAGAACAAAGAATGGGACCCTGGCCATTTAACTCCAAAGTCTGAGCTCTTATCCACCCTTCTTACACTGCCTTCTGAATACTGTGTGCCTAGCACTGTATTAGGCCCTGTGACGGAGGAGGATGAAGTTTACACTAATACTGATGAAGATCTGAAGATGGGGAAAAATAGCACTACTACATGCCCAATGTAATAAGACATGTTACACATATTATTTCTCTTTGTCCCAATAATCCCATGAGGTATATTAACCCCATTTTGCAAGCGGACAAGCAGGAGCTGAGAAACTGTTGGTTGCACCCCAAATCACATGCTTTGCATGATTTCACCACAGGATTCAAATGCAGGTTTCCAAATTCTGAGTTTTTAATCACCAACCATGCTACCTCCCTTAATGGATAAGCCCAAATCTGAGAGAGCATCCAGCCTGAGGGGACATTAGTGCGTGCGAGTGTGCTAAGTCGGTTCAGTCGTATCTGACTCTTTGTGACCCATACTATGGACGGTAGCCTGCCAGGCTCCTCTGTCCATGGGATTTTCCAGGCAAGAATACTGCAGTGGGTTGCCACACCCTCCTCCAGGGGATCTTCCCAACCCAGGGATGGAAACTGCATCTCTTGGATCTCCTGCATTGGCAGGCAGGTTCTTTATCACTAGCGCCACCTGGGAAGCGCAGGGACATTAGTAATATATACGAAATAACTACCGGGGACATTAGTAATATATATTAAGTAAATAAGTCCACATCTGAGTTCTATTAAGAGTAGTAGTATGTGGGAGCTACCTGGTTTGGGGACAAAAAAAGAGATAAAAGTAGGTGGAGGGAGAAGGGAAGCCTACCCTGCCCAAGCACTGAATTCCCTACAAGTCATCTGGAATGCAGAGGCACTAGTGCAGAAATTCTGTACTCACCCAAACGTGTTTTAAATTCAATTTTATTTTCAGGATCCTCATCTTTCCTGAAAAGACAGAAAGAACATTCTTGCTAAATGTGTTCCTATGTTTGGCCCCACCTTTCTAAATTCTCAAGCTCTCCCTGATGCTTACTTACTTAGTTTCCTTCTGGGGCTTTTCCATCATTTCTTCCTCCTCTTTCTCTTTGCTGGCAATTTCAGCTCGTACCTAACAGGAAAGCACTTAAGGTTTACCCATTTATTCACTTTACATATCTTTACTCAACACCATTACGCCACACTGTACCAGGAACTAAGAATTCAATACTAAAGAAAACAATATAGTCCTTGCTTTAATGGGGCTTATAAAAAGAAATGCAGACAAATTAAACAATTAAACAACAAAATGTGGTAACTGCTATAAATAAAACAGAAGAGCTACACAAGTGTGCAGGTAGTAGGAGGTAAGGAGTGGGGAGACAACCATACCTAGGTGATATGGGAAGGTTTGCTTCCCCAAGAAGATAAAACTGAAGCTGAGACTTGAAGGACAAATAGCAACTAGTCCTACAGAAGGGTCACCGTGAGATCTTTTAGATGGTTTGAACTAAGAGCAGCCTCCCTCGTCACCCAAAAAGGCCCTTATAAGAGCATTCAGCATGGCAGTATTACTCTCCACCTACCAACCAAGGCTCACCTTTTGAAGCAGAGCAAAATCCAAGCCTTTCACCAAATGGGTGTGTTCCATGTCACCACCCAAGAATTTAGACTCCTGGATCAACTGTCTTCTTTTCTCTGCAGCTGATTTGTCCCTGGAGAATGAAACAGACCACATAAGAACTAGACTTTGAATAAATAATTTGAAAAATGAAGCCTAGAAAAAAAAAATAACCATCCTTTGTGGGCAGGAAGTGCCTCTTGAAATGGCTTGGTATGGGGAAAAGGCTTTCCAGAGCAAGGAAAATGTGAAGAATTCATACTGCCACTGTATGACTCTGCAATGCTGAAAATCATGCCCTGGCCCACTCAGTACTCACGCCTCAGCAGTGGGGCCCACAGCCCTGTAGTTAGCCGTGGTGCTGATCAGTTCCGTTTCCTCATAATCTTTGTTCACGCCATCCCGCCGTTCTTTGGCACGGTCCCGGTACTTCTCTGCTAGTTCTCTCTCTCTCTCAATTTCTTGTTGGCGAAGTTTGGCATAGTAACTGTGACCAGGGAAGGCAAATGTGTGAGGCTCAGCCTGTTCCTGCCTGTTTCTTTATACCTTCATCCAACTCTCCATGCTGAAAGCTCATATATGTCCTGACAGAACTGCTGGTCACCTCTTTTTGTTTTTAATATTTATTTGTCTGCACTAGATCTTAGTTGTGACACGAGGGATCTTCCATCTTCGCTTGGGCATGTGGGATCTAGTTCCCTGATCAGGGATTGAACCCAGGCCCCCTGCATGGGGAGGGCAAAGTCTTAGCCACTGGACCACCAGGCAAGTCCCTGGCCACCTCGTGACAGTCCTCAAAAGCAGAGCTACAGCTTCCTCCAGCTCACAGATATGCTGTTCTAAAGCCACCTCAGTATACTCCATCTGTCACTTCAGAATCTTTCATTATCACCCAGCCCTATATCACTGAGTCTCTACAGGTATGAGACTTTTCCATATGGCAACCAGAAAGTCACCTGAATTTTTATCGCCTTCCAAATTTCACCTGAAAATAGGTCATTTCTTCCCAGTCCTTCTCAAGAAGAGAGGAAAAAGTAAAGTTCAAGATCCAGGAAGCTTGGTGTCATATAAATAATAGCAATGACAATGATGACGGTGGCAACCAAGATTGACTGGATGGTTACTATATGCCAGGAACTGGTACTAAGTGTTTACATGGACTGTCACAGTTGATCCTCAGGACAACCTAATAAAAATTATCACTATCTTGATTCTACCCCTGAGAATATTAAAGATTAGAGACGCTGAGCAAAATGCCCAAGAATATCCAGCTAGAACTGGTAAAGATGAGATTAAAACACCACAAGGTGGCTCCAAAGCCCTAAACTGCCAAATAAACTGCCATTCTAAATATCATTCCTCTCCACTATGAAAGCAGAGAACCTCAAGACAAGAAAGGAAAACCTCAATCTCTTGGCTCCTAACTAACCCCTATTCCTTACCCCCAAATACCATCTACCACAAAACCCAACACGCCTCCACCTTCCTTTACCTTTTCTTTTTTCTCCTTCGTGCAGCTGGATCTTCATCCTCATTGTACTCCCTTGGCATCCTAGCAAAAAAAGAAATTCACGGATAGCAAAATATTGCCACAGCCCAAGAAACCCCAAGAAGTGCCCTTGAGGATTAAACAAAAGCCTAGAATACTGACCAAAGCAAAAACGGTCAGTTTTAATCAGGCAGAGATCCTTGTCAATATTTGTAGGTGAGTCCTTCTCAAATTTTAGAAAGCATCACAACCATCTGAAGGACTACTAAAATAATATATACCCAAATATCTGCCCTAGAATCTGAGTCTGTGGGGCTGGAATGGATCCAGAAATCTACTTATTTAAGCACCAGCAGCAACTCTAGTTGGTCCAACAAATGGTCCGTGGAACATACTCTGAGAAAAACTGAGATCCCTAGAGCATCCCAGTCTTTCCTGGAGCTTCAATCTCAAGAGGGAGAGAATCAAAACCATGGACTTCAAAAAAAAAAAAAAGGCTTTCAAGTTCCTAAGACATCTAGTTCAATAAATTTTCCATAGAAAATAGTCAGGACACAGACTGGATCAACCCAGAACTTACTCATGGTGACGTGACTTAGAGGGTGGTGCAGAGGTAGGTGCAGCCCTTGGGGTCATAAGAAGTTTCCTGAAGTCTTCATTAGTGAGTTTTGATCTAAAGGGCAAAAATTTTTACTAATTAGTACCCAATGAGAACTGGAAAAGGAATATGTAAAACATATGGTTCACTTTACTAGAAATCAGGGAAATAGAAATTAAAACAAAGACATGCCCTTTTTAATGCATCAGTGCTAATGATTAAAAAGTTTGATAAATGAAGAATGAGTGAGGATTTGGGAAGTGGATATTCTCATATCACCAACAGGAATATAAATCAGCACAGATAACTAGGAGGACGATTTGCCAGTATCTTTCTTAAAATTTAAATGTGTAATATCCTATGATGCAGCAACTCCATTCATCTGTATTTAACCTGGTCAATTACTGGCATTATGTGTATAAGGCGTGTGAAAGAGATCTAATTACAGTTTTGAAAATAATAAAAACTTGGGAACAACCTAAACTCTCACTGGAGACTATTAATAAATAAACTGTGACAGTATTTCCCAAATGTGGAGAACATAGCACTGATGGCATAAGATATAATTTTAACTGATACAATGACCAAACTCAAATAAGTTTCCTTTGAATTCTCTTCAGAGTAGGCCTTTTCCTTGGCCTGCTGAGCCCACTGTAGCAAAGAATCCTGCTAGGTCTCCCCAAAAATGATTCTTCGACACTACCAAAATACGAATTAAGACTATTGCAAAAGGGGATAGAGATCAAAACTCAACTCTGAATACAACAGAGACAATAGGGAATTTATGGAAAATTACTCAGACATCAAAGGTATAGTGGAAGACGAATTTGATTAGATTATCAAGAGGCATAACTGGATCTCATTGATTGATTGATGGATGGATGGATGGTATTCTCCACACCCTAACAGAATTCTTTGCTAAAACTGGGTTCAGGAGACCTGGTAAAAAATATAAGCCCTGCAGAAGCCTGACTAGAGTTTGGTCAAGAAGGGAGTCCTTCAGCAGAGATATGCATCCCTACTTCGGGGCTGACTACATTTCCACTTGGGGTCACTAGGACACAGCTATCCCATACTATAGAGTTCTGACAATGGGATTCTGGGGTCTGAGCCCTGGCCCTGATCCACCAGCATTTTAGAAACCTATGTGGGGGATGCACAGCCATCACAGCTGTTGGCACCGGGATGCAATCACTTCTGTGTGTACTGTGTGGCAGAGTCCAGCTCCAGCCACCTGGACACTTACTACATGAACCTCACGTGCCTCTCCCTGCCAGGTAGTCTGGGGACCCATGCTCATGCCTGGAGGGACATTGATGAGACAAGGCGTGAGCTAAGAGAAAGCCAAAGGACAGGCTGTGAGGGAAGATGAAGGCAGGGTATCTTGCCTGGGAGGAAGATGAAGTTGAGTATCACACTAAGGGTGAGGGTTGGTCTCTGTTGCTGCTGAGGCAGAACAAGAACCAAGTAGGACTGGCTATCAGTATACTTGATGCCAACAAGTATGTAGGTAACAAGTAGGGTAGGAAAAACTTTCCCTCTACCCTCTTATATTCTGTACCAGAGATCTGCAAATTAAACTGACAAAAGACAAACTTAAAAAAAAAAAAAGGAGTCCTTGTCACTGCCATGAAAATAAGGACCAAGATATTGAGAAGGGAAAATCATCAGATGGCAAAATTATATACACACAATGTAACATAACTTAATTTTAATATTTTAACTCATAAGGCAATGATATATTTTACTGAGATATAAATGTATGTGTATAAATGCATTTTAAAAAGAGTAGCAAAAAAAGGTATGTGTAAAAAAGGTAAAGTGGTTACCTCTAAAAAAGGGACTGAAATTGGGTATGTTATCAAAGACAACACTGACTTCATTCTGAAGTTTTAATTCTATACAAAAATTAATTCCTAAATAATGCAAAATTAAACATGAATTTTTAAAAATTAGCACTCACCCTGCCATTATTTCCCCTCTAACACTTTTATGCAGTTGGCCTAACCCAGTTAAAGTTCACAGAGATAATAGGGCAAGTGGTATGATTCTCCGACCATTCTTCCTGACAAGACATTCAGAATTCTTTCACCATCACCACCACCACTTCGCTCATTTCCCAGCTCATTCCCATGGTTCTACATTAAAACACTCACTGGTGGAAGGAGTGAGGATCGTCCACATCGTGGCCATCTGGAGCCAAGGGATTGGAGAATGGCTCGCCTAACAAAAAGAATTTATATTAATTTAATAAATCTCTTTAGAGTCAGGTCCTGTGCGAAAGTTGTGGATTCAGAAGTGAACAATACAGATGTCTTTCCCTGTCAACTTGCTCACAATCTAGTGAGGCAAAAAGTCAAGAACAGCGACACTGACAATACAGTGTAAAAAATGCTGAAGCAGAAAAACACAAGGAGCTACGGGAGCGCAGAGGACGGGACCCCTAAAACCAGGCTGGAGGATCAGCCAAGAAATACTGAACATGACATCTAAGATACTACGCAAAAGATAAACTGACATAACAAAATTAAGTGACGGGTTGGGGTTGGTTCACAGATAAATCTTATCTGTCGTGGGCTGGGGCAAGAACAAGATTTAGGGACAATCTGGAGTTTCCCGGCCTCGTTCGGGGCCCAACTGCTTTGCCAGGCTCCAAGCGTCACACTCCCGGCCCGCCTCCACTCCGCCCCACCCCCAACACATACGGCTTAAATTCTGAGGCCAAAATAACACGCCAAATGTCCCGAGTCCCGCGGGGAAAGAAGGGGAGATGACCCAAGCCTTACTATCTCGCTCTGGCATTTCGTCCGCGGTGTTTCAACCACAACGACGACCGATGATCCGGTAACAACACAACGCTACAGGAACCTCCCCACAATGCACCTCACGAGACCACCCACAATTCCTTTCGGGCCCCAGCTTTTCCGTCTCGGCCGCGGGCGGAGAAATCAGAGCAGGAATTGACTGGCAATGCTTTTATGGCACTGGCTAAGCATGGCCCCGCCCCTTGTATACGCCAACCTATCACGGGGCTGGAGCGTCCGAAGCTGATTTGATAGGATTACTTGGCCGGAAGGTCTAGGGCGGATGATTGAGTACTAGCTGAGATGGCGGCGGCTGCAGCGATTCGTGGGGTCCGAGGCAAATTGGGTCTTCGTGAAATTCGTATCCATTTGTGCCAGCGCTCGCCCGGCAGCCAGGGCGTCAGGTGAGGCGCGGCCCAGTGAGGCGGGTGGGGTTCGGGGCGCCAGGGTCATGACCTCGACCTCCCGGGTGTTTGGAGAGGCCCGTGCCCACACCGCACGCGCGGTTCTCTCTCCTGCCCCGCAGGGACTTCATTGAGAAACGCTATGTGGAGCTGAAGAAAGCGAATCCCGACCTGCCCATCCTAATCCGCGAGTGCTCGGATGTGCAGCCCAAGCTCTGGGCCCGCTACGGTGAGCGCGGGACGCAGGGAACCAGAGACCCCGGTGGGGGAACAAAGGTTCCAAAAGAGAAAGAGCCGCCCAAGGTCACACAGAAACCTATACAGGGACTGGGACTCAGACTTCATCTTTGCTGTTGATCTTGATGCAAATAAGGAAATATACACTCGCAGAGTTACAGAGTGTTTGTATCCAAGTAACATGTGGAGGCGGGCCCTGCCCTTCATAGGAATCGTTTTTGTAGTTCAGAACAGGCTTCAGTTAGGGGAGAAGAGATGCTGGTCCAGCCCCCCAACGTAGGTCCTTTTAAATTATCTATGGTCAGTGCGGGTCCAGGTGGCATATGGGAATCGCAATAGTAAACCCTAAAATAATGCTGTGTTGACCATTTGCTGCTAGGCCCTGTGTTGTTGTTTTTTAATATAAATTTATTTAATTGGGGGCTAATTACTTTACAATATTGTATTGGTTTTGCCTGTGTTGAGTGCTTTCCTGTCCAAATCTCTTGAACCTTAAGTATATGAGGGGTGGATTCCTTTTTCTCATCTTTTAGAGATTAGAACAATGAACGAACAATTGTATGGAACATGCCTAACGTTATTCAGCTAAGATGCATAACACAGTTGAGCTTTTACATTTGTTCCCCAATCCTAGACTGCACTTCTGCCAGACTTCAGTAGCTGGCTCTTCAGGTTACAATTCAGGTAATCTTGTAGATCTGAACTTCAATATCACCTCCTCAAAAAGGCATTTCCTGACCAGTTATGTAACATTGCCTCTTTACCCTATTTCATTTTACCAAGCATTTATTAACATACTACCTGTGTCATTTTACCACAATTTGAAAACTACCGTCATGTTGCCTGAACATAGAGACACAATAAATATTCATACTTACTGAATAATTGGGCTTCCCTGGTGGCTCAGATGGTAAAGAGTCTGCCTGCAATGTGAGAGACCCAAGTTCGATCCCTGGGTTGGGCAGATCCCCTGGAGAAGGAAATGGCAACCCACCCCAGTATTCTTGCCTGGAAAATTTCATGGACGGAGGAGGCTGCCAGGCTACAGTCCATGGGGTTGCAAAGAGTCAGACACGATTGAGCGACTTCACTTTCACTCACTGAATAATGGTATTTTTAATCACAGCTTTTAATTACACTTTGCCCTAGGAATGTCTGGAGGAAGGCAGGGAGTCACACCCAGGGCAGATTGATTTTAACAGTGCAGCTAAGTGCAGTATGCCATGCACTAAAAGTTGTTTGCAGGAAAAAAAATTTTCCTTCTGAAAGCTAGTAGACTAGAGGAGATGGACACACAAATTAGTTTATGAACTACAGGATCCATTAAAAGGGCACAGTTAAGAGGCAGGCCCATGTAATACTCTGTTCACAATGATTAATACTCAGTGCTACCATGCCCCTTAAAACCTCCCTGAAACACTTTCCTTCCCATTATGACCACTCAGAATGAGCCAAAATTCTACTTAGACCTGGGCTTCCAAGATATGTTAGAGACCCACTGGATAAATTCTAGGCATGTCAAATATATTTTGGTCGTATCTCTTTACTACCCTTCCTATCCTACCAGGAGTGTAAGTGGAAGACTACTTTGGTAGCCTGTACAGTGCAGAGTGAATAATTAATAATCCTCCTGTCTCCTCAGCATTTGGCCAAGAGAAGAATGTCTCTCTGAACAATTTCAGTGCTGATCAGGTAACTAGAGCCCTGGAGAACGTGCTAAGTAGCAAAGCCTGAAGTCTCCACTGAGGATTAAAAACAACAGCCCCAGAGTCTGGGCTCTGCTGGACTGAGAACAATGTGGAGAAATGTATTTTGTTCTGTATAAAGATTGTGCTGAAAATGCTGTCTAAAAATGATCTGATTCGCATCCCACCAACTACCCATTATTGTGCAACCATCTGAGGGAAAGCAGTTGAATATAAAAATAAAACTTATTTTATTCTGTCCCATCAAAAGCCATGAGTCACTGAATCAAAAAAAGGGAAAGAACAAGAAAAAAGGAGGTTCCAGGGACCTATATTAAGTACACCACACTGAGTTCCATCTGGTCCTCTTGCCTGGACAGTGCTGGGTGAAAGGGGAGGAGCTGGGATCCAGAGGTCCTGGCTTAGGCTTAGGTGTAGGAGCTGAAGGCATGATACCCTTATGGTTCTAAACCCCCAAAGGGGCTCTATGGGCCAGGACACTGGGGAGTATGGGAGATAAGGAGTGGAGTACATGACTTTCAGAAGTCAAGTCACCCATGAAGAGCTGTCTGCTGGAGAGCATGCACGCGATCCTGGAGCTGTGCCACCTCCTCATGTCTTTGTAAGGCCTGCAGCCCTGACTGCTGCAAGAAGGCCTGGGCAGCCTAAGAGCAGGGAAGAAAGAGATTCAACACTGGGTCCCTGAGCTGCAGCACACAAACACCACAGCCTTGAGTTAGCCCACCTCTTCTTGGAAGAGTGCATTCCCAACAAGAAGTTTGATTGAACCTGGAGCCCACATAGGCTAGCCAGGCCCAGAGAAATGACTAAAGACTGTAAGGAAGGGGGCCATGGTGGAACAGGGGGACTGGGGACTAAGGCCAGAAACCCACCCCTGGCTGATAGAGGAACAGCAGCTGCAGCAGCTCCAAACTCTGGCCTACTACTTCAGTGTCAGAGAGGGCCAGCGTGTCCAGCAAGGTGGGGAGCAGGAGCCCTGGCCATAGATGCTGACAGTAAGCGGGACCTTTCTCTGCAACGTTGCACAGAACTGTGAGCACCTGCAGACAGAAACATGTACACAGTACCCACAATGAAACCCAAAGCTGGAATGGAGTGCTGACCACATGCCCAGTCACCATGCCAAGCACTCTTAATATGCATATTCTGTAATCCCTTTAGGCACCCTCTGGTAGGATTACTATTCCCAATTATAAATGAAACTGAAGCTTAAGGTGGTTAGCTGACATGCCAAAGGTTAATAACTAGTAAACTATAGTTTAGGAACTCATACCTAGACTGCTCTGTGACTGATGGTCTGGCCCTGAAGGAATCCATACCACACCACCTGCCAGCTCTCAGCTCAGGGTACTTCTGAGGGCTCAGGTCTGCTCCCACTGTTTTACACTTAGGCCACCATATCTTGGACTCAAGGGACCCAAATACCTACCAATACGCTCACCACATTAGACACTGACAGCAAGTGCAAGAGGGGCTCAATCAGATCCAGGGAGATCAAGGAGGTACAGAAACTAGGACTGTTTGCTAAAAGGGAAAATGTCAGAGTGAAGTTCCTCCAACTCAGGCATGAAACCAACCCACTCCCAATCCTACCCACCTCAGCTCAGACCAAGAGGAAATATTCCTAGGAGCTAAAGGTCCAGGCCAAGGCAGATCGTGGTGCTTACCAGTGAGGTTGTTAAGGAGCCAGAGGCCCTCAGGAAGCAGGCTAGGCTGTTTGTGGAGAAAGAACTGCAGAAGGATAAATAAGGCTGCCAGAACACGCTCATCTCGGAGTTGCATTGGCCCTCCCACAGTCTCTGCTGCTGCCTCTGTCAGCAAGTTGCTTAGACACCGAACAACAGGGCATACCAGCTGTAAAGACAAGTAGGGATTCAGGTTTAAAGAGGAAGGGGCAACCTGCACACGAGCTGGACCTGAATCAGAAGGTCACCCAGATATTGACCTGTCCACATACCAGCTCCAGTCCTGCATCCTCAGTTCTCTGGACAGCTGCAGCCAAGTCCAACAGCAGCAGCCCCAGGGTGGTTAGAGCCCCCTGGGTGATGAGCAGGGCATTGTTGACCTGGCTGGGCAACAGGAAGCAAGCAGTCACTACTCAGTCAGTCCTACCTTAAGCTGGCAAACAGCCTAGGTCTGTGTGTTCCCTGGGCTCCAAGAAGAGAGGACCAGAGAAGAGACTCATCCCCACAATTCCAGAAACTAAAGCCTGAGTGTCATGGAAGGAAGCCCCAGGGGAAGTCTGTGGCACTTTCCCAATTACCCTATTACCTGCAGATGATGTAGTGAAGGCACCAGGCAAACTCCACAGCTACCCCAAGGTTCAGCTTTGGGCCAGGCTGTAACAGTTGCAGTATGTGCTGGGGGAGAGTAGAGCCCAGGACCAAGCTGTCAGTAGAAGCAGAGCGGTGAGTAGGAACCATGGAAGGCAAGATGTTAAATCACTGTTCCCAAACCCGAAGAGCTGGTGGGAAAAGTGCCCCAAACCCAAAACTCTTCCCAGTCAGGCGCATGGGGTTGAAATGTCCAATGCGTTGGAAACAAGACTCAGTCAGGCATCCAGGGGCTACACTACCGAGTAGGTCACACTTGCCTACACATGAGTTTTACTTACGGGATGATCTTCTCTGGAGCTTCCTTAGCCTGCAGAAGCTGGGACAAGGCATATCCAAGGGCTTCCAGCACAGTCAGATGGGGAGACTAGAAGCAGAGTAGGGATCTGACTCTGGAACCTAGGCCATAAGATTTCCTAAGACTTTCAATCCCTTAGCACAGAGAAGAGGCTGGAGCTGCCTAACCAAAGCAGGGGGGGCGTGTAAGGAGATGGGTACTCCAGGAGGAAGAAAGGTGGACACTCACCTGGATGCAGGCAGCCAAGGCTGGAACAATGCCTTGAGGCAGAAGCTGCCTTCTCACAGCCTCACTCTCCACAATCAGGTTACCCAGGGTATACAGACAGAGCTCCTGAGAGCAGAACAACAAAAGCACTGGACTTGGCCTCCCTCAGGATCTCAGGCCGGGGGTGGATGGGGTGGGGGGGCATGGGTGGGGGCTGGGGTGGGAATGGGAAAGATGAAGCATCCCAGTCCTTGAGAATCTGGGCACAGGGGAGTGGCAGGTGATGGTGCATGTATGGCTGTGGCTGTCAGGGAACCAGGTTTTCCTCTTGAACCTACCTGCCAGCTCAAAATGGACCCAAAAGCACAATTTTTAAATCCAACCCAAGAACAAGGTAGGACAGAA
The DNA here is from genome assembly GCF_032452875.1 of Bos javanicus. Lineage (NCBI taxonomy): Eukaryota > Metazoa > Chordata > Mammalia > Artiodactyla > Bovidae > Bos > Bos javanicus. The sequence goes on along the minus strand of NC_083874.1, from coordinate 51,298,302 downwards.
CAGGGCTTACTATAAAGTCTGAGCTGTGACCGGAGAGGTAGGTGAGAAGGTAGGAAGTGGCTGGCAGGCAGGCCTCAGCCACCGCAGACTGCTCAGAGTGAGAGAGCTCATGAAGGCACCGAGCCGCCTCAAGCTGCAGCAGGGCCTGGTTGCTGGTCAGGAGCCCAACCAGGGTCCGAATGCTGCCCTCCAGCCTACATGAGTGAGCACCAGAGTCCTTCTCAGCTAGCGGCCCATTCTCTCCGCACCCCTGTCCATCCGCCAGAGCCCCAGCCACCCACTCACATCATCCACACTGACCTGATGAAGGTCTGTTGTGTCTCAGGGTGCTGCAAGCCTCGACGAAGGCTGACCAGAGCCCTCTCCCTCTCCTTTTCCTCTGTGCCCCGCTGGGCCAACCGCAGGAACTCCTGGATCTGCAGAACAGGGCAGGGAAATGAGACATGGCAACACATCGATCCCAGATAGCAAGGCATGAGTTCTGCTCTACTTCACCTGTGAGCCCTCCAATATGGCACGATCCCTAGAACCTGTCATTCACATTATTATGGCTAATAAATGCCAACCCTGCAGTAGAGTGGACAGAAGAGGGAATCAAAACTGTATTTAATACCAGCCCTGCCACTTAATCTACAGGGGACTAAACCCAGTGTCTCACCTGAAAAATGGGAGTAACATCTACTTCGGTGTTTTACTGGGTTATTTCAATAACATTTAAACCTATCAGCCTGGCATAACCTACCCCTCCAGCCATTGTCCCCATACAACTGACACTGCAACAACATTTATCGTAACATGACTTGTGTTTTCAGAGAAGGCAATGGCACCCCACTCCAGGGGAGCCTGGTTGGCTGCAGTCCATGGGGTCGCTACGAGTCGGACACGACTGTGTGACTTCCCTTTCATTTTTCACTTTCATGCACTGGAGAAGGAAATGGCAACCCACTCCAGTGTTCTTGCCTGGAGAATCCCAGGGACGGGGCAGCCTGGTGGGCTTCCATCTATGGGGTCGCACAGAGTCGGACACGACTGAAGCGACTTAGCAGTAGCAGCAGCAGACTTGTGTTTTTTAATGTTTCCAAACTTTTGCAATATCCATCCCTTCTGCCTGGGATACCATCCACAGGTCCTCCACTTCCTTCAGATTTCTCTTCTCACTGCCTCTGGGAAGTTAGTTCTTTCTGGTATCCTTTGAAAGACTCAGTTGTTTCTACTGTGCCTCATGTTTCCTTCACCACAGGTAGGAGCTCATCTGTCTCCTTTAATGGGTTGGGAACATGTCAAAGAAAGGGACTCTTTTCTTTTTTGTGTACCTGAGTACCCAACATAGGTGTCTTGGTACAAAATAGACACACAATGAATAAATGACGTAACCTAGGTATAAGTTCATCATAAACTATACACATAAACATAGGGTATGCCTGATGCTTATTACATGAATAAATGACCTGAAATAAGTTCTTTTGTTCACTTATTCCATAAATGCTGAGCATCTACTATACACCAGATACTATATAGGCATCTGAATTTTCAATGATGACAAATAAGATAAAGTCTAGTTAGAAAAAAGGTAACAAACAAGAAAATTATTAACATTACATTCTGCAGACCTACTTTAGATGCAGCAAATGCAAAGGCCTTAAGAGAATAACGGGGCTGGTATAGTGTTCCAAGAACTGAAAAGAGGACAATGTGGCTGAAATGAGTAAACTGATAAGATTACAAATGGCAGAGGTTATACTATGCTAGAGTGTGTAGATCACAGGAAGGATTTTGGACGCATCTGCCTGATGTGTAAAGAATGAATTTTTTTTTAATTAATAGGAGGGTAATCACTTTACAATATTGTGGTGGTTTTCGCCATACATCAACATGAATCAGCCACGGGTGTACAGGTGTCTCCCATCCTGAAACCCCCTCCCAAAGAATGAATCTGAGAGAGGCAAAATTTCAGTAGATGACCTGTTAAAAGGCTTCTGTTAAGTATGCAGAGAAGAGGGTACTGTCAATTTTGACGGCAACGCCATGTAAAGACTTAGGAGGCAAAAAAAAGGGGGGGAGGGGAGGACTTGATGATGTATTGGTGTGGGGGTAAGGAATGTTGTCAAGAATGATTTCCTGGTTTCTGGCTTGGCCCACTAGACGGATGAACAAGCAAATGGCAACCCACTCTAGTATTCTTGCCGGGAGAATCCCATGGAGAGAGGAGCCTGGCGGGTTACAGTACATAGAGGAGTCACAAAAAGTCGGACAAGACTGAAGCGACTGAGCACTAGACGGATAGAGATGTTGAAGGGTCCGCGTTCAGGTTTGGAGACAACCCTCGAGTACGACAGAAGGAATTTGCCGCCTAGTGGGTGTGACTGTCATCACGCATCCTGACCGCTCACCTCGGCTTCTCCGAGGATCACGACCACACATCCCCCTTCGGCTTCCTCCGTAGCTTCGTCTCTCAGCAGCCTCTTGCTGACCAGCTGCTGCTCCCTCCGCGCCTTCCGCAGTGCTGATGGGAAAGGAGCCGGCTGAGCATGGGAGGAGAACCCACAACCCAGGGGCTCGTCCCGTTGCCCCATCCCCGACCGCCATAACCCCATCCTCCCGTGTTCCCTCGCCCACCCGCACCTGCCTCCCGCTCCCGCCGGCGGCACCGTAGCTCCTCCACTCCGCAGCCTGACGACCTGAGGAGGCCCCGCCGTCCGCTCCACATGATAGAAGTGGAAAAATTCTGCACGAACTGGAGAGCCAACAACTTTACCCAGAGATCCACAACCGAACACAGCGGGCGCAGGCGCAGCGCAGGCCGGAAGGGGAGGTGCCAGTGGACGGGGCACGAAGCGAAGTGAAGGCGGGGCGGAACGAGGGGGCGCGACCACAGGCCAGCCTTGGCGAAGCGGCGAGAGGGTGGGGCAGACAGAGGGAGGGAAGATGCAAAGACAGGATTGGGTGGGGCGAAGGCGGGGAGGGGCCACTAATTGAGGGATGGGACCTTCAGCCAAGCGAATTTCAAGTAGCAGTTGTGGCTTCGGGCTTCTTTGGTGGCTCAGTGGTAAAGAATCCGCCTGCCAATGCAGGAGACATAGGTTCGATCCCTGGAGAAGGGAATGGCAACCCACTCCAGTATTGTCTGGGAAATCGCATGGACAGAGGACCCTGGCAAGCTGTCCCTCTGCCTTCGGTTTTTCGGCTTCCGACACTGAAAACCCCTGGCTACTAGTGTCAGCAAACACAACCTTCCCACCCCTAACACAATCTAAAAGAACATTCAAAACTACCCTGAGTTCTAGAGGAACTTCCCTGGAGTCCAGGGGTTAAGACCCCACGCTTCCGCTGGGGCCGGCGCGGTTGGATCCCTAATCGGGAAACTAAAATCCTGAGTGCCCCTTTAAAAGCCCCGAAAGAAAAAAAAAAAAAAACTACCCTTGAAGATATCGAATGCCATTTCACCAATAACAATGATTCTCAGTAATGAGTGCTAGCTAAACCCTGGACGTTGCCATGACAATTATCCCCATTTTCAGTTCAGTTCACTTCAGTCGCTCAGTCGTGTCCGATCCTTTGCGACCCCATGAACTGCAGCAAGCCAGGCCTCCCTGTCCAACACCAGCTCCTGGAGTCCACCCAAACCCATGTCCATTGAGTCGGTGGTGCCATCCAACCATCTCATCCTCTGTCGTCCCCTTCTCCTCCTGCCCTCAATCTTTCCCAGCATCAGGGTCTTTTCAAATGAGTCAGCTCTTTGCATCAGGTGGCCAAAGTATTGGAGTTTCAGCTTCAACATCAGTCCTTCCAATGAACACCCAGGACCGATCTCCTTTAGGATGGACTGGTTGGATCTCCTTGCAGTCCAAGGGACTCTCAAGAGTCTTCTCCAACACCACAGTTCAAAAGCATCAATTCTTCTGCGCTCAGCCTTCTTTATAGTCCAACTTTCACATCCATACACGACCACTGGAAAAACCATAGCCTTGACTAGACCTTTGTTGGCAAAGTAATGTCTCTGCTTTTTAATATGCTGTCTAGGTTGGTCATAACTTTCCTTCCAAGGAGTAAGCGTCTTTTAATTTCATGGCTGCAGTCACCATCTGCAGTGATTTTGGAGCCCAGAAAAATAAAGTCAGTCACAGTTTCCCCATCTATTTGCCATGAAGTGATGGGACCGGATCTTAGTTTTCACTCTCCTTTTTCACTTTCATCAAGAGGCTCTTTAGTTCTTCACTTTCTGCCATAAGGGTGGTGTCATCTGCATATCTGAGGTTACTGATATTTCTCCCAGCAAGCTTGATTCCAGCTTGTGCTTCATCCAGCCCAGCGTTTCTCATGATGTACTCTGCATATAAGTTAAATAAGCAGGGTGACAATATACAGCCTTGATGTACTCCTTTTCCTATTTGGAACCAGTCTGTTGTTCCATGACCAGTTCTAACTTTTGCTTTCTGACCTGCATACAGGTTTCTCAAGAGGCAGGTCAGGTGGTCTGGTATTCCCATCTCTTTCAGAATTTTCCACAGTTTATTGTGATCCACACAGTCAACGGCTTTGGCATAATCAATAAAGCAGAAATAGATGTTTTTCTGGAACTCTCTTGCTTTTTCAATGATCCAGCGGATGTTGGCAATTTGAGCTCTGGTTCCTCTGCCTTTTCTAAAACCAGCTTGAACATCTGGAAGTTCACGGTTCACGTATTGCTGAAGCCTGGCTTGGAGAGTAAAAATCCCAATTTTACAGGTGAGAAAAATGAGACAAATACAATTATGGATCACTGTTCTGCATAAAAGGGAATGGCATTATTTTTGCAATAAAGTAATTGTTTCATCAACTTTGAGCGCCACTAATCTACTAGGTAATGGGGAAACACTGGTGAATTAAACACCATGTTCCAGGGAATTCCCTGGCAGTTCAGTGGTTAGGACTAGGTGCTTTCACTGCCATAGCCCCAGGTTCAATCCGCCCTCTGGAACTAAGATACCAAAAGCTGGGTGGCGCGGCCAAAATAAAAACTGTTCCATACCCTCAAAATCTGAATTGTGCCCAACTAAGCCCTACATGGTTTATTTCCTGCATACCTCTCCAGTCGTGCCTTACTCATCTCTCCTAGGATTTTTGTTCCCTAAACAAGCCTTGCACTATTTTCTCTTCTGGGCTTCTGCACAGGCTGTTCCATTGTCTAGAGCCCAGTTTTTGCCACCCCACCTCTACTAAAACCAGCCTCCTTCCTTTAACTAACACCATCCTCAAGATATCCACTGCCCGTCTCAGAAGAACTGGACCAGGCCCCTGTTTGAGAGCATGTAGCACCATACACTTCTTCATAACCCTTTTCACAGCTGTCATTGTTACAGTATAGTTTTTTGATGTTTTCTCCTTCCAAACCCCCTTCACAACTCCAAGAGAGTAGAGTCCTGGTAGCACTTAAGAATTTTCATTGAGGGAATTCCCTGGTGGTCCGGACTCCAAACTTTCACTGCTGAGGACAGAGAGTTCAGTCGCTGGTGGGGATCTAAGATCCTGGGCAAGGTGTATGCCAAGAAAAAAAAGTTAAAGAATTCTTAAAGAAACTGCTGATCTTTTGAAATTAAAAGACACTTGCTCCTTGGAAGAAAACCTATGACAAATCCTGGACAGCATATTAAAAAGCAGAGACATCACTTTGCCAAAAAAAGTTTGGTAGTTGTGAGAGTTGGACCAAAAAGAAGGCTGAGCGCCAAAGAATTGATGTGTTCAAATTGTGTTGCTGGAGAAAACTCTTGAGAGCCCCTTGGAGAGCAAACAGATCAAACCAGTCAATCCTAAAGGAAATCAATCCTGAATATTCAGGAAGGACTAATGCTGAAGCTGAAGCTCCAATACTTTGACCACCTGATGCAAAGAGCTGCCTCATTGAAAAAGATCCTGATGCTGGGAAAGACTGAAGGCAAAAGGACATGGGGGCAGCAGAGAACAAGATGGTTAGATAACATCACTGACTCAATGGACATGAATCTGAGCAAACTCTGGGAGTTAGAGAGGGACGGGGGAGCCTGATGTGCTGCAGTCCATGGGGTTGCAAAGAGTCAGACACAACAACAATTTTTTGAAAGCTACTACTTAGGCAAAAGTGCAAGTAAGAACAAATCCATGAAAGAAAAGTGTTCTTTGAACCAACTGTTCTTCAAACCAACTTCCTTCCCTTGGATTTAATTCCACTTCTTGGAGTCAGTCAAGGAAGTCTTTGATTTCTTCAACAAAACATCTAGTTAAATATCTTCAGAGCATCATCTTATCCTCCACATTTTCTCTTCAGCTCCAGCATCCATCCAGCCTCTGGACAATCATTTATTGAGAATTATTTATTTATTTAGTGGAAGCATGGAGCCCTAGCCCTCAGACCAGCAGGGAATTCCCTGAGTATCATTATTGATGCACCATTATATGGCTGGGGAATAGGATCCGGGTCTTGTCCCCTTCCTTATGGGACAGGTTAACTTCTGACACCTACATCTTTCTCATAATATGAAAGATAAGGCAAGTCCCCAGGAAAAATCTATGCTCTTCCCAGAGTGTCTGCTCAGTTACAGCTGCCCAAACTATTTTTGTTTTTTCTTTTTTGGTGGGGGAGGAGGGCTTGTTTTTGTTTGTTTGTTTTGTTGCACTTATCTGCCTGGCAACACTGTTAATCCTGTAAGAAACAGCTCTGTGTCCTACTACAGGCCTAGCTGTTTCTTTCTCTAGAGCTCCCACAAGTCCTTATTTTCTCCTGTGTAAGAATCCTGTTCACCATGGACTGTAGTTCTGTGTCTGCGTTTGCCTCCCCCACCTCCTAGAGTACTTGAGGAGCTATGTGATGGTCACATCAGCATCCCGAGGCTTGGCATCAGCTCTGGCACTTGGTAGACAAATGATGGATATTTTTTGAATGAAGCTGTGACTTGGGAACTTTGCAGAACCATTATTGCCCCTCTTAACTTGGAGTGTCTCCCATAAGATGATGGAATCTTTTAAATCACTTTTAAAAATTGAAGTATAGTTCATTTATGTTACATTAGTTTCAGGTGTACAGCAAAGTGATTCAGTCATTTATATATATATATATATATATATATATTCTTTTTCAGATCCTTTTTCATTACAGGTTACTATAAGATATTGAATAGAGTTTCTTCACTATACAGTAGATCTTTGTTGTTAAGGTGGTGGAATTTGCTGAGGAGGCAGGCTTCAGTAGCCTGGGTCCTCTGAATGCAGAGACTCTGCTGAAGACAACAATGAAGGGCTACTGCTACAACCTTAGTGGTAGTGTTGGGATTCCAAGCCTGTTTGTCTGACTGCAGTCAGTTGGTATATTTCACACTGAACTATACTCATATCTTGGTCGTCAGGAATGTCCCAATGACATGGTCTGGCCTTTAGGCATGACTTTGGGTATTAGGATATGCCCAACAGGACATATAGGAGGCAGTGTGGTCCAATGTGGGCTCCTTGTTTGGAATGGGGAAAAAGGGAAGTGAAAATTCAAGTGTTTTTATGTAGCTCTTTGCCCAGAAATCTAGAAGTTCAGACTTATAAGGGCTCTTTTAAAAGTATAGCCCTTCTGAAACTGAAGGCAGTCATCAACTAGATCTTTTGAACTGTAACTTGCTTAATAAATAATATCATGTAATTTGCTTTCACCAATCAAGCTTGCCTTAGCCTTAATTGTTCCTGCAAATTACATATCCTCATGTAGCTTACACAGTATGTCACAAAACTCCATTAATACCTCTTTGTGGGTAATACCTCTGATGTACGGATCGCTATAGTAATGGTTCCTTAAGCTGATTTTTCAGGAATTTAGAGTCAGCTCTTGTCCAGTTCACATTCCAGCTGATTAAGACTGCTTGAAACCACAACCCTCCAACCGGGTCTGTGTGAGTGCTGGATGGATGGCCTTTTGATGTCAGAGGGCCAAAACTTCACCCTCAGACCATGCTAATACTACCATTTTATGAATGTCCCTCCGATGAAGAAGCATGTAACTCAGATACACCTGAGCAGAGTACTGATTACTCACCTTTTTTCCTGTCCCCGATTACCTTCTTCTGCACCTCCAACCAGTCTATACCCTTCACCCATAAATATCCTAAGCCCCTTTCCATGGAGGAGGTAAATGTGAGATTTGTTCTTCCTGCTCCTCAGATACCTCATGAATAAATCCTTTCTACAAACTTCAGTGTTTCGGTGTTTGGCTTAATTCCTGTTGGCCAAACGAACCTGGTTTGGTAACACTTCCCCACCCTCTGGGAAATTTGCTTTTCTTTTCTTGAAAGAGTAGGTGAGTTACTAATTAATCCTCATTCAACATAGGTCCAGCTTTTCCTTCCTAGGACATAGGAATTGTGCTGGGGAGAGGGCAGGAGAGAGCTAGGTGCAAGTGAGAAAATTATATTAGGAATATCTGGTTTCTCAAATGTCAGCATAGAGAAGTGGAAACTAAGAGAGTGAGGCACTAGGCCAATGTGTCTCTGTTCAACACATAGACTTCTCTACTTTTAAGAAAGCTGTTACTTTAAAAATTGTGAATCACCACATTGCACACCTGTTACACGTAACATTGTACATCAGTTATACTTCAATTTAAAAAAATCTATCAGGATTACCTTCTCCTAAGACACACCTGGAGAAGGCAATGGCAACCCACTCCAGTATTCTAGCCTGGAAAATCCCAAGGACAGAGGAGCCTGGTAGGCTGCAGTCCATGGGATCGATACAAGTCGGACAGGACTGAGCGACTTCACTTTCACTTTTCACTTTCATGCATTGGAGAAGGGAATGGCAACCCACTCCAGTGTTCTTGCCTGGAGAATCCCAGGGAAGGGGGGCCTGGTGGGCTGCCGTCTATGGGGTCACACAGAGTCAGACACAACTGAGGTGACTTAGTAGCAGCAGCAGCGAGACACACCAAAGCTGGCCAATGAAGATTTCCACTGTGTCTGTAACTTCCCTGGTGGTCCGGTGGTTAAGACTGCACTCCCACTGCAGGGGTGTGGACATTCAATTCCTGGTCAGGGAACTAAGATCACACAAGCAGCAGGGCCAAAAAAAAAAAAAAAAAATCGGTTACTTTCTTAATAAACACATTTAAAGAACAAGTCAGCAAAAAGCAAAAAAGGACGTGGGGGGGAAGCTGTTCTTTAGACCAACTTCTTCTCTGGAACTAGCCCTTGGAGTTGATCAATGAAGTTTGCAGTCTCTTCCACAAAATATCCAGTTAAATATCTGAGGAAATTCAGGGAGTTGAACTTGGGTAATAGGAAGTTAATAACAACCACCAAGACTAGAGAAAAGTTATGGAAAGTACCCAGGCTGAATCACTGGGATAGGGGCAGGGGACATTGAGAATCCTGGCCTGAGGAACTGGGGATCTCCTTTTCTCCAACCCAGACAAGCCTGGGGGCATCTGAGTCATCTGAGCACTGCCTGGGTCAGAGGAATAGAGGCCTTGCAAGATCCTTCCTGTTATAGCCCCTTTCCAGGCAACATCCTTCATTGCGAAATTTCCAGGAAGAGTAGCGAATGGGGTGGCTGGGAGGAAGAAAAGTGGGGAGTGACAGGGTTCAAAGAAGGGGGAGCAGAGCGACATCACAGGGTTACATAAACTCTCAGAGGCTGCCAAAGAGTAAAGACAGATAGGTTTGTGGAGGCTGGAAGCCGGCGTGAGCCACTGTAAAGGAAAGAAGCCACAGTCCAGCCGACAACCAGAGAGAGAGGCAGAGGCTCTGAGAATCTACCGACTATGGTGAGAGTATGTTCTTGGGGCCGAAGCGTGGGCTATTTGGGGAACCTTAGGAACAGGCTTGGGCCGCCCTGACCTCCGCTGTCTTTCCAGGTGTGCGTGCCCTACCTGCTGCTGCTGCTGCTGCCGTCACTGCTGCGTGTGTCTGCGGACACAACAGAACCCTGCGAGCTGGACGACGACGATTTCCGTTGTGTCTGCAACTTCACGGATCCGAAGCCTGACTGGTCTAGCGCCGTTCAGTGTATGGTTGCCGTCGAGGTGGAGATCAGTGCCGGCGGCCGCAGCCTGGAACAGTTTCTCAAGGGAGCCGACACCAACCCGAAGCAGTATGCTGACACAATCAAGGCTCTGCGCGTTCGGCGACTCAAGCTGGGCGCTGCACAGGTTCCTGCTCAGCTTCTGGTCGCCGTTCTGCGCGCGCTCGGGTACTCTCGTCTCAAGGAACTGACGCTTGCGGACCTGGAGGTAACCGGCCCAACGCCCCCGACGCCTCTGGAAGCCGCTGGGCCTGCGCTCACCACCCTCAGTCTCCGTAACGTATCGTGGACAACAGGAGGTGCCTGGCTCGGCGAACTGCAGCAGTGGCTCAAGCCTGGGCTCAGGGTGCTGAACATTGCCCAAGCACACTCGCTTGCCTTTCCGTGCGCAGGGCTCTCCACCTTCGAGGCGCTCACCACCCTAGACCTGTCTGACAATCCCAGTCTCGGCGACAGCGGGCTGATGGCAGCTCTCTGTCCGAACAAGTTCCCGGCCCTCCAATATCTAGCGCTACGCAACGCGGGGATGGAGACGCCGAGCGGCGTGTGCGCGGCGCTGGCGGCAGCGAGGGTGCAGCCCCAAAGCCTGGACCTCAGCCACAACTCGCTGCGAGTCACCGCCCCGGGTGCTACCCGATGTGTCTGGCCCAGTGCACTAAGGTCTCTCAATTTGTCGTTCGCTGGGCTGGAGCAAGTGCCTAAGGGACTGCCCCCTAAGCTCAGCGTGCTTGATCTCAGCTGCAACAAGCTAAGCAGGGAGCCGCGGCGAGACGAGCTGCCCGAGGTAAATGACCTGACTCTGGACGGAAATCCCTTTCTGGACCCTGGAGCCCTCCAGCACCAAAATGACCCGATGATCTCCGGCGTGGTCCCAGCCTGTGCGCGTTCTGCCTTGACCATGGGGGTGTCAGGAGCCCTGGCGCTGCTTCAAGGAGCCCGAGGCTTCGCGTAAGGCCAGGGGAAGAGAGGGAAGAGGAATGAATTGGCTCAGATTGCCCTGGCTCCGGGAGACCCTCGCCAGGACATCTCAACCAACCAGCCTTCTGCCCCATCCTTATTAAAATCTTAAACAGCAGATCCGTGTCATTGACTCAGCAGATGTTTACTGGGCACAGTGCTGGACAGGGAATCCATTATACTTAAACTTTCTTCATCCTAACTTGCTAGAAACCATACCCGCCCTACCATAGAAAAGAACTACGGGGGCAGAAGGGGTATGGAAAAGTTGAGTGTCTAGGGCTGCGTGGTTTCCCTGCAGGGTTTCCCTGCCATTTGGGGTTTTCTGAACAGATTACTAGAACCTGTGTTAAAGGATGTTTGAATGGTAAACATGCCTGGAAGGATACTAAATGTTTCCTCTCTGGTGCATTTTCCAAGAGCCAGCTCAGCTGCTCCCTCTCCAAGGTAATAAAACCCAGAGGCATTTGCTTATTCTTACTCTTTTTTTTTTCCCCTTCAACCCCCAGTGAGGAAAGACAGCTATGCCACTCATTCTACCTAAGCTCTGAGGTTTATAATTTCAGGGTTGCTCTCCTGTAGTGTAGAGCCCCTCTGCCCACAAAGGTACACTGATTTTCACTCTGTCAGGTAATAACGGGGGAGCTTGAGAATGGGGAACTGATGCAAGATGCTATAATTTAACCTTCTCTGAACCAGAGATTTTGCAATTATGTTAATATACAAATGTATGATTGTTCTTTGATTTGCAAACAGTATAACATCTCAGACCCTTCACAGCTTCTTTGGACCCCTGCACATGGCAATTAACAGTATATGTCCCCTGAGCCACATCATCTCAGAGACCCAGGACATCAACCAAGAGGGACTGTTCCTTCTAAGGGTTCCTTCTTCACCACATCAAGGAGGTAGTCACGTCCATAAGGGATCTAGATATGCCTCAACGGGGACCTGAAGAGGAGTGGGGAGAGGCATGTAAACATAGCCCTTCTCCTGCCTGCCTTCCTCCAGTGTCCAGAACCACACAGATAGTAACAGAGAATGCACATTATTACATTGAAGGGAAAGTTACACAGGTCATCAGACTCAAAGAATCACAGGGACAGCTAAATAAACTGCCAATCTGTGTGGCCAAACCTCACTGGCTCCATTTTGTCAGTTTCATCTTAGGCCCACAGTCCTGCCTCCTCCCCTCTCTGCACAACTGAGCTTTACTCTACTCACAAGGAGTGTACCCAAGCCAGATAATTTACCTAATTAGCTTTTACTCTTGCCTTCATCTGATATGAAAACGGGAAGAAAAAAAAAAAGAAAACTGGAAGGATGCCTTTTGCTGACACAGATGGTTAACGGTCATGAGACCCTCAGGGAGGAAAAAGCCCAGGTTCCCTTGGATGCAGATGTGCAGCTTACTTGGTAGTCAAATTCTGTTTTTAGCCTTGACCCCTTTAAATCTCAGGTATCCCCGTCTCAGAGTGCATCTGTGAGTGCATCTGGATCTTGGCTGTATGTAAATTCACAACACCCGCATTATGTAAGTAACATGGCTGTATGTCAGTACCCACAATAAACTTCAAACTGTACTTTATGGAGTTGCCTGCTTCGTTTTTTAATCTCAAAGTTCTTTCTCAGTCTGATGGATATTATTCAATATATCTGCTTCCCAACATTTTGCATGTCGATAGTTTTCCCAATACCAGTTTTTGAAAAGACATTGAATGGACTTGGCACCCTTCTTGAAAATCATTTGACCGTGTGTGTCAGGTTTTATATCTGGGCTCTCTATTCAATGGTGGTTGTAGTGGTTTAGTCATTAACTTGTGTCTTTTGCAACCCCATGGACTGTAACCTGCCAGGCTCCTCTGTCCATGGGATTTCTCAGGCAAGAATATTGCAGTGGGTTGCCATTCCCTTCTCCAGGGCTCTTTTCAATGCTACTGGTCAATATATCTGTCTTCATGCCAGTACCATACTGTTTGATATGAAATCAGGACGTGTGAGGTCTCTAATTTTATTCATCTTTTCAATATTGCTTTGGCTTCTTGGGGTCCCTTGAGAGTCCATATGAATCTTAGGATGGATTTTTCTATATATGCAAAAAAAAAAAGCCATTAGGTTTTGATAAGATTTAATTAAATTTGTAGATTGCTTTGGAGAGTGTTGATATCCTAATAATACTGTCTTCCAATCCATGAACATGGGGTCATTTTCATTCTTGCAGCAATTTTTGTAGTTTTCACTGTACATGTCTTTCATCTCTTTAATTTCCAAGTATTTTATTTTATTTTTTGATGCTATCTTAAATGGAATTGTTTTTCTTAATTTCCTTTTCAGACTGTTCATTGTTAGTGTGTAGAAACTGCTTTATTGACAGACTGTCGGGACTTTTATCAGGTACTCTTGTACTCATTTTGGCTGTGCTGGGTCATCATTACTGCATGCAGGTTTTCTCTAGCTGTGGTGAGCAGTGTCTGCTCTCCAGTTACAGAGCAAGTTTCAGTAGTTGCAGCGCGTGGACTCAGTAGTTGTGGTAGATAGATCTGCTTTGCAGCATGTGGGATCTTCCCAAATCAGAGATCAAATGTGTGTCCCCTGCATTGCAAGGCAGATTCCTAACCACTGAACCATCACGGATGCCCCAGGTACTCTTAACTACTCATGCATAGTGAAACTGAGAGAAACAGACTTGGGTTAATTCCTACTTCCAAAGGCCCCTACATTGGACTTATCTACAGAGAGGGTTGCTGACCTAAAGTCACCTTGAAATGACGTTCAAACAGAGGAAACTGCACCTACACCAGGACAAGAAGAAGACAACATCAGAAGTAGACAGCTTACCCAAGATGCTAGACCTGATTCATATGATCATTGATCTTTCCTTGACTTCTTGGACCTTTGCATATAAATCAAATGTTTTTCTATCACGGGCACAATCCTATGCTTGTTTTTTAAAAAATCAATCCAGTTGTTGTGTTTATGGCCAATAACCTGTGTCTAGTACTTCCAGATTACCTTGGTGGATTTCTCCACTCCAAGGCTCTCACTAGATGACCCTTAGGAAATTTACCTTATTTTAAAATTTTTTAGAAATTACTTATCTGGCTGCACCAGGTCTTAGTTGTGACACATGGGATATATGATCTTCCTTGGGGCATGCGGGATCTCTAGTTGTGAGGAGATTTATTTTAGAAGAAAGAAAGTTCAGTCCTGTCAGACTACTCTTGATATTACTAGGTGGGATCCTCTCACCTGGCCAATAAATAATACCTGTTGTGATCTTCGCCATAAATATGAATTTTCCTCTAAAGTTACTCAAGCTTAATCAGAGCAATAAGCAAAAATTCGTGAAGGAATAAAACTTCCCACAATCATGGGATGGATTTATGTGGTTAACACCAGGCCGTGGTCATTTAAGTTTTAAGGTCCCCACAGTTGCAAGGGGTCACTCGTAATTGGGCTTCCCTGGTGGCTCAGACAGTAAAGAATCTGCCTGCAATGCAGAAGATCCTGGTTCAATGCATGGATTGGGAAGAACCCCTGGAGAAGGGAATGGCTACCCACTCCAGTATTCTTGTCAGGAGAATTCCATGGACAGAGGTGCCTAGTAGGCTACAATCCATGGGGTTGCAAAAAGTCAGACATGCCTGAACTATTAACACTTTTATCTTGGGAACAATTATATTATACTAAGAACAACCAGCCTAGCAACACTAGGAAACTGGACTAAGAGGCTTATGGAAAGTGCCAATTAAGATTGGTACAGAATAGACTAAGTCAGACGACCTGAGGATATACTGGGCTACATCTAATGCAAGTTTCTGGCTTAATTTTCACTTATGATTTTAATAATACTGCTAGCTATGTTATTTATACTTTGCCTGTTTCACAAGATTAGATTGTTTTTTCTTGCATAGCTAAATGTGTGACAGAGTCTCTGACAAAAATCCATAGTTTTATATGAGATCAATGATTGTAATAGAGTAACTCTAGATATGGGAAGATACAACAAAAGGGAATTTTTCCTAGACCATATCATATTAGGAAGACAGGTGGTCCAGAGTCCTTTGATTACTGTTGGTAAGACTTAGTCCAATAACAGCACACTGAGTAGCCTATCAGTGAAATCTTCACCAGACCGAGGAATGAGTCTTCCTAGCACCATGGGACAAAGTGGTCATGAAATGCCTCCCAAATATGGTTGAGTTTGTGACCATGAGGAGGCCCTGTCAACTACAAATTGGTACTTGCCATCTGCCTCTACAAGGATTAAATCATGTGCTGCTGCAGTGGCTGATTTTCAATGTCCCCTGAAAGGAGTTCAGGGTGGAGAGCAGAAATGAGACACTCTGTGCTCAGGGAAAAACTGGCAGGACAGGTCTTCAGATAGTTGGATATTGTCAGGGGCTGATTCTATGAGCCTAATCCTTGTATCTCCTTATATTTAGAAAAGCACCAAAATCCTTCATGGTGATGACTGTTCCTTTTGACTAGCAGAAACCTTCCGGAAAAATATGTGCTTGACTGCATATACTCTCCCTTCACCACAATCACATAGATGCTGACCTCCCCTTCCTCTCTAGAGCAGTTTCTCAGAGCTATCTGAGGTGCTGTCTCCTGGGATGCAGTCCTCATTTTCCTCGAATAAAACTTAACTTGCAACTTTCTTGTTGTGCATTTTTTTAAGTCAACAAGACCTGGAATCAAAGAACACTGGGGATTAGAACACACAAACATCAAACTATAAATACCTACTTGTGCTTAGCCATTACTACCAAAAGCATCATTTTTTAAATAAGCAGATGTGTGTCAATCAGTGCAAAATACAATAAAGACTTGTTAAAACAGAACAGTACTTTGTCTCAATGGCTATATAAAGGAGGTGGTTTTGTTTTTGTATACATCTGGTCTGACAGCAAGTTGTATTACGCATTTAAAGCAATACATGCCCTGAAAGCTTATATTTTCAGTTGTGTACTGAAATCAGAGACCATCTTTTTTTTTTCTTTTTATTAGAGCCATACTAGTGAGTATGGGAGAAGGCAATGGCACCCCACTCCAGTACTCTTGCCTGGAAAATCCCATGGACAGAGGAGCTTGGCAGGCTGCAGTCCATGGGGTCACTAAGAGTCAGACACGACTGAGCGACTTCACTTTGACTTTTCTGCATTGGAGAAGGAAATGGCAACCCACTCTAGTGTTCTTGCCTGGACAATCCCAGGGACTGGGGAGCCTGGTGGGCTGTTGTCTATGGGGTCGCACAGAGTCGGACACAACTGAAGTGACGCTGCAGCAGTGAGTATGAGGAGAAGGCAATGGCACCCCACTCCAGTACTCTTGCCTGGAAAATCCCAGGGATGGAGGAGCCTGGTAGGCTGCAGTCCATGGGATCGATACAAGTCGGACACAACTGAGCGACTTCACTTTCACTTCTCACTTTCATGCATTGGAGAAGGGAATGGCAACCCACTTCAGTGTTCTTGCCTGGAGAATCCCAGGGACGGGGGAGCCTGGTGGGCTGCCGTCTGTGGGGTCGCACAGAGTTGGACATGACTAAAGCGACTTAGCAGCAGCAGCAGTGAGTATGAAGTAGTACATCATTATGTTTTTGATTTGTATTTCTTTAATTACCAAGGATTTTGAGCATCTTTTCACATGCTTGTTGAGCTTCTTTTAATAAATATCTATTCAAATTTTTTGCCTAGTTTTAATTTTGTTTATCTTTTTGCCTTTCAGTGGTGTATAATGATGTTGAGCATCTTTTACTGCATGTATCTTCTTTGGAGAGATAGCTATCCAAATCTCTTCCTCATTTTTTTCTTGTGTAGTTTGTCTTTTTGTTGGTGAGTTGTAGGAACTCTCTATCTATATCTTGGATACTAGATCACTGTCAGACATATAATTTACAAATATTTTCTCCCATTTTGTTGGTTTTCATATTTTGATGTACAAACATTTTTAACTTTGATGAAATTCAGTTTATCATGTTTTCTTTTGTTGTGCTTGCTTTTGGTATCATATTTAAGAATTCACTGCCAGATTATGTCATGAGGATTAATTTCTCCATTTTCTTCTATGAGTTTTATAGTTTTAACTCTTAAATTTAAGAAATTGATCAGTTTGAGTTAGTGTTTGTGTATGGTCTGAAGTAAGGGTCCTGTTTCATTCATTTGTATCTGGATATTCAGGTGTAACAGTGCCATTTATTAAAAAGATTAATCCTTCTAATTAGGAGATAGATGGCCCCAGGCTGAACAGTTTCTCCCCTGTGGACAGAAACTCCATAAAGCAGGATGATGGAACAGGCTGGGTTCTGCCCAGATAAGTGATAAAAGACCACATATTCTTGAAGTTAAGGAAACCTCCCTGCCTACACATGTGCAGAAAGGCTCACTGGAGGTCAAAAAAGATGGGGGTGTCACCTCATAGTAAGTGAGGCAATCACCCACAGGCCTCTTCACTAGAATCCAGCTTGGCTAAGAGATGCACATGCGCACACAGGAGGACCCTGAGATATACCAAATACAGGCTCAGAACCAGACACAGCAAAGTGATTGGCCAAAGAAAACTTGGAAGAAATGCCCCATAAAAGTGATTCAAGCTACGATGAGGGTGCGACTGTCTCTGAGCCCACCTGTACGTCTATCCACATGTGCTATACTCTTTTTTGTCCTAACAAACCCTTGTTTCACTACTTTTTATCTTTGTGGGAATTCTTTTCTGCAAAGTCAAAAAGTCAGGGCTTTGTCACTGACCACCAGTCTAGTGGCTAGGCTCTGGTACCCTGACTGCCTAGACCTGACCTCAATCTCTGGTCAGGGAACTGAAGCCTCATCTCAGGCCGCTGCAAGCAGAGGTCAACCAAGATCATTTCCTCACTGAATGTTTTTGACGTCTTTGTCAAATCAGCTGTCCATAGAAACATGGGTTTATTTCTGGACACTTACTGCTCTTTGACTAATCTCTGCTTCTACGCCAGGACCACAGCATACTGTTCTATTACTCTTGCTTCACAATAAGTTTTGAAATCAGGAAGTATGAGTCCTCCAACTTTGTTCTTCTTTTATAAGATTTTTCTGAATATTCAGCACCTGTTGAAATCCATACGACTTTAGAAAGAGGAACAGTGGCTGAGAGTGAAGGAATGAAGGAACTCCAATATTACACTAACACTTTAAAAGAGGCTCAGAACACACCAAGGAAACCAGAACTGAAAGAGACACGTGTACTCCAATGTTCATCGCAGCACTGTTTATAATAGCCAGGACATGGAAGCAACCTAGATGTCCATTAGCAGACGAATGGATAAGAAAGCTGTGGTACATATACACAATGGAGTATTACTCAGCCATTAAAAAGAATACATTTGAATCAGTTCTAATGAGGTGATGAAACTGGAGCATATTATACAGACTGAAGTAAGCCAGAAAGAAAAACACCAATACAGTATACTAACGCATATATATGGAATTTAGAAAGATGGTAATGATAACCCTGTATGCGAGACAGCAAAAGAGACACAGATGTACAGAACAGTCTTTTGGACTCTGTGGGAGAGGGAAAGGGTGGGATGATTTGGGAGAATGGCATTGAAACATGTATAATATCATATATGAAATGAATCGCCAGTCCAGGTTCAATTCAGGATACAGGATGCTTGGGGCTGGTGCACTGGGATGACCCAGAGGGATGGTGTGGGAGGGAGGTGGGAGGGGGGTTCAGGGTGGGGAACACATGTACACCCGTAGTGGATTCATGTTGATGTATGGCAAAACCAATACAATATTGTAAAGTAATTAGCCTATAATTAAAATAAATAAATTTATATTAAAAAAATATAAATAAATAAAAGAGGCTCACAGAAAACAATGACCTGTCCTTTAGTTCAGTTATACAAGATGTTGGAGGGTGAAGCCATCTAATCCTGAGACCACTTTTGCTTTTGGAACCTGCCAAGATTGAGGAGAAGACAGTAAATCTGGTTGACCCTGCTGTGGGTGACATTTTGGTAGTAAAATATAATGACAGGCTGAACTAATTACTCTTTATTTTCACATAACAGCTGGTGGTGGTTTAGTCTCTAAGTCGTGTCCGACTCTTGCGACCCCATAGACTGTAGCCCACAAGGCTCGTCTGTCCATGGGATTTCCCAGCCAAGCATACTGGAGTGGGTTGCCATTTTCTTCTCAACGGGACCTTCCAGACGAAGGGATTGAATCTGGGTCTCCGATACTTCACTCGGTCCCCTGCATTGCGGGCGGATTCTTCACTGACTGAACTACCAGGGAAGCTCACATAACAGCTACACAACGAGATATAACAACAGGCATTGTTGGTAAGCATACAGTATCAGTATTGATAGGCAAATGTATGGGAAAATACAAGCCTTCTATGCCTACCCCAAACTGATTCCTCCAAAGGTTAGGCATATTCATCTTGTTACTATTGCTCCACCTGTTATATAGATGTACACTGAATACTCCAATATTTTGGCCACCTGATGTGAAGAACTGACTCACTGGAAAAGACCCTGATGCTGGGAAAGATTGAAGGAGGGAGGAGAAGGGGAAGGCAGAGGATGAGATGGTTGGATGGCATCACTGACTCAATGGACATGAGTTTGAGTAAACTCTGGGAATTGGTGATGGACAGGGAGGCCTGGCATGCTGCAGTCCATGGGGTCACAAAGAGTTGGACACCACTGAGCAACTGAACTGAACTGAACAAACTGAACACGAATATAGATGGCCAGACAGGTATGATTCTTTTGGTTGTAACAGATCCTTGGCGAAAAACCAGAGTGGTTTGTGATATAATGAAGAACATATCTGGTCTTCGTCTCCAGTTACTAGCACAAAGCTTCAAAAACCTTTGTAATTACCTAAGCAATAGGAATCTCTCTGTTATGCTAATGAGATAACTTCCGGCAGGGTCCCTAGATAGCTTCAGGATGGAGGAGGTTGCTCACCAGAAAAAAGAAAAGAAAAAAAAAAACAATTCAGGGACTTTCCCTGGCAGTTCAGTGATTAAAACTCTGAGCTTCCATTGCAGGGTGCGCAGGTTAGATCCCTAGTAAAGGAACTAAGATCTCGCAGGCCACGAGTGCAACAACAACAACAAAAAAAAAAAATGCAGATGAAAGGGCTGGAGTTGGATTCAGTCATATAATTTATGATTTAATTAATCATGACTCATTGAAAAATGCAGGACAATGAGGCTCAGGGAGCTTCCTGGTTGGTGAACATACTGATGTACTGGGAAGGCACACCCTCACTCCATAGAAACGAGATCCTTCACTCAGAACCCTGCCAGGCCTTGTCCAATGTCGACTTAAAAAGTGACTGAGCACAGCACAGCTGAGTTCTGTAAGTCATTCTATCAAAGTATGGAAGCTGCAGAAGAAGCGTCTGAAGTTAGGGCAGTCTTACTGCAACTGTGTCCTCACCTGTGAAGTTTGGCCAGACTCTGGGGATCTCGTGACAGAAGCAATTTCATCCTACATGGAACATGATTCAGTCACAGAAAGGAAAGAAGTACTGATAGATGTGTTAGGTAGTTAGAATAGGAAACAGGAATCCAGATTGGCAGCGGCTAAAAGACAAGGAAGGGAAAAGCCCACGAAAATGGAATAAAGGAAGGTCCGAGGACCGGAATGAGGAACTCAGGTAGAACAAACAGTACTCCTGGCTAGCCCAACTTACGTAGGGCAGGCCTAGTGGGGAGGAAAAAATGTATAAAAAGAGGAGCCAAAGGGCTGGGGGTCTCTCTCTCCCGTGTGCTGGCACGCTCCCCCACTCTCTTCTCTTCGCATCTTTGGAACGGCATTCCCTCATGCCTCGAGGATGTATTTTCCTGCTATTTTCTAAACAAATAGAGCTGTAACACGGAGCTGTAACACTGATCTGTCTAAGGGCTATAACACGGTCTGTTTGAGACCTGAGAGCTATAACACGGTCCGTCCGAGAGCTGTGACAGGCCGAGGTCTCTAACGTCTGTTGCTTCAAATTTTTGTTGAGATGAGACAGAAGAACCGGAGAGCATACACTGGCCTGACAGATGCTACAAGCCAGTCACCAAAAGAACACATGTGAGTCCACTTATATGAAATGTCCGGAATAGGCAAACCTAGAGAAACAGAAAGTAGATGAGTGATTGTTTAAGGGTCAGCATAGGGTGGGGGTTAATGAGGTTACAGTAAAGGAAATCCAGTTTCTTTATAAAGGGATGGAAGTATTTTAAAATTAACTGTGGTGATAGTTATACATGTCTGCAAACATACCAAAAACCATTGAAACACACACTTTAAATGGGTGAATTATATGGTTTTTGAATTATCTCCCAATAAAGCTATCATTTAAAAAAAAAAGAGTGGTTATCTTTTATAAATACATACTGAAATAGCTATGTGTGAAATATAAAGTGTCTGGGAGATGCTTCAGAAGAATCCACTAGGGGTGGAAAGGAGAACAGATAAGACTGGCCGTTAAGTTGATGATGGCTGAAGCTGAGTGCTTGGAGCTTCATTAAACTATTCTCTTCACAGTTAATGTCTGAAATTTTCATAAGAGGAAAAAAAGAAAAATTCCATGCAACAGGCTGACTCACTCAGAAAACAGAGGACCGTCACTCCTTAGTTATTGTTTAGAGGCCCTGCCCAGAGCCCTCAGGTCGGGGAGATGAATTATTGAGGGGAATCTGAGAGGCACAGAAGCCATGGAGTGTGGAGAGGCGATGGGCACAGGGGCCCCTTTGGGCCAGGGCCCCTTAGCCCCCACAGCCCTCACTGACAACCCACAGGCCCAGTTGACCGTGGTGGTGGAAGTAGAGAGGACAAGATCTGGTAAGAAGCCCCCACACATTCATCTCAGAAGTAACACAGCCTGGGAGAGCCTCCTGGGAGGGGGGTAAGGCAAGATCATCTCACTAGGAAACTGAGGCAAAGGTTGAGGGCAGGACTCGGGGGTCCCGGGAGCTCAGTGTCCCCCAGGAGAGTTGACATGAAGTCCACTTGTCTCAGGCCCCAAGGAGACCTGCTTCCCTACGCTCCTCCTGGAGGGGGCCAAGAGCATCCGCCTACTTTGGCCTGGGCCTCTGGAGAGTCAGGTAGATATGGGCTGGGCTGGGGTGTGTGTGAGTACAGGGGAAGATGTCAGTGACACTGTTGACTCCTGTCCTGCTCACAGGAACAATGCATCACCTTTGATAGAGTCCTGGGTTCTGATGCTGCTCAGGTAGGGGTATCTGCTAGGGTGATGGGAGATGGTTGGGAGCACTCAGAACCCTTGATCCTGGGGTGCTGAGTGTTTCCCAAGCTCTTTGCTCAGGGCGGGCTGGGTCAGGGCACCTGAGTTGGGGGTGTGCCTGTGTCTCCGGCAGGAGGCAGAGCAGGAGCTGTTAGCACGAGTCCGGCCGACACTGGGCTCAGTGGGCCGAGGGTACAGTGTGGCCCTGCTGCTTCGGGGTCGGGAAACAGAGGCGCCCCGGCTCGTGCCTCAGGTGAGTCCCAGAGAAGGCATCAGGCATAGCTGTTTCGAGGCTCACATGTTGCCTCCTCCAGGAGACCTCCAAGAACTTTCCCCTCCCCACCCTAGCTGGACTAGATGTCCCTCCTCGGGGTTCCTATAGCGCCCCAGAGTCCATACAGGTTGTTTTGCCAGCATCAGTCATGAAGCTGTTGAGAGGTCAGGGAAGGTGGGAGGCTGGGGTACATAGGGTGTGAGTCAGGGAGGGGTGATATGCAAACATCAAATACTCAGGCAAATATGATTTTCACTGTTCTTACTAATACTGATAAAAAAGTTGAAAGTTTTGTTTTTAGGCTTCATCAGAATGCCCCCAAACTAAAATAATTGCCTCAAAACCTTGTCATGAGCCCCTACCCTTGCAGACACCAGGTCCCACTGAAAATATCTGCTCACTTGTCTGGCTTCCTATGAACCATGAGCCCTGGGGCTATTTTTGTCTTGGCCACCATGTCCATGGCACCTAGCACAGGGTCAGGCATAGACTTTGCCCTCGGGAAATGTTGAAAAAGAAATTAATCCTTTCTCAATCTGCACTGGACCCCTTTCTCTACTTCAGCTGCTACAGATGCTGTTTGAAGAAGCTCTGCCCCTCAAGGGCTCTGACGCTGTGCTTAGCACTCTTAGCCTAGTACAGGTGAGGCCCTGGGGAAGGGGAAACCTGGGGAACCAAGGCCATGGTGATGCTGCCATAGAGCCTGAGACTCGAGGGCAACCTGAAGGGCTTGGGTCTCTGCTGCTCACCAGTGTTGGTTTGCCTTGCTGGGCTCTCCTTTTTTCTGCCTGAAATGGCTGAATTTTGGTGTCCTGCTTGGCTCACAGGGCCCTAGTGGGAGAGTCATGTGAGCCAAAGTCTGAGTAAACATTTGGTTTGTAACAGATGTTGTGCTTGTGTGATCTCAGCTCAGCACCAGTGGGAGGATCCGGGACCTGCTGACTCCAGGGGCAGGGAACCTATCCGTGCTGGATGTGGCTCCTCTGGGCTTGTGAGTGTCCAAAGCCCAGTGAGGTCTGAGAGCGCTTATCTTTAGGCAGGACTGACACCCCAAACCAAGTTGTTGGAGACTTCTCCCCACTGCCACTCCAAGGAAGAGAGGCTCTGAACTTGGGGTCTTGCTTACAGGGCCTGGGTTTGCCCCCAGGACTCCCTCTCACAGTCTTCCCTTCATCCCTCTCACTCTTCTCTCCACCCCATCCACTTATACCTCCTCAACTCTGTCATCACCATCCCAGGTGACCTGAGCATCTCACTGAGCAGAACTCCAGTTTATCCATCTATAAAACGAGAGCAATCCCAACTACCTTGTTTCCCACACTGGGCAGATAATAGGAGAAAAAAATAAGATCATGAGGATGAGAGGCTTCTAGGGGACATACTGAGCTTGGAGCCTTGGGGATGATTCTTATAGCCTCTAGGGATGCCCATGGGCTCCCCATGCAGAGATTCTGGGGGCTGGACAGAACCCTTGTGCTTAGGAGCTGAGTTCAGCCTTCCCTTCCTCCAGGGTGGTGGAAAATGCCAGTGAAGTGGAGGTATCTGACTCAAGAGCTGCATCAGAGCTGTACTTGCGGGCTGCATGTGAAGCAGGCAGGTGAGGACAGGAGAACCCCTGTCATCCCCCTCTCCACCCCCCCTGGTCATTTGGCCTGATCCTATGGTCTCCATCACAGGAGCTGCTCTCTGCTCACTGTCACCATGTCCTGCCTGGGGCCTGACCCTCCTGAGGGGCCTGGGACCCAGGGCATGTGGCAAGGAGCCTTGCGGATCCTGCAGCTTCCAGGAGAAGTGTAAGTCTCATGGAGGTTTTTAATAGCTTTAGGGAAGGGTTGGGGAGGGGGTGGCTAAAATATGGATGTAGAGGCCCAGGGCAGCATCAGAGTCTCCTCTTTCCCTCACTTCTGACATGCTCAAGGATTTGCTCCCTTTAGTATTTCTTGTAAAGTAGGTCTACCAGCAATGAACTTCCTCAAATTTTTTGTTTATCTGGGCAGATCTTATTTCTTGCCAGATGTAGAAATTTTAGTTGACAGGTTTTTTTTCCTTTCAACATTTTAACTGTGTTATCGCACTGCCTTTTGGGATCTATAGTTTCTAGTGAGAAATTGGTTTTTAATCTTATTGAAGATCCTTTGTACATAGTAAGTCTTTTATAAGTTTGGGGGTAATTTGGGAGCATTATTTCTTCAAATATTCTTTCTACCCTTTTCTCCTCTTCTCCCTCTGGGTCTCCCATTATGTACACGTGTGTACACTTGATGGCAGCCAACAAGTCTCTCAGGCTCATTTTCCTTTTTTTTTTTTTTTCTTTCTGCTCCTCAGACTGGATAATTTTATTTGACCTATCTTAGAGAAGGAAATGGCAACCCATTCCCTGGGAAATCCCATGGATAGAAATGTCTGGCAGGCTACAGTCCATGGGGTCACAAAGAGTCAGATATGACTTAACAACTAAACCACCACAACCGCACCCAGATTTACTTGCTCAAATCTGCCCTCTAGTGAATTTTAAATTTCAGTTATTGTACTTTTCAGCTCCAGAATTTCTACTTGGTTCCTTTTTATAATTTCTATCCTATTGATAATGACTGAGATCATTTTCTTGATTTAGTTTTCTGAAAATATCTAAGACAGTTGATTTAAATTCTTTGTCTATTGAATCCAGTGTCTGCTTCCTCAGGGGCAGTTTTTATTCATTTCTTTTTCTTTTTTTTTCCTTTGAGTGAGCCATATTTTCTTATTTACATGCTTAATTTTTTTTCCTGGAAACTGACCAATCTGAGTATTTTTGTGAAGACTATATTATTTACTGTGCTGGTCCCTTAAGTCTCCATTCTTTTTCCTCAGTGCTCTAACATTTTAGACATGATAACCTGGTAATTGTGAACGTTGGATTCTTCCTCCTTTCCAGGGTTTGACTTGTCGCTTACTGTGGGCATCAGCCATCCATTTACTAAGTTACTTTTCCAAACAATTTTTGCAAAGACTGTAATCCTTGCAGTCACTGAAATCTTCATTCTGTTATCTCAGTGCTTAGCCAATGACACAGAATTCCCTAACCTCCAAGAATGCATCCCCACCTCAAAAAGAAGATAGGAAAGGGAGGAAAAAGAAGAAGGAAGAGAGGAAGGGGAAAGGGAATGAGGAGAGAGGAATGAAAGGAAGCAGGAGGTGGGGAGGAGGATAGGAGAAATAAAGGAAGAAAGACAAAGAAAAAAAAACCTCTAGGTTTCTACACACTGACTGTGTGTTGGGTCAGTCCTTCAGTGCTTAGCCAGGCCATTTACAGCTCTGCCTTAGCTTTACATCCTGCTTGCACTGAGCCCTAAGTCAGCCAGAGGTGAAAGCCTATGGTCTTCTCAGCTCTTTTCTCACCGTGCACACTGCCTTGGACACGTGTGTGACTTTCTAGGTCCCCTAGTACACACGGCAATTTTTCAAAAACTCTTATTTCCCCCAAATTTCACTACCCAACTTTTCTGCCCAGTCTTTTCATGTGTCTACTACTTGCCCTGTTATTTATTTCTTGTTCTTTCATCTCTCAAAGTTTGGAGGGACCACCCTCTGGCATAGCTCCTCTGCCCCAAGGAAATTCTAAGACAAGGGAAACAAAGGGAAACTCCTTTGTCAGTCCTTTGTGTGAAACCCGGACAGTCAAAACAAACACAATTCCTTGGGAACGAGATCTACTCCGCTCTTTTCAGAACCAGGTACCGCCATCAGAAATGTGGGCTGTACTGGGGAGAAGGTTGGGGGTAGAGTAACTTAAAAACACCACAAAGACCTCTTACCATAGTTAAGTTGCTTTCTCCTGGTTAAACTTCACTTGATTGCTGTAAACCTTTGACTAACTCCTAGAGTTTCAGTAAGGTTGATTCTGACCATTTTTTTGCCAGATGGTTCTGAGGAGGGACAAAGCCCTAGAGTTCCCTATTCTGCCATTTTTGTTAATGTCACCTTGCTTTGCCATTTTAAAATTGGGTTGCATTTTTATGTATGTATGTATTTCCCCCCTGCAATGGAAGCACACAGTCCTAACCACTGAACCACCAGAGAATTCCTCAAGTTGTACTTTCATTACTGAAGTGTAAGAGTTCTTTATATCTTCTGGATACAAGTCCCTTGTCAAATATACAATTAAATCCTTTTTTACTATGAGGATGTATTATTTGTGTAACCTAAAAAATAATAAAATAAAGATCTATACAAGGTCGCAAATCTGTCTGGTGGTACACAAAAGTGACTGGAAATAGTCAACCTTTCATCAGAGTGTGATCTGGGCCAGTTCTCTCCCCATCTATCAGTGGGCATCTCTTTTCTTTCTCCCTCCCTCCCTCCCTCTGGCAGAGACTGTCCCCTGCTGCAGGTACTAGCTGGCAATGTGGCTGGTGAAGAGGTGGAGGGCTCTCTGACCTGGATTGCCTCATGGCTTCTGGAAGGAAACAACTACAGTGGCCTTCTTCTTCGCCTGGATCCTCAAGGTGGCTTGGGGTAGGGTGTGGTTTCTTTGGGAAGCTCTAGGATCTGGCATTATCTGTCACCCAACCAGTTGCAGCCCCAACCCTAGCAAGCCCAGAAAGGGATGGGAGGGCCAAGATTCAGAAAAGTCCCAGAAGGGTTCAGCTGCCAAAGCCTGGAAGGGTAGGGCCAACAGTAAAAGCCTCACCCTTTCAGTGGCCTTCAATGGTGTACCAAGCATTTTTATGGTGACTAAAACCTCTGATTATTACCACAACCTCATGAGGCAGATCAAATCCACGGGTGTGGAAAGGAAGACAGGTTTAATTTATAAATGAGGAAAGGGAGGATCAGAGAAGGGGAGGTGCTTGCCTATTTTCACACACTCTTTAAAAGATCAGGACTCTGTGAAATATGATGTCAGAGATATGGAAGAGGTCAAGTGGAGAGTATAGAACAAATAAGAATGGTCTTAAGTTGATAACTGTTGAAGCTGGATGACAAGAGAATGGACCTCCCAGACTCTGCATATGTCTGAAATTTTCTGCTAATAAGAGTGGGAAAAAAAAAAAAAAGTCTGGTGCTCTGTCTCCAAAATCAACAGACATACATTCATTTGGCCAACGTATTCCCAGACCTCACCCTACGTCAGGCCCTGTGGAATGAGGAAAATAAGCTGGGGCAGTTCACATTCTCAAGGACAAAGCAGGGAGTGAAAGAAGTGTGTTTATGTACAGACCAGTTTGGGATCATGGTTAAGGGCACAGGCTTTAGTGTCAGACAGAACCTGGCTTGAGTTTCAGCTTTGCCATTCACCAGGAAGTTGTTTGACCTCTGAGCTCCAGTTGCCTCATCTGGAAAATGTGGAGGGAGGCAGAGTAAATCAGAGTTGCTGCCTCATTGGAGCATTGTGTGTATAAAAGGAGACAATCCACAGAAAGCCTTAGCACAGTACCATCAAACACATGTAAATGCCTGATAGGTGTTAGCTATTTTTATGAACAATACTCTTAATAAAAATTAAAAGTATTACAAACAGTGTGCTTTGGATTTCAGAGGAAGGAGAGATTCATTCTGTGTCTCCCCTTACTAGGCAACCCCCTGAGCTTGTTCCAGTCTGCTTTGTTGGGGGCTGCAGAAAGGAGGAGGAAGGTGAAACATGTGAGGCCCACCCTGTGGGATGCAGTAGAAGAGGCCCGGGCCCGTCGAGCTGGTCTGAAGAGCCTGCGATCAGGCCTCCTTGGGGACGCCCTGACAGACAGTGGGCTCAGTCAGCTGGGCAGGGCACTGCGGGAGCTGCATGTGAGCAAGGTGAGGCCTGGGGGTGCCTGAGCCAGCAATGGCCAGAGCCTACCCAGAATCCTTTCTCTGTAGGTGGTAAAAGCCTGGAGCCAGCGCTGGGGAAGCTGGATGCTCAAAGCAGTCAAAACTGAGGCTGTGGGGCTCCCAGAACCACAGGTACATCTTTTCATCCAAACTCTTGGGAGCCCTAGATGTCTGCTGCCTTATTCTGTCTATAGCACACTGTAAGGCAGCCCTTCCTTCATTCATTAATGTTCTCATTCTCAAACATTTACACTGACCACTCACTATGTACTGGGTATAACATCATGCAGGCCCTGGAAAACCCCTGTCCTCATGGAGTTTACAATCCTCTGGAGAGAAACTATTACTCCGTGATCAGTGCTCTTAAGGGCTTATCCGAAGGGTTCTATGCAGGCACGCAAGTTAGTATTGGCAAGAGAGGGAAGGTGATCTCATGGAAACTTGAAACCTGAAGGAAGTGACTAGCAAAGATGAATGAAGGACATTCCAGGCAGAGAAAATAAGAGGAAAAGTCTCAGAGGTAAGTCCTTGGTCTCTTTGGGGGACTGCAACCAGCTCAATCTGCTGGAGGATAGAGTTTGAGGAAGAAAGTCCAGGGAGAAGGATTGGTGAGTGAAGCAGGGGCCTGGTCATGCAGGTCTTTGTAAATATATTGAGATGTTTGGACTTTGCCTTGAAGGTCAAGGGGAAGCCACAATTTATTTTAAACAAGGATGACAATACTGCTCCCACTTTTCAGCAAACGGAAACTCAGAGAAGTGATGTGAGTAATCCAGGGTCTCTGGGGTCATCAAAGGCAGCAGAGGTGCAGACATCCAAGTCTTCAGACCCAGAATAGTGCTTTCATTCTCTTAGGATGCATGGCCTCCCTTGGGCAGAAGGTGGCACTGTCTTCCATGATTTGTCACAGGGTGGCTAGAAGGTCGCCTCTGTCCAACTTCTGGTCCTTCCCTTTTCATAATTACTTAGTACTCATTTTTTACAGCCCTGGGCCTTGGGGATTAGGCCTATAAACTCCAAGTTATTGAACAGGGCTGGCCACTGCTTAGTGCTTTGGGTGCCTTTTCTCATTTAAGGCTCTCTACAACTTTTATCAGCTCCACTTCATGGATAAGAAAACGGAGGCTCAAAAGACTAGCCACCTGCTTGAGGTCATATAGCTAAGAAAAGGGGGTGGGGTGGGGCTGGGACCCTGATCCTGGGAGGAAAGGTACAGACTTCTCACTCATAATATATTCTCAGCAGGTGACACATTCAACAGCAAGCCCCAGCCCAGGTCTCCAGAAGGAGCCTCAAGGTGAAGCTGGTGCTTGGGGTGGAGCTGGAGGTCTTCTCCATCTTTGGTTACTTAACTGCATTCTCTTCCAGTGGCAGGAAGAACAGCATCTATAGGACCTGATCTCCACCAAATGCATCCACTCAGGGACTCTGAGGAACAGGTAATAACACCTCATGTACCCCAGAATAACTGGAAGTAAAGAGTCACAGAGTGCCAATAACATGTCTCCTGCTTACTTTGCCCTAACATCAGGGAAAAAAGCAGAGCTTCTGGCAAATAAAGGGCCTGTAGAGCTATTGGATTTCTAAGGATGGGCATAGGAAGGGGCTGTTTCCCTACTAGGGCCTCCATGGCACCTCTTGGCAGAAATTGGTATCTCTCCTCCTCCCTCACGGCCTGAGTCTCTGTCCAGGGCACAGGTTCTTCCAGGCCAGCTAGCCTCCTGATGCCATTCTAGGGGCTGCCCTGGTAATGGGGCTCTGCTGGAAAGGTTGGGCCCTTTATCCCAAGACTGTGTGCACACATGGGCTTCTGGCTGAACCTAGATCGATGTCACATAGGCCCAGCAGGCCCCAGATGTGGCCCTACACTTCTTCCTGGCTCAGGCCCAGAGGCACAGACTGCGAGAACAGCACCAAGTGTGGATCCAAGAGGAGCTGAAGCATATGCAACAGGAGGAAGAGGTGGTGGCAGGTGACCAGGTCAAAGGCCTAGTGGCTGAAGAGGTGAGGAGGGCCCAGTAGGGCCCAGTAGGGCCTAGTAGGCCAGGGCCCTGGCCAAGCAGGGGGCTGGGGGCTGGGATCTAGCCTCAAAGACTGGGCGACACCCTCTCTCATGGCCCTCACAGTTTTGTGGGGACAAATGAGGCAATTCTCAGTGCTAAGTGCTGTGAAAGAGGGAGCTAGTGACTCACTGGAACAAAGAGGTGTACCTGGACCAGGCTGGAATGGAGCAGAGATGGCATCTAAGCTGAGGCTTAAACGACAAACAAATCAGCCAGAGAAATGCACTAGATTCAGATCCACAGGGCAGTTTGTGCTCATCACATAGAGGCATCCGGTAAAGGTAACTTGTTTAAACAAGAAACAATACATGTGTGCACAGAGGTGGGGTCAGGGGAGGTGGGAGACATGTTTTGAGAAGAGAATTCCGTAGGAGCAAAAGTCCAAAGGGAAGCAATGGCAAAGTAGGTTCTGGATGTTGTGTATTTTCCATCTGGCTGGAGCCTGGCAGGTGTGCCGTCAGAGGCAAAGCTAAAGAGACCACCTGGTGTCAACACTCTGGATTTGGGCTTTACACCGAGGATGATGGTGAACTGTTGAAAGGCATGTCATCTCAGTCCTGTCCCTCACTAGTCATGTGAATTTGAGCAAGTTAGGTCACTTCTCTGATCCACTGTTTCCAAATCTATAAAATGGCAACTACCTCAAAGGTTATCATTACCTCAATTAAATCATAATATAAAGTACGTAGAGCCGAGCCTGGCACACAGGCTGCACTCCACAGAGAGCATGTGTTATCACTGAAGGACTCCAAGGAGAGGCAGAGATGGCACCGGGAGCAGACAGTGCTGAGATGTCAGCTGGAGGCCCTTCAGGCAGAACGGGATGCCGCAGAGCAGGACCTGACAGCCCTCTATGACCTACACGTGCAGGCTGCCCGGGCTCAGACATGCCATGTGCTGCAGGTCAGTTGGGAGAGACAGGGGGCAGGCCTTGAGCTGGTCCTAAGGCTACCTGACTGATGGGAATCTTGGAATGTGGGCACAGGTATTTCGAGCCTGGCGGGGGCTGTGCGAGGAGCAGGCCATGACCACAGAGCATCACTACCGCAGCCTGCTGGCCGGCATCTTGCAGGACTCCATCAGCTTGGCCACACAGAACCAGGAGCTCCAAGCCCAGAATAAGCAACTTCAGCAGACCAGGCTGGCAGAGCTCGTACTGGATACCTGCCCTGAGGAGAAATCTGGTGATCAGGAATCCAACAGGGGCACTTTCTTCTCTCCTCATTTGTAAAGGTCCTAGAAGGGAGAGGCAGTTGGGACACAACAGCCAAGCTTACCTCTACTAGATAAATAATCACATCACTAACCAGGATGCAATGTGCCAGTCCCTTGCTAAACACCTAATATCCATTTGATTTAGAGATTTCCACTACTCTATATGGAGATGCAGGAGACATGGGCTCCATCCCTGGGGGTCAGGAAGATCCCCTGGAATAGGAAATGACACAGACAAAGGAGCCAGGAGGGTTACAGTCCATGGGGTCACAAACAGTCAGACACAACTGAGTGCGCACATGCACACATACACACACTACCCTATATTGTAGTAGGTATCATTCAAGCTGCATTTCAGAGATAAGCCTATTAAAGCTAGGAGAGGTTAAGTGACTGTTCAAGGACAGTCTGCTAATAAGTGCTGGAGCCAGAATTAACACTCAAGCCTGGTTGGCTATAGTTCTACACTGCAGGCAGTAGTGGTTCAAAAGTAGTGTCCATCAGAATCACCTAGGGAACTTACTGAAGAGAAAAAAAAGAAATAAAAAAAGATTCCCAAACCCCAATCCCTAAGATTCTGCTTCAGCAGGACTGGGATATTATCCCCTCTACAAGCTTACCAGGTATTTCACCACAGGAGTGGGGCCTGACATCCCTCTGGTCATGAGAAGAGACGACAGGCAGGAATACCAGTGAGGGATTCAGAGAATGAGAACCAAAACTACCTTGAGTCCTAAGAGTTCTCTAGCCTACAGTCTATAATCTGTGGGCTCGCAAAAGAATTGGACATGACTTAGCAACTAAACAAGTTTTGTACTTCAGAGAAATTTCCAAAGCTCTGTGCCAGAGAAAATTCGGCTTCACAGAGCTCTCAAAGGAAATTACCATGTTGGCAAGAGCTGAGAGAAAGCAGCCTTTTCTCTTAATCTGTAAGTCACCCCAGGATTAAGACACTTAGGGAACCAAAGGAATGAATTATGTTTGAGAGGAGCTATGCAACACAGAAGACACAGGACAATCATGACCAACTGTAGGAATCACCTACATCCCAGAGCACTTTATTAAGACCTTATTGCATTTAGACACTGATTGAGTTAAGCAAGTTTCCCTGTGCTTGGTCCCAGGCCACTCCATGTAGAGTTTCCCCAGGCAGATGGGAGCTGGGTCGCTGCGAGCAAAGGGCAGGACCCAGAGAGGGAAGAATAATACCTCCGAGGAGCTCCAGAGGGGACAGTGGGCCTTGAGAGAGCCCTTAGGGTGAGCAGAGAGATCAGGAGTGTAGACTCAAGCCAGGGTCCAGGAGCAACATTCCCTGAGATGAGTCAAGCCCCAGTCCTCTCTGAGGATTCCAGAACAAAGGCTAGGTGTGGAGAGAGCAGGGGGTGTTACCTCCAGATGCTGCTGGAGCCACGGAAGCATGGCAGAGGCCTGGGTGATGGACATACACATAACCTTCGGCAACTGGGCTTTCCTACAATGACACTGGGAGATGAGCTATGTTATGGGGGAGCCATGTACCATGGTTGGGCTGGAGCAGCCAGCACCAGGCCTGGGGGGCTATGGGTCTGCTGGGGTGATCACAGCAGGCAAGGAAAGCCAACTGCATTCACGCAGGATGAAGCAGCATGCCTCCTCCATCAGCATAGGATAACTTCTCAGGCCTCTGAACGGATGCTCCCCTAATTCCTTAGTCCGGAAGTAGTTGTGGGGGGTGGAAGAGTTTTCTTAATCAAACCCAGCCTTCAAGTCTCCCAGGGATAACCTACCTCCAGAGACTAACGTGGCTGCTCCCACTTCCCCCGCTTTTCTTACAAGGCACTTGTTACAGGGCTGCTGAGGGGAGGGGTCAGCACTGGGAGGTGGCTCTGATGGTGGTGCCCAACCTACAGGTCAGGAGTCAGGATGGAGGTGGTGAGGGGCTAGCGACTGCCGTAGTACAGGCGTACTGCCAGGCCAATGAGCAGTGTGGCCAGGAAGAAGGCAGCGGTGAGCTGAAGCCGCAGCAGGGCGGCTGACAGCACGGCGTTGACCACTAGAGAGCAGGACACGACAAAGAGGCGTGTGATGCTGCTGCCGTGTTTCATGACGGCCGACATGAGCAGTCCATTCAGTGCCTGGCTCAGCACCACGAGTGCCATCCATCCCGAGAAACCCTCCAGGAGGCCCGGGCCGGGGCCACCACCTGCATGCAGACCTAGGTTCAGGAGCACACCAAAAGAGTAGAGGAAGAGGTTTTGAAGGGCCAGCGGCAGCCGCTGCCGCTTCATGAGCAGCTCTGTGTACACAGAGGACAAGCCGGAGATGAGGCAATACAGGATGAGAAGCAGCAGTCCCAGTGGAGTGATGTGCAGGGGCATGGGGCTCGTAGCAGCTGCTGAGGGGGGCCCGGGAAGGGTGGTCCCTGGGTCCTGGAGGCCCCCGGCTGCATAGCAGGCTCCGGCGGCCATCAGCAGCAGCAGCGCTAAGCCCTGGCGTGCAGAAAGGCGGTGTCGGAGGCAGAGGCAGTAGAACAGGGCTGTGCTTCCAATCTTGAGATTGCTCAGCACCTGGTAGGTGCTGGGGTCCATGTAACGTTGCAGGTAGATCACCAGGTTGTTGTTGGCGCCGTATAGCAGGGCTGACAGTGCAAACGGGGCGGCCTGGCGCCAGGGTGGGGTCCCCTGGGGCCATGCTTGCCAGCCCACCAAGAGGGAGAGGGCGCAGAGCAACAGCTTGGTCAGTTCAGTCAGCAGTACAGCCGAGGAGGGTCGGAAGGGCATACGGCCGTCCACGTGGCACAGTGCCAGCAATGGGGCATGGGCACCGTACATAGCAGTGGACAGGAGCAGCATCAGGGTCCAGCGGGCCTTCCTGGGATGGCCCAGGCCTGGCACACCCCCGTCCTCTACACTCATGCTCAAACTAGACCCTGGGTGGCCTGTGTAGCTAGCAAGGCGGGGTGAGGTGGGCTGGGGGTTGTGACACGTTCAGGGAAAATCAAGTTATGGAGCTGGCTCCCAGGAGGGAGGAGCCTTGAGAGAGAATACTGAGAGTCAGAGTTAGCTGCAGACTCCACAGTAAGGGCTAGAAGAGGAAGGGTGGATAGTCTTGGGGCCAGTTCCATGGGGTTATGGAGGCAAGGGGTTCAGGGTGTTGGCTGATGAGCCACTGTCCAGTCTCTGCAGGAAAGGAAGCAAGGCTGAAGGTGGTGGGAAAGCTGGAGACAGCAAATGGGTGAAAGCCAGGGTGGCCAGATATGGCATCTGTGGCTGAAGGCCTCCACCTGCTGCCCCCAGCTGCTCATCCTGCCTCCCTCATGGAATCCAGAGCTAGTCGGGCCCTTTGCGCAGTGATCGAAGATAGTCCCTCAATGTCTTCTCCACATTGGGCACAGCATATGCCTGAGCTACATATATGCCAGTGCAGGTGCCCACGGCAAAGCCCAATACTGCTGATGCCCTCAGTTTGGCCACCACATAGCCAGCCAGGAAGCCCTTGAGGAATGGAGAGGACAAGAATGAGGCATCCTGTAGAGGAAAATGTAGGAGAAAAGTCAGCCTGGCTTTCCCCTTCTCTACCTAGAAGCTACTCAAGCCGAGCTTAGCACATCCCACTAGCTACTCCTCCTTACTCTGGAAAACTGTAGTATGCTCCCCGAAGTTTTTCAAGATTCTGGGGCAGAAAAAGAACCTAGGAGTCATGACCACACAATGTCAGAACCCTGAGGTCTGAAAACTCTAACCAGAGAAGCCCACTGAGAGAGATGTCCCTGATGAATCTGAGCCCTGCGTGCTTCTCCAGTCTTATTTCCTAGAATGCTGCCCCTACTGCAGCCAGACCAAACTGCTTTCACCTCTCATGTTCATCATGCTACCTCCCACTACAAGGGTTTTGCCTGTGCTGTTCCACCTGCCTGGAATGTTCCCTCCTCCCCTCTTTACCCTGTTAACCCCTATTTAAGATTCTAGTTCAACTACCATTTATAGGGAAACATTCTTTGGGGTCACAGAGAACAGGAACTCAATAAACAACAACTTGCTGAATAAATCTCTACCACCCATTCAAAAGCATATTGGATAATAAAGCCTAAGGGGGGTGGGGTGGTGGTGGTAGGCAGCAGGCACACCTTTCTTTACCTGGCCTACACCACTGTTGACTTCATCTTCCACACGCTGTTGCAGGCGTTCCAGCTGGTTCTTGAGAAAAGCCAGGTCCTTAAGCTTGGGAAGAGAATCCTAGGACAAAGAAGAGGCTGGCTCCAGAAGGCTGACACAGCCCTCTACCCTGCTCAAGTCTGAGCCTGAGAAACCTCTTCCTATAAAACTTTCCTGATGTGATAGTAGTAAAAGAAGAAAGGCATTGAAAAATAAAGAATTCACATGAGGAAGGGATGACAGATGGGATCTGCATTGGTAACTTACAAACACTCTTACAGGAACTTTATACAGCAAGCAGTGTATAGGGGAGGAGAAGGGACAGCTGCTGCTGCTGCTGCTGCTGCTAAGTCACTTTAGTCATGTCCGACTCTGTGTGATCCCACAGACGGCAGCCACCAGGCTCCCCCGTCCCTGGCATTCTCCAGGCAAGAACACTGGAGTGGGTTGCCATTTCCTTCTCCAATGCATGAAAGTGAAAAGTGAAAGGAAGTCGCTCAGTTGTGTCTGACTCTTAGCGACCCCATGGACTGCAGCCTACCAGGCTCCTCCGCCCATGGGATTTTCCAGGCAAAAGTACTGGAGTGGGGTGCCATTGCCTTCTCTGAAGGGACAGCTAGGGGACCTTTAGTTAGGTTTATCAGGAAAGCACCAGTCAGTGAGTTAAGTGTGCATTCTTAGTCTCTCAGTCGTGTCTGACTCTTTAGACCCTATGAACTGTAGCCCTCCACGCTCCTCTGTCCACAGGATTTTCCAGGCAAGAATACTGCAGTGGGTTGCCATTTCCTCCTCCAGGGATTTTCTCCATCCAAGGATTGAACCCAAATCTCTGGCGTCTCCTGCACTGGAATCTTTACCACTGAGCCTCCTGGGAAGCCCATTAGTGAGTATAAGCTACCTGAAAGTCTGTCTCATCCAGTGTGTTTGGAGGCCTAACACAGGAACTGCAGATACTTAGTAAATGTATGAGCGGTGCTGAACTTCCAGACTAATGGTGAGTAATGGCCTGAGGCAGTTCCTTGGACAATTTGGGGGTAAACCTGATTTCTACCTAGGCTTCTCCTCCTTCCTCCCTAAAGCCCCCCCAAACGAAATGTGTGGATGTATGAGCTGGAGTTTGGTGAGGAGATAGGGAAGGTGGATGTCTGCAGGAGTATGAGTAAATGAATTCAGTGATTCTGGTCGTATGTAAGTATGAAATTAGTAAGTGCCCAAGGAATGTGATAGAAAACGGATGTGTCTCTGTGGTTTAGAAACTTCCCATCTCTAGAAGGAAAATTTCGGGGGTTAAGGAATGGAGTAGAGTTAGGAGTGTCTGCAAATAACTTAAGAATCGCTATGGTCCAAGAGTGGAAGGTGGGGGGACACTTGGGAGAATCCCTGGCTCTGCTTGCCTCGCGTAATGCTGTCACCCCACTTCCCTTTACTGAGGCAGTTGACAGGAGTAACTTCCCTTGTGGGCTTCCCTTGTGGCTCAGCTGGTAAAGAATCCTCTTGCAATGCGGGAGACCTAGGTTCGATCCCTGGATTGGGAAGATCCCCTGGAGAACGGGATACCTAGAACGGCTACCCACTCCAGTATTCTGGCCTGGAGAATTCCATGGACTGTACAGTCCATGCGGTCGCAAAGAGTCGGACACGACTGAGCAACTTTCACAGGAGTAAAAGTTTGCCCCCAGAAGAAACAAGGGGCACCCTCATCCAGGAGCCTTTCCAATTGTCGCCTCTCCCCAGGACTAAAAAGGCGGGAAGCCCACCCCCGACTGCAGACAATCCTGATGTCCACTCACCTTGTCATCCGCCATCTTCCCTGCAGAACTTGTTGCGCAGGCGCAGCACCGCCTCCCTCCTGGCAAACGCTGCCGCCATCTTTACTGAGGGCACAGGTACTTCCGGGGCATTTCAGGAAAAGGTGGAGGCGCTTTCCTGACGGTCCTCTTTTCGCAGATACTCCCACGTGACCTCTCTCATTGAGCTGCACCCCAGCCGCGCCAGGCTTCGTGTGCGCGTGCGCAGACGATCTGAACGCGATGATCTCACTTGTTCGCGTGTACGTTCTGCGTCCATTCTCCTGGAGGATCTTCCGCCGCTTGATGAGCTCACTGTTGAGCGGTGACGTCACCTTGTGCGCCGCGGTCCTTGAGCCTCCCCTAGACTTTCGGACGCGAACGCGCAGCCACTGGGAGATCTGGACGTCTTGTTTACACGCGCCACCTCTAGACTCCAGGCGCTACCTTGGCGGGTCCTTTCCCGCCCCTAGGACCCGGCCTCTGCTCCTCCCTGTGTTTGTGCGGCGCCCGTTGGCCTGGCGGATTCCAGCGCAGAGAGGCTGGACTTGTAGGCACAGCAGCTCCGGAGGCGTGCTGGGCTGAGTGAGGGCCGGCGAAGGCCGGCGGGAACGCGACCAGGGCTATGCTGGGCAAGGATTACATGCTGGCCATCATTCTGGTCAACTGCGATGGTGTGCACAGAGGGTCCAGATGGGAGGGTCGGGAGCTGAGGGAAAACGAGGGAGCGCGAAAGGCTACCTTTGGCTCAAAGACAGGGAGCCTGCCTTTAAGTTACTTGCGTACGTTATGTCTTGGGATGAGGACCAGGGGACAAATGAACCCAGATCTTTGCAATGCAGTATCCAAGGTTGGAAGCGCAAATATGGGTTCGAGGAAGGGTTATGACAGTGTTATTCTGAGTCCACAAATAAGCCCTCCCTCTCCAATCCTACGTTCCTGTAGACGACTTGTGGGGGGACCAGAGTCTGGAGGGGGAGCCAGGCCTGCCCCCTGGCTGGAGGAAGATCCGCGATGCTGCAGGTACTTATTATTGGCATGTACCCAGCGGTAGCACTCAGTGGCAGCGCCCAACCTGGGAGTCAGGAGATGCAGAGGACCCAGGCAAGGTAGGTGGAGTGCGAGGAGAGGGCTTGAGCTCATGTGTGGACCTAAGCTTGCCACACTGACCTATCCCTCTCTCTACAGAAGACAGAGGGAATTTGGGGACTTCGGCCTCCCAAGGGGAGATCCTTCTCCAGCCTGGAGAGCTCACTGGACCAGAGGTAAGGGGGAGAGGCCAGGCAGAAATGAAAAGCCTGGGGTTCCATAGCACTCAAAGATGCAGCTGGACCTGTTACAGTCTGCTTTCCAGCCCAAGTTCTGGGGTGGCACAGTGGTAAAGAATCCACTTGCCAATGCAGGAGATGCAAGAGCCGTGGGTTTGATCCCTGGTTCAGGAAAATCCCCTGAAGGAGGAAATAGCAACCTGCTCCAGTATTCTTGCCTGGGAAGTCCCATGGATAGAGGAGCCTGGTGGGCCACAGTCCATGGGGTTGCAGAGTCAGAAACTACTGAGCCACTGAGCACACACACATACACACTATGTTCTTGGTTCTGTCCCATATTCTTGATTCTCCCAGTGTTTCGTTTCTTGATCCAAGCTCTGTTTTTTGCTGTATGGTTGTTTTATGTATTCTGGGTCCTGACCTGTCATGTTCTACATCTTGCTGACTACCCTACCTTCTGTCCATGGAGGTTCCTATCCTGTGTTCAAGGGTCTTCTTGTCCTGATTTGGGGCACTGGTCCACATTTTGGACCCTGCTGCATGTTTGTAAGTTATATTCTATGTCCCGTGTGTTGAATTTTTCCTCAATTTTTAAGCCATGCTCTATATTACACTTATTTAATATGTCCTGGACCCTGTCTCCCTCTGAGTTTACATTTGGGACTCTATATTCTGCTTCTTATCCCACATCTTGTGCCCATCAAGTAGTCTGGTTCTCACCATTGTGCCTTCTGTAGGAATTGTGATCCTTTTATGAGCTCTGCTCTATTCCAGTAACTCTCTGTCCTGGTATGGTGAAGAATCCTACATCCAGAGAATGGAGCCAGGGGCTAAGGTAGTGACTTAAGCCTGAGGGCCAGCCCAGGACTTTGGGGAGGGTCCCCCAGGGAAAGGTCAGGGGTGACACTGGGCTGAGCAGAGGTGATAAAGGGTAGAGGGAGGTCTCCAGAGGGTTTATATATGTGGAGCCTGTGACACCCTGCCCACCCTACTTGATCCTCCTTCCCTTACTCAGGGGCCTTCTGTCCTTTCCTTCAACCCGTCAGTGCTTTGCAGTCCGCTCTCTGGGCTGGGTGGAAGTACCTGAAGAGGACCTGGTACCGGGGAAGAGCAGTATCGCTGTCAATAACTGCATCCAGCAGCTGGCCCAGACCCGAAGCCGCAGTCAGCCCCCAGATGGTGCCTGGGGTGAGGTGAGCTGGTTGACCCTTCGAGGTATTCAACCTAGCATCCAGCAGAGGTGGCTGTCCCTGAATTGCCTATTCCCCATGGCAGCCACCTTCATCTGAGCTCCGGCCTGACCTCTCCTTGGCAGGGCCAGAACATGCTGATGATCCTGAAAAAGGATGCCATGAGCCTGGTGAATCCCCTGGACCACAGTCTGATCCACTGCCAGCCTCTGGTGCACATCCGTGTATGGGGTGTGGGCAGCTCCAAGGGCCGGTGAGGACCCCCTGCATCCTTACAAGTGAGAGTTGCTTCTCCTTCCCCCTTGCAGGCTGTGATCCCCACTGATGCTCATTCCCTGTATTGAACCCCCGGACACAGGTCCTCTGACATGGACCCAAGCTCTGCCTCCCCTGCCTGATCCAGCCCTGGTTGGGGAGGGTGGGCTCCAGCCCAGCAGGGACAGACAGGGGAGAGTCTGAGAGGCTGGGCTGATTCTCTCCTGTGCTCCCACATGCTTCTGGAACAGTGACAGGTGAGTGACAGCCAAGTGCCTTGAGCTCCAGCCCTGATCTCCCTGTTCCATCCCTGCGTTAACTCTGACTTCCAGCCTCCTGCAGACACTGCAGGGCCCCCACCCCTACCCCAGCCCCATCTCTAGTCCTGCCCTACCCCCATCTCTGACCCTGCCAGGGACTTCGCTTTTGTGGCGGGTGACAAAGACAGCTGTATGCTCAAGTGCCATGTATTTCGCTGTGACGTCCCTGCTAAGGCCATTGCCAGTGCCCTACATGGGCTTTGTGCCCAGGTAAGGGCCAGGAGTCAGGTAGGGAGTGTGGGTATGGAGCTGGGTCTGAAGCTGCTAAGGTTGTTGGGTTAGGGTGGTATTGGCTCCCTTACCTCACTTCCCCCTCCCTTCACCGCATGCTGTCTACACTGTGTTTCAGATCTTGTCGGAGCGAGTGGAGGTCAGTGGTGATTCCCCTTGCTGCTCACTAGACCCCATTACCCCTGAAGACCTGCCTCGACAAGGTATGGGGGGCGGGGGGCAGGGCTGCAATGCAAAAACAGACTACTTTGGTGAAAGATGGGGAGGGAGATATTTAGTACTTCTCTGCAGATAGAGGACTTCTGAGGTATCCTTTCCCAGGGATCCCAAACCCTAAATTGGAGGAACATCCATGGCCTTTTTCCTATTTGCTCCAGTTCCCTTAGAAGGGTGGAGAAAGGGGTCATTGAGAGAGTACCCAGACCAACTTGGTGTATGTATTTCAGTGGAGCTACTGGATGCTGTGAGCCAGGCTGCTCAGAAGTACGAGGCACTGTACATGGGGAGCCTGCCAGTCACCAAAGCCATGGGTGAGAACTGAGTGGGCTGGAGGGCTTGGGCTGTGTAAAGGAAGTGGAAGGTGGAAAAGGAAGGATCTACCACCATTTCTCAGAGTGCTCCCATGGCCTTCTGTAGCCTGGAACCCCTTCTCCACTTAGGATTTGAAGCCTGATCCCAGCTATTCTGTTCCCATCTCTCTGAATCCTAAGTCAGTGAGAGGGGCTTAGACACTCCTTTGCAGATCCTTCTTTACGCCTGGGAGACACTGAGGTGGGCATGTCCCCCCTAGGCATGGATGTGCTGAACGAGGCCATTGGTACGCTCACCACCCGTGGGGACCGGGACACCTGGGTCCCTGCCATGCTCAGTGTGTCTGACTCTGTTATGACTGCACATCCCATTCAGGTACAAGCCAGAAAAGGGTGAAGTTGGGAGCTGTGGAGGGGTGGGCGGGGATGCTAAGTGGTTATTGCTTGCTATTGGAAGTGCTCAAGGGGTCCAGCTAGTATCTGACCCTTCAGTGATTAGGCCTGATTTGGTCAGGCAGAGGCTGGTGCAGAGGAGGAACCACTGTGGCAGTGTCCTGTGCGCCTCGTGACCTTTATTGGTGTTGGTCGTGACCCACACACCTTTGGTCTCATTGCTGACCTGGGCCATCAGAGCTTCCAGTGTGCAGCCTTCTGGTGCCAGCCCCATGCAGGGGGACTCTCTGAAGCTGTGCAGGCGGCTTGCATGGTGAGTCAGGGGTGGGAATGGGTGGGTGGGATTGCCCTGCAGCTGCTCTATTCTGTTCACTGGGGTTCAGGATTAGCAGCCTCTCCAGAGATCACAGACCAGCACGCCAGGGCTGACTGTGGTTCGGGAGTATTTTATTTAACCTTCACGCTGTTTTTAGTAGGTTTTAATTGTCAATATTTAAAGGCCAGGATATTTCACATAATAATAGCTATTCCTGTTTTTCTTTAAATGTCAGAAGCTCTGACACTTGGGTCCATATGCGTACATTTCAGCAAAATTGTGTAAGGGCTGTGCCTTATAGGGTGAACATTCTCTTTCCTGTTTTCTCTCATTTAGGTTGTTTTCTGGTATCTGGGCATATGAATGTGGGATATTTGCACTCAGTTCAATTCACTTACTCACTGAAATATAAGTAGTTGCCAGAACTCAACCATACTTGACCCTGGGAATTCAGTGGTGTGGAAAGCATGGTCTTTTCCCTCACAGAACAGTTAGGTTAGAGCAGAGATAGATGAGAAGGAAGTTGCACATCACAGGATGATGGATGCTTTGGCCCCTTCAGAGGTTCAAGGAAGCTCTCTGAAACAGGTGATAGAAAACTGAGAGTTGAAAGTCCAAAGAGGAAAGTTATCCAAGTGAAGGGGAGTGGTTTCAAAGATGTGCTGTCAAGTACAGGGAACCACAGTGGTCAAAGTGAGAGGGATGTCAGTGTCTGAAAGAATGTAATTTACCTGGAATACACCAGTGGGGGTAGGGTTGGTGGGTGGAGGAAGGATGGATGGAATGAGAGACAGGGGCAGAAAGAATGGCAGAATCCAGGGGTACTCTTTCTGCCCCCTTCTGATGCCTATGTCAGAAGCTTTCTCTGTCTCCTTTATACTTTAATAAAACTTTATTCCACAAAAAAAAAAAAAAAAGAATGGCAGAATCCAGGTCACAGAAGAACTTACAGGGTCGGGTGATGAGGTTGTTTCATCCTGAGGCACGATGAGTCATTGAAAGGTTTTGAGCAAGACAGTTAAGTCAAGTTTGTGGATTTGGAAGATGACTTAAACTACAGTACAGGTTTAAGATTTGGAAGACACCAGAGGAGTAAGAAGACCTTGTAAACCCTGTTGAATTCAGGAGAGAGAAGAACAGGGCAGTTTTGCACTGGGACTGGGTTGTAGAATGTCCCCTTGACGAGGGATTCCACTTTGCCAGGGGCCAGTCCACTGTAAGGAGAGAGAGAGAAAGCCAGCATAGTGGGAGGTATGGTTAAGAACACAGGCCCTACAATCAGAACTAGTTTTGAATTCTATCAATTTCTGACTCTGTTTCCTTGGGTGAATCATGTATTCTCATTGAATCTCACTTTCTTATTTGCAAAATGGTGATTATAAC
The DNA here is from genome assembly GCF_032452875.1 of Bos javanicus. Lineage (NCBI taxonomy): Eukaryota > Metazoa > Chordata > Mammalia > Artiodactyla > Bovidae > Bos > Bos javanicus. Next base: position 51,254,952 of record NC_083874.1, on the reverse strand, counting down.
ACCTGATAAATAACTGGATCAAGTAGAGTATGCAAAGAACTTAACACAGTGTCAGGCTTTCCTTAAATGCTCAGTAAATGCCAGGTTTTAGACTTTTTGTTAATGAGCTACCTGTAAATGTTGTAGGGGCTCCAGACATGGCAGGTTACCCGCTTCTTTCCTCCTGAGGCCTTGTCCTGTGGAAGCTTTCAGGGAGTCCAGGGGCCAGAAGGAGCTGGATCCTCACATTCCTCTTCTCCCTAGGTTCAGTACCAGAAGTGTCTTGTGGCCTCTGCAGCTCGAGGCAAGGCCTGGGGTGCCCAGGCCCGTGCACGCCTGCGGCTCAAGCGGACCAGCTCTGTGGACTCCCCAGGAGGTCCCTTGCCACTTCCCATGCTCAAAGGAGGGGTTGGGGGTGCAGGAGCAGCCCCTCGAAAGCGGGGTGTCTTCTCTTTTCTTGATGCCTTCCGGCTGAAACCCTCTCTGCTCCACATGCCCTAAGTTAATTGGGGAGGACTGGGGAAGGAGGCTCTGGGTCCACGCCCAATTCTGTACCCCTTCTTTCCCCAGGGGCCTGTAGCTCTCACCTTTTGGAGCTTTCTCTGCGTGCCCCATTGACACTTGCCCACCCTCTATTGCCCAATTCATTGTATGGGTGACTGAGAGGCCCTGTACCACAACCTAGGCTGCAGGCTCTCCTTTCCCTGGGTCCCTGTGTTCCTTGCCCCTGTCCAACCCTGGACAGTTGGCTCTACCTCAGCAACACTTTATAGCAAAATCAGTACAAATAAAAATCCCTCGGTGACCTCACTGGATGTAAGTATATTGGGCCTGGGACAGGGTTGGGAGTTAACAGCCTGTATGAGATGAGGGTCTGTATCTGTCCTTGGTGTTGGTGGCAGCTGGTAGTCACATAAGGGGATGGGAGAGTTGGAAATCTGACTTCATTTAACAAGTATATTTCTGAAGGACTTCTCTGTGCTAGGCATTAAGTCGGCATTGGAGGTATAATCAAATAGGGGCTCCACCTTCTGAGACTGTCAAATAAACGAAAGTCAAGGACTGAAGATAACATGCAGTACAACTGGGAAGTCTCAGAGGGTTGTGGGAGCTCAGGTGAGACACCTCAGAAGTACCTGGTCTGAGACACTTTAAAGTGTACTAGGCTTCCAGATAAATATATTCCAACCAAGAGAGTGTAAACGTTCAGGGAAGTGGACAGAAGTTCTGGAAGTCCACTTGGCTAGATCACAGTGGGGCATATGTGGGGCAGGAGCTTCTGGTGGTGTAAACTTGCTTCTGAGAGCAACTGTGATTTGGAGAGGGAACCCACAGGGGACTTAAGCTCCTAGAGCAGCACCTCCTGGAAAATAGCCCCATTTCGTACCATATAGTCAGCACTCCCGACTGTTAAGTAGCTGAAATAGACGGAGTTGGAGCAGGGTCTCGGCGATTTTCAGCGTTCCTGAATTGTCCATCCTGGAGGGTCCAGGAAATCTGCCCTGTCGGGGGCGTGTCCTAGCCGGCTGGGTGCGGCCGCCCCGGAAATGACGTGATGCCCCGCTGGCCGTGCGGAAGTGGAGATGGCGGAGCTGTATGTGAAGCCGGGTGAGCGAGGCGGGTGGGCTAGGGAGCTGGGTCCTCCCCTGGCCCAGGCTGGGGGCGGTTACCGTGTGGGGTGCGGACCCTCTGTCGCCCCCTCGGGCTCGCTTCACGTCTTCTCACTTTTGCAGGCAACACGGAGCGCGGCTGGAACGATCCGCCGCAGTTCTCCTATGGGCTGCAGACCCAGGCTGGCGGACCCAAGCGCTCGCCTCTCACCAAGAGGGTCGCCGCTCCCCAGGATGGATCCCCCAGAGGTGCGTGAGAGCCCTGTGTGCCGAGACCCCCCGAGAATGGGCTGTGCCGGGATAAGCTTGCCCCGCTAGCCTATTTTTCTCTTCTGAGGACTTACTGAGGGAGAGAGGTTGGAGTCCCAGAAAGGGGCTCGGTTCAGGCCTTTTTCTGAGCTCCTCCGAATCGATGGACGTGGATTTGGGTGGACTCCGGGACTTGGTGATGGACAGGGACGTCTGGTGTGCTGCGGTTCATGGGGCCGCAAAGAGTCGGACACGACAGAGCGACTGAACTGAACTATCTGTTGCCCAGGTTTGTCTCCAAAGAATCTGCTTTCGTTCTAGGTGACCTCATCCAGACTTACGGTTTTTAATGTAGTTTTTGTTACCAAATTATTTTCAAATTCTGTTCCAAACGTGGATCTTTTCTCGGAACCCCATGGTGGTACATCCATTTGTATGTTCTACCTCATCACTGGACTGTATGATAAGCATCTCAGACTTAACGTGTCATTCATGTAATCAGTATCATCTACTGAGCACCTGCTGTGTTTGAAGGCAAACTAGACAGCAGTGAACAAGACAAAAAGTTTTGTTTTCTTGGCGAAAGATGAAACTTTGGAGAAAGATGAAATGGTGGTAAGGACTCTGCAGAGAAATAAAACAGGGTGATGTGAGAGTCATTGGGTAACTAAGGTATCCGAAGGGCTGACATTTAAGCTGAAACCTGAAGGATTAAAAAGGCAGTCATGCAAAGATCAGGTGCAAGAGTATTCCAGGCATTAGAAACAGCTAGTGCAGAAGCCCAGAGGTAAGTTTGGCAAATTTAGACTAAAGGAATATCTGATGGCTAGAGCATAGTGGGCTAGGGATAGAGTTGAAGATGATCTGTGGCACTTTAAGGGCTTCCCAGGTGGCACCATGGTAAAGAGTCTGCCTGCCAGTGCAGGAAATTGAGGAAACACAAGTTCGATTTTTGGGTCAGGAAGAGCCCCTGGAATAGGAAATAGCAACCCACGCCAGTATTCTTGCCTGGAAAATTCCATGGACAGAGGATCCTGGTGGGCTACAGTCCATGGGGTTGCAAAGAGTGGGACATGATTGAGTGATGACTGATGTGACCCTGAATAGGGGGCTCAGATTCAGCTCTTTTCATCCCTCTATTATCCACACCTATAACATTGCAGAGTTACGATATAAATCAGTTTCTTAACCTTATCACTACTGGCCTTTTGGGCCAGATCATTCTTTTTTGTGAGGGATTGTCTTGTACATGTAGGTACATTGTAAGATGTCTGCAGCATCCCTGGCTTCTACTCACTGGATGCCAGTAGCACCCACCCAAAGTTGTGACAGTCAAAAGTGTCTCCAGAGGTTTGGAGGCAAAATCTCCCCAGATTGAGAAACACTGACTGACTTACATGTTTAAAAAGATCACTGTGTTTGCTCTGTGGAAAACAGATTTTAGGGAAGAAGTGAAAAAAACTATAACACAGGTAAAATATGATAATTTGGCCAGGGGTAGGAGTACTAGAGGTAGTAGTAATTGGATGGATATGGACAAAGTCAGTAGGAATGAGTAGATACAGTAGGTGAGGTGAAAGAAGAGGCTATGTAACTTACATTTTTTCACTTGAGGAACTGGATGGTGTTCATTGATATGGGATAACTGGGTTTTGGCAGGGTAGGAGAAAAGCAAAATTTCTGTCTTGGCCATGTTGACTTTGGGCTGCTACTTTGGGGAGAGCTCTAGGCCTGAATTATAGAAATGTGTCACTATCATATGAATAGTATTTAATGTCATGAACTTGAGTACAAAAAGTAAAGACAGGACTCAAGACAGAACCCTAGGGTTCTCTAGCATTTCAAGGTTGAAGAGAGAATTAGCAAAGGAGGCTGAGAAATGACCAGTGAAGTAAGAAAAGTAGAATTACTCTCTGGGAGAGAGTAGGATCTTGATTCAACCCTGATGAATGCTGCTGAGAAGTAAGTAAGATGGAGAAAAGGGACCACTTGATTTGACAGACGTAGCAATCACCAGTGATCCTAACAGAAGCATTCAGGAGTGATGAGAAGTAGGGCAGTACCTGAGGATGGAATGTGAGGTAAGGGAGAGTTCTGCGTGCTGATGGGATGGCTCAGTAGAGGGAGAACTGATTGCTCAGGGGAAAGGGATGACTGCAGGAGCAAAGCCCAGAGAAGGCAAGAGAGGTGGGTAGAGCCCAGCTGGAGAGAGAGCCTCTGGGAGAAGCGGGAGCCTTTCATCTATTAGAAGAGAAAGGAAAGTAGCTCCAGGTGCAGGTGGGTAGGCAGAACTGGTGGTGAGAAGATGAGTGTTCCTGTTTAATGACCTTTATTTTCTCGGTGAAATGTGAGGCAGGGTCAGAAGTAGACATCAAGGAAAGGAAAATAAAGGGAGAAGGTAGAAAAGTTTATAGGCGATAAGATGTGGAAATAATTGTTCTGAAGAGGAGAAAAAAGAGGCAAAGTATAGGATTTTCGGGCAGTGTTAGATGTTTTTTAAAATCTGTAGCTATGAATTTAAACCCATGCTCCCTGCAGTTGAAGGTGGATTCTCAACCAGGGAGACCACCAGGGAAGTCCCTGTGTTGCTGCTGCTGCTGCTAAGTCGCTTCAGTCGTGTCCGACTCTCTGCGACCCCATAGATGGCAGCCCACCAGGCTCCCCTGTCCCTGGGATTCTCCAGGCAAGAACACTGGAGTGGGTTGCCATTTCCTTCTCCAATGCATGAAAGTGAAAAGTGAAGTCGCTCAGTTGTGTCCAACTCTTAGAAACCCTATGGACTGCAGCCCACAAGGCTTCTCCGTCCATGGGATTTTCCAGGCAAGAGTACTGGAGTGGGGTGCCATTGCCTTCTCTAGGCAAGTCCCTGTAGCTATATCAATTTAAAGGGAGTGATTTTAATGCACCTTGAAAATCTGAGTAACTGCGCTAGAGGGTAGGAGGGGTGGACACTGTTGTTGAGAACAAGGCAGATGATGAGATGCTGAAGGAGAGTGGTCACTGGAGGTGAGGTCAAATTGACAGACCAATTAGATGAATTATCATCCATGTGCATATTAATACATGAAAGTAATTTTTGACTTTTCTTCTCCAGTATTCTCATTTCTCATAGTGATTCTGCCATCGTGTCATCAAAGTCAGATACCAAGAGTCACTCTTGGCTCCTGTCTTTCACCCCCATTCCATCAAGATTTGTTCTGTCTCCTCCTAAATAAATCAGACCACCCCATTTCCCCTTGTCTACTCTCACTCTAGTCCCTGCCAGCATTCTCTTTCCTGGACTGTTGTTAACCTCCCAACTGGTATCCCTGCCCTTCTTTACCTATTCTCATCGACTTTTCACAGACCATAAAGAGTGAACGCCATAAAACACAAGTTTAGTGACATCACCCCCTGCTTTTATAAACCTGGCAATGGTTTCCTGTTACCATTAATGGAGTAATAGCTCAAAACTGGGCTTCCCTGGTAGCTCAGCTGGTAAAGAATCCGCCTGAAATGCAGGAGACTCCAGTTCGATTCCTGGGTCAGGAAGATCCCCTGGAGAAGGGATAGGCTACCCACTCCAGTATTCCTGGGCTTCCCTGTGGCTTAGTCGGTAAAGAATCCACCTGCAGTGCGGGAGACCTTGGTTTGATCCCTAGGTTGGGAAGATCTCCTGGAGAAGGGCATGACAACCCACTCCAATATTCTTGCCTGGAGAATACCCATGGACAAAGGAGCCTGGTGGGCTACAGCCCATGGGCTCGCAAAGAGTCGGACATGACTGAGCGACTAAGCGCAGACAGCTCAAGACCAAACTCCTCCAAAGTCCTGCAGGGTCTGGACCCCTACTTACCTCTCCAGTGAAAGCTCATAATTTCTCAGTGTTAAGCATTTCTAGCCACACAGGCCTTGTTTCTGTTCCTTGAACATCAGGACTTTTCCCTTCTCTTGGGCACTGCCGTTACCTATACCCTCGTACTTGGTTCCTTCAACTCTTAATGACTGCATCTATCTCATCCAAGTTCTTAACTTTGTGAGCACTTTTTGCTACTCACTTTAGCAGCTGTACCTATATTCTTACACTTAATCATCGTAACCTTGTGAAATAAATGCTGCTACTGTAATATCCCCATTTTATAGAAGAGGAACCCAAGCTCAGAGGTTAAAAGTAACTTGCCAGATGTCACATTGTGTTGAATTAGGGCAAACTTTGACATCACCTTAGAAGGCCTTCCTTGAACAGTCTAGGTAGGGTCCTCTACTACTATTCTGCTTTACCACAGCATCCATTTTTATTTCTTTGTATATAAGCCACATTTGCTTAATCCTGCTTTATCTTTTCAGTCCCTACCTCAGAGACATCTCCTGGGCTCCCCCCAATGGGGCCTCCACCTCCTTCAAGTAAGGCTTCCAGACCCCCCCAATTTGTGGGGAGCTGTCCTCCCTCCAGAACGGAGCCCATGGATTCCCCAGTCGTTGAGTCTGAGACTCTGCTGGAAGATGTACTGAGACCTTTGGAACGGGCATTGGAGGACTGCCGTGGCCACATAAAGGTAAGTGGGAAAGCTCCCATCAACAGCCAGATGCAGGTGTGGCTCCCAAAGGTAGACCCTCTGACCTGATGAGCAGTCTTAAAGGAAAGTAGAGTGGTCTTAGGCCCTTAGAATCCCATGGAGAGAGGAGCCTGGTGGGCTACAGTCCATGGGGTTGCAAAGAGTTGGACACAACTGAGCGGCTGACACTTTCACTTTCCTTATTGTAAAGCAACACTATAGAATTAATTTTTAACCATCTGAAAAACTCCAGAAATTTAAAAATTCTAGCCATACACACATTTTCCTTGAAAAGAGATCCATAGATTTCATCAGATTCTTAGTGGGGCCTCTAATCTTTTCGTAAAGAACCATAACTCAGATTGAGTATAAAGTTCCTGGGCCAGACAGAGCATGTGCTGCCTACCCTGCCCCTGCAGGGCTGGCAGCACTGACTTGGAGGGTGCTTCTGTCTCGCAGAAGCAGGTATGTGATGACATCAGCCGACGCCTGGCTCTGCTGCAGGAACAGTGGGCTGGAGGGAAGCTGTCAATGCCTGTAAAGAAGAGGATGGCTCTGCTGGTGCAAGGTGTGGTGGGGTCCTTTGGTATAGCCTAACCCCTCATCCTGCCATGGTTGTCCGAGTTGGACTAGGTGCTGAGATTTTGACTGGGGGAGGGGGGAGGAGTGGCAGCTATATCTTTGGCTCCAGGTTGCTTGCTCAGCCCCTCTCTCTCCTCAGAGCTTTCAAGCCACCAGTGGGATGCAGCAGATGACATCCACCGCTCACTCATGGTTGACCATGTGACTGAGGTCAGTCAGTGGATGGTGGGAGTTAAAAGATTAATTGCGGTAAAGAGGAGTCTGTTTTCAGAGGAGGAGGCCAATGAAGAGAAATCCATAGCCACAGCTGAGCAGAATCAAACTGTACCAGGCATCCAGCATGACCTGTGATCCTGTGGGTTCCCCAGACTCATCTCACACCATCTCCTGTGCCTTGGCATGGGAGGCTTCTCTAACTTGACTCCTTTTTACCACTGGGAAGACGGTCTGCCCATGGGAAACTCTGGCCTGACCCATTTCTGGGGGAAGAGGTCTCACCTGGACCACAACGAGGTTGCTTTATCATACCATATGCATTTCAATAAAAACATCTCAATATAGTGGGCCCTGGGTAGGAGAGATGAGCGAGCCCTTCATATGTTCCCTCTGGTGTCCTTGACTGCTCTGCTTCTTGTTTTCCTCTATTCATCATGAATGGCCTTGCTAAGCATGAGTAGATTATCACCTGGCACTTTCCCCCAAATTACATGGAAACATACATCCCTTTCTGGGCTGAGTCATCTGTGTTTGGACGACTTTGTTTCAACATGGAAACAAAGGCTCAAATAGCATGGGGAGATTTTTTTCTCTTAAAAGGAGGAGACTGCTTATTTGCTTTGCATCACCCTTGATGTATGCAAGTGCTACAGAGATTATAACATAGCTATATAAACTGAAGGTGAAAAGGACCAGATTGTTGCAATATGGGAACATGATTTTTCCCCATGGGGGCAGGGGAGGGGGAGCAGGATTATGACTCTTTATCTGACTCACCAAATAAGCTGCTGCCTCGGTTTGGGCCCTAAGGTCTTCTAACACTTTGAGGACAACAGAACCAGGTGGAAGGGGCCAGGAGGTTCACATCATGCTGTGAGAAGGGAGAGTACAGGTTTTCAGTGTTGGAATAAGGTTGGTACTTACAAGTAGGAGGCAGAAAAGGCATGGGGAGAGACCAAAGAAGGCTGTAGGCTGGGGCAGTGCCTCTTGTTTCCTGCTTTGAAACAACTAGGGAGGGACTGCTAGAGAGGCTGATTCCGGGAAGGGTGCTTCCTGGAAAGGCTTGAACTGCCCTCGGCAGGGGTCAGGCTATTGCTGTTTATGGTTTGGCAGCTCCTATGACCTGTCCCCAAAGTCTGCCTCAGGGTCTAATTGCTGTTCAAAGTGGGCCCAGAGGGAGCTAGGAAGGGACCTGGGACCTCTAATCCTAACCAGGTTTGCTGGGGCCCTTACATTATGGCTGAGCTGGGAAGATCAACATTGAGGAGAACACTGGAGCCAAGACATTTCTTTGAATGTTTACTAAGCAGTCAGAAAGTGACATTCTCCATTCCCCTGGCCCAGCCTCAGCTGTAACCAAGTGCCAGGGGTTGGGAGGAGTGGCTACAGACCAAAGAAAGTAGAGCTAAGGGCTTGGCAAGTTGCCTACTCCTATCCCTGGTCTAGCTGCCTCAGACCCAACATGGAGGCCCAGAACCAACATATCACCCCCTTCCAGATTAGATGAGGCCAGTAGGCCTTTGGATACCCCAGAGAAAGGAGGTAGCGGCAGCAGCGTGACGGAGTCCTCTCATTCCACATGTGGTCATCTGCACTGGATCAGATGTCCATTCCAAACTGTTCATCATCTGGGGAGAGAAAGGGCAGGACTGGTTGCTGGGCTGGCAGTCTGTGGCTTCGGTGTTAGTTCAGACAGCCCCCTCAGAACTGACCCCCACCCCCAATCTACGTAATTGGGGCTTTTGGGTTCAAAGCCATATTAAAATTTTAGGGCCTGCTTTCCTTACCGGGTATCTCTTCCTCTGTCTCCTTCTGCTCCGTCAGCTCCTCTAGCTTGGGGGGTGGGGCTGTTGGAGGCGCTGTGACCCCGGGAATCTGGGGGAGGCAGCAGGGAGGCCTCCGGGCAGTGGGCGAGTTCTTGCACTCCAGCAGGAACTTTAGGTCGTAGATGATCCTGGTGCCTGTCAAGGGGTAGGGGCTAGGTAAGAGGCAGGAGCTTGGGTACAAAGCTGTTTGGGACCCCAGACACAGGTCTTTTAGGTGCCAAGGGGTTACATCTCCCCCTTTCTTAAGGGCTACTGCTCTGCAGCCCAGTCAGGATCTCAGCTGACTAGCTCTCATAGCACTTGGAAGGCTTCTGGGCCTAACCAAGATGTGTCTGAGCACCATAGAGCAAGTGGGGCATCCCAGCTGGTCTAGGCAGGGGCTTTTGGTTTAGGGGAGCTCCAGGAGCACCACCAGACTTGGAGCTCAAGAACTTCTGGAGGTTCCTGTCCTCTGCTGGCTCTGAACTTCACCTATTTGGTTCAAAAGGTAGGGCCTATGCCCCAGTCCTGGAGAGAGCCATTTCTTCAAGAAGCCCAGGTTCCTTTTAATGGAAAATAATATTAACAAAGCAAGATCAGTTTTCAGAGTGTTGTTGCTTCCAGGGCCTCTGAATGTTTGTATCAATCATTGTATGTATGTACACACATGCATCTATACCTGTTTAATCCATTATCTACCTGCCTACCTACCTGTCTATCTATTACGGGTCAATTCAAGCCAGTCCAGAAGTATGTGATTAACATTCCCATTTTCTTAATAGTAACTCCTTTATTCTACAATGAAAAACCAGAATCCCCTTATTCTCAATGCATTTATTTGTTCAATCTCCTGACCACACCAGCTGAAAACTTGACGCTGGGCAACATGGTCCCTCCCATCACACTTCAGCCCCACCAAGCGCTCTAGCCAACAGCTTGGAGCCAATGAAGGGAAGATAGTTCTCTGCCTCTTTCCACCTCTTGGCCCGAAGGCCACTCAGCTTGAGCTCAGGGGTACCGGGTTCCACCAGCTTCTGGTTTTTACCCCTTATGTCTCCCCAGTACTTCCATTAAATAAACAGTCACATGAACAAAAAAAAAAAAAAGGTAGGGCCTAGCCCTTTAGCCCCAGGTGGATGAGGAAGCCAAAGAACAGATGTGAAGGCTAGTGCTGCCACCTGGGCTTGGACAGGGAGGGGCAGTGCTCCTCCTCTGAAACCCAGGGACAGGCTCTTCTCATCCTGACCCCTCCCAAGTCCTGTCAGGCTCAGCTCAGCCCAGAGGACTTGGCCCCTGCCATGTCCTCACAAGGCCCTACCTCTTCTCACTCCTCCCCTTTGCCTGCGTGGCAGGAACCCCTAAGTAGGTGTGATTCCAGGCTGCTCCACCAATCATGCACCAGGCAACCCAGCCAGCACAGCGGCCTAAAGCCCCTGCCCCCGACTGCCCCCACCTCCAGCCCCTGATCCCCACCATTTGCATCTTTGCAAAACCCAGTTGCTTCCTGCTGAGGCCACACAGCCAAGGGGCCAAAGCTCCTGCTATAACTCCCAGGCAGCAATACTGGCAGGGGTGGGTGAACAAGGAGCCCAGAACCCAGGCCACAGTGATGATTTCCGCCCAGAGTCACCCGGAAAATAGGCAGAAGGCCATGTTGCATCACTTCCAGGTTTTAGGGAACCGAACAGGTTCCAAGAACCCACCCCGCTAAAAGCTAAAATATGCAAGGGGGCCTGCACACAACTCCAGTCCCGCACCTCCCCGCCCACGTTCCGCGACAAGGCTGCCTGTCGACCCTGGCCCGGCCCTCTGACCTCCGGGGGTTGCGGCGTATAGCGTGCCCCCGGCGTGCTGCCGTAGCAGTCGGGCAGCCCTTCCCTGCCCCCATGAATCGGGCAGCTGGTGGATGAGGGCATAGCGAACGGATAGAGCAGGAAGGCAGTGGCTGGTGCTGAGGACGCTGAGCGCAGTCTGTCGCGGACTCTGCCTACCATGTGCGGTCGCAGCCACAACACCGGGACAACGTCACGCCGGGGGCGGGCCGGCCGTCACTCAACCCGAAGATCCCGCCCTACCCTCGTGGAAGCAAGCCCCAAACTCAGCGAAAGTTTGAGAGTGTCCCCGGACCTGCCCTGGCCTCCAGTTCCTCCTGGCCCCAAATAGGCCAGCCTGCTTTTGCCTATGAGCGCTGCAGTCACTCAGTCATTTACTATTTACTATTTCCAGCGGGTGCTGGGAACGCGTGAGGTATGGCACACGTTTTTTGCTTGTATTCATCCATTCCTCTCAACAGTTGGACAGTAAGACACTATTATTAGTTAAGTTACAAGTGAGGACACCAAAGCCCAGAGAGGTTACGTCATGGTTGGAAGTCATGGATCTTGTATTAGGAACAAGTATTCATACTTGAGTGTGTCTGATTTAAGTGTGTGCCCCTAAGCAGAGCTATTATGCCCCCCATTAATCAGTTTCAGTACAGGGTTAAAGTGCCTTGATGGCCTGGTGCACAGACATTTGTTGTGGAGTAAGTGGACTGATTAAAGGATGAATAAAGGTTGGAAGATACAATAGGCCTGTTCTTTGATCTCTGCCACAGCTAACCTCAGTTCAGTTCAATCTCTCAGTCGTATCTGATTCTGCGATCCCATGGACTGCACGCCAGGCCTCCCTGTTCATCACCAATTCCTGGAGTCTACTCAAACTTATGTCCATTGAGTGAGTGATGCCATCCAACCATCTCATCCGCTGTCATCCCCTTCTCCTCCTGCCTTTAATCTTTCCTAGCTAACCTCACAACCTCAGAAAACTAAAGAAGGGCTGGGGGCTGGAGAGGAGGGCTTGGTTTTTTAGCCCTCTGGCAAGACAGAGTCTGGCTTTTTTTTTGGCCAAGTCTCCAAGCATGTAGGATCTTAGTTCCTCAATCAGGGATGGTATTCAAGCTCCCTGCAGTGGAAGCACTGAAGTGTGGAGTCTTAACCACTGGCCCAAGAGTGGCCTCTTAAAGGATTTTTTGATGTAGGCATGGTGATGTGAAAGAAGGCATGAAAGAGATGGTAAGAGAGTAAGTACTAAATTGAGTATACTAAAAATCTCAACTTGATCTAGTTTGCTGTTTGGCTTCCTCAAAATCAGTATACCCTTCACCAGTGTCCCCCTTCTCCTCCAGCCAATTAATTACAGGCCACCTGATTTCATGCATTTATCAGTATTACTTCAGCTTTGGCGTCACCAAATTTTCCTTCAGCTCTGATTTCTTTACTTATTAAAAAAAAAAAAAGACTATTTTACAAGTCACTGCTTCTCAAATTTTACTGTACACATAAATCACCTGGAGATCTTACTAAAATGAAGATTCTGATACAGTAATTAGAACTTGAAATTCTAGGCTTTTAATAAAATCCCAGGTGATGCAGACCCTTAGGTTTGCATGTCCTTAGAATCACACTTCAGGTAGCAAGGATATGAATGTTTTATTGTTCCAAAAAGGCTTTTGAGCCTCTTATAAAGTGGTATATACCTGAAAGAAGTGTTTTAATAATAAGTGCTGGAGCATAAGGCTTGGGATCAGATTGCGAGGAACCGTCTATGATAACTCAACTTTTAAGCAAGGTAAGTAGTCTAATGAGGAGAGTGGGAGATGGGATGGAGAATAGTAAGACTGAAGGTGAAGACTCCAGCCTAGTGAAATGGGGTGGGCAAGAAGACAGTGGCCGCAAGGACAGAGAGAAGTGAAGGGGATCCAGATACACAGAGGAGTAAGGATAAGGTGACTGATTTAAGGGTAGGGTGGGAAGGAGATAAGCTAGGATAAGTCCCAGTCTTCTGACTTGAGAGTCTTGGTAGTTTATAGTACCAACTAATATAATAAGATGGAGAAGGCAATGGCACCCCACTCCAGCACTCTTGCCTGGAAAATCCCATGGATGGAGGAGCCTGGTGGGCTGCAGTCCATGGGGTCGCTAAGAGTTGGACACGGCTGAGCGACTTCACTTTCACTTTTCACTTTCCTGCATTGGAGAAGGAAATGGCAACCCACTCCAGTGTTCTTGCCTGGAGAATCCCAGGGGCAGGAGAGCCTGGTGGGCTGACGTCTATGGGGTCACACACAGTCGGACACGACTGAAGTGACTTAGCAGCAGCAATATAATAAGGAAAACAAGGGGAGGGGCATATACTATATTGGGGAGTATAAAATGTGTGTGGAATGTTCAGATGGAAAACACTGGAGAATGTTAAGTAAGGAGCCAGATGTACAGGTCTGAAGCTACAGAGGGAGAACTCTGGGCTAGTGATTCAGATTTGGGTGGAGTAAAATCTAAGGCTGTGGGATAAGATTCCTTGGGGAGAAGATACACCAAAAGAAGAGACCTGGGCACATCAACATTTCTTTAAGGGGTAGTGGAGGAAGAGGATTTCACCAAAGGAGACTGGGGAAGACCAGTGAGAGCAGAACTACAAGACAAGTGTCAAAGGCTGTCAAGAAGGATCAGTATGGAAGTGAGGTCTCCCATCTATTAATCTCTTCTATAAAACAACAGCAGCAGTTACTATTACTATAAGACTACCACCAGAAGCTTACTTTTCTTGAGACACTGTGTGCTACAAGGGTTGGGGAACTAGAGAATAGGTAGTTGGATTTTAGAGAGAAAGCCAGATCCATTATCCATTCAACCTGCATGAAGGACCAAGAAAGATTTTAAATCAGAGGATTTTGTCAATACTTACTGACCATCAGAGTACAGGAGCTTTAAAAAGAAAAACAACTTAAACTCAGAGATCTGCTTAAACCTGTAGGGAAATACCAGGTCTCTGCCACCAGGCAAATTACTGTGAACTAACATCAGTATCATTAAAATAAAACAGGAAGAGATGAAAAGCAATCACAAAATAGGTTTGCAATCTCATCATTAGATTTACAATCTTGTTTTCCAAATTAGGTCTTTAAGCTTAGGCTCCTGCCTTTATTGGATGTGGTCTTAACATACTTAAGTTTTGGATACTCAACCATTTCCTATCAGAGAGAGTGAAGGCAAAGTAACCTGTCAATAACATTGACACATGGTGACAAATCTTTGAGCATGAATAGAAAATGCAGCATTATTACAGTCTCTCACCCCAGGACAGGGTCCACTGGGAAGATGTCACAACCAGCCACATTTCTTGGTAGAAGAACTCCAGGGCTAGAGAACAAGATGTTCAGAGGCTGTTTTCATACAGTTTGTCTGTCTCTTCCTAGGTTTACAATGTGGTACAAAGGTCTTAAAACAGTGGGACAGAACTGTGTATACTAAGTAGTCCTCCCTGTCTGGCTTGAAACTCTAATATGATCAGCCTTTCCCCTTCTAAAAGTCACCTCAAACTAAGGATGGTACCTCCTATACTAATTTTGAGGTTGGGAAGACTTGGTGAGAATTTACAAGATGGAAACTATAGTTCCAGGTCCTGAGATCTCTTACCTCTGGTTGGGAGAGGCCACCATTGGCTGTCCAACTCTCTTCTTCGGTCTGGTTAGCTGAGGTGATGAAATTTCCCCTTTGAGAGCAGGGACTGAAGGAAGCAGACTGGCCTATAAAAGGGCAAGTCAGCACACTGTAGCCACAATAGGTTTAAAGGGTCTTAAAAACATCAATACTGTTATTGGTGGTGGGATTTTATTTTATTGAACACTACTTGAAATAAGTAGGTTCAGAAACCTTGATGATACAGTTTTATTTCTTGAATGAGCTGTTATTCACAGGGTTTGATCTATGCCTCGGCAGGATGTTCCTTTTATTTTTTCAGCAGGATGTTTCTTAATGACTTGAGGGCTCACTATGGGTGTGTAAGGTTTTCTTCTGCCTCCACTAAATCCCCAAAATCAATAATGGCTCTCACAACAGCAGGCTTTTGATTCCATGTAAGAACAAATAGTAGGGGCTCTCAAACCTCAGCAATGCATCAGATTCTAGCAGTCCTATACCGCATATTCTCATTCATGAGACAAGTAAATCTGTTAGAACTAGGAGACCCTTTTGAGTTCAGTTATACTAAATTTCATTTTCAGATGAGGAAAGTGAAGCCCAGAGATGAGAAATGACTTGCCTAAGGTCACACAGTATTGAGTAACAGAAATGAAAAGAGGATTTAGTTTTCTGAACTTGTTCCACTCTACCCACTCTGCCTCCCCACAAATCCCTTGTATATTTGAAAATAATTAAGTTCTTACCTGAGCTAGGTTTAATCCAAGGTTCAGGTTGGTAAAATAGCAGTAAAGTAATGCCAGGAAGAGGCAAGACAGAGGAAGAAGAGATTATAGCAGGCAAAATGTAGTGGGGAGTAGGTTACTGGGATTCAAATAGAAAAGAAGGCAGTACAGATAAAAGGACAGGAAGGAGGGTATCCTAAATAGCTGCTACAAACTGCACAGCTGCTATCTGTTCCTAATTCTCCTAGGGGGTTTCTTATAATTGTATCTTCTTCTTTTGGGTTCTAGTTCCTGACCTGAGATAAAGTTTCTCATTCTGTTGTCCTCAGGGTGTAGAAGATATTGGAAGAGCTCTTCCAAAAATTCAAATGTACTTTAATTAGTTAAGATAGAACACCACTTACTTTTTGTCCCACTGAATAGTTTACTTAATATTATCTCTCACTATATGTTTCATCAAGAGTAGTTCCATTCATTTCACTAATATTCGGTGATTTTTTTGTGTGTGGGGGGGTGTTATTAGTGATAACTGGATACAGCAAGATATGCAGGTGATCCTAGGGTTCCTTTGTTCCCCTCAAGGTGAGGAGGTCTCTTGAGACTACCTGATGTGGTTATTAAGCATTACAAAGGCAGTAGCTTCAACACCAGTGATAGTTTCTAAATCCAATCAAAATAGAAAATAAGAAATCTTTCATATGTAATATAATATATAAGACAAAAGAACCAGGTATGTCTAACATAGAACAACATGGTGTATCTCATCTAGTGGTGGCTCTAGGAGGAGGGCAGAGAAGATTAAGAACTCCTGTTGGTATGAGAGTAGAAAAGTGTTTCTGGTATGGCTGTGCTCCTAGTTACTATTTTTCTGTGCAAGCTTCTTTGCCTTAAAGTATGTTCTGGCTTCTCTATCAGTCTCCAACATTTTGTTTTCTTTTTTAGATTGCTTTTATCTAAGACCAAGTAATTCAACCACATTACAACATGAACAAGTTGATAACTGTTCTTTTCATTTGGATAGTTTTTTTCTTCTCTATTGCATCAGATTCTTGGCATAGCCTATAGTTTGGCCAAAGCAATCCATTCCAGGGTTCCTGAGTTTAGTTTGTTGACCATATTGGCTCTTCATGAAACTAAGCTCAGAATTAGTCACATATTTATAAACATTCAGCTGATTTGACAATACAACAGAATTACATGAGTCACCCCACCCCCTCCTATGTCCCAACTCAAAACTTAAACACCTATAACCAAAATAAATCTTTAGATTAAAAAGTCAGGAAGCACAAAAGGAGTCTGAAGGGTGATCTGGGTGTCTTAAGTTTGTTCAGTGTCATCTGACTGAAATCCTACTGTTCTTATTAACATATTCATGATCCACAAAGAGCTAAACCTTTTAATGGCCTATCTGCTAAAATCAGATAGGATACATTACAGGGGCTTGAAACATTCTCACTTATAAAAATATATGCAAGAAAACCAAAGAACAAGGAAGTTTAACAGAGTAAGTATACAACTTATTCTAAAAGTGCTTTTGCAAGGCAATCTAAGAATGAACTCTAAAGTGTAAAATGTGAGAAGACTATTACAAATATAGTATTAACAACTTGGTTCAATATGATTGTGGATTGGGCAGTACCTGCATGACCACTGAAAGGATCACACCCCACTTCTAAACACTGTTCATCTTTTTATTGAATATTCTGGTAAATATTTCACATTAATACAGGCTACATTAAGTAGAGCCACTATATGACAAGAAATTTACTCAACTTTTTCCTTTTAAGTATGTAAACAATTGTACATGTATTTACCACCCTAAAAGGTTGAAATATGTAATCATCTAATTCTTTTCTGCATACAAGTAGCATTCAGTATGTTTAGCCCAAAGCACTAATTTCAAAATGGCTAAACTAACCAGAGAACATAATCAGGTGGTTAGGAAATCAATTTGTTCTTATACAATGGGCAATCAAATTTCCATTGCTAAAGCCTCAGAGAAAATTTCTTAGGCACATTAAAAAAAAATCCCCAGGGTTCTTCCAAGGTCAAAATTTCTCAAACAAGGCTAAAGAGTAAGACCTTCTAACTTAGTTGACATATTTGAGATGCATGTTTCCAATATGAGGTGCCCACGTGCCAGGCCAAATCTGAAAAGGGGGAGGAAAAATTGGAATTTCTAATTAGGAATCTTTAGACATTTACAAAACGAATATATAAATGCAATGGCAATTCACTGTTTCTGCCTAGAAAGAATACAGTACATGAAACAAAATGTTAAGTAGCATTATCTTGATACTGAAAAACTTAATTCAGATCAAGGTGGTAAGATGTCTTGACTTTTGATATTCAGAACTTGTATTACCCAAAGAATTAAAAGGATGACATGATAAATCTGAAAAATAAAAGAGCATTAAGTTCATTTTACCTGCTGGGCATCAGTGCATTCAGTTGAATTTTGAATAACTTTTATCATAGGGTTCCAAGAAGGATCTGGGTTGTGAAGTCCATTAAACAGAGGGCCTCCTGGAACATCAGCAAGCTGAGGATGGGAGGGTATTATGGTGCCTCCATACATGGAAATTGGTAGACCCTAAAACAGCAGAATGGTGTAATCATGAAGTGACTGTAAATGATGATTCCATAATACCAGCATAGATCTCTCTCATTTCCCTTCATTCAAAGAACTCCAGAGTATGTACAGCACCATTGTACAGTGTTGAGAAACCGAAAGTAGTTATCTACATCAGCAACACATTTTCACTGAGAATAGAGAAAACAACTAAACCCAATATTCAATGATTGGGAAATTTCCAATATTTTATGGACATATAATACCCCAACTTTTCCACATTTTAGATTTACTAATAAGCTTGTGCTAAGAAAAGGGAATTCTACACGATAGCTTGCAGCCACAGTCTGGCTTTACGGCAACCTGGAAGCTCTCAGAGCAGACAAGAGCGCAATGGTGAGCTCAGAGCCAGCTTTCCAGAGAGGGAGAGGCCTCCCTTCTCAGCTGTGGCAGCCAGATGCAAAGCAGCAAAAGTCAAATCTTCCAGGTTTGGAAAGAAGATGGCAGCATCTTCAGGATAGTTCGAGGACAAACTAACATAAACAACATAACCCACTTTTGAAAATAGATAAAAGATCTGACAAATTCATAGAAACAAACTAGTTATAACCAAAAACGAGAATTATTTCAGTACAAATTACTCCTTAACATGTGACTACATTGGCTGGCAAAGTGTTAAACAAGTACAATGATGTTTGTCAACTCACTTTAGAAAAATCCACAAAACTGCTCGCCATAGGCTGATGAAAAATGTTAGAGGGGGCTACCATTCCAGAATCATCTCTCTCCATTGGCTGATGCTGAGAGAATGTGCTTGGGTCTGACAATTGTTGATGCATTGGATGGTTCCCTATCACAGACTGTGACCAACCTGATAACCCTTCTAGAAAAAAGAATTGAAATCAAGAGTTAGATATTTATCTGGATAAAATAACAAAACATTACCACTGGAGTTTTTCATACTAAATTTAATCAAAAGCATTCCTTTGATAGCTCAGGACACATTCATAAAAATCTTTGCAATCCAAAAAAAAACCAAGTTCCTGTAACTGGATGTAGTCTTCAGAATATCCCAAACACTCTACCTTGTCCTTCAAAAGATTAAATGCTATCTGAAAGAAATCAAATGATTGTCCCATTCTCCAATGAAAAGCTTAAGAGGGAAAGGAAGTATGCTTTGAATTTTTAATTTCTAATTAACTCTATTTATTATATTTATTACTATCATACACATTACATCTATTATTAATATATAACCCAAACTAACATTCCAGACTTTGAGACTGGACTGGGCTCCTCAAAGGTTTAAACAATCCTACTGGTTAAGTGTAGGAATTAAGCTTATTTAGATAAGGAACTAAGTTTAAAAGGCAAAATCTCACAATTTACTCGATATCCCTCCAGACAGAGGGCACTATAACTGTACCTGACATGGCATTGACACCAAATGACCAGATTCCACTGTGTCCAACAGGAGCGACAAAACCGGTTCCCACAGGGGCTTGTGCGACAGACCCTCCTTGTCGAATTCGGGCTAGTCTCTCTGTTCCAATGGGGGGAGGGATTTTTCGATCCTGACTGGCACTGCCTCCTTTTGGTTGGCCCAATGTTGGTGGGGCAGAAGTGGCTGAAAGAGGTGAAGATGATCCCGAAGAAACAGATGGAATAGGAGAGTCACCTGGTGGCAAAATATTTCTCTATTGTTTTATTACATATAAAAATTCAAATTATAAAAATATGAGAAACCTTGTTGGAAAGATCTATTCCACAATACAGGTTCTGGAAAGAAAATTTTCATTTTGCAAGATCATTCAAATGAAAATATATGAGTTATATATACATTATCCTATACTACTACTGCCTGAAGCAAGTACAAATAGTCTAATTTTTTTTTTTTTAATTGAACTGAACAAGGCTAGAAAGGAAGAAGGCCCTATTTATTCTTGCTGTAGTTCTTTTGTCAAAGGACCAATATTCACTGACTACCTCATGATGCTCATTAAAAAAAAAATCAAATCCTGTTCACATCCTTTTAGAACTTCATCTATTCTAAATATTGAAATAAGTCAGAACAGGGGAATATTTTTACTTATAAATGGCAATACAGTTTCCTCAAATGTAAAAATAAATGAGGAATCATACCAAACTGATTAGATATTTAAATACAACCATTTCACAATACTGTCCTCAAAGCATCTTATAAAACTACTTCCCTTTTTTTTTTTTTAACTCAAGGCAGATATACTGAATGAGTTAATAACAAATGATGCTTAGATTGCTATAAAGTAACTAGATCCTTAGGTGGTGGTTTGGATACTAAAAGAGGTGACTCTTGATAAAAATGCCATGGTTCATCAGAAAATAGAGGATACAAAAAAGCTGAACTCAAACCAAGAGGGTAAGCAGCTTCTTCCTCAGTTTCTCTCTTTTCTTTGTACCTCTTTTCTTGATCCAAGTCTCAGTGTAACTTCAAGTCTGGCTTGAAAGAATAGCCTGACCCTTCTCAAGTTTTCTATCCTATAAACGACTGATAATTTTTGACATGACTGCAATACAAACCTTGGGTATTTGCATATAACTTAGATTACTTAAAATTACAATATGGTGTTCCCTATAACAAATGATTTAATAACTTATTAGAGATTCTTTGGGACGATTTCCTCCAGGATTCCTACATGAGTTTGAGGCGCTCGTCCAAGGGTGGGGAGAAAAATGTTGTCTGTTGAAACTAGGGGTCCCAACAGGAGCTGGCCCTTGCAGGAAAACCCGAGTTCCTGGTATGCTGGAAAAACTTGTCAGAGGAGCAGAAGAGGAAGATGGGGAGCTGCCTGATGGGTCAATGGACGGTAATCCTGAAATAAAACAGGTCCAAGAAATCAAATTAGCTAAGGCTTTAAAAAATGAAAGTCCAAAGTTTACTTAATTCCTCTTTAAAAAAGAAGAAAGCACACAGTTTATTCTGTGGATCACAGCAACAAGAATCCATTTATACCACACTATATGTCCCAAACCCATTTTTTTTTTCTTGCAGTCGAGAAGAATACCTCAGGCAGCACTAGATATAGAAAGTCCCGTGTTTAGGAATGGCAGTTACCTGGAGTATGTTTCAGATAAATCTCAAAGCCTTCATTGGAGGGGATATGAAATGACAACATGTTGTGACTAAGTGTTACCTATTACTTGGAAGAATAGCTGTTCATCTCTATAATTATAGTCATTCCCTATGCAAAATGAATAACAATTTACCAATTTTTTTCTTCCTGACAAGGAGGAAAAGCATACTATTAAACTAAAGATAATTTCAGAACTCCATCTTACCAAAAAAAGAAAATCAAAAGTTGCAAACTACATCAAAATTTCTATCAATATCTAGTTTATATAAGTCTGAATTTGATAGTCTTCTCAAATTCCATTGCTTTCTCTGGAGAATATAGTAGGGAAAGAGGGCAAGGATCTGGAAAAGGATTATAGGTGCTCATTTCATTTCAGGAAAAAGTAGTTAACATCAACATAAAAAATTCAAAATTCTCAGGCAGGTCTTTAGTATATTCACTGGGTTGTACAACCATCACCATAGTCAATTTTAGAACATTTTTGTCCACACTAAAAGAAAATGTATGCATTACCTGTCACTCTCCATCCTCCTTTACCTGATCCATATCTGAACCTTTAAGCAACTACTAACATTTTTTTTTCTCTCTAGATTTGCCTATTCTAGAAATTTCATATAAAAAGAATTATACAATATGTGGTCATTTGTGACTGGCTTCTTTCACTTAGCAAAATGGTTTCAAAGTTTATCTATGTTGTACCACAAATAACTACTCCATTTCTTTTACTTTATCTCATAATATCGAATATACATTATACTGAGAATAATATCTTCTTATATAGATACACCACATTTTGTTTTCCATTCATCAATTGATGGACATTGGATTGTTTCCACTTTCTGGCTATTATGAATGGTGTTGCCATGAGGATACCAGTTTTTGTGTAGGCATATGTTTTCTCTTGGGTATACATAGGAGAAGAATTACTGGATCATATGGTAACCCTTTTTAATTTCTTAAGGAACTATTTTTCCAAAGTGGCTGTAACCTTTTAAATTTCTGCCAGCAGAGTTTGAAAGTTCCAATTTCTCTACATGCTTTCTTGTTTTTTGAAAGAAGGTCAACGAAAGAAACCACCCAGGCAGTTAAGAAATGAAGCCAAGCTTAATCAATCCTGGACCCTGGAATGAAGGTCAAGGATTAATGCTTGCTTTAAAAAAAAAAAATTGTTTTTTAATTAGTAATAAGTAATTTTGATGTTACAGATCTGAATAATAAGGATCCCAAACCTGGTTTACTACCAAATTAGATGGATGATTTCCTTGACTTTCTTTTTTCCAGCCATTCATAATCTGTACATCTTCTGGGATATAGTATTAGAGTGCAAAGAGCTCAAACACTGGAATATGAAAGATCTCAAGCTCAACTCTAGCTAAGGCATCTAAATTCACGTATTAGTTACTGCCAGTCACGTGAAGGACTAATTTAAAAATTAATTAAATTTTACCACAGTCTGAGCATTGGCAATGAGCTCTTCTTTCATCCTGGGGCCTCTGAAAACTTTATTAGTTTTGACCAAAATGAAAAGTTAAAATAGCACCTATTTATAGAAAAAAAAATCCTGGAGAATAATATTTTTGGACCACAGATGGTCTTATGTAATATTTATTTTTATTTGAAAGATGATATAACAGCTGTGTTTTCCTGAAAAGTAAATGGAAACGTATCTGATAGAAATGCTAAGGCTCACAAATTTTAGTAAACTCACAAAGTTTAGTAAACTCACAAATTTTAAACAACTTAGATCAGTTTATAATTAATAAAATGGAGATGGGCTCTGGGAAGTTTTCCAACTGGAAAAAAAATGCTAAATAAGTGGCACTATCACTTCTTACCCCCATTCTAGGTCAGCCACAATTTCTAATTTGTTTTTTAGCATTTATTAGAGCAGATTGGACTAAATCAGAGCATTATAGAGCAAACTGGAACAAAATTTTGGCCCTTAGACTCTGGAAAATAGATTCTGGCTTTCCAAATATCTTTGAACCACCACTAGCCTCTTATCTTTCCAAATCTTTCTTATACTGCTTCAGTAGCTAATTTCTAATTTCAAGGAACAAAGAGCTGATTTGAAATTGTTTTTTAAAAGTAAGAGCGCATACACGACTGGATCTCTTCAAGCAGCTCCATCTACTATAAATAAGATGGGTTAAGACATCATTTAATATTCATTCTGAGCACCCATGACTGAAAACAAAGAATGTAGATTATGAATTGTAATCCAACATTTTTAAATCTAAGAAATGCAAACACTCACTTTGATTTAAAAAATGTCTGTGAATTTGGAATCCTTGAAGCATCCTATGGGTCCCTTTTATGAATATCTTATATCAATTCTAAGAAAATGAACTGACATAAGGTGTAACTTCCTTGATAACAGGTACAGAGAGATCATAAAAAAGAATATAAAGCAGTTCATATTTGAGTGACTAACCTACAACTAGTTTTTTGTCCACTCAATCAGCAGTCATTAAGGGGTCTTTACTGTTTATGATAACACCCTTATTTCTTCATGATCATGCAATAAATATTATGTATAAAATAAATGCTTTATTATCTTTGGAAGGTTAGATTATGTTGTTAAAGCCCCAAATTGCGCAGTCATGATAGTTACAATAACTTACCAACTGGACTAGTAGAAACTCGCTGGGAAGGTGATCTGAAGCCAGGTGCCTTGGAATTGTCAGGGTGCACGTTCTCCAAGTGTCCAAGTACAGAGCTACCCAGAAATGCTGACTGAACAGTGAAAGAGGCATCTGCAGCAACTCGTGAGGACAGAGGACCATCTCCCCAACCCTGGTTAGCTGGCACCTGACTGCTATCAAAGAGACTACTGAAGTGATTGAAAAGCGTGGCCGGGCCAAACGTAGGTGGCAAAGATTTATTTGCTGGGTTAATGTGCATCTGAGAACCATTCATAATGTTCATGGCTGAAGAAAGCTGCACTGTAGCTGGTGGGCCTTGAGGTGGTGTTAAAGGAACTGGATTTGTAACAAAAATGGACTGGGGATCCTGGTGTATAGTTGCATTTGGTACCACTGAGTAGAAAGAACCTCTGGGTTGCAATCGATGAGAAACTCGAGGTGCTGGTACAGCTAACTGAGGTAAATTACTGGTATCCTGATTATCAGCAGCAACCAATCTAGGTGATGCTAAAGTCAATGGAGCAGGTTCTGAATTAGATGCAAAAGGCATTGACATAGGACTTAAATCAGACACACTGGATGGCTGTGCTTCCTCCTGTGTGTTATTGGACAGAGGAGTGGGACTACCAGATGGGTGAGTTTCTGGAGCTCCTGGGGTGTTGCTGGCAGAGCTACTGCAGCTGTTGGCAGTTGAAGAGGGGGGACACAGGTTTGCCGTGGACTGGTCCTGTGTGGACAGTTTCTCTTTGGGGGCGGGCATGGCAGAGAAAGACTCCATCTTTTGTGAAGAAAGCTGTGCTTGAGAAGTACTTGCAGGCAGAAATGTGGTGGGAACTTGCCCACTAGTGATAGGTGCAGAGGAAACTGAAGGCAGGGAACTACAAGTGCTTGTCATAGAAGTAATCACTGTTGCTGGAGGGCTTGTCTTAGGCACACAGGCAAACAGCTGCTTTCTGACTGATGAAGGAGTCCGGGTATTAGTCACACACAGTTGCTGACTGGCAGCAACTACAGAAGAGACAGTGATAGGGCAACTGGCAGTAGCTAGTCCAGTAGACTCTGACGGTAGAACAGTTCCGTTCTGGTTAGGTAGACGGCCTGTATTATTATGCTTTGGAGAGCTGTTTGTGTTGCCAGGATTCACAGGTCTCACTGGGAATGGTCCCCAAGTGTTAGGAGAGGGTGAGAAGGTTCCTCCAAACTGGGCCATGGGTAAGCGAGGATGCCGAATCTGTTGCATGGTTTGAGCAGCCAACAGGGCAAAATGCGGGTGGGGATAAGCTAAGGGCAGAGAAACTGGGAAAGAAGAACGTACATTTGCTGGAACGTTCTTATTAAGTTTATTAGTGGGCTGGAACGTAGATAATGTTGTTGCCTGTGAAGTTACCAGACTTGGAGCACCCAAAGGAAATGCATTTTTACTGGAAGCTGCTGTGGTGCCTACTCCAGATGAGAAGTTTGCATGAATGGCTTTGATGCTGGCAGGTGTTCTGATATGGTTTTTAGGAATCAAGTCTTCCAGTTCCTTAGCAGGATCTTGAATAAGTGCATTAATAAGTTGAACTGCAGATCTTGTTGATTCTGTACCACCCCTGGGGAGAAAACAAACAAAAAACAAAACAAGATCAAAATCATAAAAAACTAGGTAATCTTTACCACGAATTAAAATTCTGATAGTACCATGGCTAAGAATAATGTGCTTCTAATACAGTTTAACTTCCTCACAGAACTAAATATATATATATATATATATATTTCATAATCACCTAATTGTGATCATTCTCTCGCCATTCTTATCTTTTTGTTTATCCACATCAATGTGGGCACCAGTAACATCTTGAATTGCAGTGATGTTGCATCCTCCTCTTCCCATTATTCTGGAAACCACTGAGGCTGGAACAGATAATTTTTTTGACCTATAAAATGAAGACCACATACATGAGCATATGAAACAAAAATATTTATTAAAAAAACATGTCTCAAAAAAAAAACATGTCTCAGTAAGTATGTTCATGAGTATCTGGAGAATAGTATTTATCAAACCTTAAAGAGGAAGTTATTAGAGGCTTTTATTTAGAAACTGACCTCTTATTATACTGAATTTAATTTAGTAAAGATGAAAAACACATTGCCATTTGAAAAAAATTATACTTAAGTCACTCACGATCTCAGCATTCAAACTATCACATGTTAACTGAATGGCAATGATCATATATATTGATACTTTCAAAATTAAAATAATGCATACCACATTGTTAAACTCTATATGAAAATGAGTACAGGCAGGTTATCAGTTTCAACGACTTTACTAAGCAATAAGCCTCGGAGTTGAATTACATAAAAAACAACTCACAAGTGTATGAATTCCACTTGTGTGAGGCATGCGAAGAGTTGATTCGTTGGAAAAGATCCTGATGCTGGGAGGGATTGGGGGCGGGAGGAGAAGGGGACGACAGAGGATGAGATGGCTGGATGGCATCACCGACTCGATGGACGTGAGTCTCAGTGAACTCTGGGAGTTGGTGATGGACAGGGAGGCCTGGCGTGCTGCGATTCATGGGGTCGCAAAGAGTCGGACACGACTGAGCGACTGATCTGATCTGATCTGATCTGAGGCAAGTGGAACTAGAGAGAACACCAGAGGCTGACACTGGGATCTGACAAGATGGCCTGGGTCTCTTGCAGGATTATTGTGGAAACTCAGTGTTTGCTGGCAGAACCAAAGGAAAGCAACATCCGTTATTTTCATGTGGTCACTGCTGACTGTCAAGATTACCCCCTTGAAGATTCCACCCTCAAACTTTGAACTATACTGTCCAGAAGAATACCCAGTTGCAGACTCTAAAATACATTTCATGATCAAAATTTAATATCCCAATGTAGACAAACTGGGAAGACTATATTTAGACATTTTGAAAGCTAGAGCATAGACTAGGCCATAAATAATATAATACTTAAATCAATCTAATTATTAAGTGCACATCATTTCTCCTGTTCTGCCAAGACTTCTTCCTTTTTTGTTTGTTTCTAATGGACAAAAAGTCTTAGAAAAATTATACAATAAAACTTCAGACATCTTAGTCCTTCGGTGATAAAGTGCACACTAGTAAATCTGTGTCTTGTCCTAATTCCCTGTTGTAAAGCATGAGCAGAGGCTTGAAATACCTTCTGGATTGTGTGAAACATTTTAAAGCACTGGTCCCCCTCTGTTTTTATTCATCATGGTTTAAGGATAGAGCAGTGTGAATAAAGAGAGTTGTCAAAGTTAGCTGCAGGGGTGTTTCTATTTGTCTTTATTTTTTTGAAGGAGAAGGAAGTTTTAATTTTATGAGCTCTTTCCCCACCTTTTACAGTGATCTAACTGCATTAGTTAAAAGTAGACAACGATTCTTTAGTGAACTCTATGTAGATGAACAAACTTGCCTGACTCAAAATGGGACCATTAAACAATATCATAGCCCTAATAACATTGTGACTTTGCTGTCAAGTGAATCTCTCTTAAGAAGTTTGTGACCTTTTTGTATGATTTGTCTGTAAACTGTTATATCTTATGCTTTAATAAAGTATTTTTTGTTTTTCCTAAAGCCAACATTTCTTGTATCATATATAAAATATACATATAAAATTTACATACTGTTTCTAATTTTGCTTTAGTCCACTCTGGATATAGTATGGCATTATAGTTGAAAATAATAGTCACATTCAAATTACTCATTAATTAACTGGGTAACCATCTCACAATAGGAGAAAACGAGGAGATAAGTTAAAAAGATGAGACTAATTGTACTTGCCTTCGGACAACTTCTTTCCATCCTTCCTCTCTTTTTTGCCCCCTTTTAGGGCTAGTCAGATTCAGCTTTATGTTTGGAGAACTTAATGGCAATGACACTGACTTGTAGGTTGTTGATAAGGAATTAGGATTCACTTCGCCTTCAAGTCTAAGAGAAATATCAAATCCAATAAAAGATAAATTTTAAGATAGAAGCTCAAGAGATTTGCTGAAATATTTGAATTAAAATTTGGCACATCAAATTATTAACAATTCAGAAAAACAGAAATAGGGCAAAGAATCCATCATTTATTTTAGTATTAAAATGGATTCAGAAGTCAAAAGGACTATATATAATCAATAAAATGACATAATTAAAGTAAAACCAAGGTATGCTAACATTTTCAACTTCAAAATTAAATCTTAAAAGTTCTAATAATTTCCTTTCATAACTAGCACACGATTAGGAGGACACCGGTTTTAAATGTTTCAGTTTTAAATGTTGAAGACAGATAATGTGGTAGACTTAAATTATTTAACACAACTTGTGTTACTTCAAGTTCTTGTGCCAGGTATGCAAAAGGAAAGGTAGGTACAGAGTTAACAAGTCAGAAAATTTTACCGTGTTGGAGTTTTGGAAGCAGCGGTACTTGTCTTTTCCTCCTGGGAATGGAGTAGCAGTAGGGGGTATCTCCTATCGCTAGAGGAATTCACATCCATAGTGAAATTTAATTCTTGGCTTTTACCACCACTGCTACTCTCACTGTTGCAATCTGTGCTGTCCAAGTTATCTGAATCACTATTCCCACCTGCACCACCACCTTTGCTTTCTCCGTTTATTTTATTCTTATCTGCCTTTTGCTGTGCTAAGGATATATGTTGTTCTGGTAATATTAAATGTGCAGTGGGAGGAGTCTCTTTGGTTTTGTTCTTCTTATTTTTCCGGTTGGTGCTAGGAGTTGTCACAACATTGGCCCTTTTTTTCCCAAACACATTTGTGAATGTTGCAGATGTTGCAGAGATTCCAATTGTGGTGGTGGTAGTCGCACTAGGAGGTTCTATGGGAACTTCTTGCTCCACTGTGAAAAAGGATATAAATCACACTGAGCGCCACGGATCTCAAAACAAATTGTGACAGAATATACCTAATAATTCATAATTCACTCTTAGTCATAATTTCCTTTTATCAGTATTCACTAGTAAATAAACAAATCTTTACAGTTGTGAGAATGAAAGTATCATATTTTGATGTCTAACTCAGTACAAAAACATTAACAGTCTTAAGCTTTGAAATGCTAGTCTCATGAACTAACCAAAAATCACAATACAGATTGGATTTAAGAAGTTTTTAAAATAGCATTTTAGAATTCGAATTCGAATAGAGCAAAATCATTTGCCTATTACTATAACTGCCAGACTGTACAATAAACAATTCTTTGAGAGTAATGGGCCCCAGTGCTATACAGCTTCAACACTAAACCTTAGTTAACTGAGGAACTAGACCTCTCCCCAGTTTCTAACTGGGGAATGAGAGAGTAAGGAAGAACCTGAAGAAAAGCTGGCAAACCTCTTATGGTATCACTTTAGGACATACATAATGTTTTTACAGGGAACTTAAATTACACCTGAATGTCTTCCCCTTCTGTTTGTCTATGTCACTTTACAATGTGAAATACTGAATACAGAAGTCAACTGTCAATTTCAGATTAAAGTAATTGAATATTTAACTAGAATTAGTTTTGAGAGCAAAAAGCACTCAAAATGAAGCTGCTGCTGCTGCTGCTAAGTCGCTTCAGTCATGTCTGACTCTCTGCGACCCCAAAGATGGCAGCCCACCAGGCTCCCCCATCCCTGGGATTCTCCAGGCAAGAACACTGGAGTGGGTTGCCATTTCCTTCTCCAGTGCATGAAAGTGAAAAGTGAAAGTGAAGTCGCTTAGTCGTGTCTGACTCTTAGCAACCCCACAGACTACAGCCCACCAGGCCCTCCGTCCATGGGATTTTCCAGGCAAGAGTACTGGAGTGGGGTACCGTTGCCTTCTCCCAAGCTGATAAACACAAAGAATTTTTATCATTAATTCAGACGGTCCATTTCTCACCATCTTCCTCATTCTCCTCTTCATCTTCATCTTCCGGTAGTTCTGAATTCTCCTTAGGTTTGTTTTCCTCGTCTTCTTCCTGCTTTCTTTTCTGCTCCTCTTTTTTCTTCTTTCTCTTTTCTTTTCTTTTCTCTCTTTTAGCTGCAAGAGCTTGCTTTCTGCTCTCCTCTCTTGACTGTGAATAAAATTGTTGTTTTAGTCACTAAGTCCTTCCCGACTCTTTATCTCATCTTAACAATAATGCAATGATTCAAAATAAATAATGAAATGATGCTTTTGTTTATGATACATGGGGTTTCTCATGTATGTCACTCTTAACACACATTTATAAAAGCAACAAAAGAAGAAACAGATATGCTGGATATCATCAAAATTAAAAGTTGTTGTGCTTCAAAGGGATCATCAATAAAGTGAAAAAACATAAAATAGGAAAAAATTTTTGCAAGTCTTACATCTGGTAAGGGTTTTGTATCAGGAATTGATAAAGAACTCTTATAACTCAATAATGAAAA
Source organism: Bos javanicus (assembly GCF_032452875.1). Lineage (NCBI taxonomy): Eukaryota > Metazoa > Chordata > Mammalia > Artiodactyla > Bovidae > Bos > Bos javanicus. Next base: position 51,225,083 of record NC_083874.1, on the reverse strand, counting down.
GACAAATCAATCAATTAAAAATGGGCAAAGGATCTGGAGACATTTCTACAAACAATATACAAATGGCCAATAAACACAGATGCTCAATATCACAAACCATCAGGGAAAAGCATATCAAATCACAATGAGACACCCATTTCACTGTCACTAGGATGGCTAATCAAAAAGACAGATAAATCATGGTTAGAATGAGAAGAAACTGAAGACTTCATTCACTGCTGGTAGGATTATAAAATGATGCAGCTACCTTGGAAACAATCTGGCAGTTTCTCAAGTGGTTAAGCACAAAACTGCCATATGAGCTAGCAATTCCATTCCCAGATATATACCCAAGAGAAATGAAAACATATTCATACAAAAACTTGTATGCCATGCTTGCTTTGGCACCAAACTTACAAAAAAAAATTGAATACAGAAGGTTAGCATTACTCCTGCATAAGAATGCCATACAAATTCATGAAACATTCCATAATAAAACAAAACAAACAACTTGTATACCTATGAAGTGGAAACAAACTAAATGTTCAACAACTAATAAATGCATAAACCAAATGTTGTGTATCTATATAATGGGATATTATTCAGCAATAAAAAAATGAAGTAATGATATATGCTACAGTATGGATAAACCTTAAAAACATGAAGCAAAAGAAGCCAGTCACAGAGGACCAAATACTGTATGATGATTCCAAATATCAAACGTCTGGAATAAGCAAATCCATAGAGACAGAAAGTAGATTGCTGACTACCTAGATTTATGTGGCATTGTTTAATTAAAATGCAGCTGTTACAATCTTTATAAGATATTAACAAATTTCACTATGAAAATGTCCTTAGGAGGCCATTATAGAAATTATTTATTTTCAGAAAGGGGAACATGACAGTGGTTGCCTCACATCATAAAGAAAGCTTGAAACAAACAGAAAACACATCAAATTACTCACATTTCTATGGAAATTATCTAAAAAATCCTCACCATATGAAACTGACAATGAAGTCCAGTTGTCCTGGTAAAGCACTTTCCTCAAAACTATAATTTACAATTCTAAGTCACAAATAAGCTATTTTTAACATTTTTATTTATCCAAAACTAGGTATCAGCAAATTATGGCTTGAATGCTAAGAATAACTTTTACATTTTAAATGGTTGAAAAAAATGAAAAGGTAAACATTTCATGACATGCAAAAATATCACAAAATTAAAATTCTGATGTCCATAAATAAAATTCTACTGGAACACATTCATTTAACCACTGTCTGTAGGTGCTTTCATACTACCACAGCAGAGTCAGAGAGTCATGACAGTTTGTATGGCCTACAAAGCCCCAAATTTTACTCTTCTGCACTTTATAGTGTGGCCAAAGAAAGAAAAAAAAAATAAAGTCTCTAAACTGCCTATGTAAATGAGAAAGGGTCTGAGGACTGAAAGAAGAAACTGCATATTCAGTTAACAATTATTTTATCATTTTTGTAGCATAAGAGCAAAATGGCTGTTCAGGGAATTGCTGACCATACCCCTGGGTAGTTACACAAAAATAAAATTACAGACATGGAAGGAACCATAGAAGTCATCAAACTTTAAACTTCCCTTTATTTTAAAATGAGTATTATTTTTTCCACTTGTGATTTTAACTATAATCAAGTTTATCATGGAGGTATTAGAATTTACTTAATTTCCTAATGATAAAACTTTAAGGTTTTTACCTTTCCCCTTATTATAAGCTATTTAACAGTGAATGCATCTTTGAGCATCTGTCAAAGTATTTACCTTAGGCTAAATTTCTAAAAGAGGAATGACTGGAGTAAAGGTATGCTCTCTTTTTAATTTGTCAAATCATCTCCATTAATAATTACACTAATTTATACCATGTATCAAAAGTCATACCAAAGTGCTAATTTCTCCACATCCTAGCCATCAACAGCTATTATCAAACCTTTAAATGTTTTTTCCCCAAACATTTAAATTTTGAGTTTCCCTAGTCTGGCAAAGGAAATTTAAATCACTCTTTCACTGTGCATTTCTTTGTTTATTCATGAAGCTGTGCCTTCTCCATTTATTTACTGAAAATTTATATTTCTTTTTCTGTGAATTGCCCATGAAATTATTTTTCATTCTGGGCAAGTTATCTTTTGTCTTATTGATTTTAAGCAACTTTTTATTCTTTTTTTTAACAAGTTTTTTTTTTTTTTCTAAACAAACTAAGAATTGGTATCAAAATTTTGGCATCTCTAAAATGATTTTTCCCCTTTCTTTTATCATCAATGAAATATCTTAATGTTAAGCTATCTCACACATTCTAACTCTACTTGATTATAGTATTTATTCTTTTAATATAACTTCTGGGTTCATAAGAACACCCTCATTTTCTGAGGCACACTGAGCCTCAGAAAGGTGATCTTTTAAAAAAAAATTTCCATTATATTAGCACATCCAAGGAAACTTAGACATTTACTCTTTAAGAATTTAATAAACAACCGATACCCCAGATCTTATAATAAAGAAAGATTTCCAATGTCTTAATAAATTTCTGCCTACACTAATGGTAAAACAGCTTAGGCAATAATATCATGTAGAAAACTGTGACGTGTTTAAAAACTAATTCTTCACTTATATGGTTAAAAATATGTTTTGTATAACAGGTCAGAATAAAAAAAACTGATGGTAGTTTGATAATTTATCATTTTATAAAAAGAGATTTTGTTAAGATTATAGTCCTATAAGTAGCAAATGTATTCTACTAGATTTTCAACCAGTTCTAAAAAGGAAAATTATATTTCTCACTCACCTTTTCCAGATCAAGTTCCTTTAAAAGAATACTTGCATTCTTATTTGCTTCTGCAGCCTGTTGGTCTTTAGCCTTCACAATTGTCTCAACACATTGGTGACATTTTTTCAACAGTTCCTATACCAGAAATGGAATTATATAAATACGGAAACACAAAAAGAGGCCAATAAAACTTGAGTTGGTAAGTACACCAAAGTTCAGGGCTTAAAGCCCAAATTATTGAATATTTACTAAACCAAATCAAGTTATCCTTTGAATCTAGAGTTAGACTTAAAAATCAAAATAAGCTACCATTTTCTTAAAAAGTTTATGTGTTCTTAGAAAACTGTCTAATCAGACTAATAATCTAATGATAAAGTTTAGATGCAGTTGCTGTAATTACAGTCTGTATTAGGCAGAAAATCTCAAAATAATTTATAAATTATACTCATTCTTCATTTGCAAATGGAGAAACTAATCACTGAAAAATCAGGTTATCTGTCTTATAAAGGATGAAAAGAACAGGCTGTTAACATATACTTTGGTATATAATTCCATAAAGAATAAAAATGTGCTTCAACAGCATATTAAACCTACCTTATCAGTGATTGTTGCTATGTATCTCATGCATTCTATATCAGAAGGGAACTGATTGACTTCCTTAACCAAATACTGAACAACTTTTACATGACCCTGTAAAAAGTACAACAAAAAGTACACAAAAGAAAGCACTGAAAGCTGGCCCATATCCTTAAAAACTTAAGAGTAAAAGGTATAGTAACACTTCAGAATTTACTAAACTTAACAATTGAAACTATGAAAATATGAACAGAGAGAGCTAAGTACAACATGATGGGAAATACATGGAAGACCAAATGACATTTCTCCTAAATTTAATTTGCTCACATCCCACTGAAAATAGAAATACTTTTGAATAGAAATAGAAATAAATCTATTAATAAAATAAAAACTGGTGATGTGAAATATCTCTCAATATAAAAGGGAAACTAGATCTAAAAGAGGATATTCTAAATTCCAAAGCATTATTTTGCCCCTTTTTGCTTTTTCTTACTGTTCATGGGGTTCTCACCGCAAGGATAGTGGAGTGGTTTGCCATTCCCTCCTCCAGTTAGAACAACAGTTAGAACTTTACATGGAACTGATAATTTTGACTGGTTCAAAATTGGAAAGGAGTACATCCAGGCTGTATATTGTCACCCTGTTTATTTAACTTATATGCAGAGTATATCATGCGAAATGCCAGGCTGGATGAATCACAAGCTGGAATCAAGATTTCCAGGAGAAACATCAACAATGTCAGATATGCAGATGACACCACTCTAACCACAGAAAGTGAAGAGGAACTAAAGAGCTTCTTGATGAGGGTGAAAGAGAAGAGTGAAAAAGCTGGCTTAAAACTTAACATTCAAAAAACCAAGATCATGGCATCTGGAATCACTGGGGACAGTGACTGCAGCCATGAAACTAAAAGAAGCATGCTCCTTGGAAGGAACGTTATGATACACCTACACAGTGTCTTCAAAAGCAAAGACATCACTTTGCTGACAAAGGTCTATCTAGTCAAAGCTATGGTTTTTCCAGTAGTCATGTACGGATGTGAGAGTTAGACCATAAAGAAGGCTGAGTGCAGAAGAACTGATGCTTTTGAATTGTGGTGCTGGAGAAGTCTCTTGAGAGTCCTTTGGATTGCAAGGAGACCAAACCAGTAAATCCCAAAGGAAATTAACTCTGAAAACTCACTGGAAAAGACCTTGACTGAAGGCAAAAGGAGATGGGGGTGGCATAGGCTGAGATGGTTAGATAGCATCACAGATTCAATGGACATGAATTTGAGCAAACTCCAGGAGACAGTGAATGACAGAGAAGCCTGGCGTGCTGCAGACCATGGGGTTGCAAAGAGTCAGACACGACTTAGTGACTGAACTACAACAACAACTTTGGCTCTATCTTACTAAACTAAACAAGGTGGACTGTCATATTTATCTGAGTCCTATGACTTGAATCTAGGTGAAACATTTTCTAGATGGTATTATCAGAGGCTTGATGATCTGTAATCATTAAAAGTACATCTATTTTAACAACCAAACTTGCATAGTTTCCCCTAATACTAAGGTTCTAAAACATCTTCAAGAAGTAATCTGATGGGGAAAATTCCCTGGTGGTCCAGTAGTTAAGGTTCTGTGCTTCCAGTGCATGTGTATGGGTCTGATCCTTGGTGGGATAACTATAAATAAAATCTTGCACGTGCCATGGTGTAGCCAAAAAATAAAACAATAAAAAATAATTAGTCTGATGGTGGCAAAAGCCAGAAAAGTAGTTGCCTCTTGGGCAGGGAATTAACTGAGAATGGGAATGATTAAAGTTTCTAGGATTATGGAAGTAGTTTATATCTTTATGGGATGTGGGTTACATAGGTATATGCATTTATTAAAACTCATTAAACTTAGCATCTTAGATTTGTGCACTTTTAATATATATAAGTTATATCTCAATTTAAAGGAAAGAAAAAATCGGAAAAAATATTTAAGATTTTTTAAAAGACAGGTAACTTACATTGCTTTCATTCAATAGCTATTTACTGACCATCTAGTGTGTGTCAGGCACTGTGCTGAACAACTAGGTATAAATAGTGGTGAAAAAGACAATCATGAATCTTCACCTTCATAGATCTTCCAGTCTAATTAGGGAGTGAGAGTGAAAGTCACTCAATCATGTCCAATTCCTCACGACTCCATGGACTGTAGCCTGCCAGGTCCCTCTGTCCATGGAATTCTCCAGGCAAGAATCCTGGAGTTGGTTGCCATTTCCTTCTCCAGGGGATCTTCCTGACCCAGGGATTGAACCTGGGTCTGGGGCAGATTCTTTACTATTCAAGCCACCAAAGGAAGCCCCTAACTGGGGAGAGGAGCATTAAAAAACTAATACATGTTTGCATGTATAATTACAAAATGAGATAAGAAAATAATGGTGAACTATAAAACAGAACAAGAGAAACTTTTCAGATTGCAAGTTAGGAAAGGACTTTCTGAGAAATTATATTTAACGAGTGGACGTAAAGAATAACGAGAAGTGAGCAAGGTGAAAAGCAAGTGAAAGAATATTTCAGGAAAAGAAAGTGAGCAAAGGGCCTCAGGAAGTTAAAAATTTAGTGAATTCTAGGCCAGTGGCTGAAGTGTAGTGAGCAAAGGGGTACGGCAGTAGAAATGACTGGTCTGAGGCTGGCATGAGCCATATCATACAGGGCTTTGTAAGCCATGTTAAGTAGTTTATAGTCTATCACAATTTTAATGGGAAAGCTTTGTAATATACAGCAGAGAAGTAAACCTTAATGTATACAGGAGGTATAATAAATTTTTATGAGAGTCTACTTGTTTTTGTTCCTCTTAAACATCTATCTACCCGTAATATCTGCCCTGAAATCTCATGTTTTATGTACAAAAATGTAACAAAACTCTTCAAGATATGAAGTTATTTAACAGCAAAGTTGCTTATAGGGAACTACCATACAGCTCTTAGATTTGGCCATAAAGAGAGTACAGATAGCAGGGGTGTGTATATAGAAACAGCGTCAATTCCTCAAGACCAATTTATCTTTCTCCTATGACTTCAACTTAAAATTCAGTAGTTTTAAACAAATTCTGTCATTTTTGTCCACATCAAGTTACCTTTCGAAATGCTGACATAAGAGGTGTGATTTTCCGGTTATCAGCTCCATCCACATCAGCACCTGATCGCACTAGCAACTGCACCACTTCAAAATGACCACCATTGGATGCCAACCAAAGTGGTGTGTTTCCCTTCTTGTTACGAACATCAATATGGGCTCCCCTGTACAAATCAAAGAATGTTAGTATAGCTTGCTTCCTATGAGAAGTGGCTAACTTTTCCTTTTTTTCTCTAATTTATCTTTTCTCTTTTATAAAGCAGCAAATACTCTGTTCTTTTAAATGTCAAATAAAGTAAAACAATTTTATTAACTGTAAAGGCTCTGAAAAGTGAAAGGGATCATAGGAAATTTTTACAAATATAAAATTTACCTACCTATTAATCAAGAGCTCACAAAATTTGTAGTGACCTTTGTCCGCTGCTATTGTTAAAGCAGTGTCTCTTGAGGAAGGCACAGGGGGGGCATTGACATCTGCTCCTTTATCTAGGAGAACTCTTCCAACCTCTGCATATCCCCCAGAAGCAGCTTCCATCAAGGGGGTAAGACCAGTCTGTTTAAACCAAAAAATTATGTGGGTAAATTACATTGATTTCTTTAAAGGACTGAAACAATGACTTATAAGTGGATTCTATTTCTTATTTTCTCTCCCAAGAGAGCTAAGCAAAATTCACTCTTAAGCTTTACTAAAGTAGCAAGTGAAAATTGTTAGATTCTGTTAAGACATGCTAGACTAAATTAACTTATACTACCTTATGGTAATAAAAAACAGTTCATAACATCTCTGTTATTATAAATCTACATGAGACAGTAACTGTCTCTTTTAAGAAATAAAAAAGTGATAATCAGGGGAAAAAATAAGAGACTTTCATTCAGACATTTTCAATTTGGAATGACTACTAAATTGACCATTGTCTGGTTATAAAGAATTATACATAAGCTACATGTTTCAGGGGGTCTAAGTACCTAATAGTGCTAAGAAGAGAAATTATAAACACTGACATACTAACTCCTACTTTCTAAATGCTAAACTGTCATTAAATTGTCATAATCTGTTACAAGCAGATTATAGTTGCCTCAATTTTAGTTCCCTCAGTTTTGTAATTTATAAAGTAATTTTTGACTGAGATTTTTACCAATGGTAAAGCACCTGTCTCATTAAAGGAGATCTTAGCTGTCCTTAATAAAGTTAGGAATGGTGACAGTGTGTCAACGACCACTGGATAGCACTATTCTACAATCCTGCACTGGGGCAGGAATTTCCTAATTTTAACTTAGAAAAATTTAAAATAGCACATTCAATTTGAGTGTGCTATGCTATGTTATATTATGCTCTTTCTATTAGAAATATGTCTGAAGTAGTTGACAAGTTATAAAATGCTTACCTTTGCCCTATGTTCAACATTGGCTTTTCGGTCCAGAAGCAAGCTCACTACTTCCGCTCGGCCTTGGAAACAGGCCAAGGTGAGAGCTGTGTTCCGATTGGTCTCTATTTGGGCATTAATATCTGAACCCATATCAAGCAGCAGTTTCACTGCAGGAACATGTCCATTCATTGCAGCCAACATCAGGGGAGAAATACCTAGTTTACTCCCAGTCCTAAGGGGGGAAATGTGCTCAGAAAATTAAAATAATATGTTGCCTGTTGTTTTTTTAAAAGCAGAGAGAACATAAAAAATGTAAAAGTTTCAGTGAAAAGAAAGCTTTCTAACACCAAAGAATAGATTTTATTTGTTTAGTCTCAAAATTAGAAAATCTCATAATTAGGAAAATCTCACAATTAAAAACACAACCCCTATTCAGAGGCTATAAATTTCTAACTATATATAACAGTTTTCTGAAATGAAACCTCTTTGAAAACAGCCATGTTAGCTGAAATAAGCTCTGATTACTACAGGAATAATTGTTGGCCTTGCAATTTTAGTATTATCTTGCTTAAAAATGGCATCTGTCTAAATATTTAGGGGAAAACACTTAACTCTAAGGTCATAATTTATTAATCATGAATAATAAAATGAACAGGTGATAGATACCTTGAATTAATTTCTGCCCCAGCATTAAGCAGAATCTTAATGATATTAACATATCCTCCAGATGCAGCTAGACTCAGCGGTGTATAATCAGACACGTTCCTATGTTCTTTATTTGCACCCCGAGCCAACAGCAAGTCTACCACCTACAAAGTAAAATAGGAACAGAGAAATCTAGTTTACACCAAGGGTTCATCTTATAATGAATGAAGCACAAAGAAATCTTTGTGCTTCTTTAAGTTCTCTAAATATCTAACATTTTAATCAGATAGTAAATATTCAAATACCAGTACTAGATAAATGAATTCAATTTTATATCAAGGAATTCAGACCTATGAAATCCTAATTATATTGAAATAACAAGTTGTTACTCTTTCACTTCCTCAATTATTAAGTGACAAATTTGCATTTCATGTGTTACGATTTTGCTCCATTCAGAATAGATTCTTTAAAAGGACATTTACTATTCTCACTAAATTTAATATAAAGAATATCTCAAAACGCATGCAAGTTTTATTCATGTAGCTAAACTACTAAGCACATGCATATTTAAAATACAAATAAAATGTTTACAAAGTGAAAATAAACATCAGCATACTTCCTGACGTCCACCAGAACATGCTAATGAAAGAGGAGTATCCTTAGTTCGTTCAGATTGTGCTTCTATGTCTCCACCTTTATCCAAAAGGATTTCAACAACTCCAACATGTCCTGCTGTTGCTGCCAGGATCAGTGGTGTGAAACCTAAATCAGAAAATAAAAATCTCAGTCAAATTTGTGTTTTTTACTTATTAAGCCACTGTTTTTTAATTCTCTATTGTTTTAGGAGGAAGAAATCTTTAGGACAGATACTTAAAATCATTTAACATAAAACTGCTTTAAACCTTAATTTGTTACTGACAAAACCCCATAAATACTTGATAAAAAGAAAATGCTAAGTCAAAGAAAACTATTCCAGCTTATAATCATAATAAACTTTGATACCTTTGTATGCTCTACTTTTGGACCAAGGAAAAAGCAAACACAACTTGCTGTACTTCCCTGAATTTCTGAATAATAATTTGGCTCTGTAGATGAACAAATATGGATATACTTAATTGAAATATGCTAACCCATCTTTCCACTAAATAGTCCAGGAACTACTTACCCATAGTGAAAAAGAAATTGTTTTCTGACACTCAAGACTTTATTTCTAACACTTCTTACCTTTTTTGTCTCTGTGTTCAATTTTAGCATCTCGTGCTATGAGTACAGATACAAGTTCTTCATGGCCACCTGCACAAGCTAGGGTTAATGCAGTGTCATGATTGCTCTCAGTCTAGGAAAAGGAAAAAAAAAAAGAATTAAACTTTTTTCTGTTTATGGTGGGGTTATTGATTGAAGAGCAAATAATGTTAATTTCCACAATTAATGTACAATGAATCTTTTCCTTTCCAAAGAAAATTGGAATATGCAAAAAATAAATATAAATAAAGCAGTCTACTTACATGTGCATCAATGTCAACTGAAGGATACACAGGGGGTATAGACTGAGAAGCCACATTGCTTGGAGACTGAGAACAGGGTTCAGGTGTAAGACATTCTACGTTTTGAGAAGAGCTGTTTGAGCCAGTGGGCACTCTGCTACTCACAGCTGAAAAACAATATTCATATTGCTGAATTCTACTTAAAAGTAAAGTCATTTGTATACAAAAAAACACAGAAAACAGAATATTCTATAGCAGTAATACAATGTAGTAGTCAAATCACAAGCTTTTGAGTCAGATGGACATATGTTTGAATCCCAGTTCTACCAATGACTTTCTGATCTTGGGCAAGTAATTTAAACTCTCAGAACCTCAATTTCCTTATGTGTAAAATGGGATGATAAATATAGTACCTCCATTGTAAGGTTGTTGGGAATAGAATACTGAGCATGGTACCTGGCATTTAGTGAATACAGAAGAAATAGCAGCCTTTTACAGTGTCAGTAGGAAGAAAATAGTTTCCAATTGAAAAAAAGAATTGTAAATCTTAGTTTATAAAAGGCAATTAGATAAAAATATCCTGAAAATAATGCAAATTTTAAAAAAAGAAGAAGAAAAATAGAAGATGTAGAAGAAGGGAAAGAACAAGTCAGAGTATCTCTCTCATAAATAACAGAGAGTATGTATTTTTAAAATTCAATATTTACTCTGAAAATTTGCTAAAATGAATCAGTGTCTGAAATCAAATCGCTTTAAAAATGAACACTGGAACTTTTATTTGGGACCTCAAAATCTAGTGTCTGAAACTGAATTAAATGAAATTTTATCTTTGTGGCTCTGCATATTTCTTTTCTTTCATAAAAGACAAGAGTTTGCCCCATGGAGGGGGAAACAGGACCCATCTCAGAGGGATATTGTGAATTGTCTGTGAGATAATGTATAAAAGAAGCATTTAACAAGTGTTTGGTACGGTAAGTGCCCAATATATGTAATTATCAGATATTTTATAGGACTTTAGTTACTATCAATCACTGCATTGAAAAATAAAACATTATAATTCACTCAAGAAAGAAAAAACTCAGAAAAAATATATAATCAATAATATAGAAAAAGACAACAAAGTTTCAGTGATGGCAATTAACTTCCTCTTACCCATGCTAAAAGTCAATCAAAAACACATAAGTCATAAAGGAAAATGTAAGCATTTCAATGGTTGGAGAATGTTTTCTCTCTATAATTTTGATATGGCTGAATCCCAATCAAGGATACGTATGACCACAAGTATGAAAGATTAAGTGTAGTATGCTACTTCTTTATAAATAATAGCAAATTTTAAGGATGTTTCTACATGAGCTGTCCCTCCCTCCTCCCAACCAATATATATAAAATCATCTTGATCATATGAATTTCTGCAGCTTCTGTTACCACATAAATATACACAAATATTTAGCCGTATGGTTATAAATAAAAATGATTATAAACATTTGTTTTGCCTTACAAGAATGTGCATGAAAACAAAGCTTTAAAAATCTGTCACTGAATGAATTAAAAGCACATAGTATTTTGCTGCCCCCCTCAAAACAGCTGATAAGATTGGAAAAAAGTTCCAGAAACAAGACACTAAACTTTGATATATAGCACCTTTGTAACATTAAGATTTTAACAACAGTCTCATAATCATTAACACGTTAATAAAGAATTACTTTTCTATCGTTGTTAAATTTATTCATGCTATCTCTTTTTGTGATTATGAAAAACAGATATTCAAAAAAATTTAAATAGTTGACTACAGTGCTATGTCAGAATGTGATGGTATAAAAGACTTTTTTTTACAGAGTTGGTTTTTAAAAAATACTTTTGTACATTTAACAGCTCTATTATCAAAAAAGTGTTGCTATGTTGATTGTACATTTTGGTACAGCAGTACCCTAGGAACATTTTTTTCCTCCTTATAATAATGACAATCAGAAACATTCCACAGAAGTGACATTAAAAGGATAAATTACATATGAAAAGTTCTAAAGATAAAACTAGAAAATAGCAAAGATTTTAAAAGTATATGTGGAATAAAGGATTTATTAAGATAAAATTATACCAGGACTATAACAATTTCAAAAATCCTAAAATGCTTCCTACGTCTGAACAAAATGCCTCTGAAAATGACCAAAACAGATCATTATCATGAAAGTCACTACATAATTCAAATTAAATTTATGTACTATCCTAAAATGGGGTGATACTTTACTTACTTCTTTATAAAATTTAAGACAGTTTTGTAGGCAATATGGAAGACAGTAATATTGCAAGGTCTTAAGACATTAAATCACTGTAATCCAATTTAGGTAACAGTAACCATATTAAATATTTCCATATAAATAACAATCTATAAATAAAATATTAACATCTACTAGAAGAAATGATTACTTAAAGATATTTTATTGTAAATTCCCTCAAAGATAATTTTCCAATTACTTCATTCTAAAACCTAAATTGACTATCACCAGATTGCTTGAAGCAAGATACTTTTGAATTGGTACATGTTGAGAGCCTATTAAGATGCCAACAACATTAGCAATGTTCTAAAGTCACAAAACTGTGTTAAACCTTATATACAAATCATATCTTAACATAAAAATAACAAGGGAAATTGTTATTTGATACAATTTAGAATTCTAAGAAAATAATATCTTAAATATAAACTCAGAACTTCCAGTTGAATCAAATGCATGCATATTATATCTAAGGTTCTTAAACCTGGCTGAATTGAGTTTGAATCTTAACATTTAACTAGCAACTTAATTTCCATTAGCCTCAGTTTTCAACAGAAAAATAGATGGGAAATGGACTTATTTTTTAGTATTACTAAATAGCTCATGAAATTACATATATAAAAGCATTTAGCACTGAGCTTGGTAAATGGCAAGTGCTCAATAAATGTAAATAAAGAGGTATTAGTTGATTTTTTTTAACTAAGGAACTTTATATATTAAGAATGAAAATTTTGCTAGATGTTTCTAGAAGTGCTCAATGGTCAAAGCTATTTTGAATTTCTTTAAATTGCTGTTTATTTTTAGACCTTTATTCTAGACATCTGAACTGAGAATCACTTGCTATTATGATAACCTCGAAAGCCCAGCACTTATTTTCGGAAGAAATGGACCTGAAGAACCATGTTTCCAATCTGAGAGTAAACATATATTCTGGTTGGGACTATATCAAGTATGATACATCTAAGACTATATACTAAACTGCTGTCAGTCAACTAGTGAAGTTATGACATTAATAAATTATGTATCTAACTAACTAGCTTTCATGACAAATATTTTGAGATAGAACAGCAGTTAAAAAAAAAAAAAAAATCCTGGGACTTCCCCAGTGGTCCGGTGGTTAATTAAGACTCTGCCTTCCAATGCTGGGGGTGAGGGTTCAATCCCTGGTCAGGGAACTAAGGTCCCACATGCCTGGCATGCTGGGAAAAACAAAAAATAAAAAAACCCTTCTAAGAGTAAAACTTACTGCCATTATCTAAAGTAAAATCTTAAGATGTATTCTCTTTTATTAATAAGGCATGATTCATATAAAGGCATGATAACTAGATTTGATATAGGTGAAATTAATTACATCTTTGGCCTAACCTATAATTTTACTGACATATTAACATATTGTATAATCATGGAACTAGGTATTTACCTAATTCATCCTTATTTAATTTTTTTCACCTTCAATTAAGAAATTAAGAGAAATTCAGACTTAATAAAATAACATTTTAAATTTTGAGGCAAGTCACCCTTTTTGTTATATATTTTAAAATATAAGCTTCAACAAAATGAAAAGCTTTTAAATAAAGATAATTTTTAGGGAATTCCCTGGCAATCCTGGAGAATTCCCTGGACAGAAGAGCCTGGCAGGCTACAGTCCATGGGGTTGCAACAAGTTGGACATGATTGAGCAACTAACACTTCACTTCACTAGCAAGCCAGTGGTTAGGACTCTGCACTTTCACTGCTGGGTGCCAGGGTTTGTTTGATCCCTGTTCAGGGAACTAAGATCCCACAAGCTATGCAACATATAATTTTTAATGTATTGACAGATTTATACTTTAAAGCTTATTAACAAAAGAATATTGTACAGTATGGTGGGCCAACTGTGTCAGGAGACATTAATGTCTAAAAGAAATTAAATTTTATTCATTTAGATTAATGTTAAATATAATTAAAAGATGTTTTCTAAACTGATTTTTTGAAGTTTCATGTGAACTTTATAAAAGGTCACTTCAATTTAACAAATACTTCAGTGGAATAAACAGAATTTGACCTCCTCCACAAGAAATAGCCTTAAATACTACCATAAAGTTAACACCTACAAGTACCCTTTAGAGATGTTTTCTCCATTCTTTAAAAATAAAAGGACAGGTCCTAAGTTCCAACAAACTAAACTGATCAGTAATATGGGTTTCATAACTGCAAATGGAGTACTTAATTAGGAAGATTATAATGATATTTATAGAACCCTAAGTCTTAAAAATGTTCCTTCCAGGTCATGAGTTTCATTATTATTAATCCTAATCATACTTTACACTCTAATATCTGCTTTAACCAAATTAGAAATCAGAACCATAAATGAACTATAAAGTTATTCAATATTTATAACAACTTGCAATGCTAATAACACAAAGTTAATCTGAGTGAAGTGGCTATGGGCTGAAGATATAAAAAATAAAATTAAAGAATAAAGAATCTAACTCCTTAAAACATTTCCTAGCATTTTAATTTTCTTTATGAAAACTAAGACATTCCTCCTCTGCACAGCGATACCTATTACTTATCAGAGGAGCCTCAAAGGCACTCTTACAATAAACACTGGAAGTCATACACATGCCCAATAAAATTCCTGAATTAAGTAATTTTATTCCACATTTAAAAGATTCAGTAAAGATTAGGAAGACTAAAGGCTCACAGAAGAAGAAAGGAAACTGGGAAAGCATAACTGGGATGAGAGGAGGGGAGGAGAATATGACAAGAAGAAACAGACAACAGTAAAGAAAAAAAAAAATGTTGCAATCAAGAGACAGAGGACTGGCCTGCCTTTGAATATCACTCCAGCTACATCTTAGTTCTTGGTCTTCATCCACTGTCAACAGCCATTCTGGCTGCATTTCTGAACTGCGCTCTCATGGAGGTGATACATTCACCAGCCATCTTTAGGAAGGTAAATGATTAATTGCACTGTTTTCCCACTGCTGCAAGGACAATGAAAGGGAAAGTAAACTTGTGCACCTCATTTCATATCTAGTTGTAATTTTCCACACAACAATAAACAGAAACATATACTTTAAGTTTATAAGGCTGGTCTCTTTTTTGCTTTGGTGATTACCTGTGTGTGTTTGAGTGTGTGTGTGATGTCTGTGCGCTTTCATCAAGACAGTTACTACAAAAAGCCCAATCTCCAAATCATTATCAAATGGACAATACTTTTAATGTACATTAGATCTTCTAATCACACATATTTTAACAATATGGAATGCTTATGGTTTTTTTCTGAATATCCCTTTTAATTAGAATGTTTAAATTGATCTAATAAAATCATAAAGAAAAGCAATGTGATTTAGAGTTCTCATTTCCAAATATGAAAATCACCAATAGGAAAATTAAATGTCTAATCTTATATGATTATCTCTAAAGCCTGCAAAGAAATTCTATTTTGAGATCTCCTACCCAAGACATGAGACAGGGTGATTTTGATACCAAAGGTCTAAAATAAAGGATCATGACAACTTTATTTCTTTGCTTTTGCAAATAATGAAAAAGAAGAGGGAAAGCACACTTTTGTGTTTTAATGCTGTTGAGTTTAGTTAAAGTCACTTCCAAAACACCTCAAGAAATGATTTTATAAACATAGTTCTAAGGAAAAATACCAAGTTGGTGTTTTTGGAAAGTTGTGTAAAGAAGTTGAGCACAAAAATTAAAGAGAAATTATTATAGGTATATTTCTTAACCCACCTGCTATCAGGTCATCAAGAGTGTCGGTAAGCGTCTGGGCTGGAGTTGCAACCATTAGTCCATCTGGTTCTTGCACTAACAGCCCCTGATCATGTCCAGTAATAGCAATCTGAGGCTGTCCTATAATCTGATGATTACCTGATACTTTCTGAAGTTCAAGAGAATTTGTCCCATTAGAACCTAATTCACTGGAAAAGTTACACTGTGGAGATGATAAAGGCTGGACTGGGACAAAATCAATTTGTTCTGCCGATGGTGGAGACTGTTGCTCATCATCAACATCATTATCTTTAAATAAGATTGTGTCAACCTGAGGTAACTCTGAAAAGTGATCCTCTGGGAGACTACCATCTCCTTCCCCTTCTGGGAAGACTCCTCTATGAGAGCACTGCTGGTGTAGAGATACTGTGTCTTTCTGACCTTTGGTTTCCAGATATTCTTTGGTAAATTGCTGCTGTGTTTTCATCTGCAACTGCCTTTCCACTTTCTGCAGTTCTTTCAGTATTTTCTTCTTCTTCTGGACTTGCTCTTCTCTGTTCTTTTTAAGTTCTTCTATCTTATCTTTGTTCAGAGGTTCACCTTGAATTAACTCCAATGATTTAAGCTGTGCTTTTTCAATAGCACTAATTCTTTGTCCCAGTTCATTCAGTTTTCCTTCAGTCTCCTCTACTATGCACTCCAAAGGCTGGTATGGGTGAAAAGGTGGCAGTACGTCCTGATCTGCTACCTGCAGGGAACTGGACTTCTGCTTGGATGTACCTAAGCACATGAAAAATGTTTGAAAATGTGCCATGCTAAAAAAAAAATAAAAATAAAAAGAAGAAGAAAGAAAAAAAAAATCCCCACCCTCTCCCCACCCCCACCCCCCCCCCACATCCTCCCTCCCAAACCCATATAACTAGCGCTGCAGACGAACGCTCAAAGATTCACACCAGTTGTAGCTAATGACCAGACTCTTCGATTTTACATAGCACAAACAGGGATGTTGCCAATTCAAAAAAATGTGACTTTTTTAAATTTAAAAAATGCAATATTTAGGATTGGATGATTTTGGAAAACAAGACAGGGGTAGGGAGAAAAGGAAAATCAAAGAGGAAAGAATCTCAAAATTCTGCTTATTAAATTGGACTTTTTAAAGAACATAAAATCTAAAGCAGAACCAAAATAATGTTGAGGGTATCATAAATGTTAGCTTAACTGACCAATTTTTCTTTTTACAATATTAACTGTGTACATACAGATTACTGCAAGAAATTATAACTTGTAGATCAAAGTGGGGAAAAGTGTTTTTCAAATTACCAAAATGTTTCTTTTATTATTTTAAAATATAGGTTGAAATTAATTAAGATATAACCTTCTAAATTGTTCATTAATTAAGTCAAATACTTCCATAAGTGTTTAAGTTCACTACCTGAACACTGTATTAAACTTATATTACAAAGGACAATTATTCTGAGTTTAAGTAAATACTTCACGTAAAAATCTATGAGAGAAACAATGAACATTACCTGGGAGAAAATCAGACTTCCCATACAGGAGTACTCATATTGGCAGTGTACATTAAAAATGAAATAATTATACATTTAAGTGAAGGTTTTCAGTCACACTTAAACTTACTCCCCAAAGGCAAAATAATTATCAATAATCCTAACATGGACATAAAATGGAAGAAATATATAATAACCACTTTGAGGCCAGTTTAAGGTTTAATCTTATTTAGGAAGAACTGGGGCTATTCTACAGTAAAAAGGAACAAACTACTGATATATACTACAACATGGATGAACCTTGAAAACATTATGCTAAGTGAAGAGTCCAGGCACAAAAGACCATATATTGTACAATCCCATTTATATCAGATCTATAGAGAAAAGACAAATCTAGAGAGACAGGTAAGGAAAATAGTGGTTGCCTGGATTACAGTCGTGAGAATGCAGGCTGATCACAAAGAAGCATGAGAGATTTTTTTGGAGTGATGGATCCAAAACTAGATGGAGGTGATGATTACACAATTCTGTAACTTTACTAAAAGTCATTGGATCGTACATTTAAATGAATTTTATGGTATGAAAATTAAGCAATATTAAAGTTGTTAAAAAAAAACAGGTGAAAAATAGTTGTCTATTCTCAAGGATTGTGGTCAATATATATGAATAACATATGTAACTTCAGAGTTTTAAAAACTAGCTCATCCAATGCATTCAAAATGAGTCCTAGGTCCAAAAGGAAAAAAAAATAATCCTTTAGATGTTTAATTGCTCTGAACTGCCAGAGATTGACAAAACTACTGGACAAAACAATCAGAGATTTAACTGCGTCTTTGTTAGAACTCAAAACTGCAGGTAGCTCAAATAACTGCAACATGTTATCATAAAAAGCCTAACAGATTTTCCCCTAAATACTGTCTTTAACAAGGTCATACAATCACAGTTCCAAAATCACTATGATAATTACCCATATTCAATTTTATATTTCTATCTGAGCAAAGTGGTGGGAAGAGATTTTATCCTTAAAGAGCAAAAGCTGTTAGCTTGTAAGATAATTTTCTACCTATTTCCTTAAGATTATATGGAAACCATGGTTTGCTTTACTTGTTCAAAGTACCTCATGACAATTAATGGTAGGAAAAAGGAGTTTAACTGCCACAGAATCTGCAAGCTCAGCAAGGAAATTTTCAGTTGTGTAACAAATTCAATGACATCAGCAGAGTAAATTCTTAAGTTCCGCAAGCTCCTCCAACATTATTTTAAAACACCCTTGTATAGTTCCTATGTAATTTGTATTTAAGAAAACTAGGTTAAGAGTTCAACACTAAGACTGGTAATTAATTATGACCACTTTGGACATTCTCAGATTTAAAATCTTATATAAATAGTAAGATCCAAAATAAGACAAGAATTTTGAGAATAGTAACAGAAAGAAATGGCTCTAACTTGTTAACAAAATACAAAGAGCAGAAGATTAAAAAGAGTAACGTATTTAACTGAAATTGAGACGAAAAGCCCTAAATTTAGGCAGCAGGAAAAGCAGAGGATGGTGAAATTAATGCACAAAAGGCAGTTCTTCCCCAAACATCCAATGACTGAATATCAGTAACCATAGAAGTGTGCGATTGCCTAGATACATATCAAAGCACTAATAAAAGCTATAATATCATGAATAAG
This sequence comes from Bos javanicus, assembly GCF_032452875.1. Lineage (NCBI taxonomy): Eukaryota > Metazoa > Chordata > Mammalia > Artiodactyla > Bovidae > Bos > Bos javanicus. Next base: position 51,205,974 of record NC_083874.1, on the reverse strand, counting down.
TCAAGTTGGTGAAAAACAAATTATTCCTAGAAGCTGAAGCAACTCCTTCAATTTGGAGGAAAAGGAGAGAATGTTAAACAAGTGTCCTTTTAGCAACAAAGTTTTCAGTATGTAGGAAAGTAGCAGCGTAAGATGTCAGAATATAAAAGAGCTCCTTCTTCCTCAAACATCTTGTACAGTCAGAGAGAAATAAATAAATCTATTCATTTGGTAGCACTGAGTGATATCATAAATATTTAGGAACATAGGTGAAGTTACCATCTTATCTCTTTGGCGTGGTTTCTATCCTACTTCCTCAACTTTCACTTTTCCTCCGTTAATTAAAAATGTTTCCAATAGGAAACTTTGATACAGAGAGAGCTTGGAATGTGGCCTTTATTTTTTATTGGAAGTGAGAAAATGAGGTAGATTATATACTTGTCAAATATTTGGTTTACTACAGAAATCAGTTTAATTCTATTAATCATTTTTGTGTCTAAACAATTAGTCCTCTGGGAAACAGAAAAATAATGGCCAAAGGAAAATAATGAATGACCTACAACCACCAAGGTTAAGCAAGTGTCCAAAAATAGAGTATCTGTGTTATATGCTAATAGATTAAATCAACTGCTTTTACTATAAGCAGTTATATGTGAAAAGATATTATTAAATTTGGGCAAATGTAAGTCCATACTGCCATGATTACTAATGGAAATCTACTACAGAATATTATTAGTAAATCTTCCAGAGGAATATTCAACCTCATTTACTGTACATATACTTTTTCTATATAATTTTAATGCTTTGCTATTAAACTGAGAACTTTTCATGTTACCTACTCCAATAAACAACTCAGGGATATAAAGCAGTATGTTAACCTAATGCTTACTTTTCATGTATATTTGTTTTCAATCTTTTCCCTACAATTTAGAATACTCCGGCTTAAGTTCTTAAACATCCTCTTTAAACACAATGTTACTCTGCTTAAAAATTCTTAATAATTTTCTCTTGCCTTCAGAATAATCTATATTCTTATCCTGGCATTTATTAACTTATTCAACAAATATTTAACAGCTAGTACAAGCAAGCCACAGTGGACCATACAAAGACGAGCAACATAAACCCTGCCCTCAAAGAGCTTACAGTCTAAAAGGGGAGATAAAAATGTACAAACTGAAGCATTGGCAGGTATGGAAATGCAATGGGGTGTAAAATATAGTAACCTTACCAATTGCTGGTGGGAGTGTAAACTGCTGTAGCATTCTAGAGAGTGAATTCATAGTACTTTGTCAGATAAACATTATGGTTTTCTATGACAGGCAATTCTGCTCCTGAGTTTATCCCAAAGAAATTCTCATACAGATCCATAAGGGGACTGTACCAGAATTTTCACCATAGCATTGTCTGTGTTGGTGGGGAATGAGACACAATTTGGGTACCCATCACTGAGAGAAAGGACAAGTGAAAAACAGGATATACAGGATAAATACTATGCTACAGGTAGAAACAATCTAGAGGTAGACATATGGATAGGTCTTAAAAACTGTTGGGCTTCCCTGGTAGTCCAGTGTTTAAGAATCTGCCTTACAGCAGGGGACATGAGTTCGATCCCTGGTCCAGGAAGATCTCACATGCTGTGGGGCAACTAAGTCCATGCACCACAACTACCAAGCCCACATGTTGCAACTACTGAAGTCTGCACACCTTGAGCCTGTGCTCCTCAATAAAAGAAGCCACCTCAATGAGAAGCCTGAACACTGTAAAGAAGATCCAGTGCAGCAAAATATAAATAAATAAAAATAATGTTGAAAAAATAATATATGAAAAAAGTAAAAACCAAGCAGGATACACAACATAATATCACTTGCGTAAATTAAAATATACATAAAGAAGTGAACATTTTATAAGAACTTGTAAGAACAAAAAAATCTACAAATTAAACACATTAGAAGGACTGCCTAAGGGGACGTATGGGTGTGGAGAGAGGGATAAAAAGGAATAAAGTAAAACAAGACAGGAACCATGATGACAAAGTCCAGGAATTAAGTATGATTAACTCAACCTTCCATACTTGAAGTTCAAAGGGGAAGTGAAGGTGCAGGAGTGACCATAAACAGAAGGAAGATCCAATAAAGTACCACAGGAATTCAGAGAAAAGAAATGACTCCTTAAGAGGAACTGAGGTGCACACAAAAGAAGTGTATTTTTTATCTTGATATCATTTTAATGTTTTGCAATAGATTAGTTAGTTCTAAGCTATACAACTACATAGAATCATCAGACTCACAATTTAGGATCTCAGTAGAATCAGTTACTACAAATAAATTACATGCAAGAAGTGGCTTCAGTCAACAAATTTCTTTACAAAATTAAATTTGGGTGGTGGTGGTCCCTGGGAACCAATGTTCCCTGATGGTCCAGTGATTAAGAATTTGCCTGTCAATGCAGGGAACATGTTGATTCCTATTTGGGCAACTAAGCCTGTGTATCACAAGAGAAAGTACTGCAATGAGAACCCTGCACGCCGCAACTAGAGTAGCCCCCATTCACCACAGCTAAAGAAACCCATGTGCAGCAATGAAGACTCAGTGCAGCCAAAAATAAATAAATAAATTTATTAAAAAATTAAATATGGAAAGACAAAGGTTTGATATTACTTATATATCCTTTCCCAAGTGTACTCATAACTATAGATGATAAAGCTAAACAATGCTATGAAACTGAGCATATCACTCTTACCCAGCTTCATTTCTTTTTTTATAAAGGTATTTCTGAGGCCTCTATCAATGTCAGCTAGGATCTCAAATCTTTGACAACTAACAATGGATAAGTGAAATTAGTTGCCTAAACCAGGAGACTATAGTCAAGATGGATGGAGCCTGGACGAATGGTGCACATGAAAGAAGAATGTTTGAGTAGAATATATAAAAAAACACCTGGGTAAGACTTATGGGCATGAATATATTTTAAAAGGATGCAAATATGCATAAAGACTTCAGATAGGAGTAAAATGTTATAAACTTGAAAAGATGATTGCTAAGAGGAAAAGAGTCCTAGAGAATAAGAATCCTCTCTCCATCCCTAGCTACATATGCAATGCATATATCTATGGACTTAGAAAAAACAAAAACAAAAGGATCAAACAGCAAATTCAACACTCAAAGGAACTTCTCCAGAGACATAAGTGAGAAATTTTAGGAAGAAAAATTAAGGAGAAAATAATATATCTTTAATAATTTAAGATAGCTTTTTCTATCCACACAGGTGTACTTTTACATCATCAATTTATTTTTCCTAATTTATAATCATATAATATTCTATGATGCACTCAAACACAACGCATTATTACACCTTCATCCTGCAAAAATAAATGTTGGGGTTGGCAACACCGCTTGGTATCTGGCAACAGCAAGTGCCAAGTGTCTAGATACAAGTGTTAATTTTTCCTGCCCTAATAATTTAGTAAAATGAAAGATTCCATAAAAGGTAGGTTCAGTTTAATACTATTCAGTAAGTAATAAAACATCAAAGTGAAGAAAATAAGTAGATATTAGTATAAGAAGATATTTCAGTAAGCAAAAATACAATTACTCACTTAAGTATCAACTTAGAAATCATGACCCAAACATTTCAGTTGACTTACATAGTAGATCTAAATTTAAAATGCCTTACTTCCTTTCTGTACATACTGTGTCCTTCCTAGCTCATTTCTTGGTTATTCTGTGGCTCTGTGTCAATAAATATTTTTTCAATTATTTCTTACGTAGTACTGAATTTCCCTACTCAAAGTTACTACAGTCTTCTATAGGATACAGTCAAACAAAAAAACAACAAAAACTGAGGCTTTTAGGTTCAAATACTTTACTAAAGTCTATTAGCTGGTTAGGATCCTCAGATTCTTAACAAGTACATGCTTAATTTGCTTTTTATTTCTTAAGACTAAAAATAGCAGTCTTCATTTTCTGAAGTTAGAATAGCTCGGTAGCCAATGGAAAACTGCTAGAATTAGCTTAAGTTGGAGAGACTGCAGGTTATTTTTGAAATTAATAGTTTAGAAATGAAGTAATCCTTGGTAAAGGCACTCAATACTCTAAATTACTAAAACTGACATTAAATTTGAAAGAAGTTTCTGTTTGGTGCTGTACAGTCGCCTTACCAACTTTACTTAAAGCTATATTTTTTAAAAAAGTTGTATTAAAGATACTGAAACCTACTTACACACTTGATTATGATTTCAAACATCTAGAACTTGTCATATAATGGATGAAATATGCTTATAAGTTGGTTTTATCTGTAGTAGTTTTTAATACTTTACATACTACCTATTTATTTCAGAGAACTCAGATATGACAACCATACATGATTATCAAGTGAAGGTACTTTATATCTACAAATGAAAATATAGCAGAAAAAAAACAGAGCTCATAAACTTGAGTCCTTTAAACAGTGTATCCTCTTCAATATTCCATTTGACTGTTTTTCATATACTTTTTAATAGTTATTTGTCTATGTTCACATACTGACAGATGTTAATCCATTCAGTGAAATGGATTTCATGAAAGAAACTAAATATAATTCTTAAATTGACATTCACTGAATTGCATCAATGATACTAGGACTTGACTGACAGCAAACACATATTTTCATTCCTCATATTATAGTATTATTTAGCTAAAGCATTGTGAAATGAAAAATGAATGCCTGATACATTTTTGCTACTTTAATAAAATGAAGTACTTGGTATATGCTTATTTTTGGCATTGCCAGATGAAAACTACACCTGGAAGTACGTTACCATTTTAATAAATCATTTTCCTAGTACTTCTGTCTTTCCTATTTTAAATGGTATACAAGATGATTAGCATTTGTCAGAATTACCTACCTCAATTCTAGATATACAGTAACTGTGTACCATGGAAGTATCTTTATGAATTCATACATTAGGTGATAAAAATGCCCATTTTAAAGAAAATAATTCAAGAACTAACCTTTTTGTACTCCTAAAACAGCAGGAGAGTTCTCCTGTAAAGTTCTGTCAGGTTCCTGAGGAGGTACAACCATGGCAAGTGTATGCATTGGCACACGTGGAACCTAAAAAATCAACTCAGAAAAAAATGATCTCAGACCAAAGAATAAAACAAAGGTCCATACATGAAACAGAGATCTTGTTTTAGATTTTCTTCATATACCACCAAATGAAACAGAGATCTTATTTTAGATTTTCTTCATATACCACCAAATTAACTTTTTTGTTTCTTTAAAAGAATAAGAGGGAAAGGAAGATGAAAAAGAAGGAGCAGCAGCATTGTTTACCAAGCAATAATTTCTGAGAATACTGATAGGGCAAATTCAGGCAATCTACACATAGTCCATGATTTAAGCTAAATGGAATTAATATCACTCTCTTGTTAAGGAGACAGCCTTGCTGGTTTTAATTATAGCTAGGAATAAAAGTAACATGATCAACTGACCAATTTACCCTTGTTCAAATTCTATAGGGTCAAAAGAAAAAAATCCAACACATTTCCCAAATTAGTGTATTTTAGCAGTTCTCAGGATACCGTTGTAGAAAAGAACTTAAGACATCACTGAACTTTGTATACTTATTATACTCTCTACATACTCTCTGTATTTTTAGGTAGGTTTAAAAATTAATGAATATTTGGTGCATATATCACTCACACTTTCCTGGTTGATAAGAGTAGCTATCTTTAGAATATCTCTAGAAAAGGTATTTCCAGTATATCTCTTAAGAGTCCTTTGGACTACAAGGAGATCAAACCAGTCAATCTTAAAGGAAATCAACCTTGAATATTCATTGGAAGGACTGCTGCTGAAGCCAAAAAAGACTTTGGCCACCTGATGTGAAGAGCCAACTCATTGGAAAAGATCCTGATGCTAGGAAAGAGTGAAGGCAAAAGGAGAAGCAGGTGGCCCAGGATACGATGGTTAGATAGTGTCACCAACTCAATGCACATAAGTTTGAGCAAACTCCAGGAGTTTGTGGAAGACAGAGGAGTCTGGCATGCTACAGCTCATGGGGTCGCAAAGAGTTGGACATGACTTAACAACTGAATAAAAACAACCAGGATAATTAACAGTCTTGGGAGGTACTAAGGGAAAAGCTTTCTCTTGGTTAACAACTCTAAAGACCTAGCTGAATAAAAGGACAACTTGGAATGCTTATATGGTATTAAGTGTGCATTTTTTTTTTTTAAACCAAACACTATTTTCAGTAAATAAAGACAATTAAAAAATTTCCATGTACTTTTCAAGAAAATCTCAAAAGAATTTAGGACAAGATTTATTCAAATTTTAAAAGAGAAATAAGCCTATTTTATCTAAGACTAATTTTAAACAAAATTTCCAATTTGAAGAATATTTATAAGTTTAAATTCTATTTTATATTACCTGAGATTGATCTTGAGAAGGTGGGGTAAGCTGAGACACATCTGTGGTAGGAACTGACAGAACATTGTTTGGATAATCCAAAAGATAAGAAACAACATTAGTATGACCACCTTTTGCAGCTTCAATGAGCATTGTTGAGCCATCCTGAGAAAAATTGATATTGTAATTAATTGTCAGTTTCTTTTAATGATTACTAAACACATTTAGTTTCTTAGCTCATATAAAATCAAAACTTAAACAGTAATGAATATTAATAATATTAAGCACTAAAATATCTGAAATATATTTTAATAATGATATATAATTTCCTTATTTTGAAGTAGAATACCTTGAGACGATGAGTAGGGTCAGCCCCATGAGCCAAGAGTAGCTCCACCACTGCCAGGTGACCTCCTGCACATGCCAGTGACACTACTGTATGATCATTATTGGCTGTAGCCCTATTCACATTAGCACCTTCAAAGAAAAATAAAAAAGCAATCTTAGCAAAGCCAGCTCAGACAATATGATTTTTGAAACATTTCTGAAATACAACATAGACATAAAAAAGTACAAAAATCATACACGTATAGTTTGAAATATTTCTCAAAGTGAACATAATTGTGTAACCAGCACCCAGATCAAGAAACAGATTATCCACATACCAGAAGCCCCACTTTGTGTACGCTTTCAGTCACTACCCACCCCTCCAATGATAAGTACTATCCTGACTTCCAAACTGATTTTAGGTTTTGAACTTTATATGAATGAAATCACACAGTGAACTCTTTTTGTGCCTGGCTTCTTTCACTCAGTATAATATTTGTGAGAGTCATCTACACTGTTGCAGTCCATTCATTCAATGCCACTTCTAAGATGAAAAATCTAGATTAATAAATATATATAGTTTAACATATATACGAGCACCAAATAATACCATTGTATGTAACTCTTTAAAGACATTTTTGATCTACTTCTAAAATGTGGCAGTATAGCCAGGTCTCAAGGTAGAGAACTTTTGAAACAATACTTAAGAGAAATATAATTTTTCATATTGTGTATTTTAAAAGTTAGAGACCTGGATATGAAGAGAAGACATAAGATCATCTGAATATATTAAAAGGCAATTTAGTAAGTTGTTCAATAGCTCTGTACAATATAATCTAAAGAAAGTCTAAATGCAAAATCTTTTCTTAGCCTCTTTTTTTGGTAAGTTAATTTTGATCGCCAGGAAAAAAAGACTTTATTTTTAGTTCAACTACCTTTTAAAATCCCAATGGATCCAATTAGATAAGACTACAGCAATGTTTGGTCCTCCTTCTTCCTTAATACCAGATTTATTTTATGAAAGAAAAATAAACCTATGGGAAACTAATAATTATTTAATTTTCAAAACTACCCAGCTGAACCTAATCCTAACTTACATTAAAGTACATTTAGCGGGGAGGGGAAAGTACATTTGGGAAAGGCAAGGTACATCAATAAGCATCCTTACATTAGCAACATGAGATTATTTCTAAAGCTGTTAATACAGCTGACTTAACTATATAAACCATAAACAATGGTAGTAGACTTTCTCCCCTCTATCCTTCCCTATTTCCAGCAGAACTGCCTTAAGTGCTGAACAATACTGTATCTACTATACATAGCTGGACATTTTACATTCGACTTTTCCAACTTTTGGGAGTAAGTATATACTGTTTGGTTGATGAAAATTCAAACTTGAAACTAATAAAGATTCCAGCAAAGTACCTTATGAACTCTGCTTCCTAAGAATATACAGCAATAAGAGACTAGAATTCAATACGTAGACTACAGGTAAAGTAGCTTTAACATAAATTACAACAGTTTAGGAACTTTTTACAGAAGTTGCAGCTTCTTGAAAATTCTCATTTGTACTTTCTTTACCTTTGCTAATAAGAAACTGCACAGTACACAAATGACCAGCTCTTGCAGCTTTCATTAAAGGTGTTCTTCCACCTTCAGATTCATGCTCCTAAAGAGACATAAAATAATCCGTTAGTGCCAATTCATTAACCATCCATCTTAAATACTTAGTAGCAATGACATAAGAAATAATGAAGATTTAATACTCAGTCAATGCAATCACTTATGCTGCTGCTGCTGCTAAGTCGCTTCAGTCGTGTCCGACTCTGTTCGACCCCATGGACTGCAGCCTACCAGGCTTCTCCATCCATGGGATTCTCCAGGCAAGAACACTGGAGTGGGTTGCCATTTCCTTCTCCAGTGCATGAAAGTGGAAAGTGAAAGTGAAGTCGCTCAGTTGTGTCCGACTCTTAGCGACCCCACGGACTGCAGCCTACCAGGCTCCTCCGTCCATGGGATTTTCCAGGCAACAGTACTGGAGTGGGGTACCATTGCTGTTACCTACCTCAAATCCTGGAAAATACAGGATTAATTTCAGTCCACACTAGTTAGTGTAACTTTCTAACAGCAAGTTCAGTTTTGCACACCAAACAGTAACCATTAAAAATTAGACTTATGTTTAGTTTGATTCCCAAAAAGAAATAACTGCATTTTTTTTCCCCCTAATACTAAGTTTCCCTAATTATTCATCTGAACTCTGAAAAAGGAACCTTAATTTTATGAGGTGATTATGAGGATCACATCATATCAGAAGCCAGTAAGAGTTGTATCAAAGATGAGAAACCAGTCAAACATTGTGGTATTTCAGGAGTAAAGGGAAAAGGAAAAAGAAAAACACAAATGAGCAGATTTTTTTAGAGTAAAATTAAATGCTTGAACAGCCAAAGGCAAAAGAAGCAGTCTTATAATAGCAGAAAGATTGTGTTCTTCCTAGGAAGTTTACCAGCAAGAAGAATGAATGATAAAATAGCTTCCAACCATTCTTTATTAACTCTAAGGGCCCATGGACAGAGGAGCCTGGACGGCTGCAGTCCATGGTGTCGCAAAGAGTTGGACATGACTGAGTGACTAACACACACACACACATGAAGAATGCATAACTATAGACAATGCCAAAATAATGTGGTTTTAGAATGGATTTTGAACTTGAAAATTCAAGTGTAGATAAATGTAATATTCCGGCCATTAACTTCAAACAAAACAGAATACACATCATGAAGAGCTTACTCAGAAAGACATAGAAAGTCATGTCAATACACTATACACTGGAATTCTATCAGCTAAACACTGGAAAGAAAGTGCTCCCTTTAGCAACTGCTATTTACCTTCTGTCTCAGGGCCCTTTTCCTTAAGCTGCTATCTCTTCCCTATAACACTTGTTAGCTCCTTTTCATCCTTGATTGTTTCAAGTGTTGTGTCCTCAAGGAAGATCATCCTGAACCTTCTTAACTAGATCAATTTTCCTAATATCAACTTATAAAGAGTTCTACGAATTGCTCCTTTTTAAGTTTCAAACACATATTAGTTTGTGTAACTATTTAGGGTTACATGTCCACCACTAAAATGCAAGCTTCATAAGAACAGCAATCATGTCCATTTCTGCTTACTATTATATACCTAATATCTAAAATGATTAAGTACTTGAATACTGTTTACCAAGAAGGTACCTAAGCATAACTGACCTCTCAAATCTTCCCTCTCACAGAAATGAAGCTTGAAGTTTAAATTTTCTACTAGGTAAATAAGAGAAAGAGAAGTTAACAATAAATTAAAAGTAGTAGCTAAAATTAGATTAAGAAATTGATTATCTGCATCAGATAATACATTTTATTAGATCATGGGTGGGCAACACTAATGTCGTTTTTCCTTTTTTGGGGGGATGCTTTCTCATTTCTTAAGCCTGGCAGTGACATCCATCAAAGCAACCAGATCCCATGAATAGTGGCAAAGACAAAAGATTTTGAAAGCCCTGTTTAGAATAAACTTTTAATTAACTGTTAATTCTGTATATTTAAAATATTCCCATAGCTGTTAAAAATAAGAAATCAAAGAGCCTCACCTCAATTTTGAAATTTCAAAATTCAACATATTAATAAAATTTTGGAAATAAAAGGTGTTAAAAGCTGCCTATTTTATTTTCCTCCCTATAAATATACATCCATTCCTTTGGTTTTGAACAATTATGTTTGAGGAAACAGCTGATAAGACAATGCTGCAACTTTATAATGGATTTACACTTCTTGTCCTAAAATTAAAAATGTATATCCCACAACCTATATCACTTGACCCAAAATATCTGATCACTAAATCTTTCTTTTAGGATAGAAATCAAATTTGTTTATACAGTTGACCCTTGAATAACATGGGGCTCGAACTGTGTGGGTCCATTTATATGTTGATAACTAAGTACTACATTACATGATCTGTGGTTGGTTGATCACAGGGATGCAGAAACCAGAATTACATGGGTAAAGTTACATGCAAATTTTCCACTACACAGGTGGGCATCCCTAACCCCCATGTTGTTAGAAGGTCTGCTGGCTACTTAATGAATAGTACTACTATTCACTTACGAATGTTGGGTTTATTATTTCAGCCAATATTTGTTCAGTATCAATAAAATTTTAGAAAAGAAATCACGATTTTCCCCTGCATATACAAAATTAATTTTCAAGGCAACAAAATTACTTTTCAAGGCTACAAAGTTAGATACTGTGCAGTTTAACTTTTCTTTCTCTTTTGAAGAAAACTAAAAAATAAAGGGATTATCTATTCTTTGAACTTTTGGTAAAGCTCACTGATAAATCCTTCTGGGATGCTCTTACCCTTTTAGGAGATGGGTGGTTTTGAACTATTGACTCAATTGTAAAAGTTATTGTTTTATTAAGGTATGTGATTCTAGAACTTCCTTTTTTTGCGCTGCACAGTGCAGCTTGCATGATCTTAGTTCATCAACCAAGGACTGAACCTGGGAACTCGTCAGTGAAAGTGCAGAGTCCTAACCACTGGATCACCAGGGAATTTCCTGGAATCATTTTTGATAATTTATATTTATAGAAAATAATCAATCATTTCATCTAAGTATTCAAACTGATTGTTCATACTGCCCTATAAATTTAGTCCTCTACTATATCAAAGTTATAACTCCGTTTAAGTTTATACCATGTATCTGTGCCTTTTGCCCCTTTGAAAAAAGCTGGTCTTACCTACTTCAGAATTTTTTAAAAATCAGCTTTTATTTTGCTGTTTACCCCTATTTTTTAAACTCTTTTTTTGTTTACTACTCAATATTAACTTTTTTTTAACCTTATATCCTTCCTTCTTTGTGCTGTTGTTCTTTGAGTAGATTCACTTCCTTTCATTATAGACACACACACACACACACACACACACACACAATTTTCCTTCTAGGGACCACTTTAGCTGTATCCTCTCTCCCAAGTTTTAATGTGTAGTTTTAGTGATAACAACTATTTTGTAGTTTTTACTGTGATTGCCTTTTAAACTCATGAATTATGTAAAAGTATATTTCCTCATTTTCTAATTGTATGGGATTATTTTTAAAAAGGTTTTATTGTCAATTTGTAATTTTAAAACTACAAAAGATTAGAGAATGTAGTTCATAGCATGAAGAAGTTTGTTTTAAAAACTTTTTTTGTGGGCTACCATGTATCATTTTTATGTATATTCAATGCACTGGAAAATATATTCCATATTTATTGGAAACAAAATTATAGCTCTCTATAAGAACAAACTTGATTTTTCTATTCTTAGCAATTGTTTTATCTGTCAGTTTCATGGAGAAGTGTGGGAAAAAAATCCTATGAGCAGAAATGTAGAACTAATTTTCTTGTAACTATAATTTTCTATTTTAGTTGGAGGGTAGATGTTAGATACTGATAAGTGACTGATTGTTATACTAATGGGAGGAGCATTTATTTATCTCTAAAAATAATTTTGGCTTAAAATTCCATTTTGTTTGATATTAATATTGTCTTACATAACGTTTTCCATTATTTTGTCAATCTTTTCCCTGTCATTTTGCTTTAGTTCTTTCTCCTGAAAACAGAATTCACTAGATTTTGATTTTGAATCTAATTCAAACTTCTCTGCCCTTTTAACAAATGAGTTGAATAGGTTTGTATTTGTTCTGATTAATAAATTTTTCTTAAAAAAAAAAAAAAAAAAAAAAGATTCTTTAAAGTTATTCGGTACCTGATTATTCTCTCCAGAACAACACAAGAATTCTAACACGGTTTTTAAACTTTCTAACATATCCTGCTGAATTACATACTATTTCTGTCTAGATTTTAGCACTACTTTGTTTTTAAGCATAAAAATTTAAGTTTTATACTCACAAATTTGTATTTATAGTTTACCAGCTTCTGTGCCTACCAAGGCTTCTTGCATCCCACACCTTCCTCCAGGGTTCTTTTTTCTTCTTATTGATGTACATATATTTTAGTAGTTCTTTTGGCAAGGGTCTGAGGTGGTAAACTCTTTTATTCTTTGTAGATCTGAAAATATCTACATCTGAAAATATAAGTATGTCTTCTTCTTTGGAATGCTAGCAGAGTACAGAATTCTGTATCATGCTATTATCTTCTGATATTTGGAGGATATTACCCTCTGTTGTTTTCTGTAATTATTATTGTTGATGAGAATCTATTGTCAAAAAGGTAAATGGTCTTCCTTTGAGAATAATTCATTTTTCCTATAATGGCTTTTAAGATTTTTTTCTTTATCTTTAAAATTCTGCAGTTTCATTTGTTCTTCTTAGTGATTTTTTCAACCAAGGATTCCTGTCAGCCTTCAGTTCTAGAAAATTCTCCATCAGTATCCCTTCAAGCATTTCTTAGTGATTTTTTTCTAAGACTCATGTCAGGTTTCAATTCTAGAAAATTCTCCATCATTATCTCTTCAAGCATTGCCTTTGCTTGCTATTTCTATTTTCTCCTTCAGCAACTTCAAATAAATATATGGTAGAGCCTATTTCATTTCTCTCAATTTCTCTTTTATATTTTCCATCTCTTTATTTTTGTGCTGTATTTATTTATCATTTGATTAAATCTTTATTCAACTGTCCAACATACTGTTTATCCTATACATTTTTAATATAAATTTATTTAAATTGGAGGCTAATTACTTTACAATATTGTATTGGTTTTGCCATACATCAACATGAATCTGTATCCTATACATTTTTATTTTCAAAAATTTTTTTACCTGAAAGTTTAAGTATTTCATATCTACTTGACCTTAATTCATAATTATCAGCTCCTATTTCACTGCCTCTCATTATTTTATGGCTACTGTTCATAGTTTAAGCATGTTTAAAATCTCTGATTAAAGTCTTTTATTTCGATTTTCTTGGGCCTATATTCTCCTAGTTTGCTGGCTGTTTGCTTGCATTTTGACTATCTCTCTTGATGTAGATTTGCTCCTGAGCTTTACAATTTTTCTTATTTGAAAAAGTTCATTTTGCATGGCAGTTGGTTTTTTTTTTCTTTTATTTCCATTTATAAACTTATCCCTTCTCATCAGATGGTCTGAAAGTTACCTTAATCTGGTCCGTTTCAGAAGTAGACCTTTACCTGGCAACTTAAGCTTCTTATCCCATGAGGTTATTTCTGTTCTTCTTTCTTCTCACTATATCAAATAATGATGTCCTCCAAGTTCTTAGCTACACTGCTGTCTTTGCCTCTTCCCTCTATGAAGAACAATCTGCTAATTTCTAACAGTAATCCTGGGCAGTTGCTTTGAGTTTTTTTCCCACCCTGCTTCACAAGCTGGGCAATAATAAATTAGGTACCACTTTCATGCTTCAATCAAGTAGACTAAATCTATTGGCCTGCTCTATGTGAGATACATTCAGTTCTTATTCCCTTAAAGATGAAATTCAAGCCCCAAATAGCTTCAACTGTAGATCCAGAGTCCATTTTTAGTCCACAGTTCTTTAACCTTGTTTCTGAGTATAGCTACATGTTTTTAGTTTAGTTTGTTACCCTCGCATATTTTATTTACTGTATCTATGTACTTGACACAGAACAGAGAGGTTTCAAAATATATTAAGAGACTTTACCCTCTTGAAAGGAAGTCATTTGTTACTTGTATTTAAACAAATTTGAGACAGGATTAATTCAACATACAATAGGAAGGAAAGAAAAAATTTTTTTGGCCTTTAAAAAAAAATTATCAGGAGCTTTGTGTATTGCACAGTTTAGAGATCAAGAAAAAATTGATAAAAGTTTTCCAGCTTTAAGTAGTAAAATCTTAAAATATGTATATGTTATTCCTTAGTGAAAAGTTATTTAAAAACTGGGAGGTCCTATTTAGTTTATTAAGGTAAACTAACCACTAATACTTAAAATATATTGATAAGTAGATATTTAGAACTTACAAGTCTGCTACACTTTTTTTCATAAAAAATGTACTGCAAAGTTCTGGTTCTGATGCATAAATACTATGAGAAAAAAGGTACAAGTTTTTTTCTACTTGACTTTAGATAACAAAAATTTTAGATTAAGGTTTTTTTCCTTTAAAATAAGTCAATTTCCTTAAAAACCACAGTCCGGGCCACCCAAGGTATTTGTTCAAGATTGTCACTATATCACAGAGACAGTGCTTCTTGGAGTTGAAGGTGGACAATGTCTTGGGGTAAGGACCAGAATCAGAGGGAGGAAAAGGAGATTGTTTATACTATGTTATGTACTAAAGGATTCTTACATCTCCCTTAGTGAATATGCTCTTCCAACCCACTACTCTGTATACTGATCATTACCTTAGCAATTTGTTACTGATCAGATTCATATCCTTCAATAGAACTGAGATGGAGAAAGATTAAGAGGCACCATATTAGTGCTTGTATTTAGCTCAGTTTCTAAAAACATGTAACAAAGACAAAAACCAAGTTCATTCAGTTTGGATGGAGGAAGGATGATAATAAAGCAAAGATGAGAACAGAACTCAACAATGATGCAGAATAATCTACAGACTCTACAGTATAGACAGCAGAGTCTCTACAGACAGATAGCAGTGTTTCAAAGTATGGAATATAAAGGACTTAATGAGAATCTCCTGGTATATCATCTAAAGTGCAGACTCCCCATTTCAGAGCTGCTGAATCTGAACCTCTAAAAGGAGGGCTGCAAACCTAATTTTTAAAATTATCCTCCAATAAATAATAATAATAAAAATCCCAAGTCTTAAGACTTACAGCTAGAGATAGATTTATAATCACATTTCCTTTAACAAACCCAGAGAGAAAGAAATAACTTTATGTGAACTAACACTCAGTTTTACATTCTTGACAGGAGCCAGAGTTACTACATAAACTGAGCAAAAGTTTACATTTTCACCTAATATTTTGTGAAAGAAATTTATTTACTCTATTCCAAATAGAATGAATATATAACAACTTCTTGTTCCAAAAGCCAATAAAGGTGATCCTTAACAAGCATTATGATTAAAAGTGGCTTGATACTGAAAAATTTATTTTAGATGGCCTAAATTGTGATACAATCACAACTCACTCTTAATTTAAAAATTAAGTACTGCTCCTGAGTGTAAACAAATCTCTCTGAATTATAATGGATATTAAATTTGCTTGACTTTTAAAACCATTAGGGCAAAAATTCCACACATTTTTTTCAAAAGAAAAGAAATGCTTGTTTATAAACAACAATTTCAGAATGAGGCTACATGAGAGGATATTAAGAAAATTTTAATTTTACAGAAATTAGGGCATCAGCTAGTAAATGTGTCACTATTTTTTGTTGTTGTTGTTTGAGGATTATATAAAAAATAATCCACTGTATCACTCTAAATCTGAGTTTCAGACTTTTGTTGAACAAAGCTGAATACAAAAGGCTTTATGACTGAGGGATATCTTAACTCTCTCAATAAAGGAGAATGCAAAAGAACTATCTGAATAGGAAAAACTATTTTCACCTAAGAGGTTTTTTAGGAATACTACATAAATGAATACTAAGGAAGCAAACCTCTAGTAATATAAATCTCTTTTTATTGGAACTTCATAATCTTTTTCAATTGAAGAGTATTTCCTTTGTCACCCAGCAGGGTCCTGGAACTTCTTGGCTGGAATTCAGATACCCAGAGTTCTGGTTACCTACATCATCTATTCTTTATGTAGTAGCTTACAAGCATCAAAGGCCACCCTCACCTGATGCTTGGCCGGATCTATGCCCTCCAAAATAGTCTTCATGTCCTCCTGCTTGTCCTGTGAAAGGAAAAAGAAGAACTCACGGATCTAATTCCAAAAATGAAAATCACATTTGGCCATGAAGACCTTGTGACTGGTACTTCAGGTGCTGGGCTTTGTTAACTTAGGATCTTCAGCTAAAAAGATTCCCATATATAGAGACCATAATCTCATGAACAGAGTATTATTTCTTTAAGAGCATGATAATATGGTCTCTACCAATATAATTTTAACATAAACCTTAACATATGCAGACATAATTCTGCTAAATGTCTAGAATTCATACCTTTGTCTTCAAATACAACTAAAACTACAGGAAAAAAAGAGCAGTATCTTAATATCTAACCAAGGGAAATAATTAAATTGAAAGATCTGTGAATATCAGAAACTGAGAGAAAAAGTAGGGAAAGTATTGTAAGATGATTAAACAGTTCTGTAGTACCTCCTCCTCCCATTATAAATGCAGTCAGTCCTCACACTTCAACTAAAACAGGAGACTTGAAAGAACTTGAGAGATGGAATATCTGTATTTTCTCTAGATCTTAGACTCCAGATAGGAAGAAAGTTCTTGCAGATGAGACAGGAATATAGCTGAAGAAACAGCAAGGAGCACTGCAATCACTGACCAGAGTCAACTATATCTCCAAATAAAAGAGATGTGGCCTAGAGAAATCTTCACTCTAAGTCACTCCTACCTCCTACCCTGGAAGATGTGCTTACCTAAGAAGGTGCATGCTCCTATGGCAAAGATTTAGTGAGAAAATATTCTGAGACAACTATATGATATGAAGAAGCTGACTGTTAAAGCTCACTTGTTCTTCCTTTCTCATCCACATATGAGTTTCAACAAAAACAAGTCCCATTCAAATATGAATAGATAAGCACAAAGTATCCAACACAGAACATATTAAGAAATTCTTAAAAAAACAGAAAGAAAATTTAACCCAAATATTCCCTACACTTTCAAAAAATTAAAGGGAATACAAATGCTTTAAACAGTGGGACAAAGTGATATAAGAGCAAGAGGAAATTTAAAAGTGAGTTGGAAGAGCAGAAGATACTAAGTAATGAGGAAACCATGAAAACCACATTAGAAGCAGCGACAACTTTGCAGAAAAAATAGGGCCCTGATGGATGATCCCTATTAAGAAAGAATACAGAGGAAAAAAAAAAGAAGTGAAAAGAATCAGACATAAAGATAATACAAATAAGGGAGATTCAATATATGGATAATAAATGTCCCAGGAGAAAAAAGAATAGAAAAAAAAGTGTTCTATAGAAGAAGAAAACTGAAGAAGAAGAAAACTGGAAGAAGGATGATACTAGAAGAAAACTGGAAAAGGATGATAAGGAGGAGAAAGAAAAGGAGAAAGGAAAGAGGATGAACTAAAATCTTCAAATAGAAAGCATTCATGATTTTCCAGGAAAAACTATTATAAAATAATACACACCAAGATACATCCTGGAGAAATCATAAACATTTAATATAATGAAAGAATCTTATGATAATCCAGGCAGAAAAGAAGTCGCTTACATATACTTACATACACTGGGGAATATTCTAGCAGGCTTTTGCAATATTTAATACCAGAAGATAATAGAACAGAGGGCTTAGAATTTTGAGAGGAAAAAACCCAGTGATTCAATAATTCTATATATGGCTACATGGTGGGTCAGTGGTAAAGAATCCGCCTGCCAATGCAGGAGACACACAAGACGCGAGTTTGAACCCTGGATTGGGAAGAGATTCCCTGGAGGAGGAAATGGCAACCCACTCTAGTATTCTTGCCTGGGAAATTCCATGGACAGAGGAGCCTGTTGGGCAATAATCCATGGGATCTCAAAGAGTCAGACACAACTTAGTGACTGAGCATGCACGCACGCACGTTCATTTATAAATACAACAAACAATAGTCCTAAAAATGCAAACACCTGTAAACTTTTTTTGGTGGAGGAGAGTAAATTCAAAATAAAATACTAATATCAGCCAGCCAAAACTTGAGTCAAGTTCAGGAAATCAGGAATTCAGAATCTATATAATATGAAAGACTAGTAAGGTAAACAATGAATCCACCTAAATATACAATTAAACAACTTTGAGAAATAGGATCATAAAACAGAACATAAATGTTGTAAAATCATAACAATGTAAAAATAAAATAACTCATGAAAATTCTATAATGTAAGACACAATCTCCTCTTCAGAATGGAGTTAATAAATATTGTCTAAATATTAGATTTTTTAAAAATCAGTTTTTTAAAAAGAAAGTAACAAAATATTTCAAAATTTGCACTTGTACATGATGTCTGAATACTTCTCCAGGAAATAACTTTATATCTGTGTTTTACATAGTTCACCAAAGCTTTGGGAGCAATTAGTGAGCAGCTAACAGGGCTACTTGGAACATTGTGATTTTTTAAGATAAAAGAAACATGGGGGCTATGATCAGAGATTAGAATATTAAATTATAAAAAAAGAAAGGAAGGAAGACAGAAGAAATCTAACTCATTTTAAGGAGAATTAAGAATCTGGAGACCTCGACTGCTAATAGAAGTGTAGACTGGTTCAGCATTTTTGAACAATTTAGCAGCAGCTATCAAATTTCTAGATGTGGACCCTCTGATAACCAGCAATTTCACTTCTAGGAATTTACCCCTATAGATAAACTCACAAAAGTAGCAAAGATATATAAATGTACATAACAATATTTGGTGTAGCACCATTTGTAATATTTAAAGATTATAATAACTCAAATGTTTATGAATAAGTAAGTGGTTAATCAATTACACAGCACACAGGAAACCTGTGAAAAAGAGTGAGAAATCTTAGGGATTGATAGGAAAAATATTATATTAAAAAGAAAAATGTTTCAGAACAGTATACGTGATAACAAATCTATTCATATAAAAAAGAGACACAGCTCACAAACACAGAATATATACATGCTTGGGTGTACAGAAATATCTAGAAAGACACACAACATACTGCTCAAGTTAAAAAAAAATCTTATGAAGATTTCTATTTTGTAAGATTTAATACAGATAACAAACTGATCTTTCAAAATTTTTGTCTTTTAAGATAAGTCCATATCAAATCTTAATTTCCAGAAGTAAGAAACCAGAGGGTGCTAATATATCCACATTCAAAATACCCAGTTTCCACTAGTTCAACTATTCTAGGAAATCCTCCCCCAAAGTTCATTTGGCTGGTAGAATAGTCTAAGAAAAGCCAACAGAGGTCAGAGAGCTTACTTTCTATGGTTAGGGAGGAAAATCAGTGACAGGCCACTACAATATATTCAAGGGGCCCAATTTACTCAGTGCAGAAGTGCTTCAATTTTTACTCCAATGTTAAAAATAATAAACCTTAAAAGCTATGATCAACTCTACAAAGAAAATCAGTATAGTAAAAACCAATTTTCTATTTAAGTAAGGAATTATACAAAGCACTAAGCATTAATTAGAGTATGTATTTCTTTCAATATGTGACTTTTCATCATATCTATATAAAATATCTCCAGAAGAATAGAAGGAAAGAACAACACTGATTGCTAATAGAGAGGAAAACTGGGTGCCCATGAGACACTTTAAAACATAACAAGTTTTGAACCATGTAAAGGCATTACCTATTTAAAAAATAAGAAAAACTACAACTGATTTGCGTAAGACCAACTATTACTCAATACGGCAAAGATGCAGAATTAGCAACATTGTGTACCTACTACACTTCTTTAGGTTGGTTCTACTTATTTTCTTTGATACTGCATCTATAGCAGATTATGAACATAAAGAAAGAAACCATGTCCTATCTTATCCCTAGAAAAACTTGTCTTCCACCCTTACTTTCAAGATGGTGAACATCTTGAAGCAAAACAGTATTTCTAAATTCCCAGCCACTGAATATGTATCTTAAAGAAATTTTGAAAAGTTTGAAGCCACATAAGATGAGAAGAGGATGTAACAAAAGTTTATTCTGCTACCTGAAATAAAATTTAACTGAAGGAAAAGAAGAATAAATTCTTAATTGAATAATTCCAAAGATAACTGGAGAGATTTTATTCTTAAGGAAACAATTTACTTAAAAATTCATGTCAAGGAAACTCTTCCTACTTCTTTGACAGTATTTAAATAGGAAAAAATATTGATAGTAAAAAGACAGGGTGGAAGACATAATGATTTAGCATTGTATTGCCAAATAATCCTTACTGGGGTGGCCTTGCCAAGTTACTGTATTTTCTAGGGATTGGCAACTTTTATCTATTAAAATATTTTATAGTAAGCTAAATCTGCTAATTATTAACTATAAACACCATCCAAAATTAAATAATTTAATACATTTAATATACACAAAGATTTCAAGAGATAGAATCATTTGTGTAACATATCACTGCTCTTAATGATGAGTCGCAACTAAAATTTCATTTTCTTCAAGAATCCTATAGCACTTTACACATTCTTGGGCTAAGCACTCATCTAGTCCATTCAATACCTCCAAACAAGTAGCTGCTTAACTTGTTCTTTAAAAAAACATAAAATTAGATTCCTTAACACACATCATTAAAGATCTTCTGGTCCAAACCCCTCATTAAAAAAAGGAAAGGGGGGAGAAGAGGAAGAAAGAAAAAAAAAAAAAAAAGCCTAGGGAGTCTCAGTGATTTGCTAGCACATTCAGCAGAACCAAAGAAACAATATTTACATGACTTGGGTAAAATAGTCCAGAAAATAATACTAGATTTCATTTTACAGATGAAATTATTGAAGCAACTATTTACTTAAGATCAGTGGTTTTATGGCTATAATGAGAATTTAGGTCTTGTCTAATGTTCAGAGCATCTCTAATGAAGACTTTTTTCTAAATAACCTAAGTGTAGCCCTCCATTTAGATACAGGATTACAGGGTGCTTTCTGCAGGTACTTCTACCTTTTAGTTGATTTATTTTCAAACAGCAATGAAGGCCTATAACATGCTAAAATAGATCATAAAAAATCTTTATATGAATACAACTAGAATGTATTTACTTTCTCTAACATCTATGTCAGTTGTTTATTATGGGAAATACTACTTGAGTTCCTCTTCTAAAATGAAAGGCCAAGGAGCTGGAGACAAGGAAGGAATACTAATTTATATATTATTCTCCCTTTCCAACCTTAACTTTGTGAAGGAAAATTCTGTAGATGACAAGTATTTCTTTTATGTTAACAAATGTATCAAAGCTTTAGTGTTGAAATTAACATGCCATGATGAAAATAGAAAGATTCCACCATCTTCACAAATGGTTTGAAAAACACAAACACACAAAATCAATGTAACTCTTCACAGACTTCGACTTATAAGTAAGTACTGGGAATGTATTATACAATATGGTAAATATAATTCACACTGTATGTTATATATGAAAGCTGTTAAGAGAGCAAATCCTAATAGATCATGTGACAAGAAATAAATTTTTTTTTCTATTTCTTTAACTTTGTGTCTACATGAGATGGAGGAGGGCATGGCAACCCACTCTAGTATTCTAGCCTTAGAATCCCATGGACAGAGAAACCTGGTGTGCTATAGTCCATAGGGTTGGACACAACTGAAGTGACTTAGAACACACAGTATATGAGATGATATATGTTCAGTAATTTATTATGATAATCCCAAATTAAATTTATACAATGTTGTATGTCAAATGTATCTTAATAAACCTGGAATAAAATTTTTTTAAATAAAACACAATAAAAACTCCTATATATAGAGATAAATATATATTTTTTAAAAATATATATAGATAAATATATATATTAAATATATATATCTCTCTCTCTCACTTAAAAACAGAAAAAACAATACTGACATGTTAACCAACACAGTGTTGCCACCTAAACATACTATTATTAGGGCCTTTGTAAACTCTGACCTGACGCAGTCATCTCTCATAGACATGGAACAACTCTCTAACAATAAAACGGTTGGACATGGAAGCCAGGAAAACAAAGATAACAAAGTAAGTCAAGATTAAAAGTAATCTTTTAATCTTTTAAAAGTAAGCAAGCCAAAAAATGAGAAAGAAGCAGAATAGTGTTTTACAATCCAAATTATACTGTTGAATAGTTCATGCAAATTCTCCACCTTGAACATAAAAGTAATAGTGAACAGGGAGCTAAAGGACTGTGGTAAAAGAAATCAAGCCATGTAAGTGCTTTAGCTGAAGTAAGCTATCAAGATACGAACAAGAATGAAACATTAAAACTCTGTCTTCTGGTCTAAAAACCAGTAAATAGGGAGAAAGGCCTAGAGTAACAACTATACAGGACACCAGGACAGTGACTCAAAGACTATGGAACTGAATCAACTTCAGTTTTTGTTTTTCTAATACTGTAGATGTTGATTTTAGTTTTACTTTTTACCTTTTGGCAGCACAGCTGTGGGATCTTAGTTCCCCAATCAGGAATGAAACTTGTCCATGTATGCCCCCTGCAGTGGAAGCGTGATCTTAAGCACAGGACCACCAGGGAAGTCCCTCAACTTCAGTTTTGAAATGGTATTTATTAGTTATTTTTTGCCAAGTAATTGAGTAACAAATTTGTAAGGACACTGATAGTATATTTCTTTTCAGAGAAACAAGATTAGTTTTCAAAGGCAGGTGTCTTCTCTTTTTTAAAAAATTCCTTTTAGATTTTAAATATATTACAGAATGCTAATGTTTTTTAATAAAAACTTTCTTACAATGGATTTACATCATATTATACCTGTCATTATATCAAATACTAAAAACAAATTTGGGCCCAATAAAAGATGCTGTGCTGAGAAAGTAGCACATAAAGGAATACTATCTTTCAGTATACAATGATTCCCATTACAGTGGTAACAAGAGGTACAAATAGCAGGGAGATATGGATTAGGTGATTTGTTCAAGGCTCTCTACTTATTGAGTAGTTAAAATGATTCTGCATGTTAATAGGGAGAATTTTCAAAAAACTCTGCAATTAACAGACAGTTTTTATTTCATTTAATTTTTGATTTCTAAAAGGAACATTTTAAATGGCTTATTTAAGACTACTAATCTCATTCAAAGGTTTTTAATAATGGACTATTGACATTTATGTAATTATTACAAAGTTAGACAAGTTACATATCAATTCATAATCTTCTAAATATGATGGATATTCAGTGGTTTTTTTATTAAAAATATCTATAAATACTTTTTCATTTTAAATATTTTTAAAACAAGAAAAAAATCAAACCTCAAATAACTAAGATTCAAATGAGAATATGCACATATTTTGAGGATCTACCTGAAAAGCTCAAGTATACCATCAGTTCTGGCTGAAGATTTTTTTAAAAGCATTAAATAAAAAACTGTCTAGATTTCCTTTAAAACTAAGTTCTAAAGTATACCTCCTAAACAAGTAGAGTGAAAAGCCTTAAAAACTCCCAGTTTCATCTCAGAAAACAATAAAAGGAATTCAAATAGTTGCATTACATTTTTATAAAACTATAATTAACATCCTGATTCTAGTATAGAATATTTTAAAGAATGAGAGACAACAGCTTTTAAGCTCCTTTAAAAAACATATAATAACAAAGCCTTGAATTGTGGCAAAAGTTAAGCTCTAAAAATCTAAGAAAACATGAGGTTAGTCCAGATTGAGTTTCAAACACTGACTTGTGAGTTCTTATTTAAAACTGAAGGTAAAAATAGTTACCCACAAAATGAAGATTCTCAAAAAAAACTATTTACCTTAAAGAACTACCAAACCTAGACATCGAGAACACATCTATGGGATCCAGAAATGTTAAACAACTCAAGTCCATGCAATAGGAGTATAGAGTTTTTCCAATTCCAATCCACAGTCCTAAACAGACACTAGGAGATGACAGAAAAGAACGAAGGACAAGAAAGATGCTGCCTTTTTAGGTCCAGTTAGCAAGAATTATCAGTCATTTTTTCCTCAGGATTCAAGGACTGATCTGCCTGCACTTCTTGTTTTTCAGTAGGTCGTTCGTTGCCCACCTCTGGCTTATACTAAATCCTGAAATTATTTATAGGTTTTAAATATCAAACTTACTATACTTTTCCAAACTTTCCACATTTTCTATAAAGAACAAGAATTGCTTTTTACAATCAGGAAAATAACATTAAAATTGAAATATCTTTCCCCAGACAGCAAAAGCATGAAACAGGAACAATTTTTTTTCAATGGAAAATTATATATGAAATAATTCAAAAGTAGAAAAAAGGAAAAAGTTATGCACATGAAATTATTAGATCTAATAATTTACAACAGTGAAATATAAAAAGTAAAAGTTCAATAATAAGTGAATGATGATGGCTCATCAACTTGATGGAATATTATGGACAAGTTACAAACATAGAGAATATGTAGGAATAAGGAAAAGATTATGATAGAACACACAGCTGGAAATTATAATTTAATTATAATTACATATAAATGTGAATACAAAGATGGTTTATAAAGTAGAAAACAATTATGTTAGAATAACAGCATTAGCTCTGTACTTAAGATAAATATTTATCTAAGCCATTTTTTAATCTTATATTTTGAATGTAAACATATGACAAATGAAAACCTATCTGCTTGTTTAATGAAATTCTTCTAAGGAACTTTAATCACAAGCAACTGACCTAATTACAGAGGACTATAAGACATTTAAAAATATTTCATAACAAATTTTTAACTGTCAAAATCAGTAAGTTTTGCTATACTTTATACTGCATTTAACAGGTAATTTTTCTTTTTCCTATTTAATATTTTTAGAAGAACTCCTAGCAAATAAATTAAGGAAGTGACTTTGCTATGGAAAAATGGAAGAACAATGAATTTTATAAGAATTCAGAGGATAAGAATATTAAATTTGCTTCTAGTATCTAAGCTTTTATGCTCTATCCTATTTATTTCAAGTGATCAAATACTTCAATTCTTAATTTTTATAGATGACCCAAAGCAACTCTTAAGGAAGGCAGAAGATTAAGATCTATTTAACATACCTGTCATAATTTTCAAACACAAAAATTACACCTCTTAGAAATTCTAACTGGCAGAACCTCATTAATGAGAATGAATGCTAGTGTTATCATTACCATAGTTAGTAGTAGTAGAAATCATGATAAACAAATAGCATAATTACACTATATTCTTAT
This sequence comes from Bos javanicus, assembly GCF_032452875.1. Lineage (NCBI taxonomy): Eukaryota > Metazoa > Chordata > Mammalia > Artiodactyla > Bovidae > Bos > Bos javanicus. The sequence goes on along the minus strand of NC_083874.1, from coordinate 51,180,348 downwards.
TTTAGTTAATAACTATTTTCCACAATGTTCTGAGGGATTTTGGGAGGAACTGCTGTTACAAGAAATGGATTAAAAGACAATACTTAGAAAGTTTTCTCCATATAAGGGAAATTAGTAAAGTTGATTGTCTACAACATTTATTAACTATGTGTGCCTCACATAGATTTTTAAGAAATACATAAAGGAATTGTGGAAGAAACCTCAGAAAGCAGTTTAAAATACTCTCACAAAAGGCAAACATTTCAGCAAGAAGCATAAACCTTCTAGTGGATATTATTTTACAATTTCCCATTGTTGTAAGGATTATTATACTTATGAACCTGCCATCTAATTTGAAACTTTAAAAAGCCAAAATAGAAGATATTAAAATAATAGAAAAAGAATGAAATGCTCTATAATGTTGTTAGGAAGATGACAGTAGTTTTATTTTAAATGTCTAACTGATTAGAAAAACATAAGAAAATCACTCAGTGATTTGAACGGTTATTCTATTCTATAAACAAATCATTGCATTATAACTCATACAGGGCAGTTAAAAAGGTTCAGGAATGTTAAATGGGACTGGGGTGAGAGAAAGAAAGAAATAAATGGTTTTACCTAGAAAAAAACAGTATGCCCTTTTAAAAATTATTTTCAAATACATTTAATAAATGCAACAACTAAGAACAAGTAGCCAGATTTTCAAGTTATTTTATATAAAGCATGCGAACTATTGATCTGCTTTACTAGTGTTTTCTAAATGTTAAAAATAAAGGAATTAACATTCATACAAAAATATGTGAAATTAAAAATCTCTTACTAAATCGGCCCCTGCTTGAAGTAAAACATCTGCAACATCCGTGTGTCCATTTTCACAAGCGTAGGTTAAAGCTGTGTCTCCTGTTGCTGTTGTAGCATGAACATTAGCACCTGGCAAGCAAAAAAAATTACACATTTATTCTGTGAATTTTAAAATTATATTAGATAATTTGATTTTATAATTTGGTGAAACTCATAAACTCTAAATATGAAAACATCAGAATATATTTTAAGAATCCTAATTTTCCTTTAAAAATGCTTTGAAAAAATGCTTTTAGCCATAAAGAAACTATACCAAACAACTAAAAACTATAATAGTCTGTCTATATATCCCCAGTAAGATATACTCTAAGAAATAAAAGAGCTGCTAAAACAAAAAATACAAAAAATATAAGTTTTCAGAAATCATATTGGCAGTAGTTTTAGTTTCTTCTGAAAAATTTTATGAATACTTTTTATGATTACATAAAAAGTGATTCTCAAGCCACGAGACAGTTTCATAAACTACCCACTTCAAATTAGCAAAAGTTGCTAAATGTGAGAATTAATGGTGACATGATAGAAAAGACAATGTCAGGAGCTCTAAGTTCGAATATTGGCCCTGTCACTTATTAGCTTGATTTGCTTAGAGAAGCTATGTAACATGATTGTACATTAGTTTTTGTATCTATAAGATGTGTGTAATATTTCTTAATAGACCAGTGGCCAATGGTAATTAATAGAACACATGAGCTGAGCAGAATGTCTGATATCCAGTGATTTCTTAGTTAACATTATTTATTCCTTTTTTTAAAAGTCCTTTAACAATACCATGACTACTTAGAGGGATGTGGGAAGAATGAAGACTGGTGAAGAAAGACTCTTAAATAGGACACAGACAATTACAGAAAATAATGAGAGAACAGTAACTGAATAATATACATACATATACTATCTATAGCAAATAATAATTTTTGAGCCAAGGAAGAGGTCAGCTTGTATGGTTGGTTTGTGCAATGGTTCAAAATCTAAACAATCATTCAAACCGTTAATGATCTGGATTAATAAATTATTTTAATAATAATTCAAAGGAAAAATTGATGCTGGTTATAATCAAATTAACAGTGAAAGCCCAAAAAGGATCAATAAAGTTTTGCTAATATTTCATTTCCCTTTATACATTAATTTCCTTATACATCAAGTTTTAAACAATTTACTAGACATGGATTTAAAAAAATTACTTTCAAAGGAAATATAAAGGCTTACATCTGCCTGGATCAATATATATATATCAATTTTTTGATATATTCTTAACTTGCTCTATATAAAACTATATGTAAAAATACTGATTTCTTACTACTGCTTCACAATATATAAAGCACAAATTATTTTATATAAAGACCAAATATTTCTGCCAAAAAACAATTTCCACTTTTTCATTCATTCTTTTTTTTTTTGAGAAGTAAGAAATGTCAAGAAATGACATTGTCAAATGTTATAGAGGTTATCAAATTATAACCTCTATGTCATCCCTATATTCTCTTACTGAAAGACTGTAGAAGGAGCTAATTTCTCCCCTTCAGAAACTACAAATCATTCAATGGAAAGAGAAGATCAACGGGAAGTCTTACCATCACTAAGCAAACATTAACTACTTTATAAAACTTTTTTTTTTTTTTAAGACATTTTTGGAGATTTAAAAGCCTAAGACGAGAGTTAAATTGTGGAGCTGTTTTTCAACCTTTGTAGAAATGAAAAAAATAGAGTTAATTGTTAAAGTTATGAAAAGCAATATAAAATTCTTTCTCCAAAAGGCGTTATTAAAGCCACATACCAGCAGCCAGTAAGTATTTAACCAACTCCAGGTGTCCCTCCTGAGAAGCCTCCATCAGAGGTGTGGAACAGCCGAGTTCTATGTCAGCCCCCGCCTTAATCAGGAAGTCTGCAACTTCAGAAAAACCTCCACAGCAAGCCAACGTCAGAGCAGTTTCTTGGGTTTCTTCTGTCTGAGCATTTATATTTGCTCCTGGGAAAAGCATAAAAATAGATAAAACTATAGTTACAAAAGACTTACAATTAAGTGTTCTGATTTCTGATAATTATCTCTTATTTTTTCTGTTTCTGGTGTTCCACCCAGGGTGTTGAAAACTTATTTTATCATCAATGCAAACAATATCTTAGTTGTAATAAACTTCAGTGATACTGACACAAAAATTCAAAGGAAATTGATTTTTTTAATTAAAGAAGTAGAACTATTTTACCTTGCGCTAAGAGTAGTGCCACCATCTCTTCATGTCCCTCCCGAGCAGCTTCCATCAAAGGAGTATATCCTTCATCATTAACTTCTTCAAGATTTGCTCCCCTTTCAATAAGCAGAGCTGCCAATTCAACATGTCCTCCACAGGCAGCCAGAGTTAACGGCGACTCGAATGAATCCGCAGGCATATTCACTTGAGCACCACTATCCAAAAGCAAACGTGCTACCTCTACATGTCCATCCTGCAGATTTTCAGAAGTAAAACAAGAAGAAAAGAATTTTTGTTTTGATATTTTTTAAGTGGGAGAAGAAAAGCAACAGATTGTGGAAAGACAGGAGGGAAGAAAAGGAGAGGCAGCTTAGATGCATATATATTATCATACACATCTGAGAAGTTTTGAAATCTGTCTTATCAAAAGTCCATTAAAATTATTTTACCTTACTTTAGAGTAAGCCCAAAATTTTCCATAAGAATCAAACTTGGTACATACAGTTACAATTTCAAATAATTTTTAATTTCTACATTCTCTGAAGTTCAAAAAAGTATTAAATCCATAGTCATCAGTAACTCAAAATAAAATAATTACTATTTATACTACAGCCAGGGTCAAATATAGCTATAGCCTCAAACTTAAGTGTCATGTTTAAGTGTAGAAATTGTGTTAGATCTATTTAAGAAACAAAGACTGAGAAAAAATAACAACAAATTCTGTGAAGTCATTATCATTTGGGATTATATCACCAAGGTAAATCCCTGTGGACTGATACTATCTTATATTTTTTCTTATCACTAGTTTGTTGTAATAAGGCAAAGAATTTTACAAAGATGCAAAAATTACTCACTTGTAAATAATTTTACCATGAGCCTATCTGCATAGATAGGCAATTAACAAAATATTCTCATGGAGGTACCCATTCTACCCCTTTATCATCATAAATACATTTCTTTAATTTCAAATTCTTTGCTTCAAAATTTTATGGGTCTTAACTCCTGTGGAAAATAAAGATAGAGCTGGTATGTTGTTCTTTATTTTAAAAAATGACCCAATATTGCTAATGAAAAGTAAACAGAGTAGAAAAATACGGTTTTATAAGGTTGGGAAACTCTTTTACTGAAGAACTAATGAAAGAAACCTTAAATATTAGGTTTCAGTATCTATCTAGAGTTTTATTATACTTAAATAAATAAGTTAGTTATAATCACTTTAGCTTTAATATGAACAAATACTTCACATTAAAATAAAACACATTTTTACCAAATTCCTATATTGAGTTATTTGGTATCTGAAATATACACCTAATTTAAAAGAAAATAAGGGTTTATAAGTGTCCACAAATCAGGGAACTACTATTGCACCCAGCTTCTTTAGGTTCCCAAGAAACTGTTTTGTATGAATTTAATTTTTGAAGATTCTTTGTATATTGTGCTAACATACCTAGAGTACAGACCTTAACAGTGAAATTGTGCTAAGAACTTTTTAAATATTAATGTGCAGTATTATTTCTAACAAAGGAAAAAAGAATACGAAAATAAAATTAAAAAAGAATAATCCACTCTTTAAACAAAAATAATTTGACCATATTTAACTGTACAGTTCAGCAGCACTAAATGCATTCACATTGTTATGCAACTCTCATCATCATTCATCCCCCAAATTTTTCAATTTCCTAAAATGAAACTCTGTTCCCATTAACCACTAAGTCCCCATTCCTCCTCCCACCTCCCCCAGGCCCCTGGGCATCTAACAACGTACTAAGAACAATCAACTCTTTGGCTTCCTTGATGGATCAGTGGTAAAGAATCCACCTGCCAGTACAGGAGACATGGGTTCGATCTATAGTCTGGGAAGATCCCACATGCCACAGAGCAACTAAGCCCGTGTGCCACAACTACTGAGCTTGTGCTCTAGAGCTGAGGGGCCACAAGTACTGAAGCCAGAGTGCCCTAGAGCCCATGTTCTGCAACAAGAGAAGCCACGACAATGAGAAGCCCACGCACTGCAACTACAGAGTAGTTCCTGCTCGCCTCAACTAGAGAAAAAGCCCGTGCAGCACTGAAGACCCAGAGCAACCAAAAATAAATAAATAAAATAATAATAATCCACTCTTAAAGGCCTAATATCAATATTAATTTTTTTTTTAATTCTAAGAATTCAGTCTTAGCCATTGAGCAGTAGCTGGGATTGGCCTTACCCTCCTATCACAAACTATAAAAATTGGGATAAAACTACTAGAGGCACTGGACAGCAACCAAGCTAGGGTTAGAGTTATAATCACTGAAAGAAGGAAGCATATGAGATAAGTGCTACATTCACTCTAACTTTTTCTCTTTAGGCATCTTCCAAACCATGGCCCAAGGAAATAAAGCCTAAACAAAGAATGAACATCTTTAGGACCAAAGAGTTAAAGACCTAGGAGTAAAAGCAATGCTGAAATTAAGCCTCAATAGGATCAGGGTGATTCACTGGTAATTTAAGTACCTGATAGAACAGAATTTAACAGTCTTAAAAGAAGGACAGGATAATCCAGAGCCTTGAAAAGGGATCATCTACAGCATATGACTTACAATAAAAAACAGTTAGACAAATCAAGAAGCAAGAAAAGGTGACTGACCTCAAGACATAAAATAATAAAAACTGACCCAGAATTGAATCAGATATACAAGATAGAAGAAAAGAACTTCAAAACAACTACTACACTGCCTGTGTGCAGCAATGAATACTCAGCACAGCCAAAAATAAATAAATAAAATTTAAAAAGAATAGAAAAACAGAGAAAAATCAGTGAAACCAAAAATTAAAGGCTCATCATTACGTTCATATGCAATCTAAAGGAACCCTGAATAGCCAAAACCAACTTGAAAAAGAAAAACAAAGCTGGAGGACTCATACTTCCTGATGTCAAAACTTAAACAAAGCTACAATAATTACAACTTTGTGGTTCTGACTTAAAGACAAACATACAGGCCAATGAAAGAGAACAGAGAGATTAGAAATAAACCTTGCATGTACAGTCAAATAATTTTTGATAAGAGTGTCAAGATGATTCAAATGGGAAAAGTCAGTCTTTCTAATTTTGATGCTGGGAAAACCAGATAGTCACATGCCTAAGTGTGAAATTTAACACTTAACCTAATATCATATATAAATTTACTCAAAATGGATTAAAAACCTAAAAAAAAGAGCTAAAACTATAAGAAAATACAGGACTAATGCTTCATGAAACTGGATTTGGCAATGACTTCTTGGATATGGTATCAAAGGCACAAGAAACAACAACAAAAATAGATGAGATGGACTTCTGAAAAACAAACCAACAAAAGCACAACTTTTGTGCACAGAGGAGACTATGAACAGAGTAAAAGGGCAGTCCATGAAATGAGAGAAAATATTTATCATTTATCTGATAAGGAATTAAGATCCAGACAATATAAAGAACTTCTAATATTTATCAACAGAAAACAAGCTAATTCAAAAATGGGCAAACGATTTGAATAGACATTTCTCTAGAAGATATACTGCCGTAGAAAACAGTATGGTAGTGGTAATCCTCTTAATTATACTTATGACATGTGTATTTTACCATGATGAGAAAGCTGGAAAGAAAATAAAAGTACATGAGTGTGCTGGAAATAACATAGCTAAGGCTGCCTTTCGTATGATTTCCTACATCAATAGATTTACTATGAAAAGCTAAACACTGCACACATCCCCTTCAGCCTCTAATAACGTACAAAATTTTCAGATTCCTCACCATCTCATAACAATTTTTCCAAAAAATAGTAATAATTCTCAAAGGCTTAAATACATATGACTCTTTCGTCCCATATAATCTCAAGTGCAATTTAAAATTACCATGCAAGCCTCCATTAAGGCAGTGTGCATCTCATCTGTTTTGTGCTCTTGATCTGCACCAGCATCAAGCAGAAAGCGAACCATGTCCAAATGGCCTTAAAAAAAGAAGAAAACAAATTTTAAAACTATATTTCTCAAGAACTATCAATTTAATATATAAGTATTAAAATGGGAAATATTTTTCTTTCAGATGTCTATACAAAAATTTATAAGAGAACTTATTTTGCATTCAATAAATCAACAATTCTACAAAGCCAATCCAAAATAGTAAGCAGGCTCTCATCAAGGTCTTATCTAGGTTTTAAAGATCAAATTAGTCCAAAGCACATTAATTCAAGCTAGGTAAAGCAATAAAATGGTAATACTTATACTTTGATTTAATCTATATAAACTATAAATCAAAACATTGAAATAAAACAGAATGCCAAGTAAAGTACGTTTGGATCATATTTTTCAGAAATAAAGCTTTAAAACAATAACCATAAACTCACTGTGGCAATGAGCAGGCACAGAAAACTCCACTTAAAATAATTTCAACCTTCTTGATACATTTAGTATATAAAAAGCCTTAATAGTCAATAAGAAAAAGACAAACACTCCAGTAGAAAAATGGATGAAGGACATGAAATGGCAATTCAAAAAAAAGAAATGAAAATGAATATTAAACTGATGAAAAATATATTAAACCTTCCTACTAAACAAATGCAAATTAAAATGAGACACCATTTTTTACTATCAAAATGGCAAATATTAAAAAGAATGATAATACCCAGTGTTGGTGAGGGTGTAGGGTGGGGTAAAGGGCACTCTCAAACACTGCTGGTGGGAGTGTAAATTGGTTCAACCTTTCTAGAAGGCAATTTGGCAATATGTATCAAAAGCCTTAAAAATGTCCATACCCTTTGACCCAGCAATTCCACTTCCAGGAATTTATCCTAAGGAAATAATCAGAGATTAGGCAAAGATGTCTGCACAAGGATGTTATCACAGTGTTTTTAATAATAGTGAAAAACTGGGAACAATTCAAGTGTCCAACAATAGGCAGTTATGGTGCATCCATTTGATGTATTTGGCAGAGATTGCTAATTCCCTACCCAATATCCATTCTTTCATTTTCATCCTGATTTCATCTCAGTGGCAACATGCCTGACTAAAAGACTACATTTTCCTGTCTCCCTTGCTGCTATGTGTAGCCAATGGGATGTAGGAGGGACTTACAAGGCAGAACTTCCAGGAAGACTCCTTAAAGATAGCTGACGTTGGAAGGCATTCCTCATTTTGCCCTTACCCCTTGCATCCTTCCTAGAATATGGACTGCTGGAGCCCTAGCTACCATCTTTGAGCACAGATAATAGGTAACCTTGAGAACAGAAACCACACACTAGGATGGGTGGAGCAGAATGCTGATATCTTAATAAAAATGGAACTGCCTTTTCAGTTCTAGATAGCCTATTTTTGTAACTTAAAAAAATTTTTTTTAATCCACACCACTTGCAGGATCCTAGCTCTCCCACCAGGGATTGAACTTGGCACTCGGCAGTGAAAGCATGGAGTCCTAACCACTGGACTGTCAGAGAATTCCCAGAATTGTTTTATATAAATGAGAATGAGTTTCTCTTTTGTTCAAATCATTATTAATTTAGGTTTTGTAACAAAAGCAGCCAAATCTACTCCTAATTAAAATAGTGAAATACCATGAGAATATCAAAAGTTGTACTACAAAAATACTTATTGAGATGGGGAAGTGTTCGTGATAAGCAGACTATAAAAGTGTTAGAGTATGACCATTTAGTTTTTAAAATGTATATATACATTTTGACCTGTGGACAATGTGGAAGGTTAGGGTACAGTCAAAAATCCACATCACAGTTGGCCCTCTGTATCCATGGTTCCATATCCGAGGATTCAACCAGCTTTGAACTGTTTAGTACTACAGTACATATTTATTGAAAAAAATCCATATGTAGTGAACCTGTGCAGTTCAAACCCAAGTTGTAAGACTCAAGTGTGTATACATTTGTTTATAAATATACCTAAAAAACACGCTGGAAGTAACTATACTAAAATATTGTTTATATGCTTTTTAAATATTTAGATGGTAACATTATATGTCATTGTAAAATTTCTTTACACTATTCTGTTTTTTAGGATTTATATATCATGTGACTATTATTATTTGAGTGTGTATTATTTTTGAAATAAAGATTGGAAAAATCATATAAAACAAAAGTTATTAAAGAATGGAAACCCTCTAAGTCTGTGCTAAGAATTCCGGTTGACTTTACAGCTAGTTGAGTAAATTTTGAATTAAAATAATAAGAAAACATATACTATGAAACTATACTATAGGAAATACAGGCTAAAATGGACTTTCTATATAATGTCTCAGAAGCTAGATAATTTTATAGCACAGGGAAAGTATAAACAATAAAAAATTAACTCATACTCAGTATCCAAATATTTAAATATTCAAAGTTATTATGAAAAAACTCTATAAACATATATACATTTATAGAGTACCTTTGTAGCATGCAAGTGTAAGAGCACTTTCTTTGAATTCATTAGAATGAGTGTTGATGCCTGCCCCATGATCTAGAAGAACTCTTGCAACTTCCACATGACCTGCACTGGCTGCTTCCATTAAGGGGGTATGTCCATTTTCATTATGATCTTCTATATTTGCGCCTTCATTAAGTAGCACTTTCACAATATCAACAAATCCTCCAGCACAGGCATAAGTTAATGCAGTGTTGCCTAACAAAAAGAAATTAAAAATTATGATAAAACTGATACAATTCCTATTATACTACTGCTCTAGTTCTATTGCTTCAATTACCTTACATAAACCACTACAATTATTATCTCAAGTTTTTCATTGTATTGGTTAGAAGCATCATCTGAATTTTATCACTAATTAAAAGGTTTATTATAAATGAGCCAATTTACCTCTCTTCATATTTCCTTAGCTTGTAAAATAAGATTGTCATCTTGAAAAATTACTTCAATATATTTTAAAGTAAAATATTCTAATGTATCAAAGTATTGCTTTTTCTTACAACACTACACAACTTAGAAACACTTAACATTTTCTATGTGTATTCATTTCTTAATTTTCTTTTACTTCTCCTTTATCTTTAAACATTTATTCATAACACAATTCATTGATCTAGATACATTTTCTTTCTGAAATATATGTTTAGCCTACATTTATGAGACCCAAGGAGACAGAAATAAATCTCCCTCAGCTTAACTCCTTCAAAATAAAAATTTATTTAAAAGGTCATTATTCTTTGATCTGCCACTTATTTCTTTCTTGATTTGTTTTGAGGACTTTTATTATTAAAGGGAGTAGGGAAATGGTTTAACTACCCAATAGTATGAGACTGAAGAAGACTGTTTTAAAGGCTCAGCAAGAAAATTATCATTTCAAAGCCAAAGTTGTTCAGAATTCAACTGTTTTAACAGTCTCAGACATTAAGGATATTAATTTTACTACAACTATGGCAAAATGGTCAGCAAAGTGACCTACAATCCCTTCTAAGAAGTCATGGTCATTTAAAAATAAATTAGGTTGCATTTAACATTTATTTAAGTATGCTAACATATACTCAAATGTCACTTAATGGAACACTGATATGTTTTCATTATTGAAACTGTTTTTTAAACCATGTGCTTGCTTGAGATTTAGGAATCTCATTACTAAATGTATATTTTCTGCAACTCAAGACATATGCGGAGAAGGCAATGGCATCCCACTCCAGTACTCTTGCCTGGAAAATCCCATGGACGGAGGAGCCTGGTAGGCTGCAGTCCATGGGGTCGCGAAGAGTCGGACACGACTGAGCGACTTCACTTTCATGCATTGGAGAAGGAAATGGCAACCCACTCCAATGTTCTTGCCTGGAGAATCCTAGGGACGGTGGAGCCTGGTGGGCTGCCGTCTATGGGGTCGCACAGAGTCGGACACGACTGAAGCGACTTAGCAGCAGCAGCAAGACATATGACCAAGAGTAATAAAGAACCTTACTAGAGTAGCTTTCATGTTGCCAGGAAAATACCTTATTAGTAAATGCATTCTGTACACTTGACATAAAAAACTCTATAAGGTTTTGACTCTCAGGTTAATATATACAAGGTAGTTGCTATTTAAATGAGACAAAGAATTGTGAAAGATACAGTTCATTAATTTGCCTCTTTAAAACATTATATATCATTGTGGCAAAGAAATTGTCTCCAGCAGAAAAACTGTCAATCCTGATCAAACAGAATGTAAGAGTATTCCAAAGACTTCTGAAGATAACAAATTAATCTATATTTTACTCAGAAATTCTAAACAATGGCTACGATTTTTCTGTATATTTACAACCAACTATCCCTAGGAATCAAATTTTTTTCTCTCTCAGGTTATAGTTATTCACATCAATTTATTTTCCTCAAATGAACACATCACTTTCGACATACCTGTTGCAGACTGTGAGTTGACATCTGCATCATGAAGAAGCAACAATTTCACAATATCTAAATAACCTCCACTAGATGCTGCCATTAGGGGAGTTATATCTCCTTTATTCCCTCTGTCTTCAACATTAGCATGCATAGCAAGCAATACCTTTAAAACACATAGGCACATGGAGAGAAACTGTCAATTCTTACAATTAATAGTACTCTAGGTAATATACTGAATCTGGGAAGATACTCTTTTAGAATGGAGACAAGTAAAAATAAAAATAATCACCTTTGGGGAAAATATGCTAGTGTTCACTGCTCAAAAAAAACACTGGTTAAATGTTATATTTTATAATACCATTACATATTATCTCTAAGTAAAGTAGGTAATCATATAACCATCCAATTATAAAATTTAACTGCTACTGTCAAAAAAATTGTATTATGCTTAGGATTATCTAGCAAGAGAACAGCAAACCTATTCACAAGACAGAAACTAATTGGTAAACACGTGGCTATTTCCCAATATTGCTCTAACAGAAAAAAAAACTAAAAAGAATTGGGATAATCCAGATGGAATGAAAGTAAATCAACATTTTTCATTATAGTTGTATATGATTTCTAATGGCAAGTTTAAAATTTACTATTATTAATATTATCTCTATGTGGTTTTTTTTCCTTTCCTTTTTTTCCCTATGTGTCTCTCATTCATTAGGACTGTTTTTGAGTAAGTGGCAGAAAAAATGGACCATGACAAGCTGCATGCACAGAGAACAAAAATTAATTATGTATCAGTTTCTATTTAACCTACTGCCAAAAAAGGAAAGACCCTGGTCTCTAATGATGATTTTTTTATTAATGATAAAAATAAATAAAACATCAAAATCTTCCACAATTCTGATCACTAAAGATTACTTCTGCTTACTTGTGCTAATTCATAATACCCAGCTGAACAAGCCAAACACAGCAGGCTTTCTCCTTCTTCAGTATGTTCATTTACACTTCTGCCTTCATCTAGCAGTTTACGAACAGCATTCACATCCCCATCAGAACAAGCTTCTGCCAGACTGCGACTGAAAACAAACCAACACAGAAAAACTCAAGGTCCTATGATAATGAATTGTATTAAATATATACAGTTAGTTATACAAAGAAAAATGCTGATATTGTAAGAAAAAAATTATTTGAATATTTATTTGCATACTAATTTTTCATGTATGTGGACCAAGCCAGAAAGCAATAAGTAAATGTGAAAACAGCTGTCATATTGTCATGTCATATTAAGTTTTAAATAAACTGTATAAAGCATTAGATGAACAAGTTTTTAAACTAATGTTATGATTCCCAAAGACGTATTTATCTTAAATTTTACTCGGTAATAGTGAGGTAATAGAAGATGAAAATCTGAATAAAATTTTTATTGCAGAATGACTAACAAAATCGGTGAGTCTCTAACTCTAATAATGTGCATACAAACAGCCCATGTTTCTCGTTAAAATGTAGATTCTGATTCAGTAGATCCAAGTGGGGTCTGAAATTCTACATTTCTAATAAGTTCTCAGGTTATGCTGATGCTGCTAGTTCCAAGTGCCATGTTTGAATAGCAAGGACCTAGATTACTGCATTAGCAACCCATTTCATTTATTATTACTCAGGCGGTCAGTTTAGAGTTTCAACTATAACCTTTGGAGTAAGTAACTTCATTAGAAATGAAAATCAGATACAGAATTGAATACTCAGCAGAAGTCATTAAACACATACGTGTCTACTTGTCCTGCACTGTGACTGTTTTCCGCCCTCATCCGCGTCAGTGCAGCGGCAGCTTCATCCAGTGCACAACTTACTGAGGATGTCAGTCTTCGGAGTACCTCAGGATCTGCAAAGGCTTTACCATCAGCAGTTGACAATTTGCCAATTCCTTCAGTGTGCATCAATTAGATGGTGCAGGGAAAGAAGAAGCATAAATGTATAAATTGTAATTACATTTCTTAACACTATTATCTAGGGCAAAATGCATGTGTAAGGCTGACAATTTAAATTTTGCCACTAACATCAAAAGGCCATTCATAACTACCTATGTTTTAGTCTTTTCATCTTTACAATTCACATAACACTAATTTGTCCTCTACCTAACTCCAAATATAACTTAATGCTTACTGTAAAAAAATGGATGAGATTTCTATCAAAGTATAATTACAGCATCAGATCTAAAGTATAAGATCCTATCTATCTATTGATATTTTTAGTAGTAATGAAGGAAATATTCTTTAATATTACAACAAACAATCCAACAGTTTCTTCCTTTGATTGAACAGCCACCTAGAACCATTTTCTGGGTAAACATGGTAAATTAAAATAAATTATCATATTTTACATTTATTATGTGCTTTTAAATGTACCAGACATAAAGGAATAAAACGTAGCTCCTGTCCTTACAGAGCTCACAATCTGGTTGGTCTAGGCTGCCAATAAATCTTTTTCTCTAGATTCAGTGAGGAATCAGTAACAGAAAACTTTGTTGATAATATCACCACCTGTTACTGCTGAAAATGAGAGGAAAATAGCCAATAAAAATTTATAGAACAAAAAAAAAAGAAGGGAAAAATTGCACAATAAGAGAAAAAATAGACATTGTGATGCTCTCCAATTAAAACAGTATGATAGTATGACACCTGCACAGAAAAATAATTCTATCAAGGATATATAATAGAGCCCCCAAGATCCTGGATTATTTGTGAACTCAATATATGACAAAGGTGGCACTTCAAATCAATGGAGATAAGAGAGCTTATTTCCTAAACACTGTTCAGAAGTTGGCTATTTGAAAATTAGGTAAGATCTCAAATTCATACCATTTACAAAAATAAAAACCTGGTAGACTTAAATGAAATCTGAAAAGTACTATTATACTATGTAGTATTCTTCTATTGCTGATGTTAAGGAGGATTTTCTAAGCATGAGACCAAATCACGAAAGCTATAAAGTAAAAAATTAGTAAATGGGATACTAAACATGTTTATTTTCAATAAAAATTTCTATATAATTAAAGGCACTATAAATAAAATTAAGGCAAAATAAAAACTGGAAAAATTAACACACAATTAATTTATATCATTTATAAAGAACTACCACACAACTTGTTGATAACATTGACTGAACACAAACTATGAAATTGACCAAAAGAACAAAGGTGTGAGACCCTTTCAAACAGTTGATAGGAAGGTATACTGACATAAACTTGACATTTCTATTGATAAAAGTTATCAAAATTTTGAATGCAAAAATATCCTCTGACCTAGCAGTATCACTTTCTAAAACTCTGTCCTATGAAGATACTTGCACAAGCAAGAAAAGTCATGGATATATATGGATATAAACTATAGCAGTATTTGTGATATAAAAAAATTGGAAATAACCTAAAAATATCAACATATAATGTTATAGAAGGATGAACACAATAAATTAAGTGAAAAAAAGTGAAGTCGCTCAGTCGTGTCTGACTATTTGTGAACCCATGGACTATAGCCTACCAGGCTCCTCTGTCCATGGGATTTTCCAGGCAAGAATACTGGAGTGGGTTGCCATTTCCCTCTCCAGGGGATCTTACTGACCCAGGGATCGAACCTGGGTCTCCCGCATTTTAGGCAGACACTTTACCATATGAGCCACCAGGGAAGTCCAAAAAAGAAAAGTTAAAAAAAGGAAAATTATGATTTGTTAATATGAACCTATTTAACTTAAAAAAAAAATCATGTATTTATAAAACTACAAGTGAAAGTCTGAAAGTATATGTAAATCCTGACAAGTATACATAAACCTTTACAATCAAATTAATACATCTCATTCTGTTTTCAGTCAGTTCAGTTCAGTTGCTCAGTCGTGTCCGACTCTTTGCAACCCCATGGACTGCAGCACACCAGGCCTCCCTGCCCATCACCAACTGCCAGACTTTACTCAAACTCATGTCCATTGAGTCGGTGATGCCATCCAACCACCTCATCCTCTGCCGTCCCCTTCTCCTCCTGCCTTCAATCTTTCACAGCATCAGGGTCTTTTCAAATGAGTCAGCTCTTCACATCAGGTGGCCAAAGTATTAAAGTTTCAGCTTCAACATCAGTCCTTCCAATGAATATTCAGGACTGATTTCCCTTAGGATGGACTGGTTAGATCTCTTTACAGTCCAAGGGACTCTCAAGAGTCTTCCCCAAAACAACAGTTCAAAAGCATCAATTTCGGTACTCAGCTTTCTTTAGAGTCCAAAGCTCACATCCATACACGACTACTGGAAAAACCATAGCCTTGACTAAACGGACCTTTGTTGGCAAAGTAATGTCTCTGCTTTTCAATATGCTGTCTAGGTTGGTCATAACTTTCCTTCCAAGGAGTAAGCATCTTTTAATTTCATGGCTGTAGTCACTATCTGCAGTGATTTTGGAGCCCCCCAAAATAAAGTCAATGGAAACACTGTTTCCATTGTTTCCCCGTCTATTTGCCATGAACTGATGGGACTGGATGCCATGATCTTTGTTTTCTGAATATTGAGCTTAAGCCAAAATTTTCACTCTCCTCTTTCATCAAAGATTCTCTTTAGTTCTTCACTTTCTGCCATCAGGATGGTGTCATCAGCATATCTGAGGTTACTGACATTTCTCGCAAAAATCTTGATTCCAGCTGTGCTTCTTCCAGCCCAGCGTTTCTCATGATGTACTCTGCATGTAAGTTAAATAAGCCAGGTGACAATATACAGCCTTAACATACTCCTTTTCCTATTTGGAACCAGTCTGTTGTTCCATGTCCAGTTCTAACTGTTGTTTCCTGACCTGCATACAGGTTTCTCGAGGCAGGTCAGGTGGTCTGGTATTCCCATCTCTTTCAGAATTTTCCACAGTTTATTGTGATCCACACAAAGGCTTTGGCATAGTCAATAAAGCAGAAATAGATGTTTTTCTGGAACTCTCTTGCTTTTTCCATGATTCAGCAGATGTTGGCAATTTGATCTCTGGCTCCTCTGCCTTTTCTAAAACCAGCTTGAACATCTGGAAGTTCACCGTTTATGTACTGTTGAAGCCTGGCTTGGAGAATTTTGAGCATTACATTACTAGCCTGTGAGATGAGGGCAATTGTGTGGTAGTTTGAGTATTCTTTGGCATGGCCTGTCTTTGGGATTGGAATGAAAACTGACCTTTTCCAGTCCTGTGGCCATTGCTGAGTTTTCCAAATTTGCTGGCATATTGAGTGCAGCACTTTCACAGCATCATCTTTTAGGATTTGAAATAGTTCAACTGGAACCATCACCTCCACTAGCTTTGTAGTGATGCTTTCTAAGGCCCACTTGACTTTGCATTCCAGGATGTCTGGCTCTAGATGAGTGATCACACCATGGTGATGATCTGGGTCGTGAACATCTTTTTTGTACAGTTTTTCTGTGTATTCCTGCCACCTCTTCTTAATATCTTCTGCTTCTGTTAGTTCCATACCATTTCTGCCCTTTATTGAGCCTATCTTTGCATAAAATATTCCCTTAGTATCTCTAATTTTCTTGAAGAGATCTCTAGTCTTTCCCATTCTATTGTTTTCCTCTATTTCTTTGCATTGATCACTGAGGAAGGCTTTCCTATCTCTCCTTGCTATTCTTTGGAACTCTGCATTCAAATGGGTATATCTTTCCTTTTCTCCTTTGCGTTTCACTTCTCTTCTTTTCACGGCTATTGGTAAGGCCTCCTAAGACAGACATTTTGCTTTTCTGCATTTCTTTTTCTTGGGGATGGTCTTGATCCCTGTCTCCTGTACAATGTCATGAACCTCCATCCATAGTTCATCAGGCACTCTGTCTATCAGATCTAGTTCCTTAAATCTATTTCTCACTTCCACTGTATAATCATTAGGGATTTGATTTAGGTCATACCTGAATAGTCTAGTGGTTTTCCCTACTTTCTTCAATTTAAGTCTGAATTGGGCAATAAGGAGTTCATGATCTGAGCCACAGTCAGCTCCCGGTCTTGTTTTTGCTGACTGTGTAGAGCTCCTCCATCTTTGGCTACAAAGAACATAATCAATTTGATTTCAGTATTGACCATCTAGTGATGTCCATGTGTAGAGTCTTCTCTTGTGTTGTTGGAAGAGGGTGTTTGCTATGACCAGTGCATTCTCTTGGCAAAACTCTATTAGCCTCTGTCCTACTTCATTCCGTACTCCAAAGCCAAATATGCCTGTTACTCCAGGTGTTTCTTGACTTCCTACTTTTGCATTCCAGTCCCCTATAATGAAAAGGACATCTTTTCTTTTCTTTGGGTGTTAGTTCTAGAACATATTGTAGGTCTTCATAGAACCATTCAACTTCAGCTTCTTCAGTGTTACTGGTTGGGGCATAGACTTGGATTACCGTGATACTGAATGGTTTGCCTTGGAAACGAACAGAGATCATTGTGTCGTTTTTGAGATTGCACCCAAGTACTACATTTTGAGACTGCATCCAAGTACTACATTTTGGACTCTTTTTTGGACTATGATGGATACTCCATTTCTTCTAAGGGATTCTTGACCACAGTAGTAGATATAATGGTCATCTGAGTTAAATTCACCCATTCCAGTCCATTTTAGTTTGCTGATTCCTAAAATGTCGACGTTCACACTTGCCATCTCCTGTTTGACCATTTCCAATTTGCCTTGATTCATGGACCTAACATTCCAGGTTCCTATGCAATACTGCTCTTTACACCATCGGACCTTGCTTCCATCACCAGTCACATCGACAACTGGGTGTTGTTTTTGCTCTGGCTCCGTCTCTTCATTCTTTCTGGAGTTATTTCTACGCTGATCTCCAGCAACATATTGGGCACCTACTGACCTAGGGAGTTCATCTTTCAGTGTTCTATCTTTTTGCCTTTTCATACTGTTCATGAGGTCCTCAAGGTAAGACTACTGAAGTGGTTTGCCATTCCCTTCTCCAGTGGACCACATTTTGTCAGAACTCTCCACCATGACCCATCTGTCTTGGGTGACCCTATACAGCATGGCTCATAGTTTCATTGAGTTATACAAGGCTCTGGTCCATGTGATTTTGTATTATATATTACATTTATAATTTAGAAAAGAATTTTAAAAAATTCTTCTTGAAATGGCCTTAATTCTCAAACAACCTTAAAAAATATTTTCAACTTTTTTTTTTCAGTTAAAATAGTGTCAAGGATTCTGTCTTTAGTGCTCATTTCAGCAGCACATACACTAAAATTGGAACAATACAGAAAAAATTAGCATGGCCCTTGTGCAAGGATGACACGCAAATTTATGAAGCATTTCATAATTTTAGACCTATATGTAAGACTAGAAACTATAAAACTCTTAGAGGAAAACATAGGCAGAACATTTGATGATATAAATAAAGGAAGAGTCTCTATGACCCACCTCCTAGAGTAATGGAAATAAAAACAAAAGTCACAAGTGGGATCTAATTAAACTTAAAAGCTTCCGCACAGCAAAGGAAACTATAAACAAGGTGAAAAGACATCCTTTAGAATGAGAGAAAATAATAGCAAATGAAACAACTGATAAAGGATTGATTTCCAAAATATACGAACAGCTCACACAACTCAATACCAGAAAAACAAACAACCCAATCAAAAAGTAGGAAAAAGACCTAAACAGACATTTCTCCAAAGAAGATACACAGGTAGATGGCTAACAAACACATGAAAAGATGCTCAACATTGCTCATTATTAGAGAAATACAAATCAAAATTACAATGAGATATCACCTCACACTGGTCAGAATGGCCATCATCAACAAATCTACATACAATTAATGCTGGAGAGAGTGTGGAGAAAAGGGAACCCTCTTGCAATGTTGGTGGGAATGTAAATTGATTCAGCCACTGTGGAAGACGGTATGGAGATTCCTTAAAAACTAGGAATAAAACCACCATATGACTGAGCAATCTCACTCCTAGGCATGCCCTGAGGAAACCAAAATTGAAAAAGAAACATGTGTCCCAGTGTTCACTGAAGCACTATTTACAATAGTGAGAACATGGAAGCAACCTAGATGTCCACTGACAGATAAATGGATAAAGAAGTTGTGGTACATATACACAATGGAATATTACTTGGCCATGAAAAGGAACACATCTGAGTCCGTTCTAATGAGGTGGATGAACCTAGAGCCTATTATACAGAGTGAAGTAAGCCAGGAAGAGAAAAATAAATATCTTATATTAATACATATATATGGAATCTAGAAAGATGGTACAGATGAATTCATTTGGAGGGCAGCAATGGAGAAACAGACATAGAGAACAGACTTATTGACATAGGATGGGGGGAGGAAGGAGAGGGTGGGATGCATGGAGAGAGTAACATGGAAACTTACATCACCATAATTAAAATACATAGCCAATGGTAATTTGCTGTATGTCTCAGGGAACTCAAACAGGGGCTCTATATCAACCTAGAGGAGTGGGATGGGGAGGGAAATGAGAGGGAGGTTCAAGAGGGAGGGGACACGTGTATACCTATGACTGATTCATGTTGATGTTTACAAAATCTGTGAAGCAATTATCTTTCATTAAAAAATTAAAAAATTTTTTAAATATATTTATAAAGGAAAAAAACCTATCTTTAGAAGTCTAGTAATATTTAACACATTCTCATAATTGAAAACAAACATAAGTCTAAAAATTCCTCTTAAATGTTATAGGCTCATGCAATGTACAAAAAAACAAATGAAAATACTAATGCACAAAAAGAAAGTATTCATTAAGCAACTGCCTTGGACAGGGCTTCGAAAGTACATTTTAAAAAACATTTGATAGGGACTTCCCTGATGATCCAGCAGTTAAGAATCTGCCTTACAATGCAGGGGATGAGAGTTTGATCCCTGGTGGGGGGACTAAGATCCCACATGTAGGGTACCACAACTATTGAGCCCAGGTACTCTAGAGCCCTTGTTTCACAACAAGACAGAAGCCCGCATGCAGCAATGAAGAGCCTAGGAGACCCAACAAGACACCGGAGCCAACAGAAAAGGAAAAAACACCTGTAAATTCTTCTAGATTAAATTCTTATGTATGTGTAATGTACACATGTATTTACATTAAATAAATATAGGGATGAGATTGGATGGCATCATCGACTCAATGGACACGAGTCTGAGCAAACTCCAGGAGATAGTGAAGGACATGGAAGCCTAGCATGCTGCAGTCCATGGGGTCACAAAGAGTCAGACACAACTAAGCAACTGAACAACAACAACAATAAAAGAAGGGAATATCATACAAAGTAAACATATCTCAAAAGCAATATACAAAGATTAGAAAAAGATAACTTCCCTCTTAAAACAATTTTAGGAAATGAAAGGCTTTCATTACAGTGTGATGGAAATTTTGTTAGGCAAATTGTGAGAAGGTTTTAGAATATAAAATAGTTATTTATTATAGAAGTATATATTACTTTGAGAAAGCATGCTTATCACAGAATTTTTTTTTCTGTTGCTTCAAAACAAGAAATTGACAGAGTTTGGTAAATTCTGGTCCAATTTTGTGTTCAATTTTTACTTAAATGTCTTCGAAGTTAAAAAAAACAATCTACAATTAAGTTACAGACTAAAGTCAGTAATCATGTGCACAGTTCCCTAAATCAGCTAAAAGACTCATAATTTGATGGATTTAATTTACCTCACGCATTTTAATTTTACAATGTAACTGGTAATAAGTTTTCCTTAATAACTAGCTACTTATCTAATACTTTAAAAATGCTAGTGTTATTGTACAGCAGGGAACTATATTCAATGTCATGCAGTAAACCATAATAGAAAAGAATACATATATATATATGACTGAATCACTTTGCTGTATACCTGAAACTAACACAACACTGTAAATCAACTATACTTCAATTTTAAAAAAAGTTAGTGCTGAGCCTAGAAATCACTCATTGAGAACTTTCAAGCAAGAATTTTTTAAACATAAAATGTGAACATTTTCTTTAGGAAATTTTTAAAAAACCATAAGTTTTACAGACTTCAAACTTTATATAGTATATAATTTGGTGATAATCTTGTATAACTTTGAATAGAGATGGAGTCTTTTTTTTTTTTTTTTGCTGCTCACAGGATCTTAGTTCCTCCACCAGGAATGGAATCTGGGCCCTTGGCGGTGGAAGTGTGGAGTCCCAACCATGACCACCAGGGAGTTCTCTGGAGTCTTTTAAAGAGATGAGAAAGAGAAAAGAAAAAATAAAGTACCTGCTGCTTCCAGCAAGGCTTCTAGTCGTGCCTGTGTCTCTGGATCCACAGTGCGTAAGTCTGCTCCTTCTGCAGTGCTTGATAAGAATATCTCTGATGTTGTTTTAAGCACTGGGTTATCCAAATCTTCTTGGTCCAAAATAAATGATTCAACCTGTTTATGAATTAAAGATGCAATATTCATAAAGCTGATCTTAATATAGTTAGAATACTACAATTGAAGGTCATAGGACTTCTGATTTGGAATTTAAACATAACCAAATAAATTACTGCAAAAACAGGAGATTATGGGGAAGGACTTTTAGGGAGCCTCTTCAGACACACCAGATTCAAGTTTCCTGGAGAGCAATGAATCTTCTGTGCCCACCACAGAGCCTGAAAAGCAGCATTTTTTAAATGAAACAAGTACATCAACACAGCCCCTAGGAAGACATATACAGGACTAGATAGTAAAAAGATTAGATAGCATAAACAGGTCATTGAGGTATAGTTTCTCCTCTTTTCCAATCAATATAGTCAATTCTGACTCTTACACTAAAGAAAAGAATATTTAATCTACTGTCAAATATCTTAAGTGCTCTAGACAGGAAAACTTTATTAGGTTAGGAATCATAGCCATTTGTTCACTGCTCTATCCTCTGAGCCTATGAATATCTTGTTATTCAATACAACTTTGCTGAATAAATAGCATAAGTAAAATTAACTTATAAAAATAAACATGCAACCCTATAATTTTAAATTATTTCTAAATTTTCTTACCAAATAAAATATGTACAACCTTTTGGGGAAGCAATTTGGAAAAATGAATCAAAATGCTTTAAAAAGTACTTCTCTGATCCAGTAATTTCATTTAAAGAAATCTCTAAGAATCTACCTGGGCTTCCCTGGTGGCTCAGTGGTAAAGAATCTGCCTGCCAGTGCTGGAAATACGGGTTTAATCCCTGGTCTAGTAAGATCCCACATGCCGCAGAGCAACTAAGCCCTTTCGCCACAACTACCTAGAGCCGGTGCTCTAGAGCACGCAAGCCACGACAACGGAAGCCGCGCGCTCTACAGCCCATGCTCCACAAAAAAAGAAGCCACCACAATGAGAAGTCCGAGCCTGCGCCAACTAGCGAGTAGCCCCTGCTCAACCACAACTGGAGAAAAGCGTGTACAGCATCAAAGACCCGGCACAGTCAAAAAAAGAAAAGAATCCGCCCACAATGCGGGAGACCTGAGTTCAGCCCCTGGGTCGGGAAGATACTCCGAAGAAGCAAACAGCAACCCCCTCCAGTATTCTTGCCTGGGAAATCCCATGGACAGAGGAGCCTGGGGGTCTGCAGTCCATGGGATCACAAAGAGTCGGACACGACTGAGTGAATAACACTTCCATTTCCATCTTTAAAAAATTATCTGAATGCTAGGAAAAAATGCGCAGGGATGTTCATTGCAGCATTAACTAAAATTCCAAAAGTGAAGTGAAAAAAACAACAGGGGATTTGTTAAGTACATTTTGTATATTCATAGGATGGACCACTATGCAGTCATTAAGAATAATATTTTTTGAAGCATGTTTAATGGCTCAAGTCATAAAATTAAGTGAAAACCACAAGATTTAAGAGTACAATCTTTATTTTGCAAAAAGTATGTATGTATATGTATGCAAAGAAGATCATATGAGTACTCATGTATATATAATCATGAATACATATTTATATACCTATATATGTCTATAATATATAAATATGTCTAACCAGGCAGGTTAACATACTTGTAGACAGAAAAACAGGAACAGAAAGGTTAAGTACTTCTCCAAGGCTGCATAGCTAATAAATGGCAAAGTCACATTTCAAACACAGGCCATGTGACTCTTAGACATTAAGCAATAGATAGTAACACATTCATAAACAAAGTACCACAGTATTTGGATTACATTATTTGGAATATTTGACTAGTTGGTGATCAATTTTCACAATGGATACCAAATAAAGATATCCTAATACAGACAGTAAAGTTAAAATGATGTTGATATATTTTTTATCCAATGATGTGCTTTAAAGTAAATCTTTAACATCATATCCAATAACACTGAGCCATGTACTGTGTTTTAATACAACTTCTTTAATATGTAATTATAGACAAAGATGTCATTCTAGATCAAAGCCAACAGATAAATGTATACTATTGGTTTTCCAGTGACTTGAAAGGCAACTGCTCATACAAGAAAGAGCTTGTTGCAAGCACAGGAAATTATTACATATTTTTAGATACATACATCTGCAGTTGTAAGGACAGTTAAAACCACCATTACAAATTCTGAAATTTATTAAAAATTTTTTAAAAATTTATTTTTTAAAATTTATTAAAATTCTGAATTTATTAAAAACAGTATTTAGATGCTAATATGTCTATTTTATAAAAGCACTGGTCTCATACACCATTACACATATTACAAAGATAAATACAGATTACATCTATCATGTAACATTTTAAAAATCCAAAATAAGGATATCCAATTTTCTCCCATTCATTCTCCAATATTTACTCAAGTCCTGTTTTATACAAACTACTATGAGAATACAAAAATGTGGTAGAAGAAATGTCAAAGACACCAACAACTGTCACAAAAGGCCTCCAAGAGAAATAAATGGTAAAACTATATGCATTAAAGAGAGAGAAATCACTTCCTGCCCCAGTACTCTAAGCAGACTTTGCACAAGTAGAATCTGAACTAGGCTTTGAAGGCTGCATAGAATTGCACAGGTGGTCAGACATGTAGGTGGGGACTAAGGGAATGAAATTAAAAAATGGACTTGAAGATGCATTTAGAAAGTGACGAATGATCCACCCTCAAAAATATAAGGTCCTTTGTACACTGTTAGTAGAAGCATAAAAGATGAAGTGCCTGTGGGACAGTGTTTGGCAGTTCTTCAAAAAATTAAACACAGAATACGACCTAGCAATTCCACTTCTATGTATACACCTAAGAAGATTGAAATGTACATGTTCATACAAAACTTTGTACACAGACATTCATAGTTGCATTAAGCATAGTAAACAAAAAGTGGAAACAACCCATATGTTAACCAGTAAACTGATAAACAGAATAATAATATCCATACGATCGAATTTTATTCAGCCAAGTTCATGTGCTTAGCATGAACAAAGTCAGATGCAAAAAGTCACATACTGTACAAATTCGTTTATATGAAATGTCCAGCACAGGCAAATCCAAAGAGACAGAAAGATTAGTGGTTTACTGAAGAGCCGGCAAAAGAGGAATGGGAATGACTGCTAACAGTATGTATTATGAAATTATTACCACAATAAGTTAACATCTATCACCTCACATAATTACAATTTTTTTTCCCTAGTTAGAATCCACTTAAATTTTTAAACATAGTTTTAGGCATTTTATATTTAGCTTCTGACCCAAAAGATCAAATTTTAAATATCTGTAACACTTGTGGGGAAAATCTTAAGTTCCCAGAATGAGTTATACATAACTAGACACAAAAATGTCTTGAATACATTTGTGCCGATTTGTGCCAAAAGGTACTCAATTCTCATACTTTTCTGCCCTACTCTCTGTAAAATCTTAATTGTCTCAGGATTTCCCTGGTGGTCCAGGGGTTAGGAATCCACCTGCCAACACAGAGGACATGGGTTCAATCCCTGGTCGGGGAACTAGGATACCACAGGCTGAGGGGCAACTAAGCCCATGCACCTCAACTACTGAGCCCAAGTGCTCCAACTACTGAAGCCCTCACACCCTGGAGCCTGGGCTCCACAACAAAAGAAGCCACCACAATAAGAAGCCCATGCACCACAACTAGAGAGTAGCCCCTACTCACCACAACTAGATAAAGACCAGGTGAAGCAATAAAGAGCCTGTGTGTTGCATCAAAGACCCAGCGCAGCCAATTTTTTTTTTAACTTAAATAAAAAAACAAAAGCCTGTCTCAACATGCGATCAATAAAAGGATAAAATATCCAGTTATGCCCATTACTTTGGGACTATTTGGAGGACTGCTTTTGGCAGTTCATAAATATCTTACCTGACAAACCTGCTGAAGCACATACTGTTGCAATGCAAATTGCAACAGCATTACCTCAAAATGTATCTGGCCAGTCAAGATGGAAACCATTTTCAGAAACATGGAAATGTTAATTAAGACCAATACCATACATTTAATATAAAGGCTCAATGATATAACACAAAAAATGTCTAAATAATAGATAAGTTCAAAGTAATGTTATATCTAATGAAATTAGTCTTCATTATGCAAATGATGAAGAAGCAACACACAGCTTATGGATCAAATACAGCTAAAGGATCACAGAAATTTCCTTATTGCCTAAAGATAGAAAGCTCACCCCTATCCAGCAGCTACATTGAGCAGCAAACATAATGCAACAACCTACAGTGGTACTGTTTTTATAGTAATGGCAAAAAAGTTTATTTCCAGTCTTAAACATGGCAGATTTCTTTTCCTACCTCTGATTAGGTACAAAAATAAAAGGTGGAAGAAAAAGGATGTGAGGAAATCTGGCCCACAAAAAACTACATGTTTTTTCCTTACATATAGGTTTTTTTCCTTACGGGCATCCTTGGTGGCTCAGACAGTACAGAATCTGCCTACAATGCAGGAGACCTGGGTTTGATCCCTAGGTCAGAAAGATCCCCTGGAAAACGAATTGGCAACCCACTCCAGTATTCTTGCCTGGAGAATTCTATGGACAGAGGAGCCTGGGAGGCTACAGTCCATGTGGTCACAAAGAGTCGGACACGACTGATTGACTAACACTTTCACAACATCTAAACATCTTTCATCTAACATCTTTCACAACTATCTCATCTAAAATGCTAAAGGCAAACTCTTGAGGTCTTCCTCGTCAAAAGTCTTTCTTATCCTTCCCTTTTTCTAAAAAAAATATGTCCAGTTTTTAGCTTCAACTAGAATTTAAATAATTCTAGTATTCTTGCCTGGGAAATCTCAGAAGAGCCTGGCAGGCTACATACAGTGCATGGGTTGCAAACAGTTGGACACAACTTAGCGACTAAACAGCGAGAAGGGAAAAGAGCGGAATAAGCATTTTGTCCCATATGACATTTCAAAAATAAACCACTGGATGGCAATAGTTACTAGGGAGAATAACCACAGACTCAGCTATTATCACCTAAAATAAAACCCAGCAACCCTAGCCAAAATCTAATTAGAAAAAAACCATTAATTAGCCTAAGCTATGATTTAGCCAAAACTTACTTCCACCAGAAAAACAAACAACAAAAAAACACAATTTCTATCAAGTAAATAGTGCTAAAATTAACATTTTCAATAATATTAATATGGTTTAAGTCATATGACAGCAAAATAAAATCTCACCTGTACATTTGTTACCTTCTCTAAGGGTAAATTTCTGGAAATAGTGAGGGCTAGTTAATAGAGGAAATAGGTTAGTAAAAAACATTCTATCATAAAACATGTATGTAACATTTCTGTTTATATATTCTCTAGTTATATGGTCATATCATGCAAAAAGCAAATAAAGAACACCAACAAATGCCTTTTCACTTACAAATTATGAAATTTTTATTTTTAACATGTTAAATACATTTGTTTTTTGAGTTATGGACTGAAATATTAGTAGTCACAAATATTGCTTCTGGCAATCCTTAAGAATAATCATCACTCCCATGAATTCCCACCAGAGCTATTTAAGAGAAGGGGCTAAATCTTTATTTTTCACTAACTCTTCTTACAAACCTTTAAAAATAAAGCTTCCTTAAGAAATTCAGATTTGATCATTAAAAGTGAAAATGTTTAAATAAAATATTTAAACATCCAAAATATTATATATATGTTTAAATGTATTTGCTATTACTTCTCTTCTCTCTTGTTTAGTTTGTATCTGGAGAGAGAAACTTGTCTTACTTTTCCCACCCAAAGTAAGCCCTCAACTAAGTCAGAATCACACCAATTTTAGAATGCAGGTGGCTTAATACTGGTTTCTACTTGGAGCAGCAAAAAGGATGGGTCAGCATTCCCAGAGATAATTATTGAAGGACACAGTAATTCCTTTTTGCAAAAAAGGTGGTACTCCAAACAGTCACATTCACCACAAACATGCTCCAAGATCCATTCAAAAGGAAAAAGTAATACAGTTGCAATTTGAGACCAAATAATGACAAATTTAGCAAAGAGTTTTGCTAATACTGTTAAGGCCCAATATAATCAGCAACACTGGAAATAATGGAATGAAAAGACTATCCACCCTGCCACAAAAACTTCAGATCCACAATCCTCTTCTCAAAAAAACATCAATGGTATCTTGGGATTTCTGAAGTTAATTAACTTCAATAAGCACAAGAGAGAACCACCAGGCTTTTCCTAATTCTCAGTTAAAGCTGAAGAAAATTAACTCCACTTTTGTGGTGATTGTTGTTATTTAGTTGCTCAGTTGTGTCCCACTCTCTGCGACCCCATGGACTGTAGCCTGCTAGGCAAGAATATTGGGATGAACTGCCACTTCCTTCTCTGGGGGATCTTTCCACCGAGGGATTGAACCAGAGGCTTCTGCTGCGTCTCCTGCATTGCAGGCAGATAGTACTCCACTCTGGTCAACCACAAAAACTTCATTTTTAAACCATATCTTTAATACTGAATCTATTATTTTTTAAAGTTTCTAAACATGGGAGAAAGGAAATAATAGCTACCATTAAGTGCATTTTCCATATATTATTCCACTCAATCATCTTTACTACTCAATGAAGTAGATTAACATCTTCATTTTAACTGAAATTCAGAAAAGTCAAAGAGACTTATCCAAGATGACATAACCATGAGCAGATCTGAAGCCATGTACTTCAGACTCCAAAGCTCACACCATTTTCACCAGACTAAACTATATTAAGGGACTTCCCTGGTGGCCCAGTGGCTAAGACTCTGTGCTCCCAAAGCAGGGGGTCCCGAGTTCAGTCCCTGGTCAGGGAACTAGATCCCACATGCTGCAACTAAGATCTGGTGCAGCCAAATAAATAAATATTTAAAAAAAATAAAAAAATAAACTGTATTAAGTGACTGTTCTAAACATTGGAGTATGACTAAAACAATTACATACTAACCAAATATGTACTAAACAGAGAATCTACAAGTATCATAATGTCAAAGTTTAAAAGTAAGAGCAATGTCAGGAAAAAATCTTTAAATGTGATAGATTATCAAGCCACAAAGAGTTCTTACACAGACAAAGCATGATTTTATTTAAATACTTCTGGTAGCTACAACTACATTATTTCTAACAAACAAACATATAACAAAATTTGTGCCACAACAGGTTTTTTTAAAAAAAGAAGCTTGCTCACATACTCACTAGGAAAGTCACAAGGAATGAAGAACCTGGCAATCAAGTCCAAGAAAATCTTAATGTTGAAAATAGAAACATCGTATCTGCCCTATCATAATAAATGGGTAAGACTGAGGTTAGAGAGAAGTCCTGGCTTCTACTCATTACTCTAAATAAAAAATAAGCATCAAACACTCCAAAGAAATACTTGATTTGAGTAAGTTAAAAAGAGCCTCAAACACCCATAAACCTCCAATTCATACCAATAATGGGAGGAGAGCATAATGACTAAGAGCAAGGAGTCTTAAAACACTAGCCCACTGTTGACAGTGCCATCTTAGCTAACTCGTTTTACCGCTCTTAGCCTTATTTTCCTCAGCTTATAAAATAAGGATAATAGTAGTAACCACATCACAGGGTTATTGATGATTAAGCAAGACACTATATCTAAAACTGCACAGCAGTACTTACTTAACACCTGGTAATCACTCAACAAATATTAGCTGTTATTACTATTACCTTTTTTATTATTAAGGTCAGTTTATCTCTTACTCTCTACTCCACAAAAATATAAAATCCCTTACACTGTCTTAGGCTAACAAGTAATCTGAGCATATTAAACACTATACATATATATTCAAGATACATTGGCTTATTAAATCCAACATTTAATAAGTACCCACTATGTGCCAGACATTCTACTACATACAGGGAACATAAAAATAAATGACATGACTCCTGCTCATAAGACAGATAATCAAATAAATGCAATAAAGTACTAAAGATGCTGTTTAACAGGGAGTTATATATGGACAACATGGGAACACAGAGGAAGGAAGAAATGGTCAGTTCTAGCTGGGGCAGTAATGAAGGAAATCAGAGTTGATGAAATGGAACAAGAAAGTATCCAACAGGATGGGGAAGAGGGCCATTGTAACGGCTGCAGAGTAGTAGTTATAAGCATGGGTTTTATATTCCAAGAAACCTGATTCAAACCCTGGCTCCATTATTACTAGATGTATAACTTTGTGCATGTTATGTAACGTCTCTAAGCTTCAGTTTCCTCATCTATAAATTGGGAATATCACTTTCTTCATATGATAGTTGTAAAGTTTATTTTAGAATATAAAGGTAAGCATTTAGTTCACTGGACAATAAAAACTTAGCATGTAGTAACTATTATCCTGATACTAGAACCCAAAGCAGTGAAGTAATTTACTCCGGACGTTTAATAGCTTGCTATGTTCAGAGAACTACAGCAAATTTGGTATGGCTGAAATATAAAAAGCAAATAAAGGAGGATACAGCAAGGAAAGAAACAGAAACCAAATCCTAAATAACCTGGTATGCCACACCAAGGAATTTGATTTATCCTTTATCTAAGGAACGGGAAGGCTTTTTGCCAAAGGAGTGACATGACTGAACTGGCATTAGACAATTTACTGTGATAGCAGGGTAGAGAAGAATTAGAGGTTTAATCATAGAGGTATTGAATAGATAGAGCCAGGTATTACTACAGTAAGTGTAAGTCAAAGATGATGGTTTGATTTACAGCAGAAGCAATGAGAATACAGAGAAAGAAACAAATAAACAAGATGTTAAGAAAGAAACTACAGGGTTCAGTGCCTGTTTGGATGTGTGTGGTAACAAACAGCAGATGCAAGTTCCAAGGTTTCTAACTACACTGACTAGTTTTAGGGCAATGCAATTTACAGGTGGGGAGAGGGCGGGGGAGGGGGAAAGCAATGAGTTCAGTTTTAGGACTTGAATCTGAGATGTTTATGGAACATACATACAGTAGGCAGTAGGAAATGCTCTTAGACTACTAAAATAGGTAAAAGAGGGAAACCATACAGGTATCTAAGAGAAGAAAGCTCCTATGAGAGTGAAGTACAAATGCCAAAAGCTCTGGAGCAGAACATGCTTGGAGAGTTTACAGAACATAATGTAGTAGTTGTGGTTTTGCTCAAATGTCTTATGCTAATGAAATTTGTATCCTTTCATTTTAAATCACTGCCCCTTTAAACTTGTCACTTAAAGCCCATCAAACTCTTGAAAACACTCAAACATCAACCTTTAGAGTGATCATCCAACTAACACAGGGCAATGATCCCTATACTGCGGTAAGGATTTTAGGCTGTCACAAGACTAGGAAAATATTAAATGAGGTTATGCAATTAAGGTACACACGCCTTGAACAAACACTCAAATATAATCTGTTACTATGTAAAAGTAGTTTAGAAGGGGAAATATAATTTGTATAAATAATTTACCTTGTTTCACATTTCTCTGAAATGTTCATGTTCCTGAAAAGCCTGATGTCTTTAAGGGTAGGCACCATATTTTTTCATCTTTGTAATCTAATCCTAAAGCCCAGAACAAAGCTTAACAAATAGCAGGTTCTAGTTAAATTACTGTGGAATCTGCAATACCAATCAGAATTCTTAAACAGAGTGCCAAGGGTTCTAATCTCTGAAAGATATAATTTTATTATGTAAGATGTGAGTTCATGAAAGAGGCCCTACCCCAAACTAAACATTGCTTTTCCTCAGTAGAGACTGAGAACATGCTTTTAACAGACTAACAAGGAGATAATACACAGTAGTAAGTACTTTTGATAATGTATTTTTATATTATTCAAAATTTTGTGGGGGAAAGGGTGGTAATAGGTCAAATCCATGCTCCTGATTTAAGTATAGCCTTAAATAATAATCTCTTCAAACCAAAAGAAAATAAACTTTTCTTTGTTGTCAGTCAAGTCCCAAGCACATCAGGTACTAAAAGATAGTACACATTCTCACTATTCAGAGCCAAACTAACTAGTAAATTAACATAATTGAGACCATTTGGGCAGTAATATCTAAGATTTGTTTGTGTAATAACACAGGTGATAACACTGGCTTGGGTGTCAAGCGAATAGTATGTTACTCAAATACTGAATTCATACCTCTTAAACAACTGTCAGAAGATACCAGATGCAAACACTCTAATTGACATGTTTTACACTTTATTCTAGTTACCTGTTTATTATTCTGGAAAAAGAAATTCTGTCCATATTCCTCTTGAGGCTATATATACAGTCCACATCAGACGCACTTAGACTACAACTATTCAAACTAACCACCTCCTTCCTCTTCAAGTTAGTCTCCTCTCAAATATATACCCAGTTTCTTTCTGGGAGGGGATGCATAAAAAGACACTACAACAACTTGTTCTTCTGATAGCTTGCAAACACAGGTTTAATCATAAGAGTTCCCAACCATCCACCTTCAGTGTATACAAGAGGAGCAGAAATTTCAAGAGATGAACATTATTAATGGAGAAGGGGTGGGTTTTGTGTGTGACCACAAATTCTGTAGCATACAAAACACCCTCTATTAAGCCTCTTCTGAAGACTAAAGAACAAGAACATATATAGTAACCCAGAAAGGCCAAAAGAATCTCGAAAAAAGAACAAAGTGGAAGACTTAACTTCCCAATTTCAAAACTTACTACCAAAAAACTGTAGTAATCAAGACAGTATGGAACTGGCATAAGACATACAGAACAGTGGAATAAAACAGAAATAAACATTCCAAAAATAAACCATTATATTTTAAAGTCAAACGAATTTTGAAAAGGGGGCTAAGACACTTCAATGGAGAAAGAAATGTCTTCTCAACAAATGGTGCTGGGACAATTAGATATCTACATTTAAAAGAATGAGGTTAGACTTCTATTTCACATCTATAAGATCTCAAAATGGGTCTCCCCTGGTGGTCCGGTGGTTTAAGCATCTACCTGCCAATGCAGGGGACACAGGTTCCATCTCTGCTGTGGGAAGATTCCAGATGCCACGGGGCAACTAAGCCTGTGTACCACAACTGCTAAGCCCACACTCTAGAGCCCCCGAACCACAACTACTGAGCCCACAAGCCACAACTACTGAAGCCCATGAGCCCTAGAGCCTATGCTCTCTGCAAGAAAAGAAGCCACCGCAATGAGAAGCCACGCACCACAACTACAGAGGAGCCCGCACTTGTCACAACTAGAGAAAGTCCACACATAGCAACACAGACCCAGTAGAGCCAAAAATAAATAATTTCTTCAAATCTCAAAATGGATCAAAGACCTAAATGTAAGAGCTTAAAGTATAAAACTCTTAGAAGAAGAAAACAAGAGTAAATCTTCATAACTCAGAATTATGCAATGGTCTCTTAGACATGACACCAAATACACAAGCAACAAAAGAAAGAGTAGGTAAATATAAAAACTGGGCCCAACCAAAGATTTTAAATTTAATGGCACAATCAAGAAAGTGAAAAGATAGCTGACAGAATGGGAAAAAATATTTCAAAATCACGTATCTGATAAGGGACAGTATCCAGAATACATGGGGTTTTTTCCCCTAAAAACGAACAAACATAATTCAACAATAAAAAGATAATCCAACCAAGAAATGGGGAAAAGATTTGAAAAAACACTTCTCCAAAGACATGCAAATGGACAACAAGCACGTGAAAAGATACAACTTCACTAGTCACTGGGGAAATGCAAGTCAAAGTCACAATAATCTCCATACCCACTAGGATGGCTATTAAAAAAATGTTAGCAAAGATGTGGAGAAATTAGAACCTTCATATACTGTTGGTGGGAATGTAAAGTCATGAAGTTGCTATAGAAAACAGCCTGGTAGCTTCTCAGAAAATAAAAGTTATGATGTGATCAAGCTATACACTCAAGGGAAATGAAAAGATATCATCATAAAAAACTTGCATACCAATGTTCATAGTATCATAATTTATAATAGTCAAAAGATGGAAATAATCCAAACATCAACCAATGAACAAAATGTTGTATATCCACAAAACATTTCAATTTAGTACTGGCACATGATAAAGTGAAAGTGAAAGTCATTCAGTTGTGTCCAACTCTTTGCAGCCCCATGGACTAGACAGTCCATGGAATTCTCCAGGCCAGAATACTGGAGTGGGTAGCTGTTCCCTTCTCCAGGGGATCTTTCCAACCCAGGGATTGAACCCAGGTCTCCAACATTGCAGGCGGATTCTTCCAAGATCAGACGAGATCATGTGTATTCAGGGTGGTATAGCCGTAGACTGCAGGTGGATTCTTTACCAGCTGAGCCACCAGGAAAGCCCGATACGTGATACAACATGTAGAAATCTTGAAAACAATATAATAAGTGAAAGACATGAACACAAAAAAATCACATATTGTTTGATTCCATTTATACGAAATTTCCAGACTAGACAAATCCAGAGAGGCAGAAAACAGATTAGTGATTACCAAAAGCTGCAGGGACAGCAGAATGGGAAATGCCTGCTAATGGGTACAAGGTTTTGTTTGGGGTGATGAAAATGTTTTAAAACAGATAATGGTGAAGGTTGTACAATTCTGTGAATATATTTAAAAACAACTGAAATTGTACAATTTAAAGAGTGAATTCTATACTATGTGAATTCTATTTCAATTTTTTCAACTTTAGGAATGTGAATTCGAATAATACTTTTGAAATTTGTTAAATTTCCTATCTTGATAAATAAATACACTGTGGTTATGTAAGAGAAAAGGCATGATGTATGCAACCTACTTTCAAGTTATGCAGAAAATAAATTTGAGAGACAGAAGGATACAGGAAAGGGATAAAATGAACACAATTGGTCTGTCTGGACAAAGGTTATATGGGGGGGAGTTCTTTGTACTATTCTTGCAACTTTCTAGTAAGTTTGAAATTATATCAAAATAAAAAGTAGCAAAAAAGAGGGAGAATATATCCTTGGTATCTGCTCTTTGATAATGATAGTTTATGTCACATGTCATTGAATTAGCAACTGTATATTTTTTAAAAGGCAAAATCAGAAATTTAGCAGAATAGGTAAACATGAGAAAAAAAAGTCAATTAGAAGCTGATTAAGTGCTGCAAGTACAGTGTACCACTCAAGGTATCAACTGACATGGCCTTTACTTTCTGACTCGGATTTCATAAAATGCCTATATGAAAACTTTAAAATTCTACATTATTAAAGAAAATACTACAGGTTCATTTATCTAGATTTAATACCAGATCGAGATAATTTTTTCAAAACTGAACTCACCTCTAGTGATAAAAAGAATAAAGATTATTATTTCTAGCATTTAATCAGTATGTGAAGCATTGTGATCAGTCACAAATTAGTTAATATGAGGACAAACTGGGGAAAAAAACCCACCATATTAGAGAAACATCTACTTACAGCACAGTATTCCACGTGAACTGGATTCAATGGCTTTGGGAAGACATTAGTGAAAGTTCAGTCTTCCAATGTTTCGAATGTTTTGTCAATCTCAAGCTTTTTGATTTGCTAATATCAACTGTGGTGAATCAATTAAGTAAGATCTATACTCAAACTTGTTCTCATAAAGCAATCTATAGATTCAGTGCTGCTGCTGCTGCTGCTGCTAAGTCGCTTCAGTCGTGTCTGACTCTGTGCAGCCCCATAGATGGCAGCCCACCAGGCCCCGCCGTCCCTGGGATTCTCTAGGCAAGAACACTGGAGTGGGTTGCCATTTCCTCCTCCAATGCATGAAAGTGAAAAGTGAAAGTGAAGTCGCTCAGTTGTGTCCGACTCTTAGCAACCCCATGGACTGCAGCCTACCAGGCTCCTCCATCCATGGGATTTTCCAGGCAAGAGTACTGGAGTGGGGTGCCATTAATCCCTATTAAAATCCTACAGCATTTTTCACAGAAATACAAAGACCAATCCTAAAATCCACAAGCAATCTTAAGGAAATGTGACATCTTGCCGCTGCTGCTGCTGCTTCGAAGTTGCTTCAGTCATATCCGACTCTGTGCGACCCCATAGACGGCAGCCCACCCGGTTCCTCGGTCCCTGGGATTCTCCAGGCAAGAACACTGGAGTGGGTTGCCATTTCCTTCTCCAATGCATGCATGCATGCTAAGTCACTTCAGTCGTGTCCGACTCTGTGTGACTCTATGGACAGCAGCCCACCAGGCTCCTCTGTCCACAGGATTCTCTAGGCAAGAATACTGGAATGGGTTGCCATTTCCTTCTCCAAAAACAATCTTGATAAAAGAACAAAGTTGGAGGACTAATGCTGCCCAATTTCAAAACTTAACTACAAAAACTACAGCAATCAATACAGTACAATACTGGTATAAAGTCAGTCATAAAAACCAAAGAAATAGAACAGAAAGTCCAGAAAAAACTCTCCCCCATATGACCAATTAATTTCAACAAGGATGTCAGGGCCATTCAAAGGAGAAATTATAGTCATTTCAACAAATGGTACAGGAAAAACTGGATATCCACAAGCTAAAGAATACAGTTAAGACTGCGATCTTACACCATATACAAAAATTAACTCAAAATGGCTCAAATATCTAAACGTAAGAGCTAAAAGTTTAAAATTCTTAGAAGAAAACATTGGGAAAAAAATCTTCAAGACACTGGATTTGGCAACAACTTTATGGATATGAAAGGGCTTCCCCAGTGGCTCAGGGGTAAAGAATCTGCCTGTAATGCAGGAGTTGCAGGTTCGATCCCTGGGTTGGGAAGATGCCCTGGAGGAGGGCGTGGCAACCCACTCCAGTATTTTTGCCTGGAGAATTCCACGGGCAGTGGAGCCTGGCAGGCTACAGTCCATAGGGTCTCAAAGAGTTGGACACGACTGAGCAACTTTCACTTTCACTTCCCAATTAGACTGGAAGATCTATGAAGGCCAAGATTCATGATTATTTTTTTCACCATTGTTTATACCCAGTTGTTCTGCACAGTGCCTGACATACACTAGATGGTCAGTAAATAGCTACTGAATGGAGAACAGTGTGAGACTAAAGCAACTTAGCACACATGCACGTTATGGATATGAAATCAAAAGCACATACAATAAAGGAAAAAATCAGATAAACTGAACTTCATCTAAATTAAAACCTTTCTAAAAATTCTTTTATTTATTAATTTGGCTGTGCGGGATCCTAGTTGGGGTGTGGGACCTACGATCTTTGCTGCAGCATGCAGGATCTTTTAGGTGCAGCACTTTTTAGTTGCAGTATGTGGGATCCAGTTCCCCAGTGGGAAATGAACTCAGGTCCCCTGCACTGGAGCTCAGTCTTAGCCACTGGACTACCAGGGAAGTCCCTAGAATAAAACCTTCAATCCCTGGTTGCAGAACTAAGGATCCCACGTGCTGCTGGGCAACCAAGCTCCTGCACAGCAATTACTGAGCCTGAGTGCTCTGGAGATCATATGCCACAACTACAGCAGACTTGCCCCAACAAAAGATCTTGCATGATGCAACAAATACCCCACGTGCCAAAACTAAGGCTCAATGCAGTCAAATAAATAATATTACAACTGTTTAAGCACAAAAGGACAACAGAGTAAAAAGGCAACCAGTGGAATATGAGAAATGTGTGTAAATTATATTTATATATATATATATGATATGATAAGGGATTAACATCCAAAGAACTCCTACAATTAATGAAAAAACAACTCAACTAAACATGAGCAAAGGAGGAATTTCCCTGGCAATCCAGTGGTTAGGACTCAGCACTTTCACTGTGGGGGTGGGTGGGGCCAGTTCCATCCCTGGTCAGGGAACTAAGATCCCACAAATTCCAAGATGTGGCCAAAAAAAAAGGGCAAAGGATTTGAATAGACATCTCGCCAAAGAAGAGACACAAATGGCCAAGAAGCACATGAAAAGATGTTCAATATCACTAATTTTTAGGGAAATACAAATCGAAACCACACCCATTAGGATGACTAGTCTCAAAATCGAAAACAAGAAGATTGGCTAGAATATGGAGAAACTGGAAACCTTGTGCTTTGCGAGTGGGAATGTAAAATGGTACAGCTGCTATAGGAAAGCAGTACTGTGGTTCCTCAAAAACTTAAAAATAGAATCAACAGATGATCCAGCAATCCCACTTCTAGGTATATACCAGAAAAGAATCAAAAGCAGGGACTCAAAAAGGTATTTATACACCCATGTTCACAGCAGCATATTAACAAAAGCCAAAAGGTAGAGAAGCAATCCAAGTGTCCATCAACAGATGAACAAAAATGTTATATACGTAACAATAGAATAGTATTCAGTTAAGTTTCACACAAGCTTCCCTCCTCACTCAGAGGGTAAAGAATTTGCCTGCAATGCAGGAGACCTGGGTTTGATCCCTGGGTTGGGAAGATCCCTTGGAGGAGGGCACGGCAACCCACTCTAGTATTCTTGCCTGAAGAATCCCCATGGACAGAGGAACCTGGTGGGCTACAGTCCATGGGGTCGCAAGGAGTCGGACACGACTGAACGACTAAGCACAGCACAAGTTTCACACATGCTGAAAACATAGATGAACCCTGAAGACGCTATGCTAGGTAAAATAAGCCAATCACCCAAAGCAGAAGAACTGAATGATTTCACTTATTTGAGATACCTAGAGTAGACAAAATCACAGAAAAGGAAGTTACTTGTGATTAAGGGGCTGGAGAAGGGAGGACAGGGCGTTACTGCTTAATGGGTACAGAGTTTCAGTTTTGGAAGATGAAAAGGTTTTGGAGATGGCTAGTGGTAATGGTTGCACAACAATGTGAATGTACTTATAACCACTTTAAA
Organism: Bos javanicus; assembly: GCF_032452875.1. NCBI lineage: Eukaryota > Metazoa > Chordata > Mammalia > Artiodactyla > Bovidae > Bos > Bos javanicus. The sequence continues at coordinate 51,141,833 of NC_083874.1, read as the reverse complement.
ATGGTAAATTTTTTATTTTTCTGGTAGTCAGGTGGTTAAGACTTCTTGCTTCCACCACACGGGATGTGAGTTTCATCCCTGGTCTGGGAACTAAGATCCCACATGCTCAGGGTGACAAAAAAAACAGGTAAATTTTCTGTTGCACATATTTTAACACAATTTTTTTTAGCCCTTTTCCTTCTTTGTTAAGTGTGTAAAAAAGAGTCCTCATTTTACAAACTCAAATCAGACAAGTATATGAGGGTATATAATTGGCATATTTATAAGCTGGATCCAACAAAAAACTCACTGCACACACAATCCAAAATACATTTGTCTGTATATTTACACAGTAACTCCTACAAAGTAAATACAAAGTTACTTCTCATCACTTTAGTTTAGTACATATGTGATACATGTACTGAAACATATACAAACATATTTAAAACAAAGGAAGTTTTTTTCAACCAGAACATCAAAGGCAACTTTTTTCAACTCATTATTTTCTGCAAATATACAGCAAGGTTAATTTTAATGGTTCTGTTCAGCTTTAGTAAGTTATGTGTATGCTCCTGAAATATAGCCAAAGTTTTAGATTTTAATTTCCAAGGTAACAGTACTTGTGACTTTGTTGTTTAGTCACTAAGTCGGTTACGGGCTCGACTCTTTTGCCACCCCAGGGACTGACTGTACACAGCTCACTGGGCTCCTCTCTCCATGGATTTCCCAGGCAAGAATACTAGAGTGGGTTGCCATTTCCCACTTCCTTCTCCACAATTGGGGGAAAAAAAGAAGGTTAAAATGGTGAATTTTGTTATGTTTTACCACAATTTAAAAAACTGTTCTCAACCTAACTGTCCTCATCACATAGCATCATAACAATTTAATAAACTGTTCTGTTCAGCTCTTTGGTTCCTGGGGCTAATCCCTGGGAGTTTACTTGCTTTTTTTAAAAACTGCAAACTAATGCAGGTGAATCAAAACATTAGGATACAGTGGGATATCTACATAAAAACAAACCAAAAAACCCATTTTTACTAACAAAAGCAGCATCCATTCAGCGGAAAACTTTGTGAGAACAGGAGGATATACAGTGGAGGAAGAGCATAATGTACTCTTGATAAACTGTTGCTAAATTTCAGCTTATCAAGTAAAAAAGCTTTATATACAACTTTGCTTTACTCCTGGTTTAGGTAAAGTTGACCAGAAAAAAAGGTAAACCCGTCAACCATCATAAAGCAAATGATCTTCATTCACAAGAACTGTACACTGTAAGTTACTATAAGACAGCACACAGATTTTAATTTTTATAAATTAAAACCAATGTTTCCTATTAGTGGCAAAGGTGCAAAGTTGGGTATCTGCCTTTCTATATTGGTACTTTTAATATTTAATTCTCTTAAAATGAATAATGAGAAGGCCTGAACTTTTCAAGTTTAAGCGCAATGACAAAATTACCTTAAAGTTGTGTTACTCTGATCCCCAATGGTACATCTTTGACTGCCTTCTTAAAATAAATTGATTCACATGGCAGTCATCAATTTCATTATATAATATAAAAGCTTTTCAACAAGGTCAACTACAGATTATATGCTAGTTTGAGACATATGTTTCTTAAGTAAGTGTTAGTTGTTCAGTGGTGTCAGACTCTTTGTGACCTCATGGACTGTAGCCCACCAGGCTCCTCTGTCCATGGAATTCTCCAAGCAGAATACTAGACTGGGCTGCCATTTACTTCTCCAAGGGATCTTCCCAAAAGGGGCAAAACCTGGGTTTCAGGCATTGCAGGCAGATTGTTTATCATCTGAGCCACCAGGGAAGCTCATAGGCATTTCTTAAGCAATTAATTATTAATAAATTCATGCGTCAGAAAAGAAATAGTCAGCAGGACAATACAGCAGTTAAGTACAATAGGAGTCACGTGACCTATTTTCTACTATAAATTAGCTGTGTGATCCTGAGCAAGTTATTCAGATCAATGGTTCCCAGACTTTTGAGGCTTTACCCAGAGTCCTAACATGAACTTTCCAATTTGATATTTTGTCAAACACAGATATTTTAAAAATTAATTTTCATAACAGTACAAAGGGCATTAACTCAAAATAGAAAAAAAGTGGGAAAAGATTGCTTATGAGAATTTCACTACATTGTCCTTACTTTTCTGACTTCATTATGGACTTATAAAACTTCAATATAGATTAAGCAAGTAATTATTGGAGGCAGAGCATTGGTAACCAAAAACTCTGCCTACTTCTTAATGTGAAATAGCATGAGTTCTGGATTCAAATCCTAGCTTTATTGATTTCTAGCTGTATAAATAACACTAACCATATTTTATTGCTTTCTGGATTGATCATTTCTCTGAACCTACATTTATTCATCTATCAAAGCGTAGATAATACCCACCTCAAACGGATGTTGAGTGATTAAATAAAATAACCGAAGTATATACCATGGTGTGTGTGTTAGTCGCTCAAGTCGTGTCTGATTCTTTGGGACCCCATGGACTGTAGCCCACCAGGTTCCTCTGTCCATTGAATTCCCCAGGAAAGAATACTGGAGTGAGTTGCATTCCCTTCTCCAGGGTATCTTCCTGACTCAGGAATCGAACCTGGGGTCTCCCGCATTACGGGCAGATTCTTTACCGTCTGAGCCACCTGGGAAGCCCTTATATATATGGTATTGGACTATAATAAGCATTCAGTAAACAGTAGCAGTTACCTAAAAATGAGATGAGACAGGACTATCACCAAGATTCTGTGACTATATAGACAAGCAACAGGAGAGGAAAATTGTAAATAATAATGTCCAAGAAGATATATTGGAAGAGTTCATTTATAATGCACTGAAAAAAAGATAAAGAATTTATTAAAACTTTGGTTCTGTAGGAAGGTAAATTTCCAACTCAAGACTAATACTAAAATTTTATTTATCTTATCTCATTGAATCAGAAGACCAGAGTTGATTTTCAGAGGTCATCATTCTACCACCAGATAGGCTCAGAAAAGAATGTGCCTAAACTCATCTCCAAAGCTTCATTCTTAACATGTTTTATCACTTTGATTAGATAAAAAGTCTAAATTCTTATCAAATTCACCATTTAAAAATCTCACATGAATAGTATGTTATCTTTTGTATAATAATGGGGAAAATAAAACTATACATTTGTATTTCCATAATGATATTCTGATAGGACATCAAGACATTAAAAGTATAAAGGGCAGGTCAAGACCTTTTTACTGTGTTTGCATTAGTCTTATGAACTATGCAAATATAAATCACCTATCAAAATGTACTAAATAATAACCAAAAGAAAATCTCTACATACTTCAAGTTTCACAACAAGGTTTTCCTCTACCCATACCTAGTCAACTCTGTTTTGACCTGCCATTCATACAACTATACTCATCAATGAATGATTTTATGTAAATAGAATGAAACTTGTGCAAGGTTGGTACTCATGTAATATAAAAAATTTGTTATTGTCATAATACGTCATTTTTCCTTCAACTGACATTCTCATCTCTCCAAAATCTGCTCACTAGAATACAAAGGTATATTTCCTATTTTATCACTGTGTGTGTGTGTGTGTGTGTGTGAGCTCAATCGTGTCCGACTTTTGCGACCCCGTGGACTGTAGCCCACCAGGCTCCTCTGTCCATTTGATTTTCCAAGCAAGAATACAGGAGTGGGTTGCCATTTCCTGTTCCAGGGGATCTTCCCAACCCAGGGATTGAACCTGAATCTCTTGCACGTCCTGCATTTGTAGGTGTGTTCTTTACCACTGTGTCACCTGGAAAACCCTGTTTTATCACTACTGCTGATAATTTATGGAATAAGGCCTTTCTACCTTTAACAAAGTCCCCATAAAAGTTTTTTAGAAATTCATTTTCATGGGCAATAAATGAATTTTTCAAAAACAACATAGCATTTTAAAGTTTCCTAAAATTATAAATTTATCATGGAAAATTTATAACATTAAACCTGTCAGTACCCACCCTCTTTCAATTTCTCTCTTGTTCAGTTATGAACATAAGCCCTGAGATGTTATTAAAAGCAGTGACTCACCTTGTTTACCTGAACTTTGAATATAGAGTACTGATGACAAAATTGCCATCCCAGATAAGAGTGGGCCTCTAGACCAGTGGTTCTCAGGGGTGATTTTGTCCCCAAAGACATTTGGCTTTGTCTAAGGTCATTTTGGGGCTTCCCTGGTGGCTCAGTAGTAAAGAAAGAATCCACCTGCCAAGCAGGATTCGATCCCTGGATGGGGAAGATCCCTTGGAGAAGGAAATGGCAACCCACTCAAGTGTTCTTGCTTGGAAAATCCGATGGACAGAGAAGTCTGGCAGGCTACAGTCCATGGAGTTGCAAAAAGACATGAACACAACTTAGTGACTAAACAACAACAAAGGACATTTTTAGCTGTCACAATTAATTAGGTGTGTTCTACCAGCATCCAGTAGGAAAAGGACAGGGATGCTGCTAAAAAGTCAGGAGTGCCCCTCACAACAAAGAATTAATATAGCTCCAAATTTCGATACGTTTCAGTTGAGAAACTTTGCTCCATACAGTAGACTGTAAATAACCCTAAAGGAAATGATCCATCTCCTATTAGAGAAAATCAGAAGGAACCTCTGTATGGCTTGTGCGTTTGACTCTTAACATAATTTTCAGGGAAAAAAAAAATCCCTACAAAGCTTTTGCTATAATTTGCTATAAAATGTTAAACCCAATTTCCTTTTGCTTTTACCTAATTGTAAATATAGCATCTGCCTCAGATTAAAAAGCCTCAACAATGCTTTCTAATTGCAATGATTTCTAATTTATAATCTTTTAAGTGTGTATAGGAACAGGTAAACATATATGCATTGGCTTATATAGGCCTAGAAATTTTACTCAAAGGAAGACTGTAATACTCATTACCTCTAAGTGGGATCTGAAAGGTCAGTAGGGGTGAGGAGAACTTTTTACTTTTCATATTATATCTACTATCTACACTGTTGAACTTTTAACCATAAGATTATATTACTTTATTATTTTTTTAATTTTAAAAGGAAGATGTCACACACGTATACATACAGTATATGCATACATTCTTAACACAGAAAAATTAAAGGTCATAAACTTCACCAAAACCCTCTCTTTAGAACTTTATTTTCCTTTAACCTTACTTTAAAAAAAAAAAATTACAAATCTAAAATTAACATTTAAAAATTATTTTTTAAATAATTTTCAACCTGATTTCTATTCTGAAAAATGGGTACATTTCAAAGGAATCCAGGGCAAGTTCTGACTCCTCTGTTCAAGGCCCTTGACAGCTAATGAACATGCTCAACATGTCTGAAGAAATACAAAACAGGTATCCACCCCAATGTTTAAAGCAACAAGAATCAATTCTAATATAAGAACTTTACAAAAAGATCCAAGCTTCTTCTTCAAACTAAAAGGTCTTTTGACTCAGCCAGCAAGAGAAAGTACCTTGTTTTGTCTTTTTTTTTCCTCAGATGTAGGCTCTAACAATGAATAGAAAAGAAATCCTTAAAGTATTTATATCTTTGTATACCAAATATCTACTCCCTACTCAAAATCCTTCAGCTAATTCTAGAGCAAATGCTCTAAGCCTCCATATTTCTTATTCATTTCTCACCTACTCCTGCCCCACTTGGGGAACAAGACAAACTTCACTCACATACTCTTCTGAATGTCTACATTCTAAATATTTGGTTCTAAAACATCTAGAGGTATAACGAAAATTAAAATTCTACTATTATTCATCAAATGCCAGTTGGGTAAGTATTTTTTGAAGAATATTACTTATGATCTTTTTACACTAAATGAAACTCAAAGGTAATAATAAGGGAGAAGACTATGATCTTGTCAGAGAGAAATGAGAAAATCCAAGAAATCTGCTTGAGAAAAAAAGGTCATTTCACTCACAAAGGCACAGACTATACCCTACCACACATTCAACATACACTAGATATTCCAGGAATTTCTTTTTTTATATGATATGGATGAATAGGACATAAAAACAAAATTTCCTTTCTCCTCAGGTTAAGAAAGAATCTATATGCATATTGAGCATTATCTTAGACTAGGCTCAAGTTTGTGGGTACTCTAGAAATCTCTATCCAAAAGTGATGTCTACCTATATACACTTAATATCTAAATCTTTTAAGCATAGAAAATTTAGGAGAAGAAGAAGTTCTTCTACCATTAGCCTAACTGGCTGAAGGAATCGTGAATAATTTCTATGATAACACCAAAGAAAATCACACAAAAGGTGTGAATTCTGCTCACAGCTTTTAACAGCCTGGTGTGAAGACTCCAAATGAAATAAGCTGTGTGTATGAACAAACCTTGCAAAACTGGTTACTTCAAAAGCTCATTTCTCCAGATATAACACAGAAGCCCATAGAGTTAGAGATTCATAACTACGGAGGCTCACTAGCACTCTACCTCTGACGAAATTTAAGACTACTACTGAAGTAAAAACAAATGTGTGATCTCTCACTTCATCAATGACAACTGTGCAAAAATGGTTCAGAAAATCAAGAACATCATCCTTCTATCACATTCAGACCAAAGCAAACTTTTTCAGTCTAACAAGTTTCAAAGAAAAACAGACTCTAATCTTTACTTCCTAGGTAAAAAGTAACTATATTCTAGGTTCATCTCTCATCAATTTTCATTCAAAGTCTAAATGAAAGCCTTCCACAAGCTCAGGAGTGGAAGTGCCCCAGAGACACTCTCCATAACTGCCTACTCAAAATCCTGTACCACCTTGGCTTAGAAGTTATTTCTCTTTTGGTGAAAATAAAAGACAGAGACATTCAAGGAACTGTCTCCTTTACAACCCACAAAGTTTATTCCAAGCAAAATACTGGGGTTAGAAAAAACTAAAAGAATTCCTGTTCAGATCAAGAATGGTAAGACTGCACTAATTGTATTCTACAACCCATAAATACAGTTTCTCCTTATTCCTCTCAATACAACAGCCAGAACAGCTGTACATACACAGAAGCCCCTGTACTTTAAGACCAAGATCAGAGGTTAAAATAATTGGTCATAGGGGATGAACCAGGCACCTTAGAATCAAAATAGAATACTCTGAGCTCTTAGAACAACAGTCACCACAGGACAGAACTATAACAAAGCCATAGTCAGGGGGAGAAAGTACAAACGTCAAATATCTCCTTTAGCCCTAGAGCCCGAAAGTTGATGCCTCCCATTCCAGGTTGCCTAGACCTAAAAATGTCCAGTATGCGCCTAACAGCTGAAAGGAATGAAGGTCCTGATAACAAATTTCCCTCACTGCAAAAGGTTTCCAAAGAGGATCTCATCTTCTCCAAGCCTAAAAATCTCCAGAGTTCAGCCATCCAGCTGTTGCGAAGCCCAAACGAGAACTGGAACCTTCTCTTCCTGTCTAACTTCACACAGTCCCAGGTGCAAGGACCCACGTGACTTTTCAGCGCAAAAGCAGAGAGCTCCTTAGTACTCACCTGTCTCAGACCAAACTGGAATTAAGAACCCTCCTTTAGCACACAAGTAAGGCATAAGGCAAATAATGCCCAATCCTTCAACTCAGAGAAGAGACACAGTACAGTGGCAACGTTCTTTACGCAAGCCAGCCCTCTCTGTCTGTCTCTCACCCTCACCCTCTCTCTGTCCCGCTCTCTCAGTACCAAGGGCAGGGACTCTGGCAAGACCCCGCCCCCACCCTCGTCTCCAAAGCGGGGTGGGCGGGAGGTGCCCGAGGAGTCCCGCTTCCCGCGCGAAGCTCAGAGACCAAAGGACTCCCTATTGTGGGTCTATGGATGGTGACGGGAACCGGTCCGACTCGAGCCGAAGAGTAAGCCGAGGGCGCACTAGGCCCGCACCGCCGCCACTGCAGCCCGGGAGCCGATCGCTGACAGTGAACGACTCCATCTGGGCAGCGGGAGGGTGGCCCGAGCCCTGCGCCGGCCCAGAGAGAATTCGTGTCTCAAGCTGTGTAGAAAGCAGGGGTCCTAGAGCCGTACCTCGGACACCTCGTCCTCGTCGCTACCAGAGGCACCACCTCCACCCCCGGTCCTCAGGACAGCAGCCGCCAACTTGAAATCCAGCGCCGCGTCCCCTCCGCCTGCACCGCTGCTGCCTCCACCGACTCCCGGAGCCGGCCCGGCCTCCCCGAAGAGTCTCACAGTGCGGATTCCCAGCCCGACCCCTCCCGGCGGAGGCGGCTCCGAGGCCCCGGCTGGGGCGGATCGCGGAGCCACCGAGTCCAAGTCCTCCTCAAAGGAGGTGCCGCCGCCTCCGCCGTCGGTCAGCATGGTTCGCACGCGGAGCCGGAGACGCTGCCGAGTCACTCGCGGCCGCGGCCACCGCCGCCGCCGATCCCGGGAACGAGAGAAGCAGCAGGAGGAAGAAGCGTCTCCTTCCCCCCGTCCCAGCAGCGCCACTAACTTCTCACTGCCTAACCTGCTGCCTCCCGCCCCGCACACTCGCCACTGGCTGCAGCTCCCCAGCGGCTGCAGATTATTGGTCAAAGTGACCCGTCGCTCAGGCTCTTCGTCACGCGCTGTTCGCTGGCTCGAGGCCCTCAAGCTGCGTTGACCAGCGCAGGCCTAGGCGGTTGCGAACACCCGCCTCCTATTCCCCACGCGCCGACTTCCGGTCTTTTTCTATGTCTATTGGCCAGTCTCTCTGACTATCGCCTCACGACCTTAAAATGGATTAGTTGGCCTTGTGGTCAGTCACAGTGACCCCAGACAATGGGAAACTTCATTGGCGACATAAAGTGTCGGTCACTTTGTCACAGGACGTCGCGTGGTACAATTGGTCAGTAAGGATACCATTCATCCCGCCCCCATCTGAGGTGACGGGAAAGGGTTGGGGAATTTCCACTCTTGATTAAAATGACGGCTGCAGTGACGACCTGCAAGAATTGGTGAGATTTGGAGTGAATTCACCCAGGGCTTAGTAAGGCTCTTACGTCAAGTGTGCAAGAGGCAAGGAGGTAACGCAGCTCCCACCTGTCGCTCTCCGCCAGGCGCGGAGAGTTCCTGCACGGGGATTGGAGGGAAGAAGCTATCAGTCTCAGCTAGGCTCCACCTTCCTGCCAATCCCTGGTTGGAGAAGCGGTGCGTCAGTCACTAGAGAGGTCGCCTCCTCTGGGACAGGTGAGGCTGTGTAAACTCAGCTTCAGTCTCTGGGTGGGAGTGGGGGATTAGGACAGGCAAGTGAGCGGGGACGTTCCGGCTGCGTGCCACCAGCCTTTCCGAGCGGAGCCTAGACCGCCGAGCTGAGGGAACCAAAGAGGCTGCTGAGGATGACCGCCGGGAGGCGATTCGGCCAGCCTGCCTGCCTGGACGTGGCTGGGCTCGGCTGTTCTACAACCTGCGGGCGGGGTCGCCCCGCGGGGCTACGTTCTCTTGCCTGTTGAAGGCGGCGGGCCTCAGGGCTGGACAGCGCCATGCCTCAGTACTGGGAACTGTCCCACGAAGGAGGGTGGGAAGGCCGCGACAGCGTGCGGAATCACACCGCGGGGCAGAACGCAATGGTTCAGGGTGCGTGCTCTGGCGCAGTTTCGAGTTTTAGTGCCGCCACTTACTTGCTGTTGTGACCTCCCGGCGTTAGTTGTTTAATCTCTGTGACTTTCAGTTCGTCCGTATGCAAAATGCGGATAATATTAGTACCTCCCTGATTGACTTGTTGTTTTGAATAAATTGGTAACAACTTCAGGTTCTTAGCAAAGTGCCAAACTTATAGCAAAGACTCATTTTTTTAGTCACTTTTCCGGAGTCCTCCACCTACCCCTGGCAGCCAAACTAATTTTTGTCAGGTCTCTGATGCGAAACAAGGCTAGCTAAGGGGGTCTTCTACCCTTAGCTTTAAGGAGCGTTCTCTTTACCTCTATTATCTTTCTCTATCGCCTTTGTCAGTGAGGGCTTTAAAAGTTTGAATGGCGAATATTCTTTGACCCAGAGAATGTCCATATGAGTTTAACCATGAGAGACTGGCTAAAAACAAAAACTTTGGTATTGGCTACTCTCTTGCAGCTTTAACAAAGGGCTTTGTATATCTTGATTGTGTAATTTTTAAAATTTCACCTCCCTTGAACTGGAATCTAAAAATTCTACCAAAAAATTATTTTGAAAATGACTTTTAAAATAAATTCTGCCAAACATTTATTTAAAGAGCTTTTTGAAGATGGTGAACATTTGGTAAATGCTTGCTTTGGCATTTCACATGCCTAAAAGAGACTATTTTCCATGAACAGAATATTTTAGGTAAATATTCCTTCTAGATAGTACATCATAGAAAGTGGGGGAAAAGTACCTTTTCTTGAAAACTGTTTTGATGTAAAATGCCATGTACACTGGCTTTAGTTAGAATTTATGGAGCTTAATTACATTATATCTTCAGTAGGCATGTGTGACTAGGTCACAACTCAAATTAATAGCACCAACAAAAGAAACCCAGCACTGCCCAACCCACATCAAAGCTGGATTATCCAGAATTGGTATGGCTACATCCTTAGGCAAAAACAGGTATTGACTGGTGCAACACTACAAAGGAACTGTTTGTCATTCTTACCACTAATACAAATATAATTTCTGATAAAGCTCCCTGAACAAACTCTTTAAATTCATTTAAACAAATGTAATGAATCTCAAGGACTGACAGAAAGAAAATCTGGATATATACATTTCCCCCAGTATATTTAAAAAAGAAAAATACACTCTCTACTTAGTTCCTAACAACTTATCCTGAGTATAACTGAGAAAATATGATTGAGCAATGACCTTTGTTTCACCAAGAACTGTACTGGAGACACTTGTCAGTAGTTTGACAGTCAGTATTCGAGTTAGGACCTCTCAGTCTCCTAGATTTTGGTGACTGCTATAAAGAGTCTACATTAAATATAATTTAATATTTCCATATATGCAAAATTCTTGTGGTTTTACAAATGTGAAAACTAATTGAAAAATCATCATATCAAGTAACACATTTGATAAATATATAAAGTCATTCTCAGGACTTCCCTGATGGTCCAGTGGTTAAGACTTTGCTTTCCAATGTAGGGGGTACAGGTTTGATCCTTAGGAGGACTAAGATCCCACAGCCTGTGCTGTGCAGCAAAAAAAAAAAGTCTTATTCAGGGTAAAATATCAGTAAGTATTAATGTGATTTAATGGGTAACCTTGGTTTTGATATATATTAAGATGGTATTTACTACTGGGAAAAAAAAGATACACTGATATTTCAAATTCTGAATAAGTAGTGGAGTACAATATCCCTCTTAAAAGTATATTTGTTGGAAATTAACATTAGAATAAAATATTTCCCACAGAAAACCAGTGGGAATATTTATTAAGGTGTAGTTGTAATGTGTTGCAAAGCACTGTCTTCCTTTTGATCATCTTTCAGACAGAGAAGCAAAAGGGAAGACTGTATAGCCCAAGGGTTTTTTGTTTTTTTTTTTTAAACTGCATCTTTTGTTTATTTATTTATTTGCTACACCACACAGCTTGTGGGATCTTAGTTCCCCAGCCAGGGAATGAACCTGGGCCCTCAGCAGTGAGAGTGCAGAGTCCTAACCACTGGACCACCAGGGAATTCCCCCAAGGGTTTTTTAAATTATGAGGTAATAAAAGAATTTATTCCTCATAAGAAATATGAGATTGACAACTGAATTGTAGATACAGGGCCTTTAGACACATGTAGTACTTTACCATGCAACTTGCAGTTTCTCAGGACATTTAATTTCTGCATATCAGTTCATCTCAGTTCAGTTCACCCATGTAAGGAGAGAAGGCTAAGTAAACCAACCAATTTGTTCCTGTTGGGTGTTATGTCATTTAACCTTTATAATAACCCTATCAAGATTTCACCCATTTTACAGATAAGAAAATTGAAACTCCAAAAAGGTTAAATAGCTTACCCAAACATATAAAGCCAGTATATTAAAAGGCTAAGATTTGAATGGGATTTCCCTGGTGGTCCAGTAGTTGGGACTATGCACTTCCACTGCAGGGGGTGGGAGTTCAATCTCTGGTTGGGGAACTGGGATCCCATATATGGCCCTGCTGCTGCTGCTAAGTCTCTTCAGTTGTGTCCAACTCTGTGCGACCCCATAGACAGAAGCCCACCAGGCTCCCCCGTCCCTGGGATTCTCCAGGCAAGAACACTGGAGTGGGTTGCCATTTGCTTCTCCAATGCAGGAAAGTGAAAAGTGAAAGGGAAATCGCTCAGTCGTGTCCGACTCTTAGCAACCCCATGGACTGCAGCCTACTAGGCTCCGCCATCCATGGGATTTTCCAGGCAAGAGTGCTGGAGTGGGGTGCCATTGCCTTCTCCGATATATGGCCCACCAAGGCCAAAAAATGAAAAAGGCTAGGATTTGAATTTATTTCTGCCTGCTCCTAAAACCCATGTTCTTCCCACTATATCACATTGATTCCATGGTACACTCAATGGCAGAAGAACTTCATCAATCAGGTAAACTGATATAATACTTCAACAATTAGCATGCTGCTGCTGCTGCTAAGTCGCTTGCTTCAGTATTTGATCTCTTTTTCATAACAGTTGGAGACATTTAATTTAAAACTGTCTTCTGGTTTCTCCAACTATGTTAGTTTATTAGACCGTGTAATTTCACATTAAAAAATCTGAGTAATATATTCACATAGTTCACATTTCAAAAAGAATTTTAAAAATGCAATGAAAGATGTCCTTTTACTTTATCCACTAAACACCCAGAACCCCTCTTGTAAGTAAACCATGTTATTAGATTTTTAAGTCTCCTTCTAGAAGTGTTTATACCTATATAAGCAATTATGTACATGTCTATTTTTTCCCTTTTTAACATAAATGGCAGCTTACAATCCACACTTCTGTATCTTGTTTTGTTCACCTAATATATTCCAGAGATATTCCATTATATATACTGGAATATATATATATATTCCAGTATATATAATGATCTCTGAAATTCTTGTTTACTGCTTCACAGTATTCTGTTAACCAGGGATACAATAATTTAGTGTTTATCCAGTTCTATATAGTGTTGAACATTTAGATTGTTTCCTTTTTTAATATAACTTTATTTATTTTTGGCTGTGCTACTCCGGCTTTTCTGTAGCTGCGGCAAACAGGGGCTACTTTCTAGTTGCACAGGCTAGTGCACAAGCTTCTCATTGTGATGGCTTCTCTTGTTGCAGAGCACAGGCTCTAGGACCTTTGGACTTCAGTAGTTTCAGCAGTGGGCTCAGAAGTTGTGACTCACGGTCTTAGTTGTTCCTCAGCATGTGCAGTCTTCCCAAATCAGGGGTTGAACCGTGTCTCCTGCATTAGCAGGCAGATTCTTTACCACTGAGCCTTGGGAAGCCCCACACCCCTTTTTTTTTAACCAAACAATGCTGCTGCTGCTGCTAAGTCGCTTCAGTCGTGTCCGACTCTGTACGACCCCACAGACGGCAGCCCACCAGGCTCCCCCATCCCTGGGATTCTCCAGGCAAGAACACTGGAGTGGGTTGCCATTTCCTTCTCCAATGCATGAAAGTGAAAAGTGAAAGTGAAGTCGCTCAGTCGTGTCCGACTCTTAGCGACCCCATGGACTGCAGCCTACTAGGCTCCCCCGTCCCTGGGATTTTCCAGGCAAGAGTACTGGAGTGGGGTGCCATTGCCTTCTCCGAAAACAATGCTACTGATGCCTAACTTTCTAACCTACTGTCCATCCTCCAGGAAGTTCTGGGCACAACTTTGTTCAATTGAAAAACCATACAATTGCAACTAAATCGAAAGCTACCACTTATTTACGCCATAACTGAATATACCTGCAAGATGTATGAATCAAGCATATTTTAAAAAATAATGAGCTATGCCTGCAGCTGGACTACCCACCACACCGCCTAAGAAAATTATACCAAATTATTCAGAAAATTTACTGAGCCTACCCCAAAATGGGAAAAGTATATGTATGTATACACTTAAATACACTTGTGTGTTTGTGTGTGTGTGTGTGTGTGTGTGTGTATTTCAAACTTGTAAAACTATCAAGTATATAAATACCTCTTGTGGTAGAATCACTGAAGTTCTCAATGATGGAGAGAGGAGAAAACAGTTAATATCCATTTTCTTTCTTGGGATTCTGTCATGATTCCATAATCCTTAAATTGCTGGATAAAGGACAACATGTCAAGGAAAATATGCAGTAGGGTTGAGTGAAAGTAGGATTTGATGGGAGGGTCTCTAAACTGGGAATCAGAAATACCAAGTCTACTTCAAGTGACTAGTATACTTCTGTGTGTGATGCTATGCACCTTGACCAAGAAATTTTGTGTGTCCAGTTGACCTTTTGAGGTACACTTTATTTTTTATAGTTAATTTTTGTTCTCTTTTTTCTTAAATACTTTTTTAAAAAATATTTATTTTTAGCTGTACTGGGTCTTTGTTGTTTCATGGGCTTCTCTCTAGTTGTGATTGGCAGGGGCTACTCTCTAGTTGCAGTGCATCAGCTTCTCATTGTGATAGCTTCTCTTGTTGCAGAACATGAGCTTTAAGGTTGTAGGCTTCGGTAATTGTGGCATGTGGACCCAAGAGTTTTGGTTCCTGGGCCATAGGGCACTGACTCAATAGTTGTGGGCTATAGGCTTACTTACAGCATGTGGGATTTTCCCAGACCAGGGATGGAATTGTGTCTCCTGCATTGGCAGGCAGATTCTTTACTACTAAGATACTTGGGAAGCCCCTTGAGGTACATTTTAAAGGTACATAACTTAAGAGACATTCCATATTACAAAGCATAGTCATCACTTCCAATCAAATATCATACATGTATGGAAAAAGTATGATATGTTACATGTAAAACCAAGCTGTTAATAGTAATTATCTTTGGATAATGGAATTATATGGAGATTTAAATTTTTTTCTTTTTTGAATATTTATATTTTCTAGACTTTTCTTTTTTCCACAGTGAAGATATATTTTTTGTGTAATAAAAATTCAAATAAAATATTTCAAATTACTTTTGCAATTTTTCACATATTCATTCAACTCACATTTATTTAATTCCTGTTATACATGGTACTTTGCCAAATCTTTAGAGAAAACATAAAAGAAGCAGATGATTTCAAGTACCTCTTTTCAGTTACACTGATGAATATACATATTAACTAAGATTAGGTAGTAAAATGCAAGTGGGAATAATAGAGAATAGTATTAAACAACAGAAAAGCAAATTTGACTCCTGGATAAAGCACAAGCTGGAATCAAGATTGCCAGGAGAATTATCAATAACCTCATATATGCAGATGACACCACCCCTATGGCAGGAAGCAAAGAAGAACTAAAGAGCCTTCTGATGAAAGTGAAAGAGAAGGATGAAAAAGCTGGCTTAAAACTCAGCATTCAGAAAACTAAGATAATGGCATCCGATCTCATCACTTCATGGCAAATAGATGGGGAAACAACGGAAACAGTGAGAGACTTTATTTTGGGGAGCTCCAAAATCACTGCAGATGGTGACTGCAGCCATGAAATTAAAAGATGCTTGCTCCTTGGAAGAAAAGCTATGACCAACCTAGACAGCATATTAAAAAACAGAGACATTACTTTGTCGACAAAGGCCCATCTAGTCAAAGCTGTGGTTTTTCCAGTAGTCATGTATGGATGTGAGAGTTGGACTGTAAAGAAAGCTGAGCACCAAAGAATTGATGCTTTTGAGCTGTAGTGTTGGAGAAGATTCTTGAGAGTCCCTTGGACTGCAAGGAGATCTAACCAGTCAATCTTAAAAGAAATCAACCCTGAATATTCATTGGAAGGACTGATGCTAAAGCTGAAACTCCAATACTCTGGCCATCTGATGTAAAGAACTGACCCCTTGGAATAGACCCTGGTGCTGGGAAAGATTGAAGGCAGGAGGAGAAGGGGACGACAGGATGAGATGGTTGGACGGCATCACTGACTCAATGGACATGAGTTTGAGCAAGCACTGAGAGATGGTGATATACAGGGAAGCCTGGTGTGCTACAGTCCCTGGGGTCACAAAGAGTTGGATACGACTGAGCAACTGAACTGAACTGAATAAACTATTTTGCAGTATTGAGTAGATAGAAAGTAAAAGAGAAATCAAAATACATTAAGTTTAGGCAAAAGCTTTGATTATTATCATTTTGAACTTGGAACTAACTAAGGAAAATAAAAGTAAAGCCTTCCAAATGGAAAGGAATGGCTAAAAGACTAATTTGGTCAGTGCAGGGAAATCAGAAAGAGGATTAAAGAGAAATTAGGTTAAAGAAATGTTGAATACTGGACTAAGGGCTTTAAATTTTACTTCATAGTTATTGAAAAGAAAAAGTTACCAAGATAAAAATTGTCACAGGGAGATTACATCTTTTTGTTTTGTTTTGTTTGGGCTGCATTGTATGGTTGGGATATGTAACAAGGAGGTACTGGAGTCTAGGAAACAAGCAGTCTTGCTGTTGTGTTTAGTCCCAGTGTGAGGTAATGAAAGCCTGAATCGGGGGAGTGGCTTTCAGAATGGAGAGAATGGAACTGTCAACAAGCATAAAAATCAGCATGACTTGGTGCCTGATGAAATGTGGGGAACAATAGAGTTAGGAACAAGTTACTTCAGAGAAATAAGTACAAACTTTCTGAAGAGAAATGTGGCACTGTGGATCAAGATCCTTTCTTTAAATTTTTATTTCCTCCTATTGTTGTTGTTCAATTGCTAAGTCATGTCTAGCTCCTTGCAACCCCATGGACTGCAGCACGCCAGGCTCCCCTGTCCTTCATTGTGTCCCAGAGTTTGTTCAAATTTATGTCCATTGAGTCAATGATGCTATCTAACCATCACATCCCGTGCTGCCCCCTCTCCTTTTGCCTTCAATTTTTCCCAGCATCAGTGCCTTTTCCAATGAGTTGGCTCTTTGCATCAGATGTCCAAAGAATTGGAGCTTCAGTATCAGTCCTTCCAATATATATCAAGGTTGATTTCCTTTAGGATCGACTGGTTTGATCTCCTTGTAGTTCAAGGGACTCTCAAGAATCTTTTCTAGCACCACAATTCTTCTTTATGGTCCAACTCTCACATCCATATATGACTACTAGAAAAAAGAACTGACTGTACCAATTGCTGATAAGGATGCAAAACAACAGGAACTCTCATTCATTACTGATTGAGAATGCAAAATGGTACAGCCATTCTGGAAAAGAGTTTGGAAAGTTCTTACAATGCTAAACATGCTCTTTCTTACAATCTACAAGTGCAGTATTAAGTATTTACACTCATTTGAAAACTTATATCCATGTAAAATCCTTCACGGAGATGTTTATAGAAGCTTTCTTCATAATCATTGTTTCTGGAAGCAACCATGATGTCCTTCAATAAATGCACGGGTAAGCAAACTGTGATACAGCCATACAGTGGAATACTATAAAAAGGAATGAGCTGTCAAACTATGCACAGACCAAGATGAATTTAAAATGCAAATTGCTAAGTGAAAGAAACCGGTTTGAAAAGGCCACATACTGTATGATTCTACTTATATGATATTCTGGAAAAGGCAAAAGTATGGAGATAGTAAACAGATCAATATGCCAGGGATCGAAGTAGGGGAAGAGTTGAATAAGTGAAGCAGAGGGTTTTTTACAGTGGTACAGTTCTGTTATGATATTGTATTCTATATGATGGTGTTCATTTAGCAAACCTATAGAACATTACAGTACAAAGAGTGACGTTTAATATATGAAAAAAATTTTTTAATCATTTAGTAGGCCAGGGGATCCCAGAATGGAATGCAGACCATGACTAAAGAATCTAATTGTATCACAGATGTGTGAAACAACCTCACTGAAGGGAGCAGAGGAAAATATACTGACCTATGTAACTTTGGAAATGAGTGGTGGCTGTAGGGCTGAGCTTCCCTGGTAGCTCAGTTGATAAAGAATCTGCCTGCAGTGCAGGAGACCTGGATTCGATCCCGGGGTGGGGAAGATCGCTTGGAGAAAGAAATGGCGACCCACTCCAGTATTCTTGCCTGGAAAATACCATGGACAAAGAAGACTGGTGGGTGGCTCTAAGACTAAAAACAAAAGAAACAGCACATAAGCACTGTACTATTGTTGATCAAGTTGTTTCCCATGGAGATACACATTAGCAGTTTTGAAACAACTATGTATATGTACGGGAATTGAACAATTATGTAAATAGATAACAGATGGTAGGAGCCTACTTTCTCACTGTTGGAGTGGAACATGGCAGATAAACAAGGGGAATAGACTACAGTGATCTGTGAGGTGATGGCTGTCAGAGTTGGAAACATCAGTATGAACTCAGTTTAATACAGTTACAAGTAGATACATGTAGAAATATATGTAGGTATTTATATATACACAAGTTAGATACACACTTTTTTTCTTGCTCTGTCAGCTAGAAATGACATTCCAGTAGCAACATGCACACTTGATACCCAGATCTTGGTTTTTAATATCATGCTTCAATAAAAGGAACCATGGATGCTTAGAGAAATGACTGATTCTGGGACTGGGGCAGGAAATATACAAGATGAGCCTAGATCATCTCATAGTGCCAGAAAGTAAGAAAGTACTAATCATACACAAAATAATGAAGGTATCTCAGAGATACAGGAGCTAACTGAAAGAATTCCCAATGGCCAAAGCTGGGACAATTTGAGCAAATAAATAGTAGTGGATTATAACCCAAAGTATAAAATAAATATGAGTTCACATGAATATAAGTAAATGACTGAATAAATGAATGGAGAGAATAGATAAGTCTTCCATGTAGAAAAATTCCAAGTTTATGTAGTTACTTGCTCTCAAGGAGGTGAAGCATTCCCTTTTCCTTAAGTGTAGGTTGTGCTTAGTGACATCCTTCTAAAGAGTACAGTATGGAAAAGGGAGGGGGAACAGTAATTTTATAGTAGAGAAAACTGACAAACACTACTTCAGCCAGGTATCAAGACTAACATCAACAGTTATGAACCATGTTGATAGTATATATCCTTGACATTATGTGCAAGTAGTCTGAGAAATGTCAGTCAAAATGACACTAAGGAGACATGATGACTAAATGTAATGTGGTATACTGAATGGGATCCTGGAACAGAAAAAGGATATGAGGTAAACAAGGAAGAAATCTGAACAAAGTATGGACCTTAGTTGATAATAATGTGTCAACCAGCTAATAATAATATATCAGTGTTGCCTCATTAATTGTGACAAATGCACCATACTAATATAAGATGTTAGTCACAGAGGAAACAGGATGGGCTATTTGAGAACTCTGTACTGTCTTTGCAACTTTTCTTTAAAACTATTCCAAAATTTAAAGTTTTCATTTTAAATTAAATTTTAATTACTTACATTCATTTTGTTTTTATTGAGTTTTTCCAGTTTTATTGACATATAATTTTTGACACTAATTGTATTAGTTTAAGGTATACAACATAATGATTTGATATATGTGCATGCGTGCATGCTTAGTCGCTTCAGTCGTGTCTGACTGTTTGTGACCCTGTGGAATATAGCCCGCCAGGCTCCTCTGTCCATGGGATTCTCCAGGCAGGAGTTCTGGAGTGGGTTGCCATGTCCTCCTCCAGGGAATCTTCCTAACCCAGGGATTGAACCTGTGTCTCCTTTGTCTCCTGCATTGCAGGTGGATTCTTTATTGCTGAGCCCAATTTGATATATGTATATATTTGCAAAATTATTATCACAATAAGTTTAGTTAACAAATGTCACCTTACATAGTTTTAGTTTTTTTCTGTGATGAGAATTTTAAGATCGACTCTCATAAATTTTTCTTTTAGAAAATGCTTATTCCTTGGACTTCTAGGAATTTAAGAGTTAATCAGACATGGCACAAAATATATAGCAAAAAAAAATAAAACCTAAATATCTAACAGGAATTGATTGATGTTAGCTGAATGTGGCTATACAATTTGATCCTATAGTCACTAAAAATGAAGTTCACATTATATTAAATAGAAGATAAAATTATAAAACAAAGGGTATGTAGTAATCCCAATACACTAAAATGAGTAGAATATTCCCATACATCAAAATCCCATACACCAGGAGAGAGATTATCTGTGGATGGTGGGATAATGGGTGATTTTTATTTATTTTATTTATGTTTTCAAATTTTCTATAAGTAATATATTACTCTAGTGATCAGGAAAAATTTAATGAAGTTAAATTGTGTAAAAAGTGTAAAAAGTGTAAAAAAAAATCACTTTTGGTATAGAGTCAAGTAACTGATCAAATAGGATATTTATTGGCAGTGTTAGAAAAATTAAGCAGGAATGATTCTTTTTCAGATGAAGAAGTCTGTTTGTTTCAGAAAGCAATGTGAGGAACTTAGCCAATATAGAACATTGCATGGTAAGTCAGCAAGAAACCCTCAAGAGAAATATACTGAACAGAAGCAGATGTAGTCTTTACCGTAACTGGAAACAAATTTTTAAAAGATGTCAAGTTGTAGCTTTTCACAAAAGAAACATCTCTTTGCAAAAAGTCATGTGGTTAGCAATGAAAGTTAAGTCACTTACCCCTGAGGTGGGTCCTTGGAGAACATGTTTTAGGTTTTGCCTGTACTAAAAGATACATACATACTGCAAATGTTACTAGTAGCAATTCTGTGTGCTTCCCACCATCCTTCAGTACTAATTCAAAGGGAAAATCAAGAATAACACTGAGGAATAAGAACCAGCAAGTATGTAGGGGTTCTGGTTCAGCCGAGATGCACTAGTCCACAGGTGTAAAGTACATTGACAGGAACAGGGTTCAAAGAGAATGCAATCAATAGATGCCTTGGAGAAACCCAGAACCCTACCATGTGCATCACAATGAAGCTCCTACCTCTCCTGTTCCACAGTTAGAGAACCTGAGGCTAACCACTCCAAACATCCGCTTGTGTCCTACAGCTTGGGCAGCCACATCCATCCTCTCTAGAAGCTCTTCTTGGGTGGTACCACAGCCTTCTTCCATAGACTTTAGAAAGTCCCAGGACTGGCAAAAGTTTGGAATCTCATGGTTTGAGCATAGTTAAGTAGCAACTGATGAGAGAACAGTTAAATAGTAACCCCCACAGCAAGAATCAACTTATTTTTCAAGTCATAGTGGTCTCATTCAGTTCAGTTCAGTCGCTCAGTCGTGTCCAACTCTTTGCAACCCCATGAACTGCAGCACGCCAGGCCTCCCTGTCCATCACCAACTCCTGGAGTCCATCCAAACCCATGTCCATTGTGTCGGTGATGCTATCCAACCATTTCTTTTTTTTATTTTTTTATTTTTTTAATTTTATTTTATTTTTAAACTTTACATAATTGTAATAGTTTTGTCAAATATCAAAATGAATCCGCCACAGGCATACATGTGTTCCCCATCCTGAACCCTCCTCCCTCCTCCCTCCCCACACCATCCCTCTGGGTCGTCCCAGTGCACCAGCCCCAAGCATCCAGTATCGCGCATCGAACCTGGACTGGCAACTCGTTTCTTACATGATGTTCTACATGTTTCAATGTCACTCTCCCAAATCTTCCCACCCTCTCCCTCTCCCACAGAGTCCATAAGACTGTTCTATACTATCCAACCATTTCATCCTCTGTCGTCCCCGTCTCCTTCTGCCCTCAATCCTTCCCAGCATCAGGGTCTTTTCAAATGAGTCAGCTCTTTGCATCAGGTAGCCAAAGTATTGGAGTTTCAGCTTCAACATCAGTCCCTCCAATGAACACCTAGGACTGATCTCCTTTAGGATGGACTGGTTGGATCTCCTTGCAGTCCAAGGGACTCTCAAGAGTCTTCTCCAACACCACAGTTCAAAAGCATCAATTCTTCGGCACTCAGCTTTCTTCACAGTCCAACTCTCACATTCATACATGACCACTGGAAAAACCATAGCCTTGACTAGATGGACTTTTGTTGGCAAAGTAATATCTCTACTTTTTAATATGCTGTCTAGATTGGTCATAATTTTCCTTCCAAGGAGCAAGCGTCTTTTAATTTCATTGCTGCAATCACCATCCACAGTGATTTTGGAGCCCAGAAAAATAAAGTCAGCCACTGTTTCCACTGTTTCCCCGTCTATTTGCCATGAAGTGATGGGACCAGATGCCATGATCTTCGTTTTCTGAATGCTGAGCTTTAAGCCAACTTTTTCACTCTCCTCTTTCACTTTCATCAAGAGGCTCTTTAGTTCTTCACTTTCTGCCATAAGGGTGGTGTCATCTGCATAGCTGAGATTATTGATATTTCTCCTGGCAGTCTTGATTCCAGCTTGTGCTTCTTCCAGCCCAGTGTTTCTCATGATGTACTCTGCATATAAGTTAAATAAGCAGGGTGACAATATACAGCCTTGATGTACTCATTTTCCTATTTGGAACCAGTCTGTTGTTCCATGTCCAGTTCTAACTGTTGCTTCTTGACCTGTATACAGGTTTCTCAAGAGGCAGGTGAGGTGGTCTGGTATTCCCATCTCTTTCAGAATTTCCACAGTTTATTGTGATCCACACAGTCAAAGGCTTAAGTCAATAAAGCAGAAATAGATGTTTTTCTGAAACTCTCTTGCTTCTTCAATGATCCAGCAGATGTTGGCAATTTAATCTTTGGTTCCTCTGCCTTTTCTAAAACCAGCTTGAACATCTGAAAGTTCACCATTCACATATTTCTGAAGCCTGGCTTGGAGAATTTTGAGCATTATTTTATTAGCATGTGAGATGAGTGCAATTGTGCAGTAGTTTGAGCATTCTTTGGCATTACCTTTCTTTGGGATTGGAATGAAAACTGACCTTTTCCAGTCCTGTGGCCACTGCTGAGTTTTCCAAATTTGCTAACATATTGAGTGCAGCACTTTCACAGCATCATCTTTTAGAATTTGAAATAGCTCAACTGGAATTCCATGGCCTCCACTAGCTTTGTTTGTAGTGATGCTTCCTAAGGCCCACCTGACTTCGCATTCCAGGATGTCTGGCTCTAGGTGAGTGTGAGTGATCACACCTTCGTGATTATCTGGGTCGTGAAGATCTTTTTTTGTACGGTTCTTCTGTGTATTCTTGCCATCTCTTCTTAATATCTTCTGCTTCTGTTAGGTCCATACCATTTCTGTCCTTTATTGAGCCCATCTTTGCATGAAATATTCCCTTGGTATCTCTAATTTTGGCATGTAGTAAATCAGCAGTTTTGAATCAGAAGAGCTCTTAAGGAGTCCTTTAGTCTTTTTAATAAGTACTCCTCCTTTTAATAAAGGAGGAACTGGAGAAATGGGTATTAGGGTCAGTATCTTCCAGGAAAATCTCTGGTTCCTATATGACCCCATCTATCTAACCCTCTGTTTCCTATAAAAATCCGAGGTACATTGTTGCTTACCAAAGTGAGAAGACAGCAAGCCCAGGATTCCAGCTCGGGGAGGAATTTTGGCTTACACGTGAGAACTGAGTCATTCCGAAGGCTGATCTTGGAGACTCTTGTGGAGTGTTTGAACTGAACTCAGTTTACCACACCCCTTGCTCATCAAGGCAGGCTCATAAATCAGGAGACGCAGCATGGCTTTCACCTGCAGGGCAGCTACAAATGCCACCTCCCAGATGTTCTGCCCTAAAGAAGTGGCATAGTGTCTGCTATGGCCCCAAAAAGATACCTATGGACAGTCTAGTTGAGACATGCATCTGGTACAAATTCACAGAAGCTACAAGAAAAACTGTTCAGGACTCTGCAATGAAACTTCTCACTTAGAGAGCCCTCTTAAATCCTGGCATTGGCACACCAGTGACAAAAAGAAAAGAGCCAGAGTTGAACTTTTCCAGCAGAGATAAGTAGATGCAAAAGGTTTGTCAGTTGAAGAAGATTGCTTCATCAGTACAAGAGTTATGTGGGACAAATGTCTGAGAAGTGGGCAAGCCTGTCAGTGGCCTCTGGGGTTTGGCTAAAGCCCTTGATTGTCCCAATGCCTCTGCCCATAATCTGGCAGGGTTTTTATACAAAATTGAGCCATAATAGAGAATCCTAAGAAAGCAGCAATATTGATCTATCTAGTAGGGATTTTCGATGAGTATTAGGATCCCTGAAGAGTGACCAAAGGATTCAGAAATATTAAAAAAAAAAAAAACCAACAAATACCCTGGAGAACAATAGTGAGACCACTATTCAGACCCTGATTGTCTCATGTGAAGTGAAAGTCGCTCAGTCATGTCCAACTCTCTGTGACCCCCATGGACTATAGCCCACCAGTCACCTCTGTCCATGGGATTCTCCAAGCAAGAATACTGATGTGGGTTGCCATTTCCTACTTCAGGGGATCTTCCTGACACAGAGGTCGAACCCAGGTCTCCTGCATTACAGGCAGATTCTTTACTGTCTGAGCTACCAGGGAAGGTTTTTTTACACTCAAAAGTCCTATGTTGCTTTCTCATATACCTTTATCAGGTGTGTAGATTGATACAGTCTTTAGGGAAATCAGTTTGGAAATGCCTTCAAATTTTTAAATGTACATACACTGCTTGATTAGCAAGTCCACTTCCAATTCTGAGGGGTATAGTGCACAGAGACACTCACATATGAGCTCAGAAATATTTGTACAAGCTGGTTTTAGAAAAGGCAGAGGAACCAGAGATCAAATTGCCAACATCCGCTGGATCATTGAAAAAGCAAGAGAGTTCCAGAAAAACATCTATGTCTGCTTTATTGACTA
Source organism: Bos javanicus (assembly GCF_032452875.1). Classification (NCBI taxonomy): domain Eukaryota; kingdom Metazoa; phylum Chordata; class Mammalia; order Artiodactyla; family Bovidae; genus Bos; species Bos javanicus. Next base: position 51,117,154 of record NC_083874.1, on the reverse strand, counting down.
TGCCAAAGCCTTTGACTGTGTGGATCATAATAAACTGTGGAAAATTCTGAAAGAGATGGAAATACTAGACCACCTGACCTGCCTCTTGAGAAACCTATATGCAGGTCAGGAAGCAACAGTTAGAACTGGACATGGAACAACAGACTGGTTCCAAATAGGAAAATGAGTACATCAAGGCTGTATATTGTCACCCTGCTTATTTAACTTATATGCAGAGTACATCATGAGAAATGCTGGGCTGGAGGAGACGCAAGCTGAAATCAAGATTGCCGGGAGAAATATCAATAATCTCAGCTATGCAGATGACACCACCCTTATGGCAGAAAGTGAAGAGGAACTAAAAAGCCTCTTGATGAAAGTGAAAGAGGAGAGTGAAAAAGTTGGCTTAAAACTCAACATTCAGAAAACGAAGATCATGGCATCTGGTCCCATCACTTCATGGCAAATAGACAGGGAAACAGTGGAAACAGTGGCTGACTTTATTTTTCTGGGCTCCAAAATCACTGTGGATGGTGATTGCAGCAATGAAATTAAAAGACGCTTGCTCCTTGGAAGGAAAATTATGACCAATCTAGACAGCATATTAAAAAGTAGAGACATTACTTTGCCAACAAAGGTCTGTCTAGTCAAGGCTATGGTTTTTCCAGTAGTCATGTATGAATGTGAGAGTTGGACTGTGAAGAAAGCTGAGTGCCGAAGAATTGATGCCTTTGAACTGTGGTGTTGGAGAAGACTCTTGAGAGTCCCTTGGACTGCAAGGAGGTTCAACCAGTCCATTCTGAAGGAGATCAGCCCTGGGTATTCTTTGGAAAGAATGATGCTAAAGCTGAAACTCCAGCACTTTGGCCACCTCATGCGAAGAGTTGACTCATTGGAAAAGTCTCTGATGCTGGGAGGGATTGGGGGCAGGAGAAGAAGGGGACGACAGAGGATGAGATGGCTGGATGGCATCACTGACTGGATGGACGTCATGAGTCCATCTGCTGGATCATGGGCTCGATGAGTCTGAGTGAACTCCAGGAGTTGGTGATGGACAGGGAGGCCTGGCATGCTGCGATTCATGGGGTCACAAAGAGTCGGACATGACTGAGCGACTGAACTGAACTGAACTGATTCATTGAAATCCTGCTTCTCTGTCAATAAGAAAGTGGCTAAAAAAAAAAAAAAGTGGCTAAATAAGTTGCAGTATGGCTATAAAATAACTTAGTATGTATTTGTTAATAAGAATGAGTGAAATCTGTAAAAATTTTAAAAATACATTTATTTATTTGGCTATGTCAGATCTTAGTTATGGCATGTGGGATCTAGTTCCCTGGCCAGGGATTTAACTCAGGCCCCCTGCATTGGGAGTGTGGAGTGTTAGCCACTGGACCACCAAGTTAATCCCTGTGAGTAATCCCATATTCATGGTAAACTGCTGAGTGAAAAAGTGCAATTATTTCTGCTTCTGAATAAAAATATTTGTACATTTATTGTTTGAATTTGTTTATGATGAGAATACAATACTTTTGTAATAAAAGATTTCCAAAAGCACTCCCATTACTACCTTAAAATTAAACTATAGAAATTGGTAGATGATTTTTTTAATTTAAAATATCTTTATTGTTGTTATGTTACTTATCCAATAAATTAAACTTGGGGGGAAAGCAAATTAGTTAAAATTTAGAATGCACCTTTTTTTAGGTCAAATGTAGGGAATTATATTTAACTCAGAGAAATGTCAACTTAGTAGATAACTATTTTACATATATTTCCAAACATACACACATGCATATATTGCCAGTTCTCATAGTATGGTTTATAGACTCCTGGAGGCCCCAGAGCCTTTTCAGGGCTGTGAGTCAAACTGTTTCCATTATCATTCTATACTACATTTCACCATGTTGACTTTCTGATAGTACAAAAGCAGTGGTGGGTTCAAACTGCTGGTGCCTTAGCACTATTCAAGGCAATGGTATCAAACTGTACTAGCAGTTAATGTAGTCTTCCCTAATCAGCACTCAAAGGGGAAAAAAGGCAAGTTTACTATGAATATCCTTAATGGAGTAGTAAAATTAATTTTATTAAAACTCAACCCTTGAGTATATATATTTTAAACATTCTACCTGAGGAAATGGGAAATATACATAAAGCACTTCTATACATTGCTTGTCTCAGATACATTGATTGCCTCAAGGAAAATCACTTAGGCAACTATTCCAGTTGCAAAGCTGAACTAACCACTTTTTCATGTAATACCATTTTTACTTGAAAGTGTGACTGACAGATAAATTTTGGTAATTCAGACTTGTGTGTTTGGCAGACATTTTCTGGAGCCTGCCACTTGAAAGGAAACAGCTGACAGTATCTGTTTCCAGTTATAAAATTCAGGCTTTGGGGCAAAAATGAGGATTTTGAAAAATTGTATCCACAACCATTGGTTTACTGTTTCCCAAAACATAAAGATTTTTCTGAAGAGATAATTATGTTAACAAATGTGGTTTTTTAAAGTTATATTGTTAAATGTGTCAGTATTTCCAAGTCCTTCATAACTCAATGGACCAATATTTCCCGAATGATCAATATTTGATGTTGCAAACCCATAAATGAATAAAAGAACCATCCAAAGATAGACCAATGGATTTTAATGTAACAGAGCATGAAAACTTTATAGTTACGTTTTAAACATTTACAAAACTAACAGTCATTTAATTTTGGTGTGGTATTAAAGAAAATAACTAAGCTTATCTGGAAAAGCCATTAAAATATTTTTCCCTTTTCCAACTCATATCTGTGTGAGTCCAAACTTGCTTCCTATTCTTCAACCAAAACGCTATATTGCAATTGACTGAATGTGGAAGCAGATAAGAGAGTCCATCTGTCTTTATTAAGCCAGACATTAAAAATTCCACTCTTCTCATTAAATTCTTTTTGTTTTGAAAGATACATTTTTTCATAAAAATATGTAACTAGTGTTCACATTTATGAAATCAAATTACAGATTTAAAAAAAATTCTCAGTTTATGGACCTCTCTGGCGGTCCAGTGGTTAAGACTCACACTTTAAATACAGGGGGCACAGGTTTGATTTCTGGTCAGGGAACTAAGATCCCACATGCCACACAGTATGGCTGAAAAAAAAATTCCTCAGTTTAAATTTCTGATACAGTAAACACTGATAGACAAAAATATCAATATACAAAGCCTACATATATAAATAAGAGCTCTTTGAGTCTGTAATAATTTTTCAGAGTGTAAGGGGTTCTGAGACCAAAAAGTTTCAGAGCTGCTGCAGCATTGTAGTATAGCAGTTCCAGTGGAGGCAGAAGAGTGGAGTAGATGACCTGTGGAGACTCTGCTGGGTTTTCAGTCTTTTCCCAATCAGCCATCACTCATCATTAGCCGAGCATGGGAATAAGAGGTCTGAACTGTGCTCTGTGTATCTTTGATATCAGTCTGTGAAAGGGAAAAGGTACTTCTTTCCCTTCTTCTCCTTGTCTAAGTCTCCAGATAAGACTTATGGGTTATGCTGAGTAAAGAGACTAGGAAAGGGCAGATGAGAGTGATGCACCTTGACAGCCATTAAGGAGTTTATTTAGAAACCCCAGAGTTAGCCAGTAAAGACAAACTGTCAGGGGCCACATCTGGTCCACTTGGGTTCAATAGCATGGACAGGAAGGAGCCTGCGACATCCCTAAAGCAGTAATCCTTGGATTCCCTTCCTTCTGCTTTGGCCTATTTCTTAAAATGGCCTAAACCCTTTAATGACCCTCCCTGGTAGCTCAGCTGGTTAAGAATCTGCTCGCAATGCGGGAGACCTGAGTTCGACCCCTGGGTTGGGAAGATCCCTTGGAGGAGGGCATGGCAACCCACTCCAGTATTCTTGCCTGGAGAATCCCCATGGACAGAGGAGACTGGTGGGCTATTGTTCACAGGGTTGCAAAGAGTCGGACACGACTGAGCAAGTATGCACAGACCCTTCAATGGCCTTAAGAATGAACACTTCTTCTGGGCCATAGTACCACATAGTTAATTAAATCAAAATGGAAAGAAATCAAACTTAAAGAGGAAAAAAATGTAAACCAACACAATAGTAACTGCTACTTTTCCTTATTTCTCCCCTTCTATCTCCACATTCACCTAAGCTTCTCCTTTACCTCCTACCTCTCTCCTGGTCTGAGCCCTTCTTCCCTTAGGCCATTACTGATTCATTAGGGATATAGTCACTAGGATGGGGAATTTAGGCATAAGGCATTTCACCATGATTTGAGTCTCCTCTGTGCCATTAAGATAAGAGAAAGCCTTAAGTGAACTGCAAAGAAATAGAGGAAAACAATCAAATGGGAAAGACTAGAGATCTCCTCAAGAAAAAGAGATACCAAAGGAACATTTCATGCAAAGATGGGCACAAAAAGGACAGGAATGGTATGGACCTAACAGAAGCAGAAGATATTAAGAAGTGGCAAGAATATACAGAAGAATTATACAAAAAAGATCTTAAAGACCCGGATAACCATGATGGTGTGATCACTCACCTAGAGCCAGACATCCTGGAGTGTGAAGTCAAGTGGGCCTTAGGAAGCACTACTACAAAAAAGCTAGTGGAGGTGATGGAATTCCAGCTGAGCTATTTAAAAATCCTAAAAGATGATGCTGTTAAAGTGCTGCACTCAATATGTCAGCAAATTTGGAAAACCCAGCAGTGGCCACAAGACTGGAAAAGGTCAGTTTTCATTCCAATCCAAAGGAATGAAAGGCAATGCCAAAGAATGTTCAAACTACCATACAATTGCACTAATTTCAGATGCTAGCAAGGTAATGTTCAAAAAATCCTTCAAGCTAGGCTTCAATAGTACATGAACCAAGAACTTCCAGATGTATAAGCTGGATTTAGGAAAGGCCAGAAGAACCAGAGATCAAATTGCCAACATCCCTTGGATCAGAGAAAAAGCAGGGGAGTTCCAGAAAAACATCTATTTCTGCTTCATTGACTATGCTAAAGCCTTTGACTCTGGATTACAACTGTGGAAAATTTTTAAAGAGATGGGAATACCATACAACCTTACCTGCCTCCTGAGAAACCTTTATGCAGGTCAAGAAGCAACAGTTATAACCAACGTGGAACAACAGACTGGTTCAAAATTGGGAAAGGACTATGTCAAGGCTGTATATTGTCTATAAGGCTATATATTGCTTATTTATGTCAATGCAGAGTACATCATGTGAAATGCTGGGCTGGATGAATCACAAGCTGGAATCAAGATTGCCGGGAAAAATATGAACAACCTTAGATGTGCAGATGATATCACTCTAAGGGCAGAAAATGAAGAACTAAAGAACCTCTTGATAAGGGTGAAAGAGGAGAGTGAAAAAGCAGGCTTGAAACTCAACATTTAAAAAACTAAGATCATGGTATCCAGTCTCATCACTTCATGGCAAATAGATGGGGAAAAAGTGAAAACAGTGACATACTTTATTATCTTGGGCTCCAAAATCACTGTGGATGGTGACTGCAGCCATAAAATTAAAAGATGCTTGCTTCTTGGAAGAAAAATTATGACAAACCTCGACAGCATATTAAAAAGCAGAGACATCACTTTGCTGACAAAGATCCATATAGTCAAAGCTATGGTTTTTCCAGTATTCATGTACAGATGTGAGAATTGCTCTTGAATTGTGGGGCTACAGAAGACTCTTGAGAGTCCCTTGGGAAAAGACCCTGATGCTGGGAAAGATTGAGGGCAGGAGGAGAAGGGGGCAACAGAGGATGAAATGGTTGATAGCATCACTGACTCAATGGACATGAGTTTGGAGCAAACTCCTTTACTATCCAGGAAATAGTGAAGGACAGGGAAACCTGGCATGCTGCAGTGCATGGGGTGGCAAAGAGTCAGACATGACTTAGTGACTAAACAACAACTGTGCCATTTACTGGCTGTGTGATCATGCAGGTCAATTTCTTCTGGACACTCAGTTTCTGTATCTTTCAAATGAGATGATCTTCCAGCTCTGTGATCCTATAGTTATTAATAAACAGGAGATATGTCCAGGCTGGAGTTAAGGATTCTGAAATAAATATGTTGTCACTGAAAAGAGCAGAGGATCAACAGAAGGAACATAGCTCTAGTTTGCATCACTACATATTATCCCCTTTGGACATGGATATATTCATGGGAGATGAACAAACACAGGTTTCTGAAAACAACCTGCAGAAACCTCCTAAGGCTATGGTTCTTCCCTTGGGCTCACTTAACTAGTATGTTCCTAGAGTTGGTATTGGAGAATTCCCCAGTTCTTGCCCAGCAGTGGTAATTCCTTTGGTCTTGGAGACCCTAGAGGTTTTCAGCCTCCTTGTTGTGACTCTGCTAATTAGATACCAGGTTCTGGCCCCTACCATTCTTTTTATTTTTAAACACCTTTATTGAAATATAATTCACATACCACATGATTCATCCAAAGTGTATAATTCAGTGACTTTTTATTATATTCACAGAGTTGCATAACAATCATATCTATTTCAGAACATTTTCATCACCCTTAAAAAGGAATCCTAAATCCATTAGCCATTATCTCTCAACATCCTAGGTTCCCAGTCCTAGGCAACCACTTGTATCCCTTTTGTCTCTATATATTTGCCTGTTCTGGCTAGTTCATATAAATGGAATCATACAACGTGGTCCTTTGTGGTTAACTTCTTTCAGTTAGAATGATACTTTCAATGTTCATCAATGTTGTAGTATGTACCAGTGCTTTGTTCCATTTTATTGCTGAATAATAGTTCACTGTATGGATATAATACATTTTGTTTATCTATTCATCAGTTTGAGTAGCTGGGTCATTAACACTGATGTACAAGTGTCTATTTGAGTGCTTGGTTTCAATTCTTTGGGGTATATACCTAGGAGTAGAATTACTGGGCCATATGTTAATCCTGTATTTAACTTTCTGAGGAACACAAACTGTTTTCCAGAGCTGCTATACCATTTTACATTCCCACCAACAATGTGTGAGGGTTCTAGTTTCTCCACATCCTTACCAATACTTGTTATTTATAACCATCTTAGTGGATATGAATGATATTTCATTGTATTTTTGATTTGCATTTCTCTGATGGCTAATGATGTTAAGCATCTTTTCATGTGCTTATAGGCCATTTATATGTCTAAATGTTTACTTATATTCCTTGTCCACTTTAAAAAACATTTATTTTTATTTTTTTTTTTTGGCCATGCTGCACTGCATGTGGGATCTTAGTTCCCTGACTAGGGATCGAGTCCATGCCCCCTGCAGTAGAGTGTGGATTCTTAACTTCTGGACGACCAGGGATGTTCCCCCCTTGTCCACTGTTAAATCAGGTTATTTGTCTCTTTTATTATTATTTTGTAAGAGTTCTTAATAAATTGTAGATAAAAGTCCCTTAAAAGATATATGATTGCAAATATTTCTCCCATTCTATGGGTTGTCTTTTCACTTTCTGGACAGTGTCATTTGGAGGACAGAAGTTTTAAATTTTGGTTATGCCCAATTAATTTTTTTATTTTGTTATTTGTGCTTTTGGTATCATATCTAAGAAACCATTTCCAAATCCAAGGTCATGAAAATTTATACCTATGTGTTCTTCTAAGAGGTGATTTAGCTCTTACATTTAGATTTTTGATCCATTTTGAATTAAATTTTGCATATGGTGTGAGGAAGGGACCAACTTTATTCTTTTGCATGTAGATATCTAGCTTTCCCAGTATCACTTGTTGAAAAGACCATTCTTTCACCATTAAATTGTCTTGGCACGCTTATCAAAAATTAATTAACTATAAGAGTGAGGGTTTGTTTCTGGACTATCAATTCTGTATGTCTTTCCTTATGCCAGTATTGCATTGTCTTGATTACTGTAGCTTTGAATTAAGTTTTGAAATTGGAAAATGTGAGTCCCCCAATACAGTCCTTCATTTTCAAGATTGTTTTGGCAATTCTGAATTGGCCTCTCCTATTCTTACCCCAAGGGACAAGGTCTCACCAGCACTACTTCTTCCAAGGTATACATTATACCTACAACCCTAATCCTCAGACACTCCAGCTTCATCTTGAAATTTTCTCTCCCTCACTCCTTCACTCTAGATAAATGGGCCTTTTCTCAGTCTCTCAAACATTCTGAAGTTCTTCCTGCCTGAAGGCCTTTGCAGTGATATTCACTTTGCCAAAAATGCTTCCCCTCTGTTCCCTCCTCCCTATTCTCAAGACTTCCTTTTTGTCATTTAGGTATCTGCTCAAATGTTAATCTAAGGTAGTCACTCACCCTCTTTATCACATTAGCTTGTATTATTGTATTTATCAGTGTCTGAAACAATCTTATGTATGTATATTTATATATTTATTTTCTGTCTCATCCTAATAGAATGGGTACTCCACAAAAAAAAGAGATCTGATTTAACAGTGAATTCCAACACATAAACACTACCTGACATAGGATAGATATTTAATACATACATATTTGTTGAATGAATGAATTGATGACTCAAGACCTGCACAGCCCATATACTGGGATACAACACCAAAAAAAAAAAAGTAAGAAGCAGTGAACTTGTCCTCAAATCAGGATTAAGTACTTTCTATGTATTTATCTCCCATTTAGTACCAGTCAACAATTCCTCCTCCTTTTATTTGAAAGTTTCTGGGACTTCCCTCATGGTCCAGTGGTAAAGAATCCACCTGCCAATGTGGAGAACGCACATTTGATCCTTAGTCCGGGAAGATCCCACATGCCGAGGAGCAACTCAGCTCTTACATCACAACTGCTGAAGCTCATGTACCTAGAACCTGTGCTCCACAACTAGAGAGAAGCTCCCGCTCGCTACATCCAGAGAAAACTTGCTTGCAGCAACAGAGGCCCAGTGCAAGCAGCCAAAAATAAATAAATAAATATATTTTTAAAAAGTTTTCCCCAAATCCTCCTTCTAACTCATGACTACATTTGAGAAGTAGATACAGACACATTCCTGCCTCTCCCAATAGCTGCTCTGAATGACTCTCAGAAAAAATGACCAAAAATGTCTCTGATCATAGTATATATAGACAAATGCGCACTCAGGTCCATTTGCAAAGACAAAAATCTGGAATAATGGGAAGTATGAGGCACAGGACAAGAGGACAGAAGAACACAGAACCAAGAAGATGAGAACCAGAACCTTAGGGAGAATCAGAACTTCAAGCAGACAAACAAGGAACTTGAAGTAGAGAACCCAGAAATTCACATTATAAAAACCTTTGATTTTAATTCCCATTGAAGTTTGAGAACCACTGTTCCATAGCTACGGACTGGAGAGAAGAGAACCTAGGATATGGAGACATTTTCCCTGGGGCTTGGGAGGCTCTAATAACCCTCTATGTAGCAGTAGGTCTTTCATCTAAAGAACTTAAAGAATGTTATAGGCATTAATTAACTCTTGTAGCACCCTAGAATCTAGGCTCTGGGCCCCATTTTACTGACAGAAAACTGTAGTCTGTGGGTTAGAGCCTGGAAAGGAATATCTCAGGCTCATATGGTCTGGACTGAGCAAGATAAGGGCTAAGTTTGAAGCCAGTGTTGACGGCAAAATCTTTGCTCTGTGACAGTGGTTCCCAATCTAAAGACTGTTGAGCTCTTGGGAATTCCCTGGTGGTCCAGTGGGTAGGACCCCATGCTTCCACTTCAGGAAGCACAGATTCAATCTCTGGTCAAGGAACTAAAATGTTGCCCTGGCACAACCGAAAAAAAAAAAAAGACGATAGAGCTCCTAAATTCATGTGTATGTTTACCACTCCTTGACTGCAGGCAGATGGTAATTTGACTGATTCTTTGTCACTCAGGTCTTACCTTAAGATCACCTCCTCAGAGAAGCCTTCCCTGAACATTCATCTTAAATAATGTCTTCTTCCCATCCTTATCATACTACCCTATTTGATTTTTATTTGCCATTATCTGAGATGATCTTATTCATTGCTTTTTACTTCTCTCCTTCACTATAATGTGAATTCCATCAAATCAGAAACCTTATTTGATAGGACACTGTGGATGTTCAGTAACTGTTTGTTGAATATTTAAATAAGTCTTAGTGAAGATGTTTTCTGGGAATCCCTTGGTGGTCCAGTGGCTAAGACTCCACACTCCCAATGCAAGAGGCCTGGGTTCAATCCCTAGTCGGGTAACTAGATCCTGCATGCCACAACTAAGACCCGGTACAGCCAAATAAATAAATAAAGATAAATATTAGGGGTTTTACATGGTGGTCCAGTGGTTAGGACTTTGCCTTCCAGTGCAGGGGGTGTGGGTTTGATCCCTGGTCAGGGAGCTAAGATCCACATGCCTCATAGCCAAAAAACCTAAAATTAAAGCAGTATTGTAACAAATTCAATAATGACTTAAAAAGAAATGTTTAAAAAAATTTTAAGCATTTAAATGAAGGTGCTTTCAACAATATATAGATGCTGTTAAAATGAACAAAATATACAATTATCTAAAGTTTAAATGATACTTTTGGTACATATTCTTTCAATCAATAGACACTTGGACTATTCTTTATAACACTAAAATAAAGCATCAGAATTTCCATTTCTGGCATTATGTGGATTAAAATTTCCGAACAACCTAAACACTAAATGCTAGGTTAAACAAATATAATGCTAGGTTAAATATACTTTTTAACTTTAAAATTCATAGATGAACTGGTACAATAGTAAAGAGAATGATCCCCAAACAAACACGTCTCTGTAAAACATTTTCTTGCTACAAGAATGACACCATGTTCTTCTGGCTTTGCTTCCATGTCACCAGCCTCTCAGTCTTCTTCTTTCCCAGTTGCTCCTTAACCTCCTAACACTGGAGTGTTCCAAAATTTGATCCCTGAATCTCTTTTCTAAGTCCATTCCCTTGGCCATCTTACCTAGTCCATTTTAAATATACTTTATATACTAATAAACTTATAAATTTTTATTTGATTCAGACCTCCCCCACTGAACTTTTCAGATTTCCATGACCAGCTGCATATTTGACATCTCTGCCTTTTTATCTAAAAAGCATTATACTTAAAATATGAACTCAGTCAATGGCAATTCCATTCTTCCTGTTACTTACGTGAAAAACATTGCAGTCATCCTTAACTTCCATTTTTTTTTTCATATCCTAAATGAGCAGAGGGAGGAAAATGAAAAAGAGAAATAAAAGACAAGAAATCACAATCAATTCTAAATAAGACAAGAAAAGGGAAAAGAAACAGAGAAACAGAATAGAAAACCAACTATGTTAGTAATTACTCTAAATATAAATGTCCTGAGTTCTCTAACTAAAAGACGGATTGTCAAATTGAATTAAAAAAACTATCTGGCTATGTGCTATTTATAATAGATACACCTAAAATATCAAAACACAGAAAGACTAAAATTCAAAGACTGTAAATGTACAATATAGGTAAATTCTAACCAAAACAAAGCTGAATTAACTGTATTTTTAGAAGACAAAATAACTTTTAAGCAGAAAGCATTCCTAGTCATTACAAAATAATAAACCAATTAACAAGGAAGATATAACAATTAACCAGGAAAATATAACAATTCTAAACTGGAAAGTGCCCAACACCACAGCTTTTAAAAAGATATAAAAGCAAAACTTGACATGTCTACAAGGAGATATTAATCAATTTATTATCAGAGTAAGTATATTGAAATACCTCCTCTGGTATTTGATAGTTCAAACAGACCCAAAAAGAAGTTATGAAATACATAGAACATTTTAAACAGCACCATTAGTAGGCTGTCCTAATAGAAATAGATAGCAATTGCTCCCAAAAATTGGAGCATAAACATTCTTTTTCAAGCATCTATGGAACATTTCCAAAAATCAACCACACACATAAAGTTCACCTAACAAATGTCTAAATGCAGTTCAGTTCAGTTCAGTCACTCAGTTGTGTCTGACTCTCTGCAACCCCATGAATCGCAGCACGCCAGGCCTCCCTGTCCATCACCAACTCCCGGAGTTCACTCAGACTCACGTCCATCAGGTCAGTGATGCTATCCAGCCATCTCATCCTCTGTTGTCCCCTTCTCCTCCTGCCCCCAATCCCTCCCAGCATCAGAGTCTTTTCCAATGAGTCAACTCTTCGCATGAGGTGGCCAAAGTACTGGAGTTTCAGCTTTAGCATCATTCCTTCCAAAGAAATCCCAAGGCTGATCTCCTTCAGAATGGACTGGTTGGATCTCCAAATGCAGTTAAGTTAGATCAAAAAATGGGCCAAAGAATTAAATAGACATTTCTCCAAAGAAGACATACAGACGGCTAACAAACACATGAAAAGATGCTCAACATCACTCATTATCAGAGAAATGCAAATCAAAACCACTATGAGGTACCATTTCACACTAGTCAGAATGGCTGCGATCCAAAAGTCTACAAGCAATAAATGCTGGAGAGGGTGTGGAGAAAAGGGAACCCTCTTACACTGTTGGTGGGAATGCAAACTAGTACAGCCACTATGGAGAACAGTGTGGAGATTCCTTAAAAAACTGGAAATAGAACTGCCTTATGACCCAGCAATCCCACTGCTGGGCATACACACTGAGGAAACCAGAACTGAAAGAGACATGTGTACCCCAATGTTCATTGTAGCACTGTTTATAATAGCCAGGGCATGGAAGCAACCTAGATGTCCATCAGCAGATGAATGGATAAGAAAGCTGTGGTACATATACACAATGGAGTATTACTCTGCCATTAAAAAGAATACATTTGAATCAGTTCTAATGAGGTGGATGAAATTGGAGCCTATTATACAGAGTGAAGTAAGCCAGAAAGAAAAACACCAATACAGTATACTAACGCATATATATGGAATTCAGAAAGATGGTAACAGTAACCCTGTATACGAGACAGCAAAAGAGACACTGATGTATAGAACAGTCTTTTGGACTCTGTGGGAGAGGGAGAGGGTGGGATGATTTGGGAGAATGCATTGAAACATGTATAATATCATATATGAAACGAGTCACCAGTCCAGGTTCGATGCACGATACTGGATGCTTGGGGCTGGTGCACTGGAACGACCCAGAGGGATGGTACGGGGAGGGAGAAGGGAGGAGGGTTCAGGATGGGGAACACGTGTATACCTGTGGTGGATTCATGTTGATATATGGCAAAACCAATACAATATTGTAAAGTTAAAAAATAAAATAAAAATTAATTAATTAATTAAAAAAAGAAATCAGCTATAAAAAGATAAGGGGAAAAAAGTCATATGTTTGGAAACAATTTTTTTTTTGGCTAATCTGCGCTCCACAGCCCATGGGCTCAGTAGTTGTGGCTTGTGGGCCTTGTGGCTCGTGGGATCTTAGCTCTCCAATCAGGATCGAATCCACATCCCCTGCACTGGAAGGTAGATTTTTAACCACTGGACCACCAGGGAAGTCCCTGGAATTTTTTTTTTTTTTTTTTGTATCTTCCATCTTTTATTTTCACCTCTATCATCCGAAAGAATGACAAGAAAAGATTTCCACCCATTCAGCAGATTGGCCTGCTGTCCAAGCTTTATGAAAGTGATTTCTGAAAAAGCTGAAGCACTTCACCCCATCCCTCAGTGGCAGCCATGTGACCCATCTGCCCTCAGTCATGGAGCTTCCAATAGGGCAGGAAGAGTCTTAGGAACACACCTGACACTTGTCTCGTTCAGCACAGGCTGTTGCCGGCTGTGTCCTGGTGCTGGAGAGGGTCTTCATTTAATACATGTTTATGGAGGAAGGCAGAGTAAACTGAGAACGGTTACTAGAGCCATTAAGAGGCTAACTATATACCCTTAGAGTCTTCTGTATTATATCCAAACCCCCCACGGAGACATGGAGAAAATATATCTTAATCTCGGATAGGTATCTTAGCCAGCAATGGATTTACTATGACAGCACTGCGTCTAAGAATGCTTATTAAAAGTAAGTTGCTTTGACTGGCATTTAAGACTTTCCTGTTTAATGAAAGATTTTATATTTGTAAAGAAAATTTGTTTCTTCTTTTATATTTGTAAAGAAGAATTCTGAATACATATACATTCTGAATTTCCACCTGGAATTTCAAGTGCCTACTTTACTAAGTGTTATTTGGAAATTTTTTAAAATATATTTTTTAACAACTTGTGGGTCAAAGAGAAATTCAGAGTAGAAATTAGAAAATACTTAGAAATAAATGGTAATGAGGATACTATATCAAAACTGGGGTGCAGCTAAAGCGGTACTATGAAGAAAATCAATGGCAGAAATAAAGTTCAAAATAATGAGCTAAGAAGTTAGAAAATTAACAGAATAAACCACAGAAAATAGAAGGAAATAATAAAGAGTAGAAATTAATGAAGTAAAAGGATTAATAGGGAAGATCAACAAAACCAGAAGTTAATTTGAAAAGACTAATAAAATAGACTAACTAGCTAACTTCTGGCAAGAGTGACCAAGAACAGAAATAGAAAATGCAAATGATATTAAAAATTCAGAAATGTATAAATATTTACAACAACAACAACAAAATGATAAGGGACTATAGCTAAGTGTGCTACATAGATTAAACAGACAAAGGTTTTGATAACTTTATGCCAATAAATATGAAAACATGATAAAATGAATAGATTCTTATAAAAATACAAGTCCACAAAACTGGCTAAAGAAGAAATAAAGAGCCTGAAAATCCTATAATCTGTAACATGAACCTAAAACTGTGCTAAAAAAGTATAATCTTTCCCAGAGATGAGGCCATGGAGCTTATGATACAGCTAACCATCAGAAGCTAGGTTGGGGCATACTGTGATCTGCATTCCAAAAAACTGATCAAGTTAGGGATTTTTACTTCAAAAGTGCTGCCTATGTGATGAAAGGGAAAATTAGGACTCTTCAATTTTAAAAACTACATTTAAGAACTTAATACTTTGGAGAAGGAAATGGCAACCCACTCCAGTATTCTTGCCTGGAAAAGTCCATGGACAGAGGAGCCTGGCGGGCTGCAGTCCATGGGGTTACATGACTGAGCATGTGTGCATGAGGGTGGAGGGTGATGGGTTGGTAGCAATAAACTGATAGAACTAAAAAAAAAAAAATGAACTTAATACTTCATATTTCCTTTCTCTTATGGATACAGATGTCATTGTTTTAGTGCCTTTCATCACCATGAAAAAATTACACCACTGATTCAGGCTCCCATGTTTGTTTCTTTCTTTGGCTGCACTGGGCCTTAGTTTGGGCACTTGGGATCTTCAGTCTTTGTTGACAGCATTCTAACTCTTAGCTGTAGTATGTGGGATAGAGTTCCCTGACCGAGGATTGAATCCAAGTCCCCTGCACTGGGAGCCTGGAGTAGCCACTGGAACAACAGGGAAGTCCCCTCCAATTGTTTAAATCCTTATTTGAGGTCATAAATTAATATTAATAGACTATGTACTGTCTTTTGCATTGTGTACCTTCCCCCAAAAGTTACTCTCAACCAGTGTTGCAAACAGTGAAGCAGATTTCTTAAATCATTCTGGGAAAGCATGGCAAAAGAGACAGTAATTTTCATTTTTGAGGGCTAAAAAATGAAGCAACGAGAAGCCCAAATTACCAAAATAATGCCGCTAAAACCCACCTTGGACCAATGGAAATAAGATAAAGATAGTATTTTCAGTAATGAAAAAGGCTGTGTGCTTTGGAACCACAGTTTATTGTTTACAGGACGTTTGGATTGTCATGTTTTGGGGAAAAATTTTTAGGCTGTCAAATAATCCAATAAAAACCTTCATTTTGAGAATTCCCTGGTGATCCAGTAGTTAGGACTTGTCACTTCCACTGCTGGGGGGCCCAGGTTCAGTCCTTGGTCAGGGAACAAAGGTCCCTCAAGCGGCAAGGCCAAAAAAGAAAAAAACAAAAACAAAAAAATCAAACTTCATTTTACCTTTGTTAATTATAAATTAAAGTTAGATTTTTTCCCATCCTAAAAATATATAGTCTTCAATTTAAAAAAATCTTATAGCCATTAAAGAATTTGAATGAACTTAACTTTTCTCAAAGCAAGCACCAGGTCCAGATGGCTTCAGGAATGAATTCTTGGAGTCGAAAGAAAAATGGATAATTGATCATGGTAGAGACATACAATGGAGTGCTACACAGCAATGAGATGAGCAAACTACAGCTGCAGATATCACATCAAAGATTCTCAAAACAATGTTGAGTTAAAAGAAGCAGCCAGAGAACTCATACTCTGTGATTACATTTATATAATATTCAAAAATTGGCAAAACAGGGCTTCCCTGGTGGTACAGTGAATAGGAATCTACCTGCCAATGCAGGGGACTCGGGTTTGATCCCGGGTCCTGAAAGCTTCCACACTCAAAGAAGCAACTAAAGCCCATAACTACTGAGCCCAAGAGCCACAGCTATTGGAGCCTGTATGCTCTGGGGCCTGTGAGCCACAACTACTGAGCCTGAGGGATGCAACTACGGAAGCCCATGCACCTAGAGCCTTGCTCCCCAACAAGAAAAGCCACTGCAATGAGAAGCACATGCACCTGCAAAAAGTAGCCCCTGCCCACTGCAACCAAAGAAAGACTAAGTACAGCAGTGAAGACCCAGCACAGTCAAAATAAATTATAAGTAAATAATTTTTAAATAGGCAAAATAATAAATACATAATGGCACTACACTCCAGTACTCTTGCCTGGAAAATCCCATGGATGGAGGAGCCTGGAAGGCTGCAGTCCATGGGGTTGCTGAGGGTCAGACACAACTCAGCGACTTCACTTTCACTTTTCACTTTCACGCATTGGAGAAGGAAATGGCAACCCACTCCAGTGTTCTTGCCTGGAGAATCCCAGGGACGGGGGAGCCTGGTGGGCTGCTGTCTATTGGGTCGCACAGAGTCGGACACGACTGAAGCGACTTAGCAGCAGCAGCAGCAAGCATCAATAAATGTTAAAACTATAAGGAAAAGCAAGAAAATAATTACCATAAGATTAAGATGTGTTTAATGGAATTGGGGGTGCAATATGTAAGGTACATACAGAGGGATTTCTGAGGTACTAGGATGCAGGTCACAGAGAAGGCAATGGTACCCCACTCCAGTACTCTTGCCTGGAAAATCCCATGGACAGAGGAGCCTGGTAGGCTGCAGTCCATGGGGTTGCGAAGAGTCAGACACAACTGAGCGAATTCACTTTCACTTTTCACTTTTCATTTTCATGCGTTGGAGAAGGAAATGGCAACCCACTCCAGTGTTCTTACCTGGAGAATCCCAGGGACGGTGGAGCCTGATGGGCTGCCATCTATGGGGTCGCATAGAGCTGGACACGATTGAAGCGACTTAGCAGCAGCAGCAGCAGGATGCAAGTCAAGAAGCAACTATTATAACTGGACATGGAACAACAGACTGGTTAAAAATTGGTAAAGGAGTACAACAAGGCTGTATATTGTCAGTTCAGTTCAGTTCAGTCAGTCAGTCACATCCAACTCTTTGTGACCCCATGGACTCAGCATGCCAGGCTTCCCTGTCCATCACCAACTCCCAGAGCTATATCAAATTCATATCCATCGAGTTGGTGATGCCATCCAACCATCTCATCCTCTGTCGTCCCCTTCTCCTCCTGCCTTCAATCTTTCCCAGCATCAGGTCTTTTCCAATGAGTCAGTTTTCTGCATCAGGTGGCCAAAGTATTGGAGTTTGAGCATCAGTCCTTCCAATGAATATTCAGGACTGATTTTCTTTAGGATGGAGTGGTTGGATCTCCTTGCTGTCCAAGGAACTCTCAAGAGTCTTCTCCAACACCGTAGTTCAAAAGCATCAATTCTTCAGTGCTCAGCTTCCTTTATAGTCCAACTCTCACATCTTATACATGACTACTGGAAAAACCATAGCTTTGACTAGATGGCCTTTGTCGACAAAGTAATGTCTCTGCTTTTTAACATGCTGTCTAGGTTGGTCATAGCTTGTCTTCCAAGGAGCAAGCATCTTTTAATTTCATGGCTGCAGTCATCATCTGGAGTGATTTTGGAGCCCCCCAAAATTAAGTCTGTCACTGTTTCCATTGTTTAGCCATCTATTTGCCATGAAGTGATGGGACCAGATGCCATGATCTTTGTTTTCTGAATGTTGAGTTTTAAGCCAACTTTTTCACTCTCCTCTTTTCACTTTCATCAGGAGGCTCTTTAGTTCGTCTTCTCTTTCTGCCATAAGGGTGGTGTCATCTGCATATCTGAGGTTACTGATATTTCTCCTGGCAATCTTGATTCCAGCTTGTGCTTCATCCAGCCCAGAATTTAGCTTGATGGACTCTACATTAAAGTTAAATAAGTAGGGTGACAATATACAGACTTGACATACTCCTTTCCTGATTTGGAATCAGTCTGTTGTTCCATGTCCAGTTCTAACTGTTGCTCCTTGACCAGCACACAGATTTCTCAGGAGGCAGGTCAGGTGGTCTGGTATTCTCATCTCTTGAAGAATTTTCCACAGTTTGTTGTGATCCACACTGTCAAAGGCTTTGGCGTAGTCCATAAAGCAGAAGTAGATATTTTTCTGGAACTCTCTTGCTTTTTTGATGATTGAACAGATGTTGGCAGTTTGGTTCCTCTGCCTATTCTAAATCCAGCTTGAACATCTGGAAGTTCACGGTTCATGTACTGTTAAAGCCTGGCTTGGAAAATTTTGAGCATTACTTTGCTAGCGTATGAGATGAGGACTATTGTGCAGTAGTTTGAACATTCTTTGCCATTGCCTTTCTTTGGGATTGGAATGAAGACTGACCTTTTCCAGTCCTGTGGCCACTGCTGAGTTTTCCAAATTTGCTGGCATATTGAGTGTAGCACTTTCACAGCATCATCTTTTAGGATTTGAAATAGCTCAACTGGAATTCCATCACCTCCACTAGCTTTGTTCGTAGTGATGCTTTCTAAGGCCCACTTAACTTCACATTCCAGGATGTCTGGCTCTAGGTCAGTGATCACACCATCGTGATGATCTGGGTCATGAAGATCTTTTTGTACAGTTCTTCTGCGTATTCTTGCCACCTCTTCTTAACATCTTCTGCTTCTGTTAGGTTCATACCATTTCTGTCCTTTATTGAGCCCATCTTTGCATGAAATGTTCCCTTGGTAGCTCTAATTTTCTTGAAGAGATCTCTAGTCTTTCCCATTCTATCGTTTTCCTCTATTTCTTTGCATTGATCACTTTAAAAGGTTTTCTTATCTTTCCTTGCTGTTCTTTGGAACTCTGCATTCAAATGGGTATGTCTTTCCTTTTCCCCTTTGCCTTTTGCTTCTCTTCTTTTCTCAGCTATTCATAAGGCCTCCTCAGACAACCATTTTGCCTTATTGCATTTCTTTTTCCTGGGGATGGTCTTGATCACTGCCTCTTCTACAATGTCACGAACCTCCATCCATAGTTGTTCAGGCACTCTGTCTATCAGATCTAATCCCTTGAACCTATTTTTCACTTCCACTGTATAATCATAAGGGATTTGATTTAGGTCATACCTGAATGGTCTAGTGGTTTTCCCTACTTTCTTCAATTTAAGCCTGAATTTGGCAATAAGGAGTTCATGATCTGAGCCACAGTCAGCTCCCAGTCTTGTTTTTTTCGCTGACTGTATAGAGTTTCTCCATCTTTGGCTGCAAAGAATATAATCAATCTGATTTCAGTATTGGCCATCTAGTGATGTCCATGTGTAGAGTCTTCTCTTGTGCTGTTGGAAGAGGGTGTTTTCTATGACCAGTGTGTTCTCTTGGCAAAACTCTGTTAGCCTTTGACCTGTTTCATTTTGTACTCCAAGGCCAAATTTGCCTGTTACTCCAGGTATCTCTTGACTTCCTACTTTTGCATTCCAGTTCCCTATAATGAAAAGGACATCTTTTTTGGATGTTAGTTCTAGAAGGTCTTGTAGGTCTTCATAGAACTGTTAAACTTCAGCTTCTTCAGCATTACTGGTCGGGGGTGACTGGTATATTGTCACCCTGCTTATTTAACTTACATGTAGAGTACATCATTTGAAATGCTGGGCTGGATGAAGCACAAGCTGGAAGTAAGACTGTGGGAGAAATATCAACAACCTTAGGTATGCAGATGATACCACTCTAACTGCAGAAAGTGAAGAGGAACTCAAAGAGCCTCTTGATGAGGGTGAAAGAACAGAATGAAAAAGCCGGCCTAAAACTCAGTATTCAAAAAACTAAGATCAGGCATCCAGTCCCATCACGTCATGGCAAATAGATGGGGAAACAGTGGAAACAGTGACAGACTTTCTTTTTCTTGGGCTCCAAAAATCACTGCAGATGGTGACTGCACCCATGGAATTAGAAGACACTTGCTTCTTGGAAAGAAAGCTATGACAAATCTAGACAGCATATTAAAAAGCAGAGACATCACTTTGCTGACAAAGTTCCATATAGTCAAACCTATGTTTTTTCCAATGGTCAGGTACAGGTGTGAATGTTGAACCATGAAGAAGACTGAGCACCGAAGAATTGATGCTTTTGAATTGTGGTGCTGAAGAAGACTCTTGAGAGTCCCTTGGAATGCAAGGAGATCAAACCAGTCAATCCTAAACTAAAGCAACCCTGAATATTCATTGGAAGGACTAATGCTGAAGCTGAAGCTCCAATACTTTGGCTATCTGATGCAAAGAGCCAACTCTTTGGAAAAGATCCTGATGCTGAGAAAGATTGAAGGCAAAAGGAATGGGAACGACAGAGGGTGAGATGGTTGGGTAGCATCCCTGACTCAACGGACATGAATCTGATCAAACTGCAGGCAATAATGAAGGACAGGGGAGCGTTGAATGCTGCAGTCCGAGGGTTTCAAAGAATCATAAATGACTTAGTGACTGAATAACGCCACCATCAATGACAGGATACCTCTCACCTGAGTGTTGGATACATGTGTTCTTTTAAAATTTTTATTTATTTATTTACTTGTCTGTTATTTATTTTTTTAATTGGAGTATAACTGCTTTACAATATTGTGTTACACTCTGCTGTACAACAATATGAATCAGCTATATGTATACATATATCCCCTCTCCCCCCATCCCATCCCATTCCTCTAAGTCATCACAGAGCACCAGACTGGGCTCCCTGTGTTTAACAGCAGCTTCCCACTAGCTATCTGTTTTACCCATGATAGTGTATATATGTCAGTGCTACTTTCTCAATTCATCCCACCCTCTTCTTCCCCTTCTGTGTCCACAGTCTATTCTCTACGTCTGCATCTTTATTCCTGCCCTGCAAATAGGTTCATTAGTGCTACTTTCTAAATTTCATATATATGTGTCAATATAAATATTTTTCTCTTTCTGACTTCACTCTGTATGACAGACTCGAGATTCATCCACATCACTACAAATGATCAGTTTCATTCCTTTTTATGGCTCAGTAATATCCCATTGTACATATGTACAACATCTTTATCTATTCATCTGTTGATGAACATTTAGGTTGCTTTCATGTCTTGGCTATTGTAAATAGTGCTGCAATGAATACTGAGGTACATGTGTCTTTTTGTTTGTTTGCTTTTTGTTTTTTATTATTTTTTACATGTGTTTTCTTGAATTATAGTTTCCTGAAGCTATATGCCCAGTAGTGGGATTGCTGGATCATATGGTAGTTTCATTTTTAAAGGAACCTCTTTACTCTTCTCCACAGTGGTTTTATCAATTTACATTCCCACCAACAGTGCAAGAGGGTTCCCTTTTCTCCACACCCTCTCCAGCATTTATTGTTTGTAGATGTTTTTATGACGGCCATTCTGACTGGTGTGAGGTGGTGTCTCATTGTAGTTTTGATTTATATTTCTCTAATAACGGGCAGTGTTGATCCTCTTTTAATGTGTTTGTTGGCCATCTCTATATCTTCTTTGGCAGGTGTTCTTTTTATTGTTACTCCTTAACTTCACTCCTAGGTATATACTCTGGAGAAATTCTTGCCCTTGCAGAAGACATTTTATATACTCTTTTATATATATGATATCTTTCCCAGCTTATAAAGTTATTTATTCTATGCAAAAAGAATAAGTTGGATATGTATGCAGTACTGACATGGGGAAAACATCCAATGCATCCTAAGTATCAAGCATGTTATAGAACTCAAGAAACCTGAACAATATATACTAAAAGGTGAGCCCTAGTTATCTCTGGAATGGTTTCCACTTCAAAATTATACATTTCTAGAGTGTTCCAATATTTTGCAGTAATCTCATTCACTTCTGTGGTTAAAAAAAATTAAGTTTATTCTTAAACATGTAAAAACACTTTAAAATAGAGGAGTACTTATTCTGGAAAGAGGGACATTTTTCCCTTTTGCAAACTGAGAAGAGTTCCCTGGCAACCCCCTGATTGTATAAAAGAGAATCTGTGAGGATAGAAGTTTCAAAATGAGAAGGGCTGCTAGACTTAGGTTCCTTTAATGGAGTAAAGAGTAAATGGGGCCTGGTCAGTCCCTCTGACTTACCAGACTTTCCTAACCACAAAGCAAGCCTGCTTGTTCCCTGCCACTCTCCACCCCCAGCTCAGGAGGGTGACTGAGGTCTTGGCCAGCTGCCTTCCAGTCCTGCCCCAGTGTTCCAGGCTCCCAGCTGACTGAGCATCTGGCAGTTAAGCCAAAGGCCAGTAATTTCCTGACTTCCTGAATAAATACCTGTGAACAGAGAGAAGACATAGTGGGGTCAGAGCAAGTGCTCAGGGACACAAGTAAAACAATGAACACAGCCAGCAGTAGTAACCAGGAGTAAGGCGAGCTCAGAGATCTCGTTCTGGGCTAGACCATGATTTGCCCTGTCTCCCTCTAGCCCCCAGAATTTTCCACTGCAGCTGGTGGGGACTCAGGCTCTTGGACTTGGGGAACCATGGAGAGGACAAACCCTAAAGAGTTCATTTTATCAAAGGGGAAAAATTCCAGGCTTTTGCACGTGCTGCACCCTTTGCCTAGAACGTTTTCCCTTCATCTTATCCTGACTAGCTTCTGTTTGTTCTTCAGTTTTCAAATTATGGACCACTTCCTCTTGGAAGCCCTACCCAGCTCCCACCACTTCACCACCCTCCTTGGAGGCCTCTCTGCTGCCACAGCCTCTCCTTCCCTGAGCCAGCACTAGCCCACTCTAACAGTTTCCAGTGTGTCTTTCCCACAGGAATTTTAACTTCCTGAGGTCAGGAACCGTGACTATTATACCACTAGTACCTGGACACTCCAGAAGTGCTAAGAAAATATTTTGAGAAATAGATGAATAAAATAAAAGAATGGCAGAGAGGGCAAGTGACAAAGAACCCCCCACGCCCACTTGTTTGTAGTGTGGTTCTTGGCAGCCTCTGGAAGGAGCCTCCAAGGCTCAGCAAGCAAGCAAGCTGCTGGGAGCTTTATCCTCTCTTTCTCTCCTCCCATTCCTTTCCATTCTTTTATCTTCGAACCCTTCCCTTCCCCAGTTCCCATCCCTGCCAGGTTGATGTGAGCTTGAGCTCCCTCTACTGGCTAGACTTCAGTGCCACAGGGAGCCAGGCCCAGGTACCCTCTCTTGTTTCCAGCTTTCCTCTGGAGAGATTCTCCTACCCACTCCCACTCTGGGGTTCATGAAGGACTGGAACATGTAGAGGAAACAGCCATTCAGCACACAGACGAGCTTTCCACCACCAGAGCCCCCACTGCCCCACCCTCGACCCTGGGGGCATTTCCCTCACACCCTTACCTCAGTTTCCTGGGTCTCAACTCCATACTGCTACTCCAGCTAATTCACAGAGATGTTGATTTCCGGAGCCTTTGGCTGATACATCAGTTCTGACTGTGGAACAGAGATCTCAAGATGAGTTGGGAATAAAAAGACAAAAGACTGAGAGAAAGAGCAGAAAGAAAAGGACCCAGAGAGTGAAAGGATATAAATCCACCTTAAGACAAAGATCCTGGGTAAGACAATCCACTTAAGAGTTTTGTCCCCGACCATTTCCAACCCTCATACAGCCCTGGACTCATATGAAGAAAAATTTCCCTCACTCCTTCAGTGTGCCTATGTTAATACAGAACTAGGAGGAGTCACTGTGTTGATCAGATCTTCAGACTTAATAGAGATATTATACTTCAGTTAAACTCCTGGAGATGACTTCTCTCCCCAACCCCTGCCCTGTTCTCCAGGAGCTCACATCTTCACTGTCACTTCCACTGAACGAGTACTCTGGCTCCACTCCCTTTTCAGGGATGCTTCTCTCCTTCTCCGGCATCAGCTCATCCAGCCAGAGGAGTTCCTGTGGCGAGAAGATCCACTCCAGTGCTTTTCGGACTCCCACCAGGCCCAGCAACTGCAGGGATAGAAACAAAGCCAAGAGCTGTCAGCAATAGCAGCAGGAACGTTAACAACAGCCGCATTGTGTATAGTTTCAGTGAATGCTAACACATTCGTATGAGGTAGACATGATAGTTATTTCCATTGTACAGAGGAGGAAACTGAGACCCTGGGAGCTTACTAACTTCTCAGAGGTCACAGAACTGAGATGTAGTAACCAGATTGGTTCCAAAGCAAAGCCCATGACTCTTAACTTCCTCAGTGGGTAAGAACAAAGCCAGAAGCTTACAGTATCACCTAACTGGGTAAAAGAGTGCCAGCCTTGCCTCTCCCAGGTCCTCAGTTTCCTTCTGGGCCTTCTATCCCTACCTGTGGTTGACGAGCCCAAAGAGGTTGGGAAAGGAATTAAACCAGATATCCCAGGTCCAGAGCCTCACAGTTATCCCTTGGCCATCTTTCCTTGTCCTGAGATTCCCAACCAGGCAGAGCCAGGACAAGTGACAGAGGAGAGATTCTTCCTCTTGTGAGGCCTTGACCACCCTCCCAGGCTCAGAGCCACCAGGACACCACCCAACCCTGCCACAAGTCACCATGATGGGGAAGATGATAGCTGCAGGGGTAGACTTGATTATCCAAAGCAGACCCAGGCAGGCAAGCTGGATGGCTGTGAACAGGTGGACCCTGCTCAGGGGCACATGCCGCAAGAACAGAAGGTCTGGCTGGTGCTTCGCTGGTATCAATAATAGCTGCACCCTCTTCGTGAACTGGGGGAACAAGGGGAGGAAGAAAACAGGGTACTCAGGTAGTCTGGAGGGTGTCACTGTTAGCTATCCAAGCCTAGCTTGGAGGTCAGAAGGCTCCCTTGGTCCCCTCTCCATCCAGAGTGTGGCAGCAGAGGCTCTGTGCCCAGGAGAAGCAGGAAAAGAGGAGGAGAACTAGCAAATGTAGGCAGGAAGTAATGGGCTCACCTGGATGCTGCTAATCGCTGTCACCCCCATGTACAGGAAGATGCCATAGAGAAGAGGCATTGGGATGAACTGGTAGAGAGAATTGGAGAGCTGGCAAAGCAGTTCGCCTCTGCTAGCTGCCCAGATAACCCCATTTAGCCCCCAAGCCCAGCCTCCAGCCTCCAAGATCTAAACATACCCACTTTGCATGCCTGATTTCATTGAATGTTCACATCAGTCAGATGAGGTAAATTCTATAATTGTCTCCATTTTACAGATGGAGAAGTTGGATTTCAGAGAGGCTAAGTAACTTGCCCATTGCCTCTCCACTCCTCTCTCGCATTCCTCTCTGTTCTCTCTGTTCCTGTTGTACTGGCCCCCTTTCCTTTCCTCAATATGCCCACATTTACTTCTACCCCTTTGCAAGGCCTTTTGCTTTGCTAGTCCCTCCACCTAAATGCTCTTCCCTGACCTCCCTCTCATTACTCCTGTCATGACACCCCAGAAAGGCCTTGCCATTAAGTGCACCATTAAAATCACCCCACCCTCTTTTATTTTCATAGAAGTTATCACTATCTGAAATTATCCTATTTTATTGTTTTAATTGTTTTTATCTGTCTCCTCTCACCAGAATGCAAGATGTGGATGACCTCTTTTGATCACCACTATATCCCCGGTCCCTGGAACAGTACTTGGCATATGGCTTATGCTCGGTAAATATCTGCTGAACGGGAGTCACCTAGTTTAGTCAGCGGCTGATCCAGTCCATCTGGCTCTTTCAACTACTCTCCTCTCATCCAGCTTCCATGACCTTTCCCTCCCCTAACCTCCTGTCATCCTGCCAGTGACTCTTGTGTGCAATTCTCCACACCCTCCTTGACTGCTCTGCTGTACTGGCTTGTTGAACCTTTCTGCTGTTACTTGTTACATAATTTTTATTCATGTGTATGTGTTGCTGACAGGGGCTTGGTTCCATATTCTTTTTCAGTATCCTTCCCCTTCCCATTCCCTTCTCCCAGGTGCCTCTCAGAGCCTTGCACTCCAGCAGGTATTCTATAAACATCTGGTGAGGGAGATGTGAAGGGGTTTTGCCTCAGAAGTTTTCCTGGATTGTGATGATCATGTTCTTAGTCTAAGCCTCATTGAGTATGGAGTAAGAGTAGCTAGTGCTTGGCCCCTGGGGATGATGGCGTGTCTCTACTTGGCTCCACTGGGTAGAAAGCCAATTGGGTCACAGTTCAGGTTCTCAGATAGATCTGAGAAACCAGGTCTCTTGGTGGTCTCTTGTAAGTTCCTTAACCTCTTTAACTTTCAGCTTCCTCACTTTAAAAGTGTATATGCTTCTCATGGGTTATGCCAGGATTAAATGAGACTGTGGGTGAAGAAAACTTAACACAGTGCCCAGTATGTAGTAAATGTTCAGCCAATGTCAATTCTTGCTATATTTATTATTTTTACTGCCTTGACCCTGATGCTGGCTTGTTTAAGGTACCTTGAGTATAGGTGCCAGGAAGATGGAGATTCCTGTGAGGATGAATACTGCCAGGCCCGTCAGCCTCTGCTCTCTGTGGGGAAAGGAGGAGTTAGCTCTGGGGGAGCCCCTGGGGTGCCAGGTTGGGGGCCCTGGCATGAGGGAAGTGGAGGGATCCCCTGATAGTTCCCTGGAAGGGAGGGGATCTGAGCTTGGTGTGAAAAATTGGTGGAGAAGAAGGGACAGGTTACCTCTATATGAGGGTCCCAGTCCTCTTCAGCAGCTCAAGTTCAAAGTTGGTCTTTGTTTTTATTTTGATGGAAAATTAAGCAATCTTATACCACCATAAAAACTTTTACTTCATAATGTACAAAGTTGATTTCCCATACTCTCAACAATTAGATTGCATTTCCAATAAAATTGTTTTTGTGATGTTACTCTATAATATCAATGAAGTGCTTCTACACGGAGTGGGATTCTTAGGTGGCACCTCATCCTTGCTCAGCCTTCGCACTCACCTCCATGATGCTCCCCTGGAGGCCCCTCCCAGTCCCATGACTGAAGGAGCCCAGCACCCACCCATTCACCCCACTTCAGTGCTCATGGGGCAGTGAGAGAGCCCTCTGGAGTCACCAGCTTAGAATTTAAGTTGCCCAAATAACTCTGCGCTGTACCCAGTACCCGACTTTGCTGCCCACGTCTCATTCCAGTCTCCTGAATACTGGCTTTACCTGATGCCCAGAAAGCTGGGAGCCTCCCCTGGGGCACAGGCTCTGCTCTCTCTCCGAAGACTGTCCATGTGGGCCAGGGAGATGACAGTGGCTGAGACATACCAGGGCAGCCCAAGCGCTGATGTGAAGGGCATGAGCACAGCCACACAGAAGAAGTCCAGGTGGAAGCCAGCTCCCTTCTGCAGGCGGTGTGGGGCAGTGAGGATGAAGCTAGCCCAGATTTGGGCCCTCTGTCCTCTGGGGTGAGAAAGGGGGAACCCAGACCCCACCCTGGAGCTCCTGTCCCTTGGGCTAGGGACCTGGGGTCTGACCCTGCAGGCCTTACCCGCAGTCTGTATTCAGCACGGTTGAGGATGACCCCTGTGATCTGCTGGTCCATGAAAATGAGGATAGACAATAGCAGAGCAGGCAGGGCAGCTGCCACACTCAGCCACCAGGGGTTGGCTCCAAAAGGTGACACCAGCCAGCCACGTCCAGGGAGTGTGGGCTGGGGAAGAGGAGTCCATGGACAAATTGGAGAGGCTATCTTAAGAACACCTCATCTACACACTCTAGCCATGGCATTCTTCCACAATGCCCCCCTCCCCACCCACTGTAAGACACTGGATGCTAGGTGGGAGCAGTCTGTGTGTGTACAGCTGGTTCAGCGCATCCCAGGGCAGAAGGACGGAGACCAGCCTGGGGGTTGGGCTGGAACCAGGGGCTCTGGACTTTGAGTCTTAGGGTCCTTCCCTCCCTGTAAGAGGAGGAGGTAGTGGATGAGGCCCACCCACACTTCTTGATGTACAGAGCACTTCTCCCTAAGCAACCTCCCTCCTCCCCCACCAAGAGCCGGGCAACTCAGGTTCAGACCTGCCTTGATCTGGGGCTGGGGCAGGGATAGGGCTGGGTGTGTCTGCGTCTGCTCTGATTACAAGGCGTCTGTGTCGGGGAGGGCCTCAGTTGCTATCTTGGGTTCTGAGCCCCTAAGGCTGCCTTGGAGCCTTGGAGCCACCCTGCTTTCCTGTCCTGAGGGAAGCTGGAGGGGAGGTCTCCAAATGCACCGACAAAGTTTAGGTACTAAGTGAGCGCTGAGCCTTGTCCTGTGCACTGTCATGCCCTGGGCAGGGAGCTCTAGCTTGACCCCATCAGAGCAGGCAATTGGGGGTGCAAAGTAGAGAGTGGGGAGTAGTAAGTAGGGCCATGCCGAGGGTAGGGAGAACACAGAACAACAATAACTAGCATTAATTGAGGTGTTGGTATGAGTCAGTCCCAGTAATGTGACAGTGCTTGGGACTATGATCTTCTGTGAACCTCAAAACAAGCTATGAGGCAGAAACTATTGTTATTTATTATTTCCATTTTATAGATGAAGAAATTGAGGCTCAGAATGTGGGTTAACTTTCCCAAGACACACAGCTAGGAAGTGACAGAAATGGGACTCAGACCCAGGGCTGGCTAACCAGAACCCACTCTTTTAACCTCTTACCTGCAACAGTAGCTACCTATCCTAGGCTTACTATGTGTCTGGTACACAATGTGCCCTCACAACAATTCTGTAAGACCATTATTATACTATTTCTATCTTATGAATGAGAAAACGGAAGGCTAGAGAAGTGTGGTATCGATTCATCTTCCTCCTCTAGGGTCCTGTCTGCTGACCCTGCTTTGCCCTCTCCCCTCCATGCCCAGCTCTCACCTTGAACTCTCTGGGCACCATGAGCTTCGGTGTGGCTAGGCCAAGGAAGGCATCGAGGCCACAGCCTAGCAGGATGGCCAGGACTGAGGAGAAGTCACCCAGCATCTTGCGTACCTGGCCACCCAGCGGACACTCAGTC
Source organism: Bos javanicus (assembly GCF_032452875.1). Lineage (NCBI taxonomy): Eukaryota > Metazoa > Chordata > Mammalia > Artiodactyla > Bovidae > Bos > Bos javanicus. The sequence goes on along the minus strand of NC_083874.1, from coordinate 51,087,930 downwards.
AGGTTCAGGCCACCACCCCCTCCTTCTTCCCCCTTTCCCATTTGCAGACAGGGCCCAAGGCCAAGAGCCAGTTCTCTCCCACAGAAGTCCAGGTGACACTCACCACGGAGGGGAAGAAGCGACTGGTCTTTACGTGCTTGAGGGCCATGGCAAAGAGGAAGGAAGTAAGGAAGAGGAGGATGGAGAAGAAGGCAATATCTGGGACTGTATGACAGCCGGGCCCACGAGGATGGCCTCCCCGCTGGGCACACTCAGGTGGGGGCAGCAAGGATGCATTGACCAGGCCTAGGTCCTGTGTGGAGAGGTCATCCAGGTTGGGATTATGGGCAGTGGGATAAAGGTCCACTGATGCCCAATGAGACTGAGGACACCAGATAAGACATCTCCAGCCATAGCAAATGGTTGGGCCTCAGTGGCCTATGAAGGGTCAGAAGAGCCTGGAACCACTAACTTCTTTGACCTCCACCCTCTCTTTCTCAGGCCCTCCCAGGAACAGGCCCTCACCATGCTCAAGATGTCATCTCTGTCTTCAGGGTTTGTGCTTGTCCACTGAGACTCATTTCCTGGGAAGCAGAGAATTCAAGTGAGTTTTCTTCCCCTGGGAACCTTCTCCAGCCTTAATTAGAAGCCTAATTTCACAGGTCCAGCTGAACCAGAGAGTTCTTTGTTCTGACTCATCTGTCTGCTGACTCCAGTCACTACCCAGTCTGTTCTCAGGACACTGCCTCTTGCCCTTATCCCTTCAAATTCCCTCCCTATCTGTATCCCTGGTGGCTGGCACAGGACCGGCCAAAGCAAGTGCCTAGTAAATGACTGAGCACACACATTTGTGTGTTTCCACCAGCATCAGAATTATTGTTGTTCGTGCCTGGTACAGAGTCTGGCACTCTTGAGAGGATGCCTATTCCCCAGTCCTGGTGTTCCTGGCCATGTGGAAGGAAATGTGCTGGTGCAATAGTCCGAGCTCCTCTCCACCCTGTCACTCACATGGCCCAGGGGAAGAGTGGTGATTTATTTGGTTGGTGACTTTGGGAGAAGAAGCTGGGCATGCTTGGTCCTGCCCCTTCCTCTCCCTCTCTAGGGAGTAAGCACCCTGCATGCATTGAGCTCTGCTCCTCTAGGGTGAGACAGTCCCTGTCCAGCATGGCCATGACTGGGTGAGTAAGTCAATCCAATTTTGGTTTCATCATTAGGAAGCCCACATACTCATAGATATAACCATGGTCTTCTCTTAGCACTGGCAGAAGTAAAAGATGAAATTGGGCCTGCTCTGTTGACTTATTTTTCATCTGACTCAGAACCAAAGAAAGGAAGTTTGCTGCTGGCTACTGGGTAGGTACTCAGCATTTTGCTGAACTTAACTAAGGGGACAACAACCCTTCCTGCATCCTCCCTTATTTTGCCAAGCTCCCTATTTCCCTCGGGCTTCCCAGGTGGCTCAGTGGTAAAGAATCTGTCTGCCAATGCAGGAGATGTGAGTTTGATCCCTGGGTGGGGAAGATACCCTGGTGAAGGGAATGACAACCGCTCCAATATTCTTTCCTGGGAAATCCCATGGACAGAGGAGCCTGGCAGGCTACAGTCCATGGGGTTGCAAAAAGAGTTGAACATAACTTAGTGACCAAACAACAAGAAGTTCCCTCACCCACCTCCTGGATCTGGGTACTGGCAGAGACAGCCATAGATGGGAGAGCCAGGTCTCTGGATGGGATAGGCATGGGTCAAGGTCAGCATTTTTCCAACAGCATCATAGATGAAGATGAGACTGATGAGAGCACAGAAGCCTTCCTCGGTGAAGCGGGTAAAGTAGCGCACCAGCACGCTGGCCTCCGTGGCCACCAGCACCAGGCAAAAGATGGCCACCCAGATGCCAACCCACAGGCGGAAGGGCAGGTAATCCAGGCTGTGATCTCTGGGGGAGGTAAGAGACAGCAGGGTTTGCCTGGGCCCACTCTTACTCCCAACCTAACCCAGGTCAGGTGCCCCTGGAGCCAGTTTCTACCCTCCCCTACTAACCCAGCTGAGACCAGGCTGAGGGTGTGCTAGTGAGGTCAGGTGAGGTGGGGGAATTCTCCTACCTGCTGAAGGAGAAGAGCAGACGTTCAAAGACCAGCACTGGCCCGGTGCTGCTAAGGATGGTGAGGGGCTGGCCAGCCATCAGGCAGAAGGCAGCTCCAGTCACTGCCGTGCCCAGGAAGCTTTCCAGCACCCCCTAGAAGCCAACAATGGCCCCTGTCAGGACAGGTACCCAAGTTCCCTGGGAGCCTCCTCAGCCCAACCATAGACACTAGAGGAGGGCCTGGGCACGGCTGGTTGAACACAGAAGATAGGCCTGCTTCCCACCCACCCACCTGCGCACCGTCGGTGGCTTCTCCCAGCAGACCCCCAAAAGTGATGGCGTTAGTGATGGTGGCCAGGTAAATGTAGAGCACGGCCGAGAAGCACTGGGGGTGCAGGGCGTCCAAGAAGTCGCTGGGGTACCACGAGGCCTTCCGCCGCACGTCCTGGACAAGGCCCCCGAACAGCCTCCCGCCCATGGGTTGTCAGTGATCCAGGCTTCAGCATCCCAAGTCCCTGGGGCCAGGTGAGCCTCCCCCCGCGTCCCCCACAGTGACTGCACACCTCAAGCCCATGACACCCCACTGCCCCCGCCCCCCCCCCCCCCCCCCACCCAAGGTACCCTGGCTTCCACCTCAGCACGCCTCACCTGCCTGTCCGCCGCAACTCCGGGTTAGCCGCGTGCTGTCTGCGGCCGTGCCTGTCCTCAGCTGGGGTCCTTCTCCGGACAGAGGGCCCCTTGGCCACCCGCAATTGCGAAGGGAGCCTGAGGACCAGGGGAACCCGAGTTGGCTAAGGCTCTGCTACCAGACCGCGACTCGGCGCCAGAGTTCTCGGCGATCCGCCCCCTGGCGGCGGGTTGTGTGTTTGCGGGCTGGGGGCGCCGCAACTCCACAAGGTCCAGGTCGCCTTCTAATAGTGAAAGCCAGGCTCCAGCACGGGAACGTACTCAAGGTCTCACAGCCACAGAGTGGTCCAGCAGAACGCAGGTCTTACCCTTTCCTCTCGCCCCCCTCCCCCACTTCCCTTCCTCAACACTGGAAGGATCTCTATGGCATGATGACCCCCCAGATACCTTTTGTGCTCAGAGGGCAGGCATTTAGGTGGGGGAATCCGAGCTGTTGGGTCCCATCGACCTGGAGGGAGCACTGTCACTTCCTCTAGGAAAGCATCCAGGGCTGCCAGAAGGTCATGAAGGCTGCTGGCCCGCCGAACTCTCCACTGAAATTGCTGGGGATAGGGGCAAAGAGAGGCACTAAATACAGTCTAAATACAGATCTGTTCTTACATGCATTTTCACAGTTTCAAAACTAGACACAGGCCACATAGGCAGATGAGTCATTTAAGCATTCATTCAGGCATGCATGCATTCAGGGAGTATCTGTGGGTGCCTACTGTGTGCCAGCTCTGTGCTAGGTAAGGGGGGCTGTGGTGGTAGCCAAGGCAATTTCAATCCTCCTGCTCACAGACAGGAAGCCACATTCTGCTTCACTGTCGTACTCAGTCACACCTAGAGAGTACACACACACTCACTTGACACAAGCCTATGTGCATGCACACAGACACACATGCCTGTCCAGCTCACCAGGTCACTGAGGAGGATGGCCACTGCTCGGCCCATCTCATGGTAGCCCCTTCCCAGTGTAGGGGGACCGAGGAGCAGGCAGAAAAACCTGAGGAAAGAACCAGGTCCTGGAGAGAATCAGAGGCTGCTATCTCACAGGGCAGCCCTGGCCTCTGACCTCATTACTACTCCCCGTATACATGCTCACACCGTCTTTGCAGCTCTAACCACTACCCCTCCCTAAGCACCACCCCCCACACACCCTAAAGAACTGGTCCCAAAGACTTCCTAATACCCTCCTGGGTAAAGGCCTTTTCTGGATTCCAGGATCCCTGACCCCCAACTCAGCCACCTCACCTGCTGGGGAGGGGCACCTCAATAAGGGGCCCCAGTACCACCGGATCCCGCAGTCGCACAAAGACCCCCAGTGGCTGTTCCAGGAAGCCCAGCTGTCCTGCCAGCACAGCTCCTGCTTCAGCCCCTGCAGCGAACTTCTGTCTTAGAGGGTTCTGATGCTGGGTGGGGGTTCAAGGAGACACAGACGATGAAAGGTTATTCAGGGGAGAGGATGTAGGCAGGACCTTGACTGATGAGGAGCCCAGTGGAGGGTGGCTCCCCTGACCTCTCTCCCAGCCCTGCCCTTGGAAGGGCCACAAACCTGTTCCTTCAGGGGGGCTTCCTCCTCCTGAGAAGCCTCTCTTGGATGGGCAGATCCTACAAAACAGGATTATGTTTAAGAGCACAGGCTTTGGGGACTTCCCTAGTGGTCCAGTGGTTAAGAATCCACCTGCCAGTGCAGGGAATATGGGTTCAGCCCCTGGTATGGGAAGATCGCACGTGCCACAGAGCAACTAAGCCCAACTAGAGAGCAGCCCCTACTTGCTGTGACTAGAGAAAGCCCTTGCTCAGCAAGGAAGACCCAGCACAGCCAAACAAATAATAATAATAAATAAAAGCTATATCGTAATCTGCAGAAGGCAATGGCACCCCACTCCAGTACTCTTGCCTGGAAAATCCCACGGACAGAGGAGCCTGGTAGGCTGCAGTCCATGGGGTCGCTGGGAGTCGGACACGACTGAGCGATTTCACTTTCACTTTTCACTTTCATGCATTGGAAATGGCAACCCACTCCAGTGTTCTTGCCTGGAGAATCCCAGGGACAGGGGAGCCTGATGGGCTGCAGTCTATGGGGTCGCACAGAGTCGGACACGACTGAAGCGACTTTGCAGCAGCAGCAGTATATCATAATCACTGCAGATGGTGACTGCAGCCATGAAATGAAAAGACACTTACTCCTTGGAAGAAAAGTTATGACCACCCTAGACAGCATATTAAAAAGCAGAGACATTACTTTGCCAACAAAGGTCTGTCTCATCAAGGTTATGGTTTTTCCAGTAGTCACGTATGGATGTGAGAGTTGGACTATAAAGAAAGCTGAGTGCCAAAGAGTTGATGGTTTTGAACTGTGGTGTTGGAGAATATTCTTGAGAGTCCCTTGGACTGCAAGGAGATCCAACCAGTCCACCCTAAAGGAGATCAGTCCTGAGTGTTCATTGGAAGGACTGATGCTGAAGCTGAAACTCCAATACTTTTGCCACCTGATGTGAAGAGCTGACTCATTTGAAAAGACCCTGATGCTGGGAAAGATTGAAGGCAGGAGGAGAAGGGGATGACAGAGGATGAGATGGTTGGATGGCATCACTGACTCAATGGAGATGAGTTTGAGTAACCTCCGGCAGTTGGTGATGGACAGGGAAGCCTGGCATGCTGCAGTCCATGGGGTTCCAAAGAGTCGGACATGACTGAGCAACTGAATTGAACTGAACTGAATATCTATATATTATAAAAAACCACAGGCCTTGGGGGTGGATCCACCAGGGTTCCCTGACCAGCTTTGCATTGTTATGGAAACTGGAGCACACCTACCCCCTGCTACTCCTCAGTTTTCTCATCACTAAAATGAGGATAATTATGGTATTACCTCCCAGTGTTGTTGTGAAGATGAAATGATCTGCTGTGTGTAAAGCTCACCACGATGCCGGCCAAGAACATCTCTTCATGGAGCTCTGGCCCTTGTGCTTCTAGCCCTTCCTCTCCCCTCAGGACTGCCCCTGCTGCTTCTCACCCTCGAGTCCTAAGTTGAGGTCTGACCCAATGCCAGGCCACTGCTGGTCCAGGAAGGTGAGGGGAGACCTGGGGTCCTCCCACCCCAGGGATTTTGGTCTTGGGCCCAGGGAGGGCCCTCTTACCCCAGCAGGGGCTGGTGCATGGGGTCTGGATGAGGTGCTGGGGTCTCTGCAGCAGCAAAGCCTTCAGCTTCCCTCTCAGCTCTGGGCTCAGCGACTCCACTCTGGTCACTTGCTCTGGAGAACAGAGGTGGGGCTCCCATCCTTTCCTGAGAACTCCCTGCCCCTGAATTCTTCCCCTTTCCCCTCTGCCCAGGCTCCTTTCCCTTCCAAGAGTCTCAGGGAACACAAGTCCAACCAGTGGACTTGCTCTTCCCCTCTGCATTTCCACCTCTTCCTTGTGATACAGGGGTGGATAATTCTCAAGAGTAGGGTGGGGTGGGCTCTGGAAAATTCTAAGACTTCATGGGGAAAATCTTAGAGAAATCATGAGGATGCCCAGGCCCTCCCAGCAAAGGGTCCCAGGGCACCTGTGAGCTCCTGGAGGCTCAGAGCTGGACAGTCCAGCAGGACAAGGCCCTTGGCCAACAAGCTGCGGAGCTTCTGGAGGCTGGGCAGTGCCATGGTGGGCACGTGGGGGGTGCTCCACCGGCCTGCACCCACTTCCAACTTCTCCTCAAACAGCACCCACCTATGGTGAGAGGGGCAGACAGTGTTACTGGGGGCATCTCTCCCAGGTCCAAGAGTGAGGATGCAGGAGAGCCAAGGAAGGTGAGACAAGGGTGAAGTCATGGGCCCAGTGGTACAGAGCCCCTCCCCAGGGAAGTCACCCCCTCATCTTGGATCTTGGGGAACTCAACCAGACTGCAGAAAAGGCTGAGCACCATAGAGCATGAGGGTCTGAAATGGGGAACACAAAAAGAAACTCATGATTGGAGGTGATAATACCAACCCCGCACACAGGAAGAGCTGGGGTCATGGAGGAGGACCCAATGGGGGAAGGGGAAGGACCCAATAAAACTGTCCTGGATCCCACTCACCTGCCTGTCTCTTTCCACTCGGGTGCGTGGGGCCAGCCCAGCAGCTCATTCAGCTGAATGAAGAGCGGAGGGTCCTTGGGTACCTCCAGTTCCCTGCTGTCTGTGTCTAAGGGGCCATCAGGGCTGAGGCCAGAGCCAGGGCCACTGTCCAGCTCTCCTGTGGGCACATTTTCACTAGCACTGGAGATGTCAGACTCCTCTTGACCTGGCAGCTTCATCTCAGTGAAGCTTCTACAAACTCTCAGGGACTGGTGTGGTCCTAGGTTCTGAGGCCAGGGGCCCTCTGGCTGGCTGCATTTATAATGCACCCCCCACCCCGCCATACAACACAAACAGAGCCAGACCTGCTGACTCCAGAGCCAACTGGTCACCTCCCCTGTGGTTGTTTTCCCCTCTTGGCTAGCCTGAGTGTGAGGCCAACCTAACATTTTCCAGGCTCTCCAGAAACGCCCAACCTGGAGCAAAAGTGTTATGCGTGTTTCCTGTGGGATCAGGTCTGACCCTATTGTATTTTGTGTAAATTAATGGGAGTCTATCACTGGCTTGGGTCTGAGGACTGACCCCCAGATTATACCACCCCATACTCTGTATCAAATACAAACACAAAATACAGAGGACTGTTTTGGGTGTCACCAACACACCCTGAGGATATACATTTGGAGAAACAGAGGCCTACTAAATAACTGGGTCTGTAGAAGTTAGGCAGACTAACGAAGAAGGGAGACAGCAAGCAGAGACCCTGTCATTAAATGAGCTAATGATGGAAAGTGGAGGCCGTTCATGGAGAACATAGGTCCGCATCTTAACTTCATTTGTTCAGCCACACCTGGAAACTTCCTAATTTAGCTGTGTGCCTGGGATTGGCCTCTCTAACTCAGCCCCCCAGTGAAGATGGAGGAGCCACCTAGGGTGTGTGTGTGGAGGAGTTCCTGGAGCTAGATGAGCAAGGGAGAACATGGTCTGTTAACATGCAAGTCCTATTGACTCAACCTTCAAAACAGACCCAGAATTCAACCACACCTCCCTACTTCCAACATTACCTCCTTGTTCCAAGCTATAATCACGTCTCACCTGAATTATTTCAGCAGCTTTCTAATTTCTTATGGAGATCTCTCTGCTTCCACTCTTTCATTCTCCACAAAGCAACCAAGAGGACCTTTTTATATTATTAGTGTAAGTGAAAGTCACTCAGTTGTGTCCAACTCATTGCGACCCCATGGACTATACAGTCCATGGAATTCTCCAGGCCAGAATACTGGAGTGGGTAGCCTTTCCCTTCTCCAGGGAATCTTCCCAACCCAGGGATCGAACCCAGGTCTCCTGCATTGCAGGCAGATTCTTTACCAGCTGAGCCACAAGAGAAGCCCTATTATATTATTATTTTAATAATCTTGTTATTTATTTTTGGCAGTTCTGAGTCTTCGTTGCTTCAAGGGCTTTTTTCTAGTTGCATGAAGTGGGGCTACTCTTCATTGCAAGGTGTGAATTTCTCACTGCAGTGGTTTCTCTGGTTGCAGAGCTTGGGCTCTAGGGCTTGAGCTCAATAGTTGGGTGCACAGGCTTAGTTGTTCCATGGCATGGGAGATCTTCCCAGAGTAGGGATCGAAACTGTGTCTCCTGCATTGGCAGGCAGATTCTTTACCACTGAGCTACCAGGGAAGCCCTATTATTTTTATTTTTAATGTTTAAACTACATTTCCATTTCATTCAAACGTAATGGTCCTTTTATTCTGCTGAAAATCCACACAATACATTCTCATTACTCTTAGTAGAATAATTAAACTCTGTCATGACCTGAAGATCTGATCTATAGTCTGGCCCCAGCCCACCTCCCTGATGGGCTCTTACTGTTCTGTCATTGCTCGCTCCTTTCCAGCCACACTGGCCTCCCTCTGTTACGTGAAGCCTGTTCCTGAGGGAGGGTCTGTGCAGCACTTTTTCTCTCTGCAAGAAGGGTTTTTACCCCAGATTGTCACAGGACTGCATCCCTGTCACCTAAGTCTCATTTCAGACATTACCTACTCATGGAATTCTTAGTTTCTTCATCACTTTTCTCTGTTTTATTTTCTCCCCGGCAATTGTCACTACTAGTAACTGCCTTGTTTATTTATTTATTTTTAATCGTTTATTGCCTACCCCTCCGCACACACACACTGGAATGTACAGTCCACAAAGTAGATATTTTATCTATCTTCTTCACCACTGCCCCTAGAGCACCTAGTGGCACTCAATAAATACCTGTTCAATGAGCTCATAGAAAGGGCGGGGCTAAGGGAAGCGCTGCGCTTCTTCTGGAGACCACACGAGGGCGCTGCTCCCCGCGGACTGGATCGCTAGAGCCGCTCCCTTGGGCCAAGCGGCGGAGTTTGCTTCTTGAGCGGGCCCATAGAGTGCACAGATGGAGGGGCGGCCCGAAGGAGGTCCTTGAATACTTTGCCTTGCCTTGGGGTGTAGCGGGGAGCAACGGCCTGGGGCGAGAGACCCATCAGGCTCATCTGATGTGGGTCAATCAAACCCCCCACTAGATACCTGGGACCCATTTCCTCTCTGAGAAATGGGATTCAGGCCAGTCCTCCCCACCAACTCCAGGTCTGGACTTGTGGTAAATATCTCCAAGTTCACGGAGGTCCCAGGGCAGGAATTAGAGGATCGAGTCACCATATTACCAGTTGGGAATGAGTGCTGAGTCTGAGGGGGGGAATTGGTTTCAATCCAGGATGAATAGAAACTGGCCTAAGAACTGAAAGTTCAGGGAATCCCTGTGACCACTCCTTCAAGAATGCATCCTAACCCCAGGGGCCAGTGACTCAAGGGAGCCTGAGGGGGACAGGAGCTGGATTTAGCATGAATACCCCCTCACAAACATGTCCTCCCTTCCCACCCCTACTCCAGCTAAAGTTCAGAGGGTTTGCCCTGCCCTCTCTGGCCCCAGCTACTCTGGCTCCCCAGGCTGCCTATAGTAGAAGGCCACCATGCCTCCATCCTCTCCAGACCCTTTTTTCTCTTAAGTCTCAAGTGCTCTGAGCTGCACAGGTTGATGAGGGAGTGAGTGAAGATCTGTCTGTGGGCATCAGTGGTCTCCCAGACAGGGCCAGTGAAAGTGTGCTGTCTGAGAGATCAGTACTGGGCATGAGCCCTGGAAAATGCCCTGGCCCAGGATGCAAAGACTTGGTTCTCCTCCTGGCTCAGTCACAGACTTGTCAGGTGTTCTTGAGCAAAGCTCTTCCCGCCTCTGAGCCTGTTTTCTTCTACCAAAACTGCAACAGTGTTTAAAGCAGACCTTTAGCAGTACATGGGGGAGCCCTGTCATCAGCTGGCTGCCTGGGTGTAAATTCCAGCTTGGTCACTGTCTAGCAAGTGGAGAAGAGATTTATCCTCGCAGAACCCGAGTTTTCCTATCAGCAGGAGGGGAATAATAAACGTGCCAACTTCATAGGCTTTATTAAAGAAACAATGCATGTAAAATAGGCCTGGTAAATAGTAAACACAATAAAGCGAGGCTGTTACTATTAAAAATGATGAATATAGTCACTTCTAGAGTGGAGAGAAAAGAAAATGTATGCTGAAATGTCAATTGCATCCAACCACTGTGCGTGGCACATTTTCTTATATTATCCTTAGGACAAGCTTTTAAAAAACTTTATTTTTGGAGGGTTCAGAATGGGAAACACATGTATACCTGTGGTGGACTCATTTTGATATTTGGCAAAACTAAAACAATTATGTAAAGTTTAAAAATAAAATAAAATTTAAAAAAATTAAAAAAATTTTTAAAAATAAATAAAATAAAAAACTTTATTTTTACAAACTTCTAATTTATTTTTAAAAAACTGTTTATGTGAGTCTAATTATAGAAAAAGTTGCAAGAAAAAAAAGTAAGTCTCTGGCTGGTACCTATCATCCAGCTTCCCCCAGTGGTAACATCTCACATAACAACAGTACAACATCAAAACCAGAATGATGACATAAGTACAACACTGTTAACTAGACTGCAGGCGTTATTCAGGTTTCACTTGTTTCTATTGGCACTCATGTGTCTGTGTGTGTTTGTGTGTATAGTTTTATGCAATTTTATCATATGTATAGATTCACTTACACCCAACTGGACAAATTGCTCCTCAAGACTTGGTTTTCTCATTTATAAAATGGGAGTGAGAATGAGATGAAATAATGTATGTAAAGTGCTTGGAACAGCACCTAAAATTGAGTAGCAAGTATTCAATAAATTTAAGTTTTTTTTCTTTTTTTCCCCCAGAAAAAAAGCATTTTTTAGAAAAAAATGACTTATAATATATGAATAACTTATATTTGTTATAGAAAATATCTTCCCTGGTGGCACAGAGGATAAAGAGTCTGTCTGCAACACGGGAGACCCAAGTTCGATCCCTGGGTCGGGAAGATCCCCTGGAGAAGGAAATGGCAACCCACTCCAATATTCTTGCCTGGAGGATCCCCATGGACAGAAGAACCTGGTGGACTACAGTCCATGGGATCGCGAAGAGTTAGACACGACTGAGCGACTTCACATCACATTATAGAAAAAAACAGAAAATATTCATAAGATTAAAACTAAAATAAATTTTCAAATGCCCATACCTCAAATTTTTACTCTTACCACAAATTTTAGGTGTATTTCATTATCCTTATTTTATTGTAAAGACACTGAGGCTCAGAAAGGAAAGCACTTTGCCATAGTCACTAAGCTTATGAATGAGGAGCCACGATTGAATGCATACTCTTGCCTCCAGGAGCTCACAGCTGTGGGGCAGCAGACAGGCCTATGAGTCATACCAACCCAGAGCAGACTGGAATGAACAGCCACTGGTGGTTTCTGAACACTTGTTATGTTCCAGTCACTGCCTGAACACCTAGCAGGTTATCTCAGTGAGTCTTTGTAGTAGCCCTTTGAGATAGCTAACATTCTCATTTCTGGTGAGGAAGCAGATGAGGCTCAGAGAGGTACCTTGCTCAAGATCAAAACTAGGGTCTGGTTGGCCCAGGGTTTAAAAAGGGGTCAGTTGCATGCCTCAACCTGAGCTTCAAAGCTCCTCGCTGAGGGATTCAGACAAGGTGTGGAATGTGTGTGGAAGGAGGGTCTCTCCAGCTGGAGCTTTGGGCTTCTCTCGTCCTGGAGCTGGGGTGCCCTTCTCTGACCCCACTTTGACCCCAGACCACCAACATCCAGTCAAGACTTGGGAGCGTACCCTAACAGCTGAAGCCTGCTTCCACTTCTCACAATACCCAGACTCCATCTGGAGTGGAAGAGTGAGAGCCTATGAAAGGAAATCGTGTTAGTTGCTTCAGTCATGTCCGATTCTTTGCAACCCCATGGACTATAGCCTGCCAGGCTCCTCTGTCCATGGGATTTCCCAGACAAGAATACTGGAGTGGGTTGCCATTTCCTTCTCCAGGGGATCCTCCCAACCCAGAGATTGAACCCAGGTCTCCTGCATTGCAGACAGATTCTTTACCTCTGAACCACTTGAAAGAAAGAAGCAGAGGAAAAAGAGCAAAACTGTCTGAATCGCTCTACCAGGCGCCTCTGACCCAGACTGCCAGGCTCAGGAATTGTTGGAAAGGCAACTGCAGGTATGTGATTGTTGAGTTTCAGAGTAATTACTTATGCTCCCCTTACTTCCAGAAAAGGTTTAGACAGCAAGAGACATAGAAACAAGTATTTAGAGAATGATTAAAGAACCCCGTAATGAAATGAAATTGGAGAAGAAAGAAATAATTGTCCTCAAAATGCTGAATAGGGGATAATTGCTGTAATTGAGCATCAAAGCTTAACTGTGAGCTTCCTGGCGGTGGATGCAAAAAGGGAACATATGAATTCTACACTTGCATTGTCTCATAAAAGGAAGTACTTCTACCAGATACCAGATGAGCCAAACTTTCTAACACTGAGCTACAAGAGAATTTATTGTACTTCATTCAGGCACTGGCCAGGGGCCTTATATGTAGTAATATCTAGAACAGTGCTTTTATAAAGGATACAGATATTCATATTCCATGTGAATATGTCTTATGTTAGTGGTTCTCAACCCTTTCTGAATCAGTATTTCCTTTTTTATTACAAATATATTAACAACCCTTTAATATTCTGAAATGAAGTTAACAATAATATCCTATCTGCACACTTTTCTCTTTAAAGAAAGTCAATATCCAGGACATCTCTGGCGGTCCAGCAGCTATAACTTCACACTCTCAATGCAGGTTGTATGGGTTCCATCCCTTGTTGAGGGACTAAGATCCCACGTGGTGTGCCACGTGGTGTGCTCTAAGCATTAAAATATATACGTGTGCGTATGTATATATGTGTGTATATATATATATAGTCAATACCCTAATTAATATAAAAGTGATTAAAAATATGATATTTGAATATCAAATGCTTGGCCACAACTACTCTAGAAATCTCAATGAAGTAGCCCATTACTTGCACCTACACAGACTTGTCTTGAATGTGACAACTACAAATATAAATATAGGTTTTTTGTTCAGCAACTCAAATACCACCAACATTAATAATTCACGCTTAATTCCATTCCTGGAAAACAGTGCAAAAACCATTTTTGTGTTTTTAAAAAATATTTACTTATTTATTTGGCCTTGCTGCAGGTCCTAGCTGCAAGATGGATCTTCAGTTGCAGCGTGTGACCTCTTAGCTGCAGAAGTTCTCCAACCAGGGATCAGACCCAAGCCTCTTGCATTGGGAGCACAGAGTTCCAGCCACAACACTACCAGGGAAGTCCCTCTTTTTGTGTTTCTGTGTGAATTAGGGATGAACCTAGGTTCAAGTAATTGTAATCAAGAGTTTTACCCATATGAGTATCTGGTGAGACACTCAACAGCAGTGTGGAATGTGCGGCAATTTTTTCCCTCATAAATTGCTTATTGACACATCTGTCCAAGTCACCTTTACAAACAACCCATCAAGAATCTTAAATGTCATTGAAGCATCCTCCAATTCCCAGGGGCAATTCTTTTTTTTCCATCTCCCAAACTCCTTTTATTAGAAAACTACTGGAGAATGTCGTCTACCAAAAAACAGAGGTTTGGATCGAATACATACAGATATGGGGGTCCGGGGTTCAGAAGATCCAACGCAAGGCAGAATCAGAAGGAATCCTGAGGGTGACAGTAACGGGGAACCAGGCTAAGACAACACTGAACCCACATTGTTAGAGAACTTTAGGAGTGATTTCTTCAAGAAGACAAACTTAACATAACCCTCAATGAACTTGAAGATTTTGAAAAGAGATTTACATAACTGAGGAAGTGTTTGGATTTGAATTACTACTAAGTACATAGAAAATTAACCCAATATAAAAATGCCAGAAAATCATTTCACTCCAGGGAAAACAAAATGCACTGGAAAAGACAAAGTAACCATAGTATACTATAAGATTTACCTATGAATAGATACCACATTGCTGTTGTTTAGTCCCCATAAATCGTGTCCAGCTCTTTGCAACCCCATGAACTGTAGAGAGTCACCAGGCCCCCCTGTCTGTGGGATTTCCCAGGCAAGAATACTGGAATGGGTTGCCATTTCCTTCTCCACAACAGGCAGTTCTTAATAGTGTGAGCCCAACAGCTTTCCCTCACAAATAAATGCCTGCTGCTGCTGCTGCTGCTTCGAAGTCGCTTCAGTCGTGTCCAACTCTGTGCGACCCCATAGTCGGCAGCCCATCAGGCTCCCCTGTCCCTGGGATTCTCCAGGCAAGAACACTGGAGTGGGTTGCCATTTTCTTCTCCAATGCTTGAAAGTAAAAAGTGAAAGTGAAGTCGCTCAGTTGTGTCCGACTCTTAGCGACCCCATGGACTGCAGCCCACCAGGCTTCTCTGTCTGGGTTCCTCAATTGGTGACAATGAAAACTTTCCCACAGATTTCTAAAATGTTCCTTAAGACTTAGTACCTCTTCCTTTGTGAATCATTGTCTTAGATCAATCCTAAGTTATAAAAAAGAACAAATGGAACTTCCTTGGTGGTCCAGTGGTTAGGACTCTGTGCTTCCACTTCAGGGGGCATGGGCCTGATCCCTGGTTGGGGAACTAAGATCCTGCAAGCCACTAGGCACAGCCCCCAAAATAAAATAAAATAATAAAAAGGCAAATGGATGTTGTTAAATTGCAGCTCTCTGTGACCAAATTTCTTTCCTTTTTTTTCTTTAATTATTTATTTATTTTTGGCTGTGCTGGGTCTTCATTGCCACAGGGGCTTTCCTCTGGATGTAGCGAGCAAGGGCTACTCTGTAGTTTCAGTGCTCAGGTTTCTCACTGCTGTGGTTTCCCTTGTTGCGGAGCATGGGCTTTACGGCACACGGGCTTCAGTAGTGATGGCTCACAAGTTCTAGAGCACAGGCTCAATAGTTGTGGCGCATGGACTTAGTTGCTCCCAAGGCATGGGAATTTCCTGGATCAGAGATCAGAACCCATGTCCCCTGCATTGACAGGTAGATTCTTTACTACTGAGCCACTAGGGAAGCCCCGACCACATTTCTAAGGGGAATGAAACTTACACATTCCTGGTACAGGATGTGATGTGATCTTGTTCCAAGACTGAGCTCTGGAGATGTTAATAGTAGTTCTGGCCTATTCATATAGTGCTTTCCCTTTTGCCAAGCACTTTCAGAGATGCTATCTCCTTCAATTGTCAAGAGCCCCCTAAGAAGATTGTTATTCTCTCCCCATCAGAAGACAAAGTTGAGGCACAGAGAGAAAGGTTATCACATAGAAAGTTTATCACATCTTGTAGATCAGGCACTGTAGATCGTCATAGAATTGTCTTGGCAAGCCTTTTCACAGCAACATGACTGCAAACAGTTCACGATGGACATCACTGGCCAGTGCCTGAATACAGAACAATTGTTTCAAAGTTTCATTTTACACAGAGGAACCTGAAGCTTGAGGAGGGAGGCAGGTTGTGTGATGCACAAGAATCACGTAGCCGTCTATGCTAGGGGATGACTGAAGGGGTAAAGTCCTGGGACTGGAAATTTAAATCTCTTGAAGTCACAGAAATGGGCCCAGAAATGGAGGAGGATGGCCTGGAATCCAGGCCTTCGCCAAGCACATCATAAATCCCTTTCCTCCACATCTTCTGTGGATGACATGGGTTCCAGACATCCTCTAACCTCCCCCTCCATCCATCCCTACTTTCACCCTATTCAAAGGATCTTGACTCCAGGCAATCAGACAGCAGAGCCTCTCCACCCCCTGGGTATGCATGAAGCATTATCTGGCACTTCCTCCAGGGGCCCCCAGTCAGCATAGGAGGTGCAAGGGGACTTCAAAGGGTAGACCTGAGTTCAAATCCAGCTGCACCCCCAAAACTGCTGGATCAACGGGCTCTGATGGGGAAAGAGATATGGATGAGAGAAATCATACTGGGATAGGAGCAATGACCCCTTACCCTGAGTTTCCAAATTTGGGTAACTGGGCCCATGGCCACCTGGTGATAGAAGTATCTTCCATGGAGGAACCCCTCCCTTAGCAGTCTCCCCAGCCAGCTGAGCTCTGGGTCCACTTAGCACTCACTTCTCCGGGTCAGAATAGAAGGAGAAGGCAGCTGTATCCCTTCCCCATGGGACACATGTTGTGAGTCAGGACTGCTTTCTTGGGTGGAGGTTTCTGAAACTCTGAGTGGCCTTGCAGAGCCACTGTCTCATTGGTAATTATGGCCATCTCCCAGCAGAGAGGGACCACTTCAACTGAGGATGACTGGTCCAGGTTAAAGCAGCACCTTACTAAACTCCCACTGGAAGGAAGGGAGGGAAGAATGAAGGAAGAAAGGAAGGAAGTGGGGAAGGAATAAAGAGGAAGAAAGCAAATCTGCTCTTAACTGCAGCTGTCACCAAGTCAGCACCTACAATGGGCCAGGCATCATATTCTATGATTATTGCCCCCATTTTGCAGATGAACAAACTATAGATAAGAGAAATTGACTAACATGTCCAAAGTTAGAAAGCTAGAAAAATAGCAGAACCCAAATTTGAACCCATGACAGTCTGGCTCCCGAGAGTGTACCCATTTCGTTAACTGCCCTGATGCTCTTACCTAGGCCTCCTTCCAGTCTGTGAGGCAGAGATTCTTACCACCTCCCCCAGGACAGATGGAGCACTGAGCCTCAGTGAAGCTGAGGACGTTACTGTCTGTAGAGGCAGAGGGAGGGCGGCCATCGTCTCATGTGTTTGTTCAGAGTAGCGCTGAACCTTAAGAGCACAGGCCCAGAAGAAAGAGAGGAATTCTAATTGAGTCTGAGATTCTTGATAACTGGGTGGCATTGGGCTGTTACTCACCTGTTTTTAGCTTTACCCCTTTAAAATAGGGAGGAGTATCTAGTCTTAGGGCAGTTGTGAAGATCATGCAAGATTATGAGCACATGGGAAGTGTCATTGCTTAAAGCTCGACCGTCTCTGCCTCAGAGGTTCAGATTTTGCTCAGATGCTTAATTCGTTACCCTAGTTAATTATGTAGACCAGTGCTTTAAATCCTGGTTGATGTCAAACTTACATGCTCAAAATGTAAATGTTTGGGCCCTACCCCAGGAAGTTTTGAATTAGGAGGACTGGGATGAGGCTTGGACCTCTTTATCTTAAATAAATTCTCAGGTAATTCTGATGCACAGTCAGGTGTGGGAGCACAATTGACCTGCATAGACATCTCAGCCACATTTGGAGAAGGGACTCAGGTGGGTCCCTTCATGTCCCCTTCTCCCCTTTCTTGTCACCACCAGCACCTCCTCCCCACTGGCTTGAAAGTGCTCTTCCCAAATGTAGGTCTGTGTGGCCTAGCAGAGAGTCAGTGACACTCAGGGTCCCATGAAGCCTGCCTTTCCAGAGGCCTGGGAAGCCAGCACAGAGCTGGGAAGCAGGATGCCAGGGTTTCTCCTGTGGATTTGCCCCCTTGGGACTCACTGGTGGCCCAGGGCCAGCAGGTTTCCAAGCCTCAGTTGCCCATTGTCCATCACTAGATAGTTAGGGAAAGCAGAGTGGCCTGTCTGCTTCCTCAGGAGTGTGTCCTTGGTGCTTGAACGCCAGAGAGCATGAGGAGGCCTGGGTGGAGAAAGGGGAGGAGGTGAAAGAATCCTTTATAACTGTGCTTTCCCACTGACATCGCCTTTGATGCTCACAGAGATAGGGAATAAAAACCAGCATCTGCCTGGGGCTTGGGGGCTTCCCTGGTGGCTCAGTGATAAAGAATTTGCCTGCCAATGCAGGAGAGGACCCCTGGAGAAGGAAATGGAAACCTACTCCAGTATTCTTACCTGGACAGAGGAGTATCATGGTGGACTACAGTTCAAAGGCTTTCAAAGAGAGTCAGACATGACTTAGCAAATAAACAATAACAACAACCTGGGGCCTATAACATCCTCTGTTATCTGTCCTTGGTCTTTGCTTTAATGTTATCTAACCCTCCCTCCTTTCTGGCCTTCTTGCTGTTCCCTGAGTGCTCCAGGCTTGTTTCCACCTCAAAGTCTTTGCCCGAGTTGCTCTGCTTAGAATACTTCAGCAGTGGATCATCACAAAGCTGGTTCCTTCTGTTATTCAAGCATCAGCTTCCAGGTCACAGGCTCAGAAAGACCTTTGCTAATCAGTCACCAAATCTAAAGTGTTGTTCCGAGCACTGGGACATAGCATCCTAGAGTATACCATTAAAATTTAACTTTCATCTTAGTATTTGTCATCATAGGATCTATTTTCCTTTTTAATTTATTTAATGTGTTGCCTGTCTCCCCCTACTGTAGAATGTGAGCTCCATAATAGCACATCCTTGGCTGTCTTGTTTTTTGCTGTCTCTTAGTGCCTGAAAAGTGTTCGGTTATTGTGGAATAAATGAGTTAATGATACTGCCCCAGAATGAATTGTGATTCCTTTTTCTATTTTTTAAATATTTTTAATTTATTTTTGGCTCTGCTGGGTTCGTTGTTGTGCAGACTTCTTACTGCGGGCTTCTCTTGTTGAGGAGCACAGGCTCTATGCACCCAGACTTCAGTAGTTGCAACTCCCAGGCTCTAGAGCATAGGCTCAAGAGTTGTGGCTCTTGGGCTTAGTTGCTTTGTGGCACGTGGGATCTTCCTGAACCAGGGATTGAACCCGCATCTCCTGCGTTGGCAGGCAGATTCTTTACCACTGAGTCACCAGGGAAGCCCCTCCTTTTTCTATTTTTGAAAATTAATTTATTTATTGGCTGAGCTGGATCTTTGCTGTGCGTGGGCTTTCTCTGATTGTGATGAGTGGAGGCTACTCTCTTGTTGCATAGCATAGGCTCTAGCCGCAAGCTTCAGTAGTTGGGGCTCGTGGGCTCAATAATTGTGGCACACAGGCTTAGTTGCTCTGCAACATGTGGGATCTTCTGGGACCAGGGACCGAACTTGTGTCCCTTGCGTTGGCAGGTGGATTCTTAACCACTGGACCACCAGGTAAGTCCGTGATTTCTTTTTCAGATTAGAGGACACTCAAAGTTCTGAGAGAAGTGACTGTCCCCAAACCATTCCAGGCCTTTTGAATTCTTTCTCCAGGTCCTTCCTGTAAAAAGTGAATGACATACAAACGTAGCTGGGGTGAGGCTCACAGGTGTGATGAAAACTTGGAGTTGCCCCGTGAATGGGCTACGACTGATGTGAGGGTGAGAGGGCGGAAGGAAAGAGCCTGTGAGAGGCAGGCTGAGACAGGAGAGCAGGGTGTGGCCCTGGCAGGGGCCGGGGGAGGGGTGACCTGGCTGCGTGTCAGGAAGTGTTCCCCCCACCTTCCCCTGGGGAGAGCCCTAACCCTGAGGCAGTTTTGTTGTGGGGAAGCAGGTTGTCAGGCAGCTGTTGAAGGAGAACAAAGGTGTGGCCTGGGTGGTGACTGTCTACTGAGGTCCTAGGCCCGATACTGATCACCCAAAGGAGCAATCCCACAGTGGCACTTGGCCAAATAGGCGATAGGTAAGCTTCCTCCTAAAACCAGCCCAACCACACATGAAGCCTCAGACCTGTGGGGAAGGGAGAGAAAAGAAGTCTCTAAGGAAATGGAATGGTCAATGTAGAATGCTTAGTAATAATAATGATAATAATATGGCACATTTACTAGAACATGTCTGTTCCCTTGATCAATCTTCAAGAAGCTCTCTATAAAGTAGGCATTACTATTTTTGTTATTCCCATTTGAGAGACGTGGAAACTGAGACTCAGTGAGATTAAACATCTTGTCCAAGGTCACACAGTAAGAAGCCAAGTCAGGATTCCAGCTTAGGTCTATAGTGATTCCAGGGCACTGTGGAAACCTAAACCTGGGGGTAGTTGCTAGGGGCAAGTTAAGAAGCCAGAGCCCCATGGACTCCTGCAGAATTATGGATGGGGAGGGAGAGTGGAACAGGCTGTGTATAAATAGCAGGCCTGTTTTTATCCCTACACATGGGCTGAAGCAGGCAAGCAGCTCTATCTGGCACAATTTGAGGGCTCTGAATGCCAACCCAGCCTTGTGTCATACAACTCCCGCCCCAGCATGTCCCTGGGAGCTGAAATGCCTACTGAGAGTTATTTCTTTGGGTCAGGACATTGACTCCAGAGGATTTCTGTAAAAATACATAGATTGTTAGAGAAACACATCAATCTCCTGGCACCTGTTGAAGGTGGCAACCTAGGCCAGCCAGCTGGGTCCTGTGGGAGGGGGCTCAGCTTTTCTGTTGAAGAAGATGGCGTTCAAAGACAAAGAAAAGTATGAGGCTTGTTTCACAGCCTGTGTTTCTTCAATCCCAGAAGCCTGGGAATTATAATCCAGAGTTCAAAAATCCTAATGGAGACTATGTCATCTGGGACAAAGATGGAAAGAAGCCACTCCAGTGGATGGAAGAATACTAACTTCCTTTGCTTTTGCTGGGTTGATACCAGATGCCTGCAGCTGCACTTGCTGGCATTCATGTGTTTAATTTTTAAATTATAAATGAATTAATTATTATTTACTCCTTGATTTGTGGGTAGGCAAAGAAGCAGGTTTCTGAAACTCAGAAGAAGACATGGGCGGAGATCTCTGGTTTAGAGCACGGATAACCGAAGAGACCAGGCCTGGAAGAGAAGAAAGAACGAGGGGTGTCCAAGGGCGAAGCGCAGCTCAGCGGTCACAAGGTTGCAGCGGCGGACCAGCATTTGGGGAAAGGTAGGAACTGGTCCCCGCCACCTGCCGGTCAGCAGCCCTACCCACAGTCAGGCCGCGGCTGCACTGGCCTAGTCCCAAAATATGTGAGCGCCGCCCCTTTCTCCCGCCCCCTTTCCCCGCCGCGCCCGCGGGGTCGGGAGCTGAGCGGTCGGCGCCTGGAGCCCGGCCGGCATCCCAGAGCGGGAGGCGGGAGGGGGCCGCGGGGGGCGGGGCGGAGCCTCGGCGCCTCCCGGAGCCTTATTCCAGGCTGCACGCCGAGGAGTGCTCAGTCGACCCAGGGAGCTGCGCGCGGCAAGCAGCTGGCTCTCTTGCTTGAGGCACTAGGGCTCGGGCGGTCGGACAGACGGAGTGAATAGAGAGACGCCCAGCGGCCGCGAGCTCCGCGCAAATCCCAGGCAGGCTTGCACCCAGAGGCCGGCAGCCGACCGTGCCCGCCGGGATCTCCAGAGCTTCTCCCGCCCGTCTCCCGTGCCAGCGTCCGGTGGTCGCCGCCCCCCAAAGTGATTGCTGCCTCGCCTCCGCCGAGTCCGGGACCATGAAGCTGCTGCCGTCGGTGGTGCTGAAGCTCTTTCTTGCTGCAGGTAAGCGGGCTGCCGCCGCTCCCGGAGGTCTGGGGGGATGGGGACTCTGCTGGGGGCACGGGGGAAGATCGCTGCAGCGTCCCCGGCGCGAGCCACTTGGTGGGGCCCGTGCTCCCTGGCTTGCGGGAGCCGGCCGCGGTGCATGGCGACTGGGGTCTGGGCTGGGGGTCTGAGGCGGCCTCGCCCCTTACCCGCAGTGCTTTCGGCGTTGGTGACTGGCGAGAGCCTGGAGCGGCTTCGGAGAGGCCTGGCTGCTGGAACCAGCAATCTGGACACCCCTACTCAATCTACGGACCAGCTGCTGCCCGCGGGAGGTGGCCAAGGCCGGGAAGTCCTGGACTTGGAAGAGGCAAACCTGGACCTTTTCAGAGGTGCGTGTGGGGGCTGCCCATCTTCGGACCCTGGTGGTCAGTTGAAGTATCATAGGATCTGGCATTTATGCCGATTGGGCACAGTTGTGGTTTGGAGCTTTTCAAGAGAGGACTTCAAGGAAAAGCCTCTTGGCCTGACAAGCTCCCTGGGGGATCCTAGAACGTAGGTCCTGTTATCTTTTTTGTCCTCGGGTCTCACATGCCACATTGCTGCCCGTCTGCATACTTGGGGGCAAATTGAGACAGGCAAGGTGCTTGGGTTTTGTGTGTTCTTCTCTGAGGTAAGCTAGGTGACAGGAACAAGGACTGGTTGAGATGCTTTCCCTAGAGTTTCTATATAAAAATGTGCACAAGATCTAATTTCCACATTAATTGACTATTATGTATAAAATCACAGATGTGGAGGTGCTAGGCACATACCAGGTGTGCAGGATTAGTCTCCTGCATCCACCTGTCTCCAGGTTGGGGAAACAGTGGGGAATGAGGAACACTTGGTCCTGCCAGGTGAGGCCGGCACCTCTTGGGGAGGCTGTGAATGGCGAGCACTGGGACCCTAGAGAGCTGTTTTGATATGCTGGGTGTCCACAAATCCTTCACAAGCCTGGATACTTCCTGACCACTTGGAGGCCCTGAGAGGGGCTCCAGAGGAGGAAGGGCCAGGTGGGATCCTTCAACCAGCAAAGGTGCTGTGGCCAAGTACATACAAGTGCAGGGCAGAGTCCAGAGCCTCCAGTATCGCCTGTTTCCCTGCCCCCAGTCACCTGCAGAGATTCTTGAGGGTGGAGCAGGGACTGAGCCCTGGAGCCCCGGAATGACTATATTTGGTTGGAAAGATACCCACCTGTTCTAACTCTGCCTGCTTCTCTGCCACTCTTCTTCTTCCTTACCCAGGGATTACCTTAGGTGCTGTCCACTCCAAAGCTGAGGCTGGGCTCTCACCTTCCATCCTTTCACAGTAGCCCTCCAGGGGGCGGGGATCACCCCTGGCCTGAACAACCTGGATTCTCCTGGCCCTCTCCTAGGAAGGGCAGAGCTGGGCTGTGACTCACTCTCCACCCACACAGCTGCTCCTCATACCTCACAGACCTGACTCACTGCTCCCTCTCCCCAGCAGGAGCCTGACTGTCACCCTGTCACTCTCTCCCTCCCTTTTCTGATTGGCTCGTTTCTCCTGCCTCAGTTTCACCACAACTGTGGTCACTAATTTCCTCTGAGCATCTGCTTCTTCTGAGTTCTGAAGGGGCCTGGGTCTGCACGGTAGGAACAGGGGACTATGGGACTATTGGCACCTGTCTCTTCTCTTTTCTCAGGTTTGCTGGGCAAAGACTATTTTTCAAGTCTAGGGATCCTGTCACCTGAAATAAGTAACTGTTACCATTTACTAAGTGTCTTCTGTGTTCTAGTCACTTAACATGTTATTGTGAATTAATTAATCCTGCTGCAACCCTCTGAAATAGGAACGCCTGTTCACTTTTTACCAAGAACCTCAGGGTTCAGAGAGATTAAGGGACTTGCCCAGGATCACATGGCTGTAATTCGAGCACCATTCTGCTGACTTCAGAGCCCATTCATTGTCTGGTTCCTGGCTCAGCATCCCAAGTGCTCTGGGCTTGTCTGGAGGAGGACACTGCTGGGGTGTATGAGGCAGCTTAGTGTGTTGGGGAAGAGCACTGGATATGGAGTCCAGAGACCACATTTCAGATCCCAACCTGCATGACCTTGGTCAAGTCAGTACCTTTTGGGACCTCAGGTTTTTCATCTGAAAATGGAAAGCCATATATTTTGAAGTAAATTCTACTTTCAGAATCCTAAGCCTTCAATCTAATAATGTATGATGCTCACCCTTCTGCCAGACATGTGCCTATAGCCATAGACAGCA
This sequence comes from Bos javanicus, assembly GCF_032452875.1. Lineage (NCBI taxonomy): Eukaryota > Metazoa > Chordata > Mammalia > Artiodactyla > Bovidae > Bos > Bos javanicus. The sequence continues at coordinate 51,064,167 of NC_083874.1, read as the reverse complement.
GGCACCTTTTCTTCTGCTGGGACAGGGAAGGGAAGACTGGCGTCAGACCCCTGGGCTGATGGGCATAGCCCAAGGTCAGTCCCAGCTGGATGTCTGTGTGAGATTGTTTTTCTCCTTTGAAGCATGGAAAGAATGGAGAGAGCCATCATTGTTCTAGTTCCTTTTGATAGTTCTTTGCTCTCCGTCTTTCTGCCTCTTGGGCACCCCATCCTAGAAAGCAATAAACAGGACATCTGGGGATAAATGTAAATGGGCCTTCGAGAAGTAGTGAACTGCAAAGAGCACCGAGCAGGGTAAATATTTTGCTTGATGTCAAAAAAGCAAGGCTCTTTGAAATTAGCACAATATTATAAATCAATTATAGATCAATAATATTTTTTAAAATTAAAATTAAAAAAAATTTTTTTAAGTTAAGAAGCAAGTGTCTGACCAAGGATGGCCTGCTTGCTGTCCCTGAGCTGGGTTCTGGTCTGGGCTTATGGTACCCTGGTGCTACAGGGTACCCCAGAGGGTACCGCCTGGGCATTATTATTATTTTAGAAACCTCTTTCCTCTAAAATACCCTCCAAGTGCCTTCTCCAGAAGCAGTTTTTATCTCTGACACTGTCTTCCTGTAAGTGGGTCACTGAGTGCAACATCAGGAAATGAGGCTGATTTAAGGCCAAAATAGAACCAAGTGGGTATGGGGGAGTAGGAGCTGAGTATAGACAGGGGTAGGAGTGAGGTCGGTAGAATTGCCCAATCAGCTGCAATTACTCTACTGAAGCTAGCATTCTTAGAATGAGATTCTTAAAATGAGGTTGTGAAATACCTTCGTTGGGACCCCCCACCAGCCTCTACTTCCTCTACCACTTTTGGGTGGTCTGCCCAGACTGACTTTAGGTAGAATCAAAGTGTCCTTCCAAACACTGTGCTGTTCTGATTTTTTTTTTCCCTTGAGGGAGTCAAAGACTTAACAGGGTACTTTTCTACTGCAGCTGCTTTCTCCTCCAAGCCACAAGCTCTGGCCACACCAAGCAAGGAGGAGCGTGGGAAAAGAAAGAAGAAAGGCAAGGGGTTAGGGAAGAAGAGAAACCCATGTCTTCGGAGATACAAGGACTTCTGCATCCACGGAGAATGCAAATACGTGAAGGAGCTCCGGGTTCCAACCTGCATGTAAGTGTCCCTTCCCTGTGGCTGTTATCAGCTCAGTCTGTCAGCCTAGTGGCTGTTCTTCCATTATCACTGTTCCTTGAATTCATAAATCCACTCAGTTTCTTCTCACCCTCTGGGAGGAAGTTGGGAGGAGGGGAAATATTTTTAGTCAGCGGAAGGGGCTCCCCCCAACATAGGATGCAATTTCCTGTGGCGTGGGTTTGTGACGCTCTTTCATCTTTGGGGGCATTTCCTGCTTGTTCAGAAATGAGCATGTGACTAGGAGAGCTGACACCTGAAGGCAGGTTCTTCATCTCTGCCTCATGCTCTACTCCAGATGGGAGAAGCAAGTAGGAAACACGGCAGAGTGGGGCTCCTGGGCGGAGTGCAGCTCCCGTGGCCTCCTTTCCTAAGTCCTGCAGGCAGGTACGAGGTGCCTTTGGACGTGTGCTGTGCAGGTGTGCTCAGACAAATGTGCATGTGAGTGAGCAGATGTGGGTTAATTGTAAGGCATGGCAGGATTGTACAGAAAGCAATCATTGTGGGAGCAGGGAGAAACCCTTCTTCCTCACCCCAGCGAGGGCCAGGATGTGGGGGACGTGGTGGGTATTGACCTTTGGCCATGGGGGTGGGAGAACACTTCCTTTGTGCAGGATTAACGGAAAATAGAACCCATCTCAGTAGGCATCAGCCCCCGGTCAGACGGCACCACCCCTTCCCTGGGCAGGGGTGTGGGTGGAGGGGCCATGGGTTCCCCAGCTACTTTGCTAGGCTGAGCCCAGCAAACGGCTGCCTTGGCAGTCCCTCAGGGATGACGACACTGCCATGCTCTGTGGCAGGCATAATGTCACCACTGTACCCAAGACCCACACCCACATCAGGCTGCAATCATGCTCTCTCTTCTTTCGGGCTGGAGTTTCTATGGGGAGGCAGCCTCTGTGACCTGGGAGACTCTGGGCAGATCAGGAAACTACTGTGTGCACACTGCCTCCCAGCGTGGCAGGAAGGCTTGGCTGCCTGGCACTTCTGCTTCTGTGATTGGTACAGATCCTTTGATTTTTTTTTTTTTTTTTTAAAGCTTCCTTTTGCCATCTGGTCTCATATAGCAGAGTTGCCCTGTATTTGGCAGTAGGATCCATCACCCCTCTCCATGTCCACAGTCACTTGTGGGTCGTCTCCTTTAATATCTGTATCAGGAACTTGGTGTTGGATGGGGGTGCTTAAGAGTAACCTAAACAGTTCCCATATTATTCTCCCAGAGGTCTGGGGACAGGGCAGGGAATGTTTGTCTTAAATTTGTAAAATGGCCTCATTAACACAGGGTGGAGGCAGTCACTCTGAGGGTTGTCAAGATGGATTCAGGCCAGGAATCTGTCTGGGCTGAACTGGCCAGGGCACTGGTGGGTGGACTTCCATTGCTCAGCTGAGAACCCTTGTAAGGCTGCTCTCCTGCACACCTGGGCTCGACCGACCACCTAAGCCCAAAGAACCTAGGTAATGGTGTCCAGGGCCAAGGTGCCCCTAGGGATGGTGATGAAGACTGTGATGATGCCTTCTCTCCTTTTTCCTGGAGCTTAACAGTTTATATTTAATATGAATTGAGCCCAACAGGTATATGTTGACTACCCACTTGGTGCCAGTTATTCTAGGGGATGGGAAAATATAGCCCTGTATTCTCAAAAACACTCTGCTGGTTAGGCAGGGCTTACTGTCTCTACTTGAAAGATAAGGAAACTGGAGCCCGGAAGTAGGAAATGATTTGGTTTGAGATCAGCAGCTAAATAAAGTGGGTGGAAATAGGACAGGCACTCAGGTGCCTAACTTCCAGTCCAACATGCTTTTCATGCCCCCAGGCTGCACTAGGTGTTGGCTTGCTTCCTTCTTCCCCGTCTGTTCTTACAGAGTTGGAGCACAGTTTTATAGAGAGCAGCTATTATACTAGAGGTCTCTTAAGGCTTTTACTAGTTGAAGAACATGTTGAAGTCTGATGTGACTACTTTGTCTGCTTCCAAGGCAAGATTTTCAAGGGGCTGGATTCTGTGTCTGGTTTTTCTGCCTCCTGCCTCCAGCCCTTGGTACTCAGGGCAGCAGACAGCAAAAAGACATAGAGCTCCTGGTTTGGGAGAATGTGACATCTGGGCACCTAAATCTGGGGCCCTTTGTGGCTCCTTCTAGCCTCCAGACCCAGCAACCGCCAGCCAGGGTGTGTCCAGGCTGCCGTGGTAAGCTTGAGGCTGGCCAGCTTCCTAAACCAGCCCTCCACAGCCATCATCCACAGGAAAACCCTTTTGTGTCACCAGCCAAAAGTTACCCTCAAAGAGCAGTTTCCTGGGGCTCCTGACGAGCTGCTGACCCAGAAATTGACTGCAAAATTTCCTGTGGCTGGAGGAAGCCTAGGGACAGTTAGCCTGAGGAGGACTCAGGGCTGAAAGAGGGCTGAAAGAGGCCTCGCTGCCCAGTTGCCAAGAAGCAATAGCGAGCCCCCCTCCCCTTGACTCTGACTCTGGTACCCCTTTCCTAAGGATATGGGCAGTATCCTCTGGAATCTGATTAACTCCCACACAAGTGGGATTTGGCCTTTATTCAGTGCTTTTATCCATATTATCTCATTTGATCTTCATAAAGCTCTAGTGAGGTAGGCACTTATTATTCCTGTCTTTCACATGAGAAAATCAAAGCTTGGAAACGTGACCCTCCCTTGCTCCAGATCACCTGGCTAGAAATAGTAGCAGAGCCAGTCTGGAACTCATATATGCAGAGTCCCCTCTGCCAAATGGTGCCCCTCCACCTCCTGGGATAGGCATGGAGAAATCCAACTTGGAAGATGTCTCTGGACTCTAGAGGGTTCTGTTATAATACACGTTCTGAAACAGGCCACAGACTTGGGTAGGAGGAACACGTCCCAGTTTGATGGGTCGCCGGCTCTGGGCAAGAGACACGATCTTGTCACCACCCTGGGATGCTTGGAATGCCCCTTCCCTGGGGGAGCCAGGAGTTGTCTACAAAGGGAGGAGGAGGTGGGTAATATTAGGATGTTTACATTATTATCCTTTTGACTCAGGGTGGCGGAGGGGGTGGAGGGATTATGTAACTGAATTGCGGGACTCTGAGACCAAGCTTTATTTCTATCATCTGAGTAAGTACCTGTGGGGTTTGAATGATGGGCTTGAAGTGAAAAACAGACTCAACTTCAGCTCCCCTCCCCCCAGGAAAGCACAGTCTCTGAAGTCAGCCAGATTACTGGGTTGAATCCTTACTCGACTCTACCACTTACACGCTGTGTAGTCTTCGGCAGGTTATCTAACAGAAGTCCAACCTCTGTCCCTTCATCTTTAAAATGGAGATAGTAACTCCTACTTCAGAGGGATATTTTTAAGAAGAAGTGATCCTTGTAAAGCCATTAGCACAGTACTTGGCTCATAGTAAACCTATAATGTGTGCTATTAATTATTATTTATTTATCATTCAAGATACTAATAATTAAGAAATCAGAGTCAGACAACCCCCAAAAATCCATCAAGCCCATCAGATATGTGTTTCCTTGGGGTAACAGTGTTCAGAATGGAAAGAATTATGAATTTGGAATTTGGCCCTTCTGCTCTCTAGTTTTGAAACATTTGGCAAATTCTTTACTCTCCTCTGACCTTAATCTTAGTCTTTCAATATGTAAAAGAGGCTATCGCTGCCTACCAGGGTGTTGTCTTAGTTAAGCTAGTTGATAAGAATAGTGTCTTGTAAAGTGTGGTGCACAGGTGATGTTCCAGGGTGCTCCTGAGAGCATCCTGTATGTCCCGGCAGGAAGAGGGGTCATTGTCTTGCCCACCTGGGTCGATGGGACAGTTGTGTGGAGAGGCTGGGCACGGAACTGTGTGCTGTGCTGTGGGCCTGACCTACTTTTATCTTGCAATGAGATGGTTCTCAAAATGTGCAGGAGATGGGAGAGAAAGAGGTGCTGGGCAGGATGGCAGGGGCAGCCTGCCCCTGGGCCTGCGTCGGTCTGTTCCTTGGAACTTGCCTGCTACCCTTCCACAGGAAAAAGAGGTGCTTTGCTCTGAGGAACCAGGTGCCTCACCTTCTCCCCAGAGGATGTGCAGTTCAGAATAAAGGGCCCCCAACTTCTTGGTGCTTCCTTTTGCAGCAAATGGACTAAAGGCCATGGGCAGACAGGGCCACCACATCCCTGACTAGGCATTCGTGGATGCGAGTGAGCAGCATGCCGAGTTCAGCATCAGACAGTCTGCATCTGTGTTTCTGCCCTGCTGTGTGACCATGGGGAAAATTTCTCTGCCTTTCTGTGACATGGGCTCCTACCTACATCAAAGGATCTGTGGGCTGCTCAGATAAAGAAAGGGACGTGAATGTGCCTGATCAACAGTGGGCATTTCTCAGTCTTCCCAAGAGCTTTCAGGAAAAGTTTTGTGTTAGAAGAGGCTGTTGCCTGTGATTTCTTTCTTTTTCTTTTTGGCCATGCCCTGTTGCAAGAATCCTAGTTCCCTGACCAGGGATCAAATCTGCCTTGGAAGCACAGAGTCTTAACCATTGGACCTCCAGGGAAGCTCCTGATTTATTTCTTGAGTGAAAAAAGCCGAGGGGGTTGTTTCTGATGATCTAAAATGCGCTGGCAGGACAGCTGGGCAAGATGTTTTTCTTGCTTTGTTGCTTTGTCTTGGGATGATAGCTGGATGTTCAGAGGTCAAAGGCCAGAATTCAGCTTTCAAGTTGGGCCTTGCACCCAGGGGGAGCTGGGAGTTAAATGAAGGAAACTTGAGAAAAATGACTCCTGGCAAAGGAACAAGGCCTATTAATAGGCTGGGCAGTGGCAGAGAGGGACTGGCTGCTGGGAGCATCGGTGGGGAAGGCTGGGTTTATTTCTGGGTCAGAGTGATGAGGGGCCTCACTAGAGAGAGTGATACTGAATCCCCTCAGTTCAACCCATGTGCCTAAGTCCTCAGAACTGACTGAAACAACATCTTTACACACATGTAGTTAATCATCCACACGTGGAACCTATCTAGCCAAAACCTGCAGTCCTTTCTTTTTTCCTGCCTGGAGCAGGATTCTGGGGCCAGAAAACCAAAGGGAATGAAGAAGGGGAGGGCTTGGAGTGAAGGAGGAAGGCCACAGAGCCTTTAGAGGGGCTTCCAAAGAGCCTTGTACTAGAGAAGAATAGAGGAGCAACAGGGATCACAGAGACAGAGAGGCTGAAGCTGTGAGGAGTGGAGTTTGGCTTATGTAGGCAGCCCATCATCAGGAGTGAAACCAGACCACTAACTTTGTCTCTGCTTTGTTCTGTTTTGGACCAGCTGCCACCCAGGTTATCACGGAGAGAGGTGCCATGGGCTGAGCCTTCCGGTGAAAAATCGCTTATATACGTACGATCACACAACCATCCTGGTTGTGGTGGCTGTGGTGCTATCATCCGTCTGTCTGCTGGTCATCATGGGGCTTCTCATGTTTTGGTGAGTGTTACAGGCTGTTTCTGAAAATCACTTCTATTTCTCCTTCGTTAGGATCTTTTATCTGATGGTCACATGAGCCCTCCAAACCTCCAACCCCACCTCCTACTCCCCCTACCCTCTGCCAAATTCTGGGCTAAGAGCCTGACTGACATTCCTGGGTATGGGCCCTCCAAGAGCCTGGCTTCTTTGGTATGACGTATGTCCAGTGTCTAGAACCCAGGGCCAAAGTCACCAGGTCATAGGAGGTCCTGTTCTAGCAGGCTCTGCAGCCCTCCCATGAAGCCACATCTTCACACAGTTCTTTTTCCTGACTCTATTTTCTGTTGGCATCAGGATGTGATTTGGTCAACAGAGCATGAATGGTGCTATTGGTATATTTTTCTAAATCTGAGGCATCCGGACCTCAGGCCACACTTCTGATCCTGCTTCTGTTCTAGATCGGAGGGACCTATTAATCACTCTGTGCCCATTTATAAGCAGTGCAGCTCATCTGTTGTGAGACCTGGATCTAATTACCTGTCTTTCTAAGAGCTGTAATCTTCCAGGGATTGTAATCTCTGTTCCCCTACTTCATAAGCATGTTGTGAGGATTGTATAAATTAGATGAAAACTCTTGGCAAATTGTGACCTGCAATTAAGAGACGGGCATCCTTTGGATATGGGCATTTGGACCTTTGGGCAGAGGTCTGTTGACCCACCATGTCCTCTGGGTTTTTCCAAGTGTGAAGAGAACCACTGCGCCAGAATCTTTTAGGAGGGCCAGCTCTGGAACCCACACCCTGTTACAGCAGGCAGAACTTGCTCACAAAACTTACCTTCCTCAGGTACCACAGAAGAGGAGGTTATGACGTGGAAAATGAAGAGAAAGTGAAGTTGGGCATGACTACGTCCCACTGAGAGGAACCTGCGCTCAAGGTAATGGTCCATCCTTTGCCCCATGGTACCATCACCGCCTTTCCTGGATCTAGGAAGAGATCCAAGCATGCTGGATTCTTCTTTCTAGGCATTTTTCTCTTGACCTGGAAGTTAGGGGGCAGGCTTCCATGGAGTCAGGGACCCATTGCGGAATTATTTTCAAAAAGGTTGTCAGTGCTGCATCTCTACTTAGGGTGAAAGTTGCCAGAGAGATACCCAAGAGAGATGCCTGAGAAGACAGCTTCTCCCATCCTCTTCTCCTCTCCTTCCCACCCCTTCCCAGAAGATCTTTCCACTTCTTTTTGTTGTAGTTGTTTGTTTTTAGATTTTCCACTTCTTAAAGCTGGACCTAGGAGACTCTTAAGACCTCTTAAGCTGGATCCAGCTTTAAATACCTTCTTCTTGTACTTTAGGAATCAGCTGGGGACTGCTACCTCTGAGAAGATACAAGTTGATCACAGATTCTACAGAGGGGAAGGACTTCACAACTAGCCATGAAGATTCCTTCATCCCCAGTTGCCATCTAGATTGGGCCTCCCATAATTGCTTTGCCAAAATACCAGAGCTTTCAAGTGCCAAACAGAATATGTCCAGTGGGATCTGGGTCAGAAGAAAGCAAAAGTGAGGGACCTTCGTGTCCTGATTCTCCTGCACCAAGCCCTACTTACCCCCATATGTTTGTTTGAACACTTCTCTTCTGGATTAAAAATGCCAGTTAAATTCCATATGCTCCAGGATCTTTGACTGAAAAAACAGAAGGAGAGGAAGAAAGAAAGATTTGGGGACTGGAAGAAAGTAATAAAGATCGAGAAGCCATGTACTCAAGTCACCACCAAGGGATCTGCCATTTGGACCCTCCAGCGCTGGATTTGATGGGTTAACTGTGAAATACCATAGACCTGAGAACTCTGAATTTTGGGACTTCTACCCAGATGGAAAAATAACAACTATTTTTGTTTGTTTGTTTGTAAAATGCCTCTTAAATTATATATTTATTTTATTCTATGTATGTTAATTTATTTAGTTTTTAACAATCTAACAATTTTTCAAGTGCCTAGACTGTTACTTTGGCAATTTCCTGGCCCTCCACCCCACATCCCCCACCATCTGGCTCAACATTAGACTCTTCTGCTGCAAACATGAGATGGCTCTGTGACCCATCTGTAGTCATCCATTGTCTGTCCACATTTCTGAAGATCTTCCATGATCAGAGTGCCACAGGGGGAGTTCTGTATGGTCAGGATGTAGGAATTAACTTTGTCAGATCCACTCTGTGAGTTGGACTGCAGTCTTGCCTAGGCGATTGTGTCTACCGTTTGTGTTTTGAAAGCCCGCGGTGCTGATGTCAAGATGTAACAGATATCAGTGTTATCCTGTGTCCTCTCCCTGCCCAATCCCAGAAGAGGTTGGGCTTCCATGCCTCCAGCTTTCCTGGCCCCTCACTCTCTGTGGGCCCAGGTCCACAGAGTGGGAACTCACTGTCCCTTGTGTCAAGACATTTCTCTTACTCCTGCCGTTCTTCTGGTGCTACTCCATACAGGGGTCAATGCAGCAGGGGATAACCTAGAGAAGGTATTTGCAAAGAAAAAGGCTGAGGAGGAACAGGAGACATTGGAGCTGACTGTTCTTAGTAATTGATAACCTACCAATTGCTACAGAGAAGGATGGAGGTGGGGAGGGCTTTTGTGTAATCCCACCCACCTCACCCAAACTACAAAGGTATGCTGTCATGGTCCCTTCTGGAAGTTTCTGGTGCCATTTCTGAACTGTTACAAACCTGTATTTCCAAACTTGTATTTCTAAAACTGTATTTCCAAACTTGGTTCTTGTTTATACTTTGCAATTCAAATAAAGATAACCCTTACTCTGTAGTCTTCTGTGTGCTTGTTTTAACTGGGAAGTGGTTTAATGTAGGTATTTTCTAAGCCCTGACTCTCTGTTGGGCTCTACATCAAGTCTGTTTATACTATCTCAGTATCCCCAACAATCCTGTGTAGGAGCTACTGTTGTCCCATTTTTCCAGAATCAGAAACTGAGGCTTGGAAAGTCTATGTAACTTGCCTGAGGATACCTAGTTGGTAAGTGACAGAGCTGCAACTGGTAATCTGACTTTTATTATTTGTCTTAATACTTACATGATAGCATATCTGAGGCAAGAGAGAACAGACTTTCACAAAGGAAAGGTTGTAACCAAGAAAGACATCTACTCTTTCAGTCAGCAGACCTTGGCCTCAGGGCCTGACCCTACTATGCTGTCTGTGCAAGCAGGCATTGCTCCTGGTGGAAACAGGCACATTTGACTCCCCTCTCGTGCCCTACATTCCATCTATCATCCATCAGCCAATCTTGTCAGACCTATCTTTTGGATATATGCAGAGTGCAGCCACTTCTTATCACGGCCACCATCATCATCTCAGTCAAATTCGCCATCATCTCTCACCTAGACTTTTTTTTTTTAACTTTTGATTTTGTCTCACCACTTGTGGGGACCTTAGTTCCCTGACCAGGAGTTGAACCTGTGCCCTCAGCAGTGAAAGTGTGGAGTCCTAACTATTGAACCACCAGGGAATTCTCTCTTACCCAGACTCTTGTGATGTCCCCTTTCTTCCTCCTCACTCCCATATAGCCCATTTCCAACATAAAACTCAGTGATCATTTAAAACATAATCCAGATCTTGTCTGCCTTGCAGGCCTTTCCCGACCACCCTGTTACACAATAGCACATTCCTTCCCAGCCCACTCTTGCTCTCCTTGTTATTCTGCCTTATTTTTCTCCACTGCCCTCATCACCACTAACATATTCTTATTTGTTTTTGTCTATCTCTTCCTACTAGAATGCTAGCTCCATGAAGATTGGGGTGTGGACATTGCTCCAATCCCAGATTGTAAAACAGTGTAATTGAGTTGTAGGCACACAATATTTGTTATGTGGGTAAGTGAATGTAAGAGATGAGTAAAATCCAGTCCAAGGCCAGCAAATGGACAGATACGGGATGCAGTACTGCCCTGGAAGTGTGGCTAGGTTTAAAGAAGGGTCTTTGTTGGGGAGGATGGATGGGGATGACAGGGTGAATGGAAATTGGGGCAGGTCATGGTGCCCTGGATAGACTGGAGGCAGAGATCCATTGGGAGGCCATGGAACAAGAGCTAATGGATGCCCCCTCCTCATCCTCTTCTCGTAGAGAGTTGTGACACTGTGAAGTTTCTCCAGGAGCCCACATAGAGATCTTATATCTTTTTGAATATCCAGAACTGAACACATGCACACCTGTAACCAAGCACTTCCAGGGATATACACAAGACAAATGAGTATGTGTGCTCATCAAAAGGTATGTGCAAGAATGATCTTAGCATTATTCACAATAACTGAAAACTGGGAACTACCCCATTGCTCATGAGTATTTGATGAAGAATAAATACATTGTGGTGCAGCTATATAATGAAATGTTAAATAGCAATATGGATGAATCTCAACATACTCCAGTATTTTTGCCTGGAAAATCGCAAGGACAGAGGAGCCTGGTGGGCCACAATCCATGGGGTTGCAGAGAGTCAGACATAACCGAGCACACAGCACAACATACTGTGGAACCAAAGAAACCAGACTCAAAAGGATTCTGTGTGATCCCATTTATTTAAAATTTTAAAACTAATATATAGGGAAAGAAATCAGGAAAGGGATTGCTATTAGGATCTGTAATGACTGGAAGGGGACAGATGGTGATACTTCTGGTGTTCTGATAATGTTATATTCCAAGATTTAGGTACTGACTACCTAGGGGCCCCCTCACTTTGAGAAAATTTATTGAGTGGGATTTGTGCAATTTTTTTATAGGTACTAAACTTCAAAGATTCTTCTTTGTTTTTTCTTTTTTTTTGTTTAAACTTCAAAGATTCTTAAAACTTGGGTAGGGGACTCTTTTGCTATTTGCATTATGCAAAGCTCTGTAAAATACCAATGTATTACTGTAGTAGTCAGAAAAAATGGTATAGATGTCAGAAGTAATTAGAGTATGAGTTACTTTGAACTCTTCATGGGGCTCCCTTTCCTGCTTCTAAGCTTCAAGCCTCTAGTCCTCACACAGGCTGGGCTTTTCTGAGCACAGCTAATGTTTCCTGTGGGCTCTGGGCTTCCTGCCTTTCAGCTGCTTTCTCCTCCTGCCCCTGCTGCTGCTGAAATCTCTCCTCAGCATCCTCAGAGGAGGTCCCTTGGGCATCTACCTGGCTGATACAGTGACTCTGGGAGCCTCTGAACCATCAGCCACTTTTCAAGATTGGTCAGCAGAAGAGATTGGGCCCTTGTGAGTACTGAGAAGCATCTACCTCTTGTCTATGAACTTCCCTTTCAGCAGCCTTGGAGAGACTTTATTTTATGATGTTCATAATCATTGTTATCAGGTTAATAAAGATTTAACAGTCATTGAGTGCTCACTGAACCGGGTCCGCTGGGTTAGGAGAGAAGTGCTCTGACTCTCCTGTGTTGTAGTTGCTTAAGTTAAGGGGTAAAGTTAGACTGTTAACCTAATCCTTTAACCACTAACTACATTCCCAAATGAGTTCTTGGGGTCATATTTATCTTCTCTTCCTCCCAAATCCAAAAACAATATAGTGAAGAAATCCCATCAAAGGAATCTGAGAGAGCAGCTCCTCAGAGTTTCTTCTCCTGCCCCAAGGTGCCTTATTAGGGTGCCAGGGGAGGAGCAGGAGTGTAGCCTGATACACACTTGAGCCCGTGTCTAGGCTCCACTGTTTCATGCTGATACCTGACCTCTCTGAACCTTCCTTCCTACCTATAAACTAGACATACTAAAAATACCCACCTGGAAGAGTTGCAGAAATTATATGTGTGAGTAAAGTGCCTTACTCAGGGCCAGCCAAATGTTAGATGCTCAGTAAATGTTGATTATCATCAGCAACCTGTCCAAAAAGCTAATTAGTGGCACATCCAGGATTGAAACCCAGGCTTCTGATTCTCAGTCCACAGTTCTTTTCCTTAGAAACAAGCAATACTTTTCAATTGTCTTACATTTTGTCATCAGTTTTGGTTTTTAACAAATATCTGTGGATTTAAGAAGCCATGGAACAGCAACTCAATCCAAACATATCACTTCAACTTGGCTGGCCTGAAATTTTTCCCTTTGTCAGCGGTGCCTGAAATTCAAGCTTCCTGTTTGAGAATGCTAATACTCCTGGGAACAGCCATGTGTTAAGAGGCTAGCATTCTTAGTTGACATAAGTCATTTTAGCTTCATTCATTCAGTGAATATTTGTAGAGGCCTCTCTGTCAACTTCCAATGAAATCCATGCTCTGAAGAAGAGGGAGGGCATTTTGATGGAGTTGTGGGAAGCAGGGGAGGGAGAAGAAGTTGTCTTGTAGCAAGTACATTCATTTACTCATTCAAAAAAATTGACTGGGCACTTATAATGTGCCAAGTACTATCCTTGTTTCTGGAGAACAGTGAACAAGAATGACACGTGGATCAACAATACATGTGTAAATAAAGAAATAGAATAATTTCAGAAATATACAAGTGTATTCTGCTAGAGAGTCAGTGGGGCTAGAATTAATTTATATAGGTGGCTCAAAAAAGGTCTCTCTGAGGAGATAACATCTGAACTGGGACAAGACAAAATCAGGCACGCAAAGAATAAGCTTAGTATGTATGTGTGACAAAAAAAGAACCCCTGAGCTGCAGCATAGGCATTGGAGATTTAAAAAGGAGGTAAGGACCAGATCATGTGGGGCCTTGTAGGCTGTGGTGAACAATCTGGAAGCCAGTGGAGTGTTTTGAGCAGAGGAGTGATATGATTTGATGTACGTTTAACACATATGACTTTGATATACAGAGAAGGAGTCTTAGGGGACAAAAGTTAGGAGACCTTTGGAGTCATCCAGGCAAGACAATGGTGGCCAAGATTACGGTGGGAGCAGAGGAGGTGGTGGTCAGATACAGGATACATATTGGAGGAACCACCTATAAGATAGGCTGGTGGATCAAAGGTGGGCACTATGGGAGAGAGAAGAATCAAGGTTGATTTCTTGGATTTTAACCTGAGAAACTGGCCACATAATGGTTCTGTTCATCAGGATGGGAAGGAACAGGGCAGGCATGTTCACAAGGGCCACAGAAATCAAGAATTCTTTCATGGACATATTAAGTCCAAATGAGGTAAAGAAAGGCACTACAAGTGAGAGTGATGGGTGGGAAAAAGATGCAAGGAGGAGAAAAATGGAACCAAAAAGGTCAATAAGAAGGACTTGAAGATAGAAAAAGGAAAAAAAGAAAAGACACTTGACATATGGTATTTCACAACTCTTCTGTTAGAGGATCTTATTTAATCCTTATAGTGCCTGGGGGAGATGGGTAGTATTATTATCTCCAGTTTAATGGAAGAAGGCCCTGAAACTCAGAGGAATGAATGCAATTTGGTGTATGCTGCCTAATCAGGCAGGGCCCAGGCTCCTCACTGACCTCAAGCTTCTATCTTGACCCCTGTTCTCCAAAGAGAGAAGAAGGCTCTGTGTTTTCCTTCTTGCTGTAGTAAGGTGCCCAAGCTGAGACAGGCCTCTAGGAATAGGACACCAGGCAGTGTCATTCTTGGAAAAAAGGAAAAGGCTAAACTTGTCTGAGAGCAGAAGAGGGAAGTTAGAATTGCCCCTTCCATGGTTGGTTTCTGGAGTGTCAGGCCACCACCATGTTAATGTAATTTGGAGGTTGTTGTGGTTTGGATTTTCTTTTTGAATTTTTAAAATTGCATATTTTTTCTTGATTTCCCCCTTGACTGATGGAGAAGAAAATGGGACCTCTTAGCTCACTGCCACCCACACAGCTGTAAAGGAAGCCAGCCCTCTTGCTCTTCAGAGAATATGTCCCCTCCCTTCTTTCTTCCCTCCCAGCATCTTGGCCATTACTAAACAACAGGGCATCTAAGGAAAAGGGCTCCTTTCAGAGCTGGAGTGCTGTAGTTAGTGGCTCATAGTCTGTGTGGGAGGCTTCCCCAAAGATGTATGATGTGGGTGCAGCAACCAGACAGATGGGAGGAATTAAGTCACCCTTTTCCCCAACCCTCATTTCCTTGTAACCTAGAAGTCATTGGGTTGGTTTCCCTATGATGAGAGACTGGTTTTATTTTTGTTGTCCTCCAGATTTCAACAGCAGGCATGCTTCACTGAGAGTGTGAAAAAAGGAAGAAGCTACCAGCTTGTTCTTCCTTATGCCATTAGTGTCTGGGTTAAGCCTGGTTATGTATACCACACTCTCACCCAAGACTGTCTAGGAAGGCTTGATTTCTTTCTGTTTCTTCGGTGGTACTGAGTGGATCAGTGGCCCTGGGAAGCCCTGTGCTTGGTAAGGAGGGCCTGATCAGGTCCATTTGCATGTAAGTGTGCTCTCCTGCCCAGCGGATGCAACTCCAGACCCCAAGATTCAAGGCGAGAGAAGCCTGATCCAAGTTCCACCCTGCAGGTACAAACATCCTTTCCTAGTTTGGACACCTGGAGAAAGTCCACAGGTCCCAGTTGCATTTGTCACTCCTCCTCTGCGCTTTCACAGCACCTGGGCCTGGACAATGCAAGGAAAATTGGTCCTCTTCTCATAGCAGCTTTGGTTTTCCTCTCCCATGGCTTCCATTGCACTGTGTATGGTCATTGCTCATCTGTTTTTCCCACTGTGAGCTCATGGAAGTCATGGAGAGTGTTCTTTTTTTTTTTTTTTTGAAGAGTGTTCTTTTCCAGCTCTCTCTGCCTGTACCTGACACAGTTCCTAGCTCATCAGAGGCTCTCACTAAATGCTTGATGCATGCATGAATGGACAATTGAATAAATGAATGAATGCATGAATAAAGAAATGAGTGAAAATAGGGGAGAGGTTAAGAGTTCAGGCTCTGCATTAGACAAAGCTGGGTCCATGGGATTTTCCAGGCAAGAACACTGGAGTGGGTTGCCATTTCCTCCTTCAGGGGATCTTCCCAACCCAGGGATTGAAACCCCAGCTTCTGCGGCTCCTGCATTGCAGGTGGATTCTTTACCGCTGAGCCATCCGGGAAGTCCTCAAATCCTGACCAGGCCAATTTCTGGTTGTATAATAATCTTAGACAAGTTATTTGACCTCTCAAAGCTTTACTTTTTAAAAATTCTTTTCTGTTATGGTTTATCATAGGATATTGAATATAGTTCTCTGTGCTAACCAGTAGGACCTTGTTTATCTGTCCTATATAAAAGCTTAGCTTTGTTAACCCCAATCTCCACTCCATCCCTCCCCCAACCCACTCCCCCTTGGGAACCACCAGTCTGTTGTCTATGTCTGTGATTCTGTTTCTGTTTCATAGATAGGTTCATTTGTGTTATTTTAGATTCCAGTTATGAGTGATATCATATGTTATCTTTCTCTTTCTGACTTATTTCACTTGGTATGATAATTTCTAGTTGTATAAAGCTTCACTTTTCCTATTAGGATTTTTGTGAGGATTATGGTGCATGTAAAGCATTTATCATAATACCCAGTGTGAAGGACATACTCAGTCCAGGATAGCTATTGACAAGCTCCGACTTCTAGCCCTCTGCTGGTTTTTCCCATTGTGGATCTTGTTGGCAGTCTCCTTGCCAGACTCATGGCTGTGCGGGTACAAGTCAGAGTCAGGCTATGGATGTGCATACAGCACTGGGCTTTCCTGAGAGGGGGGAAGCTCTGACAGGGTCCTGCCTGGAGCCGGGCACAATAGGTCAGCGGCTATCCCCATTATCTCAGGCCTTCTCTACGGGCAGGCGTCCTTAGAAAAAGTAGGAACAGGGCTTCTTTTAAGGTGTCTGGATGACAGCCACATCAACTATGTGACCTTTTCCTAGGAAGCCTGGTTTCCATGGTGAGCAAGGCGTGTTCTTTCTCAAGCTATGGTCTGTGGTCTGTGACTTGTGGCCCTCTCTGGAATCTGGTGGCAGTGGCCCCAGCAACTGGGTGGGGACATCTGTCCAGAGGCTTCCCCTCCAATATCTCCAGGGTGTGCAAGTGCAGAGATAGCCTCCCAGGCTCTCCAGTGTCCACACCAGCCCTCTAACCTGGAAGGATTTGCCTTGAAGTACTGACATTACTTCCCTATCCCATGCATGCACACTTACTGGCTCCTGGCCAACTGGCTGCCAGACTAGGCAGAAAGAAGGGGACTCTTTCTGTGATCCCCCATCTTAGGCAGAGGCCCTGACCTCCTCTACCTCATTCTGGCAGCCTGGGCCGGGAGAGGGCCGGCCTCCCTGGCCTTGGCAGAGTATGTGTTTGGGCCCAGGCTCTGCAGCTGCCAGAACAGGAGCTGAATGCCCAGTGCGTCTGCCAAAGCTTGCTAACTTCTTTCTTCTCTCTCAGAGCTATGCAAACGGAGGCCGCTGAGGAATGTGGTGGCAGCGAACCTCCCCGCCACCGCCTCCCTCCCGCTGTGGCCTGTGCTCCCCCAACCCCCCAGGCTGGAGTCACATCAGAAAAATGCTGTGGAAGAAAGAAATCCCCCAGTGTGTCATGACATTACATTTCCGCCTGGTGCTCAGAAACAAGAAAAGTGGGGTGGGGGGAGGTGGAGGTGGTGTGGTCATAGTTGGATCCCTGTGACTGCCTCACCTCTCTGCTTCCCTGGGGCAGATCACCTGCTCCCTTGGAGCTCTGTTTCCTCATTAAGAAATCAGAGCACATCACCACTGACTCAGATCACAGAGAAACTCTGAGAATTAACTGCTATCATGAAAGAGCACTGATATTCCTAAGAGGCTGCTGAGAGAGGCCATATTGCAACTTTTAGTTGATAGTTACTGATCTAGTTTACTGAGATCATATGTTCATTTACCGTCATACAGTGATTCCTATTTTGTTCTAGAAGCTAAGAACGCAAGAGTGAACAGGACTCAGGCTCTGCCCTCTTGGAATTTGCACTCTAACAGGAAAGATAGACAATTAAACAAGTCACACCAATCAAGTATCAAGAGACTTGTGATGGGCAGTAGGCAGTGCCAGGTGGGTGAGCCTGCTCCAGGGGTCAAGGAGGCCACTTCTTGAGGAAGTGAAATTCAAGCTGAGTCCTAAAAGATGAGCAGATGTGGCCCAGGGGAAGAGAGGGGTTAAGCTTGTTCTAAGCAGAGGAACAGTCAGTTGGGGGAGGGAGGATGATATGAATGAGGAACTGAATTTGCTGTGACAGGAGGGCAGACAGCTGGGCTGGGGTCAGCAGAGGAGCGAGGAGGTAGAGGGAGGCTGGCTCAGATCATGCAGGGCCTTCAAGACACTGCCAAGGAGTTTATACTGGATCCGCAGGGTGATAGGGAGCCAGCCTAGGGTATAAAGTAAGTGTGGTACCCCAATGTTCAGAGCAGCACTCTTCACAGTAGCCAAGACATGGAAACAACCTAAATGTCCATCAACAGGTGAATGGATAAAGAAGATATAGAAAACTTATGGTTACCAAAGGGGAATAGAGGTGGGGGAGGGATAAATCTGAAGTTTGGGATTAACAGATACATACTACTATATATGACATATAAATAGATAAACAACAGGGATCTGTTGTATAGCTCAGGGAACTATATTCAATATCTTATAACTGCCTATAATGGAAAATATTCTGAAAAAGGTTTTATATAACCACTTTGCTATATACCTGAAACAGTGTAAATCAACTATATGTCAATTAAAACTTGATTAATTAAAAAATAGTAAGGGTGGGTAGGGGATGCTGTGATTGGATCTGCTTTTGAGTAGATGCCTCGGGCTATAGTATGGAGAGCAAGCTAGAAGGGTAGCAATGGTAGAGTAGTGAGACTGTTCAGTGGTGGCTATTGTAGTAACCAGATAGCAGTATCTGATGGTGGGAGCAGTGAGGAAGAAGAGAAGTACATGAATGCAAAAGATGTTTATGAGGCATGTGGAGGAGAGAAAGGGAGAAGAGTCAAGGAAGACTCTGAGTTTTAGGCTTATGTGCCTGGATGGACTGTGGTGTCATCCACTGAGATGGGCCTTACTGGAGAAGGAGAAGCTGGTTGGGGATAAAGAGAGTAAGCCCAGTATTGACCACATTTGACATCCCACCCTATCAGTAGGGTGTCTGGTGCTTAGTTGTAGAGCTAAGTTTGGAGCTTAGCTCCAAAGGAGAGGCTCTGGGCTGGAGAGGTATCATCATCCTGGACAGAGTAAGGAACTATATAATTAAGATAATGCTATCAGCTCTTAACAGGTAAATGCCCAGCTTAGTGGTCCATCGCAGTGGTTTATTTCTCAGATCAAGTCTAAAATAGGTGTTATTAAGGCTTCCCTGGTGGTTCAGTGGTTAAGACACCATACTTCCACTGCAAGGGGCACAGGTTTGATCTGTGGTTGGAGAACTAAGATTCTGAATGCCACGCAGCACAGCCAAAAAAAACGAAAAAAAAAATAGGGTGTTCTTAATAAATGGGAGGCTCTTCTCCAAATATTAGTTCAGGGACCTAAGTCCTTTCATCTTGGATCTCTGCCATCTTTAATACATGACTCGACCTCTGAGGTCACTGTGATGTAGCAAGAACATGAAGGATTGTGCATGGGAGTTTCTATCACTTCTGTCCACATCCCACTGACAAAAGCTCATCATGTGGTCACATCTAGCTATAAGAGAAGTGGGAAAGCATAGTCTAGGTGGGTGTCTATGAGAAAGAGGAAATGGGTTTGGCAACCAGCTAGCCAGTGCCTGGCACAGGAAGGCACAGGAGAGGATAAGATCATCTGGCAAGTCTGGGGCTTGTGCCCATTCATTTACCCCTATTTGTTATATGCCTACACAGGCCCAGGGCAGACAGAAGTGAAGGTAAGCCAGTTCTTCCCCTCCCCAGGCTCATGTTCTTAGAGACCAACAGGAGAGGGTAGACTCCAGCCCATTTTGATCCCTCCTGTAAGTTCAACAGATCTTCAGGGTGAAATGATCCTGCAGTAGTGAGGCACGTTGATTCTGACACTGGCCACCCTTGCCTCTTCCCTGAGGCTGGCTGCCACTCACCCTTACTTACGTTCCTTTACCTCAACAAGCATTTATGGAGTATCTACTCTATGGGGGTATACAATGTCCAGTTCTGCAAATGCAGCATCGAAAAGAGCAGGCTTATTTGTTTATTGTCTACCTCCCTCACTAGAATGTTAGTATCATGAGTAGGGTCTATGGCTTATCTAGCCTTCCACTGTATCCTCAGGCTCCCAAACAAGACCTGGCACATAGTAGGAATTCTAGAAATGATTGTCGAATACATAGATGGTTGAATAAGGCCCTTTGGGAATTTATATATGTAATGAGTGCTAGGAAAGGAGGAGGACAGGTTTCTATGGGGTGGCCCACAACAGTGACCTATTCTGGTTCAGGAGGTCAAGAGAGCTCTTCCTGGAAAAGAAATTTTTAAGCTTAAAATAAGTGGGTGACCGGAAGATGGAAGAATGTGCAAAAGCCTGGCATCAAAAGGATGTGTGGAAGAACGAAGGAAGTTCAGTGTGGCTGGACCCTAGAGGGGAGGATGGAGGAAGTGCTGCAAGATGAGACAGTGGGCAGGGGGGGACCAGACTGCATTTGGCCTTGCGTGTGTGCTCAGTCGTGTCCAACTCTTTGCAACCCCGTGGACTGTAGTGTGCCAGGCTCCTCTGTCCATGGAAATTTCCCAGGCAAGAATACTGGAGTGGGTTGCCATTTCCTACTCCAGGGGATCTTCCTGACCCAGGATCAAATCCGCATCTCTTGTGTCTCCTGCATTGGCAGGCAGATTCTTAACCACTGAATCACCTATATGAATCACCCCACATGAAGCCTTGAGGAACCTCTTAAGTCTCTGTATTCTGTCCTGAGGATGCATCACTCAGCAGCATCTTTGACATGCAATCATTATATTTCAAGTCATTGTCCAAAGTGGGCAATTTTTACTTCACTAGTGATTTGCACATCACTGTCTCAATAGTGTTTGAACGTAGGTCGGAATGAAAGTTCCTGTCTGCTTGCCCTACTTCCTACACAGAGACAGCTTCTCTTCTTTTCAGCAAAACAGACACCTAGACTCTTCTTCTTGCTGAAAGGATGTTGAGAATTGAACAATCGCCTTGATGTGCTCAGTGCTTTTACATAAGACCTCCTTTAATTATCACAACAACCCTGGAAGGTTGGCATGACCACCCCCATTTTATAGATGAGGAAACTGAGTCCCAAAAGGAATGAGAATCTGCAGGAAGGCTTAGGTAAAGTGCATCTCTCTAAACTAGAGATGTTGAAGTAAACGCTAGTCTTTATCAGAAAAATAATAACTCTGAGCTGCTCTGACAGGCTGAGAACAGAATTGCAAAGGAGTCAACAGTCCAATGAGTTAGGTTAGTTTAAGCAGCCAGTCGGAAAGTGTTAATGTCTGAGATGCTTAACATGACATTTTAAAAGAGTTAAACATGGTCCCAGCCCTGGAGGAGCTCACTGACAACTGAGAAACAGATGAGGGAACTACAGTTTCAGCATCATGTAAGCAGCTACTCTCCAGAAGGTGTTGATGGAGAGCTGGGAGCCCGCAGGAACTTTGATCAAGTTTACTGTGTGCTCAGAGCTGAGGGGGCAGGGAAGATGTGCAAAAGCTGGCAGTTCTGATACTGACCCAGTCTCTCTCTTCTTTTGAGATCCTTTCTTTTACCCCGCAAACATTGATGAATTTCTAATTATGTGCCAAACACTAGGGATAAGGCAATGAACAAATATACACAGTACATACTCTCAGTTTAATATAGGAGATAGCCATTTAACAAATAATTACATGGACCCACAAAACTATATAGAATTTTTATAGAATATAATGGCATTTGGCTGTGGGAAGAAGAGCTGAGAATCAGGGGGTCAGGAGCATGAAGCTAATTTTCTTTCCCTGCTATATATAATTTATACAGTTTTCATTTAATATGTGGTTATTGCATGAGTTACCTTTTTTTTTTTTTTTAAAGTGATTTGGGACTTCCCTGGTGGTCCTGTGGCTAAGACTCCACATACGCAATGCAGAGGATACAGGTTTGATCCCTGGTAGGGGAACTAGATCTTCCATGCTGCAACTAAGATTCCATATTCGGCAGTGAAGAGCCAGTGCAGCAAATAAATAAATATTTTAAAAAAATCATGCAAATAAATATATTAAAAACTGTGATAAATGCCATGGAAAAAAAGTGTAGGATTCTCTGAGAAGATAATAGAGGCATCTACTTCACATTTTGGAGTCAGCACAGACTGAGAGAACAGACTTGTGGTTGCCAAGGGAGAGGGGTGTAGGGGGTGGGTTGAGAGTTAGAATCTAACGGGATTAGCAGATGCACAAAGCCAATGTGTGAGTAGTTTTTGTTCAGAAACTATAAAAATACCAAGAAGGGATTGATTTGCACTAATGCTCTACTGCCCTAAGGACTGGGAATTCACAGAATCACACAGTCACTGGTGGGTAGAGTCAGGGAAACAAAGTCTGGGCTAGGAGCTGATCTGCCAGGTATGACCTGTAGTCACAGTGCAGTACAACAGAAACTCGGCACCTGCTTAATTCCACTGTTCTCTCTACGGCTTCTTGGGTTTCAACTTCCTTCCCTTTCCAGGAATTCTCATTTTCTCTTTGTAATAAGCACCTGAAGCATTTATATCAGAACGGCTTTAAAGTTCTGAGCTAATTTTTCTTTCTCTCTTCCAGAAAAGCATTTCATTAATATTTCCTTCCTGGTAAGTTCCTGGTAACATGCAAGTTCTCTGGGCTCCAGCACACAGATCCACTGAATCTATCTCCCCAGGAGAAGGGGCCCAGATATCGTGCTTTTGAAGATTTCCTGGGGAACTCCTTGACGGTCCAGTGGTTAGGACTCTGTGCTTTCACTGTCGAGGGCCCGGATGTGAGCACTAGTTGGGGAACTAAGATCCCACGAGTCATGAAGCACAGTTGTGCTTATGGTGTACCCAGAGTTCATGTGTAGTCCAAATCTGAAATAACACCAGGTTCATGTTTCTTCTAGGGAGCAGAGGCCTAGAGCTTTTTCTATCTCAACTTCTCTTTGTGCCCTGGGATTGAGGTCCTTTTCCAAGATCTGCATGTTAAAGTCCAGTCAAGGGTAAGTGGTTACAAAAAGGAGTCCCATATTCCCAAGACAAATGGAACCTTTTGATTCTAAATTCTGTTTGAGATTCAGCATAGTTTTGCCAGGATCCACTCAAAAGAGGCCATAAGGTGGCATGGAAGGAACTCTGGAAGGAAATCCAAGACTCCTGGGCTCTAGTCTCAGCTTGGATACCAATTTGCTATGTTCTAGACAAACTACTTTTCTTTTGTGAGCTTCATTTTCTATATTTCTATATTATGCTGTCCTATATATTTCTGTGTATTTTCTATATTTTCAACTATAAAATGAGAGGATAGGTGACAAATGGATGGACTAATTAGGATCCATTGCAGTTTGCCCCCTGATTCTATGTGGCTTTCTGTCCTCAGAAGCTGATGTTTCCGGATAAGTATTTCTGCTAGGGACTTCTTATGTATTCTTCTAATCCCTGTGGTTAGAAAGACCAAGACCTATGAGGTCACTTACCCACAGCCAGCTACCCTTTGCCATCTTCCCAAGCCCAAGCTGACCTTAGCATTTGACCTTAGCTGAGGGGACAAAAGGAAGTGGTAACTTCCACATCCCCTCAACAATGCCTGCTACAATTTGTCGTCAATGAAACAAAGAGATAGTCCTTAGTGTCCCTGAGCTAGAAACGCCAAACGATACTAAAACTTAGATTCAGTGCCCTTGGGTGGGACCCTCCATATCCTATGATCCAAGGACTCCATTGCAAAATAAAACTCTTTCCTTGAAGTCCCTGACCTCCACCATCTCAGGAAGAATAGAGGTTCACTATCATGAAGTTCATGTATTGACTGAAATGGAATTGACCTAGTCATTAGGAGAGAGGATTGAGAAAATTGAAATTTTGGACACTAAGTTGTAGTGGACACATTTTTTCCCCTATTTGTGACATCCATCACCTCTTTCTTTGATAGTTACACTTTGTCCTTTGGTAAAGAAGACACTTTTCCCTCATTCTCAATCCATGTGCTTTTTGGGTGGGGCTGTACCCCTAACCTTCCAGAAATGGTTGTATGACCTGCTCCTGGCTGATCAAGAGCCATGCCATTGGCTATGGTGATTGTTTCAAAGATGGGCATATGATCCAACCTAGGTCTGGAAAATCCAATCCTGGCACTCTTTCTGGAAACAAAGGAAAGAGGTCTCTCTCTGCTTGGAGGCTAAACTGGTCAAATGAAAGCCTTGAGTTGCTTGTGACTACAGATGAGAGTTAATAACAAGGTGGGCAATGTGCGGCTTCTTGTTCAACTAAGTTTTCTGCTTATTAGGTGTTACACTTATTCATGTTCTAATTTCTGAAAGGAAAAATAGTAAGTTTTAAAGCTTCTTACAATTTAGAAACCCTTGTTTAAAAAATTTGGAGCTGCTCTATGTGAGTGCTCTGAGGAAAAGCTTTAGTCACCATGTCCTAGGAACAGCTCTGAGGACAGAAAAACATTCTTCCATGTTGATGCTTTTTTGGAGCCTATTTAAAAATCGCATGTGGAGTTTTGTCCAGATCTCAACCCAACTCCATTGTATTCTTCTTCCTGTTTTAAAGGACAATGAACATTTTCCATTTAGGGTGAGCTGGGCGATAGAGACATGGATTCTCCACTAAGCTTTTGATTTTTCTGATTTTATTGCTTCCCTATTCTTGAGTCTTCTATTCTTGGCTCTCACCTCTGCCAGGCCCCACACCCTCACTTTCTCTGGTGAGCAATGGGATAAATATCCCAGTCTTTGTTATGCTCTGTTACCCAGTTTCATCTCTGAGGCAAGGTTAAATCATCAGATTGATTGAAAGTACCCACTTTCTTTGGACTTTTCATAAACAGTTTGAATCAAATGTGGCCAGGTGCCTGGGAAAAGCTGCTGACTGTTCCTCCTTAGGACAACTCACTTCCTCTCTTTGCAGTTCACAATGACTGTTTCATTTGCTAGGCACAGCTAAGGCTCCCTCCTAGGAATGTCCCAGCCCCAAATCTTACTTTGTCAGCCAGAAGAGCTACTTCAGTTTCTTTGCAAATGTGTCACTTGGGAAGGACCACTCCCTATTCTTGTCCCTAAAGCCCTTACAGAACCATATAAGTCATACAAATGCCCCACCCCATCCTACCCTACTCCTAGGCAGACCCCTGCATAATTCATTTTCAGAGGAAACAGGTGCAAATTCCCTATTCCTGAGGATATCAGGAAGTAGCCCACTTGGAAGAGAATCTTAAAGGCCTTCAACACTATTAAATTCAATTTAATGCTCCCAGAGGCTACCCACAGATAACAGAGTCCCCGGGATCACAGAACTACTTTTTCTCACCATCCTTGGGTAAGGTGACTGGGAGCTTGAATGAAAGATCTGGAGACATCCAAGAAATAATGACAGAGCAAGAGGACGTGTGGGACAGAAATGAAATAAACCAGAAGGCAGTAGGTTTATGCGTGTTCAGTTGCTCAGTCGTGTCTGACTCTTTGCGACCCAATGGACTGTAGCCCATCAGACTCCTCTGTCCATGGAATTTTCCAGGCAAGAATACTGCAGTGGGTTGCCATTTCCTCCTCCATGGGATCTTCCCAACCCAGTGATCGAACCTGTGACTCCTATGTTTCCTGCATTGGCAGGCAGTTTCTTTACCACTAGTGCCAGCTGGGAAGCCCAGTAGGTTTATAACAGCTATAATTTCAGAATGGTCATGGCAAATACAATTTTCTGGGTATCAGTCTAAATTTTAAATAGTATAGTCGTCTTTCAGTATTCACCAGATATTGGTTCTTCCGATCCCGTGGATATCAAAATCTCAGGATGTCCAAGTCCTTTAGAGTTAGCCCCTATCTTGAAATTGCATCCACAGATACAAAAGGCCAGCTCTATATTATTCACTCAGTTAATCTTCACAATAACCCTGTGAGGTAATTACTACATTGCATCATCTCCATTTTTCATGTGGAGAAATTGAACTACAGAGAGGTAAAGTAACTTGCTCAAGGTCCTATACTTGATTCATAATTGGGCTAGGATTTGAATCCAGGCAATCTGGGTCCAGAATTTTTCTTTTATCCAGTACACAGTCTCTCTGTAAGCTGAGTGGTTGTCCTGGCCTGCCCAGGATTAAGGGGTTTCCCAGATCACAGGGCTTTCAGTGCAAAAACTGGTATAGTCTTGGGTAAACCATGATGGTTGATCACCTGAATATAGAAATATTATCAAAGAAGATATTTCTGTAGTAAATTAAGTGATGCAAAAGCAGCTGAGATAAGGCAGAGTTAAGAGAGAACTTGCTCAAAGGAAAGGAATTTTGAAAAGCAGATGAACCCTAGGGCTCTCCTCTCTCCCACTGCCTTAGTTTTGGGCCCTTGCTATCTTCATGGCTGCTCTATTCTGATCTGGTTTCTCATCTTCTGCCTTCTAGGAATCACTCCCCCTAAAGCAGCCACCACAATTTTCTGGAGTGTAAATAAATGTGACCAGTCACTCTCTTGCTTACAACACTCCATTGCATTCAATGACCATCGCACTCAATGAGCTTGACTTGGAAGGCCCTCCACTGCTGGCCCTCATCGCTCTGTCCCTTTCTCTCTCAGTGTTTAACATGCTCTGTGCTTCAGCCATACCAAACAATTTGTATTCCCCCAAAGACACTAGGCTCTTGCCTTGGTGTCTTAGTCTCTTCTAGGAATATTGTTTCTACTTTCTTTGCTGCAAACTCTTACTTTTCCTGCAAGACTCCTGGATTAGGAGTCCCTCTTCTCTGTTCTTCCAACTCCTGGTGTCACTTTCTCTACAGCTGAATTTTCAGATTCTTTCATAACTGTTTATCTGTGACACCTGCTGTACTGTGAACTGCTCTTTTATTTATCTGCAGGTTTGTAATACTTGACACATAATAGTAGCTAGTGTAGATTAGGTGTAACTGTATATCAAGAACTTTGCATGCATTATCTCACTTAATCCTTATAAAAACCTATGGGATGAGTACTATTACTATCTCTGTTTTATAGTTGAAGAGAAGGAGACTTGAGAAGTTAAGTCCTTTTCCTTGAATCTTGCAGCTAGAAAACAGTAGAAACAGAATTTGAAACTAGAAGGTCAGATTTCAAAGTCTATACTCTTAACTACTCTGCTAAACTTTCAAATGGAATGAACCCTTCAGAGTCTATCCATCTTACAAAGTTGTTAAGATCAAATAACTTGATAAATAAGAAATGGCTTTGTAAGCTGAAAAGCTCTGATGTCAGAAACTGCTAATTTTAACCCAGTATCTCTCTTCGATTTCTCTTTCATAATAATATAATTCCTGGTGTTTAGCTGGTCACATAATTGCCCACAATAATAACTACATTTCCCAGTTTTTCTGGTCTCCAGGAATGGTCATGTGATTCTGTCTGGGCTAATGTGATATGAACAGAGCCACATTTTTATTTCTGGGTTACGCCTTTAAAGGGACAGAGTGAGTGTCCCCCGCACCCCCTCCCCTCCTGCCGACCCCTGGGTCCTTTCCCCTTCCTTGTAGCTAGGCTATGAACATGGTGGTGATGAGTCATTTTGGATCACAGGGATAAGATAGAAGGAGCCTGGGAACTGCGGCACTGTAGAACTCACATACTTACCCTACATTGCTTTTGCCTGGATGATTGAGATGGAGAGAAAGAAACTTCTATCTTGTTTTAGCCATTGTTGTTTTGGATCTCTATTATAGCAGCTGAACGTATCTCTAACTAATACAGTCTGTTCACAGGGAGAAAGATTATTCTTACTATTCCTATAGAGTAGCTTTGAAACTGCTTATAGGCTATATCATAAGAATTAACTTTCTTTTCTCTGTAAAAGACATTATCATTCAACTATTAATAGTTTGCTTGGGTCAAAAACCTTGGAGTCTTTGCTTTTCTTTTAAAACAACTTGATTGAGATATAATTGACATATGATGAACTGAATATGTTTAAGTGTACACTTTGATAAGTTTCCACCTAGGAAACCACCTTCAGAATTAAGATAATAAGTATATCCATCACCACAAAAGTTATCTAATGCTCCTTTGTAATCACTTCCTTGTGCTTCTTCCTTAGGTTTCACCACCCCTAGTCTGTCTAGTAACCACTGATCTTCTTTCTGTCACTTTAGATTTGTTTGCATATTCTAGAACTTTAGACATGGAATCATACAGCATGTTACTCTTTCTCATCTGGTTTCTCTCACTCAGCATATTTATTTTGAGATTACAAATCATCTTTGATTCATCTCTTTGTTTCATTGCCACCCCCTCTGCCCCCAATCCATTCCTTCATTAAGTTTAGTAACCTCTACCTGAATCCATCTACTGCTATCTGTCTCCATCGTCATCATTCTCAGACCATTAGCATCTGTCTCGTGTACCACTGCAGTAGTCTCCCAACTGGTCTCTTTGCTTCCAAGCTTGCTCCTTCCAATCCATTCTCCACCTTGAACCCACAATGCTTTCCTTAAAATAGAATCATATCAATCTCTTCAGATCATATCAGTCCTCTGCTTGAAATTATTCACTGGCTTATAATCACACTCAGAATAACACTCTGATCCCTGACTGTAGCTTAAAGGTCTTTCATGGTCCGGCCCTCTGTGCAACTCTCTGATGTCACTGCCTTCTACCATTCTCTGCGTCCAGCCATGCTGGCGTCTTCCTTTTGTTCTTCAAATATGCCAAGACTGCTCCCATCCTAAACTCTTTGTTCTTGCTGTTTCTTCTGTCTGGAAGGCTGTTTCCCCAGCTCTTTGCACAGCTATCTAATTCTCATTTTCCAGGTCTGATTTCAAATGTTATGGCCTTCCAGAGAGCTTCCCACACATAAGTGGCCTCCACCCAGCAGCCTCTAAGCACATTGCTGTTTCCTTCTTAATAACACTAATTAGTTTATTAAATTACTTGTTGGCAATGTTTATTGTTTCTCTTTTCCCACTGGAATGTGTGCTCCACGGGGACAGGGAATTTGTCTCTTGTTGTTGTTATATCCCAAGGACCTAACAGATATTCAATAAATATTTGTTGAATGAATAAATAAGGGTATTGTGCATGGGTTGGCAGAGCTGAAGGGTAATAGGGGATCACTTTTTAAGTTCCACAACTGTGGTCTCTTTGCACCTCAGGAGTATATCCCTGTACTAGTGAAGTTTTCAGTGTGAAGGCTGTTTGTTTTTTTTTTTTAAATAAAAATAATAGAAGCAAGCTCAGCATGGTTATTCTCTAGACAAGTGTCCAAGGACTGAAAACTTTTTAGGGCTTTCATAGACAGTGTCTTCCTGTCATTTTAGAAACTCTAAAGAGGGAAAGGCAATAACATTTATTTTGAAGTCCAAAATAAAAGGGTGATAATATAGTGGCTGCCCATCCATAAATGTGGATCACATTCTGCCAACTTTATGCTCTGGGCAAAGTTTATTTTCCCCTAGGTTTGCTTCATTCATGTAGTATCAAGAATTAGCATAAAAATTGGTCTGGAACCTATGACTCTCTCAGGGATCTGGTAGAAATGAATGTGGAGGAATTCCCTGCGAGTCCAGTGGTTAGGACTTGGTATTTTCATGCCAAGGGTCTGGGTTCGGTCCCTGGCTAGGGAACTAAAATCCCAAAAGCCACAAGGTGCAGCAAAAAAAAGTGAATGTGAGACGTTTCTGTAGTCCATGGACATGCTGGACACTGAAGACGGGTTCTAATCAAAAATTTATGAGTCAAATGAGAAAATCAGCTCTCATAAGAAAGACCAGCAGATGCCCAACAGTGGAAGAATTCATACCCCAAAGATTTCAACTGATAAGACATAAAGAAATTAAAAAATAGTTATGTTAATTATGTTTTAATTATTTTCACCATTAGGCCAGAATATACCACTGCATATCACTATGAAAAAGAAAAGAACATGTAGATTTGAAAAAAGAACAAATACATTTTTTCATTTTTTAAAATGTGGTGAAATATACCTAACATTTACTATTGTAATCATTTTTAAGTGTACAGTTCAGTGGTATTAAATACATTGACATTGTTGTGTTACTATCACTACCATCCATCTCCAGAACTCTTTTCATCTTATAAAACTGAAACTCTACACCTATTAAACAAGAATTCCTAGGCTTACCTGGTAGCTCAGTGGTAAAGAATCCACCTGCCAATGCAGGAGACACTGGTTTGATCCCTGATCTGGCAAGATTCCACATGCCCATGGAGTGACTAAGCCCACGCACCACACTATTGAGCCTGTGCTCTAGAGCCCAGGAGCCACAACTACTGAGCCGTGTGGCTGAACTGCTGAAGCCCTTGCACCCTGGAGTCTGTGCTCCACAACAAGAGAAGCCACCACAATGAGAAGTCTATGCATCACAACTAGAGAGTGGCCCCCGCAGCAATGAAGATCCAGTATGCTGCTGCTGCTAAGTTGCTTCAGTCATGTGCGACCCCATAAACGGCAGCCCACCAGGCTTCCCCGTCCCTGGGGTTCTCCAGGCAAGAACACTGGAGTGGGTTGCCATTTCCTTCTCCAATGCATGAAAGTGAAAAAGTGAAAGTGAAGTCGCTCAGTCAGGTCTGACTCTTAGCGACCCCATGGACTGCAGCCTACCAGGCTCCTCTGTCCATGGGATTTTCCAGGCAAGAGTACTGGGGTGGGGTGCCATTGCCTTCTCGGAAGACCCAGTATACCCATAAATAAATAAATACATTAAACATTTTTTTCCTTTCTATCCCTTCGTCCTGGCTCCTGGCAACACCATTTTACTTTCTGTCTTTATGATTTTGTCTACTCTAAGTCCCTTATATTGGAGAAGGACATGGCAACCACTTCAGTATTCTTGCCTGGGAAATCCCATGGACAGAGATGCCTGGCTAGCTATAGTCCGTGGGGTTACAAGAGTCAGACACAATCACCACCACCACCACCACCACCAAGTCCCTCGTACAATGGAATCATACAGTATTTGTCTTTTCGTGACTGGTTTATTTCACTTAGTGTAATGTTCTCACATTTTGTTTATCCATTTATCCAATGATGGACATTTAAATAGCTAATAAGTCTAATAAAAATTTTTTTTTAAGACATAAAGTGTCATGTGTCTTGAAAAAGGAACAGAAGTAGTCTTGAAATTCCGAGGAGAGATTATTTATGATCTGTGTGATGAGTGATGTAAAAAATAAAAAAATACATAAAGGATACATATTACGTGTCTGCTTGCTGGACCTTGAAAGACAAATATAACAATGCTAATTACATGAACTTAATTACAGCTTTTTATTGTGTGCCTACTGTATGCATTGTGCTATGCCTGGAGCTTTCCATCCTGACCTTATTTACTCCTCAGAATAACTCTGTTAGGTCAATACTGTCATTCTCATATTAAATGAGGAGACAAACTATTGATACACAACTAGTAAATGGAAGCAGACATACCTATGCTCAATGTAGACCAAACCTTGAATAGATTTGTTTAGTTCCAAACTCCCTGCCCTTTCCTCTGACTCACAGGTTTTTAGAGTAAGGAAGATATCCATTTCTTTCATGTCCATCCTTCTAGTCATCCTTCTGGTTCAAATGCCAGCTATTTTACAGCCGATTCTCAAAATGTGGTTTGCAGACCACTTAGACCAGATCATAAAAGGAGTTTGCAAAAGTACATATTTCTGTGCCCCATATCAAAGATTCTAATAAAGTTTGGGATGAGGATCAGAGAATCTGCATTTTTTTTTCTTTTCTTTTAAAAAGAAATTTGGTCTCTCGTGAGAACTCCTGTGTCTACAAGGTCTTCTGAGAGCATTCAATAGAAATAAGTTCTTTGGGAAAACACTTCAACTACGCCTTCTGGTCTTCTCCATGCTGCCACGCCTGAAACTCAGGCTGATTTTTTCTCATCCCTCCCTGACAGCACCGGACCCACTGAAGGCATGAATGACTTTAGAGGTTTTAGCCTGATCCACACACATTTTAATTTAGCGACACAAACTAAACTATTTGTCGAAGTGCTTAAAACCACACACGAAATCTGTGCATTGTGCTGTGTTTGGAAGGACGTGGAGAATCAAGGCAGGCCTATAGGTAACGTGGGGAAGACGTACTCTGAATCGGAATCCCGGTTATTTTAGGCGTTAATAACGACGGGGAAGGTAGGAAAACCAAGCAGCCCCCTCATGCGCAGGCGCAGAAGGAAGAGGCGCTATCAACCCTTCAGGGCGCGCCCTTCCCCCACGCTCTTTCCGGGCTTCTCCCACTGCGCAGGCGCAGTAGTGAAGCAAGATGGCGGCCCCCGTGGATCTGGAGTTGAAGAAGGTAAAAAAGGGTCTTGAGCAGGCGGAAGCTTTTGTTTGGAAGCTAAGGGGACTGTGGACAAGAATATCGAATGAGTCTCTAGTGCTGCGGAAGGAAAGAGGCCCCAGGGAAATGGGGAGTGGTTTCTCAGAGTTCAAAGGCGGTACCGGGCCTCCTTAGGCTGGAGTCGAGGGCGAGCGGCTCTTTGCCGGGTAAGAGCCGGTTGGGCTGGGCCTGGTTAAGTTTGGCGAGCCTATAGCGGTTTTGTTCCCTTGTTCCGAGCTCCAGAGTCCTTTCGTTGCTCTTGGTGCCTTCAGTTCCATAGTGAGGCCTGAAGTGAGCGCTTCCAGTTGGAGCCTTTTTAGCCTGCTTGCCCGAGCTGTAGCATCTGTAATTCTGTATCCTAATTTGCTTTGAAAAACTTCAAGTCCAGTCTGTTTTTAGGTCAGTTCTTTAATCCCATATCTTGTAAGGTCGCTTCATACAGTTCAGTCATGTATCCTCATAGCAATGTTCATCTTAGGGCTTTGCCAACAACCCCCCCCCCCCCCCCCCCCCCCGTTTTTAAAGACTTGTCAAAGAAGAAGCAAGTCAAAGTTTTCCAGATAAAATTGGTATCAGAAGGAATTGAGTTTCTCTCTTCAAACAATTGCCTAGAAATGTGTTACACAGAAACGTTTTCACCACCTAAGAGTTGTCAGGATTCTAACACCACTACCGGCTCAAAAGCATATCCTTTTTTTTGGCGAAGGGAGGGAGAATGGGGATTGGAAAGGAGCCTAGACTTCATCTACTTTAAACCAATACTTTTCTAGAAAAGGAAACAGTTTAACAGAAGATTCAGCCCAAGCTTGGTTCTAGAATACTGCATTCTCTGCCTCACTTCACACCTTTTGACCACTACTTGAGGTTAGAAGAGCAAATTTTGTTTAAGACTGTCTTGTGATCAACCTTTGCATGAGAAATAAGACAGTTGAAGTAGCTCTTCCACGTACTAGATGAAGCAGTGTATTATTGCTCTGAGGATTTGTGTGTGTGTGTATTGCGTTTTGTTTGGAACTTGTACCTTTACTCCTTACGGTGCTCTCTAGTGCTGTATTATCTCAGCTTTAACAATATACTAGCTTCCTTAGCAAACTGTGTCTTAAAGTGTTTTAAAAGTTTACCTTTTTTTTCTGTTAGAAGTTCAAATTTAAGTTAGGGTTTAGTGAGAGCTAACAATAGAATACAGCTGTGAATGGACTTACCCCTCAATATTATTTGAATCTGTTGCTGGGAAACCTATGGACAGTGAATGCAAACTAAGAAAATAATTACAGACTTAAATTGGGTAGTTTTGGCAACCAATAAAATTACAGAAGAAACTTGTTTAAAGGTCTTTTAATATGTTTATAATTTTGGGGGGAGGGGGAGGGATGGAGACTAAACTTTGGGTACCTCCTCTCCCCTTTAGATAAATCTTTTGAAACCTTACTAGTAGGTGAGAACAAAGTCAGAATAAAAGTTTAGTAGCGTTTTGCCATGTATTGCAGCCACAGGTGTTATTATTAAGTCAGAATTTGACAGCATGTGAAAATCATTCTAGGCACTTCAGAAGTATCGAAAACCTTTTGAGTTAAGAGTACTCAGAAGTCAAATTTGGCTTATTGTGTACATATGAAGATTATGATGCAGTTCTTTTATCAATGCTTTGAATTTTTTGTGTCTTTCTCTTAAAATATTCATTTTCTGAATATTACTGTGGATAGTAGAGTAGAAAGATTCAGTAACTAGCGGTCAGAAGAAGTTAAGTACTTGGTTTTTGAGCTAGTAGTTGTTCAGCCCTGTGAAGGTCATTTATATCTCTTCAAAATGTTTAGTTAATTTGTAAACTGTGCTGATGAATCTGCCATCCTTAACTCAGGATTATTGAAAAGAGAAAATGAGACATTTATTATATGTCAGTATTCTCATATTAATTTTCACATGTTAATATTTTGAACAAGTGTGGGAAAGTGCTTTAAATAATCTTGAGTAGTACAGATGTGGTGAGTTGTTACATTTATGGTTCTTGATTTGGGTCTCTGGGTTTCTGATTTTTGCCTTTAGAGCTTTTATTACTCCTTGGGTACCTACTACTTGATATGGTTATTATTTACCATGCCTTTGTTCAGCTTCTTCAGATAGGTTGCATCTTCTGAGGACTGGGTAAGTTCAGTACAGTTGACTCTTGAACAGCATTGGTTTAAACTGCAGGGATCCAGTTGTACACAGATTTTTAAAATAGTAAATACTAGAGTAATACATGATATGTAGTTGGGTGAATCAACAAATGTAGAACCAGGGATACAGAGGAACTGCAATATGGAGAGTCAACTATAAATTATACTTGGATTTTCAACTGCACGGAGGGTCAGTGCTTCTAATCACTGAATTGTTCAGGGCTCAAGTTTTTAGCAGACTGGCTTTGAGATGTTTGCTGTGGTAAATTTCACAGCTTTTTCTGTTTAGCAGGCTTCATTTTAATAGATTTGATTTAAACATTTACTGTAAAATATTGCACCTACTAAATCAAGGACATTTCTTTTTAGGCTTTCACAGAGCTTCAAGCCAAAGTTATTGACACTCAACAGAAGGTGAAGCTTGCAGATGTACAGATTGAACAGCTGAACAGAACGAAAAAGCATGCACATCTTACAGATACAGAGATTATGACTTTGGTAGATGAGACTAACATGTATGAAGGTGTAGGACGAATGTAAGTAAAGTATATCCTTAAGGGGGTTATCCTGAAAGAAGTTTATCTGAATTAAGTCATAGAATTTGTTCACTTTACAACTTGGATTAAAGTATCATAGTAGCTTTAAAGAACACTAGGTCAATATCTTTTTTCTTTCAAATGAGAAACTGAATTCCAGGTAGATGTGTTTAATCTTAAACTTTGAAGTATATTTTAAAAATATTTATTCCATGTTCTTCTCTCCATACTTAGGTACTTATGTGTGTAACTTCAATGGTAAAAATATGATTTGTTGTGAAAAGATGTTTATAGTAGTTTTGTGTGTGAAGATTTTTTTTTAAGTAGTTGTAGTTTTAACCTCTTCTTCCCAACCTGATTATTAATAGTCACACAAGTCATGAATCTTAGATGTCTGATCAGGTTGTAAAACAAAAATAAATATTCAGTTGTCTATTTAAATATACTCATTCTGTCAAACATGAGAAATCTAGTAAGTCAGCTTACCGTGTTCGTTCTAATTCTTATTATATGATTAACCACCTGCACTTCACTTTTTTTTTCTTTTAAAAACTATATTGCCATTCTGAGGGAGAATACATCTGCTTCATGTTCTCTAAGCGGTAAATGGGAATGGAAAAGCCCTTAACTGCAGGTCACATTCCATTACACTGAGCTAAAAGGAGACTGATTTTTTTTTTTTTAAGTGGAGGAGGTACAAGAGAAGGGTTTTTCTGGAATTTGGTCTTTGAATATTACTTAGTAAGTGGACCATTACTTAAGTTTGGAGCTCCTTTAGTTGGAAAGGAATTTGACCTCAGTCTAGGATGATTTGTTTTGTGATTGATTTGAAGGAAGCACGGCATGTGTAACATTTACTGATGGCTTTAGAATGACATCATGAGAAATAGACTCTGCTCATGACTGGCTAATCCATATTGGTTTGAAACAGAGGTAAATTATGATAAACTGTTCATCTGATTTGCTCTCTGAGAATAAACAGCATGGATAAGTAAACAAAATCTTATTGTTGGAGTCCATTTTTTCATTTTAGCTTGTTTTAAAAGGAAGAAAATTCCAATTTGAGAGTTTGTTACTGGGACACAAAAGAATTGGGATGAAAACAAAGTAGAACCCTTGAATATGTGTCTGTGTAGCATGAAGTGCATTGTTGGCATTCACTGCAGGATAATTTTATCTTTGTTATGAATATCCTTAGGTCTTAAAACGGTAATGGTAGCTTTTATAGCATGCTTGTTAACATGTTGTGCTTTGGTTTCACATCATTACATTAGCCTTTGCTTGCTGCTGTTAAAGAATTTCTCTCTCCTGAAAAGAAAAACTCTTTGGTCTTTTGATCTATAGTGAATTTGTTTTTTTTTTAATAATTTTTTTTTTTTTTGGCTTTGCTGGGTCTTTGTTTCTACACGCTGGCGCGCTCTAGTTTTGGGGAGCAGGGGCTACTCTGGTTGCAGCGCTCTGGCTTCTTGTGGTGGTGGCTTCTCTTGTTGCAGAGCACGGGCTCTAGGGTGCACAGTCTTCCGTAGTTGTGGTTCCCGGGCTCTAGGGTACAGGCCCAATAGTTGTGGCTCACAGGCTTAGCTGCTCCATGGCGAATGGGATCTTCTGGGACCAGGGATTGAACCTGTGTCTTCTGCACTGGCGGGCGGATTCTACCAGTGAGCCACCAGAGAAGCCCAATCTATAGTGAAGTTTTAATTTTTAATAGAATAATTTCATTTACTAAACATTCTGCAGAGATGGTAGACAAGTTGCCTTTTTTTGCTTAGTGCCCAAAGTGCTACTTATTGGTTGTATTCCACTCAAAGAATTTTAGAGTTTAAAGGCTGGGATATGAATTAGTTAATGGTAGAACAGTAGTATTTCCAAAAGATTTATTTCATGTGAATTATGTTTCTTAAAAGAAATAAGTAGCTTTAAGTGTTTAGATAATGTGGAATATCTACACGGTTTTAAACTTTGGTTTTAAATTTGTCTTTTGTACTTTGTGCATCTCACTGGAGTTTGTAGGGGCATGTAAGGTAAGTTGTATTTGTTGTTTGGCTAGAGTGTTAGTGCCCTCAGGAGGAAAAGACTTGCTGAGTATTAGTCTGGTCATGAGGATGTTCTCTTTCTTGATGCTAAGCCTGAAATAGCTATTTCTGAATTTATAGTCTTGAGTAATCTTGAGTATCATTGTGAAAGAAAAGACAAATTAAGGTAAAGACTAGAGTTAAAGAAGTGAATCACAATGATACTCTTCTTTAACTCTAGTCTTTACCTTAATTTGTCTTTTCTTTTCCTTTTTGAAAATTGTTAGGGAATTCTAATTAGAATGCTAATTTTTCTCAAACTGTTGTTTTAAAACCAAGAATTATAAAATCTAAAACATTACATTTTGGTTTTAGAACCTGCAGTTTTACCATTGCTGAAATTCAGGCCTCTTGCCTGAACTAAGAAGCAATAGCTTCTGAACTGTTCTTTCTGCCCTTATTGTGTTGGTTTAAATGCTTTCTTCACACATTTGCCAGATATGATTATGTCATTATTTTTCATAAAATCTTTTGTTCATCCTTGGTTGCCCACAGGATAAAATCTAAACTTGTTAGCCTAGCATTCATAGTCATTCATAATCTGTCCTTAATTTACCCTTCTAGCCTCAAATCCTACCACTTTCTATTCCCAGGCTGAGGATAGCACATAAATTCATCTCATGGACTTACTTCTTTTCATTGGTTTTGAGTTACCTGTTGAGTTTGAGTCTCATGTGGGCTTAAACATGCTTTAATTGATCAGTGAGGTCTGTCATGGGCTGAAGGTAGAAGGGGAGTGGCTCATGTACCCAGAATTGTTATCCTACCCTCGTCACATGGGCTTCCTCGCACATGCCATGTTTTTGTGTTTTCTTGGTTTTGCTCCTTCTGTCCTTCTTGGCCTGCAGTATCCCACTTTTCCTCCTGAAATTCACATCCTTTAAGACAGAGCTTATCTTCTCTGAAGAGTTTTCCATCTTCCCTGGCAGATTTACTAACACGTTCCTGTAGCTAGTAGAGCATGTGGGTGGTGGCATGAGGGTAGCGGGCAGAACCTGATTGAGTTTGAAATGGTCTGGTCTCCCCAACTAGATTGTCAAAGACCATATACATATTTATCTTTGTTTCCTCAGTCCTCAGTATAATGTCTGGCACAAAATGCGTGTTAAATGTGTGTTGGTTTGAATTGAATATAATTCTGTTGGCTAAAATAACTGCATTTTCTTTTGGTCCTTTAGAAAAGAAATGTTTAGTAAGTGTCAGAGACTTAAGAATTGAAGTTTATTATGCTTTTTAAATATATGATTCAATAAAGTAGAAAATTTTAAAGTTAACATATTTTGAGTAAGGTCAAAGGAATTGTTTCTGACCAAAATTATGTCCTCTAATCTGACAGAATTAATTCTTTATTAAATCTTTTGAGAAGATTGACTAATTCTAAATGCCAACCGGTTGCAGAGATAGTCAGCATTGACAATATAGAAAAACCCCAAGCCTTTAGGATTACGCTGAGGGCAGTATAATCCTTGGAGAGTAAAGGCTGTTCTGTGCAGAGTAATACTGGTATAATTGTATATTTTACCTTGCTTATGCTTACATAGGATGGAAGTCATATTTTTCATTTTAGAGTGTGCATTTAGTTTACAAAGTCATTTCAAGCCCAGATGCCTTTCCCAGTCATGAGTATGGAGAAAACTGGTAGTGTTAAATATCTTTTATATATGGCTATTTTCAGGTTAAAACAAAGAAAATCAAGCTACAGGGTAAGAGATAATGAATTGCTGTATACTGTAAACTCTGCATATTCGTTGCTCAAAAGTTATCGTCCATCTAGTCTCTTGGCATGTTGCCAGCACATTTTAGTTCTCTTACTTCATATTCTTTGGAGGGGCTGTTCTGTAGCCTGATACTACTACCACCAATTTCTAGTTTTGCTACTTAAGCTGTTTGTGAGCTGACCTCACCATACTGCTTTGAGAACTATGATGAAAGTTACAACTGTGGAATGATGTGTCTGAATAGTTGGACGTGTTTGTCTTTTCATCTTTCTAGCATGCAAGGAAGGAATAGACACAGATCTCAAATAAATATTACATGAATGTTTCTTGTAGTTTTTTTGTGTGTGTGTGAATAAAAACCAGCTTGTAATTATTTATGGTAGTTTTCTTCCATTTTCCTTTGCATAGTAGAAATAAGAATATTTTTCAGAGTTAGTATTACATCTGAAAGTGCATATAAATGACATTTAGTCATACTAATGTTTGAAAGGACCATCATTAGAATAAAGGTCAAATTTATTTTTATTAACAATAGGTATGATCCAGACTCTGATTTGATATTAGGTCCATTATTCTAATATCTTTGTGCTTGAGCATTACATTAATAACACTTCTTCTTTCCAAAAGAGATAAATTAAGCTTTATATTTCTTTAATGAGAGGAACTTGAGTAGATTAGCCTTTGAGAAGAATGATTAGTGCCTTTGTAAAACTTGAACCTAACTAAAAATAACTTTGTACCATATTTAAACTAATTTAGAGGTATGCCACCATTCTGTGGATATTTTTTACATTTAAGGAACTAAGAATGAACAATGGTATAAATCTACCAACTAGATAAGTGTCTAGCAATGCAGAAATTGCTGTTTGGGAGCGGTGTTGCTATTTCTACTTGTTGAAGTAATTTGATGGTTGATCTCTGGTGGTTGAAAAATCCACAAGTATAAAACTTAAGATAAATGTGGCACAGGTAGAAAATGAAAACAGTAGGTATATTTCTGATGGGTAACAAAATTTTTAAAAAATCCAAATAATTGAACAGATTTTCAACTAATTATGATGTAGAAATCTGAACTGTGACAGTTTGGTTGAACTGCCCTTTGTTTAGAATGTTATGTTTTTGTTTTGATTTTAATTTATAGCTTGAATGTTGACTTGTAATTTGGATTGTAACATTTAGAAAAGTCAAGATGAAACATTTGCAGTTGCTCTTGGTTTAGATATATTAAATATTAGTCAAAAGGGATATAACCAGGCTGTCTTAAGTTTTGCAGCCGTTTTACTTTATGTAGAGTTGATATTCCAGTCAATTTGAGGTAATTTTAAAGCTGAAGATAAGTTGCATTATATTTTATTCCTAATACATTAGGAGAGAAACCACAAATCTTGGTGTAATAGACATTGTTAAGTATTATTGATATTATAGTAATAATAGTCTCACTAGAACCAAGTTTAGATATTTTATGCTTACTGTTGGAGAGAAAAAATGCAGTCTACTTTTGGTGTGAGGGTCACATTGCAAATTCAAATTTATAAGCTCCTTTATATACTGTCTTTAAAGGTGTTAGTCTGTATTTTAGAGCAGAGAAAATGAAGCAAAGATAAAATAATTTTCAGAGGTAAGAAGAAATTTAATCATTTTTTAGGTTTTATTTTAAAAGGAAGAGGAGTTTTAATGTTGAGCTGCTTTTCCTAATAGAATATGAACCACCCTTCTTGTGTTTTTAAACAGAGCTGTATAAAGTCATGGCTTTCATTTCTCAGAGTTCTAATGGGGAAAAAACAACTCTTTCTGTTGTGCAGGGGAAAATGACTTCAGTTTTGTTGATGTTGAGTATGTATATAACCCCAGCTGGGCATAGTCTCCTCTTCCACAGATGTGATACTCTAGGGAGAGGAGATTTCTGAGTCATAGTCTTAATTTTCTTAAGCTGTCAGTGATTTAAAAACTTGGTGTTCATTATAAGTCTTCTGACTGGTGTGTAGAATGACATCACTGTTTTTATGCCAGGAGAAGTTAACAAACATTTGCGTAGGAATGACATAGCTATGTTTCTTCTGCAGAAAGAGTAGTTTTAATAATTCTCTCCCTTCTTCCCCTCCCATGTCCTCCAAGATCCAAACAATCTCATTGAAACACTGGAAATTAATTTCCAAAATGTTGTGTTAATTAGGAGTTTATTGTAAAAAAAAAAAAAAAAAAAAAAAGAGAGTTTGTACACTTACCTTGGGATGTACAAACATACTGAAATAAAAATTTTATTTAATGTGTCTTTGTTGTAGGGTTGGTTCATTTATGCTAGAACTTGTTGAGAAAAGGTAAATGTAATTGATTGATTTTGTTAACCGTTACTTGGAGGAGTTTGCTTCTGCCATCTCCTGACATCAAAAAGCCTGCCTTTTTTTTCCCCATCTGCTTTTGTTGCATGAAAGTAATTAATCAGCAACATGAGAGGATTGTGGTACAGTGTATTCCAGTTGGTGATTAAGCACGAAGTTAATGTAGTTAACTGAGGGAAGGGTGAAAAAAATTACCTTGTTGTTCCTTTGTAAATAAAAATAAAGCTAGCAGTAATCTTGAACTTTGTTACTTTGTCCTTGGGGATTTGGGTGCTGTAACTGACTTAAATCAGGTTGAATTTCTCTGAAGTAAAAAACAATCAATTTTAAGCTGTACCAAGGATTTTCTGATTTTAGCTGTCACTTATCTCATAGTGGCAAATTTAGGAACAACTTGTTATCTAATCTGTTTGAGAGAAGACTGATATGGTCAGGTCAAGGAACATAATCTGCTTAATGAAACATCCAAAAAAGAACTAGAAAAAAAAAACTGGCTTAAAAGGTAAGAGCCAGTCCATATATATGAATATATAAGTAATGACTTATTGGTGTTTTTTTAATTTATTAGTTTTGTCAGGAATTGCTGTGAATTGCAAATGTCTTTTGCCCAGATAGAATAATTAGGATTGCATTGTGTTGCATGCACCATTAGTGCCTGTGGTTTTGTGAAGAATGCATGCCCACTTTATTTTTAGAATTTAGGTTTGAATGGACATTCTGGGAGAACGTTATCTCGTTGTTCTGACCAGAAACGCTCATTACCAACTCTTGTTCTAAGATCAGTTACCTTGAAATGAACCAGATTACTTGGAAAACACTACCCTTTGGCTTTGAAGGGCTACCCTTTGAGGACTTGAAATATTCTTACATCAAAATTTCACAGCAGCAGGAGCACAGTATTGAAAATGTATCTTTAAATAGGTAAGAGCATAATTGGCCTAAGCAAAGCCTTTTACATTGTTTGGCTTAGGGTAAAAAGATTTGGACCACAGTATGCATCCTATATGTGTGTAACTCTTTTGTGCTTGTACCAAATTGTGTTTATGTTTCTCTGTGACTTTCTGCTTTTGCACCAATAGTCTTCTGTTTGTGTTCTTCAGTACTCATTTTTTATTATCTGGTGATTCTAGTTTATCCAGTGTTATATTTTAACCTACGAGTGAAATAAAGATCACATCTTGGAAAAATTTATAGCATAGCTCGATGCTTATGTGTGAAAATGTTTAGGTTTTGATGAGGCCAGAGTAAAAGTGGTAAACATCAGAGGTGATTATTTACCAGAATGCTTAGAATACCAAGTAGTGACCAAAAATAAGTGTCATGTTTAAAATAGATTAGCATACTACTGTTTCTAATTTTGGAATAATACTTTGATTTAAAAATACACAGTGGTTTTTAACTAGTACAGATTGAACCTGTCAGTATATGAGTTACTCATCTAGAACAAGGAATGTTTACATGAAATTGGGTTCCTGATGGAACCATGATTTTTAAAAATAATTCCAGTGAATTCCCAATCCTCATCTTCTTTAACTTATCAGTAGCATTTAGTCCAGTTTATATTTCTTTCCTTTATGTGCTTTTTTCCCATGGCTTCTAGGATACTGCCTGTTAGTTTTCCTTCAATTTCACTGGCCATTCCTTCTCAGTCTCCTTCACTGTTTCCTTTTCTTTCCCATTTCCAAATATTATTTGGGCTCATCTCAGCCTTTGGATTTTTTTTCTCTTTTCTTATATATAGTCAGTTTCTTAGTGATCTCATCCAGGCTTATCTCTTTAAATGCTT
The DNA here is from genome assembly GCF_032452875.1 of Bos javanicus. Classification (NCBI taxonomy): domain Eukaryota; kingdom Metazoa; phylum Chordata; class Mammalia; order Artiodactyla; family Bovidae; genus Bos; species Bos javanicus. Next base: position 51,021,653 of record NC_083874.1, on the reverse strand, counting down.
TTTTGTATTCTGACAACTCCCAGAATTTTACCTTCCCTTCCCTGAACTCCAGACTTGGAGATATCTACCTCCTTCCTTTACATTTCTTTTTGATGGGCTAATAGGCATCTCAAAACTAACTTGACTAAAATAAAAATATTATTATTATTTAAAATTTTGTGTATTTTTGGCTGCACTGAGTCTTCATTGCTTTTCACGGGCTTTCTCTAGTTGCGGCGAACAGGGGCCACCCTTTGTTTTGGTGTGCAGGCTTCTGATTGCAGTGGCTTCTCTTGTTGTAGAGCACAGACACTAGAGCACAGGCTCAGTAGTTGTGGCACATAGGCTCAGTTGCTCCATGGCATGTGGAATCTTCCTGCTCCAGGGATTGAACCCTTGTCACCCGCCTTCACAGGTGGATTTCTTTCCAGTGTGCCACCAGGGAAGTCCAAAATGTTGTGGCAGTCTGAATAGGGTTGACGAGTTGGAAAAGAATTTCCAGACACAGAGTATTTCAGAAAGGAGTGAATTTATTGAGAACAAAGAGCAGAGATAGTGAGGAGCATTGCAAATGCCAACTTTGTGACACACCAGGGAGAGCCCGCTGTGAGAACAACAGGCCGGCTCAGGGAGAGCTGTCGCTTTTCACGGTTTAAGTACCCAATTTTTATAGCCTCAGGACAAAGAAGAATCCTACTGGAAGGATGGCATTAGGTAATTGGTTAGGGTGCTATAGGGTGAGTACTGGAGTGGCATTTTTGCCTAATTTGGAGTCAGGAAGCTGGCTGGTAATGATCAGGGGGGCTTTTGGCAGGCAGTGGTTACAAAGGGGCTCATTCAACTTCAGCGGTGACCTTGGTTTTGGGCTTTGCATCTATGGCCTTGGTACGAGGCCTTGCTACTGTGATCTTGGGATGGGACTCCACACAAAATTCTTATTATTTACAAATTAACCAGTTCCTTCTTCAGTCTTTCTCATTTCAGCAAATGCATTTTCTTTCCTTTTAGTTCTTCTAAATCTTGGCTCATCCTTGACTCCTCTCTTTTAGTCTTAAGTTCAGTCCGTTAGCAAAGACTGTCTAAATTTTGTCTAGAATCTGCACATTACTTGTTACCAAGTTGGTCTAAACTGTCACTGGATTGCAGTTTTCTCTTAAATGGGTTTCCTGCTTCCATCCTTACCACATTATAGCTTTTCTCAACTGTGTAGCCAGAGTGATTCTTTTTTTTTTTTTAATTAATTTTTAGGCTGTGCTGGGTCTTTGTTGCTGCTTTCAGGCTTTCTCTAGTTGAGGCAAGCAGGGGCTACTCTCTAGTTGCAGTCTGTGGGCTTCCCATTGTGGTGGCTTCTCTAGTTGCAGAGCACGGGCTCCAGGGCACAGGGCTTCAGTAATTGTAGCACACAGGCTCAGCAGTTGTGATGCACTGGGCTTAATTGCCCTCTGGCATGTGAAGTCTTCCCCAACCAGGGATCGAACCCATGTCCCTTGCATTGGCAGGTGGAGTCTTAAGCACTGCACCATCAAGAAAGTCCGAGAGTGATTCTTGTAAAATATAGATCTTTCTTCCAGATGTCTGTATGGCTTATAACTTCCCTTCCTTCAGTCTGTACTAAGTAGGCATTGAGACCTTTTGTGACTACCCTATTTAGTTATTTATCAATATATTAAATTTTTAAAAATTGATACATAGTTAATTACAATGTTGTGTTACTTTCTGCAGTATAGCGAAGTGAATCAGTTATACATATACGTATATCCACTCTTATGACCGCCCAGTTTAAAATTGGTAATGCATACTTCACCTCCCACCTACTTGCCTTGTGTACTCTTTTTTTTTCCTTGGCTTTATTTTTCTCCTGCCACTTTAAACCATCTGACATACCATAGTACTAACTGTCTATCTTTCTTAAATCAACTTTATTGAGCTATAACTTACATATAGTAAAATGCATTCATTTTAAGAGTAGAGTTGGGTGAATTTTGACAAAGTGGTGATTACACTCCAATCATGATATAGAACATTTTCATCTCTCTAAAATGTTCTTCCTTGCTTTAGTCAACGCACTCCCCTAAATCCTGCCCTGGGCAACTGATAGTCAGATTTCTATCGCTGTAGATTAGTTTTGCCTGTTTTAGAACTTTATATAGAATATATAAGTAGAATCATTATAGTATATACTCCTTTTGTGGCTTCTTTGATTAAGCTTAATACTTCTGAGATCTGTCCATATTGTGCCTATTAGTCTTCCTCAGGGACTGTATTTTGGGCTTTAGTTCCACTTTTTAAAGTATTCTTGCCTCTGCCCTCCCCGCTGTGTTTGCCAGCTTCATCTTGAGATTGGTTGCAGGAATTCCAAGGATTTCATTCAGATGTGACAACATCCAGAGTTAGAAAGTTATCATGTTTTTTTGTGTCACTTTTTGTGAGCAAAGGAATCTTTCCTTGAAGTCATCAAAAGGACCATCTCTCATACTTCACAACAAGAGCTGAGCTACATGCTTGGCTTAAATCTTCGGGGTTGGAACTGCCATAATTAGGAAAGACCAAGATTTACTGCAGGATTCACCTCCCGGAGTCACTCAACAGTGCAGGCTACCCAGACAAAACTGGGGCTCTGTCAACAAAGAACAGATATTGGATAGCCAACCAGTAGCATCTGCTAAAATCATGAACAGTAATCATTGCAGTGTCCAACAGTTCAGGGCTAGCTACATGAGAATTATGTAAAATATTTAAGAAGAATTAGGGAGTTTAATTAGGGAATATAGGTAGGAAATTCTTGAAGTAATTCAGGAGTATAGTAATAAGGGCATAATTAAGGTGGAAGAAGTGGGATGGAGAGGAAGAGGGTGAAAGAAAGTGATGAGCCTTGGAGATAAATTGGGAATATGGGGACACAGAGAATAGCTGTAGGTTTGGGACTTAGGTGAGTGGGCAAATGGTGACATTATTGATAGAGACTGCATTTGAAATGGGGAAACCTGATTGTAGGCAGTGTTGGCCTGGGTAGATAAAATGAGTTTAATTTGGGACTTGTTGAATTTGAGGAAATGTGGAAAATATAAGTGGAAGTGACCATTAGATGATAGTGCAGGTGGTAGGGATTTGTACTATTTTGAGATTCATTAGCCAAGTTTGTGGTGGTTTAGTCGTTAAAGCCATGACCAACTCTTGTGACCCCATGGACTGTAGCCTACCAGGCTCCTCTGTCCATGGGATTTCTCAGGCAAAAGTATTGATGTGGATTGCCATTTCCTTCTCCAGGGAATCTTCCTGACCCAGGCATTAAACCTGTGTCTACTGCATTGCAGGTGGATTCTTTACTGCTAAGACAGCCAAGTTTAAGCCTTGAAAATAAAAGAGTTCTCAGAGGGACTTTGGGTGCAAATAGCTTAGCCCAGAGCTTGCATAATACTTTTAATATGGGCACTGGAAGAGAAAAGGAAAGAAGGACTTAAAGAATATAGTAGTTGGTAAGGGGAGCATGAATAGTATAGTACTAAGATGCAGCAGTATCACTCAGTGTATATTAATTTTTGATAATATTCTATAGGTTTTTATCAGGGGATCTTCTGTATGCTTTTAACATGTTCTCAACCTGCTTTATTTTAATTAATAGACTTTTATTTTTTAGAGCATAACTTTTAGTTTAAAAGAAAACTGAGCAGAAAGTACCAAGAGCTCTCACATTCTTCCTCCCCAGTCTCCTCCTTTTATATCTTGAATTTGTGTAGTATATTTGTTTCAGTTGAAGGAATATTGATACATTATGATTAATAAGATCCAGTGGGCTTCCTGGTGGCTTAGTCAGGAGATGTGTATAGTATTTTAGTTCCCCAGCCAGGGATTGATCCCATATCCTCTGCATTGAAAATGGTGAGTAGCCACTGGACTGCCAGGGAAATTCCAGCTCACTTCTTTTTTTTTTTTTTAATTTATTTATTTTTGGCTGTGCTGAGTCTTTGTTGCTGTGCAGACTTTTTCTCTATTTGCAGTGAGCAGAGACTACTCTCCAGTTGTAGTTGCTGGCTTCTCATTGCCGTGGCTTTTCTTGTTGTGGAGCATGGGCTTTAGAGCCTAAGGGCTTCAGTAGTTGCGGCTCTCGGGCTCTAGAGCACAGACTCAGCAGTGTGGTGCCCGGGCTTAGTTGTTCTGTGGTATATGGGATCTTCCCAGATCAGGGATCCAACCCATGTCTGCTGCATTGGCAGGCAGATTCTTTATCACTGAGCCAGCAGGGAAGCCTTCATTTCTTTTTTAATTTCCTTTTTTTCTCACAGTGTTTCCGTCTGTCAGTTCTGTTGTTACATCTTTGAGTGTACTTATTTATTTGTTTATTTAAAACATTTTATTGGAGTAGAGCTGATTTATAAGGTGGTGTTAGTTTGGGTGTACAGTAAAGTCATTCAGTTATATTCATTATTTTTCAGATTCTTTTCTCGTATTGGTTATCACAGAATATTGAGTAGTTCATAATGTATACAGTAGGTTCTTGTTGATTTATCTGTCTTATAAATAATACTGCATGTATGTTAATATCAAGCTCCTAATTATCCCTCCCCACCACATTTCCCTTTTGGTAACCATATTTGTAAAATGTTTGTATATCTGGATATCTGTTTAATCAGATAATCTGTAAGTCTGTTTCTGTTTTGTAATTAAGTTCATTTCTATCATTTTTTAAAAATTACATTCCACATATGAATGATATCATTTGATATTTGTATTTGACTTACTTGCATTAGTATGATAATCTCTAGTTCCATTCATGTTGCTGCAGATGGCATTATTTCATTCCTTTTTATGTCTGAGTAATATTCCTGTGTGTGTGTGTGTGTGTGTGTGTGTGTGTGTGTGTACACCACATTTCTTTATCCATTCTTCTGTTGATGAACATTTGGGTTGCTTCCATGTCTTATAATTGCAGATAGCACTGCAGGGAACATTGGAGTGCGTGTGTGTTTTCACACCATGGTTTCCTCCATATATATTCTGAGCATATTTTCATGTGCTTCCTGTTTATGCTGTGTGTTTCCTTTGGAGAATTGTCTATTTTAGATCTTGTGTCCAGTTTTTGATTGATTTTTGAATTGAGCTGCTGGAGCTTTCTGTATATTTTGGAGATTAATCCGTCAATGGTTGCATTATTGGAAATATTTTCTCCCATTCTATGGATTGTCTTTTCATTTTGCTTATGGTTTCCTTTGCCGTGCAAAGCTGTTGAGTTTATTAGGTCCCATTTGTTTGTTTTTGTTTTTATTTTCATCACTCTAGGAGGTGACTCAAAGAAGATATCACTGCGATTTATGTCACAGAGTATTCTGCCTGTGTTTTACTCTTTAGAGTTTTATAGCGTCTGGCCTTACAGTTTTGAATTTATTTTTGTGTATGGTGTTAAAAATAGTTCTATTTCATTTTTTACATGTAGCTGTCCAGTTTTCTTAGCACCACTTATTGAAGAGACACTCTTTTCTCCATTGTATATTTTTATCTCCTTTGTCATAGATTAATTGACCATAGGTGCTTGGATTTATTTCTGGGCTTTTTGTCTTGTTCACTTGATCTGTGTTTCTGTTTTTGTGCCTGTATCATACTGGTTTTTTTTTTTTTTAGTTTATTTTTAATTGGAGGATAATTGCTTTACAATGTTATGTTGGTTTCTTCCATACATCAACATGAATCAGCCATAGGTATACATATGTCCTCTCCCTCTCCCTCCCATCTCCCACCCCATCCCACCCTCTAGCTTGTCATAGAGCACCCAGTTGAGCTCCCTGTGTCATACAGCAAATTCCCACTGGCTGTTTTACCAGTGGTAATGCATACGTACCACTGTTTTGATGACTATAGCTTTGTGGTATAGTGTGCAGCTAGTGAGCCTGATTCCTCTGGCTCTTTTTCTTTCTCTAGATTGCTTTGGCTATTCAAGGTCTTTTGTGTTTCAATAGAAATTAAATTTTTTGATCTAGTTCTGTGAAAAATGCCATTGGTAATTTGACAGGGATTGCATTGAATCTATAGATTGCTTTGGGTAGCATATTCATTTTAATAATATTGATTATTCCAATCCAAGAACATGATATATCTTTCCATCTGTTCTGTTATCTTCAGTTTCTTTCATCAGTGTCATAGTTTTTGCAGTACAGGCCTTTTGTCTTCTTAGGTAAGTTTATTCCTAGGTATTTTACTTTTTTTTTTCCTCTTTAAAAAATTATTTTTTAATTGAAGGATAATTGCTTTACAGAATTTTGTTGTTTTCTGCCAAATATCAGCATGAATCAGCCATAGGTATATATATGTCCCCTCCCTCTTGAACTTGCCTTCCATCTCCCTCCCAATCCCACCCCTCTAGGTTGTTACAGAGCCCCTGTTTGAGTTCCCTGAATCATACAGCAAATTCCCATTGGCTGTCTGGTTTGCATGTGGTAATATAAGTTCGCATGTGGTAATATAAGTTTCCATGTTACTCTCTCCATACATCTCACCTTCTTTCTCTTCCCTGTGTCCATAAGTCTGTTTTCTATGTCTGTTTCTCCATTGTGTGTGTGCTTAGTCTCTCAGTCGTGTCCGACTCTTTGAGATACCACGGACTGTAGCCCACCAGGCACCTCTGTCCATGGGGATTCTCCAGGCAAGAATACTGGAGTGGGTTGCTATGCCCTCCTCCAGGGGAATCTTCCCAACAAAGGGATCAAACCCAGGTATCCTGCATTGCAGATGAATTCTTTACTGTCTGAGCCACCAGGGAAGCACAAGAATGCTGGAGTGGGTAGCCTATCCCTTCTCCAGGGGAATTTCCCAACCCAGGAATCGAACTGGGGTCTCTTGCTTTGCAAGCGGATTCTTTACCAGCTAAGCTATCAGGGAAGCCCGTTTCAGCATTGCTGCCCTGCAAATAATTTCATCAGTACCATCTTTCTAGATTCCATACATACATGTTAGTATATGATATTTCTCTTTGTCTTTCTGACTTCACTCTGTATTTTAGGCTCTAGGTTCATCTACCTCATTAGAATTGACTCAAATGCATTCTTTTTATGACAGAGTAAGACTATTTTTGGGGCTCCAAAATCACTGCAGATGGTGATTGCAGCCATGAAATTAAAAAGACGCTTGCTCCTTGGAAGGAAAGTTATGACCAACCTAGATAGCATATTCAAAAACAGAGATATTGCTTTGCCAACAAAGGTCCGTCTAGTCAAGGTATGGTTTTTCCATACCTTGGAAACACATTCCCATTCACATTCATGTATGGATGTGAGAGTTGGACTGTGAAGAAAGCTGAGCGCCGAAGAATTGATGCTTTTGAACTGTGGTGGGTTGGAGAAGACTCTTGAGAGTCCCTTGAACTGCAAGGAGATCCAACCAGTCCATCCTAAAGGAGATTAGTCCTGGGTGTTCTTTGGAAGGACTGATGCTGAAGCTGAAACTCCAATACTTTGGCCACCTCATGTGAAGAGTTGACTCATTGGAAAAGACCCTGATGCTGGGAGGGATTGGGGGCAGGAGGAGAAGGGGACTACAGAGGATGAGATGGCTGGATGGCATCACCAACTCAATGGACATAAGTTTGAGTGAACTTGGGAGTTGGTGATGGATATGGAGGCCTGGCGTGCTGTGATTCACCGGGTTGCAAAGAGTTGGACACGACTGAATAACTGAACCATTGTATATATATACGACAGCTTCTTTATCCATTCACTTGTCATTGGACATCTGGGTTGCTTCCATGTTCTGGCTATTTTAAATAGTGCTGCAGTGAACATTGGGGTACTGTGTCTTTTTCAGTTTTGGTCTTCTCAGGGTAAATGCATAGTAGTGAGATTGCTGGGTCGTGTGGTAGTTTTATTCCTAGTTTTTTAAGAAATCTCCATAGTGGCTGTTTACATTCCCACCAGTAGTACAAGAGGGTTCCCTTTTCCATACCTCTCCAGCATTTATTGTTTGTAGACATTTTGATGATGACCATTCTGACTGGTGTGAGGTGATACCTCATTGTAGTTTTGATTTGTATTTCTCTAATAATGAGTGATGTTGAGCATCTTTTCATGTTTGTTAGCTGTCTGTATGTCTTCTTTGGCGAAATGTCTGTTTAGATCTTTCCCCACCTTTTGATTGGGTTGTTTATTTTTCTGGTATTGAGTTGTATGAGCTGCTTGTATATTTTGGAAATTAACCCTTTGTCACTTGTTTCATTTGCTATTAATTTTCTCCAGTTCTGAGGTTTGTCTTTTCACCTTGTTTATAATTTCCTTTGCTTTGCAAAAGCTTTTAAGTTTAATTAGGTCCCACTTGTTTGTTTTTATTTCCATTACTCTAGAAGGTGGGTCATAGAGGATCCTACTTTATGTCAAATGTTCTGCATATGTTTACCTCTAAGAGTTTTATAGTTTTTGGTCTTACATTTACGTTTTAATCCATTTTGAGTTTATCTTTGGGTATGGTGTTAGGAATTGTTCTAATTTCATTCTTTTACACATAGCTGTCCAGTTTTCCTAGCAGTAGTAACTGGGATTGGCTCCTTAAGATCTCTTTCTGATCTTTCATTGTTAGTGTTTAAAAATGCAGCAGATTTCTGTATATTTTGTATCATGCAGCTTTACCTAATTGATTGATGAGCTCTAGTAGCTTTTGGTAGCATCCTTAGGATTGTCAAATATAGTATCACGTCATCTGCAAACAGTGACAGTTTTACTTCTTTTCCAATTGGATTCTTTTTATTTTTCTTCTCTGATTGCCATGGCTAGGACTTCCAACACTGTTTGAATATCATTGATGGGAGTGGACATCCTTGTCTCGTTGTTCCTGATCTTAGAGAAAAATGCTTTCAGCATTTCACCATTGAGTATGATGTTAGCTGTGGGTTTGTTAGATATGGCCTTTATTATATTGAGCCATGTTCCCTTAATACCCACTTTTTGGAGATTTTTTTTATCATAAATGGGTGTTGAATTTGTGAGAAGGTTGTTCTACATCTATTGAGATGGTCATATGATGTTTATTCTTCAGTTTGTTGATGTGATATATCCCATGATTTGAAGAATCCTTGCACCTCTGGGATAAATCCCACTTGATCATGGTAAATGATCCTTTTAGTGTATTGCTGTATAGAGTTTGCTAGTTTTTGTTGATTTTTTTTTTTTTTTTGCATCTATGTTCATCAGTGATATTGGCCTGTAGTTTTTCATTTTTTGTGGTATCTTTGCCTGGCTTCGGTATCAGGGTGATGGTGGTGTCATAGAATTAGCTTGGAAATGTTCTTTCCTATGCAATTTTTTGAAAGAGTTTCAGAAGGATAGATGTTAATTCTTCTCTGAATGTTTTATAGAATTCCCCTGTGAAGCTATCTGGTCTTGGACTTTTATTTATTCAGTTCAGTTTAGTCGCTCAGTTGTGTCCAGCTCTTCACGACACCATGGACTGCAGCACACCAGGCCTCCCTGTCCATCACCAGTTCCCAGAGTTTACTCAGACTCATCTCCATTGAGTCAGTGATGCCATCCAGCCATCTCATCCTCTGTTGTCCCCTTCTCCTCTTGCCTTCAATCTTTCCCAGCATCAGGGTCTTTTCAAATGAGTCAGCCCTTTGCATCAGGTGGCCAAAGTATTGGAGTTTCAGCTTCAGCATCAGTCCTTGCAATGAACACTCAGGACTGATCTCCTCTTGGATGGACTGGTTGGATCTCCTTGCAGTCCAAGGGACTCTCAAGAGTCTTCTCCAACACCACAGTTCAAAAGCATCAATTCCTCGGCACTCAGCTTTCTTTATAGTCTTAACTCTCACATCCATACATGACTACTGAAAAAACCATAGCCTTGACAAGATGGACCTTTGTTGGCAAAGTAATGTCTCTGCTTTTGAATATGCTCTCTAGGTTGGTCATAACTTTCCTTCCAAGGAGTAAGAATCTTTTAATTTCATGGCTGCAATCACCATCTGCAGTGATTTTGAAGCCCCAGAAAATAAACTCAGCTACTGTTTCCACTGTTTCTCCATCTATTTGTCATGAAGTGCTGAGACCAGATGCCACGATCTTCGTTTTCTGAATGTTGAACTTTGAGCCAACTTTTTCACTCTCCTCTTTCACTTTCATCAAGAGGCTCTTTAGTTCTTCTTCACTTTCTGCCATAAGGGTGTTGTCATCTGCATATCTGAGGTTATTGATATTTCTCTTGGCAGTCTTGATTCCCGCTTGTGCTTCATCCAGCCAGCGTTTCTCATGATGTACTCTGCATATAAGTTAAATAAGCAGGGTGACAATACAAGCCTTGACATACTCCTTTTCCTATTTGGAACCAGTCTGTTGTTCCATGTCCAGTTCTAACTGTTGCTTCCTGACCCGCATGTAGGTTTCTCAAGAGACAGGTCAGATGGTTTGGTATTCCCATCTCTTTAAGAATTTTCCACAGTTTATTGTGATCCACACAAAGGCTTTGGCATAGTTAATGAAGCAGAAGGAGATGTTTTTCTGGAACTCTCTTGCTTTTTTGATGATCCAGTGGATGTTGGTAATCCTCTGCTTTTCTAAAACCAGCTTGAACATATGGAAGTTCATGGTTCACGTATAGCTGAAGCCTGGCTTAGAGAATTTTGAGCATTACTTTACTAGTGTGTGAGATGAGTGCAATTGTGCAGTAGTTTGAGCATTCTTTGGCATTGCCTTTCTTTGGGATTGGAATGAAAACTGACCTTTTCCAGTCCTGTGGCCACTGCTGAGTTTTCCAAATTTGCCGGCATATTGAGTGCAGCACTTTCACAGCATCATCTTTTCGGATTTGAAATAGCTCAACTGGAGTTCCATCACCTCCACTAGCTTTGTTTGTAGTGATGTTTCCTAAGGCCCACTTGACTTCACTTTTCAGGGTGTCTGGCTCTAGGTGAGTGATCACACCATTGTGATTATCATTTTTTTATAGTTCTTCTATGTATTCTTGCCACCTCTTCTTAATGTCCTCTGCTTCTGTAAGGTCCATACCATTTCTGTCCTTTATTGAGCCCATCTTTGCATGAAATGTTCCCTTGGTATCTTACCGGGGTCCAGCCCTGGTTGGACCCAGGGATTCCTTCGGGAGGACGGCGTTGGCGATTAGAATAGCAAAGCAGAGAGATTAGAGGCTCATTATAACTGGTTTACACGGAAAATCAATGTAACCTGTGACATCAGGTTTGCTTTAACCATGGAGGCCGCAGGCGCCTTCTAGAATCGCTGAAGGTGCCCCACCTTAGGCACCTTCTCGAGTGGTTCTTAGAAGCCCAGACAAGTAAGTGGTCCCAGAGGACCCCCGCGCTCTAATTAAATGTCCTGAAGGAAGAACAGAAAAGAAAAGGAGAGAAAAAGAAACAAGAAGGAACAACCCGGGGAGACCAAGCTTTGAGCAAGGCCCGTAGCTTTATTTTCAAAGGGAGCTTATATACCTTAAGTTGTGCATAGAGGATAATAGGGGGTGTGAAATCATGCGAAGTCAGCAGTCTTTGATCCTTATCAAGACCAGGCTTTCTTTTCTGCAAACTTATCGTATACAAATGGTTTAGGTGATTTACATCATCTTCTGGCCAGAAGGCCTGTTAACATTTTATGACTCTGATAAAGGTTTGTCAACCATAAGACTTATTTTCTCTAAGAGTAATTATTTTAAAGTTTGGTGCCATCCTCCGAAGGTGTTAGATAAAGTTGCATTCCTATAGGGCAGAGGTGCAGTGGGTTTACAACAAGGAAAGAATTTATTACCTTAAGGGTCTAAAGTTGTTAGCACCAAGGCCACTACTTATTTTTTCTACATACCAACTATATTAATTAATACATGTCCAAGGATACAATACAGGGCATGTGGAAACTTGGCAGCAAGCATTGGCTCAACAATGAAATCTTCTACTAGTTCTAACAATTTCTAACTCTCCAAGAGGCTCTATACTATTTGAATATCTTAAGCTTCCCTTGCCTCTCTTGGTTGGGAGACTGTAAACAATGTATGAGTAGCTGTAGGAGTCCTGGTAAACCTGTCAGGCAAGTTAGAGAGCTGTCTGAGGGGTTTGGATTGAAACACTCCTATTATGCCCAGGAGGCTAATTAGCTAGAGCTCTAAGTTGATTTCCTTCAGAGAAAAGGTGGTTGGGGATAGCCCCCCCTGTGACTGTCAGAGGAGTTGGTGAAAGTCATGAAGCAGTAAAACAGACAGACTCTGGTTTTGGGGTAGACGCTCAGGCAGGCCCAGAGGGGCACCCCTTGAGTTCTGGCTCGCCTTGCCCACCAGAACTCTCCCACGTGACCTTGTCATGGGTGGGGACTCCCGTGCTGGCTCCCGGCAGTATCTCTAATTTTCTTGAAGAGATCTCTAGTAGTTCCCATTCTGTTGTTTTCTTCTGTTTCTTTGCATTGATCACTGAGGAAGGCTTTCCTATCTTTCCTTGCTATTCTTTGGAATTCTGCATTCAAACGTGTTATCTTTTCTTTTCTCCCTTGGCTTTTTGCTTTTTTTCTTTTCACGGCTATTTGTAAGGCCTCCCCAGACAGCCATTTTGCTTTTTTGCATTTTTTTTCTCGGGGATGGTCTTGATCCCTGTCTCATGTACAATGTCACAGGAACCTGTGTTTATAGTTCTTCAGGCACTCTATCAGATCTAGTCTCATAAATCTATTTCTCACTTCCAGTATATAATCGTAAGGGATTTGATTTAGGTCATACCTGAATGGTCCAGTAGTTTTCCCTACTTTCTTCAATTTAAGTCTGAATTGGGCAATAAGGAGTTCATGATCTGAGCCACAGTCAGCTCCCGGTCTTGTTTTTGCTGACTGTATAGAGCTTCTCCATCTTTGGCTACAAAGAATATAATCAGTCTGATTTTGGTGTTGACCATCTGGTGATGTCCATGTATATAGTCTTCTCTTGTGTTGTTGGAAGAGGGTGTTTGCTGTGACCAGTGTATTCTCTTGGCAAAACTCTGTTAGCCTTTGCCCTGCTTCATTCTGTACTCCAAGGCCAAATTTACCTGTTACTCCAGCTGTTTCTTGATTTCCTACTTTTGCATTCCAGTCCACTATAATGAAAAGGACATCTTTTTTTGGGTGTTAATTCTAGAAGGTCTTGTAGGTCTCCATAGAACCGTTCAACTTCAGCTTCTTCAGCATTACTGGTCAGGGCTTAGACTTGCATTACCATGATATTGAATGGTTTGCCTTGGAAACGAACAGAGATCATTCTGTCATTTTTGAGATTGCATCCAGGTACTGCATTTCGGACTCTTTTGTTGACTATGATGTTTTTAAATCACTATGATGTGATTAAAATCACAGTTTCAATTTCAGTACTTGTGATTGATCTGTTTATATTTTCTTTTTCTTCCTGGTTCAGGCTTAGAATGTTGTACATTTTAAAAATTTGGAAAATTTCTTCCAAGTTGTCAGGGTTTTTTGCATATGATTGTAGTAGTCTCTCATCTTTTATATTTCTGTGGTGTCCATTGTAACTTCTCCTTTTCCATTTCTGATTTTATTTATTTGAGCCCTCTCTCTTTTTTCTTTTTTGATAAATTTAGCTAAAGCTTTAACAAATTTGTTTATCTTTTAAAGGACCAACTTTTAGTTTGATCCTTTTATTGTTTACTTCATCTCTGTTTATTTCTACTCTGATCTTTATGATTTCTTACTTCTGCTACCTTTGGCTTTTGTTTATTCCCCTTCCCCTGTTACTTTAGGTATAAGGTTAGACTGTTTCAGACTTTTCTTGTTTCCTGAGGTAAGGTTGTATTGCTGTGGACTTCCTTCTTAGCACTGCTTTTGCCATATCTCAGGTTATGGATTGTATTTTCATTGTCATTTGTCTCTAGGTATTTTTTAAAAATTTCCTCTTTGATTTCATCAGTAATCTATTGGTTGTTTAGTAGCATGTTGTTTAGCTTCCACATGCTTGTGTTTTTACAGTTTTTTTCCCTCTGTAATTGATTTCTAATCTCATAAAATTGTGGTTGGAAAAGGTGCTTTATATGATTTCAGTGTTCTGAAATTTACCAAGTCTTGTTTTGTGGCCCAAGATGTGGTCTGTTCTGGAGAATGTTCCATGTGCAGTTGAGAAGAAAGTGCATTCTGCTGCTTTTGGATGTCCTATAAATATCAGTTAAGTCTGTCTGATCTAATGTTTCATTTAAAGCCTGTGTTTTTTAAAATTGATATTCTGTCTGGATGATCTGCCCATTGGTGAGAGTGGAGTGTTAAAATCCCCCACCATTAATTGTGTTAATGTCCGTCTCTCTTTCTTTGAGTGTTAGAATTTACCTTATATATTGGGGTGTTCCTTTGTTGGGTTGTTGTTGAGTCACTGTTGTATCTTGACTCTGCGACCACATGGACTGCAGCATGCTAGGCTTCCCTGTCCTTCACTGTCCTGGAGTTTGCTTAAACTCAAGTGCATTGAGTCAGTGATGCTGTTTGACTGTTTCATCCTCTGCTGCCCTCTTCTCCTTTTGCCTTCAATCTTTCCCAGCGTCAGGGTCTTTTCCAGTGAATCAGCTCTTCACATCAGGTGATCTGAGTATTGGTGCTTCAGTTTCAGCATCTGTCCTTCCTATGTTGGGTACATATGTATTTTATAATTGTTACTCTTCTTGGATTGATTCCTCGTTCATTATTTAGTGTCCTTCTTTCTCTCTTGTGACAGTCTTTCTTTATTTTAGTGTCTGTTTTGTCTGCTGTGAGTATTGCTGTTCTGGCTTTCTTTTGATTTGCGTTTGCATGGAATACCTTCTATCCCCTCACTTTTAGGTCTGTATGTGTCCTTAGATCTGAAGAGCGTCTGTTACAGACAGCATATATGCGAGCCTTGTTTTTGTAGCCATTCAATCTGTGTCTTTTTGTTGGAGCACTTAATCCATTTATATTAAAGGTAATTATCAATATGTATATTTCTATTGTTTTAAATTTGTTTTTGTGGGTCTTCTTCCCTTCCTCTTTTGTCTTTTTGTGATTTGATGTCTATCTTTGTGTTTGGATTGCTTTTTCTTTTTTATGTGCATATCTATCGTAGATTTTTTGTGGTTCCCATGAGGTTTTGCTATAGCAGTCTATATATAAACAAGTTTGTTTTAGTTACTGGTCTTTTAATTTCAAATGCATTTTCAGTATTCTGCATTTGTGCTCTCTTCGCAGTATTGCTGGTTTTGATGTCATATTTGTGTGTAGATATTTACTACTTTTGCTTTATGCTTGCCTTTTCTGGTGGTTTTTGTGATTGCAGTTTTCTTATGTCTGATAGAGGCCTTTTCTATTTAGAGAAGTTCCTTTAGCGATTGTTGTAGGTTATCTTGTGGCATTGAATTGTCTTAGCTTTTGCTTGCCTGTAAAGTTTTTCTCCATCAAATCTGAATGAAAGCCTTGCTAGGTACAGTGTTCTTGGTTGTAAGTTCTTCCTTTTCATCTCTTTAAATATATTGTGCCACTGCCTTACAGTCCGCAGACTGTCTGCTGAGAAATCAACTGATAATCTTGTGAAAGTTTCCTTGTGTATTATTTATTGCTCTTGCCTTGTTGCTTTTAATATTTTTTTCTTTGTCTTTTTGTCAGTTTGATTGCTGTTGTCTCTTGGTGTGTTCTTCCTTGGGTTTATCCTGCCTGGGGCTCTCTGTCATTCATGGACTTGGGTGACTCTTCTCTTTCCCATGTTAGAGAAGTTTTCAGCCATTATCTGTTCAGGTAATTTTTTATTTTATAATAAAATTTTTATTATAAAATATTTTCTCAGGTTCTTTCCTGCTCTCTCTTCTCCTTTTGCTGCTGCTGCTGCTAAGTTGCTTCAGTTGTGTCCGACTCTGTGCGACCCCATAGATGGCAGCCCACCAGGCTCCTCTGTCCCTGGGACTCTCCAGGCAAGAATACTGGAGAGGGTTGCCATTGCCTTCTGTGTCTCCTTCTGGGACTCCTGTAATACTCATGTTGGTGTGTTTAATGCTGTCCCAGAGGTCTCTGAGACTGTCCTAATTCCTTTTTCCTTTTTTCTGTTCCATGACAGTGATTTCCACAGTTCTGTCTTCCAGCTCACTTATCTGTTTTTCAGCCTCAGTTATTCTGCATTTGATTTCTTCTATTGTACTTTTCATTTCAGGTATTGTATTGTTCATCTCTGTTCATTCTTAGTTCTTCTAGGTCTTTGTTAAACATTTCTTGTATCTTCTTGATGTACCTCCATTTTTTCTCGTGAGATTCTTAAATATCTCTACTGTTATTATTCGGAATTCTTTTTTGTCTAAATTGTCTATCTCCAGTTCACATCTTCTGAGGTTTTATCCTGTTCCTTGATATGGGACATGCTCCTTTGCTATCTCCTTTTGCCTCACTTTCTGTGATTGCAGTTTCTGTTCTGCAGGCTGCAGGATTGTAGTTCTTGATTCTGCTGTCTTCTTCCCGGTCGATGAGTCTAAGAAACTTGTGCAGGTTTCCTGCTCGGAGGTACTGGTTCTTGCCCACTGGGTGGTGGAGCTGGGTCTTGTCCGTCTGGTGGGCAGGGCTGTGTCAAGGGTTGTATTTATTGGGCAGCTGTATGCTTAGGAAGAATTTAAGCACTTTTCTACTAATGCATGGGGCTGTTTTCACTGTGTTGGTTTTTTGATCCAAAGTGTACCTGCACTGGAACCTACAGGTTGTTGGGTGGGGCCAGTTCTTAGGAGAAAATGGCAGCCTTTCAGAGGGCTCATGCCAGTGAGCACTCCCCAGAACTACTGCTGCCAGTGTCTTTTTCCCTGCAGTAGGCCCCAGCTGCTCTTTGCTTCCACAGGAGACTCTCCAGTTCCAGCAGGTAGATCTGGCCCAGGCGCTTCTGAGGTCATTGCTTTTTTCCCTGGGTCCTAGTGCTTTTGAGACCTTGTGTGCCCCCTCCAGGAATGGAGTTTATGTTTCCCCCAGTCCTGTGGACTTCCTGTGTTCAAACCCTGCTGACCTTCAAAGCTAGATTCTCTGGGGTCTACTCTTGTTGCCAGATCCACAGGCTGGAGGGCCTGACAGGTGGCTTAGAACTGTTGTGCAAGAACTGTGATATAGTTA
Source organism: Bos javanicus (assembly GCF_032452875.1). NCBI lineage: Eukaryota > Metazoa > Chordata > Mammalia > Artiodactyla > Bovidae > Bos > Bos javanicus. The sequence goes on along the minus strand of NC_083874.1, from coordinate 51,004,644 downwards.
TTTTCTAGTTTGTGGGTTGCCCACTCAGTGGATATAGGATTTGATTTTATCATGATTGTGCTCCTTCTGTGCTGTCTTGTGGGTTTTTCTTTATCTTTGATATCTTTTTTGGTCGGTTCCAGTGTTTTTCTGTTAATGGTTCGGCAGTTGTGATTTTGGGGTTTCCATAAAGAGGTGAGCTCATATCCTTCCACTATGCCGTCTTAGGTTTATAATTTACATTTAGTTGATATTTAATTCAGTAATCTCAAAATGTTCCAAAAATAATTTAATGTACTTATCACTGTAACATTGAGAATATCTGGCATACGGTTTGAAGAGACTGGTAATAAGGAAGGGGGCTTCTATGCTGTTCCACGCACAGTGAGGCTCCTGCAACATCTTCCTAGGACTGCTCCAGATCCCCCAGCTGAACCATAACTACACATCATGTGCCCCAGGCCCCCCACGCCCCAAACTTTGGAGACAGGTGGGGTCTGCATGGTCCACATAATGCTGTCCAAAGCAGGTAGCTAGCAGGGGATCGGTGTGTAAGGGTGGATTTCTTCTGCATTAACATTTTAGTTGTATAGTTCTGTATGTTTTGAGAAACATGCTGCTGTGTAATTATCACCACAGTTAAGTTATAGAATATTTACATCCCCTCAAAACATTCCTTTATATTCATTTGTAGTTAGTTGTCTCTTTATCCTCACCCCCTAACAACTGTTAATTTGCTTTTTGTTCTTGTAGTTTTGCTTTTTTAAGAATGTTTTGTAAATAGAATCATAATGTATGCAACCTTCTGCATCTGTCTTGCTTGGCTTAACATAATGGTTTTGAGACGTCTCCATGTTGCTTAGTATGTCAGTAGTTTGTTCGTTTTCATTGCTCAATAGCATACTGTTGTATAATTGTACCACAGTTCGTCCATGCAATTCTTGGTGGACATTGAGTTTCCAGTTTTTGGCAATTCTGGATAACCCAGCTGTAAATATTTGTGTACAGTCTTTGCATGGACATATGTTTTGTTTCTCTTAGGTAAATATCTAGGAGTGGGATTACTGTGTTGAAGGGTAAATGATTGCTTACATTTATAAGAAACCGCCAAACTCTTTTCCAAAGTGGCTATACCATTTTGCATGCCCACCATCTATATGTGAGAGTTCTAGTTGCTTCCATCTTCACCAACGCTTGGTATTGCCTTTTTTTGTTGTTAATTCTAGCTATTCTAATAGCTGTAACAGTATCTCTTTGTGGGCTTAATTTTTATGTCTCTAAAAACTAATGATGTTGAGCATTTATTTGTCATTCTTACCTCTTCCTTGATGAAATGTCAGTTTAAGTATTTTGGCTTTTTTTTTTTTTTAAGGTTTTGCTTATTTATTTGACTGTGCTAGGTCTTATTTGCAGTATGTAGAATCTTTTAGTTGTGTCATGAGGGATCTTTAATCATGGCTTGCAAACTCTTAGTTGTGGCATGGAAACTCTTAGTTGCAGCATGGTGGGATCTGGTTCCCCGAACAGGAATTGAACCCAGGCCCCCTGCATTGGGAACACGAAGTCTTAGCCACCTGACCACCAAGAAAGTCCATTCTTGGCTATATTTTATTTTTTAAATATTAAAAAAATTTTACTTGGCTGCACTGGGTCTTAGTTGTGGTACACGGGATCTTCGATCTTTGTTGTGGTACTCAGCATCTTTAGTTGTGGTGTGTGAACTCCTTTGTTGTGGTGCGTGGGATTGAGTTCCCTGACCAGGATCAAACCCGGGCCCTCTGCATTGGGAGCATGGAATCTTAGCCACTGGACCAGCACGGAAGTCCCTTGGTTATTTTTTTAAAGATAAAATTAATTATAACAAAATTCACTCTTAATAGTTTTTAAGTATACAATTTAGTGTTTTTTTCAATATTTATGAAATTTTTAAATATTTGTATATATTTTTGGCTACACTGGGTCTTTGTTGCTGTGCACAGACTTTCTCTACTTGTGGTGAGCGGGGGCTACATGAGTGGGCTTCTCATTGCAGTGACTTCTCTTAGTGTGGAGCACAGGTTCTAGGGTGTGCAGGCTTCAGTAGTTGTGGCTCAAGGTGTTTGTTGCCCCATGACACATGGGATCATCCTGGAGCAGGGTTTGAACCTGTGTCCCCTGCATTGACAGGTGGATTCTTAACCACTGGACTACTAGGGAAGTCCCCAGAAAAATATAGCCACAAAAAGTATTCTTAAACCTATTATCAGTTATTCCATAATACCCCTTTCCTCTGGCTGTGTGTGTGCGCGCACGCACATGCTTAGTTGTGTCTGACTCTCTGCATCCCTATAGACTGTAGCTTGCCAGACTCCTCTGTCCACGGAATTTTCCAGGCCAGAATACTGGAGTGGCTTGCCATTTCCTTCTTTAAGGGATCTCTCCAACCCAGAAATCGAACCCATGTCTCTTGTGTCTCCTGCATTGGCAGGTGGATTCTTTACCCCTGCACCACCTGGGAAGCCCTTCCCCTCGCCCTTTGCAATCACTAATCATTCTGTCTGTATAGACTTGCCCATTTTGGATATTTCACATAAATATAACCTTACAGTCATATAGCGTATGATCGTGTCTCTCTTGTCAGCATTATGTGGTAAAGGTTAATCCACGTTGTAGCATGTGTCAGTACTTTGTTCCTTTTTATTGCCAAATAATATTCCTTTGTATAACTGTGCCACATTTTATTTATCCATTTATCATTTGATGCACATTTTAATTGTACTTTTTGGTTATTGTGAATAATCTACTTTGAACGCTTATAGTCAAGTTTTTGTGCATGTGTGTTTGTGTGTATTTGTTCTTTTCTCTTAGTATATTTCTAGAAGTAGAATTTGCTGAAGTGTAACTCTAACATTTTAAGGAACTGTCAGAATGTTCCACAGCAGGTATACCATTTCATGTATCCATCAGCAAAGCATGAAGGTTCCAACTTCTCCATATGCTCTTAAAAATTGTTATTATCTGTCTTTTTTGATTATTTCCATCCTTGAGGGTGTGATGGTTGTGCTTTTACTTGGAACATATCTGTGTCTTTTTATTGAAAAGGGATTTCTTGTGATTGTATGTAGTTGGGTCATGCTTTTAGATTAAATCTGGCAATCTTTGCCTTTTAATTGGGGTCTTTAGATCATTTACATTTCCAGTAATTAATGCTGTAATTGGATTTAAATCTACCACCTTGCTGCTTGCTTTGTCTTTTCCTCATCTGTTCTATATTCCTTTTTTTCTTTTTCTGCCTTCTTTTAGATTAATTGAGTATGTTTTATGATCCTGTGTTATCTTCATTTTGGCTTATTAGTCTTTAGTAAAATTTTTTTTATTTAGCTATTACCTTATTTTTATGCAATATGTCTTTAGTTTATTGTAACCTGTTGTTAAATAATATCACTTCATCTTGTTATATTTCAAATTTCTGCACTTTTTTTATTGTTATACATTTTAAGATATGTATTGAAATCCATGGTATATTGTTACTATTTTGCTTTAGATCATGGGTTAACAAGCTTTTTATTTTTTAATTGAAGAATAATTGCTTTATAGAATTTGACAAGCTTGCTTTTTAATGGGATATAAATAGTTTTGCTGACTGTATAATTCCTGTCTCAGCTCTCTTACCTGCCATTGTTGGGAGAACACAACCATAGACATTCTGTAAACAAATGAGTGTGACCAATTCAGCCTGCAAGCAGTAGTTTGTCAACCCATGTTTTAGACAGTGAACTATTTTTAAAATCATTAACAATGAGAAAAACATGTGTTTTATATTTACATCTTTTTTGTTGTTTTAATTCTAAACTTTAAACTTTTTATTTTGTCTTGGGGTATAGTTGATTTTAACAGTGTTGTGGTAGTTTCAGGTGAACAGCAAAGGGACTCAGTTATACATATACACATATCCATTCTCTCCTAAACCCCATTCCCATCCAGGCTGGCACATAACATGGAGCAGTAAATTTATCTTAATTTGTAATATTTTTAGTGCTTTTCATTTCTTTGTAAGTTGACATATGTTATCATACTCCTGCTGGAACAACTACTTATGAAATTTCTTGTTTATGTTTGCTAGAATAAGTTCTCTGAGTGTGTTAGTTTGAATTTCCCCTTCATTTTTGAAAGATATGTTCAATGTGTGTGTAATGCTGATTAATAGCTTTTGTCTTTTAGTACATTGAAAATGTCATTCGATTGTCTTCTTCCTTGCATAATTTGTGGCAAGAAATTTGATGTAACTCTTACCATTGTTTCTTTTAATGCAATGTGTCATTTTCTACCTTCAAAGTTTTCTTTCTAGTTCTCAATAGTTTGATTATGTTACATGTAATTTTGTTCTGTTGTATTTATTTTTGTCTGGCTTTCTCTGAGTGTCTTGAAACTGTGATTTGGCTTCTTTTTTTTCATTTGTTTTAGAAAATTTTTGTCCATTATTTCTTCAAATATTTCTCTAATTTTCTTCTTCTATTTTTGGGTCTCTAATTACACATATGTTGTGTGTTAGTTGCTCAGTCGTGTCCAACTCTTTGCGACTCCATGGACTGTAGCCCGCCAGGCTCCTCTGTCCGTGGGATCCTGGCAAGAATACTGGAGTGGGTTGCCATTTCCTTCTCCAACACATATGTTAGGCAGCTTAATTATTATCTCTTGCTTGCTATATCCTGTTTTTGCTTTATTGGTTTTCATGCCATTTTTTCCTCTTTGTGTTTCAGTTTGATTAATTTTTCTTAACCCATCTTCACGTTTACTAGACCTTTGCCATTTATGTGAGTAGGAACACTGTAAATTAAATTCTGTGAGTGAAATTTTCTGGACCGTATATAGTAGGTTTTTTTGTTTGTTTGTTTGTTTTAATTATTTTCGTGTTTTATTTTCGGCCACCCTGCACAGCTTATGGAATCTTAGTTCCTTGACCAGAGATTGAACCTGCATGCTTGGGAGTGAAAGTGTGGAGTCTTAACCACCGACTTCCAGGTAATTCCCTGATAGGTTGGATTTGGACCACAGCCCATGAGGAAATCAGCTTGAATTTGGACCACAACCCATGAGGAAGTCAGCTTAGGGTTACAAATTCTTAGGGGACCTTTTTTTTTTTTCATTTTACTCAATACCATGGTATGGATAGACGAGTTTCTTTTATTTTACATACTGAGAGACAAGTTTTTTTTCCCCCCTCCCTAGACTGAGGGTGGAATCCTTTAATTCAGGATTATCTTAATAACTCCTTACTTTGGATGGTGCCTAGATTTTATCTTCTGTTTTAAATCCTGTTTCTTTGACAGTTTGGATGCTCAAGGTGAAAACCAGTTTATTGCTTTCTTCTTGAGTTGTTCAGTTGCAAAGTTGTGTTCAACTCTTGGTGACCCCATGGATTGCAGCACACCAGGCTTCCCTGTCCTTCACTATCTCCTGGAGTTGGCTCAAATTCATGTCCACATTTCACTTCATTTTGGCCCTCTGTATTTCTTTTTTTATTCTGTTTTAATGAGATGTAATTGACAAAAAAGCATTGTGTATGTTTAAGGTGTACAGCTTAATGATTTGGCTTACATACATTATGAAATGTTTGTCACCTAAGTTTAGTGAACATTTATCTCATAGATACAATTAAAGAATAGAGAAAAATATTTTTTCTTTGTGATGAGAACTCTTAGGACTTACTCTACAACTTGATATATAACATACAGTAATGTTAATTATATTTACTATGTTAAACACTGCATCTCTAGTACTTACTTGTCTTAGAGGGAGTTTGTACCTTTTGACTGCCTTTATCCAATTCCCCTTCCCTCACTCCCTGCTTCTCATAACTACAAATCTGATTTCTTTTTCTATGAGTTAGTGTGTTTTTAAAGTATAATTGACCTAAAATGTTATGTTAGTTCCTGTTATACATCACAGTGATTTGATATTTCTGTACATTTCAAAATGATCACCATGGCAAATCTAGTTGTGATATGTCACCACAGAAAGATGTTGTTGAGTGTGACCCCCATGCTGTACATTTTATACCTTTGACTCATTTATTTTGCACCTGGAATTTTGTTCCTCATTATTTCCCTCACCTGTTTCTTCCCCTTGCCCCTCCTCTCTGGTGGTTGCCTGTTAGTTCTCTGTATCTATATCAGTGTTTCTTTTTTGCTAAGTTTGTTAATTTGTTTTTTAGATTCCACGTATAAGTGAAATCATAGGGTATTTGTCTTCCTTTGACTAATTTCACATATGGGAAGATTTTATTCTTCTTATGGCTGAGTAATATTTCATCATATATTTATGTATGTATATATATGTATATATCTTATGTCTTTTATCCATTCATCTATTGATGGACACTTAGGTTCCTTCCATATCCTATTACAAATAATGATGCAATGAACATATGGGTGAATATATCTTTTCTAATTTGTGTTTCCATTTTCTTCCTATAAATATTCAGGAGTGGAATTGCTGGATCATAGGATAGTTCTATATTTAATTTTTTGAGGTATCTCTATACTGTTTTCTGTAGTGACTGCACCAATTTACATCCCCACCAACAGTGCACGAGGGTTCCCTTTTCTCCACATTGTGGAATATTTGTGGTTGCTCAGCAAAATGTTAAAAAAATTTTTTTTTCTTTGTCCTGGATGTCTGCTCTACAAGATGCCAATAATAGAAGTCTTACTCAGGCTTTTACAATGTGGAGAGTTGTGAAAGGCTGAGTAATTTAATTGCATTTTTACTAAGGGATTTAGGTTGTTGTTTGTTTTTGTTTTGCTAAAAAACTATGAAATAAAAAAAATTTGCATGTAGGCCTTTGTGCACACAGGCAAAGTTATTTCATCATCATGGAATGAGACAAAGGAATAAGATACGATCATTCTTATTTAGCTTTTTCTATGCTATATAATTTGTGGATTCCTTAAATACCACTAAAATATGTTTTTATATTCTAAAAATTTCCCACCCAGACAAAATACATTATCATAAGCATATCGTTGTTTCTGAATAGTGTGTGTCCAGGTTACCATACTTTGCAAGTGTAGCCAAAAGACAGCATTGCCACTGATTCTAGGTTGTGTTTTGGCAGGGAATAACACTGTGGATACGTGCTGAATCATTAGAAAACGGAAGTTATGTACCGAACTGCATGGCAGTTCAGAACACAGCTTCTGATGTTTCTCAAATAAAACCAGACGTCATTGTAAAATTATGTTTTTCAGATGGCATAGTTACAAATAAATGAGGAAATGAAACAGCAGGCTACACATCATTGGTAGATTACGTACATAGCCACATGGCATTGATTTCCAATGTAGAGGCTTTTTTTACAAAGCAGTGACAATTGTAGGTTATGTAATACTGAGGATTAATAAGTACATTTTGGATATATCATTTGTTATATGAAAATAAATTTTCATTTCATGCTCTATTTTTCCTTGCAGCACATTCTGAGCTGTAGAACAGTATCTACCATTTGGCTTTCCATAAACCATCAGGCAAGATGCCTATGAGAGTCTCTACTTTGAGAAGTAGTGTACATAATACTTATTATATACCACTCATCAGTTCAGTCGCTCAGTCGTGTCCGACTCTTTGCGATCCCATGAATTGCAGCACACCAGGCCTCCCTGTCCATCACCAACTCCCGGAGTTCACCCAAACTCATGTCCATCGAGTTGGTGATGTCTTCCAGCCATCTCATCCTTTGTCGTCCCCTTCTCCTCCTGCCCCCAATCCTCCCAGCATCAGAGTCTTTTCCAGTGAGTCAACTCTTCCCATGAGGTGGCCAAAGTATTGGAGTTTCAGCTTCAACATCGGTCCTTCCAAAGAACACCCAGGACTGATCTCCTTAGAATGGACTGGTTGGATCTCCTTGCAGTCCAGGGGACTCTCAAGAGTCTTCTCCAGCACCACAGTTCAAAAGCGTCAATTCTTCGGCACTCAGCTTTCTTTATAGTCTTAACTCTCACATCCATACATGACCACTGGAAAAACCATAGCCTTGACTAGATGGACCTTTTTTGGCAAAATAATGTCTCTGCTTTTGAATATGCTATCTAGGTTGGTCATAACTTTCCTTCCAAGGAGTAAGCGTCTTTTAATTTCATGGCTGCAGTCACCATCTGCAGTGATTTTGGAGCCCCAAAACATAAAGTCTGACACTGTTTCCACTGTTTCCCCATCTATTTCCCATGAAGTGATGGGACCAGATGCCATGATCTTAGTTTTCTGAATGTTGAGTTTTAAGCCAACTTTTTCACTCTCCTCTTTCACTTTCATCAAGAGGCTTTTTAGTTCCTCTTCACTTTCTGCCATAAGGGTGGTGTCATCTGCATATCTGAGGTTATTGATATTTCTCCCAGCAATCTTGACTCCAACTTGTGCTTCTTCCAGCCCAGCGTTTCTCATGATGTACTCTGCATATACGTTAAATAAGCAGGGTGACAATATACAGCCTTGACGTACTCCTTTTCCTATTTGGAACCAGTCTGTTGTTCCATGTCCAGTTCTAACTGTTGCTTCCTGACCTGCATATAGGTTTCTCAAGAGGCAGATCTGGTGGTCTGGTATTCCCATCTCTTGAAGAGTTTTCCACAGTTCATTGTGATCCACACAGTCAAAGGCTTTGGCATAGTCAATAAAGCAGAAATAGATGTTTTTCTGGAACTCTCTTGCTTTTTCGATGATCCAGCGGATGTTGGCAATTTGATCTCTGGTTCCTCTGCCTTTTCTAAAACCAGCTTGAACATCTGGAAGTTCATGGTTCACGTATTGCTGAAGCCTGGCTTGGAGAATTTTGAGCATTACTAGCATGTGAGATGAGTGCAATTGTGCGGTAGTTTGAGCATTCTTTGGCATTGCCTTTCTTTGGGATTGGAATGAAGACTGACCTCTTCCAGTCCTGTGGCCACTGCTGAGTTTTCCAAATTTGCTGGCATGTTGAGTGCAGCAGTTTCACAGCATCATCTTTCAGGATTTGAAATAGCTCAACTGGAATTCCCACCTCCACTAGCTTTGTTTGTAGTGATGCTTTCTAAGGCCCACTTGACTTCACATTCCGGGATGTCTGGCTCTAGGTGAGTGATCACACCATCGTGATTATCTGGGTCATGAAGATCTTTTTTTGTATAGTTCTTCTGTGTATTCTTGCCACCTCTTCTTAATATCTTCTGCTTCTTTTAGGTCCATACCATTTCTGTCCTTTATCGAGCCCATCTTTGCATGAAATGTTTCCTTGGTATCTCTAATTTTCTTGAAGAGATCTCTAGTCTTTCCCATTCTGTTATTTTCCTCTATTTCTTTGAATAGCTATCTTCAAAGTAACATCTAATAACTCATTTTTTTTTTCTTTTTGACACCAGATAAAGGTGTTTTCTAAAGACTTTTCCCAGAAATCCAAATGTTTCTGGGGACTCCTTCCAATCCTCAATACAATGTGTCTTTGGCATTTTAAAAATTGAGGACTATGAAAATGAGTATACTACCCAAAGCAATTTATAGATTCAACGCAATCCCTATCAAGCTACCAACAGTATTCTTCACAGAGCTAGAACAAATAATTTCACAATTTATATGGAAAAACCAAAAACCTCGAATAGCCAAAGCGATCTTGAGAAAGAAGAATGGAACTGGAGGAATCAACCTACCTGACTTCAGGCTCTACTACAAAGCCACAGTCATCAAGACAGTATGGTACTGGCACAAAGACAGAAATATTGATCAATGGAATAAAGTAGAAAGCCCAGAGATAAATCCACGCACATATGGACACCTTATCTTTGACAAAGGAGGCAAGAATATACAATGGATTAAAGACAATCTCTTTAACAAGTGGTGCTGGGAAATCTGGTCAACCACTTGTAAAAGAATGAAACTAGACCACTTTCTAACACCATACACAAAAATAAACTCAAAATGGATTAAAGATCTAAACGTAAGACCAGAAACTATAAAACTCCTAGACGAGAACATAGGCAAAACACTCTCCGAGATACATCACAGCAGGATCCTCTATGACCCACCTCCCAGAATATTGGAAATAAAAGCAAAAATAAACAAATGGGACCTAATTAACCTTAAAAGCTTCTGCACATCAAAGGAAACTATTAGCAAGGTGAAAAGACAGCCTTCAGAATGGGAGAAAATAATAGCAAATGAAACAACTGACAAACAACTAATCTCAAAAATATACAAGCAACTCCTACAGCTCAACTCCAGAAAAATAAACGACCCAATCAAAAAATGGGCCAAAGAACTAAATAGACATTTCTCCAAAGAAGACATACAGATGGCTAACAAACACATGAAAAGATGCTCAACATCACTCATTATCAGAGAAATGCAAATCAAAACCACTATGAGGTACCATTTCACACCAGTCAGAATGGCTGCGATCCAAAAGTCTGCAAATAATAAATGCTGGAGAGGGTGTGGAGAAAAGGGAACCCTCTTACACTGTTGGTGGGAATGCAAACTAGTACAGCCACTATGGAGAACAGTGTGGAGATTCCTTAAAAAACTGGAAATAGAACTGCCTTATGATCCAGCAATCCCACTGCTGGGCATACACACTGAGGAAACCAGAAGGGAAAGAGACACGTGTACCCCAATGTTCATTGCAGCACTGTTTATAATAGCCAGGACATGGAAGCAACCTAGATGTCCTTCAGCAGATGAATGGATAAGAAAGCTGTGGTACATATACACAATGGAGTATTACTCAGCCATTAAAAAGAATACATTTGAATCAGTTCTAATGAGGTGGATGAAACTGGAGCCTATTATACAGAGTGAAGTAAGCCAGAAGGAAAAACATAAATACAGTATACTAACGCATATATATGGAATTTAGAAAGATGGTAACAATAACCCGGTGTACGAGACAGCAAAAGAGACACTGATGTATAGAACAGTCTTATGGACTCTGTGGGAGAGGGAGAGGGTGGGAAGATTTGGGAGAATGGCATTGAAACATGTAAAATACCATGTAAGAAACGAGTTGCCAGTCCAGGTTCCATGCACGATACTGGATGCTTGGGGCTAGTGCACTGGGTCGACCCAGAGGGATGGTATGGGGAGGGAGGAGGGAGGAGGGTTCAGGATGGGGAACACATGTATACCTGTGGCGGATTCATTTTGATATTTGGCAAAACTAATACAATTATGTAAAGTTTAAAAATAAAATACAATTAGGAAAAAAAAAAATTGAGGACTAAACCAAATTTTCTGTAATTTTTTTTTGAATTTTGTCTATGTAATTATTCTTTGAAGTAGACATTTGCATTTACTCCATACTCATCCCTGTTTAAAATTTTCAAGGCTAAGATGTCCTCAGGCTTGTAAGTAGATTGGTCAGCTTTGATGACATCTCTTTGGCCTTTGAAGTTGGCCCAGTTCAGTATAGATAGCTCAGGGGTGTATGGTCATGGAAAAACATGTTTTTGTTGAGTGTTCTTGCTTTCTAGTAATTTTATTTTCTGCTCAAGGGATTTAGTATCTGTTCAGATACTTTATTTTTAAAGACCACATAAGTAATGACTTGACCTCTAATCTTAGCTTTGAAAATTTCCCAGACACTAATAAAGATAATGTCTAATGACCTATTATTTGAGAATACTACTCACTGGCTAGCAATCAATGCTATTTAAAAATGTATATTTTACTCTGAAAATTATTTCCTTGGCCAAAAGCCTTTGTTAGTAAAATTGTGCGTATAATGACATAATTTGGTAACTCAGGCCTTGATTTGTAATACTTTTTATATGTTGTCACCAAGACTTACTACAGTTCAAAACAACTCTTTTCCTTGAACACTACACTAAATAATTAGTTCTGAGAAAAATATTCTGTAAACTGTAGTCTTATCAGAAATAGCACCTGTCTCTTGGACTAATAATATGAGTATTTTGGACACAAAGCATTACATGGTAATCCTTGTTTTGCATGAATGTGGGCTATCTTTGCAGTAAATATATGAATAAGATTTTTGCAAAGGGTCAAGTTAGTACTGAAGACTAGGATTATCAATTAAATTTCCTGGACTGTCTTTGTCAGGACACATGCTTAATAATTTGTGGAGTGAAAGAAAGAATCACACCATACTGTGTTATATGTGTGTCAGGGTGTATTCATGAAGAGAGGAAAAAAGTTTCCTCCCAGGTGTCTGGGCAAAGCTAGAGTTGTCCTTTTTTGTTGTTTTTGTCTGTGATAACAGACCCACTTAGTAAGAACCTACCTAGATACAGTGTTGTTTTTGTGAGATACGGTGTTGTTTTTGTGCCCTTGGTAGAGGAAACATTCTGTTGCTAACTTAATGTGCTTTCTTGTATGGGTTCTTAAGAGATGATGTTTAGTTTTTTGCTAAACTCTTAAGTTATATGCAAAGAGAAGAAACAGTCTGTGTAATTATTTTTTTTTTAATTTTTTATAACTGAGTTGGATAATTCTTAAAAGAGATTTGAGTAATTGAGATTTTCCCTTGCTTCCAGTGGAAGGGAAATATTTCAGTTTACTTACTTTAGGCTATAAAAATAGTTTGTTCTTCCTTTGCCTGCAGCAAGACTTATGAACATAAAGTCCCAAAACAGTTTTAGTATTAATTTTTAAAGGTTCCCCATATTTCTTCCCTCATCTTCTGTAACTAATGTGTCTGGATGTAAAATGGAAAAAGTTGAAAATCGCCACTTGTGCTTTTTGAGCTTTTCAGAGGTATTATACACTCTGGATATAGTAAAAGATACTGGGGCTTATACAGTGCTTTTTGTGTGAGGAACTCATATAAACACTAATGCATTGATCCTAACACAGTAGTTGATTGTGACTTGAAAAGGTCATGAGTTACTGCTGTTACAGAGAAAATTTTTTAAAGATTGGAGGAAGAGCTGTGATTTACAAATATTGTTTGAAAGATATCTAGATAAAATTTGATACAGAAAACTGAAAAATTAAAATTGGGGGGGATTTTTATTGTTTGTTCAGTTTTCTTTTAGCCTGCAATAGATTTTTATCTCCCTTACTTTTTTTCTTGTCTGTGAATATCCTTGAAGCCTGATTCCCTTCTTGAAGGCAAAATTTACTTTTAAACTTTTATTCCTTCTCAGCCAAGAAGGCTTCAGCCTGAGGACGTTTCGTGAGGAAGTTGGTCATATTAACATAATAATGCATTTTATTTGTTCTGAGTTGGGAGATGATCCTTCTGGTTTTCTTCGTTTAGTATTTGTGGCATATGGTTATTGATAAACATAGTGGTCAAGTGGCTTAATCTTCAACCATTTGTGTTTTTAGGTTTATTCTTCAATCCAAGGAGGCGATTCATAATCAGCTGTTAGAGAAACAGAAGATAGCAGAAGAAAAAATTAAAGAATTGGAAGTAAGTAGGTTTTGAGTGAATAATGATAGCTGTAGTCAGTTTTTAGGCGAAAAGTAATGATCTCATTTTGTCACATGAAATGAAAATGTGTGCCTACCAAGGTCATGTCACATTGTTTTTATTTTTTCTGATTGTGCTAGAGCTAATGATGCAGTCTTTTTATGGCAGTGTATGACCAAAAAAAAAAAAAAAAGACTAGTCTCTTAAAACTTTAGGGAGTTTTGGATACTTTAGGATAGGATATTGTTAACCTGAATGTGTTTCTTCCATTTCCTTTGAGTGAACATGTTTATTTTTAAAAAATAAAAGCACAGTGTGTATGTGAATACCACATATTGTGGCAGATGGGTGTGAGAGTGGGTAATGATAATAGTAGTTAAAGAATCTAGATATATGACTCTTACAGGTTGTAATTCTACATAAGGACAGAGTGAGTAGTAAGCTGTAATTGGGCTTCCCTGGTGGCTCAGACAGTAAAGAATCTGCCTGCAATGCAGGAGACCTGGGTTCAGTCCCTGAATTGGGAGGATTCCCTGAAGGAAGGCCTGGCAACCAAGCGAAAACTAATTATATATCTGAAGGATAGTGCTCCAGTCAAGAAAACAATCTTTTTTTTCTTAAGGAAAAAGATGATAGGTAAGAAAAATAACTTTATAAGTGTTTGGAAAATAGGGAGTTTATTATTATCATCTTCTTACACATTAAAACCTTTGCTGTTGCTGTTTAGTTGTACGACTCCGTGTCTGACTTTGTGATCCCATGGACTGTAGCCTGCCCGGCTCCTCTCTCCAGGAACACTGGAGTGGGTTGCCATTTTTTTCTCCAGGAGATCTTCTCAACACAGGGATTGAACTGGGGTCTCCTGCATTGCAGGGGGATTCTTTACCAGATGAGCTTTCAGGGAAGGCACCTGGGAAGTCCTTAAAACCTTTAATGAAATAGTTTTCTTGGACTTTGGTGAATGGTCTATCCTCTGTGTAGTAAAAGTTGGATAGGACAAAAAATTGGTCATTATTTTTGGGGACCAAGATTTCCTGAGATGGGGGTGGATACAGTGACTTCATAGGTCACTTTATCTAATTTCTTTGAATACTATTTGAGGCAGTGGTTCAGAATCTGACTCAGCCTTTTACTGAATTGATGAGACATCCCTTATAGCCTTTTGGGGATTTCTCAAGGACACCAACTTGGCATGGCCTGGGCAAGGATGTGGTGTTTTAGGTTACTTAGGCTTATTTTTGTTTGACTACTGATAAAAATTTAAGCAGACTTGATAATGGCTTTGTAGCTTAGAAAATGTATTGTGAAACAAAACAAATACAGAAAAAAGAAAACTTACCTTGTAGTAATCAGGTTTTTATTATTTCCTACTTTATCATTTTTGTCAGCCCAACTCTTCTAGGTTGAGTTTTCCAAACAAAAATACCTTAAAAAAAAAAAAACTGAACAAAACTATTTCATGTAGAGTACCAAAAAAAAAAGAAAATGTGTTTTTGCAATTGTTGATAAATATATCTAAACATTGTCCTGATGAATAAGTGGCAAAGTAATACGTAAGTAATTCTTTTTATGAAAACAAACAAAAGCCAAGATCTGTATATGAACATTGAGTATGATTGTTGTAAGTGTGTATTAAATTAACACTAGTTACCCTAAGGAAATTAGATGGGATGTGGCTGTAATTGTTTTTTTCTTATAACCTCTGTGTTGGATAAATTGTAACAAGTATATGTTAACTTTCATAGTTAAAAAGAAACATCAAGGTGTAAAATTGCCACAGATGATTATTTTAGCATACTATTTAGCTCTGGTGAATATCAGGAAATTCATTTTCCAAGTTTCCTTTCATGGAGTCTCTCAAATACTGGTAAGAGTATTCTGATATCTGTCAGATGATAGAATAGATTAGCTCGCTTTTTGGTATTTGAAATGCTTGTTAACAACTATAAAAAGAGTAATTCTGTCTGGGAACTTCCTCTTCTTCTTCCTACCAACTCTGTTAATCCTTAAGATCTTAGTTTAGGGCTACTTCTGAGAAGCATCTTCTGATTCCTTAGTATTAAATTAAGTGCTTTCCCCTTGTTCTAATTTTTCTAGTTTCATAGCACAATGTGAGGATTTGAGCCTATAAACTATTATCAGTTGAAGTCATTACAAATATTACTTCCTATTACTTGGGAAGCCTGATACAGATTCAGAGCTCTAAATAGTTTTTCCCAAGGTCTTCCAGTTATTACTCTGCCTTTCAAATATAGTCTCTTCTTTTGAGCATTAGTATTTCTTGCCAGTCCAACATAATTATCATTATTGTTAATAATTTTGAACCCTCAGATACCTTACTATTAAGTTGAGGAAGCGTAATTTATACAATAACTCTGCAGACTAAGGCCAGGCTGCTTCGTTTAGCACCTATCATCCCTTATGAAGTAAGGTTTTTGGTTTGGGTCAAGAGTTCCAGTTTCTGACCTGGTTCGCTGGGTATGCCTCTGCATCCCCTACCAGTAGTCTATATAAATGACACTGTGGATCAGCCATGATGTAGCATAGGTGCTGGTCTGATCTGAGAGCCCACCTTCGTTAGTATTTTTTAGACTGCCTTTTCTCCACCTCCATTCTTAGTTTCTTTTTGCCCTCTCCATATTTTTTTCCCCTAGTCCTTAACTTATGAGTGCAAGGATTACCTGGAATTTGTTTAGCTTTTAATAACGCTAGTATGCTGTGCCGACATTGTCAACTAGCCTGGTATCTCACTTTCTGGCCCTTTTCCTCTTCTGGAGCAAAAGTGGGAATACTATAATGTTGCACTCAAGTCCTTAGTTCCCCAACCAGGGATTAGACCCATGGCCCCTGCAGTGGAAGCCCAGAGTCTTACCCACTGGACCTCCAGGGGAGTCTCTGCTCTCATGTCCTCTTGATAGGGAGTTCTGTTAACTACTAGAAGGGTAGAAATAAGTACCATGTTAACCTTGGGAAGATAGGCTGTCTTTTTCTTTTTAAAATTCAGTATTTTACATTTTAATACCCCTATGTTGGTTTTTCAGGCTATAATCAGTTTCTTGGGTTAGGTTAGGAAGTGACTTCATAACAGACTCACAATGTGATAGGTTGTATAGATTTTTACCTTTCCTTTATAAAGATGATTGATCAGGTTCTGGGAGCAGATGTCACAGTTTCATCCTCGTGGTGATTAGCAGACCAATGATGCTACTCCAGTTGAAGAGAAAAAATAAAATGATGCCTTTAGTATGGTAGAGTAACCATGTTGTTTATGTCATTGAGGGAATTCATTATTTTTTTTTAAAATACTGATAACAAATAACTTTAAGGAAGCTGCCTGAGTATATAACACACAATACAGTATATGCTATTAGAAAGTATAAAATTGTACTTCTTAAAAATGACATGCATATAATTGGGGTTTCTGATTAGGACTTCATGTATCTCATCTGTCTGTATAAAAATAATTTTTGAAATATACAGCATTGCTACATAAAGAAAGTACAAGTTTTTATTTTTTTGAGATTTAAGAGTTTAATTAGACACCCTGTCATTAAACTCACAGACACTTTTGAGGTATCAGACACAAAATACAGTAGTAATGTAGTGTTGTTTGTTCAGCTGTGTCCGACTCTTTGCGACCCAATGGACTGTAGCCCGCCAGGCTCTTCTGTCTGTGGGATTTTCCAGGCAAGAATCCTGGAGTGGATTGCCATCCCCTTCTTGGGGAAAGTACAAGTTTTTAAAAGTTTTATTTTTTTTATGGCTGCTCTGGGTCTTTGTTGCTGCTTGCAGGCTTTTTTTGTTGCAGCGAGTAGGGGCTACTGTGTAGTTGCAGTGCGGGGCCTTCTCATTGTGGTGGCTTGTTGGGGGTGTGGGCTCAGTAGTTGTGGTCCACAGGCTTAGTTGCCCCGCAGCATATGGCATCTTCCTGAACCAGGGATTGAACCTGCGTGCCCTGCACTGGCAGGCGGATTCCTAACCACAGGACCACCAGGGAAGACCTGAGTTGTTTTTTGTTTGTTTTTTTTTTAATTTCAGTTTTAGTTAAAGTGACCTAAAACCTTATTGATGGATTGAAGAGATATATATCTTCTAAAGAGTGAAAAATACATCCTATATTTTTGCTCACTTTTGGGGGGTAAAAAAAAAACAACAACAAAATTACTTGTGGACTTTTACAGTTGCAAAAACTTAGATTCAGCATTTAGATGAGCTAGAGCTGAATTTTTGACCCCTTTTGCCTTTGACTCTCAAGTATTTGGAATACTTGAGATAACTGTAAGCTTTCAGTGATGTGTTTGAATACATTTTGACCATCATTCTCCTGTGTTCTCTCTCATTGAATTACTGCTTCAGGCTCATCTGCCTAAAGTCTAAAATTCACCTTATATTTTAGGCACATGCAAATATTGGTTGACCACTTTCCTTCCTCTCTTTTTCTGACGTGGTTCCCACCCTTCCACCACCCAGGTTAGCTCAGCAATGACACAATAAAAATAAGAATAAGGAAATTAAGACATCTGCCCTGCATAATACCACTCTGACGCAGAATGTTTCAATCCCAGAGTTGTGAAATAGCTCTCCAGCCCATGCTATAAGTAAAATCTGAGAAACTGTGAAAGTCCTGACTCTTCCATAAAAATGGCTATTATGGTCAGATGATAGTTCCTGAAACAAGTTGAAAGACTAGTGGTAAGAAAAGTGGATAGGAGGTGCCTGTGACACTCTGCAGTTGGCTGAGTTCTGAGACTCTGATGAGAAAATGTTTTGGAGTAGTTCCCATGATTAAGGATATTTCACTCTGCCTAAGGAGGATCATTTTTTCCACAGCATGGGTGGTGACTGGTAGGCACTTGGATGGATGCCTAGTTTTTGCCCTAAATACTTCACTTTTGAGCTGGTACCTTTGTGTGTATGATGGGACACCCTCTTTGGAGGTGATGTCAGGTGGACACTACTGTATGTTAAGCACTGATTCTTACCTGTGTTTTCAATGAAGAGAGAAGGGCAGGTGAGAGCAAAGCCAGTGGCAGAATGTTTTACATATATTAAACAAGAATTATACCCAGTGGTTCATCTGCTTGCATACCTCAAAGTTTAGAATCCATTAAAAAATTCATCATTTCTTTATTTTGTAGTGAAATACGGCATTTACAGAAATATGTATTAAAATTCATGTAGTTTAATCAGTAATGATAAAGCAGTCACCTGTAACAATCATCCAAGTCAGGAAATCAAACATTGACAGGACACCAGAGTGCCACCCGCTTCCATTCACCTGTTCTCCCCCTCCCCCAGGCAACTGTAAATTCTGGATATTTATTTTCTTTTATAAAAAGTTTTACTACCTCTGTAGGTACCCCTCAAAAGTTTTTGAACTTTATATGAACAAAATCAATCTCCATATTTTTTGCTTTTCTTCTTTCCCTCAACATTGTGTCTGTAAACTATTCGATATGTTCATGTTGAGATTGTGATTTGTTCATTTTCATTGCTGTATGTAGTCCGTTATATAGTTGCACCACAATTTATCTTTCCAGACAGCTCATTTTTAAAATTTTTAATTGGAGAATGATAGCTTTACAGTGTTGTGTTGGTTTCTGCCATATATCAACATGAATCAGCCATTGGTATACATATGTCCCCTGCCTCTTGAACCTCCTTCCCCACATATATCCTATCCCACTGGTCTTGGTTGTTAGAAAGAACTTGGTTGAGTTCCCTGTGTCATACAGCAAATTCCCACTGGTTGTTTTACATATGGTAATGTATTTGATTCAGTGCTAACTCTGTCAGTTCATCCCACCCTCTCCTTCCCCATGTCCACAAGTCCGTTCTGTATGTCTGCATCTCTGTTGTGACCCCCCAAATTGATTGATCAGTACGATTTTTCTAGATTCCATATATATATATATATATGCATTAATATATGGTATTTGTCTTTTTCTTTTTGACTTAGTTCACTCTGCATAACAGGCTCTAGGTTCATCCTCAAATTTGTTCTTTTTTATGGCTAATATCCCTTTGAATATATGTACCACCATCATTCATTTGTCGACGGACATCTTAAGTTGCTTCCATGTCCTGGCTGTTTTAAGTAGTGCTGCAGTGAACGTTGGGGTACATGCAGACAGCTCATTTTTACCCTTAAGACAAGATGTTTTCATAAAATACTTGCATAGTTTATCGCTTAGCCTCTTGCTGAGGAGATCTGTTTTCCAGAGACATCTCCTACTCTATCCCAGGAGAGTTTGAGAGTCTAGAGAGAAGTGAAATATAAAATGTCTGTGCTCTAAAAGTTAGCTTGGTGAGTACCCACCTTCAGTAGGAACTAGATAGCTAAGCATGTCTGGTATCTTTAAAATTAAAAAAAGAAATAATTGCAAGTTTAGCAAATCATCTCTTTTCTATGTTGATTTGAATTTGGGAGTCTTGGGTGAAACTTCTCTTATTGTTCCATATGTTGGGATTTCAGATATGAATCAGTTCATTCATTCGGTTGTGTCTGACTCTTTGCGACCCCATGGACTGCAGCATGCTAGGCTTCCCTGTCCATCACCAATTCCCGGAGCTTGCTCAAACTCATGTTCATCGAGTTAATGATGCCATCCAGCCATCTCATCCTCTGTCGTCCCCTTCTCTTCCTGCCTTCAGTCTTGCCCAGCATCAGGGTTTTTTCACATGGGTCAGTTCTTTGCATCACGTGGCCAAAGTATTGGAGTTTCAGCTTCAACATCAGTCCTTCTAATGAATATTCAGGACTGATTTCCTTTAGGATAGACTGGGTGGATCTCCTTGCAGTCCAAGGGACTCTCAAGAGTCTTCTCCAACACCACAGTTCAAAAGCATCAATTCTTTGGCACTCAGCTTTCTTTATAGTCCAACTCTCACATCCATACATGACTACTGGAAAAACCATAGCTTTGACTAGATGGACCTTTGTGGGCAAAGTAATGTCTCTGCTTTTTAATATGCTGTCTAGGTTGGTCATAGCTTTTCTTCCAAGGAGCAAGTGTCTTTTAATTTCATGGCTGCAGTCACCATCTGCAGTGATTTTGGAGCCCAAAAAAAGTCTGTCACTATTTCCATTGTTTCCCCATCTATTTGCCATGAAATGATGGGACTAGATGCCATGATCTTTATTTTTTTAATGTTGAGTTTTAAGCCAGCTTTTTCACTCTCCTCTTTCACTTTCATCAAGAGGCTCTTTAGTTCTTCGCTTTCTGCCATAAGGGTAGTGTCATCTGTGTATCTGATGAATACTTATCTCTTTGTAGAGCTCATTTGCATTCTCAGCATACATAAAAATGAATGTTTTTAAAATAGTTTTTAGTTACTTAAGACTCAAGTCTAAAAGGGCCTGATGGTTGGAAGGCTAGAGTTATAGTGAACTATATATATATATATATTACACGCACATACACACTGTCTCCATGTCCTGGTGTTTTAGGACATGTAGCTTAATGTAGCTATGTGATCCTCCTCTGTGGCTTTCAGAGGAGAGTGAATCTGAAAAAGCCCATGTATGGTCCTTTTTCTGGTTGAGTATTTATTGGTTATTATCAATATTATCAGTATCTTGGTCAATGTATATGTGATATGATTCAAGTGCTAATATTTGCCCAAATGTAAACTGTCTGTGGTGTATTTCATTTCCTCAGCAGAAGTATTTCAGTTCTGGTAAGAACTTAGATGTAACCAGTCCAAATACATTTGCCCTTTATTGACCATTTCTTATTTGTCTGTGAAGTGCATATTACAGATATTTTACACACATACTCCTTTGATTTGATCTGTTCATTTCTGTGTCTTCATTTTGTGATTAAGATTTTAAAAAGGTTTTGCATTCCAGTTAGTCCAGAATTAAGCTTTTTGCATCTTGATTCAGTTATTCTTTTCTTCTAGGATACATTCCCAGGGTGGAACACTTGTCCGTAACCACACCAGACTCTTCCTTTGAATGCTTTAGAGGGTTGTTGACCTCAGCCTTTGCAGCTGTATGCTTTATATGGTCTGTACTTTTCTTTGTCTAACCATAAATGTTTGTCCTTAGCCTCCTCCCTCCCGTGCCTGAGAGTTCCTCCATTCATTTTCAGGCTGCCTAGTGAATTATTTCTTTTGATGAGTTAGAATTTGGATTTTGTTTTCTGTTATTTGTATGCCTCCTTGCTCTTGTAACTTGATGGTAAGGTGAAGTTGGTCAGTATACTTTCTTTGTACTAGATTTTTGGGACTTCCCAGGTGGCAGTAGTGGTAAAGAACCGTCTTGCCAATACAGGAGACATGAGATGCAGGTTTGATCCCTGAGTTGAGAAGATCCCCGAGAGGAGGCCATGGCAACCCACTCCATTATTCTTGCCTGGAAAATCCCACAGACAAAGGAGTGTGGAAGGCTACAGTCCATCGGATTGCAAAGAGTCAGATGTGACTAAAGTGACTTTGCACACACAGCACATACTAAATTCTTACTATGATCAGTCTTTATATGGTAGGTCCCCTTTAATCTGAAGTAATAGATGCTGGCCAGAAGAAATGAGTTGTTCAATACTTAATGTGGACAGGCCACACCTGTATTAATGAGCACACTGTATATGTTAACTCAACAAGATCCAAACTAATATTTGAACCTGTATAAATAGAGATCTCCAAGTCAGCTAGACTTGTAGTAGAGCATTCGTTACTCTAAATTCCTAATTTAAATATTAAATTCTCATTTAAATGCCTTCTGTTGAGTTATGAGTTCTGGATTCTAGCCCTTGCTGTATTCTAACCCCTGGATTCTAGCCCTTGCTGTATTCTAACCCTCGGTGTCCTCATCTGTAAAAGAAGAAGGTTGGACTAGAAGATATCTAGGGTCACTTCTATTACATTTATTGTTAGAACCTTGTTCTTTTTTTGAATTGCCACTTTAGAAGCAAAAATGCCCCCTTAAAATGAAAAGATGAAGGGAGGCAGACCAGAACAAAAAAACCCAGTTTCCTTTCTATTCAGATCATTATCTTAATTTAAAAAAGTAAATTGTAATCATATTTTTGCAGGTAAATAAAATTAGTTGTCTGTCTATAGCTTTGCCAGCTAGAATGTAATACAAGGTGACAGCATCTCCTTTGATCTTTGCAGTAGTTGTTTAAGTTTCTGAAATCACAGAGATTGTGTGTGTGATGGCTTAAAGGTAGTTTACATTAGGTATCACCTGTTCTAGAGATACTTTTGGATAGAGCTGTGTAATAGCTTATTAACTCCACATTCATAAAGTAGCATTCTCAAGGAATGTTATTATTTGTAGTGTTTTATCTTTTAGTGATCATGTAAAATACATGATACTTAAAATAGTGGCAAAAATATTCAGAAAATGTTGAAAAATTATTAAATTCCTTGAGTGTATGTGGACATTTTTTATAAGTGGCAAATTTTATAAAATGCGTTTTAATGAATTTTAGTTAATCTGCTGATATAGATAGTTATGCTGCTTAGGACTTTAATATTTTTATTTTTACCATTTTATTCATTTTTCAAAGCATTTTTACTCCTTTATTTCATTTAAAAGTAGTGTCTATGGTTGATGCTGTCTTGCTAATTATGATTAATTAGAGGATTTTCTCCCATCTCACTTTGTTGTTTCAAACAAATCTCTCACTTGCCACTAGGATAATAAAAATATTTGAATTCCATCACTGTTCATGAGGCTGTTCTTTTGGGTAGGTAATTATCTTGTGAGGAAATTTTTCCAAAATGGACACACATGCATTAAACTCCTAACTTTTGTATAAAACAGTGTCGTTCATTTTATTCTGCTTATGTTTTTAAGAAAACACATGAGGGTGGAACAATACTTCATGTCAGGAAGCATTATCAGTTTCCACTGATGTTTTATACGTGCTCTGTTTTTATATGAGACTCTAAAAGCTCAAATGCTGTGTGATGCTATAAAGACATGGAAAATGATTCTTTCTTAGGGTTGGAGGAAGTGATGACTAGTGTTTTGCTGGTAGTATCTGATAATCCCCCCTCCCTTTAGCTATTCTAGGCATGTTTAGTTGTTGGGCGTTGTCGGACTAAATTGCTAAAAATAACAAATAAGGGGGAGGCTGTTATAAGACCAGCTCTTGCCACTGTCTGTAATCTGTTTAATTTAGTTCCTAAGGAGAAAGGGCAAAAGTAACATGGTGCCATTCTCATTGAATGGGTTTTTTGTTTGAAGTGCTGACAAGTACATGGAGCTCTGTCTTTCCACAAACCCCATAGGGCTCACATATGCACATCCACTTATAGTGGAGAGCCGGAGCTGGGGGACTCAAAGAGCATGTTCTAATCAGTGGTTATGCTTGAGATTAACCAAGTGATTGTGGTCTTTTGCATAACTTTAATGTGGTTTTTGACAGTGGAAATGTGCAGTTAGCCTGTGAGAGAGGGTGAGGTGGAGAAGATGGTGATTAGAAATGGATATTGTAAGAATAGACATCTATATAGTACTCTACTACACTAACTCAGTGTTCCCAGAGAGTCAGGTTGTTTAAAATTAACCACATATGTGACTTCAGTACATCTGCATGTATTGATAATTTTAACTCACATTGCCAGCATAAACCTTTCTGTGGATTTGGCTCTTGATCTTTCTTCACCTTAACTTCTTTCTAGTAATAGAAATAACTTTCTGTAAAGTGGAGATAGCAATCTAGTCAGTCAGTTCAGTTCAGTCACTCAGTTGTGTCTGACTCTTTGCAACCCCATGAACCACAGCACACCAGGCCTCCCTGTCCATCACCAACTCCCGGAGTCCACCCAAACCCATGTCCATTGAGTCGGTGATGCCATCCAACCACCTCATCCTCTCTCATCCCCTTTTCCTCCTGCCCTCAATCTTTCCCAGCATCAGGGTCTTTTCAGTGAATCAGCTCTTCGCACCAGGTGGCCAAAGTATTGGAGTTTCAGCTTCAACATCAGTCCTACCAAAGAACACCCAGAACTGATCTTCTTTAGGATGGACTGGTTGGATCTCCTTGCATTCCAAGGGACTCTCAAGAGTCTTCTCCAACACCACAGTTCAAAAGCATGCATTCTTTGGCGCTCAGTTTTCTTTATAGTCCAACTCTCACATCCATACATGACCACTGGAAAAACCATAACCTTGACTAGACGGACCTTTGTTGACAAAGTAATGTATCTGCTTTTCAATATGCTCTCTAGGTGGGTCATAACTTTCCTTCCAAGGAGTAAGCATCTTTTAATTTCATGGCTGCAATCACCATCTGCAATGATTTTGGAGCCCCGAAAAATGAAGTCAGCCACTGTTTCCCCATCTATTTGCCATGAAGTGATGGGACCGGATGCCGTGATCTTAGTTTTCTGAATGATGAGCTTTAAGCCAACTTTTTCACTCTCCTCTTACACTTTCATCAAGAGGCTCTTGAGTTTTTCTTCACTTTCTGCCATAAGGGTGATGTCATCCCCATATCTGAGGTTATTGATATTTGTCCTGGCAATCTTGATTTCAGCTTGTGTTTCCTCCAGCTCAGCGTTTCTCAAGATGTACTCTGCATATAAGTTAAATAAGCAGGGTGACAATATACAGCCTTGACGTACTCCTTTTCCTATTTGGAACCAGTCTGTTGTTCCATGTCCAGTTCTAACTGTTGATTCCTGACCTGCATATAGGTTTCTCAAGAGGCAGGTCAGGTGGTCTGGTATTCCCATCTCTTTCAGAATTTTCCACAGTTTATTGTGATCCACACAGTCAAAGGCTTTGGCATAGTCAATAAAGCAGAAATAGATGTTTTTCTGGAACTCTCTTGCTTTTTCGATGATCCAGTGGATGTTGGCAATTTGATCTCTGGTTCCTCTGCCTTTTCTAAAACCAGCTTGAACATCAGGAAGTTCACGGTTCACGTGTTGCTGAAGCCTGGCTTGAAGAAATTTTAAGCATTACTTTAGTAGCATGTGAGATGAGTGCAATTGTGCGGTAGTTTGAGCATTCTTTGGCATTGCCTTTCTTTGGGATTGGAATGAAAGCAATCTAGTACTTGTTAGTAAAGCTATTGAAGATCACTGAAGTGAAAGTCGCTCATTTGTGTTTGAATCTTTGCGACCCCGTGGACTATACAGTCCATGGAATTTTTCAGGCCAGAATACTGGAGTGTGGGTAGCCTTCCTGTCCTCCAGGAGATCTTCCCAACCCAGGGATCAAACCCAGGTCTCCCACATTTCAGGTGGATTCTTTACCAGCTGAGCCACAAGGGAAGCCCAAGAATATTGGAGTTAGGTAGCCTATCCCTTTTGCAGGGGGTCTCCCCACCCAGGAATTGATGATGACTGAAGGAATGAGTTAAGTGTCTTTCCTGTCCCCTGTTATGCATTTACCAGCAGTAGAGTGTGTGAAAATTGGAAGCAAATTTGCAGTTATATTTCTGGTATTCCACATTCTTTGTTGACTCACCTGAGCATTTATTGATTTTTATATTCTGAAGTTGCTTATTGATTTTTGCATCTGAAGTCCTATCCAGAAATCCCTTTGTGTAATAATTGTTTTGTTTTTTTCTGTGTGTGTTTTGTTTTGGTTTGAATCTGGCCACTTTACTGCCAAAGAAAGAATGGATTGCTTTTGTTAGAGATTCTTGCTAAGGAGTATCTTGGGAAAGCCTGTTTTTAATGAAGATCCTGATATTTACCTAAAGCTTTGAAATCTGAGCGGTTGGACACTGCAAGCTTTGGGAATGCTTATTCCTTTTAGGCATTTCTTAAGTCACCAGCCTGCCTTACTGCCTAATTTAATGAAACACATAATCATTTTAACTGAACTAAAGGGTCTTAGAGATATAATTTAGAGCACAGTCTTCAGCACTACCTGTGCTATATAGTTGATGATGAAGTCTTGTGATTCATGTGGAATGACATGTATGACAGCACTTAAAACCTTTACAAGTAGCTCAAGATTGATATCATTTATGGCCAAGTTTAATCAGCTCTAGAAATTTGTAAAAAAAAAAAATCACTTTGCACTTCTGGATTTTTGAGGTTCAAATTCAGATCCTTCATTAAGGCAGGCTTAGTGTCTTTATCTCTTTAGAGAAGGCATGAGAGGGAAATAAAAGGTAGATGGTGATGGAAAACAGAAGAGGAAGAGGAGCTTCTGGTACTAGAGTTGATCCTTGAAATGGATCAAGTTTTGAAATTAATTGTAAAATGTCAGCTGCCTTAATTTTTAAGTGTTGATGCTTTCAGTATCAGGGTTTGAGTTTCCCACCTACAGTGGATGTTCCTTCCTTTGGGCTGTGTGCCCTCAGTCCTGTCCACCTCTTTGTGACCCCATGGATTGTAGCCTGCCAGGTACCTCTGTCTGTGAGATTTTCTAGGCAAAAATGCTGGAGTGGGTTGTCATTTCTTCCTCCAGGGGATCTTCCAGACCCAGGGAGCAAACCTGTATCTCTTCTGTCTCCGGCATTGGCACAGATTCTTTACCACTAGTGCCAGCTGGGTGAACAATTCTAAGATTCACGAGCTAAGACTCTGGCCAATAATAAGTTGGCCAGAAGAAGTGTATGCATGTAAAAAAAAATGCATTATTAAATGTTTGCTGGGTGTCTTGATTATACAGTATACTTTGGTGTTTTGACTAACTATGGAGGTTTTTTGTTCTTATTTTTATACATCAAGAAACCTACAGTCTATTGTAATACTGTGTGCCATGCACTATTATAGGCAAAGAAGACATAATTAGCAAAGACCCTGATGGCATGGAACTTATATTCTGGAGAATGGGAGTGAGGGGACAGATAATAAATAACTGATAAATGTTAGAAAGACAAACAACACAGGATAAAGAGAGAATGGTGAGAGATATATATGCTGTCTTACGTAGTGCTGACAGGGAGGGTTTCTCTGACAAGCTGATATTTGAGCAGAGAGACCTGAAGAGAGTAAGAGAGCAAGCTGTGAGTACATCTCGGAGAAGAGGGTTCCAAGCAGAGGGAACAGCGAGTATAAAAACGCTGGAGGTGAGAGCATATTTGATGAGTTGTGGGAACAGCAAGGAGGCCATGTCAGCTGGAGCTGAGTGAGCAAGAATAGTAGGAGATGAAATCAGAGAGGTATCAGGGAATAGATTATATAGGGCTTTGTAGGCCATATTAAGGATTTTGTATTATGGTCTGAAGTTGGGAGTTTTGGGAGGGTTTTGAACCAGAGGAATGATATTATCTGATTTACATTTACATTTTAAATTTCACCATTCTGGATGCTTTGGTGAGAATAGATTATGGAGAGTAAGTGTGGGAGCAAGGAGACTTGTCAGGAGGCTGTTGCATTAAGATTGATGGTGGCTTGGACCATGGTGGTGGCAGTGGAGATGATCAGAATCTGGATATATTCTAAGGTAGAGCCAAAACAAACTGAGTGTAGGGATGAAAGAGACTGAAAGTTTTGAACCTGTTACAAAAGAATCATACCTCCTTTCTCCCACATATATCACTCATCACCTGTTGTAGAGATCTGGATTGGGTTCATGAGAGAAGGAGGCATTTTAGCTGGGCCTTGAAGATCAATTAGAATTTTATTATTAATACATAGGATTGGTTCAGGGGGGTCAGCATTTCAAAGCAAAAAAATGCTATGACCAGAAGTCTGAAAGTAGAGGTAGAATGGAGAGTTAAAGTGAGAAACGAAGCTGGAAAGGCCTAAGGGAAAGAAGTGGAGGCTAAAATGAATGAAATCAGTATGGTGTACACTCATTTTAAGTTCTCCTTGTTCTGGGTGAGTAGTTGTTTCCAGTGCAATGCTCTTCATTCACTCTGGTTTCCACACAGCACTCCATGTATGATGGGCTTCACAGGGATTCCGTGTGTTTATGGGAACATACATGCTGTTGATAATTCATAGATCAGTATTTCTTAGTCAATTTTCCAGTTTCAAAAGTAATTTTAAAAGCAAATTGAAAGTTTGTTTTGGGCCTTGTTAACCTTTGAGATACTGTTAGACACCCAAGTAGAAATGTTGAATAGACAGTTGGAAATAGGAATCTGGAACTCCAGGCTAGTGAAATAAAATTGAGAATTGTCTATAAATTGTCAGTTTATGGGTGGCATGTAAAGTCATAGAACTGGATTAGATCAACTAAGGAGAAAAGGTAGCTGCTTATAGGAGGTATAAAAAAGGTCATGTACTGAACCAAGGGCGCTGCAGCAGGATGTAAAAGCTCTGTACAGAGGTGTGGACTGTGTGCAGTGTGAATTCAGAGAACTGAGTGAGCACCCCCATGGGCAAGCCTCTGCTGTGAAGGGGCCAAGCTGCAGTGATGAGACCGGCTTTCTCCATGGTTAGGGGGCTGTGCGGGCCCCTGGTTTTGTGCTGCAGCAGTCACTGTCAGCCCAGTTAGCCCTAAGTTTCTACAGCTTTGTGACCTTCTCTCATTAGCACTGACCTGGAGCTGGGCAGGCCTGGTCTGTTGAAGGACAATTTGCTTTCTCTGGGGAGACATTGCAGAATGTAGAGACCGACATCTAGTTAATCTCAGAGCTGACCGGGCTCTGGGGGCTGCACTGCAGGGAGTGGTGCAGCATAGCTCCTTTAAAGCACAGGAGATTATAACACTGCCTGTGTGTGTCTGGTTTCTTGGGTGAGACCTGATGGAGGAGTGTGCTTGCATGGGTGGAAGCAAGCGTGCCTGCCAGTGCTGAAGGGTAAAAGTTCCCTAAAAGGATTTTATAATACAGTACTTTCACTGGTGTTTATATACACTCAACACACATGCATATACAAACGTGCAGTTTCCTGCCCTCTTTCAGTGTGTATTAAGAAATACTTCAGCCTTTAGAATATTTTTGGAGTTCCCCTTACAAATTCTTAGCAAGTAATTGGCACTGCTTTTCTTGGCTCTGATAAGCACAGCATAATGCCTTGACATAATTATTAAGAAGATGAACTCTGGAATCAGTAAATATGAATTTGAACTCTAACTCTCCCACATACTATCACCTTGGGTAAATTACTTCGTGTCTCTAACCCTGAATATACTTTTCTATAAAATAGCAACAACAGCAGGGTTGATAGATAAGGACAGTAAATAACCCTCTTATTTCCTGTTTAAGTATGGAATCAACTGAAAGTTGGGCATATTGATATGAAAATTTAAAATATCAGATCAGTCGCTCAGTCGTGTCTGACTCTTTGCGACCCCATGAATTGCAGCACGCCAGGCCTCCCTGTCCATCACCAACTCCCGGAGTTCACCCAGACTCACGTCCATCAAGTCAATGATGCCATCCAGCCATCTCATCCTCTGTCATCCCCTTTTTCTCCTGCCCCCAATCCCTCCCAGCATCAGTCTTTTCCAATGAGTCAACTCTTCGCATGAGGTGGCCAAAGTACTGGAGTTTCAGCTTTAGCATCATTCCTTCCAAAGAAATCCCAGGGCTGATCTCCTTCAGAATGGACTGGTTGGATCTCCTTGCAGTCCAAGGGACTCTCAAGAGTCTTCTCCAACACCACAGTTCAAAAGCATCAATTCTTCGGCGCTCAGCCTTCTTCACAGTCCAACTCTCACACCCATACATGACCACAGGAAAAACCATAGCCTTGACTAGACGGACCTTTGTTGGCAAAATAATGTCTCTGCTTTTGAATATGCTATCTAGGTTGGTCATAACTTTCCTTCCAAGGAGTAAGCGTCTTTTAATTTCATGGCTGCAGTCACCATCTGTTATTACTGGTGAAGATTAGGTTGAAGGATGTGTCTTAGGTGTGCAGCAGTAATAATGATTTCTAATACTGATCCAGAATTAAGTTACCCAGCAAATCTCTGGAAGTTTGGGACAAGCACAGGTCTCTCTCTGCAGAGGCAGGGAGAATATATCTGTTAAATTTATGAGGAAAATATGTACCTTCTGCAAGCAGGCAAATCCTGGCAAAGTGGCAGGAGCCAAGCCATAGTTCCTTTTCCTAAACACACCAGTCAGAAAAGCCAGTAGTCTTCCTGAGAGTAGATTGGGGAGACCAGGATGGATAGCTGGTGAAAACTGGAGGTGAAGAGAATCAGCATTTCTTCGTTCTTACAGGAAGTACCTACCTCATAACATGATACAGACAAATCACTTGGTGGCTGGCACCCATTAACTACTTGGTAAATGCAGGGTTTTGTTACCTGCATATGATGGGTGCTCAGTAACTATTTACTGATGGAGCATTTTGCCACCACATGCTTATAAGATAAAAGTTTCCTTTTAATTGGGAAAAAAATAAAGGCACACAAATGTACAAAACTAACACAACAAACACCTGTGTACTCATCACCCAGAGCTAACAAATGTTAGCATACGGTAATGTTTATTTATTTTTGTTTTTTTACAAAAATAAAACCATACTAATGAAATTGAAGTCTGCTTTGTAACTTGCCTCCTGGCTATACATTCGTTTTATTCGCACTAACTAGGAGAAACTACTCTGAGCTATTAGGTATAACTTTCCAAGCCATGTTTCATAACATCCTATAGTCAACAAATGACATTATATTGTTTATGTCTTTAAGTAACTTGCCTTTTTTTAAAATTTTTTTTCTTTTTTTTAACTTGCCTTTTTTTGAGTTCTGTTCACACTAATAAATATATGTAATTTATTCAGTTTGCTGTAGGGTATTCTATAAGAATATGTAACTTTCTGTATTTTATTCAAAGGATCCATTGTTGATAGCTTTAGTGTATACATGTAAATGTGGGCAAGGGACCCGATGACTCCTTTCACATGTAGCATAAATACAGACATGTTAAGGCTAGTCAGGGGGCTCAAGGATGTAAGTGCCAACAGGTTGGTGAGATCTCCTGCTCTCACTTCCTAATGGCCAGGGATTCTGTGGTGAAGCCATCTCCTAAACTAGCTGGGCGGGATTGAAGGCGGGAGGAGAAGGGGATGACAAAGGATGAGATGGTTGGATGGCATCACCGATGCAATGGACATGAGTTTGAGTAGGTTCCAGGAGTTGGTGATGGACAGGGAAGCCTGGCATGCTGCAGTCTTTGGGGGTTGCAAAAGTCAGACACGACTGAGTGACTGAACTGATTGAAACTAGCTGGCCTCTGCCAGTGTTTTAGAAATGGAGATCACATGTCCTTCACAGAGCCAGAATCAGAATTGATGAGAAAGAGAGGGCAGGCCTTAGTGGGAACCCAGGATTCCAGATTCTCATTTCCAACCACTTTTGCTGTGAAAGAAATGAGGGTTCCTCTGCCATGGTTGGATACTTCTAGTAGCTGGGTCCTCTAATGTTAGTGGTCCTTTTCTTATAAAATTATAAATCCCTAAACACCAACTCTTTGAGTAAAGAGATAAAGTGGGTTCTAAGTGGCCTTGTGTCTGGAAATTGAAGGAAGGGCAAAAGAAAAACCACCCCTTGAATCATGTTTGCAAAGAGAAGTGTGCCAAGTGCTCTTTATTACTCCAGTGTCATTATAAATTTAATTGGTCTTATGTCAGCTACTTAGATCAGAGCTAATAGCATGTTCAATTCCATTCTGTTTGTACCAGTTCCATGGTAACATGGGTGGGTGTGGAGTTGGGACAAGTGGCAGCTGCGACGTCTGGTCTGTGGAGTGATTTCATCATGATACGAGCCCCTTTATCAGCCTGGATGGAGAAATGTCACTGGGCAATGTGACCTGACTTTCCAGTGCCCTCAGAGCAATGAGCCAAGGCCTTGGGCTGCTTGTCCGACCTAGAGGTTTAGCTCAGAGTTAGAGAGCAGTGATTTCTTGGTGACATGAACAGGTGTAACTATCAGTTTCCCTTTTCTCTTTCTGAGTAAAAAGAAAGCTGAGGTTTTTTGAAAGTTTTATAAAATAACCCTTTGGTGTTAGAGTGAGTTTGTAGTTCTCTGGTTCTGCCCTCTGATGACCTGTACAAATCAGCAGAGGAGGTGCCCATGAGTCATGCATCTGTGCTTTTAGTGGCTTTGAGCTCTTACTTGTTTTCACTGTCTCCTGGTCCTTTTATGGGTTTCCGGTTGCCATATCTCTATTTTTTTAGTTGTATAAATATGTTACTCGATTGGAAAGTAATATTGTGATCACATAGAAGTTTCCTTGCCTTTGTTTGTCCATAGTCTCTCCCAGAGTACCTTATAAACTCATGAAATGTTAATGCTTCTGCTGATAACATTAATTTTCAGAAATTAATACATCAGTTTATTTTATCCTGCCTGGTTTGTGTATGTGTTACTGTCAGCCTCTGGGTGGAGTAAAGACTAATTTGCTCTGAAAATAATTCATTCGGAACTTAGATTGCTATGCCTGTTTTTAAACACAGCCTTATTACTTTCTAATTCTAGAACATGTTCATCACCCCCCAGAAGAAACCCGTTAATCATTAAGCATTTGCTTCCCATTTCCCCTTCCCCCAGCACCTGGTAATCATTCATCTATTTTCTGTTTTTGTAGATTTGCCTGTTCTGGATATTTGTATAAATGGATCACACAGTATGTGGCTTTCTGAGTCTGGCTTCTTTCACTTAGCTTAGTGTTTTCAAAGTTCATCTGTGTTGTAACATGTATCAGTACTTCTTTCCTTTTATGGCTGAATAATACTCAGTTATATGGATATATACTACATTTAGTTTATCTGCTTATCAACTGATAGACATTTGGGTGGTTCCTACTTTTGGGCTATTATGAGTAATGCTACTAACAATCACAAGTTTCTGGTACTACACCTGTCTTCATTTTTCTTACTTGGATATATACCTAGGAGCGGAATTGCTGGGTCTGATGGTTATTTTGTCTTTTCAATTTCTTGAGTAGCTACTAAATTGTTTTCCATAGCAGCTGCATCATTTTACATTTCCCACCATCATATATGAGGGTTCTGATTTCTCTGTGTCTTCATTAACACTTATTTTCCATTTTTGATTGTAACCATGTTAGTGGGTATAAAATAGTATCACATCGTGGTTTTGTTTGCATTTCCCCAGTGAATAATGATGTTGAACATCTTTTCATGTGCTTATCGGCCACTAATATATCTTCCTTGGAGAATGTCTACTTGAGGGTCCCTTGCTTGTTTTTTAACTGGGTTGTGTATCTTTTGTTGTTGAGTTGTAAGAAAATAGAAATTCTTAACTTGCTTGGAGCAAAGAGTAGAATCAGACTGACTTCTGGCTTTTGCCACACATATTTGCATGTTAGTCTTGCCACCACAGGTGAGTCAGTTACACCTCCACTTCTAAGAATGCAAGGTGTTGCCCTTACTTCCGCTCTGAGAAGGCACACCTTTGTTCACCTAACCCTTTACCATGCCTACAGGCCAAACTCCATAGTAAACACTGTTGATTTGATCCTCTTGCTCTTCTCGTAAGAGGGCAAACTAAAGACAAACTGAAATAGTAAAACTTGTTTTATTTGGTCATTTGGAAGACTTGGATAGTTTCGATAGTCTTGTTGATAGGTCAGGCTTTCTGACCCTGGAGAAGCAGAAGAAACTAATGCATATTAGAAAATTTCCTTTTGTAAAACTTGTTTTCATGAGACTTATTTATTATGTACTGTGTACATTTATTTTTCAAATATGATGAAACTTAGAATAATGTTCTAGTTGGGCTCTAAGGAATCAGAGACCCCAGGGTTGTGATATTGGTAGTTGTGTTTGCCCATCGTTTTTCTGATCTCTTTCCTGCAGGCCCTGAATCAAACACTTACCATGTTTAGCATACTGTTATGAGATTTGTACAACACACAGTTCTCAGTTGTGGCATTACGTGATCTCTGAAGGATATTTTCTTTGTGTGTTTATTTCCTGAATATAGCAATTCGGCCCTTCTAATAATTTCCTTGGGTGTACTGATACTCTACAACTCTTGTTTTAGACCTATGTGAAGCCCAGTGTCTCCTTTGAAGTTAAGAGGTAAAATTAATTTGTCCTGACACTTAACGTACTCTTAGGGCTCATCTGTGACAATTAAAATACCAGGTGGTTTCCCTTCATGAAGTTTTAGGGTCAGGTCTCAAAGAGCTATAGACTTTGAATTTTTATTTTCAGTTTTTTTGGCTGTGCTGCTTGGCTTGTGGGATCTTAGTTCCTAGGCCAGGGATTGAATCCAGGCCCTCAGCAGTGAGAGTGAGGAGTCCTAACCACTGGACTGCCAGGAAATTTCCTGCTGCTAAGTCACTTCAGTCGTCTCTGGCTCTGTGCGACCCCGTAGACGGCAGCCCACCAGGCTCCCCTGTCCCTGGGATTCCCGGACGTTTTAAAGTTGGAAGATATTCCAGAGGCCACTTGATGGAACACTCCCCCCACTGCCCTCAACATTTCTGATGTGTTGTCGTGGTTCCTACTTGAACACATCCAGTGATTTCTCAGAGAAGGCAATGGCACCCCACTCCAGTACTCTTGCCTGGAGAGTCCCATGGACGGAGAAGCCTGGTGGGCTGCAGTCCATGGGGTCGCTAAAAGTCGGACATGACTGAGTGACTTCACTTTCACTTTTCACTTTCATGCATTGGAGAAAGCAATGGCAACCCACTCCAGTGTTCTTGCCTGGAGAATCCCAGGGACGGGGGAGCCTGGTGGGCTGCCATCTATGGGGTCGCACAGAGTTGGACACGACTGACGCGACTTAGCAGCAATAGCAGCAGCAGCAGTGATTTCTAGTCATCTCATCCTTTTTTCCTGAACCACTCTTCTCTTGGTTTTTATGAAACAGTGCCCCTCCTCTTTAGATATTACTGGCTGGTGCCTCTTCTTCCTTTGATTCTTCCTAAACGTTGACTTCCTATAAGGCTAAGTCCTTGTATTCTGAGTTCTTTCTCAAAGAATTCCAATCATTCTCATGGCTTCAAGTACCTATATGTAAACTTGTATCTCTAGCCCAGACTTCTGTGAACTTCAGGGATGCAATCTAGTTTTCTTTTCACATCTCACTTAGATGTTTCACAAGTACCTTAAACTCGGCAAGTCTAAAATTAAACTTAGAATCTTTCCTTCCAAACCTGATCCCCTTGGGAGGTGTTCTTGACACCGCTCCCCCCTTCTGATTAATAATGAAGGTTATGGTGAAGTCCTCTGATAGCTTTTCTCTTAAATATTTCTTAAATATGTTCTTCTCTAGCTCCATTGCCATCACTAAGATACTGTCATCTCTTTCCAAGATTATTACAATGGCTTCCTAATAGGTTTCTCAGCATTCACACTTGTATTCTCTAACCACGTACTTCCCAACCCTTTTCACATCACAGCACCTAGAGAATAGTATTTGCATGGTTCACTGGGATAAGTGGACAGAGGGTGCTCAAGGTGGCAGCAACTGCCCAGGGGAGGTGGGGGGCCCTTTGGCTACTCCAGGGACTAAAGGGATCAATATCATGGATACATCTGTTACCCTTTCATTACTCACCGGGCTTTCTGCAGGAAGCCTTGCTCTAGCTCATTCTCTGTGTTGCAGCCAGAGTAGTTTTTGTTTCCAGTGGAAATTTGATTTTTGTCACTCTGTCTTAAGACCCAGTGGCTTTTCATCATCTTTAAGATCTTTAATATGGCTTTTGACCCTCTGTGATCTGACTCAACCTCACCAGCCTTATCCTTCTGTCTTATCTATCCCTCCCTCCCCCTTCAGTACTTCAGCCTCACTTGCTGTCATTTAGTTCCCAGACGTGTCTTGCTTCATTTGACCTTTGCACATGCTGCTCCATTTGCCTGGAATTGCTCTCTCCCCCTGCTAACCTCTCCACTTAATTTTCATTCATCCTTCATAGCTTATTCAAAAGTGCTTCTGTGATTTCCTTGATTATACCAGGTGTTTCCTGTGTTAACATGCTCAGACACTCAGTCGTGTCCGACTCTTTGCGACCCTTTGGACCGTAGTCCACCAAGCTCCTCGGTCCATGGGGTTTCCCAGACAAGAATACTGGAGTGGGTTACTAATTTCCTCCTTCAGGAGATCTTCCCAACCCAGGAATCAAACTCACATATCCTGCATTGCAGGCAGATTCTTCACTGCTGAGCCATCAGGGAAGCCCCTTCCTCTCTTAGACACTGTGGTTTCCCCTCAGAGCCCTTATTGCAATGGTGATTAAATGTCTGTGTGTCCAGCAACAGTGTGACCTCTGTGAATAAGTGTGTGACTTGTTCACTGCTCTAAGCCCAGTGCTCTTCGGGTGTAACATGCATTGAGTGCCCAATAAATATTGGTTAAATTATGTGTCACTTCTTGATACTGAGGATGAAGGATTAATCACATCAGAGAAGATCCCTACTTTTATGAAACTCATATTCAGATATAGACAGTGACAATATAAGCAAGAAGACAATGTAAGCAAGAAAACACGTAGTAAAGTGATGTTTTAGAGAGCTGTTGGGCAGGCCTCTCAGAAAAGATGAAATTTCAGCTGAGGTCTGCATGAGAGGAAACAGCCAGCCACTTAAAAGTATGCAAAGGAAGAACATTCCAGGTGGAGGGCACAGATGATACAAATGTCTTGTTAGAAAACATTTTGAATTGTTTAAGCAAGTGAGAAAAGGAAAGTGTTGTAATAAGGTTGGCGTGGTTAGTATGGACCAAATGATGCAGGGCCTTATTCCTGGGGTGAAGAGTTCAGATTTTATTTGAAGTGTAATGGGAAGACATTCAAGGGTTTTGAGCAGAAAGTAACCCTGATTTACTTGTTAAAATATCCATGACAAACATCCAGGCGAGGATGATAGAGGCTTGAGCTAGGATGGTAGCTGTGGTGCTGGATAGAAAGAAGAGGATGGTTTGGGGATATCTTTGGAAGTAAGTTAAGACTGATGGGTGGATGGAAGAGGGGATATTGGGTTCAAGGAAAAGAGAAGAAAAGAGTGGCTTCTGTTTTTTTTTTGTTTCTCTGGTTTTTAAATTGAGCAATTGAATGTATAAATCAATTGTGCTTATTTTAGACATGTTAATTTTGGGTTTGACAACCAGGAAGATATGTTTTATAAGCAATTTGATGTGTAAATCTGGAATTAAGGGGAGTCTGGGTTGGAGATACAGATTTGGGAATCATAATGATGTTTAAAGCTGAGAGTAGAGGGTTTCTAAGAGAGTGATGAAGAGAAGAGAAGTTAAGGACAGCTTCCCAGAAAATACCAACATTTTGACGTTGAGCAGAGAAGTAGTCAGCAAAAGAGAGCTTAGAAGGAGTAGCCAGTAGTAGGAGAAAGATAGGAGTGTGGTATCATGAAAGCTAAGAGAGGAAGTTATTTCAAGAATTGTGTTGAATGCTGTTGATGAGTAAGAATGAACAGGTTGAGTAAGAAGAGAACAGAGAGTAGCCACTGCTTTGGGTGACATAGAGATCATTGGTGACCTGGACTTCATTCAGTTCAGTAGAGTAGATGGGAAGCGTGATTGGAGAGGTTTTAAGAGATAATGCGAAGGTGAGGAAGTGAAGGCAGCTGCTGAACAGTTAGTTCAGGAGGTTTTGCAAGACGGAGAGGAGAGAAAGGAGACAGTACTTACAGGGGAATGTGAGGTCAAGAAAAGTGTGGTTGTGTGTTGGGTGTGTGACTTGCCTTACCAATAGTTACCTTGCAGAGAAAGAGAAGTTGAAGATTAAGAAGAAAGAAAAAGGATAACTAGGAGTGAAAATTTTGAAAAGGGGATGGATTCAACCCCAAAGTGGAATTGTGTTTTTATAAAAACAGAGACACGTGTCCATTTTGGAGTGTCTCCAACATGGAGAAAGAAGAGAGTATATGTATAGGTGTAAGTCAGGTGATGGATTTGGTAGTGAAAAGAGAGAATTCTCCTCAGATTGCTTCTGTTCTCTCTGAGCTGGGAATGAGAGAGGAAGAAAGAGTATAGGAAATTTGAGGAGATAGGAAAGCATGAAATAGTTATTTGGGAGAGCAGAGAAGTTAATATGTTAAGGAAATTTAATAGAGCTTCTGGACGCTGGGTGAGTGCTGAAATTCATGGTCTTGAATTTAGGTGAAACTGTGTAGCACAGTTCCGTGTTTTTCTCCAGCTACGTTCAGCTAGTCGGGTACAAACGTGGAGTAGATGGATGGTTGGATTAGCTTGGTTTGTTAGTATTTTGCCAGGGGAGTGCAACAGAGGGAGAGAGGGGGCAAAAGGGAGTTCAGAAGGGGAATAAATATAAATGATTGACTGTGGAAGCTGAGCTGGGTGGGAGGGGAGAAAGTCCTGGAAGCAGAGTGGATAATGAAGAATTTGTTGAGTGATGAGGTTGAAGAAGTGCTGGAGGGAGAGTTATCAGATCAAAATGACCTGGAAAAATATGAAGTGGTGGTGGTGAAATTGAAATTCTGGAGGAGGTACAGTTACTGGTGTCAGTATCTCTGGGGTATGACTATGGCCTGGGTGACTCAGGTGGGGTAAAGTAAAAATTGTGAGAGGGGAGAGAAGGTCATAGTATTAAATGGATCATCTCCACTCTTGTTGAAGTCACCTTGAGCGGTGTAGCTGTGGTGGAGAGGGAGACGGTGAGCCATTGATGAATGAGGGGCCGCACCCAGACTACTGGTAGATTGCGGCAGCAAGGAGGGGAGAAGAGGATGGCACACTGTGATGCCACAGACTTCAAGGAGGAAAAGAGAAAATGGTTTGGCAGTAGGCTTGATGAATGAATGGAAGGCTGGATGGATGGAGATTTATGCTTTTATTAGGCAGCTTTCATTGAAAGTTGAAATCTCTGCTTGCTGGATTCAGTTCTACCTTGTTAAGGCTCCCTCGTTTTTTAAAGAAGAGAAGTTGGCAAACCTTGCTGGCTAGATCTGGCTTGCTTCTTGTTTTTGTGTTTTTAGAACACAGCTAGCCCATCTGTTTACACATTAAAAAATTTTTATTTTTGGCTGTTCTGGTGGGTCTTTGTTGCTGTGCTCAGACTTTCTTTAGTTGTGATAAGTGGCAGCTACTCTCTAGTTGCGGTGCGTGGGCTTCTCATTGTGGTGGCTTCTCTCATTGCGGAGCACCGGCTCTATAGAGTGTGTGGGCTTCTGTAGTTGGGGCGCACGGGCTTGGTTGCCCATCAGCATGTGGGATCTTCCCGGCCCAGGGATTCTTAACCACTGGGCCACTGGGAAGTCCTGTTTACACATTTTTTATGTTGCGTTTGCACTACAGTGGCAGAGTTGAGTAGGTGTGACAGAGGCAGTTCCACAAAGCCTAAAATATTTACTCTCTAGCCCTTCATGTATTGAAGAAGGAAATGGCAACCCACTCTAGTGTTCTTGCCTGGAGTATCCCAGGGATGGGGGAGCCTGGTGGGCTGCCATCTATGGAGTCACACAGAGTCGGACACGACTGAAGCGACTTAGCAGCAGCAGCAGCAGCCCTTTATTGAAGGAGTTTGCTGAAGTCCATTTTTGAAGGAGGTTCTCAAACTTTAGTGTGCATCAGAATCACCTGGAGGGCTTGTGAAAACAGATTGCCAGGCTCCATCTCTAGAGGTGCTGATTCAGTAGGTCTGGATTGGGACCTAAGAACGTGGATTTCTAATAAGTTCCCAGGTGTTGATGGTGCTGCTGGTCAGGGGACCACACTTCAAGAGCCGTTGTTTTAGATATTTAAGTTAGTGATTGGATTCCTTCTCTGCTTAATATTCTTTGAGCCAAGTTCCCTACCTCCATTAGCTATATATCTCTTTAACATGATCATTGTCTTATCTTACCCCCTTTAAGCTTGGTGCCTGTGAACATAATGATTCTTTGGCTAAAGCCTGATCTTTGCCACATGCATTGGAACAGGTGCCCGACCTTGCTCTTCACTTAACCTGTGAGCTTGTTTTCTTTGTTTCTCACATTGTCTAATGTACGGGTCTTTCTCTGAGACTTAAATGAAACTGATGTGGTAGGGAGAGTAATAGTAGGTAGAGATCACACACTTTAGGTGGACTAAAATGCTAATAAATGTTATTATTTGGAGGAAATAAGACCCCTTTCCTCCCCCTGCCTCCACCCTGGTATATCTCTGCTCTAAGGAACTTGAGTTTGCTCTGCCTTGGGTAGATTGAGCCATGTGATCATAGGTGGGATATGGGAGTCTGGCCTCATATGGTAGCTGTGTTAGAATCTCTTTAGATGTTCTCTTTAAAAGAACATCTGGGAGAAAAAAAAGGTCATTGCTCAACTAATCCAAGTCTTTTGTCCCTGTCTTTCAGCAGAGGAACTTCTGAAAGGTGTCTTGAAAGCAGTTTCTAAAAGATATGGAGACAGTAACCGCTTCTTAGGCTTCTTTTTATTCTCTTGCTCCATGCCTAAAATTGCTCTCTCGTTCTTTGAGCTCATCTCCGGGCCATATGTAGCTCAGCAGTTACCTTGCAGCCTCATTGTTTCCTAATGGTGAAGTGGATAAACGCAGATGAGTTCACAGGTGGACGTGTGTCCTTGGATCACTTGTCTCTTATCTCCAGGTCCTGGTCAGGTTTGGCCTGCCCTTTCTGCCTCTGGTGCTCCTCACCCACGCAGACTCTCATTGCACTTGCACTTTCAGAGCTCTGCCCATCCCTGTCTCATTTCCCTTTCTGACTTCTCTCATTGTGCCCTTGCATGGCCTTTGTTTTTCTCTTCTTCCTCTTGTTTCCCTGCCCTCTTCACGTTTTACCCCATCTGCCAATACATGCCTTCTCAGCCTCAGATGCTGGCCTCTTGCTAAATTTCCCCATTATGGGCAACTGGCCCCCTCTGACCATTTTATAGTTCCACAAACTGAGAGAACAGGAGAATCATTGAATCTCTTGAGTTTTTAATTTGGTATTGTCTAAAGCCTCATTTGATAAGTTGGAAAATAAAAAGGGAGAGAGGAAAAAACTTCTATACCCCAAGGTAGGACAGACAGGAAAAGCATTACTTTCGAGAAAGAGAGGAAAACTATGTTCCTAAGAAAAGTCTATAGAGATAGTGTCACAAGATGCATTACCTCAGGAGTCTATTTGAGAGATTGTGTCATGTCAGAAAAGTTCTAGAGGACTTGAGCCTCTTTCCTCTGTGAGAGGATGAGAATGAACTCCAGGCCCTCAGTCTGACTCCGGAAAGAAGGACTTCACGCTGATGAGCAAGAAGGCCAACAATGTCATTTCCCTGGCTGTGCTGAGCCCCACAGGAAAGCTCAGAATTTTGCGTCAGGACAAGGCCCACAAGAATGTTGCTGCGCCCAGAGCCCTGTGGTTTGATGCCACTAGAGAATTTCCTACGGAAAGGGTTCTGAGGGAGTGCTCAGTAAGGCAGAAAGGTGCTGCAGTGAGGCCAGCAAATGCCTTCCTAGGACTCAGGATGGAAGGTGGGGGTTGAAAATGCCTCCTAGAGTTTCCACAGCAGTTATTATGCCCTTGTCACGCACAGCAGCCCTGACAGACATCACATGGAGCCCTTTCTCAAGGATTTCTGACTCTCGGATGCGGGAAATGGGGATGGTTTGTATTATGGTTTCACAAGTTAACCAATTAAAGCATAAGGGCTTTGACCCGTACATAGGGCCTGTTCGCGGGAGCAAGGTTTTGATGTCTGTGTCAGTATCAGTGAGGTCTGAGTTTTAAACCTGTGTATTTCTTGAGGCAGAGGTTAGAGGGCAATGCCAGAAACTGAGAACCACCTTGAAAGAGAATGATCATTTTCTGCCTTTGCTTCCTCTGGTGGGTATTCCTTATTCATTCAGATTGGGAGGGAAACAAAAACCGAGTGTGCATACGAGGAAATCAGAAAGGCCTCGTTTCCCATGATAAGTGTATTATTCAGCTACTGAGTTCCTGTTATGAACCAGCCATTCTTCTAGACACTGGGACTCTATCATGAGCAGAGTCTTGCCTTCAAGGACCATTTCTTCTCATAGGGAAGACAGACAGACAAACACATACACGCCTTCAGGTGGACAGGTCCTAAGGAGGACAATCACAGAATGAGGAGAATAGAGTATGGAGCTACACACGTGGTCATGAAGGCGTTTCCCATAGGTGACATTTGAGAAAGACCTGAAGGAACAAGTAGTGCGGATGTCTGGGGAAGAAGGGCCCTACACAGAGAGAACCAAAGGCAAAGGACAGGCAGGGGCATGGCTGGTGGATCGGTGGGACAGCTTGGAGGCCAGGGGGCTGGAGCCGAAGTGAGAGAAGGAGACGTGGGAGGGGAGGCCAGAGAGTCAGCTTAGAGCAGGACTGTACGTGGCTCTTTGAAAGGCCTTTGCCTCTTGAGAGAGACAGGAAGCTGTTGGAAGGTTTTAAATGTTGAAAGATGACTCTGGGCACTGTGAAGAAACTGAAGGGGGTGGTCAAGGATAGAAGAAAGGAGACCACTTAGGAAGCTCTTGATTAAGGTCAGAGTCTGGAGATATTTTGAGATAGCGCTAGCAGGATTTGTTGTTTGATTGGATGTCAGGTGTGAAAGAAAGAAAATTCAAGGATGACACTGAAGTTTTTGCCTTGAGTTGCGAAAATGGAGTTATTTACAGGAATGAGGAAGAGCCAGGTCCACACAGTTTCTGGTTTGACTAATGGTTTTAAACTGGAAATTCAAGGAAGAGAAGGTTTAACTTAATCATTGGTTCCTTAATTTTATCCACTCTCTGATGGTCTCATTTGTATTTGGGTCAATTCTACAGCAATTATTTCTGAGATACATACAACCCCAGCATTCTCACTTTCAGGGCTCCTTAACTAAGCCTCTGTGATGCGGTGTGGTGAAAGGTATGGTCCACAAGAGCCTTGGGGTACACTCTGTCTCTGGGAGCACCCTTCACTTCAGGTGCTGTGTTGGTATCCTAGGGCCGCATAACAAGTTACCAGAAACTGGGTGGTTTAAAACAACAGAAATTGATTTTTTTTTTTTTTTGCAATTCTGGAAGGTGAAAGTCCAGAATCCAGGTGTTGCAGGCTGTGCTCCGTGTGAAGGGTTTGGGGAAGATGCCTTCCTGCTGTCTGGCTGATGGTGGTTGTGGGCCACCCTCGGCCTTCCTCCTCTTGGAGGTGCACCTCCCACTCTCTGCACGGCGTCTCCCCCTTGTGTCCCTTAGTCTTTGTGTGGCCTTCTTACAAGGACAGGAGTCATTGGATATAGAGCCTGCCCTAACCTAGTGTGCCCGCATCTTAACCTGGATACATCTGCAAAGACCCTGTTTCCGAATAAGGTCACATTGACACATACCGGGGGTCAGGACTGCCTCATGTCTTTTCGTGAGACACAGTTCAATCCATTTCATGTGCTTTGGGACAGGTTT
This sequence comes from Bos javanicus, assembly GCF_032452875.1. Classification (NCBI taxonomy): domain Eukaryota; kingdom Metazoa; phylum Chordata; class Mammalia; order Artiodactyla; family Bovidae; genus Bos; species Bos javanicus. The sequence continues at coordinate 50,961,130 of NC_083874.1, read as the reverse complement.
GACTGTCAGGGTCTGCTGGGCTTGCGTGTTTGAGGATGAGACAACTGAAATACAGTTGGAAGGCAGGACTATGCTAGAGATGCCCCATCTGTTGGGATGAAAAAAATTCTTTATTGTCCAGTAAGTCTGTAAACTGAAGATTAAAAGATAGACAAGTTCATTTTACATTATTTTGAAACTTGAAGACTTTAGGATATGCAGTAGTAAAAATAATGAAAAAGTAATGAAATTGGAAGTGGAAAATTGAAGGAAGAGATGTGACAGTAAAGAATTTTAAAGTTGAGAGTTACAGCCTGGATTCGATTGGCCAGAGGCTGGGGCTGTAGGGAGAAAGGCTCTTGCTGGTGTTCAGTTTGATGGTTTTGCTCATTGGGGCAGCAAGTGGGTGGACATGAAATGCAGCAGACGTGGGTCCTGAGCTCTGGCTGAACTGCAGGGCTAGAACCCCACTTGGCTCGCCTCACCTCTTCCTTGGATTCCTTACCGGGCTGGGACCCAAAAGGTGCCCGGATGGTGCATGGCACTCACTCTCTGGCTGCCATGCAACAGCTGGTACATGTACATTCTTCAGCGGTGTGTCAGGAGTTACTAAGTATTTGCCTTTTTTACTCACAAGTAAATCTAATGATTGTTTATCAGAGGAAGTTTAAGTTCCCACTCTGATATCACAGTGATAGATAGGACTGTACCAGGTTTAGTGGTGCACAAAATTTTCTTGGCAGTAACACACTTGTGGCCATAGAATCACCATGGTCACTAGGAGTTTTTGTGGAAATCTTGTTCTTTTGTAAGGAATTGAGTGCAAGTTGAAGGGATGCGAGATGGGTAAAGAGACAGGGCTCTTCCTGGCCTTCAAGAAATTTGAAGTTCGGAGACAAACAGGAACCAGAAGTTCACATAAGAACTGTGATAAAGATTTGTGCGATTAGCAGATGCAGAACGTTACACAGGATGGATGAATGGTGGGCCCTGCTGTGTAGAGCCGGGAAGTGTGCTCCATGTCCTGTGAGGGGCATGGTGGAGGGATATGAAAGAGAACATGCATGTGTGTACTGAGGTATTCTGCCATGCAGTGGAAATTGGCACAGCACTGTGAATCAACTATACTTAAAATTGTGGCTGCCTCAGCACAGGGCACCTAAAGGAAACTGTACTTTCCAGTGTATCATTTAATAAATGTCTGGACAGAGAGTGGGAGAAGTTGGAGGCAGGGGTATGGAAAAGGGGTGCCAGAGAGGTTTCATGGTGAAGGCCCTGGGCAGTAGAAGCCCTCATTTCCATTTTTCTGCTTCAGAGGTTGGGGATCAGGTCTTTGCAAGGCCTGAGACCAGGCTGCTTACCTGCCCTCTGCCGCCGCCCTCCCCTGGCTTCCCTGGGTCATCTGGGCACCTCAGCAGTCAAAACCCTCAGCTGCTGGGGTGAGGGAGGGGCAGTGGCTGCCTCTGGGCTAGGGCTCTGCACCTCTGACTCTAGTGTGGCTCCATCCCATGGGCCCTGGCAGGGGGTTATTTTGAGCACTCCCCAAAAGGGAGACTTGCTGTCATGTCTGTTCAGTGGGCGGAGCCACAGTGTGCCCTCAGGGCAGGGGCCAGTGGTGAAGCCACGCTTCTGGGGTGGCCACGGGGCAAATAACGCACAGACATCATTTCCTTTGACTAATCTTTCGTAATCCTGGTCCAGATGTGGCTCCTGAAAGTGAAGTTCTTTGTCTAAGTCGAGATTTTTAATTTAGGACCCAGATGGGGTAGGAGGTACACTTCCAGAAGGTCTGTTTTACTCAGTGTGTCATTGTCCTGGATTCCTGGCAGGCAGTGGTTTCATTAGAAAAACAGATTTCATCCTGACTCATCTGCTTCGGTGAGCCGTGTGATACAGCTTCTCAGTCCGCGGGGCAGCCGGTCTCCCGTCGTGCTGGACAGAGCGGAGGGCACGCTGTCCGCTCTGCAGCAGCGACAGCTACAGGCGCCTGGCCTGGGCTTTGGAAAACCTTGAGAGACAGTCTGTTATGGGGCCAGAGCTTTGTCCTGGAATTTCCTGGCCTTTGTCTGTCTGGTGTAACTTCATGTACCACGACGCCTGTTTTTAGAGTCTGCTTCCTTCTGGGGGAAGAGTGCTGTTGCTTTCTACAGAGCACTTCTGCTTCCGGAACTGAGCGACACCCTCCCCGGTGCCCAGGCGTCAGGGTCAGGGAACGCTCTGGGGCAGGTGTGTACACCTGGCTGTCAGTAGACAGTAGGCTCCTGGAAGTCACTAGTCACAGAGAAGCCATAACCCTCGGGCATAAAAGCAGCATCTGTCAGCTTGGCACATTCACCCTGATCCTAACCCTTGTTTCCTTCTCATATTGCAGCAGAAAAAATCCTATCTGGAGCGGAGTGTGAAGGAAGCTGAGGACAATATCCGGGAGATGCTGATGGCGCGAAGGGCACAGTAGGCAGCCTCTCAGGAACCTCTTCCTTCTCACCCCTGCCATTCCTGGCGAGGGGCCTGTGTTGGGAAACTGCTCTGCCCGAGGGACATTTTATCTGGATGGTCTAGTAACCTTATGTTTTATGCATGGCCTGGAGCCCCTTTCAGATCTTATCCTTGTATGTTTTATCCTGGCTCTGCCTGCCACCCTTCTTCCCTGTGGTTGAATCATGAACTCCAGGGAAGGGAACAGGGGAGCCAGGACAGACAGGGGAGTTCTTCTGGGGCCTGCTGCTGGTCACGCCAGTCAGACCAATAAAAGACATCTGTCCCACTCTGCTAAGTCTGCTTTTCTTGAGCTGATGGATGAGAACAGAGGACCAGAGAGGCAAAGAGTGTCTCCACGTCACTCCTCCCTGTTGCCTCTCCAGGGGATCCTTCTGCATTGAAGCCTTGCCCTCTTTTTTCTGTTTCTGTTCCTCTAGGTAAACCCCTCAACTTCTGAGCCTTCATGTATCAGTAGTATGCAGATGAAGAAAAAGGGAGAGCAGGCATAGCTGAATGTATGATCACAACAGTGGTACCTCAGTGGCAGTCTGCCTAGAGTCCTCGTGTCTGACTCTCTGCAACCCCCCATGGACTGCAGCACGCCAGGCACCTCTGTTCTCCACTGTCTCCTGGAGTTTGCTCAAATTCCACTGAGTCGGTTTAACAATAGCTGTTATTAAAAATTACATTTGTAAATTTACTATTATAGTAAAAGTAAGGTTAATAATTATTAAGAACTTATCCTTTCTGAATTACTTTACTGAATTTGACCATTATCTATGTTTTTGAGGTTGACAGTCTGTTGTGTCTGGATGGTGGAAATACAACCTAGCGGTGTGAGCCTGCCCTTCTCTTCCCGACTCCATGTTCAAGATACCACGTTGGTAGCTTCAAATCAGCCATGGGGGTACCTACCGTTTACTCCACAGAAATCAGGTGATGATACAAAATCATGGCTTTTTGCTTTTAAAGAGAGAGATGGTAGTTACATATTTTTGTTTTTAAAGCAAGAGAGCTAATAGTTAAGTATTTGTCAGCAACTGTAGAGGAAAAGTGGGCAGGCGCAGTTATGCAGGGAGAGCTGTCAGCTGTGCCTCAGGATGGGCCGCTGAAGGAAAATGAGACTTGCTGCCATGGCGGCCCAGCGCCACCCTGCGGCCAAAGCTGAGATGGATGGCCTGATCGGCTAGTTTGTATTTAATATTGTGACAGCTCTCTCTTCTTGTGTGGCAATGGAGGGGGAGGTTCTGGGAGGGCATAGCAGGAAAAGACAGACTCAGGTCTGTCCGCCCTGGGGGCAGCCATGGTTACCAGGACACCCTGCTCTAGGCTCAGGGAAAAAGCCAGCGTGGCTCCTTGGTGAGGCCGTCTCTCAGTGGGCCTGGGGAGAGAATGCTCGCTTGGCGAGGGCCCCATGACCCGACTGAAGGACACCTGGCTTTGGACCACCCTGCCTTCCTAGGAGCTGCCAGGATGAACAGGTAAATCAGCTTCCTTGTATACTGGTCAGGGGCTGAGAAATCCAGGGCTTAGATTCTATCTGAAATAACCGAGACAGTTGAGGCTTAGACAAATTTATTGAAACATACAGGATGTGAGCAGAGAAATCATTCAGTGGTAAATTACATCAAACCTGAATATAATTCTAAAATTATAAATATATATTTTATAACTAAGCCTTTGGCCAAAAAAATAAAGAGAAAAGTCATTTAGGACATTTGTGAAAGGCCAATAAGAATGGATTTGAACATTAAAAAGATCAAGTCACTGAATTAAACAGCAGCAACCCCTGCTAATCTAGAATCCCACTGAGTTGAAGGTAGAAATGTCTGTGCAGAGCTAGTCGTTGATTTCAGCAATCAGAAGAGGCGGGGCAGGCACACCCGTGCACGGTGGTGGCAGAGCTGGCAGGACAGGAGAGCTGGGCTGGTCAGGTGAGCATGTCCCAGAGACAGCAGCAACAGAGGGCTGTCCAGCAGGCTGTGAGGCAGGTAGATGTGCCCAGGTCATCCCTTCTTTGGTCTTCTACCACGTACACTGCAGGGGGAAGGGGACAGAGGGTGAGAATGAACTCTAACAGTAACTTAACAGTAAACCCCAGGCCCTATAAAGCCAGCACCACCCAGATCAAGGGAGAGCTCCATACAGCAGCCAGAGCCACTGAGCAGACATCGTGCAGCCTGTCCACTGATGCAATCTCGGTGACGAATGCAGGAAGGGTAGCTTAGGACTGTCCCCCTTCCTGCTAAGGACAGTCATCCCCGCAGGAGGGCAAGCCCAGGGGAACCTCCACAGTGGCCTCACACCAGGCCAGCCTGAGTTAAGTAAGGAATGTCCATTGTGCTCTGGCCAGAGCCGGCTAACCCTACTGGGTTCATAAACCAGGGAGCACCCTGTTCCAAATCTTACAGGGGAACTGGGGGTGGGGGTGGGGTTTCCTCAGATATACCTAAGCCATCTCCCAAGAGCAAGAGGGTAACTATAATCTAAAGGGGCTTTAGGCTGTAAAAGATTAATCAAGAATCTTTTTTTCATACCTGACCAATGCAGAATGTGCTCCAGCCTCTAAACTTTTGCACAAAGCAATGGAAGGTAGGATGAAAACCTGGGCAAGTGGGAGGGTATGGCCGGAGCTTGGTACTCTTGTGTTTCCTCTGAATGGAGTAGGAACTTGGAGCCCTGTCAGGGCTAAGTGCTCTATTAGGAGAGATGAGTGCTAAACAATCCCCAGATCAAGAAGGACCCCCAGCCGCCCTTTACTCATCAACTGACTTGTGGCTGACATCAGCCTTACTTCCTGTTAGAATATCTGATGGTTGACTGTGGCCTGATCTGCAGACACTTTTAAGAAAATCTCAAAACAGCTACCATCATCAAACTCAAGTTATAAAGCAGTAAGGATCTTAAATTTTTTTTTTTTGCAAGTTCATGAATACATGAGTCTTCTAAGTTAAACCAATCCTTGGGCAATCGTCTTTCAGTTCTATTTTTGCATATCTGTTTTTATACCTCCTCGCTTGGCAGCTCCTCTCTCTAGAGCCTGGTATATAGTAGCTAGAACATGCTGGGTAGTGTGAGCTTGTCCAAGTTCTGTTGTATCAGCTGCCCTCCACAGAGAGAGCCCTTTCCCTTCTCTCACGGCACAGGTCTAAATCTCATTTGGCCCCACTCAGCAACACAGGAAAAGCTGTTCAGGGTCTGGGAGTCAAGACCCACCACCAGGGGAGCCTAGTCAAAAAGAAGAGAGCCTGATAAGGCACATGACCTATGTGGAACTATGTGGTGGATGTTCCCATTTCACAGGTAAGGAACTCGAGGCTCAGAGAGGTCAGGTCTCTTGTTGAAGCACAGAAACAGCCAGAGCAGGAATGTGAGCCCAGGCCCCAACTAAGATGCAAAGGGACCAGGAGGAGCAGAGGAGTGAGTGGGCTCCAGGACAGTCTTCTCTCACCAGCCATCGCACACCCAACTTGGGTCACCAGAGCAGGAAAGCCCCAGGCAGGGCGACCTGCCATTTCTGCCCCAATGACCGACCCGGGTTCCCAGCCTCCCCTGATCCTGCATGGGTAGCGCTGGACAGGGGTTGGCTGTGGCTTCCCTTGCCTAATCTCTGGTTGCATTCTCCTTGACAGGGGACTGGCTCTGCTGCCCTGAGGACAGAAAGGCTCCCTCCCCTGCAAAGGCAGCCTGTTGGACCCAGGCCAGAGACCTAGCCCAGGGCTGGGCTCCTGTGTGCTGGGCCCTGCAGTCTCTCTCAAGCTGCCTTTACGAGGTGCTCACTACGTGCCCCAACCCATGCTGAGGGCCTTCACAGCCCCACAGGACCCCTGTCTGCTCCCGGCTTCCCCACTCCCAGCCCTTCCTCCTGTCAGAACCACTGACCCACAGGTAGCTTCGTCAGGAAAACAAAGATGTCTCCGTCTTGCTTCCTCTTGTCACCTTCCTCCTCTAGTCCACATCTGTCCTAGCCAGGGCTTATTTCACATGACGTCCTCCACAGCCTGGTGCAGTGGAGAGACTCAGCTGATTACCCCCAGACAGTGGTTACAGAGGTTAGAAATAGTCAGTCTGGCTTAAAGAAAAAACAGAACTTCAAGCCCGAGGGCTGCGTCAGCCTTGATGGGGGTAGTTAGTGCTGTACCTACCTTAGAAACCCGGTCAGTTATTTCCTGGAGCACTGAGTCTTCCAAAGCCCTTATTATGTCTTTTTCCTTCGCATTAGCTGAGGACAGAACCTATCCCCCCAGACTGTAGAGAAGACGGGGGCGGGGGTGTGGAGGAGTCTGTTTGGTAAAGTAGGTCTGGAGGTAGGAGTGAAGTGATTTCCTTGCTTTCTTCCCATCACCAAAGCAGGGATGACGGGCACAGGAGAAAGCTCTGAGGAAGGCCTCACAGCACCCACTGTGGGGCCCGGAAACTGCATATTTTATAACTGAATCTTCCTAGGTGCCCTGCCTACCTGCGCAGTCTGAGGTACTGCTCCTTCAGAGAGGCCTGCTGCACTGAGCAGCGGGTCTGGTCTGCCTCGGGCCCCACCCCACCTCGAGGCTTCTGCTCCTCACATCCTCTACTCTGCCACCCCTCCCCATCCCTGCCCTGCAGTGGTGAACCCCCGTTCCCCCCGAGAGCTCCCACACTGCCCTAGCTCAGCAGTCAGGATGCAGCCCTGCTGCCCGAGTCCTGGGCCAGGACAGCCTCCCTGGGTACCTTAAGTCAGGGCACTGTATATACACCACAGCTTCGCTGGCCGTACTGGTTCCCCAGAAGGAACTGGGGCGTAGAGGATTCTAACGCATGTGTTTTCACACCCAGGCCACATGAGCCTTTCTGGCAACTGGCCTGTACTGGCGAGCTGAGCATGGGGGGTGGGGGTGGCAGGATCATGGTTATGTAAGATGTTAAACATTAAGAGAGGCTGGATCAAAAGTACACAGCAACTGTACTATTTCTGACTCGTCTGTAAATCTACAATTATTCCAGAATTTTAAAAAAATTTTTTTTCTTTTAAAGGAAGGAACAATGGAGAGGGATCAAAAGTGCAGTGGGAGCAGTCAGTGCCCAGTGAGGGGCACTGGGTCTGGTGTGTGCAGGGGCTGCGCACACAGCGCTCCTACTGAGGGGTCCAGTGCCCCCTTGTGGCCAGCCTGGGCACCAGCTCCTGCTAACGCAGGCAGGCCTTTACAGATGGGCCCACGCACATAGCAGCCAAAAGGCTTACCACCCCATTTGCTGTGTAGTATCTCAGGAGTCAAGGCCACCTTATTCAGCCTGTGCCCTGGTCCCAGGAAAGGGACTGAACAGACTCTCAATTTCCAGAAAACTGTGGTTGAGTTGGAGAGCAGGTCTAGAGGTTCCTTCACCAGCTTGTCTGCCTTGCCCCGACACGGCCCTTTTGTACCAACCTTCACTGTCCTCAGCCCCATTCCAGGGGTGGGGCCAATACTCAGAGTTGCCACGTGAATGCAGGTGCAAAAGACGGCGTGAGTAGTGGTGGTGTAGGGGTTGGGGGATGTAGAGGGAAGGGGGTGTGAGCATGTGTGTGACTTGGAGGCCCAGCCTCGGTCAGAAAGGCCCAGGGGCCCTGAGCAGACTCTGGCAGAGGATCCTCATCCACTGTCTTGCCTCAGCTGGAAGCAAAGACAGATGCAAGATGCCTGGAGGCACGCAGCCCCCTGGGCCCAGCTGCCTGCTCACCGAGCCCTGGGGTCTTCTCCGGGGCCACCAGCCACACCAACCAGCAGTCCCAAATTCTAGGACTACCGTAGTGTACACCCAGGGAACAGGTATTCACATGGGCTACTCAGAACCCTGGTTCTGCGCATGCAGTGGGCAAGTAGGCTCCAGGCCACACAGGGACCCGGGCAGGAATGTGAGTGGAGACTCTTAGCCAAAGGCTCCAGTTCTCAGTCAGCCCCATCCTGGAATCTGAAACCTCGGCTTGCTCAGCTCAGACATTTTAAATGATTAATCAAGGGCTTTGAAGTGGTAATTGAGCCTTAGCAGGCTGTTAGTCCTTGTGCCTGCATCTGTCTGCAGTCCCAGCCCAGGAAGCTAGTAAGGAGAAGCAAATACAACAGACCGGGGCCTTCCAGACAGTTCTGACATCTCGGGCCTTCTTGCTCCAGAAACGAAGGAAGCTGCACCTTGGCCTCTTGTGCAGGCTCAGACCAATGGAGGGCACCCCATGCTGCTCCTTTACTGCTGAGACCACCACAGCCCAGCGCCGCCCCGGGAGTGCCCCTGGTGGAGGTGACAGCTCTGCCAGAGGCAGGAGGCCTGTGGTCACTGCTCAGCTGTCTTCACCCCATCTTCTAAACCAGCATCCAAAACAACATAAGGCCAGCCTTGCACGAGGTATCAGAGGATGCCGAACAGCCCTCCTCCTGCTCAGACCAAGAGGTAGGAAGAGGGAAAAATCTTAATGCATCTGAAGAATAAGTACAATCTCAAGACGGCCCCAGGACAGCTCCTGTGCCTTCCGAGCAGCCAGAGACAACACACTGCTGGCTGAGGATGCACTCGAGCTTTCCTTGGGTGTGCACGTGCGGTGGGACCATTTTTTACTCAGCACAAGGGGGCTGCACCCGGGACGGAAGCTGTCCTAAAGGCAGTACCCCTCTGCCACCTGCTCTGAAGGCCACGAGCACCAGGTAAATACGCTGGGGGAGGGCTGCCGTAGGGGATGAAGGGCGGCCAGGAGCATAGAGGCAGTCAAGGGAGTGTGGTTTTCACTGGAGCCTGGAGGTTAAGAGCAGGAGAGGTGAGGCGCAGTTTCCTCTCTCCACGGCAGGAGGGATGCGGGCTGGTGCACCGGCACAGCCTTGGTCCTCTCGCGCTCTGTGACAGCACCGGCCCTCCCGGGCCTCACGCCTGCCCTGCTCCTTCTGCCACTTCAGCCATGTCTTCCACGACTGTGTCCCTCTTCTTGCTTCAGTGTCCCAAGACACCTACTCTAAGGCACGGCAGGCTGGGAGCTGGCCCACCAGTTCATCCATCCACTCATGTGCCTACTGCCTGCCGCCCCACTGAGCAGCCAGCCAGTCCAGCATCACTGTCAGACATTGAGTGCCAAGTGTTGCTGTGGATTGGTCTGGAAAGGGTGGGATGTCTGCTGACTGTGGGTCCCTGTCCCGAGATGTCCAGAAGTGCAGCCACCACGATCCTCTGAGGAGGAGCTGCTGGACAAAACCCAGCAGCCATCACGGCCCAGCCTGCCTCAGCCAGAGCACCCAGAGGAGGGCTCAGTCGCAGGCCAGCTTGTACTTTCGCCCTGTCCAACACAGTCAGTCCTATGAATAGCAGACCTGATGGTAAAATTTTTTCATGAACTACAAAAAGGTTAAGTACATGTGGACATCTCACACCAGTCTGGTAAGTAAGACTGGATTGCCACCACCTCCTGTGACCCTATACTTGGGTTAGACCTGCTGGGGCCACTGGGACAGAGGTGATTGTGGATACAGGGGCAGTTGAGCACATCCCGGATGCCAGAATTGCAAATGAAACTGCTTTGGAGATCATGTGGCAGTCATTTTTTTGGTAAGAAAAGGATCCTGAGCTCAGAAGGCAGGTGGTAGCCAAGGCTGCGTGGTGAGTTGATGGTAGGCCCTGGCCTGTCACCCAGCACTCCTGGCCCAGTGCTATCTGCACATCAAGGTTAAGCTCACTTAAGATCAGACGGCAGGCTGCCTGCAGGTGACCTGAAACCCAGATTGTGGAGAGGCGAAAGGCCTCTCCTCCACTGCCCCATTCTCCCTTGAAATCCAGGGTCTGTGTGCGAGCAAAATCTAGCCCTCACCCTCCCCACAGTGTGTCCCCAAAGAGAGCAGAATGGCCCTGGCCCAGCAGCAGCCAGACGGGAGACGAGTGAGTTCCAGGGTCCCTCCTGGCAGCTGTTCGGCCCAGAACAAGGCACTTCTTGGGGGCGTGCGGGGGAGGTGTACTTGGACTGTCCCCCTGAAGAAATCGACTTCAGACTTCCCCTGGGCCCCCACCACTTGAGTTACTTTATTCTCTGAGGGCAACAGCCGCGTACATGGGCTCTCTGCAGGGCACTGCACAAGTGACAGCTTGCCCATGCCCCAGCCTCTGGCTGGCGAAATGGGGAAGGGGCATAGTGCCTAAGAGCCTATGTTTTGTGACAAAAACATAAAATGTTTGGGTGGGGCCTGTCACAGAGTGAAGCAGGGAGGACTCATAATAAATGGGAACCACAGTGACGGTATCCTACAGAAAGAAGATCACTGAAGTCTGTTTCCTTATTCTCAGTCTGTGTGCAGGGAGGGGCTCCTCCCACCAGTCCATATTCAGGTTGGGATTCGTACTTGTAGCACTAAATCACGCGATGACGAAAGCAGAGGAACCGGCTGTCCACGTGAAGCACAGTTGCTCAGAAAAGGGAAGGAAGAGACAACCCAGGGAGAAGCAAGGGGCTGTGTGTGTGTGTCGCATGGGCTAGGAAGGCTGAATACAAACAGCTTTAGCTGTTGAGGCCCCTCAAGAGAATAGAGAGAAATATTTAGCAACATCCCATTTCTCGAGATTAAGGAGACCCTCCTAACGTACACGGGCGAGCATCTGCCTGGATGTGATGCGTCTGTGGTTGTCCCTGAGACAATGCACACACTAAGGGCCGCAGGAGAACATAATACAAAAGAGAACAGTCAACAAAGCATGTACACGTTCAAAAATACATCTGTCCACAGTTGTAAAATATTCAAGTGAAAGGACATCCTCCTCCCACCTCCCAGATGGAGATGCTGCAGAAGGCAAGGAGGTTGCTAAGGAGCCTGAACAGGGCGTGTGACCGAGAACGCACGAGTGCTGTCCCTCTTCCTCCGATGGGACTCGACGCAGGGCTGGAAGCTGCCAGTCTGGGTGTACGCGGTGGAGATCCAGCCGTGCTCATTAGTCAGTAGGGCCAGGCTGTTTGTTCTACAAGTGCAGAGACAGGAACTCATTGCACTTACACAACATACAAAAAAGGCTTCCTTCCTTCCCTGTAGCGACAGAAGAGGTTAAGACCAGGGCCTACAAAACTGAGCTGAGAGGCCCTGGCTCTGTTCTGCTGTAGCTGGGTGACTTCGGGTTAAGTCACTTAACATCTTGGAGCCCCTGCATCCTCCTCTATGTGAAGGAAAGACGGCAGGGGAAGCTGCTGCCTTAAGAGGACATGTGAAAATGTAATGTGGACAAAGGTGAACATCATTAAGATGGGTCAAAAAAAGAAGTATCAGTTTACAGCCAGGTTTCACCATGGGGTGAGATCATATCATTCATGCTTAGTCATGTCTGACTCTCTGTGACTCCGGGGACTGCGGCCCCCCAGGCTCCTCTGTCCATGGGATTTCCCAGACAAGAACACTGGAGTGGGTTGCCATTTCCTTCTCCAGGAGAGCTTCATGACCCAGGGATCGAACCCGCGTCTCCTGCATTGGCAGGTGGATTCCTTACCACTGAACTTTCACACATTATCTTTCACAATTTGAAAAGCTAACTGTTTTATGTCCACAGAGCTGAAGACCTGAGGTGCCAGGAGTTCCAGTGCAGCCTCTGCAACCACGTGTGCTGCTTGGCAGTGTGCACCAAGCTTCGTCTTGACAACTTGGCCACAGTGAGCACCCCGGGCCCACATCTACAGAAATGCCCCAGGCTGACGCAAGGGCTGAACAACTTAGGGGACGGGTGCTCTATCCAAGCTTATAGAATGAAAAACCTAGATAAATCTTTTGTTTTTTATTTTTTCTAAAAATCTGAGAAGATAATCAAGAGCTACTACTTCTGCTGATGAGAAAAGAAAATAGGTGATCAAAAGGGAAACTCAAATGATTGGCTAAGGTGACGGCAAAAGACTTCAGTGAGTGACCTTATATACCCTGAGACCAAGAGACAGAACAGCTGGTGTTCTAGAATCCTGAATTCAGCCAAGAGACTAGGGAGGGGACTGAAGAACAGTGATGGGGGGAATACGCAGGTTGAGAACGCACACAGCGACCCCTCAGCACCAGCTATTCTGCTCCAAGTCTGTGTGTGCCATTGCCTCGGGTGAGAGGAACCATGGTGTGACCTAGGGAAGGTCAAAGGGAAGAGTATGAGAAGTCCTGACGTCATGGCTGATGTTACTACAGCAGACAGGAAGACGCAATTCATTATATTGTGATGCATCATGAATATATTTCTAATGTGGGTTTTTAAGAAATAATTACGAGTGAGGCTGCTTTGCCAGGCAGAAGAAATTAAAGGAGAATCTAGAAAAAATTCAGATCATGCCCAGTACAGGACAGTTCTATGATCCTGTGGCTGCAGTTTAAAGACCCCAAGGCAGGGAGATTCCTTTAATGACTAGCGGGTCTTGCTCACAACCTACTCAGGAAGGAGGCAGAGATGAAGGTTGCGAATGATGGTGGCTGACCTGCCTCAGAGCATGACTTGGCCCACAAGCCCCTCAACATACTGGTCATCTTTTCATGACTGTTCCTAACCAGTTCCATGTAGACACACCTCTACCGCAAAGCTTCAAAAGACACCAATAAAATCAATCATAAGCTAGAATTATCACAACAGAGCAAATGAGGGAGCAGGCTGCCTGGCTTCATTAGAGGTTATGGCATATAAGAGGGAACAGTGAAGTGAAAGTTGCTCAGTGGTGTTCGACTCTTCACAACCCCATAGACTATAGAGTCCATGGAATTCTCTAGGCCAGAATACTGGAGTGGGTAGCCTTTCCCTTCTCCAGGGGATCTTCCTAACCCAGGGATTGAACCCAGGTCTCCTGCATTGCAGGCGGATTCTTTACCAGCTGAGCCACAAGGGAAGCCCAGGAGGGAACAAGTCATGCCACTAAATACCCACCAAGCCTCATAATCTATAGATTTAATGCAATTCTAATCATAATCCCAACCATTTTTTATAGATAAACTGATTCTAAAATATATGGAAAAAAGAGAACTAGAATAACAAAAAATACGGAAAAAGAATAAAGTTGGAGGACTTAATGCTACCTTATTTTAAGGTTAATATAAAGCTACAGGAGTCACGACAGTCAGTTCAGGAGGAGGGACTGCCAGATGACAGGAGCGGCACAGGACGGCAGCAGCGCCACAGGAACACGCCAATTGGCGTCTGACAAACGCGAGAGCGGCTCCACGCAGAAAGGACAGTCTTACCAAACGAACGACTGGCACACAAAACCCCAAGAACTTCAGCCATTTTAAGCCTCACATTTTATGTAAACATTAACCCCAAATGGCTCATAGATCTAAAACTATAAAAATTTAGAAGAAGACACAGATTCCTCATGACCCGGAGTTAGGCAAAGAGTTCTCCAATCTAACAACAAAAGCATGATAGTTTGGATTTAATCAAAATTTAAACTTTTGCACTACGGAAGGCACGGTTGAGATGAAAAGACAAGCTACAGACTGGGAGAAAATACATGGAAATAACATGCGGTACAAACCTTGTATCTAGAATGTAGAAACATTCTCAAAACTCCACAGTGAGAAGTCAACAGACATGTCACCAAACAGGATTTGAGAAGAACAAACACATGACAACATCATTAGCCATTTAAAGAACACAAATTAAAACTACACACCTATCAGAGTGGCTAAAATTAAAATCACTGACAATAAGTGCTGGCAAGGACACAGGGCGACTGGAACCCCCAGTCACTGCTGACGGGGATGCGTAATGGTATAGCCACTCTGAAAAACAGCTTCTTAAAGTTAATACACAATCATTTAAGCCAGAAATCATACTTCTTAGAGAAATGAGAACTTACGTTCACACAAAAACCTGTACATAAACTTATAATCACCTAAAAGTGGCAACAACCCAAATGTCCTTCAATAGGTAAATGAATAGGTAAACAATAGGTAACTGTTACCTCCAGACAATGGAATACTACACCCAGATCTTCAGAAGATCCACCAGCAGTTACACACTGATTAATTCTGCTTACAAGGCAGTATCTCGGAAGGACATTCTAGGGCAGAGAAACCATTCAGCCCAAATCTCCCTTGGCCAAATGTGCTGGAAAATCCAGAACAACTAAGGTTCTCAGATGTATTCCTCAGGTCCCCGGGATTCTAGACAAGAGGCAGGTGACGGCCCCTCCTTGCCTCAACTGCAGTTCCACAGTATCTATTCCACATTGCAGTTACATGGGGAGTTTCTTATAAAACAGTGTATACTAGAAAAATCTATCAGACTGAAATGGTGGTTATGAAGGATCTATACTTGCTGCTGTTCAGAAGGACCTCCCCAGCACGGACAGTCACATGTTTGACAGTCTATGTGCTGGACCCTCCAACGGAGTCCATTTGGAGAGCAGGGTCTCTGTCCAGAGGCTCAAAACCTGCGTGACATTAACTGACTCCCTTGGTGTCTGACCCCTCTGGAACGTTTTTTGTATGGTTCTCTTCAATTTAGCAGTCTTTGAGCTTTCATGGCCCAGCTGGTTCTTTGCACTATGAGCTTGTCTGTTTCTCTCTCTGTCTCACACACGCACGCATGCACACTTGCCTTCCTTTGGACTGTGTTTTTGGTCCTAGCAATCTTGTCTCCTCCTCTGTTGGTGTCCTTCAGAGAATAGAAGCTGGAGGAAAGTTTGCCCACCCTCTGTGACAATAGTGTGGCCAAATCCAGTGCACACTTTTTGAGTTCATACCTGACTTCCCAGCAATATTTGATGCTACTGATGATTCCCCTAATACAAATTCTCTCTGCTTTCAGGGCATCCCATTCTCTTGGTTTTCCATCTTTGATTCTTTTGCAGGTTCATCATCTACAGGTACAAGTCAGTTTTCCTTAAAGCTCAGCCCTACATTGCCACCTTCTCTTTTTTCCCCTCCGTATTTCTACCTGATGTGATCTCATTCATTCCCACAGTTCTGATTGCTACCAATATGCCAGTGCCTCTCACATTTCATCTCTGGCCCAACATCTCCTCCAAGCTCCAGGTGTATTTACACCTGCTTATCTGACACCTCTACTTGAATGTCTGATAAGCACCTTAACACCTCAATCTAACCCAACACATTCAGAGCCCAACATGATTTTCCTCCTCCTGAGCAAATACAGTTCCTTTCCTTTGTTTCCAGCCTCCATAAATGCCATCACCAGGCGGTTAGTTCCAGTCAGAATCTCAGGAGTCACCCCCATTTCCTGTTTCTTCAATCCCCATAGCCAGTCCCTCACCAAGTCTTGTTAATTTTACTTCCAAATATCTCAAGTACATTGATGTCTCTCCATCATCACCATGTGAGTTTGTGCCTCAAACCATTTTCTACATGGAAGCCAAAGGGAACTCTTAAAAATGCAAAGTTGACCATGTCATTCCTTTGCTTAAAATCCTTCCATGGCTTCCCACTGTGAGCAGGACAAAACCCCAAAATCCCTAAGTAGGGCTGTGGGCTCCTTGTCGTGTTCCTCCCTGTTTTTTTGTTTTTTAAATCTGTTCCCATCATCCCACTCTTCTCTGTCACACCAATTTCCTCTTCTAGTTTCTCAAATGACGCATGTTCTCTCCTCCCACTGGGCCTTTGTACATGCTTTTCCTACTCTTTTGCTTATTAACAGCTTTTCATCTTTCAGCACCTTCCCAGACTGTCCCATGTTTATATGTTTTCATGGCAATACATATCTCATAGTAGAGTGCCAGTAACGCCTGTGGGGTTATTAATGTCTGTCTGCCTCCCTCCCGAGTGTAAGCCCCACGGGGCAGGGATGGGGTCCCGTCTACGTGGCCCACCACCTGGCACACTGCAGACACTCGGGTGTCAGTCCTTGTAGACAGAAGGTGGTGCCCTGGGAGTATCTTTGGGGCAGACTGAAGAACTGCACCTCCCAGTTTAAAGTGCCCCCAAGGTGATGTTGTGACAAAACTGGATTGAAAATCCAATCTGTGACCCCAGTAGAGTGAAGAAATTATTTTCACCAAAAAAAGGAATAATATTGATATTTGGCAAAACTAATACAATTATGTAAAGTTTAAAAATAAAATTTAAAAAATTTTAATAAAAAAAAGAGTCCATATATAATAGCATTAAAACTGCAATGCACCTGAGAAGACATCCAATTTTAAAACCAACAAAGGATATAGGAAAGCTGTGTGAAGAAAATTACACAATTTTATCTAAGGACATAAAAGATGACCAGAAAAAAAAAAAAAATTTAAGAGGGGCTTTCCTGGTAGTATGGGGGATAAGAATCTGCAATCCCTGGTCTGGGAGGATCCTGCACGCTGCGGGGCAGCCAGGCTGGAGCACCGCAGCTGCTGAAGCCTGAGGGCCCCAAGCCTGTGCTCCGCAACAGGAGCGGCTACTGCGGCAAGGAGCCCACGCGCAGCAGCTAGGGCAGCCCCACGCGCCTCAACTAGGGAAAGCCTGCACGCAGCAACGGAGGCCCAGCTCAGCCGTAAATAAAGTTTTCTAAAAATTAAGAGAAATCATGTGCCTGATAGGAAGACAGCACTCTAAATATGTCAGCTCTCCTCCATTTACTCTAAATCAAAGTCAGACATGGCAGCTTTCCATGACAGTGTGTCATTTTAGGATGACACACGCATCCTAAAGTCCCGATTAAACGAGTAAAAGGCCAAGAAAGTTCTAAAGAAGAAAAGGGTATGTGTGTACACATGTCCGGGGGCGGGGGGAGGAGGGGGACAGCGAAGATGCTTATCACACCAGACTCCCCATTCAAGCCCATTTGTATGTGGGAATTTGGTGTTTGACAAATCTCATTTTAAATCAATGGGGAAAGGGTGACCTAATTAATAAATGGTGTTGGAACTATCAAAACAGAAAAAACCAGAACCCTATCCTACACCGTGATCAAAAACCAATTTAGGTGGACTAAAGACTGTTAAAAAGTTTTATAAGAAAATATAGACTTATCTTTCATCGAAGATTAAAACACACAAAGCATGAGGGAAAGATTGATAAACATAACATTTAGAAACTTTCATACTAGAAAACACACTATAAAAAGGTTGAGACAGGCAGAAGATATTTCCAAACCTATGAAAGTGACAAATATTAGTGTGTGGAATTTTTTAAGTTTCCCTACTAATCAGTAAGAGAAGACAAACAAGTAGAAAAAATGGGCTAAGACTCTTAACAAGCAAGTCACAGGATTTGTAAAGACAAGTCAAAAACATATTTATGTTCAAGGTCACTAGTAAGCAGGGAAGGTAAAATAGCAAGATACCATTTCACACCCATCCCAGATGCTAAAATGTTGAAGTCTGCAGATGAGGTAATTTTTAATGAAAGAAAAACTGTCAACTGTGCAGCACTAGTTGTTTATTCCAGTAACAGAAGGTAGCGGGCCTGGAGGGAGCACTCGGGGCGCCGCTGCTCAGTCCAGGCTTTCCAGGAGACAGCAGCAGCAGAGAGCGGCCCAGCACGCGGCCAGGGCCGCCTGACACCCGGTGTCTTCCGTCTTCCTCTCCCGCTCCACCACGTACGCTGGGGGGCAGGGGAGGGGCGGGGAGAGAGAGACCCAGTCAGAGGCGACTGTGAGCCGCAGCGGCCCGTGCTGCTCAAGCACCTAGCGCATGTGAGGAGCCGGATTCCAGTCTCCCTCCCTCTCCAGACTGTCAGCTGCGGGAAGGGGAGCCCCGCCTATCTGCCCGCCCGCCCCCGGTGTCACTACCTGCACGTGTCAGGTAGCTTCCTGGATGTGGGAGTGAAGGTGGCATCTGCTTGAAAGTGAAAGTGAAGTCGCCCAGTCGTGTCCGACTCTGCGACCCCATGGACTGTAGCCTACCAGGCTCCTCTGTCCATGGGATTTTCCAGGCAAGAGTACTGGAGTGGATTGCCATTTCCTCCTCCAGGGGATCTTCCCGACCCAGGGATCGAACCCGGGTCTCCCGCATTGTAGATAGACGCTTTACCGTCTGAGCCACCAGGGAAGGATCACTGTTGCCTGCCACCTCCCCTTCCCCAAGCTGACCACCAAACACCACCCAGTACCTGCCTGGACAAAGTCAAACAGTTTGTGGTGAGGCCCGCCCTGCAGCCACATGTGGCAGGCACTGACTGAAAGCTTTACACATTGTCTCATTTAATCCTCACAACAGCTCTGTTACTATCATTTGTAACTCTCAAACACAGCTTGCAGGAGTGTGAATTAATAGAAGCCCTTTGAAAGAGAATGTGTGTGGGGGGGGGGGGGTAGGGTGCTGCATAGAATTTTGACCCAGAAAATCTGTATCTAGGGTTTTTCTATAGAAACAATTGTTTAATTGTTCAAAAATGTGTGTACATTGTGATTGCTGCTGTATCAAAATAACCCCAAGCTACCAATAACCTTGATGTCCGTCACCTGGAGACTGACTAGGTAAGCTAATACATCCCATAGAATAGAATACTAAATAGCCATTAAGAAGGAGGAGATGGTTCTTCCATCCTGCCAATAAATTAAGCAAAGGATAAAAGCAAGGTATACAGCAGTGTGCTTGTTATGTTTGTACAATGAAAAGGATACACATACACACAGACATACAGACAGATATCTGAAAGAATATAAACAAAGGTCAGAATGTGGAGGGGGAGGGGCTTTTACTCTGCTTTTGCATTTTATGTTTTTCTCAAATCCAGGCTCGTCCAGTTCCAAAGTCAAGCTCAAAGCTGCTGCTCCTCCATGCCACTGCTGGGGTCCTGTGGGCAGGAGGGAGGGCTGTCCAGGTTCAGCACAGCTTAGACACCCCCCTCGCCTCTGCCTCTGTGCTAGCTCTGGGGCTTTCTCTGGGGGCAGCTGGCATCGACTGATCTGGGTTCCCTGGTGGCACTGGCCTCAGTCCCAGATGTCTTCCCCAGTGTCACGATCACCTACAGACCACCCTCGGCCCAGCTCCCCTAACCTGTGGTCCCAGTGATGCTGCTCCCTCCACAGCCGGGCCTGGTGGCCCCTATGACCTGGAGTTTGACCCATCAGATTTGCCTTCAAGGCAATTCTGACTTCCCTCAGACCTTGCTGACTCAGCCCCAGGCACAAGCTAGGGTTTCTGCTGGGCCAACCTGGCAAGCAGCGGCTGGATCAGATCACCACTCCCCCCACAAGAAGCCTGGAGACCAGAGGGTCCTCACGCTGGTGCAATTCCTAAGGCTGAGCCCCATGAGCCAGAAAACCCGCCACCACGCCAGGTCCCCAACAGCCCCGCTTCCAGGGTTCCTTTTGCACTCTTCCCTCTCCAGTGACAGGAGTTGCTGGCATTTCCCAAACCAACCCCAGCCTCTTCTCTTCCACTCCGGGTTTGGGCAGGAGGGAGTCAGAAGCCCACCTGAGCCTGGTCTGGCACAAAGGGCGCTGAGGAGCAGGTAAAGTCTGTCTAGCCTTGCAAACCCCAGGGAGCCCGTGATCTGCCAGGGGCCGCCTTCAGGTCCCTCACCACCCCTCCTAGCTCCCCTCTCTCATTCACTGCTTTGAGTGCCAACATCAAGATCTTTCTGCTCCCACCACCTCAGCAGAGCCCCCCCACAGACCCAGCCCCCCAGCACAGACCTGGCCGCCCCCTCCCCCGCCCCCCCGCCAGCACTGACCCGGCCCCCCAGCACAGACCCAGCCCCCCAGTACAGACCTGGTCCCTGCAGCACAGACCCAGCCCCCACCCCTGCCAGCACAGACCCCTGTCCCTCCAAAGCAGCCCCAGAGGTTCCAATGTCTCTTCCTAGGAACCCAAGGTTGAACAGGAGTAGGGGTGGGGTAAGTAGGTAGTGAGTTCTCATCAGATTCCAGAGATGGGGAAGTTCAGAGAAGCGGGGCAGAAACTTCCCTATCAGATATGGCTGCCCCAATCCAGGTCTCAATTCCCAGACACTCTGCTCCAATGTAGTGAGAGACCACAATTAGAATTTCAGAACAGAGATTTTTAATAAGATGTATCAAATTGGATTTAAATATAGGCTTATCTACTCGTTGACCATGTAATGAACAGGTGACAACCTCTCTTAGCCTCAGCTTCCTGTGCTGTAAAATAAGAGTGACACCAGTAATCTGTACCCCACAGGGTTGCAGGGAAAATGAGGAGATTAGACGTGCACAGTGCCCAGCACATTGTCACCGTTCAATAAATGCTCATTGGTGTTATTCCATGTTAAAATGACTGACTCTCAGGACTGACTAAAGAGGTGGCCTACACACAGGTAGAGAGAAGGGGTTCGGGGGCTCACCTGGACTCAGAAATAAACCAGAGGCCAGGAGGCAGTTACAGGCTGTTCTGGGAGCCAAGGGCCTGCAAGGTCACCTAGTCCTTCACTGTGCAGAGGGTAACAGGTCCCACCCAAGGGAGGGTGTGCCCGAAGCCCGGAGGAGGGGAGTGGCGGAACACAGTCAGGCCCCCACCTCCGCGGCCCCACAGCAGGACGCAAGACTGCTGCAGGAGAGCTGCCCGCAATTCTAGGCTCTGCTCTCACCCCAACTTAGGCGCACGCGCGCGCGCACACACACACTCTCTCTCTCTCTCTCATTCCCTGTCACTTTTCCTTCGGCCTCAACCAACCACAAGGCATCAGAGCCCAAGTTCAGGGTTGGGGAGGTGCGACTCTGGGAAGTTCAGAGACAGTCCAGGACAGGGAGCCTGGGACAGAAGAGGGACCTGGTTAGCAGAGGAATAAACAGGACAACAGCACAAGGTGTAACCCAAGGACCAGAGACAGACCTGCGTCCTGACTGCCAGACCCGCGGCCAGCGACAACCCACCCCGCCTGCTGAGACCTGGGCACCGACCCAGCGGGAGAGCCCACAGTGGGTGGCACAGGACCTCCCAGACCACCTGCCAGTCATCCACCTTCCCATCCAGCCTGTGACACCTGAGCAGAGATGCCAGCCCCCCTCCCAGGTCCGGCTGTGCACCCCGTGAACAGCTTCCTCTCCTCCTCTCTCTGCCAGAGAACTGCTCGCCTGCCCCAGGGCAGAGAAGTGCCCCTGTGCTCCACGTCAGCGCCAGGAATAGCGGCCTGATCCACTTGCAGGCTCCTCCCAGGGTCAGGCCAGAGATAGCGCTCAAGGTTGGGTTACTAAGTGAAAGGCTCTCCCCTTCGACTCAACACACAGATCTTTCAGACGCTCTGAGAAGCATCTTATCTGCCGTTTGTTTGAAGGCAAACTCCTCCCTTCTTCCTCCAGCATCTAAAACCAGAGCCAAATAAGGCGACCCTCAGGAGACTAGAATGGCCGCCTGGTGCTCAGTGCATCTAAGGCCGCCTGCAGGACAGCACCCTGACCTGGGGCTCCCTGCGTCTCCCAGAAGCCTTTCCGACCTGGCCCAGCCCAACCCAGATCTCTCTGACTTTGATCTGCTGCTATCACCTATCAGTACAATCATTCAGAAACCTTGGTCTGAGAAATACCAAGCAGAGACAGAGACAGGCCCGAGGGCAGTCCTCAGATGAAAAGGGGAGGCTGCGTGCGCAGTGGTCAGTCCTCGTCTAGAACGCAGCCTGGGGCTAAGAGCGCGGCCTTTCCCTTTGTGGGCCAGCAGTGCTTTCTGTTTACCTGAAGCGCTGGAACAGATAAGAAAACAGGACTGCCTCAGAAATGGCTGGTTTATCCTCAGGGTTTCTGAGTGCCATAGCTATTAACAGACTATAAAGGTCCTCGAGTGCAGGGAGCAGGTCTTCTCCCAGTGCTCCCATGTCCACTTCCTAACTGGTCTGGCAAATACAGACGGGCACTGGCCAAAGAAGTCTCCTCTAGAGGTCGAGGGACCCACGACAGGACAGGTGAATCCGCTGAAGGCCTGTCATCCCTGGATGTGTCCACCTCACCAACACTGTGGGCCTCAGGCTGGTCTAAGCTGGTGCGGGGAAGACCACTTCCTGTGGCAACTCCAAATGCCAAGCTGTTTCAGAAAAGCATTTTATTTTCCTGGGGGGAAAATGACATATAATTCGAATAATGCTAAATGTTGTGTAAGAAAACCGGATCAAATAAAAACAGATGATGAGAACCAGTAGACCTGGGGGATAACACCATGCCTGCCCAAAGCTGCTGGGAGTGAAGACAAGTGACTTCAATATTCTCAGCTGGCAGGGGCTCAGGGTTTTGGGTCCCAAGATGGAGCCAGGGGTGGGGACAAGGCCAGAAGACCAGCTCAACTCAGGTGAGGAGGGGCGAAGTCAGCAAGAGCCTGCACCCCTGGAACAAGCCAGCTGTAAGGAAGTGCACTGCCGAGGGTCAATGCCCACCGCTGAGTGACAAGGGGCTGCCACAATCACAAGGGAGTCACCAGCTAAGTGTAGTCAACAAAAGCTAATACATAAAACTGGAATTTTAACATGTTGTGAAATCCTATCAAATATCAAAAGGAAGCCTGATGTTACGAGTGACCAGTAGTGGTTGCGTTATAGTCTAAAATTAGGCCATGAGTAAAGCCTCCTTTTGGCCCATAAGCCCAGCTCTCAGTGGAGAAGGGTGAGTCATCAGAAACTGACCTTCAAAGACATCCTGCTCCTGTGCTTTACAACTCCTACTCAAAAGAACTGAAAGCAGGCGCTTGGACAGGTATTTGCACACCTATGTCCACAGCAGCGTGTTTGCAC
Source organism: Bos javanicus (assembly GCF_032452875.1). Taxonomy (NCBI): domain Eukaryota; kingdom Metazoa; phylum Chordata; class Mammalia; order Artiodactyla; family Bovidae; genus Bos; species Bos javanicus. Next base: position 50,938,127 of record NC_083874.1, on the reverse strand, counting down.
TACCAAAAGGTGGAAGCCACCCAGGTATCCACCAGTGGACGAAAAGATAAACAAAACATGGTTTACACATACAATGGAATACTCTTCAGTCGAAGAAAGGAATTTTGACATATGACACAACATGGATTAAAGACATTTTGCTAAGTGAAGTAAGCCAGTCACAGAAGGACAAATACTGTAAGACTCCTGCTACATGAGGTACTTAAAGGAATCAAATTCATAGAGACAGGAAGTGGGATGGTGGTTGCCAGGGGCTAGAGAGGGGATTTACTGTTTAGCAGGTAAGGAGTTCTAGTTTGGGATGATGAACCAAGTTTTGGAGACTGATGGTGGTGACGGCTGCACAACAATGTCAACAGGCTCACTGCCACCCAAACTGTACACTTAAGAGTGGTTAAAATGATAAAGCCTATACTCTCATCCTCTGCTTATTTGGGAGGGTTCCAAGCATATCAACACCTGGGGAAAGGGATATGGATCAGAGCTTTGCTTCCCAGCAGGCAAAGCTCTGTGGGCTGGTGCCCCAGGGCCGTTCCGCGCCAGCAGCTGTGGCCATTCTCCTGGGCTGGTGGTGTGGTGGATCCCGCCACCCCGCAGAGGAGGGATGCTCTGCCAGTCAGGTGCCTGCCCACCCTCCGGCCCGAAGACCCCTCCAAAACGCTCCAGCCGGACCTCACAGACAGAGGATGTGCCAGAGGAGACAGAGACACTGCTCAGGGTCCCTCCCAGCCCATACGCTCACTTCTCATTTCCCTGACATGGCCAACTCTGCAGGGGAGTCTGGGAATAAAGGACACCAGGCCTGACTCAGGTGGCTCACAGACAGCCTGGATGGAAGAGCCCACGAGCCAGCTGAGGAAGCGCACTGGCACGCCACGCTGGGGGCACCAGTAATCACCAGAGAGCCTGGACAAGGCCTTTCGGTGAGCTGAGGAGACAGGAACGCCAGCCCATTACTGCCCTGTCCTCGCGTTCCTTCCTTCACAAGAAAACCTAGAGAAACGCGGGCTTTGAGCGGCTCACTTACAAACAGGCGGCGTTGTAGGGTGGCCCAGCTGTGTTCCAGCCCCGACCTCTCCTGACTGGTAAGAGTCATCATGGCCTGAACTCCCAAGGAGGGAGTGGTGGTGATGGGGCCTGACCGCAGGATCTGTTATTTCACAGCCTGCTGAGCAGCAAGAAAGACGCTTAGAACCAGGCAATCGGGGGAACAAGTGATGAGAGAAAAGGTAAGAGGAGAACAGAAATAGACTCAGAACCCACAAACTTCCAACACTGCTGCCCCTGAATATAAGAAAACAACTGCCATGATTTTGGATGCTAAACAGAACTAGGAAAAATTTTTTTTTTGGTTTCAGGCACTGCTGCTGCTGCTGCTAAGTCGCTTCAGTCGTGTCCGACTGTGCGACCCCAGAGACTGCAGCCCACCGGGCTCCCCCGTCCCTGGGATTCTCCAGGCAAGAACACTGGAGTGGGTTGCCATTTCCTTCTCCAATGCATGAAAGTGAAAAGTGGAAGTGAAGTCGCTCAGTCGTGTCGGACTCTTAGCGACCTCATGGACTGCAGCCTACCAGGCTCCTCCGTCCATGGGATTTTCCAGGCAAGAGTACTGGAGTGGGTTGCCACTGCAGGAAAAAAAAGGTGAGCTCATCAGAGGGGAGCTGGCTTTTTGGACTCTCTTGTTGACTATGAGAGCTACTCCATTTTTTCTAAGGGATTCCTGCCCACAGTAGTCTTTAACTCAGAAGTTAAATTCACCCATCCCAGTCCATTTTAGTTCACTGATTCCTAAAATGTCGACGTTCACTCTTGCCATCTCCTGTTTGACCACTTCCAATTTACTTTGATTCATGGACCTAACATTCCAGGTTCCTATGCAATATTGCTCTTTACAGCATTGGACCTTGCTTCCATCACCAGTCACATCCACAACTGGGCATTGTTTTTGCTTTGGCTCCATCTCTTCATTCTTTCTGGAGTTATTTCTCCACTCTTCCCCAGAAGCATACTGGGCTCCTACTGACCTGGGGAGTTCATCTTTCAGTGTCTTATCTTTTTGCCTTTGCATGGGGTTCTCAAGGCAAGATTACTGAAGTGGTTTGCCATTCCCTTCTCCAGTGGACCACATTCTGTCAGACCTCTCCACCGTGACCCACCCGTCTTGGGTGGCCCCACACGGCACGGCTTATAGTTTCACTGAGTTAGACAAGGCTGTGGTCCATGTGACCAGTTTGGTTAGTTTTCTGTGATTGTGGTTTTCATTCTGTCTTCCCTCTGATGGATATGGAGAAGAGGCTTATGGAAGCTTCCTGATGGGAGAGACTGACTGTGGGGAAAACTGGGTCTTGTTCTGACAGGTGGGGCCGTGTTCAGTAAGTCTTTAACGCAATTTCTATTGAAGGGTGGGGCTGTGTCCCCTCCCTGTTATTTGACCTGAGACCAAACTATGGTGGAGGTGATGAAGATAATGGTGACCTCCTTCAAAAGGTCCCATGCACACACTGCTACACTCAGTGGCCCCAACCCTGCAGCAGGCCACTGCCAAGCCAGGCATCCACCGGAGACTCCTGGACACTCACAGGCAAGTCTAGGTCAGTCTCTTGTGGGGTTACTGCTCCCTTCTCCTGGGTCAGTACTTGGGTGCAATCTCAAAAATGACAGAATGACCTCTGTTTGTTTCCAAGGCAAACCATTCAATATCACAGTAATCCAAGTCTATGCCCCAACCAGTAATGCTGAAGAAGCTGAAGTTGAACAGTTCTATGAAGACCCACAAGACTTTTTGGAACTAACACCCAAAAAAGATGTCCTTTTCATCATAGGGGACTGGAATGCAAAAGTAGAAAGTCAAGAGATACCTGGAATAAAGGGCAAATTTGGCCTTGGAATACAAAATGAAACAGGTCAAAGGCTACTAGAATTGTGCCAAGAGAATGCACTGGTCATAGCAAACACGCTCTTTCAACAGCACAAAAGAAGACTCTACACATGGCCATTGGCGGATGGTCAATACAGGAATCAGATTGATTATACTCTTTGCAGCCAAAGATGGAGAAGCTCTATACAGTCAGCAAAAATAAGACCGGGAGCTGACTGTGGCTCAGATCATGAACTCCTTATTGCCAAATTCAGACTTAAATTGAAGAAAGTAGGGAAAACCACTAGACCATTCAAGTATGACCTAAATCAAATCCCTTACGATTATACAGTAGAAGTGACATATAGATTCATGGGATTAGATCTGATAGACAGAGTGCCTGAAGAACTATGGACAGAGGTTTGTGACACTGTACAGGAGGCAATGATCAAGACCATCCCTAAGAAAAAGAAATGCAAAAAGGCAAAATGGTTGTCTGAGGAGGTCTTACAAATAGCTGAGAAATGAAGAGAAGCAAAAGGCAAAGGAGAAAAGGAAAGATTCAAGCATCTGAAAGCAGAGTTCCAAAGAATAGTTAAGGAGAGATGAGAAAGCCTTCCTCAGCGATCAATGCAAAGAAATAGAGGAAAACAACAGAATGGGAAAGACTAGAGATCTCTTCAAGAAAATTAGAGATACCAAGGGAACATTTTATGCAAAGATGGGCACAATAAAGGACAGAAATGGTATGGACCTAACAAAAGCAAAATATATTAAGAAAAGGTGGCAAGAATACACAGAAGATCTATATAAAAAAGATATTCATGACCCAGATAACCATGATAGTGTGATGACTGGACTAGAGCCAGACATCCTGGAATGAGAAGGCAAGTGGGCCTTAGAAAGCATCATCATGAACAAAGCTAGTGGAAGTGATGGAATTTCAGTTGAACTATTTCAAATCCGGAAAGATGATTCTGTGAAAGTGCTGAACTCAATATGCCAGCAAACTTGGAAAACTCAGCAGTGACCACAGGACTGGAAAAGGTCAGTTTTCATTCCAATCCCAAAGAAAGGTAATGCCAAAGAATGCTCAAACTACCACACAATTGCACTCATCTCACATGCTAGCAAAGTAATGCTCCAAATTCTCCAAGCCAGGCTTCAACAGTACGTAAACTGAGAACCTCCAGATGTTCAAGCTGGATTTAGAAAAGGCAGAGGAACCAGAGATCAAATTGCCAACATCCACTGGATCATGGAAAAAGCAAGACAAGAGAGTTCCAGAAAAACATCTACTTCTGTTTTATTGACTACGCCAAAGCTTTAGACTGTGTGGATCACAACAAACTGTGGAATATTCTTCAAGAAATGGGAATACCAGACCACCTGACCTGCCTCCTGAGAAATGTGTATGCAGGTCAAGAAGCAACTGTCAGAACTGGACATGGAACAACAGACTGGTTCCAAGCCGGGAAAGGAGTATGTCAAGGCTGTATATTGTCACCCTGCTTCTTTAACTTATATGCAGAGTACATCATGAGAAATGCCAGGCTGGATGAAGTACAAGCTGGAATCAAGATTGCCAGGAGAAATATCAATAACCTCAGATATGCAGATGACACCACCCTTATGGCAGAAAGTGAAGAACTAAAGGGCCTCTTGGTGAAAGTGAAAGAGGAGAGTGAAAAAGTTGGCTTAAAGCTCAACATTCAGAAAACTAAGATCATGGCATCCAGTTCCATCACTTCATGGCAAATAGACAGGGAAACAATGGCAACAGTGGCTGACTTTATTTTGGGGGGGGCTCCAAAATCACTGCAGATGGTGACTGCAGCCATGAAATTAAAAGACTCTTGCTCCTTGGAAGAAAAGCTATGACCAACCTAAATAGCATATTAAAAAGCAGAGACATTACTTTGACAACAAAGGGCCATCTAGTAAAAGCTATGGTTTTTCCATAAGTCATGTATGGATGTGAGAGTTGGACTGTAAAGAAAGCTGAATGACAAAGAGTTGTGATTGGAGAAGACTCTTGAAAGTCCCTTGGACTGCAAGGAGATCCAACCAGTCAATCCTAAAGGAGATGAGTCCTTAGTGTTCACTGGAAGGACTGATGCTGAAGCTGAAACTCCAATACTTTGGCCACCTGATATGGAGAGCTGACTCACTGGAAAAGACCCTGATGCTGGGAAAGATTGAGGGCAGGAGAAGGGGACAACAAAGGATGAGATGGTTTGATGGCATCACTGACTCGATGGACATGAGTTTGAGCGAGCTCCAGGAGTTGGTGATGGACAGGGAAGCCTGGTGTGCTACAGTCCATGGGGTTGCAAAGAATCGAACATGACTGAGTGACTGAACTGAACTGGCTCTTTGGAACAGGCCCAGATGGACAGAGATCAGCATGGAGGTCACTGCTGGGCCCTTCCCATTAGTGTCCAGGCACAGATGGGCACAGGCCCCTCTGCTATCAGCAATGTTAGTCTGACTCACGTTGAGCACCGGCCTCGGGAGTCTCATTCAAATAGGTCTTGCTGCATTTTCTCACAAGGCAAACACCACCCTATTGTTTTTTATCGAACACCAAGTGTGTCTTTATCTTACGTATACAGACCACAACTGGCTTCTGCAGGTACCAGGTTCCTACGTTATTGATTAACAGTCCTAGCAGATATATTGATGCAAAATGCCCCAGGTTGATTTCTTCCTCCTTGGTCAAGCTTAATTTGGCGACAGTAAAAATAGCTGGGTTTTCACCTGAATGCACCCCAGTGCAGAGCCCTGGTACACAGTGACCTCTAGGGCAGGGCGGGACAGGATGACCACTCTCAGTGAGCATGCTGAGTGGTGATTTCAGCAAGGCAAACCTCACTTGTAATGACTGTCTCCTCCACAGGCCTCTACTCCCTGAAGCACACCGCCAGCCATTTCCCAGCAACAAAGGTCGTCCTTGTAGATTTGGAAAGAACTGTGAGGGGCGCCTGGGCTCTGCCGAGTAATCCCCAACAGTTCCTCCTGCTCTTTAACTGCCACAACCCAGCATCCACCCAGAAGTCAACCAGGAAGGGCCCCGAAAACCACCACCCAACCTGCTGAGATGTGCCCCTCGGCAAATGTGAGGCCAGAGACGTCCCTAGTGGAGAAAGGCGGGCAGAGGGGGAACCTGGCCCGTAGAAAAGCTTCTTTCCATGGTCAACTCTACTATTAATATTAATAGTTCTAGCCAGCTTGTCATTGAAGCTAGATCCAAAAAGTCTCCCAACATCGTGACCAATCACCTTTCCAGTGAAACAGGAAGAGACAGGCTAATCCTTGCCATGAAAGGCTGAGGTGGGAAGCTAGGTGAGGTTAGCCCTGGTGATGGAGCAGGTACAAAGGGAGCCCCATTGTGTCAAGAGTGACGGAGGCAGCTGACTGCTCCCCATCTGCTGAGCGGGGTTCAGTTGCCCAAAGTGGCGGGTTTACTCACAGCCCTGCCGGTCTGGAGAACGCAAGGCCTCTCAGCAAAGTCAGAAAGCCCAGCCCCCTCGGCCGAGGGCCCCCTCCTGTTGCCCAGCTGTCGTCCTGAGTCAGGAGCACCCCGAGGTCACCACACAAACAGACCCTAGCCTCCTAACAGCTCACCAAGGAACCCTGTGCGGATGAGGAAAGACGGTTGTAGAGTCGGGTACCCCAGGGTCCACTCTAAGTGCCACTTTGAAGGGTGACCACCTCTCCCAGCTTTGGTTTTCTCACTTGTGAGATGGGAATAATAACAGCACCTCGTCCCTCACTGGGTCCTTTGGGGACTTAGTTAAGCCACACTAACCGCCTAGTATACAGTAGGCTCGAAGTTTTTGTCAGCTGCCATTACTACTCTCAAGACAGAGACCTGAAGGACAGAGGTGCCGAGACAGCTGGAAGCGGCCCTGGCATTATGTGAAGTTGCTAGGAGAGCCTACAGACAGCTTCTCCTTCTACCTGATGAACTGAGGTTTTTGAAGAACAACCAAGTGATGTGGAAATCGGGTAAAAGAGGTGTCTATTTCTGTTAAGTATTGCCTAGACCCCCTCCTTGTGGATGCCAGGCTGCTGGGCAATGACCCAGGAAGGCAGGGGGCACGGCCGCCTAATGAGGCACAACCACTAGGCATCCCCACGACCCCCCACCCCACCACAGCAGCAGCTGGAGCTGGCGACCCCCAAGAGTCCTCCTACCAGCCCCTCACTCTCCTGCCCCTTCCACTAGGCCCACAGAGTGGAAAGGTCCAGTCCAGGAGGAATTCCTTTAGATCTCCAAGATGAAGTCTGGTGACCCTTAGCTCCCGATTCTATGCTGCACACGCCAACGTTACTAACCACGCCCTGAGTCTACTCCACAGACCTGAGGTACAGGAGACATGGAATGAATGAGTGAATGGAGGACTGAACAAAAGGTGTCTTGCACCTTTTACCTCAGCTAGAAAAGCTGTTTGTAGCTGGCCTTGCAGGCAAGCTCAGATACGGCCTCAGCTGGCTCCTCTCTGAAGCAATGGCAGAGTGCAACTAAGAAAAGATATGAATATCCTGTCAGTCTGAAGTTCTGAAGGAAGGTGCCACTCGCACTTTGGTCAATTTAAATCCTTCGAGAGATCTTGGCTCATCCTGAACTTCTCTGAAATGGTTGAGGGTATCAGGGCCATCACTCTATCCCAGAAGGAATCCATGTGACTAGGAGGATATCTTGGAATGAGTGAAGCCAGCACAAACAGCTCAGGATCCCAGGCCTAGCTGGGCTGGGGAGAGTGGGCCCCACAGCCCCAGGATTCACCTTCTCAAGAGGGGGGGACCCTCCCGAGAGCCTTTCCTTCAGATCCGTAGGCCTAGGGCACTGTGCCCATAGCTGTGAGGAATTCATGGTTACCCACGGCTGCCCGGGGTGCTGGACAGGGACTGGGGTGGAGGGGGGAATACTGATCTTTTATAAACTACCCATGATACGCCTACTCTCAGAAGCAAAAACCCATTTTTACTCAAAAACAATCTGGTCCACTCTAAAATCCTCCAGGCTGACAAGGTATCCCAGGCTACCAAATGGACTTATTTCAGGGGTAAATGGAAAAGCTCAGAGGGAATCAAGACACTACCAAAAAGAAAATCTAATGGAATTCTTTTTTTCCCCTAAGGAAAATGCAATTGAAAGGCGCTAGAATCTTCCCTGGACCATTCTGATTTACAGTCTTGAAGCAGGCATATCCCTGGGAAAAGACAGATGCCTGGGCTCCCAAGAACAAAGCTCTCCATGTCACCACATACACCCAGGGATAACCTCTAGAGGAAAAGTGTGTGCGTGTGCCTGCACTTGTACGTGTGTGGGGGGGGTGGGGTTGCCCTTCTCCAGCTTCAGAAAACCTCTCGAGTCTAAAAGGCTGAGAATGTGTAAGGGCAGCCGGAGGGAGTGAGTCACCTTTTCCATCGCACCACAGATCTAATGAGGAAAAAGCCACCAAGCCCAGCACTGGGACAAGGAGGCAAGTGGTACTGGCTTCTCGAAACTAAAAGGGTTGGCATCTACAGCCATACCACCCTGAATGCTCCTGATCTTCTCTACAAGGGTGGGCAGCCTTGACAGCACACAGCAGCAAGCTTCCTGGTTGCAAGCTGATGAGGCTTCCCAGAAGAGTGGATAGGAAAGTGCATTTCCTGGAGGAGGAAGCCACTCCCTCAAGAAGCCAAGGCCAAGTGTGGACAGCAGAAGGCCAGGGCGGGCTACTAATACTGCCACGATCCGCTCGCTGGCGGTTCTTGGTGGGTTTGAGACCAGCTCTCAGGGCAGGAGCTGGGCCCTCCTCATCCCTGTAGTGCCCCACCCCCGGCCCAATACAGCCGCTGCAGACCTGGCTTCACTGGCTCTGGGGCTAAGCCTGCCACAGCGGAAATAGCCCATTTCAATAAAATGCACTTATTTCCCTTCACTTCTTTGTGGCTCATCTGAAAAATGGAGGCAATACCACCATCCACCTCTTGGGATTGTTATAAAGATTAGATGACTAACTTGAAAAGCAGCACAGTGCCAGGCACGAAGTAAGTGGATAATATACTATAAGTATTACTGTTACTGTAAAAAAATAAAGGGCTAGAAGGAAAGGCACTTCTGGAGACTGGGTGGAGGGCAGGCATGAAGTCAGCATAGTGAGACTCACATCTGCATGGAGACCTCACTGAGAACCACTGCTCACTGCTCACAAGACTCCCACATTGTATGGGGCCAAGATGCAGCTGAGGAGATACAGACTTAATGAATTTAAGAAGAAGGAAAAAAACCCAGAACACCCAACCACACTTTTATGCAGCATTTATATCAGCTACAAATAGATCTCCTGGACAGAGATGAACATAATAGTCAAATTTCAAAAGGGCTGCATCATGAAGAACTAAACACAGACCAAAAGATTTATATGAAAATGTTAACTATTGTCTCTGGATAGCAAAAGTATGGGTATATTACTTTTTATAAGGAAGAGCTATTTCTGTAAATTAAAAAGTTCTTTAAAAACAAAGCCATGTTTTTCTGTGTGAGAACCTGGCTGTCCCCAGGAGCAGCGGCCTGGGCTCTGGATAAGCGGCACTAAGTCAGGGTTTGGAGAAAGCCACTCTGGCCCCTGACCACACTGGGCTTGGTCCCCACACTCGTGTCAGCGTCTGCTGGGCAAAGCCCTCATCCACTAATGAGGCTGTCAGTCCTTACCATCTTCAATGCCAGCATTTTAGTTACAACCATCCCATGTTGCATCCCTCCTTTTAGAGAATCTCAACTCTGGGGAGCCACCATATAAACCAAATATAGATTTTTTCCCCGGTGGCTAACCACACTGACCGCGGGGAAGCAGGTGCCCGTGGGCACAGGGCCACAGCAGCACGGGTGCAGGCAGAGCCTCAGGGCCTGTGCTCGGGCCTGGGCCGCCTCTCAACAAGGCTAGTCTTACTTCTGTTTGGAAGGGTTCATCCTAGGGAAAGACCCCACCACTCTAGTGGCCTCACACTCACAGGGCAGTCCCAACACCCTGGTGCTGGCTCCAAGCCCACCCGCGCCTCCCAGTTTCCCTGGACACCTTTCACCAAAAGCAGCCTTCCTCTCCTCACCCGCCAAACCAATTTCCTCATTGTTTATACCAACCTAACTGAAAAGGCTTATGTGAGATGTGAAGGAAAGGCGTCTGTCAAGTTTCAAGACTGGATGAGAGCAGTTGCTGCTAAGTCGTTTGTCTGACTCTGTGCGACCCCATAGACGGCAGCCCACCAGGCTCCGTCGTCCCTGGGATTCTCCAGGCAAGAACACTGGAGTGGGTTGCCATTTCCTTCTCCAATGCATGAAAATGAAAAGTGAAAGTGAAGCCGCTCAGTCATGTCCGATCCTCAGCGAGTCCATGGACTGCAGCCCACCAGGCTCCTCCGTCCATAGGATTTTCCAGGCAAGAGTACTGGAGTGGGGTGCCATTGCCTTCTCCGGGATGAGAGCAGTATTAGAGCCGAAAACCCTGGCTGCATCTGGAGGGCGGGGGAGGCTGACGAAGCAGTGCAGCAGAGTCGTTTGGGGGCAGGCAGGACTTCAAACCCCCGCCACATGCCCCTGGCCAGCTGAGCAGACTGGACCCACAAAGAGCAGCCGCCTTTTATACTCCATTACCCCTGCGTGCTGGGCGGGCCAAGGCTTTTGAAAATGCAAAAGTGTTTTGCATTAAGCACTTGAACAAAACAGACTGTGTCTCTAAATCCAAAAAGAATTAAAAGCCCAAGGCCATCTTTAGGAGCCTGTGGTCCCCCAGTGTCCTTGTGACCAGGCTGTCTTCATGTGATGCCAGGTCCCAGACCTTGGGCTGTCACTAGGGAATGGGGGACAGGGCATGGGGCTTCATTTAAGCGCAGGCCTACCGGAGCAGATCTGTCGAGTTAAAGCCTGAGGTCACAAACCTGGGGACTCAGAATCAAAACTGGTGCCAAGAGCCCACTCACTAAAGACTAGTCCCATCTGCTTTTGTGAAGAGTTGCAACTGAGGGTCCCAGAAAGAAGAGGTGAGCCTGCCTCTTCATTGCTGTTAACAATGTACGTTATTGTTATGAATATTATACATCTTATATTTAAACTATTATATATATTATTAATATTTTGAAGTATTTCAAGGGCATTTTCTAATGTAATGTAAATAAGCATGCAAATTAAGAATACAATTTGAAACCAGACAGACATGGGTTCAATTCAAGGCTCAGGGAGTTACTCTCTGACTTTAGGGCAGTTAAATTCATCTCTCTGAACCTGTGTCCGCATCTCTGAAATAGGAAACCACCAGCACAGGACTGCTATATGGATTAAATAAGATAATATACACAAAACACCTGAACAAGATCTAATTAGAAACAGCAACATTTACTTAGTGCTTGGCACTAAATTACACAAGGCATTTAACAACTATTGGAGCAAGAGGTGAGATTCCAAGGGAAAGTGAAAGACAAAGTTATTTAAAAAAAAAAAAAAACAGAAAAAAACTTTTATTCATTCATGGGAGGCCGAATGATACATGGAAGCATGTCAGGCCTTGGGTCAGATCCCCGGGGAACCATGGTCAAGCCATCACAGCCTAAGAGTCAGGTTCCCTGACTGTAAGGTCTGGGATAACTTACCCAGAAGGACTATAAAAAGAATCAAAGCCATGTCCATAGAGCTTCCAGCCCAGCATGGGGTACCTCACTAGGTGCTTAGTAGTCACAGAGGAGCACAGCTTTGGGGTTAAGACTGGTGGGTCTGAATCTCAGCCCTACAACCTCCTAGTTGTAGGACCATGAACAAGGTTCATGCTTTCTCTGCTTCAGTTCCTTCATCTATACCAGTGGTCCCCAGCTTTTAGGCACTGGGGACCAGTTTCATGGAAGACAATTATTTTTCATGGATGGGGCGAGGAGGATGGTTTTGGGACGATTCTCATATTCTCATAAGCAGTCCCCAACCCCGATCCCTTGCAGGTTCAGTTCACAGTAGGGCCTGAACTCTAATGCCGCTGATCTGGCAGGAGGTGGAGCTCAGGGGGTAACGTGAACAGTGGGGAGCGGCTTTAAATACAGATGAAGCTTCACTCACTCACTCACTGCTCACCACCTGCCCTGGGGCCCAGTTCCTAACAGACCACAGACTGGCAGCAGTCTGGGGCCCGGGGCTTGGGGACCTCTGATCTGTATGATGGGGATGGTAAGAAACCTATTTCACAGGGTTGTTACAAGGACTAAAAGAGCTGACTCATAAAAATGCCTGATACACCATAACCACTTGATAACTATTCGTTCTTTTATTTAGCTTTTATTAATTATTCAACAATTAATAATTAATATTAAATGTTCAAAAACTTAGACCACTGGCCTCAAACTCTTCTTGTCCTGCTAGTTTTAATCTAGGAATTGCTTCCAGACACCCAGATTCTCCAGGCCCACCTGCAGAGAGGCTCAGAAACAAAGCTTGTCTATCCAGTAAGAAGTCATGAGTGAATTCTTTAAAGCTCCAGGTTCCTGGAGGCTTTTTCCTGGGCTGGCCACCAAAAAAAGTCATGAATTTTTTAGCTGCTGATAAAGCTTTTCCTCCACTGGGCTCAAAAGCCCAACTTACAGCTTTCATATGAAAGACTCTATAGAAGTGGTTCTCAAAGGCAAGTGATCTGAGCCCCTCAGGAACATCTGGTAACGTCTGGACAACACTGCTGGTTGTCATAACTGAGTGGATACTACTGGCGCATAGTAGGCAGAGGCCAGGGATGCTGCCAACCACACAGTGCACAGGGCAGCTCTGTGTTCCCCCTGCCAAAACCATCCAACCCAAATATCAAGGCGCCAAGGGTGAGACACCCTGCCCTACAGGGAATCTGCTTATACAGGTAAGTGGGGTGGAGGACGGGACCGGACACACAGTGGACTCTACACGACAGTGGCCGCCAGGTGCAGACGACACGTGCATCTAAGCAAGAACTGCTGGGCAAATGAGAACACAAAAACGATTTGAGATAGTGGGGTATCTGGACTATGAGTGGAAAAAAATTTTTTTCTATGAGAGTTGTTACTATATTCAGTGACCAGACCACTCAGTGGAAGCAAAAATGACCCAAAGCTGCATCTCTCAGTTCTGATAATTCACACACCCGTGACTCGGAATATCCTGCTCAGAGCCCAGACCAACAAATGAATTACACGAGGGAGGGGAAAGTGGTGTAAATGATCCTTTCTGCAAATTCAAGTTTAAAGTTTAACAACTTAACAAAGCTTACTCCAGAAACTCACTCTGTCCTCTCTCCTGTGTATGTTCAAACTCCTCTTCATCTTTAATCACTCAAGTACTCACCGGGGAATCAAGGGGTCAGTCAATTTATTCAAGGTCTCTGCAATCAGGACACTTTTGGACAGCGGTGGGGACCTTAATTCTCTAACTAGAGCCAAGGCTGTAAAATTACAAACCTACAGCGCGCTATGAAGGGCAGAGAGCTGACCCAGGCTACGCTGGGGAGCGAGGGTGAGGTACCACTCAGCGTCACCGATGCGACGCAAGAGTGAGATGGGAAGGATTAATAAGAGTTACTTGCACTGAGTCAAGAGAGGTATGATTTTGCAAGCCATACAGAGGAAACACCATTTGCAAAAGCCATACGGGAGGAGAGGCCTAGGGAGGTTGAGGAAGTGGAAACAGAATCTGCTAGCAAGGCTAGAACATGAAGGACCTCTCAAGGCCTTTGGAAATGTTGGTCTTTATTCTAATAATAGGAAGGGAAAAGAAATGTTTAAACCCTTAACTTTTATAGGTTCTACTCTGGCACACTCAAGGGTTAGGTGAGGAACAGCTCTCCCCAAAACCTCTTTATCCTCAGGTAAATCAAAACTTCTGGCCTATCACACAGAAACCCAGGCCAGCAGCAAAGCCTCAAACTAAATGGAAAACAAGAGACCATGACCAAAAGTAAGGAGGAGCAGTTTTCTCTCCAAAGTAAGGATGAGCAAGCTGAAAGCCCAGTGGGCCGCGGTCCTGGCCCCCCCTGCATCAGGGAGAGGGGAGATCTGCAGTGCTGAGAGAAATAGCTGGTGCCACAGCCCTTGTCAAGAGCCACAGATCCCCGGAGGACCCCACAAGCAGCCCACCCCCTCCTGGTTGAGGGGTGAGCGTGTTCAGGCTGGCCCAGACCACAGGCAGCTGTCCCTTTTGCCCCATTCCTGTGCCTTTGTCTGGACAGGCCCTGGGATTGATGCTTTCTGTAGCTCTTTCTAGAAACCCTACTCACTACCAGCTACTGTGCCAGCTCTGGGCACCTTACTGTCTCCATCTCATACCCCTTCTTTGCTCATCCTCTTCTTCCTCCTCCCTTTCTAGAGACCTTCCTCCTTGTGGTCACTGGGTCTGTCTCAGGTCACACATGGTGTTAGAATGACTGCTTGCCACTTACTAGCTCTGACCTTGGGCAAACTCTTCTTTAATAAGACCCACCTCATGGAGCTGTCCCCTAATTAAAAGCTGAAGGATATATAGTGTTCAGCACCAGGTCTGACCCACAGCAAAAACTCAGAGCCACTCCCAGGATTCTATACAGAGAAGATGAGAAGGGAGAGGAACCCAAGGTAACGTCACAAGGAGGGTGCTGCAGAGACACCTGTGCAGGCAGAGGACCCGGGAGGGGACAGCCTGCCAACCAACACACCCTTGGAATCAAGTAGAGAACATGATGTACAAAAGGCCCTGCCTTCAAGCAACCTACGTTCCAGCAGGAGGACGAAGGCAGCCAAGGAACCCGCGAGCAATGTGCTGGGAAGGGAAAAGAGGCGGGCAAAGTGGGGAGAGAGTGCAGGCTAGGGTGTTACGTTTGATGCGGTGGGGAGAGGGAAGGTGGGTGGAAGGCCTCTCTGACCAGGTGACAGCTGAGCAAGAATCAAGAGAACACAGGCCGGGTGGATTTCGGAGCAAAGAGAAAGGCAGAGGGGAAGGGAACGGCAAATACCACAAATACCAAGGAGCACTGGAGCAGTGCACAGCGGCAGCCTGCCCATGGAGGGCCTGGCTGGTCACCTAAGGACTGGTTTTTACTCTGAGTGACAAGGGAAGCATCTAGAGGGTCTGGGGGAGAAAGCAGACAGCAGGGGCAAGAGCAGGAGGAGGGAGATCAGTTATAAGGCGGATGACGTGACTCTGGAGTTGAGGGTCCCATGGCTGCCTCAGGCTGGTGGGGATTCTGGCGGGGAGATCCGGAATGACTCTCAGCAACTGGGATCCCCACCTTTCCCCTGACAGCTTCCTGTCTTCAGCAGCCCCATCCACCCACAAGCAAAAATTCAGAAAAGTGGTGTGGGCCAAGGGAGGGTGCTGAGTCCTCCCTGCCTGTACACTGGACAGTATATGACTTTATGTTTTGCCTCAGTCCCGCGATCACAGTATGACAGATAAGGAAGCAGAAGCTCAGGGAACTGGAGAGACTCCACCTAGATTCCTGAGCCAGCGTGGCTTTTGGTGGCTCCACGCAGAGTCCTTGCTGGGACATTGTGTCATCCGACACCTGGTGAAGAAGGTACTGTGCTGGGCTTTACCCTGGAAAGGCTTCCCGGGGCAATGAAAAATGCCTCATCAGAGTTTCTGATTTTAAAAAAAAAAAAGCATAAATGGCTCAAACAAGCCAGCTGTAATTTCTTAGCAGAGATTCTGGATCATTCAATTCTTTCCTTGTTTACCCCTGCGCTGAGTGAGAGAGCAGCGTCAGACATGAAGGCGGTGCGCAGGCAAAGCAGGCTGCGCTGCCAGCCTGCACCGACTGCGGACTGGGGACAGGCCGGCTGGTTGGCCAGTGATCCAGGTAGGGCTCTCCTCCTGCAAGCACTCACCTTTGCATCTTCAAATTACAAAGAGCAAAAACAGGCACATTTTACAGGCTCAGAAACCCCGTGCAAAGGCCAATCAGCCTTCTGAACTCCATGGAGACATCCTAGGGACTCTGCTGAAGCAGAATTTTTCATTTTACATCCATACATTGCCAAATGTCAGTCCTAACCCAGAAGAACATGAATAAAACCCCAGTATCTGGACCTACAACAGTTAAATAGCAAGGGAAGAGTCTCAAAGGGAAAGGGGACCAGAAATGGAACATGAATTCACAAACATCTTTCGAACTGATGTTATTTCCATCCATTCAGCAGACATTTACTGAGCATATACCACGAGTCAGCACTGTTCTAGGTTCTGTGGAAACAGAGGCTGAGAGAAAAAGATCACCTTCCTGAAGCTTACAAGGGGAAGCAGGCACACTCAAAAATCAGAGAGGTTAAGCCATCTACCCAGGTCCTAGCACTAAGGGGATTTGAATTTAGCTTTTATTACACTTGCCACCTGTCTACTAGGAAAGTGGTTATCCGTGTTATAACTACCAGCTTTCTGTGTTTCTTTCTGTGGCTAGGGGGTGAGGGGGAGGGAGGAAACAGGTGGGGAGACAGGGGAAGAAATAGGCTGAGAAGAAGGTACTTTCCTCGGATGGGTGTCTGAGGGCTGCTGTGGAATCAGTGCTGGATTGCAGCAGCATGCAGTAAAGAGGAAATGCATTTAGCTTGGATTCAGGACTTAGGTCCTTGTCAAAACACAAGCATCCCAGCAAGTCACTAAACCTCTCTGTATTTCAGTATCTCTAAGAAAGAGGGCCTAGAGCCAGACATCCTGGAATGTGAAGGCAAGTGGGCCTTAGGAAGCTTCACTACGAACAAAGCTAGTGGAGGTGATGGAATTCCAGTTGAGCTATTTCAAATCCTAAAAGATGCTGTGGAAGTGCTGCACTCAATACGTCAGCAAAGTTGGAAAACTTAGCAGTGGCCACAGGCCTGGAAAAGGTCTGTTTTCATTCCAATCCCAAAGGCAACCCCAAAGAATGTTCAAGCTACCGCACAATTGCACTCATCTCACATGCTAGTAAAGTAATGCTCAAAATTCTCCAAGCCAGGCTTCAGCAATACATGAACCGTGAACTTCCAGATGTTCAAGCTGGTTTTGGAAAAGGCAGAGGAACCAGAGATCAAATTGCCAACATCTGTTGGATCATTGAAAAAGCAAGAGAGTTCCAGAAAAACATCTATTTCTGTTTTACTGACTATGCCAAAGCCTTTGACTGTGTGGACCACCACAAACTGGAAAATTCTTCAAGAGATGGGAATACCAGACCACCTGACCTGCCTCTTGAGAAACCTGTATCCAGGTCAGGAAGCAACAGTTAGAACTGGACATAGAACAACAGACTGGTTCCAAAAAGGAAAAGGAGTATGTCAAGGCTGTATTCCTGCTTCTTTAACTTATATGCAGAGTACATCATGCGAAATGCCAGGCTGGATGAAGCACAAGCTGGAATCAAGATTGCTGGGAGAAATACCAATAACCTCAGATATGCAGATGATACCACCCTTATGGCAGAAAGTGAAGAAGAACTAAAGAGCCTCTTGAAAGTGAAAGAGGAGAATAAGAAAGTTGGCTTAAAGCTCAACATTCAGAAAACTAAGATCATGGCATCCAGTCCCATCACTGCATGGCAAACAGATGGGGAAAGAATGGAAACAGTGGCTGACTTTATTTTGGAAGGCTCCAAAATCACTGCAGATGGTGACTGCAGCCATGAAATTAAAAGATGCTTACTCCTTGGAAGGAAAGTTATGACCAACCTAGACAGTATTAAAAAGCAGAGACATTACTTTGCCAACAAAGGCCTGTCTCGTCAAGGCTACAGTTTTTCCAGTAGTCATGTATGGGTATGAGAGTTGGACTATAAAGAAAGCTGAGCGCCAAATAACTGATGCTTTTGAACGGTTGGAGAAGACTCTTGAGAGTCCCTTGGACTGCAAAGAGATCCAACCAGTCCCTCCTAAAGGAGATCAGTCCTGGGTGTTTATTGGAGGGACTGATGTTGAAGCTGAAACTCCAATACTTTGGCCACCTGATGCGAAGAGCTGACTCATTTGAAAAGACCCTGATGCTGGGAAAGATTGAGGGCAGGAGAAGAAGGGGATGACAGAGGATGAGATGGTTGGATGGCATCACCGACTCAATGTACATGAGTTTGGGTAAACTCCGGGAGTTGGTGATAGACAGTTCTTCTGAACTGAAGAAAGAGGGCACAAGGAATGGTAAATGGCCGCATCCTACCTAACAAACAATTTAAGCCTTGTTCATAGCTGCTGCCTAGGACCCTTTGGTAAGGAGACTTCTGAAGCCACATTTGGGCTGAGCAGATAGAGCTGGAATTGGTGAGTGATGTCTCCCATGAGCTTGGGAGAGTGATCAGCTGGGCAACCCAACACTTTCGATGATTTGAGGTATCCGAGTGGGAGCCATTTCAATTTTGGTGACAGAATTTAAAAACCTCTGACTTCCTGACTTTCTAACCAATTCACAGAGTTTTCCTTAAAAAGACAGATGGCCTATTTTCTGACATAAGACTGGAGATGCTGCTGTGTTTAACTGCCACCTTAAATAGTTTTGTTACTATCGCATATGCCCAAGAACCTAGAAAGACTTTTATTATTTAGAATGCTTCACTGAACATGAGCTCACCCAGCACCAGGACTTGGGGGTGCAGTTTCCTAAGATCTTCCCACTCATTTTGTATGTGGCTTTGCCACCCACCCATCAAGAGTAAAGTCTACCCACTCCTCCCACCACCACACACACACACACACTGAAGTTTTGCTGCATAGGCCTGTGCCTTCTCTGACTGAGAGAGTGTGATGGAAGTGACATGCTGAGACTTGTGAGTCCGGGCAGTGAAAAAGCCAGGCTGATCATTACTCTAAAGTTATATAAAGTTTGGGGAAATCTGGGTGAAAGGTACACAGAACTGCTTGTACTATTTCTGCAAAGCTTTTATAAAGTCTGGAATTTTTTCAAAATTAGAAGTTAAATGAAAAGTTTTTTGTTTCTTTTGTTTTTTTTTTAAGGGAGGCCTGGGAGTTGCTACTTTTGCACTCTGATGCCAAAGGAGCCCAGACCTCTTGAGGCTGTCACACTGTGCGGCCCCAGTCAGCCTCACTGAGAGGCCATGTGGAGGCAGCTGGAGGTGGAAAGGACACCAGATGCATTTGGAGTTTTTTGTTTGTTTCGTTTTTGCATTTGAAAGAACAATTTCTTATTATAATGAAGCAGAAGTATAAGATTTCACTGAAACTGAAACAACTGACAGAATGCTACAAAACTTAAACTTTCATGGGAAACAAAAGGGTCAGATCAAGCCAGTAGCAGTGGAAAAGCCCAAGCCTGGACTGCATACAGATGGAGAGAGTAACTTCTCAGCCTGTGCATCACCTGACCCCTCCCAGCAGTGAGACAGCCACAGTCATGCTCCTATCCCCCTCTCCCTTCCAAAGAATCTGCCAAACCAAATAGCTTCTTCCTCTGTGATACAGGTGTAAGCCAAACCAAGAATATCCCTTTAGACAGCTATAAATATGAAAGCCAAGAAGGAAAGTGTGTAAATCCCATTCAAGGGTAGAAAGCACACAGACTCAGCCCAGCCCCCTCTAGGTCATCCTCTATGCTCCAGCCCCAGTGAGCAGAGACACATCTTTCTGGCCAAGTTCTGCCAAATTATAGAATCTTTAATGGCAAGATTTAGGGTAATTTACTACATAAAGATCTGTTTAGTCAAGGCTATGGTTTTTCCAGTGGTCATGTATGGATGTGAGAGTTGGACTGTGAAGAAAGCTGAGTGCTGAAGAATTGATGCTTTTGAACTGTGGTGTTGGAGAAGACTCTTGAGAGTCCCTTGGACTGCAAGGAGATCCAACCAGTCCATTCTAAAGGAGATCAGCCCTGGGTGTTCTTCGGAAGGAATGATACTAAAGCTGAAACTCCAGTTTCAGCTCGTGCTGAAGAACTGACTCTTCATGCCACCTCATGCGAAGAGTTGACTCATTGGAAAATACCCTGATGCTGGGAGGGATTGGGGGCAGGAGGAAAAGGGGACAACAGAGGATGAGATGGCTGGATGGCATCACCGACTCGATGGATGTGAGTTTGAGTGAACTCTGGGAGATGGACAGGGAGGCCTGGCGTGCTGCGATTCATGGGGTCGCAAAGAGTCGCACACGACTGAGCGACTGAACTGAACTGAACTGAACTGAATGTGTATTACTGCAGGGAGATCCAACCAGTCCATCTTAAAGGAAATCAGTCCTGAATATCCATTGGAAGGACTGATGCTGAAGCTGAAACTCCAATACTTTGGCCACCTGGTGCGAAGAGCTGACTCACTGGAAAAGACCCTGATGCTGGGAAAGATTGAAGGCAGGAGGATAAGGGGACGACAGAGGATGAGACGGTTGGATGGCATCACTGACTCAATGGACATGAGTTTGAGTACGCTCCAGGAGTTGGTAATGGACAGGGAAGCCTGGTGTGCTGCAGTCCGTGGGGTCGCAAAGAGTCGGACGAGACTGAGCGACTAAAGTGACTGACTACATAGTAACAGACACCCAAAACATATGTCAAACTTCCACCTGAGGGAAAAAGCCTTAAATTCTGGTTTGGTAAGACCTGGCTTTCCAAATGGGTCTTTGAACCCAATCCTTGGGCTGATATAGCTCCTTGCCCAAGTGCTTTTGTTTCCTGAGTTGCTTTTTATAGAGCATCCCTACTCTTATTTCAATAAGAAATCTCCTTGCATATCTAAGAATACTATAAGATTCCTCTCCTCCCTTTCTTTTTCTAGCAAGGTTTTTGCTCCCTGTGTTGCCTCTGTTCCCTCAGTGACCCTTTTTCCTGTCTTATCATTTGGGGCCTTTACTCAGGTCTCTGAAGATCCTCTGTTGTTTGTTAATATTTAAGGCTGAGATTCTATTACTTGCAGTCTTATGAGTCTTGACTAACACAAATGGTGAAGTCTAAACTAAAACAGTAAGGGCAAGGTTGACTGCAGTCAGTCATTTAAGAGGTTCTTTACGGAACATGAAACCTAACTGAATTTGCTGAGAGGAAGTGCTTTGAAAGAAGTCTGTATGGAGTGCAGCTAAAGCACCTAGGAGTGGTAAGTCTACGGAAGGTGTGGGATTCAGGAGGGAAAATTTCATGGAGATACTGATATTCTGTTTGATCTCTCTGTAGGGTTGGGCAGAATGAGAATGAGGAGCAGGGACTGAAGGGAGCAACATGGCTGGTTACAGGCCATCCTCAGTGGTGACAGCCTTAACTCCAAGCCAGGGTAGTTAATGGATGAGACATCTGATAGTCTAATAAGGGGGTGGGTATATTTTTCACATGGGAGGGATGTGAACTGTTAAAAGCCAAGACCGGAGCGTGGTGGACCAATTGCCAAGACAGCCACAGCTCCGCTCACCCTGGATTCCCATGCTGTTTCTCCTAGTGTGTGCCTGCTCAGTCGCATTCAAATCTGCAATCCTATGGACAGTAGCCCGCCAGGTTCCTCTGTCCATGGGATTCTCCAGGCAAGAATACTGGAGTGGGTTGCCATTTCCTCCTCCAGGGGATCTTCCTGACCCAGGGATTGAACCCCTGTCTCCTGCATCTCCCACACTGAAGATTCCTTATCACACTGAGCCACCTAGGAAGCCCCTGTTCCTCCTAGTGAGATGAAGTCTGTTTTACACCAATATTTGTAACAGCCAATTATTTATTATTCATAAGATTTCAAAAGCAAATATCCATCAACTAATGAAAGGATGAATAAAATATGGTATATCCATTCAATATTATCTGGCAAAGGAATGGAGCACTGATATTTGCTACAACGTGGATGAACCTTGAAAACATTACACTCAGTAAAAGAAGCCAGTCATAAAAGACTACATATTACATGATTCAAAGTTCAGCACAGACAAATCTACAGAGACAAAAAATAAATTAACGGAGGAGGAGATTTAAGGCTATGGGGAGTAACTGCCAAAGGGTCTCTTTTCAGGGTGATGAAAATGTTCTGGAATTAGTGGTGATGGTCACACAACTCTGTGACTACACCAAAACCCACTGGACTGTACACTTGAAGTAGGATAGCTATATGCTATGCGAATTGTATCTAAACCAAACTGTTACCAAAAAAGCAGAAGTGGGAGAGACAGCATCTATTTCCCCTCCTGCTGAACCTGGCCAGCCTTTGCGCAACAGGATACAGGCCTCACTATTAAAAGCCTGGCAGCTGCTACTTTCAGACTCTTGAAGGACAGGGAGATGTGCAGAGAGAGGCCTCATGGAGGTAAACGAGGTCTTAGTCATGTGAGTGAGGTCGTCTGGGACATTTCAGCTCCAGCCAGGCTGACAGCTGAATTAAGTCATGCAAGTGACCCCAGGAGAGATCCCCTAAAGCCAACACACTGGACCATGAGAAATAATAAGTCACTGTTGTTTTAAGCCACTTAGTGTCAGAGTGATATGTTATACAATAGTAACTGAGCCTCATATTCCACCATAACATGGGACTAATGCGAGAGGGTCACTGTGACAATCATGTGAAGCTAATGCCAATGCAAGAGATATTAACTATTATTATTAAAAATCATCCCCAGAGATCCTTGACATATTGAGGGTGTGCTCCCCAGGGAAGCCTCATTCTCACAAACACCTGCTCCTTCCAATCACATGGTTCCCAAAAAGCTGGTTTGCTGAGGAAAACAAAGGCTTAAAAAAATATTATATCTGAGAAAATGAAATCTGAACTATAAACAGAGTACCAAAGAAGGGTCTGCTTAGATCAGCCATCTACCCACCTTCTTGTACATTCAACACATCTTTATTAAATCCTTACTAATTACTAAACATCAATTAAGAATAGCTAAGACCCCCTCCAGCTCAGCTGGTAAAGAATCTGCCTGCAATGCGGGAGATCTGGGTTCAATCCCTGGGTTGGGAAGATCCCCTGGAGAAGGGAAAGGCTACCCACCCCAATATTCTGGCCTGGAGAATCCCATGGGATCGCAAAGAGTTAGACACGACTGAGCGACTTTCACTTTCACTAAGACCTTAGAATAATTTCCACCTAGGTGGCTGTTAACAGAATGGACTACACACTAGAACTCCAGCCGAGAGATGGCATAGGCAGCAGTAGATACATCTAAAATCATCCTGCTAGAGGGAAAAAAACCCTTTAAATTTCTGCAGAGCGCTCAAATTCTCATGCTTAGAATACAGGCCCCGAGAATGATTCTGACTGAGAATCCCAGAAGCAACAGAGAGAAATAAATAAAACGGGTTCCCTAAAGGTGCATCTCTTAGTGAGGGGGGTCAGGGGGTCCCATTCACAGAATCTGGATCCCCCAGAACCCAGGCTGAGAGAAGGACTTCACCATCTGGCATCGCCTGCCAAGTCTGGTGCAGAATGGGTGTAGGCAATTAACAATACCCAGGCTGATGTCAGTGAGAAATCCTGTAGAGAAGGATGTTCAACAGCTTTCAACTGCATTTATGAAATCATGACAAATTGATAACACTGAACTAAAAGAACCTTTTAATCCTAAGAACAATTAAGATCCTATTTTTTCCTCAAAAATGCTGACATAATATTAACACTTAAATGACACCAAAGTTAAAAAAGAGGGCCAAACCCATGAATATTTTCTGCATGAGGGGACAAGGTCCACCGAGCCCAGGAAGCACTTATTCTAGACAAGCTCTGGAACATTCCAATCCACTGAATGCTACTTATAATCAGTACAAACAATACAGGCCCGGAAATGTTTGCAAGGCCTGTACTGCCTGTATTATTTAGGCCAGAAGGGCTCTGGGTGAAAGACACAACCTAGGGAGGCGCTGGACTGAGTCTATTGTTTAATACAAATGCTGGGCTGACTTTTTTTTTATTGACACATATACTAAAGTGCACAGATATAAAGTTTGAGGCTTGTAAAATGTTTATACCCAGATTAAGATAAAAGCATACTCCTAATACCCAGAAGGTTCCCTGTGCCCTTCCCAGTCAATAACAAACCCCACCCTAGCCCCCCACTCCACTATTTTGATCTCCAGAACCACAGGTTAGTTTGGCTTAGTCTTGAACTGCACATAAACAGAATCATACATTGTGTGGTCTTTTCAGACTGCCTTCTTTCATTCATCACAGGGTTACCTTATTTTGAAACAGAAACCTAAAAACTGAGCTTTATTTTCAGGAAATCCCCCTCTGATGTCACAAACCTGGATGCCAACTATTCTGATTATACTGGTTGTACTTCCTGAACTCCTCCAAGCACATGTTGTAACACTTTAAAGCAGAAACAGAGCCTTGGATTATAAAAGTTTTTCTTCAAAATAAACTAAATCTTTTAAAGGTGTTCAAATCTATTCAACCTTAATATAGCCTCTGACTTAATACCATAAAAGTGTAATCTTTCCCATACTGAGCCCACAACTCCTCTTAAATCTATTTTTCTTCCTTGGTATCCACCCATTCTAAAGAACCCTCAAATTCTGAAATAGAAAGAACCTTCAATTCTGTTACTACTTTCGATTAGTGAGGAGTTAAACTATAAAATTGAACCTTAGGGGTTAAACTATTAAACCTTAGGGGTTAAACTATAAATTAACCTCAGAAAATCTCTGAGGCAGCTTAAGGTTCTAAAATTCAGATGAATGTGGCAGTTCAGAAAAGAGAGGAGAGGGACAACAGCAACAAGATACAGGTACAGAGTCCACAGTTAACCTGTCAGGATTCAGATCTGGGCTCTGCCATTTCTAGCTGGGGGGCCTTGTGCAAGTCATTACTCCACTCTGTGCCTCAATCACTTCCCTGGAAAATGGGAATAACCTTGTAAGACTGTTGCAAGGATTAAATGTGAATGTATATAAAGCTCTTAGGAAAGCACCCAGCACATAATAAGCACTCGGTAAGAATGAGCTTTATTCAAAAGCTGGAAGCTCTAAGAGAGCAACTATTCTGCAAACCACAAGGTTATAGAACAGTCACAGCAGTCACCCGGACATACACAGTGCTTCTCAAGGTGTTTCCTTCCTAACCCTTCACAGACTGCTACTTTTTGTAAAATGCAGGATTACAGGCTTGAATGTCATAGCAATGTCAAACTATTTTCAAAGTTTTTAGATGTTTACTCTAAAAATGTTTGCACTTCCTGTATTTACCTCATGGCAGCCTGATAGCTGCTCACGGACTGGCCCTTGTCTCTGGAGTAAACTTTGAGAAGCACTGTTCTCGCACACAAGAAGGACCACAAGCCTGCTGACAACTCAGCCAGCAGGTTACACAGAATTATGAAAACACATCAGCAAAGAAAACCAACCTCAACAGCAGGGGCAAGAGGATGACTTGAGGGTCAACAAGCTGAGAGATAAAATAATCCCAACAGGCTAAACTTGGAAAACAAAACTGGCTGCCAGAGCAAGAATCCAACTGCTAATTTGCCCCCATTCGCTGCTTGAGGAGGTGTCCTCAGAAAACATGCCGGCCAGGAAGTGATGTGAAGGAAGGAAGGGGTCAAGAGATGTGAAGAAGGAAGCAGAACTGAGTCAACGCTCCTGAGTTAGAAGCCAATCTATGCAGTCAGCAAGCTTTGGGAATGTCAACCACAGCACACAAAGGCCAGAGTTTCTCCTCTGCTAAAGAAAACATGCAAAGCAAACATCTCCCTTGGTGACGTGGGACTGCACACATTGCACCCAGGTACACACAGTCGTCCCTCAGTGTCTGTGGGGACTTACTTGTTCTAGGACCCACATGACACCAACACCTGTGGTGCCTCGAGTGCCTTATATAGAAATATTTATATGAAAGGTATTTGCATATAACCTACACATGTCCTTCTGTATGCTTTAAATCACTTATAAATTATTTATAACACCCAACACAATGTAAACGTTGTTTAAATAGTTGTAAATACAACAGGAATGTTATGGAAGTAGTTTCTAGAGTGCAGCAAACTCAAGTTCTGCTTTTTGGAAATTTCCAGCATTTCTTTCCCCAGACATTTTCAATCTGGTGGTTGGTGAACTCGTGGGTACGGAACCCACAGACACGGAGGGCCGACTGTACACCCACCCCATTCCCATCACAGTACCTGTGGTTTTAGGAGGCTCCTGAGGTCCGCCCTGCCAGCCGTACTGTGGGTATCCTTGGTAGGGGTACCCACCCTGAGGAGGTGGGTAGGGTCCCCCTGGAGGTCCTGGAGGGTAGAACCCAGGCCCCATCGGTTGCGATGGATAAGGGGGATACGGGGCCGTCGGACCGGGGCCCGGATACGGCGGAGGGTTCCCTTGGTTCATCAGGGACTGCAGAGTACACCTAGGAGACAAATGGTGAAAGTTATTTGTTTTTAACCTGACGAAATCATTAGGAAAAAACTGTAATCACGAGACACTTTACAAATTGCCTTAGAGATTTCCTAAACCTCTTGCACACTTTGAGCTCTGCCCATTTTGTTTTCTTCTCACTACTGGCATATATCTTAAGTATCTGATTGCTTTCTGTCTGCCTGCCTCACTAGACGACAGGCCGTGACAGCAGGAATCAGGCCAGGTGGCCACGCCAGCAGTGAGTGACCAGGGATGGGGTAAGGGCTGCTCCGCCCTGGGCGCTGGGTGGCCTGGTCACTCGCCCCAGACCCAGCTCTGAGCAGCTGAGCAGTGTGCTCAGTGGCACCGCGCAAAGGGTAGAGCTATTTACAGAGGATGCCAAGCATCTTCTCTGACCATCCAGGCTCCCAGGACTCTGGAGGGCTCACCAGGAACCCCCACTGTCTTGTAGTTCCTGTTCTGGGTGCTTTCTTCTGTGAGGGAGGCCACTTCCTCCCAGCACCCAGAGCCTTTTATCCATTTTCTTGATTAGGCCTGAAGTCTGGAAGGGGTCAGCATCTCCTTTCTATCATCTCTGTAGCCCCCGAAGTGCCTGATCAAGGACTTCCTGAGTAAAAGCATTACTGCAGAATGCAAAGTCCACACATGCTGGATGAATCGGATACTGCCCTCTTGCTGCCTGGTACTGTTACCCCTCTCCTGTGCTGATATGTAACGTTTTACCTAAGTTAATAAAGGAAAGAGTCTCTTGCTCAAAATTTAATAATTTCACCATTAATTCTTTATAACATGCAATCAACAAATTCATAAATGTCTCTATAAAAAGAAGAGAACAACTTCTTATAAAGTAATAAATTACTTTTCTTACTTATAAATAAAGTAAGCCTCCCTAAAAAATATGGATTAAAATAGTGGACTTTGCTGGCAGCCCACACAACAACCATATCCCCCTTCATAAGAAGTCAGATTTCCAGTTACGGATCCATTCTTTCCTCCTGCAGTTCATGTGCTTCATAGGAAGCTCATTCCTTACCAGCTCCAGGGTAAACCCAGTCTAACCTAGCCAATCCAGGTGACCCTTTCCTCTTTTCCATCAAGACTGATTCAAGGAATTTAGGACTAAGCCAATCACAAATGGCAACCCTTGGCCACTCGGATTATTTCTAAAGTGGTTTGATCAGTTAAAATCTTAGGGCTCTTCAAACACGCTCCCAAACGTCCTTTTGCCTTAACATAGGCAAACACATAGTCCACCAAGGACGTGGGCTACAAATTGCTGACAGCCAATCTTCAGCCCTGAGGGGGTCACTGGCCTTAAGATGAAGTAGGTACTTTAGAAAGGTACAGCAGGAAGAAGGAAAGAAATGGAATTCCAGATGACTTTATCAGTTCAGTCGCTCAGTCGTGTCTGACTCTTTGTGACCTCATGAATTGCAGCACGCCAGGCCTCCCTGTCCATCAACAACTCCAGGAGTTCACTCAAACTGATGTCCATCGAGTCGGTGATGCCATCCAGCCATCTCATCCTCTGTTGTCCCCTTTTCCTCCGGCCCCTAATCCCTCCCAGCATTAGGGTATTTTCCAATGAGTCAACTCTTTGCATGAGGTGGCTAAAGTACTGGAGTTTCAGTTTTAGCATCATTTCTTCCAAAGAACACCTAGGACTGATCTCCTTTAGATGGACTGGTTGGATCTCCTTGCAGTCCAAGGGACTCTCAAGAGTCTTCTCCAACACCACAGTTCAAAAGCATCAATTCCTCGGCGCTTGCTTTCTTCACAGTCCAACTCTCACATCCATACATGACTACTGGAAAAACCATAGCCTTGACTAGACGGACCTTTGTTGGCAAAATAATGTCTCTGCTTTTGAATATGCTATCTAGGTTGGTCATAATCCTGAAAGATGATGCTGTGAAAGTGCTGCACTCAATATGCCAGCAAATTTGGAAAACTCAGCAGTGGCCACAGGACTGGAAAAGGTCAGTTTTCATTCCAATCTCAAAGAATGCTCAAACTACCACACAATTGCACTCATCTCACACGCTAGTTATGTTATGTTCAAAATTCTCCAAGCCAGGCTTCAGCAATACGTGAACCATGAACTTCCAGATGTTCAAGCTGGTTTTAGAAAAGGCAGAGGAACCAGAGATCAAATTGCCAACATCCACTGGATCATCAAAAAAGCAAGAGAGTTCCAGAAAAACATCTATTTCTGCTTTATTGACTATGCCAAAGCCTTTGACTGTGTGGATCACAATCAACTGTGGAAAATTCTGAAAGAGATGGGAATACCAGACCACCTAACCAGCCTCTTGAGAAACCTATATGCAGTCAGGAAGCAACAGTTAGAACTGGACATGGAACAACAGACTGGTTCCAAATAGGAAAAGGAGTACGTCAAGGTTGTATATTGTCACCCTGCTTATTTAACTTGTATGCAGAATACATCATGAGAAACGCTGAGCTGGAAGAAGCACAAGCTGGAATCAAGATTGCTGGGAGAAATATCAATAACCTCAGATATGCAGATGACACCACCCTTATGACAGAAAGTGAAGAGGAACTAAAAAGCCTTTTGATGAAAGTAAAAGAAGAGAGTGAAAAAGTTGGCTTAAAGCTCAACATTCAGAAAACGAAGATCATGGCATCTGGTCCCATCACTTCATGGCAAATAGACGGGGAAACAGTGGAAACAGTGTCAGACTTCATTTTTTGGGGGGTCCAAAATCACTGCAGATGGTGATTGCAGCCATGAAATTAAAAGATGACTTTATAATAGCTCATAAATCAGACTGAATCCAAACCTAACCTAAGCTACTACCTCTGTAGAATTTCCAGTGCTAGGAGCCAATAGTAAGGTAAGCTAAGGAATCCCTGAGTGATGTTCAAGCAAGCAGACTTTTATGTAGTGCTGACTATGCCTGGCACTGGTCTAAGTAGTGGGGTATAGAAATGAACATGGTTCAAATCCTTCCCTGGACAATGGGTTAAAAAGAGAAACATAAGGATGGTGTTTTTTAGAAAAGGTGGTAAACAGATTACTGGGCTGGAGTAGGGGCTTAAACTCAGAAGGAGGAGGTGCGACTGAGGAGACTGTCATTTGAAGGAGGCGATAATAAACTAAAACTTTATAATATGGAGTCAGAATGGCTGGACGCTCTCTCTTTTGACCACATCTGTCTTCTGTCTCCACTCTTCTTTTTCCAGGGGCCTAACAGGGATTCAGAAAAGAATGGGAGTTCTTTTCCCTCTTTGCTATCTGGCCTATTCCAACATGGCATCATACTCTGAGCTGGGAATGACTTTCCCTTTAACCTAAGGCAAAGGCTGGTGGTGACTAACACCGCAATCATCACATGAATCTGAGCATACTTAACTGCTGACTACTTCTGCATTTCCTCTCTCCTACCTGGAAGGCTGTGGTAAAGCTAGTGAGCCCTGGCTAATACAGTA
The DNA here is from genome assembly GCF_032452875.1 of Bos javanicus. Taxonomy (NCBI): domain Eukaryota; kingdom Metazoa; phylum Chordata; class Mammalia; order Artiodactyla; family Bovidae; genus Bos; species Bos javanicus. Next base: position 50,908,572 of record NC_083874.1, on the reverse strand, counting down.
ATCAGTCTTATTAATCCCCTATGGCTATTCCATTAGTTACAGAACACAGCCATCATAACTATTCTTTCCTAAAATTCAGTGTGTGTGTATAGCGGGTGGGGTCAGTGGGTATCCTCTGAATTGACCTAATTCCATCAAAACTAGTTTAATAACTTCATTAATCCAACAAGACCCTGTAATAATGATTGTTCTCCCTCTAGCAAAGTCTAGACCTATATTTCTCTGAAGACACTGCCCTTCTAAAAACAATGAGCAATGAAAAGGAAAAGAGAACAAAGTATTTAGAAATATTACAACCTCATACCTCAATGTTTCATGACTTTTCTTGATTGATTTCTGTGTATGTATTCCTCACTATTCCTGGGACCCTCAAAACTCTCTCAAATAAATGTGTCTTCCCTCTTCTCCCTCAACATGTTTCCCCCTCGTTTTTGGTGCATATCTTTCTCCTGCCTGACAAATTGCTTGATGTCTGGCGTTGGGGGGAACCTCATATGCTACTCAGAGGCACTTATAAAGAGGATAAACCAAACAGTGCTCTACTGTCACGACCCAACCCTACTGTACACTCTGTCCCTGTGTTCCCAGAACACAATCATCTTAGGGCAATAAAATCTGGATTTATTTTTAGTGTCCTCTAGGCTGGAAAAAAATTCCAAGAAGAGAACATCAAAAATCACAGAATCTCCATCTATATTGAGATCAAGGATTCCAGAGCTGGCATCTGAAAAGCAGGAGTTCACCCAGTGGGAATCAATTGCTCCCAAGTTTGCACAGAAGCAAACCCAAGTAAAGAAAGATTCCCTCACATTAACACAGTCTAGTACAAACCATTTAACATAACAAAAATATAAATGAGCTTTAAATTTAAGGTATGATACAAAACTTTAAAACATGAATTTTTCCGTTATAAATTTGGTTGGGTGAAATGTAAGCACTGCTCTAGGAGTGTGTGTTATACTGAAGATCGAATATAAACAGTGGAAACTGCAGCATTAAGGACAGTTCACAGCTCCAAACGGAGAAGGCAATGGCAACCCACTCCAGTACTCTTGCCTGGAAAATCCCACGGACAGAGGAGCCTGGTAAGCTACAGTCCATGGGGTTGCTAAGAGTCAGACACGACTGAGCGACTTCCCTTTCACTTTTCCCTTTCATGCATTGGAGAAGGAAATGGCAACCCACTCCAGTGTTCTTTCCTAGAGAATCCCAGGGACGGGGGAGCCTGGTGGGCTGCTGTCTATGGGGTCGCACAGAGTCAGACACAACTGAAGCAACTTAGCAGCAGCAGCAGCAGCACAGCTCCAAAAAAGACCGTTTAAATCAAGCAGCAGCCAGGATCAATTAAGACTGCATTGAATCCATCTGAAAAAGAATTCAGAGTAATGACAGTAAATATGATCCAAGGTCTCAGAGAAAGAATGGAGGCAAAGATCAAGAAGATACAAGAACTGTTTAACAAAGAGGTAGAAAATCTAAAGAATAAACAGAGATGAACAATAACTGAAATGAAAAATACGCTAGAAAAAAATCAATAGCAGAATAAATGAGGCAGAAGGATTGGTAAGTGAGCTGGAAGACAGAACAGTGTAAATTATTGCCATGGAACCAAATGAAGAAAAAATAATGGGGAAAAAAAAAAAGGATGGTCTCAGAGACCTCTGGGACAACACTAAACACACAACTTGCATTATAGGGGTCCCAGAAGGAAAAAAGAAAGGACCTGAAAAAAATATCTGAAGAGATAATAGCTGAAAACTACCCTATCGTGGGAAAGCAAATAGTCATACCCAAGTCCAGGAAGCATAGAGAGTCCCAGGCAGAATAAACCCAAGGAAGAGTGTGCTGAGAGGCATAGAAATCAAACTGACAGAAAATATTAATACATTATTGACTGGGAGATTTCTGCAGAAACTAATGCCTGTGGCTGGCAATTTCTTATGTAAGTGAATACTGAAATGCTTCCAGTCAATAATGCTTGGATAACAGATATATTAATATGTCTCCAGTCATTAAGTTGTTAAAAGCAACAAGGGAAAAGCAACAAATAACACAAGGGGGAAGTTCTCTGTTGGTCCAGTGGTTAGGATATGGCACTTTCACTGCCATATCCCGAGTTCAAGAACCCTGGTAGAACTCAAATCCCATAAGCTGCACAGTGGAGAAACAAAACCAAAAATAGAAACCATATATAAGAATTCCCCTAAGGTTATCAGCTGATTTTTCAGCAGAAATTCTGCAGGCCAGAAGGGAGTGACACATTATATTTAAAGTGATGAAAGGGAAGAACCCACAACCAAGAACTCCACCCAGCTGGACTCTCATTCAAATTTGATGGAGAAATCAAAAGCTTTACAGACAAGCAAGAGCTAAGAGAATTCAGCACGAGCAGACCAACTTTCCAACAAATGCTAAAGGAGCTTCTCTAGGTGGAAAAGAAAAGGCCAAACTAGAAACAGGAAAATTATGAATGGAAAAGCTCACCAGCAAAGCAAACATATAGTAAAGGTAGGAAATCATCCACACACAAATATGATATCAAAACCCGCAATCATAAGAAGAGGAAAGCACAATGCAGGATATTGAAAATGCATTTGAAATTAAAAGACCAGCAACTTAAAACAGTTTTGTTTATATATAGACCACTGTATCAAAACTTCATGGAAACCACAAACCAAAAATCCACAATAGATGAAAAAAAAAGAAAAACCAACCCACACACAAAGAAAAGCAATCCAAAACAACACTAAAGTTAGTTATCAAATCAGAAGAGACAAGAACAAAAGAGGAAAAAAGACTTACAAAAACAAATCCAAAACAATTAACAAAATGGCAATAAGAAGATACATACCAATAATTACCTTAAATATAAACGGATTAAATGTTCCAACAGAAGACAGAAACTGCCTGTCTTAAAAAAGACAAGACCTATTTTTCTCTCTCTACAAGAGACCCAATTCAGATCTAGGGATGCATACAGACTAAAAGTGAGGGAACAGAAATCTCCATGCAAATGGAAATCAAAAGAAACCTGGAGTGTCAATACTCATAGCAGACAAAATAGACTTTAAAATAAAGACTGTTACAAGAGACAAGGAAGGACACTACATAATGATCAAGGGATCAATTTAAGAACAAGATATAACAATTGTAAATACATATATGCACCCAACATAGGAGTATCTCAATATTTAAGATAAATACTAACAACCATAAAACGAGGAAATGACAGTAACACAACAATAGTGAGGGACTTTAAGACCCCACTTTCATCAAAGGACAGATCATAAAGACAGAAAATTTAAAAGGAAACACAGGTCTTAAATGACACATTAGACTACAAAGACTTAACTGATATTTACAGAACATTCCATCCCCAAATCAGATGAATACACATTCTTTTCAAGTGCACATGGAACATACTCCAAGAATGATCACATGCTGGGCCACAAAGCAAGTCTCAGTAAATTTAAGAAAATTAAAATAATAGCAAACATCTTATCCAACCACAATGCTATGAGATTAGAAATCAATTACAGGGAAAAAACTGTAAAAAACACAGATACGTGGAGGCTAAACACTGTTACTAAACAACCAATGGATCACCAATGAAATCAAGGAGGAAATTAAAAAAAAAAAACAAAAAAAACCTGTAGACAAACAACAGTGAAAACACAACAACCTAAAACCTATGGGATGCAACAAAACTAGTTCTAGAAGTAGAGAGAGGTTTAAAGCAATATAATCTTACCTCAGGAAACAAGAAAAATATCTAACAACCTAACCTGACATCTAAAACAACTAGAGAAAGAACAAACAAAACCCAAAGTTAATAAAAGGAAATAAATCCTAAAGATTAGAGCAGAAATAAATGAAATAGACACACACATACACACACAAACCCAGAAACAATCAATGAAATTAAAAGCTGGTTCTCTGAAAAGATAAAATTGATAAACCTTTAGTCAGATTCATCATGAAAAAAGGGAGAGTGCTCAAATCAATGAAATAGAAATGAAAAAGATATTACACTGACATCACAAACATACAAACGATCATAAGAGACTGCTACAAACAACTATATGCCAATAAAATGGACAACGTAGAAGAAATGGACAAATTCTTAGAAAGGTACAACCTTGCAGAACTGAACCAAGAAGAAATAGAAAATATGAAAAGATCAATCATAAGTACTGAAACTATGATTTAAAACTCCCAACAAAGAAAAGTCCAGGACCAGATGGCTTCACAGGCAAATTCTATCAAACATTTAGAGAAAATTGTACATCTATCCTTATGAAACTATTCCCAAAAAATTTCAGAGAAAGGAACACTCCTTAATTCATTCTATGAGGCCACCATCACCCTGCTACTAAAACCTGACAAAGATGCTACAAAAATAGAAAATTAGAGGCCAGTATCACTGATGAACATAAATGCAAAAATACTCAACAAAATACTAGCAAATCAAAGTCAACAATATATTAAAAGGCTCATACATCATAATCAAGTGGAATTTATCCCAGGGATGCAAAGACTCTTTAATATACACAAACCAATCAAGGTGATACACCATCAAGAAACTGAAGAATAAATACGATCATCTCAATAGATGCAGAACAACTTTATGACAAAATTCAACATCCATTTATGATAACTCTCCAGAAAGTGGGCATAGAGGGAGCTTACCTCAACATAACAAAGGCCATATATGACAAACCCACAGCTATCATCACACTCAATGGTGAAAATCTGAAAGCATTTTCTCTAAGATCAGGAACAAGAAAAGGATGTCCACTCTTGCCACTGTTACTCAACATAGTGTTGGAAGTCCTAGCCATGGCAATCAGAGGAGAAAAAGAAATAAAAGGAATTCAAACTGCAGAAGAAGTAAAACTTTCACTCTTTACAGATGACATGATACTATACATAAAAAATCCTAAAGAGGCTACTGGGTAACTACTAGAGTTCATCAAGGAACTTGGTAACATTGTAGAATACAAAATTAACACACAGCAATCTGTTGCATTTCTCTACACTAACAATGAAAGAGAATTAAAGAAACAATCCCATTTTCCATTGCATCAAAAAGAATGAAATACCTAGTAATAAACCTGCCTAAGGAGACAAAAGACCTGTACTCTGAAAACTGTAAGACACTGATGAAAGAAATCAAAGATGACACAAACAGATGGAAAGAAATACCATGTTCTTGGACTGGAAGAATCAATATTGTCAAAATGACTATAATACTCAAGGCAATCTACAGATTCAATGCAATCCCTATTAAATTACCAGTGGTATTTTTCACATAACTAGAACAAAACATTTAAAAATTTTTATGGAGACACAAAAGACCCTGAATAGTCAAAGCAATTTTAAGAAAGAAAAATGGAGTTGAAGGAGTTAGGTTCCCTGACTTCAGACTATACTACAAAGCTAGAGTCATAAAAACAATATGGTACTGGCACAAAAACAGAAATATAGACCAATGGAACAGGATAGAAAGCCCAGAAATAAATCCAAGCTACTATGGTCAATTAATCTATGACAAAGGAAACAAAAATATACAATGGAGGAAACAGAGTCTCTTCAATAAGTGGTGCTGAGAAAACTGGACAGCTACATGTAAAAGAATGAAATAAATTTTTTTAAACACCATACACAGAAATAAACTCAAAATAGATTAAAATACCTAAATATAAGACCAGATACTATAAAACTTAGAGGAAAACATAGAGAATGCTCTATGACATAAAACACAGCAATGTCTTTTTCATTTGACTCTGAAAGTAATGGAAATAAAAACAAAAATAAACAAATAGGACCTAATTAAACTCAAAAGCTTTTGCACAGCAAACTATAAACAAAGTGAAAAGACAACCCACAGAATGGGAGAAAATATTTGCCAATGATGTGACCAACAGGAATTAATCTACAAAATATACAAACAACTCATGTACCCTAACATCAAAGAAACAACCTAATCAAAAAACAGGCAGAAGACCTAAATAGACATTTCTCCAAAGAAGACATACAGATGGCCAATAGGCACGTGAAAAGATGCTCAACATTGCTAATTATCTATCACCTCACATCAGTCAGCACGGTCATCATCCAAAAGTCTATGAACAACAGATACTGGAGAGGGTGTGAAGAAAAGGGAAGCCCTCCCCACACTGTTGGTGGGAATGTACACTGGTGCGGCCACTAAGGAGAACAGTACAAAGGTTCCTTAAAAAACTAAAAACAGAGCTACTATATGATCCAGCAATTCCACTCCTGGGCACATATCTGGAGAAAACCATGGTTTGCAAGGATTTGTTGTTTAGTTATAAACCACGTCTGATTCTTTTGCAATCCCATGTCTTAATTCATGCACCCATATGTTTACTGCAGCACTGTTTACAATAGCCAAGACATGAAAGCAACCTAAATGTCCATCAACAGATGAAAAGATAAAGAAGATGTGGTACATACGTACAATGGAATATTGCTCAGCCATAAAAACAATAATGTCATTTGCAGCAACATGGATGGACCTGGAGATGATCATAACTAAGTGAAGTAAGACAGACAGACAAAGACAAATATCATATGATAATGCTTATATGCAGAATCTTAAAAAAAGATGATACAAATGAACTTATTTATAAAACAGAAACAGACTTAGAGAACAAATTTATGGTAACTGAAGGGGAAACATGAGTTTGGGATTGACATATACACACTATATTTAAAACAGATAACTAACAAGGGCCTATTATATAGCACAGGGAACTCTACTCAATCTAAATGGGAAAAGAATCTGAAAAAGAACAGATACCTGAATATGAATAACTGAATCACTTTGCTATATACCTGAAACTAACACAACATTATAAATCAACTATAACCCAATATAAAATAAAAACTTTTTTAAAAGACTGCATTGAATAGTATCTGATGATCCCACTCAAGACATGCTTGAAGTCACAGGATTTTCAGTCATTCAACCATAAAATGAGAAGAGTAGAAACCATTCTTTCAGAAAGTGGTCCATGGAGATAACAATCAAAGACCTCAGTAAAGTAGAGATGAAGGAAAGAACAGTTTTTCAAAGTTGTTAGTTTTTAAATGACAAGATACCTGGTATCTTGGCACTGACCTTGCAGGCAGTAGGGTGGAGAATGTTCCTCTGGAAAAACTGAGCAGCCCCAAGGGGAAAAATATATTGATAATGATACTCGAGAGTCCAAAGAAATGACTCACCCAGTCATTCCATATAAAACCCATGAACAGAGAACTTCTAATCGACTTTTTATTGCCTCATAAATAAATGAATGAACAAGGATTATCAAGACATTTGCGGAAAGCCTGCAACATAAAAGAGCAAAACAAAAAAGAAAAAAGAAAGAAAACCCAAATGTCCAAAAAAACCAAAACAATAAATTATGGTATATCTATATAATAGTTTCTTTGCACTTATTTTTAATTTGCTTTCAAAGCATGATATAACATTAAGTGTAAGAAAAATGCAATAGCATGATCCTAATTTTCTTTAAAATAAATATTAATAAATGGATCAATGTTACAGAATCAAGAATCCCTACAAGAGACCCACATATTAGTCACCTAATTTAATAGAAAGGTACCACTGCAACTCAGAAAGTAAAAATTAGTCTTTTCAATAAATAGTGCCAATTATTCTTATGGGAGGAAAAAAAATGATCTCCATCCTTATAAACCATGAATAATTCATACTACACCATGGATTTTTATATAAAAGCTAAAGCAATCATACCTTTAGAACAAAGTTTATAATATATTCATGACTCAGGCAGTATTTACCTTATGACCTAGCAACTCTTCTCTTAGAAATACACTGAAATAAAATGAGTGCATAAGCACACCAAAGATATATGCAAGAATCGTCAGTGACTTCCCTGGTGGTCCAGGGGTTAAGATTCTGCACCTCCAATACAGGGGGTGTGGGTGCTATCTCTGGTCAGGGAACTAAAGATCCCATATGCTGTGTGATCCGGACAAAAAAAAAAAAGGTCAAAGCAGCTTGATTTATTATAGCCCCAAACTGGAAACTATCCAAGTGTTCATCAACAGCACAACAGAAAGATTACAGTATAGTCTATCAAATAGAAACTGCCCACCAATAAGGAAAGAATGATTACTATCTGCAGCAACATGGATGAGTCAAACAGATAATGATCAATGAAAGAACCTGGACTTCGTATTGTTAAGATTCCATTTATATGAGGTTCAAGAACAGCCAAAATGAATCTACGGATATTGACTGGAAGAGGCACTGGAGGTGACTTCTGGGATAATGGAGATGTTCCCCATCTTAAGCTGAGTCATGATTACATGAATACTCCTGGAGTTGTACATTAAGATTTTCATGCTTTAAATGTACAGTAACAGTAGACAAATAAAATTTGGCTAGATGGAAAAAAAAAAAAAATTTATAGTGGTTTTCCCTGGGTGCTAGAATTACAGGCAATTGTTATTTATTCTGTATTTTTAAAAATTCCACAGTCAGAAAAAAATTGTTTTCTTAGTGCTTTTTGGTGTTTTCATGCTACCCACCTATTTTTTTTTTTTAATAGCTAGAATGCCTCTGTAAACCTTCTGTCTCCTTCTAGTACTAATTTCCCTTCCTATTACTAAAAATTCTCCTTTATGGATAAACTATTTTATATCTGCTCATCACTGCTTTTTACAGTGATTTTTGTAATTGTGATTTTTTTTTTTTGGTTATACCACGAGGCATACAGGATCTTAGTTCCCAACCAAGGATCAAATCTGTGCCGCCTGCAGTATAAGCTCAGAGTCTTAACCATTGAACAGCCAGGCAAGTCCCATGATTCTTTTCTTCACAAGACACCACAGTTCCTTAAGCTGTTTACATGTTTTCTTCTGCTTCAAACTGAGAAGTCATTTGGCTAAGTGACAAACTTGGGGTTAAAAAAAAATTTCTCTAGGTTACATACAGACTTTCCCCACCTTGGAACTATTCTTATATTCAAAGCCAGAAGTTATGCTTATCCCTCTCCCTTTACATATCCTTTTTGGGATTTTACAAAACTGCAAAGTTTGAAAACATGAAAGCTGATCTTATTCTAAAGACCTCCTCTGTGTCTTTTTTTGAACTCCCTAATTAGCTGGCCTTTTAATAGGATCTTTGTGAATAGATTATTTTGTATTCTAGGTCGCTCAGGTTTTTTTTTTTATTCTCATACCCATAATTTTGGGTATGACTGTGCTAAAAAAAAAAAGCTTTAGAATTACTAGTTCTGTGCTGCTCTACCATCTCAGGTTTATAGTTTTCGTTAATTTTGGTGTTGACATGTTTGTTTATTCTATTCACAGTCATCTGGCCATTCTAAAAAAAGCAGAGACAACAGGTCAGGGGAGTCAGAGAAGGCTTTTAAGAAGAAGCAACGATCACACCGAGAATTAGGCAGAAAGAGGAATTCAGATTACTCAAACCTCACACTCTTGTCAGAGACAACACTCAAAAACAACCTTGCTAAGAGTAAACTTTCAGGATCATTGCAGCTTCTTTTTCTATTATTTTTATAACTTTTTCTAGTTATTCTTTATATCTTTTAGTAGGATTCATGCAATTTTGTTTGCCTGGCAGAAAACTATTGGCAAACCTGATCATTTGTTTATTCAACATTAAGTACTTACTACCTGACAGGCCCAGTAATGAAGATATCAGAGGAAGAACTAACTCTAGCTGGCTTGCTCTTCCTCTTCAGTACCTCTGATAATAAAAATAAAATTATCTTTTCCATTTGTTGGTTACTGCATCAGATGGAAAAATCTGGAAGTTCACCAAATTTCAAGAGTATGGTGTGGGTGGTTTGGCTAAACAGACCAGATGCTTTGCCTGGTTCAGAGGGCAGTTATTGCAAAGAGTTACTCAAGTTTACTGAAACTCATGTACAAGTAGAGAATGACCCTGCCAACAGAGGAAGTGGGCCACATACTGTGAGTCTGCTGTGGGCCAAGAAAAGAAGCAACGGCATCAAATCCAAACCCCAAAGCCACAAGAACAGGCATTCCACAGCCACAGGCCTTCATCTAGGAAGAACCTACTCCTGACATGCAAGCTTCACACTGGGGCCCTGGGGAACAGCAACAGCAAGGGTTCACTTCTACTGAATTTTTTTTTTTTTTTGGCCAGGCTGCATGGCTTATGGGATCTTAGTTCCTGGACCAGGGATTGAACCTGTGGCCTCCTCAGTGAAAGCACAGAGTATTAACCACTGGACCACCAGGGAATTCCCAGGATTCCCTTCTAAAAGGTGGCAGTGACATTCACAATAACAGAGCAACACCAGGAGACTCTGACAGTTGATACTGTGACATAGACAAGATCTTTGTTTTTATGACTTCCTCGCAATGGGTAACACATTTGGCAATGTTACCACTTCCTAAGTTGTTTTTCTTTGGGGAACAGGCGGGAAGGAGACAACCTGCTGTTTTATTCATTACTGTCTAAATACTGATTCTGGTATCAATCTCCCAAATATTATTAACCATCCCTACTTCATTCATGATCTTTCGTTTGCCAGAGAGTTAACCGGGCCTGGAGCTGTCCTCACATAATCAATGAATGAATAAACCAGGGCATGCCTTTTGTATCAGCATTTTGGCTTGTGGCTTTAGCATAGTAGCCTCTCAGTGGAATGCACAATGACACAGAGCTCAGAAATGGGCTTTTCACTGAACAAGGGCCTCAAAATGAACAAGGGAGGCAAAAAAATAATAGTGGATCATCCACCCCCGGAGGCCCTGTCCTAGAGTAATGAAGAATTTCACAGACTGTCTTGTTTCCCCTTCTTACAAAGGCTATAAAAACTATTTATTGCTTATATAACTGAGTTACACATGAAACTAAAAAAATCTACGAATTGTTTAGTAACATGGCTTGCTAAAGCCACTCAGGTAATTGCTTTAAGCCACTATCTCCAAAATTAAACTAACACAAAGATATAAGCATTCTCCATTTGTCCTGATATATTAGATGAAGAACAATGAAGTCTGAAAAGTCATACACACGTTAATAATCCACAATAGTTCAATATTATTTGAAAACATGGCTATAGCCAATCTCATCTCCCTCCAACAATAAACTTGCAGCCTTGGAGACTGTGAGAATCCAGAGAAGTTCCCCTCAACACAGAAAACATATCATCTGCTAAAATCTCACTGCATAAAGCTTTCTATACAGAATCTCTGGCTGGATCCTAGGCCTGTCACTCTCTAAGGAATAAGATATATAACCTTTACTAAACAGCCCTCAAAAAAAAAAAGCTTCCTGAATTACTCAACCATCAAAAAGAATGAAATAACATGGATGGACCTAGAGATTACCATACTAAGTGAAGCAAATCAGAAAGAGAAAGACAAATACCATATGCTATCACTTACATGTGGAATACAGAAGACAACACAAGTCAACATATCTGCGGAACATAAACAGACTCGCAGATACAGAGAACTGACTTGTGGTTGCCACTGGGGAGAGGGAGTAGGGGAGGAAAGGACTGAAGTCTGGGATTAGCACAGGCAAACTTTTATGTATGCGACGGATAACAATAAGGTCCTACTGAATAGCACAGGGAACTATATTCAATATCCTGTGACAAGTTATGAGGGAAAAGAATATGGATAGAATATACATGTATGACTGAGTCACTCTACTGTACAGCAGAAATTGACACAGCATTGTAAATCAACTATACCTCAATAAAATTTAAAAAGAGAAATGCAAATGCAAAAACAACAAAAATCGCTCTCTGAAAATATCTACCAACAACTAAAATAGTGTATGCTGAACCATCCACGCATCAGAATCCCATTCCTCTCTAATGTTTGGAGGAAACACCCTTTCTTTTTACTGAGAGTTCGTTCTTTTTCCTTATAAATTCTTCAATAAAGACTCATTTTTAAGTGAAACTTTCAAATAATAAAAAGAAGTCTATTCTATGAACGAGAAATTCCTCCTTTAGGATTTATCCTACAGGTTATAGACTAGTGCCAGTATGCCAAAAAAAACCACACCACTTACACAATTTTATACCACAAACACAAATACTTACTATAACATTTGTTTACAACTATATAACATATTATATATAAAATACATACAAATACATATATATTTGTTTGTTGTTTAGTCACTAAGTCGTGTCCAACTCTTCCTCTGTGCATGATATTTCCCAGGCAAGAATACTGGAGTGGGTTGCCATTTCCTTCTCCAGGGGATCTTCTCCACCCAGGGATAGAACCTGAATCTCCTGCATTGGCAGGCTGATTCTTTGCCACCACAAACACAAATATTTATTATAACATTTGCTTATAATAACTATATAACATATATTATATATAAAATACATACACATACATAAATGATAGTTAACATCCTAAAGGTCCACCAATATGGGGACAGTTAAATAAGCAATGGAATTTCCAAACCACAGAATTTCTATTTGACCCTTAAGAAGAATGAGGTAGAATTATATGCACTGATAATGGAAAAGTGCCAACACAGTGAAAAAAGCAAATTACAATACAAAGCATTCTTACTATCTCATTTGGGCTTAAAAATAAAGTTCTATTTCTAGACCTGAATAGGTTACAGTTATATTAGTGAATATAATTATTCATTAAACTGTACTTTTTTGTCATACACACTTTTCTACACAGTTGGCCCTCTGTATATGCAGGTTTCACAACCTTGGATTCAACCAACAGCAAATTAAAAATATTCAGAAAAAAAAAATCCCAGAGAGTTCCAGAAAGGAAAGCTTGAATGGCAATCATTTATAAAGCATTTACAATGTGTTAGGTATTACAAGTAATCCAGAGATAATTTAAAGTATTCAGAGGATATGCATAGGTTATATGCAAATACTATGTCATTTTATCTAAGAGATTTGAACATCCACATAATTTTGGTGAGAGGGTCCTGGAACTACTGAGAGGTGACTATACATGCTAAAAAATGGAAATTATCTTTAGGTAAAGTCTATTTCATAGCTTTTAGGAGAACCCAGGTGGTGCAGTAGAAAAGAATCCACCTGTCAATACAGGAGACATAGGAGACTCAGGTTCAATCCCTGGATGGGAAAAATCCCCTGGAGGAGGGAATGTACCCACTCCAGGATCCTTGTCTGGACAGTTCCATGGACAGAGGAACCTGGCAGGCTATAGCTCATAAGGTCGTGAAGAGTCGGACACGACTGAACAGGCACACAACCTATTTCTTAACTTATTGAGCTGGAAAGCCATGCTTCTAGATGCTTCCAACAACCATCCAACTACTACTGAGAATATGTTTTGTTCCAGCTTCAGGGCAGGATCTACAGCTGTGAACAGACCTATAGATTCTAGGCAAACCTCACCAAGGGCTCCTTCTCCAGCCTTTATTAATCTTGGATGGTTCTCTGCAGAAACCACAGGACACCTGAATGCAGGGCAGACTACTGTCTTCAGCTTCTGGAAGGAATCCTCAAAGGTGGACCTCACTCAGCCCCTTGTCTGACAAGACAGCTCCCCAAATGCCAGTAATTCCCCCACCTCTCAATACCTCCTTTGGAACTCCAATGTCCAGCTTCATCCGACCATAAGTTCAGGGACTCTGGTCAGTACCCCACTAATGTAGCTATCTGAAAGCCATGGGGAAGTGAAGACTGGCTCCTCCTCAGAAAGAAAGCCTGGGATCTCTGAATTACATCTAGTCACTTGGATGTACAAGATGGCATTGTCACTCTGCAACTTCAAACAGCCAGTCCTCAAAGTGACAATGGAGAGAAAATGAGTTCAGCAAGAGGGAGGGCAGAAGCGAAAGCAGCAGTGAACAGAAGGAAAAGTAAAAGGGAAGAAAGCTGTTAATAGAGAAAGTGAGTTGAGGAGATGAAAGGACAGGTTAGAGCAGGGAGAGAGAAAAAAGGGAGGAACTCTGCCCCCTGCCAACTTGAGAGGACACACTAGAAAGGCACAGGTCCATCCCTCCTACAAGCTGACGAGGCCACTTCCCAGGCCAGGTCCCCCACCAGCACAGCCCCTGAAAGACGGGCTCTGCCTGCCCCCTCCCAGAGCATTAGACTAGGCTTTGTGGGAAAGCTGAAATCTTGATAGCTTAGAAAGAGGCCCCTACAGCTTCATGTGCTGGTAATGTAACTGAGCACTCCTGGTTCCTGCTGTCTACCAGACCAGCCCTGGCTTTGCTTCATCATTAAAGCAAGCTCTCCTGACCCTCTGCAGGAGCCACAGCTCAGTCAGCACCGCAGGGCGGCTTCAAAGGACAAGAGTGGATTTCACTGCGCACCAGCAAGTACCAGTCACACCTGCCATGTGGTCACCCCAAGGACCAGACAACCCAGGGCAGTTCATTTCTTCCTCCTTTCTTTTCTTCATTTTCTTAGAATTTTTAAAATAGGCATTACAGACAAAAAGGTTACACAAAACAGAGGCTAGATGCTAACTTCAGAGTTCTGTCATTAGTTACACCCACCAAGAGCAACTGTATGTTAATATATGGAAGCCAAGGAGATCAAAGGAGTATGGGGTGGTGATTACTTGAAACCAAAACAAAAAACACAAACTGCATCCACCCTGAGCAAAATTTTGAGTTTTCCAAGCACACACTTGCACAGAAAGAGCAATAGAACACAGCACCAATAAAGTCACATCCTTGGCAGAGGGCCTAGAATCTATTAATGATATAATATACAGGTTCAACACCACCCAGACCTCCTTCTGGCAAACCTCCTATCAAAACAGCAGTGGTTTCAACTGACTGCATGCATTTCTTTTTAGTTTCTAGACCCTTCACTCTACTGTCTTCCTGGTATCACAGAGCCACTAGGAGTGTCAAGAGGTGGGGTTCAAGGGGCCCTCTCTGAAACCTGGCTACCCTCAAACCATCCCTATCACCTGTCTACTGCCGCCCGAAAAAACTCACAGTGAGTCATATCTTTGGATGAAGGCAGTATTTTTCCAAGTGGGATACATGGCAGGTGTGGGGAATGTGGACAATTGTAACAGTTATGCTTTTTAAGATTTGCCTTCTATTTGTGTCAGGTGATAGCTGTTTCCAATTTAAGCCAATCATAGTTTTCCCCTGAAATAACTTCTGGAGGGTTTTTTTATAAATGGCACATTTTAAAGAAAAAAATGTTAACAGTACTGACAGCAAAGAGATAAGACAAAAATCATGCAGGTGGAATACAAATGAACTGTGAGAAACAGGTAAAGCATCCACCTCCAAGCCCTTTGACTTTGCATGCAACTAGCCCTCACTGGGGCCTTCCCAGGTGGCTCAGTGGTAAAGAATCCACAGTGCACGTGGGTTCAATCCCTGGGTTGGGAAGATCCCCTGGAATAGAAAATGGCAACTCACTCCAGTATTCTTGCCTGGAAAATCCCATGGACAGAGGAGCCTGGCAGGCTACAGTCCATGGGGTTGCAAAAGAGTTGGACATGACTGAGCAACTAAATAGCAACAACAGCCATCACTGGTGTTTCTACTGCCACCATCACGTATCAAGATTTGCCAAGGTTTAGCTCCACAAAGTCAGCAGAACCAGAAGGATGCAGAAACTGCATCAGAGACTGAAGAAACAATCTTAATGAGGGTGTTGCAGAAGAAAGGCTGGGGGGTGGGGGGGAAGGAGGGACACTGGGTCTGGGGTCTATGGGAAGCTGGCAGGCAGCAGGAAAGCAGTAAAAACAAGCTTAAAGATAAGGGCTCATGAGCTAGGCACATTCCTACAGAAGTCCCCCTCTTCACATGTCTTGTACCCACATGATCCTACCCAAGGTCCCAACACTGAAAGCTGACGGGCGAAGTACTGAGGCCAGAAGCCAGGCACCACTTCCCAGGTCTTCTTCGTCCCAAAGAACTTTGCAACTCAACAGCCCCCAACCCCTACCTTTTTGTGAACACTGGCCATGAGGTCAGATAGTTTTCAGTCGTGATCTACACTATTTTCTGAGCCAACTCTCTTGACACTAATAACTCTTTAGCACAAATCAGAGAAGTGATAAGAGGCATCCGTGAATAAGGCATTACTCTCTAATGAGTAAATTCAGGTAAATCAAACCCTCTTCTCACCATGATTACCAAGACTCCCTTATATCATTTACTTGCATCATCACAATAAACTGAATATCACAATAAAGCAACTAACACAAGTTTTTTGGCTTCCCAGTGCAGATAAAGGTTATGTATTCACTATACGATAGTCTGAGGGTGCAAAAGTATTACGTCTAAAAAAACACTGTACACACCTTAATGTACAACCTCTGATGCTGGTAAAGACTGAAAGCAGGAGAAGGGGATGACAGAGGATGAGATGGTGGGATGGCATCTTCGACTCATTGGACATGAGTTTGAGAAAGTTCTGGGAGTTGGTGATGGACAGGGAAGCTTGGCATGCTGCAGTCCATGGGGTCGCAAAGAATCGGACACAGCCGAGTGACTGAACTGAACGCACCTAATTTAAAAATATTTTATTGCTGAAAAATGCTAACAAACATCCAAGCCTTCAGTAAATTGTAATCTCTTTGCTGGTGGAAGTTTGAAGTATTGTGAGAATTACCAAAATGTGACACAGACACACAAAGTGAACAACTGCTGTTGAAAAATGTCATCGACAGACATAGGGTTGCCACAAATCTTCAATCCCTAATAATCGCAGTATATGCAAAGCACAACGGAGCCAAGTACAATAAAATGAGGGAGGCCTATTGAGAAATGGAGTGTTTCCTGCCCGATTAGTAAACAGGGATATCACCATCATTAGCAATTCAATTGCAGCCCTCAATCGTGAGCCTGAGCCAGGCAGCCCCAAGGGAACTCAGGAAGGAGAATGCCTGCCATCCAGCCTCCCTCAGACTCGAGCCTCTTCCTACGGTGAGAGTAAGCCCTGATGAACTGAGGATATTCATTCACAGGATACTGGCCTGATAGCTGAGGTGTATATCAAAGGAATGATTTCAGTTAGCTCAGCCTCTCACATCTTCCACATACAGAAAATAGATATATTCCTTAACTTGGGTTATCTGGTTTTCTTTAAATAATAATAACCTTTTGATGTTCAGACTACCTGCCTTTTGTTGCAAAATTTCTATATAACCTGGCTCCCCTTCTCATCTCCTTGGAGCAATTTTCTCAGGATTACTTCAGAAGCTGTTTTCTGGGCTTAAAAGTCCTCAAAATTCCAACCAAATAACACTCAACTTTAAGTTGTGAATATTTTTTAAGTCGACACTATAATCGAAAGGTTCAGAAAAATAGACACTATCTCTTGTTTTTGGCAAAGACATAAAAGACTTGCTGCCTGCCCACAGAGACTGGATTCAAAGCATTTATCTCCCTTGCTTTAGAAGGGAGGGCCCATTCAGTTTCCCAGCTCTGATTCTGAGGCTTATAAAAGTACTAATATTCCACACAGCCCAGTGAAAGTCGCTCAGTCGTGTCCGACTCTTTACAACCCCAAGGGCTACACAGTCCATGGAATTCTCCAGGCCAGAATACTGGAGTGGTTAGCCGTTCCCTTCTCCAGGAGATCTCCCCAACCCAGGGATTGAACCCAGGTCTCCCATATTGCAGTGGATTCTGCAGTAATATTCCACATGTGCCTCTGAAAAACTACAAAAGAAGTCATTCTCAGTTCACTTCCTTTTGAAGAGCCCTTTATATACAGTATCCAAGATGGTGTGAACTTTTTGGTCAGAGCTTGGAGGGTCAACTCATGCCCACTCCCCTTGCTTCTAAACTGCTGGGTTTTAATTACTGACTCCCATTTTACAGCCAAGTCAATTAGTAGCCTTGGTTAAGTATGAGGAGGTTGGAGGCCTAAAATACAGCTTTCAATTCAGCATGAGAAAAACAGGAAGCCTCTCCTGTCAGCAACTTCCCTCATGTGATAACTATGCCACAAGTCTAAGAGATGGATTTTGTAGTTCTGTAGGGTCCCTGGATGCTTCAGCAAGCACCTGAATCCCTACCTGACCAAGGACTGGCAGAGTGACATAGTAGGAGAGGGGAATTTTAAAAGGTGACTATTTCACTCCTCATTCAATTTAGTGAGCATTATTGCTCACTTCAGTCTCTGAAGAGCTTAATAACTAACTCCTGGGTTGAAAGGATGCTGGGTCAAAAGCCCAAGAGGCTGCTAGGTTACTGGTTTACTCCAGACACTCTAAACCAGCTGGATAAAATGTAAAACAGTCTGAACTTATTTACATATGAAATACAAACATGAACTTACCCTTAGGCCTCCAGATCACACTATTGGTTTACTGGTGACCAAACCCAAATATACCAGGAAACAAAAACAAAAAAACCTCAGGGTGCTCAATGAAGCTTTTATAAAAATTCAGAATGTTCACCTCTTTTTTTTATTTCACGGTATCTCAAAAAAAATACCATTCATCCAACAAAGCAAAATATTTGCTTTGGAGGAGCTCAAATTTCATATAAGCGTCCTATGAATACTCCTTCAGAATCTCTGTGAAGAGAGCGCTGCCCATTACCCCATTTCAAGGGTGAGGAATGTTTCCAGCCAGGAAAGGAGGGACTGCTGTTGGGTGACAAAGGCATAGGCCTAGAAGGTTCCATGGGGGTCTGGCTCATACCCCAGCCCTGCCTCTCTCTCACCTGGGCCCAGTTTCCCTTAAGGGAGGTTATTTCTGTTCTTCAACAAAACAACCAGAGACAGGCAAAGTGACAGATGAGATTTACTAGAACAAGATGCTTGTAAGGTTTACAAGCAGGCAGGCAAGTGTTGCACTGCCCTGAGTACTCAGTGGGTTACATTTTTATAATCAGAAAAAGAGAGGGGTAGGGGAGAAGATCTTTGTCTTTCTTGAGTAGTGTCACACTTCCATGATCAGTTCTTTCCCCAGGTAGAGCAGGCAAGTTTTCTTGTCCCTACTGGATCGGGCCAGGACTGTCACAGCACTTTGGAAAAGTTATTCAGGTCTCAGTACAATGTGGGTCTTTCATTTTGAAAAGTCACCTTCCCATAAATGACTGTTTTTGTGTGCACATAGCACATCCTGAGGGTCATTAACTTGATGACACGACTGGGTAGGTTGTGGGCCTTATTCTCTACTATTGCTTTATTGCTTGGGGGGCACTGTGCAATGAACATGTCTTAGGGGTCAAAGAGTATGTTTTAGGGGTCATTAACTCACTGAGCTCACTGAGTAGGAGGTAGGTCTCATGCCACCACTGCTTTATTGTCTGGGGGCATGTCTTGTGCTTCTGTTGCATGGTTTTGTTGCTAAGCAGGTTAGATTTGATTTTATTGTTAAGCCAACCAATCTGGCTTTGATGCTAAGTGACTTGTTTTGCTTTGTGAGTCAAGCAAGCACACATGGTCCCAGAATCTTCCCATTATTTTCTTGAGTGATCATTAATCTTACTGTAGTCTCCCAAAGCCCCCTGAAGTTCCCTCTCTATCTACAATTCCCTAACCGGGTTTCTAAGCTAACTGTTTGCTTATCCTTGTGCTTGCTTGCGTGTGCGCTCAGTCCGACTCTTTTCGATCCCATGGATTGCAGGTCACCAGGCTCCTCTGTCCATGGAATTTTCCAGGCAGGAATACTGAAGTGAGTTGCCATTTCCTACTCCAGGGGATTATCCTACTCTATCCCTATTAGTTATCGTGTTTGGAGGGTGGGGGGACCGTTTACAAAGAAAGCATGATTAACTGGCCGTTTCAAATGTTTCCAAAGAGATTTAGAAAATTGATAACAATTTTAAAAAAATGTGGCCCAGAAATCTAATCTCCAGTGATTCTTAAAATTATGGGGCTCCTGGAGAGCCCAATAAAAAACACTAACAAACCCTACCAATGAATAAGCACACAAGGGGAAAAGCTCTCCGGCTTAGTAGAAATATGTTGTAAACACACATTGCTCAATGCTCAAATGGCCTGTCTTAAGATGTCATTTACAGAGAATGATGTTGCTGATCTGACTGGAAGTTCGCTTTGCCCAGATACCACCACTCTGGATTTGTCCTCCCTTGGGTGCTGTGCTAGTTTCTCCATTTATACACAAACCTTGCCAAGTTCTCAGCAATTCCCTCAACTGGCTTTTACTGTACAGGATCCCTGGAGGTTCAATTCTGTTTTCTGGAGTCAAGCAAATACAAAACAAGTTGGTGAGAAGTTTCAGCTATTTCACTTCCTCCAGAAAAGAGAAGTTTGTGGAAGATTCAATATAAAAGGGACAGCTGTTTTGTTTTTTGTTTTTTTAATTTTTCCCCCCCCACAGGATCAGTAAATTTCAGAGTTGGAAAAAATTGTACATCAATCATTCCTCTTCAATAATCAAAATATCTTCTTCTCACTTCTTAAGAATTTAAGACAAAAATGGCCAATTAACACTTATGCAGCGTTACCTGGAAAGCCCACACACTGAAAGTAGTAGGTAGGAAGGGGGGAATCTGTTCTACAATTAACAAAGAGCATGGAACTCCTTTCAGCTTCCCCAGTGCCCCCATATTCATGTTTTGGGCACTGATTATCCTTCAAGAACTTCTGTGCCATTAAATCTCCTATCATTCACTTGGACTTTGGGTTTCACCTAGGAGAAGGCAATGGCAACCCACTCCAGTGTTCTTGCTTGGAGAATCCCAGGGACGGGGGAGCCTGGTGGGCTGCCGTCTATGGGGTCGCACAGAGTCGGACACGACTGAAGCGACTTGGCAGCAGCAGCAGCAAGGTATAAGAGGTGTTGTAGAACACTCTGAAACCTCTAAAGGGTTAAGTGCTGTGGACAATACAACCTCAATGCATATGGAGGAAGGCAAATCCCGTAAACAGTCATAACTGATCGGATCAAATGAGATAAGAGAAGGCAGCTGGGTGCTTCTTTTCCCTCAGAAGAAGGAATTATTTAAAAATCTAGGATAATTGGCACCTGGCTGCCTACGCCCCCATCCCTGTCTCCTACAAACATTTCCGAAGCAAGGTTTCCAGAATCCCAACAGATAAGAGTTCTAGGCGTTGTCATCTCTTTTCCAGGCTGTCACAACAGCCTCCTCAGTCTCCCCATACCAGTGTTCCCCCTACCGCAATCCAGCCGACGCTTCAATGGGCTCCCACCCACAAACTCTCAGCTAAGCACTCAGAAGAGTTTTTTCAAATGGGCCCTAACCTAACTTTCCAAACTTCTCCTCCGACCCCAAAACCTCCCTAGCACTCAATCCAGTAAGTCTTTCCTTTACTTCCAGCTCAAGGTCTCTTTCCCAGAGGTCCCCGTTCCCTCCCCCTACTCTTCCAACCCCCACAGCTGCCGGAGATTAGCCCCATCCCTTGGGGCTCCGCTCAGATTTCACTCCCCCCAACAGGTCTATTCACATTTCTATCAACCGCACTCAACAGGATTGAAACATCTTTTCTGAACACCTCTGGTCCCAGCTCCCGCCCGGCCTCGCGTCCCCAGCAGGCTCGGTTCTGCGCATGGAGTGGGTCGCCCGCAGCACTCTAGAAATCGCAGCTCAAGGCGAAGAGACGCGGACGCCTCCCGCAGACGTCCCTCGAGACCGGGTGTGGCAAGCCTAGCTCTCAGTCAGCCGACTCCTCGCTACGCGGAGCCCCTAAGTCCTCGGCCCAGAGGCCCCGGCGGGCAGTGCGGGATCTTCCCAGCCTCAGCCAGCGGCGCTGCGACTGGACCCGGAGGAGCAGCCGCTAAGCGCTGGGGTGTGTATCAGGCCGGCTCCAACAGCTCCGCCGGCTCCCGGCCTCTCCCCCAGCTCTGCTCGCTTCCCGGCTCGAGTCCGCCCGTAGCGCCCGGGAGCCCGTCGCTTTCCCGGCGCTCTCTGGGGAGCTCGGGGGTGCGCAAAAGCCCGGAAGGGCGCTGCCCGCGCCTAACCCCCTCCTTGGTCCCAGCTTGGCTGGGCCCGGGTCCACCGCGGGCCTCACCTCTCCTCTCTACGAATCCGCTGAGCACTGGTTCGGCCGGGACCCGCTGGAACCTGACGAGACCGCACAAGTGGCGCCGCACCTGCCAAGGAGCAAGAGAGGTGACTAGGCTCGCCTGACGTCACGGCCTCCCGGAGCGCCGCGAGCGCGGAGTCACCTGATCACCCTGGCAACACGCGCGGGGCGGGGCGAGGCAGGGGGCGGTGTCACAGCACGAGCCCCGCCCCGAGCAGCGAGGCCCGGAGGCGCCACCCAGAGAGCTCCCGAGCGGTTTACGGTAACTCGAGGTCCGGGTCCGGCCGTCCGGCTCCGGCTTCCCTGCTCTGGCCTTAAAGTAGGCATGGATAAGTGGGCATGGATACCCGAGGCTCCAAAAGGCAGTCACCTCAGGCTGGATCAGTGCTCCGAGACTCCAGACGTTATCCCCTCACCGTCAGGGCAAGTGCCTGGCCTCAGGGCCTGTGTCCTCACCGAACCCATAAGGGATTCAGTGCAAGGCATGCTGCAGGCTTCGCTTGTGGGCCGCTTCTCTCCGCGTCTTCTCCTTCTAGATCCAACTAGGTTTGAGGGTTTGCTTCGAAAACTGTACATGAGAGGACTGGGGCTGAGTTTGGTAACTGGATTGCTCTCTGGCAACTTTACCCATAAGCCTCACAACAAGTAGTGCAGCCTTTGCTGGAGAATATAATAGTAAGACTTCATTCACTCAGGATGAAGAACAGGCTGTAGGCCAGCCCAGTCCTCCAGTCCTGCAGCCCTCCTCCTCTGCCAACAGAAAGAGAAAGCACTGAAACACCCAGAGCAAAGCTTAGCACAACTCTGAAAGTCCTAGTTGAAGTCCGATTTGTTTTCAGTTTAGAAATTGATTTTCCCTTCAGTTTCCTCCCCTAGCTCACTATGATGGTATGCCTACATCTCTGTGACTTTCCAGTCACTAGACATAGACCGTCAGTTTCAAAATGAAAATGTAAGATCCTGTGGAGGTCCTGGTTTGAGAGCCACTGCTTATTCTATCCCTTTACTTCTTTCTGAGTTCCATTTAAGTTTTACTCTCCTACACCCTGCACCACTATGGAAGTTTCATATATGTTGTCCTTCCCTCTTAGAGTATGGGATTTTAAACCAAAAAGTTACTTTATAAATAACTTCTAGTGAGCATCTTTGACTGGCAATGGGTACTTAAGGCACGATCCTTGAAGATTAAAAGTTTATGAGTGGTGCATCTCATATCCAAGTACCACCTGTACTGTTTACTTAATAGTTTTGTTTCAAGTGACACTTGTTTATTTTTATACATTTAAAAAAGAAACTAGCATATAAATGGGGTGGGGGAAAGACAGCTGTGAAAGAGAAGAATCATGGCTCCAGACAGAGTTGTACTAAAAGGAAAGAGATTTAAAACATGAGCCCAGGTCCCAAAGAGCAGAGATTAGGAGGCAGGAAGATGGTGGGAGCAGAGCAGGGGTAGCCAGACCTGGGGTGGCTGGTTGGGCTGAGGAGAGGAGCTCTAAATGCAGGTTAGGGATGCGTGGGGGAAAAGCTGCGCTGGAATGAGGTTTGAGGGATGCAGTAGAGGGGAGAAGTCTGGGAGTGGAGAGAATGGAGAGGGGATCTAGAGGAAGAAGGAACAGTGGTTTGAGGAGGGACTACTGAAAAGAAGGGTGTGCTAACAGCATTAAGGAAAGGGAGATTACAAAAATGAGGACTGCAAGGAAGGAGGAGCAGTGAGAAGAACCTGATGGAGGCCCTATGGGAAAGCTCAGAGCTTCTGAGGCTGTAATGTGGGCAGAGCAAGGTGAGATGAGAGTGGGGGCAGGGTTAACTGCCTTGGAAGAGAGGGCAGCTGGACATATAGGGCCATGCTGTGGGAGAAGAATGGTGTTTTCAGTAAGGTCCTTGGCCACTCCCATTTTACTGAGTTGTTTGGGATAATGGCAATAAGCAGTTCATGATCTGAGCCACAGTCAGCTCCTGGTCTTGTTTTTGCTGACTGTATAGAGCTTCTCCATCTTTGGCTGCAAAGAATATAATCAATCTGATTCCGGTATTGACCATCTGGTGATGTCCATGAGTAGAGTCTTCTCTTGTGTTGTTGGAAGAGGGTGTTTGCTATGAGCAGTGCGTTCTCTTGGCAAAGCTCTGTTAGCCTTTGCCTTGCTTCATTCTGTACTCCAAAGCCAAATTTGCCTGTTACTCCAGGTATTTCTTGACTTCCTACTTTTGCGTCCCAGTCCCCTATAATGAAAAGGACATCTTTTTTGGGTGTTAGTTCTAGAAGGTCTTGTAGGTTTTCATAGAACCGTTCAACTTCAGCTTCTTCAGCATTACTGGTCAGGGCATAGACTTGGATTACTGTGATATTGAATGGTTTGCCTTGGAAACAAACAGAGATCATTTTGTCATTTTTGAGATTGCATCCAAGTACTGCATTTGTTGTACTTGACTCTTGTTGACTATAATGGCTATTCCATTTCTTCTAAGGGATTCTTGCCCACAGTAGTAGATATAATGGTCATCTAAGTTAAATTTACCCATTCCAGTCCATTTTAGTTCACAGATTCCTAAAATGTTGATGTTCACTCTTGTCATCTCCATACAGTCAGCAAAAACAAGACTGGGAGCTGACTGTGGCTTGGGTCATAAACTCCTACTGCCAAATTCAGACTTAAATTGAAGAAAGTAGGGAAAACCACTAGACCATTCAGGTATGACCTAAATCAAATCCCTTACGATTATACAATGGAAGTGACAAATAGATTCAAGGGATTAGATCTGATAGACAGAGTGCCTGAAGAACTATGGACAGAGGTTTGTAACATTGTACAGGAGGCAATGATTAAGACTGTCCCCAAGAAAAAGAAATGCAAAAAGGAAAAATGGTTGTCTGAGAGGCCTTACAATAGCTGTGAATAGAAGAGAAGCAAAAGGCAAAGGAGAAAAGGAAAGATATAAGCATCTGAATGCAGAGTTCCAAAGACTAGCAAGGAGAGATAAGAAAGCCTTCCTCGGCGATCAATGCAAAGAAATAGAGGAAAACAACAGAATGGGAAAGATGAGATCTCTTCAAGAAAATTAGAGATACCAAGGGAACATTTTATGCAAAGATGGGCACAATAAAGGACAGAAATGGTATGGACCTAACAGAAGCAGAAGACATTAAGGAGAGGTGGCAAGAATACACAGAAGAACTATTAAAAAAAGATCTTCATGACCCAGATAATCACAATGGTGTGATCACTCACCTAAAGCCAGACATCCTGGAATGAGAAGGCAAGTAGACCTTAGGAAGCATCACTACGAACAAAGCTAGTGGAGGTGATGGAATTCCAGTTGAGCTGTTTCAAATCCTAAAAGATGATTCTGTGAAAGTGCTACACTCAATATGCCAGCAAATTTGGAAAACTCAGCAGTGGCCAAAGGACTGGAAAAGGTCAGTTTTCATTCCAATCCCAAAGAAAGGCAATGCTAAAGAATGCTCAAGCTATTGCACAATTTCAGTCATCTCATATGCTAGCAAAGTAATGCCCAAAATTTTCCAAGATAGGCTTCAACAATACATGAACCAAGAACTTCCAGATGTTCAAGCTGGATTTAGAAAAGGCAGAGGAACCAGAGATCAAATTGCCAACATTCACTGGATCATTGAAAAAGCAAGAGAGTTCCAGAAAAACATCTACTTCTGCTTTATTGACTACGCCAAAGCCTTTGACTGTGTGAATCACCACAAACTGTGGAATATTCTTCAAGAAATGGGAATACCAGACCACCTGACCTGCCTCCTGAGAAATCTGTATGCAGGTCAAGAAGCAACAGTTAGAATTGGACATGGAGCAACAGACTGGTTCCAAATTGGGAAAGGAATACGTCAAAGCTGTATATTGTCACCCTACTTCTTTAACTTATATGCAGAGTACATCATGAGAAATGCTGGACTGGATGAAAAACAAGCTGGAATCAAGATTGTAACCTCAGATATGCAGATGACACCACCCTTATGGCAGAAAGTGAAGAAGCCTCTTGATGTAAGTGAAAGAGGAGAGTGAAAAAGTTGGCTTAAAACTCAATATTCAGAAAACTAAGATCATGGCATCTGGTCCCATCATCACATGGCAAATAGATGGGGAAACAGTGGAAAGAGTGACAGACTATTTTGGGGGGCTCCAAAATCACTGTAGATGGTGACTGCATCCATGAAATTAAAATACGCTTGCTCCTTGGAAGACAAGCTATGACCAATCTAGACAGCATATTAAAAAGCAGAGACATTACTTTGCCCACAAAGGTCCGTCTAGCCAAAGCTATGGTTTTTCCAGTAGTCATGTATGGATGTGAGACTTGGACTATAAAGAAAGCTGAGTGCTGAAGAATTGATGCTTTTGAATTGTGGAGTTGGAGAAGACTCTTGAGAGTCCCTTGGACTGCAAGGAGATCCAACCAGTCCATTCTAAAGGAGATCAGCCCTGGGTGATGCTAAAGCTGAAACTCCAGTACTTTGGCCACCTCATGTGAAGAGTTGACTCATTGGAAAAGACTTTGATGCTGGGAGGGATTGGGGGCAGTAGGAGAAGGGGACGACAGAGGATGAGATGGTGGCTGGATGGCATCACTGACTCGATGGACGTGAGTTTGAGTGAACTCCGGGAGATGGTGATGGACAGGGAGGCCTGGCGTGCTGCGATTCATGGGGTCGAAAAGAATTGGACACAACTGAGCGACTGAACTGAACTGAACTTGGATGTGATGGGGCATAACCATCAAAGGAAAAATAGAATATTCCCCACCCTCATTCCCACCACTCCCTTGAGGAAGGAGCGCTATCATGAATACAAATTCAAGGAATGTTACTTGGCAGCAATCCAGAACTGAGACATGGCAAAGGAGCATGGCCATTTCTAGGATTTGACCTCCAATCCCAGAAGTGAATAGTCAGCCAGATGTAGAAGTTATTGGAGTTTCTTAAAATTTTCTTTCCTGAAAATAAAGAAAAATGCCTGTGTGAAAGGTCCTGAAACTCCAGTACTTTGGCCACCGCATGAGAAGAGTTGACTTATTGGAAAAGACTCTGATGCTAGGAGGGATTGGGGGCAGGAGGAGAAGGGGACAACAGAGGATGAGATGGCTGGATGGCATCACTGACTCGATGGACGTGAGTCTGAGTGAACTCTGGGAGTTGGTGATGGACAGGGAGGCCTGGCATGCTGCTATTCGTGGGGTCGCAAAGAGTCGGACACGACTGAGCGACTGAACTGAACTAAACTGAACTGAAGGTCCTGACAACGCAAAGTTTTGTGAATGGATTAGCCACAGAAATGGCAAAGGATTTTCAACATTTGTGAGCTCAGGAAAACCATCCAAGGATTGTGGAGGCAGCATAATGCAGGGGTAGGGAACATATGCTCTGTGATTTATCCATTTTGTAAAATCAGACAAGTTATCCACCTTCCTTGACCCTCAGTCTTATCTGTAAAATGGGTATAATACCTACTTCATGAGACTGTCATTAACTCGAGGTGAATTCTAAGTCAAAGGAAAGACACAGATTCAGGTTTTCAGGAGGCCATTTTCAAACTCATTGTATTTGGGGGACTTCCCTGGTGGTCCTGTGGTTAAGAATCTGCCTTGCAATGAGCAGGATGCAGATTCAATCCTTGGTCAGGGAACTAAGAGCCCATATGCCACAGGGCAACTTAGCCCGTGCCATAACTACTGAGCCCATGGGAGCCCACTCACCACAACTAGAGAGAGTCTATGCCCCGTAACAAAAGGTAACAGATGGCGCAATGAAGATCCTGCATGCTGCAACTAAGACCTGATGTATCCAAATACATAAATATTTTTTAAAAATCACTCTATTTTCATTGGCCCCATTTGTTCACTTACCAACTGGATGAAGGAATGTCTCTTGGATGCCTAACATACACACTACACCGTGATGGATATGAAAGGGGTGAGTTCTCTGACTTGGTCCTCCAGACAGGACAGTGGGACAGTATGAGAGCTCCACAAAGACCCTGTTAAACTGAAGGCTAAACTATGTCATGCCCTTCTCTGCCCTTAGCATTCACAAAGAGGGACACCATGCTGGCTGCATTGGAATGTGGGATGTATGAAAGAGAGGGTCTGGAACACAGCCGGAAAGGCAAGATTTGGAGAAGTGGTGATAGAAAAGAGCTTTCTTGGTCATGTCATCCAGATGACATGAACACCTGGGACAGGGGCTTAGTAAATATTTGCTGAGTGAATAAATGAATGAATGAAAGATTTGAACAAATAAGCAAAGGCCATACCATTAGGGAATGGTGGGCCCAGGCATAAGCCCAGCCTAGGTTGGCTGTGGAAACTGGAGAGTTGTGAGAAACAAGGTAGGGACAGGGAAGACTGTAAGAGGAGCTTTTGAAACAGCAGAATCTTCTGGTAGCAACACAGGGTCTGGAGCCAGGGTGACAGGGTTGCATTCGAACTCTTATCACTTATTGGCCACATGTCCTTGAGAAAGTTATTTAGCCTCTTTCTGTGTTAGTGTCCTCATTTGGAAAAAAAATATGGATTACATTGTTATCTACTTTATAGATTTTTTTTCCCACCCTTCCCGATCCACAGTGTATCTAGAGTGTTATTTTGAAGATTAACTAAGATGATGTGTATGAAACCTAGACATGGAGCTTGGCACCTAGTCAGTGCTCCTACCGGAAAAGATGCTTTTGAACTGCGGTGTTGGAGAAGGCTCTTTTTATTAAAATCTAAATTTATTTATTTTAATTGGAGGCTAATTACTTTACAATATTGTATTGGTTTTGCCATACATCAACATGAATCCGCCATGGTGGAGAAGACTCTTGAGAGTCCCTTGGACTGCAAGGAGATCCAACCAGTCCCTCCTAAAGGAGATCAGTCCTGAATGTTCATTGGAAGGACTGATGTTGAAGCTGAAACTCCAATACTTTGGCCACCTGATGTGAAGAGCTGACTCATTTGAAAAGACCCTGATGCTGGGAAAGATTGAGGGCAGGAGGAGAAGGGGACCACAGAGGATGAGATGGTTGGATGGCATCACTGACTCAATGGACATGAGTTTGAGTAAACTCTAGGAGTTGGTGATGGACAGGGAAGCCAGGTATGCTGCAGTCCATGGGGTTGCAAAGAGTCGGACACGACTGAGCGACTGAACTGAAGCGCTCCTAACTGTTCACTTTTCTTTATTATTGGTATTGGTTTTATTAAGGCATGAGAAGAAGAGTATGGGTTCAATACAAAAACAATAGGAATCTACTGAAGCTCCTCAGAATGGAAAGTGGGAATGGAGGCAATGTTTTTGTGTTTGTTTTTTAAGAATATATTTTTATTTATTTTAAAATTTCTATTGGAGTGTAGTTGCTTTACAATGTTGTATTAGTTTCTACTGTATGGCAAAGTGGATCAGCTATATGTATACATATATCCCCTCCTTTTGGAGGATGTAGTGTTTTGTAAAGAATTGTTTGGAAGCAGCATCCGACATGGTCAGAAGGGAGAGTAGGGGCAAAGGTGCAGCCCCAAGAGCTGAGGAAGGGCTGACCAAGGACTAGAAACCACCCCTTCTGGAGAGGAGGAGGGCTGTCTTTTGCTCACATGTGTGTGGCAGTTGGAGCCTGGCAGGTGGAGGTGCACAGAAACCCTATTAAAATGAACATCTCTACATGCTGCACAGGTGAAATAATGTCTTTCTGGAGCTCACAGGCTCAGTGGCAAACACTGTGGAACTCCTCTCAGAACAGAGTTTTAAAGCACTGGGAAATCCACTAAGAGTTGGCTTCTGGCTTTCCTCCTGTGGAAACAGACAAATGAACACATGTGAAAGGAAAGCCAGTGAATGTGGCCAGTACGTACACAAACACCAGAAAAAAAACAAATCAGATTCTTTTCATGTTTGAGGATATTAAAGAAAGGGGAAAACAGCTTCACTTCTGTTTGCTAGCTCATTGGTCTGCCTGATTGTAACAGAATTTGAGGTCCATGTGAAGGAGAAAGGTGTCAGTCTGCTTTCGGCCGTGCTTCAAGGTTTGGGGTTTCACCTGAGCAATGAGTTTCAGTTTTACACATCTTTTTTCTGATTTACATTTTCAGATTCCAATCTGCTAGTCAGGATTGTCTCCATTGCAAGGAACTAAAATGCTCTTCAAATCAGTTTAAGAGAGAGAGAGAATTTATTGGCTCTTGAAACCAGGAGTCCAGACACAAATCTGAACTTCAGGTATAGCTGGATCCAGGCACTCAAACAGTTTCACCAGGAATCACCTCTCTTGCTCTATCTCTCGGCTCTCTTTTCTGTGCATTCTCTGAGAGTGCAGCCCCTCTGAGAGTGTTAGAAGCACATTCTCAAATCAGACAAAAGGCTTTCTCTTTCCCAGAGAACTTTTTACTAAGAAAAGTTCCAGATTGGAGTCTTACTGGTTGCATTGGCTTGGGGTAAATTGCTTCTCTCTGAATGTGTGGTTGTGGCTAGGGGATGTGGCATCTTGGCTAGTTCGTGCTGTCATCTGGAACTGGGGGTAAGGCTAGCCATCTCTCAAACCCCACGTTGGAAAGTGCGGAAAGAACAGCTTCCCCAGGAAAATTGAAGTTTAGTTACCGGAATTAGGAAGAACAGATGCCTAGCAAACAAAAAACACAGCTGACCCCTACAGGCCACTGATACCAAAACCACAAGCTTATTGAAGAGTCCTGTAGGCACATGTATTCAATAATATGAAATTCCAGTATTATTCCAAAAGGGTAGCTTTGACTCTAATTGGGAGCCAACTCACCTCCGGTATTTCCAGGAAAAGTGCATCCACTGGGGGGCAAACTCCAGCACTGAGAGGTTCAGCCTTGTTGAGATCATGGTATAGAGCCCACCACTGGTTTTACCTAAGTGCACTCTCTTCTCTGGAAGGATTACTTCTGAGGAAAGTGCTTCAGAGAGTACTTCATGCTTTAAATGTGTTTGCACAGCACCTTGAGTTCTCAAGAAGCACCACATAAAGGCGTGCAATTTTAATTGTGACTTTTCGAAGCACTGATTCCTAAAGTGGCCTGGCATTTAGATAATGATCTTAGAAACCCAGCCCTGGAGGAAAACTCATTTTTCTCATAGGCTGTGACTCAAGTGAGTATGAAGTTTTCATCAACTCTTAAGAATCTCCCTGATTTCTGATATTTTGAAAATAAGGGGGAAAAAATCAGCACCTATAAATTTGAGATACTCAGCCTGTATGTCTGTTTGCATTTATATTTATTGAATGAACCAATGATTCATGGAGAAGGGAGCCACAGAGGATCAGATGGGTTGATGGCATCACTGAATCAAAGGACATGAGTTTGAGCAAACTCCAAGAGAGATAGTGAAGGACAGGGAAGCCAGGCATGCCGCAGTCCATGGGGTCGCCAAGAGTTGAACACAACTTAGCCACTAAACGATAACAAATGATGATTTAGCACTTGACATATGAAGAATATGAACTCAGGGAAAACATTAAATCCACATATTCATTCAGCACATGTATTAAGTACCAACCACGTGCCAGGGGCTGTTCTAAGCTCTGGAGATGTAGGAATAAGCAAAACAAAATTTTCAAAATCCTTGCTTATATCAAACTTACATTTTAGTAGCTGTGTCCATTCATATACAGCTTTGGGTCTCCTCTGTGTCACTGACAGGGATTGTCATAATCACCAGTAAACATGCAGGACAAATTCTTTGCGAGTGCTTCCTCTAAGGCAAGGCTTTTGGCCAGCGCTCTGTGTACGTTTTCTCGTTATTCTCTTCTTCCTAGGGATTAAAAACAGAATTCAGAGAGATGCACAACCTGTTTAAGAGGCCCTAGGAAGTAAGGGGTGGAGCCAAGATTGAAACTCATTTCTCCATTTCTGCCTTTTTAAAAATTATTTCATTTCTTACGGTTGTATCATCTATTTATTTGTTTTTGACCATGCCATGTGGTATGTGAGATCTTTGTTCCCCTACCAGGGATTGAACCTGAGCCCCTTGCATTAGAAACACAGAGTTTTAACCACTGGACCACAGGAAAGTCCCTTCACATCTGCCTTTTAATTTGTACCCTTTCTTCGAGTGTGGAAGGAGGATGATGCGAAGTGGTGGGATTATGGCAAACTGGAGAACAAGCTCTGTGCAAAGGGAGCCACTATCTAGCCACTTGGCACAGGGGAGTTGGCCTGGTGTAGCCAAGTCTTATGATTTTTTTTCCAGAGAAGCTAGCAAACAGAATTTTGACGTGAAAACCAGTTTTTAAAATACTGGTTAAGCTAAGTATTTTTTAAAATACTGGTGAAAGCTAAACACAATCTGTCTGAGCATTATTCAGGCCATAGGTCTGCCCTTCTATGAGAAAGCACCCCAAAACGAAAAGTGGGCTGAAAAATACAGCTCTGGGGGCTTGCATGATGTAGTTGTCAGGTTGATTTGATCAGGCTAAGTTAAACAGGTGCCCCTGTTTACCAGTAAAGCAATGTCCTTAATGAAAGTTAACAGTGAGGGAGCAGCTGGGGCGTTCCTACCCACTAGCATGGAGGAGGCTGAAGTGAGCCATCTTAGGCTGGGTTGACAGGCCATGCTTATCTGAAAGGGAAAATTTAACTTCAGGGCGGGCTCCATGTTACATCTGAGGCCCTAATAATGATGATTATGCTGTCACTGCACAAGACGCAGTTCAAAATAATTCTCTTCCTAAAAATTACATTCTGCTCGCTTCCTGGTTCTTCTTTGTCTCCTCTTGCCCCAGGACTCCCATGCTCAGCAAGCCTTTCCTCTTACCCACCCCAACGACTGGCAGTCACAGGACAGATGGTGGTCCCATCACTGGGGTGGTCTGAGACCAGAACAAGGCTGGTCACCTGTTGGTGGCAGTGCCTCTTCCTGTCCTGGCCTTTGGAGGGAGGGCAGGAGAACTTCCACATTAAAAAAAAAAAAAAACATTTGCACCATCAATAGGCTGAGACTCTACAAGACAATAGTTTTGCTTAAAATGAGTAAAGGAATTCCCATCTCCTGGATCTTCACAAGATCAGAAAACCTCTGTTTACTACAAGGATTGTTTCAAAAAGGAAAGTGAAATCTGGCACATGAAAAATCCCCTTTCTATCCGTTCTCAAGATAGTAACTCTGCAGACATATGCCACGTGTATTCCATCACAGCACAACAGTGCTGTTGTGCGCTGGGGACAGATTTGCTGCTGCTGCTAAGGCTGCTGCTGCCACCACCGCCTCCACCATCTCCTTCTGTTGCCTGGAGAAAGCCGAGGCATGTGGCACTGCTGTGAGATTCTTAGAAGATCAGGCAATTGTTCCTGGCTGGGGCCCTACAACTCAGTTTGTACAGCAAGGCTCTGAATCCTACCTCTCCTGGGCCCTGGAAGCCTTGTTTTTGTTTTCTTTGGAAAACACACACAGTAAGGATTTAGACACTTTCTGAAAGGAATAGGAGAAGGAAAACTCCCCCATTCCTTACTTGAAAGATCATTTACTTCTCCCGCTCAGGGAGGCAGGGCAGTGCTATGAGTGTCCAGAGACCTGCATTCTAGCCCTGGTTCCCCTATATCCTTGTTTTGGAACCCAGAACCATTTATTAAATCTTTTTGGGCCTCAATTTCCTCATCTGTAGAGTGGGAATAATAATAGGCCCAGACACACAGAGCTGTCACAAGGGTGAAATGGTATGGGCAGTAGAAGCTGCTCTCTGCACAGAACAAGTTCTCCAGGTCACGGGAGCCTCCATGTATCCCCACCATTGACCGCCAGAATCCACACCCTAGGTTGCTGCTGCTACTGCTGCTAAGTCGCTTCAGTTGTGTCCGACTCTGTGCGACCCCATAGACGGCAGCCCACCAGGCTCCCCTGTCCCTGGGATTCTCCAGGCAAGAACACTGGAGTGGGTTGCCATTTCCTCCTCCAACGCGTGAAAGTGAAAAGTGAAAGGGAAGTTGCTCAGTCGTGTCTGACTCTTAGCGACCCCATGGACTGCAGCCTACCAGGCTCCTCTGTCCGTGGGATTTTCCAGGCAAGAGTACTGGAGTGGGGTGCCATTGCCTTAGGCATCTGCTTCACCTTGGCCTCACCACTAATTTTTCTGGGGCTCCTTGGTCAGGTGATCAGGAGTTATACATGATGACCAGGGTTACTCAAGTGCAGTTCTTTTTTTAAAAAAAATTTTATTGCAGTATAGTTAATTTGGGTTTTCCAGGAGGCAGGAGTGGTAAAGAACTCGCCTGCCAATTCAGGAGATGTGAGACAGGTTCGATCCCTGGGTTGGGAAGATCCCCTGGAGGAGGACATGGCAACCCACTCCAGAATCCCATGGACAAAGGAGCATGGTGGGTTACAGTCCATAGGGTTGCAAAGAGTCGGACACAACTGATTCGCCTTAGCATAGCATGCGTAGCACATAGTTACGCACTTTACAATGTTATGTTTAATTTCTTCTGTAGAGCAAACTGACTCATTATATATTCTTTTTCACATTCTTTTTCATTATAGTTTATCACAGGATAGTGAATCCCTGCACTGTAGAGTAGGGCCTTGTGGTTTACCTCTAGTGCAATTCTTTGGCTGCTGCAGGGGAGACCTTGGTACCAACTACACCCGGAGCCTTATTTAAGTGTCACCTTTACCTGAATTTCTGGGCTGCTTTGGCCACAGGCCAGAGGAGAGTAAGTCTGTCTACCTCCTGCTCCAGGCCGCTCCCTGGAGAGGCCAAACTCGCAGTTCCCTGGGTGTGGAGTCCACCTGCATCAGAGAGGGAGGGGCACTGTGGCCATGCAGTTTCCTCAGCTCCAGGCTAGATCCACTGCTTCTTTTTTTTTCCCCATATTTTAATTTTTATTGAATATATTAACATAATATTTGGACATAGGTGAAAAATATATTGTTGAAATTCATTTCACCTGAGCTTTTTACTTTTAATTAAAATTGCATGTATGATTTTCATTATATTTCTATTGGCGAGCACTATCCTAAGGTGTCCTGGACGAGCCTGTTCTGGGATTCCCTGGTGGCTCAGTAGTAGAGAATCTGCCTGCCAAGCAGGAGGTGCAGTTTCGATCCCTGGGTCAGGAAGATCTCCTGGAGAAGGAAACAGCAACTCACTCCATTATTCTTGCCTGGGAAATCCCATGGACAGAGGAGCCCGGCATGCTACAGTCCATGGAAGACTCACTGCTTCTGAATCACTGGGGCCAGGGCCTAGGAATCTTCAAGTAACAAACCCTCTGAGAGAGAACAGCCTATCAGATCAGATCAGATCAGATCAGTCCGACTCTTTGCGACCCCATGAATCGCAGCACGCCAGGCCTCCCTGTCCATCACCAACTCCCAGAGTTCACTCAGACTCATGTCACAGTTAGCATTTATGGCCCTCTGGTCCCTCAAACTCTGCAGATGTTTTCCTCAACCTATCTCTCCTCGTGTGTCCTGCTTAACTGGGTCATTGTCGTGCAGGGAAGCCACGCCTTCAAGCTACAAAGTCCCCTGAGTCTGGGATCGTCCCCATCACCTCATAGCAGAGTTTGGCCCTTCTCCCCTCCCCCTATCCTCACCCCCCAGACCTGTTCAGGCCTTCCCCTTGATTTCACACCAGAACCAGTGGTCTTGCTCTCACCTGTCTAATCTGGAGGTCTTGATCTGGAATGGACACCTGGTTCTAATATTCCCGTATTTAAAATTTTCCAGTGGTTTCCCATCCTGCAGGATCCAGTCTGAGGCAGTTAAAAGCCTTTGTCCTCAGCTTCATCTCTCTGGCCACTCCCCTAGAAGGAAAACTCCAGCTGGACTTATCTGATGCCCAGATCTTTGAATTTTCCATGGAGCTGCTTGCCTCTGGGCTACTACAGACACAGCACCCTTCACTGGAACAGTCTTCTTTGCTACTCTTCCTTCAAGTCTGAGCTGAAATGTCACCTCCTCTGGTGAGAGGTTACAAATAGAACATCTGTCACCTTCCCAGATGTTCTCAGGTAGTGCTGACTACTCCCTCCTCTTTCCCTGTACATGCCCTCAAAATATCACCCATGACTCTGTATTGCCTTTATTTGCTTGTGTGTTTCTGCCCCTCTAGACCCATGAGGGATTTCCATCTCATTAATTTCAAATTCCAAACCTTTATCAGGGTTGATAAGGTCCAGTATGATTTGGCTCACACCTACCTCTTCACCCCAACTCCTATCACTCTGCCCTACCCACTTCACCCTGTCACTCTGGCCTTCGAACTGTTTCCAAGATTACCAGACTGCTTCCTGTTCTGGGTCATTGTTCTTGAAGTGACCTTTTTCTGGAATGGCCTCCCCTAGATCTTTCATGGCTGTCTCTCTTGAATGCTCAGTCACTTTAATCGTGTCCTACTCTTTGTGACCCCATGGACTGTAACCCAGCAGGCTCCTCTGTCCATGGGGATTCTCCAGGCAAGAATACTAGAGTGGATTGCCATGCCCTCCTCCAAGGGATCTTTCCAACTGAGGGATCAAACCCACGTCTCTTATGTCTCCTGCATTGGCAGGTGGGTTCTTTACCACTAGTGTCACCTGGGAAGCCCCTTGACCTCCAGATCTCCTCTCAAATGTCACCTCCTCAAGAATCACTTGGCCAACCAATCAAAAGTAATCTTCCCTCCTTCCATTGTCTCTTGCATACTATATTTTCTTTCCTTTATAGCACTTACCATAAGCTATAGTTAATTCATTTTAAGAATCAGCCCTATTGGAGTACAATTTACATATGGTAAAATGCACATGTTTAAGGTGTACAGTTATGTGAGTTTTGACAAATACCCAAATATTTACCACTCTACTCAAGATGTCA
Organism: Bos javanicus; assembly: GCF_032452875.1. Taxonomy (NCBI): domain Eukaryota; kingdom Metazoa; phylum Chordata; class Mammalia; order Artiodactyla; family Bovidae; genus Bos; species Bos javanicus. Next base: position 50,871,792 of record NC_083874.1, on the reverse strand, counting down.
AATATTTCCATAATCTGTATAATTTTCCTGATACCCTCTTCCAGTCAGTACGCCCCCTCCCCAGGGCCAGCCCCAGTCAATCTCTACTCTGCTTTCTGTTCTGTTCCCATAGCTTCATGTTACTTGTTCTAGAACTGCATTTAAATGCAATCATCCAGGGAGTTCTCTGGTGGTCTAGTGGTTAGAATTCAGCACTTTCACTCCTCTGACCCAGGTTCAATCCCTGGTCAGGGAACTGAGATCCCACAAGCTGGGCAGAGGCAGCACCCCCTAAAAAGAACAGTGTAAATGTTATTATCCACCAGCATGTACTCTCCTGCCTGGCTTCTTTCACTTTGCAAAATGTTCTGGAGGTCCATTCATGTTGTAGCAGTTATCAGCATCTGTTTCTTTTTATTATTGAGTAGTAAGCTATTGTATGAATATATCTATTTGCTTGTTGATGGACACCTGGGCCATTTCCATTTTCAGGCTATTACGAATAATGCTGCTTTGACTTACAGACACAGGAAACAAACTTATGGTTACCAAAGGGAAAAGGAGTTGGGGAGGGATAAATAAGGAGTTTGGGATTAGCAAATACAAACTATTACATATGAAATAGATAGACAACAAGGTCCTACTGTATAGCACAGGGAACTATATTCAATATCTTGTAATAAAATATAATGGAAAAGAATCTGAAAAAGAATATATCTATATCTATCTGAATCCCTTTGCTGTATACCAGAAACTAAAACGGCATTATAAATCAAGTATACCTCAATTTTTAATTATCTAAATAAATAAATAAAGCTGCTTGGACAATTTGTGACAAGTCTTTGTGTAGACATACATTTCATTTTTTTCAGCTAAATATCTGTATTAGAGATTGCTGGGCATATGGTAAGTGTATATTTTACTTTATAAGATACTGCCACATTTCTTTCCAAAGTGATTTTCCATTTCACACTCCTGCCAGCAAGATATGAGTTTCAGTTGTTCCACATCTTTGACAACACTTATTACTGGTCTTTTAAATTTTAGCCACCCTAATAGATGTATGGTGTTATCTCATTTGTATTTCCCTAACAGCTAATGACATTAGACAGCTTTTCATGTGTGTATGGAATTTGTGTCACTTCTTTTTAAAGTATTTGTTAAAATCTTTTGCCCATATTTTATTTTGGTTATTTTCTTAATATTGAGTTATATTTCTTTATGTATTTTAGATACAAATTATTTGTCAAAAATGTGATTGCAAAACTTTCTTCTAGTTGGCAACTTACCTTTTCATGTTCTTAATGCTGTCTTCCAACTCACTCCCCCTTTTATAATTAGTTCTTTCCATGATCTGAGAAATCTCTGCCTATCCCAAGGTCATGTAGATTTTCTTACACTTTCTTCTACAAGTTTTAAAGTTTTCTTTTTAAAAAATTTAGTTCTTTGATCCATCTCAAGTATGTTGTGAAGTAGAGACTGAGAGTCATTCATTTCCATATGGATATTCAATTATTCCAGCACCATCTGCTGGAAAGTCTATCTCTTCACCTGTAGTTACTTAAATTTTAATTACTGAATTTTTCGTTTAATTATTTGTCTCTCCCACTAGACTGTAAACTCCATATATTTGTTCTAACTGAATCTGGGCTGTTTTCCATCACTGCTACTCCCTTGCAGGGAGAGGAAACAGAGTAAGGTTTACTCGGCAGTTAATTTTAGACGTGACCCTGGGAACAGGAGTAGGGTGTGGGACGGGAAGGAAGGAAAGCAAGACATGTACTGTGGAGTTGGTGGCCACCGTGGAGCTCAATCCAGCGGGGGCCTGCTGAGGAGCAGCACAGACGGCACCTCAGAACTGTCCACCGAGCATCAGAGCAGCGAGCATCCACCCACCAATACCAGTCCAATGGGTCCAGGGTTACCCAGCAGGGCTAACTCACCCACACTTCCAGACCATCATGCCTGAGTCCAGATACAAGCAAGAAGGCACACGTTGTGGGGAGCAGCTAAGCCAACCTGCTCGAAGCTGGTTGCCATGGCAATGACTGAGTAAAGGGTGGGCCAGAAGGATGGGAGAAGCGCCACAAGAGGTCTCTGACCCACACTCATTCAACAAATACTCATTGTCTCCTCTGTGCCAAGCCCTGTGTTAAGCACTGGAGACAGTCATCAAAAAGCCAACAGGAGACAGACAGTAAACAGTTTGGTAACTGAATCAACATTTTATCAAGCAAAGTACTATGAAGACAAATAAAACAGGGTAGGAGAACTGTGAGGCTGAGTAGCAGGATGGGGTTCCTTTGGACCATCAGGGAAGGCCTCTGAGAAGCTGATATTAGACAGAGAGTAAATGGGGTGAGAAACTGAGCCATCTGCATACAGAGAGCAGGAACATTCCAGACAGAAGCAGCTTAGGGTGTTAGAGAAACAACAGGGAAGTCACTGCGACGGGAGCTCAAGGCACAAAGGCCAGGAGAGAGGGTCTGGCGGGCCTCAGAAGTGAATTTGAACTTTATTTGAGTGTGGTGTGAAACCACTGGGGGTTTTAAGAAGGGTCATGGCATAGTCTTATTTACATTTTAAAAGTTGTGCGGGCTACCATGACACATGTATTAGAATGGCTGAAATTAAAACTGATAATACCCAGTAGTGGCAGGAATGCAGGGTGACTGCAGCTCTCATACACTGCTGGTGGGAATGCAAAGTGGTACAGCCAGTTGGCAAAAGAGTTCAGTCATTTCACATAAAGATAAACAAAGATAAACTTACATTTATCATGCAACCCAACAATCCCATTCTTAGGGATTTACCAGAGTGGAATGAAGCTTATATTCACAAACCTGTTACACAAATGTTCACAGTCATTTGTGTAACAGAAACAATTCAAATGCCCTTCAACTGGTGAAAGGCTAAAAGGTGGCAAGTCCATGTAAAAATATTCTTAGTAACAAAAAAGGATGAACTACTAATCATACATGCAACAACCTGGAAGAACCTCAAGAGCCTTATGCTTAGTGAAAAAACTCAATCTCAAAAGGTTACATATGAATGATTTCATTTAGACAACATTCTAAAAATGACAAAACTATAGAAATGGAGATCTGATTACTGGTTGCCAGGGGTCAGGGAGGAGGACCAGGGAGGCCTGAGGTGGGAGTGAGTGTCACTACAAAGAGCGAGCATGAGAGAGTTCTTCCATGATGATATAACAGTTATCCATCTCAACAGGCTGTGGTAGTTACAGGAATCTCTACTCTGGATTTAAGTGCATACAACTACATACACAGCTCCCCCCTACACAAATGAATGCGGTTAAAAACTGGTTAAAACTAGGGAATTCCCTGGTTGCTCAGTGGTTAGTACTTTGTGTTGCTTTCATTGCAAGAGTGAGGGTTCAATCCCTGGTTGGGGTACTCAGATGCCATAAGCCACGTGGTGTAAGGTCTGTTGTCTAGTTAACAGTAATGTACCAATGCAAATGTCCTAGTTTTGATATTTTACTGCAGCACAATTTAAGATGTCTGAGACTCTATTATTTTTGCAGGGTCCTGTGAGTGTATATCTATTTCAAAACTAAAAGTTTAGAAATAAAACTCAGGCAAGTGCATAAAAAAACTATAAAAGGCTTTCTCTGAGATAGGGGAGATTTGCAAATGATGGAGAGTAGATGACATTTGGGAATGTATTGTCAACCCTCTTAGGTAAGATAACATATGGTCAGCACTCATTCTTTTTTGGGGCGAGTGATTTGGCCACACCTTGGGGCTTGCAGGGATCTCAGTTCCCTGACAAGGGATTGAATCCACACCCTCTGTAGTGGAAATGCAGAATCTTAACCACTGAACCACCAGGTAAGTCCCTCATCACTCATTAGGCGATATATGTTGAAGTTTTAGAAATGAACTGTTGTTCATTTCTTACTTACTTTCAAATGGTTCAACAAATACATACCTATTGTAGGTGTCACTTTAAAATACAGCAAAATGCAAACAATTATTGAACTAGGTGGTACGTTTATAGGTATTCACTCTATTATTCTTTTAAATTTGTCCTGAAAACATTCTATGATGAAAAGTTGAAAGGAGGAGAAAAGGAATGAATTGCTGATATGTGCAACAATATGGATGACTCTCAAAAGCACTGCAGTAAATGAAAGAGACACAAGGCTGCAAATTGCAAGATTCCATTCTGCAATCAGAAAAAAAGGCAAAACTATAAGGACAAAATCAGATCACTGGTTTCCAGTGGCTGGGCTTGGGGGAGAGGTCTTATCACTAAAGAACAGAAGAAAAATTTGGTGTGGGGGTGCATATTCTATATTTTGATTGTGATTGTGGTTACACGACTGTGTTTGTTGAAATTCATAGATCTATACACTCAAAAAGGTAAAAATTAATGTGTGTAAATTATACCCTTCCAAAAGGGAAGTATCATGTGTAGAAGAACCATTAAAACACAAGCTACTGAAGATCTAAATATAAGACATAACACCATAAAAATCCTAGAAGAGAACATAGGCAAAATATCCTCTGAGATAAATCTTACCAATGTTTTCTTAGGTCAGTCTCGCAAGGCAATAGCAAAAAAAATCAAATAGGACCTAACAAAACCATAAACAAAAAGACAACCTACAGACTGCGGGAAAATATTTGCAAATGATGTGACTGACAAGGGCTTAGTTTCCAAAATATACAAACAGCTCACACAGCTCAATACAAAATAACAAACAACCCAATCAAAAAAGGGCAGAGGACCTAAATAGACATTTGTGCAAAGAAGATATATAGATGGCCAATAGGCACATGAAAAGATGTTCAACATTGCTAATTATCAGAGAAATGCAAATCAAAACTACAATCAAAACTATCAGTCAGAATGGCCATCATTAAAAAGTCTACAAATAATAAATGCTGGTGAGGGTGTGGAGAAAAGGAAGCCCTCCTACACTGTTGATGGGAATGTAAACTGGTGCAGCCACTATGGAAAACAGTATGGAGGTTACTCAAAAAACTAAAAATAGAGTTGCCATATGATCTAGCAATCCCACTCCTGGGCATATACCCAGACAAGCCTATAATTTAAAAAGATACAGGCACCCCTATGTTCATAGCAGCACTACTTACAATAGCCAAGACACAGAAACAACCTAAACGTCCATTGACGAGGAATGGATAAAGAAGATGGACTATTACTCAGCCATCAAAAAGAATGAGATAATGCCAGGTGCAGCACCATGGATGGACCTAAGGATTAGCATACTAAGCAAAGTAAGAAAGAGAAAGTCAAATACCATGTGGTATCACTTATATGGGGAATCTAAAGTACACAAATCAACATGTCTACAAAACAAAAACAGACTCACGGGGAGAACAGACATGTGCTTGCCACGTGGGCATGGGAGAGGAATGGACTGGGAGTTTAGGCTTAGCAGATGCAAACTATTACATATAGGGTGGATAAACAACAAGGTCCCATTGTATCACACAGGAAACTGTATTCAATATCCTGTGACATAATGGAAAAGAATATATATATATACACACACATATAACTGAGTCACTTTGCAGAACAGAAGAAATTAACACAACATTTTAAACCAACAATACTTCAGTAAAATTTAAAAAAATAAAATTACAATAAAACACAAGCTGTACTGTGCTTAGTCCCTCAGTCATGTCTGACTCTTTGCAACCCCATGGGCTGTAGGCTGTCAGGCCCGTCTGTCCACAGGAATTCTCCAGGCAAGATTACTGGAGTGGGTTGCCATGCCCTCCTCCAGGGGAACTTCCCAACCCAGGGATCAAACCCAGGTCTCCAGCATTGCAGGTGGATTCTCTACTGTCTGAGCCACCAGGGAAGCCCAAGAATACTGGAGTGGATAGCCTATCCCTTCTCCAGCGTATCTTCCCAACTCAGGAATTGAACTGGGGTCTCCTGCATCGCAGGCAGATTCTTTACCAGCTGAGCTACCAGGGAAGCCCAAAACACAAGCTACTGGGGGGCAAAGATCTTATCTAAGTCTTGTTTGTTTTCCTTATAACACACCTGGCATCTAATAAGCACTGAATAAACATTAGCTCATATGTGCAGTAAGGTTTTCCCCCAATAAAACCCCTATAGCCTGGGGAGCCTCAGCTGTGTAGGCTCTGCTCTATGGCTCTATGGCTCTATGAGTGATATGGCCTTGTCTTACTCACATAGGCTTGATGTATTTCCTGCTGTATTCTTGGGAACAGGGAGGTCCTTCAGTCTCATGTATCATGATGCTCTCTGTGGCCATCTGAGCAATAACCCCAGGAAGTGGCACTGCTTCAACAGAGACCCAGGAAAAGGTGTTTACCTTATTCCTGAGACTTGTAAATCCAAACCAAGCTTCCTTCTCCATGTAGCAAAGACTAGCTCATTTTACATAGAAAAAAGAAGTTAGAAATTCTCCTTGCAAACATCAAACGCTAAACAAACATGACACTTAGTCTTCCAACATAATAACATTGATAACTACTATCCGGCTTTCTCAGTGCCAAGTTCCTTCACAGGCTCTGTGTTATCCTCATAGGGCTTGAATGTGGTGGCTATTGTTAGCAGCCCCATTGCACAAGTGGGATAACTGTGACTCAGAGAGGTGAAATGAGTTGCCCTTGGCCACACCCTGGGGTGCTCTGACAACCAACCCTATGCCTACTTACCTGCTTTACTGTTATCTTTCACGGAGCATCCCCACCCCCACCCCCTTTCAGCCACTAGCCCTTCCCCTACCCAGGGAACAGCCTTTATGCACAAGCACTGCGGGTCCAGCAACACTGCACGGGACCTTGGGACTCTTCTCCCGACACAGAATGGAATGTTCTCTCTGCAGTGGGTGAGCGGTGGCATTTGGGTCAAATATGGAAGGCAAGGGGCGGGTGGGGGCGAAGGGAGGGGAAGGGAGGGGAGAACATGCAGAAAACACCAGATGCTCTCTCTAGGTTTAAAAAAACACAGGCATTAGGGAACACAGATTTTTATCAGGCTGTTGGGAGGGAGAGGGGGAGGGGAAGAGCAGGCTGTAGAGGAAGTCAGGGCTCCCATCCAGACCTTAGAACTGGGTCTGGGGCCCAACGATAATGATAATAAGGATGGTGAGTGATGACAATAGTCACAGATGCTGTGTGCCAGGTGCTAAACTAAGTGCCCCACACGAGTGATCTCAGGTAACATTCTCAGTAACTCTTCAGACTTAACTACTATTATTTTCATTCCCATTTTTTCAGATTAGGAAACTGAGGCCTAGAGAGTACATACACGAAATCACGTATTTTCATACTTCAGGCTCGTGTACATTCATTGAATCAGGTCAGGAAGGACACACATCACCACTCTAACAGGAGCAGTTACCTGAGGTGGGAGAAGGGGGCGAGCATGACAAGGGTGCGGAGCTTTAGCTTTTTAATTGTATCGTTTCTTATTTTTTACAAGGGAATGTATATCCCTGTGTGTGTGCTGAAAGAAAAAAAAAGAAAAAAAAAAAGGAGGGAAGGAAAAAAGAAAGAGAAAAAGGTGGGCGGTATTAAAGACTGTGTCCAGGGATCCCGCAGCTCATTCGAAGCCGGTTCTCCCAGACTGCAGATCGTAGCCCTTAACCGCTAGGCAGCACTGGTTTTCAAACAAAGTCCTGAGTTCTTGCCCCCAAACTCCTGACAGGGAGTAGCCAAAGAGGACTCGAGTTCTGAGAGACGTCGGCCCCTTGCCCCACCCGCCCGCGCTGGGATTCCCCGCGGGACAGGACCAGTCGTGCGTCTCAGCCCCCGCGGGAGCCCAGCGCTCACCGTTCGGCCCCGGGGCCCGCCCACTGTCACTGAACGGACTCCGGGCCAATCAGCCCCGGGTGATGCCACGCCGGGAGACGACAGCGGCAGGAAATCAAGGTCAAGGCCCCGGACACAATGGGGCCATTGTCGGTCTCCAGTCAGTTGACTTTCAAGCAGCAGTTCCCCATCCACCCTCGCTCCTTCCCCCCATTCCCGCCCCCTGCCAGGAAGTCACCCAAACCCACTGCCTCCTTTTCAGCCTCCGCCCGAAGGAAGCCGCATTCCGGATCCTACCCAAGACCCGGGAGGCCGGGCGGCCCCGTGCGGGGGCCTGCTCTGTCCACCAGGTGGCGATAGAGCACCGCACTTCTGAGGGCGGGCAGCCAGGCCAGGGGCCGGCGCTCAATCACCCATCAGGGCGAGGGGGCACCCAGCACTTCCTGTTTTATCCAAAAAACCAAGTCGCATTATGCTTTCCCTCACCTTTACTCTGAGGTCACCGGACCTGAAATTTCAAGGCCTCTTCTCTCAGCAAACGGCAAAATGGCCCGTAGACTGCAGCACTTTTCCTTGATGGAGAGGAAAGCCAAGTGGGAACTTCTTTACTCTGCAAATCACGGCAGGTGAAGCCTTTCCGATCTGGGTTATCAACTGGCTGGCTGATTGGTTGTTGTTGTTTAGTCGCGAAGTCGTGTCTGATTCTTTGCGACTCCATGAACTGTAGCCCGCCAGCCTCCTCTGTCCATGGGATTCTCCAGGCAAGATTACCGGAGTGGGTTGCCATTTAGTGCGTAATAATAAACATCATCTCCAAAAGGCCTTGCTGCTCCGCACCGCACCTCCCCTTGTAAATTATGTCCCCCCTGTTGTTGTGCCTTAGAGTCCGCTGTAGTTTTGCTTCTTGTCATGTATCACAACTAGTAATTGGACACGTTTGTTTGGTTCTTTTCCACGTGGGTATATGCTCCAGGAGAGCGGGTACCAGGTCCACTTTTGTTTACCAATGCATCCTTAGTGCCTAGTACAGGATCTGGCACACAGTGTTGCCCAGTCGTGTCCAGCTCTTTGCGACTGCATGAACTGCAGCATGCCAGGCTACCCTGTCCTTCATCATCTCCCAGAGTTTGCTCAAACTCATGTCCATTGAGTCAGTGATGCCATTCAACCATCATCCTCTCCTTCCCCTCCTGCCTTCAATCTTTCCCAGCATCAGGGTCTTTTCCAATAAGTTGGCTGTTTGCATCAGGTGGCCAAAGGATTGGAGTTTCAGCTTCAGCATGAGTCCTTCCAATGAATATTCAGGATTGATTTCCTTTAGGATTGACTGGTTTGATCTCCTTGCAGTCAGAGGGACTCTCAAGAATCTTCTCCAACACCACAGTTTGAAAGCATCTATTCTCTGCACACAGTAGGTGTGCAATACATATCTACCAACATGGGGGCTTCCCTGTGACTCAATAGTAAAGAATCTGCCTGCCAATGCAGGAGACATGGGTTCAATCCCTGGTTGGGGAAGATCTCACATGCCAAGGAGCAAGTAAGCCCCAGTGCCACAACTACTGAGCCCATGCTCCACAGCCCACCAGCTGCAGCTACTGAGTCCACATGGGGCAACTACTGCAGCCTGGGCACTCTAGAGCCTGAATTCTGCAACAAGAGAAGCCGCCTCAATGAGAAGCCTGAGCACCACAACTAGAGAGAAGCCCCCACTTGCAGCAACTAGAGAAAAGCCTGTGCAGCAACGAAGACCCAGAGCAGCCAACAATAAATAAATAAAATTACAAATATTTGTCAACATAATAAATGAGCTGGGCTCCAGCTGCCTGGCTCCACAATCTCCCTTACACCCTGCATATGATGGGCAATTTTACATGTATCACTTAATATTTCTGAGTTTCATTTTCCTCATCAGTTGACCCAGTGGAACCTCAGGCCCTTCCTGGGCCAGGCAAGTGGTCGGATAGGAGAAGATTCAAAACAAGTGCACCCAGTACACAGGCTCCTCCTGAGACCTGCCATCCTCACTGCGTCACCGGGAGACGTGCCCACACCATACCCCAGCCCTGGAGAAGGAAGAAGAGCCTTTCAGGGAGGTGACCAGGAGAAGCCCGCTACTGACTCAGAAGGCCTAGGAAGGGGATCCTGGCAGCGTTCCAGTCCCCATTGCTATGAGGGACTCTTGCAGCCCCTCTGCAAAGTGGGCTGGGGAGTGAGCCAGAGGATCTGAGGGCCCAAACACTTAAGCACCCACACTTCACACACTGGGGTAGCTGACAGCACAGACTCTGGAGGCCTACCCCAGCTCTGTGGCTTACCAGTGTTGGCAAATCATTTTCCTTAAGCCTCAGCCTCCTTGCCTATAAAATCGGGGCAATGATAATAGCGCTGAACTCCTAGGGTAGTTTTGTGGATTTACTGAGCTAACACATAAAACATCCTGCACACTGTGGGCACTTAGTAACATTAATGTTACTACCATTAAACACTCGCTCTTTAGCTCCTTTATCACAAGGTTCCGCCAGTTTGGAGATAAGGAACCCGAGGCCCAGAGAGGTAAAGTAACTTGTTCAGGGTTACAGGATTCAAACCCAGATTTGATCTCAGAGCCTGTGCTCTTGGCAGGTGAGGCAAGTGGTCCCAGGTGCCCGAAGCATGATGGGGTCAGAGCAGGCAGAAAAGGAGAGGGAAGGAACCCCCAGGGCAGGTAGGTGCTGAGGCCACCTACAGAGCCTGGCAAGCCAGCCTGAGCCACAAATCTCCTCTCACAGCACCCCCAGAAGTTTGTGGCCCCCACTCACCCATGTTGTCCCGTTGGGCTTGGGCCCCTCCTTCTCTCCTCTTCCCTCCAGAATTCAGTCATCTTGACTAACAAAAGTGACCATGGATACCCTGACACGTGTGTGACGCCTGCTGGTCAGCCCAGGCCAGTCAGTGTGCCAAGCTGAGCTCAGGCCCCCTCCCACATGCCAGGGTGCACAGGCTCTTCCACCCCAGCAGTAGAGCCATCCTGCTTCCTCCCCTGCTCTGCAAAGGTGGGCCAGGAGCTGGGGCAGAACTGAACTTGAGGAAGAAGAGATGAAAAGGGCTGTGGAGTGTAGAAGACGCTGCCCTGTGAGGCCTTGGGTTTGGGAGTGAGTGGGCATGGTGGGGAAGGGAAGAGGCAGTCCAGCTTTGCCCACTCTCCAGAGTCAATGAGACCAAGTCTGAGTCCAGACACTGTCACTTATAAACTATGTGACTTTGGGAAGCCATAACTTCTCTGAGCCTCAGTTGTCTCAGCTGTAAAATGGGTTTATTAAGCTCACCTGAGGTTTATGGGGGGGAGGAACTTCAAAAACTAATGCATTAAAAATGTGGGACCACAGGGCAGACACCTAGTCAGCTCTCCATACATGGTCTCCTTTACTGCTGCTGCTGTTACTGATGACAGCTTGGGAACAAGGCCATGCAAAGAGTTTGGCCAACCTCTGGAAGAGGGTCAGCCAGGTTGAGTGGGGGAAGCTTCCTCCTTGTCTGGTCCCACTGATGACACCAGGTCCTCGGACCTGAAGGAGGAAGCTCAGAGGTCCTGGAAGGGGGAGTCCCCCTCCCCTTCTGCACCCCAGCCCCCCATCACGTGGTGTCCTGCCAGCCTGTGAGATGGCATGGGGACCTCTTATCCTGAAGCAGCCTGGTGTCTCTTCCTTTCCTCTCACTGCTTCTCTAACTGTTGCCAGTGCCAGAGTCCTGCTTCCCTGTGCGGTGGGTGGTGGGGTGGGGTAAGGTTGGGGTTGGGGGGGGCAGGAGTCGAGTGTGTAGAAGGCTGAAGGAGCTGGGGGGTGGTGAATAGAGAAGATTTTCCAGTGTATAAAGAGGACGGGGCCGCTTCTACTTTAGGCTGAAATGAGGTAATTGTCCCCATACCCTTCCATCCCCTTAGCTCTTTTCCTAAGCATGATGCTGTTGGCAAAGTAAAAGAATGGAAGCTTTAATGAAGAAGTAAAAATGACTTTTTTCCAACAACAGAATCTCCAGTCCAGGTGGCCATCTGACACCCCATTTCCAGGGCTGGGGGCTGCTGCTCCTATATCCCAGCCTGTATCCTTGCTCAACCTGAGAGCAGGCGGGGCTGGGCCTTGCAAAGGCAGCCGTGCAGGCTTGGGCTCAGGCTGGGACTGAAATCCTACCCTTCAGACCTTTTCCTAAACATTGGCCTGAGTAGGGCCCATCGAGAGCCAGGATGGCTCTGGAGTCCCAATCCTCAGGCAGGGTCTTTCAGCCCCTCCAGTAGGTGAGCCCCACCGGCTCTATTTCCATCCTCCTAACCTCCTAACCTCCATCCCTATCCAGATCCCCCAGAATCTGGGGAGGGAAAACTCTGGGCCTCCTGCCTGCTGAGGGTCTGAATCCCTGAGGACCTGTCAGTACCCCTGGGAACTGGCCTGAGAGGACAGGTGAGCTCCCCAGGGAGACTGGCCCATGTGTGTGGAGCCTCTGGAGTTCACGATCTGATCTTTGATTAGGCTGGAATGTTCCCAGTCCGGTTCGCAGCAATGTCTAATGTCCAACAGGAGAGACTGTGGGAGGGTGTCTCTGGTTCCTCAGCTTGGAAACCCACAGGCCGTTTTCAGGGTCTGTGACTTCTGACCTGCCCACCCACCCTCTCCTCCTGCCTCTGCTCACCTCATCCCCATCCCCCTCCCCCGCCATTTCTCAGCAGCCCTCAAAGGGCTTAGGCCTCCCTGGGCGTTGCTCTTGTGGTCCCCTCTGCCCCTACCTCCAGTCATCCCTCTGTCTCCCTGATTTAATTTTTACTGTTTCATTAGGACTCCCCTCTGAAGCCTTGCTGACCCCTCCCTTCCCTGCTGACCCAGGCTGAGCTGGCTGTCCCTCCACTCTGCCATATGCTAGTTCCAGAGTACTTGCCTTGGAAAGCGTCTGTCCCCTCTCACCTGCCCCAGGACAGGGACGCTGCCATCGCTGGACCTACATGTGGAAGGGCTCAACTGGAATTGATTAATGAGTGGTGGTCACCTTTAGGCTTTAGGTCAAACACCTTATCTACAGAGAGAATGCCTCTCCCCTAACTCCTGGGGTTCAGGACCCCTTTCTCTTCTCCTAAACCCTCCCCACTGGCCCCACTCCCATCACCACCTGATAAAGGCCATGGAGATGATCCCGCCGAGGAGATGACACGGGGCTACACGGCAGCTGAAGGACCCAGGTTTCCCAGCTGGAAAAGCCCTTGACCCTAGTCCCCTCTTCTGTAAAATGGATAATAGGATGGCTTTAAGGACTGAATGTGATAATCCCCATAAGAAGCCCCTTTCCCCTAACTGGTGACTCTCTTTCCCGGAGGCCTTGATCTCCTCTGGAGAGGGGAGGGCGGCTCTGCATTCTGGCACCCATCCTGCTTGCCGCAGCTCTACACCCCTCACCCCTGCCCTGTTCCCTCCCCAGGGCCACACTTTCTCAGAGCACAGAAGCCAGGGCTGCTCTGGGACATGGAGCAAACTCTGAGGCGGGGCTTCAGTGGCAGGTTTCTGCCCACGTGTCTGTGTTTGGCTTTGGGTTCGGGGGGTACCTCTGGCTCCACAGGTGCATCCTTATTCCTAAGCCCACCTGCCTGCCAGGTGCCTGACTCTGGGAAGTCACCACCTACGCATATCAGGGAGCACAGGCATCTGGGGAGCTCAGCCCTCAGGAACAGGTGAGCTGCCAACTTCCTGCCCTGGCATCTGGAGCCCTCACTGCCCACACTCAGGCCAGCGTCCCCAAGTCTGTGCAGGGGCAGGATGAACTTGACCGGGGTAGAGGCCAGCGTGGTGCCCACCCCTTCTCTCCAGTGCCTCTCCTTCCCCTAGCCCTGGGCTCTGGGGGATGGTCTGTAGGAGGGAAAGAAGGTGTAAACCCTGGAGGCACAGAGACCTCAGTTTTAATCCCAATTGGTTGTGTGTGAATGTGGCCAAATGACTTCATTTCTCTGGGCCTCAGTTTCCTAAGCTATAAAATGGGGGTGACAGGAGCAGTTCTTGCTGAGAAAGTCGTAAAGATGAAATAATATAACCTACGTGGTTCATGCAGCTCAGAGGGCCCCTATCAAGTGAGCAATACATAGTAATGTTACTGTTATTATTACCTGTCCCTTGCTGTGTTCCCAGCATCTACTCAGGATACCTTAATGCTGTCCAAACTAATGGAGTTGGAATTCATTCAACATTTATAATGCCTAAGGGACTTGCCTGGTGGTCTAGTAGCTAAGACTGCGCGCTACAAATGCAGGGGGCCTGGCTTCGATCCCTGGTAGGGGAACTAGATTGCTCATGTGGCAACTGAAGATCTCGCATGCCTCAACTGAGACCCAGCACAGCCAGATAAATAAATATTTATAATACCTTAAAGAGGAGTTCAGTCAACTGAATGAGAGGAGAAAGGGGCCCACCAGCTTCTAAGGCATGGGGTGCTCTCCTTTTCTGCCCCAACTCCTGCCGGGAGCCCCAGTGACCCTGCTGCTGGCCTTAGCTCTTCCATGTCTAAAAGCTCAAGGTGCTCTTGCCTCACTTTCCTGATGTGAAAACTCAAGCAGGAGGGCTGCCGTGCTACTTGAGGCCCAAGTACCCTGGCTGGGATGCATGCCTGGCCAGGAAGTGCTAACAAGGATCATACCTCTGTTTAATGCCTGCTTCCGGCTTTCCAATGAGGACTCTAGGACTTTCCTCTCCACAGACACAACTCACGGGCAATGATACCAGCAGGGGAAGTGGCCTCTCTGTGCTGGGGTCTCAGGGGTGACCAAATCTAGCTATGGAGCTTTGTAGCCGCTGAGAAAGTAGAGTGGCCAGCAGAGGGGAGGGGGGAGGCTGAGAGCCCCACATCCCCAAAGAGGGCAGCAGGTGTGTAGAGCACTCCCCTGGTTCCCAGGTTCTGGCCTCATCCTGTGGAGCACTCAGGGGCTAATATCCAGCACATCTGTAAAGACACAAGGAAGCAAATGCAGAGGCCACAGCTGTTAGCACCTAGCTGTGGGTCTAGGCCACCTCATCCAACCCAGGCTGCTGCCCACTAACCCGTGGCAGCGGCATAGGTACTTGTGTGTCAGCTGAGGGGGCCTGGCATTCCCAGCAGGCCACCCTGAGGTCTCTCTTGGTGACACCAAGAAGCCTGAGAGAGAGACTCTGCCCAAGGACTGAGGCTAGTTGGTGGAGCTCAGGAGGCTGGGACACAGCGGCTCCACAGCCTGAAACCCCGCCCTGCCACTGGCCTGGAAACTTCAGTCAGTGGCCACAAGGGGCACTGTGGCCTCCTGCCACCAACTGGCAGCAAAGGAAAAGTGCGTGGCATCCTCAGGGAGAGAGGCTGGCAGAATTCCTGGGTGTTGGGGGTGAGGTATAGGGTACAGGGAGGGGCCTTCTCAAAGCTCTGGGGTCATGTTTCAGGAGGAAGATAAGCACCATACCAGGTTCTGTGGGGGGGGGGGTCTGTGTCCCGGTCAGTCCCCTCCCACTTCCCCTCCCCCTCAGATTGTTTCCCTCCCCCCAACCCCTTCACAAGCATCCTGTGATTCTCTTCATCATGGCTTATAATTCTCTATTTGCCAGATGGCTTGACTAACGTCTGTATCCCTTATGGACTGTGGATCTACAAGGTGGCACTATTAGGATGGCCAGCGCTGTGCTTGTCTTCTTTGCTGTCTCCCTAGCAGTTGGCACAGGGCCTCATTCATTTGGTGAAAGAATGAGAATAAACTCCTTTATCAGACATGGTGAGCTGTCTAAGGGCAGGAATGGCTTCATTTATTTTTGTACCCCCACCCTCCGCCATGGTGCCTGGCACAAAGTAGGTACCCAGTAAACAGTGTGGGATGGAAGACCCTCTGTGACTAAAGGTAGGTCAAGGGGAGCCTTGGCAGGTGTATTCCTGTCTACCCCTTTCCACTTGCAAGGTAGTGAGGACATGGCCTTCTCCTCTGGGTAGGTCTCCTGGGAACAAAGGACTCCCTGGCAGAGCTGGGCAGCGGGAAGGGTAGTGCTGACTTGAGAAGAGGACAGGATGTGCTCTTCTGCAAGTGAATGGGGAAACTGTGGGAGGCATACGTGGCAAGCACTCCCCTCTGGGGAAGCTCAGAGAAGACAGAGTGGCAGCAGGGTAGGTGTCTGCACCAAGGTCAGAGGCTGTGGTCAGGCAGACGGTTCACCTGACCCCATCCATCTCCAGAGCTTCCTGAGGGGGAAATGGGGGCCAGGGCTCCCATAAGTGCTGCTCTTCAGGTGTGAGGCTCTGGACTGTAGGCCCTCCTTGTCTCCATAGAGCAAGGAAGTCTCAGACACTGAATGACTGGGGGACCAGGGCTGGGATCTCACCTTGGGCACAGGGTGGCTCAGGGAGCCTTAGTGCTGTGTCCTGGGAAGGTGTGGGGTCAGGGGCAGGGGCCGGGGGAGGTTCCCTCAGGGCTGCAGAATCACCAGGCTCTCTGACCATGGCTTGATTTCTGGACCCACCTTTCATGTCCAGATGAACTGAGGAGGAGGCAGAGGGTCTCTTGGGACGCAGGTCCCAGATGCTAAACAGATTTAGAGTCTGGAGTTTGCAGCCCGACCCCACATCCCAGAGCCTGAAAGCCACTTAAGACTACAGAGCCGGTCCCTCTTTGCCGACACACAGGTCAGGCCTTGTGAATTTCCAACTCTCTAGGGGAAGAGGAGCGCACTCGCTCCGGATCCCCGCCCCCAGCGGTTTGTTTCAGCGTATATCAAGCCAGCACGAATACAGCCGTATGCAGATTTGAAAACAGAGCTCATGTGCAGCTTGAGACATAATTTAACCTTTAATTCTGACTTTCAGGGTCGCAAAACCCTCGAAACTGACCAAATCAAAGCAAAATTAAGTGTGTGTGATTGACTAGCGGCGAGTAGAGAGGTACTGTTTCCAAGACTCTCGCTGAAACGAAACATAAACTTGACTTCCTTTTATTCAGTGGTAGAAATACTTACCTAGAATGGATGCAGGCTAGTGTGTGGGCACAAAGAGGATTTAAACACACACATGTTTATCACCAATTCTGTCAGGCCCGACATGTTTTGATAAAGGCTGATTTGGGTTCCAGACTGTTTTTCTACGGAAACAGCATCTCATCGAATCGGAAGAGCCTCAGCAAAGCCAAGGCCAGGGCGCATGTCCTGAGCCGTCGGGGTCTCCACCGGCAGGCCAAGACTGACCGAAATGTGGTCCTAACTGGCTGACCCAGGAAGGAGCAGACATACGTAATTGTGAACCCATGATTTCGTTTTGTTTTCCTGAAGCCAACTGTGGCCCTTCAGTACACGCCCGGGCAGCGTGTACCACGGGCCGGCTCGGGTCCGAGCGGGTGGAGGCCGGCTCCAACAGGTGCGGCACGGGTGCGCCCGGCCAACCTCGCGCGGGGTCTCTCCCTAGCACCCGCACCAGCACCGGCCCCGGGCAGGGCCAGAGCCCCAGGGCTTAGAGATCGGCCTGCGCACCGCCCGGGGCCGCTTCGCAGGGGTGGGGAGAAGGCGGGAGGCCGAGATGCGTGCTCCCTTGCCCCCTCCTTAAATTCCAGCGTCCTCCATTTGCTGCGCCCGGGGTGCGGCCTATTCAGTCGCCGGCCCCCAAATCGGGGCGGCTTCGAGAGCAGAGCCAGGGCTGCCAAGAGGGCGGAGGAGGGGCGGGAAGGGAGTCCGGCGAGTCCTCGGGGCACTGCCCTGTGCGCGCGGAGCTGAGCGCGCTGGCGGCCCTGCCACCTGTGCTGGCGCGCGGCGGCTGCGCCCCCGCCCAGGCCTGGGGCGCCCAGAAAGACCGAGCCAGCCCGAAGGCGGGGCTGGAAGTAGCGGCACGGCCCAGCTCCGCTACGGCGGCGGGAAGCTGGGAGGTTCTGGCCGGCGCGAGTTCCCTGACCGGGCCTCTCCCGAGCGCTGCGTCGGCGCCCCGGGCGTCCCGAGAGCCTGCGGGCACCCTATTCGCCCCCTGGCGGCGCCGGGGACACGGCGGGAGCCGCCGCTACCACCGCCACCGCCGCGGAATGAGCTGTCCACAGTAGCACTGGGCGCCGCCCGAAGTCACGCAAGAATCTGTCCCAGGGCTGCGAACCGGGAGGCAGGTGGCCCTTGGGAGGGATAGGGGTGGTGAAGGGATGGAGGCAACTATGAGGTCTGGGGGTTTTCCTGGGATCCACGTCCTCTACAACCCGCGTGCGCTTCTCCACCAGCGAGGTGGCTGACACCCAGGGACCTGACTCCCGACTGGTCCTCCCTCCTTTCACCCTGGAAATAAAAGCCTCCCTCTCATCCTCACCCGTTTTAGGAAAAGTTCCTCTGTCTTCCCTCCCCGAGTGAGCTGGCAGTGGGCGCCTCGGAGGCCCAGCCACACCAGGACTTGCCACTCCTCCGACCTTGTGCGGAAACCTGAGGCAGCGCTAGGTTCGAAGAGGATCAGCGTTCAGCGCGGTTGTGAGCGCTGGCCTAAGCTTTGTAGAAGGTAAAATTCCTTGCCTTCCGGGTGCTGCCAATCTCAGAGGACAAACACACTTGGGAGACTTTTGTCACAGCAAGTGACCTGGCAGCAGGAGGTTCAGGAGTGGACATCGTGGAGATGGGCTAGAGTGTGAACACTAGAGCCAGCAGAACTTGCCAAGTGGACGGGGTTTGGAAGAGCAGAGGGAGAGGGAGGGAAAGAGAGAAAGCTGTTCCGAGTCCAGTGGAGTGGTGTGGAGGGCTGGTCTGGGAGCGCTGGGGAGCCGGGAGAGGCTCTGTCAGGGTGGGCTTCTGCTGGAAGCGTCAGCTTCTGCAGTGGGACATACAGAGGGAGAAGGCAGCGCTGAGGCTAGGTGCCCTCTGGGGAGCAGCAGAGGAGGCTGCTCTGAGGTGCTGGCTGGGAAGGCTGCAACCTGCACAGTTCTGAGTGGCTTCTTCAAGAGGCTGGGTCATACATTACAAAAATGAAGTCCCGGGTCGCATTCAGAGGTTTCTGTCCAGAAGGAGGAAGCCCAGGTTATGGAAGGAAGAAGGAGCAGCTGTAGGCTAGGTCCAAAGGTGTAAAGAGGAAGAGAGAGAGGCGGGAGGGGAAGATGAAGTAGCACTGGGATAGGAAGGAAGCTTCAGGCTGCGTCCTGGGGAGGAAGCCAAAGGGTAGAAGCCCCTATGAGGGGCCAGCAGGTGGCGCAGGGGCCCCAGAACCTCAGGCCCACCAGAGCCAAAGGGTAGTTGACAGTCTGGCTTTGTCAGTTTCTGCCCCATTGCACATTCCATTTTCCTTACCAAAGTCATCTCAGGTAGTTCAGAAGAAGGCATCCCACTCAGCTTCTGGCTTTGCACTGAAGATGTGGCAAACCCAGGATGAAACCTCTAAGCCTCAGTGTGCCCTCCTTCCCAAATCTGTCTAGGTCTTAGAGCTGCTGGTATCTTGCCTCCATCTGACTTGGAAAAGCTATCTTTCTGGCAGTGGAGACAGTCACTGGGTCATATATCGGTAATGTGGTCTTCCCAGTTGGCCTCAGCATCTAGGAAAGCCAGCCTGGGGTTGGATTGCTTCATGGTAACCTCTCCTCCTCACTCTGGGGCAGGGTCCAATAGGGTCAGAGAGTCAAGCCTGGCAGACAGAGAGTGAAGAGCCCACAGACCCAGGCACTGGCTGTACCAGCACTTTCACGAGGTGGACTGAGAATGCCCAGATATTGAACTGAGAGAGTTAGGAGCACGATGCCCCAGCCACCAGCTGCAAAGAGGGCTTTGGGAATGGGCTCCCCTGAAGCCCCATAGTCAGACAGGGGCAGCCCTCGATGAGGGAGAGGGAGAGGGCCAAGCGCTGTCACCAAATTCTGCCCTTGTGATCAGGGCACTCCACCAGTGAGGGCCCAAGGAAGCACCATTTGAAAGAAAAGCCAGGGTCAAAAGTCTCCTGGTGGGACTTCCCTGGTAGTCCAGTGGTTAAGACTCTGTGCTTCCAATACAGGAGGCACAGGTTCAATACCTGGTTGAGGGACTAAGCTCCCACATGTCACTCTGCCAAAAAAAGAAAAAAAAAAGTATTCTGGATTAAGAGTGGAGGGCAGTTCTGGTGTGTGCAGAGACCAGGCGGGGTTGGGGGGCGGGGAACAGAGGAGGGGAAGGGTCCTTGCCTAGCAAGAACTGAAGAACTGCAAAGGCCAGTAGTACTCTTTTGCCCAGGACAGATTTCCTCACCTTTGCTAATAAATCACAATTAAAGGAGAGCCTCCATTTATACGTGCTCTGCTTGAATTTCTCCAGGGTCAACCACTTGCAGTTTCCCCATCTTCTAAAGGGGCCTGGTGAAAGCATGGAGAAGCACGCGCATTTCTTCATGGGCAGTATGGGGGTGGGGATGGGGGGCATGGCTGAGGGTCTGTGTCCCTGGCTACCATTACCCTGCTCTCCCTTGGAGCCACCTTTCCCTGCCAACTTGTTTTTAAAATTTACAAACACAGCCATCAATATCTAAGTCCCTACTATGTGCCAAGCACCGTAGCAAACATGTTCGGTGCATGGCTTCATCTGCTCCTCTGAGTAGCTTGGGGCCCCATCATCCCTTCTTTGACTAGTTCCGGTTCCCAATACCAGCCAGGCACAAGGGGTTGAAGTCTGTTCCCTATGCTGATATAGAGGACACAGTCCAGTTTTGGCGTCACTTGCTGTGGGGTGGCTCAGTAAATATTAATTAACTTTGAGGACAAACTGCATTTTAACTTACCTTTGGCTAATTAAATAAAACTGCCATGTAAATCCGCAGAGGGGACAGAGAGACAATAGGCTATTTTGAAGAGAAATTGTGCTGGGGGATAGTAGGACTGTTGGCCTTCAAGTAGAAGTTGATCTTGGCCTGCTCTGGCTCCCTTTGCATTCTTTGAAGCTTGAGCCAGAGTCGTGGGATAAGGAATTACCCTTCTTAGAGAAAGCCTCCCCTCTGAAGTTCTGGAGAACTAGAAGGAATGAGGCAGGACGCACATGCACGCTGGGGCCCCCATGCCCACAACCACAGGAGAGTTCTGTAAGGAACAAAGCTGAACCACCCAACTCTCCCTCTCCCCTCCCATTCATCCTCATCTTGAGTTGTCATGTCCCTGCAGTCCTGGGTTGGCTGCAGGTGACCTGGGGCCTAGAAAAGACAGGCTCTGAAAGCCCCTTCCAACTGTTCCTGGCAGTTTTAGATTGTTGGGGCTGGCAGGCACCTTGCTGGGCTCTGCTTCCTTCTGCTTCTTCCTGAAGATAATGAGCCATGGCAATGGCCCAGGCCCTCTGGAGGCCCAGATCCTCCTCTGACCAACTGGAAGACCTGGGGCAGGCCATTTAACCTTACCAGGCCTGGCCCTACTCCATTAAATAGGGAAATAGTAATGTCAGGCTCACAGGGGCCTGTGCACAAAGTAAGGGCTCAGTAAGTCATAACTGCTTGATGATGATGATGACTATCTCTGGTTCCTAACAACGAACTGTATCCCTAATAATGCTGGTCTGTCTTGAGACGTAGTTGGAGTAGCTACTGTGTTTGAGCCCTAAGCTGTCACTTTGAAGATGGATATTTTTTATGTGGAAAAAGAAAGAACAGCATCTCAAAATAATGTCATGAAGTTAACATGTAAGAATAGAGTGAGATAAGGTAAGGGTGAGAGCAAGGGCAGAGTGAGTACAGAAACTGCTGAGAATGAATGTGGCGGTGTGGCAGGACACCCATGTCCCTTCCCGTCCCATGTAAGCCCCTTCCTGCAGCCACGTTGGAGCCTTTGCCCCTCAGAGCTCTCACCCCTCCTTTCTCCCTGGGGTAGTGTTGCCAACTCTAGGGGCCTGTGGCTCATAGCAGGTAGACCCCCACACTGTCATCTCTTAGAGGAAGCCACACGGGTCACCATGGTGGGCCACAGGAGCCCTGCAGAGTCCCCCAGAACTGCCAAGCAGGCACAAGACAACCATTTACATTCAACACACTGGAACGGGTCAGATGTGGTTCTCAAAAAGCTCAGACTTGCAAGCTTTGGAGAAGGCCCAGGTTTGGCTTCTTTTAACTCCTAAACAAATTCTTGTGGGATGTTGCAATTACTTGTGACAATCCCTCTCCCTGCCTGGGACTTTGATTTCAGATTTAGACATGTAAAACTGGGTGGCTGGCTGGGCCTTGAGCAACTTGGGGGGTGTGGTGGGAGATGGCCAGGGAAAACTCTTTGTAGCATCTTGTGTTTGGAACCGAGATCTCTAGGAATTAGATACTGCACTTATGTTTGTGTTATAGAACTTTTCAGCCCCTGTGGCAGATTTCCTGTCCCTAAAATCAATTCACTGTGCTGTAGTGGCTCCTTCTGTCCCTTGGAACACAAATGTCTAGAAATCATTTTCTCTAAGAGTCTTATGTGGGAGTGACTTTCCAACCACTGTGACGAATTCTGCAGTCCTTACCCTGAAATGTTATCCCCTGGATAAGCAGCAGGTGAAGATGTGTCAAGGGGATATTTTAGTGCTAACTGGTGCTGACCTGGCCCAGTGGCACCTGGAAGCAGGAGGAGGTGATGCAGAGACAGCCAAGTGGATGCAGAAACACAGGAGGAACATGGCTGGGCAAAGCGTGTCTGACAGTCGGGACTCTGTGGCCTTTCTTGGTAACCAGGTGCATATGCAAACTCTGGGCAAACTGCCTAGGTCTTTGTGTTGCCATTGTACCTGCCCTTAAAGCACATTCAGCTATTCTGGGGAATGAGGTGGGGCCCTAGACCCCAGTAAGGCTCCTGTTTTCCTTCTTCCTGGCTATCACACCTGCTGTGAGAGCCCACAGAACTTTAGTTCTGGCCCTTTAGGCTTTCACACTGGCAACAAGACAGCTGGAAAAGGCTATTCCTGAAAGAGTTTTGAGCGGAAGGGCTAGGACCCCTTGCTTCACCCCTAGGCCTCTGGCAGTCAGTCGAATCTAACAACCTGCCTCTTGAAGCTGTTGCACATGACAGAAATCAGGAGTCACAAATGGCTGGGAATTTCTGGACCCTTTGTAAAGCTGAAGGTGGTGAGTAGAGTCACAGGCTGATATCTGCTGGCAAATCTGGGGAAACGGGCTCTTGCTTCTCGTGTAGGCAACAGGCACAGAATCACTAACACTGCTATACCCTCAGATACCTGTGAGCTCTCCTTCCAAGTTATCATCTTGTCTGGATGAAGCTTAGAAAGTACATGGAACAATGTGAAAAAGAGAAGGTCAGAATGAGGGGTGGTGTTTCAGGTCAACCTGATTCTTGGGGACATCTGGACTAAAGAAACCATTAATCAGTTCTACTCTAAAGAGTAGACAACAAGACAAGAAGGGGGATTCCAGGAATGGGATATAAAGGTAGAAGAGATGGGACAATTCCCCTGAGTACTTTCAGGTCTTGGAAAGATAAAACTTGGAATTCCTGAGCAAAATTAAATATTCAACTGTTTCATTTCTCTGAGGGGAAGAGGGAATGAATAAACTAGAACCATAGTACACTGCAACACAAGGCTCTGGAAGCTCAGGGCACTAGCCAATGGCCACTGAGGGACTGTGGGGGTCAGGAGAAGAGAGAGTCTCCCCTGGAGGCCCTTAGGAACACATCTGAAACATTCTACTTCTGCATGAGAAGACTCAATATCATAAAGACATCCACTCTCTCCCAACTTAATTTGCATAATAAATAAAATCCCAACCAAAATTCCAATAGTACTTGTTAAAAGAAATCTGACAAACTGACAGGGAAGTACATTTGGAAAGAAAACATATGTAAGAATAACAAAAAGCAGTGTTTGGAAAAAGAGCAAAAGAGAAAAATACATTGTATCAAGACACACTCAAAGCTACAACTATTAAAATGGTGTACAGACTTTATTATTTTGGGGCTCCAAAATCTGCAGATGGTGACTGCAGCCATGAAAATAAAAGACGCATGCTCCTTGGAAGAAAAGTTATGACCAACCTAGACAGCATATTAAAAAGCAGAGACATTACTTTGCCCACAAAGGTCCATCTAGTCAAAGCTATGGTTTTTCCAGTAGTCATGTATGGATGTGAGAGTTGGACTATAAAGAAAGCTGAGTGCCAAAGAATTGATGCTTCTGAACTGTGGTGTTGGAGAAGACTCTTGAGAGTCCCTTGGACTGCAAGGAGATTCAACCAGTCCATCCTAAAGGAAATCAGTCCTGAATATTCATTGGAAGGACTGATGCTGAAGCTGAAGCTCCAATACTTTGGCCGCCTGATGTGAAGAACTGACTCACTGCAAAAGACCCTGATGCTGGGAAAGACTGAAGGCAGGAGAAGGAGGGGACGACAGAGGATGAGATGGTTGGATGGCATCACTGACTCAACAGACATGAATTTGAGTAAGCTCTGGGAGTTGGTGATGGACAGGGAGGCCTGGCGTGCTGTAGTCCATGGGGTCGCAAAGAGTTAGACACAACTGAGCAACTGAACTGAACTGTACAAGGAATATAAAAAGTTCAGTGCAACAAAATAGAGAATCCAGACAGTCACATGAATTCATGGGACACTTGAATATGAGAAGAGTAGTGTTTTGAGTCCTGGTGAGAAGATGGCCTACAGGATAGATAATTCTGGGCAGCATGCCAGAATTTTCCTCTGGAAAAAAAAAAGTTAGATCCCTAGCTCATACCATATATGAAAATAAATTCCACATAAAGGACTAACACAGAACTACAACTATAAAAGAAATATAAGAAAATATGAGAGAATACGTTTACTATCTGGGGATGGAGAAACCTTCTTTAAAAACCACAAAATACAAAGCCATAAAAGAAAGGATAGGTAATTTGATCAAAATAAAAAGCCTCTGTAATAACCCAAGAAACTATTATGAGGTTAGAAGGACCAGTCAGCCTGGGCCGAGGGGTAGTTCATTCTGCCTGGGAGCAGACTGTGAGACCGGATGGCCTCGGAGGCCTTTCCTTTCCCTCACAATTCCTACATGGAAGTCAGGGTTCAGGAGGAAGCAAACACTAGAGGGTAGCTGCTCCCATAGTTATCATCCTTAGAGCCCTATAATCAAGAGGCATCTGAAGTCATAGTTGTTCAGAACCGGCGCAAAACGAGTGGGTGAAGGGCATCAGGGTGCAGGAGAGGAGCAGTGAAGCAAGATGGATGGAGCAGAAACACTTTTGCCAGCGCTGGGTGAGGAGGGGGAGGAAGCCCTGACCCTCTGTCAGGCGGCATGGTCTCCAGACCGTAGGCTCACCTTTCAAAGAGGGGAATGTGGCTCAGGCAGCTCCTCCCAGGACCTCATTTTCCCTGTATAGAGAACCTCTTTGGAAGAGCTTTTGGAGAAAATGTTGGCCTGTGTGACCTTTAATGCCTCCATCCGAACCCTCAGCTCTGTGGGGATCACAGCAGTCCTGGGGTGATGGCCCTGCCCAGAGCTCCAGTGGCAGTGAGGATGGAAGCACCCATGTTCTTGGGGGAGCTGGAGGACCTTACACAGTCTGATGACTCCACATCAGAGGCCTATGTCTGGAGAATATTCCAAAAGCAAAGTTGAAACTTGTCTCATGGAGCTTCTGTCAGTAAATTCACCTTACAGGGACCATGCTGTGCTCTTAGGGGAGTCCAGGGAACCACTGCGTTCAGTTACTTTCAGCTCATACTTCCTACTTGTGAACTGACTCTGAGCTCAGAGAGTGTTTGCCTGATTCAGGTAGGAAGACATCCACATCTTAGGAAACCCTTGCTGCATTCTGAGGCCATCCAGGGAGCTGGCTTGAGCACGTGGACTTGAGGTTGGAGAGGAGGGAGGAAATTCTGAGCAGGGAGAGAGATGCCATTTGTCAACAGGAACAAGTAGCTAAAACAAGGAATGATGGGTATTGAGAAGAGCAGGAGATAGTACCAGGACTGGCCAGAACTGAAATAGACTCAGTGATGGAATCATATTCCAAGAAGCAGCAGACAACCTCAAACGCCCCAAGTTGGCCTTCAGAGCCATTTTTCAGGATTTGTAGGGTAAGGGGTAAGGAGTAAATAAGCACAGCTGGGGATAAGACAGGGGCACTTGGCCTCTCATGAAAGGATGCCACAGGGGTAAGGAGAAGCCACTGGCCCCGGGGAAATTTAAAAAATGGACTATGGAACTTAGATTTATTGTCTCCAAAAGGAAGGATACAAAGACAAAGCAATGTAAAAACTGTGGCTGAGTACCAACTATGTAACAAGCTGCCAAATTAGGGCCATGTAAAGAGACCCCGTAAGGAGACCCTGCTGTTACAACCCCCAGTACACACCCAGCACAGTCACTCAACCTTGTTTCTCACCTCTGAGATAACATTGGACTAGTCCCCCCATGTGGCATAAAATACCACAGTTTAGAGTGGTTTATAATATCGCAACCAAAATTCAGGGAAACAAGGGATATTAACCTAGCTCAAAGTCCCCAACTTCCCAAATGGATAGAGCAGGCTCCAACCAGTCACCCCAGGTCCAATAAAGAGAATAACTCTCTTTCCTCCAAGCCTCAGCAACCCCACTTGCAGGCGCTTTTCATTAACAGTCCTGCTGATCAGCCAAGCTGAAGGATGCAGCCTCTTACAGACCCCCTAGAGGACGGTTCTATTTCTACTTCCAGATCAGGACCAGTGATTCTGAACCTACTTGAGCTCTGACTTCCCTTGAGAGTTTTGAAGAAAACTATGGATCCTCTTCTCAGAAAACTGTACCTTGCAAATAAAGGTATAAACTTGTGTAAAATTTCGGAAGCTTCGGTCTGGTGCTCTGTGACAACCTAGAGGGGTGGGACGGAGTGGGAGTTGGGAGGGAGGTTCAAGAAGGAACATATGTATACCTATAGCTGATTCATGTTGATGTATGGCAGAAACCAACACAACACTGTAATTATCCTCCAATTAAAAATAAATATATTTTTTTAAAACTTCAGGAGCTTTACAGACCCCCAAAAGCCCCAGTGTAAAAATGTCTGCCAAAGGCAAATGTCTCCTTTCCTTATGCAAGAGCTGTTCCCCAGGGCTGATTAACTGCTATCTTAGATGTCCAACAGGTGAATTAATATTCAGCATTGACCTCTAGTCATCCCATGCCCTTAGCAGATGGCAGATTCTCTGCTGTTGCTTGTAGCCAGAAGGAAGCAGAGCGCCTAGACAGAGACCTCATTTTGTTTTTCAAAACAGCACTCTGCTCCACCATCGCCAAAAAACCTCAGACACTCCAGGCCTGGAACAGAGATAGTGAGAGGCAAACCAAAATGCAATCTGGTCTGGTACACAACTAGGTCTGTGAAGAGGGCATCACAGACTGGATCCTCCTTGGGCTAGTAGGGAAACGAATGTAAGAAAGACCAAAGCAGAAACAGGAAGGGGTCAGAATGGGTTCCCCTCCTTTTAGCTAAATGCCGACTAGCTGATCACTCTAGAAGAGGAGTTTACTCTTTCTCTGGCTCCTCTACCTGGGAACTCAGAGGCTGTTGGAGGAAGTGCTCCTATCAACTACACAAGTTCTACATTTGTTTCCCTTTTGACCAGCAACCTCAACAAGGAAAAGGATGATGAAAGGATTTATTGAACACTACTCTGTGCTGTAATTTCTTCACATGAATTATTTCATTTAATCTTCCCAATGATCAGATGAAGCAGGCACTCTTATGCCATTTACAGATGAGGAAACTGAGACCAGGAGAGGTTAGGTAGAGTTGCTGAAGGCCACAAAGCTAGTGAGTGGCAGAGTCTGCATTTGTATCTAGATCTGATGTCAAAACTAATATTTTTAACCTCCACCTCCATGCTCCTTCCTCAAAGGCCAGAACTCAGACAAAGACCCTGGAAATCCTCCAGAGTGATGGTCTGTCTCCAAGTCCTTGCTTCCCTTTCCCTGTCCTCTGCCCACCATGCAGCAGCCTGGCTCTCATCAAGGACTCACTTTACGGCAAGTTGGTTGAAAACCATCAAACTCTCTCTCTTCTCTCTGTATGACTTTGCTATTTGAGTCCATATTCCATAGCCCTAAATTTATCTTGGAGCCTAAATTTATTTTAAACTCAGCTGAGCTCAGGAGCCTCATTTCCTCTTCAGGTTTAGAATGAAGGAGGGAGGTTCTTTTTCACTGCTGCTCTGGAATGCTATTGGGGGAGGGGTTCATTGTCACAACTCTCATTTTAAAGACTGGGAGGACAGGACTTCCCTCGTGGTCTAGTGGTTAAGAATCTGCTTTCCAATACAGGGGACTTGGGTTTGATCCCTGGTCAGGGAACTAAGATCTCACATGTCTTGGGGCAACTAAGCCTGCACTCCACAACTGGAGAGAAGCAGGAATGCTGAAACAAAGAGCCCGCGTGCTGTAACTAAGATGTTACACGGCCAATAATAAGTTAATAAGTATTTTAAAAATAAAAAATAAAGATAGGAGGGAGGGCCAAGGAACAGAGAATAGAAGAGCCAGGATTTGGTAAAATGTCACCAATGATGTTGGTGCTCTATGGAAGCCATAATTCTCTAGACACCTCCCAGCTTGTGGCACTGGGAAATAGGGAATATAACTCCTTGAAGAGCTAGTCTCCTCCACTCCCTCAGCTAGTGGATTCCAGGGAGACTGAGTTCCCAGCTCATCAAGAAGCCCAGAAGAATGCTGCCCATCAAAAGCTTAGTGGCCGAGGGCCTCCCTAAGTGCATATTGAATGGCTGGAGCCCCAAACAACAGTGCTTTGGGGGGCAGCTGGGGGCACAGTGGGCATCAAGTGATCTTTTGAGGCCAGGGTTATTGCCCTTTCCCCAGAAGCTCACCTGGAGATGAAATACCTAGGGAGAGAAGATGCTGAGGCCCATTCAGAGATGGGAGGTACATGAAGCTAGGGAGAGTTGGCAGCGGGCAGAGAAGAATCATCTCATACTCAGGGTCCCTGTCCTATGCCACCTGTGGGCCAGAGGTGAGATAAAACAGGATGACAGTACTTGCATTTAACATAGATAAGGAAGTCAGCCCCAGAAGCACTCTGGGCATCACTAAAGTCCAGCTGCTTAGCTAAGAGATGTTTACTGAGTATCTGCTGTGTGCCAGACTTATCCAGGCACTGGGAATGCCTTAGTTTTGCCCTCACAGTGTTAGCCTCCCAGAAAAAGAAAAAAACAATTTTGGACAGTGATAAGCACTAGGAAGAAAATGGAAGTGGAGCTGTGAGGGAGAGGGATTGAAAGGGGGCCTCCTTGAAAGAACATGAAGGGTGATGCCTGTTTATGAAAAAGGGCCAATGTGAGAGGATCTGTAGGGAAGCATGTTCTGGGCAGAGGGCAGAGCAAGGCCGAAGATTCTTAGGTGGCAATGGGCTTCATGCATTTAGGACATGGGAAGATGACCAGCTTAGCTTAAGAGAGGTGAACATAGAGGTGAAAGGAAGGAGACAAAACTGGGGAGTCAGGAGGGGAAGCGCCTTGTAACCACATTTATGGGTGAGCTGCTGAATGGAGAATGGACTGCAGGGGGCAAAAATGGCCACAGGGAGACCAGTGACGAGGCTGTTAGGTGAGAAAAGGGATGACCATATACGATTTGTTGTCTAAACCAAGATACTTGTACAAGCGAACAGGGGTACCACAAATAATCAAAGAGGGACAACCAGAATAACCAGGCCTTGGCACTGACAAAGCTCTAGCTGCAGTCATCTTCCCCAGCCGGGACTGTCACAGGAAGTGCCGCAGTTTTTAGCAGTTCTCTTCTGACACAGAGCTCCCAGCTCCAGGAGATGGAATCACTTTTCTGTTTGCCCAGGCCCTGGCCTGATGCCCCGTGCCTGAGCATTTGGTTTTTGTCTAGAGGCCACGGGTTACAGTTGCAGCACAAATGGGGCAGGAAGCCCTTTCCCCTGGTGTGGGGGCTGCCCACTCTCAGCAACAACCAAGAGGACAGGAATGAAAGCGCTAACAGGGAGTGCGTGGCCACCGCTTCTCAAGGCAGTGTGGAGAGGCAGGAAGCCAGAGAGGCATGGACAAGCTCTCAGTTCCAGAGCAGGGATTCTTAACTCAGACTTGAGGAGGTCTGTGAGGCAGGTGAGAGGGTCCTAACCTTTCATCAAATTCTCAAACCAAAAACGACAAAAAAGATAAAGAACCTTTGTTCTAGAGAGTAGGGGTTCTCACACTTTAGTGTGCATCAGAGTCTCCTGGAAGGCTTGCTTCAACAGGGACTGCTGATTTCAGGCAGGTTCTGATTCAGTTCTGTCTGGAGTGTGGACCAAGAATTTGCACTTCTAACAATTTCCAATGGGGTGCTAATGCTCTTGGGTGAGGGAACACACCATGAGAATCACTGCTTTAGAGGATACAAGAAACATGGGGGATTATGAGCGTCCCTTTTCAGACAAGAGTTCTAATAGATACCACAGCCCTCTAAACCAGCCCTAAGTCCCAAAGGATTTCATATTTTGTATTTGGAAGAAGCCCCTAGGAGAGTGACACTCAGGACCTTCCCTTAGAGCTCAGGAAGCATCTGGGAAATAGCATTTTTAGAGGATGCTAAGTGCCTTCAGAAACATTACAAGCCCCAGCAAAACTCTAAGCTGAAACTACATGGCTGGCCCTAACGGACCCAATTACTGGGCCAATTATTGGCAAGTAGTGAGGTTTAGGGAATCCGGGCAGACCCAGATCCTCTCCTAGAAGCTGCCTCCTGTTCTCTTTTGAACCTGTATCTGCAGCCAAGTGGGCCCAGATAGGAGGTCAGCCATAAGGAAGACAGAGGGTGTCTGCTGGGGGTATAACCTGGGGACAAGAAAAGAATCAACAGCTCCACTGGACAGAACTGAAGGGCTCATTCACAGGGCTCTTTGATCAGGTCATTGTCATGAAGATGAGAAGAGGCAGGAATAGTACCTAGCACTGTACTTTAAGCAAGAGCAGTGGAAAGAGGCCTGGAAGGGCCATTCGCCTCGTTTCCTCAGACCTTGTCTGAGTAAGTCACTCCCCCATGAAAGTGGAGGGGGAAATGAAAATGTAGATTCATTCATGAATCAAACTTCAGAACAGGAAGTGTGGCTTGTGAGCTATACGGAGAAATCTTCCTTTACTTCAGGGAACGTTGGTTTTGCCCTCCAGCTGAATACATCCCGAGCTAAGGCACTGTCAGAGTCAGGGAGTCCCTAGGAGTTAGGGGAAGAGGAGGCGCTAGAGTGACTGAGACCAAGTCGCAGTCTCCTGGGCACCATCTGCCAGGATGTGTGACTTGAATTCTGACTGTGTGACTCGGGCATGTTACTTGATCTCTTTGTGTCTTAGTTTCCTCTTCTGTAAAATGGGGGTAATAATAGTGCCTGTTTCATAGGGTTGTATAAAGATTTAATGAAATAACCTAGACAAAACACTTAGCTTGCATATTTTAAGCACTCAACATTGAGCTTTTTTTTTAAGTGAGGGGCTTGGAAAAATTTAGGATGGTGGCAGTACATACTCACCCTCAGTGTCACTGCCAGAGGCAGAAAGAGAGGGCTGGCCGAGCCTGGAGCTGCTGCCAGTCTCCCTGGGAGGCTGACAAACAAATTCCTGCTTCCTGGGGAAGGTCTGAGTTGTGAGCTAAGCAAGCAGGGAGAGTCAGGATTCCTAGGATGGTGGGGTTAACTGGACAACTCTGCTGGCTGTGAGGTGGGGATATCCTGCTCTTTTAAACATTGCAACATTCAGTGAGCCTTTCTGTGACATTTTCTCACTGCCAACCTAAGTGCCAAATGGCCTGATTTGAACAAATTAAAATGAATGAAAATCAAAGCTGGTAGGAAAATGGGAATGATGTTATTGGAAACACTCCAGAGATTTGCAAAAATAAGGTAAAATCCCCATTTTCAGAGGGAAAAATCAGTGGTTCCTTCTCAAGTTCCTGAAGTGTGGGGGACGATGCTGAAGTGAACCAGTAGTGCCTGTGCTGACCCTGAGGTTAGCTAGCAGACAAAAAGAGCTCTCTCGTTCCTCTGATCCCGTAAGAGCAGAACCTCTTCCAAAACCCAGTACCCCAAATCAAAAAGTCCTGTCTGCTTAGAAAGAAACTGTTACTGGCACCAGGAACACAGTTCTAAAAAAATCATGCAAAAGAGCCAAAGTAAATGACATACTACATGGTTAAATAAAAGTTAACATCCATTGGAGGTGGGAGTGGGGAGAGATTGCCAATTTTATCGCTTTAGAAAACTGCTAAATAAAAATGGCTAACAGTTCTGTTGACCATGCTGGACCCCCTTCCTCAGGGGCTCCCAGGGCCCATAATTCTTGCCCTAGAGTTCAGTCCCATCCCAAGTCTGGGATGTTCCCCCTGCAGCCCTGCAACAGAACTTCACCTCCACCTCTCCAAAATGACCTCAGGGCATATTCCCCGAGGTCAGGGATTCCCATTTGGAATCTTTCAAAGATTAAGGCCACGGGACAGTTAGGAAGGGGCTTGGCTTCCGGCTTTTCACTCCCTTTTACCTTACCACAAATCGTGGCTGGAGTTTCTACCACAATCTCCAATACTAGAGAGTCCTCCTCTGGGACAAGCCCAGGAGTTTGTCTGACTCTACATTGAGGTGAGAGGGAGAATCTTTAGGAAGTACCCACCTGTCCCCTGCGTGCCACCTAAATCAGAGGCACTGCCACCTGCCCTACCCATGCAAAACAGAGGCCCCTCCGTTTTAAGTCTGTTATTTTTACAGAAGTTGGTGGTTGTCAAGTGTGGAAGCTGGTCCAACAGCTGGCTAGCTGTGACTAGCTGTCTTCCAATAGCTAGTCTGCTGCTCTCTACAAAGGAGAGCCATTTCAGTAAGAAAAAACCCAAACAACAACAAAGCTTTCTTGGAATTTACTCAAGGAAGCCTGAAACTGTGTTACTGTGAACATGAGATATTTCAATGACCACGCATCAGTTTTTAGAATATAACTACTGTTATACACATGTATATATGTGTAACAGTATATGACTTCCCTGGTGGCTCAGACGGTAAAGTGTCTGTCTACAATGTGGGAGACCCGGGTTCGATCCCTGGGTCGGGAAGATCCCCTGGAGAATAAAATGGCAATCCACTCTAGTACTATTGCCTGGAAAATCCCATGGACAGAGGAGTCTGGTAGGCTACGGTCCATGGGGTCGCCAAGAGTCAGACACTACTAAGCAACTTCACTTCACTTCACTGTTATACACATGTATATATGTATATTTATTTACTTGGTTGTCTCTCTTTTTTTTGGCCATGCTGCACAGCATGCAGGAGCTTATTAAGTTGGTGCAAACGTAACTGCGGTTTTGCATTGTTGAAATCTGCCATTTGATATTGGAATACATTCTTAAATAAAGGTGGTTATGTTGTACATCATTTTAAGGTGAATTTCTCACTTTATTTTTTGGTAATGACTTATTAATTGCTGTTTATTTTATATATATTTGAGACTATGGAAATGGTAGACAAAAAGCAAATTTGAGCGATTTTCTTATTCGAGTTCAACATGGGTCGTAAAGCAGCAGAGACAGCTTGCAACATCAATGCATTTGGCCCAGGAACTGCTAACAAATGTATAGTGGTAGTGCAAGAAGTTTTGCAAAGGAGACGAGAGCCTTGAAGATGAGCATAGTGGATGGCCTTCAGAAGCTGACAACAACCAACTGAGAGCAATCACTGAAGCTGATCCTTTTACAACTACATGAGAAGTTGCCAAAGAACTCAGTGTTGACCATTCTATGGTTGTTAAGCATTTGAAGCAAATTGGAAAGGTGAAAACGCAATGCGTGCCTCATGAGCTGACAGAAAATTTTTAAAATCGTTGTTTTGAAGAGCTGTCTTCTCTTATTCTATGTAACAACAACAAGCCATTTCTCTGTTGGATTGTGACAAGAAATGAAGAGTGAATTTTATATGACAACCAGCGACAACCAGCTTGGTGAATGGACCAAGAAGCTCCAAAGCACTTACCACGGCCAAACATGCACCAAAAAAGGTCAAGTCATTGTTCGGCAGTTTGCTGCCTGTCTGATCCACTACAGTTTTCTGAATCCTGGAGAAACCATTACATCTGAGAAGTATGCTCAGCAAATCGATGAGATGCACAGAAAACTGCAACGCCTCCAGCCAGCACTGGTCAACAGAAAGGGCCCAATTCTTCTCGACAACGCCTGACCACATGTTGCACAACCAATGTTTCAAAAGTTGAATGAATTGGGCTACGAAGTTTTGCCTCATCTGCCATATTCACCTGACCTTTCGCAAACCGACTACCACTTCTTCAAGAACTTGACGACGTTTTGCAGGGAAATGCTTCCACAACCAGCAGGAGGCAGAAAATGCTTTCCAGGAGTTAGTCCAATCCCTAAGCATGGATTTTTACACTACAGGAATAAACAAACTTATTTCTCATTGGCAAAAATGTGTTAATTGTAATGATTCCTATTTCGATTAATAAAGATGTGTTTGAGTCTAGTTATAATGATTTAAAATTCACACCTCAAAACCGCAATTACTTTTGTACCAACCAAAATAGCTCCCCGACCAGGGATTAAACACATGCTTCTTGCATTCGAAGCGCAAAGAAAAAATCTTTTATAGTGTGATTTTTGCAGGAACTTTGTTTCTGCAACCACTTGTTCCAAGCCTTCTCATATCCAGCCTAAAAGTAACTGAAAGCACCAGAAAAGATAAATTGAGGAGAAAGCAGAAATCCAAACTTCCAACTCCATTTCTAAAGGTTGAGGAAAATACCATACAACTGAAGCCACTGCTGGTTTTTGAGTTAGAGGCCAAAACTGAGATAGCTCTTTTTGGTCAGATAATCTAATCTTCTATGAGAAGGTCCCATTAAAACTATTCTGAAGGATCACTCCTGTGGCACATTTTTATTGGTAACTTCTTTCACTAAATAAGCAGTTTCAAAAGGATCTTATTTTCAAGCACAACTGTTACTTTCTGCAGAGGATTCTCTTCATCTTTTGTCATGACTCTTTTATAACCCAAACCAACTTCAAATTTAAACGACAAAAAACAAAAAGCTTCCAGTGGAAAAGGGGCATAGTCTATGGGAAAAGTTTTTCCTTCTCTTTAGTCGTGATGGCTTGGTTAACCATCCCACCACCAGAGAATTTTTAAAACGGACTTAAGAAGCAAGATAGGGAAGCCATTCACATAAAATCTAATTTGTTTTAAAACAGGAAAGTTTTCCAATGTGAGACAGCACACCTAATGCCTGAAGCAAATCAATTATCAGACAAATATACCTGCTACTGAACCCTTAAAATGGTTTTTGTCTATCCAAAAAAAAAAAAAAAAAATCCAAGAGCAACCATAACCACCCCCACCAAAGGCACTGAAACAAAAGACTGATCTGTTTATACGGTCACATGAAAAATAAACATCTTTATTTTTTTGCCTACTTTATTTCATTTTTTTCAAATAAAATTTAAATCTGTACAAAGTATACTGTTACAGTATATATTTTTTAAGAATCAATGCCTAAAAGAATCACAATACTTCAATAAGCAGTACAGCAGACCTCGCTAGTTTCAGCTTTGATATTGAACAAACTCAAGCCGGCTGATGCACAACACATTTGCTTGGTTTCCACATGGTGAGTTCCCAGCACTGAGATGGGAGAACACAACAGCAAGTATGGTTATATTACAGCCCGACACACTGCGCTTCTTCATGTGATAATAGCTGCACAGATTTAATACAGAATGCTCAAATTTACTTTTTAAATTGCATTTGCTTACTTCTTAGTTGGCAAAATTCAGCATTCTTAATGGGGTCCCCAAACAGTGCAAATTAATGATATTCTACTGTATAATTGGCACATCTCCAATAAGGATTAACTTGTAAACTCAAAGAATATTACAACTTTGTCCTAAATTTTAACTAATATACATCTGGTCCATTTAACCAAAGTCATTTTGGAAAGATATTAAAGAACAATTCTATTTCTGAAAGGACATTGTTTTGACCATTCTTTAGAGAAGATAAATTTTTAAATTGTCATTAAAATGTTTTACTATAAAAATTTTACAAACTTGATTAGAAATTTCAAGATTATGATTCACAGCAGACAAACACAAACTGTTCATATTCCAACAATACCTACTCTTAGGCTTTCAGAGCACAACCATGTCAGCTGTGTTAACTAAAATTTTGAACAGTGTACTAAATTTATAAGTGGTGCTGGGTCTAGCAAGTGTAAATACACAGTATATTTTAATGAAAAGAATTGTCTTCTTTATACTTTATTTGTTTTCCCATAAGGAAACATTAATGTTTACATTCTTTAATAAAGTTAATCTTACATCAGAATATAACTTAATACTGTCAGCAACAGGGACCACACACAGTAAATAAGAAGCACATTTAAAATAAGTCTGAATTCACATAGATTAACATTTGTTGGTTAATAAAATATCGACAGTATTACAATCTTACAATATTTACAGTAAGAAAAATCTAGAGTAATATATACCTTTCACAGCAGGATTCCTTTTTTTTTTAATTATTATTTCTTCCAGTTTGGGATTGTGTATACACAAAAAGTTCAAATAAAGCAACTCTGCAATATAATCTTAAAATAATGGCTACTGAGGGAAATTCTATCACAACCATTGAAAATAATGGTGACTTTTCACGGAGTCTGTGGCATCTGAGAACCTAGTTAATTAACCAAAGTCTTGCTCAAACCAGCCTCAGTTACCCAGATTAAAGCTGCAGAACTCCGGCCTTCCCTGACTGCTAAAAACCCAACAGATTTTCTCAACATGCTATAAGAAAAGAGGGAAAATAGGTTTCAGTTCACACCTCATGGCTGGAAGCCTCTGACCAGTGTACATTCCCAACTTATGCTAAAAAGAGGGCCAACTTCATCCCTAAATCATCACAAGAGTTTACCCTCCAACTATAGGGCACTGTGATACCAAGCTCACTCATTCCTCAACCTTCCAGCATTAGGATAAGGCATGAATTTGGCCCATATAATACACACCAGCATCTTAAAGACTTGGGATCAGGGCAAAGAAATATACCAGTGCAGTCTGCACTGAGATCAACAGGGAAAATGGGAAGCGATGCACATTTCCAATTAGAATGGCAAGAAGACCCACATCCCTAAACTGGAATTTGGCCAGGGCATCAGAGTTAGCACCCCCTCTCTGAGTACCACAAGCGATTAGGATGTGTGCTCTGGGCCTCCTCCAAGAGAGAGCATCTACAGGAAGTAACACCATGTGGGACATTAGTTCAGTGATGACTCCCAAGAAAGCAGATACAATTCTTGAATCTGGGGCTGTCCACAGCTCCTGAGGTCACTCATCAGAGCTGTGACCTGTCCCAACCCTGCTTAACTTTAAAAGATCTGATGGGCACAGAGCACTCAGGGATACGGCTGCTGGCTACTTTGGACTCTAGATCTCACAGGTAATCAACAGGTATCTGAGATTGAATTAGCAAACTGTACCATAGCTCCTTAAACAGACACTGTCAGGTTTGAAATCATGTCAAGCATGAACCTTCACTGTCAGGTCAGAAATCAAAGTGGGAGTTTTCCCACATCAGCCAAGGTTATTTTGTCAAAACCTTAGAGGAGTTGGACAGTTTTTCATGTTGCAAGTGATTAGTTTACTTATTTAGTCAAGCTGGATTGGCAAACCAGACTGATTTATTTAGTTAGCTTTGTTTTTTTGATTCCTATGTATGTGTTAACCCAAAGCTGTTCTATTTGGGCTAAATACACTGACAGAGAAAATTCAAACAACAAAAGTTCTCAGCAAACTTTTGTGGCATTTTCTTTTTGGATGTCATTGCAAGATCTAAAGGTATTTCTACCCAACAAAGTCTGTTTAAGTTGTTTAATGTTATTTCCTTTGTGGTCCTATACAGAATGCTATGACTTCTATATAGGTCTGAATGCTGCTCCATGTAGATTCCTTCTGTATATCTAAAAATATATACTTTTCAGTAGTTCAATACATGGTTAATCTTCCCACAGAGGAAGATTTTTGTAATCACATGTTGCAAAGTAGAAAAACATCTCCTTTCTAAGAAAGGAAATACGTATACTTTCCTATTGTACACTTTTGAATAAGCCCAAAGGCATGCACCAAAAATCATTATTAAAACTAATACATGCACTAAAATGGTATACAGTTAGACTTAAATAAGGTGCTGCTTTTTCAATTTTTCAATTTGAAGAAGACATTTTGTCAGTTTGTTGACTCAAAGATCTCTCCCCACCCACCCACCCCACTCCACGGCATCAAGAGAGAAAAATAAAAAGTATGCATAAACCTTTAAACTATTCTTTATAGGGGGAAAGGACAGATATATCAACTATCCTATTCATACACTGGATTCCCAGTTTTAAATAAAACCAATATTTACTGGTAAAAATTGTCAAAGCTAATACATCCAAACAAATGTTACTAGTAAATAAGGTTCTACATAGAGAATAATTTACTTTGGTTTTATGTACTTTCTCAAAAACAATACCGGTGTCCCATACGTCACCAAACTGATGTGTTCCAGCAAAGTTGTAAGGCAAATCTTTTTCTTCCCTAGTGACATCTTGTTTCCCAATAGACAAAACTAAAATCTTTTGGTGAGGAAGGGGTTAAGATAATGGCTTACCCCTTGGCATCCTGAGCATTGTGGTTTATCAAACTCTACCCTGCTAGAAGCTGTCAGGCACCCTGACCCCTGCCTTGAACCAGGAGTGGCTCCCATGTTTAGAGATGCCCTAACTCCTTAGAAATCGCTCTCAGAACTTTGCTGCTCTCTTCCTTCTGTCTGGTTGTTAGAATGTCTAGCAAAGCTGTCTAGAATGTTACATTTTGTGAGTAGGGGCCACCATCTAACAGTAATTCCAATCTGAAATGTTTTATGCCAATACTTAGTTCCTAATTTTATCAATTAATTGCATTAAAATTTTCTCTATGGAGTTTAGAAAAGAGATCCTTAACTTGGATTCCAGAAGATGTGTGATGCCCCTGAGGTTGTGTGCAAAATTAACTGTGTATGTGGTATTTTCTTTCTGGGGGGAGCGTCTATCACTTTCATCTGATAATCAAAGGTATCTGTGACCCCAAAAAGATGATACAGGGACTTAAGAGGGCTACCCGTAATTTGTTTTATTCTAGGATTGGGAAATGGGGTCAAAAAAACTAAAAATGTCCTCAAAAAGTAGGGGGGCATATTGTTGATCTTTTCCCATTATTCATATTTGGGAAATAAGTGCTTCAAACTAGAAAAAATAATTAAGCTGATTAAACCCTATTTAAAAATAATCAAAGCCACTTTCTAAAATTTTTTCATTTTCCATGTATGATAAATTTAGTCTCCAATAAAAAGTTTGGAGACTGAATATTTCTCTTTTCTCAAAGAAAATTCATAGATATACTACTGATCATCATCCACATTTAATCCAAGACAACATAAAACCTAAGACAACTATAATGATGTAAGCCTTTAAGTTAGTTTTGAATAAAGGATTATCTAGAGTCAAATACATATTTGTCAACATTCATTTCCCAAAATTGGTCCATATTTAGATAACTACCGGGCACATTTCCACTAGATAAACCTCAAATCTGAACAATGGAAGTTTATAACTTTCTACCTCAATTAAAAACAAAGCCACAAAGTTCCACAATAGAGTCCAGCCATACACATTCACACTATGTCATAGAGAACTTTCTCATTTCAAATACATCACTGAATTTTCAACAGAATTTGCAAACTTAAGATCCAGAATAAATAGCAAAACGTGCTGAGAAGAGCATGTTGAGAATTAAAACACCACCCCCTGCCGCACCCCTTCCATCCAGAAACACACTCAGGCATTCCAAAAATAAACCAGCTCTGAAGAGAGGCCTCTAGCTTGTTGGTTTTAAGTATGAAGCTCCTAAAAGGCTATGGGAGAGGGAGTATAAAATGAAATAATAATTTACAAAAAATAATTTCATTTAAAACACATTTCTGTTCTATTGACAAAACTGTCTTTTTTTTTTGTCTTTTTTTTGCAATTCCAAACACTGTCGCGCAATCTAAGACAAAAAATATGTTCACAGGTACGCTTTTTGTTCTACTCTTTCTAGAGTACATCTTGAGGTTATAAGAATGCCTCTAGTTAAAATAAAGTCTCTTATCCCTTGCTACCCCCCTCCTCAAAAAGTGAGTCAACCTTGAATTCCAAAAAGGAATATTCATCTAATATAGTTATTTCAACACCAGTTATATCACATAGACCATAAGGAAACTCCATGAGTATTATGGAAAACTACATGAAAGAGGGAGCTGCCACTTGCCACCCACTTCACTTTCAGCTTTTTAAGCCAATGCCCAGCTAGACTCAAATCTCATTGACTTCACTGAAAACAAATTAACATCCAAAATCAGGCCATTTCAGGCTGGAAATTGGATCTCAAAGACATCACTTCATATATATATGTATGTATATATATTTTTTCTACCCTAACTTTCACTTTGTCTATTCAAATAGTTTAATAAAACTCACATTTACAAAGGATTTTATTGGCAAATAAAGGCCCATATTAAAAATTTTATCAAAACAAATTTTTGTTCTACATAGCTAACACTACGAAATATTTTCTTGGACTTATAAAGAATATTTAATTGCATATAAGTTTTGCTTTGGGTGGGATATTGAAAATGTAAGAAATTAGAAAAGACTAGAAACAAAAGTGAAAGTGACTAGTCTTAACTTTCAAAAAATCAAGTGCAAAGATAAATAGTGCAAATAATGAAAACTAGAAATTTTATAGGCAACTTTACAGTCTTTCCTGCTTTTGCACTTTTACATATTGACAACTTTATAAACCCTAACAACTGTATGCAGCATGGAAATGGGCTATCATTTATCTCCATTGACTAGACTCAAGGAAGCCTTTCAAAGACTTGTCTCACAGTTATTTAAATCACTGGTTCTTGACACAGGTTTGGGAATTCACTTCTTTTTAAACAATTCCTAAGGGAGGGGTTTAAGAAGGCTCTGCACTGACTTAAGTTATAGTATGTAACCATCATAATTTAAAATCTGACATATAATACTACTGGATGAAAATCATACTAACTGCCAACTCTACAAAATAAGTTAAAATAAAAATAATTATTATTAATGTATTTGACATTTATTAAAAAAATTACATTCCAAATACAAAATCAGAACCTCTTTTTTAAAAGTTATCTTTAAGAGGTTTTATCACTAAAATATACAGATTTGGGTAAAATGAAACATTAAAGTAATCTGTCAAAATCACTGAGATTAAGTCCATACCAAACTAGAAAACAGTTAATTCAAATATAGTTGAATTGTGTAACTTTAAAAACGAGTATTATAGCAACTTTTCATCTTATCAAAATGTTATTGGGATACTGAGAACAGAAATCTTAACACAATCAGTTTCACCCTATAAAGGACATAAGAATTTCTAAGATATACTAAATTATATTATTAATATTTGCCACCAATGAACTCTTGGGATACAATTTTAAAGTAATATAGAAAATGGAAAAATAAACAGAAACTTGAGCTTGAGGGCAGGTATGTTGCCTAATTTCAGAAATATATATTCTTGAGAGTCTCATAAGGGCCACAATGTTAAATAGTTGCTAGGACTGCAAACAGAAAACAAATAGAAAAGACACCTAAGATTTCAATTCAATGTTTTTAACTTGGTTTATTGTACTTCTAAAAATTTATGTGGAACAAAGGCTCAAGGTTCTATAAAGCAAGGCATAATATGAATCTTTGTGGACTGCAAAGCTGAATAATTTGATCTAAAGAACATTCTGAAAAGCAAATGTAAACTACATTGTAACATGAGTCCAGGAGAATAGTCTGTATGATAAAATATTTCTGATAGTTTAAAAATAAATATGAAAAAGTTTGAAACTTTTAAAATTTCTTCCCCTCAAAATAAGTCTCTAGCACCATTTGCCTTAACCAGAAAAGTTGCCATTCCACAATTGTGCTATTTATATTTGTCCAGAAAAGCAAATATCCTATACCTGAAAATAGATTTATATACTGCATCATCATCATCATCATCATAACATAGACCAACAGCTCTCTCATAACCAACAAGGGACCCATTTTTCCTGAAAACTTCCTTAGTA
Organism: Bos javanicus; assembly: GCF_032452875.1. NCBI lineage: Eukaryota > Metazoa > Chordata > Mammalia > Artiodactyla > Bovidae > Bos > Bos javanicus. The sequence continues at coordinate 50,829,960 of NC_083874.1, read as the reverse complement.
AACATCAGCTTCACTGTCCTTAGCAAACAACTCTCATTTAAACTCAGTGTCTTTTCCTACCTCCAGTAAAAATTTCTCCCACTTTACCTCCAAACCGTTCCCTTGTATACCTCTCAAACTTCCATTCATAAACACTTCAAACAGCTCTCCCCCTTTCTGCTCTCAAATTTCCAAACCAGTAAGTCTCAGCTCCAGGAACTTACCTAAAATACACATACTTCTTACTTTCTTCAATTCATACATATCTTAATAATGTCAATGCTCTTCAAACTGCCAACTTAAGACTATAGGGAAGACAGCAGTCAGAAAACACTGCCCAATTACCTCATAATACAGAAATCTTTCTGGGGTCAGTTAGCTATGTTCTTTTCTAAGGCAGGAGTCAGCAATTTCTTTACTTCCTTCTTGAGGAGGTAAACTGGAGTGCCACTGGCAGGCCTATGGCAAGAAGTATGCTGCTAAGTCACTTCAGTCGTGTCTGACTCTGTGCGACCCCATAGACGGCAGCCCACCAGGCTCCCCGTCCCTGGGATTCTGCAGGCAAGAACACTGGAGTGGGTTGCCATTTCCTTCTCCAATGGATGATAGTGAAAAGTGAAAGTGAAGTCGCTCAGTCGTGTCCGACTCTTAGCGACCCCATGGACTGCAGCCTACCAGGCTCCTCTGCCATGGGATTTTCCAGGCAAGAGTACTGGAGTGGGGTGCCATTGCCTTCTCCAATGGCAAGAAGTACAAAAGAGAGCAAAACAAGGAAAAAAGAAGATGGGAAAAAGAAAATTCCAGTGTATAGGGTAGGGAGGTAGGTCAAATGTCACCAACAACTATCTGCACTGGAAACTGCCAATCCACTCCAGCTCAAGAGGAGTTTGATCCATTCCCCAACATGACTATTAACTCATCAGCGGATGGCCATCACTGAGCTGGTCAATGTGAATACCTAGGTCACCTGTCCCGTAAGTTTGACTGCTACTTCATAGTAAGAACATAAGTCCTCTTAGGATTTTTCTGTATTAATCCAGTTTAGAGCAAAACACATGCTAACAAGAGTACTTCCAGGTTTCTCACAATTCTAGAATATAAAGGTTTGGTCCTTGAACTTGGAGGCTTCTTAAATTATTAAAGTGCACCCTAAATCAAAAAAATTAAACTCTTTAGCTTAAATTTTTTCTAGGAAATGTTATAAAACTTTATAAGCAAATTACTAATAACCACCAAAACAAAGTATATATTCGCAAAAATCTTGCGATTCCAAAATGAGTAAAATATTTCTGGTCCATAAGAAGTAACTTTGTTTTACACAGAGGATCACCACCATGTTTCTACCTATCAAACAAGACAATTTTCCACAAAAGTAAAGCACATCAGGAAAAAAGAAAGGAAATAAATACCAAACACAATATGGGGACAAAATAAAAATGAGTAGCTGTGAAATTCTTTTTTAAAAAAATATTTCTAACAAGTGACCTTTGCCATATTCAACCTTCCTAAAGACATAAATTGCCTAGGACCATCCAACATCAAAACTTGGTAGTCAGTTTAGCAACTGAAAGGTAACAAACTGTTGGTTTGAAACCAATCATATATTTCACTTTTTACCTGGTTCCTGCATTATGAAATTCTGCCTGACTCATGCTAATGCTAATTTAGATGATCGCCATAGTAATGAAATTTCTGCTCTAAAAGAGCCTCTCAAAGGGCCTAGGCCTTAAATTTAGGTTTTATTTTAGGAGCAAATAACTCTTCAAACATTAAAATCAGCTTTTCTTAAAAATTTATTGCAAATCCTTTATATTAATGTTGCTGGGTAAAAATAGTGATTTTAATAGCAGTGATCACTTAAGTTTCACATAATTTCATTATGAATGGTCTAAATTTGGTTAACTTTCAATTAAAATAAATATTATATGATTTAAAAGTAGATAAACTTTAACAAACAACTTTGCACAAATTACTTTAGTGAATTTATTCACTTAAGCAATTCTAATAAATTCTCTTTCCTATTCATTTCACTCCCATGGGGAAGTGTGCATATATATATGTGTGTATGTATATATATATATATATATATATATATATATATATCTACAAATTGTTGATATCCAATTTTAGGAATCATCAACTATAAATGTTATACTCAGTTATCACCAACCTTTTTCAAACTTAAGTGGCTAAAGATTCTCTTAGCATTCTTTATATAGCAAGCAGGATCTCATTCTGATACTGAAAATGAAAAAAGTCATCAGATTTGGTATCTCATTTTTTATGGGGGAAAAAATCTTAAAAGTATGTTCACATGTAAAATAAGACAAATCAGGGAGCTACGAAAGCCACCAGAACAACCATTTCAGAAATCTCCACTCTGAAATCATATGGAAATGTGTGTATGTGTAATATGAAAAAATGAGTGGGAATACTGAAGACAGGGTGAACCATATGTGGTGGTGGTTTAGTTGGTAAGTCATGTCCAACTCTTGCAACCCCATGGACTGTAGCCCGCCAGGCTCCTCTGTCCATGGGATTCTCCATGCAAGAACACTGGAGTGGGCTGCCATTTGCTCCACCATGTGTGGGAGATAAAAATAATCATGCCCATGGTGGGGTCAATCATGGCTGGCAGATAACCCAAAATATAAAAGAAAGAAGTTTAGAGAGTTTCAACATTGCTAAATAAAAAATGTTAAAAGCACAGAAAAAAATGAATGAGACAACCCCCACAAACATCAAGTTTCATAGGAAAAAAGGTAGGAAAAAAGTGACCTATACATCTTTTTTAATATACCAAATCTTAACTGACTTAAAGATTATATAAAGTAGTTGGGTCATGGTACCCACCCATACTCTCATTATCAATGGACTTATCTTTTCCCCTCCCTTCCACCCAAATTTAGTTGTTTCCTGCAGAAAATGTACAGCATTCCTATATCAATAAGTATAAGAAATGAAAACAGTGAGTACAACTGATATAGATCCATTGACTTTTATTACAAATGTACTTGATCACTTGGCTTCAAAAAGTTTAAAATCAATACCCTATTTTCTGTATGCCAGTACAAAGCAAACTGTTTTACAAATTAAATACCTAAAAATTTGACAAAAATATTAAAATTTGATGAAAAACAATTATAAAAATCCTTAATCTCTCTCTTCAAAAAAGGAGGCAGTCTTCCCAGTCCTATTGTACAATATTAATAATATTCACCATTTTTAGAATAGGTAGCTAAATTATATTTTTTCTGTTAGCATACAAAACTCTTAGACTAATAGATTTTATTTGTATATGCTCCAGTTAAGTTTGTGAATGCCATCTGATTGCAATATAATCAACTATCTTTAATTGAGTCCTAATTTACACTTATTTAATAATTTGCATAGTTTAAAAGGGAAAAAGGTTATTCTATAACTAATTATCATAGGCTATTACAGTGCTATTTTTCAAGGCAACAAGTACTTGCTCCCAAATGAAATTATCTGTCTTCTTTAGGCAGGGGTTAAAATTACTAGCAGCTTTCTCCATCACCTGAAAAACCAAATTGTGATAGTTATCCATCTCTAGATGTGAAGACCTATAAAATACATTGATATATTTTTCACTTTGAGTCAAATTTCAACCCCTGCATGGGACAACTACAAAGTGAGACTTCCAGGTTTTTTATTTCCCTGTTGGTTTTGGTTTCTACTCTCCATGGCTTTTGAGAAGCTGGAAAAGTTTGTCTTTCTGACTCACATTGTCTTTTTTTCCATTTGGCAAATATTCATCTACCTCCAATCTGTATCTAGTGGAGGAAAAGCCAACATGGCTTTTCTTGTGAACTTCCTTTGTTGTCAAAGGCATGTATAATGATTTCTACAGTTCTGGTTAGTTAACTTTAGCTCCCTCTGTGGCTGGATGACTGCTGCTTCCAACATCAGCATGATAAATAGGAGGCACAAATAAAAAGTAGCTTAAAAAAAGATTTGGTGACTTAAAAAAAAAAAAACAAAAAAACAAACAATACCAAACACACACACTTATATGGGCATTTAAAATCTGGTGGCTGATCTCTGGATTAAATTACTTGACAATGTCTCTCATTTTAAAGAATGTAATGCATTTCAAGTGTTCTTTCATACTTAGGCAAATAGTATAGTTTAACCAAGCTCTTGGACCTTAATTGTAAGACAAAGCAGATCATTAAAAATAAGGCATACTTGTCATGAATTAATTTTTGTTTACATGTTTTTGGCACATTTGATCATACTGTCTTCTATGAATAACACATATGGTCAAATATACCATTTCCTTTTTTGTTTCAGCACAAACAGGGTTTACCAACTAGTAAAATAAAAACAAGGAAAAACTCCAACATAAAACACTGAGTTATAGAACCTTGGTAAAGTACCGAGCACCTGGGGGCAAGGGTGGAAAAAGGATGAAACAGGAGAGGGGAAAAGGGAAGGTTTCGGGTACTTGGGGAGGTAAAGTGAGATGCAAAAAAAAGAGCATCTTTACAGTCATTAGTCTTTTCTATGATCACGTCTTAAGTCTTAAAAGATCTGAATGTGGATTTCTTTTAAAATCCACTGACTATAAATCAGACACTGGTTTCAAAATCTTAGTAAGATTGTGTTTAACTGTTATAGTGTAAAGATAATTGCACAATACATGTGCTTCTTGATCCGGTAGGATTCCAAGCAGAATCTGAAGTCTATAGCTATGAAAGGCTTCACTTTAGGTAACTCGGACCCTAAAGAAAACCTCATGAAAGAACTCGCATCTCAAAGAAAGGACACTTTGCCTAAGTTTGCTGTGTTTTTGTTGACTTGCACTACTTATTGCTGGCTACTATAAAACACTGATCTAGGAGTACTCCAACAACCTGTAGTACAAGGCTTAACTTTAAGAAGCTATAGTAAACAAGAGACAAAATCAAAGCAATTCTCTTTCCTAACTAATAACAGCACAGAGAATGCAGTCTTTTCCATATCACAGTTAAAGTACAGTGAACAAAACAGCTCAACAAACCTTAAGACAAAAAAGTGCAGGTTATTAATGTTTACATGCAGTTGATAAGCATTCCAAATGTCACATTATGCACTGTAAAAGCTCAACTTTACTATGTGGAAATAAGAAAAATGCACCTTGGGGGAAGGGGAAAAGCAATTTAATCATTTCCAGTGATTTTGTAAGTAAAGAAACTCCTAACTATTGTACGGTCACCTCATATTAAACATTGTATGAATATTAAAAGCAAACAATTTAATGGGAAAATGCACAGTACAATGGAAATAGCTTGTTATTCAACACATACAGTAGATCTCAAAAACAAAGACAACACACTCAACCAGGGAGCTTAAAAATACCAAATCAAAACCCAAAGAACCAGCAGAAAAAAAATCCTTCAAAAAGACAACTGTTTCACCTTCCTAGGCCAATGCTTTACAATGTGAGAAGCACTGATACCTTCCAGCTCCTACAGGTGGTGTCTTCTACATACAGCAGTTAGATCTATATGGCTGGATTTGCCAAGATAACAATTCCATCCCCAGAACTCTCTATGTCAGACAAGACCCCTTTTTTTAAAAACCAAAATACTTTCTACAGAATTCCAAACCAAAATGTACTGTTTAAGGCATCTTTTTTTTATAACATTTTCTCTTCACTCAAAGATGATAGTCATGCAGCAGTTTAATGATAAAAATATATTAATATTTTACTATACAGCAGCAAGAAGTTAGTTGTCAATTAAAAGCACACAAACATCTTTAAATGAAAACCTGTAAAAGACTATCGTTACAAACAATTTCAGTTTGGAGGACACCAGCTTGGTAAAGTGCTCTCCTAAGCTTTGCATTTTCATACCCTACACCTTGAATATATGAGTTATAGAACATACTTTTGATAGAAGGCTTGTACACTTGGGGAACACAAATACACTTAGCATATAATGTAGCCAGTAATAACTAGCACCACAGCTACATGGAAATCCTTTACATACACCAACTTGGCTTTCACTTTTAAAATGAAGCTCAGAATCCATGGCTCAGTAGGATAACTATAATTGTGTTGCTCTGCTTGTTAACAGGTCTACATAAGTTAATAGCACTGGCAAAAATCAAAGGATAGCTTCAGACCTCTTACAAGTTTAGGAGACAGTGCTAGTGACCACAAATAGACTCACTACCTGATGTCCAAGTACAGGTTCACTGGAAATTGCTGCACGTTAGTTAAGTTTTTAAAATCTTTCTACACATAATAAAAAAAATATATTATGAACGATACAAGTACATCTCATATACACAATAATGACAAAATGCCTACTCAAAGCAAACAGATGCAGAAAAATATTATGGGAGATTTCCTTTTCTTTCTTTCTCTTTTTTCTTTTACTATTTGAATAACTTTGGTTCCAACCGTAAAAATCACAACTTAGCAAATTTCATTTAAATGCCTTTTTTAATAATTTCTTCATGTTCACAGAAGTTTCACTGACCATTTTATATGTTTAAGGTCCAGATGCAATGCATATTGTATAAAAGAGAGCACTTATTGTTTACCTTGCATGAATTAAACCTACGTACCTTTAACTCTACAAACTTCTGCATAACATTTAGACAAAGCTCAGACACACAGCATGCCTAGCCCTCATATATATACACATCTCTAATCACAGGTATATAGGGTGTCAAATATACTATAATAACCTCCATGTAAGGTTTGAAATTTGGTAACAAAATGAGAAAAACTAAAAATATTATTTTACGTGTTCTAAAATATCTCTTTTTTGTGCTAAAGTCAAATGTTAGCTCAACATGAAAAGGACTTTTATATAATTCAGCAATATTATAATCTTGACCATTTTGCAAACACTTTTAATAATAATAGCTTAAACGTGTACAAAAGTTCTTGGTTAATTAGGGAAATAAACACTCAGTTCTTTATATTTTTTAATCAAGTAGGAAACACAGTTCATATAATGTTATTACTTTTTGTTTTTTTTTTTTGTTTTTTGTTTTTAGCAGCTGCTTACTGTTTTATATGGTGGATAAAGTGGACAACATCCAGCGATGGGTGGCAAGTCAAGAAGAGAAACTGTCAGTTGGTGGAGGTTCTGTGGGTGGTGCTCCCTTGGAGTTAACAGGTTTTTTTTTTTTTTTTTTTTTTTTTAACTTTTTAAACTTTTTATTTTCTCTCTTTCTTTACAGTATAGTTTCTCTGTGTGTGGCTGTGTGTGTGTGTGTGTGTGTGTGCATGTGTGTGTGGGTTTTTTCCATTCAGTTTGATCAATCTTCTTCCCCTTCTTCCTCACCCTGCAGCAGCAGGGTGGCAGCGGCTGTCTCCTCCTGCTGCTGCTGCTGCTGCTGGTGAAGCTGCTCACAGGCAGCTCGCTTCTCCCTCTGCTTCTCTTGAATCTTCTTCATCTCCTCCGAGTACTTGCAGAAGGTGTGTCCAAACTTGGCCCACACCTTGTAGGGCACGGTGATGGAGTTGCGGTAGGTGGGCTTCACCTCGCTCACTCGCATAAACACGCCGTACTTGTTGGAGCCCACATCGAAGAAGAAGCGCTTGTTGTCCACAGTCAAGGAGGTGCCCTCGGGCAGCTCAGCCGGCTCCTCCTCCACTCCGTAGTCGTCGATGAGCTTGGCCAGAGCGTCGCGGAACTCGATGAGCCCCTGTGCGGGCAGTGCAATGGTCTGGCCCTGCGTGGAGCCCAGGCCGGGCCCCCGGTTGACCGTCTGGCGGATGCGCAGGAAGCGGCCGCGCTGGTTCTCCTTGAGATCCATGTAGTACTTGCGGTTCTCGCGCACCAGGAACTCGCTCTTGAGCGCCCGGCGCGGCTCGTCCTGCGCCTGGGCCAGGTCGGGCGGCTGGCTGGGGCCCAGCTGCGCGTAGTGCTCGATGAAGTCGCCCAGGTAGTCGCGGAACTCCACGGCCACTGACATGGAGAGAGTAAGGCGGCTCTTGTTGCCGCCCGCGCCCACCTCAGCGATCTTTAGAAAGCGGCCCTTGGCGTTCTGCTTCACGTCCAGGTAGAAGCGCTTATTCTGGATGTCCACCCGCTTGGAGGCCAGCTCCTGCGTCTCGTGCTGCAGCCCCCCCGGGGCCCCGCCGCCGCCGCCGCCGCCACTGCCGCCGCCGCCGCCCCCGCCGCCACCACCGCCCCCGCCGGAGCCCGAGCCTGGGTGCCCCAGGGAGCCGCCCGAGCCCAGCGCCGCACCACCCTGCTCGCTGCCGCTGTCTCGGTCCGCCATGATGCTGCGCTCCGCCGCCGCGCCGCCGCCGCCTGCCGCTCCGCCCGCCGCCGCCTCAGTCGCCTCAGCCGCCGCTGCTTTCCCTCCCCGGCTCCGCCTGCTGCCGCCGCAACCCCCACAGCCAGTCAGCCACTCTCGCGAGATCTGCGGGAGAGACGAGACAGACGAGACCCGGTAACAGGGCACTGACTCCCCAGTACAGTAGCAGGGCGCCCTACTGTACGCGCCCACCCGCCCGCCGGCACGTGACCCGTGCCCCCTCCCCGCTGCCAGTCCCCCATCCGCCCGCCCGCCAGGCGGCGCCCACCCACCGGCCCTCACCCTACACCCCTGGCTGGGGGGTGGGGGGGATCAGGACGCGCCGCGTCGCAGCTGCTGCCGCCACGGCCGCCACCACTGTAGCTGTCGCTGTTGGCCAGACCCTGGGCAGCCTCGGCCCCGGGAGTTGGGGGACTAGGGGGTAGGAAGGGGACTGCCATACTAAGCACAGGGAACGGGCCTGAGCTCTGTTTTCCAGTGACCCCAAAGAGGATGTAGGAGGAGGGGCCTGCGTAGCGCAGTCGAACTGCTGCAGAGGGGACACCGAGTCACGGCAACCCCCTCCTCTGCGGGCCCCATCCAGACTCAGATCCAAACCCAGACAGGCCCACCCGTCGTTTGGCTGGACCGTCTCCTACCGCAGAGCCCTGGCCGCAGAGGCGGCCGAGGAAGAGAAGAGGTGGTGCGGCTGTAACCCTTAGCTGCAGAAGGGGCTGCCAGGGATGAGGACGGGGCGCCGGCAGCAGTGGCACGGAGCAGCAGACACCTAGCCCGTCCCTCCCCTCGCTCCCGCCGCTCCCCCTCCCCGTGCACGACAGCGGCTCTGGCCTCAGATGATCCCGCTCCCCCCTCCCCCCAACCGCAGCCCCGCACAGTCGGGCGGGCGGGCGCACTCACCGGTAGGGGGGAGCCGAGCAGAGGACGGCAGCCGCACCAGGGCCGGGGTGCCCGCAGTGCCTTTTTCCGTTGGCTCTGCCCTTCTCCCCAACCAACAATCAAAAAGAAACCCCGCACTCACCCCAAAACCTTCAAAGAGCCCCCTTGGGGACCAAGACTGCCCGCCTGCCTCCCCCTCCTCCTTCTGAGATTTGGGGAAGGGGGGCACCCAGTTCAGGGCTGAGCCCAGCCCGGGTTGCCGGCCAGCTCTGCGGATAAACCAGGCCCTGCCAAGCCTTAAGCCCCTAGCCCCACTCTTCCTCTCTGGAAGGACCCAGAATGAAGGAGAAAACCAAGCAGGCTTTAGGAAATTCACGAGCTAAAAATGTCAGGAATTTCCTGGGAAACGCAGTTCCTTACGGGATTCATTAACGCAGGTTCGCTCGCCCCTTTTACTCATCCTCCCAGAAACTCCTAAGTGTCAAGGAGGTCCCCCATCTCTCAAAAAGTAAACCACTAAATGATCGCTGGTTTTTAGGAAGACAGCTAGGTTACTGACCATTACCAATGACAGCTAAACCAGTGACAGCACAAAGGGGTCTTCTCTGGTCTCAGGAAGGGGCTCAGAAATAGATTTCTGTCTTCCTAGATCTGAAGCATAATCTAGGGCCTATTTTCCTTCTCCCAGATAGACAGCTAATGCTTATACTCCCTCACTGCAGTCTTCAGTCTTAGCAGCTGTGGGAAAGCTAGGGCCTATCTCCAGGGCACCTCCTACCTGTGATCCTAGATGGCCCCATCACCTTCTTCAGGGGTCTTAGAGGATACAGACCCCACAGCCCTATTGCTGGTTTTCTTAAGCATGGATTGCTGCCTCCATCCTGAGAAGAGTACGACCATCTCATCTGTAGGCTCCATTCCCATTGAACATCCCCCAGCCCTGCCCCCAAAAGTAAGGAAACTTGCCTCCCTCAACCTTAACCCCCAAGACATCTGAGTACCTGGCTGCCCAAGCTTCCTGGAAACGAGAGAGGTAAAGAGGGGGCTAATGATAAAGATACCCAGACCAGCCCAGGGTATAAGTCTTATCAACGCCTGAGACCTTAAAGCTCCCTGATACATCCCTTCATCTTCTGGGCAAACCTGCCTGCTAAGTATTCACAGCTTCCTTTTTCTCTTCCAAGGGCTCCATTCAACCCTGTAGTAGCTACTTCAGCTCTGGGCTGACGTTCACTACTTCCCGCTAAAAAGGAAGAAATAGGGCAGAGCACTCTGACTTCCGAAAAGAAAACTGGGATAGTCCTGTGAACCTGTCTCAGAACTACCCACCTGTCCAGTTGTCCCTGAAATGGCTCTCTGAATAGGAGGCCCACTGTGAGAGACGGAAATCACAGGTTTGGGGGCCCATAAAGAACTTCCCCCTAGTTTAGAAGCATCCTGTAGCACTGAGTTAGTCCCCTTTCATTGCTGATTTTTCTGCGCTCCCGCCCCTGTCCCCAAGTCTGTCGGGAGGAGATATAGGAACAATTGGTGCACTGCCCACCACACAAAAATAACATGTGTGAAGAAGCGGCGGCTCCTCTAGGTTTGCATGGTAGCGATCAGGACCCTGGATAGACCCCGTCCCAAACGGGGTCGGGAAGGCAGGTCTCCGCACAGAGCTGGGCGGGGCATTACGCTCCCACCTGTAAGTTGAGACTACTACGACCAGGTTAAGACCGATCTAGAAGAGCCGCTATTCTTTCTCGTGATTTTACCTCGCACTGAACCCAGCACTTGTCCCCCTCTGGAGAGCTCAAAGAAGCAAAGACCAGTGGGGCTGTGAGGAGAAAGCATGCGGCTGCCAGTCCTTGTCACTCTTCCATACTAAAAAATCGCTTCCCCCAGAACCAAAAAGTAGAGCTTGAAACTGCCCGCCTTCTTGAACCAATTCTGGGGTCTAAATTTTTTTCCCTGTCCCAAATGTTTATTTTATGTCCAGGGTTCTGAAGTGGTTTGAGTTTGGGAATGCCCTTATTTTCTGAAAAAATGATAGTCACCAGGAACTGATGTCTTAGTTTCTGCACAGAGGCAACTGATAAAGTTTTTAGACAAAACACAAGTTAAATATCATTTGCACCCATAAACTGGAATTTTAAGCTCAAATAAGCTAACAACTGAGACCTGGAACTCTCCACATAGATATGTATTTATTTCATGCTTTTTATTATATATTTATAAAATTTTGCCATTATATATTAGCTTCTTGCCTAGTTTATAAATGTATCTAAAAGCAACCAAGGTTAATAATGCCTTTCCCAAAATAATACAATGATAAATAGGATATTTAACACATTTTCACTACTTAAACAAGAGAGTTTATTTCAGGATAAGCCTGTGAGTGTGGACTTTTGGTCAGAATGGGAAAGGTGGTGAAAGGCGGCTTTCCTTAGGCTATAGAATACAGTACCCTTAAAAGGTTGTCTGAGAGAAAAGTCTTAAAACAAAGAGGTTAGAACCTTAAATAGAATTTCAAAGTTAGATTTTCATACTATTTTCATACAGAAAATCCATGAGCAAACTTGTGGATTTAAAAACACATCTAGCCATTTGTTAATTACCAAGACAATATGCTAACTTGGTAAGTGAAAAGCCAATTCTAGTGTCTAGATGTTTGCATTGTTATTTTAAAACAAATAGTTGCAGAATTAAAATTATAGTTTCAATACAATGTAGGAAAGACAAAGGGAAAACGAAATACATTAATATGCACAAAATATCTGTGTTAATGAAAAAACCATAAAAAATTCCCTTTCTCCTCAAAGTTTGCTTACATTTTTAAAACCTGATAAACATCTCTAGATTTAGTGTGCTCTCTTATTAACAATACACATACATTTTGAAGAGAATTGAGATTGCTTTATTTTTAATCCTTCTATTTCTACATCTTTAACAAACTCTTAACAACAAAAAATTGTTTGCTAGAGAAATAGATACTAGGCTGAACAAGAAGGGAAAAAAAAAACCCTCATTTTCCTCAGCCTGAACTACAGATGAGTCTGAAATAATCTAATTCGAAAAGTTAACACACATTTACAAAATAAACTTGGAGAGAGGGAATCTACCTCTGGATAATAAACTCTTTTGATTATGGAGTTTCCAACAGAAATAACACGCTCATTAGTATTTCACAGAATCACAGATTTCCCAAATAAAAGAGAAGCAAAACCATTAGTACTTGTGTTTTCAAGTGCTGCTTAGGTTAAATGCCTATCTTAAACCAGACAACAATTATCTTCAATACCCAAATCATTAAAACTAACTGGAATGTTGTACAGCAACTGTTCAAAGTAGAGGAATTACCCATTTCTTCTCATGGCTAGCTATCGGGAAAATTAAGGGAAACTCTCAAGTAAATCTTAACATTTTAACAACAACGACTAATAGTATTTCAATGATCATTTTTAAAAAGTCTATCCCCTTTGTATAGCTTACTTAATCTTTAAAACTATGCCTCTCCAATGCTATTTCAATGTTTAGGGTTAAATAAATGAACTAAACATTTAAAATCTGAAGAGAACAATCCATGTGATAGAATCTTCACGTTTCACAAAATGTTATTTTAAGCATTTGCAGAAGAATTAAATAAATGTAGCACACACTCTAAATTCGATAAAAGATTCAGAGAACCCGACATTTTATATACCCAAAAGATCCAAACAGAACCGATGCAAATGTCAATAACTCTCTTTCGTCTGATTCTTAAATGATTTTACTAGTACCCAAAGGAATGAAATCAGCAACTCTTTCCACACTCTAGTCAACACTCCAATTTTCAAAGCCGCAATTCGAAAACGTCAGTTTGGGCGGGGAGCAGTGAGGGTCTTGAAGTAATCAAAAAATTCCTTTTCCTCCTCTGACAGTCTACCAAAAGATGTCAAACCAAATTCAGCCTCTTATAAAGCACTGGGGCTTCCCTTCCAAGGACACGGGACTCAAGCACAGACACCACTGCAAAAACCTGTCCCCAAACGCCTGGTCCGACCGAAACGTAAGGGGCCCAGGCAAGAACGAAATTAGAAGCCTCAAGAGGGTCCCGCAGAGACAACGGAAATTCAAGTAGCATTTATTCAAGGGTAGACAGCAACGAACCAACGTTCTCCCAGCCGGACTCTTGGCCTTTCTCTATCCGAATTCAGGCTCAAGGCAGATATATTTGTGGGGGTCCCTTCCCCACTGACATCTCAGCCGCTGCCGGGGCCTACCGTCGCTCAAAGGGAAGACCCTCCAACTTCACATCCGTCCCCTTTTGCCCTCGGACAAAAGGCAGAGGAGGCTATGGAGCTGACCTAGCTCTGTGGGGCAGCAAAAATGCCTTGTCCGGGCCACCCATCCCTGGGCCTGGCTTCATCTGCGCTGTCAGCACCAATGTATTCTTCTTTATTTTTGCAACGCATACTGGGCGGGTGTATGCATTGCGGGGGTGGGGTGGGGATTGAACAGAGAAAGGAGGGGTTGGTAGTGGAGCCTAGAACCCTCCTTCCTCTCCCCTCCAGCCAGGGGTGCTGTGCAGGGAGTGTCGGCCAGGTCTGGCGCACTGTCCCAGGCCCCAGGTTAAGGTGGCCAAGAGAAATGAGGCTTAGGGATTTCTAAGCAAACGGCACCACTGGTGGTCTCCAGCGCCAGCGGAGGTAGGATTGTTTTCTTTTCTTTTTTTTAAAGGGGCGTGTGACTTTCTTTTTTTGGAGGTGGGAGGGAGTTCGTTCGTTCGTGCACTCCGGAGGAAGGGGGGGCGCTTTGCTGCACTGCCAGGGTCCCCAGAGGGAGGGTGAGGGGATGTCTACAACGGTACAGTAATTATTCCTGGGGTATAAGAGGGCAATCAGAGGGAACAAGGTGGGCGGCACCTCAAACTGTGGCAGTGGCAGCAGAGAAGGTCGCGAGGGGCTTACCCGGGCGGGCGGGCGCTGTCCTGCCGCAGGTGAGGGAGGGCGCGGGCTGGAGGGAGGGAGGGCGCGCGCGAGGCGGGCGCTAGGCAGGCGCGAGGAAAGGGGGAGGGGAGGAGGCGCGCGCGCGCACACCTGTCCTGGACAGCGGCGCGAGCTGAGCTGCGCCTCACTCGGGCTCTGCCGGCTGAGGAGGGAGAAGGGCGGGCTGGCAGGCGGGGGCGGGACGCCGAGGGGAGGAGGAGGAGGCGGCTCGGATGGCTGGCTCGGCTCTCGCTCGTTCTCCCTCCCGCTGGCAAGTCCGGCTCACACCCTGCCTCTCCCGCTCACTCACAGCCCCCTTGACTCTCCCTCCTCCTCCTCCTTCCCCTGCGGGATCCGCTCGCTGCCGCCGCCGCCGCCGCCGCAGACGGCAAGTCGTGGCAGCCAGACGTCGGCGCGTAACCCGGCGCTCTGTGCGTGACTCCGGGCGACGTCAGCGCGCGCTCCCCGCTACCCACCATCTCCCCCCCCACCCTCCTCCCGTGGCTCGCGCCCTCCGCCCTCGCGTCCCTCCGTTTCAGTTGCCGCGGCGGCGGCTGCCGAGCGCGTTCCCTCCGCCCTCCATCTCGCGCGTGCGCGCGCCCTCCCAGCCGTTGGCGCGTCAACAGCCCACGGCCCAGGCCTTAAGGCGCGTCTGAGGAGGGGGCTCCCTGCGGCCTTTTTGCCCGCCCTTCCTCCAACCACCGCCTGTAGCGCCCCCGGGAGGACTTCTCGGTTGTTGGGCTCTGAGGGCGGAAGCCAGGCTCAGGCGGGGACGGAACCCTGTAGAGCCTGCGTCAGCTCCAACTTAGGGCCCTCAGCGTCGTAGTCAGTGTCGCTACCACCCTGTCACCCGCCCCCCCCCCCCAACTCTCCACCTTTCCGCTTGCATCTCTTAGGAGGCGACAGGCCTTTCATCTCCCGGGAGGGTCTCACCTTGGCCTTCAGACGCCAGCCGAGAGGGGCTGGAAGGGCAGGATTAGCATAAAGAAGAAAGGGGCTAGACCAGGTTCAGGCTCTAGCCCCAGGAACCCTTGACAGGAAGCGTGGGGTTGCTGCCCAACCTCCCACGCAGTGTAGGTGAAACTGGGCCCTTTTGAGGGACTGTGACTAAGGACAAAACCCTGATAAATAATATTTATGCGTCCTTGGGCCGAGAGGGAGAGAGTAAAACGGATGAGTTAATTTTCATAAATTGCTACGCTAGGGCTAAATGCAAAACTACAAAATGTCCTTCTAAAAGTTTTATTGAAATCTTACCAGGTTTGACAAGACTTTTGGTACAAGTTAACTTTTTCCTTCACTTTGTATGCTGTTACATCTCATTCTTGAAACACTGCGTACACAGAAGACGAATCAATTGAAAATGATTGGCTGCAAAAGAAGCAGAAAACAGCCTTAGATCTTTATTATTTAAATAGCTCTATGAAAAGTCAATCTGTGACTTAAGAAAATTTAGTCAATGTTTTAGCTTATTTGATTATATTTTATTTTGAAGTAACTGCAATACACTGAGATACTCTTTTTATTAGGCAATAGATTTTTTGTTTTGTTTTTAAGAGCAGGCTTCTAAACTCAGGGCTTTCCCAAGAAACTTATCTAGCTCAACCTTAGAAGCAAGTAAGAGAAAGGTGAAATTAACCCCATTTTATTGATGAGAAAATGGAGCTGCAGAAATATGTCAGTTATTGAGAGTTGCAAGCAGTCTGTCACCGATGACGGGAAGCACCATAGGCCTATTAATACCTGCTTTATCCACTAAACCAGAGATTTCTTGGTTATCTTTTGATCCCCGCCGCCCCCTCCCCCCCCACACACACTTAGGTATTGTAGGCAGTACCTCATGTCTGAAAGAAACAGAAACAAGTTTGGAGACATATTCCTGGAGACCCCAAATCACTATCACTAAAAAGTTTGAATTAGAAAATTTCTGCCATAGAAAATTACAACTCAGCAATAATTTATTGTGGAACAAGCTTCCATATTAACAAAATAACAAAATGTTTATTAATCCCTAGTTAGAAATGAGAAAATTTCAGTTGACAGGCTTCAGAATGGTGGGTCATTTCCTTTGAATTGCTTCTTAATTCACCTCATCTTTAGGTGGCAGCACTACTATATAAATATGTTCAAAACTACAGTCTTCTGCAGCTTGGTATCCTAGAGTGTTTTGTCCTAAGTGCTTCCAAGTATATTGTGAAGATTAGAAGCTGGTGAAAATATGAAATCATAGCTGAGAATTAGAATACTTAGGAGGCTACAGAGGAGGAAAAACAGGTTTTCAGAGAAATGAATAAAATACATGGAGTTACTAAGGGAAAAGATTATAAAGGTGTGAGTTTTTTTTTAACTTACAAATTTATTTTTATTTTTTAGCTATACGAGGAGAAAGTAGCATCTTTAAAGACCTCATATTGAAACAGCACAAGATAACCTTCCAAAGCAAACCATAGTTTCTTAATATTACATATTTTTCAAGTATTTAGAAGTTTAGAGTTGTAAGTGGTATAGTTGCCAGTATTCACTATAATTTTTAAATTCAGTTGCAATTTTCCTCACTAATTGCATTGCATCAAACTTACGAAGATCCTGAATGGGACCTTGTTGTTGACCCTTGTGGAAGAGAATAACTAACTCATCTTGGCCCCTTTTCTTGCTTCCTATATTTTTCATGTAAAAAAACAAATCATTGCTCAAACTCAAAGAAGTGAAAAGACAAACAAGTGTAAAATGATAGCAATTTACAGATATTCTGTATCTTAATTTCTCCCATATTTTTTTGAGGGTAATAAATTGGGCTATATGGGGGTTATTTGGATCCAGTGTTTCCTAAGTAGAACTTTGTTGTAATTAATCTTGTATATTTACAGTAGTTCTTCCTATACCCCTATATCCAAGCAACAAAGCAAAATTGACTTTACATGCATTTCAAAATAGACTGCATTAAATTTACAATTATAAATACAACCACCAAAAAATATAGAGGTATGACCATCAGAAGTGGGAAATCAAATCATTTCTGAGTAGGCGATAAAGTGTTAATAGATCTTTCTTGATGGCAGCTTCCATTTTTCTCAAATCAAACTTGGAGGAGTCTCAAGCAAATTGGTAGAACTCAAACTCAGCAGTATTATGTTAAGATTTTTAAGCTCTCTTGCACCAGCAAATCATGCAGCCTGGGGGCCTTTGCTCCAAACTTCTGCCAACTCCATTTTGGCAGTAAAGTGTTGTGTGGAACAAAGTTTGCACGTGTTTGGGGTGTGAAGTGGTTCCTCAGGCATTTATTGGTTTTATTCCAGTTTAGGGACTTGAAGACAAGGGTCAGAAGCATGAGGCTTGTATAGTTCATATGTGCCCTGAAACAGACTATGCTAGTGATCTTGAATTTTCACTTAAACAAGAGTAGCTTTCTTTGTTCGTGTCTGAGTTATTGAAGTGGACCCTTTAGTTTACGCCTTAAGTGCTCACATGATATTCAACCAGTTCTCAGAAGCAGTTCTCAGGATTCTCTCTGTTGAGGGTATAGAGCTGTGGAAAAATCACTCCTCATCCTCTTACCCACAATATCACTAAAATGTAGCCCACTAAATAATAATATGCAACTTGAGGGCAAAAGGGCCAGTAACTATTTAAGCTTGACCCCTTTGTCAACTTATATGTAACTGTGAGTCTCTAATCTTTTTTTGTATCAATTGTCTAACTTCAGCTTTTTTACCTACCTCCTTCATTCATGAAGTCTGTGGTTAACAACACCTGGTCCAGATATGTGTGCTAATTTTTCTTATTTCAAAGGTCCCTTGTCCTGTTGGAAATGTAGATAAACAATCTCAGTTTCTATTTTTTTTTCAAGTAATTCTAATAGAAAAATCCTTGTGTAGTCTGAGGTAAAAGAATTTGAAAGCCATTAAGAATGCTGTTAGGGGTTCTCTGGTGGCTCGGATGGTAAAAGAATATGGCTTCAATGCAGGAGACCTGGGTTCCATTCCTGGTTGGGGAACTATGATCCCACGTACCATGGGGCAACTAAGCCTGTATACCACAGCTAGAAGAGAAGCCTGTGAGATACAATGAAGAAACAGTGCAGCTACAAATAAAACAGAAATAATAAAATAATAATTTTTTTTAAAAAAAGTAATTCCCAACTCTAACATATGAATGAAGTTGGAGTTGGCAAAGAAAGCTGGGCCTTTCCAAAGAGTGGATCTATTGGATTAGAAAGTACCACTGAACTTTGTTGCACATTTTATGTGACCCCACAACTCCTTTGCTTGCTTACTTTAGGTTATCAACATGTTGCCATTTTATTACATGGAGCAAGGCTAAATACATACATTCATGAGTAGGTATGTACATACATCTGAGGCCAATTTAGGCCATTTTTACAACCCAGTCCAGTAGCACTTGGCAATTCGATGAAAATCAGTTGTGTTTATTTCTGTAGTGAGTAAAATATGTCAAGGGGAAAATCTAAATACATCATGGGAAAAATACAGAGGGAGTTCTTTTAATACTTTGTGTCATGTAGAGTTTTTGTCTTTCAAGTAGAACTTTTCTTCTTGTCTGCTTTCAGTTCAGTTCAGTTCAGTCGCTCAGTCACGTCTGACTCTTTGCAACCCCATGAACTGCAGCACTCCAGGCCTCCCTGTCCATCACCAACTCCCGGAGTCCACCCAAACCCATGTCCTTTGAGTAGGTGATGCCATCCAACCATCTCATCCTCTGTTGTCCCCTTCTTCTCCTGCCCTCAATTTTTCCCAGCATCAGGGTCTTTTCCAATGAGTCAGCTCTTCACATCAGGTGGCCAAAGTATTGGAGTTTCAGCTTCAACATCAGTCCTTCCAATGAACACCCAGGACTGATCTCCTTTAGGATGAACTGGTTGGATCTCCTTGCAGTCCAAGGGACTCTCAAGAGTCTTCTCCAACACCACAGTTCAAAAGCATCAATTCTTTGGTGTTCAGCTTTCTTTAGAGTCCAACTCTCACATCTGTACATGACCACTGGAAAAACCGTAGCCTTGACTAGATGGACCTTTGTTGGCAAAGTAATGTCTCTGATTTTGAATATGCTGTCTAGGTTGGTCGTAACTTTCCTTCCAAGGAGTAAGCGTCTTTTAATTTCATGGCTGTAATCACCATCTACAGTGATTTTGGAGCCCAGAAAAATAAAGCCAGCCACTGTTTCCACTGTTTCCGCATCTATTTGCCATGAAGTGATGGGACCGGATGCCATGATCTTCGTTTTCTGAATGTTGAGCTTTAAGCCAACTTTTTCACTCTCGTCTTTCTTGTCTGCTTACTCAAAATTAATTATTAACTGTAAATATAGTTGAATGATTAGTTTTTACTTTCTAGATATTATTGATAAATCAATTTTACTTGATAAGTATGTAAATAAAGAAATGTTTTTAATTACTATTTTAGAATATCATTAATATACATATTACATAAGCATATTACAGCTAATGCTTAATTTACATGGCTCTTTTTTTTCCTTTGAATTTCCTTTTGGACAAGAAATATTAGCTGCTACTTCAGAACTGGTTCTTGGAACCCACTGCTATTTATCAATCAGCCTTATTTTCTTGAGTCATTTATTGAACAGTATTAATACCTATTTGCCAGACATTGTTTTAGGTGCTTGAACAAAACAAAATCCTTGCTCTCGTAGCGTTACCAGTCTAGCAAGACAAATAATGTAATAAACTCATATATAATATGGTGCTAAATAATAAGTGTTAAAAAGAAAAAAAATACAGGTAAGAGGAAAGAGTTTTCTGTGTGATTGTGTATGAATGTGTATGTGCATGTCTCCCACTTGACATTTTAAATAGAGTGATCAAAGAAGTCTCTCTGAAGAGGTAACATATGGTCAGAGACCTGAAGTAGTCATGGGAAGATCTGGGGAGATGTGCCACGTGTTATGTTCTAGGTGTTTATTTATGCCACATAAAGTCAGTCACTCAAGTATAATTCAGGTAACGTGTATAATCCAGTTAAACATCATATTAGGTATACATTTTTTTTTTCTAAAGAGAAAAAAACTCATTAGGTTTTCAGAAAAGTTTTTCATTTAATCCCAGCATTGCTCTAGATTTCCCATGATTAGTAGTCCATTATTTAATACAATAAAAACTTATGGCTCTACAGACAAAGCTTCATAGTCCCTCCTTATCTGCACTTCTAAAATCATAAAACTTTTTTCTTAATTCATTTTGTGGCAAAAATGGATCTGAATTGACATAACGGTTTAAGTCTTCATTAATTCCATTTGGTGTGGCTATTGATACATTTCATTATGGAAATATGTGTTTGATTAAGGTATGCTGCCCAGGACAATCTAAGTTAAGTAAAACATAGGTAACATAATACCTTACATTCCTAAAATATGAAAGGAATTTTAATTCAGAAACACATCTGGCCCCAAGGATTTGGGATAAAAGATTGTAGACCTGTATCAGATTTCTTCTTGGTTCTCTGATTAAATATCATATTGATGTTAGTCTTTAGATATTTTTTATTCAAAAGTACAGTGCTTATATAATGCTCTTATTATATGCCTAGCACTGTGTAAATACTCTCTATTATCTCATAAAATCCTCACAACAACCTTATGAGTAAGTTCTATTATTCTTGTTTTATAGATGAGAAAATTGAGCTACACAGAGATTAAGAAACCTGCTAAAAATCACGCAGCTACTAAGTGACACTTCCCTGGTAGCTCAGATGGTACAGAATCTGCCTGCAGTGTGGGAAACCTGGGTTCGATCCCTGGGTTGGGAAGATCCCCTGGAGGAGGGTATGGCAACCCACTCCAGTTTTCTTGCCTGGAGAATCCCTGTGGACAGAGGAGCCTAGGGGTGAGTCCATGGGGTTGCAAAGAGTCGGACACAACTGAGCAACTAAGCACAGCACTAAGTGACAAAGCTAAGAACTGAACATAGACAATTTTCCTTCATAGTTTGCTATGAACTAACTCTCCCTCTTTCTTTCCTTTTCACCCTCCCTTCTTCCTTGGAGAAGTTTTGACTATAAGCTCTTTCTAAGAGCGTGGTTTCTCCCTTCTACTCTGAAGTATCAGCTATCTCAACTTTACATTTCATTTACAAGCAAATATCTATCAATAACTTTTTTCATTTTATTTGCTCCTGCTATAATTTCAGCCGTTTCTATTTCAAGTTGACATTGGAAATTTACTTATTCTCGTTCTCATTCTGATAAGTTTCCAAATTAACATCATCTTTCACCATCCTTTTCACTTGAATATCTTTGGACAATTATGAGACACCTCACTTATTATTGTGGTCTTGTCAGATGTCAAATCACATAAAAAGTTTGGATCTAGTTTATTGAGCAGTAGCATCTGCCAAATAAACCTCTGTCACTGCATTGTAAGTTTCTCTCACTCAATGAATTACATAGCTTACTTCAGATCATTTTATTCTAGGCATATTAAGTTTATGTTTTGGGGTTGGAATTATGTTTTCATTAGTTTGTCCTCAGATAAGACTTCCTCCGTAAGTAATTACAAACTGCAATAGTTTCTCCTGTTATTTATTTACTTATTATTTGTTGAGTACCTAAAATCACAAGATTGATTGAGTATATATCATGAAGTTGGGCAAAGACTCTATTATAGGTAGGGTCAATTTAAGTAAGTATATTACGTTGAACTTTCTAAGAATCTATTCTTGATTGTTTCAGAGAACCATTGTAAAACATTAAACAAATCACTTTAGTTGTTCTCTGTGAAAATTAATGTGCTGTCCTTGAATACAAAGATGAAGGTTCTGACACACACTAAGTAAAGCATTATCTTCTGTGTAATGCTGATAGACATTCTGAGCCAAACACAATTTCTCTGGGGTCACTCAGCAACTCATATATGCTAAGTTTAGGGGTGCAGTTCATGGCCACTAGATCTAAAAAGGAATTAAACCCATCAATTTTACCTCATTAACATATTGCTTAAGCAAATGAGCCAACAAGTCAGTTATTAAATTGCTGAGAAGGTAGAGAGACTGAATAAATATGTGTGTGTTGTTGAGACTGGCTATAAAGTACATCCGTTTATTATTTGAGAAATTGAGGGCTTTACCAAGGCTTACCTTGTATAACTTTCTATCTGCTGAGGGATCCAAAAGATGAGATTTTTTTTTTTAAGACCATACCCTGGAGACACAGCTTTTCTCCACTTCAGTTCAGTTCAGTCGATCAGTCATGTCTCTTTGCTTCCCCATGGACTGCAGCATGCCAGCCCTCCCTGTCTATCACCAACTCCCAGAGTTTCCCCAAACTCATGTCCATTGAGTAGGTGATGCCATCCAACCATCTCATCCTCTGTCGTCCCCTTCTTCTCCTGCCCTCAATCTTTCCCAGCATCAGGGTCTTTTCAAATGAGTCCGCTCTTTGCATCAGGTGGCCAAAGTATTGGAGTTTCAGCTTCAACATCAGTCCTTCCAATGAACACCCAGGACTGATCTTTAGGATGGACTGGTTGGATCTCCTTGCAGTCCAAGGGACTCTCAATCAAGAGTCTTCAACACCACAGTTCAGAAGCATCAATTCTTCGGTGTTCAGCTTTCTTTATAGTTCAACTCTCACATCCATACATGACCACTGGAAAAACCATAGCCTTGACTAGATGGACCTTTGTTGGCAAAGTAATGTCTCTGATTTTGAATATGCTGTCTAGGTTGGTCATAACTTTTCTTCCAAGGAGCAAGTGTCTTTTAATTTCATGGCTGCAGTCACCATCTGCAGTGATTTTGGAGCCCAAAAAAATAAAGTCAGCCACTGTTTCCATTGTTTCCCCATCTATTTGCCATGAAGTGATGGGACCAGATGCCATGATTTTAGTTTTCTGAATGTTGAGCTTTAAGCCAACTTTTTCACTCTCCTCTTTTACTTTCATCAAGAGGCTATTTAGTTCTTCTTCACTTTCTGCCATAGGGTGGTGTCATCTGCATATCTGAGGTTATTGATATTTCTCCTGGCAATCTTGATTCCAGCTTGTGCTTCATCCACCCAGCATTTCTCATGATGTACTCTGCATATAAGTTAAATAAGCAGGGTGACAATATACAGCCTTGACATACTTCTTTTCCTATTTGGAACTAGTCCATTGTTCTTTCTGACTTGCCTACAGATTTCTCAAGAGGCAGGTCAGGTGGTCTGGTATTCCCATCTCTTTCAGAATTTTCCACAGTTTATTGTGATCCACACAGTCAAAGGCTTTGGCATAGTCAATAAAGCAGAAACAGATGTTTTTATGGAATTCTCTTGCTTTTTCTATGATCAAGAGGATGTTGGCAATTTGATCTCTGGTTCCTCTGCCTTTTCTAAATCCAGCTTGAACATCTATAAGTTCATGGTTCACATATTGCTGAAGCCTGGCTTGGAGAATTTTGAACATTACTTTGCTAGCGTGTGAGATGAGTGTGATTGTGCGGTAGTTTGAACATTGTTTAACATTGCCTTTCTTTGGGATTGGAATGAAAACTGACCTTTTCCAGTCCTGTGGCCACTGTTGAGTTTTCCAAATTTGCTGGCATATTGAGTGCAGCACTTCCACAGCATTATCTTTTAGGATTTGAAATAGCTGAACTGGAATTCCATCACCTCTATTAGCTTTGTTCGTAGTGATGCTTCCTAAGGCACACTGGACTTCACATTCCAGGATGTCTGGCTCTAGGTGGTGATCACACCATTGTGATTATCTGGATTGTGAAGATCTTTTTTGGGCTTCCTGGTGGCTCAGAGGGTAAAGAGTCTGCCTGCAGTGTGGTTGCCTGGGGTTTGATCCCTGGATTGGGAAGATCCTCTGGAGAAGAAAATGGCAACCCACTCCAGCTTTCTTGCCTAAAATCTCCATGGACAGAGGAGACTGGTAGGCTATAGTCTTGAAGAGTTGGACATGACTGAGTAACTTTCTCCACTAGTTCTGCAATATTCTGTATTCCTAGTGCCCAGTACAAAAATTTGAGGCACACCACTAATATTTAATCAAGATGTAACAATGTTTTGGGGTAAAGATCTTAATATTTACAATTTATCTCAACTGTATGTAAACAAACTTTAATGAACTCATGTGATGAACTACTTTTTTAGCTCTTCTATTTCCCGTAATTTTTAGTTAGGGGAAACCTCCTCTATTCAGTGTAAGTGTTAGTAAGTAAGTGTTAGTCGCTCAGTCGTGCCCAACTCTGCGACGCCACGGACTGCCGCCCACCAGGCTCCTCTGTCCATGAGATTTTCCAAACAAGAATACTGGTGTGGGTTGCCATTTCTTTCTCCAGGGGATCTTCCCCGACCCAGGGATTTGAAGCCGAATCTCCTGCACTGCAGGCAGATTCTTAACCAACTGAGCTACGAGGGAAGCCCTCTATTCAGTGTAGTGGTCAAGAATGTGGGCTGAGTAATCATATGTCCTAGATTCAAAACTCTGCTTTCAAATTCCTAACTTTGTGACTGGCAAATTATTTAACCTCTGTAGGCCCCAGTTTCCTCATTTATCAAATGAGGGTAATAATACCAACTGCCTCATAGGTATATTGTATAGGTTAAATTAATTAATTCATAAAAAGCATTTGGAAGAGGATCTGGCGTACAGTTAAGTATTCCATAAATGTGAACTCCCACCCACTGTAGCACCAACTCTTCTTGGCCTTCACTCAAGGTCCAAGCCAAGTTCTCCATTTTTTTTTTTCCCTTCTGATTTCAGGCTCACGGGTGTTGGCCTGAGATTAAGGCTGTCCTCTTTCTCAACTACTACACTAGCCAACTACATTGTTCTTGAAAACCTCTGAGTATTCTTTCCTTTTCTAGGTTTTGGGCCATTTACTCTATCTAAACAACTCTTTATGGGTTCTGTAGAGAAGTATCTCTTCCATTTACACATTGTAAAGTTTTTCTCTGATTACTAGAATATGAATTCCTTGAGAGTTCGGACTGTGTCTTAATTATCTCTATTATTTCCGTCCCTTCCCTCTCCCTGGTGCAAAAAGTGGAAAAAGAAAAAAAAAGAATTAACCCA
This sequence comes from Bos javanicus, assembly GCF_032452875.1. Classification (NCBI taxonomy): domain Eukaryota; kingdom Metazoa; phylum Chordata; class Mammalia; order Artiodactyla; family Bovidae; genus Bos; species Bos javanicus. The sequence goes on along the minus strand of NC_083874.1, from coordinate 50,804,836 downwards.
TTTAGCCTTTGTATTTTTTTGTTCATTTTATCCTGAGTATTATATTCTGAACCTCCAGTTTTCCTGCAAAATGTCTTGCTCCTTTTATCGCTGGAAGTTTTCATTTCACCTAGTGATGCTAGAGTCCTATCTTGGATCATCATTTCCTGGCAGGTAAGAGATTCAATTTATCACACAATCCATTCATGCATTAAAAAAATTCCCATTTAATTCACTTAGAATTTAATTTCTCTTAAAATTCTTTTGGCTCCAGTTAGACTGATTTTTTTTTAATTTAATTAATTAATTTATTTTTGGCTGTGCTAGGTCTTTGTTGTTGCACATGGGTTTTCCCTAGCTGTGATGAGCCAGGGCTACCACTCTTCATTGTGGTATGTGGGCTTCTCACTGAAGTGACTTCTCTTGTTGCAGAGCACAGGCTCTGGGGAACTGGGCTTCAGTAGTTGTGGTGCATGGGCTTACTTGCCACGTAGCTTGTGGATCCTCCTTGGGTTCATGGCCATCTCACCAGGGATGGAACTTGTGTCTCCTGCATTAGCAGGCAGATTCTTCACCACTGAGTCACCAGGGAAGCCCTAGACTGATTACTGTCTTTAAAAATCTATTAGTATTTTTGAAAGGGGTACTGTTTTGGAGAACTCTGTCTCATTCCTTATTTGAAGACAGGGCCATATCACCCTAAATTTCTTTCTTTTTCTTTTTTTTGAATAAACTTGACATGTTACATTGTATACGTTTAAGGTATGCAACATGTTACTTTGATACATTTATATATTATAATAATGATTGCCAAGGTAGCAGTAGTTATAACATTATATCATATAGTGCCTGCCTGGATGCTAAATTGCTTCAGTCATGTCTGACTCTTTGTGACCCTATGCACTGTAACCCACCAGGCTCCTCTGTCCATGGGATTTTCCAGGTGAGAATACTGGAGTAGGTTGCCATTGATTCCATCGGATCTTCCTGACCCAGGGATTGAACCTGTGGCTCCTACATTGCAGGCAGATTCTATCACTGAGCCACGAGGGAAGCCCATATGATACAATGCTGCTGCTGCTGCTGAGTCGCTTCAGTCATGTCTGACTCTGTATGACCCCATAGACCGCAGCCCACCAGGCTCCCCTGTCCCTGGGATTCTCCAGACAAGAACACTGGAGTGGGCTGCCATTTCCTTCTCCAATGCATGAAAGTGAAAAGTGAAAGTGAAGTCGCTCAGTCGTGTCCGACTCTTAGCGACCCCATGGGCTGCAGCCTACCAGGCTCCTCCATCCATGGGATTCTCCAGGCAAGAGTACTGCAGTGGGTCGCCAGTGCCTTCTCCGATATAATACAATAGTACTATCTACATTCATTAGACTGTATTGTGCATTACACTCTATGGTTTATTTACTACTCATTCAAGCTTGTACCCTTAAACACCATCACTCTTATCCCCCTATCCCTACCCCAACCCTGGTAACCACCATTTTAACTCTCTCTTTTTTTTTAACAGGTTTAACTTTTTTTAGATTCTATGTGTAAGTGATATCATTACTCTCAGTTTCTTTACATGCAGAATATGATTCAGCTCTCACTTGGAAGAGATGAGGATAAATTAGATCATGCTCATAAATTTTTTTCTTTTTAATACATGCAAAAGATATATGTAACACTGGAAATTCCCTGGCCCTCCAGTGGTTAGGACTAGGTGATTTCATTGTGGAGGGCTTGGGTTCAATCCCTGGTTGGGGAACTAAGATCCCACAAGCCACGACATGGCATGGCCAATATATGTACATGTATATAGTATATATAATAATATATATTAATGTATAATAATATATGTAACATATTTGAGGTATGAAGCTTAATCATATAATGAACTACCCAATCCAAGAACTAGAATATTTCCCCCAAAATTGTATCTACAATTGTGTTTCTCCTCTATCTCTTCCCTTGCACTCAGAGGTAACCAGTATCCTAAACTTAATGCTGATCATTCCATTGCTTTTTTTTTTTTTTTAATTTTATCACAAATGTATATGTGCTGAAACAATATACTGTTTGATTTGTATTTTTTGAGCTTTATGAAAGTGCACTCATTCAATATATAGTTTTCTGGGATTTGCCCTTTTAACTTAACATTTTGTTTCCAAGATTCATTCATGTTGTTGTGTATAATGATTGTTGATTTTCAGTTCCATATAGCATTCTATTATGTGAATATATCACAATTTATTTTCATATTGATACATAGTTGGGTTCTTTCTAGACTTTTAAATAATTATAACATTGTTGCTATAAAAAATTTTACATACACCTCATGGTCACATATGCAAGTATTTTTCTTGGTCATATATCTAGAAGTAGGGTTGTTGGGCTGTAGAGTATGCAAATATTTACTGTTGTGAGATAATTAATTTCAAAAAGTTTTCTACTCTTCCCAACATTTGTAAGAATTCTTCAGTTCAGTTCAGTCGCTCAGTCATGTCTGATTCTTTGCTTCCCCATGGACTGCGGCACACCAGGTCTCCCTGTCCATCACCAGCTCCTGGAGTTTACCCAGACTCATGTCCACTGAGTCGGTGATGCCTTCCAACCACCTCATCCTCTGTCATTCCCTTCCCCTCCTGCCCTCAATCTTTCCCAGCTTCAGGGTCTTTTCAAATGAGTCAGCTCTTCGCATCAGGTGGCCAAAGTATTGGAGTTTCAGCTTCAACATCAGTCCCTCCAATGAACACTCAGGACTGATCTCCTTCTGAATGGACTGGTTGGATCTCCTTGCAGTCCAAGGGACTCTCAAGAGTCTTCTCCAACACCACGGTTCAAAAGCATTAATTCTTCAGTGTTCAGCTCTCTTTACAGTCCAACTCTCAGATCCATACATGACCACTGGAAAAACCATAGCCTTGACCAGATGGACCTTTGTTGGCAAAGTAATGTCTCTGGTTTTTAATACACTGTCTAGGTTGGTCATAACTTTTCTTCCAAGGAGCAAGTGTCTTTTAATTACATGGCTGCAATCACCATCTGCAGTGATTTTGGAGCCCCCAAAATTAAGTCCCTCACTGTTTCCACTGTTTCCCCATCTATTTGCCATGAAATGAAGGGACTGGATGCCATGATCTTAGTTTTCTGAATGCTGAGCTTTAAGCCAACTTTTTCACTCTCCTCTTTCGCTTTCATCATGAGGCTCTACTTACTCTTTAATATTTGGTATTATTACCCTTAATATTTTACAGGTTTAGTGGAGGTAAAACGGTATATATCTACTTTTTATAGGATGGAAGAAAGTCATCTTTACCTAAAGCTTTTTAAAGTTCCTCTTCCTTTTTATATTAAGAACTTACAGCCTCATTTGACATTACTGTGCCTGAGAGTTCCTTTGAGAGAAAGTCATTTATTTGTGTGATAGTTTGCAAGGGTATAAAAACTGCTAACTGGATAGTTTGAATATTGCTTTTCAGTTGATCTAGTGTAAATACCAAATTATACACAAACTAGTATTTTTTGTTAATACTCTGTAGAAATGGAAATATACAAAATTGTATTCTTTACTATTGACTCATCATAAATTAATCTAGTCTTGAATTTATACCTGTCTATAAAACTATTTTAAGTAAAAAGCTCTGCAATGTGTTGATCTGGAATATTTTCACTTAATGAAGTTTAGTAAAGATATCTTTGTATGTTTTCTTGTATTTTCAATTTACCAGAGATTCAGTTTGCCCTCTTTTGACACGGTTACATGATGCAATGCAAATTAATCTCTCAAAGAAATTTCAAAACTCCAAATGTTCATCTTACTACTGTTACCCACTGAATTGACCCACACACAATAACCAGGAAAATAAGTCCAAACAGATGGTACCCTAAAATGTGTTTGTGTGTTTTTTAATTGAAAAAGTCATCTTGTATATAAATGGTTTTCATCAGTAACTAAAAACACATGGAGATGAAAAAAGAATTCAAAACAAATGGCATATATATATAATTATATATAAGTAATATATAATATAATAATATTATATATGATATATTATTATATATAAAAAGAAGAACTTTTATAGCTCTTTGTGTTTATTATCTTTAAAAACAAATATCAAATAAAAATATCAGTTTGTCATTTGTCTGTTTGTTTTTTTTTTTTGCCTTTGAATGAAAGATTTTTGAAGGCAGGGACTGTGTGTTTGTTTTATGTTTCTTTATTATATCATTAAATATAGTGTCATATCTCAAAGGGAAACTTAGAGAATATTAATTGAATGCAAAAGTCCCATCTCTAGCTTTAATATTTGTTGACTGACAAAATAACTGAGTGAATATTCATGCCAAACCATGAGAAAGCTGCAGTTGCTTTCTTCTTTATTGTACTATAGCTATTTTTGGAAATAATCATTCATCTGAGTGATTGCATTTATGCCAGGTGAGTGTTTTTCAACTTTTTTATATAGCTAATATTTTTTTTAGTCAAGTTGCTGTCAGTCATTTGTTTCTTTCAGTGTTCTCTTTTAAAACCAAGTGTTAAGCCTCCTTTCCTTATTCCTACAAGTCCAGATATTCACTTCCATACTGATCAAGGGACATCAGGTGCTGCTGAAGTAAGAATGACTCCTGCCAAAGTTCCCTCTGAGTAGGGGATAAGGGGTCCTTTATACCAAGCCACGTAAGTGAGCTTTATGTTTGTTTTTGTTACCTCGTAAGTGGTGATATACAAGGCAAAGCTAGAGGTTTAAGCTTTTACTTCTAATATGGATTGCAACATGACAACATCCTCACTGCCACAGGCAGCCTTCAAGGAGCCCCTGATTCCTGCCTTCTGGTATTTATACCCTCTTCCCCGTTGTATGGGACCTTCCCTAGTGGCTCAGATGGTAAAGAATCTGGCAGCAATGCAGGAGACCTGGATTTAATCCCTGGGTCGAGAAGATCCCCTGGAAAAGGGAAAGGCTACCCACTCCAGTATTCTGCTTGGAGAATTCCATAGACAGAGGAGCCTGGCAGGCTACAGTTGATGGGGTTGCAAATAGTCAGATACTATTGGATGACTAACACTTTTCTCATTGTATGAGGATTGTTTTGTCTGTAAACAGAATATGGCAGAAATAGTGTCATGTCACTTGCAAGATTAGCTTATAAAAGACTTCAAGGACCCAGGGAACTCAGACCAAGTTAGAATCTCAGCTAGTTCAAGAAGGAACTGAGGTTGAGACTTAGACCCTGAGCCAAGAAAGCCCAGGTCTTTCTTTCTTGGACCTAAAAAAGTGAGAGAGAGAAAAACCTGGACATAACATAACATAATTAGAAATAAGTAGGAATTTCACTGAAAAATAGTGGAAAAAAGAGAGCACGTAATAAAAAAGAAATTAAATACTGATCCACACTACAACATTGTTGAACCCTAAAGATAAGCTAAGTGAAAGAAGCCAGTCTCAAAAGGCCACATATTGTATGATTCCATTTATATGTCATGTCCAGAATTGGCAAATCTATAGAGACAAAAAGTATTATGACAGTTGCCTAGACTGAAAAGGTTGGGAGTGGGGGAGTTTGGTGTGTAATGGCTTCGTTCAGGGTTTCTTTTAGAAGTGCTGAAAATATTCTAACATTTTTGTGATGATTGTTGCAAATCTCTATAAACATACAAGCCATTGGATTGTACACTTTGAATGTGTGAATTGTATGGCATATGAATTACAGTTGACCCTTGAAAAACACAAGGAGTTGGGGTGCTGACCTCTGTTCCTTCCCCATGCTGGCCCCACCCCACACAGTCAGAAACTTGTGTGTAACTTCATATGTATCTCAATAAAGTTGTTTTTGTACAGAAGAACTATACAAAAAGGTCTTAATGACCTGGATAACAATAATGGTGTGATCACTCACCTAGAGCCAGACATTCTGGAATGTGAAGTCAAGTGGGCCTTAGGAAGCATCACTATGAACAAAGCTAATGAAGATGGTGATGGAATTCCAGTTGAGCTATTTCAAATCCTAAAAGATGATGCTGTGAAAGTGCACTCAGTATGCCAGCAAATTTGGAAAACTTAGCAGTGCCACAGGACTGGAAAAGGTCAGTTTTCATTCCAATCCCAAAGAAGGTGATGCCAAAAAATGTTCAAACTACCACACAATTGCACTCATTTCACATGCTAGTAAAGAAATGCACAAAATCCTTCAAGCTAGGCTTTAGCAGTATGTGAACTGTGAACTTCCAGATGTGCAAGCTGGATTTAGAAGGCAGAGGAACCAGAGATCCAATTGCCAACATCTGTTGGATCATAGAAAAAGCAAGAGAATTCCAGAAAAATATCTACTTCTGCTTCATTGACTATGCTAAAGACTTTGACTGTGTACATCACAACAAACTGGAAAATTCTTAGAGAGATGGGAGTACCAGACTACCTCACCTGCCTCCCGAGAAACCTGTATGCAGGTTAAGAAGCAACAGTTAGAACTGGACATGGAACAATGGACTGGTTCAAAATTGGGAAAGGAGTGTGTCAAGGCTGTATATTGTCACTCTGCTTATTTAACTTATGTGCAGAGTACATCATACAAAATGCCAGGCTGGATGAATCACAAGCTGGAATCAAGATTGCCAGGAGAAATATCAGTAACCTCAGATATGCAGATGACACCACCCTTATGGCAGAAAGTGAACAGCAATTAAAAACCCTCTTGATGAAGGTGAAAGAGGAAAGTGAAAACCTGGCTTAAAACTCAACATTCAAAAAACTAAGATCATGGCATCTAGTCCCATCACTTCATGGAAAATAGATGGGGAAACAATGGAAACAGTGACAGACTTTCTTTTCTTGGGCTCCAAAATCACTGCAGATGGTGACTGCAGCCATGAAATTGAAAGACGCTCCTTTCTCCTTGGAAGAAAAGCAATGACAAACCTGGATAGAGTATTGAAAAGCAGAGATACTACTTTGCCAACAAATGTCTGTCTAGTTAAAGCTATGGTTTTTCCAGTAGTCATGTACGTTGTAAGAGCTGGACAATAAAAAAGGCTAAGTGTTGAAGAAATGATGCGTTTGAACTGTGGTGCTGGAGAAGATGCTTGAGAGTCCCTTGGACTGCAAGGAAATTGAAACCGTCAATCCTAAAGGAAATCAGTCCTGAATATTCATTGGAAGGACTGATGCTTAAGCTGAAACTCCAATCCTTTGGCCACCTGATTAAAAAAGCTGACTCACTGGAAAAGACCCTGAAGCTGGGAAAGATTGAAGGCAGGAGAAGAAGGGGATGGCAGAGGATGAGATGGTTGGAAGGCATCACCAACTCAATGGACTTGAATTTGAACAAACTTCAGAAGATGGTGAAAGACAGGGAAACCTGACCTGCTGCAGTCTATGGGATCGCAAAGAGTCAGACACGACTGAGCAACTGAACAACAACAAAAAGTTGTTTTTAAAAAAAACCTGCACCTTCTCTCATGGACTTTCTCTGTCTTCTATCACTTGTTCTGGAGGAAGCCAGTAGCTAAGTCTTGAAGACACTCAGATGCTCTACCTGTGGAAAGGCTTATGAGGTTTCCAGCCAACAGCCAGTGAGAAACTGAGACCTGCCAATGACTTTGTGAATAATCTTTGCTAATGCTATGGATGGAAAGTGGCATTTTGTTGAAGTTTTAATTTGCACTTTTCTATTATGAGTGATATTCAGCGTATTTATTTCTATATTATCTTACCACACTATTAGATAAGTAGAAAGATAGTATAGAATTGCCTGGGTTCAAATCATGGCTAGATTTGGGCTTTGGACAATCATAACTTTTGTAAGCCTGAACAAAATGGGGATAATAATAATATTTACCTCATGGGACTCTAAGAGGTAAGGCATAAAATGTTTAATACATGCAAAACATTTAGAATTGTGCCCAGAACATAGTAAGTACTCAATTTTAACTTTTATTTTTATTACTATATATCTTCAAGTCTCCAATGAACATAGATGAAGATGGTCAAGGCCATATTTAAATCTTCCTGTATTTTAAGTTCAATATTATTATTTTCCTATCTTTTAAGTAAGGTAACTGAATCATAGAGAAGGAAATGTGATTTATTCAGTCATACAGAACTGTCAGGGGACCACATATGTTCAGTTGGTCAGTCATGTCTGACTCTTTGCAACCCCATGGGCTGTAGGACACAAGGCTCCTCTGTCCATGGAATTTTCCAGGCAAGAATTCTGGAATGGGTTGCCATTTCCTCCTCCAGGGGATCTCCCAACCCAGGGATCGATCCCGCATCTCCTGTGTCTCTTGCATTGACATGGGGATTCTTTGCTGCTGAGCCACATGGGAAGCCCATACAAAATTGTCAAAGAACCTCGAGTAAGGCTCAAATCTCTTAGTTCCCCTTCACCTCCTTCTTTTTTACAGATCAGTTATTGGTATTATATTATTATTGATAAGCATTGGAAGCATGGATTACATATTTGGGGGAACAGTTTGAGATGCATCATACATATGACTCTATATTTCTGCTACATTTCATTGGCTGTTAAGGTAGACAACTTTATCACTACTGTGTTCATTGAAAGCCCAGAGTATTTTGAACATATTATGAAGATGGACCATACTCTAAGAAATTCACTTGATCGAAGCCTAATTGATTTCTATGTCTAACTTGAACTAAGTAAAAGATAGGATTACACATTTGAGAAGTACTAAGTTCTAGCTACAACAGAAACACTTAAGAGGGCAAGCAGTTTAGGTCCATAGTCTAAGATGTCTGATTGTAATCTCATTTCTACTCCCATATGCTCAAACAAATTATTCTCAGTGGTAATGTGCTCCCTTGATATGAAAAAAAGTGATATTCACTAAATTACTTTCATCCTGTCCCACATCTGCTTTAAAAACTGTTTTTCCCCAGTGGCCCATCATAGGGAAAATCTTAATTTCTAACCTTGTCACATAGGATCATTAGTAACTGGCCCCAATAGACCTAAATAATATAGGATTCTTTTGTTGCATATGACAGAAAACGTAATTTAAAATGGCTCATGTTATGGAAACCTATTGGCTAACATAACTGCAAAGACTATGGGTCCATTGGTTTCAGTCATGCTTTGATCCAGGGACTGGGTAGTATCAATGGGACTTATTCCTTCTCTTCATCTCTCGGTTCTTTCTTCTGCTATATTGAATCATGTCCTGTCACAAAGTGCTCCTTTCAGCAGCTCCAAGTTCATAGCATTGTTACTATTAGCAATTTCAGAAGAAAAGACCAGACCGTGTGGCTCCCTTAGTAAAGGTTTATTGTGTCTTATTGCCTATTCCTGAGTCATCTCTACAATTTGAGAACTGTGACATTCACTTAACACGTGACTAGTTCTAAGTCACATATTCACTCCTGAACTGTGCTGTGCTGATGCGCTCAGTTGTGGCTGACTCTTTGCGACCCCATGGACTGTAGCCCTCCAGGTTCCTCTGTTCATGGAATTTTCCAGGCAAGACTACTGGAGTGGGTTGCTACGCAAAATTCATCTAGACAGAAAAGAGGGAGAGAGTGATTTGCAAGAGGAAATTAGGGTCATAATACCAGAAGAAGTTTAAAGGGATGCAGAGCAGCAAAAACAGTTGTCTTCTCTAAGACTTCCTAACTTATTTGTTGCCGTATTTCCCTCTATAAATCTCTGCTCATCTAGGTCAGTCTATTTATTTCTCCTGATACATCATACACATTCTCATCTTTTCCACGCAGAGGGTTATGATCTCCTCCAATTTATCTCTAAGTACCACTCATTTTTAAAATTTATCACGGAGTCTCTCGTGGATCTGTCGATCTTTTCCTCTTGAGAATTCATAGCTAGACTACTCAAGTAAGTATACATGCATGTGTGCTAAATGAATTCAGTTGCGTCTGACTCTTGTGACCCTACGGACCATAGCCTGCCAGGCTCCTCTGTCCATGGGATTCTCCAGGCAAGAATACTGGAGTGGGTTGCCATTTCCTTCCCCAGGGGATATTCCTGACCCAGGGATTGAACCTGCATCTCTCATGTCTCCTGAATTGGCAGGTGGGTTCTTTACCACTAGCGCTACCTGTGAAGCCCAAGTAAGTAAGCTGCTGCTGCTAAGTCGCTTCAGTCGTGTCTGACTCTGTGTGACCCCATAGACAGCAGCCCACCAGGCTCTCCCGTCCCTGGGATTCTCCAGGCAAGAACACTGGAGTGGGTTGCCATTTCCTTCTCCAATGCATGAAAGTGAAAAGTGAAAGAAGTCACTCAGTCGTGTCCGACTCTTAGCGACCCTGTGGACTGCAGCCTACCAGGCTCCTCCATCCATGGGATTTTCCAGGCAAGAGCACTGGAGTGGGGTGCCATTACCTTCTCCGAAGTAAGTATATCAGGATGCAAATAAATCAGAATGATGTTATCATAAGAATAATCTTCAGTTCTGTGTGTGTGTATGTGTGTGTGTGAAATAAGGTGCAAGCTGATAATGGTTAAGTTATGGAACTTGATTATGCATACACATTAGTCTGACATGCTACACAAGGTATAGTAACACATCGCTGTTCTGAGGCATCATAGTTAAGAACTGCTAATTTCTACTACTTACCTGGTTTTTCCTAAGTCTGAGCCTTTGACTCATACTGTATTATTTTTCTAATGTATGCATTTAATATGATTTTAAAACATATCACAAAATTGGAAAATATTACTGAAAAATTCACACCTATATTGCTTTTTAGCTTTTCACATGTCATATCTCAGTCCCAACCAGATTAGGAATTTCTTTGTGCTTTTGTCTGCATTGAATAGGCAGTTAATAAATATTTGTAAATGAATGAATTAAAAGACAAATTCATGATGGGAAATACTACAAAAAATAGTTCTAGATAATTATAGTGGCAATTTAACAGATCTATTAAGGAAAAAAAGAAATCTTCCTATTATTAAACTTGCTGCACTTTGGTGTTCCCATAATGTTTCATTCACACTTTCATTATTGCACTTACAATGTTAGATTATAATTTTTCTTTTTAAATAACTGTCTCCTAAACTCTGGGTAGTCAGAGCACAACATCTGAATTGTCTTCCTTTTTGTAATCTTGAGATGTAGTAGGTGTCCAGTTAATGCTGATGGAAAGAATAAATGACAAAATTTGAGATCAAAATACTACTTTTATAACCTGCTAAAAAGAATATATCTCCTTACTCCTTCAGTCTTGAACATATTTTAACTTGATTTTCCTTAAAATCCATTTATAGTATAAGCAATGGGTAAGTCTGGCTGGTTATTTTAGGCTAAGAGACACCGTTGACTATACTTTGATGAGGTAACTATACTCCGAGGTCTAGTCACCAACTGATATTTAGACAGTAGCAACCTGACCCATTCCTGAGCAACGAAATAACACGGTAGCAGTAAAGAGATATTGCTCTGTCACTGAGGTGGTATAATTAGAAGACTCTTTCATTAATCTGAGTATGAGGGCAGAAGACCTGATGAAAGGTAATAGAAGTGATAGAGAAGAAAAGAGGAAACATATTCTGTATATACATTCGTATTACTTTGATTTTGTTTTCTGATCTCAAAGCAATACTTTGATTTTAAACAAGAGTTTCAAGACTATTCAATGGGGAAGAAATAATCTTTTTGGTAAATTGTAATGGAACAACTGGATATCCACATGCAAAGGAATAAAGTTAGACCCCTAGCTCACAGCATATAAAAAAATTAATTCAAAATGAATCAAATATAGGGATCATTATATTTAATAAGAGCTAAAACTGAAACTTTTTGAGGAAAAAATGTCAAGCCTTCATGACTTTGGATGTGGCAGTTGTTTCTTAATTATGACATCAGAAGCACAAGTAATATAAGAAAAAAATAGACAATTAGGCTTCATAAGAATGAAAATCTTTTGTGCATCAAAGGACGTTATCAGAAGAGTGAAAAGACAACCCACAGAAGGGGAAAAATATTTGTAAATCATATATCTGATAAGGATTCAGTTCAGTTCAGTTCAGTCACTCAGTCGTGTCCGACTCTTTGCGACCCCATGAATTGCAGCATGCCAGGCCTCCCTGTCCATCACCAACTCCCAGAGTTCACTCAAACTCACGTCCATCGAGTCAGTGATGCCATCCAGCCATCTCATCTTCTGTCGTCCCCTTCTCCTCCTGCCCCCAATCCCTCCCAGCATCAGAGTCTTTTCCAATGAGTCAACTCTTCGAATGAGGTGGCCAAAGTACTGGAGTTTCAGCTTCAGCATCATTCCTTCCAAAGAACACCCAGGACTGATAAGGATTAGTATCCAGAATATATAAAGAACTCTTACAAATCAACAATAAAAAGACAACTCAATTTAAAAATGGACCAAGAATTTGAATAGACATTTCTCCAAAGATTATATTCAAATGGTCAACAAGAACACAACAAGATGCTCAGCATCATTAGTCATTCAGTTCCGTTCAGTCACTCAGTCATGTCTGACCCTTTGCGACCCTGTGGACTGCAGCACGCCAGGCTCCCCTGTCCATCACCAACTCCCAGAGCTTGTTCAAACTCATGTCTGTCGAGTCAGTGAAGCCATCTTAACTACCTCATCCTCTATCATCCCCTTCTCCTCCTGCCTTCAATCGTTCCCAGCATCAGAGTCTTTTCCAATGAGTCAGCTCTTTGCATCAGGTAGCCAAGGGATTGGAGTGTCAGCTTCAGCATGTCCTTCCAATGAATATTCAGGACTGATTTCCTTTAGGGTTGACTGGTTTGATCTTGCAGTTCAAGGGACTCTCAAGAGTCTTCTCCAAACCACAGTTCAGAAGCATCAATTTTTGGTGCTCAGCTTTCTTTATGGCCCAACTCTCACATCCATACATGACTACTGGAAAAACCAAAGCTTTGACTAGACAGACCTTTGTCAGCCAAGTAATGTCTCTGCTTTTTAATATGCTGTCCAGGTTGGTCATTGCTTTTTTTCTAAGGAGTAAGCGTCTTTTAATTTCATGGCTGCAGTCACCATCTGCAGTGATTTTGGAGCCCAAGAAAAGAAAGTCTGTCACTGTTTCTATTGTTTCCCCATCTATTTGCCATGAAGTGATGGGACTGGATGCCATGATCTTAGTTTTTTGAATGTTGAGTTTTAAGCCAGGTTTTCACTTTCCTCTTTCACCTTCATCAAGAGGCTTTTAAATTCCTGTTCATTTTCTGCCTTAAGGATGGTGTCATCTGCGTATCTGAGGTTACTGATATTTCTCCCAGAAATCTTGCATGATGTACCCTGTATATAGGAGCAACAGTTAGAACTGGACATGGAACAACAGACTGGTTCCAAATAGTAAAAGGAGTACGTCAAGGCTGTATATTGTCACCTTGCTTATTTAACTTATATGCAGAGTACATCATGAGAAACGCTGGGCTGGAAGAAGCACAAGCTGGAATCAAGGTTGCCGGGAGAAATATCACTAACTTCAGATATGCAGATGACACCACCCTTATGGCAGAAAGTGAAGAGGAACTAAAAAGCCTCTTGATGAAAGTGAAAGAGGAGAGTGAAAAAGTTGGCTTAAAACTCAACATTCAGAAAACTGAGATCATGGCATCTGGTCCCATCACTTCATGGAAAATAGATGGGGAAACAGTGGAAACAGTATCAGACTTTATTTTTTTGGGCTCCAGTATCACTGCGGATGGTGACTGCAGCCATGAAGGTAAAAGATGCTTACTCCTTGGAAGGAAAGTTATGACCAACCTAGATAGCATATTCAAAAGCAGAGACGTTACTTTGCCAACAAAGGTCCGTCTAGTCAAGGCTATGGTTTTTCCAGAAGTCATATAGGGATGTGAGAGTTGGACTGTGAAGAAAGCTGAACACCAAAGAATTGATGCTTTTGAACTGTGATGTTGGAGAAGACTCTTGAGAGTCCCTTGGACTGCAAGGAGATCCAACCAGTCCATTCTGAAGGAGATCAGTCCTGGGTGTTCTTTGGAAGGATTGATGCTAAAGCTGAAACTCCTGTACTTTGGCCACCTTATGTGAAGAGAAAAGACTCTGATGCTGGGAGGGATTGGGGGCAGGAGGGAAAGGGGATGACAGAGGATGAGATGGCTAGATGGCATCACCGACGTGAGTCTGGGTGAACTCCAGGAGTTGGTGATGGACAGGGAGGCCTGGCATGCTGCAATTCATGGGGTCGAAAAGATTTGGACACGAATGAGTGACTGAACTGAACTAAACTGAACTGAACCCTTTATAAAAGCTAAATAAGCAGGGTGACAATATGCAGCCTTGCATGTGCTGTGCTGTGCTAAGTCGCTTCAGTCATGTTTGACTCTTTGGGACCCCATGGGATGTAGCCTCCCAGGCTCCTCTGTCCATGGAATTCTCTAGACAAGAATACTGGAGTGGGTAGCCATTTCATTTTCCAGGGGATCTTCCCAACCCAGGGATCAAACCTGTGTCTCTTACATCTCCTACACTGGTAGGCAGGTTCTTTACCACTGGTGCCACCTGGGAAGCCTTCAGTCCGTTGTTCCATGTCCAGTTCTAACTGTTGCTTCTTAACCTGCATACAGATTTCTCAGGAGGCAGATAAGGTGGTCTAGTATTCCCATGTCTTTAAGAATTTTCCACAGTTTGCTGTGATCCACACAGTGAGTGGCTTTGGCGTTGTCAATAAAGCAGAAGTAGATGGTTTTCTGGAACTCTCTTGCTTTTTCTATGATCCAGTGAATGTTGGCAATTTGATCTCTGGTTCCTCTGCCTTTTCTAAATCCAGCTTGAACATCTGGAAGTTCTCGGTTCATGTACTGTGGAAGCCTAGCTTGGAAAATTTTGAGCATTACTTTGCCAGCATGTGATATGATTGAAATTGTGCAGTAGTCTGAATGTTCTTTGGCGTTGCCTTTCTTTGGGATTGGGATGAAAACTGACCTTTCCAGTCCTGTGGCCACTGCAGAGTTTTCCAAATTTGCTGGCATATTGAATGTAGCACTTTCACAGAATCATCTTTTAGGATTTGAAATAGCTCAACTGGAATTCCATCACCTCCACTAGCTTTGTTCACAGTGAAGCTTCCTAAGACCCACTTGACTTCGAATTCCAGGATATCTGGCTCTAGGTGAGTAGTCACACTGTCGTGGTTATCTGGGTCATTACTATCTTTTTTGTATAGCTGTTCTGTGTATTCTTGCCACCTCTTCTTAATGTCTATTGCTTGTGTTAGGTCACTACAATTTCTGTTCTTTATTGTGCCCATCTTTGTATGAAATGTTCCATTGGTATCTCTAATTTTCTCGAAGAGATCTCTAATCTTTCCCATTCTATTGTTTTCCTCAATTTCTTTGCATTGGTCACTTAGGAAGTCTTTCTTATCTCTCCTTGCTATTCTTTGGAACTCTGAATTCAGATGAATACATCTTTCCTTTTCTCTTTTGCCTTTTGCTTCTCTTCTTTTCTCAGCTATTTGTAAGGCCTCCTCAGGCAACCATTTTGCCTTTTTGCATTTCTTTTTCTTGGGGATGGTCTTGATCACCACATCCTGTACAATGTTCCAACCTCCATCCATAGTTCTTCAGGCAATCCATCTATCAAATCTAACCCCTTGCATCCATTAGTCACTTCCAATGTATAACCGTAAGGGATTTGATTTATGTCATACTTGAATGGTCTAGTGGTTTTCCCTACTTTCTTCAATTTCAGTCTGAATTTGGCAAAAAGGAATCATTTGGCATTAGTCATTAGGGAAATGAAAATCAAAACTGAAATGAGATACCACTTCATATGTACTAGAATGGTCATTTTAACAACAATGAAAACAATAGAAAATAACAAATGTTGATAAGAAAGGGGAGAGATTTGAACTCTATACATTGCTGATGGGAATGCAAAATGGTATAGCCCACTGTAGAAAACAGTTTGGCATTTCCTCAAGAAATTAAATACAGAATTGCCACATGATCTGATAATTGCACCCCTGGATACACGGTGAACCTTTGAACAACACAGGTTTAAGCTGCCATGGTCCACTTATACATGGATTTTCCCTCCAATAAATATGTATTACAACAGAACAGGAACCAAGATTGGTTGAATCTGAGGGTGTGTAATCATGGATATGGAGGGACTGTAAAGATACATGTGAATCTTCACCTGCCTGTGTTATTCAAGGGTCAATTGTATGTCCAAAAGAATTGAAAACAGATGTTCCAGCAAAAACTTGTACCAAAATGTCCATAGCAGCCTAAAAGTGGAAACAACCCAAATGTGCACCAACGAATGACTTAATTAACTAAATGTGTTGGGGCCTCCCAGGTGGCGCTAGTGATAAAGAACCCTCTTGTCAATGTAGGAGACATAAGAGACTTGGGTTCAATCCCTGGGTTGGGAAGCTACCCTGGAGAAGGAAATGACAACCCACTCCAGTATTCTTGCCCGGAAAATCCTATAGACAGAGGAGTCTGGAGGGCTACAGTTCATAGGTTGCAAAGAGTCAGACAGGACTGAAGTGACTTAGCATTAGCCATAGAAAGGAATAATATTCAGTCATATAAAAGGATTAAGTAATAATATATATTACAAATAGATAAGCTTAAGAATATTATGCTAAATGAAGGAAGCTAAGTACAAAGGGCCAAATATTTCTATTTATATGAAATATCTAGAACAGGAAAATCTGAATACTGAGATATATCAGTCTGTATGGTCCAAAAGAGTTAGAAAGCAGCTTAGTGGTTGCCAGGAGCTGAGGGAAGAAGGGACCAGGCAATTACTGCTTAAAGGGGATGAGATTTTTGTTTGGGATGATGAAAAACTAGATGGTCATGATGTTTACACAACATTGTAAATGTAATTGATGGCATTAAATTGTAAACTTTAAATGATTAAAATTGTAAATTGAATGTTGTTTGTATTTTACCACAATAAAAATGTAATGCCTTACTCTTTGGTCCAGAAATTTCAATTTTAGGAATCTACCCAGAAGAAACAATGGGATGGATATGAAGATACAGTCAAAAGAATGCTCAGTGGTGAGTTATTTACAATGTTAAAAAAAGTGGGACCATCCAGAAGTAGAGTGTTGGCTTAGTAAATTATAACATATCCTATTATGGAATATTATGCAGTTATAAAAATCATATTGGAGAATACTTTATAGACATGGAGAAATATTCTGGATAATATGTCAAACAAACAAAAACACAGATCACAGAGCAAATACAAGGATCATCTTTTTAGTAAGAAAAACACTGCAAAAGGACCAGAAAGTTATAAACCAAAAGGTTAACAATAGTTACTTTGGGTATTGAAGTTACAGGTAAATTTTGATAGTGTTCTTTTATTTTTGTGTGTATTTTCTAAGTTTTCTACTCTGAAAATGGATAATTTTTGTAACTTGAAAGAATAAATGAGTGCTATTTACAGCAAGAAAACTATACCAACATCCTTATAAAAATCTGAAAAAAACTTTTTAAAGAAGAAAATAAAAATCTAGTATCCCATTACTTAATGAGAAATTTTATAATTAGCATGTTTTCTTTTGCATGTGCTAGTGCTTACTTTCACACTCACTCTGTGTGTATGTGATATATATGAATTAGTAAATCCATATAGTTATAGAGTATGTTAATTACTTTAGTTACTACATATCAATAACTATAAATTAATATTTTATATAAAAGAACTATATGACCATTGTAAAAATTTTAATGGTTATTGAAGTACTTTATAAAAGTCTACTGTTCCCCTAGTCTTTCTCCAATCCTGCTCTAAACAATTACCAACATTGATATCATTCCAGAAAATTTTGATCATAAATATCATATATACATTATATATAAATCTATCTTATTCTTTTTAATAGCTGTCAGAGTTCTACACTGTGTAAATTTTTTTTAATTTATTTATTTTTAATTGAAGGATAATTGCTTTACAATATCATATTGCTTTCTGCCATACATCAGCATGAATCAGCCATAGGTATACATATGTACCCTCCGTTTTGAACCTCCCTCCCACCTCCCACCCCTTCCCACCCCTCTAGATTGTTATAGAGTCCCCGTGTGAATTCCCTGAGTCATACAGCAAATTCTCATTGGCTATCTATTTTTACATATGGTAGTGTTCCACATTGTATGAATTTACCATAATATATTTAACCAGTCTTGTTATGATGGACATTTGGTTACTTCCAAGATTTTTTTTTTAATGGCTATTAGAACAATGGTCGGAGAAGGCAATGGCAACTTTCCAGTACTCTTGCCTGGAAAGTCCCATGGACAGAGGAGCCTGGTAGACTGCAGTCCATGGGGTCCCGAAGAGTCAGACACGACTGAGCGACTTCACTTTCACTTTTCAGTTTCATGCATTGGAGAAGGAAATGGCAACCCACTCCAGTGTTCTTGCCTGGAAAATCCCAGGGACGGTGGAGCCTGGTGAGCTGCCGTCTGTGGGGTTGCACAGAGTCGGACACGACTGAAGCGACTTAGTAGTAGTAGTAGTAGAACAATGGTGGAGAAGGCAATGGCCCCCACTCCAGTACTCTTGCCTGGAAAATCCCATGGGCGGAGGAGCCTGGTAGACTGCAGTCCATGGGGTCGCTAAGAGTCAGACACGACTGAGCGACTTCCCTTTCACTTTTCAGTTTCATGCATTGGAGAAAGAAATGGCAACCCACTCCAGTGTTCCTGCCTGGAGAATCCCAGGGACCAGGGAGCCTATAGAGTCTATAGAGTCGCACAGAATCAGACAGGACTGAAGCGACTTAGCAGCTTAGCAGCAGCAGAACAATGGTAATGGAGCTCCTCTGTTCATATATATCTGCATGCTTATCATAGTATTTCTCCAGATGCACATGATATTTTAAAGGCAGAAGCGATAAGACTTGTTGACAGGTTTGTTAAGAAGCCTGATTTTTTCAATTCAGTCAAGAGTTGAATTACACATTAATTCATACACAACAAAATTTATAAAACTCTGAATTACAAACTAGGATGCCAATTTGGAAAGTTATAGTAAGAGGTATATCTGTTTGAAACTAGAAATCCATTCTCCAAAATACCCCTTCTCTTGGTTATGAATCATCCAATGACCAGAAAGTTGCTTCAAAAACTGAGTATTATACAATAAGGAGGTGAAATGCACTAAGTGGATTTTTCTTGAGCTGTGAAGGTTTGAGTCATCCTTCTTCACTGAACTATCTATCTGTCACACTGATTGCAAAACTCCACCATTTAGCTAGGTGCTTTTACTCTTAGTGCTGAAAGCTCGTTGACATATTCTTACTTAACAGTTCTAACAACAACTCTGTAATGAATTTATCCTTGTTTATCATGTCAGTTTTCACTATTTGGGGTTCCCTCTCATTTTGAGACCAGTAGCCCTCTGTTCACTGGTTTGTTTCTTTAGATGAAATTCTGTGCAGTGTTCATATCAAGCTACTTTTTTCTTTTCCCTAGTTCTTTAAGTTTCCAAAGAGGCTGAGGAAAGATAAAGGAGCATCACTCCTTCTTCCTTTTCTCCTTTTTAGTTGGTCTTCATACATTTCATCTCAAATGAAGAAGTCAACCGACTGGAACCATCAGGCTTCCCACCCATTAAGCAGTGACCAGGGGGAGGAAAAGAGGGCAGTTTCAGTTTTTAGGGGCCTTTAGCTCAAATTTCTACAAGAATGGTAGAGGAAGAGGGTGGCCATTTCGGTCTTGAATGATTGTATTCTCCTGGGCTAAACCTATAAATATTAAACCCCAATTTTATGGTGGTAAATGCCACCAAATTGAATTGCTTTTAAAACTACACATAACCCTGGCAAATATAATTTCAGCCCTTTTCTCACACTGCAGTATCCTTTTACTTACGCCATACTTTGACAGAGAAAGAATGGAACAAGCTTCATTTTGATTCATGAATGTTGTTTTTATTCTAAATGCCCCATGTGAGGGGAATGCAAATGGACACAAGATATATGCAAATTCACTTGCATACCCAGAGAAGGCAAATGAGGCTTAGTTCTTAGATTCCTTGATCAGGCTCCCTGGGTGAGAAGGGCTAAGGAAAGAGGTGTCTGTAAGAGAATTACAGAGAACGTCATGTTTGAGAAGAGAGAGGAGAGATGTTGGCTGCCATACAGCTCCCAGCATTCCAGAACCTGCATATAAAAGTGAGTGCAGCTGCCAAGGCAAGAGAAGGAGCTCAATGAAAGAACGGCCTTCACTGGCGTGAGGGCGCCCAAGGCACAGAATGCACACAGCAGGATAAAATGGAGTCTCCAACTTTTCTGCTTTAAGTCTTGACCCCAAATCCCTGCATATGTCTTTAAACCACTGACTATCTCTTACTGCCTCCTTCCTCTCTCTTTTTAAACCCAAGCCAAGACTAGGGTGCAGTAAGGCAAAACATATAAGAGGAGTCCCCAAAATCAGTAATCAAAATAAACAATGTTTTAGTGTAGTATTTTTTAAAATTCAAAATTAATGCAAAATATCTGTGTTGAACAAAATTCCAGTTTTTAAATGAAGACAGAATGCTATTGAGCAGTTTTGTGACCTTGCCTCAATCATCCTGATGGGCATGATAAAGGACAGAAACATAAGACCTAACAGAGGCAGACCTAACATCCGGTCCCATCACTTCATGGCAAATAGATGGGGAAACAATGGAAACAGTGACAGACTTTCTTTTCTTGGGCTGCAAAATCACTGCAGATGGTGACTGCAGCCATGAAATTCAAAGGCGATTGCTCCTTGGAAGAAAAACTATGACAAACCTAGACAGAATATTAAAAAGCAGAGATATTACTTTGCCGACAAAGGTCTGTCTAGTCAAAGCTATGGTTTTTCCAGTAGTCATGTATAAATGTCAGAGTTGGACCATAAAGAAAGCTGAGCACAGAAGAATTGATGCTTTTGAACTGTGGTTTGAAGAAGACTCTTGAGAGTCCCTTGGACTGCAAGGAGATCCAACCAGTCAATCCTAAAGGAAATCAATCCTGAATATTCATTGGAAAGACTGATGCTAAAGCTGATGCTCCAATCCTTTGGCCACCTGCTCTTCACATCAGGTGTGAGGAGCCGACTCATTGGAAAAGATCCTGATGCTGGGAAAGATTGAAGGTGGGATGAGAAGGGGATGACAGAGGATAAGATGGTTGGATGGCTTCACCGACTTGATGGACATGAGTTTGAGCAAGCTTCGGGGGTTGGTGATGGACAGGGAAGCCTGCTGAGCTGCAGTCCATGGGGTCTTAAGGAGTTGGACACGACCGAGTGACTGAACTGAACTGAACAGAGGCAGAAGAGATTAAGAAGTGGCAAGAACACACAGAAGAACTGTATAAAAAAGGTCTCAATGACTGGGAAAACCATGATGTGTAATCACTTACATAGAGCCAGATATCCTGGAGTGTGAAGTCAAGTGGTCCTTAAGAAGCTTTACTACCTACTAATAAAGCTAGCAGAGGTAATGGGATTCCAGCTGAGTTATTTCAAATCCTAAAAGATGATGCTGTGAAAGTGCTGCACTCAATATGTCAGCAAATTTGGGAAACTCAGCAGTGGCCACAGGACTGAAAAAGATCAGTTTTAATTCCAATCCCAAAGAAGGGCAGTGCCAAAGAATGTTCAAACTACCGGATAAATCTGCTCATTTTGCATGCTAGTAAGGTAATGCTCAAAATCATTCAAGCTAGGCTTCAGCAGTACATGAACTTCCAGATGTTCAAGCTGGATTTAGAAAAGGCAGAGGAACCAGAGATCAAGTTGTCAACATTCATTGAATCAGAGAGAAACCAAGGGATTTCCAGAAAAAATCTACTTCTGCTTCATTAACTATGCTGAAGACTTTGACTATGAATCACAACAAACTAGAAAATTCTTCAAGAGATGGGAACACCAGACCACCTTACCTGTCTCCTGAGAAACATGTATGCGGGTCAAGAAACAACATTTAGAACTGGACATGAAACAACAGACTGGTTCAAAATTGGGAAAGGAGTATGTCAAGGCTGTATATGGTCACCCTGTTTATTTAACTTATATACAGAGTGAAAGTGAAAGTGAAAGTCGCTCAGTCGTGTCCGACTCTCTGCAACCCCATGGACTATACAGTCCATGAAATTCTCTCGGCCAGAATACTGGACTGGGTAGCCTTTCCCTTCTCCAGGGGATCTTCCCAACCCAGGGATTAAACCCAGGTCTCCCGTGCTGCAGGCAGATTCTTTACCAGCTGAGCCACAAAAGAAGTGCAAGAATACTGGAGTGGGTAGCCTATCCCTTCTCCAGCAGATCTTCCTGACCCAGGAATTGAACTGGGGTCTCCTGCATTGCAGGCAGATTCTTTACCAACTGAGTTAAGAGTACATCATGCAAAATGCCGGGCTGGATGAATCACAAGATGGAATTAGGACTGCCAGGAGAAATACCAACAACCTCAGATATGCAGATGATACCAATGAGAGTTGGACTGTGAAGAAAACTGAGCGCCGAAGAATTGATGCTTTCAAACTGTGGTGTTGGAGAAGACTCTTGAGAGTCCCTTGGACTGCAAGGAGATCCAACCAGTCCATTCTGAAGGAGATCAGCCCTGGGATTTCTTTGGAAGGAATGATGCTAAAGCTGAAACTCCAGTACTTTGGCCACCTCATGTGAAGAGTTGACTCATTGGAAAAGACTCTGATGCTGGGAGGGATTGGGGGCAGGAGGAGAAGGGGACGACAGAGGATGAGATGGCTGGATGGCATTACTGACTCAATGGACGTGAGTCTGAGTGAACTCCAGGAGTTGGTGATGGACAAGGAGGCCTGGTGTGCTGCGATTCATGGGATTGCAAAGAGTCGGACACGACTGAGTAATTGAACTGAACTGAACTGAACGGCAGAAAGTTAATAGGAACTAAAGAGCCCCTTCATGAGGATGAAAAAGGGGAGTAAAAAAGCTGGCTTAAAGCTCAACATTCAAAAACTAAGATCATGGCATCTAGTCCCATCACTTCATGGCAAATAGAAGGGGAAACAGGCTCCAAAATCACTGTGGACTGTGACTATAGTCATGAAATCAAAAGATGCTTGCTCTTCAGAAGAAAAGCTATGAAAAACCTAGACAGTGTATTAAAAAGCAGAGACATCACTTTGCTGACAAAGTCCATATAGTCAAAGCTACGGTTTATCCAGTAGTCATGTATGTAAGTGAGAGTTGGATTATAAAGAAGGCTGAGCGCCAAAGAATTGATGCTTTTGAATCATGGTGCTAGAGAAGACTCTTGAGAGTCCCTTGGATGGAAAGGAGATCAACCCAGTCAATCCTAAAGGAAATAAACCCTGAATATGTATTGGGAGGACTGATGCTGAAGCTGAAAACTCCAATATTTTGGCCACCTGATGCAAAGAACTGACTCATTGGAAAAGACCCTGATGCTGGCAAAAGGAGAAGAGGATGAGATGGTTAGATAGCATTACTGACTCAGTGGACATGAATCTGAGGAAACTCCACAAGATAGTGAAGGACAAGGAAGCCTGGTGTGCTGTAGTCCATTGGGTCACAAAGAATCAGACATGGGTGAGTAACTGAATAACATCACCCTGAAACTGACCTTGGTTCCAATAAAACTTTATTGGCAAAGCAGGTGTCTAGTTGTAGCTTGCCAATTTGATTTTTTAGACTATTGAATTAAAGTATTATTTATCTTCATGATTGAGTTTTTTGGCACCTCTTAAATCTGGTGCTCAAGGCAAGTGTCAGTCAGTCAGTTCAGTTGCTCAGTCGTGTCTGACTGTTTGCGACCCCATGGACTGCAGCACGCCAGGCGTCCCTGTCTATCGCCAACTACCAGAGTTTACTCAAACTCATGTCTACTGAGTCAGTGATGCCATCCAACCATCTCATCCTCTGTTGTCTCCTTCTTCTCCTGCCTTCTATCTTTCCCAGCAACAGGGTCTTTTCAAATGAGTCAGTTCTTCACATCAGGTGGCCAAAGTATTGGAGTTTCAGCTTCAGCATCAGTCCTTACAATGAATATTCAGGATTGATTTCCTTTAGGGTGGACTCCTTGCAGTCCAAGGGACTCTCAAGAGTCTTCTCCAACACCAGAGTTCAAAAGCATCAATTCTTCAGCCCTCAGCTTTCCTTATCGTCCAACTCTCACATCCATACATGACTACTGGAAAAACCATAGCTTTGACCAGATGGACCTTTGTTGCAAAGTAATGTCTCTGCTTTTTAATATGCTGTCTAGGTTGGTCATAACTTTTCTTCCAAGGAGCAAGCATCTTTTAATTTCATGGCTGCAGTCACCATCTGCAGTGATTTTGGAGCTCCCCCAAAATAAAGTCCCTCACTGTTTCCACTGTTTCCTGATCTATTTGCCATGAAGTGATGGGACCAGATGCCATGATCTTAGTTTTCTGAATGTTGAGCTTTAAGCCAACTTTTTCACTCTCCTCTTTCACTTTTATCAAGAGGCTCTTTAGTTCTTCACTTTCTGCCATAAGGGTGGTGTCACCTGCATATCTGAGGTTATTGATATTTCTCGTGGCAATCTTGATTCCAGCTTGTGCTTCATCCACCCAGAATTTCTCATGATGTACTCTGCATATAAGTTAAATAAGCAGGATGACAATATACAGCCTTGACACACTCCTTTTCCTATTTGGAACCAGTCCATTGTTCTTTCTGATCTGCATACAGATTTCTCAAGAGGCAGGTCAGGAGGTCTGGTATTCCCATCTCTTCAAAATTTTCCACTGTTTGTTGTGGTCCACACAATCAAAGGCTTTGGCATAGTCAATAAAGCAGAAATAGATGTTTTTCTGGAACTCCCTTGCTTTTTCAATGATCCAACGGATGTTGGCAATTTTATCTCTGGTTCCTCTGCCTTTTCTAAACTCAGCTTGAACGTCTGGAAGTTCACATTTCACATACTGGTGAAGCCTGAATTGGAGAATTTTGAGCATTACTTTACTAGTGTGTGAGATGAGTGCAACTGTGCGGCAGTTGGAGCATTCTTTGGCATTGCCTTTCTTTGGGATTGGAATGAAAACTGACCTTTTCCAGTCCTGTGGTCACTGCTGAGTTTTCCAAATTTGCTGGCATATTGAGTGCAGCACTTTCACAGCATCATCTTTTAGTATCACTCACCCTGCTCTAGTTATAGCCTTGTTTCAATCCCTCCTCTTCTTTTTAAACTTTATGACAATTGTTTGCGAATAAGCTCCTTTCTGGACTTGGCTCAATATAATGAGACCTGGGAATATGCAGGATGTGCTGGATTTTGCAGAGAGCTTTTTCTCACTCTACCTACCCTCTTTGCCTTCTTTCTTTGAAATGAGTTCCCTGGCAGAGCATTCTTGATTGTCCTTTTCTCTCCTCTTGTTTGCTTCATGTTTCTTTTTCCAAGTACCATCTCCTAAATTTCTTGGTCTCAGCTTTCCAAGTTCTGTCATCTCAAAAAGCACCTCAATTCTTGTACTAATTTTAGACAACTAGGATGAAAGAGAAATTTGCTCTGCTTGTGAGAAATTTGCTTGTGCTTGAATCATGTCCATGCCCAGGGTAGACTAAGATGATTTTCTTAGAAGAGTGGACAGTGTGTATATGCCATGACACCGGCATGTTAGACTATCCTTGAGATACTGTGTTTATAAAAGAAAAATTATTACTTTTCTTTACTTCGGGTGGCCTTCACATTTATATTCCATTCTAGGTTTGTACAATAGACTGACATCATACTTTAATTACAATAGAGTAACTGAAGCTAAGTCGCTTCAGTTGTGTCCGAATCTTTATAATCCTGTGGACTCTATGTAGCCTGCCGAGCTCCTCTGTCCATGGGATTCTTCAGGCAAGAATACTAGAGTGGGTTGCCATGCCCTCCTCCAGGGGATCTTCCCAACAAAGGGATTGAACTCTTATCTCTTATGTCTCCTGCATTGACAGATGGGTTCTTTACTACTAGAGCCATCTGGAAAGCCTGGAGTAACATCATACATATTTTAAAATTATGTACATTAAAATACACACAATGAAAGAAAGGAGGAAAGAAGAAAGAGGAGAGAAAATTTACATTTTGAAGGTAAAGCTCAGCCATTCTAAATGTGGATACGTCCCAGAGGGAGCACGGGAAGAGAGAGGTGAATCTATCATTTCCTTACAAAGCTGTGTCTATCGAAATGTACTTCATGAGCAATTTTAAGGCATTTTGGAGTAGTTTGTCTATGTTTAGTTTTTTCCTTACTTGTTGATTTAGAAACCAACCCCCCATTAGAGTCTATTCTACCAAAAGCAATGAATGATTATTACTATTGTGTTTTGTCAGAGTGTTTTTCAATTGTTTAACTCATTTGAATTCTCTTTACCCAATCAAACTGATCATCTCTGAAAGAAAATGTGAGGTCATAGTTATCACACAATATTGCACTTAAACTTTTCTCCTCAGGGTTTGCAGCAGAGGTAGATCAAGGCTGTGGGCTCCATAGGTTGACTTGCCAGGTTCAAACTCTAACTCTGCCACTTATTACTGAGTGACTTTGTGTAAGTTACTGCACTCAGTTGTTTTTTTTCTCTCATCTGTAACATGAGGATAATGCTAAACCTAACCCCTTAGGGTTATTGAAAGGATTAAATGAAATAATGCAGATAATGTGCTTTGCCCAGTACCCGGTGTTTAGTAGGAATTCAGTAAATCTTAGCTGTGATGATAATAGTTTGGGATTGCATGACTGCATGGTGACCCTGCAGTTTGAGGAGTTGCCACTAAAAATAGTGACTTCTGACTATGGTGGTAAGATCCAGTCAGGCTTTCTTCTAACAGACATGTGGTAGCATATCATTCCAGTAAGTTATGAGGTTTTTTTTTTTCATAATATTATGTTTACTAAGTTTACAGACCTGTCCTAAGGACCACGAAGAAAATGTGATATACTTGGAGCAAAATGGTATAAAATAAACTTAAGTAAAGTCTGGGTCCCTTTTTAATTTCCACTAACAGTAACTACATTTTAGTTCCTTGTCCTATTTCCAGGTGTTAATGAAAGATAATCTTCCATCATTAACAAACTTGCTTTGCGTGTTTAAAACACTAGCCTTGGCACTGGTGCTCACAGGTCTTAGCAGCTTGGCAAAAAGACCATAAGAGCAGTTTCCTCCTATTTTCAGTTTTCTTATTCTCTTCCCTAGTGGGTGCTCAGTCCTCATTCTAGAATTTCTTAGGGGGAAAAAAAAAATCTCATCACCCTTCCGATTATTTTATTTTTCTTCTCTTGGCAAAAACTTACAGGGTAAGATAAAAAAAGAATTGTGACCATATTGTGCACATACCCTTTTCTAATCAGGGGTTTCCTTGGTAGTTGGTTTTGCAGCCTTCAGCTGAGAAATTCCCCAGCTTCTACAACTCCTTTCTAATCATTGCTTAATGTCATTAAAATTTGATTCTCTAGAGCAGAGGCTGGCAAACTATGGCCCACAACCCTGATGCCTGTGTTTGTAAATAAAGTTTTATTGGAACACAGCCACGCACATTTGTTTACCTATTGTGTGTGGCTGCCCTCCTGCTATAACAGCAGAGTGGGGTAGTTGCCATGGAGACCAGATGGTTCAAAAGCCTAAAATATTGACTGTCTCGCCCTTCCAGAGAGTTTGCAGACCCGCTGCTCTAGAGCATCTATAGCCTTCAGTTTGTATTAATTATTTATTGTCAAATAACAAATTACCCCAAAATTCAGCAGGTTAAGGCAAGAGATATTATTTCCCAGTTATCTGTGGGTCAAGAATACAGGAGTGGCTTTAACAGGGTGGTTCTGAGTCAGGGTTTCTCATGAAGTTGCAGTTAAGACATCAGCCAAGACTCCAGCAATCTGAAGGCTTGACTGGAGCCAAAGGCTGGAGCTTCCAAGAGGGTTTCCTCACATGGCCATTAGTAGAAGGCCCGGTTCCTTGCTAGTTGCTGGCAGGAGGTATCAGTTCCTTACCATGTGGACCTCTGCACAGGGTTACTTGAGTGTCCTCACAACATAGCAATCAACTTTCTTCCAGCAAGTGATCTGAGGGCAAGGAGAAGACTGTAACATCTTTTATGATCTAGTGTCAGGATTCACACACCCTTATTTGCATATTATTCTATTTATTAGAAGGAAGTTACTAAGTTCAGTCCATACTCAGAAGAAAATTAAGCTTCATCTTTTATTTTTAGTTATTTATTTTTTGGAGCTTTGAGGTATTTTATGATAAAAAGCTGGTACCCATGTACACAAATGAATAAGAACTTAAAATTCATCATACATTTACTTCATTTTCTAGCTTGAGTTTCTAGTAAATCTTTAGCTTCATTGATTTTGACTGCTATCTAAGGAGATCCTGTCTTGTCTGGGTGATTTAAATGCACAATTCATCGATGAGCATCTCTTATTTTTTCTTTATTGGCAGTAGGACTTAAACCTAGTATTAATGCTGCTTCCCATTTTGTCACTTTGCATTCAAACTCATCTCTGTAATGGTCACTAGTAAAGGCAGACTTGGATAGACTGTGAAAAATCTGTTTTACTTGAGAGTCCATATGCCTCACGGCTTGCAAAACATAACGACCTGCACAATGGTCAGTCTAACTGCTACCACTATATTGGCCATAGTTCCAGCTCGGCTCCCCTGCTTCCTCAGAGACTGTGGTTCATTCCAGCCAGAGGCCACAGCCACCAATTCCACACCTCTATCAGAAAGCAACGTGGCCACCACCAGCAAGCACAAATTGCCCACACATGGGTGCCCCAGGGATTCAGCTTCATCTAGTAAAGGAAAACATATAAAAGAATTTAAGGACATATTTTCAAACCACCATCCTTAATTCCAATCCATTTTTTTTCCTGTGAATCTTGGACTTTTTTTTTATTTTTAATTGGAGGATAATTGCTTTACAGTGTTGCGTTGGTTTCTGCCATACAATAACGTGAATCAACTATAAGTACACATATGTCCCCTCCCTCTTGAACCTATCTCCAATTACCCCCCATCCCTCTAGGTAGTCACAGGGCACCACCAACCCCTTTTTTAAGGAGTTGTGTTTTTTTTAAGGCCTACAAGAGGATTAAACTTTTCCTGTAAAGGACCAGTTAGTAAATATTTTTGGCTTTGTGGGGTATAAGATCTTTGTTACAACTGTTCAGCTCTGTATAAGGAAAGTAGCCTAGGGACTTTCTCTGGTGGTCCAGTGGCTAAGACTCCACGCTCCCGATGCAGGGGGCCTGGGTTCCATCTCTGGTTGGAGAACTAGATCCCACATGCCACAATTAAGAGTTCACATGCCACCACTCAAAATCCCTCGTGCTGCAACAAAGATTCAAGATCCCCAGTGCCAAAACTAAGACCCGGCACTTCGCTGCACCCAGATAAATAAATAAGCATTTTTTTAAAAAAGGAAAGTAAACTAGACAATAGATAAATGAATGGGCATGTCTGTGTTCTAATTAAATTTTATTTACAAAAATAGGCAAGGAGTTGGATTTGGCTGATGGGCTGTAGTTTGCCATCCTCTGGTCCAGAAGATTCTTCTTCAAGAACACAAACCAAAAAGTTGACTCATGTGGCAGACATTTTTTTTTTCATTTTATTCTTCTATTTTTTAAAAAATATGGAACACTTCATGAATTTGCATGTCATCCTTGCCCGGGGGGCCATGCTAATCTCTGTAGCCTTTCAATTTTAGTATATATGCTGCTGAAGTGAGCACGAAGACATACAATTTTAAGCTGGGGATCTGTGCATCTTGGACCCTTCTCAACCAAGTCATAAACTCCTCCAGGATAAAAATCATGACATATAGTTCTTTTTATTCTCCTTCAGCATTCAATAAGGTTCTGAGCATGTAGTTGCTATCTGATTAATAATTGTTTATCATTTAATGGATTCATAGTATTCTATTATATGACTATTCTATAATACTTAAGCAATTCTTACTACTCTTTGTTGGTACAAACACTCTGCAGTAAATATGGTTCTGCATGCATATTTGTACACACATATGAGTATATTCTAGGAGAGATTCCTAGAAGTATAATTAATTGAAAGATCAAAGTGAAGTCGCTCAAGTCAAAGATCATGTGTACTCTTAATATGACAAAAAAGAATTTCAAATTAATGTTAGTGTGTATTTTATTTCATATAATAAATGCACAATATTTCAGGACAAAATAAAGATCTATAAGGTGCTTTGAACTTTATAGACTTGTATTTCCTATGCCATCTTCATAGAAACCTGTTAAGCTCTTTCTATGTCAAGTAGTACAATTGAATGCTGATGACCAATGTATATTGTTAGGTGGTGTTTATAGATCATAGAGCAGGCAGAAATGAAATGTTTCCTATTTTCATGTTTTCAGAGAACCTCATAGAACTTTTAGATTTCCCAGAACATAACATTGAAATTGCCACTAGCACTGCCCTTGCTACATCAAAATTCCTTTCCTGAAAGTCCTTAAAACACAAATCTATTCAGGAGACAGTATATCCCCTCATCTCCCTATCACGTCAGTGTATCCTATGGAAAGGGCCAAAGGATTGGCCTTGCATCAATGGACCATGAAAGGATGACATTTTAAAAAGTCATTTTCAATTAAAAGAACTTGAAGAGGAAAAGAAGGGACCAAATTGTATTGAGTGCTTACTAAGTATCAGATTCTTTAACAGGAAGTTAAAGTGAATATTATTAATCTGTCTTTCAGAGATGAAGAAATACGCTCCAGAGGATCTATTGACTTTATTGACCAGTCAAGATTAATTTGAATTGAGATCTTTCTAACACCAAAGTTGTGTCCACTATATGATGCTCCCGCCCAGTATGCTCAGAGTGTATTGATATTCTCACGCTACAAACATACAAGACCTCAGACCACTGATTTCCTGAGCCTGGCCTTATGACACAAATCAGCTTCAGGAAAATTTCAGCCTTTGCTCTGTCCAAGAATAAAGCAGGAGCTGTCCATCTGAAAGCAGACTGTTCAGCAGGTAAAAGGAAGCCAGCAGAAAATAGGGTAACCAGAAGTAGTTACCTTGACCTAGAGTGGAGAGAAATGGAATGACTTAATTTAGTCATATTGTCTCGTCATTATGCTAATTAGAGGAAATAAAAAAGGAAGAGAAGGCAAATGGAAAGGAAAAGAATGGTGGTTAGGGGAATACCTGAGAGAAATAAACTGATTGCTATTTATGGTTCCAATGAGGTAAAACCAAAACCGAAACTTCTTTGCACTGCCTGTTTATGACTTGACTTTGGGGGGAAAATTATTTTACTGTATTTCAGCTTGTCTACCTAATAAATATTGGAAACAAACTTTACAATTTTATAACTACTTCTCTCCCTGTGCTTGGAGATTGTTCCTGGATTGTATTTCTTCCAAATACAGAATATAAATGAACATATATATTATAATATAATAAAATAGCTAGAGTCAAATTTCACTCATGTGGACTCTAAATTCAGAATTTATTTTAAAAAAATCAGTCATAGGTTGCGTTGAAATTTATGTTATTGGGAGTATAGATTTTTAAAAAAACAATGAAGTCATTGAAAAACACAAGTGGTGATTGTCAACTCATTTAAGAGAATTAATTACCTGTAAATAATGTAACACCTATTGTATATTTACTGCTTCTGTCTGAATTCAGGACAAAAAAAAGTTGAATTTATTCAGTAAAGAAATTCTTGTTTATATGGCATTCCACAACTGAATTAACCCCTAAGGGGCTACTATGAAAAGTGATTGTGAAAGTTGCTTAGTCATATCCGACTCTTTGTGACCCCATGGACTATACAGTCCATGGAATTCTCCAGGCCAGAATACTGAAGTGGGTAACCTTTCCCTTCTCCAAGGGATCTCCCCAAGCCAGGGATCGAACCCAGGTTTCCCGCTTTGCAGGAAGATTCTTCACCAGCTGAGCCACATGGGAAGCCCTCTACTATACAAACTTAGATTGACTTTTTGGGAATGTTGAAAGTAAGAGGTTAAAAATTAATTTTTGGAAGGAAGGGTTAAGCTAAAAGAAAGTAGAGAATTAGGGTCTAGAAATTGGAATCGACATGTAAGAGGCTTTTTGGTGACATCCAGAGGTTAGCTCTGGTAGTGTGGTGTGGATGGAAGCAAATTTTCAGGGATTTTCAGGAATGACTTAAGTGGTAAGTAAATGCAGCATTGTAGAGAACATACATCCCAAATATTTGGCAGGGGAATGAAGGAGAAAAAGGATAGTGATGATGGGGGATGGACGATAATGGGAAGTGAAGTGAAGTCGCTCAGTCGTGTCCAACTCTTTGTGACCCCATGGACTGTAGCTTCCCAGGCTCCTCCATCCATGGGATTTTCCAGGCAAGAATACTGGAGTGCTTTGCCATTTCCTTCTCCAGGAGATCTTCCAGACCCAGGGACTGAACCGAGGTCTCCCGCATTGTAGGCAGACACTTTACCGTCTGAACCACCAGGGAAGTAAATGGAGATTTTTGCAAAAAGTGGGAGACTTCTGCATGATGGTAGGCAGAAAAAGATTGTTCTAGAAAGGAATGGGATTAAAATACTGGGTAGAAATGAGGAAATTAATAAATTAGACTTTATAAGAGAGACAAAATTCTGCTCTTTAAAAGACAGTCTAAGAAAACGAGAAGACAAGGCACACAGTAGGAAGAAGCATTTGCAAATTGCAGATCTGATAAAGTATTGGTAAACTGAATACGTAAAAGACTCACTAAACTCAATAATAAGAAAACAATCCAAAAAAGAAAAAAAATGGGCAGCAGATTTAAACAGACACTTTATAGGAGAAGATACACAGATGGCAAACAAGTACCTGAAAAGATGCTTGAGACAATTAGTCATTAGGAAACTGCAAACTAAAATGACAATGAGACATCACTACATACCTAGTAGAATGGCTTAAAAAATAAATGAACAACTGATGTCAAATGCTGGTAGGGATGCAAAATAACTGGAACTCTCGTACATTGGTTTTGGGAATGCAAAATGGTGCAGCCACTCTGGTAATTTCCTATAAAGATAAACATGCATATATTCTATGTTATAACAGTCCCATTCCGAGGTATTTATTCAAAACAAATGAAGACTTACATCCACAGAAAAAACTCTATGGGAATCTGAAATATATATATATATATATATAATATATATATAGCTGAATCACTTTTCTATATACCTGAAACTAACACAATATTGTAAACCAATTATACTTCATTAAAAAACCTCTAAGGAGATGTTTATAGCAGTTTTGTCCATAGTTTACAAAAGCTGGAAACATGCCAAATGTCCATTAAGATGAAACAGATTGTGGTACACCTCTACAATGGATTCAGTTCAGTAATAAAAAAGGAACAAACTACTGATACATGCAGCACCATTATTACACTCAGAGAAAGAAGCCAGATTCGAAAGACTACATATTGTATGATTCCATTTATACAACGTTTGGGAAAAGGGAAACTATAGGGATCGAAATGCAATCAGCAGTGGCAAGGGGGCTGAGGTAGGGGAGGTACAAAGAAGTGTGACAGAACTTTTTAGGGTGATAGAAATATGATATATCTTGATTGTCACAATTGTTACATGACAGCACAAGTTTGCCAAAATTCATAGAACCTTGTATCACAAAAGGATGAATTTTACTATATATAAATTATATCTCAGTGAACTTGAAAAACAAATTTAAATGGCTGGGTAGAGAATAGTTTCTGGGCGAAAGTAGGAATACTTGAGCTGCACGGTTTTTCTTGCTTTCAAGATTTGCATACATGTTTCCTTCACATACGGAGCCTCCCTCTTTCCTTTTTTTCCTGAGTAACTCCTTATTCTCCTTTGCATTTCAGTAAAGCATCACTTCCCCGCCCCCAGAAAACCTTCCCTGACCCCAAGACTAGGTTAACTTTTCCTGTTATGAGTTCCTAATAACATGCTTATCGAATCCCTGTGGCATTAGTGTATCATACTCTATTGCAATTGCTTATTTAATCGTTTCTCCCCTTTTGTGCTGTGGACTCTGACAGCAGAAATAGCATCCATCTTAGTTAATTATTGTGTCCTTATATTTAGCACAGAGCCAGGAAAAATGCTTATTGAATAATATAAAGCAGAAGGTTTAGAATGGCTCAAGGAGAAATTGAATACTAAATTGATAAGTGATGAAAAAGATGTAAGTTACTCCCAAAACTATGTCTCCATTTCTGACCTCATACCTATGTTCTACTACCATAATTCAGATTGTCTATGTGATATCTTCACAGAGATGCCCCACTGTTGTTTTAGCCTTAATATATATTTCTAAGCAGAAGTAATTTTCTCCCTCCTCAATTTCATTCAAATTGAATTATTCTCCCAATTATTCTATTTCTGTCAAGTGGTATCTCTATCTTATAGTCTTCCAAAAGGGAAACCTAATTACATTTAACATCTCCTTCTATTTGCCCTCTCATCTAATTTGATCTGAAAAATGTTCAGTCCTTCTTTTGAAATAATTCTCATTCACATTTACATTTTTTTAAACTCCCACTGCTATTCTTATACAGTCAAATATAATCAGAGAGGTAGATACCAAACAAGAAAACATATATTCAAATATGTAATTATGACCTGAGATAAGTACATAGAGGAAACATAAACAGGGATGTTACAGAGAATTATGGGATGAGGAGGACCTAATCCATGTAGAGTGGCAAAAGAGCACTTCTTTGAGAAGATAACATTTAAGCCAAGAAAAATGAGAGAGAGAGCCAGCAATAGGGAGAATAGAAAGGAGACCATACTGAACTGAAGGAGAAGAACATGCATAGGATTTGAGGTATGGGAAAAAATTGGAGTTCAATGATAGCATGTTTGGAAACTGAGAAAAGATGATTATAGCTGGAGGGCAGTGAGCAAGGGGGAGGAGTGACAGATAGGAGGTTAGGGAAGCAGGCAGGGACCAGATCATGTGAAGTGTTGGCAAAGGATTTGGATATTATTCCTTCTAATGTGAAGCTACTGAAGAGTTTTTATCGAGAAGTTATGGTAAGCAAGAAAATTGTTAAACATGTGAACATATCTAAATAAGCATTTATCGTAAATGACATTAACCATGATATTAAAGTCTAGATTGAGAAGATGTTACAACTAAAATACTAGATAGCAACAGTGAGCAGAATAGGAGGAAAAGTCATTGGAGATAAAGTTTTAATAAATTAACTTTAGACTTTCTAATGTTCCTGTTAAAAATGTGAGAATAATTACCAAAAGGATAGAAATATAAAGGCTGTAAATCAATAAAGGTAAAGAAAGAGGAATAAATAAAACTGAAATTATCCAATAAAAGGCATGCAAGGAGCAAAAAGAGTTAAAATGCATTATAAATAAAAAACACACCACAGAATTGTAGAAATGAGTCCAAATATGTCAATAATTTAAGTTCAGTTCATATATACATTAATCTTGTCAGTTAAAATCATAACTACTTATATTAGATAACAAGGAAAAAAATTTGGCTGTACGTATTTACCATTCAGTTCAGTTCCGTTCAGTCGCTCAGTCGTGTGCAACTCTTTGCGACCCCATGAATCGCAGCACGCCAGGCCTCCCTGTCCATCACTAATTCCCGGAGTTCACTCAGACTCAAGTGCATCGAGTCGGTGATGCCATCCAGCCATCGAATACATAAAGGCATAGAAATGCTGAAAGCCAATGAGTGGAAAAAATACATGATGGGCAGGTATTTCCCAAAAGAATGCTAGTGCAGTGATACTAATGCCAGACAGAACAGACCTTAAGGTAGAAAGTATTGTTAAGAATAAACTGATTTAAAAAGTAATAAAAAATAACTTACCAAGGAGATATAGCAATTCTGAATCTATATGTGAACTTACAATTTATCTTCAACAGATATAAAGCAAAAATATCATTGACAGAATTTTAAGAAGTAAATTTTAAATTACAGTGGGAAAGTTGTTTTTTTAAACTACATTTCCTACAGAACAGAAGTAGCAGACAACATATTAATAAGGATACAGAGGACATGAACAACACCTAGCAAGATTTATTTCATGGATGTAGTCAGAATCCTTTACCTAACAGATATTACATGTTCTTTTTAAGTACACATGGAAAACTTACAACACTTAACTGCAAAGCCAGTCTCTGCCATTTCTGCAGAGAAATAGCAAAATAACTGACATCATATGGACTACATTCTTTTTTTACTATAACAAAACTAGAAAATCAATAACAAAAAGTCCCACACCCCAAAATAGAGTGACTTTTAGTTTCTGCCTTAAGCACATAGATAGATGGTAATAGTGCCATTACTGAGATGGGAAAGCCTGAAAGAGGAAAATGTTTTTAAGCTGAGTGGAAATGGGTCAGAGGAAAGATGAAATCAGTTCAGAGATGTCTGGCCAACCTAACACCTAGTGAGGTATTGGGACAGATGTACCTCAACTGATTCACCAGCCATAGATTTAATGTGTCTGCTGTGACCACACTTCTTTTCAAAGAACCTGTTTCTATTTTGGGAATTTGTAAATTTGAGTTTGAAATGTACTTAAATTAATACTGTCAGTTAATTGGTTATACTGCCATCTAGTGGTATACTTTAGGATTATCAAAAGATGTGATTTTGTTTATTGGATGAACTCACTTACACTTAAAAAAAAAGAAAGCAAGGATTGGTTGTGTTGTTCACAATATTGCCATTATCATGTCTATATTATGCATCTTTTTCCATATCCCAAAGTATCAGTATTGCCTTTATATTAAACTATTAATATTGCAAAAGATTTCTCCCCAAACAAAAAAAGCTGAATACACAAAAATTACACAAAAGCTAATATCTGTTGAGTGCTTATTATATGTTAGGCACCACTGTAAGTTCTTTACATGAGCATATCATCTAATATTCACAGCATCTATGTAAATACTGTTATGTCTGACTTGAGGGAATTGAGGGATAGAAGGATAAGTAATTTACTCAAAAGCTGCATGGCTAGTAAAGCACAGAGCTGAGACTTGGATATAGGTAATACAGTTCTACAGCTCTTCAGCTTAACCATTATAAACATGGTTTAAACCAGGAAAAATTGAATATAGTCTAAATGTTTAACAATAAGGAAATGGCCCAGTATACTGTAGAGTGTCAGTTTGATAGAATGTTATGCAGACATTTAAAAAGATAGATTAAAAGGTTATGTAATAACATGGGAAACTATAATGTGAAAAGTCCAGCCAATGTTATGCATACAGTATGAGTTATACATCTATATGTGACACTCTATATGTTTTTTATTTTATAAGTTTTAAAAAACTTATTTGGAAATAATTTCAAACTTATAAGAAGTTACAAAATTTAAAGTAGTACAAGGAACATTCATATACTCTTTACACAAAGAGTCACCTATTGTAATTTTATCTCCTTTGCTTTGTCATTTATTCTCTCCACACACACACACGTTGTTGTTGTTGTTCACTCGCTAAGTTGTGTCTGACTCTGCAGTCCTATGGATTGCAACACGCCAGGCCTCCCTGTCCCTCACTATCTCCCAGAGTTTGTCCAAGTTCATTTCTATTGAGTCAGTGATGCTATCCAACCATCTCATTCTCTGCCGCCCTCTTCTCCTTTTGCCTTCAACCTTTCCCAGCATCAGGGTCTTTTCTGGTGAGTCGGCTCTTCAGAAGCTTCAGCTTCAGCATCAGTCCTTCCAATGGATATTCAAGGTTGATTTCCTGTAGGAGGGACTGGTTTGATCTCCTTACTGTCTAAGGAGACAATTTTTTTCCTGAGCCATTTGAGGTAAGTTACATACATCATAGTTTTTAATCCT
Source organism: Bos javanicus (assembly GCF_032452875.1). Taxonomy (NCBI): domain Eukaryota; kingdom Metazoa; phylum Chordata; class Mammalia; order Artiodactyla; family Bovidae; genus Bos; species Bos javanicus. The sequence continues at coordinate 50,767,070 of NC_083874.1, read as the reverse complement.
TAAATACTTCAGCATATATTTCTGCAAAATAAGGCTTTGCTCTATAGATAATAACTTCATAAATTTACATTGATGGAATACTTTTATCTAATTTATGGTCTATGTTTCACATTTTAAAATTAATCTAATACTGTTCTTTATAGGTTTTTCTCCTCCTAGGACAGGTTCAATTTTAGGGTCAGTTTTTATGCAACAGTATTTAGCTGCCATGTCTCTTCAGCTGCCTTAAATCTGGAACATTTCCCAGCTTTTCTTTGTCTTTTTTGACATTGACATTTTTCAAGAATATAACTTGTCCATGCCTCCATTTAAAAAAAAATAGAACGCCTTTTGTTTTGTTTGTCTGATGTTTCCTCATGATTATTATATACTTGTAGTAGGGATCCCGCATAGATGATGTTGTAACCTTCTCGGGATACTACAGCTGGAGGCACATGATGTCCATCTGTCCCTCACAGGTAATACCGCATTAATTTTGACCATGAAGTCAAGGTGGTACCCACTTTCTCCACTGTATAATTATCTTTTAATTTTTTTGCCTTGCAACTAATAAAAAGTAGAGGGTGGAGATAATTTAAGACCATGCAAATATCCTATTCTTCACCAAAAATTTCTCTTGGATTTAGCATCTATTGATGAATCTTGCTTGAATCTACCATGAACGTTGCCAAATGATTTTCCATCTAGCACCCTATCCACATTTACCACTTGTCTCCCACAGGGCTGCATTACGACTTTCATGAGCCCTATGCTCTTTCACCTTCATGGGTCCCTCACTCCATAAAAATTTAATTTCATATATTTTACTACTGTGTTGGTATAAAAATATGATCCAAGCTGGATTTGTCATTACATTTATTTTTCTTTTGGTTTCTTTTAAAAGAAACAAAAAACGGCCTTTAAAAGTATGATGGGATTTAGACACTTGTCTAATGGATAAGTTGACTTTGGGCCCTCAGTAGTTTGCTCTAAGCAAGAGATTTCCCTCCTCCCCCATTTATTTATCTATCTCCAAGTTCGATCCCTGGGTCAGGAAGATATCCTGGAGTAGGAAATGGCATCTCACTCCAGTATTTTTGCCGGGAAGATCCCATAAACAGAGGAGCCTGGTGGGCTTCAGTCCATGGGGTTGCAAAGAGTTGGACACGACTGAAGTGACTTAGCACACTCTCCTATCTATCTGTCTGTTGATATCTATCATCTATCCATGATTGTGGACTCATGGATTGCTATTTTTTTCAGTGATCTATATAGTTCATTATTGTTTTTACTTAGTTTGGTGCTCAAATTGTCCCAAATTTGGTCCATGGGAGCCTCTTCAAGTTGGCCACCATGTCCTTGCAAAGTGTTCCCATAACCTTCTAGCACTTACTATCTGGCATAACAAGATGCTCCAATTATATTAATACCTACATTGTCCCAGCCCTGGAATCAGTCATTTCTCAAAGGAGTTCAGGTTCCTTTCAGTGAGGAATGGTATTAGAAGCCAAAGTCTGGTAACCAGACATGTTCATTTCTATTTGGTTGTATTTGTTTCTTTGGCTATTTTTCCCTTTGAACAGCCAGAGCTAGGAAATATAGGCATGTATAGATACACACAGGGCTTCCCAAGTGCTCAGTGGTAAAGAATCCACCTACTAATGCAGGGCTTGATCCTGCATTATTGTGTTTACTTAGTTTGGTGCTGGGTGGGTTCGATCCACCTAATGGATTGGATCCCTGGGTCGGGAAGATTCCGTGGAGAAGGGCATGGCGAACCCACTCAAGTATTCTTCCTGGGAAATCCTGTGGACTTCCTGAGAAATCCTGAGAATTACCTCCAGAAAAGCCTGGCAGGCTACAGTCCTTAGGGTTGCAAAGAATCGGACACAACTGAGCATGTACGCACGCACATATACTCACCCGTATATGTGTGTGTGTGTATCCAGGGAACAGACATAAACATGTATACACACATATTCATGTTTGTAATAATGAGTTCACACCAGTTTCTCTAATTCTAACCTATCTCCACAAGATTCTTGCCTTCCCTATTCTATACTTACATATCCCTTCTTCCACAGTGAGAAACTTGGTTCCCAACAATTTGTTCGATCTTAGGTTACATCTAAAATAATTTCAGAATTGCTTTGCCTATACCACTATAATTAACAATCCTACTAAAAAGAATTCAAGATTTGTTTGCACTTTTCTCTCTCCCCCCCTCTTCAAAGCTTAGGATATACTGTGTCCATAAGTTCCTTGGATTAGTTATTTTTTTAATTTTATTCCCATTTAGTGTTATTGAGGTATTCATTTGAAATAAATTGTGTTCATTTGTTTGCCTGGCTTTTGGTTTTAGTTTTTCCTCCCCTCTCATTGATTTATTTTTGAGTATGTAGGCTATTAACTTGCTTTCAAAAGTCAAAGCTATATAAAAATTTACTCTCAGAGAAGGGTGACTCCTTTCCATTTATTTCCCTCAGCCTTATTCCTTATAGGAAACACATTTTGTTGTTTTTTGGTTTATTTTTCATATGTTTCTTTTTGTGATGATAATACATATTTTCTTGTTTTTCCCTTTTTTCTTACACAAAACATAGCATATTATATGTGCTCTTTTGCATTTTGCTTTTTTCATTTAATATCTCCTGGAAATCATTTCATGCCAGTTCTTCTGTAGATCTTGCTCATTCTTTACAGCTGCATTGCATGGGTGCACTATTGTTTATTCAAACAAGTTCCTTCACTTAGATATTTAAGGAGTTTCCAATATCTCGAAATTACAAATAATTCTATAATGTATAATCTTGTTCATGTGTGTTTTTATCAGAGGTGTGACTTCAGGATAAATTTCTGCAAATGGGATTGCTATGTTAAAGGGTTAATTTGCATGTAGTTTTGCCATATTCCCTACAGCAATGTATGAGAGTATCTGTTTTATTGCACCCAACAGAGTGCACTGTCAAGCTTTTGATTGTTTTGTGACTCGAACAAAAAATGATATCTCAATATGCTTTAATAGTTGACTTTGCTCTTATCATGAATGAAGTTGGATAGGTTTTTATATGTTTAAAAACGATATATCTCTTTGTGAATTGCCTATTCATGCATTTTGCACATTTTTTCTACAGGAAATCTTCTGTATTTTCACTGTTTAATACAGTAGCCTCTAGTCACTTATGGTACTTGAGCACTTGAAATGTGGCAAGGACAAATGAGGGACAGATATTTTAATTTATTTATTAATTTTCGTTGCTTACAATGAAAATGTAGACCGCCACATGTAGGTAGTGGCCCCCCTGCTGGATAGCACAGCACAAAATCTCACCTCCTTTTCTCTAGAAACTGAAAAAATCAAGCTGTAATATCATGATTTGCTAATGATCCTATCATTGACCTATCTTTCAGTGTTTACTTGTAATTTGATTAGTGTCTGTATCCTTCATCAGATCACAAACTCGTCAGGGCAAGGGCCTGTGTTTGTTTTTTTCTCACTTTTATGTTGTGCTCAGCACCTAGTCCAGTTGTTATTGTTGTTCAGTTGCTTAGTTGTGTCCGACTCTTGCGACCCCGTGGACTGCAGCATGCCAGGCTTCCCTGTCCATCACCTATTCCCAGAGCTAGATCAAACTCACGTTCATCGAGTTGGAGATGTCATCCAACCATCTCATCCTCTGTTGCCTCCTTCTCCACCTGCCTTCAATCTTTCCCAGCACCAGGGTCTTTTCCAATGAGTCAGCTCTTTGCATCAGGTGGCCAAATTATTGGAGCTTCAGCTTCTGCAACAGTCCTTCCAGTGAATATTCAGGGTTGATTTCCTTTAGGATTGACTGGTTTGATCTCCTTGCTAGTCCAGTACCTAGAACATAATAGGTGCTCAGTTAAATGTATGAGCACATGAATGAATTACAAAGTATACTAACCTTTTGTATAAATGAGGACTCCACTATCTACTTACTGTGTGTGTGTGCATGTGTGTGCTTAAAAGAGTGAGACAGAGAGAGAGACAGAGAGGTTTCCAGAGACAAATCTAAAGATGTGGTGAGGGTACCAAGACCAGGTTATTCAAGAGAAATAAAATTGATTGCAAAATACTCTATAATCAGAAAATTGACTTTATTAATAATAATATTCTTCAGTATTAGGTTGGTGCAAATGTAACTGCAGTTTTGCATTGTTGAGGTTTGCTATTTGATATGGGAATACATTCTTAAATAATGTGGCTATGTTATACATCATTTTAATGCACATTTCCTGCTTTATGTTTTTTTGCTAATGACATTCCTTGTTGCTTATTTTATAGTTATTTGAGACCATGGAAATGATGTTAGACAAAAAGCAAATTCAAGAGATTTTCTTACTTGAGTTTAAAATGGGTCGTAAAGCAGGGGAGACGACTCACAACATCAACAACGCATTTGGCCCAGGAACTGCTAATAATCGTACAGTGCAGTGGTGGTTCAAGAAGTTTTGCAAAGGAGACGAGAGCCTTGAAGATGAGAAGCATAGTGACTGGCCTTCGGAAGTTGACAATGACTAACCAAGAGAATCATTGAAGCCAATTCTCTTACAACTACATGAGAAGTTGCTGAATATCTCAGCATTGACCATTCTCTGGTCATTCAGCATTTGAAGTAAATTGGAAAGGTGAAAAAGCTCAATAAGTGCGTGCCTCATGAGCTGACCAAAAATCAAAAAAAATCATGGTCTTGAAGTGTAATCTTCTCTTATCTTTTACAACAACAAACCATTTCTCCATAGAATTGTGATGTGCAATGAAAAGTGGATTTTATATTGACAAGCAGCAATGATCAGCTCAGTGGCTGGCCTGAGAAGAAGTTCCAAAAGAAAGCACCAAAAAAATCAAGGTTACTGTTTGGTGGTCTGCTGCCCATCTGATCCACTACAGTTTTCTGAATCCCGGCAAAACCATTACATCTGAGAAGTACACTCAGTAAATAGATGAGATGCACCAAAAAACAGCAATGCCTGCAGCTGGCGTTGATCAACAGAAAGGGTCCAATTCCTCTCCATGACAATGCTCAACTGCGTATCACACAACCAATGGTTCAAAAGTTGAAGAAATTGGGCTACAAAGTTTTGGCTCCTCCGCCATATTCACCTGACCTCTCGCCAGTCTACTACTGCTTCTTCAAGCATCTTGACAACTTTTTGTAAGGAACACTTCCACAACCAGCAGAAGGCAGAAAATGCTTTCCAAGAGTTTGTCAAATCCTAAAGCACAGAGTTTTATACTACAAGAATAAACAAACATTTCTCATTGGCAATAATATGGTGATTTCAATGGTTCCTGTTTTGATTAATAGGATGTGTTTGAGCCTAGTTATAATGATTTAAAATTCACAGTCAGAAACCACAATTACGTTTGCACCAACCTAAAATACTCACTAAATGCCAGACAGTATCCTAAGCGCTTTTGTGAAGTGTTTTATATTATTTTCATAAAATGACTCTGTGGAATAAATACTATTATTATTCCCATTTTACAGATGGCATGGAGGAAAAGAGGAGTACCTTGCTCAAGGCCATATAGCTAGTAAGTAGTAGAGCAAGCATTAAATCTAAGCAATCTGACTTCAGAGCTTACCTTCTTAATCACAATGCTGTATTGCTTTCTGTTTGATTGTGTCCATCTGGTGACAGAAGCTTAATGACTCAGATGTCTGCATCAGGCTCTTGTCTACATTTAAGCTTCAGTAAGCCACCGTCTCCTGGAGGTTTAGGTCTCTTTCCAGTGGTGCAGGTGTAGAGAGACTGGGATAAGAGGATATGAAAATCTACACAGGATCCCTTTTCTCCAAAAGCCAAACAAATATTTCTGCCTCTAGGATTTTCTGCCTTGTACATAACAAAGGGAAAATAAAGCCTTTTCTTTGATAAAACAAAATACAAAATAATCAATCCTCCCCCCTCCTTCTCCAAACCTCTGGTCTGGTAAGAAAGATTAATGGAAGCTAAGTTACTATTGTCTTTTTGTGAATTAACTAGTTTTATTCAGCTTTCCCTCTCCCCTCCCTTCATCTCTATCACATATTTAGTGCTCTATTAGCTCAGTTCAGTTCAGTCTCTCAGTCGTGTCTGACTCTTTGCGACCCCATGGACAACAGCATGCCGGGCCTCCCTGTCCATCACCAACTCCCGGAGCTTACTCAAAGTCATGTCCAGTGAGTCGGTGATGCCATCCAACCATTTCATCCTCTGCCATCCCTTTCTCCTCCCACCTTCAATCTTTCCCAACATCAGGGTCTTTACAAATGAATCAGTTCTTCACATCAGGTGGCCAAAGTGCTGGAGTTTCAGCATCAGTCCTCCAAGGAATATTCAGGACTGATTTCCTTTAGGATGGACTGGTTGAATCTCCTTGCAGTCCAAGGGACTCTCAAGAGTCTTCTCCAACACCACAGTTCAGAAGCATCAATTCTTCACCATTCAGCTTTCTTTATAGTCCAACTCTCACATCCATACATGACTACTGGAAAAACCATAGCTTTGACTAGATGGATCTTTGTTAGCAAAGTAATGTCTCTGATTTTGAATATGCTATCTAGGTTGGTCATAACTTCTCTTCCAAGGAGCAAGCGTCTTTTAATTTCATGGCTGTGGTCATCATCTGCAGTGATTTTGAAACCCCCCAAAATAAAGTCTGTCACTGTTTCCATTGTTTCCCCATCTATTTCCCCATCTTGTGCTCTATCTATTTCCCCATCTTGTGCTCTATGGTCCTATTTGGGCTTCCTTGGTGGCTTAGTGGTAAAAAAAAAAATGCACCTGCAATGCAGGAGATGTGTGTTTGATCCCTGGGTTGGGAAGATCCCTGGAGAAGGAAATGGCAACCCACTCCGGTATTCTTGCCAGGAAATTTCATGGACAGAGGAGCCCTCCAGGCTCCATATGGTCTCAAGAGTCTTAGTGACTAAACTACCACCACCAGGTAGTCCTATTTAGTTGATATTCCTAATGTTGATATATTTTTCTAACAGTTGTTTTTTTAATTGTTTCAGGTAAGGATATCTTATATTCCTGTGCTAGTTGCACTCTGCTTGCCTCAGACCCATTCCCATTCCTAGATTCATTCTCCATCCTTCCCTATCCTGGCTTGAATGATACAGCACTGACCTCTATGGGTTACATCACCTGGGTTCCCCTACCCTCTGGCTTCAAATGGGTTGAGCAGAAGCTTGGCACAGGAGTGGGAATAAGAGAGGAAGAAAGAGAGATCAGGACATTTCTTCTCCCCTCTTTCTCCCTCCTTTGGTGCTATGTTCTTGAAGTAGCTGCCTGACAGCCTCTCCTACATGGCTCCAGCATTCACTGGGCTCCCAAAACACTTTCTCTACCTTGTCCCTGCATGTCTAGGCAGGGGAAGGTTTTAGCAAACTCTTGCTCGTCCCACGTTGCCTCCACATACTTGCTATATCCTGAACTGCCCACATCTTTGTAAATAGGCCTTTTTAAAAATTATTTTCAATGAACTCTTTTGAATAGAATGTTATTTCTTGCTTGGGACCCTGCCTGATACATTTCCCCTTTAAAAGTCTTTCAGAACTCTTAAAGCATGGAAGAGGCCTGGACTTTCAAATAGGGATAGGATTAAATAGGCCTCAGGCAGACTGTCCTGCAAATTGGATCAGGAGATTTTATCCTTTGTTTCCAAGATTATTCTGGATAGAGAAACTCTGAATGTGACAAATGTGCGTACTGTGTTACATGTTCAGAGATGGTTCCTCAAACTCTTTTTACAGTTTGAATGAAATGACCTAGGATTATCCATTACCTTTGCCCTGAGACTCTGATTATCAAGAGACCTTGTGATCACTGAACTGATTTCCCAGATAACTTGATCCAGAGAAAAGGATACTCTGGAGGGTGGACAACCAATAATCCAGACCCTGAGAAAAGTAGAGTCTTCGCTTATATTAATCATGAAAAGAAAAAGAATACAGTTACGCACCTTTCCACTTCTACTATCTTTTTTCTTACTGGCTAGCATTTTGCATATATGTATCTTTTTTTTGCTTATGGCTTCAGCTCTGTATTAAAATGAAGTTGCCTATTACCCAGATCTATTAAAAAATATATATGTCTCGACTCTGGTATGTTATCCATATTCTAACTTCCTTCCTATTGTAATAGCTTTTCTTGTTGTTCCTGTTTAGTCACTAAGTCGTGTCTGACTCTTTGCAACCCCATGGACTGCAGCATGCCAGGCTTGCCTGTCCTTTACTATCTCCTGGAGGTTGCTCTAACTCACGTCCGTTATAATTGAACAATCACTTTTTCTGTCCAAGAGCAGCCCCTCTTCTTATGCTGTTATGTTCATCCTCTTTTGTCTTCTTTTGGCTTCCCTCTTCAGTTACCCCCTCTTCCCCCACAACAATTTCTTCCTTCTTATTGGAACATTCCTGTTAGCTTACAAGTATGCTCTAGCATCTCCTGGTTTAGAAAAACCCTCCCTCGACTCTACATCCTCCTCCAACTAGTGCTTCATTTTTTCTGCTTGTCTGCACAGCAGAACTTTTTGAAAAAGTTGTTTATACTGGCTGTCACCACTTCCTTACCTTTCACTGACTCCATTCTGGCTTCCTTCCAGGAAGCCATCACTCCACTGAAACAGCTTTAGTCAAGGTCATCAGTGACCTCCATGTTGTTGAATTCTTTGGCTCTTTCTCATCTTACTCAGACTCTTATAAACATTGGACACAGTTAACCAGTCTCTTAAAAAAGAAAAAAACAACTTTCTTCTCTTGACTTCCACGGCACCATTATCTCAATCTTCTTTCCTGTCTCCTCTTCTGTTCAACCTCTAAATGTTGAGTTGCCCCAGGGCTAAGTTCTAAACTTGCTCTATGCATATGTGGCTGTTGAGTACCTGAAATGTGACTAGTGTGAAATGAGACATGCTGTAAGCATAAAATACCCTCTAAGTTTCAAAGATTTGGCATGAAAATATATGTAAAATATCTAATAATTTTTATATTAGTGCATGTTGAAATAATATTTTAGATATATTGGACTTAATAAAATTAATTTTATCTGTTTCTTTTTACTTTTTTAATGTGGCTACTAGAAAACTCAAAAATTACATATGTGGCTCACATATATTTTATTGGGCCATGCTCTTCTAGATCCTCTTTCCCTATCAACTTCCTCTTTTCATCTTATCTAGTGCCATAGCTTTAAATTCCATCTCTATGTTGACTCCCAAATTTAGACTTCTAACTCTAACCTCTCATTTGAAGTCCAGACTTACATATCAGCTGAATATTGAATTTCCATTTGACTGTCTAAAGGGATCTCAATATTAATATGTCAAAAATGAAATTTTCTCTTTTCTCCAGCCCTATTATATTCCCTGCTGGTTCGTGTCTCAATCAATGGTGCCACCATCTGTCCAGTTGTTCAAACCAAAAATTGAGTCATCTTTGATCACTCTATTTTGTGTACCTACTTCATCTAATCTTCCAACAAGTCTTTCTGGTTCCACCTTCAAATAAGTTTTGAATTCCATCCATTCATCTTTACTGCTGCTACCCCAGTGTAAACCACTGTCACCTCCCACCCAGACCACTGTAACAGCTTCATAACTGCTCTAATTTGTTCCACTGTTTCCCCAATACAGTCTCTGCTTCATATCTCAGAATGATCTCTTTTAAATGTAAATCAGATCATGACATACCTCTACTTAAGTTTTTCATGACTTCTTATTGTTCAGTTCAGTTCAATTCAGTCACTCAGTCGTGTCTGACTCTGTGCGACCCCATGAATCACAGCATGCCAGGCCTCCCCGTCCATCACCAACTCCCGGAGTTCACCCAGACTTACGTCCATCGAGTCAGTGATGCCATCCAGCCATCTCATCCTCTGTCGTCCCCTTCTCCTTCTGCCCTCAATCTCTCCCAGCATCAGAGTCTTTTCCAATGAGTCAACTCTTCGCATGAGGTGGCCAAAGTACTGGAGTTTCAGCTTCAGCATCATTCCTTCCAAAGAAATCCCAGGGCTGATCTCCTTCCGAATGGACTGGTTGGATCTCTTTGCAGTCCAAGGGACTCTACAGAGTCTTCTCCAACATCACAGTTCAAAAGCATCAATTCTTCAGCGCTCAGCTTTCTTCAGTCCAACTCTCACATCCATACATGACCACTGGAAAAACCGGACCTTTGTTGGCAAAGTAATGTCTCTGCTTAAATTGTTCATGACTTCTTATTGTACTTAGGGTAAAATCCAACCTACCATAGCTGGCAAAGCCCAGTATAAGTCTGATCCTTACTTATCTCTCTAACCTTATTCCATGCTACTGTTTCCCCTTCTTATAGTAATCTCCAACCTCATTGGCCTTCCTTCCAGACTTTGATGATGTCAAGTTGGCTATTGCCTCAAGCCCTTCCTCAGATGCTCTAATCCCAGAATTTTGTGTGTCTAACTTCTCTCCATCCTAAAGTTCTCAGCTCAAATATTGCCTGCTTAGACAGACCATCCTTGCAAGTAGTATTCTGTCCTAGTCACTTTCAATCTAAGCATACCACATACTCTCTTTCTTCCTTCCTCTTTTTTTTCTCTTAAATATTTTCTATATTTGTTTCCTTTCTAGTGTCTCTCTCCCTTGAAGAGTATAAGCTCTTTAAGAGCAGGAACCTCATGGGTCTTATTTGTATCTGCATTCTCAGCATCTGGTATGAAGCTTGGTCCAGAGTAGACACGAAAAATAGTTTCGAGTGATATATTGAAAAATTAATATTTAATCAAATAGATTTTTGAAAAGAATGAATTAACAAAACTATCTGGGGGGAATAAAAAGATTCATTTTGGGGTAAATAATATGGAATGATTTAGAAACTAAGGCATAACTTAAGGAGCTATTCCTTGGGTCTTAGTAGGTATTAATCCTTTAGTGTGATTGAGTTTTTCATGTTCAGAATATATTGAAGACCTAGCATTTGCAAAGCCTACTCTCTATGCCCTCAGAACTGGGAGAGCTGAGTGAACAGTGGAACACTGAGCCTGAGAGGCAAAGGGACGACATTAAAGAAGAGAAGTACAGGGGTCTGGGGGAGGCCTAGGTAGGTGCTAGTTCAACAGATAATAGATCCTAATTCTAATATTGCCCAGATTTTAACTCTAGCAGCAACAATGGGTATTATTTCTTTGCATCTAGGTCAGTATGCATAGTCAGTTTTCCATAAATACTTTTTGGTAGAATAAATAAATTTGTGAATTTTAAAGAAAACTCAGAAACAGTGAAGTCTTAAAATTTCTGACCTTGGATGATATTGGAAGAGTCTGGGAAGCAAATGAAGAATGCACATGAACTAGAAATTATGAGGTAGAAACAAGGTTGAACTGAACACTCAAAGGTACACTAGCCTGAGGATTTGGGAGTAAGAGGCTAATTTCTTCTCATCCTGCTTCACGCCCCCAGAGTTGAATCAACCTGAGTTCCTGTTGACCTCAGGAGAGAACTCCAAATACACAAATCAGGAAAACAGAGAGGAAAATCTTTGATTGTTAAACAGCAAAAACATTCAGTTTGAAAGACATCTCACTTTTTCTCAATCAAAATTAGAAAGGCTATGATGCAGAAAAGAAAACAAATGCTGGTGTGAATCACGAGCGTATTATCTGATCACAAAGATACAGGATAGATATATCTGTGTCCAGATTGTGCTTGTGCTGTGGTCTATTTTAGGGAGCTTCTGGATTTGAATCTAAAATTGATATCTGGAAAAGAGATAATAATTTGTGCTCACACAGCGCTTTTCACTCAAAGGTCTCAAAGCACTTTGCAAAGAAATAAGTATTATTATCCCAGATGGAACAATGCAGACAGAGGGGCTGCTGACCTCTTCAGCAAACTGGAGAGTATAAACCCTTGGACTCCTGATGCAGCCCTAGGCTATAAATTACTGAATCATGTCCTCTCTTGATTGGAAGCTGGGACTACCAATGATGTGACTTTTAAATAAATAAATAAATGTAGTAGAATATCAGGCTCTATGTTTAAGAATTTTAGCGTGCGTTCAAATATATGAAAATGAGTGGTTTTAAAACTGTTGAATTGGGGGTAAAATATAGCTACTGAAAGTAAGAAAATGGTTATTGTAGTCTGACCAATACTAGTTAATGTGTGCTAAGCATTATTCTGAGGCTTCCCAGGGAGCACAAGTGGTAAAGAACCTACCCGGCTAATGCAGGAGAATGTGGGTTCAATCCCTGGTTTGGGCAGATCCTCTGGAGGAAGTCATGGCCACCCACTCCAGTATTCTTCCTTGGAGAAGTCCATGGATGGAGAAGCCTATGGATGGAGGACCCTGGCGGGCTACAGCCCATGGAGTCACAAAGAGTTGGACTCAACTGAAGCAACTTAGCATGCAAGCATTATTCTAAGTGTGCTATATATACTTTTATTTAATACTTACAACAATTTCTTAATTAAAGTATAATTGACATGTGACATTATATTAGTTTCAGGTGTACACTGTAATTCGACATTTGTATACATTGAGAAATGATCACCACAATGTCTAGTTACCATCTGTCACCACACAAAGTTACAAAACATTTTTTCTTATGATGAGAACTGTTCAGATTTACTTTCTTAGCCATGTTTAAATTTGCTATATAATTTTTTTGACTATAAGACTCACAGCACTTTTAATGAGGTAGGAACTATTATCACTTTAGGCATTTACCAACTGACTAGATCAACATGTCAGTTAAGTAAGTGGCATGAGATTTCCCTGGTGGTCCAGTGGTTAAAAATCCCCCTGCCAATGTAGGGGATATGGGTTCGATCCCTGGTCTGGGAGCTAAGACCCCAGATACTGTGGGGCAACTAAGCCTGTGTACCACAACTACCGAGCCTGCAACCCTAGGGCTTGTGAGCCGCAACTAGAGAAAGCCTGAGTGTGCAGCAATGAAGACCCAGCACAGGCAAAAATTAATTTAAAAAGAAAGAAAAGGAAGTGGCAGGGCTGGGACTTGAATGTAGGCAGCCTGAGTCCACTGCCCATGCAGTTAGCCAGTTACTCTCTGCCAGGTTTTTGTCGTTCAGTCGCTAAGTCATGTCCGACTCTTTGCGACCCACAGACTGCAGCATGCCAGGCTTCCCTGTCCTTCACTGTTTCCCACAGTTTGCTCAGACTCATATCCATTGAGTCAGTGATGCTATCTAACCATCTCACCCTCTGTTGCCCTCTTCTCCTTTTGGCTTCAATCTTTCCCAGCATCACAGTCTTTTCCAATGAGTCGGCTCTTCGCATCAGGTGGCCGAAGTATTGGAGCTTCAGGTACTGTGCCAGATGCTTGAAGCATTTTGCATGCACCATGTCACTGAATCCTCACAAAACCCCTAGAGGTATTATTATCCTGATTTTATTTGGGGCGGACAGAAGGAATAGAAAGGTGAAGTGACTTGCCCAAGCTCCCAAGTATAGGTGGAGCCAGGATTTTGCAATAGGGTTTTAGGGCTGTTTCTGCCACTGACTGGGCTGTGTGACCTTGAGCAAATCAAAGAGTCCCCATGGTCTCTATGTCTTCCTCTGTGAAAGAAGGCCATCAGGCTACCTGACACTGATTCCTTCTCAATGCTAATATCCTCAGATTTTCAATATCTGTTTTCTATTTAGTCCCTTGTTTAGAAAATCCTTGGAGGAAAAGATATGAACCACACAGAACCTGAAAGTGACTCTGGAAGCCAAATTTAGAAAACAGATCTCAAAAGGAGAAAAAAAAAGTTTACAAAATATCTTTATTTAGAAAATGAGACTGTCCTGCAAATTATTTGGCTTTATTTGTGAGCCCCAGTGACCCCAGACAGGCTGTACTCATCACCTTGACAGCCCAGTTCTCTTGGATGTAATAAGTCATGTAACCTGGTTCAGTGGCCCTTTCTGGCCACTGAATCGGCTAAAGCTGGAAGAAATCCATCTCGTGTGGGAGGGATCTGGGAGAAGAAGCCAAATTTTTCATGTGGGTGTTCTATCTTGGATTCAGTATGTCTATACCATTCTGTCTACTTCTGTTTTTGTTCTTAGTGATTATTATGTAGTGACACAGCCCACTGCTACCATGAACCAGTTTTTTCACAAGTCTGTGGGGAGCCTGTATAGTGAACAGGTCTGCCTTCCATTTCTCTGTCTGGTTCTATTCAAAAGTATTAATTTGATCCATAGGAAACAAATCATTCTCTCCAAAAGATACCTGAACTCCCATGTTCATTGCAGCATTATTCACAGTAGCCAAGGTACAGAAACAACTGAAGTGTCCATCAATGGATGAATGGATAAATGTGATAAATATATATCATATAATATATATATATATAATGGAATATTATTCAGCCTGAAAAAAAAGAAAGAAATCCTGCCATTTGTGACAACATGGATGAACATGGAGGGTACTATGCTAAGTAAAATAAGCCAGGCAGAGAAAGACAAATACTACATGGTATCATTTATATTTAAAATCTAGAACGAACAAACAAACAAAAAAAACCATAGAAACAGAGAATAAAATGGTGGCTGCCAGGGGCTGAGGAGTGAGGGAAAACGGGGAGAGGTTGGTAGGAAAGAGTATAAACTTTCAGTTATAACATGAATGTGCTCTTAGGATATAATGTATACCATGGTTAATAATTATTCTATAGTTGAAATTTGCTAAGACAGTAGAACTTAATGTTCTCATTAAAAAAGGGGGGGAATATAAAAGGTGATGGAAATGCTAATATTAACTCAATTGCAGGAATCCTTTCACAATGTATACAGGTATCATAGTATCATATTATATACTTTAAATATATGACAACTTGGTTAATTATATTATATCAATAAAGAAAAATAAGTACAGAAGAAAAAAAAAGAACCCCCCCGCCCCCTGCAAAAAAAAAAGCCTCAAAATGTGAGCTTGGATTTGTGAGAAACCTTGGCCCTATCCGTAGCTTGTGATCCTGGGACAGTCACAGGTTCTCTCAGAGTCTCAGTTTTCCTCATTTTTTTTTTTTTAACTGATGCTTAAACCATCTGCTCTCCAGTGTCATAGATTTCAGATAGTCTGACATTGGTGGAAGTATTTTAGAGAGACTGGCGACCTCTCAGATGACAGTGAAAGGGAGGCTGTAAGACTCCTTTCCTCAAAGAGACATGGTGGTGTTGAACACAAAGCAAGCCTGAACAGGCATCCCAACACTGCTTGCTTGGGCAAGTTATGAAACCTCTGTAAATCTCTTCAGTTTCTGAAATGCAAAGTCGTTGGGGGCATGGCTTTAGGAAACACGAAATTCCTAACATACAGGGGGCCATTTAAATTAAAACAATTTTTGTTATTAAAAGATCATTTATTTGGCTGCACCATTTCTTAGTTGTGGCACATGGAATCTAGTTCCCTGACCAGGGATGGAACCTGGACCCCCTGCATTGGGAGCTCAGAGTCTTAGCCACTGGACCACCAGGGAAGTCCCACAGGGGGCATTTAAATATGGTAGCTATTATTATTTTGACAAGCAATTATTGAATTACACTGAAGAGCTAGCATATTCAGAATATCAAGCTTTACTTTTGAAGACTGTGTACCAATTCACTTTGATCCCTAAGGAAAAGCCAGAAGAGAATCGAACTGTCCTAGCAAACCAGACACCCTGATCTCCTTTACTAAACGGCTGATGTTAACTCTGAAAGCTCACACACACCACACCTTGGGGAAATCTGGACAAGGACATCTCTTCATTTTAGAAATCTCTGCCTAAGTCTCCACCCTCTGTGGCCGCAGGATTTCTAGTGGACTGTTGGGATCTCAAAACATTTTTGTATTCTAAAGAAGATAAGATTATAGTGCAATAATTCTCAACCCCCTTTTTTTAGCACCAGAATCTTATTTTAAAGTTAAAAAAAATTTCAAGAAATTCCATAAAATAATAGTTCTACTTTCAGTAGCTTTTGATTTAGAAAATGCATGACAAAAAAATAAGCACCACTAAAAATGATTAGAAGATCTAACATTTTTTTAAATAGATGTTATATGAATGTGATAAAAAATTCACAAGGTACAAAAGGGAACATCATGAAAAGTATTCTTGCACACCATTCCTCTATTGCCCTTCTCCAGAAAAATACTATTGTTTCCATTTCTGCTGTGTCCACTCAAAGGTAATCTAGAATCTACAAATATTTATGTATTTATCTTTTATTAATGTTTTTTCAATTATTTGTCCTTTAAGAAAAGATCAAATGATAGCATATCTTGCCACTTTTCTTCACCTGTTGCACGCTTCTGCATACTTAACCATGTCATGTTATACTTGAAAATGGATATGTGAAAAAAAAGAGATAGAATATGTATTTTTATTCATTACACTGGCATCTAGTATTGCAAAATTTCATTGCATTTTTAATACACAGAAAGTCCTAGTGTGCAATAACTACATACCACATAGAGAGTCTCAGCTCTGAGATTACTTACACACTGGTATAAGTAAAATATCAATAACATTCAGCATTAATTTTGGCCCTTACTCTACACCAGACATTGTTCTAAGCACTTTACACTTATTATCTCACATAATCCACATCCTTCAAATCCTTCTAATCCTAGTTTAAATGTTATCTCCTCAGAGAAACCTTCCCTTATCCAAGAAGACCTATCCTCTCCCCTTTTCCCATCATTTCCTATTATCTCATCCTGGTTTGTTTGTTTTTTTTTTCCATCAGGACAGTTACCTATTCACCTGCTTGTTTGCTGTTGTCTCCCCAGATGGAGTAAGAGCTTTGGGGGTGGGGACAGTGTCAGTTCGGCTCACTGCAGTATTTCCACTGAGTCCTAGGCTTTGGTGCCTGGCACAGAAGAGACACTCAGCCAGATATTTATTGAACTAAGTACATAATGAGCAAAAAACAGTTTGTGAGGTAGACCTCAGTATGATCCCTATGATATGAATAAAGAAGCTAAGCCCTAGAGAGGGAAATAGAGTCAAGCCCAAATTAATAATGTACAAAATTGGTATGAAACCCAGCACTGCTTGACCCTAGAATGCAAGCTCTCCACTGGTCTACTCTGACTACTCTGGTCTCAGAAACAGAAGATTGAGTACAATCTTGGCTGTGTGTGATCTTGAGTAATCTCCTTTTCCTCCCTGGGATTGTCTCTTCCATTGAAAAAAATGAGAAGGTGGAGTTAGTAATCTTCCTTATAGCTATGATGGCTGAAAACAGAAAAGGAGACACTGAAGGGGTCAATAAGATGGGCTTGATGCCTTTAAGAGAGCTGAGTTTCCATTCAATAATTCCTACCTTCCTTCCTTCTGAGGATTTGCTGATCTTTACTCTATGCCAGGCACTGTGTTGGGGGCCCCTTTGGCATCCAAAGACTAATAGGATAAGTCCCTGCCATTAAGGTGCTCGGCCTGATGGGTCTAAAGCAGACCTATTAATAGCTGCTTGAAGTACAGTACAGGTCTTTGCCATAATAGTAATACGTACATGGCCCTTGGTAGTGCAGAAGAGGAAGGGCTTAGCTTCCTCTCTTGTGTGTGTCTGGTGGTGGGGATGGTGGTACACACATAGCCAGGGAGGGATGAGGCATACTGCTGAGCTGGGCCTTAGAGCTAGAATAGTTTTCCAAGTGGACAAGGCAGAGCTGTGACTTCTTGGATACAAGAGACATCACGGCCAGAGCACACCCAGAACCAGCACAAAGTGCTGAGGATTGCTAGGGCAGAGGCTTGGCTCCCAGAGGATTGAACTGACTATGTAGAAGGAACCCATGAAGAGCCATGCTGGAGAGTTTGGACTTTACTCCTGAGGGCAGTGGCATGGCCAAATCATATTTATATTTTATTTTTAGAAGATCACTCTGGCAGTGGTAGAACTGGAGGAGAGTGATGAGGTGAAAAGTGTAGAAACCGGTTAGAAGGCTTTGCGGTGGTCAGGGAAGAGATGAGGAACACCTGCACCTCAGGTATTCACACAGAGTTGCAAAGGAACTAGATAAATGGTTTTTTTTTTTTTTTTTTTTTTTAAGGTAGGGGCTTTTTAAAAGGTAGGGATTTTTTTAAAAAAGGTAGAGGCGAAGGACTTAAAGGTTGGTTGGATAAGGGATAATAAAATGAGACTGAGGGTCTTACTGTGCTGGGTTGGCTGGCCAAGTATAAAATGGTTCCCTTAATAATTACATGGAATTTGGAGTTGAGTGGGAGAAATAATGATGTTGGCTTTGAGTATGTTAAGTTTGGAATGTCTCTTAGCTAGCAGGGAAAGCTCTAGCTCCCTCCTCCCTTTCCAGAATAGCATTCCCAGCTCAAGTTAGACGTCCTCCGTCCTCCGGCTGGTTTCCTGCAGTCCTCAGTCGAGGATAAGATTCTCTAAGACCTTACTGGAATTCCTGAGCTCCCGTATCCTTCAAGGACATAGCTGGGTATTAAAAACTCTCTGGATCCTTAATGATAGAGTGAGAAAGGATCCTTAACTTGCTTTTTAAAATCAGATGCTGGCTTCAGTGAAGCAAACTCTCCTGCCTCTTGCAAGCATCGATCTTTGAGAAAGAAACCATTTCCTGTGGGGGTAGCTCTGGCCCTGACCGTCTCTGGCTCTCAGGTTGGCTCCCAAGAAGCCCCCACCTCCTTAGGGAGTGGCTTTAAGGGGGAAAAAAAGAAGAAGGTAATGAGGTTGTGTAGCATGCAGCCTGGTTCTGCCTGGCTGCTGGAGAAAGCCCAGAGACTTAGAGGCTGGACCCTCTCTTAACCACCACCCCTGGTTGGGTGGCCCCAACGCCTAGCCAAGACTCCATATAGCCTCAACTCTTCCCCCAAATGACGGGGCTGGGATCCTCCCCAGCTGACTCGAATCTCCAGCCACTCAGCAGGCGGTGGAGGGCCAAGCCCGTGGGCTCAATTAGGGACTGGCCCCTAGGGTCCTGCCGGGGAAGGGAATATACAACCCAGGAGGCAGGTCAGTCACCCGAGCCGTGGCATCTCCCTGGCTCCCACAGCCGATGTCCAAAGGTAGGGTACACCCTGTGTCCTACTCCCACCTTCATAGGACGGTACCAGAATCTGCTACCTCTACCCCGCCCTCTGCTCACGCACTACCCCCACTGTCTTGCCCATAAATCCCCAAAGCACAGGGTAGCACGATTCCTCCCGCTTCCCTGCGGGGCCTGAAGCTGGGCACTAAAGCAGTGCAGTCCCAAGCTTCCCCTGCAGAAGCCGCGCTCCCTACTCGGTTCGGGGGTAGAGGGGGCGCGAGAGAGCAAGTGGGAGGACGTCCCATCCTCCGCATCCTCCTCCCGGTCCCGGCGCGCAGGGTGGGAGCGCTGCGCCGCTCCGCGCTGCGCATCTCGGCCCGCTCGCCGCCTGCCCCCATGCCCTAGCTGGGCCACCTCCCCGGGCCGCCGGTGGAGGGCTACTGGGCGCTAACGTTACGCTGTTTCCGGTTTTCCAGCGGGCTCTGGTTTCCCCTCCCAAGGCGGCGGCGGCGGCGGCGGAGCGGCGGAGCCCCCCAAATGGCCTGGCCAGATGCGGCAGGTTTGCTGCTTAGCGCTGCCGCCGCCGCCGCCAGTGGAGAAGGCTCGGTGCAGCAGCTACAGCGACAGCAGCAGCGAGAGGAGCAGCAGCAGCAGCGGCAGCGGCAGCAGCGGCGAGAGCGGCAGGAGCAGCAGCAGCCACATCAACAGCAGCAGCATCTCTCGTCCCGCTGCGCCCCCAAAGCCGCGGCCGCCGCAACAGCCGCAGCTCCGCAGCCCCGCAGCCCGGAGAGCCGCCGCCCGCTCGCGAGCCGCAGCCGCCGGAGGCATGAGGCGCGACCCGGCCCCCGGCTTCTCTATGCTGCTCTTCGGTGTGTCACTCGCCTGCTACTCGCCTAGCCTCAAGTCGGTGCAGGACCAGGCGTACAAGGCGCCCGTGGTGGTGGAGGGCAAGGTACAGGGGCTGGCCCCGGCCGGCGGCGGTTCCAGCTCCAACAGCACCCGCGAGCCGCCCGCCTCGGGTCGGGTGGCGCTGGTGAAGGTGCTGGACAAGTGGCCGCTCCGGAGCGGGGGACTGCAGCGCGAGCAGGTGATCAGCGTGGGCTCCTGTGCGCCGCTCGAAAGGAACCAGCGCTATATCTTTTTCCTGGAGCCCACGGAGCAGCCCTTGGTCTTTAAGACAGCCTTTGCCCCTCTCAACACCAACGGCAAAAACCTCAAGAAAGAGGTGGGCAAGATCCTGTGCACTGACTGCGGTGAGTTGCCCCCTCTCTCTGCTGGAGAAAGGGGGGAGGGGCGAGGTGGTGGAAGATGGGGGTGGGGCGGGAGGTATCTGCAGGTGCCCGGGCCTGGCAGCGCCCGGGGCCGCTGGTGAGGGGTGGGGATGGGGGGTGGCGGGAGAACTGGTGGTGGGGCTGCCCCTGAGCAGGGCTTTTGGAATGGTGGGTGACGGGGTTGGTATTGGGGAGAAAGAAGATTAGGCTCGAAGTGTGCCAGGGCTGGGGGGCGGGGGGACGCGCTGGCCTGTGCCAGCAGGGATCTGCGGCTGATGTATGGCATGTGGGGCTGGAAAGCTGCCATCATAGCCCAGTAGCGGCAGGAAAAACGGAGAGGTCCGCGTGTTGCTGGCCCGAAGCTCAGTGAGTCAGGAGTGACCCTCGGAGGCCTTGCCCGCTCTGCTCCCAAGGGCCTGCCTTGCCCAGGCTGGCAGGGTCTGCAGGAGCAGCTGGGCAGACTCCCAGGCTGTGAAGGCCTCCGCTTACAAGTTCTCCTAGGGAATGATGGCCCCCGCCCCCTCCTTCCTCTCCTGGGCTTCGGGCTCAGCTCATCCACACCGCTGGCTGGCGCAGGCAGAGTTGGACTTTTTCTGCTACTGTTTTCTGTCCCCCATGTGGTTCAGGGTTTTGTTTTGTTTTGTTTTCCTCCATCGTGATTGCTTGTCTTTGCTGAGCTGGTTGCACAGCCCTCTCTTAACCTCCAGTACTAGTGAGCAGACAGCTGTTTTGGCTGTTTCTGCGAGATCTTCCTAGGTCTGTTGCTTGTGATGACGGGTGAAATAGAGTAACTTCTCCTGAATGCTGGGAAGTTCAGCTCTGACATCTTACCGCGCAGGATGTGTTGACTGCATATCTCATCTTTATGATGTTGGGTGCTGCACAGGAAGGCAGGTGATGAGAAACAACACTGAAGTCTGTCGATATGTGCAGCTGGGAATGGAGTCTCCCATGTCAAAAGTCAAAGAAATGTCAGTTTAAGATCTTTTCCTCTTTGTCCCTGAATCCAGTAATTACTTCTCAGGAAGCTATTTCAAACCAAACTGTGGCTGGACTGGAGTGTTTGGTGTTAGCCTGTCTTGTGCTTATTCATATTGGGGTTTCATTTCGTCCCAACTGAAGCTGAATTTGATGTTTGCACTGTGCGTCTGAGCTGTGCAGTCACTGAACTGTGATAGATACCCTGGTCTGTCATAGAAATTGGTATATTTACTAGTTTACCAACTGCTTCTGAGTAGTGTAAATAAGACTGAGTAGCAAAGAATGTGTAACAGCTCGGAGGAAGTTTTGCTGCCCTCATTTTTCTAGATCAATGCCTTTGACTTTTGGAAGCTTCTTTTCTACCGCATGTCCCCCGCCCCCTCCCTGCCCCTGTCCTTCAGAAGACAAATTTTAATTTGTGGTGGGACTATATCTAGGTATTATGTTAAACTGTGATCACTTTAATCAGAAGAATCTTGCAGTGTCTTAAGGAAGAAAGAAACTTTTGGTGATAACAACAGTTTCTGTCTCTGACATTGTTCTGAGGAATATTGTTGACTGCTCTTTAATGTTGGTTTTATGCTCTGAAACATTTTATGATAAGTTGAGACCAGTTAAGAATTTCTAATTTTTTATTCTGTTAAGTGATTTTTTTTTCCCCCTGAGATTCCTTGGGGGAGCTGTGGAACTGTATTATGCAGCGAGAAATAGATAGTAAAAACATTTATTGAACCTTGTCCAAGGACAGCTTCTGTTTGGGTTTTCAGTGAGTTGCTCCTGAGTGAGCACTGTGTACATCACCACCTAATCCCCAGCTGGTGCACCAAGCCCCAGTGGTCATCATCCCCTGTCTTGCTCCTCTGTTCCCCCTTCTTCCTTCAGTTATACCTTGTTTGTTTTAGTGAGTGTTTAATAGCTTAATAGTTGAATGTGGAGATCATGGAAGACCTCGGGGTCAGAAATATAGTCCACTTTTAGGTTGCGATCATCTCGTAAACATAGCATGTGTAATGTAGTTCTCAGAAAGGTAAATTTAGGGCTGCAAGCACTGCTCATGAGAAGGCCCTCACATCACAGATTATCAAGGGGCAGGAACATGTATGGGAGTAAACATTTTAGAATACAAAAATTTTTGCTTTGAATTGATGGTAAATAGATACTCATCAGGTTGGGGGGAGCTTTAGGTAAGGAGATTAGAAATTAAAGGACATTTTCTGGAGAAAACGTGTGGAACTGGTGATAATATGACAGAAGAGCATAAACTGCATTTTCTTATTTTCTACAATGTTTTTAAAGAAAACATGCACTAGTAATGGTATATTAAATAAGGAAGCAAATCCTTTTAACTAACCACAACACCTTCCTTGTGTTCAGCAGGAAATAACTAACAAATTCATTTTCTGTTTTCTATGTCTAAAGAAAACCCTCTGGGCCAAAGGGTCATTGGGAACATTTTCTCCTTGGAGCAGATCTGCCCATTGCAAAATAGGGAAACTGGCACCTGGAAACTGTCATCATGGCCATTATATTGAGCAACTGTGGTTGAATTGTTACTTTGTTTAGCCAGTTTCAGCTCTGAACTGTCTGGGTTCTGGGAGGTATGGTTCCTAGGGAGATCTTTCAGAAAGCTGTATTTTGGTGGGCCAGGATCTGGGGACAAGGTGCCCTATGGAGAGATGAAGGTCTTCGCAAGTGAGTAATTTTACCACAAGTATGAAATGTTGACTTGAAGCCTGTGAAATCCTCCTGGAATAGCAGTATTTGCCAGAGGCCTTTTTTATAGATCTAATGTGTATCATTCATCCCAAATTACTACCTCTGGTGGTAAAGAGTGGAGTAAAATCTTTGCATTTCTCAGAAGACTACATACAGGGATGTGTTTTCTGCACCTTCTGAGGGAAGGACAGGAAAAAGATTCGAAAAGGACTCTCAGGGTTTAGAAATTCTGTACAATGCTATGAAAGCATCCTGTTCTGCAAATAGTCCTGCATTTTTAATGATGGTTGCATATATTTTGGCTTAATCACACCCTTTCTTGTTGCTCTCCTATATGTATATGGCTTTTAAATTGTTTCATTATTAAATAGATGCAATAAATATAATTTTTTTTTTAAAGAAAAATCATTCTTCCTTTGGGACTTTCTGAATTGGCCTTTTCTTCCAATATATAGTGTACTTTGTTGTTAAAGATAGAAAAGGTGTATTCCTAGGGATCTTTATGTTCTTTAGAATAGTTTAAATTAATGTGGCACTCAGATTCACATATTAGAGCAAGGTGGTCCACAACATTCAGTATAGCAAAAGCAACTGCATCTTTTTAAAATGCTGTTTATTTAAAGAATCTTTTCTTCCCCAGCCAGCTGGAAACCCAGCTGTGCTGCAGCTAGAAGATGGGAAAGTGAAAGTAGATTAGAAACTGACCGGTCCTAGTAGTGAGGACAGGCTTGGTTATAGATTTAAGGGTAGAATTATCATTATAATGTCATTATTTCTTTCAGTGGCTGTGTTTCTCAGCCGATAGGGATTCTTGGGGCAGGAACCATATCTTATCTTTGAGGTCTTTCTCCTTTCCTGCCCTTCAATATTTGGTACTGCCCCTGGTTTACAGAGGGATTCTCATAAGTGTCTTTTGAATGGGTGAAGTCAAGTGAAGTTCAAAAAGCAGGCCTCCAGATTAATACTGAACCAGTCTTATTTCTCCTATCTGTGACACCAAGTCTGGTGCTGAAAAGCTGAGTTTGATGATAAGCCCATACCTGTCGCTATGGGAACCTTTTTTTCTTAAGGAGTTGTTATCAACTAGAGTACTTAACCACAATGTGCTTAATCATTATGCTGATTAGTGTTAATGGGATTTGTGGAGAATCTACATCTTGTTGGAGAAGACTCCCCCTTTTTTTTAGAGGGCAGTTTATCACCTCCCCCAACTCCCATGTCTGAACAGAAATAACTATCAGCTTGAATTAACAAAAGATCTGGGAGCTAGAGGGGGTGGTATATTAACTAAGTAGGCGACTAACTTCTTCTTGGTCCCAGTGCTCTTAACTATCTTTTATTATCTGGGATATTTTAATTTCATTTTCTAATAGCAAACATATCATTAACTTTTCTCTTATAAGATTTATATATAGTTTGAATATGTAAAACCTTCATATGGCTCAAAATTTAGAAAGCACACAAGAATATACAGCGAAAAGTTTCCTTCTTTTCCCCTGTCCTCAGCTACCCAGATCTTAGGCAATTATTACGTATCTTGAAATGTGTATTTCCCTAAAAGCAAAATATTTTTCAAAGTAATCTTGTATTTTTTCTTAACAGATGGAGAATGTTAATTTTTCCATTAAGTCAATATTATGGTAAATTCTTCCCCAGTAGTATATATATAACTTTTTTTTAAACCTAATTCAAGATCTCAACCAGTATCCTGCCTTACAAATATAACCCTAGGGTAAGGAATAAAAATGCCAACTTATTTTTCAGATACTTTGCCATTAAGAGGTTTTCCATGACAGTGCATTTTGTGAGTGAGTCTTAATTGAGATGCTCAAAGGAAGATGCAGAGGTTTGTCACTGAGCTTTAGGGCAGCAGCTCTACTCACATAGCAGTTGCTGCTGTTTGCACTCTTGGTAGGTCATCTCACAATAGTGTCCGTGTGGGAAATCACATGATCCCATATATGGGAAGAGAAAACTCCACAGTGCCTGATTGCTTTAATTCTCATTTAGAAGCCAAAGACCCCAGTTGCTGAGAAAGAATTTGATTTTGACCATATTCATGTAAAGCTGGTAGGAATCCACAGTGAATGGGCCACTCGAATATAATCTTGAAGTACGTTTAAGGTAGCTGACTTGAATGTAGTGTTAAATTTTCAGAGGATCAAAGAATTGCCATTTGGAAAAGTAGGGTTTAAAGCAAATACGCAAACCTAAACATTGGGTATTCTTAACCCTCTAAAGCCTGTTGGCTTAGTGGCACACGGCAGTTAGTGGCACAGAACACTGACTTGGAAAAGGAATGATGATCTCAGTATCAGTGAATTTTCCCCTGTGTAGTCTTTGACACTTGTTCTTGGAACTTTCTTTTCAGGATCTGAGGTGTTGTTAGTATAATTTACGCCAGAAGTAAAAGTAATTTCCCTCCAAATTTTGAGTTTGGAAGGATGTGTGTGAAATGGGGATTTTTGTCTTACTTGTTTCCTGTGAATTAATCCTTCCCACTTACTTATTGGAATATGTACATTGAATTTCAAGAGATGATATAGGGAACTCTTTAGAAAATTGGGACAGTAAATGAATTGAACATTGGGCATTATGACAAGTTTGGAAAAATGACTGTCATGTGAAATTCAAGTAGACTCCTTTAAAAACAACAGTACACATGGATGATCTTGGTGAGCAGCGTTTCAAGCAAGCCTGTAGGAACTGAAGCAAGCCTGGAGGATGATTAAAAGGCTTTAGTATGACATGAAAGAGGATGTGCTGTACCCACATCAAGAGCTGGGAAGCTTTTGCCAGCCTGGGATCAGAAGACAGAGAGTCACACTGACTGAGAGCTTTTGGTGCTAATCAGCTGTGATGTTTTTGGTAATTATGAAATGAGGTTGAGTTAAGGAGCCTTCTTGCTCTGGCTAGTTGCTGCTGGCAGAATGTGGCATGCAAGCTCCATTCTACAGTAACATTCCCTTCCTGCTCTGTACATGCAGTGAGATCCAAACAGCCTCTCCAGGGACCTTCTCTGGGACAGAGCCTGTAGCTCTTGTCTGTGCCTCAGCTCAGAACCTGATTGTGCTGCTTGCCTCCTGGGGTGGGGCTGGGGGCAGTTAACATTCCATTTGCCCTTGCCGATGTTTCCAGAGTAGCAGAGACACAGGTATCCTAGAGAGTTTCCTTATTCCATTAGCACCACAGACCCCCAAGATGTGATGTTCAGGTTTCTTTTTATTCTCTCTTCTGAAACAGAGTCTCTAATGGTTCTCTTTTTTCTTTGTTTCCTGCCTTGTACTGAGGACTTTGGCTTCCCCACCTCTTTCCCTCACTCGTCTGTTTGTACAGATTGAGGATCTGTCTGTCCTCTAGGCTAGGATGTTTTACTTGGTCTTGATCTTGATGTTGGTCCAAACAGAAGCCAAGCTGAACTAACATTACTTAGGATTGAATGAGAGTAAGGTTACCACATGGCTAAATACCTGGTCCAGCCCATGGGAAAGTCAGGACATTATTAATTTGTGACAGTGATGCAATTTGGTATCCTAGAGGTTGTATTATTACTAAAAGAACTTCCTTTCATTTCCATCTTTCAAGTGTTTGCTTCAACAAGTATTGGAATGTATGCTCTGTGTAAAGAACTAGATACTTGAGGGGAGCTACATCAGACACAGTCCCTGTCACCAAGGAGCTTATAATCTAAAAGTACAAAGATGTAACAGTAATTCAATCTAGCATATGGTAAATGCCATAAGATATACCAATGTAGTGCTTTTGGAAGGAGGGCAAGAGTCATAAAAGAAAGATTTGGTTAGAGGATTAAAGTTTCTTTGATAAGTAGTTTGAAATGGGATTTTAAGAGTCAGATAGATGAGGTGGAGGTGGTTTATGGATAGAGATGAACTAATTGATTAAATCAATTCCTATAAGCAGAATAGCATTCTCAGTAGCAGAGGGGCATGTATGTAGTATACAAAATAACCAGGAAGAAAGGGACAAATGGGCACAGGATCTAGAGAGGTAAATTAGAATGATATTTCCACCCACCTTGAGTGCTAGACTGATGAGTTTATTTGTAATTATGGAAGTAGTACTTGAAGGCTTAGGTTAAAAGCAGCTCAATAATGTGTTGTAGTTTTCAGTAAATGAGTCTTTTACATATTTTTTCTTAGTACTTCACGTTTTCTGGATGCTTTTGTAAATGGCATTTTTGTTTAATTTTGTTTTCCACTTATTCATTTCTGCTGCTGCTGCTACTGCTGTTAAGTCGCTTCAGTCATGTCTGACTCTGTGCGACCCCATAGATGGCAGCCCACCAGGCCCCGCCATCCCTGGGATTCTCCAGGCAAGAACACTGGAGTGGGTTGCCATTTCCTCCTCCAATGCGTGAAAGTGAAAAGTGAAAGTGAAGTCGCTCAGTCGTGTCTAACTCTTAGCGACCCCATGGACTGCAGCCTACCAGGCTTCTCTGTCCATGGGATTTTCCAGGCAAGAGTACTGGAGTGGGGTGCCATTGCCTTCTCCTATTCATTGCTAGCATATAGAAAAAAATTGTTTTTTTTTAATTCATTGCTAGCATATAGAAAAACAAATTTTAAAATATTGACTTTGTATCCTGTGACCTTAATAAATTCACTTATTCACTTGAATAACCCTTTTAGGGGGGTAGAGTTACTAAGGATTTTTTTCTATGTACATGACTATATTGTCAGTGAATAAGAGACAGCTTTGCTTTTTCCTTTCTAATCTGTTTGCCTTTATTTCTTTTTCTTGCCTTATTCCACTGGCTGGAACTGCCAAGTATAATGTTGAATAAGTGTAATGAAAATGAACATCCTTGTCCTATTCTTTGGGGGAAAACATTTATAGACTTTCACTATTAAGGATGTTAGCTGAAGGTTTTTCTTCTTTTAAAAAGAAAAAGTCTGCTAACTATAGTGTAATGACTGAGAGTTTGTGCTGAGTTCAGAAACCATCTTGTACATTTTGTGACTAGGTGATGTTGGGCATATTACATTCTGTATCTCAGTTTTCTATAAATGGTGATAGTGATTGCTCGTAATAGGATTGCTATGAGTATTAAATGAGATAATGCATGTAAAATAATTAATACAGCACTTGCTCAATAAGTGTTATCAACAAAATCTTCTTAACTTAGACCAACGTGAGCAACTAGTAAGTGAAAATACTAAGTTCTGGAGGACTGGAGGCAGACAAGGGGAGAAATTTTTAGTGACAACTGTATTATATCTGTGGTCTCATTGTAGGGAAGCCCATGAGACTCCAGGATATGAATGCTGGGCCTATGGAGGTCCCAACTAGACTACAAATTTTAATGTGTCCATGGGTCTATGTAGTCAATTTTTTGAGAAGCCCATGGATAGAAACTGCTTTTCTCTGTTTCACCAATGGGAGGACTAAGACTCAGACTCCAAATTGACCCTTTCAAAATTTCATCATGCTTGTGGGGTCAACCAAGGGTTCACATTCAGGAGTCCTGCCAGGCTGCTCTTTTACTTTGACAGGTCTTATCTTAAATTGTATTGTTAGGAGGAGTTGCTGAAAGTCCCTGGAAAATGGCTGAAAGCGTCCTTTTTTCTTTCAAAGAAAGCAGGTTCCTGATTCATCCTGATTTGATTTGGGGGTTTCCAGAGTTGGGGATGGGTTTACACTGAATCATTCATACTCTTTCTTTCCTTGTTTCTACACTGGGCTGGGCTGGGTCTGGTGGCTGTCTTGGGTCAGAGAGGGTACAGGTGGTGGCATGTAAGAGGTGGCATTTGGGGAGCTTGTGGGGTTTAATTTTAATTAATTAATTGATGTGTGGCACCCATTGGAACCCATTGGAATTATGAAGCTTTGCTTCTTAAATGTTTTAGAACAAAGACTCTGCATCCTCTAAATATCTGCTGGGTATTATTACCCCTCAGATCCTAGACTGGCCACACATTCTTGACCTCAAGAAGTATTGTTTTTTCTTATTCTTGGACTTTTAGTGTTTATGGCCTATATCACTTGTATGACACATCATTTAATGCCATGGACTGCTAATTATCTTGCTAGGGTCAGTGTCTTAGCTCCTTCTCCTGATTATAAGATCTTTGGGGCCTGAAACTTAAGATATGGTTTTGTAAATATTTGATTACTGGCCATTGCTAAGTAAGGGAGCAGTTAGACCTTTGCTTTAGATCACAAAGTAAGATCACTTTGTCCCAGATAGATTTTGAGATTCCTCAAATGTCAGCTCAGGCTAAGGGACTAGACTAACTATGGAAAACATCTTCAGACATTTGGATAAAAGGCAGAATTTTGCTGCTTTGTTATGTTTCAGGGTTTTGTTTTGTTTTTTCCCTTGATAGTCTATAGTTTCTTCTTTTTCTTGTGAGTAATTCTGTTCTTGAGTTTTAGAACTATCTCTAGATGGTTTTCCTCATACATGTCAATATTTTTGCTTGTGTTTCATTCCTGTCTTTTAGTTCGTTTGCATTCTGCAAAATTCTTCAGTCTTACTTGCCATGTGAGCTTTTTGGATATTCCCTCTCCTGGTCTCTCACTGGAATGGCCAGTTGGATTCCGTTACTCTGGCTGGTTCATGCTTCAGGCTGAATACCTTAAAGAAGTAAGAGGCATCTTACTGAGGTAAACTGAGATCGCAAATTGGGAGTGGTTGTACCTCTTTGCCTTTAGGCAGCTTGGGGGCTTCCGGAGGCCAGTACAGGTTCTTGGATCATTCTTTTTTTCTGAAAGTGTATGGAGTAGAAGCCCAGTGTTTCTTCATATCTCTCTTTTAGTATGTTCATTCTTTCACCATTTCCTTAAAACGAGGCATTTTCTGCCATATCTGCTTGGCTAAATTACTGGGTGGGGGTGGGAGGATCCTCTCTAGAGCAAGTTCTTTTCCAGCTCAGGGCTCCTAAGGGCTCTCAGTCATCACTTTGTCGCAGGCTGTGGCCCTCAGCTTCCTCAAGTCAGAGTCCTTTTCACTAGTGCCTGTGGCTGTACACATAATCTCAGTATAGCTCCTCACCATATTGCTTAAGCCGCTAATGAATTTCACAAGCACTACCCAGTTGATGGCTCTTCTCTGGAGTAATTTTATATGGCTTTAGAGAAGAGAGTTTATTTAGCAGTCAGGAAAGAACAGGTGGATTAAGTAGATGGTCTGCTGTGTCTGAATTCCTGTTTCTGAGTGAGAAATAAAGTAACAGCAGGGCCGCGTCCATTGCAGCTTTCCCAACAATGTCATTGGTTGATTGTATTTCAGAGAAAAATAATAATAATTTGAAAGAGAATAATGTTTTTAAAAGGAAGAATGGAGTCTCACACCATGACATGACTCATTTATTACAGAGTGAAACCAAGGATCACAAATGAAGAGTTTCTTTCAAAGGACACTGGGGCTTCCAAAGGCAGTCTGTCTGACTGCTCACTCATAAAGGGTTTCCTTTTCAGTCTGTTAGATGGGTTTCACTTCTGAGACCCTCTTACCTGGCACTCTATCCCCCCACCATATCCCATCTTGCTCCAGCCTTTCTACTTAGGCCTGTTGTCATACTTGCTATCTCATAAATGTAACAGCCATCCCTCAGCCAAGAAGCAGAGAAGTTTCCAGAAATTTCTAGTACAAAGTTCCCAGTCTTTCCTTGGACTTTATGTCTGATGGACCTAGTGGGAAAATAGGAACAAGGCAAGAGATAGGTACCTATGCAGGTAAAACTGTACCTAACAACTTGGGCTAAATTTCTATTAAGTCCAGTTCTTTTAGACAAAATATGGGGCTTTTCCAAGAAAAACTTCCCCCATATTTTTAGGTCTCATTTTCAAAAGAAAATGCTCTCTCCAAAAAGGCTAGTAGCGTTCACTGGCCTCTTAGTAACATTTAGATTAAATTGTCTTGGCCAAGTACTGACAATAAACCCTTTCAGATGGCACCGCTGGGGCTTGGCCCAAGTGATTCTGGTCAATACTGGGAAAATCCTAGGATATGGAGCCTCGTAAAGTACTTCGGACAGAGCAAGATTTAACCAGCTCTGAGAGACACTCCTTGCTGCTGGGAAAGAATGTAATTTGTAGGGTGAAGAGAGGCACATGGGTGGCCCTCAGATTGGGAGTTTGCCGTCTTTGTTTCTTAGTAGGTTTCCACTGTTCGTGGTTTGCACTCAGCTAACTGAGAGGGCATCTGGGAGCTGGAGCTGAGTCTGTTTCCCTTGGGATACTGTTTTCACCTTGGCCAGTTTTACCCCAGCTTCTACCTTTGCCCACACAGAAGATGGACTTTGTGCTTCTCTTTTGTGGTGTCACCGCCTCAGGGCCTCTGGTGAAGGGTCTGCACCAGGCCAGAGCTTGTTGTACAGAAGTAAGAATTAAAGCATTTGGTTTTACATTACTTCTGTGAAGGGATCACTTGTGCTGTATCTGGAAGAAAACATCAAGCTGATAAAGGTTCCCAATGGGTTTGGACTTTCCTGTTGATGGATCCACCTGCCAATGTAGGAGATGGGGTAAAATACCCGGGTTGGGAAGATCCCCTGGAGTAGGAAATGGCAACTCACTCTAGTTTCTTCCCTGGAAAATTCCGTGGATAGAGGAGCCTGGCAGGGTACAGTCCATGGGGTCACAAAGAGTCAGACACAACTTAGTGACTTAGCACACATGCACACATGTCCAGTGGGTTTGATGGTCTTCACTGGGCCAAGGTCATGAACCATGTTTTTTAAAGAAAGTATAAGAGTTTACTTTTCTCATCTCTTAAGTTAAATAACAGCCTCATAATTCCAGAGTAGGGGTGAGCATTGCCACTGACAGAGAAAGAGTAGAAAGGGCTAGTAGTGCTGCTGTCTACATGCGTGCATGCCCATTTGTGTCTGACTGTTCAACCATAAAGACTGAAGCTGGTTTGTGGATCCTGCTGTGGTTGCTCCAGTATTTTGGAGATATAATGTTTGGTTCTCTCCTCTCCTCCTTCCTTCTCAGATCCTTCCATCACTGACTCTTTTTCTTTTCAGAATTTTGTAAAGGTTAGGTTTCCTAATAGATCGTCCTTGGTTCTCTTCTCAATTTACCTAATCCATTTTGAAATTTCAGCTCCGTATAGTGTAGTAGTTAAGGCCGAATGTTCTGGAGCCAACTGTGAAGAGTGAATCTTGTCTCTGTGACTTATTAGCTATATATGTGTGTGTGCTTAGTCACTCAATTGTGTCCGACTCTTTGTGACCCCATGGACTGTCACCTATTAGCCCCACCAGGCTCCTCTGTCCATGAAGATTCTCCAGCTAGAATACTGCAGTGGGTTGCCATGCCCTCCTCCAGGGGATCTTCCTAACCCAGGGATCGAACCCAGGTCTCCCGCATTGCAGATGGATTCTTTACCATCTGACCTGCAAATAACCTTAGGCAAGTTGATTGACCATTTTGTGTCTCAGGTTCCTCAACTGTACAGTGGGGCTAATTGTAATACCTATCTCATAGTATTGTGATAAGGATTCAGTGAGTTACTTTTACTTTAAAGTTTGCTTTATGTAAAGTGCTTAGATTGGTGGCTGCTTAGATTGAAAACATTCAATCCAGACAAGCTACAATTACTATTATTGTCATGTTTATTGTTAGTTGAGAGAGAATGGCTTTGGATTCAGACTGATATTTTCTTAAAATCCTGACTCTTCCTTCCCAGCAATGTGAACTTGGAAAAAGTCCCTTAATTTTGCTGAGTTCCAGTTTCCAACTGCCTATGGCATGTTGTTTCAGTTATCCATTGCAGCATAACAAACCAACCTAAAATATAGTGGCTTCAAATAGCAATCTTTATTCATTATTGTTATTCATAGTTCTGGGAATTGACTGGGCTCAGCTAGGAAGTTTAGTGTCTTTCATGTATTTTTTGGTCAGATGGTAGCTGAGCAGTCAAACAGTAGGTGAGACTGGGTCATTTCCCATTTTCCTCTCTGACATGTCTAGCAACTGATTCTGGCTGGTTCTCATCTGGGAGCTTAGCTGGGAATGAAGGCTGGGGACCAACCTCGCCTGGGTTTCCTCACAACATAGTGGCAAGGTGCATAAGTGAGCATCCCACGAGATTGCCAGGCAAAAGCTGTATTGTCTTTTATGATCTAGCCTCAGAGGTGACTAGTATCACCTCTACCACATTCTGTTTCTTGGAAGAGAGTTTACCAAGGCTTGACCAGATACAAAGGGAGGAGAATTAGACTTTACCTCTTGATGGATGGGTTGTCAAAGAATTTGTGGACATGTTTTGAAACCATTGCTGTCTGCCCTCTGGTCACAAATTATTTATATTCCTTGCACATGAAAAATATGCTCATCCTGGCCATTGCATTCACAGTCCATTGTAGTAGTATACTTACTTACTAAAACAAAACAAAACTCATCCTCACCGAGACCCTCCTCCCTCAAAAAGTCTTATCTGTATGGCATCAAGTTCAGGCTCAAGAGCCAGGGTCTCATCATCCAAATTAGATCCGGGTGCAGATGAGACTCCTTTCATGAGGTTCTTTGGGGACAGCAATTCTAATGCTGTTCCTCTTGACCTGAAGACTGTCAACTAAAGAGATAAATCATTTGCCCTCCCATACAATGGTGGTATAGACACAGGATAACTGCTACAGATGCCTCCTTTTAAAAACTAGTAATACTTGAATGTTTTTAAATGACTTTATTTTTTACTTAAAATTTTGAAATTTTAAGTAAATTAATCTATAAGAAAGTTACAAAAATATAAAGGATCCTCTTTCTTCAGCTTCCCCAAATTAGACAGCTATAAAATGATCAAAACCAGGAAATTAATCCTATTGATATAATGTTATTAACTCATTTCTAGATCTTGTTGAAAATTTGCCAGTTGTCTTATCAATGGCCTTTACTTGACACAGGATCCAGTCTAGGATCCCATATCACATTTAGTTGTTATATCTCCTTAGTCTTCTATCTGGGTAGATGTTCTCGTTTAGAAAGAGAAGAGCCAGCAGTCGTGGTCCATAGCAGTTCTGAAATCCAGCCTGGCACACAAGTAGGGCTCAGTCCTGTTGCCTGGGGATAAGTGTCCACTGCTCTTGGATTTACCCAATGGGCTCATGGTGTTGCCCTCTAATTATCCTTCCTTTTCCATAAAATGTAGTCTGTGTTTGCAGCTAAGCAGTTTTCTCAGTTCTGTATTCTTTTAGGTGGTATCTAGTCAAATGTGTCCACAAGAGGAGGAGACTTAGGAGAGGCACACAAAAGAACAAGTTTACTGTACTCATTGCTCCTAGAGATGGGGGTCCCTGCATGCCACACAGGGTCACAGGGGGAGTACCAAGTTTTGGTCAGGTGGCAGAAGACTGGGACGAAAGCAAAACATTAGGTTGAAATTTATTGGAGTTTCCTTGGAGAGTGGAAGTCAGGGCAGGGTGAATAGATTAGCATTGGCTAGTCTGAATGATTTTGGTGGGCTCTAAGTTATAGAGGTGGTCCCTGGTTTCCTGGTACCTGGCCCTGGGATGATTAAAGGGCAGATGGAGGAGGCAGGGCTCTGGACTGGTTAGTTTACACATCAAAGGCATGCTCCTGGCTGAGTCCTTTGCTGTTTCTAAGAATTGGGTAGCCCTAGAAGGGGCAATCCCTCTCCAGCCAGACATGGTTTTTTAAGATGTCAAAACATCATAATACATAGAAAATTTGAACAGTACACTCAGCTTGATTCCTACTTGTAGATATTTTGGGGCCCAAAGGCTTTTCATTTTGCTCTGTTTGGTCCCTTTTAGTCTAAGCTGGTAGTGTTCCTATAGTATACTTCTTTTAAAAAATCTGTGGTTTGCTTATGAATCTTATCAAGGTTCCTTACATTAGACAAAAGCCATACCTACAAATCTTATCAAGAGAAGCTCTTCTCTACTGTGAGCTTCCTGTAGGCTGCTGCGGGACACTCTTCTTCAGGCTAAAGGAGTCACTGTTCTTTAATGGAACGGGACTGGTCTCAGAAACAAGTCCCAGAGATTATTTGAGGCGTTGCCTTTGACCTTTCTGAGGTCTGAACAAAGGATACAATTCACATCTCAAATTAAGCTCAGTATAGTCTCCTTACTATATCCTGTTCTGTCTAGGACACTCCTGTCTTAGATAACAACAATCCGTCTACTTTGCCAAGTCATTAGAAACTGCAAACTTGGGACTTCCCTGGCGGTCCAGTGGTTAATACTTCACCTTTCAATGCAGAGGGTGTGGGTTTGGTCCCTGGTCAGGAAGCTGACGTCCCATATGCACCCATAGCCACAAAACCAAAATATAAAACAGAAGCAATATTATAACATATTCAATAAGGACTTTAAAAATTGTCCTCGTAAAAAAAGTCTGAAAAAGAATCCGCAAAATCATCTTTGGTTCCTTTCCATCCTCTGTATATAATACACTGTCAAGTGGTGACAATTTTTACTATTGCAGGTATCTTCAATCTAATTCTTTTCATTCAGGAGGCTCTAGTTGGGTACTTAAATCTCACTTAGGCTGCCACAGTGGCTGCTAAATGGAATTTCCAATTTTCAGAATCTCTGCTCTCTTCCATCTATTGATGGAATTTGCTTTCTAAAACAAAGTAATTCTCACTGTCCGACCCAGAAATCTTCAATAGCTTTTTATTATCTATAGAATAAAGAGAAAACTCCTTCCACAATTAACCTCTACCTGCCATTAAGCCTTTAGCCCACTTTTCCACACTTACTCTTTGCTATAGCCAAAATGTACTATTTTGGAAATTTTGAACACCTCTTACACATTAAGACGTGCTTTTGCACATTATGTTTTCTGGTGTGGTACGCTCTTCCTTTCCTTCTCTTGTCAGTTGCTAACCTCCTGCTTCTTCAAGGTTGAGCTCAGGTCTCATTTCTCCTCAGCACTTTTTCTGATCCCCTCAGTCCAAACGGACCATGGCATGTTTCCGCAGCAGTTCATGGACCACTCCTTCTGTGGTCGTAATGGTCTATCCTACTGCTTAGCGTAATTGGTTGGGGAAAGGGTATGTGTAAGTAGGGAAAGGGTATGTGTGTAAGGTCCTCTAGATGGTGAGCTTCTTGAGTACAATATGGAACTGTAGCAAAGGCTCTATCTCACTTAGTTTTTGGTGACTTATATAAGTTACTGACTAATAACTGCTTGGTGACTTAAGAGAATGGATCTTACCTTGGGATTAGAACTGGCAATTGGGAATAAACATCTGGTGCATGGAAGGAGATTGGTCTAGGTGTGTAATATGTTGGTAGAGGTATGAAGGTGGTAAACTGAGGCAGCCACTTCAAATGACAATGGGAGTCCTGGTTTAGTTACAAAGTGCTACATTGGATTTTTACACCATCATCGTTGCTGCTGTTTATAACAAAAAATACCAAATTTCTGATGTGTGGATTGGAGTCTGGGTTTTATTAACCTCTATGGGAAGTATCTTAGGAAGATTATCCAGGGATAGAAGAATTTGACTGTTTTGTGTATCACTGTTTCCTTATCACCTTCATGGTTCTTGGCATGCTATCAGATCAGATCAGCTGCTCAGTCGTGTCTGACTCTTTGCGACCCCATGAATCGCAGCATGCCAGGCCTCCCTGTCCATCACCAATTCTCGGAGTTCACCCAGACTCACATCCATCGAGTCAGTGATGCCATCCAGCCATCTCATCCTCCGTCGTCCCCTTCTCCTCCTGCCCCCAATCCCTCTCAGCATCAGAGTCTTTTCCAATGAGTCAACTCTTTGCATGAGGTGGCCAAAGTACTGGAGTTTCAGCTTTAGCATCATTCCTTCCAAAGAAATCCCAGGGCTGATCTCCTTCAAAATGGACTGGTTGGATCTCCTTGCAGTCCAAGGGACTCTCAATCAAGAGTCTTCAACACCACAGTTCAGAAGCATCAATTCTTCGGTGTTCAGCTTTCTTTATAGTTCAACTCTCACATCCATACATGACCACTGGAAAAACCATAGCCTTGACTAGATGGACCTTTGTTGGCAAAGTAATGTCTCTGATTTTGAATATGCTGTCTAGGTTGGTCATAACTTTTCTTCCAAGGAGCAAGTGTCTTTTAATTTCATGGCTGCAGTCACCATCTGCAGTGATTTTGGAGCCCAAAAAAATAAAGTCAGCCACTGTTTCCATTGTTTCCCCATCTATTTGCCATGAAGTGATGGGACCAGATGCCATGATTTTAGTTTTCTGAATGTTGAGCTTTAAGCCAACTTTTTCACTCTCCTCTTTTACTTTCATCAAGAGGCTATTTAGTTCTTCTTCACTTTCTGCCATAGGGTGGTGTCATCTGCATATCTGAGGTTATTGATATTTCTCCTGGCAATCTTGATTCCAGCTTGTGCTTCATCCACCCAGCATTTCTCATGATGTACTCTGCATATAAGTTAAATAAGCAGGGTGACAATATACAGCCTTGACATACTTCTTTTCCTATTTGGAACTAGTCCATTGTTCTTTCTGACTTGCCTACAGATTTCTCAAGAGGCAGGTCAGGTGGTCTGGTATTCCCATCTCTTTCAGAATTTTCCACAGTTTATTGTGATCCACACAGTCAAAGGCTTTGGCATAGTCAATAAAGCAGAAATAGATGTTTTTCTGGAACTCTCTTGCTTTTTAGATGATCCAGCAGATGTTGGCAATTTGATCTCTGGTTCCTCTGCCTTTTCTAAAACCAGCTTGCACATCAGGAAGTTCACGGTTCACATATTACTGAAGCCTGGCTTAGAGAATTTTGAGCATTACTTTACTAGTGTGTGAGATGAGTGCAATTGTGCAGTAGTTTGAGCATTCTTTGGCATTGCCTTTCTTTGGGATTGGAATGAAAACTGACCTTTTCCAGTCCTGTGGCCACTGCTGAGTTTTCCAAATTTGCTGGCATATTGAGTGCAGCACTTTCACAGCATCATCTTTCAGGATTTGGAATAGCTCAACTGGAATTCCATCACCTCCACTAGCTTTGTTCGTAGTGATGCTTTCTAAGGCCCACTTGACTTCACATTCCAGGATGTCTGGCTCTAGGTTGGTGATCACACCATCATGATTATCTGGGTCGTGAAGATCTTTTTTGTACAGTTCTTCTGTGTATTCTTGCCATCTCTTCTTAATATCTTCTGCTTCTGTTAGGTCCATACCCTTTCTGTCCTTTATCGAGCCATCTTTGCATGAAATGTTCCTTTGGTATCTCTGATTTTCTTGAAGAGATCTCTAGTCTTTCCCATTCTGTTGTTTTCCTCTATTTCTTTGCATTGATCACTGAAGAAGGCTTTCTTATCTCTTCTTGCTATTCTTTGGAACTCTGCATTCAGATGTTTATATCTTTCCTTTTCTCCTTTGCTTTTCACTTCTCTTCTTTTCACAGCTATTTGTAAGGCCTCCCCAGACAGCCATTTTGCTTTTTTGCATTTCTTTTTCATGGGAATGGTCTTGATCCCTGTCTCCTGTACAATGTCACGAACCTCATTCCATAGCTCATCAGGCACTCTATCTATCAGATCTAGGCCCTTAAATCTATTTCTCATTTCCACTGTATAATCATAAGGATTTGATTTAGGTCATACCTGAATGGTCTAGTGGTTTTCCCTACTTTCTTCAATTTAAGTCTGAATTTTGCAATAAGGAGTTCATGGTCTGAGCCACAGTCAGCTCCTGGTCTTGTTTTTGCTGAATGTATAGAGCTTCTCCATCTTTGGCTGCAAAGAATATAATCCATCTGATTTCAGTGTTGACCATCTGGTGATGTCCATGTATAGAGTCTTCTCTTGTGTTGTTGGAAGAGGGTGTTTGTTATGACCAGTGCATTTTCTTGGCAAATGCCCTTAGTCTTTGCCCTGCTTCATTCTGTATTCCAAGGCCAAATTTGCCTGTTACTCCAGATGTTTTTTGACTTCCTACTTTTGCATTCAAGTCCCCTATAATGAAAAGGACATCTTTTTTGGGTGTTAGTTCTAAAAGGTCTTGTAGGTCTTCATAGAACCGTTCAACTTCAGCTTCTTCAGCGTTACTGGTTGGGGCATAGACTTGGATTACTGTGATATTGAATGGTTTGCCTTGGAAATGAACAGAGCTCATTCTGTCGTTTTTGAGATTGCATCCAAGTACTGCATTTCATACTCTTTTGTTGACCATGATGGCCACTCCATTTCTTCTGAGGGATTCCTGCCCACAGTAGTAGATATAATGGTCATCTGAGTTAAATTCACCCATTCCAGTCCATTTCAGTCCGCTGATTCCTAGAATGTCGACATTCTCTCTTGCCATCTCTTGTTTGACCACTTCAAATTTGCCTTGATTCATGGACCTGACATTCCAGGTTCCTATGCAATATTGCTCTTTATAGCATCGGACCTTGCTTCTATCACCAGTCACATCCACAGCTGGGTATTCTTTTTGCTTTGGCTCCATTCCTTCATTCTTTCTGGAGTTATTTCTCCACTGATCTCCAGTAGCATATTGGGCACCTACTGACCTGGGGAGTTTCTCCTTCAGTATCCTATCATTTTGCCTTTTCATACTGTTCATGGGGTTCTCAAGGCAAGAATACTGAAGTGGTTTGCCATTCCCTTCTCCAGTGGACCACATTCTGTCAGATCTCTCCACCATGACCCGCCCGTCTTGGGTTGCCCCACGGGTATGGCTTAGTTTCATTGAGTTAGACAAGGCTGTGGTCCTAGTGTGATTAGATTGACTAGTTTTCTGTGGCATGCTATAGGAGCTCAATAAATATGAATTGAGGGGGAAATAAGTGAAGAAATGCTTTCTACTCCTATGTGATTTTAGGTACCTACATGTGCTATACCTAAGGAGCATGGCCAGGAGAGCTGGTTCAAAATTAGCTCAAGTTAAGAGAAGGCAAGTCATTTATCCAGGGTCCTCTTTGTACCCAGAGCTTTCTGCTTTGCCACAGAATAGTAGGAACTATTAGGATTTTAGGATGTAGACAGGATGACTAGGGACAAGTGGGGGGCAGAATTGCAATCTGAATCAAGCAGTCAAAAGTGACAAGAGCTGCTTTTAGGTGGCCAGGAGGAGAATCTGGGCGGTGTCCCTAGTTAAGGAAGAGGAGACTATTCAGGCTTTGTCAGGTGTTTTTGTTGTTTTGTTTTCAAATGATGAGCATCCTTCCTTGAAATCAGCCTCCCGGTTCAGTCTCAGCCCACAGCTTTCTGTATGACCTTGTGCAGGCTGTTCTTATACCCTGGGCTTTGTTTTAAGCTGACAAATGAGGCTTTCTTCTTCAGCTGTGAGAAGTGGGGTGGAGAGAGTGTTGTTTCAAGCCAACTGGGTAAGTCATGCCCTCAAAATAGAGCCTGTCTTGGTTTATAGTTTCACTTTGAAAATTCTAGCAAATCCTGGGCTGAGGGACCGTATGGATGCCTGGAGTGCGAAATTGCTTTCTTAAAGCTGGACTTGCCCTATATTCCATTCTGAGTATCAAATGCAAACAGCCTCCCCAAGTCTATGATTGTGATAATTAGATGGGAGGGGTTAGGGCAATTTAGGAAGATGATGAGGCCTGACCTCTTCCTGCCTTTGAAATCCACATAGGAGGGAGAATGGGAAAAATGATGAATAGTTGATCAAAAAATGGGGAGTGTCCCTCCTAAATTAAGACAGCTGGCTCAGGGATGAAATTGTCTTACTCTGTTAATGGCCCTCAGGACCACATGCTAGGAAAACAGAAATTAAATGACAACTTTGGGCCACTCTCTCTAGACAGTGGGAGCAGGGCCACATCTTCTGTCTGCCCTTGGCCACCTGTGGATTTCTCTTGGGGAGTCACAAGAGTCTTGAGAGAGGGGGGTTGTTGGGCTCAGCTTGCAGGATTCCAGGCCAGGAGTCTCAGGAATGCGGGTTTTGCATCTTCTCGAGCTTTGATTGCCCTGGACACTCTGTGCTTTCCTGTTTGTGGCGGGGCTGGCTCAAGGCGACCTCCCTCCTTGCCATAGATCAGAGAGCTAGCCTGCTTGGTCTCTTCATATCCCCGAGAAACCGATTTTGCTACAGGGCTGGGTGAACCATATGGCAGCCTAGATTACAGTGATTGTTGGCGTTTGTCAACAGAGAGAGCAGGCTTTTTGGCTATAGCAAATTCCCCAGGTAGGGTTGCCCACACCATCTGTGAACACAGCATATAGGATCAGCTGGATGGGTAAGCGGTCCCATTCTTTCCCTTTCCCTGCCTCCCAAAGAAAGGGAGAGGCAAGTTCATCATCAAATGTTGGCTAATAGATCTGTATTTTTAGCTCTCCATTGTTCTTTTCTTTGAAGGATGCCGGGGAATGTCTATTAGTCATGTATCTTGTTCTGGAGAGGTTTACAGTCTAGTTGGGAAATATCAGATTTACATGAATCAATAACAAGTGATGTAAAGCAAAAGGTATATAATAATTACAAAAGGGAAAATAGATTGTAGAATTCAAAGATGATTCAATCAGATCTATGAGGGCTGAAATTTTCTAGGATAGTGTTGGATCTAAAGGTTATTTTTTTTTAATCAGCATTTTATTTTATTTATTTTTGGCCACTAGGTCTTCCTCACTTTGTGCAGGCTTTCTTTAGTTGTGGTGAGTGGGGGGCTACTCTTCATTGTGGTACCCAGGCTTCTCATTGCAGTGACTTCTCTTGTTGCAGAGCACAGGCTCTAGGCGTAGGCTTCAGTAGTTGCTGCACGTGAGATCAGTATTTGTGGTGCTCAGGCTTAGTTGTTCCATGGCATGTGGAATCTTCCCAGACCAGGAATCAAACCCATGTCCCCTGCATTGGCAAGCAGACTCTTATCCACTGTACCATCAGGGAAGTACAGGGTTAAAGGTTAGTTTTGAAGAATGAATAGGTTTGGGGGATTTAGGAGGATAAGGGAAAAGCTTCTAGGCCAAAAGAACAATATGAGCAGAGGCAGAGACAAGCAAGAAGTCTTTCCAGAACCATGAGGAGATTAATGTGGGGTAGAGACATAGGAGAGATAAGATTAGGGCAGGACTGGATTAAGGAGGGTCTCCAGAGACTGGCTGAGGAGTCTGGACTTGGGTCTGGAGGTGATATGGCGCCATTGTAGGTACTGGTGCAGAGATATGATATGAAGAGAGGAATGTTTGCAAATACTTTGTCTACACAATTCAGAGTGGACTGGATCTGGGGAGAGACAGATGCTTGAGAGATCAAGGAGAGAATTATAGTCTTTGAAGCAGGGAACCTGGGAGAAGAGGCAGGTAAATTATCCTGTTTCCTCCCAGACTCTGTGAGATGTGGTGAGGGCTGGGTAGCAGGCATAAAAGGGGTCAAGGTTTAATCTTGGAAAGCTGGGGAAAATCATAGTGCCATTAGCAAAAATGGAGAACTTGTGAGGAAAAGTAATTTTATGGAGGAAAATGAGTCTGGTAGTGATTTTATTTACTTAATGAACACTTATTTGACACTTATGATGTACTTGGCACTGTGCTAACCATTTTATAAATGTTAACTCATTTAGTTCTCATAATAACAGTATGAAATAAATACTGTTATTATCCTCTTTATTACAAAGGGGAAAACGCAAGCATAAAGAGAGCTGAACTAACTTGCCCAAGGTCATGAAGCTATAAATAAATGGCAGAGCCAGAATTTTGAGTCCAGACCATTATTCTAGGCTTCCTCCAGTTTATGGGACACCCAACTAGAAAATACAATAGACAATAGAAAGCCAAACATTTATTGGGTGCTTTCTTAGTGCAGAAGTCTTTGCAGGAAAAGTAAAAATGAGTGTGACATGGATATACCATCAGAGAGCTTGTAAAGTTCTAGTGAGGGAATGGCAGATGGTCAAATTGTTGTTAAGAATACTAGATTCTGTGCTACAGGAGAGGGCAGCACATAAATAATAGGGAAGATAAATACATGTATCATAAATCCACATTTATTAGAGACACGTCTGGTTAGAGACATGAGAAAAGGAGAAGGAGCTTGGGAGATGGGTTGGACTTTGGTTGTTGGTGGTAGGGGAAGGAAGGTTGTTCCTGGTACAGACAAAAGCTTGGATAAAGTTTTGGAAGAAAGAAAATTCAAAACATCTTTTGGGATCAGCACATAGCATAGGATGTAGCTCAGTAATTGTTTGACCTGAACTAGGATGGGAAGTGGTTCGTTAGGTTGCAACATAAAGCACGAGTTGGAGAAATAGTACCAGAGAAGGCTGACATTTCCTTGGTGGAGGTCTGGGGAGGATCAGACTGGAGACATTGAATCCCAGGTCCATGGCTGAGGGGTGCATAGCTGATGCTGGAAGAGTAGAGGACTCTTGGATGGAAGGCTGTAGGAAGGAAGGGCTGGAGGGCTGAGGAGAGAGCCCGTTTGTTTTATGTATACATACATCTAGGCTATTCTTACTTGGGGATCAACCTAA
Organism: Bos javanicus; assembly: GCF_032452875.1. NCBI lineage: Eukaryota > Metazoa > Chordata > Mammalia > Artiodactyla > Bovidae > Bos > Bos javanicus. Next base: position 50,723,787 of record NC_083874.1, on the reverse strand, counting down.
ATATTTCCTAAAATAAGGCCTGTTGGCTTGTGGGCTGTGGTCGTTCCTCTCCTAGATGGGGAGACCATTCTGACTTTGCTCAAGGGTCTCCCAGCCCCATGCCCCTCTGCTACCATACCCTGGGCAGGGGTAAATAAAGTTCTTATGGTCTTTGTTCCCTAAGTAGATAAAGACAGTAGTCCTGGGACCCTTCTGCCTGGACTAAAGGAGAAATTGACAAGACACGAGACCACACTCCTGTTATGGATGCAGAGATGATTATCTCAGGGAATCCCTGTGTGACGGGATACCTGAGTGGTGGAGATTGCTCTCTTAGATCAAGACATCATAGATGGTGACCCCCAGTGGAGAGTCAAAGCATGGTCCATTCTAGTATTCCATACCCCTTAGGCCTTTAAATTTTTTTTTAAATGTATTTTTGACTGCACTGGGTCTTCACTGCTTTGTGCAGACTTTCTCTAGTTGAGGTGAACAGGGACTACTCTTTGTTGTGGTGCTCAGACTTCTCATTGAGGTGACTTTTCGTTGCAAAGCATGGGTTCTAGGCATGTGGGCTCAGTAGTTGCAGCTCACAGGCTGTAGAGCCCGGTAGTTCTGGCACATGGCCTTAGTTGCTCTGCAGCATATGGGATCTTCCTGTAACAGGAATTGAACCGGTGTCCCCTGCATTGCAAGATGGATTCTTAACCACTGGACCACCAGGGAAGCCCCCTCTTAGGCCTTTAAGCATCATTCTTAGGACAAGTGTTGAGTAGAGATGGAACTTAAAAGTACAGAGGTCAGATATTAACTCTTTGACTTTTTCAGTGGACATGCAGGAATGGTCCTAACCTCAGACTGTCTCATAACACAGAGCACAGTCCTAGGAGAGAGATGTCGCTTTAAACTTCAGTTTGCCACTTACTAGATCTGTGACCTTAGGACAACTGAACTTTGGGCATCTGTTTTATTTTTAACTGAAAAAGAAGGTTAGTGATATTTGCTTTTCTTTCCTAGCAGGGATATTGTGAGGCTTACAGGAAATAACGTCTGTGAAAGTGCTTTGAGGTTGCAAGGTGCCGTATCAGAGTGTGCTGTTATTATTACAATGACTAACCAGTTTGCTAACTCTTAAAGATTAATGCTCTGGGAGAGCCTTTTGCATAACCTCTTCATGGTCCCTCTGCCAAGGACTTACAGGGCAAGGCCACAGAGTGGGAATATGATTCGCAACGTAGACTATTTCCTCCGGCAGGTATATCCTGTTTCATTGGCTCTCTGATGCACTTCCCCCGACTCCATACATTAACACCTCTGAAATTTGGCCATGCCTTACAACTGACAGCATAGTAGATGTGATGAAACCAGCTAATTCTTTTCTGGGAACTAGGTGGACCACTTACACAAATTTTTTTCTACATGAAACACTATTTTCTCTCAACCTTTACTAGAGAAGATCTTGCTAAAATACATTGGGACATTTTGCTGTCTCAGTAATTATAGAATGCTTCTGTCCTTGAATATCTTGTCATGTGTCATCATCTTTTCTCATTGCACAGATCTCTGCAAGCAAAAGTTTGGTTTGAATATATATGTCCTGATCTTAGGACCTATCCTGCCTGTTGATTAAAGAAAAAATCTCTAGTGACAATTTTGTTGTCATTTTCTGCTTCTACCTAGAAGTGGAAGGTGAGATGTGTTTTGGTTCATGGATACTTTATATTACCCTGGATTTGACTGTCTTGGACCCTGGGGTGTTAGAAGGTGGGAAGCTGGGTCTCCTATCCCTGTCTTGTAAACCTCTAACATAAACCCTCTAAGTGACAGGACTACCAATATACTGTCTGTAAAGGTTCTATTTAGAATAAATTCTATTCTTGTTTTCTTTCACCTTTTGAAAGCTCTTTGGACACAATTGCAAATTCTGAGCTTCTTTATTAATACCAGTTCTTACTTCAATATCTTCTTGAGCATCTGAGTGTGGACTTTCCACCCTTTTTTTTCTTGGCTACCGTGGTGCAGCATGTGGGATCTTAGTTCCCCAACCAGGGATCAAACCTGCACCCCCTGCAGTGGAAGCTTGAGTCTTAACCACTGGACCATCAGGGAAGTTCCTGGACTTTCCATCTTTTAAGTTGAATGGCAAAGAGCCTTCTGAGCCACTTCCCCCACCCCCAACCCCCCTCAGCCTTGTCCTCTGCTGTAGGTTCAGGGAATGTAGACTGAGAATGTGTGGTTATGAATGTAAATCCTCAGGTAAAGAGGGGTAAGGAAGAGGCATTAACATTTTCCAAGCAGATATGACTTCATCTGACTCTCACAACAACCTACAAAAGTGGACTTTCCCTTCCCTACGCTACAGCTAGGAATGAAACACTAGCTGAGGTGTGTTCCAAGCTGGCCGCACTGGGTTCTAAGTGATGATGCTCGTCTGAACCATGCTTTCTAGGCAGAGTCAGTTTGGAAACAAAGAGGAACGATAAGGGGATTACTTACTTTTACTGATTACCTGGGCATTTCTTCCTGGCTGATGAGGAGACTCAAGACATCACTGGATGGAGGTCTTTGAAGAATTCTGTTTTTTTTTTTCCCCCCTGCCCAAACTTGGGGCTTCCCTAATAGCTCAGTTGGTAAAGAATCTGCCTGCAATGCAGGAGACCCCAGTTCGATTCCTGGATTGGGAAGATCCGCTGGAGAAGGGATAGGCTACCCACTCCAGTATTCTTGGGCTTCCCTTGTGGCTCAGCTAGTGAAGAATCCACGTGCAATGCAGGAGACCTGGGTTTGATCCCTGGGTTGGGAAAAGGGCTTCGTAGGTAGCACAGTGGTAAAGAATCCACCTGCCAATGCAGGAAAGTCAGGTTTGATCCTTGGGTTGGGAAGATCCCCCGAAGAAGGAAATGGCAACCCACTCCAGTGTTCTTGCCTGGAAAATTCCACGGACAGAAGAGCCTGGCAGGCTACAGTCCATGGGGTCATGAAGAGTCAGACACAACTGAGCACGCATGCACAACCTTGGATGTAGGCCGGTGACCAAGGCCCCTGGCTGGAGCTGTGCTGTATTTCTCAGCCTCTGATTGGCCCTCTGGCCCTGCTTCCAGAGGCTCCTGATTCAGGTCAGATGCTGCTTGGTGCCCTAGAAATAACCGGGTTTCTAGCCCAGCGTGACTCCCCGGAGCCCCTGGACCTGCTAGGGCCATGTTTGCAGCATCTCTCCCCAAAGCTGTGTATATTTCTATTATGTCATTTGCTTATTATAGACAGTTGGCTAAGTGTCAGTTATCACCTCCCCGTGATTCCCTGCCTTTTCTTCTCCTTCTGTCTTTTCCCCCAGTGCTTTGGAAACTCTGGGTGACAGGGACTTAAGAGGCAGCATTCTTAAATAGGTTCCTGCTACAGTTCTTTGTGTGGAATTAAGCTTTTGTGTTGATTTTCCCTGAGGAATGAGCTTTTGTTAGAAGCACTGGCACTGTAAGCAAGTATTCTCTCTACGGTTCATGGAAGGAGTGTCCAAAGGGTTGGAAAGACAGCAGACTGGGGGAGCAGGGCCTGGATGGCAGAAGGTGGGGAGTGTTGGTTTTGATCTGTAGGGGTCAAGTGCTGACCAGGAATTTGGCAGCCTCTGTGTGTTGGGCTTCTCCTTCCTGTGACCTTGGTAAGCACTGGTCTTCTTAAAGCTTTGTGTCCTAGTGCTGTTTCTGCACTTTGGGCTAAAAGATGCTGATTGAATTCTTGTCCTAGAGTCACAGTTATGGTTATGGGACAGTGAGCTGGAGAAACTCCTCTAGATTCCAGGCTTGGGGGAATGGTAGGTTAGGTGCCTGGGCAGTGACATGGGAGGCAGCTCCCTAAGGACCACAGGGTGCAAAATAAGAGCTTAGTCTGCTAGGCAGCTGGGCAGCCTCTGCCCCTTCCGAAGTCTCTGCGTGAAAGAACGGGGCTGTTTTTCCCTCTCAACACACCCATCTGATCCCTTGTCGATATGGCTGGCACTTTGTGAGGTCTCTTGTCCTTCACTGCTGTTTTCAGTCATGTCCCCAGGTTTGATCTGGTTACACTTGGGCCTTCTTGCAGAGATCCTGTCACATTATCCGTGGACCTCAGGGCTGGAAGCAGCTCCCATTTGGCCTTGTTCGGACTCGTGAGCAGGGCAGAGGAGGCAGTGTGATTTGTATGAGGTGTCAAGACAGGGCCGACAGGGATTCTTTGCTTCCTGTGATCCACACCGCTCACCGAGAGGATGAGGGCCTGTAGACTTGGAGGTTTTCTCTGGAAAACATTAGCAGAACTGACCTTATGACTGTGTGTTTGGAGGGATGAGTATACACTGACCTTCATGCTCTTTTCCTCTCCCCCTCCCTCCTCCTTCTTTTATTAATTGAATGATTCTTTGAATTCTATAGTGCTTTACAATTTTCAAAAGTTTCACACACATGATTTCATAGAATCCTATAATAACCCTTTCCTCTCTATCCTTGTACTGCCCCTCTTCCCCTTCCCTCTCCCCACTGGTAACCAATAGTTTGTTCTCTGTATCTGTGAGTCTGATTCTTTTTTGTTTTATTTTTTAGATTCCACATATAAGTGATATAACAGAGTATTTGTCTTTCTCTATCTGACTTATTTCACGTAGCATTATGCCCTTCAGGTCCATCCATGTTGCTACAAATGGCAAAATTTTATTCTTTTTTATGCTCGAGTAGTATTCCATTATATATATCTATATGTCTATATATCTAGTATTCCATTATATATATATATATACACACACACACACATACCACATCTTCTTTATCCATTTACCTGCTGATGGACACCTGTGTTGCTTCATACCTTGCCAATTGTAAGTAATGCAGCTGTGAACATTGTCCCCCTCCATTCTGATGCACAGAGGAGCTGTCTCGTCATCTGAGGCCAGTCCTCCAGCTCTGCCCTATAGTCTAGCCCTTGTCACCTTCTCAGGCTCCTGATACTGTTATTTTTCTTTCTCTCCACTGTCACTCCTCTGTCTTTTTCTTTGCTGAATCATTTCTATCCATTTCTCAATATATTCAAATATCTCCCCTCTTCAACTACAGCCTATCATTCTCTCCTCTTTCACAGAGGCAAGAACAGTCTATATATTAATATCTTGTCTCTATTTCATGACCTCTCCTCTCACAACCCTTTGGCTTCTTCCCCAATTCCCCCTCCATCAAAAATGTTCTAAGTTCATCTCTCAGCACTTTAATAGGATTAACTAATCCTGGCTTCTTGAAATATGTTGTTCCCTTGGCTACCATGATGTCAAATCTTACTTTTGCTCCTGTCTCTGGCCATTCATTTGTATTCTCTCTCTCTCTTTTATTTCTTATGTTTTAGCTCTTTCTTCTCTATTCGGGTTTTAAATGTGAGGTTTTCTCAAGTCTCCATCCTTGGTTCTCTTTCTTTCCTTTTCTTGGGGTGGGGTGCTGTGCTGGTCTCTGTTGCTATGTGCTGGCTTCCTCTACTCGGGATGAATGGGGGCTATTCTCCAGTTGTGGCGCACAGGCTTCTCACTGCAATGGCTTCTCTTGTTGTGGAGCACAGGCTCTAGGGGGTAAAGGCTTCAGCAGTTGCAGCTCATGGGCTGTAGAGCGTGGGCTTAATAGTTGTGGCACACAGGCTTAGTTGCCTTGCAGCATGTGGGATCCTCCTGGACCAGGGATTGAACCACTGTCCCCTCACTGCAAGGCAGATTCTTAACCACTGGGCCACCAGGGAAGCCCTTATTTCTTTATGTCTCTTACACTGTCTTCATATGCTGTTTTTATGGCTTTACTTATTGTGTCTATGAGGACTCTCAAATTCACACCTTCAATTTTGTAGTTGGAGACCTTTGAGCTCCAGATTTATATATTTACCTTCTTACTCATCTTCTCTACTTGGTATCTCACAGCAGTCCTAAACTCAGGATGTCCCAAATTGAACTAATAGTATCACCCCCTTCCCAAACTTGGTCCTCTGAGTTTCTGGTCCTCTGGTTAAGTTTCCTAACTTAACCACTTAGGTTGCATTTTGGTACTTTCTTCTTTATCACTTGCCCCTCACAGCTCCTCTCATCTTATCACTTTTTCCTCCTAAATCTCTCCTGAATTTATCTGTTTTTCCACTGATATCACCCATATCAAATACTGATCATTTTCTACCTGTTTCACTGCAGTTCTTCATTACTGGCTCTTTTGTGTTAACCTGTGCCCCTTTGAATTCATTCTCCACATAGCAAACTTTAAAAAAAAAATCATTTATTTTTAATTGAAGGATAATTGCTTTATAATAATGTGTTGGTTTCTGCTATACATCAACATGAATCAGCCATAGGTATACATATGTCCCCTCCCTCGTGGCCCTCCCTCCCACCTTCCATCCTATTCCACCCCTCTAGGTTATCACAGAGCACTGGTTTGAGCTCCCTAAGTCACAGAGCAAATTCCCACTGGCTATTTATTTTATATATGGTGGTGTATGTTTCCATGCTGCTCTCTCCATTTGTCTGATCACATTTCACTCTGCTGCCCCTACTCTGCTCCAGCCTCTTTCACTAACTTTAACATATTTTAAGACAACATCTAGAACTTCCCTGGTTATCCAGTGGTTAAGACTCCACACTTTCAATGCAAGGGATGCAGCTTTGATCCCTGGTCAGGGAACTAAGATCCTGCATGCTGTACCATATGGCAAAAAAACAATGATAATAATGAGTTTTTTTTAAAGTCATTAAAAGCCACATTTCTCTTGAAGGCCTTATGTGGGCTTACTTTTGCCTATGTGGCCCATTGTGCTGGGCTCATTCATTCCATCAACAATATTGGAGCTCCTCCTATATATCAAGACTTCTTCTAGTCCATTTCTCTGCCCATCTGGTCCTCACTCTGCTCTTGTGCAACACTGGCCTTGACAAGATACGACTCCTTGCTCAGGGCACTTGTGTGCACTCTTTTCTGTCTCTCAAATGCCCTTTCTTTTCCTCCAGTTCATTCCCGTCTGTCTTGAGCTCAGCTCAGAAGTTACTTCCTTCAGGAAGATTTTCTGAAACCCCAGACTAGGCATAACTCTGCTCCATCTCTAGCACCACCATAGTCACTTCCACTCTCTCTCAAATTTATTCATGGCAGTGACTGAAACATCGTTGGAGGTCAAATATCTACTCCCTGCTAGGCCATAGACTCTTGAGGGCAGAGACTGTGTCTGTCATATTCACAGCTGTACACCCAGGCCTAGCACAATGCCTGGCACATAGTTGGCACCAGGATTGTTTAGTTTTATGAGTAAATGACAGCTGAGCTGAGGATGAGGAGATTAAGATGAATTTGCTGAGAGGTATATGCAGACAATGTTGTCCTGTCAAATGGTCAAATTAGAGTGGTTAATAATAGTTTAAATTTTTATAACAAGCAAATAGTTAGATTATCTGGCTTAAATTTTTAGTTTTAAATATGAGGAAACTAAGGCCCAGAGAAAGAAATGTACCCACTCCAGTATTCTTGCCTGGAGAATCCCAGGGACGACGGAGCCTAGTGGGCTGCCATCTATGGGGTCGCACAGAGTCGGACACAACTGAAGCGACTTAGCAGCAGCAGCAGCAAGGCCCAGAGAGTGAACTCACTCACCCAAGGTCATGGAATGAGGCAGGAGCAGAATCCTCACTCCTCCCGCCTGACTTCCAGGTTGGCACCAGCTCACCTTCAGCACCACCCCCTTCCTGCCTCCTCTACCTCTATGTTCTCCAGAGCAAGCAGGGCTCTGGAAGGTCGATTGCTTCCTTCTTGACTGGAGGGTGTGGCAGGTAGGAGCAGCCGACCCTACGATGGTATATAAGGAGTCATTTCACCCTCCTCCTCCCCGTGTTAGAAATGAATGATGGGTTGCAAAGGTATCTGAGCCAATGCCAGCCTTCCCCATTGAGATGTGAGCCTTGAAAGGAGGAATACAAGGCATGTGTTTGTTGAAGTAACTTGATTTTCCAGTTTCTAGATTATCAGAATTTGGGACCTGGAAGCCTGACATCGAAGGAGCCTGGTTTGCATCCATTACTTATGGACTCACAGTGCGCCCAACCTGCATGAGTGGTCCGATGGTGATGCCTTAGTTAGGACCTACAGGAAAGCCCTCTTCAGTAAGGTGGCCCTTCCTCTATCACATTTACCTGATCTCTGCACCCTAGTCATTGAGAATTATGTCCTGAAAGATCCAGAAGTGGAACACGCCAACCTGGGAGTGGCCATGGAAGAAAGAGGATACTTAGTATATGAACCTCAGCATGCTGGCACCTCACATTTCCAGTCTCACCTCACTTGTGTTCAGGTGTTTTTTTTTCTTTTATTTAACCAACATTTACTGAATCTCCATTACTGTCCTGGGTAATGAGGAAACAAAGATAAGTCATTTCTCTGCCCATGAAAAGCTCCCAGCTTAGTGATAGATGGACCATTCATTTATTCATTCACTCATTTATTGAATATTTGGTAGTCATCTATTATGCTCTAGGTATTGTGCTGGGCTTATTCATTTATTACTTCAACAATATCAGACTTCCCCCTGTATATCAAGACCTCTAGGTGCTTGCAATATTGAACAAACAAAAGTCTGTGCCCTTGTGGAATTAGCTTTCTATTGGTTGAGACTAATAAAATGGAATGTACATAAAAAATAAGTAAATTAAGTAGTGTTTTGAAGTGGTAAATACTATGAAAAAGAAAAAAAAGGATGGAAAGGGGTGAAAGGGGTACAGGGGGATGTGGTTTGTAATTTATACAGGGTGGTTTTGACAGACCTAATTTACAAAGTGATGTAAGAGCAGAGACTTAAGGAGGTGAGGAAGTTAAACATATGGATAGCCTGGGGAGAGGAATTTCACACAGAGGGAATTCCACCTCAGGTGGATGCGTGCCTGGCATGTTTGGGGAACAGCAAAAAGGCCCATATGTCTGAAATGGAATGAACTGAGGTTAGAGAAGCAATGGGTTAGAGAAGCAATGTAGGGCCTTGTAGGCCATTGTGAAGATTTGGCTTTTTCTTTCTGTGAAAAAAAGGATCTACTGAAGGGTTTTGAGTAGAGGGATGTTGTTATATGACTTATATTTGAAAGGGATCACAAAGTCTGTTGTGTTGAGAATAGATTTGCAGGAGCCAGGGTGACGAGAGACGTGAACAAGGAGGCCATTACAGACTAGGTAAGAGTGGTGGCTTGAAGTATTGCAGAGGTAAAGGAGAGAGTGAGAAAAGGCTGGATTCTGGATATTTTAAAAAGATAGAGCCCAAAGGATTTCCTGATGGATAGCATATAGAGTGGGAGAGAAAAAGAGAAGTGAAAAATGATTCTAAGCTTTTAACCTGAGCAACTGGAAATGTGATATTGCTATTGAGTTGGAGAAGACTGGGTGGATCAACCTTTAGGAGGAGATAAGGTTTTAGATCTTCTTCATGTGTTAAGTGGAGAGTCAGATTTGGGCAGGAGGAATAACTATGGGAATCATCTAATTATACAGGTAGTATTATTTTGGTTCAGATGAGTCGCTCAGTCATGTCCGATTCTTGCAACCCCATGGACTGCAGCACACCAGGCTCCCCTGTCCATCACCAACTCCCGGAGCTTACTCAAACTCATGTCCACTGAGTCAGTGATGCCATCCAACCATCTCATCCTCTGTCATCCCCTTTTCTCCTGCCTTCAATCTTTCCCAGCATTAGGGACTTTCCAGTGAGGCAGTTCTTCACATCAGGTGGCCAAAGTATCGGAGCTTCAGCTTCAGCATCAGTCCTTCCAAAGAATATTCAGGACTGATTTCCTTTAGGATGGACTGGTTGGATCTCCTTGCAGTCCAAGGAACTCTCAAGGGTCTTCTCCAACACCACAGTTCAAAAGCGTCTATTCTTCAGCACTTGGCTTTCTTTATGGTCCAACACTCACATCCGTACATGACTACTGGAAAAACCATAGCTTTGACTAGACAGATCTTTGTTGGCAAAGTAATGTCTCTGTTTTTAAATATGTTGTCTAGGTTGGTCATAGCTTTTCTTACAAGGAGCAAGCATCTTTGAATTTCATGGCTGCAGTCACCATCTGCAGTGATTTTGGAGCCCAAGAAAAGATAGTTTGTCACTGTTTCCATTGTTTCCCCATCTATTTGCCATGAAGTGATGCGACCGGGTGCCATGATTTTAGTTTTTTGAGTGTTGAGTTTTAAGCCAGCTTTTTCACTCTCCTCTTTCACTTTCATCAAGAGACTCTTTAATTCCTGTTCACTTTCTGCCATAAAGATTGTGTCATCTGTATATCTGAGGTTACTGTTATTTCTCCTAAAAATCTTGATTCCAGCTTGTGCTTCATCCAGTCCAGCATTTTGCATGATGTACTCTGCATATAAGTTAAATAAGCAGGGTGACAATATGTATCCTTGACGTACTTCTTTCCCAATTTAGAACCAGTCCATTGTTGTTCCATGTCCAGTTCTAACTGTTGCTTCTTTTCCTGCATACAGATTTCTCAAGAGGCAGGTAAAGTGGTTTGGTATTCCCATCACTTTAAGAATTTCCCACAGTTTGTTGTAAATCCACACAGTCAAATGCTTTAGCAGAGTCAATAAAGAAGAAGTAAATGTTTTTCTGGAATTCTCTTGCTTTTTCTGTGATCCAACGGATGTTGGCAATTTAATCTCTGGTTCCTCTGCCTTTTCTAAATCCAGCTTGAACATCTGGAATTTCTCAGTTCACGTACTGTTGAAGCCTAACTTGGAGCATTACTTTGCTGGCGTGTGAGATGAGTGCAATTGTGCATTGTCTTTCTTTGGGATTGGAATGAAAATTGACCTTTTCTAGTCTTGTGGCCATTGCTGAGTTTTCCAAATTTGCTGACATATTGAGTGCAGCACTTTTACATCATCATCTTTTAGGATTTTAAATAGCTCAGCTGTAATTCCATCACCTTCACTAGCTTAGTTTGTAGAGATGCTTCCTAAGGCCCACTTGACTTCACATTCCTGGATGTCTGACACTAGGTGAGTGATCAACCATCATGGTTATCTGGGTCATTAAGATCTTTTTTGTATAGTTCTTCTATGGATTCTTGCCACCTCTTCTTAATATCTTCTGCTTCTGTTTTACCACTTCTGTCCTTTATTTTGCCCATCTCTACATGAAATGTTCCCTTAGTATCTCTAGTTTTCTTGAAGAGATCTCTAGTCTTTCCCAATGAGATCACAGAAGAGTGAATATGGGTAGAGCAGAAAGGAAGGGCAAGGACCAAAGTGAGTCCTGAACACTACTGTGGTAAGAGTTAGGAGGAGGGGCTTCCCTGGCGGTCCAGTGGTTAAGACTGTGTGCTAAGGCAATGACACCCCACTCTAGTACTCTTGCCTGGAAAATCCCATGGATGGAGGAGCCTGATAGGCTGCAGTCCATGGGGTCGCTAAGGGTCAGACACGACTGAGCGACTTCCCTTTCACTTTTCACTTTCATGCATTGGAGAAGGAAATGGCAATCCACTCCCAGTGTTCTTGCCTGGAGAATCCCAGGGACAGGGGAGCCTGGTGGGCTGCCATCTCTGGGGTCACACAGAGTCGAACATGACTGAAGTGATTTAGCAGCAGCAGCAGCAGCTTCCACTGCAGACGATGTGGGTTTGATCCCTGGTTGGGAACTAAGATCCCATATACCATGTAGTGTGGGAAAAAAAAAAAAAAGTGATGGGGAAGGAAGGAGTCAGCAAAGAAGACTGAGAAGATGTGACCAGTGAGACAGGAAAAAAGCCAAGTGGGTGTGGTGATCCTGAAGCCAAGAGAGGAAAATGCAGCATGTTGGTGGGGAGAGATGGATTGGTTTTAATGCTACTGATCAGTCAAGGAAGATGAGGAGTGAGAATTCACCATGGGGTTTGGCAATGTGCATGTCAACGAGGATCTTGACCAGCAGTTTCAGGGTCGTAATGGAGGTTAGAGCTTTATTTGAGTGGCTTTAACAGAAAATGAAAGAGAAGGAATTTATTACAAGTTCAGTGCAGAGGGAAACTGCAACAGGGAGGTAGCTGGTAGGGGGAGTGGAATCAAGAGGGTGTTTATTTTCTTATTTTATTGTGCCAAAAGCCACATAAAAATTATCATTTTAACAATTTTTCAGAGTACACTTAGTGGCATAAATTATATTCACATGTAACCATCAACACCATCCATCTCCAGGACTTCATCTTCTCAAACTGAAACTCTATTGTTTTTCTTTAATATGAGAGAAGTAACAGTATGTTTACATGCTGGTGGGAACAATCTGGGTGAGAGAGGGAAAGGAATGCTGTTGGAGTGTGAGGCGAGATTGTTGGAATGATTTTCTAGAGTAGGGGAGAGGTGAGGTCTGGTTCACAAATAGAAGTTTTGGCTCTGGGACCATGGATAGTTCATCTTTAGTAACAGCAGGAAAGGCAGAGTTAGTGTGGATGGATGATGATAGGTACATAAATGTGGTGGGAGTCTGGAAATCCTCTTCTGATTTGAGTTTTCTCAGTGAAGTAGAAAACAAAGTCATCAGCTGAGAGTGTGGGGGTGGAGTGTGAGAGGTTTAAGAAGAAAGGTGTGAAGCAGTCATAAGGAGAGTAGGTGAGTGAATAGAATAAACCAGGGAGGGACAGTATTGTCAGGGATCTTTAAGGGCCTATCTTTGGTCCATGGTCATGAATTAAAGTGAGACCAGAGTACGTGGCTGTGTGCCTTTTTCCAGCTACATTCAATTGCATAGGTGCAAGTGTATTTAGCTAACTACAAGTTAAGACAGGACTAGCATACACACATAAATGAATGACAGAAAGGTGTCTTGCCCTCAAAGAGCTTGCAGTCCAGGATAGATGATTGAGTTAAAGGTCCTGACAGCACAAAGTGATAAGTGCTCTAAGTAGAAAAGTACAGGGAAAGGCATTGGCACAAATGGAAGATACCTAAACCCAGCCTTGAAAGTTGTTTCTTCCTGGAGGAAAAAGATATGAGCTGGGACTTCAAAGAACAAATGTAAATGAACTAGGTAAAGGGAGATGGAAGAAGTATTCCAGAGAGTGGGAATAGTATGTGCAAAGGGATAAAGTTGAGACTGGGGTATGTTGGAGCAGTTTAAAGAAGATCATTTACCCCAGGTGCCCTGTGTAGTGATGAAAGATGAGTTTGGCAAGGTGGGTTGAATTGAATCATTATGTAGGGCCTTGGGGGCTATATTAAGAAGTTTGGATCAATCCCATGAGCAATGAGAGAGGTGGAGATGGACTAGGGGGTAATTGTTGCTGAGTCGCTTCAGTCGTGTCCAACTCTGTGTGACCCTATAGACGGCAGCCCACCAGGCTCCCCCGTCCCTGGGATTCTCCAGGCAAGAACACTGGGAGTGAATTGCCATTTCCTTCTCCAATGCATGAAAGTGAAAAGTGAAAGTGAAGTCGCTCAGTTGTGTCCGACTCTCAGCGACCCCATGGACTACAGCCCACCAGCCTCCTCCATCCATGGGATTTTCCAGGCAAGAGTACTGGAGTGGGGTGCCATTGCCTTCTCCGGAAGAGTGTGTTAGGAATGCTTAATAAATGAGTGACATTTGAGTTGGCCCTTATATCAGCTGTCTATGACTATGTAACAAATTACTCCAAAATTTAGTGGCTTAAAACAAGACTTCTATTTTCTCACAACAAGCTTTCTATTTTTTGTGGGTCAGGAATCCAGATGGGACTTGATGAAGTCCTCAGGCCTAGAGACTTTCATCAGGTTACAACTAAGAGTCAGCCAGGCCAGAGCTGCAGTCCTCTCAAGACTCAACAAGAGGCTTCCAAGCTCACTCACATGGTCATTGACAGGCTTCAGGTACTCACTGGCTATTGTCCAGAGACATCAATTCCTGACCACATGGATCTCACCATAGGGTGGTTCATGACATGGCAACTGACTTACCCTCAAGCAAGCAAGGAAGAGAGTAAGAGGGAGCAAACAAGATTGAAGACACAGTCTTTCTGTAACTCAGCCACAGAAGTGACATCTCATCTCTTTTGCTGGATTATATTTATCAGAAGTGAGTCTTTAGGCCCAGTCCACACTCAAAGGGAAGATATTGCTTAGGAGCCGGGAAATTAGGAGGCAAGATCTTTAGGAACCAATTCAGATGCTGCTTGCTTCCTGCAGTCCTGAAGGAGACTAAGGAGTTTGCCAGAAGAAATGAGGAATGACTGACTAGGAGAAGATGGTACAGAAGAACTTTAAGGACAAGGAAGTAACATGGGCAATGATGTGAAGGCCTGCAGTGCACTATGTCCAGAGTGGTGGAAGATACTGCTGCTAAGATATAGACTGTGGCTCACTGGAAAGGGTCTTATATGCTACTCTGAGAAGTTTGGTCTTTGCTCTTTGTCCCAAGAGAAAAGTCCCTTGAAGGCTTTTGTATAGGAAAGTGACCTGATTAGTTTTTGGTCTCTGATGGCTGTGTGTGGGACAAATGGGAATGGAGGGGGGGAGTTGGTGACAGAGAGCACCCTCCAGTGGATAGAAGGGCCTGAACCAAGGCAGTGGCAGTGGGCCTTGTGAAGTGGGGCCAGGTTCCAAGGATATCGAGACAATAATTAACAAGTCTTGGAGAACCTCCTGGGAGAGCACCCATCTATCGGATGCTTTAGGAGTTCTCCACCTAGAACACTGAGGGTGCTGGCTTCAACTGCTCCTTGTGAATGGGAGAGGGAAACAGCCCTGGCATACTTGGCCTTCACCTGTGAACTTAGGAACACATTCCTGGTTCTGTTTGATAACAGTCAGGGAGTTTTTAGTTCAGAGCATTTTTAAAAGTGCCTCCTGTGCATAGAATCCTATTTAGAGTGTTATGGGAAATTCAGAGTACAAGACTCTACTTACTCTTGAAGAACCTTCAGCCTAGTTCTGGGAAAGAAATCTGGTTTAGATTTAGGCCACTGGCACTCTGAGGACACTGGCACTGTGAGGCAGGGAAGGTGCAGTGCTTCATGTGCCCCCGCCCTGCCACAGCAGTGGCACTCTGAGATATTGATTTCTCCACGGGTCTTTGACGAGTGGTGAATCCTCACGGTGTAGCCAGGCCTCTGAGCTTCCACTCGTGTTGGTGAGGCAAAGGTTTTCCTCCTCCCCTTACCACTTTCCAGACCAGCCTCCCGGGACTTGTGGATCAGTCCAGTTTAACCCAAAAGGATTCTGGGTTCTAAGTTGACATTTGGCTCCTGAAAGGGCGGAGAGACACGGTGGCACTAATCCACAGGGCAGTGAGCCACACAGCCCAGGGAGGTTTGTGGCGCCATCTAAGTTGCCTCTGGATGTGAGAGCGAAGTTGCTCCTAAGAACCAGAAATAATGGCTACTGAATAGTGTCGTGTTATAGTTTGGCACATTGTTATCTCACTTAGTCCTCACAATAACCCTAGGAAGGTGGTCCTATTGCCATATTATCCCATTTTCATATGGGAAAGTGAGACTCAGAGAGGTTAAGTGATATGCTGAAGGAGAAGGAAATGGCAACCCACTCCAGTATTCTTGCCTGGAGAATTCCATGGACAGAGGAGCCTGGTGGGCTACAGTCCATGTGGTCACAAAGAGTCAGACATGACTGAGCGACACACACACACACACACACACACACACACACACACACGGTTAGTTAGAAGTAGAGGCAGGCCTGTCTGACTTCAGAACCTGTATTCTAACCATATTAGCCCCCTCCCCTGTCTTCATGCTTTATTTATTAATTTTTTGAGCCCATTACTCTTGTCTCTGAACATATTCATTTGTCAGAAGATTGTTTTCCCTCCACTGCTGGGGTAAATAGGCTTTTCTTTTTCCTTCTAGGTTTTAAGTTGGCATTTAAGTGCTGACCCATATGGGATTCATTGCAGTATATGTACCTTTCATTTGGTTTTAGTTGTGTTCTTTGGTCACAAGCCAGAGTTAGATTCTCCAAAGCTAGTTCAGGTAAAGATGAGCTTACCCTAGGAGGAGTTTGGGATTGCAAAGCAATCCATGAATAGGGCCTGACCTGAACTGGACCTTAGAGAGACTAGATCAGACCCAAATGGCTTGGTTTCCAGCATAAATTAGGTGCTCAATAAATATTTGTTGAATAGACAAAGCCAACAGTTGTATAGTCAATTATCAAGTGAAAGCGGCCAGCGACAACCCCAGTGGGAACAGAACCCTATTGTTTTGGCTAAAATCAGGATATTTGAAGGATATGGCAGTAGCAGCACTAGAGATTCACACCTGTTATGGGACCTCTCGTGTGAAATGCCAGGAGTGAGTGATGCTTCCTCTGACAGGGCTGGCGTCTGTGGTCCTACAGCACTGGACTTCTTGGTGGCTGAGTTGCTATTAAAGGAGAGAGAAGGGGAGGTCTGGGATCAGGAGTTGACTCTGTCATAGCTGTGTGACTTGGGCTTGATCCATAGATCCTCTGGGCCTTGTTGCCTGATCTAGAAAGGGAGGGGGTGCATTGGCAAACATTTTTTCCAGCTCTTTTTTTAAAAATAAATTTTTACTAGAGTAGATTTACAAAGTTGTATCAATTTCAGGTGTACAGCAAAGTGAATCAGTTATACATATACATATATCCACTCTTTTTAAAGATTCTTGTCCTGTAAGGGAAGAGTATTTACAGAGTATAAGTAGAGTTTCCTGTGCTCATTAGTTGTCTGTTTTGTTTATAGCAGTGTGCATATGTAAACCCCAGTCTCCCAATTTATCCCTCCACCCCTTGATACCCCTAACAGCCATAAGTTTGTTTTCTTAATATCTGCAGTCTTGCCAGCTCCTGAGTATGGGAATTTTAAGTTGGACTCAAGGGCACAGGAAACGTTGGCATGATGTCCCTGTCCCCTTGAAACCCATGGAGAAGTCTAAGCGGGTGGCCCCTTGGATAGAGGAGAGAGTTTCCTGAGAGGGGAAAGCACCTCTCTCAGGGTTTGGTTGGGGCTGTTTCCTTTTCTCCTTCCCTAAAGATACTTGGAAGGAAGGTAAGCCTGGCATGGTCACCCAGGACTCCTGAGGTCTCAGAGGTGAAAATGCAGGGGAAACACGTGCAGACAGGCCTCCTGCCCCTCGGTCTGACTGGCCTCATGCCATCAGGATGCCTCTCCTTCTCCCTGCATTGGCCCAACTCTGGTAGTTGAACTCCATCTGAAGCTGTGTTCTCTTTGTGTCTGTTACGGCTCTTGTGTGAAATGAACAATTTATTTTTCTCCAGTTGGAAGAGGAAGGTTGCTTAATGTGAGTAATAAAGTCCTTGGTGCTTACACCCTGGGGCCTGTTAACTGCCAAGTCAGATCCTCTTTGAAACAGAAGGTACCACAGCTCGCACAGGATGTGAAGCAGGTGGAGGTTCCTGATGTACTTTTGAGCTGCCTGAGCTCTTCCAAAGTCCAATGTGGGGAGGAGGGGGGCGGGGGGTATACATTTGTGGCTGCCTTCTCCTAGAACAGGGCTTCTACCAGTAGCCCTCTTGGTGTTTTGAGCCAAATGTTACCCTGTTATCCTTGTGTGATGGAAGATGCTTAGCAGTGGTAGTGCCCCTCCCTGAGTTACAACAAACAAAAATGTCTCTAGACATGCCAGCTGTCCCCTAGGGGGCAAAGTCGTCCCAGTTAAGAACCACTGTCCCCAAACTACCGCTGCACACATGCTGACAGCTTGTGAGATGAGCGAGGCTTTTGAGAACCAGAGTCTTTATTTTTGGTTTCACTTCTGACTCACTGAAGAACCCAGGGCAAGTTAATGAGGTTCTCTGTAACTCTGTTTATTCACCTGCAAGATGCGGAGGGGCTGTTTTCCTTATTAGAATAGTAATATGTTTGTTGGATAAAATTTAGAAGCAACAGAAAAGTATAAAGAAGAAAATTTAAAGGTTTGTCAGCATCCCGCACCACCTAGAGATAACTGCTATTAATTAAGACATATTTTCCCCCTGCATTTTAAATTTGCATACCTGTGCTCTCCCATACCACAAACACACCAAGTCAGGATCATGTCATAATATACAGCAAACTGTTCTTGAAAAAGTGAAGTTGCTCAGTTGTGTCCAACTCTTTGCGACCCTGTGTACTGTAGCCCACCAGACTCCTCTGTCCATGGGGATTCCCCAGGCAAGAATACTGGAGTGGGTTGCCATTTCCTTCTCCAGGGAATCTTCCCGACCCAGGGATCGAACCTGGGTGTCCCACATTGCAGGCAGACTCTTTACCCTCTGAGCCACCAGGGAAGCCCATATACAGCAAACTGTTCTTGAAAAAGGTGATTTTTAAGAAATGGACACAGAAGACCATCTTATGGATGTCCTGTATTTTATTTAATCAACTTTGGGTTGTGCAGTGTTTACTGTAGCCAGTTTGTTACTGCTGGAGTTGATACTGGGATGGCAACTTTTGTGTGCAACTTTGATTTCTTTCAGACAATTTCTAGAAGTGGAATTGCTGGGTCAAAGGGTGGGAACACTTTTAAGACTTTGGATACATGTTATTTAGTTATTTTTCAGAATGGTTGTGCCATTTCATGTCAGCAGTGTATGAGACAACCAAATGGGGGCAGTGTTGGCCCTGCTGTGCCACTGCGGTGCCTGTGTCTAGGGGAGCACCAGCTTCTAGTCCCTGACCACCTTTCTCTGGCCAGTGGAACTAAGGGTAGAGATCTCTGGTGAACTGCTAACTGGTGCTCATCAGTTTCAGATTATGTCGTCAGGTCCTTTGATGTTCACAGGAGGACTTCTTATACATCAAAGAGAGGTATTTAAAGCTTTGGGGGAAAAAAAAAAAAGTAAAGCTTTGGGAATCTTTCCTTTCAAATCCTTGATTTTGACCCTACAGAGCTCAAAGCCTGATAGATACTTTTTCAGAGAGACCCACTCAATGATCCAGTTCCTAGAGGATAGCAGGTTCATCTTATTTTACAGGTAGAATTGAGGAAAAGGTGACTGGAGTTGTGGGGTGATGTTTAATCTAGAGACATAATCTTTCTTTTTCAATTTTTAATTTTGAAGTAATTTTAGTCTCGGAAAATCTACAAAAATAGGACAGAGTTCCTGCATCCCTCTCACCCAACTTCCTCTAATATTAACATCTTGCGTAACCATAGTAAAATCATCAAGACTAGGAAATTAACACCAGCGCAGTACTATTAACTAAACTATAGACCTTATTTGAATTTCAGCAGTTTCCTACTCATGTCCCATTTCTGATCCACCAGGTACCTAGGATCCCACATTGTATTTTGTTATTCCTCTTCCATTCCCTCTATAATCTGTAACAGTTTTTCAGTCTTTCCTTGTCTTTCACGATCTTGACACTTTTGAAGAGTTTTGATCAGTTGTTTTGAAGAATGAACCACAGTTTGGATTTGTCTAATGCTTTCTCATTATTGAAATGCGATTGTGCCTTTTTGACAAAATTTCCACAGAAATGAGGTTGTCTCCTTCCTACTCCATCTTCCTGGTGATAACCTTGATCCCCTGGGTGTCTGCCCAACTGTTCCATTGTAAAGTTACTATCTCTCTCTTTGTAATTAACAAATATCTTGGAATATATACTTTGAAACTATGTAAACTTTTTCTCTTCTGACTTGACCACTAGTCCTAGCATCCATTGGTGGATTCTATTGGCAACAATTGTTTGCCATGTATGCCTGATGGTTTCTATTTCCTCTGTTCTTTTTGCATTTACTAATTGTAGAATATTATTTTGTATCTAATGTAAGGTAGGGTTACAGACATAATCTTTTTCTAATGTGCTTTATTGTTTAAAAGTCACATAATATAAAGCATACTATTTTAACCATATTTAACTGTACAGTTCAGTGGCACTAAGTACATTCACATTGTTGTGAAACTCTCACCATCATCCATTTCTTAAGTTTTTCACTTTCCTAAACTGAAACTCTGTCCTTGTTAAAGACTATGTCTCTATTCCCCTTCCCCATCCCCTGGCCCCAGGCATCTATTAATACCAACATACTTTCTGACTCTATGAATTTGACTATTCTAGGTACCTGGAATAAGTGGAGTCAAACAGTATCTGTCTGCACCTACTGTATATATCTGGGGGCTTTCCAGGTGGCTCAGTGGTGAAGAATCTGCTGGCCAAGCAGGAGACACGGTTGGAAAGATCATCTGGAGGAGGAAATGGCAACCCAATCCACTATTCTTGCTTGGGAAATCTCATGGACAGAGGAGCCTGGTGATCAATAGTCCATGGGGTCACAAAGATTGGACACAACTTAGTGACTAAACAACAACTATATATTGGAATGCATTTTTAATGTTAACTTATCATATGTCCTACAAACAGATTGTGCCATCTTTTTCCCCCTGTGCTATACAGTACGTTCTCATTAGTTATGTTTTCCACAAAGTAGTGTATATATGTCAATCCCAACCTCCCAATTTTCCCATCCCCTTAGTGTCCATATGTTTGTTCTCTTCATCTATGTAGAGACATAATCTTGATGAAATATATTATTCCTTATTTTCTATTATTCTCTTTTTATTTGAGAGCAGTAACTCTTTATAAAATATGATATATGTATCTCCTTAGGCCTCTATTAGTCCTATTTGTGCTCACAGAAAACTTGCAAAAATAATACAAAAGGTTTCCATACACCCTTTACCCAGCCTCCCCTAATAGTAACATGTTATATAACCATGGTATTATTATCAAAAGTAGGAAATTACCTAGTTTATATGCCAGCTATAAAAATAACTAGGCAAGAGATAATGGTAGCTTGGGTCAAGTGGATAATTGGGGAGGTGATGAGAAGTGGTTGGGTTTTGGATATATTTTGAAAGTAGCATGTACTGAATTTGTAAAAGGATTGGATGTGGATTGAGAGAGGAGAGGGGGAGTGCAGGATGGCTCCACAATTTTTGACCTGAACAGCTGGCCTTGCCATTGTGGAGGTTGGGAATGATTACCAGAGATAGCCAGGCAGTTTTATCCATTAACTGAGAAACTCCTCTTTTTTCATCACCTTCACAATTATCCACTTGATCCAAGCCACCATTATCTCTTGTTTTAATAGCCTTCAGATTGGTCTCTCTGCTTCCACACTCACCCCTCTTCAATCCATTGTGAACACAGCAGCCAGATTAACCCAAAGTGAAAGCTAAGTTAGCCCGTGTGGTTCTTCTGCACAAAGAAGGCATCTGGCCTTCTTCCTCACCCAGCGTGAGATGACTAAAGGCCTCCCTGTATGTTCTCTTCCGTTACCTCTCTGACCCCAGCTCCTACCATCTCCCCCCATTTTACCCCTCCTGGTCCTTGCCATCTTCTGAAACTGCCAGCTGTGTTCCTGCCTTTGGACCTTTGTAGCTATAGTTTGTTCTGTTTAATGTTTGGAATACGCGTCACCTGTAACTGCACAGCTCGTTCCCTCAGTGCCTTTACCTCATCAATGTTCCCTCCTCGCTGTGACCTCAGGGAGGACTTCTTGGGCCATCCTATCTAAAATCGCAACTCCCATTCCTTCTTATTCCTCTTGCCATTCTATTTCTTACCTCACTGCTTATTATTACCTAACAATATATTTGACTGACTTATAAATGTTGTCTGTCTTCCTCCACTAGAATTATAGATTCCATGAAGACAAGGATTTTTGTCTTTTTTGTTCTCTGTCACATATCTTGTATTTAAAATAGTGCCTGGAAATAGCAGACGCTCAAGAAATATTCGTGAAATGAATGAGTTTGTGCTTTTATCATTGAGCTGTGTGTTTATCAATTGCTTGATGAGGTATACAAGGCACTGTGTTTAGGCAGATAAAAAGAAATTTAAGATGTGGCGCATATCTTTAAGTTGCTTATAATTTGGTTGGTAAAAGGTACCCATGTGAGAAGATAACTAATGGTTCCATCACTATAAGGTGCAAGGTATATTAAAATTTGTCACATAGAGGGCACAGTGGCAGGTACTAGGGACAAATGAATATGAAAGTACAGTTCCTTCTTTCAAGCTCTTCTAGGCTAATTGTGATGACATAAAGGAAAACAAGCTATACTCAACTGGATGAGCAAGTGCCCAATAA
The DNA here is from genome assembly GCF_032452875.1 of Bos javanicus. Lineage (NCBI taxonomy): Eukaryota > Metazoa > Chordata > Mammalia > Artiodactyla > Bovidae > Bos > Bos javanicus. The sequence continues at coordinate 50,701,766 of NC_083874.1, read as the reverse complement.
TTGGTACAGATGCTGATGGGAGATCAGGTGGGAGGGGTTCATCAGAGAGGCCAGAGGTGGCAGGGTTCACCTTAACACCTGGGTCTGGAAAACCCAGGGAACTCAGAGAGGTCTGGTGTGGCTAGAACATGGGGTGTGAGGGTAGGGAAGAGGGAAGATGAGGCTGGCAAAGTGGATCACAGAGAGCTGGTGAAGGCCCTTCAGTCCTATTGAAGAGTTTGAACTGCGTTCTGTAGGTGGGGAAGAGCCCCCTGAAAAGCTTCTGAAGAGTGGATTGAAGTGATCATGTGTGATGTTAGCTTAGACCTGATGATAGGTCGGGAAGGACTGAAGTCACAGAGTGGTTAGGAAGTTCCTATACTAATTCAGGTGAAAGATGACAAAGGCCTGAAGTATAACAGGAGCTATGAAAAGGGAAAGAAGGTGATGGACTGGAGAGAGTTTGAAGGGAGAGTCAGTGCATCAAGGTGAGTAATTACTCTGAGGGTAGAAGAGGAGGGTTTGGTGAAGATAACGCTGTAGTTTCCGACTTGGGTGACTGGATGGTTCATAGAACAGAGAAAGGAGAATGTGGCCTGAGTTGAGTGGCAGACGCAGGGAGGGTAGAGGTGATGGCAGAGATAGGTGGTTCCTGTTAGTACCCTGGTGAAAGTGAAGTCACTCAATTGTGTCTGACACTTTGCTACTCCGTGGACTGTAACCACCAGGCTCCTCTGTCCATAGCATTTATCCTTGCCTGGAAATTACCCTGGTAGGTCTGCCCTTGACCTCACTGAGTTCCCTGATGTCCGCCTATAGAATATGAATAGTGGCAGGGCCAGGAGGTGTTGAGCCTGTCCCCAGGGCTGACTCCTGGAGCTTCAAGTCACAGCTGCTCCTCTGCCCACTACCTGCAGCGTCAAGGAACAGTGCAGACCAGGCCAATCCCAGCAGTAAGGAGGAGGAGGAGGTGTGGTGCCTGAGGACATCTCCAAGGGCCCAGAGGGGAGCCAACAGGAAGCAGAAAGGAGGCTTGCAGTGCCTGGGAGCCAAGTTCAGCTCAGCTCTATTTTGGGTGACAACATTTACAATGTTCCTTCACCCAGAATCATTCCGCCTGCCCGCCCGCCTTCAGTGTTTCCAGCTGATGGATTCTCACGCCTACTTAACAACTGGCTGGGTTCAGGGGCTCCCGAGCTCACTGAGTGCTGCCTTTCGGTCCCCTCAATGTTCAGCAGAGTGGCCAGGTTGCTAGGCTGGCTCCCTGCATGGCTCTTCAACAGAGGAAGCTGAAAGGGTGGTACAGAACCTGGAAGCAAAGAGAGGTGGTGATAGGAAGTGTCAGAGTTCGGGCACAGAGGTGTGTAGGCAATTGACTTGTGTTTCTGTGCTTCACTTCCTCTGAAAGACCAAATTACCGAGGGAGAAAATGCCTGCTAATGATAATATTTTGTGTTTCCACATCTCATCTAAGAACCTCTGGACACAAGATCTGCTGTTGTCCTAGCTAAATTTGTGGGCATTTATAGTTCATGTTTAAGGCCCTGCAGATATCATGTGGAAGGGACAAGTGTCATTCTTCTAAAATGAAAAACCTGAGTATTATACATTCATTGTAGAAAATACACAGGAGTATAATGAGAAGAATAGAATAATCCCATTATTCAAAGGGAACTCTGGCCAATACATTGATATTGTTGTTGTTTTTTTCTGCTCATGTATGTGTATATTTTTCAGGGTGTGCATAGGCTTGTGTGTGTGCATGCATGTCATCTTTGCCCAGGCTCCCTCCCTCTGGGTGGGTTTAGAACAGCGCTGCATACTCCCTCCACTTCAAAGTGTTCTCACTCAGAGTGTATTTCCCATATAGTCTGGGTGGTTTCCCTCCTACGACTCTCCTCTTTCAAAAATGAAATCACGCTTCTTGTAAAAAGACTGCTAATTTTTTTAGGATGGGGTGATGTTCGGAGAAACTCAGCAGGGGACAGTGTGCAGTGGAGAAGGAGAAATTGCAATGCTATAATAATCTTGCCCCCTGAACAATTCGATTCCAAAGAGCCACAGGGTACCAGGAGAGAACTTTCAGTCCCTTCCCTTTCTCCGTGAGCATTGCTGGATGGGGCAAGACAAGCTAGACTTGCCCTCGAGCTGAGTACCCAGCCATAGTGGATGAGCAGAGAGCTGTGGGCATTACCAAGAAAGCTTTTCAGAGTAATGGGCATCTCTTGAAGAAAGATACCAAGTCACCATAGGCCTCTCTAACCAGCTTGTAAGGTGCAGATTCTCTGCTGATGTTTTTGGTTTGGGTTCACCTGAAAGAATCTGATATGAGGACATGGGTACAGTTTATTTGAGAAGAAATCCCATGAGGCAGAAATGAGGAAACAGTGTGCATGGGAGTGAGGCAGGGGAGGAGGGGGAGCTAATACATGAGGGTAGCATTAAGGTGCCTACTGTGGACAGTGGGGACTCATTTCTACCAGGACTTCCTGAGAACTGCACAGAGTGCCCTGTGGGATTGTCTGCTGGCAAGATGCGAGCCTGGAGCTTTTATCCACTTGCTCCCACTCCCCATTGACTAAGCAGCATCCTTACATGTCAGAAATGGCCCCATGGGGCTGTAGGCTTGAGGTGTGACCCTGTCTGCAAGGATGGGCCTGAGCTCACACAGAACAGCTGTGCAGTAATATCAGGTGGGCCGGGGAAAGTGATGTGGGGCATCAGACAGAGGTTATGCTAGGACTTGCACATTTTAGAACCCTTCTTGGTGTTGCCTATTTGAGCAAACTCTTTCCCCTGTCTTGACTCCTCCTCCTCTCTTCCCCTATTCCTACAATTCTCTGCTCTTATCCCATATTTTGAGTGACAGTATGTTTCTTTGACTCTGGATGGTAGGTGTTGTTTGTTTTCAGCCAACTCCCCAATTCTGAAACCTTTAGCTCAAAATTGTGATTTTAGCCTGCTCAGGAGCAAGCATCGGGCCTCTTGAGAAGCAAGATTGTCTACCTCATGTGATTTTGAGTTCTGCACTTCTTGCCGCATCACTGGTTGAGATAGACTCAAAGATGACAGGGTTGAGAAGAGGAGAGGCAGGTTCTCTTGAGCTGCAGCCCCCTGACTGGATAGGGTTCTGATTCGGATGTAGAGGTGATCTGGTGGGGCTCTGGTCTGGGCTTGGTCTACCAGGAGACCCCAGCACAGGCTTACCTGTGTGTGCCTGAGATGGAGCCATAGGTGGTCCGCCAGGGCTTCTGGTTTGGTCTAAATATGTAAGCATTGACCACGCTAAAGGCCTTTCTGTGACCTCTGTGGTTTTTTTCAGAACAGTATTCTGACGTGTAAGTTTTTGGAGGCTGTATTAGGATTGGTCTCTCATTTTTCTAGTGTAGAAATTAGAGGCTTAGAGAGGTTAAGTGACTCATTCATAGCTGTGTCACTTGTCACTGGTGGCAGAGGGTGCTAAAGCCAGGCCTCCTGACTTCTGACTTCCAGTTCCTGACTTTCCACCTCCCATCGCCCCCCATCAGCCAAAGGACACAGAAACAATATCCACACCCCTCCCCTGCCCCCACACCTGTCTTGTTCTATCTCTAACTTCAGACCTCTAGCCAGGTTGTAGCACTATACAGAGAGGGCCCAGGCTTTCTTCCCCACATCCCTCACCACTTTTAGCTCAGGTCTAGGCAGAGATGTTCAGCGAAAGTGTCCTGGTTTCCCTGGAGGGACAATGCTCAGAGTAGCTGAGTGCCAGGAAGGATTAACTTCGGCCCCTCCGCAGGTGGGACCCCGGCCCCTTCAGAGCGGACCTGTGTTTCTGTGTGGCAGACCTTGGCCTGCAGGCGGCAGGCTTGGCTGTTCTTCATAAGGAAAGTTTATCTGCTTACTTTTCCTGGAAATTTGCTCCATCCTAGGGCTGGTTTCTGGCTGAGGGAGGGCATCTTCTTTAGGACCACTAAGCCTGTACTCTAGGGGCTGCCTTCATCTATTTCTGCTCTGTGGCAGACGCTGCCCCATGTGGCCGAGTAGCTCTGCTGTGTCTGTCCTTCACCAGGGATTAGAGAGTGAGTGGTACCTTCCCTTAACTTCTGCAGCGGGTCTGTTTTGTTGACCTTTGCTCTCCCATCTTCTTCACCAAAGAGCCTGGGAAGTGCTGTTTGGAGACTGAGTCAGCTCACTGCATAACCCCTCAGAGCAGTGTTGCTAGACCATGTGTCTGATGATCTTTAGAAGATCATTCCATTTATTCCCTCTGTTCTTTGAGTTGTCAGAACTTTGAATGTTTAGAGCTAGGGAGTTGAAACAAGTCAAAGGCAGGGACTGAGCTCTAGCAGTGCCTTTGGAGGGGCAAAGGAAAGGGGGGGTCATTTTTATGTTCTTCATTCCTCAAATTAAAATTTGAGGGTTTTCCTACAGTTTCCCCTTGGGCTTTTAAATGAGATTATATAGCAAATATTTATTGGGTGCTAATCACATGTGCCATTATTTTGGGACTTCAAAGCAGTCTCAGAGTGATCTCTGTCTTCAGGCAGCTTCTGTTATAATTGGAGAGACAGGGCACACATGGCAGAGGCCAGGCCAGGCAGGTTTTTCGTGCCAAAGGAAGGGCATGCCTGCTAAGCATATCGGAGTTCTCAGGAGGGAGAGAAAGCACTATGGATAGATCTGGTCAAGAGAAGCCTTCGTGGAAGAAATGAGATTTGAGTCAGGTTCCTGAAGGGCATGAGATTTTCTTACAGTAGGTGTTACAGCAGTGTCCCTTCGGAATAAGTCTTTATTGCACATTTTTTTAACACGTTCATCATCACCAATGTAAGAATCCTAGGGATGAGGTTGTTTAGTTTCTAGGTGTTCATCAGAGCATTGTTTATAATGCCAAAGATTGGAGACAACCTAAATATCCATCAATGAGGCATGAGTTCACTAGCTTATGGCCTCCCATAGTCACCATATTGTGAAACAACCATGCAACCATCACACATCATTTTTGCAGAAATTCACTAATTGACATTAAAAAATATTCACAATAGATTAGTCAGTGACAAAAAATATATCAGGTTTCAAAATACTATGTCCAGTAGGACAAATACAAATTTGTATTTGTTAACATGGTAACATGCTAGAACATGATGGTTTTGTTAATTTTTTGGCTTATCCATTTTCTGTTTTTGCTGCATGTCCATTGACTATTCAGTAAATAATTTCTGATGTTTCCCCTCTGTTTCAACAAAAGAATTGGAATGTCCTGTAACAATTTTGGGTGGACTGGTCCAGTGGAGTCACCTATCCCTTATTCTGTGGAGATGATTGCCCTTAGTTCACTCTGGTCTTTGGTTCCTGAAAAGATAAGTTGTCTGGCAGAGATGGGAGGCACTGGGTAGCCTGCTCATTTCTGGGCCAGAGAGCAGTGCCTGAGAGAAAGCCTCTAAGTGCTCCTTCCAGTTGTGGGAACCTACATATTCCCCCAGCGTGCGGCAACTGGAGCTGAGTGGCTCCTGTTGGCGTATGTGGGAGCCCTGTGTTTTCAATCCAGTCTTCTTCATACTTTGTATTCTAGTCAGGGCATCAGTGCTGCCCACTGTCTAGCTAATTACAGTGCTGGGAATAAAAAGGTGCTTTTGAGATTCCAAACCTCTGAGCTTACAAGACCAGGGGGGATAGAATCCATCTTTTGGCAGTAGAGGTGGGAGATAGCATCTCTGTTCCCTGAAAAGCTCATTCGGATAACCTGTTTGGTCTGGATGCTGTGTCTGCAGTGGCTGTCCTATGAATGTCACATTTGGAGATTTGGGTGCTTGCATTTTCTTCCCTTCCAACAGGTTTGAGATTAATGTGTACAGTATCCTAATTTGAATGCTAATTAGTATTTTAAAAATACCCCTTTTATCATATCATTTCCCAAATCTAAAACCTTCCGTCTCTCCTCATTGCCTCTAGGCTCGAGTCCAGACTCCCCAGCCTGGCATCTAAGGCCTTCCACATTCTAACCTACCCTTGCTCCACACCCTTATTCCCACTACTGGCCTCCTTTAACCCTTTGCAGTTCATCAGAGCCCTTCCGTTCATTTTTTGGCCCCCAATACGTTTGCATGCAGACTCCTGTGTGTCCCTCTTCTCTGAATTGCCCTCTTCTTGTCAGTTTTACTCTTCTTTCCCAGGCCAGCTCAGCTCTTTCCTACAGTGATCCCTCCTGGGCTAAATGCTTTACTGTCTGTACTACTCTATTTGGCATTTTTAAAAACTGGGGTAAAAACCATGTAACAGAAAAATTACCACCTTAACCATTTTTAAAAAGGTTTTTGTGTGTGTGTGTGTGTGCGTGCTCCATTTTTAAAGTCTGTATTGAACTTGGTACAGTGTTGCTTCTATCTTATGTTTTGTTTTTTTGGCCACGAGACATGTGGGATCTTAGCTCCCCAACTGGGGATAGAACCTGCACCTCCTGTGTTAGAAGGTGAAGTCTTAATCACTGGACCACCAGGGAAGTCCCACCATATTAACCATTTTTAAGTGTGCAGCTCAGGAGTGCTAAGTTCACTCACATTGTTGTGTTACAGATCTCTAGAGTTTTTCATCTTGCAAAACTGAAACTCTATACCCCATTTTGCTTTATTTGGCATTTTATCAAGGATCCTGTTGTGATATCATAAATGTTGAACCATTTATTTGAAGTAGCATTCAGTGAGCTCCAGTGTTCCAGGTAAGTCCTCAGTAGGGTCTAGGGCAATCCGAAGCTAGAAGAGACACAGCCGTCAAACACAAAGCGTTCACAATTGTTGTGGAAGAAGAGTTTCTGTGTCATTTTTGTATATCTCATGTCCTTAAATAGATGATCTGGGAGGCCTCTTCCTATGAACCACAACAATTTCTGTTTGGAGCAAGGCAGAATACTAAACAAATACTAAATAGATTTAGTCCCTGGCCTCCCTATGACACTCAGGATAAAGCTAGGCATCCACTTACCATGTGTTATTCGGTAATTGCATGTGCTGATGTAAATGTGTTCTTGAGCTATTTGAGAGGTCTTTTTGTGCTCCTACTAGACTGTGAATTATTTTAAAAGAAAGAACCTTGTCTATTCTTTCTTCATAACAAGCTTACTCTTATTATTTTGTTTTATAATAAACACAGTGTGTGCTTGTCAAAGAAATAAGAAAGCAGAGCAGAAAATACAGACAAGCAAAGGAACATGCATACCAGTAATTAATGTAGTCTCACTCACCCACAGTAACTGCTGTTCACTCTGTGCTCTGTCCTTCCAGATATTTGACTCTTCAGACTTGGACATATATACCGATGCATTTTTAAACAAAAGTAAAATCCTATCATGGATACGTACTCCTTTTATTAGTGTAGTATGGTTTAAATATCTTTACCTGTCAACAGACAAATTTCTATAATATAGTTTTGATACAGCAAATGTTTATTAAAGACCTATACTGTGGCAGGGGCTTCCCTGGTGGCTCAGTGGTAAAGAATCTGCCTTCCAATGCAGGAAATGTGGATTCAATCCCTAGGTCAGGAAGATTCCCTAGAGAAGGAAGTGCATCCTACTCCAGTATTCTTGCCTGGGAAATCCCATGGACAGAGGAGCCTGGTGGGCTACAGTCCATGGAATCACAAAAGAGTCGAACACGACATAGCAACTAAACGACAACAGCACTGTGGCAGGCACCCATTTAGATGTTAAGAATAAACAATGAAGAAAGCTTTCTTGAAGGTTACATTAAGGGTTGGGGTTAGAGGAGATGCTAATAAAATGAATGAATGAACAGAATAATTCCATATATTAACAAGAGTTATTAAGAACAAGTGATGTGAGGCTGTCTGGGGCACTACTTTAGATCAGATGGTCCAGGAAAGTCTCTCTGAAGAAGGAAATGTTGGACTGAGATCTTAATGATGCTGAGAAGCTACCATATAGAGATCAGGGGGAAGAACATTTCAGAAAAAAAGAGCAGCTAATAAAGGACCAAAGCTTGGGAATAAGCTTGGCATGTTTGAGGAACTATGAGAAGGTCACTGTGGCTACAAGAGAGTGAGAAGAGGGGGAAATTGTGTATTAAGTCAGAGGTGGGTGTAGATAAGACTTTTTATAGGGTCCTATTGGGCCTTGTAAGACCTGGTCAAGACTTTGGATTTTATTCTAAGGTCAGTGAGAAGCTGTTGGAGGAAACTGGGATGATTAGATTTGTTTCAAGAAGATTGTGCTCCATAAATGTAATTCACCTCATTAACAGATTAAAGAGAGACGAAATCCCCACCTCATTATCTCATTAGATTCAGAGAAAACTTTGATAAAAATCAACACCCAAAAGAGGAAAACACCACACAACAATCTGTTGTCTTCACCAAGTAGATTACAAGAGGGGAAAAAAGATTCAAAAGGCATATTTAAGAATTAAGTAAATGCTTATCACTAAGTGAAAGAAGTCAATCTGAAAAATCTCCATATTGATTGCAAGAATCCAACTATATGACATTCTGGAAAAGGTGAAACAATGGAGACAGTAGAAAGATCATTGTTTGCTAGGGGCTGGAGCAGAGAGAAGAATGAATAGGGAGAGCATGGAGGATTTCTAGAGCAATTAAAATTCTCTGTACGACACCACAGCAATGGATACTGTCATTATTTTGGTTTATTTGTTCAAACCCATAGAATGTACAACACCAAGAGTCAGCTATAATGTAAACTGTGGACTTTGGCTTATTATGATGTGTCAAAATATTATGATATGGCAACATATCCATCAGTTGTAACAAATGTACTGCTCTTGTGGGGGTTGATAATATTGGGGGATGTCATACATATGTGGGGGCAGGGTATATGGGAAATCTCTGTAACTTCCCCTCAATTTTGCTGTGAATCTAAAAAGCTCTTTGAAAAAAAGTTTTTTTTTTTAAAAAAATACTTCTATTACTTTAAACTTAAAAAAAATTTTATTTTACATTGGAGTATAGTTGATGAACAATGCTGCGTTAGTTTCAGATATACAGCAAAGTGATTCAGTTATACATATACGTGTATCTATTCTTTTTCAAACTCTTTTCCCATTTAGGTGTTATAAAAATATTGAGCAGAGTTTCCTGCGCTCTACAGTAGGTCTTTGCTGGTTATCTATTTTAAATACAGCAGTGTGTACATGTCAATGCCAAACTCGCAAACTATCCCTCCTCCCCACCCTTCCCCACTGGCAACCACAAGTTTGTTTTCTAAGTCCCTGAGTCTATTCTGTAAATAGGTTCATTTGTATAATTTTTTAAAAGGAGTCTTAATTATTTTTTTAAAAAGACAAATTAGGCAATACTAAACCTGGCATGCTGCGATTCATGGGGTTGCAAAGAGTCAGACACAACTGAGTGACTGATCTGATCTGATCTGAAACCATAGTGTTTAGAGATTCATTTTTGGGTGATAAAACTACCTCCCAAAATAAGGAGGTGATTACCAAAAAGTCAACAGAACAGTTACTCTTAGGTAAGAGGAAGAAGGGGCTTATAAGGGAATGGACCCAAGTAAGGCTTCTGGGGTGGCTGGCTTTGTCTTCTTTCATGGAGGTTGTTTACAGAGCTGTTAGTGTCTTGCTTGCTCTCTGTTTCAGAACCAAGGAAAGACTTTGCTGAAATGCTAGTCTTATAATAATTAAACTGTATATTTGTTTTGTACTGTTTTCTACATTTGTGTTATTTTAGCTGTTAAAAAAAGTTCTAAAAATTCAATAACCAATCTTGATAAAATAGAATGAAAGGGAATTTCCTCACCAGACAAGAGTGACTATAAAAATACTAGAGCAAACAGTTTATTTTTTCTTTTAATGGTAGGGGTTTGCAGTTTTATTTAGTTAATTAGTTAGTTGTGGCTGTGCTGGGTCTTCACTGCTGCATGGGCTTTTCTCTAGATGCAACAAGCAGGGGCTACTCTTTAGTTATGGTGAGCAGGTTTCTCATAGTGGTGGCTTCTCTCGCTGTGGAGCATGAACTCTAGGGCTTGAGAGCTTCGGTGGTTGTAGCACGTGGGCTCTAGAGCACAGCCTCAGTAGTTGTGACACACAGGCTTAGTTGTCCCAAGGGATGTGGGATCTTCCTGGATCAGGGATTGAACCTGTGTCTCCTGCATTGGCAGGCAGATTCTTTACCACTGAGCCACCAGGAAAGCCTTAACAATTTAAGTGGGGAAATGTTAGAAGTATTCACTTTAAAATCAGGAAAGAAACAAAGGTTCCCTTTATCAGTAGTGCAAAAATATAAGAAAAAGAAGTGAGAAGCATACAAATTAGAAAGGGAGAAATGAAATAGTCATTATGTGCATTATGTTTCATTTGTACAGAAAATCCCAAACAGTATACAAATGATTAGAAATAATAGAATTTAGCCAGTTAGCTTGATATAAGATTAATATGGAAAACTTATTTGTTTCATACACTAAAAACGAGCTACAAAAGAGGAGAATTTAAAATGTGATGAGACAAAATGAAATACGTAAGAATTCATCTAATAAAAGGTGTACAAGTCTTCTACAGGAAAAAAAAAGTTGCAGTTTCATTAAGAGGGATTAAAAGAAGAACTAAATAAGTAGAGGGAGATATCATACTTATAGATAGGAAATTTTAATATCATAAAGATGTCAATCCTCCAGTTCTTCTCTATTTGATCTGCAGATTCAAATTAAAACCCCAACAGGATTTTTCATGTTACCTGATAGGGTTTCTGAAATTCCCAAAAAAGAAAAGTGGGAGGGAAGACTTGCCCTGGCAGATATCAGGGCTTATTATGAAACTAAGCTAACTAAGACAGTGTGTGGTATGGGCACGAGGGTACACAAATTGACCAAAACAATGGAGTTCAGAAACAGGCTCAAATAGATACGGAACTTTGGATTATGGTAGAAGTAGAGTGCCAAATCAGCAGGGAAGTAAAGAAACATATAATAAATGGAGGTTGAAAATAATCGTATACTAAAAGGTAAAATTGGATCCCTTCCTCACACCATATAAAAACCATTAACTCCAGATGGTTTAAGGATTGAAATGTAAAAAAAAAACAAAAACCTACAACTTTAAAACTATTAGTAGAAAATATAGGTGATTGTCTTTTAGAATTTGAGTAGGGAAAGATTTTTAAATAAAACACAAAAATGCCAACTACAAAAGAAAAATAGATACATGTGACCATATTACTATTAAGAATTTTTATACATCAAAAAACATTTTAAAGAACATGAAAAGATAATTTACAGACTGGGAATAGATTTTTGCACCACACACAATCAGCAAAAGGTTAGTGTTAGAAATACATAAAAACAGGGGCTTCCATGGTGGTCCAGTGGCTAAGACTCCATACTCCCAACGCAGGGGGCCCAGGTTTGATCTCTGATCAGGGAACTAGATCCCACATGCTGCAACTAAGACCCGGCACAGCCAAATAAATGAATAAGAAATATATAAAAACAATTCCTAGAAAGTACGAAAAACACTAACAACCCAAATGAAGAAAAGCGAAAAAAAATGGATGAATGATGTAAAGCATTTCACAGAACAGGAAGCACTTAAGATCCATACAAATATGAAGAGATGTTCAATGTCATCAGTGATCAGAGAAGTGCAAATTAAGACTGCAATTAGATAATTTTTGGTACCTATTTGATTGGTAAAATTTTTTAAGTTTTGTGATATTAAGTGTCAGAAAGGAGGCAGATCCACAGTCTCTTCAAAACTGCTGATGGGAGTGTAAATTAGTGAACAATTTGGAAAACAATTAAAGTTTAACATTCATATACCCTAAAATGCCAACATTCTGCTCCTAGATACATATCTAAGAGAAACTCTTGCATATATACAATAAGTGGACCAGAATGTTCATGGCAGCATTATTTACAATAATAATAATTTAGGAAAACCCCCTAAATGTCCATTAATGAGAGACTAGGTCTATAAACACAATGGAATATTAGGCAGCAGTTTAAATGAATGAACTATAGTGACATTCAAAAGATAATGCATGTCACATGTTTTTTTCATTAAATAAAAAATAACTTTAATAAAATATACATATTTAGGAATTTCATAGATGCAATAACAATATATACAAAATTTAAAAAGGGAATGAGGATTCAGGATGATAGCTGTCTGGTATGGGAGAAGGAGATAGGATGGGTGGGAGCCAAATGGTTCGATGCCGGTGGTTGTCAAGATCCTAGCTTTTACATTAGGTGGTGGGTTTATGAGTGCTTATTATGTTAAAACAAAAACAGTTACCTAGGTAGCCAGTCATCAAGCTAGCCAGCCCTGGCTGCTGTGTGGTTGAAGGGGGTAAAAGTAGGAGCAAGGTGACCAGTTAGGAGGCTGCAGAGTAGTCTGGGGGAAGGGGCTGCTTTGAACTCAGATAGTGGCAGGTGTGTTTGAAAATAATGGACGGAATCAGAACACATTTGGGAGGTAAGGGGGGACTTGCTCTACTGGCTTAGATGTGGGAAGTAAGGCATAATCTATTCCATGAAGCTCCATCATTTATTTAACAATCTGCTCATATAGTCTAGATGGTTTACAATTTTTTTTGCCCCCAAACATGTCTAAAATGAACATTCTTATAACTTAATCTTCATACATCTTGAATTAATTTCTTTTTTATCTTGAATTAATTTCTTAAATTCAGTTTCCAGAAGTGAAATTGTTATACCAAAGGATATGTGAAATTGTTATACCAAAGGATATTTAATAAGGCTTTTGATACCTGTTGCCGAATTACCTTCCTGAAAGGTTGTGCTCTTGTAGCTCCTGCTAGCAGTATGAACCGCTACCCACCAGGGAGGGTTGTTCCATCCTTTTCTCCTTCAAGAGCTCTGTGCTCAGAATGGTCTCACTGCAGCTAAAGGCATGTGTATCTTCCTAGTAATTTCCCCAGGGATAATTTTTGTGTGTTTGTTTGGTCTCCCTTTGGCCAGGATCCTTAACATTCAGAGAGCATTCCCTGCTTCCTGCAGCGGACATCCTTAGAGCTTTGAACTCCTGCAAGGGGTCCTTCTCTGGAGCATGCAGTCCAGGACATGAGATGACTTCATCTCCCTCTCCTTGGGAAAGGCTCATAACATGTGGCTCAGAGAGATCCCTTCCCTTCTTTTCTGCAAGAGTCTTCCACTCAGACTCTGCCCATCCCCAACCCTTCAAGACCCTTGAGGATTTCTAACAAATTTAGGAGTTTTTCTGACTCACTCAGGTAAAGCTTAAGCAGGCATGTGAGATAAGTAATCAATCAATGACTAAAATTCATGTACCCCCAGAGCCTCTGGAGCTGTGCTGTCCAATGCAGTAGCCATTAGATGCAATTTAAATTGGAATTTTAAATACTTAAAAATAAATAAAACTTTACATTCAGAGTCTCAGTTACACTGATCACATTTCAAGTGCTCAGTATGGAACATTTCCATAGCCACACTAAGTTCTATTGGCTGGCACTGCTGAAGCTGGGTTACTCAGGAAATATTCCCAGCAGTCCTTTTAGGTGCAGGGTTGGGATGGTCAGTGAGAGTGGGTGAAAGTTATTGGTATCAACCAATATGACTTGCTAGGTTTCTCTTTGCTGATCCAGAAATAGGTTCTCATCACATCTAGGTTCTTTTTACCTTTTCCTCACTGGCCCTGAACAAGGGACTCCAATTCTACTACTGTTATGTCTTAAGACCTGTGATTATGTGTATTTTATAAGAAAAACCTTGATGACCAGTTCACGACATTGACCAAACCAAGCCAAAGCCCTTTGCCTCCAGTGCAAAGTCCTAGAAGGGAAATCCCATGGGGGCTGTGCCTGATGTGCAAACAGCCTGAGGTTTCTCCACGGTTTGCACTGGACCTAAGGACGAATGTTGGACTGGAGCCAGAAATTCATTCCTTTCTGTTACCTCAGTTTCTTCCTGTGTAGGATGGGGATGAAGCTGCATCCTAAGATGCAAGAAAGGAGTGCTTAGGGATGATGAAGCTCCAGGTTCTATCTTTTTACTGCCCTAGAGTTGTGCACCATGTCCTCTGCCCATGTCCATACCCTGCATATGTCCAAACTCCGCTATAAGAAGCAGCCCTTCCCAATGGCCTAAATATAGGCCTGGGAGCCCCGAATGCCACATTCGAGTCTTGGCTTGTACGCTGACTCATGATATGACTGTGTAAGTCACTTCCCCTCTCCTCCTAATGGGCCATCAGGAGTGGGGGGAGGACCATGGCCCTGAGTCACCTCCCAGAGAAGAGATAATTAGGGCTCATTGAGGCAGAGAGGTGGCAGGCTGAAAGGATGACAGAAGGAGCGGATCTAGTGAGGGCTCAGAGGAGGGGCCCAGTGTTCACACTACCCAGGAGAGCTCTCTGCTTAGGTCTGGAAGCCTGGGATCTGTTAGCTTCAGAAGGTCTGTACACTTCCTTGAATTATGAACGAGAGTATGCGGGTACAAGTGTGCATGCATTTTTCTGTGGAGGGTCCATATTTTCATCATATTCTCAGTGAGTTAAGCTAACCGTCAGGAGGTTCTAAATTACAGCCTTCGGAGGTCTGGCTGCTTGGCCTTACTGGGTGCTGAGGGAAGGAGCTGCCCTTCCTGCCTAGGGAGGAACAGTGAGGACCAGGCTTCCCCAGAGCTCAGGGGGCAGCTCTGCTGAGTGAAGCTCTGAGAACAACCCATGCAGAAGGGCCTGGCCAGCAAGTATTTCATGAGTCTGTACCAATGACCCAGCACCGTCAGGCCCCTGGGGTGGAGCTGAAATACTTTGTGGCTCGTTTTCATCTCTCATCTCCTACCCCTAAGGTCTGCTTCTCCCAGATGTTTGGCCCCAAATGAGGATTTTATCTATGTGTGCACACCCCAGAAGATAAGGCAGGAGTGCACGCGCCGTGAAAACAGTCATCTGAGGAAGCCATTTGGGGAAGCGGAAAGGCTGTTAGGCTGGCTGAGGGCACCTGGGTCCTAATTCTGATATCGACCTTAAATCAGTCACGTTGTGACATTGGTTGTCACTTAGCTTCTCTGTGTTTATTATGCCGTCTATAAAATGGGCTAACTTGGGGACTTCCCTGGCAGTCCAGCAGTTAAGACGCTGTACCTCCAATGAGGCACAGGTTCAATCCCTGGTCAGGGAATTAAGATCCCACATGCCACATAGCCAAAAAAAAAATAAAGGCTAACTTCCTCTGCCCTGATACTGACAGTGGCTGTTTTGAAAAATGAAAGGGAATTTAATATAAATTAGCACTTGTTGTGTTTTCTCATTTTAAAGCTAATATATGCTCATGGTAGGAAATATGGAAAACTCAGAAACATGTCATGAAAAAAAGAAAACTCATTCACAATTTCACCATGCTGAAATACATCCTCTTATGAAGCCTTAGTAATCTTCCTTCCAAGTCATTTTTCCATGTATATATATTTTTCTTCCTTATTAGATCTTAATGTTCATATACTTTTATATACTGCTTTTCTCCCCCATTATCACAATGTGCTTATTTACCCAAATCATTAATTATTCTTCAGAAACCTGATTTTTTAAAGGCTGATGTTTCATCATCTGAAAGAGTCAAAACTTTATTGAACAAATCCCCAAGTATAGGCCACTTATAAACTGCTTCTAAATATTTCATTATTATAAAGAATGCCATGTTGGGAGTTCCCTGGTGGCCTAGTGGTTATGATTCTGGGCTTTTGCTGCTGTGGTTTGGGTTCAATTCCTGGTCAGGGAACTGAGACCCTACAAGATGCATGGTGTAGCCAAAAAAAAATGAAAACAAACAAGCAACAACAACAAAATGCTGCGTTGAACAATCTTATAGTTAAATCATTGATTCATCTCTCTCTCTTTACAGTAAATTCTTAGATATTATATATATATTTATATATGTAATGATACATCTGCAAGGCATTGATGAGAATGGATGAATACATTCATCATGAATGTATAGCCTTATACACCCATTGCAATAGGCATTTTTGTATATATGAAGTGAATATTTCCATGATCCTGGTGGGGAGATAGGGGTAGGGGTAGAATTTTGCAATAGAACTAGTGCCTATTTCTCTTTCTTTTTTAGAGTTGTCTTATGCCAGAAAAACAAATCATTTATGGTAAGAAACTCTGTAGTATGAGAGGGCAGGGAGTTTAGGCAAAGCATCATTAAAAAAGGAACGAACAAACAAGCTCTCGCCTAAGTGTTTGAAACTGTGGGTTCCAGTCCACACCCTACATAAATTGTTCATAACACGAGCAGGTCACATTATTTCTGGGGCTTGGGGAGACAAAACCTATCTGATGAAGGAATGTTGTGAAGATGTCATGAAATTGTGTGAACTCACCGAAGGTGTCACAGTGTAGGAAAGGTTATTTCACCATCTTTTATAACGAGATGATGGGCTGGTGGGAGGAGGAGAAACAACAAAGAAACAGAGGCAAAGAAGGCCAGTTTCTGAGGGACTGAGGGGGCAGTGAGGCTGGAAAGCCTCACAGGGAGCATGATCGAGGCCCGGCATAGGATTGCCCTGAGAAGGAGCAGCACCCGGATGGGCCAGGGCCCCCTTTAGGCTGGGCCTTGCCCTGGGTCAGTTCTGCCCTGGGGAACCACTCCCAGCTTAAAGCGCTGATGCATCACAAGAAACAGGGACCCTCCTCATTTGTCCCTCGGTGCCTTGGGGTTCCACCCTCTGTAAGGCAGTTTTAGTGGCTTGTCTGGTCAAACTCACAGCCACCTTCTCTTTCAAATCTTAAGATAGGCTGGGTCCTGGGCTGTGGGAATGGGGCAGGGAGGCCACTCTGATCCATCTGCTTACCTCAAGCACAGAATCTGAGAGAATCATCCCAGAATATCTTGGGTGAGGTGGTTCCTCCCTGTCCACAGGAATGTGCAACACTCCCCACCCTCATCAGCCAGATACCGAGTGTCATAAACAGAGGCAGTGGTACTGAGCAGTTGGGCCAGTTAATCCCCCAGACGTCAGGGCCTGGCCTGGCAGAGATGGGAATGAGGCTGATAAAGCCTGATGAAGGGGAGCCATGGGAGGACATGGATACGGAGTGGATGGTATGTACCCCTGTTAAGGCAGCTCATAAAAGTCACCCCTGGGTGTGGCTGCTTCTTAGCCAGCTGAGAATCCGTAGACAGAAGGGCTGGTCTTCAAAGTCTGTCCTCCCAGCTCTCTGTCCTGGGGGAAAGCAGGCACCTTGTAGGGAGGTGGGAGGAAGGTAGAACCTATGAACTGGAAAGAATTACCGGAATTCACTGAGCCCATCCTGAGCTGGGAGAGACACGGAAGCACACGGTCCCAACCCTCAAATAGCTTTAACCTGGCTCCCCAGTCTTGGCAGTCATCTGCTGGTCATTGTGCCACTTCTCTGTGCTGGCTGACTACAATTTCTGGAAAAGCATCTAATGAGCAACTGGAGACACTATAAATGCACTCAGTCATGTGGTGCAGGCTAGGAGTGCTGTAGGAGTTCAGAAAAGGCAAAGATCTGCGTGGGCTGAAGGGATCAGAACAGGCTTCAGAGAGAGCAGGGCCAGGGCCCAATGCTTGAAGGTTCAGATCTGTTGTAAAGAGGGAGGGAGGAAGAAGGGAGCAGTGTTAGTGAAGATGAGAGCATCCCCGGATAGCGATGAAGCTGATGAGGCCAGTCCGCCTGGTACCCAGGCTTGTGTGGGGACGCTTGGGGTTGGGGAGCAGTGGGAGGGCGGGGGAGGCAGCCAGATTGTAGATTGCTTTGAATTCTAGGCAGAGGAGTTTAGTCTTCGCTTTATAGCAAATAGAGAGTAGGAAGTATCCCTATTGTGAGGAAGTGTAGAAAGCCATGCCTTGCTGATTACTCCCACGGAAGTAATTCATTTTGCCCTCATCGAGGCTTCCCAGCTCCCCCAAGCCATGGAAGCATCTTCTGAGAGCCGAGCTGTACTAGGCTTGCATGGCCTTGAGGGTGGCTGCAAGCCCCTCTTTCTCTAGCAGCACCTCTATAAGTGGCTCCCTGAACTCTTTCCTGCACTCCTGGCTCGAGGTTGGCAGGCTAAGGTTTGTCAGCATCGGGGGCAGAAGGGAGGGCAGACGTATTAGGTGCTTGCTTGGAGCTCAGCTCTATGCTGAGCAGACATAAACAGGACCCAGCCTCATGCAGAGCTTGACGAGCTTCCCTTTAGGCTTCCTGAAGCCTTCGGAGCTGTAAGGAAGACAGCATCCTGGAACCAGGACATTCTAGGTGAAGTTCTGGAAGTTCTGGGACCTGCCCCTTTACGACTTCCTTATTCTTTTGTTTTTAAACTTTTCGGCCCCACCGTGCCAAATGTGAGATCTTAGTTCCCTGACCAGGGATCGAACCTGTGCCCCCTGCAATGGAAACAGAGAAGTAGTGGACAACTAGGGATGTTCCACTACTTCCTTATTCTTTTTTATATTTTTTAACCTCCTTATTCTTTTTTTAAAATAAATAAATTTATTTTAATTGGAGGCTAATTACTTTACAATATTGTAGTGGTTTTTGCCACACATTGACATGAATCAGCCATGGGTATACATGTGTTCCCCATCCTGAACCCCCCTCCCACCTCCCTCCCCATCCCATCCCTCAGGGTCATCCCAGTGCACCAGGCCTGAGCACCCTGTCTCATGCATCAAACCTGGACTGGCGATCTGTTTACATATGATAATATACATGTTTCAATGCTATTCTCTCAAATCATCCCACCCTCACCTTCTCCCACAGAGTCCAAAAGACTGTTCTATACATCTGTGTCTCTTTTGCTGTTTCACATATAGGGTCATTGTTGCCATCTTTCTAAATTCCATATATATGCGTTAGTATACTGTATTGGTGTTTTTCTTTCTGACTTACTTCACTCTGTATAATAGGCTTCAGTTTCATCCACTTCATTAGAACTGATTCAAATGCATTCTTTTTAATGGCTGAGTAATATTCCATTGTGTATATGTACCACAGCTTTCTTATCCATTCGTCTGCTGATGGACATCTAGGTTACTTCCATGTCCTAGCTATTGTAAACAGAGCTGCGATGGATGTTGGGGTACACGTGTCTTTTTCAATTCTTAACCTCCTTATTCTTGAGGGATGTGGTTTAGAAGCAGAACTTCAGCCAGGCTCTACCAGCTCCCAGACTCTCTGGATTGGTCTCCCTGTGTTCAGGGAAGGGGGAGGGCCGCAGAGGCACAGCGGCAGGCATGCTGACCCTGGCCAGCATGGTGTGCTAAGGCTCACACAAGGGAGAGGCTGAGCAAGGAGGGAAGCAGCTGCTAGAAATGCTGGCCCCCTCTCTCATGGCTCTGTAGGTGGGTAGACTACATTTACTTGCCTTGAACTCTAGCTGTTGATGTGGGAAAAATGACTCAGGCCCCCTTCTGGGAAAGGGGGCTGTTGGAGGAACAGGACAGTTGGGGGTGGGGCGGGGGCCAAGTTCAGACTGGCCCCATGGGCAGCACGCTCTCTCAGGCCACAGCGCCTGTGGGGAGCCCCGCCTGAATCCTGCTGCCTCTATTCCGGGCTCTCGTTTCTAGATCAGACACACCACAGGAAGCCCTTCTGTGCCCCACGGTGGGAAGCTGCTGCCACTGTTGATGCTCTTGCCAGCTCTTTGCAGCCACAGCTGCACCCGGGGAGCTGTGACTTAGTCTCCGTGCCACTCCTGCACCCACGGAGAAGCCTCTGCAGAAACCTCTTTGCACAACCAGGCTCCTCATAGGGGGTAATCAAGTAAGAGATGCATAGATTTCAGCCACTTGGGAAACAAAAATAGGAGGGAGATTCCCTAGGGAAAAAGAGATGCCTGGTTTGGGATTGGGGCTGGATTTGGAGTGGTAGAGGGAAGGGACAGAGAAAGAGACTGGGGATGGATTCTGTACTGGAGCCAAACGATTATGGAGAGTGGGGTTGGTGTCAGGTGGAGTCCATCACATCTGAACAAATGGATCTCTCCAGAGAGGCCCCCATCCTTTCCAGGCTATTCTTTCCCCAGAGCTCAGTGGAGGTGGGGCACTAAAGAGCCTCTGGAGGGCTTGGACTCTCCTTGGAAGGCAGATGATCTGCCTGTTCCTCATCTTTTAAGGACATCTGCCTGGGAAGCGTGGGCATAGGAGTAGGGTGTCTGTCCCAGAGAAGACACCCTGAAACAGATGTGCACTGGGAGCGGATTTGAGCTCCTTTGCCTAGACATTCTTACGCGTCGAAGGGTTAGGCTCTTTATCCTAAGGACAGCCTTAAAGGGCGCAAAACAAGGTAGAAGGGAGAATTTGGGTATTTTGGTGATGCACTGAATATCCTGTGAATTAACAAGAGGAATCCCCTGGAAAAGTAGGGATGAATAACTTTGGGACAATCATTTGTCTTGATCTGAGGTGGAGCACCTGCCTGGAGTCAGGGGAAAGCTGGGCTGCCTCACCTGAGGTTCCTGGCCTACAGAATGGCTGAGACAATCTCATGGGCTGTCATCACCAAATTCATCTGCCTCCAGATGTTTGGGGAGGGAGGGGAACAAAGAGACAGTGATCCTCAGAAATGCCGTGAATGCGACCATATGGAGGGAACATCCTCAGAATCTGATGGGCCTTAGGGTTTTGTTTTGTTTCTGGCTTTACCAAATTTCTTAGTTTCCAACAAAATATTTTCACAGATAGTCCCTCTGTTAGTTATCTATACCTCCATTAAAAAAAAAAAAATAGCCTTAAAACTCAGTGGTTTAAAACAACAAACATTTGTTATCTCTCAGTTTCTGTGTTTTGAGAATCCAGGTGTGACTTAGCTGCATGCTTCTGGCTCAAGGCACCTCCTGAGATTGCAGTGCAGCTGTCATCCAGGACTGCTTTTATCTCAAGGTCCAACTGGGGCCAAAGGATCTTCTTCTCAGCTCATTCACATGTTACTGGCAGGTTTCAGAAGACCTGCTTCCTAGCTCCCTCATAGGAGCCTCTTCATGGGGCTCCCTTACAGCATGGCAGCCCGCTTTCCCCAGGACACATGATCCAAGAGGGAAGCCATAGTGTTTTCATACCCTCATCTCAGATACAACATCCTGTCATTTGCCATTGTTTGTTAGAGGTGGGTCAGTAAATCCAGCCCACACCCAAGGAGAGAATATCACACAAGAGCATGAATACCAGAAGGTGGGGATTAGTAGAAGCTGGCTGTTGCGTCTTTCATTTCAGCCTTACAATCACTCCATGCTCTCAACAAGGAGAAATAGCCCACAAGTCAGCAGGAAAAGGAGCTCTAGAGAGGGACGGCATCTGCCCAGGATCACAGAGGTACCGAGTGGTAGATTAGAATTTGAATCTTGGTGTTCATCTGGTTTCAGATCTAGTGTGTTTCTCTGTTGCCTAGATGCCTGTCAAACCCACTGCCCACAGTTACGAGCTGGAGCAGACTTGAGTTGACTGGGTATTAGGGGCTTTGATGCTGGTAGATTTCCTGCTTGATTCTTCCTGGTCGTTTGCAGATTCTCAGGGACATAGCTCACCATCATTCTCTTCTATAACAAGCACAACTTCTACTGTACTCTTTATTGTTTTAAGTAAATCTTTATAAGTTTTAGGTTTACAGAAAAGTTGTAAAGATAGGCCAGTGTGCTTAGTCACTCAGTTGTGTCCGACTCTTTGTGACCCCAGGGACTGTAGCCCACCAGGCATCTCTGTCCATGGGGATTCTCCAGGCCAGAATACTGGAGTGGGTTACTATTTCCTTCTCCAGGGGAACTTCCCAACCCAGGCATCGAACCCAGGTCTCCTGCATTGCAGGCAAATTCTTTACCAACTCAGCTAGGAGGGAAACCCTAAGATAGGCCAGAGAGTTTCCATATATCCTAACCCAGTTTTCCCTATTACTGTCCATCTAGTCAAGGCTAGATGGTGGTTAGATGTGGTTTTTCCAGTGGTCATGTATGGATGTAAGAGTTGGACTGTGAAGAAAGCTGAGCACCGAATAATTGATGCTTTTGAACTGTGGTGCTGGAGAAGACTCTTGCGAGTCCCTTGGACTGCAAGGAGATCCAACCAGTCCATCCTAAAGGAGACCAGTCCTGGGTGTTCATTGGAAGGACTGATGCTCAAGCTGAAACTCCAATACTTTGGCCACCTCATGCGAAGAGTTGAATCATTGGAAAAGACCCTGATGCTGGGAGGGATTGGGGGCAGGAGGAGAAGGGGACAACAGAGGATGAAATGGCTGGATGGCATCACCGACTCGATGCACATGAGTTTGGGTGAACTCCAGGAGTTCATGATAGACAGGGAGGCCTGGCATGCTGCATTTCATGGGGTCGCAAAGAGTCGGACATGACTGAGTGACTGAACTGAACTGAACTGAAGTTCTTATATTAGTGTGGTACATTTGTTACAATTAATGAACCAATATTGATACATTATCGTTAACTGAAGTCTACCTTTTATTCAGAATTCCTTAATACTCCTGTTTAATTGAGTCAGGCACTGGACTATACATTATTTTAATTAATTCTCAGACCAATGCTATGAGGTTGGCACTATTATTCTCTCTCTTTTTTTTTTTTTTTTGACAGAAGAGGAAAGTGAGTCACAGAGATTAAGTAACTTGACAAGATCACAGAGCTGTACAGAAGCCAAGTAAACATTTGAACTGTGGTCTCCCTCACCCCTATGTCATGCCCTCAACTATTTATGTATCTCTTCCTCTCTCTCATCCTCTGATTCCTGCTTCTAGGAAGGGAATTATACATGTAAGCATGAACATCTGGCCCTGTTTGTAGGGCTTAAGTTTATGGGGAAGATAAGAGGATACCAGGAGACTGTGTTTCAGTAACTCTTCCTTTAGTCTCAGCTTTCTCATCTGTGGGCTGATAGGGGTTAGATTAATGACCCTGTGTCTTTGACTTTTAGTAACCCTGTGCCTCTATCCCAGAGCTCTTGTCCAGAAGATCTGAGGGCTGCTGGTGGGAAAGTTGGGAAGGAGGTGGGTTCTACTTCCCAAGCACAGAATGCCAACGGCATCAGTGGGTGTGACAGATCCATCACTGTATAAAACCCAGCCACCTGGCTGTCCATGAAGTGAAGAGCCCAGGGCTTTGTGTTTGATGTCATTGCCCTTAACTGGTCCAGGACCTTAAGGAATAAGGCCTCTAGGGTAGTTACTCTGCGTAAGATTTTTTTCTGAAACATAAAAGTCATCTACTCTTTGAGGAGGACAAGCACTGCACCAAGAATTTGTTCATAGACATGGCGGCTTGTCAGAGGCAGTGACCCCAGAGGCAGTGTCTCCAAGTGGGGAAGAACATGGGCTCGACTGTCATATAGACCTGACCTGCCTCTTATGAGCTGGTGACCTTGGACAGGTCTCTTAGTTTCTCTGTGTCTCCATTTCCACATTTGTAACATGGGGAAAATAGAAGGATAGCTACCTCATGGAGTTGTTCTGAGGATGAAATGTAATAATTTATGTAAACATTAAACCCAAAAAAAATACTTAGCAAATGGTAGTTATTTTTAGGATTTGTTTGAATAGTAGACCAACTGTAATTCCAGCTTAAAAATGATTCTTTCTTTGACTCTGAGGTGTGTTGCCCTGTTGGAGTTCCAAGTAGCCGGAAGGTACCCATTACTGAGAAGCAGGGCAGCCCTAGGAGATGGAGGACTTTGCTCTAACGTGTTGAGGTTGAGGTAGGAGTGTGTTAAGCTTGTCCATCTAGTTCCTTCTCCACCAGCTGCAAAGGAATCCTGTAGCTTTGGCAGGACAAACCTAGCTCAGCCCTGACTGCTCCAGCCCCAGATGGCCCTTGGGCTCTGGAGGGGCCCCTCCCCTGGGTAGTGAGATAAGGAGGACCACCTACAGGGCTCCCCTGCAGGGCACCTCCTAGACCTGGCACCTGGCTCTATGTGGGCCTCTTTGGCTCTCCACAAACTTGAGTGCTGTGTACCAGCTTGGGGTCCTGGATACCAGGCTTACCAGGGTGATTGACAGCAGGCCCTCCATGAGAGTAGGAGCAGGGCAGAAGGAGAGGCCTAGCTGTGCCACACAGATGGGTCAACTCCTCTGGCAGGAGGCTCCCATCTGGGCCTCTCCCTAACAGAATAGAGACAGGGAG
This sequence comes from Bos javanicus, assembly GCF_032452875.1. NCBI lineage: Eukaryota > Metazoa > Chordata > Mammalia > Artiodactyla > Bovidae > Bos > Bos javanicus. Next base: position 50,677,718 of record NC_083874.1, on the reverse strand, counting down.
CTTTGTGAGTTCTTGCAGTGCTGGGGAAGGTGTTTAGACCAGGTCCTTTTTTTTCCCCCCTTACTTCCCCCCACCCCGCCCCGCCTTACTGGAAGGCAGAGCCTCAGAGAAGCTGGACTTGATTTGGATTCCAAGCCCACTGTTGCCTGGAGTTAGAATTGGCTGAGTGACGCCAAGAGATTTAAGAATGGGGAGGTTCACGGATATTACTGACATACAGGGTGGCCAGGACGTCCATACCTAGGTGGTACACATGATGAATAGACATGTGCAACACACGTGTGAGGCGCTGGTGTATCTGCAATCAAGAAACCTTTTTTCCAGAGGTGAGTTGGCTGCCAGCCCACTTAGGAGGCCCTTAGCCCACATATAGACCAGGAAATGGGTTTTCCACATCCAGGGAACACTAACCGCATCTGAGGAGTCGTTCCGTGGGCCTGCCCCCTCCGGCTTTAGGCAGGAAGAGGCCTGGACTTGTGGCCTGGCAGCCCAGGCCCTCTAAGGGGAGGAGCCCTCAGTGAGGGCTCATTCAGAGAGCCGCTGTCCCCAGCCGTGGTGCTGAGAATGGTTGGTCCTGAGGTCTGGACCAAGGATTAGGCCATTTCTGAGACTGATGTGGAGAAGAGAAGTCGGGGTTGGTGACAGCTGGGGAAGAGGAGGAGGCTGGATTGTGAAATGTTTAATTTAGGCTCTTACTGATAGCAAAAAGTTATTGGTAAATCACTCTATGAAAAATATATGATTATGACCCAAGCTGAGTGTGGGATTGCCTTGCTTCTGTCCCCAGCCCTTAGGGAGCCCTGATCTCTGCTACCTCCCCATTTGCTGTTTTATGGTCAAGGTGGCCGCTCATGACCCTCAGATTTGTGTGCTGCCAACCAAACCCAGAGCCCTTCTTTGCTGGCCCAGGGTCTCCTCCCCTTCCTCTCTTGTGGAATGACCCATGTGGTTCATGCCTCTCAGAGGACCCAAAGATGAGCGTGTCCCTACTTTGGGAATTCGGGGGAGGGGCAGAGATAACGGGGAAAGGCTGAGTCCTTGTGTTATAACCTTTGCGACAGTTCTTCTGATGTGAAGGAACCCAAGTGAGGAATTGGTATGAAGCGATTCGGGATGGGAGGCATATATTTCTGAGCCATGGCATCTTTCTCCTTAATGAAGCCTTTTTATCTCCCAGAGTGCTGGATATCTAGGAATTGCCAGGGGCTCCTAATTTTTCTTTTTTTTTTTTTATTTAAAAATTACACAGAAAGTGCCAAAAGAAGAAAATAAAAACAAATACTCAAAATCTCACCAATACCAACAAAACCAAACATTTTGGAGTAAATTTCTCCAGACCTTATGCTATGTATAAAAAATTGTTCTAAAAATGGGATCATATTCTACCTGTTGTTTCATAATTTTCCTTTTTTTAAAGTTAAAAGTATATTAGACACATCTTTCCGTGGCAATAGTTGTATTTTTGTGCCATTTTAAAAGGTCACATCATGTTTCATTTTCTAAATACAACTGTAATTTATTTTATCACTTATTTATAATTAGAAATTAACTTTGCTTTCAGTTTTTTATTTTATATTTGTGCTTCTTGATAAAGCTTGAACTTTAAAGTTTTAGGATGAAACTGTAGGGACTAAAGTTATGTACGTTTTAAGGCTTTTGATACCTCTTACAAAATTATAATTCAAAAAGATGATATCAGTTTACCTTTACCACCAGTAATTTACCAGCCCATGTCTGCATGTCCTCACCAATGTGCTTTTTCCATATTGATACTTGGAATTTTTTTGTTTTAACTTTTTATTTTATATTGGAGTACAGCCAATTAACAATGTTGTTATAGGTTCGTTGTACAGCAGGGTGACTCAGCCATACATATACATGTATCCATTCTCCTCCAAACTCCCCTCCCATCCCCGTTGCCACATATGCAGAGTTCCCTGTTGGTTATCCACTTTAGTGTGCACACATTGATCCCAGAGTCCCTAACTGTTCCTTTCCCCTGGTAAGCACAAACTCTTCCTCTAAGTCTGTGAGTCTGTTTCTGTTTTATAAGTAAGTTCTTTTGTATCATTTCAAGCTCCACATATAAGGGATGTCATACAATGAAAGCATGTTATTTTACTTTGCTTCCTAAAGGCTGAACACTTTAATATGTATATTAGCATTTTGTGTTTCATTTATGTCTTTTCCAAGTCTTCTGTTGAGGTATTTATCTTTTTACAAAGTTCTTTTTATATCAAGAATATTACCTTTATTTTATTTGATAAACATTGCATATAGTTTTCTACTTTATTATTTGCCTTTAGTTTTGTGACATCTTTGATGCAGAAGATTTACATTTTTTAATGTAAGCATATCAGTATTTATTTTTGGACTGCTTTTTGATGAAGCTTAGAAAGACTTTCCTACTCCTATGTTACATAAACATCCACGTAAATGTTCTAGTGTTTTATTTAACATTTAAATCTTTTAACCATCCACAACTTATTTTTATGTATTATAAGCATGGTATTTAAAAATTTTAGTTAACTTGCTATCCCAGCAGAGTTACTAGACAATATGAAATGTCACTTTCATCCTTCATGTATTTATAATATTACATTTTATATAAGCACTGGCACCCTTCATGAAGCTTTTGTTAGGCATTGCAATTGTTTCTCACCTTTATAATATGTTCTATGGATCAGTCTATTCTGATGCCTGATCCACAGATTTTAAATTATTGTAGCTTTATAGTACATTTTAATATCTGACAATACAAGTTCCTTTTTGGTTCTTTTTTCTGTATTGGTATTTTTCTTGTCTATGCTTGTATTTATTCTTTCAGATGAATTTGAGAATCAGCTATGCTCTTGGGATTTTGATTGGAAGAGTATTAAATTTAGAGATTAACTTGGGAAAATTTATATTGTAAAGTACTGTACTTTTCTATACGTTTGTATCTTTTGGTTTGTTTCTTTCTTTATTTTGGTATAATTAGAGTATAGCTTTTTATTGGTAGATCTTGTATATTTTTACTGACTTTATTCCTATCGTTTTATGTTTTCATGGACATTGTTAATGGGATTTTTTTGTTGCTGTATTTTCTAGTCATGTTTTGTTCATATACAGGAAAGCACTTGATTTTTATACATTGGTTTTATAACTAGAAGGGAAACATGCTATCTTTCAGTTTTTCATTTGGTGCCAAAACATGTTTGACCTAATTTGAGGCTATTTAATTTCCTTCTGGATTGGGGCCATAGCTCCTCCCTGCCATCCCCGGTGGCGGTAGCATGGGGATTGGGGAAGGAATGGCAGGCACAGTCTGCTCCCTGTCAGCTGCCTCCTAAGGATGGATGTGTTGTGGAACAGATGCCTTCCTAGCTCTTTTCCTACTCCAGGCCCAGAAATTTGGATGCTGGGAAACTTACCATCCAGGGAGGCAGGCGGAGAGATCATGGGGGATGTAGCGTGTTTAGATTAAATTTGGTGCCACCCCTGGGAGCTCTCAGGAAGCTGTATACATGCCATACGCTTGGTGTCTGCGGTGGCTGAAGGCATCTGGGGTTGTCCTTACTGTGGCCCCAAGACAGGGCTGGATCAACTTCTTTTCTCCCCATGTTAGAGAAACTGGGGTCAGACAGATCTCAGGATGGTGGTGTTGTGGCTGTGTGCTCCTTCTAAGGAAGAGAGAGATACATTAACCTTCAAAACTCCAGGGCCAAAAAATAAAAACTAGTTATGGAAACTGGGCTCACTGTTAAGTCCGAAGCAAACACATTTGAAAAGATGTCATGGAAGGTAGGAGTCCCATGGAGACTAAGGAGTCACATCGGATTTTGCTCAGTCTACTTTGGTTGAATGAACAGATTCACTCTGCAGTTTCTCTTTGCATTTTAGCACTTAGGGCTGCTTCCCAGTGATGCACAACCTCCCAACCCTTCCACCTTTCCACCATTCCCTGCCACACCATCCCCGCTTTTCCTTGCTCCCTGCTGGGGTTGAAAGCTGGAGGAGAAGATGGCCCCGGAAGTATGCCAGAAAAGATTAGCCTAGCAGAGGGAAACAGGGCTGGAACAGTCAGGGAGAGACACGGATGGAGGGGGAGCAGGGGCCCATGGGCATGGATATGAACATAGCAGGCTGGAATGGGACTGGGAGCTTAGGACTCCATGGTTGGGCTTATTCAGAGCAGGACCCAAACAAGCCTTGCCTGCGTTGTCTGGTGCCTCGCTCTGAGTGTCCTTCCAGTCAAGGTGGGGACATTGCTCTAGACTTGGTGGTCCTATGAAGGCCACCTCCTTATTATGTAGACTTTTATCAACCAGGTCTTAAAGGTTTGGCCATGTGCTCAGACCTTATCCAAACCAGGTCATTCCCTCTATTCCTGTCCTTTTACCACCAGAACTAGATGGAAATCCATGTACTTTTACAAGTCTTCCAAAGAAGGAAACACCGCTGCCTTGGTTGATATTTTATTCCAGTGTTTTGGGCTATCTTGTTCCCAGAATGTTCTATTTTACCGTTAGACCAGCCTTGCAAAAAACCATTATCCCGTCAAATAACTTAAAGAATGTGGAAAACAGGCAGACACTCTTTTTTAGTAGAGCCCTTTAGGATATTGAAGGATTATTAAGTTTTCCTTTGAACTTTAGCCAACACAACTAAGTAAAAATGATACTTCTTAAGGGAGGTGTGCACTGCCTTGTACACAGTAAAATGATGTCAGTTGTTTTTAATGTTGTTATTTATACCACTATTCTTAGGTCATGATAGCATACTTGATTTTCAGTATTATTTAATTTCACATGTTAATCAAAGGTATACAGTTGTCCCAAGAAGGATAGAAAGGGCACATATGTCCCTCTCCCTTCCTGTTAGAGAGGTAAATGTGGGAAGCTAAAGGTCATCGTATGTCATTTGGGATGGGTCTAGAGGCTCATTAGACTAAACTCTAAAATTTTTGAAGGCAAGTGTTGTGTCACCTCTGAAATCTCCATAGGATTGAATCAATGCATGTTTATAAAGAAAGGGAGAGAGAGGGAGAAGGCAGCATGACATCTCAGCGTTGGAAGCGACACTAACATCCCCTTCTAGCATCTCCATCAGCCAGTGATCCTGCCGTGCCTATTCCCCTTAACTTCCACCCTCTAGTCTTATGTCTGTCCCTTTGAAGATAGCTCTCATTCCTTACTTCCTCTGCCAGATCCAGAACTCACTTCCGAACAGCTGTAGGAGGCTGTGTCAGAGTCTTCACAGGTCATTAAAAGTCAAGCATGTTAGTCCTGATCTTGGAGGGTTAAATCAGAATGGTCCTTTCCCACCACTGCCTCAGAGCCAGAGTCTGCTGCTGGGGTCAGAAGCCTGTGACACAGCCTCTGAGCTCTGGCAAGTTCCCCTCCTCCTCCCCTGGATCAGTCCAGCAGCATGTGCTGATCATTTGCAACCGTCACCTTGGGGCTGTATAGCACAGTGGTCGAGGGTGCGGGCTCTGCAGGCAGAATGCCTGGGTTTACACCTTAGCCTCTGTCAGTTATTTAACATTTCTCTCTGTCAGTTTCCTCACTTGCAAAGCAGGATTAATACCCTTTGCTCCAACTCGTAGGGGCTTAAATGAGTTACTTCATATAAAGCACTGACCACAGTGCCTCACATATAGTGATCACTAAATAAATGTTAGCTGTTGTTATCCTTATTAAAACTGTTAACTTTTCTTGCTCATGCTGTAGAGAGAATTCTGTATTAAATTCTGTTTTAGCCCTGCCCAAACCCTGTGTGTTTTTCTTGGTGTCTTTTGTTGTCATTCACCAGACTGTGAGTACCCCTTGAGGAAGGGCCATTCCTCAATCATTTTTGTTGTCACAGTGCCTGCCATATATCAGGCACTGGAGGAATGTTTGTTTAAAAAATGAAAAACCCTGAGTTTCTATTTAGGATCTGCCACCTAACAGTTGTGAAACTTTGAACAAATCATTTAATTCCTTGGAACTTGAGTGTTTTCATGTGTAAGATGGGACTAAAAATATCTATCTCTCTGGGTTTTGCAAAGATTAAGGGAGATGACATATGTGAAAGTCTTTGGGGAAAAAGTCCTAGAGAGAGAGAAAAAAAAGCCTTGTTTGGATAAGGATAATAGAGCTTAAGCTCCCTGAGGGTCGGAATCAAGTCTAGTAATTTATTCCCCTGCATAATCGCCACAGTACCTTACATCTAGTAAGAGATTCTAAAGTATTTGACTGTCTAGATAGATGAATAGGCAATTAGATGGGTGAATGAGCTGAACTGAAAGATTGAGCGTATATAATGATACTGTCTAATCTTTCACGTAAATGAGCTCTGCCTCTTCCCAAATGACGTAAGGGCCAGGGTCACGCCCCAGAAGGCTGCGTCCTTCCTCCTCTAGCCTGGCACCGCAGGTTTCTACAGGGCTGAGTGGTTCGAGGTGGTCAGCCGCTGGCCCATTTTGGGAGCCCCGGAGCCCTCCCAGCTTTCCACCAGGTGGCAGGGCACTACCTGTCTGAGCGCCGTCTCCAGCGCCTTCCTCTTCTCTCCACCAGGTGGCGGGGCAGGCTGTCTCAGACGCCGCACTGCCCTCTGGAGGGGGGGCCTTCTCCTGGGCCAAGGCTACCTGGAGAGCCTAACCTGGCGGTAGGTGCTCCTGGAGGTCTCCAGCTTCCCTCCCCTGCTAGGGCTGGCAATGCCTCTGCTGCCACATGGGGGTGGTGGAACCCGGCCCTTGGTGGCCCTGCTGCCTGAGTCCTGCAGGGACTTCCCCAGGAGGGAAGTTACCTTGAGGCTCACCGGAGTGGTGTCTAGGATGCAGCCTGCCAAGATCAGGTCCTCAGTGCACTCAGTGGGATGGAGATTCCCAGGTAGACGGTTGATGGACGCTCCAGCTCAGGAGCCCCTCTCCTGCCCTTTCCAGCCTTCCTTCCTCCCTTCCAAGTCCCTGCAGGTCCTAGGGCGAAGCTGCTGTTGTCTCACTGCCCCTCCTCCCCCTTCTCTGATGATCTACCATGTTCCTCCTTTCACACAACTAGGAGACCAGCCAGGCCTGGGGATGGCTTGCAGAACTGGCTAAGGTATGTGTTCTATGGCCTCTTCTCTGTGGGTAGGTTGTTCAAATCCTGATGCCTGCGTGCTCAGTCTCTCGGTCATGTCCAACTCTTTGCGACCCTATGGACTGTAGCCTGCCAGGCTTCTCTGTCCGTGGGGTTTTACAGACAAGAATACTGGAGTAGGTTACCATTTCCCCCTCCAATAGATCTTCCCCACCCAGGGATGGAATCCACATCTCCTGTGTCTCCTGCATTGGCAGGCAGAGTCTTTTACCACTGAACCACTTGGGAAACCCCGTTCAAATCCTGGGCCTGCTCCTCAACTACCAAGGCTCCAGACCCCAGCTCCCACTCACCCAGCCCCTCTCAGCTGAGGGCCCAGGCCAATAGTGTCCCTTTCTTTTTGTATTCTGTCAACAGCTGCTGCTTGCTTTCATATCCTAGGTTCTAACCCCTTCTCACACAGTAGACATGATGATTAGGGGCCCTGCCCTGATATTGCATCGAGGTAGAAAGGCCTGACAGGAGGCTGCCCTGCCCACTAGGAAACCACAGGCATTTCCCTCAGCCTCGGGGATCCACACAGCCTCTTCTCCCCTCGATCAAGGTACTGGAAGGACTTGAGGGATCACGTGGTCCAGGTCTCCTTTTATCAGTAAGAAAATTGAGGCTCAGGGTTGAAAACATTTCCAGAGTTACACCACAGGTCAGTGACTGATCTCTGACTAGAGTCAGGCCTTCTACGTCTCTGATGAGGCCTTGAGTTATCAGCCTCTCGTTATATGTGTTTCTGCTTCTCTCCACACTGGGTTACCAACTCTCTTCTTCCAGGCCCACCTCATAAACGGCAATGGCATCTTCCTCAGCTTTTGCTCTGACCTGTGGGAGGGCGCATTTGACCACCTGTGGCCTTTGTGGGCTGTGGGAGGTAGAAGGAAGGGCAGGGGCTGGTTCCTCAGGAGCAGGACTCTCAGGGGAGGGAGTGATGTATCCTGAGAATGCCTGAGTGGGTTTTCTCTTCCTCTGCCCACAAGAAACACTTCGTGGGCCTCTGCTTCGAGCCTGAGGCTGAGCAGATTGTGAGACTGGGTGGCACTGGTCTCTGAAGGTACATGGGATCTAGGGAGGAGTCTGACTCTCAATAGCTCATGTGACTGCCATGGTCCGTGGCCCTTCTTCCTCTCCAAGCTCTTCCTTTCAACCTGCTCCCATGGACCATACAGCAGGGCCCCCTCACACATGGTTCCCACATGACTGGCATTTCCGGTCTCCTGCTGTCCCCCAGGGGTTACCTCTTGAAGCAAGGTGCAAGGGAGGATCTACTGACTGAGCTGCTGGGGGAGGCTGGACACCCTGCACGGCCTTGTCTCCTCCAAGTCTCATACTTTCCTGACCATCCATTAAGGCTGGAGGGAGCACCACCCACTATTTGCCTGGCCAACATGCTCTGTGCTTCCCTTTCTGACGACTTAGGGAATTATCTACACTGCAAGCTTAGACTCTTTTCCTTTCCTGCTTACAGTGCTTCAGCAGCTTCCCCACCATTTTCCAGACCCTCCAGGATCTTGTCGGCCCCCTCTCTTGGCATTTCCTCACCATCACTGGCCACACGGAACTCCCTTCTCTCTCTGTTTAAACCACACTCTCTGTCTCTTCTGGACTCTTGCACATACCAATCACTTTTTATGAATTCCTCTTCCTCCCCAACCCCAAGTGTTGCTGGCTAATTCATACCACTCCTTAGAGCTCATCTTAGATGTCTCTCCTCCAGGAAACCTTCCAGCTCCCAAAGACTGGGCTAGGGCCTCTGTTCTTATCTCTCTGATGGCCCCTGTCAAACTGAGTTGTTTTTTCCTGATCAGCCTTCCTTACCAAGGTGGCAATTTCTCCTCAAGGGAAGGGGCCAGGTTTCTTGAGGTGTTGTTTCTATTTTTTAATTCCATGGAGTGTCCTCAGCTCCCACTGTCATATAATAAGGTGCTTGCAATAGATTGGGTCCTGCCAAATTTCGAGGCTAAGCTGATGGGGTGAATGGGAGGAGCAGGAGGACCTTCTTTGAAGCACTTCCTGCCATTTCTGATCTGGATTCTCTGAGTTTTTACATACTTCACTCCTGTGTTTCTGGGTGATGGAACTCAGTGGGCAGAGATTCTGTGGGCAGAGACCACTTATTCATTCAATAAATATTCCTGAGTCCCTCCTGTGTGCCCAGCACTGGGCCAACACTGGAATGCAACAGTGAATAAGACAGACAACATGATCCCTAACCTCACGGAGCTTATATCCTAGTGGAGGAAACCAAGAGTAAGGAAGCAAATATGAAAATAACACCATCACATAGTGTGATCTGTCCTAGAAAGGAAGCGGATGGGTTGATGTGGGTGCTATGACAGAATGAAAGGAGTGGCTGTGCCCACACCATCCTCTTTCCCGCTGGGGTAGCACGTGCTTTCTCTGCAGAGACCTTAAGCCCCACATTCCCTCCTCTGCTGGATTTACTTCAGAGTCACATTCTCAGTAAAAGTCATCCTGATAAGTGCCCCTGGGAACTTCCCGTTCTAGTGCTGACTACATCTGAAATGGAGGGATATGTCTGAGCAGAAAGGGCAGCCCCTGGCTTTCTGCAGCTGGGGAGGCCTTCAAGAGGGCCCAGATTCCTCAACAGGAGTGGCAGACTCCTTCTATCTGAGGTCTGGTGGCAGGAAATGTTCACTTCCTGGTAATGCACTGGCACGTCAGCGGGACTTGTGTGGGTGGTGTGGAAGCCATCTCTTTCCATGGCAGGCGCACGCGCTGACTATGAAGACTGTATCACTCTGCTCCTTGACCTGGTCTGGATAATGCACTGCCTCCAGCTCTCTTGGCAGCTGCGCTGAATAGCTGTTTGCCATCTTGAAAGGCTGTGTTCTGGCTGACCTCATGTTGAAACAGTTGGGGTGTCCCTCTGGGGTACCCTCCCCTGACCCAACCTGGAACATAGGAAGCTGTCTAGATGTTCCTGTCTGCCCCACCCATCTCCCCTCTGGGTCACTCATATTGGCTCCTGGAGGTCCTAGAGGGGAATGTTGCCAACTGGTATCCAGAGCAAGAGGGGATGGCTTTGTGGAGCTGGGTGGGGAGGCTGGAGAGCCCACCTGACTCTGCGGGGTTAACAGGGTGCTGGCAGCTTCCTGCCCCAGGCGGCGCTGATTTGTGGTGTCTAGTGTCCTGGCACCCTTGCATCAGGGAGAAACCTTTGTTTCTCCTTCAGCTGGGAGTGTGGATTCCAGCTGCAGGTTAGAGGTTCCTGGTGGCCCGAGGCCAGAAGCTCTGCTCTCCCAGGGAGACACAGTAACATCTCTTGACATTCAGCCACAAGCAATCCCTCCTAGGAGAAGCCTGGCCTCTATTAGCTCAGGGTAGATGGGCCATGCTTTGGGGTGGGGGCCATGGGGAGAGTTGGAAAAGACCCTCCCCACCCCCTGGGTTGGATGAGACCCAGCCAATCCATGAACTTCAGAGATGAATGGAGTTGGCTGGTGGGCCGAGAAAGAGAGGCCCATGAACTTTGGGAACCCCTCTGATTCAAGGGTCTAGCTCCAGCCTCCTGTGTTCTTTGGGCCTGTCCACAAAGGCCTGTGCTGAGAGACCTGGTCTGCACTCCCTGAGCGTGCATGATACAATGTTTGTGCTTAAGAAAAAGGCTGTGTTTATGGCAGTGCTGGAAACATGTGACTGGGAGCGCATGTGCTCACGATTATGTGTCTTAGCCTCAGGGAGACTTGGGTCTCTTGAGGCTCTGAGTGCCTCTGTGAATAAGACCAGGCTGGGATGCGTGTTTATAATAGTCTGCCATTCTGGTGTGGGCATCCACGTGCGTGTGTGCATGTGTATGACTAACCACACATCCTCTCTAGAGCTACTTCTCTAGGCCAGGAATGGGGTACAGAGTAGAGCTCCAAGAGAGTAGGATACATGTCACAAGGCCCAGCTGGGAGCTAGAACGTCTTACTTTCCAGTCCCTTTCCTTGCTCTCGTTCCTGTTCTCTCACCCTAGTCCTGTCCTGGAGGTTTCTGGGGGAAGAGAGGACCCTGAAAAGGCTTTGTGACCAGTGGTCCTGCCAGACTTGGGGGCCAGGCATGGCTGGGCTTGTCCGAGAGTCAGACAAGTGAGAAACTGGGCAGAGCACAGAGATGTTACAGTTCCTGGAACAGAGGTCCCTTTTTTTTCCCCTTGTTCTTTTTTCCTGGCTTGAAAATAATAGGTCTTCAATCTGAGATTAGGAGAAAAGGAAACAACCAGAAAAGGAACCAGTTTGAACAAAGACAAGTGACTGGACGTGAAAACTACCCCCACCTCCCCCCTCCCCTGTTGCGATGCAGTGTTCTTACCTAGATGTGGTTCTGCGTGCTGGGGTGGGGGTAGGGCAGGGCGCAACGGGGGACATCCAAGTTCCCCTTCACCACCAGGCCTGGGTGGAGGCAGGACAGCAAATGAGGTATGAGAGGGCTCTGGAGTCAGGCAGACCAGCGTCCAAGCCTGCCTCTGTTATTTACTATTCAAACTTCACCTCTCTGGGTCTCCATTTCCTCTTCTATAATCTATATGGTGGTTTGGGAACCACGTGATAAAATGTATACACAGTGCTGGGCACAGTGCCTGGCAGTGATGAGCGTAAATGGCACTTATAGGCATAGGACTTGGTTTTTTCTGTGTGTCAGCATCCTGAGGGTGAAGATAAGGGGGATTTGTAGGGATACAGGTCTAGCATCTGTGCTCAGTCATGTCCAACTCTTTTTGACCCCATGGACTGCAGTCTGCCAGGCTCTGCTATCTGTGGAGTTTTCTAGGCAAGAGCACTCGACTGTCATTTCCTCCTCCAGAGGATCTTCCCAGCTTAGGGATTGAACCCACATCTCCTGCATTGGCAGATGGGTTCTTTACCACTGAGCCCCCTTGGAAGCCCACGTAGGTCTTGGCTGTCTGCAGAGGTAACCCTCTGTATCAAAAGACCCCCAGCAGAGATGCCAACCTAGTTAAAATAGGGATGGATTTTCCCACAGGGGTGGTGCCTATGCTTTATTCATGCACACAAGCACTTGTGTATGTATGTGTGCATGTGTTGTGGGGCTTAGAAGGCAATGAGAAAATGTGCTGCCCCAGCCCAGCAAAGGCTCTGAAAGTGGAAAAGCACTATGGTAGATAAGGATGGAAGGGACCCATGTTTTTATTTAACTTCGTTTAAAAAATTTTTAATCAGAGTATAATTAATTTACAATATTGTGTAGTTTCTGGTGTAGAGCAAAGATTCAGTTATATATATATATATATATATACACACACACACACACATATAAGCATATATATATGGTAATACAGGTTGTACAGGTTATACAAGATATTGGGTAGAATTCCCTGTGCTATACAGTAGGTTCTTGTTGTTTGCCTATGTTATATATATTAATGTGTATCTGTTGATCCCAAATTCCTGATTTATTCCCCCTGCTGTTTTTAAGGTAAGAATATGGCCTAAGAATATCTCCAGACTGCCCTGGGAGTGGCTGTACATGTACTGTGTCAGGTTGTTAAGCGAATTTAGGGGTGTTAGGAGATCTATTTCATGCAGGTCCTTGTGCTTATCTGGAAATTATTGGTTTGTTTGTTCATTTACTCACCATCCAATTATTTAATAGTTACTGAACATGTAGCGTGTATGTCACGTCACTTATGGGAGGCTTGGGCCCAGAGAGAAAGAAAAACGTTGATATTGACTCTGGACAAGAGAAAACTGAGGTGAAGCCCAAATATAACCTTCAAGTCCAGCGAGAGCTCCATCTTGCCTGAACCAGAGAAGGTGTACATTGAAAACCTCAGCAGGAAGGATTCAGGCTAGATTTGAATTCAACAAATACTTGGCACTGATGTTAAAAAAATTAAAAAGGCTTCCTGACATGGTTAAGCATGGTCAGAAGCCCCATTTGTTGGTATCCGGCCTGCCTGGGGCGAGTGGTGGAGTAGGTGACCTCTTGAGGACCCATCCACACCCAGGCGTCTAGAATATTCCACCGGCTTGAATGCTGACTTACTCTAAGACCTTGGGCAGATGACTCAGCACTAATGAACCTCAGTTTCCCTCTCTGTTAAACTGTGACAGGAGTGTTTCTTTATGGCTCCTCCCTGCCTTCCGAGGCTTGGGCAGGGAGAGGAGCCCACTTCCATAACATTGCTTTGATTTCCGAAGAAGAGATCCCTATCTTTTAATTCCAGGGAGTTTCTGTGGAGATAGTCTGAGCTGACTTTCCTGGCTACACCCCCCACCCTACCCCCTAGTCCATACGCTTCCTTCACTGCCCAGGATCCCCAAAGCATAATCCGGGGGTCACTCTCTATTTCCCCCCAAACTGTGTGCCCTGTAGGAGATGATTCTCCTGGAGATCCCAAGTGACTTTCCCCCCACCCACCCAATTTCTTGCTGGCGCCATTACCCCTGCTTAGAATCCTCTCCCCAGTTTTCTCCCAGTGGATCCCATTCTGTTCTGACTGTTTCAGCCTGCTGGTTTCTGATCAGCCCTTCTCCAATTGGAAGTTCAGTTTCCTCCCTTCTCCATCCTGCAGAGCTTGCCTCCAGCATGACGTTCCTCTTTCGATGCTGGCTTGGCATAGCCCCAACTCCGTGTCTGCCACACATGGTCTACCACTGGGGCTTAGCAGCATCGGTGGAAGGGAGGACTATCAGGGGCTAGTCTTGGGAGTAACAGGAGCCTGAGGGAGAGTGGTGAAGTGGAAAGGATGCTAGGGGTTCAAGGACTAGTTCTTGGGGCCAGAGAGATAGCTCAATTGGAAGAGTGACATGTTGCTTTTTTGGATTCGTCAGGAAAGCAAGAGTTTTGGTGAGGAGCACACACTTTGGACAGCCAAGGTAGGTTTGTTCAGGGCTGCCTTGACCCCCCGTTACCCTGGGGTCCCTGTGGGCTGAGTTTGCCTGTCCTCAGAGCAGTGCTCATTTTAGGACAGAGGCTATTGTACAGGTTTCCTGGACTGTGTTGGGCTGCTGCTCTTCTTTTAGGGGGCTGGAGATGGCCTGGTATCTGCTCTCTATGGCTTTACCAAGCCGCCTTTCAGTTCCAGTTCTCAGAAGGCACCAGGGGGCCCTCTGGCATTCTAGAAACTAAACTGGTGGTGTGTAACAGGAGTGCTCGGCAGGGCCTTCTGGAGGGGGTCTTATTTACAAAAACCTCCCTTCCCCGGTCAGCCTCCCATTAGAAGCTTCCCGGGGGAGGGAGGGACCTGCAGAATCTGACCAGATGTGGAGGTCACAGAGGGAGTCCAGCTCTATGCTAAGCATCCCCTTCTGGGTCACTCACTGTCCCTGGGCTGGTGGGAGAGGGAGGGCCTGGCCTTGGGGAATGTCTTATTCTTCTGGCTCCAGCAGCCTAAGACCATGGCTTCCACATGTTTCTAAACAGGCTTGATTGTCCTTTGGAGCGATGTGTCACACGCAGGGCAGGAGCCTGAGTCCTGGCAGGAGGGGAGGGAACGGGCGATGGGGTTAGGACTGCTGGGATTCTCAGGGAGACTAGACAGGAGAGGTTCAACCCAGGGAGAGGAAGCCTGCAGGAAGCTAGATCACAGCAGATGCACTAATACAGTAGGGCAGATGAGGGCACCAGCCAGGGCCCCCCCACCTTATCACCCCCAACCACAGACCCACTTGGCTCCCCCACAAGCAAGACCCAGAACCGTAAACAGCCTGAGTCAGAGCTGGGCAGCAGCTTATGAGCGTGTTGGTTCTGTCATTAGCTGTAATAGCAGCATCTCACCCCGATGCAGATGCCTTTTATCCAAGCCTCTCAAAGAACTTGAGAGAAGAGCAAAGGGCTCTATTATCCCCAAATTACTAATGGAGAAACCAAGGCCCAGACGAGCCTAGCAACTTTTTCCGGGTTTGTGGAGGAGCTGGGAAGGGGCAGGTTCTGTCCCTCTAGGAAATGGGTTTGGGTTCTTAAGGATCCACTTGTTTATTCTCTCTCCCATAAGTGGCTGATACTGAGCAGAGAACAACAATAATACTAGCTACAACTTCCCTAGCCTGTACTGGGAACCAAAGGATGGAGGTGCTAGAATTATTTTCCTTTACAGATGAGGAAACTGAATCATGGAGAAGTTGGGCAGCTTTCAGGTTCAGGCAGTGGGAAAGTGACCGTGTCAGGCTTTAAAACCCAGTAGTCTGGTGCCAGAGTTTCAACCTCAAAATTTGATTACCATTCTGGATTCTACCTAGGGCAGACCCTTTGTGCCAAGTCAGAACTCCACCCTCAGTCCGAAGGAGAGGAGAAGCCCTGGCCCCTCTCTTCCTCCTTGAAGGAAATAAGTCTGGGGAATGACAGAGCCTTGGCCTGGGCCTTGGTTAGAGGGTGCTGTGGAGAGATGTCTGATTTGGAATAATTTCTAGTGAATCAGAGCCTGGGATCCAGGGAAAGGGGCACCACATCACCAACCCCTCCTCACTGTTTCCTCTATGCCAGTTGTCTCCAGGAGCTCGGGAGGGGGTGGGGTCGGGGATCTGGAGCTACCTGGGACAGTGGCTAGCACAATCAGTGTATTCTTCATGAGAGCCTACCATCCCCATTTCTAAGACAGGAAAGACGTCTCTGTCCCCACACTCTCTCCTCTACAATGCCCACCTTACTCTCAGAGACGTGCAGGGCCCAAGCGCAACCACAGATGGCTCCTTGTCCTGGCTTCCCCAAGGACCAGAGACCCTGCCCTGGTCTGCCCTGCAACATGGCTGGGGTGACAGCCAGGGAAAAGTCACATTGGCAATCTGGCTCTGCTGTAGCTTGCTGTGGGGCCTAAGCCAAGTCACTTCTGTCCTTTGATGGGCTTCAGTTTCCTCACCTGTGAAATGGGAATGTTAACCCAGTGCTGAGATCTTCCCCAGCACTCAGTTGTGCTCCTGACTTCTTGGATCTTGGATGCCTAGAAGGGAAAGTCTCTTGAGAGATGCCTGGGTACTTCTCAGACTTAACAGGCGAGTGAGTGGGTGAGGATAAGAGGGTGGCCGGGAAATACTGGGAAATTGTGCTAGGCAAAGCCGTTGGCCTTTTCTATTACATGCTTCTATTCAGCTATTTGTAACTTTCTGAAAAGTTCATGATTTGGGGATTTTTTTTTTTTTTTTGGTCATTTTTCCATATTTGGTCATGGCCTGGAGCAAGGATTTTTGGAAAGATAGAGTAAAAACCCCTTCAGCTGTTTGTAAGCATTGCAAACAGCCACCAAAAAATATTCTTTTTCCATTTAGAAGAAACAACAACATAGTTATGTTTTCTTTTTCAGCTCAAATAACTCCCAAACAACTCCAAAGACTTCAGACTTGGCTAGTAATTAATCCTTAATGAAGGGGACTGTACAGTATGTGCTCTGCAAACTTTGGAAAAAAGTTTCAAATTCAGAAAGTCATTGATGCTTGAAAAAGCTCTGCATTCTTTTCCTGCTTGCTGGCCCCTCACCCCTCCACAGCAGCCCCCTCCCAAGAAAGCCAGGGTAGACCCCCAGTCTCAAACTGTAGCTCACGTCAGGTGATTCAGGAGTGAGGTGGCCATGCCTTCTGCCTAAAGATGCTGTTTCCTTTCCCACCCTGGGTGGTCTTTGCCTAGTTCGCAGCCTGAGAGACTGAGCCTGAGCAAAGTTGGAGTCAGGCCTTACACTGCTTTGTAAGGTGAAGTGATCCCATCTTTGGAAAACTTATGTTTGAGGTCCTTGTCCCAGGAAACTTCCAGGAGACACTTTATAGTCTACAGCAGTCACTGAATCTGGAGTCCCAGGACCCACCAGGGGTCTGCATAGATATGGTGAAGCATCCAGAAGAGATGAGGGGCTCTCCTTTGGCTGAACAAGGGAACCCTCCCCTCTCAGGCTACACTCCCTGAGCTTCATCCCTCAGAAACCATTGTCCACAGGCTCTCTTCTGTCATCTGCCCCCTCTCCCAAATCCATCTTGGCTTCTTTCAAGCTCTTCTTAATCCCACTTGTTTGAACCTGGCAGAGGACATTTCATCCTTCGATTGCTCCTTCTCCCTCTGACATTTGCACGTCAACACTGGCAGCTGTTGGCAGTGAGAGCCTCAACCCCAGGAAATAGGCCCTCTTCACTCTGCAGATCAAGATAGCGATTGGAGCTGAACCTGTTTACAGGGTGGATTGCGGGGGGAGCGGGGAGGTGTCAGTGCAGAGAGACTTGTGGAAACTGATGCCTAAGCTCTAAGTCTACTAGATCCACTCCCTCTTCCTACATGGTAGACCTTCCTTCTTTTTGGCTTCCTTACCTGAATAACAAGGGCACAGGCTACATCTTCTCCCATGCCCCTTTCATGGCCAGGGATCTGACTTGACCTTGTGTTCTCAGGATTCTTTATGTGAATGTGCACACATGTGCATATTTACATGTGCACACACGTGCGCACACACACACACCATATTTTTGGCTGGGGGATGGTGACCAGCTAGTTCTCATCCCCATGGAACAAGACAATAAATTGATTATGGGGCAGACCAAAGCCAGACATGGGCCACTTGAACAACCATGAGACTCTTGCAGCCCAGGCGATATGAGACCAAGGAAGGTATGCAGGCAGGGGCATGGGCAGAAAGACCTTGAGAAGGCCCTGCCAGCTGAGAGGATGGAGGATGGGCCCTGAACTTCCCTACCAGTCAGTGCCAGGATGTCATTTTCTCCCATCTGGTTCCACATCTGGATCCAGCCAGATGCTCATTGCAAAGAGCTGATGAGGCCTGCCCTGATTGCCTCAGGGAGAAGGCCTTTTGGTGA
This sequence comes from Bos javanicus, assembly GCF_032452875.1. Classification (NCBI taxonomy): domain Eukaryota; kingdom Metazoa; phylum Chordata; class Mammalia; order Artiodactyla; family Bovidae; genus Bos; species Bos javanicus. The sequence continues at coordinate 50,659,867 of NC_083874.1, read as the reverse complement.
CACTGTCTTCCAGACCTTGTCATCTTCTCCAGATGGCAGCCCACTTTTCAGCTGAGCTTCCCTGGACATACCCACTGGACTGTGAAGCTGGGGAGGGGTTGAAGGCAGCTGCCTGGAGGGCCTTGCCTTAAACCCAGGGTCCCCCACTGGAGTTCACAGTGCATTTAAATTTCTTGCTGGGCAGCTGTTGGCCTCCCCACCTTGCCCCATCACCATGTCTTCTGGAACTTTCATGTCCTGCTGATTGGGATTTCGACACTTATTGCTCAGCTGCTTTAGCTTTTCCATCTGACAGTTACATGACTGTTGCTGCCTGCTGATGGCCCTCGCCTGGTGAAAGCGGAGGGGATGTACATCAGGAGAGGCCACTTTTCTCCCCTTCTCCATCCCTGGGACCCAGCTCTGGACCATCCGGACCCTCAGATTCTTTTCCTCTGCTTCAGAAAGGAAGGAGCAGGAACCAGCAACCCAACATCTTTGGGAAGCCCATGCTGAGGACCATGGAGATGCTGGAGAGGCAGCAGCTGGATCCTGCCCTCAAGGAGCTTAGAATCTTGAGAGTGGGAGGAGCCCGTGAGGTCTGATAACCCTTAGAAGGAATTCTCAGTCACGAACTTCATGAATGGTGCTGTCTGGAAGTGCAGAAAGCCAGAGAAGAGAGGGAGTACTGTGAGTTGGGAGTCAGGGAAGGCTTCCTGGAGGAGGTGAAAACTGGTCAGGACAGGGACAGCCCAGAACTGGCTAACCTGCTTCAGGTCCCCAGGTACTGCATGATGTATTGGGGGAGGGCAACTAGGCAGCTTCTAGGTCAACAGTGATTCCCACAAGCTGGAGAGAGAGAGAAGTGGACAGAGAGAGCAACATGGATGGGGTGGGAAAGTTGCTGAGAGGCACACATTTGTTTCTTGTTCTTAATTCTTCCCTGGTGGCTCAGATGGTAAAGAATCTGCCTGCAATGCAGGAGACCTGGGTTTGATCCCTGGGTTGGGAAGAGCCCCTGGAGAAGGGAATGGCTACCCACTGCAATATTCTTGCCTGGAGAATTCCAAAAAAAGGCATGTGCAAAGGTGCCAGGTTGTAACCTCCTGGGAGACAATTCTGACAGACATGAAACAGTTAACATAGTTGCAGGCACATATGGTAAGGGCCAAAGTGAGCAGCACAGCCCCTCCCATGATTCCCCCTTGCCCACAGGCCTCGGCCCCAGCGTCCTAGTTCAGCTCGCACAGCCTTTCCAGATCTCGATCCTGCCAAACTTCTCTAGCCTCAGCTTTCACCGTTCCTCCTCACGGTCCATGCTTAACCCTACTGAGCTCACTGCCCTTTCCAAATTCATCACCCTCTTCCTCCTCTCACGCTGTTCCTACTGTTTGCAACACTTCTTCCTCCCTCTCCCCTGCTAACTCCTATTCGGCTTACAGATGCCCATTCATCACCTCCTCTGAGGAGCCTTCCCTGATCTTCAGTGCTAGTCTTGCCTCTGGCCTCCCACAGTGCTGTGTGAGTAGGTAGTCCACCACTGGCAAATGCATGCCTCTTTTAACAGCCTTTTGCTTATTTGGTTCCCTCCAGGCTGTAAGCTCTTTGAGGGCAGGACAATAACTATCTTTGTCCCCATTTCATCCCTGCTGCCTACCATGGGGTAGGGTGCCCAACACATTCTTTGAACAGAAGTGAGTTGAGCTGGTAAATGCAAGAAGGAGGGTGATAACAATGACAGGTGGGCAGGTCAGGGAGGTGGTGCTCAGTAGAGAAGGTTGAACTTGGAGTCTGGACTGGAAGGGGAATGAATAGAACAATATGAGTAGCAAACGTTTACTTTGCGCCAGGCTCTGTTCCAAGCACTTTCTAATTTTATCCTTACAAAAACCCTGTGAGGTGGGCATTATTGCTCTCCCAATTTTACAGATGAGTGGAATGTAAAAGGAGAATAATAATGAATTGGTACAAACAAAAAGGCATTTGCTGCTAAGAAAACTGCGAGAGTAAAGATATAGAAGGACTTGGCAGGAGACACGAGGGGACCTTTTCGAAGAGTAGCTGGACTGGAGAGCTTGGTTCAGGAGCATGGGAGTGAGGATTGATGAGGGGAGCCAAATCTGAGAATTTTTATATCTGGGCTCAGAAGTTCGTCTTGATTCAGGCGTTGGGAAGCCATTGCCGCTTTCTCAGCGGGAGATTGGTGGGGTCAGATTTGGCCTTGATGTTGATGAATGAATTAGGAGGAAGAAAACAGGCAAAACGGCCAGAAGGAGGGTGTTGGCATAACTCCCCCTCCCTCCCTGCTCCTCCAGCCGTTTTCATTCTTCCCTCTCATAGCTGCCCACACAGCACTGACATGGTGGCCTGGGGACCCCAGGGCTGGACAGCAGCTGCAGGTCCCCTGGGCCCCTGCCTGTTCCACTCTGGCTTGACTGAAGCTGGCTGCTCAGGGCTGTGACCGTGACCTGGGATGGGCTGGACTTCTCCACAGTCACTTTTGCTAATGAGAAGCAGTTGTGCTTGCCTCAAACACGTAGGAGGTAGAGCGAACCCGGGGAGGCCCTTCACTGGCTCTTGTATGACTCCCACCCTCCCTGGGTCTTCTCCCTCATCAGCTTCCAACCACCACCTCCCCTAACAGCCTGTTGGACCACTGTCCAGGTAGACTTACCTGCCCTCAACTCTGCCCATTCTTTCTGGCTCTCTTGGGGTTTCCAGGGCAGGAAAGCTGCCTAGGGTAAAAGTTCCCCAAGGGCCTGCAAGCCCATGGCTAAAGACCCCTCTCATAGCCTACTCCTACTCTCTATGCCTCTTCCTTCTTTTTCTCCCTGTTGTCCGGTAAAGAGCTGGAGCCACAGGAGCACTGAGTTCCTCCTGGTTCTCACATGATTTTTCTCTTACACTCTTCCTTTCTCGGTGTTTCCATCCCCACCTCAGCTTTTCAGGGCCCTGAGGCCCTCCTTAGCTGCACAGGACACGTTGTGTCCTCATCTCATCATCTAGCCAAATCCCTCTTATCTTTTGAGACCCTGCATCCTCCAGGAAGCCTGCTGTGACCACCCCACCTTGTCATTGTTCCAGAACAAGCTGGCTGGGCCCAGGCCCAATGCCCCCAGGTGGCAAGGCAGCCCAGCCCTGATATCCTGGCTTTGTGTCTTTTGTGGCTTGTCTGGCTGGTTCACTCAGGTTGGGGGGGTGGAGGGTGAGGGGGTGGAGTACAGATGGGAGTGGGGACCATGGAGAGGGGAGGAGCAGGCATTCATTCTAGTGCTTTCCCTGCTGGAAGCATCCAGAATACCTAGTTTCAGGAAGGCCAGGGAAAGAGGCCCAGAGCTGTTCTCTGGCTCACTTCTTCCAGCACTTCCCAGACTCAGGCGCCCCCTTCCCCCAGATCCATTAACCCTTAAACCTCAGTTGCAAAGGCTCTTTGTGTCCTTGAGCTTTCAGTAGCTCTCACCGCAGGGTGGGCGATATACCTCCTGGCTCAACCCTCCACTCCTCCCCAGCTCCTGCACTGCTGGGGCCCAGGGGTAAGTGCAGCCCAGACTCTCTCCGCGCTTGTCCCCTCCCCCAGAAAGTGTGTCAGAGGCCGCTGGGACTCTTGAGGCCTTGCTCTTTCTTCTTCTCTCTTTATTGAGGCCTTTTTTTTTTTTATGGCGATACCGTTGATGGTGCACATATTCCAGAGTAATATGTTCAGGATTAGGCCGCACAATGAGGTTATGACTCCCTCCTGTGCAGCCCCCACCCAGGGGAGCTTGCCCTACATCTGGCCAGCGTGCATCTGGCTCAGGCTCACAGCTGGCCAGATGTTGCATCCCCGTGAACCCCGGCCTGCAGCCTCATCTGCTAAGGGCTAGAGCCGCGCGCACACACACAGACACACGCATGCACACCGCAGCCCACCCCCTCTGTTTGGAGAACTGAAGCACTGAGGTCATCCAGCTCTCTGCGGGGAGCTTGGAGCTCTCGGCCTTGGTGGATCATTCCTGCTGCTCCGTGGTAGGGCAGGCAGGCTGTTGGGACACATCTGCAGAGGTATGTAAATATCAGGTTCCCCGCTTCCAGCCCAGACAGGCTGGTGGGAAGGACCTGCTAGAAACCAGGCTCTGAGTTTGGAGCCGACCCCCACCCTCCCCAGGGGCCAGCTGCTCTTAACAAGTTTCTTGTGCACTTATTTTGAGATGCTCCAGGTCTTAAACTCTCCCGTCTCATGCAAAGACTTCCCTCTGCACCCACTCTTCGGCCACCCACCCACCCACCTCCTTCCCACCTTGTCTCGTCTTCCTCTTTCCTGCCTTTGGTAATCCACAGCTTGTGGAGTGTGAAAGGTGCAGAGGCTGAGCTCTGGACCCTCAAATAATTGAGAGGTGACCTGCCAACTCTGTTTGCCCATTGGTGTTGGCAGAGACCAAGCGGGGGGATCGGGGAGGGAAAGGACACTGGCATTTATTGGGTGCCAAATATGTGTCAGGTACTGAGCTAGGTGCTTTGAATATATTATCTTGGTTAATCCTTGCATCCACCCTGCAAGGTAGCTATTATTATCTTTGTTTTACACATGAGGAAAGCATGGCTCAGAAAGGTTAAATCTCTTGCCCAAGGTCACATGGCCTGGAAGAGGCAGAGCCAGAATTCTAAACCTTGTCTGTTTGACTACAAATTGTATGCCCTTATGCCGTGCTGTCTCCCTGGCAACTTAGCTGGTGAGTGCCTGTACGCATCCGCAGGTCCTCCTTCCTGGCCACTGTATTCTCTGGATCTTCCAGAGCCGAGACCCGGAGGCTGTGAGCTTTGGCCTCCCTGCCAGGCCAGGCAGGACTGCTGGGGTAAGCCAGGGAGGGGTAGGGGGCACAGAGAGGGGGGTGCTGGGCTGAAGTTGCAGTGTTGTAACTAGTGGCTTTTCTGCATGGTTGGTCAAGGGCACAGCCACTAAGGCCTCAGAAACAGAATTAAAAGTTGGGAGAACTGGGTGGCATAGGATGAAAGGCAGGCAGATAGGCCAAGGAGGCATCTGGGGGGAACTTGGGAGCTTTCCATGGCTACAGGGCAGAAGGAGCCTCATAAGAGGGAGAGACGGGAGCCGTAGAACCCAGGCTGCTATTGTTGCCTTATTATCCATCAGCTCTCCAAGGACTCCCAGCAGATGGCACATTCTAGTGGCCCTCCTGGAACCCCTCTTCCTGACCACAGGGTGTGGCATCCTTGAGAGGCAGCAAGGGGGTGGACAGGCACCCTCCAGCCTGGTCATGACCGACTAGGTCCCCATGGCAGTTCTAGTACATACTTGGCCTCCCTGGGCTTAAAGAGCAGGAACAATGGCCTCAACCTCACCTCACCTGATCCCAGTACATAGCCATAGACACACACAACCAGCTCCTTTTCTACCCACAGACACTCACAAACGCTGTTCCATATCTATACCCCCATATAAAACGGTCACTGCAGAGATGAAACTAAGGCACCAAGAGGGTGAGTGACCTGTCCAGAATCACATAGCTGGCACATGTGTATGTTTTCCTTCTCAGTGTGCATCCCGAGCTCGGCCTGCCATAGTGAGGCAGCACGGGACAGTGGGAACAGTACCAGTTGGGGGAATCATCCAGACTAGATTGAAAATCCAGCAGTGCCTCTTCTCTGTGCTGTGACTCGACCTCCTGAAGCCACAGTTTCCTCTTCAGTGAACTTCTAAGTTCACAGTGAGGATTAAAGACAATGTAGCAGGTGTCCAGCAAATGGGAGCTGCTACTGGCAGCAAAGGGCTTCCTTCAAGGCTCAGTGGCAAAGAATCCACCTGCCAATGCAGGAGACGCGGGTTCAATCCCTGGGTCAGGAAGATCCCCTGGAATAAGAAATGGCAATGCACTCCAGTATTCTTGCCTCAGAAATCCCATGGACAGAAGAGACTGGCAGGCTACAGTCCAGGACCACAAAAGAGTCAGACACAATTGAGTAACTAAACAACAAAAACAACTGGCATCAGTGGCTGGGATACTGTCTATGCTAGTAGGTGGAATGCAGCTAGAATGCTGGCTGGCATAGGGGCTGAGATGCTGGGCTGGAATGGTGGCAATGATCATCAAAGCGATAGTAACAATGATTTGTGAAGGGAACCTCTGTTTGGGGGACAAAAGTGGTCCATTCAGGTTAAGTCTCTCGGGAAGTCCAAAGAGGAACTTCTTTACCTGCGTTGGAAAAAAGGACTCTATATGTGAGAGCCCTGGGGTTGAATGTGATATGATAAGATGTCAGGTGCAGTGAGACTGTGTAGACCCTGGTTTAGTTCTGGCTGTGGAGAGCTTTTCCCGAGGGAAGGAGTCAGCTGTGAGTCTAGGCCTCTGCAGAAAGAATGTCAGCCTGGGAATGGCCTAAACCACCTCTTCCCTGGTTCCCTGGGAAAGAGCAGGTCACCACACAGCCTTAGCACTAGCACCTTTTCAAAGAGGTGGGACTGGGAAGGTGCTCTTAGATTTCAGTGCAAGGACAGACTTCAGCTCTCTCGGCATCAGGAGAGGTCTACTTTGGAAGAAGCTAAATGTTCTCCAGATGGCACATTATACCCCAGGGTGTGGGACAAGATCATTCCTTCTTTGGAAGGAATGATGCTAAAGCTGAAACTCCAGTACCTTGGCCACCTCATGCGAAGAGTTGACTCATTGGAAGACTCTGATGTTGGGAGGGATTGGAGGCAGGAGGAGAAGGGGACAACAGAGGATGAGATGGCTGGATGGCATCACCGACTTGATGGACATGAGTTTGGGTAAACTCCGGGAGTTGGTGATGGACAGGGAGGCCTGGCGTGCTGCAATTCATGGGGTCGCAAAGAGTCGGACACGACTGAGCGACTGAACTGAACTGAACTGTGGGGCAAGTCTTAGAACTTCTAGTGCTGCTTTGCTGTTCCCCGGGGATGGGCAGACCCTTCAGCTCTCCCCTGGGGTGGGTCAGGAAGGTCCAACCAGTTGGGGATGAGCTGGTGTGAACCATCTGTGTCCCTGGCATTGGGATCTTTTCTCTGCTGTGTGGCTCACTCCAGCTGACCTTTCGAGGAGCAAGTTAGAAGTGTTGAAACAGCCTGACTCAAAGCAGCTTTACCCTGGGGAGCCAGAAATTCTTTTTCTACTAATAAGCCTTTGAAATAATCCTTTTAATCAGGTTTCCTCTAGGAAGAGTCTGCGACACCACTCTCTTAACACATTTTCACTGGTCTCTTTGTTATAGACAGGCCTGTTCTAGCAGCAATTTGCCATTTAGACAGGGACAGGAGCCATGCAGAGAATGTAGCAATTCTAGCTGCCCTCTGGGAGACCTCACCCCCTAACCTGCCTTTGAAGTTATCTCTTACTTCCCTTTCCTTAGTCTCCAAAACCATGGTGGACAGGGCTTGTATAGAGGGAGCTGGTGAATATGAACACCTACCCTGGCAAGAATACACAGAAGAACTGTACGAGAAAGATCTTAATGATCCAGATAACCACGATGGTGTGATCACTCACCTAGAGCCAGACATCCTGGAGTGCGAAGTCAAGTGGGCCTTAGGAAACATCACTACAAACAAAGCTAGTGGAGGTGATAGAATTCCCATTGAGCTATTTCAAATCCTAAAAGATGATGTTGTTAAAGGGTTGCACTCACTATGCCAGCAAATTTGGAAAACTCAGCAGTGACCACAGGACTGGAAAAGGTAGTTTTCATTCCAATCCCAAAGGAACGCAATGCCAAAGAACGTTCAGACTACTGCGAAATTGCACTCATCTCACATTCTAGCAAAGTAATGCTCAAAATTCTCCAAGCTAGGCTTCAACAGTACATGAACTGAGCACTTCCAGATGTTCAAACTGGATTTAGCAAAGGCAGAGGGACCAGAGATCAAATTGCCAACATTTACTGGATCATACAACAAAGACATTTCAGAAAAACATCTACTTCTGTTTCATTGACTTTACTAAAGCCTTTGACTGTGTGGATCACAACAAACAGTGGGAAATTCTTCAAGAGATGGAAATACCAGACCACCTTACTTGCCTCCTGAGAAATCTGTATGCAGGTCAAGAAGCAACAGTTAGAACCAGACATGGAACAATGGACTGGTTCCAAATTGAGAAAGGAGTATGTCAAGGCTGTATATTGTCACCTTGCTTATTTAACTTATATGCGGAGTGCATCATGCAAAATGCCGGACTAGATGAAGCACAAGCTGGAATCAAGATTGCAAGGAAAAATATCTATAAATTCAGATATACAGATGACACCACCCTATGGCAGAAAGCAAAAAGGAACTAAAGAGCCTCTTGATGAAAGTGAAAGAGGAGAATGAAAAAGCTAGCATAAAAGTCAACATTTAAAAAACTAAGATTGTGTGATCTGGTCCCATCACTTCATGGCAAATAGATGGGGAAACAATGGAAACAGTGACATACTTTATTTTCTTGGGCTCCAAAATCACTGCAGATGGTGAGCAGCCATGAAATTAAAAGACGTTTGCTCCTTGGGAGAAAAGCTATGACAAACCGAGACAGCATATTAAAAAGCAGAGACATTACTGACAAAGGTCTGTATAGTCAAAGTTATGGTTTTTCCAGTAGTCATGTATGGATGTGAGAGTTGGACCATAAAGAAAGATGAGCACCAAAGAATTGATGTTTTGAACCGTGATGTTGGAGAAGACTCTTGAGAGTCCCTTGGACTGCAAGGAGATCAAACCAGTCAATCCTAAAAGAAATCAGTCCTGAATATTCATTGGAAGGACTCATGCTAAAGCTGAAGCTCCAATACTTTGGCCACCTGATATGAAAAACTGACTCACTTGAAAAGCCCCTGATGCTGGGAAAGATTGAAGGCCAGAGGAGAAGGGGACGACAGAGGAAGAGATGGTTGGATGGCATCACCAACTCAATGGACATGAGTTTGAGCAAGCTCTGGGACTTGGTGATGGACAGGGAAACCTGGTGTGCTGCAGTCCATGGGGTCGCAAAGAGTCAGACATGACTGAGCGACTGAACTGAACTGATCCCTGGCAAGATACCTGGCAGGGTCTCATACGGAAGTAACCACCTATGTGAAAACCTGAGAGATGTGACCTTTGAGGCCTTGAGGAAAGTTCTTTGCCCCATATAGCAGCTATACTGGGGTCAATCCTTAGCCTAAGACATCCTTCTTATGTAAAATGTCAATTCCCTAGTTAAGATAAGACAGAAAAAAGAGATACCATAAGAGCCTAGTAAGACATAGGCTAACATGTTTGTAATATCTCTGTTGTATTGTTCAGTTGCTGAGTCATGTCCAGCTCTTTGGGGAACCCTGTTGATAGAAATTTGACTGGTCTTGGGAGCCTCAGGGTCATTGAGACTCCAAGACTTTGATAGTTAATGGGAAATGGCTACCCTTGATTGCTGAGCTTATCTGTGTTCAGGGAATCTTGACTCTAGCCTCTGTCTTATCCCTCTTGTCCAACCTGCAATTACATTCTAGAAATTCTCTCTCCTAAGAATCTCTCAATCATACCAGTTCTCTTCGTCCTCACAGTCACTATCCTTTCTTACCTGGAATTACTACAACAGCCTGCTACCTGGTCTAACATCCAGTGTTTCATCTATTCTTCAGGCTTTGGCCAGAGTAAATGGCCATTTAACACGCAACTATGACCTTATTATTATACTGTTGAAAACCATCCAGTAGCTTCCCACAGCACTCAGGATAAAGTCCAGAATCTTCTTGGTATGCAGATTTGCAATGAGGATTAGGGACAGCATACGAGGTACCCAATAAATGGGAGCTCCTACTGGCAGCAATGGCCAGGATACTGGCTATGCTAGTAGCTGGAATGCAACTATGATACTGGCTGCATAGGGGCTGAGATGATGGACCATAATGGTGGCAGTGAAAATCAAAGTGATGGTAACAAGGATTTGTGAAGTGGACCTGTTTTGGAGACAAGTATGGTACATTTAGGTTAGTTCTCTTAGGAAGCCCACAGCTGAACCTCTCTCCCACCACTGGAATGAAAGGGCTCTGTAGGTGGGATACCTGTGGTTGGGTGTGAGCAGCTGTCATGTGAAATGAGATTGTGTGGGCCCTGGTTCAATTCAGGTTGTTCAATACCCCCAGGAAAGGAGCCTGCTGCCTGTTTTGGTATGGTCCAGTAAACTAGATTTTGTACATTGGGTGGAATAAGAGGGTGGTTAACAGTTTTATTGAGATGTAATTTACATACCACACAATTCAGTCATGTAAAGTATACAGTTCGATGTTTGTTTGTTTGTTTAATTTTTTAAAAATGTGTTTGGCTGTGTCGAGTCTTAGTTGCAGCACACAGGATCTTCCACTGTGGTACACGGACTCTAGGCGTGGTGCGGGCTTAGTTGCTCCTCAGCATGTGGGATCTTAGTTCCCTGACCAGGGATCAAATCTGTGACCCTGCATTGCAAGATTCTTAACCCCTAGACCACCAAGGAAGTCCCTCAATGGTTTTTAATATATTCATGGAGTTGTACAACCATCACTGCTGTCAATTTTAGAGCATTGTTATCACTCCAGAAAAAAGTCCCCATACTCTTTAGCCACTTACCACCCCCTGCTGCTAAGTCACTTCAGTCGTGTCCAACTCTGTGTGACCCCATAGATGGCAGCCCACCAGGCTCCCCCGTCCCTGGGATTCTCCAGGCAAGAACACTGGAGTGGGTTGCCATTGCTATAGTCAATTACAAATCAGCCTTCTGTTACTATAGATTTGCCTTTTCTGGACGTTTCATACACATGGTATATATGGAAGTACACATTATGTGGTCTTTTATGAACTTTTTTTCACTTAGCTTAATGTTCTCAAAGTTTATCCATGTTGTAACTATATCAATAGTTCATTACATTTTATTACCTAATAATATTCCATTGTGTGTAAGTTCTTTGTGAACCCATGGACTGTAGTAGCCTGCCAGGCTCCTCTGTCCATGGAATTATCCAGGCAAGAATACTAGAGTGGGCAGCCATTCCCTTCTCCAGGGGATCTTCCCAACCCAGGGATCGAACTCAGGTCTCCTGCATTGCAGGCAGATTCTTTACTGTCTGAGCCACCAGGGAAGCCCATATGTATATATACCACATTTTATTTATCCATTAATCAGTTGAAGGATATTTGGGTTATTTCTACTTTTGGTTGTTATGAACAATACTTCAATGAACATTTGTGTATAAGTTTTGTATGGACAGATGTTTTTATTTCTCTTGAGTGTATATTTATACACCTGGGAGAGACATTGCTGGGCCATATGGTAACTCTGAGTTTAACCTTTTGAGGAACTGCTGTACTGTTTTCTAAAGCAGTTATACCATTTTACTTTCCCAGCAGCAGTATGAGAATTCCAATTTCTCTGTATCTTCACCAACATTCGTTATTACCTGTCTTCTATTCTAACCATCCTAGTGGATGTGAAGTAGTATCTTATGTTTGTTTGTTTTTTTAATGTAGAGCTCTTTATCAGATTAACTTGACACAAGTATTAACATAAATTATAACTCGTTACATTTAAATTTGTGATCTGTAATAATGCAAGATTTCAAGAAATAAACACTTGGATACACGGCATTAATTCTTGACTAGTATCAATCACTGCTAAATTTAAACTTTAACATTGAGCCTCTTAGCATCAAAACTCCTCCCTAGAACATACACATGGACTTTGTTACTTCAGGACTTTAGTCTTACGCCTCAGAAGTCCAGAAGGACAGCAGAGGCTGTCACATGTAAATAAAGGTTTGGTGTTGATATTCCAAAAGTCTCCTTAACTTTCCCTGATGTACCTGTAGTTGGATTCTGCTTCTTTGAAACTCAAATTCACATCCATCCTTCCCCATTTTAAGCTGTCTTGTCACTTGTCAGTGATGACTTTTTCTAAAAAAAAATCGTGACTAAAAACAAAACTTACCATCTTAATCATTTTTAAGTGTATGGTGTAACTATAAATAGATTTACACAGATCTCTTGTGAAACAGAACATTTTCATCTTGCAGATCCAAAAACTCTATACACATTAAACAAGTTTCATTCCCCAACTACCTCCACTGTTCCACTTTGTTTCTATGAATTAGACCACTCTAGGTACCCAATAAGTAGAATCATACAGTATTGGTTTTGTTGTGATTGGTTCATTTTGCTTAGCAGAATGTCCTCAGGGTATCTATGTTATAGCATGTGTCAGAATTTCCTTCCTTTTTAAGGCCAAATAATATTCTATTGTATGTATATACCACATTTTTATTTATCCATTAACCCATTGATGGATATTTGGGCTGCTTCCACCCCTTGGTTATTGTGAAAAGTGCTGCTCTGAACACGGGTATGCAAATACCACCAGAAGTAAGATTGTTGGATCAAATGGTAGTTCTAGTTTCAATTTTTTGAGGAACCATCATACTGTTTTCCATGGTGGTTGCACCATTTTACCAACACTTGTTATTTTCTGTGTTGTTTTCTTGAATCGTACTCATTGTAATGGTGTGAGGTGATATGTCATTGTGATTTTGATTTGCCTTTCTCTGATTATTAGTGATGCTGGGCATCTTTTCATATGCTTGTTGGCCAACATGTGTATCATCTTTGGAGAAATGCTCATTCAATTTCTTTGTCCATATTTGATTTTTTTTTTTTTTTTTTGCTGTTGGGTTGTAAGAGCTCTTTGAATATTCTGCATATTAATTTTTTATCAATATATGATTTGCAAGTATTTTCTCCTATTCCATAGCTTGCCTTTTTATTTTATTAACTATGTCCTTAGATGCTCAGAAGTTTTAAAGTTTGGTGTAGTCCTGTTTGTCTATTTTTGTTTTTGTTGCCTATGTCATACCAGGCATCTCATGATTCTGATTTGCATTGCCTTAATGGCTGAGGATTTGCATATCCTTAAGGGCTTCCCTGGTGGCTTGGATAGTCAAGAATCCGCCTTCAATGAAAGAAGCCCAGGTTTGATCCCTGGGTTGGAAAGATCTCCTGGAGGAGGAAATGGCAACCCATTCCAGTATTCTTGCCGGGATAATCCCTTGACAGAGCAGCCTGACGGGCTACATACAGTACATGGGGTTGCAAAGAGTTGGACACGACTGAGCAATTAACAATGGCTAATGATGTTGACCGTCTCTTCACTTGCTTACTGGCAATTTGTATATCTTCTTTGGCAAAATGGCTATTCAAATCTTTCGCCCATTTAAACAAATTTTAATTGGTTTTGCCTATTTTTAAATTAGATTGCTTTTTGTTGTTGTTGAGTTGTCCTTTGCCCATTTAAAAATAGTTGGTTTTTTTTTTTAAATTATTGAATTGTAAGCATTCTTTATGTATTTGGGGAGTATTGTCATCTTGACAATATTAAGCATCTTGATTTCTGAGCATAAGATGTATTTTGTTTTATTTAGATCTTCCTTACTTTATTTCAACAAAGTATTTTGTAATTTTGAGAGTTTAAGTTTTGCACTTCATTTGTTAAATTTTCCTTACATTTTTTTTGATATTATTATAAATGAAATTGTTTTCTTAATTTCATTTTTGATCATTCATTCAAATGTCTAGAAATACTATATCAGTTCAGTTCAGTCGTTCAGTCGTGTCCAACTCTTTGTGACCCCATGAATCGCAGCATGCCAGGCCTCCCTGTCCATCACCAACTCCTGGAGTTCACCCAGACTCACATCCATGGAGTCGGTGATGCCATCCAGCCATCTCATCCTCTGTCGTCCCCTTTTCCTCCTGCCCCCAATCCCTCCCAGCGTCAGTCTTTTCCAATGAGTCAACTCTTCGCATGAGGTGGCCAAAGTACTGGAGTTTCAGCTTTAACATCATTCCTTCCAAAGAAATCCCAGGGCTGATCTCCTTCAGAATGTCCAAGGGACTCTCAAGAGTCTTCTCCATCACCACAGTTCAAAAGCATCAATTCTTCGGCGCTCAGCCTTCTTCACAGTCCAACTCTCACATCCATACATGACCACAGGAAAAGCCATAGCCTTGACTAGATGGACCTTTGCTGGCAAAGTGATGTCTCTGCTTTTGAATATGCTATCTAGGTTGGTCATAACTTTCCTACCAAGGAGTAAGCGTCTTTTAATTTCATGGCTGCAGTCACCATCTGCAGTGACTTTGGAGCCCCCAAAAATAAAGTCTGACACTGTTTCCCCATCTATTTCCCATGAAGTGATGGGACCGGATGCCATGATCTTCGTTTTCTGAATGTTGAGCTTTAAGCCAACTTTTTCACTCTCTGCTTTCACTTTCATCAAGAGGCTTTTTAGTTCCTCTTCACTTTCTGCCATAAGGGTAGTGTCATCTGCATATCTGAGGTTATTGATATTTCTCCCGGCAATCTTGATTCCAGCTTGTGCTTCTTCCAGTCCAGCGTTTCTCATGATGTACTCTGCATATAAGTTAAATAAGCAGGGTGACAATATACAGCCTTGACGTACTCCTTTTCTATTTGGAACCAGTCTGTCGTTCCATGTCCAGTTCTAACTGTTGCTTCTTGACCTGCATACAGATTTCTCAAGAGGCAGGTCAGGTGGTCTGGTATTCCCATCTCTTTCAGAATTTTCCACAGTTTATTGTGATCCACAGAGTCAAAGGCTTTGGCATAGTCAATAAAGCAGAAATAGATGTTTTTCTGGAACTCTCTTGCTTTTTCCATGATCCAGCGGATGTTGGCTATTTGATCTCTGGTTCCTCTGCCTTTTCTAAAACCAGCTTGAACATCAGGAAGTTCACGGTTCACATACTGCTGAAGCCTGGCTTGGAGAATTTTGAACATTACTTTACTAGCGTGTGAGATGAGTGCAATTGTGCGGTAGTTTGAGCATTCTTTGGCATTGCCTTTCTTTGGGATTGGAATGAAAACGGACCTTTTCCAGTCCTGTGGCCACTGCTGAGTTTTCCAGATTTGCTGGCATATTGAGTGCAGCACTTTCACAGCATTATCTTTCAGGATTTGAAATAGCTCCACTGGAATTCCATCACCTCCACTAGCTTTGTTCGTAGTGATACTTTCTAAGGCCCACTTGACTTCCCATTCCAGGATGTCTGGCTCTAGGTCAGTAATCACACCATCGTGATTATCTGGGTCGTGAAGATCTTTTTGTACAATTCTTCTGTGTATTCTTGCCACCACTTCTTGATATCTTCTGCTTCTGTTAGGTCCATACCATTTCTGTCCTTTATTGAGCCCATCTTTGCATGAAATGTTCCCTTGGTATCTCTAATTTTCTTGAAGAGATCTCTAGTCTTTCCCATTCTGTTGTTTTCCTCTATTTTTTTGCATTAATCACTGAGGAAGGCTTTCTTATCTCTTCTTGCTATTCTTTAGAACTCTGCATTCAGATGTTTATATCTTTCCTTTTCTCCTTTGCTTTTCACTTCTCTTCTTTTCACAGCTATTTGTGAGGCCTCCCCAGACAGCCATTTTGCTTTTTTGCATTTCTTTTCCATGGGGATGGTCTTGATCCCTGTCTCCTGTACAATGTCATGAACCTCATTCCGTAGTTCATCAGGCACTCTATCAGATCTAGACCCTTAAATCTATTTCTCACTTCCACTGTATTTTATAATATATGACATAGAATGTTGATTTCAATATGATATATATTTCATTATTCTTGCAAATATAAAATATATATTTCTTGTATAATGTAACTTTGCTAAACTTGTTTATTCTAATAGTTTTGGATTTTTTAGTGGATTCCTTAGGATTTTCTACATATAGGATAATGTCATCTATAAATATAGTTTACTACTTCCTTTCCAATCTGGATGGCTTTTATTTAATTTTCTTATCTACATATTTGCTGAAAAAAATAAAAGAAAAGTATTTGTTACATGTGAAATTTTTATGAAATTCAAATTTTAATGCCCATAAAGTTTCTTTGGAATATATGGCCAAGCCCACTTGTTTACATGTAGCAGTTATTACACTTCAATGGCAGAGTTGAGTAACTGCAATAAAGACCATATATGATGCTGCCATCACTTTGATCCATTGTAAATCAGGATTCACTTATAGCTTGTCAGTGTTTCAAGTGACATGTGTATCACTGTCCTGTGACATGTTCCTTTTTACTACCAGTGCACATCTGCGTCAAAAAGAGAAAAGAACAGAAAAGTGAACTTTGAATGTCAGACTTCTAAGGCCACAGTATACTGTGGATTATTTTGTTATCAGATTAAATAACAAATTATTTTTTGTGCAACATTATAGCCAGGCTAAAAGAATACAATATACATCAATATTACCAAACAACTTTTCATTGCAGTTTTCAATTCACAGGAGAGCAATGGTTAGACAAATTAGAAAATTTTAAATGGAATATCTCATTACAGAATTCTTCACAAAAATAAAAAATGAAAATCAACCAAAGTAAGTTTCCAAGTGGTTCATGTGTTAGCAAAACAAGGAAAGCTGTTTACAAATGGTGAGTTAATTAAATTGGATTTGATTGTAGCAACTGAAGAATGTGTCCAGAGAAAATAAACTCACTCAAAGACTATTAGCCTTTAGGCAAAAACAGTCATTCAGAGAGCTGAGGACCTTAGGAGCAATGTAAATTGTAAACTAAAAGACAAGGCAAATGATTTCAAGTGGTTTTCCTTGGCTCTGGATGAGTTGACAGATGTTAATGATACTGGCCAGTTATTGTTTATTCAAGGAATGGATGCCAAGTTTGAAGTGACTGAAAATTAGCCTCTAAGTATAGTCTGCATAGAGCAACTATAGGTGAGAATAGTTGAGAAAACACTAATTTAGTACAACCTAAAGTGGAATCTGCTAAGATGTGTTATGAATATAACTAATGATGGCAAAAATACATGTAAAACAGAAAAAACCTTACTTGGACAAACTTACAAAACTTTTAAAAATGTATAAGGTGTTTAAAGCATATCGTTTTTCTTTGCATTATTTGTTGGCAGATACTTTGAGAAAAATATTTTAATCTACCATGTGTTGTTCAACCAGTAGTGACAACAGTGAAGTTTGTATTTCTATTTATGGAGATATAGATCTAGCTATGATACATACATCCTTGGAAACTCAACTATTGATATTTCTGTAACTTTTTGTCAGATATAAGAGCTGAATATATTAACTTCTCCTACTATATAGCACTTTGATGGCTTAATAGTAATAAAGTTTTATTGTGATTTTTTGAGCTCAGAGCTGAGACAGAAATTTTTCTGGATAAGAAAAACTGTTCTCTACTATTCAAACCCTGGATAGCTTTAGAATTTAACTTTTGCTGCAGACTTGATATTTATTAATGAATTAAACCTAAGATTACAAGGCAAAAATAATGCTTATTTTTGAAATTTATATGGTGGTAAAATAATCTCAACTACAACTTATGTTGTTTGAATCACAAGTAATGTCAAGCTGCTTTATATACTTCCCACGCTGTCAGAAGTTGAAACAAGAAACAGGATCTCCATTCCCACAGACATTTGCAGTGAAGTATTTTTTGAGCTCAAACTATAGTTCCATCATGTTTTTTCCAACATTGATGCAAGTGTAAAGGAAATTTCCATTTTTCAAAATTAATTTAAATGTGCAGTTGAGGAGCTTCCACCTAAGTTTCAATTGAAAGTGATTAATCTGCAATATAATGACAGTCTAAAAGGCAAATATCAAGAGAAGAATCTGATAGAATTCTATAAATATCTTCCAAGTGATGAATATACTCAATTAAAATCACGTGCTCATGAACTGCTAGCAGTATTTGTTAGTACTTACGCTTGTGAAAAGACGTTTTCAAAGATGAAATACATATAATCTCATTGCAGATCAGTATTAATAGGTGAACATTTGCAATCAATTTCTAACTTTGCATCCCAATTAAGTGAAATGTTATTGGGAACACTAACTTTGCATCCCAATTAAGTGAAATGTTATTCCTCCCCCTGCTGAAAAATTTCCATTACTTTGATTAGTAGACCTGTTTTACAAAATGTTGTCCTCAATTATTATATTTTGAATTTTATCAATAAAATTGTGGATATTATTTTTTCCCTCATCATATAAGTACCTACCATATATCCTGGATTTTGCCTCTTGGTTCACAAATAAAATATTTACTATCTGGCTCTCTATGGAAAAAGTTTCCTGACCTCTAGGTTATATGATAAAAACCTGGCTTTTATCTGTTTACCTAATTCACATTCTTTCTTTTCTTGGGACCTTTGCACATGCCATTCCTTCTGCATGGAATGCTTTTCCTCTTCTTCCCCACTTCCATTGACTAACTCCTCATTGTACTTCAGTCTTAGCTTAGGTATAACTTTTTAAAGGAAGTGTTTTCCAACACCCCTCACCAATGTAAGTTAGCTATCCCTTCTGTGAAATTCCACAGCATCCTTTAACTCTCCTATATCAGTAATCTTTTTAAAAATGTGCATGGCAGAAAGTCCAGGAATGCATGATAGATAATGACATCTGCCAATTCTTCTTTCTAGAGGCTATTGCTATTACATTTTCTTGGGTATCTTCTAGAGATATTTTCTGCCTATATGAGATACACATATATGTTCCCCCTCCCACAAATGATAGCATACTATATACATAGTTCTGTACCTAGTTTTGTTTTGTTTTCCCCCCACCTTCATTGAAGTGGAAACTTTAGAGTTTATTCCATATGTATTAGATACAGTTGCCTCATGCTTTTTTAAAACTTGGGATAGAATTTACATACTAATAAATTACATAATTTACATACTAATAAAATTCCTAATTTTAAGGGTACAAGTCTATGAGTTTTGACAAATGTATATAGCCATGTAAAATGCTGACACTCTCATAGAATATTTCCATTACCTCAAAAAGTTTCCTCATGCCCCTGGTGATCACTGATTTGCTTTCTTTTACTTCAGGGATTTTTTTCTTATAATTGATTTCTAGTCTCATACTGTTGTGATCAGAAAAGATGCTTGATATAATTTCAATATTCTTAAATTTATTTAGACTTGTTTTGTGGCCTAGCATGCAATCTGTTGTTGTTCACTGGAGTGTTCCATGAATGTTAATTAGGAGTATTTTGGTTTTGTTCTAGTGGATAGTTATTTCCAATGTTTTGCTGTTAAAATATTATTAATTCCTATAAATGAAAATTGCTTCATCAAAGTTTGTGTGTGCTAAGTTGCTTCCGTTGTGTCCAACTCTTTGTGACCCTGTGGACTGTAGCCCACCAAGCTGCTTTGTCCATGGGATTCTCCAGGCAAGAATACTGGAGTGAGTTGCCATGCCCTCTTCCAGGGTATCTTCCTGACCCAGGGATCGAACCCACATCTCCTGTGTCTCCTGCATTGGCAAGAAGGTTCTTTACCACTATGGCCACATGGGAAGCCCTCATCAAAGGTTATGTGTATTTAAAATTTTGATTTAACCAAATGTCCCTCTATATAGGTTGCTTCCCTGGTGGCTCAGCAGTGAAGAATCTGCTTTGCCAATGCCTTCAATACAGGAGGCCTGGGTTTGATCCCTGGGTCAGGAAGATCCCCTGGAGAAGGGAATGGCAACCTACTCCAGTATTCTTGCCTGGAAAATCCCAGGGACAGAGAAGCCTGGTGGGCTAGAATCCATGCGGTCACAAGAGTCAGACATGGCTTAGCAATCAAGCAACAATTTACATTTCACCAGCAATTTATGAAAGCTATCATAGCACCTATTACATGGCTTGCTTCATGCACAAGAATCATCATTCATCACTGTACTCCCAGCACTTGACACAAGGCCATAAACATTGTCTTCCCCTACCTTGTCAATCTTCAAAATGACTTACTCATACTTGGCCCTTTGGACTTCATTCTTTAAACTTGGCTCCAGTATTTCCCCTATGGCATGGGAATAGGGGAAGGCCACTTCTCTACTTCTTTCCTTCATACCCTATTCTCAAGGACCTACTCTCATCCCTCCTTCTCCAGATTGATTTCCCTGTTGACTGTGGCCCTCAGAGATCTTATTAATCTCTGAACAGCTACATTAACATATATAACATTACATAGTTGTACCCCCACAATCTAATGCTTGATCATATCCTGTTTGTTTGCTAATGTTCATATAATTTGTATTACTAACTAGATTAAAAACTCCTTCAGGATTAGGATTATCTTTCCCCCTCTATAATATCAGCAAATTGAGTTCCTTCGGCATGTCGGGTCTTATCTTGGGCATTTTATATGATCATTTCATCTCATCTTTACAACAGCCTTATAAGGGTAGGTATTATTTTCCTCATGAGGAAACAAGGTTCAGCAAGGTATCAGCTAATGAGACTGAATCACTAGGCTGGCATTCAAACTTAGATCCATCTGACTCAAAGCCCATGTACCCTCAGCTTTTTTATTCTAGTTGAACTTGTAATCTCTTTCTTTTTGCTGGCCACTAGTCCAACTGTCACCATATGAAACAGACCCAGATAAATCTGTTTGTTCTTTGGATGGTATCTGGTGGCTCATCATTCTCTGTAAACCTCTTGTCACTGTAGATAGAAGCCCATGGCCTGCTTGTCTGCTGTAGCATAGGCTACCCTTTTTTATCAGGATCCACCCATGGGCTGCCACTCCTGGAATCTCTACTTGGTAGCCCACATGGCCTTTGTTGTCCCCTAATGGGTTTACCCTAGCCATCTTTGCCAGGTGGGGCCCTGAACAAGGCCAGCAGCAGACAGTGAGTATATGGAAGCCAGTGAAGCATGCACTTCATCATCAGAAGCAGGAGTGTGTTCTGTAGAGATGGAAAGCAGACCTCCTGCCAGGAGAAGAAACACAAACCAAAGGGAACCTGTGTAAAAGTTTGAACTTAACTCTTGCTCCTTTTCTGTCTCTGAGACCTGGAGGGGTTTAGTTCTCTTTGTTGAAACCTTTTTCAAACATACCCTACACGTGGCAAAAACAGATCAAACACAAGCCATCTCTTTGCAGGGATTCTTTATGAAACATCTTGCTTTCAGTGCCTTATAGACATGGTCACCTCTGCACTGCCAAGTCAAGTCCTTTGGTTTACCCCAAGATCCACAAACTGGAAGTGAAAACTTTTTTTTAAGATTCATTTACTTCCCTTTCCCCAGGGAAGGTGTGAAACAGTGGATTTATAGAAAGAATCCAATTTTGCTTTAAGCTGGTTCTTTGATTAGGTCTGAGAGGGAATAAATTCAGTTCTGACTCGGAGTGGGAAAATTTTTGGAAAGAGGGGGAGGATGGTATGGGAGAATATTCTAATCCTGGTTTGTCCCACAAATAACCATGTTTACATGTTGGTACAGAAACCCTCTCTGAAGCTGAAGGGGGTGTCTTGGGTTAACTACGTTGAAATGGCTCATACTGAGTGCCATCATGTATTCAAACAAAATGAATGTGTCCCTGTTGGTGGTTTTTTGCCTTTGTCCTCAAGGTAGAATCATAATTGACTGGAATATGGAGGCTATTCTTTCACTAACAGAATTACCCAGCAGCTAATGGGAGGGAGGGTTGTTGTATGAGGGACTTATGAGATGCCAAGCCCTGTCAGAAGAAGGAGTCTGAGAGCTGGAGGGGCCCTTGAGAAGTTATAGTATCTAATGTTTTGGTAAAGAGGAGAAGCAATCCTGCAGTTAAAAGTATTTCAAGAAAAATCTACAAGTAGCCTCCCGGGGGTGCCATTTCCTTGGTACTCAGATGGAAGTGTGGCTTCTCTGCTTAGCAGACCTACTGGTAGATGTGACCATAATTCACACCTTCCTTCTGAGGAACTCCTAGCCCAACCTGATCTCCATTTATTCTCCATTTATTCCCCAGGAAGCAAGAATTAAATTTTCATTCATCCGACAAGCACTAGGAACACACACTGTGTTAGGGACTGGGATGTCAGTGAAGAAGGAGAAAAGGTCCCTGTGAGCTGAAGATGATGGTCAAGTGAGGCCAGTGAGGCTACAGGAATCATTGTGGTAGAAGGCATGGCCTGTTTCACTGGAGAGAAGCAATATCTGATCTGGTTCTTTAGGGATGGTGGATTTAGAAATAAGAGTTGGCATAAAGAGTCTAGGAGCCAGAGTAAGCATTCTTGGGAAGGAGCAGGGTGTGTTTGAGAACCAGGTGACCAGAGCGATGAGAAAAGACACAATATGGATGGAGGATTTGGACACTACTAAGAGTTGATGGAGAACTCAAAGGCCTTTGAACAGAGGGGTGACAAGATAAAAGCTATTTGGAAGGATTCATCCAGCAACTTTATGTGGGACTTTTTTGGAGGGAGGGAGTGGACTGAAGAGTCAGGATGAAGAAGAGAGGCTGGGGGACTGTGAAAGGCTAGACTGTGGTGGTAGTGATGAGAAAGGGTAGAGAAGAAGGGGCAGAGGGGTTAGGCAAACATTGTGCTGGCAGAATTAGCCAGATACAGCCAGTGACTGAATGCGAGTTAGAGACAACTCCCGGAGGTCAGCGCCAGTAGCCAAGAAAATTTGGAGTCAGGTAATAGAAGTCAGAGTCAGAGGAAGGAGGAGCAGGCTGAGGAAGGAGATATTAAGTCCCATTGCAGTGTCTAGACTTCATCTTCCAGTACGCAGCTGAAGTTAAGAACACAGGCTTGACACATCAGAAGAGCCAGCATTGAAAACACACCTGGGTTGTCCTCTGAGAAGCCACAGTTATTGCTGTGAGGGTTGTGGAAGTCCTTGGGAGGCGAGTGAGAAGTAAATGGCCAATGCCCAGCCTGATACCTGGCCCAGAGCAGCTCTCATATCTTTGTGGAAGAGAGAAATAAATGAATAGATGAATGAGACAAGGACAGAATCCTGAGAAGTACTCATATGTACTGAGTGAGAGAAAAAAGAATGGCTTGTCATTGAAGGAGAGGGAGAAACAGCCTTCAGAGACCTGGGAGAACCAGGAGAGAAAGGAGCCCTGAGAAAGGAAGAAGGGGAGACCTTCAGGAAGGAGAAGACCCACAGTATTCATTGTTGCAAAAAATGGAGATCCCGAGAAGCTGTCAAGACAGCTGGCTACATCGTTATGAACTGGGCAAGTCCCATAGCTCATGCTGTGACAGGACTCAGGGCCCAGACATTCATGCCCATCTTGTTATCTTCCCTGTTTCGTTATGATGCCTGCTCCAGTCACAGGAATATTGGGGGGTGAATGATGGCGAGGGAGTTCCTCTTTGTCTCTTGCCTTTGGCCAGTGGTGGAGACTACAGAACATGCAGTGGGGTGACAATATGAGGATTGAGATGGCTTTTCCTAGGGCAAGGGGCAGGATAGGGACATAGCAGCCCATCTTTGTGAAGACCACTTCTTGACCTCCCAGAGAGAGGGTGGACAAAGCTGTGAGCTGGTGTCCATCCCTTCCTTCAAATGTTGGTGGAGTAATTCTAGGGATGGTTTTCTCTGAATGTGAGATAGGGGAGAGTGAAGCCAGAGAATATTCCAAACTTGTCCTGTAGGTTTTCCCAGATTTCTTTTCTATAACTTTTATTTTCCGGTCTGCTGTTTTCTTTAAGGAACAAACCCACAGCCTCTAAGCAGGAATCTTGAGGGCTTCAGGTACAGAAGGGAGGGTAAAAGTGGGATGAGAGGAGGGAGGGAGAGAGTAGCTACCTGGAACTCCCTGCAGTGAAGGCTCCGAATAAGATGGGACAACAGGGCAGGGGTGAAGCGCCTGGACCCAGAGTGAACCAAGAATAACCAGGGTGGGGAGGGGACAGGAGGAGAGGCCACTACCCTCACTTGCAAGCTCTCCCAGTACGGTCTCCTGGATAGGCAGCTGTGACCCTTGCCAGGTACCCCTTCTCTTTATTAGGCTCTCCTTGGCTTCTTAGAACAGGGCTGTGTGAGAATCTTGACTCTGTGCAAGACACAAAGGCTGGGGACATGCTAACATGGAGTCGTGGTAGAGGGGGCCAGCCCAGACCCTGAGCTCCATCCTCTCAGGAGCCAGGAAGCTTTTTTTCCTTCCACGGTCACAGAGGATGCTATGTCCAATTGCCTGGAGAAAGTTCTGGATGGAACATGCTTGGCAGGTGAGCTCAGGTGATGTCATGGATGGGGCCCACTGCTTCCACTTTGATCAGACCTGCCAAGGAAGATGGAGAGAGAGTTCCATCCCTGGAGGGACTTACTGAGCATTCACTTATCACCTTTGGGCTGGAGGCATCCTTGCCTGAGCCCAGAACCTGGAGGCTGACCACTTCTAGGCTAATGAAGTAAGGAAGAAACACAGTTAGATGGTCTTCCTCCCTAGACGTACTTCTTTACAGGAGCCATGCTCATTCCTGCCCAGTGGTACACTTGATGGAAGCCATGGCCCTGTCCTCTGGACAGACTGCACAGGCAGGCAGCAGTCTGCTAAGGCCGAAAGCCCAGCACCATCACTTGTCACAACCAACCTGGGGTCTGGGAAGCAGGAGGAAATCAGACAGGGGAAGCTACTTCGGAAGCTCATTGAGAGCCAGGCTTGTACAATCATATGTGACTCAGCATGACCACTCCGGTCCTGTGTGCACTGCTCCCTGCAGAGGACTCATGCCCTAGTGCTGCCTCTGTAGTGTCATCCCTGGTGGGCACCTATGCCCAGCTCAGAAAGTGCAGTAAAATAAAATAGTCTCTCAGTTGTACCCGACTCTCTTGTGACCCTGTAGCCCTCCAGGCTCCTCTGTCCATGGGATTTCACAGGCAAGAATCCTGGAGTGGGTAGCCATTCCCTTCTCCAGGGAATCTTCCTGACCCAGAGATCAAACCTGAGCCTCCTGTGTTGCAGGCAGATTCTTTATCATCTGAGCAGAAGCAACTGTTAAATACAGAAAGCCAACGTGCCCATACCAGTGCATACTGATCCCAGCAGGGCAGCCAGAGCATGTGTGACATGGCACATTGTCACCTGGGACCCAGAGAAGTCACTCTGTTGTGGATGGTCAAGGTTCTTCTCTAAACTCTTCAGCCAGAATAAAACTCTGGCTGTCCCTACCCCCTGCTGCCATGTTAGGTTAGGGGTGATGGGATGACTCAGGGGCCACAATGCCACATTTGCTGCGCCTGCTGGGTGTGCGTGACGGGGGCTGAGGTGGAAGGAACAAGGTGAAGGTGCCTCGGGCAGCAAGGATGGGCCCTACCAGCAGGCGGCTGCAGCCTCCTGTACCCACAGGTGGCCGCTGAGAGGACCCCGTGGAGTGGATGCACTGGTGGGGCCTGCTGGGCTCTGAGGCCCAGACAGCTGAGGAAAGATGGTACCAGAACCATGCCCTTCCTCATCCCTCAAGCTCTTGGCCACCGCAGAGCCCTCTCCAGGCCTCAGGAGCTTTACTGCCCGCAGTCTCTGCCAGCGCGCCGTCTCTACGGCTTGGATTAGCTGCAGGGCCTAGGCCTTTCCCCTCATGGGTTGGCTCACAGGCCTCAACTCCCAGTTGCACCCCCCACTCCAGGGGTCCAAACGACCTACAGAGTAGGAGGACCTCTGGAGAGGTGGCTAGTCTGCATTGGAGCAGCAATCAGGAAAAAGTCACCAAGAACGAGAGGAGGCCTTGCCTGGCTGATTGTCTTCAGGTTTCCCTTCCAGTAAACTTCAGGGTGGGCACAGGCCCCACGCCCAGCCCCTCGGACCTGGGATTGCTAGTGCTTTGGGGATCTTCAACTCAGTTTCCCACCAACATAGAAACTACTGAGGACAGAGGTGGGTTCCCCCAGCCCAGCACAGAGGCAACAGCAGGAGAAGCCCTCGTACAAAGAAGAGCCGAGTCTGTGCAGTACAGGTGGTCACCCAGTAGGTTCTTTAGTGTGGCATCACAAACACAGGACTTTCATTCTATAGGGATTTTTCTACCTTGACACTAGTTTGTAGTCAGGATTTAGCTCCTGAGCAAGAAAACAAGAAAGGAGATGGACAATCAGACAGCGGAAGTCATTGATGATGAACCAACAGATTATGCCATCCCTACCTTATCCCAATACCTTGGTTAAACTCACACCTTCCTTGACCTTGGGCTCTCCTCTTGTTTCTTGCCTCCCTGTGTCCTCCCTATGGGCTGCTCCTAGTCCTGACATCTCCTACTGTCCAGGGACCCGAGATTCAGGCGAGCCCTGGGGCACTGGTCACCACCTCTTCTCAGGTCATTTTTACTCTTTTACCTCTACCCTGTCCCCAAAGGTGTTAGCAACCCGGTGCCATTGTCTTCCTCCAAGCACTGACTCCAAGTGAGCCACTGTCTCTGTCCCAGAAGCAGCAGTAAAGAGACATCAGTGAGGCCCTGGAAAGGGAGGTGGCCGATGGAGTCTGTGCCAAGCCCCATCGGCCCAGGGAAGCCTTACGGAAAGATTCTTTCTGGAGGAAAGAGGAGATTAGCTGAGCCTCCCCAAAGAAGACAAGTAAAGAGAACACAGAAATATTTCCTTTAAAAGGGAGCAGGAGCAGATGGAAAGAGGGTTTATATTAATGAAATCTCCGGATATTAAGGATGAAATGAATGCCAGGGAAGGTTATTATCATTTCATTAGAACACAAAGGAAGAAACAAACACGTTATTATGTGAAACCAAGAAGTTATGAACAAGGGAGTCCAGCAGGGAAGTTATTAGCTGGGTTAATTAAAACAGAACACACTGGTTGAGTAATTCCTTCTGTAGGACACAACAAGGAAGGCATAATTCATCGCCCTCAAGAAAAAATATTCAGGGTTTTTTTCTTTTTCTCGTTTACCAGAAATTCTGCACTTTTGATATTGTCTTGCAAACCAAAAAGATGTATTCTTGTCAAAACCTAATTGATTTAGCACCAGGGCGATTAGGAGACATGGAGATCCACAGCAATGGGGATGCTGGAGCCCAGGCAGCCAGGGCCATTCCCCCATCCAAGATGAGAGGCCCCTCAAAGATGCTTTCAGTGCGTAACCTGCAGAGCTTTGGGAGGTGGCAGCAGAGATGGGACAAGGCTCACCCATCCATCCCAGTGATCCTGGGCAGGGCTGGATCAGACCCGGGATGCTCACCATCTTTCTATTCTCTGCTTTCCCTGGCCATCCTGAAGTTGGGAGTACTGGACCCAAGACATGCTCCCTGGACCTGTCAGTGCCCATCTTTTTGGCGAGCCTGTGGGCAGCCTGCGTGAGAGGGAAATGATCAACAGGACGGCCGCTGGAGCACAGAGAGCTGGTCACAGAGGCCTGGGAACCACTAGTTTGTGTGGAGCTCACGTATCTGAGCCGCTGTCCACTTTCAGGGAGCTTAGAGGTCCCATGCGTGGCTGTCCCTGGGAGGCCAAATGGATCCCATCAACGCTCAGAGTTTATGAATTACAACTGGGACTCTGGGTTTGGCTGAGCCCTTGGAGGTTGATTCCTAAGGGCTTTTTCTTCAGTTAAGAACCAGAGAACCAGAGCTCCCAAGTTCTTTGGCACAGACACAGGACACTAGAGCTGGAAGAGACCTCGCCGAGGGGGTAGTCCACCTAAACTCCTTGTTGGAGAGGAGGAGACTGGGCCCTAGAAAGAGGGAGAGCCTGAGACCCATCTGAGGCCACAGAGCGAACTAGTCGCTGAACAGGACAGAGACCAAGGTTTCTTAGCAAGTCCTCAGAGCTCACTTCCACACTATATTCCCTGTGCTCTTTCTATTTCATGGCTGTCTACCACAGACACACCTAGGAGACCTCTGAAGAACACAGATTCATTCTACTGGGAGATCATGTGGCACAAATTGTTTCATAATTGTCATTTGCTTTGTTGTTGTTAATACATTTTTTTAGAGCAGTTTTAGGTGCACAGCAAAATTAAGCAGGAAGTATAGAGTTCCCTTATACCCTCATCCACACACCCACAGCCTCCCTCAGTATCGACAGACATGTCCCACCACTACGGTCTACTTGTTGCAGTGAACCTACACTGACACACTACTGTCACCCAAAGTCCATAGTTTACACAAGGTTTCATTATTGTTGTTCACTTTGCGGGTTTTGACAAGTGTGTAAGGACATGTATCCCTCATTGTAGCATCATAAAGAGTAGTTTCTCTGCCCCCAAATCCTATGTAGTCTGTCTATTCATCCCTTCCTTCCCCATATCCCCTGACAACCACTGATCTTTTTTGCTGTCTCTGTAGTTTTGCCTTTTCAGAATGTCATATAGTTGGAATAATACAGTAAGTAGCCTTTTCAGATTGACTTCTTTCACTTAGTAATAATGAATTTAAGGTTCTTCCATGTTTTTCCATGATTTGGTAGGTCATTTCTATTTAACACTGAACAATATTCCATTATCTGGATGTATCACAGTTTATTTATCCATTCATCTACTGAAGGACTTCTTGGTTGCTTCCAAGTTTTGTCTATTATGATAAAGCTGCTATAAATATCCTTGTGCAGATTTTTTTGTGGACACAGGTATTCGGTTTACTTGGCTAAGAAACATAATTTCTGGGTCATATGGAAAGAGTATGTTTTGTTTTATAAGAAACTGCTGAATCGTCTTCCAGAGTGGCTGTACCACTTTGCATTTCCATCAGCAATAAATAAGAGAGTTCCTGTTGCTCCATATCCTTACTAGTATTTGTTGTTGTCAGGTTCTAGATTTTGGCCACTTTGGCCATAGGTGTGGAGTGGTACCTCATTGTTTTAATTTGCAATTCCTTAATGATATATGATATTAAATATCTTTTCACATACTTGCTTGCCATCTGTGTAACTTCTTGGGTAAATTATCTGTTCATGTCTTTTGCCTATTTTTAAAATCAAGGTGATTGTTTTCAAATTGTTGAGTTTTAATAGTTCTGTGTTTATTTTGGATGATAGTACTTTACCAGATGTGTCTTTCGCAAATATTTTCTCCCAGTCTGTGGCTTGTCTTCTCATTCTCTTGACATTGTCTTTCACAGAGCAAAAGTTTTTAGTTGTCGTTTTTTAAATTAAGATATAATTGACATACAAGATTGTGTAAGTTTAAGAAATTCAGCAGTGTTGCTTTGACACATTTATGATATAATCACCACCGTAGTTTTAGCTCACACCTCTACCACATCACATAATTATCATTTCTTTTTTATGGTGGGAACATTCAGAGATTTTCAATTTTAATGGAAGTCTGGTTTATCAGTTATTTATTTCAAGGCTTGTGCCTTTGGTATGTATCTTGAAAATCATTGCCAAACCCAAGGTTGTCTGGATTTTCTCCTACATTATCTTCTAGGAATTCTATAGTTTTGCATTTTACATTTAGACCTCTAATTTATTTGGAGTTAATTGTCGTGAAGGATGTAATTGATCTTTTTTGCATGTGGATGTTCAGTTTTTCCAGCACAGTTTATTGAGAAAACCATCTCTGCTCTGTTGTATTGTCTTTGTTCTTTTTTTCAGATCAGCTGATAGTGTTCATGTGGGCTCTCTTTCACTGATCTGTTTGCCTATTCTTTTGCAATACCACACTGTCTTGATTACTGTAGCTTTACAATAAATCTTGAAGTTGAGTCATCTTGATCCTCTAATTTTGTTCTTTTTTTTCAATGTTGAATTGGCTATTCTGGATCTTTTGCCTCTCCATATAAACTTTAGAATTAGTCTGTCAGTATCCACAAAATAAGTTGCTAGGATTCTGATTGGATTGTGTTAAACATGAAGATCAAATTGGGAAGAACTGACATCCTGACAACATTGAGTCCTTCCTAACCATGAACATGGAGTCTCTCTCCATTTACTTAGTTCTTCTTTGATATCTTTCATCAGAGTTTTATACATTTTGTACACATTTTGTTAGATTTATATCTATGTATTTCATTTAAGGGGGATGCTTATGTAAATGGTATTGCATTTTTTATTCCAAATTCCCCTTGTTCATTGCTGGTACATAAGAAAGTGACTGACTTTTGTATATTAACCTTGAATCCTACAACTATGCTATAACTTGTCGTTTGCTTTTAAAGCAGAAACCTTCTCAGAGGATGGTAGCTAAACTTTTTTTAGTTTCATGTACTTTCTCTTCTTTGGAGTTTCCCATATGCTGTTTCCTCATCCAAAACAATCTCCTTTCTTTCCCTTCAGTCTCCACTCCAGGTGTACCTTCCTTCATACCTGATTAATGTCTTCAAGGTCCCAGGGAAGCCATGTTTTATGCTGGGAAGCCTTCTCTGACCCTATGAGCCTGGGTTAGCTCATCAGCCTTCCCCCCACCTCCCTCCTTCTGTGGAAGATAGAATCCCTGCCCTCAGAGACTTACAGTTTGCTTGGAAGACAAACCACAAAAATGATAATAATAATAAACAAGCATTTAGCTCTGATATAAGGAGGTTACTTAGATTAACTCATTTAATCCTCACAAATGTGAAGATTGAGAATTAGTTCCCAATACCCTCAGGAACTCTCCTCAGCCTATAAAATAGAATCCAGATACCTTAGGTTGGCATGTAAACTTTCAACACTGGGGTCTACATCTGCTTTTCCAAGCTAAGCTGGTTTGTTCACTATGCCTTGTTACAATATGGATGTTCTTGCCTCTGAACCCTTGCGAATGTTGTTCTTCTTGTTCAGAATGTTCCCTACCCTCTTTGACTTGGGGAACTTTACCCATCCATCAAGCCTAGCTGTAGTCTCATTCTTCCATGACCACTCCATCCTCCACAGTTCTATAGCACTTGTTTTCCAGACCACTCATTTTTATTATGAACCGAAGACAGTTTATAGGAAGAAAACTTATGGAACACTAGACAGGTAAATCCTTACTGCCCTCTGTGGTCTCTCTGATTTTGGTTGAGAGCCTTGCATAGATGTCTCTGATGTGGTCTCTGCCCTGTTCAATTGCTATATTTTATTTACAATCTTTGTACATTGACATAGCCAACATATTTGTCATTGAAATGGTTACCAAGTATTCTATGGTATATATTCATTGCTTCTTTTTTAGAGCCCTGTATTGTATATTTTGGGACTTCCCTGGTGGCTCAGATAGTAAAGCGTCTGCCTACAATATGGGAGACCTAGGTTTGATCCCTGGATTGGGAAGATCCCCTGGAGAAGGAAATGGCAACCCACTCCAGTACTCTTGCCTGGAGAATTCCATGGATGGAGGTGCCTGGTGGGCTACAGTTCATGAGATCGCAAAAAGTCAGACACAACTGAGCAACTTCACTTTCACTTTCATTGTATACTTTAATTCAATTTTGTTTTCACAAATATTTGCATGTCAAGTATGTGCAAGAGACCACATCTCTTGTCTGTCATTGTGGTAATTGTGAACTCCTGAGACCAGCTTGTCTTCAGTATCACTGTCTTCCCCACTGTGCTTAGCTTGCTTGTACTAGATGCCCTGCTCAGTTGAATCCAACTATCACGAAGCCAGGCATTTAGCCATGTAACTCACCGCCCACCTCTACCCTGATACAAACTAAACCCATAAGGGCTAAGACGTGGAACAAGAGAGTATCCAGTACCCTTCTCCAGATGCTTGATGTCTCTAACATTGCATCTCTTATCTTGTCACCTCCTGTGGTCCCTCCTCTCTCCAGAGTATCACTTAGTTACAGAGATTCAGGGAACCTTGAAGACCATTTTCCCAGGCATCTAGCTAATGCATACAAGCTAAACATAAGGACCAGGTCCTAGCAAGTGCTTCTTGCTCTTAGTAACACAGGGCCATGTGGTTGATCAGGGGGGTTTGGGGAAGGGAGGGTTAGTGGCCCCATGCCTGCCATTTCTCTTCCCTGTACATGACTTCGAATACAAGCTCGAAACACAGAACTGCTTGCTTAATTTGTACTCATCCTGTAGAAACCTGGCCTGGCTCCTCTGCCCCTGAAAGGTAATCATTTCAGAAACACATTGTGATCCCTTCCACAGGCAGAAATAGCTAACTTTAAGCAAAACTTTTATGTGAAAATTCTCTGAGATAGATAAGCTGGCAGACATTGGTTGGTTAGATTGATTATTTGCTTTACAAAATGATTCACAAAGCATTTCCTTCCAGTAACAAAGTCCCATCAAGCACTGAAGTATGTGATTCATTGGCCAACTCTTCAAAACAATGATCTGTGACACTTCCTCCAGTCCCCTCCATCCCTCCCCCAACTTGCCTTTTGTAAGTTTTCTTTTTTCCCTTCTAGCTATTTATTCAGTGTTTACTACTGGTTGACCCACCCTCCTATTCTCTTATTCTCAGGAAATCTTTCTCCTCGCTCTTTTCCCATCCACTATTTTGATCCTTTATGGCCTCTTACATTGGTGATTTCTTTCCAGCCTCTAAATATAGGTCTCTTCTCACAAGTGCCTACTTCAGGCTTCCTCTTTTCTGTCTACACTTTCTCCTTAGAAGGCTTGCCTGCCCCTGTTGCTTTAACGATACTTTTCAACAGTGACTCCTCAAACTCTATCTTCAGAGCTGACCTCTTGAGCCCACTCTGGCGCTGTGTTTTCGGATGTCTGCTAGGCATGTCCTGCTGGCAGACTAAATCCAACCTGTCTAAGCAGATCAAGCAGCTCTTGCCGTGTTTCCCCACTTCCATCAGCATGATAGTCACCGATGTTCATAATCTCGGGGTTTGTCTTCGCTGCTCACTAAGCCCATCTTGGACCTTCAGTTTCCTCACCTGTTTTCTGGAGGTGGTAATGCCCTCTCTACCTCACTTAGAGGACAGGATAAAACAATGTTTGTGGGAACATGCTTCAAGCTGTAAGAGTACAGAGAAGAGGTGTAATCATAGTGTTGTCATCTCCAGCTTTTTGTGCGTCACTACAGTCACTCTGTCCCCTTGTGTTACCACTTCCTTCATCTCTGTATCTCTCCCCCATCCTTTTATCTCAGTTCTTAATATGACCACCAAAGTTTAAACCCTGTCACCCATCACCTAGCCTAGGTCTGTGTTGTTTCATTCAGTGGTACTCAGACTGCATGCAGCCCACTTAAGAATCACTGAGAGGAAATGATGAAAAGTGCAATTATAGTCCCTCTAACAAGGGCACTGGGACAACTGGCTATCCACATGGGAAAGAATGTATGTGCTTAGTCACTCAGTCATGTCCAACTCTTGGCGACCCCATGGACTATAACCCACCAAACTCCTCTCTCCATGGGATTTACTAGGCAAGAATACTGGAGTGGGTTGCCATTTTCTTCTCCAATTGGGGAGAATACCTTATACCATATACAAAATTTAGCATGGATCAAAGATAAAAATGTAAGAGCTAAAAATACAAAACTCTTACAAGAAAAAATAAGCATAAATCTTTGTAACCTTGAATTAAGTAATGGTTTCTTTAAAAAAAAAAGTGGGGGGGTACCCAAAGCACAAACAACCAAAGAAAAAATGATACATTGGAATTCATCAAAATTACAACTTTGTACTTCAAAGACACCATCAAGAAAGTGAAAGACAACCCACTGTTAGGAGAAAATTTTTGCAAGTCATGTATCTGATAAGGGATGCATATCTGTAATATATAAAGAACTCTTACAACTCAATTATAAAAAGATAAATGACCCAATTAAAAATGAGCACAGAATCTGAATAGACATTTCTCCAAAGAAGTTAAACAAATGGCCAATAAGCACCAGAAAAGATGCTCAATATCATTATGCATCAGGAAAATGCAAATCAAAACCACAATGAAATAATGTAATGTTCCCATTGAAATGTATAAGTAGGTGAGTTGTAAGATATATGAATTATATCTCAATGAAGCTACTTAAAAAAAATACATACTGAGATACAGCTTCACACCTACTAGGATAGCTAACATCAAAATGTCAGATAATAGCAAGTGTTGACAAAGATAGAGAAATTGGAAATTTCATAAATGCTGGTGAGCATGTACAATGGTAAAGATGCTTTGGAAAACAGTCTGGTATTTCCTCAAAAAGTTAGACAGAGCTACCATATGTCCCAGCAGTCCCACTCCCAGATACCCAAGAGAATTAAAACATACATTCACACAAAAGCATATACACAAATGTTCATAGAAATACTATTCACAATAGCCAGAAAGTAGAAACACCCCCAAATGACCATCATTCCTTCATCAATGAATACATTAAAAAGTGTAGTATATTTATACAGTGGAATATTATTCAATCATAAAAAAAGAATGAAGTATGGATACATGCTACAACATGCATGAGCCTTGAAAAACAATATACTAGGTGAAAGAAGCCAGCTACAAAAGACCACATGTATAATTCCATTTATATGAAATGTCTAGAATAGAAAGTTGATCAGTGATTGCCTGGGCTTCAGAGGGTTTCAGAGGATGGGGAATAGGGGTGCTAAAGAGTACAGGGTTTCTTTTGGGGGTAATGAAAGTGCTCTGATACTAATTGTAGTGATGGTTACACAATTCTGTGAATATACACCCCCCCACACACACCACAAACAGTGAAATTTGTACTTTAAATGGGTCGTTTGTATGGTATGTGAATTGTCTCGATTAACTTTTTTTAAAAAATTGTTTATTTACTTCTTTTTGGCTGTGCTGTATCTTTATTGCTGCACAGGCCCCTATCCAGTCTCAGTGCCTGGGCTCCGGAGCATGCGGGCCTCAGTAAGTGCAGTTCACAGGCTCTGGAGCACAGGCTCAGTAGTTGTGGCGTGTGGGCTTAGTTGCTCCTCAGCATGTGGAATCTGCCCGGACTAGGGTTTGAACCTATGTTTCCTGCATTAGTAAGCGAATTCTTTACCACTGAGCCAATGGGGAAATCCCCCAATTAACTTTTAAAAATATAGTTGTAAGGAAAAAAATCAATGGTGGGGACAGGTTGCAGAAAACTCTAAATGCCAAGCTGAGGAGTGGTGACTGGATTCTCTAGGGCCAGTTTTCTCAAAGTGTGTTTCATATGCCACCTGCATCAGAATAGCTACAAATACCAAGCCTGGCTCCACCCCCGAGACTGTAATTCAGAATGTATTGGATGGGATCAGTACTCCAGTTTGTAGGAAGCACCCCAGGGAGTTTGTAGCAGGTGGCCACAGCCCATTGTGTAAAAGTGTTGCTGTAATCCTGCTGCCTCCAGACTCCTCCTGCTCCATTCTGCCCTGCACATTGCTGCCAGATGAGCCTCTAAAAGGAGCACTGAGGTTGGGTCACCTTCTTGCTCAGAAACCCTCTATGTTCTCCCATTCCCTTGGCATGCGCTCCAATAGCTCTGGGCTGCCTGGTCCCCACCCACTTTTCCCAGCCTTCTCTCCTGACTCCCCATCTGTGTCTTTGATGTCAGCCACATTGGAATGGTCATCATTCTCTGAACCCATTCTGCCAGTTCCTGCTCGGTGCCTCTGTCCAGGCTGTCTCATGTTCCAGAAAAGTCTTTCCTATACTTCCATCACATCTTTGCAGTACAAGCATTACCATGAGTCTTTCTTTAACTGGCCAATCATCTGAAATTCACCACATAAACTTTCACAAACTTTTAGGCTATGTCATTCTGCTGCCTGTCAATCAGATAACGACACTCAAAGTGTTATGAGGGACACGTGCAGATCCATCAGCGCAGCCTGGCATGTGGGAGGAGCAAAGCCACCATGCAGGGAGCGTTGGAGCAGAGCCCCCAAGCATAGGATACAGGTCTGGAGGCAAGTTTGCCTGTGAGGAGCAAACTTCAGGTGGCAGACTCTCCTGAGGAGTTCAGTGTCCTCCCTGGTGACCCAGCCATCAGGGGCATGCAGGAGTCACTGTCATATGGATAGGACCTGGGGGGTTCCTGGCCATCACCAAGCCCAACAAGCCTTGGCAGCTCAGCTGGCATCAGCTACTCCCAATAGCTGGAAACTGCAGGGTTGAATCCTCATCTCAACTGGTGACCTTGAGCAAAAAGTCCCTCCACCCTATTGTCCACCCAATCACCTCATCCCACAGCAAGAGAGAGAAGGCTGGAGAGTGAGTTCCAGTCTATTTGGTAATGAGCTCTTAAAAATAAAATGATTGTCAGATAATTATTTCACAGTGCAACAAGAGCCCCCTTGTAACCATTTCAGTAATTACATTAAGCCATTCTATTTGTGAGAAGCTAATAGGAAACAAACCATTAATTAGCATTTTGTCTTTCCTCCCACTGTCCCTTTCCCCTTGAGTTATTGGGGCCTCGCCCTGGGGCCAGAGACTGGGAGTGCTACCCATGGGGGTGGAAAACATTAGGAGATACAAGGACCAAGACTCGCTAGGAGGGA
Source organism: Bos javanicus (assembly GCF_032452875.1). Classification (NCBI taxonomy): domain Eukaryota; kingdom Metazoa; phylum Chordata; class Mammalia; order Artiodactyla; family Bovidae; genus Bos; species Bos javanicus. Next base: position 50,623,781 of record NC_083874.1, on the reverse strand, counting down.
GGCAGGGAGAGCGATGAAAGGTATCAGAGTCTTTGTGACTGGTATAACAGCTCCAAGACCTACCCTGACCTAGCACCCACCTAAGTGCTTCCCTGGATGGCTCTGCCGTGGGGTCCGCTGTCATGGGCCAGAGTGGAGCAGCCGCTGAGCAGCAAGCTGAGCCCGACGTGGGCATGTTCCCAGGGGCCTCAGAGCCTGTGGGTGGGGCGGGCACCTGGGCAAACAGAACTAAGGAACGGGCAGGAATGAATCAAGGACAGCTTAAATATGCAGAAATGCAACTCATACCTCTGGGCAAAAATAATCCCAAACAGAGTTATGTAATGATGGGAGGACTGTGTGAGGAGGGGTGAGGCTGCGAGGTGTAATGTACACGGATTGGAGTGAATGAGGAAGAGAGATGGAGGATGAATCCATGGGAGGATCCCAGGGGATTTGACAGAAAAGCTCATGAAGCTGCTTTAGGGTGGGTGTGCGTGTGTGGACATGTGCGTTTTGGGGAGGGGGCATCATTCTCTGTGGATCCCTGGAAGGCAGCTAGAAGAAGGCTCTAAGTGGGGTGGAGTTCCAGGCCCACGGTGGCCTCAAGACCACTCCACATGTGCGGGGTCCCTGATCCTGAAGTGGTAGAGACAGGGAAATGGCAAGAGGGTCCAGGAAGGGGGGTGGAGGGTGTGAAGTATCCTGGCTTCCTTTATACATCAGCAACTATCCTCCTATCCCCTGCTCACATCCCACTTCCAATCTTTCTGCTAATTGGAATCTTCCCCTTCCTTTATCGGAAGTGCCCGCTTTGACTGACCACCCCAGGTCACATTGACTCTCCCCAAGGAAATTCCAGGAATTTGTCTGATCCTCTCGTAGGAGACTATCCATGCTGCTGTCCTACACTGCGATTTTTGTCTGTCTGTGAAAGTGTTATCTTCCCTCTAGACTGCAAACCCCTAAAGCCAGGTCCTTTGTGTCCAGTGGTGCCCAGCACCATGCCTGTCACAGAGCAGGTGCTAAACAAGCAATGTCTGACTCCAGGGAACAGACAGATGCAAAGCAGCGGAGACACAAAGGCTCTGATGGAGACCCCCTTAGGCAGCCAAGCTATTGAAGCCACTGGCCACAAGGTGAACCCCAGAGACTAGAGGCTGAGTGGGTGGTGCTAGACTGATTTGGGGGGCAGACTGTGTATAAAATGACATAAAGGAAGCTCTTGGCTGTACATCATTCAGAACCCAGAACAATGTAGGTAATTAGACAAAGGCTTGCGGTAGGCACTTCACTGACCACAGTTTTCAGAAGCCACCGCCTCAGAGATGGTGGGAGAAGGAGTCAGATTCTTCAGAAGCCTGGGTGTGACTGGGACAGGGTGTCAGAAAGAGATTCGGGGGTGAGGATGGGTGCAAGAGGGCCACTGAAGTCATCATTGACATCTTCTTTCTCATGGTTGTCATTCTGTCATGGAGTTGGGAGGATGAGGGTGAGTCAGTGCTGTGGTCTGCAGTCTTAGGAAGACTGCAAGGAATTCGGCGGCATCCAATGGCCAGGGCAGGTGCTCAGCGCTCCTGAGGCCATGCAGGTGCGCACTGGTTCCCATGGGGATCTCTATATACACCCATGGGCTGGGCTTACAAGAGTAGAATTTTCCAGCAGCCAATGGTTGATCTTCTGAAGATAGGAGGGAGGCTGCTGTAGGGGCAAGGAATGAAGTTCCCAGAGATGGGAACATATCTGGAGACTTAGCTCTTCTCTGAAGGTTTATTGCTAGAATGGCCCTTGGAGAGCATTTCGGCTTCCCTTCCACAGACAAGCAGACATTGAGGCCCAAAAGGAAAATATGGCTTTCCCAGGGGCCACCAGGAAGAAAACTAGTCATGCTGAAAGGAGAACTCAGGTTTCCTGGCCTTCTCTTGACATCGTATCTGGAATTTGTAAGACCTTGCTTCTGAGTGAATTATGGTATTCACAGTTCCAAGGTGCTCCAAGAGTCAAGAAGAGCCTAGAAGTTTTCATAGTTTTTATGGTTAGTGTGAGGACTTCCATAAGCTGTGAACAGGGGCTCTGAGGAGAAGGAAAGGGATGATTTGGGATAGGAAGAAGAAAGAGGACAGGGCCAGTGTTGGGTTTTCAGGATCCTTGAGACCCACCACGGCCACTGTGAAATTAGTGTCTGTGAAGCTGTCCTTTGGGAGTCCCCAAGAGGGCTGAGTCTGACATGCAAGCCAGCACCCAGACCAAAGCAGGGAGGCTGGGCTGTGGTCCCAACAGCAGCTAGGTTTGGGGTGGCAGGGCTGGGCCGGGCAGGGCTAGGCTAGGCAGGGCTAAGAGAGAGGAGAGAATTTTTTGCCTCCAGGCTCATAAATGCCTATATTGGGCAAGGCCTCTTGTTTCCTTGGGTGGTGATCAGGAGCCTCTCCAAATTTACCAGCCTGGCTCAAATTGTCTCCCTCAACCTAGAAAGAGACTGCAACTTTCTAGATGAGCCCTCTCAGTCCTCAGAGGACTGGGAATAGACTCTGGCTCCTCCAGCCTGACCTCCCAGAGGGGACAGAGATACGTGAGCCTATTCTATCTAAGAAGGCTGGCTCCTCGTTCATGACCCATGCTGCACCAGAACAGGATCTTCAGGGTCGGGACAGTTACTTCTGGGGGCACTTACTCTCATGGGTTGCTGATCCATGCAGTCATTGTGTCCCCCAGATGGTGTAGACAGCAGCTAAGCCCTTGTGCGTGGTCTCCATGGTCCCCAGGCCAGCAAGCGAACCATTATGTCGTTATATAAATAAACTATGTACATTCACAGGTCTCGGTGTGTAAGTGCCAGTTATTATTATTGCTGTGTAATTACACAGTTAGCTTGAAGAAGGAGGCAAGCGGAAGGACTGAATCATTCCTCACACACACACCCTGGGAATGGTAGACAAGCTCCCCCATCTCACCCCTGGGAGAAGTGTGGCTCTGGGTCACATGAGATGAAGCACCAGAATCTCCCAGGTGTTTCCAGGCAAACAGGTAATTTGCCCCCAGGCTGTGCCCTGGAAGAGGCTGACAGTAGGAATCCAGGACCTCCTGACCTCCTGCCGTGGGGCCTGACACCCATACCCCAGGCTTTGTGCCCGCCCCCGACTCCCTCCCTGCAGCAGAACAGAGGGGCTATAGGTAACAACTCAGGGCTTCTGCCAGGCCAAGACGACACAGAAGGAAAGGGCTGAGGGACAGCGTGCAATTGGGAGGAGGGCCTGTGGACCAGTTACCTCCCTTCCCCATCATCAGACTGGTGCCACTCACCTGTCTGCTCCCAGCCGCTCCCCTCTTGCTGGCAAGCATGGAACCCTTAGGTTCCTCACACGAGAGACCTCTCAAGACCATCTAGTCCAATCTCCTGCTTTCCAGATGGGAAGACAGGCCAGAGAGGGAAAGAGACCTGCCCAGGGGCACCCCAGCAGGTCCCCAGGGGACACTGGAAGTGGCAGCTGGCTGGCCTCCCTGCAGCCCCATGCTTCTTCATCGTCTTGGTCACCCTCCCCCTGCTACCCCCCCATCACTGGGCTGCTCCAGTTTCTTACTTCCTCTCTCCATCCTGCTCCGAGCCCTGCCCAGGCCTGCCTGTCGCCTCACCTCTCCCCTGGTTTACTCTCCCATTGCTGCCTTGTCTTTCTTCTCCCGGCTCCTGGAGCCAGGGGAGTCTCCCCACCCTCTCTTTGGCCAGTGCTTTCTTCCCTCTCCTGGGCCCTCCCAGCTTGTCCTGGGGCTCCTCCTGAGTTGGGCTTGCCCCTTTCCTTCCGCCTCCTCTCTCAAGAGGTGTTGAAAGGAAGGATGAACTCCTGGGCAGGGAGCATGAACTCTCTCCTGGCTTTGGGACTGGGTGGGCTGAGGCAGGAAGCGGCTTCTAAATGATGGGAGTAGAAGCAGAGGTGCCCACCCAGAAGCCCCCACAGCCAGGCCCAGCTCAGGCTCTGGAACAGCTGACCTGTGGTCCCCCCAGGGGCTGAGGGCAAGGGGACAGGTCACGAGGGCATGGTGGGAGGTGTGGCCTTGTACCTTGGCACCATTGGCGCCGGCCTTTGAGCCTAGGGAGCTGTGGAAAGGCTGGGCCCTTTACTAATGTCCTCATTTCTAGGTCAGAAATGAATTTCCTCCTCCACTTAGTGGAATCTCTGTGAGAAAAGCCTGTGGGCCTTTTTTTTTTTTCTGAGCAGAAACCAACTCTTGTTCAGAACATCACAGTGTAAGAGGACTGGTTTGGAGCCTGGGTGGGATGGATGACTGATTTCAATCTCTCTGCAGTACCAGGGCTCAGGGGAGTTCATGTACGTTGGTGTAGATATAAGTGTGTGTGCTGAGTTGTGGTTTAGTCACTCTTTGCGACCCCATGAACTCTGGCCTGCCTGGCTTCTCTGCCCATGGGCTTTCCCAAACAAGAATACTTGAGTGGGTTGCCATTTCCTACTCCAGGGGATCTTCCCAACCCAGAGGTCAAACTCACATCTCCTGCATTGGCAGGTGGATTCTTTACCACTGAGCCACCAGGGAAGCCCCAGTGTGCTGACTGGGCAGGCACAATTCAGAGGGGAATAGCCAGGGTTTACAGGGCTGTGTGTGGCTCCAGGGGCATTCTTACCTGGCAATGGAGTGCTTTTCTGCACTTTTTGGGGGTTTCTTAATCCTTCCATCTCTCAGATTCTAGTGGTTTTCCCAGACTGGGAGTAGGGGTATGGTGGTGAGATCTGGGGGCACTTCTCCCCATTTTGTAGCCTGAGTCCCTGGTGATCTGGAAACTGACCTGCTCAGAGGAACCTAATTTCAGGGGCAAAACTGAGCCCAGGTCCAGGTGTCCTAACTTCTAACCCAGGCCCTTTTGTCCAGACCATGCAGCTCCCTTCTCTTTGGCTATCTAGTTCTCTGCAGGCTGTTAGAGAGGTGGAGGCATGAGTGAGCTTGTGTGTGAGAGAAGAAATCGATTGTGGTTTACAGAGATGCTGAAGCTGCAGGCCCAGCGCAGCTTCTGAGAGAGGCACTTGCTGGGCTTGGTGGGCTGGGACTGGGCCCCCGGCGTTTCTCAGGGCACGCCTGGCTCCAGCCAGGATCCCACTGTCTCCCAGAGTCATGGGGTAACGGGATCATCTCCAGGGTGACTGGGAAACTCTCCGGTCCTGCAGGCAGTGGCATATTGATCTGTTTCCTCCTCTGGCAGCCTCACTGGGTGGGGAGTGAATGAGAGGAGCCTTGGGACTTTGAGGCACTAACATGGGGGTGGCTGAGAGTAAGGGTAGCTTCAACTTCTCCAAGGACTTTTAACTCCCATGCAAGCTCAGGGCTGGCTCAGGGGTGCCCTTTCTAGGGCTGGAGGTGGCCCTAAAGAAGTGCAGCAGGCTCTCCCTGGCCTGAGATCACTGGACAACCTGCCAAGCAGTGAGTCCAAGGGGAGGGGTCTCAGTCCCCACTGAGACCCCACTTCAAGAGATTGCTACCGGTAATTCTTTTGGAGCCCCAAAGTCTCAGGTGGAGGAAGGGGTAGTATTTTTTTCCCCCTTTTCACTCAAAGGCATTTTTGCACATGACTCAAACAAGTCTAAACTTTGCTGAACTTCAAAGTTTGCCCATGGCACAGCCTCAAAGTGGAGGGGAAAATGTTAAAAAGCAAAAAAAAGTTTGTAAGCCAGTTAAACATTGTGTTGTTGCTCCTTAAAGGAATTGAATTAACTTGTTATGTTACTATTAGTGTCCCATTGTGAAACCAGGGTAGGGGAAAGGCTTCTTCTCTGGGTGATTGGCCTCTCGGCCCATCCCCAGGTTCGGCTCGCTCCCGCATGAGGTTGATCTGGGCATTGCACAACCCGCAGTAAGAGGAAGGAGTTCCCATGGCAACAGGTCTGGCTCCCAGGGTCATTTTCAGGCTTCTGGCAGGAGCCCTGGTCCAGACAGAAGGTGGCAGGGAGTGGTGTTCCTCTGCAAAATGGAGATAATGATAGACTTATTTCATAGTGTTGTTGTGAAGGATTAAGTGAGTTGGTACTATAAATTTAGCTATTCTTTACTACTACTCCTTTCACTGCCTTTGCCCCCTGGGTCAAGCCCTGCCCCCCTTACTTAACCCTCACAATATTTAGAGCCTGACACCTAGTCTAGCTGGCTCTATGTAATAAAGGTAGTTAATGGTTGACCTGCTTAACAGGTTCCCTTGTCTCCTCCATTCCCTTCCCCTGTCCATCCATCCTTCACACTCCATTCAGATTAATTTCTCTAATTCACATTATCTCAAAAAAAAAAATCTGTCTCAAAAAATTGTCAGTGAATTCCTGTTATTTACAAAAACTTCAGCCTGGCAGTCAGGGCGCATCTCTGGCCCCAGCACAAGCAGGGTAGTGGAATGGGGAGGAGCACAGGCCCCTATGAAAGGGGCTGTGAGTCCTTGCTTTGCAGCGTCCCAGTCACATGACTTGGAATGAGTAATCTCATCATTCCTGGTCTTTGTTCTCTCTACTGTAAAGCAGGGATAATGACCGAAGCTAACTCACTGGGAGCGTTGTGGAGATTACAAGAAATAACGTGCATAACGTACTGAGCGCTGTGAGCTCTGGTATACACTAGGTGCTCAGTGTTTGCTGTATTCATGACTCGTAGCTCCCATAATTTCCTCACATCAACCTGGTCTGGTCACAATGCTTCCCTTAGGAACTTAGAGAACTTCCTTTAGGAACTTCCCTTAGAGACTGCTTCCCTTAGGTCTTTGCCGTATCTCACCCATTGGAACCCCTCACCTGCACCCCATTGAAATCTCCCCACCTTGGAAGACCTTCTTCAAACCCCACTTCCCTCAGCAGCACACATGGATACCCCAGCCTGTGAAGAGTGCTTATGCCTCTTGCAGTTGCCGTGGCACTGCTGACTCTCTCATGCATCCATACTGAGCCATGAGCGCTCTGGCTGCAGGCTTCCACTTGGAGCCACATTGTTTTGCCTTTGTTCACTAATGGGAGGGGGTCACTCATCTGACCCCCAGGAAGGTACCCACCTCTTCCCATGTACTAGGTGCTGGGCTCCCAGCCCTAAAGGAGCCCGACTCTAGCCGGGGAGACAGGTAGAAACTGAAAACAATGCAAAGTGATGTGTTCTTCCAGAGATACATAGAAAGCACTAGGAAGCAGAGAATCAAATGATTGCCCTCTCCCACCCCTCACAAACTGTGCTTAAAATCTTTTGGAAATGGACCATTGCTCTTAGGATAAACCCCAGTGCCATTACTGGGTCTGCAGTACCCTGTTCGATCTGAGCCCTGCTTGCCTCCTCCCCAGGCCCCTACTACACGTATGTCACCCCCACACTCCCTGTGTGCACACACACTTGCCTTACATGCAGATACACACACCCTATGCACACACTCCAATGCATACACCCATATACACACTCATACACACCCCTCAGCACACTGACTGTCTCTTGGTTTCACAAAGGCACAAAAGCTCCTTCCTGCTCCAGAACCAGTGGATATACTGCTGCTTCTGCCAGGAATGCTCTTTCCCACCTTCCTTTAGTCCAGCCAACTCCACTCATTCCTTGAATCCCAGTTTAAATATTTCCTAGGGAAAGACTTCCCTCACTACAATCTGTTTCCTCTATCAACCAGTAGGTCAACATGTAGAAATATTTGTTGACCCAGTGTCTCCTCAGTATTTAACACAAATTTTAATTAATTCATTATTTGTGTAATTAGTTGTTTGTCCATCCTCACCAAGACGGTAATCTTCATGTAGGTAGGCCCATGTTTGGTTTGCTCACATCCAATCTCAAGCACCCTGGGCCTGAAACACAATAAGCCTTACTACATATTTGCTAAATGATTGAACAGAGGGGTTGGCCAGGCCAGGGCAGGCAGGGAGGAAGGGGGGAAGGCCATTCTTGGAAGAGAGATTAGTCTGTGCAAAGATATGGAGAGGAGACAATATGGTGTGTTTGACTTGTAAGTAAATGTGGCTGGGGTGCAGGATTAGAGGCTAGAAGGCTTTGAGCTGTGGCCCAATGGAACTGGGCTTTGGATATCAATCATGAGCTTAGGTTTAACCCAGAGGCAATAGAAAGCGAAGTGATCTGGTTTGTGTTTTAGCAGGCTCACTCTGATGGCCTTGAGGAGGTCAGAACCGAAAAGGCAAGACTTTGAGAAAAGAGACCAGAGTCTGTGGGACAGGAGGAGAGAGTAAACTGAGTCAGTGACCAGGTGGCTGGGGAGGGATGGGTGTGAATGCCACCTTGGAAGCTGAATGACTGGGTCAGGGTTTAGAGCAGGAGTGAGACCTGGACTCTGGCTCTGCCCCAGACCCCTGGCTGCCCACCTCTTAGAGAGCAGTGCTCCCTGAATTGAAATGAGTGTTCCCTGCACCTCAGCTGGGATGTGGAAGAAGGGAGATCTCATACACTTGGTCTTCCTAGAGCTGGCCCCCGATGGGACAGGCTTGAGGTCCCAAGAGCCCTAGGACATCAGCCACCTGCGTGGGTACTGCCTGCATCTTCTCTCTTTCTATGTCCACCCCCTCCCAGTCCCCCAACACTGCCCCCCTCCCCATTTGGCCTCAAGGTCCGGTCAGGCCCCCAGGCAGCCCTGGAGCCTCAGAGTCTCTGGCCTTGACCCAGAGTTCTAGCCTGCTCCAGGCTCTCCTAAGGAGGACACTGTCCAGGGAAGCTTTGGGACCCTCTCCTGAGGAGGCAGAGGACTGGCTGAGATGATCTTTGACTCGGATTCCAGTTGGGATGGCTGTAAGGGGACACCTCAGGCAGAGCCAGGCAAACCGCAGGCTCAGGCTTTCTGGGAGCCAGAAGAGGGAGAGCCTCTGCTATGTAACCCTTTCAGCACCACGCCCAGGCAGGAGGCAGGACGCTGTCCTTTCTGACAGCCCTCGCCCTTTGACTTGGGAGAGGTGTGCTGCTAGAGAGGGGGGATTCCAGTGTCTGAATTCACTGTCTCTGGCCTTGGAAAAAAAAGAGCCAGCTGGTGCCGGCAGCCTGGGCTGTCAGTGTGTGTGGGAGGGGACGCTACTAGCCACCTGGGACACCCAGGTTTCTCTGACTGCAGCCTGCCCTGGCTGGGAGGCTCCTGGGCCACAGACTCCTGCAGCCAGGCACAAATGGTAGCTCCATAAAAGGTCTTCCCCCACATTGGTGGTGTCCTAGGCGGTTACAACTAGACCTTCAGGGATGGGGAGGCACAGGCAAACTGCCCGTCAGGTAGGGTGGGCGAGCGGGCCGGTGGGGTGCACTAAAGCAGTGGAGACAGACTGCAAAAAGCAGGAGCTCTTCCGACTCCGCGGGGCTGGCCAGCGGGCTTCATTTCGGTCCCTTCCTGGGCCCTGCTCTCGCTGTCTCCCCACCCCCATGCTGTCCTCAGCCTGGCCCTCGCTGGGGGATCTCTACTCCCCCTCCTCAATCCTGGCTCAGGCCCCCAGCCCAGCTCCAGCCCTCTCTCCTGGAGGAGGTCGTGGTGCTTCGTTTGGGCGCCGGTCCTGCCTCCCGCCGTGGGCCCCGGGAGGGGTCCTGGGCCAGACCCGGCCGCCCACAGCCCCCCGCAGCCGGGGCGGGTAAGGGCGTTGGGCGCGGGAGGGGAAGAGTTAAGGCTCGCCGCTCCCCTCCCCCGGAGGGTGTGACCGCCTATAAGAAAGGCGCCGCGCTCGGCACTGGGGCTGCAGGCGGCGGGGGCGCAGCGCGGCTGCGGAGAGCTTGAGAGCTCAGGCAGTCCCTGCCTCCGGCGCTTCGCACGCCTCGCATCGGTCCCACCGGCCGGGACCCCGGGGCAGAATGTCGGAGTCCAAGAGGAGGGGCCGAGGCCGAGACCCTAAGCACCGAGAGGGGAGGAAGCGGGAGCGCAAGCAGGAACTCCTACCCGGGGAGGAAGGTAGGGCACTACCTCGGCGCGCCCAGACACCCCGTTTCCCTGGGAGAAACCTGCCGCCCGCTCACCCGCCCCCAGCGCCGCGCGGGTGAGTCCGGGACTGGACGAGTGGCCACTGAGGTGACAGGCACCCTGCCCCCGTGCAAGCGGGTCTCTGCGGCTAGGCAGGCAAGGGACTGAGCACCGGAACCGGTCGGTGCCTGGGAGCGCCTGTCCGCCGGCCACCGCATCTTGATGGAGGGGGCGGGAAAGAGGCGCGACTTGCGCGGACCGGCCTGCAGGGGAGAAGCCCGCAGCTAGCAAAGTGGGGCTGGGAGCGATGGCCGAAAGACCACGGACTGGCAGACGCTGAGGGGGCTGGCCCGGCTGCAGCGCTCAGGGAGCTGTCACTGCCTTCCCGTCCTCAAAGTGTGCTCAGGGCTAGCTCCCACCCATGTGCCACACCTCCAGGAGTTCTGCTCAGCCATTGGAGCAGGAGCAGCTGCGCCTGCCAGCTCTTGAGAAGGGATGCCCTGTCCAGCAGAGCCCCAGGGAATAAAGAGCCACTGCTTCTGTGACAGGCATTTCCTTTAGATTTGGATCAGGCATCAGGCAGTTGTCCCCCTTTGGCCTTCAGGAGGGTGACTGCCTTGGTTTCTGGAAGGTGAGAAGGTGCTCTCAGCAGAGCCTGTGAGGCGACGTTGATGGCCTCCCTGGGCAGCTGCAGGGTGAAGGAGGGGTTCCCATTCAGTGACTGGTCTTGGGCTTCTCAGGGCTGGGCTTAAGATGTGCACGTCCTCCCCTCCAGGACTAGGCTTGCATTATTGGGGCGCTGTTAGGAAACCTCAGATTCTTGTTTCTTTTTTTGATTCTTCAGACCAGCATTTTATTAATGCCTATGTTGTACTAGTCAGCAGGCCAGGCATATTCAAATATTTCGTCTCCATTGACTCCTCATAATGAGCCTTGGGGTGGGCAATCCTAGCCCCATTGTACAGAGGGAGCAACTGAGGCTTACTGAGTTTGAAGTCACAAAGTAAGTTCCAGAGAAAGGTCTTGGGCTTCAAATCAGCATTCCTGAACAATGATGCCCATTTTACTGGATCTCTGTCCCTCACTGGGGTTCCTGCCAGAGCTGCAACATAAAAATGTCATCAAAAGAGCACTGGATTGGGAGATGGGAAGCTTCAACTGTGGTTGAGAATTTGGCCAAATTACTTTCCTTTTCTGAATTTCTGTGTTATGAGGGAGACGGGACTAGGAGTTAAATACTGCCTTCAGCCCAGTAGAGAGAAGAAACTAAGAGAAGTTAAAGCCCAGTCTGTGTTCTCTTCTTGAACAAAGCCTCTTGGCCCATTTCTGCTGGACAGTTGTGTCTGGGAGTCCTCCGTAAGGTAATGGACATTGTGGATCTGCCCTGATGGTACTAATGTGAGGCAGCTTAAGCTAGGTTCATGTCATGTGGGATGAGCTCCCATCTGAGATCTGAAGGAATTCAGGGTGCCTATTGTCAGGATCAGAATTCATGTATTTGACTCACTGAGCCACCCTGCTTCTCCCCACCCTATCATGCACATCCTAGTGTGGGCACCTTGGAAGGCTGGCTACATAAGGGCAATGTCGGGATTGCAGGAGCTGAGCTGGTAGCAAGCTACATGGGCTTCAGCAGGTGGGAATCAGTAGTGCCAGAAGCCAAGCAGCTGCAGAGTGTGGAGCATGCAAGTGTGGACCAAGCATTGGGGCAGAGGTGGCAGAGGGCTATCAACAGGAGCTGTCACAAGCCTCTCAATGATCTCTTCCAGCATCCTCTACTCTCGTGAGAAAGTCTTTCTTGATGTCTAACTGTAATCTCTCCTGCTATCTTTTCTTCTCTTGTTTCCTGCTTCCCGGTGGGTAGTTTTTAAGAAGGTTTCTTTCAAGAAATTGGCTGGTCAGCAGATACCAAACAGACCCAAGGCCTGAGCTAGAGGAATTTTGGAGACCTAGGACACTCTGAAACGGGGAGATCTTGGGGGAGGGTCATGCTCTGAAACAAGATATCAGAAGAAACCATGTTGGCAAGAAGCAACTGTCTTAAATCCTTGCTATGTCACTGGGGAGGGCAGGGGTCTAATTTCCAACTGCGGAGGATGAGTGCTTAAGTCAACAGTGGTGTTCAGAGCTGGCAGCCTCCCTCACAACTGCCCTCCAGGCTCATCTGAGACTGCAGGGTCCTCCTCTTTCATGTTTAGAGCACCCCCGCCAGGGAGAACAGACACTGGGCAGCTGGAGAAGGGTCTTAACCAGGGTGGGGCCACATTTGGTTGAAAGATTGGAAGGTAAAGATATGGAGAGTGTGAGCAAGTTATCCATTAAAATCTTCAGCTTAGACAGGGGAGGATATCTGGAGAGTGGGAGGGAAAAAGGAGGGAACATTAATTAATTGACTCCCCTGTCCCTGACCACACGTCCAGTAGCCCCCATCTGCTCCTTGGCAAATAGCAGAAGGGGTTCCCCTGTATTCAACAGACCCAGGTCAGCGTGGGGAAATGGACTTTTCCTCTGTCTCAACTCAGGAGCACGGGCGGGGCTGAACTGCAGGTATGAGCTCTGCTCCAGGACTCATTGAGAGATGGTGGGGCTGACGTCTGGTGTCCCTACCTGGGACTGGGCTCCCCTCACCTCCCATCTTCCCTGATCCCCAGGGACTGGGGTAGGGGTGGCTGGTTAGCCTTGCCAGCCATGGCAGCAGTGTTTGTGGGGAGGGGTGGATAATAAATTCACTCTGGTCCCTGGGGTCCAGCCTCTGTGTGTCCCAGGAGCTGCTGTCTCTGAGCCTCAGGAGATGTGCTATGCTCTCAGCTTTCAAGTTCTCCAGGACAGAACCTCAGCCCTCAGGCCCTGTGTCCCTGAGAATCCCGAGACGGGGAGAGCTGTGGATTAGGATAAGAGAAGGGGGAAAGCTGGCCCCAAAGACACTGATAACCCCTGAAAGTGCTGTGTTGTTTTGAAGAGTGACTTTGGAATTTGATTCTAAGTCACTGGCCTTTTTCGTGTGCCCCCTGGAAGGCCAGTCAGGGTTTGATGGAAAGCGTCCCTCTGTTGGAGCTCCCGTGTGAACTGGACTCTGTGTCTGCCCACAGCAGGGCAGGGGGCAGGCTTTGGTCTTCAGAGGAGTATGAAGGTGGATTAGCATCACTAGCTGAGCACTCTGGACACGGATCATTTGAGTGGGCGCAAAGAAATCCTTGCAAGGTCATTCTCTTTCATCTTTTCTATCTCCTGCCTTTGGTGAAGATAGCACCCAGACTCCTAGGATAAACTCCTGTCTTTAGACTGTCCAGGGTCAGGTCAGAGGTGGTCATGTGCCTGCCTGAGTGCACGTGGCTAAGCCACATCTGGCAGTTGTTTCTGGCAGCTGCCACCTCTGGCCTTGGCCCCTGGCTGACCCCGCTGTGCCGGGCACCTGGAGCGGTCCTCCCGGCCCTCTGGGGCTCAGCCTGTGCCTCACGCTCTGCTCCGGCTCCCTGGCACCTCGAGGTTCATTAGGAACAAGAACAACAAGCAGAGAGTGACTTTGTACTGCCCAGCAGGCTTTCATCCTGAGAGCTCAAAGCAGTTCACACACCAAGACTCATCAGTCCTCAGCCCAGGTCCCAGGCACCCAGTGATGGGGGCGATGGGACGGAGAGCCCTAGCTTTTCCAGACGGGACAGCAGTGGGGCTGGGAGCAAACAGGGAGTCATCTATGGTGGGAAATCAGGTGGCCAGTAGGTCTGGGATAGAAGTAAAACTGGACTGAGGGCTTCAGGCTGCAAACAAAGGGGAGAGTCTCCCTTAAGAGACTATGAGCTGGGCCCTTCTTTCTCTCAGGCCCTCTGGTCTGTGTGCTCTGTGAGCTGCTGGAAAAGAAACAGCAACTTCTTGGGAATAGAAGCCCTTGGACTTGGATATTGATGAGGATCCCTAAGTGATCCCCACTTCTGCCCTTGGTGCTGGGTGCTTCAGGGCTGGCTGACCTTAGGGTGGTGTCAGAGTGAGGATATATGGAGGAAAAAGTGGTGGCCCAGCATGGGCAGGCCCTCGCCCTGGCCTTGAGGGTGGGGTCTCCAGTGGGGCTACCAGGCCTGGTCCTAGCCCCACTCAGTCTTCCGAGTCTGCTCTGCATTCAGGCCCACAAGCCTGGTCTGATGGATAGTTGGTATAGGGAAGAGATTTGTTTTGTTATTGTTGTTTGTTTTTTTTTTAATGCTGGCAAAGCACTGCCAAAACTTGAGACCTGGGGCCCATCAGAACCATGGCCGTTATGTTTTCCCACTGTGTCTGAGCCTGCAGCACAGCATTTATAACTTTGCAGAGGCGAGTGAAGCATATGCTCTCCGTCTTCCTCCAGCCCAGGCCTGGCCCTGCCACCCATCCATTCACCAATACCTCTAGGTCCTGGCCACGCGGGAACTATACAAATGGCATGTGCTCTCATTCCTGTAGTGTGTTCAGTTCTGCAAACATTCACGGAGTTCCTCCCATGTGAGTAAACCAGAGCCCCTGCCCTCAAGAAGCTCAGACAGAGCTTTACACAAATGCCTGTGATTGGAACCAAGTGTAAAGCCAGAGATACATGCGGTGTATAATGAGGAAAGGGAGGGAGGGTGTAGGGAGGGCTTCACAGAGAAAGTGACGTTTGAGCTGAGCCTGGATGGTGAGCCGGAATTCACCAGGGTGAGAAAGGGCCTTCCAAGAGGTAGGAACATTTCATGCCCAACTTGCTTACAGCTGGATGGTGGGAGAGGAGCAGGGAGAAAGGAGGCAGCTGTCATTTACTGAGCACTTACTATGTGTCAGTCCTGATTCTATGAAGTTTAGGTACTATTTTATCATCCCCACTTTACAGATGAGAAAACTGAGGCAGAGAGAGAGTCCATGACTTGCCTGTGATCCAGCATGACTAAGTGGCAGCATGGGGTTATAGGCTCAGGTCTGCCCCCTGCCCTGCCTTGCCCTGCACAGTCCACCTGACTCCAGGCTCTTCCACAGTCTGGCCCCCCAAGAAGAACCAGTGAGGGGCATGGGTAGCTCTGTTTGTTGGTCCACTTGTTGGAGCAGGTCCTTCCTATCAAACAGCTGGTCAAATATTTACTTCCTGGGTTCTGGGGCGGGGTTGAAAGATGCAGAGATGAGCAGGTTGAGTCCCTGCCTTTACAGGGAGCTTGCAGTGTGACTGTGGCAGCAAAGTGTGAGCGGGAACAGGGGAGCACTGACCCAAGGGGCAGCGCAGGGCCCTGAGGTGGCACCAACAGTCAGGAGCTCTTGGGAAGCCTGAGGGTATTAATGTCGAGTAGTCCAGCCATAAACCAAGCTCAGGGTCCAGAGAGCCCAGTGGGATCTAGCATCAGTCTGGGCAGTTTTCAGGTCCTTTTTTTTTTTTTTTTTTGGCACCCCCTGTGCAAAAGATGAATGTCTTAGTCGGTGGGGACCTGGTGGAAAGCATAAACTTAGAACTTGCTAATAATGCAAGTTCATGGGCCCCACCCCCTGACCTTCTAAATCAAAACAGTGGGGATGGGGGCCACCATGTGTGTTTCAGCAAGCCCTCTGGTTGACTGTGATGCATGCTGAAGCATGAGAACTGCTGGTTAAGCTGTGGCCCAGCCTCCCAGGCCAGAGCCAGCCCCACAGCGCCTGTGCCAGGCATCATGCTGGGGGGCTGCCAGGGGAATGGGGAATGGGGTCGCCACCTTGTGGGCTGAGAAGGGAGCAACAGGGACTTCCCTGGTGGTCCAGTGGCTAAGACTCTGCACTCCCAAGGCAGGGGCCCGGGGTTTGATCCCTGGTTGCGGAACTAGAGTCCACATGCCACAGCTAAGACCTGGCATAGCCAAAGCAATAAATAATTTTAAAGAAGGGGGCAACAGAGGGTATTTGGGAAATACAGTGCAATCCCAAAGATACACTGCTAAATGGTGTGTAAGAGAGAGAGACCCACAGAGTCAAACAGGTTTTCTGAGTGTCAGGCTTGTGAGTTCAGACTTCTCTGAAACCACGTGGAGTGAAGAGTTCTGAGCAGGAGACCGACCTAGTCTCCCAGAGCTGCTCTTGAGGCATGTCAGCCACCACCAGTTTGTAGAAGGAGTGGCAAGGAGAGGGGACACCCAGGGCTCTTTCCACTTCCCAGCCAATCAGTCGGGACATGGGCTTGGTGATGGTGGGTGGAGGGCATGCAGGCTTTGCCTCTGGACAGCTCACCAGCTGGCAGCAGTCTAGAAGGATTCTGGCTGGAGTTTGGGCCTTGCCAGAGGTCTGTGACTTCTGGCGCAGCTGGGCAAGGCTGGATCTGGGCTCGTGGGCTAGTCCCTTCCCTGTGCAAATGGGGAAACTGAGGCCCAGAGAAGTTCACAAACCAATGAGGTAAAGAGTTTGGCAGCTACAAGGCCAGAGAACTTCTTTGTTGGCTCAGACAGTAAAGAATCTGCCTGCAATTCAGGAGACTTGGGTTCCATCTCTGGGATGGGAAGATTCCCTGTAGGAGGACATGGCAATCCACTCCAGTATTCTTGCCTGGAGAATTCCATGGACAGAGGATCCTGGCAGGCTACAGTCCATGGGATCACAAGTTGGACATGACTGAGCGACTGAGCACAGACACAGACAGGCCAGAGAAAGAACAACAGCTCCTAAGACTTGGCCCCTTCTCTTGCCCACCATGCCCCGTGTCTCAGTTCCCCGAGGGCCACGTGGTCTCCTGCCCTGGCCAGCCTTTGAACCGTTTGCCTGGAACACTGTCTCCCTCCTCTCGGTCGCCCTTCAGGCCCAGCACAGGCTTTGTTTCCTCTGCAGAGCCCTTCCTGGCCCTCAGGGTGAAGAGGGAGGTGTATGTCTGTGTCCCCATGGCCCCCAGTGCCCCCCCCCCATCACAGTGCCCCCACTCAGCTAGAATCTCCACCAGGGAGACTGTGTTACATGACCCTCAGCTCCCGAAGTGAGTACCTGGTACATGGTTGAGTGAATCCGTGAAGGAGGCTGTTAACAAGCTCTTTCACCCCTGTAGATGCACACGTCTGGCACCTTCTCAATTTGAGGAGGAACAGTCTCATGGGAAGAGGCTGCCCTGACTGAGCCCCCTGCCCATGGCCACGAGCCCCTCAGCGCTCAAGCAGCCTGGTGGGCTGAGTGCATAGTCTTTCAGGGAGGCCCCGATTGCACCATCTGCTCTGTGGTCCTAGGGCAGATCCCTGTTTTGGCCGAGGAGGAAGGCAAGGACCGAGTTGTGGAGGAGCATCAGGTGGGAAAGGGCTCTGGGATTAGCCATCGAAGGACTCCACCCTCCCGAGTACTGGCGGCAGTCTTGATCTGGACCACTGTGAGGCCTCATCTGTCACAGCCCAGCCTTACATCATTAATTCATCTGTTGAGCCAGTGATGAGTGAGCGAGTACCTACTTGGTGCCAGACACCAGGAATCTAGCTATGTTCCCACATGTCCCCTTCCCAAGGGCCCCATAGTCTAGAAAGATAAGAACCCAGGTCCCTCCAAGGTAGAAAGCCACCCTGTAGGGCAGAGAATCTGTGCGAGGCGGAGGCTGTGCCTGGCTGGGTTGATTAGAGAAGGCAGTGGCATCTGAGGTGATCTCAAGGGATTTAGATTAAGAACTGCCAGTTGAGCTGTCTCTCTTTTCCAGGCACTGTGCTAAGTTCTTGACATTCATTATCCCCATTCAATTCACACCACAATCTTAAGAGGTGGGTGAGATTATCTCTGTTTTACAGACAAGGAACTAAAGTCTTAGAGACGTTAAGTAACTTGTCTAGTTATACAGGACACTGGGCAGATCAGAATGTAAGCCGAAACCAGTCTGACCCCCAGCCTCTGACACTCTCAGCTGTGCTTCTGTGGGGAAGGCCGTGGTAGGAGGGCATGCACAGGGGGCATGGGGGCAGGCAGAATCCAGAGCAAGTTCTTTTGGGGATCAGCCTGGAATATACAATTCCTACAGGGATGGGTTGGGGGAAGCACAGAGGTGTATGGGAAGGGGTCCATTCACTGACCGAGCAAGCTCCCTCTGAAGGCCCTGGCTTCCAGCCAAGGCAGACCAGCAGCCTCCCTTCTACAGACATCAAGGAGCCAAAGAAGGTTTCTTGAGTGTTGGAGAGGCACACAGAGGTGAATATTCCCCATGTCCACTGCTAGTGGAGTGGTGCGGGGGGATGAGGAGCAGTGTAACCTGAACCCCAGACAATGGAGGGTTATGAGTGTGAGGCTTGGTGGAAGGTGATTGATCTCCACCATTGGGGAAGGTCAAGAGAAACACAGAGTTGTCACAGATGACAAGGTGATTGAAAGAGGGAACCGAGGATAAAGAACCATCTCTGGAGAAAAAAAAAAACGGAGAAACTGGTTTTCCACACGCTGTGCATGAGCTAGTGATGAAGATCCAGGCAGCATGTGTTTTAGGGTAAGTTCTTTCCAGCCCCGCTCTGTCTCACTAATCTGGACCACAAGGACTGCATCTCAGCTCTCCCAGACTCCAGAGGCCAAGACTCTCCAAGGATAACTTGCAGGGAGGGTGGCCAGGCCTTTGGCATCGTGGACCCCCTACACCCACTGAGGCATCTGCATTTGGTACACACGTAGGCTTTACCTGTATAAGGCTAACTAAGACCTTTCCCCTAAAACCCAACATTTCTCTGATTTCCTGTATTTTTATTTTATCTTAAGAATCCACATGAACTTGACATTGTACTCCATCATAGGTCTGTTTGTTTTAATACAAAGATGCTGCTTTTCCTTACTAATGAGCTTGGCAAACCCTTCAGAAAGAAGCCCTGAGGTCATCGTGCGGCTTTGCATTGCAACCCAGTTTGAGAAGCCAGTCTTGTCTGGTGTATAAAGTAACTCCCTTTTCTCCACCCGCACTTCATTTTCCCCTGACTTGGAGCCTCAGGAACAACTTTCTGCAGCCAGGCTGATGAGGTGGGAGGTGCAGACCTGTCCCAGAGGGGAACAGGGCTCTGGGATCCCTTCCTCAACTCTCTCTCTCTCTCTCTCTCTGGCTTCCTCAAGCAAGGGATGGCCTAGTCCCTTAGCAGCAGGCCTTCTCCACAGTGTTCCCTGAGACCAGGGCCCATCCTTTTCCAGTGAGGAGATTAAACAGAGTTGGGCAATTGATAAAGTCCTCCCCACACTGTCATCTCTGCTTTGTCCCTCCCTCTGCCACCAGAAGCCAGAGAGATGATAGTCTCTTCCATCCCTCCATAGAGAGCATTCGGAGAAGGCAACAACACCCCACTCTAGTACTCTTGCCTGGTAAATCTCATGGACGGAGGAGCCTGGTAGGCTGCAGTTCATGGGTCGCAAAGAGTCTGATAGAACTGAACGACTTCACTTTCACTTTTCACTTTCGTGCCCTGGAGAAGGAAATGACAACCCACTCCAGTGTTCTTGCCTGGAGAATCCCAGGGATGGGGGAGCCTGGTGGGCTGCTGTCTATGGAGTCACACAGAGTCGGACATGACTGATGTGACTTAGCAGCAGCAGCATAGTGTTCTCTTACCCCAGCCTCTAAAACAGGCAGAGTATGGTTTATAGATGAGTTAACTGAGACCCAGAAAGGCTAAACAACTTATTTACAGGCAGACAGCTAGAAAATTGGGAGATGTGTGGTGTCTTGGGTTGACACTCTCTCCTCTGTTAGCACAGCCTCCTCTTGCCAACTCTAGGTGTCTGGCCTGTGCCCCAAGCACTGGTAAGAACCAGGGACTCTGTGCATCCACGCTGATGCAACCCCAGGAAATGGCACCTCTGCTCTGTGAACGTGTGCAGTCTCCCCAGACATAGGCGACGTCCCCCGCAGCCCTCCATCTCTGCTGCTCGTGTCCCCATGTCTCAGCCCTGGGCCTAGGTGAGGAACTGCAGGGTATACCAGCCTGACTCCCAGGGCTAGGCATCCCTGTCTTGGGAGGGTCCTCAGGAGGTGGCATTCCTGTGAGGCCGCCAGGCTTCTGGCAGAGGGGGCTGGGGGACAGGATGGACACAGTGTCAGCCCTGGCGGTTGGGCCGGGCCTGTTCTCACCCTGCCGTCACACTGTCAGGTTGGGCATCAGTGGGTGGGTACTTCTGTATGGGCAGGAAGGAGCCATCCCATGTTTAAGGCAGGAACCATCCTGTTGGTCTTGGAGCTGCCAAGCCTCATGTCCTCCCCTTCTTCTTACCCTCACTCATGGACCAGCATCTGCCTCCCCGCTCTAGCTCCATCCCCAGCCAGCCCTGGCCCCTCTTCTTTGCCTTATAGCTGAGGTGCCAGGCCCCTGGCCTGCCAAGCTAACAGCCCATTGGGTCTGGTCTGGCTTTCACAGGCGTACCCAGGGAGGCTCTGCCCCCTTCCAGCTTCAATGGTGCCCGACAGCAGCAGCCACGTTACCTTGCTCAGCACCGTGTCCCTGGTGCCTGGTACATCACAGGGACTGAGGTGGACATTTGTTGAATGGTGTGAGAAGAGGGCAAGCCAAGCCCAGGCACCAGGCTGGGCATGGTTGGCTGAGGAAAGATGGCTCAGGGAAAGCCAAGAGGCCCAGCAAGTCGCATTCCCCTTGTGAAGCCTGGCCTGTGGATACCAAATGGCTCTGCCACCGGCCCCGGGGAGACATACCTGACGGCCTGTTTCAGGGCAGGCCCTCTGTGCTCCCTTAAGCCAGCTGTGTTTTTAGTTGTTGTTGTTTCTTCTTTCTTCCTCATTTGAACTTGGAGTCTGTAATTAACCTCCCATAGGTCACAGTCACTCTTTGGGTGGGAGAGGGGTGGGGGGGCTGGCCCACAGTCCGCCAGCAGCAGGCCAGTGGGAGACTTTGATGCCAGGCAGGCTGGTCGCATTGTCTCTAGGTGTTGCCCCGCAAAGGGGACTGCTCAGCCTTAGTCATGAGGTGAGGATCATTAACCCTTTTAAGAGCCCGCTGCCCCTGCCCCCTGGTTGTCGGGAGGAAGGCCAGGTCCTCCTGGCTGGGCTGCCTGGCCCTATCCCGGGCGTCTGTCTTGCTCTCAGATCTCTGCAGGCTCCGCACCCACCGCCCACTGCCGAGAGGAATGAGGTCAAGCTGCTGGCAGCAGCGGTACCTCCTGGCCTCGGGGCTGGGATGTGGGAAGGGAGCACCCCTGGTAGTCCTTACTGGTGTTGTTATCTTCAGTGAGGTTCTTTCTGGGGACTCCCTGTCACACGGATGTGGGCCAGATGCCCTGGCTTGGCATCAGGTGGTGAGAAAGCAGAAGCCCCCAAATAACCATGACCCAACTGTGGCAGCTGAGCTGTGCCTGAAGGTTTTACAGGATCCCTCCTCAAGGGAGGTCTTTTTGTGGAGACCTGGGTCATCCTTGGGGTATGACCAGCATTGGCAGGCTGGTAAAGAACCAGCCTGCCAATGCAGGAGACATGAGTTAGATCCCTGCGTCGGGAAGATCCCCTGGAGGAGGGCATGGCAACCCACTCCAAAATTCTTGCCTGGAGAATCCCATGGACAGAGGACTGGCAGGCTACAGTCCATAGTGTCGCAAAGAGTCAGACACAACTGAAGCGGCTTAACATGTACCCATGGGTCATTCTTGAGAGACTTTCTTCTTGTTAGAAAACTGCCAGAGGAGCTCTCCCCGTACCCCGACACCCTGAGAGCCCTAGTCCTGCTGTTTGGTTGTTGTTCAGTTGCTAAGTTGTATCTGACTCTTTCCAGCCCATTGACTGTAGCCTGCCAGGGTCCTCTGTCCGTGGGATTCTCCAGGCAAAAATACTGGAGTGGGTTGCCATGCCCTTATGCAGGGGATCTTCTTGACTCAGGGATCGAACCAGTGTCTCCTGTATTGACAGGCAGATTCTTTACCACTGAGCCACCTGGGAAGCCCAAGTCCTGCTGTTCAGGTGGTCCGTAAGTGGCAGGACTACGAAGTGAACAAAGTGACCCCTCAAGGAGGATGGGAGCTCAGGGCTTGGTCTGCGGAGGAGACATTAGGGGCATGAAGGGCAGGCTGACCAACACCCAAGGATCATCAGCATGCTGCCTGCCCCTCCCCTGTGAGGAAGGCACAGCCCCAGGGAAGCAGGGTGTTGGGAATCTCCACTCCCTTCTTTCAAGCACAGATTTTCCTCTTCTTCCGCCTAATGCCTCTCATCTGTCCATTTTCCTGCGTGCTGGGCCTTTGAGGATCCCCTCTCTTTGTGGGGAAATACTCACAAACTCTCAGGACTCTGACACCCCCTCCCTTTGGCCGCAAAGCTGAATTTATAGAGAAGTTTATGGCAATATTGTTAATATCAGCAGAACGTTGGAGACAAACAGATTCATCTGAACAATGAAATATTATGCAACCTTAAAAATAATTTAGATCTATATTTCTAGATTTGGGGAGATGCCTTTATAATATGCTAACCAAGAAAACAAGGATATAAAAATGTTTTCAAGAGAAAAATCTTGCAGGAGTTATTTGAAAATGTTGTCAGTGGTTTTCTCTCTGATGGTAACTGAATGGATCGAAATGTGCTTTTCTTTTTCCTTGTATTGTGTAATTTTTCTACAACAAAAATGTATCTCTTATGTAACAAAACAGTACCAGAAAGGGACAAGCTAAGCTCCTTGGTGGGTGGGAGCGGATACTCCACAAGAGGCTGGGTCATTTCTTTCTGGCACACAGCACTCCATGAACACAGTTGGGTTGCCTCAGCTTTTGTCCTGAGAGATCCAATCCACCCCAGGAAGTCTGTTTCTTTGCTTGGTTCAGCTCTGACCCCAAGACACTCTAGGGACACAGAGCCGTGGTCCCTATATGGCAAACTAGCATTGCCCTTTGGGCCCTGGGCCATAAAAGACATCCAAACAATACCAGACCCCACTCAGAGAGGGTGCCCAGGCCAAGGCTGGAGCTGGCCCCCTCATGTCTGATGCCCTGTAAGCTCCATCTTCAGCCCTTCAAAGATCTGCTGTGTCCACAGCCTCTTAGCCTTGTCCCAGGTGTCCCCAGCATCTGGTACTGAATCCATGGGATGCAGTGGGAGAAGCAATGGCAGCTCAGGATTAGAACAAGCTTAAAATACAGAAAGGAAAGGAAGACCATGTCATTCCCCAGCCTGTAAGTTCTGATACTTTCCATCACATCTACAAAGCTCCAGGGCCATATTGGCCAGGTTGTCCACACTCCTCATGGCAGAAAGCCTGACAGGGCTCCAGGCCCAGGAGTGAGGGTGCAGGGGTTCCCTGGGCATTGTTCCCAGTACCACCTGCAGAGTGTGCTCCCTGAGCTGCCGCCCGGCTCTCCAAGGGTCTTGCCTGAAGCAAAAAAGTGCAGCCTGTTCTTATGGTCCTCTTCCTTTCAAAACACCCATCCTTGACTTTCAAAGAGCCATGAACTAAAATGTCTGAGAACCAGGACTGGACTCTGCTAGAGCAGGATACATAGTTTTCAGAGGATGCTTGTGGGGAATCGTTAAGAGACATAAAAGAAGATTCTTCATAAAGAACACAGCATGATTCAAATGTGTGGTTGTTTTTATTTTGTCATCCTTTAGAACAGTGCTAATAGGAATATAATACGATCTACATAGGTAATTTAAAAATTTCTAGTAGGCACATAGGAAGTCAGGGGTGGGGAGGCAAAACAAACTCAGACTTCACATCCTCACTCACACAGCTTCATGTCAGTCACGGGGCCTTCTCTCAAGGCTCCCCTGTCTTCCATAATCTTTTAGCCACCTAGGCCTCTATTATCCCTTAAATTCACTAAGCTCATTCCCCGCTCAAGGCCTTTATCTGGGAGCTCCTTCTGGCCTCATGTTTCCTGAGATTGTTTGCTATTATATATTCTCCTCCCTCTAATGTAGGCTCCCTAAAAGCAGGACGTTTATCTGCCTTGTTCACTACTATACACTCAGGACCCAGGACAGTGCCTGGCATATAATAGGGTAAATGAATGAATGAATGAATGAATGGGGAACAAGCGAACCAGATGGGATTGCTCTAAAGTAAGAAGACTGTCAAGAAGTAGCTGAATGACAGAAGAGTTTCACCAGATGGGGTGGCTCCTTACGATCTGGGTTTCCCACGGTGGCATGGAACAACCTTGAAGCCCCCTGATCCCGGGTCCTCTGAGTTGCGGTCATGCCTGCTGTCTCTGGATCAGTCTCTGTGCCGCCATCACTGCGACTGGGAAGCAGTAGGCACGGGCTCAGGGCTCAGTACTGCACCAGGACTCCTGTCAGGAAGCACCGCCTCTTCCCACCAGATAACCCCCCATCCCCACCCTGGCTCACTCGGAGGAAGGGGGCCTGGGTCAGGAGGGTAGGGTCAGGGGCTTCCCTCATCTCAGAACTGCAGGGAATATCAACACTCTCCAAGCAAGGAAAGGAGGCACCTTAGAACCTGAGAAGAGCTCTCTGTGTCCTCAGTTCATGAGGAGGGGGTGGAGCCTAGTTGTAGGTGACCAGGTCACCAGGTGACCAAGAGGTTAGACCACTAGGTGCCAACCCAGCCTTGGAGTCAAGCCACCTCTAAAGATGTGTTCATCTTGCAGCCAGACACTGAGCTCCACATTTATGTGCTTTTGCTTACAGTATGTTACATATTTATTATGTGCTTTTAAAACCTGCATACCTGGACCCCCTCTCACAAGTCCTGCTTCAGAATGTCCAAGAAAACGTCCCAGGCACCAACATACTAGCTTCCTAGTTGATTCTTGATAGCTCAGTTAGTAAAGAATCCGCCTGCAATGCAGGAAATCCCAGTTCGATTCCTGGGTCGGGAAGATCTGCTGGAGAAGGGATAGGCTACCCACATCACTGTTCTTGGGCTTCCCTTGTAGCTCAGCTGGTAAAGAATCCGCCTGCAATGCGGGAGATCTGGGTTCGATCCCTGGGTTGGGAAGATCCCCTGGAGAAGGGAAAGGGTACCCACTCCAGTGTTCTGGCCTGGAGAATTCCATGGACCATACAGTCCATGGGGTCGCAAAGAGTCGAACACAACTGAGCGACTTTCACTACTACTACTACCATTTGGTTCTCATTAGCATCTAGGGTTGACAATTATTGATAAAGAGTGACTGGGGTCCCCAGAACAAGCAGTAGGAGGATGGTGGGGTGTAGGCTAGGGGGAAGGGTGCTGAGGCAGGGCTTCAGTCACATTAGAATAACGAAGTTCCAGAAAGTCCCACAGATTGAAACACATAAAACCTCACAAAAAAAAACCCCACACAAAACCTCAAAAAAAAACAAACAAACAATAAACTAGCATTTTAAAATGTAAGGAGCAGATAACGAGAGGAAAATATTATAGCAAAAGGTGAACAACCTTAATATTTATAAAGAACTCTTACAGATTAGTAAGAAGATGAGCACCTGATAGAAAAACAGAGTACAGACAAGAACAGGCAATTCAAAGAGAAGAAATACAATGAGCCAGTACACTTAGGAAAAGCAGTCAGCTTCACCAGGGGGAATCAAAAAAATGCAAATCAAACAACAAAGAGGCATCGTCTTTTGCCTAGCTAATTGGCAGAGATTAAATACATGATAATACCTAGTGTTGGTGAGGGTGTGGAAAAAACAGGCACCATCATTCACTGGTGGGAGGGCAGACTGGAGCAGCCTTTCCAGAACACAATTTGGCAACATGTAAAACTGAGGAAGATCCCACCCCTTTCTGACGCAGCAATTCCACTTTTAGGAAGATTGCCTTAGGAAATAATGGTGGATAATAATAACAATAATAGCCAACCTTTCTTAAATGCTCTGTGCAGGCCAGGCTTTACATACCTTATCTCATATAATCCTCCCAGTCATCATCCCATGAGGTAGGAGCTGTTTTTATCACTTCTGAGGAAACTGAGGCCCAAAAGGATTAAGACAATGGCCTGAGGACTTCTAGTAGCTCAGATGGCAAAGAACTCGCCTGCTAATGCAAGAGATGCAGGTTCCATCCCTCAGTCCAGAAGATCCCCTGGAGAAGGAAATGGCAACCCATTCCAGTATTCTTGCCTGGGAAATCCCATGGACAAAGGAGCCTGGCAGGCTATAGTCCATGGGGTCACAAAAGAGTCGGACCCGACTTAGCAACTAAACAACAACAACAGAGTATATAGAACTAACAAGTTGCAACGCCTGGATTTGACTCCAGGCAGTGTGAGTCAGGAGCCTCACTGCCCGTACAGCAGAATACACTGGATATGTATCAATACAAAGGATGATGTGCACTGAATATATACACTGGATAGAGCTGCAAGAATATTCTTCTGGGCTTGTTTGTGATGAGGTGTAGTGAGGCAGGGGAGACTGTATGTTAAATTCCCCCACAATGGGAACTGGTTACATTATGGTGTACCCATATAGGAATATTATGTAACCTTGAAAATGGTGCTACAGAAAAAACTGTGTGTGAATCCTAGGGGGTTTTGTTTGTGCTTGAAAGATCTCTGAAAGGACATAAAAGGAGCTGATAGAATTGATTGCCTCCTAGAAAGGCAACTGTGTGGCCATGGTCAGAAATCAGGAGACTTGTGTAAGTCATATACCATTTTTCACTTGTTGAATTTTAAATCATGTGAATGTAATATTTATTAAAATATTTAAATACCTATAAATACACACACACACAAGTTAGGTTCTAGAACTTATTCCACATAACTTTACTTCCTTGAAATGCTATTAAGGGTTCCCCCAAAAGCTCCAGGACTCTTACTTGGGGAATCATATTGAAGCTGATGAAGAGACTTCTTTAATGCGTACTTGCAGGTTTCCCAAACTGAGTTGCTCATGGAACCATTTTCTTAGTTAATGTCTCTTATCCTCTCTCTGGAGATGACTGCCTTATAATTTGGGAATTATTTGTTATTATTTGGGAATTATTTGTTATTAATAATTAATGCCAAGGTGAAAGGCTTACAGTGTTTCATTAAATGAAAGAAACATGTTACTGGCACTGGTCCCACTTTGTTTAAAAATAGATGTGTAGGTGTGGTATATGTGTGTTTTGCTTATGAGTTCTAGGATAATGGATGATTTTAGTTTCTTCTTTTATCCATTTGTATTTTTTAATTTTCAAAAATGAACAAAACCATTTCACAAGCACCATTTTTTGAGTCTATGTACTGTATTTTTTAAGGCTTTGGGATCCCTTTCTTTCCGTGCACCTCATTCTCTGTATGTGCGGCGTGCTCAGTAGCTTCAGTCATGTCCGACTTTTTGCAACCCCAGGGACTGTAGTCTGGCAGACTCATCTGTCCATGAGATTCTCCAAGCAAAAATACTGCAGTGGGTTGCCATGCCCTCCTTCAGGGAATCTTCCCAGCCCAGGGATCGAAACCACGTCTCCTGTGTCTCCTGCATTGCAGGCAGATTCTTCACTTGCTGAGCCACCAGGAAAGCCCCCACTCTCATCTACTCCCTACTGAAAGCAGCAGCCCAGGGTTAGGTTCACTGAGAGGCCCCCATCTATAGCAAGGGGGGCTATCTGTCTTTATCTGTCTTTATCCAGGGCCAGCTCAAGCTCTGGCCTGAGGTGGTAGGGGATGGACCAATGGCCAAATGGGGTCTGCTGTCACTAGACAGCTCTCTGGCCCCAGCAGACCCTACCTTCAACCAGGTTCCTCAAATAGAGATAATGAGGCTACAGAATCAGACACCAGCCGGGTGCAACCCTGATACATTGCACATCCAGGCACCTGGGCTTTGGTCCCAGCTCTGGGCTGCCTGGCTATGTGACCTTGGCCAAGTTTCTTAACCTGAATGTCATCATCACCCTTTGAGTCAGCATGCCGCTTGCCTTACAGAGCTCAGTGACCAAATGAGGGCACACACAAAGGCATTGGTGTCCTGTCAAGGGCTGTCCCAGTGGAATTATTACACACTCAGCAGGGAACATGGGCTTGCCATCACCTTCCTAAGAACAGAGTACTTTTTTCTTTTCTTTTTTTAATAGGTTGGTAGAGGGAGGGGAGCAAGGAGATGAAACATGGGAGACTGGGGCGTGTGGAAATAGAATGGTGTTCAAGACAAAGAGGAGAAGCCTTTTAGCTTGACATTTGCAGCCCCGCAGCTCTGGTTGGGCCCATGTCCCCCGGCCCCACCCCACACACAGCCATGCCACTTCACACATGCAGGTCAGCTCACATCACCGACCATTGCGATTCTGATAAACCACAGCTTAGACCACCTCCCTCCCTTCCAGCTCCCCCATCCTTTGATTTTGAGCTGAGTTAGCTGTTCCCCAGCCTCCACTGGGGGCACACCTCTGGGCTTCAGCACCCCAAAGCCTCCATGACTGCTATGATGCTAGGTTCCAGCTCCTCTGCCAGACTGGATTTCCTGAGGGCAGGAGCTGTATCTGTCATTCTGGTCCACCTGTCTCCTCTAGGTCCACCATGGGCCTGCGGGTCTGGGACGAGAATTAGATCATAAGCACTGAAGTCCAGGAGACCTGGGTTTGAATTCCAGCTTCATCCCCTTGGGGAAGTGACTTCACTCTGAGCCTCAGTTTTCCCCATCTGTAAGTGGATTTCATCCTTGCAGTGAACTCACAGGGTTATTTTCATCAGTTAATGTGTATAAAGCTCTGAAGACCATTCCAGGCATGAAGGAAAACTCTCCATCGGTGGTACTCACACTGACAGCATCACAGACCCTTGGTGAAGGCTTGTTGATTTGCACTAGGAAACGGCACCAGGAAGGGTGGTTCCCCAGGATCAAACCCCACCTCCCCTAGAACAGTGGCCCTATCCCCACTGTGCATGCTTGGTGCTGTCTCAGCACCTCCACACTCACCTCCTGCCTTGTACCCCCACAGCCACTCGGCCCAAGCTGAAGAAGATGAAGAGCCAGACGGGACAGGTGGGTGAGAAGCAATCGCTGAAGTGCGAGGCAGCAGCGGGTAACCCTCTGCCCTCCTACCGCTGGTTCAAGGACGGCAAGGAGCTCAACCGCAGTCGGGACATCCGCATCAAGTATGGCAATGGCAGGTGAGCAACATCCCTCCCTCCGTCTGCCAGCCGCCCTGCCTCCTTCCTGCACGGAACCAGTTCCCATCTCCCTTTTTTGTGGCTCCCAGTTTCTCCTTCCAGCTCTGGCATGCTGCCCCAGTGTCTTGCAGATGGTAGCCCCTTAATTAACATCACTGGATGGATGAAGGCCATTTGAATGTCAAAGTCAGCTTTAACTGTGAAGTCCCATCTTGTCCATAAAACTTTTCAAAGGACTCACAGGGTCTGAAGCCCACCACTGGGCAGTCTTTGGTAAAGGACTCTGATCTATAATGTGTCTAGGAGGTCATGGGTGATGATGCACCAGTTCCTCAGCTCAGCAAGCTGTCACTGGGCAGGGAGCCAGGTGAGGGGAGGGGCCCATGGCTTTGACTGGTGTCAGAGGAATCTCAGACAGCTCGCCTGTGACTTGGAGATTGTCTTAAGTCTTTGAGTCAAGGCTCCAGGGAAGAGAATCAGAAGGTCTAGGGTCTCTGGGCTGTGGAAGGTGGTCTCTTTTCCATCTTGGTCAGACAGGGGGCTGCAGGCAAGAGAAACCAAGGATCCAAGGGCAGTCCCTCACCTCTCTCCTGCCTCTCACGGCCCCTGAGGGGCTGTCAGAAGGCAGAACAAGGTTGACCTCCACTCTGCAGATTCTGAGGGTACAGTAGGCTTCCCTCTCTGGCTGAGGGGCACCCCAGCCTTTCCTGCTCCTCCCCAGGGGCTGTCATTCCCTCCTCACCCCCCAAAATGCAAATGAGTTTAGAGGACCCTCCAACCTGCCCCACAGCCAAAAGCAATGGGAAAATGTCTGGGCTCAGGCTGCTCCTGGTTTGCTGGGAGGCCCTGGATGTATACATCCTGCCCTCTGGCCTTAGCATCTGAACCTGTGAAGGGAAGGGGTCAGGGTCTGGGCGATGCTTGCAGTTTTCTGACCCTCTTTCCATGAGCAGGGAGCAAAGACAGGACCTGTCATCCTGGAAAGTGGTCCAGGCAGAAAATAGAAAGTGATTTAAGAAGGTTTCAGTTCAGATCAAAGGTTTACAGCTAAAAAAAACACTGCTTTCTGAGGGAAATTGGGAGGAGGGTTTCTGGGATGTCACCAGTCAATGGTGTTAGCAAGAAATTCAGATTGCCCATCAAGTCACCTTCTGAGACCCCCTCACCCCTTCCCGCTGTCCCGCCATGCCTGGCTCCAAGCTGGAGAGAAGAGTAGACTGGCTTCCCAGGCTGTTGGGGCCTGTCTCCCTCCTGTTCTGTTTTTCTGGAAGGTGGCCTCCCCTCACTGCCCTGAGACAGCAGAAGTCAGGAGTGGGGGTGCTCCTTGCTGCCCACATTATGCTCAAATAGTCCACAACGTGGCCAGTCTTCACCCCCGTTCCTGATCCACACGTAACCCTCACACTCACCCACACCCTCCTGCACACGCACCCTCAGAGCCCTTGGGCCACCAACAAACTCCTCTCTTTGGTGAATTCTCCCTCTCTCTCCCAACAAACCACTAAAACCGCCTCTCCTCCAAAAGCTCTCTCTTCGTGTTGCCGTCTCCTGTTCCTCCTCCCCCGACTCTTGCCCATCTCGCTCCTGCCCTTCACCACCACGTGGAGGAAGTTTCTTACCCACTGACTCCTCACTGGCTCATCCTCCATACCTCTGCTCTACAGGAACCTGCCCTGTAAACACAACCCCAATACTCTCTGTGGCTGCAGCTCTTGACAGATCCGGTGACCTCAGGCCCCTCCCGGGGCCCTCTGGCTGCCAGGCCCCTCAGCAGCCGTTGGCACGTGTGCCACTTGCTTCCTTGCCCCTGTGTGCCGCCTCCTCATCCTCTTGTGCCTCTGAGCCCCTTCTCTCAGGCATCATGAATGCTGGAACTTTTCTGTGTCTGGGGCTTCGCTCTTCACCCAGAGCTCTCCACCCATGGGTGAATTCACCCTCTCATATCTGATGACCCCAAGCCTCCATCTCTAGTCTGATGGCTTTTTTTCCCTTTCCTGAGTTCCAAATCCATACTGCCATCTAGATACCACCCCTGAGGTTCCCCGTGCTTATCTGTTTTTTTTTTTCACTTTTGTTTGCTTTTTTTGTTTTGGCAGTGTGTATTCCTGGGCCATACGTTTTTGTTTCTTCAGTTTCTTCTGGGATATCTTTTTCTTCCATGCAACCTTTTCTTCTGGTTTAGGAACAATCTGTTCTTTTCCAGTGAGGACCATCTCCATGAGGCAGGGAGAGCTCATGTACGGGTTGATCTGACGGTGAGCTCTCTAAGTCCTGCCCCACAGGCTGGAGGTTTTGTTCATCTGGATGTGCTCAATGAGCAGAGAATCTACATCTAAGCCCTTAAGTTCAGCACTACTCTCTGCGGTTTTGAGCACGTGCAGTAAAAATTCAGGGCTCATTTTGGGCCACTGACCCTGCGCCCAGCCCTGCTGTTTGGCCTGTGCACACCTACCACTCCACCACTGTAACAATGAAATGGCACACATAGCTTCTTTAAAATGACATCCTTCTGATACTTGGTGGCTTCTCGGATATGCATATACTTAATGGCCTGCGTGGCTTCACGAGTGTTCTGAAAATGAACACAAACATTGGAACTTCTTGATTTACACAATTTTGTGGGAATTTCTGGGTCAAATGAATGCAAACTATTTTTAGAGGTCACCTCCGCTGCTTACTGGAAAAGCCCCAGACATCTCTAATCCAGAACGCCCTAGTCTTGCCTCTCCCCCGTCCTCTCTGGCCCTGCCTTGCCCCACTGCACTTCCCTCTCGGCTGTGACGAAACCAGACTGCCCGCTGCCCAGTGCCTGCCCTCATGCCGTCCCCTCCAGGCGGACACCACGTCTCAGAAAGGAGGCCTCCTTCTCCCCGCCCACTTCTGCTCTCCCTGCCTCCAGCCTCTTGTCCTCCACCGGCTTACTCTTGGGCATTCCCCACCTTTTCTAGGCCACAGGCCCCTTTGTGAATTCACTTCTGTTTTGCGCGTATGTGTGCTGAGCGTCAGTTGTGTGCTGGGGACTCTACCCAAGGCTGGGAATGCACCAGCGGTGGAGCAGGCGTGGCCCCATCTTCACAGTTTCTCGTCTAGCTTTAGCGGAGAGTCTGGTAAAGACCCTTTCTTCATAAAACGTATGCCTGGTTTTGTTTGCAGTTCGAGAGGTCCACAGGTTCACTGACCCCGGTGGCTCTGACAGGGGATGGTTTTTCTAACAGGGCACATATCTGATCATTCATTCATTTACTTGGCAGATCTTGAGAGTCTGCCGTATGCCAGGGACAGCCTAGGCTGTGGTGCTCTTCTAATGCTCCCCTTCCTGGCCTATAACTCACCATCTCGCTGTTCTCCCCCTCAGTGCTCCTGACTCCTAGGCTTGGGCCCAGACTGTTCCCTGTGCTGGCAGTACCCGCTCCCCTCACCTTGCCCTTTGCAAAAATCTCCAAGGCCTAGCTTAAATGTCACACCCTCTGGGTTACCCTCCTGAGCTCCCCCAGCAAGCTCTCACATCTCCTCCCATGGTGCCTCAGACACAGCTTCACGGCATGGTGGGAGGCTGTTTCTCCCAGCGTGAGAACCTCTGAGACCACCTCCAGACACACCCTGTCTCCTGTGTAGCCTGGCGGAGGTCATCTGCTTTCCGTGTGAACTGACAAGGATCTTGCAGGATCTGCTCACCTCTCCTGGGTGCAGGGGGCGTAGGATTGGGCAGGACACCTGTTGCATTGACCTTGCCTTCGAACAAGTGACTGTCCTGGTCAGGCCCTGGTGTCAGCAGACAGATGGGGCACCCAGTCCCCACACAAGGCCTGGATGTATCCCCTGGGTCTCCTGGGGGTACTAAGGCCTCCAGACAGCCTGAGTGTGCCCCCTCCCCCCTTCCTGTCAGGATCCTGTCCCGATGGCCACATTTCAAACTGCCTGGCTCCACCCATCCTGCCCCGGGGCTGCTCCCTGCAGTGAGTCGATGGGCTGGAGGAGTGGGCTGTGGTGGAGAGCGCCTCACTCCCTGTCATTTCCCATTCCCTCACTGTGACTCGGAGAACCACCACCTTTACACATACACTTCACCTGGCGTGGGGGCTGGGGGCTGGGGGCAGGAGTCTCCTTTCTGGCAAAATCATCTTTCCTCTGCCCACACTGCAGTGCACACTCTAGCCCTCCAAGTGCTCCATTCTGCCCAGGCCACACTGTCTTAATGTCACTCTGGGTCTATGGAGACGCCCCTCCCACTGGGCGCCGCCTGTCTCTGGGGCAGCCCCGCTGAGGTGTCTCAGCCTAGCCTTCCTGTGCCCGGAGAAGACCGCCCCCTTCCCCAGCCCTGGGCACGGAGCCCTTCCCCGGCGGAACCATGTGTTCCCCTGTTTATGAGGGGCAGGCTGAAACAGGCCCCTCAGGCAGGCAGCAGGAGGTAGGCGCTGGGGAAAACGTGCGGGTGGGTGGAGGAGGCAGCTGCCCAGATCCCTGGTCCCTGCCAGCAGAAAGCTGACTGAGAAAGGCGAGGAGGGCGCCTGTCACGGGGCAGCTGGGTCAGCCCAGCAAGGGGACAGAGGGCCTGCCAGGGAGGTGGGAGGGGGCCCTGAGCACCTGGGGCTTCTCAGGGAGCTAGGAGAATGTGGTGGCCCCGCTCCTCAGCTGCAGAGCCCCGCCCTTCAGCTCTGACCCCAGAACCTTTTGTGCCAGGCTGGGGCCACCTTCCTGGAACTGGGGCGATCATCACACAGCTGGTAAACCAAGATGCCTGCACTCAGCAAACCTGGGGCCCTGGTTTCTGTCCCCTAGCCTCTTTCTGATTCCTCAAAGGGGAGGGGCTCTCCCTGCACCCCGGCCTTTTCACAGACCTCACACTCCTCCATGCAGGAAGTCCTTCCTTCTGGTTTTAGCTTCCATCCTTCCAGGTAACTGTGAGCCTGGTTCCATCTTATTCTCCTGCATTTGAGGTGGTGTAAGGGACGCTTCTTTGAATTCACTGTGAGTGGGTGACAAGGAGGGTCCATCTCTGTGTCCCCTATACCTTCTTTTTTTTTTTTTTTACATCAAGGCAATTTATTAACACAATAATCTGAGGAGTCCTATTCACAGATGGTGAACCCGCTTCCTGTGGGTGCTATTGGAGGGGGTGAGGGTGACTTGCTCAGTTGGCCCAATTTTCATCCCTGGGGCAAGGGTTCTGAAGGCTTGTCCTGTTTCCTCCTGTGACCTGGAATTTGATGTGAAGGGCAGTGATGCCCAGCTCCTTGCATCTCTAGGCTACATTCGGGGCAGCCAACATGGCAGCCTATGGAAAGAGCTCACCTCGGTCAGCCTTCATCTTCCTCCCCTCAGTTACACAGCAGATGGCTTCCTGGCCAGAAAGATCCGTGATGTGGACAGAAGTATCACTGAAGGGTGCAAAGATGTGGCACACCAAACATGTTTTCTCCTTCAGCCACCTGAGGGCCGAGGCTGATGACCTGTTTTTCCTTCTTTTCTTTCTTCCTGCGAGGTGCCATTTCTGCACGTCTTCTCCCCTATGCCTCCTTGACCCTGAGACCCCCAGGTGAGCCCCTGCCCTGCTTGTCTAGTGTTAAGGAAGAGCTGGTGGCCAGGAAGCTGGAGAAGCCTGGTCCTGGGGCAGCTGGGCTCCCTGGCATCTAATTAGGCAGGAGCCAGAGAGGAGATGCTGGTGTAGCCAGAGGGGCCTCCAGGGGTCTGTTTAATGAAGAGAAGAAACTCAGATTGACAGAAGAGGGTTGTAAGCAAACACAGGCCAAGGAGACAGAGACCGGCATGAGCCGGGAGGGGTGGAAGGGAGTCGGGCAGCTGTCACCATATCATCGGTATGGATATCATCACAGAAATGAGGCCTTTTGACTAGACAGGCTCGTGGAGGCTGGTTTGGGGGATCCCAGAGTTAGGAGATCTGGGAAGAGCCCAGCATCAGGGGCTGAGGAGGAGCTCAAGAGACTGGTCCCCAAAGCACAGCGCAGGGAGAGATATGGGTCATTTTGCTGTCTTCCTCCATCCCTGGCGCAGCCTCTCTGCTCACTGCCCTCCTTCCCCATGAGCTTCATGGCTCTGTTTC
Source organism: Bos javanicus (assembly GCF_032452875.1). Lineage (NCBI taxonomy): Eukaryota > Metazoa > Chordata > Mammalia > Artiodactyla > Bovidae > Bos > Bos javanicus. The sequence goes on along the minus strand of NC_083874.1, from coordinate 50,588,919 downwards.
TCCAGCCCTGGATTCAGGGCCATTATAGCTCTGCTACCCTGGCTCCCATTCCACCACTCCCTAGCCCACTAGGCATGTTCTGGGAATCTGATTTTTTTAAACTCAGGACTAAGAGGAGGAAGTTACATCATGTTAAGAAATTTTCATGCTACTTCTTGTTCCCCCCTGGGGTCCCCTGGGGTTTTATCCAGAGCTTAGACTGGCCCCAAAGAGCACTGGGGCAGAGGGAGGGGTGAGAGGTATGAACAGATCCTGCAGAGCCCAGGCTCCTGCGGGCAAGTGCAGGGAAGCCGACGGAAGGAAGGAAGGTTTGGCATGGTCTTCAGAAAGAAGAGGACAGGCCAGGCCAGGTGCCCTGGAGTCACACACAGCACTGGAATCCCTGCCCAGGCCTGGCCCCACGGCTCTGGGCATGCAAGGCTGGGTGTGAAGCCCTCCACAGAGGTGTTAGCCTAAGCATCAAGCTCCAGGAGACAGCCCATGAGCTGCCTGGGGCTCATGTCCTCACCAGCTCTAGCTCCTCATTCACCTCTGCCTTTGCTTTGTTGGCAGGCATTCTTAGACAAGTCCAGAAACCCCTCGAGGACTCAGTTTTCCCATCAGTCCTGCCTGGTCCTCCTCCAGATTAGCCATGAGAGTCAAGTCAGGCTTTGAAGATAAGACTTTTTTGTTCCCTGAGATATGCAAGCCCCCAGCACACAGAGGGCACTCAATAAACATCTGTTGAGTAAATGAAGGGAAACTTTTTGAAGAGGCCACAGAGTGCCCCTTAGTGGCAGGGCTAATATCAAGGCAGGGAAGAGCCACAGGTGAGGACTGGGAGGCTGGTGCAGTTGCCATGGAAACCTGATAGCTCATTGGCCTTCCTGGGTTCCTGGGACAGGCCTTATCTATCCAGAGTGGTGGGGCTGCTGCTTCTAAGGGAAGGCTGAGGTGGCTGTGAGATAGTGGCTGCTCTGCTGGAAGGGGGTGGGGGAGACACGGTGGGCTTGGGAGAAGGGCGCTAAAGTCCTTGTGACTCCCAAAGGATGCCAGTTTCCTGCCCTGGAAAAGCGGTTACAAAGAAGGTCCAGTTCTGGAAAAGGGATGGATGTGAGGATCCATAGACTTAGAACTTGTGTTTCTCCTGAGCGTGCAGGTCTCCCTCCAGCTCCGGACTCTGTGCATTCCACCCAGACCCCAGCACTGGCTGGTCTGCAGAAGTCTACTTCCCATCCACCTGCGCAGACACTGTGACCATGCAGGGAGAGGTGACCGCTGGGTGACAGCTGGGGAGCTCATGCTAACCCCCTCTTATCCCCTCCCTAACCAGAAAGAACTCACGACTCCAGTTCAACAAGGTGAAGTTGGAGGACGCTGGGGAGTACGTCTGTGAGGCTGAGAACATCCTCGGGAAGGACACTGTCAGGGGCCGGCTCTTTGTCAACAGCGGTAGGTGGTCCCCCAACCAAGGGAAGGGTCCTAGAGGGGTCCTATGGGGGGAGCCTGTCACCCTGCCCGCAGCCCTGGAGAAGAGGCCCACACATGATTCATCTTGCACTTGACTCCCCTCCCTCCCGCTGCTGCCATATCAAGGCCCGAGATCTGAGCCGATTCAGGGAAACGCAGTCGAAGCATAAATGTTTAGCTTTGTTATCTGGACCTGGAAGAGCCGCCAGCTCTCATTTTAAATACCCTGAAAACTAAATATTTTGAAATCAAGAGGTAGGGGGTGGGAGAAGGATATTTTTAGAAGGCAATTATGGGAGGCTGGGCTGCCAGGAGCGGGGCTCCAGAGAGAGGCAGACCCAGGGTGTGTGTGAGCCGCCTGCCCACGGCTTTGCTGGGTGCCCGAGTGGAGGCAGCCCGCTCTGCGGGGCCACAGTGGGGAGGCCTGAGTGCCCTGGACCCCTGGGGGCAGCCTCTGCTCAGGGGTGGCCGGCCCCTCTCCCACTGTCATCCCCTCCCTGGGAAATGTACAAGGTCAGGAGCCCATGGCACCCTTAGCTGCCTCTTGCCACAGAGGCAGCCCCCCTGCTGGGCCATCCTCTGGTTGTTGCCCTTGACTGGGAAGTCACCACGCCTATCTGTCCTCAGGTCGCGCCCCCTCCACTCTCACCCCTCGTCTGAGCCCCACAGCTCTCATTCCTCCTCCTGACACCCGGCCTGTAGGTACCACTTGTTACCTGGTTGCTGGGTTTGCTTCCAGTCCTGCCCGTCACAGAGTCCAATCCTCCATCTGTGTGCATCACCTGTGTTTCCACCACACAGCCTTCTGGTACTCCCCACACCCGGTACAGTCTAACAACAACCCTGGCCTTGCACCTTCAGAGGAGAACCTGGCTCAGACCCGGTCTGCCCTGTGTTCTGAGGGATCCCCCTCTCTTGCCAGCCTCTCTGCTCCTCCACTTGCCAGTGGATCTCATAGATCTGAGTCTTCAAGTCCCTGTCAGTCTTCTTTCTGGATGTCTCGCTCACATCTTTTCTTTTCATTCCAACCCCACCTCGAGGGCACCTCTGGCCCAGGTTTCAGCCCTGCTCACCTGGGCCAGAGCAATGGCCCCTGAAGGCGCTTTAACTCCATCATGCCCCCACCCTTGGAGCCACAGAACAAGAACTTGGCCCCACAGCCCAGCTTACACAAATCTGACCCAAATGGTCTCTCCATGTTCCCTCTGGAGCCCTGACTCAACCCCATGGTGTAGTTCATGGATTAGGAAATTGAAGCTGAGAGAGGTTACATATTCTGCCCAGAGTCAAGCAGGTAGACCTACATGATGTGAAAGATGTTGGCAAACACAGAGCCCCCCATGCTCCATGGGGCCATGTCTAGCCTGTTTACCCCTCCAGCCCTGGGGCCCACCATAGCACCAGGCTTGGGTCAGCACCTGGTAAACACAGAAGGACCACAGACCTGCTTCAGGGCCTCTCCTGACTCCCCGCGGCCCAGCCTGGGCATGATGGCAGTGGGGGCACCCGCGCCCTCCTGCCACTCCCAGCCTGTCTCAAGCCTGGGAAAGTGGACCACGCTGGGGCCTGGCATCGTCCCCTGCAGCCAGAGTGGGCAGGCATTCTCAGATTCACTGGGGATTTGAGGTTTCCTGTTTTACATTTTAAGACTTTCTTGGTTAGAACTGATAAGAACCCAACATGAAACTATGTTGAGGAATTTATTGGTTTTTAAAACTGAGAAGTCCAGAGGTAGGACTGACCTTAGACCCAACAGAGTCCTGGACCTCAGAGCAGGGGTCGGGGTGCTCCCTCCCACAATGTGTTGGCCTCTTTTTCTCCTCCTGTAAAATGGGCTTCCCCCATGTTTAGGGAAAGGATTGAGAAGAGGAGGCCATGGCCTCAGACAGCTCCAGGTTTACATCATCGCAGCACCACCCAGGGAAAAGAGATAGCTTGGTCTGTCTGTCTCCATTTACGTTGTCACAGGGATGGATTCTTGTTCTGTGCCCCGCTCGGCCCAGTCATGCACTCGGGGGGTGCGATGCCATCCTGGCAGGCCCACGTGTGTGTGCAAAGGGGTCCTGAGGGGCAGAGTCCCATGAGTGACGTCCCTGCTAGAACTATATTGGAGGTGGGGTGTGGGGTGTGGAGGAAGAAGAAAGGCTGCCATGCCATGAAGGAAACCGCAGTAATGTCCTCTCTCCTGCACAGGGCTTGGGGCCTCGGGCGGGGTTCTGTTGTAAGATCCTTCAGATAAGATGCAGCCCCACCCCGCCTGTGGGCTTCTGTGAGCCCCCAGTAGCCTGGGTTCTGGTCAGTCAAGGATCAGACAGTGGAGCTTTGGGCTGGGCCCTTAGGGCTCTGTGCCTCTTATCCCTCCAGCAGGCAGGACGGTGGGGCAGCTGAGCTATGGACAGAGTCCCGAGTTTTGGTCTCATTCCAGTTCTGTCGTACAACCTTGAGTGAGTCGCTTCACCTCCCGAGTCTTCAGTTTTCCCATCTGAGTTTGAGCCAGGTGATCTCTAAGCCCCTTCTCCCTAGAACTCTGGGATTCTCAGGGCTTTTTGTGTTGAGGCTGACATCCTGTGCACCTAGCCACCGCCACCACCACACATGTACACCCTCATACCACGTCTCTTCAGCTGCCCTTCAGTCCAGGCAGGCAAGAGGCTACCCTTCATGTGGGGAGGTGGACAGAGCCACTGGAGGGGGCCAGGAGGTCCTGTGGGAAACATTAACCCGGGTAGAGATGCTCAGCTCTTGTTTACCAGTGGAGCCCGGAAGACTTGCAGCAGCCCCACCCTGAGGAGGGGGTGGAGGGCGGGTAGCGGGCAACTGTGCCTGCCCACCTCTGACTCATTCCAGGGTTGACTGGGCCCGCCTGGGCCCCAGGGAAGCCAGGACTACAGGGGTGGGGCCGCCAGAAGAGGGCATGGGAAGGCCGTCAGGGAGCAGCGGCTGCTCAAGGGGCATTGACACAGCCTTGAAAGATGAGAAGTTTTGTCCATGGCAAGGGATAGGAGGGCAGCAGTTACAGTAGCTGGCGGTGGGGAAAAGATCTCCACAGCATGAGCTCCCTCCTGGCCCTTGCCTCCTCAGGACCCCAGTAACTCACTGACCCCAAGACACTGAGCCCTAATAGAGATCTCCTGGGTTTACCTTCCCAGGTGTTTTCTTTAAATCCCCCCAGCCCCTGGCAACCAGAATTTACTTTCTGTTGCTGTGGATTCACCTATTCTGGACATTTCACAGAAATATGTGAAATCATAGAATACGTGGCCTTTCAAGACTGGCTTTTCCACTTAAAATAATGTTTTCAAGGTTCATCCATGTTGTAGCATGTATCAGTGCTTCTTTCATTTTCATGGCTGAATCAGATTCCATTGCATTTTGTTTATATATGCATTTATATGTGCATTATATACGCATTATATATACATCAACTGGGGTTGTTGTGTCATTCTAGTCGTTTCCACATTTGGGCTGTTAGGAACAATGCTGCTATAACATTTGTGTCCAAGTTTTTGTGTGAACTTATATTTCAGTTCTCTTGGGTATATGCCTAGGAGTTGACTTGCTTGGTCATATGGTAACTATGTTTAATTTTTTGAGGGACTACCAGCTGTGTTTCAAAGTGGCTGCACCATTTAGCATTTCCACCAGCAAAGTAGGGGGGTTCCCATTTCCCCACATCTTCACCACCACTTGTTATTATCCATCCTTTTTTAGTACAGCCATCTGAGGGGGTGTGAAGTGGTACCTCTGTGGTTTTTATTTTCATTTCCTTAATGATTTTTCATGAGTATTTGTATTTTCTAAGAGACAATGCTTGAATTAATGCTTTAATGCTGATATAAGCAGCAGCCAAGGAGACAAGACTAGACCCTGGGATGGTAGTGGAATGTACCTTTCTCTAAAGAATCGGATGTCTTTAATTGCTTGGTAGAGATATTTGTCAGTATTTGTTAAGCAGCTATTACATGCCAAGTGCTGTGCTAGACCCTGGAGTTCGTTCACCAGTGAAGCAGACAGCCTCTGCCCAGATGGAGCTTACCTTCTGTTGGAGGTAACTCAGTTGGTAAAGAATCCACCTGCAGTGCAGGAGACCCTGGTGATTCCTGGGTCAGGAAGATCTGCTGGAGAAGGGATAGGTTACCCACTCCAGTATTCTTGGGCTTCCCTTTTGGCTCAGCTGGTAAAGAATCCGCCTGCTATGCAGAAGACCTGGATTCGGTCCCTGGGATGGGAAGATCCCCTGGAAAAGGGATGGGATGGGAATCCACTACAGTATTCTGGCCTGGAGAATTCCATGGACTATATAGGCCATGGGGTTACAAAGAGTCAGACACGACTGAGCGACTTTCACTTTCAGGCTTTAGACAGCTAGTAATTGCACAACTAGTCTTTTCATTGTTAGAATAAATACTATAAGTTTAAGTTACAAAACTAAGAAAAAGAGTAAGGGAGGAGACCTGAGCAGCTTCTCTGAGACACTGATATTTTGAAAGTCCTGGACCAGGAGTCACTTGGCCTCTTAGAGGAGCTGAACGAAGCCAGTGGAGTCTGAATATACTGCAAGACGGGGACAAGACAAGAAGCGGGACAGGTGGTGAGGCCCAGATTAGACTTGGGGAGGGCTGACTACAAAACCATTGGAGGGTTTTGATACTGGAAGTAACTGATCAATTTACATATTTTAAAGACCTCTCTGGCAGCAGCTACAAAGCAGAAAGATTAGAGATGAAGGCAAGAGTGAGGACAGGAAGACCTATGAGGAGGAGACTGTGGCCATCCAAGAAAGAGACCACAGAGACCTGAGGGGTGGAAGGGAGGCAGTAGTAAGACGTGGCAGAGCCCCAGGAGGTATGGAGGCAGGCCTCAGCAAGAGACAGCTGGGGGACCAAAAATCAGAGACTCCCTCCAAGCCTTTGGTTCATGCTGTTTAGTCACAGAGGTGAGCAAGGGTAGAGGAGCAAATGGCAGGGCACAGGAATGGGAGCTGCGTTTGGGGTAGCCTAGCACCATCCCCAGGGTGGTGTCTAAAGAGCGGCCAGATTCTCTCACTTGGAGGTCATTGGTCATCTTCACCTCCCCAAACATGGGAGAACACAGTGAAGAAATATGAAGGGAGTGTGAGACATTGCCCTCGGAGCCCAAGTATGCTGGAAGAGCATGACTGCACATCTTCCGTGTGGAAATCTTCCTGGCATGAACCTCCACCACCAACACAGTTGGTGACTTGGGAGGACCCTGCCGTTATAGGGCTGGCCTCCAGGTACTACTTTCTGAGGTGCAAAGGCCTTTCCCCTGCACCTTCTTCAACCAGCTCCCCCACTGCCCTCCCTTTTTGCCTTTCCAGGGCCCCAGCCTAGTCCCCACTGTGACACAGTTCTGGAAGCCCCAAGCCATAGATCCCAGCCAGGGCCCCATCTTCCTTCTTTCAGGAGTCACCCACTGCCTTCCAAGTCCTGGGTGTGTGCAGACGTGCATAGGGGCAGACCCAAGTGTACGGCTGTGGTCCCACCACCATGTGCTCTCTTGCCCAGCATCAGGCAGGTTCTGCCACCCCTGACCGCAGAGGGCATCAAGATGGCCTGAGGTTTCCCTGGCTTGGGCAGGACCCTGTAAAGGACCTGGGCCTGTGGTCCACATCGTGTTTGCATCCATCTGTCAAGCCTTGGTGCTGACATGTTCTTCCAGGATGGACCAGGTGCCTGGTGAGAATATGCAGCCAGATATTAGGAGCCCTGAGGCTTTGTTACAACACACCCTGGACTCTGGAAGGCTCTTCTCTGCTCTCTTTCCTCATTCTTCCCTTGGCAATGCAATCAAAGGGCAGGACAACCTTTAGGGTCCTCCCAGCAATGAGATTTTACAGCTCACAGGCGTGGTCATCTCAGCTGTTTCTCTTCTCTGTCCCTTTCTCTATTCCCTGGGTCTCACTGACCCAGAAGCATGTGGGTCCCAGACGGGTGTGGGGTTGTACAGAGGTGGGAGACGTCAGCAGGGGTGGGGCTCAAGAATGCCAGACCAGCAGCAGGCACGGTGTGCTGGGAAGGTGGGAGTTGGCCCTGCCCGCTGGGTTTTATCAGCGAACTCCTCAGACATATACAGAGGCAGAGCTGTGTATACACTCCCGTTCCCGCGCTCCATCTGTCTCTCGACACGTCTAAACACTCAGGGCGCCAAGTGCTTGCCTCCTCCTCCTCCTCTTGTCCCCCCACTTACTGCGGGGGATGGTGGAGACTCAGTACCCCTGAGGAGACAGAACTGGCCAAGGTAGGATGGGCCACCTGTCAGGAGGCTGCTGCTGGGCGGGCAGGAGAGGCCCTCCCAGCCCCAGAGACTGTGGGGGGAGCAGGAATCCATTGATGGCCAGTATGGATACACAGTCTGAGGGGTTAGCTAGCAGATAAAGACTGAAATTGGGGGCAAGAATTTCCACTTGAAACCAGGCTTCTGGGTGCCATCCCACTGAGGAGCCCAGCTTTTGGGATTTTCATTTATCAGATAAATCTGATCCATCAGAGATGTGCAGTCTGGGTTAGCAGCTTTGAACCCAGGCTTGTTCTCACCTAGTTTCCACATCCCAGCTGTCCCCTAGCCCTATTCCCAACGACCTAAAGCCCTGATTTATAGCCCAGGCTATCCAAGGCCTGGGGGCTCCCCCAGGGGGCAGAAGTGGGGGAGCTGCCTGGCAAGAGTGTACATGAAGGCCCTGGATGCTTCTAGAGATATAGTGGGCTTTGTAGCATTTCTGGGAGGCTTGTCCCCACCCTGGGACAAAGGAAGAAGAGAGGGGAGCTAGGGATCTCCTCACATCTCCCAAGATCTTAGAAAATTAGTGTCCAAAAAGGTGCCACTCTCTGCAAAGCCCAGTTTCCTCCATTCACATCCTGGTCCATGAGAGCCCCAGTGGTACAGATGGATGTACCTGTCTCCTCTCTGCACCCTGTGACTTGCCCCCCACATAAGACATGGTGCCTCATCCCACCTGCAGGGGCGCCCCCAGAAAGGCAGGCATGCAAGGAAGCAGTGGAGGTGGACCCTTATTTCAGAAAACAGAGTAGTTTCTGCCAGCCTCTCCTCCCCTTCAAAAAAGAAAATCTTCCCAGCCTTTGGAGGTTTGCCCGGAGCGTGAGTGCACTGTGGTGCTGGATAGATGATCAGAGCTAACAGTGGCCTCCCCTTGGCCTTGTTTGGTGACTTGAAGGAGACTCCCAGCCATTCCTAAAGTCTCCAATCATCCAGCTCTGAGATGGGCCATGAAGGACCATGAAGAAGGTGATTCCTGGGGCCCAGCAGTGGTCTCCGTGGGTCACCAGCACATGTCTCTCATACCTCCAGTGAGCACCACTCTATCATCCTGGTCGGGGCACGCTCGGAAGTGCAACGAGACAGCCAAGTCCTACTGTGTCAACGGAGGTGTCTGCTACTACATCGAGGGCATCAATCAGCTCTCCTGCAAGTAAGTGACCAGTGGAGGTGGGCGTGGGGGCAGGAGCAGGGGGAGAGAGGCCGGGGCGGAAGTGGAGGGCTCTAGGAAAAAGTGGGCTTCAAGCCACTGATAAGGGGTCTCCAAGGCGGGTATAGTCAGGGAGGTTTGCCCCACTTCCTAGCCCTTTCCTGGAATACAGGGAGATGTAAGCTCCAAAGGGCTCAGGGCTTCTGCAGTCCCAGTATACCAGGCTCCTACCCACCCAATTTTCCAGTGTCCCCGCTTTCACCGACACCTTCTAAGGAGATGGAGAGACCAGTCTCTGCCCTGGGCAGTGGGCACTGGATTCTCTCTCTCTCTCTTTTTTCCCTTCCCATCTCTCAGCAACTTTCCAAACTTTATTCTGATGAACACTGCCCGGGTCGCATCTTCCCAGCAGTGAGAAGCCTTTCTTCTCCTGGCAGGGTCAGGCGGGGTACACGTCCCAGAGCCCATGCTAGCTGAGCTCTGCTCTGTTCTCCCTGCCAGCAGGAAGCCAGTGCCCAAATACTCCCTGGCTGCTGTCCATGCCACTTAAGTCCCTAGTCCCTCTCTGGGGTGTGAAGGGCCACCAGCAAGGACATCACTTGGGTGTAGCCAAGTGGGCGAGGTCAGGGTTGAGGATAAAGCTCATGTTGGGACTCTGCCTCCCCAAGGGCTGCCTCGTAGGACCTCCCAGGAGCTGAGGACCCCTGCTCCCACCCTTAGCCAGTAGGGCTGGTGGGAGCACAGTGATCAGGGAGGGCTTGTTGGGGCCCAGCCAGGTCTTCTGGGAGCTGGTGCCTGCTGCCCCTTGACAGATCCTCTGGTGGGCGAGCCAGGAACAGGTAGGAGAGCTTGTGAGGGCAGCACAGGTTCTGGCCTGATCTGAGGAGCAGAGGGTGCTGTGCTTAGTCGCTCAGTCATGTCTGACTCTTTGCGACTGCATGGACTGTAGCCCTCCGGGCTCCTCTATCCGTGAGGATTCTCCAGACAAGAAGAGAACTGGAGTGGGTTGCCATGCCCTCCTCCAGGGGATCTTTCCAACCCAGGGACTGAACCCAGGTCTCCTGCATTGCAGGCAGATTCTTTACCTTCCGAGCCAGAGGAGCAGAGGGAGGGAGGCCTAGTTAGCAACTCCGGGTTTCAAAGCAGCCTTGGGCTCTAGTGAGGTGCCGAAGCTGCCCCGTTCCCCATGGCATCTGGGCACAGGCCAGCAGGGCATTGATGAAAATTCAGGGGGAGGCGTTTACCAGCCCCACAGACAAGGGCCAGTCAGTGCTCCCAGCTCTCCTGCCTCTGGCCTCCAGCTCCCTCCTGGTTATGACCTTGGCCAAAGGTGCCCCCACCTCACAGCGTGATAACGGGGGCCACACCTCCTTCACGCTCTCCCCTCAGTGGACAGCCATGCACTCCCTGGGCTCCGGCTGGCCTCCTCTGCCGGCATTCATCTTGGTCCACCTTCTACCTGCTGCCATCTGCCTTCCAGCATCCCCCGTCCTGGATCTCAAGGGACAGTCCCCAAAGAAACAGCAGGTCCCCTGGGAAGTTCTTGGTCCAGACTCAGCCCCTCATCCTCTCTTTCTGCCTCTAGGACAGTGTCACAGACCCTGGGAACATTCTAGCCTTGAAAATGCTCTGAGCACTTAGGAATAGATCTAAAGAAATGTGTAAGAGTTCTGGAATACCTTACAGAGATGGCCCAGCCCTGGACCCCCTCCTCTTATCCCCTACAACACACACACGCCAGGCCTCTCATCTTCTCTAGCCCCTTGGACCCCCAGACCCTTGAAAGGACCCAGCATTGTCACTGATCAGCCCTGGCTCCTGACAGGAAAGGTTGCAGCCAACCAGGGCAGGTGCTGGGGCTGGGGAGGGCTGTGGAACCCAGGACTGCAGTGCCAGAGCTTAGTGTGGAAAAGAGAACAGCAAGCTATAGGGTTCCTGGGGACCCCTGCCAGCAAGGCTGTAGGACCCTCTGGGTCCCACCCAGCTGAATCTGAGAGGAGCAGAGTGCAGGAGCCTGAGCCATTGTGAAGATGCTGTCCTATCACCCCTCAACCAGGACAGCTGGGGTTCACTGCTTAGAACCTGAGCTCGGTACCCAGAACTGCCACCTCCCCACCTTAACCCCAGCCAGGGCTCTTGGAACCAATTTCCCTGACTCCCTGGACCCCCAGGAGAGGGGAACCACTGGTGGGGATGGCAATCAGGAGGGCAAGTCCTCAGAGCTGTGCTGGAGAAGGGCAGGGGGGAGGGGGGCAGGGCAGAACCCAGAGGCCATTCTGAGGGTGGGTGAGCCGGGAGGGAATGGGGGCAGGCCTTCTGGGGTTCCTGATGACACCCTGAATGGAATGGATGGAATAAAAAGGAGAGAACTTAGGAAACGGAACTCACGTCGTACCATTTGTGCTGTTTGTTTACTTTTTTATTTTGATTTTTTTGCATTTCCGCTTAGCTTGGATAATGAAACTAAACTGGTCAGTTTCATTCCAGTTTCGACAAAAATCAGTTTTCCTTCCTGGTTTTCTGACACTTGTTGTTGTGTATTGGTTCCGAGCCCCGCGGGGAGTGTTGAAAAGCGGGCACACTCCATCCCTCCTGTTTTTCTAGAATTCAGAGCCAAAAGAAACAGTGTCACTGATACTGAATTTTGTTTTAAAAAGGAAAACTTAGGGGGATTTGAAAATGGGGGTCCAAATCACGGTGACTGCCTCCTGTCTGGGCCAGACAGGGGCCTCCGCACTTCCTCTTGCTGCTTTCTCCTCTTCTCTCCGTGTTTTTATAGAGCACGGTTGGTGCGTGACTCTTGGGGACTGGTTCAGGGGATGATGACAGAACAAGACTCTCTTTCCAGCCCTGTGCACATACCAGTGGCATGCCTCCCCTCGCCATCCGCCCATCCCCCCATCCCCCACGCCCACGTCCAGGTGATCCCTCATCCCACCCCCATCTGCCTGCTCATCCTCTCCACCTCCACCCCCCCGCCCCCCCCCCTCATGAGGCCAGAGACGCTTCACTCCCTCCAGTGCCCAGGGCACACCCTCATCCCTCATCCTCCCCTTCCCCTGGGTGAGGGCAGCACACATGGCATTATCCCCAGGCTACCAAAAGGAGAAACTGAGGCCCGGGAGGTGGGGTGGGAACCAGGGAGGCAGAGTCCCAACCTCTCTGCACCCATCCCAGGCGCAGCCCGTGGGCTCTCCTCTCTGCCCCTCTCTCACCCCTGCTCTTCTCCAGCCCTGAGCACAAACCTTCCCGTAGTCAAGGATAATGGCGTGGGGCTAAGGGCCAGGAAGCCTGTACCCCATGTCCCTGAAATTCAGGGAGTCGATCCCTGTCTGAGTGGGAACTTACCCACTACCAGCCAGCCATGCCAAGTTCAGCCCCTGCTCCTGGTTGACAGGCTAATGTAGCCTGTTCCCTGTTACCAGGTCCTGGGAGCAGGGTGGCAAGGCTGTTGGCCACCCCCAGAGCCTTCTCCAGGGATGCCCCCAGCCTCCCGGATGTGGCTCATCCTCAACAAATAAGGCTAATGAAAGGAGCCAGGGCACTACCCCGTGAGGTGCCCACCTCCCACCGCCTTCTCCTTTGTTCAGCCAGCAGGGAACACACTCCCAGGGCAGGAAGGGTAGGACTACATTGCACAACTACAGAGGGCTTTTCTGTGTTGTAGACAGTGTCCACGGTACCACCTGGAGTTGTGCAACTCTGTGGCCATGAAAAATAGGAGGATACGGTCGGGGTAGTCCAGGCTGGGTATGGGGCCAGGAACACAGGGATGTACCAAATTATCCTCCATGTCCAAGAGCCACAGGAAAGCATCCTGGCTCTCCGCAATGGGAATAAATTCCCCTCTGTCCCCTCCTGCTCCTGCACTCCCCATTCTCTCTCTTACACAGATGTGCACACACACACACACACACATATACAGGTTTCCCCTGTCTCCAGAGCCGGGCTAATCTCAGACGTTGGACACAGTCAAGCCTCTCTCTTATTCCTTTAAGGATTCCAAGAGTCATTTTGGCAGCTTCCTGGGTCTATATCTTCCACCCCCAAAGGTGCTTCCACTTTGGGAAAAAATCACTTCTACACCTCTCCTCCCATTCCCAAGTGGAATCAGTTTCTGAGAGTTGAGAAAGGAAAGCTGAGCCTGAAGCAAGCTGAATGGAAAGCCTTAGCCACTGCCTCCATTCTCCTGGGTTGGGATGATTGGGAACGAGGGCAAGGGGGTCAGAAAAGGATGTACTGACAAAGTTGTAGCTTCCTCTTCCAAAGCACCCTGTTCAACAGGATGAGGATGCATCAGCTTCCCTGGTAGGCTCCCCTCCTCCCTTCTCCAGACACCCCCTCCTCTACTACCGCTCTTTGGCCAGACATACCTACATACACACTGCCCTACTACAAGGACCAGCCTCCTGCCTCACCTGAGGGAGATACCCTAAGGCCCACAGAGACTCCAGCTGTCTGCTCATCAACCGCTTCCCATCCTCCAGGCTAGATTGGAGGCCACAGGGTTTTTGTAAGGGACTTTACAGCCAATGGCCATCACCCCCTGTAAGTTCAAGGGGCTACTGATGGTTGGTATACACTAAAATGCTAAGAGGTATATAGTACATTCACCTCTTGGGGAAGTTTACTGATGAACCGTATTGACCTGTTACTAAGGGGACACTGGTGATGGGCTTACCTAATTTCCTAAATTAAAGAGGCAGAAGAGCATAGAGCCATCTTTGAGTAGGGGGCTAGGGGCGGGGGGGTCAGTCTGGCCCTGTCTGTAAGCTTCCCTTAAGTACCTGGCCTTGCTGGGGTTCAGAAGAGCATACAGGGCTGGGCATGTCTCCCAGAAATCTGCAAGACAGGAAATCACTTGGAGGGAGAAAGGCAGCTAGGGAGCAGAAGGAAGTGGACCTTGGGGGTAAGGACAAGGTCAGGGAGATGGGAGTGGGTGGTTCTATGTAGGAGGCAACCAGGGAGAATGAACTCCCCCCAGAGCCAGGCAGTGACAGAGGAGCAGGTCAGGGGGAGAGGGCAGGCGTCCCACGCAGCCAGTTGACCCCCTGATGTGGAAGAGGCTTTGGGGTGTCCAGGGAGCCCGCTTTAGTCCCCCAGCATCAAGATTCTGGCCATCCGAGACCAGATGCCCCACACCAACCCTGGGCCCACCAGCTTTGGGATGCTGGTAATTCAGGCTTCTCTCCACCCTCACTTGTCCCCCACTAAGCTTTCCCCATATATACTGCTCCAGAGAAGCCTTCCCCAAACTGCATGTTCACAATGATTCCTCAGAAAAATGACTTCCAAGGTCAGATAAGTTTTGAACAAACTGGAAAGTTCAGCTCTTTCCTCCTAAAAAATTCCTTACGGCCTTTCATATACTAACGTGCACCGCAATTCTACCAGGAAACCAGGCAATGGATTTCCTCAACTTGTTTGGCCACAGAACCCCTCTTCGAGAGAACAGATGAGACATCTCCAAGGCCCCTTTTGTTGTGGGCGCACAGTCTAGGAACAGCATTCCCATTCTCCTTTGAGCTTTCTGGAGGCTGCTGCATGGATGAGAAATCCCACCCAGGGCCCTGGCGAGAACCCTTTGGTAGGGCCTGGAAGGAATGGCTCCCCAGAACTTGGTATTCCAGAAAGCTCCCAGCCTCCCAACCCTCCCCACCCCACACCCCACCTGCTGACTGTCTGGCACCAAGGGGCTACAAGTCTGGCTTCATGGGGCCCCAGGCATGAGACTTCAGAAGGGAAGTCTCAAGGACCATTAGGACCTTTAGGCAGTAAGTTCCCAATTTCCCCCACCCAGCTTCCCCAAACCATCTTTTCCCTACCCCCACCCCTGCTTCCCCACCACCTGGAGCTGCATCTATTAGAAAGATTTTGAAGGAGACTTCTGAGCCCTCCACCCAGCCCCGACTCCAGCCCCTCCAGCAACGAGTGTGCCCCAGCGCTCGACTTGGTTTTCTCATTCATCACTGTGCACTTTGATTTCTAACCTAAGCCTCGCGGATGATGCCAGTTTGTTCTGTGATTTTTCCCCTTTTCCTTCTCCAGATGTCCAAACGGATTCTTCGGACAGAGATGTTTGGAGAAACTGCCTTTGCGATTGTACATGCCAGATCCTAAGCAAAGTATGTTTGAAGATACAAACACAAGTCCCTGCTCCTTAGAAAGCTTCTGGGTGCAGTCCCCCCCACTCCCCCTCATTGTAGGACATAGGGCCAGGGGTGCTGGTTGTTTTGATCTTTGGCTGTTTTTGGTTTCCTTTTTGTATTTTTGGTTTGTTAGTTCTTTTGTTTTGCTTTTTCATTTTTGGCCTAATCCTTGGGTTTAAAGTTCAGGGCTGCAGGTAAGGGGCAGAGTGGTGAGGCCGGTACAAATGGTTAACAGTGGCAAGGAACCCAACTGGCATTGGCAGGAGCCTGTGCCGGGGTGTTGCAATGCCTGTGTCTTGCTATCCTGGCTCTCTCTTTCTGGTTTTCTTTCTTTTGGTAGGTGTCCTGTGGGATACACCGGGGACAGGTGTCAGCAGTTCGCAATGGTCAACTTCTCCAGTATGTCTCTTTCTTCTATTTCTTTCCTTCCCTGCTAACTGACAGTTCTTCCCCACCCCCACCCCCCACCCCGTGGGAAGGATGGGGGCCTTGCTTTCAGAGACTGGGGGAGGGGAATGCGGGGGTGTCCTCTCAGTCCTCATCAGACACCTGTGCGTCTTACTGAACCAAACTTGGGTCTGCTCGCCCAACATGCAGCAAAGCTAACCTACCAAACCAGGTTGAGGGGAAAGAAAGAATAGCGCCTGTTGCAAGGGCGACAAGCAGAGGACTCCAGGGAAGGGATTTGAAAGACTGTGGGCGGATGGGGTCATGAGGTATGTGTTCAGCTCGTGCTCAGTCTCTGACTGGCTGGTGGCAAGGGAACAGGGTGATGCTTCAGGAATCTCAGTCATCAACCTTCTGGCTCCACTCAGCCTGGGCCTGCGTAGGGGTGGTCATCACCTGCTGGGGGTTTTAGTATCTGAAAAACAACTCAAGGGTATACCAGAGGTCCCAGACTTTGTTTTATGGCTAAACTTGTATTATTTTGTCTTGTTTGATTGTTTTCCTTGGTTTCTGCACTTTCTCACTTCTCTGATTAAATGTGCTCTTTGGAACTCGATGAGAAAGCCCTAGGAGGCTAAAGCCTTTCTACAAACAAGAGGCAGGGGTGACTGGGGAGTCATTCCTGGGGAAGGACCTACAGGGCCCTGCTCAGTTTCATGCAGAGGAGACTGATACAGCGCCTGCCTCCTCTGCTTGGGCACAGTCACACTGGATTCTCTTTGCAGCTGGGCAGAGCCAGGCTCAGGTCTCTTCCTCACCAGGGGTCAGGCAGCCTGGCCAGGATGGGAAGAAGCATTTGCAGAGCCCTCACCTGCCTCTGAGAGCCTGTTTGAAGATGTCAGGCTGTTGGGGGGCTGTGGGGCGCAGGGCTAGGCAGTGAGTGTGTGCCTGTGTGTTTGAGAGAGAAACAAGTTCTCAGAAAGCCTGCCTTTGGATCTGGGATCTGGCCAGAGTTTGTTTTGGTTTGATTTGGGGAGATGGGGAGAATTGGAAAGGAGGATTGAGGGAATAAAGGCCCCAGGGCAGGGGTTTCCATGGAGACTAGAGACATCTATGTGGCTAAATGTTGGTGGAGGAGGAGGTTATTATTTGTTGCTCAACATGGACTTCCCTAGTGGCTCAGCAGTAAAGAATCCACCTGTAATGCAGGAGCCTTGGGTTCGATCCCTGGGTCGGGAAGATCCACTGGAGAAGGAAATAGTAACCCACTCCAGTATTCTTGCCTGGGAAATCTCAAGGACAGAGGAGCCTGGCGGGCTACAGTCCATGGGGTCGCAAAGAGCTGGACATGACGTAGCAACTAAACAACAAAGATTGTTAAAACACAGAGGGAATAAGAAACAGAGGGGTAACTGGCGACTCTCTCCAGGTCATTGCTGGTCTGAGTCCCCATCCAGAACTTCATTCCCTTCCTCTCTTCCGCTTCTGAAAGTGGAACTTTCTGGTTTGCAGTGTGTTGAGACTAGTGTGAGCCCTGGAGCTGGGGGATGAGGCCATGACTGTGGCGGGTTTTATCTGGGGCTGGGAGCAGTTCCTCCGAGCACTGTCAAGTGGCGGTGGAGCAGAGCAGAAAGCCACGGACTGGCCGTGGACTCCATCTGGGGCCCAATGGTCCATGGCCCCCATCCTCCAGAGCACCCTAGGCCCCTGATCAACCTACCACCCACCTCCTCCTCTCCAGGGAGGACAGATGGATCCCCTGAGGAATTCGAACTGGATTGATGGTGCCTGGCATGAAGGGGCTGAGGGCAGGACCCAGGGGGTCGCTTAGGCAGCCCTTGGAAAAAAGAGATTTGGGGCTCAGGATAGAGAAAGGAGCCTCCCCACCCTTCTCAGACTGTAGCGTGAAAGGCTAGATGTTCCCCCTGACAGGAACCTGGAAGCCAAGATTTGAAGAGGAGAGTGGAGGCGCCAGGGAGGTGGGGGCTGGTCAGCCCAGATGATCAACTATCTTAATAGAGTGTTGGGGGCAGCTCTCTCCCCAGTCCCCTCCCATTCAAGGCCAGGGAGGAAGGCCGTGGGGACAGGAACTGAACCTGTGGGCATGCGGCCCAACAGAATTCTCCTGAGCCCAGGCTCCAGGACCAACTGCAGAGTCAGATCAGCCCTATTGGAGGACTGCAAGTCAGGAGGGTAGAGCAGCCAGTCAGGGCTGACGACCAGGAGAGAGACAGTGGAGGGCCTTTTCCTTCTCCCTCTTCGGCCCAGAGCCTCCCTAGCTTACGGGACTGTTCTGGACAGGGAGTCCCAGTGCATCCTGAATCAGAGCAGTGGAGCCTCCAGAACTCGGCCGCCGTCCAAGCTTTCCTGCCAGCTGGGCGTCTTCAGCTTTCAGCTCAGATCTCCTGGGAGGGTCAGCCGGGCTCCAGGAGCCCAGGAAAGACTCTGGAAATGCAGCCTTTCTGCCTAGTGTTATTGAGATTCTTGCTGGCACCTTTTGGTAAAGGATTTATAGTCTTCAAGCACTTCGCCCGGAGTACTTCATGCACTGCTCTATCAGATAATTATTGAGAAGGGAGTGTAAAATGCTAACTTAAGTGTTCAGGCTTGGATTCAGAGGGACCTGAATAATATTGCCAGCAGCTAAGCTTACTGTTCTGGGGGCCTCGTTTAACCTCTCTGATTTTCTCGTCTGTAAAATGGGGATAATGGCATCTATGCCCTTAGGCTTGCTGTGAGGATGAAACGAAGGGAGACACATGACAGGCTTAGTCGAGGACCTGCAGTTGTTGCTTGAACAAAGCCAAGCTCTTCTCCCAGCTACTGCTGGCCTGGGGGTGAGGGCCCCCCAGAGGCTGACTCTCAGCACATCCTGAGCAAAGTGTCTGACCTTCCCGCTCTGTCCAGACAGCCTCTAGACCTGCAGCCACAGTAACTTCCCCTTCTTCCCCTGACAGCCCCTCCACTTCCCAAGAATCAAAACCTGTGCACCTGGATACCCCTCACATACAAGAGCACAAATCTGCACACACACTCACAAACACACGAGCACATGCCTGCACTCACACGCCAACACACACGTGTGCTGACACCTGCTCACACAGGCACACACACACGAGCACATGCTCTAGGGTCCACATCAGGACCTCCTCATCCAGGAGCCTGAGACTGTGTGTCTCAGGGCCTGTCCAGGATGGAGACTTTGCCTGTTGTCTGATCAGCCAGCCCTGCTGGGAGTTCAGCAGCAGGTGACCATGGTTACTGGTCATTATGCAAATTTCTGTCCAGTAGGACCTGTCTGTGACTTGGTGGTGTCACTCTATGCTGGCTGAGTGGCAATCAGTGAATATGATGAGCAGAAGACTGTTTGGTTTTTTGTTTGCTTTTTGTTTTGCTGGGGCTGACATAGCTGCAGGCCCCTCAGAATCCACCCATGGGGCAAGGGAAGCAGGGCTGCCTTCTAGGGGCTGGCCGAGCCCTCAGTCACATAACCAGCACTGGCCTTTGGCTCAAAGGGAAGGCCAGTCAGGAGCCCCCAAAGCTGCTGCTATACTGCTTGGTTCCCAGAGGAGTGATACAGGAGAAAACTCTTAAATGACTTTGGGAGCCCTGCTCACTTCTCCAGGTGGTCGTTGTCCTGAGGACTAAAGAGTCAGGCCTGCCCAGGGACTCATTGGGCAGGAATAGCCATGGCTTAGGCCCAAGAGATCACAGACCTGGCCTCTAGCCTCCTTTCTGCCTCCAAATTTGCTGTGTGACCTTGGGGCACCACTGGCCCTCAGCTGCCTCATCTAATACAAACACCACCACAAGTAGTTCTCTCAGCCTCTGGGGTGCCGTGGCCAAGTGGGCTCTTCTCTCCCGGGAGCCTGGGTGCATATCCAAATGCTGTGAGCTCTCTCGAGCTGCCTGGAGGGTCCCCGGGGCTACAGGATTAGCCGCTCAGTGAGAGCTGCTCCTGAGGATCCCTTGAGTCTGTCAAGTTTGTGCTGCTTGCTTAGCACAGCTGGCCAGCCCAGGGAGGTCCCAGGAGGGGAGAGGACTCGCTTTGTTAAGAATTCCTACCTCCCAGCAGTACATGTAAGACCACAAAGAGATCACCCTCAAAGTCAAATTTAACAGGAGTTCCCAGGAGTGTTCATGTTTGGAAGAGCTGGGGATCATGCTTCAGGGGTGTGGTCGCTGCATGGAATCGGGGGATCAGAGCCCCAGAATCTTCCTCAAGGCTCTTTCAGTCAAAGCTGTCCTGCTCGCCTGCCCTTTTCCAATGGCAGAGCCCTCTGGACTCCCTGTCATGGAGCAAAGGAGAAATCCAGGGCTGGACACACATGCCCATGCTCCCCTCCCTCCACAGGAGATGAGAACCTCAGAACACAACTCCACCTCCTCCTGTGCTCTGGGGGAGCTTGCTCTGCACATGGGGAGGCCATGGAGAGGGCCTGGCCCACCACCTTGCCCTCTTCTTCTCCCTGGCTCCGGGCACCTTTGACACATGAGGAAACAGAGACTGTGACTCGCCCACATGCACACAGCAAACGGGACAAAACAGAGACTTGAAGCCCACACTCAGATGCTGGCTGCTACCTTAGAACGCTAGGTGTACTTTTCAAAAGCATTGGAGAGATTTCTGGGCTCCCACCCCAGAGCCCAGTTCCATTGGCCTGGATGATTCTGAAGCACAGAGGGGTTGCAGACCTTTCAGGGATCCCGTAGCCAGGCCTGATCCCCACTCAGCAGATGAGAGACTGAGAGCCAGACAGGCAGGG
This sequence comes from Bos javanicus, assembly GCF_032452875.1. Taxonomy (NCBI): domain Eukaryota; kingdom Metazoa; phylum Chordata; class Mammalia; order Artiodactyla; family Bovidae; genus Bos; species Bos javanicus. Next base: position 50,568,721 of record NC_083874.1, on the reverse strand, counting down.
AACTCTGGGGTCGCACAGCAGGTCAGTGCCAGAGCTGATTCCTGGGTGGGCCCTCTTATCCGAGCCTTCGATATCCTGGGCATCTACCTCGAAGGGCCATGAGATTGCACACTCACAACATGATCCCACTTCAAAGAGCACAACTGGCTGCCATGCAGGGGGCACAGGTGTTCTACAGGTGGCACGCCTGTCTCTTTCTCCAAGTTGAAGTTTGCTTTCCTAACTAGTGAAAGTAGGCTGACACCCCAAGGCCTCACCCCTGCAAGTTTCTAGGATGTTTGGGGGTGTCAGGTGGAGAAGTGACCTGCTCCCCTCCCCACTCCTGCTCCCCACAGACTCTGAGCCTCTATGCCAGGCTCCTAGTAGGTAGGCAGGCCAGTGAGGCCCGAGGGGACAGGACAGGGACAAGGGGCCAGTGTGAGTACCCTCTGCGCTCGTTCTGAACAGAAAAAAGGGCCCCGTGAATGAGCTCAAGCAGAGCAGGCTGTCTCCAGGAGGGGCTGGCTCTGGAGCTGGGAAGGGGAATACGGGGATGCCTCTGACCCCTGCCCCCCACTCACTTTCCTCCCCGGGGACATCTGCCAACTGACTTCTGCCCCTCCCCACCAGGTACTAACCCCACAGCTCATCTCTAAAGAACCCGCCCTGCCTGCTGAGCCTAACCCTTCTTCTCCCTACCCCCCAGCAAGGGCTCTTGGGGGCTGGGTGCCAGGGAAGGGGCTCAGGAGGCCGGGAGGGGACCCCACTAACCTGCCTTCACCTCACAGGCTGCTGCTGGTGTCTGAAGAGTCCTGACCAACGTTTCTCTCTCTCTCTCTCCTGCCCTTCCCCCATCTCTGTCTGTATCTCTCCCTCCATCCTTTCCCCCTCTGACCCTCCTCTCTCCTGCACTGCCAGAGCACCTTGGATTTGAACTAAAGGGTACGGAGCCTCTATGTATGGGTCAGCACCATCCACACAGCCCCTCTCCTCAGCCTCTGACACCATGTGTGCTGGATGTTGAGTTTCCTTTTCCCCAAAATGGAAAAGGGAGGATTTCAGAAATCCCCCTGTCCCTGCCAGGATGTTCTGTAGTAAACTACGTGGATGTGGGGGAGACGAGAAAAGCTTATGCACGGCAGGGTGCCCTGGGGTTCAGACTGTGCCCAGTGTACAGCAGCGCCCCCTTGCCTGGGGCTGATCACCATGGTACTCAGGGGAACAGGCCCTGTGAGCTGTATGCAGCCCAGTGGGTTGGCCAAAAAGCCAGGTCCCTCGAAGAGTTGGTGTCCAGAAGCCACGGAATCTTGCTTCGGAGAACTGTGCAGAGAGGCAGCCCTTTCCATTTGACTTTAATCCTCCTTCCTTTTCCCATTTCCATTTCCATTGCTTTTCATTCTGCACCAGGCTGGCAGCTGATAACACCTATTTGTCTCTGCCCCCTGCCTCATGTTTGTCTGCCAGGCTTTGCCATCTGCTTGAGGCTGTTACTCCTATCATGATCTCTCTCCATGAGGGCACATGTGTTTGTCTATGGGCAGCACCAGCGAGGGTCTAGGGTGGGCTGGTACCTCCTGCCTCCCAGCTCAGAACCTTACCTCCCTCCTGTGACTGCCCTCTGGCCCCTGGAAGATGCCCTGGGCAGGAAGGGACTCTGAAGTCCATCTTTCCAGCTCTCTGGCCTTGTGCTGGGAGCCTCCACCCTGGTCCATGCATGTTATATAGCTGAAGAGAAGCAGGAGCTCAAGAGGGGTTGAGGCTTCGATGCAGTCAGACCTCAGATGTGTGTGGAGCTGGCAGTTATGAAAAAGCTGTTCATGTGGCAGGTTGGGGGAGGCCCTAGTTCCCCTGCCACCTAACCACCGTCAGCTGTTCTCAGAAGATGGAGCTGAGAGTCTATGTGTAAGAGTATGTCTGTCTGTCTATCTGCTGTGATGGGGTGGGGAGGAGAGGGGTCAAGTCTGTGGTGTCCGTGTGATCCTGCCAGGGGACACAGGGGTGAATCTGTAGGTGTGTGTGTCTGTGTTGTCATGGGGGTGCTGATGTGTTTACACCTTGTTGGATCTCTCAGTGCAGGGTGTGAGCACACGGAGGGGTGCAGTGGGTGCAATCTTTGTTGTTAAGAGCTGAGCATGAGCAGTGGGTGTGGAGGCAAGTGTGAGCATCTGTAATGTGACTGTCTGTAAAGGTGGTCTGTATATTCATTCACTCACCGACTCAAAAACATCTCCTGAGCCCCAGAGTTGGCCAGACCCTGGGGATCTAGCACTCAGAGTTGCTGCGCTCCTGGCAGAACAAGCAAACAAGAAAGATATCAGGTGGTGGTAAGCATTATACATAAAATACTGGGTTGGCCAAAAAGGTTGTTCGGATTTTTCCATAAGATGTAATAGAAAAACCCAAATGAACTTTTTGGCCAGCCCAATATAAGGGAATGGGACAGTACCTAGCCAGGGTGAGGACTGACTCTAACTAAGTGATCAGAGAAGGCTTGTCCAGTGAGGTGACATTTGGGCTAAAACTTGACAGAAAGTAGCCAGCCCTGCAAACAGTAGGTGGGGGCAGAGTGTTTATGGTGGGGATACAGCAAGTTAGGGATGACGTGGATGGGCCCGCCTTGTTCGGTGGGCAGGACTGCCAGTGACTCTGAAACACAGCAGATATGGGGGAGAGGACCACAGATGGGATCTAAAGGAAGGGACCGCGTGACTCTGGGTCTTGTGGGCCACGGTAAGGCTTTTAGGTTGTATTTGAATTGCAGGGGGATGCCAGTGTGGGTTGTTAAGCATCCTTAAAATGATCTGCTTTATGATCTTTATGAGGAGTAAAATGATCTGCTTTATGACTGGAAATCAATGTGGCTTTGGGGCAGAGAATAGACTGGGTGAGGGGACAGGATGTGGAGGAATAGAAGCAGAGAATCCAGTCAGAAGGTGGACAGCTGTCCAGGGAAAGATGACATCATCTTGGACAAAGCTGGAAGCCCCGGAAGAGGTAAGAAGTGGTCAGATCTGGGATCTATTTGGGAGGTAGAGCTGAGAGGACCTGCTGATGGATCAGGTACCAGAGTGGGTGGGGAAATCAGAAACGAACGATTCTGAGGCTTGGAGCCTGTGCAGCAGGAAAAGTGATGCTGCTGCCATGGAGATGGGAAGGGAAGAGGGCAGGTGGCAGGGTGGGCAGAGGGGGTCAGTGCATCTGCCTGGCTGTGGCCCTTGGCTGTAGGAATCTGGAGCTAGGGGAGAAGTTGCTACAAGAGAGAAATGTGAGATTCAGCGGCATACAGATGGTATTTCCAGTCTGAGTCTGAGTGAGATGATGGAGGGAGAGAGGGCAGGTAGGGAGAGGAAGACACCTGAGAGCTCTGGGCCTTTCTACCCTGAAGCCCACATGGAAGAGCGGGGAGCAGCAACTGAGACAGAGATGAGCCAGTGCAGGAGGAGGAAATCCAGGAGAGAAGGCCAGCCGGGGAAGTGAGCCCAGCTGGGGGAGTCTGCTGAGCGGGACGTGAATGGACCAGAGGCTTGGCAGCAGGGGGTTGTTGGTGACCATGACCAGAGTGGTCTCAAAGGAGTGACTGAGACAGAGGCCTGACTGGAGGACTGAGTGGTGGCCAGGGAGGAGAACCACAGGCCAAACGAGGACCACAGAGCCCAGAGGTGGGGATCTTGGGTAAAGGGCTGTTTGTTTTACGACTCTGCACGACTGTGTGTCCTTTGACCTGATCACGTGCACGGCGGATGTGCATGAGTGTATCCCTGTATCCCTGTGAAGGATCTGTGTGTCAGCCAGGCGTAGTCCTCCAGGTATGTGTGTCTGGGCGTCTGTACCCTGTCTGTGCTGCTGGGTGTACCTTTGCCACAGGAGGCACTGCAAGCCTGGGGGCCTAGGCACATTGCCCAGGGTTCCACCAAAGTGTTGGATCTGGTGCCCACTTATCCCAGTCTGCTGGGAGGGAGCAATGTGGAAGGGCTGGCCAGCAGGTGCAAGTGGGAGTGAGGGTGACCATGTTGTGTGCTATCCCCTTTTTCCTTCTCTTCCTCTAGGCTTTCTCTGTTCTAGAAGGCTGCCCCAACAAAAAGCGGGGGTAGAAGGGATGGTCAAGTCTTTCTTAAGGCTCTGAGGCCCAGCCTAGCTCAGCTCCTTCAGAAGAGTAGAGGTCACTCCTGAGCACACGGCTGTCCTAGGGAGCTGTGCTGTCACTTGTGGGCTCCCCACAGGCAGAGACGGGGGGCCAGAGTGGGCCAGGGCCACAACTCTGACCAGGCTGTAGGGATAAACCAAAGCCTTTTTCCCCATGCCCACCTCTGCAGGCCTGGCCCACTCTGTCCCTGATCCTGGCACCCCTCCTAAGGCTAGGCTCTGGACCTGGTGTCTAGAACAAGAACAAGCCCAAGAACAAGCTTGTTCTCTAGCCCTGAACAAGCCACGTTCCACCTTCCTCAGGAAGCCAAAGTGGCCAGGTCTCTGCCCAGGGCCTGCATGACCACCGCTGTGAAGACTAGTTTTCCCCAGCCTATCAAGGCTCTTGGCAGCCACTAGGCCATAGTGGGTTACCCTCCCCTATGACCTCAGGACCTTCACCTTCATCCCACCTCCTCCATCCCCCTGCATTTTCCACTCATCAGGTAGAGCACAGGGTTTGGGAAAGTGAACTCAGGTGTAGTCACTTGTGACCAGATCCATGGGTGGGTGGCATTTGGGAGAGCAGGAGGGAGGGAACTGGCTAGGGAGGGAAGAGATGGATGGGAGCCCAAGGTACGAGGGGTAGGGGAGGGTCTGCACCCCTGCCTCTGTGGGTCTGCCCCCTGCCTGCCCCCTCACACCCTCTACCCCTGCAGAAGCTGAGGAACTGTACCAGAAGAGGGTCCTGACCATCACTGGGATTTGTGTGGCTCTGCTGGTGGTGGGCATCGTCTGCGTGGTCGCCTACTGCAAGACCAAGTGAGTTGTCTGCACTCAGGCCAACCAGGGGCTGCTTCTGTGGGGACAGGCTCTCCTCTCCAGTCCACCATGCCTGGCCTGGCACCCCCCTTGCTCTTCTCCTCTGCCCCTTAGGGGCAGCTGGTGTGGGGCCAAAGGGCCAGGCCAAGAAGCAGGAACAGAGTGGGGAGAGACAGACCCCAGAGGACTGAACAAGACTGGTCATAAGCACAGGCATCGAAAGAAGACAGATCTGGGTTCAAATCCAACTCTGCCATTTCCTGTAACCCTATGGAAATTGATGAACCTCTCTGAGTCCTCATCTGTAAAATGGGCATGATCCTAGTATTGTACCTCAGAGCATCCTGCAGGGATCATCTGCCCTGTCAAGTAGGCAGACACTGGGGCAGTGTCGGAGGTGGGGAAGCACAGAGAGGGAGGCCCCTTCTCAGGGAAAAAAGAGAGCTCAAAGGGAGTTGCCTGGCCCCACCCAGGAGCAGTCCAGGCAAGACACCTTCCAACACAGAGAAGGTGGAGTTGGGGCCCCCCTGAGTAGAGGAAAGGTGACATCAGAACCTTGGAGCAAGGGGCAGAAACGGGGCTGGACAATTCCAGCAAAACAAAGCAAGCTAAAAGACAAATGCCAGGGAGTATTGACTGTGTTCATGGAGTTTGAGCAGCCCAGGCTAGTTGGAGCAAAGGATGGGGGTCAAGAAAACAAGGTGCATGAGTCTAAAAGAACAGCTGGAGCCTGCATGGCACCATAGGGACTTGAATGTCAAGCTAGGGAGACTGGGTTTATCCTACAGATGGTAGGAAGCCATTGCAGGTTGTAAAGTGATGTAGTGCAGAGAGAGGATTGTCACATCTGTTCTTATCTAGAAAGCAGGAATCTGGGCATGACCACCATTTGGGGGCTGAGCCCTGGGGTCTTGGTTACTGCTGCCCCCATATATGAGATCAAAGGCCTTGCCAACCTTGAGATTTAGGGCCCAGGGAGCCTAGAGAGGAGACTGAGCCCACATAGGAAAACTGAGGCCCAAAACTGGGGCGGGGAAGCAAGCACCATGTTCTAACCTATAATACATTTACTCATTTAAACAAATTTTCATTCAACACCTGCTGAACAGACACCAGGCCCTGCACCAGGCAAATGGCCAGGGCTCTAAGCAAGAGGTGCGGGATCATGGGATGTATTTCGGGGGTGCCTAACTTCAGCTGGAGGGCAGGAAGGATTTCCCTGAAAAAAGGTGCATTGTAGCTGGGCCTGAGTCGAGCAGAAGTTAGCAGGTGAAGGGGCACGGAATGTGCTGCAATTAGATGCAAAGGCCCAGAGGCCAGAGAGGCACAGTGTCAGATCAGAAACACGCCCTCCAAGGATGAAGTGAGTGGGGGTGTGGAGAGAGAGTGCTAGGGAGAGGGACAGGATGCTGAAGACCCATGAAGGGTTTGTAGCAGGGGAGTGACATGATTAGACTTGTCGATTACAAAACAGATGTACTGAGCTCTTAACATGTGCCAAAGGAAAGAGGCCCCACAGGTCTTGTTTCCCTGACCACAGCATCCTGTTTTATTTTCTTCATAGCACTTTGCTGAAAGTACTTGTATATTTATTTTTATTATTTTTTATTTATTTTTATTATTATTAGGAGAGGCAGATGATGTGTTTATCATCTGCCTCTCCTACTGGCCTGCAAGCTCCATGAGGGCAGAAACTATATCTGTCTCCTCTGCTCCAAAACTGCATCTTTGCTTTGTTCAGTCACTAAATCACATCTGACTCCTTGCGACCCCATGGACTACAGCCTGCCAGGCTCCTCTGTCCTTGGGATTTCCCAGGCAAGAATACTGGAGTGGAATGCCATTTCCTCCTCCAGGGGATCTTCCCGACCCAGGGATCAAACCTGCGTCTACTGAATTGGCAGGCGAGTTCTGGCACATAGTAAAAACCCAATCAATACCAAATAAATGAATGAATGAGCAAGTGGGTCAGCACTGTATTGAATATCTTATCTACTCTTCATACTCAGTGGTCTTGGAAATGGATAGATGATCAGTCCATTTTACAGATAAGGAAAGTGGAGCATGGAGAGTTTAAGTAACTTGCCCAGAGTTACACAGCTAGAAAGTAGAGTTCTACTGTCTCAGCAGAGCCAAAGCTCATTACCACTACACTCAGGTACTGCTGAATGCAGGCTGGTAGTGATGATGTAGGGGTTGATTGAAGGGGTCCTGGCTGAGGGCAGCCTGAGCCCAGCAAGAGCAGTAGCAGGAGATGCCATGGCAGTCCAGGGCACAGGTAGCCCAGTTCCCTGGAGTGACAGCTAGGGGAGTTCATGCTTTGTGTGTGTCGTGGGGTATGGGGGTGCCAGGCTAATGCACCTTCTCCTGCAGGAAACAGCGGAAGCAGATGCATAACCACCTCCGACAGAACATGTGCCCTGCCCACCAGAACCGGAGCTTGGCCAACGGGCCCAGCCACCCCCGACTGGACCCTGAGGAGATCCAGATGGCAGATGTGAGTGGTGATCCCTGGACTCTGACCCCTCGCAGTAGAGACGGCCTTCTCATGCCCCCTGCAAGAATGCGCCAGGGAGGCAGCGACCCATCCTGGGCTCAGCCTTGCCTACTAGCCTGGCCTCGCCTCCCCAGGATGACTCAGCCTCACTTGGCCCACTTCCTCAAGGGAGGTCAGGGGCTGGACTTCCAGGGGCCACTCCTGCCCTAACACCGAGTTACATATCCAGTGGACCATCTTCCCCACCGCGTGAAGCTTACTGTCTCATTTCCCCGAGCCCACCAGGAAGGAGGGCCAACTTGGTCATCTGTCACTAACTGCCCCCTCAAACTCTCTGTTGCAGTATATCTCCAAGAATGTACCCGCCACAGACCATGTCATCCGGAGGGAAACGGAGACCACCTTCTCCGGGAGCCACTCCTGTTCTCCTTCTCACCACTGCTCCACAGCCACGCCCACCTCCAGCCACAGGTGGGCACCACCCAGGCCCACAGATCCTGGCAGACTCCTGTGTGCACGCCCACAGGGCGTGCACATGCGCATCACACACCTGCCTGGGGACACACACAAAACTCCCTGGCCAGGCTGGGCTCTGTATTAAGGGTCCTAGTGAGCCAGAGGATGGAGGTGGGGAGGCTTCAAACCAGAACCCATCACCAAACGTCCATCCAGGTCAAGAAACAGGATTCCCGTTTCTAGTCTAAACCAGCCCCAGAGGAGCAACAGCGTCACTGTGCTCCCACCTAACATTTAGTTCTGTTTGGACGTCATTAGCACCACTTCCTCTGGCAAAAAGTGCCTGGTACCTCAAGTACCCACAGCTATTCAGTGTCCTCTCCTGAGGTTTCCACGTGAACCTAATCCACCTTAGCCTCTCCAGAGGTAGGGAAGCCTGTCTACACAAGCACAAAGTCATACAGCTCTAAAGAGAACATGGTTGACCCCTTTCTTCCCTGGGGAGTAGGGTCCCTGTATATTGGCCACTGGGTCTGGGTGGTTGCGGCAGGTATCCCGGGACCACGGGAGTGGAGGGGTCACAGCCGAGGAGACCAAGGGGAGGTTGCTGCAGGGAGGAAAGGAAGAGGGCTGTATGCACTGCAGCCCACTCACCCACAGGCCGTCAGCTCGCCTCCTCCCCAGATTGGGATTTAGCATTTACGACATTACACATCAGCCCAGAGTGGAGGGCAGTGAGCTGAGGGAGACTGAGAAGGAGTGAAGAACCAGGGCAGGGGTGGGCCTGGGACCACACGTGCTGGGCTGCCCTACCCCTTCCTGTCCCCTCATGTCACTCCCACCTGGCTTCTCCAGGCATGAGAGCCACACATGGAGCCTGGACCGTTCTGAGAGCCTGACCTCTGACTCCCAGTCGGGCATCGTGCTGTCATCAGTGGGCACCAGCAAGTGCAACAGCCCAGCGTGTGTGGAGGCCCGGGCACGGCGGGCGGCGGCCTACAGCCTGGAGGAGCGGCGCAGGGCTGCCGTGCCACCTTACCACGACTCCATAGACTCCCTGCGTGACTCCCCACACAGTGAGAGGTCAGTCTCCGTGACCTGCGCCCACCTCAGCCAGAGAGCTGGCACCACTGACCTGGGGCCGATCCTGTGGTCACTTCAGAAACACTCCAAAGAGCCTCATCCCTGTTTTTCAGATGGGCAAGCAAGGTCCCTGAAAAGTTCAATGTTCTGCTCAGGGTCATTAACACGTTAATGACAGGCTGGGACTCTAGCCAGTAGACTAGAGTGTTATGTGTTATGACTATTTAATTTAATTGTCCTACTAGGACACTTTTCAGAGTAGAAGAGAATGTTAGTAATAATCGCACTGGAACATCAGGAACAAACAGGGGCTGTCCTGGACAAACCAGAACATATGGTTGCCCTACGCTGGTGTCACCTAGAGGCCCCATGTCCCAGGAGAAACAGACACCAAGATCAAACAGATGAGAGAGTGGGAAGAGAGGCTGTCTATGAGGAAACTGATCAGTGCAGGATGGGAATGAGCCAAGAATTCCTGAGGCCCTGGAAGCATCAGCGACTAGGCCCCCATGGATCAAGATGCCATTGGGTTCCCAAGCAATGAATGCAGTGAGAACCAGGAAATCCCCTTCTTCCCTGACTCACAGGCAGGAGTCACAGGGGCCAGGCTGCCTCTTGCTCAGCCCTTACATGGCCCCTTGGCAAGTAGGATCTCTGGGAGGAGAGCAGAGAAAGGGGAATGGTACTAGGAACTCCTTAGATGGTAGAGAGTCTGCCTGCAATGCAGACAACCTGGGTGTGATCCCTGGGTAGGAGAGATCCCCTGGAGAAGGGAATGGCTACCTGCGCTATATTCTTGCCTGGAGAATTCCATGGATAGAGAAACCTGGAGGGCTACAGTCCATGGGGTTGCAAAGAGTCAGATACAACTGAGTGACTAACACTTCCATTTTCACAAGGAACTCCAGGCTAGGATGGAGAAGGCTCAACTCAGCCTATTCCATGCCAGCCACGGGCACAAACCACTGAAGCTCCCAGCTGCCCATGAAAAGTGCTAAACATAGAACACCCCACTAGGTCAGAGAAAGCCAGTCTGACCACAGGCTCTGAGAAGCGACTAGGTTTTTCTAATACTAACCTTTCCAAGCCCAGTTCCACCACCTGTGTGACTTGGGGCACGTTGATCACCTCTGTGCTTTGGTTTCCTCGGCTATAGAACAGTGAACATTATACCTGTCTTGTGGCTTTTATGAAGGCTACCTAAGATCAAGCGCAAAGCTCTTTGTCTGATACCTGACATGGAGCTGGTGCTTACTAGGTGGAGCTGTGGTTATCAACAGTAACAAGAGCAATAGAACTCCTTGATGGGTGGAGGTAGAAAGGTTGGGAGGACTTCTGGGCGAGGGGAACACCATGAGCAGTTCCAGCAGAGGCACTGAGGACAGAGCTGGTGAGTGAGGTGCCTCGAGGTATGGGGAGAGGGGAGCTGGGCGTAAGCAGACAAGCTGGGGCTAGATAGACAGCCCTGGGTGGGTAGGCAGGAAGGGCCTCCTAAAGCAGCGATGTGACTTCAAAAGATTGTTCTGGGAAGTGCATAGGCTGAAGAAGGAAAGATCCTGGGGTGGGGCATGACCAGAGTGAACATCCAGTCCCAGGATGGAGTAGAGCAGGGTGGAAGGTATGATCCAGGAGACAGGGAATGAATGGGTAAGACTTGATGGATGTACATGTGGAAAATGTGTAAGAGGGAAGACAGGGGAGTCAGATGATTCAGAAAGACAGTATAGGGACTTGAGCAAGCAGTGAGGTGCCCAGCTCTACCATTTGAAAGAGAGGCAAGGAGGTGGGAGTCCCTGTCCTGAGATAGACAATGGCTGGGCAAGAGGCTGGTTTACCCAGAAAGGGAAATGTGGAGAAAGAACAGGGACTGGTGCCTGGGACCCAGACTGGGAGATATTTGGAAGGGCAAACTTTTGAAGGAACTGGTGCTCTTTAGCTCCAAGCAGAGATGCTTAAGTGTGGTCTTGGTATCTGTGCTCTGGGCTGAGCTCCTACTTGAGGTGGGAGCAGTCACTTCCCTGAGGCAGATTTTAGCTTCACCTTAAAAGGGAATAGTTCCCCACTGTAGCCATCAGCCAAGGGATAACTGTCCCTGAGGGAAGGGGAGACCAAGTCACAGGGGTGGCTGAATGCAGGGACTAGAATGAGTAATTGGGCAGTATGAGTCCTGGTTTCTGCCTGTTGTTGTTCAGTCACTCAACTGTGTCCAACTCTGCAATCCTATGAACTGCAACACACCAGGCTTCCCTGTCCTTCACTATCTCCCAAGGTTTCTGCAAACTCATTTCCATTGAGTCGATGATGCCCTGCAACCAACTCATCTTCTGTCTCCCCCTTCTCTTCCTGCCCTCACTCTTTCCCAGCATCAGGGTCTTTTTCAGAGTCTGCTCTTCGAATCAGATGGCTGAAGTAAACTGGAGCTTCAGGATCAGTCCTTCCAATGAATATTCAGGACTGATTTCCTTTACAGTTGCCTGGTTTGATCTCCTTGCTGTCCAAGGGACTCTAGAGAGTCTTCTCCAGCACCACAGTTTGAAAGCATCAATTCTTTGGTGCCCAGCCTTCTTTATGATTCAACTCTCACATCCATACATGACTACTGGAAAAATCATAGCTTTGACTAGATGGACCTTTGTTAGCAAAATAATGTCTCTGCTTTTTAATTCTCTGTCTAGGTTTGTCATAGCTGTTCTCCCAAGGAGCAAGCATCTTTTATTTTTCATGGCTGCAGTCACCGCCTACAGTGATTTTGGAACCTAAGAAAATAAAGTCTGTCACTGTTTCCATTGTTTCCCCATCTATTTGCCATGAAGTGATGGGACCAGATCACACGATCTTAGTTTTTTAAATGTTGACTTTTAAGCCAGCTTTTTCATTCTCCTCTTTCACTTTCATCAAGAGATTCTTTAGTTCCTCTTCACTTTCTGCCATTAGGGTGGTATCATCTGCATATCTGAGGTTACTGATATTTCTCCCAGAAATTTCGATTCCAGCTTGTGATTCATCCAGCCCAGCATTTTGCATGATGTACTCTGCATATAAGTTGAATAAGCAGGGTGACAATATACAGCCGTGATGTACTGCTTTCCCAATTTGGAACCAGTCCATTGTTCCATGTCTGGTTCTAACTGTTGCTTCTTGTCCTGCATACAGGTTTCTCAGGAGGCAGGTCAGATGGTCTGGTATTCCCATCTCTTGAAGAATTTTCCACAGTTTGTTGCCATCCCCAGTCAAGTCAATAAAACAGGACTAGAGTTTTTCTGGAATTCTCTTGCTTTTTCTGTGATCCAACAAATGTTGGCAATTTGATCTCTGGCTCCTCTGCCTTTTCTAAATCCAGCTTGTGTATCTGGAAGTTCTCGGTTCACCTACTGTTGGAGCCTAGCTTGAAGGATTTTGAGCATTACTTTGCTAGCACATGAAATGAGCACAACTGTGCAGTAGTTTGAATACTCTGGCTTTTGCCCTTCTTTGAGATTAGAATGAAAACTGATCTTTTCCAGTCCTGTGGCCACTGCTGAGTTTCCCAAATTTGCTGGCATAATGAGTGCAGCACTTTAATAGCATCATCTTTTAGGATTTGAAATAGCTCAGCTGGAATTCCATCACCTCAGCTAGCTTTGTTCATAGTAATACTTCCTAAGGCCCACTTGACTTCACATTCCAGGATGTCTGGCTGAGTGATGGTGAGTGATCACACCATTATGGTTATCCAGGTCACTGAAACCTTTTTTATACAGTTCTTCTGTGTATTCTTGCCACCTCTTCTTAATCTCTTCTACTTCTGTTAGGTCCTTACCATTTCTGTTCTTTATTGTGCCCATCTTTGTGTGAAATTGTTCCCTTGATACCTCTAATTTTCTTGAAGAGATCTCTAGTCTTACCCATTCTTCTCTATTTCTTTGCATTGTTCACTTAAGAAGGCTTTCTTGTATCTCCTTGCTATTCTTTGGACTGCAAGGAGATCCAACCAGTCCATTCTGAAGGAGATCAGCCCTGGGATTTCTTTGGAAGGAATGATGATAAAGCTGAAACTCCAGTACTTTGGCCACCTCATGCGAAGAGTTGACTCATTGGAAAAGACTCTGATGCTGGGAGGGATTGGGGGCAGGAGGAGAAGGGGACGACAGAGGATGAGATGGCTGGATGGCATCACTGACTCGATGGATGTGAGTCTGGGTGGACTCTGGGAGTTGGTGATGGACAGGGAGGCCTGGCATGCTGCGATTCATGGGGTCGCAAAGAGTCAGACATGACTGAGCAACTGAACTGAACTGATTCTTTGGAACTCTGCCTTCAGTTAGGTGTATCTTTCCCTTTCTTGTTTCCTTTTCACTTCTTTTCTCAGCTATTTGTAAGGCCTCCTCAGACAACCAGTTTGCCTTCTTGCATTTCTTTTTCTTGAGGATGGTTATGGTCACCACTTCTTGTACAGTGTTACGAACCTCTGTCCATATTCTTTGGCACTCTATCAGATCTAATCCCTTGAATCTGTTTGTTACTTCCACTGTATAATCATAAGGGGTTTGATTTAGGTCATACCTGAATGGCCTGGGTTCACATCCCAGCTTGACCACTTCCTGGCTGTGTGAACCTTGAGTAAGTCACTTAAATCTTTTGAGTCTGTATGGCATTAACAGACGCCTCTTACAGATTTACTGTATTAGATGAACTGGTACACGTAAAATGCCCCAGCCTAAGCCTGATCCAAAGTAACCATTCAGGAACACTGGTGACTGTGAACATCCCCACAACCAAGGACCACTGATATGTGTATGGAATCACCCAACAATGCTATGGAATGACCACTGTGTTTATTCCTGATTCACAGATAAGTAAACTGAGGCTCAGAGAAACTAAGGAAATTGCTTAGGGTCACAGGAATACCAGCATGGCTCCTGCGGGAGGGATCCTAGGCTAGACTACTGCTTTGCATCAGGTCTTCCCCATCCCCTGGCCACCAGCCCATGTCTCTGCCTCTCCCCGCAGGTACGTGTCTGCCCTCACTACGCCTGCGCGCCTCTCTCCCGTGGACTTCCATTACTCGCTGGCTACGCAGGTGCCGACTTTTGAGATCACGTCCCCCAACTCGGCGCACGCCGTGTCGCTGCCTCCCGCCGCGCCCATCAATTATCGCCTGGCGGAGCAACAGCCGCTCCTGCGGCAACCGGCGCCCCCTGGCCCGGGACCGGGGCCTGGGCCCAGCGCGGACATGCAGCGCAGCTACGACAGCTACTACTACCCCGCAGCAGGGCCGGGGCCGCGGCGAGGGGCCTGCGCGCTGGGCGGCAGCCTGGGAAGCCTGCCCGCCAGCCCCTTCCGCATCCCGGAGGACGACGAGTACGAGACCACGCAGGAGTGCGCGCCACCGCCACCGCCGCGGCCGCGCGCCCCCGGCGCGTCCCGAAGGACATCGGCGGGGCCTCGGCGCTGGCGCCGCTCGCGCCTCAACGGGCTGGCGGCTCAACGCGCACGCGCGGCGCGGGACTCGCTGTCGCTGAGCAGCGGCTCGGGAGGCGGTTCGGCCTCGGCCTCGGACGACGACGGGGACGACGCGGACGGGGCGCTGGCTGCCGAGAGCACGCCTTTCCTCGGCCTGCGCGCGGCGCACGACGCGCTGCGCTCGGACTCGCCGCCGCTGTGCCCGGCGGCCGACAGCAGGACTTACTACTCCCTGGACAGCCACAGCACGCGGGCCAGCAGCAGACACAGCCGCGGGCCGCTCCCACGGGGCAAGCAGGACTCGGGGCCCCTCTAGGGCCCCCGCCGCCCCCTCCGCCTCGCCTGCCCCACTGTCTTTAAGGAGAACAGAGACCGCCGACTGGAGAGAGAAAGGAGGAAAAAAAGAAATAAAAATATTTTTATTTTCTATAAAAGGAAAAAGGTATAACAAAATGTTTTATTTTCATTTTAGCAAAAATTGTCTTATAATACTAGCTAACGGCAAAGACGTTTTTATAGGGAAACTATTTATATGTAACATCCTGATTTACAGCTTCGGAAAAAAAAAAGAAACAACAAAAAAAAGAGATGGGCCAATTTTTTGACTCTTTAATAGAAACCTATATTGTGGTGCCTTTTGCTGTACGCTAATCTGGAGCTCCTGGAGAGAAGTGTGGGTTGTGGGGTTGGGGGAATGTAGGATCCCAAGCTGGCGGGGGGCAGGGGTGGGGGGTGGTGAAGAGGAACCAGAGAAAAGAGGCCATGTTGTTTGGGTTCCGGTGGGGGCGTGGGTAGGAGGGTCGCAAGAAAGAAAGTGAGGTCCGGAGTAGCTTTTGCCCCCTCGTAAGATCTGGAGTTCTGGTCCCCCTTAGCTGTGGGTGGGGATCCTAGGCTTGGAACTAGAGTTGGGGTCAGGTAAAGTCCAGGGGGAGACTAAGGCCCAGCGACAGCAACCAGAATGGGGAGGGGGCCTCCCCGCTCCTCACAGCTGCTAAGGAAGGGGGCTCTGAGAAAGAGGTCTTCGCAACAGCCTCTGCGGGGGAGGGAGCAGCTCTGCCAGGGCCCCAGTGTTCGCGGCTCCTCCCCTGTGGCCTCCAGGACGCCCCTCCGTCCTCTGCAGCACCTTCGTTTACAGGTCGTCTTTTCTATTTTACGCCTGCATGTCCTTTGCATTTCAGATTCTTTAGATTGGATGCATGGTCACACTGGGACCGAGAAGAGCCACTCAACAGTGTATTTGATTCCCCTTTTAGCAATAAAGTAACACCATTTCCTTCTCACAGCCGGACTCCCATCCCCCACCCCACCTATGACTTCCACTTCCTCTCCAGCCCTGACCTCCCCACCCCACAAAACTGGGTCCACTGCTAATTTGTCAAAAAGGTAATTGTTTAAAAAAACAACAACAAAAAACCCTAAACAAATGGGAACCCTGCCCCTTGAAATGTCCAAACACCTGACTGTTGACACTTGAACATTTTTATATTATAAATAAAATCAGAAATAACTCATGTTTGACTGTGTGTGCCTAGCCCCTAGGTGAGGAGGGAAGACAGAGGATGAATACCTGTGATAGAGATGGATGGATGTTGGTGTGGAGGTTGGAGAGAGCAAGACCAGTTCCTGGGAAGAAGTGTGTTAGTCACTCAGTCGTGTCTCTTTGCAACCCCATGGACTGTAGCCTGCCAGGCTCCTCTGTGCATGGGATTCTCTAGGCAAGAATACTGGAGTGGGTAGCCATTCTCTTCTCCAGGGGATCTTCCAGACCCAGGGATTGAACCCTGGTGTCCAGCATTGCAGGCAGATTCTTTACTGTCTGAAGCAGTTAGCGGGAAAGAGACCCTCCCTGGCTCCAACTCCCAGAATGGGATCCAACCCTCCTCCCTGTTCTGAGAACATTCACCAGGTGTCCCCCAGCACGTGTCCCCCAGCACCTCTCCCCTACCACCCCATAGCTGCTGGGGAACCTGGCCAAGGGGCTGATGCAGATTACTCTGCTTTGAGCTCAGCCTAAGAACGCTGGCCCAGTTCCTGCCTTGGAGCTCCAGGGGGCAGAATGAGGCAAGAGTTTCCGGGCCTAGGTGGGTGAGAAGGGAAGGGTTGTAAGGTTGGCACTGGAGCAGCTGAGGCAAGATGACCCTTGGGGCCTCAGGCATGTCACAGGCAAAGTCTGGACATGAAAATGGCATAATGGGTACCCTCAGCTGCCAGGAGGTGCTGGGGTTTTTTATACCCCCTCAAAGCCAGGGCCTGTCTAAACTTGCAGTCTCTGATGGAGAGTACATGATCTCAGGCATGGAGAAGGCAGATGGAGGTCCAGGGTGAGCCTTTTTCCTCATTGATTAATGCTACTAAGTCAGTACCCAGCACTAGGAACCATTAGATTCAAGCCAGACACAAAGGAGTCAGCTATCCAAAGAGTTCAGGTGGTTGATGTGTGAGGGTACACACAATGAGCCCAGAACTTGTGTGGTCAGTTCAGAGACCTACCGATAAGAAGGATGAAGAGGCCTAGGGTTGAAACGGCTTGGGTATCAAGAGGGCCTGAATTCACAAATTCCAGCTCTGCTGTGTGACTTCTCTAGGCTGCACTTTCCTCAGCTGGGAAATGGTGATGCTAATACCTACCTCAAAGCATTGCTGTAGAGATTATATAAAGCACCCAGGATTGCTTCTGGCATGTGATAAATGCCTATTAGTGGCAAATTTGATGATGGTGATGACCATATCCTGTGCTTTGCATTCTTGAGTCACACAGAGAGTGGCAAAAACTGGATGAAGGGGAGATGATATAGAAAAGTAAACAACTAGACATGTATTTATGTGGGGACATGGGGCGGGGGTGGGGGGAGAACCTGTTACAAAGAAACAAAGAAAATTAATGAACTAAGTGCTACACAAAGCTGCAAATCATTGACTTCTCCAGCCCCTATCTGATGATCTCATCCAGATCATTGTGCTAGCTCTGAGTTTGCTGTTGGCTTTAAAATTTTCTGAGAGCCAGTAATATCTCTGTGTGATTTATGATCTATATGAAAACCCAGAATTAATTCTGAATGAACCTCTTGGTGAGCCCATTGCCCTTTTCATGACCCAGTTTTATGTCCTTATTTGACCCTTCTGAGGGCCTGAGTTACCTACCTTCTAAAATTTCACCCAGAAACCACTTTCCTGACTCCAGTGAGCACACTGACCTCTTAATGACCCCAAGTAATTATGAATGACCTCTCTATGACCCCAACTAATTGTGACTGACCTCTCAGTGAACCCATTGCCCTGTTCATGACCCAGCTTCATGTCCTCATTTGACCTTTCTGAGGGCCCAAGTTACCTCCCTTCTAAATTTTGACTCAGAAACCACTTTCCTGACTCAAATTAGCCCACTGACCTCTTTATGACCCCAAGTAATTATGAATGCCCTCTCAGTGAACCCATTGACCTCTCTATGACCCAACTAATTGTGACTGACCCCTCAGTGAACCCATTGCCCTGTTCATGACCCAGCTTCATGTCCTCATTTGACCTTTCTGAGGGCCCAAGTTACCTCCCTTCTAAATTTTGACTCAGAACTCTGAGCACACTGACCTATGACCCCAAGTAATTGTGAACGACCTCTTGGTGAACCCACTGACCTCTCTGTGACCTCAACTAATTGTGACTGACCCCTCAGTGAACCCATTGCCCTTTTCATGACCCAGCTTAGTACACTCACTTGACCCTTCTGAGGGCCCTAAGTTTTTACCTTCTAAATTTTTAGTCAGAAACCACCTCCATGATTGCAGTAAATCCATCTATCTCTATGTCACCCCAATTAATTCTGAATAACCTCTTGATAAACTCATTGACCCTCACATGATCCCACTAGGTACCTTTATTATCTGAATTCTAAGATACCTGCTGAGAGTCCAAGGCCAGAATCTAATCAGTTTCCTTGACTCTTCATCAGCCACCTGTTCATTCACAGGTGTGAATGGAACCTAGGAGCTGGGGTGGCCAGAGAGGCCCCATTTTCACTCTGCCTCTCCAGTTTCGCTCTGGGGCATCTTTAGTATTGCCTACCAGGAAGAAGTATAGCCCTAAGAAGGGCCTTACTACTACTATCCTGTCCCCCAGGAGCACTTAGGACATTCAGGCGGCTTCCTGAGTCAGTCTTCCCCACTCCAATTTTTCTCGGCCAGGTCATTTTTGTCTTGTCTCCCCAGCCTTTCCAGAGTCCCAGATGGGAATGGTGACTGACCATCTCCCTCCCCATTAGACTGTGAGCCCCGTGTGGACAGGGATCTGGTCAATCCTTTTCTCACAATAGTATCCCCAG
Source organism: Bos javanicus (assembly GCF_032452875.1). NCBI lineage: Eukaryota > Metazoa > Chordata > Mammalia > Artiodactyla > Bovidae > Bos > Bos javanicus. The sequence continues at coordinate 50,550,005 of NC_083874.1, read as the reverse complement.
CACCCAGCACAATGTGCAGCGCTGTTCATCTCAATGAATGAGTGTATGGAGGCTCCAGGGAGGCTGTCCTCAAGGGTCAGCCCCCAGGGGTCCCTGAGCCTGCAGCCACTTCCCAGGACCACCAGGTGGCGCAAACCACTTATTGCATCTCACCTGCTGTCCTCCAAGGCTCTGGATTTGGACAGTCCTGGAAAATGGACATATTAGGGGCAGAGGGAACATGTGGTCCATTGGAATGCAGAAAAAAAATATTAGAACTTTGCTTTAGATTTATTTTCATCTCATCTTTTTAAAATTTCTATTTTGTGTATGTTTTATAATGTACATAATATTTTAGTACAGTAGTACATGTATATAATTTACAATAAATAATTATACAATTAAGAAAGTGAACTAAAAGTTTTTTTTTAACTGATGGGAGGCACAACTAGTGTTCAGGGAAGCACACCTGTCTGCAGCGGATGGAGCCTGCTCCTCTGCTTTCACTCACCCACCCTCAAGAGGTAGAGGGTGGGAAGCAGACCCCAAACTCAAAGGATCTTTGAGACAGCACAGAGAAAAAGTACACAGAGCTTTTTATGTTGCCACATTGCTCTTTCAATTTCACTTAAATGAACATTAACTTCCCCTCAGCAAAATGAAGGTGCCAGATGGTTTGGTTATAAAATACACTCAGCTGATCCAAATTAAATAATCTGTATTTAAATCACTACATCTCTCCACAGATTCACAGGTCCCTTGCATCAAATGTGAGTGGGCTTGTAAATGTCGGGTACTTAGTTGCAAGGTTGGCTTATCTTATTATCTAAATATATTACCACTGAGGTCAAACTGCTGGCCAAACTACAGTAATCTGTTTAAAAAATAGAAAGGATTTACTCATCACAGTTGCATTGAGGGTGCCATCACCCCCACCACTTGTCAGTCTGAGGAATGCAGGGTTTAAAAGATGCTAGTCTGCAACCATCATGTGGCAAATTGTCCTTTCCAGACATGTCCTTAACTAGCATTTCTGAGTCACTCAAAGAGTGTAAGAAATATCAGCCTAACAATCAACAACTTGTCATTCCACATTTCCCCAAGACCAAGAATTAATGGCTTCCATAGGCTTCTCCCACCAAACATCTTTGGGTTTGTTGACAAGTGGCTATTTGCAAGGCAGAGTGTCTTTTATTCCTGTAGCAGTAGATCTGTACAAGAGGTCACCTCTGGGCCCAAGAGACCTGGCAGCACCAACACAAAGACCAAAATGTAAGCAGGGCCGCAGTCCCATCCCACTCACACCCCAGGACACCTGTGGGACAGACGGGGCAGCACGCACACACACTATTTATTCCAAAGCATTAACTGTAAGAGCAGTTTAAATCACAGGTCAGCCGGAAGAGGGGAAACAGGGAGCGAGGAGGACACACTATCTCTATCTTCTCTTCCAGAGAGTCAGAGCCTCCAGGGGCCAAAGAGCAGCCCTCCTCACTAACAAGTGTATCTGAGATAGGCTTTTCCATACCTCATTTCATCCTCTGATATCAGTTCCAAAACCATCTCTAAAGGGGTAGTTTATATATGTATATAATTCTTATATATATACATTTATGTCATTATAAAAGAAAGCAGGAGTGGTCTTGATGGATGGAAGGTGAGCTTGGCACTGAGGGACAGGCCTGAGAGCTGGGTTATTGCTGGGCAAGGCAGGAGAACAGGGTGCAGTTCCCAGCGCTGCTGAGTGGAGGGAGAATTGGACAGTGCTGGTGGTCTGCAGACCTGCTGCTGGTCAACTCAGAGGAAGGAGGAGGAGAAGGGGTGGGAGTCCAAACTGAGACCTGGGGTTGAGACCTGCCCTCAGAAACAAGGGAGATGAGGGGAGGAACTGTGAGAAGAGGAGAGCCTGGGAAGCCAACCACCCTTCCTGCTCCTCCAGTGAGATGGTGTCTAGAGCATGCACACAACTGGCCTACAAACTGAGGCTCCAGAGTGGAGAGGGAGGTGAGGGCTGGCAACAGACTCTAAGGCCCAGAGCAGCCCTAGGATGCAAGATCGACACCATGAATAGCATCTCCATCTCCTCAGCCCGCAAGGCTCTCCACACCCCTCTGGCTGCCTAACAACTGTCTGCAGCTTGTCTGAGTGGCCCCTAGCTGGAATTGTGCTCACTGGCCCCTCCAGGGGCACTGCCTGCCTCTGAGGCCTGCCCATCCTTGCCAGCTAAGTATCAGGCCCAGTGGTATCCCTCATGGCTTTGCTGCCAGTCACAGTTCCATGGCCCTGGCTGAGGGCAGGGCTCGAGTGTGTCTTGCGGAGTGAAGGGTCATCCCCCTCCAGGGTGGCCAATCGGGCCTCAATCCGCTCCAGGTCATCAGAGCCCACTTTGATCTTCACAGCCAGGAGGTGGATATAGGTCTCATAACGGCTTTTCTGGGAAAAGAGCAGAGAAGGGCCAAAAACAAAGTCAAAAGATAACAAACTGCAAAAAAAAACATTTATACCTTATATGACAAAAGACTCTCTCCTTGATATTTAGAGAGTTCTCACCAACCAATAAAAGGAGATAAACAATTTTTAAAATAGGCAAAGGGCACACACAGAAATTTAACTCATAATTTTAAAAATCAAAGTTAATTGGCAATGACTTATTGGATATGATAGCAAAAGCATAGGCATGAGAGTGAAAATAGACAAATGGGATTTTATCAAAATTTAAAACATCTCTGTATCAAAGAACACAACAGAATGAAAATGCAATATACAGAATGGGAAAAATATTTGCAAATCATTAATCTAGTAAGGGTCTAGTATCCAGAATATTAAAAGGGGGGGAAAACTCCTAGAACTCAACAACAAAACACAGCCCAATTTCAAGATGTATAAAGAACTTGAATAGACATTTCACTACAGAAGATACACTAATGACCAATAAGCACAAAAAAGGATGCTCAGCATCATTTTGCTGCTGTTGTTCAGTTGCTAAGTAATGTCCAATTTTTGTAACCCATGGACTGCAGCACACCAGGCTCTTCTGTCCTCTACTAACTCCTGGAGTTTAGCCAAATTCATGTTCACTGAATCAATGATGCTATCTAACCATCTCATCCTCTGCCACCCCCTTCTCCTTTAGCCTTCCATCTTTCCCAGCATCAGAGTCTTTTTCAATGAGTCAGCCCTTCATATCTGGTGGCCAAAGTATTGGAGCTTCAGCTTCAGCAACAGTCCTTCCAGTGAATATCTGGGGTTGATTTCCTTTAAGATTGACTTGCAGTTCAATCTTGCAGTTCGAGGGACTTCCAAGAGTCTTCTCCAGCACTACAAGTCAAAAGCATCAATTCTTCAGCACTCAGCTTTCTTTATGGTCCAACTCTCACGTCCATACATGACTATCGGAAAAACCATAGCTTTGATTATATGGACTTTTGTCAGCACAGTGATGTCTCTGCTTTTTAATATGCTGTCTAGGTTTCTCATGGCTGTAACCAACATCTTCAGTGACTTTAGAACCCAAGAAAATAAAATCTGTCACTGCTTCCACTTTTTCCCCTTCTATTTGCCATGAAGTGATGCAATTGAATGCCATGACCTTAGTGTTTTAAATGTTGAGTTTCAAGCCAGCTTTTTGACTCTCCCCTTTCATTCTCCTCAAGAAGCTCTTTAGTTCCTCTTCATTTTCTGCCATTAGAGTGGTAGAATATCTGAGGTATATGTATATATGCCAATATCTGAGGTGGTTGATATTTCTCCTGGAATTCTTGATTCCACCTTGTGATTCACCCAGCCTGGCATTTTACATGATGTACTCTGCATATAAGTTAAGTAAGCAGGGTGACAATATACAGCCTTGACATACTCCTTTCCCTGGTTCTAACTGTATCTTCTTAACTGGAATACAGTTTCTAAGGAGATAGGTAAGAATTTTCTCTTTAAGAATTTTCCACAGTTTGTTGTGATCCACACAGTTTAACAAAGGTCCATCTAGTCAAGGCTATGGTTTTTCCAGTAGTCATGTATGGATGTGAGAGTTGGACTATAAAGAAAGCTGAGCACCGAAGAATTGATACTTTTGAACTGTGGTGATGGAGAAGACTCTTGAGAGTCCCTTGGACTGCAAGGAAATCCAACCAGTCCATCCTAAAGGAAATCAGTCCTGGGTGTTCATTGGAAGGACTGATGTTGAAGCTGAAACTCCAATATTTTGGCCACCTGATGCAAAGAGCTGACTCATTTGAAAAGACCCTGATGTTGGGAAAGATTGAAGAAAGGAGGAGAAGGGGACGACAGAGGATGAGATGGTTAGATGGCATCACCAACTCAGCGGACATAAGTTTGGGTAAACTCCAGGAGTTGGTGATGGACAGGGAGGCCTGGCGTCCTGCAGTTCATAGGGTTGCAAATAGTCAGACACGACTGAGTGACTGAAGTGAACTGAACACAGTCTAAGGCTTTAGCATGGTCAATGAAGCAGAAGTAGATGTTTTTCTGGAACTCCCTTGCTTTCTCCATGATCCAGCAAATGTTGGCAATTTGATCCCTGGTTCCTCTGCCTCTTTAAAACCCAGCTTGTAAATCTGGAAATTCTCAGTTCACATACTGTTGAATCCTAGCCTACAGGATTTAGAGGATAACCTTGCTAGCATGTGAAATGAGTGCAACTGTATGGCAGTTTGAACATCTTTTGGCATTACCCTTCTTTGGAACTGGAATGAAAAATGACATTTTCCAGTCTTGTGGTTACTGCTGAGTTTTCCAAATATGCTGACATATTGAGTGCAGCACCTTAACAACATCATCTTTTAGGATTTGAAATAGCTCAGCTGGAATTCTGTCATCTCCACTAGCTTTTTTCACAGTAATGCTTCCTAAGGCACACTTGACTTCACACTCCAGGATGTCTGGCTCTAGGTGAGTGATCATACCACCATGGTTATCCAGCTCATTAAGACCTTTCTTGTATAGTTCTTCTGTGTATTCTTGCCACCTCTTCTTAATCTCTTCTGTTTCTGTTAGGTCCTTACAATTTCTCTCCTTTATTATGCCCATCTTTGCATGAAATGTCATGTCACAACATGCATGAAATGTTCCCTTGGTATCTCTAATTTTCTTGAAGAGATCCCTAGTCTATCCCATTCTATTATTCTCCTCTATTTCTTTGCATTGTTCATTTAAGAGGGCCTTCTTATCTCTCCTTGCTACTCTCTGGAACTCTGCACTCAGTTGGGTGTATCTCTCCTTTTCTCCCTTGCCTTTCACTTATCTTTCCTCAGCTCTTTGTAAGGCCTCCTCAGACAATCACTTTGCCTTCTCACATTTCTTTTTTGCGGGGATGGCTTTGGTCACCACCTCCTGTACAGTGTTATGCACCTCTGTCCATAGTTCTTCAAGCACTCTGTGTACCAGATCTTATCCCTTGAATCTATTTGTCACCTCCACTGTATAATCATAAGGGATTTGGTTTAGATCATACCTGAATGTCCTGGTAGTTTTCCCTACTTTCTTCAGTTTAAGCCTGAACTTTGCAATAAGGAGCTCATGATCTGAGCCTCAGTCAGCACCAGGGTTTGTTATTGCTGACTATATAGAGCTTCTCCATCAACACCATTATCCATCAGGAAAATACAGATTGAAACCACAATGAGATTATCACCTCACATGCATTAAGATAACCACTACCCAAACAAAAAAAAAAACAAACATAAATTAACAAGCGTGTTGACAAAGATGTGGAAGAATTAGAATCCAAGTACACTATTGGTAGGAATGTAAATTGATACAGCCACTATGGAAAACAGTGTGGTTATTCCTCGAAAAGTGAAAATAACATTACCATACAGTTTAGCAATTCCACTTCTGGACATAAAAGCAGGAGTGAAAGTAGGATCTCAAAGAAACATTTGCACACCCATGTTCATGGCAGCATTATTAACAGCAGCCAACCCAAATGTGCATCAGCCGATGAAAGGACAGACAAAACGTGGTGTCCAAATACAACAGAAAAGCAAAAAGAAAGGAATTCTGATACATGCTACAGTAGGGATGAAGCCTGAAAGCCTTATGTCATGTGACACAGGCCAGTCACAAAAGTATAAATTCTGTGGTTCCACTTGTATGAAGCACTTAAGAGTAGTAGTCACATTCACAGAGACAGATAGTAGAACTGTGGTAGTCAAGGACTAGGGCCAGGAGGAAGGTGCTTAGGAGTATGTTGTTTAATAGTTATAGAGTTTCAGTTTGGAAGATGAAAAAGTTCTGGAGATTAGTTGCCCAAGAATATGAAAAGACTTAACATTGCTGCTGCTGCTGCTGCTAAGTTGCTTCAGTCGTGTCTGACTCTGTGCGACCCCATAGACGGCAGCCCACCAGGCTCCCTCGTCCCTGGGATTCTCCAGGCAAGAACACTGGAGTGGGTTGCCATTTCCTTCTTCAGTGCATGAAAGTGAAAAGTGAAAGTGAAGTCACTCAGTCGTGTCCGACTCTTAGCGACCCCATGGACTGCAGCCTACCAGGCTCCTCCGTCCATGGGATTTTCCGAGCAAGAGTACTGGAGTGGGATGCCATTGCCTTCTCTGACTTAACATTACTGAACTATAATACTTAAAATGGTTCCTTAACCATTGATTCCTTAACCTTAACCATGATCAATCTTACGCTATGCTTTTTAAATCACAATTGTTTTAAAAAATTTAAACCAAGTTAAAACATCAATAAGATACCACTTGCTAAACCTATCAGATTAACGAAGACTACGTCCAGTGTTGGTGAGAGTATGGAGAGACAGGTGTGTTCATGAGCTATTAAAGGGGATGTAAATTGGTAAACAATTAGAAGGGAGGTTTGGCAGTGTCTGAGGTCTTGACTCAGAGCTTCAGGCCCTCACCACTGTCGCGGGAGAGGCAGGGACTAAGGGTCATAAGATTCTGTTCTCACCCAGCTCTGCCACAGAAACTGAAAAGCTCTTCATTCTGGGCTCTACCTCCCCTACTGTCCATCTGCCCTGCCTCTTCACCCCCCAGTTAAGTCAGGCTGAGGGTGAGAAAGACCAGGGTTTTGGAGGCACAGTCAGTTGCCTGGTTAGGATCCTGGCTCCTGGACTTAACTGTGTTGCCTCAGGCACATGGTCCAACCTTTCCAAGCCTCAATTTCCCCATCTGTAAAATGGGGATAACAAACCCACATCATACAGTTGATATGAGGATTAAATCAGTCAACATAAGCGAAGTGAAGAGAATCATGCCTGGCAATCAGCATGGTTATTTTTTACCTTGCAGAGAGAGTGGATCTGAGGAGGCTTCCAAAAGTTATAAAACATCATGTTTTTCCAAAAGGCAGGATTTATCTATCCTCTCTCCTCTACACCACAACAGAAAGTCAGCATGGAAATCTAGAGACTGAGATGGGCGATTCCCTGCCCCTCTGCTCCAGGGACTTCCTGGCTTGGTTTCGGGCTCTCTTGTATCTGTCCACCCCCATGTGCAGGTCAGTCCAAAATGCACAAGTGGTTCCTGCCTTCCTCCCCTCAGTCTACCCTCATCCTTCATACAGTGAAGGCAGAGCACTGCAGGACAGAAGCAGGGTAGGGGCAGAGACAAAACAGAAGAAAGGGAGAGCTCAGAAGGAGAGACCAAGGTGCTCTGCTTGATAAACCCACTGAGAGGGGCACTGAGATGTGAGGGGGGGGAAGTCACATGGAGAGGGCTTGTGAACTCTGTGGTTTGGTTGTAGAAGCTTCCCGAAAAGCTGGGCCTATGCAGAAATTGGACGTGAGGCAGGGGCTTGAAGAAGGCTGCAGAAGGTCAGGGAGGTCTCTGGTAGATACACAAGTGAGTTGTCTGTGCAGCTGGGCTGTGCAGAGACTGGCTCACAGGTGACTGCAGTTCATGACCTCAGGGGAGCCCCCAAAGTGGAGTGCTCCCAAAGAAGGAGTCCCTGGCTGTGGAAAGATGTGGAAGGAGAAGCTGGCCTCTTCCTCCTGCCCCAGCCCTGTCCTTCCAAATCCTCCTGTGATTGGCCCACCTCAAATGTGAGATAATGCTCCTTCAGCCGGTTCTCCTCAGCCTCCTTGGACTTGATGCCCCGCTCGACCGGGTGACACTTGTGTTCAGCCAGCTCTGCAGTCACCTGCCTCAGCTTATTCTCATGAGAGCGCAGCTGCTCCTCCTGCAAAGATCAGTCGTGGACAGTGAGGTCCCACCCTCAGGGGGTCGTATGGGTGGGTCTCATCCAAAGGAGAGCTGCTTCCCCAAGGGGAAACCGAGGCCTTGCCAGGGCCATCCAACACGCAGGGGCAGAGCCAGGTCTGTGCCTGAACGAGTGTACCTCCGCCACCTTCCTTCGTCCCCTCCCACCATCGGCATCAGCTCCCCCCAGAGCCTCCGCAGCAGGCTCAGGAGATGCGAGGCCCTCACTCTCGTGTATGCACACTCCTTGACATAGACACACAATCACCGAGACTCAGCCCGGCGCCCCAGGCTTCATACGAAGCACACAGCCTCTCATACTCATGTCCAGACACATCTGAAGGCCACAGATCCAGGATCACACCCAAAGACAGAGACACTGTCACTACCAGACAAGTGAACAGTACACCCCACCCGCCACAGGACAGCCAGACCTCTTTGTGCCTTATGGGCACTGGGCTGCATATGTGTATGTGTGTGTGTATGTGTATATACACACAAACATGCGTGTACTTGAATGGTAAGTGTGCCTGTGTGGGAGCACCGAGAGTGCTGGCACAGCTGTGGACAGCAGCCCCAGGGGCTCCACAGAGAAGACCCAGGACACTGGCTCATCAGGAAAGGGCCATGACAGGATGGAAAACATGGTGTTAACCCACTCTCCACCATGCAAGTAGTAGCCCAGCATTTATCCTCTCCTCTCAAAAAAAACCCCTGAAAAATGGAGTATTGATGTGTGTGTGTGCACATGTGCACTCAGTTGTGTCCAACTCTATGTAACCCCATGGACTGTAGCCCACCAGGTTCCTCTGCCCATGGGATTTTCCAGGCAAGACTACTGGAGTCGGTTGCCATTCCCTTCTCCAGGGGATCTTGCCAACCCAGGGATCAAAACCATGTCTCCTGTGGCTCCTGCACAGGCAGGCAGATTCTTTACCACTGAGCCACCTGGGAAGCCCAGGAGATTTTTAAGGATTACAAAGAAACATGTAAGGGTAGATGAGGGAAGCAGCTGGATGAAGGGTTCTCCAAGTCTTGCCTGTCACTCGCTCCTCAGGACACACACACTCACAACCATTCATGCCCAGACACACAGGACACCCACAGACCACACCACATCCACTGAACACACCGCCATCGGCACACCCACACCACTGTGCGGGGTATGACCTCAGTCCCTCCGTGTGTAAGTGGGGGTGTGGGCGGGGGGATGGAGAATGTCTGCTCCTTCGGCTTGTCTCTCACCCTAGGACCAAGCACCGGGTAAGCACTGCTGAATGAGGGGCCGGCGGAGGTGATGTCGTGAGCCCAGGAGCTTATACCTGGCAGAGGCGAGTGGTGCAGGAGGGCAGCAGAGGCCGACAGAACTTCTTCATGGAGCTAACGGCAGCAGGGAAGGAGGGCGCTGAGAAGATGGCAGCCACCAGGTTGATCCTCAGGATCCAGGACAGCATTTCCTCTTTGCTCCTGGGGACCGGAGGGGAGGGGAGGGCGCACTGGCTTCTCACAGCAGGACTCCCTATCCCCCACCCAGCACCCAGCACAGCCAGGCACAGAGAGGCCACAAAGACCTCCATGTAGGCGGGCAAAGGGGTGAGGGAGGGTGGCAGGATGGGAGCTGATGAGCCTGGTCATGTCTGCGTAGGGAGCTCCCTTCTGTTCCAGCTCCCAGACAGACCTGGATTTCCATGTGAACATGAAGCTGCCCAGCCAGGTCCAGAGCTAACGGCTTGGAGCTAGTGAGTCTTAAGACCAGCAGGGGAGGTCAGAGGCAGCTGGGCAACTGGTCACCCTGACTCCGCCCTCTCGGTCCTGCCCCGCTGCCTGGTTCGGCACCTCCACTCCTATCCTCAGAGTTCACCTGCCAGTCTCCCCCCTTTTAAGTTCATCTGACACATGAAACCCGAATTTCAAGTCACAGAAGGATGAGGTACAGGGGCATAGAAAGAAGGCCTTATGGAGAAACCACAGGGTGAGTTTTCCGTGCCCATCACCCCAACTTTAAGTGTAGGATGATTTAGAAAGAGTCCATCTGCCTTGTATTTAAAGACTTCAGTGCACATAAGAATCACCCTGAGGTCTTATTAAAACACAACTGCTGGCCTACCTCCAGTGTTTCTGATTCAGGAGGTCTAATGTGGGACCACAGAAACTGCATTTCTAATGAGTTTGGGGGTTATTTTTGACCACACTGGGCAGCATGCAGGATCTTAGTTCCCCAACAAGGGATTGAACCTGTGCCCCCTGCATTGGGAGCAGAGTCTTAACCATTTGACCACCAGGGAAGTCCCTCTAACAAGTTTTCCAGGAGATACTGAGGGATCACGCTTGAGAAACACTGCTGTCAGGAGGGACCTGAGCTGTTTGTTTGTGCCAAGCAATTACACTTGCTCTCATGGCTGCTGTGCCGGGGAAGCTAAGGGCACCTCCCCTGAGGTAGATGAGGCAAGGTTGTGGGGCAGGTACTGAGCCCAGTGTGGGAGCGAGGGGGTGCCCACTCCTACTTACGGTGCCTGGAAGAGGAAGACCCTCCAGTCAGCTGTCTTTAGCTTGAGCACGTTGGACTTCTTGCTGTAGTCAGAGGCCCTGGTGGCCAGAGCGTGGTGCACACGGATGGCATTCTTCAAGTCACCCTCGGACAGGGCTTTGTCAGGCCTGTACTCATCCTGGACAGGCCAGGTCAGGGGTGGGCAAGCCTCTGTCATCACCAGGCTCTGGTCTGCTGACCCGTACCTCCACCCTCACTGTCCCTCCCGGTCATTCTCCTTCTCTCTGTCCCTACACATCCCACCATCTTTCAGCTGCCCCAACAAGAATCACCACACACTCCCAGCACCCAGTTGGCCCCAGAAGCTTGAACAGGTCTTACTCCTCTGAAACCCCCTTTAAAAGGCCCTTCTCTGAAACCATCAAAGCCCTCGGTGAGCCAGTCAGGTCCTTGATGTGGGAGGATCCAAGATCTGCCTAAGGCCTAGGCCTTTCCCAGGACCCTCTAGGCACCAGAAGGCAGGGGCTGAGTTGGCCCTTCCTGGGTAAAGATTCTGGGGGAATCTCTCACCTTCTGCAGGTACAGAATGGTCCCTTTGAGCACCGCGTAGAATTTCTTCCAGCCACGCCTCCCACGGGGCGCTAGGGAGAGGGGGCCATGGGTAGTGTGGCCATAACACCCATCCCAGTATCTCCTCCCCCGTGTCCCCCTACATGTCTGCTGGCATGTGCATTCCCAGAGGAGCAGCCAAGGGGGTGCACACCCTCTCTGGACTAGCATCCCTCCCTATGCCCCTTCCCCGCCTGACACCCACTCCTCTTGCCATCCATGTCGGCGTGAGTCTTCCGGGTCAGCACACCATGCTTGTAGGTGGTAGCGCTGAGAGCTTGCGGGACATCCAGGAAGGGGTTGCTACCATCCAGGATCCGTGTCACCTTCTTTGTGCCTGTCCCAAACTTGTCATCCACCAGCTCAGACAGTGATTTCCTCAGCTCATCTTCATCACTAGGAAAGTACTAGGCTTGAGTACCACCTCCACAGAGCCCTCATCCCCATGCCAACATGCCCTCTCCCCACCAAACACTCCTCTGGAAGCCAGTTAGAGGTGAGGAACAGAGATAAGGGGGTTTCAATTCCAACCATAGATCCAGACCTTTGACCTGAGTCTCCAATTCTGACCTTTGTCCTCTGAAATTTGATTTTTGGCCTCCAAGCTCCAATCTTCACCTTTGATCACAAAGTTGGAGACCTTACCACCTTCGGACTTACCCCCTGGTCTTCTCTCACCTCTCTGAAAGCCAAGCCCCAGGGAGAAGTAACCCATGGGCAGACTGCCCAAGTCCCAGGGACATGGTGAGGGACAGAAGATCAGTAGGTTAGGCCCCTAAAGTCTAGGTTCCCCACTGGAGCCCTGGTAGAAAAATGCCAGTTCTCCCCAGTTGGGTTGGGTTTCCTAACGATCCCTGCCTGGGACCTTCACATGGACCCCAAGACCCAGGCTGCCCTGGGGAGTACAGCAGAGTGGGGTGGAAACTTTCCCCAGAAGCCTCTTATATATAGTCTTCCCAATCAGCAAGGTCACCACACCTCTTTCCAGATGGCTGGGTACCTCCAAGTCTCACTGCCCTCTCAGGGGAATAAGTTAGGGGGCAGTCACATCTCCCCATTGCCAAGAGCAGTCACCACTTCACTTTGGTCATATTACTAGCATTGTAAAGGGACTCAGAGCTCATGCCTGTCTACCTCCCCAAGGGGAAAGAGATAATATCATCATTGAAAATAGTGGCAATATCCCCTGAACAGAAAAACTGTTGTGAACATCATGAAACTGTCAGTTTAATCTATTCCATAGCTGTAAAACTGCACACTATTTATCAAGACAAAATGAATCCAAAGGGGAACTCAACAGCAGGAGCTGGCCAGCTGGTCAGGGGTCACCAGGGCCCTGGGTAGGAGAAATCAGCACCATGGAGAGTAACCAGCATGACTTCCCTGTACCATCAGCCACTCCCTCGCCCCGTTCCCGGTAATTCTCTCCCCATATTTGTGCTCATGGGCACTACTCACATGGCCCATTCCAGTTTTTCATTCTTGATGGAGTTGTAAAGGGTCTAGGAGAGGGGGAAAGAGAGGAGTTCAAAGAAGAGTCAGAGTCCATCTACCTCTAGCGATGTGGATGCAGTGAGGGAGTACCTTTTCAGCCAGTGGGGCAAAGTAGGTGTTTGCTTCACACTTATTTATTGGACAGGTGAATGAATGGGGTAGGTGAGTATTGTTTAGATGACTGGATAGACTGAGGATGAGTAGGTAGATGAGCTGCTAACTATGTCAATGGGCCAAGAAATAGGTGGGTGAGTGTGTATAGAGGGCTGTGTAGGAGAGTATGTGTGGGTGATGGATGAATGGATAGGTGTAGGGACAGGTGAATGATTGAGTTGCAGGGTGGGTATGTGGATGGAAGGATGGATATATGGGAGGATGGGCATTTGGGTGGATGAGTAGATGGGGAGTAGGTGGGTGAAGGGACTGGGATCATTTTATTGTACTTACAAATACACTTTTAACTAGTTCTTCCTGACAGTGAAGAACATAATTATGGTAAGAAGAGTGATGAAAGCAATGTTCATGTTCTGTCCTCCAGACTCACTATCCAATTGCCCACCTGATATCATTAGTTCCCTCTAACTCATCCTCTAAAACTGAACTCATCACCTATCCCCCAAAACATGCTCCTATTCCTCCAAGGTGGAGAGCTGACCAAACTTGAAAAGCCAGAGTTTTTCAAAAGAAACTTTTCAAAAGTATTCAAAAGAAAACTAGATTCCTTGTGATGTTTAAGGAATGAGTGGGCTTTTCCCTGTAGTGATGATACTGATGGTTGTGGTGAAGGTGGTGGTGGTGATAAGGGTGATCAGGTGAGGGTGATGGCGGTGACAGCTGTGACAATGGGTGGCAGTGTTGAGCACTATCTTGACAGAAATAATGATAGTGGAGCACTAAAAACAAATCTCACAAAGCCTACCCTCTGCCCAACTCAGGGAACACATACTAGTCATGTGTTGAGCTGGATGGTCTCTACCTCTGTCCCAAAGCCATCATTACCCTGACCCCAGAATGAAGAACTTGGACCATCAGAATTTAGTGGAGCAGAAACCTCTCTCCTCCCCACCCACCCTGAACACAGCTGGGAGCATGGGGACCCTTAGCAAGTTATACCTTCAGCAGGTCTTTGGCAAAGTCTTGGCCATCATTCAGCTGGTCCAAGTTGGCAATGAATTGCTGGCAGGACATCTTCTTGCCAATGTTCTGTAATGGAGGAATGGTTCTGCCTGAGAGTAGGGATGGAGCCTGGTATGGTCTCCACACCCTGCCCTGCCCGGCCAGAGGGGATGAGGCAGCATCAAGGGCAGTAATGAGAAAAGACTGCCTGAATTTCCCTTTGTCACTCCAAGAGTTTACAAAACTCTTTCACATTCAAGATTCTATTTGATCCTCAAGCATCACAAGAGGTTGGGGTTCTCCTCAAACCCAGATGAAGGAGTCAGGTTAGATGAAATAACAGCTGACATTTGCCAGGTGCCCAGCACGTTCCAGGTATTGTACTTGACATGCATTATTTATTTCCTTCTCACAACAGAGAAGGTCAGGTGGGTGTTATTATTATCCCCATTTGAAGGTAAGGAAATTGAGGTGCAGGAAGGTGAAGTGACGTGCGCATGATCACACAGCAAGGAAGTAGAAGGGCTGAGTGTGTCTGACACCAAAGCCCGTGCTCTCACCCGCTACTCCATGGTTAACTCTCCCAAGGTCACAGCACCAGGACTTGAACCCAGGCCTCTTGACTCCTGAGCAGAAGCTCTGTGTATTCCGTCACAACTGTCTCACCCTCTCACCTGTACAGAGGGGCGGCAAGACCTCCAAGAGGTAGGTGAAGTGAGGGAGAGTTTGGTCTTAAGAGAATCAAAAATCAATTTCCACCAACACACATGGGTACCCCATGCCAAGCTGCTCTGGGACCAAGGGAACCTGAGCAGATGATTTCACTCCAGGAGGCACAAACAGACAAAGGGCTGGAATGACTGTACCCCATATTTCTGCCTTTTTTACCAATGATTAGAAGGGGGGCTCCAGCCCCCCAAACCCAATATCTGATGTGCATACTTTCAGACTCTCTGCAGTGTCCATGCTTGAGGAAACACTGATGGCACTTCACCATTGAGAAGACAAAGTCCCTTGAACACTAGATATTTATTGGTGTAGGATTTGGTGGATTTAGGTTTGCTATAAGGCAGTGTTTCCCAAAATTCACCTACAAATGAGAATAGGAATTCCCCCTGAAGGATTTCATAATCAAATAAGTTTATATGTTTCAGAGCTTTCAGTGTGCTTCTGTGGTAGTGAGGGTCTCCAAGGAGAGGATTCGATGTAGTTTCTCAATTGCTCCATTTTAACAATGATTCTATTAACACCATGTGGGACATTCACACACCACAGGAAATAATTCAGAAAACAGTGATAGAAAGTTTTATAAGTAGCTGAAAAACAAGAATTTTCTACACCTTTTCCAAAGGACTAAGGAGAAATGATCCTACAAATGCCTTAATATGTGTTTCATATGTCTATGTATATATTTTACATGTACATCCATGTATGTATGTATATATGTATATAGTCATTTATGTGTACAGTCATAATTGAGGAACATGAGGGCAATGTTGATCATACTGTCTGAGTTCCACACATACACACTGAACATTCCCAAGCCATCAGTAAGGGGTGGGTGCAAAATCAAAAAATTACCAGGCAAGAGTTATAATCCTAGTAATGACAGACTCTCTTGTTGCAAATCAACCTTCCCATCAGAAACAACTGCTGGTCAAAATATTGATAAAACATTGGAGAAATATAAGAGCAATGAAGACTTCAAGGGCAAAGGTCTTACAAAGAAGAGAAACATGGAGAGGGGAGGCCGACAAGGAGCAGTCTTCCTCTTCAAAGCATCTGTCAGTTCTCAAGCAGTGGACAAAAGAGTGAGCAACTGAGTGGTCAAAAGGACTAGAAAACGAAAATTGGAACTCAGGGCCCACCGAGGACAAGGGGCACTGGGAAACATGCCAGTCACACTTCAAAACTTGAAATTAAGAAAGGAAGGAAATTCTTCAGACACAAGGAAAGTTATCCCAGATGGCAAAGCAGAAAGCAATGAAGAGCAACAAAAAGGATAGCTAAATCTAAATGATTGCTGACTGTGAAAAATAAAAAATAATAAAGTTTTCTGGGGAATAAAATATAGAAAGAGATACAAACAGTTAAAAGGATGATAACAGTAGTATGTAAGTTGAGAAGACAAATAAATTAAGGCCTTTTAAGGTTATTTCATTTGCTAGGACATGGTTAAAGTACTTTAATAAGTGAGAGATATATATTGCAAACTACAAAAAGAATTCTAAAAGAATTCACAACTAACAAGCTAACAGGGGAAAACAGTATTCTAAAGAAATACTTAAGTAATCCAAAAGTAGGCAAGAAAGGAGAAAAAAAATAAGCAATATAGACCAGATGAGTCAAAGAGAAAATGAGGAGTAACCTGATATGTTTGAATTCAAATATATTAGTAATTTATTAAATGGTCAAATTAAAAGGCAAAGATTAATAGACATCTCTTAAATATAAGGAGGCAGAAATCTTGGGAAAAGGACAGAAAAGATACGCATGCAAATACTAGCAAAAGAACTCCAGTATAACTACACTAATAACTGACAAAATAGACTTGAAGGCAAGGAGCATTACTACAGAGACATTTCATAATAATGAAAGGGTCAATCTACCAGAAGATATAAACACTCTAAATTTGTATGTACCTAATAACATAGTTTCAAAAAGTAAAAGACAAAAATTGAACTAAAAAGAGAAAGACACTCACAGTCTTGGTTAGAGATTTTAACACTGCTTTCTTGGTAACAAGAAGAACAAGAATCCTAAGCAATTAATTTGCTGCTGCTGCTGCTGCTGCTAAGTTGCCCCAGTCGTGTCCGACTCTGTGTGACCCAACGGATGGCAGCTCACCAGGCTCCCCCGTCCCCGGGGTTCTCCAGGCAAGAACACCGGAGTGGGTTGCCATTTCCGTCTTCAATGCATGAAAGTGAAAAGTGAAAGTGAAGTTATTCAGTCATGTCCGACCCTCAGGGACCACATGGACTGCAGCCTCCCAGGCTCCTCCATCCATGGGATTTTCCAGGCAAGAGTACTGGAATGGGGTGCCATTGCCTTCTCCGAATTAATTTGCTAATATCAATCAATTAATGCTAACCAATTATATAACCTAGATAAAATAAGCAAATTCCTAAGAACACACAAACTACTAAAACTGGCTCAAGTATAAACAGGAAACCTAAATAAACCTAAAAAGAAGTAGACATTCACTCAGCAATCAAAAACCTCACAAAAGAAAAGCCCAAGACCAGATGGCTTCACTAGTGAAGCTTACCAAACATTAAAAAAAAATTAACACTAATACTTGGGACTTCCCTGGTGGCTCAGATGGTAAAGAATCTGTCTGCAATGCAGGAGACCCAGGTTTGATCCCTGAGTTGGGAAGATTCCCTAGAAAAGGGAATGGCAACTCACTGCAGTATTCTTGTCTGGAGAACTCCATGGACATAGGAGCCTGGCGGGTTACAGTTCATGGAGTCATAGAGTCAGACATGACTGAGCAACTTGTGTTTAACATTAATACTTCTTGGGGCTTCCCAGGTGGTACAGTGGTAAAGATTCCACCTGCCAATGCAGGAGACACAAGAGATGCAAGTTCAGTGCCTGAGTCAGGAAGATTCCCTGGAGGAAGAAATGGTGACCCACTCCCATATTCTTGCCTGAAGGACTCCATGAACAGAGGAGCCTGGCAGGCTACAGTCCATGGGATCGCAGAGAGTCAGACACGACTGAGCAACTGAGCACACAATACTTCTTAAGCTTTATCCAAAAACTGAAAAAGAGAGAATACTTCCTCACTCATTCTATAAAGCCAGCATTACTCTGATACAAAAATCAGACAAACAATTCACAAGAAAATAAAACTATAGAACAGTATCCCCTATAAATATAAATATAAAAACTCTCAATGAAATACTAGCAAAATAGCAGCATAGTAAAAGGATTATACACCATGATCAAGTGGAATGTATCCCAGAAGAACAAGAGTAGTTCAACATATAAAAATCTATTAACATAATACACCACATTAATAGAAGGAAGACAGGAAGAAAACACATGATCCCTGCAAAAAGGGAAAACTTTTTCTAACCATATATCTGATAAGAGTATAGTATCTAGAATAGAGAACCTTTACAACTCAACAACAAAAACACAAACAGACCAATTAAAGAAAAGCAAAAGACACCGGTCAGAATGGCCATCATCAAAAAGTCTACAAACAATAAATGCTGGAGAGGGTGTGGAGAAAAGGGGATGCTCTTGCACTGCTGGTGGGAATGTAAATTGATACAGCCACTATGGAAGACAATTTGGAGATTCCTTAAAAAAAACCTAGGAATAAAACCACCATATGACCCAGAAATCCCCCTCCTAGGCATATACCCTGAGGAAACCAAAATTGAAAAAGACACATGTACCCCATTGCTCACTGCAGCACTATTTACAACAGCTAGAACATGGAAGCAACCTAGATGTCCATCGACAGATGAAAGGATAAAGAAGTTGTGGTACATATACACAATGGAATATTACTCAGCCGTAAGAAGGAACATATGTGAGTCAGTTCTGATGAGGTGGATGAACCTAGAATCTATTATACAGAGTGAAGTGAGTCAGAAAGAGAAAGATAAATATTGTATTTATATACAGAATCTAGAAAAATGGTTCTGAAGAACTTATTTACAGGGTAGCAATGGAGAAACAGACGTAGAGAATAGACTTATGGACACGGGGAGAGGAGAGGAGAGGGTGAGATGTATGGAAAGAGTAACATGGAAACTCACATTACCATATGTAAAATAGATAGCCAATGGGAATTTGCTGTAGGGCTCAGGAAACTCAAACAGGGGCTCTGTATCAACCTAGAGGGATGGGAATGAGCGGGAGATGGGAGGGAGGTTCAAAAGGGAGGGGATATATGTATACCTATGGCTTATTCATGTTGAGGTTTGACAGAAAACAACAAAATTCTGTAAAGCAATTATCCGTCAATAAAAAAATAAATTAAAAAGAAAAGAGTTAAATCTTTTTAAGAAAATGAAAAAGTTCTAGAGATTCATTGCACAACAATGTAAATAGATTTAATACTAGTAAACTATACATAAAAATGGCAGTGATGGTAAATTTCATATTATGCATATTTTACCATGATTTTTAATATTTTTACCCCAATTTTAAATAATAATTATATATCCCCCTCAAAGTGGGCAAAGTACTTGCATAGATATTTCACCAGAGAAGATATACAAATGGCCATAAGCACATGAAAATATGCTCAATGTCATTAGTCATTAGGGAGATGCAGATTAAAACCAAAATGAGTTACCACTTCATACTGACTAGAACAGCTATCACTAAAAAAGAAAAGGATGAAAAGAGGTGTTGGCAAGGAGGTGAAGAAATTGAAACCCTTATACATGACTAGTGGGATTTCTAAATGGTTCAGCCACTAAGGAAGTTTCACAGTTCGTCCAAAAGTTAAACACAGAATTACCATATGATGCAGCTGGTCTTCTCCGAGGAATTGAAAACAGTGCTCAAACAAAAACTTGTACACAAATGTTCAGAGTAACACTATTCACAGTATCCAAAAGGTGGAAATAATACACATATTCGTTAAAGGACAAATGGATACAAGAAATGTGGCATATCAATTCAATGGAATATTATTTGGCCATAAAAACAAATGAAATTATGGCACATGCTATAATATGGATGAGCCTTGTAAACATTACACTAAGTGAAAGAAGCCAGATATGAAAGGCTATGTACTGTATGATTCCGCTCACATTAAATATCCAGAAGAGGCAGGGGCTGGCAGAAGGAGAGAATGGGAAGTGACTGCTAATGGGTACAAGGTCTCCTTTTGGGGTGATGAAAAGTTCTGAAACCAGAGAACGGTGATGGTTGCACACTGTGTGAATGTACTTAACTCCACTGAAGTGCACAACTTAAACTGGTTAAAATGGTAAATTTATGTCTTATACATTTTACCACAATAAAAAAAATCATTAAGGATATAAAAGAGTTTTACAGCATAGTTAAAAAGCTTGACCTTCTCAACACATATAGAACATTACAACAAACAACTGCAGAATACACTTTCAAGTCCATGCAAAACAGCTACTAAGATCAATCTCTCTCTGGATGAGAAAGTAAGACGGTCAGTTGCAAAGAAGTCAAATCATACTGGGTAAATGAACAACAGCCACCAGGCCAAAAGATATATACCAGAAAAGGAAAAGAGAGACGGAAGAGAAGGGAAGGGAATGGGAGGGGAGAGGGAAAGAAAGGGAGGAAAGGAGGGAAGGAGGGAGGACAGGAAGAAAGATGGAGAGAAAGAAAGACATGCCCAGAACACTCCAAAGCCAAGCTGTTTTGGCTTTGGAGTGATTTGGGACCTCCAAGTTCTCAGTTCCTCCCTTCCTCCCACCAACATTTGGATCAAAAGGGCCTCCAAGCCTGCCCTTGACCCAAAAATCTGTTCCCACAGCCTCTGTCTCCAATCAGAAAAGAATTATGATTGGGCGGGCCACAGCCCCATTCCAAGGCCTTCTCTGCAGGTCTAGTGTGACCTACCTGAGGTCAGAACAATCCCAGCCTGTCTTTAAGTCTTCCCCTTCTCAAAGCAGAATGAAACAGGCCAAGCAGAAAGAAAGTAGATGTCATCCTTCAGAGCAAGGGAAGGGACCAGTCAAAAGTCTTTTGGACAGGAAAACCCTCATCACTATTTGCAAATCTAGACTAAACCTGAGTTGCACTTGGTGCTCCTTCCAAGTTCTAATATATGAGGCTTGTTCACCATCTAAGAATGGGCAGGGCCTCCCTGCCACTGCCAGTCTTCAGAATAGTATGCTGACCCGTGCATTTGTCCCTCAAGTCCTCCACCATCTGGCCCCAACACACCTCCCCAGCACTCCCACTGCTAAACCTCAAGCAGCCCAAGTGTGAGAGAAATTAAGCTTTTCTTGCAAAACAACTTATCTTTGTTTCAGCTTGGAGGTTCATAGCGCAGCTTCTCCCACCATCTCCTCCCGCCTCTCCTGGTCTCATCCTAGAGACTTCTGCTCTCACCTCAACATTGACTCCATCAACCAGTGCTAGTGACTGCACATCCACAGTACATTTATAATCTCTCTCCTTGTCTCCATCTCCAAGTCTAACCCAAGCCCCCATTCTCTCTTGTCTGGAGGCTAAGCTCACCCTCCTCTGACATCCTTCCCTTCCAATTCACCCTGTCATGAGGAATGAGCATTCCCTACTCCCAGCTAAGGCCATTCTCCATCTATGCCCTGCTGTTCATCTCAAGGAAAGCTTCAATTTTCCCTTCTCTCTCCTGCATCATCAGTTTCTCCTTGCCTGCCTAGTAGATCCTAGTGGCATATACACAACACCCTAGTCAGATTTAAAACAGTCTCTCCTAAAAACAAATATTGTATTTTAATGCATATTATGTGGCATCTAAAAAAATGGTACAGATGAACCTGTTTGCAGGGCAGGAACAGAGACACAGAGAACAAAATGTGTACACAGAGGGGGAAGGAAAGGTTGGGATGAGTTGGGAGATTAGGATTGACATATTATGACCAACCTAGATAGCATATGGAAAAGCAGAGATATTACTTTGCCAACAAAGGTCCATCTAGTCAAGGCTATGGTTTTTCCAGTGGTCGTGTATGGATGTGAGAGTTGGACTATAAAGAAAACTGAGCACCAAAGAATTGATGCTTTTGAACTGTGGTGTTGGAGAAGACTCTTGAGAGTCCCTTGGACTGCAAGGAGATCCAACCAGTCCATCCTAAGGGAGATCAGTCCTGGGTGTTCATTGGAAGGACTGATGCTGAAGCTGAAACTCCAGTACTTTGGCCACCTCATGCAAAGAGTTGACTCATTGGAAAAGACTCTGATGCTGGGAGGGATTGGGGACAGGAGGAGAAGGGGACGACAGAGGATGAGATGGCTGGATGGCATCACTGACTCAATGGACATGAGTTTGAGTAAACTCCAGGAGTTGGTGATGGACAGGGAGGCCTGGCGTGCTGCAGTTCATGGGGTTGCAAAGAGTCGGACACGACTGAGCGACTGAACTGAACTGAACTAGTGTATTAACACACACTACTATGTGTAAAACAGATAGCTGCTGGGAATCTGCTGTAGAACACAGGGAGCTCAGCTCAGTATTCTGCGATGACCTTGATGGGTAGGATGGCGATGGGAGGTTGGAGGGAGGACCAAGAGGGAAAGGATATATATATATACATATGGCTGATTCACTTCATTATACAGCAGAAACTAACACAACATTGTAAAGAAATTATACTCCAACTTAAAAAAAAAAAGTCCCTGCTAGACCCCTCCAGCCAGTGGCTCACTTCAGGATCCCATTCAAAGCCAAATATTGCAAAAGAATTCTCCACAGCCTCTACTTCCTCACCTCCTATCCTCACCTCCACCTACTCCATCCTGGCATTTGGCCCCTCCACCTAAAGTACTTTTGTAAAGGGCTCCAATGACCTTGACCATCCAATGACAATGACCCACCAATGGCCATTCCAATCCCAAAGGCTGTTTTTCTGTTATTGTCTTTCTTGACCTCATGACAGCCTTTTATATAGTTGGCCACTTCTTTCTCCTTGAAACACTTTCTTCTCTTGGCTTCTGAGACACCACACACTCCTGGTTTTCCTCCCATCTCCATGGCTGCTTCAAAATGTCTCCTTCTGCTCTGCTTGTTGCTGCTGCTACTGCTAAGTCACTTCAGTCGTGTTCGACTCTGTGTGACCCCCATAGACGGCAATGCACCAGGCTCCACCATCCCTGGGATTCTCCAGGCAAGAACACTGGAGTGGGCTGCCATTCCCTTCTCCAATGCATGAAAGTGAAAAGTTCTTGACCTCTAAATAATGCCATGACCCACAACAAGGTCACCAACCTGCCGCTCTCCCTGAGGCACTCAGCCAGTCCCATGGCTTTCATTCCATCAAGATGACAGCGACCTCGTCACCCCATCACTCTCTGGCATCCCAGATTCATTTATCCCACCACCTCCTTGGCAACACCCATGTTCATGTCCAATAGGCATCTCAAATACAATATGTCAAAAATGGGACTGGAGCCCCAGCTCTCCCACTCACCACACCTTCCACCCACCCACAGAATTTCCCTTCTCATCTCAGGAAGTAGCACCCCCATCGAGCCAGATGTTGAAGCCATTCTTCCTCCTCTCCCTGATCAGCCCATCAGCAAGTCCCATCAGGCTCATCCTCTACTGATCTCGCTCATCTGTCCCTTCTACCCTTGTTCACTGCCCTGTCAGCCCAAGCTACCATCACCTCCCTCCTGGACTCAACAGCCACTATGAAACAGTTTTCCCGTCCTCCAAAAGTTAAATGCAAAAATACCACTGGACCCAGCAATCCATTCCTAGGTATACACTCAAAAGAATTGAGAGCAGCTTCTCAAACAAGAACTTATGCGAAGTAAAACAAGTCAGAAAGAGAAAGACAAATGCTATATGATATCACTTAGATGTGGAACCTAAAAAATATAACAAGCCAGTGAATAAAACAGAAAAAGAAGCAGACTCACAGAACAAACTAGTGGTTACCAAGAAGGGGGAGGGCAATAGAGGGGTAGGAAGACAAAAGGGTTATTATGGGATTACATGAAGTCATGCATGGGAAACTTCTGGAAATTGTAAGCACTATATGAATTTAAACAATCTTTCATTCAGTTTAAAAATAATTTAAAAAATTTTAAAAACCTTTATACCAGTGTTCATAGCGCTGTTCACAATAGCCAAAAGATGAAAACCAGTCCACTGGCCCCTCTGCCTAGAAGACTTTGTCCCTGGTCCTTCCGTGACTGGCTCCTGCAGGTCTCTGCCCCAATTGTGCCTCCTCTGAAAGGCATTCCAGCCACCATCACACCCGCCTGTTGATTCCCTTCAGAGACCTATCACTATTTGTAATCACCTGTTGACTTGTTTATTTTCATCTCCTTTAACTAGAAGGTAGGCACACTGAGGCAGGGGTTCTCTTTCCTTTTCATTTATGGAACGCAGAAGGTGTCGGCCCCTACAGTCCAAATGCCCCTCCTACAGGAAGCCTTCCCAATTCCTCCACTAGGCTGTGCCCATCTGGGAGTGTGCACCAACTCCCTCTGCCAGTCCCCATACTGGCTCCCGCTCTGACCAGAGCCACTTCTGGGGGCCCTAGCAGGCCCTACATTCCTGAGATCCCCATCTTCCCCCAGGCACTGAGTCTCTGTGGAACAACGGTAGCATGAGAAGAGGGAGGGATGGGGTGAGCACAAAGCAGGCATTGCCACTTTCAGGAAAGCTCCCAGTGATGCCAATGGCCCGATTCTGGGCTAAACGCTCTACAACTGCTGTCTCCTTAAATCTCACAGGGACTTTCTGATGGAGAAACTGAGGTTCAGGGAAGTCAGTAACTCACCTCAGGTCACACACTATCGTGTGAAAAATAAAGAGGATTACAACTCAGACCTCCTGCTTTTGGTGTTTTGCAATACTGCCTTAAGAAAGAAACGGATCTTCAATGTCTGTTGGCTGTGAGTATGAACAATCCTACTGCACCCACGTCTAACGTATGAAGGTAGTAATGTTTCTCTTCAACTTTAGGCAGAAGGTGGTGCCATGGGCAGCTAAGGCCCACCAAGCTCAAGAATATTCTCGACCTGGGCTTTACTGACTGCTGCCCTTGTTAGCAGCTCTCAACCAGGGGAAGAGGCACCCAGGGCTTAACACAGCAGTGACTGGGTCCTGAGATGGCCCTTGGCCCTGCTGAGCATAGGGATAGGAAGAGGAATGTGTGCTTAAAGCTCCTTTTAGGGTACGCCAGCAACACCTGCTCTCTGCAAACAGTAAGCAGTCTTGGGGGAGCATCAGCCCATTAGTGAGCATTAACTCTGGTGACATTCCCATGGAATCCACACATCTCTCCTGTTCCACACTCAGGCTGACAGCCCTGGCAGACAAAACCAAAGCTGTCGCACAACTAATTTTCGTGTCAAGGCCATCGAGGCTCTCACTCACCCCAGGCCAGGCACCCAGCGTGCCCACGCCTGCTCAGGCTGCCATCAGGGCAGGTCCTTCATATTCTTGATCCTCCAGGGATCTGCAGGCTCGGCCTTCAGACTCTCCATCATTTAAATTTTAATATTAATGATGAATATGATGGTGATGATTATGTAATAATATTATTCATAATAAATACTTTACTAAGTGCCAGACCCTGACACTTGGTGGTACCTCTCCCAGGTCTCCCCAGGACACTATGGGGAAATCACCATTCACACCTCACAGGTGTAGAACCCGAGACTCAGAGTGCTGGAGTCTTGCCCTGGGTCACAGAGGTGCCACCTGGAGGCAAGAGTGGAATCGGAAGTTGGGTCTCTCCCAGCTCCTTCTTCCACCCTGAGTGTCCTAGACTTTCCTGGTTACCTCCAGAAGAGATGGAACCGGAACCTGGTTACCTCCGGAACCGTTCACATGGGCCTATTACTCCCATGAGTCACTGAAATATCCCCAATCCAGCAGAGGTGCTCTGACCATCCCAGGGTGAGCAATGATGGCACAGTGATCAGTGAGGCCAGACGGGGTGATGGGGGACACAGAAGGGGAGGATGGAGATGGGGGGTCTAAGCTCACAGGACATGCAGACCACCAGCTACACTTACCACCTGAGGGAGGGCAAGAGAGCCCAGAGAGGGGGTCCCCGGAGCAGACAGAGGAAAGAAGAAGGAGTTATTGAGCCACAAGCAGCACTGAGATGCCCAGGGCCCAGAAGAGGCACAGGCTCACAGCCTAGGGTACCCCCCATCACTTCTCTGTTTGCCTAGTGGAGGATGGAGATGATGAAAATGCCTCTTGATGGCAACCTACCATTTGAGGGGAAGGGGGTGCCTGGGGCATGGCCCTTCAGCAGGGCTGCAGTCAGGCTTATAGCACGAGGGGTAGGAAGAGCAGGTGATCTTTTAGCAGCGTCTGGCGTGGACACGGCTAGGGGCACATATCTTATTTAGCACATCCTAAATTCCTGTACTTCAGTTGTTCTTATGGCGCTGCTTGGGGGTGAGGACCCAGGCAGGTCTCAAGTGGATACAACTAGAGTAAGGCCAAGTCTAGAAGCCAAGTGGCCTGACTCCCAGGTCTGCTAAATAAACATAGGCCAGCAAGCGAGAGGTCTCAGGAAGGAGGCTGGAGAAAGGGCTGGCCCTTGGACAACCTGGGATAAGTCAGTGAGAGAACATACCCCGGTTCGGCCTCCCCAACTCACATGTCCGTGCAGGTCCGTGTTGAGCAGCATCAGGGCACAGGTAAGCGTGTGGATCCCATCTAAATCAGAGATAGAGGCACCCTCAGTGTAAGCATCCAGCTCTTTCTCAACTGCAGCCACCCACTCATCTCCTGCCAGAGCCAGCCTTCAGGCCTTAGAAGAGGCCAGCCACCTGCCAACTGCATGTCAGGGCCCAGGGCCTGCGTGATACTCCATGCCCCACCCCTCTACAGCATCAGAGCCACTCCCCTGACCCAGGTCAGGAAACACTCTTCCCTTAGTGGGGGACCCGACCACCCTGGGCCTGTTCTAGCCCAGATTCCTGCCTCCTATGGCCAAACTCACCTTGAATCTCATACCCAGGAAAGGCTCTGGGTCCCAGGCTATACCCCTTCCAAGGCCCATGTCTCCTCTAATAACCAGCCTAGCCCCCCAGTTCCTGGGACTCAGGTCCACCCATGGGACAAGAGGGTGCTGGACCCAGGACTCCTGCCACACTATCGATCAGCACTGTGACAGGGAACCACAGAGAAGGAGGGCACAGAGGACTGACTCCAGGGCACAGAGGACCCAGAGGACTTTCAGGCACAGGGAGTAGCAACAGGCCCGACAGTGGGAGGTGCCTTTTCCAGCAGACAGGCCCCCTGCCACACGCCATCGTGCCTTCACCGATGTTTCTCAAGCAGGACAGAAGTGGCAGGTGGATCAAGGGCAGGAGGAAGCCAGGGCCCAACTGGGGGGCAGGGGCGTGGGGTGAGGCGTCAGGAGCACAGGGTGAGGCGTCAGGGGCACGGGGTGAGGCATCAGGGGTGCGGGGTGAAGCATCAGGGGTGTGGGGTGAGGCGTAAGGGGCACGGGGTGAGGTGTGAGGGGCGCCAGGTGAGGTGTGAGGGGCGCCAGGTGAGGTGTGAGGGGCGCCAGGTGAGGTGTCAGGGGCGTGAGGTGAGGCATCAGGGGCACAGGGTGAGGCGTCAGGGGCACAGGGTGAGGCATAAGGGGCACGGGGTGAGGCGTCAGGGGTGTGGGGTGAGGCGTCAGGGGTGTGGGGTGAGGCGTAAGGGGCGCGGGGTGAGGCGTCAGGGGCATGGGGTGAGGCATCAGGGGTGCAGGGTGAGGCGTTAGGGGCACGGGGTGAGGTGTGAGGGGTGTGGTGTGAGGCGTCAGGGGTGTGGGGTGAGGCGTTAGGGGCACGGGGTGAGGTGTGAGGGGTACCAGGTGAGGTGTCAGGGGCGCGAGGTGAGGCATCAGGGGCACAGGGTGAGGCGTCAGGGGCGTGAGGTGAGGCATCAGGGGCGCGGGGTGAGGCATCAGGGGTGCAGGGTGAGGTGTAAGGGGCGCAAGGTGAGGCGTACCTTCCGAAGTACTGTCATCAGGGTTACACTGGCAGTACCGGCGGGAGAAGTGCGTCAGGACCCGCTCACGCTCCTGCGTCTCCCCCATCAGCGGGAATGCCTTCAGGAAAGTTCTGGAGGGTGATGCAAGGGTGCTGAGGGCCTCCCAGACCCCTGAGTCGTCCAAATCCTCACTCTAGGTAGGAGCCCCCACCCCACACAGACACCACCCAAGCCTGCCTGAGGAGGCTGAGGCCCCAGAGCCCCAGCATCTGGGCCCAGGAGGAAACCCTGAGCCCCCTGACAGCCTCTGGAGTGTGGAGTTTCAACCCTCATCACCCTTCAGGGCCCTTTTGGAAGGAGACGGGGGCAGATTGTGAAGAACAGAGGCTGACCAACACCCCAGTGCCAGCCTCCGCCCCACTCCTCACTCCCTCCTCCGCGGCTGGGCCCAGGCCACCCACACCGCTCCCCCGGAGCGCTCTCCCTCAGCCCTTCCCACCCCTCCCAGATGCGATACCCCTCACGTGATGGCCCCAGGCCCAACCACCTGGGCCCCTTCTACTCTCCCACCTCAAGTCTGAGCCTCCTCTGCTGGAGAGCTCTGAGTTCCCCTCAAGGCCAAAAGTCAAAGGTCACCAGCACTCAGGGGTCCCTAGCAGAGAATACCAAAACCGGAGGGGCCGGGAGATGGGCCTGGGGTCCATCACCTGGCGCCTAGGCACACCCCTCCTTGGGAGGGGAAACAGGAGGCTGAGACAGTTTGGTCCTCTATCTGTCCTGGGTTCATAAAACTAGCTTGTTCCCAATTTTGCTGTGGTTCCCTTGGCTTCTGTTATGCCCACTATCCTCCCTCAAACTACTTCTAAGACACCCTGGGACCCATGAACCCCATTTTGGCCAGTCTTTACCTTCGGAAGTTTCCCAAAGCATGGAAAACTGCAGACCACTCTCTGATTCAATCCCAGTCAGTCAACAGCTATACAAAAACATTCCATCCGCCTTCTGGTCCTCCTTTCTCTGTCTCTCCTGTTTCCTGTTCTCTTCCTTGCATCCGGCCCCTCCCTCTTCTCCTCACACTCCACTAACACCATCCCCCATCCCAACCATAGCCTGTCCTACCTATGAGCCATGCATCCCAGGTGGGGCTCGCCAGCCCAAACACCCCTTCCTTGGGGGTCTTCACCAAGCTCCAACCAAACTCTCAGGCTATCCCCAGGATCAGCCTCACAGATGGCCACCCCCTTCTCTCTCTGTATCTTGGCATCACCAGCCCTTCTGCTCTATCCTCTGCACTTCTCACACCAATCATTCCTCGAGCCCTGTGGCCCAACTTCAGGCCTCATCCTCTCCTACTTGATCCTCCTCAGGAGACTCTGGATCAAAGGCCACCAACACAGTGTTGCCACCACTGCCTCCCCAAACCCTGCTTTACACCCAGCACCTGCTGTGGCTCCCCAGGGCCTGTGCAGTTGAGTCTCAATCTATTGGGCTGTATATTCAAGGTCCTCCAGCCCAGCACCCAGGCCTCTGATCGCAAGCTGACCCACCAAACACCTTCCCTGCTGGATCATCCAGTGTGAACCTGACTCAGCTCAGGATAGAGCAGCTTTCGAGCTGACAGACACTTCCACTGAGAACAGTGAAAAATGCCAGACAGAATACATCTCTCTTAAGCTATCAGAAAACCGCTGATGCAACAGACACCAATGGGACCAAGATCCCAGGGGGTAGAGACCTCAGGGAGGTAGGCCGATCTGCAGTTCTCCCCGGGGACACTGCCGATTACGGACACAGGGCTGAGGCAGAACATTCAGTGGCTTCACGGAGCTGGAGAGACTTCAGGGGCTATAAACATGTGGCCAGTTTTCCCTGTGAGATATTTGCCAAAGTCTAAAGATGGAAGGGGCCGTACGCTGAAAAGCTAAGCTTTCTGCCTCTCTGAGAAGCATATGGATTTGGTTTTTGCACAGGCTTGCCGCATTGAGGAGACAAAATTGTAATTTAGGACCCACCAAAGGGAGAGGCCCCAGTGAACACACCAGGATCCCAGTGGAAAGCCCTGCAGCCCTTGCCCTGTGATCGGGTTGAACTCTGAGCCTTACCACACTTCAGAGCGGCTGCTCCCCAGCTCAGCCCTGGATAGACTGGGACTGTACCCGCCCTGTTCTCCCCTAGCTGCCTGGACAAGCAGAAGGTACACCCCCCAGAGGAACACATAATGATCTAGAGCTACTGTAATTTTATGGACAATGTACAGGATCTAATAAAAAATTACTAAGCACACAGAGAAATAGGATAGATGATGGAAAACCAAGAGAAAAACAATTGAACCAGATACAGATGAATCAGATAACACAGATACCGTGATAAGCAGACAAGGACTTTCAAATAATAACTGTGACTAATACGTTCCCAAAAAGAGAGGGAAAGATGGAGAAAGTAAGTAAAAATAAATGAAAAGATGAGGACTTCTCCCCCCAGAGAATTGTTGCAGTTGTTCAGTCGCTAAGCGGTGTCCGATTCTTTGTGACCCCATGGACCGCAGCATGCCAGGTCTCTGTCCCTCACCAACTCCTGGAGTTTGCCCAACTTCATGTCCATTGAATCGGTGATGGTGTCATATCTTTTTGCCTTTTTATACAGTTCTCGAGGGTTCTCGAGGCAAGAACACTGGAATGGCTTGCCTTTCCTTCCTCCAATGGATCACGTTTTGTCAGAACTCTCCACTATGACCCGTCCTTCTTGGGTGGCCCTGCAAGGCATGGCTCATAGCTTCATCGAGTTACGCAAGTCCCTTCACCAACGATAAGGCAGTGATTTAGAACCTACCAAAAAAGTTTTTTAACAAAATATAACCTCTAGATCTGAAAAAATAAAACAATAGAAAGTAAAAACTCTGGGGAGGGAGGTGGGAGGGAGGTTCAGGATTGGGAACACATGTACACCCGTGGCGGATTCATGTTGATGTATGGCAAAACCAATACAATATTGTAAAGTAATTAGCCTCCAATTAAAATAAATAAATTTAAATTAAAAAAAAAGAAAGTAAAAACTCAATAAATGGGTTTAGCAGTATATGAGACACAGAGGAAGAATAAGTGAATTGGAAGCAGGTCAGTAGAAAATATCCCAATGGAAACAGAGAAAATAAAGGGAAAATACAGTTTCTAAAAATATGAGAGACACACGGGAGGTAAACAGGTATAACACACATGGACCACCCCTCGCTCGGCTCAGAGTCCGCCATCCCTACCTGCGAGGGCTCTGGCCTGGGCTCAGGTCCCTGGCACCAGGCTTCATCTTCCCATTGCCTGCCCTCTGCTCCCTAGGCCTGCACTTGCCCTTCCTGAGGGCTACTCTCCGGGTCCAAACATCAACAGGACATGAGATCAAACTGACCATGTCCAATGTCATTTTGACCATATCTCCCTCAGTGATTTCGGGGAACTGGCCCACACTTTCTCCGTTTATAAATGGGAGAGTACCACCCACCTCACAGGGGTGTCACTAAGGTGCCGTCAGCAGGGTGTGTCAAGGCTATGCCTCCTGAAGGGTCACCTCTGCACTCCTTCACCTTGGCAGTGCCCCCCATGAGCCAGCACTCAGCGAGTCTCTGCACTGTGCTGCTCTCTTGGGCCCTTCCCCACAGCCTCCCCAGAGGGCTCAAGAGGGCTTGCCCAAGGCTGCACGGCAAGTCCACACTACAGCTGTCAGGAGGATCCAGATGTATCGCCTGTGGGCACCACCCAGCCCAGCCGCACTGACCTGAGCGCTCGATCCAGAGTCAGGCCCGAGAAGTCAAAAAAGCTGAGGTACTCCCCAGCCACCAGCCTGCTGAACTCGTTGCTGCCAGGAGAGCAGGGGGTGTCCATTAGAAGCAGGGCACAGCAAACAGTGGGGGCACATGGGCAGTGGGCCCCTGGGGACCCTGACCCACCCACTCAGACCTGTCCATCCATCCCTCTGCTGCCTCCCTTGCTGGCCAACTGGACTCTGACAGTTCAACCTTGGGCCAGGGTGTGCTCAGTCCCTCAATCGTATCCAACTCTTTGCAACTGCATGGACTATAGCCCACCAGGTTCCTCTGTCCATGGGGTTTTCCAGGTAAGAACGCTAGACTAGGTTTCCATTTCCTTCTCCAGCGGGCCAGGGTGTGAGAGGGTCAATAAGGCTTCCTGGAGGAGCTGATGTCTCATCAAATACCTTCAGGAAAGTAAGAGCCAGCCAGGTGAAGGGAGTAGGGTGTGGGATGATATACAGTGTCCCCAGTAGAGGACACTATCCAGAAAGATACCAGCAGGGCCATGTGGCAGGAGCTGGAAAGCAGGAATGGGGGCAGCAGGAGATGAGGCAGGGATCTGGGCCTGGGCCAAGGCAAGGATTGAGACTTGATTTGGAAGAGTTTGAAGCAGGAGGTGAATGAGAGGGTCAGATCTGTATTTGGAACACTGCCTGCAGAGTGGAGACCTACTGAGAGCTGGCAGGAGCTGTCCACGAGAGAGACGGAAAGGGTGGGAGGAGGGATGTTTCTGAGGCAGAATCCAACAAGACACGGGGAGGGATGGAGTGGGTGTGGGACATGACCAAGTAGCCCCTAGGGTGGTGCCCAGAGCCCAGGACAACAAGTGGGTCTAGA
Organism: Bos javanicus; assembly: GCF_032452875.1. Lineage (NCBI taxonomy): Eukaryota > Metazoa > Chordata > Mammalia > Artiodactyla > Bovidae > Bos > Bos javanicus. The sequence continues at coordinate 50,517,876 of NC_083874.1, read as the reverse complement.
AGCACCTACATGAGAGTTGTCTGACCCTAACTGGTAAGCGTAGGAAGGGGGACAAGCCTGTAGGAAGGGCTCAGACAGGCCAGCAGACCCAGTTCAGAGACCTGAGGAGAGCCCCTCTCAGGGTGAGCTGAAGAGACAGAAACCTCGTGCAGGAGACAGACAGGAGCCACAGCCGTAGGGTGTGGTGTCCTGGAGGCCAAGGAAGAGAATGTCAAGACCGGGGTGATGCATTCTCGCCAAGAGAGAGAACATAATTCTACCTCAGTCCAATCAAGCCCCAAGCTCTCCCTCCTGTTTCCTCAACAAATACATGGCATTACCAAAAGGGGGGGGGCCTGGCAACTGCTGTTGGCTACAAGGGACCTAAGAAACATACTGGCCAAATGTAATCAAAGACCTTATTTGTGTGCTGATTTGAACAAACATTTTTCAGACAACCAGAGCAAATTAAACATTGACTGAATGTTAGAGATACTAAGGAATTTTGTCAGAAATTATGACTATCTAAAAAAAAATCCTAGTCAGTTAGAGACACATACTAAACATTTATGGATCATATGATAGAGTCTGAAATATGGTTTAAAATATTCCAGCAAATGTGAGGGGAAGCTGTGGTGGGAAGAGATCAAACAAGAATAGAAAAATGTTGATAACTGTGAAGCTGAATAATGGGTACAAGGAGGTTTAAGGTATTACTTTCTCTGCTTTCGTGTGTGCTTGAAATTTTCATCATTGAAAGTTTAATTGAAGAAGAAAGGAGTGGCAGGTGTGTCGAGGCTGTTGAAGGGGAGAGAGTTGAGGCCACCATATTCAAAGAGACCAGGCTGCTACTGACTCTAGCAAGAGGGGCTTGTGTAGGGCAGTGGGGGACCAGGAAGAAGCCAACCTGGAGATGGTGAGTGTGCAGAAGGGGAGAGGACAGAGGCCACCCAGAGCAGAAGACAGAATTTTGGCTGTGAAGAGGCAGGGGGAGGAAGTACATTTGAGGAAGGATTTTTGTTTCAGATGGGAGATGGTTAAGCACAATTAAATGCTGATGAGAAAACTCATGAAGACAGAATGGTTGAAAAGACAGGGGAGGGTGGGGATCAACTTTAATGAAGGAGGATGTCATTAGGTTGGGGGTCTGTAGTCCAGTGGGAGAGGCGAGGGTGCGGGCAACATGATTTGGGGGGAGGCCCAGGCAGGAGCACTGTGGGGGCTAAGGAGGGTGGAAGAGGTGGGAGTGGGGAGAAGAGGGGTGTCCTCAGGACCTCCTGTGGCCCGAGGCCCCGTCAACTCTAACTTGGGGTCTAGAGCCTGGGCTAACTCTCTTAGCCTGGGAGCAGCCCTCGCTGGAGGCCAGGCCTGCCTCTGTGCAACCTGAAGGCTTATGTGGGTGTGGGGGCCCCTCTGGAGGACAAGGCAGACAGACAAGGGAGGCGGGCGTGCTGGCGGCCAGACCTGCTCATGACACACCGACTGACTTCACAGCTGATGTCCCCCACCCCCGGGACTTAAACCTGGCTAGTTCCCTGAGTCCAAAGACCCGGGCTTGTATGTAGGCAGTCCCCCTCTTCAGCTGGTCCCAATAGACAGTGAGTGGGGCTCAGTGAGGGTCAGGGTCCCCTTGCCCAGCTCCAGGGTCCCAGGCAGTCCTTGTTCAGACCAGGCGCTCCTCTGTCCCTGGCCTCATTAGTTCACCCACGAGACCCTGCCTGGCTGCTCCGTCCTTGCCACTCTCCCAGCCCCGAGGGGCCCCCCAACCCTACCTCCCCTCCCTAGGAGCAGGGGCCCTTGCCCAGGCAGCCCAGAAAGGAAATGGATTTAGGGCAAGGCCCAGAATGAGGACAGAGGCAGTTCTTGGAGACTGTTGGGAGCCCCCAGCACTAGGCACCCCTGAGGGAAGTCACCACATCACCCTGGGCTGACACGAGGTTTGCTTGGGGTGGGGGATGGAGATGCAACTCACTTCTTGCCCAGCTGCCGGGCCACATCGCAGCGCTGAAAGCCCTCCAGGTGGTAGAGCCGGCGCGCCAGCCGGCGGGCAGCCTCACTGACGCCCTGGCCCCCATTGGCCAGTGGGTCTGTGCTGCCAGACTCCAGCCCCTCTGAGCTGCTCAGCTCTGAGTCCGAGTCCGACAGGCCATCCTTCAGGCTGGGGTCGCTGAAGAGGGAAGGCGGGGTGGGGATGAGGGGGTCAGAGACCCTTGGGCAGGGGCTGGAAGGTCTCCCAAGACCAGGGAAAGAAGCTCCACTGCATCAGGACAGAATCAAGTTAGACCTCCAGAAAAACCCTCAGAGGAAACCATTAGATGATCAGCCCCCTGACCCCACCCAGGCTGGAAAGACCTGGAAGGGCAGGATGGAACCTCAGGCAGGGGGTGGGAGGTCTGGGTGCAGAGGGCCGTTCACTCTGGGCCCTGGCTTATCCTGACTCGTTTTGCCTCCTCTGGGTTCTCTCGGCTCCCAGCCCGGGCCCTGCCTCACCTGGCCGAGTTCAGCAGCTTGTCCGTGTCCTCCTCCTCCTCCTCCTCCTCCTCATCGTCCTCCTCATCCCCACGTGGGCCCAGGGGTCCGTCTTCATGGAAGCCGTTGGGCACCGCCGTGAGAGACAGGCGGCTCAGGACATTTTCGGAGCGGCTGCCGGAGATGGAGCGCCGCAGGGGGCTGCCGAGCACCCCACCACCACCAGCTGCTCCCATGTCCCCCTCAGACCCCATGTCCCCAGTGCCCAAGCCCGCACCCAGCTCAGGGCTGTCCCGGGCCCGCTGCTGGATGAGGGGCGTGAGAGGGGCCTCGAAGCTGACACAGCTGTCGCTCTCGTCCGTGAGGCTCAGCACGTCCAGGGAGTCCAGGCTGCTGTACTGGGTGCCCCGCAGCAGCTCCGACTCCACAATCTTCTCAAACGTGGCGCTGAAGCCGTCTCGCACATCTGGCTCTCCAGGGCCACCCGGCCTGTGGGATGTGTGGACCAGTCACCGTCCTGCCAGATGGCCCCTTACAGGTGCTAGGATGGCACCAGTCCATGTCTGGGAGCTCCCTGGGTGTGGGGACCTGGCAGGGATCGTGTCCTGTTTATTCTCTCAGCCAACCCTTACTGAGCACAGGTGCCAGATGCCAGGCTGGGTACTGGGGTACAGTTTGAAAGGACAGGCATGGTCCTGCCCCCCGCAGTGCCCACCAGGCTTGGCCCCCAGTCGGTATCATTCATCTAAATGAATGAGCGTGACTCTCACTCCTGCCTGGCCCAGGAGATGGGGAGGGGGCTCCTCTTTCCAGGCTCCCCATCACAGCTAGTGTCTCACTGGGTCACAGTTTTGCTGTCCCCACAAACTGGGTGGTTCTTAGCTTGGCTGCCCAGGCCTTGCCTTAATGTCACCTCTTTGGAGAAACTGAGGGAGGCAGGCCCAGACCACCCACCACAGTGGCCCCTCATTAGTGTCTATCCTCAGGGTGCCCCTTTATCTCCTCCTAGCCCCTCCCAGCCTGTCGCCTTCTGTTTATTCCCCTATTTACACCTGTTTCCCCCGCCACACACAAGGCCAGGGAGCACCCAGCACACAGGAGATCCTCTAAGTCTTGCCGAATGGTGCGCTGGGTGAATGAGCAGATGCCTGTCAGCCTGGAGGCCCACTCTGCTGCCTAAGCCCTGCCTTGTGCTGCCCCCCAGAGAGGCCCTGGCACCAGTGGTTTCCTCTGCCCAGAGTGCACTTCCCTCAAGCTGGAGCCTCCCTTCCACATCCCTTTCTCACTCTGATTGCCCTACTTATAACTGGGACCTACTCTCTTCCCCAATCCCTCTTTCTTACTTCAGTTTTTCCAAGGTACTTGCCCCCTTCCAACATACTATGTAATTATCTATTATTTTTATGATTTATTATCTGTCTCCTCACTAGACCATAAGCTCCATGAGAGTAGGAGTTTTTGTATATTCTGTTCACTGATGTATCCCCAGAACCTAAAATAGAGCAACACACACAGATGAAGCGAGGCCTCTTACCCACTGGGGAGACGCGCAAGTGAACAGGGAAGTCAGGCGAGGAAGGGGACTAAAAGAGATCAAAATAGAGACAAGGAGAGAGAGAGAAAAAAGAAGAGAAATAAGAGAGACAAGAATGAGGCAGAAAAGAAATACAGAGAGCACAGAAAACAGAGACAGAATAAGGGAGGCAGAGAGTAACAGATAAAGAGAGACAGAGAGAGAGAAACAGAAACAGCAAAAGAAAGAAGCAGGCTGAGCCCGGCCCATTTCAGACCTAATTTATAGGGCCCACCATTTGCAAAGAAGCACACCCTGGTCCCTTGGAGGATGTCCTGCTTATCCCCCAACCCCTGGGGTCTCACAGAGACTGAGTCAGATTTGGAGAATGAGGCAGTGCTCCACTCCCTCAAGGCACTCCTTGGACACTGCACCACCCCCACCACCATGCCTGAGATTTGATTCCTGCATGCTTCCTGGAGAAATACTGACCTGAGAGTGAAAAGCTGAGACCACAGCCATCACCCACTCCAGTCCCACAGGAGTTGAGAGGGCGGTCTCATTTAGAAAAGGAAGTAGGGGAAAGTGTCACACTGGGTCACAAGTAGGCTGCCCAGCAGGGGGCTGGGGTGGAAGCTGCCTCTACTGACCTCTGGGAGGACAGGAGGGAAGAGAAGGGCCACTGCCCTGGCCGCCAGAGCAGACACCCCAAATCTGCCCAGCAGCTCTCTCTGCCAAGCCCGTACGGGGTCCTAGAACAATAAGACAGAGTCCTGCCCTTGGGGGCTCATCCCATATCAGAACCATGAATGGTTCTCCCACATATCCCACCCTTTCATGCCCTTTCACACTTGTAGGGCAGTTTTGATAGGGGCTTGAAGACCATTAGCCCAGTCTGCAGACTCCCACTGCCCAACCTTCAGCCAGCCTCCAAAACTATACCACCTAAACACTAACAGCAGCTCCAAGAAGCCGCAGCCCCCTGCCTGCACCTCACGAGGCCCCACACCACACTAGGTCCTGCCCAGGTGGAAACCCTCATATGGCACACCCAGTACATGCAGGCATCTGACTCTGTCTTCAGACCTAGACACACTCCAGCTAGGAGTGTGTGACTCCAGCTAGGATGCATGTGACACATGCATCCACGTGCACACCCAAATGTGCCCCTAATGCACAGGCCAGGAACACCGACAGGCTCACACACTGTCATGCATGCATCAGTACACAGTACACATGGGGTGCATGCGTGCGTGCATGCCTGCTCAGTCATTCAGTCATGTCTGACTCTTTGCAACCCTATGGACCATAGCCTGCCAGGCTCCTCTGTCTATGGAATTCTCAAGGCAAGAATACTGGAGTGGGTTGCCATCTTCTACTCCAAGGGATCTTCCCCACCCAGCGATCGAACCTGTGTCTCTTATGTCTCCTGCACTGGCAAGCTGGTTCTTTACCACTAGTGCCACCAGGGAAGCCCCTGCAGCAGGGCACACTAAACCTTCTATATGCTTTCTTTTCTCAGCTCACCTTGGGGGCTTCTAAACATTCCCCTGAACCATCCCTACCCTCCTTGTCCAACTGGGACCTCTAAGATGCCAAGCCTCTCCACCTGCAGCTGGAGATAATAGAAATAGGGCTGTAACTCCAGGAAGTAGGACTTACTCCAATAAGTAGGAGTTCCTTGTCGAATTCCCAGATGGCACTCAAGGAGGAATAGCTGACAGAGATTAATCTACAAAACCTACTCTCTTTAGGTCAGTTCTCATCTCCAGGAAGCAGAAGGATGGGCCAGATGACCTCCCACATCAAGGCAGTTTGGAACTCTGATGCCCAGCCTGGGATGGAGGGAGTGTGGCCCTCAAGCTCTACATAGAAACAGCGGTGGAAGGGGAGGTGAGGAAGGGATGGGCTGGGAGTTTGGGATGACAGATGCAAATCATTATATATAGAATGGACAAACAACAATATCCTACTGTATAGCACAGAGAACTATAGTCAATATCTGTAATAAGCAATAATGGAAAAGAAAAGAAAAGAAAAAAGTTTTAAAACTTTTAAAAAGAAACAGCCGCTGGTGATTAGGGGCACTGAGAGTGGGGACACAACAGGCATGTTGGCCTTTGAAATCTCTCTTATAGCTCTATCCTCCCAAAACAGGGACATCAAATTCCCATTTCAAGTATGAGGAAAAGAAGAACCAGAAAGGCTAAGTGGCAAGGCCCAGGCCATGCAGCACTGGAGCAAATGTGGTGACCCCCATTCTGAGACTCCCACTCACCCCAGTGGAGGATCCTCAGTGTCTGGACAGAGGCTCCTGGAGGCATCGTCCCCCTCAGCCAGCCCACCAGCCCTCCACGGCCTGGGGTCTGTAGAATGTTCCAGAACGTTTGAGTCTGGCCCGAGGGCTAGGCCATTGGTGAGGGAGAGGCCAAGGCTGAGGCCATGGAGGGCCATGTCCAGGCCTTTTGTATGCCCCTTGGTGCCTGCCAGGGGGCCCCTCCTTGCATGCCCTGGGCTGGTGTGGCTACTGTTTAGGTCCTCACTGGAGGCCATTCCATTCTGGACCCCAGGTTCCTCCTCAGGTTCCAGGCTGGGGTCCCAGGTGGCACCATCTTCCCCAGGCAGTGTGGACAGAAGCGTATCCTCATCCATGCTTCTCCCCCTGCTGGCCGCTCTAGGGACTCCTTTAGACCTGGCAGCAGATGGAGAGAGAACGGGGTGGATCAGAAAGAACAGGTGCTGGGAGTTCAATGCCCAGTAGAACCAGCACCAGGCAGCCTGCCTGAGGACGAAGAGGTGGGCCCAGATGATCTTCCAAGGACGTCTTAGCTAGGGTCTTGGAGGAGTCTGAGTCTCACTGCCTTGCTCAGGCCAGCCCCACTCACCTCTCCCCTGACCCCCAGCCACCACTGTGCCCTAGTCCTACCTTCCCTGACCTCTTATGTATCTCTGCTGTGTCCTTCAGAAGTCACCAAAACCTCTAAGGAAGATCTGGGCTGGGCAGGACTAGGGAAAGGTCCAAGACTCCTCCAAGACCACTTCCTTTCCTGCTGGTGAGTGAAGGAACAAAACCCCAGGCCGACAGCAGGCAGCCACTTTGCCTCTTTCCATGTTCCCTCGTCCTGGCTCCAGGAGCCAGAGAAGTGTGCATGGAGAGCTCTGGATTAGGGTCTGCCTTTACAGGGAGTTAAGAGAGGAGGCAAGGATGTCAGTCAGAACAGAGGCCACCCCAGAGAAGCCAAAGCGAGGCCCGGTGGAGGCTATCCTGAGGCGCAGAACGAGGTGCTGTCCAGGGTGCTGAGCGGGGGCGGCGCCACCCGGGAGACTCAACGGAGATCGGGGCTTCCTCCACCACGCAGCGCCCAACGCTCTGGCGGTGCGAGAGGGAACTGGAGAGGGGGCGGGGGAGCTGGGGTTCCCTTCGACACTTGGCCCCCAGAGCTCACCCAGCCTTGAAGAGGGGCTCGTGAGGAGGCTGCCATGGGGCCCTCCAGGGGAGCCCAACTCACTGTGTGACCTTGTGAGGGTCCAGGTTGGGACTCCTCACTGCTCCCCCCAGGCCAACACCCCCTTCCCTCTGCCTGCTCCGGGTCTGTTTCTCCTCTGTAAAATGAGGAGACCCATTTTACCTGCCACCTCCACCCCATCCCTTTTTAAACACATCAGAACCAGCTCAGTTTCCCAGAGGCTTCCTGCCCAATCTCAGGTGGGAGGGCGGAGTGATGGGCTGTGTGCCTTAGCCCTCTCTGTCTGCGGCCATTTCTGCCCTACACCACCCCAGTGACCTCTGCCAGCAAGGACACAGACCAGTCCCTCCCAAGAACTCCCTTCCTCCTCTCTTCAGGCTTCAGCTTCCCCCAGCATCCCCACTCTCCTCTGGAGAAGAGGTGCTGGGGGTTCAGGAAAGGCTGGAGGAGGAAAATGACTGGTCAGCCTTCTGAGCTGCAGCAGAACAAGCTGTGGGTACAGCAACAGGGATTTAAGGGAGGCCCACACTTCCTACACTCACCTGGTCATCACCTGGAGGAACTTGTTAAATACAGGCCCTCCCCCAGGCCTCCTGAATCAGAGTCTCCGGAGAATGGGTCTAGTGACCTGTTACTCTTATCATACGGCAAGTTTGGGAAACACTGTGTTGGACTCCAGGAGAAACTTCCCACATAGAGATGAGCCCGGAGAGGAAAGTGAGCCTACTCTGGGGGCTCCTGAGCAATTGGAGGGAGGTCTGTCACCAGAGGACCACTTAAGGTTCACGTGCTCCTTGGTTTTCAAACATGGAGCAGAAGAGAGCAGGACTGATGGGGGATCTGGGGCCTCAGCACCCCCACCCCTGAGTGTTGCCTCCTAGAGTTCTGAAGACTGTGTGAGCAGAAGATTTTTACTCTAAAAAAAAGAGAAAACTTCCACAGACTTTAAAAAAAAGTGCCGAGCCAGGCTCCAGACTATCTGGGCCCTGATCCTAGGACGCTGGGGACCCCAAGGGGCTTGGCACTGAGTGAGGGATTCTTTCTGGTCTGCCCTAAATCCCTTGCTGCAGTTGCTATTTCAGTCCATTCCCTCAGGTTGTGTGCTCAGAGGAGGGAGAACAGGAGGTCATCGCCTCAGCTGAGACTCCTTGCAGGGAGGGAAGCATTTAGAAAGGGAAGAGGAGGGACAAGGAGGTCTATGGGCCTGCTGCCTGAGTTCTGGTCCTCTGGTCTGCTTTCTAGCCCACAGGCATGGGGGAGCACTGGATCTGGGGCACAGAGCATCAACCCAATTCCACCAGGATCCCTCAGGCTCCCATAGCCACACAGGGAGGCTGAGCCCAGCAGGGCGCAGTGCCTCCCCTTTGGCCAGGACTCTGCCTGAGCTCCCAGGGAAGCCTGACATTTGAGAGCATAAGTGGCTTCCCCTGGTGCTCAGTCTACACCAGCCCCAAAGCCAGGGTTGTGAACAAATCAAGGACCTCTTGGGAGGCCCCAGGTCACCCCCGATGCCCAGCAGCTGCCTCAGGCTGGCTCCAGCCCTACCTGCCCTGCCACGTCCTCCTGCAGCTGACAGCGTGATGGAGGTTCTGCCAACACCGGGCACGGGGCCGTGTCCTCAGCTTCTGGGGTGGACAGACAAGGGGCACATTGAGCTCCACTTTGGGCAGGGGCCCAGAGTCCCTGCCTGGGCTAAAGGCCAACTGAGCCCAGAAAAAGCTGAGCCAGGACCCCTCCCTCTCTTGCTAGACCCAAGGAAGGGTGCATACAGGGGGATCTTCCAAGCAGAATGTTAAATGATGCCCCAAATCCTTGCTCTGAATCACCATGTGCCCTGGGACTCATCACTGTCCCGTCTGACCTTTATGATCTTTATGAACCCATCTGCAAGACGGGGGGCATTACCTCCACTCTCCTTCCCCAGGGCTGGTGGCAGAACTTAAGGTCATGAGTGCTGAGAGGGTTGAGATCCAAGGAAGAACAAACACACTACAGAGGTCAAGGAGAGAGGCAGCTACAGCCCACTCTCTCTACTAACGCATTTGACATATGGGGAGACTGAGGCACAGAACCAGGAAAAGGTTTGCCTGAGGTCACAGGGTGAGTAGCTGCCTCGAGACTCAAGAGCAGCCTCTCTCTGCACCGGGATGGGCTGGGAGTACAGGATGAGCCCCCATTTCCCAGACCCTCCCATGGGATCATGGGCTCAAATCCTCCACCAGAAGCATCTACCCAAAGCAGTGGCCCTGCCCACTTCCAGCCCTGCCGGCAAGAGCAGGGGACAGGGGGACAGCTGGGCCACAGGGCACCCATGCCAAGGAGATGCCTGCAAATGACAGGCTGGCAGTGGCTACATCTCCTGCCTCCTCCCTCAGCCAGAACCAGGCCCCACTCCAGGCGGTGGCTCCGTGGACTGCCCTTGGGATAACCTTGGGCTGAGCAGCCTCTTTTTCAGCACCAACCAAGATGGGACCCAGGATGGTTAACAGAACTGTGGTTGGGCCAGGTCTCAGGTGTTCCTATAACAACCTTAGCCCCCTTCCCACTTCTCCCATGGCAGCTGGAGTTGTGAAAACACAAATTACATCACACCCCCTCCCTCACTGGTAATCCCATCGGCTCCCATCGCCAATCTGGCCTCCTCAGCATGGCCTAAAAAGGCTCTGCCTGAGCTGGTTCACGGCCCTCGGCCCATCCCCCACCCCAGCAGCCACACTGGCCTTCTTTCTGCTCCCTGAGCTCATTCCCACCTCAGGGCCTTTGCACCAGCTGTACCCTTGGCCTAGAATGCTCCTTTCCTAGATCTTTAAATGACTGCCTCTTCTGTCACTCAGGGCCTAACTCCAATGCTGTCTCTTCAGAGAGGTCCTCCCTGATTACCCAGCACTCTTTCACATTTCTTCACAGAGCACTGTGTCTGCTAAGCACCACTTAGCAGACCTGAAACTCCATTTTCCATTTGTTTCCTTATTTTCTGCCCGTCTCCCTCACTAGCTAGTGAGTTCAGTGAGGGTGGGAACTAGGTCACGTTCACTGCTGTCTCCCCCAGAGCCTAGAACAGGGCCTGGGAAACAGTGGTCACTTTTTAAATATTTGGCAAATGAAAACCTAGAGATTACCACCATCCCCACTGTAGGCAGAGGCTGAGAGAGGTTGAGGACCATGCTCAGGGTCCCAAAGGTGGAAAGTGACAAGGCTGGTGTCTGCTTAGAATCACACAGGACTGTCAAAGGGATAACTTCATAAAGTGCCTTCCATGCTGGGACCCAAGCCAGGGAGTGTGGGAAGCTCAAGAAAAGGGCTGGAGGGCCCAACATGTTCTATAAGACAGAGGGCAGATACGAAGGTGCAGGCGCCTGTGCACATGTCTGTGAGCAAGCATACAGTACAGCATTGGTGGGCACAAACACACACGCACACACACACTGAGACACAAAAACACACACGGAGGGAGGCAGCAGCCACTCAGAAGGTGGTCCCCCAGTGGGACGTGAGGTGGGATGAGGAGTCCTCAGGCCTGGGGCAAGGTCTAGGGCAGTTAGACCTACATCACTGGGCAGCTGGCGTTGAAACCATTCTGCTCTAGGAGAAGCCAGGGCAGGGAAGGGACAACCCACTGCTTCAGGCTAGAGCAGGGGGTGGGGGAGACAGGCACCCACAGCGACCACAGCCACACTGGTGGCGTCAGGTAGCTGAGTGGATTTGGGAGGAGATGGGGGAGTACAGGTGCACTTAAAAGAAACGGAAGAACATGAGGCAGAACTGGGGTAGGGGACCTGTGGTGCTGAGTACTACCCAGGACAAGCCAAATCTAAGAGTGGGTGGGATGTCCAAGGTAGGGTATATACGGGGACCAGGAGCAGAGAAAATCATTCTGGAATGTCAGTGTAGAGGCAACAGTAAGATCACAGTGTCCCAGAGAGCAGGGCTAGGAGCCAGGCACTCAGGTGTTGCCCTTCAGGGTGCTAGGGGAGCTTGGGCAAAGGAAACCCTTTTCTGGCCTCATTTCCCTGTGTGCATCAGAGATTCCCAACCATTTCTAACCCTGAGACCTCCTTGAGCATCTGATGGAGCTCTGGATCTTGCTCCAGACAGACTCACACAGTGCACAACATTTGTGTGTGTGTGTTGAGAGTCTTATGGACCCCTACAGCCCATCCATAGAAACTGGGCATGAACCCCAACCTGGACAATCCCCAAGGACCTTCCACCTCTGACACCATCCACTCAGAGTTTCATGAAGGCTGCTTGCAAGAAAAGGAAAAAAAGCTGGAAAACTTTCATTCTCAGCTCTATTCTCTGCCTCCTGGGAACCCAAGCTGAACACCCCCAGTGGTTCCACTGCCCTTCCCCCAAATTTGTGCAACACTAACTGATTCCCCAGCTCACCCAGATTTCAGCACATAAGCTGGAATCTTCACACATACACAAACACACAAGGATTGTTAAGTAAGGTAATCAGCGAAAAGGGCAGGTGTGTTGTAAGTGCTCAGAACAGACCTTGGCCAGCTGCACCCCATACCACTCACAGGGCCTGGGCCGGCCCAGCCCTGCGCACTCCAGGCTTCCAAGAGAACCTGCTGAGCCGCTGACAGCACAGGCACCAGGGAGGTGGGGCCCCTGGATCACACAGCTCACCATGCTGCCCCATAACTTCTGCCAGCTGATGAGTCTGGAGGCCTGGACCTTGCTGTCGCCCCAAAGCTATAAGCACACTTATAGGCACAGGTCAGCTGGGCGTGTGCTTCCTCCATGATCTGCCTGCCCAGGGCAGGATAGGCGTCCAGGATAGGCATGTCTAGCCAGGAGCCTTGAGAACTGCCCTGCTTCTACTCCCCAAAGTGACCCTAATCCCTCTACTCACCTGGTCTTCTTAGCTTGGACCACCTTGTGCAGCAACAAGTGCCTCAGATGGAACAGTCCAGGAGGGTGGGTCAGCGCCCTAACCCTGCAGTCAGACAGACCTAGCTTCAAATCCCACAAGCTGTGTGACCTCGGGACAGTTGCCCACCTCTCTGGGCCTCAGACCCTTCCTCAGCAACATGGGCGGTGGGGTGCTAACAGCATCCATCTCTCAAGGTTGTAGGGAAAACAGAGGAGATGCTGTGGGTGCAAGGCTCAGCTCAGAGTGGGCACAAGTGCTCAGTGACGGGCAGCAGCTACTGCTCTTGCAGAACCATCTCTCAGGTCTGCAGGGAAGCAAGCTGGCTGCCCATGCTGGGGGCGGAATGCACAGGAGAGCAGTCCAGGACACCCAGGGGTCCCAGCAGACATTCGCCCCGGGCAGCCTATCAGAGCAGGTACTGAGGCAGCGGCATCAGAGACTCAGCCGGAGGGTGAAAGCAGGGGAATGGCTCCTGTGGGGATCAGAAGGGTGGGACAGAGAGGGTGCCCCTCCCTTTCCTGAGGCAGGTGAGGACCCACCTGCCTGGTCCCCAGGCCAAGCTCCCTCCAATCTTTCCATCTCAAGGCACAAAAGCCACATGGGGTACTGGGCAAGGGCCAGAGGCCTGAACCTCCCTTAAAAGGTGCCCATCCCCTACGGGTAATGTCAATCTGGGATTAACCAGGAGCCCAGCACCACCTGGCTTTCCGCCTCTCAGCCTGGCCCCTGGGGAACCAGCTTTGCCTTTGGTCGTGGGGGTCTAAAAGGCCTCCTTTCCCATGGTCAGCAAGCAGAGGTTCCTAGGGCTGGTGTGCATTTGCATCTTATTTGCATGTGCCCCACAGCCTGCTGGGACTTTAGGAGCCCCTGGGCCCAGCTCTGCAAAGGTCATTCTTTGACATCCCCCAGCTTACTTCACTCTGTACCCTCCAGCCACTTGGCACCTTCATTTGTTTAGTATTTGCATACATCTGCATGCTGGCTGGAGAGCCCTCAACACTGATGAACTTCACAGCGCCTGCTGTCAAACCCTGAATCAGGTTTATAGGTGGTGACTCCGCCCTCAGCCAATTTTCCCTGCAGGGCGAGCCCTCAGTTATGAGGAGCAACAGAGGACAAGGTTGCTCTGGTTAAGTTGGCTGCTGCCTGTCTTCCTGGAACTTCAGTTGGCACCTGGGACTCACTCTGCTTCTTGAGTCACATTTGAGCCATGAGCCTATAGACTGAGAGTTGAACCCCCAAAGCTACAGTGAACTGACCAAGGGCAAGTCCTCCCAACAAGTCCTGCCTTGGCTAAAAAGCCTGGGTTGGGGCAGACTCCACGGGCTCAAACCCTGAGCAGCTTCCCCTCAGTCTGATTCAACAGCCAGAAGAGATAACCAAGAAACGTCAAACTCCCTTCTCCCTGCCCAATTTGCACTTACCCTACACCCTCCAGAACAACACCTCGTGTTGTTCTCTGTCTACCCTGCCTCTTCTCTGCCTTCTGTCCTGAGACCTTCCTCCTCACCCTCTCCCAACCTCCTGATTATGTCACGCTACTTAACCCCTCCCTTGTGGAGTCCCCTCTTCCCCTCCCCCTGCTCTTCCCCTGCCCTCTCCTGTCTCTGCTTCAGGCTTCAGCACAGGGTCTGTGCTGGGCCATTGCACAATTGCCTTCTTGTCCTCATCTCTAAAACTGACCCTTCTATTCAGCCATAGCCCACTGATGGGAGACCTAGAGGCTGGTATAAGCCTCACCTCTTGATGGACAGTCCACAGGGTAGGAGAGAAAAAGAGAAGTCAGGAATGACACCAGAGTTTGGAGCCTGAGCACCTGGAAGGATGGAGGCACCATTCCTGAGATGGAGAAGACTGGATGGAGCAAGTTTGGGAAGGAAGATCAGGAAGAAAGGAGCTCAGTTTTGGACAAGTTGAGTTTGAGGTGTCCAGCAGACATGGCGGCCAAGATGCTGAGTGAGCTATTGGAGCTCAGGACAGAAATCAAGATTTGGGATACAAATTTGGGAGCTGAGAGCACATAGGTAGTGTGTAAAGCCACAGGACTGGTTGATGTCAACTCAAGAGTGAATGCAAATGAGGAAGAGCAGCCACTCAAGGGCTGAGTCCCTGGCACGCCAATGTTATAAGGTGGTAGTGGGAGAGAAGGAGACTGAGGAGGAGCAGCCGTGAGGTCAGCGGGAAACAGGACAATGGACGTCCTGGAGGTCAAGGAATGCATTTCAGGGAAGAGGGAGAGACTGAAGTTGTCAGATGATACAGATGAGGACTGAGGCCATTGCATACAGCAACACGGAGGTCACTGGTCACCCCAAGAAGAGCAGTCAATGGACAACCTTTCTGGGGCATTTTGCTGTAAAGGGGAGCACAGAGATGCAGGGATAGCTGGCTGAAGAAAATGGGAGTCATCTTTTAAGACAGGAGAAACAATAACAAGATATCTGCTGATGGAATGATCCAGTCTAGGAGGACCTGTAAAGCAGGAGGGGACATTTGCTGGAGCAGTGTGGGCCCCCCACATTATAGGCCCCCCTCTATTCCACAAGGGGATGGGATCTCTTGCACAATAGAGGGTGTCCTAAACCAGGAGCAGGGATCCTACACCCACAGGGATGGGGAAAGGCAGACCCATGGTGCAGAGGCCCATGGATGGATGAACACAGCACTGGCAGTCCGAAGACTGCTTTTGCATTCTCAAAGAAGTAGGAGGCAAAGTCCTATGCTTTGAGAATGGACTGCAGGAGAGAAGCTAGGGCTGAAGGCAGAACAGAAAGAGTGAAATAGCTATGGTAGGGAGTGAGGGGGTGGGCCTGGACCCATGTGGGACTGCACGGCAGTGCTAAAGACCCACTTGAAGTTCATGGATTTGAACTACAAGTGAGACCAGTTGGGCAGTGGATTTTCTTAGCCCCATTCAGCAGCGCAGAGGGCGGAGGGCAGACCAGGCACTGGATTTAACCAGGGTGGGGACTCTGCCAACAAGTATGAAGAAGCAAAATGAAGTAAGGGACATGGGGGGCCTGCAAGGCAGTGTTCATCCTGACTTTCATAGTGGCAGCTGCCTCTGAGCCGGCCCTGTCTCCCCTCAAAGTCCCGCCCCTGCTGGTGCCTGAGAGCCCCACTGTCCGCCCCCTGCTGCAGGCTGTGTGAGGCCTTCCCTCCGCCCTCATCCCAAGCAAGCTCCTAAGAGGGGGTCACAGGTGGCCACCAAGACCTGGGGAGCTCTCCACACACTGTTCCTTTGACCTGGAAAATACCCTAGACCCCACACACTGAAAACAGCATTCTCCACAGCCTCCCCCAGCCATCCTGTGACTGCTCCCCGACCAACACCAGTGCTCATCACTCTGCCTCTTAATCTCTCCTTACTCCATCCCTTTTCCACCCCGTCCCCATTTCAGCAGGGCCATCACATGAATCCCTAGCCCACCCCACAGCCCCCCATGCACGCTGCAGCCTCAAATCAGTGCCTCAACATCTTGTGTTGGACCACGGCAGGGCCTCCTGCCCATCTTTATCACCATGCCAGCCCTGCCATCCACGCCACCCTCTGCAAAGTGCCTCTCCAAGCACTCACATCTGCCTCCTTGTTCCACTCTTTAAAACCCTTCAGTAGCTCATGGTGCCCTGGGGAAAGGGCCAGCTGTCAGCCCACATTCTAGGCCAGCGCTGGTCCAGGCCCCACCCCCTTTCTTCCTGTCTTGCCCCTCAGGCTCTCTGCTGTCCCCCCAGCCTGTGCCCCTTGCTGCTTTTTCGGGGCTTCTTCCCCACTCTGGCAACACCTGCCCTGAGTTGCAGCTCATCCCATCCACACCCCTGAGGCTGTGAACTCCTTGAAGGCCCCATCAGCATCTGCCTAAGCACCCTTCTCCAGCATATGGTCTGAATGCAGACAACCAGGTGGATGAAGCTTCTGGAGCTAAGGAAGAGGGAGGAACGGGATTGAAACAAAGGGACTCCTTAGCTGAGTGACCTAACTTAGCACCACTATTACAGTGCAGCTAATGACAAGTGCCTCCTGATGAGAGGCAATGAGAAGGACACGACATCACCTATGGGATATTCTTACCCCAAAATGCTTAACCTGAATCTACTCATGAGGAAGCAGTAAGACAGATCCAGAATGTGGGGCATTCTACATGAACACTGACCAGGGCTCTTTAAAACTGACATTGTCATAAGAGACTTCAAAAGAAAAAAAAAAGCAGACTATTGTTCTAGGTTAAGAGAGACTAAAGAGACATAACTAAATGCAATGTGCCATTCTTTATAAAAAAAATTTTTTTAACCTATAAAGGACATTACAGGGACAACTACAGAGATTTGAATATGGAATTATATGAGTTTAGATTGCATCATTAAAATTTCTTGGATATGATTAACACTATAGTCATTATGTATTGGGCTTCCCTGGTGGCTCAGAGGTAAAGAATCCGCCTGCCAATGCAGGAGACATAGCTTCAGTCTCTGGGTCGCAAAGATCCCCTGGAGAAGGAAATGGCAACCCACTCCAGTATGCTTGCCTGGGAAATCCCATGGACAGAGGATCGTGGGGGACTACAGTCAACGGGGCTGCACAAGAGTTGGACACCACTTAGCAACTAAACAACAATATTATGTATTGTAGAAAAATGTTCTCGTTTCAGGAAATTTATACTGAGTACTTCAAGCTGAAGTGCTACGGTATCTGCAACTTACTTTCAGAAGTTTCAGAGAGAGAGAAACAAATGTGGGCAAAATGTCAATAACTGACAAATGGAGGTCTCTAGGCAAAAGGTATGTATACATGGGTGTATATATATATATTCATACAGTGAGTGTCCACTGTATGATTAGGTGTGACAAGACAAAAAGTTAGGGGGAGGAAGGGAGTGGAGGGGGACACTCTAAAGAGGGGAGCTCAGGGCTGGGTGTGGAGGCACAGGGGTCACAGGCAAGGGCAGTTCTCACGCAGCAGCCTGCACACTGGGCGTGGGCCCGGCCCGGACACTGGAGTCACCCGGGCCAAGCAGACACAGTCCTGGAGCGACTCACCCCCTAAACGAGGTCAAGCTAACATATGGGCACATCAGCTTAGAAGGACAGGCCCTGTGGGAAACAACCAGGGCCCAGGGAGACCAGCAGGGCAGCCCTCAGCTGGGGCAAGGCTATCTGGAGCAGGGGCCCTAACCCACCTCTGCCTGAGCCATAGGAAGGAGCTGGGTCTGGCCAAGGCCCACCCCCCCACAAAAAACCCCAAGGGGCAACAGTCTGAGTATATCCTCCTGTGTGAGGAGCCAGGCTAAATATGGAGCCCAGACATAAGATGCCGCTCAAAACAGATTTTCCTGGAAAAGACCATCTGGCACAGAATGTCTACAGCATCGTCTGTCGCGAGAGGCAGTGTCGTTCTCCTGCAAGCCAACGTCGTCTGGGATGGGAATGCCTCGATCCTGGCTCTCTAGAAGACCCCAGCTGAGCGCCTCAGTTTTCTCCAAATTCATCTCCTCGCTCCAGAAGAGAAGGTGTTCAGTCCCATCACCCTCCTAACTTGCATCTCCAAGGAAGAAGAGGAAGACTGGGGACAGAAGTCCCAGCTTCAAACAGTTCTGTGTGCCTTGTGCTCAGCCATTTTTGACTCTGTGCAACCCAATGGACTGTAGCCTGCCAGGCTCCTCTGTCCATGGGATTTTCCAGGTAAGAATACTGGAGTAGGGTACCACTTCCCCATCCAGGGATTGAACCAGGTCTCATGTGTCTCCTGCATTGCAGGCGGAATCCCTACCCACTGAGCCATCAGTTCCTCCCAAGTGCAGATCCTGATTCTGTCACTTACTAACTAGGTGACTTGGAACAAGCAAGTTTTCTGAACTGACTCTTTGCGACCCCATGGACTATAGCTCACCAGGTGACTCTGTCCATGGAATTCTCTAGGCAAGAATATTGGAGTGGGTAGCTTTTCCCTTCTCCAGGGGATCTTCCCAACCCAGGGATCAAACCCAGGTCTCCTGAACTGCAGGCAGATTTTTACCATCTGAGCCATCTGGGAAGCCCTCCTGAGCCTAAGTATCCACTAAACAGAAACAATGGGCGTACTTCCCTGTGTAGAAGAGTATTGAGCACCGTGGCCATGCATGAGTATGGAAGCTGGGTGACATCATGTCCCCCCAGCCCTCTCAGTCCTTCCAAGAGCAGCAGCAAGTCCTTCTTTCCAGCTAATTGCTCCACCCCCCACTTCAGGAAACACTCAGGGTCAGATCAGCTGGGGAGCACATACCCGTAGCTGTCAGACCAGGACAAGCAGGAGGGAAGCCCCTCGGGCTGCTGCATGAGAACTGCCCTTTCCTGTGACCCCCTGTGCCTCCACACCCAGCCCTGAGCTCCCTTCTTTAGAGTGTCCCCCTCCACTCCCTTCCTCCCCTGTAACTTTTTGTCTTGTCACACCTAATCATACAGTGGACACTCACTGTATGAATATATATATATACACCCATATATACATACCTTTTGCCTAGAGACCTCCATTTGTCAGAAGCCCCTCAGGCTCCTGGCACTTCTGGGACTACAAGGCACAAGCCACCCATGCACTGCGGCTTTAGTCCCTCCCTGCAAAGGCACCAGCAGGGGAGGCCTTCCAAGGGCTTTCCAGTCACCCTCCTCTCTTGAGCTGGGCCACCACCCACCCACTCATCCCACTGTGTGGAACCCTCTGGTTCAGCCATGACCTGGGGACCTGCCCTGTTTCCACCAGGACCAAACTCTGCAGTAGCCCCATTCAAAAGGCACTGTCTCTCACCATAGGCTGGGGATAGGGGGCTTTTGAGAGGGAAAGTGGGTGTGACGTGAGAGATGTGAGGTGAGTAAAGAGGGCTTCTGGCCCATTTTGCTGATTGAGAGATTACAGGTCATAGAATTTGCAGTGTCGTTGGGAGGCGGTATTTCTAACCTCTCAAGGAAGAGGTGGAAAATGACTATATCTGCCCAGGGCAACAGACTAGGCTTGGAGGTGATCCCAACGCCCCTTCCCCACTCTACTTCGAGCTGAGTATCCTCCATTAAGCAGCTCTTGTTTCTAAGGTCTGAAAGAAGGAGCTGGAGAACCCAGGAAAGTCCAAATGCCTCTCCCCGAGCCCAGGCTGCCCACTGACCCTGGCTTAGCCCTGAACCCTCTCCTTGCTCCTCATTCACCCGCTCATCGAGTTCAGCCTGGTTTATCCTGAGCTTGTCAAGAATTCTCAGACCCACTTCCATTGTGGCTGATGCCCCCAGTTCTCTCCCAGGGCCCCCCACGATGGCCCTAAGATGAAGGGATGGGCTGAGGCAGCAGCCCCCTGGACCGGTGCAGAGACAATGCCCCCAGTTCTGACTCAGGGAGCCCCCAGGTCCTCCAGGGACAGCAAGAGTTAGAATACATCCTTCTGGGTGTGGGGGGTTGCATCAGGCAGAGGGTCCCCACATCTGGACTCCCTGCCCCACCCCAGCCCCACCAGCGACTCCGAGGACCCCTCCTTCCCTGCAGCTGCCATAGCCATTATGTGCTTTACCCGCTGCTGCCTGCCACGCCCCCATACAAGCCTTGCTCCAGCGGCAGAGCTGGGAGCGCTGAGGCCTGGCCGCCAAGCCAGGCTGTCAAAGTTGGGAAACTGGAAAGAGAAATAAATCCTCAAAGCTGCTCCGTGGTAAAGGTGGCTGCCAGCAGGCCTGGCACTGAACACCCCAGGTCCCTGGCCACCAAGCTCCCACTGGCACCCCATCAAGGTACACATATACACTCGGATTAGACAAATGGGGAGGGGGCATCAGGGGACAATTGGGCTGCCAGCCCTAATCCTCCCTGCAGGCTGGCCTGGGGCTCTCTAGCGGTGCCCTCTCTCCCTGGCCCAGACTCTGCCATCCCGGGCTTCCTCTTTCGGCCCCATCTCCATGACAACCGTATCCTTCGGATGCTCCAGCCGCCACGGAATTGATCTCGCAATGTAGCTTTGTTAGCAGACCCAGGCGGGCACGGAGGGCGGAGGGCTGCGCCGCCACCCAGCATGCAGCCCCCCAACCCCAGCAGCCGCCCCCCCCCCGGCCCCCAGCCCGGCTTCGGGAGGGGCGGGGTCCGGGAACACGCCGGCCCTGGGGACAAGGTGGCCCCGCGCGGCCCCACTCACCGCTCCTGCTCCCGGTCGCTGGGTCCAGCCTCTCACGGTGGGGCCATGAAGAGGCTACCGTGGACCGGCCGTCCCGCTCCGCCACCGCCTGTCGGGGCTCCCGCGCTCACTGCTACCCGTTCAGGTGTCGGAGCCGCGGCTGTGGAGAAGCAGAGCAGAGATGGGGGGGACGGAAGGCAGGAGGGAGGGAAGGAAGGGGAGAAGGAGGGAGGGAGGAGCGGGAAGGGCGGGGAAGGGCGGGGGCACTGCGGGCGGGGGTGAGGGGGGCGGGAGGAACGGATCCGCGAGGCGACAGCGGCCACCGAGGCCGCCCGCCCGCCTGCCCGCCTCTCTGCACTGAGGGCCGGATCGCGCAACCCGACCCGCCGCTGAGAAGAGGCGGCCAGACCCGTCCCGCACCAGCCCGCGCCGGCCCTTTAAGAAAGTGGGGGAGGGGAGCGCTGCGAGGTTCCGCCCCCCCTCCGAGCCCAGGCAGCTCCGGCGGTCCTCCAATCCCCGGCCAGGCGGCCAGACCCAACCGGCCCGCTCAGCCGGACCCTAGGGCCCCAGACCCTGAGCCCTCGGGATCCACCCTCCTCGAGGTGAAGGAGAGAGCGGGTTCTTGCCCTCCCCCTGGTCTGTGGTCTGACTCCTTGCCCTCCACATCCCCCAACACACACACAACACACACACACACACACACACACACACATGCCCAGGGAGACCCAAAGGACAGAGAGGAAGGAGGAGTGCAGGAACCATGGTGGAAGATCCCAGAGACAGGGAGGCTGAGCCCTCCCTCCCTACCTCCAGACCTACTGGGACAGACAGAGGGACGGACAGACCTGGGCTATAGGGGTAAGAAGAGAAGGGGTCTCCAGACAGAGCTGCAAGGAATGCAGTGAGGAGGGGTGCAGGAGAGAGGGAGGAGGGGGACAGATGGGGGGGGGCGAGGAGTGCAGAGTCTCAGTGCCAATCAGGAGCCCAGTGCTGCCCCACAGACGCTGCTAGTCACCACCGGGGAGCCCTCCCCCAGCCCAGGACCCTAGCTCTGAGGAGGTGGTTGACAGAATTGTGCTTGGGCTACACACTAAAAAGAACATGCTGGCTGTGAGCCTCCTACAGAGCAAGATTCCACTTCTCAGGGGGGTGATAAAGGCCCCCTCCCCCCGCCCCGCACAGGGATCTGGGGAGACAGGAGCTGTGAGAAGCCAGGGAGGGTGAGCAGACCCCCCGTGCCACAGAGAAGGGAGATCAGATTATAGTCCAGCCTACCACAAGGAAGCCACTCTCCACCCGTCTCCTTCCACTCCAGCCCCCAAGGACTGTTCATTACACCCAACTCCTTCCCACCTCCACGTCTTTGCAAGTATTCCACCCTCTGCTCCATCAGGCCTTGATCCCGCTGTGCTCAACGAACTCCTACCCAATGCTCAAATCCCTGCTTCCAGCAACTAGAGGCACAGGGTCTGAGCTGCGATCAGTCTCCTCCTGCTTCATCTGGGGTACAGCTGGAGCTGGGGTTTCATCCACCCTGGTGACACTTCTGCTATTAACAGTGCATCTCCCATGTTCCAGAGTCCATACTAAATGCTTTCCACGTGTTAGAGTTCACCCTCAAAACAGTCCTACAACCTATTTTACAGATGAGGAAACTTAAGACTCCAAAAGCATAAGCCAGGAGGTCTGATCCTATAGACACAGCTGAGCAGTTAAGAGGGAAGCCTGGCATGCTGCAGTTCCTGGAGTCACAAAGAGCTGGACATGACTTCGAGACTGAACAGCAGCGTGTCGATAGTATCATTGGCCACTGTCTGTGGAACACTGCACTGTGATGCTGGGTGCTTCCTATGTGACTCCCCATCTAACCCTCCCAGTGGTTTTGCAGTACAGACATCACTATCTCTATTTCTCATGCAAAGAAACAGATGTTAAGAGAAAGTGAGAAACTTTCAGGAGATAGTGAAGGACAGGGAGCCCGGCATGCTGCAGTCCATGGGGTTGCAAAGAGTCAGACACAACTGAGAGACTGAACAACAACAACTCATGGATTGGATTATTTCATCTCTACCTGAACAGACTCTGACCCCTTGAACACAGGTCTGCCTTGTTCACAGTGCACCCTCAGCACCTCATACGCAGTACGGCTTAATAACTACATGTGGAAAGAGAAAACAGAGGGAAGGTCCTGCTCTCTCTGCACTTGATCTGGGCCAGATTGGTACCAGAACCTAGTCCCTGGGCGGGATCTGCTCCCCAACCTTCCAAACTCTGGGGGCCTGCTGCAGGGGGCACGAGCTGGCCAGAGACAGGAAACCCAGGTTCTAGTCTGGCCACGGCTCCTTCCTGGCTGCGTGGCCACGGGCAGCTGTATCCCCTCCCTGAGCCTCATTTTCCCATGTCCAGTGGGACTAGCTCAAAGGGCTACAAGGGACAGTCACAAGGCCCCAGGTGAGCTCTGAGTGAGAGAGCGCTTTGGGTGCCGTGCACATGGGCAGAGAGTTACCGTTACTATTCCTTGTAGCCACTTTTACCTTGAAAGAGAACAAGGTCAGCGTCCCCCCAACCAGCAGCCAAAATGCTCTGTATTCCCTGACATCCCTCTAGGAAGGGAGAATCAGCAACTTCTCCCTCTCCTCCTGAGGAGGAGTCTCAGGAAGGTGCTCCTAAAGGCTGGATGGGGCAGGAGACGCAGTTCCCGGCCCACCCAGCCCACCACAGCCTCTGCCACTGCGAGGCCTCTACTCTTCCTCAGCCTGGACAAGGTGTGGCATCCAGGGAGGAGAAGAGGCCAGGGCCTGAGACCTACTAACTAGGGGAAGGCATTCAGGCCTAGCCCTGGCTCAGAGAACACTTGAAACATCCAATTCTCCCATCTGCCAGCCGGGAGACTGAGGCCTGGAGGAGAGACTGGGAAGGGATTCCCTGAGAAGTCCCAGTGCACTCAATGAGTACCTACTGTATGCCTAGCTGTGCTCCAACCCCACCCCCAAGACAGAGGCTTAAGCCCACCAGTCCAGCATCCTCTCCTGATACCTCCCACCTCAAATGTGACATTTAGGATCCCGCTACATCCCAACCACTCCTAATGACCTCACTTTGCATACGTGGGTCCCCTGGCTTGGATGTCTTCCCCTTCACCCACTCTCACTTGGTGGATTCCGCTCATCCCTGTAGCCCCTTCCAGTCACTGTCCCCTTTTCTTCAGCCTGCTACAACAAAGCTCCTTAAAAAGCTGTGCACACTCTCCAATTCCTCTACCAATCCCTCATGAGCACACTCCAAGCCAACTCTCATCCTCTCATCCATACTCACTCCACCAACACCAGCACAGCTGCTGGGGACAGATGTCCAGGTTGGGCACTGCACAAGGCCCCCATGGTGCAAAGCGGTGGAGAGAGCTGAAATCCAGCCTGCTGCCCTCTCACCATGCTGTGTGCCTGCTGCAAAGTGACCTGTGACCGAGAGAGAGACACCTTTCCCTTTACACTGAGGGGTCTCCCTTTGTATGCCTGCATAGCCGGGTCTCCAGGAAGGGCCACCTTCTTCCCAGTATTTGTCCAAAGGGACTCGATAGTGGTCCTATGTGACCAGTACAATGCAAATCCAGAAGTCAATTCTCAAACCTTGTCTTAGGTTATTGGCAGCATTTGACATAGTTGATCACCCCCTTCTCCCAGAAATATGTTCTCCTCTTGTCTTTTAGGACCCACACTGCCCTGGTTCTCCTCCTCTTTCCGGCTATGCCTTCTTCTTTTCCTTTGGTGATTCCTCATCCCCCACCACCTCTAAATGCCAATGTGCCCCAGGGCTCAGGCCTCTGTCTTCTCCCCCTTGCACTACCATGCTGAGCCCACCTTGGCTTCAAGGCCCATCTAAACCTTGATGATTCTCACTGCATGATTCTTAAGCTCCAACCTTTTCCCCCTGAAGTCAGACCCACACACTCAACTGCTGGTCTGAAGGGTCCACTAGGATGTCCAAAGAGCAGCTCCAACTTAACCCAACCAAACCTTCCTCATCGCAGCCCATGTCAGCTGAGCCCCCCCCCTCAGCTCAGGCAGAAGACCTGGGAGTTATCTTTGCCTCTCCTTCTCTCAGCCCCCACATCCAAGCCCTCAAAAAATCCCATGGGATTTATTTTCAAAGCAGTGTCAGAGCAGCCACTTGTTATCAGCTCTAATGCCACTGCCTGGCTCGATCCTCTCTCACCAGGATTATTACTGTAACCTCCTACCTGGTCCCTTCCTTCTTCCACACAGCCCCACTATCAACATTCCCAACACTGCAGCTGAAGGGATCGTGTTCAGTGTAAGTCAGCTCATGTTATTCCTCTGCTCAAAATCTTCAAATGGCTCCCTTGTCACTAAGACTCAAGCCAAGTCTTGCTGCAAGGTCCTACTACAATCTGCCCCCAGTCACCTCTCTAATCTCATACCTGTCCAGCCACCCTGGCCTCCTGATTGTTCCTCTAACATACCAGGCACACTCTCACCTCAGGGCATTTGCATGTGCTATTCCTGGTGCCTGAGACATCCTCCCCCAGGTAGCTGCATGACTCACCCCTGACCCCCTTCAGCTCTCTGCTCAAATGTCACCTTCTCCAGCCACCCTATCTAAAATCCTACTCCCTCCCTTCCCCTTCAGCTGCTTCCCTTTCTTCCATAACACACATGTGTGTTCCCTCGCTTATTCTGGTTACTGTCTGTCTCCCTCCACTACCATCACTGGACCATAAGCTCCAGGAGGGCAGGAAATTTGTTCTGTCACTTCTGTAACCGTGCCATCCTCTTCCCTCATCATGGCACATGCTACACTGTGCCATTACTGTCTGGACTGGATGGTCCAGGGGGGCATGGACGCTTCTCCCACCTCTTTGGATCCCCAGCTCCTCCTGAGCCCAGGGCCAGCACGTGATAGCCACCAAAAAGGTGATAAAGCCCAAGAATGGATTCATGAGAGGTAATGGACAAACACACGCATGGCCCATGGGACTCTGACAGGGCCCAAGGTAGGAATGCTGTGCAGTGAGGAGCAGGCAAGGAATCAGACTGGCCAGAGGTGGACTCCTGGGAGCCCCAGGTTCTTGTCTGTAGAGCCCCAACATTACCTGCAATTCTTGGGTTAACTGGGAGGAAGTGGAATGTGAAAAGACCATTCTCTTTGGCAGCCCCCCCCCCCCACTATGAAGCTAATGATTCATCCATTCATTCAACATTTACTGGGCACCTACTGTGTGCCTGTATGCCAGTCCCGGGACAGTGGGGTACAGGGCCTGAATGAAGATCTTCCCTCCACAGCTCACAGCCTAGCAGTGATTTCCCAGGGGAAATGTCTCTGTAGGTGGAGCTTCCTGGGGCAGGCAACTTATCTGCTTCTCTCCATTTATCACAAGATGAAAACAAATTTTAGGTATGGATGTTACTAGTCTCCTGCCTTCAGTCTCACCCAGACTGTGAACTCCAAAAAGGGCAGAAACTGTGTATCTTGTTATTACTGGATCCCCAGCATCTAGTAGGGGCCTGGAGTATAGCTGGAGCTCAACAGGTATTGAATGATGGGGACAAATGAATGAATAAATGAGTAGAATGAATAAATGAGTAGTAGAATAGGAGCATGCCCCGAAGAAGGGGAGGCTTACAGCCAAGAGGAGAAGGCAGGGTGAGCAAGATGAAGTAGAGAGAAGGTCCCCTGGAGGACAGCAAGGCCACGTGCAGGAGGGAAGGGAGGCCACTCAGGCTCTGAGAGCTGCCTGGCCCCCTCCCTCCCCCAGCACATGTGGCCCTGCCAGTACTGGTCCAGGGCCGGTGGACAAAGCCCCACAAGGAGTGCCAGGGACTCTCAGTGCCTAGAGACAGCCGGCCCCAGGCCCCGGGCACAGGCAAAGCCCGGCCCAGAACTTTGTCTGAGGGCCATTGTGGGCCTCTGGGAGCCAGTCCAAGGAGAATGCCGGGAACTTGCCAGGGTGGGATGGGGTGCGCCCCCTGCTTCCGGAGGTCCAGCTGGCCATCCAGGCCTGGATTAATGGGGGCTTAGGAAAAGGATCTCCTGCTCCCCCAAATCCCTACCCTCTGGGGAGCTCACAACACCCCATCTCAGGAAGTGGGGGCTGCTAGGATGAGAATGGCCAGTAGATCCCATCCAAGTCACTGAGGTCCAGGGGATGGGGCTCAGCTGGGACTCAGTTAGGGTTGAATCTGACCCTTCCCCTCACCCCACACGTTGCCCCAGGAAGCCCAGCCAGAAAGTAAAGGAAAAGGCTTTTTCAAAGCAAAGGGACATGTCAACTCCTGCCCGGGGAGGCACGGCCAACCGGGATGGTCCAGGGAGGGCGAGCTCCGGGCTAGAAGGGGAGCAGAGCGGGGTCCACAAGGGGTCTCGGTCTCCCTCTGCTGGCCCGACTCAGAATTACCAGAGCGTCTCGCGTCATAGGGCCACGCACCGTTCTGGGTCCTCCGTGCCGGGCAGCCGGTTTCCTCTCTCTCTCACTCATCCAGAAAGGAAGCGAATAGAGGTCATATGGGCCATCGCTCTGCCTCAGCACCAGGCTCAGCTGCGCCCCCATGGTCCAGTCGCAGGACCTCTGTAACCAACCTCGGTCCTGGGATGCTTGCTCATTCTGAAAGTCCTTTACCTGCACCAACCTAAGTATTTCCTTAACTTGGTTCAGGCCGTCTCCGAAATCCATGCTCTTCCGCAATACAGATGGAAAACTGAGGCTCTACTGATTATCCTATGGTGATCCAGGCCCCTCTTTCTTGGAACTGAGGGGCGTGCCAGTCACTTCTCCCCAGCGCACTCGGGAAGGCAGGAGTCTAACTGGTTGAGAAACGAGAGGCCGCCCCGCCCATCCCCTCTCGCAGCCCTTCAGAAAACAGTTCAGGAATGGGTTCTTTTGAGGTCGGGGCGCCATCTGCTGGTGCTTATAAGGATTGCGCCTGCACCACCATGCACAACCATGGGCTGAGACCTCGGGTAACAATTACAGCAGATGACTTTTATTAAGACTGTTATGTGAGCCAGGTTCATGCTAAGTTCTTCGCATTATCTCATTTCACACATTATCTCATTTCACCCACACGGAAACCCTATGAGGTGGAC
This sequence comes from Bos javanicus, assembly GCF_032452875.1. Lineage (NCBI taxonomy): Eukaryota > Metazoa > Chordata > Mammalia > Artiodactyla > Bovidae > Bos > Bos javanicus. The sequence continues at coordinate 50,490,348 of NC_083874.1, read as the reverse complement.
ATGATTCAGCCCATTTTACCCAGAAAGGCACTGAAGCTAGGAAAAATAAGTGACCTAGGAAAATCCCATGGACGGAGGAGCCTGGTAGGCTGCAGTCCATGGGGTCGTGAAGAATTGGACACAACTGAGCGACTTCACTTTCACTTTTCACTTTCATGCATTGGAGAAGGAAATGGCGACCCACTCCAGTGTTCTTGCCTGGAGAATCCCAGGGATGGGGGAGCCTGGTGGGCTGCCGTCTATGGGGTCGCACAGAGTCGGACATGACTGAAGCGACTTAGCAGCAGCAGCAGCAGCAGCAGCAGGGCAAAATATACCTCTAGTGGAAAAGAGCCCACACTCCACCCCCTGGTACGCACTTTGTCTCTGGTGTATTTTAATTGGGCTCTTCCTCCTGCACTGGAGGTGATGGGGAACTGGCAGCTCTGGAATGAGCTCTATTAGGGAAGACATCCCGCTTCCCACTTCCCTCCCCAACCTTAGGTGCAATCCATCTCAGCTTAGCTTGCAGCTTGTGTGAAGGGATTCCTCAGTCTTTCTCACCTCATGAGTGCCCATGTCCTTCTCTCCTGACAGTTTGAGAGCTCCTCTCTGGCTGGATCAAGGCAAATCTGTTCCCATTTCCCCCTTTTCAGCACTGATCATTGGGTGCCCTCCATGCGCTAAACCCTTCTCATCTGGGATGGACCCCTGCTGACCCTACCCAGCCCCTTCCTCACCTCCTAGTTCAGGAGCTCAGGCAGGCACAGTGTCAGTGGCTGCAAGTGACAGAAACTGGCCTCAGTGAAATGGGGCTCAAATGAAAAGTCCAGGTGTAGATCCAGCTGCAGCAAGTATCAAATCCAGGCCCTAACAGTGACCTTTTTCCACATCTGCAGCCCAGTGTGGCTCAGGCAGCTCTGAGCACCCATCTAGCTTTGAGGGAAGAAGCCTGCCCAATGCCAAGAATGTAAGCAAAAGTCTTAGGGTTCAGTCTCATTGCCCTGGCCAACAAAATATGCCCAGCCCTGAGCTAGTCACTGTAGCCTAAGGAGCCACTGCCTGCCTTGGAGTGAGGAATGGGATCAGCCCCAGGCAGTCTCTAGGGACTGATGGTGGGAAGGGGAAGGTTCCAAAGGGTAACAGGGGTTAGGAGTCACAGGATCCCTGCTGCTACATAGCAAACAGCCCTGATGTCCACAACACCTGGCCCTGGCGAAAGCCCACCTTTTCTTGACTCCAACTCATTTTTAAATTGCAGACCCCTTCCTAAATTATCCTACTTTCTTTCTTCCTTCCTTCATTCAACAAACTGTTGTTGGGGCATTACATATTCACTTCTGGCAAATGATATCAGTAAACAAAAGAGGAGGAAACCCTTGCCCCCTAAAAGCACTGCTAATGTGGGGGAGACAATGGACACAACAAATAAGTGAAATTTATAATGGTATAGACAATGACGAGAACTACAGGAGAAATAGGGCACCGCAGGAGGAGTCAGGAGGGTGGACAGGGTGAGGGGTGTTGAAACTTTAAATGGAGAACTGCTGTTAGACACCCTGAGAAGGTGAATTCGAGCACAAACAAGAAAGAGGTAAAAAGAATTTGTCATGTAGCTATCTAGGGGAGGAGAGTCCCAAGGAACAAGAAGAGCCAGTGCAAAGGCCCTGAGGTTAGAGTGCTGGGCATGCTTCTGGAACAGCTAGGAGCAAAGGCAGCAAGGGGAGAGTGGAGATAAGGCAGAGAAGGGGCCAGGGGACACCGGGCCTTGGAGGCCACTGTAAGGACTTTGAACCTGAGTGACATAGGAAGCCGCCCAAAATTTAGGACAAAGAACTAACCTGATTTGATGTACATGTTTAAAGGACCCCTCTGGCCACTATGTTGGAGATAGATAGGAGGGATCAGGGCTGAGCCTGGAGACCAGTGAGGCCACTGCAGAATTCCACGGTAGAGTTGGTGGGAACCCAGACCAGAGTGATAGCAGTGGAGCTTGTAAAAGTGGGCAGACTCTGGATATATTTTGAAGTTAAAGCCAATAAGATGAGTTGAGGGATTGGGTGTGGGGCATCAGAGGAAAAAGGAATCAAGAGTGAACAAAATGTGAGGATCTGAACGACAGGAAGGATCGAGTCGCCGGAAACTAAGGTGGGGAAGTAAAGGTTTGAGGAGGACAGGTGAGAGTTGCAGAATCAGTTGGCCACCCAAGTGGAGATGTCAGATAGACAGGGAGATACGTCAGAAAGGTCCGGGCTAGAGACGGGCATTCGGGAAAAGTCATGAAGGCCGCCAAGGAGTCAGGTGGGGCATGTCAGAGGGCTTCCCATACACAGAGGTGGATGGGGGAAAGGAGAGCACCAAAAGAGGGGGGGAAGGAACACCCCAAGAGGCAGAGGAAAAGCAGGAGAATGTGGGATCCCATCACCAAATGAAGAAACCATATCAAGGAAGGAGGAGATGGACCAAGCCAGGTGCTCCTGATGGATCACATGAGATGGGAAAGACCACTGGATTTAGCAAAACAGATGTCCCTAACTAAGGACCTTGATGGGAGCCATCGTAGTGAGGATGCTTGAGGGGAACCTGATGAGAAAGGTATTATGAAATAAGAATTAACAAGCTTGACAGCAGCATTATTCATAAGAGCTGAAAGGTGGAGACAGCTTGAGAACCCAACAGATGAAGGGAAACACAGCGTAGCAGAGGAGACCTAGAGCCTGCTGCTGAGGTCTGTCCAGGGCCCTGGGTTTATCTCGTCCATAGAATTTGGGGCTTTGCTTTTTTCTTTTTTGGGCACATTGTATGGGTTGTGGGATCTCCGTTTCCTAACCAGAGAGCGAACTCAGCCCCTCAGCAGTGAAAGCACAGAATCCTAACCAACACTGGACCAACAGGGAACTCCCTGATTTTGCTTTTTAACCAATAATCTGGAAGACCTAGAAGCATGATTAGTGTGCTAAGAGAAAGTGGAAGATGGGGGGAAATGATATCTGAAGCCAAAAAGAGGCAAAAAAGTGACTGGTTAAGACCACAATGTCTGGATCCAAACTACGTGGTTCTGTTCCCCGCATTTATGACTGGGTCATCTTGGACAAGTTACTTAACCTGTGCTTCAATGTCATGATGCCTAAAATGGGAATAGGGCTTCCCTGGTAGCTCATCAGTAAAGAATCTTCCTGCAGTGCAGGAGACACAGGTTCAATCCCTGGGTCAGGAAGATCCCCTGGAGAAAGAAATGGTAACCTATTCCAGTAATTTTGCCTGGGAAATCCCATGGACAAAGGAACCTGGCAGGCTACAGTCCATGGGGTCGAAAGAGTCAGACATAACTTAGCAACTAAAACTACAACAAAATGAGGATAACAGCAGCTCCTCAGTAGGATTGTTTGCAGGCCTGAATGAGTTAGCTCAGCATCTGGCATGTGGTGGGGGCTTTCCTGCTGGCTCAAATGGTAAAGAATCTGCCTGCAAAGCAGGAGACATGGACTCCATCCCTGGGTCAGAGAGACTCCCTAGACAAGGGAATGGCTACCCACTCCAGTATCCTTGCCTGGAGAATTCCATGGACAGAGGAGGCTGACATGCTACAGTCCATAGGGTCACAAAGAGTCAAGCATGACTGAATGACCCCCACTTTTCACTTTTTTTTTGGCACATTGTGTGTGTGAGTTTGTCACCGTCATCCTTATCAGGACTAGCTGGATGGTTAAGTGAAAACCAACAAAATGAAATTTAATGAGGACAAATGGAAAAGCCAACGTTCAAATTCCAACAAAGCAATTGTACAAGTTCAAGGGCAGGAAGACCTAGCTGGGCACCCATCCATTCACCTGTCCATGAGAAACAGCCCCAAGTGTCCAGCTGATTGCCCGGGCAACGGCAGCCAAGCCTGTCCTTATGACCTTCAGTGGAATTCACTGAGGTATAGCATCCAAAACCAAGGAGGTAACAAGCCCATTGTGTTTGAAGCATCGAACTCAGTGGTGAAGATCATTCTTTGTTGGATGGAGTGTAAAATGGTATAACCACTTTGTAAAAAGGTTGCGTGGTTTCTTATAAAACTAAATACACACCTACCCTATGACCCAGCAATTCCACTCCTAGGTACTCAAGAAAAATGAAAACATATGTTCACACAAAGACTTATACAAGAGTCAGTTCAGTTGAGTCACTCAGTCGTGTCCGACTCTTTGCGACCCCATGGACTGCAGCATGCCAGGCCTCCCTGTCCATCACCAGCTCCTGGAGTTTACTCAAACTCATGTCCATTGAGTCGGTGATGCCATCCAGCCATCTCATCCTCTGTCGTCCCCTTCTCCTCCTGCCTTCAATCTTTCCCAGCATCAGGGTCTTTTCCAATGAGTCAGTTCTTCACATCAGGTGGCCAAAATATTGGAGCTTCAGCTTCAGCATCAGTCCTTCCAATGAATAGTCAGGACTGATTTCCTTTAGGATGGACTGGTTGGATCTCCTTGCTGTCCAAGGGACTCTTAAGAGTCTTCTCCAACACCACAGTTCAAAAGCATCAATTCCTTGGCACACAGCTTTCTTTATAATCCAATTCTCACATCCATACATGACTACTGGAAAAACCATAGCTTTGACTAGACAGACCTTTGTGGGCAAAATAATGTCTCTGTTTTTTAATATGCTGTCTAGGTTGGTCATAACTTTTCTTCCAAGGAGCAAGTGTCTTTTAATTTCATGGCTGCAAGTCACCATCTGCAGTGATTTTGGAGCCAAAAAAAATAAAGTCTCTCACTGTTTCCCCAAATATTTGCCATGAAGTTATGGGACCAGATGCCACAATCTTAGTTTTCTGAATGTTGAGTTTTAAGCCAACTTTTTCACTCTCCTCTCTCACTTTGATCAAGAGGCTCTCCGGTTCTTCTTTGCTTTCTGACATAAGGGTGGTTTCATCTGCATATCTGAGGTTATTGATATTTCTCCCGGTAGTCTTGATTCTAGCCTGTGCTTCATCCAATTCAGTATTTCTCATGATGTACTCTGCATATAAGTTAAATAAGCAGGGTGACAATATACAGCCTTGATGTGCTCCTTTCCCAATTTGGAACCAGTCTGTTGTTCCGTGTCCAGTTCTAAGTGTTGCTTCTTGACCTGCATACAGATTTCTCAGGAGGCAGGTCAGGTGATCTGGTATTCCCATCTCTTGAAGAATTTTCCAGTTTGTTGTGATCCACACAAAGGCTTTGGCATAGTCAATAAAGCAGATGTTTTTCTGGAACTCTCTTGCTTTTTCGATGAGCCAATGGATGTTGGCAATTTGATCTCTGGCTCCTCTGCCTTTTCTAAATCCAGCTTGAACATCTGAAAGTTCATGGTTCACATACCGTTGAACCCTGGCTTGGAGAATTTTGAGCATTACTTTGCCAGTGTGTGAGATGAGTGCAATTGTGCGACAGTTTGAGCATTGTTTGGCATTGCCTTTCTTTGGGATTGGAATGAAAACTGACCTTTTCCAGTCCTGGGGCCACTGCTGAGTTTTCCAAATTTGCTGGCATACTGAGTGCAGCACTTTCACAGCATCATCTTGTGGGATTTGAAATAGCTCAACCAAAATTCCATCACCTCCACCAGCTTTGTTTGCAGTGATGCTTCCTAAGACCCACTTGACTTCACATTCCAGGATGTCTGGCTCTAGGTGAATGATCACACCATCGTGCTTATCTGGGTCATGAAGATCTTTTTGTATAGTTCTTCTGTGTATTCTTGCCACCTCTTCTTAATGTCTTCTGCTTCTATTAGGTCCATGCCATTTCTGTCCTTTATTATGCCCATCTTTTCATGAAAAGTTCCCTTGGTATCTCTAATTTTCTTGAAAAGGACTCTCATCTTTCCCCTTCTATTGTTTTCCTCTGTTTCCTTGCATTGGTCACTGAGGAAGGCTTTCTTATCTCCCCTTGCTATTCTTTGGAACTCTGCATTCAAATGAGTATATCTTTCCTTTTCTCCTTTGCCTTTCACTTCTCTTCTTTTCACAGATGTTTGTAAGGCCACCTCAGACAACCATTTTGCCTTTTTGCATTTCTTTCTCCTGGGGATGGTCTTGATCACTGACTCCTATACAATGTCATGAACCTCTGTCCATAGTTCTTCAGGCACTCTATCAGATCTAGTCCCTTGAATCTGTGTGTTACTTCCACTGTATAGTCGTAAGGGATTTGATTTAGGTCATATCTGAATGGTCTAACAATTTCCCCTACTTTCTTCAATTTAAGTCTGAATTTGGCAATAAGGAGTTCATGATCTGAGCCACAGTCAGCTCCCAGTCTTACTTTTGCTGACTGTATAGAGCTTCTCCATCTTTGGCTGCAAAGAATATAATCAATCTGATTTCGACATTGACAATCTGGTGATGTCCATGTGTAGTCTTCTCTTGTGTTGTTGAAAGTGGGTTCAACAACTTTGCTATGGCCAATGTGTTCTCTTGGCAAAACTCTGTTAGCCTTTGCCCTGCTTCATTCTGGGCAAGGAATAGCAGCTTTATTTATAATGGCCTCAAACTGGAAACAGCCCAGATGTCCATCAAGAGGCAAATGGATTAACCAATTGCTATATATCCACAGTGGAATTCTACTCAGCAACAAAAAGAACAAACTATTGCTAGATGCCATAACATGGACAAATCTCCACAACATGGTGAATTAAATAAGCCATATGATTCCATTGTTAAGAAGGTCCAGAATGGGCAGAACTAGGCTAGGAAACTTTCTGGAGGGATGGGAATATTCTATATCTTGGAGGAATCAGGGCATATAAGTCTATGCATTTGTCAAAACTCAACCAATAATATATCTGTGTTTCATCTCAAAGAAGCATAGAACCATACACAAATATTGAACTCTATTAGTGACATGCATGTTGAAGGTTGGAGGGTGAAATGTACTGGTACCTGCAACTTACTTTGAAATACGCCCCCAAAATGCAAATGAACTGATGGAGGGAGGAGAGAGGCATAGATGATGAGACCAAATACAGTCTACTGCCCATTGTCAAGTCTGAGTGGTGGCCACACGGGTGTCTGCTGTAAAAAAGTTTTCAACTATTCTGTATGTTTAAAATCTGAATAATAAAATTTGGGGGTAAAAGATAACTGATGGTCAAAGTCTAGAGAAATGGACACATTCACAAGGCTGTTACCCACTAGGAGCCAAAAGTGCTGCCACCTTCTGGAAACCAATTTGTCAACATGCATCAAAATGTTTCTCAGGTGGCTCAGTGGTAAAGCATCCACTTGCAGTGCAGGAGACTCAGGTTCGATCCCTGGGTTGGGAAGATCCCCTGGAAAGGGAAATGGCAACCCACTCCAGTATTCTTGTCTGGGAAATCGCACGGACAGAAGGGCCTGGCGGGCCACAGTCCGTGGTGCCCCAAAGACTTGGACACGACTTAGTGACTAAAGAGCAGCAGCAGTGGCATCAAAAGCCTTAAAGATGTTCCTGCTCTTCAACCTGTAGTTCCACTGATAGGAATTTATCTTAAAAAAATAAAGATGGACAGGGACAAAGATGTAGCTACAAGATTGTTCACTGCAACGTTAATTATGATGGCAAAAAGTCCTAAATATCCTAAAACAGGGCAGGGGTTAGAGAAATCATGGCATCTTTAAGCACTGGAGTATTGTGCAGCAATGAAAATGGGGCATCACAAACATTTGGTGAAGTGGGAAGGCATGCTCTCTATGTATATACTAGTTGAGAAGGAAAAGCAGTTCTCTGGGGTTACCCTTCCCCTCACTAAGGTTCCAGCCCATGACACAGGATACTCCACACGTCATCCCAATCCCTGGAGTCCTTGCGGCTGCTGCTGCTAAGTTGCTTCTGTCGTGTCTAACTCTGTGCAACCCCATAGACAGCAGCCTACCAGGCTCCCCCGTCCCTGGGATTCTCCAGGCAAGAACACTGCAGTGGGTTTCCATTTCCTTCTCCAGTGCATGAAAGTGAAAAGTGAAAGTGAAGTCGCTCAGTTGTGTCCAACTCTTTGCAACCCCATGGACTGCAGCCTACCAGGCTCCTCTGCCCATGGGATTTTCCAGGCAACAGTACTGGAGTGGGGTGCCATTGCCTTCTCCGCCCTGGAGTCCTTGGGGAGTTTTAATTTCTCATCACAGCTGGTTCCGTTTCCCTATTTCCAGGAAATTCTCCATTTCCATCTGCGTCTTGCCTCCTGCAAGCACGGTCCTCTCTCCCCTGCCCTACCACTTGCTGCTGCTGCTAAGCTGCTTCAGTCGTGTCTGACTCTGTGCGACTCCATAGACTGCAGCCTACCAGGCTCCCCCGTCCCTGGGATTCTCCAGGCAAGAACACTGGAGTGGGTTGCCATCTCCTTCTCCAATGCATGAAAGTGAAAAGTGAAAGGGAAGTTGCTCAGTCGTGTTTGACTCCTAGAGACCCCATGGACTGCAGCCCATCAGGCTCCTCTGTCCATGGGATTTTCCAGGCAAGAGCACTGGAGTGGGGTGCCATTGCCTTCTCCGCTTGGGAACTCCCTAATTCCGTCACACTCCAGCGCCATCTGCTGGACTCACAACCTGACTTGGGCAAAGGGAGTGTTCACTGGATTTTATGGGAGGCTTTCCCCAGGGGTGCACGATTGCAGCCTTCATTCCCTCCCCCACTTTAAAGGGGGCTACTGCCAGTGGAACCCCAGTTTTCCCCGCTCCCATGCTGCCCGCCCCAGGCTCGGGGAGGAGTAAGGTGATGGAGCAAATGGTGGTTGGGGACAGAGCTCCAGAAACACTCTCCTACGTCTCAAGCATGGCCCCTGGAAACTGGAAATTCTTCTTTCTTTATTATCAGGATCTTTTCCTTCTCTTTGTTCCTTCCCTCAATCTTCCAGAGCAGAACTGTCTTCACAATCAAATGACCCATCAAGGTGTTAAGTTGAACAAACCTGTGTTTCTGCCCTAAAAGGCCTCCTACCACCAGCTTTGACCTCCAACTTCATGAACATGGACTGGCATCAGTCCAGAAGGAAATTCCTAAGGAGCTAAAAGGGGTTGTCTCTGGGTGACAGGATTGAGGGTGTTTTTCTTTTTGTGTATTTTCTAATTTCCCTACAACAAACACATATTTTCTTGTGAAATGAGAAAGAAGTAGTCACCACAGAAGGAGCCACTCCCACCCAGAGTAACCCAGTGGAGATCTGCTCAGAAGATGAAGGGCTGGAAAGGTTTTTATGGGGAGGCGGGACCACCTAAGCTGGAGAGAAGGCTGGCTTAGGGTGGGAGGACACAGAACTCTCTGCTGCCAGTTGGGCACCTGTTCCATGCTCCACAGGGTGAGCTAGTTCCAACCAGGAGACAGCACAATAAGGCCAGTTTGGATTCAGTAGAAGGAGCTATCCTACAATAGGACAGGCTGCCTATTAAGGCAGTGAGCTTCCTGTCACATGAGGTGTGCAAGCAAGATGGGCACCTGTCAGGAGAGTTAGAGAGATTTCTAGGCTGACTAAGAGAATGGACTAAGGGAATCTGAGATCCCTTAAAGTAACTCAGAGGGCATTTTTAGCTTCCCTGTCCAAACAAAGCGTCAGGAGAGCTCTGAGGCCATTTCTAACACTGGTAGCAGAGGAGATGGTCAGGGAGGACTTTCTGGAGGAGAAGGCCAGATCACTGTCATTCTGGCCCCTCAATCTCCACTTTGAGGGTATATATCTTACTGATTCCCCTGTCTAGGGTACTCTAGCCCTTTCCAGATAAAAACACACAGGGCCTCAGCTGCTGCATTACTGCATGACCCTCAATGACTCCCTGTTTTTCTCTGGGCCTCAGTCTGCCCCTCTGTTCAATGGTCTCAGTTAAAACCATCCATATTTTTTTCTCCAAGGATGGCCAAACGGTTTCAGTCACACACTTAGATGCAGGGAGAGGTCACTGGTGGGTTTTCTTGAAGACCCTGGTTGTTTCCCAGCCTACAGCCCTTGGGACTTGGGCCTGATGCTTGGGTGAGATTCAACCAAGGGGGCAGGGGCTTCAGAGGCAGGCTAGGGGCTCAGCCTCTCATTACCGCCTCCCATCCCCACTGCTCCCCCAGCCCTCAGCCAAGGAAAAGGTCAGAAAGGGAACTGATGTTATTATAAGTTGTTTTTCCCATGGTGATGGGGGCATACACCTGAGCTCATCCCAGAGCCCCTGAACCCCTCCTCCCCAGATGCCTCTAGGAGGAGCCTCAAGTCCAAGTCTCCCTCCCCAGGCTGTCCAGGCCCTGACCAAGAGGGAGCGTGCTCACTGAGACAGGGAATGTTGGGGTCAGGTAAGGCCAAGAGATACCAACAAACCAGCACTCATGTGCAGATGAACGTATGCAGGGTATGCAGTGGTTAGAGCACTGGCTGTGAGGTCAGGCCGGCCTGGTCTGAGTGACCTTGGGCAAGTGGCTCCACTTCTCTGGGCCTGAGAGTTTGTCGCTGAGGATGAAATGAAAGCCACTGGCATGGCGAGGAGCTCATGGCTGCCTTTAATTACTCACACAGTCACTTGGAAGCAGAAACAAGCCACAGAGCCCCACGGAGGTTCTCCCCAGCCCTGAGCGCGTCTCTGTACCCTCAGCACACACAGTTCCAGGGCCACCCCTCACTCCCGTCGCCTCCTCGCCTCCGCTCCGCGTCCTCGGCTTCCCTCGTGTGGCCATTCTCGGTACTGCAGCAGCCTGCCCGGCTAACCCAGTGTACGGCCGGGGGTCTCTAGCCGCCTTGCTGGTCTCAGGCAGACAAGCCTCTTGTCTCCCAACCTTCAAAGCCTAATCATCATGCACAGAGGTCAGTCTCGACCCCTAGCTATGGCTCTGGATCCTTCTTGCTGGTTCCAGGCCGGTGGGAGGAGCCCAGGAAGCAACACTGCACCCTGCTGACTGGGGCGGTCATTGTGGGCAGGAGGTAGGGGAACATAGCACCTTCTTGAGAAAGATCAGTAATGATTCAGGGCCTCTGGAGATGTACACAGACACACAGACACACACACACACACACACAAATATACACACACGTGGACATAAACACCCACATGGCTCAGGCTGCCACATGCATACACACACAGGCACACACCAGCCCTGTGTGCACACACTGTCCCACTCACATACAATGACATCACCCCCCAATTAGCCCCCTTTTTCATCCATCCATCCCTCTGTTCCCTGTGTTTCCCCTTGGCCCCCCTCTTGCCCACACTCTAAGGAAACCAGTGCTTGCTGTAAATTGCAAATACAAACTCCTTTCCCTGGCCTAAAGTCCTGGGTAACCTAGTCTACCCTTCAGACCACATCTCCCACCTCCACCCGCCTGCCCATTACTCACTATTTCTCCAGCAAAAACATACAGCACTCACTCACACATCAAGCCCATTCACTTACTATTTTCTCTCCCCAAAATATTTTTCCCCCAGATCCTCCACTGGCTGCCTCCTTCCCTTCTGCCTCAATTGAAATACCACCTTCATCCAGACCACCAAAGCTAAAAGGCTCCCTACCCTCCATTCTCTCCAAACATTTTTTCAAAATGTGTACCCCAATCATTAGAGAAATGCAAATCAAAGCCACAGTGAGATACCACCTCACACTCATTAGGATGACTACTAAAAAAATTAAGCAGAATATAACAAGTGTTGGTGAAGATGTGGAGAAATTTGGAACCCTTTTGCACTGTTAACGGGAATGGAAAAGGGTGCAGCCACCGAGGTAATAAATAATATGATGATTCCTCAAAAAATTAGAAGTAACATATGATCCTATCATTCCACCTCTGAGTATATACACAAAAGAATCAAAAGCAGGGTCTTGGGAAGATATGTGTACACCCACATTCACAGAACCATTATTTACAACGGCCAAGCGGTGGAAGCAACCCAAGTGTTCATCGACACAAGAATGGATAAACAAAGGGCAATATATACATACAGTGGAGTATTATTCAGCCATAAAAATGGACGGAATTCTGATATACGCTACAAAATGGATGAATCTTGAGGACATTATGCTAAGCAAACTAACCCAGTCACAAGAAGACAAAGAGTGCATGATTCCACTTATTTGAGCTACATAGCGTAGGCAAATTCTTGGGGATAAAAAGGAAAATGGTGGTTGCCAGGGCTGGAGAGGGTGCAAGGAATGGGGAGCTGTTTAATGGATACAGAGGTTCAGTTTTGAAGAATGAAAAGAGTTCTGGAGATAGATGGTGGTGATGGTTACACAACAATGTGAAAAGACTCAATGTCACTGAACTGTATACTTAAAAATGGTTACAAACATTTTATATATATTTATATATATATCTTACCACTATGAAAAATAATAAATAAAAATATGTATTGAAACATTTGCTTGTTTAATCCTACCTTACTCACTGAATTGTGAGCTCCAGGAAAGCAGGGCTCTGTCTTGGTAGTGCATCTGTTACGTGCTGCCAGTCACTGAGGGTTTGGGGAACGTGTGACACGAGGCGCCCACCTACCTGAGGCTCAGCGCCTGGCAGAGGGAGAAAGAAAGACGCTGAATAACCAAGTAAACAAAATTATCACCTATCAAGTGAAATGTAAGAGCAGCTTCACCAGGAAGACAGTAGCTAGCACAGCCAGGCATACCATCCGGAGGAGGGGACATTTATGTGGGACCCAAGAAATGAGAGTCAGTCTCCAAGCATTTGAGAGACCAGAGCTGCAGAGAGAGGGAGCGGCAAGTGCAAAGGCCCTGAGGTGAGCCTGGTATGCTAGAGGAACAGCAGGGAGAGGAGGAGGGGAGGCAGGGGAAAGGGGAAAGGAGGCGGACACAGGAGGGAAAGGGGATGGAGGGCATTCTTGGAGGCAGAGGAGGGAGGTCTCACCAAGTCACCAACCTCCTTTTCCACAACACATGAGCTTCTGTGAGTGCTGGCTTCTAAGTGCCAAGCTCCACACTAAATGCTCTTTGTGTGTTAGCTCAGAGAATGTTCACAGCAGTCTTTGGGGGCAAGTGCAGTCATTATCCTGAGATATCAAGGAGGAAGTAGGGTCAGAGAGCTTGGGTGAGTTGGTGAGACTATAACAGGAGGCAAACAGTGGCAAGGGAGTCTTAAGTACCCCAGACAACCTGCTCTCAGAGGCCCAGTCTGGGGAGGCTCCTTCCTCCCCACCCCGCTGCACTCCCACCCCCCACTGCCTCTGTAGGAGCCAGGTTGCTGGCTGATCCCTGCCACAGGGCTTCTCCTCCTCCCTTCAGTTCAGTTCAGTTCAGTCGCTCCGTAGTGTCCGACTCTTTGCGACCCCATGAATTGCAGCACATCAGGCCTCCCTGTCCATCACCAACACCCGGAGTTCACTCACTGCCCCTCAAAAGCAAGCCAAGGAGAAAGAACCCACCTCTCTTGTTCACCCAGTTGGGGTGGCACTGGGAGAGGGGAGACAGAAGCCCCTACAGCTTCACAACAGCCTGCTTCGAAGGTCCCTCTGCAAGTCCTGACCTTGGGGAGCCCTGTCTTAGGGGGAAGGAGCCAGGAGTCCTCTGGGGCTTGCAGACTGGATGGTAGCATGATAATCAGTGAAGAGGTCCTCCCAGGCCAAGGACAGCATCATCTTCAGGCCTGAGGGGGCTGGCCTCCTCCGATGCCTGGCCCCAAACCCTTGACAGGGAGACAGCAGGACCCCCAGGAAGAGCTAAGTCTTCCCTAGCTGGGAGGGACGTGATGGAAAAGGAGGCGGTTCCATCTCCTGCCTGCACCCCTGGGTTCAGGGAATTAACAGCCTCACTCACCACACTGACTGCACCACAGAAGGACTGCCCAGGGCTGAGGCAGCCCCGGGGCCCCACCTCATAGCTCTTGCCCTAAAGCAGACATGGAGGGGGTCTTTCACCCAGAGCAGGACCCATCAAAAAATGGAAATGTAGAGCCCCTTCCTTGTCCAAAAAGGAAGCAGAAAGTGCCTAATATTAATATACATAAAGCTTTTTCCTTTCCTGTGTGGTCTCTCAACTTGTTATGATCATTTTTATTGGCTATTTAATGTCATTCTAAGTAAAGAAAAATTAAAAATGTTAATGACTAGCATGACTTTTACCATTCACCTTTACCTTGTGCAAGGCCAGTTTTAAATGCAAATATAAGGACATTTCACTCAGGTGTAGAATCACACAGTTTGCATTTTGTAGCTTGTGCATGCACGTGTATTTTATTCTTACCTGAGGGGCAGGAACACTGCACAAACTAAGTCAACTGTCTTTCTTTCGCTCAGTTGGCACACATTCTACCAACCCTCTCTCCTGTTGGCTCACTGATAAGGAGGCCCGGAAAGGAAATGGGACTGAGGGCTGCTCTGCCTCCCCGTGCTGCATCTTCATGGTCAGGGGAGGGTGTCAGCTTCTCCAGGGAAATAATTTCCAGGTGGGGAAGAAGCCCTGACAAAGACATGGGGTGGGAAAACCTGAGGAGTTACTCAGGGGATCTGAGGCTCCAGCCTGGTTGCTCTGAGGGCCTGTGAGAGATGAGGGCACAGGGATGGGCGCCGAGTGCCCTCCACTGGGCCTTACTCCACTCTGACTGTGCCACCCTTGCCTATAACCTTCTGTGGCTCCCCAGTGCCCTCAGGATAAAATCCACAGTGCTATTGCTGAGCCCCAGGGCCCCACCTCCCCTCCTCCCTCTGCTCCTGGCCACGAATTCTGCTGCCGCCATAGCACTGCTCGCCCTGAACCCTGGGCTCAGGACCTGTTCTTCTTTCCCTCCACCTAGTATCCTTCTTCTGGCAAACTCACACTCATCCTTTGAGTCTTGGCATGAATATCACCTCTGCCAAGAAGCCTTCCCTTGCCTCCTGGCCTGAGTGAGGCACCTCCCCTGGACCATCACAGGCCCTGTGCTCCTCAGACAGTAGGTGCCTCATAATGGTTATTGAATGAATGCTGAGTTCCCAGGCCCCAGTCTGGTCTATGCAGTCTCACAGGTCAGGCTGCCAAGCCAGGCAGGAAGGACCAAACAGGCACAACGCACCTATCAGGCCCCTGTGGCACTCTGCATTTTAGACTTCATGCTCTACTCCCCATCCTGCCCAGGAAGAGGGTGTTCTCATTCCTGTGACACAGATGAGGAGACACAGGGTGGGACTCATCCTCTTTTCTGGCCTCCCCCTGCCCCGCCACCTCCTCACCCACATCCAAGCCCCAGCCAGGGTGACCAGACCCATGGCCTCTCAGCCAGGCGAGTCCAGATGTCTTTTCTCAGCCAGCCCCAGAGAAAACTCACTCCCAGCTGTGGCCTGTCCCATCCTTTCTCTCCCTCCACCCCCCCTTCCTCCCCCTCCCCACTTCCTTCCTTCCTGCTCTTGGATATTCCCTTTGCAGGAAAGGCCCCAGGACTCAGGGCAAGGCCCCCAGGTCCAGCTGCCCAGGCCAGGACACATGCTTCCTCCATCAACTAGCCCCCTCTGCCCTCCCCGGGGGCCGGAAATCTGATCCAGGCCTAGGGAACATGGGAGCTCTGCACGGGGGACAGCCCAAGGTCATCTTGTCCCTCCCTCTGCCTCCAGCCAGAGCACAGCCAGAGGAGCCCTGAAGCGCATCCTGGAGGCCTGAAGTCAGAGCGCCAGGCCTGGAAGGGGCTTCGTCACTCTGCCTGTGAGTTGCTCATTACTGAGCTCCTCTTCAGGAAGGCCCAGAGCCTTGTCAACCGAGTGTATCAACCTCTAGGATCTCACGTGCTGAGTCACTTGACACAGCATTGGGCTCAAAGAAAGCGCTCAGCTGACAGCACCTCTGATCATTATCTCCCCAACATCATCATCATCCTATTTAATCCTTATAACTATCCTGGGAAGTAGACAGAAGTTTTAAATCTTCATTTTATAAGTGAGGAAACTGAGGCTTAGGAAGAAAGAAATGACTTGTCCAAGCACCTTCAGAAAGTCTCAAAACTGAGCCTAAGCCCAGACTAGACCAGTGGTCTTCATCACTTCACTGCTCAGCCACCCACTCCTCCATTCCTGTGGAAGTTGCTCCACATGCAGATGATCTTTCCATGGATTTGTGGAGGAGAAAGTGGTCTCTCCATCCTGTTCCTCTGCCATCTTGGGACCCGCCCTCCCACCCATCCATTCTTGGTGATTCTGGAATAATTCTTTACCTGCTGGGTGCCTCAGTCTCCCCATCCACACAAGGAGGAAGAAAATGGAGAAGGTGTCTCTAAGGACCTATAAATCTAAGGGAACTCACTCACTAATCCATTGAGCAGAGGCTGTGTGTGTGCATGCTTTTCGTGTCTGACTCTTTGTGACCCCACAGACTGTAGCCCTCCAGGCTCCTCTGTCCACGGGATTTCTCAGGCAAGAATGCTGGAGGGCACTGTCATTTCCTCCTCCAGGGAATCTTTCTGATGCAGGGAATCGAACCCACATCTCCTACTTGGCAGGCGGATTCTTTACCACTGGCCACCTGGGAAGCCCCCATTGGAAGATACAAGATGTTTAAAAAAAAAAAAAAATGAGGTTGGCACTGTGCTTCTCACCAACTTCCTTCCCTTCCAGCATGTCTATAGGGTTCTAGCAACCACACTGATGGGGGCTCTTTACATCCTTCGGCACCCAGTCTAGATAGCTCCTCCACTGGGAATCCTTCCTTCTTCTGCCCTGTGTGTGCATGTGTGCTCTGTCATGTCCGACTTTTTGTGACCCCATGGAGCCTGCCAGGTTCCTCTGTCCATGGGATTTCCCCAGCAAAAATACAGGAGTAGGGTGCCATTTCCCACACCAGATGAGCAGTAGCTAACTGAGTGCTGTCCTGATGCCAGATCAGAGTAGACTACAAGATGACAGATCTGATCCCAGATGGTCCTACAGACCAAGGTCACCCAAATCAAGGACAGACTGTAGGAATCTAACTTGGGTCCTACCTGCTATAACTCCATCTATTTCCCTAATACACAGCAGAGAGAAAACCTCACAAAATGGGAGAAGGAAAGGGCACCCCGGTTCTGCCAAAGACTGGGGAACTAGTCTAGGCTGGTGGGCAGGGGACTGAGGGCTGGCAGGTGGACAGACGCAGTAATGGCTTCATTCAGAAGTAGGTGGGTCGATGGGGATCCCATGGCTAAGGGTTTAGGGCCAGGCAGGAGCTGCCAGGCCTGGAATAAAGCTGCCTCACCCTACCACCCTACCGCGAGCACACCCACTCCCCAGTCCTTCTGTAGACAGTGCACCCTGGATAAAACCCCAAACTGCTGAATCCTTGAGTAGAGATCCATTTCTTAGCCAATTCAGCACTTCTCCCACCACCACCAGTCCCAAGCTCCCTAGCCAATTCTCTCCCTTATCCCAGGCTCCAGTCCCTCTGCCTTGCCACCAGAGAGGCGCCTGGATTAACAACAACCCCAACCCTCCAACCACCAACCCTCCTCGTGCCAGCACCCGGAGAGACCCAATAAACTTAAGATATTGGAAGGATGAAGAGAAGGAACGCACCGCCTTGTCCCCGTACAGCAGCCCAGGGAGCAGTGCTGCGCCATGGCCACCAGAGGGCACGCGCCCCCTCCCAGAGCCATAAGCACGACGGCGGCGGACCCAGCTAACAGAGGATAAGGGTAGGGGTGCGGTCACTCCCGGAAGAATTCCCTGAAATGCAGCCCCATGCTGGGCGCGGACTGAGGCTCGGAAGACAAAGGCCTGGGATGCAGCCTCTCGACCTCCACCCGGGCCGCGCCCCGCGCTTCGGTCTTTGGCTGACCAATCGCGCGCCCCCTCCTGGCCACCGACAGCACTGCAGTCTGACGGAGCTTGGCTGGGAGGATAGAGTGGGGAGGGGGCGCAGATAAGGAGGAAAGGGAGATTTAGCAGTAAGAAGACAGTGGTGCAGGTGGTGCACAGTGGGAGTTTACTGGGTTGTGGTGGTTAGCACTGAGTGAATAGGAGTACTGTTAAGGTACTGATTGTAGGGTACTGGCTGGATACAAGGAGGGCACTAGGGGCCACTAGGCAGGTACCTGGAACAGTGGGTCGTCCCTGGGGGATATTGAGGGGCACCAAGACTAAACTGAAAGGAAGGCACCACATAGTTACTGGGTAGCAATGAGGGGGAGCTGAATGGATATTTGGAAATACTAAGTAAACATAGGGGGCTAATACCAACTGGAAGTGTCAAGTGGGTACTTGGAAATACTGGAAGGATTTACTGCCAGGATCCTAGGAAATACTCACCCTGGGAAGATACCAGGTGAGTACCAAAGACACTGGGTGGGACCAGAGCCCGCAGTGGGAAGCACTGAGTTTGTTTCTTCAGGGTACTGGGGATATGTGCATTGCTGGTGAGAACTGGGGATACTGGTGGACACTGGGTGAGTACTGGAAGTCACTGGGCTTGTACTCATACCCTGGACAGGATGGCACTTCCCCAGCAGTATCTCAGTGCCCCCTTTAAACAGCCTCTAGAGCCTGGATCATTGTACCATTTTCACAGCATGGACTTCGATCAGAGATGTCCCTTGGCCCGTGAGTGTCTCCTATTCTGACCAGAACCTGTTCCTGATTTCCTGGCTAGAGTAGGGGAGGTGAGGGAATACTGCACATGGACGCAGGACAGAACCCTCCTGTTGTCTACCTCCCCCAGATGGAGAAGGAAGTAAAGACAGGTCAGCCCCTCATCTCTAGAAAAATAAGGAACCCCCTCCTCAATCCCTCCCACCAGGCTTCGGCCTCCTGGCCCAGCTTGCTGGCTGCTGGGCCGGGAGGGGCTGCCAGGCTCGGCCTCCTGCCCACTGCGGGGCGCCGGGGGAGGGCGGCGCGCGGCTCGAGATGCCGCGTTGCCATGGAGACGCTGCCGCATCCTGACTGCTCCTGGCAACGGGGTCCCGCAGCCAGGCAGGCGCTCGGCGGGGACCCCAGGGAGCGGGCGCGCCAGGCTGCCCACGGCGCCGCCAGACCCCTGGGACACGGATACGAATACCCCACCCACAGATACCCCTCACTCGTCCTCCCACGGCTCACACATGTACCCAGGCGCCCCAGCTGCAGCAGCCCAGGCGGAACTGCAGCCCAAGCCCGCCCTGCAGCCCCTACTCATTAATTCAGCAAACATTTGCCGACCGTCTCAGTGCCAGGCGCGAGATGGCCACTGCGGCTGCTGCGACGAGTCACACGGGGACGCAGCGCCGCCACCCCTCCCTTCCCATCTCACAGCCCACAGAGGAAGCAGACACAGAAACACCGCGATCGATACTGTGACCCCAACAACAGCCACCCGCTGCCTGCGCTAAGCCCTCCTCATGCAGCATCTCACCCAAACTGTAGGACCCTTGGAAAGCACTGTGAGAACCCTTTTTTACAGATAAGGAAACCGAGGCAAGGAGAACTTATTTATTCACCCAAGGCCACATAGTATGGATCCTAACCACTTCCCCACAGGACCCCTGCCAGAAGTGTTTCCCCACTCAACTGTGGAGGTGGCAGGGAGAATTTTAGACTAGGAGGCCCAGGAGAAAACGCAGATCTATACCAGGCAGAGCAAGAGGAGGCATCCTTGGCCAAAATGACAACCAGAGCAAACACCTGGTGAATTTAGAGTGGCAGGCTGGGTGGGAGGGAGAGCACAGGCCGAGTATGTGGTTAGAAAGCTGCTGGGAGGCTGCTCTGAGAGGCTTGGGTATGCCAAGCCAAGGGGCCTGGACTCCATTCCTAGAGGAGGAGGAAGGTGTGAGCAAGGGAGGGCGGGTCACTGACTGTTGCTCTGGCAACCATGGGTGGGGGCGGGGGGAGGCTGGTCCAGAGTGGGGTGAAGCTGAAAGACTGGGGAGCAGGCTATGGTCATCACCCCACAAGGGACAAGGATCCAGCCCCCTGGCAGTGGGGTCCAGTTAGGAAGCAGGACACCTCCTTCTTGCCTTCCCACGCAAGAGTCTTTCTGCCTGAAGAATCTTTCTGCCTGAATCCGGGGAGTGACCCCGCAGAGCGAAATGCATGATAATGTGGAGGCTTCAGGGAAAGCGAGCGCTTCAGGAGGCAGAACATGTTTCAGAGTGACATGAGGAAAGACCAGGGCTAGAGCCCTGGAAGGACTTCCCAGAGGAATGGGTTTGAGTTTCTGAGAGAAGCCAGGGAATCCTTGAGAAGAAAAGAGCCCCTCACACACCGGGGCACGGAGCGGACAAGCTATCCCTCCTCCACAGCTGGTACTCCGTGGCCCGTCCAGCAGATCCCGTTGGGGCACCTCTCCGACAAGGCACAGTATCCAGCCCTAACCACCCCCTGCCAAGGTTAGCCTAATTTTTTCCCTTCCATGGATTCAGGTCATTGCTCCCTGTCCTCTCTCCGAGGCGCCGTGGAATGTGACTAATTCCCTCCCTTCATTTACAGGTCCTGTTACCTGGGAGGTATTTATAGCGCCACGGCCTCCCTCCCTTCCTCCCCAGCGACTCAGCCGCTCTCCCCCCAGGCCATCTCTCCCAACCTTTGCTCGTGTCTCTCCTGCCACCGCTCCACCACCTCCCTGCCAGCTTCCCAAACCAGCCCCCACCACCCCGCCTCCCTGGAAGAGAGGTAGCTCAGGTGGGAAGGGCCTGACCCCCGCAGCCTGGTGTTTCTGACTCCAGTGCTGTCTGCAGGCGGTTGCCCCTCCCCTCTTGAACACTCCAAATAGGTAACTCAGGGGTCAGGCCAGGAGAGGGTGACAAGTGGCCAACTCTCCTGTGATCTCATCATGCAGTCTGATCCTTATACTAACAATAGATAACAATTATTAAGTGCCTATTATTATTACCTCTGGTCTGCAGATAAGGACACTGAGGCTCAGAAAGACAAAATGACCCCCCGCTCCTTGGTTCTTTACAGTTGGGGAACTCCTGCATAGCCACCCTCAAGAGCCCCTCCTGGTGTGTGGAAATACTGGCCCCAAAAGGTCAGATGGGTAGAGTGAGGACCGCAGGATGTTTAGAGAGGGTGCCTGAACAAAACGCATCTCACAGAGCCAGCATCAGGCCCTACAGGTCACAAGTCTTGGCTGCTCTTCCAAGAGCTGTCAGGGAATGGCATCAGATGGAGGCCACTAGACTACAAGACATGGCCAGTCCCACATGTATCTCCTCCTCTAGGCAGGGGTCACTGAGAAACTGCAGTGCAAGAGCACAGGTCTAGCCAAAGACCAAGGAGGGAGCCCTCTGTCCACCGAAGATGAGTGAAGGGAAACTACAGCAGAAGGGAGGGAATTCAGACCCCATAAGGGACTTACAAGATAGAAACATGGACCAGCTGCCCTTTCACACCCCTATTCTCACAACTGCCCCAAACCCCTTTTCATAGGTGGGAAGACTGAGGCCATGAGAGGTGGAGAGACTGACTCAGCTTTCCCCAGATCTTCTGACCAGAAATTCCACAACACTGATGAAGGGGCTTTGTCAAGATTTCTGGGAGACAGGAGGAAATAAAGGTGGAGGCTGAGATCATATCCCAACCTCATACTCACAAGTTTGGTGACACTGAGCAAGTGACTGGGCC
Source organism: Bos javanicus (assembly GCF_032452875.1). Taxonomy (NCBI): domain Eukaryota; kingdom Metazoa; phylum Chordata; class Mammalia; order Artiodactyla; family Bovidae; genus Bos; species Bos javanicus. Next base: position 50,468,915 of record NC_083874.1, on the reverse strand, counting down.
TCTTTGCGATTTACTTTCCCCATCTATAAAATGGGCTGACATCATACCTCACTCATGATCGTGAGGACTCAGATATGTTAAAAAAACAGAGTATTAAGCAGGGGGCCCAGCACATGGCAGGAGCTCCACAAATGCTAGGCAAGTAATACTGTGGTTTGTATTTTCCCCAGCTTCCTTCTCCTCTCTCAGATCTGAGCAAAGGAGCCACATCTCTTCCCTGAGCCTAGGCCAGCCTGAGGACAGGCACTGTGTTTCTACCATCAGCCTACCATAGGTCATCCCTGGGACCAGGAGATCCCCAGGCAGGCCATTATTGGGAACGAACATTCATGTTGTTATCATCATTTTCATGGTCATTCTATATCATTCTCTAGAGCGGTAGCCCCATCAGCATTCACCAATGCGTTTGGCTGTTGTCTAGGGAAGGCATCCTCTCACTTGCCACAAAGGCACACCAAGGTTCCCACACAAGGCTCATCTAGGGGGACTTTCTGGGTCCAACAACCCCCACTGGACCCCTTCTTTACCACCCCTCCTCCACCATGGGGTGCCAGGAGCTGGCCTGGAAGAAGAAATACCCTGCATCATTCTGATTCCCGCTTCAGGGAACAGCACTGGCGCAGACTAGCCAGTTCCTCCAAGGGAGACACGACTGGGGAGGAGCCAAACCTCTGGAACTCTCCTAGCAGCCCCACCAGGGGCTGAGCTTTGGGGCACCAGAGGCCAGATTTGAGGGAGGGTAAAGGTAGAAAATGCAGCGCCCTACTAGTTGGGCCCTGCAGAACAAGAAGTAGCAGTGGGAGCACCCTGTATCTGGCTCCAGGCCGGGTCTCTATTACCCTGGAAGGGAGGGAGCCTCACCCAATTTATAGGTAAAGGCGACAGGCTCGGAGAGGTCTTGTCATCTTCCAGCAGTCACACAGCACCTGGTAGGCAAGGGCAGGCCATGTCTGCTCAGAGGCCCACAAAACCTGATCCTCACGTCCTGAGTGGACAGCCAGGCCCAGGGCTCAGGTGAGGAGAGTGGAAGCAGCCAGCAACCCTGTGCGTGCCTGCAGATGGGGAGTGGGGCCGGGCACCCAGGAGACTTGGGGGAGCGGTCACTGGTCAGTGGAGGGGAGGCTCTCCAGACCAGTTCTTCAGCAAAGTGGTGCAGTGGGTGCCCCCTGGGACTGACCATCACAGGCTTAAGTCTTTTCAGCCTGACTCACCCCACGCTTGACGTGGAACCTTGGGCCAGGCCTGGCCTCTCTCAGTTTCCCCAGTCATGCCATCTCAAGACTCTGAGCCCCAGTGTACCGCCAAGCAGTTCTAAGTCAGGCCTCCCCAGGCACACCCACAGCACCCAAAGGCTGAGGGGCCCAGACTGGGGTCTGTGCCCAGGTGGCCATCTCTTCCCCACCCATGGGCACACAGGGTGCTTGATGAAGAAACACAGTGTATACAAATAATTAAACGGAAGAATTGGAGTGATTAGGGCAGATGATTATTGTCAAATTATGATTTATCTTGTAGTGGAATTAGTATTCCCCCAAAGGGCCCGGCGTGGCGCGGCGCCCGCCACGGCCCGTGATTAATCGCCGTCTCCAGAAGGTCACCTCCAGCCACTGCAGATTAACTCAGTGGGGAAACTTCTTTCCGTAATTCAAGCTGTTGTTCCCACAACCTGTCATCCGCCGCAGAAAAGGACGATTTCGTCAGGGAGCCCAGGGCGGGGGCTGTCCTCTCCCTGAGCCCCTCCCGACTGCGGACATGATATATGGTGCGTCCCGACACGGGTGACCGCGAAGGGGGGCAGCGTCCGCCGTGGGGTGGGCAGCAGGAGGCAGGAGTAGGGGGAGTGTGGGGGGAACGGGCGCCGCCGAGCAGAAGTAGGCTGTGAGGGGGGAGAGAGCGCGGGCGGTGCCAATTAGGAAGAAAATTGGATTTTTCAGCGTCCAAAGGCGGCTGGGATCTGCGGTGTGCGGCGCAGGCACCCCCTTCCCCAACACACACGGGCACCCAGCTCAGGTCAGGCAGGGACTCCCGGGAAGGGATGGGGGCTGGTGGGGGGGTGGGCGACGGACCCTCTGTGGGAAAGAAAGGGATGTAGAACCAACAGATGGCAAAAGAGAACCTGGTCAGGCCTGAGGTCAGGCCCTACAGAGCCCCCCAGCGGAGAGGAGCTTTCCTGAGCTGAAAGCTAGAACCAAGATCCCATTTCCCCAGCGGCAGCCACTGCCAGAACCACAGGCTCACATCACCTGGGGCTGCAAACCCTGGCCACTGGATCTGGGAGGAGGGGCTCAGGAGCTGTCTCCCTGTGCATGGAGAACAGTGTGCACAGAGCCCCGCATCCCTGCCTCCTCACCCCAGCCTCTGCTCATGACTTAGTTCCCTGAGTGGAAGGGACTATAAAGCACAAGCGCCTTCCCTCCTCTGTTTGCCTTCCATCTAGGCCCGCCTGGCTGTGGCAGGGTGTGGGGGGGTTGTCTTGTGCCCATAGTACAGATGAGAAGGCTGAAGTACGTGACTTGCAGCTGCATTGCTGCCCTGGGTCCCTAGCACCCTCTCCTCCTTCAGGTTCCCCCCTTCCCGAGTCCAGCAGCCCTCTCCAGTTCAGCACCCCACTCATCCTCCCCATCTCCAGAAACATTCACTGTGCGCTACTCTTTCAGGCCTCCAGGCTTTGCATGTTTCTGAAGTGTGCTTCCTGCCCCCAGCCCTCATCTGGTAAACTTCATTCTTCTCAATCCAAATTATTTGTCCCTCCAAGCACAGATGGTGTCCCCCAGGCCCACTAGGAGCCTGGCCCATGTGAGCACAGAGCCCCTTGTACAGGACTGTGCTCTCACTGGCCACCCCCACCAGGATGGGCACTCTCTGTGTACCTATCTCCTCAGTGCCAACACAGACCCAGCCCAAGGAGGTACTCAGGAAACCATCTGGAAGGCACCAAGGGCTCAGGGGCTTCTACCCCCCACTCTCCCCAACCAGTGCTTACTAGAACCCAGACCTGAGGGTTAGGGGTAGAGAACAGAGGCAGGGACCCTTGCAGGCTGGCGCCCTCAAGGTCCAGAGGCCTGTTTGTAGTTGAGGACAGAAATATGTATTATGTATACCGTGATTTGCTCAGAACAGTCTCTGGTCTGAGATATTTAGAGTTGTGAAGACCCAGCACTATCTGGGAGAGAAAATCTATTTCTCTCCTTCTCAGGAGCGGGGGTAGGGGAACAGCTCGCCTCAAACATTGGGACTAAACGCTGGCATTTTCTCTGGGAAGAAAGGGGCTTTTCATCTCCTGCTGGGACTGTCCTGCAGACAACTCCACCCCGCCTCAACCAATCTTTGGCTGATGGCAAAAATAATAAAAACTACCATTTCTATTACATCTTACTTTCAATACCCTTTGCTGCATTCACTCACTGACTCCTCAGAGACAAGCCAAAGAAACATGTTAACCCCATTTTACAGAAGCAGACTGGGTGGAGGTAGCCTTGAGGTATCTAAGGCCAAGAGTTGTAAGCAAGAGGCAGCTGTGAGTCTGGGGAGGATGATACTGGTCCCACTCCCCACTCAGCCTGCTCTGTGGAATCACCACCCTACTCAAGGAGCTTCCAACCTTTACCCCGTCCTTCCCCAAGGCCCAGGTGGCCTGGGAGAGCTGGGGCAGGGACTCTCCCAGGGGAGGAGCCTCTTTCTGTGTGCTCTGGGTCTGGAAACCTGGTTTAAATCCCAACCACAGCCCTCACCAGCTGTGGATTCTTGGGCAGGTCACTTTACCTCTCTGTGCCTCTATTTGCTCATCTATAAAATGAGTTTCAACCGTGTAGGGCTGTTGTGAGGATGAAACAAAACAGGGACCTAGCCTGGGAAAGAGTAAGGGCTCAATAAATGTGACCTATGCTGTCTTTGCTTGTTTTATCAATGTTCACTCTCTTACCAACGTCTTGCGGAGGAGATTGAGGGATAGGGTCCCCAGTTCCCAGAGGAGGAAACTGAGTCAGCAGGGCTTCCAGCAGGCAGAGGACACCATCAGATAAATTGTCCTGAAGGCCAACTGAGACTCTGCTCCTCCAAGAACCCTCCACTGCTCCGTGCCGCGGAATTCCGCACAAACATTCATCCATTGAGAACAATCTGCAGCTTCTTCTCTGTTCCCCGAACACGCTGATCCCTGTCTCCCAGCTTCAGTCCCTCTACCTAGAACGCCATCTCTCAGCTAGCTCCACTTTTGTTACCAAAATCTTTCAAGGTTCCGCCTGAAGGCCAGCACCCCCCCAACCACCCACCTCAAGGAACCACCCCTGAGCTCTAGCTCACGAGGCGCCCCGGTGCCGCGGACCACGTCGTCCCCCGCAAGTGGTTTTCTGAACGCCCCCTCCCGGGTCCGGCGGGGCTTCCCAGTCTGACCCTGGGCACTTGCGCCGGACACACGGTGGGTGCCCCGACCTTGGGGCTTGCGGGGGACACAAGCCGGTTCCCCCACCCAACTCCCTCCAGCGCCACAGCCCCGTCTTTGATCCGGCTGCCTCAGCGCCCCAAACCTGATTGGCATCGAATTACGCCGCGCGGCGGAGGGAGATAATGGCGGGAGGCGCGGCAGACATGAAAGGGGAGGGGGGGCGGGGGCGCAGCGGCAGTCCGGGCCGTTGTTAATGACCCAATAAAAAGGAAGAGGGGGGAGAAATAACCCTCCCTTCCATCCCCGCCCCCAAGACAGCGGCCGGTGCACACAAAGCCGCCGCCGACTCGGAAATTACCGCGGCTCAGCCCAGCGCAGCGTGACTGGAGGGGGTGGGCTCACCTGGCGGCGCGGGAGGGGGGACACACACAGTCACGCAGACGCGCACACAACCTCATCCTGCCTTTACTATTTTTATATTTTTCCACCGTGCCGTTTTTGCATTAATTGCGATTTTTGAAAAAAGACTACACGGAAAGAATTTTCCTCATTACTGAGAAATGTGGTGCCCACCGTAGTCGCAGCCCTGAAACAGGGTCACAGACAGCACCATTCAGTGACACACACACACACACACACGGCGTCTCACAGGCACGCGGATACACTCCAGACAGCCTCACTCACGATCACACACACACAGACCCTGACACGCAGATGGACACACCATCGCACACACTCTCACACCTAAAGTCACTTGCAGAAACAGACACAGGGCTACATTGGAGCACACACACACACGCGCGCGCACGCACTCACGCACTCACGCAGCAGGGCATGAAGAAATGCTCACCTAGAGACACACCCAGAAGCCAGGAAAGACACACACACACACACACACACTGAGACCAATGCGGAGAAAACACAGATACTGACAAACGCACAGGCCATGCAGAGAGACAGGTAAATTAATACATGCTGAGATCTATAGACAAACGCACACCAACTCCCAGAGATACCCCACACATAAACAGACCTGGGTCACAAAAGCACACACACTGACACATGCATGCACACCCAAATCCACACCTCAGCAGTCTCTGAGACACACCCCATGCCCTCAAGGCCACCCACTTGACACCCTCACTCACATGGGCTCAAGTGCATTCAAGCAAATTCTGGAGGGTCAAGGCCACAGCAGAGATGAAGTGGGGTCACCAGGCCACGGAGGCCAAAGAACACGGCAGTGGGGGAAGGACTTGGGGTGCAGCTGCATTGAGTCCATGAAGCTGGGGCAGATGGGTTTTAAAATGTCAGAGTATCAGTTGTTTTTATCTCTGAAATAGGGTTCAACTTCTCTCCTGGGGGATTATGTGAGTCAATAGGCAATAAGCAGGTACTAAATGTTGGCTGCCATTACCATGTGGACTCCCTTAGGGGCAGCCCAGAGACTACAGGGCCTCTCTCCAACACACACACACACATACCTTCTGCCAGGAAGATCCCTCTTATCTGAGTCCCTCATGCTTTAAACTAAGCCCAGTCCTGGGAATGGAGAGGGCTAGCCCCTCCAAGGAGCCTCTCCTGCTCCAAAAAAGAAAAAAAAAACAAAACATAGCACCCTGAACACCAGGGGATCTGGGGGCCAGATGGGACTCCATGGTGAGGTCAGAGTCTGGGTTAGGCCTGCTTTGCTCTGCTGTCTGGTTTCAAATGCCAGCTCCCACCACGAACCAAGTATATAACTTGGTCAATGACTTGGCCTCTTTGAACCTGGCTTGCCTTCACTGTCCAATGGGTTAACAGCATCAGCGTCTAACACAGGAGGCCACTGGGAGGATGAAATTGCTCTCAGGCTGAGCTCATAGACCATGGCTGAGGCTGTTAGTCCACGTTGAGATCAGAGGTGAGGGGTCAGGGTGCATACTCCCCGTGCACACACCAGGACAAAGGCCCTTACTGCAGCTCTGTCTTACGTGGACAAGGGGACTTTATTAGCCAAACCTTCAGCCTAATTAACGCGATTAATCACAGACCCAGGCACACAGGCCATGGGGACAGCTGGGAAGGAGGGTCACAGTTAGCTCAGTTACTCCAAAGGGTGGAGGGGCAGGAAACAAGATTCCCAGTGACCTCCCCTTCTCCCACCACCCGAAACCCAGGTTCTCCCAGTCCCTGTTGACCAGAACCCACCCCCCAGCCCGAACACACTGAGAATGTCCCTTCTCATGTCTAAATTCAGTTTTTCTCGCTGCAGAGAAAGGAGGCACATGAGATGTGCAATCCAAGTCCTGTCTGTCCCTAGGCAGGGCAGGTCAGAAAGGCTGTGACTAGTCTCTGGGAGGCTGAACTGTGCAGTGCTGGGTTTGCTGGTGGTGAGTGGGTTGAGGCAAAAACTCTCAGTACCGAAAGTCTGGCCCCGGAGAAAGGCAAGAATGAAGAGAGGAGCTGGTGGCAAGGGGGAAGGTCCTTTCTTCTTCATCTTAGGGACCTGTGTGTGTGTGACCCCGCTGTGAGGACGCTGGGGCAGAAGTGGGGGAAGGCTCTGGACAGGGCTGCAATAGGAGGGGGCAGCCCACTCAGGCAGGGGCGCTGCCGAGTTATAAATCACCCTCGACTCAATTAGAGCCTGTGAAAGGTTGTGCACACCCAGCAGAAAGCACTGCACTTGGCGGGCAGCCAGCTCCCTGCGGGGGGTGGGGGCGAGTGATCTGGTGTGTGCCTATGTGTGTGCCTGTGCATCGCTGTGCAAACGTGCTTGTGTGTCTTTGTGCACGTGTCTGTATGTACCTGTCTGTGCCTGTCTGTTCTCCATATGCATGTGTGTGGAGATAAGCACAGGGGCCTGGGGATTCTTGTGTGTGCAACATGCTTGCATATCCTGTGTGTTTGTCATGGAGTGTGTCTGTACGTACTTGTTTGTACTGAGAGGTGCTGTGTGTCCCCCTGTGTGTGGATGTTAGTGTGAATGTCTTCTTGCCCGTGTGTACCTGGGTGTGAATGTTTATGACTGTTCCAGGCATAGGCCTGACGAGAAGGGAGTGAGGGTTTCCCAGAGCCAGGCTGGCCCAACCTTATCTTCCTCCACATGCTCAGGCGGGACTACCTCCATGTGTCTCTAGACCAAAACCACGTGTCCCTTTTTTACCCAAGCCACAGACAAAATCTTTGAGGTCAAATTATCCCAAATCTTTGAGTCAAAACCCATGACCCCAGGAACACTTGAGGCCTTGAATCAGAACCCCCATGGGAGAGCTCTTCACAAGTACCACTACCCAGGAGTCAGTTTGGGACCCCTGACTCAGTTTGCCCCACCCACAGTAGCATTTCTCTGTGGAAGTGGTAAGAGGATCTGAAATGCTAAGTCCTGGGCCTCCCTGGCCTGGAGAACCTAGGCCCCAGATCCAACACCCTACCCTCCATGGAGGGTAGAATGCAAACCCACAATGGGTTCGGATTCTCTCCTGCCCCAGACAACTAGGATCCAGAGGGCTCAGTAGTTGTGGCTCATGGGCTTAGTTGCTCCAAGACAGGTATGTGGAATCTTCCTGGACAACCAGGCTTCATAAGGGGTCCTCCTCCCTCAGCCTCCAGGGAGACCCCCTCCATGAACCATGCTCTGCTCCCATTTACTGACCAGGTGCCAGGAGTGGAAGGTAGATGGGTCTCCCTCAGGGCAGCCTCCAGGAGGAAATTCATCATGTGCTGCACATCACCCTAGCTTGTGCAGGCTCGTGCAGGCCCCACATCTGGAACCATTTCAGGCAGCAGAAGCAAGGGACTGAGCTGCCCCTCCTTTGATGCTGGGGCAGTGGGGAAGGGTCGTGCCCTTTAGGGGGCTGAGGGTCAAAAAGCATGGATGGCACCCCTCCTGAGGATAGGAAAACGAAGGTGGGGGAGGTGGAAAGAGCAGGAATGGGCTGAGACCTGGAGAGGAACAGCAGCTCCTCCAACCTGTAGGATGGGGTGGGGAGGGATGACTCCAGAAAGGATCCAGAAGATCAGCATTTTAATCCTGGAGGAAAGGCCAGAGCCAAGCTTCACTTTTGCTAAGCTTCAGTTTCCCCATTAGTAAAATTGGACTGTTACTTCCCACACAGGATTCTGGGGAGGATCCACGTGAAAGGATGTTTTAGCATGAGGCCTGTACATCAGTAATGCTCAGGATGGGGTAAGAGCTGCTATTATTGTAATAATCATTATTTTGTTTAGAACATAGCTTTCCCACCAAAGCTCTCCATCCAGCTGAGGAGACCAGGTAAACATCCCCAAATCAGTCAGGCTATGTAGAATCAGACACTGAACCCTTGGGAGGGGAGGATCCTGGAAGGCTGGACAATCGGGAAGAATTTCCCAGAGGAAGTAGCCTGGGGTTCATCCTTCAGAGATGGGAGAGTCAGTCAAAGCTGGAGCAGAAAGGAGACTGCATCCTTGGGGGCAGATGGGCTTGAACAACGAAATGGGACTGGAGACAGCAGGGAGTTCTACAGGACAGGTGGGCTTGATTGTGTGAGAGGCAGAGACAGGCCTGCTGGGGTGGAATGGGTATGGGAACTGGCATGACTTAACCTGGGGAGATGAATGAAGAAAGGGAATCAGATCATTATACCCTCTTTGGAAGGACTTTCTGCCCTGAGGCCTACCCCACCCCCACCTGCATAGCATCCAAAAGAAGGCCTTAGGATCTTCAGGAGACCACTGACATCTACCCCAACCTATTCCCCCCAGCCCAGGGCTGCGAGAAATCAGGTGGCTGCTCTCTCCTCTGTTTATTTATTCCCCTGGTTTTTTTTTTTTTTTTTTTTTCCGCTTTTCAGGAGACGATAATTATTCAGATCATCGCTGTGATTTACTCGGCAATCAGAGCCGCTCGATGCGGTGGCCGTGGAGCCGAGACAGACTAGCATCGCCAAGGAGGATGAGGCCGGGGGCTCAGCGTCCCCCTCCCTGCATCCGCTCGGCCTTTGTTCTCTTTGAGGTCTGCACCCGCGCTGCTGGAGGGCAGTGGAGGCGCCCACCCCGCGGACACAGCGCCAAGCTCAGAGTCTTGGGAAGCGGTGTGCACATGTGTGTGCTTCCTGGGGAAGGGGGTGTGGAGGGTCTCTGTTTGGTTCTCTGTTCCTTGGTGCTGGGCTGAGAACGGTGGAGCTTCTGCGTGCATGTTTGTGGTGGGGTTGTGGCGGTGGTGGGGGGGGGGTGGTGCGGTGGGAGTGTAGGATGCATGAGCACTGAGGTCAAGTGAGTAATCGAATGTGCACACCTGTGTGATCACCCAGGCCCAGGGTACATGTGTCCCTGCAGGCTTGTTCAGAAGTGCAATGGGCAGGTGCCCAAACATTTGTATTTTAGGCACATGGAGGTGGGGGGAGGAAGCTTGGGGTTCCTGTGCTGAAGCTAAGGTGATCATTGTCGGGACAGGGGCTGAGTTCTAGCGAGGTCACGAAGACAGAGCTAGGGGGTGGGGGATGGGGGTTGGGGAACAGTGATCGGCTCACACCCAAATGCCGAGTTCTCCTGGTCAGTGCTGGGGCCCCGGGGATCACGTGGACACAGGTGTGGCTGCACACGAGCGTGTGCACACACACGTGTACCCGCAGGCCTTCGCCCCCTCTTGCCCGCCTGCTGGCGCGGTGACGGTGACCTCATTACTGCCTCCGCAAAGGCCCCTTGAAATCCCTGCGCCGTCGCATTTGGCTGCTCTAAGTGATGGGAACGGCCTGCGCTTCCTGATCAATCGCTTAAAATTCAGGGTCGGCTCGCTCGCGGGAGAGGGCTGCCTGCCAGCCCCACGCACCGCGCTCTGCCGCCTCCCCCCCACCACACTCCCTCCTTGCTTTGGGGTGGGGGGGCTGCGATACTGCCGTATTGGAAAACATCCCCGCGCTGGCTGGGGGGCCCGGTGGGGCCAGCGCTGGAAGCCGTTCCACTCGAGCAGATGGCTGTGAAACTTTGGCGGCGAGATAAATTGGGTCTGACGGCGTGAGGCCGGCTCACAGATGGGCGGGATTCTCACGCCGGCCCCCACGTCCGGCCCGGCCGCGGGCAGAGTCGGCGCCGCTCAGAGCCCCCTTTGGGTACCCGCCTGGCCAGCAAAAGCTTTTGGGGGCTAATAGCCTCTCTCGGCCGGAGGCGCCCTCCATCACATTCCTTCCGGCCCCAAATCTCCCCAGAGACAAGCCCAAAGGGAGGGGCAGCCCCCAGTCTCCGCCTGGTCACCTCCGCCAAGCTGGCAGCTGGGCTTTCCCCCTCCTCTGCCATCCGCAGAGGCCTGAAGCGTGAAGGTTAACAGCTGGGGGGGAGGCTGCGTCTCCCTCACTCACCCCCTCTCTGCTGCAGCCCCGCCCACCTGCCAGCCCTGGGGATGTCGTAAACAGGGCTGTGAGGTGTGCGGGTGAGGGGGGGCCTGAAGGGAGGGAGAGAAGAGAGAGCCAGACAAAGAGAGGAAGTGAAAATGAGCAAGAGGAGAGGAGAGGCCTAAGCAGAGACCGAGGGGCAGCTAGAGAGAGACAGGCAGAGAAAGAAATGGAGACGCTGATGTAGAGACAGACACCACAGAGACAGAAGTAAGGGAAGGACCTCAGAGCCAGGGAAGAGACACACAAAGAGAGTGGGGAGGAAGGCGAAGGCTAGGACGAGGGGACGAGATACAGGCAGGGACAGCCTCGACTTGCGGGCAATAGTTGGGGGTGGGGACAAGCGTAGGTTGGGGAGCAGGGTGCGGCCCCCGGCTGCCCCCGCCCCCACCACAAGGGCAGCAGCCCGGAACGAGAGATTGTCGCCTGCCCCACGCCGCGCCCTCGAGCCCAACACCACTCCCCCGCCTCGGTTTCCCGGGGAGTGCCTGGGAAGGCGGGGTGCGGGTGGGAGGGGGGGAACTGCACGGCAATCACTTTGCCGCGGAGCCCGTCGAGCCGACTCCCCGGCGCGTCAGTCCAGTGGGCAGATATCGATCCGGCCCAGCCAAGCTCGATACCCGCGGCCTGCAGCCCTCTCTGCAGCTGTCCTACAAAGAAGAGGAGGGGGCACACTCCCTCGGCCGCCCCTGCCGGGATTCTGAGCCAGAATAAACCCCCAGGGTCCGGCGCACTCGCCCCTGCCTGACCCAAAGTGGCCCGACTCGGTGGATCAGGCACCCTACAGCAGGGGAATGGCCCTGGTGACCCTCAGCCCCGTCTCCTCCAGGGCGCAAGAGGCCAAAGGGAAAAATCTTCGCTGAGTTGATGAAGTTGAAGTTTCGTAAAGGCCGTGAAGGAGACAGCCAATCAGCGAGACCTTATTTACATAGGCTCTCTGATTGGCTCTCACGGTCCCTCTTTAGAATGTTACTTTGAAACCTTAAGGAAAGAACGAGAAAAGTCTCACTTATGAGAGGGGGAAAGCTCAGGCCCCTGAAGTTCAAGTAGGACCTCCCCAGGCCCATCTCTGAGGGGACGTGGGGAGCTTAAATATGGGCTCACCCAACCCTCAGGACAGAGGATGCAGACGAGCAACTTGAGCCCAAAGGGTCAGAGAGAGAGACTGGCCAGGACCCTGCCCCAGAGAGCCAGAAGTGTAGTCAGGTCATTTCAGACTGGAGACAGAGGGGCTAATGTGGCTTGCAAGTGAGGAGCTTGTGGTGCACAAAATGTCAGGAACAGTCTGGGTGGTATCTCCAAGTTCCGCTGCTGCTGCTAAGTCGCTTGAGTCATGTCTGACTCGGTGCGACCCCATAGACGGCAGCCCACGAGGCTCCCCCGCTCCTGGGATTCTCCAGGCAAGAACACTGGAGTGGGTTGCCATTTCCTTCTCCAATGCATGAAAGTGAAAAGTGAAAGTGAAGTCGCTCAGTCGTGCCCGACTCTTAGCGACCCCATGGACTACAGCCCACCAGGCCCTCCGTCCATGGGATTTTCCAGGCAAGAGTACTGGAGTGGGGTGCCATTGCCTTCTCTGTTAACAGCGGCTAGGCATATTATATTTACTTGGAGCTGGTATACTTGGTGACAGCCTTAATGCCCTCGGACAGGGCATGCTTGGCCAAGTTCTGCAAGCCAGCAAATAATGCAGCTTCACGGGTAGGCCCAACTGGCTTCCCAACTGACTCTCCAGTCAACCTGATCTTGGGTCCTAGACAATCACACATGAGCCCCTAGGAGCAGAGTGAGGAGCTGAAGCCTCAGGGGCTTAGAGGAGTGGGTTTGCTCCGTGCAGAGATGAACCAGGCCACCTGCGCAGCCTAGCACTGCCTCTAGTCCACATCACTGGATCCAGCAGGCCCCGAGTCACTGTAGGGGAGGGAGGAGAGGTCTGGACTTTGGTGGCTATGACTAGAGACCAAGTTTCTGTCTAGAGGTCTCCACATTGCCCTGCCCCCTCCCCCCTCCCCATGCTGGGAAAAGGGTCCCCTGGGGATGTCATTTGCAAATCTGGCCCAACTTCCTGGCCCACACCCCTCCCTGGGGCCCAGCACTGATGACTCAGGCCTGGGGGTAGGGAAGGGTGTCCAAAGGCAAGGTTGGGGGACTAATGCTGAGTCTCTAGCTGAAGTGTCTCTACCGTCCACCTGTGGCAAATTAGGGGACAGGTGGGCGAATTCACTCTAGTGGGGCTCTAACCTCATCCCAATTCCTTCCCAGTGACACAGCCTGGAGACATAGCTCTGTCATTCAACTCCAAACAGCCTGCATGCAGGCTGAAGTCTATGTGAAAGAGGCTGTGCCTGAGTTCTTGTGTCCATGTAGCTTCTCCCAGGACAGGTCATACACACATCCCTGTGAGATCTTGGGCAGTGGCGTCAAGTGCTGAGGCAACCACATTTTGTTTGCAGAAGACTCAGGAACCTCATAGTCTGGTGCCCTCCACCACTTACCAATCCCCAGGGCTCAGCCTGCTGATGCGCCAGACTTGCTGTGTGACTTTGGGCACAGCTTACACATTTCTGAGCCTCAGGCTTCTCTTTAAGTCCATGTTCTGAACACACCATTCCCAGTGGGGGCAGCTGCAGAGAAACCCTAGAAGCAGAGGCACAGTCCAAGAGGGGCCTGGGAGGGCCTTCTCAGAAGCCCAGCTGGTTCAGCCTGTGGTCCAGGAGTCCAGGGGGACAGGAGCAAGATTGCCAAGTCCCATGGTTCTCACCAGTTCTCAGAATCTCCTCTCTCCTCCTGCCTTCCTGCCTACCTCATAAGTATCAGGAGGCTGGGCTGGGTCTGGGGCAGGAGTGGGGAACTGCATGTGTACTTGTGTGTGTGGATACACACATGGGGAGGGTGTGAGAGGCCCTCCCCCTCCCCCCAACCGCTGCCGCCATTGCACTCTGAGAAGCTGAGATAATCCCTCGCCATCTGTCTTGTGTTGCTAACCCGCTCAGCCGGACAGCTGCCTGGGCCACAGCTCTGCAGGCTAGTGGGTGTGGGGCACTGGGGGAGCTAGCCAGCTCTGAGGACCTAGCAACAGGGACACTCAGGCCTCCCACCCGCCTGGCTCTAACAGAGGGAGAAAGTGAGGCCAGAGAGGAAATGGGCAGGACTTGCTCCATTCCTGCTTCTGACCATGGGAAGGAGGAGCAGAATGGAAAATGCTCGCTGATCTGGGGACTGACCCTCCCAGAATGGAGGGGGACGGACCGGATGACCAGCTGACTTATACTCCTCTGCACCCTCCACATGTACGTACACACATATTCGCTGATGGGAGAGGTACAGTAGGGACAAATCAGGCCTTTTGGGCCCAGAAAAGGAGAAAAGGTACCATCTCCCCAGCCTCTAGAGGCCAGTGTCCAAGCCTTCAAATGGCCAACTTCCCAGTGTCTGGAGGAAAACCCAGTCTCAGGATATTTGGTGGGTAACACTTAATGTGCAGGTCCTGTACCCCAAGGTCTCATGACCATCAGAATCCCCACTGTTCTGATGAGGAAACTGAGGCTCAGAGAGAGAAGCGACTCATTCAGCTCACTCAAGTGAGTGAAGGAACTGGGACTTGGACCCAAGGCATCAGGTTCTGGGAACTCTGTCTCTGTCCCCAGTTCTTTCTGTCCCCCACAAAAATCAAATCTTTCACCCTGCCTTGCCACCCCAACCTATAGCTCCCCCTGCCATGGGGCTGTGAGATTCTGCCACAAAGCTAGGCAGTCACACTGCCAGCAGCGTGGCCCCACTGCACTCAGATTCAGGCCATGCCAAGCAAGGCCTAAGGAAGACTGAAGCCATGGAGCTTAGGGTGGCCCCCCCATCCACTCCCTCTCTGTCAGTCATCTCTCACCCCCTCATACAAATAGATACTTCTACAAACACACGCTCCAATATAGATTGTACATGCTCATCCAATCACACAAACAGGTACTCACACACAAACTTGCAGATAAACACAAGTACAATCACACATACATTGCTCATACACATAGAAAAATTCACAGATACAAATGTACACTCGGTCACCCATAGCCTCACACCGGTACAGAGACCTCTCCCATACTAAAGGCCTCTCTCACACAGTCCATCCCCAACCTCCATACACTGCAGGCTCCCAGTTCCTAAATCCTACCCCCATGGCCACCCCAGTACTCCAAATTTGTGTACATTAGACAGTGAGGCTCCAGGCAGGACCAGCATGCAGGTTGGGGTGGGGGTCAAGCAGAGGGAGGTCTGCTATGTCCCTCCAGCCTATGGGTGGAGGCCCTCCAGCAAGAGTACCAGTAGATTCCTGCCCCCTCCACAGCTCCCCCTTAAGACCTCTGGGGGCTGCCATCTAGCTATGGAAGCAAGAGAACAGTCCCCCAGTCACAGCCACTGGGGTTCTCAGCTCACCCCGGTTCAGGGAGAGGAAAATGACCAGTGAGAGGGAATTGCTTTCCTGTGAGGGTCTCAGTTTGTCCAGAAATGAGGCAGACCAGGAACAGTCTGGCAGTGGGCTAAAGCCCCCACAGAGCATGGGATTCAGGTCCTGTCCATGAACTAACCACTACATACCCTTCTTCCCAAACATTGGCCTCTTCCCATCTCTCCCCACTGCATGCAGTTATGAAGAGACCCTGAAAATAGAGGTGAGCCTACCCCTCCTTCTCCAGGCTGGAATCTGACTCCAGGTCATCCTGTACTCTTGAGCCTGGCTTCCCTGCACATACACTCACACACACATTCAACCACTCACACACTCATCCTCACACTTACATACATTCACACAAAAACTCATCCTCACCCTTATGTGTCCACACACACACACTGCCACGGTCACATACACTTTAACAGTCACACTTCAAACACTTGGTAACCCTCCCACATTCACATGCTTGTACACACTGTCACACACTCTTGTGCTCTCACACACTTCCGGTCACTCTCTGACACATACACTCACCCTATCACACTCACCGCCCCACCTGAACAGACTGAAGTTTGGGGGAACCAAGGTCAGCAGAGCCCCAACAGAGGCTCAGAGTGGGTGCTGACAGCCAGGCTTGCAGAGGAGGGGAAGAGTGGCCACAGAGGCCTGGAGTGAGAGTCCTGAATAATTCAGGGTGGTGGCTGATGCAGTGGCCAGGGGTGCTGTCAGCTGCAGGGAAAGCTTGCTGACTGGATTGTTCTGTGAAGATGAGGAGAATCAGTCCTGATTGGGGACTCACTGAATTTACAGAGGGCTTCTCATACCTGCTTTCACTTTTAATCCTTACTAGAAGCCTGCACATAGGTCCTATAGTCCCATTATACAGATAAGGAAGCTGAGACTCAGAGAAATTTGCTCAAGACTGTAGAGTGGGGTTCCCAAGGCTCTTGCATGCAGGCACCTGCATCTCTCTCCCATGTGCGCACATGCACACATGCTGAAAAGAGGTTCCTATGGTCACTGTGCCCAGATAGAGATGAGAGACCCCAGCCATCTGAGAACAAAACTCTGGAGTGTGCTGCTGGGTCTGATTCCAGGAGGCCCCCTGGCTCAGGGCCTGCACATAGTAGGTGCTTAACTGCTGCCTCTCAAATGAGGGCATTGTGCCGGGGTAGCACACAGGACAAGTTACTAGACATCTCTGAGTTTCAGTTTCCTCATCTGTAAGATGGACATAAAGTGTACCAACTCTTGGGGGCTTGGTAAGGAATGACCAGGAAAACCCATGTAAAGCAGTAAACACAAGGTCTGGCCTACTGGAAGGGCTCTGCTTCTCAGCTTAGATTGTGATGCAGACGCATTTCCCATAAAGAGGCAGCCACAAAGTCGTGGTCTATGTACGCACAGTTCCCACTGCCTGGGGCATCCTCTCTGCTCTGCCTTGCTGATGCCAAATGTCTTCCATGTCTCCTCTTCAAGGCTGAGTGCATCTGCCACCTCCTTCAAGACAACAGTCATGGTCTCCTGCCATATCCAGCACCCTTCACTGACCTCTCCAGCACCCTCCCTGGTACCCAGGTGGCTGGCCTTGTATGCTGAGAGTGGGTCCAGCCTGCCCCGCCCATGGCCCGTACACAGTAGGTGCTCATGTGTTGCCTGATGAATGGACAACACTGCACCGTGTCAGCACATAGCAACCAGCAGTTAGGGTGCTTCTGCAGTTAAAATAAACTGCTGAGGTCATGGGTCTGTTTTCTCTGCAAAAACAAAAATACCCAACAGCTCGTGTCTGGTGAGACGCACAGAAGATGACCAGGCATGACTGCTTCACTGCCCAGAGGCCAAGCATCAGGCTCCCAGCCAGGTCCCCATCTGAAGGGGTGTCTGCCCACATCCCGGGGTACCAACCCTTAGAGGCAGTTGGGACGTGACTGCTGTGCCCAGTGAGAAAGGTGGGTGCTCTATCCCCAGAGCCCTGAGCTATGAGCAGATTATGGAGCATCCTCCATATTTGATTCAAAATAAAAACCACAGTAAACCATAGACTCGAAACTTATACGTTGGCTGAAATTAAAATAGCTTCTTGCTACGTTTTCTGGTTTCAATATTCTGGATCTGCTCATGGAAGCTGAATCAGGCAATTTGTCTGTCCCTCTTGCTTTTGTTTCTGTTGTTGCCCCTGCTTTACTGAGATCTCAGCACACGCTTGGTCTCCCCTCTGAAGCAGACCCCAGGCAGGTCTGGGGGTCCCGTGGCCCTGCACTCATGAGACTGATCCCCCCACCAGCCTCGCAGCACCCCCTGGCCCCTCCCTCTTCCGGGGAACCTTGTGGCTGGGCCCGTGCCTGCGGCGAGTCTCACCCCAGTATTATTTTAGTCGCAGACAGACACGAGGCAGATGGTGACAACATCCCTTCCCCGCTCCCCACTGACGAGCTGTTGCCGCCCTGAAGCCTCAGGGTTCTTCTCCCTCAGGAATATTTCAATCCCAACTCGGTGGCTAAATGCGGCTGCTCTTGTGAGACGCGGGCACATCTGCTCCTCCTCCTCCCTACCCCCTACCCATTTCCTGGGGCTGAGCAGAGAGCCCTGGGGGAGACCCTACCTACTTCCAGTTCTGCCCTAGCCCCCTAGCTGCCCTACTGTGCACCAGCCACCAAGCCCTGAGCATTGTACCCACTGGGGCTGGAGGGGACAATTACTGTGCCCACTTTACAGATGCAGAAGCTGAGGCTCACAGTGAGCCTCATCTCAGTTGAACCTCATCTCAGCAGAGCCCCATCCCAGTTCACATAGCCAGAGAGGAAGTGTTCCCTTGGGTTACTGAACCCTGGAAACACAAGGTACACCCTCCAGTCCCTCCGCACACCTGAATCTCTACCTGACCACCTCTACGCACAGCCTCTGGGGACCACTCCAATCACCTCACCTTCCCTGCAGAGCAACTAGGAGCTCATTATTTAGCTGCTGTACCCACTCTCCAGCATCAGCCAACAGCCCAGGGCACAAGGACCCAAGCGTTGTCTGCCCATCCCCTCGCCCTGCTGGTCCTAGCTCAGTGAGCATGTAGGCTGCAATTGTGAACATCAAGGGCAGGAGGAGGGCGTCTCTGGCACAAGACAGGCCTGGTTTCCAATCTCAGCTTTGTCGTGACTTTGGGCAAATCACTTAACCCATTAAGATCTGGTTCTTCTTCTGTAACACGCACAGCAGTAGGCCCTCTCTCCTCTCTGCGATTCAGTGAGGCTAAATGCTATACTGCCAGCAACTAAAGCAGGGCCTCGAACACGCTCAATAAACATTTGTTGAGTGAATGACACATGTAATGAACTTAGCATCAGGCCTGACTCAGTGAAGCTAGTCCTACCTGCAGCCCCAGCCCAACACAGTGTGGGCCCAGCTCTGCCTCCATGGTCCACCACGAGCTGAAGTTGACCACAAGAGCCAAACTGAGCCATGCCTTTGGCCCTTCCCAATTCCCACAACAAAAAGTGCTTGGAGCCTTAGGAAGACAGGCCCAAGGCACTGGGCTACCACCTCTAGGCTCAAGTGGCAGCAAGGTGCTGGCGGCGGGCCAAGTCTGTTTTGATTCCCTCATGGCGCCTTTCCACCCAGCCACCCTGACTAGCCAGGGGTGTCAAAGCTGGACAGGGGTTCTTTGATGGTTTGTAATGCTCTGTGGGCCAGTGGGGCTTCCCTGATCGCTCAGTTGTAAAGAATCTGCCTGCAATGCAGGAGATGCAGGAGACACGGATTCGATCCCTGGGAAGATCCCCTGGAGGAGGAAATGGCAACCCACTCCAGTATTTTTGCCTGGGAAATCCCATAGACAGAGGAGCCTGGTGGGCTACAGTCCATAGGGTCAGACTTGACTGAGCACACACGCTCACTGAGCCAGTGAAGACTTGTCCATTCCCAGTCAGACCTCCCGGCTGTGGGCTCCCTAGCCCAGCACCGGCCCCACCCCCAACCCCCAATGCCTCAGCAGGCCTTCTGGGACTGGGCCAAGATATACACTGACAAACCACCACACAAAAACACACTCCCACCACAGTGACACTCACACCCCCAAAAGATATACAAAACTATATACTAAAATACATGCCACCCAACTAAAGGCACAAAACACACACACGACTCAACATGGTAGGGTACACACGCTCACAAGCATCTGCACTACAGGGCACATCACATGCCACAGTCACAAACACACGTGGCATAGGACACTCCCACACAGTCACACAGCACAGCTGCGCACACCCATATGGTGTGCACAGCACCCAGGAGCACAGCAGGGTAGAGAGGCGTATCTTACACAGAAACTGAGGTCTGTCTCCCCATCTCAGTCCTGGCCAGTTGAGGCCCAGCAGCACAGGGGGACACGCCGGAGCAGGAACACAGAGCCCCTGAAGGAGAAGAAGGGCACGCCTGGCCCAGGGTGGAGGTGGGAGGCGATCCCTGTTCAGGGTCAGTGCTGCAGCCCCCACTTTCACAGCTCCTGGGCTCAGGCCCTTATCACCCACTGACAGGCCACCACGACCAACCTCTCTCTGCAGCTGTCACCTCTGCTCAGGTCACCCTCCCATGCACGCATGACACAAGAAACCAGGCGAGGCTGGTCACTGTCACCACGACAGCTGATACAAAGGAAGAGAGAAGCTGTCAGTGCAGAAACCTGGGAGACACTTTTCACCAGGGGATTCTGGGCAGCAGACCACACTCTGCCAGTCATGGTCATGAAAGATGAGTCCATCTAAGTAGCCACATGTCACCCCACTCTAAGGGCACAGTCCTGAGGCCAGCTGGCATGGAAAGGCCTCCTGGTGAAGGCCCAGGGCCCCATCTCTGGCCCTGTCTGTCTTTGGGTTCATCTCATCCATCACTGGGCTTCCCCAGTGGCTTAGCAGTAAAAAATCTGCCTGCCAACGCAGGAGACGCAGGTTCAACTCCTGGGTTGGGAAGACCCCCCCTGGAGAAGGAAAAGGCAACCCACTTCAGTATTCTTGCCTGGAGAATCCCATGGACAGAGAAGCCTGGTGGGTTACAGTCCATGGGGTCACAAGAGTTGGACACAACTGAGTGACTAAACAACAGCCATTGCTTCCCCTGTCAACATCGTTCTGTGGTGCCTAGTGCCTTGAGGCTGGCATTCAAGATCCTTAGTTATCTTGCCTCATTATGTGTTCTTTTCCCTAGGCCTTTGCCAGTGCTGTTCCTTCCACTAAGAATGTACTCCCTGGCTCCCACCCCCACCTTTTGCATTCTGGCCAACCATCAAATCAACACCACCTCCCCTAAGAAGTCTCCCCAATCCCTGCCAGGAAAAAAATTCTCATTTTGGTGCTGGAATGAGACATGAGGACCCATATGAGGCTCCACTGGGGCTCAGTGTCCTAATCGGTGAAATATGTAAAACATGGCCCACCACCACCAAGAACAGAACGAGGCAGAATAACTCAGTACACATGAGTGTGATCAGTTTTGCCCAGTCGTGTCCAACTCTTTGCAACCCCACAGACTGTAGCCCACTAGGCTCCTCTGTCCATGAGATTATCCAGGCAAGAATACTAGAGTGGGTTATCATTTCCTCCTCCAGGGGATCTTCTCAACCCAGGGATCAAACCTGCATCTCCTGAGTCTCCTGCATTGGCAGGTGGAATCTTTACTAACACTGAGCCACCTGGGAAGCCTATAACTTAGTCCATAACTTAGTACAGTGGTTCTCAAAGCAGGGTTCATAGAACCTGGGAGTATCTAAGACCTTCTTACTGCAGATGGTGACTGCAGCCATGAAATTAAAAGATGCTTACTCCTTGGAAGGAAAGTTATGACCAACCTAGATGGCATATTCAAAAGCAGAGACATTACTTTGCCAACAAAGGTCCGTCTAGTCAAGGCTATAGTTTTTTCAGTAGTCATGTATGGATGTGAGAGTTGGACTGTGAAGAAAGCTGAGCGCGGAAGAATTGATGCTTTTGAACTGTGGTGTTGGAGAAGACTCTTGAGAGTCCCTTGGACTGCAAGGAGATCCAACCAGTCCATTCTGAAGGAGATCAGTCCTGGGTGTTCTTTGGAAGGAATGAAACTCCAGTACTTTGGCTACCTCATGCAGAGAGTTGACTCATTGGGAAAGACTCTGATGCTGGGAGGGATTGGGGGCAGGAGGAGAAGGGGACGACAGAGGATGAGATGGCTGGATGGCATCACTGACTCGATGGACGTGAGTTTGAGTGAACCCTGGGAGTTGGTGATGGACAGGGAGGCCTGGCGTGCTGTGATTCATGGCGTCGCAAAGAGTCGGACACGACTCAGCGACTGAACTGAACTGAACTGAAGGTCAAAATTATTTTACCAATAATACTAAGGCTTTTTACTGTGCTGAGATTTGCAATGATGGTACAAAAATAATAGTGGGTAAAATTGTTCGTGCCTTAGCACAAATCAAGGCAGTGACACCAAACTGTGCTAGAAGTCATTGTATATATCACTGTCAGGAGCTTCCATTAAAAAAAAAGAAGCAGCTAGTTTCCCTTAAGAATGTCCTTGTTGAAGTGAAGCAGTAAAAAATTAGCGATTTTATTAAATCTCAACCTTGCGTACACATCTAGTAAACATCGTGTGTGATGATTTGGGAAATTCACATAAAACAGTCTGTAACATACCAAAGTATGATTTCTACCTCAAAGGGAAGCAGTTCTGCAGTTGTTTGAGTTATGACCTGAACTAGCTGCTTTTTTATGGAATACCACTTTACTTTAAGGGCTTCCCTCATAGCTCAGTTGGTAAAGAATCAGTCTGCAATGCAGAAGACCCCAGATCAACTCCTGGGTTGGGAAGAAAGAAGGAAAGACAGAAAGAAAAAAAGACAATAAAGACTGACAGACAAACTTTAGACTTGGCTATCTGGCAGATATACTCTCAAAAATAACCAAGTGAGCCTATCACTTCAACAAAAACAACTATAGCATTTATCGCCAATGATAAAATTCTATTTTTTTTAAGTGAAAATCTGAATCGGGAAATACTTGTATAGGTCACCATGAGCTTGAGATCTTGCTGGTACATTTCTGATGAAACTGATGGTGATATCAATGTGACTATTTAATATTACATAATGAAATATATTAACATTTGAGAGATCTGCATAACTCAGTGAACTAAAATTTTTTAAATGACCAATGCATAATGTTATAAAATTATGCATGGGCAAAAGAGCCATTCAAAGGACAAGACAGACAAATGGACTTCAATGAAACAGAATATAAAGGGCTCATTGATGGGATTTCAGATTCTTCATAGCGGCTAACCTTTAAGAAACTATCACTTGTCAAGTTTTGGTGTAGTATCAAATTATCTGCAAAGGCGAGGAAAATACTCATCACTTTCCAAACAGAAATCTGTGTGAGGCCAAGTTTTCCTCATACACTTCAACAAAACAACAGAAACATACCGCAACAGATTGAAAGCAAAAACAGACGTGAGAATCCAACCCCAAGGGGGCCTTTTGCTCTATTAAGCCAGAAATGAGTGGGATTTGCAAAAATGTATAGATAACACCACTCCTCTTGCTAATTTTGCTTTGTTCCAGAAAATAAAGTTATTTTTCATAAAAGTACATTGTCTATGTTAACCTGTAATAGAGTTAGTATTATTATTTTTTAAATGACTGATTAAATACATGTTTTTAAATTTTGTTTTAATTTCTAATATGGTAAGTCTTGATGAATATAACTCACATAAACAAAAGCTCTTTGGGGTCCTTAGTAATTATCAAGCCTCTAAAGGAAAAGGAGAGGGGGCAGCAGAGGATGAGATGGTTAGATAGCATCACCTACTCAATGGACATGAATTTGAGCAAACTTGCAGAGACAGTGAAGGACAGGGGAGCCTGGCGAGCCGCAGTCCACAGGGTCGCAAAGAGTCAGACACGACTTAGCCGTGAACAACGAAAAGGAGTCCTGAGAACAAAAAGTTTGACAACTGGTGGTCTAGCGCTTCCACAGCAGGAAAGACTAGAGGCAGACATGAAGAAACATCTAGCTCAGCAGACACAGGCAGTGACCAAAAGGGGTTACCAGAGCAGGTTCTTTTGAAGAGGTCTCGGCCCCCAGTGAGACGTCTAAGTGGGGGAGGGCTTGGAGCTGGGCGGGGCCACATGACTGGAGGGTAGGGGGTCCCCGCAGAGGCTGACTTTGCTCTGCTGCCCCTGGGAGGGTGGTGGGTATTTAGGGGGAGACCCCAAACATACAACAGACCTCCCCCGAAGCTGAAACTCAGCCCGGGAGCCCTGGCCCTCCCCCAGACAGCCTCCATCCTTCCCCCAGCACCCGCGAAAAGGATCTGAGCCTTAAAATTATCGTCACCACTGAGCAGCAGACAATACAGAGGGGACATTATGTGCCGAGAGAGAGGCCTCGTTGTTGGCGCTACGGGGAGAGACAGCAGCGCTCTGTTCTGAGCAGGCTGGGGGCTGCTCATGTGCTCCACCCCAGACCCTCACACCCTGAAGCATGTCCTCACCCCAGTGCACACTCAGACTCACCCGGGGTACCCATCGGGCCGCATGCTGCAGCACTCGGGAGCCTTGGGATGTACCCGGCTCCCATCCCCCACCTTCCCGCCCACCTCCGCCCACCGTCTACCTGCTCTATAGCTTCACTGCCAGCCCCACCTATGTCCAGGTACTCCAACCGAGACCATGGGGCGTCCTCACCTGGGGAGCCCTGGCCGGGGGGCGGGGGGACCCCAGGAGCCACACTGTGTAGACTGAGGACGCCCTGCCCTGCCCTGCCCCGCCTGGCTGGGATCACAGGGCACTGAAACCGGCAGCCGCCTAGGCTGGGCCAGACGTGCCTAGACCCGCAGAGACGCACAAAGGCTGCGTTGTTGCTTTGCCAAACCCTCCCGGCTCTGGAGTGGGAGGGAGGCACGGGGCAACTGGCGCCCCTACCCCCAGCTCCTGGGCTGGCCCTGGAGCAAGACTGGACTTTAACCTCTTAGGCCACCAGGCCTGTTGGGGCTGGAGGGCAAAGGGAGGACAATCCAGACCTCCTGATAAAAGCCATCCAAAGTGGGGCTCCCCAGGCCCTGCGCCTAAACTCCACCCAAGGTCTTTTTGTTTTCCCAGAGTTGGGATCTCTCCAACCTTTGCATAGGTTGTGCCCTTGGGCCTGGAACGCCCCCCTCCCCTGTCTAGGAAAGGGTTCATTTTCTTTTAGGACACTATTCAGAGAGCACCTCCTTCAAGAAGCCCTCCTGACCCCCAGGCTTCCCACCAACCAAATGAGGAGTTCCAGATGCCCATAGGAGAATGCCCAGCACTGCCCATCCATGGCTGGGCTCACAGACACTGGCAGGACCAGCAGAGGACTAGGTAAGTGGGCACAGCAGGGACTCAGTCGCATCTCATGCCCCAAGACCACTCTGTGGTGGTGGAGGGAGGAGTTACCAGCCGAAATCATAGATCAGGACAGCCACCATCACCCCCACCAGGTAACACAGAAGGGAGATCCTTGGAGGAACCTGCTTTCCCACATCCATATCCCTGTTCTCTTTGCTGAGGACACTGTTTCTTACCCGTATGCTTGTCAAGTCCTACTCACCCAAGTGGTACTTGGTGTTTTGTTTTTTTTTTTTGGCTGCATGACTTGCGGGATCTTAGTTCCCTGACCAGGGATTGAACCCGTACCCCTGAAGTGAAAGCACAGTGTCCTAATCACTGGATTGTTGGGGTTTTTAGTTTTTACTTAACTAAACTTTCCCTCAGGCACAGCAATTTACAGAATACGTACTGTGTGGCAGGCACTATCTTCAGGCATATTTAGATGTATTAATTCACTGAATCCTCAGCAACATTAAAAAAAAAAAAACTCTTCCAAGGTCAACAGCTAGTAAGTGGTGGAGCTGTGACTGGAACCCAGCAAGTTATTTCCATGAAGCCTTCCCTGGCCTCTCAGACCAGACCAGATTAAGGCCTTTGCTATGAGCATCCCCACGTTAAAATGTCTGACATGGAATGAGCTGGCCATGAGTTTGGCTCCCCTCTCTTGACAGTGAGTCCCTGGAGGGGACTTGGTGGTCCAGCTCCTAACACAAACCTGGGCCTTGGGGACTCTCAAGAAACACTGTTGACTAAATAATCTTAAGCTCAGTAAGGACGGCTGGACTCCCAACACCCAAGGGGAGAGGAGGTAGGGGCTGTCCAGACAGGCCAAGGAGTTCTCTCCCCTCTTGAGGTCACACACCATCTACTTTGTCACTCACAGTAAGACCTCTGTGGTCCCTGAGTATATGGGGCTGTGGAAAACTGGGGAGGATAGAGGGGCTGTCAGGCCCCTCAGGACACCTGGAGGCCCATCTGGTCCAAGGGCTCTGCACCCCTCCAGGCAAAGTTCTCCTGAAATCCTCAGGCACCATGAACTAAAGAGACAGAGCCTTCTTATGGTCCACTGCCCCATTTCTCTCTTCTTATATCCAGTTTGCCAAACTGTTGGGTCATTTCTCCAGCTCCCATTCAGTGTGGCCAAAATAAAGCTCAGACCCCAACCAGTGGAGAGGGACACACGAGACCGCAGGCACCGCACGCTTCAGGGTTGCCCTATGGACAGAGCCTCTTCCTCTGAGAAGCCCCGTTTCCATCAGCTGCAGCCCCAAAAGGACACACAACAAAGCACCTGCCTTGCATTGGCTGTGTCTTTACTTATAAAGTGTAGTCAACTTCACTGCCCAGAGAAGTAGCCCCAAGATGGGAGCCACTGGAACGTCAATCTCAGTCTTCCCAACTCTGGAATCAGCCTGAAGAGACGGTGGGAAAAGCTACATGTGTTTATGGACAGAGGCACCTTTGGACCTCTGGGGGCAGTCCCTCCATCACCGCAAAGCAGAGTTCCCTGCCGGCCCCTGGATCAGGCCATCTTTCTGTTATTGCTGTTCAGACCTCTTCCCCCTGAGAAAGTGACTGAAGACAAGCCCTCCCTCTGTGAAAGGAGCTGGGGGTCCTCACCTACCCCGACCCTCCTAACCCCAGACACTAAAGGGCAGTTTCCAGAGAATTTGTTTCATAACCAAAAGAGGGTGGCAGTGGGGGCATGGTTGGACAGAGGGAGCTCCCAAATTTCTCTTCAGGCAGCAGTCTGTTTGCAAGGGAGCTGAGGGCTTTGCTTAAAACTGCCTGTGCAGCTGCTGTTTGTACTTAGACAATACATTACAGATCAATAAAAACAGCAAAATTCTCCAAAAGTGCTTTACATAAAATGAAAATGCCAATTGCCCATACCAAAAAATTAATTACTGTTACGATGATCATGACGGAGACTTTGCGGGTGCCGAGTCAATTCCCCCTCTTGTACCAGGCTGACCGTGAGGGCTGCCTGGACTGAATGAACCCACACTGCTTGGAAATGTAAATCTACCTCAACTTCAACCGAAAAAATATGCTCCGAGCCAGAAAGCCCTGGGCTGGATCCGTGAGGGACAGAGATGTGAGGAAGCCCTAGATTTACCCTCTCTGGCTGAGTATCGACTCACTGTGTGCCAGGCACATCGGACACCCTTTGCCATCTTTTGTGACCACCTAAAGGGAACATTGAATCCCATTTTACAGATGAAGAAACTGAGGCTAGGAAAGGCTCTGTAACAACTGTTGCCATTTTTTCAGAGACATCCAGACCCTATGCTGAGTGTTTCTATTCATCATCTCTTGGCTCCACACTGTAGGCTCACTTTAACAAATGAAGAAACTGAGGTTCATAAAAGTTGTTGCCCTCCCAAGATCACAGAGCCAATATATGTGACAGACATGGGGACTTCCCTGGCAGTCCAGTGGTTTAGACTCAGCGCTCTCACTGCCGAGGGACAGGGTTCGATCACTGGTTAGGGAACTAAGATGCTGCAGGCCCAGCAGCATAGCCACACACAAAAAGAAAGAAAGAAATGAGACGTGAACCTAAATCCTGGTCTGTCACACTGCAATCCCTGGGCACACAAAGTACGTGTGATAATGGCTCAGAGAGTAGGGCAAATAGAAGTATGAGGCATAAGAGACAAAGGGCAGCCCCTTGCTTGTGGGAAAAAGCATATCAGAAGAGGAAGAAGCTGAATAAAACCATGAGGACTGGTTAGTGAAAGTCAGTCAGTCATGTCCAGCTCTTGGCGACTCCATGAACTGTAACCTGCCAGGATCCTCTGTCCTTGGAACTCTCCAGGCAAGAATACCAGAGTGGATTGCCATTCCCTTCTCCAAGTGATCTTCCCAACCCAGGGATCAAACCCAAGTCCCCCGAATTGCAGGCAGAAGAATGGTTAGAGTCTCAACAAATAGATATAAGGAGGGAGGAGGCTGCAGGCGGAGAGAACCACGCATACAAAGGTGCTGGGGTAGGAACCTGTGAGGTACACTATCTGTGGAACACAGGATAATGGAAAATGGATCAAGAGAAAGTAAGAGTGAGGATGTGGCTACCGGGAAGGCAGTGATGAGGAATGACCCAAGTTGTGAGTTTAAATCCTGGTTTTGCCACTAATTAAGCCTGAGACTTTCGAAAAGTCTCTTTCCTGCCCAAGTCTCAGTTTCCTTATCTGTAACATGGGAGTAACAATAGTTGTTTAACAGCATCATTTTGAGCATTCAGACAGGCGCCACGCCCAACCTAAGGTTCTTGTTACAGGCACTGGGGAGCCACAGAGGAACTCCTGAGAGAGGGATTCAAGCCCGGCTGTGAAGGCTGTGAAGGGACTGACCCAGCCGCTCATGCTGAACCACAAAGGAGCCCTCCCTCGGCTTTAAGATCACTGACTCAGGGTGAGTTGCCCCACCCAACGTTTCTTTGACATCTCCTGTTTTATCTTTAAAGAAGAGTCTTGTGAATTCCCCTATAAGCAATTCAGGCTTGTTTCTACTGTATTAAATTGTAATATTAAATTATTGATCTCCCCCCTAGTAAAATATACAGTAAAAGATACAGGAAGCAGAGCCGTTCACTAGCCTGCCCCCAGCCACCCAAACAGCCAGGCCCAGGCACAGCTGCTCAGGTGATGGCAGTCAGCGGCCCAGGATCATGAGGGGAATGCTTGTCTGGGGGTTGCCTGCCTTAACATCTGCTGGTTCCTTCCCCTAAAATGCACTCTTCCTACCCCAGCCCTCAACAACACTAGATTTTCAGAAAATTTGCTTCACAACGGAAGGGTTACCCCCTTCTGAAACTCAAGTGTCAGCTTAACTGTATCCTCCTCAGAGAGGTCTTGCCTGACCATGCTGGGGAAGTTGGCCACATCACCTGACTTTAATGCTTGCCTGTCTAGTATTTTCTTATTTACCTATTACCAGCGTGTCTGTCTCACCCAGGCAGAATGTCTGTCCCATGAAAGCAGGATTTCTGTCTTGCTCGCTGTGTTCCCACCATACGACAGAGCCTGGCCCATAGCGGGTACTCAGTAAATAAGAGCCGGGAGGGAGGGGAAAAAGAATTAACACAGAACAAAATCTGGGTTCTTGTCCCCAAGATTAGGAGGCTCCTGCAAGCCTCAGTCACTCCTTCTGTAGAAGGCACAGGGTTAGGGTCTTAATCCAGGGACTACCATGGCCACATGAGGACCCCTCCCATTCCTGCACTGCTGTCACTGGCCTGCCTCTGGAGCTGCCCTTCCCTTCCCCATCTCAGAGAGACAGAAATTAATTTCTCTTTGGCATAAACTGATTTTGATGAGCCCAGTCCCGGGCGATTCATCACAGACCTCTCGGGGAGCACTGCAGGGAACGGCGGGTGGCAGCATGACTTATGGGCCTCGCAGCCCCAGACACCCAGCTGCTTCTGATGGCTCCGGACACCTCCAGCCCCCCTAAATCAGCTGTGACGGAGAGACCTGGAGAGCTGCCCGGCCTGTCCTCCCGCTCGGCGGGTGCCCCTGGCAGGCGCCTCCCAGGTCAGGGGGCACAGGCTGCGCGGAAGCCGGTGACTTCATCCAGGCTGACTCACCCTTAGCCAGCCTCTGGGGACTGCAGGAGGGAGGCGGCAGCAGTCCTCACCAACTTGGAGCTTTGGGGAGGGGGATCCCCACCCTCTCTCCATCCCCAGGGCTTCCCCACACCGGGCTATGCCCCTACCCCACGGCATACCACCATCCCAGAATCTACACTGATGTCCTGCAGATAGCCCAGGCTGAGTACTGGCCTGAAGAGGTCTAGGGCCCAGGCCCAATGCCCCTCATACCAGCCAGGTAAAATGGACCAAGTCAATAACCTCTGAGATTCAGTTTATTCATCTGTAAAGTGGATATGGTGACCCTGGCTCCACCTACTGCTAGGAGGTATTGGGCGAATCCGCTTGATGAAAGAGGGTCTTGAAGATAGGAAAGTACTTATCTAAGTGGAAGAGGGGACAGGAAGCAGGATAAGTGGACCCCCATGCCACAGAGACAATACCAGACCTCTTATCCTGGCGTGACACGTCCTGAGTCAATGGCCCACCCTTCCTCTACCCCTTCCTGCTCCAGCACCTTTAGCATCCTTAATTTCCTGGGATACGTTATTCTCCTTCCACCTTTCAGGCCTCATGGTTCTAGGCTGTACTCAGCCTAAAACTCTTCCCTACCACTCTTTCTTCTTTGTCTGGCTAAGTCCTGAACCCTTAAGTCCTCAGCTTAGACATTACTTCCTCTGAGAAGCCTTTCCTAGCACCTCAGGTAGACCCTCGGGTAGACCTGCGCCTGTGTCCTCACAGTCTAGCTGTTCCCAAACATTAACAGTTATCACCGGTGTCTCATATCCGCCTCTTAGTCATTGCCCTTTTCTCACCTGCAGCCCTGTCTCAGCCAAGTGCTCGGTGTCTGGCAGGTGCTCATTGACGCAGGCTCATTGGAACTGAATTCCTGTGCCTACTCATGTCGGCTGGCAGGGCTGCCCAAGGCACTGGCCACACAAGAAGTACTATGCACATCACAAAGTGAGGGGCCAGGACAGGTCAACTGTTCACGCTGCTGTGGCTACTGGGAGTTGATTCTTGGGAATCGGCACCCTTTCCTCACCTGTCCCTGCCCTCAATCACAGCGCCAGCAATGCAGAGGTGGGGAAGAGAACCGGGAGGGCTTCTGTTCTGAAATAACCTGAAGATGCTTACCTGTGTCTAACAGAAGGAATATTCACATGGAGTCAGGAAATCTGAGTGACAACTCACCACCTTCTGACTTGCTTAGAAGACTGACCCCAACACTCTTGAGCCTCAGTATCCTCATCTGTAAAAGAAGAATAATTCCCACCCTGCTGACCTCACAGGGCTGCTGTGAAGACCAAATTCAAAAGTGTGGAGGCAGATGCTTGGTTCATCTTGACAGAGGATACACTTTATCATCATCAACATCATTATCATGGACACACCTCAGCCACTGTCACCTAGGCCAGCGTAGGGCTCAGAGTGTGGAGACCCCAAAATCAGTGCCATTGCCAGCCACGACAGTCTTACCCCAAGGTCCCCCCCTGAGACCCCATCCTCATATAATTGCAGGGCCTGCTGTGAAATTTTAAGAGCAGTATCAGACCATACCTTCATTCTCTAGCTGTGTGACCTTGAGCAAGTCCACTTCACTGAACCTCAGTTTCATTTAAAAATGGCAATGATGGAACTTCCCTGGTGATCCAGTAGCTAAGACCCATGTTCCCAGTGCAGAAGGCCCAGGTTCAATCCCTGGTTGAGGAACTAGATCTCACACGCTACAACTAAGAGTTTGCATACCACAAGTAAAGACCCTAATGCTGTGACTAAAAGATCCCACAGGCCACAGCGAAGATGGAAGATGCTGCGTGACCCAGTATGTGTGTGTGCTAAGTCACTTTAGTCTTGTCCGACTCTTTGAGACCCCATGGAGTGTAGTCTGCCACGCTCCTCTACGGGATTCTCCAGGTAAGAATAGTGGAGTGGGCTGCCATGCCTCCTCCAGGGGGTCTTTCCAACCTGGAGGCTGAAACCGCACGTCCTGCATTGCAGGCAGATTATTTACCCATTGAGCCACCTGGGAAGCCCAAGACCCACACAGTCAAATAAATGTTTTTAAAATGGCAATGATGATGGTAGCTGTCTTCTAGATATCTCAGAAGGATTAAATGGGATAACTGGGTTAAGAGGACACTTAGCAGTCTGCAGCACAGTAAGTGCTCAGTAACTGTTACCCTTCACCATTGCCATCATCATCCCCATAAACGTTGTAGCTATGTGTGGGGTATGACACTCATGCTAATCCCAATCCTCCTCTACTATGTGTGTTAGTCGCTCAGTCGTGTCCGACTCCTTGCGACCCCATGGACTGTAGCCTGCCAGGCTCCTCTGTCCATGGGATTCTCCAGGCAAGAATACTGGAGTGTGCTGCCATTCTCTTCTCCAGGGGATCTTCCCAACCCTGGGATCGAACCCAGGTCTCCTGCACTCCGGCAGATTCTTTACCACCTGAGCCACCAGGGAAGCCCATCCTCTACCATAGTAACTTCCAGAACCTTCACAACAATGTCATCCCCACTTCCTGGGCCTCAGAAAACCTAGGACTTTCCAGACTGAAAACTCTCTGAAGGCAGAGGCCATGTCTCCAAAGTCTGGGCTCCCCATAGAATTGAGGCCATGCCTCTCTCTTCAAACTTTGTCTCCCTCACTGGCCTGGGGGCCAGGTCTCTTTTTTAGACCCACCCCAAGCCAAGGTCAGAGGAGCAAGAAGGGGAGAGGTCCAGCCCCGCTGTCTCCTTGCAGCAGAAGCAGAGGTTCAGGCTGTGGACAGAAGTTGGCCCAGGGCCTGCCTGGTCCTAGCTGCCCCAGCTGATGTAGAGAAGCCTCGTGACTGCCCCTTCTTCCCTGACTCGGGCTCCAGCTTCCCGCCTGACTGGGCTGAGCGCTTCAAAGCCAGCAGCCTCTGAAATGAGGCTGCAGCATCCAAACTGGCAGCTGGTGGAGGGAGTCAGGCAGCCCCCCGGCCCCCTGTGTGTATCTCCAGGCACTCCTGTCAATGTTGACTTGTCGGGCAGCATTGGCCACCAGGGTCCCAGGGGATGGTTCTAGGTGCCCGTATCACAGCCAAAGGAGCATTAAAGCTACCAGCATGCCAGTGAGTCCGGGCTGCAAAAGGCCAACACCTTCATGCAAGCAGGCACTGGACGCCCACGTGCTGATGGGAGAGGGGAGCCACGGAGAGTGACTGCTAGGACATACACACGTGCTCACACTCTGCACCACACAGTAGGATGGCACTATGGGCTCTGACACTCCAGACCCAGGATCAAACCCTGCTTCCCCTATTTCCCAGATGTGTGACCTTGGGTAGCACTATGGGTTGAATTACTTTCCACCCAAAATGCGTATGTTGCTGTCTTTAACCCCAGTATCTGAGAATGTGAACTTACTTGGAGATAGGGCCTTTACAGAGATAATCAGGTTAAAATGTGGTCATTAGGGTGGGCCCTAATCCAATATGACTGATGTCTTTACAAGAAGGGGAAATTCGGACACAGTCACATATAGAGGGAAGATGATACAAGAAACACGGAGAAGACTGAAAATAGAACTATCCTCATGGAAAACAGACAATCCACATACACACAAGTTAGCTGATGGGAGAGCAAACGGTCAGGGGTTTGCCCATGTGTGCATTTGTTGTTGTTGTTTAGGCTCTAAACAACATCTGACTCTTTTGCAACCCTGTGGACTGTAGCCCACCAGGCTCCTCTGTCAGTGGGATTTCCCAGGCAAGAATACTGGAGTAGGTAGCCATTTCCTTCTCCAGGGGATCTTCCTGACCCAGGGATTGAACCCAAGTCTCCTGCATCGGCAGGCCGATTCTTTACCACTGAACCACCAGGGAAGTCCCCATGTGTGCATCCATGAGTGTTGATGTGTGCATATGTGCGTGCATAGGTGTTAATGTGTGCATTGAGTGCATCAGGATACTGTGTGCACATGCATGTTAGTATCTGTGCATCTGGGAACTCAACTGCATACCAGTGTGAATTCATACAGAAGTATATGTGTGTGTTGCACACGTGTGTGATGCTTTAACATGTGCATACACACATCTTCTTGGGTACATACACGTGGGGATGACAACATATGGGCACAGTGTGAGTCTGGATGAGTGAGCAAAGGCAGATGTTTAGGCAAGCGTGTGTGAGAACTTTAGGGCCCAAAGCTGGTGCTCCACTACTTACAGTCTAATAAGGAGGTCTGAGAGGCCATCTCGGCCATCTGCCAGCTGGTCTCGAATAGATGCACCCCTTCCCCACATCAGACTTCAATGCTCTTGTGCCCAGGGACGACCCCCTAGAACCCTCCCCTGGTTTTCAGGAAGTCCTTCCAGCATTCTAACCACAATCCCTGGGTGACACTTCAGAAACCAGTAGTCCAAAAGCTCCCAAATGAAACAGCCATCAGTCCTGTGTTCCAAGCACATGTTGGTCCTATGTCCTCATTCAGGTCCGATCTGCCTTTCCAAAGAGGAAGGTGGGCTTCCCCACCCTCAAAGATCTCTCCAATTTGAGTATCCTATTCCTATCCTATTCCTGTCCCCAGAAGGCCCCACACCAACACTCCCTGGGTAGGGAGGAGGTACTAAGTTACCTGGCCTATTTCCCACCATCACAGGATCTGATGCACGACAAAGAACCATGGCTGGACATGGGCCTAGGGTGGGGGTAAGCCCTCAAGCACTAACTAAGCCAGTGCCCACTGGGCATCTGGAACTGTTGGAACTGTGACAGGACCAATACTTTCCAAGGGTGAAAAAGGACCAAAGTGTAGGGCTTGTGGTGGGGAGACTCACGGATGAAACCACCCCCTGGGTGGACTGACTCCTAACCCATACACACTCTTCCCTGTTTAAGACTTGGTGAAGTCCTGAAGGACCAGACTTGGGGAATCAGCAACAGCTCAGCCAGAGTCTCTGCCCCCCAAAACTAGTATCTGAACCTCAGACTTGAGTTCTAGTTCTAATAGTGATAACAATGATAATAAAGGCTCACATTTATCACACCTGGACCTATGCTCACACTTTCAATGCACTGTCTCACTGAGGTCACACACTGTTTCAGTGAGGTTAGGGACTATTACTGTTATCCCCATTTTACAATAGAGGAAAACATGGCACAGTTTAGCTCAACATGCAGCTGATTCACAGCAAAGTCAAGAGAGCTTGAGTCAAGAGTTACACTTTAACCATAGAACCCTTACTTCACAGAGTGACCCTAGACGGTCCCTTCTCCTCTCTCCATCTCCCAGTCTATGCAGTGGGGCTGCTAATGGCCATGGCCACCTAGCTCTGTGGGACTCCCAGCTCTGACTCCTTGGGTGAGGGGATCATGCCTCAGAGTGGGAGCCAGGGCCTCCCCCTAGGGTCTTGTGAAGCATGCAGATGACAGGACAACCAAAACCCACTGAATCAGACTCTCAACATACTGCAACCCCTCCCTTCCCACATCTGCAAGCTTACAAGGCCAAATCATGCACCAAGGTTTGAGAATTTCTGGGGTGGTGGGATCCTTTGACAGGAAGGAAAGTAGTGGAAAGCTCCGCCAACTCAAGCCCTGCTAGAAGGACTTCAAGTCACAAGGCTGAGGATGCTCTGGGGTTTGGCTTACCATTCCTTCCTCATCCAAAGGACAATTCCTCATCTAATGGGGAGATCAGTAAATTCTAGAGGTGTTACCTATTATGGGGGTGGGGAGAAGGAAGAAGTGGGTTCTACCCCTTAATCAGCTCTCCTTGCCATCCCTGAGATGGACAGGCACAAGGGTCTGAATAGATGCCTCCTCCCCAAAAAAGAAAAAAAACTTGAGCGAGGTGGGACCAACCAGCATAGCTGAGGGAGGGGGAGCCTGGGGGTACTGGAGTGGCAGGCAGTAAGGTGGGAAGCCGCACATACAAAAGCTGACCCCAGCCAGGCCTACTGGCCAGCCAGCTCATCCCCACCCCCCTGCGGCAGGCAGCTTGGCAGAGCTGAGCGCCAGCTTCTCCATCCAAACCCGAGTTCCCACCGAGCGTGCTTAATGCAGCGGCAGTGACATTTCTGCCGTCAGAGGCAAAAACAGGAACTCGGCCATTTTCTTGAAGGGCGCCCACAGTGCAGGCGGGAGATGAAAGAGGGTGGGGTTTCAACTCCTGCATCCACCGTCCTAAACACCCACTCTTGCCTCTGCCCAGTGCTCCAGCCAGGTCATAAAACTTGAGTCTCCAGACAGACTAGGAAGCTGCTACAGGACTCTGACCCTCTTGTAAAACTGGGGAAACTGAGGCCGTAATACTGACGCTAGCTGTTCTGGAAAAGGTAAAAGGAGGGATGGAGAAAAGCCCCGAGGAGAATGCCTTAAAGAATGTTCAGGTGGGAGCACCAGTCTGAGGAGCCAAAGGGCTGAAGCCAGCAGGCCCCAATGACCAGCCTCAAAAGAGCCCACACACCTGGGCCCCCAACACTAGCGCGCCCTCATGAGGGCGCTCGCGGCATCTTTAATCCTCCAAGCAATGAGAGGGTTAAGCTTCCTCGCGTTACTTGCCGCAGTAAGTGGAAAGGAAAGAAGTGTCAACTCTGTTCTCACCACAGCGGGGCTGTCGGATGGCACCTCCCCCCGCCCCGCGCACCCGGCCCGGCCGGCTCCCCCGCCCTCCTCTCGGAGCGCGCGCACACACCTCCCACCGCTTTGCCCAAATTATTTTCGATCCCGGGAGACTCCGGATGCCAGACGCGCTCCGCAGCGGCGGCGGCGGCCGCGCCTGATTCATTGCGCCAAAGCTGCAGATGCGACCTCCCGCCTGCGCCCTGTGCCCCGGCCCGCGCCGGGCTGCGTGCGCGCCTGGAGAGATTCGGGGGGGCGGCAATTTGTAGGCTCTCCCCCCTCAAGAGGCAAGCTCCGGCCCCCCGGGGCCAGGTCCCCAGTCCCCAGCTCCCCGGGCTGCACTAATTAGCTTCCTCGGGGGGCGCCACGCGGCGTGAGGGGCGGCAATTTCCCGGCTAGGCTGCGGGGGAAGCGCTCCCACCGCCTGGGAAGGTGAAATGGGAAACTCGATTCAAAGAGAGCTTTCCCCCCCTCCGCCTAGCGCGGTAGAAAACGGGTTTGAAATTCCTCCTCTCTCTCTTTTTTTTTTTATTTATAGTGCACCGTCTCCATGGAAACCGCGGAGGAGGTCACGGTAGCTGGGCCCCCTCGCGTCACCCCGAGCCTCGCCGGCTGCAGGCGCCGGGATTGCGGCCTCCCAGGCGCCTCGGCCCGCGTGGACTCTACTCTGAGTTCCCCGCCCCCGCTCCACTCAGCCCGCGGCTCAGACCATATGACTCTGCCGGGTCCTAACCGGGAAGGGCGCACCTGGGCACCAGTGCGCTAGGCTATGCCTCTGTCCCCAGGCTTTGGCACGAGGGAGTGCGCCAAGATACACGTGCCCAGCTCCAAGACTAGAACACGTGCAGCGAGACGCCACCAAGGGGCTCACGGAACTAGTGAATGCCCTGTGCGATCGACCTATATAGGTGCACCACTCCAGACCTCTTGCTAAAACAAGACCACCCGTAAAGAACCTGGAGTCCCGCCTAGGTATCTTGCTAGCTGTGTGACTTCGGGCAAGTCGCAACCTCTCTGCGTCTCACCTTGCTCATCAGCAAAATGGAATTGTCGCGTGGCTTGAGAAAAAGTACGTTAAACGTTTAACACTATGTTTGGCACGTGGTTCTGAAAAATGGTAGCTGTCACTAGGGTTATTTTTTACAGACTGCAAAAGCCGAGGCCCAAAAAGCGTGGCTCAAGGGCGCGGTCAGCCCAAAGGCCGAGTTACACCTTGGGAGCTTCCCAGCATCTTAGCCTAGTCTCAGGCCGGAGGTTGAGGGGACATGTGCCTGCTTTGCTGAGCCTGGGCCTGCCTGGGGCGCGACGGGCGGGACCTCCTAGCCAGCCACATCCGCACCCGGAACCCTGGAGACGGGACTCCCCGCAGTGCGCGCCCCACCCCCCTCCTGCCCCAGCACTATTAGCAACGGGCCTGCCTGCCCTCCCTCCCTCCCAGGGCTGAGGCCGCACCTGCCCCACCGGATGGCCGCCCCGGGGCCAGGCCGTGCCCCCCACCGCGCACACTTCCTCCCGGACCCCCAGCGCCCCGCTGAGCACGCAGGGAGGAGGGGACCCGGCCGCCCCCGCCCAGCCAGCTTCCCACAGCCCGAGCAGCCCGGAGCCGAGGAGGCAGGAAGTCTCAGAGCCGGGGCGTGGAGGCGGGGTAGGGGCAGGAAGTTGGGGGTGACTCTCCCAGAGACCCTAGACAGGCCCCGGCGTGGGAGCGGGATGGGCGGGCGCGTAGGGATTAAGGGCGCGCCCCCACCCCCGCCTCTGTAGCCTTAGACCACGTGATCCCGGCCGGAGCGCCCCGCTGGGTGAGGGCGAAGGCCGCTACCTCTGGCGACCCCCAGCAGCGCGCACTAGGAGGGAGGGGCAGCCTTTGTCTACTTTGCCGCAGAAGCAGCCCCCCACAACCCCTCCCCCACGCGCCCGGCCGGGCCCTGCACAGCCCGGGTTTTCCATCCGGCCCGGCTCGGCTCGGCAGCTGTCAGGGGACCGAGCTGACCTTCGCAAGCAGGGAGTTTCAATTAGCCGCAGATCAGATAAGCGGGCGGGCCCGTCTCTCCGGGCACCGCGGGGGCGCAGCCCCGCCCCCGCCACGCCGAGCCAAACGCGCTCCAGATGGGAACAAAGATGGGGACGCAGCTCCACCTGCCTCCCCGGGGAGGGGGGAACTGGAGGCCCCGCCGAGAGGAGCTTCCCAACGGAGGAAGGGGTTGCGCACCCTCCCCAGCCCGTCTAGGCTCTCATTCGGGGCTGGGGTCTAGTCAAAACGATCCTTGCAACTCTCCTTGCCTCCTGCACAGCGGTGAGGTGCCTGCCACGCTGACCTCATCTCCAGGCGGGCATCGAGCCCTCCCACCCCCGGAGGAACGCTTTTGCCATCTCTGATCTCATCCGGAGCTCTCCCTGGGAGGCAGAGAGGAGACAAGAGCCCAACAGAGAAAGGAACCTGAGGTAGAGAAGGGCTGGACTTCTTGATCCAGATCACACCAACCACAACATTCTTTCAGATGTTTATCTAGTGCGTACTAAGTACCAGGCGCAGTTTAGACCATGGGGACATCAGCCTCTTAGAGCTTACATTCTCATTCAGGGAGACAGACCATAATCAAGTAAACAAATAGTTGAACAGAATCATTTCGGAGATTCTAAAGAGCCATAAGATACTAAAACAGGCCATGTGAGACTGGATTTCAGGGAGGTGACGTGTTATGGTAGTCAGGGAGGGCCTCTCTGAGGAGGTGACATCTGAACTGAAGCCTGAAAGACCAGAAGGAACCAGTCAAGCAAAGGAGAGGGTGTGGAGCATGCCACTGTGGACGTGACTTTTGGTTCAAAGGGGAAGCAGACAGGACAGGGCTTTGCAGACCAGGTGTGGCATCAGGGTTTATGAAAAGTGCAGTGGGAGCCTTTGGTGGGTTCTAAGCTGGGAGTGACATGGTCTGACTTACATTTTTAAAGATCCCTCTGGCTACTGTATAGATCAGAGGAAGGCAGAGGGATAAGAGAGACCAGAGAGGAGCAGGGAGGATGGGGCTGGAGGGGAGGAATGGGGAGGGGGGATGGCTTTCTGCTGCAGTGATATATTTTGACTGATGAAGTGGATTGAGGTGAAGCAACAACAGAAGCCTGGTGAGAAAGAGGCAGGCCTTGAACCTACATCAGCCTTTGGGAGGGAGCATGGAGGGGCTGCCCAGAGGTGAAGGGTAAAGCTATGGAGCAAGAATGCCAGGGTTCAAATGCTGGTACAGATATTTTCCAGCCGAGTGACCTTGAGCAGTGTCTCTATCAATATCACCAAGCATTTAAAAAAGAATAGCAGATTGTCATTGTAAGGTTTGAATATGATAACATCTGAAAAGTGTTTATCACAAAGCCTGGTAAATAGGTGCTCAATAAATTTAGGCTATTTTTATGAGCCTTTACTTCCCCCACACCCACACCCCACACCACCACCACCACCACCTGCCTCTTTGTATCAGGACCATCCCCTGGCATTCCTACCCCATCTCTGGCCTTGCTTTCTTTTGTTGCGAGTAGAAACTCCTGCTCTTATTCCCCCCACCCTACCTTTATTTAGAAGGAAGTTGGGTGGGGAATTAATTGGAAAAGGACTAACCCAGTCGTTGTTCACTAAACTGACTGCTGGGATCCCTCATCTAGGACCCCAGTTTACCAATCCAGGTAACCCTACAAGCCCCTCGGTGGTCTCCATATGGGCCTGCCCTCCATGCCTGCCAGTAGAGTTGAGAGCATTCAGTTATCATTCATTCAATCAGATGAGTGCCCCTCTGGGCAAGGCTGAGTTGGGGACAGAGAAAAGCAAACCCAGGCCCTGCCCTCAGGCAGATGCTGGGCTGACTCCACTGTGGTTAGTTAGGGAATGTTGTGCTCTAGAAGCTTAAAGCAGGACCAGAGAGGGTGGTGGAGGGGGCTCTGTTGGGAAAGCAGTTAGTACAGTCAGAACTCCCATTTATGGAGCCTTTACCCAGAGCTAGTCACTGTACATGCAGGCATGTCATTGAGTCCTTACAACCACCCAATGAGGTCCATACTATTACTAGCCTTAATTTATGAGCAAATAAACAGAAACTTCCAGAGGTGAAGTGCCTTGCCCAAGATTACACAGCAATTAAGTCGTGGAGCTGAGAATCAAACTCAGGTCTGGCTGAGGTCAGAACAGGAGAATTTAAACATTCTACTATCTGGTCTCAGATTCTATTAAATGCAAGGATATCTCTGAAAGGCCTTCAGTCAAATTCCTGTGGTCATGGCTTTTGCCCTTACTTCACTCAACTTCCCTGTGCCCGAGTCTTTATCTAAACCCTCAGGAACCCAGCCTGGTGCCACTTCCTCTTGACAAAGCAGTGTTGATGCCTGCCCTTACCACCACTCCCCTTGGGTTCTTGGGCCCCTATATCCCATTTCAGAGCCTGTCAGTGCTGCTGACTGGAAAAAGAAAAGTTCTAGTTTGCATAATATTTGCATCTGCTTTGCATGCTATTCTTATAACATCAAAATACACAAAAGCCTGGTCCTGGTACCCTGTCCCCCTGTCCCCCCTGTTCTTGAAATACTCCCCCATCACAACCTGCTGACCAGAACAAGGGGGTGAGGGTTTTGGGGAGTACTCATTTAGGGTCCACCTAACCGTATCTATTTGCAACACTGAGTGGACAGAGATGGGAAGAGTTCTGTCTACCCTCATCCTTCCCTCCCCTACATCCCTTCCTGGCGGAATTCTGGGTCAGGGCAGGGGAACCAGGGGCAGAAGGCAATGTTTGTGCAGAAGCGACACGCGCACACAGACACACTCACAAGGCAATGCGGCAGGAAACATCTGGGGTCTGGGTGCTCAGCACCCTGTGACAGAGGATGAGGAGAAGGGAAAAGAGGGGGTCCTGCTGCTGTGGCGACGGCTGGGCATCCTCACGCCCCCACCTCTCTTCTCACAGGGCCAGTCGGCCTCCCCCACAGCCAGCCTCACACCTACAAACCCCTCTACTCTGGCTGCCTGGGCTGGAGGGACATGGGGAGATGGACAGGAAGAAATAGAGACACCAGTGATGGGATGGTAGCAAGGAATGGAAAGAAGGAAACTGTGGCTCTGCGATCCTGGGAAAAGAGAGGGAGAGTCTGTGCCCAGCCTGGCTTCAGCCTGGGCTCTTAACACATCAGGAACTCTTAAGAGACCCGGTGCGGGGGCATAGGAGGAGAGCTGCTGTGATTGGCCGATGAGGTGTGACCCACATGAGTTAACAGAGGACGATAACCTGTCCTGATTGGACTCAGACATCACTGTAATGAGTGTCTAGGGGTCTGAAGGGCCATGAGGTGTCAACAGTTGAGAACTGTGATTTGCAGAGTCATCTTGGCAGTCCACACATGCCCCTTCCCCTACTCTGGGTTGAGATTTTAGGGTTGGAGGCACACGGAAGCTCAACAGGAACCAGAGAGACAGGAACTCAGAATGGTGGGCTCACATGAGGTCCTTGGAGGGCTGGGAGACGGATACTGACTGAGGGGTGACACAGGCACCTTGACAGGCCATAGAAGACGTGAAAGGTGGGTGCACACTGAAGGAAGAGGCTGCCACCCTGGCTTACAGTTCACGTCTTAACCTGCCCTGGGATACACAAAGTGCTAGGCCTGTAAGGCCCCCAGTGCACCATCATTTCCATACACTCACCTCCCAGCACAGTATGTTGGGATCTGCCTCTGTGATGGACTGAATGTGTCCCCCTCAAATTCATATGTTGACAACCTAACCCCCAATATAGTAGTATAAGGAGGTAGAAGCTTTGGGGGCAATTAGGTCACGAGGGTGGAATTTTCATCAATGGGATTAGTGTCCTTATGAAAGGGAGCCCAGAGAGATCCCTTGCCCCTTCCACCATGTGATGACACAGTGAGAAGATGATGTCTTTGAACTAGGAAGCATGTCTTCACTGAACACCCAATTTGCCAGCACCTTGGTCTGGAACTTTCCAGTCTCCGGAATTGTAATAGATGTTTATTGTTTAAGCCACCCAGTCTATGGTATTTTTGTTACAGCAGCCCAAGTGGACTTAGCCCCCATTCCCAGGAGAGGCTCCAGCTGAGTTCCCAGAGGATGCTTCCACCCCATGTGGCCTCTCCCGAGCCCTGGCCTCTCACTGTGCATGTGCCTGTCACTAGCCTATGCTCAGCTGAGACCTTCACAGTCATCCCCACAGCCCTTACACTTCTGGTATCACACAACCCTGGGCGTAACTTCTGCTACCATAACTTGCAGTCACACAATCTCCTTGGGCCTCAGTTTTCTCATCTCATGCCAACTTTCAAAGATTCTTATAAGAATTAAGTTGGGTGAAGTCCTTAACAGAAGACCTAAATTTCATTTATTTAATCATTTTCTCTTTGAGTGACTTCCATGTGCCAGGCATTGTTTTAGATACTGGGATTTCAGCAGTAAATCACAGAGATAAGGTCCCCAGTTCTCAGGGGTTTCCATTCTAGAGAGAGAGAGTAATATAAACCACAAATATATGTTTCACATTATGACAAATGCTGTGAAAGTATAAATAGGATAATGTAATAGGGGACATAACAGGACCACTGGATGTAGCAGTGGGTGGTTTTCGATAAGATGGTCAGGGACTTTGTCTCTGAGGTGTCATCTGAGCTGAGACCTGAATAATGAGGAGTCAGTCATGCTAAAAGGCAGAGCACGGGTGTTCCAAGGAGCAGAAACAGCAAGTGCAAAGGCCCTGAGGCAGGAAAAGCTTGCCCTGTGGGGAGGCTGGTATGACTAGAGCAAGGGGAAGAGGTAGGGCAGAGACATGGGCATTGGGGGTCCTTGAAGACCTTGGAAGGAGTCTGTCTTGAATTCCAAGGGCCTTAGCAAATCACTGGAGGTTTTCAGCAGGCATGCACTAGGAATTGATTTACACAGTAATTGCTCAATAAAGGCTGGCTGTTGTCATTGTGAATAATAATATAAAGCCCAGAGAGGAATAGCAATATGCCCAAGGTCACAGAGTCCCCATCCCACAACCCCTTCTCCCTTTGATTGGCCTTCCTCCTCCCCTAGGGAGCCCTGTGGATCAGCCCCGGAGCCTGGCGGGAAGGAGGGGAGGGCAGCCTCCCTCCCCTCATTCCTGCTCCTTCCCTCCGGCCATTTCCCGTGCTCCCGGCGCCTGCGCCCCAATTAGCCAGCGAGGCTGACGGCCTCGGCTCCGAATGACAGACACCTCCTG
The DNA here is from genome assembly GCF_032452875.1 of Bos javanicus. NCBI lineage: Eukaryota > Metazoa > Chordata > Mammalia > Artiodactyla > Bovidae > Bos > Bos javanicus. Next base: position 50,425,939 of record NC_083874.1, on the reverse strand, counting down.
TCACCCCCTGACGGGCGAGGAGATTAACTCTGAGCGGCACCGGCTCCCAGGGACAACAACAGGGAGGGGGAGGGGATGACCAAGCCTCCCCCCCACCAAGAGCCCCCTGTGCCTTGGAAGGAAGGGGGGCTGGAGAGGGCCCCAGCTTTCAGAGAAGAGCCTTAGCAAGCTGGGGAGGACTGCCCCAGTCTGCTGATTGGCTGCTCTAGCTGGGGCCTGCTGCCCCAACCTCCACCTTTAGCGCTCTGAGGGCAGGGACCTTGCCATGCCTGTGGGGGCTTCAACAGCTGAGCACTCAGTTCTGGGCACAGAGTGGGTGCCCAGTAAACATTTAATCACTGACTATGCTAAGTACATTTTTTTTTTTATGCAGACTCATTCAATCCTCAGGGCATCCCCATTTTAACGAATAGGAAACGAGGCTCAGCGGTGGAGGGACTGGATCACACAGATGGCCTAAGATTTGCACTGAGGCTGCCTGATGCCAAAGCTAGTGTCTAACCACTGTAGTATATCACTTCTCTCCCTAGGAGGAGACTCAGCTCCTGCCACTTAGGAATTTACAATCCACTTTGGGGCAATGAGACACAAGCCCTGGGAAAGGGAATTAACACAGCAGTTCTGGGTATAGATGCTGAGTGCCAGGCTGGGGACACAAGTTCCAGATAACGTTCCCAAAAGAGTGGAGCCAGGAGAGATGGGTACAGAATGGAAGTGAGTTTTTTAGAGGAAAAAAAAAGTGAGTTTTTTAGAGGAAAAAAAAAGTGAGTTTTTTAGAGGACCTCTAACACAGGCATGATTAGTCAGGAAAGGACAAGAGGAAGGTGTTCCAGGAAGACCACTGCACAGGCAAAGGCTTAAGGCAGAACTGGGTAAGGCATGCATTAACTGGTCAGGACAGAAGCCCAACACACACTGGTTTAAACAAAATTAGAACCTATTGGTTCATTTTGAGGATCAAGTATAAGAGTGTTTGGCTTCAAGAGCAAGGATCATTTTCCCATTTCTTGCTTCACTCATGGATAACTGTCCCCAAGGGGTAGCAGCCTCAAATTCCACAACATACTAGACAACCCCCACCCCATAATTCCAACCAAAGCCCTGGGATTTAATCTGATTGGCCAGACCCTGAACTAATCCAGGGATAGGTGGAGTCCCTCTAAAGCCCTAAGGGTGGAGGGGGAAGGTAAAGGAGGTCCCAGAGTGGGGAGGCATTTGGGGCCAGTCAACACCAAGGTTCCCCATTTCTAGGGCTAGATTCTGGGTCCTGAATGACTCCTCCATGGGCAGCCTGAGGACCTCCACTGTTCCCAAGTCCTACCTGGGTAGATGACATCCACCAATCCAGCTCTGGCCAGGTAAGAAGGAGCTCCAGGAAGCCTCTTGATCTAGGGCTGGAGGGGCCTTGAGACTTCCCCCTGTCCAAGCTTGCTCCTGGATGTCTCTTGGATGTCTCTCCATGGGCCTGCCTGATCTCTCCATCCATCCTTCACCCTTAGCCTGGCTGTTTCCACTAGAGTTTATTTCATTAGCACGGTCTTTAATTGCCTTTCACAAAGTCACCAGCTCTGACTGCCAAGAAGAGCAGTCTTGCAACAGAAAAGACTATGGCCAGGTTCCAGGAAGGACTTCTAGAGGGAGAGTGTTCCACCCTGTAGCAAGGGATAGACATGACTGTCAGAGTTAGGAAGCCAGAGAACAGGGAACAGCTGGGTCAGCCCCCCAGGTTAGAGTGATAGCTGTAATAGCTCATCTTAGAGCTAATGACTCTGGAGGTAACGAGCTCCTTTCACCAGGAAGAGAGAGGGAGGCACCGTACTTTTGGCAGGCATGCTCACGCTTGGGGTTTGGAGCACAGACTTGTAAGTCATACCAACAAAGATCTGAATTCTGGGTCAGCTGAATGACTTTGGGCTTGCGTTCTCCAGTCTTGGTTTTCTCATCTGTAAAATGGGGATAATGGAAGGCCTGCCCTCATTCAAATGAGATATTGCATCCAGGTGCTACCACCCCTCCTCATACAGATTCTGCCATAAAGGGGCAGCTAATATTCTTCTAGCTCTGTCCAAGTCTGGACCTTAGCCTGGGGTGGCCCACCAACTCTTTCTGAGCCTCAGTTTCTTCATTTGGACCTCCAGCCCTCTGACTTCTAGGATGGGTGACTTGGATGATCTCACTGAGAAGAGGACCCCTCCCACATCAGTCAATCCATGTGGGTTGTGGGGGCCAGGAGGGAAGGCAGCAGGCAATGCCCAACCAACGATTTCACCAGGCTGGGCAGGCAGCGCCAGGCAGGCGGGAGCTGGTCAGGTTTTTAATTGAACGCGATGCAAATGAAATGTAAATACCATGCAAATAAGCTCTTGCCAGGAGGCTCTGGGCTGGGAGCGGAGGGAGAAGGGAGGGGACTGCTGAGCAGGGGCCCTCCCCTGTCCCCCTTCCTCTCTCTCCTGGGGCTGCCCACGCCCCTGCCCACCCCCTGGTGCTGCCCACCCAACCAGGCCATTACATTCTGGGAACAGTGGGCACTGCATCCCCCGCCAGAGCTCCCTTCCTGATCTACTCCCCTAACCCTGTGGCTCCTGATGGTGGTGATAGGATGCTCAAGGAGAAGCCAGGGAACTTGTGAATGGGGCTAGCCTGACACAGACACTCAGTCACATGGAAAGACCCATGAAGACATACATGGGACACAACAGATAGAGACATGCAGAAACCCACCATCCCCTCTCAAGTTCCCTGCAATACTGTGACCCACACAGACAGCCAATCACACATAAATATTCACAAAAGTACTTTCAGTCACAAATACACACAAATAGACCCAATCACAGGAGCATGCGCACGGGCACACACACACACACACACAGAATCTGTCCTGACGGAACTGCAGACTGAAGTCCCTGTGCTGGCCTGAGGTCAGGTCTGGGGGGTGGGAGGACAGTCACCCTGTGTGGTCAAAGCCTGGTGGTCTGAATGAGGCCAGATGGGCTGTACGGGGTGAGGGAATCCTTCCGGGTGGCCTGGGCCCTTTGCCCACCCCCATCCCAAACACATCACCATACCTCAGGGTTCATAATCACTAGACAACCCCAGGTGTTGGTCTGTCCCCAAGTCCTGAGGAACTGAGCCCCATCTCTATCCCCCTGTGGTTCCATAGGCCCCTTGCCCTTAAGGAGCCAGCCATCTGGAAGAGGTTGGCTCAGGTGACAGGGCCTGATCTGCTAGGGCAGAAATCCATCCCCCTTGCCAAAGCACAGAGGACTGGGGGAAAGGCTGAGCCGTCTGGACAGAACTCCATTCCACCCAGGATCCACATCTGGAGGTGGGTCCAGCCCCCTCTCTGAAGTGACTCACGCCCCACATTTAACTCTCATTAGCGCCTCTGAGCCCAGATGGGAGGGACAACCACCATCTTCCCCCAGCAGACAGGGAGCTCTGCGTGGGCCACCCCTGCAGCCTCAGTTTCCCCTCAAGGGCCTGGCCCAGCAACAGGGGCTGTGTGGGAGAGCAGTGGCTCACAGTCTCCTTAGTCTGAAATGGGCCTGTCCTTCAACCTATGGAATGGGGGACTGGGTGTGGCCTCTTCCAGGAACCCCAGCTCCAGTCCCTTGCTGGATGCCCCACAGCCTCAGATAATCTCCGACCCCAGACTGCGGAGCCTGAGGAGCAGGAAGGAGAGGTGGGGGCAGGTGGCTCTGGATCAGGCCAAATGCTCCAGAAAAATAAATAAGTAAATAAAGCTCCCCCTCCGCCAGGGCCTTACACCGGGCGGGCTGAATGAATGGGACCAGAGAAGCAGGGATGCGTCCAAAAGGACCTATGGCCCTTTAGGACCTCCTTCCTTCCCTCGCTTGCTTCCCAGGCTGGACCTTGCTCTTTGACCAACACCGCAGTGTTTCTCCTGTCAAGGTGCACAAGGCGCGCTGGGCGCAGCCCTCTGGGAAGCCAAGCTGAAGACCCCCCTCCTCCACTGCCCCGGGGGCGCCATTCAGCCTGCCTCCACCACACTCCCCCCCTCCCCTCCCCTCTCCGTGGGAAGGAGGCAGCTGGGGCGGGGGTGGCCGCGGGAGCGTCTTGCCCGTGTGATCGTGCCGAGCCGGGAATTCGGGGCCATGTGGGAAAGACATTAGTGCCGGCCGCCCTGCCAGCCAGGAATGCGCCCCCCGCTCCGCAGCCGCCGCCTGCCTGGCCCAGAAACGGTGACTCACCCGCTCCGTGTTCGTGTTCCCACCCCCTCATCGTGCACCCTCCACAGCCCACCGCCGGCCCGGCCGCAGGCTTCCCAGCCTCCCTGCCTTTGCTCCAGCTGGTCTTGCTACCTGCCTTGCCTGCCTTCCAGGCTCCACCAGCCTCATATTGCTGGGCCAGATCACACCTCCTGGGCAGACCTCAGACCCCCTCCCCTGGCCTTTCTCTTCTTTCCAGTCTTGCTCTAGAGACTAGCTTCTTAGGGACATAGCCCCTCAGGCTGTTTTCCTCACTCTGGGATGACTCACTCACCTCTGGGTCCCCACTGTCAAAGAGCCTGAAACACAGGGCAGGTGCAGAAAAGAGAAAGGAGTCGATGTAACCTGTTACCTTTGGGAAGCAGGGCAATGAGACTGGAGTGGTCTTGCTCCAACCTTCCCCTCCAGTGACCTTGGAATAGTAAACAATGCCACCTACTTCCTAGGCTATGCAACCCTGGATCCCTTATTCCCCTTGTCTGAGCCTTACTTCATCTAATACAGTAAGATTATAGTACCCACCCCGCTTGCTAGCCAGGGTGGCCTGTGCAGAAACTTTGGTCTGTAAGGTCCTCAGCTTGGGGTCTGTCTGCTGCTTGAGAGAAACCTAATTGCCATGATGGTAGTGATGTCATTACTAGTAACCACAGTTATTTAATGAACACCTACTACGTGCTGGTTACTTTCTAGAAGTTATCTCACATCAGCCCTGCCTCAGTCCTGTGAAGGTAGGTCCCGTTGTTCTTCTTTTATAAATCAGGGAACATTAAGGTTTGGTGAGGGGAAGGTACTGACTCAGGGACCCGACTGGGCTCCAGTTGGTAATCCCTTGCAGACCGTACCCTCATTGAAACCTCACAACCAGCCTCCCACCTCACCCAGATCCACCTCTCATAACTTTTAATAAGAAGTAATAGCACCAAGCAGCGGGCATAGGCTTCATTTTTAATTATCTAATTTACATTTAATTTTCCCCACCAACGTGATGCAGTTTATTAATGTTTTACCTAAGAGCATCTATTTATGGGCTAAAAATATGTTCACAAAACTAATGGGCAACACTTCTCTTTTGGAGTCCCCTAGTTCAGACCCAGGGACTCCAGCTGGAGCCTTAGGTCCTATGACCCAGCAACCAACATAGTTCTTGACACTGGAATAATTAACAAATAGGTGTCCCAGAACCCTCTCAGAAAATGCCCCTTCCTTTCCAGGCTTCAGAATGAAATGATGATTATTGAGCGTTTACTCTGCCAGGCACTTTATGGGAATATCTCATTTAATTCTTTCACCAACCCTTACAGACTGGTGCTGTTAAACACCTGTTCTACAGATGGACAAACCCAGGAAGAGGAAGTATCCTACCCAAGGTCACTCAGGAAGGACCAGCATGGCAAACTTAGGGTCTATGACTTGAAGCCTACTCTCTGCACTGCAGGATTGAGTGACCCCCCTCAGAAAACCCATGCGCTGGTCCTACAGATACCAGCTCCAACCTTTGAGACCTTAGGGGAAGTGTGCCCTGTGGTTCTCAGGATGTCAGTGAAATTGGGTGCCAGGATCGAGTAGGGAAGAGTAGGACTCAATAACACAGGTCTCACAGCGTGGACCCCCAGGGCTTGCTGAGATCTGGGTATAGCTTTCCCGGCCTCTCAGCACCGAATGGTTGTGACTTCCATGTAGGGTGCTGGAATTAGCAGGGGCACCCATCTTTCTTTTCCCCTTTGCTCCCCGTATGAGAGAAACCAGGCTTTCTGTAAGGCAAAGTAGGGACTTCCCTGGTGGTCCAGTGGCTAAGGCTCCACATTCTCATTGCAGGGACCCCGAGTTCCAGCCCTGGTCAGGGAACTAGATCCCACATGATGCAACTAAGAGTTTGAATGCCACAACTAAAGATCCTGCGTGCCACAACAAAGATCAAAGATCCTGCAGGCTGCAACTGAGACCCAGCTCAGCCAAATAAATAAATAAAAATGAATACATTAATAAATAAAGCAGGGTGGATGAGCAAAAATTCTGGTTTCCAGAACGTCCCTGCTGGTTCAGTGGTTAAGATTCCACTTTAGAGGGCACGGGTTCAATCCCTGGTAAGGGAACTACCACATGACACGTGGTGTGGCCAAAAAAAAAAAAAAAAAATCTGGTGTCTAGGAGAGAAGGGAGAGTATGAAACCTAAAACGAAGCCTGAGTCCAGGGCTGGTGGAGAGAAGACATAGGCTCAGGGCAGAAGGCTGGGGTGGGTACTCACTTTGACCTCAAGTCCTTGTGGGCAGTGTGACCCCTTGGCCTGGGCCAGAACTGCAGATGGGCAGCGTGGCCAGACTGCAGGTGGAGAGCCATGTGGACTCCTCCTCAATCCCAGTCATGCTCACAGAACCAGGGACTCCTCTGAGATTTGAGGGAGCTAGCCCCTCCTCTACTACACAGGCACATACCTCTTTTTCAGCAGATGTCTGGGGGTCCCAGAAGCTCCACTTACTACTGCAGGACAAGAAAGGGCCACCCTAGAACTCAAAGGCCTGATTAGCACCCTTGAGCCACACTTACCTTCCAGCCTCAGTGTGCTTATCCAGAAAAGGGAGATACTGACCCAGTGCTTAGTTTGGGGTGCTGCCAGGACCTCCATGGCAATGAAATGAGTTAGGGCAGCCAGGGTTTGACCATCTACTCCATTCTCAAGTTGCTCCTCTTCCTTATAGCACCTTCATTATATGGAAAGGGAAAGAAAGGCCCAGAAAAGCCAGAGGGCTACTGTAGATCTCATAGCAGATTGGAAAGCAGAATCCAGATTTGAGTCTTGCACAAGGGTGGGACTTTAGGAAACTCCATGGATCATAGTGAGTTAAGCTGCACCTTGGCACCTGGTCCAGGCTGGGCGTATGTGTGTTGCTGGCTGTGGGGGGGGCGGGGTGCGACGGACAGGGTGTCAGGGGAGCTGGCGCTGCCGCCTCCCTGGTATTTTTAGCCTTGAGAATGAGCTGAGCTCAGGGCTCTGAGCAACCACCAGCAGTGAGGGAAATGGGAAGGTCCCTGCCACCCCTCCCTACCATCACAGTGTGGAGCCAGGTTTAGGTAGTGGGGGCAGCCTAGGAAGGAGCAGAACCCAGGGGCTGGGAGCAATCAGGCCCTGAAACCCTGCACCCCAGCCCACCCCCATCCAGGTCATCTTTCCAATGCACCCTTCCTGTGGGGTGCATCACCACCCAGCCACGCTGGCAAGGACAGGCACCCCCATGTCATCACCTGCTACCCTTAGCTTTCCCTGCTAGGAGCTCCAGGCCAGCTCCTTCCTGTGCAGCCAGGTCAGAGCTACAAGATTCCCATGACAACGGATGACAGCTGCTGAGGCTGCTGGCCACAGGGTCAGGGGTAAGGAGGTGTGGATGTCAGAGCAGAGCAAAGGAGGAAGCCCAGCAGAGAGGTGGGAGAGGGGGCTGTATTGAAGCACCCCCAAATTATAGCTCCTTCGTGATGTCTAAACCCCTAGGAAAGGCCTAGAACTTTGGCTGATTGATGCTGGAAAGGACTCCTTTGCATCGATTGGGAAGGCTAGACAGGGGGACTGGTTATACCTTTGGTTGTGGGATCACAAAGCCAGCTACCAGGTTACAGCTTGGATGGAAGTCCTAGCCCTCTGCCTCTCAGCCCAGGACTCTGCTGCCTCAAGGCTAAGGTTTGGGGGATAGGAGTTGGGACCCAGTGTCCCCAGGATGTGAACAGGTCCTGAAGCTCTCCAACCTGGCCATTCTGGGTTCCCCATCCTATAATGAGTGGTCAAGGCCCCAGAACAGATAGGTCACTTCTGGCAAGAGCAGCCCCCTAGTTTCTAATTAAGAGCACGTTTCCTTTGGAAGGGGGCATGGTAGGTAGCATGATCATGTTCTCTTGCTGACTCCCCAGCCTAGCCCCGGGGGCCCAGAATGGGGTTGGGAATTTGCCTTACAAACCCTGGTTGACTGAATACCTCACTGCAGACTTAAGTTCCTTCAAAGACTATCCAGGTTCCAGAACCATCATTGGCTCCCACTGTGCCCGAGACAAAACACAGTTCACTCATCCTGGAGCTTGAGGTTGACACCACAGTCCTGTGGGCTCTGTGCAGTGTGGTCTCCTCACTGCTTGAATCTCTAAGTCTCCTAGGTAAGCAATACAGTCATTCAAGGCTCAGTTCTACTTACCCCTCCTCTAAGAAGCCTTCTTGTCTTTTCCCATCCACATAGATCTCTTGTTCACTGAGGGGTACAAGGCTTGAGAGATAACAAGGACATCACCCAAGATGTCTCATTCGATTCTCAGAGTATCTCTGGGAAGCAAAGCCAAGAAAGAGAAGCTTCTTGTAGAAGGGTATGCAGCCTGAGAGTGTCAGCTTCGCTGCAAGTCCCTTTTTCTCTTGGGGCCCCATCTTGGCAGTCACCAACCTGTGACCTTGCAGTTGGGATCCTCCAGCTGAGATTCAGGCCTTTCTCCAACTCTTTGTATATAGAGGGCCACCCCATGTTCTCTGGTCTTTCCGGGTGGTGCAGTGGTAAAGAATCTGCCTGCCAATGCAGGAGACACAGGAGACTCAGGTTTGATCCCTGGGTCGGGAAGATCCTTTGGAGGAGGAAATGGCAACCCACTCCAGTATTCTTCCCTGGGAAATTCCCATGGACAGAGGAGCCTGGTGGGCTACAGTCCATAGGGTTTGCAAAGAGTTGGACATGACTAAATGACTGAGCAGGCACGCACGTACGCACGCACCCCATGTTCTCTACCTCCACTTCAGCTATTTATTCCACATTATTGAGTACCTAACATGTTCCAGGTAGACAAGCCCATCCCCTTTGGAGCTCACTTTCTAGCCAGCAAGTGAACAGAGGAGGGTTTACTCAGTCTGATCTCAGCAGGGCTGTGATGGGGGCACCCAGGGCAGGGGGTGCAGAGAAGAGAGTTCTCCAGCTGGACCTACGGAGTCAAGGTGGATGCCAACCACAGCTCAGCATCCCTTAGGTTCTGCCTGCTTAGGAAACTGTACTCCCGTATCTAACCTCAGTCCCACTGGCAGCAACCCCTGAAAGAAAACTGGCCGAGAAAGGCCAAAACCCAGGTCCCTGCCCCGAGCACTGTATCAACCAGCAATCTCACTGTTTCTGCTGGAGATCCCCTCCCTCCATTGTTTCCACAGACCCACCAAGATGGTCAAAGGGGCTGGCTGGACCACAGGCCCAGCAGGCCTAGGACCAACAGATCCATTACACCCCTCTTTGAGCCCCCCCACCCCTCAGCTCTGCTTTGGGGATCAGTGGGGTCTAGCGGGTGGTAGGTAGACAGGCAAGGGTCAGAGCCCCGCCTCCCCCAGCTGCTGAGCCAAGCTGGGAACAGAGGAGGGAAAGAGGCCCCAGGATTGCTGCTTGGTCCTCAGGATCCCCAAAGGCCACAAGGAAGGGAAGAGAAAATGAGAAAGAACTCAGTCTTGGCTTCTCAAATCCTCCCACTCGTCAGAGCCACGGGGGCTGCAGGAGGCAGGGCAGGCTCCCGACACAGGACCCAGCGCCCTCCTGGGGGTGGGGGTTGGAGCACTGGGCACCCTCGTGATGAGGCCGGCTGCAGGGCGATTAATCTTGTGAGGCCTGTGCGTCAGCCCCCCACTCCTCAGCCTCCCATGGTCAACCCCGCCCGCGCTGCCCCGGGAGTTAATCTCCGCTCGGGGGACTTCTCAGCCGCTGTCACGGCTGCATTAATTCTGAGGCAGAGGGAGGCAGGCAGGGGTGGCGGGGGGAGTGGATAGACTCCTTGGGAAGGTTTCGTGGTCAGCAGCTGGTGAGGAGGGGTCCCAAATAATGGGGCCTGTGTCCCCTTCAAGGCTCAGCCCTAGATGAGGGGAGGGGAGGGGCGTCCGTATTACCCCCCTTAGACCACCAGAGCCGGTGCACCCCCTAGCCTCTAGCCCTCAGCCGCCAGCTGAGCCCCAAATGCAGTTTGCAGTTTTGACGGCAGATGTCTCTCCTATTATGATTTATCAAAATGCTTAAGGTAAATAATGCACACAGATTCATAGGGGAGGAGGGGGCGGTGGAAAGTGGGAGGGACTGAAGGGGTTAGGGGGATTTGGAGCCAAGGGCTCAGAGCATCCTTGCCCCTGTCCCCAACCCTCCCCACTCAGGCCCAAGGCTTGAACCCAGCCTGGCCTGGGGCAAGAGGGCTGAGGTGACATCAACTCTACCCAGTAGCCTGCCAGAACCCAGCCCCCAGGGTCAGGGAGCCAGTGGACCTGTCCCGCCAGGCCTGGGAGGTGGCCACCTGGAGGAAGTGGTTGAGCCAGCCTCAGCCTCACACCTCAGCTTCGTTTCCATGGCTTCACTGTGTCCTGGCTCCCCAGGGCTCCGTCGCCTTATCAACAGCGGCAGCGGGCACTGCCCTTGCCCTCACCCTCGCAGTCACTCCCCCCGGACCCTAGCAGCTGCCTGTGGATCCCACTGCAGCCGAGCCAACTCAGTCACAGGCGGTGCCCCTTCCTGGGCAGCCTCAGAGCTGGGTGAGCGGCTGGGCGGGTGATGGGGACAGGTCAGGGAGGGGCGGGGGTGTGTGGAAGGGCAGAGGCTTCTGTAGATTCAGGCTGCAGCCACTTCGGGCCCCCCTATACCTGATCCTGTCATTCCAGGGGAGGGGTCTGTGATCCTGGGTTCCCTTCTCATCCCCTACCCTCACTCCACACTGTGCTCTTTGTTTCCAAACCTTCCTGGGCCTAAGAAGGTTTGGTTAGAGAACTTTATTGGGCTTTCTGATGTGAAAAGCAATACATATTTACTGGAAAAAAAAAAAAAAGTAAAAAAGAAAATAGTCAAAAAGTGCAGAAAAGTTTAAGTAAGTAATGCCTGACCCTAATCCTGCATCTGGGCAGGATCACAGGCAGCATGTGGGGTGGGGGTGGGGGGTTCTTCCAGCCAAAGCCTGAGACATCACCAGGTATTTACAGGCCAGCTTCTGAAAGCAGAGGAACTTGGCTTTGTGACATTGTGTATGTCTCTCTACTTCTACCTCTCTGAAGCTCAACTTTCTGATCTAGAAAATGGGATAACTGGTCACTGCTGTCCTCACAGGGTTGTGAGGATTGAGTGAGCTGGTAAATGCAATGGACTAGCCCAATGCCTGGCACACAGGCAACAAGCTCTGCCTCTTGTGAGGCGGCGATGTCATCAGCACCTCTGACCGAGGGCAGAGATGCAGAATATGCAGTTTCCAGCGGGCTGGGAAAAGGGGGCTCTTTCTGGTACATTTCCCCTCACCTGTGACTGGTACTTCAACTAGAGCTGGAAACACACAAGAGGGAAAACATGCCCAGAAAGAGGAGATAATGCGTGTATTCAGTCTACAGAAGGGTTCTGGTGCCAGGGATGCCTCACTGAGCTGCAGACCACAGCCCTGAAGCCAGGCCATGCCACCCAGAGTGGTCAGCAGTGATGGGGTTGGCACTGGGACACTAGACATGGCCTGCAGGGGTTAAGAAAGCTCCTGAGGAGGTAGCACCTGAAAGAGGAGGAAGGCATCAGTCAGGGAGAAGGTTGCCAGAAACAGACTACATCTGGACGGAGACCGGCCGCTGGCCGCCAGAGCCCCCAGCCCAGGCCCGGGCCCTGGAGGGCCTGGCGCCCCTCCCCTGGGCCCACCCCAGCTTCACGCCCTGCTGCCTGGAATCTGAGGCAGCCCTTGTTCTCTGGCAGGAGGGGAATTTAATGCCGCTGAGGGATGGCAGGTCGACAGGCGAAGAGAGATGAAAGTGTCCGCTCTGGCAGCTGGGTCGGTGCCCTCGGGGGACCCTCCCATACCCCCTCTGTCTTCCCCAGCCGTTCTCCACTCGGTGTGGCAGGAAGAGCCCTCAAGGGGCCCTCGGGGGAGATGTAGACCTTGGGGGACAGGATTCCCTGCAGGGCTGTGTGAGCTTGGGGGGCAGCTGGGCCTCTCTGTGTCGCTTAACTGCCTGCAGGGTGCCTAGGTTAAGGTCTGTATTAATAACATGCTGGTGACTGCCTGCTCCTCCCCCACCTTGGCTGTCGTCAGTACAGGGTGGCGGGTGGGTGGGTGGTGGGGGGCCAGGGCCAAGTGAACAGTGACCTCCATCCGTCCATCTCCGGCACCTGGGAGGGAGTGGGAGCTGGGGCTGCAATCATGTCAGGCCGAAGTGGCCTTGAATGCAGCAAAGCCATGGGGCCACCACCACCGCCTCTGTGACAGCAGAGCTGGGCTGGCTCTGGGAGTAGAGGCTGGGGCCCCACAGCAGAATCTGCCTCCAGGCCCAGTAAGCCCCATGTCCCTGTTGGAGGTGCTATGGGTTTTGGAACCATGAGGTGACCTTGTTGCTCTGCAAAGCACCCCACCGAGTGCCTCACCCTATGGTCTCTGGTTATGTTGCCCTTTTTTTCCTGGGAACAGAGAGGCAACGGCATTCAGCCAAGGTCATCTACAAGGGCGCACACACACACACACACATACACACCCAGAACGTGGCTTTGACACATAGTGACCAAGAAGAGGGGAGAACTAATGTGTCTAGACTCAGACTCCCAGGCCCTGCCTTCTTTCCCATCCATGGCAGCGAGTGATCCTCCCAGAGGCCTGGCGCAGGCATCTGACAGCCAGGAGTCCAAGTTCTAATCAGGTCCCTTTACCATCTTGCTCTGTGACTTGGGTGTGTCCGCAACTCTCTCTGGACTTCAGTTGCTCATCTGTAAAATAGATAATCTCTATCCTGATGATTTTCTGGAGCCAAAGAAACAAATTTATTGAACAAATTGAAACCATCCCAGATTGAAGACAGCCTCCAACTAGCCTTGGGCCAAGGAGAAGTACCCACACAGAGAGCCTAGTTCTTGGCCCACAGTCATCCAGTATATTACAGGGGCTGTCCTGCTTCCTTCTTCCTGCACAAGGACAGTAGGCTCACAGCAGGGGGTCAGAGGCCCAATCTGGCATGCTGAGTCAGGTTCAGGGCACGATACAGGGGCCCCCGTTTGAGAGGGGGATAAGGGCAGCAAGGGACTAGGTCAGGCCAAACCCCACTGCTGTGGAGGGGAGGGGGCGCCTGGCAGGCTCTGGGTAGGCTGGGGTGGGGAGAGGCCTTTGGCGGCCACAGAGAACAAAGAGGCTGGGGTTGCCAGGATATTCTGCAGAGCTGAAGCCGGCGGTGGTAGGGCTGGGAGAGGGGCTGTGGTGGCCGTGGGAACCGTGCCTGCTGCCCCCACGCCAGCTCCCCCACCCAGACTGGGCCTCAGGGCCAGGCTGGGGTAAGAGGGGCTGCCAGGGCCCTCACTCTGTCCCCAGAGTGGCACGGCTGTCAGGGCAGAGACCCAGGAAATGCTGTAGACAAAGACACATGGCGCATAACGTGAGCATCACCGAGGGGAGCACAGGTGCACACCGACACACAATGCCATGAGCACACACCCAGGCAGTGTCACAAGGTCACAGCACGATCACAGGCCGGCAGCACACACTCACACAGAATCCTGGTACCAGTCTCAGGGCCGCACCCATGATGGCCACACAGACACAACATCGCAAACCGCAGAGAACCACCCAGGATATTGTCTCAGGGTCACGCGTACCATACAGTATGTGTTGCACATCCAGTGTCACACGTTCAGCTATACAACCTGGTATCACACTGGGTCTGTTACAGGATTGAACAATGTCACAGGATCATACATGCAGTGTCACAGGACATCCCAAAGTGTGGGGCCACGGACATCACATTCTAATCCATGGCCACACGAGGTCTCACATCAGTCTACCACACGCTGCACAGACCCATTTTCATAATGTCTCAGTGTCACGTATAGCCACAATGCTGTGCAAGACCTCATGTGGTTGTCAGGGCCTTGAAGCATCTCTTTCTCTCTCTCTCTCTCTCACACACACACATACACACGCAGAGCTACATGGAGGCTGGTTTTATCTCCAGCCCCAGGTGCGCTCACTTCCAGCCTCTCCAACCACCCCCTACCATCCAAGCGGGGGTACAGGGTACTTGAGGTAAAGCTCCCAGGTTACCAGGAGGTCAGGCTCCCAACTGTAGCATAAGGGAGCTGAGGGCACCCCCAGGGAGGGGAATTGGACATTCAGCTCCACAGGGGAGCCCGCCTCTAAGAACTTCTCTGTCAGATGGGAGAGCAGCAGGGGTGAGCCCACAACAGAGAGACAGAAGTGAGAGATACAGGGAGACAGACACAAGAGACACTTGGAGACTGAGGTGCATGGGGAGGTGACGAAACACAGGAAAGGGAGTCAGAAGCAGGCAAGGACCACCAAGACACAGAGCCAGATAGAAACAGGCAGACAGGGAATCCCCTGGTGGACTGGGGGTCCCTCAGTGCTTCCACCACTGGGGCTGGGGTTCAGTCCCTGGTTGGGGAGCTATAACCTCCACAAGCTGCACAGTGCGACCAAAGATAATATTAAAAAGAGAAAGAGGCAGACATGCGGGAGCAGGGTCCAGGGCTGGGGCAGCAGCTAGGCCACTCTGTGGAGAGATGAGAGGTAGGGTGGCTGGGCTTTAGGGAGGATGCACCCCCTGAGGTGGGGGACATCTTGGTTAGATTTAGGTGCGGAATAGTTTTAAAATAACAGCACCAGCTACTATTGACAGAGTGCTTACAAGGAGCCAGGCCCTTCCCTAGAGTGATATCATTTCATTCTCAGGCAACTTGGTGGGGAGAGACTATGATTGTCCCCATTTCCCAGATGAGGTAACTGAGGTCTCATCATGTGTTCAACCTCACAAGTCATCCCCACCCCTGCCTAGGCCTGCCCTCTCCACAAAGCACAGCTCAAGAGGACGAAGTTGGCAGAGGTGCGGGGCCTCAGACTCCAGGCTTCTCTGTGATGGAGAGTGAGCCCAGGAGCTGGGCTGTGGGCTGGCATGCGAAAAGGGGACAGGCTGGCTGAGTCACGGCATACCCCCCTTGGGGCTGGCACCAGAGCCATCCACCCCACACCTGTAGGCATGCCAACGAGGGCTGGCCGAGGCCATCTGCGGCCCATGCACTGCCAGCAGCCAGGCGGGGGCAGGCTGGGGCCTCCTGCCTGGGTGCCCCCTGCTGGCCAGGCTTCCCATCCCCACTCCCCTGAGGAGGACCCTCCCTGTCCCCAGAAGCTTCTGTAGGTGCTGCCGTTTGCCTTGTGCAGGGGGTGAGGGTGCCCTGGGCTGTAACACCTCCCCCTGCTCCCCGCTGGACGCCCCCCTTCGGCAGAGCCGCCTGGAGAGATCACAGGCAGCCACATGAAAGGGAATTTTTCCCAGGCAGAGATGAAGTTGAAAGCTGCCTCCCACTACCCCGCCTGCCCCTGCTGTGCCAGGCCAGGCTGCCGAGCTCCGGGTGCTCGGAGGGAGCTTGTGACACCCGGGGAGGGGTCGGGGGTTCAGAGCCCCCACCCAACTTGGCTGCTTTCTCTCCTCCCAGGAACAATAGCAGAGACATTCCCCCCACCTGACCGCCCACTTAGCTTCAGAAGTTGTCCCTTCCAACATCTGAAAAGCCCTCACCCACCTGAAGCCAGGCTCCAATGTTGTCAGGAAGTTCTTCCTTGAGTCTAGCTCCATGTCAGCCAGACTCAAAGCTGCTGGGTGGGAAGAGGCCCTCCTGGTCGAGTGGATGATGGCTGCGTCCTGCACACATCCAGCTTCTGTGACGTTCAGGGCTGGGGTGTGCAGCTGCCACCCCTTCCTGTTCAGGCTGCCCTGGCCTAGACCATGTGGCTGTGGTGACTGCCCCAGACACCTGGCCTCAGAGACCCCGGACAACCTTGTGCCAAGTCTTTCTAGGGGGAGCGGGGAGGGTGGGGTGGGGACAAGAGCCCAAAGCCTAGGACACCTCCAGGCCCTACTCCAGCAGCTCTGAAGGGGGGTGTGTAGGGGTAGTGGAGGGGGGGTTGTCTGTGTGCGTGTGTGCGTGCTGGGCACAGCCAGGTCCCCGTGAACCTGGGCTGAAACTGCTCCCTGTAGCTTCACTTTTTTAGATCCCTGCAAGGATGAAGAAGTGAGAACCTGAACAGGCAGCTGAAGCCCCACCCCCAGCCAGAACTGCTGGCTACCCTACACTGATCGGACCTGGTGACTTGAGGTGAACAGGGAAGGTGGCCCCAGGTAAGTGATGGTCCCTGGCGATCCAGGTTTCAGTAGGGGGCGGGGGGCACAATCAGGCAGTGAGGTGCTCCAATACCAGCCACTTCTAGATTTAAGAGCATTTCCATCCTGTCCACCAGGCTGGCTGCTCTGGCTTGCCCCATTTCTGGATCCAGTGAAGACCTCATTTCCCGAGAAATCCCACTCTCAGTGTCCCCAGGCCGTCCTTCCTCCTTCCCAAGGTCGTCCCAGACAACCCCTGCCCGGCAACAGTCCCAAGCAAGGCCCCAAACCCGGACAGCAAGAAGCCAGTGGTGTTTCGTGACACAAACATGCATTCATTTTATTCACAAAACAGCCTGGTTTCCTAAAACAATACAAACAGCATGTTCATCAGCAGGAAGCTGGCCATGGGCAAGGGGGCCCAGGCCACAGGGGGGCCCTGGGCACCCACCCCCACCGGCAGGGGGCCACGCAGAGAAGTCCTTTCTTCTGTTGCCATCAGTGAGGCCAGAAAAAAGGACTTATTTTCTCTAAGGTAAGTAGCCAGGATCAGAAATAGAGACATGGGCTCCCCAGATCTCAATGGATAAATGAACAGAACTTTCATTTTTGCAAAAACATCACTGTTAGGGTTGCGGGGGGGCTCCCATTCTGGGGCCCCTTGGTGCCCCGGGGGTAGGTGGGCTGCCCCCTCCCGCGCTGTGAGCACCTAGCGACAGCTCCATACGCATGAATGGATACAGAGGGGCTTCGACACGGCGCCATCAACATTCTCTTTATAAACATGAGTGGATTCTCCAGGCAAACTATGCACTATTTCATGGTCGGAAAGAATCAAAGGAAGTTTAAATGAGGGTGGAGTTAAACTGTGCTAAATTACAGTAGTGCTTATTAGTAACTAGATTTCAAAAGGTTACAGAAAATTTACATTCTCTACACAAAAACTGCATCTCCTGCACAGACAACATCGACATCGACACAGGAAGGAAACTGATTGTCCATTCTTTGCCCAGGAAGTCTCGATACTTTATAGATTCGTCTTTACCTCTTTTTTGTTGTTGTTGTTCTTCCAAAAAAAGCAGTTAAATTTTTTTTCTTTTCTTTTTCTTTTTTATACTAGGGACGTGGAGATGTTAAAACGACAACAAAAAATATATATATAAAAACAGGAATGAAATCTGTGAGAGAATATTTTTGGTTCTAAAGACGGGTGCATCCGTTTGTCTTCGCCCGAATCCCTTGCCGGAGACCACACGAGCAGTGACATTGCACGGAGAGGGCAGCTTTGGGTTCCCGCCGCCGTCACTGAAACCACCGGAAGGCGGCTCCCGTCGGAAGCATCACCTTCTGGCGGGGGCGGGAGACAAAAACAAGGAGAGAGTTCAGTCAGGGTCCGGCTGGGCCTGGTGCAAAGACGTTCCCCCGTGGATGGCCTCCTGGCGGAGGGATGGGCATGGAGGAAAAGCAGCCACCCCGTGGAGTTCCTGCCATCCTGGCCAGGCCAGAGGAGCCTGGCCCGCTGGCCACTGGAGGGCCTGGAGCACCCTGAGGCCAGCTGAGCCACTGTGCCCAGGAACGCTCCTTCCGGCCAGGAAGACCCCTTTCCCTGGTCCAGAGGCCACAAGCGCCAGGTGGCCACGGTGCCTCTAGGAGCTGTGTTCACGTTTCTTTTCAATGAGCGTGTACTCAGGTGCGCTGGACGCACACAAGGATGTGTGCCTTGAGCTATGCTACAGTGTGTAGTGTGTCTGGAGCTGTGGTGAGGTGGAAGGATGCTTGCTGTGTTTATTAAGACACTGCGTCTATAATAAGACTGTGTACAAGGCAGGATGTGTGTGTGTATCTGTCTGTCTCTACACAAGAGGAGAGTGGGTGCCTTTGTGTGCATCCAGGTATGTTCTCTGGGCAGGAGAGCAGACATATGAGATTTAGAGCTGGGTGAGGTGAAGGGGATAGCCACGCCGGGGTGCCATTATCATTTTGCAACCATTTTGGACATTTGCGTCAAGCCTATTTGCAGAGGGGCAAGGCAGGGCAGGGACAGCTGGCTGAAAAGATGCTTTTATACCCAGGCCTGGCATCACAGTGAAGCTGTC
This sequence comes from Bos javanicus, assembly GCF_032452875.1. NCBI lineage: Eukaryota > Metazoa > Chordata > Mammalia > Artiodactyla > Bovidae > Bos > Bos javanicus. The sequence goes on along the minus strand of NC_083874.1, from coordinate 50,407,516 downwards.
ATGGCTGGGGACATGAGGACAGGCCCTGCCACAAGGATGGAGAGAAAGCATCACGGGAACCTTTCTGCCTTCTCAAAACTAATCCACAGTGGACAAACTTTGCCCACATCCCAGGCTCAAGCCACCTCCCAAGCCCATAGGAACCCTGGCCATTAACTATGCAGCCAGACTGAACTTGGGGCCTCCAGGCACCCCAAGTCTGTCACTTAGATGTCCAGAGCTAGGGTCTTCCAGGACTCAGGGCAGAGCAGTTGGCACTGGAGCTGCTCTATTCTTGGGAAAGGCTCTGAAGGGGCAAACGGAGGGCTTATCCCTCAAACCCAGAGGATCTACAGGACAGAACCCCTCAAATGGGGCAGGGGAAAGTCCCAGAATCTTGGGTCACAAACTGGAAACTTTAGGACATGTCTGAAAGTCAGAGACTTAGGACCTGTGTGGGAATCTCAATACCTGACCCAGAACTCTGGATGGTGCGGGGCAGGGGGTAGGGGGTTGGGATTCAGAGTCCTGGGGTCTGGAGGGAATGTTAGGCCCCCATGTGGAATTACGTGCTTGCCTAGGTTGCAGACTACAACCTAAGGGCATCTTGGGATGTGGCTCTGACTCTCGGGGCAATGAACTGGTGTCTTGGAGCCTGGCCTAAAACTGCAGAGCCCAGGGACAGCCGGGCATCACCGACATAGGCCCAAGCAGGAAAGGTGGGGATGGGGACGGGGGTGGGTTTGGACTGCCAGACAGACACAAGAGCCCACACACCTCCCTCTAAGGCGCCGTTACCTCCAGAGCAGCGGAAGGCTTCTTTTTGAGTTCCTCACATTTTCTGAATTTGCAAATCTGATGGCCAGTCTTTCGGTTCCTACAACTGCTGCACTGCTCACAGTTGATGCGCCGCCGGCAGGGCGCACACATGCCACAGCGTTTCCGCTTCTTCTTGCCTGAGCTGATGGCGGAGGCCAGCTCTCCCTGCATGGGGTACTCAGCCAGGCCGGCCATGTGCAGCGCGCTCTCAGCCAGGAACACGCCCGCGGGGGTCATGATGAAGAGGCCCGGGTTGATGGGAAAGGCGCCCAGGTAGGGGAAGTCGGACTGGCCGTTGAGGGCTTCGGCACCCGCCACAGCCTCCATGTCGGGCAGGCCGGCGCCCGCTTCGCTCATCAGCGGTAGGTGCTCCTGCACCACGCGCTTCAGCATCTCCGTGGACTGCGCAAACTGCTGCAGCGTCAGCTGTCCCTCGGCCGCCAGCTCCGTGGCGCGCTCCGCCTTGCTCAGCAGGCTGGCCACAGCACTGCTTTTGTGCTTTGAGGTAGAGTTGCTTTTGTCCACAGCCATGGCCGCTGCCAGGTCGTGCCCGTTGGCCAACAGGGAGGCGGCGGCTGCGGCCGCCTTTTCAGCTGACTCCCCGCCCATCATGCTGCCACCGCCACTGCCGCCGCTGCCCCCAAACGAAGAGTAGTGGGAGAGGGGGCGGGAGCGGCGCAGGCTCTTGTTGAGGGGTTCACTGATGATGCCGCTCTTGTTCCGCCGCTCGGGGGGTGGGGTGTCATCCGCCACCGAGGTTGGCGCAGCAGAGGCCACCGCCGCACTCTTGTCTGCCACTCCTGCCTTTGGGCCACTGCCACTGCTGCCATTGCTGCTGCTGCTGCTGCTGCCGCCGGTGTCCTGGGGGCCACTGCTGAGGCTCGACATGGTGGGCCCGAGGCCCTGACCCCGCTGCCGGGGGAGCCTGCCAACTGCGGGGGGTCCACAGACAAGCACCGGGGTCCTGCCGCCCAGGACAGAGAGACCTGGTGGGAGTTGCCCCTCAGCGCAGGTACATGGTCGGGTGTCCACGTGGAAGTGCTTTCACTCTGTCAGGATGAGAGGATACAGGGTCAGGGCAGTGGTAAACACCTTCCAGCCACCAAGTGCATCGCCACGGCAACCACCACAGCCTCACCAGGGCATTCATCAAGTGCCAGCCAAAGTTAGGAATTTCTCATTTGTACTATCTCAGTTAAGACTCATAAAAAACCTACAAATAGTGGCTAGGAATATCCTATCTGATAAGGTGAGGAAGACAAGGTTTGGGAGAAGAACTGACTGTCCCATAGATACATGGCCACTCAGCAGCGCAGTGGAGGCTCAGCCGGGTCCCCCTGCTAGGGTCTGGGAAGACTTCACCGAGGCAGGTGGTCCTTCCTGTAGGGGGAGTGGGGGTGGAGAGAGCAGGAGAGCTCCATTAACCTCAGAGGTTAACCTCTGCTTCCTAATCTTTCACTGACCCAATTATGTAGAAGAGGGGTGGACACAGAGCTTGGCAATACAGACCAAAGTATGGAAGCTGCTTCTGGATGCTCATTAGAGATTCCTAATTTTGTGTTAAGCCTTCAGTTGTGTTCGACTCTTTGCAACCCTGTGGACTGTAGCCCGCCAGGCTCCCCTGTCCACAGGATTCTTCAGACAAGAATACTAGATTGGGTTGCCATTTCCTTCTCCAAGTGATCTTCCCAACTCAGGTATTGAACCTAGGTCTCCTGCATTGCAGGCAGATACCATCTGAGCCACCAGGGAAGCCCAAGATGCCTAATACACATTAATTATCTCAAGGCTCTGTCAAGTCCTGCAGGTAAAGGTAAGTGACTTTGTTTCACAGAATTTGCCAAATAGAGCACAGAGCCCTTATTTGAAGGAGCACGTACCCTCCTGCTAGAGGGCAGGCAGCCCTGTGCCAGAGGACAAGCCTCCTCCTGTAAGAGTAGGGGGCCACCCTTGTGCACCCATCAGCACATACTCCCCACTCCCTCTCAACCCCAGGACCCACTCTTGTCTCTAGATAGGCCTCACTGCTGTGCCCCAGCCTGGCTCCCAGATGGGTCTGGAGAGAGCTCCCAGTGGGAGCAGACAGCACAGAGTGGACTCTGGGCCAAAGGGACCCAGAGGTGTGACCCTCTCAGGAATGGAGTCTTTTCCCAAGAGGAGGTGTGACCCTCTCAGGAATGGAGTCTTTTCCCAAGAGGAGGTGTGACCCTCTCAGGAATGGAGTCTGTTCCCAAGAGGAGGTGTGACCCTCTCAGGAATGGAGTCTGTTCCTTGGCCATGTCCATGTGTGGGGGTGCCCCTTCCCAAGACAGAGCCTGTTCTGCTCAGGCCCCAAGACTAAGGCATGTGAGCAGCCAGGCTCCTTGGCCGGAGCTCTGGAAGAAACTGTTCCAGATGGAGCGGAGTGGTAGTTTCCTCATCAGCCCTGGCTCCCTAGCATCTGCCTGCCGTGGCCCAGCAACCCCCAAGAGAGGGGTGGGAGGACGGGGCCCCGCCACGAGCAGCTGGCGACTCAAGGGGGAGGCGCACATCTGGCCGGGCCTGTCCCGCCCTGGGCTTGGGGGTGGTGCACACTTCATCTCTGTCCCCAGGCAACCCCACCATCCCCGTCACAGAACTCAGCCTGTCCTGGGAGGTCATCCAGCCCAAGCCTGTGAACTGACAGAACGGGAAATCGAGGCCCTGGGCAGGCAGGGCCCCTGGCGCAGGACTGCTAAGGAGTGGCCACGAGGAGAAGCGAGTGCTGGCAAGGGAAAAGCTCCGTTCTCCAGGGTGAGGAGAAGGCAGGCATCAGCAGCCAGCCAGCCACTCTGCCTCCCCAGCAGGTACTGGCCCATCTAAGCTCCTTCGTAGTGAAGGCGGATGAGTGGTGAGGAAGAGCTGGGCAAGCTGGCAGATTCCACTAGGACAAACCCAGGATGGCCTGGCAAGGTGTCCAGACTGGGCCGGGGGGTGTCACTGGGGTCAGAGTCATAGTAAGAGGAAAGGAGGGTGAGTGCATATGCATCCCAGGATAGCTATGCTCTATTCTACCCACCAAGACTCCAGCCCAGGCTGGCTGTTGGGCCCTTGTCATCAGAGATCAGGGCCCCTCCAGGCATCAGGGACCCTGGCTAGGTGTGGGGGACCATGACCACTGAGACCAGGGCCAGTGACTATCATGCCAGGTCACCCAGCCCCTGCCCATCTGAGCTCAACTACCCTGCCCTGGACCACAGCCCCAGATGCAGGGTGAGGGAAAAGATAGGAGGAGGCAGGCGCCCGCAGGCTAGAGAGGTGGGGAGGGGAACAGTCTGTGCCCCAGCCCCTCTGTGCGTCCCCCCGCCTCTGAGGCCTGCAGGCTGGTGGCAGAAATCGATAGCTGCATTAACGCTGCTTTTGCTCCACTCCCTCCCTCCTCCCAGCTCCACGATCTGGCTCTGCGTGTGGGGCGGGCAGGTCAATTAGAAGTCAGCTCCCTCTGACACAGACACAGCCACACAGCCGGGCCTGTGTTCAAGCTAAGTCTCTCTCTGCTTTTGTCTCCATACCAAGTCTCTCTTGGTGGGGATCTAATCTCATGTTCTGTTTGTCTCTGGCCCCCTCTTTGAATCTCTCCAATCTTTCATTTTCTGTCCTTCCTCAGGGACTCCCCTCGCCTAGCCCCCCCCCTCCCCCAACTAGGTCCTGGGACATGCTAAGCTCAGGCCCAGAGGACGTGATATGTCATGGAACAGGTGCTGCAGGCAGTAAACGCTGGTTTGTCAGCCTCAGAAAGTGAAGTTGGGGGTACACGAGGACTGACACACAGGGTAACTCTGTCCTGAAACCCCAGGGTGGGCAGATGCCAACCTCTAGTCCCCATGGCCTAGTCCCCAACCAAGGCTGTCCCAGATCTGCCCCATACCTGGCCCATCTCCTTCAGACCCTGGGAAAAGCTGACACCCTTGTCCCAGCAGACCACTGACCACAGGGCTCACGGGCTCTACTCATGAAAGGGAAAGACATAAGAGGAGACCTTCTCCCAGGCCCCAGCCTCTACTGCAAGACACACAGCAACCCTCTCCCAGGCCAGAAAGGGCCTGGCAGTGCCCAGGCGGCAGGGGAGGAGCTGGGGCTGCGTTGAAGCGGAGCGGGAATGAGCGGGAGGGAAAGCTGGCGGGCAGGCGGGCGGCGGCGGGCGCATCCATCATCAGCCCTGCCAGGAACGCATCCAGCCCCCAAAAAGAAATACTGCGCCTGAGGAGGGACAACAAAGGGCTCCGTTTCATCAGCAATGCGGAGCCAGCGCCCCGCCGCCCCGCCAGCCGCGGTCAGCCCACAAAGGACCCCTTTGTCCATGCAGGAGCCGGGCCGGCCGGGAGCGGGGACCAGGGGCTGACGGGCGGGGACAGAGCCCAGGGGGCGGGGGTGGGGGGGAACCAGTCATGGAGCGCTGGGGGGCAGAGGGGGACGCGAGGCCAGAAGAATAGAGACAGGTGGTGGGGACAGAGAATCCAAGACACAGAACTCAAGGGGTGGGTCAGAGAAAGGGGCTGATAGAGGACAGAGTAAAGGGTCAAGGTTAGAGCATCGTGGGGAGCAGAGACCAGGGCAACTGGGTTCAGAGACACAGGCTACCTGGCCCAGCCCAGGGATGAGAGGATCTGAGAGACATGGAGACAGAACCCTGAAGGGAATCCCATATTTGAGGGCCTGGGGACCAAGAGAAGGCAGTTGGACATGCCCCTGGGAGAGGGAAGTGGAGGCAGATGTCGGGGAGACCAGATGAGCCCTGGCCCGCTCTGGTCTAAGGCCTGGGAGGAAAAGACAGGAAGGAGGGCTGGGGGTCAGGGCTTCCCACTCTCAGGGCTGAGCTGTGGGGCCCCACCTCCTACGGGCTGGAGCTCACTGGCTGTCCTGGGACGTGAGAGACAGTCAAAGCTGGGGCCACTCCTCCCTCTACTCCCAGACCCGGGCCAGCCCCAGAAAATATGGGACACGGCCCTTCCCTAACCAGCTCTAGCCAAGTGACACTCAGGCTCCCTTATCTAAGGGACCCTATCTGCTAGCATTTAGTGAGCACCTACTGCATCCCCGGCCCTGTACTCCCATGTTCTACATGTTCTCTCTCCCTTCTGATTCCTCCCCAGAACTCAATGAACTGGAACTATGAACCAATTCCAGAGATGAAGAAATTGAGGTTCAGAGAGGTTCAAGCTGTTGGGCCAAAGTCAAAGAGTGGTTCCCCGTAGGGGAAGAACTTGAACCCAGAGCCCAAGTGTTAGTCACCCTGCTTTGTGACTGCTTTTGCTTTACCAGGGAAAGGTGACCCAGCCACCCTGAGGCTGCCCTCACCCCCTCCCTGTGGGTTGTTACCATGCTTGTCACCTTTACGTGGTCGGGGGCACGAGCTGTCACAGGCCCCAGGGGAGTGTCCCCACCCGGGAGCTTGGAGATATCCAAGCAGGAACAGGGAATGCTGGACCGGTGACATCATAATGCCAGCTGGCAATGAGGTCACCAGAGGTGGTGGTAGAGTGCTCACTCCACCCTCTGTGCCAGGGGAGCCCAAACTGACCTCAGCAGGGCTCTGTCCCGGGTCCTCCAGGCTACACAGCAATGGGCAGGGATGGGGCAGGAGGGCATGTGGGGTGGGCTGGAGCTGTCTGCATGTAGACCTGCACACAGGTGGCCACGGTGAGATGTTCTGGACCTTGCACACAGTAGCAGTAGCAGCCCCATGCCCTGTGGTCCTGGGAAGATACAGACCAGACTGGCACTGCTCTGGAGGGTTACAAAGGAGCTGGGCTGATGGGCACATGAACCAACGTGAAACGGGAGGGAGGGAAAAGGATTGAGCAGGACACCGGGACCTTTCTGGAGGAAGGGGCTGCTTAGCCTGTGAGTTAAGGATAAGGAGAGGTTACCAACGTGGACACAAGCTTGAAAGGGTTCCCAAGAAATGGGGAAGCGGGGGCGAGGTGTGTCTATGAGGTTGGCAGGGTTTCAACTGGGCGGGGCCTTGAAGTCAAGAACAGGATTTTTTTTTAAACAGATTTACTGAGGTATAGTTGACATACTACAAAATTCACCCATTCCAAAGTATGTAATTTAATCATTATTAGTGAATTTATGGAGTTGTGCAACTATCCTCCTACTCCTCTGCTGCTTGGAACAGCCGTCCCGCCTGCCGAAGGAGGGCTTCCTGGAAGAGGCAGCATTATCAGGGCCTTCAGGATCCCAGGCATGGCCCGGCAGAGCCCACCAGCGTTGCAGACTTGCAGACCCTGGCTCATTGCACCCTTCCCCACACTTGGTGTGTACTCCTGACATGCATGCTACACCCCCTCACATCCCTCCAACCCACCTTGATGGGCTGGTATCCTTGGTCTCCAATGGAGAGGGGGCGTTGGACAGACTGACTGATGGTGGGCAGGCCAGACCACAGGCTATGGTGGTTGAACTAAGCTGAGCAACTGGTATGTGTGGGGGTTTCCATCTATGATTTCCATGATTCAGCCTGGGGAGTTTCCAGAGGGGAAAAAAAAGCCCTACTCAGGCCTAAGGAGATACACACGGTGACACCAGTCTTGGAGACCAGGAGAAATGCAGGCCTTCCTGGAGAAACCAGGGCACACAGCCAGCTGTGGATGGACACACATACAAGGACACACTGACCACTGTTGGCACCCAGCGGATGGTCTGGAGCGGGCCACACCCTCAATGCCACTAGGGTCTCCCTAAGACTAGCACCCCAAGACCAACTGCCAAGGACAGAATGGGGGTGGAGGCTACAGTCCTATTTCCTTGACTCCACACTCCCTGGCCTTTTATGCCCCTTTTCTCAGGCAGGCTCAACCCCCTTCCCTAAGGACTGAAACATGCTGCTGAGAAAACCCAGGAGCATATGGGGTTCTGCCTGCCCTTACAGAGCGCCCAAAAGGAGCTGGAGGAGATCAACCCATTTCATGGACAAAAACACTGAGGCCCCAGGCAGGAGGTATGCTCTGACATGGGGCTCTAAGGAATGAGGTAAGGATCCTGGGACACCTCTGATAAAGACAAGGCCTTCCTCAACAGGCACCTCCTTTGGGCCAGGTTCCTTCTTTAGAAAGGTCATAGGAGCTGGAGGACTCTCCTTACTGTGTGACCGTGGCATATGGCCTCTGAGCCAGTTTCCCCATCTGTAACATGGCACCACGAGGATAACAGCTACACGTATGGGGACCTTTCTATGTGCTAGACGGTGGACATTCCTTGTCTCATAGAATCCTCCTATCCACTTTCTGAAGGAAGTACTATGATTGCCCCATTTAGAACAGACAGTTTGATAAGCAATTGTGAGAAAATGATTGCCTCCCTGTTTGGGAGCTCCTGGATCATAGACTAAGGTTTCCCAAAGTGGAGATGTCTGAGCTGACACTAGCCTGGGATCAGAGCCACACTTTCTTAGGACCTCCCTCCCGGTGGGCCTCACCACGGGACAAGCCAGGGAAAGCCAACTCAGAGATATTTGGTCCCCAATGGGAGAGGGCATGTATTCACAGGACTGGCCAGGGCATGGAGTCGGCAGGTCCAGGTTCGTGGCTCCATCCTGTCCCTTCTTACTGACTTTGACACCTTTCCCCACCTTAGCCTCAGCTTCCATCTGTAAAATAGAGATCACTGGTTCTTGCTCCTCACCCCAAGCTGCAGAAACCATGAGCCCAGAAGGGCCTGTGGGGAAGGAGGTGGAGAGATACAGAAAAAAGACTCCAGATAGCAACCCACCCTCCAAATTCCAGGAGGAAGGGAGATTTTTCAGATTGGGAAATTGAGGCTTGGAGAAAAGGGTTCTGAGCAGGCCATAGGGTTGGGACCGAGCTCCAGAGGATGTGAGGCTGATTGGGGTTAGGAGCATCCAGCCCTCTCCCTTTCCTATCTCCCCAGAGGACATGATAATAGCAGACCTCAATAATGAGCACTTACTCTCTGCTACATATTGTGCTAAGCATTTCACATGTATTTTCTCACTGAAATCTCTAACTCTTTAACTACTATTAACCCCTTTTACATATGAAACTCACCTGCCTAAGGTCACTAGGTCAATCAGCGCAAGAGTCAGGATTTGAAACCAGATCTCTGCGACTCCAGGGCCTGGCTCTCCAGCACTGCCCAAAAGCTCTGAGGCACATTTTGGCTAGAGGGTGAGGTCCAGGGGCACCATCTGCCTAGGGGAACTCTCTTGGTTTCTCATCGGTCCTGGGGGGGAGGTGGGTAGTTCTCAGGCTCTGAGCAAAACACTTTGGGACGCTGTCACAGAGAAGTCTGCAGCTGTACCCTAAGGCCCAGGAAGACAGGGGAAGGGGCTGCGGGTGGGCCGGACGGGCCAGGCTGGGCCAGAGCTCCGGGCATTCCGGCGGCCTCCGCAGGAAGCAGAATGGGACGGAAACCGGCTCCTGCCTCCTCCCCCAGAATCCTGTGGGCAGCCTAGCCGGCCTGCACAGAGGCCCTCTTTGTGCCTGCCCCAACCCGCCACCCGCGGCTGGCCCAGGGTTTTGAGTTTCCTGGGGGGTGGGGGCCCTACCACTGCTAAACCTCCAGCTACCTCCCCCTCTTAGAGGCTGTCACAGCAGCCCGCAGCTGGAGGAGGAAGTGAGTGATGACCAGGGCTACCCCAGAGACCCCGGGGCCTGACGTGTATCCACATCTCATTCCCCCAACACACCCTAATCAGGGGCTGGAGGTGGGCAAAGGACCCAGAGACAGAGCCTGAGAGGCCACCCCCCTGAGCCTGCCCTCCCTGCCAGCTGTCACCAAGCCCATCCTGACCCATCCAGGACTCTCCCATCCCATTCCATCTCAGTGCACTTGTGCCCAGGCTGGTGGACATCCATGGAGGCTGGCCAGGTGGGTAGGGTGACCCATCTGTCAATCACCATTTCCTATTTTCCAGGAACTCCCTGGACACACAACGTGCATCCAAGCGAAGGCCTCAAGCTCATTTCAGCATTTCGGGGGTCCAAAGCTCCTTGGGTGTTGCAACTGCTCAAGAACACCGGACCCCAAGGAGCATGCTCGAGTTGGAGTGTATATGGTGAGGAGCAGCACGAGGGCCAAGTACATCTGCGTGTGTCCACCTGGGAGGTGTGTCAGAAACCTGTGCACATTGCATGCATGAGAATGTGTCTGGGGCTATGCCCAGGTGTGTGTGTACAGTCTCAGTTATTACTCTGTGGTTTTGAGTACTGACATACAAATGGGGCTTAGATACCAGTGGAGGTGGAGGTCTCTGAGTGACCTCCTGTGTGTAGGAGTGGAGTGTGGCTATCTGCATCTGTGGATGTATGTGTATGACTGAGTGTGCATGTGTCCAAGTAGAGTGGTTTACATGGTGGCTGGATATCTGTGGGTTCTCCTGGCCTGTCATGTGTGTGTGTGTGTGTGTGTGTGCATGCACTCACTGTGAGTTCTATCAGGACCTCTGAGGGCTTCTGAGATACGGGTCTGGGGCTCAACTGGCATGGGGATGGCACAGACAGGAACTCATGCCAGGTGCTGGGGCCCCTATGGAAACAGGAAGCTGCCCACCGGAACACCTGGGCTGTGGTGGAGATTGGGCTCCACCCAGGTTCAGTCTGTACCCCTGAGAAATCAACCCAAGGCTCCCCTAGCCAAAAAGCTGTCCCAGCCTCGAGGGAGGCACCTGCCTCGTCTGCCGTTCAAGATCCAACAGCTCTGGCCAGCATCTAAACCCGTGAGCCTGGCCTGAGCGAGGAGAAAACTGGAAAACAAAAGCCCCCAGACCGCAGGCCCTCCCTGCAGAGGCGTGGGGGAGGCAGGCAAGAGGCGGGAGGCTCAGGAGGAGGGAGGGAGGTGTCGCCGCAGCCCCGGAACACAAAAATAATGAGGCGAGAGGGGCTGTGGGGCCGAGCCGGCTGGTTCCGGAGTCGCTATCTGACCTTGACAGATGCCACAGCTGGGCGCCTGGAGAGGAGCCGCCGCCACAGTGCTGCAGAACAGCACCCCCACAACCCGCCACCTCCCCCAGACCGGGTCGATGGAGGTTCAGGCAGGCCCCAGCCGCAGGCAGCCACCCCAACCAGGTGGGAGCTGGAGGACCTCAGAGTGTAACCCAGTCAGGCAGGGGATAGAGGGAGGAGATGGAGGCAAAGAGAGTGAGTGGGGGCAGGACCACTGCAGGGAATGGGAGGCAGCAGTGGGGTCTCCGGAGGGCACCCTGGCCCTCAGGCGTGGCTGTGTGTGTAGGAGAAACACGTAGAGCGTACTATTGTGCTTGTGTAGCTATGAGGCTGAGAGTGTGTGGTTAAGAGAAGCAAGTTGTGAGTGTGGGTATGACAAAGATCGTATGTGTGTGTGTGTCCTTGGGGTCACCGATCACTCCCCTGCCCTCTTCCAGAGCCACACCTGTCCTGGCAGGAGCAACCCACGCTGGGGTCAGGTGTGGCGGGGTGCAAAGAGAGCCAAAGGCACCCTGATCCCCGGCTACCACCAAGTTCCGTCACTAGAAGACGGAGGAGAGGTGGCCCTGTGGTCATCCTGGCCTCCCCTTTCTCACCCGCAGGAGTGCTCCAGGCACAGAGATGGGCGTGGGGCTGGACGCCACCACTCTGGGGACACCAGTGAGGGGCTGGGGTACAAGCTGCAGGAGGGGATGTTGGGCTGGAGGCAGATTAGCAATTCTGAGCACTGGCTACATAATTAAAAAATCATTATGGCAGGCGGGCGGGCAGAGCCATGTGAGCTCACGCTCAGAGCGGGTGGGGACATGGCCATGGCACTCCCCCTCCCACCGCTTCCCGGAGGAAAAATCCCACCTGCTAATATAATTATGGAAAAACACAAGCACAGAAATTCTGTTTCAGCAAACAACATGCCTGAGTGCCCAGGGCCTACCTGGCCCTCAGCACAGTGGGCTGGCTGGTCACTGTGCCCAAGGCTCCCAGCAGTAAGCTGGGTCCAGACCCCCACCTCTTCCGCCTCAGCGGCCCCCAAGAGCAGGGGTGGAGGTGTGTGGGGGACATGTAAAGCCCAGCTCCTCAAATTCCAAATCCAACAGAAAACTGGCCCGTCCTGATAGTTGACAAATGGGGAAACTGAGGCTAAGGAATCCGTGTAAGGTTATGGTGTTTGTGGCAAAGCTACAGCACCAATGGGCCACCCCAGGAACTCAATCCCCTCCCGTCCCCTGTAGTCCTCCAGCTTCCCTATCTCATCGGTCATCCCCCGGCCCCATCCGCTCTTGGCTGGGGGGCGGTGGGAGAGGACACACGAGCAGCTCTCTGCCCGAGTTGAAACTGGACTGTTCAAGTCAGCTACTCCAGCACCGCCCAGCCCCTAACTACGCCGGGATCCTAGGGTGAGGGGGCGCGGGGAACCCCAGGCTCCCCGTTCGGGGACAGGGCGTCCTGGGCTCGGCTGGGTTAAGGTAGGCCAGCAGGGCTGGCTCCCGCCCCGAGAACGGCGGCCAGCTCTGGGGCACAGGCCCCAGAACGGCAGGAACAGCCGCCATCACCTCGGGCCTGGAGCGGGAGGCGGCGGCGCGGGGAGGGCAGCCGGGCCTAATTAGTCTGCCTGGGACCCGGGCGGGCGCCGGGGTGGCAGACGCGGCCGCCGGAGCCGCGCAGGCACGTCTGCGCCCGGCCGGGAGGCGGCGGGGAGCCGGGAGGCCGCGCGCCCTGGGACGCGGTAGGACGGGCGGGCGGCCTGGGAAGGCCCGGGCTGAGGAGATGCCGGCCCCGAACAGGCCTGCCTTCCCTCATTCCTCGGTGCCACCAGGCGCAGCAATTAGAAGCTTTCAAAGTTTGTCCTTAATTGGTTTCATTTTTGCCTCATAAATGATTCATGGCCCTGGAGGTCTGGGAAGGGGAGGGAATGGCAAGGGGAATTTGGGAGCCAGGCCCCCTACCTGAGGCTGGAGAGGGGCCTGCAACCTTTGCCCAGTTGAAGAAGGGCTTGGGGAAGCCTCAGGCAGGTGGGATCCTCCAGCAAAAATAAAAAACCCCCGGCCCTCTCCTCAGGGCACTAACTAATTAGCAACCGTGACTTCTCTGCAGACCAGTTCTGCAGCCAGGCCCAGAGCCACCGCAGCTGCTGCGGCCCTGGGAGGGTGAATAATAATATAATGATAACAAAATAAAAGTGTCAATAGTAATAATAAAGATGGTGAACACTTAAAGTTCTCACTTAACTTTCGGACACGCAGTTAAGAACATCTCTTTTAACCACCAACCCTAAATCCCCAAACATTATCAGGAAGAGGTACCAGAATCCCCATTTTGCAGTTAAAGAAACTGAGGCTTGGAGAGCTTAAGGTCACTCCTCTGCCCCTCCGATGCTCAAACTCCTCACTCCCCAAGGTCTCAGTAGCTTGGGGCTTAGGGCTGGACTTCTGGAACACTGCCAGTGAGTTAGGAGCTGCAAGTCCTAAGGAAGCCTGCAGAAGACCCCAGAAAGGTCGAGTGATGCCATATCCACCTGGGCCAGGTTAGCTCCGTCCCTCACAAAGCTGTGTGACCTTGACTGAACAATGTCTTCACACACCCTTAACTGGCCCATCTGTCAAATAGGAAACAGCGGCCCTATGACCCCCACCAGCGCTCACTTGTGCTGGGCATGGGATCAGAGAGATGTCATGGACCCCATGCTCAGGGAGCTCCCAGTCTAAAAGAATGTGGATGTACACAGAGAGAGGGGCTTAGTAGAGTCTGTGCAGAGAACTCCAAGCACTCAGCCAGTCACCTGCTGAGGGCTTCTTGGGGGTGAGGTGGACAGAGGAAGTGTCTCCCTTTTAAGCACGTTCCCCAGTGGCTCAGATAGTAAAGAATCCGCCAGCAATGTAGGAGACCAGGGTTCGATCCCTGGGTCAGGAAGATCCTCTGGAGAAGAAAATGGCAATCCACCCATTGCCTCCACCCAATTGCCTGGAGAATTCCATGGACAGAGAAGCCCTGGTGGGCTAAAGTCCATGGGGTCGCTAAGAGTCGGCCACAACTGAGCTACTAACACAACCCACACAGAATGCTCAAGGAATGGGTGTGGCCCACTTAAACTCTAGGCTAGAGGTCAGACCTTGAGGAAACCCAGAACTACAGACTACATCAAAGGGATATTTGATGAAAAATGCCCAGCTTAGTCTGTCCAGGACAGTCACTTTTATTCTGAACAACTATGAGAGGTGAGGTCTACACAATTACCTGCAAGGCCCACTTGGTCCCTAGGGACCTCCTGGAGGTAAGGAAATGCACTCAACAAATTCAGGAGCAGATGCTATATGGGGCTTTCTGGTGGCTCAGTGGGTCAAGAATCCATCTTTGATGCATTAGACGCAGAAGACATGGGTCCAATCCATGGGTCGGTAAGATCCCTTGCAGGAGGGCCTGGCAACCCACAACCCCAGGAGAATCTCATGGACAGAGGAGCCTGCGAAGCTACAGTCCGTAGGGTTGCAAAGAGTCAGACACAAATGAAGTGACAGAGTAAATGCTGTATGGACTAACTCCCCCTAGAGGCCCCAGGGCTCTGGGCCGCTAGCTGGCGGCTCTTGGGTACCTCATAGATACCACCTCCTCGTGTGTCCTCCAGCTCCTGTCCCAACCACTTGCACCAGATTTCCCTCCACAAACTCTGCCTTCTCAGGCCCTGGCACTTGCTCAGTTCCATTGTCTCCCTGCTCTCCCACCCAGCCGGCCTCCACCAGGCAGCGAAACCGAGGCCTCAAGTGGTTATACCTCCCACTGTCTCCTTCCTCCCTGTGCCTCCTCACAGCCCTCTGAGTGGCGTACGTGATCGTCCCTGTGTCCCAGTGAGGAAAATGAGGCTCTGAGCAGAAGCTAAAGGGACTCATCCAAGACCACACAGCTTAAGGAAACCCAGGCCCAAATCTCTTGAAAGACCACGTTGCTCACCTTGCTGGCCTCCTAGAGGTCACATCCCTGACCTGAACCAGGACTAGCTACTTCTTGCCCGAGCCCCGACCCATCTTCTGTCTAGACAAAAACTATACTGAATCCGCACTCCTCCAGACACAAGATCTTGGTCAGACCGTTGTGGTCAAGGGCCCTGCAGGGGGCCCAGGAGGTAGCAGGGGTCCCTACATACTCCGAGAGCCCTAGGGTATGGGGCCTCCTGCCTCAGCCCAGTTGGGTCATCCCAAAGGTTGGGTGGGAAAAGTCCCAAGATACAGAGTACCACAAATGTCTGGGGAGGGGTGTGGAGGAGGCACAATGATGTCAGGGTGGAGGGGGTTGGCCATGTTCTTTGGCCCTCTCTCGGGTACAGTCAACTTTAAGGCTCCTATCACACACTAGGGAGGGGGCTGCCTCTGGAAAAAAGGAAGAAGCCTAACCTTTATACATCCGCTACTCCATTCTGCTGGAGAATATAGCTGAATGGCTTGGGCAAGTCATACCCTCTGAGTCTTCAGTTGTTTCATCTGTACAGTGGATCCAAACTCTATGGAAAAGCTTTGGGAACAGGTTTAGAGGTTTTCCTTGAGAAAAGGGATTCAGAAAAACTGGATGAAACACTCGGTGGTCTATGTTGGCTGGGGGCACTTGTATAGTAGAAGCTTGACAACTGCTTGATAAACATACAAACAAGTGGCTGAGTTCTCAGACTTCAGAGTGCCTCTAAGCAGGTCCAGGCGACACCCACTTCCCAGGTGTCCCCCCTGAGCCAGGACATTGGTCTGCCCAGCCAGGTCTCTGGGGTCCCTCTCCCCTGCCTGACCATCTCAGGCGGGTCAGCACTGACGTCAGCAGGACCAGCTGGGCGTGGAGCCCGCCACCTCTGGAACAGCCAATTAATTAACTTTTTCAAATTAATTTCCCAAGCAAAATTCCATAATTACATCTGTCTCCATCAGCCTGAGCTGGGCAGGCAAGACGACCCCGCAATGAGATGGAATATGACCATACCAGGGGGTGACCATACTGGCCCCAGGAAGAGGTCAGAGACACTGGAGGTTGGGTTTAACCCCAGCAGGACAATGGTCTGGTATCCTTATGGATGCTGAATGGAAGGGGAGGGGGCCAAGAAACCAGAGCCCTGCACCCCTGCAAGCCAGGCGGTGGAGGGCTCAGAGACACCTATGCCTACCCAGCTCATCCTGCTGCCCCCACCCCCGACTCTGTGCCCCCAAACCACAGTGGGTCTTGGCAGGGCCCAGTAGCAGCACAGGCACTGCGAGGCTGAGGAGGCCACGACTGCGGCGTTCTAATTTCCCAAAGGGGCTGAGATTAATTAGCTCACACACAGGCGCAGAGAGGGAGAGTGGGAGCAGGGGCGGGTAGCGTCAGGCGAGGAGCTGGCTGGCACTCCCCCCACCCGCCCGGCAGGCAGTCAGGCGGCCTTGACAGCCTGGGTGCTCTGAAGGTCAGTGGCCAAGCCGGCTGAGCCAGCAGACTGGCACTGTCGCCTTCCCAGAAGCCCGGAGACCAAGACTGGGAGGGGCAGCAACCAGGACAGCTGGTGGAGGTGGGGGCGGGGGCCACACTGATGAAGTCCGTGCCAGGTGCTCTGTCCACACCCTCTTCTTTTATTCTCCCAGCAGGCCAAAGAGGTAGGCACCATGGCCTTCCCATTTCACAGATGAAAACACTGAGGCTCAGAACTGAGTTAAAACTCACACAAGTTGTGGACGGTTAATTCCGTGCTGACACGAGGTCTGCAGGAGCCCTGGGCCTGGGGGACCCGGAGACCAGCTGCAGAGTTTGTGAGTGTGGCTGTCTGACTGTGGCTTACCTCTGTCTCAGAGCATGTGCTCGGCAGACTCTCAGTCATTTTAGAGATGCAGAAACTGAGACCAGAAAGGGGAAGTAACTTGCCACATGGCACAGGGCCCCAAACCCAGACTTTCTGCCCCTCCATTTCAGGCCAGCACCAACTTCCAGCAAAACAAACCCAACTCGGTGACCTGTAGTGAGACCTGCCCCAGGGCCACGCTGTGCCTGGTGCTCTCTTTAGCTAACCAGTACACTGATGAGGGTGGGGTGGTCACTGTCACCCTTGTGTACAGAAGAGGAGGCTAGCTCCAGCTCAAGGGCACTTTCTTAACTTCTCCCTGCAGGGCTCCCCAGAGAGGAGAAAGGCGTCCCCAGGGAGGTGGGAGGGTAGGGATGGGAGAGGTGTATGATGCTGATCAGGCCCCTAAGCAGTTCTCACAAGCCTAGCAATTGACCTTCCCAGAACTTGTCTGCAAGAAGATCCTTGCAACCCTAGGGAGACTCAATCCGCTCCCTGGGCCACGCCTTGACTCCTACCCGACACCCAGTGAATCATGTCTCCGCAGAAGCCAAGGGCAACAGGGCTTACCCTCCCCAGGCTTACGGGATCAGCAGTCCCAAGGTTCTTGGGTCCAAGATAACAGACGGCCCTAGAAGAGTCATGGGGTGGTGCCTAGGTGGGGAGGGGGCTGGCCCAACTAGGAATATTCTTCGTTGTGTTAATTATGGGAGATGGGTAGAAGCCCCCCTGAGGCACAGGTCTACATGGGGTTTGGAGCCAGGGTTCCCCTCCCACTCTGCAGCCTCAAGCTAGGAGACCTCAGACAAATGGCTTGACCTTGCTGAGCCCACTCTCTGATCTGTGAAATGCCCACCATGATAGCCCCACCCCGACCAGGGTCCTAGACAGGATGAATGTGAGGTTCTCAGTGCAGGGCCAACATGCATAGGTGCTCAATAAATGAGCGCTGTGTGGTTATTTTTACGGTCATCCTCAGGCAACACCAGAATGAGTGAAAGCACTGCTTGAGCCAAGAATGTTGGGTAACCCAGGCTGTGGCCCCAGTTCCGCCACTGTTTGAGTCTGAGCCAATCTCTTATGTCTCAAGTTTCCCCAGGCTCAAGTAGAGCATCCCCTGTCCTGCCCTCTTACCTGCAGGAACCCGGGGAGGTACACATACGAAAGGGGTCTGAGGGCTACAGCGAGGGCAGTACTCTGCCATGCTTTTCTGGCCACAGGAAGAGCCCACTTCTACTTCTTACCAACCTTTCCTATTTCCTTGTCCCCTTCCCACCCTAGCCTGGCCTGCTCCATGTCCACGCTTCTTCAAGCTCCCACAGTCCCAACAGCCCTTCCATAGGTGTATTCCAAGCCCCTCACTACCCTGCAAAGGCCACATTAGCCACCTGGAAATCCCTGAGTCTAACTTGTGGCTTTGCTATCTGTTGGGGGTTAGGGGATAGAAAAAAAATCTGGGAACCATGGTTGGCTCTCTGTGTATCTAACCCCAGGAGTGTGCACCCAAGGATTCCAGGTTCCTCTGTCCTGGGTCCCATCCATTCCCAACCATTCCCCTCCCAGTGATCCCAAGCTCAGCTTCCTCAATCCCACACTCCATCATTCCCATCTAAGAACAGCCCTAGAGAAGGCTAAATCCACGACATCCTAATTAAGGAGTCTTTGGTGTGGGGTACCACTCCCAGAAAAATGCCAGCTTTGGTGGAGCCAAGAGGTGGAGAGGAGGGCTGGACTCACCTGGAGATCCAAATGAGGCATGGTGCGAACCACACCCCACCATCTACTTTAGGTCTTGCAGTTTTAAGACAGAGATAAGGGTCATACCCATTTTACAGGTGGCTAAAGTGAAGTCAGAGAGGTCGGCAAACCAGGTCATGATTACACAGCAGGCAGTGACCAAACCTGGTGTGGAGCCCAGGCCTGTGCAATTCTAGAGCTGATGGCTCGGGGACAGCCAGTTCTCCTGACTGGCCACTGCTGTTTGTTTTCTTCAGGTTGCCTGGTCCTCTCTTCTCCCCAGCCACTGTCCAGGCCATTATGGGGGAGACCTATGTGGCCAGGAGGTGGGAGCCAACATGGGCCAGAGTTCACCTGCCCCTTGACTTCTGCTAGGCTGTCTCAATCCTGTGGGACCAGAACGAGCTGCCCTCTGAGCGTTAGGAGACTGTATCCAAAGTCCTTCATGAGCAATGAAGTCATCCTCATTGGACTCAATTCTCTCATCTGAAAAAGGATACCTTTTTTGTGTGTGAAATATAGGTTATGCCCCCAGTTCTGCTCACTCAGGGAAGGCAAGCGCCAGCCCCAATGGGCAGCAGAAGCACAGAGGCTCCCCGAGGGCATCCCCCTAACCCAGCAGCCCAGCCCTTCCTTGTATTCAGGCCACGGACTAAAAATCAGGGGCTAAGTCTGAATTCTGAGTCTTAGGGTGCTGGCTGCAAGGCAGGAGGCCAGGGTGACCAGGGAGGGTGGACTAACAGACTCCTGAGGGCACTCAGCCCACTAGATCAAGGGAGTCTCATTCCTCCCCAGTCTCTGGCACCCCGCAATCTCTCAAGGACCCTGCTCCCCGAGTGGGGGGAGCAGCTGGCCACTTGGCACTCCCAGGAAAATCGATTCTCCGTGGCTTTCCTTCTTCAGCCTTTCCTCTACTGAGCTACCCCGCCCCCCCCCCCCCACCCCATCCCTTCCCCATCAACCCGCAACTGGCTCTGCCTGGGCTAGAGTTCCCCATACTGGAGGGCAAGTGAGTTTAACACTTCCATGCCTGTGACTGGGGCCTCCTTCCCCAGGGGTGGGGAAACATCTCCCCTCCTGTGCCCACCCTGCAGAATTCAGCTGACTCTACACGGCCGAGGGTGGGTCTCCTTTGTGTGAGCCTACACGGGCCTTTCAGTGAATGGAGCCCCAACCTTGTTGGGAGCGAGCCTGTGCACACCAGGCTCCATGGGGTCAGTGCCCTGTGCCCAGCTCTTCGCACCATCTGGGTGAGAGCTGTGGCCGGAGAACAACGGCCTGAGCCTGTGACAGGATGGAGCACATATACCAGCGCCCTACTGGAGTCGTGTATGGGGTCCATGTGTGACTGTGTTTGTCCATCCGTCTGTGTGTTTGTGTCAGCATGTGTCGTGTGTGTGTGCCAGAGGCTGGGGCTGTGAGTGTGACAGCGAGTGTCCACAACGACTGTGACTGGGCCCTGCCCGTGAGTGTCAGCAATGTGTGCTGAGTGACTGTTTGTCCCAAGCGTGTGCCCCTGGGTGTGCCGCGTGGGATGTGCGTGAGTACGCGCTGCCTGCCAGGCCGCAGGGCCTCGTGGGGCTGCTGGGGATGGGGTGACTCACATCTCCTGAGCTCATCCCGCCGCCAGCCCGCCCAGCTCACCCTGCTCTGCTGGGCTCATGGCCGCCAGCGCTGGGGGCTGGGGGGTGGGAGGGAGGCAGGCGCGGGCAGACGCGGCAGGGAGGCCGCTTGATAAATAACCTGCTGCTTCCCCAGGCCTCTGAGAAGGGGAGGCTGCATGGTGGGGAGCAGTGGGGAGCAGGAGGGAGGCAGTCCTGGCCCCCAAGCTCCGGCGACCCTGGCCCCCACAGCCCAGGCTACGACTCCGGTTCCTGTTTCATCGAAACCTGAGCTGGGAAAAGCCTATCGGGTCATCTTGCCTGTCCCGCCGGCCGCCAGGCCCAGGCAAGCTGCCCCTCAGGGGACAAGCCCGCAGCCTGGCCGCCCAGCCAGTGGGTGGGTGGGTGGGGGGAGGATATTTCTGTCCAGACTAAATGGAGCTCGAGGCCTCTGTCTGCACCCCCCCCCAACAGCTGCTCCCAGGGGCCCCCTGGCTCTGCAGGACTGAACTAAATATAGCCCCCCACCTCAGCAAACCCCCAATGTTCACCTCTTCCCATTGACCCCACCCACATGAGGGTAGGGGGAAGGCTGGAGAACCTGCTGTGTGAGCCTAGGCCAGTGCATCCCTCTCTCTGGGCTCTCAGCTATGAAATATTAAGTATTACTCAGCTCTAGGCCCTGACCTGCCTAATAGGCCTTATCGGAGAGAAGACGCAAGTGACTAAATTGGGGTCTTTGTCCAGGGAGGTAAGGGCTGAAGTCCCCTCCTTCAAAATGACTCCAGCCTGCTTCAGCAAAAGAATACCAGGGGAAGCTCTCGCCAGCATCCCCAAGTACCTTTAGGCTTATAAACATGGTCCCCTTCATCCTGCTTGTTCTTTGCCCAGGCTGGGCAATACCAGGCTCCTCCAATCTGCCCCAGCCGGACCCTGGCCAGGAAACAAGTTGTGCCAGGCTTGGGGAGGGGGGAGACGCGGGAGCATGACAGCTGCTATTTCCTGGAGGCCACAGTTGGGCACAACCCGGATTCCTGCCCGGCTCCACACTCCACCGGACAGCCTCTCCCAGGCTCTGGCCTTCAGCAGGGCACCCCTTCCCCAGTGTCAGCCCCGTCATCAGCCAGGGTCCCACCCAGTCCCTCTTGTCCCCTGCACTGGTACAGACAGGAAGGAGGTGCCGGATGCACCTTCTGGCCTGGGCTGGGAGAACGGTGGTCTCTGCAGGGTTCAACAGGCGGGGGAGGCAGCCCCAGCTTCCCCCCTCCTGCCTGCCTGCCCACCCGGCTGCTTCCCCCAGCCCCACACGCACCGAATTCCCTACATGCCTGTCTGTCTCTGACAGCTCGCGCAAATACTTGGCTGCGCGGGCACCCGCTGTTCTGAGCCCGCTGCGCCTCCTCCCCTGCCTTCCCCGGGGGGCTCTGCAGACACAGCCAGGGACGGGAGGGGGGCCAGAGCAAGAAGCTTGGTGGGCAGTAGGGGGAGTGAAGGCAGGAGGAATCGGTCTCAGCGCCCATCCCCAGGCCTGGGGGAACTAAGGGATTTGGGAGGCCACCGTGAACCAACCCTAACTGGGCGGCAGCTGCTGACACCCCCGCTGCCCCCCGGAACC
The DNA here is from genome assembly GCF_032452875.1 of Bos javanicus. NCBI lineage: Eukaryota > Metazoa > Chordata > Mammalia > Artiodactyla > Bovidae > Bos > Bos javanicus. Next base: position 50,386,060 of record NC_083874.1, on the reverse strand, counting down.
TCCCAGGAGGACCTTCCGGAGGCCTCCCACTCGTCTCAGCCGATGAAACAGCATCTGCCACCCCCGCGGCGGCAGCTCAGGACAGGGCGGAGGGCACCGCAAGGCCCCTGGGGAAGGCTTTGAAATCTGGACTATGGCCCAGCCCCTCCTGAGAGCCTCGGCCCCCCACCACAGGCCCAGCCCTGGAGCGTGGGGCGGCTGCGTTCCAGCCCTCCTGCAGTGTGAGGGGTACACTCGCCCAGCTGCCAGGCCTGGGACGTCTCCATTGGACTGGCTGGGGGCCTTGTTTGCCCCCAACTCTCCTCCTTCCTGCTTGCCTCACCTCCCTCCCCGGGGACCTGTGGAGGAAACACTTCCTGAGAACAGCTGGGATTTTCCGCTGGACACTGGCCTTGCCGGTCAGACCCTTATCTGCACCCCCCAACCTCATTCCTTCTCCTAGAGTCACCCCTTCAGCCAAATCATACTCCCACCCAACCGCCAAGGACACCCCTACTCTCCCTACCATCCTCCCACTTGCCTCAGCGTCCCTAGTACCCAGCACATGTCCAGGCACTGAGTAGACAATGAATGAATGGCCGGCCACATGGAATGACATGCTCCATTTTGCAGATGGGTATACTGAGATCAGGAGCGAGCCCAGCTCCCATCCAGGCTCTTCCTGAATGGCAAGAATAGCCCTGGCGGCAGGGCCCTTCTCTATTGTTTCCCACCTGGTACACTTTCTACCCCAGGAACCAATGCAGCCCTCCCAAGCTTCTCAGGCATCAGGGTAACTCCAAACAGAACTTCTCAGTGCTCTGGGGCCAAATGCCCAGCTGACTATTCAGGACCACTGACCCAACTCTCCCAAAGCGTTAGGGTGGGCTTTAAAAGAATTGCAACTGTACTGTCTTTGTGACTAGACTGTGGGGTGAAGCCTCCTCTCCCCATTGCACAGATGGGGCTGCAGAGGCCCCCAGGGGAGGGGGGAGCTGCAGGCGGCCGTGAATCAGAGGGGGAGCTGGGAAGCCGCCCGGCCCTGCCGGCTGTCGCTGGAAGCAACAGCCTGCATTTCCTCCTCACACTGGTGCCTGGGGAAGCGTGGGCAGCGGGCGGGCGGGCACTGCCGTGAGGACCCCTCCCGTGCCTGTAGGCTAGCTTCGTCCCCTCACTGCCTGCCTGGGCCCACACAGTCCACTCCCCGTGCTGGCGTGATTTATTTCCAGAGAGGGGCAGACCAGAGGCAGAACTGGGTTTCATGTCACTGGCGGGCACCACAGGGAAGCCCCTCCTCTCAGATTCTCAATGTTCCTAGCATCGAACAAGATTGAAACATGACCATTCACGCTTCCTTCCAGCAGTAAAGCCCACGGTTCTGTGATTCTAGACTCTCAATGCGACAAGAATCCTGACAAGAATCCCTCAGCTCCAAGCATTCTATGATTCTAGACTCCTGTGACTTAAGATTCCAGGCCATTGAGACTGGACACCGCCAGAAGAAAGAGGGGCCAAGTCCACTCCTACCTGCTGCTGGGGGCCCAGCTAAGCAATTTTCTATCGAGCTTTGGGGGAGGTGGGTCAGGCAGGAAAGGAGCTGGGCTCTCCCGTCGGGGTCACCAGGAACTGGACGTGAGGCTGTGGGGCAGGGCAGGGGGTTATGGGGATCAAGCTGGTCTAGTCCTGGAGGACAGGCCACCACCTTGTAGCAAACACAGCCACGGACGCTGCAGCCGTCAGGAGGCCCAGACCTCGCCAGGATGCAAGCAGGTAGGTGGGGCTTTGTCAGCTTGTGCCCCCACGCTGGAGCTCAGAGGGAAGAGGGGTGTCAGGTCAGGGCTGGTCTCCCTGCTTCTCAGGTTCCAAGCCAAGCTCCACGCTTCATCTTCCAGTCTTCACCACCCACTGCTTCCTCCTTCCCACCACAGTCCCTCACCTCTCAGGCTCCCAGGCCAGCCCCAGCCCAGGCCAGCTGGCAGCCAGCCAGCCGGGGCAAGGTTCCCAAGCCCATTTGATAGATGGAAAAACTGAGGTGGCGGGGGAGAAGACGACATGACCTGCCCCAAGGGCTCAGCCTTGGCAGCCTACTGGTCTCTGGATGCATCTCTCAGTCCTGCCCCTCAACCTTGCTTCCTAGAATCCTCTGCAGGGCCAGTGGGTCTCCCCTGAACAGTCTCCTCACCAACATAAGTACATCTCCCCCATCCTGGTGTCCCTTGACAACACTCAATTCCACAGCCAATCACCTGCTCATTCATTAATTCATTCTTTCATTCACCCAACTAGCCAATCAGCCCATCTTCCCACAAATGCCAGGTCCCTTGCCAGGGGTCTGGGGGACTCAAGAAGCAAAGAGAGCAAGGCCTGTACCCTGCAGGCATTGACGGAGTGCCTGCTGTGTGCTAGGCAGTATGGACTGCCATGCACAGCCCAACCCTGCCTGTCCTTGTGGTGTTCATAGCCCATCAAGGGCTCTGCCAGGACCCAATCCCACTTGCAGGAGTGGCAAGTCCCAAATGCTCCAGCCTCAGTTTCCTCATCTGTATATGGGAAAGCTAATGGCACCCACATCATTGGCCTACTGTGAGGAATGAACAAAGTGAAGGCTAGAAAGCTGTCCACACAGTACCTGCCCTCAGTCAGGGGCTGGGACGGTTTAGCCGTTGTCATCACCATTGTTAAGACCTACTATGATTATTATAGTAATAACTGGGAGACAGCGAGTGATTAGAGCAGCTAAAGCTCTTCAAACACTTAGCTGGTGCCAGACACTGAGGGGACAGGAAGGAATCACTGCCATATCCCGTTGCAAGGCTGGCAAGGAGCAAGCCCAGTAACCTCCCATTAGCATCTGATGATCAAGGGACTCGATGGTTAGAAGCATGGCCCTGCCTCCACGGAAGATCTACTCCAACATGTGTTCATGGGTGCCGCACATGTATATGCAAGCTTTTAACCATGCACATGAATACATGTCTACACAGGAAAGCTGGGAGGGCCGGCAGGTGAGGTGGGAAGCAAAACAGCAGTGAAGGGAACACAACTGCTGACGCTGGCTCAGGCCTCCCACCCTAGCCCACTCCACCCTGGCCAGTGATCACAGCAGAGCTGAGGGAACTGTGGCAAGAGCAAGGACCAGGCCAGTGAGGAGAGGCCCGAAAAGATGCTTTGCATAGTTCTGGCCACCAGATTACAGGCCTAGGCTAGGCCCCTAGGTGGGGGTATGGGGGCTGCCAGGTGCCTGCAGTCCCACATGGGTCAGGCCACTGCGCCTGCACTTTATGCCTGTCCCGGCATGGCGCATGAGCATTCCTGCTGGCAGACCGGCCAAGTCCGAGGAGGTCAGGGGAAGTCACGGTGAAGGGAGGGAACAGTGGGCCCAAGGGCCATGTGGGGTCTGCCGGACAGGGGAGGGTGGGCACAGGGCTCCCCCTGGGCCACCGGGCAGGCCTGGCTCTGCCTTGCTGGGGCCAGCAGCTGGAGGGAAGTAAATATAGCGCGGGGCGTCCCGGCCACATTCCTGGGAGGCCAGTGCGGCCCGCCTGCCCGCTGCTCTAGGCAGAGTGCAGCAGCCAGGGCCCAGAACTGCCCCTGCCCTCTTCCCAAACAAACAGAAAAATAAATAAAACCAGCTCTCACGGCCAGCACAGCTTGGGGGATGGGGGCAGGAAGGGGTGGACAGGGTTGGGGGGGCAGCCAGGCGTACCAGTTGCCGCTGTTTCTGTCCTGCTGGGGAGGAGGAGGCCAACAAAAAGAGAAAAATGGAGGGAAAGGGCAGAGGGACAGCCAGAGATGTGAGAGAGGGGGAGAGGACACGCAGGAGAGACCAAGTTTTGACAGACAGAGGTGTGTGGGGGGGCAGGTTAAGAGTGATATGGATGGTATCAGGGCTGGGGAGGAGGCACAGGCAGCCCTGAGGTCAGTAATTCAGCAATTCAGTGACAGGGATACCCCGGGGGGGCAGCAGGCAGACAAAGGGGGGCCTGTGGGCTGGGGCAGGGGGCTGGCTCCAAAGGCCATGAAATATTAAAGACCTTAGGCCAATGAGTGACAGAGGTCATAGAAATAAGGAGACTAGCCAGGGAGATACAGGAACCCTGGAGCAGACCACCCCCCCAGCCCCGGACCCAGTCCCCCTCCACCACCTCCTGAGCCCAGCCAGCCTCCCCCAGCTCTCCTCCGCCGTGGCTGCTTTCTGTCTTTCCATCCAGACGGAGGATGGACTGAGGGTGGGAGGGGCCCGGGGGATTAGTGAGGGCAGGGGACCTTTGCCGTTCTCTCTTCCCTCCGGCTGATCTGTGCACAGCCGGCCCTCCAGAGCTGCCAGCCACCCTAGTCAGAAGGCCAGGAGGCCTGTCAGCACAGCCACTGCCACAGGCACCTCCTGGGGAAGGAGGGGGTAGACATCCAGCTTCCCCTTCACAGAAAAAAAAAAAAAACAGCCGCACCACCACTTTCCACAGAGACCAGCGGGAGAGAAGGCCATGCCTCACAGCTCAGCTGAGCCAGCCAGTCAACGGTCGAGCAAGCCAGCAGGTCATCCCCCAGCCCTCCCACCGCCGCCCCCTCCCCAGGCTCCACCATCAACTTCATGACCTTGGCCAGTCCCCCTGTCCCTGAGCCTGTGCCTTCACCAGCCCCACCCCACCACAGGTTTGGTGTGAGGAAAAGAAATAAGAGTACAAGTAACACCTTGAAAACCTGCAGGGGGGCTAGGGCCAAGGATGCAGGTAATCCTGTGAGGTCAGGCCCATCGTGGGTCCCATCTCACAGATGGGGAAGAGAAACCCAGACAGCCAGAGTGACGTACCCAAGGTCACACACCTGGCAACTAGCAGAATAAAGACAGAAACGCTAACCATGAGCCATGTGGGGGACAGGAAGTCCTCATCACCATAAAAGCCAACTTTGATTGAATGCTGACTATGGGCTAGCCACTGATGGTGGGCACTGCACAGCCATCCCTGTGTCCGTGTGAAAGTAGCCTTGTGAGGCAGGCATTCTTACACTCCCATTTCAGGGATAAGGAAACTGAGGATCACAGAACATACATGGACCAAAGGTCATACATATATCCAGCTTGGCAGTGACATGGCCAGGATTTGAAGCCAGGTCTGACTCCTGAGCCAGTGGTCAAATATACCTGTTTGGGTGAGGTCAAGGCTGGGAGTTATAAGGGGCCAGTAGCGGGGGAGCTCAGTGATCCTATTGGTACCTGGAACAGCCACCAGGAAAAGGTCAAAAACAAAGTCACAACTGCTAGACCACCAAGGGGTGGTCGGCAACTCCTCTGGGAATAAGGAGATGGGCAGAGCCTGTGGGGACACTGTTTAGGGGCTTGGCCAGAATGATCCTGGTCTACTCAGAGCCCAGGCACCAGATAGCACAAGCCCCTGCCCCTAGCATAGGGCTACTGAGGCCGGTCTATAAACAGTCAGCAAAGCCCCCAGGGCTGCAACCAGCACCCGAGGGTCGGTGTGCCAGGAACTAATCACACTCCACCTCCAGAGCCCCCAGTGCAGGCGGAAGAGGGGGCAAGATCCCCTCCCTCCCTCCCAGGCCCTGTGAGCCCAGAGGGAGGCCAGCATCAGAGGCAGGAAATGAAGAAGAATTTGCGATCTAATTGAGCTGGCGGGGGATTAGGCGGCAGAATGCAATTACAGGGGCTGGAGCAGGGCCAGGGGCACTGACACCCTGAGATGTGGCCTGGCCCAGGTGACTGGGCCGAGCCAGTCTCTGGCCAGAGACACCCTTTGGGGAGTGGGGTGGGGAGAGGGAGACAGGTAGGCAAAGACTGGGGCCAGAGCACTCTTCAGCACACACAGGATTGCAGGTTCCAGCTCCATGAAATACCCAAATCAAGTTTTCCTGAGAATTCTTCCCCAGGGAACAGCCCTATGCACTCTCTCACGGGGAGCAGGCAGAGAGGAACACACGTTCTCACAGGCTCCACTCATGCATATACACACACATGTGTTCATGCTCCCAGGAAAGACCCACAGATCCATGTCCACTTGCATGGGGACAGGCTCCCAACCTGCAGACACACAGCAATGGCCCTTTGTTGCCAGTGGCTCCACCAAAGAGGGGAAGAACACAAAACAAAACAAAAAAATACACCCATGACCTTAAAATCCTTTTATTCCCGTAATCACAGGCTGCCATTGCCGTGGATACGCGCTGTCACCCCGGCCCCAGCCTGTCTCCCTCCATGGCTTCCAAACTCCCAGCAGGCAGGCAGACGGGGAGGCTGCCCAATTACTGCTGGGGAGGGCAGGGGAGGAGAAGGACCGGGTGGGAGAGGTTCAACACCACACACGTTCACAGACTCAGGGCCTCAACTAGGGAGGGAGAGACTCAGAAAAACAGATGGGCAGACAGAGATACAGAAAGAGCAAGAACACAGACACCAGCTACCAAAGACACAGACCACTGTCAGCATAGCTCAGATATGCCCACTCCCAGAGTTACACACTCTTTCCCAATTCAGTACCACTCAAGGAGTGATACAGTCCCAAATTTACAAGCGTATACAAAACACACAGATATACACAAATCCTGAACACACCCTCTCCAAAATTCTAGGCCCACACAACTCAGAATATACACATTCCTAGATTTACAGAGACAGACCCAACTTTCAGATACAGATTCTCAGGCTCACAACACACAGGTATATATATATGCGATGCAGACACAACTCTTAGATCCATAAACACATGTCCTGATTCAAATATACACAGGCTCAAACTCCCAACACCCCAAGATAAACAGACACACATTCAATACACATAGTCACAGATATATCCATCTTGAGTCATTAGCACACACACTGCCCAGATTCCCACATCCCATACCAACAGACTAGACCTACACAGCCTCACTGAACAGCTGACACTGCCTTTGGCTTTAGGGGGTAGGTAGAATGGTTGGAGATTCCTGGGTCCTTGAGGGGGCAGTCCTTTCTCATTGCCTGCAGCCTGGGAGGTGGGCTCAAAGTTGGGGGGAATAAAGGGGGAAGTAAGAGAAAGAAAAAAAAAAAAAAACTTGAGTGGGATATTCTTGTTGGGCAGTAGCGCGTGAGTAACTGGGGAGGCTTTTTGTGGTCTGGTGAGTTTCAGCTATGAGTGAGAGTTTAACTATTAATACACTTAATCAAGGGCACTTCACACACACACACACACACACACACACACACACACGCACACCCTACAACCATATACAGAGGCTAGGATGGGACCAGGTGGTGGGGGGGTAAGACAGAGCGAGCCTCAGATAAAAAAGGGGAAAGCTCCATTCAGGGGCCCAGGGGGGTGAGGGTAAAGTCAATGATTCATTTCTGCAAGCCCAGAGGGTGGGGATTGACACATAGTAGGTGCTCAATAAATATACAGTGGGCCAATGAATGAAGAACTGAACCACATATAAAGGGTGGCAATAATAACAACAGTAATGATAAGTGAGCCCCGCCTCATCCTTGGCCAATTGAGACATGCTTCAGAACACCAAGCTGGGGAATTGGCTTTGACTTCATGGTCACCCCAAAAGACATGGGATCTAAGAAAGTAGGCCAGAGTCTGGCTCATCAGCATCCCAGCATCCCTCCACCCTATCCTTTACCCTGGAAAGTCAGCTGACCCCGGCCCAGCCTACACCCCTCCCTCCCAGAGAGACCCCCCCAATCTCCATTCTACTGTCCCATGAATAAGTAGGTGAGGTCCTAAAGAAAGCAGGGTATTTAATTCCCATAGACTTGTTTCTTTATCCAGATGGAACCTGCACCCCGCCCCCAACCCTATGAGCCTCAGCTTCTCATTTGCCAAATGGGTAGAAGCTGAAAAGAGGCAAGAGTTGGGGGTCACAGTAGGAACCCATGGAACACAGGCTTAATCTGGCCTGGGCCCTGGATGCAGAATCCTTCCCTTCCCCCACCCAGCCCAGCCCTGCCGGGTGGACATTCCAGGCCTCACGTGATAAAGACGAGGCCGCTGGCCCACGGGTAAGTCAACAGGCTCTGTCGGGGGAGAGATAGGAGGCCCCGGCCAGGGTCACCTGCTGAGCCGGGAAAACAGCCGGGCCCAAATACACACATAAATAAGGCGCCAATGGACAGCCAGTCAGCCAAGGGTCTGTCTTCTGCAGAGGAACCTCTGCCCCCCACCTTGGAAAGGGAGGTGGCATGGGAGAGGGAGGCTCAAGTCTAGCTCTTGCTTCCCTGGGAGAGCCCCAGGTTCCTGCCAAGATTGGAGGGGGGGGGGGGGGGGGGGTGGGCTTCTACCAACGGCCCCAGGCCTAACTGAGAACTCACGAGGCCAACCTCCCTCAGCTGTTCCCACCCCTTCCCAGGGCAAAAATCACCCCCTCTCCCTCCTCCCCAAGGAGAGAGGACAATTTCCGTTCTGGGAATGGGGTGACAGCTGCAGAGCGGGCCACTATCCGCCCCTCCCCGCCCGACCCCGCCAGCTCTTGCTTGAGTCTCATCCAGGGAAACTGCTAAATCAACACTACGCAGTAGTAGGTAGCGCTGGCCTCAGTCTCCCCGCATCGCTCTCAAAAAGGCGTTTGGGAGGCGGCTTCGGGTCTCAGTCCCTGGTTTCCTAAGACGGTAGGCACCTAGGGTACGGGATTGGGGGGGGGGGGTCTTTCGGGAGGGGGATTAGGGCAAGCTTCGGCCAGCACGCCACCTAAAACCGTCTAATTGAAATGCTCTCACTTGCATGAAGAGCCTTCCCCCGGCCCCCGCCTCCCGCCCCCGCGGGCCGGGGCAGCTGAGGTGGCGCCGGGCGTTCAAATAGCGCTCCAAACAAGTCCGCAGCGACCGCGCACGCAGCCCCCGCCAGGCGGCCCCAGCGGAAAACTTGAAAGGGACTCTGTTTGCCGGCCGCCCTGGGGCGGCTCCGGCGGGGGCGAGGGCCGAACGAACGCACACGCCCCCTCCCCAGCGCTTCCTGCGCAAACGCGGGGAGGCGGGGGTGGGTGGGGGGCAGCCGGCCCACCACAAAACCTCGGCTCGGAACAGCGGCTGCGGCGCAGGGAAAGGCGGAGGTCAAGAGGCTGGCTCGCCAGAACCCCCCGCCCCCCGCTTCAGCCCCTTCTATCCGAAGACGCGACTCTCAGACCACCCAGGGTCCAGGGGGCAAAGTAGGGCGCGGCTGCCAACCCTTCAGACTGCCATCGCAGGAGACAACAGGGAGCAGGTCTTCCCGGAAGAGTCCCTACAGAACCCCCAAATCTGCTGGTTCCTCCTTGCAGCCCGTGGCACCAGCCCAACTCCGCGCACCCCTTCCGATTCCTGAGGGGGGGCACCAAAAAGCGATTTTGCTCCCTCATTGGGCGCTTCAGCTCTTCTGACAGGTCCCGGGAGGCGGCCCCCCGTTTAAAAACCGGGGTCACTCACTTTCTGTGGATCCTACAAATAAACAAAGCCAGGCGCACCCCGCGCTCCCCGCCGGAAAGCAGCCCATTACGGGCGAGGACAACTTCCCCCAGCAAGAAAATTAACACATTCTTCTCGCGGCGGTTCGGCCCCTCGCTCTGGGGAAGCAAAGAGGGAGGGGGGCTCGGGGCCAAACTTCATGGGTAAATTTGGGGCCAGAGCAGCGAAGCAGGCGGCTGGGACACCCACCTCCCACAGCTCCTCAGCTAGAAGAACACCCCCATTTTCCCTCCCTGGCTTTGCATGCTGCTTGGCCACGCGGGGCTCGGGAGACAGGCTGAAAGACTCCCTAAGGCTAGGGAGGAAGGGAGAGAGAGAGGCCGCGGGGAGCAGTGGTGGTCAGGGGTGATACTTTGACGAAAAAAAAAAAAAAAAGGTCAAACTTGATCTGCCCGCCAGACACCCCGCGGGCAGCGGGGGCGAGGAGCCTGAGGGGAAGTGTAGAAGTGGCCACCGCCCCCTCCAAAAGGAGGGGGAGACTCAGCCGCGCGTCGTCTAGGGCATTAAGAGCAGTGAGTGATGCCCCCAAAAGACAGGACTACGAATGGGGTCTGTTGGGGGGAGTGCGCGCCGGAGATCTCCAATCAGCCGCCCCCGCAGACGGAGCGCGAGCCCAGCGCCGAGAGGTAAAGACACGGGCTCCCGCCGCCCCTGTGCCCTCAAGCTCGAGTACTTGGGGAGGGGACAGTACCCCTCAGGGAGAGCCCCGGCCCCAATCCAAGGCGCCCAAGCCGCCGTCCCCGACCCTAAAACCCCTCTTTTTGTCTGAACTCAGTGATCTGCGACCGAGCTGACTGCGGCTTGGGGAGGCTTGAGTATAGAAGAGGCCACTGAGCGTTCACTGGAGCTAGGGCTCCTAGCCCCCGGGGCTCCGAGGCTCAGATTACGGGCGCCCCCCGCCACACCCAAACACGGACCCCTCTTTTCCCGTCCCTGGCTCTCCGCACCTGAACTTCGGGGGAGCCCGCGCCGCCAAACTTTCCGCAGACTTGCAGCGAACTCCGGCCCCGGCCGCGCACCGGGCCCCGGGGGAGGAGAGGGAGGTAGGCGGGGAAGGGGAGGGGGCCGGCCTCCGGGGGGGTCGGGGGAGGGCCGTGGCCCGACACCTACCGGCTCTCAGAGTCGTCCAAGCCGCCACTGCCGCCGCCGCCGCGAGGCCGAGGGGGAGGGGCGGGGCGGGGAACTGCGCTCCGCTCTGGGCACCGCCACCGCGGTGCGCTCCGCTCCAGCCGCGCCGCCCGCCGTGCCCGGGTCCGGAGCCGGAGTCACGCCGCCGCGGCTGGCCGGAGGCGGGGAGGGGGGGGGAGCCTGCAGCACCTGCCCCTCCTCCCCCTCCCCGCGGCCCAAATTAAAAAACAACAAAAAGCAACTAATCACCCCCGAGCGTAGCGCGGAGCGACTGGCTGAGGGCGCAGCGTGAGGCGCCCGGACTCAGCAGGCGGCGCGCATGGCTGGGCGCAGGGCTGGGCAGGGCTGGGACGCGGGGCCCGGCTTCGGGGAACAAGGTTCGGCTGCTCTTCTCTCTCGGCTCGGGCGCCTGCTCTCGCCGCCGCCTCTGCTGCCGCCTCTACATCCCCGCTCAGGCTCCGCCGCCGCGCGCCCGCCCGGGCAGGAGCTCTGAACGCTGCCCGGGGGCTGCCGGCAAAACCCGGACCGGACTGCACGCTCCCTCCTCCTCTTCGCCCCCCCCTCCCCCCCCGCGCCACCTCGGCTTCCCTCCCTCCTCCCTCCGCCTCCCTCCCGACGCAGCTCTGGCCACTTGGACGCCGCAGGCTCTGAGGCCGGAGCTGCAGCCACTGCGCCTCTAGCTCCCCGCGCTCTGACGAGGTCGGCCAAGGCTCAGCTCTCCAGCGCGCCCGGTCTTCACCTCTTTTCCCGCAACTTTACAAAAAAATAAGAGGACCTCACCCGTTCTGTAAGGAGTGCATGGGCTTGAAGACGCACCTTACAGGGAAATCCGCCATCCCTCTGCCCTTTCTCGCCAGCCGGCGGCGATGCTTCAAGGACCAGTAGGGAGGGTTTGGCCGCGCCCCTCAGCTCAGGTGCGCGTGGGGCCGGGTACTCCTAGCCGAGCACTCTTGGAACTAGACGCATGTTCAAAGATTTCACTCTTCCCAGAGCGCTTTCCCATACTCAGTGGGCTCTAGTTCCCAGGGAGAAAGGGGGGGGGGGGGGCAGACGTCCCTGTTCCCATTACACAGATAAGGAAACTGATTCGTGAAAGGACATTTTGTTTGCTACGCCGCCCCCAACCAGAACACTTGAGTCCTGAAGCTAAAGAGACCACATAGTGGTGTTCTGAGACGGTGGCCTGTGAACTCTGAGCCTGAAACAGTGCCTAGCACAGCGCCATGCTCAACAGACACTGGCTGAAAGAATAAAAACCCAGTGGATTCAGATTTGGACCCGCACATCCTCACCGTCATTCACTGGCCCCTCCATCTGCCCAGCTTGGGCTAATCCTAAAGCTGCATATGTCGACCTCTCACCACTTCAGAGACCCATAGCGCAAGCCCCGGGTCTTTCCCCAAGTGGAAAGTTTCTTCAGTTCTGTGGAATTCGTGGGGGTGGCTTTGTGCTTCCTGCGCCAGAGAAAACACAGCCCCCAAAGGAGAGACCCTAGCAGGAAAGGGGCAGGGCGGTTGGGGAAGTCTACCTAGGGTTAAATGTTACAGCCTGGGGCCTAGATAAGTGGGAGTTAACTGTGGCAGCCCAGGTGCCTCCAGTCACAGGAGCAGTCTTAGTGGAAGAAGTGGAAGCAGTTCCCACCTCACTGTCTCTTCTCCTCCTTGGTGTTGCTTGCCTGGGTGTTGCAGCGCCTGGGGCCTGGGTTTCACAGGAGCAGCCTGTGGATGCCCACCGTCCAAGCTTTCTAAATTTGGCTTTGGGACTTTGACCCAGCCAGGGGATAGGGGTGTGAGGGAGGTGTCAGAGGGCAGAGTTCATCTGGAATGTGTTGCCTGTCTACCTGCCCTGACCTCCAGGAGTGACTCTCTCGTGGACACCCCCTCCCTTCCTCAAATGCTGAGAAGTGTTCTCTCAACTGTGTGTCAAGGAATGGCTCCTAAGTGGGGGAGGGAGGCTTTAGCCTCTCCTCTCCAGCAATGTTCCTCAAAGCCACCCCAAACATACCACATGAGGAAAGCAAGGTACTTGATCTGAGAACATAGTTTTAAGACAAATGAACACCTCTAGATTATCACCCCTAAACTGCTTAAAGACAGACATTCTGGCTGACCCTGAGTGTCAGGTACTGTGTTGGACACTCACTTGACTATATGAGGAAAAAGGAGGCAGCGTCACATGCCAAGATGACCAGAGATCTCCAAACACTTAGCCCACCACGATCTACCTTTTCTGAGGAAGCTCAGGCCCAGACTGTGAGGAGGGACTTGTTCCCCAGGAGTCAGCAGCAGGCCTCAGAGGATTAGGACCCAAGAAATGAAACTTCGTCCTCAGGGAACTGCAGCCTAGTGGGGGAGAATGTGGAATCAGGCCCTGCACACCTGAAAAAAGCTTCATGCTGAAATTCATGGGGTGTGGGGGACAGTACCTCCACCTTAGGGAATTACTACTAAATATCCACTTTTTCCCCAAGGACGTCTGCCCACCCTCCCCAACTTGGCAAAGGCCAAGGGGCTGCAGGCTGCAATGGAGATGAGTCAAGTAATCCCAATGGTGACTTTCTCAGGGATGGGTGTTTGCATATGTCTGGCCCAGTTTAGAGTCAATCTTGGAGTCTTCCCCTTCTCCTGGAAATTAAGTAGAGGGAGACCCAGATCCTCACCTCTCCACCCCAGATAGGAACCAGAGAGGAGACTGGCAGAACTGTCCACATGGAAAATGCAACATGAACAGGAAATGCCATGTGCAAGCCATCTGCATAGAACTGTAACCATAACGAGTGAAACAAGAGGGAGACACCCAGGAAGGATTGGGCAGGAGGTCTCTGGCCTTGGGGGTGACTATCCCCACTCTATGCCCCTTCCACAAGAAGTAAAGGGATCCTGGTTCACTATTCCTCCCAAAAAGTATTTGAATTTCACATTGCTATTCAATCAATCTAAGGATTTAGGAAGCAATTTCCATAAGTCTCCAGTACCTGTTGGGGAGAGAAGAGGCATGCAGCCACCTGCCCTGTCTTCTGGGTAGGATCCTGCTCTCCTGGTTCTGGTTAGAATATCCATAGCTGGCATTTACAAAGCCTTCACCTTGAACAGGGCATTAAACTAAACAGTTAAGGCACCTTATCTCATTTAATCCTTACATCATCCCCAGTAGTGGTAGCATTCCCAATTTTCAGATGAGGAAACTGACATGAGACAGGCACCAAAGTTGTTTTCCTAACCCCTGAGATTTGTTGGCCTAGTGAAGCTTCTCTGTCTGGGATTCACCTTGGTCATCATCCTATAGTGACTCCTCAGAGCCCATCAGGCTCAGCTCAAGCTCCTGCCCCAGCTTGGTCTGGCTTCCTTAACTGGTCCTGTTCTTCCCTGCAGTTCCTAAGCCCTGCTGACCAACACCATTCAACACTGGTGGTTCTTTCAGATACCTCAAAACTTCCCTTCAAGTTTGCATGTCTTTGTACAAATTGTTCCCTCTGCCCAGAAGGGTCTTAATCAAGCTCACCTCCTGAAGTCCTCATTGAAGACCAAGAGCATGTTATCACTCTACTGGGAATCTTCTCTGACTTCTATTCCCTGCCTCAGTTTGGCTTCTCTCTACAGAGCCAGCACTAGCCTTTGTGCAAATCAGAAAAAGCTACCACTTTTTGGCAGGTATAGGTACCCCCATTTGGCAGCAGGTCATGAACTGTCTTCCAGTCTTCCTTGCTCCCTTTGCCAGCTGGCTTTTTTGTAGTGCATGTACTGAGCAATTGTAGTCTGTGGCCTGGCTTTGGGGCCCTACATCTGTCCCCTCCTATGGCCACAGTGACCACACTGCACAGAAATAGCTTTTATTTGCTCATTTGTCTCCTGTCCCCTCACTACTACCATCCACAAACATTTGTTGAGAGTAAGGGAGAGTCCCCTTCCTGCTTTGGGCCTGAAGCCTGGCACTAAGTAGGTACCAGTAACAAGGATTGTAGCCAACATTTTTCTGAGCACTTACTATGTGTCTTGTACCATACTAATTGCTTTCAGTGAATATGCTTAATCCTAGGACTCACACAGCTGTTTAATGTTACAGAGTAGCAAAACCAGGATTTAAACCACTGCCTTGTAGGAGGGATCTACCTTTTCCATTAAGTGAAGTGGCTCAGGCGTGTCCAACTCTTTGCAACCCCATGGACTGTAGCCTACCACGCTTCTCCATGCATGGGATTTTCCAGGCAAGACTACTGGAGTGGGTTGCCATTTCCTTCTCCAGGGGATCTTCCCAACCCAGGGATTGAACCTGGGTCTCCCACATTGTAGGCAGACGCTTTACCGTCTGAGCCACCAGTCACCGATTAAACATCCAATGGCTTGGAATGGCTGTGTGGAGAGGAGTGTGGGAGTTAGGGTTTCCAATTTAGATGGTCAGTGCAGAGCCTGGCATACCCTTCTACTGAGGCGCCAGTTCCCTCATCTGTTACCACAGAAAATGAGGGCCAGGGCATTTGGAGTCTTGCTTCAGGGCAGGGTGCAGGATAGTCTTCAGTGGGGTCACACTGGTGGTTACACTTCACCCAGAGCAGGGCTGGGGGTGCAAACATGGCAGGGGAAGAGAGATGCCTGACTGCCTAGGCATAGGCCCAGGCCTCAGGGGTCTCAGGACTCACATACTGACCATTGGCCCTTAGGTACCACTGCTGTCCCCATGACCTCTGAAGGGACAAGAGAAGTGTGAAACTAGAAGGAAATTTCAGAAAAGCTAGGTCTGTTTCTTAGGAGGTCAGGGTCCAGTCCATCCCTAAGAAGTCAGTTTGGTGGCCCAGCCCGGCCCTGAGCTGTGCAAACAGAGTGGAAAAGACTAGTAGAGGGTTACTCCTTCAGTCCCAGAACAAAATGACTCTGGGGTGAGGCTGGGAGGGAGCAGAGACCAGGCCAATACATGCACCTCACACACTTTGTAGTTCTGCTTGCCCAAGCACAGCTACACGTGTGCCACACACAACCAGAAGTAGCCCGATACTCTGCCAGACCCAGGGAAATAGGGAACTCAGCCAAATGTGACGAGGGGAGAGGGGCAGGGACAGTTGGGGGTGTCATGCCTGTGACAGTAACTCTCGACTTCTCTAGGCACAATCCTGGTTCAGCTGTCTTTCCTATGGGAAGTGGGAAGGGACTGGGTGCACTCAGAGGCCAAAGCTGTGTGGCTCCATGGCCCTCAGAATCATGGGGAGGGAGGGATCCTGAAGTAACAGAATGGGGCCTTGGGGGATGGGAGGACACAGCATCTCAAATCTGGAGACTGTAGACCAGAACAAAGGGTGAGGGTGTGTGTGCCCTGGGCATCCAGAAGCCAGCCTGGCCAGAAAGTGCTCTACCCAAGATCTACTGGCTCTGGTGGATGATAGGGAGAAAACTGGAGGTGGAAGAGGTGGGGCTCAGCCTCCCCTCACAGATCTAGCCCCAGAAGGCAGAGCATTGAGACTTTAAAACAGGACCCAGCCTCTTTCCCCAGACCAGACCTCATCTACCAAGCCCTACTTTGTTTTTCCAGAGAATGGGGTGCTCAGGCAATTGCCTGGGGGTAAGCCCCGGATGAACTGCTCTTTGAACTGGCGGGACTGGTTCTGTGTCTAGTCGCCTGGGCTGTCACGGGGTTGCTTGCTTGCCTTGCCTGGCCTGTGAGGAGGGAGGCCTCAGGAAGGGGCCCCTCGTAAATTGTTAACTCCCAGAGCAGCCTGTGCTGCCGTGTCCCCCAGCCCCACCCCCAGTTGTGACTCAGAAAGCCCACTGGAGGCCAGAGTAGGAGGTTAGAGGTCACAGCCAGAGGTCCCAGCACCTGGACAAATCCTTCCCCTGATTGGAGGGAGGTGGGGGGCGGGGAGTATATGGGGACATTGTCTATGGCAAAGGCCCTTCTAACTTCAGAGCTTCTCACCCTAGTTTGCCCTCCAGCCTTCCCACTGTAGCCCTGACCTTTGTCTCTCAGGAGAGTCAGAAACTCTGGGTGGGCCTCATGGGGCAGCCCCTGGGCAAGTCCCAACCCCACCAGACCCTTAATCTCACTCAGGGAGATAACTATGCCAGTCCCACCACTTGAGCCCAAGGGGTGTCACTAGGACTAGATAATGAGTGGTTGGGGAAAAGAATTAGATACTGTTCAGAACTGGGATAGGACCCTCGGCATTGTTCCAACCCTGCTCCCTGGTGCTGGGGTTCCCTCAAGAGA
The DNA here is from genome assembly GCF_032452875.1 of Bos javanicus. Classification (NCBI taxonomy): domain Eukaryota; kingdom Metazoa; phylum Chordata; class Mammalia; order Artiodactyla; family Bovidae; genus Bos; species Bos javanicus. Next base: position 50,369,322 of record NC_083874.1, on the reverse strand, counting down.
AATAAAGGCTGCCTTTCTGAAGATATTATGCTAAACTCTTTATCTCCTTGGTAATTTATTTAGTCATCACATTCTCATTTTGCAAATAGGGAAACTGAGGCTCCCAGAGATGTGACTTACCAGGCTGTGACAGTTGTTCAGGAACGGGGCCAGGATTTGAACCTGTTGTGTACTCTCAAGCTGAACCCTTAAAGGGTTCTCTGTCTCCTTTTTAAATTCTTAAACTACTAGTGAGGAGACATTCTAAAGGCAGAATGGGCTAGACAGTTCCCCCAGTGTAACGCTGTGTGTAGGGGGGGCTGGTAGGGGAGTGTATATGGGTAGGAGACTGGCAATGCGCCCAACCTCTCTATAAGCCCCTTGGCCAGGGCAGCTCCCCCTCACGTCACAAAGCCCCAGGTGCTATCACAGAAGAGGCTTGACTGCTGCTTCCAGGACCCTTCAGGAAGAATTCTCCTGACCCAGACAGGCTAACAAGAGAGGATTGATGGTGCTACCACCCTTTTCGCTAGGGAAACATCTCAGAAGCTGAGGAGACAGAGACAAGAAAAAAAAAATCAACTTTTAATCGAGATTGCAGATTCAGAAAAGATTCATAAGTGAAATGATTCCCCAAGGAAATATAAAAAGTTACTTACGGCACGGCTAAATTGAGCATGCTTCAATCAGGGGCTGTTGAGAAATCATTAAGATATACAAGATGCTTTTTTAGATATATGTGATTTCTGTCAGGACAGCTGGCTAGTGCTCCACTTAGAGAGATCTGGCCTGGAGCTCTCTGGGCCTGTTGTGTCATCTCCTCAGACTCATAGATGAGGAAGAAGGGCAAAGTGATGAGGAACCATACCTGCTGGGCTCCAAGAGCTGCTGCTCAGAGGTTGCCACTGCCCCTAGGGGCCCAAAGATTCTGGCAGGGAGAGTGGAGCAGAGGGATAATGGTCAGAACTTTTAAAATATTTATTTGGCTGTGCTGAGTCTTAGTTGCGGCATGCGAACTCTTAGTTGCAGTATATGGAATCTAGTTTCCTGACCAGGGATCGAACCTGGGTTCCCTCCATTGGGAGCAGAGTCTTAGTCACTGGACCTCCAGGGAAGTCCCTGGTTGGAACTTTTTATTGACTGAAGTAGCTTTTCCCCACTTTCCAAAAGCATAATGGGATGTGGCAGGGCTAGAACTACTTTATTCGAAAAACTAAAGCGGGGACTCACTGCTTCATATCCCCTGACCCCTTGCCCTATTCCTTGGGGTGGCCTGAGGAAGTGGTCACTCTATATGGACAGAGAAGGACCAGAATGTGCTCTCAGATCTATGTCTGAGGGCTCTGCCTTGGGGGAGGGGGCAGGTCAGGGAACACTGGGGGAGTAGACCACCCTGGGGAGTTTTCAAGGATGATCACTGGCTTTGGAGAAGACATTCTCCCCTCTCTGTCGCAGCCACAGCCATTTCTTAGGAAGAAACAGAAGACTTCTTCGAGGTCCAACTCTCCTCTCTTGCAGCCTGTGGGGGTCCTTCTGCCCCTTGCTTCCTCATGCCTAGGACTTTCAGGATTGAGGCTAGGACATCATGGAGAGTCTCTGGAATACTCATCACCTTCCCCCTCCTGGGGACCAAAACTTGTGGGCTTTAGAAAAGGCAAGGCCTAACTCACCTCCACGCTCTGTCCAGTACCTGGTTCCCAGTTGGTGTCAAATATTTACTGAAGAGGAGGGAGGGCATGAAGGCAATCTGTCCCATGGGGGTGGGTGTGGAGGAGAAAGGACAGGCAAGAGCCTGCTTAGGGGACTGAAGTGGCAGTGCCTAGACCCCTTTTCTTAGGCCTACCTGCCTGGGTAGTCACCTCCTCCATTAAATCATCAGGGAAGGCAAGAAACCTGAGCCGGATGGTGGTGGCCACACTGCCTTGTGGGTGACCCGAATCCGATCCCGGCCAGGCCGAGGCGCTATTTTAAACTCCAGCTCCAAGCTGCCGCCTCAGACCGCTTGGCTTGCCATCTCTGGTTACAAAGCCACTGCCCATCTCCCTGCCACTTCCCCCTCCCCACCCTAGTACCCCCTAGGCTCTAGGGTTCAATGTGTCTTGGGGCACCCCTACTCTCTGTAGGCCCTGGTCTGTCAACTAGCACTGATGCCTCTCTCCATCCCTTGGCTGAGCCCACTTAGGTACCCTCATCCCTCTACCCACACCAGGACCCATTGACCTTTATTCCGACTGAAAATTCTCCTGTGCGGTGCTTATCCTAAGGAATAAGGGCACACCCTGGCCAGAGAACCTGTAATCTTGCACCCCGATTCTGCTGGGGTTAGATCACGCAAGCTAGGATAGGGCAGATACTGCAGAAAGAAAGGAAGTAGGTTCGATATAAGTAGAGACTTCCGAGCAGTGAGACTGTGTTCTAGAAGATTTTCCCTTTCCTCAATGTCTGCCTGTCTGCTTGGGCAGGAAAAGGTAAATGACTCCAGAGGGAGTCCCCTCCCCAATCCCCTGGCCCAAGGGTTTGTGGGTTGAGGGGACTCAGGTACCATTTAGCCAGCCCACAATGTATTCTTCTCTCCCTTTCCTAAAGGGGAGAGCTCAGCACTCAGGTGGCCCAGCTGGCTGGGCCCGCTGGACTTGTGTCCACAATCCTCCTACTCCAGGCAGTAGTCCCCACTGGCTCTCAGGCCTGCTAGACCTACTCCCAAACCAACACAGGCCTAGGGGAGGCAGCAGAGACATTGCCAGGGCACCAGGGGAAGGGAGGAGGCTGATCATCCATGTTGGCTCCCTTCATCTCAAGCTGGCTGGACAGAAGGTCTCCCAGGCAGCCTGAGTATCCCCATGAACGCCCCAACTCCCCCACCGCCATGCTATGTAGTCTCAGCAGTAAGGTGTTGGCACCAAGCCTGGTGCAGCTGAGCAGTGACGCCAAATGCCCTGCCGTCTCAGGCAAGCTCGGCTCCCTCCAACCTAGCAGTTGGGGCCATGGGGAGGCGGGGAGGGTGTCTCCCACCCTCCTGGGCCTGAGGCAGCTGGGGACAGAGCCTTTCTGGAAACCTCCCTTTACACTCAATATTTAAGAGGCTATATGGCATACCCGTGAGGTCCTAGCCACACCTTCCAACCCAGGGGGTTGGTCTTCAGGTTAGACCAGCAGTTCTCAACTTGAGCTGATTTTGCCTCCCAGGAGACACTGGGGAATATCTGGAGACATTTTTGGTCATCTCACCTGCCGCTAAGCATCGTACAATGCAGAAGACAAAGAATCAAATGGCCCAAAATGTCACTAGTGCTGAGGTTGAGAAACCCTGGGAAGAAGTCCCTGACTAATCTAGGAGTCTGGTAGGAGACAGGAGGCATTCTCCACACATACACAGACACACACACACACTTCATCATCTCTTACTGCCCACAGGCAGAGCAACAGACTCCTTGTGGCCTGAGGAATGTGGTAAGCTGCCTGCCTACCCACCTTCCCACCAGCCTCTGGGCTTGTCAGTAAAAGTGCCCGTGGCGGGGGGGGGGCGCGGTGCGTGGCAAAACTTCACCTGCCTAAGAGCAGGACTCTGGACATATCCTACCTACCAAGGGAGCTCTAGAGCCCTCCCCTCAAGAGGATCTGGGCCTATAGAAAAGCATAGGGGTTGCCCTACCCCTCCAGGCCCATCCCCAGGGGGCTGGCTCAGCCTGGGGCTGGCTGCAAGCTTTGGCCTCCTCCTCATCTCTCCGCCCCCTCCCACTTCTATTTAGGAGGCAGCCACGGTGGCTCCGCTCCTGTCTCTGGTTTCCTAGGGAGCTCTGCTGAAGCAGCCCAGCCTCCGTGGGTCCATCTGTCAGGGAGGCTGTTCCGCCCCATCGATTGCTGTTCCCAGGGGGGCTGTGCTGCTCGAGGGACCCAATGTGGCGGCCAGATAGGCGGGAACCACACCGATAAGAGGGGGTGGGGGCAGCTTGGCAGCAGGCAGAGCTGAAGGGGGCTGACACTTCAATAAAGAAACAAAGCTAGACAGGCATGAGAAATGCAGAAGGCCAGGGGCACCAAGGCAGGAGGCTCGCTGGAATGACCTCTGAAGCCAGCTGGCACTCTCAGGACTCGGTTTTGCTTCTGGACGCACCAAAGTCCCACTTATAATGACAATAGTAATAATAAATAACACATGTTGAGCGGGAACAGTGTGTCGAGCACTGGACTGGGGGCTTTGCACACCTCTGCTTTCACCTGAGGTTCACACTCATCCAAAGCAGGTGCTGTTCTGTTCCTCCAGGGGGAAGGAAGACGACCAGAGAAGTTACAGCGCTTGTCAGCTGCCACACAGAGGTGCTGGAACTACACTTGGAGGCGGGTCAGCCTGGCCAGTGGCTGTGCCCCAGCCCCAGACAACGCCAGGCTAGGGGAGGAGGCGTGTCTCGCCAGGCAAGAGGCCCTGCCCGCCCTCCCCTTGGAGCCGCCTCCTCCCCTGGGCTGTGACATCTGCCCCGCTTCCAGGCCCCAGACAGCTGCCCAAAGCCACGTCAGCACTTCCACGGGGGAGCCTGGAAACTGGCTCTGGCCCCTGAGCAAAGGGGGACCAGGAAGGCTGTGAGTCCCCGACCCCGACAGGGTGGCCTCGAAAGAGCATGACCCACTCAGCCCGGCAAGCGCTGTGTCAGCATGACTTTGCATCGGGCTTTCCCGAGCCTCAGTTTCCCCTGTTCAGATTGGGCGCTGAGGGGCAGAGGCCCGAGTTGGGAAGGGGGTCAGGGGAGGATGCAGCAGCATTTTTGGTGAACAGGAGTAAATATCCCCTTGTAGCCAGAGCTCTGGGGGCGCCCTGGGCAGCCTGCGACCCCCACTGTCCACTTGGGGCCAGGTGTTCATTTGGCGAGGGTCAGAAGGGTGAAGGGGAGGGTGGGGAACTACACACGGCCCAGGCCCGAGCACTGGCTGGCTGGGGCCAGAGATAACCGGCGCCTCCCGGAAAATCATTAGCATCTGTTTGGGCCGCGGCAAAGTTGGCCCGCAGGCGCCTCCGCCCGCCGGAAACGGCCCCTCACGCCCCCACCCGAGCATACTGGCTAAAGGAGCGTGCCCCCACCCTCCCCGGGGCCAGCTCAAACTGGTGTATCGACAACATCCACCCACCCAGGGAGGAGGGTCTGGGTGCAGGGCCGCAGGCCAGGCAGGCGGAGGTGGGGGTGGGGGGGGCGCTGGCGCTGGTCAGGCGTCGCCGTCGGGCGTCCTGGAGTGGTGTGGGCGGCGCGGTCCGCGCTCCGGGCGATCCAGGCCGGCTCTTACTGGCGCCCGCAGTGGCGGCAGCCCAGGGAGTGTGTGGAAATGACACCGCCAGGGCGGCGGAGATCCCCCCTCCTGACATTGGCTGGAAAGTGGAGCAGCTCGTCAGGGACAATCAATGGCGATCGATCGCTGCACGGCGCGGGCGGGCAGCGCGGGGGAGGGGCAGCGAGGCTGGCGGAGGTGGGGGCATCAGCGGCTGAGGTCACATAACACGCAGACCCCAAAAGGGGCTCAGCGGCACTTGGGGTCACATGGACACACAATCTGTACAGGGATGGGTTACTATGGGCCACAGCCCCCACCAAGGAAGCACACTCACCACATGGAGTTACTGCACACTACTACAGTGTCTGACACAAGTTAAGGTAGGAGGTCAAGGGGTCAAACAAATGGTTCCCACGGACACACAAAAATAACAATACAGCCACAGTATCACACAACCAGTTCACACTACCACCACAACCGGTGATCCTACACTACACACCCACAATTATCACCAAGACACAAAAGTCATACATTCCACTAGCTGGTCTTAACTACATGACAGAAGGGAGTCACATACTCTGGCTGCACAACAAAGTCACACAATAAAGCAAAAAAGTCACACAGCCGAATTATACACCATCACCTCAAAGAACAGTGTCAAATTGGGTCTTAAAACTAAGAAACAACAGTGCCCCATATTGGCAACCCAAAAGGATAGAGAGCCCAGGTATACCACAGGGCCCCACACTGCCACAAGTTGCATTGCAGCAACTAAGACAACAGATGCAGCTGAACCCCATCCCCCAATATGAATATAACATGGGAAAATAAACATTATGGCACAGGCAAACCAGCATTAACTCTGAGGGCTCTTACAGAACCAATGAGCTACTTACTGCAGGTTAGGCACTTAGTGCTGGGCCAAGTACCTGGTAAGCATTCAAAACACAGTGGGTACTGGGATTATTTTTAATGTCTGTATACTAATTAAGTCATATCAATATAATGATTATTACTACTTAATAACATCACTCTCTCCAGATAGGTCCATCCCTCTCCAGAAATCTGATTCATCTCAGCAACAAAACTAGTTCAGCCATTACACGCACCTGGGAAACACAATCCAAGCATCACAAACTGCTGTACTCATTCACATAGTGGTCACACGTATCAGTTCCCTTAGTATACTGCCACACTGGCCACACACACTCTGGGACTTTGGTGGGGAAACCACCTCCAATCTCTCATCAGGTACACCTCAACTAGTACATAGTTACTGGCCCCATTTCCTGCCACTCTCACAAGGTTGAGAACACAGAGGGCCTCCCACCTAACAGTGATACACTCAGTTACAACAGGGTCCCAGAACCTCCCACACAAACTCCTTAAACACCATGGCAAATCAAGTCTCTCCATTGCTTCATTTCTCATATAGAAATGGAGGCATCAGGTCCAGAGCCCTATTACAAATCTAAATCAGGAAAGAGTACTGGCCCCAGATCAAAAAATCCACCCCCCAACACCCAGACACCATTTCCTAGTGGTACATGTGTGTAGGAACAAGGCCAAGATCCTTCAACACACCCTTAGAAGCCACTCCTGTGGTTCCAGTTGTAGGGCTAGCTGGGCTGGAGCCCTCATTTCCTCCAGTTAAGGCCTCGGCCCTCCCAGGGGCTTCCAGAAATCCCTTGCAGCCAGGGAGCGCCCCCTAAATGTTCCACCAGTAAAGACTTCAAACATTCTCTTGTCTGGCTGTGTAGCTGACTAATCCCTCAACCTATGTGCCTGGATCCCAAATCTTGCCAGTTGATCCAAGATTCCAATACCTGCTCCCCTTCCAGAACAGCTATTTCCCTTCCTCCTGCACACGTGCACATACACACACAGGCACTCTTTAAGAGAGCTGCAGAACCACTAGGTAGCCTGTGACCTAGGATGGGGGAAAGCAAGGATCCTGGGCTGTGGGCAGTGCTACAATTACCTCTCATCCCTTATTCTCATCCTCCAGGTAGGATGGAGAAAGAGTTGCGGGGGAGGTCTGGCCTCCTTCCACATCATCCCCACTCCCAGGTGGCTGGAGGCTGCTCTTCCCAGCATTCCATTCCAGGCTTTTACTCACTAGAAAGGGTAGCTGGACCCCTTGTTTGTTCCCCAAAAGAAACAGACACAGACCCTGTACAGGGACACATGGGCTGGCTAGGCATGTCCATCTAAATGCTTATCTGTTTTTGGGTAAATTTTTTCAGGCCTTGCCCAAATGAGTAAGGCATAGGCCTCAAAGGGGCCCAGAAAACATGCCCCAAGTCCCTGGGTTTCCTGGGAGATGCTGCTGCTCAAAATCCTCTGGCCTGTATAGGAGTCCAGCAAAGATGTGCAACTACCTAGGCCAACTTCCCTGAATCCAGGAGCATTCACAGGTAGCCCCAATCCTTTAATATGTTAAGGTCATTTTCCACCAAGCATTGCTATAGGCCAGGTTAGGTCAAGTGCCTATTTTCTAGATGAGAAAACCAAACAAGAGAGGAATTTGTTGCCCAAGAATATACAACTGAAAAGTCATGGGCCTGTGATTCAAATCCGGATTTGACTTCTTTTTCTCAAAGGCTACACAGTTTAGGCTCACACCCATATGCATAAACACTAAGGAATGTCCATGCTCACAATTCTCTCACACTCTCACAAGTTCCTACACACATGGGCAGCCCCCTCCCGCACAAACAGACACAAGCAGGCCTACACTCTCCCACGCCTGGGGCCTGTCAGCCACATTCTCCATGGCTCCCTCCCTCCAACAGGGACAGTGGCAGGCAGCAAGTCCACATTCCCAGGTTTCTGCCCTGACCCTGCCACACCCCCCTTCCCCACTCAGAGCACACATTCCTCCTGCTACAGCCAGATAACCAGCCCCAGGGGGAGGCCTGGGAGAAAGCAAGGCATTCTGGGGGCCGGACTGCTGGCCCTACTCTGGGCTGCTTAAGCCAGTTCTATTCCCTGGATCTAGCATGGTAGGAAGTCAGAAGCTTTCCCTGCAGATAGTCCCCATCCTCTCAGCCACACCAGACCCAAGGCTTCCCTCCTTATTCCAGGACTGAGAGCTGGAAGCTGTGAAGCTCAGAGCTTCACACTCCAGGACGACTCCAGGGGTCTCCCAACTCACCCTTTGGATGCAAAATCCCTTATACAGTTAGTAACTAAAGCAGGACCTAGGGAGCCCCCAGGACTCCTCTCTCTACCACTCTAAGAGTCTCACAATAGGTAAAAGCATAGGTTCCATGCACCAAGAGCCCCTAAGCAGTTTTCCCCATCTGGGGGTAGTAGCAGTTAAATTCTCACAGCTCTGCCTGGGGAGCAACCACTTGGCGGGCTCAGCAAATCTGGAGTTATTTGCATACCCAGATGGCCAAGCCTGGAATTTCAAAGAATTCCCCAAGAAGAGGCAGCTGGCTTCCGGGTAGTGGCCCTGGAGGCTCACAGCTGTTGGGCTGGAAGACTGGGGAGTCTGGGGCCCCTAAACACAAGATAAGATTGAAAAGGACAAGGGAATAACATTTCCCAGGTCTTATTACCACTCCCAGCTCTGTTCCTCCTGTCCTCAGCCTCCATCCCTCAGGTATGAAGTCATGTCCTGGTTGCCCAGAGTAGGTAGGCAGCCAAGACTAGTTGGCTAGTCACAGGGACTGCCTAATCTTTGGGGAAAGGTTAGTGGTAGGCACCAGGCAGAGAAGTACTAGAAATATGGGGTCCCTTTGTTCACATGAAGTAACAGACAGGTCTTTGTGCCCATGCAACCTAAAGCTAGGTGGCAAAGGCCCTGGCCTGGTCCCTACGAACCTGTCCACACACATGCACATGGCTACTATACTAGTGCTGAGGGGAAAAGGTGGCTTGATACTTCTGGCAGACCTTGGGTTAGAATACTAACCTGTTTCCTGTGATTAAGGCTATGATGGAGCGTAACTGAGCTAGGCACCGGGCCACCCAGTTTTGGATAATCTGTAAACAAAGCCAAGCCCAAACAGACCTCCCCAGCCCAACAAAAGCCCCTCCCAGATTCTGTCCAAGCAGATTTACTGACCACCCACTTCATGATTGTTACATAGGTCACCACTGCCCTCTGCTGGCAACTCAGGTACTAGCATCCACTCAGACACAGCTCGCTCTCTACCCAAGCAAAAAGCCCCTTTCAGTCACCTCCTCCATCTGAGGGCACAGAAACTTAAACCTACCCAACTATTAGTTAAAGTCAGAGGGTGGCAGGGGTCAGGATAAGCATGGAAGAACCCAGGGACGGTGTTAAGAGGAGAAATCACAAAGGAATTCTGTCAAATCTTCCCAAAATTTACACCCAAAACTTGAAGTATCCTTTCTATCCAGCTTAGAAGTTAAAAACAGCACCCACCCCATAACCTTTTACAATGCACTAGAACCTCCCCCTTACTCTTTGCCTTATGCTCTTTGTCCCCTCCAAAGAAGGGCCAGGCTTAGATGACCCAGAGCCATTCTTTGAGAAAGCTCAACTTCTCTGGCAGGTCTCAGAAAGCCTTTGTTCCCCTGGTTCCTTCTGTTACACTGCAGCAGATGACTGAAAGTCCCTGGGCACCTCTGAAATGCCGGCTCCCAACTTTTACTTCAACACCCTGCAAGCAGCCACACCATTCAAAGATGGCAGAGATGTAGAATGTAGGTAGAGGGGACACTGCCCAGAAGAACCAGTACTGCCCCTCAATTAGCTGGAGGAAGATCCCATGCCCCTGCTGTCAAGGGAGTTAACCTAGACTTGCTAACTCAAGCATGGAACCTCTCTCACCCCTGAGCTGGCTCTGGAGCCCAATTGTCAGGTTGTATTTGTGTACTGTTTCTAGAAACCTCCAAGTCAGATGGTCTAAGCAGCAGCAGCTGTGGAGCTTCCAAAGCTACCTTCATTTCCTATGGAAAATCAAGGGTGAAAGAGCTAGCCAAACCCTCCCTACTCATTAACTCTTGTTCTCTAATAGACCCTACAATTTATGGTAGGGGAGTATCCTTTAAGAGTCAAGATTTGCAAGTATTTAGGAAGAAATTCAAATAGGAGAACAAGTGGCTCAGGGCAAGAAGTGAGGTGCCTGGGAAAATGGCGGCTGTCTCCACTCATATCCTTGGAGAAGTCTGAAAAGGAACACAGCACACTGACTAAGGCGGGCACTGCTCTTCTTTGGACATCAGTCACCGGAGGCCTGACCTGGGCACTTAGTAACTTTTTTCTTTACTTTTCCCAAAGTGATCAACCATTTGTTTTCAGTGTGCACCATCAGGTTATCAGGAACCCCAGCCCTGGAAAAGGCCTCACACTGGAGGTTATAAACAAACCCCCATGCAGCGGAAAACTATTAAACTGCTATTCTGGTGATAAGACCTTCATACCATTCTTCATCTGATGAGAGGCAGTTTGAAGACAGGCATCTGAAGTTTGCTGTGGTTCAGATGCAGCTCCACAAAAAATTCAAAGATGAAAAGTAATCACTTGTCACAGAAATGTCCAACTCTACCTCTTCTTTAACCAGCCCAGGAACAGGCACTGAGAAAGGGCAAAGCTGGCTGGTGACTGTGTTACACTGAAGCCAAAGGCCTTAAAAGTTGTATAGTCAGTCTCAATCTTTGAGTTTTTCCGCTTATATTGATTAGGGTAAAATATGGCAACAATGGGGAAATGTATTTGTTTTGGGATCACTCTAACAAAGTGAGCCCATGGCCAGTTTTCATTATTTCTAGGCCCATCCCAGGAACTGGCCTGGAAATACTCAGAGGGGCCTCAACAGCAACCACTTATATTAGCTGGGGGCTTCCCTGTGGCTCAGCTAGTAAAGAATCCACCTGCAATGAGGGAGACCTGGGTTCAATCCCTGGGTTGGGAAGATCAAGAAGGCTGGGGGTTAGGTTAGGAAAAGCTGGGGCTAAGGTTGGGACTGCAAGGAGATCCAACCAGTCCATCCTAAAGAAGATCAGTCCTGGGTGTTCACTGGAAGGACTGATGCTAAAGCTGAAACTCCAATACTTTGGCCACCTCATACAAAGAGTTGACTCATTGGGAAAGACCCTGATGCTGGAAGGGATTGGGGGCAGGAGGAGAAGGGGACGACAGAGGATGAGATGGCTGGATGGCATCACCGACTCGATGGACATGAGTTTGAGTGAACTCCGAGAGTTGGTGATGGACAGGGAGGCCCTGTGTGCTGCGATTCATGGCGTCGCAAAGAGTCGGATACGACTGAGAGACTGAACTGAAGGTTAAGAAAAAGTTTTTAAGGAAGGCTTTTGTTTGGTACTGAGAACTCAGAGCCACTTTTCATCTAAGCACACACAAAAGTAATAAGGAAATAGGGAACAGGCTCTAGGAGTGTCCCAAAGGAAGTCTATTTCTCTTCTTGGGTGAATATGGATGTATGTTCTGATAGACTGTTACCTTCATAGTTATTCTCATATTAAAAATCTGCTTTCTCCACACTTCTCCAGGCTGTTGGCCCAGCCAGGATCCTGAGTGGCTTTTTAGCAAGTTCAAAGTTCTATGTTTGGGAGCTACCACATGACAAACTCTGACTGGCTGAAAGTTGGAATGGTCTTGGGTACCTCCAACTTCTTGTGGCTCTATCTTATTACATATAATGAAGATGTTTTAGATTATAAAGAAGAAATGGGTTGGAAAAAACTTTTTAAATGTGAATATAGTATGTTTTATATCGTGATTGTAACAGTTCCCCTGGATTTACAAATCTATTATTAATATAAGAGAAAAAGCTTTATGTGAATATTATGTCAAATCAGCATCGTGTTTTGCATCATTAAAAAAAAATCTGCTTTCTCTTATATAACACCACACTCACTGGAATAACACATCACTTAATGACTGTTTCACAAATGGAATCAAAAGGAGACAGGTTCCTAACATGACTGACAATTTTCTGCAGGGGTAACAAAGATGCTGTTCCTAAGTAGGAAGGAAGGAAAGATGTGTTCATAATTCAGAAGACCTAGGAACTGAAGAAAGTTCTTCCACTAAAACCTACCCCCTGGATTTGTTAAGGGGTATGGTACAGCATATGAGACAAGGCCAGTTTCACTTTAATTGCAGTCAAGGGGCAGTTTATAGGCTTTCCAACTATAGTTTAGAAATAATTCATTTCTCCTCACAATAGGGCTCAAAATAACTTGTTGAGGCAAAGACGAATGATTGGAAAAGTGGAATACTATAGTTTCTGGAAGCAGAAAAAGAGTGCTTCACTTGCTAAGTTAGTGCAGAGAACATGGACTCCTCTCTGACCACCATATCCTTCTCTCTTATAGACCTCCCTGCCACTCCCCTACCCAACAGTCCTCTTTCCAAATCTTTACATTACCGAAAATGTAGAAACTAGCGGACAATGGCCACTGGCCAGTAACAGAGTATGTGAGTATCTGAAATCATGTAGTTTTACTGAAAGAGACTGCTTCAACCATAACTTGATCAAGCGTTCCATGTTGTTGAGAAGCAAAGCAACATATACACACCACTATATTAAAAAAAAGATAACCAACAAGGACCTATTATATAGCGCTGGGAACTATACTCAATATTTTATAATAACCTGTAAGGGAAAACAATCTGAAAAAATAAATATATATGTACAATTGAATCACTTTGCTGTATACCTGAAACTAACACAACATTGTAAACCAACTATATTTCAATTAAAAAAAAAAAATAAGCAAAGCAACCCATACACTTGACATTCCCTTGTAACCAATGCCTCACCAAGATAATCAAATCTACTGCAAACAAGCTTTTGTGATAAAACTAGAGACAGTTCTATAAAAACCAACGTGATCCCAGATGAGACCCATTCCAAATGACACACTTTTTTTGTGAGTAGGGAAGATGGTCTCCCTCACTGAGCCTTCATTCTGGCCAAGGAATATACAACCAAACTTGACAATATATGTTCCAACCTCAAATGAGCAAGACCAATTGCATTCAAAGGCCTTATGTTTCATTCAGCACCTGAACATCAGGACAATGACTTTTACTTTAGCACTTGACTTAAAAGCACTCTTGTAAAAATATCTATGTTATGGCCTAATAAATGGTAATAAGCTGGCTGGTCTCTAAGATGACCACAGAATGAGGCTTTCAGGATCTGTGCAACTAATCCACGGTCAACAGTCAAAAATTGAATTCCCACTTACCCACGATACTGAGAATGAGGGTAATTCTAGGTTAGAGCTCAATTCTAACTCCTTTACCCACAACTATTAACAGTCAAACCTTCTTTGCAAAGTCAAGGATACTAGAAATACTAATAAGTAGCCAGCAGCTAAAATGCAGCATTTTAAAAGGTTTGGTGTATCACACTTCAGTTCTGAGATATAGTGACACTGAGAGATAAGACAACTTAAACAAGTTTAAAACCAAAAGCAGTGGACATTTATTCCTCAATTTTTGTGCAAGAGTGTAAAGATGCATTTGAAAGAACCTGATGGCTAAAGAGCATCAGCCATGGCTTTCAGGCTAGCCTGATTTACAATTAGATTAGGAGAAGTAGGGGGGAAAACGGTAACTTGCCTAGTTCACACGAACGATGTTTCTGGCAAACATAGTTGTTTACAAGTTTCAAACTACATTTTACTAGCGTCAAGGGAAGACTTCAAAAAGCCACATACAGTACAATTTAAAACTGGATGAACATCCTGCGACGTTAGTGCAAAGTAATTATGTAGACTCTCCAATACAAGATTGTGCTCATGTTTCCCAGGTTTGGTCAATGTTGCTCTTTTACAACCACAATTACAGAAGCTTAACTTACCAAACAGCAAGGCCTTTGTTTGATGCCCTATGTATCAGAGGAATGTCACAAGGTTTTGGTGAGATGCAGCTTAATTTCAATAATAAAGCAAATTTCTTATGTAACAGTCATGTTCCTAGAATACTGCACATATGTTTCATGGAAATTCTTTTAAGCTTATGTGTTTATCTTGTTCAATAAAATTACTTTCAAGATATACTTTTTACTGTGTAAACTGGAATTGTTTCATGATTTTGAAGTGCAACCAATATAAGTGAAAACATATCAGGGATGGGAGAAAATCCACCACTAATCTCAGCTAGACAAAGTTCTTAAAATCAAAAAGCCTATTCACACAAATTATATGTAATGACTGTAGTAATCAGTTTATTACACAGATTAATCATTCTTGAACGTACAAGCTCCAGAGGAGCAACTGGGTCTTTAAATATACACAAGTATTTCCATCAAATGAATTGTCACCCTTACATCCAGATAGACCTAAGCAGTTAAAAACATAAGAAAAATAAGAGCTATTAGCTATGTATTAACTGAGAAACCACATACAAACCAAAGAATATGGAAGAGAGAAAGAGGGGCTGAAAGATGAAGGTTGAAGGGTGGGGAGATGTAAAAGAGTTGGGAGCAAAGCCCATCACATGTTACTTACTAATAGCTCCAATCCATTTAAATGTTGACCAGTTAAACTTAGACCTTAAAATACAGGATGTGGGTAGAGTTTAATCTGGTTGGTCATAACTTTCACCTAAGACGTAAGTCCTTCGGAATAAAAGGAATACAGAAACAGCTTCATGTTTTTCACCTTGCTTTTCATAACTGTTTTGAGTTTAATAGTATTTCACTTAAAAAACAATCTCCTACAGGTCAGTGGAGCTTTTCTTCCCCATCCAAGAACACACCATACCCACCACCCCTCACCTTGCCGTTATCCAAATTTAAGTCAATAAGGAAAGCTTTTAGTCTCACACCTAGGTTATGCCTGGAGAACTGGCTTGTCACACACACACTTCTCTGCTAGGAGGCAATGTTGGTACAGAAGTACAGTATTTCTAGTTTGTTGTTCCAAGTATGTACAACACGCAGCACTGCTGTATCAGGTAAACATGTGCACAGGGGAAGATGAGGCGTGGGCTCATAGAAAGCAGTCAAATGGAAATCAAAAGGACCTTCTCTTTCAGAGTTCCCCTATCTTTATTTGTAGAGGTTATCCAATAATTTCTTTAATTACATCGCATACTTCTGAGTCCATTCCCGAGCTATTCTGTTGTACCTGTACACACAAAGAGAAGCTTGGCTTAACATAGGTGAGGAGTCAGTCAGAAAGCAACAGAGTTCATTCATTATCCCATCTAGTAACTCGAGGGGAAGAACTTATAGAACTTCAAGTGAAGCCATCTTCCTACTCCAAATTTCTAACAAATGTTAGAAATATCCGATAAACGCTATATAGGATTCTAATTAAATTTCAGCACTTGCTGGCGTATCTTCAGTCTCTACTTCACTGACCTATTTCTGAGGTGATTTTCAACCCCTGTTTTACTTATTTGGAGTTCAATATAATTCTATATTATATGGTTCTTGAAATCACATAAAAATGATCAAATTGACATAATACTTTTCCTGCATCAATAAACCAACCAGTTCTGGCAGAACTTATTTTATTTTTTTTTTTGGCAGAACTTATTTTAACAATTTGGTTGCTAAAATGAATGGGTTTATTGCTTCAGTAGAACATTCCAGTAATAAAATAAGCAGGGCAAAGGATCTTTAATTTTTATAGATACTATGTAGATTCAGATTAAAAAAAAAAAACTAAGACCAACTGCTGTTAGAATACCCCATTCTCATTGCAGCTCCTTTTTAAAATATCTTATCTATATGCCTCTCTATCAATAATTCAAATAACTATTTAATCTTTTATATTTTAACTTTTGAAAATGAATCATTTTCTCCCCATCTCCTTCACAATCTTATTGAATAATATGCAAAACAAACAAAAGATTACAACATTTCATTTACTATATCTTTTGATACCCTGACCACTTTTCAATAATTCATAATACAATTCTAAAACGTGCAAATTCTCCAAGTTTTATTTTAAAGGAAATTTGGGGTTTTGGGGTCTTGTAGCATTTATTTACTTTCTTTTTTAGATTATTCCAAATGGTAGAACATCAATTCTCTTTCCCATTAATTTATAAATACCTACCTAAGACAACTGGGCTCTTGATGCAAAATCTTTGCATGTCAAAAACCAAGAAGAAGACATAAAGCTGTTGGAAAATATATTGTAGAAAAGTTCTTCTAGACAGTAGGAATTATACAAAACGGAGATAAAATCATCTACTTATAATACTTGATGCAAATACTGCTGTTTCCTGTCCCCAACTGAGTATATTAGGACTTCATTTTAAGTGTCTGATTCATGCTCAGACCTTAGACACAAACATCTCCACCCTATCAGACACTCTTCTGTCTGGAGACCATACTTACTTTTCTCTATCTGTTTTGTAGATCCGAGCAATCTCAGGCACTAAAGGATCATCTGGATTGGGATCACACAACAGAGAACAGATGGACAAAAGTACTAGAATGAAAAAAACATATAAATTAGTAGAGGATAAAAGCAAAAAGACTGAAAGAAATATGAGATGCCAACACACGAGAAAATTCTAAGACCCTATTTACTGTAGTGTTAGCAGGTTTGTAAGCTCTACCTAAGTTTACAGTAATAGCAATTAACAAAGATTCTAAGACTTCTCTAAGCTTGAACCAGTAAGAAAGCTGGCCCAAGCTGGTGAACTGTCTTGCCCCATTTCCCTGGTTAGTGAGTAATCAGAGTGGAATTATTAATAGAATACAGGTCTTTCAAATCCTAGACCAATAAGACTTTCCCCAGCTTATAAATTTCCATTTTTGGAAGCCCATGTTCAGGGATAAATGGCTTCCAAAATTCTAAAGACAACCACACTACTGAATGCTCTTAGTAAGAAATGACAACTATGAAATCCAACAATTATTGCTTTCTTGATGGCAGGTACCATATTTAGATGCAATCGATTTGTTTCATTTTTAGTTGAAAACAATTTAGTTTAAGAACACAGAGGCCAGTACTTGTCCCCAAATGGAGCTGGCCACACTTATTACAGATGATATGACGTATCTCAAACAAAAGTCTCAAATTATCTTCAGCAACGATTTCAAATCTCATCTCAGTCATTTCCTCAACGACAACCTGAAATGTGGCAGACAAATCTCAATAGTACAATTTCCTCTGTTTAAATTTGTTAACTTACATATTCCTTTATTGAAGGCAAAGAGGAAGCCCAAGCCACTAATTATATTAAATCCAGTGGCCTCTGACATACCAAAATAAATTCCAATCCTCCTATTCTGATGTTAACAGAACTCAGCTATCTTATTTCTCTCTAATGTTCTGTAGCAAGAGACAATAATTCAGAGCCCACTGTACTCCCAAAACATCAATTCAGCAGGAAAAGGAATTTATTCATTTTCCCATCAAATCTATCCTACAGAGATCAAGGGCTTCTGAGAGATGAAGAAAGTTTACATGCCCTTTATCATTCAGTTGTTAACAAAAAAGCTATTTCCTTGCCTTAAGAGTATATGGAAAATAAAAAACATCAGGAAAGATGTTTTTTGACTCTTCATTCCTGTTGCCCACAATTCTGGTAGATGGCATTCCCAAAACATCTTCTCTTCCCATTGTCAGGTGTATCACCTGATGCCCTCTTCAAGCACAGAACATTCTAACAGCAATTAGGAAAGATTTCATGTATTTCCTGGAAATGACAACAGGGAGTTATAGATTTTTGATTGTTCATGAAATTATTGACTACAGAAGAAACTTGTCTGACCTATCAAGCTGGCAAGAATACAACTGACTCTTCACCTAAAATTAGATACACTACCAAATTAGTATAAGTTCCCTTTACTTATTGTCCAACTATTTAAAACAGGCAACTTTAAAGAGATATTTTTTTAATTATAGTTGATTTACAGTGTTGTGTTAGTTTCAGGTATACAGCACAGTGATTCAGTTTATACATATACATTCATTTTCAGATCCTTTCGTATTATAGGTTATTACAAGATACTGAATATAGTTTCCTGTGCTATACAGTAGGTCCTTGTTTATTTTATATATATAGTAGTGTGTATAACTATTAATCCCAAACTCCTACTGATTTATCACTCCCCATCCCCCTTTCCATGTCAACCATAAATCTGTTTTCCCTGTCTGTGAATCTGTTTGTTTTGTAAATAAGTTCATTTGCATCATTTTAAAAAGATAAGCTTTAAGTAAATAACCTTCTTCACTTTCTTTCCAGGAAAGGAAGGTAGGATGGTGGCTATCTGGATCTAGTGAAAGGATTTTTAGTACACTACTTAGTTTCTTTATTGGTAGAAAATTAATTTTGGCTTATAATATACTATACTTTCTTTTTCTATAAAGAGAGTAACTTCTATTTCTACAGCTTGTAGAGACTCTTTACTGAAGTAACTAAATTTTCACTTATATATATATATTCTTCTTCAGTAAATAACCAATTTCATTAGTGTCATAACTCAATCACTTCCAATTCTAAAACCATATAACCAAGTAGCTTTACGATAGAGTTAACCTGCTTCAAGTTTTCTGTATATTTAGGTCCCTTACCTATATACTCAAAGAGGAGGGCATTTTGGGTCTAGATTATTGCCCTTTAAAACAGAATATGTTAAAGAATAATTATATCATACATAGAATTTGGGTCTTTCACAGAAATGCTTGCCCATACTTCAATTTACAAAAGAGTCTTTATAACACTAAACCTAGGTACCCTGATAAAACCAAATTCAACAAAATGGTACTGTAGTTATTTTAAAAGATAGCTATCCAGACAGAACATACCAAGTCAAATAAATTAACAACCCTTATGACTTAGAATAACTGAAAAACAAAACAAAACAAAAAACACCACCACTAGGCACAGAAGGGAAGAAAAAAAAGCTATGATGACAATTTCAGCTATCCAGACAGACTCCCCCCACCACCATCCACCCACCCAACTCACCCACACACAGAGTCCCACCTCTCTTGGCCCCGTTTATAGCTAGATTTATATCTCCAGTTACTTGGTAAAATAAGAACAAACAGGTCAGGAAATCACAAGAACAGGCATATGAATACTTTCACAAGCAACCACTGAATGGCATGGAGGCCTACAAAAACAATAGGGGCCACTTATCTGTAAAACTGTTTCAGTCACAACTTTTTAAAATGTGGTCCTTTGATTTTTTTTGTTCACATTTTTGCCTAGGACCCCAGAAATCTTAATTTAATGCCTCAGAGTTTTTGTGCCTTTAAAAAATTAATGTGGAAGGGTATACAAGTGTTACCGTAATTATGACAAATATCCAATACTTTTTACAATAGTGCCTTTATCCCAGTTATTTGGGTGCTTACAAGGAATCAGTTAACTATGCATTTTTGCTGCTTTTTAATCTCCAGAATAATAGTGAATAGTTTTTATCACCCCTACTCTATAGATGAAAACACTGTGGAATACAGAAGCTAATCCGTCTCAAATCTCAACCAATAAGATGTGGAGCAGAGATCCTAACACAGGCAGTTGCATCCAGGATCTACGTTCTTTACCATGAAACTATGTTGCCTCCTGTCTAAATGTATGCATTAAAGAAATGATAAAATTTAAGTAGAGAGGAAAAAAAAAATTTCATGTACCAAATTTCAGCCTCAAATACCCAAACTATTTCTTTCTAGCTATTTAATATACCTTCTATACAATGCAAGTTACAGTGTATAACATTTTCTCTCTTTCCTGCTTTTATCAAACACTGTATTTTCCCATTTTCCACAGTATTTGTAAGGATCAATATTCTTTTGAATGCATGTGCCAGAACCGAATGTGTTTTTTCTGCTGTTGAACCTATATGTCATTTCTAATTTTCAGAAATAACATTGTTGCAGATGTAGATTTTAGCAGTTGGGTTTGTTTTCTTAGTACAAACAAATGAACCTAGAATTACTGCGTCAAAGGATGTTAATATTAATGATTAAATCTCCTATCTCTTAATACATACAGGCAGACTAAACAAATCTATCTGTAGCATATATAAGCAATCATTCCAATGTACTTCACGAAGTACTTCAATGTACTTTTTCTTTTGAAAAGAAAAAATGTTTAGTTTCCTTTTTAAAAGATCTTTGTTAATTAAAAAGGTGAAGTGAAAATGTTAGTTGTTCAGTCATGTCTGACTCTTTGTGATCCCATGGACTGTATGTAGTTCACCAGGCTCCTCTGTCTGTGGGATTTTCCAGGCAAGAATACTGGAGTGTGTAGCCATTCCCTTCTCCAGGGGATCTTCCTGACCCAGGAACTGAACCCGGGTCTCCCACATTGTAGGCAGATTCTTTACCGTCTGAGCCACCAGTGAAGCCCCAAAAGGTGAAAAATGGGTACTTATTTTAATTTTTATCTCCTTGACTATTCTGTTCCTTTCTGTCCATTCATCTACTGGGATCTAGGTTTTTCCTCTTACTGATTTATATATGTTCTTCATATCTGTTAAACATACTAGCCCATTATCATAGGTGTGTGCGTGTGTGTATGTGTTAGTTGCTCAGTCATGTCAGACTCTTCACAACTCCACGGACTGTAGTCCACCAAGCTCCTTTATCCATGGAATTCTCCAGGCAAGAACAACACTGGAATAGGTTGCCATTCTCTTCAAGGGATCTTCCCAATCCAATCAGCCCATTATCATACTTGTAGCCTATTTCTTGTACTGTATTTTGACAACATTTAATGATGGACGTGAGTCTGAGTGAACTCCAGGAGTTGGTGATGGACAGGGAGCCCTGGCGTGCTGCGATTCATGGGGTCGCAAAGAGTCAGACATGACTGAGCGACTGATCTGATCTGAATCCTCTTGTGATTTCATGTTGAAAGGTTGTACAATTTCAAATCAACAAGTAAGATAATATTCAGTTCAGGGATATAAAAAAAATCTCCAATCTACTCATATAATTAGGTCGTATTTAAAAGAACTACTGGATCTTTCATCACAAAGTTAGTAACTAACTTTCTCTACACATTTTCAAACACACACACACACACACGCATGCACCAATATACCACAGACTAAGATGCTCACATAAACATATACATTAAATTGATTATCTTAGATGATGATTCTGTTCTTGATAGAAACCTAAAGACAAGAACAGGTAAAACTTTAAATAATGTGAATATGAATTCATCTATACTTTGTCCTTCAAGAAACTAATATTTTAATTATAGTACAAATATTCCTCTACAAGGGCTGTTTTTTTCCTATTCCTGAACACTATCTATCCTTTCCATTCATGGATCTCAAGGCTGGAAAGACATTACTTGTCTTCTACATTAACCATGCTCTTAAAAAAACGGATTCACAAGGGCCATATTCTAATCTATGCCTGAAGAGCAAGAACAATGGACAGAGAGCAATCACAGCACCAAGGAACACGTATGCTTAAAAATCCAACTCTCTCTAGTGGATCTATACCCCAGATCAAGAATAAGGGGGACCACTACATTCTCTTAAAAAAGAATTTGACTAACCCTTTCAAGAATAAGCAACCTAAAAAAGACACAAACACACAAAAAAAATAGTAGGCTTTATGTTGATATCAAATATCCATTCCATTACCTTTTGAAATAGTTAGTGCTGGAGACCACTGTGACCGTAGAATATCAAGACAAATGCTGCCATTACTGTTAATATTTGGATGATAAATTCTTGTTGTAAATGCAACCTATCAAAACAAGGAAAACTTCTTATAAACAGTTTCATTAGCATTGTAGAAAGTAGATAAAAAACATAGTTTGCATATTCCAGTTACCTTAGGTGGTTTGAAGGGGTAATCTGTTGGGAAATGAATTGTCAAGAAAAATACTCCACCCTGATAGGGACTGTCATTCTGTTGATAACAAAAAAAGTTGGGTTAAAATGAGTGAATTACCTAAACAATTTATTCTGAAATTAATCTGAATACTTACTGGCCCCATTATTGTAGCTTGCCAATGGAACACTGAAAAAAGAACAACAAAAAGTCACCATGAAGTAATATCAACAGTATACCTACACCATAACAACATATTATTCCCCATGTAATCTCAGTTCATTCATAAGAAACATGGTGAGTCATCTAAATTAACTTGGAGTCTGAGAAAACAAAAATGACTAGCATGGTGTAGAACACTGATAAGGTGCTCAACAAGAAAGTTATTTGGGCTAAAACGTCTTAAAAATTCATGACAGGGAGACAAAATTCTTGACAAGGCTGAAAGTTTCACTTTTAAACAGGCACTTCCTTACCGCAAAGGGTAAAAAAGAACCACAAGATTCAATTCTTTGATTGTATCATTTCCCCAACACTAATATCTATAATATACTTCTTTTATAGTACTGGTATAGAGCAGAACAGTAAACTTAAAGTAGATAATACTCAAATTAGGAAATGCTAGTTTTTTCCAGTGAGAAAAAAATGTCCAGTTCTCATGTGTAGATCTTTAGAATTACTGGTATCTCAATAAATAAAGAAAACATATGCTGGAAGTCCCAAGCTTGATTACAAACTCTAGGGATAATCCCAATAAATCATAAACTTGTTTAGTAAGGAAATTTTCTCTTCAAACAGCAAAAAACGGTGCATGTTCTGTTTCAAAGGTGATGCCACTAAGTACAACACAAAGATCAAAAACCCAGTCTTCACTTCTAAGCAAGCTACTAAGCACTTAACATTCACACTAGGATCTGAGCACACTAAAGGAAGCTGTCAATGGGATTATACACGAGCAACTCAAACCAGCTAACTCTTGATGCAAGGAGGTAATGTGAAGACTAGAAAGCCACACAAAAATCCACTCGGATGTCAGCCCAAACCCTTAAATTCCTTCTGATCATCTGTATGAGAACTGCCCCTATGGTTGGCTTGCCCCTCACTGGGGCCTGAAGCTACAAAGAGCAGTCTGTTTACTAGGGATTAAAAATAAAGGGTAGGTATTGCTGAGGCTCTCCTTTTTAGATTACTCACCATTAGTACTGAGAAAAATTCCTCTTAACTTCTGCCAACTAATTTTTTTATGGATTAAGTAGCTAAGGAGAAAGTTACTTTGAGTCACTAAGATCAGTCCTAGTATCTTCAACAAAGGTTCTATTAAAGGCCCCATATTAATTAACAAAAACCATTTGGAGACCTACCATTTTAAATCTTAATTGCATATTCTGCCACACTGGTTATATATAAGAAAACCTACTTAAGAGTCACTGACTTAGGTCTCTCTCTGGAATGCATTTAAGTTGCTTCCATGTCTTGGCTATTGTTAAGCAGTGCTGCTATGAACACTGGGCTGCATATATCTTTTCAAATTAGAGTTTTCTCTAGATAAATGCCAGGAGTGGGACTGCTAATCATATGGCAACTCTATTTTTAGTTTTTTAAGAAGCCTCCATACTATTCTCCACAGTGGCTGCACCAATTAGATTTCCACCAACAGTGTAGGAGGGTTCCTTTTTCTCCATACCCTCTCCAGCATTTATTATGTTTAGACTTTTTAATGATGGCCATTCTCACCAGTGTAAGATAATACCACATTGTAGTTCTGATTTGCATTTCTTTAATAACTAGCTGTATGAGCTGTTTGTATATTTTGGAAATTAATTCCTTGTTAGTTGCATCGTTTTGCAAATACATTCTATTCCACAGGTTGTCTGTTTTGTTTAGTTTCCTTTGCTATGCAAAAGCTTTTAAGTAATTATGACCCATTTGTCTGTCCATCACTAGGTGATGGATCCAAAAAATATTGCTGCAATTTGTGCCAGAGTGTTCTACGTTTTCTTCTAGGAATTTTAGAGTATTTGGTCTTACATTTAGATCTCTGAGTTTATTTTTATAAATGGTGTGAAAAAATGTTCTAATTTCATTCATTTACATGCACCTGTTCAGTTTTCCCAGTATCACTTACTTTTCTCCACTGTATATTCTTGCTCCCTTTGCAGTAGATTAATTGATCATAAATGCATAGGTTTACCTCTGGGCTTGCTACCCTGTTACACTGATCCATATGCTTTTTTCTGTGTGTGCAACCACCATACTATTTTTTATTACTGTAGCTTTGTAGTACAGTCTGAAGTCAGGAAGTCTTCTTTCTCAAGATTGTTTTTGCTATTTGAGATCTTTTGTGTTTCCAAAATTTTAAATTTGTTTTGTTCTAGTTCCATGAAAAATGCCATTGGTTATTCAAAAGAGATTGAACTGAATCTGTAAATTGCCTGGGGCAATATGGTCATTTTAACAATATCTATTTATGTCATCTTCAATTTCTTTCACCAGCATCTTATGGTGTTCAGAGTATAGGTCTTTTCAGCACAATGTTTTTATGCTCATTCATGTTGTAGTATGTATCAATATATTCCTGTTAATCATCAAATATTCTACTGTATGGATACACCATATTTTATTTATCCCTTCATCAGCTGGTGGGCATTTGGGTTGTTTCACTTTTTGGTTATTATAAATAAAATTTCTATGAACAAGCATGTGTGAGTTTTTATAGGGATATATGTTTTTATTTCTCTTGGACACCTACCTAGGAATGAACTCACTGGTTCATACGGTAAACTGTGTGTTTTGCTTTTTGAGGAACTGTCAGACTGTCTTCCAAGCTGGCTGTACCATTTTGCATTCTACCAGCAAAGTATGATGGTTCAAATTTCTCCAAATTTCATCAACACTTACTATTTGACCTTTTGATTCTACCCATCCTAGTGGGTGTAAAATGACACCTCATTATGGTTTTGATATGCATTTCCCTGATAATTAATGATGCTGAACATCTTTCCATGTTCTTACTGCATTTGAATATCTTAGAGAAAAAGCTACTCAGATCGTCTGTTCACTTTAAAATTGGGTTATTTATCTTAATAATGTTGAAATATAAAGACTTTAAAATCACTTTCTTAACAGTATCATTTGCTGTACCTAATTTTTAAATTTTGATGAAGTCTACTTTATCTTTCTTTTTCTTTTATTGCTTATGCTTTAGGGGAGTTTAACTCTCCAGGGTAACCACTTTTCAATCTGAGAAAGGAATGTAGTAGTACCAACTATGGTAGAAGCAAAGGCAAATTACTTTAGCACACTACAGTACTGAACTTCAAAAGTGAAATCTAATCCCCAGACTTCAAACACTTTTAATTAAAAATCAGTCTCTCAAAAAAAAAAAAAAAAATCAGCCTCTCTCAACTCTGAGCAATTTACCTGAAATAAAAACACTCTTTCAAAACTGAATGACCACATTGATGCAGATGGATATGATACCATGGAATGACAAAACTAGAATCAGAAAATCTGAGAATAAGTCTACTTCAAGAACCACCACAAGTCTCTCACTGGATTCTTCTCTAAAACAGTTAACAATTTCTCTTCCAATCACTTAAAGAATTGTGAGGCAAATGAGATAATGTGTTTAAATACTTGGCCTGTCCTGTTTGATATCAAATACTATATATACTCAATAATACTGGACAGATCTAAACATAACATAAATGGGATTTTGTCATAACAAGTACTTAAGTCTTATAATTTATAACATCTGTTTCATCTATAAAGCAATCCTTGTACAAGGATTCTGCTTTGATTCCTAAGGATTTAGCAAACCAAAACAACAATCTTAAGAAAAATGAGGAAAAAATTAATCTTACACACAAGTCCATATAACCTCATTTATTTTCTTAACCTATACACTTCCCTTACACAAACGCTTCTAAATATACTCCCAAGTATATTCCACTTTTCCCCTATTTGCTAAATATTGCATTTTTGTGTGTGAGAATTAGTTACACAGCCTGCTCAAATATCCTCCATTTTTAAAAGGCTGAAAGATGGCATCAGGGGGAAAAGCTGTCTTGAGACAAAGTGGAACAAAAGCAAAATTATTATCCAACATGTATGGTAAGATACAATAAATTATTTCAAACAGGATTAAGAAGATAAACTGGACATTAAAGGTAAGTTGTAGCTGTCTTCACAAATATGAGTCAATACAAAGAAAGACACAGACCCACATACACACTGCCCCCCCCAATCATACTTACTATTATCTAACTAAAGAACAATAGCTTGCTGTAGACAAAAGCTTGAATATTTTGTCTTAGGTAAATACCCAGAAGGGACAAAGGATAGGAAGGAAGAGCCAGAACAACTACACAGACAACATCTGGCAGAAGAATTCAAAATGAAATACAGTACAAAAGATGATGGGATACACATAAAACTGCACCTTTCATGGGCAAATAAAGGTAAATTGCATAATTAACTCTTCATACAAATAATCTTGGCAGATATATATTTATTAGTAACAGAGTTCACCAAAGGCAGACTGTTACGCTGTTTTATGTTTTAGTATTCCTTTTAGATACTTACTATCATCTCCAACAGGACCTGCTGAACACTGTGCTGGGGGGTCCCGTGCCAGGTCATTCAATTCCTTCAAGAAGGAGAGAAAAAGAAATGTATTTAACATAAATGTAACTATTATCCATTAATAAAACCATCACTGTTACCAATAATCTCTGTCTCACCAGTAAAGCTTTTAGCAGCACTCCTTCAAAGTCAGAGAAGAGAAAGGTAGATTAATTCTTTAAAATATTTGGAATTCCTGAATATAAATGTATGTTTTTAAAAGTAGATCATTTTTGCTTTGTTTGAAGTTTAATGGGTATTAAATATAAGGAAAGTAAACATGGATCATATACTAAAGAGCCACAAAAACTGTTTCTTTGGGTTTTCTTGGGCCGCACCATGTGGCGGGATCTTAGTCCCCAGACCAGGTATTGAACCCATGCACCTACACTGGGAGTATGGACTGCCAGGGAAGTCTCACAAAAACTGTTTTTAAGTAAACACTTTACTTATTATTTTCCAATAAAGATCAACAGCTGGTTTTTGTACCTCAAAACCATTAAGTTACACTTCAGATAGGAGTCATAAATGTTCCAAATTATACAGAACCATCTGACAAGATACTGGTATTTTTTCAGCTCATATCCACTACAAAGCTTCCAGAGGTAGTAGGAAAAACTTTAAAAGGGATATATTACAAAGGCTGGTTGGATATAACCCATCATAAAGTCTTGAAATCAGAGATGGAATTACATGTAGTCATGCTCTACAAGATGTCAGCTTCTTAGCTATTTTAACACAAGAACCCACAAACTTGAGATTTGTTACTGGGTGGGGATGCCTTAAAAACCACAAAGCAGGAAATCATACTATATTCCCTTTCCCTTTGGCTTGGTATGTGAGATAAAAACAAACTCTGAGGAAGGACTAGTTTTAATTATCTTTTAAAACTACAACGGTAAAACCTACCATTTAAGAAGTATTTCAAACCTTATTGAGTTATATAAATATTTTAAATTGCAACACAGATATTTCTGTAAGTTCCTTCTTCTGAGTTAACTTATTCAACCAGTCATTACATCAATTATTTTGTTTTATCCTATTTGTAAGCTTGGAGGATAAAGCATAAAGCATAAAGTATAGAAATAAAGTTCTGTTAAGTTTTTTTTAAGTGCTGGGATTGAGATAAAGATTTAATAATATTTACTTTCTTTCACATCTCAATTTGAGGATTTTGTATTTCTCTACAACAGAGATTCCTTGCCCATCTCAAGGAGAAAAACAAAAAACCTACTGTACAGTTCACATTCCTAAATGTTTCTAATACAGGTCACTATAACTAGAGAGCTTGCTTGATGTGAAACACAAAAGTTAAGCCACTTCTTTTGACTAACTTCATCTAAGTTGAATATAAGGATTCATCAGGTGGTGATCACTTTTTAACATATCAAACCACTATGTTGTATACGAGACAGTAACATAGTGTGGTAGGTCAATTATACTTACTAACACTTTTAGGTAAGTGGTAGGGCTGTAATATGTATGTGTGTGCACGTGCGTGTACGTGTGTGCACACACGCATGCACTCAGTTGTGTCCTACTCTTTGCAACCACATGGACTGTAGCCCACCTGGCTCCTCTGTCCATGGAATTTTCCAGGCAAGAAGAGGTTAATTAACACTGCTGTACACTATACATAAAAGTTTAACAGAGTAAATCCTAAGAGTTCTCATCCCAAGGAAAAGAATTTTTCTCTTTATCTTTTATTTTGCACCTGTGAGATAATGGATGTTCACTAAACTTATTATCATGATAATAATTTCATGATATATGTAAGTCAAATCATTATACTGAACATCTTAAACTTATGCCAATTACATCTCAAAAAGCTAAAAGGAAAAAAAAATCCTTGTCCTCTTCATAAGTCAGTATTATATAATTAAAAAAAAAAAAGAAAACCTTAACTCAAATTTGTGCTAATTCACAATTAACATACTCATTCCAACACTTCCTTGGTTGAAGGCACTCACTTAAGTATGCTAAGTGAAATGAGACATAAAAAGACTATTATTCTGTATGATTCCATTGATACACATTCTAGGAAAGGCAAATTTATAACAATAGAAACCAGATTAATAGTTTTAGGGGCTAGAGGGAGTTGGAGAGGACTGATTACAAAGGAACATGAGGAAAATCTGGGGGGCTATGGATATATTCTATATTATGACTTTGGTAGGGACTGCAAAACTGTGAATTATACTCATTAAAACTCAAACTGTATACTTAAAATTGTTGATTTTATTGTATATACCATAAAGTTGTTTACTAAAAGGGCATATATTCATTCATCTTCATATTATGCATACAGTATCTCTGAAGAATAGATACAAAACTAGTTCAAAGTATTTGCCTTCAGAAGGAAACTTTGTTTTGGGGGTAAGAATAGGAACTACATGTATTTCTTTTATACCTTTAACAAGTATATTTATTGTCTATTTAAAAAATAACGTACCAGTTCTGACTATACATTTGGATAAAAGAAAAATAATTCTGAAAAAGCTGTGACTATCTGAACAGTAATCAGAATAGTGAAAACCCAGTTAGACTAAATAAACACAGAAGCTACAAAATTTGAAGTTTCCCTGGTGGCTCAGTGGTAAAGAATTCACCTGCAATGAAGAAGACCACCTACAATGCAGGAGACACAAGTTTGATCCCTGGGTTGGAAAGATCCTCTGGAGAAGGAAATGGCAACCCACTCTAGTATTCTTGCATGAGAAATCCCAGGAACAGAGGAGCCTGGTAGGCTACAGTCCACTGGGTCACAAGAGTTGCACATAATTTAGCGACTATACGACCACAACCACAAAATCTGATGTCCCTGCGTTATGATTAAAACTGAAGGGGGAAAAAAAACTGAAGGGAGTTCCCTCCTGGTATAGTGGTTAGGATTTTGGGCTTTCACTACCATGGCCTGGGGGAACTGAGATCTTGCAACCCGAGTGGTGTGGCAAAAAGAAAACAAAATAAAGATAAATCTTGAAATTAAAGGCACATCTATCTAAATCACTGGGCAGAAAAAAATACCCTATTACATCAGGCTGTTGGCTTTATCATATGGCTTTATACCTATACATTAATTTTCTTGACTTTTTATTTCCCCCCAAATAGTATTCAGATTTGTCTTGTATATCATACAGCAAATCATACATTACTGGGATTGAGAGTAGAGCTAGGACAAAACCCAAAACCAAGCAATTTTTCTGTTTATTGGAAAACTTTTCTGTAGAAAGAGCAATAGAGAGAAAGTGAAAATGTCAGTCACTCAGTCATATCTGACTCCTTGTGACCCCAA
The DNA here is from genome assembly GCF_032452875.1 of Bos javanicus. Taxonomy (NCBI): domain Eukaryota; kingdom Metazoa; phylum Chordata; class Mammalia; order Artiodactyla; family Bovidae; genus Bos; species Bos javanicus. The sequence continues at coordinate 50,339,441 of NC_083874.1, read as the reverse complement.
GGACTGTACCCCACCAGGATTCTCTGCCCATGGAATTCTCCAGACAAGAATAGTAAAGTGGATTACCATTTCCTCCTCCAGGGGATCTTCCCAACCCAAGGACTGAACCCAGGTTTCCTGCATTGCAGGCGGACTTTTTACCATTTGAGCCACGTGGGAAGCCGTTATAGACAAAGTACATATAATTAAATTTAGGGAAAAAAAAAGAGGAGGGAAGTTTGACAGTTAAGGTAAAGAATCCTCAATTTCTAAAGAGACTTTATGGTCTTAACTTTGAAATCTAAAAAAATATTACAATAAAGGTCTTATTTTCAAAATAAACTGTGAAAAAAAAATAAACTGTGGATTTTAATAGAGTTCTCAATTAAGATTTTCTTCTTTGACATTGTACACTCCCCTTGTTTCTAGGTATACAGAACCATTATTTTTAAAGATTAAGGGTTATAGACAATTTTGATTATCTGAAACTTTCCCAAGTGTTTAATTTAGTTCAAACAGCCCTCAAACCTTATACCAATTAATTATTTTCAAGTAAAGTTTAATTCACTACAAACTTTTTTGTCCATGTTGCGTGGCATGCAGGATCTTAAGTTTCTTGACCGGAACTGAACTCCTGCCCTCTGCAGTGGATCGTGGAGTCTTAACCACTGGACCACCAGGGAAGTCCTCAAACTTTTAAATACATTTCCTACTACTATCTTTTTTGGCTCAGGAATATGTTTTCCAATAAAGACACACAGGAATGATTATAATGCCTTGTATATTATTATCTTAAGAATGCCTATTTTCCAAAGGATTAACCCTTCTTTAAAAGGGACCACTGTTAGAGAAAACAAAACATTAAAGCCTCTAAGCCTGGGATATTTCTGTATTACAGCACTATAGCAAGAAGAAAGAGGACTTCCTAACTGTGGGGAGGGGGTCCTACAAGGGCTATGCTGACTTTACTTTCCTTGTATCCTCAAATACTCAAATAGGTCATTAATTGCTAAAACTTAATGATATTAGCTATTTAAAAAAACCCTGTTTCCCCAGTCTTAACAATTATGAAGCAAAATATACATAGTATGGAACACAGATTTGTTTCACCATTTTGGTCTCACCCTATGGCAAATGGTAAAAGGAACAAGATGGGAAAATGAGAGATTGTAGTTACTTTCATAGAAAATTGGCTTCAAAGTCAAGCGTTAATAGTTCTAAAATTTCCTGTACAAATCAAAGGTCTTTGGTGGAAAATCAGGATATGAGACGATTTAAGCAGAAATTGTGATTCAACATCAGAAGAGATATCTAGACTAATCGCCCATTTTATATATATAAAAAGATACAAAGTAGCTAATCCAAGGAAAACTTATAATTAGAGTAAGGATATGGTTTACTATATATGTTCTATTATATCATGCTTCTTTAGTCTGAATCTAAAATAGTAGAAATGTACAAGTTAGAATATCTGAGAATCTATAACTGAACCTCCTTTAAGATGAATGAACAGCAAAAAAAGAACAGCTAGATAAGTAGTAGTTCTCAAAAATGAGACCCTGGCACAGCAGCATCATTATCACAAGAAAACTTATTAGAAATGCAAATTCTCAGGCTCCAACCAGACCTACTGAATCAGAAACTCTGCTGTTTCAAAGCCTAACAAGATGCATTTTAACAAGTCCCCCAGGAAATTGTGATGTACACTAAATCCTGACTGCCTTTATGTTTGACGAATTAAGAATCAAAGACAAAAGACAAGGCTAGAAAACTCATTACCAGCAAGACTCAAAATGAAGGGAAGGTGAAGGAAAACATGGCAGCACAGAATGAAGAACTCAAGAAAGGGGTGTTTTCCACATTTTCAAGACACAGTGAAGGCAAGCAGTCTGTCATTACCATAGTACTGCATTCTCCCTGCCCTACCCTATCTCACCTGGGTTGCAACAGAAACGCTAACTCATGTGTCCAGCATAATATCTGAAGTTAGTATTTAAAAATTAACTGCTAGAGTATTTAAAATTACAAATTTTTAAAACTCTGGAAATATTAGTAACTCAGTTATCCTAGATCAGTTTGAAAAAAAATTATGATTTCTGAAAATAGCAAATTACAGAATCTTTTATATCTGGTACTGATAGACTTAATCCCTTGGCACTCTGAAATATTTTCTATTTCCCTCTTAATAATGCTACCTTCTATTTTAAAGACAAATTGATAAAAAATCTATCAACAGCAATCTTTCCCTGAACTTAGTATAAGCAGAAGTAGTAACCTTATTTGAGATTAATGTCTGTACTCTTTTTAAAAAATTCAAGTCAACTAAGACTATAGAAAATACCCAGCAAAAACCTATTACTCAGCTTCAATTCAGTCGCTCAGTCGTATCCAACTCTTTGTGACCCCATGGACTGCAGCACACCAGCCCTCCCTGTCCATCATCAGCTCTTGGAGTTTACTCAAACTCATGTCCATTGGGAGAAGGCAATGGCACCCCACTCCAGGACTCTTGCCTAGAAAATCCCATGGATGGAGGAGCCTGGTAGGCTGCAGTCCATGGTGTCACTAGGAGTTGGACACGACTGAGTGACTTCACTTTCACTTTTCACTTTCGTGCATTGGAGAAGGAAATGGCAACCCACTCCAGTGTTCTTGCCTGGAAAATCCCAGGGACCGGGTAGCCTGGTGGGCTGCCATCTATGTGGTCGCACAGAGTCGGAAACAACTGAAGCAACTTAGCAGCAGCAGCAGCATGTCCATTGAGTCGGAGATTCCATCCAACCATCTCATCCTGTGTCATCCCCTTCTCTTCCCGCCTTCCATCTTTCCCAGCATCAGGGTCTTTGCATCAGGTGGCCAAAGTATTGGAGTTTCAGCTTCAGCATCAGTCCTTCCAATGAATATTCAGGACTGATTTCCTTTAGGATGGACTGGTTGGATCTCCTTGCAGTCCAAGGGACTCTCAAGAGTTTTCTCCAACACCACAGTTCAAAAGCATCAATTCTTCAGTGCTCAGCTTTCTTTATAGACCAATTCTCACATCCATACATGACTACTGGAAAAACCATAGCTTTGTCTAGACGGACCTTTGTTGGTAAAGTAATGTCTCTGCTTTTTAATATGCTGTCTAGGTTGGTCATAGTTTTTCTTCCAAGGAGCAAGCATCTTTTAATTTCATGGCTGCAGTCACCATTTGCAGTGAATTTGGAGCCCAGAAAAATAAAGTCAGCCACTGTTTCCCCATCTATTTGCCATGAAATGATGGGACCAGATGCCATGATATTAGTTTTCTGAATGCTGAGTTTTAAGCCAACTTTTTCACTCTCCTCTTTCACTTTCATCAAGAGGCTCTTTAGTTCTTCTTCACTTTCTGCCATAAGGGTGGTGTCATCTGCATATCTGAGGTTATTGATGTTTCTCCTGGCAATCCTGATTCCAGCTTGGGCTTCATCCAGCCCAGCGTTTCTCATGATGTACTCTGCATATAAGTTAAATAAGCAGGATGACAATATACAGCCTTGACGTACTCCTTTCCCAATCTGGAACCAGTCTGTTGTTCCATGTCCAGTTCTAACTGTTGCTTCTTGACCTGCATACGAATTTCTCAGGAGGCAGGTCAGCGGGTCTGGTATTCCCATTTCTTTAAGAATTTTCCACAGTTTGTTGTGATCTAAACAGTCAAAGGCTTTGGCATAGTCAATAAAGCAAAAGTAGATGTTTTTCTGGAACTCTCTTGCTTTTTCCATGATCCAGCGGATGTTGGCAATTTGATCTCCAGTTCCTCTGCCTTTTCTAAATCCAGCTTGAACATCTGGAAGTTCACAGTTCATGTACTGTTGAAGCCTGGCTTGGCAAATTTTGAGCATTACTTTGCTAGCATGTGAGATGACTGCAGTTGTGCGGTTGTTTGAACATTCTTTTGCATTGCCTTTCTTTGGGATTGGAATGAAAACTGACCTTTACTCAGTTTAGCCCAATCTAAACGCTGCTGCTGCTGCTAAGTCGCTTCAGTTGTGTCCGACTCTGTGCGACCCCATAGACGGCAGCCCACCAGGCTCCCCGTCCCTGGGATTCTCCAGGCAAGAACACTGGACTGGGTTGCCATTTCCTTCTCCAATGCATAAAAGTGAAAGTGAAGTCATTCAATCGTGTCCGACTCTTCATGACCCCATGGACTGTAGCCTACCAGGCTCCTCCGTCCATGGGATTTTCCAGGCAAGAATATTGGAATGGGTCACCATTTCCTTCTTCAGGGGATCTTTCCAACACAGGGATTGAACCCATGTCTCCAGCAGGCGTCTCCTGCATTACAGGTGGATTCTTAACCGCTGAGCCATCAGGGAAGCCCTATAAATAATAAGTACCCCTCCTCTTTTTTAACTGTGTATCAAAGCCTTTGATTATGTATGGGTTTAAAAAAATTATTTCCTCAACCTATACACCCAGGCAGAAATAACTGTACTGTTCAACACACTGGAACTTGCAAACCCAATCATTGCCTAGAGATGGGAAAATTATTCCTAGAGCATGCTTAACCAAGAGGTCAATTCACCTGCCAACAATTTAAGAACACAGAGATGAACATGATAGAAACTATCTGCCATCTGAATCGTCATTCACCACTATCTGACAAGCCTTCTGTAAATACTGGAAACTAACCATATCGTGTAATTATGTTAAATGAAAATTAGCTTCATAAGGATTATAATGGTTATTCTACAACTATGTTCCTGCTGATATCAACAGGGGCAACAGGCAGAAGTCAGTTTTTCCGAAGTCTTAACATCCCTTGATGTTTTATTATTCTGCTCTTAGGTAACTTTAAGCAAGTCATTCGACTTCTCCAGATCAGAACTCCCGTATCTATAAAACAATGAAGTTAAACTAAAAAAACATGGTTTGGTTATAGGTTTAAGGGTTAAATCAATTTGGGAAATGTTATAATCCACATCCTTGTAAGAATATTCAAGATTCTAAGCAAGTTCTGAATAAAGGCAACACTATTGTTTGGGCACAGAACCAGGCTTTGCTTCTTTCTGTGGCCCATTCTTCCAATGCCATGTTCCCCACCCAAGATTTTATTCTCACAAATGCCTAATGTCTGCAGCAAAGTCAGAAATAAGTCTGAAGGAACCAAGAACACTTTTTATCCTAAAGAAATTTTTTTGTTGTAGAATAAAAGACTTTTAAACATGACATAAAGAAATCTACCCAACATGGCTAATACTGTCCTAAAGTTATCTATACCTTGTCCCCTCCACCCCCAATCTGGACTATAAATTACTTCAGTGTGGTTTTCTGTCTGTGGTAAAATACACAAACATAAAATTTACCATCTTATCCATTTTTTTTCCATTTTAAGTATACAGTTCAGTGGTATAAAGTACATTAATAACACTGTGATCAAAATGTTTTAAGAAAATGTTTATAGTAAGAGAAAGCACATTATGAATAGCTTTTCAGATATAGTTAATACAATATAAATTTCCTTTCTAAGGCAATCACATGTTTTTATTAATTTTTAAAGACAGTTTTTTTTTGTTTGTTTATGAAGTTACTTTTGTCAAATTCCAGGAAATCCTTACAAGTGCTATTTGTGTGACAATGTTGATAGCTTCCAGTAGTGATCAAATATATAGGGGATGTGTTTCTGGCTTAAAATACTTTTTCTGTATAGAAAGGGGTGGGGGGGGAGCACATATCTTTTAAAAGGGAAATGATATGCTATATAAAGATATTAGCAAAATTAGTCATTTATATAATCTTATCTGTTGCAAACTAAAAGTTTGCAAATACTGAAAGCTTATACAACCAGTGAATTCCCTGAAATTTCTATAAAACAAATTACAGCTGAGTCATAAGGATTCATATTTGTTTTGGCACACAAAGGAGAAACCAATATGAAATTCTGACAATGCATGTGATTAACCTAATTATGAATCTGAGGATAAAAAATTGTTTTAAAAAAGCTAGGCCCAGTTCACTTTCATCTATCTTCACAATAGCACAGTTATGATTTTAAAACACATCAACACTAAATATTTTCACTTTAAAAGATTACTGTCCATATACTGCTTTTTTTTAGGATGAAAAAAAATCTTATTTCCCAGGGACTTCCTTCTTTTTCCAAGCAGCTTATTATTAACTATACTATACAAATCTAGCATTATATGGTATAGTAATACCTTATGATCAATTTTTTATTCACAACTATCAAAATTTATGTGTACCCTTAACGTTACCCCTGGAATACTTAATTCTAAATTCCCTGAGTTAGAGACAAGGTATAATACAATCTTTACCGCATTTTCCAGAGTGGAACTTAAGAGACACTCAAATGTCTGAATGAGTAGATGAATGAATGTCTAGCACAATATCAAGCCGAACTGATGTTTAAACACTGGCAAATGAGATGATAAACAAAAGTACATTAACAACTTCCAGGAGGAAGTCCAGTCCAATTCAGCCTAATCACCTACAGTGCCAGAAAATAGAAAGTCTATAGTGACAAAAATATATTCAGATTTAATTACTGAACATGAATGGAATAGGTGTTTTGAGTGAGACTGGGTAACACTAGAGAATAAGGAGTTCATTTCTTTGAGCACTTTAGCAATAACCACTTAGATGAAAATGTTCTAATTAAAGATAATATTCTTTGTTCATTACTGAGGATCAAGAACCTTTTCAGACCTTATTTTACCTATATGAACTACCATTTACTCATTTCAAAGCTTTTTCTTCATCAATTAGCTTTTAAATTTCAACTAGTTCAAGACTCCAGAACAGGGTTCTTGGAATACTCTAGGCACCCTCCTACCACACGCACCTTTAGCCTTCACTTAAATGTGCTGAGAGGTTTCCTAGAAGCCCCTTTCCCCCATTTTCTGTTAAATACTATGATGAAAAAGTGCAAGTTGCCTTAGCAACTCAAGATAGTTTATATGTATGATTATTTAATGTCTCTCGACCCAATGACAAATAGGAATTTGATATCCAGCACAGTTCCTGATACAGAGGGAGTCCCAGTAAATACCTGTTGAAGAACAGATTGTTACAATTACACACAGTAATTTTACGTATGCTGCTGCTGCTAAGTCGCTTCAGTCGTGTCCAACTCTGTGCAACCCCATAGATGGCAGCCCACTAGGCTCCTCTGTCACTGGGATTCTCCAGGCAAGAATACTGGAGTGGATTGCCATTTCCCTCTCCAATGCATGCATGAATGCAAAATCGCTTTAGTCGTGTCCAACTCTGTGCAACCCCATGGACAGCAGTCCACCAGGCTCCTCTGTCCATGGAATTCTCTAGGCAAGAGTACTGGAGTGGGTTGCCATTTCCTTCTCCTTTAAGTACCTAGAGAAGGATAATACTATCTTTCATTGATTGTATGATTTTTTTTAATATACCTGACATCAAACTGCCTACTATAATCAATGGTATGTCAGCTTCATTGGCAATATCTTTTTTTCTTAGTAGTACAACCTTCAAGGCTTCCCTAGTGGCTCAGACGGTAAAGCGTCTGCCCACAATGCGGGTAGACCTGGGTTTGATCCCTGGGTTGGGAAGATCCCCTGGAGAAGGAAATGGCAACCCACTCCAGTATCCTTGCCTGGAAAATCCCATGGACAGAGGAGCCTGGTAGGCTACAGTCCATGGGGTCACAAAAAAGTTGGACATGATTGAGTGACTTCACTTCTACATCCTTCAATGGATAGCATCTTAGATTTAATGAAGTAAGGCACTTGAGAAGGCAGTAATAGTCTGATACTGCAGCCAAAGGATCCTATAAATACCTAACAAAGAACAAGTTTAGAATTTTGGCAATCAAGGACAAAGTAGAAAGTGCCTGAGTAAATGACAGTTATGATAGGAAAATCACAAGTCTTCCAGAAGACTAATTCTGTAATAATTAAGGGGACAAAAATATTAAGGAGGTACAAATGGTACCAGAAACAAAACAGGCAAGTAGCGGCTTCTTGCTCTTGGAGCTGATGATGGCTGGTAGCTAAATTGTAAGGTTAGGTCAGACTCCACACAGGGTCTCTGTCAGGATCTGAAATTACCTCTCCTTTAGTTACTGAGGCAGTGGTCAGTGTTCTTCCACACTCTATTTCCAAAATGAGCCTGGCATATAGCCAAGTAGATAGGAAGAGTCTATGCGCTTATTACATATGCCAAAAGATTTCAGTACTAAGCTCAGAAGAAAACACTGAAATAACTAAGAAAAGAGCTCTGTTCTTGGCATTCGAATAACCAGAATCTACACCAGTTGATTCCACCTCAGTTAACAACTACACAACAAACTAGAAACCTGAAGAACTCTTTTATGGCACTAATCACCATGCACCACAGTCCAAAGTCTGAGAAAATGGGGAAATAAACAAATGACATTATCACTATGTTGGTGTGCTTCTAGGCTACTTAAAAGTGGCAGGACAATGAGGACCTTAAAAAGAGTTAAAAACGACATCCTTTTTCTCATTATACTCCATAAAACCATGAGACCCTACTCGCCCCTAAAATAATTCACGTGTACTATTTTTAGTAGTAGCATATGGTTAAGTTCTGGTACTCAGATGCTTTGAAATATATAAATACTATTTAACTAGGGCTTCCCTTGTAGTTCAGTTGGTTAAGAGTCTGCCTGCAATGCAGAAGACCCGGGTTCAATCCCTGGGTCAGGAAAATCCCCTGGAGAAGGAAATGGCAACCCACTCCAACATTCTTGCCTGAAGAATCCCATGGACAGAGGAGCCTGGCAGGAGTTGTAAGTCCTGCATGGAGTCCTAAGTCCATGGAGTCGTAAGAGTCGGACATAACTTAGTGAGTAAACCACTATAAGACTGTAAATCCTCAAAACTTAAAAATAACACTTTCCATGGACTTTACTCTTCACTATTTCAAAGCACAGCTTCTGTTTCATGAGTTCTCTAACACCAACTCAAGGAGTTCACGACGATGAATCAGCATGTGCTCAGTTGCTCAGTCATGTCCAAGTCTTTGTGATCCCATGGACTGTAGCCCACCAATCTCCTCTGTACATAGAATTTTCCAGGCAAGAATACTGGAGTGGGTTGCCATTTCCTTCTCCAGGTGATCTTCCCGACCCAGGGACTGAACCCAAGTCTGCTGTATCTACTGCACTGGCAGGTGGATTCTTTACCACTGCACCACCTGTTCAAGATAATGAATCTATCCACAGTTAAATCAGTCTTCCTACAGGTTGAAATCTCTATAAGATGTGACCAACACTCAAGTAAACTTAAATTGTACTCTGCTAGATGACTTGCTACATACTTGCTTGGGATTGTACTTTAGAACAACTATAAAGACAGATAAAAAAATGACTTGTCCATCCCTCAGGAACAGTCCAACCTCTAAAACATGACACTAAACAGTATTAACCAAAGCATGAATAGGTACATCTGAAGAAATGTCTTTTCAAAGTTACATTTTAGGTTAGCCTAGAGACAGGAGAGTTCTCTGTCCACATTAAAATCACTTGATATGCCATTTAATCAACTATATGCTACACAATAATAGAAACATGTACAAGTATCACGACAGTAAGAGAAAACAACGGTTTCCTTTTTGCTATGATGAAATTCTCAGTATAAAAGGATTTCCATTTTGTCTGCAGCAAAGATTAGGGGAGGGCCAGACAGAAAATTCAAGTCGATAGTTAGGCTGGAGAAAGGTTTGGTACTATTACCTGCTTCAAAAACATTTTAAATTCCTGATGTTAACAACAAAGCTTAGTTCTCCTAAGCAGTTTTTGATATGGCAGATCTGACCAATTAACCTACAGAGAATGTTTAACCTATATAGGCATTATAGTGGTGCTACTTGAGGATTCTGAGAGCACTTTTTAACAAAGAGGAGGTGACAGGCAGAAGTTGTTCTTTGTTACGGTAACAGGAAAAGTATGAAAACATTATGAATCAAGTAGAAAAGAAAAAAAACCCAGCATATCCTAGTCAGCCTTCGGAGAAGGCAATGGCACCCCACTCCAGTACTCTTGCCTGGAAAATCCCATGGATGGAGGAGCCTGGTAGGCTGCAGTCCATGGGGTCACGAAGAGTCGGACACGACTGAGCGACTTCACTTTCACTTTTCACTTTCATGCATTGGAGAAGGAAAAGGCAACCCACTCCAGTGTTCTTGCCTGGAGAATCCCAGGGACGGGGGAGCCTGGTGGGCTGCCGTCTATGGGGTCGCGCAGAGTTGGACACGACTGAAGTGACTTAGCAGCAGCAGCAGAAGCAGTCAGCCTTATGTTATCAAGATCATGAGTTATGTGACAGTCTTGGAAAGAATAAGACTGGTAGTATAAAATTATTTGTTCCTACAACAAGAGTACAAACTTCTAGTTATTAGATAAATAAGTTCTGGGGATCTAATGCACACGGCAATTATAGTTAACAATACTGTATTATATATTTGAAACTTGCTAAGAGAGTAGATCTTAAAATGGTCCCAACCACAAAAAAAAAGAAATAATTATAGGACATGATGGCAGTGTTAGCTAACACTATGGTGGTAATCTTTTTACACTATGTAAATATCAAATTCACACTGTATAAGAAACTTACACAATGTTATATATCAATTATATATTTTATTAAAAATAAAGCAGGTAAACAAAGCAACTTAGGTTATTTTGACAGGAAAAGACAAACCCCCAAGTAAACGGTTATATACCTCTTCTCAAAACAACCACATTTTTACATTTCACATCCAACAAGCCTTTCCCTTCCCCTCTACTCTTCCCTTCCTCCCTCCTATTGATTGGCCAAACAAATCTTCATAAAAAACTTCTCTGAATTAAAACTGGAAAAAATGTTATTAATAACTTAATATTACTCAACCATTCAGAACTGTTTTTAATGAATCCAAAGAAGCAAAATTCTACTACTACAGAATTAAATTTATAACAAGGGACCTTATCCAAGAAGTAAATATGCCAGTATAAGACAACGCTTACTACAACTTCTCTTGCAGTAAATAATCTCCAAAGATCCCAACAACTTTTCCTTCCCTGTAAGAATATACCACTTCTCTTATTAGGAAGTAGTCTATTTCCTTTCCTCCTGAATCCCAGCTGGCCTTGGATCTTGTTCAACCAAAAAAAAATTAAGCAAATATGACACTGCATCAGTTACAAGTCTAGTGTTGAGACTTGACAGCTTTTTTTTCTGCTCTTTCCACCACAGCAGCTCTAAGCCACCACACAGAAAGTCCAGGCTTTCTTGCTGGAAAGGCCATTTGGGGGACAGTGGTGCACAATGCAGCCAAGTCAGCATCAAGGCCCCAGACACATGAGAGAGATCTTCTTGGACCCTCTAACCTTGAACACAGCCACCAAGAATAACCGTGGCTGATAACACATGAAACAAAACCTTCAAGTCAATCCAGAATCCTAAGAAATAAATCACTGCTGTTTTATGTTTTGGAATCATTTGTTATACAGCAAAACTAACTGATAAATATCCCTAGGCAGCCTCTAAAAATAATAAGACTCAATGATAGATCCTTCCAACAATTATTACCATAGCAACTTCTCAGCAAAACAATACCAATTTCTAATTCTGCAACATACTGGAAAACAAACACACACACAACCCCCACCCCAAACTACCCTGCTACTGAAAGTTACTGGCCCAAGAAAGGTGGAAAGTCATGACAAAAGTAGTTTATTTCAAGTGATCCACATTCCTTCAGAATTGACATTTCAATATATTGCCCAGGGTTCTTTATAACACCAAATAATATTCATGAACTATTTTAAAAATATGTAAATGTCCAATACTTTTATCAGCCACATAAACAGAGTAAGATTCACAGGAGTTTTGTATGACTTTTAAAGTGTTTATTCTTTTAGAGTTATAATTCCCAGAAATTAAATTTTTGTGTAATACAACAGCATGTGTTTAGAAATATATACAGGAAGAACCACTGAATGTACCTCAGACTTCCTTATCTCAGGATTTCTCAATCTGGGAAATGACTGACATTTGGGGCAGGATAAACCTCTGTTGTGGGGGCCTGTCCTACACACTGTAGCATGTTCAGTAGCTCCCTGGTCTCTATCTAGTAGCTGTCAGTAGCACCCAGTAGCCTCCGAGCTGTGACAGTTAAAAATGTCTACAACGCCAAACGTCACCTGGTAGGCAAAACTATCCCTACTGAGAACCAATGCGTTATCTCTAAGTAACACATTCTGAATTCTTTACAGATAAAATGATATGACATTTGGGGTTGAGTTTGAAATAATCCACAAAGGTGGAAGAAGTAATCAAGAATAAACACAAAATGACGGGTGATGGGACACATGGTGATATGTTGTAGACTACTGAATGTCTGGATATATCTGAAATTTTCACTAAAATTTATTAGACACCTGGTGTCTCAGATGGTAAAGAGTATGCCTGCAATGTGGGAGACCGGGGTTGGATCCCTGCGTCTGGAAGATACCTGGAGAAGGAAATGGCAACCCACTCCAGTATTCTTGCCTGGAAAATGCTATGGACGGAGGAGCCTGGGGGGCTACAGTTCATGGGGTCACAGAGTCAGACATGACTGAGCGACTTCACATTTTTGTGTACCTTTATATAGCCTGTTATGGTCAAAATAATGAAAAATTTTAAAGAAAAAAGTTAATTTGGCATTATCTTACAAAAATAAAGAGCCTCTTTCTACAACCAAACACTCCTACTGACTATAAAGAGAAACTCTCACCTATGTGCATCAAGGCAACACTGAGCTTCAGCGTCTTTACTAATAAAAACTTGGAAACAAAATGTCTATTATAGGAGGAATAAATTTTAAATATATTGTTGGAATATTTATATTCATTGAAAATGCATGCTATTTAAAATGTATACATTTCCATAACATCTATGTAAATTGACAACATCCAAAGCAGTATTATATGTTGTTTATGGGTAAAAAGCTGAAAATAAAAACTAAAAATGACATCTAGATCACTTCCCTGATTCTACCAGTGAATGTCCTTCCCATCCAAGCAAACCAAAGGTTTGTTCTCCAGAGAAGATAAAACATAAGATCTCAGAACTCAGAGACATGGAGCATAGTTAATGGCATGAATGATGTATGGAAATCAGAACGTTAAGTGAATGTTTACATACACACTTTGTCCTGAAAACATACACACAATGTCCTGAAAACATACACACAATGTCCTGAAAACATGGGAAGTTTGACCTGTACATTCCAGGCAGGAGATGAAAAGACCCTTCTCAAGAAAAACTGACCAGCACAAGATAAAGAGCTATATGACTCACTGACATCAGTGATTCATCTGGAAAATAGCCCTGCCAGCAAACCATAGAGTTTCAGTTGCCAAACCTCACTCCCCTATGCTCAGACCCTTTAATCAGCTTTTTAATGCCCTATTCTAAAATAAGGATAAACAACAACAGTGAAAGAAACTGGCCATCTTCAACATCACTCAACATATAAAGACCAAAACAACGGGAAGAAAAAAAAAAGCAGGAAAAAGCAAAGACCATGCAGGGAGAAGAAAAAAGTTAAAAACTATCATGAATATCTTTAAAGCTAAGAGAAGCTACTGCTTCTATGAAATAAGAGGAAAATCCTTAAAACAAGCAAGCAAGCAAACATTCTGAGAAAGTCTTTCCAAAAAACAGATAAAAGATAAACATGGAAAACAGAAAATATAGGAAAACTAGCTCAAACACTCCCCAAATTTACCTGTAGATTCCATACAATCTCCATCAAAATTCCAACTGCCATTAAAAAAAACCTAGCAGAACCTAAAATTCATAGGGAATGCATGGGATCTAAAAAACCAAAACAGTCTTGGAAAAGAACAAAGTTGGAGGAGTCACACTTTCAAACTCCAAAACCTAATACAAAGCTACAGTATTCAAGACAGTATGGTACTGGCATAAGAAAAGACATACAGATCAATGAAACAGAATTGAGAGTCCAGAAATAAACCCATATATTTATGGCCAATTGGTTTTTGACACAGCTGCCAAAACAATTCAATGTGGGAAAGAATGATCTTTTCAACAAATGGTGCTAAGACAACTGGATATTTACATGCAAAAATGAACTCAGATGCCTACTGAACACTAGATATAAACATTAACTTAAAATGGATCAAAGACCACCATCCCATTCCATCAGGATGGTTACTATTAAAAAAAAAAAAAAAAAAAAAGGGCCAACAAACCAACCAAAAACAGAAACTATAAGTGCTGGTGAGGATGTGGAGAAATTGAAACCCTTGTGTATCACAAGCAGGGAGGGGGAGCAAGGGCTAAATGTAAAACAGTAGAGCCACTGTAGAAAACAATACAGTAGTTTCTCAAAAATTAAAAAATAATCACCATATGATCCTGCAATTCCACTTCTTGGTATATACCCAAAATAACTGAAAGGAGGATCTTTTAAACATACACCCATGCTGACTGCAGAATTACTCAGAAGAGCTAAAATGTGTAAATAACCCAAGTGTCCAACAGCAAATAAATGGATAGGCAAACATGGTATAAACACACAACAGAGTACTAAATAGCCTTAAAAAGGAAGGAAATTCTGACACTATAGAAGAATCTTGAGGACACTGTGCTAAGTGAAAAAAATCAGTCACAAAAAGAGAAATACTACTTCCATGAGTAACCAAGTCAAAATCATAGAGAGATAAAGTACAATGGTGGGTTCTTAAAGGCTAGGGAGAAAGGTAACTTTTGAAAAATGAATTCGGGAGATAGCAATGGTTGTACAACAATACAAATATATTTACTAGCAATGAACTGTATATTTAAAAACAGTGAAAATGGTAAATTTTATATGTATTTTACAAAAATTAAAAATTGGAAAACACAGATCAAAGATCTAAATATAAGAGTTATAGCTAAAAAACTCTTAGAAGGAAATAATTTTAAATATTTTAAATAAAATTACCATATGATCCAGCAATTCCACTCCTAGGTATATATCCAAGAGGAATGAAAATATGTTCACACAAAAATCTGAAGATAAATGTTCATAGCAGTATTATTCTTAATAGTTAAAAAATTAAAACAAACCAAATGCCCATCAACTGATAAACGGAAAAAGAAAACATGGTATATTCATACCATGGAATATTATTTAGTCAGAAAAAGGAATTAAGTACCGATACGCGCTACAACTTGGATAACGTCGAAAACACTGCCTCAATGAAAGAAGCCAGATACAAAAGGTCATATGTTGTACGATTCTATTTATATGAAATGTCCATAATAAGCAAATCCATATAGACAGACCCAAAAAGACCAACTGAATGTCAAGCAAAACAAATGAAAATTGACCTACACACCAAACATCAGGAAATTTCACAATACTGGGGACAGAGAAAATCTGTAAGCTTCCAGAAAGGCAAGTGGTAACATATATAGGATCACGAATCAGAATAGTTTTGGACTTAACAGAAGCTAGAAGATAATGAAAATACTGATTATAAAAGTAAAAAGAGTGCCTCAGACTCTGAGATTCAAGTCATGTTCATGATTCAAATGCCAATACATTGTTACTTGTTCCTCAAAGTTTGAACAATTTTCTTAACCTTGTATTAATGTTGTATGTAACCTCAGGAAACTGACCTACTATAACCTCAGTGATGATATATTACTGCCTTGATATAATGGGTAAAGTAGAGGAGGTTGCACAACCATCACTAACAACAATGTACTTTTATCGAAACATGATTATTTCTAAATATATGCAAAGACCCCAAGCTCATAAATTATCAAGAGAACCCATGGTTGCTGACTAAACTTTAACACTGAAGCTAAATTAGGTAGGTCTGAATCTTAAGCTGGATAGTAAGCGCCTAGGTGTTGGTCATTACCAGTATCTAAAACTTACATAATAAAAGATTAAGCTTCAGGATTTTAAATTATGATTGTTTCCAATTATTTCTAAGAATGGAGATGAGTTTACACAGGCTTCTGGAATTACCAAAATTGTTTCATAATAATAACACTAAACTAAAATTATGGTTTTAGTCTTTTCAAAAAAAGGACTACAGAAAATGCCATATTCTCTAACTGGGAAAAGTGCTATGTGGTCACAGTCACTAGACTTGATTTTTCCATATCTGTTTTAAAAAACAATTAGCACTACTATTTTAAAGTTTTTAATCTAAATATTTATGTCAAATAAGTCCTGTATTTTGTTTTTTAAAAATAGGGAGGCTATCCACACTGGGATAGGCGTAACTCAGTGCAGGATGTCCAAGTCAGGAAGGACGGAGTTAAGAAGGGCACCCCTAGGAGAGAGGGGAGCAAAGAACAGTATCTATGCAGGAGGGCCACAGCAATGGGAAGTTGATTATACACAGAGGAACTGATCAAATGAGTAATTACATTAATGAAAGCCAAGTTTTTCACTGTAAGAAAAGGAATGTCAATATCGAAAAGAAAAAATACAGGATGAATCCTATGGTACTGGACTGGAATTAAGATTCATCAGTGTAAATTCATGGTCTCTGATACACAGAGAGAAAAGCAAATCTACACATTCACATATTCCCTAGCTACATCCACTAATTACACTGAGAAAGTGTGGAAACAGTGAGATTCCAAAAGCAATCAGCATACCTAGATGATTACAGAGCTAGAGCAGGGAAAGTGTAAGAAAAAGGAGGAAACATCTTTTGTGCCAGAACTTAAAGAAGTGCTCAACTGATGGGGAAAAAAGCAAACTGGGGACAAGTTGAGCATTAAAGTAAATGATAGTAATCTAGTATAACTCACATGAATTAAAAACAAGAAAGCACGAGTTCACACAAATATAAATTTTAAAATGAATAAATTAAAACTTCTGAGTAAGCGCATGGTACCCAAATTGGCTCCCAGTGATCTTTAACTCCTGGTATTCACTCCCATATTCACTCCTCTGCCACACCGCCCTGGGGGGGAATCTGTGAGGTCAACAGAACACAGTAGAAGTCATGGTATGTTGCTTCTGAGATTAAGTTAATAAAAGATACTCCAGCTTTCACTTGGCTGCTCCATCTCTGGCAGATCACTCTGAGGGAACCCAGGGCTATGTCTCAAGTACACTCAGGCAGCCCTCAGTGGGGAGAAATCTATGTGGGGAGGAGATGAATCTGTAAGTCCAGCAACCCATAAAGAACTGAGATCTGCCAATAACCACGGGACCCTGAGCCAGAACCACCCAGCTCTAAGCAGCTAAGTTTTAGGGTATTTTCTTATGCAGCAATAGATAAATTAAAAAAAAAAAAACAACACAGAAGAAGTACATATATTCAAAGTGTCTCTGAACAAATTATTTACTCATTATAAAGGGGAAAAAAAGTAACTTCATAGTATGAAACCCTGGTAGATACCCCCTTAATCAAGTGACAGAAGTGAAAATTCTCCATAATGGGTCAAACTAAAATTGAATAGTACCTGACAGGATGGAATGAAAAAAATGAACCAAAATCACGCATCACTAGATAGGATGCAGAGAGGGAAAGAGTAATGCTTCTGTGACATTCCTATCAAAGATGCGTGACCTAAACCTAATCTTGAGGAAATAGCAGAAAAACACAAACTGAGGGACATTCTACAAAATAACTGAACTCTAATCTTTAAAAGTGTCAAGGCCATGAAGCAAAGGAAAGACTAAGGAACCAAAGGAAACTAAACGAGTAACTATGGACTGGATCCTTTTCTACAAAGCACATTATTGGAACAACTGGAAAAACTTAAACGGGGTCTGAGGATTAGATTGCAGTAATATTTCAATGGAAATTTCCTAATTTTGATGTCCATGTTTGTAAGAAACATACATTAAAGTATTCAGGGTTGATGAGTCATCATGTTGGTACCTTACTCTGAAATGGTCAAAGAAAAAGATGTTCTAGGTATTGTATTTGCAACTCCCTGTAGGTCTGAGACTGTTTCAGAATTTTAGAAAGTTAAAAACAGAAAAGCCTAAAGGCAACTACAATCTAAAACAGTCATTTATTAGAATTTGGGGATTAGATGGTACACTGCATTGAATGCTCCTCAAAATGACATGTGACACATCTTAATTCCTATCACCTATAAATGTTACTTTAGTTAGAAAAAGGGTCTTTGTAAACATACTTAAAATTAAGGATCTTGAGATAAGATCATCCTAGATTACCTGGATGGGCCCTAAGTATCCTTTTAAAAGACAAAAGAGAAACCACACACAGAGAAAGTAGTGTGAAGACAAGGCAGAGACTGAAGTGATGTGGCCACAAACCAAGGAATGCTTACAGTCACCAGAAGCTGGAAGAAGGAAGGAAGGATTCTCCCACATAGCTTCCAGAGGGTGTGTGGCTCTGCTGGTATGCTGATTTTGGATTTTTGGCCTCCAAAACTGTGAGAGAATAGATTTCTGCTGTTTTAAGCTACTCAGTAATTTATCGTGTCATTTATTACAGCAGCCCTACAAAGCTGATACAGCTGGTGTACATGAGGACATTTAATCTAAAGAAAATCACTCACTCCCAATAGTATACTATTATTTTAAGAAATCTATTTCTAAACTATTATCACTGTGGCTTCTGTAAAATTCAGCTTTGATTTCAAATTTTTTTATCTGATATAGGCCCTTAAAAAGTTGACGAAGGAGTGTTATGATTTAAACAGGTACTGACGTTCTGCAAGTGGCGGGGGCGGGGAGGGGTATGTGCTCAAAGGACAGAAGCAGATACTTCTATCACAAGATACTGTTAAGAAAATTGTTCTTACATCTAAGCTTACAAAAACATCACATGTACTGGAAATATATTAAGATTACAATAGATAGTTTATTGAAGAAAAAATTTGGAATTCAATCCCTTTTTCCGATTAGAAGTATTATAAAACATAATTTTTACAACATCAGGGTGTACATTTTTTTCCTTCTTTTTTGACTGGGGTGGCAACAAAGTAAAATGGAAAACACTTATCACTGACACCATCTAAGATTTCAAGATTCTGCCAATTTCATGGGTCAACATTACTGGGCAATTAAGCCAGTGGTAATTAATATTAACAACTATCTTTTATGTGGTCCATATTTCCTTTCTACTCATCCCTTACAGGCTTGCAAAGTATATGACATTATCCTCATTCTACAGGCAAGAAAGCTGAGACCAAAGAAAATCAGTGAAGTAACTTGCCTAAGGCCACACACACAGGGTTAGAACATGACTGAGTAGACATGGAGCTCCAAAATTCTACTAGTTTTTCCACCATACTACTTGCTGTTGACATTCACTAAATGCTGCTGGCAAAAACTGAATGCCTACTATGTGTCAGGTACTGGGAATATAATGAATAAGACAGGGACTTTGCCCAGAAGAATTCAGTCTAGAGGGGGTAATAATCAATCATGTCTATATACTAAGAAACAGTTCTATAGTAGAACCCTATTGCCTGCATGCCTGGGGCATGCTTCACAGAGAAGTGGTCTGTTGGATATCCAAGGATGAATAAGAATTCAGAAGGAGGAGGGGGTGGGTTGAGAAGGCATACAGAAAAGCACAAAGACTAAAGGAAAATAATTCTGAGAACTGTTTCAATTACAGTAGTATTTCTTATGAGATGCTAACATGTATTACAGGGATAAAGATGGCAATATTTTTGTCCTAAATTTTACCTATCTTTAATACGTGTTTTTAAGAAATACTACATATTTACACTAATATAAAGCAGTAATATGCCTCAAGAAATTTGCACACTACAAAGCAAATTATATCTATGCTCTGATGCACAAACAGCGTTTAACCATGGGTATTATCTATTTAACTTCAGTGATTTATTCTGATTATAATACACATTTGAAAAGTTATTTAATCAAAGCATATTGAACACTAATATTTCTACTATACCAATTCATTCCCTATGGGCCTATAGCTAGAATATGGAAGTTTTAAAGGAAAAACAGAGTCCTTTCTTAAACCCAAAAATAACAGATTATTTTAAAATAAAGTAAAGCAAATACTTTTTTTTTTAATTAAGTGACCTGTCTGTCCATGAGACAATAATGTTGGTAGTAGTCTAACTGCATGAATATTGCAAAATATGCAACTTTAATTCTTTCTTTCGCTGCAGTGCACCTGTTTAAAACAAATGTCGCAGTATACTGTAATGAAAACAACACAGAGTAACACATCTTTTTTTGGCCACACTAAGTGGCTTGTGGGATCTTAGGTCCCTATCCAGTGATTGAACCCAGGTGAAAGTGGGTGTGAAATGAGCAGTGAAATTGAGGGGTCCTAATTACTGGACCACAGGGAATTCTCAAGAGTAACACATTTAATGCAGCATCTGATGATGATCCCTTTTATTTTCTTAAAATACTCTTCTTAGTTGTTACTTTACAGCAAAATGACAGTGAACAATACTTCCTCTTAATGTATTTTGTTTGTAAATAATTTCCCTATTTTTGTGCTTGTAATATTATATATTAATTTATCTGGGGTCATGTGTGCTGTCAATTTTAATCCAAGTATACATTATTTCATGAACTCTTATTTGTATCCATCAATAATATTAATTTAAAATTATTCTAAAAAAGTTAGGAAACACTAACTTTATTAGAACACTAGATATGCAGAAGGAGGAAACAGTTTATCAGAAGCCGAGGGAAATGAGTAATAATCACATCAACTGTTACAGAAATTAAATAAAAACTGAGGTATCCATTGCATCTGGCAATAAAGTAATCATCAGTGACCTTACTGAACAGTTCCAAAACAGTGAATAGACACTATTCTGTCAAGAATTTTGGCACTGAAATGTCAGAGATGGAAGCGTTAAAGAAGAGGAAGGAAAGGAATCAGCTCTAGTTGGGGAGAGGAGGTTAAAAGCTTTTTTTTTTTTTTTTTTAAGGAGGAAAGTCTTAAATAAGTTTGGATACTGAGAGGAGTCAAAGAAGAGAGAACTAGGAGAACAGGGACAATTACTAGAGAGCAAGGACCTGGCAAAAGAATAGGATGAATAGCAAAAGTTAGCTTGCAATGAGAAAAGCAGAGCTTCTCCAGAGACAACAGGGAAGAAGAGTGATGGCCAAGGTATATTTGGAGCAATGGTTGGCTCCCTGGTCAAGACTGAATGCATCTGAATCCTGGCTCCTCATATCATAGCCATATAATCACAGGCAAGTTTGTTTACTTCTCCAAGCCTCCATTTTCTCTTCTAACCTGAGAACAGAATTCTCACAGGGTTGTTCAGAAGATTCAGTCATTCTGATGCACACTGAGTACTCTGAAGATTGTAGCTGTGAGGTCTGGTTTTTCTTTTTTCTTTTTAAAGTCTTCAAAGGAAATTTGAAAGGATTCATGCAGATTTCTATTTTCTCTACAGAATAGGTAATTGGGTCACCTACTGAGATTAAAACAGACTGTTTAAGGAGGTAGGACAGTGATTCTTAGTCTTTTGGAGAGATTAAAAAACCCATTTGACTATGATGAAAGATAAATGGAGGATAGAACACCCAAAATTTACATAGTTTCTTATTTTTCTGCTTTATGGGAATTAAAACACTGAAAAACAAAACAAAAATGGCATTGTTTTAAGGGAATTCATAGACACCTCTCCAACAATAAAAAGAGATGCCAAAGGTAAAATCTTCTGGTTCCAGAGCATAAATACTCAATTGTTTGAACAAAAGAAAAAATTGCATTCCCTGGGATTACACCCCTAATGACTGTGTAAGGGTACAGTGCCTGCCAGAAAAGACACTGAGCAGTCAAGAAATCCAGGTTCTTAATCCGGCCCTACTAAGTCACATGGCCTTTTTAGGCCGTAGCTCTGAGATGTGATGCAGAGCTAAAATTTTATGATTCTATTACTTGAAATCTCACTTGATTGTGTATACTGAAGAAGAAACGGTACTTTATTTTTCTATGTAATATTTTTAACATGGTTTTGAAGGTTAGCCTGGGAACCTCACCACCGAAACTTTATTTCTACAGAAAAAACAAGTGTGCGCCTTCAATTTTGGGATGAGGCTGCAAAGGTTGCTGGCAGCATCAAGCATGAGTCAGGTATTCCTATCCTGAGAACTGCCTAGGATATTTTAGCAGCCTTCTCTCTCTGGACTAAAATATCCAGAATTGGACTTTGTCAAAACTTCCTCCTTGTCAGTCAGCAGTACAGTAATACACTTTGGGAGATTTTAAACACCCACACACCCACCCCACTTTGGGAGACTTACACACACACATACACAACCCCCCCCACCCCCACACACCCCTAGATTTATGAAGTTAATGAAGGCTGTTTAAATTATATTTAAATAGCAACCCCAAACGAGCCAAAGAAAGTTTCTCAACTCAACAAACCTTTGTGAAGCAACGAATCATTTCTAAAGGAAAAAAAAATCTTCCCAGAGATTTCAAGAAGCTTATCTTGTGGAATAAGAAGGGATGTCTGTTTTCCAATATATAACTAATACAGTCATCTTCTGTCAACCACTTATTATATTAAAGTTCAAAATACTCCACAAGACTATTTGCTAATTTGTTTCATCATTTTGACTGGAATAAACTGAATCCTTACCTCTGATAAGATTAATGTAATGTATCATATCACACTTCTATTTTAAAATAATCTTGAAACTAGTACTATTATGATATTACAACTCCCTTCCCATATCCTTAAAATTCATCCTTTGGTAACTGGCAATCGTAGATATTTTGAAAGTATGTAGTCTACAGAAAGATGATTCATAACATGAAACAGATTACAATGAAGAGTAAGTTGTAAGCATCTGCCTGCGATCAATGTGTCTACTAAAATGGTTTTTCCTACAACCATAACCATACAAAACTTCACTGAAGAAGTTAACTAAAAGTTTACCCCAAAAATTACTTAATTGTGCCTATTTACATAAAGCAGTACTTCCAAACTTTGAAAAAGACAGAAAGTATGGTTCAAATGATTTAATCCTTACATTCCTGGTTACTTGCTGAACCTCAATCTTTTGTTAATTTTAATTCATACATTAAACTGGTACCTACCAATCTACCAAAAAAAGTGTGGAGGTGTCTTTTGGTTTTGCTGTCCTTGTTTTTAATTTGAATTGGTTGCCAGAACTCTGGTTTTGTGGCTTACCTCAAAAAAAAAAAAAAAAAAATCTGGTAACTTTGGGCACAGATCCTGGCAATAGCAACATTTGGAGGGAGCTGAATAGCAGCTGCCCTCTTCTAAAAGCACGTGCAATTTCTAGTTCCCTCCAATTCCCTTTGCTCACTTTGGTTACCTGCCTAGTCATCAGAGTTTGAAATTTTATTTTACTGGAATATTAACTAACTGACTGGGGTTTTCAGGAAATTTAAGACGCTTTAATCATAGAAATACAGTAAATCAAGCGGTAGTCCTGGCATTAAAGCTTATATGTATACCAAATGTTAATTATATCTAGCAGGACATCATTAAAATGTACAAGTCACTATTATTGTTAAGAGCTTTTAGTATCCTAACTTTGGTCTGTCTTCAATTCCTCATGATATTTAGCCTTTTACTCCTCCTCAAAATAAAGAAATTTACCCTGTATTTCAATATTGTGGCACTGTAAGAGCACAAAAAAGCCTCCTGCACTGTATAACAAAAGTAAAGAAGAAAAACAGGAAGCAAGTTTAAAAAAAAGGTCTCTGATCAGTCAAACAGACCACACAGTTCACAAAACACATGAAGCCCTCTTCACTCAGAGCCTACTGGATCTTATTTTAGACATAATTTTAATAAGCTCAGTGATCTGGTTTCCCAGCCCACAACAGATGAGACGCAGCCAACTGGAAAAAGGCTGGGGGTGGTGCTGCTAGAGGCAGACACTCAAAGCATCAAAATCAAAGCTGAAGACCCATAATGTCAGCAGAAAACCTCAAAATGTAGCAGGCCGGGGCCATTTGGTGTAGATACAAACCATACCAAAGGGTCCCAAACCCTTCATGGAACCATAATGGATGTTCAAAATGAAAACTCTTTGGTAAACTCTGTTAAAGCATATACGACCTTAAAGTTTCTATCAAAATAAAGTCCATCAAGAGCTTTTTCCAAAAAAGTCATGGCATTTAAAGGACTGTGAGATTCACACAACACTATTACCCTTTGTCAATGAAACACAAGACAAAGAATTCCTGAAGCTGCCTTGGTCAAAAGTATTTGTTCTTAATAAAATTTTATTAGAACCCAGATGCAGTAGTTCATGCTATCCGAAGTTGTGAGGTATTTAAACAGAACTACTTTCTCAGAGAGTAGTAACTGGGAAGATTCAAGACTAAGACCAATTATGTAAGCCAAGTCTGTCTTTGGGGGACTGCACCGCAGATACATTACTAGTGCTGAGGGTGAGATAGGACTGGTCTTATCCATAGCTAGGTTAAGTCTGTATTCAATTTAAAATTAGTGTTATACAAAATGCTTGGGGGAAAAAAATCTTCATTTTATTTTCACAATATTATTGACTAGTATGTATACCAAAAATTAAGTTTATTTTTCAAATCCCTGGCAGTCTAAGTTGAGCCATACTTTGAGGACAGTTCTAGATTATAAACCAGGTGAAAAAAGGTTAATAAAAAAACTTGAGTTTTAAAAGTTCAAATAATCATGGTATACACTTGATTTTTCTTACTAAAATTTTAATAAAGGTATCTTTTAGAGAAAAATCTAGCAAACATGCATTATCTCAAAAGAAGGCAAGGAAGACGATTAAAATGCATGTTTTGAGTGCTATTTCCTTCTCTAAAAAAACCTCCATAGCACACATATCACTCAGAGTAGAGATTAAGGGCTATATCTCTTGATCTGTAAGTGATCACACATTATATTTATTCTTCTTCAGGTTTTAAAAGTGCACAATCTTCTACAAGTATAATCTCAAGTTGATAACTTCTCAATTAGTCCTCAAGAATCTATTAACTCCTTCAAGCCTTAAAAATGCTATTATTTACTTGCATAACTTGTCCTCAGTGTGCTCCTGCCCCTTAAAAAGTTTCAAAAGAGCTCTACTTAGGGATGAGCTTCTTTTAACAAACAATCTGCTTCACTTTAGTACAAGATTTACTGTCTAAAGTCTGCCCTTTTTCATTTGATAGAAATCAAAGTCAAAAGAAGTTGGTGAGGATCTAACCTAATTTACAATAACCACTGGGATTAATTCCACAGGAAAGGTCTTTGATCAAGAATAAAACCAGGACCAACTGCTGAACTCAAGTGTTTAAACTGACCAGATCTCCATTTTTACTGAGTTAAATGCAAGGTGAAAATTAGTTCTCTTCCCCCTTCCATCTCCATCCCATCCTAGATAATGTATCCCAGGATCTACTACTTACTGGCTAGAGGTTTAGTACAGCCTCTCCAAGTAGCCAAGTCAAACACGAAACAAATCATCAGTGCCGCTTCCCCCCTCTAAGTAAAAAAGATAGTGAGAGATAATAGGAGGTTATAATATTAGAAGGAAGCGAAAAAACCCTAAATTTTAAGCGAAGTCCATAATCTAGAAGCAATATTACAAAAGCTTCCGTAGAGACAACTACAGATAACCCTTCATTTTAAAGGGCAAAGAAATCTTTTCTAATGGAAAAATCTAGCAAAATCCCTTTTACATTAAAAGGATCTCCCAGAAAACATCACCTAATTTAAGCGTTAAAACCCATTTTGCGAAGAGAATGTAAAAGGAAACTTTGTGAAATTCTCTCCAGTGGTTTTCAAATGTTCAGGTTTCTACCTCTACCCTTGACAATACCCTTTCTATTAAATCCACTCCTGCAAACTGAAGTATGTTTCTGACTACATTTGGCAACCTCACGGAATAAAATGCTTCTCCCTCCACCTCCCTCCTTCCTTATAAAAGTCATGCTTATTTCCTCAACTTCCTACTTAGTTTCTGGACGAGCAGAGTGGACGGAAGCGTGCGGCCGCTAAACGGCAAGCGAACTCAAGAAATATTTCTGGATCGGACAAAAAGGTTTCCTCATACGGGTCCCAAGCTCAAGGGGTTCTGCGGAGTGAACCTAGGCAGGTGGGGATAGGGGGTGCACAGGCGGAGATGGGGCACAGAGCCCTTTCGACCTCCGTCGATGGGGCCTTCCAACGCCCCAGTTCCAGCACCCCCTCCTGGCACAGCCGGACAATGGCCCTCTGGCACAGCAGTCCCAGGCCGGGGAGAGGCCCTGGGACTCCATACCACGCGGGGCCTAGAAAGGAGGCCGGGAAGGAACGTTGAACCGGCGAGCATACCTCCGGCCTAAGTGCGGGCAGCGCGCCGGGGCCTCTACGGGCGCCATCACTGGGAGTGGGGTGTGAAGGCCGCCCGGCCGGGCCATCGCCAACAGCCCGGTCCGAAGAAGCCGGGAGTCCGGCGGAGAAGACGGCGGGAAGTGCAGGCCGCAGCCAGCTCGGCGGACCCGCCTAGCTGCCCGAACACACAGCCGATCCCTGGCCGCTTACCTTATGGATTCTCTTCAGAGCCATCGTGGGAGGTGGGTGGCGGCGGCCCCGGGGCGGGGACGGGGGCAGGGGAGGGACGGGGAAGGGGCGAGGGGGCGCGAGGCCTCCTCGGTGATTGCGGATCGGCCGGAGAAGATGGGGAGGGCCGGAGAAGATGGGGAGTTCCGGAGCGCGGGTCTGGCGGGACGGACTTATGGCCGGGGCCAACTCGGCTCCTGAGCCTGCCGCAGCGGTCACCGCATCACCCGGCGGCGGCCCCTTTATGCGCTGCCGCCCGAGCCGCCGCCGCCGCCGCTGCCGCCGCCACCGCGGTAGCTGCCTCTTCCTTCTAGGCTCAGCGCCGCCTCCTCAGCCGCCGCGGATCCCTCCGCCGGGGAGCAAGAGCTCAGGCCTCGGGCTCGGCCGGCGGCTCTGGGTAGGACAGCCGGAGGGACTGCCTGCTGCAGGTGGACCGAGAGACGCGCGGGCGGGCGGCGCCGCCGGGGTGGGGCAGCCGGAGCGCGGGGTGGGCCCAGGACGAGGGGCAGGTCGGGAGAGCGGGGATTGGCGGGCCGGGGGAAGGGAGGGCCGGGCCGCGCCGGCGGCGGAGGGATACGGGCCGCCCCTGTGTACCTCACGCGCCGTCGCTGTCGCTGCCGCGGACGGCGAGAGGATGACGCCGCGAAGCGCAGAGGAGAAATCTCGCGAGACCTGTGGCGCGGGTCTCAGAGGCTTGCCAGTAGTGGTCCTTGATCGCCTTGCCTGTGGGCTCTCGGCTCTCATTCGCGTGATACATGAGATGAATAAACGTTTAAAAGCGAATGTTTTCCAGATCACTCGACCGTCCCCATAGCATAAACCTACCGGGGAAGAGCACGTAGGGCCATAGGAGGAAAGGACTTGTCCAAGGTCACACAGCTCCACAGTGGCATAGCTTGGGACTTCCCTCAAGTCTAGAGTCTGGTCAAATCTCTCTCGGGAAGCCGCGTGATAACAGCCTGGGCACCTGCGGGACTATGGTTCTACATGCACACCGCCGGCAGCCCTGAGATGGTTTTCCCCAGGAAGGCCCCAAGTAAGTGACAATTTGAATGTCTCCCAGTCTCTGGCTTGTCAGGAGAGGTGCTCCACTTGAATTGTTACAAATAAGCAATAAAGCTGTTCAGTTCAGTTCAGTCGCTCAGTCGTGTCCAACTCTTTGCGACCCCATGAATCGCAGCACGCCAGGCCTCCCTGTCCATCACCAACTCCCGGAGTTCACTCAAACTCAAGTCCATCGAGTCGGTGATGCCATCCAGCCATCTCATCCTCTGTCGTCCCCTTCTCCTCCTGCCCCCAATCCCTCCCAGCATCAGGGTCTTTTCCAATGAGTCAGTTGTTCGCATGAGGTGGCCAAAGTATTGAAGTTTCAGCTTTAGCATCAGTCCTTCAATGAACACCCAGGACTGATCTCCTTTAGGATGGACTGGTTGGATCTCCTTGCAGTCTAAGGGACTCTCAAGAGTCTTCTCCAACACCACAGTTCAAAAGCATCAATTCTTCGGCGCTCAGCCTTCTTCACAGTCCAACTCTCACATCCATACATGACCACTGGAAAAACCATAGCCCTGACTAGACGGACCTTTGTTGGCAAAGTAATATCTTTGCTTTTGAATATGCTATCTAGGTTGGTCATAACTTTCCTTCCAAGGAGTAAGCGTCTTTTAATTTCATGGCTGCAGTCACCATCTGCAGTGATTTTGGAGCCCAGAAAAATAAAGTCTGACACTGTTTCCACTGTTTCCCCATCTATTTGACATGAAGTGATGGGACCAGATGCCATGATCTTTGTTTTCTAAATGTTGAGCTTTAAGCCAACTTTCACTCTTCTCTTTCACTTTCATCAAGAGGCTTTTGAGTTCCTCTTCACTTTCTGCCATAAGGGTGGTGTCATCTGCATATCTGAGGTGATAGATATTTCTCCCGGCAATCTTGATTCCAGCTTGTGCTTCATCCAGCCCAGCGTTTCTCATGATGTACTCTGCATATAAGTTAAATAAGCAGGGTGACAATATACAGCCTTGACGTACTCCTTTTCCTATTTGGAACCAGTCTGTTGTTCCATGTCCAGTTTGAATTGTTGCTTCCTGACCTGCATATAGGTTTCTCAAGAGGCAGGTCAGGTGGTCTGGTATTAATATCTCTTTCAGAATTTTCCACAGTTTATTGTGATCCACACAGTCAAAGGCTTGGCATAGTCAATAAAGCAGAAATAGATGTTTCTCTGGAACTCTCTTGCTTTTTCAATACCTCAGCAAAAAACTTGCACAATGTGTGCCCCAATAATTAAAACCAACTTTACGTTCAGCTCACCATCAAAAGCAAGCTTAGAAAACCTATTCTGGATAGCACTGAAACATGTAAATTATCATATGTGAAACTGATCACAAGTGCAAGTTCAATGCATGAGACAGGGTGCTCAGGGCTGGTGCATTGGGATGACCCTGAGGGATGGGATGGAGAGGGAGGTGGGAGGGGGGTTCAGAATGGGGAACACATGTTCACCCATGACTGATTCATGTCAATGTATAGCAAAACCCAGTACAATATTGTAAAGTAATTAGCCTCCAATTAAAATAAATAAATTTTTTAAAAAGAAAACTTATTCTGGGATTACTTTTAAAAGATAGAGGCAAAAAGTGAGTTCACTGAGCAACTACTCTGTGTGGAGCCCTGCAACCAGGACCAGAGAAATATAAGGCTGACTGGTTTTATAAGGCCTGGTCTGGGAGATGCTTTTTACCTGGTTGAGGACCCTGAAGACACAAAGAATAATAAGTAATATTCTTCTGGGCAGTGATGACTACATTCCCAAGTCTCCCCCAGAGGTTCCTGATTCTAAATCTGTTCTTTCCTCTGTCTGGAAGGCACCTTAAAGATCACTGATTAAGAGAGGAGAAACTGGAGCCCCTAAGGAAAAGGATCTTTCTAAAAGTCATGCCATAAGTCAGCCGCAAAACTTTTAACGCCTAACCTACTAAATACAGGTTGGACCCATAAGGCAGGGCCACCATGGATCCAGTGTCAAAGAAGGGCAAAGCTATGTCCAATAGCCCAGGATGGATAGGTTTTAGGTTGGAGGTAGAGAGGAAGATTCCAAAGTCCTAAATCTTTTCTTCCTAAGAACTGTAATGGGGGAGGTACAAAAATGCTCATTGGTCACATTTTTAAAACTTTTTTTCAACAATACTTTGCATTAAAAAATAATTTACATTTTTCATTACAAGAAATACAGATAAGGAAATAAGCAATACAGATAATACAGATAAGCAAAAGGAAGGAAATAAAAGTCTACTATACTCCCATCATCCAACAATTAACCATTTGTGACATTTGGTTTTTGTCCTTTCTGTGTTTTCCCATTATATATAAATATATATTTTTCTTTGAAAATGTAGGATCATACCATTATACTATTTCGTCATATACCTGTTTAAAAAAAAAATATGGACTTAAGGTGTACAACATGTTGATTTGATATAGGTAAACATAATGGCATGATTACAGTCACGACAGTTAACTTCTCTATTCATTTTGTGTGTGTGTAGTGAAAACACCTGAAATTTTGGTAATTTACTTTTAAAAAATATTTGTTTTAATTGGAGGATAATTGCTATACAATATTGTGCTAGTTTCTGCCACTTATCGACATGATATCATCCATAGGTATGTATATGTCCCCTCCCTCCTGAACCTCCCTCCCATCCCCTACCCCATCCCACTCTAGGTTGTCAGGTAACTTACTTTTAAAATAAAAAATATATGGCGAATCTTCCTGTGTCAAGACATATTTTTCTTATATTTTAATGGTTGTATATTCCATCATAAATGTACCATATTTAATTGTCACATTTTGGGGGACATTTAAGTTGTTTTAATATTTTTACTATTAAAAATATTACTATATGGAACTTCCCTGGTGATCCAGTGCCTAAGACTCCATGATCCCAGAGTGGGGGGCCCTGGTTCGATTTCTGGTCAAGGAACTAGATTCTTCCATGCTACAACTAAGAGTTCATATGCTGCAACTAACAACTGATGCAATCAAATAAATTAATAAATATTAACAATGGAACAATTGACTGGTTCAAAACCAGGAAAGGAGTACATCAAGGTTGTATTGTATTATACTGTCACCCTGCTTATTTAACTTATATACAGAGTACATCATGCAAAATGCCAGGGTGGATGAATCACAAGCTGAAATCGAGATTGCTGGGAGAAATATCAACAACTTCAGATATGCAGATGATAGCACCCTAATGGCAGAAACCAAAGAGGAACTGAAGAGCATCTTAATAAAGATGAAAGAGGAGAATGAAAAAGCTGGCTTAAAACTCAACACTCAAAAACCTAAGATCATGGTATCTGGTCCCATCACTTCATGGCAAACAGATGGGGAAAAAATGGAAACAGTGACAGATGTTATTTTCTTGGGCTCCCAAATCACTGTGGATAGTGACTGCAGCCATGAAATTAAAAAATACTTGCTCCTTAGAAGAAAAGGTATGACAAACCTAGACAGCTTATTAAAAAGCAGAGGCATTAGGGCTTCCCTGGTGGTCCAGTGGTTAAGATCTATCTGCCAGTGCAGGGGACTCAGGTTCGATCCCTGGTCCAGGAAGGTCGCGTATGCTGCAAGGCAGCTGGGCCCGCATGACCTGCATGCCCTAGAGTCCATGTACCATAACTGGAGAGTAGTCCCTGCTCTCAGCAACTGGATAAACCCTTCACACAGCAATGAAGACTCAGAACAGCCATAAATAATAACACAAGCAGAAGATATTAAGAAGAGGTGGCAAGAATACACAGAACTATACAAAAAAGATCTTCATGACCCAGATAACCATGATGGTGTGATCACTCACTTAGAGCCAGACATCCTGGAAGGTGAAGTCGAGTGGGCCTTAGGAAGCATCACTACGAACAAAGCTAGTGGAGGTAATGGAATTCCAGCTGAGCTATTTCAAATCCTAAAAGATGATGCTGTGAAAGTGCTGCACTCAATATGCCAGCAAATTTGGAAAACTCAGCAGTGGCCACAGGACTGGAAAAGGTCAGTTTTCATTCCAATCACAAAGAAAGGCAATGCCAAAGAATGCTCAAACTACTGCACAATTGCCCTTATCTCACATGCTAGTAAAGTAATGCTCAAAATTCTCCAAGCGAGGCTTCAACAGTATGTGAACCATGAACTTCCAGATGTTCAAGTTGGTTTTAGAAAAGGCAGAGGAACCAGAGATCAGATTGCCAGCATCTGTTGGATCATCAAAAAAGCAAGAGAGATCCAGAAACACATCTGCTTCATTAACTGTGCCAAAACCTTTGACTGTGTGGATCATGACAAATTGTGGAAAATTCTTTAAAAAATGGGAGAACCACACCACCTGACCTGCCTCCTAAGAAATCTGTATGCAGGTTAAGAAGAAACATTTAAAACTGGACATGGAACAACAGACTGGTTCCAAATCGGAAAAGGAGTATGTCAAGGCTGTATATTGTCACCCTGTGTATTTAATTTATATGCAGACTACATCATGAGAAATGCTGGGCTGGATGAAGCCCAAGCTGGAATCAAGATTGCTGGGAGAAATAGCAATAACCTCAAATGACACCACCATTTGTTATTGTTATCAGATGACATCAATAACCTCAGATGCAGATGACACCACCCTTATGGTAGAAAGCAAAGAACTAAAGAGCCTGTTGATGAAAGTGAAAGAGGAGAGTGAAAAAGTTGGCTTAAAACTCAACATTTAGAAAACTAAGATCATGGCATCTGGTCTCATCACTTCATGACAAATAGATGGGGAAACAGTAGAAACAGAGGCTTTTATTTTGGGGGGCTTTTATTTTCGGGGCATATTGAGTGCAGCACTTTCACAGCATCATCAAGGTCTATCTAGTTAAGGCTATGGTTTTCCCCGTAGTCATGTATGGATGTGAAAGTTGGACCATAAAGAAAGCTGAGCACTGAAGGATTGATGCCTTTGAACTGTGGTGTTGGAGAAGATGCTTGAGAGTCCCTTGGACAGCAAGGAGATCCTACCAGTCCATCCTAAAGGAAATGAGTCCCGAATATTCATTGGAAGGACTGATGCTGAAGCTGAAACTCCAATACTTTGGCCACCTGATGCGAAGAGTTGACTCATTAGAAAAGACCCTGATGCTGGGAAAGATTGAAGGCAGGAGGAGAAGGGGACGACAGAGGATGAGATGGTTGGATGATATCACGGACTCAATGGACGTGAGTTTGAGTAAACTCTGGGAGTTGCTGAGGGACAGGGAGGCCTGGCATGCTGCAGTCCATGGGGTCGTGACATTGTACAGGAGATAGGGATCAAGACCATCCCCATGGAAAAGAAATGCAAAAAAGCAAAATGGCTGTCTGGGGAGGCCTTACAAATAGCTGTGAAAAGAAGAGAGGCAAAAAGCAAAGGAGAAAAGGAAAGATATAAGCATCTGAATACAGAGTTCCAAAGAATAGCAAGAAGAGATAAGAAAGCCTTCCTCAGCGATCAATGCAAAGAAATAGAGGGAAACAACAGAATGGGAAAGACTAGAGATCTCTTCAAGAAAATTAGAGATACCAAGGGAACATTTCATGCAAAGATGAGCTCGATAAAGGACAGAAATGGTATGGACCTAACAGAAACAGAAGATATTAAGAAGAGGTGGCAAGAATACACAGAAGAACTGTACAAAAAAGATCTTCATGACCCAGATAATCACGATGGTGTGATCACTCACCTAGAGCCAGACATCCTGGAATGTGAAGTCAAGTGGGCCTTAGAAAGCATCACTACAAACAAAGCTAGTGGAGGTGATGGAATTCCAGTGGAGCTATTTCAAATCCTGAAAGATGATGCTGTGAAAGTGCTGCACTCAATATGCCAGCAAATTTGGAAAACTCAGCAGTGGCCACAGGACTGGAAAAGGTCAGTTTTCATTCCAATCCCAAAGAAAGGCAATGCCAAAGAATGCTCAAACTACCGCACAATGCACTCATCTCACACACTAGTAAAGTAATGCTCAAAATTCTCCAAGCCAGGCTTCAGCAATACGTGAACCATGAACTTCCTGATATTCAAGCTGGTTTTAGAAAAGGCAGAGGAACCAGAGATCAAATTGCCAACATCTGCTGGATCATGGAAAAAGCAAGAGAGTTCCAGAAAAACATCTATTTCTGCTTTATTGACTATGCCAAAGCCTTTGACTGTATGGATCACAATAAACTGTGGAAAATTCTGAAAGAGATGGGAATACCAGACCACCTGATCTGCCTCTTGAGAAATTTGTATGCAGGTCAGGAAGCAACAGTTAGAACTGGACATGAAACAGCAGACTGGTTCCAAATAGGAAAAGGAGTATGTCAAGGCTGTATATTGTCACCCTGCTTATTTAACTTATATGCAGAGTACATCATGAGAAATGCTGGACTGGAAGAAGCGCAAGCTGGAATTGCCAGGAGAAATATCAATAACCTCAGATATGCAGATGACACCACCCTTATGGCAGAAAGTGAAGAGGAACTCAAAAGCCTCTTGATGAAAGTGAAAGAGGAGAGTGAAAAAGTTGGCTTAAAGCTCAACATTCAGAAAATGAAGATCATGGCATCTGGTCCCATCACTTCATGGGAAATAGATGGGGAAACAGTGGAAACAGTGTCAGACTTTATTTTGGGGGGGGCTCCAAAATCACTGCAGATGGTGACTGCAGCCATGAAATTAAAAGACGCTTACTCCTTGGAAGGAAAGCTATGACCAACCTAGATAGCATATTCAAAACCAAGATATTACTTTGCCAACAAAGGTCCGTCTAGTCAAGGCTATGGTTTTTCCTGTGGTCATGTATGGATGTGAGAGTTGGACTGTGAAGAAAGCTGAGCGCCGAAGAATTGATGCTTTTGAACTGTGGTGTTGGAGAAGACTCTTGAGAGTCCCTTAGACTGCAAGGACATCCAACCAGTCCATTCTGAAGGAGATCAGCCCTGGGATTTCTTTGGAAGGAATGATGCTAAAGCTGAAACTCCAGTACTTTGGCCACCTCATGTGAAGAGTTTACTCATTGGAAAAGACTCTGATGCTGGGAGGAATTGGGGGCAGGAGGAGAAGGGGACGACAGAGGATGAGATGGCTGGATGGCATCACTGACTCGATGGACGTGAGTCTGGGTGAACTCCGGGAGTTGGTGATGGACAGGGAGGCCTGGCGTGCTGTGATTCATGGGGTCGCAAAGAGTCGGACACAACTGAGCGACTGAACTGAACTGAGCGACTGAACTGAAACATAAAAATATATATTTTTTAAAAGCAGAGACCGCTTTGGCAGCAAAGGTCTGTTTAGTAAGCTGTGGTTTTTCCAGGAGTCATGTACGAATGTCACAGTTGGACCAGGAAGAAGGCTGAGCACCAAAAGATTGACTCTGATGCTGGGAAAGATCAAGGGCAAGAGGAGAAGGGGATGACAGAGGATGAGATGTGGGATGGCATCACTGAATCAATGGACATGAGTTTGAGCAAACTCTGGGAAACGGTGAAGGACAGGGAAGCCTGGCATGCTGCAGTCCATGGGGTGGAAAAGAGTCAGACACAACTTAGTGACTAAATAGCAACAAAAATATTGGTATAGTGGATATTCTGTAGTTAATTTTTGTAAAACTCTGAGGGCTTTTGGGTATAAATTCCTAGAAATGAAATTGCTCTGTCAAAGACTAATCAGATTTTTACATCTAAGTTCATGAGGGATAAGAATTTATAATTTTATTTTCTTGTTATATCTTTGTCAACTTTTCATATCAAGGTTATCCTGGCCTCATAAAATAAGTTGGAAAGTGTTCCTTCCTCTGTGTTTTGAAAGAGTTTGTGTAGGATTGTTATTTTTTTCTTCCTTAAATAAATATTTGATAGAATTCACCAGTGAAGCCATCTAGTCCTGGAGTTTTCTTTGCAGGAGGAGTTTGATAATAAGTTAATTTCTTTAATATGTATGGGGCTATTTAGATTTTTTTTCTTCTTGTGTCCATTTTTCAAGGAATTTGTTCATTTCATTTAAGTTGTCCAATTAATTAGAATAAATTTACTCATAGTATCTAATTTTTCCTCTACTACCTGTAGAAGAAAAATTTCCTACTCCAGGGGATCTTCCTGACCCAGGAATCGAATCTTGTCTTTTGTGTCTCCTGCATTGGCATGCAAAATCTTTATCGCTAGTGCAATCTGGGAAGTCCTAACAGTTACATAGTATTTGTTACTTATTTCTTTTTCCAATAGTGTATAGAGATCACACAATATAGATAATGGATGTGCTATAGGAAGAAAATAACATCTGTGTTTGGTGATTTCTGAGATAGGATTATGAGGGACTTTTGCTTTCTAAGTCAAACATTTCTGAAATGTTTAAAGTTTTATACTGAGCATGTATTATTCTTATATAAAGAAAAGAAGTTTTAAAATCTAAACATGAAATAGCAAAAATTGGATACAGTCTAACCATTCACCAATTAAAAAAGGTTAATTAGAGTACTAAATTAATGCTACAGGATACTATACTATCATGAAAAGAATGATTAAATCCATATGTCCCACTGTGGAAGAACTATCATAATATTGTTGAGGTATAAAACAAAAACTGCAGCAAAATGTAGTTTATATAATTCCATTTTTGTGGGTTAAAAATGTCCAATAAAAACTCATGGAGCTGCTTACACTGGAGATTTTCACAATTTATTCTAATGAATATCTTTTTTTTTCCCCTTAAATATTTATTTGACTGCACCAGGTCTAAGCTGTAGGGTCTTTAGTTGTGACATGCAGTCTTTCTTGGTTTCAGCATGTGGGATCTAGTTCCCTGGCCAGGGATCAAACCTGGATCCCCTGCACTGGAAGCCTGGAGTCTTAGCCACTGGACCACCAGGCACGTGCCTGACGAATATCTGAATAGAAGTTTTTTTTCATCTTTATGAAATTCTGGTTACATCTGTATATGTGTTAGAATGTGCATGGGAAAATATCTGAACAGATGAAGACCAAATTTTTAACTTAATTATTCCTGGGGAATTACTTGAAGAAAGTGAGGGAAGGCACTTGCACTTTTTGCTTTACATACTCCTCTATATTATTTACATTTTAAAATAATGAACATGGAAATTCCCTGGCAGTCCAGTGGTTAGGACTTGGAGCTTTCACTGCATAGGCCACAGGTTCCATCCCTGGTCTGGGGAACTTAGGTCCCCCAAGACTCAGGGATGGGCAAGATAACAAGATGATTTTCTTTTGTTTTTAAAACCAAATAGAAAAATAAAATTCCTTGTCTTCTATGGGGTCCCCTAAATCACTCCATTGATTTCAAGGACATTTTTGCTGCCTTCCCTCCCTCTCAGTGGATAAAGAAAATGAAGTAAGAACAGTCCAAAGCCTTCAGGCAAACTGTGTCCAGTCCACATGACAGTATTACTGATTTCCCCTTTAATTTGCATTGAAGAAACTGAACTTTTGGTTGAAGTCACTTTTGTTTCAAGGAGAAAGCAGACAAACTTTAATGCTAGGCACCGTCTCATGACCTTTTAACATTAACACGTCTCTCAGGAAAAAACTGGGATTTGGCGGCAAAGCTCCGCGTGAACATTATCACTTTTTAAATGTCTTATTTTTGACGATGCCCTAGAAGCATTCTTTTGGAGAGGTTCTTGGTCCCATAAAATTTAGCCAATGGGAAACAGGAACTAGAGACCTGAGAGATGAGACTGGTTTCAACAATCTTCAGCCGTGAGTGAGAAAGCTGCATCTACAGCCAGTCGCCTCCTCACAGCTTGCAGCTCTGTCCTGGTCCCAGTGTCTCTGCTGCGGGTAGCTGCAGCCCTCCCGCCAAGTGGGGCGGGGGATGAACCCGAATGGTTGGTCTTTCCTCTGCATCCAGCCCTACCTACAATCCAGGATCCACACAGATTTAGAGGGATGATTGGGCTCAAAGAAAGCAGAATGATCAAAGAGATGGACACAGAACAGGGCGAGGAAAGGGAACGTTCTAATAGGCTGGGGGCTCACCTGCCAAGCTTTAGCTTTCAGAATAATATTTTGACATTAGTAAGGTAACCCAGATCCATTGTGAGGCATGGAAGAGGGTCTGCCTCAGTAGCTTTACTGCTTTACCTTTTAATATTTTGTCTGATTTTTAAAGTTTTATTTATTGTCAAACAATACAGAAACTTATAGAGCTGAAAGTTAAAGCCACCTTCCCTAATTCTACCTTCCTAGAAATAACTACCATAACAAATACTGTGTGTCTGTCCAAATCTTTTAATGCAAATATTGTATATATAAATATACATATGCTATGATGTAGTGGTTAACGACTAAAAAGTTAGCCTGTTAGATACAGACTAACTTTGACAATTCAGCCTTATCCCAGACATCAGTTTTCTCAAATGTAAACTGAAGATAATAATAAATAATAGCTCCTTTTTAAAATTTCAAAAAAAAATTTTGTAGACATAGATTCATACTACCTTTGTGGTTCTATAAATGTAATTTCAAATGAATTTTTAAAATTCTTACAGATTCACAGGGAGTAGCAAAATAGTATAGAAAGTTCCAGTGCCCTTCATTCAGTTTCCCCCAATAGTTACATCTCACATAATGATAGTACAATATCAAAACCAGGAAACTCATGTTGGCACAGTGTGTATATACAGTTTAATGTCATTTTATCACATTTCTGTGATATCACATATGCAGATTTCTGTGACTACCACTGGAATCAAGATGCAGAACTATTCCAAAACTACAAAACTCCTTCACAGTACCTGTTACAGCCATGTCCACCGACCATCAACCTCAACATCTCTAACCCTTGACAGTTACTAATTTACTTTCCGTTTCTGTAATTTTGTCATTTCGAGAACGATATATAAATGAACTCATACTGTATGTATGTATGAGTTCTGAGATACCTTTTGAGACTGGCTTTTTTCACTCAGCAAAATATCCTTGAGATCCATTTACGTGTCTCAACATTCATTGTTTTTTATTGCTGTGTAGTATTCCATTCTGTAATGTACTTAAAACTTTTTTTAAAATTGTAGTAAAATACGTGCACATGACAAAAATTGCCATTGTAATCATTCTAAGTGTACAGTTCAGTGGCACTAAGTATACTTACATTATACTTAATGTACTTACATACAGCCACTACTACCACCCATCCATAGAAATCTTCTCCATCTTGCAAAACTAAAACTCTGTACCCATTAAAAAATAACTCCAATGTCTCCTTCTCCCATCCCCTGGCAACCACCATGAATTTGACTACTCTAGATAGCACAAATAAGTAGAACATACAGTAGTTATCCTTTTGTGACTGGCTTATTTCCCTTCACATAATGTCCTCAACAGTCGACCATGATATAGCATGTCAGAATTTCCTTCCTTTTTAAGGCTGAATAAAATCCCATTGTATGTAAATCCATTCATCTGTCGATGGACATTTGGGTTGATTCTACCTTTGGCTATTGTGAAAAATGCTGCTATGAATATGGATGTTCTATAATGTACTTTTGTTTGTTAAAACTGGATCATGCCACCTATTAACAAAATAGTACATGAAGGGAAATTTTTCTTTATAAAAGTAGTCTAGCTAATATTTTAAGGAGTAATGAGAAAGTATCAGCATTTTGTGACCTCTAATGAATTAACTGAACTAGGCATGGAGCGTAAATGGCTGCTAATTTTTTAGTAAGAGACAATCAGACACTATTTGCCTTCTGGTAGAAGTACACCATACCAACTATGAAGCAGTGTTGCCATCAAATCTCTACATCCAACTATGTAGTAATAGGAAATACAAAGGACAGAAAAGCCGGTCAAAACTGCCTCAGAAATGCAACCACAAAATTCAGATTGTGAGAACAGTAACAACACAGTTTCTTTAGCAAGAAGTTGCAAGTAAGGACACACACACACACAGAGAAAACTTATGAATTGAAAGATATTTAAGAATCCCCACCAAAAACTTGTGCAAATGTTCATAGCAACATTATTCATAATAGTAAAAAAATGGAAAAACCTAAATATTTATCAGCTGATGAACAGATGAAGTGGTATGCCCATGCAGTAGAATATTATTCAGCAATAAAAACATGCTACAACATGGATGAAACTTGAAAATATGCTCAACAAAATACACCAGTCATGAAAGACCACAGATTGTATGATTCTGCTTATGTGAAATGTCCAGAATAGGCAAATTCATAGAGACAGAAAGCATATATGGGGTGATGGGGAATTTGGGAGGTAATGGCTAAGGAGCAAAATGTGTTAAATTTTACTCTTTAAATAAATGAATTATATGGTATGTGATTATATATCAATAAAACTATTAAAAAGTATTTAAGAAGCATATGAATCAATCACAACATGTGGATCCTATTTATATTCTGATTCAAATTATTAAAAATAAAATTTATGACACAATTGGAAAATTGAACACTAACTAGATACTTGAGGATATTAAAAAATTTATTCAGTTCAGTTCAGTTCAGTTGCTCAGTCATGTCCGACTCTTTGCGACCCAGTGAATCGCAGCATGCCAGGCCTCCCTGTCCATCACCAACCCCCGGAGTTCACTCAAACTCAAGTCCATCGAGTCGGTGATGCCATCCAGCCATCTCATCCTCTGTCGTCCCCTTCTCCTCCTGCCCCCAATCCCTCCTAGCATCAGAGTCTTTCCAATGAGTCAACTCTTCGCATGAGGTAGCCAAAGTACTGGAGTTTCAGCTTTAGCATCATTCCTCCCAAAGAACACCCAGGGCTGATCTCCTTTAGAATGGACTGGTTGGATCTCCTTGCAGTCCAAGGGACTCTCAAGAGTCTTCTCCAACACCACAGTTCAAAAGCATCAATTCCTCGGCGCTCAGCTCTCTTCACAGTCCAACTCTTGCATCCATACATGACCACTGGAAAAACCATAGCCTTGACTAAATGGACCTTTGTTGACAAAGTAATGTCTCTGCTTTTCAATTTATTACTATTTTTAAAAGTGGGATGACAGTATGGTTATCACACAATGGGATGATAGTTATGGTTTTTAATAGGGCCTTTTACTTTCAGAGATACATACTGAAATATTTTTATAGATGAAATAATGTCTGGGATTTGTTTTATTTTTTTGTTTTGTTTCCGATTGTTATTATTTTCTTTTTTTTTTTAATTTTGTTTTATTTTTAAACTTTACATAATTGTATTAGTTTTGCCAAATATCAAAACGAATCCGCCATAGGTATACATGTGTTCCTCATCCTGAACCCTCCTCCCTCCTCCCTCCCCATACCATCCCTCTTAGTCGTTCCAGTGCACTAGCCCCAAGCATCCAGTATCGTGCATCAAACCTGGACTGGCATCTCGAGTCAGGAAATAAACAAGTGAAGGTACAAATGAAACATGATTTCCCATGACATAATAATTATTGAAGTTGGGTAATGGAGCTATGCCAGGCTGGATGAAACACAAGCTGGAATCAAGATTGCCGGGAGAAATATCAATAACCTCAGATATGCAGATGACACCACCTTTATGGCAGAAAGTGAAGAGGAACTGAAGAGCCTCTTGATGAAAGAGAGGAGAGTGAAAAAGCTGGTTGAATACTCAACATTCAAAAAACAAAGATCATGGCATCCAGTCCCATCACTTCATGGCAAATAGATGGGGAAACAATGGAAACAGTGACAGACTCATTTTCTTGGGCTCCAAAATCACTGCAGATGGTGACTGCAGCCATGAAAGTAAAAGACACTTGCTCCTTGGAAGGAAAGCTATGACCAACCTAGACAGCATATTAAAAAGCAGAGACATTACTTTGCGGATAAAGGTCCATCTAGTCAAAGCTATGGATTTTCCAATAATCATGTATGGATGTGAGAAAGTGAAA
This sequence comes from Bos javanicus, assembly GCF_032452875.1. Lineage (NCBI taxonomy): Eukaryota > Metazoa > Chordata > Mammalia > Artiodactyla > Bovidae > Bos > Bos javanicus. The sequence goes on along the minus strand of NC_083874.1, from coordinate 50,298,064 downwards.
GCGAAAGTTGTTCAGTCGTGTCCAACTCTTTGCAATCCCATGGACTATACAGTCCATGGAATTCTCCAGGCCAGAATACTGGAGTGGGAAGTCTTTCACTTCTCCAGGGGATCTTCCCAACCCAGGGATTGAACCCAGATGTCCCACATTGCAGGTAGATTCTTTACCAGCTGAGCCACAAGGGAAATCCAAGAATACTGGAATAGGTAGCCTATCCCTTCTCCAGCAGATCTTCCCGACCCAGGAATCGAACCGGGGTCTCCTGCATTGCAGGTGGATTCTTTACCAACTGAGCTGATATGAGAATTAGACCATAAAGAAAGCTGAGCACTGAAGAATTGATGCTTTTGAACTGTGGTTTGGAGAAGACTCTTGAGAGTCCCTAGGATGGCAAGGAGATCAAACCAGTCAATCCTAAAGGACATAACTGAGCGGCTGAACTGAACTGAATGGAGATATGAGAACTTATTGTAATCTAGTCTGTCCACCTTTGTGTATGTTGAAAATTTTCCATAAAAATATGTATTAATGAACATATTTCCATGTCAATATATGGAGATGTACTTCATGCTTTCTTTTTTTTTTAATAGTGAAAACTTTTATATTTGGAATTAGCCAGATGGACTCAGTTTACATGATCCCGATTTTGTTGGCAAGATTCAAAGCATCATAGTCAGGAGCCAGTTGAACATATGCCTTCTTTTCTCCATCAGGCCTGATCAGGAGTTGACCTTAGCCACATGGATGTCATAGAACTTCTTCACAGCCTGTGTAATTTGGTGCTTGTCAGCCTTGACATCCACAATGAATACCAGTGTGTTGTAGTCTTCTATTTTCCTCATGGCTGACTTGGTGGTGAGGGGGAATCTGATGGTGGCCTAGTGGTCAAGTAGTCGGACACAACTGAAGCGACTTAGCAGCAGCAGCAGCAGCAGGGGCACTCTTCCGAAGATATTTGGGCTGCCTCCTGAGCCACAGTGTTTGGCTGATGCCAGGAAGGTGGGTGACATCTGGATCTTCTTTTTTGGTGGATGTGGATGCCTTTGAATACTGCTTTCTCGGCCTTCAAAGCCTTTTGTTTGGCTTCGGCTTTAGAAGCGGCAGGGGCTTCCTTCTTCGCCTTCGCCACCATCTTCATGAAAAAAGGTTTCTGTATTTCATGCTTTTTAAGAGCTATATAAACTTCCATACTTATATAAACAATTCCCTATTAGAGGATATCTGGATTGCTTTCAAAATATTTAATATTCTAAACAATGCTGTAGGAAATATCTTTGTCTCTGCTCATCCTAAAGGAAATCAGTCCTGAATATTCATTAGAAGGACTGATGCTGAAGCTGAAACTCCAATACTTTGGCTACCTGATGCGAAGAACTGACTCATTTGAAAAGACCCTGATGCTTGGAAAGATTGAAGGCTGGAGGAGAAGGGGACAACAGAGGATGAGATGGTTGGATGGCATCACCGACTCAGTGGACATGAGTTTGAGTAAACTGCAGGAGTTAGTGATGGACAGAGAGGCCTGGCTTGCTGCAGTCCATGGGATCGCAAAGAGTCGGACATGACTGAGCGACTAAACTGAACCGAACTGCCCAACTAGCCATTTCCTTAGAATAAATTTCTAGAAGTAAAAGTGTTAGGTCAAATGATGTGAATGTTTTAGATTTTTATATACATGGAGAGATTGTTTTCCAGGAAAATTCTTGCACTTACTTATTTTCCCACACTTACAATAAAATATTGGTCACTAGCAATCCTTTCCTTTCTTATAAAAAAAGCTTTATTGCCATATAACTTTTATACCATCAAATTCACTCATTTCAAGAGTACAAGTCAATGATCTTTAGTACATTAGTTATAGTTATACAACCATAACTCTATAAGTTATGCAACCATCACTCTATACGTTATAGTTAGGCAACCATCTCCACAAATTAATTTTAGAATATTTTTATCACCCCATAAAGAAACTTAGTGTCCATTTACTGTCAACCCTTAGTTCTACTCCCAGCCCTATATGAACAGTAATCTACTTATCTCTATAGATTTGCCTTTTTTGGACATTTCATGAAAGTGAAATTATATACAATGTATGTTCCACTTAGCATGCCTTTAAAGTTCATCCATGCTGTACTGTGTGTCAATATTTTGTTCCTTTTTATTGCTGAATAGTATCCTATTATGTGGATATGCCATATTTTGTTTATGCATTCATCAGTTAATTGAGAACCGTAATGCTGTTTCCACTTTTTGGCTATTGTAAGTAAGGCTGCTATGAATATTCACATGCAAGTCTTTGTGTGGGCCTGTGTTGTCATTTCTCTGGGTAGATACCTAGGAGTAGAATTGATGTGTCATATGAAAATTCTGTTGAACGTTTTGGATAACTGACAAACTGTTTTCCAAAAGACCTGCATCATTTTACATTCTCACCAGAAGTGTAAGAGGATTCTGACTTCTCCACATTCTGACCAATGTTTGTCTTTTTTTTTTAAATAGCCATCCTAGTAGGTATGAAATGGAAGCTCATTTTGGTTTTTATTTGGGACCATATTAATAATCCCAAGACAAAAATATAGGTGGTTTTAATCCTGTGGGATAAACCCTATGAAAGTAAAAGTCACTCAGTCGTGTCCAACTCTGCAACCCCATGGACTATACAGTCCATAGAATTCTCCACTCCAGTGTTCTGGCCTGGATAGCCTTTCCCTTCTCCAGGGGATCTTCCCAACCCAGGGATCGAACCAAAGTCTCCCGGACTACAGTCAGATTCTTTACCAGCTGAGCCACAAGGGAAGCCCAAGAATACTGGAGTGGGTAGCCTATCTCTTCTCCAGCAGATCTTCCCGACCCAGGAATAGAACCAGGGTCTCCTGCATTGCAGGCAGATTCTTTACCAACTGAGCTATCAGGGAAGCCCTGGGGTAAATCCGATAGCAACAGTAACAACAACAACAGTCATCATTTTTACTGAACCCTGACTCTGAACTTTATTCTCATTTAATCTTCCAAACCACCCTATGAGGCAGATACTACTTTTAAGATGAGTAAACAATTTCCAGACCAGGAAGCCAAGGCTTTGGTAAAGATAAGCACAGACAGTTGTGTAGCACAAAGGAGGGGTCTTCATTTAGACTGTGGGGTTCAGGGAAGGAGTTTTGGAGGGGACAACCTCTCATTTGAAAACTGAGTTACACGTAGGTGGTACCAGGCCTTGTTGAAGAAGTGCTGCCTTTCTAGGCATAGGAAAAGCAGGCACAGGGGCTTGTGAATTGGGGGAGCTATTGTGGCCATTCTCTCCCCTGAACCAGCATCCAGTTCCAGAATTCCCAGGACAAGCATCTGTCCCCTGCCAGCTCTGCCTGTTTCTCCCCAAGGCCCCTTTGTCATCTTGTAGACCAGACCCTGCAACCAAACTACCCTTTGAGAATAAGGGGTTACTCCAAATACTGCCCAGCCCCTGGGAATGGATGACCTGTCACACTCATGTGAGTGTGGCCTGAGTAAGATCAGCATGTCCAGCTGCCAACACCAAAGCCAGACTGGAAGTCATGCACGTATGTATGTGTGTGGGGTCTTCTTGGTAAGCCACACCCTCCCCCAGCCCCAGAATCTCCACCTTGAGGTTTACTCCAGGGAATCAAAATTTCCCTTCTAAAATATAAACAACCCTTGCAAAGGGACACTTCAGCCCTTAACTCCTTAGGACAAATTGTATGAGTTATTTTATAGAGAATAATGAGAAAGATACCTTCTCTATTTCAACAAGTGTTCATGGAGCAGCTATTTTGTGCTAGCTCCTATGCTATCAACACTGGGCACCAAGATGTAAAGGAGATAAAGCTCCAGCCCTCATAGAGCTCACATCCTAATGAAGGAGTGTTTAAAGTTACTGTAACCAGGTAACAACTGCTGCTGCTACTGCTAAGTCAGTTCAGTCGTGTCCGACTCTGTGCGATCCCATAGACGGCAGCCCACCAGGCTCCCCTGTCCCTGGGATTCACCAGGCAAGAACACTGGAGTGGGTTGCCATTTCCTTCTCCAGTGCAGGACAGTGAAAAGTGAAAGGGAAGTTGCTCAGTCGTGTCCAACTCTTAGCGACCCCATGGACTGCAGCCTACCAGGCTCCTCTGTCCATGGGATTTTCCAGGCAAGAGTACTGGAGTGGGGTGCCATTGCCTTCTCCGACCATGTAACAAATTACCCCAAAATTCAGTGAAGTAATAATTTAATATGCTCATGGATTTCCCAGATCAGAGATTCAGACAGGGTACAGAGTAGATGGCTTATCTCTGCTCTGCCATATCTAGGGCTTCTGCTGGAAGCTCTCTATGTGTGGTGGTTGGCCCTGGCAGACTGAGTCCCTAAATGGGGCCAGAGGCTGAATATTTGAATGTAAAGGGAAGAAGAGTGCCCTGAGGATGAGACTCTGAAAAGGACTGTGGCGCTATAATAACAGCTCATGTTTCTTTTTAATAATTTTATTTATTTAAGTATTTATTTTTGGCTGTATTGTGTCTTTGTTGCTGTGCAGGCTACTCTCTAGTTGAGGTAAGCAGGCATCTCATTTCAGGGGCTTCTCTTGTTGCAGAGCATGGGCTCTAGGGCACACATTTCAGTAATTGAGGCACATGGGGTCAGTAGTTGTGGTTCCCAGGCTCTAGAGCACAGGCTCCTTAGTTGTGGTGCAGGTACACAGGATTAGTTGCTCTGTGGCATGTGGGATCCTCTCAGACCGGAGATGGAACCCATGTCTCCTGCATTGACAGGCAGATTCTTTACCACTGAGCCACCAGGGAAATCCCTCAGCTCATGTTTATTAAGTGCTTCAGTTCAGTCAGTCAGTTCAGTTCAGTCCCTCAGTTGTGTCCAACTCTTTGCGACCCCATGAATCACAGCACGCCAGGTCTCCCTGTCCATCACCAACTCCTGGATTTCACTCAGACTCATGTCCATCGAGTCAGTGATGCTTGGAGAAGACTCTTGAGAGTCCCTTGGACTGCAAGGAGATCCACCCAGTCCATTCTGAAGGAGATCAGCCCTGGGATTTCTTTGGAAGGAATGATGCTAAAGCTGAAACTCTAGTACTTTGGCCACCTCATGCGAAGAGTTGACTCTTTGGAAAAGACTGATGCTGGGAGGGATTGGGGGCAGGAGGAGAAGGGGACGACAGAGGATGAGATGGCTTAGTATGTGCCAAATATAGGGAAGACATCCCATGTAACCCAGGAAACTGGGTGAAAATGGAGCTCCAATAAAAAATTTTTTTAATTACTCAAATAATTTTTTTAAATTATGTGTTTTCTTTTCATAAAGAGAAGCATATTGTTTTTTGCTTCAACTTGCTGTTTTACATGTCAATATATCAGGGACATCTTTACATGTTAATTCAGAACTATACTTTTCTTTTTAAAGACTATAGAATCTTTCATAGTAAGGATTCTATCATAGGTAACTTAATCCCCTATTGAAGGAGAAAATTAAGGTTAATTTTTCTTGACACGTTTGTAGGATAAGTCCTAGATGTATTATTACTGGATGAAAGGATATGCAAATTTAAATTTTCAGTGGGTATTGCCTGGTTATTTGCTAAGGAGGCCATAAGATTTACACTCTCTACCAACAGTATTAATAAATAAGACCACATGTTTCCCTACACCCAACAATATCCCTCATCACAAATGGGTTAGGTATACCTTTTCATATGCTTTTTGGCCACTTATATTTTATGCTCAGACACGTGCATGTCTATATCTCTCAAGCTGGTGTCTTCATTTGTAAAAATGGGATTGTAGACAGATGGGAATCCCAAGTGTGAAAATTACAAAATCAAGAATGAATGACCCCTCCTACACTGTTGATGGGAATTACGTTGGTACAGCCACTATGGAAAACAGCATGGAGATTCCTTGAAAAACTACAAAAAAAAAAGAGAGAAAGAGTTATCATATGAGTCAGCAATCCTACTCCCAGGCATACATCCAGAAAAGTCAGAAGCTCTAATTTGAAAAGATACACACACCCCAGTGTTCATAGCAGTACTATTTGCAATAGCCAAGACATGGAAGCAACCTGAATGTCCTTCAGGTTGAATGAATGTATAAAGGAGATGTGGTGTATACACAATGGAATATTACTCAGCCATAAAAATAATGAAATAATGCCATTTGCAGTGACATGGCTGGACCAGAGATTATCATACTAAGTAAAGTAAGTCAGACAGAGAAAAGCAAATATCATAGAAATCACCTACATGTGGAATAAAAAAATGATTAAAGTGAACTTATTTATAAAACAGAAATAGACTCATAGACATAGAAAACAAACTTACGGCTACCAAACAGGACATGCGGAGAGGGATAAATTAGGAATTTGGCATTAACAGGTACACACTACTATGTGTAAAATAGATAAACCACAAGGACCTACTTTATAGCACAGGGAACCACATCTTGTACCTATAATGGTGAAGAATCTGAAAAAGAGTAACTGAATCACTTTGCTATATACCTGAAACATTGTAAATTACCTATACTTCAATTGAAAAAAAGAAAAGAACGGGGCTTTCCTGATGGTCCAGTGGTTAAGAATCTGCCTTGCAATGCAATGGACACCGGTTCGTTCCCTGGTTCAGGAAGATCCCACGTGCTGAGGAGAAACTAAGCCTGTGAGCCACAATTACTCAGACTGCCTGATGCAACTACTGAAACCTGGGTGCCTAGAGCCTGTGCTACCCAACAAGAGAAGCCACTGCAATGAGAAGCCTGAACACCACAACGAAGAGTAACTGCACTCACTGAAACTAGAGAAAGCCTGCATGCAGCAATGAAGACCCAGCATGCATCCAAAAAATAAAATTAAATAAATAAATCTTTAAAAAAAAAAAAATGAAGGGCACTGCCTCCTACCCTGCAGATGAGAACTGCGCACAAGATGGCTCCCTTTTTGAATAAAGCCCCTGGCCCTGAAGGGAGGACGCTAGGGACTTCTGCCGAGTGGCTTTTGAGCCTTATTTGTAACTCACTGGAAGCCCCCACTGATGGTAGCCAGTGACAAACAGCATCCACATTCATCTGTAAGAAGTTGACACAGCTTTATGTCAACTTAAAAAACACAACTTATGTGTTTAATATTACAAATTAAACACAAGAATCCTTGAGAGGCCTTGAGGAAGGCTCTAAAAGTGGGCCCACCCAGTCCCTCCTTGAAAGTGTGTGTCCAAGAGGCAGAGTTACCCACCAGATGGAGGTTTTGCCCCCACTGCCATTTACTTTGCTGCATAATATTGCACCAGTGGCTTCCCCAACTCTGAACACAGCTTCTTTACCTGGGGATAATAATAGCACTGACCCAATGGGATTGCTGCAGAATCTGGTGAATTCATGTGCCAGGCACCAGGCACGTAACTAGGTAGTTATTATTATTCTTACAGGTCTCTGACAGAAGGTTTCTAACCTCTCTGTAAGTAGCTTCAGCTTCCCTGGTAGCTCAGATGGTAAAGAATATGCCTGCAATGCAGGAGACCTGGGTTTGATCCTTAAGTCAGGAAGATCCTCTGGAGAAGGGAATGACTACCCACTCCAGTATTCTTGCCTGGAGAACCCCATGGACAGAGGAGCCTGGGGGACTACAGTCCATGGGGTCGCAAAGAGTCAGACAGGACCGAGTGACTCGCACACACATACACACATACACACACGTAGCTCTCTTACATCGCTGTCAGTGGGTAAATAAAATCCCTCTGTAGTCTAATCTCATCCCTCCGGCTGATTCAGCTCCTTCACTTGAGTTCTGTAGCTAGGGAAGATTATTTTTAAGACCCTCTGTAACTTACTCTTTTCCCTCTGGTTCCAGGCACAGTCTGTCAAACACCCTTGGGGAGAGACGGAGGCATGAGAGGCGGTGGTGCTCACAGTAGCACCTCCCATTCTTTCTTTGCCCACACCTGTGTCTGGAGATTACATGCTATCTGCTGGCATGGGGAGAGGAGAACATTCTCACCTGGCCCAGCTTCTGCATGTGGCTTTCACCTAGTTCCACCTGGATCTTGATTTATTTTTGCCATGCTGTGTGGCATGTGGGGTCTTAGTTCCCCAACCAGGGATCCTAAAATCAGAGGCTTAACCACCAGACCACCAGGGAAGTGCCCCACTTGGTCTTTAAACTTTGCATGGCAAAGCCCTAGGGGGACTGTTGACCCCTTCCAGAGAAAGAGGGGGTGGATGATGGGGCTAGGTTTAGGATTGGGCCTCTGCCTATTGCTTAATAATCATCATAAAGGCCTTTCTGGCCTTGGAGCTTCCTGAGGGGCTTTCACATTCAAGATGCTCAGGCCTCCTTTGATCCCTCTCCCTCCAGTGGTGGACCAGTAATACATAACAGTGGCCTCTTGTTACTGAGCACAGAGCACAGAAGGGACCGTACCTTTAGCACTTGGTAATAATAATAGCTAGCATTGATTGAGTACTTAATAGGTACCAAATCCCTCACAACTATTCTGGGAAGAAGATACTGTCACAGACAAGGAAAAGAAGGCAGAAGGTCCTTAACAGTTCAAAATTATGGCAACCAAAGGGCCCGATTGGCATTTGAAGTCCTGCTGGGATTCTGAAACCAGTATGCGCCACCTCCCTGCAGCCTGCACTTCCAAACCTGTCAGTCCTCTTCCTTCTGCAGTGCTTCAGCTTTTCCTGACCTCCTCTTACCAGGAACTTTTTTCCAGGCCCCTCTCTCACCTCCAAGACACCCACTGGTATTTTCAGTACCCTCCATCGTCTATCGTTGTCCCTCCAATTATTTAAGACACTTCTGGGGTCACAAAGCGATCCCTCCCAGTCCAGCCACCCCTCCATCCGTTCTGGGGCACGCGTATGCAGGCACATGCTTGCACACCCCCTGTTCCCCATCTCCAACAAAACAGGCTACAGCCATTACAAACTGTGCAGCAGCAGATTGTAGTGACAGAAACAAATGTTTAGAATGTCTTTTATTTAACTTTTCATAGTTTTGAAGAAAATGATAAAACATTAAATATTTCTTGCTGTTGCTTATCTGTGGTTTCTGATTTATTTGCAAATGAGCATGTATTAATCCTGTAGTAAAGGGAGAAAAGCCCGTATTTGGAAAAACTTGGGTAGAGATAGGAGTTAATGGCCTTTGACTGGCTTTATATTTACCCTCCGATGGATTCTTGCCTCCCATGGCCCAATAAACTCCAGAGTAAGAAGCCCCAGCAGATTTAAACTTTTGGGTCAAAAGAAAAGCAGTAGCAAGAAAGAACACCCAAGAACCTTGGTAGTCTCTTTTTTGATACTCTTTGGTGTTAGCAGTTGTATCTCTGATGACCTGGAGAGTCAGGGACATGATCCTGGCAGTGCCAATAGGGGGCTGGGGAGAGGGAGTCCCCTCTCTTTCTCTGATATGGATAATTGATGCCTTTTAATTCTTATGCAGGTAGACCTCCAAAACAAGTTTCCCAGAAGCCCCCTTCCACAAAATGGGCCCCTTGTTATTCCCTGGTACACCAAGGGCTGAGCTACCTCCTCCAGAGGTTCCAGCCTCTCCCATGTTATCCTCCTGCCATTTCTCCAGCTCTCCTCCTTCACTGTCCTTAGTTCAGAAGATGAACTCAGATGGTAAAGCATCTGAACTGCAATGCATTTCGATCCTTGGGTGGACAATCCCCTGGAGAAGGGAATGGCTACCCACTCCACTATTCTTGCCTGGAGAATTCCATGGACAGAGAAACCTGGTGAGCTAGAGTCCATGAAGTCACAAAGAGCTGGACAAGATTGAGGGACTAACATTTGCAGTTTCAGGCATGTTAAAGCTCTGGGGTCATTGTAGGGTATGTGACAGGCAGGCTTTTGAGATGAGTCTCAGATGGCATCTGGGGTTTTCCTGGTGGCTCAGTCAGTAAAGAATCCGCCTGCAATGCAAGAGTCCTAAGTTTAATCCTTGGGTTGGGAAGATCCCCTGGAGAAGGGAATGGCAACCCACTCCAATATTCTTGCCTGGGAAATCCCATGACAGTCGAGTCTGGCGGGCTGCAGTCCATGGGGTCGCACGAGTCGGACACGACTTAGTGACTAAACCACCACCATCAGATGGCAAAGAGAGTCTTAGTAGGTAGGAAAAATGGGAAAGAGTCTATAGGCCAAGGCACAGAGGAATCTATAATAAAGCCAAAGGATGGGAAGTGACAAGAAATGAGACTGAAAGGCCCTTACAGGCCAAGCTAAAGGTTTGCATGGGATCCTGAGGGCAGTTGGAAGTCACTGAAGAGTTTGGGCTAGTGAGTATATACCAGAAACACAAAGAGAAGTGTTAAATAGCTGACATTTATTGACCACCTGCTTTGTAATGAAAAGAGTTTATTTCATTTAGTCTTACCAACAATTTTATGAACTAGTATTATTTCTATATGATTTTAAGGGAAACTAGAGTATGGGACGGAGAAGGCAATGGCACCCCACTCCAGTACTCTTGTCTGGAAAATCCCATGGATGGAGGAGCCTGGTAGGCTGCAATCCATGGGGTCACTAGGAGTCAGACATGACTGAACGACTTAGCAGCAGCAGCAGCAGCAGCAGAGTATGGGAAGATTGTTTCCTCAAGCCATAGCAAGGTGCTGATCCCGGAATCTATTCCTTTAATTGTCATGCTATCAGACCTGAGAAAGGGCAGGGATCAGTGAAGAGTCCTGGAGATGACTGGGAGACAGAATGAACCACTGGACTCCATGACTGCCTGGACGTGGAAGTGAGGATGAAAACCTCTCAAGGATGATGCCCAGTTTTGCACACTTAGGAAACGCATGCAAAAGCACACATTCTCTGGGCCAAAGTACAGAGATGAGAGCCAGAGCCAGCCAGTCAGCAGACCCATTCTGATGGGTTGGCCGTGTCCACAGGGGAGGCCCAAATCAGCCACACAAGAGGTGCTATAACAGGAGCAAGTGGCCTGCCTTCCTGGTCCTTTCCCAGTGCTAGCCAAGCAGCAGGAGGGGCTGAGGGATGCTTGGAGCAGGGCCATCTAGCAGAGCCCGGGCCCTTGGCAGCTAAGCCCCATGAGGGGACTGCACAGAAGCATGCCAGGAATGGCAGCTGCTGGGGCGGGTCACCAGAGGGATGGAGGAAGGGTATGGATCCAGCTGTGGGCCAGGCCTCTCTGGTGGTCTCTGTCTTACTATGGATGAGGGATGCACCAGGCTGTGTGGTTTCCCCGACTCTGGGGTTCCTGAGGGGTTGTACCTTCCCTACCCTTAGGCATCAGGCATTGACAATATGATCTGACCTCTCTGACCCTTCAGATTCCACATTGAATCCCTTTGTTACCCAGCTCAGGTCTTTTTGCTTGAAATGCAGCAAAGCCACTCTACTGATACTTAATTTCAGTGAAGGACATTACAGTGTTTCCTGCAGGGCACCAAACAAGGAGAACCAGGTGGCTAGTACTCAAAAGGCCCAAACTCCCCAGTAGCTTTCAGGCAAGGGTTTTAAAAGGTAACAAGAAGGGGTGAAGGTTACAGGGAGTATACTCAGCTCCCGGACATTTTTCTGAATGGCTGGTGGTGAGGTAACAGGTGATGCTTCAGGAATCTCAATCATTAGCCTTCTGGTTCCAATCAGTCTGGAGTCTACATGCTTGTGGGCAGCATGTCATCATCATACTCCACTGGGTGGGGGTCTGAGTTTCTGCAGAACAACTCACATTTTTGTCTATATCCCTTCAGACTCATTACTCTACTCATAACTGCTTGAGTCTGCTCTTTGGAACTCAGGGAAGGCCAAACAAGAAATGGGGGCTTGTACCTGGGAAGGCCCCGCAGGGTCCTGCTCAGTTTCAGTCTTCCCTTTTCTTTGATAGTCCTCAATGCTGAGGGGGACAGAGATGGGACAAGAAAGGGAATAAAGCTTTGGACAGAGAGGTTAATCATAAATTCAGCATGGGAACTGGGTTTTAGGGATTCCTCACACTCCTTGGACTTCCTGTACTGGGTTTTGGCCCCTCACCATTTCCTTGCCCTCTGGCCACCTCATTTCCCTTATCTCACAGCTAGCCCATTACCAGGTCCTGTGGTTGCTCCTGCCCGCCTCCCTCTTCTCCCAAATTCAGCCACTTCTCTGGCCCCACTGCCTTTTTCTCAATTCAGGCCAACACCTACTCAAGGCTGGAAGGTCACATCAGCCAGCGGTCCTGTCCTCTTTCTACACTGCAGCTGGAAGAGGGATCATTGCAGAGATTCTTGTTGTTCCCTGGATGAAAGCTCTTCAGTGGCCTTCTGATTCCTTTGGTATAAAGACTAACCTCATCGGACTGACCCACCAGCCTTTCACAGCATGGTCCCTGCGATCTCCAGCCCGTCTTCCACAATGTCTCCCTCACATGCTGAGCCATAGCCCCACCCACTTCAGAATCACTAGTGGAGCTTGTTAAATGTGAAGATTCTGGATCCCCACCCCCAAGTCCACCAAATCAGAATCCCTGAGACTGGCACCCCTGTCTAATAAGCCTCCCATGATTGAAACCTACTTCTTGCAACTCCTCCAAAAGCTAGGGCTCTTGTAACAAATTCAACAAAACCTTTTAAAATGGTCCACATCAAAAATAAAAATCTTAAAAAAAAAAAAAAAGAAGAAGCTAAGGCTCTCTTTCCTCCTGGGCTGTACACAGGTTCCTCTTGCCCGGTGACTATACCTCCTCCACGTCCTTCATACTGAGTTTAAAGGTCACCTCCTTCTGGCCCTAGGCTTACTCCTAAAACAGTACTTATTAAGTGGAATTTTGCCTGTCTGCTTCTTTGTCCCCACCCCTATCCCCAACCAGAATGTAACCTCCTATGGTAAAGTGCCTGGTGCAGAGAAGGGACTCAATAAATACTTCCTGAATCCCAAATGAATGAATATCTGGGCATATTCCAAGCTCAAGGATCTGGCATGGTGCAGGAAGAGAGAAGAGCAACCAAGAATAAACTGGCCCTGAAGATGGAGAAGTGGAAGTATCCAGGGGTTAGGAAGCAGGGGTCCTTCCAGTTCCCCTCAAGCTGCTACTCAGAGGGGTCTGATTAAGGGCACAAGCCCCTCCCAAGGATGCCAAGGAGAACCTACGTTGGTGGATCAGCTTTCTTCTCTGTGGCCTTAAGAACTCACCCCTGCTCTTCTGCTGGGGGTTTTGAGTCCCCCCTACCCCTGTACCCAGAGAAGGCAATGGCATCCCACTCCAGTACTTTTGCCTGGAAAATCCCATGGACAGAGGAGCCTGGTGGGCTGCAGTCCATGGGGTCGTTAGAGTCAGACATGACTGAGCGACTTCACTTTCACTTTCCACTTTCACGCATTGGAGAAAGAAATGGCAACCCACTCCAGTGTTCTTGCCTGGAGAATCCCAGGGACAGGGAAGCCTGGTAGGCTGCCGTCTCTGGGGTCGCACAGAGTCAGACACGACTGAAGTAACTTAGCAGCAGCAGCAGCAACCCCTGTGCCACCCAGGGGAGCTGGGGATGGCATCTTGGTACTCCAGCAGCACTTTGTCTCTCTTGGCTTTTTGATCCATCAGAAAAATCTCAAACCCAGTCCAGACAAGTGACTCATTACAGCTTTAAGGAATGAAAGCTGCAAAGCCAGCCTCCGATAGCAGCACGTAGAGAAGACGCTAAGAGAAACCAGTCAGCAGATGCCCTCTAGAGCCAAAAAGAGGTCTTCCTCTGTGTCCCAGGGCTTCTCTGGACACAGAATCAAGGTATTCTGCCCTCTGTGCTCAAAGATGTCTCCATCTAGTTGTGGGAAGGACTTGCTGCTAATTCGCTTCAGTTGTGCCAGACTCTGTGCGACCCCAGAGACGGCAGCCCACCAGGCTCCCCTGTCCGTGGGATTCTCCAGGCAAGAACACTGGAGTGGGTTGCCATTTCCTTCTCCAATGTGTGAAAGTGAAAAGTGAAAGTGAAGTCGCTCAGTCGTGTCCGACTCTAACGACCCCATGGACTGCAGCCCACCAGGCTCCTCCATCCATGGGATTCTCCAGGCAAGAGTACTGGAGTGGGGTGCCATTGCCTTCTCCACTGGGTCTTAATTACAACAGCAATAACAGCTGTCATTCTTACTGAACGCTTGCGTGTGTGCATACTAAGTTGCTTCAGTCGTGTTTGACTGTGCAACCCTATGGACTGCAGCCTGCCAGGCTCCTCTGTCCATGGGATTCTCCAGGCAAGAATACTGAAGTGGGTTGCCATGCTGTCCTCCAGGGGACAAACCCAACCAGGTTTGTCCCTAACCCAGGGATCAAACCCACATGTGTTAAGTCTAACCTGCATTGGCAGGAGAGTTCTTTACTACTAACGCCACCTGGGAAGCCCACTGAATGCTTACCCTGTGCCAAACATTGTTCTAAGCATTTGGCTAGCAGCCTCTCTCACACCTCAAACAATCCCTTTGCAGATTAGGAAACTGAGGCTCAGGGAGGTTAAGCCCATCCGTACAGTGGAAGGGATGGATATAAAGCAGAGTGGTTGAGAGGAGGGCTCTGGGTGGGTTGGGAGGTGATGCACACTCATTTTTCAGTTGAAAGGAAAGGCATGTTCTTGGGGTGGGGGAGTGTCATAAGGTAACGGGAAAGCCCTGCTTGCCAGGCTAAGGTGCTTGTTGTAATCGGTCCTCTAGGCTCCATATCAACTGTTCCTTTCCTCTGTTTCTATGTTAGGTGGTCAAATGCTATGATTTGACCTAAGGAAATGGACCTGGGAGTCCTGGCTCTGCTACATTCTGGCTGTGGGACCTTAAGCAGGTTCCTGCCTTCTCTGTGCCTCATTGTCCTTGCCCTGAAAGGAGCTTTATTCGGGAACTTCCAAATCAGCCCATGGGTCTCTATTCATAGCTTCATAGGACAATTAAGCTTAGATGCAGGAGCAACTTTTATTAATAATTAACTTTAGCCTTTTCCTGAAATAGACCCTTCCCCTACCTCATATGTTCCCCTAGGACACAGGACAGGTACAGAGGAGGGAGGCAAAAGAGAGAGCAGAGACTGTTTTGTCTGTACTTCCCTGAGCGGATGAAATGTCTGGCCCCCTCCTATATCCAGGTTGGTCCACCTGCTTAGATCTCCAGATCAGAGAGAAACAGCATCTCTTCTTCCTCTTTACTGTCTGTGTTCATCCATTCGTCCATTCATTCCTCAAAAGCCAGGCCTCCTCCAGTCCAAGCACTGTATAGGACAGCTATGAAGCAGATGGACAGGACAGGTAGATGATGGGCTTGCTTTTGTCCTAGTCCAGCTGGCCACCAGGTGTCACCAGTGCCAGCCACACAGCCTCCCTCAGGCCTGAGAAGAAAAGTGGGGCTGGGATGGGGAAGTGTGAACCCGTGAAAACACCCAGCTCTGCTCAGCCAGCCTGGATCAGAGGCAAGTTCCTCAAGTGCAAAAATAATCCACTTCCTTGCCCCTCCCTCACGAGAAAGACACTCTCATGATTTCCCCAGCAGCCCAGCTTGCTTGGGATATTGGCAACTCATAACCTCTGCTCAGTCTGGAATTCTCTCTACAGCCCATCCCTCACAGCAAGCCCACCAGACTTCTTGTAAACCCTTTTGGTGACCACCGGTTACCACTTTGCAGGTGAGACAGGCTGGAATCTGGGACCCTTTACTGCAGTTCCTACACCTGGACAAACTTCTCCTTGAGCAACAGAATATCAAGAAACTGTAAGGGACTGAAAATAACTGTGTGCACCTGCAGCTGGGGCAAATTGTGAACAAGATACAGAAAGACCAAAATCCAACTGCCACTTCTGGGGTTCAGGGAGCAAAAGCAGGGTACTGTGAATGATCCCTGCACATGGAGCCACCCAGCGGGTGGGCAGACCACCTAAGCCAGTGGGCCCCAACCTTTTTGGCACCAGGGGCCAGTTTCGTGGGAGACAACATTTCCAGGACCGGAGATGGGGCATGGCTTTGGAATGATTCAGGAACATTACATTTACTGTGCACTTTATTTCTATTATTATTATATCAGCTCCACCTCAGATCATCAGGCATTAGATCCTGGAGGTTGGGGACCCCCAACCTAAGCCATCCCTCTGGCCTGACCCACAAATTTGCCCATACCATCACTTTATTTAAGGGACCAGCTGTTTCCCCTCCTCCCCACTACCCCACCTTCCCCTTCCTCATTCCCTCTTACCCCCCATTCCCATCTACTACCACCCCCCCACACACCCTCCCCCGCCCCAACTGAGGGGAGAAACAAGACAATCCATTACTTGTTTTCACTCCGTCCTGCTGTAGCATCGGTCCCAGTAAAGCTTTGTCTGTGATTTTCCTCTGGCCTCTTATCAATTTCTATTGATTAAAGATTCCAAGAACCGGGGTCAGTAACACAGGTAGCCTTTATTATTAGAAGATCCTTCCTGACTCAGAACCAAAACTTGACAATCACTTTGTCCTTGTTTTGCCTTCTGTAGGTCAGAAGAAGAGAGCTCTTTGGCTGCATGCAGCACTTCAGGCATTTGAAGAGATTTCTCAGGTCTCCTGAGTTTATTTGTTCATTATTAATGTCTGTATTTTGTAAGGCCTCCCCAGACATCAGCCCTGGGTGTTCTTTGGAAGGAATGATGCTAAAGCTGAAACTCCAGTACTTTGGCCACCTCATGCAGAGAGTTGACTCATTGGAAAAGACTCTGATGCTGGGAGAGATTGGGGGCAGGAGGAGAAGGGGACGACAGAGGATGAGATGGCTGGATGGCATCACTGACTCGATGGACATGAGTCTCAGTGAACTCCGGGAGTTGGTGATGGACAGGGAGGCCTGGCGTGCTGCGATTCATGGGGTCGCAAAGAGTCGGACATGACTGAGCGACTGAACTGATCTGATCTGATCTCTGAATGTCTGTATACAGAGAATTTGCTGTGTGACAGACCTCAGGGCCACAGCAGAGAACAAGCCAAATTGAGACCTGTTCTCCCACAGCTTGTTGTCTGTCCAAGAAACCAACAACCAAACCAACAGAAATGATAAATCTTGCACAAGGCCAGATAGAGGATGTTTGGTCTGACATGAAGTAGGAGGCAAGGCTCTCACCCAGTCTGGTGTGGTCAGGCAAAGGGTGAGCAACTTCACTGCCATTCAGTATCAAATTTTTTCTTTGGGCTGTGCTGGGTCTTCATTGTGGCACACAGTTGCTGTACATGAGGTTTCTCTAGGTGCAGCGAGCAGGGGCTGCTCTCTAGCTGTTGCTCAGTAGCTGCGGCATGTGGGCTCTAGAGCACAGGCTTTTGACACAGCTGCTGACTGTCCCCAGAGCAAGTGATCCAAGAAAGAGAACAAGGAAGAAGTAAACAATGCCTTTTATGATATAGTTAATCCTATACTTAGGAGGGGAATTACACTCCACCTTTTGAAGGCAAGAATATGAAAGAATTTGTGGATTTTTTTTTTAAACCTCCAGATACCCCAAATTCCCTTCCCAAATAACTGCTACAAACATTTTGTTGTATTTACGACCAGAATGTTTCTCATGCAAATACATACATCAGCCTTAAAAAACAAAAATGGTTGTCATAATGTTCATTCTGGGGTTAATTCCTATCTTACGTAATGTTTGAACAGGTAATAACTCACACTCTAAAAATTTAAAGGTATAAAAGCATATGCAGTTAAAAGTGAGTCTCCCTCTCTTACTTGCTCTCAGCCACTTAGCTCCCCTCCCTGAAGTTTGGCTTCACCTGATTCTGGCATATCACAGACACACACGTGTGCTGTGCTTTGTGCTTATTGCTCAGTCGTGTCTGACTCTTTGGGACCCCGTGGACTGTAGCTCACCAGACTACTCCATCCATGGAGATTCTCCAGGCAAGAATACCAGAGTGGGTTGCCATGCCCTTCTCCAGTGGATCTTCCCAACCCAGGGGTTGAAACCAAGTCTCCTGCATTGCAGGCAGATTCTTCACTGTCTGAGCCACCAGGGAAGATCAGATACATACATATCTATCCTTCTGTTTCCACACTCACTGCTCTGCAACTTACTCTTTGATCTCATTCTACAGCACTCAGATATTTCCATATTAGTACATAGGGAACTGCCTCATTTTTAAGATTTGCAGAGTATTTCATTGAATGGAAGCAACCAAATTTATTTGATATGGACTATTTTGTAACTAGTTCTGTGACGTTAAAATGACTATAAATGTCTTTCAGTGTCAGTAATTCTACGCAACATTATAATTTGTTGTGGCTGTTGACCATGTACTGTCATTATTTTAACTGATCCCCTGGTGTTGAAAATTTGAGTTGTTTCCTATTTTCTTGTGGTGGCTTCCAAAACAAACAGCATAAATCTAGTGAGCCTTATGGTAATATCCATCAGAAGCCTGAAAAATAGGCATAGTCTTTGATCCATCAATCCCACTTCTAAGAATCTCTCCTAATAATCAGAAAAGTACATGAAGATACACCTTCCTATGCTTGCTGCAAAGTTGCTTATTGCAAAGAAATATTTAAAAGAACAATTATACCAAAAAGAATTTCTCGCACTGTTGTGAAAGTTCTAGGGCACACAACATATTACCCAACCTGGAGATCCAGCAAAGAGACTGAGAAGCCAGGGAATTTGACTTTGAAGGCCAGTGGGATTTGATTACAGAACTTCCAAAGGACTGGGTAAACAGACTCTTGGAGGGAACAAACAAAACCTTGTGCCCACCAGGACCCAGGAGAAAGGAGCAGTGACCTCACAAGAGACTGAGCCAGACTTGTCTATGACTGTTTAAGAGTCTCGGTGGAGGTGTGGGTTGACAGTGGCTTGCCATGGGATCAGGGGTACTGAATACAACAGTCCTGGCATAAGTCCTTTTAAAGAAGGTCACCATTACTGCCATTACCCTACCATAGTTTGGCCTGAGGCCAAACTACAGGAAGGGAACACAGCCCCACCCATCAACAGAAAATTGGATTAAAGATTTATTGAGCATGGCCCCACCCATCAGAGCAAGACCCAGATTCCCCCACAGCCAGTCCCTCCCATCAGGAAGCTTCCACAAGCTTATCCTTATCCATCACAGGGCAGACAGAATGGAAAGCACAATTACAGAAAACTAACCAAACTGATCACTTGGATCACAGCCTTTTCTAACTCAACAAAACTGAGCTATACTATGTAGGGCCACCCAAGACAGACGGGTCATGGAGGAGAGTTCTGACAAAACATGGTCCACTGAAAAAGGGAATGACAAACCACTTCAGTATTCTAGCCCTGACGGTTGGATGGCATGACTGACTAAATGGACATGAGTTTGAGCAAGCTCCAGGAGTGGGTAATAGACAGGGAAGCCTGGCATGCTGCAGTCCATGGGGTCACAAATAGTCAGACATGACTGAGTGACTGAACTGACTGATTCTTGCCTTGAGAACCCTATGAAAAGAACCAGTATGAAAAGGCAAAAAGATATGATGCTGAAAGATGAACTCTCCAGATTGGTAGGTGCCCTATAATATACTACTGGAGAAGAATGGAAAATAGCTCCAGAAAGAATGAAGAGGCTGAGCCAAAGCAAAAACAACATTCAGTTGTGGATGTGACTAGTGATGGAAGTAAAGTCCAAAACTGTAAAGAACAATATTGCATAGGAACCTGGAATGTTAGGGTCATGAATCAAGGCAAATTGGAAATGGTCAAACAGGAGAAGGCAAGAGTGAACATTGACATTTTGGGATTCAGTGAACTAAAATGGAATGAAATGGGTGAATTTAATTCATATGACCATTATATCTACTACTATGGGCAAAAGAATCCCTTAGAAAAAATGGAGTAGCCATCATAGTCAACAAAAGAGTCTGAAATGCAGTACTTGGGAGCAATCTCAAAAATGACAGAATCATCTCTCTTCGTTTCCAAGGCAAACCATTCAATACCACAGTAATCCAAGTCTTTGCCCCAATGACAATTGCCAAAGAAGCTGACAGTTCTATGAAGACCTACAAGACCTTCTAGAACTAGCACCAAAAAAGATGTCCTTTTCATCATAGAGGAGTAGAATGCAAAAGTAGGAAGTCAAGAGATACCTGGAGTAACAGGCAAGTTTGGCCTTGGAGTACAAAATGAAGCAGGTCAAAGACTAACACAGTTTTGCCAAGAGAACACACTGGTCATAGCAAACACTCTTTTCCAACTGCACAGGAGAAGACTGTACACATGGACATCACCAGATGGTCAATACCAAAATCAGACTGATTATTTTCTTTGCAGCCGAAGATGGAGAAGCTCTATATGGTCAGCAAACAAGACTGGAAGCTGACTGGCTCAGATCATGAACTCCTTATTGCAAAATTCAGACTTAAATTGAAGAAAGTAGGGAAAACCACTAGATCATTCAGGTATGACCTCAATCAAATCCCTTACAATTATACAATGGAAATGACAAATATATTCGAGGGATTAGATCTGATAGACAGAATGCCTAAAGAACTATTGATGGAGGTTTGTAACATTGTACAGGAGGTGGTGATCAAAACCATCCCCAAGAAGAAGAAATACAAAAAGGCAAAATGGTTGTCTGAGGAGGCCCTACAAATAGCTGAGAAAAGAGGAGAAGCAAAAGGCAAAGGAGAAAAGGAAAGATATATCCATCTGGATGCAGAGTTCCAAAGAATATCAAGGAGAGATAAGAAAGCCTTCCTCAGTGATCAATGCAAAGAAATAGAGGAAAATAATAGAATGGGAAAGACTAGAGATCTCTTCAAGAAAATTAGAGATATCAAGGGAACATTTCATGCAAAGATGGGCACAATAAAGGACAGAAATGGTATGGACCTAACAGAAGCAAAAGATATTAAGAAGAGGTGGCAAGAATACACAGAAGAACTATACAAAAAAGATCTTCATGACCCAGATAATCACGATGGTGTGATCACTCACCTAGAGCCAGACATCCTGGAATGTGAAGTCAAGTGGGCCTTAGGCAGCATCACTACGAACAAAGCTAGTGGAGGTGATGGAATTCCAGTTGAGTTATTTCAAATCCCAAAAGATGATGCTGTGAAAGTGCTGCCCTCAATATGCCAGCAAATTTGGAAAACTCAGCAGTGGCCACAGGACTGGAAAAGGTCAGTTTTCATTCCAATCCCAAAGAAAGGCAATGCCAAAGAATGCTCAAACTACCGCACAATTGCACTCATGTCACATGCTAATAAAGTAATGCTCAAAATTCTCCAAGCAAGGAGAATTTCCAGATGTTCAAGCTGGTTTTAGAAAAGACATGGAGAAGGAAATGGCAACCCACTCTGGTATTCTTGCCTGGAAAATCTCATGGACAGATGAGCCTGGTGGGCTAGTCTATGGCATTGCAGAGTTGTACACAACTTAGCAACTGAATAACAACAACACACAATCAGGCAGATTGTGATTTGTGGAAATAATTCTTGATGGAAATGTGACATAAAATGAAGAGTGAAGTGACCTAGCAATATGGAATACAGAGTTTTGTAAGAAATTAGCATTTGTGTATAGAATAATTATTGCAAATATTCAACAATAAAGTCCATGGCTAAAGAAAAAAAAAAAATAGAAAAGGCAGAGGAACCAGAGATCAAATTGCCAACATCCGCTGGATCATAGAAAAAGCAAGAGAGTTCCAGAAAAACATCTGCTTCATTGACTACGCTAAAGCCTTTGACTGTGTGGATCACAATAAACTGTGGAAAATTCTTAAAGAGATAGGAATACCAGACCATCTGACTTGCCTCCTGAGAAATCTGTATGCAGGTCAAGAGACAACAGTTAGAACTGGACATGGAACAAAAGACTGGTTCAAAATTGGGAAAGGAGTACACCAAGGCTGTATATTATCACCCTGTTTATTTAAATTATAAGCAGAGTACATCATGTGAAATGAGGGACTGGATGAAGAACAAACTGAGTCAAGATTGCAGAGAGAAATATCAATAACCTCACATACGCAGATGACACCACTCTTATGGCAGAAAGAGAAGAAGAAGCAAAGAGCCTCTTGACGAAAGTGAAAGAGGAGAGTGAAAAAGTTGGCTTAAAACTCAACATTCAAAAAATGAAAATCATGGCATCCAGTCCCAAAGCTTCATGGCAGATAGATGGGGACACAATGGAAACAGTGAGAGACTTAATTTTATTGGGCTCCAAAATCACTGCAAATGGTGACTGCAGCAATGAAATTAAAAGATGCTTGCTCCTTGGAAGAAAAACTATGACCAACCTAGATAGCATATTAAAAAGCAGAGACATTACTTTACTGACAAAGGTCTGTCTAGACAAAGCTATGGTTTTTCCAGTAGTCATGTATGGATGTGAAAGTTGGACCATAAAGAAAGCTGAGCACCGAAGATTTGATGTTTTTGAACTGTGGTGTTGGAGAAGACTCTTGAGAGTCCTTTGGACAGCAAGGAGATCCAACCAGTCCATCCTAAAGGAAATGAGTTCTGAATATTCATTGGAAGAACTGATGCTGAAACTGAAACTTGAGTACTTTGGCCACCTAATGCAAAGAACTGACTCATTTGAAAAGACCCTGATGCTGGGAAAGACTGAAGGCAGGAGGAGAAGGGGAAGACAGAGGATGACATGGTTAGATGTCATCACTCACTGGATGGACATGAGTTTGAGCAAGCTCTGGGAGTTGGTGAGGGACAGGGAGGCCTGGCATGCTGCAGTCCATGGGGTCGCAAAGAGTCAGACACAACGGAGTGACTGAACTGAACTGATATGTCTCCAAATAGGTCACTGACTAAATCATGATTCATAATTCTATACCATGGAGTACTAGGTATACACCAAAAATTATGATGAAATTTTACCTTTATTGATCCACAAATATGTCTATGAAATGATCCCTCATCTTAAAAAAAGCAAGTTACAACACTGTATGTCTAATAAAATTGTGAAAACAATTTTATTTACAATAACATGAAAAAGAATAAAATAGAAAATAATTTGAGGGTTCTTCAAAACATTAACCATAGAATTACTGTATGACCTAACAATTCCACTTTCCATACCCCAAAGAATTGAAAACAGGACCTCAAACAGATACTTGTGTGTAAATATTCACAGCAGCATTATTCACTATAGTCAAAAGGTGGAAACAACCCATGTGTTCATCAGTAAATAAATATGATACATACATAGAGTGAAATATTATTCACTCATGAAAAGGAATGCAGTTGAAAGTGAGTCTCCTTCTCTTACTTGCTCTCAGTCACTTAGCTCCCCTCCCTGAAGTTTGCCTTCATATAAAGGAATGACGTCTGCTACATGATACCACTTGTGGATGAACCTTAAAAACATTATGTTAAGTGGAATATGCCAGACAAATAGCGTATGATTTAACTTATATAAAATATAGAGGGTAGGCAAATTCATGGAGAAGGAAGCGGCAACCCACTCCAGCAATCTTGCCCAGGAAATTCTATGGACAGAGGAGCCTGGAGGGCTACAGTCCATGGGGTTGTAAGAGTCAGACACAACTTATCGACTAAACCACCACCGGCAGGCAAATTCATAGAGACAAAAAGTAGATTACCAGAGACTAAAGGGAGGAAAAAGTCGAGAGTTACTGCTTAATAAGTATAGAGCTTCTGTCTGGGATGGTAACAAATTTTGGAAATAGATAGTGGTGACTATTGAACAACACTATGAATGAATTACTGCACCTGAATCGTATACCTGAAGCGGTCAAAGTGTAGACTTCCCCAGTGGTCCAGTGGTTAAGAATCCATCTGCCAATGCGAGCGACACGGATTCACCCTCTGGTTCAGGAAGATCCCACATGCCTCAAGGCAACTAAGCCTATAGGCCATAAATATTAAAGTCCACAAGCCCTAGAGCCTGTGCTTCCCAGCACGAGGAGCCATTGCAATGAGAAGTCCAAGCACCGAAACTAGAGAGCAACCCCTTCTCTCTGCAACTAGGGAAAGCATAAGAGCAGCAACGAAGATCCAGCCTAGCCTAGAGTAAATAAACAAGTGAATTTTAGGACTTCCTTGGTGGTGAGAGGGTAACAGGCAGGAAGGCCAGGGGTCTCCAAATGGAGGAAATAGGCTGCAAGTATCAGACATTTTTTCTCTCTCTTAAGTGGCAGGAGGAAACAAGCAAGTGTTAAATTTTTCCCTTTCTCTATACAAATTTAAAAAGAGGTTTGTCTTAAAATTCTGTGTTGCCATGACAACTGGCTCCACCTGAACTTAACTTTTCTCAAACCTTATGTTTGTCATAAGCTATGTTAATGAACTATGTATTTACCCTAGACTCTGTCTTTCTTCAAGTCGGTTCCACTTAAGACCCAGAACTGATAAGTGCTCAACAAACCTGTATGCTTTACTCATACATTGCTCTCCTAATCTATGTTAATGAAACTATATATTTACTTAGAAACCTGCCTTTCTTCAAGATTCATGTCAATTGTTTTATGGCCCAGGATGACTCACCTGGTTCTCAAAATGCATGTTGTGGGTGAGGGGCCTGGTGCCACTCTGAGTTTTGAGACATCTCCTTTCTCTAATTAACAGCTTGCTGATAGGTATACAACATACTGGTAAAGGCTAGCAGGGGGGCACTCTTTCTGCCCCCTTCTGATGTCTATGTCAGAAGCTTTCTCTATCTCTTTTATATTTTAATAAAACTTTATTACACAAAAGCTCTGAGCGATCAAGCCTCATTACTGGTCCCAGATTGAATTCCTCTCCTCTGGAGGCCAAGAATCCTAGCATCTTTCACGGCTCAACAACAATCTTTCAGTGGTACAGTGGATAAAAATCCTCTTACCAATGCAGGAGACACAGGTTCAACCCTTGGTCCAGAAAGATTCCACATGCTGCAGAGCAACTAAGCCCATATGCCACAACTACTGAGGCTGAGTGCGCTAGAGCCTGTGCTCTGCAGCAAGAGAAGCCACCATAAAGAGAAGCCCGTGCACTGCAACAAGAGTAACCCTCGCGTGTACAATCAAAGAAAGCCTGGGCACAGCAACAAAGACCCAGTGCAGCCAAATAAATAAACAAAATTATGAGATAGTTGGATGGCCTCACCGACTCGATGGACAGGAGTTTGAGCAAGCTCTGGGAGTTGGTGATGGACAGGGAAGCCTGGCATGCTGCAGTCCATGGGGTTGAAAAGAGTTGGACATGACTGAGCAACTGAACTGAACTGACTGATAAAAAGTAATAAAAATAAATTAAAAAAACAAAATGATTAAAGAGGCAAATTTTGTGTTATACACATTTACCACAATTTAAAAATTCCAAAGAAGAGTAAAATACTAAATAAGTGCAACACTTCTACAGTATACAATATAAAACATTGCTAAAAGGAATTTTAAAAGACCTGAATAAATGAGAAGACATCTCATGTTCAAGGGCTTGATAATGCTAACATGATGATATTACCCAAACTGACCTATAGAATCAATCTGATACCTGTCAAAATCCCAGATGACTTCCTTGCAGAAATTGACAAGCTGACCCCAAAATGTGTATGGGAAATTAAACAACCCAAACAGCCAAAACAATCTTGAAAAGGAAGAGCAAAGTTGGAGTCCTCAAAGTTGGAGGACTCAAACTTTTCTAATTTCGAAGCTTACTACAAGCTATAGTAACCAAGATGGTGTGGACTAGGATAACAATAGATACATAGATCAATGGAAAAAATTGAGAATTCATAAACAGAATTCACGTTTTGAGTCAGCTGATTTTTGACAACTGACAAAACAATTTGTGCCAATGGAGAAAGGCTAGTTTTTGACAAATGGTGCTGGGACAACTGGGTATCTATATGAAGAAGAACATGAATCCCTAACTCACATCACATATAAAAAAATTCAAAATGGACCAAAGATATAAATGTAAAAGCCAAAATCATTAAACTCTTAGGAGAAAACATATATACAAATCACTGTGACCTTGATTAGGCAATAGCTTCTTAGATACAGCACCAAAAGGACAAGCAACAAACTAAAAGCTAAATTAGGTTTTATAAAAATTAATAACATTTGTGTTTAAAGGACACCATGAAGAAAGTGAGAAAACAACCTAAAGAATAGGAGAAAAATTTTGCAAAGCATTTATCTGATAATGGACTTGTATCTAGAATATAAAAAAAAAAATCCTATGATTATCACAATAACAAATTATTAAATAATAGTAAAAAGACAAATACCCAACTTAAAATGGACAAAAAATATGAGTAGGCTTTTCTCAAAAAAGATGTGCAATAGCAATAAACACATAAAAAGATATTCAACACCATTTACCATTAGGAAAATGCAAATCAAAACCACAATAAGATACCACTTCATATCAATGAAATGAGAATGGCTATAATCAAACAGACAGATAAGTGGGTCATAGAGTATCTTGCTTTGATTTGTGTCATCAAGTGGTCAGCCTATGTTTTCCTCTAAGAGTTTTATAGTTTCTGGTCTTACATTTAGGCTTTTAATCCATTTTGAGTTTATCTTTGTGTGTGGTGTTAGTACATGTTCTAATTTCATTTTTTTACATGTAGCTGTCCAGTTTTCCCAGCACCACTTATTGAAGAGATTGTCTTTGCCCCATTGTATATTCTTGCCTCCTTTGTCAAAAATAAGGTGTCTGTAGGTGCATGGTTTATTTCTGACATTTCTATCTTGTTCCATTGGCCTATAGTTCTGTTTTTGTGCAAGTACCATTCTGTCTTGATGACTGTAGCTTTGTAGTATAATCAGAAATCAGGAAGTTGATTCGTCCAGCTCCGTTCTTCTTTCTCAAGATTGCTTTGGCTATTCAAGGTCTTTGGTGTTTCCACATGAATTGTGAAAAGTTTTGTTCTAGTTCTGTGAAAAATGCCATTGGTAATTTGATAGGGATCACGTTGAATCTGTAGACTGCATTTGGTAGTGTAGTCATTTTCACAATATTGATTCTTCCTACCCAGGAACATGGAATATCTCTCCACCTGTTTATGTCATCTTTGATTTCTTTCATCAGTGTCTTTTATTTCTGTATACAGTTCTTTTGTCTCCTTAGGTAGGTTTATTTCTAGATACTTTATTCTTTTTGTTGCAATGGTGAATGGGATTGATTCCTTAATTTCTCCTTCTGATTTTTCATTGTTAGTATATAGGAATGCAAGTGATTTCTGTGTATTGACTTTGTATCCTGCGACTTTGGTAAATTCACTGATTAGCTCTAGTAATTTTCTGACAGTATCTTTAGGATTTTCTCTGTATAGTATCACGTCATCTGCAAACAGTGAGAGCTCTACCACCTCACTCAGCCCTGACCATCAGAGGGAAAAAAAGAAAAAAACTCAATGCAAATCTCACCTGTAGGAAGCTTAGACAAACCACTGGACCAAACTTCAGAGGGCAGAAACCAAAAGGAAGAAAGAATTCAACCTTGAAGCCTACAAGATTTCTTTTCAGGTGATGAAAATGTTCTAAATTTGATTGTGGTGATGTGACTATATTAAAAACTATTGAACTGTGCATTAAATAGGTAAGTTGTATGGTATGTGAATATCTCAATTAGGCTGTTACCTAAAACTAACAAGAAACAACTGTAGATTTCACCACCCTCATGAATACCACCTTCCAGGAAGATGTAGGGCCATTATTTACCCTCTGAAGATACAGTAGCTCAATCAGCTGTGCTTCCCCAACCCCAGTCATGCATCATCCAGCCCCTTTTTCTATCACATTTACTAGGATATTGTCTTGTCCAAGAAAGACCATGACACACTAGACAGCTGCGTGATGGGGCAATAAAGTTACATAAAGAAGTGGCTGGGGTCAGACTCAGAGCCACCCACAGGTGAGACATCAAGTCTCTGTGTCTGCTTGAGCCCAGGACAGAGGCCAAGATGAGCGGGGCTGACAACTCGAAGAATGTGATTCTCAATGGTTATGATGATGATGGTGATGGTGATGGTGATTACAGTTAGCTGTCACTGAGAACTTACAAGTCAGGCCTACAGACACATTATTTCTTTTCATTCTCATGATAATTTTATGAGAAAAAAAAAAAAGCATTACTACCCCCACTTAGGTATGAGGAAGCTAAACTTCAAAGACGTTAAATAACTGGGCCAAAGGGAGGGAAGTTAGATTCAAGTTGCAGACTGCCAAGCTCTCAGGCTGCTGCCCTCTGGTCAGTGTTTCTGAGTGCCAACACTCTGTTCCTCAGCCTGCTTGCTCCTGGGGCCTCTCCTTCACTTACTGGTAGTTGCTTCTTGCCTCTAGACACTCCGGAAGTGCTGGTCTGAAATGGCTTTCATTTCTATTTCCAACCCCATTACAGCTTCCATATGTCTTCTACCACTTGGACCTAACTTCCCTTTGTGGTCCTCAGCTTCCTCTTTGGATGCCAGATGGCCATCTGGAAGAGCTTTGAGGTCTCTGCCCATCAGCATAGCTGATGAGGAAAATCCCCTTCATGCAGTTGTTGACACTCCCCATGCCCTGAGGCCCTGGCCACAATCCACAAGGCTCCAAACAATTCTCTAGCAATCTTTCTTTCTGCACTGACCTTGTTATGGATTGAACTGTGTCCCCCAAAAGAGATACTGAAGTCCTAACTCCCTCTACCTGTGAATGTGACTTTATTTGGAGACAATGTCTTTGTAGCTGCAATTGAGTTAAGAGGAGGTGATTAGGGTGGGCCCTAATCCAGTGGACAACACTGGTGTCCTTATAAGAAGAGGAAGTGCCATGTGAAGACAGGGACACACACCGTCATCCTGTGATGATGGAGGCAGAGGCTCAAGTGCTACAGCTGCAAACCAAGGAACACCTGGGGCTGCCAGAAAGTGGAAGAGGCAAGGAAAGGTCCTTCTCTAACACCAGCATACTCCAAACAACTAATACATGTTCAATGTCAGGAAAAGAAACCCTAAAAACATGATGAGCTAAAAGGAAAAAACATACCAAAAATCACCCATAGTCCTGCTACACAGAGTAATCATTGTTAGCATTTTTCCTGTTATGTAGCCTTCCAGACCTTTTCTCTTGCAATGCGTATTTCTAAAAATGCAATTATATTATTTTGTACTCTGCTTTTTTCCAGTAAGAAGCAATATGCTAAAAATATTTAAGAGTCAACATACAAAATTACTTCTTCATTTTTAGTGGCTGCCTAACATTCTAAGATAAACCACAATTTAATCAGTCCCTATTGTTGGACATTTAGATTTTAGTTTTTCTCTGGAATAAACAACACTTGCACAAACATCTGAAAATGGGCATCTTTGTGCCTTTGTCTGATTATTTATTTTTTTTTTTAATTATTTATTTTTGGCTGTGTTGGGTCTTCATTGCCACTCAGGCTTTTCTCTAGATGTGGCTGCTGCTGTTGCTGCTAAATCACTTCAGTCATGTCCGACTTTTTGTGCGACCCCATAGACAGCAGCCCACCAGGCTCCCCCAGTCCCTGGGATTCTCCAGGCAAGAACACTGGAGTGGGTTGCCATTTCCTTCTCCAATGCATGAAAGTGAAAGATGAAAGTGAAGCCGCTCAGTCATGTCTGACTTTTAGCGACCCCATGGACTGCAGCCTACCAGGCTCCTCCATCCATGGGATTTTCCAGGCAAGAGTAATGGAGTGGGGTGCCATTGCCTTCTCCACTAGATGTGGCACACGGGCCCAATCTCCATGGCATGTGAGATCTTCTTGACCCGGGGATCGAACCCATGTCTCCTGCATTAGCAGGCAGATTCTTTACCACTGAGCCACCAGGGAAGCCCTGATTATTTCTTGATAAAGGATTCCCAGAAGTGAATTGCTAGGTCTATGATTCTATGTGTCTTTTAAGGCTTCTGATTCATGGTACCATTCTGGCCCACAAACAGAGAATCTTCCTCTAGGAGAAGGGGGCAGAGATGAAGAACAGGTTCAGCGGAAATGATGACCATTGTGGAGCAGTGGAGCTGGCAGAAATGGTACCACCCAGCGGAGGTGGTGCTGGCTGCTGGGCAGGATCAGTATCAGTATTAGTTCAGTTGTTCAGTCGTGTCTGACTTGTTGCAACCCCATGAACCGCAGCACACCAGGCCTCCCTGTCTATCACCAACTCCTGGAGTTTATCCAAATTCATGTCCATTGAGTCGGTGATGCCATCTAACCATCTTATCCTCTGTCGTCCCCTTCTCCTCCTGCCTTCAATCTTTCCCAACATCTGGAAGGCAGGGCAGGATAGTAAAAGCCAAAGGTTGCTTGGCACAGGGGGAGTTTGGGACAGCTGTGGAGTTGCCTACTCTGGGAGGACTCTGCTCAGAAGTTTTCTTTGACAACCTTGATTTTCTTTGGTTTTGAAGCACCAGAGCCCTTGTCCACCGCAGGGGGCCCCCTTTGTGAGCCTTTGTAGGGGAGAGAAAGTGCAGAGAATTTTCTCCATTCTTGGAAAATTATTTTTAAAAATGAGAGTTTTCTGGGAGCCTCCTTGCTCTCAAGAGGCCAGTGGCATCTATGAACATGGTGTGTCTTCTTGTGTCTGGTTGGGATGTGGGGAAGGGTCTAGGCAAGTACCCTCTGGCCTGGAAATATATGGACCGCTTCTGCTCTGTGGCTTCTGTCCCAATCCCACTCCTGTGCCTGCCCTCTTCTCGAATCTGATCAGCTTACTGGTGTGCCAGAAAATGGCCAGAAGCACTCTCCACCCTCCGGAAAAATGCAAGCATGAAATCTGACCCTGGTCCTTCCACCCCTTTCTGGGGAATCAAAGCACAGAGCCAGCTGGATTTTGAAGTCACCCACCTGATTCATGTCCCCACTCCCTCCTTTACTAGCGGGGGGGACAGGGGCAAGTTAATTCACCTCACTGAAGCTCAGATTGTCCATGAGATAGTATTTTTTTTTTTTAAACTTTATATAATTGTATTAGTTTTGCCAAGTATCAAAATGAATCCACCACAGGTATACATGTGTTCCCCATCCTGAACCCTCCTCCCTCCTCCCTCTCCATACCATCCCTCTGGGTCGTCCCAGTGCACTAGCCCCAAGCATCCAGTATCGTGCATCGAACCTGGATTGGCAACTCGTTTCTTACATGATATTTTACATGTTTCAATGTCATTCTCCCAAATCTTCCCACCCTCTCCCTCTCCCACAGAGTCCATAAGACTGTTCTATACATCAGTGTCTCTTTTGCTGTCTCGTACACCGGGTTATTGTTACCATCTTTCTAAATTCCATATATATGCGTTAGTATACTGTATTTATGTTTTTCCTTCTGGCTTACTTCACTCTGTATAATAGGCTCCAGTTTCATCCACCTCATTAGAACATGAGATAGTATTATACCTTCTTGATAGGGTGGCTGAGTGGACTAAGTGAAACAATATATGTAACACTTGGCATAATGTCTGGAGCACAGTAAGCACTTAATTATTAGGCGATGGCACCCCACTCCAGAACTCTTGCCTGGAAAATCCCATGGACGGAAGAGCCTGGTAGGCTGCAGTCCATGGGGTCGAGAAGAGTTGGACATGACTGAGCGACTTCCCTTTCACTTTTCACTTTCATGCATTGGAGAAGGAAATGGCAACCCACTCCTGTGTTCTTGCCTGGAGAATCCCAGGGACGGGGAGCCTGGTGGGCTGCCGTCTACCGGGTCACACAGAGTTGGACACGACTGAAGCGACTTAGCAGCATTATCATTATTTTTATCGTTATTACTATCGTTATTACTATCATTATCCACTCAACTGCCTTTTTAGCTGGAAGCACCAGGTTCTCTCTGGGAAGTCACAAGTGTTGCTATAATACTTCCTATAGAGAGCCAAAACCCCACACTTCAGCAGCCCTTTGGCTCCCACTAAGTGTTTTTACTAGAAGGCTATTGTTACAGGAAATAACTCTTCATTTTCCCCGCCTCTAGTCTGATGTCACAGTCTTCAAAAAAAGAGGATCTGCATTTGCAAATCAGAATAAAACCACCAGGCAGGGCAGCATGGTGCAGTGTGTATGCTTGGCTGGGTGTGTGAGTCTCACGAGGGTGTTGGTAGAGTGTGTTTGACTGGGGGGCTTGAGGGACAGCTGGTGTTCAGGGCTGTGGCTGTGAAGAGTGTGAGAGGGTTTCTGAACACCCTCGATTTGAGGGGTGGACAATGGAACAGGGGCCTTCTCATGCTTTCTCCCTCACCCCAAGGCAGGCGTGGCTGACCAGAATGCCCTGGGAGGCAGGAAATAACCTCCTCAGCAAGCACAGTGAGGCTGTGGTCTGGTGAGATGCCAGCGCTGGAGTGCTGTGGAGAAAGCAGCAGTTGTTTTTAACCTTTCATTTTTCAGGCTCTACCCTGAGAGGCCACCCTTGGTTGCTGGGAGCCCCTGTGCTGGGCCTTCTCTTCCTGTGATCTTCCAGAAACAACCTGCAGTCTGAGAGGTAGAAGGTAAGATCAGGAGCCGGCCAGCCAGAGCTCTAAGGCTGAGGACCCTACAGAGGTGGCAGAGGTGGGTGCCTCCACCCTCTGGACTGTGGTTTACAGCTTTGCTGCCTAAGGTCCTCCCTGGGGTGGACTGTGGGGAGAGGGAAGCCCTGGTCCCCTGCTGAGTGGTACCTCACAGGACACTTTCAGGTCTGGGTCTGGGGTAGTCGCTGTCTTCTTTCTTCACCACACTTGTGGTTTCACTGGGGTTGGGTGAGGTATGTATGTGTTGTTCAGTTGCTAAGTCATGTCCGATTTTTTGCATCCCCATGGACTACGGCACGCCAGGCTTCCTTGTCCTTCACTGTTTCCCCGAGTTTGCTCCAACTCATGTGTGCATGCATTTCTTTCTCCACCTACTCTGTTTGCAACAAATCTTTTTGGGTTGGAGCTCTGGGATGCTGTATGCCCAACCTGTCCCCTAGAGGTGTCTCCAGGAGCATTTTCTGGGTATGGCTGGGCACCAGGGAACTGGAGAGCTGGGGGATATGCCCACTCAGGGCCTCAGTCCTGGAACTGTAGGAGAGTGAGGGGAGAACAACCATGGATTTCTTGGTACCCACAGATGCCTCACTCCAGCCTGCATCCATCCATCCCACAGCCCAGGGGTCTTAGGGCCCAAAAGGCAGCCTTGGTCCTGCTAAGTGCCTGTCTGGTGGCCCTTTGGGGCCTGGGGGAGCCACCAGACTACACTCTCAAGTGGTTGGTGCTCCACCTGGTCTCCCAGCAGATGGGACTGCTGATCAAGGGAATCTGCAGTCTGGCCGAGGAGCTGTGCCACGTCCACTCCAGGTGACTCCCTGAAGTACCTCCTGCCCCTCTCTGGTTGAGCTGGGCTGGAGTCTGGAACTTGCATGTCACCTGCAGGTACCACGGCAGCTACTGGAGGGCTGTGCGGGCCTGCCTGTGCTCCTCCATGCGCTGCGGGGCCCTGCTGCTGCTGTGCTGCTATTTCTACTGCTCCCTCCCAAACATGGCTGACCTGCCCTTCACTTGGATGCTTGCTCTCCTGGGCCTCTCACAGGCACTTAACATCCTCCTGGGACTCCAGGTATCACATACAGGGAGGTGGAGGATCTGGTTGGGTGGAGGTGCGGCTATTGTGACCTGCTCTGAGCTCAGTACTGGGAATGGGATCAGTTTAGAAGCTGACCCTTGGACTAGAGCCTAGAATGGTCTGGGTTCAGCAATGGCAGAGAAGGGAGCCAATTGGCAGGAGGTTGGGAAATCTTGGGGGAGGAGTGCTCTCGTTATCCTTCATGGAGGTCCTCAGGCCCCACCCTGCTGTCCACAGGGCCTGGCCCCAGCAGAGGTCTCTGCAATCTGTGAAAAAAGGAACTTCAATGTGGCTCATGGGCTGGCCTGGTCATATTATATTGGATACCTGAGGCTGATCCTGCCAGGTGGGCCGTCCTCTATGCCCCCATTTCTAGATCTACAAGACAGACAGTAAGATACGCAACCTTGTTTCCAGAAGTCACTATATTTTTCAAAGCATTTTCTTTTTCTTTCCCCAAGAGTTCTCAGTTGCTATTTATTTTTCCAAAACTTTATTTATTTATTGCTGTTGGGAGTATAGTTGCTTTACAATGTTGTTAGTGTCTGCTGTACAATGAATTAAATCAGCTATGTGTATACATATATCCCCTCCCTCTTGGGCCTCCCTCCCACGCCACCCCCATTCTACCCGTCGAGGTCATCACGGAACACAGATTTGAGCTTCCTTCAAAGCATTTTCAGTCTAACAAACCATATGATTCCAAAAGCGATCTTATAGGCTTGAAGGCTATTACTATTATGCCTGGTTTGCAGGAAGAAATTCGGGGCTTAGATCCATTAAGGGACTTGTCCCAAGTCACCCATGAATTCTTTCAATAAATATTTTCTGCAAGCTGTATGCCCTTCATTTACAGTTTCTCTTTTAATTCACATCCCCTGGAGAAGGGAAAGGCTACCCACTCCAGTATTCTGGCCTACAGAATTCCATGGACTCTATAGTCCATGGGGTGGCAAAGAATAGGACACGACTGAGCGACTTTCACTTTCACTTCTGTGAGGACAGGATAATCATCACCCTTGTTTTAGAGTTAAGAACATCAGAGATGTTCTGAGAGATAAAGTGACTTGTCCAAAGTCACACACCTTAGCTATAGGAGGAAGCAGAATTCGAACACAGGCCTGTCCAGACCCTGGACCCTTGACTACCCCACTGGAAACTTACAAATCGCATCTCATTCTTCTAACTTGCTGGCCAGGGCTGTGGTTCTCCCCCATCTCATGGCTGCCTTTGCTAGACAGCAGGGCTTCAGCTAGAGGTCTAGTTCAGTGCACCTGGGGTTGCTGGGCATGGCAACTCCCAGGGATCTGCCTGCCTTTCAGAGCTCTGAAAGCTGTAGTGGGAAAGAATGGGGCTAACAGAAATCTGGACAAAGGTCAAGTGAGGGGGAGAAAGGGGTGGTGGGAGTAGGTGAAACATTATTGCCTAATGCTCTGCCTCTCCTGGCCCCCCAGGCAATGCCTGTGGGCTGGCCCCCCAGGGCTCTTGCACCCACACAGTGAGGGCAGCAAGGGCCTGCATCTCTGTCCTGAGTTTGTTGGGAGACAGAGTTGGTGGAAATGACTTTTTGGACCTCTCCACCCTAGGGTTCCGGGCCCGGATCCAAATTTACAATCAGTTCCACAACAACACGCTACAGGGTGCAGGGAGCCACCGGCTGCACATCCTCTTCCCATTGGACTGTGGGGTGCCTGACGACCTGAACGTGGCTGACCCCAACATTCGCTTCCTACATGAGCTGCCCCAGCAGAGTGCCGACCGTGCTGGCATCAAGGGCCGGGTTTACACCAACAGCATCTATGAGCTTCTGGAAAATGGGCAGCGGGTGCGTGTGCAGGGAAGCAGGTGGCACTGGGAAGGGGTCAGGCCTAGAGACTCAGAACTCCGAGCCCTGGCCAAGCCGTGATGAAAATTCACTGCCCTTCTCTGTGCCTCAGTTTCTCTGATCAGTCCCAGGGCTGGGCAAAATTAGGTTCTGAGTGATGATGATTAAGTAACATTTATTTATTTATGACCGTATCGTGAGGCTTGAGAGATATTAGTTTTCTGACCAAGGATTGAACCCTAGCATGGAGTCCTCACCACTGGACCACCATGGAATTCCTAGTAACATTTATTGAGCACTTATTACAAGCCAGATGCTCTTCCAGGTGCTTCATCTGACCACCTCATGGAATCCTCACCACCACTCTGTGGTGTAGGGACTGTTATGACCCCTGCTTTGTAGAAGAGGACACTGAGACTCAGAGAACCAGGGCGGAAGTGGACGATTTCACCCTGAGTATACCATGCTCTGGAACATAAAGCTGCCCAGATGAAGATCGAGAGAATGTCTGAAGGATTTCATGTAGGCTGTGGGGAACCCAAGCAGAGTTGAACCCAGAGTCCAGTCCCCGGACTTGACATCCAGCTGAAGTAGTTGACAGCCTAGACGAAGGATCTGGGAAGGGTAAATTTAATGCAGTCCCTGGCTGTGATTTTAGGAGTGGGGTTCACAGGCAAAGGTCATCGACCCCATCCGGTGGCCACCTCCCAGACTCCACCCCTACAGATTGAGCAGTGGAGTCCAGATTCTGTCTGCCTGGCCTCTGGCTGAGTCTTATCTTCCTTTTACCTCCTCCAGGCAGGCGTCTGTGTCCTGGAATATGCCACCCCCTTGCAGACCCTGTTTGCCATGTCACAGGATGGCCGAGCTGGCTTTAGCCGGGAAGATCGGCTGGAACAAGCCAAACTCTTCTGCCGGACACTTGAAGACATCCTGGCAAATGCCCCTGAGTCTCAGAACAACTGCCGCCTCATTGTCTACCAGGGTAAGGGGGTGACAAGCTGAAGGACAGGAAGGGTTGGGGGCCTCAAGGGCCTCCCAGGGGGTCAGCAGGAGATAGGACAGTCCTCAGCCTTCCTGAGTGGTCAGGGCATTCAAGCCCTGCCCCTGTCTCCCTTGAAGAAGGTCCTCTCTCCCCACCATGGGACACCCAATGGCTTTCTGAGGTCTTTGGCTATGGGTCCTGGGTGGAGCATGAAGAGGTGGCTCCAGGGGTCTCTTCCTTCATCTAGAGTGCCAGAGGAAGCAGATAGCCCCCAGCCACCCACCAAGACACCAGGACTGCAGCCTCAGCAGTGTCACTCCCTTGCTCTGTGACCTTAGGCAGGTCTCTGTCCCTTTCATCTCTAATGTATCATCTCTAAAAGTAGGAGAGTAGAATTCTCTTGTCTCTAAAACCACTGCTGGCTCTAGGATTTCATGAAACTCCAGTCCCAATGGCTAGGGGTGGGGAGGAGGTGGCAGAAGGAGGGTTGGAGGAGACCCCCAGCAAGTCCTCTGGGTGTGCTGGAGTGGGTGTGTGTGAGGCCTTCACCCCCCTACACATTCCCCTCCTCATTCCAGAACCTGCAGAGGGAAGCAGCTTCTCCTTGTCACAGGAAATTCTCCAGCACCTTCGGCAGGAGGAAAGGGAGGTTACCATGGGTAGCACAGAGACCTCAGTGATGCCCGGTTCCTCTGTACTGTCCCAAGAGCCTGAGCTCCTCATCAGTGGCCTGGAAAAGCCTCTCCCGCTCCGCTCGGATGTCTTCTGAGGCCCCAGTCACCTTTCCTGAGCCCCTGGCCAACCCTGAGACTCTGAAAGGATTTCTTTCTTCAGCAGCTGGAGGCCTGCTGCTGCTGCTGCTAAGTCGCTTCAGTCGTGTCTGACTCTGCGCGACCCCATAGACGGCAGCCCACCAGGCTCCCTTGTCCCTGGGATTCTCCAGACAAGAATACTGGAGTGGGTTGCCATTTCCTTCTCCAATGCATGAAAGTGAAAAGTGAAAGTCAAGTCACTCAGTCGTGTCTGACTCTAGTGACCCCATGGACTGCAGCCTACCAGGCTCCTCTGTCCATGGGATTTTCCAGGCAAAAGTACTGGAGTGGGGTGCCATTGCCTTCTCTGTTCAGTACTTTAGATATTTCAAATATATAGATATGTATGTTAGTGTCTAAAGAGAGTACATACAGCTGAGATGTGGGAGATGATATTTATACTTGACCGAAGAAGGCTGCTTAATGAATTTGGAGGGTTTTCTGTTTGTTTGTTTTTTAAGTAAAAAGTTTGATACCACTAATGCCCTCATTTTTATGAGCCTCCAGGTCCAGTTTAATTATCATTTCTTCCTTCCATAGTCCAGTGATTTTTCTTTTTGTAGTGATTAATATTTGAAGCAAGCCAACAAATCATTCTGAATTAAACTTTAAGTTAATAAAGTTTCAATTCATGAATTTTCCAAACCAACATAAAAATTCATATTTTCCAGAGCTTAGTAATATAAAACTTTAGAAGTCACATGTAAAAAACTTACTGCAAAGACCTAATGGAGATATGGAGAAAGGTAGCAAATGAAACCAGAGATGTGAATCACGTTAAAAACTGCATATGCGTTGGGACTGAGTCTTGAAGGGATAAATGTATATAAAGCATTAAAAACTAGTTTCAACATTAATTTTCCATTTGTGGAATGTAGAACTTGTAGTTTAACCATAAATTTAAATTAGCTATTCTGAAATAGACATATTAGTTTTTAGTGAAAGATTTCTAACAGCCAGAAACACCACCATCAAAAGGTGCTATAGATGCTGGATCCTTATATTTTTATCTCACTTTACAGGACACAGGAAAAAGGGCATTTAGGGAAGAAAAAGGATATTTTGGCTGCAGAAAGGGAAAGCTGCAGTAATATAATCAATTTGTAATTAAGGAACAATCCTTACTTAGCCTAGTAGAAAATAATATTTTAGAGTTTAATAAACATTGATTGTCCTTGGTTTATTATTGTTTTTTTTTCTTTATTTTACAAAAATACTTACCACAGAACACCATACAAAATGGTAAAACTGGATAGATAAACCTGAATTCTTTGTGGCTCAACATGCTATAATAAAAAGATTTCTGCCCTCTCAGAGAAGGTCCTTGGACTTGACATTTCAAGATGAATCCTGTGACCTTGGGCAAGTTGTTTTACCTCTCTGAGCCTCAGTGTCCTCATCTATGAAATGGGATTATAATCATTGCCCTATATACCTCACAGGGTAGTTATGAGTAGTATGGCTGTATAGGTTTTCTGCAAACTCTAAATGCCAGGTCAGGGGCTTCCCTGGTAGCCCAGTGGTTAAGAATCCATCTGCCAACGTCGGGGATGTGAGTTTGATCCCTGGTGTGGGAAGATTCCACATGCTTCAGAGCAGCTAAGCCTGTACTCCACAACTACTGAGCCTGTGCTCCAGAGCCCGTGAGCCACAACTATTGAGCATGTGTGCCACAACTACTGAAGGCCATGCCTAGAGCCTGTGCTCTGCAACAAGAGAAGCCACCGCAATGAG
This sequence comes from Bos javanicus, assembly GCF_032452875.1. Lineage (NCBI taxonomy): Eukaryota > Metazoa > Chordata > Mammalia > Artiodactyla > Bovidae > Bos > Bos javanicus. The sequence goes on along the minus strand of NC_083874.1, from coordinate 50,259,240 downwards.
AAGCCCATGCACTGCAACTAAGAATAGCCCCTGCTCTCTGCAACCAGACAAAGCGTGTATGCAGCAACAAGGACCCAACACAGCCAAAATAATAATAAATAAATGAAAAAATCCTTAAAAAAATAAAAAATGTAAACTTATTATAAGGTCATATTTACTTATTATAAATAAGGTAAATTTAAGGGATCTTCCAGGTGTCCTCCATTGGATGCTCAGACCTACCCTCCACCTCTCCTCTGTCCTAGGATGGCATCAACAGGCACCCTCGCCCTCTGACTTCTGGTCACATTCAGACAATGGGAAGCCGCAGTGAGAGAAGGGAGTGGAGGGGGGTGAGGCTGGGATATTTATTCTCCCATGTCCCTCCCAGGAGTTTCAAGGTCACTGTGGGCTCTCTTCATCTCTAGACCTAAAGGATCCTTTCAGTAACCCTGTCTATCTCCAGGTTTCATTAACTTGCTCCTCCCCATCCCTCTTCAGGCCTGACGATGGTACTGCCATCTCACTGATGCTCACCTGGAATGCTCCCTCTCACTTGTGGTTTCCTTATACCTGCCCTTTCTAAATAATCCCCTTTAATTTTTATTAAAATTTTTTTAAATTACAAATAAAAAAAAATGTTTTGGCTGCATCACACGGCATGTGGGATTTTAGTTCGCTGACCCAGGATTGAACCTGAGTCCCATACAGTGGAAGAACAGAGTGTTAACCACTGGACTAACAGGGAAGTTCTTAAGTAGTCCCCTTTTTAAACACTCTTCAGGTTATTTATTTGAGTATGCCATCTTTTTCTGGCCAGTCTCTGATACAGCGGTTGCCCTTTATTACAGTGTCCGAATCTGCTTGCACACAGTTCCTTACATGCCTCCTCGTACTAGCTCAGGGCCGTAGGATAGTGGCCATCATTTCAATGTAGACAGAGCCCACCAGTCAGGCTGAGAGCATGGAGCTGGGAAGCATCCCACTTCACCTGGCCGTTCAATGTCCTGTCTTCAGTGGGTGACTTGGGGGAGAGGGAGGGACCTGAGCCAGCACAGAGATGCCATAAGGAGTAAACACAGCTGTGTCCTGGGCAAAGGGACTACTCAAAGAAGCAGTGGCTACTGAATAAATGTCCCCGGATGAGACTCCCCTGAATAAGGCGGAGGAGAGTTTGTGTGAGGTGATGGGATATACTCTGGAGATCTTGGACAACACAGCTGGCTACTCACCTGCTACACTTTGTGCCATCATTGTTAGAACTGATCCACTGCGGCAACCACTGTGGGGGCAAAGTTGCCCCCATCTGGGAGGCCAGACAGCCTATTTCTGCCACTTCCATCCATTCCACCCAAGACTTATTCCCTCTCTCCCATCTTTGTTTTTATCACAAATGCTCAATATGAATTTCTGAGTACAGCATTACTATGGAAAAAAACTCCACAGAGACACACATTTGTCAGAAGCAACCCACTGCCCCCAAGGATGACAGAGCCAAGGGAGTGAAGGGGAAACAGTCCCCACCCCTCCCCCACTGTGCCAGCCATTCTGCCCCTGAGGATCCCCCAACATCACATCAGTCACTCCAATACCTAAAAATCAGCCCAATAAGATCTTTACCTACCCACCCAGCCCCCAACATGGTGCCCAGACTGTGAAGTCTGCCAGTCCCAGGTTCAAGGCCTGACTCTACCACTTAGTACCTGGGTCCTGCTGCGGTCTTGATATCCCCAAATGTAAATGGGGATAACAGTGGCTCCTCCTCCTCCTAAGGCTGTATGAGGAGTAAACATTACAATATCTGTAGGTCCACAGATGAGCCTGGAGCCCAGCACATAATGGGCCCACAAGAAGGAGCAACTATTAACATTATAGCTGCCTCTTACCAATCCCAGTGGAGGCCAGTCCTCTGCACACATTAGTCTCTGTTCCTCTTCATCTGTTATTTTCCAGAGTCCTTGATTGTGCTGGGGTATTTCCGAGGGCAGTCCCCAAGGTTGACTTGTTGCACTCAGGCATTCCCCAGAGTAAAGTCCAGAAGTCCCTCCACAAATGTCTGTCTGCATGTTCTTGACTGCACAAGTCAAGTGAAGTTCAAGGGTGTCCAAGGAAGGGAAGCCTTTCCAGAGAGCCATTGAGAGGCTCAGCTCTGCCTTCCCTGCCTCCTGCATCTTCCCAACTTCCATGTCCCTCCTTCTGCAGGAACCTCCACTCCTTCATTTCCCCAGACAACCTCCACAGACCTCCTTTTCCTTTCCTGTTTTCCTACCAGCTGGAAGGTTCTGGATCTGGGAAATGTCCTGTGGTAACTTCTAGACTGGTTCCAACAGGCCAACTCACACAGAAAGTGGGAGGTAATGAAAGCCCCCCAATTTCCCCTACCCAATCCTGGGAAAGTGAGATAGAGTCTTGCCCCAAGATGGTGGAGGTAATTCAAAAACAACTTGGGAATCTACAAGTGGGCTCCCTAGATGGCATCAGTAGTAAAGAACCCTCCTGCCAACGCAGGAGACGTAACAGACGTAACAGATATCGATCCCTAGGTCGGGAAGATATCCTGAAGGAGGGCTTGGCAGCCCACTCCAGTATTCTTGCCTGGGAAATCCCATGGACAGAGGAGCCTGGAGGGCTAGAGTCCATCAGGTTGCAAAGAGTTGAACATGACTGAACCGACTTAGCGTGCACACATGCAAGTGGTGCTTAGGGCTTTTAGGGCCCTTGGAAGTTGGCAAGGCCGGGGACCTGACAGCCAAAGCTCAGTTAGTGAAGGGCAGTGGATCTGCCTTCCTTTCCTGAGTCCCAGAGAAGGCAGACCCCTAGGTTCTTTGACTTGGCTCTCTCTGGTTGCCCTCACAGGACCTGGGGGCTATGGGGACAGGGCCTCCACCAGGAACCTCTGACATCCTTACACAAGGGTGGGGTGGATGGTGGAATCTCCCCAGCTGAACTCACTTTGACACCAAAAGGGGAGATAAGGAGTGGAGGAGGGAGTAGGAATTCAGAGGAGGAGGTTCAGGGGTCTGATGCTTCCTGAAGAGAAGGGGGTAGGTTTGTTAGGGTGGCTTTGGGCACTGGGAACGCTCACAGCAGCGTGTTTCTGGGCAGGGCTCTCAAGTTTCTTCTATTATTTTGGTCCTCACAGGGCTTCTTCTACAAATACTCTGCTGAGAGGGCAGCTCCAGTGAGTCCAGCTGTGCCCTTCTGAAGCTCTGAGGCCCAAGCCCTGGTTTGCTTTTGCCCTACTTCTCTGTCCGGGCTTCCCAGGTGGCTCAGTGTGTAAAGAACCCACCTGTAACTCAGGAGACATAGGCAGTCTCGAGTTCTTTCCCCAGGTTGGGAAGATCCCCTGGTGGAGGGCATGGCAACCCACTCCAGTATTCTTGCCTGGAGGATCCCGTGGAAAAAGGAGCCTAGTGGGTGATAGTCCATAGGGTCGCAGAGTCGACACAACTGAAGCAACTTAGCATGCACTATTCTGTCCAGTTTCTTGTTCTGACACAGCTGAGGCCAACTTTCCAAAGTCTCCCTCCTACAGAAACGTGACTTCATTGATGCTGAACCTGGGCCCATCTGGCACAGGGCGGGAGTCAGGGCCCGGAGGTTCCTGCTGGGGGTCTTCATGACTGTCCTGATGGCCCAGCACGCGCCAGCGGATGAGGTAGATGCCGCCCTCTGGCTTTGGGGATGGTGGCTCTGTGGTGAGAGTGGCATGGCCTTTGTGCAGCCTTGGCCCAAAGTGGACCGCCACCACGATACAGACTGCCAGCAAGACAAAGACAGCGACGATGATGGTAAGCAGGGGCAGCCCGACCACTGGACGAGGGTCCCAGGCCCCACCCAGCACCTCCGGAAGCTGCTTCTGGGGCTCCTGCCCTGCTGAGCCATTGACAGTTGGAGAAAGCCATGGATGGTGGCCAGCCTGCGAGGGAAGCGGTAGAGGGAGAGAGTGACATGGGCATGTACACACAGAGAAAGACCAAGCTAGAGAGAGATAGACACCCAAAGGGAACTGAGAGAGGGACAAACAGACAGAGACAGAGAGACAGTAAAGACATGGTGAAATAGAAAGAGATGGCAGAGACAGAAAAACATAGAGATAAATACATAGCAATAGATAGAATGAAAGAAAGAGACAAGGGGATACAGAGAAAATGAGGAAGATACAAGGAGAGAGAGAGATAAAGAGATAGAAATGAAGATAAATACAGAGAACAGAGGGGACAAAACAGAGATCAGGAGACAAAGTCATTCAGAAAGGGACAAAGAGAGGGGCTTTATTACAGCCTAGCATATAAAGTTTATCCTTCCTTCCCCCACCAAGTCCTCTCCCACTGATCTCTCTTCCCAGGTCTCTAGCAAAATTCCTAAATACATCTAATGTCTTGGGTCAGGAGTCCTAGCACATTTTGGACTGCTCTCCCTTGTCTTGGCCAGGGGTCAGTGAGCAACTATTCCTTTCAGTCCCGGGAAAAGGGAGTCATTGTGTCCAGCTTCTTAGGTTCCCACTACTCCCCACCCACATGGTAGGAAGAAGGCTGGACTCCAGGGGAGGGAGAGAGGAAGAGGAGGCATGAACCCCAGAGGCTTGGGGGAGGTAAGATCTATACCTCACCCCATAATATCCACTTCCGGATCAGGTTGTGGTGGGCGCTGTAGGTTATGGAACACTCACAGGGGATTCCTGGTTCCGTCCAAGATGGACTAAGGAGACCCCCTGCCAGCCTCTATCTCTTTCAGGGTCCCAGCATTCTTCTGCCTAAAGCTGGGGGTCATGATCCCTACCTCTGTCTGTCTCTACCCTGCTAAGTATTGGGTGGTGATGGGGTTTACTATCAAGGTAGCAAATCTCCAAACCATAGGCCCCAGAGCTGGCAAGGTTATCACAGGCTCAAGAAGCTGTCCCCCTGGTCTTCCCTTCCCCAGCTGGACCATAAGGAGCAGCCCTTGGGATGGAGACCCTCCCCTAACTCTAAGCCTCAGCCTGGCCATCCCCATGGGTAGGCAACTGGGGTCCAGGGGGGGTTGGCCAGTAAAAACCCACTCCCTTTAGTTCCTGAGTCACATTGTCCACCCCACCCATCCCCAGCACCTGTCCTTTGGCATCTTTAAAGCTTAATACCTACCTCACCTCCCCTGCTTGAAAGTCTTGCGCTCTCTAGGGCCCTGGCCACAGAGCTCCCAGGGTAGGGGGTGGGGAAGCAGTTCCGGATGTACAGGGGGAAAAGGGAAGCAGAGGCTGGTGCAAGACTTGGAGCCCTTGATTGCGGGAGTCTCACCAGCCTGGCAGAAGAGGGTGAGCTGAGAATCTACCTGATGCATTGTCCGGCTGTGCAAGGCTCTCTTGGGACTGGCGGCCAGCCGGGCAAAGGAGAGCCGGTTGCCTCAGCTGGGTCCCTACCCGGAGCTGCCACGTCTATGGGGCTTACAGGGCACACACCCTCTGCGCACACACCCTCACCGCTCTCTCCCGCGCTTTCACTTCCTTGAACATCTGGACTACCCTGGGCCTGGCCCTCAACTCTGACAGTGCTTTGATCTTACTCCTAGGCCCCTCCTTTCACGTCCCCTGCCACCTTCAGGAGCTTGAGTCTGCCTGCTCATCTCTCCTTCACCGGATCCCAAGCACTTGCTCTAACCCCGCCCCCGCCCCCAAGCCTGCCGGCTGTACATCCCAACTGATTCCCTGAAGTCATTATCCTTTGATTTTTTTTTTTAAGCAATTTCTCAAGCACACTGAAAAGTACAGACTATAATATACTAAGTCTCTCTGGTCCAGTCACCAGTTCTGTTCATCTCAATAGTCTGTCACATTTATTTCAAAGAATTTTAAGAACGAAAACATTACAAATGGAAGCTTCACTCCTTACCCCTTCCCTCCTTCTCACCCTAGGGATAATCATCTTGTTGAATTTGATATTTATCATTCCCATGCAAGGCATTCTTCTCTCTTTGTGCTTTTTCTTCTTTGGTTTTTACAAGTATGAATTCTGTTATGTCTGTTTGCATTTGTCTATAACTTAATTTGTGAATGTGTGTGCTTTAATGCTTCTGAGTTACAAGAAGTGCCCACTAATTTTGCCTCTCTCTGGAAACAGTTTTTTTTTTAATGTATTTATTTGGCTGGGCCAGGTCTTAGTTGCACCATGTGGGATCTAGTTCCCCGACCAGGGATTGAACCCAGGCCCCCTGCACTGGGAACATAGGGTCTTAGCCACTGGACCACCAGGGAAGTGCCCCTGGAAACAGTTTATAAAGGATAACTTTTGGTTCCCAACTAACTCCATAGGACCAGCCATCCCTCAATCTGTTCCTCACTGTGCAGCCACCACCCTTTATTCTAGTTTGGAGACCAGGAGACCCCCTAGGAACTCCTCTCACCCTGTGATCTGATCCCAGAAGGTAAGCCTCCTGATTTCTTGTCTCTCAGCCCAGCTGCTACACATGCTGATTTTTAGGGACTCCACTCAACCTCCAAGCTCCCTTAAGCTCTGGTCACTGGGTTTCTGACTTGACCTGCAGAGTGAGTACAACTGGCTGGCTGGACGCTAAGGACAGGGTGCTGCTGGAGCACAGGGAACAATGGACCCCAACACGAGGGGAGGGCTGAGGGAGGGATGCTTAGAACGTGGTCCTTTAGTTTTTCTATGCAGAGTAACAAGAATGTTGTAATACCTCCCTGAAAGATGCAAGGAGTCCCAGCTGGATCTGGAGGCCTGAGGAGGGAGAGGTGCGTAGAGGATTCAGAGTCTACAGAGGGTGGGCGGCTGAGCTTTAGGGCTCAGTGAGACAGAGTGATACTCCAAGAAAATCTCTGGGTGGTGTGTGGAGGGATAGATGGACCCCTGCAGAGGGGAAGAGAGGGGGTGCGGGGCCAGGTCGCCATCACTGGCTTTTGTGCCCAGGTCCTGGCGGAGACCACGTGGCCCTAGCCAAGGCCACAAGGAGCCTGGGCGCAGGCGCTGCGCTGTTTGGGCCTTACATCCTCAGCTGGGCTGCCTGACTGAGCAGGGCCCCTGGAGCCAGTCCCAATCTGTTTCCTTCTATTCTTTGACAGGAAGCTCCTGGAGAGCCAGCCCCCACCCCCCACCCCGCCCCAGCAGTCCCTCTCTCTTCTCCACTATGGACAGAGCTTCCACTCAGAGGCTGCCTGCCGGTTGCAGACCAAGCTGACATGGGGAGTGTCAGAGAAACGCAGCTGCGCTGGGCCATCCTGGGCTTCCTCCTGCTCCAAGGTAAGAGGCACCCACCACCATCCTTCAGCAGTTCTTCTCCAGTGGCCAGCAGTTCTGGGCGCCTGTCCCTCCTTTGGGACACGCACAGCACGCAGGCTCTCCATCCAGGGCTTCACTCTCCCAGAGGGAAATTCCAGAGCCTTGTCATGAAGCGGATTACTTGGATGGGGAGCTGGTCATTCCCAGGCAGCAGTAAAATAGAGATATTCTTAAATGCTTTGGTGGGAAACTTTCCAGGGAGAACTGGGTCCCCCAGAGAGGCTGGCCCCCTGAAATGTGGGAAGTGACTGTCTTGGTGTGAGGTTCAAGCTGGAAAGCTCCCCCCAGGCTGTCCTAGCACAAAATGGTCTGTACCTTGGGCTTCACAGGTGATCTTTTTTCTTCTTTCATATGAGGAATAACAACCTAGGATCTCCAATTATTGACTTTACAGTCAAATCACAGCAATGAAGACTCAGGTTAGATAGAAAGAACTATTTGCCTAAGAAACTGTACACATTTCATCTAGGGGGCCAGATGAAATCATCCCCAAAAGAAATGACTTGGGAACAACACATCTCAGGGCTCTGGTAGCTTATGACTTACGAGGTAGCTCATAAGGGGTCTTCTAATTAGGGAGCAATTGCTGGGAATCATGAGAAATCCAGGAGATTCTGACTCACAGGGCAGAAACTTCCCTTTGGTCATCCCCTCCCCACCCCCACTCCACCCTCCACAAGCCCTCCGCCGAGGATTTAGGAGCATGTGCTCAAAGCAGCAGAAGGAAGTTCTAGAGTATTTGGATGGGGAGGGGAGGGAGGATGGTTTTTTTTTGGTGGTGGGTGAGAGGGCCTGAGTACTCCAACAGTCTGTCTCCTGGAGAGGTCAGACATGTCTCTGAAAGCCCAAAGACTGAGTGTAAAACTCTGATCATCCCAATCCTATGCCTGCCGACCCCCTCCCAGGAGGACAGAGTCACTCACTTGACCTGAGGCTCGGGGACTAGGTGGTTGTAGAAACTGCAGAAATGGCAGAGGAGGAAATGAAAAAGTGAGACTCATGAGGGGACATTTTCACAAAGCTAGGCTTCTCCCAGCTTCCCCACCTGCCTTCCTGCCCCAAGCAAGCACCAGGGCTGGGAATGTCCTTAGTTTTTCTGCCTGAACCATGAGCACCTTTGAGTATCCTAACCGCTCCTCCCAGGATCTCAGAGCGCTCACTCTTGTCTTCTTTGTTGGATTGGAGAATCTTTCGAGGATATTCAGGCTCACAGAGAGACTTGACTGTGGAGACACAGATTCAGGGCAGACTTGAAACTTAGAGGATTAAAGAGAAGGGGCAAAAATTAAAATGTCCAGAATTTCTTGAGCATGAGCTGTCAGGAACTATGTTAAGTGCTTTGTGTGCATTTTCTTATCCTCACAACCACTTGTGGGCTACTAAAATCACTTGCATTTTAAAGAAAACTGAGGCCCAGGTCAGACAGTAAGTGACAGAATCAGGGCTTGAACCCAAGACCATCAGTCTACAAAATCCATGATTTTAACTACTTAACTCTGCTGCTGAGGAACATAGTGTGGTGGTGGTCAAGACAGAGAGGAGAGAGGCTAGAAGGGAATGAAGCAGGTAGGAATAAGGGAGAGGACACAAGAAAATAAGAAATCCCTGTGGTCAGTGTTCTTCCAGTTCTGCATGCCCAGTGGCCTGAGGCACCTCCGCCTGTAGGAACACAAGCTCCCCAAGTCCCTCCTCTCCTCAGTGAGGAATCCACTGTTGACACAGTGTTCTGGTTGGAGGAGGGGAGACGGTAGACAAAGAGAGAGCAGGTCACTGCTAGTTGGAGCTTGTGACTTTGAAACTCCTTCTAACTAGTTTTGCTTCTAGAAAAGTGCAAGAAGGCAGTGAACTGTGCCTTCCCACTAAAAACCAAAGTTATAACTTTCTAGAACTAAGATGGTACCTTAGATATGCTCGATCAATAACTGATAGATTGATCTATCTGATATATGTCTATCAATTACTGATAGACATGCCTCAGATTGAAAGGGTTCGCCCAGGGTCAGCTGGGAAGAGTTCTCTCTAGGCTGGGGCACCTAGAAGCTTTAGCTCCCCGCTTGACACCCCCACCCAAGGAGGGAATGGGGCTATGAGAGATGGTGACCTGGAAAAACGTGGCCCAGTCTTTGGGCAAGCTTGGGCTTGGAAGCAATTAATTCCTCTCCATCTGAGTGATAGCCTCACGGAAAAAGGCAGTGGTTAAAGAAAATAAACAGACCAGCAGGCTGTCCCAGGCTGGGCGGGCCCCTGGCCCTTAGCCGCCTCTGTTCACCCGGGCCCCGGGGCTTCCAGGCCTGGTGCTTCCCTATTGACGAGGGGCCGAGGGAGCAGGAGGCCAGGCCAGTGGCTGCAGTCCCTGCCCAGCCAGTGGAGGACGGGAACCCAGCTGGGCGGCTCCACTTCCCCACGATGTTTTCCTTTCACATTGTTCACAGGTTTCAGGAATGATTTCATTGTGGAAAATGAGCAAAGAGGTTCCACACACACAGGGGACACATGTATGGGCACACCAGCACACACGGCCTCTGCGTGGAGGCCCACAAGCACACACGTGTACGTACAGAAAAGGGAACGAGGGCTTGTGACCGGGGCCTCCTGATAATTGCTCCTCCCTGGGTTTGGCCAACAGTGACCATTTCCAAAGTAGCCTATACCTGTTAGAGTACACTGGTTGCTCATTCTAGAATTTCCTTGCTTCCCGTGTGTACCTCAGAACTTGCTTCCTTTGTAGGCCCCCCCTCCAGCAGGAGGGACAGAGAGACAGCCCAGACACCAAGCCCAGCCCCTAACTCCATCTTATTCACCACATCTTTTCATCCCCTTCCCTTGGGGCAAGGCCAGGATGACAGCATTCACAGAAAAGGAATGGCTCTGCAGCACTGTAGGGAGACCTAAATGAGAGGCCTGAGTTCTGGGTCTTTGTCTAAACGTGTCCTGTCACTGGCCCTCTGTCCTCGGACATATTGCTAATTTGAAACAACCTTCCCCTGGATTCATGTCAGGTTTGTATGTAACCCATGTGGGGTTGAAGAGACCGGAAAGGACTTTGGGACACTGAACCATGAAGTGGTGGTGACAGTGCGACTGAGTCACAGAGGAAGCCGGCACCACGAGCTGGAGTCACATCCTCTAGCCCTCTGCCAGGCTGTCTGCCTTCTAGCACAGGGGGCTGGAAGCCAAAAGGCCTGGGTTCCTCTCCAGGGTGCGCACTGGGCAGAAAGCTCGCCAAGCTAGTCTGTATGTTCGCCTTTCTCTTGCCGGCCGCAGCTTCCAGCTGCGTCATTCAGGGCTGGGTGCTTAGGAAAGAAGAGCTCCAGGCCCGTTTTGCAGTAATCTCTCACATGCCTTGAGAGTGGAGAGAGATGGATGCTTGGGTGGTGGATGGGGTAGGGAGAAAAGTCTAGAAAACACCAGCTTAGCGAAGAAGAGAGGGAGACAGAGCAGTCAGAGGCAGTGGACCCTCAGTCTCAGATGATCTGTTTCAGGAGCCTTCAGCAGTCAAAGTTCAACCACACAGCCAGCTTCCCCTGAAACAAGTGAGTGTGGCTGCCGAGTGGCCAAGCCTGCCCCTTGCCCTCTCCCCAGCCCTTAGACCTGCTTGGAGCCCAAGGGTTCTTGGGTGGGCTAGGGAGCGTGGTGGCATCACCAAACCTGCCCAGCCTCCAACTGCCCTCCGCCTATATTTGCAGGTCCTTCCACAGAGGCCAACAGCTTAAGCCCTCTGTCCGGCACCTGGACCACAGGTACCCCGCTGCTCAGGTTATAGATGTCATCCAGACAGGGTCCAACAAGGAGGCAGACACGGAGTCTGCTCTAAAGGACAATACAGAGTAGTAGGGGACCAGACAAGTAAATAGGACCCCACATTGACAGTTAGGAGGCGGGGAAGGGTCACGATGGGCATAAGCCAAAGGTGCTATGGGAACCCAGGCAACATCAACCCCTTCAGATGTAGGGCCAGACATCCCAGACTGAGTGGTCTCTGAAGCTGAGGCCCAAAAAGAAGTCAGTCAGATGGAGGCTGTGGGTTGGAGGGCGGTAGGGCATACCGCAGACAGAGGGCACTGCAAAGGTAAAGGCCCAGAGGAACTGAAGGCAGGTTTGGGACTAAAGGGCCTCGCTGGTCACATGCTGGCTGAGGCCCTAAGCAGGCCACATGCGCTTCCTAATCTGCAGCAGCATCAGAGACGCCCTCACAGTTCTCCACGGAAGCCGTGACTCTGAGTTCAAGCACCGTGGCTGATCACTTGCCGTCCTCTCCGGGACCGACTTCGTCCCAGTCACAGAAACACACGTCAGGACTCAGTGAGTACCCAGGGCTGGGGGTGGAAAAACACCGGGTCATGTCTGACTGAATTCCTTCTTCCTTGTTCAGGAGGCCCAGGGTCCTGCCCCACAATGAGGGTTCACACCAGGGTCCACACCAGTGGTACCCTGCTTTGGGAGACAACTAGAGCTTCCTGGGGCTGAGGGTGGGGAGAATGGAGCTAGGAATGGGTCACAGTGAAGGTAAAAGGAGCCTGGACTCAGAATTAATAAAGACATAGATGGGATAAGTGGCGGGGAGCGGGGGTAAGAAAATGCAAAATGATGGAAAGGAAGGCATAAAGGGTTGGGAAAGGGCTACACGCTTCTCAGGGCAGGTTGGCCTTCACCTGGCAATATGGGAGAAAACCAGGAGTGGGTGGGTGCCTTCCATCTGGGCCCTGTTTTATGGTGCAGGCGCTGATGTTCCGAGCAGTGGCAGGAGCAGCGACAGCATGAGTGGAGGTATGTCCTGTCTGTGCTCACAGAGCAGAGAGCCCTGACCCTTTCTCTTGTCCCAGCCCTCTGCTCTTCGAGTTTTTTAATACTTCCCACCTTATTTGGTGGGGCGGGGGGTAAGGATAAGGAAGTGGAATTGTGGAATTGCAATCAGGCCTACAGTAAATGTGTTGAAGCTGGGCAGAGATGGGCAACAGTACTGCATTATGAGAGCATCAGAAACGTGTGTCCATTAACTGGCAGCCTGACTTCTTAGGTCAGTGCCTGGGGACAAACTTCCAGTGCCCTTCCTTCCTCCCAGTTCAACATTTGGCAAAACACAGATGGCTCCCTGTGTTTTGTTTTAGGAGCCCAGTCTGACTCCCTATCTCTGCAGCCCTCCTCTGGGCCCCACGGGGGTGGTGGGAAAAGCATAATGAGGGGAAGCATCCTGAACTTTCTGAAGTCCTCTGGAACTAGGAACATGAGCAACCACAGTGCTCTTCCCGTGATCCCATGTCTCCCAGTTCTGGAGGGTGGGAGGGTGTCTCTTGTGGGAGTTCTCTCCTCAGTCCTCTACCTGGGGGAAGTGGGAAGGGACTGGCTTTCTCATGTAGGCTGAGTCAGTCCCTCCACTGATACCTCCATCCCTCCCTGCTCCTTTCTAGACACCTCTCACAATGTTACTTCCACATCACCCAACATGAGTTTTAGGACGACAGCAGACTCCACTGTCCCACCCAGCCCCACGTCAGAGACGGTGCTCACTGTGGCTGCATTTGGTGAGAGGGAGAAGGTGGGGAGTGGCGGATGGGAGGCTCATGCCTGAACTGACTTGAACTCTGGGTCTGGGAACAAAAGTTCAAATCTTGCCCATTTGTTTCAGGAGGGTTGACTGATGAAGAAGATGCTGGTGGGGAAGGAGCCTCCATTGGCCCTCCACTCAGCTCTTTTGGACTCTGCTGGACTCCATGTTCTTAAGAGAGGATGGGGTGGGCTGTGGAAGTCACTTTGGCCAGGGATACAGGCTGAGAGCGCATTCATTTGGGAGTGAAGGGGAATTCACTTTGCTCCCAGAACCTGTATAAACAGCACTCAGCTGGGAAGGGAATCTGGACTCCTGTTGCCCTCTTTTGTCCCTGCCTCTGCCTTTCCCTCACCCCACTCTTCTCCCTGTTCAGGTGTTATCAGCTTCATTGCCATCCTAGTGGTTGTGGTGATTGTCCTGGTCAGTGTGGTCAGTCTAAGGTTTAAGTGTCGGAAGAACAAGGAGTCTGAAGGTACATGCCCTGACTCTCAGGGCCCCCTTTGCCTCTCTTTGATGAGGGACCCACAGCCAGACTCTAGGCGTGGCACCCAGCCCAGAATTGAGGGAAGGAACAGCACGCAGGAGAAATGAGAAATGGGGCGGGGGTGGTCCACTTAGGTGGGCTTTGAAGGGCCAATTGGCCTTCTGAGTTACAGCCTGTGGCCTCTAACCTGTGCCTTTGGGTTTTTACAGATCCCCAGAAACCTGGGAGTTCAGGGCTCTCTGAAAGGTAAGACTATTAGAAGTGCAAGGAAAGAATCATTTACTGACCTCTTACTCCTCCACTCCAAGAGGGAACCAATGCTTCCTGCTTTTTATACACACATACACACACCCACACCCCACACCACCCCCCCCCCCCAACACACACACACGAGTCCTGACAGCCTCACTGAGGCCAGGGCTGGGGGTGGACAGGATAGGGGTGGAACTGAAAGGAAACTGTCAGGCGAGAGGAGATGGACTTTACCCCCAAGGAATCCTTTATCCCCAAGGCTAAGCCTTTATTAGCCTCTTCATGAAAAGCGAAGGAATTCAGATTCTAATATACTCCTTAAACAGAGGGTACGTATTTAAGGAACCACTTTCTAAACACCTTGTATGTGTCAAGCACTATCTTAGGTATTTTGTAATACCGGGAGTTGGTGATGGACAGGGAGGCCTGGCGTGCTGCAATTCATGAGGTTGCAAAGAGTCGGACACAACTGAGCGACTGAACTGAACTGAATATTATGTCAAGTCCTTAGAGTTCTTCAAGGCAGATATTTCTGCATTTTACACATTCTGCATTCTACATTTTAATGCAGAAATATCTACATTAAAAAAATAAGACTTAAGAGAAGTTGTGGTGCTAGAGGTGAAGAACCTGCCTACCAATGCAGGAGACATGAGACATGTGTTTGATCCCTGAGTCGGGAAAATCCCCTAGAGGAGGAAATGGCAACCCACTCCAGCATTTTTGCCTGGAGAATCCCATGGACAGAGGAGCCTAGTGGGCTACACTCCACAGGGTCACAAAGAATCAGATACGACTGAAGCAACTTAGTATGCAGGGGAGGTTTTAACTTGGTCCAGGTCACACAAGTAGTAAGATTTAAAACTAAGATTTAAACACAAGTCTTTTGGGCTTCAAAGCACATACTCATTTGATGACAGTCTACCACCAAAATAAAGGCTTCTCAAAACAAAGGTCTAAGTTTCAATACTCCCCCCAACAATTCCTTGACCCTCAATGCCCTGTGGCTTCTTCTCTCTAAAACCCATGTTCCCTTCCTTCCCCAGCGGTTCCACAGCCAATGGAGAGAAAGAGAGCATCACTCTTATCTCGATGAAGAACATCAACATGAATAACAGCAAAGGATGCCCCTCAGCAGAGAAGGTGCATTTTTCCCCTGGTTCCTTCCTTCTCCTTCCTCCTCCTTTCAGGCTCTATCTCCTTAATCAGAAAGGAGATACTCTCGAAGGCCCAGACTCTTCTTTCCCTACCCAACCATAGCTAATAACGTCACCCATCCTCATTATGTATTTATTTTGCAGGTTCTTTAAAAGCAACCTTGGGTCCCAATGGATCTGATGATGATGCAACTGCCCTGTGACTGTAAGGAAGAAGGTGATGGAATCAGTAGAGGCAATGAACCAGATATAAATTATTGTTTCCCATTTACTCCCAGACTGAAAGGACACTAGCATCCCTCCAGATCTGAGAGGGAGCTGCCAGTATGAGAGACGCTTTCCCATGTGAACAGTCAGCCTAGAAACACAGCCTGCTCCTCCCTGCCATTTCAAAGTCACAGGAAGGAGTCTATGGAGCCAGAGCAAGGAGAATGACAAAATGAACTGATCCTTTTTCCTTGGCATTAAATTTATTTTCTGACCTGCAGTCTAATTTCTTTTAAGGTCTATGCTCCCATGAGTATTTCTTAGTGTTTTAGCAGTTCTGGGGCCTCCTTTTGGAGGTAAGGCATGTGTACAATTTCTACCCCTGTAGGGAGCTCTCTGAGAAACTTGGGAAGTGGAGAAAATGTTTTATTAGGTCTGCCTTGTTCTAATTGATTTATTAAGTAGTGATGAGGACTAACCACTCCAATAGAAGGGACAGAAAAGGAGCTATAAACAGTGACCAACTGTCACCAGTTGGTCTGCAGAGTGAGAACACGAGAGGTACAACGCATTTTGATTCAGACACTTCGGTGACAAGAGCTGAATAATATAAAGGCAAATGTCCTCTGCCTGCCCCAAGTAGACGTGATTCACTTTCATCCTACCGGTGGGAATAGCACTGGGAAGGATAGATCTATGACTTCATAAACCTAAATCTACCCCCTCTGCCCCACACAGCTATGATTTCTGTGTCTGAGAAACAGAATGAAGGTTCACAAACACGGTAAAGTCATTTAAAGAGAATGAGAAAAAGAAAGTAATCTGTATTCTTAGTAATCTCTACCGTGACACTGGTTTGGAAGTGAATCTTGGTTGGGGAGAGTCAATGGAAGAGTCATCTGGGTATGTCTGCATGGAGCACCGTAAGCATCTGATTGATGGCAGTTTAGAACACAGGAAAATACAAATCAGCCATTCTGAAGCAACCATAGGCTATTTTCTTCTGGATTTAGACTCTATGAAGTAACAGGATAGAGAAAGCTTAGAACAGAAAGTTTCACTCTACTTGTCTCAATGAAACTATTAAAGTGGTCTGAAGAAACCGACTGGATTGTAAAATCCTCTAGGGCAGGGCCTGTAACCTGCTCATGTCTGTAGCTTCTATGTGGTACACCGTGCCCAGTACATCAGAGGTCACGAAAACTGGCTTGTGAGTGCAGAGAATCTAGTCAAAAGACTGGGCTCTGCCACAGACTTGCAGCTTGATTTGGGTGAAACCATCCCCATCTCTGAAACTATTTTCTTACTTTTAAAGTGAGGTGGGTAGACTACTTGGTCTTCCCTATCTTTTTTAGTTCTTATATTCTACACTTGATAAACTCAAGATGTAAGAGAAAATGAACACAATATTTTGAGCAGAGATCGTTCTGGGTGGGAGCCAGAGACAAGTATTGGGTGACTCTGGGACTTAGATTTTCCTACGTGTTAGTTGTGCATCAATGTGGAAGAATGATCCTGGCCTAGCCCTGTCTATCTCACAGGCTACTTGGTAGGTAAAATGGAATAGTAAATGTGAAGACACTTGGAAAGTAAAAGGGCTAGCTGGCAACTGCAGCAGATAATGTGGAGTACCACTACCCAGGTCCCACTTCAGGATCAAGACTCTTGACCTTAAACTGCTGGGAGTGTTGGCTGCTGAGGGCTCATAGCTGACTTATGACCAGTCAATGGGGGTGGAGGTAGGGGTGAAGACCTGGACTCCTTATATCAATTTCTCCCTCTGCTTAATCTTGCTTCCCTTATAACTCGAAATTTAATGTTAGGAACACTTAACAATAAACCTTCAGCATACAAATCTCAGAGACTCTATTTCCTGGAGTACCCAACATGTGACAGCAATTCTATAGCTTTTAAAAATAATTGATATATTTTATTTAAGCCACAATGCAAAAAACACATGACTTCCTAGCCAGTTCCAGTACAAAAATCCATTCACTGGGACAGAACTCTCCAGGTGACCTAACAATGTCTAGAAGTACTGGATTCTTTTTGAATTGTTATTGTTACTCTGACTGAGAGGGGGACTTGGTTCAGTTCCTTATCATGCTGGACTAATTAGGTTAAGGACATGCTTTCATTCTAGGTAACTCAGTTGACATCTTCATTATAAGGCCACAAACTTCCCCCTGATTCTGGACAATGTTATGCAAATATGAGCTGTTAGTCCTAAGGAATTTATATGTGGGAGAGATGGGGTGAACTGGTATCAACAAGAGACTAAAAGCCTTTACCCTGAAATTGACATTGAAATACCACATTAGCCAAGTTGACTTTCCTGTTGTCAAATAAGTACCCTTTTGGGAGAGGTTAAGGATGAATTCACTTCATGCTGAATTCTGCTCTCTAGCAAGCTATATTAGAGGGGTTTCTGCTGGAGAATCCTACTATTTATGTAAATACAGAACCCCACCTCTGACAGGAAATCCAAGTATAGCCTTTCCCTGCAGCTTCCCTGAGCCCATATTTCTTCCTTGATGTCTAGACAACAGGATGGTGGTCATTTACTGGACGGCTTCCTCCCTATGCTAACATAGGACTCCAGGACTCCAAGGCAGGAACAGGTGGCAGGGGTGGGCTACTTGCTATGTGTTATTCCCTTGCTTCTCCCTGCATCCAATGGGAGGTCAACTGAAAAGTCATCTCAGGAGCACAGGCTCTATCAAACAGAAGGATGATTTATTCAGTATCTTTCTTCCAGGGCTGGATGGAGCAGCATCTCAATCATATAGGGGACACAGCAAACCTCAGTATCACCAGCAAAAATTCACTACAGTTCAACAAATTTTTCTAAAAGTAGAGAAACTGATAGAAAATCTGAGGCTGATTGTAGGTGAAGTGGTTTAGCAGATGAATAGTTACTGCAGACCTCCCAGCCCAGGTCTTGAACACAATTTCCCAAAGCCAGGCTGCTGCTGCTGCTGCTGCTAAGTTGCTTCAGTCATGTCCTACTCTGTGCAACCCCATAGACGGCAGCCCACCAGGCTCCCCGCCCCTGGGATTCTCCAGGCAAGAACACTGGAGTGGGTAGCCATTTCCTTCTCCAATGCAGGAAAGTGAAAAGTGAAAGTGAAGTCATTCAGTCGTGCCTGACCCTCAGCAACCCCATGGACTACAGCCTACCAGGCTCCTCCGCCCATGGGATTTTCCAGGCAAGGCAGGCTGGTACTACTCAATTCTATTGAATTTGCTAGGAAACATTGTGTGGCTATGCTCAGCATTTTCCCCCTTGATTTGTGGATGTCCTTTCTCATCTCTTTGAACTTCTTTCTGCACCTACCTCCCTTTCTTTGAGGTTCAAGTTTGAGGCCAAGTTCTTGTCCCTTATTTCCTTCCCAGGTGCTCTCACTCTTCCTGCTGATTACTTTCCCCAGCACCTCCATCCTGAGCCCTTTAAGCCCACAGTTTCCTCTTTTACCAAACAGAGATTGAATTTGACAGTGCGAATTATTTTTGTTGTGTAGTTGGCGTGCTTAAGCAAAAACTGGCACAGACGTGTTCTAAATGTTGAGGATTTGGAGTTCTAAGTTAGTCCTGGTGATATAGTCACAGAAAAATTCACCCAGAAGTGTTAATTGAAGTGTAAATGAGCTGATGGATATATTTGCATGGTAATATCTGAGAAAGTTGTATGCTAAACCATTTTTTACTGATCTAGAAGTCACCAAGCCATCTAGAAGTGGAGGAAGTGAGGTTTCAGAGGATAACGGGAAAGGTCATTGAGGTACCAGACATTTCCAAGAGGCCTCAGCTTCCCAAATCTTGTCCAGAATTCTTGAACCTGGACCCTACTCCTAGTTCAGTTCAGTTCAGCTCAGTCGCTCAGTCATGTCCAACTCTTTGTAACCCCATGGACTGCAGCACACCAGGTCTCCCTATCCATCACCAACTCCTGGAGCTTACTGAAACTCATGTCCATCGAATCGGTGATGCCATCCAACCATCTCATCCTCTGTCTTCCCCTTCTCCTTATGCCTTCAGTCTTTCCCAACATCTGGGTCTTTTCCAATGAGTCAGTTCTTCACATTAGGTGGCCCAAGTATTGGAGCTTCAGCTTCAACATCAGCCTTTCCAATGAATATTCAGGACTGATTTCCTTTAGGATTGACTGGTTTGATCTCCTTGTAGTCCAAGGGACTCTCAAGAGTTCTTCTCCAACACCACAGTTCAAAAGCATAAATTCAGCACTCAGATTTCTTTATAATCCAACTCTCACATCCATACATGACTTATGGAAAAACCATAGCTTTGACTAGATGAACCTTTGTTGGCAAAGTGATGTCTCTGCTTTTTACTATGTTGTCTAGGTTAGTCATAGCTTTTCTTCCAAGGAGCAAACATCTTTTAATTTCATGGCTGCAGTCACCATCTGCAGTGATTTTGGAGCTCCCCAAAATAAAATCTCTCACTGTTTCCATTGTTCCCCCATCTATTTGCCATGAAGTGATGGGACCAGATGCCATGATCTTAGTTTTCTGAATGTTGAGTTTTAAGCCAACTTTTTCGCTCTCCTCTTTCACTTTCATCAAAAGGCTCTTTGCTTCTTCTTTATTTTCTGCCATAAGGGTGGTGTCATCTGTGTATCTGAGGTTAATGATATTCCCCCCAGCTATCTTGATTCTAGCTTGTGTTTCATCCAGCCTGGCATTTCACGTGATGTACTCTGCATGTAAGTGAAATAAGCAAGGTGACAATATACAGCCTTGACGTACTCCTTTTCCTATTTGGAACCAGTCTGTTGTTTCATGTCCAGTTCTAACTGTTGCTTCCTGACCTGTATGCAGATTTCTCAACAGGCAGGTCAGGTGGTCTGGCACTCCCATCTCTTGAAGAATTTTCCACAGTTTGTTGTGATCCACACGGTCAAAGGGTTTGGCATAGTCAATAAAGCAGAAATAGATGTTTTTCTGGAACTCTCTTGCTTTTTCAATGATCCAATGGATGTTGGCAATTTGATCTCTGGCTCCTCTGCCTTTTCTAAAACCAGCTTGAACATCTGGAATTTTATGGTTCACGTACTGTTGAAGCCTGGCTTGGAGAATTTTGAGCATTACTTTACTAGCATGTGCTGCTGCTGCTGCTGCTGCTAAGTCACTTCAGTTGTGTCCGACTCTGTGCGACCCCATAGACGGCAGCCCACCAGGCTCCCCGTCCCTGGGATTCTCCAGGCAAGACACTGGAGTGGGTTGCCATTCCCTTCTCCAATGCATGAAAGTGAAAAGTGAAAGTGAAGTCATTCAGTCGTGTCCAACTCTTAGTGACCCCATGGACTGAAGCCCACGAGGCTCCTCTGTTCATGGGATTTTCCAGGCAAGAGTACTGGAGTGGGGTGCCATTGCCTTCTCCGTACTGGCATGTGAGATGAGTGCAATTGCGTGCTAGTTTGAGCATTCTTTGGCATTGCCTTTCTTTGGGATTGGAATGAAAACTGACCTTTTCCAGTCCTGTGGCCACTGCTGAGTTTTCCAAATTTGCTGGCAAATTGAGTGTAGCACTTTCACAGCATCATCTTTTGGGATTTGAAATAACTCAACTGGAATTCCATCACCTCCACTAGCTTTGTTCATAGTGATGCTTCCTAAGGCCCACTTGACTTCACATTCCAGGATGTCTGGCTCTAAATGAGGGATCATACCATTGTGGTTATCTGGGTAATGAAGATCTTTTTTGTATAGTTCTTCTGTGTATTCTTGCCACCTCTTCTTAATATCTTTTGCTTCTGTTAGGTCTATACCATTTCTGTCCTTTATTGTGCCCATCTTTGCATGAAATGTTCCCTTGATATCTCTAATTTTCTTGAAGAGATCTCTAGTCTTTCCTATTCTATTATTTTCCTCTATTTCTTTGCATTGATCACTGAGGAAGGCTTTCATATCTCTCCTTGATATTCTTTGGAACTCTGAATTAAAATGAGTATATCTTTCCTTTTCCCCTTTGCCTTTAGTTTCTCTTCTTTCCTCAGCTATTTGTAAGACCTCCTCAGACAACCATTTTGCTTTCTGCATTTCTTCTTGGGGATGGTCTTGATCACTGCCTCTTGTACAATGTCACAAACCTCCATCTATAGTTCTTCAGGCACTCTATCACATCTAATCCCTTGAATCTATTTGTATAATATACTTCCACTGTATAATCATAAGGGATTTAACTTATGTCATACCTGAATGGTATAGTGGTTTTCCCTTCTTTCTTCAATTTAAGTCTGAATTTGGCAATAAGGAGTTCATGATCTGAGCCACAGTCAGCTCCCAGTCTTGTTTTTGCTGACTGCATAGAGCTTCTCCATCTTTGGCTGCAAAGAATATAATCAATCTGATTTCAGTATTGACCATCTGGTGATGTCCATGTGTAGAGTCTTCTTTTGTGTTGTTAGAAAAGGGTGTTTGCTATGACCAGTGAGTTCTCTTGGCAAAACTCCGTTAGTCTTTGACATGCTTCATTCTGTACTCCAAGGCCAAATTTTCCTGTTACTCCAGGTATCTCTTGACTTCCTACTTTTGCATTCCCGTCCCCTATAATGAAAAGGACATCTTTTTTGGGTGTTAGTTCTAGAAGGTGTTGTAGGTCTTCATATAACCGTTCAACTTCAGCTTCTTCAGCATTACTGGTCGAGGCATAGACTTGGATGTGATATTGAATGGTTTGCCTTGGAAACAAACAGAGATGATTGTGTCATTTTTGAGATTGCATTCAAGTACTGCATTTTGGACTCTTTTGTTGACTATGATGGCTACTTCATTTCTTCTAAGGGATTCTTGCCCACAATAGTAGATATAATGGTCATCTGAGTTAAATTCACCAAATCCATTCCATTTTAGTTCATTGATTCCTAAAATGTTGATGTTCACTCTTGCCATCTCTTGTTTGACCACTTCCAATTTGCCTTGATTCATGGACCTAACATTCCAGGTTCCTATGCAATATTGCTCTTTGGAGCATCGGACTTTACTTCCATCACCAGTCATATCCACAACTAGGTGTTGTTTTTGCTTTGGCTCTGTCTCTTCATTCTTTCTGGAGTTATTTCTCCACTGATCTCCAGTAGCATATTGGGCACCTACCAACATGGGGAGTTCATCTTTCAGTGTCCTGTCTTTTTGCCTTTTCATGCTATTTATGGTGTTCTCAGGAGAAGGCAATGGCACCCCACTCCAGTACTCTTGCCTGGAAAATCCCATGGATGGAGGAGCCTGGTAGGCTGCAGTCCATGGGGTCGCTGAGGGTCAGACACAACTGAGAGACTTCACTTTCACTTTTCACTTTCATGCATTGGAGAAGGAAATGGCAACCCACTCCAGTGTTCTTGCCTGGAGAATCCCAGGGGCGGGGGAGCCTGGTGGGCTGCCGTCTATGGGGTCACACAGAGTCGGACATGACTGAAGCGACTTAGCAGCAGCAGCAGCATGGTGTTCTCAAGGCAAGAATACTGAAGTGGCTTGCCATTCCCTTGTCCAGTGGACCACGTTTTGTCAGAACTCTCCACCATGACCCGTCCATCTTGGGAGGCCCTACACGGCATGGCTCAAAGTTTCACTGAGTTAGACAAGGCTGCGGTCAATGTGATCAGTTTGGTTAGTAGTCTGTGACCCTACTCCTAAGTAGCCCCATAATTCATAGCACTCTTCTCAATCCAATTTCTCCCATATAATGCTCTAGCATGCCCACTCTCAACCAGATACCTCTGACTTCATGGTATTCTGACATCTTTGACTCTAGTTCAGTGTCCCTGGACTTCAAGACATATTCCACCTTTCCCTGTTCATCTTCTAGAGTAGTCTGTCTAGCCTCCCTAAACCAAATAAGCTTCCTTTAACCACCTAAAGGATGTCCCTGATCAGACCCCTTGTCTGAAGAGCACAAGTGGCTTCTTCAGGACCCAGCCTTCTGTGTACACACTGATGTTCATGTATCCCAGGGCCATGACTGCAGGGAAGGGATGGAACTGCTTACAACTGAAGGCATTTACCCTTTCAGTTTGTGTCTAGGGCTGTATATCTCCCCACTCCACCCCAACTACCTAAGTAGCTGTTATTTGATATCATAGTTGACATAACTTATTTGGTCTTTGTGACTAAGATCTCAGTGAATTCCAGGTGATTTTTTTGTTTGAGGATGTACATGATCATGTTTCACTTCTGCAGACCTGATTTTTGGCCATCCCAACTCACCTGCAGGGATGAATCAGTAAGGACACTTAAGAATCGCTTTTATTCTTCACTAGGCTCCATGCAAACTTGAGTGGGAAAATGCAGGGATAATTCTTCATTTCCTTTTCACTCATCTCCTAGGGCCTGGTACTTCAGAAAAGGGGATGGGTCCAGTAAACGAATGGGGTGGAGGAGAGAAGTCTCAGAGGGGCCCTGGAGACTTCAGGGATGGATGTCTGATGGAGACTTCAGACATCCTGGGATGGATGAAGACTAAGGAAAAGCAAATATAGGAATCTAATGCCAGCTCCAAAACCTGACTTTTTCTTCTTTCTCTACGCCTTACTCTTACTGGACATTCTAATGAAACTATGCCAGAGACACTGCCTTCTAACCACATAAAATTCTCACCTTTTAATTTCCTTGATTCTTCCCAGAGCTGGGTTCAACATCACCAAAACTTGTCCTGGACCAAACACACACTTTTACACAGAATTAGGGGGTCAGCGTATATTTTAAAAGGACATCCCTGAGGCTAAAAATAGTCACAATGTCACCCTCTAGCCCATAGTTTGCAATGTCTTTCCCAGTGAATCTCATCGCGTCTCCTTGAACTTCCCAGCTGTTATGCGGCGTGGAAGCCACTATCCCCACGCTACAAATGAGGAAAAGCTCTGCCCGCAGTTGTCACAGTAGCAGCTATGAGCTGCTAACAGTCAACTGGCAGCAACACTCCTCCACAGGCCTTTCAAGGGTCGCGCCCCTTTACACCACTGCAGCTGCGACCCCTGGCGCAATGCAGGCCGGGGATTGTAGTCCAGTGAGCCGCAGTTCCTATGGATTGGACTACAATGACCAGCATGCCTCGCGCTTTTTTGCCCCCCTTCCCTTTTAGCCTCGGGCGCGGGGGAGGCTTGGCCGACCTGCTGACTGGGAACCGATATGGCAGCGACTTTGGGCAGCGGGGAGCGCTGGACGGAAGGTACCAGGTCCTGGCTGGAGGGTGGGACAGGGCAGGGTCTCGGAGAAATCAGGGATGGGACTCCTGAAGGCACTTGAAAGGGCTGAGATCCTGGGCCTGAGATGAAGGACAGAGGCCTATGAGAAGATGCTGGGCCTGAGTGGGGTTCCTGGTGAGGTAGGAGACTCTCCAGGACAGGGGACCGGGATATGGAATCCAGAAGCGTTGGCTCAAGCTGAGGACCCGGCTCGATACCCACAGTCACCTGTGACGACTTGTTGCCTCCGGCCCCCAGCCCCGCCCAGGGCCTGCAGCTATCAAGCCCGGCACGCGCCAGGGTGGGCGGGGTAACGCGGTCTCCCGCAGCTTGCCTACCCGGCCCTTATCCTCGCCTCCAAACTGGGCTGCCTGACCCTAGACCTGGGTTTCGTCTTGCCCCTGCATCCAGCACTGGGACGGATAGGCCAGCCCATTCCATCCTACAGTCAGGCAAAGAGGACTGAACCAATGCCTATTATGTATTCTGCATTATGGATTTGACAGACATGGTCCCCTGAGCCCACAGAACTCTCAGTCTACTGAGAGAGTTTGACAGGTAAACAGTCAGTTACAAAAGAAGCCCAGAATGTCCTGGGCTACACAGCAAGGTCGTAGATTTGGTGGGGGTATACTGTTAAGGCACTCAACACGACCTGGGTTTCAGAGAAGGCCTCATGAAGAAAGCGTTACATATGATGACATGAAGGATGTGCTGGAGCTAGCCAGACCTACTTAGAGAAAGTTTTGCAGGCAGAAGGAACAGCATGTGCTAAGGCCCAGAGAAAACAAGGTATTGCTGATCTGAAGGGAGATTGTTGTGGTAGAAGGTAGAGTACAGAGGACCTTGTGGTGAGATTTGAAGCTAAAGAGACAGGCTGGGCCCATAAGAAGAGATCTGGACATGGAGCAACGGGTAGTCACTAAGATATTAAGCAGGAGAAAAGGGTTTTTTGTCTTACCCAGATCCTCTAGACAGGACATGAGCATTCTGCCTTCTTTGACTATATTCCTATGGCCCTCTTCACACTCTGCAGGCATTATGATTAATTAAATTCTCTCCCTTTAAACAGTAACCTCTTTGTGGTCAGGAGTAGGTCTTACTGATACACCTCCTTGATCTATCTAGCCAAATGTCTTGTATGTATTAGTTCTGTAACCATTTAAACATTGAACTCATCTCTACTTTAAATCTTAGTGGTGGAAAATATTGCAACAAAAAAAAATATGTTATGAACAATTCTCTCCTGACCATGAACCACAGAGAAATAGACTTCCGTGGTGCTGCCCTAAATCCAAGGTATTGGGCAGATGCCTCTGGAGTGCCTTTACTGGCCCTGAATCAAGATTATTTGCTGGCTGATGCCTATAGGGATGATGGACATTTTAATGCTTCATGTTTCTGACATTAAAAGTTTTTCATGATTGCTTCTATATTTTCTGTATTGTTTTCTCAAGGAAGATGTTTCTTCTGCTTTGTATGGATTTGGATCTGTAAAAGTCAGTATGATACCACTAACCTGGCCCTCAAACATTCACTGGCCTATAGGCAGCCTCCCAGATAGCTAAGGCCAGTAGCAAAGTTGATTTGCAGGTCAGAGTGAACCCTTATGGAGGTACTGTTGTTTTGCAGCTTACATTGATGCAGTCAGAAGAAACAAATACCCAGAAGACAGACCTCCTGAAAGTCATGACCCCTGTGGTTGCTGTAACTGCATGAAGGGACAGAAGGAAAAGAAGTCTGAGAATGAATGGAGTCAGACCAGACAGGGTGAGGGGAACTCCACTTATACAGAGGAGCAACTGCTTGGAGTACAAAGGTGAGCCTGTGGTGGGATTAGATGAATGATTTTATGTAGAGTGCCTAGCGCAGATGACTGCTATTATTATTATCATTGAAGCACAATAACATCTTGGCCTCAGAGGCAAAGTTAGGTGGAAGTGGAGTGTTAGGCTATAATCTGAAGTAACTGCCCTGCTTCTACTCTAAGAGAATCAGGGAAAACCAGGTTGACATAACAGACATCTGTACAACATCCTACTCAACAACAGCAGAATGTACAATCTTCTCAAGTATACATGGAATATTATCCAGAGTAGACCATATGTTAGGCTATAAAACAAGCCTTAATAAATTTAAAAGGATTAAAATAAAACAGTGTATGTTCTTTGAAATTGACAACAGAAGGAAATTTGGGTAATTCACAAATGTGTAAAAATTAAACAACATATTCCTAAATAACAAATAGGTCACAGAAGAAGTCACAAGGAAAATTAGAAGATACTTTGAGATGATTGAAAATGAAAACACAACACACCAAAACATATAGGATACAGCTAAACCAATACTTAAAGGAAATTTATAGCTATAAATGTTTATTTTTCTAAAATCTCAAATCAATAACCTAATCTAGAAAAAGAAGAACAAACTAAATTCAAACAAACAGAAGGAAATAATATAGAGTGAAAATAAATGAAATAGAGGATAGCAAAACAATAGAGATCAACAAAAGCAAAAGTTATTGGTTATCAACAAAACTGACAAACTTTTAGCTAGACTGACCAAGCCAAAAAAGGGAGAAGACTCAGATAACTAAAATCAGAAGTGAAATAGGGGATATCACTACCAATCTTAAAAAAATAATGATTATGTAAGAGAATACTGTGAACAATTATATGCCAACAAACAAATTAGAGAACTTAAATGGATAAATTCAATTTCCCACAAATAAAAGCCCAGGCACCGATGACTTAACTGGTGAATTCTACCAGATGTCTGAAGAAGAATTAACTAATCTTTCATTAATTATTATAGAAAATACCAAAGAAGGGAACACTTTCCAAGTCATTCTATGAGACCAGTATTACCCTATAACCAAAAGCAGATGAAAGCATCACAAGATGGATACAGATTTCTGCAACATTAAAACATGTAAAAAGGATTATATATCTTGACCAAGTGAGATTTATCCTAGGAGTACAAGGTTGTTTAACACATGAAAATAAAATAATGTAATATACCATATTAATAGAATAAAAGACAAAAGTCATATGATCATTTCAATAGGTGTAGAAAAAGCATTTGACAAAATCCAACACTCATGATAACAATATTCAGCACACTAGGAATAGAAAGGAACTTCCTCAACCAGATAAAGGTCATCTACAAAAAATCCACAGCTAACATCATACTTAATGATGAATAATTTGATGCTCTCCAAGATCAGAAACAGAACAGGAACAAGACAACTACATTCACTCTAGCTATTACTATTCAACATTGTGCTGGAGGTTCAAGCTAGGGCAATTAGGCAAGAAAAATAAGCCAACCAGATTGGAAAAAAGGAGTAAAACTGTATTCACATATGTTATGATCTAGTATAGAAAATTTTAAGGAATATTCACACACAAACTATTAGAACTAATAAATGACTTCAGCAAAGATCAATATACGAAAATCGTTATTTTTCTTTTTTTCACTTAATAAACATATATTTATAGATATACAATTTCAGAATTCTAGTCAAGAAATATAGCAGATCCATGTTCTTATTGCACATGGCTCAGCCCATCTAGGGACATCTACTGAAACCAGAGGGTCGGGATGATGGGGACAGAGCACTGGGGTCAGCACAGGCAGGTCGCTCTCATCCATATCCAATTCTGAGCATCTCTCTGGGCTAGGGTGGCCACTTCATCACAGGGCAGGACTTTATTTATAAAGCCATATTTGACATTTCTTAACCAAGCTTCCTTTTCCAGCAAGAATCCTATTTGTTGGGGAACTTTTAAAAGAGATCCAAGAGAAGCTCCGGGAGGGTAGTGACCCCCTCCTGGCGGGCAGCTTGGGGTACTAAGGCTTCAGGGGATGGCTGGCTCAATGACACATCCACCGCCAGAGAAAAATTTGGGAAAAACAGTAATTCCAAAAGGTTCAGTATAAACTGTGGAAATGAATAAAACCTCCCTCCCTTCCCCTGGCTGCTGCTGCTATTTTGAGAAAAATCCTCATTTGAAAGTGATGATAAGAAACTCTTGTGGTTCATCCTTTGTCCAACATGCAAGAGAAGGCCAGGTGGCGTCACGAACATGGAGGGTAGAGACAGAGGTGCCCACGGTCATGGACTTTTTTAGGAGCCAGCTGCTGCCCCAGGGTCCTGAGCACCACCTGGTTGACTCTTCAAGGAAAAGCCTTCTGGAGTCTTTGGTATATAACTTAGGAAAAACCAGTAGCAACAATGGGTCTATGCCCTGGGGCACCTGTAAGGGAAAACTTGCATAGGGAAATCATTATTTTTCTATACATTAGCAATGAACACGGAGAAAGCAATGGCACCCCACTCCAGTACTCTTGCCTGGCAAATCCCATGGACGGAGGAGCCTGGAAGGCTGCAGTCCATGGGGTCGCTAGGAGTCGGACACGACTGAGTGGCTTCACTTTCACTTTTCACTTTCATGCATTGGAGAAGGGAATGGCAACCCACTCCAGTGTTCTTGCCTGGAAAATCCCAGGGACGGGGGAACCTGGTGGGCTGCCGTCTATGGGGTCGCAGAGTTGGACAAGACTTAGCAGCAGCAGCAGCAGCAGCAGCAACAATGAACAATCTGAAAATGAAAACAGTTTCATTTATAACAGCATCAAAAAGAATAAAATGCTTAGGAATAAATTTAACAAATGTAAGATTGTACATTGAAAACTACAAACTTCATTAAAAGAAATAAAGAAACTCTAACTAAATGGGAAGTTTGCCTGTGTTTATGAATCGAAAGGCTTAATATTGGTTCAGTTCAGTCGCTCAGTCATGTTCAACTCTACGACCCCATGGACTGAAGCATGCCAGGCTTCCCTATCCATCACCAGCTCCTGGAGCTTGCTCAAACTCATGTCCATAGAGTCAGTGATGCCATTCAACCATCTCATCCTCTGTCTTCCCCTTTTCCTCCTGCCTTTGATCTTTCCCAGCATCAGGGTCTTCACATCAGGTGGCCAAAGTATTGGAGTTTCAGTTTCAGCATTAGTCCTTCCAGTGAATATTCAGGGCTGGTTTCCTTTGGGATTGACTGGTTTGATTTCCTTGCAGTCCAAGTGACTCTCGAGAGTCTTCTCCAACACCACAGTTCAAAAGCATCAATTCTTTGGCGGTTGGCTTTCTTTATGGTCCAACTCTCACATCCATACATGACTTATGGAAAAAACATAGCTTTGACTATATGGACCTTTGTTGGTAAAGTAATGTCTCTGCTTTTTAATATGCTGTCTAGGTTGGTCATAGCTTTTCTTCTAAGGAGCAAGCGTCTTATAATTTCATGGCTACAGTCACCATCTGCAGTGATTTTGGATCCCAAAAAGATAAATCTCTCTCTGTTTCCATTGTTTCCCCATCTATTTGCCTTGAAGTGATGGGACTGGATGCCATGATCTTAGTTTTCTGAATGTTGAGTTTTAAGCCACTTTTTCACTCTCCTCTTTCACTTTCGTCAAGAGGCTCTTTAGTTTTTCACTTTCTGCCATAAGGATGGTGTCATCTGCGTATCTGAGGTTATTGATATTTTTCCCAGCAATCTTCATTTTGATAATATTCCTCAAATTGATCCACAGATTCAACACAATCCCTATTAAATTCCCAGTTACCTTTTTTTGCAGAAATTGACAATCTGATCCTGAAATTCATGGATTTCAGGATGCATCCTGAAAATGCAAAGGACCTAGAGTAACCAAGTGTTAGTCACTCAGTCATGTCCAACTCTTTGTGACCCCCATGGACTGTAGCCGGCCAAGCTTCTCTGCCCATGGGATTATCCAGGCAAGAATACTGGAGTGGGTAGCCATTCCCTTCTCCAGGGGATCTTCCCAACTCAGGGATTGAACCTGTGTCTCCTGCATTGCAAGCAGATTCTTTACCATCTGAGCCACCAGGGAAGCCAAAACAGTCTTGGGAAAAAAGTGCAAAGTTGGAAGACTCATACTTCCCAATTTCAAAACCTACTGCAAAGATTCAGAATGATGATAGTGTGCACTAGCATAGGATAGGCATTTAGATCAATGAAGTAGAATTGACACTCCTGAGATAAACCCTTATATTTATGATTAATTGGTTTTTGACAAGAGTGCCAAGACAATTTAATGGGGGAAAGACTAGTCTTCTTGTTGGGACAACTGGATATCCACATTGCAAAAAATGAACTTGGACTCCTTCCTCACACACATAAAAAAATTTATTCTAAGACCTAGGACCTAAATATAAGAGCTAAAACTATAAAACTCTTAGAGGAAAACATAAATGTAAAGCTTTGTGACATTGGATTAGGGAGTCATTTTGTGTTGACAACCAAAGTATACATTATAAAAGAAAATATAGGCAAATTGGACTTCATCAAAATTAAAAATTTTGTACTTCAAAAGATACCACCAAGAAGGTGAAAAATCAACCCACAAAATGGGAGAAAATATTTTCAAATTATATATCTGATAAGGGAGAGATGGAAAGAGAAAAAGAGAGGCAGGGGAGTATTTGCCATGGAATCAGGAATTGGAAACTAGGGTGTGGAATCCATAGGATCCCCACAAGCAGCTATTGGGGAAGGACCCCAACTGACATTCCAGACCCTGCATGAACAGTCCCGACTGTGTTACTAACTTATGAACTCTTCAGCAACACTGTGAGCCTCTGCCTGCTCAACTGAGTTGTGTGATAGAAAAAACTGGAGGTACTTTAAATGCCTCATCAGTAGGGAATGTACATGCATGCATGCTCAGTCACTCAGTTGTGTCTGACTCTTTGCAACCCTGTAGATTGTTGCCTGCCAGGCTTCTCAGTCCGTGGGGTTTTTCCAGGCAAGAACACTGGAGTAGGGTGCCATTTCCTCCTCAAGGGGATCTTCCTGACCCAGGGATCAAACGCAAGTCTCCTGCATTGCCAGGTGGATTCTTCACCACTGAACCACCTGGGAAGCCCATACGTCCATAACAGTGCAAGAATATGCACCCTTTAGAAGAATGTGGTAGATTTTAAAAGTATAGTTGATTTACAAGTTGTGTTAGTTTCTAGTGTGGAGCAAAATATTATGTTACGTAAAACTGAATATATATATATATATATGTTCTTTTTCAGATTCTTTTCTATTATAGATTATTATAGGATATTGAGTCCAGTTCCTTGTGCTATATATATATATAGTATGACCTTATTGATTATTTTATATAAAGTAGTATGTATCTGTTAATCCCCAAGTCCTAACCTGTCCCCTTCCTTCCCACTCCCTCACCCCTGCTTTCCCCTCATTTCAGTTCAGTTCAGTTCAGTCGCTCAGTCGTGTCTGACTCTTTGCGACCTCATGGACTGCAGCACACCAGGCCTACCTGTCCATCACCAATTCCTGGAGTTTACCTAAACTCATGTCCATTAAGTCAGTGATGCCATCCAACCATCTCATCCTCTGTCATCCCCTTCTCCCTCCTTCAGTCTTTCCCAGCATCAGGATCTTTTCCAATGAGTCAGTTCTTCACATCAGGCGGCCAAATTATTGGAGTTTCAGCTTCAATATCAGTCCTTCCAATGAACACTCAGGTCTGATCTCCTTTAGGATGGACTGGTTGGATCTCCTTGCAGTCCAAGAGACTCTCAAAAGTCTCCTCCAACACCACAGTTCAAAAGCATCAGTTCGTCAGCACTCGGCTTTCTTTACAGTCCAACTCTCACATCCATACATGACTACTGGAAAAACCATAGCCTTGACTAGACAGACCTTGATGATGCTGTGAAAGTGCTACACTCAATATGCCAGCAAATTTGGAAAACTCAGCAATGGCCACAGGACTGGAAAAGTTCAGTTTTCATTCCTATCCCAAGAAAGGCAATGCCAGAGAGTGCTCAAACTACCGCACAATTACACTCATCTCACACGCTAGTAAAGTAACGCTCAAAATTCTCCAAGCCAGGCTTCAGCAATACATGAACCATGAACTTCCAGATGTTCAAGCTGGTTTTAGAAAAGTCAGAGGAACCAGAGATCAAATTGCCAACATCTGCTGGATCATGGAAAAAGCAAGAGAGTTTCAGAAAAACATCTATTTCTGCTTTATTGACTATGCCAAAGCCTTTGACTGTGTGGATCACAACAAACTGGAAAATTCTGAAAGAGATGGGAATACCAACCACCTGACCTGCCTCTTGAGAAATCTGTATGCAGGTCAGGAAGCAACAGTTAGAACTGGACATGGAACAACAGGCTGGTTCCAAATAGGAAAAGGAGTACGTCAAGGTTGTATATTGTCACCCTGCTTATTTCACTTACATGCAGAGTACATCATGAGAAACACTGGGCTGGATGAAGCACAAGCTGGAATCAAGATTGCCGGGAGAAATATCAATAACCTCAGATATGCAGATGACACCACTCTTATGGCAGAAAGTGAAGAAGGACTAAAGAGCCTCTTGATGCAAGTGAAAGAGGAGAGCGAAAAAGTTGGCTTAAAGCTCAACATTCAGAAAACTAAGATCATGGCATCTGGTCCCATCACTTCATGGCAAATAGATGGGGAAACAGTGACAACAGTGGCGGACTTTATTTTAGGGGACCCCAAAATCACTGCAGATGGTGACTGCAGCCGTGAAACTAAAAGATGCTTACTTCTTGGAAGGGAAGTTATGGCCAACCTAGACAGTTTTCCCCTCTGGTAACCATAAATTTGTTTTCTGTGTCAGTGAGTGTATCTGTTTTGTAAATCAGCTCATTTGTGTCATCTTTTTATAGTCCACATACAAGTGATATTATATGATATTTGGCTTTGTCTGACTTACCTCACCTAGTATGATAATCTCTAGATCCATCCTTGTTGCTACAAATGGCATTTCTTTGTTTTTTATGGCTGAGTAATATTCCACTATATATATATATATATATATATACACACCACATCTTTTCTATCCATTCATCTGGCTATTGTAAAGAGTGCTGCTGTGAACACTGGAGTGCATGTATGTTTTCAAATTAGAGTTTTCATCTTTTCCAGATGTATGTCCAGGACCATATGTTCTATTTTTAGCTTTTTTAAGGAACTACCATACTGTTCTCCATATAGCTGCACCAATTTATATTCCTCCCAAGAATGTAGGAGGGTTTCCTTTTTTCTATACCCACTCAAGCATTTGTTTGTAGACTTTTTGATCATCGCCATTCTGACCAATGTGAGGTGATATATACCTCATTGTAGTTTTGATTCACATTTCTCCAGTAATTAGCAATGTTGAGATCTTTTTGTGTGCCTGTTGGCCATCTGTAGAATGTGGTAGATTTTTAACAATAGCCAATATTTACATCATGTCAGATGCTATCAAGCATTTTAATGAACACTTAATTTAATTATAACAGCTCTGTGAAATACAGGTATAATTATTAGCCCATTTCAAAAGATAAAACAATTCACAGAGTTAAGTCCACAGCAAAGTCAGATGCCAACCAAGGCATTTTGACTCCAGAGTTCATGCTGTAGTCATTCTCAAAGGTGTGGTTTGAGAATCCCAAGACCATTTTGGAAAGAGGTCTACAAGTTTTAAACTATCTTTGTGAACTTCCCTAGTGGTCCAGTGGTTAAGATTCTTTGCTTCCACTGCAGAGGGTGCAGGTGTGACCACTGATCAGCAAAGTTCCACATGCTGCTTGGTGCAGCTGTCCCCCACCCCCAAAAAAACCACACAATATCTTCATAATAATACAAACACATATTTGCCTTTTTCACGTGAGAGGCCATATAATATCCAATTATATCTTTTTCAGATCAGATCAGATCAGATCAGTCGCTCAGTCGTGTCCGACTCTTTGCGACCCCATGAATCGCAGCACGCCAGGCCTCCCTGTCCATCACCAACTCCCGGAGTTCACTCAGACTCACGTCCATCGAGTCAGAGATGCCATCCAGCCATCTCATCTTCTGTCGTCCCCTTCTCCTCTTGCCCCCAATCCCTCCCAGCATCAGAGTCTTTTCCAATGAGTCAACTCTTCACATGAGGTAGCCAAAG
Organism: Bos javanicus; assembly: GCF_032452875.1. NCBI lineage: Eukaryota > Metazoa > Chordata > Mammalia > Artiodactyla > Bovidae > Bos > Bos javanicus. The sequence goes on along the minus strand of NC_083874.1, from coordinate 50,225,122 downwards.
TACTGGAGTTTCAGCTTTAGCATCATTCCTTCCAAAGAAATCCCAGGGCTGATTTCCTTTAGAATGGACTGGTTGGATCTCCTTGCAGTCCAAAGGACTCTCAAGAGTCTTCTCCAACACCACAGTTCAAAAGCATCAATTCTTCAGCGCTCAGCCTTCTTCATAGTCCAACTCTCACATACATACATGACCACAGGAAAACCATAGCCTTGACTAGATGAACCTTTGTTGGCAAAGTAACGTCTCTGCTTTTGAATATGCTATCTAGGTTGGTCATAACTTTCCTTCCAAGGAGTAAGCGTCTTTTAATTTCATGACTGCAGTCACCCTCTGCAGTGATTTTGGAGCCCTGAAAAATAAAGTCTGACACTGTTTCCACTGTTTACCCATCTATTTCCCATGAAGTGATGGGACCGGATGCCATGATCTTTGTTTTCTGAATGTTGAGCTTTAAGCCAACTTTTTCACTCTCCACTTTCACTTTCATCAAGAGGCTTTTTAGTTCCTCTTCATTTCTGCCATAAGAGTGGTGTCATCTGCATATCTGAGGTTATTGATATTTCTCCCAGCAATCTTGATTCCAGCTTGTGTTTCTTCCAGTCCAGCGTTTCTCATGATGTATTCTGCATATAAGTTAAATAAACAGGGTGACAATATACAGCCTTGACATACTCCTTTTCCTATTTGGAACCAGTCTGTTGTTCCATGTCCAGTTCAAACTGTTGCTTCCTGACCTGCATACAGATTTCTCAAGAGGCAGATCAGGTGGTCTGGTATTCCCATGTCTTTCAGAATTTTCCACAGTTTATTGTGATCCACACAGTCAAAGGCTTTGGCATAGTCAATAAAGCAGAAATAGATGTTTTTCTGGAACTCTCTTGCTTTTTCCATGATCTAGCGGATGTTGGCAATTTGATCTCTGGTTCCTCTGCCTTTTCTAAACCAGCTTGAACATCAGGAAGTTCACGGTTCACATAATGCTGAAGCCTGGCTTGGAGAATTTTGAGCATTACTTTACTAGCGTGTGAGATGAGTGCAATTGTGTGGTAGTTTGAGCATTCTTTGGCATTGCCTTTCTTTGGGATTGAAATGAAAACTGACCTTTTCCAGTCCTGTGGCCACTGCTGAGTTTTCCAAATTTGCTGGCATGTTGAGTGCAGCACTTTCCCAGCATCATCTTTCAGGATTTTAAATAGCTCCACTGGAATTCCATCACCTCCACTAGCTTTGTTTGTAGTGATTCTTTCTAAGGCCCACTTGATTTCACATTCCAGGATGTCTGGCTCTAGGTCAGTGATCATACCATCGTGATTATCTGGGTCGTGAAGATCTTTTTTATACAGTTCTGTGTATTCTTGCCATCTCTTCTTAATATCTTCTGCTTCTGTTAGGGCCATACCATTTCTGTCCTTTATCGAGCCCATCTTTGCATGAAATGTTCCTTTGGTATCTCTAATTTTCTTGAAGAGATCTCTAGTCTTTCCCATTCTGTTGTTTTCCTCTATTTCTTTGCATTGATCGCTGAAGAAGGCTTTCTTATCTCTTCTTGCTATTCTTTGGAACTCTGCATTCAGATGTTTATATCTTTCCTTTTCTCCTTTGCTTTTCACTTCTCTTCTTTTCACAGCTATTTGTAAGGCCTCCCCAGACAGCCATTTTGCTTTTTTGTATTTCTTTTCCATGGGGATGGTCTTGATCCCTGTCTCCTGTACAATGTCACGAACCTCATTCCATAGCTCATCAGGCACTCTGTCTATCAGATCTAGGCCCTTAAATCTATTTCTCACTTCCACTGTATAATCATAAGGGATTTGATTTAGGTCATACCTGAATGGTCTAGTGGTTTTCCCTACTTTTTTCAATTTAAGTCTGAATTTGGCAATAAGGAGTTTATGGTCTGAGCCACAGTCAGCTCCTGGTCTTGTTTTTGCTGACTGTATAGAGCTTCTCCATCTTTGGCTGCAAAGAATATAATCAGTCTGATTTCGGTGTTGACCATCTGGTGATGTCCATGTATAGAGTCTTCTCTTGTGTTGTTGGAAGAGGGTGTTTGTTATGACCAGTGCATTTTCTTGGCAAAACTCTATTAGTCTTTGCCCTGCTTCATTCCGTATTCCAAGGCCAAATTTGCCTGTTACTCCAGGTTTCTTGACTTCCTACTTTTGCATTCCAGTCCCCTATAATGAAAAGGACATCTTTTTTGGGTGTTAGTTCTAAAAGGTCTTGTAGGTCTTCATAGAACCATTCAACTTCAGCTTCTTCAGAGTTACTGGTTGGGGCATAGACTTAGATTACTGTGATATTGAACGGTTTGCCTTGGAAACGAACAGAGATCATTCTGTCGTTTTTGAGATTGCATCCAAGTACTGCATTTCGGACTCTTTTGTTGACCATGACGGCTACTTCTTCTGAGGGATTCCTGCCCACAGTAGTAGATATAATGGTCATCTGAGTTAAATTCACCCATTCCAGTCCATTTCAGTTCGCTGATTCCTAGAATGTCGACATTCACTCTTGCCATCTCTTGTTTGACCACTTCCAATTTGCCTTGATTCATGGACCTGACATTCCAGGTTCCTATGCAATATTGCTCTTTACAGCATCGGACCTTGCTTCTATCACCAGTCACATCCATAGCTGGGTATTCTTTTTGCTTTGGCTCCATCCCTTCATTCTTTCTGGAGTTATTTCTCCACTGATCTCCAGTAGCATATCGGGCATCTACTGACCTGGGGAGTGTCCTCTTTCAGTATCCTATCATTTTGCCTTTTCATACTGTTCATGGGGTTCTCAAGGCAAGAATACTGAAGTGGTTTGCCATTCCCTTCTCCAGTGGACCACATTCTGTCAGATCTCTCCACCATGACCTGCCTGTCTTGGGTGGCCCCACAGGGCATGGCTTAGTTTCATTGAGTTAGACAAGGCTGTGGTCCTAGTGTGATTAGATTGACTAGTTTTCTTTGAGTATGGTTTCAGTGTGTCTGCCCTCTGATGCCCTCTTGCAACACCTACCGTCTTACTTGGGTTTCTCTTACCTTGGGCGTGGGGTATCTCTTCACGGCTGCTCCAGCAAAGTGCAGCCAATGCTCCTTACCTTGGACGAGGGGTATCTCCTCACTGCTGCTCAAGAGTATAAAAGACTTTTTATATCAAAAAGGTCAGAACTGCTGCTCTGGTGGTATAAACTATTAACCCTGTACTTCTCATCTCTGTAAGTTACTGGTCAATCCCCAAGATAAATTGTTGTTTGAAAAAAGGATGTAGAAGGGTGATCATAATATGTTTACATTTAGGTATTAATAAGAAAAAAAGTTAAAAAATGGGGCTGTTTTTATACATGTGCTGTCTCTGTACATGGGAATGAGAAAACTTTTTTTTTTTTTTTTTTTGGCTGTGCATCTTGTAGGATCTCAGTTCCCTGGCCAGGGATTGAACCTGGGTTATGGCAGTGAAAGCTCAGAATCCTAACTACTAGGCCACCAAGGAAATCCCCACAGAAAACTTCTAACTGTGGTTATTCTTAGCATAGGAGATTGGGGAACAGAAAATGGGGAAGCAGGAAGTTGTTTCACTGTATATAGTTTAGTATTTTGGATATTTTTCTTCTACCATCAGTTCAGTTCAGTTGCTCATTCATGTCCAACTCTTTGCAACCCCATGGACTGCAGCATGCCAGGCTTCCCTGTCTATCACCAACTCCCAGAGCTTGCTCAAACTCATGTCCATTGAGTCGGTGATGCCATCCAACCATCTCATCCTCTGTCTTCCCCTTCTCCTTATGCCTTCAATCTTTCCCAGCATCTGGGTCTTTTCCAATGAGTCTGTTCTTCACATCAGGTGGCCAAATTATTGGAGTTTCAGCTTCAGCATCAGTCCTTCCAATGAATATTCAGGACTGATTTCCTTTAGGATTGACTGGTTTGATCTCCTTGCAGTCCAAGGGACTCTCAAGAGTCTTCTCCAACACCACAGTTCAAAAGCATCAATTCTTCGGCACTCAGCTTTCTTTATAGTCCAACTCTCACATCCATATATGACTCTTCGAAAAACCATAGCTTTGACTAGACAGACCTTTGTTGGCAAAGTAATGTCTCTGCTTTTTAAAAAATTTTTTATTGAAGGATAGTTGCTTTACAGAATTTTGTTGTTTCTGCTTTCTAATATGCTGTCTAGGTTGGCCATAGCTTTTCTTCCAAGGAGCAAACATCTTTTAATTTCATGGCTGCAGTCACCATCTGCAGTGAATTTGGAGCCCAAAAAAATAAAGTCTCACTGTTTCCATTGTTTCCCCATCTATTTGCCATGAAGTGATGGGACCGGATCCCATGATCTTAGTTTTCTGAATGTTGAGTTTTAAGCCAACTTTTTCCCTCTCCTCTTTCACTTTCATCAATAGGCTCTTTAGTTCTTCTTCGCTTTCTGCCCTAAGAGTTATTGATATTTCTCCGGGCAAACTTGATTCCAGCTTGTGCTTCATCCAGCCTGGCATTTTGCATGTTGCACTCTGCATATAAGTTAAATAAACAGGGTGACAATATACAACCTTGACGTACTCTTTTCCCAATTTGGAACCAGTCTGTTGTTCCATATCTGGTTCTAACTGTTCCTTCTTGACCTGCATACAGATTTCTCAGGAGGTAGGTAAGGTGCCTTTATAACTTTTTAAAACAAAGTTTAAAAAGATAGCCATAAAAAAGAGGTACATTTTAAAAAATGGTTAGGGTATTTCTTCTGCCTTTGCTATCCTGTGGTTCAACTTTGAGGACCTTAGATTGGGCCTTAATATAAGGATTAGTATACTTGTTCTATCCACTTACAGGGATATAGAAAGAATAACATATTAGATGTAAAAATACTTTGAAAGGAATTAAGCTGTCACTGGGAGGAGGACATTGTTAGTGAATTGAATGATTCATTAATGTGTTCACCAGTTTTCTCTCTTTCTGCTTTGGGTGTCACAGATTGGATATTGATTTACTATTTAGCAGTTAATTGTACAAAAGGGACCTTTGTAGACATACTAAAAAAATGTTTCTGATTTGTGTTTTTAGGATCAAGAAATGCAGAAATTACTATGAAATTCTGGGAGTTTCACGAGATGCTAGTGATGAAGAGCTTAAGAAAGCTTACCGAAAACTTGCCCTGAAATTTCATCCTGACAAGAACTGTGCTCCTGGAGCAACAGATGCTTTCAAAGGTCTGATCCTAAACTAATGCTTAATTATGCCCTCTTTGTGGTGTTTGGTCACAGCAAGTTGTTTCCAGCCTCTCTCGTAATTGTTTTCTAAGGCTACAAGCAGGGTCTTGTTTTTTCCTGCCACACCTCTTAGGTAGTGATTATTAGCATAGCTCTCTCCTTAATTTCTTACTTTAATTTCTTTTGGGAAAAAAAATTGGTTTCTCTGTAATATCTTACAGAACCTTTTATTCTTTGATTCAGCAAATATTTATTGAAGATCTATGTGTCCGGTGCCAGGGTAAGTAAAACTGATATGATTCCTCTTGTGGAACTTAAAGGTTGGTAGCCACTTGCAGGCAGGACCTAGATAGCATTTCAAAGCTTCTTTGACCATGAAACTCTTTGTTCATGAAACCTGCATTATAAACATGTGGTTAGTATAAAAAGGCTTTATAAGACTTTGTAGAGAGCAAAAACATAGTTATAGATCAAAGCTTTTTCCATTGATTTCTGTGATACTTTCAGAAACATATTCTCAAAAAATATTTTGCATCCAATACATAAATAAAAATTTCACTTAAGAGCTTCACCCTGAGGAATGTCATTGATTCAGGAAAGGATTATCAGTAGATGCTAAAACCATTGGGTAATAGGTTGTTGTTGAATAGAATATTCACATAATGTCAAAGTATTATCCCACAGAATACTTACTGATTTTGTTGTTATTTAGTTGCTCAATCATGCCTGACTCTTTTGTGACCCCATGGACTATTGCCCACCAGGCTCCTCTGTCTGTGGGATTTCCCAGGCAAGAATACTGGGGTGTGTTGCCATTTCCTTCTCTAAGGGATCTTCCCAACCCAAGGATTGAACCCCAGTCTGCTACATTGGCAGGTAGATTCTTTACCACTGAGCCACTTGGGAAGCCCAGATTGCACAGAGAAAATTTTCTAAGTAATGGAGATAGCTAGCTGTTACTACTTTAAGCAAGTGATCTAATTTATCATCACCATTACTAGAACAATTTAACATTACATGTTGTAATACTATGTGGTATTCTTGCCAGAATGTTTGACCTGAATCTAATAAAGAGGAAACAATCAAAATATGGAACATTCTACAAAGAACACTGAACTACTCTTCAAAAAATTCAATAAAAGAAAAGCAAAAAAGGTGGGGAGACTGTTCCAGATGAAAAGAAACTAAAGAGATGTGAAACCAAGGACAGTACATTAACCCTGAATGGATTTACTGGGTGATAATGAGTTGGTGTTAATTTTATTAACTGTGATATTATATTTTGATCATGTAGGAGAGTATCTTTCTTCTTCAGAGATGTATGCTAAAATATTTAGGAGTGAAGTGTCAGAATATCTTCAGCCTACTTCCAAGTGATTTAGCAAGAAAAAATGAATACATATTATATATATATGCATGTATGTGTAGAGCATTGAGAAAAGCAAAGTGGTAAAATGCTAACATTGATGAATAAGGTTAAAGGTGTTTATTGTACTATTTTTTCAACTTTTCTGTAGATTGGAATTTTTCAAAAGGAAAAGTAGGGACTTCTCTGGTGGTTTAGTGGCTAAGACTCGGTACTTGCAATGCAGGGAATCCAGGTTCGATCCCTGGTCAGGGAACTGGATCCCACGTGCTGCAACTGAAAGATTATAGATCCCTAATGCCCCAACTAAGATGCGGCACAGCCAAATAAATAAATGTTTGTAAAAAAGAAAAAAGTAAAAAAACGATAGATCTGAGACATTTTTTTAAAGTCGGCATTTACCTTAGAGGACAAGCTACCTTTGTTGATGTGCCTTTGTGAATCTCATTCTCCCCGCAGTTTCTATAAGGAAACAGATAAACCACATTCTCCTCATACCTTCATGTAGGGTACGTCACAGACTGATGCCATTTCTCTAAGAAATCTGCCAGATTTCAAGGGATGTGAATGTTTAAACAACTCTGTTTAGGTTTTTCTGGTTTTTTTTTTCTGCTTAACTGTTCTATTGCTATAAATACTTAATACAGTTCCCTGACTAGAAGACTCACAAGGAAATGCTCTTTCTGACTATGTTTTCTGATAGTGTTGACTGAATTAAAGGTAGGCAGGTGGGAATGACTTAAAAGATTTTTTTTTTTAAGATTTCTTTGGTGATTCTTTGATTGGTGGTACTGACTGTATGTTTAAATGAAATTGGACAAAGTTTGCACATTTGTGCACAGGGAGAAGTGATGGTATGCTTATGTAGTCTGTTCAGACTTTGATCCCTCACTGAGGCACTGGACATTTTTTTTGTTTTTTTAAGCCACAATGACTGGCTTGTGGGATCTTAGTTCCCCAACCAGGGAATAAACCTGGACCCTCGGTAGTGGAAGCACAGGTTCTAACCACTGGACGACCAGGGAATTCCCTGGAGATACATTTCCTAATTTCTAAAGACTATGTTTAAAAGTAAGCTGAAATAAGACTGATGACTGAGGACTTTGCTTTTAACCAAGTAGGAGGATTTTTATTTATTATTTTATTCAGGAGACTGTATGTGACTTCATGTTAGAATACCATTGCTTATGTATAAACTGTTTCTGACCATAAACTATTGCTCTCAAGTGAAATAACACATTTTTGATGAAGGAGCACAGTACTTCTAAGTTTATCTTGACTCCAGTGTTTAAGGCTTATCAAACTAGATCTTGGGAAGATTTCAAGGGCAAGCACTTCGGTGAACTTTCCAGGCCCAAGCACCTCTCCTTGGGTCACTGTGAAGTTGTCCAGCACCAACTCTTCACTGCTACTCTGGGCTCTTCACTGCTACTACTGTGATTACCCTCAGCCGCAACAGACTGTGTACTCTGGTGCTTTTTGTTTTTGTTGCAGCAATAGGAAATGCCTTTGCAGTCCTGAGCAATCCTGACAAGAGACTCCGCTATGATGAATATGGAGATGAACAGGTGACTTTCACTGCCCCTCGAGCCAGACCTTATAATTATTACAGGGACTTTGAAACCGACATCACTCCAGAAGAGCTGTTCAATGTCTTCTTTGGAGGACATTTTCCTACAGGTTAGTATCCCAACTTTTTTCATTTAAGAAGTCTTAGGAACTTCCCTGGTGGTCCAGTGGTTAAGACTCTGCACTTCTACTGCAGGGGGCTCAGGTTTGATCCCGGTTCGGAGAGCTGAGATCCCATATGCCATGTGGTGTGGCCAAAAACAGTCATATATATTTTCAGGATCTGAATAGAGGGGCCGTGGTATGGTGGAAACAAGACTTTGGAATCAGATAAGCTGAGGTTGAAGTCGTCTCCAGCCTCCAACTATGCCTGATTTTTACTTAGTCCGTCTGATCTTGTTTCCTCACCAAAAAATGAGGCTGATAATACCAACCGATATTTTTTAAGTGTTTTATAAATTAGAAGCAAAATTCCTATATTATAATTATTGTAAACTAGCACTTATATAAAGGTAAAGGTTAGAAAAATACCCCCAGAGAATTGGAAGTTGGGTTAATTAAATGCCTTGGAAGTAGATTGAATTTTGTGGAGTTGCAATTAAAGATACTAGTGACATAATCTGATATTGGGCAAGAAGGCAGATAAGAGCATGTCAGACAGGATTCATGGCCCAAGTGCTGTTTCTTTCTCTGCCTCTCGGGTTGCTCTCACTCGCTAGTTACAAAGGACTGTTTAAATAAGGGTGAGAGAGCTAAGCATGTCCCATTTTCAGCTGGTTCACTTGATATACCTACTGTCTTATTTTTCTATTGGGTAATATGGGACAATACCCTACCCTCAAAGAGCCTAGTTGGAAGCACGGACCTTGGAAAAGGCAAGGAAGAGATGTGTGCCATATTTGCGTGCTAAGTATTTTTCTTTCTTTTCCAGGAAATATTCATATGTTTTCAAATGTGACAGATGACACCCACTATTACCGCCGGCGGCACCGACATGAGAGAATGCAGACACGGAAGGAAGAGGAAGAAGATAAGCCTCAGGTACCTGGGGAGGATAGGACAATAGCGGCCCATAAACGCTCATACTGAAACTAACCCTTATGGAGTAAGATCAGGTTTTTGAAGTTCAGCTTGAGATATGTGCTAAAGCGTGCTTTAGGAAAGCAGAAGCATGGTAAGAAGAGCTGGATAACTGGCCCAAATAGGCCAGAATGGTACCCCCTCCCCCACCCATTCTTTGGGGACTATCCCGGGAAATCTGTTCCCCTATGGGGCTGTCTTGAAAAAGATTTTCTTGACTGCAGAGAATAGGGACCCCCTTTATAATATTCAGTACTAAAGGGGGTTTAAATTAAGAGATCGAGGGAGTCTCATGAAGCTCAAGGGCAGGAGGCACGCTGGGCCTTGTGACAGATGGGAGCCAGGAACTGGGGTGCTGTCAGGCATCACGCAGCTGTGCTCTCTGTGACTCTTGGGGCCAGACTGTCTCCAGTTTTCCTGACTCTCTACATCTGCTTTGTTCTCTCTAAGCAGCCTGGCTTTTCTACTTCCCCTTGCAAGTGTCCAGTCTACAGTGCCTCTGAGTATGTGTCCTTACAAGTGACTGCCTAGCAGTGAATGGTGATGAATCTCAATCCCAGATTCTTAGGAAGAATGTGATCATCCCTGCTATGGTTAGATGTCTGCTAGATGTCCCCCAGTCTGCTCAGCTGAGGCCAAGGCAACAGAACTGCATGATAACATGACCTTGTGAGGGTACAGGCTGGGCAGACTAGCACACAGGTGTCTGCTTCATTGGTCTTAGAAAAGGAGGCTGCAGGATTACTGAGTGTCAGTCCAGGTTGTGGGTGGGCCCCCTTCAGCCTTTTCAGCAGACAGAATGGAGCTGTTTGGTACTTCTCAGCAGAAAATACAACCTTCTCAGAAAAACTATGGGCAATGTGCAATGCATTAGTAATGCATATTTTCTTTGGGAAAACTGTCCTATTTTCAGTAAGCTTTATATTGATGAAGAGTACTTACACCAAATATTTTTTCTTTTTCAGACTACATATTCTGCATTTATTCAGTTACTTCCAGTTCTGGTGATTGTGATCATATCTGTGATTACTCAGCTGCTAGCTGCTAATCCCCCATATAGTCTGTTCTATAAATCGTAAGTCAAATACTTAAAATCTTTCTTAACAACAAGCTGGTACATTTCTAACATTTCATGTCACCTTTTGTTGTGGAAAACACTGGTTTTGTGTTTAAAGGAGCAGCTGGATAGTAATAATGCAGAGACTCAAAATTACTTCAGGCAGTTTCCCATGTATTCAGGACCTGGATTGTTTTGTTCTATAGCGACATCATCTGGTCAACTGCGGAACAGCAACAGATGGTTTCTGAGGGATTAACAGACTAACTCCAGGTTCAGATTAAATCTTTAACATTCCATGTTAGAGTTAGAAAGGACCGTAATGAGCTTGTGAAAGTATCGCTGCACCCCTGTGAATCTGAGAACATAGTAACTAAGATCTAGTGATTATGCCCAATTTAAGAAACTGCAAGATTAGGACTTTTATTCATAAGGCTGTGCAGTCAAACCATAGTATCTCATTTCTTTGCTTTTGCTAAAAATATAGAAATCATTATAAAGTTTGTATTGCATGAAAAATATGAGCTCTGGTAGGAATTTTTAAATTTCTTCAATTAAGTATTTCAGTTAAATCAGTTCTCAAAGTTTGATCCCTAGACCAAGCATTAAGTGGCAACATGTTAGAAGTGCAAACTCTTAGGCCTTACTCTGTATCTATTAAATCAGAAACTCTAGAGGTGAGAACCAGCAATATGAGTTTTAACAAGCCTTCCAGATAATTCTGGTCCATGCAAAATTTGAGAATCACTGGTTTTTTTTAAATTAATAATGGGAAATGAGCCATTATTCACAATTAGAGTTTAGCAGACAAAAAACTTTCAAATGTGGACTCCGTCGTGGAACAGTACCTAAGAGGAAGAGCTCTTGGTGATCACTATAGCCTTAAGGCTATCATTCTAGATCAATATCTTCATTTTACAGAGAGGAAAGCTGAGACTCAGAGAGAGGTTATTGCTATCAGGTCACGCTGGCCTGAGTCCCTCTGATTTCCTGACTTCCCATATTTCTCCATATGCTACTGCCACCTCCTTTCTTGTCAGGCCAGTGAGGTAGGCAGGAACCTGCCCTCAGCTTTCCAGAAAGAGGCAAGAGCAATCGGGGCCTGAGCTCTTAGACATCCAGCAAGATCCATGAGTTAAGAGATCAAAGGAAAAGCTAGGAAAAGGTCAAATATAACTCCTTTAAGATAGACTTTGTTCAATCTGAACAAAGTCAGCTTGGATTTGCACAGTACCATCACATTGTTTTAACTGGAATTTGAGCTCCCTTCTATACTTTCTTATGGTTAGACTTTAGTTAACCCACGACCTGTTAAAGTTTCTGAACATCAGAGACTTTTGGATATCACTAAGAGTTCGCCTGGAGGTATAATTGAAATCTATTGTCTCAGTTTTTTGCAGTTCTCATCTAACAGCTATGTGTGAAGTACTTTTTATCATGTCCTAAAAATTGGAACTAAGTTGGTATAAGCTGTCTCGTTATTTGTGAATAGTTTACTGTAGCAATCATTTCATTCAACCAACATTTACCAGTAGCCACTCTGTGCCAGCTGCCATGCCAGGTCCTACAGAATATATAAATTGCTTTTTAAACTTTCAGCATTCTACTTTTAACAGAGAAAACAGTCTAAGAGAGGTGAATCCAGGTAGCTGCACCTTCATGTTCATAGCAACAATGTTTATGGTAGCCACGACGTGGAGAAAGCCTACACACACACACGCACACGTATATACACACACAGGAATATTATTCAGCCCTAAAAAATGAAAATTCTAGCATTTCTGACTACACTGAGGGACTCTGAAGGCATTATGCTAAACGAAGTAAGTCAGAGAAAGACAAATACTATATAATCTCACTTATATGTGGAATCTAAAAAAAAACAACTCAGAAAAGGAGATCAAATTTCTGGTTACCAAAGGTGGAAGAGAGAGGGAGGGGAATTGAAGGAAGATGGTCAAAGGTGCAAACTAATAGTTGTAAGATAAATATTAGTAAATATGATGTATGTCACATACAATACAGTGTTATAGTAGTTAACACTGCTGTATGATAGGAAATGATAGAAAAGTTAAAGAGACTAAGTAGTAAGAGTTCTCATCACAAGGAAAATTTTTTCCTTTATTCTTGTCTGGTTTTTTTTTTTTTTTTGGTCTTCTTTATTTTGTTTTTATTGTATCTATGTGAGAAGACAGATGTTAGCGGATTACCTATTAGACATGTTAGACATTGTGGTAATCATTTCACAATATATGTAAACCCATCATGATGTATGTCTTAAATTTAAAGAGAGAAAGAGGGAGAAAGAAGAGAGGGAGATGACTCATTTAAGAGAATAAAGTAAATATGCTGAGACTGAATCCACTTGAACATGCTCATAGAGTAGCGACAATGACAACATTGCACTTACTGCTTTGCTTGGGAAATAATAAATGTTGATGTGTTAGAAATGGTATTTGCATCTATGAAGAGGTGAGTGTGATGATGATATCAGCGAGGCCAGTGCTAAGAGTGATATTTCCAAATATAACAAGCACACCTGAGCCTCTCCTTGTTTTAGGACCTTGGGCCACACCATTTCTAGAGAAACCCAGAACCTACAGGTGCCTTACTTCGTGGATAAAAACTTTGACAAGGCCTACAGAGGTGCATCTCTGCGTGACCTGGAGAAGACGATAGAGAAGGATTACATTGATTACATCCAGACCAGTTGTTGGAAGGAGAAACAACAAAGTAAGATGCTTAAAAGGGGCTTTAGCTGGTGCCACCCTGAGGTATCCCCAGCGTAGCGATCTCTCCTCTCTTTCTGAGCTACTCATGTTTATGTGAACACGGACAGGACAGAGCCCCATTCAGGATATTAGAAATATTGTGATAAAAAGGGAGGCTTATGACAGGATACGTGTGGCCAGGGCTTGAAATCTTCAGGGACTTAGGCAGGACTAGTTGCCTGTCTGTCTGTCTCTGAGTTGCTACATCTGTCTGCCTATCTGCCTTCTGTCCTTTCTTTGCCAACTGTTTTCCTACGTTTTTTCAAGCTCTCCTTGACAGCCTTGATTTGCCCTAGTTTATTTTGGTTGCCACCCTCTTATTCGTTCCCCCAACTTCCCCAACCCCACCAGTCATTGGCCCCTTTCTACGTCACAAGGTTCCTCTTTAAGTAGCTCGCTGCTTTGGTCCATGGTTTCTTAATTCCACATTTCCCAGAGGGAAATCTGCTCCAGCCTAACCAAAGTTTGATAGGTTGTTGTTATTGAGTCTGGTGCCCCTTCTCTTCCCCTCCAATCAGCTGTGGCCACACAGAACAAAAGTGACTCTCTTACTGGAACAGGCCTTCCACACCATTTCCCTGTCTGGAGACAGCGAGGGTGACAGTATTGGCTTATGATTTGGCTTACGACTGCAGTGAGCGTTCGTGGGGAGTGCTGTAACAAGGCAGCCCTGCCTCAGCCAACAGGCTCCCTTTCTTCCCACTTGAATTCCTCCCTGCCCGCACACACACACACACACACACACACACACACACAGAGGCATTAGTAATTGTATCTTATAAAACTTGGCTTTGGTTAATTTTTAAAAAGCAAACTAACTCATTTTAAAAAACTTATCACCGGGTATTATTAAACATCTAACAGTGTCTGATAAATTTAGATCCTCAGTCACAGTGCTACTAAGCGCTTGCTGACCCATCTGCATCCCAACCCCACCCCAAGTTAATCTCTCCTTCCTCTGTGTGTTTAAAGCCCTTCACTCATCCTACTGAAGTACCACCCTCACAGTGTTCCTGTCCTCTAGGTATATGACAGTCTCCCTGCTGGACTCTGGGCTCTCTGAGGTCAAGAACCATGTCTTACTAATTTTGTGTCCCAAGCCCTTGGCAGTCTTTGCTTCAGAACAGATGCTCAACAAATGTCTTTTGAAGAGTGGATTCTCGGGACTGGAAAAAGTGAAACTGCTGAGGGATCACTGAGCAGGGCTAGTGTCCTAACCCTGGCCCTGAGGGACCTTGTGTCCACTGTCTACTCCTGTAGGGTGGAGCCCACTTGACCTCTCAGTGCCTTAGGAGCAAGGTGGGCATTGACTTGGATGTAAGGGGGAATTCAGCAGGAGGAGGCGATTGCTTTTTTTATTGAAAAAACAAAAAACAAGGGGTCTGGAAGTAACCCTACCCCACTGTCAAACTAGGTTTTTCTAGTTTCAAAAACCAGGAAATAATTTTAGAGCAAGATAGAGGCCTTAGACTTAAAGGCATTATAATTGATCACCTGATCCAAATCAGGTGAGGGTCAGTGTATGTCCTAAGAATCTCCATTGTTTTAGGCCATGAGAGGGTCTTGAATTTGTTGCTTTATGCAATAAATTGGTGAAAATATATATTTCTTAAACCCTACCCCGCCACACACACACACACCAGCTAGAACTATGCAAAGAGCTCATGGTTAGGATTTCCTGGTGGCTCAGATGGTAAAGACTCTACCTGCAATTCAGGAGACCCAGTTTCGATCCCTGGGTCAGGAAGAATCCCCTGGAGAAGGAAATGGCAACCCACTCCAGTATTCTTGCCAGGAGAATCCCATGGACAGAGGAGCCCGGCAGGCTACATTCCATGGGGTCACAAAGAATCGGATACAACTCAGCGACTAACACCTTCATGGAAAGGATTACACCTAAGGTGGCTTCTAGCCTTGTGTCCCCATCCTCGTGAGGCCTGCTTCCAGGGCTTTGGCACCTTCCAGGTATAATCAAGTGGGTGAGCATGACATGTGTACCCACAAGTTCCAAACCGGGGGTTATCAGCACACACCCCTTAAAAATCTATTTCTGGCATTTAAGGATGGTGGCTGTCCGGAGCCGCCACACAACCCAAGTGCCATTTGAGAACAGGCAGCATCTGCCCTCCGGATCCAGCAGCAAGTGCAGCCAACATGGTTAAATTTAGCACATGGATGGAGGTTGTAAAAATAAACCTGCTTGAGAACAAAGTTCAGTCTTGGCAAAATACCGAATGGAAACTGCTTTTAGCAAAGGTTAGCCATTGTCTTTTAACATCTTTTGTTAATTTCTGTGCTCTGCTCTTCCTTAGAATGTTCATCAGAGTGAATTTCTATGAGTACTCCTTTACTGTAAACACTGGCGCCCTGTCTACCCCTTCACAGCTGCATCTAGATAATAAAGCCAACGCTAGGGGAGGTGGCCATGGCCCTGGGCTGGGACAGACTAAAATAAAAGGCAGGACTGCCTCCTGACCTGGCTGAGTGGGACTGAGACCCCAGCCCTGCCTGGCAGAGGAGAACTGTCCAAGCTCTGGAGCAGGATAGCAGAGAGGGCAGAAGCTTAGGCTTTGAAATGGGTATAAAATGAACTTCCTCCCAAGGAGGTTGTATGGATTATAGAAGATGACATGAGTATAACACTTAGCATAGAGTCTAGCATATAGTAAGTGCCCGGATCCTAACAGAATCCAGACCTCGCTTGGCCTTGCTCAACTAGATGTAGCTCTGTCTCACAGGGCTGGATCATGAGGGTGGTTGGGATCTGTCAGGACTCCCATCTGGGCTTTTGGGCAGAGCATTTTGGGAGAGGAGGCTCTGGGACTTGCTTCTCTTGGCAATTTGCCCAAGTCAGTTTACTCTAAAGGCTCAGTGCTCTGCTCATCTATTACACTGGCATTTGGAGCAGGGGAAACATTATGCAGAGAAGAAAACAGT
Source organism: Bos javanicus (assembly GCF_032452875.1). NCBI lineage: Eukaryota > Metazoa > Chordata > Mammalia > Artiodactyla > Bovidae > Bos > Bos javanicus. The sequence goes on along the minus strand of NC_083874.1, from coordinate 50,209,145 downwards.
GTTCCTTGGATTCTGCCCCTGCCAAAGATTTTGTTTTTCCTTAGAAGGTACTGAATATTAACAGAATTTGTCAAAAGTAACATATTCATTGAGTTGAGCTTTTGTTCATTGAAGTACAAAAGGATTCAGTGGCTATCTGGAGAGAAGTTTCTCCAACCATGATCATGGGGGTGTGGGGCATTGTTCCTTGAAACACTGTTCTTCTGCAGGGTCATTGCTCTGGAGCAGGGTTCTAAACCTTTGGAGCATGTTTTGAGAAAGCATTCATATATGTGCACGTATGTTTTCTTTCATCAGCTTATTACAGTGGTTGTCAGTGTAGAAAATAGAAAGAAGCACTAGCCGTTAATGTTTTCTGGAATGAGATTTCAGGCAGTGAGACATCTGGATAAGGTCAGTAACAAAAAACCCTAAGGAAATCATTTCAAGGAAAAGCTGAGCCACAGAATCTGCTCTACATACTGGTGCAGCTGTGACTCCAGAGGATCACAGAGCCCTCTTGAACAGGTTTCCCACATGCCAAAGCAGCCAGACAAATGGAGTCAGTGCCCAGCTCTGGGTGGAACAAGGCAGCAAGGACTCTCATTTGGGTGCGGCCCATGATCCTCCACAAAGCTGCATCACCCACGAGAATGCCCATGCCAAGGCAAGCTCTGGCTGGCACGCAATGCAGGCCCCACACCACGAGGTGAAAGCACATTGTTCTGGAGCCTAGGAGACTTGCTGCTTGCCAAGCAACTGCTGGGCCAGGGCCTGGGCTCTGAGCCCCTATTGAAGAGGGTGGGTTTTCATGCATCCCCACCCCTCGCCCTAAAGTCCTGCACTTAATCTGCACTTTGGGCCTTACTTGGTGTAAACAGAATCATTGTGAGCAGAAATGCCAGTATTTTGTGTCGATAGAGACTTATTCAGAAACCAATGCCCATTGTTCCCCATGGCTAAGTATTAAGTCCTGTTTCCAGTCAGTTTGCTGATTAATCAGACAGGTGCCTCGTGTTCACCAAGAAAAACAAAATCTGTCAGCAAGATGATTAAGAATGAATAGGCATATTTAAGAATGATTAAAATAGCATTTTCACAAGTATGGGCCTTTAAACACTGAGTAGCTATCTGCTGTTGAAGCTACACAGGCCCTCCAAGCATGCCTTCCTGTTAATACACAACATGTCTCTGGAGGTTCTCTTCAGGCATTCCTTCCTCAGAGTGTCTCTGAAACTACACAAAAGAATGAAAAAGAGAGGTAGCCAAACCGCTGCTGAGTCTGGGAGGACAGCAGAGATTATATTCTGGTTAAAAATAGAATGACCTTCTCCACTATGAGGAGAAAATGAAATACATTTTGTCAAGGAGATAGAGGTCACCAGATCCAGATGATTTCACTTTTAAAAGAATCCAGCTGCCTTTGCCCTTTGAGTTAGGGGCCCCCCATGTGGTGAGGGCATGAAGGATGCAGCCAGCAGCCTGGGCACCTAGAGCAGGCAGGCCCCCAGAGGAGGGCTCTGTGTCCATCAGCGCGTGTGAGTTATGCTCCAGCAACTCGGGAATGGTGAAGCAGCTGCTTTTGTTTCAGATGACAGGAACAGGCGATCGGACTCCATTCTATCCCAACTGCCACGTGAATACCATTCGTAGGAAAGCCTTGACACAGAGTCTCCTCTTACTGCACACGTGCAGGTTCCCTAAGTCTTGTGCCAAATGTTCTATTGATTAGAACTAAGTCCGGTGCTTTTGTAATGGAGCACAGATACTGTTGGACTCCAGGATCACAGGTGTCCCTTAATCCTCAGCACCTGGTGTGGTATAGCTTCCTGATACATGTTTCTCGAGTAAATGAGTTTTTTTCTTAAACTTAATTGAAAGAAAAAGCATTAAAGTAAAAGGAGCTTTGCTTCCAGAAGTATTGAAGTGAAACAAAGGAGCTCAACTCTCTTGATGAATTGGTTACCTCTTTTATCTTTCAGAGTCGGAGTTGACCAATTTGGCAGGATTATACAGAGATGAACGACTGAAACAGAAAGCAGAATCTCTGAAACTTGAAAACTGTGAAAAACTTTCCAAACTTATTGGCCTACGCAGAGGTGGCTGAGAGGCTGATAGTCCTACGCAGGCTCGGGGTTTTGCTACATGTTACTGTTTATGTTCCTAATTCCATTTTATAATACAAAATTAGGAAATGATGAACATTTCACAATTTGCTAACTTTGTTTGGTGGGCAGAGTTGGAGGCGCTTCAGCATGGAGCCAGACTTGTCATCACAGAATCCTTCCTGGGGGTTGGCTTCAGGAACAAGGGGCAGGTCATCTAAATTCACGGCCAAGCATTAGATCCAGCCCCCTGAGCCGTACCTACCTGCCTCTAGGAATGTAGTTCAGGGCATCCCAGAGCAGATTCATATTTTCTTCCTTCTTCAGTGAAATCTCAATATCCAGTCATTCCTAGGCTTAGCCAAAGCAGCTTAATATTGGTTGTTTACAATGTGCCATGAGAAATTATACCTCTCCTGTTGTTAGAGTCATCTCCCCACCAGATGCAGTTGTTGTAACAACTCAGCTTTCCATTTTCAAAGGGGAATACAGAGAAACGCAAACTGTTGTCCACAGTTTTCCATTTGCCTAATCTCTGTTTAGTTACTGGCATTAGCAAACTACCTGATTTCAGTTTCTTTTACTTTCTTAACCCTCTCTCTTACAAAGGGCCCAGAAATTAAGAGTTACTGAGTAAACAGTTCAGTGGACACACAGAAACAGGGGCCAGGGGTGAAGGTAAAAAGCAAATCTGAGTCTCAGCTGTTCAGTGCAGTTTCCCTAGTCCATCATAGAACACAGAGAATGTGCTTTGTCATTTTTCCTTGCAGCATCACACTTGAGCTGAGTCCCTATACCCCATAGAGGTACAGTGGTCAGACCTAAGAGGAGGCATTCCCACCCAGCCAGGCTGCTCGGACCTAGAGATAGATAGGAAAGACCCTTAGTCTGGGGCTCTGGGGCCTGGTGGGATCTGGTGTTGGCCCAGCAGTCACTTTGTTTAACCCAGTGACCTGTGGTTGTGATAGGAGATGCTTTTTTCATGTAGTCAATGTCTGTTAAGTGCCTGGTATGGATAAGACCATCAGCCCAAAGAGGCTACGTGGTTGACCTGGGTCACACAACTGGTTGTGGCAGAGCTAGATGGTAGGCTGATTATCAAGTACAGAGTGAGTGAACATCCCCCTTGCTCAGGTGATTCTAGCCATATTAGTAAAAGCAGAAGCTTTCCCAAGGATGCCCCTCCTGCACCACCTTCCAGCCTGGAACCTGGTATCCTTTCTATGGCAGTCCTGCATCCACTCAGCACACCTCACTACACCACTTACCATACCAAACAAAAAGAGGCAACTCTTCCCACTGGTGACAAGGAAGAGGGAAGCCATCGCATGGACTGTGTGGTTCTGGGACTTTCTGTGGAGGTGAGCTACAGGATTGAGCTGCCCAGATTCTATCATGAATCTGAACCTAGAAGGATCAGTAGGTGACTGTAGTCAACACTCCATGTGTTTTCAGGATGGAAGAAAAGTTCCTGTTGCAAGGAGAGTCTACATTAAAACTCATTTCCAAAGTAGAGTTTCTCCTTTCAGTGGCAGAGCCATGATTTAAGCAGACGTATTTAGTATGGTTCACCTGGGAGCATCCCACAGGGTCAGGAGATGAGTGCAGAGGTAAAGAGTGGGGCTTTCGTGGCTGGTAGGGGATACCTGCTCAGTTCCAGGGAGGGAGAGCAGCTCCAGAGATGGCCAAATTTTTGTCACCCAACTAGGTCTATCTTCTGGGTTTGGGGGGACTTCCTTGTTCCCCTTGGAGTGAATGAAGGGATTTACATGGTAAAATGTGCCTGTGAGCCAGATGGGCTGTAGAAGGTTGTTTTCCTATACGTACAAAAATCAAAGCTCTACTCTCCCCAACCCCAAACTCTGCTAGAAAATGGACCATAATTAAACTGACTTGACAGGTTAAAAGTCCCGCTCTAGGTGCCCATGAATAGTGTAGTCACACATTTTATGGATTTCATGGCAGAGATGAGTTATCTGTGATGATACTAAATAGAGGCAATACTAACTCACTTCATTAGATGTCAGGTCTGTTGTCTGTTTTTATAGCACTGATGGTACCATTTTATTTATTACCTAATAGACGACAACACTCACATCACATTCCTCAAGGGGATAGTATGTGCTTTGGATTGGAGGATAGTTTAATCTATTTGGTACTGTCCAGAATATTGTTAAACTATAATTTCCTGGGTTGCATTTTTAGATGGGTTGTTTGCATGGTGGTAAAATAAGTGTTTTCCTCTTGCCTACATCATTTGGAAGGTTTTATCATATATAAACTTTCTAGTTATGGCTTATTCTTGCTGTCAGAACTTGGCATGCAGCTCTCGACTATTTTTGTGAGCATGAATGCAGACTGGCGACGGGGCTAAGAAGTAGGGCTTGAGGCTCAAGCAGAAACCGAAGCTCTCAAAAGAATGGAAGTGCCTTCTGCAGCACATGATCAGCAGTGAGGAGGGTAGGATAAAAACCCTTCTCATTACAAAGGGCAGCACAATTTGAAGGCATCTGTGTCCCCAGGTTAGTAACCCTGGGGTTCATCTGCTCAAACTAGAACACTTCTGAACTTCCTTGATCAGCGCCAGGCCTCACAGTTTGGGAAAAGTGACCAGTAAGAAAACACCATTGCTGTTCTTTCTGTTGGAAACTGTTAGAAATTATGCTGAACTCCAAACCCCACGTGGAATCCAGCAGCCTGGCCAAGCTATGTGTTATTCTCATTTATGTCCTCACACTCAGGACTGGCTTTATGAGGAGACACTGTTGGGATTCCAGAGCTTTCTTTTATGAATTGGCCACACATGTGAGTTCACTGTCTGCATGCACTGTTCCCTCACAGGAGCTAGCGCTTAATTAGTATTTATTTTTTATTCCTTTAAGGTGTAAGCTTAGTGTCCTAATATATTTTTGGAAAGGACCAACTTACTATACATCTTATTTTTTGAGCCTGCATTGTTGATACCTTGTACAGTGACCACCGAGAAACTATATACCTATGTGTTAGATATGATTACATGATTTGCATCACATTGAGTATTTGTAATTAAAGATGTGAATGTTCTGTGACCAGAACCAGGTTTGACACAGATGGAATCAGCTTATGATGGAGTGAGAATCCTGAAAAATCTGGTCACCTGATCCACAGCATCTGGACTGAGTATATTTTAACAGAGAAAGAAATTAAATGATTTTATATTAAAAGAATGGCTTTATAGTTTTCCTTTGTTCTTTTACCTTTGCCCATGGCACTCTTAGGTCCTGCATATTGCCTGACTCCTTGGAGCCACTTAGGACTAGACTAGACCAGAGCTCTTGACCTCTGCTCCAGTGTTCCCTCATACATCAATGGAATTATTGGTGTTTAGAACAATAGATAGCATCGGTGACACCATCAATTCAATATTTGTTTTCCATCGGATATCAGCAGCTGCAGCTTATTACAACCAACAGATACATCAAATCCACTTAGCATCTGAACATCAGGTGTTATCCCAGTTCCTTGCTGGTTTTGTTCCTCATGGTCCTGTTAGGTTAGTCATGGCTTAGAAATACAGGACATTGTTAATATAATCGTAATACCTTTCATGTGAAGAAAGATTAAGATTACTCAATTCAGCAAAGATGGAGAACTTACTATGTGCCAGGTGAGCTGAGCTTTTGGGATGGAGATCAGGAAACAGTGAAAGCCAGCACCACTGCTCCTGGAGCTCTCATCTAACAGGGAGGCCAATTAGACAATAGTTCCCAGTGGGATGAATGTCAAAGGGGGAACCAAAGGAATCTATAACAATGGGACTTAATCCAGGATGAAGGATCAATGAAAACAATTCTGAGGGAAAAGAGACTTGAAATGTAATCATCCTTCTTACAGAGTGCAGTGATTAAAAATGGGGATGGAAGCAACACCATTGAAATTCTCCCATTTCCATGAATAGCACCACCATCCATCCAAGAAAAAAGTCAGAAACCCAGAAGACTCTGTGTGGTAGACTTTTAAATTTGGTATCCTCCAATGGATCACGCCTAATATTCATGACCTTGTGTAGTCCCCTTTCTGACCTGGGCTGGCCTTGATCTTTAACCAACAGACTGTGGCAAAACCAGCAGCTTCCATTTAGGTCCTACCACCCTGAGACCACTAAGCTAACTGCGTGGAGAAGCCATCCAGAGGAGAACCAAACAACTGAGCTGGCAGCAAGAACTGAACCCAGACACGTATCATCTGAGCCAAACTGGTTATGTCACCCCTGCTGATGATCACAGCAGAAATGAGCTGCATACCAAGCCCAGTTCAAACTGCAGAATCTTGAGCAAGTAATACACTAGGTACTGTTTTAAGCCATTACATTTTGTGGTAGTCTGCAGCAGTAGAACAGAGAAGGCGATGGCACCCCACTCCAGTACTCTTGCCTGGAAAATCCTATGGACGGAGGAGCCTGGTGGGCTGCAGTCCATGGGATCACTAAGAATCGGACACGACTGAGCAACTTCACTTTCACTTTTCACTTTCCTGCATTGGAGAAGGAAATGGCAACCCACTCCAGTGTTCTTGCCTGGAGAATCCCAGGGATGGGGGAGCCTGGTGGGCTGCCATCTATGGGGTCGCACAGAGTCGGACACGACTGAAGCGACTTAGCAGCAGCAGCAGCAGTAAAAAACCAAACACCTCGGCTCCCTTTCCCCATATCCCTTCCATTGTTAAGTCCTATCAGTTTTACCTCCAGGACACCCCAAATCCATCTACTCTGTCTCCTCTGATACCATCTGACTCCCAAACTACCATCCACCTTGACAGAAACCACTGCAGTAGTTGCCTAAGTATAAGTAGTCTCTGTGCATCCACTCAGGGTCCCCTCCAATCTGTACACCTTGCTGCAGCCAGAGACATAGTTTCAAAGCATAAATTACAGCATAACACCCTCTTGCTTAAAATATTTCAGTAGCTTTCTTTTGCTCTCATAATAAGAATCAGTAGTCTTCTGCATGGCCTAATGCTTAACAAGCCTCTACCAAGTTTCTGGCCTCTATCCTAGCATGATGTCCTGTATATTGTTTTCTTTTCTGCCATACTAACCTTTTAGTTACTACACTCTGCCAACCTTCTTCCCCAAGGGACACTGTATTCACATTTCCCTCTTTCTGGTACCCTTTCCCACTTCCCTGCCCCTGCCCACCTTTGTTAAGTGCTTCCTGGTTACCTTAATAGGTTTCATTCAGCTCAAACATCTTTTCCTGACAGCCTTTCCTGACACCCAGGCTGGGCTAAATCTCCTTTTAAATTACTCTTATTCCTCTTTTTCTTGCTTGAATAATGACTTAAATTGGGATTTATTTGGGTGTTTATTTGATTATTATCTGTCTCCCCCATTAGACTAAGTTCCAGTCTGGTTTTATCTGAACTGAACCTTGGAAGGAAATGACATGACACCTGTCAGGACTTCCTCTGGAAGTGCAGCTCAAATTCTCTGAAACTACTCCCATCAAAAGGTAGGAGGTGTCCCTTCTGCTTGAATCTGTACTCTGTGGTTTCTTGAACCAATAAAGTTGGGCAGAAGTGACACTAACCCAGTTTTTAGGCCCAGAGCTTAAGAAAAACGCATCTCTCATTTTGTCATTTTGAGGGTTTATTGGCCGCAGACTCAGCTTGCAGGATCTTAGTTCCCTGACTAGGGATCGAACCCAGGTCACCAGCAGTGGAAGCGCAGGGTCCTAACTAACTACTGGACCACCAGAATGTTTTGTCACTTTGGATGCAGTCACATGCTATAAGAGAGCCCAAACAGCCCGTGGAGAGGCACCAAGAACCCTGGTCCTCATAGAGCAGAAATAAGATTTCACCATTGAACTTCGCCCAAGCTGAAGATTTCCGAGCAAAATGACTTTTTTTGAAGCTATTAATTTTGGGTGGTTCGTTAATAGAGCAATAGATAACCAGAACATCAACCACGATGACAGCCCTGTGAAGAAAGGCAGTCCTTCCTGGAGCAGGATCACAAAGCTATCTGTGATGTCATGTTATCCTGAGCCTTGCTGAGCCCCAGCTGGCGAGGAACCTGTAGTGTCTGTTGTCACAGAGTGGGAGTCTTGGCAGTCCCTGGACAGAGGGACCATCCCAGATCAAGTCCGTGCTAGTATGCCGTGGGCCTGGATCCAGGGTTCTCTCTTGCTCACAACTTCCCACCCCCTAGGAACTGGCTGCGGGAGCCTATTTCACTCCAGAGTTTTGCCCTGAACATGGAGAGCAGCTGGTGAAAGTGATCTTTGAGTGGCAAGGGACATAAAGCATCACCTCATGAAAGACCCTAGAGAGGAGAAACTCAGGGATCGCTGCCCCAGAGCAATGTACAGCTTTGTCCAGGGTGATTCAGAGGAACATTCGCATTTGAAACACAAAGTTCCAAGAGGGCTCTGTCCTGAGGTACATAAATCACAGAACATCCTACAGGCCCATGATAATCCAATACCATAGCCACTAGCCACATATGGCTATTTAAATGTCAATGTTAACTAATTAGAATTTTTATTAAATATTTAAAAAGCACTCCTCAGTCACATGAGCCATATTTCAAGTGCTGCCAAGCCACGTGAGGCTAGTGGCTGCTGGCACTGGACAGTGCAGAACGTTTCCATCACAGAAAGGTCCATCTATGACCTTAGAGATTGATCCACAGAGGTGGCCTTACCCTCAAGGACATCAGAAGAAACACAATAAAAAAGGAAAGAAAAAAAGGGAAAAATAAAACAAGGATTACCACTGGGAGATCCACAGGAATGATCATGTTTTGTCAGGTCACAACATCCAGCCAAAAAGAGATACCCAGGCAGCTGAGGAGAGCACCCTAAGTGACTTACCTGCCATTTCAACTTCCCTTTGTGGTCATTGACAACATATTTTCCCAAATTCCTTAATATAGTCATTTCCTACTTGGGAGTTTCAAATTCCATAACTTCAGAATCCATTATGTTCACAAAATACTACATAGCATCATGATTAAGAACATGGACTCTGAAATCAAACTGCCCCCGTCAAAACACTGTTTCAAAGCTCAATGGCTTGGGTGACTTTGACTTACTGGGTTATTCATTCTCATAGAAACTACATTTTCTCATCTGTAAAATGGGGATATTAAAATCGAGTTCACAAGGTTATTATGAAGGTCACATGAAATAATACTAATAAGGCATAACAGTATCATGAAATAGTGAATACTTGATAAATATTAGTTCTGGTTTACCCCAAGCATAATCTTATTTGGGTTTCAAAACAAACCCTCATCGGGGATTGGTGGGGATATGTAATCACTTTATTTTTCCTTTCCTCCATTTTACAAGTCTCCTTCAAAGCCTGACTTCAGTTCTAATATCTTCAGACTCTTCAGGTTGCCCAAAGCCTGGTCCCAGAATATAAGGACTCTTATCTTAGATTAAGTCACTTTTCTTTAATATTTTTTAGCTTCCCTTCATTGGGAAGCTCAGGCCCCCTAAGTACTAAGTGTGTTCCTAAGAGCTTCGAAGAGGGATCACATTAGTCTCATACTATGCGGGAAATTCAGAGTTTAGAGTGGGATAAAGACACACGCAGGGGTTGTCCATGACTCTTGCTTCAAGGTCTTGCATGTAGTTTAATGGGTTCTGGGGGAAGGCTGTGGGCCGGTGTGAATGTTGCCTGCTCCTCAGCCCTTAGAGTAAGTTTAAACCGGGCCCTGCCCGCTCCTCAGGACTGCGTAATAAAGACACCACATAACAAACGTGCAAATTCCCTATAAACCTAAATTACTAACGGTGCTGCAGGTTCTCTGCCCGAGGCGGCTCCTGTAAGAGAGCGACTCTTTTAAGAGGCGGGCCCCATCCCTGCAAACAAAGGAAGTCCCCGCCCCTGGTTGCCAGGGTGCTTTGTGGCGCCGCATTCTCATTGGTGGGCGTCAGCGGTGAAGCAGCCCGCGGCAGCCATTTCCAACGAGCTGGCGGGGGCGAAAGATGGCGACGCCCGTCGGGTGGTCGCAGGGGGGGTCAGGGTCGGTGTGTCTCGCCTTTGATCAACTGCGGGACGTGATTGAGTCTCAAGAGGAACTGATCCACCAGCTGAGGAACGTGGTACGCAGCCAGAGAGCTGGGGGAGGTCTGACTGGACGCCTACGTGGTGGGGGCGGGGCCAGGCCCTGTCCCTATGCCAGGGGCTTGCCGAGACCACATTGCCAATGGCGTCATCCGGAGGAGGCGGGGCCCCGATGTGTTGTGGCTGGTAGCGAGGTAGAGCCCAAAAGGGACTGTCTCAGGAACATTTACCCAGAAATTTTAGAGAAAACCAAGTTGTTCCCTGCTCTCTTTGCCTGGTTGTCCAGGGCCTGGTAGATATGGCAGCCTATTCACTGAGCTTCAGTTTCCCCATTTGTAATTGGAGATGACTTCACTGTGTACAGAGTAACTATAACATCATCCCTATTGTGGAATCCACTCTCCATGCTGAGTGCTGTAAGCTCGTCACATGTTGACTTAAGGGCTTCCAACCCCTTTATGTCCTTTGCTTTTGCCTTGTCAATCAAATGCAAAGCTGGGACAAAGCACTGGAGACACAAATTTCCTGAACATGTATGGTAAAATCATGGCCAAGTGGGATATATGATTTTTCTGTTTTTTTTATCTTGATAAGAAGGTGAGGACATAGATAAAACTGACTTCACATCTATTTCTCACTCCAATGTTTGAATGCCGCTCTGAACACTGAATTACCTAAAGGTACCCAGGCCTTTCTGTTGACACCTGGTCTTTACATGTGTGTTCTCATTATCTGGAACACTTCTCTTTTCCATCCTTTTTTCTGGCCCACCCACATTTAGCAGTCAGATATCAGGGTGACATCCTTTCCCTTGAAGAAGTTCTGACCCTTCCCCAGGCTGAGGCAAAGGCCTCATAGTGCACATCATGGTGGCCATGGTGTCTTCTCCATGAGACTTATTCCTTGTGTGCAGGACCTAGAGTTGAGCATCAGTGAATCTTGTGGAATGAACTCTCCCTTCCTTGGGCCCCAGTGTTGTCGTACATGCCCTGGGCATCATCCATTATCTATCCCAGGCCCTGGTGCCTAGAGAAACCCCTCCCACCACAACCCCAGGCCCTCCCTGAACCAGGCTCTGTTGCAGATGATTCTCCAGGATGAAAATTTTGTCAGTAAAGAAGAGTTCCAGGCAGTGGAGAAAAAGCTGGTGGTAAGTAATGGCCTCTGTCAGCTTCTCATCTTCCCCCATTTCCCAGGATCCTAGTGGTTGGGCAGTCCTTGAGCACTGGTCTCTGAGCACCTCCAGCCCCCATAGTGAGGACAGAATCTTCCTGTACCATGCCTTCTACATGCCTGTCTGAGAAAGGGGGCTGATTAAGGGGGCCTAGGAGACTCAGCGTGGCTTGTGGTGATAAGGTCACTGCTGCTGCCCCTGCAGGAAGAGAAAGCAGCCCATGCCAAGACCAAGGTTCTCCTGGCCAAGGAAGAGGAGAAGTTGCAGTTTGCCCTCGGAGAGGTAGAGGTGCTGTCTAAACAGCTGGAGAAAGAGAAGCTGGCCTTTGAAAAGGCGTGAGTGGACCTTGGTAGTGGGGGAAGAGTTGGGGGTCCCATCTGCCCATCAGCCTTCCCACCTTCCTTATCTTCTCCACTCAGGCTCTCCAGTGTCAAGAGCAGAGCCCTGCAGGAGTCCAGCAAGAAGGACCAGCTCATCACCAAGTGCAATGGTAGGCGGGAGGCCCGCACTCCCTCCCACGCTTGCTTACATGGGCACTTCCCTAACAGCCCAGTGCCTGTGTCCAGGGCAGGGTTTCACCCCAACTTCTGTCCCCGGCTGAGGATACAGGCCAGCCCAAGCGGGCCACACCTTCGCAAAGGCCTTCAGGGACCAGGCAGGCCACGGAAATGAGGGAAGTGGTTGGTGTACAATATTCTTCATGGCCATAAAGGAACGGGCTCGCTCCCATTTTTCTTGAAACATACGACCTTCTTAGTCCACCTTTTTGTTTTCCCACTTTTGGTGACTAATAGAAATAGTGTACTTTACTCATAACTCTGTTTTCAGGGAAAGAATAGTCCTGTATGGAAGCTGATCCTTAGTCTGAGTGCTGGGGACCCAACAGGGAGAAATGGAGACTGTGGTAATGTGGAGAGCCATACTCCTTCCCAAGGGCCTAGCACCTCTGCTGTGGGAACAGGGGCCCAGTACAGTCAGATCTTTAAAAAAGACTCTGGAAAGCACATTCTAATGGAAGCTTTTCTGACTTTTTCATGTTGGCACTAAATTTAAAAATTCAGAAATGTTTAAAGTATTGTATGGCCCAAGGACAATATGTCTGTGGGCCATTAGTTTTCACCTCTGCTCTGTGCAGATGTCTGTGGCCACTTGCTGGCTCAGCTGGTGCTCTGAGTTCGAGGCACTTTCAGTCAGCTATTCAGTGTCCTGAGACCTTAGAACTCCTTTTCATTTTCCCAGAATGCCAAACTCCCCTTACCTACTTTAAGAAGTAGATATGAATTCCATATGCAACATTTCCTTCATTCACTGCAGTGTTCATTTTGAGTAGATCAGAGTTCAAGCCCAAAAGAGGTTTAGGGTCTCTCCTGATGGGCCCTCACCTGGAGTCTTGGGCACCCCCTACCTACCAATGCAGTCTTCTCTTTCCCCTGGTGAGTACTCTGACTGGAAAGATGCCAGCAGGCTGCCATCTTGATCTGGCCAGGTGGACTAACAAGCCTCATGGTTGTCTAAGGCAACCTCATGGCCTCATGGCCTCTCCTGTGGCCCAACAGGCAGGCAATGCCTCCATACCCAAAGATGCTGCTCCCCTAGTCCTTCCCTTTTCCCTGGGTTTCCCCCCACTTCCCTAAAAGGAACCTAGGCTTCTCTCCTAGTGGTGAGGCCCTTCCTCTAGGACATTTCCTAGAGATCAGCCATGGCCTCACGGCTCTGCGTCTGCTTGTGGAAAGTATGTGTGAGTCATAGGGGAGGAGCTGGCTGCCTCCCTGCAGAATGTTCTGAATTCCTCCAGAAGGGCACAAGCCCTCACCTGAGCAGATCTGGGGACCTGAGCCACCTCCTGGCCTGACTTCTAACGCCCCACACCTCCCTTTATGTGGTTCCAGGTTGGTTGTATACTTACATAGTTCCTTACTCTTCTGAGAGTCTTTTCTAACCACTCTCTCATTGGGTGCCATTTAGTCTAAATAGCTCTCATTTATTTTAAGATTCAAACAAATTTCTGATGCTTTTTTCCCATAAGAACTTCATAAGCAATCAGATTGGATTCACTGACTGACCTGGGGAAGGAGGTTAAATAGCACTGGTCCTGTGACCCAGTGAGCCCCGGTTTTTCTTCTTTTCCTTCACCCATGTCCCTGTTCAAAATATGCTGTAATTTTTTTACCAGATTTTCTCTTCTGAAACCTTAACTGCTTCAGCATTTTTGCATTTTCAGAGCTTACATTCTAGTTAATCTTTGTCTAGCCTTTAAATGCTTTAGGATTTTCTTCTTGGAGGATCAGAATTTTTCAGGGCTCCCTGAGAGACATTATGTAAATGAAGCAACCCCAGATCCCTACAGCCTCATTGGATTTTAAGCCAAGACACAAAACTCATCCTTGCACTTAATCTGGGGGTAAGCTTTGCCACCACTATCTCCCTGGGGTCCTGTCTTCTCACCTGAAGCTCTAAGATAGGGCTGGGCATCCTGCTAGCCCTCAATGGGTGGGTGATTTGCAATGACTGAACTAGGCGATGTTTCTAAGACTTAAACTCCCAGGGGACATCTTGTTTATTCATTCCACAAATAAATGTATTGTGCATCTATTTAATACTATGTGCCAGGTACTGTTTTAGGCCTTAGGGTTAAAGCTGTGAATAAAACAAAAATCTTTGTCCTTGTGGACCTTATAACCTAGTAGAGGAGAAGACATGAGCAAAACATGAGGTCTGTGAGATTTAAGTGCTAAAAGGGAAATAAAGCAGGAAAATGGGATAGGAAATATTGGGAAGTGAAGGGTTGTAGTTTTAGACTAGGAAGGGTCTCACCAAGGAGGTGATATCTGTAGAGAGCTGCAGGAGTTGAGGGCAGGGCTGACCATCTCTCTCCAAAGGCCTTTGCATGCACACAGGCGAGCCACCTGGTCCAGAATAGAGTTGTGAAGTCACTGACACACACCCCCACTCCATCAGGACTCTATAATAAACTCATCCTTACACAGGCATTAGCAACTACTCTTGGACAAGCCCTGGGTCGGGGGGAGCCAAGTTCTGAAAAGACCCATGAGGGAATGCCTTATCTCAGGAAAGAGCCCATGGGATGGGAACCCCTCCTCCTCCCTGCCTCTCTCCCCCACAGAAATTGAGTCTCACATTATAAAGCAAGAAGATATACTTAATGGCAAAGAGAATGAGATTAAGGAGTTGCAGCAAGTTATCAGCCAGCAGAAAGAGATCTTCAGGTGAGGGGTCTGGGCCAGGCTGGGGGTTGTTGATGGGAGTGGGGAGCCAGACCTCTGCTCCCTACCCTGGGCTGTCCCCAGCCCACGCCCAGCCGGCTCCGTTGCAGGAATCACATGTCTGACTTCCGGATCCAGAAGCAGCAAGAGAACTACATGGCCCAAGTGCTGGACCAGAAGCATAAGAAAGCCTCGGGGACGCGTCAGGCCCGGAGCCGTCAGCGTCCCAGGGAAAAATAAAATGGTTGTCGCCTTCCTGTTATCTGCTGTAAAGCCCAACCTCTGCCTTCTCTGCTCTGGAGGTCCCCATCCTGACTCTGTCCCTGTGGGTACTTCCCTCAGGCCTCACAGTGGCCTGGACCCCAGGGAAGAGGCAGGGTAAAAGGCAAGACACCCCTTTCTTCCTCCCTGCCTGCCTTTTGGACCACCACCTGCCAGGCCATTCCTGTGCTCAGAAGTCTGAGGATGCGCCTCGAGTCTCCAGCCCCTGTTACTCCCCTGGCTCCCTCCCTTGGATGATAGTGGGGACCATGGGGGTATGGGGTTGTAGCCTAGGGAAGGACTACTTGGTTGTCTAGTAGGCACTATCCCTCTTACTCTTGGTATTAAATTCCTTCCTATATAAACAGCCCTGGTTACCCCAGCGCCCTTTGTGAATTTAACTCCAAACTTGAAGGGCTATGTGTGTATGTGCTGTGTTATGTGTCTGAGACACCCCAACTGGAGAGTTCAAAGATGGTGGGTTCTAGGACCACAGTGAATTTGGGAAATCGGTTTCCATCACATAACAAGAATGTTATACCTGGGAATCACTTTTGCATCTTCTTAGACTTCTCTGAAACAGAAGCTTATATGCACAAATGGAGGAAGAGGAAAAGACTGCTATGACGGTGGTGCGGTTTTTTGTTTTCCCCCTGCTATGTCTGTTTTTAAGGTGGGATAAAAGTCTGTGGAAGGGTTATGACTTTATGACTTACTCAAGTTGCATATACAGAGCTGAATGTGATGGCCAGGCTTGGTCCTCTCAGAAGCCATCACTAATGTGCCCTAGGTGGTCAAGGGGACACACCCAGGCAGGGGACCCACTCAGGGGAGGCTGAGTCAGATTGTCAAGTCTAGCCTTTCCTGGGTCAGTGTGAGGCTGAGTGCGTAGGAGGAGCCAGTGCTCTTGCTTTAGGGCCAGCTGGGGCCTGAGTCATAGCAGGACCTTGAAGCCAGAAGTTTAAGGGCAAGTGGTGCCCATTGTCATCGTCCCAGGATAGTAACAGGTGGTAGCTGCTTCCCCATCAGCAGTTGTCCCCAGGACAGGTCCTGAAGTGATGGGGCCTGGAATGAGGGCATTGTGAGTGCCTGGGGGAACACAGAGCTATTCTTACCACAGGCCTTTAGAGAAGGGACCGCAGCTACCCTGCTAAGTCACTTCAGTCGTGTCCGACTCTGTGCGACCCCATAGACGGCCGCCCACCAGGCTCTCCCATCCCTGGGATTCTCCAGGCAAGAACACGAGTGGGTTGCCATTTCCTTCTCCAATGCATGAAAGTGAAAAGTGAAAGTGAAGTCGCACAGTCGTGCCCAACTCTTAGCGACCCCATGGACTGCAGCCCACCAGGCTCCTCCGTCCATGGGATTTTCCAGGCAAGAGTACTGGAGTGGGGTGCCATTGCCTTCTAAAAGATGCCATATTAGCATCTGGGCCTTGTTCTACCAACCTGAAAAGCTAGCACTGTCCCCTCCAGCCTAGGTTTCCACAAAAGCAGTGGGTCTAGCCAGGGACATGTTTTCTGAGGCCCCAGTACAACTTTTGGAGTGGGGGAGCCCTCCATGCAATGCTCCTCTATCAAAGATATGGGGCAGGTGGTGGTGATGGTCACGGGAGGTGATGCATGCTCCCTTATGAGCTCTGGCTGGGACTGGCTTTGTGAGGGCCAGAGAGGAGGGGTGCGCTGCAGTGATGGGAAGATGTGGGGGGTTGACAGATGAAATTGCCAGACCTGGGTTGTCTGGTCTCCTGGCTCACACACTGATCCACACAGGATACTTGACCTCAAGCAGGTACCTGCTCAGCCTCAGTTCCCTCACCTGGGATGGACGAGTGGAGTTGGGCCTAGCTCCTGGGTCCAAGTTGGATGTTTGCCCTCCGCTCACCTTCCAAACCAAACCCTGGAATGTCAGCCTAAGCTCTCAGGTTCACGCCCGAGAAGGGATCTAGGAGGGTAGGGCCCAAGGCCCTCTGGCTGGCTATGCCGCTGTCTTAGGAGCGGACGCGGCCGCTTTAAGGCGCGGTGACCCCCACGGCACCCGCGGGCGGGGCGGGGACAATGCGGGCGTCCGCGGCACCAGCGGAGGCGAATGCGAGGGAGGTAGTGCGCCGCGTCCAGCCCCAGCATGCTGACCGCGTTCGCCCAGCCAGCCCTGCCTGGGTTCCCAGGGCGGCTGCCTGCGGCCCCCGCTCGGCGCCAGGACTCGTCCGGTTCGTCAGGCTCCTACCACACTGCTCCGGGTTCTCCAGAGCCCCCGGACGTTGGGCCGGACGCAGAGGGCCGGGCGAATTGGCCCAGGGTGGCCCCTGCGCTGGGGGCGGGCGTGCAGCCTCGCCTGTCCGTCAGCGCCCAGAATAGCCGCCAGCAGCTACTGCCCGGCTCGGGTTTCCCGCGAGGCCCGGCCTCCGGCCTGCGACCACCCCAGCCCCAGCTGCGCATGCTGCCGTCGGGGGAGATGGAAGTCATCTTCGGCGCTGGGCCCCTATTCAGCCGCTCCGACGCAGAGGATAGAGAAGTGCAACAGCTCACGACGCGGGCCTTCCGCAGCCTCTCTCCTCCTGGGTCCACGTCTCCCATCCCTGACGAACCGCAGCCACAGGGCCCCGACGGTGGCTCCCGCTGGGCCACTTACCTGGAGTTGCGGCCCCGCGCGGCGAGTCCTGCCACCCCATCGCAGTTCGAGTGTGTGGAGGTGGCACTGGAGGAGCATACCGCGCCTGCCAGGCCCCGGACGGTGCCCAAACGTCAGATCGAGCTGCGCCCTCGGCCCCGGAGTCCCCCGCGGGAGGCCAATGCGCCGCGCCCTCGACTGCTCCTGCGCACCGGCTCCCTGGACGAGTCTCTGAGCCGCCTGCAGGCTGCCGCAGACCTCGTGCAGACGGCGCTAGCCAGAAAACTGAGCCCGGCGCCCCCTGCCCCAAGCAACGCCACCTTTGGACCCACGGTGCCGCCGGAGCCTGCGACCCCGGAAACGCTCCGCAGTACTCGGGTGGCCCTGGAGGAAGCCAAGTCTCTGCCGCCTCGGGTGAACTATAGTTCAGCCCCAGCCAGGGCCCCAAGACCGTGGCCAAGCCTCCGGGAGCGCGCAATTCGGCGCGACAAGCCCGCGCCCGGGACCGAGCCTCTGGGTCCAGTTAGTTCCAGCATCTTCCTGAAGTCAGGGGAGAAGCCCGAGGAGGTGCACCAAAAAGAACCGAAGGCTCGTTTCCCGCGAGATACTCCGGCTCAAACCGTCCTGAGGGCACAGGGTCCGCCTTTCCAGTCTAGGCCCCCCTGGGAAGTTTCGAGTAAGGCTGTGAGACGGAGAAGCCCATCCCCGCCGTGGGAAGCCCCAAATGGGACCGTGCGGGGTCCTCACTGCACCTCCCCCCAGAACCTGTCCCCCTGGAATCGAACAATTCGGAAGGTGAGTAGCCCATCGATCCCGGAGGCATCCTCTACGTGGGACAATCAGGATGCTGCTGTCACGGAAACTGTCAGCAGAAAGAGCCCTTCCCCTCCGACCCTTTCCCAGTGGAATCGGGGTGTTGCCAGGGCAAAAAGCCCATCCCCCGAAGCTCCCTCCTCGTGGGAGGTGCCGCAGCCGGCAGTTGGGGATGCAGTTGAGGGAAGCAGGAGCCCGTCCCCGCCGACCTTGCCCTCGTGGGAGACTCCAGATCGTCCTGTTGGAACGTGGAGCCCATCGCCCCAGGAGACGTGGAACTCCACAGTGCAGAGTTCATCGGTAGTGTCTACGCGGGTAGCTATTAATGGCGCGGCCCAAGAGGAACTGGTGCCGCCCACGCCGTCTGCACCAGGGACTCCAAAGCTAACAGAGGCTCAAAGTCCGTCCACGCGGGAGATACCGGATCTTGCCTCCCGAGGCAACCAGCTGTCGCCAGAGGTGGCTGCACCCCAGCTGCCTCTCAGTCGCACCGTGGATGTCGATGTGCTCCCTGAAGCGGTGGGCTCCGGAAAAGCGGCCTCTGGGCGCCCGCGCGTGGCCATTCCGCGGCCCCGCGACGTACGCAAGATGGTGAAGACCACGTACGCGCCGAGCTTTGCGGCAAGCACCCCAGACTCAGGGCTCCCCGCCCCTCCTGCAGAACCCCGCGGGGAGGAAGGCAGCGCATCCAAGACACAAGAACTTCAGGCGCTGGGGCCCCCCGCCCCGTCTCACTACACTTCCATTTTTCTCAAGGACTTTCTGCCGGTCGTGTCCCACCCCTACGAACCCCCAGAGCCAACCCCAGACACAGTGCCCCGGGACGTTACCCAGTCCAACGGGGTCCTGCGGCGGAGGGCGGAGAACAGCACGGCGAAACCCTTCGCGCGCACTGAGATCCGCCTGCCTGGTGCCCTGGCCTTAGGCCGCCGGCCTGAGAGAACCCGGGGAGTCGCGGTGCACGGTCCTGGCGGAAAGAACCGGGATGCAGAGGCTCAGCGCTTGGTCCCAGACAACAAGGGTCGGACCAGCCCTCTAGGCGGCGCTCGCACCTCACCCCAGCAGTCGCCCATAGGGCCGGCAGAGACCCAACCTCCCGGACCGCCACGCCCCAGCTCCCCGCAGGCGCACCCTAGCTCGAGCTCTGGAATGGAATCCGAACTGGAGACGCCCCCTAAGGCCCTTGAGCCCGCGGTGGCGGTCCAGCCGCCCCTTCTGCGGGAGCCCCAGGCGTCGACTCGTAGAACGGCCCGGGCCCAGCCCCGCGCTGCCTCGGCGCCTCCGCTGGACCGGTCAGCGGACGGTTCCTCCCAGGGGACGCGTAGGCCGCCGGGGGCTGCAAACCCGGGGAAGGTCCTGGTGGACCCCGAGAGCGGCCGCTACTACTTTGTGGAGGCGCCGCGGCAGCCTCGGCTGCGGCTGCTCTTCGACCCTGAGAGCGGGCAGTACGTGGAGGTGCTGCTGCCACCCTCGCCCTCGGTGCCACCCCGCCGCGTCTACACTCCGCTGGCCCTGGGCCCCGGCCTCTACCCGCCAGCCTATGGGCCCCTTCCCGGCCTCTCACTGCCACCATCCCCCGGCCCGCCGGCCTTCAGCGGCCCGCAGCTACCCTGGGCCTCCGAGGCGGGGCCCCTGGACGGGATGTACTACCTGCCAGTGAGTGGGACACCCAGCCCCGCACCTCCTTTTCTTCTCTGTGCTCCACCCTCCAGCTTGGGTCCCTCGCAGCCCAACAAGGGCTCCTTGTTCCCGGTGTGAGGCCCCAGGGCCTGATCCGCATGATGTTGGGGCCTATTGATGGTCTTAAAGGTTTTGGCATCCAGTCCTTTACCCTCTTTTCCTTCAATCATCTCTTCTTTTAGCCATCTCATGCCTTTTTGTTTTTTTCAGACCGAAAGTTACCTTCAGATTATCTGAGACACGTTGGGGTGGGGGTGGGGGGGCTAATGGAGCTGGAGCTCAGTAAATGGCTGTCTGTTTCCCCCACCCCAGCAAAATCCTATACCCTTTCCCCAAGTCCCAGAGTGTAGTGTGTTGGGGTGTGTGGGTGTGTATGTGTGTTGTGGGCTGAAAAAAATGCACAACATGAGATTTGTGAATTAAGTGTTCAGTTCAGTACAGTTAAGTGTTACTTGGGGCAAAATGAAAAACTATAAGCCTGGGAGACAGCCTCTCACATAGGTTGTCTATGTGGGGGTAGGTCAGTATATGTGTGATTTTGGTGAAGGAGGATAGTGCAATCAAGCACACATTTTGGAAGAAGATTGCTGCTAGTCACAATGAGCAGATGTCTATTTTATTGCTTTTCTAGATATGAGAAGATTGCAAGAAATGGGCTCATAAAAACTTCTCCTGAAAATAAATATCTAAAGGCCTATTTTGCCAGTTTCTCCCAGAGCACAGAGGGCCTCATTCCTGATCTCTGCCCTGAACTTTCAGGGTGGGTTGAAGGTCAGAGATTGCAATGGCTAGTGATTTCATCTTTGTAGAGGCAGGTGACAAGTGACAATTTTTAGTTGGCTGTGTGAAAAATCCCAGGACATGGCCCCAGGAACCGACCTGAGGGGGTGACGGGGTTTCTCAGGGACAGCAGGAAATGGGAGCTGCAAGGAAGGGGCTGCCCCTAGAGGTAGGGAGATGTCTGTCTCTCCCCAAAGGTGGGCCCAGCTGAGGTGGAGCAGGCTAGTGAGCAATGATGGGATGAAGGGAGAAGGACACTGGTATCAAGTCCATTATTCTTTGGAAGGGGATCTGAGTCTTGGCCTGGGAGGCTGTGGGGGAAAGTGGCTGGAGAAGGCCCTAGGCGAGGATCATCTGAGAAAGGGAGCTGCGGGAACAGGAGGTGGAGGTAAATCAGGGAAGTAGTATGGGAGGGGCCATGGAGGGTCAGCCTGGGACTTACTGGGGTGGGGACTGGGGAGAAGGTGGGAGGTGACTGTAGTCTGCAGCTGGGAGTACTGCCCCTCATTCTCTCCTCAACTCCAGCCTCTGACTTGGCTTGTCTAAGCCCTCAGAACTGAACTGGCTCATTCTGGGGTTATAAGTAGGGGTTCTGGCTGTTCCCACCGAGGGGGGAGGAGCAGATTAGTGGGTCATTGGGAAAGACTTAAAAGCAGAGAGGATGGTTGAGCTGTTGTCAGGAGACTCTTGACCTATCTGGATGGGGTGGAGGGTGGGTTAGGGCTGGCGAAAGAAGGGATGCCCCTGTGTGGAGCTCTCAGCTGGTTCCACTCACCTGGTAACAGATGTGGCAACCATGCCTAGAGAGGGGCTGGCTCTGCAGGCTGTCACAGCGTAGGAAGGGACAGGCCCCACAATGTGTGTTCCAATTGCCTCGAGACTCCAGGAGAGCAGAGGGGGACGCGCAGAGTGGGAGGTGCTCTTCGTGGGGGCTCTGTGTAGAGTACTGAGTGAAGTGACTGGGCCTTGCTGGACTGATACGTGGTGTGATGAGTTTGCATAAGAACAGTTACCATTAGAAGCAGTGTTAGGGATGGAGATCAATGCCTTTCTTAAATTCCAGGCCTCTGGTGGACCTGCATCTCTTGGAGTCACTGCCCCCCTCGATTTGGATTGGAAACAGAGAACTATGAGTCAGAATAACCTGGACATCTTTCTGTGGCCAGAGATGCTGATGCCAAGGAGGGCCCTGGGCCACTCCTGGGCCCCTCACTTCATCGTGATGTGCAATAAACCCAATGGCCCCAATGGCTGGAAAAATTGGCGTGAAGTGTCTGATTTCCTGCTGCGGCCTCTTAACACCCCCTACAATGCCGTCCATGCCTGGGTGTGGCTTGGGGGAGAGTATCACATGTGTCTTTCATAAACTGTGGCATCCATCCTTCAGCAAACCTGCCTCTCGGAGCGAGCCCTAGGCTGGCAGTCACGCCTGTGACCTCATTTCTTCTGGCGGCTGAGTGGTCAGTGGGCCTTGGGGATCAACCAGGCTTGGGTTCCAGTCTCAGCATAGCCCTTCTAGCTGTGTGGCCTTGAATTTGTCACTTTTCTCTGAACCTTTGTGTTCTTGGGGGTAGATTTAAGACAACAGTAACCAGTCATCTCGTCCACCAAGGAGCTTAGCACAGTGCCTGCCATGTGGCCTGTCCCAGGTCATGAGAGGTATCAGCTCCCATGTGTCTTTGCCCAGGCCCAGCCCCTCTCCTTGCCTCATTGGCTGGAGCCAGGGTCCCACGAGAGAAGGTGCACACGTGGAGTCTCCAGGGCCCTGGGGGAAGGGAGAGAATGGGAGGGGTGAAGTGTCAGTTCCCCATTGGTCTGGGCCAGGTGTTCTGAAGCAGCCCCCACTACACACACACACACAGATGCACCCACACACCTGCACCCCAACCACAGCCCTTGCTCACTGAGTCAGCTCCACCGGCCATGAGGCTGTCACTGCTGCTACTGCTGCCGCTCCTTGGGGCCTGGGCCATCCCAGGGGGCTTCGGAGACAAGGCCTCACTCACTGCCACTGCCCCTGAGCTGGACGATGAAGAGAAGTTCTCAACTCACATACCTACTCACCTGCGATGTGATGCCTGCAGGGCGGTGGCCTACCAGGTGAGTCCCCCCTCCCCCAGCAGCTCTCCTGCCCCTACACAGGCCCCTTCTCAAGCCAGACCCTTCTATCTGCCTCAGGTTCCACCACTGGCCTTTGATCCCCAAGCCCACCCCCAGGCATCAAGCTAGACTCAGCCTTCCATGATATTGCCATCTTCACCTCACCAGAACCTCTGTGCCTCAGTTTACCTGTCTGCCCAGCAAAGAGCAGACAGACCATCTCTGGGACATGAGGGAGTCCCTAGCTAGTCCTCTCAGACTTCTCCCGTTCCAGGCCGATCCTGAAGTCCAGACTCCTTCCCAAAGCACACCTGGGGAGCACAGGGGTTTGTGTGCACGTGTGCATGTTTGTCGAGTCCGTGAGCCCATGAGCATGTGTGGGTGTCTTGAGTTCACATACAAACCTGTCAAGCGTGTCTGAGTACTTGTGTGTGTGTGTGTGTGTGTGTGTGTGTGTGTGTGTGTAAGTGCTATGAGTACATGTGTCACTGATGACTGAGTGGTTTTATTTTCTTTGCTTGTTCTTGTGGTTTTACATCACGTGTGGTGATGGTGGGCAGGTGTGCCCTGCAGGAAGGCCCCCCAGTGCCCAGGCCAGCTCAGCTTTGCCCATCCACCCACCTCATCCCAAGGCTGTGGATCCTGCCTCAGCTGGCACGTTCCCAGCTCTCTGGACCTGGGGGAGGGCCACGAAGTCAGCCTCACAGGTGCTTCCTGCTCAAAAGGCTCCGTTGCCTCGTTCTTCCTCCGAG
Source organism: Bos javanicus (assembly GCF_032452875.1). NCBI lineage: Eukaryota > Metazoa > Chordata > Mammalia > Artiodactyla > Bovidae > Bos > Bos javanicus. The sequence goes on along the minus strand of NC_083874.1, from coordinate 50,185,609 downwards.
ACTCAGGTTTCTGCTCTCCCCCGCCTCTCCTTCCGCACTGAGTAGTTCTGAAGCCCTGGTTCTGAACCCCTCCTTATTCCAGATGTGGCAACATCTGACAAAAGCTGAGGCCAAGCTTCTCCCACTGGACTCTGGGGGCCGTCGTGAGCTGAGCGAGTCAGTATACACAGACGTCCTGGACCAGAGCTGCTCTCAGACCTGGCAGGGGTGAGTTGAAAAATCTGGCCCCTGCCTCACTTCTCCAGGGGCAGGCTGATGAATGGGGGTCCCCATCCTCCCACTCACACCATACACACTCCACAAGGTCTCCAGCCCAAGGGTAGGGGCTGGTTGGGACAGAGGCTGAACTCTGGAACCAGGAGCAAGCAGAAGATTGGGTGGCCAGGGGATAAGGGTGTTGTGTGACTTTGGGCCAGGGGCTTCTCCTTTCTGGTCCTCAGTTTTTCAGCAGAGAGGATCAGAATCTGGGCACTAAACTTGGTAGATGTCCCATGTGCCCCGCTTCGGGTAGATACAGGCTCCACTAATGCTGTCTCCCTCTCCTCCCTCCACCTCCAGCTATGGAGTTGGAGAAGTGGACCAGGTGAAACGTCTCATGGGCCCAGGACTTAGCACAGGGGCGCAGCCGAGCATCATGGTGATGATCATGGAGGGGCTGTGGCCCACCAGGTGATGACTGGAGGGTTGGAGTGGGATGGAGCCCTTGCAGCCTTGAATCTGCCCATTGAAGGCAGGGCAGAGTCTGAGGCTCCTGCTGGGCTCCCCTAGGCTCTCCAAGACCTGCTTTCACTACCTGGGGGAATTTGGAGAAGACCAGATCTATGAAGCCCACCAACAAGGTCGAGGGACCCTGGAGGCGCTGCTGTGTGGAGGCCCCCGGGGGGCCTGTTCAGAGAAGGCTCCAGACACAAGGACAGAGCTCTAGTCCAACTCCTCCTTCCTGGTCAGCCCCTGAAGACAGCTGGCCTCCCTCTTGATCTGCCTCCCTCCTTTCTGCAGGCAGCCTGGAGGAGGGGTGCAGGGAGGCTTTGCTCATCTGTTTTTCCTCTCTCCCTCCCTCCTCCTGCCTCGGGGGCCTGGGACGTGGCCAGGGCCTTTCCCTCTGGACTCAAATAAAACCAGTGACCTCGACTCCTTCTCTCTGCAAAAGGTTCTTGGGGGGCTGGGAGGATAAACATTGGTGTTTCTGCTGGAGAAGACCAGGGACAAGCCCCACAGTTTCCCAGAGGTAAGTGAGATCTGTCATGGTTGAAAATGTGAGTGAGCTGACAAAGGCACATGAAATCAGTTATCAGCACGTTTGGAACCCCAGATCCCTCAGGAGAGAAAACGAAAGCCAAGGAAAACTCCATAAGCACGTCACCTGCGGACACACCCACTGTAGCCGCTGCACTCGCTGTGCCCCTTTCAGAACACGAGTCTCCCTGGGTCTACGCCCAGAGGCTGCTCACTTTCTAGACTCTGCTTGTGACCCAGCTGGCGTGACTGGGCCCTGGGGCAGGGCAGGGCAGGGCGGGGTTCCTAGAACAGGCTGTATTCCTGATCTTGGCTCTACGTCCTCCCCAGAAATTCTTCTCACCTGCGGCCCTTTTTTTAGCAGCAGAGGAAAGAGCTCCACCTGGGTTGCACCTGAGTCTGGGTATCTGGGGTCAGTGATGCTCAAGCTTGTAGTTTCCTTTGTATCTCTGGGAGGTGGACAGAACAGACACTGTAATACTCTGTTGACACCTTGGCTCAGACAACAAAAAGACTCAGGCAGAGTCCTAGGTGAAATGGCAGGGCTGGGAGGGAATTCACATTTGGGGTGGGGGGAAGGATAGTGCTGGAGGAATGGGGGTGTCCTAGGCAGGCCCTGACCACTGTGGCTTCCCTGAGCTGCCCTGCAGCCCAGCGCTCTGTGTTCCATCGCCTGTTCTCCACCTGCCTGAGGCCCCTCCCCTGGCCCTCAGGAGAGAACCCTGAAGCCCAGGGAGAGCCAGGGTCCAAGGCATTGGCTGAGGCATCAGAAGTAGCAGGTGTGGAGCTGGGAGCTGTGATGTGGACCTGCGTGGTCCTGTGTTTGTGAAGTGACTTAGACTTTGCATCAGACTCTGGGTGTGTTTGTGCAACTGTGTATCTGAGATCATGTGCAGCTTGCCAGCCTTGTCTCCTTGTGTGTGGTATGTGGTTTGGGTAGACTTGAATGACCAAAGGACAGTGTGTGGAAAGGGTGGGGCTGTCTCTCCAGCCCCCTAGGGAGTACTGAGGAAAAGAGGGTGGGGAGGAAAGTGCTGAGGAGTACAGGCTTTGAACTGGTCAGACAACTTTGGGAACCTGGGAGCAGTAGCCAAGAAGGGAGAGGAGAGGACAGGCAGGCAGAACAACGGGCTGGAGGCTGGAGCAACGGGCTGGAGGCTGGACAGGCCTTTGGATTCAGGGCTGTGACATGAAGCTGCTACCCAGCTGGACAGCGGTGCTGCCTGGGAGCCCTCGGGGCAGGGCCTGGCCGTGGGCACAGCGACCCAGAAGTAGGTGGACCCTAAGAGGGCCGGGAAGGCACGGAAGGGAGCTGAACCTGGGACCTCGGGCTCGGCCCTCGCCAGCCTAGAGCCTCAACCCCTGGGCTTTCCCCAACCCCTAGGAGGGGAAGATGGTCTGGCCCAGGGCTGCTTCAGGGGTTGTGTGGCCGTCACACAGGGCCTGACGCTTAGAAAGGCCCCCCAATTTGGTTTAATGCTCTGCTGTTGCTGTTTTAAAAATTATAACACTTGGAACAGGGGTCCCAGGTTTTCATTTTGCACTGGGTCCCACAGAGCACACAGCTGGTCCTGGCTGGGAGGGAAGGAAAGGAATCCTTGTCCTGACACAGAGGACAGGCAAGACCGGGCTAGCCCTGGCAGCTCCTTGGGCCCATCTGATTTTGCCTCAGGGACCCTGAGTGGTAGTGGTGAGGAGGGCAGTCCTTTATGACATTTAATGTAGAAATAAATACGATGGGTTTAGGTGTTCAGGTAAACCTAATTTTTGGAATGGTTTTCTAAAACCTTGCGACCTGTGTGGCCTTGGTCAGATCACATCTCCTAAATCTGTTTCATCAGCTGTAAAATAGGTTAATAGCACCCAGAGCCTGGGGTTAGACTTGATGATACAAGGATGTTGCTTGGCACACAGTCATTCCCCAATAACAAGATGGGTTATGATGATGATAATGATTAACTTTTTATTAATAAGTAGGGAAAAACCTGATTCAGAGCGTGACATCATATGTGCCCAGGTTCACTCCCTTTCTCCTCACCTCACCCAGGGCCTGGTACCCTTCCAAGGTCATCCTCTCCTCACCCTCACCCTGGCCCTCTCTTGGAAAACTTGTGGCCCGTGCCCAGGCTCAGGTGTGGGCAAGCAAGGGAATGCTCAAGAGGTACATGTGGCAGAGGCTTGGGCGGCCTTTTCCACTACAGCCAGAGTTAATACGTTACCTCAGCCTGGGCCCTCCTTTCGCAATCAGTGATAGAGATCTGGTTACAGATTTACTTCAAACAATGCCTGATATGTGGAGTAAAGTCCTCCTTGGCCTTCGTAAAGCCAACCCTCCTTCTCCTCAGGAACGGCTCACACCTGTGCCCCAAAGATGAGGGCCCGGGAGGACGCTGAGGGCCAGACACAGGTGCTGGGGGATGAGTAGGGGTGGGGGTGGGGTTGGGTGGGTCAGGGGTGGGGTGGGGCACTCTGCAAGCCTGCTCCCTGGGAGGGCAGAGAGAAAAGTTCTGATGAACTGGATCAAGAGTGACTGTCCCAGGTGGAATGTGGCAACTGGGGGAGGGGGTGGGGGTGGCAGTGGGGGTGAAGGAGATTTCTGCTTTGGGACTGGCTGACTCCAGCCTGGAACCAGCAGGGGGCCAGCCTACCACCCTGCTAGGAGACACTCCAAGGACTGGGGCACTGGTGGGACCAGATTGGATCCAAGAGGGTCTGTCACGGTCTTCAGCCCTCTTGGACTCTTCCTGGGGTACCTCCAGGCTTCTGACTCACGGGCCCATTCCCTTGGCTAGAAGGCCCAGGTTCCAGGGGCTCCAGGAGCCAGCACAGTGGACTCATTCCTGCACAAGGCAACGTGAGGTGGGAGCCAGGTGTAGCCAGGCCAAGGGAGAGCTGGGTAGGTGAAGCTTGAGGGAGGGCAAAGGCCCCCGTCTGTGGAGCCAACAGGCCACTCGGAGCCCCTGATTGATTCTGAAGCAGAATGGACTTTTCTGGGTGTCAACGCTCCCTGCTGAGTTATTCTATATGCTGCCCCCAGCATGAGTCCCTGGGTTCAGCAGGGACCTCCACAAGGGACCCCCCAGTGTCCCTGTCCACAGAACCCAAGTTTGACATGTTGTACAAGATCGAAGATGTGCCGCCCTGGTACCTGTGCATCCTGCTGGGCTTCCAGGTGGGCATCTTCCCAGGGCCTGCCCCCTGCGCATCCCCCACCCCGACCACCCTCCACCCACCCCAGGATCCCAGCCCCCTCCCTGGCCAAGGAGGTCATCCTGGGTAACAGGAAGAGAAACCTAAGGTCAGCTGCAGTGACTGTTGCCAAGTCGGTGGGGAAGAGGTTTGATAGGGCCTGAAAGGGCCGGCACATCACCCGCCAGGGGGAGCGCCAGTGACAGGGAGGAGGGCCCCCGCCACAGCAGCTTGGGCAGATTAGTGACTCCCAGAGAGGTGAGCAGTCGCTCTGTGGGAATCCCTTATGGGAGTATCAGTCCCGAGTGGGCTACCTGGCAGGGGTGGCCTGGGCTCAGGCCCACTGAAGCAGGTGTGAGGGCTCTGAGGCCCCCCCTGCTTCCCGGTGGGCTCCCTGGGCCCTGCGTCACACACTGTCCCCCACACTCTCCCCAACCCCTAGCACTACCTGACCTGCTTCAGCGGCACCATCGCTGTGCCCTTCCTGCTGGCTGAGGCGCTATGCGTGGGCCGTGACCAGTACATGGTCAGCCAGCTCATTGGCACCATCTTCACCTGTGTGGGCATCACCACTCTCATCCAGACCACACTGGGCATCCGGTGAGCTTCCCCATGTGCCACCTGCACCTCTGACCCCATTCCCGTAGACACACACGCAGTGACCCACACAGCAGGGGCAGTCTCAGAGGACTCTCGTGGGACACAGAGAGCTGCTATTTGTGCCCACCTGCTGCTTTGGCTGCCAGGCCAGACTTAGAGGCAGGTGGCTGGGGTCCCACCCTGGACCCCTGGGGGTTCCTCAAGGAAAAGGAACGTGCCTAGCTGGGTTCTCCTCAGTTAAGCCTTACTCTGGGTAATCGGGACCACTCGCTCTCCTGCTTCCAGGGCCTTTGCGGGCCCCTTCAATGGCCTGTCCTCCTGGGGGCTCCCTGCTCCTTGTGCACAGTCCTAGGCCTGGGTGGCCTAAGGATGGTTGTTTGTGGGAAGGAAGGTTGTGACCAGAGCTTGCACACAGGAGCCAAGCTATCCACTCCTGTGCCCATGGCCCGTCACAGTGCAGGAGCTGGTGCTGAGAAAGAAAGGGAGCAGGTTATGGGTTAGGGGCTCCATTTGTTTTCTTTCTTAGGTGCCCAAAATGTCGCCGAGTCCGGCCTGAGGCCTCAGTGATTTCCCTCTGTTCTGCCCCGGCCCCTGTTCCTCTGTGTCTCTGTCCCTGTGATTCTCCCGGTGCCTCTCTCTGTGCCTGTCCCCCGCCCTCTGTCTCCCCCGTCTCTTGCTCCTGCCTCCCCACCTCCCATCCTGTCCCTGTGGCTCTGTGCCTCTGCTTCCAGGCTGCCGCTGTTCCAGGCCAGTGCCTTTGCATTTCTGGTCCCAGCGAAAGCCATCCTGGCCCTAGAGAAATGGAAATGCCCTCCAGAAGGTGGGTGCATTTCTGGGGTCTGCACTGGGAAGGGGAATCCCTGGAGCCTGGAGGTCGGGTCTGTCCCATGTCCATTCAGAGCAGCATCTTTACTTTCTCTCTATCCATGTGTGTGTTCCTATCTCTGCCCACAGAAGAGATCTATGGTAACTGGAGTCTGCCCCTGAATACCTCACATATTTGGCACCCACGGATACGAGAGGTGGGTTTGCATGTGGAGCAGAAGAGACCTGCACTTGAGAGTGTGGTTAGATGGAGGGGAAGGCCACTGCTGAACTGGGGTATGTGAGAATGTGGTCCAGGAACTTTTTCTTTATAATTTTATTTGTTTAATTAATTTATTTCTGGCTGTGTTGGGTCTTGGGTGCTATGTGGGCTTTTCTTTAGTTGCGGCAAGCAGGAGTTATTCTTCGTTGCAGTGCATGGGCTTCTCGTTGGGGTGGCTTCTCTTGCTGCAGAGAACAGGCTCTAGGGCATGCAGGCTTCAGTAGTTGCATCATGTGGGCTCAGTAGTTGTGGTACCCGGGCTCTAGAGCACAGGCTCAATAGTTGTGGCGCACAGGCTTAGTTGCTCCGAGGCATGTGGGATCTTCTTGGACCAGGATTGAACCTATGTCTTCTGCATTGGGAGGCAGATTCTTTACCACTGAGCCACCAGGGAAGCCCCTTGGAACTTTTTTTAAAAAAACAACATAGATGTCATGGCCTCTACATAGTGACTTACAGCTGATCTTGCTTTTCCAGGTCCAGGGTGCAATCATGGTGTCCAGTATGGTGGAGGTGGTGATTGGGCTGATGGGGCTGCCTGGGGCCCTGCTCAGTTACATCGGGCCTCTTACAGTCACCCCCACTGTCTCCCTCATTGGTCTCTCTGTCTTCCAAGCTGCTGGTGACCGAGCGGGCTCCCACTGGGGTATCTCAGCTTGGTGAGTGGGCACCAGGCCTGGTCCTTGCCCAGCCCCAGTCCCTCACTCCCTCATGTCCTGCCCCCTTAGCCTTGGCTCTTGCCCCAGCACAGCCCACCAGCCATCTTCTCTTTGTGCTTCTGCCCCCAGCTCCATTCTCCTGATCGTCCTCTTCTCCCAGTACTTGCGAAACCTCACCTTCCTGCTGCCTGTCTACCGCTGGGGAAAAGGCCTCACTCTCTTCCGCATCCAGATCTTCAAGATGTTTCCTGTGAGGAGCTGACAGGCAGCTTGGGCTGGGACCAAGGCAGGGGCTAGACCTATGTCCAGGGCTAAGGCTGGGAGAAAGGGCCAAGGCAGTAGGGGAGCTAGAGGCAAAGATGAGGTCCCAGCCAGGAATGGGGGCCAGGGTCTGAGCTAGGGCTGGGGCACCATGGGGCTGGGGCTCGGGTTAGCTGGTTAGCCTGGACTGAGCTCCCTGGGCCCTCAGTGGACCCCTCACCCACCCTCGCTTCAGATCGTGCTAGCCATCATGACCGTGTGGCTGCTCTGCTATGTGCTGACCCTGACGGACATGCTGCCCTCAGACCCCACAGCCTATGGCTTCCAGGCACGAACAGATGCCCGAGGGGACATCATGGCTATTGCTCCCTGGATCCGCATCCCTTATCCCTGTGAGCAACCCATCTGGGCCCCTGTGCCTCCAACTGAGACCATCAATGTGGCCCCTGGTGACCCCAGTCCATCTGATGACATAATAAGTATCAACTGCACATTTAAAGTGTTCCAGGCAGAGTGCCAGTGTATTCCGACATAGCCTCACTCCAGCTTTATGACTGAGTGATCCCAAATAAGCTCCCATCCCAGGCTGAGATCCTTTTACCCCTCTCGCTGCTCTACCCAAGTACTGCCTGTTCTACTCCCTGACTCAGCTAGGAACACTCACTGCATCCATCTGCCTGTCTCCCTGTTGCTTCAGGTCAGTGGGGGCTTCCCACTGTGACTGCAGCAGCCGTCCTGGGAATGTTTAGTGCCACGTTAGCAGGCATCATTGAGTCCATTGGGGATTACTATGCTTGTGCCCGCCTGGCTGGTGCGCCACCCCCTCCAGTACACGCTATCAACAGGTATGCCCACCTGTCCTCCCTAATGTCTGATCCCCTCAAAAGTCACTCGGGAAGCAAACATTGGGACAGAGTTGAACCCCAGAGGAGGGGGACAAGGAGTTGGGCAAGTCACTAACTCACCAGGATTGGTCCTCCTTACTTATGAAGTGAGGATGCTCCCATCACTTGCTGTTGCAAATAGCTGAGGAATAACAAAGTCTTAGAGAAACCACAGTCACTGACAGCCTTCCGTGTGTCTAGCCCTTGGTGTGCATTCTCTCCTGCAATCCATTAATGGCTCTGTAAGACAGGTACTCCTATTGTCCGCATCTTACAGATGAGGAGATTGATGCCCAGAATCACCCAAAGATTAAGTGCCAGGATAGTGGGACTAGCATTCAGACCTGGGATCCTGGCTTCCAGACCCCCTTTGGCCTAGAGTGGGGGACGACTATGGACAGTTGGTTGTAGCTCGCACAGTCCTAGGGATGCAAGAGATCTGGCCAGGGCAATGGGAGGACGCAGGCCAGGATAGAGCACTGACCAAGGCCCCCACTTGCCCTTTCCTTACAGGGGTATCTTCACCGAAGGCATCTGCTGCATTATCGCAGGGCTGTTGGGCACGGGAAATGGGTCCACCTCATCCAGTCCCAACATTGGCGTCCTGGGGATTACCAAGGTGCCCGGATTAGCCAGAGTGGCCCAAAGCCCCAACTCCATTCCACGTACCGCAGGCCCTGCCACAAACCAGTCCTACTTTGGTCTAGGCCCCGCCCTACATCCTGCCCTGACCCATTCGTGCCCGGCTCTTGTAACAGGCCCTGCCCACCCACCACACCCCTCCCCTCCTGCAACTAAGGCTCCCCCCAGCTTCGTCCCCTGGGTCTAGCACAAACCCCTGGCTCACTGGCAGGTGGGCAGCCGGCGCGTGGTGCAGTATGGTGCGGGCATCATGCTAATTCTGGGCACCATTGGCAAGTTCACGGCTCTCTTCGCCTCACTCCCTGACCCCATTCTAGGGGGGATGTTCTGCACCCTTTTTGGTGAGTGTTGCGCATGCTTTTGAAGACGCAGCGTGGTCGCAATGAGTGGAGCCCACTCAGTGGGCTAGGAGCCTCTAGCGGTTCTCTTGTGCCCTCAGGCATGATTACAGCTGTGGGGCTGTCTAACCTGCAGTTCGTGGACATGAACTCCTCCCGCAACCTCTTTGTGCTTGGATTTTCCATGTTCTTCGGTCTCACGCTGCCCAATTACCTGGACTCCAACCCGGACGTCATTAACACAGGTATTCCCAAGAGTCTACCCATCTCAAGGTGGGGGAGGTATGGTGGGCTTGACTCTGAGCATAGCCTCTTCCCTCAAAGGCTCCACACAGCCAGAGCCACAAATCCTCCCCAACTCTGGATGTTAGTCAGCAGCCAAGTGGCTAACCAATAACTGTCCTTTACTAAGACATTTTCTGTGTCTTAACTTTACATGTGCTCTTTTAGTTTTCACAACAGCTCCATGAGACAGATACTATCTTCATTACAGATGAGAGGGGTTAAATGATTTGTTGCAGGACAAGCAGCAACCAGCAAACTGGGATTTGAATCCAAGGATGGGAAAGGCAGAGGGTATAATCCTGAATGTCCGGATTTTGTACTGTCCCATCTCCACACCTGCTCGAGGAAGTCAGCAGGCTGCGCAAGTGGGGAGCGTCTCTGAGATCTGTTCTCTGGATGAGGCCGTCACGTTCACTGGCCTTTGGCCTGTTCCACAGGCGTTCCTGAGGTGGACCAGATTTTGACTGTGCTGCTGACCACGGAGATGTTCGTGGGTGGGTGCCTCGCTTTCATACTGGACAACACAGTGCCAGGTATGGGTCAGCCCTGGGAGGGGAACAGAGAACCATGGTGGACTCATAGGCAGTCCACCAGATGTCTCTGGAGCCGTGGCCAGGTCAGATGCAATGCAGGCTCTGCAGGGAGAAGCAGGAACAGATGGGCTGGAGGGAGAGACCACTGGCCTCATAGAGGCCAAGTTTCCTCTTGGTCTTGAAGAGGATGTGGCTAGGAGAGTCATTCCTGGGCCCCATGAATTGTTTCCTTGCCATTTCTTGGTTGCCACTGGATTGAGGGGTGCCTTTGTTTTCTTAGGATAGGACAGCTGGGAATGTAGCATTAGTATGTTGGCAAAACCCACTCCAGATATGCCAGTGATCTGTCATGCTGGCTACCAGGAGAGCTCTTAACATTTCTCTTTGGTATCAGGGCTTTTTACAGGGGTCATGGAGGATACTTTGTGGGGTCCCTGAGAATCCTCCTAGCCCATGTTTATGTGCCCCCAAAATACAAAAACTAAATGTCACCAGGTATTCTGACTAGTAATGAGACTTGTTAGCATTTACCAAATATTTACGGGTCAGGAAGGGAGCTAAATGTCTCATTTTATCCTCAAAAACTATCCTGTGAGACAGACTATCAATGCCATTTTATGTGAGGAAAAAGAATCAGGGGTTAGGTGACTCACTGAAGGTTTTAAACACTGCAAATTTGGGATTTAAATAAAGTCTATCCAATGCAGTTAGTTCACAGTCTGTGTCCCAGCCACTCTACCACTTTGCTGGAGAGTTCCAGGGGAAGTGTAAGATCAAGGAAAGCTCAGTGGGGACAGAGGCCAGATTGCATTAGTCTACGGAGATAAGAGACTGGAAAAACAAGATGATAGCTCTCCATCTGCTGTCACTTAACAGCCTAAATATAGCTGGCTCCACTTGCTTTCCCCTCTCTGAAGACACAAGTGTCTACTCAGAGCACAGGAATCAGGGGCTGGCTGTGCACAGCTGGTGGGTTAGAGTTTACATAGGGAAGGGGCAGGGCTCCCTGGTACTTTCAGGGATTTTAGATAGCATCAGATGAGGGAGCTCCTGGTAGAAGCTATCCAGTGAATAGATGGATTTTGGTACCTGATTATGGTACCCCGCCCTCCCTAAACATATCACCTAAAGGAAGCTGAGGTGAGACCTGAAGCTCATCCTGTGGATATGAAGACAGGGAAGTGGCAACCTTGATGCCTAGGGAATCCAGAGAGATGGAGGGCATCTGGGTAGGCAGCTGTACAGAAGGGTTTGTGATTTGGGCAGCTGGATTAAGCTACCCAGATGTTAACAGCCTCAGAGTGCCAGAGTTCCTCACATCCCTCTCCTTCAACCCAAATGCCCATCATTAATCCATCCCTGCCGATCATTATATGTATTATGCTGCATAGTAGGTAACAGTCCTTCAATATGTATTGATGAGGAATCTGAAGCTCACAGTGGTTAAATCATTTGCCTAAGGTCACACAACCTGGACTCAAACCCAGGTCTGGCTGGCCCAGAATGCAGTCAATAACGGAGTCATACAGCTTTATTCCGTGGGACGGGTACACTGTGGGCACAGGCCACTTTGTATTTGCTCTTTCCCCTTTACCCACAAACCAACCTTAGAGGGGCAAAAAGTTTAGTTCAGCAAGTGCTCCTGAAGCCTGCCAGTATGGCCCTGAGTCAGACACGTAAGGGCAAAAAGTCATCCAACAAAATAGAAAGTGAAAACCGAGTTGAAAGCAATTTACAGCAGTAAGTTTTCATACAAAGATGGGCTCGATAAAGGACAGAAATGGTATGGACCTAACAGAAGCAGAAGATATTAAGAAGAGGTGGCAAGAATACACAGAAGAACTGTATAAAAAAGATCTTCACGACCCAGATAATCACGATGGTGTGATCACTGACCTAGAGCCAGACATCCTGGAATGTGAAATCAAGTGGGCCTTAGAAAGAATCACTACCAACAAAGCTAGTGGAGGTGATGGAATTCCAGTGGAGCTATTTAAAATCCTGAAAGATGATGCTGGGAAAGTGCTGCACTCAATATGCCAGCACATTTGGAAAACTCAGCAGTGGCCACAGGACTGGAAAAGATCAGTTTTCATTCCAATCCCAAAGAAAGGCAATGCCAAAGAATGCTCAAACTACCGCACAATTGCATCTCACACGCTAGTAAAGTAATGCTCAAAATTCCCCAAGCCAGGCTTCAACAATATGTGAACCGTGAACTTCCTGATGTTCAAGCTGGTTTTAGAAAAGGCAGAGGAACCAGAGATCAAATTGCCAACATCCGCTGGATCATGGAAAAAGCAAGAGTTCCAGAAAAACATCTATTTCTGCTTTATTGACTATGCCGAAGCCTTTGACTGTGTGGATCACAATAAACTGTGGAAAATTCTGAAAGACATGGGAATACCAGACCACCTGACCTGCCTCTTGAGAAATCTGTATGCAGGTCAGGAAGCAACAGTTAGAACTGGACATGGAACAACAGACTGGTTCCAAATAGGAAAAGGAGTACATCAAGGCTATATATTGTCACCCTGTTTATTTAACTTATATGCAGAGTACATCATGAGAAACACTGGACTGGAAGAAACACAAGCTGGAATCAAGATTGCCGGGAGAAATATCAATAACCTCAGATATGCAGATGACACCACCCTTATGGCAGAAAGTGAAGAGGAACTAAAAAGCCTCTTGATGAAAGTGAAAGTGGAGAGTGAAAAAGTTGGCTTAAAGCTCAACATTCAGAAAACAAAGATCATGGCATCCGGTCCCATCACTTCATGGGAAATAGATGGAGAAAGAGTGGAAACAGTGTCAGACTATTTTTTTGGGCTCCAAAATCACTGCAGATGGTGACTGCAGCCATGAAATTAAAAGACACTTTCTCCTTGGAAGGAAAGTTATGACCAACCTAGATAGCATATTGAAAAGCAGAGGCATTACTTTGCCAACAAAGGTCTGTCTAGTCAAGGCTATGGTTTTTCCTGTGGTCATGTATGGATGTGAGAGTTTGGACTGTGAAGAAGGCTGAGCGCGGAAGAATTGATGCTTTTGAACTGTGGTGTTGGAGAAGACTCTTGAGAGTCCCTTGGACTGCAAGGAGATCCAACCAGTCCATTCTAAAGGAGATCAGTCCTGGGATTTCTTTGGAAGGAATGATGCTAAAGCTGAAATTCCAGTACTTTGGCTACCTCATGCGAAGAGTTGACTCATTGGAAAAGACTCTGATGCTGGGAGGGATTGGGGGCAGGAGGAGAAGGGGACGACAGTGGATGAGATGGCTGGATGGCATCACTGACTCGATGGACCTAAGTCTGAGTGAACTCCGGGAGTTGGTGATGGACAGAGAGGCCTGGTGTGCTGCGATTCATGGGGTCGCAAAGTCGGAGACGACTGAGCGACTGAACTGAACTGAAGGTGAATGAACCTGGGCTTGAGTCATCCAGAGCGCTTCCTGGATGATTCTGGAAGGACCAAGGAAACTGGAATGTGGACAAGAGTTGAAGGCACCGCAAGGGAGGGGTTTGGAAGGCAGGTGGGGAGCATGCACTGGTGGTTGTGTCCCAGCAGCGTTGAGGAGTGGGGTTGAGACACCCCAGTCTGGTGCCACAGCTCCAGCTCCTCTGCTGTCTGCTCTCTGTGCAGCCAGGCCCAGCTCAGACAGCGCCTGCTCCAGTGGCCTCTCCCATGCATCCCAGCCCTCCCTCAGTGCGTCCTCCTCTGAGATTTTGAGATACATCTGGTTTCTCTACCCATGGGGTTTTTCAACCTGGGCTGCCAGTGTGTGGAAATCTCTGTACTAAATTTCCACTTACTTGTCTTCAACCTCATCTCTTGTGAAAACCTCAGAGAATTCACAAATCCCTCCCATAACTACTTCCCCCTATTTGTGAAAAATCTCTTGTGTATCCCTACCACCAACAAAGATTTTACCTAGCTTGACTTCCTGAAGTTTGTATTAGAGTTTATTTTCCAAATATGGACTCGTAATACTAATACTGATTATAGTATTTCAAAATATACCTTCCTACCTCCACAGCAGTCTGGGTACTACTTGGTCCCCATTGGTCCAGCAAACACCAGCCCCATACTGATGGTGAAGGCTGACAATTACTTAACCTTCTTCATCATAAAATTTTGTATAATAGTGCATATATGCTATGGTGTGCTAAGTCACTTCAGTCGTGTCCGACTGTGTGACCCCATGGATGGCAGCCCACCAGGCTCCCCCATCCCTGGGATTCTCCAGGCAAGAACACTGGAGTAGGTTGCCATTTCCTTCTCCAATGCAGGAAAGTGAAAAGTGAAAGTGAAGTCGCTCAGTCATGTCTGTCAGCGACCCCATGGACTGCAGCCCACCAGGCTCCTCCATCCATGGGATTTTCCAGGCAAAAGTACTGGAGTGGGGTGCCATTGCCTTCTCCGAATAGTGCATATGTATCTCCCACCAATGTTTCAAAGAAATCAGACAATGAATTTAAAGCACTTAAGCACGGAGCATTATGGCACACTGTTACGCGTTACTCAGTTGTGTCCGACTCTGTGTGACCCCACAGACTGTAGCCCGCTGGGCTCCTCTGTCCATGGGATTCTCCAGGCAAGAGTACTGGAGTGGGGTGCCGTCTCCTGGCACACTGTAGATATGCAATAAATGTTGATTATGTATAACCAGTATCTTTCAGGGATCTCTAGAGCTCTAGGCAAGTTAGGAGCTGAGATCATAGATTCATCTTTGCAGGACCAGAAAACTGAGAATCAAGTTAACTCTGGAATTCTTCCCTCATGACTAGGTTATGGGGAAGGGAGGTAGTAGAGGATTGTTGGCTCTGGTGACCCCTTTGTCCACTTGCAGGAAGCCCAGAAGAACGAGGTCTGATACAGTGGAAAGCTGGGGCCCATGCTGACAGTGAGATGTCTTCCAGCCTGAAAAGCTATGACTTTCCCATTGGGATGAGCATGGTAAAAAGAATTGCCTTTCTGAAATACATTCCTATCTGCCCGGTCTTCAAAGGATTTCCATCAAGGTCAAAAAACCAGCTTCCAGTTCCAGAAGATATCCCAGAAAACACAGAAACCGTGTACACCAAGGTCTGAAAAATTATTCCCAGCAAAGGTAGGACTGTGTGTTAGTCTATGGCTTTTGTGGGAGGGATGGAAAATCACAACATTCTTATGCTTTAACCAGAGAGACAACTACTCAAGTTACCATTTTTGTAACATAATTGAATATTTTCAATGGAAAGGGAGACTGGGTAAAAAGTCACTGTATGTATGTGGAACTCCTTAGCCATTTCATGACAGTGGACAGTGGACAGTGACAGTGGAACTTCCCAACAAGTGTGGGCCATTAGCCGTGTAGGAGGTTCAAAGTATGCTGAAATATTGATCCTTTCGGCCTTTGGGTATCTGAACTGATACTGGGTCACCTGGGGCCTGTGAGCTATAACCTGTAGCTATAGGCAACCTCATGTAGTATGATAAATTATATTTCATGACATGGAAAAGGTTGAGAAATGACTGACACAAGTATACGAATATTAAAAATTCTCTCACGTAAGGCGCTCTGTCTCAATAGTTGTAATAAAACCTCTACAAAACAGAATGATTTCAGTTACCCTAAAACTATGCCATACAGGCCCTGATGGGGTGATGTCTCAAGGTCTTAAAAAAAAAAAAAGGTAGTTTTAATGTGCACATTGCCACAGACAGACAAGTTCCAACAAGGTGAGAGCTTAGCTTAGATGACTCCATGATAGAAAGTTTTAGTAAGTGATTTATTAATTTGTACCAGGGAATGGTCTCAAGTGCTTGATGTGTATTAACTAAATATACTCCTGAGATAGATACTATTATTACTACCATTTTAACAAGGTGGAAACTAAGGCACAGAAAGGTTAAGGGACTTACCCATAATCACTAGACTCAAATTCAGGAAGTCTAGTTAGTCTTTGCTCTTAATTATTAGGTTATTCAAGTTTGTAACCTCTTATTATATTACATGATGATCATCTGGCAGTATGTGGAAATGAACTCATCTGCCCACCCATCTAGGCTTAGGGAAATGGTCTCCAACGCTTACATACTTGGCAGCTTGCTGTGCCACTTGTGGTGCTGAGCTAGTAGAGAACAGAAGGGGCTGGTGGTATTGTGGAACCACCACAATATTGTTCTATAAAGAACAATAGCCAAACAAGATCATCTACTTCAGAGTCTTAAAAAACCTACCTGTTTATTAGCTTAGTAAGGGAGTCATTAAAAAAACAGCAGGCACAGGTACTGACATCAAAGGACCATAGGGAAAATGTGAACCAGAACTGACCAGATGGCATTCTTAATCTTGAGCCCTCCAAATTTAAGAATAGGGCCATGAAGCAGAATTGTATGTGGAACCAGGAAATTGCTAGCTGACCAACAGCCTATCCCAAATAAAGATTATAAATTAGTTTGTGAGAGTGAAAAAGGGGATCCAGGTGAATCCCAACAGCAAACCAGGCCAATCAGAGCAGCAATGGTTTGTGAAGGGCAGAAGCCAGTGGAGCTTATACTAGAGTAAGGTTACCAACATACTGGCCAGCCAGAAAGTTTCTTAACATGGATATATATGATTGCCTTGACACTGCAGCCTGAGGTGACCAAGGCGGGCTATGGAGGGGGCTATGGGATTTATTTTACTGCTGTATTTTGGACAGATACTTATATATAACAACACATTTGACACTATGGAATCTAATAAAGCTTGCTCTCTCAGCAAATTTCGCCAACAGGTTTGTCCTGAGGGACTGGGCCCACACTAAAATGAGTATCACCACTTGAGAGTCCGTATTTCAACACCAATAAACACAAACATCAGCAGCTCAGTTCTACTATTATTTATTTTTTTAAATATTTTTGAAAAAATATAATTTTTTTACAATATTTTCAACTTAAACACTATTCACACTGAACACGTATGGCAGCTTAACCTACCCAAATAAGAAGTTTAAGAAGCCAAAACTGTTCTAGCTTTGTTAAAAGAAAAGTTGTGCTGCAGACTATTGTAGTGATGGTTAACAAAGCAAGGAAAAGCACCACTCAAATCATATGTAACAATTTATTTGTTCAATTGAATTATGGGTTGGTCAAATGTTAGATTTTACACAGGTAATAGCTATGATGCAATGACTCCTTAGAAAAGGATGGAATTCTCAAATCACATACTTGCTTAGATGTAACACTAGGATAATTCAGTATTTTCTTACATGATAACACCCCATAAAAGCCAGGAGACTTAGGTTCACTACCTTGTAACCTCAGTAACTAAAGACATATTTAAATGTCTATACTGAACTATTTCAATTAACCAGCAAGCCTTCTTCAGAAAAAGGAGATTCTTTTTGATGGGAACAAATGCAAATTTAAGTCTGAACTGAGGAACTCACTTAACAATTAGAATTTAATTTAGATTTAGAGATCATTTAATTTGGTGCTTTGACACAACTTGACTGGTGCTTCTTTCCTTGCTGTCACTTCAAGCCATGGGGCCAATTCTGTTCTCAGTAAATGTTTGACAGCTTTTTACTTAACAGTCTCAGCACTTTTATTAAGCATGCAAGACTAACAAAACTTTGGCAATGCATAAGTGTAACACAGTGACGAGAGAGAGCTTTTACAATTAAGTCTTCTAATACTGCCTTCACAGTGTGGAAATTGTGCTACATCCACCAAAAGAGGGCCCCGTCTACTCAAATATTTTAGTACTTCACCCCAGGAACAAACTCCTTTGCATTTGGATTCAGATTGCTCTTGACCTGGAAAATAAGTAAAAAAGCAAATTCATTAGCAGATATCTCCAGATACTCAGAAGCATTCAACCCAGATCCACATGCAAAACCATCTTCCAAAAAAAGACAAAGGCAAGAATTCAGATGGTAAGGTCAAACTGAATTAAAACACATCTATAGCAGTGAAAGAAGGAACCAGATGTAAGCTATGTATATTATATCAAATTTTATCAATTTCCTAAACAGAAGGTAGGACTTGAAATTAAATTTGCTTAAGTGTAACCGGAAACTCACTAACTGCACATCCACCAAAGGAATGTCTCAGAACACAGAATTCTATTTATTTAACTATGATAGTTGACTTTCTTTAAACAGTTTCAAACTATGCAAACATTAAACAAGTATTGAAATGATGATTAAAGTGATTGGGGAATTGTTTATGGATTAATTTTACTTTATGATGCTCACTGAAAATATGGAGTTGTCTTTCTAATTGCTGTATTCTAATTCCCACAGGAAGCATGGTATATAACAGGAAAAGAAAACTACATGGGGAGTCAGAAGATCTAAGTTGGAACCCCAGCTCTGCTAACTAACTTCTTATGTAGGCCTGGATAAGTCACTCTCTGGGACTGTTTTTGTATCAGTTAGGGGAGGAATGGGCCAAAGCCTCTCAGAGCCTTAGAGGCTTGTACCACCATCATTGTGTATTTCTAAATCTTTACTTTCCTAAGTAGATATGTTAGCATACAGGGAACAGCTGGAAATTTTCCTCTACCACATTTTTGAATGCAAATTGATCAAGACAAAAAGAAACCAGGACAGATTCCAGGGCCTGAAATGTAGGGATGCTGGCAGGATTTTAGATTGAATCTGAGCCTTCAACATTACTTACTTCAAGACCAGAGCATATTAAACAACATTTTGGAGCAATAATTTAAGTTTCATAATTTAAACATAATCATTCTCATCTCTCAAGGGAAATTAATCTAAACTTTGGGCAGATACAAAATAACTAGGAGGAGTTAATCTCAAATAGACTGAGTCAAACAAACCAGTTTCTAGACAGTGGGATGATACTGGGTCCAGGTAAAGTTATACATTAGAGCAAAGAGCTTTTCTCCTCAGAGGAATCAGGATTATTTGTGGAGTGACTAATCCAGCCATAAGCAAGTATACCCCAACAGACTGTTCAGATCACATATCTGCCTAATTGGGTTACTGTCCTTTACTGCAACAAAAGCTATACCACAATGTACATTTCAGTGTTCTCTATACAGCCTTTTAGGAAAACAGTTTCCAAATGTCTGAAAGGGCAGGCTGGCAGTATCCTCTGGGAATGCTTATAAAAATTAGCATGTCTAGATGACTGATTCTATGGATGGCATGTTCCTGAGAAAATTTCTGTTTTTAATGCTTCATAGGTCATTATGATGTACAACCAGGTTAGGAAATCACTGCACAGTGAATAAAAGACAATTACAAAATGACTTCAGAGTCTAGGGGAATATTCCAGAGAACCGTCTTGCAGAAGCAACTAGAGATTGTCCATATGGAAAGAAAGTTTAACATTCTGGCTAAATTATCTTAATTTTAGCAAAAGGATCATCAGGTTTTACTTTAGTACTGATGCTTAGTTATCACAGTTCCTGAAAAAACTTTTTACTACAAATAAACCATCAGCAATGAGACACTGGGAATAACTAAAAATATAAATAGGTTTGTGTTCCTTTTCTGCCAAGAGTTTGCAAGTCTTTGTTAAATCATAATTCCAAACAGAGTTAGAGTAACTCAATGAAAATCCTGGGTTACGAAAAAAATCTCCAGAATTTTACCCTTCAGAAAAAATTTGTAATTTCACCAAATATTTAAGACAGAGCAAAACCTCTCCGTCTAGCTACTTTTGCACAGGCAAATCACATGAACATACTTGTCCCTTTTGAATGACTGCTTTTAGACATTTACGTATCCTAGGGTATCGTAGTTGTCATAACTAAAAGTAGTGTCAAGGAATCTATTAGTCAGAAATC
Organism: Bos javanicus; assembly: GCF_032452875.1. Classification (NCBI taxonomy): domain Eukaryota; kingdom Metazoa; phylum Chordata; class Mammalia; order Artiodactyla; family Bovidae; genus Bos; species Bos javanicus. Next base: position 50,166,105 of record NC_083874.1, on the reverse strand, counting down.
TATTAATCAGACTAACTCCAGAGTGCTGCCAAAAGTCACTCCATATCATAAGTGAGACCAGGAGGCCTCTGCTTCCATAGTAAGAAGCAGCAGAATTTCTGAAGGGAAAGAGACGTAGAACTCTTCTTAAACAGATGGATGCTGACTTTTCCACTTATGAGAAAGACCAACTAGGTTTTAAAAAAGTGAAAAAATAACTCTTTACCACAAGATCTTCCAGGGAAGAGCCATCACTGATAACAAGGTCATTAAACTGGTCTTGAATTTGGTCCATAGTTTGTGGGAGATCTCGAGCTGGAATAAACCACTCATGTTCCTCCTCTTCTTCCAGCATTTCTTGGAAACAGCGTTCAATAAATTCTTCTTCCCATAACTCCTCTTCTATCTGGATTTATAATAAAGGGTAATTTATAGCATACTTGGTAAGATGACATCACTAGGAAAGGCTTAAAGTATCTTGAACTAAACCATTAAAAATCACAATGTCATACCTTCCTTGTCTGCTTCTATGCTAAGGTAAAAAAAAAAAATCTTTTCCATAAGACCTGGAAAGATATATTTAGATTTTTGCTATGTCTTACTTGTCAGAGCAGAATATTCTTTCTTTCCACTAAAGGTGGCAGGGAAGAAGTAACAAAAGTGTTCTTATGCAGGACTGGGTATTAGAATTACCTATGATACTTCCAAAACTATACAAACCCTAAACCCACCCAAAAATGACTGGAAAAATTATCTTTAGAGGGTCAGCAACTTAACTGTCATTGAAATAGAAGACCATACTGCTTAACCCTTTTTAATACTCTTGAATATATATAACTGCTGCTGCTGCTGCTAAGTCGCTTCAGTCGTGTCCGACTCTGTGCGACCCCATAGACAGCAGCCCACCAGGCTCCCCCGTCCCTGAGATTCTCCAGGCAAGAACACTGGAGTGGGTTGCCATTTCCTTCTCCAATGCATGAAAGGGAAAAGTGAAAGTGAAGTCGCTCAGTCGTGTCCGATTCTTCGCTACCCCATGGTCTGAAGCCTACCAGGCTCCTCCGTCCATGGGATTTTCCAGGCAAGAGTACTGGAGTGGGGTGCCATTGCCTTCTCCAATATATATATATATATATAAAAAACTAGATATGGTCAAATCACACTGGCTACTGATGGCCAAAGTCAGGATCAGGGAAAAACAAGACAAAAGATGAAAACAGGTACAAGAAATATGGGAATAAAGACATTTATCAATGTATGAGACTTCTCTACAACGTATGAGAGTTTTCTAAAGTAGAACAGTGGTGTCAGATTTGGGGGCTGGTCAGAACAAGAACCTTAGGTGAAAACCAGTACTTTGGTACTGGTGCCTGTCTACTCTGGATTCTCTTGACTTTCACCACAATAGGACAATCTGACTGGTCTAAGGTAGTGGTTTCCAAACCTTACTGCTCCCAGGAACCACCTGAGATGGTCAAAAAAAAAAAATAAGTTTATCAGGTCCCACCCTAAACTCTTCTGAATCAGAATTTTTGGGGTCAGACACTGAAAAAAGTTCCCAAGGTTATTTCAATTGAGCAGTTAAACCTGGTAGTAATCAACATCCAAATAAAACAGAAGTGGTGGCACATAAATCCATGTATTTCATATATAAGGGACCAGGTGAAAAACACATTTCAGGGACAAGTACAATTATATTATTTGACGGTTATCACGGGCTACAATAAAAAAGAATGTTTATACACAAAACTAACTTGTCTGTTGAATTCCTCTTCATTTTCCATCCACATGTACTCTGCAAATGGATTGTCATCTTCATGAGAATGACCGTTAATTATCACATCTTCATTGATGATGCTTGGGCTAGTACTGCTGCGACTTGGATCTTTCATGGTTGGCGTCAGATGTAGTTTTTAACCTTAAAACAGCAATACAGTTAATTTAGCCAGTTATTCTTTCAGTTCTTAGTGAGCATCTATTATTACCAGCCATCATGGTTAGGTCTGAGATGCATATTAATACATTAATGCACATGATAAACCAAGCATTTGGAAAGCTTCATTTTTCTCCTAAACGATTTTAATGTCTAAGGAATAACTGAGAATAGCCTAGATTCTAGTAACAGTAAACAAAGGCAAACAATTATTTAAATTGAATCCCCAAACCATCTAATTTGTTAAAAATAGAATATTCTATGTTTCATAAAACAACCATGGTTTGGAAAATTGATATTAAAAAACCTAGGGACTGGAAGTGAAAACTAACAAACTTTTAATATATTGCAAGCTAAAAGTTTGAAGCATTAAAGTTCCAGAGTCTACAGTATTCTGTCTGTGTGTGTACACCCAGTCGAAAAGTTGTGTCCGATTCTTTGTGATCCCATGGACTGTAGCCCACCAGGCTCCTCTGTCTATGGAATTTCCCAGGAAAGTATAGTGGAAAGGGTTGCTATTTCCTACTCCAAGGCATCTTCCCAGCCCAGAGACTGACCCCATGTCTCTTGCGTCTCCGACAGTGCAGGCAGATTCTCTGTCTGCACAACCTGGGACGCCCCTACAGTAAGTCTACCAGTTCATTAACTCCGAAATTGCTAAAAAATGTGTTTACGTAAAGCAAGAGAGACTTGTATGTAAATCCAAACATTAGTGTGATTTATGCCAAAGGAAGGCAACAGCATACCTAATATGAAGATGAGAGTTTTAAAAATGTCTTCTTACTCCAAAGTTGTCATAATCAAACTAAACAGAAAACCCCAAATATACTAGAAATAGTTTTCCTTCTTTGGGTAAGGTTCAGGGACAGACTTGCTCTATGTATGTTGCCTGGCCCTTTAAACTCATTTTATGAACTTAATTTTAACTTAATTTTATGAACTTAACAGGACATAAGTACTAAAAAACAGCTTTTCATATAATATGAATGTAAGTCTCTAAGCAGTAGGGGTGGGTGGGCCCAATCCTGATGCACATATGCATTTCCCCCAATAATGAATACTAATGACAATAGTGTCATGGCACTAACATTTTTCATTGTTAGGAAGTCCTGAATTAAGAATTACTGAGAAGGCTTCCCTGGTGGCTCAGTGGTTAAGAATCTGCCTGCCAATGCAGGAGACACAGGTTTGATCCCTGATCTGGGAAGATCCCGCATGTAGCAGAGCAATTAAGCCTATGCGCCACAACTACTGAGCACGTGCTCTCTAACAAGAGAAACCACAGCAATGAGAAGCTGGCACACTGCAACTAGAGAGCAGCCCCCGCCTGGCGCAACTAGAGAAGAGCCTGCCAGCAATGAAGACCCAGCACAGTCAAATATAAATCAATAAATAAAATTAAAAAAAGAATTACTGAGAATTCTGCCTTCCTTAGTGTTGTATGTGTATGAAAGAAAAGGCAGAGACAGACTGAGATTTATGTGGTAGGGTGTGGGGTAGAGGGCTTCCCAGGTGGCTCAGCGGTAACCACTCCACCGGGCAATGCGGGAGCTGCGGGTTTGAATTCTGAGTTGAGAAGATCCCCTGGAAGAGGAAATGGCAACCCACTCCAGTATTCTTGCCAGAGTTATTCCAGGAACAGAGAAGCCTGGCAGTCTACAGTCCATGAGGTCACAGGGTCGGAACACTACTGAACAGACACACAGTGTGGGGTAGAAAGAAAACATGACTGGGATTAGGAAACTGAAGCACTGTGAAAAGACACAACAGAAAACAGATGATAGATATCCTTGATATTTTTATTTATCATTATCTTGGGTTAAATAAACCCTCTTATTTTGATAACAAGTTCTGACTAAACAGCAATCAGTTCCTCTAAAGTAAATTACTTATATATCAGGCTACCAAATATTTATATGCTCATTTTTAAACAAACTACACTTTAGAGTAGACTCAAATATTATGAAAAGAAGGAGGTCAATTCTGCTTTGCAACTTCATGGAACTTTGTTTACACTGCACACAAACCGATCATTAAACGATGTTCAAACACATCTCAATTTACAACAGCTTTTCATTATTTTCCCAACATGTATCCTATCCCAGCTCATACCCATTACATCCTACCTTTCAGAAGACCACAGTATTAATAAATGACATATTTTTAGTTAAAAATAGTACATAAAAATCATGTTTAGCAGATTACAGGACATTCAATATTCAAGTAGAACTGAACAGTTAAGTAGCAATTATATGTGAGACCTGTACTAGAAATACCACTAACTTGTTTTTGAATATGATTCAAGTGACTATAATAGTGTGTGTGTGTGTATATATATATATATATATATAAAAATAAAAATTTGTTTAAAGAAAAAAGTGTTTTCCATACATTTCATGAGCATAAGTTTATGTAAACAATGAAAATCTGCATCAGCAAATTCTATAGTCTGGGAATCTCAAGGAACCCCTCCCTCCTTGTTTGATGCCAACCAGTAACAAAATATAAATAGTGCTTAGCAAAAAGGGCCCAAGCCCTGCATCTGACATGTCTCTAGGTCAGCTTTTTGCCCATTATCACCTCATCAAACAACCTGTGGCTTTGGTACAGATCCCACTGAAAGTATATTAAGGACAGTAAATAAAATTTCATTGTCAAGCAATATTTGGGAAACAAATCCTAACTGGAACCAGTAAAATCAACTGGAGCCCAGGCACTAATCTTGCATCTTAAGATAGCTGAGGAAGAAACAACTGCTGACCAGATTTCTGCTATAGCCAGTCAAGTGAAAAGCCAGAGGGGTGAGGATCATTTACTTTCAGAACATTGACAGACCTACAATTACTGAGTGTAAGGTGTTTTAATACAAGGTATTGTTACCAGATTTTAAATTTTCTTCTATCACCTGTTGATTCTTCTTAGACCAAACACTTTATATTATGTCCTATGTATGTTTTGGGGCTTCCCTGGTGGCTCAGATGGTAAAGAATCCACCTGCAATGCAGGAGTCCTGGGTTTGATCCCTGGTCGGGAAGATCTCCTGGAGAAGGGAATGCCTACCCATTCCAATACTCTTGCCTGGAGAATTCCAAGGACAGAGGAGCTTGGTGGCCTACAGTCCATGGGGTTGCAAAGAGTTGGACATGACTGAATGATTAACACACACGTGTTTTGCTGTCTTAAAAAAATTGAGTATATAGTTCAAATACCGTAAAATTTATTATTTTAAATTGGCATTTGTCAAAAACAGTTAAAGGCAAATATAGTAGCCAGTGCCAGCAAAGAATAACAGTTGGGGCAAAAAGGAAAGGAAGAAAGGCTGGTGAAGGAGATGCTTTGGGAATAAAGGCTTTGAAAAGCTCCTACATATTCTGGGAAACCTAAGAGGCCACAGGCATGCCCAGTGCTGGCAGCACACTCAGAAAAGACCTGACAAGATTATTCAAGCTTCAGGCTCTGCACATAAAAAGGTTAAGAAAGAGCTGTAAAGTGCTCAAGTGTTAAAGGTGTGCCTCAGCATACAGCAGCAGGTTTGACTGGGGAAAGAATCAGTAAACTTGGTAAATCAATGAAGATTATTTAGTCTGAAAAACATAAAAAATAATGGAAGATTTAAAAATGAACAGACCTCAGAGATCAGTAGGATACCATTACATGTACCAATATATGCATAATGGGAGACCCAGAAGAAGAGAAAGAGTGAAGACTAATTGGCCCCTAACTCCTCCAACTTGATGAAACCTATCAAGCAGCTCAAGGAATTCCCAAGTAGAATAAACCCAAAGCAATCCACATGGACACATTGTAATCAAGTTATTGAAAGTCAAAGACCAAAAAAGCATCTTCAAAACAACAAGATTAATAGATGATTTCACATCAGAAACTAGAAGCCAGAAAACAGGACAATACATATGAAAGGATAAAAGGGGCGGGGAGGGAAACTAAGACATTCCCAGATAAGTAAAAAAGTGAGAGTTCATTACCAATATACCTGTCTTATAAGGAGAGCTAACTGACTCCTTCACATTGAAATAAAAAGAATACCAGCATTAACTTGAATTCACTGGAAGAAATAAACAATGATAATTATACAGTAAATACAAAAGTCACTAATAGATTTCTTGCTTTATAACTCCTCTTTTTCTCTACAGCAAACTAAAGCAGCATTAGTCCACATGAGTTACAAACTAAGGTGTTATTTGTCATGTCCAGGGTAACCACTAGGAAAAACCACCAAAAAAAATATATAGTGTAAGGTGTACTGCTGAGATGTATCATCATCTTATTCAGAGGCAGTCCAAAAGCAGCAGCTTCAAGTCAGTGAGCTCAAATCTATATATATTAGTCTCTTGTGGCTTAGAACAAAACCAACAAAAACTTAAACAGGAACTCCTGAAAACAAAACAGAAGCACCTAATTTGCTTCAGTGATGTTTGAGGACACAATGTATGTAATGACTTGACAAATACAGTTTAAAAAAAAAAAATCTGAGAAGTAAACCATAACAATCTGTTGCTGTCTTGTCTTCGTTCATGATTTAATGGAAACCACTTAAAAATGGGCAGAAACGAACAGAGAAAACCCATAATCCCCTTGCCCCAATTTTTAATGTTCATACTTGCTTCAAAGAACATCTATGGCTTCAAAAAACATGTTTTTATTATTTAAAATCCTAAAATTATCACAAAATGTAATTCAAAATTTTTAATCTTTAGCCTTAATCTCATAAAAGGATTTCTAAAACAACACAGTAATACTAATTCAGAACAAGCAATATTAAATTACTAATACTAAAAATCTAGTAGTTGTAAGAATACATCTAATAAGATTTTCCTAAACAAAAATCACAAAATGGTAAAACAACAATGTATCAAAGTAATCATTTGAAAAATTCTGGATAATTTGTCTTTGCATATAGTTAGGAAATTTTGTTGGAAAAGGAAGCATTAAAGTAAAAAAAACTGTTTATGTACAAAGTAGGCCCTACTTAAACAGGTCTTAAGGAAGTTTTTTCCTTTCCATCTTCAATCTTACCCAGAGGTAGTCAATTTTAACAGCTTAGTATATGTCCTTTCATATTTTTTTGCTTATAGAGACACACATAAAGAATTTATGTATTTTAATAGAATCATGCTAAACTAAATATATCACATGAAAGATCCTTACTAGTCAATGTACACAAGTATACTTAATTTTTTAAATGGATACAGCAGCAATTATTCAACCATTTCTTCTCTGATGCAATTTACCATTTCCAGTTTTTTCAATACAAATAATCCTGCTTTGATCACCCTTGTACACACATCCTTTTCTAGTTGTGTTTTCTGTAGGATACATTCTGATAAGTGAGAATAACTGGGTCAACGGCCATGTGCATTTGTAGCTTTAAAAGACAGATTATATGCCAAAAATATTATGGTAATGTACATTCCTATAATAAGCTGGGTGCTCCCATTTCTCTGCATCCTCAACAGCTCTGTATATAATCAACATAGCATTTTACTTTTGCAAACAGGTGGGCATAAAAGAATCTCACTGTTTTCCTCTACAGCTGCCAGGATATGTTCATCTTGTTTACGAAGTCTTTCCCTATCTTGAGGTTTTATTTCCTTTATTTTCTCTCAGTATTTTTATAGTTTCTTTCTTATAGTGAAACCTTAAAAAAAAAAAAACAAACCACCAAAACCCAACTATTCCTATTATTTTTTTAAATATATTTTTGCATATTTATTTAGCTTACTGGGCATTCCTTAGTCATGGCACATGGGATCTTTAGTTGCAGCATGTGGAACCTATTTCCCTGACCAGGGATTGAACCCAGGCTCCATGTACTGGGAGCATGGAGTCTTAGACACTGGACCACCAGTGAAGTCCTCTAAATCTTTAACTCATGTGAGCATTACTTTGAGTATGATGTAAAAGATCTATATTCATCATTATTGAAATGAAAGCTTGTTCCTCAGGTTTATCATGATCAAACTCCTACTATACTGTTTCCTTGCTCTGTGATGGTATATTGTATACTGTTTTATCCCCAACTTTTATTGTTTAAGAATTTTAAACTTACAAAAAAGTCATAATAAAATAATAGTATCATGAACACTTGTACCTTTCATCTAGATTCATCAACTATTAGCTTTTTGCCACAGTTGTTTTCTCTATACAATTTTTTTTGGCTTAACCATCTGCTATGTTGCAGGCCTTTCATCATGACCTTTCATTTTCAAATATTTCAGCACAGTATCATACTGTTTTGAATAGAGCAGCCTTTCAGTAAGTTTGAATATCTAGTATCACAAATCCCTTAGCAACTTTCTTGGGGAAGAGGGGAATCTTGCACTTTCATCTTTGTATCAATTTTAAAATTGTCAATAACAGTCTGATGGGAATTTTACTAAAAATTTGCAGTTTAATCAGGATCATGTTTTTATGTTAAGCCCTCTGGCCAGGAAGATGGCATATCCATTTACTTGAAACTATTTTAATTCCTTAAAGCATAAATGAATCAGAACTTTTTACCAATAGTGGTAGACTATTTATAGTCTTCTCACTAAAAGTGTTAGATAACATATTCCTCAAGAAACACTCAAAAGTGCTGAAAAGTAAGTAAAGTGGGAATTCAAAGAACAAAGTGGAACTTTAAACACTGAGGCTGCCTCTGCACTGAGGGCTTCTTTCTGTCCATTAGGCTTCTTTGAATCGACCTTGGATGCTTCAAGGGGCAAAAGGCATATAGGAAAGATGGAACAGGAGATCCTCCCGCTCTAAGCTGGGACCCCAAAGGGCTATATACTCAGGTTAAGGTTGAACCAAAAACGACTCCCACTCCCCACCAAGCTAATCAAAAGGGAACGGTGGAAGGGAACTGGACCTCTTATGGATAGGAGGAATAAATTCTCATCACCTGGGAAGTCCAGAACATCCCAAGTCATGAACTGAGTATAAAGTGGCCCTTGACTGGTGCCAGAGCCTGGCAAAAGCAAATGTAAAATTCCTTGAGAGGAAGGCATCTTCATTCGAGGCCTTCGGTGAAGTCACTCAGTCGTGTCCGACTCTTTGCGACCCAATGGACTGTAGCCTACCAGGCTCCTCTGTCCATGGGATTTTCCAGGCAATAGTACTGGAGTGGATTGCCATTTCCTTCTCCAGGGGATCTTCCCAACCCAGGACTTGAACCCAGGTCTTCCACATTGTAGACAGATGTTTTACCATCTGAGCCACCAGGGAAGTCCAAGAACCTCAAAAAATTAATCTTTAAGGCCAATGAAGAGTTCAAAATGAAAGATAACCAAATTCAAAAGGCAAAAAAAAAAAAAAAAAGATACAACAAGCAAGAAGCAGTGCAATTTACAGAAAGCATAATCAAAACTCATGTAGCATGTTGCCACTCATGTGGCAAAATGATCATTACCTATCAAGCTTGAAAATATATTCAGAAAACAAAAAAAATAAATAAATAAAGAAAACAGCTAAATATAAAAAGTGCACACAATAGATTTGGAAAACAGCCAAATGATGATATATAAAAACCACAACATAAACAAAAATATAATGGGTTTGGCAGCAGACTAGATCTATACAATAGAACTGAAGATAAAAGAAAGTATCCAGAAAACAGCAAAAAGATAAAAAATACAAGAGGGTTCAAACAATATAGATGGCAGAGTGACAAGTATCAAGTTCCAAAAGAAAATAACTGCAAACCCAGACTGTGAGAACGCTACATAAAATATAGTTTTCAAAAAAATGAACTAGGAATTTTTCCATCCTTATATTCAGGAATCATTTCAATAACAAGAATTATGGGATCCCCAAAGACAAATGAATCTAAAATTATAAGGGCTTGGTATTATTAACAACCTTTAATTTTCTCGTTTTGATAGGTCTATTCAGGTTTTCTGCATGTACGGACGTGAGAGTTGGACATAAAGGCGGCTAACGCTGAAGAACTGATGATTTCAATCTGTGGTGTTGCAGGAGACTCTTGCAAGTCCCTTGGTTCAAGCCATTCAATCCTAAACGGAATAAACCCTGAATATTCATTGGAAGGACCGAAGCTGAAGTTTCACTACTTTGGCCATCTGATGCGAAGAGCTGACTCATTGGAAAAGACCCTCATGCTGGGAAAGACTGAAGGCAAAAGGAGAAGAGGGTAACAGAGGATGAGATGGTGAGATAGCATCAATGACTCAATGGACATGGATTTCAGCAAACTCCAGAAGAGAATGAAGGACATGGAAGCCTAGAGTGCTGCAGTCCATGGGGTCGCAAAGAGCTAGACATGACTTAGCAACTGAATAACAAACCTCTCTGGTTAACCACAGTAATTTTTATTTCACTAAAATCTCATTTCTCCAGAATTTGAATTTTGTTACAACAGAAACGAATTTCTCCTATTTCATAGCTCATTTGACTATATCCCTCTTTTCCTTGATAAGGCTGACACGGGATTTATCATAAGGAAAAAAAACTCCAGCTTTACAATTTGCAGAACACAGTGAGTGTGAGGGGGGTGTGTGTGTGTTCACAATTTGCAAATGCATAGAATCTCTGGAAAGGTAGAAAAGAAACAGAGGCAAATAATATCTGATAAGGGAATTTTATTTGGAATAAAGACCTATTACAACTCAACAATAAAAGACCAACCAACCAATTTAAAAATGGGCAAAACATCTGCAAAGTTCTCCAAAGGCCAAAAAACACATGAAAAGATGCTCAGCATCCTTAACTATGTGGAAAATGCAAATCAAAACCATGAGATAATACTTTATATTAGTGAAAATATGGAAAAATTGGAACCCTCATTCACTGCCAATGGGAAATTTAAAATGGAAAACAGTCTGGCAGCTCCCCAAAAGATTAAACACGGAATTACCATATAACCCAGCAATTCCACTCCTGGGTATATTCCCAAGAGAAATGAAAATATGTATCTACATAAAAACTTACACAGGCAAAATGTTCATAGCAGTAGAGATACAACCCAAAGGTCCACCAGCTGATAGATGGATGAATACTGAAAACATCATGCTAAATCAAAGAAGTCAGTCACAAAGGAACACATATTGTATGACAGATCATGGGCATAAGATTTCTTTTTGAGGTAATGAAAATGTCCTCATTTGATGGAAGTACAACTCTGGTAATATACTAAAGACTACTATATACTTTAAATGGGTGAACTGCATGGTATGCGAACTATAGCTCAGTAAGAGCTGCTAAAAAAGAAAGAAATTTCACCAGATTTTGGTCAGGTTAAGAGCAGTTTTTTTCCTGATATCTGGCACTTTAAATCTACAAACTCTTTTCCTCAGCTATTTTTTGCCATTTATTGGTTTCCAGCAGTGTCCATACATTTATAGTCGCTACAAAATTTTAAAATATGAAAATAAATCTTTTAAGTTTTAGAAAGTTTCCCCCTTTTTCATCTCTTAAGAATTGTCATTAACCACTTCATGATGTATGTAAATAAAATCATTATACTATATACCTTAAACTTATACAGTGCTATATTTCAATTATATCTCAATAAAACTGGAATAAAAAATAAAAACATTAACTCTTAAAAAAATTCTCATTAAAATTCAAACAGAATTCTCTCTCTGCTTCTTTCATTAAACTGACTCCACAAGGAATTTCCTGGTGGTCCAATGGTTACAACTCTGGGCTTCCACTGCCAGGAATCAGGGATCAATCCCTGGTGGCAGAACTAAGATCCCACAAGCCGAGTGGTGCCGCCAGAACCCCCACAAAAAATCAAAAAGAAACTGACTCCACAGACTTACCACCTTTTCTTATTCCACTGGACTCTACTTTGAACTACTGTAGGCCCTTTAAAGTTATTTGTTGTTTAAACACACATATATTGTATACATATGTATTTTAGTTAGTGAGAGAAAATATAGAAATTTCTGCAACAGCTTCTGTATTTAATTCAGAAGTCTGAGCAGGACGGAATTTTTTGTTTAATGTTTGGCAGTATAAAATAACGATTAAAAGCATGGGCTCTGGAACCAGGCTGCCTTTCTAGATATGTGACAGTGGGCAGGTTATTTAATCTGTTTCAGGTTCCCTATCTGTAAAATTGATAATAATAAGAGTACCTAGGCAAACAACCTAGCAGATAACAGTATTACTAAACATGTAGAACAATTAAGATTGCTAAGGCAAGCTATAAGATAAAAACAACAGGTCCAACCACTTGTAGGAGTGAAACAATGTCACAGAAAAATCCCAAAGACTATAACCCTGATCTCAATTATAGTGTAACTACGTTATGAGGTAAGAAAAAGGATGGTACAACACGGCTGAAAAAAGCTCGAAGTGCATCAGAAATACCATCCTTATTTATAAAAACTGATACATAAAAGAAGCAGAGTCAGTTCAAATAAATTCACACTATCCAACTTGGTAGCCACCAGATACTTGTTGCTATTTAAATTTAAATTATTTTAAGGCAAAAGAAGAGGGTGGCAGAGGATGAGATGGTTGGATGGCATCACAGATTCAATGGACATGAACCTGGGCAAACTCCAAAAGATGGTAAAGGACAGGGAGGTCAGGGGTGCTGCAGTCAGTCCATGGGATCAAAGAGTCAGACACAACTTAGTGACTGAACAATTTTAATTCCATACAATCAAAATTTTAGTTCTTCGGTTGCACTTGCTACATTGCAAGTGCTCAACAGACATGTGCTCAGTAGCTATCTTACTGGACAGCACCACTATGAACAATGAGGAAATTAAGAAAAAAGACTGAGTTACTGATAGTGAATCTCAGGCTGTATCATACGTGAAATCTTAATGTATCTGTGCAACAGGGTGATCCAGATCACCAAGACAACTTGGATAACTTTCATTTTGGATTGGGTTCAAATCCCAGATATGCCATTAACCACCAGAGGACTCTTAATATGTTACTAAATCACAGGCAGCATGCTACAGAGGTTAAGAGCACATAATCTCCGCTTGGATTTGAATTCCAGCTCTTATTAGTTGTGTAACATTGGGCAAGTTACTCCACATCTCTCTTTCATTTATAATCTTCATTTTACAGTAGTACTTGCTGCCTAAAGACACTGAAGAGTAAATACTTGTAAAAGTACTTTGAACAATGCCTTCCATTACTAAGGGCTATAGAAGTGTGTGCCTAATAAAAGAATCTCTCAAGTTTCTACTGCTTTCAAAACGGGCAGGACAAGCTTCTCTTCCTGCTTATTTCACAAGTTAAAATAAATATGAAAATCACCTTCCAACCCATAAAGAAACAGACAAGCAGGCTACACTTTTGGGAGAGTTACCTTTTTTTTTTTGGTCAAAGACACCTACTTGTTAGAAAAAATGAAGTTCTGAACAAGTTCACAATTAACAAGTGGTATAAACAGCGTAATTTGCTCAAAATATCCTCTCACAGACCGGAACAGAAACACAAAACAGCAAACACTAGGAATCTCATTAAAACCCTTAGAGAATTTATTTGCATACATAACCTGCAGCCCATGAAATTTCAAAGGCTATTTAAAGAAAACTCAAACTAACACCTGACCAACTGCTAAAACGCAAACTGTGAAAAATCATACCACCAGGTTAATTAGACAAGATTAGCCAGCACATGCAAAATGGGAATTTGTCTTCTGCTGAAATGTCAAAAGCTGTCAGCTGTTAGACCTTCTCCCACGGCACACTGGATGCCAAATTCTTTCTAGAGTTTGCGGTTTCTGTGAGATGATGGCGTTGCAAAATCAGGGAAAATAAGACAACAAAAGAAGCAGTAAAGGTCCCTTTTTGCAGTTACAGAAAATATCAATGCTGGCTGCTTCAACAAATGTTTTGAAACAAGTAACTTGAACACAAGCTATATATTTTTGATGGTGCGAGAGAATAAGCATAGTACAGAGAAACTAAAAAGTGCAAGAACCAAAACTGAAAAACGTGAATTGGCTAAGCCCTTAAAAGTTCAACTAGTTCAAAACAGTCCTGGAGTAGGAGTTGCCAGTACTCCAAAGGACCTCCTAACCCGAGCACGGAATACAATGTAACTAAAATTAAGGGGTAGGGGATGTCGAAGAAACCGGAGAAAACAGATCAGAAAGGTACAGGCTCGCGGACGGTTACAAAACGCTCTACTAGTACGCAAGGCAACCCGCCAGTCCCTCCGCCCCTCTCTCTTCCCCCACCCTAGCCTCAGGAGGAGCGCGCAAGCGCAGCAAGTAGCGGCAGCGCGTGGCGACGCGCAGGCGTAAAGTGGGGAGAAACAATGAGCTTTGTTGCCGAGGCGGCAGCGGGGAGCAGGGGAAAAGGGTACCGGAGGCGGGGGTGAAGGGACTGGGGTGGGGGTGGGGGCTCGCGAGAAAGTGCTATCCCGGCAACCATCGCGCGCCACCGAGGACCCGGATAGAGAGCTGCGGGATCCAAATCATAAATAATAATGACAATGAGAAAAAAAAGCGACGGCCATTTCTCAAAGAAAGAGACTAAGTCGGTCCAAGATCATCTCTCAGACTCAACTGGAAGAGGCAAGGAACAACGGGGGCCATACGGGCTTGGGGGCCAACGACCCAGGGGACCCTCTAGGCCCCTCAGCCGTCGCCGAGGTGCTGTCCCTCGACCGCCGGGGCCGCCGCACCCTTCTCGCCGCTCCGCCCGAGGGAACCCCTCACCCAGTGCACAGCAGCGGGGACGGCAGCCAACGAATCCGGTCGGCCTCCGCGGATCTCCACAAGCAGCGCCGCTCCCCCGCTCGACGCGCGCTTCGCCCGCAGCCTCCCTTCTCCAGTCCAAACAAACACCCCAGCCCGGAAGTGACTTCACTTCCGCCGCTGCCGCCGGCCCCGCCTCTCGTTCTGTCTGCGCTGCCCTCCGAGGCCACCAGAGAGCGCACGAGAGGGAAAGGGAGACTCGCCGCCCCCCCCCCGCCCCCCCCCCGCCTCCCCACCACAAAGTTCTTGTCGCCCAAGCTGCACACGTGTGCATGCGCAAAGGCCTTTCCTCCGTACCCTTGTGACCGCGGGGAACGCTGGGAGTGCTGTCACGTTTTCTTAGGAAAACTGGAGTGGAGCTGGGCCAGTGTCCCCACACGCGCCCATTCTTCAAGAATGATGGGATGCAGTGAGTGGGGGAGGTAGGAAGGAGTCACAGACAAGATACACAGACGTGGACTATTACACACCGCAACAGTTACCTCAAACACACTGACATCAAATAGGAACATCTAGATAACGAGAGTGCAGTCACACAGCCAGACACACACATCAAACGTGATATATACAGCGTCACACACTGAGTGACACGTACCAAATCATATCCACAGATCCTGACATAGAAAACATAACACAGAAATAATAAACTAAGACAAATTCACTGAGGCTTATTACACAAGCACCTGCACTCATACACGTCCAGGTACACCCTTTTCGAACCCAGATCTTACCACCACTATCCAGACATAGCATGAAAACGTGAACGTACCCTTGGCCAATCAGGCTTTTTCAACCACAATGGTGAACTCAATGTGAGCTGGGAATTGAGATCTATAGCCCCCTTTCGAAGTTACAAAGGAAATAGTCTGTTCAGAGGGAAGACTGAAGGGTGAGTTAAGGGTCCAATAATTTCCTCCTCCATGATCTCGGATGCGCTGCCCGCCATACATTTATCTATGCTTCCTTGCTTCCCCATTGGCAAGTCTTACGTATGTTTTTAGTGATACTAATCAAGGTACAGTGTATAGTATGTGTAAAAAAATCTCCGAATATATATTTGAAAGGGGACACAAGAAAACTTTCTTCCCCCTAGGGAAGTAAAATGAGGGACTGAGATTTATCTTTTTATTCTCTTGTAAACCTTGAATCTTAAGAAATCAAGCTTTTCTGCTAAAACTGAAGACAAAAATAAAAATCTCCCTCCATGGAGTCCTGAATCTGACAGGGCTTCTCTCTAGGGCCATTTCATTCATTAAAAATCTTTGAGTCAGCCCAAAGCTCCAAAGAAATAAAATGTGGTTACTCCTCAGTCAACCACATTGGCCACATTTGCAAATATGTATCCTAAACTGACTAAAGTCTCTGTGTGGATCACAACAAACTGTGGAAAATTCTTAGAGAGGGGAGTACCAGACCACCTTACCTGTCTCCTGAGAAACCTGTGTGCTAGTCAAGAAGCAACATTAATAGAGCCAGACAGGGAAAGACTGGTTTGAAAGCAAAGGAGAACAAGGTTGTATATTGTCAACCTGCTTATTTAACTTATGTGCAGAGAACATCATGCAAAATGCTGGGCTGGATGAATCACAAGCTGGAATCAACACTGCTGCGAGAAATAATAATAAAGAAAAAACAAAACCAAAATCTTGGAGGTTACTGAGGAGAAATATCAGTAACCTCAGATATGCATGTAATACCACTCTAATGGCAGAAAGTGCAAAGGAACTAAAGAGCCTCTTGATGAAGGAGAAAGAGTGAAAAAGCTGGCTTGAAACTCAACATTAAAAAAAACTAAGATCAGGGACTTCCTTGTAGTCCAGTGGCTGGGACTTCATGCTCCCAATGGCGAGGGCCCAAGTTTGTTCCCTAGTCAGGCAACTAGATTCCAAATGCCCCCACTAAGACACCTTGCAGTCACAATAAATTAAAAACAAAAACCAAACTAACATTATGGCATCCAGGTCCCATCACTTCATGGCAGATAGAAGGGGAAAATGTGGAAGCAGTGACAGATATTTTCTTGGGCTCAAAAATCACTGTAGGTGACTGTAGCCATGAAATTAAAAAAGATGCTTGCTCTTTGGAAGCTATTACAAACCTAGACATCATATTAAAAAGCAGAGACATCACTTTGCTGACAAAGGTCCATATAGTCAAACTATGATTTTTCCAGTAGTCTCATATGGACATGAGATTTGGACCATAAAGGCTAAGTGCTGAAGAATTGATACTTTAAAACTGTGGTGCTGGAGAAGACTCTTGAGAGTCCCTTGGACTGCAAGATCAAGGCAGTCAATCCTAAGGAAAATCAACCCTGAATTTTAATTGGAAGGACTGATGCTGAGGCTGAAGCTCCAATACTTTAGCCACCTAACGGGAGGAGCTGACTCAGGAATATAACCCAACGCTGGAAATCAAAGAAGGCAAAACAGGGTTGCAGCAGATGAGATGGGTAGACAGCATCATTGTTCATGAATTTGAGCAAACTTCGGGAGGTAGCGGAGGGCAGGGGAGCCTCCTGTGCTGCAGCCCATGGAGCAGCAGAGTTGAATGTGACTTCGTGACTCAACAATCCTAAAGCAGGGAAAAAGAGCTTGGCTTTCTTGGCTGCTGAACAAACAGCTCTGGGGAGGAAGATGGTGTTTAACTGTCTATGGAGTTTATTAAGTTTATAAAACTTAGGGAGTTATAAGTTTATTAAGTTTATAAAACTTATGGTTTATGGAGTATGATTAATTCAAGGAACCTGGAAGGTAATTTATCAACTCAAGGCTAGAAGAGGCATGAACAGATAGAATATAAAACCATAACAGTTTATAATCTGTAGATGCTGTCTGGATGGTGGTGATGGTCTGATAGGAAAAGTGTCACAAGGCAGGCAGGCTATTAAAGTTTGCCAGTGATAAGACACTGCAATGGAATCATCAGAGGTCCAGAATTTTAAAACGCTACAGCAATTCATGTATTGTTCAGGCAACAATTCTAACTTGAGATGGAAGGTGAAGTAGGATGCAGGAATCAGGATGGTGGTTATGAAGGCACAGGATGGTTATGAACAGGCTCTCACTGTTTTCATCAAATGTAAAAATGTGTGAATCTTCTGTCTCAAACACTCCATGTACAGATGAAATTGGAAAGATGTAAAGATATGGATATTTATAGTTAAGTCAAAATGGAAAAGTCAAAATTTCCTATCAATAGGGAATTGGTTAAATGAATTATGGTTAACAGAGTAAAATGTTATTTAAAAATGGCTAGGATAGTATATTCTATGTATGAAAACAAAAGTTGGCCTGACTTATAAGGGTCAAATTTGTAGAAAGTTTTAAGTATAAATAGGCAAGGTTTTTTTTTTTTTTTTTAAGGGTGATATGCACCTACAGATGTGCAGAATATAAGGGCAGAGGAAATTCCTCTTTTGCAGCGTCAAGCCCTACCTTGCTGGTTTTGCACAGCTTAGCTACTTACGATGAAATGGATCAGAGACACAACTTGTGCTTGTAAGCAGAATTAGCCACAATTAGGAAAATGAGTTAGGTTTTCACTAGTTTTTATCGTCTACTAATGGTCAAGGCTATGACTTTTCCAGTGGTCATATATGGATGAGAATTGGACTGTGAAGAAAGGTGAACGCTGAAGAATTGATGCTTTTGAACTGTGGTGTTGGAGAAGACTCTTGAGAGTCCCTTGGACTGCAAGGAGATCCAACCAGTCCATTCTAAAGATCAGTCCTGGGTGTTCATTGGAAGGACTGATGTTGAAGCTGAAACTCCAGTACTTTAGCCACCTTATGCGAAGAGTTGACTCATTGAAAAAGACTCTGATGCTGGGAGGGATTGGGGGCAGAAGGGGACGACAGAGGATGAAATGGCTGGATGGCATCACCGACTCGATGGACGTTGAGTCTGAGTGAACTCTGGGAGTTGGTGATGGACAGGGAGGCCTGGCGTGCTTCGATTCACGGGGTCACAAGGAGTCAGACATGACTGAGTGACTGAACTGAGTGACCATTTAAACTCCAATTCCTTTCCACAGGTTTTTATCCCAGAGCAGATTAAGTGCACACAAAGAGCATAAACTGGTGTCTTCCAGATACAAGTGGAGGGGGAGGCATACATAAAAAGAACAGACTTGGCAGTTGCCAAGAAGTAGCTGATCAGAGTGATTTAACAAACCTGGCAAAACTGAGCAAATAGGAATTGGTCCAACTTTTGACAGGTGCAATGACTGAAATTGGAGTATTCTGTCCTTGTCAAAGGTAGGACATTCCTGCTGCTCTTGGTATATTCCATTTGGATCAGGTAATTAAACCTGTATACAAATGGTGCATTATATATATATATATATATATATATATATATCTCGCAAGATTATATATAAGCAAAGATCATTAAACCTGTATTTAATGGCTACAATTTCCACTGTAAGTTTGTTATTGGTGTGAACACTATTTGTTTTTACTCTGCAGCTGCTAAGTCGCTTCAGTCATGTCTGACTCTGTGCGACCCCATAGATGGAAGCCCACCAGATTACCCCGTCCCTGGGATTCTCCAGGCAAGAACACTGGAGTGGGTTGCCATTTCCTTCTCCAATGCATGAAAGTGAAGTCGGTCAGTCGTGTCTGACTCTTCGAGACCCCATGGACTGCAGCCTACCAGACTCCTGCATCCATGGGATTTTCCAGGCAAGAGTACTGGAGTAGGGTGCCATTGCCTTCTCCAGTTTTTTCTCTACTACACATAAAAGACTGCCCCCCCTTCCTCTTAATTTTCATGTTCCCTATTGTACATTTGACTTTACAGAATTCTTTAAATGTATGGAAATTATAAATCTAAGGCCAGGGCTAAAGATAAAGGCTTTAATAAATGTCAATACAGCCTTTTAAAAATTCATCATATATTATCCAACAGTTCTCACGTGGAATTTTCAAGCTATTATCTCCTGGTATCTTCACATTTTTTCCTAACAAGTACCTTAATTGAGCTCTAGCTTCTATCAACTATAGTTAATAATTCAGCAAATTATATCTGGAGTGAACAGTATCAACTTCCATTTTTCCATTCACTTAAAACTTCAATAAATTAGCTGCTCATTTTATTAATGTCCCAAGCAAAAGATAAAGGGTTCACCAGGGAAAGCAGTATTGAGGGCTCTTGGGTGTCTCCCACTTATAACCTTAAAAAATGCTTCATGAAGGATCCCAAATATTCTTTTCCAACATTTCCCTTACCTTTAGTAACAGTAGCAAAACCTTTAAGCCACAGTATCTAAATCAGGCATCTGACCACAAGTGCCTAAGTAGTATACTTCAGCTGTAAGTAAATCAATCATTCTCTAAAACGTGGCCTCTATTCTTGACATCACCATCACCTGGGTAATTTATGGAAAAATGCAAATTATTAAAATCAACCATACACCCAGTAAATCAGAAATTCTAGGAACAGGGCCCAGTAATGTTTAAAATGAAGCTTCCAGGTAATTCTGATACATGCTAACATTTGAGAACCACTAGTGGAGAAGGTCAGAGAAGGCGATGGCACCCCACTCCAGTACTCTTGCCTGGAAAATCCCATGGATGGAGGAGCCTGGTAGGCTGCAGTCCATGGGGTCCCTAAGAGTTGGACACGACTGAGCGACTTCACTTTCACGCATTGGAGAAGGAAATGGCAACCCAATCCAGTGTTCTTGCCTGGAGAATCCCAGGGACGGGGAACTTGGTGGGCTGCCGTCTATGGGGTCGCACAGAGTCGGACGATTGAAGCAACTTAGCAGCAGCAGTGGAGAAGGCAATGGCAACCCACTCCAGTGTTCTTGCCTGGAGAATCCTAGGAACGGGGGAGCCTGGTGGGCTGCTGTCTATGGGGTCGCACAGAGTTGGACACGACTGAAGTGACTTAGCAGTAGCAGCAGTCTTAAAGAATTCACAGAAGCATTTTGTTTGTATACCATGTCTCAAACCTGACATGCAACGGACATGCATCAGATTGGAGAGGCACTTTTAACTCCAGCTTAACCAACAGCTCAGCTGAGGGTCCTGGTTGGAGAATACCTCAAATGCATTACCACCCAACAGTTGATCTTGGGTGGATATAAACAGTATCCAAGGCCATATTCTATGGAAGCCACCAATACAGAGGAGTACAGAGCTGCTCACCCCTAGCCTTAGCTTGTATTATCCTAACCAAACTGTGTATACCAATTTTGTCTGATTTAAAAATATGCAGCATTCCTACAGATTTCCACTACATACAAGCCTCTTTCGTCACAATTTTTACTCATGTCATTTTCCAGTTCAAAGCCACTAAACCTATACTGTGAACAAAATCAGGCCAAAAAAATGTGTATTCTTCCACTTTTATAACCTAACGCTGCCATACTATTTAATAGTGTGTATGTCCTTTTCACCCTAAAGTGACAGTCACTCAGTCATGTCCAACTCAGTCCATGTTGTGACCCCACGGACTATACATCCATGGAATTCTCCAGGCCAGAATACTGCAGTGGGTAGAGCTGTTCCCTTCTCCAGGGGATCTTCCCAACCAAGGGACTGAACTCAGGTCTTCCACATTGCAGGCCAATTCTTTACCAGCTGAGCCACCAGGGAAGCCCAAGAATACTGGAGTGGGTAGCCTATCTCTTCTCCAGTGGATCTTCCTGACTCAGGAATCGAATCGCACTGCAGGTGTATTCTTTACCAGCTGAGCTACCACAGAAGCCCTTTTACCCTAAGAAAAAGGGGTAAAAGAATTCAGAGGCTTGATATAAGCTTTAAAAGTTCCTTATAATCTATACCATATAAAAATCTCTAGAAGTACTTATTCAGTACTCAATAGCCAGAAATCCACATTCCTCATTTACAACTCTAAATAAAATTATTGGGTTGCTAAGATCTTATGGAAAAACCTGAATGAACTTTTTGGTCAACCAAGTGTTTTTAAGATACACACTACTACAGCTAGCCAACTTAAGCCTTATCAGAGTAATTCTCATAGGCCATATTTATTAGCAATGATAAAATAAAACTGTAAAACAAACATCAAGTTTCCTTCACTCAGGGTTAACGTCTATATTAAACTAATAACTAAAATGGGAGTGGGAAAATTTTCTACTTTACAGTTGGTTAAGTGAAAAACATTCCTATTAAATAAAGGTTTGTCATAATCTGGGAAATAGCTGTTACAGGTTTATTCATCATTAGCAATTTATGAGAATTTATACTTTCCAAACCCTAGCAAATGAAGATATTAA
This sequence comes from Bos javanicus, assembly GCF_032452875.1. Lineage (NCBI taxonomy): Eukaryota > Metazoa > Chordata > Mammalia > Artiodactyla > Bovidae > Bos > Bos javanicus. The sequence goes on along the minus strand of NC_083874.1, from coordinate 50,144,251 downwards.
ACATTCTTTTCTACACCTTGGTGTATCTAACAAAATAGGACCTATGAAAAAAAGCTGACAGAAAACAAGGGATGCCATTGTACACAAAATGCTCTGTATATAGCTACTGTTAGTTAACAGTTGGAATTAAAAGCTGGTAATTAGTAAAGGCCAAAATTAAACTGAGATAAACTGGCAAGGATTTTTTTGTGCATGTTACATTAAGGTGTCATTTTCCCCTCAGTGGTAGATCATAAAATTTCTTCCATTTGATACATCCTTTAATAGATCTAAGTGGTTCAAAGAGAATCCCTTAAATTCTTTTTTAAATTAAAAATTTGCTTGACAATAATCTCTTAAACCAATTATCCCAACATATTTTGAAAGGCTGATACAACTAATTCTTGTTATTCCATGTTATTTCCAAGATTATTGTTAACGCTTAGACATATCTAAACATGAGCTTTTGTTGTTTGTCACCCTTAGCATTTTGAACTCTGAAGGTCTGAAAAAACTATGAATAGTCCAATTTTTAGTTATGTAACAGGAACAAGAAATCCACCAGCACCAAAAGCTTTAAAACTCAGATTTTTAGTAGCAGTTTTTAGAACACTCTAGATTAAAAATGGAATAATTTGTTAAAGCATGCAAGAAAGTTTAACAGTAAATAAAAACCACAACTGTGACAAATATATTGGTTAACACCTCAAACATGTATAACCAATGAACATGGCCTAGGTTTTTGTTTTTTATTGGTACTCACTTAAGAAACTTGAATCCACAGATATAAGCAGTATATAACCAGAAAGTTACAAGTAAACACAGATTATACATGCAAATTTCTGTTCACAAAGGTCACATATGCAAGTATATGAATTAGAAGCGTGCATCTAAGATTATGGCCAAACTTTTTTTAAAATGCAGAAATGTAAAATTACATCTTGAAAATACAAAGAGATGGTCTACACACTTCAAAAATCAAATGTTGCTTATACCAGATGATGTATGACAGCTACAGGATTCAAGTGACAAGCAATAAGATCTCAAGAAATTAATACTGGTCAAAGAGAAGGGGAATATTTTTACATTTCACTGAAAATACATTAACTTCTAGAATACGAAATCTAGCAGGAACTTAGGGGAAAAAATTACAGAATCTAAAGCCAATTACTTAATATTTCTTATTACCTAAACAACAACATGACATTGAAAGAAAACTGCACCTGCATTTTAATTACCAATCTCACATTAGTGAAGTTCTCCATAAACGAAACAAAACCAAAAATGCTTCAAACTCCAAATGAAAAGTCTGCAAGGCTCAGATTAAAATGTGGAATGTTTCAGATGAAAGTAATAAAAATACAATTGGTTTTGTTCTTTATTGAATGGAATCAAAAGTTTTGACATATCTCTGAAGCTTGGAACTACTAAATTTCATTTCTTTGAATGCTTCTACATCTTTCTTAGTGGTGCAAGTGTCTTTAGCATACGAAGTCAGTCTCTACAAAGTATTTCTGTCTGTTACTATTTTGATAAAACAAAAACAATTCTTCATTAACTTAACCGTATATGTATTTTTGCTATAACACTTAACACATGAACAGACATCTATTATCTATTATTTTCCACTAAAACAAAAGAGTACAATAGTTTTCTTCTAACTATCAGTATTGTATTTAAAAAAGGTTAACATTTAAAAACAAAGAACCATTATTTTCTTTGAAATCATTAAGCTTCTAGCACATCTCAAACTTCCTTCTTCTGCCTGCGTTCCTCTGCCAATTTATTCAGAAATTTCTGAAAAGAAAAGAAAAAGTTACAAGGATTAAATCACCTTAGTGAAACATAACAAATGGATTAACTACAAAATAAAATATTCTATTGAAGTTTAGGGACCTGAGTCTAATTTAACTATAACCTTGTCAATATTTGTAAGATCCAGTTATTCTTATCAAGCAGGTATAAAACTAAACTGGACACCACAGTAAGGCATGGGAAAAGAAACAGTAAAATATGAAAAAGTTACTTCAATGTGCAATTAAGACTAACTTACAGAGATGAGAAAACAAAGACCAAAATACGCACATAGAATAACTGCTGCTACCCCAAGAACTTAAGATTAGTTAAATGACATGTATTTATTCAATGCCCCTTCTTCTAAGACAAAGGACATTATTAAATTTCTGCTACCACTGAAAATAACCAATGTCCTTAATACTCTAGCAGCTTTATATTATAAATCAGTATTATCTTTTTTAACTCCTACTTTCAAGTTTTCCCTCATCTATTTCAATACTTGGTGTCCTTAAGCCACTAACTAAAACACCAAACTTTCAAAATATCCAAACAGAAATTTGTTATTCTTTATTATGTTGTGCTTTATTAATTTTTCCTTTTACCTGTATATCCTTTTGATCATAAAACTTCACTGAAGTGTCATTATTAATAAAATAATTTAAAGTCAATGTAAAAATCATTAAGTATAAAGGGATATGGCACTTTATAAAGTTGAAAAAGGCTTTATAGTATTTCACTTGACTTTCAAGCCTCCGGTATCTTCCAAATTAGAGAAATTACAGTCTAATAATCATTTGAGAATACTCAAATAACTCTTAATTATACAACAGAATTTGTAACGTTTAAATCTATAAATTTAGAAATTACTAAATTATCATTTAGTTAATAGTGTATTCTAGAAAGAGGTTTAGCAGATGCTTCCAGAGTTCATCAAACTGCTCAAGGCCCATCAATAAAGAATGTTATCAGGATAAAGCGTGCTGGGTCCACAGATGGTACTGGTCCATAAACTTACGTGACTTGTTAGTTTTCACAAAAGAACTCTCCTCTTTTAGATTCAGCCTTACCTTTAATTTCTGATAATGAGGAAGGCTGCTGCAATGAGTATTCTTTGCAACTTCTTCATTTGTATAAAAGAGTGAACACAGCTTACAGTAAAACCCTGTTTTAGGTATCACATAGTCTATACCTAGAACACAAACATACATTCTTACAAATTCAGTAAACTGAAGATTTTAATAGTGTTCTCAAATCTTTTTTTTTCCTGTCAATATAATTTGAATGAGTTAACAGTTGTGACATGTCCAATATAGCCTACGCTAAAACAAAGCAAAAACCATAACATCGTTAATAGCTTGTATTTTAATTGATGTTTAAGGGCCCACACCTAATTGTTCTCTTAAAAATGTTGAAATAGAACGGTGAACAAAACAAAAAGCAATGTGAAATTCTCAGAAAATTTTATGAGGAGAAAAAAGAACATATTATGGAATGGTAACAAAAAGAGGAAAAAAGAATGCTTCAAGTAAGATTTACAAATTGTTCTGCGTAGAACTTCATGCTATTAGAGTTTATTATGTAAGACCAATTTAAAAAAATCTTATAGTAAGAGTTTGGGGAGGGTGAGGGATAACAACAAAGCCTTAAATCTCACCAACAGGAACATTGGGTTGATATGGTCCAATTCTATACTCATCTGGGATTGTATAGTCCTCCTTGTTTTCATCACTTTGGCCATCTGCATTTTCACTTGTATCTTTGTTGGGATCATCAGCATTCTCAGCAGATTCAGCACCTGGCTCTGTATTTTCCTCATTTTTAATTCCATTTTCCAACGCTGCTTCATTTTCTTGGTCAAGTTCCTCGATCTTGTCCACCTTAATTTCAACCAAACCATCATCATTTTTGTCACCAGATTTAAATGCCATGCCCGATTTACGAAGTTTCTGAAGTTCCGAATCTTCCTCATCACCAACCTCATCTAGAGTGACAAAACCTTCCATATTCCCTGGGAAACGACGCTGTTAAGAAAGACAAATTTACTCTGCAACAATTATCCTGCAGTATCCCTTCCATTTGCTTTACTTGAAGGGAAAGGGATAGCGTCTTTGCCTTCATTTCCTCACAAAAAAAAAAAAGGGGACTTTTCTTTCTCTCCCCCCAAATTTACTAGTTTAAAAAAAAAAAAAAACCTTAGCTTGTTTTAAAACTAAGTAATCCAAGCCTTCCCTTATATAAAGAGCAGAAAATAAACATGAGGACATTCATACTCTATACTTTGAGACTTATGCTGCAAGATAATCAGAGCTGATTTCATGAAGTATCAATAAGTTGAATGATGTCCTTCAAAGAAGGTATCTTATGGTGCCACTCTTTTTGTTTACAGAGCAGTGTTTAAAATACCACTGTGGTTTAAAATCAAGCTCTGGAACATAACTGCTTAGGTTTAATTTTTGGCTCTGCCATTTATAAAAGCAGTATGACCACAATCTACTGAATTTTAACATGACTCAATTTCCTCATTCATGAAATATGGATAACAAGCATCTGTGGCATAAGGTTATTTTAAGAATCAGTTAATTAGCACACACAAAGAGATTAGAAAAATTGATGGCACATAATGCTCAATAATTATCAGCTCTTAAGAGCACAAACGTAGTACTACATAACTATATTTCAGCCAGAAAAAGAATTTCAAGGCTAACTTATTTGACCAAGCCATCAAAATCTGGAGGTCTATAAATAGTAAGTTTTCTGGTAGTAGAGTATATCTTAGAAGGAATGCATGAAAGAGGATTATAATAATCTCATTTCAAGACTCATTTATCTTATGGAGTTCTAAAGGCATTGTAATGCTCTAATCTTTAATGGAGATAGTCAAGTACACCATGGGTCTTCTGATTTAGTATTTTTCTACCATGTATATATTTTTATATTGCGATTTGCCTTAATTTAATATGTGATATGTGTTCTAAGAAAAAATGTTTTAAAACCTATTGAAATATCTAATCAAGGTTACATTTCTATAATAGGAAAATTCTTCAAGTTCTACCATTTTTGACACAATGTTTTAAGTGTCCTGGGTCAGTTACCCCTGGGTCAGGTCAGTTAACTTACTGTAAAATCCATACCCCATATTTAAAAAAACAAGCTGGACTATACATAAAGGCTGCCTACTACTCTTTACACACTACCACTACCAAATAGAATCATATACAGCTTTAAGTCTTTCTCCTTTGTTACTAAAAAGTTCTCTTTGTGAATTGACATTTTTCTATTGCAGTTTAGTCCTATTCAATCTATGTATTGCAGAGTTTAGATGTCAATTTTTTTAGTGATTCCTGTTTCTTCCTAATGTAAGTCACTAATTCTATTAAATATGACCCTAAGATAAATAATTTGAAACACTGATCTAGTTTTCTACTGCAACAAGTCAACATAAAACCTTCTTTTACCTTTTTAAGCTTTTTCTTTGCAGCTCCAGAAGCACTGGCATTTGCATCTTTTTTCACAGCTTTGTCTGAAGGTTCTTTTTTCCCATCAGATGCCACATCCCCTAAATTAGCAAGATCTGTTTCATCTCCCACTGAACTGCCACTTTCTAGCAGTGCTGCTGCTTCTTCTTCATCTACAAGTAGCTCATCTTCAGATTCAAGAAGCATGTTAGGCTCTTGTTCTGCCTGGTCATCCTTTGTATCTTTTTCACCATCTTCACCTGACTTCTCTTCTTGTTCTTTACCTTCAGCAGTACTTTCAGTCTTCTGAGAACCATCAGTTTTGGATTTCTTATCACTTGGAGATTCTTTGCCATCTGGAGAGTAAGATCTTTTCCTGAAACCAAAACAAACACCTGAATTAATTCTACCGAGTTGGAAAACGAAGGTTTAACATACTAGTGTATACAGACATAAACACACAAAATGAAATTACCGGGATTTATCTTTTTTGAGTAAGTCAATGCCTCTGTTGGGAATCTAAAAGACAAAATTTCACCAGTTACATAAATGTATTAGATTTCATAGAGTATTTAATTATCCAATTAACTAATAAACGATGACCATCCTTTATATATCAACTAACCTTATTTAAACCATACCTAAGAATGTAAGCTGCCCTAACATTATTAATTACCACCAACATTTGAAGAGCAGTGAATAATAATTTTGTTAAAGCTTTTCAAATAGAACCTTAAGTAAAACAGATAAAAACAAAGATGCTTTATACAGACATCAGTTTAAAAACTTCTGTATTAATGAAGACAAGAAAAAGAGAAAAGATCACTCTCTTTCAATAACTAAATCCTATGTATGTATTAATTATTTACTTATTTCTGGTCATGATGCTGCATTCTGGCTTTCTCCAGTTGCAGTGAGTGGGGCTACTCTTCGTTGAAGTGCTTGGACCTCTCACTGTTACAGAGCATGGCTAGAGTGCAGCTCAGTAGTTGTGCACAGAAGGGATCTTCCCAGATCAAGGATTGAACCTGTGTCCCCCACACCACCAGGGAAGTTCCTAAATCCTACATTCTTAGCATGTAAAAATTTATAAAAATGTCATGGCTTGAAAAGCATGAAAATAAGCTTTATAAAGAACCTGAATCAAACACTACATACCCTGAGTACCAATTTTTTGTATTTTTCAGACAGGTCAACTTTTACACATCTCCCTTGAAACCAAAGGGCCTTTTTCAAACAGTGGTCAACCATTGCCATTGCATCTTCTCTGGTCTCCATCTCAATAAAGGCCTGGGGCAAGAAAAACAAACAAAAAAAAAGAACAAAAAATTAATTAGAAAGTAAAACTTTAGAAGGATACAAACTCATGAAACTATAAAAAGGTTAACAAAGAAAAGATGCTCTACTTACAATTTAAAAAATGAAATGTAAGTATGAAATAACTCAATCCATTAATTAAACTCACATAATTTGAAAAGTCTAATATCCAGTGTTTATAAAGCTCTTAGAATGCTGCTGCTGCTGCTAAGTCGCTTCCGTCGTGTCTGACTCTATGCGACCCCATAGACAGCAGCCAACCAGGCTCCCCCGTCCCTGGGATTCTCCAGGCAAGAACACTGGAGTGGGTTGCCATTTCCTTCTCCAATGCGTGAAAGTGAAGTCGCTCAGTCGTATCCAACTCTAGCGACCCCATGGACTGCAGCCCACCAGGCTCCTCTGTCCATGGGATTTTCCAGGCAAAAGTACTGGAGTGAGGCGCCACTGCCTTCTCTGCTTAGAATGCTAGTATGATCGTATATGAGTATTATTTTTTGAAGAGCATTTGGCACCGTCAAAGAAAAGAAAGCAAGTATCAGGATCCACAACTTCAATTCTGAAATTGTATCCTTCAATTATATGCATAAATTCACATGCCACAAAATCCACAGCAGCATTAATGGCACAGCAAAAGAACTAGCATCTCTGCTGCTGCTGCTGCTGCTAAGTCACTTCAGTCGTGTCCACTCTTAGCGACCCCATGGACTGCAGCCTACCAGGCTCCTCCATCCACGGGATTTTCTAGGCAAGAGCACTGGAGTGGGGTGCCATTGCCTTCTCTGAGAATCTCTAATATCCATTAATTAAAGAAATTAAATTCAGCACAGTTTACTCAATGGAATCATGTGTAAAGTGGAAAGTAACACTTTAATATAATCTCATTTGAAGTAAAGGGGGAAAGTATACTTATATACACAAAGGAAGATCTTTGGAGGCAAACTCTGGAAATAATATTAGCCAAACTAGAGAAAAAGATCTTTACTTTCCACTTTATTTACTCAATATTCAATAATTTGGCCGCCAAATTACGCCCCCACCCCTTCACTAAAAATGAGGATGTTAAAATAACTTAAAAAAAAAAAAAACTTTGAGAAATAATCTTTTTCAAAACTTCTACATGTATATTACCTGACTTTTCATCCTCATCAGTATATAATTCTTTATTTTCCCATAAGGCTCAGCAAGCTTGAGGACAGCACTGTCAGAATAGCCAGAATGAGGTAAGTTGCTGAGATGTATCACTCGTCCAAGCTCTTGTTTTTGATCAAACTTCTGGTCTGGCTTCCCCTCAGGTTTCTTTAATACACAGGAGGGAAAAAAACAAAAAACAGAGGAAATCAAATTAGTAAGTATGCCATAATTATTAGTCAAGATTATTCTAGATATTAGCAACAATTTTAAACAGCTATAAGTTAGTAAATATTAAAATGATACACTAAATAACTGGTGATACAAATCTGGAAAAATAGAGATTATTTACCTTTATTCTCTTATACTTCTGGGATAAATGAACTCTCACTGGCTTGCCAAATACTAATGCTGGGGTGGTTGTGTAATAATCCACTGCAGCCTGAGCATCTTCTGTGGTTGCCATTTCAATAAATGCCTAAAATTGAAAAAATATATATTTACATTTCCAAAAAACCACCCAATTCCATACTGTCCAAAGTCTTTCCAAAAATATTTAATCATTATATAGAAAGCATTTTCAAGAACCTGAGAGAAAAAAAAAATCTCTAATTTCCTATTTTATTAAAGATCATCTCAGACTTTATTACTTTCATGACACTAACACTATCATTTATTATGTACTGAATTTGAAACAATAATTTGGCACCATTTGGTTAAAAGTTTGAAATGTTTTTCCAAATAATTATGTTTATATAGTCCTTACTATGCTGCTAAGTCACTTCAGTTGTGTCCGACTCTGTGCGACCCCATAGACGGCAGCCCACCAGGCTCCCCTGTCCCTGGGAGTCTCCAGGCAAGAATACTGGAGTGGGTTGCCATTTCCTTCTCCAATGCATGAAAGTGAAAAGTGAAAGGGAAGTCGCTCAGTCGTGTCCAGCTCTTCGCAACCCCAAGGACTGCAGGCCACCAGGCCCCTCCATCCATGGGATTTTCCAGGCAAGAGTACTGGAGTGGGGTGCCATTGCCTTCTCCCAGTCCTTTCTATAGCAGTAGTATAATAAAGATAATGTAACTGCTTAAGAATCACAATTTATAAAGTTACTAACAATCTATTGGTACTAGAATTCATTACTGATTGGCCCTTTTCAACTATTGGTTCAACTATTGGCCCTTTCCGTCATTACATTCCACATTGATGATTTAAGCTAACATTCTTTTTTCTAATACAAGATAATATATTCTCTTTAGGATATACTTTAGTGATGAATAAATACTACACACTTAACTCATACCTCATTAATTTTATTTAGAATAAGATGATTTGAAATAACTCCAAATGGTTCCACCAGTTGTAATAGTTGATATCTCAAGTTTTTCCCTCGCTGGAAATCCATGATGTGAACAACTCGGCTAGTTTCCTATTCGTTAGGAAAAAACCAAGTTAGTAAATAAATTTCTTTAGAAGCAATACGAAACAGTAAAATATTAAATCTTTTATAATCTGTAGTCAGTCAGAACAAATTAAGTATTTAAATATGTCCCTGGAACAAGCCTCATAGCTTCAGAAAACAGTGTCTGCACTGATATTTAAATCAACGACTGTTATATAATTAGATGGCAAACTTAACTTTGAATCAAGGTGAAATCTCTAGACTGTGGACATATGAAAACAAAGTTTTAACTCTTATCAGAGTCACGTATAAAAGCCTGTTGGTTTTCAAACTAAAACAATCTTTCTGTAATAAGGACTACAACACAGATATAATTAGCAATGATTCAAGTCAAATCACACTTCCCCAAAGAGCATACAGCCAATACAGTAAAAGCAAGAGCTTTATTACTGACCACTCTGCCTTTCTGCATGTGTCTTGGTCCTTGCAGGTTTCCATTTCCAGCACCTTTATGGGGAAAAAGTATATTTTCAGTCTTAGGTATACTTGTCCTACCAGGCTATTTAAATTGAAAAACAGACATCTCTCTAACAGCAAAAGAACATCACAAATGAGTATCATGTATTCTCATGAAATGTCATCTTTGAGTTACATTTCAATGACACTTCTTTTGCCTAAAATCACTGCATTTAATCTTTATGATAAAAACTCTTACGGAAAGGTAACATGAATTTTATAATCACCCAGATTTCCTCTTGGTCCAACTGCTGGTCCCCCAAGATGAAATGATGGGGGTGGAGGTCCCAGAATTCCTGGTGCTGGGTTTGTAGACTGCTGCAACATGAATGGATCACCCCTGGGAATATGAAAACATAAAATACAAAGTATGATAAAGAAGTCCATCAAAAATAACTGAAATTTACTGCTAAAACACTCCTTGTATGACAGTGATTCCAATATTTGGGGGCATTTAATGCATGATGTAACTAGGGGGAAATCTATAATAAAAAAATAAAAATTACTACATAAAATAGTTTCTAAAAATTCTTTCACCCATGATGACTTTTAACAAACTCATATTAAACAAAGAAATTAAGAAAATATTGTTTATGAAATGTGAAAAATTTAACCTGAATTCCTTACATTGATCTCCTTTACAAACAACAGCTTAAAAAATTTAACTTACATTGTATGTCCTGTATCAGTGTCAGGATTCCATTCTGGGTAGCTTTAAAAAGACCAGAAAATTAACTTTAAAATAAAACTGTTCTTTTCACAAAGTAGCCTTGTTTGGCCTTTAAAATAGATTTATTAGTAAAATTATACGGTAGTATAAGTGTTAGAAATATTACTGTTTAAAACATGTCATATAGATACTTCCAAAGGAAAATGTCAAATTAATCAAAATAAAGGAGAATTAACTTGCTCCGTATTGCTTAAAATGTTAAGTAATGTATATTGCAATAAAATAGTCCTTTATCTGTTTTTTTCTTGGTGGGGGGGTGGTGGTGGTCAGGAAGGGTCATACAACTTGTGGGATCTTAGTTCCTTGATCAGAGACTGAACCCTGCCTGGCCCATGGCACTGAAAAAGTGCATGGAGTCCTAACCACTGAGCATCCAGGAATTCCCTATATTTGTTAATTCACAAAGAAGTGCTATATGAGGGACTGGAAATGTGGGTTATATAGGGAAACAAAGATTGTATGTGAAAATGGCCACCCCAGTGAACAATGGGCTTCATGTTCTTTAGGTAGGGAGATTCTTTACAAATTCTATCCTAGCAGCTTAAACTCCATCACAAGTATCTCAAAAGCAAAAAATATATCCTGAAGGGTTTTGCTTTAAAACTTGTTACTTCTAGTATAACTTCCCCCTTTTCTTCAAGGAAAATATTTTCTTTATTCTCAGAGCACATATTATTGTTATTGAAAATGCTCTTATAAATCTATTTTATGCATCAATGGCTATCTTTAGGTCTGTTAAAAATTCTTTCCATTTTAAATAACAAAGTACCGCTATCACTCCACCTTAATATTCCACATACAATTCCAGACCTAAACATTGTTTGTAACTGGTGATTGCCTGGACAGTGTCAACTATTCAGTAATAACAATGTGGATATTACAAGTAAACGATGAATTCCCCGAAACCAATCAATGGCTGTTTCTGACAGTTAACTGATGCTTTAAAGGTATTTCAGACTCCTACATTTCAAGAAGAAGCTGGCATCGACGACTGTGACTTGCTCCATTGATATGTTGACTCCACTCCTGTAGCAAAGTAAATTAGCAGAATTAACAAAACTAAAACTAAGATTTCTTTTCAACCATTCAAACTCTAGGATGTTAATCTATATGTCTATATACAATTATCATAAACTGAACACCTGACCATTCACTAATTTAAAACCATTTCTCTGAATCCTTGTAGCTTCATCCTGCCCTCAAATACTCCATGCACATTCTTGGAAAAACTGGTAACTTGGTTAACAAACTAAGAGACCTGACAGGGAAAAGATAGAGTTAATAAAGATGAAGAGTAGTAACTGACTTTGAGATCAGTAGGCATATTAATTTCTGCTGCAGACAAAACTGAAGTTTTATTCACATATTATTAGAATTGCTTTCACAGAACTCTGATAAAATAAATATCCATGCTTATATCACTTTTTAAGAAAACATATACTGTAAGTATGAATAATTAGTTAAAAATAGTATCTTTAATTTCATCCAGCCTTTGAGGTATGCTGTAAGTGTACTATAGTCACAGAAAGCTAAGTTAATTCAACAGGAGTGACTTTTCAAGGAAACACTCCCCAATTTATCAAAAACCTAAGCTTCCATTATATTTCCCAAAATTAGAGAAGTAAATTTCAGGAATGTCCATTTCTAAGTTTTAGGAAGGAAAACATTTTATTTCTTCAATATTTGCTTTATGATTATTTTAAATTTTGAAGGGATTACTTTTTCCTTTACTTTATTCAATAACTATCCTTTCTTTAAAAATCCACATGTAAATGATTAGCATTTTAGGCAATATAAAAAGAAGAGTTAGGAAAAGTAGGCTTTGCTGCCAGACTGCTTAGGTTCAATTCCCAAGGTACCACTTACTAGATGTGAATCCTTGGTATAAGTTATTTAAAAAACACTGTGGTTCAATATCTTTCTAGGGTTTTTTGGAAAGTAAATGAACAATAAAGGTAACCTGTTTATTGGAACACTGCCAAGCACATATGAAGTGCTAATAAAAAACTTTTTAATTAAAAAGGAAGAAAAGCAACTATTATTACACTGCTTATAAAGCTATCTTGTTTTACAATCCCCACTTTACAGGTTATTATTGTTTCACAAATCCTCACAGAATAAGGCAACTTTTCCAAGACTCATACTACCTGAAACATTAGAAAGTCCTTAAAAGGGAGTCTGACTTAGAGCTGAACCAAATTACAAGAGATACCATTCTGAAGTTTTAAAAAGTTAATTTATAAATGGAATCTAGTTTTTAAAAACTTACAGCCTGAGTGTTTACACACATTTCTTTGCCCTACTAAAATTAACTAAAATTCTGTGACTGAAGTAAAATGGAACATTTCAACAGAATGGTACTTCTAAGAACTTGGGGAGCTATCTTTCAAAGTTAGATTGTCTTTATGGCTAACAGTTAAAGAACTGGAAGAGATCTGTCCAGCTGGCTCTATAACCAAATGTTTGGGGTATAAAAACTTTCTATTTGCAAACCAACAGACCACTGACTTGTTGGAAGCCACTTTAAAAATGGCTGTAATCAAGAGGCACCATAGGCAAAGTTGACAAAATTCAGAAGCGGGATTAAACAAATATGTTAACCAAGAATTTTCTTAATGAAAACTATTCAGATTTAAAATATCCTTGAGAAACAGTGTGTTCAGAGAGGAGTAAAAGTTATCCTATTAGGCATGCTTCTAATTAATAGGAGATGGTAAAGCTATCTAGTAAACCAGAAATTATTTATATCCAATCGCCCATGATCTTCAAGGGTTCAAACTTTTGAAAGTGTGGCTGGTCTTACAAAGTACTAGAAGGAAAATCAAGATCAAAGAATCAGTTATATCTTCCAAACCACCCATTACTAATCTGCTCTACCATAATGGGCTTTAAAAAAAATCTGTATGTTTGGATTCTACATTGAGGCAACACTCAGATTAATAAAGAATAAGGATTCACTTTTTGAATTCAGAAGTTCTGCAGGAAAAACTACATTCACCTTAATGTCATTGAGATACCTAAATTATATAAAGAAAGGATAATTTGGAGAAGCACATGTGGAATGGCAAAGTTAAGAATAACTTAAGGGCTTCTAGAAAACTAAAAAGAAAAACATGAACTCAAGTGACAAGACAGCGGAAGGGCTGTAGTGGCCAGTTTTCTTTAAGTGAAAGGAATTTTGAGGCAAGTTTGAGGCTGTGCAGAAAAGCAACTTGATGTTCTAAAATGACCTAGAAAGAAATAAAAGCAACATCATCACTGAAAGTTACTTAAAATATCAAAATGACAGATGTTTTTCCCCTAAAAGACTATTCATACTAAGAAGAAGTTTTGATCATGTAAGTTATTTAATGTTACCGGTAAGTGAAAAGAACAGATTTTCCAAGTTATGCAGCAATACCAGAGAGCAGGATTAAATGTTTAAAAAATTTTCATTACCTACTTTCGTAAGAATTTTCTCTAAACTCAGTGATTCTATATCAGCTATAAATTAAAAAGATCCCTACCAAAAGTGAGCATTTATTTTTCCAATAATGAAGATACCTAGAAAACATTAGCTATGTTAAGGAAACTATATTGAGAGAATCCAGGTGTTAAAACTTCTTAAAATCGGTTCAATTTACAAATACCACAAATTTTGAAAATCAAAGGGCCTCTAAAGTAACTTTCTAAATTTGCTAGAGTACACGCAGTTTTGCGGATTAAAAGTATCTCTTTACTAGGTAAGGTGCCTTACTCTTGAGTCTAAAGTTTCAAATATTCAAAAATGTTCTTTGGCCAATTTAGATCCATTTACTATCATTATTTATTAACTGTTCAGGAACTAGAAGGTAGTAACATCTGGACAGAAAAGAATGATATAGAAAAATAGGAACTTTTTCTGATTCAAGTCCTTCTTGATTTCCTTTTGTGTTCCTTTACTGAATTCTTTTCCTATATGTTAAGTGGCAACATTAAGTTACTGCTCAAAGTCAGGATGAAGAGACTTCCAACAGCAGCTTTTAATTTATGATGACTCCAGTAGCAAAGATTAAGTCCCTTACAATCATTTTCATTTGAGACACTGTAACTAGCTATCTTCCTTGGAATTTATAGAGACCCCATCTGAGAATATTTCTCATACTGTCATTTCTGCAAGCAGACAGAAAATATTTGGAGTCACCAGAGTTTAATGGACCTTTTCATTAAATCAATTCATAGCAGATCTAAACCTTGAAGTTGAATACTGAACAAAAACTAAATTCCATGATATACTAAGTGTATCCAACACATTTGAAAAATAGAAAATACCAAAATACCTACTAAATACAATTCCCTAACTTTTACGAGTTTGTGATTCCATGTCTTACATTAAAATTAATCTATGAATGTAAATTTACCATTTGAAGTTATTTTGACATGGATTGAAGAATAAAATATTCCTTGTGTACTTAAACTACTACTTCAGAAAACTTTTGTATTATAGATTTATATACATGTATTTTTAGCTAGAAATCACTCTTAAAAAGATATTTTTCAAAATACTCTAAATTCAAACAATGTAAGAAGTCTCTTAATTACCTGAGACAAAAACACTGAGATCTCAACACAGAAAAGGGATTGATTGGTAAGACTTTTAAAAAGATTAAAAACAAAATCTCTAATGACTTACATGATTTAGTTTACTCAAAAATCAACTCAGTTAAAAATGCTTTTAAAGGGATAGATATGAAGAGAAAATGACCCTTCCAGATGTTACTGTGAAGAAAAAACCCTGTAACAGCAA
This sequence comes from Bos javanicus, assembly GCF_032452875.1. Classification (NCBI taxonomy): domain Eukaryota; kingdom Metazoa; phylum Chordata; class Mammalia; order Artiodactyla; family Bovidae; genus Bos; species Bos javanicus. Next base: position 50,129,170 of record NC_083874.1, on the reverse strand, counting down.
CCATCAAACCAGTTTCATGGCAATAACATGTTCCAATTAAGTACAGCACATCAGGAAAAATGGATGGTCAGATTACAGATCAAGCTAGTGGACTGCTATAATGCTGACTTTAAGTCAACTGCACTGTATTTTGTTTTGGGAAAAAAACAGTGCGAATGATTAGCATTGAAAACGTTGAAAGAGAAAGGACAATATATTTAAAAGGGCATTTTGAAAAAGTTCCCATTTTGCCAGATGTGATAATTAAAGCAAAGGAGAATCAGATTTTTTTTCCTTCAAATGAGTATACCAGAAGTCTAAGTCAGAAAAAGAATATGCTTATGAGGAACACAGAGCAGGATACTGCAGTAGGTGATTTTCCCAAGTCTCTAAAGGGATAGATGCAATATGGGATAATAAAAAGTGAGTTTTGAATATGTTTAAGAAAGTTGTGGAAAAGGAGAAAAAAAAAAGATGAAAAATTTCAGTTACAGCATGAGAGTTTGTGTTAAAGGGAAATTAAAAAAGAAGAATAAACTAATCTAAAATATGAAATATACTGAAACAAACACCAGGGCTCTACATTAACTCTTTCCCTGTAGCCACAGATAAGGAAAAAAAGAGAATTGTTCAAGAATGTATCGTTACTACATACGAATCAGTAATTAAGACAGATGGAGAGCTGATTATCTAGCATCCTGAATGGCAGAGCACATTGACTGCAAAAAAACAGAAAAAATACTTAAAACAATTCAACAAAGCAGACAAAAAAAACCTGCTTAAATATACGATTAAGAAGAACATACTGATGCCAAAAACCAACAAGATAATTCCAGTGGATGATAGCTTTGTGGCCAGAAGTAATCTACGTAGATTATATTAATGTAAAGCCCTGGTTTAAAATGCTCAAAAACAATTACCTTCCAAATAAAGTAAGTGTTCTCCAAAGTATAAAAATTCTTGATCAACTCAATGTCATCAGACTACAGAGTACAAGATATAGGTAAATACAGAATAGGCACTACAACGTAAAAGAAATTAGAAGTATCTGTTGCATTAACTCACCTTATTAGAATGAACTGGCAAATCACATATAGAGCACAGATGGGGATAACCCTTCGGTAAGAGTCCATGGAAGTCTTCAATATTGCTACTTGGAGGAGCGCCCCTCTTTTTCTCAAAGAGAGATCTCTCTTGTAAGGGGCCAGGACCACGTCCCATTCTCTCATACTCACTGTCAAATTTATGATAGTTATGCGATGTCTCACCAAAAAAAGAATCATCCCTACACCTTTCTCCATCTCTTAATCTGTCATCTTCATAATCCATTCTGTCATAATAACCAGATTCTTGAGAACGACTTCCATGGTCATAATCAAGCACTGGGTTGAGACTAGGACCACGATCATCAAAACTATCTCTTCTAAAGTGCCTTTTTTCTTCCCAATCGTCCCTAGGTACTCTGTATGGTGGCTCCCGTGTAGCAGATCTGCCATCTCTACCATAACTCAATGTAGGGCCTTCTTCAGTTCTCCTCCTTTTAAGCTGCAGAAGGATCTGGGGCAAATTCTCAGGAGTAATCTTGTCCTCTGGATAACGACTCAGTTCATCTAAGTCTCTAGCAGACAGACCAAAGCTGGCCAAAATGTTACTGGCCTGGTCTGCATCTCCACGGTGTTGAGAAGACAAAGGGAGCGGACCTCTACTTCCAATGTTAAATATAGACTGCAAATTATGGGAAGAAGTACTAGCAGAAGACAGTGCACTATGAGCTCCTTGTTGATTCAATGAAGAACTCATTCCAAGATTCATTAAACTAGCAAGGCGTGCAGTACCCTGGTTCATCCTTCCAAGAGATGCTGGCATACTTAAAGACTGGGTAGCAGCAGCAAGAAGGCCTATTCCTGCTGCAGACAGGTCACGCCCATGACCCTGTGAGTCCCTACCGAGAGATGACTGCTGGAATGACTTGGACATTGTAGAACTATCTCTTGTCTAGTTTATAGATTAAAAAAAAAATTTTTTTTTTTAAAGATGGCCAAAAAGAAAGCTCAACTAGAAAACTAGGTTAACTTTGCTTCAAAAAATGGTAACGCCAAGAAAAAGGATCAATAAGGACTGTAGAATCTTCTTCAAGCTGAGAACCAGCAGACAACTCTGTAGAAAAATAAGCAATTTTAGTCATAAATCCCTTTAAGTAGATGCCGTTTTTTTTTTAGAAAAAAAAAACTTACGCATCATGTTGATTAAAAAAAAACATTTAAGATCTCAAACTTACAAGGAATTACATAACTTAAACAGATTTCAGATGTATGCAGAGCTTGCATATACTTAAAAAGTAGTCTTTCATGCTAAAGTTTAACTATTAAAGGGAATTTCATACGGAATTTAAAAACATTTCAATTGAAGGGTCAGATGTCTGAATATATCAAAATTTCAATAAAAATATAGATGTGTCTCTTCTTTTAGAAGAAAAATACACCCTATAATATGATGCTTAAGTTCCAGAAGACTAAAAACAAAACAAAACAAAAAATCAAGGTCAACAAGTCAAAGATGAATCAGTTGTATTGTTTTAGAAAATGAGACCTATTAACACTATCAGAAAGAACCAAGTAAAATCACAAGTAACGAAGCTTAAGTGTCAAGTACCTAGCATAAGATCTAAGACCAAACGCTACAGTTGAGATCTTTATGCAGCAAAATCAAATTGAGGTAAAGACTGATGTGAAGAAAAATAAGCGACTCCCTACAGTTTATAGATTTCTGCACAAATTTAAGCCAAATAATTAACTGCCTCATTCTCCATCCTCTATCAGGCAGTTGCTTACTTCATTTCTAATCTTAAAAGGTAAGGAGAATCAAATATGGTCAGTACAGAAATAGGAGACTCCCCAAGAACAACCACAAGTACAGGAAGTATAGGTGATTTAAAGAAGTGAAACTCCACAAGGTAGTAGCCGTGAACATTCATTTAATGCTCAGGGCTGTAACACCTCTAGAGCTCAAAACAGGTAAAAATGAAAACGAGATCTTGCTTACATAGATTTCTGTAAACAGATTCTTTCACAAGAATAGCCCCATCATCCAGAAAATTTAAATTGTGAATACAACCCCTCAAGATGTGTTTCCTCCAAGATGTGATAGTAATGAAATTACTTTCATTTTTATTTTACCTCAAAAATTTTCACATAAGAATTCACAAAGCATTTATGAATGATCTCATAACGTATTAAATGACGTACATAACTGTCCCTGGTGAAACAATTTTATAATCACAATTACACACAGAGGTTTAGGTCTTAAATTGTTTGCTACATAATTCTACTATGTAGAGACACTGTTCAGTTAACTCATAAGTTTGATCACCGATATACCTAAGCACTTAAACTTTATCAACATAAAAACCAGGCAATATTTAATAGTTACAAGTCAATTATGGGACAGATTCCACCAATGACAGATTAAGGAAACACTAGACGAAAACAGTGGTAGAAGAAGTGTAAAAAAAAAGTTGCAGGCAAGACTAAAGTTAGATTTTACAAAAAGATGTAACAAAGTTAAAAAGACATAGAAATGCTATCAGAGGTGACTGGAATTACAGATGTTTTTGCACACCAAGAAAGATGAACTTGAGAAAAGACACCAAAGAAACTCATTCCAGATGAGATCCATTATGTAAACTACTTAGACCTTAAGATTAATAAGATAAAGACAAGAGTAAGTAAACATCATTGGATGAAGGTTTCTCTGATATGACTTTTAAATACCATACAGAATGGTGGTTAAAATACTGTTGAAACATTTGTAGTACCCTCTTACGTTTTCATACGTTGTTTAAAAAAAAAAAAAAACTCAAAACCATTAAGAGGGTTTTTTTGAAATCAAAATTTCAAAGTATCTAAGTTACTATTAATTGCAGCTTTGCCTTTCACTTGGGAGTCAAAGCTTCATATACTGAAAAGCCAGCCTTTCAAAAGACCTATTCTTTCCCTTTAGGGAAATTATACTATGGCATTATGACCATGTGTAAATTTTTAACATTGATATTTTAAGGAAATGATTGTTGAATTACAGAGATCTCAATTACTTTTCTTTGCAACATATATGAATGGTGGAGCTGCAAAAAGGAAAGGTTAAGAGAAGTAAAGGTAAAAGGTGATAACCTTAAGACAAAACAGAAAATGGATGTCAGAAAAACTAAGAAAAAGAGAAAGACAACCATGTAAATCCCATGACAACTTGTAATTTAAGAATAACTTTAATATTTTTGTGACTCAGATTCAACTTCAGTCCCACACAAAGATATGAGAGTAGCAGTACTGAAAAAGTCAAATTTTTGAATTTAACAAATTTCTTAAAAATTTTCTATTAGAACAAAGAAATTAAGAAAAATTCGACAAGATAGCACTGATGTAAGAACATTAAAAAGTTCCTTTAGTATCTTATCTTTGGTCAATGAACATAAGATGAACAAAGCACTTTAAAGGCTCTAAGTCAGACCTACTGCCTATGAAACCATCACAATACTGAGAAGTTTACCAAGTTACTAAAGTGATTAAAAAAAAAAATTAGCTTCTTTTACTCCATGTTTTTTTTCTGCATAAAGCTGCGTTTTCATAGAGATTAATAAAGTTTGAAAATAGTTCCTTTCAGATAACTCATCTAAAATGTAATGTTAAAACCCAATTTACTCATTTAACTTTATACAATACAGAATCTTTCACTTCCAAAAAAAAAAAGTGCCTCCACCCTCTCCCATCAGAAAACATTAAGAAACAACTAAGGCTTCACAAATGCCATTTAACTATACTCTGATATTCAAATTCTCAGTGAACAAAGTTCATGATATAAATTCTATTAAAGATGTTAGCTTCACATTCAACATCTGAACAAATATGTATGGTTAAGAAATAAGCTTCGGTTAATAATATTCAACCCCCACATTCCATAAACCTGATACCCTTTATCTTCTTCAATAATTAGAAGAAATGGAATACTAAAACATTTTAGAAAACAAATGAAAGCTAAACACACACAAAGTTAATGGAGAAAACAGTGTTCTGTATCCAAATTTCCTGTGTAAAATAAAGATTATCTATTAGTCTATTATATATTATTTCAGAGGATTACTTAGCAGGAAGTAAAATGAACATAAGCATACTTCAGTTCTTTAAAAGATGACATAGAAGAAACCTTCAGCGTATGAAGTTAAAAACACTATGTTTTAAAGGTATCTAATACCACCATATGGATCTTTATACTTTTTGACTGTGTGAAATAAGTTACTTTTAAAAAACAACCGATTTTAAGATAGTATAATCATAAAGGCATGTAGAGATACGTAGGAAAGAAATATCCACACGTTGACATAATAACCTTTTAATCTCACGTAAAAATTTAACATACAACAGCTAGAAAACAGCTTCTGAATTGTAACACAAATGGGTGAAAGAAATTTTGAGATTTTCCCATCTCTATCAAGGTCAAACACCTTTGTGATTTAACTTTTTCATGTGAAAATATGCCAAATATACACGGCAACCAACAATACAAATGCATAAAAAATGTCCTAATCATGTCACTAACAGATGGCAGGGATAGTTCACTAATTTAAAGAAGTACTTAACTAATCAATCTCCAACTGAAGTACAGAGTACTTCAATTGAAGTAAATATTCCTTAAATTTCCTCACTTATTAACCTTATAATGGCTTTATAAATAACTTCAACATGGCTTCCACTTTAGAGTATTAAATAAATTTTCACCTTAATGTTAGTTTATATCACTGTATCTTTTTCTACTATATTTTATAAATTGTATTTCATTTAAGGGTTTTTTTTTTTTTTAAACTGAAGTATAACTGATTTATAATACTATATGAGCTTCAGGTGTACAACATAGGATTCAGTATTTTTGCATATTACACTCCATTGTAAGATAATGGAAGATAACAGCTATTATTTCCTGTTGCTTATCCAGCTCTATTAACTTTGTATACACCAATGTGCCTCACCACACAACAAAAAAAACCTAAAAAGTGCAGTGCCCAAGAAGGCTGAAAAAAAAAATATTCTGAAGTGCTTTAAAACTATTGGTGTCAATTCATATATATTACTGATCTGGATTAAACTTCTAACCCACTTCTTAATCCTTAGGTTAACAACAGATTCAGTTGCTAAAAAATCTTCATGGTAAACCACAGAAAAGATTCCTATTATTCAGACTTAAAATATTTTTCTTCTAAGTTTTTTCCCTAGTGACTTTAAGTAAATTCATACTACAGGAAAGAAAGTTACTCCATTTAACTGACAATTTTGACTCTTGATCTGACCTATGACACTAACTTGGCTAACTCTCTATTTAAAAGCAAGTCTGTGGTTTTCCTCAAGGCACCATTCTGCACCCTTATGATATTCCCCTCTGCTTCATGATCTGCTCTCCTGGTTTCCGCAAACATCTGTACAACTCTTTGATTTGATATAAATTGGGATTTTTTTAGAGCCCAAATGCCTGGATTTGAAAACCAGCTCTTCTACAGAATAGCTGCATGAACCTGGGCAAATTACTTAACATCTGGGTTTATTCCCTCATATGTAAAATGGGAATAAAAATAACATCCATTTCACAGGGCCTGGCATATTGTAAGCACCACAGTAATCATCTACTTTATGCACTCTGATCCTCACAACCAATGAGAAAACAAACTAGAAGTAAAAGGACTGACCCAGAGACATAAACACCTTTTTCACTTGTACTGGACTATTTCATGTATCAACTATAATCTCATTCAATTCTATTCAAAGCCAGATTTAAAACCTGAAGGTTGTTACCAAGTCAGAAGTCAGCTTTAAAAGACTACAAACCTAAAACATCACTAATCATTCTACTCTATTCAAAAACATACTGCTCCCTACTATTTACCACATGAAGTCCTCAGTATGGTTTTCAATGCCCTTCATATTGGTTGCATCCTTCTTCTCTAAACCTATTTTCTGGCACATGCCAACACCTTAAGAAAAAGTTCATTTTATGAGCCATTATACAGACTGCTTACTACTTGTTCAAACATAATTATTAGCTAGAATGTGTCTCTCCTTTCTCCATTTAATACTAGGAATTCTCTTAAGGTCCAACACCCCCCTTCACATCATGTATTTTACAAATCAGTGTATATAAATGCCAAAGGTCAGAAACAACATCAATAAAACCTTAGATACTTATTTCCAATGATTCTTCCTTCCCTTATGGAGTCTCTTGTTTTTAAGTCCTACCACTTAACAGACATATCTTTTCAGTGTTAATTTTACTTTTCTTAATTTTACACAAATGGGCTTAATATATATATATATTGCTCTTGTTTAAAACTGATTTACACATGAATTAAAACTACATTTTCACTGTTATATAGATACCATTATGGCATACACACTTATCTGTTTTTCAGAAGATGAACATTTAGACTGTTTCTCATTTCCTGTCATTACCAAGAATGCTGTTATGAGTATTTCTTGGTCTCCTGATGCTTCAGTATAAAATTCCCTCCTCCACTGTGGTTCTCAAGGATATCATAACCCACACAAGGATACACAGTTAAGCATTAAAATTGTTTTATTGCTTCACACCTTTTCACAGTGAGAATGTTTTAAGTACACGTTTGTATTTCTTTGCTATTACTGTTCCTTTCCCAACTGCTGTGAGTCAGGTGTTCAAACACTTTCACATATGCTATAAAAGCTCTTCTCCTATCGGTGACTGTACCAAAGAGAGATGTTTAATATCCTAGTAATTTCCAGAGGGAAAAAAATGTACAGATCACCTTTAAAGACCAGAAAATTATCTATTTCATTAACAACCAATGATACTACAAATCAGTGGATCTTCCCTGTAGCTCAGACAGTAAAGAATCTGTAGCAATGCAGGAGACCTGGGTTCGATCCCTGGGTTGGGAAGATCCCCTGGAGAAGGTAATGGCAATCCACTCCAGTATTCTTGCCAGGAGAATCCCATGGACAGAAGATTCTGTAGTCCATGGGGCTGCCAAGAGTCGGACATGACTGAGCGACTAACACTACTACAAATCAAAGATCCTACTGAGATTCTATTATCAATAGAGTCCTTTCCAACTTGCATTTACTGCTCACCATGACATCTTCTATAGACATTTTCCTCCTCTTCGCTCTTCTTATCCAGCAGCTATTCCAATGTCAACAACTGGGAAGACCTATGATCCCACCCCCGGACCATGGCAACCCTCTTTGTTCTATTAACCTGTTTCTGCCTTAAGACAGGCACCAATAACCACAGGCTATTGGTACTCTATAAAAGAAAGGCAGAGATTTGTCATTTAAAAAACTTTCCAGAAAAAGAGCAAGTTTTTATATCAATTAGCTTTAAGTTCTGGAATAGTTTAAAATCAAAAATTTAAAGTAATTCTTAAAATTTTTAAATCAAAAATTTACACCTAAGTTTCAATTGCTACTTCATATCAATTTCAATGTCAGAAACTCCTGAGCCTTTTTTTAGATAGATATTAGGGCTTGACCTACAACTGGGAAAATCAATCACATTGAGGTTGCAACACATCAAAGATACTGCATCCATTCAGACCTGCCACCTAATAAATTATATTCAGGTCAGGAGAGAGAACACAGCACTTCATCATGTAACTTCTATTGTAGCTTATAGTCAATATGATCTGCAACAAACCAAAAGCTAAAGTACTTTAAAAGGCTTCATAGTCACAGTTCTCTCAATCCACTGGGCTTCTATGCTCTACCTTTTACTATCCACACCAAAACAGTTTTTCTATTTAAAAACCTTTTATCAAATAGTTCAGAACCCTTAACCTAATGGTCCAATGAGAAGACCCACTACATAGTTAACGAATTTTAAATTAAAGCAATTTCATGGACAGTGTTAACCTTGGAAAAACCGTATATATAAAACTGCAAAACTACACTGCCCACAACCCTTCCACCTCACTAACCATGCATTTGGCAATGTCCACCCCAAACCTTCAGTCAATCAGGTATACTGAGACCCTATTGCCACAGTGTGGGACAATTTTAATGCAATTCTTTTTCTTTTTTTACATTAAAATAATACATTTTTATTTCTGTAAAAAGAGAAATTTACTCTTCATAATATTCTCTAACATCTCATTTAATGTGGGTCTAGCAAGAGTTTCAAAATAGCAAATTGTTAAACTTGATAGTAAAACTCACTTTTCTTCACATGACTCAATTAAGGAAATGCTTAGTATTACACCATACCCTGAAGGTTAATAAACTGAGGCTGGGGAGGAGATAAATTCCAGAGTGAAGCAAGGAAATAGAGAAAGAAAATGACATGACAAATATCATCAGGTTACAAAATAAAGAAGTATATAAACACAAAACACAGACTTTTAACTAGAAGATTTGCTAAGAACACCACTTAACAAACCACTGTCCAATTAATTCTTTGATTTCGATCATTTATAAACAGCTAATGGCTGCAGTTCATAATTATTAGTCCTATCAATATTAATTTTATGTGAGAATGCCTTCAGATTCCTATGTGCCTACACATAATAACAAGAATATCTTACACAAGCACTTCTTTTTGTCACATTTGAAAACTGCACTTCAGATTTCAAGAAGTTGGCTCATTTTCATCTCAATTTCCCTTAAACAGAGGTGAGATTCTAAAAAAACAAAATGTCTTTTCAGCAGTGCTGCTGCTGCTGCTAAGTTGCTTCAGTCGTGTCCGACTCTGTGCAACCCCAGAGACGGCAGCTCACCAGGCTCACCCGTCCCTGGGATTCTCCAGGCAAGAACACTGGAGTGGGTTGCCATTTCCTTCCCCAATGTGAAAAGTCAAAGTGAAGTCACTCAGTCGTGTCTGACCCTCAGCGACCCCATGGACTGCAGCCCACCAGGCTCCTCTGTCCATGGGCCAGGCAAGAGTACTGGAGTGGGGGGCCATCGCCTTCTCAGCAGTTTTGGCATTTACAAAAAATGTTTCAGTTTTTTCATTACAAAATTAAGTGTAACGTCTTGTGGAAATTTCAAGAAAAAAGGAAATACAAATGACCCATAAAGCCGACACTCAGGGATATTTTTTACGCTTATTTACACGTTCCTTCAAAAAACAAAAGTCATCAAATTTGGTATCAGCAGAGTTTTATTACTTTCTCCCCAATTAGAACTATATTCCACTATAATTTTCCCATCTGCTGCTGCTGAGTCACTTCAGTCGTGTCCGACTCTGTGCGACCCCATAGACGGCAGCCCACCAGGATGCCCGCCCCCCCCTACCCTGTCCCTGGGATTCTCCAGGCAAGAACACTAGAGTGGGTTGCCATTTCCTTAAATACTTCTAAATAGCTGTATAGATTATCACTTGATGACCACACTATAATTAGCAGATCTCCAAATGTTGAATCCTTTGGATTTTTAATATGCTTAGTAACCAACATTAACATTTACATACACATACTTTTGACACACTATTCCCTTATTTACAGGATAAATTCCTATAAGCGTAGTTCTTCCATTTTAAGCCTATTTAACAGGCAGAGCCTGAATCAAATATCTAATCAAAATGTAAGCGTTCTAAACACACTGGCTTCATTGCCATTGGTTACCTACATAACAAGCACTTCCTTGGACTCAAATTCTTTCTATAAAATTGGGAATTTGAGCTACTTGTTATTTCTAAAATCAAGGAAGATTTTTTTCTTTGCATTCTTCAGTTGTTAATGTCTTTATATATCTCTGACTTGTAATAATATTTGGCGTTTACACTTCCGTAAAACCATTAGTAAAATAAGTATGTTTAAAGACTTCTTTAACATACAGAATGTTTAGGTCAAGGGTAATTAAATACTTTCGAATTAGTTCAAAATGTTACATAAAAGCAACTCCACTTACACACAGCTAAGAGATCCGAATTCTTGATTTCCAAAACAATACTAATGTTAAACAATTATGTCGCTAGACTCCGAAGATCGAGTCGTTTCGTTTTTAAAAGGTAATTTTGAACACGTATGAAAATAGCCTGAAATATAATTTTTGCCCGCAGAGTACAACTGTTTAAATCTACCTGGGAGAAAAATGTTTCGTCGACTATCTAAAAATCTTAAACTAAGCTCTGTTCATCGAGCAGAACGCAGCATCAATGCAAAATCTCATCACTACGGCCTGGGAAATCAACAACTCGCACACTTTACAGCGCTCGTGAAAGACTAGAATTTTGGAATCGCCATAACCGTTCTAGAAATATCTGGCTGGAAAGCCGTAACTGATCCAATAGGACTATTACACAGAATAGCGCCACAGAGCAGGATAAACACCTAGGAAATACTACTCCACTGTATATGGGAAAAGTCTTTGTATAACACAGAACGTGGCACAGCGCCGGCGATGAAAAGAACAACGAAGCCGCGACTACACCAGGCTACTATAAACCCTTTGTCTGGAAACCGGAAGGTCCCCACACCACACCATCCTCTCTAGAGAAGCTTAGACTGATAGTATTTTAATATAGAGGAAAGGAATGTGAGGTGACTCTCTAAACAAGAACAAATCTCCTTCGCAGCGTACCGCAGAAGGCTTTATCCACGACGCAACACGATGAACAAGCGTTAACGTTTAATTTTTCGGCCATTTTTACGCGATGGCGGGGGGAGGGGGGAATTGTTTCTGAGGCCCGGCTAAAACCGCGCGCGCCTGTGTGTGGGCGGGGGACAGGGGAGTATTAGGGGGCGCTATGAAGCGATGGGCGAGGAAAGCAGCGAAGGCCGCGACACCAAGAAACGCTGCTCAAACGGCTAAGCTTTTCGGAGTCTACGGAATCCTCCATTTTGGGGAACGTTTTCAGGCGCAAAAGGGGGGGGGGGGAAGGCAAATATATCTGGGGCTGGTTTTAGCTTAACTATCCTCCCCAAACGGCAGGCCAACCCCCTCATGGTTAGTCGGTCCCTCAGGCCTCGAGCGCTCCTCCCTTTCCCTCAGAGCAGCAGCCCGCGTGTAACGGGCTCGTCGTCCCGCCCCCGCCCACAGACAGCCCGGAACGCAGGAAGCTCGGCCGATCAGCTGCCCTCGGCGCGCCCCGACTCTGCCTCCGCACTCTGGGCCCTTGGCTGGCCGCGTGTCTCCCTACGGACCGCTCACCTCCGCCACCCGAGAAGGCTGGTTGCGCCGCCACTGAGCTCCTAACATGGCGGCCGCCGATCAGGCGGCTCACATACGCAGCGCGGAGGGAGGCAGAGCAGGCGAACGGGAGCGAGCAAGAAAGGCGCGCCGCCGGCTCCCCGCGGCCCCTGTTGCTGTCGCTGCCTCCTCCCGGCGGACGCCGAGAGCCCCCGGCCACCCCACCCCGATTCTTACCCGCTTCACGCCTACCTTGAAGAAAGGGAGAGGGAAAACGAGAGGTACCTCTCCAAGCGAGCGGGACGCGGTGGCTCCCACAATCCCCCGCAGCAACGGCGCTGGTAAGAGGTGGCAGCAGAGGCAGCAGCCCAAGAACCAACCCACTCTCGCGAGAACTCGCCCCAACCCACCTCGGGTCCTATTTCTGCGCGCGCCAGGCCCCTCCCCCGGCCCGGCGCGCGCACGCCGCTCGCGCCCTCAGCTGCGATCGTTGTTCTCTGATCTTGTAGCTCGCCTATGGGCGGGAAATGGAGCGCCATAGCTTATAGAGTTCGAGTCCCACTCCCCACAAAGGATTTTTTCCCCCTGACTCTTCCATACTGCTTGGTGCAAAATTTAAATAAGGTATGCGTTAGAAGTGCGTCGCAGGATTCCCTGGCTTCGACCCTCTCTGGTATTTTCTGATAAACTGCGGAGAAGTGGCAGTTCGGGGCAGGAAGTGGAGATAGATACTATTTTGAGTGGTTTTAATTTCAGAAATTTTATGCGGGTCATTGAGGAAGATAGCGAAAACCCATTCCACTGAAAAGACCGCCGCCGCCATTTGGTGAATTTGAATGTAGAACACTCTTCAAGTACCCCATGAGCAAAGAAATATAGCACATGTGAAAATCCTGAGAAATTGTATAGATAAGGATGGAGAAAAGGGCCACTTCCCTGGGGTTTGAAGTTTAAATGCAGAGGGACAGGCAGGCATCTGACGTCTGAGGTAAGTTAGTGAATACAAGTCAGATTAATAGCCCTCAAAAATTTTAAATCTTGAGTATGCTGAACCATTCTGGGTCCACTGTGAAGATAGTGGACAGGGCAAAAATGAACAGCAGACCTGTATAAAATTTTTGAAATCATTTAGGACAAAGAGCAAGACTTGCTTGGATATGGAAGATGGAGAAGTACAATGTAAGAATGACAACTGTCAGCAGTGCTATTGAGAATGGGAGGTGGGGGCAGTAAGGCTTCAGTTTGGCATCAGCTTCAAAGGAGTTATATTTGACCTTGAACTCAGGAGAAAAGGGTGTGGGTTAGTGGCAAATTCAAGTTAATATAAATGAAGGAGAGTTAGATGAACTGGAGATTAAGAGAGAAACCTTAGGTAAACCTATGGTAAAAAGAGAAACCTTAGGACCAAGCCTTGAGAAACTAATCTGGTAGTTAAATGGCAAGAGACCATGTTGATGAGGGAAAAAAGTAGAGGGGAAGCCACAGAAATTGTACTGCCTTGACAGCCAATGTACTCAAAGGACTAAACGATCAACAGGGCCTAATGCTGCCAAGAGGTCAAGCCTAGGACTAAAAACATCTACAAAAGCTTTGGCAACAGGGACTTCCAGTTCAGTGGGAGAGGATGTCAGATGGGAGGTGCTTAGTATGTGAAAAGTGTAAAACTACCAAATGTGGAATAACTGGCTATGAAAAGAAATCAGGGTTGGGGAAGATTTGATTTACTACAGGAGAATTTTGGGCCATTAAAATGTTTGCAGAAGAGTTAAATTAGGAAAGGATTGGTTGGGAAAGGCAGCAACAGAAGGAAAGATTCATATTGGACATTACTCAAAGGATGAGTTCTGGAGGAGACATCTCTTTCTTGTAATAGGTATGGAGAGGATGGTGCTGAATTTTCATTAGGAATTAGTCAGGTGACTTAAGTTTTCTGTGACTAAGCCATCTATGGAAAGGGCTAGAGTTACACAAAGGAAAAATTTTAAATAGCCATTGTGAAGAGTGGAACTGTACTCCCACATCTCCATTATGTTGCATGATTTTCTACAGGCTTTGAGAAGGCATTTGGTAGAATACATCAAGAACTGGGGCATCCCTAAGGCTACTACATTGTTAACTTTGGAATGAAATTTGTTCAGTGAATATTGGGTCCTCCTTCACGTCTACTCTATGAGTCTTTGATTCCAACTGATTTTGGCTAAGACTTCACTTTATGTTCTCCCCAGATCTTAGATGAAAGCAGCTCTGCTTTTCTGGATTCAGAAGTATGAATGCATGCTTATTTCAGATATATACATACCATGCTTTTGTACAGACTATTAATGCAATTTGGTGATTGTTCAAAGGAAAGGCAAACTTTTTCAGTTGAGTAATTATTTATTGAGGATCTGCTTAGTAGGTCAACAGCAAAAAGACACACTGGAAACCAAAGGTAATACAAGATTTCAGTCGTCAAATGTCTATTTCATGATGGGTGGTTCGATCCCTGGGTCGGGAAAATTCCCTGGAGAAGGGCATGGCAGCCCATTCCAGTATCCTTGCCTGGAGAATCCCATGGACAGAGGAGCCCAGCAGGCTACAGTCCACAGGGTTGCAAAGAGTCAGACATGACTGAAGCAGCTTAGCACGCATGCACACATACAATGATGGATAAGACAGATTATCAGCTTTTGAGAATCCCAGTCTGATGAAGACTGGACAAGGAGGCTGGCCTCAAGATGGGCCTGGCTATGAGAAGAGATGGATCAAGAGTTCTATTCACATTTGGGTTTCTTAGGAGTGGGCGTGGTATACCAGTGATGACAGAGGCTACAAAGCAAGAATTTCTGCTGAGACTTTGAAAGGTCTAAGTGACAAGTTTGGAATAAAACTTTAAACACCAGGATACAATCTCCATAAAGCTAATCTTTCTAAAGTTTTGAGCAGAGGAGTCATATTGGTTGAGGACATATATTTTCACACCACACAATCACTAAGCAGCTGATAATATAATTTTAAGAGTAAAGTACCTTTACTCTTATTTTACATAAGAGATTAAGAAGCTTGCCTGTTTGAGCATTATATTGGACTGCCTTCAGCAAGGCTGTGGTCTCCTGGCAGTTCACCATCTACTTTTTAAATAGATAAAATGCCCTGGAGGGGCTTCCCTGGTGGCTCAGTGGTGAAGAATCTGATTGCAATGCAGGTGACGAGGGTTCAATCCCTGGGTTGAGAAGATCCCCTGGAGAAGGCACTCCAGTACTCTTGCCTGGAGAATTCCATGGACAGAGGAGCCTGGTGGGCTACAGTCCCTAGGGCTGCACAGAGTTGGACATGACTGAAGCAACTAAGCAGCAGCAGGTCATTTCAAACCTTTAGGCTATTTAAAAAACAGAAAATTGTTAACCAGCAGCTTTTTTAGCAGTTGCAAGGGAAAAGAAATGGGCTTAAAATTTTGGGGAATTTCCTGGTGGTCCAGTAGTTAGAGAATTCCATGCTTCCACTGCAGGGGTCCTGGGTTTGATCCCTGGTCAGGCAGATACCGCAAGCCATGCAACACAGCCAAAAATAAATTTAAAAATTGGGGGGAATTTTTGAATAAGGAATACATATAATAAAATTCAAAGCACACGCAGAAGTTTTCCCCAACTGCTATTCCCTTAAAGGCAACCACCATCAACCATGTGTGTTTTAAGGATTTCAAATAGTTAGGCACTGTTACATCTTCAGGACTTTCCTGTAGCTCAAATGGTAAAGAGTCTGCCTGCAGTGCAGGAGATGCGGGTTTGATCCTTGGGTCGGAAAGATCCTCTGGAGAAGGGAACAGCAATCCACTCCAGTATTCTTCCCTGGAGAATCCCATGGACAGCGAAGCCTGGTAGGCTTCAGTCTGTGGGGTTCCAAGGTCGGACACAACTGAGCGACTAACACACATACATGTTATATCTTTATAGAGTCCACTAGCAAATGATTTGGAAACTGACATATTTGTTTCCATGATTTGTTTCAAAATTTAACAAAACCAGCATTCTTGTTATCCTTACTTACCAGGGTATTAAAAAGTAGGATACACTTACGACCTTACTCTATATTGGGTACATAATGACACACTGATAATAATATTTACCAGTTGAAGCTCTTTAGTCAGCTATTGGTATAATTGAGGCTGCTTGGCTATATGTGAGTAAGATAAACATTTAAAAACTGGTGAATAATACCTTTTCAAAGGACTGTTAACATGGCACCTGGCTATCTAGCTCTGTGGTTGAATACAGCACAATGACACATAAAATGGGTGCTCAGTCAGGGAAGGTGCTATCTGAGCTGAGATATAAAAGTATACAAAGTGGAAATGGAAGATGGAATCAGAAAGGGAAACAGCATATACAGAGACCTAGATACAAAAGGACTGAAAGAAACCAACGTGGTCAGAAAGAAATCTGAAGGTGGTAAACATGACCGTGTTGTGTTCATCACATATCACCAATGGCTAGCATAGCGTTCAGTTAATAAAAGCTGTAAAACCATAAAAAGGGTATGAGTTAAATAACTAGTCTTCTGACAAGATGAGCAAATAGCATAGGTTATTATCACTTCCTCAGCCCTGGATATATTATATGTACAAGTAAAAGGGAGGTTAGGGCCCCAAGAAACTAAATATGAAGAGTTCCCTGGATGAACAGATCATGATTGGGCTCTACTATACAGGGGCAAGAAATTATAGTGCCATTGGAATAGGGGCAGCACAGAAAACTCTCCTGGAGTGGCCAGTATATCGTAACCATTAGCTCCTGGAGTTCTCATCTAGAGTTCTACCATCTGCCATTCTGATGAAGTCCAGGTTCTATCTAATTCACAGGCTGTGTACCTTGGGGATTTGTCTACTTTTCTTCAACTCATTGAAGTTGGGCCTACACTAGGGCCTGGGCTTGGCTCCTCCCTTCTCCCACCAGCTGATACAAAATTCCATCCTCTACTGTGAGCTCATAAGGTAAAAATAATCAGTCATTTGGGGACTATAGCATCTACTATAAAAGACAACAGGCTCGACCACTATTCTAAATGAAAGAGAATAAAGGCCATAACTAAGGCATTTTGAGTATTAACCTACAGAATGGAAGAAGATATTTGCAAATGATGCTATGGACAAGAGCTTAGTTTGTAAAACATACAAACAGCTCAAACAACTCAGTATTTAAAAAAAACAATAAAAAAATGGTCAGAAGATCAAGGAAGTCTAAGAAGCTGTCACAGCCAAGAGAAGCCTAAAGAGACATGATGACTAAATATAATATCCTCAATGGGATGCTGGAACAGATAAAGGACATTAGGTGAAAAATAAGGAAATATGAATAAAGCATGAACTTTAGTCAATTAATAACAAATGTCCTATACTAATATGTTACTAACAGGAGAAACTAGGTGCAGGGTACATGGGATTTCTTTGTACTATCTTTATAGCTTTTCTGTAAATCTACAACTATTCTAAAATGAAATAAATTTCAAGGTCCATTTTATCACCTCTTCCCAGGTAGTCAAGTTACCCTTAAAAAGCAGTATAAAATGTTCTTACACCCAAAAGGGCTTGTAATGGAGAATAGGGAGAGCCAAAGTAACAGGGGCTCCTTTGAACCAGGCCTTAGGATCCTAAATTGACAAATCTATGACCTAGCAAGTGGGCTCATTAAGTGTTCCTAAATAACTGTAAAGAGCAAGGTGTTGCTAAACAGACATTGTAAATATTAGAGTTGAATTGTTAATTCAGTGAAATTGTTTTCCAAGAGAATATTGACAGGTCTATTAACTGGAGCTGTTCATAAAGCCCTAATTAAGCAAAAAGATTCAGAGGAGCCATTGTCACTCTTTTAGGTTCTTAATTAGTTGCTCTAACCAGGTTGTCTTCCTTAGTGTGAATTCCTAGGCCCTACGCCACCTTTTTGTGTCTCTTTGGGGCCTGCAGAATTTATTTCTCTGGGGTTTTGTTTTCCTGATTAAAA
The DNA here is from genome assembly GCF_032452875.1 of Bos javanicus. NCBI lineage: Eukaryota > Metazoa > Chordata > Mammalia > Artiodactyla > Bovidae > Bos > Bos javanicus. Next base: position 50,111,079 of record NC_083874.1, on the reverse strand, counting down.
TTTGAAATGTAATTCAAACTTTCATTGCAAAAGCTCACTGATAGTTTTTTCCAACCTTGAATGAAAGGAAATAAATCATTGACAGGTGACAGACTCAATATTTGGGGCCCTCTCCTCATACTGCTTTAATTTTCCTTTCTTAATATGGTATAGGTCCTGAACTTGAGCAGCTCAAGGGGCACTTGTGTTTACTAATTGCTAGCTATGGCAGGAGGTGGCAGCTTGGATATTTACAGGCCAATATCTGCCAGTTCAATTTCAGTTTTCATTGCAGCATGGGAAAAGGGTGATGGAGAAAGAGAAGGCATGGATTTAAAGCTGAAATGTGTTACTTCATCTTAGACTTACCAGGAAAAAAAAAAAAAGCCAACAGGGAGTAGTAGGTGACTAATTAACTTCACTTATCAAGTAGGAAATCCCATTAAATTATTTTAATGTGCATGATTAAGCCACTGAAACCTCTGGGGGTACTGAATACAGGCATAAACACCAAATGAATTTTCCTTTTTCAAGTAGCAACACAGGGGCCTCTCCCTGCACCTGGGTAGCTTTACCATGCCCAGGAAAGCCATCTATATTCTAATAACTTGAGATTCCAGATTTTAAAACCTGGATTTTTTTTTCCTGGCTATTCTTTTTTGGTTTGTTTTTATGATATTATTTTTTTAATTCAAAGCTAGGTTTTAACTGAAGGATAATTGCTTTACAGAACTTTGTTTTGAAAGAATGTTTTCTTTCAAACTTCAACATGAATCAGTCATAGGTATACATATATCTCCTCCCTCTTATCTCCCTCCCCATCCCACTCCTCTAGGTTGATACAGAACCCAGTTTGAGTTTCCTGAGCCATACAGCAAATTCCCATTGGCTATCTTAAATATGGTAATGTAAGTTTCCCTGTTACTCTTTCCATACTTCTCACCCTCTCCTCCCCTCTCCCTGTGTCCATAAGTCTGTTCTCTATGTCTGTTTCTCCACTGCTGCCCTGTAAATAAGTTCTTCAGTACCATTTTTCTAGATTCCATATATATGCATTAGAATATGATATTTATCTTTCTTCTGGCTACTGTTGACATATAAAAATTTCCTCTTTCCTTAGGGACCATTTCTACTTCACTACTAGGATGGGTTTGTGATCAGGTTCTGCTGGAAACCAAACACTGCTGTTCTTTCTTAGGAACTCTTCCTTAGGTGTACATTTAAAAAAAAGAACCATTTATAAGTAACTCATTCAAAAAAGCACATACAACAAACCCCAAACATAAGAAATAAGGACTACCCTATTACTGGATAATTTACTAAAGTCACCCCAGTACTCTAAAAGCTGAAGAGTTTAATACTATATGGTAAAAGCTTGTTTAAGGCAAAGGTATTGATAACATCTAATTTTTCACGGACACATGTTGGTACTGGCCCTAAATCTGTTGCTAATGAGCTGTAAACTCCCAAGGCCTGAATTTCATTCCCCAAGATGGGTTGGTAATTCTGGCCTGCCATCTGTTTTTGAAAGGCCCTCAAGCTTAGAAGGGTTGAAGGAAATTATTTTCCTTCACTAAAAGTTTATGAAATTTTTATTTCAGTGTTCCTAAATTAAGTTGTATTGGAGCACAGTAGTGCTCATTTGTTGACATATTATCTATGGCTGCTTGTATACTGCAACTGCAGAGTTGAGTAGCTGCAACAGATAAAAAGTTTATATGGTACACAAACCTAAAATATTATCAGCCTCTTTACATGAAGTTTGCCAGCCCCTGCTCTAGAACAGCAGCATGTAATATAACTTTCTGTATTGGTGGAAATGTCTTCTGAGCTCTCCAATAGGCAGTCACTAAGTACTGAGATGGAGAAAGGGATTTTGTCAATTTTAAATCCACATGTACTATGCAGCAGAGCTCTAGAATATGAAGACTTAGTTTAAGTCTTGGGTTTACTTATTTTTAGCTGTTCTGCACCTTAATTCCCTGAGCAGGGATCAAAGCCAAGCCCCCAGCAGTAGAAGCACAGAGTCCTAACCACTGGACTGCCAGGGAATTCTCAAGTCTTAGACTTTAAGCATTCTCCTCTAAAATTCTAGTTCTCACCACAGTTTTTTTGAACGTTAAGTATTTCTACCTTTTAAGAAAACCTCGTGCTTCATCCTGTTTTTCCTTCAGTCTCAAACTCTGGCCATACTCTCAGTATTTTTGACACCAGATGTGTGGGTCTTGTCAGCAGTTGGGTGTCCTGCAATGTAACTCAATTAAGACACCATCTACACCTAGAAATAACTTCAGATCTCAGAGGCTAAGGGCACAGTCCCACAAGACTGCCCCTCCTCCACTTCAGATGCCAAACCCAAGTCCAGGTTGTTAACCTGTGCTTCTGACAGAAAGGCTGTAAGTCAGAGATTGCCACAACCTTCTCCTTGGGTTTGACTCATTTTTGCTAGATGGGCTCAAAAGAGCTCAGGAAAACAGTTTACTGTTTACCGGTTTACTGCAAAAGGATATGATAAAGGGTACAAATGAACATCCGGATAGAAGAGATGCATAAGAGAAGGTATGTAGGAAGGGGCATCACTCTCCCAGCACTTCAATGTGTTGTTAGCTAACCTGGAAGTTCTCTGAACCCTATACTAATGGAATTTTTATGGAGGCTTCATCATGATCATTTCCAACCCCTCTCCCCTCTCTGGAGAATGAATGTGTATCATATGAGTGTGTGTAAAAATTCCAGTCCCATTAGAACAAAGACTTTACTATCACCCAGGAAGTTCTAAGGGATTTAGGAGCTCACTGTCAGGAACCAGATTCAAAGACCAAGTATTAGAACAAAAGATGTTCCTGGACCTTCAGGACAAAAGGACTACATACATTACTTATTTGGATGTCACAAAGGGCCATCAGACCTCTGGGGTCCCATGGAGGAAGGTTTCTCACTCAGGCAAAGGCATCTAGGATTCAAAGAGGAAACAAATGACAGGCTGTCCATAAGGCAGGGTCTTTTTCTAATAGAAAAAAACTGTTTGCACCCAGACTAGGACCAACTCCACAGGAGGAGTTACTCCACTCTCAGAGGTGCAAAACACTGCCCAGAGGTACTCAGCCACAACACCAAAACAGTGCTGAAGTCAGACCTCAATAAAGGCAGTGCTTGCTCTTCCAACAGTGTAACACCATCTGAGGCATCACGCTAGCCTGGATAGCTGACAACTGCTGGATGATTCCTGAAACAGTTTTCTTACTTATTTCAGAAGGTATCCCCATGAATTGAACATTGACTGCAAAACAGAGGCCTGGAAGCACTGATTGCAGACCCTGCTGTCAAAACCTTGAAACAAACAGGAAACAGGAAACCCTTTCCCATGCCGTCAGTCATTTTATCCAACACTGAGAGTTCTTGCCATGTGCTGGGCACTGTGCTTGGGATCTAGGGATTGGGATCTGTGAACAAGGTAAGATACACTATACTTTCCGTCATGAAATTTACAATCTCCCCTCAGTTTTCTCAGATGTAATGATTCAGATTATCTCAAAAACCTTCAGACCATAACCACCAAAATCCTATTCAGCCTTTTTCTGCCCAGAGGCTGAATTTGTTAGGCACAAATACAATTGTTTCTGCCTTCCAGTTGTTTTCTGATGGGCTCCAACTAACAGGCCTGGCACATGGTCAGCATCAGAATGAGTAAGGACATTTACCTGATAACGCCATACAGATAGATGGTCCACTTGCCACTAATTTCATCTCTTCAGGAGGGCCAAGGATGCCCTACTTTTGAGTCATCCTAAAAAGAAAAAGATTTCAGTGTTCAACATCCTAGCTTCTGAGGCTGCTTTTCTGTAGAGATGGAAACAATGCTGTCTGCCATTTATGATTTACCAAATTTTTATATCCTCAGCAATTATTTCCCATTACTTGCCTTTTTTTCTTGCCTGTTACCACTAAAGCTCTCTAGATTATCACTTGTATTATGGACCCATATGTAAAAGGCTATTCACAATGAACATCTGAGGTATTCACACAAAGCACCCAACGTTTAGCTAAGAGAATTCTTTTAAGGGAAAGCCAATTGATAGAACAAAACTAGCTTTGACAAACAACACCTCTGCCTCCCAACATCCTCAAGTCCTTCTGTAGAAACTAAGATGTTACTTTTCACTGAAAGCAGCAACTAAGTCTGCCCCATTGGATAATCTCCAGCATCACTCTTGCCTAGAACTGAGAAGCATCTCTTCTCAGAAAATTAGCATTCCAAAACAAAATCACTACAAAGGGGACTCAATTACTGCTCCAAAAGAAGCAATAACTCTGCTTACTCCTGAAAATCAGTAAAGTGAAAGTCACTCGGTCGTGTCCAACTCTTTGCAACCCCATGATCTATACAGTCCATGGAATTCTCCAGGCCAGAATACTGGAGTGGGTACCCTTTGCCTTCTCCAGGGGATCTTTGCAACCCTGGGATTGAACCCAGGTCTCCCGCATTGCGGGCGGATTCTTTACCAGCTGAGCCAGAAGGGAAGATACCAACAAAAAGTAGAAATCTGTCAACCTGAAGCAGAAATTAGTACTGCTGTAGCTAGGCCTAGTATTTGGAGCCCCTCAATTAATTGCTATTTTTATATTCTATTAATGAGATAAAGAATGCTCATCATTTTAAAGCAAATTCACATCCACATTCCTTGTAAGGTATGGCATTCTCACAAGTAACTAGAGTTATAAAATCTTTCTACAAAGGGATTATCCTGAGTAGCTCTGTGTTGGTAGAGGAGTGGGAGCTATGAACTTTGATTTCAGTGAAATCTGCAAAAATCCCATGGCCCCGTTTGAGCACTCGGTAGACTCAAAAAAAAAAAAACAACAAAAAAAAAACACCTCAACTTGTTCTCTCTATTTATATATCCCTCTGTTTCTTCTGTTTCCAAGGTATGATTCAAAGAACTTCATTCTAGTCAAACCTATCAGACCAGAACCATTCTCCACGTTAGGTTTCTCCCTGCAAAGGCACATGCTTGCAGATTTAACCTCAATGGAAAAACAACTATGCTGGCATCCTGGTATAGTTAATAACAGAGTAGGCATGAACCAGGCCCAGAATGCCAACCAGCTATCAGCTGCTGTTCTCCCAGCAGTGTAACACTTGCCTAGGTACACGGAAACCTAGGCAGCTGCCTACAGCTGGGGCCAAAGGTAGGTTAATGGAGCTGCACTTACCTGGGGCTGCATCTGCTTGAAAGTTCATGGCTGGATGCTCTGCAATCAAAGCACTCCAGGTTAGAGACAGCCAACAGTTAGTGAACACTTGTGAGGCGTTCAAGACCCCTACCCTCAAAACTCCCTTAACTTAGTGAGGCCTGAACCACAGAAACAATAGTCAAGAACTAACAGCTTTCCCTTGGTTAGCTTTATTGTTGTCATTCTTACTTGCATACCACAGCAGTTGAACAGTAGCAAATTAATGGTCTCATCAACAAGTATCAGGAAGCTTGGCTGTCACTTAACAGCCAAGTGACAGTGGGCAAATAACTTAACCTCTGTACCTGTCTCATTTGTAGAATGGGGGTGTTGTACACCAGGTGTTTGGGAGGTTTAAATGGAATATAAATTAAGTGCATAAGATAATATCTGCTATAGACTGGGCACTAAACATTTGCTATTATCAGGAACTTACTCTAAGCAAAGAGATGATGAATACTGGTGAGCAGAAGGGGAACTTACCCTTGGAAGGCAATGGGCACTAAAAATTGGAAAGGCTGGTTGAAACCAGATTGAGAAGGGCCTCAATTATGTGATCTCTTGAACCATAAAAGCAGCATTTTAAAAAATAACTGGATGCAGTAAGGGATGTTAAAGAAACTAGCGACAGTTAGGTTGCTATTCTTTCAACGACCCCAACTACTGGTTGAAAACAATAACCAAAATGTTTGCAAAAATGTTAATAAACATTCCTACCCATTCACACTTACAATTTACCTTGTTTGTATAAGGTGAGAGTATCTAAGACAATACTTTCCCCCAGCCTTCCTCTAATTTCACTCCAAAACGTTTCCAAACAATTAGAGGAAAAGGAGAATAGAGGGCTCATTGTCCAGGTCTAAAAACGAATCTAAAAATAGCTTGTCCCTTTCCGCGCTGGGGTTGAACGGACTGACGGAGCTCCACCCGACCACGTGTTCCTCACGAACCTTCCCAAGTCCCTGGCCCTGGTGCCTGGGACCAAGGCTCCCCGAGACCGACTCCCGGCAACTCTCCAGGGACAGCAGGGATGGTAGAAAACAGGGGGTGACTCTAGGGGTACGATCCCTCAGCATTTCTTCAAGATGCCCTCCAAACCTGGGGTCACTAGGGAACGAGCCCCAGTTTCGTCCCGTGCCTCGGAAGAAGCCTCCAAACCACTGTCTCTCGCCCCTAGCTGGTAAACCTCCAAGGCTTCTCCCCACTTTGCCCTTACTCACCCTGCACGTGTCCGGAGCTCGGTAGAGACACAGCAGCCGGGGCAGAGACCGCAGGGGAAAAGGGCAGTCGGGAGCCGAGGGGAGCCCCGCCCCGGGGCGGCTACTGGGCGGGCCCTCGGTGGGCGGGGCCCAGAAACCCCGCCCAGGAAAGCGTTAGGAAAATGGGAGAGCTGTGGTAGAGGTGGGCATGCTCTACACAGGAGCTAGACCCAAGAAGAGAAAAGATAGAAATCCGAACAAGCGCTATGGTTATTTGACACCCATCTCATTTGTACTTACACGTGGAAAGCGCGCTGGGTTTGAAACTGCTTAAGAGAAAACTTGATGTGTCCTAGTGGGGCGGTGCTTCCTGTCAACCCACACCGAGCGCCGCGGGTTCCTCGCACACGTGTGTGGCGCCTTTTGGTTGCTGCAAGCTCAGCCCACGCTTTTTCCACCTCCCACGCAGATCCTCTTCCTGGCTTTCTTCAGCATTTCTGTCACTCAGCCAACGGATCGCCCACGCACACAGGTCACCTTGGTTTTTGGGATCTCTCCAGGAGGTTTTCGCCCGGATTATTTATGCTAGTCGCTCCTACAGCCTAACCTACGGGACCACATCCCTGGGGCCCTGCAGTGGGATTTTTAACTGAGCTGCAGCGGCTAAAGAGTACTGGCTTTCTCTGCCAAACTTGCCTTCCACCGTGGCACAGTCAGCCAAAGAGGCCACATCTTTGGTCTGGACGGGTTGCCCACCAGGTTATCAGCATTTCTTTTGAACACTAATCCTCCCCTCACTACTTGAAGTCACTATGATTCTCTCCTACTGAACATTTTGGTGAAGCTGAGGATGAGAAAGGCAAGGTCCAGTAGCAGTACTTCCTAAATCCATTCTATAATTTTCCAAATTCTAAAGCCACTTTGTTCCTGGCATCTCCCTGCCCCCAGTCCCCAGCATCTGGTTGGCTCGGCCCATCTATTGCACCTGGCACCTTTGTCAGGTGAACCCTTGGGAGTAGCCAAAGTCCTTGTCATCTGCCAGCATGTCTTATTATCTATTTCCTCAGGTATTTCATAATGGGAAAAAAATGTGCTTCCTATAAACCCAACCCTCCCAGACCTCTGCTGAGAAAGCCCAGAGTCCTACATTGATTCCAGGAAAAAATTTCAGGCTCTAAGGATAGAGAGCCCTGAAGTGGCAAACACAAACCCTCCCCAGTTTGGATGGAGTTGGACACAGTCTATGGTAGGAAAAAGGCTTACATAAATACAGTATTTAAAAACATCATATGATCAGTGCTGGGCTGGTAGGCAGGAGATGTGCTTTGCAGTTAAATAGGAATGTGGCTGAAGAATGCTGCCCTAATCAGTGCCCACATCCAGCTATCATAGTGTGTTCATAAAGGATGGTTATGAGAGCTACAGCAAACATAAAGGATGGTTATGAGAGCTACACCAAACTGGGCCGATTGGGTGGGTAATCGTCCTGCAGAGCTCTCCTAAAGGAGCTCTGTATTGCATTGGCATCTCATGTATTTTGCTTTCTTCCTTTCCATACACACAAAATGGAGAACGCACAGCTACCCTGAGGATTCATGAAAAGGAAAGATGAAGTTTGTGTGAAAGTGTGCATGTGTGGTTTCAGAGCAGAGACAGGAAGTAATTGGGAATAGAGAGATACCAGGGCCTTTGTGGATAGAGGGACCAAATGACTTGGAGTCAACTGAATTCACAGATGAGTCCAAGGAGAAGGCAGGATTTGTCTAGAGGGAAGGTCAGTCATTAATAAGGCTGAGAGATGGGCCATGTCCTCATGTGGTATTGAAAATGGAGTCACCTTTTTAAGGTATAGGCCATTCAGTATCCTTTTGAGGAAAACCTAGATTATGATTTCTTCATTTTCCAGTTAAAAAATCCTTTATAGTCTTAATCTCCATCCTTTTAAATTATGAATTCATTTTGGTGAGTTGTATTATGTGGTCTTTTACTTATAGTAGCAACTACTTTTTTACCTTTTTGTTTATTTCTTATTCTTGTAAAGACAAAATTGTTAGGAATAATAATGAAAAAGAAAAGGGAAAATTTTAGAAAAAAAAAAAAAAGCAGCCAGATGAAAGGCAAAGGATTAGAATAGGTCCATTAGCCCTGAGTTTGATCTCATAATTGAAAAGCTGGCCCCAAAGGACGCTAGGTTTCCAAGCTTCTTCTTTTTTTTTGTTTTGCTTCCAAGCTCCTTTCCCTTTCTCCTTCATTTATCCTCTCTGTCTTGCTTCCTTACTGGATGTGTTTTGCCCTTGAGACTGCTCTTTTCCTCCCTTCCCTGGACAAGAATCACCAGTAGAGAGATATTTAATCACTTGTTCAATTAGTCAATCAGCCAATCAACGTTTACTAAACATCTACTGAAGATCCTGAATAGGTACTGTGTATAAAGTCAGAGGAGAGGAGATTCCAGCCTACCTAAAGCTTACAATCTAGTGGGGAAGAAAGATAAGTAAAATAAGTATCCTTGGGCATATGTCAGGGGGCAGCTAACCTTGCCTGTGGAATCAAGGAGAGTACTTAAGATATCAGTATTCCCTCTGGCTGATCATAAAGGCTTAGAGTAGAAGAGGGATCCCTCTTGCATCCCTATACCCCTTGCTGCTGCTCTATAATAGCTACCCAAGTTAGAGTGGGGCCCTGTAGTAGTCCTTATTTCCCAAAAGCATATGGGGATTGGCAAGGATATAGAGAAATTGGAACCCTCATACACTGCTGATGGGAATGTGAAATGGTACAGGCGCTTTGGAAAACAGCCTGGCTGTTCCTCATAGTATTAAACATAGAGTTACTTTAAGGCTTAACCATTCCACACCTAGGTATATACCCAAGAAAGTAAAAATGCAAATCTACACAAAAATTTGCACACACATGTTCATAGTACCATTATTTGTTAGAGTTAAAAAGTTGAAACAAATGTCATTTAACTGACAAATGAATAAATAAAATGTGGTATATCTATACAGTGAAATATATTTTGGCCATAACAAGAAATGAAGTACTAATTCACATGATACAACCTAAATGAACCTACTTTGAAACCGTTATGTTAAAGAAGCCAGGCTGAAATGGAGTAGGACCCTATGGTCATTGCTCCCCATGTCCTCCACCTGCCTTTAGTCTGTGGAAAAACTTTTGTTGTTGTTTACTCCCTAACTCGTGTCTGACTCTTTTGTGACCCTGTGGACTGTAGCCTGTCAGGCTCCTCTGTCCATGGAATTCTTCAGGCAAGAATACTGGAGTGGGTTGCCATTTCCTCCTCGAGGGGATCTTCCCAACCTAGGGATCAAATCTGCATCTCCTGCATTGGCAGGCAGTTCTTTATCACTGAGCCAACAGGGAAGCCCAGAAAAACTTAAGCCAAAGAACCAGTTTAATTAGAGAAATTCAAAAACAAAGGAAAGCAGTCTAACAAGATTAAATAATAGTTTAGTCCTTAGCACAGTTAAGGACTTTAGTTCCTTCTCAAGGGCATAGATAACATTCTGGGTCATATCCTGTGAGCTGTCTTGTAGATACTGAAACCCCCACCAGGTGGAAGACGTTAACTACATGATGACCAGATTATAGCCATGACATAAGCTGTCAGAACTCTGAAAACTGGCCTCAAGGAAATGTGACAACCTGACCATAGAACCAGAGAAGGCAATGGCACCCCACTCCAGCACTCTTGCCTGGAAAATCCCATGCACAGAGGGGCCTGGTAGGCTGCAGTCCATGGGGTCGTGAAGAGTTGGACATGACTGAGCGACTTCACTTTCACTTTTCACTTTCATGCATTGGAGAAGGAAATGGCAACCCACTCCAGTGTTCTTGCCTGGAGAGTCCCAGGGATGTCAGAGCCTCATGAGCTGCCGTCTCTGGGGTTGCACAGAGTTGGAAATGACTGAAGCAACTTAGCAGCACAGCAGCAGACCATAGAACTGAAGATTAACTGTACTTAAAACAAGATGTTGCTGGTCAGACCACCAATGACCAATTTCAAGATAACTGTCAGAGCTGACTATACTCTTTCTGCATGTGGCCCCCTCCCTCCCACTATAAAAAGCTCTTGTCTCCTGATTGTTGGAGGTAGAGGGGAATTGGCCTCTGGACAGGTGTCCCTCTGCTCCCCATCTCCCCGGTTACTAGCATCCCAAATAAAGCAAAGTTTCCACCAACCTGGCCTCTTTATTGGCTTTTGAGCAGCAAGCAGATCTCACTTTTGGTTACAAAACCACAAATTGCTGGGCTTCCCTGGTAGCTGAAATGGTAAAGAATCTGCCTGCAATGCAGGAGATCAGGGTTCAAACCCTGGGTTGGAAAGATCCCCTGGAAGAGGGAACGGCTACCCATTCCAGTATTCTTCCCTGGAGAATGCTATGGACAGAGAAGCCTGGTGGGCTACAGTCCATGGGGTCACAAAGAGTCGGACACGACTGAGCAGCTAACACTTTCACTCACTTTCATCACATATTGCTTAATACCATACATATGAAAGTCCAGGATAGGAAAATCTATAAAGACAGAAAGAAAATCAGAGGGTTGCTTAGATCAAGGTGGAGGGCTGTAGGATAGCTAAAAGTTATGAGGTTTCTTTTTGAGGTGATGAAAATGTCCTAAAATTGTGGTGATGGTTGCACATATCTGTGAATATAATAGAAACCATTGAATTGTATATTTTAAATGAGTAAGTTGTATGGTGTGTGAATTCTATCTCAATCAAGGGGTTAAGACAACAGTAGAAAGCATACCAGGGGCCTAAAAGATCTGTAATTCTGATTAAAATAGTGGACCTCATGGTCATTGCCAATTTTAAGGTCTAGAAAGGACTTTTTATTCTGGGCCCTATGGCCTTTCAGAGTTCCCTCCTCAGTATACAGAGAAAATGCATTAGAGTTGGCAGCACAAACAGATGCAGAAGGGTAGACTGTGCATTCTTATATTCCCCCTCCCTAGCTTGCTTCCCTGATAGCTCAGCTGGTAAAGAATCTGCCTGCAATGAAGGAGACTCCAGTTCAATTCCTGGGTTGGGAAGATCCCCTGGAGAAGGGAAAGACTCCCCATTCTACTATTCTGGCCTGGAGAATTCCATGAACTGTATCGTCCATGGGGTCGCAAAGAGTAGGACAAGACTGAACAACTTTCAGTCCCTAGTTTGACTCCCTCATACTGTTTTGGTTTAACATTTATAGTGTACCTACTGCATAGAAGGTATATGGACCTGAAAGAGCTAGAGTCTCTTTATTCTTTCCAGTGGCTGAAATTAAATCTTTAATAGAATATCCTGTATATAAACAGATAAAGCTCTTTAGAAAATAGGCAATGTGGTACAAAGAACAGTTGCAAGGCATTCTGGGATTCGAGGCTCCCTCTATGGCATGTAGGGAAATATCATGGTGACATCAGCTAGAGCAAGACTAATTCCAAGTCCTTCTTAATTTTGAGCAAGTTCCAAGACTTGGCTCCCTCCTCACATGCTTCCAATCACCCCCTTCATTTGGTTTCTAGACTCAATTAGTTAGTCTATTTCCATACCCCTCATTTTCTCACCAACCCCACCCCCACAGTGTCCAAATTGGCCCTCCAATACTGAAACCATGTGCCGGAAATTCATTAAGCTGAACACATGGGAAATTACAGAGGAGATTTCACTTGTCACTTAGACTCAAATATAGAAAGTAATTTTAAAAGGACAGTGGCAAGAGGCTATTTTTATCTTGCTTGTTTGTGCTGAGTTTTCTTATCTTGCTGTCTCTCATTCTCTTCCTGGCTATCTCTACTCTTCCTTGCTTCGTCTTTAAAATAAATGTTGGTTGGCCTTTTTAATCTTCATCTTAGTTTCTCTTATCTTGCATTATGGAGTCTTTTGTCTGTCTTTGTCATGCATTTATTCATTCATTCAACAAATATTGAATATCTACCATGTAGCAGGTCCTGTGCTAGGCACTAGGAGAATACAGTGGTGAATAAGACAGACATGGTCCTTACCATTGTGGAGATTACAGTCTAATGAGGCAGGTGACATCAGGTAGATTGAGTTCAGTCTGGGTCACAGAAAAACCTTCAGGGAGTTATTAGCACCTTTCTGATGCTAAGTTTAACCTGCAGTAAATGGGCCTGTGAAAACAGGCCAGATCCCAGCATGTTTGTGGGGTTAAAGAATACACCAAATTTATTATAAGGAATGCAAGACAATCAAAGACCCAGGTTTCTCTGTGTTATATACAAGCCCTTGGGGTAGAGAGAACATGAATTTGACAGTCAAATGTGGATCTGATTCTGATTCCACCACTTACATATTAGCGGTTTGATTTCTGGACTTCAGTTTCCTCACTTATAAAATGCAAATTGTAATCTCTGCATTTTAGATTGTTGTGATGATTAAATAAGAGAGCATATATAAGGGACTGGGCAGGTGCCCAACATATTTGCTTCCTTTCCCATTACCTCCTTATCCCATCTTTGAATCTCACAATTACAAAAAAAAACTCCAGTCTCTCATTTGGTGGGAAATGAGATTCTTTAGTTGGTATTAACCAGTTGTATAACCCACTCCAGTGTTCTTGCCTGGAGAATCCCAGGGACGGGGGAGCCTGGTGGGCTGCCGTCTATGGGGTCGCACAGAGTCAGACACGACTGAAGCAACTTGCAGCAGCAGCAGCAACCAGTTGTATACCCAGAGAAATCGGTTACTACAAAGTGCACTATACATACAATTTATGACAGATTACTTCCTTATTCTGGGGTAAAGAAAAGGCAGTAAAAATAATGAAATTATACAAAAAGACTGAAATAAGGTATAACAAAGAACTTCTTGACTGTGAGGGCTGGAAATATAAGTGTAGCTGGACAGCTACAGAATTTTTTTTCTACAAATATCTGTTTAGACTGGGCTGAGGAAGGCTGATCCAGAGGTAAACCTGCTAACCTCTTCATGTCCCATTTAGCCTAGGGAATCTTTTCAAGAGAAATTGCAGTTCTTCTTCCTTTTCCAAGCCAGACATGCTCTGGGGAGATGAATGCTGCCAGAAGGCTTATTGCTCACAAGGAAAGGAAAAATGGCAGCTGCCATTTCAGGCACTTAATAAGTACACCAAATTGAGAAGCTGTTGATTTGGTTTACCTGATTCCTCCTCCCTGATAAAGAAGAAATCTCTTCAATCAGAGGTTCTTTGAAACTGAAAAGGAAGCCGGAGCTCTAACTGCGGAAATTGGCAGAGGCAGCGCTCAAAGGAATAAGCCTGGCTCAGCAGGCAGCACCAGGATTCCTGGATTCGCTCCCCTGCCCCCACCCACAGGAAATTTCAGGTTGCCTTTGTTCTGCTGGGTTCTTTTCAAAGGAGATTATTTTAGTTGTCCTTTCCTCCCTTTACCACCATTTTTCTTCTTCCTTCTTTTCCTTATTCTTGCTGCTTTGCTTCCCCCCTCTCTCGTGCCTCCTCCATTTCGTTTTCTTCATTCCTCCTCCCCCAAGTCTCCATATCAGCTGTTGGATCTCATCGCCTGCCTCGCTCGGATTTCGATTCCAAAAACTTTAGAATTCCTTCTTGGTCTAAAGTAACACTGTTATGCTGCTAACAAAGGCGATACTCTCTATATTTAGAGAGCAAGGTTCCCCCCAAGTGTAGTCAGGTGCACTCGGGGAAAACCTTTCAGGCAGAAGGGTTTTCAGAGCCTTTCATGTGCTAATAAATTGTGAGTGTCCATAGGGTTGGGGAGCTGGGGGGGCCTTAGAATACTGGAATTCATTTCCCCAAATCTCTTGATCTTTTTTTTTCTCCACAGAGCATATCCTGGATCAGGTGGTCTTTGGAACACATTTCAGAGACACTTATGTGTTAGATTTTTTTAAAATGCTGTAACATTCATTATCATTTGATTTTTACAACTACCCTATGATAGGACAGGGAAATTATAATGGACTTATTTTATAGATGAGTAAAACTGAGGCTCAGAGAGATTACATGCCTGGCTCATAGTCACATAGCTAACCAGCAAGCAATAAAAAGCTAGGTCTTCTTATTTATGGGCATACTGTCTCTGCACAGCATTGTGCATGCTTAGTTGCTCAGTTGTGTCTGACTCTTTTCCACCCTTTGAACTGTAGCTTACCAGGTTCCTCTGTCCATGGCATTTTTTCATGCAGGAATACTAGAGTGGGTTGCTATTTCCTTCTCCAGGGGATCTTCCTGACCCAGGGATCAAACACACTTCTTCTGTGTCTCCTACATTGCAGGTAAATTCTTCACCCACTGAGCCATTGGGGATTTACAAATATACAAAGTATAAAGTTAAATAGGTTACTGAAAGGATAAGAAGAGAATATCAGGATGTCATGCTTGTTGCTGTTTAGCGTGTCCAACTCTTTTGTGACCCCGTAGTCCACCAAGTCTCCTCTGTCCATGGGATTTCCCAGGCAAGAATACTGGAGTAGTTTGCCATTTCCTGTATTGTGTTTAAGTATAATATATATGTGACATCAACATATGGTATGTAACATATGATATAAGATCTAAAAGACATACATACTATAATTGGTTAATTATGGCTTTCATTTTCCCCATTCAACTAAATATGTATTGTGCAACTATTACAATGTGTTTATCACTATTTCAGTTGCTGAGGACAGAGCAGTGACCAAAAGAGACAAAAACACAAATTCTTGCCTTCATGGAGCTTACATTCTAGTGGGGGAGATAGAAGTTATAAATATGTAAAATATATTTTATTATCTATGTTACATAATACATATATATGTGCCTTATAATCATAAAGAAAGAAAAAGTGAAAGTGAAGTCACTCAGTTATATCCGACTCTTTGTGACCCCATGGATTGTAGGCTACCAGGCTTCTCCATCCATGGGATTTTAATCATAAAGGCTAAGAATAAAAATAAAGTGGAATAAGGGATAGACAAATGTGGGAGTTGCCAATAAGGGGTGCAGGGAGTCAAGAAAGGCTATACTGAAGACCTCACATCTGAATAAAGACCTGAAAGAGATAAAGAGGTGACCATGCAGAGATTTAGCATGGTTTAGGAAGTGTCTCCAGCAGATATGAAAGCAAGTTGAAAGAGCCTCAGGCAGGAGTGAGCCTAGGGTGAGGGTGAGTGGAGAGAATGGTAGGAGATCAGGTTAGAGAAACTGAAGGGTTGGGGTCCTGATGCCAGCTCTTACAAGGAAATGAAGTCATATAATGCAGATGATATGTCATATGACAGGTATACTATACCATATGACAGGTTTATTTTGTTGCTACATAACAAATTACCCCCAAACTTTAAGAATTTCAAACAGCAAAAGTTAATCTCACACAGTTTCTGAACTGGGAGCAGCTCAATTGAACTGGCTCAGAGTCACCCATGAGCCTATAGTTAGGCTGTCCTCTAGTGCTTCTGTCATCTTAAGGCTTGCCTGAGGCTGGAGGATCTGCTTCCAAGATCAGTAACGGGGCTGTTGACAAGAAGTCCCAAGTTCCCTCACATGAACCTCTCCATAGGGCTGTTCACTATGTAGCAATTGGCTTCCACCAGAGAGAAAGTAACCTAGTGGGAAGCCACAGTATCTTTTATGATCTAATCCTTAAAGTTATGTACCATTACTTCTGTTATATTTGTTGGTCGCACAGATAAACCCTGGTACTATGTGGGAGAGGACTGCGAGTATGTGAATATCAAGAGATGGGGGTCTTTGGGGTTCACCTTGGAGGCTGGCTACTATAACTAGTTTGAGGAAGAAAACGTCCTTAAAATAACCATTACTTCAACAAATATGTGGCAGATATTAGCATGTGACCCCTAAAATACTGGTGCTCACAACCCTATCTGGGTTGAGGCCTGAACAGGGCCAATACAGAGTAGGAGCTTGAGAAACCCACTGTGACTCTAAAGATCTTACTTTATCCTCCTGTAGGAGGATGTTTCTTTTCATCAAAGCCCCACTTCCTCTAGGCCTGGCCTCATTATTTCATTCACCTAATTAACAGAACATGGACTAATCTTAGTTAAACCTGCAAAGAAAAAAAAAAATGCTTTAAGGAAAGCAGTAGAACTTCAAAGGCAGGCTAGGACCTCTCTGGGCAATTTAACCTTGAGATGACACTGGACTTTTATGAAGACACACCTACCCTGCCACATCCTCCTGTACCTTCATGTGAAGTCTTCCTGCCTGGTCTAAAAAGACTGATGACAGGGAAGAGAGTATTTGCTCAGTCCCTGAGGCCCCGTATTGAGTCTGTTCAGAGACAAAGACAGGGCTCTCCGGAGACCCAGGCGGGTTCCCTGCTGACTCCTGCCAGGTTCAGCTTTGGCTGTGCAGTCAGAGTTCAGCCAGTTTCCTCAGTTGAGCAGCAGATGGCATCGCAGCCTCAGGAGCGAGCAGCCCAGACTGCTGGCAAGAGCAGCAGCACAATTAAGAACTCAGACTCCTGCTTGGCATCTGGGAGTTCCTGGGGTGGGGGCCTCTGCCTTCCCAGCTCTCAGCTCAGGAAGTTTCTGCTCTGTGCCTGCAGATTAGGATATGGTCAGGCTGGTATCTCAGTGAGCAGAGCCTGAAGCCCCCAGTTAGGAAACAGATGGTGAATGCAGGGTCTTTGCTATGATCTTTTCTGAAAAAGATGAAAATCAGAGGTTGCTGTGCTCAGAGTAACTGTGTTTTTCCATCACTGCATATCTTTTGCTTGTCAGGGTCTGCACAGAGTATATCTTGCTTTGGGGGCTAATGGGTCCTTGGCAGAAGGTTCCTGGGATGATCAGATGGGGCCAAAGACAATTGAGGGATCAGAGGTCTTGGGAAAGCATCTCAGGAATCCCAGGGGCTCAAAATTGAATCTTCTTCCCCCCAGTGACCTGAATGAGAAGCTAAGCTTTCTCCTAGCAACACAGGGAGGGCTCAGTCCTGCAGGCCTTCTGTTTATGCTTCAGTCTCCTTCCCTTTCCCTGTATTTCTGACTCCTCCTCCTCCACCTCTCTGTTCCACTTTTCCTGTCCTTCCTTTTTCCTCTGTCATCTCTGTCCATTGATGTCTTTCCCTCAGTGGATGGATCTCTTTCTTTCTCTGCTCCAGGATAGAGAGGAAAGCCAGTTACCAAACTGTTCTGGCAGAGTGCTTGTGAGCATGGGGCTGCAATGCCATTGCCTGTCCTTAGAGACTGGGACCCTCTCCACTCGGCCCAACCTCCCTCACTCCTTTCCTCCTGGCTTCTGCTGCTGATGCTTCATGGCTGATCCCAAGGAAACCTGGAAAAAGGGAGATCCAGAGGTCACCAAGAGAACATATTCCCCTCCCTCAGAGTCTATGCTCCGTGCTTTGTAACTGTGGAAAGGAAAGTCCTCAGGGGCTTCCCAGTAGGACTGGGATCCACTCAACCTCCTGTTCACTAGTTACCCATATATGCCACTAGAATATAAACTTGACAGCAGGGCCTGTCTATCTTGTTCACTGCTGTATCCGAAGTGTCTAGTGTATATATATATATATGTATATACACATATACATATATATATACACACATATATATATGTATATATATATTTGTTTTACTTTATTTGACTGCACCAGGTCTTAGATGTGGAATGCCCAGATCTAGTTTCCTGAACAGGGATTAAATCTGGGCCCCCTGTATTGGCAGTGTGGAGTCTTAAGCACGGAATTACCAGGAAAGTCCTGATAATAAATATTAAAAAAAAAAAACAATAATGAGAAAATGGATGGAAGGATGAATGCTGTGCTCTGAATTAAGTGTTGGAGTACTAACATGAAAGGTGCCATGCCAGTCCATAAAGAGAGAAGAACACCTGGAGAAACAGTAATCCATAAGAGTAACTCTGTGGATGATGGTGGTAGAAGCTGCAGTGGGTGTCTGAGTTTGCACTGTGAAGACAGAGAAGGCTTTGTTCACCAACCACTGCAACAGTTATCCATGGAGAGCCCATTAGTACTAGACTGTGGGTTATAGCAGGTGATAAGGTAGGCTCCCAATTGAGTTTGGGGGGATATGAATAAATACATAGGTAATAACAAACAGGATAAATGCTGTCTTAGGGGAAATAATGGTACTAGGGGCAAAAAGCAGAAGCAGCTCACCTATTTCAGGGAGTTCTGGAAGGTTCAGTGTGAAGGGAGTTCAGGCTGAGACCTGCCTGAAAGGTTGGTGGAAGTCAGCTGGGGAAGGAGAAGGGAAAGATAATTCCAAGCCAAGGGAGCATCATGTAGGGTCAAGAGAGAATAGCGAGTTTCAAGGAACTGAGTAAAAGTGTCCAGAAATCTGGCTGGAGTACCAGTATGGTGGTTGACTCAGTCGGAAGACACACCTAGAGAAATGGGTGGGAGTCGGGTAGAAGAGGCCCCAAACCAGGTTAAGGATTATGTCTTTACTTTGAGGACATGGAAACCTTTAAAAGTTTTAAGAAAGGAGGTGATAAGATTAAGTTTACATTCTAGAACGATTACTCTGGATACAGTGTGGGAAATAGATGGTGTGGGGCCAGAGTAGCAACCTATAGACCAGTGAAGGAATAATCTATGCAAGGAATGCTGGCCTGAACGGTGATGTTGGTAGGGATAAAGTTCAAGGTTTGAGTCAAGACTGAAGATACTTAGGAGTTTTCCAGGTGACAAACTTGGTGTGGAGGGGATGTTGGCATTCCAGAGAGAGAAAATACATGTGCAAAGATTTCAGTAACTTGGCATGTTCTGAGAAGCTCTTGTGGTTATGTGTGTTTAGCTTGTAAGAGGACACAGGTGTAGGAGATGAGATAGAGAGGAACTAGCCTTTGCTGAAGAGCCTTGGAAGCCCTGGATGAGGCCAGCCCCCTTTTGTTAGAGTTTGGGGAAGAGGGTGGAGGTATGGCTAACTTCTCCAGATACTTGAATTATCTGGAGGCTTCCAGAAGGTCCTGGTCCATCTAGGCATGTTCAGAACAAATGCATTACCCAGAATCTGAAGGACAAGGGCAAGCAGAATCCAAGGAGGTGAAGGAAGATATGAGAACTGGAGGAAGCAAGTGGGCCAAGACAGGGAGTGGGAAAATGGAAAAAGACTACCTGGTAAGCATAGCCAGGCAGTACCACTGGGTGAGATAGGTTCCATCAGAGCCTGGAAATCTCTCTTCCAGAATTATTTAGTCTTTGGATTCTTTCCTGTTCTGTCTCCAGACTTCACAACCTCCTAGCTGCTAAGTCACTTCAGTCGCGTCCAACTCTGTGCGACCCCATAGACGGCAGCCCACCAGGCTCCCCTGTTCCTGGGATTCTCCAGGCAAGAACACCAGACTGGGTTGCCATTTCCTTCTCCAATGCATGAAAGTGAAAAGTGAAAGTAAAATCGCTCAGTTGTGTCCGACTCTTAGCGACCCCATGGACTGCAGCCCACCAGCCTCCTCTGTCCATGGGATTTTCCAGGCAAGAGTACTGGAGTGGGGTGCCATTGCCTTCTCCGTCACAACCTCCTAGGGACAGCTCTAATTTTTCCCCCAAAGGAGAGATTTTGGAAACGGGCAGAGAGCATGGACCAATCAATGTATGCTTAAAAAATTGGGCTCTGCTTCTTCCTTGATTTGCAATTTTGGACAAATCATTGGAACCATTTTTCTCACCTGTTCAGTTCACTTCAGTTCAGTCGCTCAGTTGTGTCCGACTCTTTGCGACCCCATGAATCACAGCACGCCAGGCCTCCCTGTCCATCACCAACTCCCAGAGTTCACTCAAACTCCATCGAATCAGTGATGCCATCCAGCCATCTCATCCTCTATTGTCCCCTTCTCCTCCTGCCCCCAATCCCTCCCAGCATCAGAGTCTTTTCCAATGAGTCAACTCTTCGCATGAGGTGACCAAAGTACTGGAGTTTCAGCTTTAGCATCATTCCCTCCAAAGAACACCCAGGGCTGATCTCCTTCAGAATGGACTGGTTGGATCTCCTTGCAGTCCAAGGGACTCTCAACAGTCTTCTCCAACACCACAGTTCAAAAGCATCAATTCTTCAACGCTCAGCTTTCTTCACAGTCCAACTCTCACATCCATACATGACCACTGGAAAAACCATAGCCTTGACTAGATGGACCTTTGTTGGCAAAGTAATGTCTTTGCTTTTCAATATGCTATCTCGGTTGGTCATAACTTTTCTTCCAAGGAGTAAGAGTCTTTTAATTTCATGGCTGAAGTCACCATCTGCAGTGATTTTGGAGCCCCCCAAAATAAAGTCTGACACTGTTTCCACTGTTTCCCCATGTATTTCCCATGAAGTGATGGGACCACATGCCATGATCTTCGTTTTCTGAATGTTGAGCTTTAAGCCAACTTTTTCACTCTCCACTTTCACTTTCATCAAGAGGCTTTTTAGTTCCTCTTCACTTTATGCCATAAGAGTGGTGTCATCTGCATATCTGAGGTTATTGATATTTCTCCCGGCAGTCTTGATTCCAGCTTGTGCTTCTTCCAGCCCAGCGTTTCTCATGATGTACTCTGCATACAAGTTAAATAAGCAGGGTGACAATATACAGCCTTGACATACTCCTTTTCCTATTTGGAACCAGTCTGTTGTTCCATGTCCAGTTCTAACTGTTGCTTCCTGACCTGCATACAGATTTCTCAAGAGGCAGGTCAGGTGGTCTGGTATTCCCATCTCTTTCAGAATTTTTCACAGTTTATTGTGATCCACACAGTCAAAGGCTTTGGCATAGTCAATAAAGCAGAAATAGATGTTTTTCTGGAACTCTCTTGCTTTTTCGATGATCCAGAGGATGTTGGCAATTTGATCTCTGGTTCCTCTGCCTTTTCTAAAACCAGCTTGAACATCTGGAAGTTCACGGTTCACGTATTGCTGAAGCCTGTTACATGGGGACAATAATAACGTCTATCTCATGTATACTAAAAGGTTGAAATGAGGTAGTGTGAACAGAAGGCTTGCACAGTGAAAGTTCTCAATACATTTTTGGTGTTATTAAGATTGTCATATGAGCCAAATGGGATGCCAGAGGCAAGATGAGTACAGAAAAAGATAGGAAGAGATGTGAGTGAAGAGGGCTTAGAAGAAGAGAAGTGAGTTCCAACCTGTGCAGAATTCTTCAATGGCTTCCATGGCCTATGAGACAAAATTCTCCACCAGTGCTACTACTTGCCTACCTGTTCTGCTCCATCTCCACTATTTCCAACCTCACTTAACATGATTAAACATGACACACGCTACCTATGATTCCCAGGATATACCAGGTTTTTTTAAACTTTTACATGAGCTGTTCTTCTGGAGAGAAATGACTTCATACCAAATAGCAGGAAGTTTTTGGAGACCCGGAGAGGGAGGGAGGAGCAGGTAAAGATAACATGGCTCATGTAAGTGGCATTTGACCTTGTACATAGGTGAGACAGAGGCGGGCAGGCTGGTAGGCATGCTTCGCTTGGTAGTGAGCCTAAGGCTGGAGAAGAAGGAAAGGGTAAGGTTTAGGGGAGTCCCAGCACAGACCTAGTCTTCCTCCCTCTCCCTTTTCTCTTTCCTTTTCCCCTTTAGAGTTCATATTCCATGGAGGGAATTGCAAGAACTAGGAGTATTTCCTGGGACTTGCTTGTTTCTGTTACAAGCTAAGGCTCCAGGACACAAAGATTCCATTACTATACTATTTGAAAAGTATAGACTTATAAAGACTTATGTGAAGGAAAATAGGAGCCTGGAGACACAGGTAGCTAACCCAGGCCCCAGGAAGGATTTGCAGAGGAGGGGAGCAGGGCACCAGGGTCTGGGGCAAAGGAGTAGGTTATCAAATGCAAAAAGGTTTTCAAGTTGTAGTCACAGCTTCTACCTGGTCCCTGTGGAAGATAAACACATTCTTCATCCCCCCTTTCCTCCGGCTTCAGAATTGAACGTTTGCACTTCATTCTTCCAGCCCATTCTTAGAATCATTGGTTGTTAGAGCCAAAGAAAAAATCTTGGTGACTTGTAGGTCATCCCAGTCTTTAGAATTTTTTTGGTGAGGAAACAGACCCAGAGGGAGGAAGAGCTTGTCTAAGGGATCTCAGTGGATGAGGAAGTTGGACTTAGAAATTAGGGTTTCACACTCATTTCTGCTCACATTTCTTGGTGCCATATAGCCCTGATCCTCCACCCTGAACCTCAGGGGAAGGTTTTTTTTTTCCAGGTAAGGACAAAGGAAAGGAATTTTTACCTAACCCTTTATTATCCAATAGTAATATCTACAACAACTATCCTTCACTGAGCATTTGCTGTGTGTCAGGCACAATTCTAGGTACTAGGGATGTAGTTTTCAATTGCATGTAACTCATATTCTGGTCGGAGAAGGCAATGGCAACCCACTCCAGTACTCTTGCCTGGAAGATCCCATGGACGGAGGAGCCTGGTGGGCTGCAGTCCATGGGGTCGCTAGGAGTCGGACACGACTGAGCGACTTCCCTTTCACTTTTCACTTTTCACTTTCAGGCATTGGAGAAGGAAATGGCAACCTACTCCCTTGTTCTTGCCTGGAGAATCCCAGGGACGGGGGAGTCTGGTGGGCTGCCGTCTATGGGGTCGCACAGAGTCAGACACAACCGAAGCGACTTAGCAGCAGCAGCAGCAGCAGCATATTCTGGTGTGGAGACAAGTTAAACAAGCTGTTCTATAGTAAGTACTATGAAGAAAATTAAGGTCAGAAAAGGGTTGAGTGTGGCTATAAGGAGACCTTTAGATTAGGGCACGTATTAGTTATCTGTTGTTGCATAATGAATTGCTCTGGAACTTAGAGATTTAAAGCAACAGTGAACATTTATTATCTCTCATGGTTTCTGAGGTTCAAGAGCGGCTAAGCTGGGTAGTATGGGCTCAGGATCTCTTTTGAAGCTGCACTCAAGGGGTCAGTCAGGACTGCAGTGAATGAAGCCTTGACTAGAACTGGAGGATCTTCCAAGATGGCTTCTCACACGGCTTTGGCTGGAGGCCTCAGTTTCTCGCCACATGATCCTTACCATTTAAGTATCCCCATGGCATGGCAGTGTGTGAGTCAAGAAAGAGAGCAACGAGGAAACCACTTTTTATGCTGCAATCATTTTAGATTTAGAGACATGTTGCAAAGATAGTACAGAGAGTTCCCATATACACTTTATCCAAGCTCCTCTAACATTAATATCTTATATAACCATGGTACATTTGTCAAAACTTAGAAATTAACATTGGTACACTACTATTAGCTAAACTATAGACTTTATTCAGATATCACCAGTTTTTCCATCAATGTCCTTTTTTCTGTTCTAGGATTCAATCCAGGATGACACGTTGTATTTAGTCATCATGTTCCTTTGGTCCCCTTTGATCAGTGACAGTTTCTCAGTCTTTGTTTTTCATGACCTTGAGAATATCAGAAGTACTAATGAAGTATTTTGTGAAATGTCCCTCAGTTTGGGTTTGTCTGTCTTTTCTGCTGATCAGACTAGGGCAATCATAATGCCTTTTATGACTTTGTTTTAGCAGTCACACACTGTTACGCCATATTCCGTTCTTTAGAAGCAGTCACTAAGTTGGACCAACATTCAGGGGGAGGAGAACTGAGTTCTACTTCTAGAAGGGAAGAGTACTGGATGATTTGTTGCTGCTGCTGCTAAGTCACTTCAGTCGTGTCCGACTCTGTGTGACCCCATAGACGTCAGCTCACTAGGCTCCCCCATCCCTGGGATTCTCCAGGCAAGAATACTGGAATGGGTTGCCATTTCCTTCTCCAATGCATGAAAGTGAAAAGTGAAAGGGAAGTCGCTCAGTCATGTCTGACTCTTAGCGACCCCATGGACTGCAGCCCACCAGGCTCCTCTGTCCATGGGATTTTCCAGGCAAGAGTACTGGAGTGGGGTGCCATTGCCTTCTCCAGGATGATTTGTAGGCATATTTAAAAATTACCACAGGGATGGGGTAGGGAGGACTTCTCTGGTGGTCCAGTGGTTAAGGCTTCACACTCCCAAGACAGGGGGCAGGGGTTCAATCCCTGGTTGGGGAACTAAGATCCCATATGCCACATGGCAAGCCCCCCACCCCCACAAAAAAAAAAAAAAATCACGGGAGTCAGGGAAGGCCTCTGTGAAAAAGTGACTTGAGTAAAGTCTTGAAATAAGCAAGGGAGCAAACCATGGAGACATCAGGATAAAGCTTTGTAGGGCTTCCCTGGTAGCTCAGTGGTAAAGAATCCATCTGCCAATATGGGAGACACGGGTTTGACTCCTGATCCTGGAAAATCCCACATGCCAGGGGTCAACTAAGCCAGCCACAACTACTGAGCCTGTGTTCTAGAGCCTGGGAGCTACGACTACTGAAGCCCTTGTACACTAGAGCCTGTACTCCGCAACAAGAGAGGCCACCATGATAAGAAGTTCGTGCACAGCAAGGAGTGGCTCCCACTTGCCACAAATGGAGAAAGGCCTTTGCAGCAACAAAGACCCAGCACAGCCAAAAATTAAAAACAAAAAGCACTTTGTAGGCACAGAGGATAGCCAGTGCAAAGGGCCTGAGGCAGGAGTGTGTGCAGCAATATTTGAGGAATGTCAGGAAGCCAGTGTGGTTTATCGGAGAGAACAAGGGGGATAATGGTAGGGCAGGAGGTCATAAACTTTGTGGCCTGGAGTTAGGGAAGTAATAGAAGGCCCTGTGGAATTACAGAACTATAGAATCCTATACTAGGGATTTTGGACTTTATGCTGAGTGAAATGGGGACATTCATAAAGGGTTTTGAGCAGAGGAGTGACATGATTTTAAAAGGCTCTCTGGCTGCTGTGTGAATAGACTACAGGTATCATATGAGGAAGAACTCAGTGTTCTAGAAGGAGGCTCTTTCCATAGTCCAGGTGAGAGATAATACTTATTGTCTCATTTAATCCTTAACTCAAGGGCCATTATAGGATTAAATGAGATAACATATTTAGGGTGCTTGGCACACAGTAGGTGCTAAGCATAACAAAGTCTCAAGGGACAGCAGTATCTAGAGAGAGTAAATGAGTATCTTTGGGTCTGGACAATGTGCTTCTTGTATGTCCAGCATGTAGCCTGCCTCTAGGGATGCAAAGAAGAAAAAGCTGAGTTTTTGAGGCACTCAGAATCCTGTGTGTTGGACATTTCTACAAGAGATAACCCCAGTTCGAACTGTCAAGCTGACTTAACACAAGGGGCTTTAAGAAATGCCTGATTTGAGCAAAGTACCCAAAGACTCATCTGACACAACTTCTGCCCCTGTCATCTATAGTCTACTCACTGAGAAGCCAGGCTTCAGACTCAGGGCTGTTGGAATCTTCAGGCCCACTTTCCCAACCACTCTAATATATTGAAATGGAATAGGACCCCTGTGGTCCTTCCTCTTAAGACTTTTTTTTTAATATAAATTTATTTATTTTAATTGGAGGCTAATTACTTTACAATATTGTATTGGTTTTGCCATACATCAACATGAATCCACCACGGGTGTACACGTGTTCCCCATCCTGAACCTCCCTCCCACCTCCCTCCCCATACCATCCGTCTGGGTCATCCCAGTGTACCAGCCCCTAGCATCCTGTCTCATGCATCGAACCTGGACTGGTGATTCGTTTCACATATGGTATTATACATGTTTCAATGCCATTCTCCCAAATCATCCCACCCTCGCCCTCTCCCACAGAGTCCAAAAGACTGTTCTATACATCAGTGTCTCCTTTGCTGTCTCACATACAGGGTTATCATTACCATCTTTCTAAATTCCATATATATGCATTAGTGTACTGTATTGGTGTTTTTCTTTCTGGCTTACTTCACTCTGTATAATAGGCTCCAGTTTCATCCACCTCATTAGACCTGATTCAAATGTATTTTTTTAATGGCTGAGTAATATTCCATTGTGTATATGTACCACAGCTTTCTTATCCATTCGTCTACTGATGGACATCTAGGTTGCTTCCATGTCCTGGCTATTATAAACAGTGCTGCAATGAACATTGGGGTACATGTGTCTCTTTCAATTCTGGTTTCCTCAGTGTGTATGCCCAGCAGTGGGAATGCTTGGTCATATGGCAGTTCTATTTCCAGTTTTTTAAGGAATCTCCACAGTGTTCTCCATAGTGGCTGTACTAGTTTGCATTCCCATCACCAGTGTAAGAGGGTTCCCTTTTCTCCATACTCTCTCTAGCATTTATTGCTTGTAGACTTTGGATAGCAGCCATCCTGACTGGCGTGAGATGGTACCTCATTGTGGTTTTGATTTGCATTCCTCTGATAATGAGTGATGTTGAGCATCTTTTCATGTGTTTGTTGGCCATCTGTATGTCTTCTTTGGAGAAATGTCTGTTTAGTTCTTTGGCCCATTTTTTGATCGGATCATTTATTTTTCTGGACTTGAGCTGCAGGAGTTGCTTGTATATTTTTGAGATTAATTCTTTGTCAGTTGCTTCATTTGTTATTATTTTCTCCCATTTTGAAGGCTGTCTTTTCACCTTGCTTATAGTTTCCTTTGTTGTGCAGAAGCTTTTAATTTTAATTAGGTCCCATTTGTTTATTTTTGCTTTTATTTCCAATATTCTGGGAGGTGGGTCATAGAGGATCCTGCTGTGATTTATGTCAGAGAGTGTTTTGCCTATGTTCTTCTCTAGGAGTTTTATAGTTTCTGGTCTTACGTTTAGATCTTTAATCCATTTTGAGTTTATTTTTGTGCCCCTTAAGACTTTTGCCGGCATATTGTCCTTGGAAAAACTTTAGCCAAGGAATAAGTTTAATCACAGAAATGAGAAAATGTGTATGCAAAGAAAAACAGTCAAACAAGACCAAATAATAGTTTAGTCATTAAACAAGACTAAACAAGATTAAACAAGACTAAACAAGATTAAACAAGAGCCCTTTAGTTCCTCTTCAAGGGCTATAGATAATATTCCAAGCCATATTCCTCTGAGCTGTCTGGTAGATATTGAAACCCCCACAAGGTGGAAGATGTTAACTCCATCATGACCAGACTTAACCATGGCATAAGTTCCCATGATTCCAAGAATTTCCCTCAAAAAAAATGGAACAAGTGGACTCTGGAACGGAAGATTAACTGTACTTAAAATAATCAAAATGATGCTAATCAGACCACTGCATGACCAATTTCAGGATGCCTAACCCTAACAGAGTTGACTGTACTGTTTCTGCATTGCAGCCCCCTCCCTCTGCCTAAAAAGCTCTTGCCCACTGATTGTCAGTGAAGTAAGTTTGACTTTGGACAACAGGAGTCTGGCCCCACCCTTGGTTGGAAGCCTCTGAAATAAAGCAAACTTTCTTTTCCACCAGCCTTGCCTCTTCATTAGCTTTAGAGCGGTGAGCAGGCGAATTCCACTTTTGGTAACAATACTGTCAGCCATGTAGTGACATGGTTCTTCTAAACTTAACCCATGGCCTTGCTGGTTACATCCCGGGCAGAACCTGCTATGCAATAGGCTGAGGAGTTTTCAAAACCCAAAGAGGGAGGGAAAGCCAGGCTTATTATCCTTTGATTGATATTTGCTGCAAATAACACTTAACACACAGAGTGGGAGAGAAAATAGATATGTGTTGGTTATGGGACTCCTATGGTTAAGGCTTTGATGAGGCTTCTCTGGATGAGGATATGGGAAGGTCAGTTCTGTGATCCTGAGACCCCTCTCCCACAGGTCCACCAGCACTCGTTAAAAAAACTGTCTCTCTCTCTCTCTTTTTTAAGTTTCTGCCCATTTTAAAGTTGGAGAAAAGTACCCTCTATTGGAAGAAGGGTTTGGCACAAGACTGAACTTCCACTTGGCCTTTGAAATCACCAATTTGCAATTCTTTGGATGAGCTTTCTCTCAAAGAGAAAAAAAGAAGCATGGAAGCAAAAAGAACAAGAATGAGAGTGAGACAGAAATTGAAGAGGGTACAATTAGAGGAAGTAGAATGAATCATGTTACAGGAAGGGGCAGATCATCTGAGGGAAGTTACAAAGAAGAAGACCGCTGAAGACTAGAGAGAAGAACACACTCTTCCTTCCTAAAGAAAGGTTAGCTAATAACAGCCCCCTTCATGTCTGCAGTGGTAGAGCATCTTGAGCACCCACCCTCAGATCCCCCTTGTCATCATCACCCTGCATGGAGGGCAGGGAGGCACTCACTCTCCAGGAGGTCCCTATCCTTTGTTCCTTCATCCCTTCAACATGTAGTTAATGAGAACCTACTGTGCATCATCAGAAGCTGCTCAAAATGTTTGGGATACAGGTGTGAATAAGGCACTCAGCACACAAGTGAGTTAATATATTCATTGTAGATAGTGGTCAATGCTGTGAAGACAATGAAACAGGATTATAGGATGGGGTGTGTTGAAGATGGGGTGTGTTGACAACTAAGGTGTTGTCATCTGTCATCCCACCCAAGATGCAATGAGGATAATAATAGGAGTGTTTTCACTGAGTTTCTGTGAGGGAATTAATACACGAGGCACGTAGCACAGTGCCTAGCACAGAATGAACTCTCATCTCTTATCCTGTTGTGGGCAGGGCCTGTTTCTCAGAAGTACTGTTACCTTCGTTGGATTGTCTTTCCCTGAAGGAAAGGACTATTATCTATCTTGTTTTCTGCTCCGTAGAAAATGTCTGGTGTACAATCAATGTTGGTTGGATAGAAAGATAATTTCCCATTTTACCAGTAGAGAAACTGAAGCTGAGATCTTAGGGGATTAAAACCGTCCATTTCAGTTAGTGGCAGAGCAGGGGCTGAAATCCAAGCCTCTGGATCAGAAGGACTCCAGGGATTCTTTGAGCCCAGTCCTCATGCCCCTAGAAGCCCACCTGTTCTCTGATATAGGGGGATGGAGAGTGGTGAAATGTGACAAGAAGAGGCTCAGAGAGGTCTTCTATGACATCTTAAGTGGACTTTAAAGGAGTTCTGTGCCCTGAGACTCTCCTTCTTCCAGCCTCTCTTGACTAGCTACAAAGATGAGAGCCACCCAAAAGACCCCTGAGTCTTTTTCACCCCACTACTGTGGACTGCTCCCCAGCAGCCAGTGACATGGCACAGAATCACTCCATCCCTTTTGTCATGAAACCCTTGACTGCTGAGATGGCTTTCCTTCTTTCCTTTCTTGCTTCCTTTTTCCAGCTTGCCCAGAACTCTCCCTTTCTCTCCATCTCTAACCCTCTCACTCATTTCTATCTTTCCAGATCTCTAGTCTTCCTCCCTCCCTTTCCATTTTCCCCTCCTTTCCTCCCTCTCTTCATAATAGCCTTGCTCTTTCCTCCCAAAACTGAAGGGCAGGAGTGTAGTAAAACAAATCGCTGTCAACAAAGTACATTTGCACTGTATTCATCCCCAAGCAGAGAAGATTTATCAGGGTCTCTCACTCTGCACTGTTATGTAAATGTGGTAATCCAGTGGAAATATGATATCCAAGGAGCCTGAGGATAAAGTCACCATTAAAACTATCAATTACCCACTGGGGCTTGGGTTTAGTTAACTCACTCACTGCCTTGCCTGCCTCCTTGCCTTTCCTCCTCTTGGGGGAAAACTTGACATGTGGCAACAGCTTACAAAAAATGCTTCCTGCCTCCTCGGGTCTTTGGAGGTCATCTGGAGAATCAAATGTTTATAAAGTGCCTGAGACATTATAAAGTGATACATAATTCAAGGGTGTTATTATTTCTATTGTCATGTGCACCATCTCTGTGCCCCTTCAGTGTGACAGGTGTCTAATGTCTTCAAGCCTGGGATAACCCCATGCTTAAGTGTCTGTTGCCTCCTTCTGTTGGCTGTACCTATAAGCGATGCTCTTTCTTTGCTCTCTATGTAGCCCTTGGGCACTCCTGAAACATGTTGATGTTTGTTTGTCCTAGAAGTTTAATATGAAGATAAGCTCTTGAGGGAGATGAGAATCCTAGAAGTAGCTCTCCACATTCCCACTGCTCAGCAGTGAAGAGTAGGGCAAGTCCACAGAGGCAATGGGAATAGGAAGGGAGGCTAAAGTCAAAGCTCTTAGCCCCAGCCAGACCTCAGGGCAGCTGTACCGAGAACCTCAGGATTATGTATGTACCGAGAACTTCCCCTACATTACTGAGAGGCTGTGCTTAAGGAGGCCTACAGAGTCCTGTGTTCCCAAAACAGGCAGAAAAGCCTGGTGGTTAAGAGTCTGGATTTGAGTCCCAGTCTGCTACTTGCCGAGTTAGTTCCCCTCACTTCTCTCATTTGCAAAATGGCAATGATAATAGTATCTGCCTCATAGGGTTGTTTCGAGGAATAAATGAGGAAACTTATGAAGTCCTTTCTGCTGCTGCTGCTGCTAAGTCGCTTCAGTCGTGTCTGACTCTATGCGACCCCATAGATGGCAGCCCACCAGGCTCCCCCATCCCTGGGATTCTCCAGGCAAGAACACTGGAGTGGGTTGCCATTTCCTTCTCCAATGCGTGAAAGTGAAAAGTGAAAGTGAAGTCGCTCAGTCGTGTCCAACTCTTAGCGACCCCATGGACTGCAGCCCACCAGGTTCCTCTGTCCATGGGATTTTCCATGCAAGAGTACTGGAGTGGGGTGCCATTGCCTTCTCCGATGAAGTCCTTAGGAGGTAGTAAAATAATTTTGTTGTTTTAAGTGTTGCTCAGAATGCTTTCTACGTCATGGGCAAGCCCCCTCAAAGGCCTGGTCATGGGGGTATAGCTCTTACTTGGCTACTTCCCTGATGAAAGGCCCCTAAGTCTGGGTTGTGCTTGCTTCCCTAGAGGCTGTTTCATTCCCCCCCAAACTCCAGCAACCCCTGGGGGCTGGAGTATAGGGACTAGAGGAGGAATGGAAAGGCAGCAAGAGTTTTGGGGGAGGTGGGTGTCTTACACAGAAACATCAAGAGTCAGAGCTGAAAGTAGAGGAGGTGGCGGGGGTGGGGGGAGGAGGGAAGAAGATAGGATGTCTCTAAGCTGCCAGAATCCGGATGGGACTGCAGCTCTAGGGCCCTGGCACTTCCTGCCACCCCCAGTCTTGGGGATGAGTCACTGAAGGGAGGAGTGACGGAGGCATCACGCTCTGCCCACAGTGCATTGGGATGTTCCGAAAAAGAGGGCTGGTGGGAGGGAAAAGGAGATCCAGAGGCTTAGGGGCTGAGAGGAGCTGGGAACAGGGGAGAGAGGAGGAGCTCCTGAGGGTCAGCTACCTCTTACAAGTCCAGGAAGGCAGGCGCTACCTTCTCTCTCATGTGCCAGCTTCATTGACCATCCTGGCCACAAATAGTCTCTGTCTGTGTTAGTTTGACTCTCTCCAGTTTCCTTCTCCACAGGGCTTGGGTGGGGTGGGGAGGGTGTGCTTCACATCCTCTTGGCACCCACAGTGGTGGGGGGACACGGATGCATGCATCACTTTCCCACCTGGCCAAATCTTTACGTCTCCTCTGCTTTATTTATTTATATTTATTTAAAAATTTTTTATTTTATATTGGAGTACTGGAGCATGATTGATTAACAATACTGTATTAGTTACAGGTGTATAGCACAGAGATTATATGAGTTTGTATCAGTTATATTCATACAAGTATCCATTCTTTTTCAAATTCTGTTCTCATTTAGGTTATAACTGAATATTGATCTTAGTTCCCTGGGCTATACAGGAGGTCCTTGTTGGTTATCCACTTTTAAAAATTCGTTTTTTTTTTCATATTTTAATTGAAGGATAATTGCTCTACAGTATTTTGTGGTTTTCTGTCATACATCAACAAGAATCAGCCATAGGTACACCCATGTCCCCTCCCTCCCAAACCTCCCTGCCAGCTCCCTCCCCATCCTACCCTTCTAGATTGTCACAGAGCCCCTGTTTGAGTTCCCTGATTCATTCATTCCCATTTGCTATCTATCTTACATATGGTATTGTAAATTTCCATGTTACTCTCTCCATACATCTCATCTTCTCTCTCCTCCCCTCCCCCCATGCCCATAGTTATGGTCTCTATGTCTGTCTCTCCATTGCTTCCCTGAAAACAAATTCATCAGTACCATCTTTTTAGATTCCATATATATGCGTCAGTATACGATATTTATATTTCTCTTTCTGACTTACTTCACTCTGTATAATAGACTCTAGCCTCGTCTACCTCATTAGAACTGACTCAGATGTACTCCTTTTTATGTCTGAGTAGATCCCATTGTAGGTTATCCGTTTTAAATATAGTCATGTGTACATGTCAATCCCAAACTTCCAATCTATTCCTCTCCCCTTTTCCCTTCATAACCTTAAGTCTGTTGTCTAAGTTTGTGTTTCTGTCCTGAAGATAAGTCCATTTGTACCATTTTTTAAGGTCCCACATATAAGAGATATCATATGATATTTGTGTTTCTTTTTCTGATTTATTTCACTTAGTATGATCATCTCCAGGTCCATCCATGTTGCTGCAAATGGCATTGTTTCATTCTTTGTAATGGCTGAGTAATATTCCATTGTATATACATACTACATCTTTATCCATTCATCTGTGATGGACATTTAGGTTGCTTCCATGTCTTGCCTATTGTAAACAGCACTGCAATGAGCATTCAGGTCATGTATCCTTTTGAACCATGGTTTTCTCTGAATCTATGCCCAGGAGTTGGATTGCTGGGTTGAATGGTAGTTTTGTGCTTCCCTGGTGGATCAGATGTAAAGAACTTGCCTGCAATGCAGAGACCTGGGTTCGATCCCTGGGTTGGGAAGATCCCCTGGAGAAGGGAATGACTACCCCCTCCAGTATTCTTGCCTGGAGAATCCCATAGACAGAGGGGCCTGGCAGGTTACAGTCCATAGAGTTGTGAAGAGTCGAACACAACTGAGTGACTAATACTTTCACTTCATGGTAGTTTAATTCTTAGTTTTTTAAGGAACCTCTATACTGTTCTCCATAGTGGCTGCACCAATTTACATTCCCGTCAACAAGGTAGGAGGATTCACTTTTCTCCATACTCTCTCCAGCATTTACTGTTTGTAGGAAGTCTCCTCCACTTTTAAAAAAAGTCTTCTCCACTTTAAAAGCCTTTTCCTCTTTCCCTGAGCACCTAGTCTATAACTCTAGTGCAGCACTTGTTTCATTTTGTTGGATTTTTTTTTTTTTTTTTTAGGAATGCCTGATCTCTTAGCTTTCCAGCTCCTCAGAGTCCAGAGACTTTTCTTTGTTCCTAGAGTCCTTCCACAGGATAGGCAAAAATGTATGAAAGTGGTCTTGGCCCATAAATACTATTTTTTTCTTCTTCTCTCCTTTTCTGGTTACTGCTATTCTTTGATTTTTTATAGTTTTCATTAACTGAGCATCTCCTATGTGCCAAGTATTTTTACATGTTAATTCATTTAATCCTCATAATTACCTCATGCTTATTTCACAGATGATATAACAGCTCAGGGAGGTTAAATAACCTATCCAAGGTCAGCAGGTTCCAGAACTGAAATTGGTTGGCAAAGCCCTCAGAATTTGGTTTAAGAACTTTTTTATTATTTTTTTAAATGCAATGATCAGACCTCTTAGTGCAACTATTTTGTATAGAATTTTTAGTTAACTTTTGACTTGCTTGTTGCTTTTCTTCATACATATATGTGTATGTATGTGTATATAAAATCAAGGCATAATTTATGTACTATGCCATTCATTTAAAGTCACAATTCAATAGTTTTAGTATATTTATGGAATTCTGCAACCATCACCACAGTCAACCCTAGAACATTTTCATCATTCCAAAAAGAAACCCTGTACCCAATTTGGAGTCATTTCCCACTTCCCCCCAACAACTGCCAGCCCTAAGCAACCACTAGTGTACTTTCTGTTTCTATAGATTTGCCTAACCTGGACATTTCCCATGAATGGAATCGTGTATTATGTGGTATTTTGTGACTGGCTTCTTTCATTTAGCATAATGTTCTTAAGGTTCATCCATGATGTAGTATTTATCGGTACTTTTTTTTTTTCATTGCTGAATTCTGTTGATCAGTTGCTCAGTCATGTCTGACTCTTTGCCACTCCATGGACTGCAGCATGCCAGGCTTCCCTGTCCTTCACCATCTCCTGGAGCTTTCTCAAACTCAAGTCCATTGAGTCAGTGATGCCATCCAACCATCTCATCCTCTGTCATCCCCTTCTCCTGCCTTCAATCTTTCCCAGCATCAGTTTCTTTTCTAACGAGTCAGCTCTTCTCATCAGGTGGCCAAAGTATTGGAGCTTCAGTTTCAGCACCAGTCCCTCCAATGGCTGCTGCTGCTGCTAAGTCACTTCAGTCATGTCTGACTCTGCGACCCCATAGACGGCAGACCACTAGGCTCCCTCGTCCCTGGGATTCTCCAGCAAGAACACTGGACTGGGTTGTTGTTTCCTTGTCCAATGCATGAAAGTGAAAAGTGAAAGTGAAGTCGCTCAGTCGTGTCCGACCCTCAGCGACCCCATGGACTGCAGCCTTCCAGTTTCCTCCGTCCATTGTCTTTTCCAGGCAAGAGTACTGGAGTGGGGTGCCATTGCCTTCTCCGCCTCCAATGGCTACTCAGGGTTTATTTCCTTTAGGATTGACTGGTTTAATCTCCTTGCATTTTAAGAGACTCTCAAGAGCCTTCGCCAACACCACAGTTCAAAAGCAGCATCAGTTCTTCAGTGCTCAGCTTTCTTTATGGTCCAAGCCTCACAATTATACATGACTACTAGAAAAACTAGCTTTGACTATACAAACCTTTGTCAGCAAAGTAATGTCTCTGTTTTTTAATATGCTGTCTGGGTTTATCATAGCTTTTCTTTGAAGGAGCAAGTGTCTTTTAATTTCATGGCTGCAGTGACCATCTGCAGTGATTTTGGAACCCAAGAAAATAAAGTCTCTCACTGTATCCATTGTTTCCCCATCTATTTGCCATTAAGTGATGGGACAGGATGCCATAATCTTCATTTTTTGAATGTTGAGTTTTAAGCCAGGTTTTTCACTCTCCTCTTTCACTTTCATCAAGAGGCTCTTTAGTTCCTCTTTGCATTCTGCCATAAGGGTGGTGTCATCTGCATATCTGAGGTTATTGATATCTCTTCTGGCAGTCTTGATTCTAGCTGTTCTTCATACAGTCCCTCATTTCACATGATGTACTCTGCATATAAGTTAAATAAGCAGGGTGACAATATCTAGCTTTGATGTTCTCCTTTCCTAACTTTGAACCAGTCCATTGTTCCATGTCTGGTTCTAACTCTTGCTTCTTGACCTGCATACAGGCTTCACAGGAGGCAGGTCAGGTGGTCTGGTATTCCCATATCTTTAAGAATTTTCCACAGTTTGTTGTGATCCACACAAAGTCTTTAGCGTCTTCATTGCTGAATAATATTCCATTAATATTAATGGTGGAATAATAATATTCCATTGTATGTATATTGAATGGTTATACCATACAATACCATATTGTATTTATACATTTATCAGTTGTTGAAAATTTGGACTACTTCCACTTTATGGCTATTATGAATAATGTTACTATGAACATTCATGTACAAATTTTTGTATGAACACCTGTATTCAACTCCCTTGGGTATACATATATCTAGGAGTGGAATTTGTGAGACATATGGTAACTCTATGTTCAGCCTTTTGAGAAACGCCAGACTGTTTTCCAAAGCAGCTGCATCACTTTATGATCTCAACAGCAGTGTGTGAGGGTTCCAATTTATCCACATCCTGTTCAATACTTGCTGTTATCTCTCTTTTTAAATTATAGCCATCCTGGTGGTTTTACTTTTCATTTCTTTGATGACTAATGATATTGATCATCTTTTTTAGGTGCTTATTGGCCATTTGCATATCTTCTTTAGTGAAAAAGATATATTCAGATCCTTTGCACATTTTTAAATTGGGTTATTTGTCTTTTTTATTATTGAGTTGTAAGTGTTCTTTATCGGAGAAGGCAATGGCACCCTACTCCAGTACTCTTGCTTGGAAAATCCCATCGGCAGAGGAGTGTGGTAGGCTGCAGTCCATGGGGTCGCTAAGAGTCAGACATGACTGAGCAACTTCACTTTCACTTTTCACTTTCATGCATTGGAGAAGGAAACGACAACCCACTCTAGTGTTCTTGCTGGAGAATCCCAGGGACGGGGGAGCCTAATGGGCTGCCGCCTATGGGGTCGCACAGAGTCAGACACGACTGAAGTGACTTAGCAGCAGTAGCAAATGTTCTTTATATATTTTTAGATTCAAGTCCTTTATCAGATTTATGATTTGCAAATGTTCTCTTCCATTCTGTGAGCTGCCTTTTCAGTTTCTTGATGGATCCTTTGAAGCACAAAAAAGTTTTAATTTTGGTGAAATCCACTTAGTTTTTTGTTTTCCATTGCCTGTGCTTTTATTGTCATACCTAAGAAGGCTTTGCTTAACCCAAAGTCATGAAGATTTACTTTTACGTTTTCTTTGGGGAGTTTTATAGTTTTAGCTCTTACATTTAAGTCTATTACCTGTTTTGAGTCGACTTTTATATATAGTATGAGAAAGGGGTCAAAGTTCATTTTTTCTCATGTGGATATCCAGCTTCATTTGTTAAGAGACTATTCTTTCATTTGAATTGTCTTGACATCTTTTTTGAAAATCAACTGATTATAATTTCGAGGGCTTATACTGGGGTCTCAAGTCTATTCCATTGATCTATATGTCTATTCTTATCCCAGTGCCACACTGTCTTGATTATTATACTCCAACTTTGTTCCTTTTTTTTTTTTGAGACTGTTGTACTCTTCTGGGTCCCTTGAATTTCCATATGATTTTTAGGATCAGCTTGTCAGTTTCTGCAGAGAAATCAGCTGGGATTTTGGTAAGCGTTGTGTTGAATCCAAAGATCAATTTGTGGAGAAAACTCTCATTCTTAACCAGGACATCATGCCATCTATCAATCCCAATGCAAAAGGAGACAAAAAAAGCCTACAAGAGGAGGGAGAGAGGAAGAGAGAGAGAGGGAAAGAGGGAAAATGGTCATCCACATGGAGCAAGTAGAAATGAATCTAGATGCAGTGAGGTCCTAACAGGCAGAATTTGGGAATACTGAATTCTTCCTTACCAGATACATGTTCCATTTATCTGATTTCAGTGCATACATGGAAGATGTTATGGCTTCTTGCTTCCCAAGATCATTCATTCCTTTTCTCTAACCTCTCTTCCAAATACCTGGAGGTTATAAGAATGCCTTATATGTCTTGATTGGTGGGATTTAATAAAAACTTCCTGTTGAAAAGGCCCAAGTCTCAATAATGGAAATAAATTAATCTCATTCTAGGAAATAAATTAATCTCATCCTACCCCTCTTTTTGCAGAAGGAAGTGTTACAGCCCCTTCTTGGTGAGTTTTGGAAAAGTTTGCCTTCCCTGGGTCTCTCAAGTTCTAAGGAGACCAGCATATGGAGGGTGTGCCCGAATCTCCAATGGTGGTCTGGGGAGTGCAGGGGTGGGGAATGGGGCTGCAACTCTCTTACAGTTTCCTGATTTGGTGAACTTAAACATTTTGCTACAATCTGTACCTTCTATTCTCCAACCAGACCTTCTTTCTTTCTTGCTAATTGCTGGTGAGGGAATGAGAATGTGAGAGGTGGGGTTATAGGCTGGACGAGAAGTGAGTTTAATTCCCTCCTAGTGGATGGGAAAGGATGATTGAAATTGCTCATTTAGCAAGCGATTTAGCCTGCTGTAGAAAATCCTATTAAATGACAATTCTTTCTTAGTCGTGGCTCCTGGGAAGAGCAGCTTTGGGCTTTGTGAAGACCAGGGCACACAGTCTCTTCTGAATCCAGTCAAACAATCATCACCAATAAGACACTAAAAGCCAGAGGCAGGGAAACTTCACATTTCTGTGCCTCTTCCCGCCCCTTCACCCTAGTCCCTCATATTGTCACTCAATTATCTGGTTAGTTGAGCCTTTTCTCTGCCCATTGTAATATAAATAGCAAGCATTTTATAGGTCCCTATTAAGCAATGTGATCAGCATCAATTACCTAATGAGACTCTGGAAAGTCGTGATTTAAAATCCCATCCTTAGTTGTGATTCGGCTTTGTCTGGAGCCAACATGAAAATTGCAGTGACACCCAAATTAATGGCACTTCAGATGTGGGGCCTTTGCTCCCACCTTGGGTGTACCCCTGGGGGAAATTCACCGTCCGCCAAAGGGGCTGATCACTGTACTTAGTTTTGAAAAGGAGAGTTTTATGTCTTACTAGCACTCGGGGTGATGGCTAGATTTGCCTAGTTCTGCCCTATAGCCTCAGGTTCTCTAGGCTTGTAATTAAGAGGGTGCTTGCTTAGTTGCTCAGTTGTGTCTGACTCTTTGCGACCCCATGGACTGTAGCCTGCCAGGCTCCTCCGTCCATGGAGATTCTCCAGGCAAGAATAACTGGAGTGGGTAGCCATACCCTCCTCTAGGACATCTTCCTGACCCAGGGATCGAACTGGAGTCTCCTGCACTGCAGGCAGATTCTTTACCAGCTGAGCTAGCATGAAAGCCCAATAAAGAGGGTGAGACTATAGGAAAGTACAGGGAGGAGACTGTCAGCTCCTGAGGGCAAGGAGTTCGGTCTGTTTTGTTCCTTGCTGTTTCCATAGAGCCTATAGACTACCTGGCACATAATAGGGGCTCCATACTTTATGAATGAAAGACTAGAATCCTAGGGTGGTCCCTCAGCCAGCAAGCCCTTCTGTTTGCCAGTTTAGGTGTAGTTCCCTGGAAGACAAGGAGAGATTTTTGTGTTTAGTGATGATCCTTCTAGCCTGAAGATTTAGTAAATGCTCCATTTGGGGTGGTGGTCTGAAATGCAAGCACGTGATGTTGACAGTCTGGTGGGTTTAATCTTTCTAACTATCCCCCAGATATCTTGGTTAAGGACTTTTTTTTCCCAGAGTAACACCAGGTGCTCCCTTTTCTTCCTCACTTTTCTTAGTTTCTCTCTTGGATAAGAAGCAACTTAAAGCCACTTGCCAAATATACTTATCAATTTTCAGTTGTCATTTAGTCTGCGTCTCACTAACATTTGACTTAGTTCATGACACATTTCTTTTGGAACACTTTCTTCACTTGGCTTCCTGGGCACTAACATGTTCATGGTTTTCCTGGCAGATCCTTACCTCACCCTTTTTTTTTTTCTGGCCCTGCTACATGGCATGTGGGATCTTAGTTCTCTGACCAGGGATCGAACCTGTGCCCCTTGCAGTGTAACACGGAGATCTAATCACGGGATCATCAGGGAATTCCCCTTAACTCATCTATTTTAAACTCAAGAGTCAGAGAAATCTTTTAAGAATATTGTCACATGTCCCTTCTGCTCAAAGGTGTCCAATGAAAAGATCTGCATTATTATTAACCAGGAAAAATGCAAATTTAAACCACACTGAGAAGCCATTACATTCACACCAGAATGCTAAAATTCTGCCACCAAGTGTAGGCAAGGATGTGGAGCAAGAGGAACTCTCATTCATCGATGGTGGGAATGTAAACTGGGAAATGCCCTTTGGTAAACTGTCACTGTCTACTATAGTTAAACATTTACCTTCCCTATTATCCAACAATTCCACTTGTAGGTATATACCCAAGTTAAAGGAGTGCGTGTGTAGACATGTACAAGAATGTTCTTAACAACCTTATTCATAATAACCCCAAATTGGAAACAACCAAAATGTGCATCAACAGGAGAATGGCTAAATAAATTGTGGTACATTCATTCATGAAATACTACACAACAATGAAGG
The DNA here is from genome assembly GCF_032452875.1 of Bos javanicus. NCBI lineage: Eukaryota > Metazoa > Chordata > Mammalia > Artiodactyla > Bovidae > Bos > Bos javanicus. Next base: position 50,071,011 of record NC_083874.1, on the reverse strand, counting down.
AGAATGAACTATAGTATATGTAAACTAATGTTGAACTTTTGACAGGAAAAAGAAATTTTTGTGGTTTTAAATCACCAAGGTATAGAAATTTGTTACGGCAGTCATAAGAAACTAATTTATTTATTATATCTCCTTATGATGAGTATTGAGTTTCAGTTTTACAAGATGAAAAGAGTTCTGGAGACTGACTGCACAAAAACAATGTGAATGAATTGTGCATTTAAAGATGGTTAAGGTGTTAAATTTTGTTATGTGTGTTTTAACAGGTTTTTAAAAAGTCATAAGGTAAGATGAAATACAAAAGAAATAAATAAGGCTCCACATAATCTTACCCTGCCTACCTCTCCAAGTAGCTTTGTCATTCACAATGTTCTTGGCTCACTGACCTTGAGCATATCAAATGTGCCCTAATGTCAAGATTTTTACATTTGTTGACCCCACCCCACTGCCTGATTTACTCTATTCTCTAATATCTCTGCAGGGCTCTCCCCTCACCTCATTTAGGCTCTGTTTGTTTATTTTATTTTATTTTACTTTTTTTTTCTTGGCTGTACTGCACAGCTTATAGGATCTTAATTCCCTGGGATGGAACCTGGGCCCTCGCCAATGGAAGCATGGAGTCCTACCTAACCACTGGACTGTCAGAAAATTGCCCAGATTCTGTTTTAATGTCACTTTAACAAGGACTTTCTGGACTAGCACATCTAAGATATGCACCATTCTATTACTGACTATCCTGTATCTTGTTCTATTTTTCTAAAAAGAATTTTTAAAAAATACAGTTTTAATCTTAAAACCAGTCGGTTCAGTTCAGTTCAGTCACAGAGTTGTGTCCGACTCTTTGTGACCCCATGGACTGCAGCACGCCAGGCCTCCCTGTCCATCACCAACTCTTGGAGTTTACTCAAACTCATGTCCATTGAGTCGGTGATGCCATCCAACCATATCCTCTGTCGTCCCCTTTTCCTCCCACCTTCAATCTTTCCCAGCATCAGGGTCTTTTCATATGAGTCAGTTCTTCACATCAGGTGGCCAAAGTATTGGAGTTTCAGCTTCAACATCAGTTCTTCCAATGAATATTCAGGATTGATTTACTTTAGGATGGACTGGTTGGATCTCCTCACAGTCCAAGGGACTCTCAAGAGTCTTCTCCAACACCACAGTTCAAAAGCATCAATTCAGCACTCAGATTTCTTTATAATCCAACTCTCACATCCATACATGACTTATGGAAAAACCATAGCTTTGACTAGATGAACCTTTGTTGGCAAAGTGATGTCTCTGCTTTTTACTATGTTGTCTAGGTTAGTCATAGCTTTTCTTCCAAGGAGCAAACATCTTTTAATTTCATGGCTGCAGTCACCATCTGCAGTGATTTTGGAGCTCCCCAAAATAAAATCTCTCACTGTTTCCATTGTTCCCCCATCTATTTGCCATGAAGTGATGGGACCAGATGCCATGATCTTAGTTTTCTGAATGTTGACTTTTAAGCCAACTTTTTCACTCTCTTTCACTTTCATCAAGAGGCTCTTTAGTTTTTCTTTGCTTACTGCCATAAGGATTGTGTCATCTGCGTATCTGAGGTTATTGATATTTCTCTCGACAATCTTGATTCCATCTTGTACTTCATCCAGCCTGGCATTTCGCATGATATATTCTGCATGTAAGTTAAGTAAGCAGGGTGACAATATACAGCCTTATGTACTCCTTTCCTGATTTGGAACTAGTCTGTTGTTCCATTTCCAGTTCTAACTGTTGCTTCTTGCCTGCATACAGATTTCTCAGGAGGCAGGTCAGGTGGTCTGGTATTCCCATCTCTTTAAGAATTTATTACTTAAAATAAATAAATTCTTACTTGAGTAATAAATACTTATTTAAAATTTAAGTATTTATTAAAATTTATTTTAAGTAATAAACTAAAAATTCATTACTTAAAATAAATAAGATGGCTTATTACTGTTGGTGTTATTGTTTATCACCTGCCTGAGTTTAGGTTTGCTAGGTTTCTCTACTGTTAAGTTATTTCTCCTCCCTTTCCTTACTGTACTCTTTGGAGTGAAGTCATTATGTTCAACCCACACTTGAGGAGTAGATAGTTGTGCTCCACCTCCTTGAAGGTGGAGTAGCTACATAAATTACTTGAAATTCTGCAAGAGAGAATTGTTTCCTCTCCCTTGTTTGTTTATTCAATAAATTCTTTTAAATCAGTATTCATGAATACTTATTTTTTACGAGGCTATAATCCAGTAATACTTTATTTTGTTGCTCAGATTATTCCAATTTTGTTCACTGTGAGCCCTTTCACGTTGGCCCTTATGTCCCTTTGATATATTGCTATCATTGTGTTTTTGAGTTCTTCCTTTGTTTCTGGCACTGCAAGATGTTCCAGGCTCACGTTGTATATTTCCTGCCCCATCCCTAGAATCAGCCCTTTCTCCAAGGAACTCTTGGTTTCTTTTATTACAAAGAAGTTTGACTGCCTGAAATTGTATTATTTCTTAGTGTTCTATATGTATCTCCCACTAGAATGTTAGGTCCTTAAGCAGGACCTTTTTTGCTTTTTCACTACTCTATCTCCACACTTGATCTTAGCCAAAAGGCACTGCTCCATCTCCATTACCTAGAATATTATCTGGCACATAGAAGGATATCAATAAACATTTAGAGAATGGATGAATAAATAAGGCCAAGTAGTGTATCTTTTTATACCCTTATTCTTCATGGTGCTTTGACACTTAAAAAAATTTGACTGAAGGATAGATGTATAGATGGATGGATTTATAGATGTATGAGTAAAAAATGTATGAATAAATGACTAAAAAGATGAACAGATTATTGGATGTATCCATGAATCAAGAACAAGTCAGAAGTTGATATTACTACCCTGCACTCCAGTTATTCATGATAGACACTGGGTGGTGAGGGGCTTCATTCTTGATTCCTTTCACACCTATTTCTCCCACATTTAATCAACCACTAAGTCCTGCCAATTTTACATCTCAAATACTTCTTAAATCCATTTCCTGTTTCTTATTTCAACTGCTATTGCCCTAGAGCAGGCTCTCTATCTCTTGCCTGGATGCTGCTATGTCCTTCTAAGTCATCTCTCTCCCTTCAGCCTTGTTCCAGCCCCCACCACCGTCCTCATTCCAGCCAGAGGGCTCATTCTAAACGATGACTTTGCCTGTGTCACCCCTTTAGTTAACCCTTCAAGGTAAAGGCAAAACTCCTTAGCACCTACCCTACAATGACAAGAACCTTGGCCGCCTCTCTAGCCTCTCCTCTGCCATTCTCTGCCTTGCACTGATTTGTATGCCTCTGAAATACCAAACAGCAGTTAGTTCCCACCAGGGATCGTGGTGCTTCCCTGTTCCATCCTTTGCTGATACTAGTCCACCCTGCCTGGAATGGATCTTAGCTCCCTAGCCAGGGATCAAACCCAGATGCTCTGCCTGAAAGCACAGAGTCCTAACCACTAGACCACCAGGGAATTCTGAGAACTTTGTCTTTTATTCCTGTAATCCCTAGCACAATGGCAGGTGCTCAGTAAATGTGGGAGGGAAGAAGGGTGAATTAGAGGTCCACTGCCTGGGCCTTCAAATCCAGACTCTCTCTCTTACTAGTATGAGGAATTTGAATAATTTCCTCTCTGTTCCTCAGTTTCCTTATTTGTTGAAAGGAAATATAATATCTCCATTATAGGATTGTTTCTCCATGTTAAGGGAAATTATTCATCTCATTAAAAATTTAAAAGTTATTGACCTAAACGTTCTTTACAGAATTCAGTTATGACTTAAAATTTTCTACTGTATCTGCTGGTATGTCCCCTTCAAAAATTTTTCATATTGTTTATTTATGCCTGTCTTTTTCTGGATTGAGTTTATCAAAAGGTTTTCTTGATCCTCTATAGTGCCTTTGTTTTCTAATTCATTAAGATTTGACTTTGTCTTGTGATTTCTTCTTCCTACTCTCTTTTGGATTAGTCTGTTCTTTTTTAATTTCTTGAGTTGGATGCTTTTTTCCAGGTTTTTATAAATCCACACATTTCCCTTTAAGTATTACTTTATCTACCTCCCGCAGCTAATTTTAATTTCTAAATATCTTTATTTTGATTTATTTTTTGTACCACGAGTCTAGTAGCATTTCCAAATGCATGGGATCCTTATTATCTTTTTGTTGTTAAGTTCTACTCTTATTAAAGAAAGTAGTTTATTGATTTTTTAAAATATCTGAAGAGATGTGCTCTTCTGTCTAGTATGTGATCAGTTTTTTAGGTGTTCCGTGGGTACTTGAAAGGATAATCATTGGTTGCATCATAGGTTTATTGTGAAGATAAATATTAGATAATACCTATAAAGCACTTAAAATAATGCTTAGTACTTAAATATCAAGAAGTGGGGGTTCTCATTGTTATTTTGCTGTTATTGTTGATGGGTGACAGTCAGTCATTATCGTGTGTGTGTCACTAGGTGCCCTGGGAATTATGGAAATTGAGCCCTCTCCTGCAAGTCAATGTTCTACAGTTAAGTGTCTAAGCTGGGTACAGGGTCATTTGACCTTTGACACACTCAGAAAACACCACTCAGCTCATTATAATTGAAACAGTTCAGAGTTTGAGTCAGACTGACCTGCACTGGGATCCCAGCATGACCCCTCACTAACTATATGATGCTTCCTCTCCCCCAAACTCAAACTCCTCTTTCCTTACTTAGGTATGATCTTGGACTTGCAGGGTTGTTAGGAAGATGAGGTTAAATGCCTTCAGCATAGGGCTGAATACAAAGTAAACCTTTGATCGTGTTGGTTTCTTTTCCCTTTCCTTCCACTGATTTTGCAAGAAGAAAGAGGAAGGGCAGTTAGAGCTCTAAGGTTACAGCCGTCTCCACGTCTCCACTCCTTCCCAGGACTCCTTAGAAAGCCTCATTTTCATCCATGCAAGGCTGCACTTATCTGATGCTCTTCCCCAGGGAGCAGCTTGAAACCAGCCTGACTGAGGGAGAGGAAAGATGGGAAGAGGATGCTGACATATGCAAATCAGCACCCAGCCTTCTGCCAAATTAGTGTGACACCTGCTTGGACAGAATTTTCCTTTTATCTCCTGTCTGGAGCAGGTCAATTAATTTTTCAGGCTACCAGTTATCTCATAGATGACAGCTCCTCAGACCCTCTGAGAGCAGGGTCAACCTCCTTGGCTGCCACACAAACTCCAGATTTGCCTCTGCCCTTTCTGGGGTACCCCAGTAGACTGAACATCTCAGGGGCATCTCTGCCTTGTCCTCAGCTTTTGCTTGACTTTCCTCAACACTGACATTGACCTTTCCTACTTTCTCTCCTCTAAGCCTCAATCCCAGTGTGCAAAATGGGTTGTCTGCTTTTCCTGCTTTGGATTCCAAGGAAGAAGAGGCAGGAAATGCACGGAGGGCAGAGCTACAGGGGACAGAATAAGGGAAGCCTGGACAGGGGTGTTTCATAAACAGTTTCATACAGGGAATTCTCTGGTGGTCCAGTAGTTAGGACTCACACTTTGATTGTCAAGGGTGTGGGTTCAATCCCTGCTTGAGGAACTAAGTTCCTATAAGCAGCAAAGTGTGGCAAAAAAACCACATTTTTTGAGCTCTAAGGTCAAAATGATGAGTCACTTTTCCTACATTCTCACCACTGCCTCTACTTCCTTTGCCTCCTGCCATTTTGCCCCTACCATTTTAATTTCCACATATAACATAGACAACATTCATTTTTTTCTGCTCCTGCCTGCAGGCTACTAGAGAAAACCACAGAACCGTGCTCATTGGCTCCAGTGTCTGGTTTTCAGTTGTGGTCAGGCCTCCAATGTCCCTTGGTTATCTTTGTAATCATCCCCAGCCCTTGATCCCTTTCATTCTCTTGCTATGGGTATTTGGGCTTGTTTCCAGTTTCAGCTATTATGAATAAGGTCACTGTGGATATTCTCATACACATCTTTTTGTGGACATATATTTTTCTTTTTCCTAGGTAAATATGTAGGAGTGGAATCGTAGGTTACAGGATATGTATATATGTGTGTGTTTAACTTTATAAAAAAGTGCCAACAACTTTCCAAAATGGTATACCAGTTGGGGCTTTTATCAAAAAGCAAGAACCCTGAGCTCTGTGCTGAATTTACTGAATCAGAGCATTCCAGGAATAAAGGACAGAAAAACTGTATTTTTAGAAATCTCCTTCTGTAATTTTAATGCAACCAGTTCATTAATTGGCATTTGGAAACCACAGGACAACACTAGGAATCTTTAGTTTCTTGTTTTCCATTCCTTCCTCAGTAAATGTAATTCTGGCTGCCGTATTCACAATATATCATGATTGTAAATAATGAAATAGTTGACTAATGGTGGTTTAAGCAGTAAGAACATTGATTATCTCACATAACAAGAAATCCAGAGATAAGTAGCTTTAGGTTTGGGTAACTTAGCCACTCAATAATGTCATGAAGGATCCAAGCCTTGGAAAGTTCTGTGGTGGCCCAGTGGTTAGGATTCGGTGTTTTCACTGCTGTGGCACCTGGTTCGTCAGCCCCCCACCTCCTGAAAAAAAAAGAAAAAATATCCAGACTTTTTTCATGTGCCTTCCTCAGGGTGTTTGTCCCATTCTTGGGCTTGGCCTCTCATAGTCCTAAGATGGCAGCCACAGCACTGAACAACATGAGCTCACATACAACTTTCAAAGTAGGAAAGGAAGGAATTGAAGGTATCTATTGTATTGAAAAGGCTAATCTTTTCCATAAGCTTCAAGGCTCATTCTCAAGTCCAAGTGCCCAGAACTAGGTCACTTGCCTATCCTTAGGTTTAAAGGAGTGGAGGAAGATGTACTGAGAAGTTATCCAGTATTTTTTGAGCCCCTATAGTGGGAGATGGAAAAGGCAATGGCACCGCACTCCAGTACTCTTGCATGGAAAATCCCATGGACAGAGGAGCCTGGTAGGCTACAGTCCATGGGGTCGCTAAGAGTTGGACACGACTGAGCGACTTCACTTTCACTTTTCACTTTTCACTTTCATGCGTTGGAGAAGGAAATGGCAACCCACTCCAGTGTTCTTGCCTGGAGAATCCCAGGGACAGAGGAGCCTGGTGGGCTGCCATCTATGGGGTCGCACAGAGTCGGACACGGCTGACGCGACTTAGCAGCAGCAGCATAGTGGGAGATAGTCCTTGTCAGTAAGGAAGAAGGATGGGAAAATAGCTTTGAGGTGAGTAATTGACAGTGTCTTCCACAAAAGTGTTCCTTTGGTCACCTTAATTGCTAGATCCAATGACTTTTCTCCGGTTTTCTTTATACTTGACCTCTCTGTTATGTTCTACATTGCTGGCTCCCTCTTTCTTTTGTTTTCTGCTATGCTTCTTCTTGGGCTCCTGTCCGTTACCTTTCTCCTGTTTTTGGTTGGCATTACACTAGATTGTTTCTTTTTTTTTTGGCTGAGCTTTAGGGCATGTGGGATCTTAGTTCCCCGACCAAAGATCAAACCTGAGCCCCCTGCATTAGCAGCATGGAGTCTTAACCACTGGATTGCCAGGTAAGTCCCTACTCTGTGTAAAGTACAAAGATTCAACAGGTAGGCCACAAACAGCTCTCTTTAGGTCTTGGTCACATGGTTAGGGTGGATTGTTTGATTTAGAAGCTCAGATATATCTAAACAGGGTCTGATTAAAAACCCAGGGTGGTCTTCCCTTGTGGCTCAGCTGGTAAAGAAACCACCTGCAATGCGGGAGACCTAGGTTCGATCCCTGGGTTGAGAGGATCCCCTGGAGAAGGGAAAGGCTACCCACTCCAGTATTCTGGCCTGGAGAATTCCATGGACTGTATAGGCCTTGGGGGTCACAAAGAGTCAGATATGACTGAGCAACTTTCCCTTTCACTTTCCCGGGCTTCCTTTCCTCCCTATAGTCCTGATTGGCCTTCTGCTCTCTGTCTCTTCTATCTATTACAGAGCTATTGCTCTTGATAAGGTTCTTACTAGATTTTTCTTTAAAAAATTAATTTATTTATTTTCATTTGAGCCCAATTATTTTAAATATTGTAGTGATTTTTGCCAAACATCGACATGAATCAGGGATGGGCACACATGTGTTTCCCCTCCAGAACCCCCCTCCCACCTCCCTCCCATCTCATCCCCCAGGGTCATCCCAGTGCACCAGACCTGAGCACCCTGCCTCATACATCAAACCTGGACTGGCAATCTGTTTCACATATGATAATATACATGTTTCAATGGTACCCTCTGAAATCATCCCACCCTTGCCTTCTCCCACAGAGTCTAAAAGACTGTTCTTTACGTCTGTGTCTCTTTTGCTGTCTTGCATATAGGGTCATCGTTATCATCTTTCTCAGTTCAGTTCAGTCGCTCAGTCGTGTCCGACTCTTTGCGACCCCATGAATTGCAGCATGCCAAGCCTCCCTGTCCATCACCAACTCCCAGAGTTCACTCAGACTCATGTCCATCGAGTCAGTGATGCCATCCAGCCATCTCATCCTCTGTCGTCCCCTTCTCCTCCTGCCCCCAATCCCTCCCAGCATCAGAGTCTTTTCCAATGAGTCAACTCTTCGCATGAGGTGGCCAAAGTACTGGAGTTTCACCTTTAGCATCATTCCTTCCAAGGAAATCCCAGGGCTGATCTCTTTCAGAATGGACTGGTTGGATCTCCTTGCAGTCCAAGGGACTCTCAAGGGTATTCTCCAACACCACAGTTCAAAGGCATCAATTCTTCGGCACTCAGCCTTCTTCACAGTTCAACTCTCACATCCATACATGACCACTGGAAAAACCATAGCCTTGACTAGCCGGACCTTTGTTGGCAAAGTAACGTCTCTGCTTTTGAATATGTTATCTAGGTTGGATAGCATAAGTTTCCTTCCAGAGAGTAAGCGTCTTTTAATTTCTTGGCTGCAGTCACCATCTGCAGTGATTTTGGAGCCCCCCAAAATAAAGTCTGACACTGTTTCCACTGTTTCCCATCTATTTCCCATGAAGTGATGGGGCTGGATGCCATGATCTTCGTATTCTGGATGTTGAGCTTTAAGCCAACTTTTTCACTCTTCTCTTTCACTTTCATCAGGAGGCTTTTTAGTTCCTCTTCACTTTCTGCCATAAGGGTGGTGTCATCTGCATATCTGAGGTTATTGATATTTCTCCCGGCAATCTTGATTCCAGCTTATGTTTCTTCCAGTCCAGCGTTTCTCATGATGTACTCTGCATATAAGTTAAATAAGCAGGGTGACAATATACAGACTTGACGTACTCCTTTTCTTATATGGAACCAGTCTGTTGTTCCATGTTCAGTTCTAACTGTTGCTTCCTGACCTGCATACAGATTTCTCAAGAGGCAGGTCAGGTGGTCTGGTATTCCCATCTCTTTCAGAATTTTCCACAGTTTATTGTGATCCACACAGTCAAAGGCTTTGGCATAGTCAATAAAGCAGAAATAAATGTTTTTCTGGAACTCTCTTGCTTTTTCAATGATCCAGAGGATGTTGGCAATTTGATCTCTGGTTCCTCTGCCTTTTCTAAAACCAGCTTGAACATCAGGAAGTTCACGGTTCACGTATTGCTAAAGCCTGGCTTGGAGAATTTTGAGCATTACTTTACTAGCGTGTGAGATGAATGCAATTGTGCAGTAGTTTGGGCATTCTTTGGCATTGCCTTTCTTTGGATTGGAATGAAAACTGACCTTTTCCAGTCCTGTGGCCACTGCTGAGTTTTCCAAATTTGCTGGCATATTGAGTGCAGCACTTTCACAGCATCATCTTTCAGGATTTGGAATAGCTCCACTGGAATTCCATCACCTCCACTAGCTTTGTTTGTAGTGATGCTTTCTAAGGCCCACTTGACTTCACATTCCAGGATGTCTGGCTCTAGGTCAGTGATCACACCATCGTGATTATCTGGGTCGTGAAGATCTTTTTGTACAGTTCTTCTGTGTATTCTTGCCACCTTTTCTTAATATCTTCTGCTTCTGTTAGGTCCATATCATTTCTGTCCTTTATTGAGCTCATCTTTGCATGAAATGTTCCCTTGGTATCTCTAATTTTCTTGAAGAGATCTCTAGTCTTTCCCATTCTGTTGTTTCCCTCTATTTCTTTGCATTGATCGCTGAGGAAGCCTTTCTTATCATCTTTCTAAATTCCATACATATGCATTAATATACTGTATTGGTGTTTTTCTTTCTGACTTACTTCACACTGTATAGTAGGCTCCAATTTCATCCACTCATTAGAACTGATTCAAATGCATTCTTTTTAATGGCTGAGTAACATTCCATCATGTATATGTACCACAGCTTTCTTTATCCATTCATCTGCTGATGGACATCTAGGTTGCTTCCATGTCCTGGCTATTATAAACAGTGCTGCATTGAACATTGGGGTACACATGTCTCTTTCAATTCTGGTTTCCTCGGTGTGTATGCCCAGCAGTGGGATTGCTGGGTTGTATGGCAGTTCTATTTCCATTTTTTAAGGAATCTCCACACTGTTCTCCATAGTGGCTGTACTAGTTTGCATTCCCACCAACAGTGTAAGAGGGTTCCCTTTTCTCTGCACCCTCTCCAGCACTTATTGTTTGTAGACTTTTTGATAGCAGCCATTCTGACTGGCATGAGATGGTACCTCATTGTGGTTTTGATTTGCATTTCTCTGATAATGAGTGATGTTGAGCATCTTTTCATGTGTTTGTTAGTCATCTGTATGTCTTCTTTGGAGACATGTCTGTTTAGTTCTTTGGCCCATTTTTTGATTGGGTCATGTATTTTTCTGGAATTGAGCTGCAGGAGCTGCTTGTATATTTTTGAGATTAATTCTTTGTCAGTTGCTTCATTTGCTATTATTTTCTCCCATTTTGAAGGCTGTCTTTTCACCTTGCTTATAGTTTCCTTCGTTGTTTATTTTTACTTTTTGTTTATTTGTTTATTTTGTTTATTTTTACTTTTATTTCCATTACTCTGGGAGGTGGGTCATAGAGGATCCTACTGTGATTTATGTCGGAGAGTGTTTTGCCTATGTTCTCCTCTAGGAGTTTTATAGTTTCTGGTCTTATGTTTAGATCTTTAATCCATTTTGAGTTTATTATTGTGTATGGTGTTAGAAAGTGTTCTAGTTTCATTCTTTTACAAGTGGTTGACCAGGTTTCCCAGCACCACTTATTAAAGAGATTTTCTTTTCTCCATTGTATATTCTTGCCTCCTTTGTCAAAGATAAAGTGTCCATAGGTGCATGGATTTATCTCTGGGCTTTTTATTTTGTTCCACTGATATATATATTTCTGTCTTTGTGCCAGTACCATACTGTCTTGATGACTGTGGCTTTGTAGTATAGCCTGAAGTCTGGCAGGTTGATTCCTCCAGTTCCATTCTTCTTTCTCAAGATTGCTTTGGCTATTCGAGGTTTTTTGTATTTCCATACAAATTGTGAAATTATTTGTTCTAGGTCTGTGAAAAATACCATTGGTAACTTGATAGGGATTGCACTGAATCTAGAGATTGCTTTGGGTAATATACTCATTTTCACTATATTGATTCTTCCGATCCATGAACATGGTATATTTCTCCATCTATTTGTGTCCTCTTGAATTTCTTTCATCAGTGTTTTATAGTTTTCTGTATATAGGTCTTTTGTTTCTTTAGGTAGGTTTATTCCTAAGTATTTTATTCTTTTTGTCGTAATGTGAATGGACTTGCTTCCTTAATTTCCCTTTCTGTTTTCTCATTGTTAGTGTATAGGAATGCAAGGGATTTTTGTGTGTTAATTTTATATCCTGAAACTTTACTATATTCATTGATTAGCTCTAGTAATTTTCTGGTGGAGTCTTTAGGGTTTTCTATGTAGAGGATCATGTCACCTGCAAACAGAGTTTTACTTCTTTTCCAATCTAGATTCCTTTTATTTCTTTTTCTTCTCTGATTTCTATGGCTAAAACTTCCAAAACTATGTTGAATAGTAGTGGTGAGAGTGGGCATCCTTGTCTTGTTCCTGACTTTAGGGGAAATGCTTTCAATTTTTCACCTTTGAGGATAATGTTTGGTGTGGGTTTATCATAAATGGCTTTTATTATGTTGAGGTATGTTCCTTCTTATTCCTGCTTTCTGGAGGGTTTTTATCATAAATGAATGTTGAATTTTGTCAAAGGCTTTCTCTGCATCTATTGAGATAATGATATGGTTTTTATCTTTCAATTTGTTAATGTGGTGTATCACATTGATTGATTTGTGGATATCAAAGAATCCTTGCATCCCTGGGATAAAACCCACTTGGTTATGATGTGTGATCTTTTAAATATGTTGTTGGATTCTGTTTGCTAGAATTTTGTTAAGGATTTTTTCATCTATGTTCATCAGTTATATTGGCCTGTAGTTTTCTTTTTTTATGTCATCTTTCTCTGGTTTTGGTATTAGGGTGATGGTGGCCTCATAGAATGAGTTTGGAAGTTTACCTTCCTCTGCAATTTTCTGGAAGAGTTTGAGTAGGATAGGTGTTAGCTCTTCTTTAAATTTTTGGTAGAATTCAGCTGTGAAGCCGTCTGGTCCTGAGCGTTTGTTTGCTGGAAGATTTCTGATGAAAGTTTCAATTTCCGTGCTTGTGATATTACTAGATTTTTCTTAAGGGCAGATTTTCATTTCTAATTTATTTATTAGTCGGATACGACTGAGCGACTTCACTTTAACTTTTCAGTTTCATGCATTGGAGAAGGAAATGGCAACCACTCCAGTGTTCTTGCGTGGAGAATCCCAGGGATGGGGGAGCCTGGTGGGCTGCAGTCTATGGGGTCACATAGAGTCGGACATGACTGAAGCAACTTAGCAGCAGCAGCAGCAGCAGCAGCATTATCTTCCATAGCATAGGTTCTAAAACTGAAGGGCCCTTTGTTTTCAAACACTCCATTTTGAGATAGAAGTTGCATTGCTCCACAAAATTAAAGCATGATGTATCTGGAGTCCCAGAGTCTAAAAGATGGAGACAGACACTAGAGTCAGTTGAGAGCTGGGTGATGGAAGAGTTGAGAAGAATCTTCCACTTATGGTATGGCTACCTATGAGAATTTGGATATACACGTCTAGGGCTGACTTTTCAAGTGAATGATGTATGTTATGACCCCTTTTTGAGACTCCATGAATTTTTATGTAAAACTTCTGAAGCCATGATGTAAGTGGTGTGACTTGATTTCAGACAGATGCCATTGAGGGATCCAGGGTTCATGAGGCTTACAGTATGGACAGTACCACATCTGAGTCACACTCAGGCTATTGAAGTGTCTCACTGATCTTTTAGCCTCTGACCTGAAACTGCTTCTAGCCCCCTCATCCACCATGTAGTTGCCAGAATGATCTAAGACACAAACCCAGGTCATTTCCTTGTTTAAATCTATTAATGATTCTCCAATCAATGTGTCTCAAATCTGGGATTCGTGGATCACTAGGGATGTATTCTCTGGGGTCTTCAGTACCCTTTAAGAAATTTATTATTTAATTTCAGAATTAATTAAAAAATGTAAGCATAGGCTGTAATACCCAGATGATCTTTTAACCAAGCACTTGGAGATTTTACTGTTTGTTTGCACTTATTGATTGGGTTCATGCCAAGTGATCTTCTGAAATGACAGTATTTAACTTTTAATGTTGTAATTATTTTTATCTCATTGTTCATAGATATATCGCCAACACCCACTGCAGTGTCTGGTACATCATAGGTGTTCAGTAACAATTTGTTGTGAATAAATGAATGAATGAAGCATGTCAAACTGGTTTCTGATATCCTTGGGGATTCACTAAGTTTGAGATCTCCTTAGCATGGCATGTGAGGCTTTTCACAATCAAGCTAGGAATACTCAACTTGTAATTTTACCAGACAGTCTGGGCAGGATGTGGAGGCGTAGTCCTTTTTAGAAAATAAAAAAGCAAAAGTATAAAGGATTTATGTGCATTTTGACAGGGCAGACGTGATATGCAAATTACTTGCAAATATAATGCAAATGACATGCAACTCCTCATGCAAATGAGCATCCTGTCTTTGGAAACAACTGCCCAGGCATTCACTAATTTGTCTGTGGTACTGGCAGTAAATCTTTCAAGGGCTTAGGATGCAAGTTGCTTTGGTGAGGATGTGTGTGTACTTGGGAGGAGGAAGTGGTGGGAAGAGGTCTCTTAAGATGTCAGTGTGGTGCTGTAAGCCTGAAATTTAGAATGAAACTTAAAACAATTTGCAGCTTAATATGAAGTTTTTCTGCCTTGCTATTCCAAAGACTGGCCTTTTGGATTTGGCAGTGGTTGTGGGAGCAATGTGGAGAAGGCAATGGCACCCTACTCCAGTACTCTTGCCTGGAAAATCTCATGGATGGAGGAGCCTGGTGGGCTGCAGTCCATGGGGTCACTAAGAGTTAGACAAGACTGAGCGACTTCACTTTCACTTTTCACTTTCATGCGTTGGAGAAGGAAATGGCAACCTACTCCAGTGTTCTTGCCTGGAGAATCCCAGGGACGGGGGAGCCTGGTGGGCTACCGTCTATGGGGTCTCACAGAGTCGGACACGACTGAAGTGTCTTAGCAGCAGTAGCAGCAGCAGCAGTGGGAGCAATGAAATGCAGCTCCTTATATTCCTTTAACTCTTTAGCTAGCTCACATCTTCTGTCCCACCCATCTCACACTGTTCCAGCTCTGGTCTACTGGAGCAGAAAGTACGGAGTCAGAGATCCCTGGCCACAGGTCCTCACCATGAGGATGGCAGAACAGCCTGTGATAAGAACTCTTATAAATCATGTCTGAAAGAGATTAAGAGCATGATGTGGAGTTCTGCATTTCCTAATCTCATGACAAGAAAAATTTAGCTGAATTTCTGCTAGACCAATTTGAAAAAGATGGTTGGTTACAAGAAGCATGGGGCCTTTCTGAGAAATATAACTGCTTAATTTCAATGCCAATGATGCAGTATCTGACTAAATTAGAAGCTTACTTGGAAATCTAAAGGAAAAAATTGTCAACTGTGATTTTTTTTCATTATAAAACCTGTTCTTCCTTGTTCTTGATGTATAAGGAAATTTTTGGTTACACAGACTCTTCTACAATGATTATATAAATGGGCAAATGAAGTAAAAGAGCCTTGAGTAGATGCATTTTAAAATAACGAAAAACCTTTTTTTTTCCTCTGACACTTTGCTTTGCAATCAGACCTGGGTTCAAATTTCCACCTCCCAGATATCCAAACTTGGGCAACTTACTTGACTTTTCTGAGACTGTTTCCTCATCTGTGAAAGAAGAATAATAGTAGAGCCCTCATGAAGCTGCTATCAGGGATAAATGAGATAATGCATGTACTTAGCACAGTGCCTGGTTCATAGTAAGTTTTACAAAAAGTAGTTATGTACAGGGGTCATCTGTAGACTTGCTGCCTAGAGCCCATTCACCCTCCATCTGCTAGCTGTTCCACATTTCCTTCTGGTGAAACATCATTCTCTCTTCAGTCCATGCTGTTCTAGTGAAGCTGACTCCAACCTCAGCACCAGGATTAGAGCCCGTGACACAGGTTTAAACCAATCAGACCATTCCATTCTCTAGGCCACAGTCCAGGTCAGTTGCTCAGTCATGTCCAACTCTTTGCGACCCTGTGGACTGAAGCACACCAGGCTTCCCTGTCCATCACCAACTCCTGGAGCTTGCTCAAACTCATGTCCATTGCATCAGTGATGCTATCCAATCATCTCATCCTCTGTCGTCCCCTTCTCCTCCCACCTTCAATCTTTCCCAGTATCAGGGTCTTTTCCAATGAGTCAGTTGTTTGCATGAGGTGGCCAAAGTATTGGAGTTTCAGCTTCAACATCAGTCCTTCCAATGAATATTCAGGACTGCTTTCCTTTAGGATGGACTGGTTGGATCTCCTTGCAGTCCAAGGGACTCTTAAGAGTCTTCTCCAACACCACAGTTCAGAAGCATCGATTCTTTGGCGCTCAGCTTTCTTTATGGTCCAACTCTCACATCCATGCATAACTACTGAAAAAACCATAGCTTTGACTAGATGGCCCTTTGTTGGCAAAGTAATGTCTCTGCTTTTTAATATGCTATCCTGGTTGGTCATAACTTTTCTTCCAAGGAGTAAGCGTCTTTTAATTTCATGGCTGCAGTCACCATCTGCAGTGATTTTGGAGCCCACCAAAATAAAGTCTGCTACTGTTTCCCCTGTTTCCCCATCTATTTGCCATGAAGTGATGGGACCAGATGCCATGATCTTCGTTTTCTGAATGTTGAGCTTTAAGCCAACTTTTTCACTCTCCACTTTCACTTTCATTAAGAGGCTCTTTAGTTCTTCTTTGCTTTCTGCCATAAGGATGGTGTCATCTGCATATCTGAGGTTATTGATATTTCTCCCACAATCTTCATTCCAGCTTGTGTTTCATCCAGTCTAGCGTTTCTCATGATGTACTCTGCATATAAGTTAAATAAGCAGGGTGACAATATATAGCCTTGACATACTCCTTTTCTTATATGGAACCAATCTGTTATTCCATGTCCAGTTCAAACTGTTGCTTCCTGACCTGCATACATATTTCTCAAGAGGCAGGTCAGGTGATTGGTATTCCCATCTCTTTCAGAATTTTCCACAGTTTATTGTGATCCACACAGTCAAAGGCTTTGGCATAGTCAATAAAGCAGAAATAGATGTTTTTCTGGAACGCTCTTGCTTTTTCGATGATCCAAAAGATGTTGGCAATTTGATCTCTGGTTCCTCTGCCGTTTCTAAATCCAGCTTCAACATCTGGAAGTTCATGGTTCATGTACTGTTGAAGCCTGGCTTGGAGAATTTTAAGCATTACTTTACTAGCATGTGAAATGAGTGCAATTGTGCAGTAGTTTGGGCATTCTTTGGCATTGCCTTTCTTGAGATTGGAATGAAAACTGACCTTTTCCAGTCCTGTGGCCACTGCTGAGTTTTCCAAATGTGTTGGCATATTGAGTGCAGCACTTTCACAGCATCATCTTTTAGGATGTGAAATAGCTCCACTGGAATTCCATCACCTCCACTAGCTTTGTTCATAGTGATGCTTCCTAAGGCCCACTTGACTTCACATTCCAGGATGTCTGGCTCTAGGTGAGTGATCACACCATCGTGATTATCTGGGTTGTGAAGATCTTTTTGTACAGTTCTTTTGTGTATTTTTGCCATCTCTTCTTAATATCTTCTGCTTCTATTAGGTCCATACCATTTCTGTCCTTCATTGAGCCCATCTTTGCATGAAATGTTCCCTTGGTATCTATAATTTTCTTGAGGAGAGCTCTAGTCTTTCCCATTCTATTTTCCTCTATTTCTTTGCACTGATCGGTGAGGAAGGCTTTCTTATCTCTCTTTTCTATTCTTCGGAACTCTCCATTCAAATGGATATATATTTCCTTTTCTCCTTTGCTTTTCTCTTCTCTTCTTTTCACAGCTATTTGTAAGGCCTTCTCGGATAGGCCTATTGCTTTTTTGCATTTCTTTTTCTTGGGGAAGGTCTTGATCCCTGGCTCTTGTACAATGTCATGAACCTCCGTCTATAGTTCATCAGGCACTCTGTCTATCAGATCTAGTCCCTTAAATCTATTTCTCACTTCCACTGTATAATTGTAAGAGATTTGATTTAGGCCATACCTGAATGGTCTAGTGGTTTCCCTTACTGTCCTTACTTTCAAAGTCTGAATTTGGCAATAAGGAGTTCATGATCTGAGCCACAGTCAGCTCCCAGTATTGTTTTTGCTGACTGTATAGAGCTTCTCCATCTTTGGCTGCAAAGAATATAATCAGTCTGATTTCAGTGTTGACCATTTGGTGATTTCCATGTGTAGAGTCTTCTCTTGTGTTGTTGGAAGAGAGTATTTGCTATGACCAGGCCACAGTGATTGATTAAAAATGGGGACGTGGATAGTTACCACATGACCCAGCAATTATACTCCTAGGTATAGACCTAAGAGAATTGAAAACAGGTCTTCAAATAAAAACTTGTATGTGAATGTTCATAGCAGCATTATTCATAACAATAAAAAGATGGAAACAACCCAAATGTCCATCATCTGATGAGTGGATAAACGAAATGTTGGTATATTCCTATAAAGATAATATTATTCAGCCACAAAAAGGAATGAAGCACTAGTTCATGCTACAATGTGGATGAGACTTGAAAACACTGTGCAAAGTGAAAGAAGACAGGCCATATATTATATGATTACATTTATATGAAATATCCAGAATAGGTAAATCTATAGAGATCAAAAGTACATTCATGATTGCCAGAGATTGGAGGGAGGGAGAATGGGGAATGATCACTAATGTGTGTGGGGTTTCTCTTTGAGGTACTGAAGATGTTTTGGAATTAGATAATGGTGATAACTGTACAACATTCAGTTCAATTCAGTAACTCAGTTGTGTCTGACTCTTTGCGACCCCATGGACTGCAGCACACCAGGCTTCCCTGTCCATCACCAACTCCCGGAGCTTGCTCAAACTCATGTCCATTGTGTTGGTGATGCCATCCAACCATCTCATTCTCTGTTGTCCCCTTCTCCTCCTGCCTTCAAACCTTCCCAGCCTCAGGGTCTTTTCCAATGAGTCAGTTCTTTGCATCAGGTGGCCAAAGTATTAGAGCTTCAGCTTTAGCATCAATCCTTCCAATGAATACTCAGGACTGATTTTCTTTAGGATTGACTGGTTTGATCTCCTTGCAGGTGGATTCTTAAACCACTAGACTATCAGAGAAGTCCTTAAGAGCTGGTTATACATTGGAGTCTGTGTGTGATTTTCCTGGTTTTAGGACTGAAAATCCTTTGTTCCACATTGGTCACCCTAGTTGGAGCTCTCAGTCTACCTCTGTTGAAACTCAGGAGTATACTTGTGGACTCTCCACTTACATGAGTCAATAAATTCCCTTTTTGTTTTCGCAAGTGTCATGGGTTGGGTTATCCAGAGAAAGGAACTGAGATAGAGTTCAGGGTTCCAGATGTTTATTAGGGAACAGTATTTATGAAAGAAAGGAGGAAGAAGAAGATTGGATGGAGGAAGAAGTTGTTGGTCAATCCAAGAGAGGGCTCTGAAACTAGCACTGCCCTCAAGATAGTCCCACACTGATCCAAAATGGTGGGCCCAGTATATTCTCCTTTGTTTCTTTTCACCTGCAAACTTCTAGTCATCTTTCAAGTCTCAGTATAAATGTTGCTTTTGTGGGGAGCCATTGATGCTTTTGAACTGTGGTGCTGGAGAAGACTCTTGAGAGTCCCTTGGACTGGAAGGAGATCCAACCAATCCATCCTAAAGGAGGTCAGTCCTGGGTGTTCATTGGAAGGACTTATGTTGAAGCTGAAACTCCCATACTTTGGCCACCTGATGCGAAGGGCTGACTCATTGAAAAGACTCTGATGTTGGGAAAGATTGAGGGCAGAAGGAGAAGGGGACGACAGAGGATGAGATGGTTGGATGGCATCTGACTCAATGGACATGAGTTTGGGTGAACTCCGGGAGTTGGTGATGTACAGGAAGGCCTGGTGTGCTGCGGTTCATGGGGTTGCAAAGAGTCAGACACGACTGAGCGACTGAATTCAACTGAACTGATCAGTGATGTTAGTCCCTCGGCACCTGGAGCATGTGTAGCAATTTGATTAATTAGTAACTGTTTTTCTTTGTTTTATGTTGTTTTCCTTGAAGTCTTTTAGCTTCATGAAGAAATGGACTGTTCTAGTTAGCTATTTCTAAGTAACAAACTACTCTGAACCTTAGTGGCCTATAACAGAGGCTGCCTTAGTAGGACCCTGGTGCCAGATCTAGCCTACCACCTGTTTTTGTATAACTGAAAAACTAAGAATTTTTCTTCCACAATTTTAAGGGTTATAAAAGAAACCCCCCAAAAAGAATAATATGTGACAGAGATGGTACATGGCCCACAAAACCTAAAGTACTTACTATCTGGCCCTTTATAGAAAAGGTTTGCCAAAATACGCATTGTGTTACATCTAATGATTTTATGCATCAGGACTTCAGGAGAGATTTGGTTGGATGATTCTTCCATGTGATATTAACTGGCACTGCTCAGTGGCACTCAGCTAGAAGCTAGTCTGGTCGAAGGGGTCCAAGAAGGCTTCATTCATACATCTGGTACCTTGATAAGATGGCTGGAAGCCTGGGTTCAGCTGGGCCCCTGTCCACACTATCTATCCCTCAGGGTGATTGGACTTTAATAAGAGTGGCTTAGATATCCAAAAAACCAAAATGGAAACTCTCAAAGAGGGCTTATAATTGGAGAGTGTCACCTTTTCTATGCCCCATTGGTCAAAGCAGTCAAAGGCCAAGCCAGATGCAAAGGGAGGGGAGATATAACCCAACTCTGAATGACAGGAATGCAAAAACGTTGAGACTTTCCTTAATTAACTTGAGGACTAAGTCAGCTAACCCTTAGCACACCACCTGGCATATGAACTCAATAAGTTTGTTAACTAATGGATATACTCTGGTAGATAAAATCTAAGCGATTTGTAATAAAAAAATATTAGATTTGCAGCTTGATCAAGGCTGAGGTCTAATTGAACTCTTAGAAGCACTCCTTTCCGTATGTTCCATTTTGGGACTACCTTGGTTCTTCTCTACTGTGTCGTATCTCTCAGAGTGTTTGAACTTGAGTTTCCTTTTTGGTTAATGAGGGACAATGTATCCTATATCTCACAGGATTCCTGTGAGAATTAAATGGTATAGTGAATCTGAGAAAGTGTTATACACTGTAAAGTTCTGTTTAACTTTAGGTTGTCATTATTGTCATTGTTCCTTAGGATGAGGAGTGGACAAGGCCAGAACCCCTAGATCTCCAGGAGATGGGGAAGGACCCCTCAATCTTACCCCACTCCTCAGCTCAGTTCCTGAGGAACAGACATTAGAAGGGTGCACCATGGCCATGTAGTGAAATTCTAGCCAGGGAAGATTTATTTCTCCATAGTGGCTCTAATGGTGGGTCTCATAATTCCATAATGATCTTGGTGCCAATTCCTCCCACCCTGGGCGTCTCTGCAGAGGCCATTGGGAAATGAGAATCCACACTAGGTAAACATATAAGAATGATTAGTTGCATGTGACCAGCCCCTTGTCACCTGAGCTGGCCCGTTGTGTGCTCCAACATATGGAGTAATAAAAACACTGCTGAGAGAAACCACATTCAACTTGTCACTCTTACCCAACTCAGAAAATGCAGTATCCTTTTCCGTGGAAGAGCCCCCTTGAAACCCTCTGTCCCAGAGGCATTGTCATACCTTTCATTTTTTGTGTGTCTCATTTTTGACTGGAGGGAGGATTTGTCTGCCTGAGTAATACCTCTTCTTCCAACCTTTCCACAAAAGCTCTTATACGTTCTGAGCATGATGTATAATTCATGTGTAGTGTGTGTACATCTGGGAGTGGGATAATTACTTAGAATATGAGTAGGATATAAAGCAGGATCCCTGTGTGAGTCTGTAAGTACCCACGAGTATGTATTTGTGTCATTTAACTTTGCCCAGCCTCTAGCATAATGTCTGTGTAGCCAACAGGCATGGAAAAGAATAGTACAAATAGCTAAGAACTACTCAGCAGTTACTGTGCTAAGCACCAGACTGAATGCTTTATATATATTATCCTATTTAATCTCCATAACAATTATTGAGGTGAGTACTAATATTATATCCTTTTTACAAATAAGGAAACACACCTTTAATGTTGGTTATGTTTAAAGCAACTTGCTGAGCTAGTGAGGAGCAGTCAAGACTTAAAATGTCTGTCTGATTTCAAAGTCTGCGGTCATGTATGGATGTGAGAGTTGGACTGTGAAGAAGGCTGAGCGCCGAAGAATTGATGCTTTTGAATTGTGGTGTTGGAGAAGACTCTTGAGAGTCCCTTGGACTGCAAGGAGATCCAACCAGTCCATTCTGAAGGAGATCAGCCCTGGGTGTTCTTTGGAAGGAATGATGCTAAAGCTGAAACTCCAGTACTTCGGCCACCTCATGCGAAGAGTTGACTCTTGGAAAAGACTGATGCTGGGAGGGATTGGGGGCAGGAGGAGAAGGGGACGACAGAGGATGAGATGGCTGGATGGCATCACTGACTCGATGGACGTGAGTCTCAGTGAACTCCAGGAGTTGGTGATGGACAGGGAGGCCTGGCGTGCTGCGATTCATGGGGTCGCAAAGAGTCGGACACGACTGAACGACTGATCTGATCTGATCTGATTCTTAAATTACTCCACAACCCCAAATCTAGGCTCTCTGCTAACAGTGATCTTGGATTTAATGATCCAGTGTTCAGTGACATGCCACATGGCAGGCCTTATTCTCCACATGTGATCTCCCAAAGCTTTGGTGCTTGGAGACCTTTACTGGGGCCAATGTCAGAGGAGGGCAGTGTTCTTCCATCATTGGCTTGCTGACCCAGGTCTGTGTTGGTGTGGTCAGTCACTGTACTCACCATGCCCAGGATTCCCTTGTAGCAGACACCAGCCCTCCTGCAGCTCCCTGCGTGGCCCTTGTATAGGGGTAGGCACAGACTGGACCAGGAGCAGGTCCACATGGGCTCCCTGCCCTACAGTGGACCTGCAGTGGCCTGATTCTTAGGGCTCTTCCAGAGGTGGGCCGTGGAGATTGAAATGTACTATTACAGTCAACCGGGATTGCCCCAAATTTGGAATGTACAGTTAAACTGTCTTGGCCAGTTAGACATCTCAGTGTGATGCAGATGTCAAGAGTAAGAGAACAGGTGGTCAGTGAGAAGGAGAGATGGAAGAGTAGCCTGTTTTCGGACCATTTGGTTCCAGTTCCGGTCCTGCCTGTTTGTCTTTACATCAGTCCTTTACTATGGGCCTGGGCAAACCTGAACTGTATGGTTAAGGGGTGGGTGAGGAATTTGGAAGCTTGAGGGAAAATCTAGGAGATAGAGATGTGAACTAGATGACTGGGTACTGTGCAAGGGAAAGAAAATAGTAAAATACGATCCATGGAGGTGACATAGGTGAGGCGTGTACGTGAAGGTGGGGGAGGAATGGCTCAGGTAGGCTGTCAGGTTGTCGCTGCAGGGTGTGTGGTATTAATGTCCTCCCCCATCACCCTACAATGCCTTCACTATATCCTGCGTTTCACCCTGATGCTTTTGCAGTATGGCTTCTTGGGGGGGAAATGGAGCAGAATGAGGGGACAGCTGACATCTAGGTTATACTCCATCTGTCACCAGTCTGGTTTCCCTAGGGTCTCCGATTGGCTTTCAAGGCTACTTTTTGTGTATATGTTTGCATGTTTCACTAGATATGTCTAATTGTGTAATTATAGAGAAATGTGTCTGTGGCAATGTGCATATCAATATGTAACAGAGTTCATATATGTAAATGAAGGATGTTTTAATTTATCTATACATGTAAACATGTATGTGTGCAGTGTGTATTATGAATCTGGATGTGTAATCTGGGTGCGTGAGTGTGGGTGTTTGTGCCAGGGTATGGGGCCTGTGGCCAACTGTATTCTCCAGAGGTGGCTGCCATGATATATCCCATCCCACATATTCTCTTTACAAGATGATGGTGACCCTCCTCCCATTGAGAGGTGGGCTCCCCTTCCTTCTCCTCAAATGTAGACAGACCTCTGTGACTCCCTCAACCAATGGAGTGTGGCAGAAATGATGCTACATGACTTCTGAGGCTAGATCATAAAAATACCAGGCACCTTAATGCTTGGTTCTCTTGGGATGCTCATTCTTGGAAACCAGCCACCAAGTTGTGAGAAGGCCAAGCAGCTACAGGGAGAGGCCACTCATCAGTGTCTTGGCTGACACCCCCAGCTGAGGTCCTACCTGCCAGCCATGTGAGTGAGCACCGTGCCTTCCTGGAGCCACCCCCAGGGGACAGTGCACAGAACAGAGTCTGTTCTTCCCTACCAAGCCCTGCCCAAATTGTTAAATAAATGTGGATGCTTTGTTATGCAGCTATAGCTGTGTCTGCCCTAGCTGTGTGTGTGTTCCTGTGATTTGATGCCTTTGTGAGTGACTGTAGGAGGTTTATTTGTGTCAGATGTCTGTGTACTTCAGTAGGTGTGTGATTGAAGGTGTTCCTTGGGGTTCTTGGGGTTTAACTTTGACCTCAGTGGAAGTTGTTTGCTGAGAACCCTTTGAAATCTTGTCTATCTTCTAAGTCTCTTCTTTTGCATGTTTTCCCTTTGAGCCAGAGAGGCCTGTTCAGTTGAAAGCAAATGCAGCTTAAATTTACTGACCTTTTTTCTGGTTAACCCCCCCTGGAGATGCCAAAGCCTTCTAGCAGGTGGGAGGTTGCTATCCAGAGGCCTCACAAGCCTTTCACAGGGGCTGAAAACACTGTTTTTAAAATTTTCCTTTCCAGAAATGCATCAGAGACAGAGCAAAGCACAGACACTGGGGTCCTTGATGTCTCCTGGGATAGAGAGATCTAAAACTTCTGACTGCCACCAAGGAAGCTGTTTATGGGCTCAAGTGTGCCAGGTCTCAGGGCAGAGGTCATCTGGTCTTTGCTCTGCCTTGCCTGTGCCATCTACTGCAGTTGAGTGCAGCCCAGGAAGTAGAGAACCCTGGCTCTGATGGCTAGTTCCTCTTGGTCTCCTTGGAAGTACCCCATCAGCTTCTTGCTTCTTCCATGTTGGCTCTTGATTTACTTTTCCAGAAATGCAGAGAGCTCGCTCTGTTTCATACTCCTGCCCTTGCATTGCCTCTCAGGCTCTCGGGACTGCTAAAGCACCATTGTCCAAGAGCGCTTTTAGCAATGATGAAATGTTTCATGATCTGCACTGTCCAATATGGTAGACATTAGCCACATGTGGTTTTTGAGCACTTGAAATGTGACCAGTGTGACTAAGAAATCGAGTTTTAAATTTTATTTAATTTTAATTTATTTAAATCTAAATAGTACACGTGGCTATTGGCTACTGTGTTGGACAGCACAGCTCAGAAGAGTTCAGAGAGAAGAGTTTTTCTTTTATTTGTAAAATGGGGATAAAAATCAGCCCCATCTGCCGCATAGGGCTGTCTGAAAGAAACAAGATGACGAATGTGAAAGAGTTTTATTCACATAAGGGATCTGGAAAGATAGCAGTGTGAACAGAGTGGGCTTATTCTTATAGCTCTTTGTTAATATTTCTGTTTTATGGCCCTTGCTGGACTGGGTTGATTTGATCTGTTTACATTTCTGAATCTCTCATCTGACTTTGAGCTCTTTGAGGGTAAGAACAGGGGGATAGTATCATAGCTGTATGAAAGTGAAAGAAAGTGACGTCGCTCAGCCATATCCGACTCTTTGTGACCCCATGGACTGTAGCCTATCAGGCTTCTCTGTCCATGGGATTCTCCAGGCAAGAATACTGGAGTGGGTTGCCATTTCCTGCTCCAGGAGATCTTCCCAAGCCAGGGATTGAATCCGGGTCTCCCACATTGTAGGCAGACGCTTTACCATCTAAGCCACCAGGGAAGTCATAGCTGTATCCTCACAGCCGATTGCTGGCATGTACTCATGTTCAAGTAAATAAAATGTCTAGAGTCCAGAAGTGATTGCTAGCAGCAGTATTTAAAGAGTATGGTGAGAGCTGGGGTTGGGGGGCACACAGAGAGGAGGGGAGCAGGAAAATAGGGGGTGAGACTGAGAGCTAGGGCTCCAACTCCTGACACTCAACATTCTAGGGCCACCCAGAGAGACCAGTGAGCCATTCCTGATGCCAGGAAGCTCTCACACAGCTAGGTATCAGGCTTGTGGGAGACTGAAAAAGGTTGGTCAGAGGAGAAATGGTCCACTCATGCATTTTGCTTGTTAAGGAAGGCGGTTGAACATATAAATCTCTGCCTAGTTAGGCCCCTGGGGTGGGTGCTGTGGTTTTCTTTCTTTTCCTGAGGGTTCTTCAGGCCTTTATCTTTCAGAGGTGTTGCTCTTCTGGGGAGCAGAAGAGGGAACTTGGAACTCTCTAACAGAGCTTTAAGGGACAGAATGCATTTTTAGTTTTTGTTTACTTATTTAAAAGGAAATTTAAAATTTACTTCTGCTCAATTCCAAGAGTAATACAGGGAAACAAAGAGAAGAGCACAGTAGGATCCTACCACCCAATCTGATCCCTGGATTTCAAACTTTCTGCCTTTACAGTGGTCCTCCTTGTTTTGGGGCCATGAGAATAAAGACAGTCTGCTTAGGCCCAGCCCTGCACACTGATTTTAGCAGCTCAAGCTCAGAGCTAATTCCCCTGGGAAGGTGGCTCTCAAACAGGGCTTTTAAAGGTTTGGAGATTGGGGGACATGGAATTTCCCTTCAGTGCATACTTGACCTGGTTAGATCTGTCCCAAGAAGGAAGCCAGGCTCCTGTGAGTGCTGGCTGCTCTCTGTCCAGCTGGACTCTTTTCTTGGCTCATGCATTTATGTATGAATTCTGAGATTTGAGCTTATTCTATTTTTAAGCTTCTTACTCTTGTAGTACTTTATTAATATCTTTTTTATAACTTGTGTCAGGCTCAATTGTAATTTATATGTTCACTCTGAAATGTATCCCAGATGCAATAAATATTTGTTGAACATTTATTACCTGTCTTCATGGTACTAGGCAGTGACACAAAGTAGAATTATTCCTGGGTCCAGCTACTCTCACTGGTCTCCTGAGTGTTCCATGGGAAAAGCGAGCTGTTCCCTGTCCTTTCCCACCCAGTCCCAGGGAAGTGCCTTACATAGTCTTTCTAATAAACTGGCAGTACTCACTGAAGCCTAGATCCCCTGGAGAATTTCATGGACAGAGGAGCTTAGGCGGCTACAGTCCATGGGGTCTCAAAAAGTCAGGACTAAGCGACTAACACTAAGCCTTCCAGGCAAGAAGGTACTATGGAAAGAGAACAGGACTTTTGCAGGCATCCAAATCAGACTTAAAATCCCAGTTCTAGCACTTTGGGACTGTATGACTTTGAATAAGTCCTTCAACCTCTTTGAGCCATAGCTTCCCCATTTGTGAAAAGGGGTGTGTATGTGACAATTCTGATCTTAAAAAGTTATGAGAAGTAAATATAATGTATATGCGACACTTGGCATATATAAATAAGACATTCGGTGGTAGAGCAGAATTAGAGCTGCAGGTAACTTTTATTTTTAAAATAATAGGTCGTTGTCAATTCACACAATATGTAAGTATATAAAGTAGGTGACTTGCAGGTGCCCTATTCTGTATGAATTTTCTAAAATGACTGTGTGTTGTTTGAGACTGAAAAGAGTAAAGTCGCTCAGTCGTGTCCAACTCTTTGGGACCCTATGGACTGTAGCCTACCAGGCTCCTCTGTTCCTGGCCATTCTCCAGGCAAGAATACTGCAGTGGGTTGCCATTTCCTTCATCAGGGGATCTTTCCGACCCAGGGATCGAAGCCGGGTCTCCCACATTGCAGGCAGACTCTTTACCCTCTGAGCTACCAGGGAAGTCCATTTACTGCTTTATCCCAGCTGAGTCACACCAGTTTGATTTTTTTTCACTCCCTACCCCTCTGCTTGCTTTCTTTCTTTTGTCTAGGCCATGAGGCTTGCAGTCTCCTCGACCAGGCATTGAACCCATGCCCCTAGAGTGGAAGCACTGAGTCTTAACCACTGGACTTCTGGTGCAGTGCCACCTCTAGTTTTTTTCTGATGATTTTTCCGCGAAGAAGAAGCTGTTGGGAAATCAGAGACGAAACTTCAAAGTTCTATTTCTCTCTGACTTAGAAGCAAACTGGACCCGCAAGTATCTCACACCGGCGGAAGGATACTGGGCTAAACAAGGGCCAGGAGGTTCGCTCAGGTAGACGCTAGGGGGCGGGACTTAACAGAAGCGAGGGGGCGGGGCTAACAACTTCGAGTGCGGGAAAGGCAGTGGGACGCCGCTCGGCTGTTCTGGAAGGCGACAATTGGGTGAGGAGGCAAGTGACATAATAGCCGCGCGCTCACGGGTTCTGACGGTGGCCGTCGCGTCTGCGTACGGGGAGCTGGTTGCCGCAGCGGCCGCCTGGAATTGTGGGGATTGTGTCTGCCCCTGGGCTGCCGGGCGGGAAGCCGAAGGTAGGGGCAGTAAGGCCACCCGGCCCTGGGCCTGGGCTGGAGGCTCAGGGCGCTGCTCCGGTCTCTACCCGCCAGCGGCCCTGGCGCCTTCCCAGCACTGTTCGGGGTCCCTACACATCCCACCAGGGTCTCTGAAGCGGGACGTGTAAGTGGGCTCTGGACTCTTCACTAGTTTCTGCAGACTTGGCCTCTCAGCCCAATGCTGCCTTCCCTATCCTTCCCACTCAAAACGTCTCCAGGATACCTGCTTGAATGCCAGGAGATGAGGCAGTGGGGGTCCGAGACAGGCTTTTGGCTTCTCATTTGTTTTAGTTTCCTTCCCTATTCTCTTCTCCCGGTCTCAGTTTCTTCATTTGTCCACATGCTCCAGCGTTGACATTCTGGTGTCTCTTCACCATATGGAATTGAACGCCACTCACGTTGTATTTCCACTTCGATCTTGTGTTTTCCTTTGCCCTAGGTAGATAAAATACTTGCCTGTAAAGTCGGAGTTAGAAACTTTGTGTTTAAAATCACCAGAAGGTTGTGCCTATCCCTGGTGTGTTTCAAATCACTCAGAGGGTTTTGTTTATCTCTGGGCATTATTTTCAGGCATTTTGGATAAAGTGAGGCATGGGTACTTGCAGTTCTCCCCAGGTGGTTCTGATTCAGGTGGTCCCAAAATCCTCGCTTTGACATTCTCTGCTACAGAAAGCAATAGAAAATCATTTAAACTATGAGCCACATGTGGGAAAAACAAGGTAATCAGGAAATACCCAGCACCTGCGAGGTAGGGGGGGTGGGGTGTGTGTGGGTGTGGGGGGGGGGGTTCCTTTGCACTAGAGGAGCTAGAGGGTTGTAATATATGATTCATATGTAAGATTAGTTTTTTAAATAAATATTTTTAAATACTTGGCCTCGAATTCAATAAATAAAACAATTAAATTTTGGGGGGATTTAGGAAGTTAGATTAAACCTAGACTAGGTAAGCAGGAAAAGAATGAATCCTTCATATTTGCCAAGAGAATAAATTAATATTTAAAACAATGTTTGTTTAGACAGTGTGAAAGATGTGTTTTGTACCTGTGTGTCTTTTTAGCTCTCAACCCACCCGAGTTTCTTTTCCGATAAAATTATAGCCAGATTTGGAGATTGGATAGGATTTTGATGGGAGCTAGGACAGGATATCAGGATTGATATTTGTGTGGAATGGATCAGGATTGGTCTGTGGCTTCAGTTGAGAACTTGGTCCTTGGGCTTTTTTCTGAATGGAATTAAATTTTTTTTTTTACTTACTTTTGACTGTGTTTGGTTTTCATTGCCGCATGGGCTTTTTCTCTAGTTACGGAGAGTGGGGGCTGCTTTCTAGTTGTGGCGCGCAGACTTCTCATTGCTGTGGCTTGTTGTGGAGCAGGAACTCTAGGCGCTTGGACTTAAGTAGTTGAGGCACGTGGGTCTAGAACACAGCCTTAGTAGTTATGGTGCACTTGGGCTTAGTTGCCCTGCAGCAGGTAGGATCTTCCTGGACCGGGGATGGAACTCATATCTCCTGCATTAGCTGCTGGATTCTTTACCACTGAGCCACTAGGGAAGTCCGGCCCTTGGGTTTTTAAGGTGTTGCCATATCAGACTTATTTTTACTGTTCTTTTGGCTGTTTAGTGGACTTAATCTGCAGATTAATACATGTGCTGTTCAGATGAAATTGACAATAGACAAGACTTACTGCCCCCATTTTACAGATGGTGAGAATGGGTAGTATGTTAGTAGAGATGTGGTAGCCCAGGAATGAGCTTTGTCCTCTGATTCCTGCTCTCTTCCTCTTGCCTGATGTCTTTGAATGCCAGCTATTACTTTTCTGTAGAGGCCAATTTTGAGCCCTGGTGTGTTTCAGTGACAGGAGAAAAGAATAATTAAAAAACTGCAAAGTAACAAAATGGCTTTAAAATAAGCATGTGTGTGTGAAGTCGCTCAGTCCTGTCCAACTCTTTGGGACCCCATGGACTGTAGCCCACCAGGCTCCTCTGTCAATGGGATTCTCCAGGCAAGAATACTGGAGTGGGTTGCCATTTCCTTCTCCAGGGGATCTTTCCAGCCCAGGGATCGAACCCAGGTCTCCTGCATTGCAGGCAGACACTTTATCCTCTGAGCCACTAGGGAAGTCTTAAAATAAGCATGCCAGAACTTAATTCTCAGTGAGTATTGTTCTCTTTTAGAATGGCATGTGTAAGTGGTGGGGGTTGAGGGTGATATCCTGATAATGGCCTTTTGTTTTTTTCTTTTTTGCCTCCATACTCAGCTTGTGGGATCTTAGTTTACCAACTAGGAATCAAACCTGCATCGGAAGTGTAGAGTCTTAATCACTGGACCTCCAGGGAAGTCCCATTAAAAATTTTTGTTTTTTATATGGCCTTTGTACAAAATAGTTTTGAAAATCCATCTTGAAATTGTCAGAGATGTTTTTGAACCATATGAGAGATCAGTTTCACTAATACATGACACCATACAGTTGCTGCTGTTCTTTTTTTTGTTTTTAAACTACAAATGGCATGGTTAGGCAACCTGTCATGTGACCTCAGATGAATTAACAGTTCATTTGAAGTGGACCTAGTGGAAATGTGAGGTTTTTTCCTTTTTGGATGGGGGTGAGCATGTTGCATGGCTTGTGGGATCTTAGTTCCCCACGAGGGATTAAACCTGGGCCCTCGGCCGTGAAAGCATGGAGTCCTCCCCACTGGACTGTTAGGGAATTCCCTGAACATGAGTTTTGATTCTGAGTCTATCACTTATTAGCAGTATGACCTCTAACAAGTTATTTCACTTCTGAGGCTTGGTTTTCTAGTGGATAAAAATGGGAATAATACTTTGAAGAGTGGTTAAATGAGGTAGTGCATATGAAGCTTTCGGGACACAGGAATGCAGTAACTGTTTGCATCCTCAATAAAGATTTGCTATTAATGAAAATATTAAGAAAGACAAGAGTTTGTAAAAGCAAGTTGTACATTTTTCCAAATAGGCGGATGCCTTCTAATTGTCATTTCATTATGTTTGTAGATTCATGCTCTGACCTTCTCATCCTGCCTTCTTTTTTTTTTCATTCATTTTCTATCCTTTCCTGAGTGACACTGTGCTGTGGAGGCTGTCTGCCAGTCTCTTGGAGTAAGCCTCTTTTCACGAGAGCTAATCTGAACATTCTTACAATGCCAGCCCCTTGGTTGTGGATTCCTGGGGATTTTTTTTGTGGGGCCTCAGCTGGTGTTTGGATCACGCTCTGTAGCACAGTCATCTCTAACTCCTGGATTTGGAGTCAGTTTGGAGACCTGTTCTTGTGAGCTAATCTTTTCTCTTTCTGAGCGAGGATGAATGCTTTATCCTTCTCTGAGTAGGCTTTAAGCTGCAAGTCTTAGTCTTCTGCAATATACAGCTTCTTACTTTAATTATATGTGGTGTAAGGAAGGAATATCCTTCCCTTTTCTTCATTTACTTCCACCAAGGGTTTTACTGCCAAGTAGGGACGAAGGATAGCTGGTTGTCATTCAGGTGAGGTGGTGGGTGACCCCTGATGACCACCTTCAACAATAATTGAATTTGTCTTTGGAATAAAAACCTCATAAAAGAGGGAAGCTACTCAGGACATATGTGGAGAACCTGTCAGAATTTCCCTGATTTGTGAAGAGTTTACACCTGGCATCCTCACTTGTGCAATTTTCTACCTTGGAGACAGAATCCAGAAGCAACTGAACTATATTTAGCCCAGACTGATGGACAAGGGTGTGGTTGTGTTGGCTGGTCATATCTGCCCTCATTCTCCTAATAGGGTCCTAGGAACAATTTGAGGCCTTGAGAAGTAACTTAGTCCATTATGGGCTGCTATAATAGAACACCGTAGATTGGGTGGTTTAAATAACACACACTTATTTCCTGCAGTTCTGGAGGCTGGAAGTGAAAGATTAGGGTGCCAGTATGATCAGGTTCTTTTGGAAACTGGGTTGTCCCTTTGGACATCTAATCCGATGTCTCTCAACTTTTTGTTCATTAGCACCTTTTGAGACATTTTTTCCCCTAACTGCCCCTTTGCCTCCAATCAATGGAATTTTAATACAACAAATATACTGTGTATCTGTTTATGTTCTCTGGCCCTTTGGGCCACAAACTGTTGTAATATCTAAGATTTTTTTTCTTCCTCAGGAATCAATTTTCACCCCTTGGGGGGTGATTTTGCCTCATTGAGAATGCATGGTCTTATCCTATATTGTCTCACTAATATAGTCATCAAGGCTCATTTTTTTAACTTTTTATTTTTTATTGGAATATAGCCAGTTAATGGCGGAGAAGGCAGTGGCAACCCACTCCAGTACTCTTGCCTGGAGGATCCCATGGACGGAGGGGCCTGGTGGGCTGCAGTCCATGGGGTCGCTGGGAGTCGGACACGACTGAGCAACTTCACTTTCATGCATTGGAGAAGGAAATGGCAACCCACTCCAGTGTTCTTGCCTGGAGAATCCCAGGGAAGAGGGAGCCTGGTGGGCTACTGTCTATGGGGTCGCACAGAGTTGGACACGACTGAAGCGACTTAGCAGCAGCAGTAGCAGCGTATTTATTTTTTGCTTATTGCTATTCTTAATAATTCAGAGCAGAAGTTGTTTGTCCCTTACTGAAGTTATTCTGTATTGTCTGCTTCAAAGCCTAATGATTTTAAGGGAGTTGGAGAAGAAATGGAATATGAGTGGAGGTAGGAGGGATATTTTTATCTGGACTTTCCAAATAGGCCTGAATGAGTATATTCTTTACTGTTTTTATTTTCTTCCAAATCTTAAGAGTTTTCAGGTACTGCACTTGCCATTTGTTTCTCTAGTGTCTCCTTGGCCTTTATTTATCACAGCTGAGCACAGATGTTCTTGGACTGAAAATTGAGTAGTGTCTGTTCAGCCATGTCACATGTCAAATTCACAGAGAAATGGGAAGGGGTATGTTTCTGAGGTCTGCTTGCTGGCTATGTCTTGACTGAAAGCATTCTTGATTATGCCTTTTAATTACCACTTACTGTCATCACAGGTAGAAAAACATACAGCAGTCAGTGAATTGATCCATGTCTTGTCACTTTCCTTCTGCAAGTTGTCTGCCCTTTCTGTCTTGTGAGAGAGAGGAGTTCTAGAAACTGGAAGATGAGAAATGCATCCCAAAGGTCTGGTGAGGAAGACTGATGCCAGTGGACTTTTAAATGGATATGTCTTTACATTTGTGAATACTTTCATGCTTATGCCTCTTATCTCTGTGAGGCTCCCAAGGAGGTAGCATCCATCTGACCAAACTGTGGAAAACTAGCAGGCTTCAGTTCAGAGGAAGAAACATAAAGTAGGACAATCAATACAAACATTGATTGATCATGCTCTGAACCCAGGGAGTAGTAGACATTGGAAGCATAAGAGGCCAACTCCTTAGCAAGGAGTTTAATATTGATTTTGTGCCCCTCTGCATGTCTTACTCATGGGATTTGATTTAGATTATATTCACTCATGGGATTTGATTTCGATTATAGTCAGTCTAAATTCACATCATTTCTGTGCTGGAAGAGATCATCTTAGGAGGTCTTTATATCAATTTCATTGCAAACACCAGGATTGAGTCTGGTTCAGATTAAGGGATGGCTCTTTGTGGTTTCTTGGGTGAGTAAAGATTCAGAAGGTACCCTTCTAGTTCTGTCATCACCCATTGCTTCAGTTTTACTTTGATGGGTTCCTATTTTACTGATGAAATGAGCTTCAGGCATGTGAAATGGGCCATATACCTTTTTTAGGGCCACCAGCATATTAGTGGCAGAGCTGAGACTCAAGCCAGAGGGTTTGCAGAAGATGGCCATAGAAGTTGTTGGAATTATTTAGAACCTTGTAAAGATGCAAGATGTAATTGCAGTTAAAAATCCCTATGGAAGGAGAAGGCCCTGCCTCCATTGACCGCCTTGTTCATTATCTTACAGCTCTCACAGTTGAGGTTTTTGGGTGTCATGACGATTTTTCTCCTATTTGTAAGTGTTTGCTTTTGCTCTTACCTCAAGGAAATAGTGGAGAAGGCGATGGCACCCCACTCCAGTACTCTTGCCTGGAAAATCCCATGGACAGAGGAGCCTGGTAGGCTGCAGTCCTTGGGGTTGGGAAGAGTCGGATACAACTGAGCAACTTCCCTTTCACTTTTCACTTTGCTGCATTGGAGAAGGAAATGGCAACCCACTCCAGTGTTCTTGCCTGGAGTATCCCGGGGACTGGGGAGCCTGGTGGGCTGCCGTCTCTGGGGTCGCACAGAGTTGGACACGACTGAAGCAACTTAGCAGCAGCAGCAGCAAAGGAAATAGATTGAAGTTTCCACTTGTTTTAGAAACAATAAAGTAGTGCCCAGGCCAGACTGCTGTGTATTCTATAAAGAATAGAGCCAGTGAAGCAGTGGACCTTATTTTGTGACCCAAGCAAACCTTTAAAACACTTCTAAAAGAAAGAGTGAAGGAATGGATGGTATGTCACAGTGGTTTAAACCACTCAGGGGTCCAGTGTTCATAGCAGCATTATTTACAATAGCCAAGACGTGGAAGCAACAAGTGTCCCAATAATAGATGAATGGATAAAGTAGAAGTGGTATATATATTCAATGGAATACTACTCAGCCATAAAAAGGAATTAAATAATGGCATTTGCAGCAACATGGATGGATCTAGAGATTATCATACTAAATAAAGGAAATCAGATAAAGACAAATACCGTATAATATCACCTGTATGTGGAATCTAAAAGAAGTGATACAAATGAACTTATTTACAAAATGAAAACACAGAAATAGAAAATAAATTTATGTTTACCAAAGGGGAAAGGAGGGGAGGGATATATTAGTTTGGAATTAACAGGTATGCACTACTGTATATAAAATAGATGAACGATAAAATCTGCTGTATAGCACAGGGATCTATATTCAATATCTTGTAATAACCTATTAATATAATGGAGGGACTTCCTTGGCTGTCCATTGGTTAAGACTGTGCTTTCACTGCGAGGGGGCTTGGGTTCTATCCCTGGTTGGGGAACTAAGATGTTGCATGCCATGCATATATTATACAATATATATTCTTTGTGCTTAGTCTCTCAGTCATGCCCGACTCTTAGTGATTCCATGGACTGTAACCCACCAGGCTCCTCTGTCCATGGGGATTCTTCAGGCAAGAATACTGGAATGTTTTTCCATGCCCTCCTCCAGGGAATCTTCCCAATCCTGGGATCGAACCCAGCTCTCCCACATTGCAGGCAGAATCTTTATCTGAGCCACCAGGGAAGCCCATATTCTTTATATATATCTTTATAGTATATATTTATATATATTCTTTATATATACTCTAATATATATAAATTATATATAATATATATAAACTATATATAAAGTACATATATATACTATATATTCTTACTTTATACTCTATATTATAAAGCATATAATGAATATACTTTATATGTTATATATTTATATGTATAATATAAATATGTATTCTTTATATATGTATATATTCTTTATCTGAATCACTGCTATATACCTGAAACTAACACAGCATTGTAAATTAACTATTGTTGTTGTTTGTTTAGTCTCTAAGTAGTGTCTGACTCTTTGCGACTCCATGGATTTCTTCATGCCAGGCTTCCCTGTCCTTCACTATCTCCCAGAATTTGCTCAATTTCATGTTCATTGAGTCAGTGATGCTATCTATCTCATTCTCTGATGCTCTCTTCTCCTTTTGCCTTCAGTCTTTCCCAGCATCAGGGTCTTTTCCAGTGAGTCAACTCTTTGCATCAGGTGGCCAAAGTCCTTCCAATGAATATTCAGGGTTGATTTCCTTTAGGATTGACTAGTTTAATCTTGCTGTCCAAGGGACTCTCAGGAGTCTACTCCAGCACCGCAATTCACAAGCATCAGTCCTTAAGCACTCAGCCTTCTTTATGTCCAAACTGTCACATTCGTACATGACAACTGGAAAAACCATAGCTTTGACTAGACAGACTTTTGTTGGCAAAGTGATGTCCCTGCTTTTTAATATGCTGTCTGGGTTTGTTATAGCTTTTCTTCCAAGGAGCAAGTGTCTTTTAATTTTTTGGCTGCAATCATCATAAGCAGTGATTTTGGAACCCAAGAAAATAATATGTCACTGCTTCCACTTTTCCCCCTTCTATTGCCCATGAATTAATGGGACTGGATGCCATGATCTTAGTTTTTTGAATACTGAGTTTTAAGCCAGCTTTTTCACTCTCTTCTCTGAGCCTCATCAAGAGGCTCTTTAGTTCCTCTTCACTTTCTGCCATTAGAGTGGTATCATTTGCATATCTGAAGTTGTTGATATTTCTCCTGGCAATCTTGATTCCAGCTTGTGATTCATCCAGCCCAGCATTTCACATGATGTACTCTGCATATAAGTTAAATAAACAGAGTGACAGTATGCAGCCTTGTCCTCAATTTTGAACCAGTCAGTAGTTCCATGTAAGGTTCTAACTTTTGCTTCTTGACCTGCATACAGGTTTCTCAGTCTGATATTCCCACCTCCTTAAGAATTTTCCACAGTTTTTTGGGATCCACACAGTCAAAGGCTTTAGCGTAGTCAATGAAGCAGAAGTAGATATTTTCCTGCAGTTCTCTTGCTTTTTCTATGATCCAGTGGATGCTTGGCATTTGATCTCTGGTTCCTCTGCCTTTTCTAAATCCAGCTTCTACATCTGGAGGTTCTTGGTTCACGTACTGTTGAAGCCTAGCTTGAAGGATTTTGACCTTGCTGCTGCTAAGTCATGTCAGTCGTGTCCAACTCTGTGTGACGCCACAGACGGTACCCAACAGGCTCCTCCCTCCCTGGGATTCTCCAGGCAAGAACACTAGAGTGGGTTGCCATTTCCTTCTCCAGTGCATGAAAGTGAAGTCACTCAGTCATGTCCGACTCCCAGCAACCCCATGGACTGCAGCCCACCATGCTCCTCCATCCATGAGATTATCCAGGCAAGAGTACTGGAGTGGGTTGCCATTGCCTTCTCCTAGCATGTGAAATGAGCACAATTATACAGTAATTTGAACCTTCTTTGGCATTGCCTTTCTTTGGAATTGGAATGAAAACTGACCTTTTCCAGTCCTGTGGCCACTGCTGAGTTTCCCGAATTTGCTGACATACTGAGTGCAGCACTTTAACAACATCATCTTTTAGGATTTGAAGTATCTCAGCTGGAATTCCATCACCTCCACTATCTTTGTTTGTAGTAATGCTTTCTAAGGCCCACTTGACGTTACATTCCAGAATGTCTGGCTCTAGGTGAGTGACCATACTATTGTGGTTATCCAGGTCATTAAGACCTTTTTTATGTAGTTTTTCTGTGACTTTACATTCCAGAATGTCTGGCTGACATTATGGCTGACTGACCATAGTATTGTGGTTATCCAGGTCATTAAGACCTTTTTTATGTAGTTTTTCTATATATTCTTGCCATGTCTTCTTAATCTCTTCTGCTTCTGTTAGGTCCTTACCATTTCTGTCTTTTATTATGCCCGTCCTTGCATGAAATGTTCCCTTGATATCTCCAATTTTCTTAAAGAGATCTCTAGTCTTTCCCATTCCGTTGTTTTCCTCTGCTTCTTTGCATTGTTCGTTTAAGAAGGCCTTCTTATCTCTCCTTGGCTATTCTCTGGAACTTTGCATTCAGTTGGGTTTATCTTTCCCTTTCTCCCTTTCTTTTCACTTCTCTTCTTTCGTCAGCTATTTGTAAAGCCTCCTCAGTCAACCCTTCATAGATCTCAGTGTTGTCATGGTGAAGGGACTTGCATAACTCGATGAAACTATATGACATGCTGTGCAGGGCCACCCAAGATGGACGGTCATAGTGGAGAGTTCTGACAAAACGTAATCTTCTGGAGGCAGGAATGGCAAGCCAATCCAGTGTTCTTGCTGAGAGAACCCCATAAACAGTGTGAAAAAGCTAAGATATAAGACACCAGCAGATGACCTCCCCCCACCCAGGTCAGAAGGTGTCCAATATGCTACTGGGGAGCTACAATTTAAAAAAAGCCCCACTCATGGATCAGCTCATTTGGTTTCTTAATCTTCTATTGTTAGATTTCAGATTGTTAATAAGATGCTTACTTTCTCTAAGCTTTGATTTCATGATCTGTAGAATGGGAATAGTAATACCTCCTTTTGTAGCTGTCTTGAGAATTGAGAATTGTAGAAAGTACATTCACGGGCACAGTGTAAGTGCTCTGTATATTATTATCGATAATGACAGCAACAGCAGTTTCCAGTTCCTGACCCGGTTAGAGGATAAACTATGCTGACTGTTCAAGTGTGATCTTAACCATCACATCATTGTCTTTGTTGGCTGGTTTATTATTCCTGTCAGTCACATTGATCATGCTCATGCTAAATAACTAAAAGTTGTGAACAGCAAAGGACTTTGCAGCTTCTTTGCCACCTCCATCCTTATTCGGCTTAGTTCTCGCCTTTTTGAGGCTCTCTCTACTGGCTACCCCAGTCAAGGGGCATCTGACATGGTGATTTTAATGAATCAGGGCTGGCTGGTCCAGAGCCTGACTACAGCCCACTGAGACAATGTGTTCTCCTTGTCTCTGGCCTTCTCCTTTTCGGCCAGACATGAAGCAATTAGCTCATTAAGGGAA
This sequence comes from Bos javanicus, assembly GCF_032452875.1. Classification (NCBI taxonomy): domain Eukaryota; kingdom Metazoa; phylum Chordata; class Mammalia; order Artiodactyla; family Bovidae; genus Bos; species Bos javanicus. Next base: position 50,032,318 of record NC_083874.1, on the reverse strand, counting down.
CTTTGACTTCTGTCACGGCTTTTTTCTGATTTGTATGCTCATTCCTGGCCTTGTGTGAGGTCAGAGAGGCATAGTCAATTACACTGACCTGGATTTTGTGCTCAAGTTGTCTCTCTTTTGCTTTGAGATTTGCAACTGGTTCAGCAGTGGGAGTGAAGTGAGGGAAAAGCCCCTGAAGCTACTAACCAGCCCCACCCCCATTGTACTGATTTCAAGCTGAGTTTTAAAAAATTCTGACATGATCATAACGATTGCCTGTGCCTTACTTCTGAATGAAACAAATAGGGTTAAACCTCATTATTTAGGGGCAAGACCAGTCTGCATAGGTAGAAAAACAGAAATCAAGGAGTGTTTTCATGAATTCAGTTCAGTTCAGTCACGTCCGACTCTTTGCAACCCCATGAATCGCAGCACGCCAGGCCTCCCTGTCCATCATCAACTCCCAGAGTTCACCCAGACTCACGTCCATCGAGTCAGTGATGCCATCCAGCCATCTCATCCTCTGCCATCCCCTTCTCCTCCTGCCCCCAATCCCTCCCAGCCTCAGAGTCTTTTCCAATGAGTCAGCTCTTCACATGAGGTGGCCAAAGTACTGAAGTTTCAGCTTTAGCATCAGTCCTTCCAATGAACACCCAGGGCTGATCTCCTTCAGAATGGACTGGTTGGATCTCCTTGCAGTCCAAGGGACTCTCAAGAGTCTTCTCCAACACCACAGTTCAAAAGCATCAATTCTTCGGCGCTCAGCCTTCTTCACAGTCCAACTTTCACATCCATACATGACCACAGGAAAAACCATGGCCTTGACTAGATGGACCTTTTTTGGCAAAGTAATGTCTCTGCTTTTTAATATGCTATCCAGGTTGGTCATAACTTTCCTTCCAAGGAGTAAGCATCTTTTAATTTCATGGCTGCAGTCATCATCTGCAGTGATTTTTGAGCCCCCAAAAATAAAGTCTGACACTGTTTCCACTGTTTCCCCATCTATTTCCCATGAAGTGATGGGACCGGATGCCATGATCTTCGTTTTCTGAATGTTAAGCTTTAAGCCAACTTTTTCACTCTCCACTTTCACTTTCAATTGCTGTATGGCAAAAACTATCACAATATTATAAAGTAATTATCCTCCAATTAAAGCAAATAAATAATCCTGACTACCACACACACACACACACACACACACACACACACAATGTTTTCAGAAATGCCATTGTCTTAAAATTTGGGGCAGGCTTCTGCTGTGTCTTTCTCATCTTGTCTTACTGCTTCCTCTGTTTCCTGGAACTGCACCTGAGTGTTTTTTTTAATAAACTTTTTATTTTGTATTGAGGTATAGCTGATTAACAATGTTGTGATAATTTCAGGTGAAAGTGAAGTGAAACTGGAGTCGCTCAGTTGTGTCCGACTCTTTGCGACCCATGGACTGTAGCCTATCAGGCTCCTCAGTTCATGGGATTTTCCAGGCAAGAGTACTGGAGTGGGTTGCCATTTTCTTCTCCACGGGATCTTCCCGACCCAGGGATTGAACCCAGGTCTCCTGCATTGCGGGCAGACACTTTACCTTCTGAGCCACCAGGGAGGTATTCAGCGATATATATACGTGTATCCATTTCCCCCCATGCACCTGGCTTTTTATAGGAGTCTCAGCTTCTCCTTTGGCTCCCTCCAGGACATTGTGTACCACTGGCGTTAGGATCTTCCTAAATACATTTCTGATTGGAGAACGCTCCTTTAGAAGATTTCAGTGGCACCTACTGGCTTCTAAATAAATTCCCTATGTATCAGTTGTCCTGGTGTTCATGCCTGTCACAGTGTATCCCTGTCCTATCACTTTAATTAGATCCTCTGTCATTACATAGGAGTACTGCTTGCTCCTGATACACTGATCCATGTGGTCCTCGAAGCATTCTGCATGTTTGTCTCAGCCAGTTGTTTTGTCTGGAGTACTCTCTCTTTAGTTTCCTACTTTATTCTGCAGATCCACCTTCTTGGGCCTTGCTAATACCTCCTCATCTGTATCTCCATAGCAACACTTTGATTATAGAATTCAGCATACTTTATCCTGGTTTGTTGTTCTGTCTCTCACTGTATGAGCTTCCCAAGGACATGGGCATACTTTATTTTGTCTCCAGTCTAATGCTGTGTAACATGGACACTATAAATACTTATTGTATGAGTGAATACATGAATGCCTGAGAAATGATTAGCAGTTCTGTTCAAATCCCAGTTCTTCCCAGAAACATTCCTTGATCCCTAATCACAGTGAGTCTGGCACACTCAACTCCCAGAGCCCTTTGTGTCTGAAACAGTCTGATTCTTTAGAGTCCGTCTTCCCACCTTGATTAGAAATTCTTGGAGGCCACAAATTGCATCCCTCATTTTTCTTTGTGTACCCAGCCCCCAGCACAATTCCTGGCATACAGAGGGTGTTTAATACACGCTTTTGAATCCAAGAGTCCAGCCATTTGGTCGGTCGCTGTGCCTACCAGTTGATCAGCCTTCTGTTACTCACTGGCCAGGGGTCTCCAACTTAGAGATATTCCCAGGGCCAGGTTGGAAACTGTGAGGCAACAAGAAATGCTGGGCTGTCAAGTTGGAGTGCTTAGGTACTCTGTGGGGAACAGCTACTTCTCAGTCCATTTTTGCCACAGGTGAGTATGGCTTTAGTGGCCTCCTCAGCTCATATTACAAGAGAAGCTAGAAATTCAGATTCTAATATGATATCTGCAAGGACTACCAAAGTGCATGTGTGGTCCAGATTTGACCTCTTCCTATCCTTTTGTGGCCTTTGGGTTGAGGCTGAAATTTCCCAGCCACAAATTTTCTTTGTGGAAGAAGAAAGGGAGGGGAGATCATAAACTGAGGGAGCTTTTTAGGGAGTTTTGGTGAAAACCTAGCTTTGATTGAGAGTATCCTGTAATTTTCTATGGGTAGTGACTTACTCTCTTGGGCTGAGTGCTATAGAGACCATGTATGGTTTGGGCTTCATCCTCTTGTATTCCCTAGAAAGATGGTGTCCTATGGACTTTTGTGATTTTTGCTCTTTTTGTCCAGCCTCAGTTGAGACAGCCTCTGTCGATTTCTAAGGGCCTGGTGGTCAGGCTGGTACAGAGACCATTCCTGTTAAAGGCTTCCCTGAGGAGGGATTCTGGATGAGCAAGTACAACCAAAAGTGAAATATACTGAACAAAATCAACGCCTAAATGTCAGCCAAGGGGCAAAGCAGTATAATAGCCGGAAGGAAATCTGTACCTCTGTGGAACCTCTTGCAGGGCCATATCGTATCCCCTGGCTGTCCTGTTCTTTGCATAGTCTCTAAGGGCGGTGCTTACTGCTTGGTATTACTTCTGGGTCTGAAAGTGTTGCCACCAGTGGTCTCCCCATCTGTGGCAGAAAGTAGGTGATGGAATATCTGGAAGAATACATGGGAAACTGAAAAGAGTGGTTGTCTTTGGTGAGAGCCCCTGCGTGGCTGGAGAATGGGAGAAGAAGGGAGGCTGACTTTTCACTGTGTACTTTTGTGTGCTTTCTCTGATCTGAACTATGCACATATATTATTTTTTAGTGTACCTGAGCAAACCCAAATGTGAGCTCCTTTTCAGATTCTCTGTTGTCACTTTCTTCCTGAAGCATGTGTTTCTCTGTAAACACCTGGACCCGGTCCCTGTAGACTGTCTCTCAGAGGTGGCAGCCTCACCCCTCTGTTCTGCAGAAGTCTTTTAGGGTTTTTCACTTAGGGGTCTTTAGAATGACAGTCAGGCTTAAAGTATGTTCAACATTTTACTATTTTTAAAGGGCTTTCAGATAACATTATTTTATCCGATCCTTAAAACATTCTCGCTTTCTTGAGGTTTGGAGAATCTAAGTGACTTACTTGGGGCCATACAGCTGGTCAGGATAGAGCTGTGGCTGATCTGGGTAGCCATACTTCACATTCGTGCACCTCGCTCTAAGTTCTTATGGCAGTTAAGTTGTCTTCTCTTTTTGGAATTCCCTTAGTGATTTCCGGAGATGTTTCAGTTAGGGCAGGGGTGGAGCTGTGGAGTTTTCTCTTCTTTCCTCTTTCTAGTCTTTCCCTCTTTAGGACTCTCAGTTACAAAGACCTGTATTTTCTGGGAAAAAAGGAGTCAAAAGTAGGTTTCTCCATTTTCTATGTAGGGTGAATTAAGGCTTCATACGGGCAGTACTTTTTAGGGAAGCTTGAATTGACAGTCTGGTTTCCTATTCTTTGCTGAATATTATTGCTGCTATTAGGCAGAGGGCTGTGTTTCCAGGTTACAAATCTTTTTAGCAAAGAAGTAAATGTGGAATAGAATTGGAAGGACCCATGTAGTCCTTGGATATAATTTAATGCTCCACATCCCAGAGAGAGTAAACATTGTAAAGTGTGCAAGATGGGTTTGGATTAATATCCTGACAACATATGGTTTGGCATGTAGGGCACTCCTGGGAGACCCTCCTCACTGTACACAGCCCGCCTTTGCTGGGTGGCCCCTTTCCACAGGTCTTCCCAGCAGCTGTTATGCACCTGGGTAAATTGTCAGCTTCCCTAAGCACTGAAAAAAATTTTTTAGCTGATGAAAGCCCTCATACAGGAGGCAAAATAAACAGACAACCTGAGAGACAGTGTGTTCTAGTACTTCTTAGTTTCCCCTCAGTTTGTCCAGGGTGTTCACTTCCTTTAGAAACACTGGCTGATCATCATCACTGGGCTCTTCAGAATACAATATTGAAAATCATCTTACCTTTCCCACTCTGTTTCCCCTGGAGTCATGGTGTGGAAAGTCTCTGGAAGCTCCAGAGAGGCAGTGAGCACCATGGAAGGAAGTCTCAACTATTCCTAAGCATTAAGCAGAAATCTTTGACATTTTACTTTTTCTATTCTTACTTAAATCAGAATTAGGTTGCCATCAAAGAGGATTCTGTGCATTAATGACACCACTCAGAGTGGGGGAGGCTCCTGGTACCTCCTTTGCAGTATCTGAAGAGAACTTGTTGGGGGCATGCAGAGATCATGCTCAGGTTATCTTTTCCTCACCTAGCCCTAACCTGTGCTGTGCCAAAGAGAGTTGTCATAGAGATATATACCAGCTAATGGCTTAGTCAAGGCCTCATTGGTTGGCAGCTTTGTAGGTCTGGAAACTCAGCTAGTTCATCCAGGTTTAAGTCCCAGTGGGGACGTAAAGCATGTGAAATTCCTAAGCATGTGAAATTCATGGGACCATCGAGCTACAGTCCCAGCTAACTAATTAACTCTAAGAAGCATGATTACCAAGTTGACTTGTGAGGACAGGTAGGAGCATTGTCTCCACCACAGGAAAGGTGAGCTGGGAGCCAAGTCAGCTCTGGAGGAAGTCAAGGTGAAGTATGGTGGAAAGTTCTTGTCTATAGATCAGTATACCCAAATTCAAACCATATACTAGCTGTGAGACATCTGAGATGAGTTATTTAACTTCTGCTCCTATTTCTTCATTTGTAACCAACCCCTAGTGGCCACCTCCCCTCCTCGCCGACTTCCTCTGGATTTTCAGATATGTATGTAGTAAGCACTCAGTAAAGACTGTCTTATTTATTTCCCTGTCTCCTTCCCTCTGCTCTTCTTTCCTTCCAGCCTTGTTCTTCTAGGGCTATGTCTATATTCTGACCAAAATACACTCGTTGGTCTTTTAGGGCACCAGGGATGCGTTGGCGAGAGATTCAGTACTTTGATTTTCTAGCTTCCCTTTTATGTATCCTTTGCAGATCAGTCTTTCTTTTACCAAAGGTTACAGTAGGAACAATTAGATTCTAACTCTTCTGTCTGTTTCAACCTAATAAGTCTTCTGGTTACCATTGAATCTATAGTTCTTGCCAAGCACCCACTATGGGTTAGGTACTGCTTGGCCATGAGAATATAGTGGTGAGTGAGACAGAAACACCTTTCCAAACCCCTTCCTCAGATGGGTTACTTCTGTGGATGACTGGTCTTGTGCATATTTTTGTTGCTTCATCCTAATTTCCTTTGGAGAGGGCAGTCTTCTCCCTCGACCTAGGGGACAGTGCCCCTTTGTGTTGCCTGGGCCTTGCCTGCTGGCTTGCTTGCTCCTAAGTGATGAGCGTAGCAAGCTGAGGCTGAAGGAGAAAGCCCTGTGGGCTATTACTGCCTCGGCCACACATGTCCCAAAGGCTTGCGCTTGGCACTCCTGAATGTTCCTTTTCTCCCTACACACAGATTATAGTGTTCATGGATAATTTAAATTCAAATAACCTTCCGTCTCCTCTCCTCCTTAAAAAAAAGAGCCCTGTGTATTACAGGTTAGAGAACAAAGACAGGCAGCCTGGGTCTCCTGGTAGGGTTTGTTATATCATGTTTTTTGTGCAGCCTGGCTATGGGTTGCCTTTTCTTTAATAAGGCTAATGTGTAATTCAGGCATACTGATATTCTGCAGTCATAGAATCTCACGTCTTTCTCTACCTTGTTTGTCATGTATAGTGTGACATATAGTCACACACACACACACACACACACACACACACACACGGTGTGTTAGGGGCTTTGACTGACAGCAAGTGGAACTTGGTTCTTCACTTTGGACTAACATGGTGCATCCTGGCCCTTAGTGGTTCCTGCATAAAGAAATAAAGAATGCCCAGTAGCCAGGTTGATGGACTTCTTAGCTTCAAAATAGGGGCCTGAAGATAGCTCTCTGTTCCCTCTTCCTCTTTCTGTTGCCAGTATGCCAGCAGTTGCCAGGAAGTGTATACAGGGAGCAGGCAGAATGGCTCTCTGGGAACCATTTATTTGAGAGGCCCCAGTGGAGAAGTGCATTTTCCTCTCCTCCTCCTCTTGCTGTGGTATGTAGCATTGTGACTTGGTACTGCTTGTCCCTCTGCAGTACTGAGGCCTGTTTGTGACTCCTCTGGCCCTGTAGGGATTTTTAGCAATAAATTGCTTGCTGCTTGGTGTTTCCCCCAAACTCAATCACCTTTCCAGGGATTGGGGAGTGTGTCAACAATTAGGGACCTAGCAGAGCCTCTGTTTCTTATACTGTGACCACTGGAAATATAGTGGTTGAGCCTATGTGAGCCATGCTTCCCACTGCTTCTGGGGTTGGGCTTCTGCAGTTGGATTTAGTGTTAAGAGTCACGCTAGAGGCTTGCTTGGAAAGTGGGAGCACTGAATAATTATTGCTTATGTACCAGTTAAACCTATCAGCCAACAGATGTCAAGTGCAGGAAGAAGTGCAATAATGTTATTGTAATGGCATAATAGTTATCATAATAATCAGCTGGCATAGCATTTGATAAGAGGCAGATCCTGTACTGAGTGCAAGGGAAGGGTTAACCTTCAACTACAGCACAGTGAATTGGTGCTTAACCTTGTAAGAGATGCCTTGTTGATGCAAGTGATTCAGGTACTGATTTGCTCCCCCCTCTCTCAGTAGCTAGAGGAGCTATGGAAACTTCAGCTGGGGTTGTCTGCCCTGCAGGTACTGTCTTTTTCATAGTGTGATGGAGCATACACCATTCTTTTGTTTAAGTTTTATCATCCTAGCACCCAGCAGCAATGGGTTTATTCCTATAGGTTCATTTGGAATTTTCAGAAAATCCAGCCTTATTTTCTTAGCTACAGTTGGTGAACTCTACTCCCTGCAGTGAACTGTGTTCCATACCTAGGGGTGGTGGTGTACCTCTTTTATGTGTACATACTAATTGTGGTGGGCTGTGCTTGCAGAAGATGGCCTCTCCTCATCCAGAGAGCTTTCTGGAACTGCATTCCCACGTGGTTAGAAAGGTGGCGGTGAAGGGGTGAGGAGCAGAACTGGGCTCATAGATGACCCACAAAGGCAGCACTGGGGTAGGAGAAAAGAGTGTTTGGATTCAGGCAGACCTGGCTTTGCTCCTGACCTTGCCACTCACTAGCTGTTGGAGAAGTTATTTAACTTTGCTGAGCCTCTGTCCCTGTCTTTGTGCTCATCTGTGTCTCATTCGTTCTTCACTAAGAGCCCTGTCTCTGAAGTAACTATCACTATGCCTGCCACTAAGTAGAGCTCAGTGAATGCTTCTGCTTCCCCCATCCCACCTGCCTATCCTAAAGAGTAGAAGTGCAGGGACAAGACCCTTCTGCTTTCAAAGGGAATTTTGGCCACAATTAGAGATTAACAGGTGAGTTTCTTCAGGCCCTGGTGTTGCTTCTCTGAACCACAACCTGTAGACCTCCTTTGGAGCTGACTCATCTGGAGGACTTTTGATATTTAATGTTTCGGCGCATCTCTGCTTTATCCAGGGAGTAAAACATGGGGTTTAAAAATCACTTTGGGGAGCGGTATCCCTACTCTTGCCTCAGTCCCCTGCCGCTGTGCTCCTTTCCCCTCTTTCGTTTGTGTGGGTCACTTGGGAGCACTGCCTGCCTTGGGAAGTGCTTGTTTCTTACAGAAGCTGCTCCTTCAGTCTCTTTACTGGGTAAAAGTTACTGTATGTCTCTTTTGGCTGCATCAGATGGCACGGGGGATCTTAGTTCCCTGAGGGAGGATTGAACCTGTGCCCCCAGCAGAGGAAGTGTGGAATTTTAATCACTGGACCACCAGAGAAGTCCCAGGGTTGCTGTATTTCTATATGCCTGGGCCTTTGCTGTGGACTTTTATTTTGGAAGCTTGGAGTACTCAGACAAGGTGATATCTTCTTAGACTATTTTTGGCTGTAGGCCAGCTTATCACTATGGCTACCACTCATTTGGAGAAAGGCAGGATACAGAAGGTAACTTTTGGAAGAAATTTGGGAAAGAGGAGGGGGAAGGGGAAGAATAGTTTGTTTTAAGGTCACAAGAGGAGAATAGCTTCTCTAAGCAGAACCATTTTGTTTTGGACAGAGCTTCATTTTCCTTCTCTCTGAATTTTTCTTTCAGTCAGTAGACACATTAATAGCCTCTGTTACATTCCAGACACTGTGGTTATCCCTTTTATATACTTATCACCAAGTCAGATACAGTTCCTGTTCAGACTGTTGATGAATATAGACATTAATCAAATTATAATCTCATACATAAATGTGAAATTATGATTATAATAGTGTGTGGAAAGAAAGGAATGTGGTACCATGAGAATATTTGACAGGAATTTGACTTGATCCTGGGTTTAAGAGGGTATCAGGGAAAGCTTTGTTAAGGGAGTGATTTTTGAGTTGTAAAGAACAAACGGATGTTTACTAAGCGAAGTGACATGAGGTTGAAGGGCATTCCCGGCTGAGGGCCTAACTTTTACAAAGCCTCCTGGGGGCACGGTGGGGAGGAAAGAAACGTGACTTCTGTGGGGAGCTGAAACAAAATGTGGCCAGAGCACAGAGAGTGAGAGGAGATAGGCACAGGGTCAGGTTGCAGAGGGTGGCAAGGACAGGCCTGTTCAGCATGGCATGGCATTTTGATTGTACTAGAAGAGCTGGGAGACCTTTGGAGGGTTGTTAGTTGCGGTGAGATGATTGAATTTGCAGTATGAACAGATCACTCTGTTAGCTGGTACATTAGATGCATTTTGATGAGAGTGAGAATGAAGATTAGAGGAGGAACATTACTATAATGCGTTGCTTTTTTTCCTTCAGTCAACTGAATGGTGATGTTGATACTGACCCCATGACACGTTGCCTTATTCCTCCTGAGTCAGGTCCTCTCTTCGTGCCTACCGTCAGTGTGTTGTTAGGGCCACCTGGTCATTCAGCAGACATGGTGGCTCAGAGTGTTGGCATTTGGCATTTTGTCATCTTCCCAGAAAGAGACCTGGAGGTTTCATGCCTGTCACTTGTTAACATGTGACAGCAACAACACACTTTGTAGCCTGTTGACTTGCCATCTCTATTGGCTGTCACTAACTGGGCAAGGCCTACGCCTTTCACCTTGGACCACCTAAGCCACTGACATGGGTACATTCCTGAAACGTGATGTGCCAAGTTAGCAAAGACAGCACCTGCGGTTTGTGTATTGCTCACTTCTGGTTGATACTGATGTGTACATGTTCTCTCTTGGCAGCAGCCAGTGTCTGGAGGGCTGGAAATGGGTTTTCGTCCTTCTTCCCACTGTGTCGCCAGGAAGACTGAGATGCAGGAGGGACCCGTGGTATCAGTGTCACATGCTGTCAGACCAAGTGTTAGACGCGTGGTAGGTGGTTCCAGACCCTAGATCAGAGCCTGTCCTCAGCAGTACTGTGGCCTTGGCCGCTGCTCCTCACTCACTCACTGGAAGGCCATGCTGCATATAGTGGTTAGGAGCATGACCCTTGGAATTGAGCAGACGTTAGCTGGAATCTCTGCTTAACTACTTATAAGCTGTGTGATCTCGGACAAGTTACTTCACTTCTGACCCATAGTTTTCTTACCTCTAACTGGGAGATAATGATAGATTTCTGCCTCACGGGGGAGTTGTTGTGAAGTATCAGTGAGAATGTATGAAAGGAATAAACAGTATGGTTTATTTGGCTGATTTTGTTAGTTTTGCATGTCTGGTATATGCTGGACTCCTTGCTGGGTGTGGCATAAAGATGTCCTGCCTTTGAGGTACTCAGTTTTGTGGTAACTTTTTCTGCTATTTGTCACCTTCTGTATGGTCATGCTTCAATAAAACATAGAGTCTCCTGGAGAGGATCCCGGTCAGATGCCCACTTGGTGATGCTTTGTCTTCCTGTGGGCCTCTTCCTCCTCCTGTGGTCCCTGGCCTCCAACATGCCTTGACTCCTGTTTGCTCCTGGCTTGGGGGTAGGAGCGATCCACTCTTGGTGGTGTAGCCCTGCTTCTTGTTGGGACTGCACCATCTGGAGCAGCCCCCTCTTTTTGTTGCCTTGTGAGTTTCCATTTCTGGTAGTGAACACATCCTTGGGCTCTTTTGTTTGTTTCTTAAAACAGTCTATTGTTGCTGCTACTCTTCCTTTGTGAAATGCTGTGTAAGGTGGTTGACATAAAAGAGACCATGAAAAGTAACCTGGGTTGTATTTTCTGTAAAGGTTTGTTCAGTACCAAATTGGGTAAAATAAAATACTCCCCAGTGGTCTTGGGGTTGGGGAGGGGAATGATCCTTGTAATGGGATTGTATTTGGTGGAGGTGTTGGGGAAAGTTAATTTGATTTATTTGATTTCCTGCAGGGGTGGAAGTGAGGGTAAGGGAAGGTCAGAGCCTTTCACATTCTCTGAATTGGAGCCTTTATTGGCTGAGGAGGCGAGGCATGTTGGTCTAGAGTGTCAGGGCTGGAGCGCAGGCCCTGACCTGTGCCCGCGCTTTCTTCCTCATTCATGGGAGTAGGGGCCACGATGAGTTCGTTTGCCCCTTCATTCACTCATCATTTAGTCAGCTGCGTGCACTGTGTTCTCCAGGAAGAAAGAGAGTTCCACTTCTGCTAATTGATAGTTCTTTGTCCCTGTCCTAGTGCTTCTGTGACACTTTCCTCATTTGAATAAGGTATACTGATACCCACCTACTGGGACAGTTAGGATGAAATGAGATAATGTGTATCATCGCCTGATGTGTGGTGGGTGCCCAGTGAGTGATGAGGGTTATAGTCCCTTCCAAGAACTCAGACCCCATCAAGTAGAGAAGCCAGAGGTTCTGAGAAAGGCTGGCCAAGGGCGCAGACCATTGAGAATGGATTTGGTTTGTTAGGGAAGGTTCATGGGGAAGATACTTGGAGTCAGGCCCCAATCTGTGTTCCTCTTTGGGGAATATGAGAAGCTGCTTCAGTTTGAAATGAAGTAGTAGTCAGAAGGTTTGTGTGGTTACCTGAAAGAACTGTTATTTTTCCCCTATCCCCCAAACAGAAAGGGGTTGGAATCATTAGAGCAAAGTGGCTGGGGGCCCTGGCTCTTTCTAGTCAGATTGACCTGGGTTCCAGCTGTGGATCTGCTTTGTACATGCTGTATGGTTTTGGGCAAGTCACTTGCCCTTTCTGAACTTCGGTGCCCTCATCTGTAAAGTGGAAATGACGATATCTACTCATAGTGTTGGTTGAGGATTGAATAAAAATAATGCATGTAAAGCAGTTAGCAAAGTGCCCTTGACGTAGTACATATTCAGTGACTTGTATATCTCTTGGGAAATGAAACTCTTCAAAATTTCTGGGGCCAGGTAAACTTTTTGTAAAGTCAGTCTATATCCTGGAATAAGTTACCGGCTTTCCGCAGTAAGTTCTTGAGAACGTAGCTCCCCTGCCTTCAGTTTCTGTTGGCTTACCATCGTACTGAGAATTACATCCAAACTCCCTACCCTACTTATTGGCCTTTACCGAGCAGATCTCCCTCTGCCTGAATTGGCAGCCACATTTCCTGCACTCTCCCCCTCATTCTCTGTGTTCTGGCCTCTCTAGCATTTCTGCTCCTCACGTAGAGGACCTTTGCTCCCTTTGTACCCTCTGGCTGGAATACTCTTCCCTCGTGTTCTCTCCATTGACTCCTTGTCATTCAGATCTCAGTTCTGCTGTTACTTAAGAGAGAGGCCCTTCCATTTGTTTGGTATTAAGTAACTTCTCACATCATGGTAACAAAGGTATCTGATATTTTTCTCGTTTTCTTCTTGTTGACTGTCTGTTTCCCTCCACCAGAATGTAAGTTTGTTGTTGTTCAGTTGCTCAGTTGTGTCCGACTCTGAGACCCCGTGGACAGCAGCATGCCAGGCTTTCCTGTCCTTCACCATCTTCTGGGGCTTGCTCAAACTCATGTCCGTTGAGGGGTGGTATCCAACCATCTGGTCCTCTGTCATCCCTTTCTCCTCCTGCCTTCAATCTTTCTCGGAATCAGGGTCTTTTCTAATGAGGCGGCTCTGCGTCAGGTGGGCAAAGTATTGGAGCTTCAGTTTCAGCGTCAGTCCTTATAATGAATGTTCGGGATTGATTTCCTTTAAGATGGACTGGTTGGATCTCCTTGCAGTCCAAAGGACTCTCAAGAGTGTTCTCCAATACCACAGTTCAAAAGGATCAATTCTTTGGCGCTCAGCCTTCTTTATGGTCCAACTCATATATCCATACATGACTACTGAAAAAACCATAGCTTTGACTATATGGACCTTTGTGAGCAAAGTAATGTCTCTGCTTTTTAATACACTGTCTAGGTTGGTCATAGCTTTTCTTACAAGAAGCAAGCATCTTTTAATTTCATGGCTGCAGTCACCATCTGCAGTGATTTTGGAGCCCAAAAAAACAAAGTCTGACATTGTTTACACTGTTTCCCCATCTATTTCCCATGAAGTGATGGGACCAGATGCCATGATCTTTGTTTTTTGAATGTAGAGTTTTAAGCCAGCTTTTTCACTCTCTTCTTTCACCTTCATCAAGAGGCTCTTTAGTTCCTCTTCACTTTCTGCCATAAGGGTGGTATCATCTGCATATCTGAGGTTGTTCATATTTCTCCCAGCAATCTTGATTCCAGCTTGTGCTTCATCCCTCCCAGCATTTTGCATTATGTGCTCTGGATATAAGTTAAATAGGCAGGGTAACAATATACACCCTTGACGTTCTCCTTTCCCAGTTTTGAACCTGTCTCTTGTTCCATGTCTGGTTCTAACTTGTTTCTTGACCTGCGTACTGGTTTCTCAGGGGGGAGGTCAGGTGGTCTGGTATTCCCATCTCTTTCAGAATTTTCCATGGTTTGTTACGATCCACACTGTCAGAAGCTTTAGGTTAGTTAGTGAAGCAGATGTTTTTCTGGAGTTCTCTTGCTTTTTCGATGATCCAGCGGATGTTGGCAATTTGATCTCTGGTTCCTCTGCCTTTTCTAAATCTAGCTTGAACATCTGGAAGTTCTCGGTTCACGTATTGTTGAAGCCTGGCTTGGAGAATTTTGAGCATTATTTTGCTAGTGTGTGAAATGGGTGCAATTGTGTGGTAGTCTGAGTATTCTTTGGCATTGCCCTTCTTTGGGATTGAAATGAAAACTGACCTTTTCCGGTTCTGTGGCCACTGCTGAGTTTTCCAAATTTGCTGGCGTATTGAGTGCAGCACTTTCACAGCATCATCTTTTAGGATTTGAATTAGGTTAGCTGGAATTCCATCACCTCCACTAGCTTTGTTTGTAGTGATGCTTCCTAAGGCCCACTTGACTTTACACTCCAGGATGTCTGGCTGTAGGTGCCGTGATCACACCATTGTGGTTATCTGGGTCATTAAGATCTTTTTTGTATAGTTCTTCATGTATTCGCCACCTCTTCTTAATCTCTTCTGCTTCTGTTAGGTCCATACCATTTCTGTCGTTTATTGCGCGCATCTTTGCCTGAAATGTTCCCTTGGTATCTCTAATTTTCTTGAAGAGATCTCTAGTCTTTCCCATTCTGTTGTTTTCCTCTATTTTTTGCATTGATCACTGAGGAAGGCTTTCTTATCTTTCCTTGCTGTTCTTTGGACCTTTGCATTCAGATGAGAACAGCTGCTCTCAGTCATGTGCACAGTTGTATTTCCAGTGGTAAGAACGGTTCCTGGCATATAGTAATAGATGATCAAACAGCATTTATTGAATGAATGAGCTTGTGAATGAGAATGGATTTTGTTATTACGCTGACTGGGTACACAGGTGCTCGTGTTCATACCGCTTTGTTTCCAAAGTAAATGTAATCAAGGTGATTTTCTTTCTTGTTCATTACTTATTAAGTGTCTTCCCACTTCCCCTCAACCATTAATTGGAACTTTCTAGAGGGAGGCTATTTTTCTCTGGCTTCATTTTATGTGGCTTTGTTTCTTCCTGGCATTTTGTTATTGGAAAGAGGAGTTTGTAGTTACTGGGCGTTGGGCATTGATTTTTAGGTTTTCTGTTATAAGGAAGCAGGCTTTAGTGCATTTGCTTGGAATAAAAACAAACACAGAAGCTTGCCAGGATGGCGACTTTATCTCACTCTGATTTTCTACTGAGAATTTTTGCAGTACTACCTAAGTACTTAGCCAGGGGCATTAGACAAGAATTGACAAATTGATGATGGCCAGATAGATACAAATTCACAGAATATGAGTAAGTAGCAGGTGGAACAGTCAGGGAATATTGCTTTTTTTCTTTCTGACAGTGGCCTGTTGTTTTTTTTTTTTTTTCCGTGGCAATTATTAGTGATATGAGAGAGACCTGGACCAGTTAACTGTTTCCCTTGTAGATGGCCTGTAGCCTGCGGAGCTGCGGGGGCTGTGGGCTCATTGCTGGTGTGCCCACCTGGTAAGTCCTAGGCAGTCCTGCTTTGCTTTGCTAAGAATGCTCTCCAAGCTCCTATAGTAAGAAAGGAGCAGAAATGCAGTCATCTTTGTAAATGTTTGGGTCCTAAATGTTACTAGTGCTCAAAGATTTAGAGTGCTCCTGGACTTAGAGAATGAAATCATAGGCATGAACATGAGCAGGAAAGGGTGTCTTGAGCGGAGTAAGCCAGCAGACATGGGCTTAAATCCCAGAAAGGTTCTGTGTTTATTGAGAACGGTAGCCCTACAAGTCGGAGAAGGCAATGGCACCCCACTCCAGTACTCTTGCCTGGAGGATCCATGGACAAGAGGAGCCTGGTGGGCTGCAGTCCATGGGGTCTCTAAGAGTTGGGCACGACTGAACGACTTGACTTTCACTTTTCACTTTCATGCATTGGAGAAGGAAATGGCAACCCACTCCAGTGTTCTTGCCTGGAGAATCCCAGGGGCGGGGAAGTCTGGTGGGCTGCTATCTCTGGGGTCTCACAGAGTTGGACATGACTGAAGCAACTTAGCAGCAGCCGCCGCTGCCGCCACAGCACTAGCCGCCCTACAAGTACTGGTCTCTACTCATTTCCAAGACTCCCTTTCTCCCAGCTAAAGCTGCCTTTTCTTTCTCCTTGTCTCTAAGTACATGGTTATCTTACCTTGCTTTAGATATTGTTGACTCTTCACTATTTATAAAGCTCAGAAAAGGAAGACATTGGGTAGCTCTTTGTCAGTTCTCTCCTTTGCTTATTTTCCTTCTTTGAAGGACTTAGACTTGTGGTTAATTCGGGGTATTTGGTCACACTTGTTACTACTAAGTCAGTATCTTAACTTGCTATCATTACTGACCATCCTCTATCCATCTGGGGTAATCTTTATGTTTAAATTTATTTAGAAGTCCACTTTTAGTGAATTCCTCTTTACTTTTTTTTTTGGTGGTTGTTGTTTTAATGCAAGAATTTCAGCTATATGTCAGCAAGACAAGTATTTGAAGATTCTGGTACCAAAAGGTAGTTTTTCTCTGGGCTGAGAAATTATTATTACTCGTCACTTCTTTCACCTCTCCCTTCAGTCTTTTCTGAGCTAAAAGATGATCTCTGTTCCTTTAATCTTCTCTCACTTGTGCTATATCCTGGTCCTCCTGTTGTTTCCACAATTCTTGTTCAAAGGAGTATTTTCTTTCAGAATTTTAACAGCTTTCTTCTGGCCAGGATTGTAGGTAACACATAGGCTCTGTCTCCTTTTCCCCCAGGCTATGTAAGGGTTGTATGTGTGCGTGTGATTGTAGAAATGTGGTTGGGATGGGCAAAATGCACTGTTACCCTCTCCCACCCCACGTTCACTGTCATCCATAGTCCTGAATCATTTAAAGGTGCATCAGCCAGTGAGTCCCCAGGCTAGGGGTGGTGATGATGGCCTGTTTCAGATAGCTTATCAGGGTACCTATTTCTTTTTTTTTTTTTAGATTGAGGTTTTGTTGTTGTTGTTATTGTTTGGTTAAAAAGTAAACCAACTCATATCTCTTTTTATTTTGATTTGCATTGATTGTCTGTCCTTAAGTTCCAAGTGAGAACTTCTTTAAAACCAGTTGCCAGTCTTTGTGTTCACAAGGATTTGGAGGGTCAGGCCTCCCAATCCTTCTTCACCTGTGTATCTGATAGAATAATCAACTGCTGTGTACACAGTTCTCAAATGTCTCTCCTCTCTTACACATGCGTGCGTGCACACACGTGAACACGTTCTTTTTTTTCAGGAATGGACATTTCTCTAAGAGGAATCCATCTTGTTTCATGCAAATAACCTCCATTACAGCAAAATTCAGGAGACAGACTTTGAGAAAGGTAGAATTAGCAAGTTTTTCTTTTTTCCCCAGAAGACCTCAAAGCTCTTAAAATAAACCTTAAAAAACCTGTTACTCACAGCCTCAGCTCTGAGAAAAGACAAATTGCAAACCTGGTGCAGTGAGACTCTCCTTTTCTCCTCTGATCTTTTTCCTTTTTCTCTCTCAATTTATTTTAACATTGTCTTTCATGGTCTTACCTAGAAAGTTGATTCAGTCCTTCATTGCCAGCTCTTAGCTGGAGAAGCAGCAGGGTCTCTGGCCCTAATTTATGGTTTATATTTCTTCTCCATTCTCTTTCTTGGCCACCCCAGTTCCTCATCTCCCAACACCTTACTGATCCCTCCCCCATTAGAATGACAGTGACATGTAGCTTTGGAATTTGATGTTGTCAGTAGATTTGGGTAGAATTTGGCAGCCTGTTTTGTGCATGTGCTGCTAAATAAGGAAATGGGGCTTTTCTCTCTTGGTACCTTCATTCTTCCCCCTTGCCTCACTCATCCTGGTGAGCCTTGTAGCCAGGGGGAAGGGAGAACCCTTTACCTGATTAAATAGCATATTAGCTTCAGTTCAGTTCAGTTGCTAAGTCGTGTTCGACTCTTTGCGATCCCACGAATCGCAGCACACCAGGCCTCTCTGTCCATAAGCATCTCCCAGAGTTCACTCAAACTCACATCCATCAAGTCGGTGATGCCATCCAGCCATCTCATCCTCTTTCGTCCCCTTCTCCTCCTGCCCCCAATCCCTCCCCGCATCAGTCTTTTCCAATGAGTCAACTCTTCATATGAGATGGCCAGAGTACTGGAGTTTCACCTTTAGCATCATTCCTTCCAAAGAACACCGGGGCTGATCTCCTTCAGAATGGACTAGTTGGATCTCCTTGCAGTCCAAGGGACTCTCAAGAGTCGTCTCCAACACCACATTTCAAAAGCATCAATTCTTCAGCACTCAGCTTTCTTCACAGTCCAACTCTCACATCCATACATAACCACTGGAAAAACCATAGCCTTGACTAGACGGACCTTTGTTGGCAAAGTAATGTTTCTTCTTTTCAATATGCTATCTAGATTGGTCATAACTTTTCTTCCAAGGAGTAAGCGTCTTTTAATTTCATGGCTGCAGTCACCATCTGCAGTAATTTTGGAGCCCTTTTTAAAAAAACAAAGTCTGACATTGTTTACACTGTTTCCCCATCTATTTCCCATGAAGTGATGGGACCAGATGCCATGATCTTCATTTTCTGAATGTTGAGCTTTAAGCCAACTTTTTCACTCTCCTCTTTCACTTTCATCAAGAGGCTTTTGAGTTCCTCTTCATTTCTGCCATAAGGGTGGTGTCATCTGCATATCTGAGGTTATTGATATTTCTCCCGGCAATCTTGATTCCAGCTTGTGCTTCTTCTAGCCCAGCGTTTCTCATGATGTACTCTGCATACAAGTTAAATAAGCACTATACAGGCTTAACGTACTCTTTTTCCTATTTGGAACCAGTCTGTTGTTCCATGTCCAGTTCAAACTGTTGCTTCCTGACCTGCATACAGATTTCTCAAGAGGCAGGTCAGGTGGTCTGGTATTCCCATCTCTTTCAGAATTTTCCACAGTTTATTGTGATCCACACAGTCAAAGGCTTTGGCATAGTCAATAAAGCAGAAATAGATGTTTTTCTGAAACTCTCTTGCTTTTTCGATGATCCAGAGGATGTTGGCAATTTGATCTCTGGTTCCTCTGCCTTTTATAAAACCAGCTTGAACACCTGGAAGTTCGTGGTTCACGTATTGCTGAAGCCTGGCTTGGAGAATTTTGAGCATTATTTTACTAGCATGTGAGATGAGTGCAATTGTGTGGTAGTTTGAGCATTCTTTGGCATTGCCTTTCTTTGGGATTGAAATGAAAACTGACCTTTTCCAGTTCTGTGGCCACTGCTGAGTTTTCCGAATGTGCTGGCATATTGAGTGCAGCACTTTCACAGCATCATCTTTCAGGATTTGGAATAGCTCCACTGGAATTCCATCACCTCCACTAGCTTTGTTCGTAGTGATGCTTTCTAAGGCCCACTTGACTTCACATTCCAGGATGTCTGGCTCTAGGTGAGTGATCACACCATCATGATTATCTTGGTCGTGAAGATCTTTTTTGTACAGTTCTTCTGTGTAGTCTTGCCACCTCTTCTTAATATCTTCTGCTTCTGTTAGGTCCATTACCATTTCTGTCCTTTATCGAGCCCATCTTTGCATGAAATGTTCCCTTGGTATCTCTAATTTTCTTGGAGAGATCTCTAGTCTTTCCCATTCTGTTGTTTTCCTCTATTTCTTTGCATTGATCGCTGAGGAAGGCTTTCTTATCTTTTCTTGCTACTCTTTGGAACTCTGCATTCAGATGCTTATATCTTTCCTTTTCTCCTTTGCTTTTTGCTTCTCTTCTTTTCACAGCTATTTGTAAGGCCTCCCCAGACAGCCATTTTGCTTTTCTGCATTTCTTTTCCATGGGGATGTTCTTGATCCCTGTCTTCTGTACAGTGTCACTAACCTCAGTCTATAGTTCATCAGGCACTCTATCTATCAGATCTAGTCCCTTAAATCTATTTCTCACTTCCACTGCATAATCATAAGAGATTTGATTTAGGTCATATGAAGCTACAAAATAGCATTTCAAAGCAAGAAGTCAGGGCGTGTCCCTAAAGTTCCCTTGGAAGGAGGTGACCTTTCAGTTACTTTTTTCAACATCTTTGGGGGCCCATTTGAAGAGAGCTGAAGCAATAATTGCTGCTGCTAAGTCACTTCAGTCGTGTCCGACTCTGTGTGACCCCATAGACAGCAGCCCACCAGGCTTCCCTGTCCCTGAGATTCTCCAGGCAAGAACACTGGAGTGGGTTGCCATTTCCTTCTCCAATGCATGAAAGTGAAAAGTGAAAGAGAAGTCGCTCAGTTGTGTCCGACTCTATCGACCCCATGGACTGCAGCCTACCAGGCTCCTCTGTCCATGGGATTCCCCAGGCAAAAGTACTGGAGTGGAGTGCCATTGCCTTCTCCGGAAGCAATAATTAGGACTAAGCAAAGAAAATGAATTTGGATCCAGAATAGTTTAAAAAGAAGCTTAAAAAACCAGAACCTGCTGAGACATAATAAATAGGTGTTTGAGTTTTGTTCTCTTCTTACTTATTCCATTCCTTTTTGCCTTTGTTTTTGGTTTCCTTCCCAAGACTTAGAGACTCTGTTATTCCCTTGATAGTGGAATAAGGATCCTACTGGTGACAGCTTGCTGATATTCAGGCAGGTAGAAGGAGCTGAGGTGGGCTCCCTTCAGATACTGCTAAATCCAGGAGTTTGGGGTTGTCTAGGGAAGGGTAAACTTTCCATTTTTATATTCCTTTGCATTCTCCCTAGGATTCTTTGGGACTGACTGTATTTTCCAGATAATTCTCTCTGAGAAATGGGGAAAGAGGAAATTTTCTGGACGGTTTTTGCCGGGCTTTCTGAGCAGTTGGAGCATCATGCCAAAGATACATGGTCTTATCTCCTTAAGATCATCTCTAGGCCTCCAGTTTGTTTGGGGAGGCTGGCAGTTTGGTATAGGTAAGAGCTTGGACTTTGGAGTCAGATCTGCTTTCGAATTCTGACTTTGTCACTGATTAGTTCTGTGACCTTGGAGAACTGACCTTACCCCTATGAGTCTTAGCTTTCTGAAACATAATGGAGGGTAACAATGGTGCCTCTGACATAGGACTGTTGTGAGTCCAATGTCTGGTGAATAAATACTTTGTAAAACATTAGCTGTAATTTTAAGATACTGATAGATTATTAGATTGAAACTTCTTGGCAAGAGACAATAGGTAGGAAGTTGCTAAAAAAATCCCAAACCACTTTGGAGTTAGATCTGCTTTCGAATTCTGACTTTGTCACTGATTAGTTCTGTGACCTTGGAAAACTGACCTTACCCCATGAGTCTTAGCTTTCTGAAATGTAATGGAGGGTAACGATCGTGCCTCTGACGTCAGTAGGACTGTTGTGAGTCCAATGTCTGGTGAATAAATACTTTGTAAAACGTTAGCTGTAATTTTAAGATACTGATAGAATATTAGATTGAAACTTCTTGGCAAGAGACAATAGGTAGGAAGTTGCTAACAAAAACCCAAAACACTCTGATGGAAGATAGGTTGAAGGAGAGGAAAAAACATTTAGCAAAAAGAAAAAGAGGAGAACGTTGGGTACTGTAATGAGTTACCTGTTGTTTTACTACATTAGTAAATCCCAAGTCTTCCCCTTTGTTAATCCAGCCAGTTGATTGTTCTCCCAGAAACACCCAGCCTTATTACTGGCTCCTCTGCAAAGATTTACTAGACACAGCAGTCACAGTGTCCTCCATTACCAGGACATTATTATTTTTAAAATGCACTGCTTTGTTTTGCCACCTGCACTTTGCAGTGTTATAAATAATTAAAGCTCACCGCACTTGTCAGAATAGGTTCAAAAAGTGCATTTGGGGATGCTGTACCTTTGCCTTGACAATGTGTTTATTAGCTTGCTTGTTAATTCCAGAATTGGTTAACTTGAGGCACCTCTGTGCCAGCCTGCTCACACCAACACTCACCTTGAAGACTTCAGCAGAGGGGCTCAGTGTGGTAGTCTTTCTTCTGTGTCCCTGAGAAGTCATCAAGTGGTGAACAAGAAAGCAGAGAACAGTTCTTGCAGCTGATATGCTCTTCCCCAAATGTGTTTGTGTGGGAAAGAACAAATCGTGGGCCAGATGGAGCAGAGCAACAGAGGTTAGGAGCTTCTAGATGTTCTGGAAAACAGTCAAGTGCAAACAAATCAATTAGAAGAAAACCTTTGTGAGACACTTTGGTTTGCATTTTCATCAAAACGTTGGACTGTGGGCTGTTTCTGTCCATTCCTGGTAATTGGAACGAATGTTCGTTTTTGCCTCTGATAAGCATTTGCTGTGACGTGGGAGTAGGAGGAAGAGAGGCTTTTCTGGGGGTGTTGCTATAGAGGAGCTGTCAGGGCCATTGCTTCAAGTGTTGGCAGGGTCTCCTGTTAGCGCACAGGTCTGGCTTGGGGAGGCTGTGTGCAGAAGAGGAGCAAGGCATAGGGCTCAAGTGCAGGCGTGGAGTCGCAAGGACCCAGGTTCACAGGCTGACTTTGTTGACTACTAGCTGGGTGTGTTAATTTCCCGTGGCTGCTGTAAAAGGTTAAAATAAGCCAGATGACTTGAAACAGCAGAGATTTAGTCTTTTCTAGTTTTGGAAGGCAGAAGTCTGAAGTCAGTATCACTAGGCTGAAATCAGCATGTTGGCAGGGCGGCACTCCCTCCAAAGGCTCTGGGGCAGAATCTGTTGCTTGCTTCTTCCAGCTTCTGGTGGCTGCTGGCATTCATTGGCTTGTGGCTACATCACTCCATTCTTTACGTTCAGTATCTTCAAACCTCTGCTCTGTTTTCACATCACCTTCTCTTCCATGCCTGTGTCAAATCTCCCTTTGTCTCTTTCTTACAAGAACATTGTGATTGTAAGGAATGACACTGTGATTGTGTGTTTAGGGTCTACTCAGATAATCTGAGATAATTGTTTTAAGGTGCTTAATCACATCTGTGAAGACCTTTTTTTCTTATAAAGTGTATTTGCAGGTTCCAAAAATTAGGAGCTGATATCTTTGGAGGGCTTCTAGACTTTCACCAATATGTTTTCTTCCTTATCTTTAAAATGGTAATTGTATCTTCTGGAATAATTTCCATGGAGCTGAAATGAAATCTTGCTTGCCAGACACTCAGCAAAGTGACAAATACATAGTTGGTGCCTAGTACCTAGTAAATATTCTTTTATCGAGGGGGGGTATTTTAAAATTTTATTATTGAAATATAATTGTTTTAAGTGTTGTGCCAGTCTCTGCTGTACAGCAAAGTGACTCAGTTATCAATTCAGTTCAGTCGCTCAGTCGTGTCCGACTATTTGCGACCCCATGGACTGCAGCACACCAGGCTTCCTTGTCCATCACCAACTCCCAGAGCTTACTCAAACTCATGTCCATTGAGTTGGTGATGCCATCCAACCATCTCATCCTCTGTCGTCCCCTTCTCCTGCCTTCAATCTTTCCCAGCCTCAGAGTCTTTTCCATTGAGTCAGTTCTTCGCATCAGGTGGCCAAAGTATTGGAGCTTCAGCTTCAGCATCAGTCCTTCAAATGAATATTCAGGACTGTTTTCCTTTAGGACTAACTGGTTGGATCTCCTTGCAGTCCAAGGGACTCTCAAGAGTCGTCTCCAACACCATAGTTCAAAAGCATCAATTCTTTTGCACTCAGCTTTCTTTATAGTTCAACTTTCACATCCATACATGACTACTGGAAAAACCATAGCTTTGATTAGATGGACCTTTGTTGGCAAAATAATATCTCTGCTTTTTAATATGCTGTCTAGGTTGGTCATAGCTTTTCTTCCAAGGAGCAAGCATCTTTTAATTTCATGGCTGCAGTCACCATCTGTAGTGATTTTGGAGACCCCCAAAATAAAGTCTGACACTGTTTCCACTGTTTCCCCATCTATTTGCCATGAAGTGATGGGACCAGATGCCATGATCTTTGTTTTTCTGAATGTTGAGTTTAGAGCCAACTTTTTCATTCTCTTCTTTCACTTTCATCAAGAGGCTCTTTAGTTCTTCTTTACTTTCTGCCATAAGAATGGTATCATCTGTGTATCTAATGTCATCTGTATTTCTTCCTGCAGTCTTGATTCTGCTTTGTGCTTCATCCAGCCCAGCATTTCGCATGATGTACTCTGCATATAAGTTAAATAAGCAGGGTGACAAGATACACCCTTGACGTTCTCTTTTCCCAGTTTTGAACCAGTCTGTTCCATGTCTGGTTCTAACTGTTGCTTCTTGACCTGCATACTGGTTTCTCTGGAGACAGGTAAGGTGGTCTGATATTCTCATCTCTTTAAGAATTTTTCATAGTTTGTTATGATCCACACTGTCAGAAGCATTAGCATAGTCAGTGAAGCAGAAGTAGATGTTTTTCTGGAATTCTCTTGTTTTTTCTATCATGCAGTGTATGTTGGTAATTTGATCTCTGGTTTCTCTGCCTTTTCTAAAACCAGCTTGAACATCTGGAAGTTCTTGGTTCATGTACTGTTGAAGCCTGACTTGGAGAATTTTGAGCATTATTTTGCTAGCGTGTGAAATGAGTGGAATTGTGTGGTAGTTTGAACATTCTCTGGCATTGCCCTTCTTTGGTATTGGAATGAAAACTGACCTTTTCCAATCCTGTGGCCCCTGCTGAGTTTTCCAAATTTGCTGGCATATTGCATGTAGCACTTTAACAGCATCATCTTTTAGGATTTGAAGTAGCTCAACTGGAATTCCATCACCTCCACTAGCTTTGTTTGTAGTGATGCTTCCTAAGGCCCACTTGACTTGGCATTCAAGGATGTCTGGCTCTAGGTTAGTGAGCACCCCATCGTGGTTATCTGGGTCATGAAGATATTTTTTATATAGTTTCTGTGTATTCTTACCATCTGTTCTTAATATCTTCTGCTTCTGCTATGTCCATACCATTTCTGTCCTTTATTGGGCCCATCTTTGCAAGAAATGTTCCCTTGGTATCTCTAATTTTCTTGAAGAGATCTCTGGTCTTTCGTATTCTATTGTTTACATCTGTTTCTTTGCATTGATCACTGAGGAAGGCTTTCTTATCTCCCCTTCCTATTCTTTGGAACTCTGCATTCAAATGGGTATATCTTTCCTTTTCTCCTTTACCTTTCACTTCTCTTCTTTTCTCAGCTGTTTGTAAAGCCTCCTCAGAGAACCATTTTGCCTTTTTGCATTGTTTTTTCTTGAGGATGGTCTTGGTCACTGCCTCCTGTACAACCTCCGTCCATAGTTCTTCGGGCACTCTTGTCTATCAGATCTAATCCTTTGAGTCTATTTGTCACTTCCACTGTATAATCATAAGGGATTTGATTTAGATCATACCTGAATGGTCTAGTGGTTTTCCCTAATTTGTTCAATTTAAGTCTGAATTTGGCAATAAGGAGTTCATGATCTGAGCCACAATCAGCTCCCGGTCTTGTTTTTGCCAACTGTATAGTTCTACTCCGTCTTTGGCTGCAAAGAATGTAATCATTCTGATTTTGGTATTGACCATCTGGTGATGTCCATGTGTAGAGTGTTCTCTTGTGTTGTAGGAAAAGGGCTTTTTGACCAGTGCATTCCTCTGGCAAAACTCTGTTAGCCTTTGCCCTGCTTCATTTTGTACTCTAAGGTGAAATTTTCCTGTTACTCCAGGTATCTGTTGACTTCTACTTTTGCATTCCAGTCCCCTATAATCAAAAGGACATGTTTTTTGGGTGTTAGTTCTAGAAGGTCTTGTAGGTCTTCATAGACCCATTCAACTTCAGTTTCTTCAGTATTATTGTTTGGGGCATAGACTTGGATTCCTGTGATATCGAATGGTTTGCCTTGGAAATGAACGGAGATCATTCTGTCAATTTTGAGATTGCATCCAAGTACTGCATTTTGGACTCTTTTGTTGACTATGAGAGCTACTCCATTTCTTCTAAGGGATTCTTGCCCACAGTAGTAGATATAATGGTCTGCTATTGCTACTGCTGCTAAGTCGCTTCAGTCGTGTCCGGCTCTGTGCGACCCCATGGACTGCAGCCTACCAGGCTTCTCCGTCCATGGGATTCTCCAGGCAAGAACACTGGAGTGGGTTGCCATTTCCCTTCTCCAGTACATGAAAGTGGAAAGTGAAAGTGAAGTCGCTCAGTCGTGTCTGACGCTTAGCGATCCCATGGACTGCAGCCTACCAGGCTCCTCCATCCATGGGATTTTCCGGGCAACAGTACTGGAGTGGGGTGCCATTGCCTTCTCCCGATATAATGGTCATCTGAGTTAAATTCACCCATTCCAGACCATTTTAGTTCACTGATTCCTAAAATGTCATTGTTCACTCTTGCCATCTCTTGTTTGACCACTTACAGTTTACCTTGATTCATGGACCTAACATTCCTGGTTCCTATGCAATATTGTTCTTTACAGCATTGGACTTTACTTCCATCACTAGTCACATCCACAACTGCGTGTTGTTTTTGCTTTGGCTCTGTCTCTTCATTCTTTCTGGAGGTATTTCTCCACTGTTATCCAGTAGCTGTTGGGCACCTACCGACCTGGGGAGTTCATCTTTCAGTGTCCTCTCTTTTTGCCTTTTCATGGTTTTCATGGGGTTCTCGAGGCAAGAATACTAAAGTGGTTTGCTGTTCCCTTCTCCAATAGACCTTGTTTTGTCAGAACTCCCCACCATGACCCGTCCGTCTTGGGTGGCAACAGAGGGGACGACAGAGGATGAGATGGTTGGATGGCATCACCGACTCAGTGGATATGAATTTGGGTAAACTCTGGGAGTTGGTGATGGACAGGGAGGCCTGGTGTGCTGCAATTCATGGGGTTGCAAAGAGTTGGACATGAATGAGCAACTGAACTGAACTGAATGTGTTACAAGGTTTTCTGAAAGTCAGATCTTCCACCATCTTGGACCTGATTGGTTCTAACCAGTTTTTGTTACAACTTATAGCTTTGTCATTCTTTGAAAGGTTGTGTTCTGCCCCCTTCCCTCCTGTTTCACCAGGAGATTGGATTGGATATAGTTTGCTGTGCTATAGAGTAGGACCTTGTTTGTCCATTTTAAATGTAATAATTGGCATTTACCAACCCCACATTCCCAGTGAATATTCTTATTTATGTACGTATATCTTTTTTTTTTTTTTTAGTTCTACCAGTTTATTGCTACCAACCTGGGACCCTCCACCCTCATGCACACGTGCTCAGTCATGTAACCCCATGGACTGCAGCCAGCCAGGCTCCTCAGTCCATGGACTTTTCCAGGCAAGAATACTGGAGTGGGTTGCCATTTCCTTCTCCATATGTACGTATATCTTACTGCTCTTATTATTTAGTCATCTTGTATGAAAGAGAGACGAATAGTTCCTTTAAGACTTCGACTTTGGACATTCTCCTCATCCCCCACCCACAGTCATTGTCCCCATATCCCTAGGATCTTTGGCCATCATCACCACAGTGAGCAGCTGTGTCCTCAAGGCCAGTCTGTTACCAGTCCTCCATTATCCTTTCTCAGTGCATGTTCTGATCTTTAGGAATAAGCCTCACCCTTCTGTTGATGTCCCTTCAAAATTCATATGTTGAAGCACTAACCCCTGGTATGGCAGTATTTGGAATAAAGAAGTATTGGGTTGGCCAAAAAGTTCATTTGTGTTTTTCCATAAGTTGGTA
This sequence comes from Bos javanicus, assembly GCF_032452875.1. NCBI lineage: Eukaryota > Metazoa > Chordata > Mammalia > Artiodactyla > Bovidae > Bos > Bos javanicus. Next base: position 50,005,061 of record NC_083874.1, on the reverse strand, counting down.
CGACCCGAATGAACTTTTTGACCAATCCAATAATTTGGAAGCAGTTATTAATGTTAAATGAGGTAGTAAGGGTGGGCCCTAATTTGATAGGATTTTGGTCTTTATAAGGGAGAAGGCAATGGCACCCCACTCCAGTACTGTTGCCCGGAAAATCCCATGGATGGAGGAGCCTGGTAGGCTGCAGTCCATGGGGTCGCTAAGAGTCAGACACGACTGAGCGACTTCTTTCACTTTCCACTTTCATGCATTGGAGAAGGAAATGGCAACCCACTCCATTGTTCTTGCCTGGAGAATCCCATGGACGGAGAAGCCTGGTAGGCTGCTGTCCATGGGGTCTCACAGAGTCGGACATGACTGAAGTGACTTAGCAGCAGCAGCAGCATGGTCTTTATAAAAAGAAATGCCAGGAACTGTTTTTTCCCCTCATCATTCAAGCAAACTGAGATGCCATGTGAAGCCTGGGAGGAGGTCACTGTGTAGAAGCCTGGAAGAGAGCTCTCACTGGAAACAGTAGCAGCCAGAACCTTGATCTTGGACTTCTAGTCTCCAAAACTATGAGAAAATAAGTTTCTCATGTTCAAGCCACCCATTGTGTGGCATTTTGTTATGATAGTGTTAGCAGACTAATATGGGGGTGTAATCTGGTTCACCCCCGCTTCTGCTCAGATATCTGAGGGGAAGCTTGGGCTCTGAAATGATTCCCAGTTACCATTCAAGACAGTTTTGTGTGTTGCAGTTTTCCCATGGATAATTGTAACTCCATAATGAAGCATAGAAGAATATTATTTTTACAGTGATATTTAGTATCTGATAGCTATTAGCCAAAAGGTACGTGTCCCCAGCGAGGTACTGTAAATATATTTTATCTGTTCCATTACCTGCTGTTTCACAAACATATCCCTGAAGCATTTTAATCTTGTTTTTCATACTTGTCTTCAAGTGAGGAATTGTTCTGATTTGCAACTTTGGGGGATAATTACTACGTTTATTAATTTCTGTTCTTTTCTCCTCTCCATTTATTACTGCTTCTTGAGAAAATTTTTGTCTAAATCTAAACTAAGTGGAAACAAGTCACTCGATTAAAGGGTGTTTTACAACAGTGTTTTCTTCAGCTTCCTTGGCATACTAATGGGAGGGCTATGAAAGCATCTTCTTACCTGTGGTTGAAGATCTTCGTGGTCTGGGCTTAGATGAGTAAGAGGCTTTTGGGAAACCTCTGACCTTAGGCTTCATTGCAGAGTGTTCTTTTTTTTTTTTTTTTTTACACTGGGGGTATTCCTGGGCTGACCAACCTAGATAGCATATTGAAAAGCAGAGATATTACTTTGCCAACAAAGGTCTGTCTAGTCAAGGCCATGGTTTTTCCTGTGGTCATGTATGGATGTGAGAGTTGGACTGTGAAGAAAGCTGAGTGCTGAAGAATTGATGCTTTTGAACTGTGGTGTTGGAGAAGACCCTTGAGAGTCCCTTGGACTACAAGGAGATCCAACCAGTCCATCCTAAGGGAGATCAGTCCTGGATGTTCATTGGAAGGACTGATGCTGAAGCTGAAACTCCAGTACTTTGGCCACCTCATGCGAAGAGTTGACTCATTGGAAAAGACTCTGATGCTGGGAGGGATTGGGGGCAAGAGGAGAAGGGGACGACAGAGGATGAGATGGCTGGATGGCATCATCAACTCGATGGACATGAGTTTGAGTGAACTCTGGGAGTTGATGATGGACAGGGAGGCCTGGCGTGCTGCGATTCATGGGGTTGCAAAGAGTCGGACACGACTCTGTGACTGAACTGAAGGGCAGGAGAGGCTGGTTTTCTTCCTTTCAGAGATTGTCATAGACATTAACGTAACATGTGTTATGCACTGGACACTGTATAGTGTTGTGGCAAACAAGGTTCTCCACTCATAGAGATGCTCAGTACATGTTGACTAAGTGAATGTGTGGCTAGATAGAGTGGTCTTTGCCTTCAGAAAGACTGAAGGGGCAGGCAGAGCTTCATTGGCTGGGGCCTAGTGGATTAAGGGTGCTGTAACCTCCCTGGAAGTTGGGAACAGAATTTGGAGCATCCTGTTGGAGCCATGATGCCCTAGCACTTGGATCTATAAGAGGAAGCAAAGGAGAAAGGCTGTGTTGAGGATGGTTTATTTTGCATTTAGTTTTTTCTGGTATTTTGGCTTCATGAGTCCCCTCTTTTCATTGTAGACAGGGACTGTTACGTATGTTCCTTGCAAGTGCAGATGCTTCATAAATGTCAAGTGATCACCCAAGACAGCTGAGGGAGGAGATAGAAAAGTAGTAGCTAAGACAAGTTGGCTGAGGCTAGGGCAGAGGCAGAGATGTTTGTGAATTAGATGCCCAGGAAAAGAAATGAAGAAGGGAAGAAAGCAGAAGCCAGGAAAGGATTTGAATTAGCCTGGAACTGAATGGGAGCCCAGTTTAGAGAAGTCTGATCTGGAATACTCAGGGAAAGAGCAATGGAGAGGGATTTCTATCTAAGAATGAGGAAGGACAGAGAGTTGTTAGCTTGTGATACTGAGGAAAAGGGGACACTGGGAGGAATGGCTTAATTCTTTTCTGTACCACCCACGTACCTACGTATCTCTCCTTTATGGTGCTTGTCATACTACCTGGGAATTATTTGTTCATGTGCTGTTTCTTCTCTGAGAAGATAGAAGGGGCTCAGACATCTCTCTATTTTAATTATCTAACACTGAGTCCATCACATAGCACGTGCTGCACAGGTAACTGATGAACATTCTTGAGGTTAAGGCCTGGGTGAGCCATCCATTAAGAACTGAAATGTAGTGGGTTGAGATGGGGCAGAAGGGACATGAGCATGTAACTGACTTTGTTGGGGGTGAGAGGGATAGAAGTGAAAAGTGAGATTGACCCAGAATCTAAATCTTTCAAGCATTTACCAAATACTTCTTCTGTGTCAAGCTATCTGGGCAGGTGGGCATAGTCCCTATCCTTACGATGCTTAAGGCCTAGCAGTGGAGGAGGAAAACTGTATAAGACAAAGTGTAGTAGGTGCAATGCAAAGAAAAGTATGGGTGCTATATCAGTGCCTAATGGAGTCTAGTGAGGAGGGTCAGCGAAGGCCTCCTGGATGAAATGTCTTTGAGTGAGTAGCAAGCCTTTAAGGTGAGTAGGAATTTGCCAGATAAAGAGGAGGAGGAATAGAACTCCAAGGAGACATATGCGAAGGTCTGGAGGTAGGAGACAGGATGTCTTAGAGCACTGGGAAGTTCCATAAGGCCAGCTGTAGATAGGGTGAGAAAAGAGAGAAGCTGAAGACGGTGATTGGGGCTTGATATTGTGGAAGGCCTGGGTATGGAATTTGGCCTTTTCCCTGAGGGCTCTGGAAAAACATTGAATGGTTTTAAGCAGGGGGAGGGTAGGATCAAATTCATGCTCTGGCTGTAGTATAATCCATCTAACATTTAATCAAGGTGTATACTTGTAATTTGCTGATCTTTTATCCTCTGACACTGCAGCAAAGTCTGTCCATTTGCTCTTAATCATTGAGTGCAAGAGCCTGAAGAGAGTGTGGCCTGCCCCAGACCTGAGTTCCTGGTGTTTGAACCCGGAGCCCAGGCTGTGTGGCTGAGCATGTGGTGGTCAGGACTGTAGCTCCCACCTTTTCTGCAGCTCCTTCCACCCTCACCTCAGTGCCCCCTTCACAGCAGCTTAAAATTCCTCAGTCATTGTACCTTCCTCAGCTTTGTGCTTTCTACAAATTGAAAAATTTTATGACAGTGTCAAATCAATGGGAAAAGTTTTAAAAAGTAGGATTGAGAAATAAAGACCTCTTTCCCTTTTCTCCCTGCAAGGGAATTTGAAAAATATAGAAATTCTAAGTTACATGTTAAGTATCCTTGGGGTTTCGTTTCCTTTCCTTTTGAAAAATTTTTTACGTTAACCAAAAATCCGACAGAGATGCTTGTGGGAAGATAATTCCTTTTGGCTGGAGCTTAAGCTCCACATTGTGAGCTTTTTAATTTTCTTTTTTCAGCGGTGAGTTGGGACCCAACTGTGCAGTCACTAGAGCTCATCACAGTCCTGTTGCTGGGCGAGGTATCTCTGTGAATCTGTATGTTTTCCCCTTGTACCTACCTAATGAAAGCCAAATTAAATCAATTTTTAATCAATGAGATGAATGACGGGTTTTCTTTAGAAAATAAACCATAAGGCCCCAAAGTACTGGAAACGGTAAAAAGTGAAGTTTTTATTTGTGTGTGCGCTGTTAGGCATGACTTTAATATCAGACAAATGGGAAGTGCTATTAAAGTAGTATTTGGAAATATGCTGTCTCAGGGAGATGAGGGAGAGTGCTTTTCTCTCTGCCCTCTTTTCATAGTTTGTGCAGCCTGTATGTGCCTGGCAGCTTGCACAGGTGTCTAGTACATTGAGATCCCAGGGACACCTGAATGACTGGAGGGATGGTTTTGAGCAGGACCATCTTTCTGTCTTGTTGCCGCCTCCCTCCACCCTCTCAGTCTCCTTATTTGTTCATTGCTTCATTCGTTTATTCAATATACATTTATTCCTTCTGGGCTTTTGTGTGGGCCACTGGTAAGGAATTGGATGAAGGGAAGTTCCCAATGAATTGAGGCTAAGAGCCATGGCTAGATGTCCCCTTCTTCTTCTTTGCATTTTATCCCTTTTTTGGGGATATTGTTTTCTAAGCTACTCTCAGCACCAACATCGTCCTCCTGAAAGTTGCTTTCTTCTACCTGCTTTGGTGGAAGGAAATGGCTTCTTTTAGGGCAGATGGAGTAGATATGAAGACTCTTTAGCTCAGTGGCTATCCCCATTTGTAAGTCTCCATGGGCTATGCGGGGTGGGGCTTTGAGGGGGCAAGTTTGCTTTGCTTGGGATTTGATTCCCATAATCATTGGTTTGGCTTTGGTCTCTGGGGTCCCAAGGCTTTGGTACCTCTAGGCACCAAACCTTCTCTGCAGCACATATTCCAGTTTGCTATTGTTATTGAGTGGGCTCCCTGAGTGATGCTCTTCATCTGAGGAAGACAGTGGCTTTTATTGAGTGCCTTTCAGAGGGGTTCGGAAGACTGGATTTGGGTTATTCCAGAAACCATGGGCTGAGAAAAGTAACTGATTCATTAAAGCTGTTCACCTTCTGCTTCCTCATTGTGCTCATCAGCTTGGGTTGCCCTCACCTGAGAGGTGGTGGTTGTGGGTGGCGTTAGTAGTTGGGGCAGGTGAACTTGAAGGAAAATAGATAAAATAGTTGGTAGTTAATGATGGATGGGGGCCGACAGGAAGTGGGGTAAGGAGAGGGAGGTGTTGAGGCCTTCTGGGTTTCTGGTTCGTGCAGTTAAAGCTAGGCATTTCTAGAGGAGGATCAGTATAGTATCTCTGGGCATGCTGAGTGTGAAAAAATATAGAGGAGAATAGAGCAAGGCATATTCTTGGGGAGAGTGTGCCTAGATTCTCAGGCTGATTTCCTGTTCAAATTATCCACTTGGGTTTTGGGCCACTGTAGTGAAGGATAATACAGCCCAAATCCAAATTTTGTTTATAAACTAACTCCTTCTATTAATAGATGTTGAAAATTTTCGAGAACTAACAAACCCTGAACCACAAGGCAAAGGAGTGAGCTCATAAGCAGATTTCATAAACAGTGGTGACCCTCCTATCTTCTTTTTCCTCTCTCTAGTCCCCTTTTCACCATGGGGCAGTTCTGAAAAGGAGAGAGATTCCAAAGGGTTGCCTAGACAACCTAAGCTCTGTGTTTGAAACCCATCTGACAAAGTGGATTCTTAACATATCACGAGGCCACTCCTCTGTAAATCCTTTCCTCCAGCATTGTTGAAATAAATACATGTTCTGAGTTTTAGGCCCCCAGGCCTTCAAAAAAGCTGTCTTGCCTCTGTTTGGGATGCTTTTCTCATTGTCTTTGGTTGGTTAATTTCTTTTCCTGTTTTAGGAAGTCCTCTCTGATATCGATTTCCTGAGGGAGATGCCTGTGCTTTCCTGCAGCCAGAGCCTTCTAGCTGGCTCCTTCAGGGCTCTTTCAACCCAGTGCTTACTATAACTGCTGATTTACTTATCTGTTTCCATTGCCCATCTCGAGGCTTCTGGACAGCAGGACCCCTTTTTACTTAGTCTTTGTATTATCAGCACCTGGCACATGTCTGGGATGTAGCAGGTCTCAATAAATACGGGCTGAAGGGTGAATAATCTGCTAGTTGGATGTGTTAGAGGTGGTGGCAACTGGATATATGTTCCCTAGTAAGTGGTAAGGGTTTATCCATCTTTCACAGTGAAAAAGTTTTTGATTTTTTGGTAGCTCTTCTGTATGGGAAGGTGAACAAGGTCTTTGCAGAAATATGTTTCTGGATTAGTGTGGCTCTTGAGTGCTTACCTGGGGTTGAAATGATTTTGGCGTGGGTGTGAAGCTACAGGTAGTAAGTGAACAGTTTGTCTGGGCTGCGTGGGTGTAGCGCTCTTGTGTTTTTCTTGTTGCTTTCCATGTTTTCATGAGCTACCATCCAAACATCCAACTTCTCTGAAGCCAGGGCTTGTACCTGGTTGTTGATGGGAGTGGTTGCCTTTCAGGTAAGAGATTGTAGTATCAGCCAGTCTTCGTCTACAGTGTTCCTTGTTGGCATTATCAGAGGCTGTGGTGGCTGTTTTAAGGAGAGCTGCCACAAGAGGAATCCCTGAGCAGTGGGAGACTGAACAGAGAGAGAGTAATTGGAAAGAATTGCCTCCTACTTTGTGTCAGACCAGGCCCTTTAGGCAAGATAGAAGGAGTAGGAAAGGTGCTGACTGACAGAAATAAAAATGTAATACCAACTGAGAGGTAAAAGGATAGTTTTGTAAGGAAACTAGAAAGAACTGGGGTCCCTGCTCTAAGGGTGAGGCAAGCAAGGGCCACTCGGCACACCCTTGGTACTCTGGAAATGATTCTGTCTTACTCATGACCCAGTTGGTTTGGATTCAGAGCATCTGCTGCCCAAAATGTGGGTTCCAAATGCTTACTGATCCTTAGCTGAATGTGCTCCACTTGGAGGCCAGTTGTGAGACTGATTGTTCCTAGGGTATGTTTACCTGGGCAGGTAGCTGGCATGTTATCCCCTTTCAGCAGATCTGGTGCTCTGAGAAGACTAGCTGGCAAGTCATCCTCATGGAGCCTACTGTGGCAGGAGAGACTTCCTGTGGTCCCACTGGCATCACAAGCCCACTCACTGGAACCTAGAGTCTCCTTGCAGGCTCCAGTCTGGGATACTGCTGTTGGTTGAGGTGTACTCCTGTCCGTTGCAGGCTGATGAGTCCTGACAGGCTGGGATGTGATTGGTAGCATCTTGCAGGGCCCTCTGACCCTACTTGCTGTCATGAATCCTGTTGTATCCCTCTTGTACACTTGCTTCAGCATCTCATGATATACCACTCTTAAGATAGCAGATGGGAAAATCATCCTTCTTGGGTTTATTCCCTGGTGGCTCAGACAGTAAAGAATCTGCCTGCAGTGAGAGAGACCCAGGTTCAGTCCCTGGGTTGGGAAGATCCCCTGAAGAAGGGAATGGCAACCCACTCTAGTGTTCTTGCCTGGAGAACCCCATGGACAGAGGAGCCTGGTGCACTACAGCGGTGGGGTTGCAGAGTCAGACAGGCTGAGCGACTTGCACTTTTTTCACTTTAAATAATGATAATACATTAAAAAAATTGTAGCCTGGTTTGGGAATTTTCCTGGCTCAGGATGTGTTTGTTATGTTCTCATTGCCCTATGGAGACCAGCAGAGCTGTGAAGAGAAAGCACTTCATTAGGAGACTCTAGAATAAAACTGGGCTCTCCTGGCACTTCCTCAGGGATTTGGGCCCTTCCCCTTCCACAGTCTGTTGGGGCCAGGGCCTGGGAACTGCTCCCCAAGGTGTGCTCTGTGCTAGTGTCCAGGGATCTTAAGGAATATAATTAAGCAACTAATAGACGTGGTGATGTTTAAAATTAAAGTGTGATTTTGTTGACATTAAGCATAGTTATTTAAATATCAGTTAATTAGTGCTTTTTAATATTGCTTCTTGAACTCAAGTTTGGTTATTGCAGTTGACATAGATACTTGACAAACCCAAGTCACTGTCGAGGCGTGGGCCACAGATGAACATGGACTTGGAGGAGAGGAAGAGAGAACACATAATTAACAGCTGTTGAAATAATTCAGCTGTTTCCCTTGCTGATTGCTCTCCTCCTCTGTACTGCTGATACAGTGAATTTTTAATGGGGTGGGCTCTTGCTATGCCAATCAGGGTTAGGATGAGGCCTTTTTGATTGTTGGAAGTAAGCTATAAGGTTGGGAGGAACACTTTACATTTGAAACTAATGCCGTATTCCCCCTTAATCCCAGTACAGGATCTGAGCTTTGGGGTATGCTTTGGTATGAGGGCTGCAACTCGTGTGAAAGCAGGTGCTGAAACTGTGGACATTATTGACTGGGTAATGAGGTCAAGTCGGGAGATGAGAGTCTCTGGCTAAGGTTCAGCTTGTAGAGCTGCAGGTAAGCTGAGGTGCCTATAGACAGAGGTCTTAATGGAGTGGTCAGTGAGCCTTCAGAGGGTCTCCTTGCCTGAAAAATCTGCTCTGCACACCTTCTGGAGTGTCACTGTTATGGATTATGGTGTTTATCTGCTCACCTGGTCATGTCTCCACCCACTCATTCTTTATTTATTTATCAGCCATACTTTCATTGAGAGTCTACTGTGTCCTAGACCCTGCACTAGCTAAGATGGAACAGTGGATAAGGAAGGAGTCTTCCCCCTCAGGGAGTTCATATTTACAATGCAGTTTGCCATTTTAACCGTGTTTTCAAGATTCATCTATGTTGCAGCATGTATCAGAACTTCAGTCATTTTTATGACTGAATAATATTTCATTCTATGTGTATACCACATTAAAAATCTATTTTAAAAAATGTATTCATCTATTGATACTTAGGTTATTTCCATGTTTTGGCTGTTGTGAACATTCACATGCTAGTGTCTGTTTGCGTTACTCTCTTCAGTTACTTGGATATATACCTAGGGGGGCATGATGATTTTATGTTTAGCTTTTGAAGAATTGTCAGACTTTTCCATAGTGACTACATCATTTACATTTTCCACATCTTTGCCAATACTTATTGTTTTCACTAAAAAAAATAATTGTCCTAATAGGTATCAAGTGATATCTCACTGTAACTTTGATTTGCATTTCCACAATGACCTCTGATACTGAGCATCATTTCCTGTGCTTATTGGCCATTCGTATGTTGTCTTTGGAGAAATTTCTATTCAAGTTCTTTGCCCTTTTTTAAATTGGGTTGCATGTCTTGTTGAGTTGTAGGAGTTGTTTATGTATTCTAGATGTTAAACCCTTATTAAATATGTGATTTGCCAATATTTTCTCTCATTCTGTGGGTTATCTTTGCATTCTCTTGCTAATGAGAGGCACAAAAGTTTTTAAAATTTTTTAAAAATTATTTTTTTAATTGAGGTATAGTTGATAATGTGTTAATTTCTACTGTACAGCAAAGTGATACACTTGTACATATACTATTTTATATTCTTTCCTGTTATGGTATATTTTGGAATATTGAATATCATTTCCTGTACTCTACAGTAGAAGTTTGTTTATAAAAGTTTAAAAATTTTGATGAAGTTCAATTTATTTATTTTTATCACCTGTGGTTTATGTCCTATTTAAGCAACTGTTGCTTGATCCAAGGTCAAGCACTTTGGCCCATACATTTTCTTCCAAGAATGTTATAATTTTAGCTGTTACATTTACGACTTTGATCCATTTTTAGTCAATGGCACCCTTGTTAAAAATCAATTGATGTAATGATGTAAGAGTGTATGTTTATCCTTATATCAATATAAGATTATATGTTTATATGATTTTCATGCAGTTTTGATTATTGTAACTTTGTGGTAGGTTTTAAAATCAGAATGTTTGAATCCTCCAGCTTTATTTTTCTTCCAGATTATTTTGAGTAGAATACCTTGATTTATTTTTATTTTTGGTTGGGCTGCATGGTATGTGAAATCTTAGTCCCCATCTAGGAATTAAACCCATGTCCCCCTGCATTTGAAGCATGATGTCTTAACCACTGGACTGACAGGGAAGTCCCTGGGTAGGGTATCTTGAAATTCCATGTGAATTTTAGAATTATTTTTTTCGTTTCTGCAAAAAATGCTTGTGGGATTTTCATAGACTATGTTAAATCTGTATCTTGACAGAATATGTTGAATCTGTATAATCCTTTGAGTAGTATTGTCATCTTAATAAAATTAAGTCTTTCAGCTCATGAACGCAGAACATCTTTATATTTATTTAGGTTTTCTTTAATTTCTTTTAGGTCTTTTTATTTCTGTTGTAGTTTTCAGTGTATAAGTCTTTTGCCTTGGTTAAATCTTTCTCCTTTGATTAAATTTATTCCTAAGTATTTTATTCTTTTTGATGTTATTTTAAATGGAATTTTCTTAATTTCCTTTTTGGATTGTTAGTGGCTAGTGTATAGAAATACAACTGATTTAAGTTTTGATTTTGTACCTGTGGAATTTATTAGCTCTAATAGTTTTTGTTTGTAGCTTCTTCAAGATTTTCTTTGTATAAGATAAAGTCACCTGTAAACAGATAGTCTTGCTTCTTTCTTTCTAATATGGATACCTTTTGTTTCTTTTTCTTGCCTAATTGCTTTGGCTAGAACTTCCAGTGTTATGTTGAACCTCAGTGACAAAAGCAGACATCCTTGTGTTATTCCTATCTTAGAGGAAAAACTTTAAGTCTTTTGTCACTGAGTATGATGTTAGCTGTTGATTCTTCATATATGACCTTAGTTATGTTAAGGAAGTTCTCTCCTATCCCTGATTTATTGTTTTTATCATGAAAGGATGTTGGATTTTGTCAGATGCCTTCTTTTTATCAATTGAGATGATTATGTGATTTTTTTCCCTTCACTCTACCACTGTAATTTACTAAATGGATTAATTTTCATGTGATAAACCACCCTTTATTCCTAGGATAAATCCCACTGGATCATGTTGTATAATCATTTTGAAATGCAGGTGAATTTGCCTTGCTAGTATTTTGTTGAAGATTTTTCATGTATGTTCATAAGGATATTGGTTCTTATAGTGTCCTTGTTTTGCTTTGGTGTCAGTGTAATTCTGGTCTTACAGAACGGATTAAGAAGTGTTCCCTTTTCTTCTATTTTTGGAAATTTTAGAAGAATTGTCATCTGCCACCCTTCTGAATAGGCATGTTGCTGGGTAATAGGCCATGGGCTTTGTGACATGGGGGTACCAATTTGGAGCTCTGGCATCCTTTTTTTTTTGGTGGGGGCCTCTGCACCTTCATCTTGGCCCCCTGTCTGGGGAGCCAATTATACTGGTGAGGAAGACTGGAAGTTGTCTCGTTTTTTTTTTTTAAAAAAAAAAAAGGTGAACTTGAGAGTTGGATTTTTAAGACTGTAGTTATTTCTTTGTGCTCTTTCTTTCCTTAATTGGTGGATGGTCTTGCTGAACAAGAACAAGACCTCTGTGATCCCAGTCAACAGAGCAAATTAGTAGATAAAGGAACAGTTTCTGTGTTGAAAATAGCATATTTTCTAAGTATGTCGAACATTTTAGGAAGAAAGATTTCATTGAAAATAGCTTCCCATAATTCTGACTTCATATCTGACCACCGAGATGGCTACAGGTACTTTTTTCAGAGTTCTGGTACTTCATACACATGTGCCATTATGTTCTGCTTCACTCAACAGTTGTTCAGTTGCTCAGTCATGTCTGACTGTTTGCGACCCCATGGACAGCAGCACGCCAGGCTTCCCTGTCCTTCACCATCTCCCAGAGGTGAGATGGTGAAGGACACATTCTCTCAAACTCATATTCATTGAGTTGGTGGTGCCATCCAACCATCTTATCCTCTGTTGTCCCCTTCTCCTTCTGCCTTCAGTCTTTCCCAGCATCAGGGTCTTTTCTGATGAGTCTATTCTTCACATCATGTGGCCAAACTATTGAGGCTTCAGCATCAGTCCTTCCAATGAATATTCAGGGTTGATTTCCTTTAGGATTGACTGGTTTGATCTCCTTGCTAGTCCAAGGGACTCTCATGAGTCTTCTCCAGCTCCACAGTTCAAAAGCAACACTCAGCAGTATTTTATGCATTTTGTTTTCATGTTTCACTATAGTGCATATTTTCACTGACATTATTTTCCATTGTGTATGCCACATGACTCCTTTTTAGATTATTGATGCTGTTCAACTAACAGATATTTTTTGAGTGTCTGGCACAGTGCTAGTCAATCAGGATCCAGCAGTGGTTTAGGTGGACAATGGTCCCTACCCTTGTGCAGCTCCCAGTCAGATGGGTGGTAATTGTTATAGGCTCATGAAATGAAATTTCACTGACCATGTAACACAGCTTTGGAGAGGATGAGGAGGTTGTGTAGTCTCTAGCCCTGGCTCCTATTCCTGCCTTCTAAAAAGCAAGTGAGACCTTGTCAGGGCAGTGGCAGTTCTGCTTGTGACAAGGGATCTCGGTGAAGCCCAGGATGGGGAGCCCTGGGACCATGGCAGAGTCAGCTCTGAAATGGGACTGCCGCAGCAGGGAGAACTGCTGTTTCCTAGGCAATACTCTGCTTAATATTTTTAGTGCGTGGTCACGGCAGAACTAAATGTGGTTTCTGATCCCAAATTGGTAATAAATGTAGACATATATAGAGTCAGAAACAATGCGTTTTAAATCCTCTGCTCCTTAATTGTCTTGCCAAGTGCTGAGTTTAGGTTTCTTTGCTTCTTGGCTACCTACCCAGCCTCCCACCATCTCTCAGAGAAGGCACCCAGATTTTCTCTGGGTGTTTGGTGGGATTGTGAAAGCTGTGAGTTATGGCTCCCTGAGCTGTGTTGAGAAGCATCTGATTTTTGTGTTTCTCCCCACATATGTAAATGTATACATTTTAAAACTCATCCTCCTTTCAAGTTTTTAAGAATCTGGGATTATGAATAGTCTTGGACTCTCAGGCATGTTAAAAATAAAATATGATGTTTCAGTTGCTGACTTACCTGGAAGCTATAGTCAGGGCCAACATGGTAGTAGCAAGTTCAGTGCTTGGTGACCCGTCCTTAGTGCTGCCGCTAAGTATTTCTGTAAGTAAATGCTGTTTTCTTGGGGTTCCTTAATTAGTTTAAGCATCACCCTAATTGTTGCCTTTCTCATCATTTCAGAGTTGTAATTTGTGTCTCCAGTTGCCCGTAACAGTATCTATTTTTTCATGGCATATTCCTTAAGAGGGCTTTCTTCTTAATTGTACTGTCTGAGACTCAGATGTGGAAAACCATACAAGTCATTGATTGTGAGCAAGACAGAAAGCACCTGAGGACAGTGATGGTGTCTTTTGTATATTCTGTTATACAGTAAGGTTCCCAGTGTGCTCAGGGGACCTGAGGTAAAAGGGACTTGTTTCTAGAGTGTGAATACTGAATGCTTATAATCTAAAGTGTCAGAGTGGCTGACACAGAATAAAGGTTACTGTTCTTACTGATTTGCAGATAGTCCATTTGTAACTATGGACTAGAAGTCATACCCTCCTTCCTGTCATAGTCCCACAGTGAGGCCCTAACCTTTGCTGGAATTTGGAAACAGCAGGCAAAGGAAAGATGAACTCTGATACCTCCCTAGCCCCAGCCTGTGGTGTGTAGATGAGAGTATGAAGTCTTTGGTATTCTTGAGGAGCAGGCTATAAAGAAAGCCCATCAGGCTTACTGTTAGCAGATACTAGTTTAAAAGGAGAGGGAAGGAGGTGGCCCTTACTCCCTGGCTAGCAGCTGACCCTGGCTAGCGTGGTCTAAGCAGTCTGTCTACTGAATTTGCCCATGTTGCTCCTGCCGTCCCTCTTTTCCCTTAGAGGTAGGAGAGCAGCAGCAGGAAGACAGGCCGAGTCACCAGGAAGCTGGGCTCTGAAGTGGCTGTTCTTAGTCAACTCTTCAGTGGGCACTGATGCAGAGCCAGCCAATATTGCTTGAAGTTTTCAATGGAAATGCCTCTGTAGCTGCTAGAGTGTAGTCCAGGTGTGTAGGAAGATTTGCAGCTCAGGGAAGTTGGTTCTAAGGAGAGACTTGTTGTCAGAATACATTTCTGTATGGGGGTGCAGTCTCACAGTTTTTGTTTATCCTGCCCTTTTCTCTAACAGTAGTGGTTAGTGAGAGCTGCAAGCTTCTCAGGCTCTTCGTTTGTGTCAAGCATTGTGCTGTATGCTTCCTATCATCACATCATCTCATTTAATGCTAATAGCCATCATACAGAATAGTTACTGTTAAGTTCCTTTTTAGAAGCAGGAATTGAAACTTGGAGAGAGAGGTTAAGCAGCTAGTCCAAAGTCCCACAACTAATTGGGGAGACCTGAGTGGAAATCCAGAGCCCACATTCTTTTCATTACATCAGAGTGAAGATGGAGTTGAGTAGAGCTTCTGGTAACCTTGGCTGCTGTCATCAGAAACAGGTTGATCATTCCTAGGATCTCACAGCGGGTCAGGGAGCAAGTATAAGGAGTAGATCTCCTTGCCCACAGCCTGCTAGATAGAAACTTGCAGGTTAGGGCCTAGTAGAAAGTACACTCACCCTGGCCGGGGTATCTCTACTTTGCCTTGTTGCTTGCTGGTGTGCTTAGGCAAGCCCCACTCACCTTTTTGGTCTCTCTTTTCTTCATCTGCTGTATAGAAGTAATTCTGTCCTATGTATGCCATGTGTGGAAGTAGGATCAAAGACTAGTGGTAAGTGAGTTTGAATATCATGTGGGCCAACTTTTACGCAGTAGAGGTCTCTCCTTACCTCTGCTGAGTTCTTTCCAGACAGTTGAGTGTGTATGAGGGGAGTGCTTAGTGCTGGACTGTAAGGGAGAGCAAGGGTGTTTTTGCTTCTTGGACAGCTGGGGAGCCCAAGTTATGGGAGGTCATGAGGTCAAGTCATACAGGGTGACAGTGAACTGGTTGCAGTCTGAGTCAAAGACTTTCTTCTTCTTGAGTGTCTGTGCCTCTCCTGTGGGCTGTACTATGCCAAGGGCATTCATTAATTAAAATGTGTGTGTGTGTGTGTGTGTGTGTGATGTGCAGAAATACAGACTTGGTAGAAGTGGTCTCTCCACAGTAGGCTCATTAAAAAAAAAATTTCTCTCCTGACACAAAATGTGTGCTTTTGTATTCACACTGTTGCAAAACAAATGAAAGGCTGATTTCATCTACCACTGGAAAAGCAGCATGGTCTGAAAAGAGCATGGGTTCTGGGGCCAAACTGGCTTTGCATCATGACTCTACTACTCTCTGGCTGTGTACACTTGGGCAAATTGCTTAACCTCTCTGAATTTTAGTCCCATCATGGGCAAAATCATATTAGAGCCCCATCATAGGGTTGTGGTGAAGAATAAATGAGCTTAGAACTTTGCTTGGAACATAGAAAGTACTTTATAAATACTGGCTATAATTAGAATTTATTTTCCTCTGGGCTGCCCAAATACTGCATTTGAATACTGGAGGATTGGGTGTCACTGGGGTATTTCTCTTTATCCTTCAATCCAAGTGCTGTAATTAGGATTATTACAGCTCTACAGAGTGTAAGGACTAAGGCTTCTGAGTGATCTGAGAGCTCAGAGAAGGTGGAGTTGTGTCTGATGGGAGTTTGTTCTTGAAGAATTTGTCTCCCTTCCTCCTTTCTCCACTGATGTGACTGTGCTCATCACTATCCTGAGGATGTGTGTGTTTTGGGGAAGCTCTACACCATCATGGGAACCTGTTGTATAGCATCAGAGAATCTCTCTATAGGACCACTGGGGCTAGTATTTTCTCTGTTATCATTGTGACTCTAGGAAAAATGTTGAAAAAACTGGATTTAGAGAAGTGGCCCCAAATCTCCAAACATCACTGGACCTACTCACTGTTTCCAAATGTACTACCCTTGTACGTCTAGTTCTTTTTTAGAAGGGCCCTCTGGCTGTCTCATTGCCAAATCCAGTGGCTTTTCTCATCCTTATTCTGACTGACCTCTTGACTTTGTTGCCCACAACTTGATTTTCTCAGGATTCTCTCCTCTTTTGATCTGTATAATTCTGCACTATTCTTAATGTTTTTCATCTTGTCCCCTGGATTGTTCTTCTTTCTTTTCCTAACCTCCAGTCATGACTGGAAAACTCTTCTTGGCCCATTATTCCTTTCTCTGTAAGTTTTCTCCCTAATAGAAGGACTCTTCTTATTGCTTTGATCGTCACTTCTGGATGATGCCACCAAAATTCTTTTCTTGCTCTAGTCCTATCTACCTCTTTGTCTTAAACAGGCATGAAGTTGCCAGAGCCTTCCTGGATGTAACGACAAGCCCATGCCTAAAGGCATTGAACTCTGGTTATTCTGTGTGTAGATATCGATTGTTAGCAGGTCAAATGAAGACTGAGTCTTAAGCTTTCTTTTTTTTTTTTATATGAAACTTTTAGTATTTTATTCATTTTCATAGTTTTACAGTATTAGTAAAAATAATGGACATTATAAATAAGTATAAAATGGAAGTTGATGAAAAAATAATCCCAAGTCTTCCTTGACTCCCACCCTCCCACCAAAAAACTAGCTAGTATATGGCAAATATCCTTTTCACACATTATCTTTAGGCATATATTCACTTTGTAGTGGTGGATGGTTTAGTCGCTAAGTCGTGTCTGACTCTTGTGATCCCACGGACTGTAACCTGCCAGGCTCCTCTGTCCATGGTGTTTTCCAGGCAAGATTACTGGAGTGGGTTGCCATTTCCTTCTCCTTAAGCTTTCTTCTAGTATTAGATTCTTTGAAGGCTGGGGCTGAATAGGATAGGTCTGGAGAGGGCCGGGCTGGGCTCCATTTTATTCAGTCACTCTACTTGTCACTTGATTTCTTTTGATGGAGCCACTATCTTTTGTCTATGGGATTGCAGTGTTTTGCTAATATGCTTAGCTACCTTAGAAAATCTTTTTCAGTTGAAATACTGTTGATTTACAATGTTGCTTTAATTTCACATATACAGCAAAGTGATTCAGTTATATGTATCTATCTATCCATTTTCAGATTCCTTTTCATTACAGATTGTTTCAAGATATTGAGGCCTTCCCTAGTGGCTCAGATGGTAAAGAATCTGCCTGCAGGAGTGTAGGATACCCAGGTTTGATCCCTGTATTGGGAAGATCCCCTGGAGAAGGGCCTGGCAACCCACTCCAGTATTCTTGCCTGGAGAATCCCCATGAACAGAGGAGCCTGGCGGGCTATAGTCCATAGGATTGCACAGAGTCAGACATGACTGAAGTGACTTAGCACACACAAGATACTGAGTATGTGTCCCTGTACTGTATGGTAGGTACTTGTTGGTTATCTATTTTATATGTAGTACCCACTCCAGTGTTCTTGCCTGGAGAATCCCAGGGACGGAGAAGCCTGGTAGGCTGCAGTCCATGGGGTCGCACAGAGTCGGACACGACTGAAGCGACTTGGCAGCAGGCAGCAGCAGCAGCAACTTAGCTACCTTCTTGAAGATCTGTTCTCTTCAGATAGGGTAGGGATGGGCTTGGTCATGTCCCCGTCGTTTTGGAGTACAGAGTATTGAGAAGGGGTTAGGAATGCCCCTTCCTATTTCATCCCATCTCATGTTGTCTTCTTTCCAGAGCTGTAGTCCCAGCTGGGCCTGTGGAGCTGGGCCTGGGCCTTCTTGGCTCCATGTGCTCTCTGGCAGGGCCAACACCTATTTCTGTGTTGCTGCTGGAAAGGCTTCACTAGATCTCTCCATTGCAGGCTTTACAAGTGGATTTTGGCCTTGTAACTCTTCTCTGGTCAGGCAGAGGCTTAGGTCCATTGTGAACTTTTTACCCTCCAGTAGCTTCATCTAGTCGCTTTCCTTTTAGGGTGCCTTGGATTTTATTGAGAGCAGTCCCCATTTGCTTGGCCTTAGGCATGACTTCAGTATTTGGGGCACACACTGTTGCCATTACACAAATGGTCAGTGGCTTAAGGATGTTCCAAGTCCAGCTTGCTACCAGTTACGGTTTAGACTGGGGTTAGAAGCCACATTTCTTTTGCAGTGCAAAAGCTCTTTTCATTTAATTGCTGTCTACCTCCTGACTTTCTGCTTTATTTATGTCTTAGGGGAAAAGCCTGTTTGCCTGACCTCTTCAAACTTACTTCTCTTGTCCTTCAAATTATCCTTGGAAAATCCATTTCTTTTCCTAAGCCTTTGCACGTTGTTCTCCCTTGTCAGGGCTCTCCTTTCAGTGTTCTCTCTGCATTGTTTTTTCAGCTTCATATTTGTTTTCCTAAATTAGGTGGTGAGCTTCTGTTTGTGGAGAGGTGATTGTGTGTGTTTGTGCATGTATGAGTTTGTGTAGCACACAAATAGTAATGAATGTGTTTGTGGGAAGAGTTCCTCCTCTTTCAGTTTGTAAAGCAGAAGACTGTTTTATAGCTGTTCCTGCAAATGCAAGTTCTACATGATGGTGGCCTGGCTCTCTGGGCAGTAATATGCTGGGAAAAGCACTCAGTGGGCTAGGTCTGCCTCAGCGCTCAGCAGAAAATTGGCTTGAGTCTCACCATTTTTAGCTGTAGGGCTCCTCCTTTGAACATCTGTTTCCTTTACCTCCTGAGAGTAGATACCCAACAAAAGGCCTTGGTCCTAAATTTTGAGATGTAGGGTCAGTTAGAGGGTATGTCGATCCAGCAGGAGGCAGGAGCTCTGGAGAGTGTTTCTAGGGTGCCTGACCTGGCTCTGGCTGCCTGTGGGTCCAGGGGCAAGTTCTCATCCCCAGTCTAATGATGGTGTGATAACTAGGTGCCAGGTGCTGTACATTAGTTTATTCCTCCCTAATATCGTTTGAAGTAGGAGCTTTTACTATGCCCATTTTATAGGCAAAGAAACTGAGGCCTAGTGAAGTGTGTCAAGGATCACATAGTTAGAAATTGGCAGAGCCAAGACTTGGCTTTACATGTGTCTGACTCTAAATTCATGTACTTATACTTTCAACCTAATGTTTTAAATCCCTTTGCTTTAATTTTCTTCTAGTAAGATGGAAGTATAAATTCTTGCCCTTTCACTTTTTCCAGACGATTTGGGGAAACAAATACGTGGACAATACGCTATAGATTAAAAACCTGGGCATTTTATAATACGGAGTTCCTAGCGTTACCAGGCAGGCTGCTGAGGTAGTGCTCCCTGCCAAGAACACTTGTGATGTTTACAATTTCTCCCTGTGCTTTGGCCCTGCAACTGGAGAGCAGCCAGCGTCCATGGGGCCTACCAGCCACGTCAGAAGTTTTCAGAGGTCCAACAGTTTCACTCCTTCTTCTCTTGGCTTCCTGCCATCCATCATGGCATTCTTTTGTTTTCCTTCCTTGAGAGAAGGTAAAAGTTATGGGAAGATGTCATGTTTATGTAGGGCCCAGTCCCCTCCCCAGTCCTGTATGAATTGAGAAGAGAACGTGAAGCACCAGGGAGTCGTGGGCTATTGAGTCCAAGGGCCTCCTCCCACCTATGCCCTCAGCAGCTACTCCGGGCAGCAGTAAGTTGGCAATACAGATTGCTGAGAGCATCCACCCTCTATTTAAGTAGAAGTACAGACTACAAATGGTCAGTTTTGATAGAAAAATGGGCATCTTAAGTACCCTATTATCTCTTTTGTCCCAAAGCCCAAGGATACTTAAGGAAAGAGTTACTGGTGGAACACTGAAATACTTCCCTCTTTCTTGGACTGAATTGATGGTATTGTAAGTCAGAAGAAGGCCTTAAATATAAAGATGTAGTGCTGTCTTCTTTTGAGAGCCAGGGATGATGGGAAGGTTTGTTATGCAGGGTGTACAGGAGCAGGTGATGAGGTGAACCCAGGGTTAGTGGGTGGCAAGTGATTTGGGAAGGGTACTAACCTCAGGCCCGTTATGCCACACTGTGCCTCAATGGGATTCTGTGACTTTGGCTTTAGTTATATCATGGCCTGAGGTTTTCTTTTGCTGCTGCCACTGCCTAGGTTCCTGCTTGTGATGGTGGAATCAAACTGTGGGCTACTTCTCCTTTCCTTTCTCCCAGCCTCCGTGTAAAGCCAAGGGAAAACTTGCCTACTTGCTCTCTAGTTGCCACTTCTTAAATACGGACAAAGGCCAGGTGGACGCAGTTGGAGGCCAGGCCTTAAAGAGGACAGAAGATACCATTACCCATGTCTGCATGCTGTGGAGTTTGCAGTTGTTTCTGGGTGCCCTTGCAAAGCCTGGGAAACTGTCTTACCCCTTTCTCCCAGCCTCACTGCTCCTAGGCCTTCCCAGGCATACCACCCCCCACCCCCGGCACCACCGTGTTCTCTCTCCCTCCGATTCATGGAAAAATATATGGAGGCAATGAATAGGTCAGTTGTGCAGTCCACATGGAATTATTGTGGGAGAGATGAGGGATCCATTTGGAAATCGATCTCTTATCCTTGGTATTGGCAGAAAATGCTTCTGAGATGTTAGTGTGTGTGGAGGTGGTAGTGAGCCCTGTGGGAGCTGCCATTTCTCTTGTACCCCCCCGCCCCCCAGTCCCACTCCAGGAGGTGGGGAAGCTGGTGTTTGTACATCAGCTGCCGCAACCTCTTCTTTCTCAGTCCCTTCTGGGCCTCTTCCTGCTCATTTGTCTTTTTTGCTCTTGGTTTCATCCTCATTTATCTCTTCCTCCTCATTTTTTCCCTGGCGTCAGTTCCAAGTGTGTAACCCTGGCTGTAAGAAGGGAGCTTGTAATTCTCTGTGTGTATATGCATATACACATGGATAGTCTTATGTAGGGGAAGGGAAGTCTTTTGGGATAAACCTTTTCTGTCTTAATGTATGTTGTCCTGCTAGTGCTGTGAGCCCACTGCTTCCATTTTTTATTCCTCTTTTCTCCACAGCCAAGGATGTAGAAATAAAAAAGGTATGGGACATTATAGGAAGCTTCAGGACCATGTCCCCTTGAGACCCATCTTCCCTGGACCTTTCTAGACTTCTCATTCTTGATTGCCTCTGCCCATTGTTCATCCTCACTGAGCCTTGCACCCCACTCCCCTGCACACCTAGGCATGGCCAGGCACCTGTCCAGAACCAGTGCCGTGCTGTGAACTCACTCCGTGTCTTTCAGTGTGATTGGTGCCCTAGGGAGCCAGGTTGCTGGGGAAAGCTCATGTGGCATTCAGCCATTCCATTTTGTCTACAAAAAAAGAGGGGAGAAACTGGCAGAAAGCAAACGCTTTTGCTGCTGGGTGAGTTTAGCAGCTATTTTTAGCTCCTAAGCCTTTGCTTTCCCATTTGGCTGTGCTTTTTTAGCACAGTGTCAGTCCAGCAGGGCTGTTTTCCTTCATGGCTCCAGATGTCCTTAGGGAAAGTTTCTGTCTGCCCCTGAGAAGATGTGGGATGGGCACAGGGTAATAACTTCTGATAGTGGGTTTAGGCAGAGCCTTGGGCCCCACTGTAGACTTGTCACAGGGCCAGTTTATTGAGGTGGAACATGGAGTGTGGCAGGAATAGGAAAGAGAAAAGGTAAAATACCATACTCTCTCGAGGTGTTTCCCCTATAATTAATTCAGTTAGGACTTTATTGAGTAAACTGCCTAATGAGGTGTATTGGGGCTGAATGATCAACATGCAAACCTTTTATAAGGGTCTTGGACTGATATTGACAGGTTCTGAAGTTTTCTAAGGTTTTTTTTTCCCCCAAATTTATTTATTTGGCTGCCCCAGGTTCTAGTTGCAGCATGAGAGATCGTTTACTTGCAGCATACAGGCTCTTTAGTTGTGGCTTGTGAACTGTTAGCTGTGGCATGTGGGGATCGAGCTGCCTGACAAGGGATTGAACCTGGGCTCCCTGCATTGGGAGTGTGGAGTCTTAGCCACTGAATCACCAGGGAAGCCCTCTAAGGTTTTTTTTTTTTAAGTTTATTGTTATTATTTTTTCTCTCTGCCTTTCTTTCTGGGGTAATTTGCCTGTTTGGGTTAAGTTCTTTTGACTTCCTCTCTAGTTTACTGACCAAAATTTTTTCACTACTCCAATTTGCCTATTTTTGATATTTCACTTAAGTAGAACCATACAATATCTATTCTTTTGTGTCTAGTTCATTTAATTTAGCCTAATATTTTTAAGGTTTATTCATGTTGAAGCATGTATCAGAATTTCATTTTTTATGACTGAATAATGTTCCATTGTATGACATTTGAAAAAAAATCTGTTGAATACCTAAGTTATTTCTACTTATTTCGCTGTTGTCAGTAGTGATATTATCAACATTCATATGGAGGTACCTGTTTGAGTCAATGTTTTCGGAACTTTTAGGTGGAGTATGTACTTGGGGTGGAATTGCTGGATCACATATATAGTAGATCTATATTTATCTTTTTGAGGAATTGCCAAACTGTGCCACAGCAGCTGTACCATTTCACATTCCCACCGGCATTGTACTAGGGTTTTAGTTTCTCCACATCCTCATTAACATTTGTTGCTGTCTCTCTCTCTTTTTTAAATAAACTTTAGCCATAATGGTGGATATAAAATGGTACAGTGTTTCATTGTGGCTTTGATTTGTATTTCCTTAGTGATTAATGATGAGAATCCTTTCATGTCCCTATTGGCTTGTGTATATCTTCTTTGGAGAAATGTCTATTCAAGTTTTTTGCCCATTTAAATTTTTGTTGTTGAGTTATAGGTGTTATTTATATATTCTGGATACTACATCATTATAAGATAGAAGACTTACAAATATTTTTCTAATTTTTTGAGTTGTCGTTTCACTTTCCTTATAATGTCATTTGAGGCACAAAATTAAAACTTTTAATTTTGAAAGAGTTCTGTTTGTTTTTCCGTTTATCATCTGTGCTTTGGTTATTATATTTAAGAAACTATTGCCAAATCTGAGGTTACGAAGATTTTCCCTACGTTTTCCTAAGAATTTTCTCTCTTAATACATTTTGAGTTAATTTTTGTATATAAGGGAAGAGTCCACTTCATTCTTTTGCATGTGGATATCCAATTGTTCCGGGACAGTTTGTTGGAGAGACTGTCCCTTCCCCATTGAATTGTCTAGATAATGTTGTTGAAAATCAACTTATTGCATATGTAATTATTTCTGGACTCTCAGTTCTGTTCCATTGGTCTGTATATCTGTCCTTACACCTATACAACAGTGTTTTTTTGTTTTTTCCCACAGTGTTTTAATTACTGTAGCTTTGTAGTAAGTTTTGAAATCAGGAAATGTGAGTCCTCCAACTTTGTTCTTGTTTTTCAGTATTGGGATTTTTTTTTTTTTTTTTTGGTGGAGGTTGGGGGGAGCATACATTATGCTAATAGGATCTTAAAATCCCCAACCAAGGATTGAACAGTGAAAGTGCCAAGTCCTAACCACTGGACTGTGAGCAAACTCCTCACCATCAGGATTTTGATAGGGATTGCACTGAATCTGAATATTGCTCTGGGTAGTACTGTCATCTTAGTGATATTAAGCTGCCGATCTGTGAACATGGGATATCCTTTTATCCTTGTATCATTTAAAGTTTAACAGCCATGAGGGCCTGCACTTTGGTTTGTTTGATTGTCTGAAAAGTGAAGTAAAAGGCTTTATGACTTGGGAATATTGAATTTTGCTGTTTTAGGGGATGCTAATGGTATCTGCCTTTAGGTATAACAGTAGATATGGTTAAGAAGTGAATGGTTAACCATTAGGGACTATAACCATTTAGGGACTATGTAACCTGTAACTATTTAGGGACTTCCCTGGTGGTCCAGTGCCTAAGACTCCACACTTCCAATGGAGGGGTTAGGGTTCGATCCCTGGTCAGGGAACTGGATCCCACATGCCGTATTGAAGATCTAATATCCTGCATGCTGCAACTAAGACCAGGCAGTCAGATAAACACAAAATTTTTTAAAAAAGTGAATGGTTATAAAGGTTCATGTGAACTTGGGCCCGTGTCTGTTCACACACAGATCATTTGGTTAGTTTCCTTCTTTCCTCACCATAGCCAGTACCACCCTGTGCAACCTAATAACAACCTGGATAATGAAGAAGGAAGGGACAGGGCTATTATATTAGGTTGGAACAAACGTAATTGAGTTTTTGCATTGTTGAAATCTGCCATTTGATATTGGAATACTTTCTTAATATGGTTATTTTATACATCATTTTAATGCACATTTCTTTATACTTTTTACTAATGACTTATTCATGCTGTTTATATTTAATTTGGACTATGGAAATGATATTAGACAAAAAGTAAATTCGAGTGTTTTTCTTATTCGAGTTCAAAATGAATCGTAAAGCAGCAGAGACAACTCAACGTTAACGCGTTTGACCCAGGAACTGCTAATGAACGTACAGTGCAGTGGTGGTTCAAGAAGTTTTGCAAAGGAGACTAGAACCTTGAAGATGAAGAGCTTAGTGGATGACCATTGAAAGTTGACAGTGACCAACTGAGAGCAATCATCAGTGCTGATCCTCTTAAAACTGACATGAGAAGTTGCTGAAGAACTCAGCGTTGACCATTCTACGGTCATTTCACATTTGAAGCAAATTGGAGAGGTGAAAAAGCTTGATAAGTGGGTGCCTCATGAACTGACTGAAAATAAAAGAAATCATCGTTTTGAAGTGTCGTCTTCTGTTATTCTGTGCAACAATGCACCATTTCTCAATCGGATTGTGACTTGTGACAAAAAGTGGATTTTATACAACAGTCAGCTCAGTAGTTGAACTGAGAAGAAGCTCCAAAGCACTTCCCAAAGCCAAACTTGCACCACAAAAAGGACCTGGTTACTGTTTGGTGGTCTGCTGCCATCTGATCCACTACAGCTTTCTGAATCCTGGTGAAACCGTTACATCTGAGAAGTATGCTCAGCAATTCTATGAGATGCACCGAAAACTGCAATGCTTACAGATGGCATTAGTCAACAGAAAGGGTCCAGTTCTTCTCCGTGACAGTGCCTGATTGCACGTCACACAACCAATGCTTCAAAAGTTGAATGAATTGGAGTATGAAGTTTTGCCTCATCCTCCATATTCACCTGACCTCTTGCCATCGAACTCCTGTTTTAAGCATATCGACAACTTTTTGCAGGGAAAACGCTTCCACAACCAGCAGAAGGCAGAAAATACAAGTTTGTCGAATCTCAAAGCATGGATTTTTACACTGCAGGAATAAACCAGCTTATTTCTCATTGGCAAAAATATGTTGATTGTAATGGTACCTATTTTGATTAATAAAGATATGTTTGAGCCTACTTATAATGATTTAAAATTCACGATCTGAAACTGCAGTTACTTTTGCATCAACCTGAATAGCTTGTGCAAAGGTCCTGGATGACTACAGTTTCAGCCAAGGCCTCTCTCCTCATATGGGGGAATGGAGGCTACTTTAGGTTGACAGTTTCAGCCAAGGCATATCTCCTCATATGGGGGAATGGAGGGTTACTTTAGGTTGTTCTACATCTGGGGTAGGAGACCTGTGATACCTGTATTCCGGAAATGTCTGTCATCATCTGAAATGTTTGACATCTGTGAAAAAAGTGAGATCATGGGAATCACTGTGTTGGGGCAGGCGGGGAGGGGTGTCAGGCACCAGCTTCATATTGACCTTCTATCTTCTGTGTTTACATTCCTCAGGCCTCTAACTATGCCTCACCAGGGCCTGCTCCTTTTTAGGATGGCTCCTCTGTGCGTACTGCTCAGCATGCTGATGGTCTCCTGCTTCAACTTCTGCCTCTGTCATAAGAACTCGGTAAGTATTTTCACACAAGTAGAGGGATCTTTGGGATCCAAGAAAGTCTCCATGCCACCAGGGCTGCTGTGGGAGTTTCTTTCTTTCTTTTATTTATTTATTTTTTTATTTTACAATATTGTATTGGTTTTGCCATACATTGACATGAATCTTCCATGAGAGTTTCTTATAGGAATGTGACCAGTGCTGGGTCACGGAATGTGTGCACTTCTTCCCCTATCCCTTAGTCCTCTGGCCTCTGTTTAAAGCTTACGACACATTTTCTCTTTGGGGAAAAGATGGTGGTGATGATAATGATGTAATAACAATGATGATGATAATAATAAGCTTATCATGTACCAAGCATAGTCAGTCATTCAGTCATGTCCAACTCTTTGCAACCCCATGGACTGCAGCACGCCAGGCTTCCCTGTCCATCACCAACTCCTGGAGCTTGCTCAAACTCATGTCCATTAGTTGGTGATGCCATCCAACCATCTCATCCTCTGTGTTCCCTTCTCCTCCTGCTTCAATCTTCCCCAGCCTCAGGGTCCTTTCCAATGAGTCAGTTCTTCGCATCAGGTGGCCAAAGTATTGGAGCTTCAGCATCAGTGCTTCCAGTGAATATTCAGGACTTGTTTCCTTTAGGATTGACTGGTTTGATCTCCTTGCAGTCCATGGGACTCTCAAGAGTCTTCTCCAACATGACAATTCAAAAGCATCATTTCTTCAGCACTCAGGCTTCTTTATGGTCCAGCTTGCACATCTGTACATGTCTACTGAAAAAATCTTTGACTATACAAACCTTTGTTGGTAAAGTAATGTCTCTCCTTTTTAATATGCTGTCTAGGTTTGTCATAGCTTTTCTTCCAAGGAGCAAGTGTCTTTTAATTTAATGGCTGCAGTGACCATCTGCAGTGATTTTGGAGCCCAAGAAAAAAAGCTCTGTTACTGTTTCCATTGTTTCTCCATCTATTTGCCATGAAGTGTTGGGGCTGGATATCATTATTTTTGTTTTTTGAATGTTGGAATTTTAAGCCAGCTTTTTCACTCTCTTACTTTCATCAAGAGTTCTGCCATAAGGGTGGTGTCATCTGTGTATCTGAGGTTATTGATATTTTTCCCGGCAGTCTTGATTCCAGCTTCTGCTTCATGCCCGGCATTTCTCATGATGTACTCTGCATATAAGTTAAATAAGCAGGGTGACAATATACAGCCTTGACGTACTCCTTTCCTGATTTGGAACCAGTTTGTTCCATGTCCGGTTCTGTTGCTTCTTGACCTGCATACAGATTTCTCAGGAGGCAGGTAAGGTGGTCTGGTATTCCCATCTCTTTCAGAATTTTCCACAAGTTTGTTGTGATCCACACAGTCAGAGGCTTTAGCGTAGTCAGTGAAGCAGAAGTAGATGTTTTTCTGGGATTCTCTTGCTTTTTCTATGATCCAACCAAGCATTGTATTGTGTGCTTTTATATGTATTCTTACTTAATCCCATCAAATGTTAAATAGACAACTGAAGTTATTATCCTCATTTTGAGAAGGAGGAGAACTAACAGATGCTAAGTAACTTGGCCAACATTATAAAGCTAGTTTGTAGCAGAGCTGAGAGGGTCAGGATTTTCCCCAAGGACTGGGTTACTTGTGTGGTGAGCACCAAGACTACTACTTCTCTACTCTCCTCTTCCATTTCTGTGTCCTTTTTCCCTCTGTCTTTTGTTGCATGTTCTTTATAGTCTCCATTTCATTAACCCAGACCTCATTACTGAGGGTTTCTGTCATTGACAAAGGCAGGGGCAGAATGCCTGAGAAGGCCCTGAGCTTGGTCTGGCTGCAGGGTGTCCTGGCCCCATTTCCCTGGCCTGCCCCAGCAACAGCCTGCCCTTGACCAGCTCCCAGTGCCCTCTCTTTCCTCTTCCTTGAGATGCCCTGACTGTCAACTCTGACAGTTTTACCCTCCCCTGGCCACCTTCCCCAACCCCAGGGGTCCTACTTAAATGTTGGTTAAAGTGCTGGAGGCTTTGGAACTGGAGGGCCTTGAAGTGCAAATGACAATTGTGATGAATTTAATAGCAATTCAGCTCAGCTAAGGTTCACCTCTGGCTCATGGCAAACTTCCACCTTCCCTCTGAAGTCATTTGTTTTCTCTCTGCCTTTCTCCCTACTTTGTGGAGCAGGAGAGAATGTACAGTTAGGAGTCACGAATCCTTTTGAGCTTTTAATGTTCTTTGACTAAGATCTTGTTGCTGTCATTTTTCTGGTCTCCTCTTCAAGGACAGTAAGACTGGAATCCCATTGGCCCCAGAGGGTGCGACTGGCCACAGAATGAGGTTGGGGCTGGCTCTGACATAGCTGGCCCAGAAAAGCACCCAAGTTTTCTGAGGGATTAGGGCTGTGTCCCCTTTAGCCTGCAGCTCTTGAGGATCTGGGTACTCCCCGTCGTGAGCTTTAGCAGATGCACAATTAACAAAAGCGTGCTGATGAATTTACTTAAGGACTGTGTGCTAGTAAGTCCCTTTTGGATAATAGTTCAACCAAATAGATGAGCTTTCAGAGCCATAATTATTCTGGCCCATTTATATTAGCTCTATTGAGCCTAGTTTCAGAAAAATGTTAATACTGACTTTCATCAGCAGAAGCTGCTTTTATCCTTATGTCTGTTCCTAAGCTGTATCCATTTGTCATAATCTTTCATCATGTGCTAAGTACAAGTAGGAATTGAAGCATCTTTTCTCTCATACCATAAAAATTGCTGCCCTGATGGCATTTAAAAATCCAAATTATGCAGCCAGCCACCTTCACAACAGTGAAAATGGGGGGTGGGGGAGATGGGAGTGGTCATGATCCTTTGTTCAGAGCCTGGAGTCCAGACAAATGCTCCTGGTGACCTGGAATTGTTCTCCCCAAGGGCATTTGTTACAGGTTTATGGCCACCCAGCAAAAGGTTGGCTGTGTGTATCAGGATATGATCTGGAGCCATCCTCCCCTCCTGTCGCCTGCTGTGGCGCCTCTCTGGGGTGTCACTTCTAAGGAGCAGTGTGAATGCTAAAGGGATGTATTGTGTGGTATACTCACCTTCAAGAGGTGGTAGATGAGTGGGATAGTGGAACCCAGTATAAAGGAGCACAGAGCCTTAGTAAGCTCTCTTTTGCCTCTCACTTTGGCAGTTTAACCATTTCTGAGCTTTGTTTCTTCATGTGTAAAACAGGGTTGTAAAACAGGTACCTCCCTCTTAAATTTTAGTGTAGATTAAATGTGATTATATATATAAAGCACCTAGAATTGAGACTGGCACTGTATGGCTAATGGATGGTCAATAAATGTCAGCTGTTATTTTTTAGTATGGGGTGGCTGCTTCCATTGTTTAATTTATGGCTCTGTCAGTCAGGCTTCTATCCCAAAATGTTGCCCCCTCAGTCTGTCTCTGTCACAACAGCAATCCACCTACCCTGAGAGTTCATTTATTCTCTTGGATCTTGAAGGCTTTGGTCTTTAAGAATCTCTTATTCAGTTGCAAGTGTAAGGAAGTGTATCATGGTAAGCTGTTGTCAGTTAACACCTTAGCTGGGATTTCTTGCCATTTCAGAGGAAATTGGTATTTACAGTATTGATGGCAGAGAGAAGAGAGAATTCAGCATTGAAAGGAGCCCTGAAAAGCCAACTGAGAGGGCACCAGAGCATGAGATTTACTTCAGAGCTGACCACGGGCTGGCTGGCCTCCCACACCTCTCGGTCTTTGTCTCCTGTTTCGGACCCTGCTGGAGCAGAGGGAGGGTCATCCCTTTCTCTGCGACTGTGTTTCTCACCTTGTCCATTAAAGGGCAGGGGCTGTGCTGGTAAATGTGCTGGGGTGATCTCATTCCCCCACTGCTTGCTTCCCTTAGCATCCAAGGCACAACCGATAGAACACTTGACTAAGAACAGAAACAGAGAAGTGAGTCAGGATTCAGACAGTCCTGGACTTAAATCTCTGCTCTTCTCTCAGCATTGTGGTTTTGCACAGGTCCTGTGTGTGTAAAGTGGAATTAAAAGTGTGTGTTTCATAGGTGAAACTTGGATGAGTTGTGTGGCATGGAAGGCACTTAGACCAGTGCCGGGCCTGTGGGTAGGGGCTTCATAAATGGTAGCTGCTGTTTTCCTTACAACCCCATCTCCATGATGCTGCTTTTCCTGAAAACCTTTTCTGGAATTCCACCTTTGAAGTGACTGTCTAACTTGCAGTATGTTCGTGTGACCAAGCCTCCCTCAGTGCTTGCTGAAGTCACTGAGAGCCAGATTTGGTGAACAGAGTGAGTTGATCAGACAGACGAGCACCAAATTTATGTCACTTCTACTAAAAACAGGTGAACTGTAAAATAATGGCAGATTGTGAGAGAGAGAGTGTGTGTGTGTGTAGCTTAAAATATGGTTCAAAGATGATACCAAGAGGAAACTTAAAAAAAAATATTTTGAGCAGTGATAGGATTGTTGGAAAAAGGGGCTTTCCCGAGGCTTCAAGTATGTGTCTCAGTGGTTCATATCTTGTTGTAATCCTTCTTCTTGAACCTACTTTGTTAGTCTCATTAAAGATCTAGGGAAAAGGGCTTTCTTAGCCTCTACTCATTGAAATGAACACTAGCCTTGCCTGGATTTTGAAGGGTCATATTTTCATCATCACCATTACACTTGCCTCTTTCTTTCTGCTTCTCTTGATGTTGAGGATTTGGTTAGTTGATTACCGTTATACCTGCTAGGAGTTAACCTGGCTAATAGATACACTAAAGCAAGACTTGTAATGTAAAGCTTAGAGATGTTTAGTTTGACTCTCCTTGTGTTCTAAAAGTAAGAAATATCAGATAAAAATATGGATTTCTGTTTCTTATTCTGCCATGAATGCCTTCATGGCAGTGGCAACTGAGTAACAGCTATGTTTCTTGATCAGGGCAGGAGGACTCCAGTTTTCACAGTTCCACTACTCCTAGTTGTTTTTACACTGAGCACACAGCACATTTACATCCGTCCCTGCCTGGCTTCTGGAGGCATTTAATCCACATACTTCAGAGGTAAATATTATTAATGGTCTTCTAGCCCTGCGGTCTAGTGTACGGCACTTTTGGCAGAGACTGACCAGCATGACTGGGCCCTGGAGTATATAGGCTCCAGGTACTTAGTGGACAAGGTGGTCTTTGTTCTGGAGTATGGGGCTAGTTCCTGGCTGTCAGCAAACTCTTTGGGCTTGTCTCCAAAAGATACACCTGCCTGTAGGAGGAAGCGCTTCTTTCATTCCTTTGTTGTGTGATTACAAACTAAGCCTTGGGCTGGGCAAGGGGTATATGCAGTGGTGAAAAAGATTGACACTGTGCCTGCCCTCAGGAAACTCAGCTGTTGGAAGTGTGACGTCCATGCCCTCAGAATGTAGGGAGCCTCCTGCCAGTCTGTCTGCTCATCAGTCTCACACACACCTACTCTTCTGTTGCTAGTTTTTCTTTTGAGCTCAGACTTATACAGACTTCAAGTTGAAAGGGTAGGAGGAGTTTGCGGGACAAGGCTGCACAGGTGACCACAACCCAAGCCTGACGTGCCTGAGTGAAGCTATTTTGTGCAGTCCATGCTGGATGTCACAGCACAGACTCATCTGACTTGCCCCTAGGGATGACTCCCTTTACGAGTAATAGGTGTAATGGCTACTGTGTAGCCAGGGCTAGTGGTTTACAGGGTAATACTTCTAACATATGAGTGAGATGTTATTTCCTCTTTACAAATATAGAAACTGAAGTTTAAAAGTTAAGTAACTTTTCCTGGAGTCAAAAGCAACTTGGAATTGAACTTTGGGTTACCTGAAGCAGAGCTTCAGTTTTAAACCACGATTCTATCAGTGCGTCTCGTTACTTGTAACATGATTTAAGGACATCTTCTTGTCCAAGCTGACTCATTTGTAAAGACCCTGATGTTGGAAAAGATTGAGGGCAGGAGGAGAAGGGGACAACAGAGGATGAGATCGGTTGGATGGCATCACCGACTCAATGGACATGGGTTTGGGTAAACTCCAAGAGTTGGTGATGGACAGGGAGGCCTGGCGTGCTGCGGTTCATGGGGTCGCTGACTGAACTGAACTGATTTTGTCCAAGATAATTTTCCTTACTGGTCCTTCAGAAGATCTGAAATTCTTCCATCTGAATCTCATGTTTTTATTTCTTGTTAAAATGTAAAAATCCTTGGAGGGGCTTTACATTGTCATCTTCAACACCTTAATCCCTTAATCTTTCCTCTGTCAGCTAGTTAAAGATCAGGACCTAAGGGACCCAGGGAGGTTCCTATCTGGACCTGGGGCACTGCTTGAAAAAAATGGCATTGTTACCTCCCATGTAGGATTAAAGTTGTTTGGAAGACCAAAATGAGATCTACATAAAGTACCTAGCACAAGTTTGGGTTCATAGGAGGAATCCATGAAAAATACTCTTAGGGGGAGAATTGGGAGGTTGGAGTGCTGAAATAATCTTCCAGTGTGCTAATGTGGGTTCTTCTTTGCCCTCCCAGATGTAATTTCTCAGAGCTCTGGAACCCTCTGGTTCCAGTTTCCTGAGGCCTTACTGCTTTTTTATACACAAACAGGTTTAAAAATGGGACAGGAAGGATGGGAGGCTGGGAAGGAATAAAATGAATAATACTTTGTATTTATATTACATCTTTCTCTCCCGAGCTCAAAGTGCTCAACAGACACCATCTCATTAATCCTCCATACTCTCCCTGGGGTGGAAGGAAACAGGTTTTAGGAAGAGGTTTCCAACCTGGGCATCTTCCTCCTTTAGCTCAGCTGGACTTGTGCCTTCCCACTTGCACCCCTTCCTCCATGGACTGGAATGTCCCAAGAGGTCATGTATGCCCCGTAGGTACCCTGGGGAATTAAGGTACCCAGGCCCTTTCTCTGCCCTGCTGGGTGGCTTAGGAATTAATTGGGCTTTAGCTACCAGCTTTTGTACATCTGAGTTGACCATTTGAGGCCTTACTGTTCTATTCAGTTGTATGCTTTTTCTTTTATAAATATCTTTAGTTTTTAATTATAAGAGTAATAGGAATTTTAAATATCAAACAGTATAGGAGCTTATCAAGTAGAAAGTTAGTCTCCTATTGTCTCATTTTGTCGACCCCTCTCCCCAGTATGTTCCTTTAAACCCCTCACGATAGTGTGGAACCTTCTGAAATTTTTAAACAGTGCATATACAAAGGTGTCACATACACACAACACATGCTGTGTGAATTGAATCATATCACCTCAGTTGTACTGGTTCTGAGACTAATCTTGTGAAAGGTCCAAACATGGCTAGGGAGGGCAGGAAATGCAAGGAGGAGAGTGTACTCCCCCAGGCTGTTTTCTTTCTGCTTGCTTGCTACCCAGCTGTGATGGTTCATGCATGCCCTATTTTCCTTTTTCTGAAGGAATTTGCACTGACCAACCCAGAGAAGAGCAGCACCAAAGAAACCGAGAGAAAGGAAACAGAGGAGGAGCTGGAACCCAAGATTCTGGAGGTGTTTCACCCGACCCATGAGTGGCAGGCACTTCGTCCAGGTACCAAGCCCAGCCCTGTCTCCAGGAAACACACTTGAAAATTAAAATGTGTATGTCGTTTGTCTCCATAGGGCTGTTTTGGAGGAGCACCCCTCTCTGGCTTCCTTGGAGGGGAGTAATGGTGGCTGCTGCTGCAGGACTCAGGGACCTTCACGTTCCTGCAGAACAGAGATTGCCGTGTCTGAGTGTCCTGGAAGGCAGGGAGGTGGTGGGTGGCCGAGCTTTCTGAGAAAGTGATTGAAAACTTTCTTTCCTTGCACTTCTGAAGCGCAGGAGAGGCAGTGACATGTGCCTCACTGTGCAAATGCTATTTTGGGTTCTGTTGCTCGGCTCAGTGCTGCTGAAATATTGTTCATGGGAGAGTCCTGAGCACCGGTGCAGAGTAGGAGTTTTCTATTGTTAAAGAAGCCTGTGCCAAGAAACAGGGGCTGATCCTGGCCTGGGTTTTGAACGGAGCATCCTCAGAAGGGACAACTTTTGAACCCTTTTATGGCCCTGGGCCCAGGGATTAAAATAATAATGAAATAAGCCAGCAGTTGTGGTGTTTACCATATTCAGATACTGTGCTAGGTGCTTCATGTGCGTAAGCTTGTTCAGTCTTCACAATAATAGGAGCTATTATTGTCTTTATTTTCAGATGAAAACATTGAGGCTCAGAGAGAGTAGGTGACTTGACCTATGTCATTCAGCTAACTTGTCCAACATCATTGACCCCAGCCTGGACTCACCTTCTTCCCACTTGTCCTTGGTTCGAGCCCGACTGGGCCTATTCTCAGGAATAGGCTATTTGTGTTCTGCACTGTTGCAGTGGGATGACAAGCCCTGGCAGCTTCCAGAGCATAGTTTCATCAACTCCTTGCCTATATTCATCACCATGTTCTCACTGCTGCATTGCTGCTGTGCTGGGCAGGGGCAGCATTTGTGCTGCCAGCCAACTTTCTGATAGCAATATCGCCCCTGCTGGGCTTGAGTGCAGGTAGTTACTGCCACAGAAAAGTGATGAACCACCAGGAAAACCAAGTAGGTGCTAATGGTGTTGGGTAGAGGGAGATTTTAGGGGCAGAGGTACTGGGCTCAGCAAGTTCAACTTTTGTTCTGGCTGCTTTCCTCCACCTTCCCTGAGAACTGAGCCCCCTGGTCTCTGAGGACTAAAACTAGAGGGACTCTCGGGGTGTGGAAAGTGGAGGATGTGGGTTATGTTCATTGATTTTATGTGATTAAAAGTGCTTATACCACTTCTGACCAGGCAAGTGCCTGGAGCACATGGAAGTCAGTGTCCCTACCCCTACCCTCTTTTCCTGTGGCACTCTTTAAGGCCCCAGTCCACAATGCAGATCAAGCCTGAAAGTTCTGACCCAGGGCCCTTGCCCAGCCTCTGGGCAGTGGGGTTGCTGATAATGGTTGAGCAAAAGAACTTCTCTTTTTATCTTTGGGGAGGGAGGGCCAGTACTTGTGTGACAAGGGCAGGCTGAGTGCTCTAAGTGTCTCTTGGAGAGTTAGAGTGGAGTACTAATTTTTACATTTAACTTGTTGTCCCATTGACATCCTCTGCCTTCTAGTTTCTTAAGGCTCCTTATACATTGTTCTGCCCCAAGTTTCCTTGAAGCCACTCCAAAGGCTTGTGAATTGTGTTTGAGCACAGACACTCAGGCCCCACAGTGCTGAGGCAAAGCGAGTCTAGTTCCAGTTGTGCTTGCCCTGTATTCCCAAAATGTTTTCATTTCACCTACACTCTCCCCCCAGAGCAGGACCAGTGAGGGGAGGAGGGAAGGTGAGAGATTTGTTTTGGCCTCAGGGTTTAACGTGTGATGATTGAGAGGTACTGTCGAGGCAGACAAGACTCTCTTCAAGATGTTCTGTGTGTACATTGAGAAGGTTTTTATATGTATGTTTGTTGGTAGGAGATTGACATCTCAGGGGTCTGTATGGATAGCTGGCATTTGCCTTTAATCAGTATATTTAATCCACCTGGGATTCTAAATTCTAAATGCTACCTGGGAACTTCCATCACAGCTACTGAATGGTTAAAAGGGATGTTACTAGTCCTGGAATGAGTAGATAAATGAGGAGGTAGTATAATTTATTAATAGTGGTAAAGAGCACAGACTTCAGACTGAGCCAGTCCTGGATTAAAATCCTAGGTTTACTACTTAGGGGATCTTGGGCAAGTCACTGAATCCCTCAGTTCCCCAATTGGTGATGTGGGAGAAACGTCCTGCCCGCCTCCTGCAGAGTCTATTCTGAGGATTTCTAACAAGAAA
This sequence comes from Bos javanicus, assembly GCF_032452875.1. Classification (NCBI taxonomy): domain Eukaryota; kingdom Metazoa; phylum Chordata; class Mammalia; order Artiodactyla; family Bovidae; genus Bos; species Bos javanicus. The sequence continues at coordinate 49,969,528 of NC_083874.1, read as the reverse complement.
ACATAACCCGGTACATAGCAGTTCTGATTTTAAATGGTAAATTCTCTGTGCCACCCCTTAAACTTGATTGTGAAATTGGATGCCAGTGGTTATGCATGAGTGTGTAACCTTCCTGTTCTCTCTGGCTTTAGATGGGGAAGGGAACTTATGGTGACAGGGAAAGACTTCCATGGTCATGGAATGTTCTTCTTTCCTTCCAGGATGATTTTTGGTAAGGGAGCAGAATGGGCTAGCACAGCATTTCCTGCCTAAGAGCTAGGACATGGCATAGGAAGATGGTGGAATATCTTTGGGGGCACTTTTAAGAGAATGGCAAAATGGCTAGTTTATGTTGACAGTTATTGACTTCAGTTCAGTACCTTCTGTCTCCTTAGGTCTCTGAAGGTAGGACCTCATCTGTGTTGTCCTCAGGTCTCCAAGGAGGAGTTACTGGGCTACACGATCTGGGCTCATTTGAAGGCAGATATCCTGCCTGCTGTAGCCTGGAATATCAGGGGACCAACCTGTAACTTCATGAGCCTTCCTACCGGGCCAGGTGGGAATTGAGCCCCAGCCATCCTGCCCTGAGCAGCTGCAGGTCACTCCCCTCAAGTCTCCCTGCCTTGTTATTACTGTCAGCATCCTTGCTGGGAGTTACTTGTTCCTGGAAGTGATTTTCCTGTCTCTCTCTCTCTCTCTCGGTTTATTTTGGGATCTGTCATACCTTACGGAGGCACAGCAAGCATTTGAGTGTGGATTCAGCATCAGCTGTTCACAAGCAGGCAGAGGAAAGCTGTTTGCTGGCAGGTCCTGTGGGTTCTGGGCAAGGAACTCAGAAATTTGTCCTAAGGCTGAGCACCCATGAACCCCAGGCTTTGTGCCTGTGTACTTGTTATTAGAGAAAACTGGTCACAGCCAGATATGGTGGGCCTTCTGCTCCTTGGGCATTTTCTGTGATCCTACTTTGTGCCAAGCACTATACTGGTAGCCAGAGACAGATAATAGCTCACATTTACTGAGCATTCCCTGTGCCAGGCATCTTTTGAGGGTAGGTGCTATAACTACCCTCATTTTTATAAACAAAATTGAATCTCAAGAGAGGTGACTTAGCCAAATGACCAAGTGATAGAATTCAGATCTAGCTTTGTTTGGCTCTAAGCCTAACCTCTACCACTGTACCATACTGTCTTTCTGGGTAACAAATGAGACATGACCCCTGCCTTCCAGCAGTTCATAGTCTCATAGAGGATACAGAGAGAAAAAGGCATTGCAATGTTTTGAGTGTCCTGGAAAAAGTGCGTGGTGCTCAATGAGGGCACAAAGGAGGGTGTGGGGAGGCCAGGCCAGGGCCTTCTCTCTATCCCTGAGATTTTGGTGGAGGTTTGAGTCAAATTTTATGATGCTAAACCTCCAAACCCACTTTCAGTTCTCTTTTTGAGCTCTGTGGCCTTGTCAGGTTGATGAGAATCTCTGAATCTTAGTTTCCTCATCTGAAAACAGGGATGAAAATACATACTTCACAGAGATGGTGTGAGACTGAAACAAGATTAACATATGTAGAATGTTTCACACGGGGCCTGGCACGTAGGAAATATTCAATAAATGGCTATAGTTGTCATTTTAAAAATATACCTTTGCTGCTGCTGCCTTTCTTTCCTTGGGACCTGAAGGAAAAGTGGAGGCGATGAGGCTGGCTGAGCAAAGTCCTCTCTTGTTCTGCCTGTTACCCAGTGCTGTATGTTGGTCCCATATGGACTCATGGGAGCTTAGACTTGGGGGTTCTTATTGACCTGAGGTGACTTCCAGGATCTGAAATTCTGTGTGAGAGCCTCTGAAATATTGTCATTAGTACAAAGAGCCACTTGATGGGAGCATGCAGGAAGCCTGTGCAGGAACACATTCATGTGAGGGGGTATAAAAAAAAAAAATCTAAATCATCAACAACTGATGAGAGCAATCCAAGAATTACAGAGCACCAGCCATCTGGTCAGATCATTTCAGATCTGCATGAGCGATAGGAGGGAATTGAATTTTAAAAACCTCATTTATGGTAGATCAACTACTCTCTTGCAAGCATTTAAGGGAGGAGTCTGATTTCCTGCAGGCTCTGGACATCTGTCTGAAGGAGCACCTGACTCTGGTCTGGGTGATGGTGGGATTGTCTCTCTGAGGTCTTCTGCCCCTTGCAGCTTAGAAGAGACCATGTGATCTTCCAGTCCTCGGATCCCAACTGCATATCCAGTAATTCAATTTAGACACTATCTAGCTGGAGTTAGTGTCAGATCCCAGTTAAAGGACTCAATCCGACTGCCTCTAATTGAGATGCTAGTCATGAGTCCCAGACTACTGGCCTTGTGACTGATCAGCTATAAATTGGAGATTCCCAGAATTCCCTCCTCAAGTTTACTAGAACAGCTCACAGAACTCAGGAAAGCATTTTACTCATGTTTACTGGTTTATTATAAAGGATACAACTCAGAGTAGCCAGGTGTATGAGATGCATAGAAGGTATGGTTGCTAAGGTTTAGAGCTTTCCTGTCCTCTATGGGCACACTGCCTTCTCAGTACTTCTCAGGTTCACCAGTCAGAAGCTGTCGAAAGCCCTCCAGGGGCTCTTATGGAGTTTTTGTTATTAGGTGTGATTGATTTAGGTGGCCAAAGTCATTGGCCATTGGAGATTGAACTCAATCTCCAGCCCTGCTTCCCTCCCTGGAGGTGGGGCTAAAAGTTCCTACTTCTAATCAAAGCTTCATCTTTCTGGTGACCTGCCCCCATCTTGGAAATTACCTAATTCTACCCCTGCTCCCTCACCGGAGTCATTTCAGGAACCAGGGATAAAGACCAGATTTTTTTTTTTTTTTTTTAAATACCACAGGCTACGATTGAGGTAAGACTATGGGCAAGTCCACCTATCCCTATCCAGCTCTGATTGGGAATCGGGTAATCCTCCCTTTCTCCCCTAATCAGGAGAATCTTTATGGGTTATTTCATTCCCCAGGATGGTCCACGAGAGTATGACCTGTGTGTGCCCTGTCGCTCGCACATAGGCACACACACACCTCGAGGTCCATGAGCAGTGGCTGAGAGTAGGAGTATTGGTTAAGGGCAGTTCATACCTCAGCTCCTCTGGCTCATGAGAGTGAGGCAGTTGGGACTTCTTGGCTGTCACCAGGAGCTAATGGCCTGAGGGAGGGCTATAGCAGGGGACCTCTGCTGCATGATCTTTCACCCTGGCTCAAGAGCGGTGTTGGAAATGTAGAGCAAGGGCTGGGTAGAGGAAACTGTGTGGTTTTTGTGTGGTGTCTTGGTAATGTATCTCCTCTCTTGAACACAAATCGCTGTCTCCAACAACATTTGAGGATGGTGTGTTCAACAGAGCTTATCTTTGGTGCTACCTCCTTCTGCGCAGTGCCTTCCTCCCCTGCTTTGAAACTTTTCAAGTCTTCAGGAGATTTCCTTGAGAACGTCATTTCTCCCTTTCCTACCTATACTTCTAATCCATCCTCCCCTATTACTGCCACCTCCCTAGCCTTTGTTAAGTGTTTCCACTGTGAGCATCTCTTTTCCTGCTCAGGGCATAGCAGGATGCCAGATCTCTTGAGGCCTGTAGGAGCAGTGTCCGAGGCTCCAAAATACCCTGTACTGGGAGAGAAAATGATGGTGGGCTAGAATACATGCAGTCCCCACCAGGCTCCATAAGGACAGTTTAGAGCTCTTCGTTTCAGAGAGACACCATTTCCTATATGTGAACTTCTTCCAGCATAGCTGACCAGTGCTTCAGTAGCAGCCAAATTCCACATCCTGGTGGCAAAGCAGGTAGAGGCCAGGGCAGGAAGGCCTGTGACCTCCATGGTAGCCACTGCCAAGGCTAGAGGCCACGTTGAGACTAACTGGCTGAGCACTGTGCTGTAGAGATGCCCAGAGAATCTCTACCTGGGCTTTGCCTTTAAGTACAGAAGTATGAATGGGGCAGGCCAGGGTCCAGTTTGCATTCTATGGACTTGGGGGGGTGATAATGAGCAACTGTTGGATATCCACTTTCTAACAAGCGTTTGTATGCTTAATGCTCACGCTAGGCCCTTATTCGCCTCTTCTTTTTCCTCTATCTACCTGATCTCTTTGAGGCTTAATAGAGAGTCCTTAGAGTTGCGCAGCCTCAGCTTTCAAAGATCAAGGACCTCCCCCCCTCCCCCAAAACTGGTTAAAATAAAAAACTTAGACTGGAGTAGGGATACTGGAAAACTAGTTGGCAAAACTAGTCCCAGCCCTTATACCCAGGGGTTGATTTTAATTCAGAGAATCTCTGTAGCCTCGACTTCCCTTCTTTCTCTCATATTGACCTCACTTGACTGGCTAAGACTGTCTAGGCCATCTCCAAGATTGGGATTAACCAGAGTTGGGAATAGCTCTTAAGGATCAACCTGGAGCTGAAATCAAAGACCCTCTTCCAGAACTTTTTCCATTTTTAGCTTTTTCACAGTACTGGAGGTAAGAATTGATTGATAACTTGAGATAATATTCAATTAGGTCGAGAAGAGGACAGGTAGGGAGCAGGAGTGAAGAGGGGATGACGTGAACTCTCTCTCTAAATGTGAGCCTTTATTGATCTAGTTGTAGAGGCAGGGATGTGTAGAAGAATGATGGGATGATAGTGGTGGGCTGCATCCCTTCTGTCAGGTAGCGGGTGGTGGGAGGAAAGAGAGTTGAAATACAGTAGATCTGACTATGTGAAAATAAGCGTGTAGTTTAGTCCCTTCAGGGTTAGGCTGTGAATGGGAGTTGAGGAAATTAAGAAGAGTGATATAAACTCCTGGGTTTGGGGGTTGAAAATAAGTGGGAGAAGAGAATGAAAATAGTAACTTCAGAGACAGCCATACCAAAACATTTATTTCTCGTTACATTTGTTGAACTCTTATAATGTGCCAGGTACAGTGCTTGATGTTGGAGATACCATGGTGGGCATTAAACAGAGGCTTGCCTGCTTGGGCTTATGGTGTAGGAAGATCCCAGACAGGAATATAATGCTATGAGAATACAGAGGTGTGGCCTTAAGGAACATCTTCCCAGAGGCAGCGTCACTGAAGCTGAATGGAGAGAACTTCTGTGTATGTTGGAAGGCAAAGGGGAAAGGAGGCACTGTTGACAGAGATTTGAAATCCCAGAGAGCAGATAATTGATGAGACAAAGTTGTTTAGGTGGCAGATGGAAAGTCTTGGCCTCATGAATGTGATGAACTTGGACAAAAACAAGAAAAAGTAGGAGAGATATAGAGGGAGATTGAGGAAGCTTCCAATAGATGTCTGATTATCTGAGTCCAGACGAAGGTGAGCCTTTTACCTTGGATGCTGCATGAGAAAGGCTTGATTGGGTGCTTAAGGAATGGAGAGGTTAAGGAAGAACCATTGTGAAGAAGCTGTTTAGACAGTCAAGAGGTCAGAACTAAGCATTGCCCAGCATCAGGGCCCAGTTGACATCTGACAGCCAGACTTTGTGGTGGTCTGGGACCAGTGGGTTTGGCTGTGTTCTAGAGCAACGTGAGCCCTGGATAGTGAATAGCTGGAGTGTGGGGAATGATGGGGAGATCATTAAGGAGATTTGTCGGATTGTCTTTGGGATTGATGAGAGAGAGACCTTTGTCTGTCTGACCTATGGGGCAAGCTGGAGAGCATTAGTGGAAGCTTTTCTGAACCTACTCCAACCTTCCCTCTTCTGAAATAGGGATTTTCAAAACTCTTGGAAGTGATCAAGGTCAGAGTTGGGGTGGTATCCCACTGATTTTCTAGGCAGGCATGAAAATAACCTGAATGAAGCAGAGCTTGTGTACAGGCTCTGTAAGCCTTGTGTTCCTTGTATTCTTATCAGGCTGGTTTTGTTTCTGTCCATGTTGTGTCTTGCTTTGTTACTTTTCATAGACTAGGAGGTTGTTGATCTTGCCTTATTTCCTATAATATGTTGATTTGAGACAAACAGAGATTGATTTGTATTTTAATTTGTTTAGTTCTCAGAATAGTATGTTTATGGTTTGTATAATGCTGTTGTTTGAGAGGACAGAATCATTCTTTTGAATTGAAAAGTTTTCAGATTTGATCACCTGTGGGCATAATTGGGCTTCCTTGGTGGCTCAGATGGTACATAATTAGTTTATCTGGGCAGAGGTGGTGAATTTTTATGAGTAGCAATAGGATCTTTTTGTTGAGTGTTGTTTTTTTTTTTTGCCTGGGGGGAACACACTACCCCCCCATCCCCTAACGAAAGCGGCCCTATAAATATTGCATAAGCATCGTCTTGTTAATCTTCATTCTGTCATCCTGGTTTTGCCAAGTCAGGCTTTTGGACAGAGAATAAGAAAGTTATTTAGTATCTCACGGCCAAGAATGACTAAGGCAGAATAGGACCCAGGAACTCTAGTCTAGCTGATGGGGAAGGGAGGAAAACCAGCACTTGGGGGGAACGCCCCTAGTCCTTGGTGCTTTGTGTATGTTACTTAAGGGAGACTTCCAGTAAAAAAACAAAACAAAACACTTCCTGTAAAGAAGTGTTTATCTCTTCTCTTGGTCTCTTGGAGCCTGTATTTGGCCAATGAAGGGGCCTCAGGTCCCATTGTCCTTCCCAGGATTTTTTTCTTTCTTCTGAAGATAGAAACTGTAGGATCACTGCTTGAAAGTAGTGCCATTTCGAGTCTCTGTGGGAACAAAATAATGTGAATTTTGGAGGCTGTTGACATTGAGAAGGGGAATTATTCAAGAGGATGAAGAATTATTCAAGCTGCTCCATCTTTGTTTCCTAGGTTAGATCTTAGGGGTCGATCCAGATGTTCCATAAGCACAGTGAAGTAAGTAGCCCTGTGTGCAGTGTGATTGGAGGGCTATTAGCTGGCTTTAGATTCCCACTGGGTTAGATTGCAGATGGAGAGGCTGGAGGGATTGTTCCCTAAAGACCATTAGCTTTTCAACCTTCAATATTTGATCAAAATAGCTAGCTGAGGATACCTTCGAGTTAGATATAAAATGGTAGACTTCAGAGGAGAGGAGCTCTTTCTTGCACAAAGCTGGCAGTAATAAGAGTAGCCAAATGCAATGTCTGATTTATAGGAACCTAAGTGATGGGGTTAGGTGCCCTTTGAGGGGGTGAAGGAAAGTGGGGAGACGTAAGAGAAAGGCAAATCAAAGGGAGGCTGAGTCTTCTCACATGTTTACTGATGTCATTTAACCCTGCCTATGCATGTCAGTGGAAGTCTTGGCTCTATAGTGACTGAATTTGAACCAAAGTCTCTTTCTCTGTCTTTCCCTCCCTTTTCACACTCTCAGCTCTTCCTCACTCACTGCCTGCCCTCTTTGCATTCTTTTCTCCCTTGCTGTAATGGCCTCTACCTGCAGCTGAGAGTCAGGTGGCAGGGGTGGATAGATGTGCGGGTGTGTAGTTGGGGGGAGTATTTTCTCAGTTCTCTCAGCATCAAAGAAATGATTTCCAAGCCAATCCTTTCAGCCATGTATTTCGCTGATCAGTCAGGACAAGAGGAAAAACACATTGGCATTGCCAGAGAGGGGGTTTGGGAAAAATCAATCAAGTGGAACTGAATGATCTAAAGTCATAATCATTAAGAGCAAATCCTGGAGTGTAGCTAGAGTTCTTCCCAGCCTGACTCGCACAGCTGTGTCCCTTGATGCTCTGGCCTGTGTTGCACCAATGAGTTGCGCTTTAACCTTCCCAAAGAACCTGATGCTAAAGAGAAGGCTTGTGTCAGCTTGTGTTTCCCATTGTTGGATATCTTTGGACATGACATGGAAAAGAAGCAACCCCCAAAGGTTTCTTTTTTATCCTTTGACTGCAGTGTCTCCATGTATTTGCAGAGGCCTTTGGAAGAGAGTTCTCTTGATTCTAGCATACCTACGTGTTTGTATGTTTCACTCTTTCCTGGTACTGGTCAAGGGTGAGGTCTCAGGAGAACACTGGCCTCTTCTTTGTCCTTAGGTCAGGAAGATGCTTCCTGTGAAGAGAAAGAAATTTCTGGTTGTATGGGAATAACTTAGAAATTAAAGTGGATAGTTTATCTCCCTTGGAAAAAAGACAGGAGCCTAGAATGCTCTCTTTTCAAAGAGATGGGTCCTGTGGGTAGGGAGTTGCCAGAGGGCAAAGTCCAGCCTGTATTTTGGCATCTGGTTGTTGTCACAGTGCCTTGAAATTAGCAGACAGCAGAGTTGCAGAGTCTCTCTACCCAGGTTCAACTGTGCCTTGAACGGCTGGGTAACCTTGGGCCAGTTATTTAATTCCACTAAGGGTTGATGAAATATCCTGTAGTGAAATATCATTTGTAAAATAGGGATAGTAAAAATTCCTACTTCAGAGGATTGTTGTAAGTGGGTAAATAAGGGAAGTACAGAAGTGTTTACGATAGTGCCAGGTGTATGAAAAAGTGAAAGAGTTATCTGCTTAGTCATGTCTGACTCTTGGCAACCCCAAGGACTGTAACCTGCTAGGCTCCTCTGTCCATTGAATTCTCCAAGCAAGAATAGTACTAGAGTGGATAGCCATTCCCTTCTCCAGGGGATATTCCCAACCCAGGGATCAAATCTGGGTCTCCCACATTGCAGGCAGATTCTTTACCATCTGAGCCACTGGGTAAGCCCAGTGCTAAGAGTTTAGGAATAGCTTCATAAATGTTAGCTACTATTGTTTCTGCTGTAAAAATGAGTGGACACCAGACAAACTCTGATTGAGACATGATCTAAAGATTGACCAGTATTCAAGTATGTCCAGATTGAGAAAGACAAAGACGAAGAACCTGTCACAGATTGGAGGAGACTAAGGAGACATGACAGTTAAACGTGGTGTCATATCCTAGATTAGATTCTGTAACAGAAAAAAGAACAAAGGAAAAAATTGGTGAAATGCAAAAATAGTCTGTAGTTTAGTTAACTACTATTGCAGCAATGTTGATTTCTTAGTTTTGATAATTGTTATGTAAGGAGGCCTTACAAATAGCTGTGAAAAGAAGAGAAGTGAAAAGCAAAGGAGAAAAGGAAAGATATAAGCATCTGAATGCAGAGTTCCAAAGAATAGCAAGAAAAGATAAGAAAGCCTTCCTTGGCGATCAATGCAAAGAAATAGAGGAAAACAACAGAATGGGAAAGACTAGAGATCTCTTCAAGAAAATTAGAGATACCAAGGGAACATTTCATGCAAAGATGGGCTCGATAAAGGACAGAAATGGTATGGACCTAAACAGAAGCAGAAGACATTAACAAGAGGTGGCAAGAATACACAGAAGAACTGTATAAAAAAGATCTTCACGACCAAGATAATCACGATGGTGTGATTACTGACCTAGAGCCAGACATCCTGGAATGTGAAGTCAAGTGGGCCTTAGAAAGCATCACTACAAACAAAGCTAGTGGAGGTGATGGAATTCCAGTTGAGCTATTCCAAATCCTGAAAGATGATGCTGTGAAAGTGCTGCACTCAATATGCCAGCAAATTTGGAAAACTCAGCAGTGGCCACAGGACTGGAAAAGATCAGTTTTCATTCCAATCCAAAGAAAGGCAATGCCAAAGAATGCTCAAACTACCACACAATTGCACTCATCTCACATGCTAGTAAAGTAATGCTCAAAATTCTCCAAGCCAGGCTTCAGCAATACATGAACCGTGAACTTCCAGATGTTCAAGCTGGTTTTAGAAAAGGCAGAGGAACCAGACATCAAATTGCCAACATCCGCTGGATCATGGAAAAAGCAAGAGAGTTTCAGAAAAACATCTATTTCTGCTTTATTGACTATGCCAAAGCTTTTGACTGTGTGGATCACGATAAACTGTGGAAAATTCTGAAAGAGATGGGAATACCAGACCACCTGACCTGCCTCTTGAGAAACCTATATGCAGGTCAGGAAGCAACAGTTAGAACTGGACATGAAACAACAGACTGGTTCCAAATAGGAAAAGGAGTACGTCAAGGCTGTATACTGTCACCCTGGTTATTTAACTTGTATGCAGAGTACATCATGAAAAACGCTGGGCTGGAAGAAGCACAAGCTGGAATCAAGACTGCCGGGAGAAATATCAGTAACCTCAGATATGCAGATGACACTACCCTTATGGCAGAAAGTGAAGAGGAACTAAAAAGCCTCTTGATGAAAGTGAAAGAGGAGAGTGAAGAAGCTGGCTGAAAGCTCAACATTCAGAAAACAAAGATCATGGCAACTGGTCCCATCACTTCATGGCAAATAGATGGGGAAACAGTGTCAGACTTTATTTTGGGGGGCTCCAAAATCACTGCAGATGGTGACTGCAGCCATGAAATTAAAAGATGCTTACTCCTTGGAATTAAAGTTATGACCAACCTGGATAGCATATTCAAAAGCAGAGACATTACTTTGCCAACAAAGGTCTGTCTAGTCAAGGCTATGGTTTTTCCAATGGTCATGTATGGATGTGAGAGTTGGACTGGGAAGAAAGCTGAGCGCTGAAGAATTGATGCTTTTGAATTGTGGTGTTGGAGAAGACTCTTGAGAGTCCCTTGGACTGCAAGGATCCAACCAGTCCATTCTAAAGGAGATCAGCCCTGGGATTTCTTGGGAAGGAATGATGCTAAAGCTGAAACTCCAGTACTTTGGCCACCTCATGTGAAGAGTTGACTCATTGGAAAAGACTGTGATGCTGGGAGAGATTGGGGGCAGGAGGAGAGGGGGACGGCAGAGGATGAGATGGCTGGATGGCATCACTGATTCGATGTATGTGAGTTTGAGTGAACTCCGGGAGTTGGTGATGGACAGGGAGGCCTGGCGTGCCGCAATTCATGGGGTTGCAAAGAGTCGGACACGACTGAGCGAATGAACTGAACTGAACTGCAGATGCAAATATTAGGGTAAGCTGAGTGAAGGGTATATGTGAAGTTTGTACTGTTTTTGCAACTTTTCTCTAGGTCAGAATAAAAAGATAAATGAAGTCCAAGTGACCTTTTAGGTAAAGGAGAAACTAACCAGGGTGGAACCATGCATAGCAGATCATACCTGACTCAGCCTTATCTCCTATGTCATGCATTGGGCTCTTGCCAAGGGGCTCTGACGCCTGGCCTTTAGTTCCTGAACACCTGCTGCATTCTGAGCAGAGGTCAGGTGGATAATTGGTCAGATGACGACCCAGACACATGCTCCAGTTCTGATTCTGCAACAGCGCCATAGCTACTAGGGTGGAGGCCACTCATTGGGCTTTAGGCTGAATGATCAGGGCATTTGCCTCTGTTCTTTGGAATATAAATGAAATACTGCCTATTTTATCTTGTTATCTAAGCACCAATCACTATGGCAATATGTTTGCAGGTCTCGATGCCTACCCCTACGCTCATGCTCACTGTTTGATCATCTAGAAGAAAGAAAAATCAGTTCAAACCAAGCTTTGCAGTAATTTATTTTCCTTCCTGTTTTAAGTGCCTTTCTTTTACACAAAGCAGGTACTTTGCTTGCTCTTTTTGGGTGCAGAAGGGACATGTGCTTTTCTTATGACTGATGTGGCCATCTCTGTCATGGTAATAGCAGGGTTTGTGGAAGAAAGCCCTTATCATTGGGAGAATGTGGATCTTGGAGTTTTTATTTTTGCATTGGAGTCAGCTGTGAGGGGAGGGGTTCTGAAGTGTATAAAGACTTCCATTCTAGCACACAGCTCTCTCCAGTATTTACCTTCCGGAAGCCCATATTTTCTAAGTTAAAAAAAAAATCAATGCTAAAAAATGTTCTTTGTATTTTAACTCACTGGCCATGCTGTACTACTTTTTGCTATTGATTTACAAATTTTATTGTCACACCCTGGGGATGTGTGCGTATTAATAGTATGACAAATGGCTGGGCTCTGAATTATGTATTGTATTACGGGGGAGTTCATAAACCATATTTCTCTATAGGTTATTTTAGGCATAAGACTAGTGAACTGTCGTTTCCATGTGATTAAAAAAAAAGCAACAAAAAACAGGAGATGTGGTGGCAGGGAGAAGTATCTGGCTCAAGATTGAACAATAAACTACCCATGAAGGCTTGTGAATATAGAGGCTTGAAGTGGACACACCTTGGGTGTGGAATGGGAAGATTGGGAACATCTGGGCTAGAGGAGAGAGACACGGTTGCAAATCAGACCTTTGCTCAGACTGGGTCCCCAGTGGAAAGATGACCAATTTCCTTTCTCCTGGGGCTTCTCTTCAGTCAGATAACAAGTGGTCTGAGGCCAGAGAGTCTTGCATCCTCAGTGGGCCTTCCATGCTTCTGCTTCCCCTCCCCCATGCAGCCACTTGCGCTGATGGATGTGCAGACTCTTTGCAAACAGTTTGGTACTGCTCAGCTTGCAAAGATCATCTGTCTCTTTTGAATGAGCAACTTTATGTTTGTGGCTTCTTTTCCCTGCACAGAGAGATAATGCCTTGTGTCAGCTTCTGTCTTCTGATGGAAATGTTTACCGTCCCTAGGGAAAGGCACCATTCTTTGGGGGTAATGTCTGCTGGTGCTCCCCACGCCTTGTGGGAGCGTAAGCCTGTACTCAAGGGTGGAGGAGCCATTGAAGCGTGCACAGTAGCTACCGAGGTAACCATCTGCCGGTGTCTTAGCTCGGAGCTTGCCTTTGAGGTGCCATTGGGAGGGAGTGTCTACACTCCCAGGCCTACATGCATTATGCACAGCCTATTCCCTAAATGAGCTTTCTAAGTGTATATAATTCCCTTCTACTCTGTTCTAGTATAGTCTGCCTCAGGGCACCATTCAGAATTTCCCCTAATTATGCTGGAACTCAGCTCCTAGTGTCTAGCATTTAGGATTTCCGATAATAGCTGATTTTTTTGGGGGGGGATAGATTTCTAAACGGAGAAGGCAATGGCACCCCACTCCAGTACTCTTGCCTGGAAAATCCCATGGACGGAGGAGCCTGGTAGGCTGCAGTCCATGGGGTCGCTAGGAGTCGGACACGACTGAGCAACTTCAACTTTCACATTTCACTTTCATGCACTGGAGAAGGAAATGGCAACCCGCTCCAGTGTTCTTGCCTGGAGAATCCCAGGGACCGGGGAGCCTGGTGGGCTGCCGTCTGTGGGGTCGCACAGAGTCGGACACGACTGAAGCGACTTAGCAGTAGCAGTAGCAGATTTCTAAAATTGCAGTGAGGGATTGATTTACAGTTAAAGGAAGATTTGCTTCTTAAAGGGAAATTATCAACACTGCAATGATAATAGTTTCATGGCAGTGGTATTTTGACTCTATCCAGAGCCACAGTCTAGCCCTCCTGGCGTCTTCCAGAATGGACTCTGTAGTTTGAGGAGGCTTCTCAAGCAGTAGAATGAAGTCTGTGCTTCCAGTTGTAGACCACCACTTTCCCTTCCTGAGATGGAGGAGTTTTTGCACATGCTGCTTAGAAAAAAGGGATTCATCGCATGACTCATTCCTCGCCCACAGATCTAGGATTCCTGCCATCCAATAAATTTTGGCAGACACGTGGTGTAAATGGAGATTGATTCTTATCTCCCGATGCCTACACTGCTGCTCCCCGCATTGTGTATGCCTCATGGGTGGAGTCTGGGGTGTGCAGCTTTTCATCCTTCTTGCTTTTCCTCCCAAGCAGCCCCTGTGCCTCTGAGACTTCTGCTCCCCTCTTCAAGTAGCCACAGGAAAGTGCATGGTCCTGAGCTGTGTGGCTCTTGCAGCAAGGAAACTGGCCACTTGGGAGAGATTTAGGGCAAGTCTGGACCAGACCAGATGTGCCTTGTTTTTAGCCTAGCCTGTGGGAAGCTCTTGTTTTAGGAACAGCCTCCCTAACCCCTAAGTCTGTGTAGCTGTGTCTGGAGCTAAGCCTCTCCCTTCCAGTCTGACCTTTTGGGGCTTTCCTCCCTATTTCTGGCTTCAGCAAACTGACCTGCTGACAAGTTATGGAGCCATTGCAGCATATGGGGTTTAGCAATGACAGAGTCTGTTGCAGGACTGCCTTTATTGGATGTCCTTTGAAATTAACTTTCCTATAGTCTGGTAAGTGCCCTCAGGGACCTCTTCAGGGGTCTCAGCCTCTCTTGAACTTCATGCTCCTGCTGACTCCCACACTCATTCCTGTGTGTTTTCATTTTAAACATGGCTGGTGATGAATTGATAGAAGGGTGTGGGGATTTGCTTTCCTCTGCACCAGAAGTGCAGTGCTGCTAATTTTATTCTGTGCATTCTGTCTCTGAGATGAGTAGGCTCCTCTGTGCCCATGTTTAGTACTGCTGTGTTGCTGGACTCTCCTGGCAAAAATTAGGCTAATGTCTCGAACGACTGCATTAGCCACTGAAATGAGGTTCTAAATTGAAGGTACTATACCAAGTCTCTCTCCAAGGTATCACCTTGTTCTCGCTTTTATTATTCAAATTCATTCTCTCAATGATTCTCTGCAGACTGGCACGCTGGTTCAGTGCAGCACATAGTACTGGCTGAAAGGCAGGATCACCTTTTAAGAAGAGAGAGAAAGGAAAGGGGAAAAAAAAAAAAAAGCAAAAGATGAATGCTATGGTGCAAACAGTCAGCAGTTTGTTCTAAGAGCCACTTGGCCAGCTTGTTCAGTACTTCGAGATAGGGGAGGAAGAAATGAGACCTGGAATGGCGTGCAGTGGGTAGTGTGAAGGTAGGATAATGTCATTGCATTAGTGGCATCTGTGCCTTACAAGTTCACCACACTTTCTCCTTCCCTTTTGTGTTTACTGAGCACGTAAATATGTGCCTTACCGGGTGCTGAAAACTGGCACAGGATACCAAAAATCAATAAAACAGGATCTTACCTTCAAGAAGCCCTTAGTCTTACAGTTTCATGTGTGTGTGTGTGTTTTGCTGTTTTGGGTGTGTAGGTGGCAGCGGGGGGCCGTGTGGCAGGGCGGGGTTGGGGGGGGGCGATAAGGGAAGGGCTCAAGCTTTGATTCTTGCATTTTACATCAGAAGTAGGAACCTTCTAGCAATCGATGCTTAGATGGTTGAGAATTTAGCTCTTACGTGTTTGTTTTTAAAATGGCTTTATTTTTTTCCTTGCCTGCTGACAAAGTAATATGTTTTCGAAGCAGAAAACTTGGAAAACCCAAAAAAGCACAAAAGAAAACAACAGCAACAAAACCATACCTACTCTACTTCCCAGATGTAAAGATAACATGGTTTATGTTCTTCCAGTTGTTTACATAAAAGTGCTTTCATTCTCTACATAATATTTGGAGGCTTATATTTTCTATTTAGAAATTGGGAACTAAATATGATAGGTTTTTAAAAGCTAGAGCCTCCAGCACATAATTAGGCACACAGTGAACATTTTCCAGATGCTGCTGTTTGTAAGAATATACCAGATTATGCTTAATTATTATTGTTACATATTTAGGTGGCTTCCAGTTTTTCGTAATTATAAATAATTCTACAATAAACATTCAAAAACATTCTGCATGTTTTTATGTGCTCTTTATGTTCTTAGAAGAGATTCACCAAGGTAGAGGTTGCTTATCTTTTCTGATTGTTTTGCCCAGCATCTAAGCTGGGGCAACCTCTTGTCTGGACTGTTAAAATAACACCATGTTTTGAGTATCTCTTATTCCCATTGTGCATCACACATCAGATGCCCTGGGATTTCTTTTCTCTGTGATCCCTAGATACTTCTCCTTTGATTAGGAAATAGCTGGCTTCAGGGAAGACAGGGCAGCAAGCACAGAACCCATGTTCTCATTGTTGTGTACCAAGACTATAGGATCCCCAGGACAGAGACATTGTCATCAGTCTCTTTGATGGTAAACAGATGTTGAATGCCTGCCCACCTGTGTCCAGCTCAGTGCCAGATGAGGGAGGTATATAAAATAGGCCCCTACTTTCAAGGAGCTCACTGAACTGGACTGGATAACAGAAATGACATGAAATAATCCACACGTGTTTATCGAGCACTTGCTCTGTGGTAGGTATTTGCTCTAGAGTACTGTTGGGAGAGGGTAGCAAAGACTGAGATGCTTTTCTTCTTGAAGCTGCAGTACATATAAATAAGAACATTTATAAGTAAAGTTAACTAGCCATACAAATCAGTAAGTGATAAATATCTAGTTGTACAGGTAGCAGGTGTTACAGAGATTCAGAGATGGGCGGCTGTGAAGC
Organism: Bos javanicus; assembly: GCF_032452875.1. Lineage (NCBI taxonomy): Eukaryota > Metazoa > Chordata > Mammalia > Artiodactyla > Bovidae > Bos > Bos javanicus. The sequence goes on along the minus strand of NC_083874.1, from coordinate 49,953,440 downwards.
AGAATGTCATTTATTATGAACCAGAATAGATACATAAAGCTCAGAGAGAAGGAAGGACAGCTAGGGCTTCATAAAGAATTGGAATTTGATGAGGTGGGGCAGGAAGAGTTTTCCAAATGGGAGGAACAGCTTGCAAAGGGATGGTGGCAGTAATGACTATATCATGATGGAGACCAGTTGCACAGCAGCAGAGGAGCAGATTGAAAGTAAAAGTGTTAGAGGAGCAGATTGAAAGCAAAAGTGTTAGTTGTTCAGCTTTGTCTGACTCTTTGTGACCCCATGAGCTGTAGCCTACCTGGCTTCTCTGTCCGTGTAATTCTCCAGACAAGAATACTGGAGTGGGTTGCCATTTCCTTCTCCAGGCAATCTTCCTGACACAGGGATTGAACCTGGGTCTCCCCATTGCAGGAAGATTCTTTACCTCCTGAGCCACCAGGGAAGCCCAAAGAGCAGATTGGGGGCAGGAAATTGCCTAAAGGTGGGAGCTCAGGTTGCATACTGAGATACCTGAGAATTATGGACTCCAGAGCAGTACTAGGTACACAATAGATGGATAAATTTTGCTAAATTTGTTTCTGATTATAGGGCAGGTAAGAAGGCCTTGATTAAAAAAAAAAAAAAGAAGGCCTTGATTTTGTTCAGTGCCAGAGTGCCCAGGCACAGTCTTTGGACCCCTACTCTTCTCTTAACTACTCAGCACTTTGGTGATCTTGTGTGGCCTAATGACTTTACATTTTACTTGTAAGCTGATGACTCCCAGATTTTTAAAAATCTCCAGTCTATACTTTTCTGAATTCCAGACCCATCTGTCCATTTGCCTCTATGTGGGTGTTTAATCCTTAACACATCTAAAACTGAGCTCCTGTAACCTTCTCCATCTTGGTTAATGGTAAGTGTATCCTTTCAATTACTCAGAGGCCAAAATGCTCAGAGCCATTCTTGACTCCTTTCTTTCTCTCACACCCACATTCTGTCTCTCAGCAAGTCCTAAACAGATCTATCTTCACATATATCCAGAATCTGACCACTTCTCATTTCCCCTGTCATTACCATTATCTCTCCCCTGGGTTATTGTAGTAGGCTTCTAACTGACCTCCCTCCTTCTGCCCTTAATGCTTCCAGCCAGTTCTCAACACAGCCAACCAGAATGATCCTGTGCTCAAAAATATCCTTTGGCTTTTCTTCTCTTGCTGCTGCTAAGTCGCTTCAGTCATGTCCGACTCTGTGCGACCCTGTAGACGGCAGCCCACCAGGCTTCTCCGTCCCTGGGATTCTCCAGGCAAGAACACTGGAGTGGGTTGCCATTTCCTTCTCCAATGCATGAAAGTGAAAAGTGAAAGTGAAGTCGCTCAGTCATGCTCAACTCTTAGCGACCCCGTGGACTGTGGCCTACCAGGCTCCTCCCATGGGATTTTCCAGGCAAGAGTACTGGAGTGGGGTGCCATTGCCTTCTCTTAGGAAGAGTCAAAGTCCCTTCTGTGGCGTACGTAGCCTTGTGTTGTGTATTACCACCCTTACCTCTGTCATTTCATCTTGTACTACTCTCCCCCACATTCCCTCTCCTCTAGACACCTTGGCCTTCCTCATGTTTCTTGAATGCACCAGGCCCATCATGCCTTGGGACCTAGAATGCTCCTCTCATAGATAGTTTTGTGGGTTGCTCCCTTATTTCTCTGAGATCTTTACTCAGAAGCAACCTTCTCTTCCAGTGGCCAAAGCTGGAATGGTTTAAGCAGCAAAATAATGTAGTATTCGATTATAACCCAAAGTATAAAATAAATATACATGAGTGTGAACTTACATAAATGAATGAATGGATGAATAGCTAAATAAATGGGAGACAGAAGATAAATCTATTACAGAAGAATTCCAATAGTATATATAGATTCTTCCCCCTTCCAGAAGGGAGAACTTAAAGTGTGATTTGGATTTAGTGACTCACTTCTAAAGAGTAGATTATGGAAAGAGAAAAATAATACCTTTACAGTGAAGGACCTGGTTAGCATTACTTGTGATTCAGGGTAACATCACCAGTGCTGTCATGTGGATATGATAGGTCTCTTGATATGATGTGAAAATAAGAGTTCTTCACCTCTGTGGTGTTTTTCCTTGAAACCAGTAACTCCATTCCAATCATGAGAAAAAAATCAGACAAATTCAAGTTGAGGAACTTTCTACAAAATACCTGACCAGTATTCCTCATACTGTCATGGCTATGATAAACAAGGAAAGACCAAAAAACTATCATAGACCAGAGAAGACAGGACATCTAAATGCAGCGAGGTATTCTGAATGGTACTCTGGAACAGAAAAAAGTGGACAAACTGATGAAAGTTTTGTTCCTAGTAATGTAACAATGTTGGTTGCTTTTTTCTTTTTTTAATTGAAATATAATTGACTTACAGCACCATTAGTTCCAGGTAGACAACATAGTGACTTGATATTTCTGTACATTACAAAATGATCACCATGGTAAGTCTAGTTACCATCTGTCACCATACAAAGTTGCTACAATTTTATTGACTATATTCCCCATGCTGAACATTTCACCTTTTTTACTAATTTATTTTGTAACTGGAAGTTTGTATTTCTTAATCTCCCTCACCTATTTCACTCATCCTCCTATTCTCCTCTCGCCACCTGTTTGTTCTTTAAATCTATGAACCTCTGAGTCTATATCTTTTTTTTTTTTAATTCCACAAAAGAGTAAAATCATATGGTATTTGTCTTTTTCTTTCTGACTTATTTTACCTAGCATAATATACTCTAGATCCATTCATGTAAAAAATGGCAAGATTTCATTCTTTTCTGCTGCTAATATTTCATTGTATATATACAATAGAATGTATATATACAACGGAATATTATATACCATATAATATACACCACATCTTTATCCATTCATCTGTTGACATTTAGGTTGCTTCCTTATCTTGGCTTTGTAAATGATGCTACAGTAGCATGGGGGTGGATATATCTTTTCAAATTAGTGTTTTTGTTTTTTTTTGGAAATAGAAGTGGAATTGCTGGATTGTGTAGTATGTGGTTCTCTTTTTAATTTTTTGAGGAACATCTGTAGTGTTTTTTACAGTGGCTGTATCAATTTACATTCCCTCCAGCATGCAAAAGGGTTCCCTTTTCTCCACATTTTTGCTAAAACTTTTTATTTTCTGTCTTTTTGATAACAGCCATTCTAATAGGTGTGGGGTAATATCTCATTGTGGTTTTAATTTGCATTTCCCTGATGATTAATGATGTTGAGCATCTTTTCATGTGTCTAACCATTTGTATGTCTTTCTTGGCAAAGGTCCTCTGCCCATTTTAAAAAATCAAGTTGTTTGTTTTTGATGTTGAGTTTTATGAGCTCCTTATATTTTGCATATTAACTCCTTATCAGATACATGATTTGCAGATATCTTCTCCAGTTAAGTAGGCTGCCTTTTCTTGTTTTTGATGGTTTCCTTTGCTGTGTAAAAGCTTTTTAGTTTGATGTAGTTCCGTTTGTTTATTTTTGACTTTGTTTCCCTTGCCTGAGGAGAGAGAGCCAAAAATACTACTAAGGGACTTCTTTGGTGATCCAGTGGTTTAGATGCTGTGCTTCCACTGCAGGGAATGTGGGTTCAATCCTTGCTCCGGAAACTAAGATTCCATTTGCCACGCAGTGTAGCCAAAAAATAGAAAAAATAAAACTCCCCCCCAGAAAACCAGACCTCCAAATACCACTAGGACTAGTGTCAAAGAGTGTGCTGCTGCTGCTGCTAAGTCGCTTCAGTCGTGTCCGACCCTGTGCAACCCCATAGATGGCAGCCCACCAGGCTCCCCCGTCCCTGGGATTCTCCAGGCAAGAACACTGGAGTGGGTTGCCATTTCCTTCTCCAATGCATGAAAGTGAAAAGTGAAAGTGAAGTCGCTCAGTCGTGTCTGACTCCTAGCGACCCCATGGACTGCAGCCCACCAGGCTCCTCCATCCATGGGATTTTCCAGGCAAGAGTACTGGAGTGGGATGCCATTGCCTTATGGTCTCAGATCTTACATTTAAGTCTCTAATCCATTTTGAGGTTTTTTGTTTTTTTTTTTTTAATACAATGTGAAAAGGTAGTCCACTTTGATTCTTTTGCGTGTGACCAGCTTTCTTAACACCGTATATTGAAGAGGCTGTGTTTTTCTCATTGTATATTCTTGCCTCCTTTGTCATAGATTAATTGACCATATAAGGATGGATTTGGTTCTGGGATTTCTGTTCTGATCCATTGACCTGTGTGTTCATTTTTGTGCCAGTACCATATTATTTTGATTTTTGTAGCTTTGTAGTATAGTTGGAAATCAGAGAATGTGATACCTCCAACTTTGTTCTTCTTGCTTAAGATTATCTTGGCTATTTGCAGTTTTTTGTGTTTCCATAGAAACCTTATTTTATTTTTTTCAGTGTTTGTTTATGCCTGTTTTACTTTACATGTTTCAGTATAATTAATTGGCTTACAATGCTGTGTCACTTTCAGGTGTACAGTAAACTGAATTGGTTATGCATATAAATATATCTCCATTCTTTTTTAGATTCTTTTCCCATTTAAGTTATTACAGAGTATTGAGTAGAGTTCCCTGTGCTATACAGTGGGTCCTTATTAGTTACCTCATTTATACATAATACTGTGTATATGTTAATCCCAATCTCCTAATTTCCATAAATGATAGAATTATTTGTTCTAGTTCTGTGAAAAATGTCATTGGTGTTTTGATAGGGATTGCATTTAATATGTAATTGCCTTGGGGGTGTATGGTCATTTTAACAGTATTAATTCTACAAGTTGATGAACACCATATATCTTTCCGTTTGTTTGTGTCATCTTCAGTGACTTCCTTCAGTATCTTACAGGCTTTTCAGTACAGTTTTTTTTTTCCCCCATCTCCTTAGATTTATTGCTAGGTATCTTAATCTTTTGATGCAATTATAAATAAGATTATTTTGCCCTTTTCTTACAATTTGTTGTTAGTGTATAGAAATGCAACAGATTTCTGTATGTTAATTTTTTATCCTGCACCTTTAATGTATCCTTTTATTAGTTCTAATAGTTTTTTGGTGATGTCTTTAGGATTTTCTATATATAGGATCCTGCCATCTGCAAACAGTGACAGTTTTACTACTCCTTTTCCAATTTGGATTTTTGTTTTTTTGTCTTATCTGATTGCTGTGGTTGGATTCCTAATACTGTGTTGAACAAAAGTGATAGTGGACATCCTTTTTTGGTTGTTCTTGAATTTAATAGTGAAAATCTGAAATCATTTCCTCTGAGTGTTATATTAACTGTGGGCTTGTCATATATGGCCCTTATTATGTTGAGCTATGTTCCCTCTTTGTGTATGTTCTTGACTTTGTGGAGAGTTTTTAATCATAAGTGGATGTTGAATTTTGGAAAAAAGTCTTTTCTCCTTCTATTGAGATGATCATATGATTTTTATTCTTCAGTTTGTTAGTGTGTTATATTACATTAATTTGTGGACATCAAACCATCCTTGCATAACTTTGATAAATCCCACTTGATCATGGTGTGTGGTCCTTTTAATGTGTTGATTAATTTGGTTTGCTAATATTTTGTTGAGTTTTTTTGCTCCTGTGTTCATCAGTGATATTGGTCTGTAATTTTCTCCTTTTTGTGTTATTTTAATCTGGTTTTGGTGTCAAGGTGATGCTAGTTTTGTAGAATGAGTTTGGAACCATTCCTTCCTCTTCAGTTTTTTTGCAGTAGTTTGAGAAGGATAGGTGTTAACTCTTCTTTACATGTTTGATTGAATTCACTGTGAAGCCATCTGTCCCTGGCCTTTTGTTTGTTGAGAATTTTTTTTGAAAATTACTGATTTAATTTCATCACTGGTAATTGGTCTGTTCATATTTTCTATTTCTTTTCGATTCAGTCTTGGAAGATTGTATGTTCCTAGGAGTTTATCCATTTCTCCTAGGCTGTCCATTTTATTTATGTTTAATTATTTATAGTAATCTCTTACTCTTCTTTGCATTTATCTGATATTGGTTGTAATTTCTCCTTTTTCATCTCTGATTTTATTGATTTGGGCCCTCTCTCTTCTTTTTATTTGGATGGTATTTATTTTTCTTTCTTATTTGGCTGTACTGGGTCTTAGTTGCAGCATGTGGGATCTTCGATCTTTGTTGTGACATGTGGGATCTTTAGTTGTAGCATATGATCTCTTAGTTGTAGCATGTGGGGTCTAGTTCCCTGACTGGAAATTGAACCCGGGTCCTCTGCATTGGGAGTGCAGAGTCTTAGCCACTGGACCCCAAAGGAAGTCCCCCTTCGAATACATTTTTTATTTCACTTATTGTGTTTTTCATCTTTGTTTGGCTCCTCTTTATATTTTATGACTCTTTGCTAAACTTCACACTGTGTTCATCCATTCTTCTCCTGGGTTTGTTGGGTGTCATTATGATTATTATCTTTTACTCTTTATCAGGTAGATTGCTTTTCTCCACTTTGCTGAATTCTTTTTCTGAGGTTTTATCGTGTTCCTTCATTTCGAATGTATTCTTCTCTTGCCTCATTTTGCATAATTCTCTGTTTCTGTGTAGTAGTAGATCATTTATGTTTATCGATCTTGGAGAAGTGGCCTTATGTAAGAGACATCCTGTGGGGCCCAGTTACTGTGGATGTGTTGTTTGTAGGTGGGACTAGCCCCCAGCCTACCTGGCTGCCAGGCCTATCTTGTCTAGAATTCCCCAAAATGACTGGCACCAATTTCTCTGTTCCTAGGGGGCATCCTTTTGCCTCCGTGGGAGATTCTCCTAGATCAGCAAGTGGGTCTGACCTAGGCTGCTTTCAAATTCTGCCTCTGCACTGGTTCTCAGAGTATATGAGATTTTTTTGTGTGCTTTTTAAGAGTAGAGTCTCTGTTTCCCACAGCCCTCCATCTCTTCTGTGCACAAGCATACTGGCCTTTAAAGCAGGTGTTCTGGAGGCTTATCTTCACAGTGCAGGACCCCCAGGCTGCAGAGTCTGGTGTGGGGCTTGGACCCCTCACTCCTTGGGCAGAACCTCTGCAATTGCGATTATCCTCTGATTTGTGGGTTGTCTACCCAAGGTTGTATGTCTTGACTCTGTGTGTGTGTCACTGCTCCTCCTACCAGTCTTGTTGTGGTTCCTTCTTTATATCTTTAGTCATGGAAAATTTTTTGCTCGTCTTCAGATCATTTGCAGTTGCTCTGTAAATAGTTAAAAATTTTTGTGGGCTAATGGGAGAAGGTTGGTTCTGTCAAAATCTTCCTGCTTGTATTGTCTTGACTGTACACCTCCAGTGTCGATTTTTAAAAATTAACAAATATATTAGTGTAATGAAGATCATAATATTAGGGGAACTGAAATTGGGTGAGAGGTGTACAAGAATTTAAAAATATTTGTACTATGATCATAAATTTTCCATAAATCTAAAACTACCCCCCACCCCAAAAAAAAGTCGCCTTCTCAAACAAGGCCTTCCCTGGCCACCATCTAAAACAAGGTTCTTCCCTCCTTTGTCCTTTCATATCCTTTCCCTACATTATTTTGATCCTTAGTACTTGCTTGTCTAATACTATATATTTTACTAATATTGTTCACTGTCTATTTCCAAACTATAAAACTCTGAGAGAATATGGATTTTGGCCTGTCTTGCTCATGTTTGGGTCTTCAAGGCTCAAAGTTGTACTTAGTTCATAACAGGTGGTTGAGAAATATTTGTTAATGAATGAAATAATGAATTCCTTTGTATCATCCTTTGTATCATCCTTAAACAACATGAGGATTTTGTGTTTGGGCTTTTGTTTCTCTTTTGAGATTTCTCCTATGGTGTCCCATTTTAGTGGATGAAATGACACCTGTTGTCTCTATTCTACTTCAATTCACATGGAAATTAGAAGCATGTCAGAAGTGGGTTGTGTGCATCCAATGTGTTTACCCATCAGCAGGAAGAACAGATAAATGATATCGTTTACTACTTTCCTGGCTGAAATTGTTCCTCTTGAAGGTGAGGATTGATTTATGAGAGACACTCTTTCCCTACACTCTTCTCCCCCATGGTTAAACCTGTGTTCCAGGACTGGCTGGTTCAGCATGACAAACATGAGATGTGTATGGATAGTGAAGACAATGAGGGAAGCGTAGGACACTTTGACCTAGAGAAGTAAAGCCAGTGCAAGAAAATTCATTTAATCATGAATACATGTTAAGCTTCTCTGTGACAATCACTGAACATTTGGAGGACAGAAATGGTGGAAATGTGGGCTGTTTCAGTAGTTCTTGGTCAGTAGAACTTGACAACACTGCTTGACCTTATGGCAGCTAAATTTAGGATGAACTAAAGCAAACATGCCTCATACAATGAATAGTAAATATGTGGTTAAAAGTATGTTTGACAAAAATGTGTGGCTGATAGAAGTGTAATGGGCAAAGGACAGAGAGTTTTGAGGACCATCATTGAAGAGAGGGGAGAAGGACCAGTTTCTTCCACACTCAGTCCCATGGCAGGAGGTCCTATGCATTCCTCTGATGCGTTAATGGAGGTGGTGTTGGGTGGAGAATTGCCCTGTCAGCATCTTTTCAGGTGCAAGAAGTGGGGAAATGTTGGTTGTCCGGTGGACCTGACTGAGGTCTGGAGGATTTCAGGCAGTGCTTGTTCAATGTCAAGTTTTTCCTGCATTGGAAATATCTCGTATGTTTTTAAGCTTCCTTTGGGAAGGACATACTTCCCGAAGAATGGAGTCACACTTATTTCAGGTCTGAACAAAAGGCATCGGGAACAACAAAACTGTAGGGTAAAAGATATTTCCTTTGTGCCTGGCATTCTCCATTTCCTGTTGCTTTCATGTTTCCCTTGTCTTGAGCCTGAATATATAGTGATTGTGCTTTGTTTTTGGTGCTGTGCCCATCACACCTGTGGTGCTCTGAACAAAGGCCTGCTCTCTGCTGGATACACGAATTGGCCCTGGGCCTGGGTCTGGGGTAGATTCGTTTTGGATACAAATAAGCAAGGCATCTTGCATCCCCTTCCATTTTGCCTGTGTAAGGAAGAGGCCAAGGGGTCCCCTCCCTTTGCAAGTAGAGCAGAATGTACCTTCTTAAAAGTATTAAAATATCACAGTTGGGTTCAATTATCTGCAGAAATAGAGTTATATAAAGGGGAAACTTACAAAGGAGAAATTTGTACCAAATAACAGGCTACATTTTTGTTAAAAAAATTTCTTTCAAGGCTATCTGGTTTAAAGTCTGAGTGTCCAGGAGAGAGGGGAAGCAAAAAGAAAGGAAGGAAGAAAAGAAAAAGAAACCAACTACTTAAAGATTCTTGAGTGTGAATCAAAATCTTGAGTGATCATATGCTCTTTACCAGTGATGCAGCCTGCCAGGGGCTTCCTGTCCTTGACCTTCTTCCTCACCTTCCACTCCCCTACTCTCAGAGGATGGTCAGGCAGAGAAAGTGCGCCTCAAGAGCCTTAGCTATTCCAAGTGCCTTGCTCTGCCTACCTACCATCTAGCTGAACTAGATGGCCTAAGGTCTTGCAAAGCTGACTTAGTCTTATCTCTGGGTCTTGGTTTAAACCCATCTGCAGGTTTGTATTACAGATTACAGAGGGACTGTTTACTTGTTTCTGCTGCTTTCTTCCAAAACAGTGCTATAGCCATACCAGAGTTGGGGGGTTCTACCATAAATAAGGACCCACAAGGTATAGCAGCTTCATAGGTATGAACAGCTTTTGGTTGTGTTCTCCTGGAGCAGACACTGAGATTGATGATGGGGTGCACTGTGTGTATAAGGGGTCAACATCTGTGATAGGAGGTGAAAGGGAGTAGGATTGGACAGAGGATGAAGTCAACTTGTGATAAAACCTTGATGAAGCCATGGTCATCCCAGCAAGGCATTTTGGAGTAGGTATTGTTTTTCAGCCCTACATTATAACAAAATGGTTAGATTTTTATATCCATTCCTGGTTCAGTCACCAGTTATAGGCTGTCCCTGAATATCCTGACCTTGACCAAAGTAGCTCTCTGCGGTTGAGACAAACCGTGAAGGAGCTGACACTGTAGGTAACCTGCTGACCTGTGCATGCATGTCTTTCTTTGAAAGGGGGATCTGAGCATGTCTGCCACAGGATAGCTGGGAACCTTGCTGAAACAGCTTGGAGTTGAAGCATATAGGAAGCTGACTTTCTCAGGATGAGTCTTCCCGTCGTTCCAGAAAGTGCTCTTAGAAACTAAGTTGATGGACAGGAGCTGGGTGGGCAGGTAGAGTTGGCACCAGAAATTGCACTCAACTTCTCAGGTAGAGCTGAGAAGTTGGCTGAGAGTGGCATTTGAAGACTTGGGTACAAGTTCCCATGGGGAATGAAATCTCACTTATTAGAAAGTCTTTGTTCTCAGCCAGTCAACTAACCAGGAATGGTTTGGATTTTGAAAATGTTTCATGATGCTTTTGAATTCACTATTTTTTGTCAGAAAAATAACAAAATGGAAAGGGCACCTAGTCAGCAGTCAGCAAATGTTTGCTAAATGAGTGAATGAAAGAACCATTGTGGTTCTTCATTCTTCCAGCAGCAGCAGGAAGCCGGGGGTCAGAATTCTGTGTCATCTCTTCAGAGGAATCTGTGCTCCAGAGGTAGCAGCTTGACAGGCTTAATAATAGCTCAACATGGAAAGAGAGGGTGAGGGATAGAGTGTGAAACAGAGGCACAATGGTGGGGTAGAGAGATTCCCAAGTGATGGCAGACAGGTGCCTATTGCCTCTGCTGGCTTGTAGGAAGAGAGAGTGTGTGCCTGGAAGTGGACAGGTGGCTGGATACTTGCTACATGTAGTCATTCAGGAAATGCAGGGAGTGGTCTGGTTGTCTTTTCTCTTAGGATGCTTTACCCCTCCCCATTGTTTGAGAATTGTGTAGCTTTCCTCTGCTTCTAGTAGTACCCTCCCATAGCCTCACAGCCCTACCCACTCTGTCACCTAGAATTTAAAACAATATGACTGACCCCCCTCTCTGGTCCATTGATTGCCCCACATCCCATTAAGCTGTTGTTTTACCCCAGGGAGCCAGGCCTGTGACCCATCTTGATTCTCTGAGCCTCTCAGTGTCCCTGTGTCCTCTTAAGTGATATGACATGGAACTTCATGACACTTGTAATTTCCAAGACACTTTATTGTCAGCCTGCTTGATTCCCTCTCCTTGTTGTCATATAGGGGAAAGGTGGGGCCATTGTAGGATGTTGGATTAGGAATGAAGAATGGCTGTAGGGTGGAAGTTAGAGTCCTGGGGTCTGGGCTGGAATTGACTAATTGCTAGTCCTAGGAGTGGAGTTGGAGCTGGAAGAGGCAGGAAGGAAGATAGCCTGTAAGTATATTTTATTATTGCATTAACTCATTTATGTAGAAGGTAAATTTGGCAAATTGCTTCTATATCTGTTACTGTAATGTGGTCCATTCTTACCTGTTTTCTTACTCCTTTTCTCCTTCCTATTTTTTAGATATAGCCATTTATCAGGGCTGTCCAGGATGAAAAGTATTGTTTCTTCTCTCTTCACTTTCTGCCTCAGGGATTTCTGGCTTCAGTCCTCTTTGCCATGCCAGGTGACTCCCAAGCCTGTGTTTGCCAGCCTCAGCCTTGCCTCCTGAACCCCCATCCTATATTTTCAGCTGCCTGATATATATCTACTTGTCCAGTTGGTGCTTCACATTCTTTAAAACCGAGTTCATTATAATTTCCTCTAAAACCCATTCTTCTTCCTGTTTAATCATGGTGTCATTATTCTTCCATTTACCTTACTTTGAAACTTTGGCATCTCCCTTCTTCCTGTCCCCTCAGCCATTCTCATCAGTCACTTTGCTTTGCCTCATCACTTGTTTCTCTTCCCACTTCTCCCTCTTGTCTTCCCACCCCTATGACTTCTTCCTGAGCCGTGGCTCCTTGCCAGTTCCCCTAACTCCGTGTGCATCTGCCTTCAGGTGTATCCTGTACATAATTGGCCACTGTGTCAGTCTGTCTCAGCCATTAGAACATGAAGAAACTGAAATGCTTCCCCATTGCCTAGAGAGTTAAGGTCCAACTTCTCAGTGTGGGTTGCGAAGCCCCATAACCTCTTTATTCCTTACCTCCTGCTATAATCTTGTACATACCTCATTTTCTAGCCATGGGACTGCTTCTGTATCCTGCATTATGTCCTGGACTTTCCTTCTTCGCTGCCTTTGTTGATGTTTCTTTTTGTCCTGAAGCGTCTTTTCCACTTTCCAATTTCTCTACTCCCTTGCTCCCTAGCCTACATAATTTCTCCCTGTTAAAATCATGTTGATTTATATACATTACAGTGGACTACTTTGACACTGTTGAAAAATGAAGTAGATGTGTATGTGCCGACATGGCATGATGTTGAAGGTATACTGCTAGATGACTAAAAAACATGTATGACAACATACAAAATCCCATTCTTGAAAAAACTATTAACAATAAATGTATATGAATATATACAGAAAAAAATTGGAAAACTATGTGCTTTTAATGATAATTCTTAAAGAAGAGTAATGATTATAGGGATTGTAGGATGATTATATGTTCATCTAATGTTTGATTTTTAAGATGACTATATATTTCTATAGTAGTCAGAAAACATAAAGCAAGGAAAAATAAGAAAAAAAGTTGTCCCCAACCTTCAAGGTTCATCCAGATTTTCTCCTCTCTAGTTTTCCCCTGTGGCAGGTGCTTACACTTTTCACTCCCCCAGCTCCCACCCTCACCCTGCAACCTCTCCCTTGAAACTCACATTGAGCCTCATATTACAGTAATTTTTGGATTTGCCTTATTCCCCACTTATTGTTCCTGAACCAGGAGATGGTAGCATCTGAATTCTTGAATACCTGTAAGGGTCTGGTTGGGTGCTCGTGCTCAGTGGCTGCTCCATCTTTGTTGAGCTGGGCTGCCCTGCCCCAGACATATCTGAGCATACTGGGGCTTTAGTGCTCTTATGCGTTGAGAGGGACTAAAGGCCCTGCTTCTTCAACAGCAGGAGCTGTATGCCTGATGGGACTGATCGATTGGCCTTTAATTTATTACCAGCTTCCGGACTAGGATCCTGATGATTATGATTGATAAGGATGTGATTGGAAATCTCATCTGTGTTCTTACTGATCCCTAGAGGAATCCATTTCCACATTGCAACCTAGGCCCTAACCTAGCATTAGATAAATTCAATTCAGCAATCCATCAAGACACAAAGTAATTGAAGTGTGGATTAGTGCCTGCCAAGAATGGCAGGAGAAAATGATGGAAGAGTTTGGGGCCAAAGGGGCTGAGCTGTCCAGCCTCTAGGGAATCTATTATTCTTCCAGCTCACCAATCTTTCTCTTGAGCTTTAATGATGTCTGCTTTGTAGGTGCATCCAGGTCCTGGATCAGCATAGATTCTGGTCTCTGCATCAAAGGATTTATACCACATAGTGAGAGACTTTTCTGTTTGACCTCAGTTAGCTTTCTTGGGGGGAGAGGTAGGCAGCAGAAGTTGTTGACAGTTAGGACCTGGTTGTTCCTGAAATACTGTCTGGCTCAGTGTGGCCTCAGCCTGGCTTAGAGACAGAGTGGGGCAATCTTGGTTGTGCAAGAAGTGCTTTTGAGGTTCTTCTTCAGGTAGACCTGGGCTGGAGGCCTGGTTCTATTACCAGTCTGAAGGAACCACTGTACTTTGCAGAATCAAAATGCCTGGTGATTTGATATCTGGTAAATATTTGTTGAGTTGGGGTAGTTGTATAACCAGAGGATTCTCTTCTGTAAAATGGGACTACCTCCCTCATAGAGTTGTCATGAAAGTGAAGTAAGATATGTATAGCAGCTATTCTAATGCCTAGCATCAAGAGGTAATTGGTAACTGCTAATTTCTTCTTTTCTGCCCCCTTCCCTCTTACACCTTAAAGGTTAGAAATCTTATGACTTACTATGTTCATACGTAATAGACTACAGTGAGAAGGGTTTGAAGATATCTCACTTTTAGCAAGTACAGCCTTTCTCTCCCTCTAGGTTGTCTTCTGTGGTCCTTGTAGCCACGCACATGGTCTGTGAAGGCTTCATTCACATCAGTGACTCATGGCACAGCATAAGTGCAGTGGAGAGAGCCAAGGACTAAGGCAAGATACCTGAGCTCTCATCATCTGTTTTCTTATCTGCAAAAAAGTAATATTTGCTTTATCTAGAATTTATATTGCAGTTCAAATCTATTTTCTGAGAGAGCATTCCCCTACCCCCATTGTCCTGAAGGATATGCCTCCCTTTTGGCCTGACTGTACTCACTGTTCTTCTCTTGAATGTCTGTCTTAGGACAGGATTTTATCAAGTGAATGATCATTGACAACACATTGTGATAACAGTGGTTAACACTGTGCTCATAGTGTGGTAGTACAACTCTTTTATGAGTCTGCCTGCTAGTTAAAAGGACTTTAAGTAGCTTTTAGTAAAAGATGTATGACTGCTTAAATATAAATTTAAACTCTCTATGGGTGTGGGATTGGGGAAAACAAACATAATAACCACCTTGTTTACTTTGGTTACAAGATCTAAACATTAAATGTAAATCTGAATGTCCTGGCAGGCAAGAGAAAAAGGGAAATATGATGAGTCACATAATTATCATCTAGTAAAATAGCCAAAAATTATAAAATAGGTTGTCTTCTGAGAAAGCTTTTTCCTGGTACTAGTAAAAACTGATCTAAAAGCATTTTTATAATAGACATTAAATCATGTACTGGACAATGTCTTTAACAAGATTTTTTTTTTCCAGAAAATGCAGAATATTTTTCCAGTCTGTTCCTTATATAGAACCTGAGGGCACACAAAAGAACAGATTTCAGTGAATATTTTATAGGGGACAAATCCAGTGAGCATTCTTCTGTTTTAACTAGGATACAATATAAAATCCCCTTAGCAGGATGGAGAGAGCCTGTGTTTTAGATTGCTTTCCTCAGACATCTGCTCTGTCAGGTTGTTGTTGGTAGGGACTTGAACAGTGGTCAGATTAATACTGAAGACTTTGGCCAGGCCTTGGACTTCCCTGGTCGTCCAGTGGCTATGAATCCGTCTGCCAATGCAGGGACACAGGTTTGATCCTTGATCTAGGAAGATCACGCATGCTGTGGGGCAACTAAGCCTTTGCACAACTACTGAGTCCTTGTGCCTACAGCCCTTGCTCCACAACAAGAGAAGCTATACTACAATGAGAAGCCCTTGCACTGCAACTTGAGGGTAGCCCCTGCTTGCTGCAACTAGAGAAAAGCCCGAGCAGCACAGCAATGATGACCCAGTATAGCCAAAAATAAATAAATAAAAAGGAAACCTTGGCCAGGATTTGGCACAATTTAACTGGTCAGTGTTTTCATCTTTCAAGATAGCACTTAATCTGGAATGATCCATTTTTGTTCATTCTCTGCATTATGGTGATATAAAAATTATTGGACACATGTTGACTTTTTAATAAAAATCATAGTGAATTGTTTATTTTTGTTAGGATATCCAACGGTGATAAAATGTGTCCAGCAAATTTTGTGTTTGTGTATAGTTTTATTTGGAGAAAAGTATATCACTCACAATCTATTGCCAAGTGCAGTAACAGGCATCCACCCTCTCACCCCCACTGAAGATGGTAGCCTTCAGTGCTTTTGTTTACGATCAGAAGTAAATACAGGCCTAGGAGATTTGCTGAAAGATGTTAGTTGTGGCTACATGAGAGAAAGTAGAAATCCCAGGTTTTCCTATCTGTTTCCTTTGGTTTTTCTCCTCTTGGGACTCTGAAGTTGGCATGGAGAGGAAAAAAAGTGGAAATTGTAAAATGTTGGTATAGCCAGCGAACATTTCCTAATGTATACAATTCTTTTAAACCTCAGAAATGGAGGAAAGCCACAGAGTGTATGTGAATAAAGTGATTATGGAGTTATTTTCTTACTTTGTTAAACCTTTTGGTTTCAATTAATCTTATAAGATGCTATTCAGTAGAGTTTAATTTGCCATTTAGTTCTTTTTTGCCACCACCTGAAATTAAAGAAATCCAGGGCAGTTCATTATCCTTTGCCCCTCCTTTGTAAGTTTGTAAGTTATTTCCTATTCAGTCTCCCTCCATCTCTGAAAGGGTTATTTGAATTGTTTGGGAGGGCCGGGTATTCTGTATCTATTTTCATCTGTTATTTATGTTTGCATTCAATTATACTCAGCCTTCCTTTCAATTATGGAGATGACCCTTGAGCATTTTTGTTTCAGGGAATAGGTGTCTGTTATAACAGTTAGCTTGGAGAGAGGGAATTAACCATAATTCTTGTCCTCAGAGGAGATGTGGTACTAATGGATCCCTGGCCTCCTGTCTGACTCTGGAGAGCCACTACTCTTATTTACTCCTTGGCTTAGGGTCTCCTGAAGTGGAACTGGCAAGAGTTACTCAGTTTTGTAAATCAGATTTGAATCCTCTAGAGGAGCCTGTGCTGTACGGCCCAGGTTTTCAGCTTGTATTTGTGCTGCCCATCATGCCTCTTCAAGCCCTTTTCCAGGCAGTGTTTGACTGGGCTCTCACAGTGCTCCAGGGATGTGCCATTTGTGAAATGTGGATCTACTTCTGTGCTGTTTAATATGGTAGTCACTAGCCATTTGTGACTATTTTAAAATTCAGTTCCTTAGTTTCATTAGTCACATGTGAGCTACTCAATAGCCATGTATCACCAAGGGCTGCTATAATGGACAGCATGGATTTAGAACATTTCCATCTCAACAGAAAGTTCTATTGAACAATGCTAGTTTATTTTTTTTTATTTTATTTTTAAACTTTACAAATTGTATTAGTTTTGCCAAATATCAAAATGAATCCGCCACAGGTATACATGTGTTCCCCATCCTGAACCCTCCTCCCTCCTCCCTCCCCATACCATCCCTCTGGGTCATCCCAGTGCACTAGCCCCAAGCATCCAGTATCGTGCATCGAACCTGGACTGGCAACTCGTTTCATACATGACATTATACATGTTTCAATGCCATTCTCCCAAATCTTCCCACCCTCTCCCTCTGCAACAGAGTCCATAAGACTGTTCTATACATCAGTGTCTCTTTTGCTGTCTCATACACAGGGTTATTGTTAGCATCTTTCTAAATTCCATATATATACGTTAGTATACTGTATTGGTGTTTCTCTTTCTGGCTTACTTCACTCTGTATAATAGGCTCCAGTTTCATCCACCTCTGGACAATGTGGAAGAAATGGACAAATTCTTAGAAAAGTACAACTTTCCAAAACTGGACCAGGAAGAAATAGAAAATCTTAACAGACCCATCACAAGCATGGAAATTGAAACTGTAATCAAAAATCTTCCAGCAAACAAAAGCCCAGGTCCAGACGGTTTCACAGCTGAATTCTACCAAAAATTTAGAGAAGAGCTAACACCTATCCTGCTCAAACTCTTCCAGAAAATTGCAGAGGAAGGTAAACTTCCAAACTCATTCTCTGAGGCCACCATCACCCTAATACCAAAACCTGACAAAGATCCCACAAAAAAAGGAAACTATAGGCCAATATCACTGATGGACATAGATGCAAAAATCCTTAACAAAATTCTAGCAATCAGAATCCAACAACACATTAAAAAGATCATACACCATGACCAAGTGGGCTTTATCCCAGGGATGCAAGGATTCTTCAGTATCCGCAAATCAAACAATGCTAGTTTAGAAAGTAAGTGGCAGATGCTTAGTTGACTGCTGATGTGGAAACATAACCTCCTTATATATTTGTTATTGTTCAGTCACTCAGTCATGTCCAACTCTTTGTGACCCCATGAACAGCAGCATGCCAGGCTTCCCTGTCCTTCATTATCTCCCAGAGTTTGCTCAAACTCCATTGAGTCGGTGATGGCATCTAAACATCTCGTCCTCTGTCACACATCCCCTTCTCCTGCCCTCAATCTTTCCCAGCATCTGGGTCTTTTCCAGTGAGTCTGCTTTTCCCATCAGGTGGCCAAAGTATTGGAGCTTCAGCTCCAGCAGCAGTCAGTCCTTCCAATGAATATTCAGCGTTGATTTATTTTAGGATTGACTGGTTTGATCTCCTTGCTGTCTAAGGGACTCTGAAGAGTCTTCTCCAGCATCAGTTCTTTAGTGCTCAGCCTTCTTTATGGTCTAACTCTCACATCCGTACATGACTACTGGAAAAACCATAGCTTTGACTAGACGGACCTTTGTCAGCAAAATGATGTCTCTGCTTTTTAATACGCTGTCTAGGTTTGTCATAGCTTTTCTTCCAAGGAGCAAGGTGTCTTTTAATTTCATGGCCGCAGGGAATGTCTGCAGTGATTTTGGAGCCTAAGAAAATAAAGTCTGTCACTGTTTCCATTTTTCCCCATGTATTTTCTATGAAATGATGGGACCAGATGCCATGCTCTTCATTTTTTGAATGTTGAGTTTTAAGCTAGCTTTTTTACTGTCCTCTTTCACCTTCATCAAGAGAGCTCTTTAGTTCCTTTTCACTTTATGACGTTAGGGTAGAGTCATTGTCATCTCCATATCTGAAGTTATTGATATTTCTCCCTGCAATCTTGATTCCAACTTGTGATTCATCCAGCCAGACATTCCGCATGATGTACTCTGCATATATGTTAAATAAGCAGGGTGACAGTATACAGCCTTGACGTACTTCTTTCCCAATTTGGAATCAGTCCGTTGTTCCATGTTCAGTTCTAACTTTTGCTTCTTGACTTGCATACAGGTTTCATAGGAGGCAGGTAAGGTGATCTGGTATTCCCATCTCTTGAAGAATTTTCCACAGTTTGTTGTGATCCATGCAGTCAAAGGCTTTAGCATAGTCAATGAAGCAGTAGTAGATGTTTTTCTAGAATTCCCTTGCTTTTTGTATGATCCATTGGATGTTGCAGTTTGATCTCTGGTTCCTCCACCTTTTCTAAACCCAGCTTGTACATCTGGAAGTTCTCAGTTCACATACTGTTGAAGCCTAGCTTGAAGGATTTTGAGCATTACCTTGCTAGCATGTGAAATGAGTACAGTTGTGCGGTAGTTTGAACATTCTGTGGCATTGCCTTTCTTTGGAATTGGAATGAAAACTGACCTTTTCCAGTCCTGTGGCCACTGCTGAGTTTTCCAAATTTGCTGGCACATTGAGTGCAGCACTTTCACAGCATCATCTTTTACAATTGGAAATAGCTCAGCTGGAATTTCATCACCTTTACTAGCTTTGTTCATAGTAATGCTTCCTAAGGCCCACTTGACTTCACACTCCAGGATATCTGGCTCTAAGTGAGTGATACACCATTGTGATTATCCAGGTCATTAAGACATTTTTTTTTATAGTTCTTCTGTGTATTCTTGCCACCTCTTCTTAACATCATCTGCTTCTGTCTGGTCCATACCATTTGTGTCATTGATTGTGTCCATCTTTGCATGAAATATTCGCTAGGTATCTCTCATTTTCTTGAAGAGATCTCTAGTCTTTTCCATTCTACTATTTTCCTCTATTTCTTTGTATTGTTCACTTAAGAAGGTTTTCTTATCTCTCCTTACTATTCTGTGGAACCCTGCATTCAGATGGGTTTATCTTTCCTTTTCATCTTTGCCTTTCACTTCTCTTCTTTTCTTAGCTCTTTGTAAGGCCTCCTCAGACAACCATTTTGCCTTCTTGCATTTCTTTTTCTTGGGGATGGTTTTGATCACTGCCTCCTGTATGGTGTCATGAACCTCTGTCCATAGTTCTTCAGGCACTCTGTCTATCAGATCTAATCCCTTGAATCTATTTGTCACTTCCACTGTATAATCATAAGGGATTTGATTTAGGTCATACTTGAGTGGCCTAGTAGTTTTTCCCATTTCAATTTAAGTCTGAATTTTGCCACAAGGAGTTTATTATCTGGGCCATAGTCGGCTCCCAGGCTTGTTTTTGTTGACCATATAGAGCTGCTCCATCTTCAGCTGTAAAGAATATGATCAGTTTGATTTCACTATTGGCCATCTGGCAATGTCCATGTGTAGAGCCGCCTCTTTTGTTGTTGGAAGCGGGTGTTTGCTATGACCAGTACATTCTCTTGGCAAAACTCTGTTAGCCTTTGCCCTGCTTCCTTTTGTACTCTAGGGCCACACTTGCCTGTTTTTCTATATCCTTTGCTATACTGTATCTTAAGTAGCTGCTTCATGGTCATTGTTATTTTGCTTCTTTATTAATTTAAATTTCTCAAGTAGAAAGTGCTAGATATTGCTAGCTAAAGCTGTTGGCAGCAATCCTGAGTTCTCTGGCATTGTATATGCATGCCATGTGGTAGTGGTTCTGCATCCAGTGGGAATGGTGCAGAGTTGACAGGCAGGTTGTGAGGCGAGGCTTCTCAGCAGAGAAGCTGTACCTGACATTGAGCGTGGCCTCTGCATATTAGGACCTGCATTCTCCTGCTGCTCTGACTCCCCATCACAGAGCCACAAAGAAGACAGGTCTAGTGAAATTGGGAGGCTCAAGTGGAAAGATGCGTGGCTTTCAGGATCTACAGAGTGAAAATCAAGTCCAGAGAGTTCCATAGGAGTTAAGATGATTCCAGAAGTAAAGATTTTAACAAATTTCCCAGACACCTAAATGAGAGATCAGGAAGCTTTTTTGTCAATTACAATTTTGTCCACAATTGTATAATTCTTTGCATTTTTTTTTTCAGGCAAGGTGAGGTTAGTAACCAAATATTGTTTGTTGTGTACTTAGAAAGATGAATGTGAGATTTTAACATGGAAAAATATAGCCACATTGCGTAAGTGACCCCAGAGGTACATTTTTGCTGCACTGAGGGTCCCTGGGTTCATACAAAATCTTTCTAGATCGCAGATCTGGATATATGCCTCCTTAATCAGTGCTTTAGTTTGTCTGGGCAGCGTTAGAGGGAATGAGGACAGTGGAAGGCACACTCATATATACCACTCCTGCCATGCCCTCCTCCTAATGTACATTAAATCATTTGATTTGTCCTAGCATAAGCTAAATATTTGATTTGAAAGGTAGCTCTATAACAGTGGAATTTGATTAGTGGGATTTTGGGTGGTGTTGGGATTATAGTGTCTTTCTGGTAGCCCTGAAATCCCAACTCATCAGTAACTCTTTTGGTGCCTCTGCATAGAACTTTGCCCCCTGGTTTACCCTTTCAGGTTTATTAGAGAGGGGGCTTTGGGTAAACTCACCTGTGATGTGTGGCAAGGCCTCAGTTACTAGCTTCAGGGAATATGGTGGTTAGCTATTAGGAAAAGCTAAGGTAGATTAAATGATACATTCCCAGAGAGAATGAGGAAGATTATTAGATTGAAATTATATACTAGATAAGAGTTTGGGGAGATGGAGTATTTTGTTATAGGAAGGGACTCTGGCCTCCTCTTTATGTATTTGGGCCTGTTAGAATTTCATTATGAAAGCTGATGAGAACTCAGAGAAACATCAGTCCACTTATGGTGTCTCAGGTGGTCATTTGTCCTCTAAGCCGCAGCATCTCTCTCTAGATCATAGCATGCCTCTCTGTTCCATTGAGCCTGCAGTCAGTGCTGTCCTTTCTAGGGATATGCTGCCATGCTGGGAACTATAAAGGAATTCAAGTTAAAAAATTACTATCTCTGTACACTGTGAGCTTGTAATTGAAAGTCACGGAGAATATGATAAGCATAACTGATGCTTATGACAAGATATGTAAAGTATAAAAGAATTGAGATAATGAGAAAGTCAGGTATTGGATAATAGAAATTTGGCAAAAATTTTGTTGATAAAATATAACACATTTAGCACCATGAAATCTCAGAAAAATTGGGGAGAATTTTGTTTTTAGTTTATAGAGGGGAAGGGTTTGGTTAAAGAGCCAGAATTAATCCTGAGAAGGGAATAGCTTTTTATGTCTTACTGGAGTCTCTCTTATTGCTTGATTTGGGTCACAGTGGTCTTTAAGAGTGACCATTAGCCATACCAGTTGAAGGGAAATTGGTTTCTTTGTTAGTGTGCTGGTGAAATAATGGAGTGGCTATAAATCTGAACTTTTTGACATCATGCCCCCACTTTTTCAAATGTCCACCCATCTGTCACAGGCCCTAGGGATACCTAGTTACTCTTCTAAATGGAGATACTCTGAGTTATCAGAGCCCAGAGATTGATTGCAGGATGGGGCAGTGTACGAGTGACTGTATCAGTATCAAGCTTTTGCTGCTTCCAAGGTCTATATATATTCAGCCATTTTAGTGGCTTTCCATGTAATGCATTTGACTTTTAGCTTCTGTTGCTAAAGTAATGGTAACATACTCTGTTTTCCATTTGTTTATTTATGGTCTGCTTTTTTACCCTTGCAAAACTTGATATAGGTACAAAGCTTCAGAAATGTACACATACCAGAGTAATAGATAACTCTGATTTGGTTACAAGGCAATAATTTAAGTTGACAGGTTTAGCTGATAACATAAAACACAAGAGAGAAATAGGATCAGTTTATAAATGTCAGCAGAACCCCTGAGAGTGAGTTGCTGCCTTGGAGCTGACTCTGGTACTGTTGTTTTGTCTAATATATTATAAAGTGAAATAAACTGATGTCTGTGAAAATCTGGCAGACCAAGATTAAAAGAATAGGGCTGTAAATTAGCTGCTTCCTTAATGTCACTTTTAAGCAACTTTCAGAAGGGGCTAAATAACAGAATATTAAGATCCTTGGAAAGACCTGGGGTCCAGCTTCTCTGGATTGCCAAGAGGCCAAGAGAGTGGACCTGCTTGTGGCAAGTCCTACTGTGAATCAAAACTTGCCTGTTCTACGAGCTCACTATGTATGTCCTGGAGAATGGAACTTTAGAATACAGGAGGTTGTGAAGTCCAGATTTCTGGAAGCTAGACCTTGTGGAAGGTCATTATATGTTCTGTCACTATGACTGCCATAACCATATGTGAAATATTTTAGTGATTTGTAAAACTGAAATCAATTCAGCATAATAGGCATTGACACACAAGATCACTATCTCCCTCATGGAAAATAAATATTCCTGCTTTACCTTGACATTTATTCCCCATAAATGCACCAGCGTTTATGTAGCATTATCTTATGATCGTGTTTTATTCCCTGTGACACGCACACTCTGTTATTGATGTCTGCAGAGTCAGGGGAGGTGGTGGGGATTGCTTAGGGCATCTCAGAGTACTTGGTTTTTAGGGGACTAGTTCCATTTTGTAGAATTAGTGGGACTGGACATAAACTTAAGCACACATATCATTTCATACCTCTCAGTGGCTGCCACTTAGAAAAGTCCTTGGAGTATAACTTTTACTCCCTAGAGAAGTTTGGACTGATGTCCTTGTTTTGAGATATCTCGTGCTGCAGAGGGAAAATAAAGTTCCAGGTGATGGAAATTTTTAAGAAGTAATGGCTTCCATCCATCTGCCTCAAGGCAGAACCCTGTCTAGGTTGGTCTGCACACCCTTCCTTCAGCAGTTTCTGTGGATAATTATGCTTTCAAACTCTGGTTTCTGATTTGTGCATTTCAATCATTATGGGCATTTAGCATGAACTTTTTTTAATTGAAGTTTAGTTAATTTACAGTGTTTCTGGTATACAGCAAAGTGATTCAGTTATGCATATATACATTCTTTTCCATTATAGTTTATTACAAGGTATTAAATATAGTTCCCTGTGCTATACAGTAGGACTGTTTTGTTTGCCTATAGTAATTTGTATCTGCTAATCCCAAACTCCTAATTTATCCTTCCATCCTCTTTCCCTGTTGGTAACCAAAGTGTCATAGTCTGTTTGGAATTTTATAACAAAATGTAATGAATTGGGTGGCTTATAAACAACAGAAATTTATATCTCAGTTCTGAAGGCTGGGAAGTCCAAGATCAAGGCACCAATAGATCCAGTGTCTGATAAGAGCTCACTTCCAGATCATAACTGTCACTCCGGCCTCACTTAGTGGAACGAGCAAGGGAGCTCTCTGAGGCCTCTTATATGAGGGCACAGACCCCATAGAAAGTAACCTAATCACCTCCCAAAGGCCCTGCTTCCAAATAACATCATGTTAGGAATTAGGTTTCAACATATGAATTTTGTGAGAGAGGTGGACACAAACATTCGCTCCATAGCAAGCATTAAACATAACTCAGAGATGCTTAGCTCTGGAGGCAAGAGGGGTTGAAGGGACTTGAGTTCTCATTAAAAAAAGCTCTTTAATCCTCTCTACTCCCACCTGTCTGACCACTGTCACATGTGTACAAATTCTCCTGAAGTGCCCCTTCTCTTCCATTGTTTGGTTTCCTTTGCCTTGATGGGCAGATTGGTTGATTGGGTGAGGGTTCTGATCGAGGTCATATGGGAATAAAGGCACTAAGGTTGAACCCAGCATCTTATTGATTTGTGTTTGAGCAAGGCCCATGTTCTCAGCCTTTGGGACCACCTTTTTATAACATCATAACCATAGCAAAATA
The DNA here is from genome assembly GCF_032452875.1 of Bos javanicus. Classification (NCBI taxonomy): domain Eukaryota; kingdom Metazoa; phylum Chordata; class Mammalia; order Artiodactyla; family Bovidae; genus Bos; species Bos javanicus. Next base: position 49,928,995 of record NC_083874.1, on the reverse strand, counting down.
CCTTTCAGGTACTTTATTGCAATTTACATTTGATTGGTTGGACTTGTGTCTAATTAGCAGTATGTGTTAGAATGTTTCTGAGTAATACATGCTGTTCAGTCATTGTTTCTCAGTTTAAAATGTGTTTGTTGTTCGTATGTAATTTGTAGATAGTTCCCAGTTATAACAGTGTATTTCAAGGGAGCCTAAATGAACCCATTCTGTAGTAAGAGATTTCAAATGGTTGGTTTGTTTTTTTTTCCAGCTCCCTTCCTTTTTTCTTTTTAAAATAAATGTTTAATTTTCTGTACTAAAAGTAATACATGCTCACCATTAAAAAGTTATAAGATGTAACATAGAAGTAGAAGTCCTTTTTTTTTAAATTTTTTTTTTTGAAGGATAATTGCTTTACAGAATTTGGTTGTTTTCTGTCAAACCTCAATATGAATCAGCCATGCTAAGTCGCTTCAGTCGTGTTCGACTCTGTGCGACCCCACGGACTACAGCCTACCAGGCTTCTCCGTCCATGGGATTCTTCAGGCAAGAACATTGGAGTGGGTTGCCATTTCCTTCTCCAGTGCATGAAAGTGGAAAGTGAAAGTGAAGTCGCTCAGTCGTGTCTGACTCTTAGCGACCCCATGGATTGCAGCCCACCAGGCTCCTCCATCCATGGGATTTTCCGGGCAACAGTACTGGAGTGGGGTGCCATTATGCATATACCCCCTCCCTTTTGAACCTTCCTCCCATCTCACTCCCCATCCCACCCTTCTAGGTTGATACAGAGCCCCTGTTTGAGTTTCCTGAGCCATACAGCAGATTCCCATTTGCTATCTATTTTATGTATGGTAATGTAAGTTTCCATGTTACTCTTTCCATACATCTTACCCTCTCCTCCCCTCTTGATAACATATATTTAATATATTCTTTTAAAACCATTTTTATTATAAAATTAGATACAGAAAATTAAATAAAAATGTATAGCCTAATGAATTATTACAAGGCGAATACTCATGAAATCCTACCCAAGTCAAGAAATAGAACTTTACCAATCACCTCAGATAATCACGATAGTGTGATCACTCACCTAGAGTCAGACATCCTGGAATGTGAAGTTAAGTGGGCCTTAGAAAGCATCACTATAAACAAAGCTAGTGGAGGTGATGGAATTCCAGTTGAGCTATTTCACATCCTAAAAGATGATGCTATGAAAGTGCTGCACTCAATATGGCAGCAAATTTGGAAAATTCAGCAGTGGCCACAGGACTAGAAAAGGTCAGTTTTCATTCCACTCCCAAAGAAAGGCAATGCCAAAGAATGCTCAAACTACTGCACAATTGCACTCATCTCACACGCTAGTAAAGTAATGCTCAAAATTCTCCAAGCCAGGCTTCAGCAATATGTGAACCGTGAACTTCCAGATGTTCAGGCTGGTTTTATAAAAGGCAGAGGAACCAGAGATCAAATTGCCAACATCCTCTGGATCATCGCAAAAGCAAGAGCATTCCAGGAAAACATCTGTTTCTGTTTTATTGACTATGCCAAAGCCTTTGATTGTGTGGATCACAATGAACTGTGGAAAATTCTGAAAGAGATGGGAATACCAGAGCACCTGACCTGCCTCTTGAGAAACCTATTTGCAGGTCAGGAAGCAACAGTTAGAACTGGACATGGAACAACAGACTGGTTCCAAAGAGGAAAAGGAGTACGTCAAGGCTGTATAGTGTCAGCCTGCTTATTTAACTTATATACAGAGTACATCATGAGAAATGCTGGGCTGGAAGAAGCACAAGCTGGAATCAAGGTTGCCAGGAGAAATATCAATAACCTCGGATATGCTGATGACACCACCCTTATGGCAGAAAGTGAAGAAGAACTAAAGAGTGTCTTGATGAAAGTGAAAGAGGAGAGTGAAAAAGTTGGCTTAAAGCTCGACATTCAGAAGATGAAGATCATGGCATCCAGTCCCATCACTTCATGGCAAATAGATGGGGAGACAGTAAAACAGTGTCAGACTTTATTTTTCTGGGCTCCAAAATCACTGCAGATGGTGATTGCAGCAATGAAATTTAAAGACACTTACTCCTTGGAAGGAAAGTTATGACCAACCTAGACAGCATATTCAAAATCAGAGACATTACTTTGTCAACAAAGGTCCGTCTAGTCAAGGCTATGGTTTTTTCAGTAGTCATGTATGGATGTGAGAGTTGGACTGTAAAGAAAGCTGAGTGCCGAAGAATTGATGGTTTTGAACTGTGGTGTTGGAGAAGACTCTTGAGAGTCCCTTGGACTGCAAGGAGATCCAACCAGTCCATCCTAAAGGAAATCAGTCCTGAATATTCATTGAAAGGACTGATGTTGAAGCTGAAACTCCAATACTTTGGCCACCTGATGCAAAGAGCTGACTCATTTGAAAGGAGCCTAAGGCTGGGAAAGATTGAGGGCAGGAGGAGAAGGTGATGACAGAGGATGAGATGGCTGGATGGCATCACTGACTCAATGGACATGGGTTTGGGTGGACCCAGGAGTTGGTGATGGACAGGGCCTGCCACGCTGCAGTTCATGGGGTTGCAAAGAGTCAGACATGACTGAGCGACTGAACTGAACTGAAGCACCTCAGAAGCTCCTCCTGTGTCCCAGCCCGGCTACACCATCTCCTTCCCATCAAATGCAGCTGTTCTCCTGGCTTTTATAGTAATTGCTTCATTTCATCTTACAATAGCGTATTACCCAAGTGTGCACCCTAGACTCTAAAATGTTTCCTATTAAAAAAATTGTTATATCCTTTAAATTTCCTTGAATCCACAGGCTATTCCCTTTTCTGTCCCTTATCTTTACAGTTTGTTGAAGAACTCAAGCCATTTCCCAGATTGAATTTTACTGCTTTCATACTCATGAAAGCAGTTCATCATGATCCTCACACCTCAGTATTTCTTATAAATTGTCAGCTGGATCCAGAGGCTCAGTCAGACTCAGGTTCTGTCCCTATCACAAGGTTATAAATAGATTTGGGTTTTTGTATTGGGGAGTACATAATTGTACTTTCTTTTTGTGGGGTTACGAGATGGTGATATTCAAACTTATTTCTTTTTTTGCTTTTAGTTGTTTAAATTTTTAGTTGTTTAATTTTAGTTATTTAAATTTTTAAATAACTTTAAAAAATTATTTATTTGGCTGCATCAGATCTTATTTGCGGCCCGAGAGATCTTCGTTGCATCATGTGGGTTCTTTCTTTGTGGTGCACGTACTCTCTGGTTTTGGCACATGGGCTCCAGAGTGTGCGGACTTGGTAGCTGTGGAGCATGGACTTAGGTGCTCCACAGCATGTGGGATCTTAGTTTCCCAATTGGGTATCCAGTCTGCATCCTCTGCATTGCAAGGTGGATTCTTGACCTCTAGACCACCAAGGCAGTCTCTGTATAATTTTTATAAAGAGACACTGCCTCTCATATACTATTCTTTTTCCTAATTTATCCTAAATTTTATCAGTTTTCAAGATAATGAATTGTTTCCCAGTCAAGTTTTAATGAGTGATTAGAATTTTTTCCTTTAAGAATGTTTAGTAAGTTTCAACCCATTGCAATGACTGTTTTTACTGAAATTGAAATTACATTGTCTTTTGTCATTTGAATCAAAGCTCTTTTGGTATTGTCATAGTAGTTATTGATAGCGTTTTTGCTATTTGGTGTGACAAGATAGTCTAGGTTCATACTGTTTATTTCCCACCTAGTTCTGAAATCAACCATTGCTCCAGGAAGCCCTCGTTTCTTTTAATAGGAAACGGTGTCTTAAGACTATGTTCTGGCCATTAGGGTTGCTCACTGATACTGTACTGATCATTGTTTCCAGGTCTTTCCGTTGGCGAGAGCTAGGAAATATATCTGATATATTTTATATTATATAATATATCTGATAATAGTATATTATCAGATATATTCATTTATTTTACATTTTATTATACATTTTTATATACATTTACAATTATTTAAAATTTTATTATACATTTAAACAGATACTCATTCTGGAGTACAGGATTATTTTTTAGCTTTTTGGCATTACATCTGTATCTTTTATTTTACACTAAGAATTCTGGTTCTGGAATAGAATAGTATACAATTAGAATAATAATTACTCATTTGTCCTGTGTCATATTATACATATTACAGTTTCAGAATGGCAGTGCAACCAGCCTGCTAGGATTACTGAAAAAAGTTTAAAAACATTCTTTTGTGTGTGTTTGATCATCATTTGTAAATAGCTGTAAATAGCTGTCCTGTTTCTATATTGTCAGAGCACATAGCCACTTCTTCATTTTAACATTCATTTAGTCTTATTTCTACAAATAATTTTATATATATATATATATATATTTGATACTTCTCCTCCTCCTGTGGGAGGAGAAGGGGATGACAGAGGTTGAGATGGTTAGATGGCATCACCAACTTGATGGACATGGGTTTGAGTAAGCTCCCGGAGTTGGTGATGGACAGGGAAGCCTGGCATACTGCAGTCCATGGGATTGCAAAGAGTCAGACATGGCCAAGCAACTGAACTGATTTGATACTTAACTGCAGTCTTAATGACAGTGTCTCTTCATAGTTATTTTGATTGTCTAAAATGGGCTTTCTAGTAGATTCTTCAAGCAGGACTCCTTGAAACAATATTCTTTGAGTTCCTGGATATTGATAAGTTTGTCTGTGGTCTTTATGTTTTAAATATAAAGTGGCTACCCAGAAGCTGCTTTGGTAGACATGAACTTTTTGGCTCACATTTTTTTCTTTGAGTATCTTAAATCTGTCAATTTATTTTCTTCTGGCAGTAGGCTTTGCTGGCCAAAACACTGATTAAGAATCTAAGTTTGGGCTTAGATATCCTAAGGATTTTTTTCCTTTAAAATCCAGTAATTTTACTAGGTTATGTTTGCTGTCAGATGTTCCTCATCAGTATTCTCTGAGGTACACTGTGTGCTCTCTTAATACATAGTTTTTTAAAACTTTTTTTATTTTAGGGGAAATTTTTTTTGAATTACAGTTTTTGGTATTCTCTTTCCTTTTTTGAGTTTTCTTCTTCAATGTTGGATCTTTTTTTGTCTGTCTTTATTGTCAGTTTCTGATAAGTTTTTTTTTCCTTCATTCATTTTTGGTTTTTCATATTTTTCTTCATTCACCTTCTACTTATTTTATGACATTTTTTGCTTTGATTATTATTTCTAACTTTCATTGAGTTCTGGCACCTCATTTCTTATTTTTATTCTTGACTATATTGTATAATCAAAAACATGTGTTTAGCTCCTTTTAAAATAGGAAGTTGCAGTTTAGGTCTATTCATGGCCTGTTTTTCTGGCTTGTTTTTATTTTCCATGGAGATGTTACTCCTCTCCTAATTCTATTTTTCTTTCTTATAATAACTTTATAGGTTTTGAACTCAGTCTTTTTCAGGTCATTTTTTATGTGAAGTTAGATTTCTTGAATTATTAGAAAAGAAGCATGGCTTTAATTACCTTTTTAAAAAAATTCACAGTGCCCCATTTTCTGTTTCATTATAGTATTTAAAAGCATGGCAATTTGCTCTGTGAAGATTCCTGGCTCTGTTTTCTTCCAGCATTTTTATTTGGACCTTCTCTTTTCTTTATTGCTATTATTTCAGTTCTGCTTAATTTTTGATGTCTCTTGCAGCAGTGTTTTCTCAGTGTCTCTGTCCTAACCTCTTAGTGTTCTAATAGGGAGCATTGGTTGATTAAATCTGAGAGTTTAGTAGGACTCTGTTGCTCCAGCCACTGAGTACTTACCACCAGGATTCTTGTACTTACCTATTATTAGACTGGGGAGAATCCCTCCTGGGTTCAGCTGCTGTTTTCCCCTTGGCCTGTTTTGTTGTGTGTTTATGTGTGTGAATACCTACTGATACCTGCCTACTTTGGGCTTCTCCTTTTTCAAATTTGTTGGATACCTGTTGTTTCCTGTGTCCTCCTGCACAGAGACTGATTCCATGTAGATTTGGTGATTTGTCTTCACCTGCTTCACTTCTGTCTGGGAATTTGTAGGTGTCTTTTTACTTTGTTTTGATACAAATATTGCCTGTAGGATTTGTTTTGCTATCTAGTCATTGAGTCTGTTTTAATTGTGAAGATTTGAATAGATTAAAAGCTTATACTGCTGCCATATTAAACATATATGTTCTTTAAAAATAAAGATGAAATTTGTAGCTTATTCTTTTTGCATAGTCTTAGTCATCTTTTTGAAAGTGAAAGTGAAGTTGCTCAGTGGTATCCGACTCTTGGAGACCCCATGGGCTGTAGCCTGCTAGGCACCTCTGTCCATGGAATTTTCCAGGCAAGAATACTGAAGTATGTTGCCATTTCCTTCTCCAGGGGATCTTCCCAATCCAGGGATCAAACCTAGATCTCCCACATTGTGGGAAGACTCTTTACCGTCTGAGCCAACAGGACGTTGCAGGCAGATTCTTTTACCAGCTGAGCTACCAGGAAATCCCAGTCCTCTTTTTAGTGTCAGTATAATTCTCTCTCCTCCTTGTTGGAGATTATTGTATTCCATTGAAGGCGTAAACTGCATTGTGTAATAAATCCCTTACTGATGGACATTTTGTTTTGTTTCTCATTGTCTGCAGTTATTAAAATGCTATAATGAACCTTCTGTCAATATATCATTGTGCAGTTTGGTTACTGTCTCTATTGGACACGTTCCTACAAGGGGAATCCAGTGGGTTAAAGGAAATGAACAGTTGCAGTTTTAATAGATGTTGCCAGATGCCCAAGAGCATTGCACAGATTTGTATCTTTACCTACAGTGTATTAGAATGCCTCTTACTGTGTAGCCTTCCTGGTATTGGCTTATAGCCACTCCAAGGTATGCATGTTTATATGTGTATTGGGAGAGAGATTTACAGACCTCTTTAGGAAACTGGTGAGAGCTATAAACCATCTCAGAAAAATGTAATTGTATACTGAATATTTCACATACAGTTTTAGAGTCTTCACCAACTGGTCTTAGGTGACATAGTTCTTGTTGTTGCCTTCCTATCCGTCAGATCTCTCTTGCTTCTGTTTGGTGGACTTGGGAATACTGGAAAGTTTAGGGATAAAGAGAAGTTGTAGAGCTTTGGCCAATATTCATCCACTGAAGCCTGTAATCAGAGGTTATGATACTCTGAAGTCCACAGTGAACTCTGATGAGTGTAGTTTACTAACAGTTAAGAGCTCACCTGCACTTCTTTCTCATTCTGTTTTGTTGTTGTTGGTTATTCCTTTTTTCTTGAAATTTTTTTTATTATAATTGCTTTATAGTGTTATGTTAATTTCTGCTATACAGCAAAGTGATTCAGTTATACCTGTGTGTATATTCTTTTTCATATTCTTTTCCATTATTTATCTCAGGATATTGAATATAGTTCTATGTGCTATACAGTTGGACCTTGTTGTTTATTCATTCTATATATAATAGTTTGCATCTGTTAACTCTAGACTCCCACTCCACCCCCGCCCCCTCAAGCAGCTACAAGTTTGTTTGCTCTGTGGGTCCATTTCTGTTTCATAGATAAGTTCATTTGTGTCATATTTTAGATTCCATGTATAAATGACTTGTGGTATTTGTCTTTTGCTTTCTGACTTCATTTAGTATGATAATCTCTAGTCTCATCCATGTTGCTGCAAATGACATTATTTCCTTCTTTTCTATGGCTGAATAGTATTCCCTTGTATGTATGTATGTGGCTGTGTATGTATGTGTATCCTTTTTATCCATTATCTGTTGATGGACATACAGGTTACTTCTATGTATTGGCTATTGTGAATAGTGCTTCTATGAACATAAGGGTAATAATTCTTTTCGAATTATAGTTTTGTCCAGGTATATGCCCAGGAGTGGGATTGCTGGATCGTCAGTTCAGGTCAGTCGCTCAGTCGTGTCCGACTCTTTGCGACCCCATGAATTGCAGCACACCAGGCCTCCCTGTCCATCACCATCTCTCAGAGTTCACTCAAACTCACGTCCATTGAGTCGGTGATACCATCCAGCCATCTCATCCTCTGTCGTCCCCTTCTCCTCCCGTCCCCAATCCCTCCCAGCATCAGAGTCTTTTCCAATGAGTCAACTCTTCACATGAGGTGGCCAAAGTACTGGAGTTTCAGCTTTAGCATCATTTCTTCCAAAGAAATCCCAGGGCTGATCTCCTTCAGAATGGACTGGTTGGATTTCCTTGAAGTCCAAGGGACTCTCAAGAGTCTTCTCCAACACCACAGTTCAAAAGCATCAATTCTTCGGTGCTCAGCTTTCTTCACAGTCTAACTCTCACATCCATACATGACCACTGGAAAAACCATAGCCTTGACTAGATGGACCTTTGGTGGCAAAGTAATGTCTCTGCTTTTCAATATGCTATCTAGGTTGGTCATAACTTTTCTTCCAAGGAGTAAGCGTCTTTTAATTTCATGGGTGCAGTCACCATCTACAGTGATTTTGGAGCCCAGAAAAATAAAGTCTGACACTGTTTCCACTGTTTCCCCATCTATTTCCCATGCAGTGATGGGACCAGATGCCATGATCTTCGTTTTCTGAATGTTGAGTTTTAAGCCAACTTTTTCACTCTCCTCTTTCACTTTCATCAAGAGGCTTTTGAGTTCCTCTTCACTTTCTGTCACAAGGGTGGTGTCATCTGCATATCTGAGGTTATTGATATTTCTCCCGGCAGTCTTGATTCCAGCTTGTGTTTCTTCCAGCCCAGCGTTTCTCATGATGTACTCTGCATAGAAGTTAAATAAGCAGGGTGACAATATACAGCCTTGATGTACTCCTTTTCTTATTTGGAACCAGTCTGTTGTTCCATGTCCAGTTCTAACTGTTTCTTCCTGACCTGCATATAGGTTTCTCAAGAGGCAGATCAGGTGGTCTGGTATTCCCATCTCTTTCAGAATTTTCCACAGTTTATTGTGATCCACACAGTCAAAGGCTTTGGCATAGTCAATAAAGCAGAAGTAGATGTTTTTCTGGAACTCTCTTGCTTTTTCCATGATCCAGCAGATGTTGGCAATTTGATCTCTGGTTCCTCTGCTTTTTATAAAACCAGCTTGAACATCTAGAGGTTCACAGTTCACATATAGCTGAAGCCTGGCTTGGAGAATTTTGAGCATTACTTTACTAGCGTGTGAGATGAGTGCAATTGTGCAGTAGTTTGGGCGTTCTTTGGCATTGCCTTTCTTTGGGATTGGAATGAAAACTGACCTTTTCCAGTCCTGTGGCCACTGCTGAGTTTTCCAAATTTGCTGGCAAATTGAGTGCAGCACTTTCACAGCATCATCTTTTAGGTTTTAAAATAGCTCCACTGGAATTCCATCACCTCCACTAGTTTTTTGAGGAGCCTCTACACTGTTCTCCACAGTGCATGTACAAACTTATATTCCCACCAACAGTGTAGGTCTCTCATTCTGTTTTGAGCTCTTGATTCCTGTTCCTTTTTGTGCAGTCCTTTTATTTTGACCATGCCATGCAGCATGGTTTCCTGACCAGGGGTCAAACATACAGTCTTAACCACTGGAATTCCAGGAATGTTCCTCTGTGCAATTCTCAGTCTTTGTACCTCTATCTCATTTAACTTGTGGGTTGAAGAGTGATACTGTGGAATTAAAACACATTTAAAAATATGTGTTGTATTTACTAGATTTTACTTTCCAATGATCCCATGTTAAAGACTGTCTTTGCAGCAATATATCCCTTTTCCCCACATTTCAGAAAGAAGAAATTGTTTTTCATCTCATATAGTTATTTTTGTTTTGAAATATACACACAGTGGACATTTACTACCAGGCACTTTTGTTTAGTAATTTAGAAATATAAAGATGTTCTGACTTCAGGGGGAATTTAACCTACTGGGGAAAATTTATCAAATATCATGTTTTTATATATTTATTTCCCTCACTAGCCCAGTGATTTCCTTAAGTGTAGAAAGGCCATGTCTCATCCTTAATTTCCCTAAAACCCACCATATTGTAGGTGGTTAGTAAATATCTGTTGGATAAGTATCAAAGAATCCAAATGAGTAAGAAAAAATGAATAGAGGATGTGCCATTAGAGAGGAATAAGCAAGATACTCAAGGTTGAAAGGGAGGGAAAACAGTGTATAAAATTGCATAGCATTGTTTGAGCTAGGCCTTTAAAAAATGGATTTAAATTCAACAGAGTAAAAGCAAGTAAAGGGCAGTATCAAGGACCAAAGAAAGTGTGAATGAGTTTGGCCAGAGAATGGGGGATTTGTGGATGAGGGGAGATAATGCAGAGAATATCAGGCAGGGACTTTGCTGTATTAGGGGGACCTTGAACACCAGCTGGGGTATTGGTACTTGGGAGGGTAACAAAGAACCACTGAAGGTTTTTAAGAAGGGGAGTGCCAACAGAGTTTCCTCAAGGATGCTCCTCCTGCCTGTATTGGCTGGAGGCATGGCCCAAGGAAGGATCTTGTATCTTTCCAGTGGAGATTAGGTCTCATGATCTCTAGCTCGTGGTGCTGGTGACACTGGAGTTGTGAAGGGTTTGCCTTCTCCATAAATTTAAAATGGTAGGGGGAAGAGGGTGTGTGGGAGATGGATTTTTGTGAGGTGACTTCTATCAAAAGGGATCCATACCAGAATCCCTCAATAGGGGGTGAATTCACTGTTGAATGGTAGTAAGCACCAAGGCCAAAACTTCCAGGCACTGCCTGGGTCCTTGTAGGGGACTTGAAGAGTGTGTAGCAGGTAGAGTGCATATAATCAAGTGACAGTTGCAGAGTTTAAGTGCTCAGGATTGGGAGCTTTGTGGGGAGGCGCAGCTGGGGGCAGCATCAGCTGTTGTGACGGGTTGGAGGTATGAAGCAGGCTGCTTGTCAGAAGTGTACACATCAGCAGGTTTGCTGAAGCACCAACCTTGTGCCCAGTGGCCTGGAACATCCCACCCATGCTTGGATGGGCACCTGCAAGCAAGATCCCCCAAGGAACATGAAGCCAGAGCAGGGCAGCTGCTTTTATAAGCCTGATGGTGCATTGTTACAGAACTGGCTTCAACCTGTGTTTGAATTAAGTTTATAGGGAAACCAGAAACCCTTCCCCTTGTTGCTGGCTGGGCACTTTTTCTCATTTAAATCCCTCCCACGTTTGCTTAAGTTATACTTATGGATATGGCTTCTGATTTCTGTTCTGACTTGGGGAATGGTATAGATAGAGACTGCTCCATCTTTTTAAAAAATGTATTTATTTATTCTTGGCTATGCTGGGTCTTTGTTGCTGTGCACAGGCTTTCCCTGGTTGTGGCGAGTGGGGACTACTCCTTGCTGTGCCTGGACTTCTTATTGCCATGGCTTCTCTTGTTGCAGGGCATGGACTCTAGGTGCTCGGGCTTCAGCAGTTGCAGCACACAGGCTCAGTAGTCGCGGCTCACAGGCTCTGGAGCATTGGCTCGGTAGTTCTGGCGCACGGACTTAGTTGCTCCTTGGCATGTGGGTTCTTCCTGGCCCAAGGATTGAACTCCTTGGTGTCGCCTCCATTGGCAGGTGGATTCTTAACCACTAGACTACCAGGGAGGCCTGAAACTGCTCCATCTTAAATGGGTTTGGTTGGCCTACGGCTGGCCCCAGCCAAGGAATGCTGTAGTGTATGTTTTCAGTGTGATAGAGGCCTGGTTTAACCACCTGCCCTCTCAATTTGTATGCCCTGAAGCCTTCATTGTTACTGAACTGGCTTCAGTCCAACCTGAAAATTCTACAAAAATCATGTACTTGCTTATCCCCTACAGAATTCAGATACGTACTGAGAGCCTCTTAACACTCAGTCTAACCATCTGTAATGGTCCCTGTCCCATAGCTGGGAAAACTGAACAAGTCACAGAGAGACAGGAGTCTGTAAACACCATTATTGAGAATTCTCTGGAGTCTGCCCTAAGCATCCCACTTGCTTTATCTCTTACTCCTCACAGTGAACTCTGTGAACTCTCTGAAGTGAGTACTTGGAGCCCCATTCTATACATGGGCCACAAAGCTTATTGTCCCAAGATCTTAAAGCTATTAAGTGGTGGAACTGGACCTGGAATCTGGGTCTTCCTCAGCCTATGCCCTCTATCTCTGGACTGGGTAACTGCCCAAGTAACCCAGGTGCTAGAGGCTGTAGCTCCTTCTGGTGAAACTAGCAATGCAGATGAAGAAAGCAAAACACAGCACACTTAGTAGGTCTCTTAATACACATGATCCAAAACTTTAAGCTGAGAGGCAACAAATTGGGATTGTTATTACATTTTGCTAGATGAAAGAAGGCTCCGGTAACTAACCTCATTTTGTTGTTCAAGTTGCCTACATTTAAGGGGGGGCCCTCTCATAATGCAGAGGCAAAGACTTGGGACCAGTTGTTTCTTTGACTGGCTTCTCTACACTGTATCGTTGCTTCACCTGCATCATTTCACCTTCTCGTTTGCATTCTGTCCCCCTCCCTCAAAAAGGAAGGGAGTTGAGTCCCTTCCTTTACAACTGATCTAGAGAGAAACTTAGCTCTAGGAATTTTGCTCCCCTCATACCTATGGATTTCCTCTTTTTCCACTGCAGGGAGAATCCAAACTGGGGGGCTTTTGCAGCAGACACTGAGGAAATTGTAGAGGTCAGGACTAGCTGGTACTGTTTTGAAATTATTCACACAACCATGTTTGACTGTGGAGGTAACAGGTGCTGTTGAAGAGAACAAACAGAGCCAATTATGATGTCAGGATCCCTGGGGACTGATGGGGTAGGAGAAAAAGGATTAAAAATTAAAGTGCAGTATCTTGGCACTTTGCTTCTTAGCCCCCTTATTAAATTATGACTTCTGTTTGTGGAAAATAAATGAGAATAAAGGGTGTGTTTAGAATACAATCTTTGTGTTTTAAATTTGACTCATGAATGGTTTTTAGCACTTTCATTTGGTCCTTAGTCAACTTGTGTTCAAAGTGTCAATTAACCAATAAATATTATGAAAAACAAGAGTCAAAAATGGTTGCCACTCTTGCTAATGAGCTGCTAATGAAATTGTGCCTGGGTGGGAAATGCAGGCATTCTGGAATCCCCAAGAGTCTTCTCCAAGAAATGAGCTATAGTGGAATTACGGTCCCTGACCTCTGGGAAAAGGGCACATTTAACTTCTTCACTCCCAATTGCTTTTTTTCCCCTCCTCATTATTAAATGAAGCTCATTGTCAGTATCTCACAGTGAACTTCAATTGCAGTGAGACTTTTAAAATATGGTTTCATTTGACTCAGCAATTTCTAAGTGGTGGGATTGGAGAGCTGGAAGGACTGTAGCTTTGCTGTTTATTTTATTTGCGGTTTATTTCCAACTGCCTGGCCTTTGGTCTCTTAACGGTTCCTTTCTTCTTCCAATTTTCTTGAGTCTTTACCCAGTCTCCTCATCCCCAACAGATACGCATACACATATGCACAATCAAGAATGTGAAATCTGCATATATTCAAGATTTTGTAGGTTTGAGAGAATAGGTGGGGAATAAGTGTGTGTGCTCAGTCCTGTCTTGTCCACCTCTTTTGCTATCCTAATGGACTATAGCCTGCCAGGCTCCTCTGTTCATGGAATTTTTCCAGGCAAGAATACTGGAGTGGGTTGCCATTTCTTACTCCAGGGGATCTTACTGACCCAGGGATCGAACCACATCTCCTGCATTGGCAGGCGGATTCTTCACTACTGAGCTCCCTGGGATGCCTCAGTGGGGAGTATCTCTCTAAAAAAAGAAATGACAGTAACTAGACTCTGTCATTGATTGTAGACTCTAGCAATCAATAGGATTATTAAAAACCAGTTCCCATGGATGTAAAAGCTCAAGTGCTCTGATTAAAGGGCTGCGCTTTATCTGTTAGTCTCACTGGGTCTTCTGAGCTATAGAGGAACATGAAACATGTTGAGGGTAGAGATGAAAGGGGAACAGAGGAAACCAGTGGGCTAGGAACAGGTGTGGGATGCCCGTCTTGGATTTCCGGGTGAAAGTATCCCTCTGTTCTCCTTTACCCCTGGATTCATTAAACTGTGGGGCTCTGACAGATCTCCTGGGCTAGTGGAAGGAGGCACTGTACATGCTTAAAGCTCTGGTGCTTTTGAAGGAAGGAAAACTGACCACTGTCAGAAGAATTCCTTGTTTTTCTGATCAAAATACTGTCATCCCTTACTGCTGTCTCATTCTTCCCGTTTCCCACCCATTCCTCTTGTTCAGGCTTGATTGTATCTGATTAGGTCAAGGATAATATCTTTCTAAACAGTCTCCTTACTTCTTATTTTTCTGTTATATGCTGAGTTTCAGAAGGAGTTACTCATTGCCTCCTGAATATGCCCACTTCTTTGCTTGCCAGAAAAGTGGGACTCTGAATGTTGTTACTCCTCTTCCTTGTTTATTTCATATTCCTCAGTTCAGTTCAGTTGCTCAGTTGTGTCCAACTCTTTGCCGTCCCATGAACCGCAGCACGCCAGGCCTCCCTGTCCATCACCAGCTCCCGGAGCCTACCCAAACTCATGTCGATCGAGTCGGTGATGCCATCCAGCCATCTCATCATCAGTCATCCCCTTCTCCTCCTGCCCTCAAGCTTTCCCAGCATTAGGGTCTTTTCAAATGAGTCAGCTCTTCGCAGCAGGTGGCCAAAGTATTGGAGTTTCAGCTTCAACATCAGTCCTTCCAATGAACACCCAGGACCTGTCTCCTCCAGGATGGACTGGTTGGATCTCCTTGCATATTCCTCAATGGCAGCTGTTGGTCTTGTTGATGTGGTATCCTTCCCAGTGCCCAACACTGCAGGTGGCTTTCTTCAGTGGATGCACAGTAAGCTGTGGTAGAAGGAATGCCTAGTATAGAGCAGGCAGGCTCTTACCTAATCCTTAATATATGCTTGTTGACCAACCAATCGTGGACAGAGACTCACTGTGTCCTAAATACTTGGAGCCTTTGTCCTGATGGCTGTTTAGCTGAAACACAGGAAATCTCTTAGTAGCATGGCTAGTCCTTATACTTGAAGAGCACTGCTGTTGTGAATTCTGTGGGCAGAGATTTGTGAACAGCTGTTGTCTCTTCTTGGAACTGGAAAGGAGACATTGGTTAGATCACAGCAGATAAAATTTTGGAGGGTAATTCTGGAATGTGGTGGGAGCTATCAGGATAGCTATTCCCAGAGGAAGACTGTGGAGTCTCCTGATCTGAAGGGCTTTAGTGCAGGTGATGGATTTCCACACTTGCTTGAAAGCCCTGCCAGAGAACTCTTCTAAGGCTCTGCCCAGATTGTAGATTATGTGGCAGAGTAAAAAAAAATAACTTTGGAGAATATTTTTATTTTTTCTTGTTTTGCCATTGTTAAGTCCTTTTAGGAAATGCATGAATGTAATGACAAGACAGACTGGTTCACTCTGTGTTTTGCTGCTTACAAAAAAGATCTCCATTTGTGTTTCGTTTCAAAAAACATTAAGCGTTGGTTCAGGGTTCAGCACCCTAGAGAGGTTTGTGCACATTTTTTTGTTGTTTGTTACTGGTTCAGTTCAAGTCCTGCCTTGGAGACAGGATAGATGCTCATTTGTGTGAAGCTAAGATCTTGCCAGGACTTGTTTGGGGTTTCTGAATAAAAAAGCAGGAGGAGAGGGCTGTGGTAGTTATGGCAACCGGGCTTATGAAGTCTCAGCTCTGACTCACCCTGGTTATGAGCTTGGAGGTGAGTGGCATTGCTTCCTGTCCTGTATTCCTTCTGTTAATTCTGGTCCTGGAAGTGGGGGCCAGGAGGCTGGCATTCAAGCTGACCTTTCTGGTGGCCTACTGTGTGCCTAGAGTTGAGCCTGAGCTGTGGGCACAAGTAATTGGTCCTGCCCTTCAGAAACTCGGCATAATTGGGAATTTTCACTTTTGTTAACACATATATACCTACAGGACTTGATAAATAAAATGTCTTTGCTTCATCCTGGTTGACATTTACCTTTTTGGGTCTGTGTTTCCTGAAGTACTTTTAACTTCTTCTGAGCTCTGACACAGTGTTTTCTCATTTATTTTTCACAACAATCTAACACATTAGTGAAAGCAAGCACGATAGATTCTTGTCATTTGACACATAAGGTCATGACAATTCAGAAAGAAAAAAGAATTTGGCTGATTTTACTGGCTCTCAAAGAAATAGCCGAGTGGATAGCAGAGTTCCAGTGCTCGTGGTCGATGGCCAGTTCTCATCTGAGCGGGCCATGCTGGAGCAGCCCTAGATTTTTCTGCAGTTGTATCCGCGTTTAACTTGAAAGAGCCCAGGGGTCCCTGGAGGGGGATGTTTCCAGATTGAAGCCCACAGAGGACATCCCCATACCTCTTATGCCTCCCAAAGACATATTACTCCTAGGCATCTGATGCCATCGCAGAAACCAGGACACTGTGGCATCCATCTCAGCTGGCCCTGGCTCCCCTGAAGCAGAGCAGTCAGACTATACAGAGGGCTCCTTGTGGGTGCTACCCAAGGAGGACGCTGGTACTCTGAGCCCAGGAAGGCTAAGTTTCTAATTACTGGGCAATTAGGTGAGTGGGAACAAATGTTGAGTCAGGCAAGATTTGTCAATAGGTGAAGCATCTTTTCCAGTAGTCACAAATTGGTTGTAGGCTGAATTCCAAATATAGGTATGTTTTGTTTGGCTTTTGTATTTAAAAGTTTGAATGCTTTTAGAGAGGGCATTTTTTCTTTAGCCCTCACTATTCCCTGTTGTCTTATAGATGGCCTTCCTCACTCATCTCTCTTACTTGCCGGTCTCCCGTGGGCATTTGAGTTGACTTCTACATCTCGGATCAATATTTCTTACTTGCCCTTCTGCCAGTATTCCTCTTGCCCAGGTGTTTGATGGCTTCAGGCTTTCTAGACTCATTTTCTTTTTCCTACCCTACCCGTAACTGTCCTTCTGGGTTTGTGTTTAGGCTTTGAACTTAGCTTTTTCTTGGCCTCTAGTAATACTTGCTGTCACCTTGGACTATATTTGATAGTCTAATTACTGTTCCGGGATTCAAAAGAAGTACTGCTTTATCCAAAGAAATGAAATTTTGAAACAACTTTATTGAGATAAAATTTATATATCATAAAATTCACTCATTTAAAGTGTACAGTGGGAATAATTCTCAAATGTCCTAGGGAACATTGGTAGAATAGATGAGTAGTTTCCAGACTATGGTATTTCATGAACCAGAAAACTTTAAAAGAAAATTCTGGGGACCAAAGGCCAGCTTTTTTACTTTTCTGAGTTAAGGACCTTAACATAGAAACAACCCACTGTCATCCTTCATCATCGTTATCTCATTTTATAAAAGGACGTTTTAACACTAAAAAGATAGAAATGATATAATTTCAGAAAAAAGGACCTCTCTTTATAGTGGACACTTTTAAATTCCTTGTTTCAGGACCATTGGAATGAATTGTGACAATAAACAAACCACTTCAAAACTCAGCTTTAAAATGATAGTAATTTCTTTTTGTATTGCTCTCTTAGAACTGTAGTAATAGTTCACATTCACATACCCTTCAGATGCTCCAAAATAAAAAATTAAACCAGCCAGGATGTGGAGGAATGGGAACAACAAAATGGAATACAGGCACTAACAAATGAATCAAGTATTACAAATTGACAACATAATCATACTGATTTGGGTAGGGGAGAATGGAACTAAACTAAGTGGCCTTGTGAAATGATACCTTGACTAGATACTGCAAAACTAAAGACAAAGGAGCTGTATGTAAATGTTGTAATCTAGTTTGGTAAATGTGTTTCTGACAGTGGTATGGTTAGTAATTTTGAAATTACTTTGTATGTATACTAGGATTGAACAGTAAATAAAACATTGCAGATAAAAAGAGACAGTTTTCTTACTGTTGGAGAAAGAAGTTGCAAACAAGGAAAGAGAGGGGAGACAAATGAACCCTGTAGTGTTGATTGAAATCTCAGGTATCAGTATAGTCTGTGGCCATATCACCCTGAATGCGTGCAGTCTTGTCAGAGATACGAGTATAAGCTTGTACTTTTTAATAGTTGTTGTTGTGCTGCCAAGTTGTGTCTGACTCTTCTGCAACCCCTTGAACTGTAGCCCACCAGGCTCTCTGTCCAGGGAATTTTCCAGGCAAGAATACTGGAGTAGGTTGCCATTTCCTTCTTCAGGGAATCTTCCCAACCCAGGAATTGAACCCAGGTCTCCTGCATTGCAGGTGGATTCTTTACCGCTGAGCCACCAGGGAAGCCCACTTTTTAATAGGTCCACAGACAAATAGATATAGAAATATAGATGTGTATCAGTTCAGTTCAGTTGTTCAGTCGTGTCCAACTCTTTGCGACCCCAAGAATCGCAGCACGCCAGGCCTCCCTGTCCATCACCAACTCCCGGAGTTCACTCAGACTCACGTCCATCGAGTCAGTGATGCCATCCAGCCATCTCATCCTCTGTCGTCCCCTTCTCCTCCTGCCCCCAATCCCTCCCAGCATCAGAGTCTTTTCCAGTGAGTCAACTTTTCGCATGAGGTGGCCAAAGTACTGGAGTTTCAGCTTCAGCATCATTCCTTCCAAAGAAATCCCAGGGCTGATCTCCTTCAGAATGGACTGGTTGGATCTCCTTGCAGTCCAAGGGACTCTCAAGAGTCTTCTCCAACACCATACTTCAAAAGTATCAATTCTTCAGTGCTCAGCCTTCTTCATCCATCCATACATAACCACAGGAAAAACCATAGCCTTGACTAGACGGACCTTTGTTGACAAAGTAACGTCTTTGCTTTTGAATATGCTATCTAGGTTGGTCATAGCTTTCCTTCCAAGAAGTAAGCATCGTTTAATTTCATGGCTGCAGTCACCATCTGCAGTGATTTTGGAGCCCCCCAAAATAAAGTCTGACACTGTTTCCACTGTTTCCCCATCTATTTCCCATGCAGTGATGGGACCAGATGCCATGATCTTCGTTTTCTGAATGTTGAGCTTTAAGCCAACTTTTTCACTCTCCACTTTCACTTTCATCAAGAGGCTTTTGAGTTCCTCTTCACTTTCTGCCATAAGGGTGGTGTCATCTGCATATCTGAGGTTATTGATATTTCTCCCGGCAATCTTGATTCCAGCTTGTGTTTCTTCCAGTTCAGCGTTTCTCATAATGTACTCTGCATAGAAGTTAAATAAGCAGGGTGACAATATACAGCCTTGACGTACTCCTTTTCCTATTTGCAACCAGTCTGTTGTTCCACGTCCAGTTCTAACTGTTGCTTCCTGACCTGCATACAGATTTCTCAAGAGGCAGGTCAGGTGGTCTGGTATTCCCATCTCTTTCAGAATTTTCCACAGTTTATTGTGATCCACACAGTCAAAGGCTTTGGCATAGTCAATAAAGCAGAAATAGATGTTTTTCTGGAACTCTCTTGCTTTTTCCATGATCCAGCGGATGTTTGCAATTTGATCTCTGGTTCCTCTGCCTTTTCTAAAACCAGCTTGAACATCAGGAAGTTCACGGTTCACATATAGCTGAAGCCTGGCTTGGAGAATTTTGAGCATTACTTTACTAGATGTGTATACACATACATAAATTTCTTATCTCTGATTCAAAGACAGAGCCTAGAAGCAATGATAACCTAGTAATAATTAGCACATCTGTTATGCAGATCAGTTCAGTTCAGTCGCTCAGTCGTGTCCGACTCTTTGCGACCCCGTGGACTGCAGCACACCAGGCCTCTCTGTCCATCACCAACTCCCGTAGTTTACCCAAACTCATGTCCATTGAGTTGGTGATGCCATCCAGCCATCTCATCCTCTGTCATCACCTTATCCTCCTGCCCTCGATCTTTCCCAGCATCAGGGTCTTTTCAAATGAGTCAGCTCTTCGCATCAGGTGGCCAAAGTATTGGAGTTTCAGCTTCAACATCAGTCCTTCCAATGAATATTCAGGATTGATCTCCTTTAGGATGGACTGGTTGGATCTCTCTGCAGTCCAAGGGACTCTCAAGAGTCTTCTCCAACACCACAGTTCAAAAGTATCAATACTTCGGCGCTCAGCTTTCTTTTCAGTCCAACTCTCACATCCATACATGACTACTGGAAAAACCATAGCCTTGACTAGATGGAGGTTTGTTGGCAAAGTATTATGCAGAAAGTGGATTCTAAACACTGTTCTTCAGTAAAAGAACTAGAACTCCTTGAAAAATGGTTGATTCAAAGGCTGGGGAAAGGAAAATTTAAGATAAACTTGGAGCTTCTTTTGGAGCCAGAAAGTAAGGAAATACTTGAAAAAAGAAAATGATGGACAAAAGGGACTTGTAAAAGGAACACAAGAGTTAACCTGAAGAAGCTCCTAGTTGCCAAAACTGAAATAATTTGAGCAACAAAATAATGATAATATTGGACTATAACTCATAGAATAAAATATCTTTGAGAACATATTGATAAGATTAATAAGTATATGGAGAAGTGGCAGTTTTTCCTTATAGTGAAATTTCAATTCATAAATGTGTAAGGAAGGGAGTAGAAAATTGCTATTAACTGGGACTCTGTAATAACCTAGAGGGGTGGGAAAGGGTGGGAGGTGGGAGGGAGATTCAAGAGGGAGGGGACATACATACAGATACGGTTAATTCATGGTTATGTATGATAGGAATCATACCAATATTGTAAAGCAATCATCAATCAAAAGTAAATAAATATAATTATGAAAAAATTAAATTACAAAAAAAATTGCGCATAGACCATCACCACAGTGATAATTGTTGCAAGTGGATTCCCTTAATTGTGTGCAAAGGTTTGAGGAAAAAGGGGATTTGTATAATCTCAGTGTTTCTCCCATGATTTTCTTTAAACAATTCAGGGGTTTTTAGTATACACACAGTATCATGCAACCATCACCACATTTTCATCCTCTCCAGAAGAAATAATTCTTATGAGTGGTCATTCCCCACTCCTCCCTTCCTCTAGCCCCTGGCAACCATTAATTTACTGTGTCTGATGATTTTTCTATTCAGTACCTTTCATATGAAAGGAGTCATATGATAATATGACTTTCTGTGTCTGTCTTCTTTCACTTAGTGTAAGGTATTCAAAGTTCATCCATGTTCTACTATATATTAGTATTTCATTCCTTTTTTATTTATTATGTTTTTTATTGATTTACTTCTTTATTCCAGTTTTATTGAGATACAGCATAATGATCTAAAGTATTTAATTCCTTTTAGTGGATGAATAGTATTCTTCTGAATGGCTAGACTGCATTTTGTTTGTTCATTCCTTAGATTTGATGGACATTTGGGTTGTTTTGCCACATTTTGGCTATTGTAAGTAATGCTGCAATGAACATTCATGTAAAAGTTTTTGTGTGAACATATTTTTTTAGTTCTTTTGTGTATACACTAAGTGCAGAGTTGCTTGGTTCATATGGTAACTCTTTGTTTAACATTTTGAGGAAATGCCAAACTGTTTTCTACAGTTTGCCATGATTTTTGTTTACCACAGTGGAAAAGCTCAGTAGAGATGGCTTTTGTTAGTTGATCAAGACCAGTATCACCAGTATAAGACATGTTGACATCATGAACCCTTTGATATGATGTTTTGGGAAGAGCATGACATAATTTCTCTGGTGCTTCTGTCAAGGTGGCATGATTTGAGTTTAATCATGACAAAACCCAAACAATCCTGAATAACTGATTAGTATTTCTTGAGGGTGTCAGGGTCATGAAAGACAAGGGAAGACTGAGGAACTGTTGCCAAGTGCAGGAAATTAGGGAGAAATAACAACCATGGGCCATATGGGATCATAGCACAAAATAGGACCTTAGTTTCCACTAAGTTTCCACTTAGTTTCCACACTGTTAAGGTTTGAAAAGGATCTTTAGTTTGATTACTAGTATTAGTTTCCCAGTAGTTGTCTATGGCTATGTAAAATATTAACATTGGGAAAAGTCGTGTGAGTGATGTATGGAAACTCTCTATATTAATATTCTTATAAGTTCTGTGTAAGTTTTTCCAGTGATCATGTATGGATGTGAGAGTTGGACTGTGAAGAAAGCTGAGCGCCGAAGAATTGATGCTTTTGAACTGTGGTGTTGGAGAAGACTCTTGAGAGTCCCTTGGACTGCAAGGAGATCCAACCAGTCCATTCTAAAGGAGATCATTCCTGGGTGTTCATTGGAAGGACTGATGCTGAAGCTGAAACTCCAATACTTTGGCCACCTCATACGAAGAGTTGACTCATTGGAAAATACCCTGATGCTGGGAGGGATTGGGGGCAGGAGGAGAAGGGGATGACAGAGGGTGAGATGGCTGGATGGCATCATCGACTCGATGGACATGAGTTTGGGTAAACTCTGGGAGTTGGTGATGGACAGGAAGGCCTGGCGTGCTGCGATTCATGAGGTCACAAAGAGTCGGACGCGACTGAGCAACTGAACTGAACTGAAGTTTAAAAGTAATTCAAAGTAAAAGGTTTTAAAAAGATATCCAGTCATTTATTCTTGCTCACATGTCTGCAGATGGGCTAGACTTGGCTGACCATGGTTGGGCTCAGCTCCAGTCTGCAGTTTGGGTCCACATCTGCTCCATGGGTCTCTCATCCCTCTTGGACCAGAATGCTTGTAGAGCATGTTCTTCTCACAGTGATACACAATTCTGAGAGAAGCCAAACACACAAACACATTTCAAACCTCTGTGGCACATTTGCTAACATCCTGCTGACTAAAGCATGTCATAGGCCAAGTCCAAAGTCAAAGGATGAGAAACTACTCCTAGTAGGAGGGACTGTAAGGTCACACAGCACAGGGGGTGGATGGAACAGAACTGGTGACAGTGATACAATCTACCACTCATATTTTTCCCCCTCAGGGAGCTAATGTTAGGGAAACAGACACTGCAGGCTTTGCAGGCCTTTTTGCCTTTCTGGGTTCCTGTCTTATTTTCTGATTATCCCCTTCTCCTCTACCTCCCAGTCCTTAAGTGTATCTGGTGACTTTTTGGCTCTGCTCCGTTCTTCTCCAGTATTCCACTCCCTTCACAGAGGCTCTAGAAGGAAGCAGGTCAGATCACACTTTATCTCTAACTTGGCCTTTTTCCCAGTGGGGTGGAAACATTTGAAATACTGGGTTTTCTGTTGCTTCTGCCACTGCTGCTGCGGCTGGTTTCATGTATTTTAAATGAGCGTAACCCATATTTTAAGTTAATGTTATTGTGGTTGCTCTTGCCCCCTGTGGTGGCTTATGTGAAGGGAGTAATTTTGGAATTTTCCCTAAATAAAATAAATTGATTCACATGAGATCCTAATCTCTTCCTTGGCCAGTTTAGCACAGTCTAACTTGTTATTTTCTTGAACTTTTAAAGTCATGTACTTTTTCTCTTTTTTATTTCTACTTTTGATCAAAAGTCTGAAAATTCAAGGTATTATTATTGTTACTATTATTCTTACTGGTATTAGTATAAATTACTACTAAAAATAACTATCAACATGACTACTGATTATTATGAATCTACTTGCCCTAGTGAAAATCTTTGTTGTCATTTCCTTATACTACTAGATAACTCTAGGATTTTCTCACTTCCATTTTTAATTTTTCACTTAACAAATAGTTACTGAGGATATGCCATATGCTTGGATATGTGATAGACCCTGAGAATAAAATGGTGAGCATTTTTATTAGCCAGATAAATAAAAAACTTAAGATATAACTATTGATTGTGATAAATGTGATTGAGTAAAAGGGTCATGGTAAAGAGTTCCCTGGTGGTCCAATAGTTAGGACTCAGTGGTTTCACTGCTGTAGCCCTGGGTTTAATTCCTGGTGGGAGAACTAAGCTCCCTCAAGCTGCCTAAGAACTAAGATCTGTCAAGTGTGGTCAAAAAAAAAAAAAAAAGAAAAAGAAAAATGGTCATGGTGTTGTGAAAGCCTTTGGGGGGCAGCTAGATCTGGTCTGGGGAAATAGAGGATGCCTCTCAGCTTCTCAGATGGGATTGGAAGAATGAAGAGATGGAGGCTGGGGTTGGAAGGAGTGTTCTGGGTAAAGGGAACAGCAGGTGAAATGCCCTGTGGTAGGAGGAAGCATGGTTCCTTTTGTGGAATGGAAAAAGGCCATTGTGGCCTAGAGCATGGGGAATGAGGAGTGGACAGGTTTGAAGAGGCAGGCAATGGCTAGATACTAAACAGGGCCTTGTTGACCAGTGTGAGGATTTTCATCCATAAGAACTGTAGGAAGTCACTAAAAGGTTTGAGGTGGGGGAATGACATCATCAGATTTGTATTTTGAAAAAAAAAATCATTCATTGTAAAGAGTAGTTTGATTAGGGGGTAATTATAGTTAGTAGAGGGCAGTTGGAAAGCTTTGGGAGTATCTGGAAGAGAGATGGTGATGGTTCTAAGGGCAGTGGTGGGGAAGACAGAAGGATGTAAATTCAAGAGAGACATGGCAGGAAAAACATGAGATTTGGGAGATTGATTGGATATGAGAAATGTAAAGTAGAGAGAATATCAAAGATGATCTGCTTAGCTTCATACATTTGGAGATGGGATTTTTTTGTTTGTTTGTCGTGCATGGCTTTGGGATCTCAATTGAAGACCAGGGGTTGAACCTGGGACCACAGCAGTGAAAGCACCAAATCCTAACTGCTAGACCACCAGGGAACTTCCTTAAAGATGGGGTTAATATTAAAGAAGTTACCTCTTAGCCCATGGTCATAGGAATAGAATAGAAGTTATCAGTTTTTTGTTGTTTTTGCCAGGATTTGGCCTCCTCTCTTCGAAGAACCAACTTCCTCAGCCATTACTTTTATTTTCCTACCCCAAACTGGGCTTTAAGTAGTGCTTCAAGCTATCAGCCTCCACAGTCCTTCCAGTTCTTCTGGCCTCTTCTGTTCCTTGCCTCTTGAATGCATCCTGTCAGTTTCTGAGTCTGAATCTTTGCATGAAGGACTCCATCTATTTGGGATTCACTTTTTCCCCAGTCTGAGTCTCACTTCTTACGTCATTTAACACCTGACTTAACCTTATTCAGGGAGCCTCTGCAGAGAAAGGTTTTCCCGTTCTACTTGAACATACCTTTTTAAAAAAATCTTGAAGCCTTATGGATGGATTTGAGGTTAGAAGTGGATCATCACACACATACACTTATGTACTCAACTTGGCTTTTAATTTTTAGTCTAAGGTAAAGAAACTCCCTGCTGAAGTGTGATGGCAGGAACAGAAAACAGTTGTCTTGGCCTGGTGATTCCTTGGCTCCTTGGTTCTCTGATGGAGGCACAGTGGTTGGTGTAGCTTGTAGTTCACTATCATCTTCCCAGAATTGAGAAAACTTGAATTCTCGTTACATCATTGCTCTTTTACGCTCAGGATTTACCTGAACATTCCGAGAGAACTTGTGCTGTATGCTTCCCTTGAAAGAATTTTTCATGTTGCAGTGTCGCTCCAAGTACCATATACCTCATAAGCCTTCTCTGTCTTCTTGGCTTCTAGGTCAGGCTGTTCCTGCAGGATCCCACGTGCGGCTGAATCTCCAGACTGGGGCAAGGGAAGTGAAACTCCAAGATGAGGACAAGTTTCAAACTAATTTGAAAGGGTTGAAAAAAGGCAAAAGGTACGGTGTCAAGCCTGGGGACTAGGAGACTGACAGCATTGACCCTATAATGCTGAAAGTAATGACAATGTATTGTTCCTTTTTTAAAATTAATTTTTAAATTGGAGTATAATTGCTTTACAGTGTTGTTAGTTTTTGCTGTACACCTGCTTGAATCAGCTGTATGTGTATATGTATCCCCTCCTTCTTGAGCCTCCCACTCACCCTCCACTCCCATCCCACCGCTGTAGGTCGCCACAGAGCACCTGGCTGAGCTCCCTGTGCCGCACAGCAGCTTCCCACTAGTTATCTGTTTTATACATGGTGATGTATATATGTCAGTGCTACTCTCTCAATTCGTCCCACCCTCTCCTTCCCGCCCTGTGACCATTCTTTACATCTGTGTCTCTAGCCCTTCCATGCAGATAGGTTCATCAGTTCCACTTAATGTATTATTTCTTGCCCAAATACATGTGGATTTAAAATTTTTTGAAATTTAATAGCTTAGAGTTTATGATAAATATTTCAGGGTTTTATGGATGTTTATTTCTATGGTCTTTGGAAAGAAATAGTTTGCAAAGCAAACTGATACTTTAAAAAAAGGCTGTAGGGGAATGCTTAACCTGCTTTAAAAATGAAGTCTTTTTTCCCAGTACTTTAAGAGCACCCATTTGAATCCCAACAATTAATGCACTGATTCCAGATGAGTCATCTATTCATTAAAACAGGCCTGTTAGGCCTTCTGCTTTACAGTAATACTTCCTTGGTGGACAATAAAATTGCATTTTAAAGTCTTTAATTCAGAGTAACTTTTCGTCTTAAAACAGGCTTTCTTATAGTATAAAAGTTCTCCAGTGGTAAGAATTGCCTACTTTGTAATAATCAGTTTAGTTGATTTACTTTTGGGCAATTCATAGTCTCTCTTTTTATGTTTTTTTTTTTCTTTTTGACTTAAAAGTTTTCTTTGCTTGCTATTTCCTGTGTAAGGGAGGAGGAGGCTGAGGCATGGGGTTATAGGGGCTGTTGGAATTGTGCAGTTTGAAAGGTCAGTATAAATACCAACCATAAAGTTTCTAACACAAGGACCAGTAAATTATGGCCTGCTGCAAAATATTGGGGCTAATGCCTGTTTTTGTATGACCCACAAGTTATGTGGTTGTTAATGGTGTTTTATGGTCGAAAAAAAAATAATATTTCATGACTGAATAAAATTATGTGAAATTTGGATTTCAGCGTCCATAATTAAAGTTTTATTGGAATATAACCATGTTCCTTCATTTATGTATTGTCCATGGCTGATTTCCTGCTGCACTGGCAGAGTTGAGTAGTTGGGAAAATCGTCCCATAAGGCCCACAATATTATCTGGTTATTACAAATAGTTTCCTGTCCCTGTTCTAATATGGCCGTGTCTCGTTTTATTGCGCCTCACTTTGTTGCACTTCTCAGATACTGCATTTTTCACAAATTGAAGATTTGTGGTAACCCTATGTTGAGCAAGTCTATTGCTACCATTTTCCAACAGCATTTGCTCACTTCATGTCTTTGTGTCACATTTTGGTAATTCTTCAATTATTCAAATATTTCAAACTTTTTCATTAATATTGTATTTGTTATGGTGATCTATGATTAGTTCTTTGATTAGATCTTTGATGTAACTATTGTAATTGGTTTTTTGGCTTATATTTGTTTTGTCATGTATTTTTTAATTAAGGCATATACTTGTTTTTTTAGACATAATGCTGTTGCACACTTAATAGACTATAGTGTAAACATAGCTTCTATGCACCAAAAAACTGATGTGACTTACTTTATTGCAATATTTACTTTATTGTGATGGTCTGTAACCAGTCCCTTAATATTTCTGAGATATGCCTGTTCATGTAAGTATTGGGAATCAATCATGGATTGAGCAAGGTTAGTGTTACTCAGTCCTTGGATTTTTATTATTTTAGCAATATATTGAAGTTAGAGATGAGGCAGAAGGGGACCTGGCAAAAGGTCATCCATCCTGTCCATGTGGCACTCACAAGATCACAAAATAGCTTATTCAGATTTGGGCATTTTTCACTATCAGAAAATTCAATTTTGTATTATGATCTGTAAAATAAGGAGCTATTTGTCGTCCTTATAGTCACCTCAAACTGGGACGGATCTTTATTTTTCCCTGCCTCTCCAGATGGGCATGTACCTGGAGTAACACAGGTTATATGATGATTACTTTCTCAGAACCATCAAAGAAAGAATCAAATCTCATTGTTGTAACCCCTGTCAATATCCTTCCATTTCTAGCATGCATATACATCTTTCAGTGTCTCAAAGTATTTAGGGAAAGTGTCTCAAAGTATTTAGAAAGTCTTTTCTCACATCTAAGCCAAGTATTATTTTTGAGTAAGAAACCTATTTTTTCCCTGGTTTAAGAATATTGAGTTAGGAACTTGGTAAGTTTGGTGCTTTTTTATTAATATTTGTTGGTTTTAATATTATGAAAAGTAATTTCTCCAATACCTGGCCATACATAGATCATCAGTGAAAGAAAGAAAGAAAGAAAGAAAGAAAGTGACATCGCTCAGTCGTGTCCAACTCTTTGCGACTCCATGGACTGTAGCCCACCAGGCTCCTCTGTCCATGGGATTTTCCAGGCAAGAGTATTGAAGTGGGTTGCCATTTCTTCCCCAAGGGATCTTCCCGACCCAGGGATCAAACCTAGGTCTCCTGCATTGCAGGTAGACGCTTTACCCTCTGAGCCACCAGATCATCAGTAGGAGCACTTACTGCTTCACCTGTTGCTCCTGTCTTTTTAGACTAGAAAGAGAGCCATCCATGTGGTCTATAGTAGAGACACCACGAGAGAGGAATATTCATTCCTACTTCTGCCTCTTTACTTTTCTCCTTTGAAATGTTTCTGAGGGCTCTGCCTTGGAATGTCCTCCAGGGTAAGCTGGACATGTCTTCTTTCTTCTCAGTGTTTATAGGTAGCAACAAATCTGTTTGAACAGAAACCCAAAGACATTGACAAGGTGGTTGAGGGTGTTCAGTGCTGTGAGCTCAGTGAGTCTCTGGTGGTGACTTTCTCCTCTTGCAGTGAACCTCCTTCTGTGCTCCTTTAATTCCACTTCACAGTGTCTTCCTGCTTCTTCAGTCCTGGAATGGGAACAGAGACCAAAGGGCAGGGCTAATTTTCAAATTGTTACAATATTTTGTTTACTGACTTAACTGTTTTGAGAAACAAGACCCACAGCTTTCCATCAGTCTGTCAAAGAAGTTGGTGATCCTGTGAAGTTAAGGACCACTGGCTAGAGAGATGGGATAGTCCATTCAGCCTAATCCACAGCAGCTTCTCCACTAGTCCTGCTGGGCATGTGACTGGCCACACTGCTACCTAGAGCTACAGTTTCTGTGACCTCTAAAGCCCAGAAGAGGTCTCCTTACTCTGACTTGTCCCAGAGGGGTCTCTAGGCACTTGCTGAGTTCAGTGTACAGTTGGCTCTCAACTGGTGTTCCTCTTGCTATTTGTGTATTAGACATTGCCATCTTCATTGGTTTTAGTCTGTATCCCTGTCAACTTCTCCATAGTACATTTTTTGCCTTGGAACAATCAGCTTTTTGAGTCATCCTCTTACATTTAGAGGACCAAACTGCATCCAAGTTGTTCCATATTGGGTTGTGTATTTGTTTGTGTGTGTTTAATTGCTGAGTCCTGTCTGACTCTTTGTGAGCCCATGGACTCAAGCCCTCCAGACTCCTCTGTCCATGGGTTTTTCCAGGCAAGAATGCTGGAGTGGGTTGCCATTTCCTCTTCCAGGAGATTTTCTTGACCCAGGGATTGAACCTGCGTCTCCTGTGTCTCTGTATTGACAGGTGGATTCTTAACCATTGAGCCATGTAGGAAGCCCTGTTGAGAGCATTTACCACAGTATAATATGGTATAATAGTTAAGGGAGTGGGCCATGGATAGGACCATTTACTTATTCCACCATTCATTTCACAAAAGACCTATTGAGTGCCTGTGTGCCAGGCATTGGGGATACAGTAGTAAATAAAACAGACAAGACTCTAGCTTTATTGAGGCTGGCAAGCAGGAAAAGAGAAATAAGTATGCAAGTAAGGTAATTATAGATTATAATAAATACTAGGGAAGAAATGAGGTGATAAATCCCTGATGGAGGCTATTGGATTGGCCGAAAAGTTCATTCAGGTTTTTCTGTACCATCTTGTGAATAACCCAACAACCTTTTTGGGCAACCCAGTAGAAAGGACGGTTTGAGAAGACCTTGTCAAAGCCTGAGACCTGAAGGATGAGGGGCACTTAGTCATGCAAGAGGTTAATTTTATAGGGTTAGAGTTAGAGCAATTCAGTCAGAAGAAACAAGAAGAGTTCCTGGCTTTGTTAAGGAAAGGGCTTTGTCAAGTTCAAGAAAAAGGAAAATGATCAGGGTGATTAATGGGTAGGAGAAGGAAGAAGACTAATATCAGATGAGATTGGAAAGGTATGAGGGGCCTAATCATGTGGAATTTTGAGGAGCATGTTGAATGTTCTTCATTTAAGTAGAATTGTAATGGTGAGCCATTGGAGGATTTTGGGTAGGAGAATTATTTAATGTAATTTAGCAAGATCATTATATTTGCTATGTATACCGAGGATAGATTGAAGGTGGACAAGAGATGAACAGAGACAATTGGAATGTCATTTCAGTGGGTGAGGTGGTTTAGTCTGTGGTGTGTAACAAAGAGTGGATGAATTGGAGATTTAATTTGGAGGCAGCAGCAATAGCTTTACAATTTAGGGGTTGGAAAAAGGGGAGTAGGGGTTCAGGTAAAGCCTCATTTGGGATTTGCATAACCAGGTACTGGAAGGTACTATTTATTGAAATAGAAAAGATTGAGAGGGGGACAGATTTATGGAGAGAACTGTCAAGACCTATGGTTTAGGTGTAATAAGTCTCAGGTGGCTGTTAAAGATCCAAGATGTATCATTAGTTGTACAGGAGTCTGGCTGGTACTCAGGGAAGGGTTTGGGTCAAAGATGTAATTTTAGGCATCACTGCCTGATAGATATTTTGAATTATCTAGGGGAGAGTGTTAGTCGCTCAGTTGTGTCTGACTCTTTGTGACCCATGGACTATAGCTCACCAGGCTCTTCTGTCCAGGGAATTCTCCAGGCAAGAATACTAGAGGGGCTTCCCTGGTGGCTCAGACAGTAAAGAATCTGCCTGCAATGCAGGAGACCCAGGTTCGATCCCTGGGTTGGGAAGATCCCTTGGAGAAGGGAATGGCAACCCACTCCAGTATTCTTGCCTGGAGAATTCCTTGGATAGAGGAGTGTGGTGGGCTACAGTCCATGGGGTCACAAAGAGTTGGACATGACTGAGACACGCGCGCACACACACACACACACACGGAGAATGTAGAGATAGAGAAAAGATTGTTCAAGATTGAACTCTGAGGTGTTGCAGCATATAGGATTCGGGTAAGAGATAAGGAACCAGCAAGAAGAGTTAGAGAAGGAGCAAGGAAGAGGAAAAATCCCAGAGAATGTGGCAACAAAAAGCCAGGAAAGGAGAGTGTTTCAAGGAGGGAGGGGTGAACTGTGTAAATGCTGCTGGGTGGTTGAGGAACAGGCACTAGTGAAGAATCCATTGGATTTGACCATTGATTATTGGTAATTTTGATGAGAAGTTTTAGTGGAGTTTTGGGAACAAAATCCAGGTTGATGCATATGGCAATCTAGCATTCAAGGAGGTATGGATAGTGAATGAAAACAATGTGTTCATAAAGTTTTACTTAATCTGAACAGAAGCAGAGAAATGGCATGATAATTAGAGATTGTGGAGTCAAAGGGGTGTTGGTATGCTGATGGGAATACTCCAACCAAAGGAAAAGCTGATGATGCAGGCAGGTGGGAGTGTGGTATAATTTTGGGAGTTAAAGGTTTTGAAAAGGCAAGTGGGATCTCTACCCTAAGTGCAACAGGGGCAGGAACACTGTCATCCTTTTTAATAGTAGGGAAAGCAGAAAATGTAGATTTAGGTGCAGGTTGGTATATAGACAGGGATGCCTGACGTGCTGCAGTTCATGGGATCGCAAAGAGTCGGACACGACTGAGCAAATGAACTGAACTGGTATATAGAATGGATGATGGGAAGATGAATGAGTTATTGATGATAACATCTGTTTTTCTTAGTGAAGAATAAAATGAGAATACCAGCTGAGGATAGTTGTACATGTGCCTGTGCGCATGCAGGCACACATGTACATTTGTGTGTGTGTAGCTGGGGCTACAAGTACTCTTGCCTGGAAAATCCCATGGACGGAGGTGCAGTCCATGGGGTCTCGAAGAGTCGGGCACGACTGAGCGACTTCACTTTCACTTTTCACTTTCATGCATTGGAGAAGGAAATGGCAACCCACTCCAGTGTTCTTGCCTGCAGAATCCCAGGGACGGGGGAATCTTGTGGGCTTCCGTCTATCGGGTCGCACAGAGTCAGACACAACTGAAGTGACTTAGCAGCAGTAGCAGCAGCTAGGGCTAAGAGTGGGTGATTATGGATGGCTTGGGAGAGTGGGACTTTATACAGTAAATAGAGATGTAGTAGACACGATGGGGTAATCCTAAGTCTTGGAGAAAGGAGGAGAGAATCTGCTCCTTACAGCCTTGTACATATACCATGAGGAAACTATAATCAAAAAAGACACATGTACCCCAATGTTTATTGCAGCACTATTCACAATAGCTCAGACACAGAAGCAACCTAGATGTCTGTAGACGAATAGATAAAGAAGTTGTGATACTTATATACTATAGAATATTACTCAGCCATAAAAGGAACACATACAGTTCTAATGAGATGGAGGAACCTAGAACCTATTATACAGAGTGAAGTAAGTCGGAGAAAAACGTCATATGTTAATACATATAATGTGGAATCTAGAAAAATGGTACTGATGAACCTATTAGCAGGGCAGCAGTGGAGATGCAGACATTAGAGAACAGGCCTGTTGACACAGTGGGGGTTGCAGAGGTTGGGATGAATTGAGAGAGAGGCATTGAAATATATACATAACCACATGTAAAACAGATAGCCAGTGAGAATTTGCTGTATGATGCAGGGAGCTCAAACCTCGTGCTCTGTGACAACCTAGAGAGGTGGGATGGGGTGGGATGTGGGAGGGAGGTTCAGAGGGAGAGGACATAGTGTACCTATGGCTGGAAAAAACCAACGAAATATTACAAAGCAATTATTCTCCAATTAAAAATAAATAAATTTAAAAAGTTATAGCCCTAAATACTTCACACCCTCTTCAGAGTAAGGATCAAGGCAGTGGCATCCTCTTGCGGCTAGCAGTGGGTGATTCTCTGACAGGAGAGGTGTTGTCTGTCCTATTTGGTAGGACTGTGGTAATGATTTGAATGAAATACTAGTTTTAAAGGATTGACACAGAGCCTGACACATGGTTAAGTGCTCTGTAAATGGGAATTATTAACTAATATTATTTAGTTTAGGAGGATTGGAGTTTAAAGAAGTCAAGTGTTTTTCTGAGGGCTCTATAAGGGGTCCCTGAGATGAATCAAAGACAGACCCTCTCATGAGAGCTGAGGCTGGCTAGGATCTTGGGCCATAAGACTGAGGTACTCATCTCACCTGGAACAGAGAGAGTGGTCCACTAGCCCCTTCTTCCCCGATCTCTGCTGTATCTCCAGGGATACCTGGACCACCCTCTCCCCACACTGCCAGCCAGACAGTCTTGCCGGACAGTCTTGCCATGCACAGTCCACATTCCACACTTCCCTTTGTCTGTATGTATCACTGTTCCTTACCTCTGTTCACTGAACTGAAATGAGTGCTGGTGGCAAAACCTGCCTTCCACCCCGCTGCCCCACAAATGCCTTCTCTCCAGTCAAGATGAATTGTGGCTTGGATTAGCTCCAGGACTGTTTCTGAAGATACCACTCTAGTCTCTGCCAGCTTCCTGACATTATGTCCACCTTGGTTCCTTTCGTCCCTCTCCTTGGAGGCTGGCCTTGGTTTTAGTTCTTCATATCTCAAACCCATTCCTTTGTCAGGTTGACTCGTACTCCCTGCACATAGTCTGTGCTCAGGGGTTTGTCTTAAAGGTATGAATTTATTCAGCCTGTTTTTGTAAAGATAGATTGGCTTGTCAAATCAGGTTAGGCGCACACTTGGGCGGGAGAAGATTTTATATATACGGTACATGTTATGTCCTCTGTCTGTGCCCCATTGTCCCCCAGAAGGTCTTACTCTGGCACCTGCTGAGAGAGCAGCATTGCACAGACATTGCAGACTTGCTTCTGCCTGAGTAACTGGCAGAGAGCTCTCTGTCCACAGTGGGCTTCTGTCAGCCCCATGCCATTTTCTCCTCTTTTATGAAGCGACCCCATCTTTAGCTCTTTCCTCCTCTAGCTTCAAGGTGAGATCATCAAGGTTAGACTTCTGGCTGACCCATGGCAAAGGTGGGTAGTGTCCTGTGAGTTAGCCTGGCTTAGCTGGCCTTGGAGTGCCAGCCATCCAGAAGGGTGTTCTTTCTTGGGAAAGATGATACCCACCTCATGACTCTCAACTTCTCTTTGGACAGGCTGGACATCAACACCAATACCTATACATCTCAGGACCTCAAGAACGCACTGGCAAAATTCAAGGAGGGGGCAGAGATGGAAAATTCAAAGGAAGACCAGGTTGGTAATATTGCTTATAGTGAGTTCATACCATCCTGAAAAATGACATAAAAGGGAGTCAGTGTTTCCTAAAGCTTTAGCAATAAACATGGGTAATAATAACAATAATATTGCAAAATAATT
The DNA here is from genome assembly GCF_032452875.1 of Bos javanicus. Classification (NCBI taxonomy): domain Eukaryota; kingdom Metazoa; phylum Chordata; class Mammalia; order Artiodactyla; family Bovidae; genus Bos; species Bos javanicus. Next base: position 49,894,655 of record NC_083874.1, on the reverse strand, counting down.
TAAGGAAGCCAAATAAGTAACCTTTTGTGGACTCTTAATAAATTTCTGGGAGCATTTCTGTCATCGTTTCATTAGGATTCAGATTATACAATGGAAGTGAGAAATAGATTTAAGGGCCTAGATCTGATAGATAAGAGTGCCTGATGAACTGTGGAATGAGGTTCGTGACATTGTACAGGAGACAGGGATCAAGACCATCCCCATGGAAAAGAAATGCAAAAAAGCAAAATGGCTGTTTGGGGAGGCCTTACAAATAGCTGTGAAGAGAAGAGAAGTGAAAAGCAAAGGAGAAAAGGAAAGATATAAACATCTGAATGCAAAGTTCCAAAGAATAGCAAGAAGAGATAAGAAAGCCTTCTTCAGTGATCAGTTCAAAAAAATAGAGGGAAACAACAGAATGGGAAAGACTAGAGATCTCTTCAAGAAAATTAGAGATACCAAGGGAACATTTCATGCAAAGATGAGCTCGATAAAGGACAGAACTGGTATGGACCTAACAGAAGCAGAAGATATTAACAAGAGGTGGCAAGAATACACAGAAGAACTGTACAAAAAAGATCTTCATGACCCAGATAATCACGATGGTGTGATCACTGACCTAGAGCCAGACATCCTGGAATGTGAAGTCAAGTGGGCCTTAGAAAGCATCACTACGAACAAAGTTAGTGGAGGTGATAGAATTCCAGTTGAGCTATTCCAAATCCTGAAAGATGATGCTGTGAAAGTGCTGCACTCAATATGCCAGCAAATTTGGAAAACTCAGCAGTGGCCACAGGACTGGAAAAGGTCAGTTTTCATTCCAATCCCAAAGAAAGGCAATGCCAAAGAATACTCAAACTACCACACAATTGCACTCATCTCACACGCTAGTAAAGTAATGCTCAAAATTCTCCAAGCCAGGCTTCAGTAATACATGAACCGTGAACTTCCAGATGTTCAAGCTGGTTTTAGAAAAGGCAGAGGAACCAGAGATCAAATTGCCAACATCCACTGGATCATGGAAAAAGCAAGAGAGTTCCAGAAAAACATCTACTTCTGCTTTATTGACTATGCCAAAGCCTTTGACTGTGTGGATCACAATAAACTGTGGAAAATTCTGAAAGAGATGGGAATACCAGACCACCTGATCTGCCTCTTGAGAAATCTGTATGCAGTTCAGGAAGCAACAGTTAGAACTGGACATGGAACAACAGACTGGTTGCAAATAGGAAAAGGAGTACGTCAAGGCTGTATATTGTCACCCTGCTCATTTAACTTATATGCAGAGTACATCATGAGAAACGCTGGACTGGAAGAAACACAAGCTGGAATCAAGACAGCCGGGAGAAATATCAATAACCTCAGATATGCAGATGACACCACCCTTATGGCAGAAAGTGAAGAGGAACTCAAAAGCCTCTTGATGAAAGTGAAAGTGGAGAGTGAAAAGGTTGGCTTAAAGCTCAACATTCAGAAAACGAAGATCATGGCATCCGGTCCCATCACTTCATGGGAAATAGATGGGGAGACAGTGGAAACAGTGTCCGACTTTATTTTTCTGGGCTCCAAAATCACTGCAGATGGTGACTGCAGCCATGAAATTAAAAGACGCTTACTCCTTGGAAGGAAAGTTATGACCAACCTAGATAGCATATTCAAAAGCAGAGACATTACTTTGCCAACAAATGTTAGTCTCGTCAAGGCTATGGTTTTCCCTGTGGTCATGTATGGATGTGAGAGTTGGACTGTTAAGAAAGCTAAGCGCTGAAGAATTGATGCTTTTGAACTGTGGTGTTGGAGAAGACTGTTGAGAGTCCCTTGGACAGCAAGGAGATCCAACCAGTCCATTCTGAAGGAGATCAGCCCTGGGATTTCTTTGGAAGGAATGATGCTAAAGCTGAAACTCCAGTACTTTGGCCACCTCACACGAAGAGTTGACTCATTGGAAAAGACTCTGATGCTGGGAGGGATTGGGGGCAGGAGAAGCGGACGACAGAGGATGAGATGGCTGGATGGCATCACTGACTTGATGGACGTGAGTCTGAGTGAACTCCAGGAGTTGGTGATGGACAGGGAGGGCTGGCGTGCTGCGATTCTTGGGGTCGCAAAGAGTTGGACACGACTGAGTGACTGATCTGATCTGATTACATATTTGGGAAAACTGAAGCATGGAGCACAGATAGCCATACTCTGCATTACCACAAACATCAATTAGGGGAACAGAGATTAGAACTCACATCTCCTCACTTACACTTGAGTTAGACACAAGTTTAAAGGATGGGACCTAGACCAGGAAGGAAGAAGCCCAAGTCCTTGTCCTTTGAACACGTAGCAAACCTTTTCCAGACCTCAGATCCCTTAAATGTACAGTATGGGGCTGGGACAAGATGGCTGAGGTTTCTTCCAACTCTTAAATTTATGTACAAAGTATTAGGGAATGAGAAGGAGAAACAGGCAGAGTTGCAGCCCATTGGCTATGTCCCTAATGTCTGGTTCGTGGATCCTGACCTATCAGAACAAAGACTTATTCTTATATGGATCATGAGGTCATGTGATAGCCAGAGAATGTTAAAAATCAGTCCTTAACATTTCTGCTTGAGTCCTGTCCTTGAAAGAACTTCCTCCAGTGGCTGCCTTGCAGACCTTTTTATGTTCTCCCTCCTCCTCCTCCTCTTCACAATTCCCTCTGCTTTTCTTATCTCTGCTCTCATCCCAGAATTCTTGCAGTATCTTAGAGAGGCAACACCAGATTTTTGACAGTCTGTGTGTTAGTGAAGGAAGCTTTAGATCCTTCAGAACTAAGTATTTCTGAGACAGACGGACGTGTGTGTGTGTGTGTGTGAGAGAGAGAGAGAGAGAGAGAGAGAGAGAGAGAGAGGACCTCAGGAGGAAGTGTTAATGTACAAGCCAAGCCTCCGTGTTTTTACTCATCTTACCAAAGTTGTATCTCAATATGAAGAGTGCGCATGATAAGAGAAGGTGAGTAGCAGGATGGCAGCAGTAGTGGTGAAGGAAGGTGATGCGTAAAATTATATCCTACTGCAGGTGTGTATTAACTGCAGGGGTGGAGAGGTGTGAGGGAAAGCAAATCCCCTACCTGGTGAAGGTGAGGCCAGCAAAGGAGAAAAGGAGAGTAGTGCATTCCTAGGTGCCTGGAGCCGAGATCGGTATTCCTGTGTTAAGGGCTTGGGCTCATTCCCACTCATTCTCTCACCATGAGCTCCACATGGGGCAGATGGGAACATAAAAATCAGCCCTTGTTCCATGTTTTCTCTGTGGATGGAAGACCACCTGCACCCCTGTCTCTTCTCTTTACTCTCTTTAGTGGTATTCTTATCTCATAATTCAATTAGTATAGAAAAGTATGAATATTATAAAAATATTTTTTAAGTGTAAAAGCAAGAGATTATCTAAGTTTTCAGTTGCTATTTTTTGCAATTAAAAATAATTCTCTCTCTCTGCAAGAGACCCCAATAATGGCAGCAAAATGTGACACCCCTGTTCCATCTGATTGGTGTCAGCTGCCTCTTCTGACCTGTGCCTGCCACGCTCTTTCTTTACTTCTGTGGTGCTTAGGTTGTTAGTTTCTTCACCGAGGTACTGAATCCTGGGGTCCTTTTTTCACTTTCATTTGTATCCTTCCTGGACTGACTCAGCCACCTGCCAATGTACTGGGACTGGCAAATAAATCGACTTGAAGTAGGTTGGGGAGTTTCTTACATGTCTCCAGCTCCTGGCTGCAGATACCATCATACTTTTTATCAGTCTTTAAACAAAATCTTTACATGGTGATTTGCAAGTACAGGATGTGCTTTTACTATTTATAAGGACAATTCTGTGAGATATTGTCATATCTTACCAATTGAATGAATTTTTTTGGGGGGGGGGAAGGGCATCAATTCCATTATATCCATTGGTAACTTATTAGATTTAAGTGAATCAGTCCTTCCCAGAGTCTCTTGCTTTATGGAAAAGCTCTGTGTCACCCAACAGATTTGGGTCATTGTTTTTGAATCTGATCTCTCTATCCCCTTATTTGCTTGATGCTTTATGTTTTATCATGTCCACTGTTGTTCAGCTGTATCCTATAAATTGTTCCATTTAAAAATATGGCCATCTTAAACTTTAGAGTCTGGGCAAGATTAAATAGACTCATTTCTTCCTATTCTTCTTGTTGTTGTTTGTTGTTCAGTTGGTAAGTCATGTCTGACCCTTTGGACTACATTGTGTCAGACTTCCCTGTCCTTCACTATCTCCTGGAGTTAGCTCAGACTCATGCCCATTGAGTTGGTGATGCCATCAAGCCATCTCATCCTTTGTTGCCCCCTTCTCCTCCTGGCCTCAATCTTTCCCAGTATTAGGGTCTTTTCCAATGAGTCAGTCCTTCACATCAGATGGCCAAACTATTGTAGCTTCATCTTCAGCATCAGTCCTTCCAATGAATATTCATTCAGGATTGATTTCCTTTAGGATTGACTGGTTTGGTCTCCTTGCTGTCCAAGGGACTCTAAAGAGTCTCCCTCCAGCACCGCAGTTCAAAAGCGTCAATTCTTCGGCACTCAGCCTTCTTAATGGTCCAACTCTCACATCCATACCTGACTATTGGAAAAACCATAGCTTTGACTAGACGGACCTTTGTCGGCGAAGTGATGTTTCTACTTTTAACAGGCTGTCTAGGTTGGTCATAGCCTTTCTTCCAAGGAGCAGATTCTTTTAATTTCATGACTGCAGTCACCATCTGCAGTGATTTTGGAGCCCAAGAAAATAAAGTCTGTGACTGTTTCCATTGTTTCTCCAACTGTTTTCCATGAAGTGATGGAACCGGATGCCGTAAACCTCTTTTTTTGAATGCTGAGTTTTAAGCCAGCTTTTTCACTTTCCTCTTTTACCTTCATCAAGAGGCTCTTTAGTTCCTCTTCGCTTTCTGCCATTAAGGTGATGTCATCTGCATATCTGAGATTATTGATATTTCTCCCAGCAATCTTGATTCTAGCTTGAGCTTCATCCAGCCTGGCATTTTGCATGATATACTTTGCATGTAAGTTAAATAAGCAAGGGGACAATATACAGCCTTGATGTACTCCTTTCCCAGTTCAATGAGTTCGTTGTTCATGACCAATTCTAACTGTTGCTTCTTCACTGGCATACAGGTTTCTCAAGAGGCAGGTACGGTGGTCTGGTATTCCCATCTCTTGAAGAATTTTCCACAGTTTGTTGTGATCCACACAGCCAAAGGCTTTCATAATATTAAAAGCAAATATAAAAATATGATAAAAGTGAGAAGAAGAAGGTGGATTAGACAGGGACCTTGGAATTTGAGGGATGACATGGGAGTGAGTTTCTTGCCTTTCTTCTTGCTCTCTAAATATCCCAAAGTGGATATTGGAGAAGCCTATATCATGGAAATGCCAACAGGTACAGATAGAAAAAAGGCCCTAAGAAAGTCTTGCTCTCTATAAGAAAGAACCAGGAATAGGGCAGCCTAATAAAAATATTTTTCACAATACCTATTCTCTTTTAGCCAAAGACCATGGAAATCTCTCCACCTCCCTTAGTGCCAGTGGAAGTTAAATGTAGAATTTGGATTTCCACCTCCAGTTTGTGTGGTAGAGCAAAGCTATACTCTTACCTTCACCAGAGTGGTGTCAGCAGAAGCTGAGTGGGGAGCCTGAACTTGCTCCCCCTCTGGTGGCAGTAGATGGTGTGAGGCAGTGCTCTCCTATCTCAGCCAACATGATGTTGAGCAGAGAGCTTGAATTTCTACGTTCTCCTCAGTGAAAGATGAGTATTCTCTTCTTCTCCCACTGCTGTGGTACCAGCAGAGTCCATGTGTGGAGCCTGATTTTCACCCCTCACGGGGGTGTAGCAGTCTGCTTTTTTCTGTTGGGGTGGTGTCAGCAGAGACCAAGAAGGGAACCTGAATGTCTGTCCCCTGCTGACAGCATCAAGGTAGTTTTCCACTTGCTTTAGCTGCAGCGATGCCAGAGGGTGCGGTCAGTGGAGAGTCTATACTTCTAACCTCCATCTGGAGGGAACAAGGCAGTGTAAATCAGCATTCTGCTTTCCACTCTAGGGTAGTGTTAATGGGGATAAATGAGGAACCTGAACTTCTACCCCTAGATCAGCAGTGATAAGACAGTGCTTTAGTTACCCCACCAGGGTGCTATCAGTAGAGGTCAAGGAATGACTTCCGCTCCCAGTGTTGAGTGTGCAGCAGGGACAAATGATGTTCTTCCTTCTCCTTACTAGAGAGTGGTAGTAGGATTTTGGAAGGAAGGAAGATGGAGAAAGGAATTTTGCAAATGAAGTTCTAGGAATGCTCCTTAGTGATCCACAAGAGAAACAGACCAGACGTAACAGCAGATTTAAGGATGGAAGTACAGTGTGGAATACTGCCCAGGATTTCAGATTAGCTTTGGGGGGCACACAGAGCAAGGAGACCAAAATAACACTGCAGATTCTCTGAAAACTAAATTGGCTTGGGTTCACAACCTCACAAGAAGACGAGAACCAAGATAGTAAACTTAAACAGTGTGACTGCCTACTGAAAAGGAAGATTCAGTAGAATTCAGAATCTTATAATACTCAAAATGCCCAGGTTACCTAAATTGTATCTCACGATACCAAGAACCAGGAAAATAAAAACTTGACTTAAGAAAGACAGTTAACTGATGCCAGCAGTGATATGACCCGTAAGTTGGTATTATCTAATAAGAATTTTAAAGCAGTTATCATAAAAATGCTTCAAGCAATTATGTGTAGTCCTGAAATGATAACCTCAGCAAAGAAATAGAAGATATAAAGAACAAAATGGCATTTTAGAGCTGAAAATAGGGAAAAAATCACTGCATAGGCTTAATAGTAAAATAGAGATGAGAGAGAACAGAATCAGTGGATTTAAAGGCAGATAAAAGTTAATCTAAATAACAGAAAATAGATTGAAAAAAATAAATAGTGAGTTAAGGACCTGTAGGACTGACTGTAACAGAAAATCCAAGATTTGTGTAACAGAGTCTCAGAAGGAGAGGAGAAATAATATGGGTCTGAGAAAATAGTCAAAGAAATAGAGATGAAAAACTCTCCCAATTGGTGAAAGTCATAAACCTACAGGTTCATGAAGCTTAGTGAATTCTAAATTGGATAAATTCAAAGAAATCAACACCATGATGCATCACAGTCAACCTGAAAACAAAGGACAGAAAAATAATTTGAAAGCAACAAGGTAGAAACCACATACTAGCAATAGGGAATAATGTTTGAATGATAACATCTTTTTCATCTGAGATCACAGAGGTCAAAAATACGTGGTGTATTTTTCAAATGGTGAAAAAGTGAACTGTTCACTCAGAATTCTATAGCCAGTGACAATACCCTTCAGGAGTGGAAGGGAGGAAATCATGACACTCTCACACAGAAGAAAGTTAAAAGAATTTATCACCAGCAGACCTACCTAAAAGAATAACTGAAGAATGTTCTTCAAATAGAAGGGAAATAATCACAGAAGAAAACATGGACCATTGGGAAGAAAGAGCTGTGAAGTGCATAAAAGTAAAGGAAAATATAATAGATTACCCTTTTCTCAAATTTTTAAAATTATGTTTGATAGTTGCAGCAAAAATTATGACATCATCTTTAATTCCATATATGTTTAATATATAGTTGAACTGCCAAAGTTACTGCTTTCTTTTTCTTTGCTGTGCTTTCAACTTTGTTGTCAGTTTTATCTTTTCATTATCCATTTTTATGAAATGTTTCATGGTTTTATCCCGAGGAAGCCATACTACCACACACTTGACATCTGTATATGAATTGAATAATGGGGGCACAGTGGCCATTCACTGACACATTTTGAAATAAATTATGTGATCAGCAACTGTTCATGATTGGAATTTATATAATTTACATAGTGATTTATGAACTGAAGAGCTAGCAGCAAATTTGGTACTTAATGCAGTTAAATATATGATGGCAACTGAAATTTGAGTCATGTTGGGAGACTAGTATTATGTAAACTGTGGTATTCGAAAGTGGTACATATGAGATCTGTACAAAGCAAGGGCTGTCTGATAAAAGACTTGCATCTATCTAGAATATGTAAAGAACACTCAAGACTCAACAGTAAAAACCAACAACCAGTTTGAAAATGGGAAGAGGACCTGAACAAACATTTCACAAAGAGAATATGTGGATAGCAAATAATCATATGAAAAAAATCTAATGTCATCAGCTGTTACAGATATGCAAATTAAATCCACCACAAGGTATCACTATACATCTATTAGAATGCCTAAAATAAAAATGATAATACTAAATACTATTGAAGATGTGGAGAAACTGGGTCTTTCATTGGTGGGAATATAAAATGGTGCAGCTACTCTGGAAAATACCCAGTAGTTACACTCTTGGGCATTTATCCCAGAGAAAGAAGAACTTAGGTTTATTTTTAAGAAAATCTTTATACAAATGTTTATGCAGTTTTATTCATAATACTCCAAACCTGGAAACAGACATTCTTCAACAGGTAAATGGTTAAATCGTAACATCTGTACAATGGAATACTATTCAACATTAAAAATAAATGAACCATTGATATTTACAGTAAATTGGATAATGAGTTAATGCATCTCAAGTGCATTAAGTTCAGTAAAAAGGCAGTCTCAAAAAGTTACAGACTTTATTTGTATAACAGTCTCCAAATGCTGGAATTATAGAGATGGAGAGCAAATTAATGTTGCCCAGGCACAGGGATAAGAGAGAAGGGATGAGAGGATAAAGTGCAGATATAGAGGAGCACTGTAGAGTCATTTGATGGTGATGGAACAGCTCTGTAACTTGATTTTCTGGTGGCTACATGAATCTTTATAGATAACACTGTCTAGAATGACACACACACATGCATGCTAATGTGTACATGTAAAAGCTGGTGGAATCAGAATAAGACTTGTAGTCTAGTTAATAGTATTGTACCTATGTCACTTTTTTGGTTTTGACATTGTATTGTTACATAAAATGTTACCATTGGAGGAAGCTGAATGAAGGGCATATAGTACTCTCTACTATTTTTGTAATTTCCTTTGAGTAGTAATAATTGCAAAATTAAAAATTTTGTTAAAGGCCTTTCCGGGAGCCAGGCATGCAGGCATGAGGCAAAAATAACTAGTTTCTTATCCTGCTCACTTGTCTGTCAACCCTCAGCTTTCCTTGACCTCTTTACATGACCTTTGGTGGCCACCAGAGTCCTCTAGCAGGGTGGAAGGAGAGCATTTCACTGTTTTAGCCTAAAAGAGAAGAATATAGCATCCCATAGATGTGATTGCCCTGCTAGGAATGGTCTTTTTTAAGAGAGACTGATTCATTTCTTTGGTTGATGTTCAATGGAGTGCTTGTCACTGGGGAGAAAACCCATAGGTAATAGATGAGCAATTTGGAGCTGACAGCTGCTCATCATCCTGCTTTTTTATAAATATTCGTGCCTTTTAATTATTCTCAGAAGATGGAGACATAAGCCACTGTGACCTTTCAGACTCTCTCTATAAGTACTATCCTCTGAAATTGGGAAGAAAACAGAAAGTGTCACATGTATAAAATATCTAATAAAAGTCTTTTATTCACCTCCAACATAACTTCATTTTAAAGATCTTTATATGTGTGTGGGGTGGAGAGGGACTGAGCAAAAATTGTTTGAGACTTGAGCATAGTACATACAGTAATTTAGCCACTTCAGACAGTTGAACAAATTGTACACCTGTAGTTAGATTGACAGTAATGACAGAGATTTAATTTTCATCAGCAAATTGCTCCCACTCTGACAGCTCTTTACCGACAGTTTCCTGTATCTGGGTTTCCCTAAAATGTTGCTGGATGGGTAGGGTAAAGCAAAAGATATTCTTTAATTATAGAAGAAAGAGAACCAAGGTATGGATTATTACACCTTAGATCTTGGCTTTTCCATGTGAGATTAGGGGTTGAAGGTGAGCTGAAATTGTTTACCCTGACCTCAGTGATTACAAGGAGACTTTTCATTCTTCCTGAGCATTGGAAGGCTGGCTGAGATAAGTGGACCTTGGAAAATCTTGAGTGAGTTCTTGTGGCAGAGGGCTATATGTGTAGATTCTGAGGGCTTTCTCTCTGGGCATCCTGGAAAGTACAGATTAAAGAAGGTTGTGCCCTGGAGCAGCAGTTCTTTGAGGATGGGCATCCATGGCAGACCACAGGCTGATTGGGCAGATGTCTATAGTTGATGATTAATCATCTCTTTGCTACCCTTCTTAGGAAAGGCAGGCCAAAGTTAAGCGGCTCTTCCGTCCCATTGAGGAGCTGAAGAAGGACTTTGAGGAGCTGAATGTTGTCATTGAGACAGACATGCAGATCATGGTACGATTGATCAACAAGTTCAATAGTTCCAGCTCCAGCCTGGAAGAGAAGATTGCTGCACTGTTTGATCTCGAATATTATGTCCATCAGGTATTGTATTTCATTGTCCACTGGTCTCACTTTTAACTAACACCTCCAAAAATAAACCCCTCTGCCCAAGGCCCTAAGAAAATATTGTCATCATCTTTACTTCTCTCTCAAGTCATAGAGGATTTTTAATCTAGGCCATTATGTGTTGTATAAGATACTTTCTTAGAGACTAGAGCCAAGTTCTATTTCATTCGGAGTGCTACTTCTTTTAATTTTTCAACACTGAGGACACAGCAGAGGTAAAATAGACGGGATACTTGTTCCATGTAGCTTATAGTCTGGAAGAGGGTGCAATTAAATAGTGAACAATTGAATAATGAACCAATTAACAGTTTAATAATGAGATAATTTAAGATTATGATAAGGATGAGTGTATAATGGGGGAACTTAGTCTAGTCAGGGGTACTGGGGAAGGCTTCTCTGAGATTGTGACATTTAGGCTAAGCATTAAATGATGATTAGAGGTTGAGTAGACAGAGAGGGGAGATTAGAGCTTGGGGTGGCAAACTCTGGCCCACTTTTGTGAACAAAGTTTTACTGGAACACAGTCACATCTCTCTGTGTATGTATTGTTTTATTGTCTTGACTATTTTAATATTGCAGTGGCAGAGTTGAGTGGTTGTGACGTGAACCATTATGGATCATGAAACCAAAAATATTTACTATCAGGCCCTTTAGGAAAAGTGTGCCCCATTGTATTGGAGTGTTTCAGGCAGAGGAAACAGCTTGTAGAAAAATTCTGAGTCAGAGAAGAGGTTGGTGAGATCAAGGACCTGGTAGAGACTGGAGTGACTGGAGCACAGAGACCAGTGGGTGAGTGGCATAGATAAAGTGGAAAGGTTAGGGGATGAGACAGGTGGGCTTGAGAAAATCATGCTTTTTGTAATTTTATCCTTGATCCTAAGAACCATTGGAGAGTTTGGAGCAGGGAAATAACTGATCTGATTTGTGCCATAATTATAACAGTTAATGTTTATTGAGCATTATCATGTACTCGGCATATAGTCAAGTGCCTTGTACACATTAATTCATTGACTTCCATATCTGCCTTTGGAGTAGGCACTGCTGTTAATCCCATTTTGTAACTGAGGCAAATAAAGCACAGGCCACATTTGTGATTGCCCAAAGTCACCCAGTTAGTGTAGAGCTGGGATTAGCAACAAGGTCTGTGTGACCCTAAACTCTGTGCTCTTAGTGTTTTGGATACTCTGACTCTCAACGGGGTACTGGTACCACCTGAATGAAGCCTAAGAGAGAATAGATGGATCTAAGCAGAAGGAACCAAGAGAAGTCATTCACTTATTGAATGAATTAATTTATTGCATGCCTGTTAAGTTCCAGGCACTGTTCCAGGCACTTAAAATACATTTGTGAATGGAATTGGAGCTTACCTTCTAGAAGAGGCAGATAGACAATAAACATACCTAACAAGTAAATTATAAATAATATGTTTGAAGGAGATAGATACTACTGAAAAATAAAAAAATAGAGCAGGATAAGGATTGGCAGTGTTGGGAAGGAAGGTCTCAGTTAGGAGCAACAGCAGGTACCATAGCCCTAAGGTGGGAGCATGTCTAGTGTGTTTGGGGAACAACTATGTGGCAGGAGCTGAGAGAAGTAGATGAAGCGCAGAGAGAGAATGGGAGGGAGATCATGGAGCACTTTGTGGGCCATAGAAAAGAATGGAATTGGACAGAGTTAGAAGAATGTTGCAGAAGCATTTGATCTGACTTTCTTTTAAAGAAAGTCTGGCTGCTGTGTTGAGAGTTAGACTGTAGACTGAGGGCATGGGTAGAGGCAGAAAAACCAGATAGGAGGCTGTTGGAGTAATCCAGACTAGGGGCGATGGTGGCCTGGGAGGGCTGTGTAATCATCATCAAAGGCTTGCTTGAGATCTTCATCAAGATACAGATCTTCAGCGTCCTCCCACACATGACAGCATCCTTGTTCTCTATAAACTAAGCTAAAAGACATTCTTTAGGATTTTGCCAGCCTTTGTGTTGAGAGAGGATGAGTGTGTACTGTATCTGCAGGAATTATGGGATGGCCTCTTCATCTCTCTCTGCTCATAATTCTTTCTCAGGCCTCAAATAGCAGGTCTGTGATCCTTTTAGAGAAGAAAATGGACCTGGGTTCTCTTTTCTCTTTCCAGTCTTTCTCTCCAGGGTAAAAAAACAAAAAGTCCAACAGCTTTTCTGTTACAGATATTTAAAGGAATAAGGATCCTAGGAGTTATTGGCCAACTCAGTCCTGCTCTGATGTTGACAGCTTTTATTTTTTCTCATCTTAACATACTTCGATGGGTCTTTAGGTGTCAGGTTTCTGTAGGCTCTTCTTTTAGCTGCAGCGTGAAAGGCCAAAATGACCTTTTATGAGAGCTTATCTTATCCAGAGGAGGTTGAGTACAGAGAAGGGTAGCAGGGCCCGAATAAATTTTATTTCCCTTGCAGGTTCTTTGGTCATCCAGCAGTATTATCACTAGGGTGACATCCCATTGTGCTTTCATGGGTCACTAAGAGGGATTAACAATTTCTTGGACATCACCAAACTTATCCTATTTATCAGTCCAGAAACTAGTCCCCTGGTGGTGACCAAACTTGATCTGTTGGCAGAAGAGTCTTAAGTATTCTAGATCATTGGTCTTTCAAGTGGAAATACAGATAAGGTGGTGGGCTGGTATGTCAGGCTTCCATGCAGTAGAGTTAAGTTGTTATTTCACAGGGGTATTGAAGAAGACATAGCTTGGCCTCAAGTTCCAGTTGTGGTGGGCAGTTAGGGTGATGTAGTGCTAGATTTGAGGGAGATAGGACTCTTCTTACAGGAAACTTACTTAGTCCACTTTTATTCTAGACTGCTGATTGGATGTTTTGAGGAGTCATGGGCTTCAAGGACCCAAACTGGCTCTGCCCAAGGATTTTCTCACAGCCATGTTTGAACTATTAAACAAGATTTGTGAAAAGCAAAATCATGTGTGTGGAAACAGCATGTGAATTATTTATAAGGAGCAGCCACTGCCTGCCCCATTCACCCTGTGGCAGTGTATTTGCCTTCCCTCACGTGACTCCTCAATTATTTACCATCATTTCTCCCTTTCTTTATTTTCTGTGTTCTCTCATTGTCTTGTCAGTTTTCTGTTTCTCTTTTCCTCCTGAGTGTTGGCACAGTTCCCTACTGCCTCCTTCATTATGCACTCCTTCCTTCTACCTTGAACTCCTTTCTTTCTGTCCCACCCAGTCCTGAGAGCAGCCTGGGAAAAGTTCTGGCCCCAGACCCTGGCCCTGGTCATGCCTTCTGCTGTGTGATACTGGGCAGGGCCCAAATTTTGGAGCTTGTGTGTACAGTAAGCAGAGTGACTCTTTCCTACTTTATCTCCCATAAAATAACAAATGAGAAAACATCTTGAAAAGGCTGAAGAGCTTATGTAAATGTCAGCCTTTATAATACCCTGGTTTATCTTTATAGTAGTGAAGATAAACTGAATCTATAATAGAACCTCTGTGACTCTGGGCTGCATTGGTTTGCTCTGCTAGGAACTCATACCAACCTTGATAAGTAGCCATCTCAGGCATGGAATTACAGGGCTTTCTGAGCCAGGGTTTTGTATTTGGAAAACCTGGAAGAAGGAAGACCAAAGGAGAAGGTAGTGAATTCTTAGATTTTAAAATCAGAGTATGTAAGGAAGGAAAACTCAGTATTTATTTGTGCTTATGTCACAAAGCACTCAGCTCTGAGTCTCCCTAGTTCGCTAGGCTATGGTCCAATAATCATTCCCCTTCACAAGGACAGATTAGGGCAGACAAATGACAACCCTGGCCTGGGGCCCTTATGACAGAGCAGACTCCATGCTTTCTTCATGGCCCTGGATTGGCCATCTTTTTAGGTCTGTGGTACAAGAAACCCATTCATTTTATTGGCACGGATAGCCCAGACTGCCTTTTTTACTCACAGTGGAGTTTATTTCAGTGACCTTTTTTTGATCAAATTTATTCATTGATTGGACTTCCCTGTGGTGGCTCAGATGGTAAAGCCTACAACGTGGGAGACCTGGGTTCAATCCCTGGGTCTGGAAGATCCCCTGGAGGAGGAAATGGCAACCCACTCCAGTATGCTTGTCTGGAAAATCCCATGATGGAGGAGCCTGGTAGTCTACAGTCCATAGTGTTGCAAAGAGTTGGACACAACTGAACAACTTCACTTTCTTTTCATTCATTGACTTAATAACTGTGTATTGAATGCTTAGCTATATGCTTAGATTATTGTAATCCTTGGACCTGTACCAGTGGACAGAAAGACAGAAATCCCCTGCTCTTGTGTTTGAGAAGAATGATCTTCTAAGGGGTTAAAAACAGGCTAGGCCTACCCCAAAAGATAGGCATAGTCAAATACAGCCCTTCAAACTGGATTTCTCTGGTAGAGCCATCTTCCAGTTTGAAAGAATAGAGTCAGGTAAGAAAGGGCTTAGTGGAATATGGAGGAGAAAGGTGGGTAGTAGTCCCATTGGTGTTAGGCTTCCTGCCTCTTCCTGATGATTTGTAGAGTGGGATGAGCATGTAGACAAGAGGCAGCTTTTGTACCAACAAAGATATTTCCAAGGGAGACTGTAGCTGCTGCATAGGGAAAAAAGGATCCAGTGACCTTTCTGAAGAAGTTGAGTCTTCTTCCAGGATGCAAGTGAAGCTTGGGAAACAAGAGTCTGAATTTTGGGGCTTTGGACCTTAAGTATAGCCTAGACCAGTGTGGCCCAATAGAACTTTATGGGATTATGGAAATGTTCTACACTGTCCAGTAATAGCCACTAGTGAGTTAGCAAGGCCAAGGCTAAAGCTTTTGAGAGAGACTTTTATGCAGATTTATCACAAAGTGTCCTCAGATTCATTCAACCTTAGATTATAAAGTGGGTAAGTGGAAAGAGAAGCATACTATTGTTATTCTTCTTCTAGCATTTTTCCAGCCCTCCACCTGCAACAGAGTTCCTTTTATGGTCCCTGATTTCTAATTAAAAAGCAGCATTTTAAAGTGTCTGCTGCCTCCACTGCCCCCACTGAGGCTGGACATCACCAAGAAGCATAGTGTCATTTAATAGTGCCGATGACACCAGATCTTGGTGTTAACAGCTTGTACATTATGAGTAAGCTTGTGACTCATTATGGTAGTAGAATTTTCTAGGACATGTTTGGCATAAGCAATTACTAGGTGACATTTTTGCCAGTTCTCACGCAGGTACTCATAAATCATGGTAGATGAATTGGGAATTCTCAAATGTAAGATTGTTTCAAAATTTAGTTGGTTCTTACAGACCCTTTCCTAATTAGTCAAAAAGGCCACCAATACATTTTACTTAATTTTTTTAGTTTGTTCTTGAATAGTTAACAAAAGAAATTCTTACCTTGATGTCTATACTATACTAAGCAGTGCCTCTGTTCCAGATGGATAATGCACAGGACCTGCTTTCCTTTGGTGGCCTTCAGGTGGTGATCAACGGGCTCAACAGTACAGAACCCCTGGTGAAGGAGTATGCGGCATTTGTGCTGGGGGCTGCCTTTTCCAGGTGAGCAGCATGGATGGTCGTCACATTGGCCAGGATCCTTTGGACCCTTCAAGTGAAGTCTAGCTTTACTCTTGGCCTGATTGGCCTGGAGGAAGGATAGGTTTGAACTCATGCACATCTCTATCCACAGCTTAGTGTAATCTCATTGAAACTAGAGTAAGAATTTGATTCTGCCTTTATTCTAACTAGATAAGAATTTTTACCCTTGTTGTCACCATCGGTGACTCTCTCTTCCCCCTCATCTTATATGTATGGACATTTCATAACATATTTTAGGTCACATTCTCTGTTTTAGTCAAAGCTAATTAGAAGTTACACAACCATAAGTAGCTGAGAGGACGGGGAGTGAACTCCAAGAGTTGATCGTTTTAGCAGAGAAGCTTCATCTGGTGATGAATAAATAATGAACCTGACCAAGGAGGGCCTTCTTGGGGGAGATTTGCCTTCCTGTAGTTGCCTGAAACCAGTCAACGTGCCACCAGGTTATCACACTCTCTGGGTTGAGAGTTGTTTAAATTTCAGTTAGTCTGGCTTATGCTCGAAGACTGATCAGGTGAGAGGAATGAGCATCTCCAAAGGGTAGATGCAGAAAGAGATAGGAGCACCATATCATTATACTCGCCCTAAAAAAGTCAAAATGTCTTCAAGCTGCAGTTGTTCCATTTTTGAAAGTCTGTTCCTAGGACCATTTGTTCTTCTACAACAGGAACCATTATTCAAATTCTTGCTGTCGGGACATGTGTGGTGCCTATTAAGGGTTACCTTGCTTGCTTGCCAGGATTGTGATAATGTAGAAGGGCTCTTTTGAACATTATCATTGGACTCTTTGTTTTGAAAAGATTTCCTTTGCCTTTCATCTACGATTATCTTTGGTTAATCAGAATCTCAGTCTGATACTCTCTAATTCTAAAAGACTTAGCTATCTTTTCTTAGTAAATTGAGAGGCAAAGTTAGGAAAGCCAGAATTGTTGCAGGTGAGAGGCTGGGAGCACTGCAGGCCTTTGTTTCCCTTCTTGCTTACCTGACCCATCTTTAAGCCCTGCTTGTCTTGTGGACTCCAGAGCATACCTCTCTTGCTGTTGTTGACCAGAGCCATGCAGGGAAATCACTGCCTGTGCATTTACTGGAAAGGTGAAGAATCTATAAATTTGTCATTGACAGCTGTGATTTCAGCCCTGCACAAGTTAAGATCTTTATCCTCATTAGACTTTAGAGGCTTGAGAACTTACTGAAGTTCACTTTTTGTTTCTCAAGCTATAAAATAATTGGTTCAAACATTATTAACCTCTTTTCCAGACCCTTTTTGGAAATCTTCTCTGTACTCTGAATGTGAACAGATGATTCTGTGTGTACTTTGCCATTGCTTCTGGAAACACATTTCGTGGGAGAAAAGAAACGTCTTGATGTCACACCTTGGTTTAGGGGAGCTAAGCGACTTGAGAAGCTTGCTTTGGGACTGCTTAGCAGGCTATAACTCATATGGAGGCTGTGCCAATGTGTGGTGTTATTAAGACTTTTCCATGATTGTATTAGTGTAAGACTGTGTTAACATTTATGTGGTATCACTAAAATTTAAATAGAGATAAATATAAAATATTGCAATTTAGTGTTTTGATGGCAAGAAAACTGCCGTATTCAAAATGTTCTAGCTGGGATTTTGATGGCTCACTGGAGGGCAGTTACAGTGACAGCATGGTATGGCGCCAGAGCATTTGGAAGCCAACAGCAGGCTTCTGAACACCATGAAAATGTAAGTGTTTTATGCAAAGAGGAACTTGATGGAAGGTAAGAATATTTCCATGCAGAGGTAGGATTCAGTGGTCTAGTCTGATATTCATTATTTATTCCTGGTGTCCTAAGTATTGGTTCTGCAGCTTCCTACCTGCCCTCAGCCTGCAGGTGAGCACACACGTGGCACCCATGTATGCACACCTGCAGACACAAAGTGATTGGATCAGCTCTTTCTTTGTCAAGAGGGCTTTCAAGAGGTCGTGAGCATGTTGAAATCATGGAGTCTCATGGTTTGGGAATCTTATTTAGAGATCATTCCTTCCAGTTTTCTGCTGATGAGCAAAAACATAGCTCACTCCGTCCAGATGTTTGTTTGCAAGAACTAGGTAGACCACTGGTACATACAGTCAGAAAATCTAGGTTCAAGTCCAGTTTCTGTCATTTCCTGGCTGTTTACTTGTAGGCAAGTGATTTCACTTTTCTAAGCCTCACCTTTTTCATTTGTTATCTAGAAACAATCATAGGTTTCCTTTAAGACTGAATGAATATGGAAGAACATAATATCCAATAAATCCTGTGAAATGCTTATAAAACACCTATCAGTGACATGGGGTATAACATTGTGTTCATTGTGTGTCCTTTTTACTTTGCGTTTTCACTGTAACTCAGAGTTAAAGTGTTTCTTTTGTTTTGCATTGAAGACAAATGCAAACCTTTGTCTTCCTCATTTTCTCTTCTATTAAATGCCTACCTTCTACCACATGTATCTCTTGGTGTCAGTCTTGCTGCTTCATGAGGGTATTTATTTGCCTGCCTGGGTTAATTACTTCATAAGACCTCCACAGACATTTCCGTAGTGGGAAGTGGTTATTCCAAGATCAAGAAGAAAGAATTTACATAAACATAATTGATGTGGCCACTCGGTGTTACATGGCCACTGAAACAGTTTGTTCCCTTATTTAAATATTATTCACACTTATGATGGGTCACACACATTCATTTTCAGCTGCCAGTGTTTTTGTTGGCCCATGTGCAGGCAGGTCAGGCTCTTGCATAAAATGATATGTAGAAATAGGAAGGTAGGAGTCTGATGTCTTTGGCATCTTTATCTTTCCTTACCTCCCTTTCCTTCCTCCTTCCCTTCCTCCTTTCTTCAAGTCACATATTTTCAGTGGTCTTTCTATGACCTGCTTTCATCTTATGATGGCACCTCTCTCAGTCACTTTTGGTGTCCACTGTCCATGAGTTCTTTTATGCATATGTATGAATTATTCAATTATATCGGCTTGTAAAAGCTCACTATATGCAGTCCTTTTTCATGAACTTATGCATAGTGTAAAAAGGGAGGTATGTGTGCTGTCAGCCATAGTGCAATTATGTTCTCTTGTGATGGATCCCTGGAATAGGATTACACTCTACCCTATCTTTGATGTCTTCATTGGACCCTCCTTAGGAAATACTGGGTTACATACATCTCTCTGTAAAATGAATGTTCACCCCACTGCTGACCTTCACCCTCTCACCCTATGCTTTGTTGGTTCTCTAATTTTCCTAGTTATACTCTTCCCATGGATATTTTACTAATTAATTTTAACCATTTGGCCAGTGTCAAATCTTTGTGTCCCATTTCCATTTGTTGGCCTCCAATTTTCAAATTTCTTTCCTGCTATCCTTGAATTTCAGTGCTTATCTGTATCGTCTCTGTCTTGCCTGACTTTTGTGGCTTTTTGGGGGATCATTTCCATTGACCTCTACTTTTACTGCTGTCATCCACTAGGTATCTTGAAATTCATTTCCCTCCCCTCTCCAGCATTTTGTGCTGTCTGCCCACTTCCATCATCTCTTCACATTTTCATCTCTCCTCTTAAATATGGTTCTTACCCTTGTCATGACCTCCATCCTCTTCACATCCTCCTTTTCTCCCCCTCACCATTCTTCTTCTTCACTGTCTTGCCACTCTCTAGGCTCCCTCCTTTTAGCCTGCAAATGTTCGATTACGTAGCCACTGTCCCCTGCCAGCCTTCCCTTCCAAACTTC
Source organism: Bos javanicus (assembly GCF_032452875.1). Lineage (NCBI taxonomy): Eukaryota > Metazoa > Chordata > Mammalia > Artiodactyla > Bovidae > Bos > Bos javanicus. The sequence goes on along the minus strand of NC_083874.1, from coordinate 49,874,896 downwards.
TTGAAAGATTAGACAGTTAGGGATCCAATAAGTGCACATGAGATACAATCGCTGAAATGGTTCAAGAGTATTTTGTCTTTATTGACATCTCCATTAACATTCAACAATGTCAACCACTACTTTCCTTTGGAAACTTTACTTCTCAGCTGCCATGTGATTGTAGTAGTCCCTTAGTTCTTGGATGTCTGTAATTAATTACTCCATCTATTTTCTTCTTATGGCAACATTATCTTTTCAATATCTCCTGACTACAGCCATTTACCAAAATTTTCATGGCCTTGTCACTATTGTCTCTTCATTTTCTCTCCCAATGGTCCCACCTTTTCCTGTGGTTTCATATTCTACCTCATTGTGGATAACTCCAGTGTCTAAGCCAGCTTTTCTTCTCAGGTCCTTTCCTCCATTTCTATCAGACTGTGTCATTGCACATCAAACTGAAAGAGAAGAAAATGGAATTCATTTTTGTCTATCTCAAAAGCTAGGCTTTTCTTCCCACTTCTCTATTTATCTGTTCTTGGCCTTATGATTGTCTTTGTTACCAAAGCTTAAAACTTTGGAGTGATATTTGAGTCTTGTTTCTTTCTAGTTATTTACCTAGTCACTGAGTCCTGTGGATTTTTATTTTCACAATTATTGTCTACTAAACAATGATTTCATTTTTATAAATCTGTTTTAACGAACCTTGATATTGTGAGGGCAGCAACATGTTTAGGGAGGGGACTCCCTCTCTCAGTGCTAGGAAATGAGCCCTGAATAGTTTAAATCAGGCATGGCAATCCCATTTTCTCTGGATGTAGATTGATTTAGAGGTAAGCATTTGACCCAGTTCTGGACAATGAGACATAAAGAGATGTTTGCTGGAAAAGCTTCTGGGAAGGATTTTGTTCTCTTATAAAGATGTTCAAACATGTTTTAGAAAAGGCATAGGAACCAGAGATCAAATTGCCAACATCTGCTGGATCATCGAAAAAGCAAGAGAGTTCCAGAAAAACATCTATTTCTGCTTTATTGACTATGCCAAAGGCTTTGACTGTGTGGATCACAATGAACTGGAAAATTCTGAAAGAGATGGGAATACCAGACCACCTGATCTGCCTCTTGAGAAATCTGTATGCAGGTCAGGAAGCAACAGTTAGAACTGGACATGGAACAACAGACTGGTTGCAAATAGGAAAAGGAGTATGTCAAGGCTGTATATTGTCACCCTGCTTATTTCACTTATATGCAGAGTACATCCTGATAAACCCTGGGCTAGAAGAAGCACAATCTGGAAACAACATTGTAGGGAGAAATATCAATAACCTCAGATATGCAGATGACACCACCCTTATGGCAGACAGTGAAGAGGAACTAAAGAGCCTCTTGATGAAAGTAAAAGAGGAGAGTTAAAAAGTTGGCTTAAAACTCAGCATTCAGAAAACTAAGATCATGGCATCTGGTCCCATCACTTCATGGCAAATAGATGGGGAAACAGTGCAAACAGTGGCTGACTTTATTTTCTTGGGCTCCAAAATCACTGCAAATGGTGACTGCAGCCGTGAAATTAAAAGACACTTGCTCCTTGGAAGGAAAGTTATGACCAACCTAGACAGCATATTAAATAGCAGAGACATTACTTTGCCAACAAAGGTCCATCTAGTCAAGTCTATGGTTTTTCCAGTGGTCATGTATGGATGTGAGAGTTGGACCATAAAGAAAGTTGAGCACCAAAGAATTGATGCTTTTGAACTGTGGTGTTGGAGAAGACTCTTGAGAGTCCCTTGGACTGCAAGGAGATCCAACCAGTCCATCCTAAAGGAGATCAGTCCTGGGTGTTCATTGGAAGGACTGATGCTAAAGCTGAAACTCCAATACTTTGGCCATCTGATGCGAAGAGCTGACTCATTTGAAAAGTGCCTGGTGCTGGGAAAGATTGAAGGCGGGATGAGAAGGGGATGACAGAGGATGAGATAGTTGGATGGCATCACCGATTCAATGGACGTGAGTTTGAATAAACTCTGGGAGTTGGTGATGAACAGGGAAGCCTGGCGTGCTGCAGTCCATGAGGTTGCAAAGAGTCAGACATGACTGAGTGACTGAACTGAACTGAAAGACAAAGATAGTAAGGAGACCTTGTCTACTTCTTTCTACCTTGATTACAATTGTTGGAGTAACAGTTGTTGGAGCTACAGCTGTTGTTGGAGCTGCAGCTGGCTTAGACCAGTGAGATGAGATGCACAGGAACAAAAAGGCAATATGCTGAAGAGGATAAATAAGGGGAAAGACAAGACTAGCTTCTTTATGATACAGTTTAGCTACTATACTGGCTTTAGAACCATCTATTTACATATTTCTGTCATGAGAGTTTTTTTTTGTTTTTAAAGATTCTGTTAGTCATTATTCTGTTAATTGCTTCTAACCATATTCGAATTAATAAATTTTAAATATCTCTTCATAGCACTTATCTCAATTTGCACTTAAATATTTGTTTGATTACCTGTTAAATGATGATAAACCCTGTTAGTCCAGGGGACAATAGAATTCATTTTCTGTCTTAATCTTGCTGTTTCCCTAATGTATAGCCGGACCTAGCATTGAGTGCTAGGAAGTAATAATGAAGAAACTAAAGAATAAAGTGACACCTAGGAAATGAAGTGTTTTTCAGATAACGCACGAGGGCAGAGTGGAGGATGCTGTCTCTATTAATGATGTAATAGTAGATGGTTCAGATATCTCGGTTCAGTCACTCAGTCATGTCGAACTCTTTGCAACCCCATGGACTACAGAATGCCAGGCTTCCCTGTCTATCAGCAAGTCCCAGAGCTTGCTCAAACACACGTCCATCAAGTTGGTGATGCCATCCAAGCATCTCGTCCTCTGTCATCCCCTTCTCCTCCAGCCTTCAGTCTTTTCCAGGATCAGGGTTTTTTCCAATGAATCAGTTCTTTGCATCAGGTGGCCAAAGTATTGGAGTTTCAGCTTCAGCATCAGTCCTTCCAGTGACTATTCAGGGCTGATTTCCTTTAGAATTGAATGGTTTGATCTCCTTGCAGTCCAAGGGACTCTCAAGAGTCTTCTCCAATACCACAGTTCAAAAGCATCAATTCTTTGGCACTCAACTTTCTTTATGGTCCAACTCTCACATCCATACATGACTACTGGAAAAGCCATAGCTTTGACTAGACAGACCTTTGTTGGCAAAGTAATGTCTCTGCTTTTTAATATGCTGTCTAGGTTTGTCATAACTTTTCTGTCAAGAAGCAAGCATCTTTTAAATTCATGGCTGCAGTCACCATCTGCAGTGATTTTGGAGCCCAAGAAAATAAAGTCTCTCACTGTTTCCACTGTTTCCCCATCTATTTGCCATGAAGTGATGGGATAAATGCCATGATCTTCGTTTTTTGAATGTTGCATTTTAAGCCAACTTTTTCACTCTCCTCTTTCATCACAAGGCTCTTCAGTTCCTCTTTGCTTTCTGCCATAATAGTGGTGTCATCTGTGTATCTGAGGTTATTGATATTTCTTCCAGCGATCTTGATTCCAGCTTGTGCTTCATCCAGCCCGACTTTTCACATGATGTTCTCTGGATATAAGTTAAATAAACAGGGTGACAGTATACAGTCTTGTCTAACTCAATGAAATTGTGAGCCATGCCGTGTAGGGCCACCCAAGATGGATGGATCACGATGGAGAGTTCTGACAAAATATGGTCCACTGGAGAAGTGAATGGCAAACCATTTCAATGTTTTTGCCTTGAGAACCTCACGAACAGTATGAAAAGGCAAAAAGATATGACTCTGAAAAATGAACTCCCCAAGTCGGTAGGTGCCCAATATGCTACTGGAGAAGAGTGGAGAAATAACTCCAGAAAGAATGAAGAGATGGAGCCAAAGCAAAAACAACATCCAGTTGTGGATATGACTGGTGATGGAAGTAAAGTCCAATGCTGTAAAGAACAATATTGCATAGGAACCTGGAATTTTAGGTCCATGAATCAAGGTAAATTGGAAGTGCTCAAACAGGAGATGGCAAGAGTGAACATCAACATTTTAGGAATCAGTGAACTAAAATGGACTGGAGTGGGCGAATTTAATTCAGTTGACCATTATATCTACTACTGTGGGCAAGAATTCCTTAGAAGAAACACAACAAAAGAGTCTGAAATGCAGTACTTGGGTGCAGTCTCAAAAATGACAGAATGATCTCTGTTTGTCTCTAAAGCAAACCATTCAGTATCACAGAAATCCAAACTATGCCCCAACCACAAATGCCAAAGAAGCTGAGGTTGAATGATTCCATGAACACCTACAAGACCTTCTAGAACTAACACCAAAAAAAGATGTCCTTTTCATCACATGGGACTGGAATGCGAAAGTAGAAAGTCAAGAGATACCTGGAGTAACAGGCAGGTTTGGCCTTGGAGTACAAAATGAAGCAGGACAAAGGCTAACAGTTTTGCCAAGAGAATATACTGGTCATAGTGAACACCCTCTTCCAACAACAGAAGAGATGACTCTACACATGGACATCACCAGATGGTCAATACCGAAATCAGATTGATTATATTCTTTGTGCCAAAAATGGAGAAGCTCTATAGAGTCAGCAAAAACAAGACCAGGAGCTGACTGTGGCTCAGATCATGAACTCCTCATGAGCTCAGATTATGAATCAGAATTCATAGGTCTGAATTATTGCAAAATTCAGACTTATATTGAAGAAAGTAGGGAAAACCACTAGACCATTCAGGTGTGACCTAAATCAAATCTCATGATTATACAGTGGAAGTGACAAATAGATTGAAGGGATTAGGTCTGATAGAGTGCTGAAGAACTATGGACAGAGGTTCATGACATTATATAGAAGGCAGTGATCAAAACCATACCTAAGAGAAACAAAGGCAAAATGGTTGTCTGAGGAGGCCTTACAAATAGCTGAGAAAAGAAGAAAAGTGAAAGGCAAAGGAGAAAAGGAAAGATATACCCATCTGAATGCAGAGGTTCAAAGAATAGCAAGGAGAGATAAGACAGTCTTCCTCAGTCATCAATGCAAAGAAATAGAGGAAAACAATAGAATGGGAAAGACTAGCGATCTCTTCAGGAAAATTAGAGATACCAAGGAACATTTCTTGCAAAGATGGGAACAATTAAAGGACAGAAACGGTATGGACCCAACAGAAGCAGAAGCTATTAAGAAGAGGTGCCAAGAATACACAGAAGAACTATAAAAAAAGATCTTCATGACCCAGATAACCATGATGGTGTGATTACTCACCTAGAGCTAGACATCCTGGAGTCTGAAGTCAAGTGGGCCTTAGGAAGCATCACTGCGAACAAAGCTAGTGGAGGTGATGGAATTCCATCTGAACTATCTCAAGTCCTAAAAGATGGTGCTGTTAAATTGCTGCATTCAATATGCCAGCAAATTTGGAAAACTCAGCAGTGGCTACAGGACTGGAAAAGGTCAGTGTTCATTCTAATCCCAAAGAAAAGCAATGCCAAAGAATGTTCCAACTACTACACAGTTGCACTCATCTCACATGCTAGCAAGGTAATGCTCAAAATTCTCCAAGTGAGGCTTCAAAGTGAACCAAGAACTTCCAGATGATCAAGCTGGATTTGGAAAAGGCAGAGGAACCAGAGATCAAATGACCAGCATCCGTTGGATCGTAGGAAAAGCAAGAGAGTTCCAGAAAAACATCTGCTTTATTGACTATGCCAAAGCCTTTTACTGTGTGGATCACAACAAACTATGGGGAATTCTTAAAGAAATGGGAATACCAGACCACCTTACCTGCCTCTGGAGAAATCTATATGCTGGTCAAGAAGCAACAGTTAGAACTGGTTCCACATTGGGAAAGGAGTACATCAAGATTGTATATTATTGTCAGATATATCACCTTGACCCTTTAAAAATCTAGGTCTGTATAATACATATGTAGCAACACTCCCCACTCCCAACCCCCAACTCTTCCCCACAGCTGAAGGCCCAAAAAAGAGAAGGTTAGAGGTGGGATGCAGTCACGTGTTGGAGATGCCAGAATTTGAATAAAAGTCCAAGTGCGATTCCTAGTACTAGTTCTGACCTCTTGACTCCATAAGCTAATTTTTCACTCCTCCAGATGTAGAGAGATGCTCAAACCATTTTGTATCTCATAAATTAACTGTCATATTAACCAGGTTGGCCCAAGCAGTTGGATAGCCTTATAGCTTTTAAAGCTGCATTCAAAGTCTTATTTCTTTTTTCAAATGGCAATTAATGACAAATGGAAAATGAGAGCTAAGCCTGACCAGGGTGTTGAAGAAACAAAGGGTTCATTGTGGGGAGGGAGGCACCACTTGGCTTAATGAACTTGTCCTTTCTGCATTTCTTTTAAATCTATCTCTGTAATGTTCTCCTGCCTCCTCCACATCCTCTATGGGGCTGCTTTCAGATTTTTTCAGTATTGACTACCTCCTCCTTAGTTTCTTCACTGTATAACTCCAGCCCACGAAGTTCTTTCCTTTCAACTTTATTAACATTTGTTGTCTGGACTCCTAAACTGTCTCATACAACTAATTATCTGCAAATGCCAATTCTTTCCTCTGTTTTCCCAATAAAACCGAGCTTCTTGAGAGTGAAACTGGTATCCAAGCCCGTGGTAGCCACAGCACTTTATAGAGGGTAAGTTTCATGTAGCTGCTTAGAGCATTTCATGGTGCAAACTAAATGGTCCAGCACAAAAGCTGAAATCACCAAAAATAAGTGGTAGTAATGAAGCCACAAGGAACAAGGAAGCTTTTTGTTTTCTATTTTGTTTCATTTTTCCGCTAGTGAGTGTGTATTACATTTGTATTTAAAATTTATACAATAAGTAGCAAAACAAAGTTGGAAGACTTCTGTATCTAGCATATGGTGATTAACATTTCTCAAAAAGAATTCTTGGTTCAGAAAACTTGAAGATGCTGGATCTGTAACATATAAACATTTCCTTAAACATTGCTCAATTCAGCTGTCAAAAAAACTTTAGGGCTACTTCTTTGAATTCCTACAGGGGAAATAACATATTCTTTATGTGGTAGTCCTGCAAGAAATTGAGAGAAGTTCCAGAGACACAAATTCTAAGAGATATGAAACGCTGGAAGTTACATCTGTTACGAGAACACTTGTTTCCTAATGGCCAAGATCACGTGGTTTCAACAGGTGTTAAGTTGGGAGACAGGAGATAAAAACTTGAGCCCTTGAAAAGGAGAATTAGAAAAATGAAAATCTTCTAGTTAGAAAAGGCATTTTGATTTTGAGTGGAAGGTAGAAATATTTCCAAGGAAATTCTTCACCCTTGAGTACTTTTGGACTGGAAATCATGTTCTCTTTGTGCCTTAAAAATCTCTAAGCTGGGAATTTATTCTAAAACAGTCTCAATATATAATAAAGTGGAAAAAATGTTTGCAAATTAGGTTAGAGATATAACATTAGTATTCCAATATATATATAAAGAATGCCTAAAAATAGAGAGTAGGTACATTAATAACCCTATAGAAAAATGGGATAGACACACACCGCAGAATAAGAGAGTGTAGGTGACTTAACCATAGGAAGAAATGCTCAGCCTCACTCATAAGAAGAGAAAGACCAACTAAAACTACACTGAGATACCGTTTTTCACCCATCAGGATAGCAGAAGTCCAAAAAAGTTGATAGTATATTCTGTTTGTGAAGCTGTGGGGAAATAGGCTCTTATACATTGGTGGTAGAATTTAAAAATAGCACAACCCTTACAGAATGAAATTTGACAGTAGCTAACAAAATTGCACACATATATTTACCCTTTGAAATATTCCTACTTTTAGAATTCTACCTCTAAAATAATACTGATAAAGATATGAAAAGACGTATGTATGTTCAAGGTTATTCACGGTAGCACTATTTGTAATAGCAAAAGAGGGAAATCAGTCCAAACGTCCATCAGCAGGGAATAGATGGAATAAATTATACTATATCATAAATTGTATCATTTATTCCATGGAGTGCTGCAGAGTTGTAAGAAAAGATTTAGGAATGTTTCTGTATAATACAGAATATGTCTGTTGTGATATTTCCCAGGATATATTGTTAAATGAAAAAAGTAGAGAAAATTATGAATAAGTGCTATTAAGCATTCATATGTGCTTATGTTTTTTTAAAAAATGAAGGATAAATGGTTGATATAGGGAGAGGGACTGCAATCATGCAGATATTTTATGTAATTTTAAAACTCAAAGTAATTACAAAAAATTATTTCTCATAAAAATTGAGAACAAAATGAAACAATTGAATCTAGTTGTCTATAGAATTGGTGGGATAATCACACAAGGAGGAACTATTTCATGTGATTTTACAATCCAGTAGTTTAACTATGCATCCCAATTTGGTTGCATTTTAAAGACAAAGGTATCTGTAAAACTTTTTAGAAATCTTGTTGTTAATGGAAATGTTAGTGTTGTTATTCTGAGACTGTTATGTGTGTTGTGGGATAAAGCAGATGAATATTTATGCTGGTTTCTCTGAGAGCCAGGATTTTCAGCGTGACAGGGGAGATACTGATGTAAAATTGAATATTGAGTAAAATCCCTCTTAGTCCTGATTTTGGATTGAAAGTATTAGCATGATTTCATGATGAATTTTTTTCTTAAAAAATGTGTTTGTTAGCTCTGTCCACTGAAAGAATCTAGAAAAAAAGATAAAGCTAGTAGCAATGGTCAACTAGGGCTTCCTAGATTGTATTTTCTATTAATAAACAACATTTTCCTCTAAAATAGCATTTTTCATTAAAAGGAACTCTGATTTCACATTGGCTCATTTCAAATCTGGAGTAAAATGTGTGCAAAATGATCTTGGATGTCTTTTTTTTTTTTTTTTTTGGTTGGATGTCTTGTCATAATCAAAAGCAAGAACATTCTCAAAGACTACTTGGGTCTTGTGTAAAGGACTCAGGATTCAACTTGAGAAAGTTCCCAGTGACCATAGATGGGACTCTAGGAATTTCAAGATGGATAAGAACTGCAGTGAATTGAAGCAAATAAAATATGTTTAAATCCCCAAATTCATCATGATACTTTTGAACAAATTTTAAACCTCTTTGGTAATTTTTAGAGAGTGCTGGGTAGGGAAACAATTCAAATCGAAAGTAACAAATAGAAACAATAAAGCATTATATGTTTATCTCTTCTTTCCCATATGAACTGAATCTCTGCATACTCAACTAGTTGAGGGGAAGTTTTTATTTTTATTGCTTTACTATATTGTGTTGTTTTCTGCCATGCAACTGGAATCAGCCATAACTATGTATATATCTGCTCCCTCTTGAGCCTCCCTCCCACCCCTCCCCCATTAGGGGAAGTTTTTAATAGAGAAATCCTAGGTAAAAAAGGAAGAGTGTCGTAGTTAGAATATTACTATCCTGTAACCTTTAACAAACTGATGGATCTTGGTAATGACCATGAATGGCTGCAAAAGAAAGGCAATCAAACATTATCTGCCGTGTTATGGATGATGTGGTACATATCCATTTATCAGTTAAAAAAAAATTTTTTTTTTATTTAGGCTTTGCTAGGTATTCTTTTGGAGAAGGCAATGGCACCCCACTCCAGTACTCTTGCCTGGAAAATCCCATGGGCAGAGGAGCCTGGTGGGCTGCAGTCCATGGGGTCGCACAGAGTCGGACACGACTGAAGCAACTTAGCAGCAGCAGATATTCTTTGCTGCTCGGGCTTTTCTCTAGTTATAGTGATGGGGGTCTGCTTTCTAGTTGCAGCACTTGGATGTCTCATTGCTATGGCTTCTCTTGTTGTGAAACATGGGTTGTAGGACTCGCAGGCTTCAGAAGTTGCAGCTCCTGGGCTCAGTATTGCTGTTCCAAGGTTCTGGAGCACAGACTCAATAGTTGTGATACACGTGCTTAATTGTTCGTGTGGGATCTTCCTGGATCAGGGATCAAACCCATGTCTCCTGCTTTGGCAGGCAGATTATTGTGGTTATCTGGGTCGTTGAGGTATGTTTTGGATAATTCTGCTGTGTATTCTTACCACCTCTTCTTAATATCTTCTGCTTCTGTTAGGTCCATACCTTTTCTGTCCTTTATTGTGCTGATCTTTGCATGAAATTATATCTGTCCTTATACTAATCTCATATCATTTCCATTACTATAGCTTTATATGTTTGTTTCTCTATCAGGTGAAACAAATCCTTTGTTCTTATTCTTCTTTAAAATCACCTTTAATGTTTTTGGCCCTTTACTCTTCCATGTGGATTTTAGACACACTTTGTCAGGGTCAACAAAAACTATTTGTTTCCATTAAAGTGAATTTACAGATTGTGAGAATCAGCATAATTATAAAATTGTGTTCCCATCTATGAATGTGGCTTGTCTTTTCAGTTTAGTTCAGTCTAGTTGCTTAGTTGTGTCAGACTCTTTGCGACTGCGTGGACTGCAGCACACCAGGCTTCCCTGTCCATCACTATCTCCTCGAGCTTGCTCAAACTCATGTCCATTGAATCGGTGATGCCATCCAACCATCTTATCCTCTCTTGTTCCCTTCTCCTCCTGCCTTCAATCTTTCCCAGCATCAGGGTCCTTTCCAATGAGTCAGTTCTTCACATCAGGTGGTCAAAGTATTGGAGTTTCAGCTTCAGCATCAGTCCTTCCAATGAATATTCAGGACTGGTCTCCTTTAGGATGGACTGGTTTGATCTCCTTACAGTCCAAGGGACTCTCAAGAGTCTTCTCCAACACCACAGTTCAAAAGCATCAATTCTTCAGTGCTCAGCTTTCTTTATGGTCCAACTTTATCTTTCCAGGTAGATGTTTTTAAATCTTTTAATTAAGATATGTAATTTTCCACTTAAGTATTAAATATCTTTTGTTATCCTTAAGTACTTTACAGGATTTGTTATTGTAAATAAGATTGTTTTCAAGTTTTCATTTTCTAATTTGTTGTTGCTATTGTTTGATTTTGTATCTAACAAATTTGCCAAAGTCTTATCTCTTCTAATAGTTTGTCTGTGTTTCTTAGTAGTTCTTCCTAGACAGTCATGTCATTTTAAAATAACAGTTTTCATTCTTTTTCATTATCCTCATTTGTTCTTATTGTAGTTTTTAGCATCTTTAATACAATGTTTATTAAAATATTAATAAGAGGCATTCCTGTCTTATTCTTGTCTTTAGAGGGAATGACAATATTTTACCATTAAATACTACATTTATTATAGGCTTTTAATAAGCTAAAAAATTCTCTTCTTAGTTTTCTGGGTTTTTAATCATGAATTTGTATTAGATTTTATTGATAATTTCTTTTATCTGTAGAAGTGACTGTATGATTTTGTTTCTGTTCATTCACTGATGAGATGAATTGCATTAGGAGTTTTTCTACTATTCTACATGCCTATGATATATTTTTATCTTTAATATTTTGTTTGACTTAGCTTTTTACTCCTTAATTTAGAATTTTAAAATTTGTGATTATAATTCAGGTTGGTCATATGATTTTTTTTTATTATACTAGTCTTTTTTTATGAGAGAGCATTTATTTTATTCTTATAGAAGCCTTAATGCTTAATAATGATCTAAATGTGACCTTAACAATATTAAGGACTTTGTTGTTCTTGTGGATTACAAAATATAAACTTGACTATTTTTATTATTTATTTGTTTATTTTTGACTGTGATGTTGCAGCATGCAAGTTCCCCAACCAGGGGTTGGACCTGTGCCCCCTGTAGCTGAAGCACAGAGTCTTAACCACTGGCTGCCAGGGAAGTCCCTAATTATTTTTATTGAGATAGATATTAGGACTCCACAGACAAAGAGCTCTAAAAAATGCTTTTTTCCCCCGCAAGTATCTCATTTTTGTGAGAGAATACCATCAAAACCAATCAGATTTATATAAACTCAGATATGTTGTTCAAGTATAAATCCAGAGAAAACTATGAAATTGAAAGAGTTATCAGAGCTTACTATAAAATTTTACTTGGCATAGGTAACAGGCAAGGTAAGCTCAAATTTAGTGTTTGTCATACTGTTCTTATATGTTTTGTATAAAGCTTATAGTGATGTTATAAAAGGATATGAAATGCTTTCCTTTCCTTTCTAATGTCTGGAACGTTTTGTACCAGATGGGGTTATCAGTTCCATAAAGTCTTGATGAAACTTACCTGTAGAACCACCTTGCTTGGCATATTTTTGTGTGGGTAGATTTTTTTTTTAATTTCATATTCAATTTCATTAATATTTAAGTCTCTTTAGATTTTATATCTCTTAAAAATTTTTTTTTATTATAGTGTCAGGGGTACAGCAGAGTGAATCAGTTACCATTGTTCAGTTGCTAAGTCATGTCTGACTCTTTGCGACCCCAGGGACTGCCGCACGCGAGACACCTCTGTCCTCCACTATCTCCTGAAGTTTGCTCTAATTCATGTCCATTGAGTTGGTGATGCTACCTAACCATTTCATCCTTGGCCACCCCCTTCTCCTTTTGCCTTCAATCTTGCCCAGCATTAGGGTCTTTTTCCAGTGAGTCAGCTCTTCATATCAGGTGGCCAAAGTATTGGAGCTTCAGCAACGGTCATTCTAGTGAATGTTCAGGGTTGATTTCCCTTAAGATTGACTAGTTTGATCTCCTTGCAGTCTGAGGGACTCTCAAGAGCCTTATATCCACTTTTTTTAAGATTCTTCCCTTGTTTAGGCCATTACAGAGTATTGAGTAGAGTTCCTTGTGCTATACAGTAGGTTCTTATTAGTTTTCTATTTTATATATAGCAGTGTGTATATGTCAGTCCCAATCTCCCAATTTATCTCTCCCGACCCTGTAACTGTTGGTAACATAACCATATGTCTGTTTTCTACATGTGTAACTCTACTTCTGTTTTGTAAATAAGGTCATTTGTACCCCCTCCCCACCTTTTTAAAGATTCCACATATAAGTGATATCATGTGATATTTGTCTTTCTCAGTATGACTTACTTCACTCAGTATGACAATCTTTAGTTCCATCCATATTGCTGTAAATGGCATTATTTTGTTCTTTTTCATTACCAAGTAATATTCCATTGTATATATGTGTACACATCTTCTTTATCCATTCCTCTGTTAATGGACATTTAGGTTACGTCCATGTCATGGCTATTGTAAATAGTGCTGCAATGAACTTTGGGATACATGTGTCTTTTTAAACTGTTGTACTCTGAGTATATACCCAGGAGTAAGATTGCTGGATCATAATGATTGTTTTGTTTTTAGTGTTTCAAAGAACTTCCATACTGTTCTCTATAGTGGTTGCACCAACTTACATCCCCAGCAACAGTGTAGGAGACTTCCCTTTTCTTTGTACCCTCTCCAGCATTTATTGTTTGTAGATTTTTTGATGATGATCATTGTAACTGGTGTAAGGTGATACCTCCTTATAGTTTTGATTTGTTTTCTGCGCGGGCGCAGGAGGGCCTAGAGGAGCTATCCCACATTGAAGGTCAGGAAGGGCGGCTGGGAGGAGATACCCCTTGTCCAAGGTAAAGAGCAATGGCTGCGCTTTGCTGGAGCAGCCGTGAAGAGATACCCCACGCCCAAAGTAAGAGAAACCCAAGTAAGACGGTAGGTGTTGCAAGAGGGCATCAGAGGGCAAACACACTGAAACCATACTCACAGAAAACTAGTCAATCTAATCACACTAGGACCACAGCCTTGTCTAACTCAGTGAAACTAAGCCATGCCCGTGGGGCAACCCAAGACGGGCAGGTCATGGTGGAGAGATTTGACAGAATGTGGTCCACTGGAGATGGGAATGGCAAACCACTTCAGTATTCTTGCCTTGAGAACCCCATGAACAGTATGAAAAGGCAAAATGATAGGATACTGAAAGAGAAACTCCCCAGGTCAGTAGGTGCCCAATATGCTACTGGAGATCAGTGGAGAAATAACTCCAGAAAGAATGAAGGGAAGGAGCCAAATCAAAAAGAATACCCAGCTGTGGATGTGACTGGTGATAGAAGCAAGGTCTGATGCTGTAAAGAGCAATATTGCATAGGAACCTGGAATGTCAGGTCCATGAATCAAGGCAAATTGGAAGTGGTCAAACAAGAGATGGCAAGAGTGAATGTCGACATACTAGGAATCAGCAAACTGAAATGGACTGGAATGGATGAATTTAATTCAGATGACCATTATATCTACTACTGTGGGCAGGAATCCCTCAGAAGAAATGGAGTGGCTATCATGGTCAACAAAAGAGTCCGAAATGCAGTACTTGGATGCAATCTCAAAAACAACAGAATGATCTCTGTTTGTTTCCAAGGAAAACCATTCAATATCACAGTAATCCAAGTCTATGCCCCAACCAGTAACACTGAAGAAGCTGAAGTCGAACGGTTCTATGAAGACCTACAAGACCTTTTAGAACCAACACCCAAAAAAGATGTCCTTTTCATTATAGGGGACTAGAATGCAAAAGTAGGAAGTCAAGAAACACCCAGAGTAACGGGCAAATTTGGCCTTGGAATACGGAATGAAGCAGGGCAAGACTAATAGAGTTTTGCCAAGAAAATGCACTGGTCATAATAAACACCCTCTTCCAACAACACAAGAGAAGACTCTATACATGGACATCACCAGATGGTCAACACCGAAATCAGATTGATTATATTCTTTGTAGCCAAAGATGGAGAAGCTTTATACAGTCAGCAAAAACAAGACCAGGAGCTGACTGTGGCTCAGATAATGAACTCCTTATTGCCAAATTCAGACTTAAATTGAAGAAAGTAGGGAAAATCACTAGACCATTCAGGTATGACCTAAATCAAATCCCTTATGATTATACAGTGGAAGTGAGAAATAGATTTAAGGGCCTAGATCTGATAAATAGAGTGCCTGATGAACTATGGAATGAGGTTTGTGACATTGTACAGGAGACAGGGATCAAGACCATTCCCATGGAAAAGAAATGCAAAAAAGCAAAATGGCTGTCTGGGGAGGCCTTACAAATAGCTGTGAAAAGAAGAGAAGCAAAAAGCAAAGGAGAAAAGGAAAGATATAAACATCTGAATGCAAAGTTCCAAAGAATAGCAAGAAGAGATAAGAAAGCCTTCTTCAGCGATCAATGCAAAGAAATAGAGGAAAACAACAGAATGGGAAAGACTAGGATTCTCTTCAAGAAAATCAGAGATACCAAAGGGACATTTCATGCAAAGATGAGCTCGATAAAGGACAGAAATGGTATGGGCCTAACAGAAGCAGAAGATGTTAAAAAGAGATGGCAAGAATACACAGAAGAACTGTACAAAAAAGATCTTCACGACCCAGATAATCACGATGGTGTGATCACTGACCTAGAGCCAGACATCCTGGAATGTGAAGTCAAGTGGGCCTTACAAAGCATCACTATGAACAAAGCTAGTGGAGGTGATGGAATTCCAGTTGAGCTATTCCAAATCCTGAAAGATAATGCTGTGAAAGTGCTGCACTCAATATGCCAGCAAATTTGGAAAACTCAGCAGTGGCCACAGGACTGGAAAAGGTCAGTTTTCATTCCAATCCCAAAGAAAGGCAATGCCAAAGAATGCTCAAACTAAGGCACAATTGCACTCATCTCACATGCTAGTAAAGTAATGCTCAAAATTCTCCAAGCTAGGCTTCAGCAATACGTGAACCGTGAACTTCCTGATGCTCAAGCTGGTTTTAGAAAAGGCAGAGGAACCAGAGATCAAATTGCCAACACCTGCTGGATCATAGAAAAAGCAAGAAAGTTCCAGAAAAAAATCTATTTCTGCTTTATTGATTACACCAAAGCCTTTGACTGTGTGGATCACAATAAACTGTGGAAAATTCTGAAAGAGATGGGAATACCAGACCACCTGACCTGCCTCTTGAGAAATTTGTATGCAGGTCAGGAAGCAACAGTTAGAACTGGACATGGAACAGCAGACTGGTTCCAAATCGGAAAAGGAGTTTGTCAAGGCTGTATATTGTCACCCTGTTTATTTAACTTACATGCAGAGTACATCATGAGAAACGCTGGACTGGAAGAAACACAAGCTGGAATCAAGACTGCCGCGAGAAATATCAATAACCTCAGATGTGCAGATAATACCACCCTTATGGCAGAAAGTGAAGAGGAACTACAAAGCCTCTTGATGAAAGTGAAGTGGAGAGTGAAAAAGTTGGCTTAAAGCTCAACATTCAGAAAACGAAGATCATGGCATCCGGTCCCACCACTTCATGGGAAATAGATGGGGAAACAGTGGAAACAGTGTCAGACTTTATTTTTCTGGGCTCCAAAATCACTGCAGATGGTGACTGCAGCCATGAAATTAAAAGACACTTACTCCTTGGAAGGAAAGTTATGACCAACCTAGATAGCATATTCAAAAGCAGAGACGTTACTTTGCCAACAAAATAGTCAAGGCTATGGTTTTCCCTGTGGTCATGTATGGATGTGAGAGTTGGACTGTGAAGAAGGCTGAGCGCCGAAGAATTGATGCTTTTGAACTGTGATGTTGGAGAGTCCCTTGGACTGCAAGGAGATCCACCCAGTCCATTCTGAAGGAGATCAGCCCTGGGATTTCTTTGGAAGGAATGATGCTAAAGCTGAAACTCCAGTACTTTGGCCACCTCATGTGAAGAGTTGACTCATTGGAAAAGACTCTGATGCTGGGACGGATTGGGGGCAGGAGGAGAAGCGGACGACAGAGGATGAGATGGCTGGCTGGCATCACTGACTCGATGGACGTGAGTCTGAGTGAACTCCAGGAGTTGGTGATGGACAGGGAGGCCTGGCGTGTTGCGATTCTTGGGGTCGCAAAGAATGGACACGACTGAGTGACTGATCTGATCTGATCTGATCTGAAGGTTGTTAAATGTATATAGATTCAGGATTCTTATAACCTCCAGATGCACTGTGCCTTATGTCAGTATGATTATTTTTATCCCTAAAAAGTCATTTTTACCATAAAGTCCATTTCATCTGATATTTATATATATATCAGCTTTCTTTGCTCTTAGCATTTTCTTGGTATATCTTTCTCCATCCCTTATTTTTCTCCCATAGTATTTTGGATATATTTTTTCTTTTTATAGCATATAGCTAGATTTTGTTTTGTTAATTCAGTTAAATACATTTGCTTTTTAGTGGGTGAATTTAATAGAGTCCTTTTATTGTGACTTGTTGACATAGTTGGATTAATTTCAGCTATTTGTTTCAGTGATGACCTTTAAGTTTTTAACATGCTTAATTGGGCTGCTGAAGTGTAAAGTTTTTTTACCTTCTCTCAAACAGTATAAGAACTGTTAAGAATGCTTTAATTCTGATTTCTCCATTCTCTGTGATTTTGTTGGCTAATATTTTATTTCCAACTTGTTTTTAACCAACTTTATTAAGTAGTCATTATTACCATAATCAGTGCTAATATTTTAGAGTTCATGCTTGTTCATATTTACCTATATGTTTATTGATTCCTTTGCCTACTTTTTCCTTCTGGAGATCAATTTCTCGAATTATTCTTTCATCAGATGTTGACCTGGTAAGCTTTTTTAGATTTTCCTGAAACTGTCATCCTTTTGCTTTCCTTGAATGATACTGTATCTAGTTATCCTTCTGGTATCTGTTGTTATTGATGGAAAATCTATTGCCAATGTAACAGTTTTTCCTTCTGTAGGCAATCAGTTTTCCCTTGATTGTTTTAAGGTTTTTCAGTTGTATTTAATTATTAGCCATTTTTACCATTATATATCCAGGGAATTTATTTTAATTTATCCTGTTTGGCTCTCAATATGCTACTTCAACCTTTAGATTTCAGTTGTGGAAATTTCCTGATTTATTGTCATTTCCTGGTTTGTTGGCTTTCCCCTATACTTTTCTCTTCTCCCTAATCTTTTATCAGGATTATATTGGACCATGTGTTTCTAACATCTCTTAACTGTTATTTCATATTTTTCATCTCTTCATCTCTCGTGCTTCTTTCTGAATGACTTCTTCCACTTTATTTTCAGATGAATTGATTTTCCAGTAGTGTCTGGTGTGTTTATTACATCCATAAAGTTGCAATTTAAATGGCTATATTTTTCATTTCTAGGGGCTTTCTTTTTGCTTCAGTGACATCCAAAAGTTTTGATATGTATTACTTTAGTGTTCATTCAAAATATTTAAAAATTTTAATTATGACTTGGTTCATTATTTATATTTAAGTGTATTTCCTTTGTGTGTGTGTGTGTGTGTAGCAGATTTTTATTAAAGTAAGAAAAGGGACAGAGAAAGCTTCTGATATAGACATCAGAAGGGGGATGGAGAATGCCCCCCTCACTAGTGTTAGCAAGGGAGTTATATATTTTTTAATTAGTTATTACAATAAATCGAAAGAATGTCTGGAGGTTGTAAAGATCTAACTAGACCCACTCCCATAATTTACATTTTAAGATAACGGGATTAGCCAGAAGGTTTTCAGGAAGGAGAAACTGTCCTTAAGCAGGATACATTGTTGTTATATAATCCTTGGTGGTTTAATCACTAAGTAGAGTGTCCCACTTTTATAACCCCATGGACTGTAGCCCGCCAGGCTCCTCTGTCCATGGGATTTTCCAGAGAAGAGTACTGGAGTGGATTGCCATTTCCTTCTCCAGTGCATCTTCCTGACCCAGGAATCGAACCCCGGTCTCCTGCATTTCAGGCAGATGCTTTACCTACTGAGCTGAGCAAAGCCCATATAATTCTGAGTACAGAGTTTAAACTGAGTTGTTTGTTGTGTAACCATCAGTTCCGGGCTTAAAGGAAAAAATGTTTTATTTGACTGAGACTAAGGAATGTAGAGAAAAAAAGATGTTTGTCCTTTCCTCCTCCTTGAGAATTCCAGACCCCTATCTCCTCCTTGAGAGCCCCAGACCCCTTTCTCTTCCTCGGGGACCCTGGACTTCTTATCAACCTGCCTAGGAATTGACTCTCTCATTCCCCCCTTTTCTTATAGGAGAATTATGTTGCCAAGGGAAAGGGGTGTTGTTTTCATTCCATAACTACTTCCTGCTGAGATGGGACACTGTCCCTAAATTGTTGAGGCAACATATTCTCCTAACCCTCATATTGAGGGTCTCTGATCCAGAGGCCCCAAGTAATAGTTGGAAGAGGTTGTGGCACTCGTAGGAGCTTGGACAACCATTTTTAACCTAAAAGCTTTCAGATGGTTAGAAACAAACCCCATTTTACAGTTACAGATGTAAGGCAAAATAGTCATTAAACCGAGTTAAAATCTAATCAAAATTAAAAGTTACATTATGTCCATAGTTACATCAATCCATCTTAGCATTGTTAGATGTCATCACAGAGTTGAAGAAAGTCCTTTTCCTTGAAGCGGAGAAACCCACGTGGGAAGTCTTCAGTTGAAGAGGAGGGGAGTGCTCTGCAGACCCAGAAATTAGATGGATTGTGGAATGCAGCATAGGAATGAGTCCAGGACAGGAAGGCGCTGTCTTAAGGGTCAAATGGCAGACTCAGGACTTTGAGAGTCAGCAGAAGCAAGCCCACCTAGAGTCTCAGGCTCATCTTGGTTCCTGGCTCAAACAGCGGCTTGTTTAACTCAAAGGCTGGGTCAGGAGTTAACCTCCCGGTAATGTCTGTTGAAAAGCTAAAAGCTGAGTCACATAGTTAAATTTTAAGGCTTCAGGATCTATGACAGTCAGTTCAGTTCAGTTGCTTAGTTGTGTCCAACTCTTCGAGACCCCGTGGACCGCAGCACGCCAGGCCTCTGTGTCCATCACCAACTCCCGGAGTTCACCCAAACCCATGACCATCGAGTTGGTGATGCCATCCAACCATCTCATCCTCTTTGTCGTCCCCTTCTCCTCCTGCCCTCAATCTTTCCCAGCATCAGAGTCTTTTGAAATGAGTCAGCTCTTCACATCACGTGGCCAAAGTGTTGGAGTTTCAGCTTCAACATCAGTCCTTCCATTGAACACCCAGGACTGATCTCCTTTAGGATGGACTGGTTGGATCTCCTTCCAGTCCAAGGGACTCTCAAAAGTCTTCTCCAACACCACATTTCAAAAGCATCAATTCTTCTGCACTCAGCTTTCTTTGTAGTCCAACACTCACATCCATCCATGACTACTGGAAAAATCATAGCCTTGACTAGATGGACCTTTGTTGGCAAGGTAATGTCTCTGCTTTTCAATATGCTATCTCGGTTGGTCATAACTTTCCTTCCAAGGAGCAAGCATCTTTTAATTTCATGGCTGCAATCACCATCTACAGTGATTTTGGAGCCCCCAAAAATAAAGTCAGCCACTGTTTCCACTCTTTCCCCATCTATTTTCCATGAAGTAATGAGACCGGATGCCATGATCTTTGTTTTTTGAATGTTGAGCTTTAAGCCAACTTTTTAACTCTCCTCTTTCACTTTCATCAAGAGGCTCTTTAGTTCTTCTTCGCTTTCTGCCATAAGGGTGGTATCATCTGCATATCTGAGGTTATTGATATTTCTCCTGGCAATCTTGATTCCAGCTTGTGCTTCTTCCAGCCCAGCGTTTCTCATGATGTACTCTGCATATAAGTTAAATAAGCAGGGTGACAGTATACACCCCTGATGTACTCCTTTTCCTATTTGAAACCAGTCTGTTGTTCCATGTCCAGTTCTAACTGTTGGTTCCTGACCTACATACAGGTTTCTCAAAAGGCAGGTCAGGTGGTCTGGTATTCCGATCTCTTTCAGGATTTTCCACAGTTTATTGTGATCCACACAGTCAGTCTTTGGCATAGTCAATAAAGCAGAAATAGATGTTTTTCTGGAACTCTCTTTTTCGATGACAGTATCATGCTTTTTCTATGACAATATCTGTGCACAAAAACAGTCTGTCATAGAGAGTCCCTTCTTTTGGGGCGGGGCGGGGAGTTGCAATTTGAGCCCTGATTAAAGCTATGGGTAGAACTGTAAACTGACTGTCTTGTGTTTCCTGAGTTAGCTTACATGGATGTCTTTTAATAATGTCATTAGCCTTTTAAACTTTTTTCTGAAGAAAAAAGTCTCCAGGAATAGTGTAAGTGATATTCTATTCCTAGAGCTTTTGATACCACTTGAGTTACAGCAGCTTTAAAGGTGGAGCATTGTTGCTCTGAACTTTAGAATTTAAGATCCCACTTATATCATGAGAAGTCAGTACAGTAAGATTTTGCCCATTCATTAACCTTGGGCTTTAGTGGATACTGCTTTTGATGTGAAAATAGGTGAGTGTCTTGAGCTTGTTAATGACAAGAACAGCATTTTGTGCTTGACCCACAGCTTTTCCATCAGCCCACACTTTAGGATTTACAGTTTGTTCCATTAAAAAGAAATGGTTCCATATTCATGAAAACAGAGGCCTGGACCTTGTTTAGTATATCCCTCCCTAGAAGGGGTGAGGGAGACTCTGGTATGATTAGAAACTCGTGAGAAAACAGCACAGAGTCCCAGTTGCCACTTAAAAGATGACTGACATAATAATGTTTGGCTCATCCAGACAGTCCCATTACAGTACTGGATCAGGAGGAAAGCGGACCAGGGGCTTCAGTGAGCACAGAGAAAGTTGCCCCAGTGTCCTAAAGAAGCCAACTGATTGGCCCTCCACAGTTATTAATACCTGGAGTTCCTTAGGTGTAATTAGGATGGGAGCTTGTGTGGGGACCCCTGGGCACCTTCAGTCCAGATTATCTTGCAATTCTGACCTTTGGGGCCTACACTTCAGAGGGCAGTCTCGTCTCCAGTGTGGTCCTTTGCAGACTGGACCTGGAGCCGGGGGCAGCTTAGATGCCTGAGGGAAATCCCTCTTGCGATGCCCCTCCTTTCCACAGTAATAACAAGTCTGTCCCTTTTCACCTGGGTCCCTCTGGGCATTTTTCTCAGGCTGTTTCTAACAGCAGGTCTAACAGCCATTGTTGGGGCTTCAGTCTTTTGCCTGCTTCTTTTTTGCCTCGATTTTTCCTCCTCATATTCTCTATCATAATATACCGTCTGAGCCAGCTGCAACAGTTTTTCTAAAGACTGATTTGGTGCAAATGCTTGTTTTTGTAACTTACGGCAGATATCTGGAGGTGACTGAGTGAGAAGTCTATCTTCCTCCTCCTGCACTTTCAAGATCAACATCAGTAAACCCGTGGAGAGCCTCCCTTAGTCTATCTAGGAATTTACCAGGAGTTTCCTTCTCTTCCTGTTCTATGTCAGCCAACTTAGCATAAAGTGTTAGCATGTGCTCACTTGAGTCCTACAAGAATACATTCAGCAAAGTTGCTCTGTTATTGGAACCACTTGGCTCCCAGTAGGAAGGAGGGCTATTTCATGTTCCCTCTTTCCCCTGGTCTCACCCTGAAGCCATTCATCTCCAGAATTGTAGCTTCCCCCAAAGCTAGAGCGCTCGTGTCAGGAGTCAGTGTCTGTCCCAAGACATAAATTAAATCTCTCCAAGTAAGCTCATAAAGTAAAGTTAGTCCCGTAAAGGCTTCTATGTACATTTTGGATCCTCTAAATAGTCTCGACTGCAATTGGGACTGTTTGAAATTCTATCAAGACTGAGGCAACCCCTCCTAGAAGGGTGCCCTGATTCTCAACCTGTTCCATTGGGAGCCCCAGGTAAAGGGGCAAAGTAAGAGAACAGGAGGCAGCTGAAGGTTTCACACTCAAATCTGCACTCTTAGGACATAAGTCTGGCATGTCTTTCAGAGAGATAAAGAGCAACACATATGGCACTTCTATCCATTTCACTTATTTTCTACAGAACTGGTCTAGTTGTAACACAGTAATAATTGAGATCCTTCAGCAGGTCAGCAGCATTTCCTGTCTTCCAAAGAATACTGTGGCCATTCAGTATCACAGAAGAAGATCAGGTGTGTCTTTTTAAATTTTGGGGATTGAACTTGTCCCAGTTTTTTTAAATACATTTTAAAGAAGTGGTTCTGAAACTGCTAGCTCCCATCTGTAAGAAAAAAGCAGCATCCACAGCCGTGGTTTTTTTTCCACCAGAAGCATCCTTCCCTGCTCTAGATGGGGATGTAGACGGACTCTCCACTGAAACTTTCCTTCCCTGGTTGAACTTAGTCGGTCCCTTACCGACGCAGGCGTCTTACTCATCCCTTCAGTTTCTACCACTAAGGTCGGGTGGAGATGGCACCAGGGGTAGACCTGATGGCATCCCAGATTGACTTACTTCCATGCCACCAAGACCTTTGTTTGATTTGCCCTTTGCTCTGATGCCACCCAGAGTGTAACAGAGTAGCTTTCCTGGAATGTTTCCCAAGCTAGTACTACTAGGGGAAGCATCCATCTTATGTGTGCGTATGTTCATTCCTGAGTACAGTCCTGACTGCAGTAGAAGTGGCGAGTCATAAAGGGACGAACAGCAACCAAGATGTCCCTCCTGAGTGTCACCACACCAGTATATGTGATAGCAAAAGAGATGGTGGAGGGTTAGCCAGTGAAGAAAAAGTGATTTTTGTTCTTGAGCTATTAGGGCCAATCCTTCCAGTTCATTTCCACAGATTCCACATAAGGAATATCCAAGGAGTTGAGACAAAAGCCATCAGAGAGCCTCCTCTGGTCCATTAAGAGCTAGTGCTACCAAAGGAAGAAGCCCATTGCATTTCCAATCTGACCAGATCCTTCAGTTCCCATTCTGTGTACTAAAAAACCTCATGGTCAACAGCAGGGCTTCTATGCACATAGATAGGAGACACAGCCATGACAAAGACTCACTTTCAGGTCGCTGGACCCTGAGGCAGGCAGCCAAGAGAGTAACCTCTAGCCTGAGAGACGTTCCTGGAGCTAGAGCTCTACCTCGCTCTCAAACATGCTCCTGTAACTTTCTGCTCCTAGCAAGGCTAGGTGCTTCCGTACATGGGATCTAAGTAAAAGTACATAGTAACAGCATGGATCACAGTTCCCCTGAAAGTCTATGATCTGACAAATTAGGTTAGTAGTTGCAATTCCCCACGCAATTACAAAATAGTCAGCGACCAGGAAAAGATGACTGAGAAAGGAAAGTTCGGTCCACATGCTTTGCCCATTTCTGGTCACTCCCCTTGCAGGGACCTTGAATTTCTCTTGGCATTGGCAGGTCGGTATAAACTCCCGACAAAGCTCCCCTTTTGGGGGTTGCCTTCAGTCATTACAAAGTCATTACGAACGCACCGCACAGGACATGTCATTCATTCACACAAATACACCATAGAGTTAGTAAAGTAAATCAGAAAACTTGCATACTGAGAAAGCAGAGAGGCTAGAACTCTGAGTGTTCTTACCTTGTTCTGAACATCCCGGACAAGCCCCCAAGATGATAGCTTACGTTGAACGCTGTTGGATTCGTGATCTCTGAAGAAGAAGATTTAGCTTTGGGACCAGGGACCAGGCTTGATCATTCAAGAGCCTTTGTGTAGCAGAGTTTTATTAAAGTAAGAAGAGGGACAGAGAAAACTTCCTACATAGACATCAGAAGGGGGATGGAGAATGTCGCTTAAGTGTATTTCTCAATTTCCAAATGCAACAGAAAGTTCATAGTTATGTTTTTGTTAGTAACATCTATCTTGTGGTTAGATAAATACTTTTATAATTTCAGTCATTTGAAAATAATTGAGACTTTCTGTTAGTGTATGATCAGTTTTTATAAGTGTTCACATGTGCCTGAAAAGAACATGTATTCTACGTTCTGATTATGAGCCTGTCTGCCTTTCCCTTTCTTCCTCCTTTCTGCCCCTCTCTTTCCTCTGGATATGAAATTTTATGATGACATTTGTTTTCTCTTAGTGAATTAAATGTATTATTCCATTCTGCCTTCTGTTGTTGCTGTTAAGAATCTGGCTATCAAGTGATCACTCTTTTGAAAATAATCTGTGTCCCTCAATCTCTGCCTATTTTTTTTATATTGTATGTCTTATCCCTACAAGGCAGCCAGGGTTGGGGGTTGCCAAGCTGCAGCTGGGTCAAAGGACCTTCCTCCCTCAAGGGTGGGTCTGCCCCCTTGGGGGCTGGTTTTCAGGCAGACCATCATGGGCACCGGTGGAAGGCTGCTGGGGCACAGGCGGCAGGCTTGGGTGAGGGCGTCACACTGGTAGAGCTCTAGAGGTAACACGGCATGTTGTTCTGTACCACCAGGGACTCTTCCATGGGACCATACCATTTCAGCACACAGCTGTTCTTGTCAATGAGGAACTTGGTGAAGTTCCATTTGATGGCATTTCCCAGCGTCCTCCTCCCCTTGGGCTGAATTTTCATGCACTTCCACAGAGGGTGGGCATCATCCCCATTCACACAGATCTCGCTGAACTTAACCAAATTTGATGCTGTAGCCATGGCGAACTTTTTGATCTCAGCATTGCTCCCTGGCTCCTGCCTCCTGAACTGGTTGCAAGGGAAGGGCAGAATCTGTAAACTACACTCTGCGCATTGGCCGTTCATGAGTGTAATTTACATCCGTCTTGCCTCTTTGCAAGGTCACACTGGTGACTATGCATACTTAGCCTGGTGCTTATCCAGGTTAACCACGCTCTCGTCAATGTTCTTGACTGAGAATTCCTACATGGATTGTACCCAGTGCCAGATGTCACAGGACACATACATGGTGCTGACCAGGAGCAGGCAGGGCCCCACAGAGTAGTGCCAGCTTTAGCAGGTGGCACAGACAGCTCCCAACTGTCTACTTTTAAGAATTTCTGTTTTTATGATTTTTTTTTTTTACTTTCCCATGATGATGTATTTAGGTGAAGATTAAAAAAAAAAAATTCCTGCTTGGAGTTTGTTGAATTTATTCAATCTGGATTTGTGTCTTTCATCTGTTCTAGAACATTTATAGCTATTATAGCTTGAAATATTGTCTCCGCCTGTTTCTTTTTCCTATCTTTTTGAGACTCTAAAGAAACATATGTTAGACCTTCTTATCCAGTAGTCTTTCACATTTCTTTACCTGTTTTCCATATTTCCCCTATATATGCCACTTCTGTTGAAACCTCAATAGTTTTGTGTAGCATGTCTTCTGGTTTACTTGTTTTCCCTTCTACTCTGTCTAATCTGCTATTGAATCTGTCCATTAAATACTCAGTTATGAATTTATAGTTCTAAGTTTTAGAAGTTTTATTTGTGTCTTGTCAAAGTTTGATTTATTCCTTTCTAAAATTTCCTATTTGCTGCAGAAATTTTAAAGGATGTCTTTTATTTAAAACTAGTATACGTATTTTAAAATACATATTTTTACAATTCCAGGTCTTTTTCTGCCAATTTGCATCAGTGGTACCTTGTTTCCTTATAAGCTTGGTGGTTGTTTTACTGTACTAGTCATTATTATTAAAAATTATTTGTAGCAGATTTGAGTTCTCTTCTGCCAGGTGCCTAGAGGTAATTAACGATATGGAACCATGGCAAATCAAGTTCACAACTTGAGATTTCTTAGTCTGCCCAAGAGATGTGAGTCTAGATTGTAAACCATGTGGAAGCAGATTGTGACTTCAGTTTTTTGGGGTCAGCTTTTTCTTTTCCTTTTTCCTTTTCCTTCCCTTGCCCTGTGCTCCCCACATAGCTGTTGCACTGAGTATTGCCAGGGCAGTCTTTCTAATTCACCTTTAAGCTAGGAATTCAAAAGACTAAACTCTCAGGAAAATGTGGGGAGAGTTCCCACTTTGGGTGGCTCTAGACTTTGACTTTATTCTCCTTTCCCCACAGGGCTGCCAAAACCAAAACCCAAGTTGAATGAATCAATGAATGCTGCAGGGTTGAGTGGCTTTCATACTCTGGTTCTGTTTTGTCCCTTCCTTAGCTTTTGGTTTTGTAGTTCCTAAACATTTTGTTGCTTTTTTGATGCTTTTAGTGAATGTATTTTTATATTCAGGTTTTTTTGTTTTCAGAGTGGTTTGATCTGAATAATCTAACTCACTATTATTGGAAATGATTTGGCCATTGATTTTTTCAAAAAAATACTGCCTAGTACCTTACTAAACTATTTTATTGTTTATAAAAGATTTTCAGTTTATTCTTTAGTTTATACAGTCAAAATACATGCAAAGAAAGATACATATTTTCTTTTATAGTGGTATAGTAGGTAATTTGTTTTTGACAGGAATCCTTTTGATGTTTCATGATTATACATGATGATGGCATTTGATGTGTATGTGTCTTTTATCTATTTTTATATGTGTTTATATTACATATGTTTATGTCAAGTAAATATGTTAGAGTAGCATTAAGTGTGCATATATAAATTTCATTTTCACCAAGGGCATCTAAAAGAAATAAATGCAAATCAAAACCACTATGAGGTACCATTTCACACCAGTCAGAATGGCTGCGATCCAAAAGACTACAAAGAATAAATGCTGGAGAGGGTGTGGAGAAAAGGGAACCCTCTTACACTGTTGGTGGGAATGCAAACTAGTACAACCACTATGGAGAACAGGGTGGAGATTCCTTAAAAAACTGGAAATAGAACTGCCTTATGATCCAGCAATCCCACTGCTGGGCATACACACTGAGGAAACCAGAAGGGAAAGAGACACGTGTACCCCAATGTTCATCGCAGCACTGTTTATAATAGCCAGGACATGGAAGCAACCTAGATGTCCATCAGCAGATGAATGGATAAGAAAGCTGTGGTACATATACACAATGGAGTATTACTCAGCCATTAAAAAGAAAACATTTGAATCAGTTCTAATGAGGTGGATGAAACTGGAGCCTATTATACAGAGTGAAGTAAGCCAGAAAGAAAAACACCAATACAGTATACTGACGCATATATATGGAATTTAGAAAGATGGTAACAATAACCCTGTGTACGAGACAGCAAAAGAGACACTGATGTATAGAACAGTCTTATGGACTCTATGGGAGAGGGAGAGGGTGAGAAGATTTGGGAGAATGGCATTGAAACATGTAAAATACCATGCATGAAACGAGAGGCCAGTCCAGGTTCGATGCACAATACTGGATGCTTGGGGCTAGTGCACTGGGACTACCCAGAAGTCTGGGAAGTTTACCCCAGAGGGATGGTATGGGGAGGGAGGAGGGAGGAGGGTTCAGGATGGGGAACACATGTATACCTGTGGCTGATTCATTTTGATAATTGGTAAAACCAATACAATTATGTAAAGTTTAAAAATAAAATAAAATTAAAAAAAAATTTATGGTGAATTGTATGCCTTTTTGCCATCTACCTAGATGACTGTGTGATAATCCTACTGTGACCTCATTTGGCAAATTATATTTGTATATTACCCAATAGTGAATCATCTTTACATATCTGTAATGATTTTTTTAGCCAGTGTATTAGTTATCTGTTGCTGTCTGACAAGTTACCATTAACTTAGCTGCTTAAAGCAATGCACATTTTCTATTTCAGTATCTATGGTTCAGGATTCCACACATGACTCAGTGGGTCCTCTGTATCACTGCAGTGCTGCTGCTGATGCTGCTAAGTTGCTTCAGTCATGTCCGACTCTGTGCAACCCCATAGACGGCAGCCCACCAGGCTTCTCCATCCCTGGGATTCTCCAGGCAAGAATACTGGAGTGGGTTGCCATTTCCTTCTCCAGTATCACTGCAATAGCTGACTTCTAACCTGAGGCTTGACTGGGGAAGGGTATCTTTCTAATAAGCTCATGGGGGTCCAATGTTTTTTGCAGAATTCAGTCTTTTGCAGGTTGGCACATTAGGGGCTTCATTTTCTTGCTGGCTGGAGCCTGCTCTCAGTTTCTTGCCATGTGTTCATCTCCATAAATATCTCCCAACATGGCAGCTTGGTTTTTCAAAGCCAGTGAGAGAGAGAGCAAGTTCTCAGCAAAACAGACATTACGGTGTCAGGTAGTGCAGTGATATGTACGTGTTCACATGCATCCTGTTACCTTTCCTGTGTTGGTTAGAAGTAAGTCATATCTTACTTAAGGGGATGTGTCTGATTTTGGTCTAGACATTATGAATTGTCTGCAAGTAACAGGAAATGGTATATATAAGATAGATGTTTATTTCTCTTTCACCTAAACACGATCTTCAGATCAGCAGGGCCGGTATGGCAGCCCTGCTTCAGGTGGACACGGTGGGTCTTGAGTTCGTTCTAGTCACACTAAGATTCCTGCCCTAAGGAATAACCCTTTCTTCATCATTTTAAATGACCGGATCTGCATCCCAGGGAGCAGAGTGGAAGAAGGGACATAGAAGAGGAAGCCAGTGACGATTAAGTCTTTTAAGGAAGACCTGAAATCTGGCAAATGATGTTTCTGCTTATATCTTGTTGGCCAAAATGTAGTCTTTTTTACTTGTATTTCATTTGCCCAGCAAAAGTTTGGCTGCTGTGGAAGAATGGGAGAACAGATCATGAGGAATCACTAGCAATTTCTACCATAACTAGTTTTAAGCTAAACAAACAAACAATCAAAAAACTTTTTGCTCTGGGATGTTGTTGTTTGGTTGCTAAGTCATGTCTGACTCTTGGTGACCCCACAGACTATAGCCCGCCAGGCTCCTCTGTCCATGGGATTTCGCAGGCAAGAATACTGGAGTGGGTTGCCGTTTTCTTCTCTAGGGGATCTTCCCGATCTTTCCTTCTCCAGGGATTGAACTCACGTCTTCTGCATTAGCAGGCAGATTGTTTACCACTGAGCCACCAGGGAAGCCCTGCTCTGGGATTGTTGTTGATCAGTCATCCAGTTGTGTCTGACTCTTTGCGACCCCATGGACTGCAGCACACCAGGCCTCCCAGTTTCTCACCATCTCCCAAAGTTTGTCCAAGTTCATGTCCATTGGATTGGTGATGCCATCCAGCCATCTCATCCTCTGACACTCTCTTCTCCTCCTGCCCTCAATCTCTCCCAGCATCTGGGGCTTTTCCAATGAGTTGGCTGTTCTCATCAGATAACCAAAATACTGGAGCTTCAGCATCAGTCCTTCCACCAAGTATTCAGGTTGATTTCCCTTAAGATTGACTGGTTTGATCTCATTGCTGTCCAAGGGACTCTCAGGAGTCTTCTCCAGCACCACATTTGAAGGTATCAATTCTTTAGCATTCTGCCTTCTTTACAGCTCTCACAACCACACGTGACCACTGAGAAGACCATAGCGTTGATTATACAGACCTTTGTCGGCAGAGTGATGTCTCTTGCTTTTCAACACACTGTCTAGGTTTGTCATAGCTTTCCTGCTAAGAAGCAATCATCTTCTGATTTCATGACTGCAGTCACCATCCACAGTGGTTTTAGAGCCCAAGAAGAGAAAATCTGTCACTAATTCCACCTTTTCTCCTTCTGGACCAGATGCCGTAATCTTAGTTTTTTTAATATTTAGTTTTAGACAGGCTCTTTCACTCTCTTTCACCCTCATCAAGAGACTTTAGTTCCTCTTCGCTTTCTGCCATTAGAGTGGCATCATCCCGCATATCTGAGGTTGTTGATGTTTCTCCCACCTATCTTGATTTCAGCTTGTTACTCATCCAGCCCAGCATTTCTCATATGTGCCTGGTGTAGTAGGTTAAACAAACATGGTGACCACAGACAACCCTGTCATACTGCTTTCTCAGTCTTGAGCCATCAGTTGTTCCACACAGGGTTCTAACTGTTGCTTCTTGACCTGCATACAGGTTTCTCAGGAGACAGATAAAATGGTCTGGTATTCCCATCTCTTTAAGAACTTTCCACAGTTTGTTATGATCCACACAGTCAAAGGCTTTAGTGTAGTTGATGAAACAGAGGTAGATGTTTTTCTGGAATTCCCTTGTTTTCTCTGTGATCCAGCAAATGCTGGCAATTTGATCTCTGGTTCCTCTTCCTTTTTAAAACCCAGTTTGGACATCTGGAAGTTCTTAGTTCACATAATGCTGAAGCCTAGCATGCAAGGTTTTAAGCGTGACCTTACTCACATGGGAGATGAGTGCAATTGTCCAATGGTTGTCACATTCTTTAATATTACTCATCTTGGGATTGGTATGAGAATTGACCTTTTCCAACCCTGTGGCCACTGCTGGGTCTTCAAGATTTGCTGACATATTGAATGTAACACATTGATGGCATCATCCTTTAGGGTTTTGAATAGTTCTACTGGAATTCCATCACACCACTCACTTTATTAAAAGCAGTGCTTCCTAAGGCCCAGTTGATTTTCACATTCCAGAATGTCTGGCTCTGGGTGGCTGACCACATCATCATAGTAATCCAATTCATTAAGATCTTTTTTGTACAGTTCTTCTGTGTATTCTTTCCATCTCTTGTTGATCTTTTCAGTGTTTACTAGATCTCCACCATTTCTGTCCTTTATTGTGCCCATCTTTGGGCAAAATGTTCCCTTGATAGCTCCAAGTTTCCTCAAGAGATCTCTAGTCTTTGGCCTTCTGTTGTTTTCTTCTAGTTTTACGCACTGTTCATTGAAGAAGACCTTCTTGTCTCTCCATTGCTGTTCTTTGGAACTCTGCATTTAGTTGGGTGTACCTTTCCCTTTGGGCTTCCCTGATAGCTCAGTTGGTAAAGAATCTGCCTGCAATGCAGGAGACCCTGGTTCGATAGTCATTGGCAATATGGATCAGGTTGGGAAGATTCTCTGGAGGAGGGATAGGCAACCCACTCCAGTATTCTTGGGCTTTCCTGTGGCTCAACTGGTAAAAGAATCCGCCTGCATGGTGGGAGACCTGGATTTGATCCCTGGGTTGGGAATATACCCTGGAGAAGGGAAACGCTACCTACTCCAGTATTCTGGCCTGGAGAATTCCATGGGATTCCATGGAGTTGCAAAGAGACACGGCAGAGTGACTTTCATTCACCTTTCCCTTTCTCCCTTGTTCTTTACTTCTCTTCTTTCTTCAGCTATTTGTAAAGCCTCCTCAGATAGCCACTTTGCCTTCTTGCTTTTCTTTTTCTTTGGGATGTTGTTTTTCGCTGTCTCCTGTACTGTATTAAGGACCTTCGTTTCATAGTTCTTCAGGCACACTGTTAAGTAGATCTAATCCCTTGAGTCTATTTGTTACCTCCACCGCATATTCATAGGAAATTTGATTTAAGTAGTACCTGGCTGGCTTGCTGGTTTTCCCCCTTTCTTTGGTTTTCCCCTTTCTTTCTGAATTTTGCTATGAGAAGCTGATGATCAGCTCCAGGTCTTGTTTTTGCTGACTGTATACAGCTTCTCCATCTTCAGCTACAAAAAATATAATCAATTTGATTTTGGTATTGACCATTCAGTTATGTCCATGTGTAAAATCATCTCTTGTGTTGTTGAAAAAGAGTATTTGCTATGACCAGTGCATTCTCTTAACAGAATTTGGTTAGCTTTTGCCCTGCTTCATTTTGTTCTCCAAGGCCAGACTTGCCTGTTACTCAAGGTATCTCTTGACTTCCTACTTTTACATGCCAATCCCCAGTGAACATCTTTTTTGGTATTAGTTCTAGGACGTCTTCTAGGTCTTCATAGAACTGATCAAGTTCAGCTTCTTCAGCATCGGTAGTTGGGGCATAGACTTGAATTTCTGTGATGTTGAATGGCTTGCCTTGGAAGCAAACTGAGATTGCACCCAAGTACTGATTTCAGACTTTTTGTTGATTATGAGGGCTACTCCATTTCTTCTATGCAATTCTTGCCCACAGTAGTAGATATAATGGTCATCTGAGTTAAATTCTCCCATTGCCATCCATTTTAGTTCACTGATTCCTAAGATGTAGATGTTTATTCTTAGCATCTCTTGCTTGACCATGTCCAATTTACCTTGATTCATGGACCTAACATTTCGGGTTCCTGTGCAGTATGTTTCCACTTTGCTTCATTCTTTGAAGGCCCAGGTGCTTCATGCATTCTGGGGCTATTAGTAGTTGTCCTCCGCTCTTCCCCTGCAGCTTATTGTACACCTTCAGACTTGGGGGACTCATCTTTTGGTGTCATAGCTTTTTGTTCTTTTATACAGTTCATGAGCTTCTCATGCCAAGTATACAGGAGTGGTTTGCCATTCCCTCTTTCAGTGGATCATGTCTTGTTAGAACTCTTCACAATGACCCACCCATGGATGTCTCAGGTGGCCCTACACAGCATGGCTCATAGCTTTGTTGAATTACGAAAGCACCTTCACAGTGACAACCCAGTGATCTATGAATGGGGCCCTGGGATAGTTAAGTATTAAATTATTTTTTCTCCTTTAAAGATTTGAGAAATTATTAAAAATTCAGTTTC
Organism: Bos javanicus; assembly: GCF_032452875.1. Classification (NCBI taxonomy): domain Eukaryota; kingdom Metazoa; phylum Chordata; class Mammalia; order Artiodactyla; family Bovidae; genus Bos; species Bos javanicus. Next base: position 49,841,796 of record NC_083874.1, on the reverse strand, counting down.
TTTTCTGTAGAATGGGGAGGACTTGAAGAGCATAGTATGCCAGAGAGAACTGGACTAGCTTGGACCAAGTACAGTGTGGATATGAGGAAGGGTGGTTGTGGAAAAGGAGCCAGCAAGGAGCAGGTTCTTAAAGTATATTGTCTCTATTTTATCCTGCAACAACTCTTGCTGTCGGTTCAGTTCAGTCACTCAGTTGTGTCCGACTCTTTGCAACCACGTGAACTGCAGCACGCCAGGCTTCTCTGTTCATTACCGGCTCCCAGAGCTTGCTCAAACTCATTGAGTCGGTGATGCCATCCAACCATCTCATCCTCTGTTGTTGCCTTCTCCTGCCCTCAATCTGTCCCAACATCAAAGTCTTTTCCAATGAGTCAGTTCTTCGCATCAGGTGGCCAAATTGTTGGAGTTTCAGCTTCAGTCCTTCCAGTGAATATTCAGTACTGATTTCCTTTAGGATTGACTGTTTGGATCTCCAAGCAGTCCCAGGGACTCTCGAGTCTTCTTCAACACCACAGTTTAAAAGCATCAATTCTTCAGCACTCAGGTTTCTTTATGGTCCAACTCTCACATCCATACATGACTACTGGAAAAGCCATAGCTTTGACTAGACAGACTTGGTTGGCAAAGTAATGTCTCTGCTTTTTCATATGCCGTCTGGGTTTGTCATAGTTTTTCTTCCAAAGAGCAAGCGTCTTTTAATTTCATAGCTGCAGTCACCATCTGCAGTGATTTTTGGGCCTCCCAAAATATAGTCTGTCACTGTTTCCATTGTTTCCCCATCTATTTGCCATGCATGATGGGACCAGATGCCATGATCTTCATTTTTTGAATGTTGAGTTATAAGCCAGCTTTTTCACTCTCCTCTTTCACTTTCATCAAGAGGCTCTTTAGCTCCTGTTTGCTTTCTGCCATAAGCGTGGTGTCAACTGCACATCTGAAGTTATTGATATTTCTCCCGGCAATCTTGATTCCAGCTTGTACTTCACCCAGCCCAGCATTTCGCATGATGTACTCTGCATGTGCTATGGGTAATATTATTCTGGCTTTATAGAACAGGGTAATTGCTTAAGGACTCTGAAATGGTTTATGGGAGGACTCAAATTGAAGAAAGTAGGAAAAACCACTAGACCATTCAGGTATGACCTAAATCAAATCCCTTATGATTATTCAGTGGAAGTGACAAACATGTTTAAGGGATTAGATCTGATACACAGAGTGCCTGAAGAATTATGGACAGAGGTTCGTGACATTGTACAGGAGGCAGTGATCAAGACCATCCCCAAGAAAAAGAAATGCAGAAAGGCAAAATGGTTGTCTGAAGAGGCCTTACAAATAGCTGAGAAAAGAAGCTAAAGGCAAAGGAGAAAAGGAAAGATATACCCATTTGAATGCAGAGTTCCAAAGAATAGCAAGGAGAGATAAGAAAGTTTTCCTCGGTGATCAATGCAAAGAAATAGAATAAAACGGTAGAATGGGAAAGACTAGAGATCACTTCAAGAAGCTTAGAGATATCAAGGGAACATTTCTTGCAAAGATGGGCCCAATAAAGGACAGAAATGGCATGGACCTAACAGAAGCAGAAAATATTAAGAAGAGGTGGCAAGAATACACAGAAGAACAGTGCAAAAAAAAAGATCTTCATGACCGAGATAACCATGATGGTGTGATCACTCACCTATAGCCAGACATCCTGGAATGCAAAGTCAAGTGGGCCTTAGGAAGCATCACTGTGAATAAAGCTGATGGAGGTGATGGAGTTTCAGTTGAGCTATTTCAAATCCTAAAAGATGATGCTGTGAAAGTGCTGCACTCAATATGCCAGCAAATTTGGAAAACTCAACAGTGGCCACAAGACTGGAAAAGGTCAGTTTTTATTCCAATCCCAAAGAAGGGCAATACCAAAGAATTTTCAAACTAGTGCACAATTGCAGTCATCTCACACGCTAGCAAAGTAATGCTCAAAATTCTCCAAGTCAGGTTTCAACAGTACATGAACTGTGAACTTCCAGATGTTCAAGCTGTATTTAGAAAAGGCAGAAGAACCAGAGATCAATGGCCAACATCCATTGCATCATAGAAAAAACAATAGAGTTCCAGAAAAAACATATACTTCTGCTTTATTGACTATGCCAAAGCCTTTGACTGTGTGGATCACAACAAACTGTGGAAAATTCTGAAAGAGATGGAAATACCAGACCACCTTACCTGCCTCCTGAGAAATCTGTATTCAGGTCAAGAAGCAACAGTTAGAACTGGATGTGGAACAACAGACTGGTTCCAAATCAGGAAAGGAATATGTCAAGGCTGTATCTTGTCACCCTGCTTATTTAACTTATATGCAGAGTACATCATGTGAAATGCTGGGTTGGATGAAGCACAAGCTGGAATCAAGATTGCCAGGAGAAATATCAGTAACCTCAGATATGCAGATAATACCACTCTTATGGCAGACAGTGAAGAAGAACTAAAGAGCCTTTTGATGAAAGTGAAAGAGGAGAGTGAAAAAGTTGGTTTAAAACTCAACATTCAGAAAACTAAGAACATGGCATCTGGTCTTGTCACTTCATGGCAAATAGGTGGGGAAACAATGGAAACAGTGAGAGATTTTATTTTGGGGGGCTCCAAAATCACTGCAGATGGTGATTGCAGCCATGAAATTAAAAGACACTTGCTCCTTGGAAGAAAAGCTATGACCAACCTAGACAGCATATTAAAAAGCAGAGATATTACTGCTGTAGTCCATGGGATGACAGAGTCGGACACGACTGAGTAACTGAACTGAACACTTGAACCCAGAACTTGATGTTAAAGCCCGTGTTCATTCTTTAGTTTGAAGAGTTAACAGATTCCCATAAAGAGAGCCATGTTTCTAAGGGTCTTGAGTGTGATACTAGTCTTTTTATTCATCAGTTATGCAAGCTCTCAACTTTGATATTTTGAAGTTGCAGGCAATGACATGAGGATGTAATCATTTAGTTGCTAAGTTGTGTGTCACTCTTTGAGACCCCATGGACTGCAGCATGCCAGGCTTTCCTGTCCACCATCTCATGGAGCTTGCTCAAATCATGTCCATTGAGTTGGCGTTGCCATCCATCTTTTTTTTTTTTTTGGAGTTTTCTTTTCTTTTTTTTTAAATATACATTTATTTATTTTAATTGGAGGCTAATTACTTTACAATATTGTATTGGTTTTGCCATACATCAACATGAATCTACCATGGGTGTACACATGTTCCCCATCCTGAACCCCCTCCCACCTCCCTCCCCATACCATCCCTCTGGGTCATCCCAGTGCACCAGCCCTGAGTATCCTGTATCATGCATCGAACCTGGACTGACGATTCGTTTAGTATATGATATTATACATGTTTCAATGCCATTCTCCCAAATCATCCCACCCTCACCCTCTCCCACAGAGTACATAAGACTGTTCTATACATCTGTGGCTCTTTTGCTGTCTTGCATACAAGGTTATCGTTACCATCTTTCTAAATTCCATATATATGCGTTAGTATACTGTATTGGTGTTTTTCTTTCTGGCTTCACTCTGTATAATAGGCTCCAGTTTCATCCACCTCATTAGAACTGATTCAAATATATTCTTTTTAATGGCTGAGTAATACTCCATTGCGTATATGTACCACAGCTTTCTTATCCATTCATCTGTTGATGGACATCTAGATTGCATCCATGTCCTGTAGTAAACAGTGCTGCAGTGAACATTGGGGTACACGTGTCTCTTTAAATTCTCGGTGTGTATGCCCAGCAGTGGAATTGCTGGGTCATATGGCACTTCTATTTCCAGTTTTTTAAGGAGTCTCCACACTGTTCTCCATAGTGGCTGAACTAGTTTGCATTCCCACCAACAGTGTAAGAGGGTTCCTTTTTCTCCACACCCTCTCCAGCATTTATTGCTTGTAGACTTTTGGAATAGACTTCCAAAAGTAGACTTCGGAATAGCAGCCATTCTGACTGGCGTGAAATGGTACCTCATTGTGGTTTTCATTTGCATTTCTCTGATAATGAGTGATGTTGACCATCTTTTCATGTGTTTGTTAGCCATCTGTATGTCTTCTTTGGAGAAATGTCTGTTTAGTTCTTTGGCCCATTTTTTGATTGGGTCATTTATTTTTCTGGAATTGAGCTGCAGGAGTTGCTTGTATATTTTTGAGATTAGTTGTTTGTCAGTTGCTTCATTTGCTATTATTTTCTCCCATTCTGAAGGCTGTCTTTTCACCTTGCTTATAGTTTCCTTTGTTGTGCAGAAGCTTTTAATTTTGATTAGGTCCCATTTGTTTATTTTTGCTTTTATTTCCATTACTCTGGGAGGTGGGTCATAGAGGATCCTGCTGTGATTTATGTCAGAGAGTGTTTTGCCTATGTTCTCCTCTAGGAGTTTTATAGTTTCTGGTCTTATGTTTAGATCTTTAATCCATTTTGAGTTTATTTTTGTGTAGGTTGTTAGAAAGTGTTCTAGTTTCATTCTTTTACAAGTGGTTGACCAGTTTTCCCAGCACCACTTGTTAAAGATATTGTCTTTTCTCCATTGTATATTCTTGCCTCCTTTGTCAAAGGTAAGGTGTCCATAGGTGCATGGATTTATCTCTGGGCTTTCTATTTTGTTCCATTGATCTATATTTCTGTCTTTGTGCCAGTATCATACTATCTTGATGACTGTGGCTTTGTAGTAGAGCCTGAAGTCAGGCAGGTTGATTCCTCCAGTTCCAGTCTTCTTTCTCAAGATTGCTTTGGCTATTTGAGGTTTTTTGTATTTCCATACAAATTGTGAAATTATTTATTCTAGCTCTGTGAAAAAATACCTTTGGTAGCTTTATAGGGATTGCATTGGTAGATTGCTTTGGGTAGTATACTCATTTTCACTGTATTGATTCTTCCGATCCATGAACACAGTATATTTCTCCATCTATTAGTGTCCTCTTTGATTTCTGTCACCAATGTTTTATAGTTTTCTACGTATAGGTCTTTTGTTTCTTTAGGTAGATATATTCTTAAGTATTTTATTCTTTTCATTGCAATGGTGAATGGAATTGTTTCTTTAATTTCTCTTTCTGTTTTCTCAGTATTAGTGTATAGGAATGCAAGGGATTTCTTTGTGTTGATTTTATATCCTGCAACTTTACTATATTCATTGATTAGCTCTAGTAGTTTTCTAGTGGAGTCTTTAGGGTTTTCTTTGTAGAGGATCATGCCATCTGCAAACAGTGAGAGTTTTACTTCTTTTCCAGTTTGGATTCCTTCCATCCAACCATCTTATCCTCTGTCTTCCCCTTCTCCTGACCTCAATCTTTCCCAGCATCAGGGTCTTTCCCAGTGGACCGGCTCTTCCCATCAGGTGGCCAAAGTTTTGGAGCTTCACCTTAAGTATCAGTCCTTGCAATGAATATTCAGGGTTGATTTCCTTTAGGATTGACTGTTGATCTCCTTGCTGCCCAAGTTAAGGGTCTTCTCTAGCACCACAGTTCAAAAGTACCAGTTCTTCAGTGCTCAGCATTCTTTATGGTCCAACTCTCACATCTGTACATGACTAGTGGAAAAAAACCTTAGCTTTGTCTATAGAACCCTTTGTCAGCAAAGTGACGTCTATGTTTTTTAATACACTGTTGTCATAGCTTTTCTTCCAGGGAGCAAGTGTCTTTTAATTCCATGGCTGCTGTTACCATCCACAGTGATTTTGGAGTCCAAGAAAGTAAAGTCTCTCACTATCCATTGTTTCCGCATCTATTTTCCATGAAGTGATGGGACCGGATGTCATGATCTTAGATTTTTGAATATTGAGTTTTAAGCCAGCTTTTTCACTGTCCTCTTTCACCTTCATCAAGAGGCTCCTTAGTTCCTCTTCACTTTCTGCCATTAAAGTGGTATCATCTGCATATCTGAAGTTGTTGATATTTCTCCTGGCAATCTTGGCTGGATGAATCACAAGCTGAAATCAGTATCACTGGGGAGGTAATAGATGGGATGTATGGAAAGGTCTCTCTATTCAGGCTGGCTGTGATAGCCAGCAGTCTGAATGGTGGTCAGGATGGATGTCTGTTCCTTCCTTGCTTTCCATGGTCTGCTTATGCTTTAGTATGGCAGTCCAGTGGACACTGGCAAGCATAAGCCTCCTTAGGAAATTCACAGCCACTCTCTTTTGCCCATTGGAGATAAACCCTGAAAACAGCTCTGACCCACCTTTCCAGGAATGGGGCTGCTCAGACTGGGAAAGCATGCTTGGAAGTTTGCTGCTCTGGTTCATTTTTCAAAACACTTGAGTCCCTTCTGTGGTTTCTCTGTGGGATTTAAGTTACAATGTCAGAGGTGGGGAACTTTCTCTTGTTATACTTCCTCTCTTTTCTACCTCCCTTCAAGCACTTCTGAGTGTTTTATTTATTTAGTTCTGGTCAGTTAGACGTTTTCTCTCCCAGCCGTTCATCTGCAGGTAACATTAGTCCATTAGTTACAGAGGAGAACCCAGAAAGACAAGGGGGCAGGCAGTACTTGAAGAATGGCAGGAAATATCAACCCTGTCCCTGCTGATGATAGCCATGCTTCACAGCTTGCACTTCCTGAGTAAAAGACTTGGGAAAGGGGAGTCTCAGAGCTTTTTCAGGAAGTTGGCTGCATCCCATTATCTCCAAATGTGTGCAAAGTGTTTAATGAACAGCACTGGGTACAAAGCTGTCATGTGGCTGTGGAGCAGACGGATTTGCTCATATTGGACAATTCATAATCCCTTTGTTTCAGGGAAATCTCTAAGACTGACTTCTCATACTGCCTCCCAACCCCCATTGCATACACAGCCTTGAGGTTTAAAGCTAATTTCTTTCTATCTCATTTTCTTTCAGTTTTATACTGCGTTTAATCAGTTGCTTTAGTCTCATTGCCCCTTCAGCCAGGCTTGCCAGGAAAGGATTATAGCTGGGCCCTCATGCCCCAGCTTCATCTGGAGCATCTGGTCAGCGTGCCAGAACACAGAATATCTCAGAGGCTTCCTCTGCTCTTTGACTGGTAAACACAGGGTAGTTTAAGCTGTTATGGAGCCTTCTGTTTACAAAACATCCAGAATATGTGAAGGGTAAAGGGGAAGCTGAAAGCTCTTAAAAACTAGCTGGAAAGTGCATGAAAACTAAAATGGAGTCCACCTGCTCAGTTCCCAGGAGTCCTCCCCAAGCTCCTTTTTGTGGTTAGGTCATTTAGATTCTCACTGCAAGGACTTGAGGGAAAAGACCATTCCAGTAGGATTTCTGTTTGGGTGAGAGTTCCTGAGGGGCATCCTGGGGGATTTTCCTTCATGATGGTCACTATGGTACTTCACTCTGAGCAAGTATCTTTTCACAATCCTCATTGTCTTTGTGGAAAACTCTTTTGGGTTTGTGTCCACACTGGGGTGAATATTAAGATTCGAAAAGAAGCAAAGGCTAAGCAGAAGGTGGGCCCAGGAGTAAACTTGCTGGGCAGTTTTCAAGCAGGAAGAGAGGACAGAAATCAGCAAACCCTGGTACATACCTTTGCCATCTAACATGAAATGCCTGTTGCATAGATGCTCTTGCCAAAGAACTGTGGAAAATAGCTGAGTGGAGGAGCTTCCAATCCCCCTTAGTGTCTCTGTTGAAACGATTTATTCAAGACCACAGAGCCAGCTGGCAGACAAAATGAAAAGATGAGTCAGAAACTCTATAATTTCTTTCAAGCTAAGATGTGGCCTTCAGGTAGCATTTCCTGCATGGAGGACTCTGGATACAGAGCAGCGTGTTCCTGCAAGATTCAGATAAAGCCCCTCTCTCCAGCCCTGTAACTCACAGTAAACTGTGCATTAGATGAGCTGCAGTTTCTGCTTTTGCAAAAATAAGAAATTGTTGGGGGCTTATCAAGCTAGATAGTGCCTTGTAGGGTGTCTTACACAGAGTGTCTGACCTGCCCTCCCTCTCCTTCCCTCCACTTCCCTTTCCCCTCTCTCCTTTGTTGCTGCAGCCTTGTCTTCAGATAGTCATAGTGACCTCTTGGGTCCCTGCATCTTTCTAACTACAGCTAATCCTGGTCCTGCATTCCTTTTTTGTTTTGTTTTTTAAGTAATTTTTATTTCTTTTTGACTGTTCTGGGTCTTCGTTGCTGGATGGGCTGTCTTTAATTTCAGTGAGTGGGGCTACTCTTCATTGTGGTGTATGGGCTTCTTACTGTCGTGGCTTCTCTTGTTGCAGAACACAGGCTTCAGTAGTTCTGGCACATGGGCTCAGTAGTTGCTATTCCCGGGCTCTAGAATGTAGGCTCAGTAGTTGTGGTACATGGCTTAATTGCTCCACGACATGTAGGATCTTTGAGGACCAGGGATTGAACCCATGTCTCCTGCATTGGCAGGGAGCCCTGGTCCTGCATTTTTTTTTTTTTTGGTCCTGCATTCTTAAAGTCTGCACCCAAAGGCTCACTAAAACTGCCCAGCTAAGAGACATAAAAAGCAGAGACATTACTTTGCCAACAAAGGTCCATCTAGTCAAGGCTATGGTTTTTCCAGTGGTCATGTATGGATGTAAGAGTTGGACTGTGAAGAAAGCTGAGCACAGAAGCATTGATGCTTTTGAACTGTGGTGTTGGAGAAGACTCTTGAGAGTCCCTTGGACTGTAAGCAGATCCAACCAGTCCATTCTAAAGGAGATCACTCCTGGGTATTCATGGAAGGACTGATGTTGAAACTGAAACTCCAGCACTTTGGCTGCCTGATGCGAAGAGCTGACTCATTGGAAAAGACCCTGCTGCTGGGAAAGATTGAGCGCAGGAGAAGGGGACGACAGAGGATGAGATGGCTGGATGGCATCACCGACTCAATGGACATGGGTTTGGGAAAACTCTGGGAGTTGGTGATGGACAGGGAGGCCTGGTGTGCTGCGGTTCATGGGGTCGCAGAGTCAGACACAACTGAGCGACTGAACTGAAGAGACGTATGAAAGTCTTATTTTCTCCATGAAATGTAGTTAGACCTCTCTATTAGTATTTTGGCAAATGTCCAGATTAGTATCATGAGGTGACTTAGTCAAATTTAAATTTTATGTCTTCAGCTCTGATTTGGTAATATATTCACGTGGTTCAAAATTCAAAGGGCACTAAAGGCCGTTGTGAACTTCCTCATACCCCATCCCTGTTCCATCCAGGTTCCCTTCCTCAAAGCAACCAAGGGTTGCCAGTTTCTTCTAGAGATATTTATGTATAGTCTAAGCAAATGTACCCATATAGTGTTTTTTCATATATTTATACAAAAGGTACTTCACTGTGTATACAGCTTACTTGTTTCCATTTAACAATATATCATAGACATCATTCTTTATCAGTACATAAACAGCTTCTTAGGTGACTTTCATTTTAATAAATGTAGAATGACTCACGTAGAAACCTTTGGGGAAATGTGTGCGTTGACCCATGTTTAAAAATGACAGTGCTCCAATTAGACTTATTACTTAGGCACAATTTATTGTTTAAATGAAGGATGTATTTGATTGTTGTGTCTAAGAAGTGATTACTGATGGCTTTTTAGAGCCAGTATGACTCACAAAGCATCTTTGATGATAAGTTTAGAATGACTGTGTCATTAGTTCTGATTGGGAGTTTGTGCAATTCAGAATTTTAGTTTAAAACCTGTTAAGGGAAGAAATCAGCCATAAACTTGGTCTCCTTGGCTGCAGTGCTTCCCCTGTGTTGTGCTGGGACCATTTTTTAATAATCAGGGGGCTGCACTACGTCTGCCATGGCCACTTGGCACTTTGGATCCAGAGATGCCCAGATCTTTCTTTGCACTATGAAAAGTAAAAATAAAAAAGCTTAGCTATTTGCTTTTTCCCTGCTGAAACCTGCTGACAGTTGGGAATGCTTCCAGACCCAGGTGGCTGACTAGCTGGGCTCTGGCCCTCTTATGGTTATGTTCTTGGTAAAGAGATGATCCAAGAAAGATCAGGGAATGAGTTGGGGTGAGTAGGATGGCTCCATCTTGAGTGTTTGCCAGGGCAGCCACTTTAATGCTTGTGGGAGAGCCAGGCTATTTACAGAAGACAAAAGCCACATTTTTTGCTTTGGATGAGTGTATTGGTTTAGAATCCTCAGGGCCATTATAAGACATCCAGAGGTTCTGAACACTGAAAAGAATATGGTACCCATCTCCCCTCACCCTCAAATCGCCTTCTCCCTACAAATAGGTAACTCAAAATAGAAGTAATTCCAAATTTTAAATTAAGTCTGCTAGCCCCAGGAAAGATGGCTAGTTATATTTTTTTACAAAAATATATCAAATTGACTTTGGGCTTTTTCCTCACATTTTTTGGGTACCCATGCTTTGCTGATGCCCAAGGACAAATTAAGTGTCTCTGTTGCATGATCTAACATTGAGAGTTTCTAGTTCTGCTGAGGAGCTACCCTCTTTCTAGGATTTGGATGACAAGAATTATTTTACAGTATCAATAATTTTGAAGTTTTTAAAAAGAATGTTCTTTTGTTTATTTAATATTATCTTTACCTAGACTGAACATTAGAATAGCTCTGAAATTTTCTTCCAAGAAATGCATTTTCTTCTTGAGTGCTCCATGATGAAATCAGTCTTAATTTCAGTTCAACTAGTGTGTAAAAACACACAGTGAGTGATTATTAGTCCCTGAAGGAGGCAAGACAGATGGAGCCCAGAATGGAATTGGCTTTATGATTAATTGAATCCTTGAAGAGCTGAATAGAGTTAGAGCTGATCCAGCCCAATCAGCGCCTTGAGACGGCTGGTGCTGTCCTGAGCCTGAGAGAGGAAAGGGTCACAGCAACCCAGATTTATCCTCTATTAAAATGGATTGGATGTATGTACCAGACAGTTCCCATTTTTAAGCCATTGATGCAGGATAATTGGAATGGAAACAAACAAGATTAGAACTAGATTACAGGTATTTGTGCAAGTTGCCTCCTAAATCAATCAGAGTCCATGATTTGTTCTGAGGGTGCGTTATCATTAGAGTGAATCATTGAAACTCAGCGACACATCTGGAGCCGGCCAGCCAGAAGGGAAAGAGGGAGGGGGGAGCAGAAAGCTGCTTAGGGTAGGGAACTGGACACAACTGTGGAGTGCTTTTCTGTCTTTTGGGGCAGAAGTCTTCCAGAGAGAATTTTAATTTGATTTTGCTCTTTTTTCTTTGCAGCAGAGATGCATGAGAGTATAGGTTTGAAATGACTGCCTCCTTTCCATAGTGAATAGATGGGTGTGTTCTTTTTTTAATGTTTGGACCAAACAGTCACCTAGGGCAGCTGCTGCCTATGGAGACCCTGCCATCCAGGGAGAGAGAAGGACGAAGGCCTTCTAAGGTGCTGTGGAGGACTGCGGCCACGTGAATCACCAAGTCCATTAGGATTGGGTGCCCTGGTGCCTTGCCGGGGTCCTGTTAGTACAGAACATCATGTGTGGAGCTAGAGAGCTCATGTTTGCTTTCATGGATGGGCTCCACTTTCTGGGCCAGGGGCTGAGGGATGAAGGCTAGGTTCCCTCATAGCCCTCTGCCCCACTGACTCTAGCTGTGGGCATGGGCTGGGGTGTCAGGCAGGGGATCCTCGGCCCGAAGGTGACTCTCATCTAGTCTTGTACTCACATAGGTCACAGTCTCAGATCTGGAGCCGGCTAACATCTGAGTAATTGTTTTACATATAAAAACAAGAGGAATAGGTACGTGAGGAGCTTTCTCACCAGAGACATGTTGCCACCATCCCTTTCCTTTCTGAGCTACCTTCCAGGCACTGGTGCTCATCTCAGGTTCCTGGCAACGTGTCGGGTTTAGGCCCATAGAAGCCTCGTCTGATAGGCTAGTCTTACCCTTACCTTTGAACTGAGCTTTTTTTCCTTTTTCCCATTTTGAGCTCTTGTGAGTCAGGCTGCAGGCAACTCATTTACATGGGAGACAGTCAGAAGGCAAGCATCTTGAAGTCTACTTTCATTTTGCCATGGGAGGTGTTTTCCTGTTGAATTGCTAACCTGACAGGTCAGAGGGAATCATAAAAGATCTCGCTCATCCCTGGATGGAACAGAGTAGAGTAGAGTAGAGCACCTCCGAAGGGGGTGAAAAACCTTCCTTGATGACAGTTCTGGCATTCTCTAAGCCTATAGAGTACTGTCCTCAAGGGAACGAGGTGAGGTTTCTTGGTCCCACAGCAGAGAAGGTGAAGCCACAGTCCATAGTGCACACTCAGGCTGCTGTAGAGCTAAGAACTGGGCTCGCCTCTCTCCTCCCCTTTTTCCCTCCCCCGTGTCCTGCTATTACATTGGCCCTGCTAGCTGCTCTGGCTGTGGTTTCCACTGCTACCATTGTGTCAGGCACAAAGGAGTTTAATTTGCTTGTTTTGTTGGAGTTCCCTTTATGAAGAATGGTGTCTAATCCCTGAGCTGAGAAGCATCTAATCCCCCTGTGTCTGATACAGCCTTGTTCCTGTCTGAGTCATCTGCTCCCTTTCCAGCTCAGCCTCAGCTGGACCTTCTGCCTCTTACTAGCCTGGACCCCAAGAGCCAGCAGTGCTCAGCAGACTCTCCTTCTCGCTTTTGTGTAGGTGTGTGGGGATAGGAGGGGGGATGGCGATGTGCAGGGGGCTTGGCCTGGTTTCCTGGACCTGAAAGGACTCAAGTGTGTATGGGAAAAGGAGGAATTAGTGGTGCAGTGCCAGTCTTGCCTGGGACCAAGTGGTCCTTGGCATCCAGGCCTCAGTACTCATTCCTCTTTTTGTGCTTGAGCCTGGAGGTGACCTCTCATCTGCTTAGAGCAGTGCTGTCCCTGGAAGCTCAGCTGCTCTATTCAGTGACAAGAGGACAGGCTTGACATTTAACCTTGCTTGTTAAAACAGGTGGAAGAGGAACTTAGCAGTGCCATCTTTGGTTCTCCACACTTTGGTTGGAATCTGCCCTCTGGGGCAGGGGGCAGATATAGCCACCTTTGCTAACCCCCCAAGGAAGCCCTGTATGACAGGAAGCTCTTACTTTAGTCTGCAGGTTGTCACACACTGCTTGTCGTGTGTGACGTGTGTCACACGACCTGCTGTCGTGTCCCACCTGTCTTTCCAGTGTCCAGGACTGTGGATGGGGAGAGATGTGGTCAGAGAGATGGCTGAAAGAGGCCATTCCCTGCAGAGGAAACTCATAATCTGTGGTTAGGATCTGTCTCTGGGAGGAGGGATGCCTCCTGGACTTGTGTCTCACAGACTCTTTCTGTTTGGGCTTCAGTTTTGCTCGTGTTCAGAGTTTCTGCCAGGTCTTCTTGTCGCTCTTCTCTGGGGCCAGTGTCTCTATTATGACTGGGTAAGTGGACAAACTCTGTGGGAAAGCCTGGAACATGGGAAACCCGTAAGTGTGGGATAGGTGGTGGAAGGACAGACATCTGCTTGGACACATTTCTCTGTATATCTCATGCAGTATGAGGGCCCTGTCCTTGCCCTGCTCCCCTCTCCGTGTGGCACCCCAGCCTCTGGACTGCTATGCAAATGTGATTCTTGATGACAAGGTGGAAGGGGAGGACTAAGCCAGGTAGCAGTCAGGGCTAAGGGCTTCCCACCAAGGGGGACACTTATTGGAATAGTGCCAGCTGCCGCCTACCACCATGGGTGAGTTGTCAAGAGGTGACTTTGTCTGCTTAGTGTCCCTAAAGAAGCATGCTGGGGAAGTCCTACAGGAAGCACAGATACCATCTAGGGATGCTGAGGGACCCACAAGCCAGGAGGCCCCACTGACTTGGACAAGGACCTTAGCCAAGGCCCTTGGCCTCTCTGCACTCTTACCTGGAATTGGGGAATAGTCTCTTATACCTCCTGGGGCCATGGAGAGTGATGAGATTATTCCAATAAAATGGCTCTGATTGTCTTGGAAGAAGAATGCTGTATCTCTGCCAGTTGTGGTTGTTATAAATAGTGACACTTGAAAATCGATAGGGCACCACTCAGAGGAGCCGCAAGTATTGCCCATGCTTGTTTGCTCTCCAGTTTATTCTCACCTTTTCCTAACGGAGGGAGGGGCAGATGCTGCCCGCGCTGCACACCTCACGGAGGGTTGGGAGGATTAGCTGTGAGGTAATGAGCACAGCAGAACTGTGAACTAGGCAGAAGCATTTGGCGGCCTTGCTTATTGCCCATGGCAAACAGGCGGAGAGAGGCCAGCTCATCTGACAAATGTTTACTGAATTTCAGCTCCTGTTACTTTCCAAAGAGATGGAAAGATGAATTTGGCATTTTTACTGCCCTCAAAATGTTTAGAGTCTACATCAAGGCGTGAAGAATGTTGAGAAATAACCAGAGTAACTGCAGTATTCCAGACACTGAGCTAAGAGGATTACGTTCATTTTGTCATTGAATTTATCCAATAGGTTACTGTTATGAATAAATATAACCATCATTTACATTTTACACATGAGGAAATGAGACCTATGTGACCTGTTTCCCTAGGGTCACATAGCTAGACTGTGTTAGAGCTAAGATGTGAACCCGGGCAGTGTGACTCAAAAGCCAAGTTTTTCACCAATGTGCCATGCCAAAGTGATGACAAATGCTGAAAGAGAGAGACATGGAAAAAGACAGGTACATTGAAGGACAGAGAAAGACAAAGACGGGGGAAGGGGAAAAAGAGGAGAAAAGATGGATGGAAAAATGAGGGGGTGAGAGAGGTTGAGAGAGGACCAACTAGATATGTGGTGGTTTTCTATTGTTTTCTCTGCCTGTGAGTGATAATCAGCCTTATTCTTTGCCTTTATTTCCATGTGCTGTAGATCAGATCCAACCCTAGGAGGAAAATCAGGATGTATATCAGGAAAGGGCAGTAGATAAGAAACTTGATTTTGGTGGCTCACCAATCCCGGGAAATGACCCTCATCAAACACTCCTGTCACAAAGGACTCTGCTGCCTCTGGAGGGTAGTTTGGGGTTTCTTCCCTCCTTTTTGATAGATTGAGTAATGGTGCCTCTGTAGTTGAATTCTGTATTGGAGTCCTTCGCTCACTTGCCCCCTCCTCACCACAGGCTCCCTTTGGAGTCTGAGAGTGTGAGTGCCCATCTCAGCTTGTGATCCTGAGCCCAGAATGCTTCTCAGAAGAAATCATCTGCTTATTGCTGGAGATAAGCACCCAGGGTGAATCCCTAATGCAAATATGAGGCTTCTGTGGCAGTGTTGGACCCACACCTCTGGGAGGAGAGTTTGCCTGTTGTCACCAAGCATAGGAGGGAGATCCTGTCAGTGGGGAGAGGGTCAAGCACAGTATTTTAAGCAAGTAATCCTTTATTGTTCATTCAGCTGCTTTAAAAATAGACACCACCCTTTCTTTCTAATTGGCACCATTTGTCATTCTCTGTCCTTGATTTTCACACACTGAACTGTTCATGAATATTTATTTACCCTTCCAGGGCAACTCCATATGTGTGTTTGTGTGTGTGTGCACACACATGCTTGCATGCACCTCACAAGCTCATTCTGCCCCTCCTTTCTTTCCTGTCATGAAAGATGACATAGTGGGAGGCAGGACTTCTTGAATCCCTTTCTTTGATGCGGAGGAGTTCCCACACATGTGTTTCACATTCCTGCTTGTGAAGCTACCTCTCTGCCTGCCCTGATTGTTCAAACCTTTCCCAGAACTCAGCCAACCTTGAACTCCCATACCATACCTCTGCCCTCCTTGCCTAGCTGGTGAAATGCTCCCCCTCAGCAGTGAAGTCCAGGATCCCCAAGGTGCTTTGATGAGGTACCCTGGCTTGAACCCTAGGCTCTTCAGATTTGTTGTTGTTGTTCTTGGCAATGGCTAGACAAGGGGCTTCCCAGGTGGTGCTAGTGGTAAAGAACCTACCTGCAAATGCAAGAGACATAGGGGACGTGGGTTTGATCCCTGGGTTGTAAAGATCCCCATAAGGAGGACATGGCAACCCACTCCAGTAATCTTGCCTGGAGAATCCCATGAACAGAGGAGCCTGGCAGGCTACAGTTCATAGAATCACAAAGAGTCAGACATGACTGAAGCAACTTAGCATGCACACATGCAGACGAGGGGAGCAGGGACCAGTTTTCACCTCTTTTTTCCCTCAGTAAACCCTCTGCTTGTCAGCCACAGTGACAGACAAGCCCTAGCAGTTCTGAACAACAGAGGAGCCTGGAGCCTGCCTCTGGGATTTTGTGCTGGGCTGAGGACTCTGGAGAGAACCTCCCGTTGTGGGTGAGCCCATCAGCCTGGGATGGCCCCATTCCTGAGCCATTGTTCTATCTTTTGGCTCTCTAGAGTGGCTGAAAGAAAGATGACTGCCTGAGCAGTTAAATGAGGGAGCTTATTATTGGTGATGTGCACGTCTCGGGTATGTTGCATTTAGCATCCCTCAGTGAGCTTTCCCTTTGCTCTGATGGAAGTCTGCATTCTCTCCGTCTTAATGTTTTCTCTAAACCAGAAATGATTTCAGATGTCGTCTTTTCACCCGTCTCCTATCAAGGAAGCCATTTTTTATAGCCCATTTCACATTTAACTGCTTCTGGTCTTAAAATTCATTTATTCATTAAAAATATTTGTATTGACTATTTACCATGTGCTAGGCTACCATAGTGGGGGAATAGTGGTGAACAAGACAGTTAGGTCTCACTTCTTAAATAGTTTACCTTTAGTCAAAAATAAGTTTTTAAAAACTAGTTAATACAACATGGATTTGAACTGCTCAGGTCTACTTACATGCAGATTTTTTTCAGTCAGTATGCACTGCAGTACTACGATTTGAGCCTGGTTGACTCCAAGGCTGGGTAAGCCTCTGGATGTAGAACCATGAATAACTAGGGCTGACTGTAAAGTTACATGTGGGTTTTTGACTGCACAGGGGTCAGCGCCCTCACCCCCTAGTTATTCAAGGGTCAACTGTACATCATCACAATTAACAGCTTCTTGATGTTGCCTCTAAGGACAACATCAAGCAAGTGAAAAGACAGCCTACAGAATAGAGGAAAATTTTGTAAATCGTATATCTGATAAGGGACTTATATTTAGAATACATAATAAACTCTTACAATTCAATAGTAAAAAGGATAAATAACCCAATTTAAAAATAGGCAAAGGATCTGAATAGACAGCTGTCCAAAGAAGATCTACAATAGCCAATAAGCACATGAAAAGCTATTCAACATCATTAGCCACGAGGGAAACATGAATCAAAACCTTAATGAGGTCATACTTTATACTCTCTAGAATGGTTATCAGAAAAATGTATGATAATAAGTGTTGGTGAGAATATGGAGAAATTGGAACCCTTATGAACTGTTCGTGGTGATGTAAAATGATCTGGCCATTTTGGAAAATGGTTGTATCAAGTTTTTCAAATGATTAAACAGAGTTATTGTATGACCTAGCAATTCCAATCCTAGATACAGACCCAAGACCCCTGAAAACATATGTCCACACAAAAGTTGGTACCTAAATGTTCACAACAGCATTATTCATAATAGCCAAAAAAAAATGGAAACAACTCAAATGTTTATTGGTTGATAGTGGATTAATACAATGTGGTTTATTCATACATCGGAATATTATTTGATATTAGAAGGAAATGGTGTGCTGATACATGTAACACATGGATGAAACTTAAAATATGCTAAGTCAGAGAAGCCAGTCACAGGACTGCGCATCATATGAGCCCATTTATATAACATGGCCAGACTAGGCAAATTATAGAGCCAGAAAGTAGGTTAGAAGTTGCCTAATTCTGGGAGGGTGGGCTTTGGAGAAAAATGAGAAGTGACTGCTAATAGGTATGGGTTTAAGGGGGAGGGTGGCTGATGAAATGCTTTAAAATTGACTGTAGTGATGGTTGCACAGCTCTGTGAATATACTGAAGCTATTAGATTGTACAATTTCAATGGGTAAATTGTATGGTATATGAATTATATCTTAAGCTATTTTTAAAAGTCAGTGATAAGTGTTATGAAGAAAATAGGATTATGTAGAGATTTTAGATAGGTTAGTTAGGGAGACCTTTTTGAAGAGATGTCCTTCTGGCCCCAGCTGAAATGTTGAGGTGAAATCAGCCTGCACATGTTAGGCTGAGATTTTTTTTTTCAGGCAGAGGAATATACAGTGCAAGGACCCTGAGGCAGGAGCAAGCTTAGTCTATTGGTGAAGCAGCTGGGAGGTCACTGTTCCCTGAGTTGAGTGGAAGACTAAGAAGTGAGGTTGGAAAGTTAGCAGTGCATCTAGAGACCAAAGTAAGGTGTATTTGGGTTTTATTCTAAGAGTAATAGGAAGCTACTTTAAACAGGAGAGTAACAAGATCTCATTTGCGTTTTTTGAATGATCCTTCTGGTTGCCTTGTGGGGAGGAACTCTTCATGTCTTCAGAATTGAGAGCCTCCTATCTTAAATCTTCCACCTCTCATGGTAGGAGATTCTTCCTGGTGTCTTGTTCAAGTCATTCCTTTTCATCAGGATTCTGGGTGGTAGATCTGGTGACCATGATAATCCTTCATAACCTGGAAGATTATTGCTCTTCAGATTAGAAAGTGGAGACAGAAATTCTCTATAGTTTCTCCATGGATGTGTCTACTTTCATCATGTGGTTGTCAGTTTCCAGATTTGGGACCATGGTGTTTCCTTGGTTTTCCGTAGCTGGACTGGCTCTAGCCCTAGTTCCTTGGCTCCAAATTGAGTAGGGCAATCTTTCTGCCTCTGCCAGCTAGCAGCAGACCTGTTTTCTTCCCCTGAGGTTGAGGACAGTCAGGAGGGTAAGCAACAGAAGGTGCTGTGTTGAAGCCCCACAACCCAGTTGGGTGGGCAGGGCTGGAATGAACTTTTTTACAGCTCCAGGTAGCTCTTGAGAGGCTGGTGATGTGGTGAGTTGGAATATAAGACAGGAGCAAGATGACCTGGATTTGAATCTGGTCTCCACTACTCATGACAACCCACTCCAGTGTTCTTGCCTTGAGAATCCTACGAACAGATTAGTCCACGGGGTCACAGAGTTGGACACGACTGAGCAACTAACACACACATACACACTCCACTACTCATTAGGTGTCAAATGTTAGGCAAGTTATGTAATCCCCCAAGCAGTTTCTTTGTCTATAAAATGGGGATAACCAACCTACCTAAGGTTGGTTATTGCAGAGAATTAAATGTGGTATACTTGTAAAGCATGTAGAAGACTGCCTAGCAGGTAGTGATCAGAGTGGTAACTGCTATTATTATCATCTTTGTTCACCCAAATGTTAACTCAGAGAGTCAGCTCAGGACACTTGTGTGGGCAAGGCAGTAGATGGCACATAATCTTTAGAGCTTTGCTTGCTCTGCAAATAGTTTTTAAAAATTTCATATGTATTGTCTCCTCTGACCCAAAGAAATGCATGCTCAGTGTAAGCTTTCCAAACCTTAAAGTAATATGTAGTATAGAAAGTTGAAATGACATCAAAAGGACATAGATCAGTTGCAGAGAACTGCCGATTGGTAGTTTATTCACTCATGCAACAAATATATATTGAGTGCCTGTTATGTACATCCTCTGAGTAGCATTGTGAAGAGTAAGGGAGGTAATGTAAAAACAGTGCCTTGCACATGCTGGGCAGCCAGTAAGCACTCAGTAATGATAGCTTTATTATTGTTACTGTTACTCTGACTGGAGGCAGGGGTACAGGCATTGTTTTCAGCAGGCTTTTTTTTCCCCCAGCTGGAGAGCTGGGATATATGGGTCATAAAGTTGATTATCCTCTCTTGTATAGTGTTCTGGATCTTAGGGGCTTAGTCAGAGCTTTTGCTGGCCTGTGGCCCTGACACTGGACCCAGTTCTTCCATGATGTGTCACTTGCAGGAAACAGAACACTGTGAAATGTCTTTCTTGTTTCCTTGTTGATTTTTAGTTGTTTTTATTGCTGTATAACAAATTACTCCCAAACTTAGTGAGTTCAACCAACAGTATTCATTGATTATTTCTCACAATTTCTGTGAGTCATGAATTTTGAAATGTAGTCAAAATGTTGGCTGGGCTGCATGATCTGCTTCCAGCTCTCATGCCTGACAAGTTGGTACTGTCTGTTGGTTAGAGGTCTTAGTTCCTTTCCATGTGATCCTCTTCACAGGGCTGCTCATGTATCCCCCATGGCTCCTTTCAGAGTGAATAACAGAAAGAAAGCAAGGCAGAAGTGTCATTTCCTTTCATGATGGAGCCTCAAAAATCAGCTCCATCACCTCTTCTGTCTTCTTTCTGTTACACAGATAAGCCATGTTCAGTGGCGGAGGGAAATATACAAAGGAATCAATACCAGAAGGCAAGCCATTTTGGAGACTGGCTGCCATACCTACAACACCAAGAACACTTTCCTAAAAAGACCCTGTGGAGGGAATACCAGGCATCAGTCCCTTTGTGGATACTTGTCTGTGAGGTCAGTGGTACCCACAACCCTTCCCCACGCTCCACCTCCGCAGTGCTGAGCTGCCTCGGAGGAGGACAGTGGTTTCATTTTTCAGTCTTTGATCATGATAATAGCTAAAGTGAGTGACAGAAGACTGCTTCTTGCAACTCTGTCAGTGACTTGTGCATTAGACTCTGGATTTCTTGAGGTGGACTGACCAGTTGGCCAGCCTCCTCTTACAAGCTTTCAGAGGAGGGGGACCATTTTTGGTACATTGAAATCCAGTCATTTTAAGATGAGGATAAATGGTACTGTACTAAAAAAGGGCTATTAACATTTTCATTCCTTATAGCTCATGTGTTCTGTTAGGAAGACTCTCCCTTATGAACTGGGAGAGGTAAGAGTTGGGTGGCAGAAGAGCTTCTGGGTTAAGAACCTGGGCTCTGGATAGACAGGCCTCTTGACACTCTATATCCTGGACAAGTTACTTAACCTTTTAAATTTCAGCTTCCTCAGCCGAGAAGTGGAGACAGTGCTGCTTCACTGACTCACTGGGAGGATTAAATGAAATAATGTACATATAGTATAAACGAAGCTCCTAGCACAAAGCATGGCACATGGTAAGCAAATACAAGAGCTGTCTGTAATAATATTGTTGGCATCAGTCTCATCATCATTATTATTACCCTCTTTGACCCTAAGTTAGAGGAGAGGGGCAGTGACTTACCCAGCAGCACAGAGGGACTCTGGGCCTATGGACTCCATCCCTCCTCCAGCATGTATACCTTCCGGCTTGAATGTCCTTCCATGTGATGCCGGAACCACAAATAGAAGTTTGGGCAACTCCCAATTATCTAGTGTGAATAATTCGCTCTGAGATAATCTGTGTGCCTGGCCAGCTTCTCAGATCAGCTGACTGGATTATTCTCCTCTTTCAATTATTCAACAGTACAAGTAATTGAGAGCTGGCATTAGAATGTGAAGGCTGTGAGGTCATCTCCTGTTTTCAGTCGCTCAGCCCTGCCAGTGGTGATGTTTCAGAGGAGCATGAAGGCTGTAGAGAGGAGCCCAAGAGGGGGAAGACAAAAGTGGGGTCAGGTTTGAGAACAAAGGATGAGAGCCCTGGAATGACATCCTGGGGAAAGCAAAGCTGCTGACCTCAGACGGGGAGAGTCAGTGAGGAATGGTTTACAAGGTGCCTTTTCTTTCACCTGGGCCAGACGAAGGGCCCCTGTTGGAGTCAAGGGTCATGCTTCCCTGAGGAACTCTTTGAATTTAAATTTGACTCTGAAATGTTTTTTTTGTTGTTGTTTTTGACTGAGCCATGCATCTTCCAGGATCTTAGTTCCCTGATCAGGGATAGAACTCAGATCACCTGCAGTGGAAGTGCAGAGTCCTAACCACTGGACTGCCAGGGAATTCCTGACTCTGAAATGTTAGATATTCCTGCTGCTGCTGCTAAGTTGCTTCAGTCGTGTCTGACTCTGTGCGATCCCATAGACGGCAGCCCACCAGGCTCCGCCATCCCTGGGATTCTCCAGGCAAGAACACTGGAGTGGGTTGCCATTTCCTTCTCCAATGCATGAAAGTGAAAAGTGAAAGTGAAGTCGCTAAGTCGTGTCCGACTCTTGGCGACCCCATGGACTGCAGCCTACCAGGCTCCTCCGTCCATGGGATTTTCCAGGCAAGAGTGCTGGAGTGGGGTGCCATTGCCTTCTCCGATATTCCTGGAGTCCCTTAAAATATGGTTGACCACCCTCTTCCCTTCTGTTTGGCATCAGGGGACTGCCTTAGGAAACTCAAGGAGCCAAGCCTTTCTGTAAAGTAGGGGCTCTACATTGAAATGATCCCTTCATATAAAAAGTAAACAAAGATTTATTTACAAATTTACAGTGCATATAAATACATAATATAAAAATCAGCTTTTATCTCTGAGGGTATGAGGAATGAGGTTTTGAGATAGAGGAACTTTTCTATTTTGCATCTTCTATGCTGTTATGAATCCTTTTTTTTTTTTTTTACCATGAGCTTATATCATTTTCTAATTAAAAGGTAGAATGAAATCAAAACATATAAGAAGTTGCTATTGTGTTTTCTGGTATGAGTTCTTTGAATTGTGGTATGTAGCCTGTAGCTGGCTTGAGTTTTGGGGTTGGACACAACAATTCGTTCAGATCCCTTCAGCCAGGTGGCCAGTGAGGCATTATTTGTGAACTCCATGGCCCAGGCTCCCTTAGAGTGAGGTCAGTGGGGCTTAACCAGCACTCCTCTGCCCCTCGTCATAGCGCCTTAGTCCCGAGGTTGCCATCCTCTCTCCTGCTGTTATTATCACCACCCTGTCCTTCCCTAAGGACCCAGGAACCATTTCCCCTGCATCCGCCAGACCCAGGATTACCCTGAAGTTATCCATCTAGACTCCTTTTTGCTTCTGAGACGGAGGATTAAACTCTTGATCCAGATACTATTTTGATATGTGGTTTGTCCAAGACCAGTACTTTTGAAGGGAGGAGAAAGGTTAGTTGGTATTTGAACTGTTTCTCTTGAGTTAAAAAAACAAAAACTTTCATTTAGTTTGTGGCTTAGGAAAAGTTGTTTGAGCTCAGTTTGTTGTTCATAGTACTGAGGTTCATGCCAGGTCTTGACTGGTGGTTGGTTCCAGCGTGTGTTTAGGAGGAGCAGGGGCAGAGTGGAGGCAGGAGCTTTTTTGTCTTTGGGGCTCAACAGCAGCAGTAAATTGTGATGTGTGTGGAGCAGGAGCAGAGCCAGCTCAAAGAGCCCTGGGCCAAAGGTCCCATCTGCGGGCAAGCTGCTTTTCAGCCTGGCTGGAGGTTCTTATATCTGAGCCCAGCAAGGCTACATTAGGCCAAACCTTCAAACGTGGCTCCAGAGTACGAGGCATAGTCAGAGCATTTAGCTGCTCCACGTGGAAGCTGAGCTCCATTTTCCTGCATTTCCATTTCCTGAGAAGACCTTAGTGGCAGAGAGAACTTGGTAGACACGTGTTGGCCAGCATCACTGCTTAGGGCAGGCTCCAGGTCAGTGGTGAAGTTGTTGGAATGGCTCAGGAATGTGCAGAACTTGGAAGCTGAATGAAACCTAGAGATGCCTCTGCTGGATCTGGCTCCTGAAGATCCCTGTGATATCCTGTTCCTAGCTGGCCTTCGAGCAAAGAGGCTTCCTGAATTTGTCTCACCTCTCCCCAGGGACCCTGACATAGCCCGTCTGGGCTTTTGGAGGAAGGGTATGACTTGTTTAGGCTGAAGGAGATAGGAGTTCCCAGAATCCCTTGAGAAGGAGATAATTTACTTTGATAATTAGCCTGAGAGATGATTTAGGCTGCTGGCTGGGGCCAGATGAGGGAGTTAGAGGAGTGTATGTTGGTCTCTGGAGATGAGGAATGCCAGGGACTCTATTCCTTCAAGCCAGATTAGGGGGAGAGCCCCAGTGCAAGCACTTTGTGCTAGATGCTGAGCAAGTGGTGGCTTTTGTGTCAATGGGGATGTGGTGGGTTTTCCCTTTTTGTACCTAAAATACCTGTTTTCCTCTCCAAGAAGTAGAAATATCCTGGAATGGAGAGCCAAACTATGGAGTCATTGGCATGAATGGCAGTGATTCTGGAGGGAGCCACATACCTATTCTTAGCTCTTTATCAAATATGCTGAGCTGAAGTTTCCAGGTTTTGGGGGTCATATTCTCCATTGTTGGTGGGTGCTATGGGAAGGTTTGAGTTAGTGGGTAAGGGAAACCTCCAAGGAGTTGGTTGTCTGAAGACTTTAATACCGTGTGAGTTTCCTAACTATGAGCCTGCTTGGTGTCCACATGATCTTGTGCTTGGGCCATGGGGACAGATCTGTAAAGATGGGCCACTGTTAAAGGACTTCCCTGGCAGTCCAGTGGTTAAGGCTCTGCAGTTCTACTGCAGAGGGCATGGGTTTGATCCCTGGTTGGGGAACTAAGACCCTCCATGCCACGGGGTACAGCTCCCCCCTCCCTCCCCACTCTACCCCCCACAAAAAGGGGACAAACAGCAAGCCATTTGGAGCATGTAACCTATGTAACCAGACTGTTACATACCTGGCCTGACTCCCAATCTAGCTCCAAACAGCCAATTACAATCCAGTATTATGGCTTGAATCCCATGGACAGAGGAGCCTAGCAGGCTACAGTCCATGGGGTCGCAAAAGTCGGACATGACTTAGTGACTAAACCACCAACCATTATGGCTTGAGGTGGTATGAAACAGTATGGTGAGCTGTGAAGGCTCCTGATTTATATTGTTTTTGGTCTCAAGACATTCTTCTATCTTCCTTCTTTGGAAACCACCTTCTTTCCTTTGGGAATAAGGCTGTTAGTTTTTGTGACCCACCTCTTCTGTTCCCAGTTAGGGCTTGTCATATAACCTGGATTGGACACTTGTAGTGGCTCTTCTGTCTGTGCAGTGACTGGCCCAGGGGTTGGCATATGACACAAGCAGGACCAATCAAATTCCTGCCCTGGAATTCTGTCCCACTTAAGAGGGAGAATTCTTTATGCTGGGATTGATGCATTTGGGGGCAGCCAGTGGCCATCAGACTCACCTTTCCGTGGAGAATGCAGCTTCATCTAGAGAGAGGCAGAGCCCAGAGATGTAGCTGAGGGGGGGCCTGGCATGCTCCTGGAGCCTCTGGACCCAGCTGTCCTTTTACTTTCACCATCATTCTTCATGATGGATCCCAACAAACTAAGGTTTTCTCTTAGATGAATCTGAATTCAGTTTTGACCCCTCAAAGAGAGTCCTGACTAATAGCAAACAGCTTCCAACTGATCTAACTCTCTGCTTCCAAATAGCCAGTATCGTGTCCAGGGAAGCTGCTTCATGGCTGGGACCCCATACAGAAAACTTGCTTCAGACATGTTGGGCACTCACTTCCTGTTTCTTCCCTGA
The DNA here is from genome assembly GCF_032452875.1 of Bos javanicus. Classification (NCBI taxonomy): domain Eukaryota; kingdom Metazoa; phylum Chordata; class Mammalia; order Artiodactyla; family Bovidae; genus Bos; species Bos javanicus. Next base: position 49,816,536 of record NC_083874.1, on the reverse strand, counting down.
GTAGCAGCACCCTCTCCATCTGCTGCCAACCTGTGGGAGAAGGGTGGAGACCTGAGCTTGGGTCTCCCAGCTTGCCTCTTGGTGTCAGTTAATCTTGTCATCCATGCATGTATTTTTCATCTCCTTCCTCTGCTTCTGCAGAGATAAATACAAACTGTCAGTCTTGCTTTGCAGGGGCCTTGCCAGACATGCCAGTGGTGGGGAGTTGATCAGTCTACCGCAGGCTCCTGTCTTCCATATGTAGAGAGGGAACCATATTCCCATGGCGCAGTGCTGTTTGAGACTGCAAATCTGATTATGTCCCTCTGAAACTGGGCTGTCCTCTGGTGCCCAGCTTGAGCTGATGCTGAATTTATTGTCCCTAAAACATCAGGGCAGTGTTAGAGGTTCCTTGCCCACTGCTTCTTTCCCAGGCTGCTTGTGCCAGCTGCGGGGCCCTCGTGAGGCTGTTAGGTGTCTCTCTGTGGCAGATTCATTGTTCCATATTTTTATTTAATTACTTACTTTTACAGCTCTTAGAATAAATCTAATTATCCATCTGTTATGCTACATTATGCCACTGCAGTTCACGCAATTCTTTCTCATTGTATGATATTTGTTAACTTGACCTTGCCCTCTTCCAGTGTTCATGCTCCCCTGTGTGGCTCTGTGCCACCTTCTCAGTGGATCCCCAGCATGTCAGTCTGTTAGGGCCCCAGCAGAACCGACCTGTGGGTGGCTCTTAGGTGAAGCAGAGGTTGGTGGAGTTTGGAGTAGTTCAGAGGGAGGAGCATGGCCAAGAAGCCACCTACAAGGCCATGCTGACCTGACTTTGGTTTGGAAGGCTGGATTGGTATTAGGGTGCTAAGAAAGAAAGAAGAAGTTGTAGCCTAAGTCCCTGATCTTTAGCCAGAGTGCTGTTGTCAAGGTCAGCCAGGTGAGGTCGACCAGGAAGGAGGTGACAGTGCCCACCTGCGGACATGTCTGTGACTGCCCCGCCATGGCTGGCAAGTGGTGCCTGGCATTAAGAGCGAGTCAGGACTGATCTCAGACACAGCACAAGTGGAAGTTACCTACTGGAGACTGATTTCAGGAACCAAGTGAAGGATCCTGGCCCCCAGATTGTTGTTGTTGTTGTTGTTGTTTTTTTTAAATTCTTTTCCTGCTGCCTAAAAATTTTTAATACTGTTGGGAATTAAGGTCTTGATTTTTTAAATACATCCATTACCTCTCTTTGGGGACAAATATAGATACTCCCAGAAGGGGTATGCCAGGGGTCATTGAACACCTCTGCTCTGTCCTTTTTCTCAAGCAGTTGGGAAATCATGGTGGGGACACACAGGAAGTTGATTTAGGAGTCAGACTGGAGGAGGAAGGGCAGAGAAGGCAAAAACTGAGAATATTAACTAGGGTCTGCCTTGTGTGAGCCCTTGCAGTGGGTAAGCTGCTCATAATGGGAGGGAGGTCGTGTGTCCAACCCATCCACATACCTAGTTATAGGGCTGGACCACCCAGGCCTCAGTGTCCCAGCAGGGGAGTAACACCAAGCCGGCCTTATCCTTTTAGGCAGCTGCTGCTCATTGAGTACCAGCCATTGGGCTAGACCATCTAGAGTGAGGTTACAGGTGAATAGGCAGGAAGGCATAGTCCGTGTCCTTGAGGGTGGTGACGATTTAGTAGGGGAGACAGACTTTGACCAAGTCTGTTGAGTGAAGGGGTCCCAGGAATGCATAGCAGGGGCCCTGTGTGGGAGGTGGTCACTGAGGGCTTCTCTGAGGAAACGGTTGGAGAGAGACATGGAGGAATAAGGACTAGCCTGATGAAGCTGGGGGCAGGGATGGGGAGTGTTTGGGGGAGGACACTCCAGGCAGAGAGGCAGTGGTGATGGTTGCACATTTGAGTTGAGAAATTCATTGTGGGAGCAAGTCAGTTTTTGTTTTCACATGGGCTCGTTTTCAGCGGGTTCCTGAATGGAAACCCTGAGGGTGCTTCCCTAATTCCTTGGGGGCACATGTGTGTGGCCAGATAGGCTTTCTGTGTGGAGACACTTGGGTCAGAGGCTGTGTGTTCTACTGCCTCATCCTCCAAGGTACCCACAGCCCAGGGCTGGGCCTGTTACAGTGGCTGAGGCCTCCCAACCCCCCGCCTCTGGCCCAAGCCCATATAAAAGGCCTTCTGGATGCAGGCCCGGTTTGGAGCTCATTATAGCCTCATGGCCAGGCCCTCCATTTTCCCTTCCAGGTTAAGACTTGGCAGGCATCAAAGACTGCCAGGAACACCCCACAGGCCTTCTCCCTTAATGATCTTGCTACCGCCCCCAGTCTGCATGGCCTTCTTAGCCAAGCTTTTCTCACCAGAGCCTCTGCTTTTCTTCATTCCAGCAAGCAAGATTCAGTGACTAATTGCTGGTATTTTTTTTTTTTTTTCTTCAAGACTATTGATATAGACTGTCATGTTGGGGGTGGGGAAGAGCAAGCTGTAGTCTGGGGGGACTGGTGTCTCCTGCTGCTGCCGTCATTAGACTGAGGCCCATGTGGTATTGATGTCCGCATTTTGTCTTTGTTCTCATATTTTTTGTCGTTTCGACATTTGGTTCTTTGAACATCTAACATGCCTTTTATGCTTCTCATCTCCCACAGAAGATTGTTGTATTTTGTACCCCACCGAAGCTGTGTTTTCCTTTTGTCAGATTTCTCACTTTCTTCTTTATTGTATTTTGATCAGTGTGGCCATGTAGGTCTGGGTTTTATTGGGAGCTTTTCATCTTCTTGGCAGTGGCCCTTGGGGCCTGGGTCTTCTTGCAGAAGCTGGGCTCTGCCACAGGCCCCTGAAGCAAGCTTCTCCTGGCCAGGGCTGGATAGAGCCCAGCCTGTCATCTCTCCAGGGACATTCCAGTGTAGTTGTTCTGAGACGCAATCAGGCATCAGCACTAGTAAGACTTGTTAAAATACAGATTTCCAGGTCCCATCCCCAAAGTTTCTGACTCACGAAGTTTGGGTTGGGGCCTGAGAATTTTTACTTTACCCTTGTTCCCAGGTGTTGCTGGTACTGCTGGTCCAGAGACCACACTTTGAAAACCATGGTATTAGTATAATTCCTGCTTTACCTTGAGCCAGAGTGTCCAGGGTCATATGGAAGGGAGAATAGTGAGGGACCAGATTCCTTCTCCAAACTGGTCCAGCTCTCCAAAACTAAACGATAGCAGATGTTGGCAGTGGCAGCATAATGTTTTAAACACTTTTACAGTGCTTTCAATCACCCTGTATTGTTTGATCCTGAAAAACAGACCCCTTGGTTAAGTAACTCAGCTTCTTGACAAATAATAGAAGTAAAGTTCATATAAGTTCAGGACTTTTGATAGTGTGTGGTGTAACTCCAATGGAATCCATGTCTCTTGGCTCCTGTTCTTGAGGTTTCAGGCCTCAGCCACTTATTAGCTATGTGACCTTGAGAAAAAAGCTACTTAACTTTCCCTGACTCAGTTTATTAATTTGTAAAAGGGGGTAATAATAATGTTTGCCCCATAGAGTTGTAGTGACAATTATGTGACTTAATATTTGAAAAGCATTTAATTGTTGTTAAGTGTTGGAACCCCAGAATCTATTCTCCTAATGACTGTGAGGGGCTGCCCTTATTTTTTGCATTTCTGCTGTCACAGAGGCCTAGGAGAATGTACCACTACTCAGTATTTGCCTCAGGCAGTCAGGACAGAGCTCAGTCAGTTTAGAAAGGTCCTCCTCTCTGTGGTCTGCTCTGAGGGAACGGTGGATGGCATGTGCCTCTTGGAGTTGGGGTGGAGTGGTAGCTGCGTGTGGAGTCTGAGACCAGGAACGCAAAGTCATCAGCACTCCTCAGGAGCTGCTGCAGTTGCAGCTCAGCCCTGCAGTGGCCCTTCACAGGTTAGTTTGTTAGGAGGGAAAGCCCAGTCTACCCTTGCAGTGTTTCCTGTCTCCTGACTCCTCTCTCCACCTTCTGACGGGGGCATGTTTTAAGTAGAGGGCTGGTCCTGATGATGCTAATAGTATTCAACCTGTCGAATAGTATGTGCCAGGCACTGTTACATTGGATACCTCGTTTAATCCTCCCAATGAAACAATCCTTACTTTACAGATGAAGAAGTTTGGGCAAAGATAGTTTAATTACAATTAAGTAGAAAGGTCCAAGATTCCAGTTCAGGTCATGGGCTCCTGAGCCCATGGTCTTTATAAAGTTTTGTGAAGTTACCTCCTTGTATTCTAGCATGATGTTTCCCTCTGGGGTGTCATTTTCCCTCTCCTGTAGGTACCTAGCCTTGTTCTGTTCTCAGTATTCTTTGCTCCTCAGCTTAGTGTCCAGGACAATGGAAGGTTTTTTTTTTTTTTTTAATTCACCTTTGTATATTCATAGAATTTAACACAAAACCTTATACAGAGGGTGACCATATGTTCTGTTTATGCCTCTTTTCCCAGTGCAGTAATTAATAGTGCTTCTTTTCACTCTTAAAAATGTCCCAGTTTGGACAATAAATTATGTGGTCACCCTACTTGCACATGATTGGGACAGTGGCATTTTAATAGAGGACCTTTAAGACTCAAAGAAACAAACCCCAGATGGTAAGATTTTAAGCACTTCTATTGCCCAGTGAGCAGGAGAATTTAGACAAAGGTTCTGCTCAGCACCCCACAAATGTACCAAAAAGAACTATCTCTTAAGACCAGAGTTGAGGCCAGTAGGGGTCACAAAGTCAATTAGATTTATCGAGACAGAAGTCCCACTGTGGCTGACATGCCAGACCAGGAAGAGAGGAAGTGCAGAAAACTTAGGCTTTCCCATTTCTCCCAAGCAAAAATGATCCCCAGCCTAGCACTTGGCTGTCCGTAAGCCCCTTAGCCTTCCTGCAGGAAAGAGCTAACTGGGCTTGAGCTGTTCCACTGTGCTGAATGAACTGAAGCCCAATGGGAGTCTGGGCTCTCATCCCAGTGCATTTTTTCTGGGATTCTGCTCATCTCTGACTCTACCCCTGTACCTGGACGTGGGATCACACTCACCCACACCCTTGGTGTGTAAAAGTCACACTCCAGATTGTGTCCTTGCCCCATTTGCAGGCAGCTGAAAACTGCTGTGCATATGTCAGTTCACACTTGAACTGGTTTAATGTTTTTTTCCTTTAAGTTGCAATCTGAAATTCAGCCAGACAGGCTTTAATGAGCAGTAAATTGTCAAGCCTTTTGTTTCCCTTGCTATTTCCCAAGCCATAGAGATTCTGTGTTTGATTCAGCAACAATTGCTGAATCTTAAACAAACCATTTACATTTTGACGTTAACTATTTTATGAGTGTAACTTTTTCGTTGTCGTTAGAATGCTTCTAACAGAAGGCCTTTTTAGTGACTTATTAGTAAAAGAGTTTAAAGGGTCTGTGGAAGATGATTCTTAACATTTTCTTTGAAGAAAACAAAAAAAGTAGATTTTTATCTGAATTCATTGGGTAATAAATACATGCAGACTTTTAGCCTTTCTCCTCTGAGCTGAGGCTTTTGCTCTTGCTGAGGTCATTCTAGGGTATCTTCCTGGTCAAGCCCTCCATTTTTCAGATTACAGTACACTTAATATTGAAGCCCCCGTCTTGCAAAGTTAATAGAGTCCCGCTCTGAATGTTTCTGTCAGCTGTTAATTTTGTCTAATTAGGGGCAGGAACTATTTTCATTCTTCGCTTTGGCCCCAAGATGCTTAGCTGAGGACCCTGTGCACTCTGGGCCCAGTCAAGATTTGTCGACCAGCTGACTGGACAAAGAGCCTCAGACAAATAGCATGCTCACAAACGAAACCATCCATCATTCTGTCTCTGGAAGCTCTGGGTAATTGGGGCTGTTCTCCAGTGTTTAAAGATCTCCACAGAATGGGAAGTCTTTACTTTCCTCTTAGGTTCCCATTTCAGTATCTGGTCAAACAGGCACAAAGGCTTTGGGCAAGTCTAGTCCTCCCAGTTTGTTCCTGCATCAGGGAAGCTCTGTGTCTTTCTTAACCTGGAGGAGACCTGCTGAGCCCTGAGCCTGGCCAGGGAGTCTGCAGGCCCACTCCATCCAGTTTTTTCCTCTGTTACAGAGGAGAAAGTGGACAGAAGTGGCTGGGGTGCATGATCCCACAGTCACTCAAGCCATGAGATTGGCCATATGAAATAGAGCTGGCCAAGGAGGCCATGTTGATCCACCCCCATGGAAAACCAGGAGGAGCCTTGCCTCTCTTGAGGCTGTTCTTGCCTCTTGGAGCTGGAGCTAATTGTTCACAAAGATCTTTCCAAATACCAATAATGCAAAATATTTGGGTGGTTCACTATATTGTTCACCATATTTAAACTGTCAGAAACCTTAAATATCTAAGCAGAACCTCAGCAAACAAAGGATATTTTGGGGACTTGTTATGTATGTTGCACAGCAGAGAGATTTGTAGTCTATACGACTTCCAAATCCTGGAAATGAAGCATTTCAGTGTTGTCATTTTCTGCTATAGACCATCCCACGATCGTTGCCTTTCCTTTTACTATTGAGAGATGGCTCATTCATAAACATTTCTGCAGTTGTGTGGCAAAAGCAAGATAGGCTTTGCTTAATTCCATTGGCTCTGATTGAGGAGATGAGGTGGTTGGGAGGAAAGGTGAGTGATTTCCCAGCACATGTCTCAGAACTCTTGAGAGCAGAATTGAAGTAAGAAAATGCCTCCTGAGCCACTAAAGGCCTGTTGAGAAGGTGTATTGCCTGCACCTTGGAACAAGGATGGCCAGTGGTCTTCCTGGGGTGCTCATACCATGCCAGACCAACTTGTCTGCTCTTGTCAGCCTTTAGCACTTAGGGGAGCTGGTATAGACCCATCTCACACCCACTCTGGGTTCTCTAATAGACTTGATAAATCTCACTGTGAAGACTTCCCATATGATTAAGCCTAAATTTCCTTCTGTTTAACTTTGTTGATCCCACTTCCCTCAGACTGAGACAATTATGGGAGACATTTGTTGAATATTTATAGGGCCACAGATAATTTCCCTTTAGCTCTCTCTCTTCCATGTTCCCCACTCTGTGGTCTCCCTTTCAGTTTAGTTCAGTTGCTCAGTTGTGTCCGACTCTTTGCGACCCCATGAACCATAGCACACCAGGCCTCCCTGTCCATCACCAACTCCCAGAGTTTACCCAAACCCATGTCCATCAAGTCGGTGATGCCATCCAACCATCGCATCCTCTGTCATCCTCTTCTCCTCCTGCCCTCAATCTTTCCCAGCATCAGGGTCTTTTCAAATGAGTCAGCTCTTTGCATCAGGTGGCCAAAGTACTGGAGTTTCAGCTTCAACATCAGTCCTTCCAAAGAGCAGCCAGGACTGATTTCCTTCAAGATGGACTGGTTGGATCTCTGTGCAGTCTAAGGGACTCTCAAGAGTCTTCTCCAATACCACACAGTTCAAAAGCATCAATTCTTCGGCACTCAGCTTTCTTTATAGTCCAACTCTCACATCCATACATGACTACTGGAAAAACCATAGACTTGACTAGATGGACCTTTGTTGGCAAAGTAATGTCTCTGCTTTTGAATATGCCATCTAGGTTGGTCATAACTTTCCTTCCAAGGAGTAAGAATCTTTTAATTTCATGGCTGCAATCACCATCTGCAGTGATTTTGGAGTCCAGAAAAATAAAGTCAGCCACTGTTTCCCCATCTATTTGCCATGAAGTGATGGGACTGGATACCATGATCTTCGTTTTCTGAATGTTGAGTTTTAAGCCAACTTTTTCAGTCTCCTCTTTGACTTTCATCAAGAGGCTCTTTAGTTCTTCTTCACTTTCTGCCATAAGGGTGGTGTCATCTGCATATCTGAGGTCATTGATATTTCTCCTGGCAATCTTGATTCCAGCTTGTGCTTCTTCCAGTCCAGCGTTTCTCTGGATGTACTCTGCATATAAGTTAAATAAGCAGGGCCTCCCTTTAGCCGGTTCTAATTAGCTTCTTTGATCCTTCCTCCCTGTTTCTCCTCTAGTTTGTTAATTACACTTCTCCCCCATGAATTCTTCCTGTACTGGCCTTGTCTGTCTAGCCGGAGGAGCTGGGAATGAGAATCCAAGGCTCCTCAGTGGGAGGTATTACCTTCTTCTTTGTCCTGTACCACAGGTAGCCCCTCCCACTTCTGAGAAGCCTGAAAATCCAGGCACTCTGCCTTTCTTAGCAGAAAGGTAAGAACAGTAATTTTCATTAAAGTACAATATATCATGATTAAAACTGTTGTTTGAATGCTTGGTATTTGCCAGGAAGTGTGCTAATCTCTTTATATATTATCATACTTCATACCCACAGCAATCTCATGAGATAAATATTACTAATTCCTATTTTATAGATGAAGAAACTGAGGTCTGAAGAGGTTTAGTAACATGTTGCAACCACACAGCTTGACAGTGCTGGAACTAGAACTTGAACTTGGGTCTCTCTGACTCCAGAGCAGCTTTTACTCAGTATTTGCTTTTTGAGTTTGAGCTTTTTGATAAGACGAAAGTCCAGATCACTGGCTCTTAGATCACCAAAAAACATGCTGGGATGTCAGCTATTTACCCTTAGAGTGGGAGAGGGTTTTTGCATTGAGATAATAAAACTTGGTGCAGAAGCAAGTTGGTGTGGTGCTATGGGTCTTTATATATCTGGACCCTTGGAAATACCTCCTCCTGCAAAAAACAAGAATCTCATCAATTTTTGAATTGCTTTAATTCTTAACTCACTTTTCTGATAGTTTTATCCCTCAGAAGGTTGAGAAAAACGGCTTCACTGAAATGGTATTCTGAGCATCATGAATGATTTGTTTGGTGAAGTGAAGGTGTTGGAAACTTTAGTACAAAGTGGCCATGTTCAGAGAAACCAAGGGAAATACAGAACTCTGAGTTTGAGGGAAAGCAGATTTTAGAAGGTCCAAGGAAATGTAGATATATTTGGGCAAGGGCTTTGAAGGGAAGGCTGACTCATAGTCTGAACAATGAAATGTGCTTAGTGCAGTCACAAGTGATTACTGCAAGGAACAGAGAGGAGACACCTATTCAGACCAATAAGGCCACTTGGGGAGTTGTTAGTGTTGCGCTTTGTCTGAGAGATGATAAAGGGGCCTGTAACCAGGAACAAACAGAACGAAAGGTGTAGATCTCCGGGAGCACTGTCAGGACTGGGTGCTGAGAGCACAGGACCTGCTGAGCCGTTGGTGTTCGGAGTGAGGAAGCAGGGAGGACACTGGGCCGCCTGCCCAGCCAGGAGACTCGGTGTCGCAGGTGGCAGAGGGCTCGTTGCCGTCCTTCTGTTTTACCTCTTCACTTCTCTTTAAGGAGAATGGCCCTCCTGTCAGAAAGAGTAAAGCAAACATGGTTAGGAAGAACCTGAGGAAGGAGGGAGAAGAGCCACTGGCTTCTTAAAATTAATTAAGGTCTGAAAAATCAAATGAAAGCTCATGGATATCATCATGAGACTGTGCACATATGGATGTTTAAGCATCACTGAGAGAGGAGTAAGCAGACATGGTAACTGTTTTGCTTTTCAGAATAACAGGGCAAGTTTTGAGCCCTCATTTATGAGCATTTCTAAAGAGAGATGATCTCTTGGAGTTAGTGTGGGTTCCATGAAAATAGACTGATTTAAGGCTTCATATCCCTTCCTTCCTCCTTCTCTTCCTTCTAAAATAGTACATTCATCTTACGTGTACCACTTGATGACTTTTTAAAAGTGAATATACCCATGTAACTACCACCTGAGTCAAGAAATGGAACTCTGTCAGCACCCCAGAAGATTCCCATGCTGCCTCCTAACTCTGATGTCTTTTTTAGAAAAATTTACCAGCCTACAAGTTAAGACTCAATGTTGTAGACAAAGAGGGAACCTGCATTTCAGAAGTGTTTGTCCAAACACATAGCAAAGTGACATTTTAAATTTTGCTGTTACTAAATTTTTAATTTTATAAATAACCCACATTCATTGTTTTGTGTTTTTTTAATCTTACCATGCAGGAACAAGTATATGGTGTCAGTCCACCCCTACCATTTATAACTGGCTTTTTACCTGCTCTGCTTGTATTCAGGGCCATGTTGGAGAACCCTTGCCTCATCAGAGGGTGATAGGAACAGCCTTCAGGGATTCAACCTAGGTAGGCCCAATGTGAGTCAGTTTTGTGATACTACTACCAAAAACTTGGATATGGCCTTAGATTTTAGGAACAGATGGCCTTGGGGCAGAGGATTAATTATTTTAATTAAAAATTATTAGTGAATTCCAGAACTAATGGATGAAAGTTTGATGAGGAACAGGTTGTCTTCATATCTCAAAGAATCTCCCCGCAAAATACATGTCAATTTTGAAGGGACAAGTAGTATCTTTATAGTGGAGAAATCTGGCAGGTAGCACCGTGATGAAGTAATCAAAGTGAACCCAGCCACTCTTGAGCCTGAATGACGTCACGTGCTGCCTCATATGAGGCACTGAGAAAGATAAGACGTTGCTTTTGTGTCACTCCTGCCAACATGCACTACCTCAGTCTAACCAGGAAAACATATCAGCTTCAGGCTGAGGGACATTTTACAACTGGCCTGTGTACTTCCAAACTGTCACCATCATGAAAGAAGACAAAGACAGACCAAGGAAGGCTATCTCACAGTTAAAGGAGATGTGGAGACATGCTTCTCAATTCATAATGTAAGGCCTGGGTTGGACCTTGAACTAAAATTATTTTCCTAATAAAGGATATTTTGGAGACAGTTGGGAAAATCTGAATATCTGTAGATCATGCATCATGTTAATTTCCTCATTTTGATTACTGTGGTTATGTTCTTAGGAAATACTTGTTACATTTGGGGTAAAGGGGCTTCAGATCGCAGGAAAAATGTGTAAATATATATATAGAAAATGTGGTAAAATGGTAGTAATTTGTGACTCTTGATGGAAGTCTTTTTTCATTTTGCCCCTTTTCTGTTATTTTTCTGTATAATTTTCGATGGTATTGTAAAATTTTTATTTATTTGGCTGCACTAGGTTTTAGCCGAGGCAGGTGGGCTCTTCAGATGCGGCCTGTGGAATCTAGCTTCCTGACCAGGGATTGAACCCAGGCCCTCTGCACTGGGATCATGGACTCTTAGCCACTGGACTACCAGAGAAATCCCTCTATAGTAGTTTTTTAGTGCCCAGTCTGAAATGATTTGGACTTCCCAGGTGGCACTAGTGGTAAAAAAAAAAAAAAACAAACAAAAAAACCAGCAGCCAGTGCAGGAGACGAGAGGTGCAGGTTTGATACCTGGGTGGGGAAGATCCCCTGGAGGAGGGCATGGCAAGCCACTCCCATATTCTTGCCTGGGGAATCCCATGGACAGAGGAGCCTAGTGGGCTACAGTCCATGGGGTCTCAGAGTCAGACACTATTGAGCAACTTAGCTCCCACATCAGTTCAGTTCAGTCACTCAGTCGTGTCCGACTTTTGCGACCCCATGAATCGCAGCACGCCAGGCCTCCCTGTCCATCACCAACTCCCGGAGTTCACTCAGACTCACGTCCATCGAGTCAGTGATGCCATCCAGCCATCTCATCCTCTGTCGTCCGCTTCTCCTCCTGCCCCCAATCCCTCCCAGCATCAGAGTCTTTTCCAATGAGTCAACTCTTCACATGAGGTGGCCAAAGTACTGGAGTTTCAGCTTTAGCATCATTCCTTCCAAAGAAATCCCAGGGCTGATCTCCTTCAGAATGGACTGGTTGGATCTCCTTGCAGTCCAAGGGACTCTCAAGAGTCTTCTCCAACACCACAGTTCAAAAGCATCAATTCTTCGGTGCTCAGCTTTCTTCACAGTCCAACTCTCACATCCACTGCAAAAACCATAGCCTTGACTAGATGGACTTTTGTTGGCAAAGTAATGTCTCTGCTTTTCAATATGCTGTCTAGGTTGGTCATAACTTTTCTTCCAAGGAGTAAGCGTCTTTTAATTTCATGGCTGTAGTCACCATCTGCAGTGATTTTGGAGCCCCCAAAAATAAAGTCTGACACTGTTTCCCCATCTATTTCCTATGAAGTGATGGGACCAGATTCCATGATCTTCGTTTTCTGAATGCTGAGTTTTAAGCCAACTTTTTCACTCTCCTCTTTCACCTTCATCAAGAGGCTTTTTAGTTCCTCTTCACTTTCTGCCATAAGGGTGGTGCTGCAATGATTTAAGGGTGGGGCAGGGAATGCCCCAGAGGACTGTGAGGCAGCGCTGTGAGCTCCCAGATGTCAAGAAGATTCTTCAGCGCCCCTTCCTCTGAGTCCCCTTTGGCTCTCCCAGGGTGGGCAAGTTGTCATTCTGTGTGTGTGTCTGGAAAGGTGTTCTGGAGATGCTCTTGTGAGCTGTATCATTGTGGTGAACTGTGGGCATCCTACACTGGCTTCTGTGACTGGCAGCTGTTTGGGGACTGTATTTGAATGGGTCCTGTGACACTCCCTTCTTTTCTTCAATGTCCAGATGGAACTTCTAAGAGGCCCAGTGTGGTTCCCACCACAGTTACATGGTTTGAAGCTCATTACAGGCTTCAGTGTCTTTATTTCTCCTGGCAGCTTCATTTTCATGTGGAAGAGTTGTATGTGTTGTTTTTTTTTTTTCCCCTAAGTTGGTAACTGTCCATGTCTTGATTGATTAATTGATTGCTTAACCACATTAATCCCTAGATGGTAGGCTAGTATAGATCTTTAATGAGCCTGTTTCGGGAATACACATCCTGCAGGTTCTTGTGTTCACAGGTGACCCAGGGCCACTCACTGTCTGAGGCTGTCAGAGAAAGGACCTTTCTTTCTCTGAGCATACACAGCGTCATCAGGCAGGATCACAAACGATTGAGCCTGAGGTTTCCCCCTTTCCCCACTGCACAGCATCTTCTCAGAGAGCATTTCAGAACAGTGACACCTTTGTCTTCTGTTATTAAGACAGAAGGAGTAATGATTGTCCTACCTAGAAATATTGCAGGGACTCATGAGAAAGCACATACCCTCTGTGTCCCCAGCATGCTGTGAACAGGCCTGACATCTTGGTTTGGGCTGGGACTCTGGACCACACAGGCTCTACGCCAGGGGTCTCACCTTAGAATCTCCTCAGCCCCCACTGAAGCCATCAACCCAGTCCGTATTTCCTGTTCTCTCCCTTTCTGTTTTTCTCCTTTTCCACTGATTCAGACTCCCTTTTTAGCCCTTACTGTTCTGATTCACCCATGAGCATGCTGGGTGAGCAGATTCTGTGCATTTCCTGTTTCTGGGCACACGCCCCCGCTGCCAGCAGTGCCTGCTCCACGGCCCCCGTGCATCGCAGAGGACCCCACAAGGTAGAGGGCCTGTGCTTGACTTACTGCTCTGCTCTCCCCATCTTGAAAGCCCTCAGTTTTGGAACAAGGGTGCCATGTTCCCTTGAATATTATGTAGCTGGGTCCTGAGTGCCCCGGAGGGAAGAGGCGCTGCCTGCCTCTAAAGTGAGCAGCGTTGTCCTGAGCCCCCGTGGCCAGGCCTGGCTGCCCACCCTGAGATCAGCTCCACCACCCCTCAACACCCCCTGACACTTGCTCAGCCTGGTTAGCTAAAACATGACCTCTGACCCTTGGCAGGTTCCCACATCAGTCACCCCAACCCAAATTATTTGGTTTCTGCAAATGCAGTCTTTTTCCGTTTCTGCAGTGCCCCCTCCCCCCAACGCCAAGATTTACCGAGGAGCAGCTGCTACTGTCCCTCTGCACTCAGACAGCTGACTCGCCTGCTGATTGTGAACATCCCAGTAATCCAAGTGCTAATGGTGTTTATTCAGCCCAGCCGGCTTAGCCCTGAACAAGGTTTATTCTCATTTATCTCATGGGAGACGAGCTACGTCCTTAATATCCTTCTGTTGACTTTGAGCACACCAGCGCCACTGATGTCGCTGAGAGACATGCCAGGCCCCTGCCCTTTTACTCACTCAAAGCCTCAGTTGTCAGGACACCCATCGTCTGGCCGGCAAGACACCCTCACCCCCATGCCCGCCCCCAGGCTCTGTGGCTGCGGCTCTGATCCTGAGTCTGTGGACTGGGAGGAGCTGAGACCAGCATACGTGTGCCTGGGCCTCTGGGCCGAGGAGAAGCTGTGTTCTCGAGGATATGGTCTGGCCGCAAAATGTGTACAGCAGACGCACTGATTGTAATCTCCCAGTCACAGTGTATTGGCTAGCATTTTGGTGCTCACTGGCTTTTCTGTCTTTAACTCAAGGTAGTTTTAGCTCTGTCTCCCAGGTGAAGACTCTGAAGCAAAGGGACTCACCCAAGGCTATCAGGCATTGTTGACAGGATTCTCGCTGAGTAATCTCCGGGCCCTGCCCCTTGCACATGCTATAGACCTCACTCTGCTCTGTATGGGGCACTTCTTCCCCCAAAACATAGCAGAGAGCGTTCAGAGCCCAAGGCTGAGGTCTCAGGGAGAGGTTCTCTGAGAGCAGGTTGGTGTCAGCCCTTCCAGGGCTGACTGCTCAAGAGAAGCCCTTTTCCACTGTCCCTGATGGATGGACTGAGTGACATCTAGAAATACGAGATTGGTCTTTTCCACCCTCCGGCTGTGTTTCCTCAGCCCCTTGACTGGACAGCACTAGAAGGCTGTTTTCAGAAGGGTTACAATTGTATGGAGTCTCTGGCATGTCCATGGAACCACTGAAGCCCTGAGCCCTGGGGTAGGGCCTAGAGTTATGTGGGTTCTCTCATTCAAGCTGGTCAAGGTGTAGGCCCAGGGCTGCCAAGGCCACACTCGGCCACAGGCCCACATTTGGCCAATGGTCCTACTCTACTCATGCAGGTCTTCAGGACTGTGCTGCAGGTGGGAAAGAGTAGACTGAATACCTCATGAAAGTGATTCTGTCAAGTGGCAGGAGGCCCGAGGCTTTCCCTTTTTCTCACTGGTGTACTTCTGTGTTTGAGCTCTATTCTTTCCTACTGTGGATGGGCTTTCCTCCATTTAAAGGGGTCGGGACGAACCTGGCTGCTCTTGGCTGTAGGTACCCCTGGCTTGCAGCACACTGTCTGCCTTGTGGAGAAGAAACTTCTGTGTCCTGACTCCAGAATCAAAGACTGAAGGGCTCTGATGGCCCATCCTCAGCAGCCCACTGAGGGCCTGGTGAAGGGGGAACATGATGAAGCAGTGCTGGGCCGCAGGCCCTTACCCATCAGGACCACAGGGAGTGGGAGAGTCAGTCACAGGAGGAAGGGAAGAAAGGATTTCAGAGCCTGGTGAGGAGAAAGGATGCTGGGCAGATACACAGAGCGCACCACAGCGCCAGCCTGACCTGCGAGGGGTGGGCTGGCCTGCCTCAGAGTGTCCCTCCAGGTCCTCTCCCACCCCGGGTCACTGTCCTGACACGGGCCCTCCCCCTGGGCCCTCTCTCTCGTCTGTGTGCCCTGGAGGCACGTTTCCAACTCCCCAATTTGCCTTGCAAGTGTTGAGGAAAGAGAAGCAGGAGCAAGTTCCACTTACTGGGCAGGTTATGGGTCCTGTGTCTCCCCTGCTCGGTCAAAGCCTGACCTGCCTTTGTGTCAGGGGTCAGCTGCACCTCTCAGCCCCATTCTCGATGGTTCTTCAGGGCAGCCTCCACTGAATGGTCTCCTAGCCTCTCTGGACGTGCTCATGTTGTTCCCTGAGCACATGCTGGTCTTCTGGTCCACAGACCGTCTTCCCCACCTGACCTCCCAGTCTCCAGCAGTCTTGCTTCTTTCGGGCAGCCTTGCTGGCTCTTCCAGACCAGACTTTCCTATTCTTTCTCTGAAGCCCCATAGACCGTAGGTTCAGAGCCACCTGGCAGGGCCTAAAGTTACGTAGCCATTCACTTATTCGCTCTGCACCCTGTAAGTGGAATATGGTGGTGTGGCATCTCTCCTGCGTGTGGAGCCTGGCTTGTCAGTGTGGAGCAGCAGCAAAGAGGCTGAGTGTCCGCGAGGATCTGTTCTGCACGTGGGGCATCTCTGAGCAACTAACTGCCTGGCCTGTGCCTTCCTCTAGATCTTCCCTGGCACAGTGCTGTGCGGCCCTTTCTACCCCACATCAGGCTTCTGTGGACAGAAATACTGGGAAGCCATGTCTCTTCTTAGCTTTGGGCATTCTTTGTTTACTCCCACTGGCTTATTCTTCCTCTGGAGGATCCTAGGGATTTGCCCACAGACTACGTGCCCACCCCTTGGCCGCTGGTAGTCTGTTTTTTACTGTTTGTGCTTTGGTTCCCTCTGGGGTTTGGGTCTTCTCTCCCCTTCTACCAGCTGAGACCTGGGTGGGCAGAGACCAGTCTTCTTCGTGTCTCTCCCCTCCCCCAGCACTGCCCAGGCTGGTGACAGGGAGGCGCTCCAGGGCCGCTCAGGCTGGGCTTCCCTGGGGGCCCCTCTGCTCCTGAGCTGTGTTGCCTCTCTGGGTCTTGTTCTCAGCAGATCTGTAGATGAGAACAAGGTTTCACATGCCGTCTTTGAAGGAGCTTGTCTGTGCCGCTCTGGGGCCCACTGGGGACGGGGCTCCTCTGTGCTGTTCCCTGAGGCCGATGCGATGTTGGGCCTCCTAGCCCCCTCTTCCTTGGGAGACTGCATCTGACGTTTGTATGAATTTTCTCAGCGTGGTTGACTTCTTTTCCTAGACCCTGCCTGTTGCGGGTGAGCGTTCCTCAGACACATGATGGCAGAGACAGCCCTAATTAGCTCACCCTTTGATGAAGCAGCTGCCTGTCTCAAGTTGGGGGAGCAGGGGGTAGGGGAGAGGCTCAGTGCCAGACTCCCGGCATCAGTGCCCACCTGCCTGTCTGGAGAGGAGCTGTCAGCCTTCCTCCCCGGGGACCCCAGCCCTCTTCTCCAGACGGCTGTTCAGACATGAGTGAAGTTGCAGTGGGAGAGGCCGGCACCCACCCTCGTGTCCTTTCTGCAGAGGAGATGCAGCGGGGTGCGGGCTTCTCCCATTTTACAGCAGGAAAATTGGCCCTGTGCGCTCGGTCTGCACCAAGCTTTGAGGCTGCCGCCTGGCAGGAGTAGAGGGTGGGCTGTCAGGCACTCACTGGGCCCCGTGACCGTACTGTCCGGCCAGGGCCTCTCCTCTGAGCCGCCTGCTCTCTCTTCTTGTCTGCCTCCCCTTTCTCTGGGTTTTGGACCAGGAATCGTCTCTGTGATTTGTCTGTATCTTGAGCATCCTGCCTTATTCTCCCCATGCTGTGAGGGCCCCCTGCCGAAGTGGGGGTTTGGAGAAACAGGTGCTTTTTGGGTTTCCAGTCTACTTTTTGGTGGCCAGAGCCCAGAAGAGAGTGGGGGCCGCCTGTGTGCTTGCGTCTCACCCCGGGGCCAGCCCCTACTCCATCCCCTTGCTGCTGGTCTCTGGCTTTCACTTGCCTGCCACCTTTCCCAAGACCTTATAAGCTGCTGGTGAAAGCATCTCAGTCTTCCTCGAGGGCCTGACTACACAGGCCCCTGCACTTGGCTCTCAACCATAATTCATCACCAGTTTGGTCTTAGAAAGCAAATGATTCCCAGCATGTCCCTGTCTGGCACCCTGCCCCAGGGGAGGTCTCACCCTTCAGGCGCCCATCCTTTCATCCGGGAGGGCTTTGCCTGAAATGTTTGTTTGAAGCTCATCCTCACTCTTTTCTCCAGCCCAGAATGGGGCCTGGAGTCCCAGGGGCAGCCCTGGGTTTGGAGTGTTGCGTTGCTGCCCGTTTGCTGCTTGATGCAGTCACGGTTGTCCACGTGTCAGCTCCCTCCCCCCTGTTGCTGGGGCCTTCGCCTTGGCAGAGCCTGCACTGGGCTGCAGGGACAGGCACAGAGTGGAGAGAGCAGCAGGGGCAGCTGGGTTGGTCCTGTGTCGGGATCTCCCCAGGACCAGAGGCTCCCTGGATCCTGTTCTCTCTGCCTGCCTTCCTCCCCATGCTCTGTCTGTGTGCGCCACCCGGGAGGGGAGGGGGCGGAAGACACCTTGCAGCTCCACACTTCTTTAGTGTTTCCCCAGAGCGTGATGCTCCTGGGATCCTGGAGGCAGCAGGGGAGCAGGTATGGCTGCCTCAAGGAGCGTGGAGGAAGGCTTTCCATTGGAGGGACCCTGAAGGAGCACGTTGAGCACAGTGGGATCTTAAAATGGGACTTCCATCCCCAGATCTTGCCTGCCTGTTGGCTGATGTGGAGTGGACACTGGCTTGGGGCCCTGGGCCCTGTCGCCTGGGCTGTGGCCACTGTACCCAGATGGACCCGCGTCATTTTGTTTTGTTTGCCCAGCTAAGTCCTAGCCTGTCCAGAGTGGGAACCCCCCTTTGTTCTTCACCAGGGATGGCCGCTGTGGCAGCAGCCCCCTTACCTGGGCTGGGCATGCCCCCAAGTTGGTGAGTAGGTGCAAAATCATGCTCTCTTGTTCTTCCCCCACAGCAACCCAAAGGTCCAGGTGGAGGCCATTGAGGGGGGAGCCTTGCAGAAACTGCTGGTCATTCTGGCCACAGAGCAGCCTCTCACTACAAAGAAGAAGGTGTGTTTCTGCCCTTTTTTCTTGTTCAGACCTCAGCACACCTGTGAAACCTAGAAGGCGAGGAGGGTCCCTCTCCAGACTGTACTTGTAACCCTTGGGGGCCTGAGTGGTCATCCCTGGGTGGCATGGCGGGGAGGGCCTCTCTCTGAAGCAACCAGGCAGCCTGTGAGGCATCTGAGGCCTGGGTTCAGCTCCCAGGTTCAGAACCCCAGCTCCTGCCCTGGGCCTCTGTTTGTCCACTGGGTGATGTTGAAGGTGTCTGATGTCTCTCCTCTCTCAGCCTTGGGTCCTGGGGTGCAGCTAATCCCAAGGGTGGCGGGTGGAGCCAGAGAGAAAGGGGGCTGGGCTGGGATACTTGGGGCTCCTCCAGGTGCCTGCCCCAGGGCCTGGTTTCTGTAGCGCCTCACCCATCAGGGTCTGTTTCTCCCCAGGCCCTGTTCGCCCTGTGCTCCTTGTTACGACACTTCCCCTATGCCCAGCAGCAGTTCCTGAAGCTGGGGGGGCTGCAGGTGCTGAGGAGTCTGGTCCAGGAGAAGGGCATGGAGGTGCTGGCCGTGCGTGTGGTCACCCTGCTCTATGACCTGGTCACCGAGAAGGTGAGTACTCAGGGCCCGGCCACCCCTGCCCTCTGCTTTGTGTGTGCTTCTGGTCATTGGACCTCCTCCTCCCCCAGTATCTTCCGTCCGTCCCTCCATCCTCATAGCAGAGTGACCTGAGCAAATGTGCCAGCCTGGAGCTGGGCAGCGATGCTTTGGAGCCCAGGACTTCTGAGATGTCAGGGCAGAAGTCCTGTGGGAGGTGACTGCTGAGCTCACACCTGAGAGCTGCACGGAGTGGGAGGGAGGAGGGGACGCTGGCAGTGGTCAGGGCCAGGTGTGCAGGCATAGGGGTCAGTATGACCGAAGGCCCGAACAGCCAGGATCAGCCCTCCATGGAATGAAAGGTCATGTGTGGTGAAGCGTAGGGTGGGGGCAACCAGGAGCAGGTGGGGTGGAGCAGCTTGTGTCTGGAGCCACCACAGCAGCCAGGAGACCGAGGAGCTGGGCTGGAATAACGCTGAACCTGAAGATTCTGGAAACCTGAAGCTGCCTCCTCTGGTTTGGGAGCTTTGGCTCTGGGCCGGGCTCAGACTAGCTGCCATCAAGGGCCCCAGGGGCTTGCTGCCTGCAAGGAGACTTGGTGCCCAGCCTACTTTGGTCTTTGTGAGCTTGGAAAGTGTCTTAATTAAGGAGAGGGTAAAACCAGCCAGGCCTGATTTCTTAGTTCAGCTGCTGCAGAGAGCTCTGGCAGGGTTTTCTCTGTTGCCTCTCAGGGGCCACACTCTCCCCACAGCTGACTCGGATTAGGGGAGCAGGGCTGGGCAGCCGCGGGGACCATGCTGGAGACAGAGGGCCTGCCCCTTCCTCACCGCGCCTCCCGGCTCTGTGCACCCCTCTCCCAGGCCTCAGGCTGGATCAGGGTTGTCCGTTGCTGCTTTTCTCTCCACCTCTTGGCTTTTGTTTGTGTGCACTCGCCTCTTTTCCTGTCTCATCTCTCAGGCTGTCCCTCTCCCTCTCTCTCCCCTCCCCCTCTCTCTTCCTTCACCCCTCCAGGCTGCAGAAACCTGATTTCTCAGAACAGCAGGCAGCCATGTGGTGCTCACATCCAGTTAATAAGGCCTGGGCACAGTTGACGTCCTGGGAACAGGCCAGCAAGCCTGGGGAAGGATGTGTGCATTGGTTGGCATTTCCCGGGAGAACCCTGTCACTTTCCCCTGGTGTCCTGGGTGTCTTTGCTGCCCCCAGCCCTGGCACAGGGCACTGTGACTGCCTCATCCCAGGGGAGCCGCCTCTGGCAGTCTGACCAAGGCTCTCTGAGTCAGCTGGCCCAGGAGCCAGACTGGAGGCTTTGGGGTGCCATGAGGATCAGGGAGGGCCTGGCGTTTCTCTGCAAACAGCACGAAGACAGCCGTCTGTCTGCAGGAGGAAGATGGTGGAGGGGTTTCAGCTGGAGCAATAGAACAGATGGCAGGTGTGCTCTACGTGTAAGGCCATCAGGGCGTCTTGTTCTGTGGTTTCTCAGAGAGAATACACTGGGGATAGGTACAGGGCTCCCAAAGGAAGAGGTGTGACAGGGTGGAGGGGTGCCATGCTCCCTGAGGGCATCTTTGGTGTGCAGAGGTAGTGGCTGGACTTCAGAATTCCCAGGACAGTGTGGACCCGCCTCTCAGATTATCAGGCTCCTTGGTCCTTGCCCCTTCCATCGTCTGCCAAACCCCAGGCATTTCTTCTTCTGTCCCTTGGCTCTGGGCAGGCCCTCTACTAAGAAACTGTGTCCTGACATCTGAGCTCCTGCAGAGCTGGGACGCCTACCTGTGGTTATGAACCCACATCTTCTTGTGCCTCCATGAAGCTGAAGGGCCCTTCCACAAGTGTTGCCTGGGTGTCTGCCTGCCCCGTGCCGTGCCCGGCCCACAGTCCCTGCCCTCCTGGTGCTTCCAGGCAGACATTTACCAGAGACCCTCCTAGAGTGTGTGGGCCCTGGAGGCTTACCATCAGGGCCCTGACTCTTTGGGGCAGTCAGGAGAGTTGCTGAGTGAGATCTGAGGGTTGAGTCAGATTGACTGTGGAGTTGGTGCTGGGTGAGAGGGTGCCGGGAAGTGCGAGCTGCCCCTGCACAGGCCCTAGGGGAGGGTTAGTGTGACAGGTGCCGGAGTGAGGGCACCAGTGGGGAGGCGTCTGAGCGCCCGGGGGGCAGGGCCTGCAGCGCCTCCACGTCCCAGGGTGGGAGTCTATCTTTATGGTCAGAAATGCCCAGTGTGAAGGGTTTGGGGTGAGGTCTGGAGGGGGCAGGCTGGGCCCGGGAGGCAGGGGACTGAGAAGCACAGCGAGGAGCAGGGCCCCAGGGCACAGAGCTGGCAGGACTGGGGTGTTTTGCGGGTGGAGCTGGCGGGATGGGAGTAGGTTAGGAAACGACAGCCACATCCCTCTCAGCCTTTTCTGTGTCAGAAAGCTGACCCTCTCTGCTTCCCTGCTTCCTCTGCCGGCTCTGAGGAGCCCCAGAGCCATCAGGTGGTCTGCTGTGGGCCCTGAGCTTTTTCTGGGCTTTCTTCTTGCCTGCCCTGTCATGCATGCCCCATTCTCCCCTGGAGTTAGGGCAGCGAGTCCTTCTTTCTTCCTGAGAGTGCGTTTAGTGTGCCCACTGCTGCTCCTTCGTCTCCGCATACCTTCCTCTGACGGGTGAAGTGAGTTGGTAGACTCCTGGTGGCGTGCTGTGATCGTGCAGTGGTTAGTACTCTATGTAATGAAATGAGGTGGTAATCTGTCAGGTCTAAGGTGTTCCCTTCCCTGCCTCTGAATGCCTGCTAGGATTGGTTCCCACCACATTCTGTTGGAGCTGGGTTTCTGCACATCACCGACACAGGCCATGTGTGGAACTTCCTGCCCAGACTTCCCTTGGCGTAGAGGCCAGGGATGCCCAGGGCTCTGTGTTCTGTGCCCAGCCTGGCTCTCGTGCCCATCCACCGTAACAGCCTGCTGGGCTGCAAACATGAGATGGGCCCAGGCCTCTTGTCACAGCCCTCCATGTGTGCGAACCCTCCACCCTCGTCCCCTCAGACAACTCCCACAAGCCTCGCAAGACTCAGGGAAGTGCCAGCTTCCTCTCCCCACCATGCCCGACTCCTCTGAGGGAGTGGATCCGTGGTTGTGGTGGTGATGCCGCCGCTGGCACAGCTGACATTTGATGATGGTAAAGCTCACTTCGTTGGTGGGCTCCGTGTGCTGGGCACTGCGTGTTCGCTGTCCTCTTAAGTCCTCCCAACCATCCTGAAGGGGCTTAGTCGTCTCGTCCACTTGAGGGGTGGTGACAGTGAGTCCCAGGGAGGCTCAGTGCCGGCCCAAGGCCGTTTGGTCATTCAGCTGTCAGTGGTGGAGCAGGATTTGAGCCCAGACTGTCTGCCTCTGCCCCGCCCTGCTACACGAAATGCACCGTGACATGTAGGACCTGCTCCCCCAGATCCCGAGCTGCTTGAGGGCAGGGATCCTGTCTCCATCCTGGTTTCTCCAGCACCTGGCACACTGTAGTTTTTTTTTTTTTTTGGATGAGTGGATGGATGGACAGATGGGTGGACATGTGGACGGGCTGGAGAGCATGTGTGGAGCTGTGAATCCAGCTGACCTTCCCCCTGAAGGGCCTTTGAGGCCCAAGGATCTGGACAGAGAAGGGACAGACTCGGGTCAGCCAAGCGCCTTCAAGTCTGAAGGGCGGAGCTGATGGCTCTCTGTCTGTTCTCTGTCCCGTGTCCCCCCACCCCCGCCCTGGCCATGCGGATGGCAGATGTTTGCGGAGGAGGATGCCGAGCTGACGTGGGACATGTCCCCCAAGAGGCTGCAGCAGTATCGCCAGGTGCACCTCCTGCCCAGCCTGCAGGAGCAGGGCTGGTGCGAGATCACCGCCCACCTCCTGGCGCTGCCAGAGCACGACGCCCGCGAGAAGGTGCTACAGACGCTGGGCGCTCTCCTGGCCACCTGCCGGGACCGCTTCCATCAGGACACACAGCTCCACAGGACACTGGGCACCCTGCAGGCTGAGTACCAGGCACTGGCCGCCCTGGAGCTCCAGGAGGGTGAGGACGAGGGTTACTTCCGGGAGCTCCTGGACTCCATCGACAGCTTGCTGACGGAGCTGAGATGAGGCTGCCCCTGACACCGGGACGCTACTTGTGAGACTGAGGGGCACCAGCTTGGGTGGGCTCCTCAGGGGGTACCAGGCAGGAGGGCGGGGCTTCCCTCCTGGGGCCTGGGCATCATCTGGGCAGTGCTGGCTTGGCCATTAAATGGAGGCGTGACGGCCAGTGTCTTGTTTGTGTCTGTGTGGTCTGGGCATAGCGCTTTGGTGGTCACTGGGTGGCAGGCTGCTGAGGTGCCCTGGTGATGTGCTGGGTGGTTGCCTGGTAATGGGCCCTGTGGGAAGGATCCAGGCCCAGGAGTTAAGAGAATCCCAGCTGGACCCAGCTCTCTCCCACCAGTGGCTCTGTAACTTTGGGTGACACTTAGCTTCCTGGAGACTGTTTCCTCCTCTGTCAGAGGAGAAGGCCATTAAACGTGAAAAGACACACGGAAAGCACCACACCAGTGCCCAGCACTCGCGCTTGCCCCTCCTCACCCAGCTGTGCAGGGCAGTCTGCCCCTCCATCCCGTGCCTGCATGTTAGTTTCAAGGCTGGTGGCAGAAACTTGAGGGCATCTCCACACACAGGGCTGCTGTGTCAGCCCAGGCCAGGCAGCTGATGGGTGAGGCTGGGCCCTGGGTGGTGGGACTGGGGGCGCTCGGTGCACTCTGGAGGCCTTTGGGTGGAGGTATCACTCTGGGAGAGGAATAATCTCTCCACAGCTGGTAGTGGGAGCCCAGGCTGGGCCCACCTGACGGAGCAGAGGGGCCTCTCCGTGCCCTTGCCTCTCTGCGTCCATGTGCTCTGCGCTGAGCAGGAGGTGGCAGCCTTGGAGGCAGGGGTGGCTGAGCCTGACAAGCCGCAGCCCCCACCCCGGAGAGGCTGAGCGCCAGGCTGGGAGCCTGCTGCAGGTTGCCACAGCAACCCTGCTCTGGGCTTTCCTGATTTGGATTCTGGTGCGTTTGTTTTTCAGCTTTTCCCAATGCACCAGAGGCTCACTCCTGCTGCTTAGGCCGCCCCTCCCAGCCTCTGTGTAGAACTCTCCCCATTCTGGCCTTGCGTGTAGAAATCGTGGTTTCGCTGAGCTGAGGGCAAACTGAGGCCCAGAGAAACCGGGGGCAGGTCAATGGCTTCAGCCCTGCTCCTGCCCACGGAGAGCCTGGGAGGGCTGCTGCAGCAGAGCATTCTCCAGGGGGGCGGGAGGGAGGCCAGGGTCTGTGGAGTTGGGGTAGGATGCCTCGGGGCCCAGGTGTCACGGGGATCAGTCCACCAAGTTGGATGCCTGCTGGCTCGGGCATCATGGGGCTCAGACCAGAGTCCTCCGAGTTGGATGCCTGCTGGCTCGCAGCCTCTAAACCTGTCAGTAGCCTGTACATTTCACAGATGAGGAAGTCACGGCCAGGGAGGCTGAATGATCTGCCTGAGGTCACAGAGGCAGCGAGGGGCAGAGCTGGAGTTTGCTGGGCGGAACACGCTTTGAAAAGTTTGAATGTTTGGCTCAGAAGAAGATCATTTTAATTAATCTGACAGGCAGTGGTGGGAGGGCCAGGAGAGACGGCTGAGCAGGCCAGGTCCAGAAAGGTTCTGGGACTCGGGAGTGAGTGAGGGGAGGCAGACAGTGCCAGGCGACTGAGCCCACAGCCAGGTGATGGCACTGCATCTGCCGTCTCCTTCACATACATAACACAAGACGTTGGCAGGGGTGGAGCTTGGGCTGCAGTCTGCCTTCTCAGTGGCCTCATCCGGGTCATCCAGGGCCTCTGCCTTCTTGGTCCTTAGTCTCGGGTGGATTCTGGTTTCACCATCCAGTTCATCGGTGACTGTTGTCTGCAGGTCTAGGAAGAGCCTCCGGGACCTATAGCCAAGGAGCACAACCTGGGCTACGTAACATGATGTCTGACAGTGAATGCTGAAAACTAAAGAAAAATAAAGCCCAGAATGGGGGATGAGGAGTGTCAGGGAAGGCCTCTCTGAGGAGGTGCAGTGTGAAGAGAAGAAGTGAGGCAGTGAGCCCTGTGGGATCTGGGGAAGTGCTTTGTATATAAGGAAATAGCAGAGGCAGGAACATGGCTGGGTGTTGGAAGAAAAGCAAGAGTTGGTGGAGGGGAGGATAATAAGCACCGTGAGGAGGGCGGACTCTGGCAGCTCTGGTGAGGACTGGAGCCGCTGCTTTGTGATGGGGCCATTGGAGACTTGTGAGCGGAGGGCAGACCTGACGTGACTGACATTTTAACAGGACCACGCACGCTGCTGTGGTGAGAACAGATGACACGGGAGCAAGGACGGAAGCAGGTGGCCGGCGCAGGGTCTTATGTAAAATCCAGGTGAGAGCTGATGTGGTGTGAACCAGGGTGATGATGGAGACAGTGATGTGGTCAGACTCCACTGTGTTTTAAAGGTCACCGTGAGAGGACTTGCTGACTGATTGCATGTGGGGTGTGAGGGAAAAAAAGAGTGAAGGATGAAGCCTTACCTCAGGACTTCAATAAAGTTGAAGTTGCAGCAGAAACTGGACAACCATGTTTTAGAAGATGAACCTTGACCTATAACTGTTGTCTTACCCAAAATTTAACTCAAAACCAACTACAGACCTAAATGAAAAACTGTAAAATGAAAAACTGTAAAACTTTTAGAAGAAGAGAGGAAAATAAATATTTGTGACTTTAGTTTTTAGCTATACCACCAGAAGCACAATTCGTAAAGTTAAAAACTGATGGATTGAACTATATCAAAATTAGAAACTTGTTCTGTGAAATTAAAATAAAGACAAGCCAAAAACAGGGAGAAAATATATACTTGGCAAAAAGGATTTGTATCTAGAATCAATGTCAAAAAAAAATACTTGACAAAGGATTTTGCATCCAGAATATATGAAGAATTCCCAAAGCAAGAAAACAGTCAACCCAATTTTCAAAAATAAAGATTTGCAAAGACATCACCAAAGTGGATATACAGATGACACATAAGCAGGTGAAAAAAATGCCCGTGAGACAGCATTCCATTCTTATTCCTAGGTATTTACCCAAGATAAAAATCCTTGTTTATACAAAAACTTGTACTTGAACAATTATATCAACTTTATTTGTAAAAACAAAACTGGAATTAGGTAAAATGTCCCTTATCTGGGGGTGGATGGACCAAATGGAAATAATCCCCACGGTGCTCTGCTCCACACGGAAGAACAGACAGCTATGCCCGCGGCACACGCGTGCGTCTCAGATGCATGCTGCGGACTCAAAAGAAGCCAGGCTCAGAAGGCTGCATACTGTTGATTTATGGGACATTCTGGAAAAGGCAGAACTATAGGGAAAGGGCCTGTTCAGGACTTAGGGGACATTTCAACGACAGTGGGGCGGCACAGTGGAATCTTGGGGAGCATGTTGGAAATGTTCTGTGTCTCAGTTGTGGTTACACAACCACTACATGTGTCAAAATTCAGACACCCCAGAAAGTGAATTTTACTCTGTGTAAATTACAGCTAAAAAATTGTAATAAATACTTCCCTGGTGGCTCAGATGGTAAAGAATCTGCCTGCAATGCAGGAGGCCTGGGTTCGATCCCTGGGTTGGGAAGATCCCCTGGAGGAGGAAATGGTAACCCAGTCCAGTATTCTTGCCTGGGAAAATCCCTTCAACAGAGGAGCCTGGTGGGATCCATGGGATCACAAAGAGTTGGACGCAACTGAGCGACTGACACTTTGAAATACTCAAACGTTTCCTTTCCTAGCATTTGACTGTTATCTGTGCTTCTGAGATTACTTAATGTCTATCGCATCTGATGGTGGAAACACTAACCCTGCACTCGAACTTCTTTTCCTAGCTCCACCAGCAGGATACCTCGTGGGTGGCTGGAAATCTGATGTGGTGGGAGTATTTACACCAGGGAAGTCGGGAAATGTTACAAATCAAGGCTTAATTTATTGTTTTGTTGATTGTCTAGACTTTAAAGAGGGCGATGAAGAAGACATTAATGCCAGTTAAGCTTTGTGTGTCATCTATATTTAGCACAAAAAAATGAAATTATCTTACAGTATTTGACAGATATTATCTGATTCAGCAAAGTCATCATTCACTGACAAGTGAAATTCCCACATTTATTTTTGTTCTTTCACTTCCTTACTCCTTAAGGTAAACAAAAATATCAACCAACATTCATGTCAGAACTAGACTCATTTGTCAGTTTCAACCATAGGTTGGCTATGGATGCAAGATTTGAGCAAAAATCAAAGAAGGAATTTAAGCTGTGTGGAATCGAGAGTAAAGAATATTGCCTATTTCGTTAATTCTGAGTTGTGTACTGTAATTCCTTTATAGGAGTAAAATGTGTAACAAAATATATGGATATATATATGCAGCCTCTCCCCATCCCTCCCTGAAAACCTGGTTGTTGTACATTATTGATCAAGCAGAAGAGAAGCAAGGTCAGTGGCCTGGACTAGCTGAGTGTTAGAGACCAAGAGGGGGAGCATGTTAAGGAGACTCGAGCAAGGTGAGTGAGGATGTGATGGTGGAAATCTGGAGAAAGCCTGACAAGGAGGGACCGTGGCTGCCAGCAGCAAGTCAGGCCGAGAGGAGGGCTGGACCGAGCGGGGAGAGTGGTGGTGGGCACTGGAGACGGTCCCAACGTTCCCCTGAGGAGCTCTGTCTCAGGGGAGGGAGACATGGACCTGGAAAGGCTTTTTGTCCCCTTGTTTTAAACTCTGGGGTCTATGACATATTTTTGTGTGCTGATGAGAACCACTGAGGGAAGGCAAACTTGGTCAGGCAGGAAATGGGGGCGTGAGAATTGAGGGCTAGAATGCTTTGGACTGGGATCCCGTGACCAGTGACAGGGTGACCTCACCCCCTGGAGAACCCCTGCACGCTGACACGCAGTCCTGAGGACCCGTGCAGGAACGGGCAGGTGCGGTGGGAGTCTGAGGGCGTCTCTGGGGAGAAGAGCCTGCCCTCTGGGGCTCCTGAGGGCTGGTCTGAACCTGGGGGCGTTAGAGGGACTGACTGAGCGGCTGGGAGGAGGGGCTGGGCAACTCGTGAGCTGTGTGACTTGGGTGAGAGTTGGTCGCCACTCCTGTAGAGTTTGAGGGGCAGTAATAGTGACACGTCACGAGCAGCAAACAAGCAACTGGGGGATGTGGGTGAAGGCCTACATGGGCCCTGTGTGTGCCCAGCATGAGGCAGCTGCTGCTCTTCTTCAGTGGGGGGCAATCCTTGCCTGGGTGGAGAGTGGACGCTGTGAGCATTAAGGGTGCAGAGGTGAGGGGGGCCCTTGGAAGCGTCTGCCCGGGGGTTGTGGGAGGCACTGCCCTATGGTTAGCAGGGCAGGGGGGAGAGCAGCGGGGCTCTGCCCAGCCTGCGTGAGGTCATGGCCAGAGCAGGGGCACGGGGCAGCTGGCCCGTAATGCCAGGCTGAGGCACCCAGGGGAGGAGATGGCCTGAGGTGTCACCCAGGGAGGTGACACTGAGGGTCGTGGCTACCCTGGCTGAGAAGCAAGAAGCCTCGGGATGTGAGGGGAGACACCCCTCTTAGCGGTGGCCAAGGGGCAGGAGCAAACCCCACACCGACACGGTGAGGCTGGTCTCCCCCGAGCTCAGCCCACGGTCTGTGAGGAGGGTGGAGGATTCAGGATCGCTGGTTAAGACCTCTGGTGCCGCCTCTGTGACCTGCTTTCTGCTTCCCAGTATCTTCTGATTGACTGGTTTAAATAAGCAGTGAATCATCTGAACAGTTCAACTATTTCTCAAGCACGTGCCAGGGCCTTTGAGAGGTTACGGGGTCACCAAGACCACTGCCTTTTCCCCAAAGAATGCCAGAACAGCCCTGTGTGAGCTGGCACTGCAACGCCACATGCTGGGGGCAATAGGGCCAAGGCCTGGTGAGAAGGGGGTGGTCGTGGGCCACGCTTGCCCGTCGTGGCACAAGGGGAGATTTTAGGCGCTATAGCAATGAACACTTTACTAAAGTGAATTTTAATGTGTATTAGAAAAACTGTAGCACATCAAACATTTCATAGCTATTGCTTAAGGAGGAAGTGAAGCTCAGTAGAACTTTCATCTTTTGGGAACGTGTGCTATTAATGTTGGGATGGTGAGGGTGATGCCTGGGACATGCAAGTGATGGGCTCATGGGGGGCAGCGTGTGGACATCCTAGGAATCGCGTCCAGTGGGCAGTGTGGGTGTAAAGGGCACGGTTAGTCCAGATACTCCCAGGGCAGGCATGGGGTCCCTGAGGGCTGTGTGCAGAGGACTGACTCTTGAGAAATGCTTTTGGAAGTTTCTTTTATCACTTGGTGGAGAGTGGGTAATGGATGCTGGGGGCTGAGGGAGGGGGCTGTCTAGACCAGGGTGGGCTCAGCCTCTGAGAGAAGTGGATGGGCTGAGCAGACAGGTGGACTGGATGGTCTACATGGCGCTTGGGTGCGGGGCTGTAGGTCACGGCAGCAAAAGCCATGAGTGTTCCAAGTGTCAGCGTGGATTCTGAGTCAGTAAGGAGGAGGGGCCGAGTGAAGGGAGGTCAGCGTCTGTGGGCCTGGCCCCACAAGGGACCCCCAGGTCCCCAGGGTACCTGTTCATGTCCTGGGCCTTGGAGAGTGGATTCCTATCCCTGTGAAGCAGGGAGGCAAAATATCAGGGGAAGTCTTTCTGATAGACTTTTGACAAGACATCTGAAGGAGATCTTGAGAAGGAATTGGGGGGGGGGGGGTGGGTCTCTGGAGAGAGCAGAACCAAAACTGGCAAAGGGCAGATATGCAAAGAACGGTGAGAAGAAAGGCCAGAGACAAAAGCGTCCACACTCACTATTAGGACTCTGGCTTTTAGGACATGGAAGCCACTGGAAGGTTGAGCTAAGAGAATGACATGCTCTGGCTTGTCTCTGAGGGGTTACTGTGAGCCATGGAAACGGTGATTGGGGATGCCTGGTGGGGGTTGGGGGGGGGCGGTGCGGGGAAGGAGCCTACTCAGCGCCCACATGCAGACGACCGTGGGAGCCACCTCCTGGCCTGTGCCCCTGTGTTGTCCCCTCCCACTGTGGGCCAAGGGTGGTTTGTGTCACCAACATAACACTGAAGGCATCACGTATTGCTTTTGGGATCAGGTTTTTAAAACGCGCCGTAGGTTCCATCTGGTTGCCATCCTCTCGGCTCGCTCACTCTGGTGGGGGCGTGAGCCGCTCTGTGGGAAGGCAGGCCCACCTGGCACGGACCGCAGCCTCCCACCCCCGCCCTGTGAAGCAGCCTGGAAGTGGGTCCTCTGCTCACAAGCATCCAGACAGCCTTACAAGAGACCCAAGCGTCAGAACCTTCCACTCGGCTGCTCCTGGATCCCTTATCTTCAGAAGCTGTGAGTGATGCTTGTTGTCTTGGCTGCTGAGTTTGAGGGCAGTTTGTTACATGCTAAGAGAAGCTAATGCAGTGATGAGGTCTTGGACCAGGTGACGGCAAACAGAACTGGTGAGAAGTAGCTGGCCCCAGCATACATTTCAAAGGGAAGCCTCTGTAAAATATGTATAAAGACATCCAAGTGGAGAGTTTAGGAGACCGCCAGTTATAGAAGTCTAGTTCTAGGAAAAGTTGGCATTTGGATGGTATTTAAAGCCAGAAATCTGGCTAAGATCAGGAGTAAGCAGAACCAAAGAGAAGAGGTTGAGGACTGAGCCCTGGGACAGATAGCGCAACTTCGACCAGCTAGGAGGAGGAGGAGGAGCACCCTGTGAGGAACAGGAAACCGGAGTGAGATGCTTCGGAGGCTGAGGAGGAGCTGTGAGCGGGGAGGGCCTGTGCACCTTGGCCACTGACGGTGCGGAGAGGAAGATGGGCATGCAGAGCTGACTGGAGCGGCAGGAAGTGAGGAAGGGGAGACAAGGACGACACTCTCTAAGGAATGGGGATGTAGGCTGGGAAAGGACAGCAGGTTCAGGAGGTTTGTAAGGCAGCCATCATCTTGGTACAGTTACAAACCAGTGGGGATGATTCAGAAGGGGAGGGTGACCTCCAGGGAGATGTCAAGGATGCCTCTGAGGTTCTGCCCTGCACCCTGAAGTACAGACATGTGAATTCCCATGGTGGGCGTGGCCCTCCCAGCCGGCCCAGCCTGGAAGCTCCAGGGAGGCACAGCCCTGAGCCCTTTGCACAGTCTGCTCCCTCCCTGGGCAGTACCATCCAGGAAAGAGGGCCAACGGGAGGCCGGAGCATGGCAGATGCTGGGGGCAAATCCAGGACATGTCTGATGTAGAAACTCCACTCTATGGGAAGGCAAAGAAAAGAACTCTGGCCCCTTAGACTTGGTTTCATAGTGGACTTTATTGGGAAAAGTTAGTGTAAAAACATTCAAATTCATAAAATTTAAATAAAGTAAAATTATACCTTGTAGTTATAGTAATCGCTATAGTAATCACAAATAAGGTAAGTCTAAATCATTGCCTAAGCAAACACTATTTTGTCAGGCTTCTCCTAAGCCCAAAGCAGGAAGCGCTGCAATTATTAGAAGTGAACCCAATGATGAATTTACATTTGGAAACTGAAGGAAGTTAAAAGAGCATGTTCTGATTATGGCATCACAACATTCTAGCCTGAAAAAAAGCAACTTTATTAATGTCCCACAGCTGAGTACATTAGTAATTGTAACCATGCATTAAAATCCTCCTTTCATGTTATAAAGAGAGTAATCCATTTTCTTTGTGATACATTGTTTTAATTAGTTTTGTGTGGTCTGTCCCTCTAAAGACCTGTCTAGGAATGTTCCTTTCTCCAAGGCCTCCTAAGACGCCCGGGATGCTTCCTCCGGGTCGTCTTTGGTCATTTACTACCAGCCAAGTGGCCAGAACTGGGGGAAGCCCCTCCCTGAACCAAGATGCTGGTAGATCCCCTCTCCCAAACCTACTGCTACCACCACTGGGAGGACAGGCATCTCAACTTGGTCAACAGTGTTACTAACACATTCATGTGGGAGTCTCTTTGGTTATGGAATTTTTACTTTTAATTATTTAGGAGTATAAAAAATATAGCTAGATATATGCCCCTGAATTCTATGACTTAAACACAAGTACGTCCTTACAAAATTCACCAGGTTGGCCAGGTCTCAAGAATCTATTTCCCTATGGGATCTAACATCAGTGTTCTATTTAGCAAATATATGTGAGTGAAGAATGATGAGGGATCTTTAGGAGGGCCCGGGCAGCCTTAGATGCTGTCCATAGCTTTGAACTCACTGAGGGCCTGCACGGGGTTCACGTGCTTCTTCTGAGATGCTCTTTTAATCTTGGTCTGCGTCTCATCCTGTTTCTCTCTCTTCACCAAGGGCTTTTTCTCAGGCGCCTTCATCTTCCACGACACAGCAGGGAGGTTGAGGGACGCCATCCCCTGGGACTTCTGGTATTTGGTGGAGGCCACGTACGATGCCTTCACTGTCTGCACCACCGCATTCATCAAGTTCTTTGCGGCTTGGATCAGGGACATGGCGCTGTCCACCTGAGAGGCACAGACAGGAGGTGAGGAGCACGGGCCAGGGTCTGGGGTGGAAGGTCCAGCTGGCCTGTCGGTCCCCGACAGGGAGTCCCCACTCTCCTGGGGCCCAGAAGCAGCCCTCGTTCCTAATCAGCTCTCCCAACGGCTAGGTGCTCTCATCCAAACACCCTGAAAATGCCTGTATTTCAGATCTTCTGAAGGGAAGAGTAATAAAAACCTAAGGTACCATTACCTTACCTGCCCTAGCCCTCAACAGTTTTCAAACAAGGCGGGGGATGATCTGCAGAACAAGCACTGTCAACAGCCACAGGCATGGGGTGGGGGGCTTAGGTCAGCCTCCTGGACAGAGCGCCCCATGCTTTGAGTAATGACCCAGGGGACTCCCCTCACATTTAGAGAAGATGGGTAATTGTCCCCAGAGACAGGGGCATTTGATGTTGGAGCAGGTAAACAAATGGTCTAAGTATGTCCAACATTCAAAGTTCTTTGAAAGGAAATTGTGTGGGGTTTAGCAGAAGCCACGGGGCTTCCATGGAGTGAGGTGTCCTTGTTCCCCTAGGGTGACAGGTCCAGAACTGTGTGATGTGACCTGCGAAACAGACAAGGGGAGGGAGTGTACTGGGGCTCTTTGAGGGTGGAGGGGGTTTGAGAAAGGCTGTATGTCTCTGCAATTTCTGAACAGGCTCACTTTCTCTCTAGAAGAAGAAAAAAAAGGAGGATAAAAATACTCTTTCCCACAGAAGCAAAAGGGAAGAGGCCAGCACAGTAAGGGCTCCTAACTGTCACCAACCGTGTTCAGCAGAGCTGCAATATGCACAGAGGAGCCGACGTGCAGCCCTCAGCCTCCGAGAGGAAACTATGGGTCCTCTCCCAGCACTTCCTCCCACTGACAGAGGAAACTTACCCCAGAGACGACCAGCTCCCCACCAAGGTTCTGCACCTCGGCCTTGACTTTGCTGCAGATGTTGAGCTGGTGGCAGTAAAGGGCGATGCGCTGAAGGTAGGCCAGCAGGTCCTGCTTGCAGGCTGAGTCTGGGCACTGACGAGAGAGCGGACTTAGCACCAAGCACTCTTGAGCCCAAACACACCCATTCCTAGGGCTATTCTGACAGGCTCAGTCAGTGCTGCAGCAAGGATGAGAGAGGATTATCCAAGTACCCGGGCTGTCACTACCCTCAGCAACTCTGCTGGGGTCCCTGCCTCTGGAGAAAAGTGACGGTGTCATGAGCTAGAGTGAAGGGCTGTCTGCTCAGAGGGCCCAGATCTGCTCAGTGGTGCACACTCTAAACACCTGATGAAAGGAGAGTCATTTTAGGCAAAGATGGAGAACAAGTGCGTCAACCAAAGCAAGCAGAGCACCTCTTAAGTGTTGACGCCAACACCTCCCTTCTGTGAGGCTGGGGTTTTTTATTCTCAGCAGCTCCTGAAGCATGGCAGAGCCATGCCTCATTTGCATTTTAAGATGGTTGTGTAAGACGACTGTGTTGGGAGCTGTGTGGA
The DNA here is from genome assembly GCF_032452875.1 of Bos javanicus. Lineage (NCBI taxonomy): Eukaryota > Metazoa > Chordata > Mammalia > Artiodactyla > Bovidae > Bos > Bos javanicus. Next base: position 49,782,471 of record NC_083874.1, on the reverse strand, counting down.
GGGCGGAGCAGGGAGTCAGTGAGGAAGGCCATAGTCTTGCAGGCACAGGCTGTGCACGATGGACTGAGTGGTGGCTGCTGAGAGGAAGAGACCAGATGGTGCTCACATTCATGTGGCCAGTAGATGTACTGGGGCTGAGTACCAGATATAAGCCCTTACAGAGGGGCGTTAAGGAGGGCTTCCCAGTCATTGGCTTGAGCACTGTCACTGTCCTGCAGCCCTGGTGCAGGCTGAGCATGTGGACACTTGAGGGAAAGCAGTGGGAAGGCTTTGTAACTATAGCTGAAAATAGCTTGTAAACTTTCCTGGAGGTTTACACATCTTTTTCAACACATCAGTAGAGAAAAGGGATGAAGGCTGGGTGGCTGGGAACACAGACGTCTGTCCCCACTTCGGCACATCATGCTTCCAAAGCACCAGACCAAAGAGCTCCTGACTCTTACGTGAAATACACCCATAAGAGGCTCTTAACGCACTTAGTTTCAGTATATTATTGGGGCTTGCAGAATTAGCTCCTACCCAGAGCTGACATTCTAAAGAGATCTGAAGAGCTAACAGTAAAGGCTGGTTTTAGCTGTCAATCAAGGCAAGATTTTAGGACATACACACCTATGTGTGTATGTGATGTAATGCACAGATGTGCTGTAATGCAAACTGGGCCTGTCTTATAAAACTTGTCAAAGAAACAGGAATTCAGAAATCCTTAAAACTCTATGCTGATGTTAATCAAGCAGGTTGGTGAGTTAAGAACACTGTTTGAGATTAGGAAAGTGCTGTGGCTCATGAAAAACACTGTTACCACCCCTGGGCTGCCCGAGTCCAGCATGAACTTTAAGGCCTGTGGGGCAAGTCTGTTACTTACATGGTCTGCAATGGTGCGGCCAAGCTTATCCATCCTGGAGCCTGCCTCAGCAATTTTCTTGGCGGCACTGATCACATCTGATGTGTTTTTGAGTGGTCCTTTACCTCTGAAAACACGGAACAAGGATGATTGTTAACTAAAGCCCTTGTAGGTGGAGATGAACAGCAAAGGATGTACGGAGCAGCACATCCTGCCTGCGTGAGGTGGCCTGCAGGGAGGGGCTGCTCACCGGGTGAAGTCCGTCATCTCCATCATGATCATGCACATCTGCTTGGCCAGCACGATGATGTCATTGCCACTGTCGTCCCACTTGGACACCTCAGCGTCCAGCTTGCTCTTTTCTTCCTGAAAACTGGCCACCTGTTCCGCAATCTTTGCTTTCTGCTCCTGGGGAAGCTGAGCCATGATCGCCTGAAATCAGAAGCACAGAAAGCTCTTACATAAAGAGAATATGAAGTTCTCACAGTGCATTAACCAAGAATATTTCCACCAAGCAATCTATGACATAGGTAGGATGATGCTTTAATAGGTTTCATTTTGCCTGAAGAACCATTTATTCTCATTTTGTGAAGTTTATAGCTTCCCGACCCACTTTCAAGAATAACGGTATGAGGAGTTGTAGGCTAATGTACAAGCTTCCTGATCACACCTGCACAGGGACAAAACCTGCTTAATTCTTTAAAAGTTTCATCTTCTGAAGTCAGAAAGACAAATATCACATTATGTTAGACATAGGTGGAATCGGATTTTTTAAAAAGATACAAATGAACTTATTCACAAAACAGAAACAGACTTACAGACTTTGAGAACAAACTTAGGGTTGATTACCAAAGGGGAAACATGATGGGGTGTGGGTAAATCAGGAGCTTGGCATGAACATACAGTATTTTATACATATAACCAAGAACATACTGTATAGCACAACGAATTCTACTCAATATTCTGTGATAACCTATGAAAGCATCTAAAAAAGAATGAATATGTGTATAACTGAATCACTTTACTGTACACCTGAAGTTAACATAACATTGTAAATCAACTACAATAAAATTACTTTGAAGAAAAATAAACTTCCATTAACCTTAAAAAAAAAAATGTCAACCTCGCCTCCTGCCATGGGGATGAGGGAGGGGCTAATGCATGCAGGCCTTTCCCTGGTGTCAGTATATACATTTCCAACTTTGCAAGATGACCCAGAAGTAGTCTTAAAATGTAAGTAAGTTTTAAAGGAGGCAGAAGAGAACCTGCTGCAGAGCACACTTCTCAGGCACTCACACCTAAGCCTGCGGCACCTGGAGGCCCGCCGCCTACCTCAAGCCCCAGACTCAGGCCTAGGGCTCCTCTCGACTCAGCTCCCCAAGGGCTAGGACCCAGTGGGGCTTAAAGCAGAGATGAACCCGCTGTTCAAAATGACTTCTAAGGGGTGAAAAAAGACTCCTTAGTAATATTTCTTGGCATCCTCCCAAAAACATAAATGCAATTGATTGAAGATTTAACGACTCAAATGAATGCAATGGCTCTGATTTTCTTGAATGTACCACTGTTATTTTTTTCCCCATGAATAATTAAATAGTTCATGCCCGTGGTATCATTGAGATAGGCAAAGACAGCAATCTTTTTTGAGTTTCACTGTCCTATTAACAAACATTGCATTGATTGGAGCATAGCGCTTTCCTGACTCGGGGCTCTTCATAAACCAAAGCCTCAGGGTACAGCTGAGGGGGCCATGTTCTTGCCCTGCTCTAGCTGAGGAGACATTCTGGATGAACCTACAATGGACTAGCAGGTGCCACAACTTTAGGATAAGGTTCCACTGCCAGAGAAAATGAGAGGAAAAATGGTGTTTTCAATAATGAGAGTTCTTCTGGAAAAGAATAGGCTAAGAACAGGGAGAGACAGGAAGGTCTGCAGGACAAGTTAAACCTGATCCTTACCCGGGCACTCTGGCCAGCTATTAGCTGGTCATCTTCTGTCTGGACACTTGTCCTGCTTCTGACATCGAAGTCTTCCGTCTCAAAGTCAGAGTCATCCAGCTCCTCAGGGGTCTGCCACCAAGACAGAAATGACAAGTCAAACACAACCCTGGGCCGCCAGCAGCCCCAAGCCCCTGGGCCCACAGCCCCAGGGTCTGATGTAAAGACATCCAGAATTTTCTGCAGTACTCTAAACAGCCACGAGGAATAAAGTTAAAGTTGCTCAATATTTGAACCCTGCTTCACCGATGCATGTGCCAAGCAGTCCGTTCAACAAACAGCGAGCAAAGGCACCACACCAGCATTCCCAAAGGACCTGGAGGGTTTCAGTTTCTACCAAAGAGTCAAGACTCTGCTTGACAAAAGGTTTTCACTTCATGTACTTCTCCAACACCTGCATCTTAAGACAAATGTGAGAGTTGTTCTGGGTGGAAAACGTACTGTAGTAAAAATAGCAGTTTCATACATTAAACAGATTCTTATAACTTTGCCATTTTTTAATGGAAAAAAGAAAATTAACTGAATTAATACTGGGATTCCTCTTAGGTTAGCAAAGGTTGATCTGAGGAGTAAAAACAGGCAGTGTGTTTTTATGTACTTTTATTAAAGGAAAAGAGAATATGGCAGATAAAGTCTGAGTAAATACCAAAAGAACTGATCACTTTTTTGCTTTAATTATGAAATAAAAATTCTTATTTTGTACACCCTCCAGCCTCTCGTGATTAGCTGCTGACTTAAAACATAATGTAATCTTCGGGAAATTATCAGCAACAGGGCAGCAGGCAGAACAGCTGAGGTTGGCTCTTGGCCCAGCCGGTCGGCCTATGACAAGAGGGCAGTGAGGCGAGTCCCTCATCTGCACCAGGACCTAATCCAACCCCAGCCTGAGGGCTTCCTGTGAGGAAGCATCCGGACTGCCCAGAGTATGTTGGGTTTGTACACACGTGAAGGCTGGGCCGGTCCCTCTGTGTGGAGGTGAGGACAGTGGGGGTCACCTGAGGCACCAGTGAGTTACACGTCAGTGCAACACCTGGGGTCCAGCTGCTGTTGGCCATTGTGATTCTGGAGTGACAGACACTTGAGCCTTGTAGTGAGGGGTGCCTCTTAACAGGATCTCTACTTCCCCACCTTCCTCCATAGCCCATCACAGCCCGAAGAACTGTTCTTACCAGGGAAACCAAATTATCTTCTATCTGTTCATTCACTTGTTGAATCTCTGTGTGCCAAGCAAGCAGTTCTGGGCTCTTAAGGTACAGAATGACAGAGACAAACATCCCTGCTCTCACAGATACAAGACTGCAGGCACCCAAGGATGTGAAGAGCGAGACTGAGAAGCAGCTGCATGAATCCAGGTGAGAGGTGCTGGTGGCTTAGACCAGGGCAGTAACCATGTTCAGAATCCCTACTTATTGTGAAGGTAGACCCAACAGGATCTGCTGATAAATCAGATTCAGTGTATGAGGCAAAAAGTGGAATCAAAGGTGAATCTAAAATTTGGGCCTAAGCAAGTGGAAGACAGACGTGCCATCAACTGATGAGAGAGCAGGGTGGAGAGATGCGGAGCTCACTTTGGGGATGACAAGCAAGGGGCAGCAAGCAGGGTGGCTGGAGGAGTGGACCATGGGAGTCAGCCTCTCGCTGGTTTTCTCATCTTTATGCTCCAAGCAAATGAGTACAGTCAGAAAAGAGACAGGTGAGAAACTATGCTACAGGGTGTACCCGTGGTCACGGGCTGTGAAGATGAAGGATGAGGAGAAACCAGCAAGACTGAGGAGGAGGGGGCCAGTGGATTTTCTTACAGTGGGAGACATTAAGGCACGTTTGTCTGCTGGGGGAAAAGTGCTGGAGGAATAGGGAACAAGACCCAGTGCAGAGAACAGGCTCAGCCAGGAGCAGATGTTCAAACCACCTCAGGATCCTCGGAAACGATGGATCCCTGGTGGTTCAGAGAGTGAAGCGTCTGCCTGAAATGTGGGAGACCCAGGTTCGATCCCTGGGTTGGGCAGATCCACTGGAGAAGAAAAAGGCAATCCACTCCAGTATTCTTGCCTGGAAAATCCCATGGATGGAGGAGGAGCCTGGCGGGCTACAGCCCATAGGGTCGCAGAGTTGGACATGACTGAGTGACTTTACTTTCAGGGCCAGACAGGTAGGATGGGGCACAGGTGGGGAAAGGGGAGAAGGTATGAAGTGTTCCCAGACTCTACGGCTGTGTAGCACCAACAGTCCCCTGACATCCTGGGTCCAGTGACCCCAGTCAGATGACTGTACTTTTATGCACCACATTCAGCAGGAGACAGAATTTCACTAGGGTTGTATTTTGAAAGGCAAATAAGGGGAGTAAAAGGGTGCAAGAGAGATTGTACTGATGAAACAGAAGCTGGAATAGGAGTGAGGCAAGGACCCGAGAGGCTGAGTGAGGGTTGCAAGTGGGGAGGACGAACCGGCTGAAGATCTCAACGGACTCAAAGCACTGTTGGGAGTCACAGAACCAAAGGGAGCAGCTGACCAAAGGGATGATGGAGATGCTGGTTATGACAAAGACCAGGCAAGAGTAGGCAAAAGAGGCTGAGTATGGGGGAGGACAAGACATCAAGAAACCAAGAGTCCCTGGGGTTGGAAGGATGGTTCCTGAATTAAATCAAGACAAAAAGGAGCTAAACCAAGGCTGCTGCAGACCTACTTGTCCTTGCTCTCTGAGCCCTCCCAGGTGACCACACCCAGGTTCCATCTCACCACACCTGCCAGGGCCTCTCATACTTACGATCCAACACAGCAGTGAGCACACAGGAAACAGCTACTACATGCCAGGTCCTGACCTGAGCACGTTATCTCCAATTCATCCCATCAAAGCTATCAACACCATCATCTGCATCTTAAGAGAGATGAGGGAACTTGCTGAGAGTCTCAGATGTGAGGAGGAATCCTGCTTCCACAGAACAGGCCCTAGATGTGCAGGTATCCTGGGGTGTGTGCAGTGCCAGCTCATTTAAAACCCCAAAGGCATTCACCTCAGACACTCAACAACTCATGATTATTAATGTTTCTTCTATTCTCTGTCTGCACGCAAAGAACTTTGGAAAAACAGGGCTGCATTTTGCCACACTGGTGCGCTTGACCCAGGGATCCCTTCACACCTCTGGAGGCCAGGCCTCCCTGAGCATGGGCTGCTCTCCAGCAGAGCAGCAGGGGTGAAGAAAGCAACAGGCTCCCCCAGATCCCCTCCCAACCCCCAGTATGTGCAGGTGACCCGGGCCTGCAGGAACAGCCAGCAGCCAGCCATACAACCCTTGAGCCATTCTCGTTGCTCCTTACCCGAGAGGAGTGCAGTAAGGCCCAAGTGTTTTTACGTTGCATACAGAATGCATCCAGCCTGATGCAACTACTCAGGAATGGCCTCTGGTAAAAAGGGGGACACAACCCTGTCCACCTTGGAAGGTCTGACCAGCAAACCATGAAGGTGTAATGGAAACTCCCTGACATGACTAGACTGTCAACAGAGCCCAGCAACCGTCTACTCAGCAGGCCTATGTTCCAAATGCTGGCTCTGTGGCTACAGCAGGGCTGGCCCGAGCCTGGGGGCATCCAGGTGACCCCAGGAAAGCTTGGCACAGGTCCTGCTCTCAGCTTCCAGAGCAACACATTCATGTTCAGAACAGCATGTGAGGGATCAGCTGCTATGTGAGTCCCAGCCTAAGACACAGGATGATCACAGAGGAGGTGTTGGTTTCTCAAAACCCCATTGTTCATGTCCAGGGGACCCCAGACACTGTCTCAGATGGTGAGAACTGCTGCTGGCTCAGAGAAGACGGGTCAAATGGGGCCCAGAGTGGGTGGCATTTCCCTTCAGCCATGGTGAGAGGGCTCTTGGACACTTGGCCCTGAGATCAGGAGCATCACCGAGGGCTGCACAGCCCCTCATCTTCCCCCTCAACACCCCGGGGCTCTAGTGCCCTGCCTGCCTGCCACCCCTCTGAGGTGAGGAGTGCTACATGTAAAGAACAGCTTCAACCTGAATAAGGGAAATACTCCCTTCTCTGAAATTCACTGAGGAGCCTTTATTTTCTGTCACTGCCCTTTAACTCAAGAGGAAGCCTCAACTCATACTAGGTCCCCTTTTCTCAGCCCAAGTTTGGGCTCTAACTGGCAAGTAAAAGTCATTTTAGACAACGTAATTAAACATATCTCCTCCTAACAGCCCTTAGATTCATGGTTTTAATATACTGCCAACACATCTGTTGAGTTCCAGAATGATGCATTGCTCAAGTTTAGCAAATGATAAGAAGGAAGCTGTTAAAACATCTAAAATGCAGTTACTCACCCTTATCATCAACACTGCTTTCCTGATGTCCCGGATGCCATCATACACCAGGCGGGAGGCATCGATAAACTCGTTTTCATCCATGGGCTGGGCAGGGTCTGAGCTGAGGGCTTCCACAGCCGCTTCCACTTGCTCAGTAAAACGCGGCATGACTGCAGAGAAGAGAGATGATAACATCACCACCAGCCCTCCTAAATCCCTCAGTCAGATGCAGAGAGGCAGAGTGGATGATGAAGAGCCTCTGCTTCTACCTATGTGAGAGGTATTTATGGTTCAAATAAATTAAATGCCATATTTTACAAAGAACTGAATCCTCTTCTTTGTCTCTGGCTAGATTCTGCAACACAGGATTTAGATGGCTGAGAATTTGAATTGGGATTTGGACTGAGGAGCCTGGTGGGCAGGAGTCCATGGAGTCACTAAGAGTTAGACACAACTGAGCGACTTCACTTTCACTTTTCACTTTCGTGCACTGGAAAAGGAAATGGCAACCCACTCCAGTGTTCTTGCCTGGAGAATCCCAGGGACGGGGGAGCCTGGTGGGCTGCTGTCTATGGGGTTGCACAGAGTTGGACACAACTGAAGCGACTTAGCAGCAGCAGAGGCCTTGCTAGAATGGGACCCTCCTTAATTTAGTGTGTTCATTAACTAGAGATATAACTCAGAAGTTCATCTTAAAATACTGAGTTTAGAGTGACTCCCATTACTACCTGTGGGACACAAATAAGGGAAACGTGTTTGTGTGGTCTTACTGTGGCTGACCAATGACTCATCAATCTCATGTACCTTCCAGAACTCTTGTCCGAAAATCAAACTGAGTCCCAATGTCCTACTTCCTAACCACAGGGCCATCTGTGTGTGAGGAGCACACGTAAGGGAGGGAATCCCGCACCTGTGTTGGAGAGCAGCTTGGTTGCTTCCAGCACCTTCTCTGTGTAGACCCCTGGTTCATAGTTGTCCATCTCTGAGGTTACGACATGAATGACCCGGGCAGCCCGGCCTCGAATTGCACCAGCTGTGCGGTCCAGCCCATCCACATCTTTCTCTTGGAGAGCAATGACACATTTGTTCACGTCTTCCAAAATGTGATTCTCTGAGGAACAAACAAAAACAGCCGAATGAGGGAGGAGGCCTCCCACCAGAAGGGGACAATTTTAAGTTGGCACCTGTCACTCATCCAGTGCTCACTGTGTGCCTGCTACTGTGCCAGAAGCTTTACACACATCATTTCACTCGAGACCAGATTACCCATGGGATCAACTCTCCCCTAGAAACTGGACCTGTAATCACCTCCAAGAATAACCATCTTTATTCCAGGTTTAGAAGAGACAGGCAGAGATGCCCATCTTTCAGAATCCTTGATAATTTCTCTTTCCCTTAAACAATTTCACTGATTTTATATCCCGAAGTCTAATTAGAAGACAAGGTTCACTATTCCCAGTCCCTTGCCCCTTGCTCCAGGAGATGCCAATGGTATTCAGACAAACGACCAAGACATCAGGACAACTCTGGAACATGAGAAGGGCCTGGAAGGCAGGCAAAAGCCTCGTTGGAGTTGGATTTGGAAGATCTACCAGAACTGTTTCTCCTCAAAGACAAAGCTTCACCCTGGGTATCGGGAACCCCAGAATGAGGAGTTCACGTTAACCGCATCTATAATAGCGAAGTGGGAGCAACCAAAATGTCCCAGAATAGAGTAATAAATTATGGGCACTGTGCAGCCATTGAAATGGATGAGGATCTGCAGGGGCTGATGCAGAATGGGAAAGGGAATGTTCTCACCACCAGGAACTGTGCAGTCCACCAGCAGACAGCCCTCATGACAGGGCTGCCCACACCGCATGGGGCCGGTGGGTGAGCGACACAGTCTCCAGGTCATTGTCTGGCTATTTTCTTCCTGCTCAGAAAGCAGCTTTCCTTAAGACACACAAGAAATCTGAGAAGCATTGTCTGTTAAAGACATGCTCCCTTTCTTAAACCAAGACAGTTCATGTCTCAACAGGTGAAAGACTAATGGCTCTGGTTTTTCTGGAAGAGTCAGGACTGTAATGTAATCTGTTTAAAAAACACATATGGGGACTCCCCTGGTGGCTCAGTGGTAAAGAATCTGCCTGCCAATGCAGAAGGCATGGAATCAGTCCCTGATCTGGAGGACCCCACATGCCACGGAGCAACTAGGCCCAGGTGCCACAACTACTGAGCCCACACGCCTCAGCTACTGAAGCCCGAGAGCCCACACACCGCAACAGGAGCCCCCGCTTTCCGCAACTAAAGAAAAGCAGGTGCAGCAATGAGGACCCAGCAGAGCCATACATAAATAAAATTATAAATAATAAAACCCGAGAAACACAGCCGACCATTTCTTTGCCATTCTGGTTACCTTATGTTTTTGACCTGTCATTATCTAGGACTGGTTCCTGATTTAATTCCCTTCTAAAAGTCATTACCCTTCCCTCTCAGCCTCTGCTGACACAGTCATGTTACATAACACAATGTCTAGAAGAGTGATTACAATAGCTTTACCTCCTCAGATACCTCAAACAAGCAAGTGGACATGACGCTGTTTCCTCTTATCTCAAGGGGAGCCAGAGGCAAGTGCAAGTACTTAGCAGATCCAGCAAAGAACAGAGCCACCACAATGCCCTGCCTGTGGGCTTCCAGATACCTAGCAGGCTCCAGGAACAGGGCCCTCCATTTTGTAGTTCCCTGGAGATGGCAGGCATGGCTTGCAGCTACAAAACTAAACATACTCTTACCATGTGATACAGCAATTGCATTCCATACAAAGCCCCGCACACAGATGTCTACAGCATAACTACTCATAACTGCCAAAACTACGATGCAATCGAGGTGTTCTTCAGTAGGCAACCTGAAATACTGTGGTACATCCAGACCGTGAAATATTATTCTGCACTTAAAAAAAAAATGTGCTATCAAGGTATGAAAAGACATGAAGGGACCTCAGGAGTTGCCAGGTTCTGGAGCAGGGAAGAGTGAACAGGTAGAGGACAGAGGGTTTTGAGGGCAATGAAAACACTCTGTATGACGCTGTAATGATGGCTACACTGGTACACTACCAAGAGTGAGCCGTGTCACTGTAGGGTCATCAATTATAATGAATGTGCTAGTGTGATGGGGGATGTAGATAACAAGGAGGCTGTGCATGTGTAGGGGCAGAAAATAGATAGAAAAACTTTGTACCTTCTTCTTAATTTGGCTTCCTCTCAAATTGCTCTAAAAGTCTTAAAAAATAATTTTTTTTATATCATCAATTAAATATCTTTCCAAGGAGCCAAAATACAGCAGTAAAAAAAAGGCGGGGAGGGGAGAATGAATTACCACAAGACAGCTAACAAGACCATAATTCAGCATCTTGCTCCTTGGAAGGAAAGCTATGACAAACCTAGACAGCATATTAAAATGCAGAGACATCACTTTGCCAACAAAGGTCTGTATAAGTCAAAACTATGGTTTTTCCAGTAGTCACATATGGATGTAAGAGTTGGACTAGAAGGCTTAGCACCAAATAATTGATGCTTTTGAACTGTGGTGCTAGAAAAGACTAATGAGAGTCCCTTTGACTGTAAAGAGATCAAATATGTCAATCCTAAAGGAAATCAACCTTGAACATTCATTGGAAAGAATAATGCTGAAGCTGAAGTTCCAATACTTTAACCACCTGGTGCGAAGACATGACTCACTGGAAAAGACCCTGATGCTGGGAAAGGCTGAAGGCAAAAGGAGAAGAAGGGGACAGCAGAGGATGAGATGGTTGGACAGTATCACTGACCAAATGGACATGAGTTTCAGCAAACTTCAGGAGACAGTGAAGGACGGGGAAGCCTAGGGTGCTGCAGTCCATGGGGTCAAAAAGATTCACACATGACTTAATGACTGAAAAACAACAACAAATTCAAACATTAGGAGACTTTGAGTTTATACCACTGCACTATTAAAACATAAAATGTATTGAACTTTTCACATAAACCAATTTTAGGGGTAATAAATGAACAGACTGGTCATAGCAAACATCCTCTTCCTGCAACACAACAGATGACTCTACACATGGACATCACCAGTCTGTCATTACTGAAATCAGATTGATTACATTCCTTGCAGCTGAAGATGGAGAAGCTCTATACAGTCAGCAAAAACAAGACAGGGAGCTGACCGTGGCTCAGATCATGAACTCCTTATTGCCAGTTCAGACTTAAATTGAAGAACACAAGGGAAAACCATCTCCAAGAAAAACAAATGCAAAGAGGCAAAATTGCTGTCTGAGGAGGCCTTACAAATAGCTGAGAAAAGAAGAGAAGCAACAGGCAAAGGAGAAAAGGAGAGGTATACCCATTCGAGTGCAGAGTTCCAAAGAATAGCAAGGAGAGATAAGAAAGCCTTCCTAAGGGAATAATGCAAAGAAATAGAGGAAAACAATAGAATGGCAAAGACTAGAGGAATCTTCAAGAAAATCAGAGACACCAAGGGAACATTTCATGCGAAGATGGACTCAATAAAGGACAGAAATGGTATGGATCTAACATAAGCAGACGAGATTAAAAAGAGGTGGCAAGAATACAGAAGAACTATACAAAAAAGATCTTAATGACCCAAATAAGCACAATGGTGTGATCACTCACCTAGAGCCAGACATCTTGGAATGTGAAGTCAAGTGGGCCTCAGGAAGCATCACTACAAACAAAGCTAGTGGAGGTGATAGCATTCCAGTTGAGCTCTTTCAAATCCTGAAAGATGATGCTGTGAAAGTGCTGCACTCAATATGCCAGCAAATTTGGAAAACTCAGCAGTGGCCACAGGACTGGAAAAGGTCAGTTTTCATTCCAATCCCAAAGAAAGGCAATGCTAAAGAATGCTCAAACTACTGCACAGTTACACTCATGTCACATGCTAGTAAAGTAATGCTCAAAATTCTCCAAGCCAGGTTTCAACAGTATGTGAACCAAGAACCTCCAGATGTATAAGCTGGATTTAGAAAAGGCAGACAAACCAGAGATCAAATGGCCAACATCTGCTGGATCATAAAAAAAGCAAGAGAATTCCAGAAAAAACATCTACTTCTGTTTTATTGACTATGCTAAAGCCTTTGACTGTGTGGATTACAACAAACCATGGAAAATTCTGAAAGAGACGGGAATACCTTACCTGCCTCCTGAGAAACCTGTATGCAGGTCAAGAAGCAAGTCAGAACTGGCTGGACATGACACAACAGACTAGTTCCATATTGGGAAGGGAGTACATCAAGGCTGTATATTGTCACCATGCTTCAGTTCAGTTCAGTCGCTCAGCCCTGTCCGACTCTTTGCGACCCCATGAATTGCAGCACGCCAGGCCTCCCTGTCCATCGAGTCAGTGATGCCATCCAGCCATCTCATCCTCTGTTGTCCACTTCTCCTCCTGCCCCCAATCCCTCCCAGCATCAGAGTCTTTTCCAATGAGTCAACTCTTTGCATCAGGTGGCCAAAGTATTGGAGCTTCAGCTTTAGCATCAGTCCTTCCAAAGAAATCCCAGGGCTGATCTCCTTCAGAATGGACTGGTTGGATCTCCTTGCAGTCCAAGGGACTCTCCAACACCACAGTTCAAAAGCATCAATTCTTCGGCGCTTAGCTTTCTTCACAGTCCAACTCTCACATCCATACACGACCACTGGAAAAACCATAGCCTTGACTAGACGGACCTTTGTTGGCAAAGTAATGTCTCTGCTTTTGAATATGCTATCTAGGTTGGTCATAACTTTCCTTCCAAGGAGTAAGCGTCTTTTAATTTCATGGCTGCAGTCACCATCTGCAGTGGTTTTGTCCTCTTTCACTTGCATCAAGAAGCTTTTTAGTCCCTCTTCACTTTCTGCCATAAGGGTGGTGTCATCTTCATATCTGAGGTTATTGATATTTCTCCTGGCAATCTTGATTCCAGCTTGTGCTTCTTCCAGCCCAGCTTACTTATGTACAGAGTACATCATGAGAAATGTCTGGCTGGATGAAGCACAAACTGGAATGAAGATTGCTGGGAGGAATATCAATAACCTTGGATATGCAGATGACACCACCATTATGGCAGAAAGGAAAAAGGAACTAAAGAGCCTCTTGATGAAGGTGAATGTACAGAGTGAAAAAGCTGGCTTACAACTCAACATTCAAAAAACTAAGATCATGACATCTGGTCCCATCACTTCATGGCAAACAGATAAGGAAACAATGCAGTGAAAGACTTTCTTTTCTTGGGCTCCAAAATCACTGCAGATGGTGACTGCAGCCACTAAAAAGACGCTTGCTCCTTGGAAGAAAAGTTATGACTAACCTAGACAAAATATTAAAAAGCAGAGACATTACTTTGCTGACAAAGGTCCGTATAGTCAATTCTATCATTTTTCTAGTAGTCATGGACAGTATGAGAGTTGGACCATAAAGAAGGCTGAGTACTGAAGAACTGATCTTTTGACTGTGGTTTGGCGAAGACTTGAGAGTCCCTTGGACTGCAAAGAGATCCAACCAGTCAATCGTAAAGGAAATCAGTCCTGAATATTCATAGGAAGAACTGATGGTGAAGCTCCATTAATTTGGCTGCCTGATGCCAAGAACTGACTCACTGAAAAAGACCCAGATACTGGGAAAGATTGAAGGCAGGTGGAGAAGGGGACGAGAGAGGATGAAATGGCTGGATGGCATAATTGACTCAATGAACATGAGTTCAATGGAAATAAGTTTGAGCAAGGTCCAGGAGATCAGGAAGGACAGGAAAGCCTGGCATGCTGCAGTCCATGGGTCACAAAGAGTCAGACACGACTGAACAACAACAATGAACCAATCATAAGAATAAAGGGATTTAGAGCTCATGTTTAGATCAGAAAAATCTTTTATATACTTATTATATCAACATTTATATAAATAATATCTACATATTACTTAAACTAAGCAGACTGGTACTGAGCCTGCCTACAATACTAACCCTAAAAATTGCTACTTTTACTGAATCTAACACAACATCTGGAGAAGGGGAAGAGAAGGGAAAAAAAGAAACAATGTTGCTAATTAAACTATGAACCAAAGTTTTCACATATCACTGATTTTCAAGACTCATCCCAGTTTCAGGATTATTAATACTTGGGGTGGGAAAACACCTTTGGCAATCATTAAGCACAGCATTCTTTTTCATTCATTAAACAAAGTGGCCCAAACTTCACCGAGGATTTATTAACCTTCATCTTGGGCAAGTAGTTTTTAAAAAGCAATTTAGATTTTCTTGAATTCATACAGGTTTTCTTCCAGATGAACCCAAACCAGGGAAGGGCCTGCCATTCTTTAGCCACCAAGGAAGGCTTCTATATCAGGAAGCTGACTAAAGTAACATTTTCTACCCTCACTGAGACAGCCCCAGCCAGCTGAGGCCACTACGAACCCAGGACACAACCAACCTGCTCTCTATACTTGAGCCCTAAGGGAGAAGTGAGTTCCCACTGGACATACGTGCAAAGATAGGAGGGTTGGAGGTACCCACACTAACTTAAGCCATAAGTTACTTTAACAGAATTTCTAAGGAAACTCCATTCCGAGTAGACACACCAATCTGGATCCCATTAAAAACTCTGATGGTTCAATATAGTCTTTATCTGTAGATGCTTCAAACAGGAAAACACACACACAAACACAACACTCTTATCTCCAAGGGATCATATTATGGACATTAATATATCTGGTTTTCATTTGAAAATCTTTCTAGGACTGCCTCTGCATATCTACCTCAGCCACGTCAATGGCTGTGCTGTACCCTACTGAACAGACGAAGGGCCATCATTTGCTTATCTAGTCTTCTCTTAGGCGTTTTGGTTGAAGTGAACATATTTGCAAGGTATTTTGGCAAACATCTGTGTACCCATCCTCAGGAAAATTTCTAGCAATGGGATTACTAAGTCAAAAGGCAAATGTGTATAAAGTAGATGTATGATGCCTAATTGCCCTCTGGGAATCAAGCCAAATGGTATTCTCCAAAAAGCCTGCATGAACTTACACTCAGTCCACAATGTCTAACAGGGCCCATTCTGCCCTCCCCTTGCTCTGGATATCTTTATCAGTGCAGCCTTAAGCATACACAAGAGATGATAATATTGATACTCCATATAAAGAATGTACTCCACTATTATGAGAAGAGCCTGAGTGCCTGACATTTAACTCACTCTATAGTAACCATTTTTTAAAAAATCACTATTAATTACTGTGGAAACCAGGCACAGAACTATTGAGTGACTTATTCATTCAGGATGCATGGGAGTCAGAGATCAAATATCACCACTTTCCTACCTTATCTTCAGTCCTGGAGTTTTGTAATTAAACAACCAACCAACGAAAAAAAACTAGGTACAAAAATCCTTTTATTTAGACCAATCAAACCAAATTATTTTGGCATAGTGACAATGAAGCAGAGTACAAATTACTACTCTTATTTGTTGCCCCAAAGTATCTAATGCATTATATTGTTTCCAAGAGCACTTGGTTAAGAAAAAACAATAAACCCAATTATAACCACTCTAACCAACCACTTGCAACCTAAAAAAAAAAAGAAGGGAGGGGGTAGGGTGTGGGAATCAAAACTTCCACATGAAAGCTGAGTAAACAAATGAGAAAGTAAACTGCATTTCCACGGAAAACATTTATCAAATACAATTCAAATGAAATTCAAACAGTCTTTATCGCTTTGATAAATTTCAAACCACTGTCCTTAAGGAATCAGTCCATATAAATATATTCATGGTTTACTGAATGTTGTGTAGCATCCTAAATCACCCCCAATATTTACAAGGCAACATTCTGAATAGAACAGCTTAGGGAAAACGAGTGCCCCTCCCTCTTCCCTCAAGTGGCTTGCACGTCCCTTTTATTTTCGAGTGCCACTGGCTCATACCTGACACACAGTGACTCAGGTTGCCCCTGCCCTGCAGCCTCATGAAACACTGCTATCAGGGTCTTGGTGGCTTTACCAAGTTATACACAATATGACCATTATTTTTTAAGCTGTAAAACTTGGGATATAACTTATAATAAGCACAAGGGAACTTCTGGAACCAATGGGACAGAATATGCAGAAATAATGGAGCTAAAACAGCAGAGGGTCCTTTCAGTCCTATCCCCTAAGTAACTTACCCTTGGAAGGGCTCTCATGAGTAGACAAGGCTACAGCAAACATACAGGCCCCATGGATTCCAAGAGGGACTGATGGAAAAGTCATTACTGGAAATATTCCTCCAAACCTATCCCACTGAAAAAGGGCCACAAAACCCCAGGACATGGGAAAACACCAATACTCCAAGGAGTCAAGTCGCATTCTTACTTTTCATTAGGTCAAATTTCATGAAGTGCACCAACCTTAAGCCAGAGCCTGTGCTGGGCAGTTGCCGAGCAGCCCCTTACTCAGAAACATGCCCACTTTGCTGAGGGACTACTGAGCACCACTGTGCCTCTGGGCGATGGGAAATGGCAGAGAGGGCAGACCTTGGCTTCTGCTGGAAAGACTGCTAAAAGCACACAGCTGCTACAGATGGCACCTGCTGTCCAACCTGCGGGGGGGGGGGGCGTGCCTCTCAAGAGGCTGTGAGCTGGGGACCACTGGGTGCCTGCCCACTAGAAAATGGGATTCCTCTCAACGAAAGCCAGTCTGCTGGGTGAGATGGGGAGATATGTCTAATCTGCCACATAAATAGTGCTAAAGCTGCCATGGATGAGGTTAGTGTGTAAGGGTATAAAGGAATCTAAATGCCAAAACTTAACTGATCAATCCAGTAGCACTCTACACAGGCATCTGCCTGTCTCTTCCTTTCAAACCAAGCCCCTGAAAAGCACACCGTGACAACCAGAGGAATTTTGAGTAATAGCCTTGTCCTGTTAATTAATTAATTACCTGATAACTAAGCAAGCCTATGACAAAACCTTAGAGAAACACACTAATGAGGGTCTCTGAAATTCAGATGCTCTGAAAGCACTACCATCTCCTGACTGAGACTACTGTTCTGTGTTTATTTGCTAAATGGAAACTGTCTAAACTCTTTTCCATCAAGTAAACCCTTCTATTTTCCCACATTTGCATAAAAACTGAACATACTCACCAGACAAAAGTTATCTGTTAGAAAATCTGGTTTCTCTTTACTGTTCTTCTGTTTTATGTCATATACCCTAAAGATATTGCCTGGATCCCACTAAATGCCACTGCAAAATCCCCTTTGTTCTCTGATCTGAAGAATGCTGCATGAGGGACATCTGATTCTATTATATTTTATTCTGCTGTAAGAGGACTAGAAATCCCTTGAGACCAAGCCTTACTTGGTAAGTAAGTTTAGGAATGTAATATCTATCTCCAAAGGGGGGCTTTGCATTTAGATTTCAGAATTGGTTGTTTGCTTAAAAGTGTGCTGTGAAGGTGGAATGTTTTTCTCTAAACCTATGAAAAAGAATAATTCAGTATTTCATTGGGAAAACAACAGAAGGCCAAGATTTCCCAAAAAAGCAATTGCTGCATTTTTGGCACCTGCAAAAATGTGCTTGCAAATAGGTTTTTTGTTTTAAAGTACCAGCACCTGCAATTTGGCAGTCCTGCAGCAGCATGGTTCACCCCCTTGTTTTGCAGTTTACAGACTCCCTGCTCCCCAATCTTTCAAGCAGAGCCAATGCTCCAGTCCCAAGGAGAGTGAGCAGAGACAGGGGAACATTGGTATGCAGAACACAGTGTCACCTTATATAGGTCACTGCTGGAGGACTGTGCTGTGCATGTACTTAAGTAACGCTCCTGTTTCAAGCCCCATTGCTGCTCACATCTCCCACGTTCCAGATTGTGCTTCCCTGGGGTGACAGGTAGTTTCAGCCCTACAAGGACCAGCCACTGACTGCCCAACAGGCCAGTGGCCTCACGAAGCCTGGCACCTCCAGAGAGCAAGCAGCGTGGCCAAGGGCAGCAGAGGCCTGTTAAATGGAGAATGCATTTATACTTGCTCAACTCTAAGGAGATGGATTGAAATTTATCTGTGTGATAAACAGGGAATTGCAGTTGACAGACATTTTCTATATGAATGCAATTTACTATGTCATTACCAGTTTATGTTTATATAATGAAATCAACTGTTTTTGTGAGGTGAATTACCCAGATTTATTTTTTGCAAGTTCATAATTAAATGGTACTTAAATATTTCCTCTCTGTTTTCTATCTGTGCATCATGCAGACAGAGTCTTTCGAAAGTAGGCAGTTAAACTACGATCATTTCTGAGGGAGAGAGAGATGCTTTCCAAGCGGAACAATTTTTACAAAAGAAACTGAAGCTGATGATGCTGGGAATCCTGTCTCCTAAGTCTCACAGGCTCATTAACAAACCACCAGTCCAGCAGGTCAGTGTTTTTTCTACACACAACAGCAGCAAGAAAGGTGGATGCTTATGGCGTTGTACAGGTCACAGCTTCAAAATCTTACTCCACACAGAGAACAACTTCTCCAGGCAGTTTCCTGATTCATACCTCTGAGATTGAGACCAGCCCCACCACAAGCAGAACAACTCTAACCCCATGTCCAACTGCTTGGGAGTCACTGGTAGCTGTTTTCTTTAATTAAAATGAAAACCATCATAGTATTATTGCTAGAATAATTTACCTGGCCAGACTTGGGGGTGTTTTGATTGTCCATTATTGTAACATAGGTGAAAGTAATTATGCACATCCTCACATACTTCTCTGGGGAATCAGCTCATTACCTGAGACAGCCAAGAAGTCATCAATGGAAGTAATGTCATCGACAGCATCTGTGAGAACTCGGACTTGTTTTTCCCACTGTTCTTTAAAAAGATCCATGTTTTCTTGGGCCAGTTTACTCTGTGGTTTTGCTGCTAAAGCCAATGCAGCATTGATAACCTGCAAAGACATTAAAGTTCATTGTATACTCTTTCAGAGTCAAGAAAATAAAATAAGCCAGACACTTTGGTCGGTGGAGTGGCTATGGTTTTGTCTCCTGTGCATTTCATGAGGACACACAATACCACATGCTCCACTTAAACAGTTACAACGATGGAAACAGAGAAGTATTAAACAAAAGGCTTTACATATGAATGGGAAGCAATTCATCAGAAATACAGTACTGGAAATACTGGAACTATGGGCAGTAACAAACACAAATTATCTCTGATCTCCCCATTCTGTGACAGCAACTCTTCACAATTTCTGACATTTATATTCCAGGCTTTTTCTCCTCACATACACATGTACATGTGCCAAGTCAAAAAATTCACAATTAGAATTATATGCTAATAAAACTGACTATCCTGCTTTGTTTAAATACTTCTCCATATCATTAAATGTATGTTAAAACATTAACTGTTTAGAGATGCACCTTATAGATGCACATCACTACTCCGACTGCAGGATGCCTATGTTTGTTCCAGTCACCCATCATTCTTAGTCTTGGGATGAACTTTGGCATTTTAGGCTCTTGGTACGTTCTCAAACTACATATGTGAAAAATGTTTTTCTGAGGCATACTGTACTTGACATACAACTTCAAAGAAAGTATAATATTTATTAAGTTTAAAAGTTATTTCTTCTAAAATAATAAGAAGTCATTTCTTTACAAAAAAATAAGTCATTTCTTTACAAAAAAAACAACAGCTTTACTGAGATATAATTTATATGCCAAACAATTTACCCATTTAAACTGTAATATGCAAAGATTTTTAGTATATTCAGTTTTGTAACCATTCAGTTCAGTTCAGTTCAGTCACTCAGTTGTGTCCAACTCTTTGCGACCCCATGAATCGCAGCACGCCAGGCCTCCCTGTCCATCACCAACTCCCGGAGTTCACTCAGACTCACGTCCATCGAGTCAATGATGCCAGCCAGCCATCTCATCCTCTTTCGTCCCCTTCTCCTCCTGCCCCCAATCCCTCCCAGCATCAGAGTCTTTTCCAATGAGTCAACTCTTCACATGAGGTGGCCAAAGTACTGGAGTTTCAGCTTTAGCATCATTCCTTCCAAAGAAATCCCAGGGCTGATCTCCCTCAGAATGGACTGGTCGGATCTCCCTGCAGTCCAAGGGACTCTCAAGAGTCTTCTCCAACACCACAGTTCAAAAGCATCAATTCTTCGGCGCTTAGCTTTCTTCACAGTCCAACTCTCACATCCATACATGACCACAGGAAAAACCATAGCCTTGACTAGACGAACTTTTGTTGGCCAAGTAATGTCTCTGCTTTTGAATATGCTATCTAGGTTGGTCATAACTTTCCTTCCAAGGAGTAAGCGTCTTTTAATTTCATGGCTGCAGTCACCATCTGCAGTGATTTTGGAGCCCAGAAAAATAAAAGTCTGACACTGTTTCCACTGTTTCCCCATCTGTTTCGCATGAAGTGATGGGACTGGATGCCATGATCTTCGTTTTCTGAATGTTGAGCTTTAAGCCAACTTTTTCACTCTCCACTTCCACTTTCATCAAGAGGCTTTTGAGTTCCTCTTCACTTTCTGCCATAAGGGTGGTGTCATCAGCGTATCTAAGGTTATTGATATTTCTCCCGGCAATCTTGATTCCAGCTTGTGTTTCTTCCAGTCCAGTGTTTCTCATGATGTACTCTGCATAGAAGTTAAATAAGCAGGGTGACAATATACAGCCTTGACGTACTCATTTTCCTATTTGCAACCAGTCTGTTGTTCCATGTCCAGTTCTAACTGTTGCTTCCTGACCTGCATATAGGTTTCTCAAGAGGCAGGTCAGGTGGTCTGGTATTCCCATTTCTTTCAGAATTTCCCACAGTTTACTGTGATCCACACAGTCAAAGGCTTTGGGATAGTCAATAAAGCAGAAATAGATGTTTTTCTGAAACTCTCTTGCTTTTTCCATGATCCAGCGGATGTTGGCAATTTGATCTCTGGTTCCTCTGCCTTTTGTAAAACCAACTTGAACATCAGGAAGTTCACGGTTCACATATTGCTGAAGCCTGGCTTGGAGAATTTTGAGCATTACTTTACTAGCGTGTGAGATGAGTGCAATTGTGTGGTAGTTTGAGTATTCTTTGGCATTGCCTTTCTTTGGGACTGGAATGAAAACTGACCTTTTCCAGTCCTACAGTCATTTTTAGAACACTTCTATCACTCCAACAAGAAACTCCATATCCACTAGCAGTCCCTCCCTATTTCTCCTAATCCTTTCTTCCAGCAACCACTAACTTAACTTTGTGATTTTTTAAATTTATGTATTTTGGTAAATTTTTATGAATTACCTATTCTGGACTTTTCCTATAAATGGAATCGTATTAATATGTATATTTTTGGAACTAGCTTCTTTCACTTAACATGTTTCCAAGGCTCATACACACTATAAAATGTATCAGTACTTCACCCTTTTTACTGACAAATAATATGCCATTATATGAATTTACCACATTTTCTTTATTCAATTATCAGCTACAGACATATGAATTCTACTTTTTGGTCATTATGAATAACGCTATGAATATTTACATATGTGTTTCATTTATTTCCACTGTTTTTTTATATGTAACTAGGAATGGAATTGCTGGGTCATATGGTTAACTTTATGAGGAACTGCCTATCTTCCAAAGCAGTTGAACCATTTTACATTTCCACCAGCATATATGAGAGTTTCAATTTCCTCATATCCTTAACACTTGTTTTCCCTTTCTCCCTATTCCATTTTTTAAATAACAGCCATCCCAGTGGGTGTGGAGTGATATTTCACTGTGGTTTTGATCTCCATTTCCCTGATGGCTCATGATATTGTCTGTTAACGTACTTATTGACCCCTAGTGTCTTTGGAGAAATACCTTTCAGATCCTTTGATATATTCACTGAATGAATAAATAATGAAAGTAGTTTGAAAAAGAGCTGAGAGAATCATTAGGCAGATCTCTAGGTACAGGTGCTTATGGGTTATTGGAAATAAATGTGTTCATAGTAATGCAACTTTGAAGGTAAGCAAGGACAGGGGAAACTGGTAGTGATGGAGTTGAGATCTGCGAGGTAGGACAGCAGCTATCACAGAGTCATTTGGGCATCGTACCTGAGAGCAGGAGTTTGGGATCATGTTTTTTCAGTGCTACAGAAACTGCATGTCTTCAGGTCATGTCTGTAATTCCCCAATATATTGGAGGGGTATCCAAGAGTGAGGCTATCAAATTACCCCTCAAAGACTGTAATCAAAAAACTAAAGAAGAATCAGACCCACTTGACTGGTATAACTAATTCCGCTTCCCTCCCAGCTAACTGGAAGGGATAAATTATCGAAACTATCAATTATAGATTGTAGGTTTTGAAGACTAGGCCAACCCAGTTACTATTAATAGCCCACTACTTTCAAAAGCTTCCCTGGTGGCTCAGAGGTTAAAGCGTCTGCCTGTAATGCAGGAGACCTGGGTTCGATCCCTGGGTCAGGAAGATCCCCTGGCGAAGGAAATGGCAACCCACTCCAGTATTCTTGCCTGGAGAATCCCATGGATGGAGGAGCCTGGTGGGCTACAGTCCACGGGGTCGCAAAGAGTTGGACATGACTGAACAACTTAACTTTCACTAACTTTCACTTTCAAAAGTGAATGGGTTTGGACAATAAATTATTTGTCAAAAGTATCCTAGCTTTCCCATGTGTTACACCATGGTCTCCCCTATTTTCATCATTTCCAGGCTTGTTCTTTGACCTCTTTTCCTTCTTCCCTTTGTTTCCCACTGGGTGATTCAAGATTGTGGACTACTCTTCATTAATTAACTCATTAATTCACTAATGTTATCAATGACTCAGAGTGGAGCTAGACCTTGTAAGAATACCTGGCTGAAGAAAATGTTTCTTAAGAGGGCCAAGTAAACACCAGCAGGGAATTAATTATATGTTTTAAATACTAAGATAATTTTCCCTTACAAAGAGAAAATTGCTCCCTTTGTTCTGTAATCTTTTCTCATACAGTATAATGGAGGAAAAGCACCTTGTCTAAGGTGATTCTTGTTTTGATTACAAAACTGTGGGACATAATAAATTAAATACTATTTTCTGATGTATTGGGACTAGCTGCTAAGTCACTTCAGTCGTGTCCGACTCTGTGCGACCCCATAGATGGCAGCCCACCAGGCTCCCCCGTCCCTGGGATTCTCCAGGCAAGAACACTGGACTGGGTTGCCATTTCCTTCTCCAATGCATGAAAGTGAAAAGTGAAAGTGAAGTTGCTCAGTCGTGTCCAACTCTTAGCGACCCCATGGACTGCAGCCTACCAGGTTCCTCTCTCCATGGGATTTCTCCAGGCAAGAGTCCTGGAGTGGGGTGCCATTGCCTTCTCTGGTATTGGGACTAGAAAGATACTTAAAATAATACTTTGAATAATCATCCAACATGACACTTATTAGGGAAAACTCTAGAATCATTTACTTTAAAAAAGTCAAGATGTTATTGACCGAATACCTATTGTCATCATTACTTAATTAATGGTCTTTCTAGCTAATGAAATAAAGTGGGAAATGGAAATAAGAAAAGGCTGTTTAGAAAGTAGACAATAAAATTACTTTTCAATGTAGAACATCTTTGTTTATCTAGAAAACTGAAGTAAGTCAACTGAAAAACCTCTTCGAATTAATAAGAGTTCATTAAGGTAGCTAGAGACAATGTAAATATATAAAAATGAGTAACATTTCTATATACCAGAAAACAGGACATAAAATGAAGGGAGTATCAGCTCTTTATGAAAACAATAGGAAATATGTGAATCTGTAAAGAAACCTAAAGGACCGAGATATCAAAAGTAACTTTTTCCGAATACATTATAAAAAAAAACTTGAATAAACAGAAACACAGTCCATGTTTAGGAGTAGGGGGACTGACCTATTTATTCACCAATTAATCTGGAATAGTTAATGGCTGAGAGCAGCAAATATATACATGGGATAGAGATCAGGAGGAATGAAAAGTTAAAATGTAATACAAAGCTAAAGTAATTGAAAAGAAAAATCTAAAAACACACCCTATCATAAAGCAGAAGTCAATATATGACAAAAGAGACATCACAAATCAGTGATGGGGGATGGT
This sequence comes from Bos javanicus, assembly GCF_032452875.1. NCBI lineage: Eukaryota > Metazoa > Chordata > Mammalia > Artiodactyla > Bovidae > Bos > Bos javanicus. Next base: position 49,758,262 of record NC_083874.1, on the reverse strand, counting down.
CCATTTTTACATTTGATGGGCTATTTGGAAAAAAAATAGTCAATGTCTGAACTTCATACTTATATTTATGTGCAAAATAAGATTGTTCCCAAATAGATAATGAGTTAGATTTAACATGATATGGCTAAAAGAATGTGTTTAATTATGCACTTACTGAACAAATAAATATTTCTTATGTTTTAGAATAGTTAAGGTTCCATGCTTCCACTGCAGAGGGCACAGATCTGATCCCTGGTCAGGGACTAAGATCCCACATGCTGTGTACCAACCCTGGCCCCACCAAAAAAAAAGAGAAAATTCTCTGCTTACATTTGTATTTAAGTATACATGACAGATGAAGTATATAATGTCTGACAAATCAGTAAGGAGAACGTTAAAATACTGGTATAAAATGGAGGTAAGACATGAACAGCCCACCTAAAGTGACCTAGTTAAGAAACAACAAGAGGGAAATATTTACTCTCACTTCTAAATTAATGTGACTCACTATCCTTGCTCATTATATTTGCAAAGAGCCACAAACTAGGCACTACCACCACATATCAATGGCAACTTTTTAAATGCTACTGTAGGCTAAGACCTCCAGTACAACACTGAACAGGACATTCTTGTCTGGTTCTGATCCTAGGGGGAAGTACTCAAGCATTTCATGATTGAGTATGATGCTATCACGCTGAGGAAATTTTCTTCTACTCCTAGTTTACAAAGTGTCTTTAATCAGGTCTGGATGTTAGATTCTGTCAAATAGTTTTCCTGTTTCATTCCCACTATTCTGGTTACTTCTTCTGTGTCTCTTTTGCTGTCATCTTCTTCCACTAATGCCGGAGTTCCAAGGCTTGATCCTATGCTGTTCTATGCTTCTCCCACCTGTGAGCAATTTCTAGTTTCATGATTTTACATACCACCCATCTGCCAACTACTCCCACATCTCCATCCCAGACCACTCATTCTAGCCCCCAACTCATTTCCTAACCATTTCCTACCCAGCGCTCTACTCAGATGTCTCAAAATAAACATGTCCAAAATAAAACTCATGATTTCCTGCTCCCAACCATGTTGAATGCATCTCACTTTAAAATACCTATCACTCAACTTCAAGAGGACTCACAGTGTTGGGGACAGCAAGAGAACTAGATTTCCTTAGTCCAATCAGTATCTTCCTCTCCTCCAGTCTGGACTCTAAAAGAGTAATCATTCCATATCTTCTCCTCAAACCTGTCACACTTCTGAGAGCATCATCACTCTCAGCTTATAGCTCTGCTTCCTATTTAAATGAAAAGATGAATACAATCAAAAAAGAATGTCTGCGAATCTTATCACTGCATCTACCCATTTACCTGCATTTATGCCACATGCTCTGTCTTACATCTTTTTAACTGTGAATGTTCCTATCTATGCTCCCATCTCAGAACATTCTTGCCACTTATCCACAGGATCTCACTTCCTTTCCTCTACTGTAGGACAATATCCTAGTAATTCTCTCCGCTTTAGTCTTTATTATCTATATTTCCCTTCTACTGGATTATTTCCATCAGCTGAACGTTAAAAAAAGCTCCCAACTAAAAATAAAAAGTAAAAGTCACTCTCAACTCCATATGTACTACATGCTACCACGCCATGTCTCCATTATCCTTACATTTAATTTGAAAGAGCTATCAACTTGCTGTATTCATCTCTTTTCTCTTGAATCCACTCTAGCGGAGCTCCTAAATTCTACCTAAACTTCTTTGTCCAAGATCATCTATGATCTTTATATGTTGCTCAATCCAAGGATCAATTATCAGGTCACATTCTATAACCATCTGACATGAATAATGACTCTTTCCTAGGAACATTTTCCCCGCTTGTCTTCCCAGATAGAGTGAGCTTCTGGTGCTCTTCTGGTCAATAATACTTCCTGAATCTCCTTTGCTGGATACTGCTCACCTCCCCAAACTCTAAATATCAGGGAACCCCAGTTTTATTTCCAGACCTTTTTATTCTGGGGTTACGCATTCCATTGGTGAACTTATCAAGCCTCATGTCTTTAAGCACCACGTGTGTGTTAAAGAATCCCACATTTATACATTTTGTCCAGACCTCTTCCCTAAACTTGACTTTATTGCGTGCATGTCTAACAGGCACCACAAAATTAAATGATAGCTCCGTCTTTCTGGTTACTAGGATCAAAACCTGTAATTTTTCCTGATTCTTCTCTCTCCTCACTTCACTAAACCTTCAGTAAATTCCACCTTCAAAATATATTTGGACTCTATAACCAGTGCTTACCACTTCCACTGTACTCTTGCCTCTGTTTCGGTCTCCTATGCTGCTGTAACACATCATCACAAAACTAGTTGTGCTTAAAACAACACAAATGTGTTATCTTACAGCTCTGAAGGGCAGAAGTCTAAAGTGGGTCCTACAGAGCTAAAATCAAAGTGTTAGCAGAACGTTCATTCCAGAGGCTCTAGGGGAAAATCCAGTCCTGGTCTTTCCTAGTCTTTAGAGGTTACCCACTCGCCTTGGCTTGTGGCCACTTCACTCCAACTCCTGCTTCCATGATCACATCTCCTTCTCTGATGCCACCACCACTGCTTTCCTCATATAAGGACCCTTGAGATTATATTAGGGACCTTCTGGATAATCTAGGTTAATTTAACCATTTTAAGATCCTTAGTTTATTTACCTCTGCCAAGTCCCTTCTGCCATACAAGGCAATATATTCACAGGTTTTAGTAATTAGGATATTGGGGGTGGGGACAGCACATTATTCTGCTTACCACAGCTTCCTAGGGGGTCTCTCTAACTTTCCTCACAGAAGTCAGAGAGACCTTGGTAAAATCAAAGTTAGATCATGTCAATTCTCTACTCAAAACCCGTCAATGGCTTCCCATGTGACTCAAAGCAAAAGAACCAAATGCTTTACCATGGCCATATAAAAGGCTCTATACCATTCACACTTCTGTTAGATATTTCACCCTTCTTCCTCAAATTCTATTTGCTGTTCTCTCTTCCTGGACTGCTCCCCTCTCAGACACTGTCCCTGGCTTGGTCTATCATCTCCTTTCTGGTCTTTGCTTCTACATCACTCTCTCAGTGAGGTCTTTATTGATCATCCCAATCACACAATTTAACATCCACACCAACATTGTGTATGTGTGTCTATGCTTAGTTCTGTCCAAGTCTCTGTGACTCCATGGACTGTAGCTCCTGCCAGGCTCCTCTGTCCATGGGCCTTCCCAAGCAAGAATATTGGAGTAGATTGTCATTTCCTACTCCAGGGGATCTTCTCCACCCTGGGATTGAACCCAATCCTTGTGTCTCCTGCACTGGCAGGCAGATTCTTTACCACTGAGCAATCTGAGAAGCTACACACCAACATTACAAGTTACATTAGAAGAGAAGGTCTCAAATCAATGATTTAAAAGCTTCTAACTTAAGAAACTAGAAAAAGGGGGAAATAAACCCAAAGCAAGCAGAAGGAAAAAAAATAGAGTAGCAATTGATAAAATACAAATTATCAAAAGTCAGTCAAGAATAAACAGCTAATGGTTAAACAAGTAATCTGAATATCATTCTATCTATTAAAGAAATAATTTATTGTTTAAATAATAGTTTAAACAATTTAGTTTAAAATCTTCCCATATAGAAAATTCCAGGCAAGACGGCTTCATTGATAAATTCTCCCCAAACATTTAAAGAACTAATACCAATTATATAGACTTTTCAAGAAAATGGAAGAGGGAAACCTTTTACGGTATGGAAAACAGACTTTACAACAAAACAAAACAACAGACCAGTATCAATATACAAGGCTTACAAGGAGACTAGAGTGTTTCTGGGGCCCTGTTACCTACAGACCTCCATGGGAGGGGGTTAAGGGAGGAAAGAGACACAGAAAATGCTGTGAGAAAACTTTTAGTCAGAAGCATCTCCTTTGAGCTCTTCTGTGCAACTGCTGTGTAAAAATGTTAGAGAAAATCAGAAGCGGAATAACATATGAATGAGAGCTTGATGCCACAGGCTTCCCTGGCTGGTATGCTTTAGCTCATTAAAGAGCTATATATTTTCTCATTAACTATTCAAACCAGGCCTGTCTGAGTTTATGCTTATTTGATAGGGACTGAACAACAATAAATGCTTATCAAGCCTGTTAGCCACAAAAATGATCAGAATTTCCATAGCACAATGGGAGAAGCAATAATATGAAAGATAAATCTAAGTACGCAGAAGAAAAAAAAATAACATTTCTTCTTTCTCAATTCAGTTAGCGAGAAATCCACCCCTCCCCCCCAAAAAAAGGACCAAAAAATGTAGATAAAGCAGCAGCTTCAAAGACTTGATTCACCCTTGCTTAAATTTCCAAGAAAGGCCATGCATTAAACCCAGCCATATGAAATATTAAACTGCCAGATTTGTATTAACTTAAATGTACAATGCTCATTCTTGCATAATGAACTATGAAAAATAAAATATTAAGTCAGATCATCTCCAAAATGCCATTCTCCGATTTTAAAGACTCAATTGCCAAAAACCTGCTGTTGGCAGGGTTTTTCCACTTTGTTTTGACCAGCATTGGATGAACTGAAAAATGAAAATCTTTTAAGCAGCTACCAAGGAATAAGACTTGAGCACACCATGAGGAGATGATGTGGGGAATCAGGTCCTTTTCCAGAACAGTTTGATTTTTTTTTCCCTGATAAGAGCATGTGAGATTGGTGCTATCTGCTCAGATGGAGGTAGGTCCCTGTTCTGGAGAACAGTGAGATACTGCAGACACAAAGCAGAAGGCAATGCAGAGAGTGCTGACCTACTTTCTTCCCTACTCATGACAACAGTAAATCACCAAAAAATGGGGTGCTTTTCTCCCCCAAGCAACAAAATAAATCCACCTTCAGGTTACTTCGTCTGAACTCAACTTTAATACCACAAACATTTGGAGTTAAAATTGCTTTACTCCTAAAAAGTTAGTACTTTAGAACAGAATTTCCCATTTCCAAAAGTGAACAGAAAGATGGGGAAGAAAGGTTTCTACAGGTTCCATCTGTCATCTCTCCCCTCCAGAAAGGAACAATAAGGTCTAGGAGCCAACTCCACACTGTGGGTGGGGGTCACAGAAAAGCCCCCAACAGAGGGGCCAGGGCTGCCTGAATACAGCAGTGTGGGTACAGCTACTGTACAGCTACTGACATAAAAAGAGACTGGAAAAACCCAACACACAGTCTATACTGTGAATGGATGCTGACAGTAGCCTCAAAGAAACATATACTTTAATATTGTCTACATGCTACAGCGTATTAAACACCATGTTAAACTACTGGTGAATTAACTAACTAGTTTATTCAAGTTGATTAGCTTGCCTAGGGTTTATCAAACAAGCCAGTGATGCCTGACATCACTGCCCATACCAGGCTGAAGAGAGGGACAGCCATTAGCCACCTTAAAGGAGAGGTCCTTCGAGTATGAAACACATGGGCCAGGGTAGGTGAGATGCAGCTCCTAGAAATTTGCTTTATCCTCCTCAAAGAATTTCAAAATGTTAGTTACCAATCCTTTAAAATTGGGACTTACCAAAAAATCTGAATTGTTGACTTCTCTTTACAAATAATGAAAGAATCTAGCAATAATAGGCTGGAATGAAGTCACAGTTACCTCATTTAGAAATGGCACCTACTATCCAGTTTGTCATTACCATGCCCGCAATGTCTGCTGTATTTGTTGTCATTGAATCTGCCTAGCCCTATTTGCAAGCCAGGGTAGGATGGAGCCTGGGAAGGAATCTGGGAGAACAATCACAACAAGTAACACCTTTTTATCAAGGACATATACCAAATGGCAACTAATGGCACTCCAGTACTCTTGCCTGACAAATTCCATGGATGAAGGAACCTGGTAGGGTACAGTCCATGGGGTCGCAAAGAGTCGGACACAACTGAGTGAATTCACTTTCTTTTCTTTCTATACCTAATCCTAGGAATCATCCAGGTATTGTCCTGGGGTCTGCTCTAGTAGGAGAAATGAACTACAGAAGAGAGGGAGAAAGGTTGCCTCAGAAAGCACCTAGAGCCTGGGCAACAAGCCCGAGCCAAACGTGACTTATGCACACCAGCACTCCCATTAGAATCTACTAGACTCTCTTTTTCAAGGCTTTAATATCATTTATATAAATACTCTTAGTAGGTGTGATCAGCGTATGTTACCATCTGTTTCAGCCGATATGTGAAAGCATTGTCGCTTTTCAAGCATTTCAAAATCAAATGGAGAAGCAAAGGCATTAAAAATAAAGCACTGATAGGGTAATAAGGCAAGCCTGAGAAAAGAATGCCAAATCTTTAAAACCTGCTCTAAATTTATTTCATACAACTTGTTCATCCATGAACTTTCTGGACGTGATTAAATTTACTGTGCTTATTATCTGTATAGCTACTGACTGGCCAGTAACAGACTTAATGACTGGGTTAAAGCTGAAGAAACACTGATCAGATCATGTGGATCCACAGCTGACCCAACACACTAACACCCAGAGGAAGCAACTTTCATTTGCAAACTAACCCACATGGTTGAGAATGAGAACAAAGGCTCTAATTAACCTGCGTACCAGTCAGGATCCCAGATTAATCACCAGTCTTTACTTATTTTGGTCAGGAATCATGCATATGAAAGAGCCAAAGTAATGTTTACGGTGTATCTTAAAGCTGGTGGCAGGCATAACACAGAAACTTCATTCCTGTGATCTCTTATACTCCAGTTCCCTTGATTTATTCCGCTTTATTTGTGGTCAATGTCATCTGGCAGGACATTTAGAAAGAGGTTTAGGGTATGTCCATGACCATTCTCTGCCTCAGAAACTGGAGAAGCAACCTCTTCACCAAAACAGCACTGACACTACTCAGAAACCCCTATGAGGGGCACGGAGTATCAAGCCACACAAACACGATCAGCACACTTCACGGCAGAGAGCAGCTCATCTAACATTTAACAAAACAAGCATTCTTCTGCGTGCTTTAGTGTCTTTCTAAAGCCCCAGATGCTTAACCTAGCCTAATCACCAGCCTTACAATATGCCATTGGAAATGGAGAAAAGTTCTCAAGTTTTACCAGTAGCAGGCTGAAATACGTTATTAATATCTGTATCATAAGGGTACTTCAGGACACAGCAGATTAAGGCTTCCAGTTCTTGAATCTCATGCCCTCTAACAAGATCCAAACACTGGGCATAAAGATGGAGTGTGGGTGGGCAGCAGTTATCCTTTCAGGCTCATGGGGTAACAATCCTGATGCCAGGACTACCACATGTTGCAGGTGGCCCTCCCTTAGAAAGGCCCTTAGCAATGGCCACTGCCTGCCCTCCATTTGCCAGCAGTGAAAAAGGCTATACATTTCAAATGAAGGGCAAGGAGACAGTACCGCATGACGCTTAAGCAAATATCACTGGAAGTTAAACATACATTTCTCTACATGGACTGTGGATCAGTATTTTGTCCTCAAGGCTTCTACCTAAGATCCTAAAAATGAAACTAATAAAATAAAATTCATTTCCACTTTAATAACCCAAATCCAATTGGTGATAGCTTAAACACTGCTGGTTGTACTTTACCTGAGGACAGAGGGCTTCTAGCTGGCTTGCAGACATTCGAACAAGCTTTACACCTTCTTCATTGTTGGAGATGGAACAGGCCAAGTTGGCCACCTAGAAGAAAAGATAAAAAAGGTCTTTGAAGATTTTTCTCTTTTGACTGCAAAGGAAAACAAATGTACATCTACCCCATCCCTGACCTTTAGAGAACAAATGAAAAAAGCACCAAAGGTGTTTTATTTCTCACAGACTGATTACCTGCTTATGAGGACAAATTTTTTAGCTCTGTGCTAAGGAAATTAAACAGACTCCTAACACATGTCACATTGTTGGTGGCAGAACCCTGAAAGATCCTAGGGCTTATAACTCATCAGATGTACATGGGCTCTAACCTGCCTGAACAGTAACCTCAGAACAAGGGTCTGCTGGTGTGGGCAGTGATGTGAGGAAAGCTAAGGAACCGAGGCACTAAAGAATCACTGGTACCCTCAACTACAATAAAAATGTATTTTGCAGCTATTCCTGAAAGAAGGAAATCGAAATTCTAAGTTGCTATTCTCATTTGACAGGTGAATGGATACTTAAAAGTCAAGATGAGTTTTATTTGAACGCAAGGCTATTTTTCAAATAAAAAAGAATAGCATTAACACATTGAGATGGAGGTAAGGCCATCCTCATAAGAAATGGGAAAAGAAACAGAGATGATATCCCATAGATAAGAACAAAACTGTCCTTCAACTGGTTTCTTCAAAGCACTGACAGCTGGACTCTTTCCTGAATGATGCTACTTCATTTGAACTAAAATCTTTACCTTCCCATCCAACTGCCTCAATGACACTACTCGTGTAGCCAGAGACAATCTTTCCAAGTTGTGTCATATTTCTTCTGCTGAAGCTCTGGCTGTGCTGAGAATGTTGCTCTATAGTGGCTGCTAGTGCCATGATCACTTATCCACATTTCTAAATAAACAGGTTTGCCAATTCTGTTAGCAATACCAAGGACCAACTGAATACATGGTGCTAAGAGATACCTTCTCCCCAGTTGCAAACTGAGTTATGAATGATAGACGCATAGGCAGTTGAGTATCAGAAGCACACTCTGAAAACTTAAAATGCCAGAGTAAACAAGGGCAATTGCAATAATCTTTGATTTTCACTGCTTTACCCAAGTTAAACACATAAAGACACAAGAAAAATTATATACCATTACTGTTGTTTGCAGTGTTACAGTTAGGGATTATCAGCTTTCTGTAAGACTGCTAACTATCGTAACTAGAATCCTGCAATGCTTAATCATAAGGAGAAACAAAAGAACATGCAATTTAAACACAAAAATGTATGGAAAAAGAAAATTAAGTCAGATTTTAATGTGTAGGGGCCTTCAAAATCACATACAGAAGTAACATTTACACTCCCTAAAGGTTCCAACTCCACTTTCCAGTGTCAACTGAACCTGAGCAAAGAGGCACTTCTATTCATGATGACAAGCTACAGAACTGATTGTTGATTTCTATTTCTTTGCTTTAAAGTGCTGCAAAACATGACATAAAACTTTTACAAACATTATTCCTCAAATATACATTTTATGATGCTCTACTGAAGGAGAAAGCTTTAATTAGAAGTGTTTATGAAACCATAGCTTCTATTGCTTCACTGCCTTAAGAAGGCATTTTGAAACCAAATAAGAAAGCATTTTGAAACCAAATATAAAATTGGAGGCTGATGACTGAATTAGCAATTTGGGACTAACAAAGACGCCTGGTCCCGCCCCATGCCCAACATTTTAATTTTAGGGGGCCAGTCAAATGTTAAGATTCAGGAAGGTCTGTCACTGTTTCTGCCTTCAACTCTCTGGCCACCACACAATTTCACATTCTCCCAATTTTATAAATCTGTAAAACTCAGAAAAAAATATTTAAGTTAAGAAACAAATTGAATTCTGTACACCATCATTCCTGTTTTCTGACACAAATCCTAACAAAACAAAAGTTATGGAAGACTTATTCTTTATTTTAAAACATTAAAGTGTTTCTGATGTACTGTTGAAGCAGTAATGTTCTACAAGAGTACACTGCCTGTTTCAGGAGGCTACCCCGCCTGCCCTGGAAGGAGGAAGCGGGCGCCTGTCACTGACAGTCTTCTCCAGATGAATGAGCTTCAATTCACCCTCCAGGGACAGGGCTACTCACTTCTTACCATGGCAAATGTGCAAATGCAACATCTCAACCACAGCTCTCTTAGAAGCTAAATTCATATACTAGCGCCAGGCTTGACTGCCATGAAAGCTGGGTATAAGGGAAGGGGCTTCCTAAATAATCTCTTTGTGGGGCTCTAGAAATTTGGATAGCAGCTAACTAGACTGAAGAAGTTTCTAAAATCTGAATTAAAAACACTCAAAGCAGCTGACTTCCATAGAGAACCTAACAGAGCTGAAACTTTGGAGAGTGATGAGTCTCTAATTTGCTTTGGGAATAAATTGTCTTATCTTTGCAACCACAGTAACTTCATGTATTAATAATTTAAATGTCTTTGATTCCCACTAATCTAAGAGGTAGGCTAAGATTGACACTATGACTCCCACCTTTGAAATTGTGACACTGCTTCTGCACCACCTCTGCCTATTCCATTTAAGTGTGGACCTTGTAGACAAGCACAACATTTCAGAAAACATTCAACTACCCAAAAAAACAGCCCTGGGCTTTTGCTGGGTTTAGTAATAATCTGTGCTGTGTGGAAAAAAACTGTCACAGCCAGGCTGTGTAAAATCAACAAATATGACATCTGTACATGACAGAAAAGACAACTTTTCAGACACTGAGGAAAGCTCCAGAACTTCTTTATTAAATACAAGTTATTAAGCAAAGTTATAAGGCAGAAAAATTATATAATTATGACAAATTTTCCTGTTATACATGTGCTGGTGACTTTAAATAAATTTAAAATTTAAGTCAAACACAAGTTGCTTCCCACTGCCCCTTAAACTGGAACCTTTACAGGAAGAAAAGAAGAGATTTCTTTTTGTTCTTAGTAATAAATTAATGACCTACTCTCATAGTAGTCTATACCTGTTGTGGAGGTGAAACAAGTAAGAAGAACTGTGAAACAGGAAGCTTTTACGTCTAAGTAATGACCCCACAACCTGAGTAGCAAGCCATAAAGTTGAAGCTCAAAACCTCTATCACTTGCTACATGGTTTTAGGTCAAGCTACCACCTGAGATTTCTTTAAAAATGGTTAAGCTATCTGTACTCTCAAAAAAAATCCAAAGTAATAATAAAATCAACTTTTCTAAACTTGTCAATATAGGAAGACAGAAGTTCCAATTGCACATCACATAAATATCAGAACCACACAAGAAATTTTTAACAATCATTTCCAAACCCACAGAAGAAATGATGATGGAACAGAGATTAAGCTTCTAACTTTCCATTTTCCAGGAAAGGGTCTTCTGACAGTCTTATTAGGAGGAATAAGATAGCTTACCCAAAAGTGAAGCACACAGGGGTGACAGAAAAGTTCCAAACTGGACTATGATGATGACTGCATAATTACAGTTACATAAATTTAGTAAAAACAACTGAATTGTACACTTAAAATGGGTGAATTTTGTGGTCTGTAAATTATACCTCAATCATGTATTAGTATCTGTAAGCAACTGGCAGAAGTAAACATCAATGGAAATTTTTGGTGATGCAAGGTAATCTAAACCCAGGCATCAAAGAACTCCCACATGTGAATACCAGAAATGTGAACCCACCAAACTCAGCTGGTAAAGAATCCGCCTGCAATGAGGGACACCTGGGTTCAATCCCTGGGTTGGGAAGATCCCCTGGAGAACGGAAACGCTACCCACTGCCGTATTCTCGTCTGGAGAATTCCACAGACTGTATAGTCCACGGAGTGGGAAAGAGTCAGACACGACTAAACAACTTTTACTTTCACTTTCATACAAGGAACTGGGATCTTGGGCAAAAGTCAGCAAAAGAACTGTGTAATCAGATCCATGACTGCAAATAATCAAATGATCAAAAGTGGAGTATTAAAAAATGTTTTTTTACATTAATGGAAATAACAAAGTATACAAAATATAGAAAAGAAAAAACACACTCAAAAATAACTAGGCAGATTTGAGAAGGATCAAAATAGAATTTCAAGAGAAAAGTAATAATGACTACCATTTCTAGAAATTTAAAATAATACTGACAAGACACTGCTGAAAAGAGAATTATTAATCTGGAAGGTCAAACTGAAGAAATTATTCAGGAAAACTAAGACATTTTCATGACACGGAATCCATAAATTAAGAGACATGCAAGATAAATTGAGACTGTCTACTATTCAACTTTGAGGATTTCAGGAGGGAATACAGGGAGAATGGGGAAGAGGCCATACTCAAAGAGGTAGGTGAGGATGAAACAATTTTTAGATTTGGGAAGACAGATTTCTAAGCAGAGTAAATAAAAAAGAAATCTACACTCTGATACACTGAAGTAAAGCTTTAGAACAAAGCCAAGATGATTTTAAAAACAGCCAGAAAGTAAAAACAAATTATCTACAAAGAAAGCTCAGTGAGACTTCCTGTTGCTTTCTGAACAGCAACAATGGAAGCCAGAGAAAGGGTAATATCATCAAATCCCTGAAGACGACAGTGAGGCGGAAATCCTCCTACGATTATATGTCCAATAAACTACTGTATTTTTTCAAGAATTAAGGCAAAATAAAAAATGAAGACAAAACAAAACCAAAAACAATCTCAGAGCACTTATTCCAGACAGATCTTTCCTGCCTCAACTAAAGGCGTTTCATACAAAAGATGCTTCAGGGAAAAGGAAACAATCCCATAAGGTTTAATGTCCAAGAAGAAATGAGAAGCAATGAAAATAGGGTATGGAGTAAAATTTATACAAAGTTGAAATAAGTTATTAAAGAAACACCAATGGTGTCTAACTCATGGGGCTAAAAATTAGAGAAATGAAATACTGTACAAGAATATTTAAGTTAGAGAATAACTAAAGTTAAAGCATTCTAAGATTCTCATATTGTTTCAGAAGGAGAAAAAGATACTCACTAACCTCAACCTCTGAGTTAAACATACATGCTTAAAAATATCTGGAGTTGCTACTAGTAAACAGAGTGTATGATTTCCAAACAAGAAGAGGGGGTGAAAAAATAGGAAGAAGTGGGAGGACTCAACCAATCCCAAAGAGAAAAAGAGAGTCAGAAATAGAGGAGGGATTGAAAGCAGTGGGTTAAAAGGAAAGAGAGAATAAAAACGCAGTGGTAAGAATGAATCCACATGTCATGCCACACTTCAGTGAACAAAAGTAATCAACAACAACAACAAAAAACCCTGCTAACCTGAGTAACAGTAACTAAACTTATGCTATTTACAGGACACATTTAAAGCACAAAGAAACAGAAGGGTTGAACATTACTTTAAAAAAGAAAGCAAACTACACTGGTGTGATGGGGAGAAAGCACTGGACTCACAGCCCCTTAGTTCCCCTAATATTTTCATAGGGAGGCTGAAGGACAAGTGCTGGGTTAGCCCCTCAACAAATAACAGATGTCTGGACTCAACTTGGCGTCAACTGAATGTTATGACCTTGCCTTTTTAGAGAGAATGTACAAGGGGGGAAGAAAATGCATGGTACCTGCCACTACATTTATTACTAAAATACTGAGGGCCCTATCTATTAACTCATTCACTGTTCCTTATGTGAAAGTGCCACATTAGGAATTTTTTTTACTTTTTTACAATAGGCTTATTTCCCATGAAAAAGTGGGTATACTTCCTCCATTCTAAAGACAAAAACTAGACAACCAATTGTGTTTCTTCCTTTCCTCCATGCTACCAGGAAGTGCAATGCCACAATGAAACACAAGCATGGCAATTATAGTTCAGATGAGAAGTGTATGACTTCTCATCTGCATCATGATTTTCAACATCTGCCTTATCTTATGTTTTTGTTCAAAATGAGCCATACCAAATCAAATTTTAAGAAGAGGCAGGATATAAATATAAGGATCTCCGGTAACAGGATTAGAACTTGAATTTACTAAAACATCATAAACTATTTTAGACAGTTTTGTTATTTGATACTTTTAAAAAGCTTTTTTTTTTTCATGTATAGATAACCACTCAGATGAAACTGTCATCATTTCCATTTACGTGTTACTATATGGACCACTTGAACAAGTTCCCTATTTCTGTCTAACCTCCTGAATAATCAGTAAGTAAAGCTAAGAATGGTGCCTGCCTAAACACTAGTCCATCAACTCTACTGGTCAGGCAACAGGATTACACTCTTTTCTGAAGCAGAGTGATTCCTTCTCATTCCTACCAAGGCCCTAAGAGAAAAGATTCTCAATGCTTCTTAAGAACAAAATGCATCCATCACCTTCACCTGACCATCCCAAAATTTGAGTAGGTGGTTAAATTCAGCCCAAAAAGCTGGTTAAGGTGTTAAAACAGTACATGCAAGACACTTTTGTCTTACACACCCCATTTATCTGAAATTGCACTCTTGAAAATTTGAGAAAATCAAGCTCAGTATGCTTAGGAAGTTGTTCCTAATTTCAAGGTCAGCATTCTCCCCCAAGAATACTTCACTGCTTTCATGCAAACATCCTACAGTACTAGAAAATTGAAGCTTCATTTGATTTGCTGTTTGTAAGAATTTCAGCCTACAGTATTGTACTGAGATACTGAGAAAATATCCAAGATGTCACAGGTAGATAGTATAAGGTCCTTGTTTAATTCAAATGCTCCTTACAGAGGCTTCTTCAAGGTCACTTTCCTGCGTATTATCAGCACACCACAGAATAAAAGTTATAATGCAGATCACTCAATTTGCAGTTAAAATACACGTTTCAAGCCAATAAAGCCATACCCTATGAAGTCCCAGAAAATGGGAAATACTTGGACCTGGGGTGGGGGGGACTGGGGGAGTGGCATAGCAAATAATGATAATCCAGCTCAAAATTGTACCAATTATATTTACTTTTTGGTTCTTAATTCACAAGACAATGAATGAAATACTATCTTATTGTAGCAAGTTCATTATAATAAGAGGCCTGTTTTAATACAATGTCTGGGACTGAGGGGAAAGGGATACTAAATGATAGTTTTTATAGGCAAGATTTCATGATTTATATTTTTCCTATTTCACTCTCAATTTGTGAAATCGAAAAAGGACCCAGAAGACAGCAAAATTAAAAAAGGAAAACTGATTCCTCTTTAGTTATTAAGCTGCTCACAGCAAAGGAGGTAGGCAAAGAATGAGGCAATTAAAAAGGACACGTGGATGTTGCACTAATGACAAAAAGGTTAATATTTCTGACAGAAAACAAATTTTTCACCTCAATACACTAAATTGACAAGCAACATAAAGAAATCATTAATTTGATATGGGAGAAAATCAGGTAGAAAAGGTGTTACTGTTATTATGAAGCATAGCCATGCCCTTTCATAAACAGATCAAAGACAAGCCCTCAGTGCTATGCTCCAGAACAGAAGAAAACGGTGGCGAGAAGGGTCACCAGCTCATTAATACTGACCCTTAGCTCCTGCTCCCCTACTCACTGGCCTTGAGACGCACAACCTCTATGTGCCCTTCACATAAGAAAAGGAACTCAATACCATGTGTGGAGCTAACAGATCCCACTGACAACTGTAGTGAGGCGTCAGAGGTCTTAGTCAGACCCTGAGAAAGTAAGAGCAGTCACACAGCAAACACTGTTATTTGCTTTTTCCAGTAAAATCACAAAGTCATTTAATAAGGATCTGGTAGGCAGCAGGCACCACACAACCTTCCAAATACTATGCCCACACAGAGGGGCTGGAGAAATTCACTTCTGCTCCTAAAATCTTAAGAGTCAGTATATGATTTTTATTCTTCAAACTAATCTCATATTTTCAAAATGTGGTGTACAGAGAAGGCACCATAAAAGGTTCCCATTTCTCAGTGAATGCTATCCCTAATACTACTCAGAAATCATGAATACATTCAAAGCAACTTTACATGACATCCCAAATTAAGGCATTTTTTTACATTATTTTATTGGGGGGACAAAAATTAAGGAATTTGTAACTGATTGAGCAGTAAACTATATACAAAGAATTGTACAATCAACACAATGATTTCTAGTGGCAATGTGAAAGGTTCTATCCTATGCCTTGTCTCAGACAGTATTTTATAAACATCAGATTGGATAAAAGGAGAAAAGATATGCTTACTTTTTAAAAAAGAAAGAAATGACTAGTTTGGAAGGTATTGTCAATAATATTAACAGTAAAGCCACCAACAGTCCTGACAAATAGAACACTAGACTGAATCTAAGAAGTTTATTCTGGATGAGTGTAAAAACAGAGAGAGTCCAAAAAAACCCAACTGCCCCGACAATGACCAGAACTGAGAAGATGGACCTGAGCAGCAGCACCTCTGAAGGCAAACCCTGGAGCTGGCTGACTGTGAGGTTACTGCCCAATGGCAGCTTTGGCAGTCCGATTCCGTCTATCCACCCACCCATGGAGCAAGTGTTTGACAAGGGCTGGCACTTTAGTAGAGAGCATTCAGAGAAGAGGCAGAATGAAGAGAGCCTCTCAAAGGCCTGAGGAAATCATCCAGACTAGTGCTGTCCAACAGAAATACAATGTGAGCCACATTAAGAGGTGAGATTAGAAAAAGTATTTAAACTCAAGATAATACATTTCAACATGTAATCAATTAAAAAGTTAATGATATCTTTTAAGTACATTCTTTTTCCATATTATATCTTTGAAATCAGGTATGTATTTTACACTTATAGCTCCTCTCAATTCACTTGTGCGCAGCAATAAAAAGATGGACAGGAGTAGTTCCAGAGAAGATGACTGTGGCCCCCCCATTCCTACAACCAGAGAATCCACCAGTGGAATGTGATGCCTCTGGAAAAAGGGAGTCTCCCACTGCTGAAGGAGTCTAAGAAAGGTTAAGTGTCAATGCATGGGTATTAAACAGAATGGGATTTACACATCAGAGGGACAATCAATACTTCTATGAGAAAGGACCTCTTACTTCACAGAGAAGAGATGGACTCAATCAGAAAACTAGGCTCCATAAGGGCAAACCTCCAGCGAAAAGTAGAACAATGCAAGGAACACCAGATAAGACAAGCGGTAAATCACTGGGTAATTGGCCACCAATAGGATCAACATAAAGCTGCAGCACACAAATCTGCCCTGTCTCACTTACCCTGTGTGGTGTTTATGGCTGGGTAGCAAGCTAACTGAAAACCATATACTCCATGTACCTTCAAGATGGGGAGGTGTTGTGTGTACACACACACACACACACACACACACACACAGAGTGTGGTCTTTGCACTGGATTACTTCTGAATTCTTAGGAGATTTGAGGACTGTCTTTGCTACTCATTACTTATGCTAACGAGATAACTCGAGGTGAGCCACTACATGTTAGACTAATGAGACAACTCAGGAAGAGGAGGCCAATGTCAACCATGTGATTAGAGGACTGAGGCTTTCAGGAAAAACCTAGATCTAGGGGAGGAAGGGATCCTATCAATCACACCTACATAATGAAATTTCAATAAAATCTTTGGACAATGAAACTCAGTGGAGCTTCCCAGCTGAATCATCGATGTGCCAGGAGGGTGATCCATTGAGAGAAAACAGGAAACACTGTCTCTGAGACCTTCCCAAACTTTACCCTCTATGTCTCTCCATTTGGATGGTCCTGATTTGCATCCTTTACACTAAAATGGGAGTCATAAGGAGAACACTCTCCTTGGTTTTACGAGCTGTTTTATCAAATTATTGAACCTGAAGTGGGCCAAAGGAATCCTCCAAATTTGTAGCTGGCTGATCCGAAGATTGGGTGGACTGGGGACCCCCAAACTTGCAGCTGGCATTTGTAATGAGGGCAGTCTTGTGAACAGAGAGTGAGTTGGTCATGGGAATCCTCAAATTTATACACAGTTGGGTCCGAAGTACAGATGGGATAGGGACCCCCTAATTTGCAGCTGGCATCTACAATGAGCTCAATCTTACTGGGCTTTATGCCCTCTACCTGTGGAGTCTATCCTAATTCCAAGTAGTTAGTGGCAGAACTGTATTATTTTAGAACAAAAGAATCTGGCAGAATTCTCAGTGGCTGCAGAATCTGAGCCCTTCCTTTCCTGCCAGAGGCCTATCAACACCAGCCCTTCCCAACTTTCACTTAGCACTCTCACTTCCTCCAAACCCTCAGGAAAAAAACAGCAAATGGCCCTAAAACCAAAGCTGGCTGCAGACATTTATTCCACTCAAGACGGGGAAATTAATAGAAAGAAAGGAAGATGGCAGGAGATTAACAAAATAATCACAATGGAGTATTTTACCTTTGCTTAAAACAAGTCTCTCTCTAATTCAGTGTTTCATTATAATACAAAAGTACTAGTGTGGGGAGGAGAAGGCCTGTCATTGAAGTATCAAGTTACTCTTTGAATCAGGAATATGAGGCTTCTATAACAAACACTTTAAAAATTCATTTTGTTTTTATGCACACATGCAATTATTTATCTTAGTACCTCTATTACCATGAAGTAATTTAAATGTTTGCAGAATGGTACTATAAGGCCTTTGGTTTCTTCTTCTGCTTCTAAGTCGCTTCAGTCGTGTCCGACTCTGTGGGACCCCACAGACAGCAGCTCACGAGGCTCCCCCCTCCTTGGGATTCTCCAGGCAAGAACACTGGAGTGGGTTGCCATTTCCTTCTCCAATGCATGAAAGTGAAAAGTGACAGTGAAGTCGCTCGGTCGTGTCCGACTCTTAGCGACCCCATGGACTGCAGCCTACCAGGCTCCTCTGTCCATGGGATTTTCCAGGCAAGAGTACTGGAGTGGGGTGCCATTGCCTTAGGCCATGTGTCGTTTAATATACATATATTATGTGTGGGGGATGGTAGGGGTGGAGGTCACTGAGAGGGGAGAGAGGTGAGAAACAAGTCAGAAGTGAGCTGTGACAGGGAATATCAAACTCTGAACACTACTGGGTGCCTGGTTAGTTCAGAATGAAATAAAAAGTATGAGCACTGACAGAGTTCCTAGAGTAAGGTCTGCAAAGCCACCAGGCCCACCTAGTGCTTCTTCTTGGGCACGAGGCTGTCTACTACACCAGTGAGCCCGAGTGGCACAGCCTTCAGTGTAAGAGGGATTTAAGTTACTTAACTTCCCTAAGTCTCAGTTTCCTTACCTGAGAAATGAGGAATGTACACTGTATTTGCATATATTGCGTCCATACATGGTACACAGTAGATGCTCAGCAAGTGTCAGTTCTGCTGGATGGAGAGGATGAGGATTGTACACCAAGTCCTTAAAAAGTGACCTTCCTCCAGCTGAAGAACAGACCAGGACTGCCCTGAAGGTTCAGCCTGTCACACCCTTTCAGATGCCCTTTCCCATGCCACTACAGTAGCCTTTTACCCCAGGCTGTGGGCTGGCAGCATCCTTGCTTCCTATCTCACAGGCACACTTTCTGAGATGCAGGCTACTTACGGGAGGCTGGCTTCCTGAAGACAATCTTTGTATATTTGGAGGTTATACCTCATGCAGTCATACAACTATTGTGAAAAGATTATGCTTAATGGAGACACAAACTGCAAGCCTTTGGACCAAATGCCAGAATCATTAACTTGAATAGAAGACTGACCTACATATTTTGTACATAATTAATTCAGTTAAGGATAATGATCAATGTTCAAAGAAAACTAGATGTAAAATTAGTAACATGTTTAATGTAATAACTGATGCTTTCCTTAGACTATTTTACAGTGTTAACCTGGCCTAATATCACTATAAATCCAAGTGTACAAGACACACATTTTACATAAAAGGCTCATTTTCTGTTGTTACATAATGACCAACTTACCAAATGGTCTATAGAATATTTCTTCCAAATATTAGGTGTTTTACATTTGGGCTACAAAATTAAATAACTTGCCATATACTTACTATGTGTCAAACTTTTGAAATATAGTAATAATGAATCAATTAAACAGTAATATAATTTCAGTAATCAAAAGGTAGGAGCAAGCCTAACTTATCTGGAAATTAAATAGCGACTTACTCTTTCTTCTTGTCACCTTAACAAACAGACAATAACATACAGATTTCTACTACTCAAACATATCTAATTAGTAGCATGTTAGGGCTGTTTCTTTAGGGCCAGGAGGTGGCGGCTGTGTTGCATGGCTTGTGGGGCCTTAGTTCCCAACTAGGGATTGAACCTGTGCCGTTGGCAGTGAAATGTAAAGTGTTAACCACTGGAAGGCCAGGAAGTTCCCAATTTCTTTAGTTTTATAAAAGGGTGATGGAGGGGAGGCTGTTCTCAGGCAAAGGGTTAAGCACTTGACACACATCATCTCTTAAATCTCAAAATAATACTTAGATAGGCATCATTAGTATATTCTCATTTTATGGAAAAGAAATGGCATTCAAAGGGATTCAGTAACTTGCCAAGATGCAAGCCCAGGCAGTATGACTTCTAAACTCCAGCTTCTAGCCACTATTTTCTACAGTGTCTTCTGAGATTAAGCATGTCATGATCTATCTGTATCTGCATTAAAACTAAGTGGAAATGTTAAGATTCCAGGAATAGGGACTATTTTTATTTAATCAGGTACATAATTAACGTAAACTTAGCAAAATGGTAGTTTGGGATAGATGTTTAAGTAATTATGAAAAAGACTTTTGTCTTACACATATTGTAAATAACATGAGTCCCTAAATTCTTTAGCTGATTCAATAATATGGTTAAAAATCACCACACTCCACCAAGTTACCCATAGTTAATAAAACGGCTAACATACTTACCTCAATTAATTTGTTGGCATGTTCACGGAAAACTTGGGCATATTCTTTAACTTCTTTCTCATTTCCATTCTTCGCAGCCTCAATCAATACTAAAAGTGGAACGTTGGTTTCCAGAAATGAATCTGAAACATGGTCCATGACAGCTTTGCGGAGCTAATAATTAAATTGTAAAAATTTGATTTTGTTTCTACCAAAAAGCTAGACTGCTTTCTTCTCTTGCACTTCTAAATCTAATGGAAATTCATGACAGTTTGGCTGCACTTATATGAGAACCCCTCATGTAAGCCATGCAGTTATATAATCTGCAACACAGGAAACACAATTGCGGAGATAACAGCTTATACTACAGTTAAAGCATTTCAGCAACAGAATCTCAGTTTTCAAAATAAAACCCTTTTTTCTTGGGAATTACAAAACTAAAGCTTCTATCTTAAAGGAGTGTTAAAAAAAAAAAACTAAACAGAAATGACCTCTAGGTTGAATTAGCACATAGCCTTGGAATATAATTGGCCTAATTGGCTAAATAAAAATGAGAAGGGAGAGGGTGTTAGCACTTTCTGAACAGGGTTAGCACACTATGAACCTTAAAACTGAAAAGTTATCTTTATAACCGTGTGTGATATTACTTTACTAAAAGGATGATGGGTAGCTACATTCCATCTTTAATTCTGCTATATACCAGACATGAACAATAAAATATTTCTCCACTAAGTATGGAAATTGTTTGTATTACAACAATTACAACTTCTTTTTAAGTCTTAATGTTGCTTTACGAATTCAATCCTATCTTTTTTTAAAAGATTAATACTCAATTTGCTCCCAAAATGTTAATGAGATTCTTTAACATTAAATGAAGAGAAAGACGTCTATACTTACAAACTCAGAAAATTCAGAGCCCCAAATAACTATACTCTGCATATCTGTACTAGAAACACATCTTCACCAAGAATCAAAATCAGAAAAGGGGCAAGTCAAATACATAATTTCAATTTCTATCTCTACTGTTTGTAAGTTAACACCACAAGATCCTTCAGGGTATTTTCTGAGGTCCCCAAGTCATTTTAAGTTGATTTTCTTACCTGAGCATCATTTTTATAGCATAATTTATTCAGTCCATTCCAGTAGGACTGTATTACTCCAGGTCCCCAGGAGATTTTAGTAGCCATTTAACAGAAGCTTATTAGCAACAAAACAGTCAAATTTCCTGTGAAAAGTCATCCTTTAATTCAAGAAAGCATACGGGTCCAGTATCTGTTGGAATTTTAACCAAAATAACAAAACCAAGAACTTGGGAAAGCAATCAGCACTTCTCTCAGCTTACCTGCCTACGCAGGTCCCTGGTCTTCTTGGTCATTTTATCTATTGCAGAATTGAGTGCATCACTTCTTTCTTTACGTCCAGCCTGGAACACAAGGAAAGAGGTGCACATTGTAGTAATTTTTTTTCTTTTTTTTGGTAGTAATTTATAAGAAAATTTAATGGCAGTCAATAACTAAGTTCAAATCAACATTGAAAAATCAATTTTTTAAGCCCCAAGTTGGGATATACATTGGGGTGAGGAGAGAACCATGTGGCTTTGTTCATAAAACCCTAATTTTAACCCAACTCTTAGGCTCCATATTATTTCATGATGGAAACTGAGGGCGTTTTGCCAAAACAAGAGAAGCCAAAAGGCAAGACTTTTGCTTAAAGTTCTGCTAGAAAAATTAAATGTCTATTTTAATACAAGGTTCAGCATACAATTTCATTAATGAACCAGTTCTCCTTGAACTGCAGGCAAGAAAAGGTAATATCTGATTTTGATGAACTCTTAAGATATGAGGAATGTCAAAATGTGAAAGATGGCACCTGGCACTAAAACAATGTGAAACAATGTTTTAAAACAAAGATGTTTCATAATGGACAGGAGTTAATAATGTATTTTATGCAGCTCAAATAAAAAAGTGCTTTATAAGACTACTTCAGTTAACACTGTATATCATATAGGCCAAATAAGAATGCTTTGTAAGATTACACAAAAAGCCTAGGCTAAGCTTAATGCAACTGTATTGCATAGAAAAGAACATATCGGCCACTCTGAGAGAGTATAATGCTATATAAATCAGCATTTCTTAAGAGGGCAGGGGGCTGAGTGGACATTTGCTTGGGGAACATTCTAAGCAGAATCAAAATTGATGGTAGTTGAAAGAAAAGGGACAAAGGTAGTCATCCCAGGTAGAGCTGGCTAGCCATGTGCTTAGAAATACCTTGTAAGACATCAGGTTAAACTATGAAATACATTAAAAGCTTTTCCTTACAAGATGCCCAGTCAACAAATGTGGCTCATTCTGTAAAGCATGTAGTAATTACAGAAGAGATACAAATGGACAAAGGAACTTAACCCAGTGTTCCTCTAGCCATGGGTGCCCTCAAGGTATTCTAATATAGATATACCATCTACCTAAGTCAGTATAGCAGATGAGAGCCAAGAAGATGTAGTTATATACTTTCTGAGTGCCTTTTAACATTTGTTATTTAATTTCTCCCTTATCCCCCATCTGTTGAATGTGGACAATGATACTTGTCCCTCTGCCTCTATCTCTGGACTCTTAGGAAAAAAGAGAAGGAATATTTAGGGATATAGGTTATGCAGCAAGAGAGAGGAGGAGACAAAACATTAAAAGTTGAAATACAACCAATACATTGATATGGTCCCTATCAAATCTAGTCAGGGCCACATTCCAAATCTTTCCTCTACCTGTACTGTCAATAAAATTAAGTAATTCACTAATATTAATGGGTTTAAGAAAAAAAATCTCAACAAAAACTGAGGAAGTATGAGAATTTCTTCTACCTTTAGGAATGAACTGTGATTTATTCATGGGCATCAGTCAGAAAAGAACTTGACAAGCATAATTAGTTACTGACAACCTTAAAGATCAAAATACAAGATCTAAGGCAAAGGTGGCTAAAGTTAAAAAAAAAACAAAAAAAAAAAACTGACCTCATAATTAATGCTTAAATCAGGAAAATCTCAGCACATTTCTTAGAAACTCAAGCACTCATTTAGAAGTAAACCTAGTACAATCTGTCATATCTAGCTGTGTGTGTGGGGGGGGGGGGGGTTCTAACAGATCATTTATTTCAGAAAACATGTTATCTGAAACTCAAAGGTTGAGTTCAATGACCTCATGAGCACCTAATTACTTGCAACCACTGAATGCCAGAAATGTCCTCAATTTGGGTAGAAGGATTTACTTAGAAAGTTACATAAAAGCAAATTCTTAAACTTGACTTTTGAGGGAATTACATTCACACAGCAAAATTCACTTTAAGATGCAACACACAATATGAATCTGTTAATCCTTTGTCATACTATCTTAAAAATTAATTTGTCTTTCTTGTTACTTTAGGAAATAGAGGCTTATGCCTCATTAATTGGCGGGGGGGGGGGGGGGGGGGGCGCCGCAGTTCAGAAGCAGTTATTTACTGACGTTTTTAGGTTATGCTAGATAGATCATCTTTTAAATCAAAGCATCCTTTTAAAAAGAAAAAAACAAAGAACCAGTCCAAACAGCAAGTTTATAGTTACAATCATTTATAATAGAGGTGAGTACACACACTTACAAACTTAAGCTTGAGAAAAGCAGAAAGCTTGCTGACCTGTAAAATAACATCTTCTCTTTGAGATTAAAGCTGTTATGATCTTTTGTTTCTAGCTTTGGCTAGACCAAAGTAAAGTTGCCCAATGAATTTAAGTAAATTCTTGGCTCCCACCTAACTGAGAGACTATCCCACCAAGTAGAGAGACCACCTAGGCTCACTCAGTTTTGATACGTATGCCCCTGCTAAGCAGTGACAAAGGCATTCTAAGAAAAACATAAGGCATGTTTGGGTTTCAACATAAATCTCCTCCTCAACAAGTAAATATCAGATGAGAGACAAAGGTTATTAGCTGCGACTGCCTCTAAGCAACTAGGTTTTGGTTGAGACAGTAAAAGGGCTTTCAAAACCCATTTTCAAGAGAAGCATGAGGAAGCCACTTCACCTTCCTCCTGCTTCTATTTATTTAGATATTCTTTAGTGAGTACTCTGCATCCATGGGAGCAGGCAGGACTAGCAGTAATTCTTTCTCAGAAGGTTTCTATCTGAGATAAAATAATTCAGAGCAACTCCTAATTCAGCAAGACCCTGTCTTGTGCTGGGCCTGACAGGACTTCTGAATGACATTAACAGTGGTCAGAGCAGTACATAAAAGTCATACAGGAAGTTACATTTAAGTTTGGCATTGATTTTTTTTTTTAAGTATTAAGAACTAGAATTTTCTGGAGGATTTTACCCATTTTGGTGGTGACTTCTGAGTGAACAAACTTTTTTCTCTTCCAAAAAAGTCTCCTGCCTCAGAAACAATAAGCATTCTCTTATAACAAATCTACAACTCTCAACCATTCAAGATGATATTGAAAGAGGAAACAGAACAGGATCTATCTTGAAAGCAGGACTCCATCTTGGGCCGGACTGTGGACTTTGAGCTATATGCCCAGTATCTATCGAAAGACAAACCAACTGGAAAACCAGGCCCCAGGAAGGAAGATCCCCAGGGCTCTCCATCGCCTAAAAGAATACCTTAATTATATGTGTAACCGAATAGAATCATACATTCTATTATGCTTACTGGGGTATGATCACAAGCCTATTGATAATTGTCCACTGTTAACCACCTAAGCTTAAGGCATGAATCATGGGTTAACTTTGATTGTATCTTTCTTTTTCCTTTGGTCAGACTAGTTTCAGGGAACCGTATACACTTGGGGTATACAGTAAGTAAGTGTTAGTAGCTCAGTCGTGCCCAACTCTTTGCGACCCCGTGGACTGCAGCCACCAGGTTCCTCTGTCCCTAAGATTTTTCAGGCAAGGATACTGGAGTGGGTTGCCATTTAAACACAGTGCTTCCAGGGAAAAACACAAAGTGAAGACTTCCACAATACTTCCAGGGTGAAAAATACACTAATTTGAAGATTCTGCATGATCCATTCAGGGCTCTTCTACGAGAGGGTTCCTTCTCCTAATTCTGCACACTCAACCTGCCAGAGCCGAGCCACTCCCATCACTTCACTGCCTCTGGTCACTCAAGATATGATCCATCCACACACATTTAAATTCTTCAGACATGCCAAGCTCTCTATCACCTACCTGGAATACTCTTCCCATCCGTCTTCTAACTCCTTCCTATCCTTTAGATGAGGTATCACATTTCCTTGTATAAGTTCCCTGTGGCCACCTCCAACCCTAAGTTTCATTTAGGTGTCCCTCTGGGGTGCTTCCACGGCACCTCATTGTTTCCCCTCATAGCCATTCTCAAATCATACCCTGGGACACCTGTTAACATGAACAAGATGAGAAACCAGTGACCACAGACATGCTTAAAAGTCATAGGACTTAGTGTGTCATCTACATGGCATATTATCAGTTACTGCTTTCCTGTTATCAGTGAAAATATAAGGCTTTTCAAACAACCTCAAATATTGTCTACCAAATACTTTCTATATTTAATCTAGAGTAAGGCTGTAAGAGAATAGCAGCGGAGGATAAAATCCAATTTAAGGACTATTTAAAAGGGAACATTTAAGAACGATTTAAAAGGAAATAGGACGTTCCGATTAATTTAATAGGAAGGTCTAGTTCAATACAATGCCTCCATCAGCCATTAGAAAATTAAAATTTAAACACTAAGAACCATGACATTTCATAAGATTCAAGTCAGAATGGGCATCTGAAGCCTCTTTCCCCCAATGACAATGAGAGAGAGAGAAAAGAACAGAGCAGCATTGTTACCTGCAGGTACAAAAGGGGAAAATGAGGCCTGTCATCCACTATACTGCCATCAGGTAAAGCTGGGGATAAGGAACTTTAGAAAGAAGTGTTACCAAGATGCTGCTGGAAGACTTCAGAGATGAACAGGGGACCTGATATTAAAGAAATTCTCAAGAAAAATATTTTGAAAACCCAGGGAGACTTGAGTTCAGTCAGTATCCTCACACATGCTAAGTCGCTTCAGTCATTCCAACTCTTTGTAACCCTATGGACCATAGCCTGGCAGACTCCTTTGTCCATGGGATTCTCCAGGCAAGAATACTGGAGTGGGTTGCCATGCTCTCCTCCAGGGAATCTTCCTCACCCAGGGACTGAGCCTGAGTCTCTTATGTATGTCTCCTGCATTGGCAGGAATATTCTTTACCACTAGCGCCATCTGGGAAACCCTATACCTTCATAAGTAGGACTAAAAAGTTTGCTGTGGGATGGGCAACACATTATCATACAATATACATTTGGTAGATAACAGAAACAGCAATTTGACCCTTCTTGTTTTACCTCGCCTACACATGGCTGACGGGCTTTGTATTAACTGAATGTGACAAGAGTTGAGGCAAAGATTAAGTAACTTAATAGAATATAATGGTCAAATAGACCAGCATTCCCAAATTTCTTTCAAAGATACCCTCTCGCTCTGGTTGCAAAAGACAACTTTCTGGTTTACCTAATGTTACCTATTTCATCCTAAAAATGTTAAAACTGGGTAAGAAACTCGAATGTTACATACTATAACCTTGCTTTCTTTCCCTCTCCCCTCAAAGAAGGCATAAGCTTAGAAATGAGCCTTACTGGTTCATCTGAGTATTTTCTCAGATGATAGCCAGCCTTGCTTACTACCTTTAGATTTTTCTAGGCCCCATGCCATATTACACCTGAAAATGTGCCTATAAGGTCTAACAAGCTTAGGTGTTACAACCACCATTAACATTCCACTATGGCTTAACTATGCCATGTCCCTTTACATGGCCACTATAGCACAGAACTAAATGAACTGTAGTGAATATGTTGCAACCTTTCCACCAAATCCTGGGGAGACCAGAATGAATGTATGAACTACCACTTTCCCTTCCTGGGGAAAACAAAATCCAGGATGGAGAAAAGAACAAACTGAAGCATGTAGCTGAGATATTTCAATCGCTTTTGAGACACCAGTTTTCTTCTTAAAAAACCATCTACTTGTTAAATAGGTGCTGTGCATAGTAACTTGGGAAGCTGTCAGATGCGCAAATAGGTATACAAATTAAATATATAAAGGTCATTTAAAAAGGCCTTAATTTTGAAGCTACTAATAATCCAGGAAAAAATAAAATGACTCAAATGTAAAGATATTTCAGAAGGATTTTTTTTCCTTTAAGAACTGTAGGATCTTTTTTAAAATTTATTTTTAATTGAAGGATAACTGTTTTACAATATTGTGCTGGTTTCTGCCATACCATCAACATGAATCAGCCAGAGGCATACATATGTCCCGTCCCTCTTGAAGCTCCTTCCCACCTCCCACTCCATCCCACCCCTCTAGGCTGTCTCAGAGCACCAGTTTGAGATCCTTGAGTCATACAGCAAATTTCCACTGGCTCTCTATTTTGCATATGGTAGTGTATATGTTTTCATGCTACTCTCTCCATTCGTCCCACCCTCTCCTGCCCGTGTCCACGAGCCTGTTCTCTATGTCTGTGTCTCCATTGCAGCCCTGCACAGAAGGATTTTTAAAAGCTCAGTTAACTGGTAAAATCAGGTTAAGATTTGTGATAAACCAGGAAACATTTCTGGTTTCTGCACTGATTTAAAAATAACCTTCTGAAGGATCTGATCCTCTTCTCTGCTAAAGATAATGGGTTAATAGGGAATCTCTGTTTACTGAAGATACTACAAATTTCATGTTCACCAACTTGTACTGGATCGTTACCGTAATATGGCAAGTGTGTGTCTTAATATTAAGAAAGATTATCACCTGTTTCACCATTCATTAAAATTAAGCATATATAGCGAAGATCATAAAACCTTTAAAAGACAAATGACTAACTGGAGGAGATATTTGTAAAATATGTCACAAACAAAATTAGCTTCTTTAATAAGCAAATAATCCCTGCAAATCTTTAAAGAAATGACCAACTGTAGGAGTGGGGAATGGAATGACCAAATGAAATACACAATCCACAGAAAAGAACAAAACTAACAGTATACCGACATCCAAAATGATGCTCAATCTCACTCATAACACATCAAAGAGAGCATTTTTCACCTATCAGATTCACAATTTTAAAGTCTGCTTTATGGTGTTAGGGTGAGGGGAGGGTTAGTATACATTTACAGACTACTGAGGGAAGTATAAATGGTTTAAAATTCTTTGGAAGGTAATGTGGCAATGTCTATCAATTTTAAATATATACCCCCTACAACCCAACAATTTTTTGTTAGGAACTTACCTTATATATAAACTTGCCTAAGTATGCAAAGATATTAAAAGAATATTCATTTTACACTGTCTCAAAGGCCTCAAAAAAAAACTACATGTCCATAGATTATAGTATAGCCATACAAGGGTAAAGCTATGAAGCTATTAGGTACACGTGTATGCTCGCACACAGGGAAAAATTATGAAGCCATTAGATAGACCCCCACCATGTTCTCACTTTCAAAAGCGCAAAAAAAAACAGAGGAAAAGAATCAGCTCCCATGGGAGCTCAAGCCTTAGCAACATGGGGTCAATATATCAACAGCAGCTATAATGTTGACATGCTGCTATAAGCCATTCCTAATAAGAAGTGATCTTGTTCTCTTTGGGCCGAATTTTTGTTATTGGATTTCTCTGCATTGACAATATCACATGTTCAAATACTTTGCTTGCCTTAAGCACATGTTGCCATCTCTCTACCCCAGAGGACACTAAGAGGGAGGAACGGCATTTCCAAGCTTCAACAACCAAGACTGCATATAGCTGATATACTGCAAATTCACCCACTTAAACCTAGCCAAGTGGGTCAAAGAGCCCACTAAAATTGAAAGAGATTCTTCTAAATATGAATGGGTATCTCAACTCTTAATCCTATCCTGTGCAAATGGTTTCGTATAGCCTGTGGTCGTCTATGTAGGCAGGAGGAAACATATCTAAGTAGAAAGCTACTCTAAATGCAGAAAGGGAGAAGCAGCAGGAAAGATAAATCCAAACTTGGCTCTATTTCAGAATAAAAAATGAAGCCTACCACATACAGAGGATGGGGGAAACATGAACACAATGAAGCCACGGGCAGGCAAGAATAAGAAATGTGTGTGTGTTCAGTCGCTCAGTTGGGTCCGTCTCTCTGTGATCCCATCGACAGTAGCCCACCAGGCTGCCCTGTTCATGGGATTTCCCAGGCAAGAATACTGCAGTGGGTAGCCATTTCCCCCTCCAGGGGATCTTCGAGATCCAGGGATCAAACCTTCAAGTCTCCTGTATTGGCAGGCACATTCTTTACCACTGAGCCACTGGGAATCTTCAAGGGCTTGGTAATATAAATTTTAATCAGTCTATGTACTTATCAAGACTTCAGGACTGTTCTGTTTGGTTTGGGTTGGTCTGATGTCTACAATAGGTAAAATAAAAGATCTCTGTGGTTTAAAAGCACCTCAGCTCAAACTTCTATGGAAGATTTTCCCTTAGCTAAGATTTATCACCCTAAGATTTACTGCTGAATTTTCTAGCTGTGGGCACAGAACACAATGTTAGCACACGACACTAGTTCTGCCATCCTGCCAATAGCAACAATTGCCCAAAAACACATGTCTCCAAAACTAGGAGAAATCCCACATTTTGAAAGTCACAGCATCAAAAGGAACACAGCTCATCATCATCAGTGTAACCATCACTCCTTCTCTCTGCTCTCTCAGTCATGTTTAATGAAAGTAACAAAAGAACTTTTAAAATATCACAATCAATGAAAGGCAAGGACGGGATCAAACTGTGGATTCTGTAGGCCTAATGTAGACAGTCTACTTCTTAAAAGGCTTTTGGAAGGAAAGATTCTCAGCAACAGAGATACTTACTAACACTCAAAGTGGTCCTCTGTGTTTTCACCAAAAATCTAAGGGCCTAGAATTTTGAATGTTCTCAGATTCTCTGGCTCTACCTAGGATAATCAATTAACTTGATGATTAATTAACTACTCTTTAGCCCATGTCTAACATGACAGATTGGAAAGGCCATCAATCCTTACATATTCTATCTGCCTCTGTCAGACAGATTCTATTTCTTGGGAAGATAACAAGCTGATGTTTAGTGCCAAACCCCAGTAATTTCTTAAAGAGCAAATCACGGACTTTCCCTGTGGCCCAGTGGTTAAGAATCTCCCTTTCAATGTATGGAATGCAGGTTTGAACTAGAAACCAAGATCCCAAATGCCATGGGGCAACTAAGCCTACACAGCACCAACTACTAAGCCAGTGCACTCTAGAGGCTGTGCTCCACAACAAGAGAAGGCTATACACTGGAACAAAGACCTAGCACAGCGAAAAATAAAGAGTAAATCAAAAACTTAATAGTCAATCTTTGCCTCCAAACACATGTTTAAAAACAGTGAACTCTAGGATTTATTATAATTTTCTCTCATCCTCGTTCCCTCCCACTTCTCAAAAAAGGCTAGTATTGATAAAACTCACTGAAATAAAGATACTGATACCAGCATCTTTAGGCCCAACTGTGGCTGCCAACTAAGAATCCTAAAAGGTTCTTGGGAAGGGATATATTCAGACCCACAAATCTTATATCTTTTTGCAACTTTTTGATAATTGTGAAGAGACCTCCAAAGAACCATGACCAAGACTGGTAGCCAGAAGATTTTCTTTAACCGAGCACCTCTGGGATATGAAAATTTGGGGAGTCGGGCACGATTGGTTAAGAAACACCTGAGTTTTCAGCATAAAGCAAAATCCAGCTCCCTAACACAAAAGATTAGAAAATTTCACGTTATACATCTGCTTTTCCAAAGAGATATTTATTCCTGATTAGCAATATATGTTAAAAGCAAACTTTCATGACAAGTAATGCAGATAAGTATTAACACCTAAACCCGGCCACATGACTCATTTAATTTGCTTAAACCCATTCACAGAGAGGACAGACAGGCTAGATTTTACTTGTCCTTTGCCTTGTCACGAACAACTATAACAGTGAAAATTGAAACAGATGATATCAAGAGTACTTTCCAGAGGTTGTATTGCCACTTTAATTAAGTCAAAGGCATATGTATGCAGAATAAAGCCGTTGTGAAATGAAACCAAGAAAAGGTTTAATTCAGAAAGAACATGGGTTTCTTTTTAGTCCTTCTAGCTAAGGAGAGATAAAGATCAAAAAACGATACAAATCTCCCTCAATAGGAACAGTGTACTCCAACCCATTTTAAGACAAACATCACATCTTCTTTGATTCCACAGCCTAAACCTTTTGAACCCAAAGAGAAGTCAAGTGGGCAAGACAGCTAATGACCTAGACAGACCGTGCTCTCTGGGTACTGTGGTATAGCAGGCATTACTGCCCACTTCTCCAGGTGCATCAAAAAATACTCTTGATTGCACTGGTGCTTTTCTGAACAATTTTCCTTGCCCACAAATCTGTTATAATAGTATTAGGATAATGTAATTTAAGGGTTTTTCATCTGTTAGTATACTGTAAGTAGGCCAAGTAGACTACAAGAGCAGAAGGGAACCAAGAGTTCAAGGGGAAGGAAATGCTTTTCCCTCTAAATTTTCACATATAACTCATTCCTAATCATGGTTGCTCTAATCCAATTGATTTCAACACTTTTCTCCACATGGAACTAAAGTGGTTACTTTAGGGGAGAAATTAATCCAGCTCCTCCTGCCTTGCAAAGGTTTTTTTCATCAGAGGGTGACTAACTTCAGTAAGAGCATTTACAGTATCCCCAGGACTTCTTTTCCTTAAAAAAAAAAAAAAATGAGAGACCACCCTTACCAGACACCCCTCATTGGAAGCTTTGTGAACAAGTTCTGTTCCTACAGAATGGTCACTCTGAAACCTAGGGTCACAGACTCTAAGAATTTGATTAAACTTTATTGACAGAAAAATGCACAAGCAACACAACTCTACAGGCCAATTATGGACTCGGGTTAAGAACTTCCAGCCTACAGAGAGAGAGACTGTGGAAAGGATCCAGGTCAGTGGAGGAATGGCATCCTGAATTCTAAACGAGGACCTCTCCCTCTCTTCCTTAACCAGGAAACAGGAAAACTGGGAATACTACTTCCTGAGAATAAGGGGTTCCACTCGTGGGCAATGTTGGCCTGGGGACTTCTCTCTGGCCTGGAGAAGCTGACTGAGAACTGTCCTGCTGGTAGGGTCTGTCTTTCCCCTCTCCTTTCACAGGTGTCAGACATGCCCCACGGGTTTTTAGACTCTACCAAACCTAAGGAGTATTTCTGTCATCTTCTCTCTCCCTTTACACATTCCTGGCATTTTCCTCAATAAAATTCTTATACCTCTAATCCTATCTTGGGGTCTGTTAGAAGGAGGAGCCAAACTACACACTTGCAATTGCTGCTGTCTCCACAGAGACCTGAGGGAAGCACCCTGGAGTCTTCAGTCCTCACTCTGGCACTGCATTCCAACACAGACACAACACCCCTTGAGAAAATAACTTCTTACACACACCCCGTGTGATAAAGCGCCTGGAAGCCAACAGATTGATGGTGTTCTGGTTTCACAGATACCATGGGGCAGTTTTCAGATTTCTGCCTTCAAGTCTGAAACAAGACCTACTGAGGATAAGTATGAGAGAAATGGTATGAGAGAAATGGCCAAGAAGGCCAAATCAGTAATGTCAGGTGTACAAGAGGCCTTATCTTCATCAGGCCTGAAACTATGACCCTAACTCACACTAGAAATAACTTTCATGTTTATACAGTAGTAAACATGGAGCTGTATATTCGTAACCAAATTCTGAAAAGTGATACTATTCGACAGGAGAAGATAGTGTTAGGTCAAGTAAAAACAGCTAAAGCAAAAATTCTATTCCAAAGTATAAGTGATCTTTTGTATTCCCTAGAGAGAGTCTAACAACAGTTAGTATGAGACTCAGTTCTTAAGTGTGCCAATAGGCGCTGTTGAGCATGCAAATGCTCTATTGTTTGAGGGCCACAATACCCCAACCCAGATCGCTAGAGGCTTTTAGCTTTAGGAGTAAGTGAAATTCTGAGGTAAATACAAACGACCATGTCATAATCTAGCCATGCTGTACCACCTGTCCTAAATTATTTCTGTTCCACTGTTAACACTTAGAGCATGCAATATTAAATGACTATATCAACCTACCCTTTTCTCCTACCAAGACATCCAAAGATTTCTGGATTATTATTTTTCAGTTAGTATTGTGATAAAACACTATTATATAAAATAAGACAGAGAAGGAGAAATCATTTTAATTAGCTTTCTCTTAAAATTCTCAAAGAGTAGAATAACCAAATTCTTTGTTTTCCAACCTTTCCCCTCCTTTATTCTTGGTTTTTAACGCTAAACTGTTAATGGCAAAGAAGCAAAGCCTATTGAGCTAGTTTACCAACACATCTGAAGCAAATCATAGTCGTAACTTCTATTTTAACCAAGCATGACAACCAAGTGATTGAGTAGCTTTCCAAACTACCAGAGCAGCAGGCACTCACATAGAATGCTGTTAAATCAGCACTTCATAAATCGTACAGGCTCCTGCCCATTTAGATGCTCTCTCTATGCAGAATCGGCAGTCTAATGCTGGCTCTTCCAAGCATTAAAAAATCGTCACTCTGCTAACCCAACTCACTGTTCAGAAGGATCTTCTTGAATGCAGCCTTTATTACAACCTCACTGCTGCTTCCTACACTGAAGGAATACCATGTTTTCAGGTCAGGAGTTCTTCTTTCTCGCTTTATTATAATCGGGGGTCTTACAACGACCCCGACATTGTTACAAAGCACACTGCTTTATAACAGTAAAGCTTCTGGAAAACCCAAACAAAAGACACGTCACCCGGTGACGTCAGCCTATATACAGTTCTGTGTGGTCGCAGCACATAAGCAAATCCATTCTTGTGCCGTTTCTCGGAAAAGCTTTTCAGTAAATGCACTCATGCTGCTCCAGGAGCTCTTCTCTGCAACAAGCCGCCCATCTGCCATCAACAAGTTAAGACCGAGAGAACTAACGGCTGCGGAAAGGAGAGGCTGAAGCTTTGATTAACCAGCTGAGCAGTTAGAGGAGGACGAAATTAATAACTTATATTCAAAACTGATTTAGAGTGGTCAAAGAAAATGAAACCAATGCTTTCAAGAGGAATATCCTAAGGAAAAAACAACTCGCCCTGGTGGATTTCAATTTTACTCGGAAAGCCTGGGACACAGAAAACAGGAAACTGGTCAAAGGCTCCTGCATGTTAGAGCCTTTTACAGACTCACTGCGTTGAGTCTGACAACCGAGACTGAATGCAGCCTCCAATGTGCTCAGAAGAATGGGTAAGTCCATGTATTTAATGTGTCTTGTACAGTCAGCAAGGAGTCACGCTTTTAAAATAAGCCATTGAATTCACATTTTATGAGAGAAATCACTTGTCACATTTTTGGATTTTGAGGTTTAGGTAAAATATATATTGCTGATGACAGATGTGTTGTATCTCCTTTCTTAATGGTTTAAGTTTTGTTCTAGTCATACTAACAAGGTTAGTTTTTTTACAGCAAATGAAAAAATAAGTTATATGTAGTGAAATCTTTTGCCATAACGTTGTTGTTGTTGTTGTTTTAAAAGCCCGTATGCTCTGCTGAAAAATATTCTATCTTCTTGTTTTCCTTAAATTATATTCTGCAGGCTTACATTTCAAGTGGCCATTAGGGGCCCCTATGCTAGCAGCAATATATGCAATGAGTATGGTTTTAAAAATGCTGCCTGCGCTGGGTATGGCGTGCCCACCCAAATGCCGCTGTGAGAAGCTGCTCTTCTACTGCGACTCTCAGGGCTTCCACTCAGTGCCAAACACCACAGACAAGGGCTCTCTGGGCCTGTCCCTGAGGCACAATCACATCACAGAGCTCGAAAGGGATCAATTTGCCAGCTTCAGTCAACTCACCTGGCTCCACTTAGACCACAATCAAATATCAACAGTAAAAGAAGATGCTTTTCAAGGACTATATAAACTTAAGGAATTAATCTTGAGTTCCAACAAAATATTTTATTTGCCAAACACAACTTTTACCCAACTGATTAACCTGCAAAATTTGGACCTGTCTTTTAATCAGCTGTCATCTCTGCACCCAGAGCTTTTCTATGGCCTCCGGAAGCTGCAGACCTTGCATTTACGGTCCAACTCCCTGCGGACTATCCCAGTACGCCTGTTCTGGGACTGTCGTAGTCTGGAGTTTCTGGATTTGAGCACAAACCGTTTGCGAAGTTTGGCTCGCAATGGATTTGCGGGATTAATCAAACTGAGAGAGCTTCATCTAGAGCACAACCAGCTGACGAAGATTAATTTTGCTCATTTCCTACGGCTAAGCAGTCTGCACACGCTCTTCTTACAATGGAACAAAATTAGCAACTTGACATGTGGGATGGAGTGGACCTGGGGCACTTTAGAAAAACTAGACTTGACTGGAAATGAAATAAAAGCCATCGATCTGACAGTATTTGAAACGATGCCTAATCTTAAAATACTCCTCATGGATAACAACAAGTTAAACAGCCTTGATTCCAAGATCTTAAACTCCCTTAGGTCCCTCACAACCGTTGGCCTCTCTGGCAATCTGTGGGAATGCAGCCCTCGAATATGTGCTTTGGCCTCCTGGCTGGGCAGTTTCCAAGGTCGGTGGGAGCATTCCATCCTATGCCACAGCCCCGACCACACCCAGGGAGAGGATATACTAGATGCAGTCCATGGATTTCAGCTCTGCTGGAATTTATCAACCACCGTCACTGCCATGGCTACAACTTATAAAGATCCAACCACTGAATATACAAAAAGAATAAGCTCATCAAGTTACCATGTGGGAGACAAAGAAATCCCAACTACTGCAGGCATAGCAGTTACTACTGAGGAACACTTCCCGGAACCAGACAATGCCATCTTCACTCAGCGGGTAATTACAGGAACAATGGCTTTATTGTTTTCTTTCTTTTTTATTATTTTTATAGTGTTCATCTCCAGGAAGTGCTGCCCTCCCACTTTAAGAAGAATTAGGCAGTGCTCAATGATTCAGAACCACAGGCAGCTCCGATCCCAAACACGACTCCATATGTCAAACATGTCAGACCAAGGACCATATAATGAATATGAACCTACCCATGAAGGACCCTTCATCATCATTAATGGTTATGGACAGTGCAAGTGTCAGCAGCTGCCATACAAAGAATGTGAAGTATAATATCTACCCATCATCAAAAATTACATCAGATAAGTAACCTATTTTACATAGTAGGGGCTAAATACATATCTAATTTTTACCAATGGTGACATTAAGCCTAATTTTTCCAAACCAAGTGGAGACTTAGGTTTCTGACGTGTTGAAGTATTTTTAATTTTTTTAAATGAAACCATATTTTAAGTGTTAAATGAAGCAATGCTCACATTAATTTGCACTCTTGTGGGAAAGTCTAAAAATGCTTACTTCAAAATAAGACATTTCATGTATGTAATTATATACTATTGTGTGTAAACATTTACACTAAGGTCTCCATATGCTATTTTTTTCTACTGAAAACAGTTTGGAAAGACGCTACTGAGCAGAAAGAGATATGGATCAATACTTGTTTGATCATTGCTCTCCACCCCAAGTACCACAACTGGCTTGCTGCTTAAAAGGAGACTTAGCAAAGTTCTCTTGTATGATAATTTGGTATTTACTCAAACCTACAATTTAATGCCAGTGTGGGGAGTAGAATTTTATGTATGCTGAAGACTGGTCAATATTAAACACTCTTCTTCCAGAGTTTTTGCCTGGGTTAGTAGGTATTATCAAAGTCCATATCATGAAATCAGAACCCTTTATGTAATTCTAATAAGCTGAGTAAGTCTTTAATATATATAAACAATGAATCCAAGTGATTGTGAAAAGGTCTCATTACAATGAAATCTATACTAAATAATGACACTGACTTCGTATCATATCTCTAGTTTGACTTATAATGGACATGTTGATTTTTGTGGCATTTAGATAATTATTTTAAACTAGTGTTAAATTATCACTTTACTAATTAGTTTACTAAATCCTATACTTACATTTATATGTGAAAAAAGATTTAGAAATTATTTTGGAGAGAAAAGAGATAAACTGAGTCAATTTAACAATCTTATGACCAGCTTCTCACTCTAGTTTGAAAGCACACACACAAATACACCCTCACTCCCTCTCTCTCTCTCCCCACTCTCTCCTCCCTGTCCCCCTCTCCCTGCCCTGTCCCCCTCTCTCCCTCCCCCTCCCCTCAACTGTCATGATCAAAGATGCCTTGACAAAGGGGTTTAAACCTCTTTCCTCTGCCTTTCCTTGATCTTCAAGCCTCAAAAAGCCAAATTAAAAATAACTGGCTAGCAACAGGCATAATACTGATTCTTGTTAGAATATATTTTAAAAGAACCATTTTTAAAAAGTACTTTCTAAGTATTACATGCTAAATTTTGACCTTTTAATGGATATCAATTCTTACTGTTTAAGAGCAGGTCCTTCTAAGTAAAGGGAACAACACAGATTTGAAGCAAACCTTCTCATGGCAGAACACTCTACATGCCTATGCAGCCACACAGTGGTAACTCGAAGGAGGTGAGGAGATGAGAGAAAGGCAGCATTTTGAAATCTAACTCTCCCTGAAACAGGTTAGCAAAGTTAAAAGGAAGCTAAGCAAATGGGCAACTATACATGATCTGAATCAAACAGGGCAAAGGCCCTGGGACCTGCAGCTGGAAAGGGGTGAGGGGGGAGATTCTCTGTTATTAATATAAATGTTCAGCAATTTAAAAATGATAATGATATCACATTTCTCATGTAGAAAAGAGCCACAAGTATTTTGTTTATTCAATTATGATTTCCCCAGAGAGACTATGACATATTTATGATTTAGATATAAGTTACCAATTCACACAGAATTTTTCCATAAATGAGGTTCCACTAGCAAACATACTAGCAAAAACCATGAAATTAGACTACTGACTTGATTTTTAGAAGATGAAAACTGACATTTGATGATGAAGAAAAAAAGGCATAAATTCTTAGAGAAAATCATTACCATAAAAAAAAGTTATCCTTTACTTCAAGGCCTATTTCTTCCCAGGATGGAACTGAAACATGTTAAGACTATAGTTTAACCCATGAGATTTAATACTGAAAGATGTCTACCTACATTTCAAAGAAAATGTGTCTCAGTAAAAAGCAGACAAGATCACAAATTATAGTAAAAATGTGCTCTCTACAATTTCTAAGGTGGGCAGATTTGTTTGGTAAAGTCTCAGTCCACCTCAGCAGATCTTGAGCAGTGAACATTTCATCTCTTAATAAAACTAGACCCTAGGTCTGCCTGGGCAAGGATAGAAGCTGATTTCCCAGCATAGGGCACAGCTCACACTTTCCTTTCAGAAGGGCTGGATCAGAAGCCCCTGTAACAAATGAGAGCTCCAGTAGCTAAAATTTACTAACCCATTTATCAGGATAAGCATGGCCATTTGTAAGGGAACAGCTTTGTCACAATACAATTGTGTCTTAGACATACAAGATTTCACTAGCTCTGAAGGATAGCAGAGTACTTTCCATCATTTCAACCACAACCCCAAATTAATTGAAACTGTGAGCAGAAGGGTGAGAAATATTGGCTGGGAATCCCCACATTAATCCTAAAGATTACAGTTAGTAAAATGGACCATCA
Organism: Bos javanicus; assembly: GCF_032452875.1. Lineage (NCBI taxonomy): Eukaryota > Metazoa > Chordata > Mammalia > Artiodactyla > Bovidae > Bos > Bos javanicus. The sequence goes on along the minus strand of NC_083874.1, from coordinate 49,719,139 downwards.
GTCGGCAAAATCCTTAATGTACATAGGAAAGTAAATTGGAAAATCAAGCCATTTAGTAATTCAGGGGAACAGCATAGCCAAGGCCACCAAGGCATACTTTTCAGTTGAAAAATAACAGATTTTTTTGGCCCTTCATCTTTTGGGCAATGCTCTCTGAGAAAAGTGAATAACAGTGCCAAACAGCGCTTTCCTTTTCCATTTAAAGAGCAAACTTCCCTTTTCAAATGCCTATAGAAGGCAAGACTCCTTTTAATTTTGGTCTATTTGTATTTCTGTATCAGCACAGGCTTGAAGATGAGACTGTTAGTCATATGTGCTCTCTTTACCAACTGGTTCGGGTGGAAGACCATCACAACTACACTGCAGATGCTGGCAATATAATGTTAGGCCTTTTTTACTGTCTTATTCTCTTCAATTCCCCCATCCCCCCTTTTTCATTTTTAAGATTAGAAGAAAATGACCACTTGAAAACCAGAAAAATAAATCTCTCTGGAAAAAGGAAGCTAACGAAGGCTCTGATACTGTACCCACCTAGTAACCAATAGCTAGTTTGGAATTATTTATATTCATTTCTGTAGCTTGCCAGGATTTCAATCACCTTTCTGAAATTAGAGTGAGTTGATAAATTTACAAATGCATACAACTCAGAGAATACCCACTGCCAACAACAAACAGAAAAGATACTAATTTTTAAGCCAAAAATCTGCACTAACACACGTAATTTCTTAATGTGGCTAAGTTAATTTTTGTACCAATTCACTGAATGGAATTGACTGAACTTCCCAACTCCACTAATTATTAAAATCCATTTGCTTATTCTAATGCTGGTCACCAAGATCTAGACTCTTTCCAATAAAAATGAGCCCTACCTATGTAGCACTAGGTCTTAACCCTAAATTCAAAACAGGCACACCGTTTTCTTTAGGCATACCTCCTCTACACAACGATGGGGGGTGGAGACTATAAATGCCCTGTTCTCTCTAAAGTATGGGTATCAATATGAAATTTTGAAATATTATTTTTACATGATCATTTTCCTAATAAAGCAATACGACAGATCTGACTCAAAAATCTGTTTGGGGACATGCTTTTCATACCTTACAGGTTAAACGGCTTCAACTAGAAAAAGATAAAAGAGATGAAGATAGATAATTAAATATTTCTGTTCCTAACCTAGGGCAAACACGTAGTACTTAATTTAAGGTTAAAACAAATAGTAAATGGCTATTTAAGCTTTCATATCGCTATTGCAAACATTTTGGAAATGTCTGCTACTCCTGCAATTAACCTGTTCCTCCTTGGTAATTTTTAAAAGCCTAATCTATGGAATGTTTGATGAACCTTCCGACCAACACTGGAAACTAAAAGTACAGTCCAAACATATTGTGTTCAATCACCCTAAGAGCCATTTTTTGTGGGAGTGGTAGGGGGGTGGGGTGGGGTGGGAGGTGGTCAAGTGGGTTGGGGGGGAAGGGAGAAGAAAATACTATTATATGGGGGCAGGGGGTAACCAAGTGCAGTGTACAGGGAAGTTTTGTTATTAAAATTGTGTATACTGTAAAAAGTGAATGTCTGTTTTTTCCTGAAGCTTTTCCTTGGGAACCTATCAATTCTGACATGTGAAACTTGAAGAATCATTTATGACAGATACAGAAACCTTAAATGAACAGTTGTTTTGTACCATGTTCTCTATAATGCCAAATGTGCCAGTTGGAAATAGGGCAGCTAATCATCACCTGTCTTCATTCAAAGACAGGCAAAAAACTAGGCCAAGAAGTAAAGCGGGGGAGAGGGGCAGGCAAAAAAACCACCCAGCTGATAAACAGCAGTCATACAATAAGAAGCTACTCTATCACAAGCCTTTGCTACTGGACAAACAGCTGTCTATGGGGCTCACCGGGCCCAAGGCTGGCCACCATCCCTCACCCCTCTAACATTTGTGTTCTGCCACAGCCTGGGGAACCTCAAAAATGTACTCAATTGCCTATACCCAACAAATAGCAACGTGGCCTCTACCTCAGGGATCTGTTAGTACACATCCTAGCAGTACCCTGCACACCACTCCTGGAAGGGAAGTCCACAGGTGCTGACCATGCTGAGGTCTCTAGGATCCCTACATGATCCACCTTGTCCCAGACAGCAGCTCAGTAAGTATGGATAGGGGAAAGGAAGGGAATATTCTTAACCAATCTCTCCTTGCTTGGCATAAACATCCCAAGGACAGGGCACTTTGCCTGGGCAGCACTGTGGGCAGAAGCTAACCTGGCCTTGAGAACTGACTGCCACAGGTCGCCGTACTTGCCAGGATGACCTTAACAGTTCTCCAGACCAGCAGTGCAGCAAGACCAGATAGACAGGAACAAACATCCAGGGATGAGGAGATCAGAGGGGCTAAGAGAGTTCTTACACCAAGAACCTCAGCAGTAATTAGAGCAGAGGCAGGAAGCACAATACAAAATTTGACTCAAACTAACTCATACAGTATGCACTAGAGGGCACAGGTGATTGTGGTTTCAAGTTACACAAAAGAAATGAGATCCTATCCTTTATGGAGTTAAAAGCAGAGTTTATTAACATAATTCTCGTACATTTTAATCTTGAAAATCCCATGTAAAGCTACATCTGATTTCTTTATCGGTTATTTTAATTAGTTTTGCCTGTATGCCACAGCATTCTCAGGTTCCCACTCAGATTTATAATAGAATTCTTCAAGGTCTGTTTAAAGAGATTTTTTTCTTTCTTTAAATATATCTAACCAGCTGGGTACTCTGGTCTCCCTTAGAGAGACAAAATGTACTACAAATTGTCTTTTACAAAGAAAGAAAAGGAAAAAAAGGTGAAAATCATAGCTATTCCCAGTATCTCCCCATAGCATGAGTTCCTCATCACTAGACAATGTTTTGGGAACAGTCTTAGGGACAGATGCTGAACCTCCCTAAAGCCCTATCTGAAGGAGACATTAAAGAGCAAGAAATCTCCAAAGGCAAGTACAATGAAACATGCTATCCTGTAGAGCCCACAAACTGAATATACCATCCTTTTATACATGGAGGACCTAGAGCAAAGCTAGCCCAGGCCTCCTGGCTAGAAACCCAACATGACGGAGCACCTATGAACAACCACCAACAACTCTGAAGGCCGGTGGCTACACCATCACCTAAAGAGAAAAGGCTCTTTCCTCATTTGGGACCAGATTTTAAAACTGTGGCCCCAGAGACAATTTCCAAAGACTTTTCACAGCTTCCATGAAGAGACTTCACCAAGAACCACAGTGAAGAGAAGCAAAAGTGTTATAACTTGACTGAATATTGATTCACAATTGTGCTCAGTGCACAAAAACTCCACCTTTATGCCCTGGTATTTCTACCAAACACACACACACACACACACACACACACACTCTCTCTCTCTCTCTCTCTCCAAACATACACACACAATCTCCAGTTCGCATTTTCTGGAAAACCATAAGATAAAAACTCTATAGCCATTTATATGTGTCATTATCATGAGAACCAAAAATGTTCCCCTGGCCTTGCTGCCAAATATTATACATAGAAGGCAACTGCTCAGTACCTCAAAATCTCTGAAAGCAATGTGTTTATTATTTACATAGGGTCTACTTCTATAAAGTCAAGGAAATTGAGTTAAATACATTCACACATACAGAATGGTTGAAATACCGATGCAAAAAGATCAAAGGCAGGGAGTCGAGAATGTTTCATAGGATGCCAAGAATTTCTTGAAACTATATTGTGAATATTGTGTATGAATCTAGAAATTTTACCAGATCCTAAACCGTTTTGGTTAACTCACCCATAAAGCCCTAACAGAGTATTCTAGTATACACTAGTTTGGCTTTGATCTTCCTGGTAGTCAAGGGAAAGAACAAAATCAACAGCTTTCAGCTGATAAAGGAAGCACGTCAATTTATTTGGGGGGAATGATACAAATCCAAAAGTCTGAATTGCCTTTTTTTTTTCTGAATTGCCTTTAAAAAAGAGCCAGCTGTAGGAACAATAAGGAAAACATGTCAGTACCTCCAAAGAGCTTTTACAGAATAGGTAAAAAGTTGATGTTTTTCACATCAACTCTTGAAAAAACTATAGAAAAGGAGACTACGCACGCATGATGCATGCTCTATAGTATGATCTGGCCTTTGTGGTGACCCAAGGCAAGAGCCTATAAAGTCAGCAAGAATGAATATGTATCCAACTTGGAAGTACAGTTTGCATTTCCTCCTTATAATATCCCTGGGACCCAAGCTAGAGTGTTCATCACATAGGGACATCCAGTAAATTCCTAACCTACCATTACATTATAAATCTTCTAGGCTAGGAGTACAATTTAAAAATCTTTCACTACATCATGAATGAAGAGAAGCACATTTCATGCATCTCTAGTTATGTTGATGATAATCATAAAGAATGATTTGGATAAGAATCTATAAGATGATTACCAATTTCCTAAGAAAGAACACACTTAAAAAGATAAAGCATTCACTAGTGTGAATAGCTGTCAGAAATTTAACTGTCTTTAAAATTTAAAACTCATTCTGTATGTCATTAGCAAAACCTTCTACGTTTCAACAAGAGCAAATAGACACCTGTGATTAGAGACCTGCTCCACAGTTGGGCGTGTCACGCTGGACAAGTTCATCAACCTTACTGTGCCTTGGGTCTCTAACTCCTAAGATGGAATTAATAGCAGTTTAATTTAATACATGCAAAGTCCTGAGAAGAGGCCGGCACACAGTAAATACTTAACAAATATTTGCTATTTTTAATAACAATATGTGAGAACTAGATGTGACAGATCCATCTTTAATCCCATTAAAGACATATTAAGCTCCTGAGTTGCTCCCAGAAACTCTCTACTTTCCAGTATTACTTTCTACACTAAGTTAACATATGGTATCCAAAATGAAGATTGATAATTAGCAAGAGCTTTTAATAAGCCAACAACCTGGATACACTTCTTATACCTAATACTAATATAAAACTGACCACATTATCTCACAGTCAAGTAATCTGCTTTATATAAATGTACTATAATATTAGACACAGCATTATTCTGATTTGGCTTTATGAATCAAGGCTAAATTTAAAGATTTAGAATTCCTAATTCCAAAATTCCTTCTGAGTAAGGCACTTAAAAATCAAGTAATTACATAGGCCAACACATATTATCCATTATCATAAACAGATACTATTTTTCAAAAGACATATAAAATAATCTCATTGATAGCCTCTGACAATTTTATTTTAGGACAAAATATATAACTGAAGATTAAGGATCACTATTATGTTGGGGTTTTTCTCCTTAGGAAAAAACATACTTCAAGTCTACATCTAATTTAGGAAGCAGCCCATCCAATTGTGGAGGATTTGGGTCCTAGGCAGATCTGCCAGAACTACTGAGGGGTCTGATCAAGTGAAGTATGAGAATTTTAAGACAAAGATAACCTATCAGTCAAACAGAATATGTTTCATGATTGCTGGACAGTGTAAAACTTGCACGGAATTAACCTCTCAGAATGAAGACCTACATTTGGTCATATCAAAATAGATCATGTGGCCCAGATTTTTCAATTCAAGAACTTCTTTCTTGATATTCTCTTTTCAAGATCATTATCTGGTTTATCCAACAAGGCAAACTTCTGTATCTGTTCCTTTACCCATAACTTTTCTGCACTTTCCCACATCTCTTGACCCTAATTGCTCTCTTTCCTCTTTTACAACCACAATCCACTTCTCTTCATGCTTTCCAAAACTCGAAAGGTAAGCTACTCTATTAAGAGGGAAAAGTTCAACTGTCATATATCCATTGCTAAGCAACCCCTTTTAAAGAAATAGCCATAATTTCAAAAATACTCCTTGATTCCACAAAACCAAATGCCCATCAGCTGCAAATGAATCTATACAGCTTGGGAAATACTATTAGAAACACAAGTACACATCTTGAGTTGTCTTCTTAGTCTACCCTTCCCTTTGTATAGATTCAAGTATCAAATAATATTATTCACCATTCTTATACTGTCAAAAGATAAGAAATATGAGCCATTTAAGGATAGTGACTTTTTTGCTCTTAATAAATAGCACTCACTTCAGGTCTATGACCAAATAAAACCCCTAACACTCTTCACATATATAACATTAGTAGTTATTTTGCTGGGTTAATGTGGGGGGTGGGGAATGCACCCTAGGGGATAAAGGACACAGGTATAGAGAACATGGCATGGTTCTAAAAATTTCAGAAGTGTAGAGTTCTCAAGATCATAGATGGTAGTCTTTACTTCCCTCATCTGTGCTCTAAATTTTCATATACGTTTTGTCAGAATTCCATTGAATTGACAACAAAAACACTGATCTTTCATGTGAAAGTATTTTCTGCCATAGCTTTTGCTCCAAATAGAAAGACAAGAGCATTAGGCGCTTCATGCTAGGACTGTCACCCATGGCACACACTAAGAAACTGGGTCCAGAAATAACCCTGCCAATGATACCTTCTCTCTGATCAATCTCCCTAACTCTCCCTTGAAATTCAAAAGGGAAAATGGCAGTAAGCAAAAAGGAAAAAGAATATACCACCTTCAGCACACTTCTACAGGCATTCTAGGACAGTGCCAGGTCTTCCTCTTGTCTCCTGACAATCCCTTCAGGCCAGTAGGTGCAAAACTGCTCTCTGACATTTGCCATCAACTTCCAACAACTACAGCCCATTTTATTATTGTGGTAAAACTGCTAGTCTAAGATTTACCTACTCCTCTACATGAAAACCTAATAGCAGGTGGTCAGGAATTTTCTTCCTTTTGATGCAGCATTCCTAAAGTGTCAAAAGACATTATAGTGCATAAGCAATACCATCACCTAGACATCCAATTTGTGCTCACTTAGAATTACATGTGAGATGAATTACAGGTAGAAGTCAAAGAAAGAGTCAACTTATAAAAGGGTTTATCTAAAGTGGGCTTGACCTTCCCAGCAAAGACATCACCCTAAGTTATTACAAAAACAATTAAGCAAATATAACTGTTAAAAATACAAACTGAGCGCCTTCACTTTCACTTTTCACTTTCATGCATTGGAGGAGGAAACGGCAACCCACTCCAGTGTTCTTGCCTGGAGAATCCCAGGGATGGAGGAGCCTGGTGGGCTACCGTCTATGGGGTCCCACAGAGTTGGACACGACTGAAGCGACTTAGCAGCAGAAGCAGCAGCTTCCCAAAATAATAATCAGTATTTTTAAGATCATGCCTTATAAATATTTTATGTCAATTTTCAAACACACATACACACTCCTCAGTTTAAATTGAAGAGAGGATGGGGGAGGGGCCTAGGGATTAGATAAAACCTATGAAAGGCTACATTCTTTAGTCTGATTTATGAATTAGAATTTAAACTAATTGAATTCCAAGACCTAATATCAACTGGGAGTAAGAACACTACAGATGGCAGACATTGAGAAGGGGAGGAGTGGAAAAGATTAAGATTCTGCTTTCCACATGTTAAAAGCTGAAATTCAAGTAGTGGATGACAAATTTAGAATAAAGACCAAGCCCAGAAATATAAATTTTGAAATCATCCATGATTAGAGGAATTTTTAAGTCATAAGACTGAATGACTTCAAGGAACTGAGAGATGGAGAAGGGATTCATAAAACCACACTCTTCTCCTACTCAATTTGAGAAACCTTTAAACAGTTATCTATCAAATAAGTCAATGAAAAAAGGACGGGATGCAAGCGCAGCACCCTCCTCTCAACATCAAAGTCACATGAGCAAATCACATTCTATTGGAAAACTAACAGGAATAAGGTCAACTTAATTCATGAAACACTTCATATCAAAGGAATTGGTACTATTAAGGATCCACATTACTTTAGGAAGGGAGAATGGTTACTACTACAGTAAATCCACCATTAGTCACACCTCTAAGTATGTTCTGAAACAGATGATCCTGCCCTCAATGAGGTCTGTGTAATAAACCAAAGATCCAGTAAGAGAACATGGGACAATCAGAAAAGCAGGTTTCAATATGGGGGGAAATGTATGACTCATTTACTTGAAATACAAGGCAAGTATTCAATAAAATGATAATCATATAATGTTCTCTATCTTCATAGAGGGCTGGGATACAAGTGTGTGCATTTAGCAAAACCTATCAAATATTTAAAATTTGTACATTTTACTGTATAAAATTCACCATAAAAAATTAAACAGATGCACGCTGTAACACTTACAGATGAAATATGCCAAATATCTGCAACTGACTTTGAAATGAATCAAAACAATAATAAGATGGACTTTCCTGGTGGTCCAGTTGTTAAGAATCCACCTGGCAATGCAAGGGACACAGGTTCAATGCTTGCTCTGGGAAGATTTCACATACCTATGGACAACTAAGCCCGTGCGCGGAAACTACTGAGCCCACGCACCACAACTACTGAAGCCCTCGCACCCTAGAACCTGCGCTCTGCAACAAGGTAAGCCATTGCAATGAGAACCAAGTGCACAGCAACTAGAGACAGCCTGAGTGCAAAAATGAAGACCCAGCACAGTCCCCCCACCCAAAAAAACCTCAAAAATAAATAGAACACTAATATGATGGACACAGGAATGGATAAATATGTGATAAAGGAAATATTAAAAAACCAATCACAGAATCTACAAAATAGGTGTGTGTAAACATGCATGTTCAATTGAAAAATTCTTTCCAGTTCTATATACGTATGAAATTTTTCATAACAAAATATGGGGAGGAAAGGGAATATATAATCACAAGTCTAATTTATGGTATGGGCCATTTAATACACTATTCTTCTCAACTGGAACTATAGTGTTGCATGGTGGCTAAGAGCTTGAAATCTGGAACCAGGCTAAGTTCAAAGTGTAGTTGTGAACTTACTTACTACCTGTGAGATCTTAAATAAGTCATTTAATCTCTCTGTCTTAACAGTATGAAGCTCATGTTTAGAAGATTAAATGGGAATGTGTGTGAAATACTCAGAACAATTCCTGGCACACAGTGCTAAAGTGTGACCTGTATTACTACTACTACTTCGTAATATATTTAAATAATTCAACAAGTACTTCAACTTTCACTATATGAGATGTTCAGGTGATATAGGCACTTGCCCTCAAGAGTTTATAGTTTAGTCAGAGGTTAAATTTCAAAGAGTCAATAAGTAACTAATAAAAGAAGCCCCCAAAATGTGAATTGGATGATGCCACCTAGATCGCTGATGGATTTAGAAAGGGGGGATGGGGGTGGGGGGTGGTCACTGAAGAATGCAGTGGAGAAAACAGCCTTAACCTAGGTACAAAAGTACAAGCATGATTTCAATATGACTGGCTGTGTGGGGTGGCCAAAGCCCTCTGACAAACTGATACCAGTAAATGAGCAAAGCTAAGTCCAAATGCCAAGGGGCTTCAGGGACCAGGAAAGGTGCTCAGATTTAACATGGTCAACAAGAACAGCCAGTCCAGATTTGTGGAGATGACTAGAATTATGATGGTCAAAGTGGTGATTTAGAAAAATGTATTTTAGCAATTTTTCTTGTTTTGCTGAGAAAAACAAAACCTATAATTTTAACTATCAGAGAAGGACTGTAGAAGATGGATAAAAGATTTATATGAAGGACAGACAAAGGGTAAGAATCAATGGCCAGTTGAGAAAAAAACAAATGACTCTCTCAGAGCTTTGCTCAAGAGAAATGAGGGCAGCACAACGGGCAAAAATGTAAGAAATCATTCCTTCACTAGCATGTACTAAATAGAGCGTCCAAATTCCCATGTCAATTTCAAGTTTTCATTATTAATCTCCAATCTGAAACTATTTTCTGAGAAGATACATGGTTTCTTCATGTTTTCATATTTACAACTTTCTTTTCAAGTGTCAATAAGGACTCCCTCTCCTGAATGAAACACAGAAAAGGTAGAACCAGTTTCTACTTTTTGAAGTATGGAGCAAATCCCTTGCTTGGGTTCCCTTCACTCTAATAAAATCTACTATGCACTCTTGAATTCTCTGTAAGCTAAAATTTTAAACTTTGAGAACAATAATTTCTGATTCCCTTGTACGGCACGAATATTAAACAGAAATGCAGGAGGACAGTGTAGTGACAACCTGCTAATTTAACTCTCTCACATACTACAAAAGAATCTTATTATAAGGTTTAATCTGTTACTTTCATATATAAGAGGTTCATTAATGGCTTCACTGTTAGATACCTCAGTGAAATTGCTACTTTTTAAAAAACTGTGGAATGGCTGCCAATATAATTTTAATAAAGCCCCAAACGTTATCTACATACTATCTTAATAACAGAAATTGAAGATGAAAAAATGACACCTTAAGGGTTACATTTCACAACAGCAACAAGTTTCAGAATTTCAGAATCCTTTCATCTCCTATCCGAATTTAATACCATCATGTTTTTGGTTCTGTCTATAATCAAATACTTTCTCTTTCTTTAGAAAGACTCAGAAACCATCATACTTTTAAGAGTTCTTCGGTGTGTCGAATAAGAAAATACATTTTTATTTTTCCAGATTTTCATTACAATCAAGACTACCTGAAAAAAAAAAAAAAAAAAAAGAAGGGAAAATTGAAAACATATAGGGCAATTTGAGCAATTTTTTAAATACACCTGTACAAAAGAAATGGAAAAACTGTGTAAGAAACTTGTGTATTTTTTAGAGTACATGAAAGGAGAAAAAAAGAATACATCAGTTTTTTCCTTTTTAAAAAAAGACTAGCTGATAAATTTCTCTATTTAGGCAAACCATGAAAATTATCAGATATACAGATTTTTTTGTACAAACTTAAGAATTCTACAGTCAGAACCAGACAGAAAACCACAGAGGGGTTCAAAATTGCTAAAGTAGTACATCAAGGTTATATATTATCACCTTGTTTATTTACCTTATATGCAGAGTAAGTACATCATGGGAAATTCTCAGGCTGGATGAAGCAAAGTTGGAATCAAGACTGCCAGGAAAAATATCAATAACCTCTGATATGCAGATAACACCACTCTTATGGCAGAAAGTAAAGAGGAACTGAACAGTCTCTTGATGAAGGTGCAAGAGAAGAGTGAAAAAGCTGGCTTAAAACCCAACATTCAGAAAACTACAATCAAGGCATCCAGTCCCATCACTTCACAGCAAATAGATGGGGAAAACGTGGAAACACTGACAGACTTTATTTTCTTGGGCCCCAAAATCACTGCAGCCACAAAATTAAAAGACGCTTTCTCCTTGGAAGAAAAACTATGACAAACCTAGACTGTATAGTAAAAAGGAGAGACATCACTTTGCCAACAAAGGTCCATCTAGTCACAGTTTTTCTCAGTTGTCACGTACAGATGTGAGAGATGGACCACAAAGAAGGCTGAATGCCAAAGATTTGATACTTTCAAACTGTGGTGCTGGAGAAGACTCTTGAGAGCCCCTTGGACAGCAAGGAGATCAAACCAGTCAATCCTAAAGGAAATCAACCCTGAATATTCACTGTAAGGACTGATGCTAAAACTGAAGCTCCAATTCTTTGACCACCTGATGCAAAGAGCCAACTCACTGGAAAAGACCTTGATCCTGGGAAAGATTTACAGCAAGAGGAGAAGGGGATGACAGAGGACAAGATGGTTGGATGGCATCACTGATTCAATGGACATGAGTTTGAACAAAGTCCAGGAGACTGTGAAGGACAGGGAAGTCTGGTGTGCTTCAGTTCATGGGGTCGCAAAGAGTTGGACACGACTGAGCGACGGAACAACAAAGAATTCTACATAATTTTTGACTTAAGGTACTTCGTCAGCAGTCCAGTAGTTAAGACTCCATGCTAAAAAAAAAAAAAAGCATAAAGATGAGTTTTCTATAATAAACTCATTATATTCGATTAAAAAAAAAAAAGACTCCATGCACCCACTGCAGGAAATGCACAGGGGTCACAAGTTTGATCTCTTATGGGGGAACTAAGATCCCAAATGCCATGCAGCCAAATTGTGTGTGTGTGTGCATATAGATTATAATATATATATATATAATTATATAATTTATATTCAGTTAAGTTCAGTTGCTCAGTCGTGCCCGACTCTTTGTGACCCCGTGAACCGCAGCATGCCAGGCCTCCCTGTCCATCACCAACTCCCAGAGTCGACCCAAACCCATGTCCATCGAGTTGGTGACGCCATCCAACCATCTCATCCTCTGTCGTCCCCTTCTCCTCCTGCCCTCAATCTTGCCCAGCATCAGGGTCTTTCCAAATGAGTCAGTTCTTCACATCAGGTGGCCAAAGTATTAGAGTTTCAGCCTCAACATCAGTCTTTTCAATGAACACCCAAGACTGATTTCCTTTAGGATGGACTGGTTGGATCTTCTTGCAGTCCAAGGGACTCTCAAGAATCTTCTCCAACACCACAGTTCAAAACCATCAATTCTTCAGCGCTCAACTTTCTTTATAGTCCAACTCTCACATCCATACATGACCACTGGAAAAACCATAGCCTTGACTAGATGGACCTTTGTTGGCAAAGTAATGTTTCTGGTTTTTAATATGCTGTCTAGGTTGGTCATGACTTTCCTTCCAAGGAGTAAGTCTTTTAATTTCATGGCTGCAGTCACCATCTGCAGTGATTTTGGAGCCCAGAAAAATAAAGTCTGACACTGTTTCCTCATCTATTTCCCATGAAGTGATGGGACCGGATGCCATGATCTTCGTTTTCTGAATGTTGAGCTTTAAGCCAACTTTTTCACTCTCCTTGCAGGTATTTTTAAATTTAACCAAAGTAGGGGAAACTGTAAATGGGGATATCCTACCACATACCAAGTTCTGTTGTTTTCTGCAGCTCTTTTTACAAGAAAAAAAAAAGGGACATGCTTTCTCCTTCTGCTAGACACGGAAAAAACGGAGACTGTCTCACTGTCTCAACCACCAAACACTGAATGTGTGAGACACCAAAACATCTTCTGTAAGGGTCTGCAACTAGAACCATTGGTAAAATACAGTTCTCAACAAAGTACAAATTTTTAGGAGACAGGTGGGGGAAAATGTTTTACCCACTATGTATTAGATTTTCTCTTTTTTTCTGGAGGATAACTGCTTTAGAATGTTGAGTTGGTTTCTGCCATACAATTTAAATCAGTCTTAATTATATATATAAACTATATACATGCTCCCTCTTGAGCCTGTATTATATTTTCTGTATTGGTATTACAGGGTTTCTATTGGAGTATCTACAATTTCCCACATCCACAATAACTTTTATATATACAACTGGCTGGTTAGTTAGCTTGGTTAAAAGGCCAGTCATGGGGTTTGGTCATTGTAGAGATCAGATTTGCTCTTCACAGTCTGAACTCAAACCTTTTTGTCTGTGAAATTGAAAACATCTGTCAATGGTTACAACTGGTACTCAAAACTGTGAGGATATCAGTGAAAAGCATTTTCACTGAAAAGCTAAGGAGAAATCAACAGTATACATCCCATGAAGTAAGAAATATCTCTACATACAGTATAATATAGAAGCAAACCTTATCCCTTTTAAATGAATAGTACCCACACGAGATAAAGAATAAGATGACATCATAACAAATTAGTCCGGTGAAGGGGGGTGGGGGAGGAACTAGAAAAAATGTCTATAGAAAGGCTTAGGGGGATTTTTTTTTCCTAACACAGGGACACAGTAGGTCAAATGAATCCCACCGTAAAATTCTTTACTGTCACTATATCACAAAATGTCTGTATTTTATACTACTGCAGCCAGAGGAGTTTGTCGAACTGTTCTTTCTTCCTCCTCTTCTCTCACTTAAGTTTCTCTCCGGTGACGCTTGGCAGCCTACTCATTCAGCCTTTCCTTACTTGAGAGCTTTCAAGCATTTACACTTTTAACCTAAGTCTATGGACGAGAGTATTTCAATAGGCACAAGTCCTCTGTGTTCAGTTGGGGAAAAACAGAAGTAAAAAGACCTATGTCAAGACAAAATAAAACAGCTTTTATTTGTCTCAAAGAGAATGCCATTATTTAGCTCATTTCTTGTCGAATATTTTTTTTTTTAAACTTTGGCACCTCTCTCTGATTTCAAGTCTTGTACCAACATTTTTACTTGATTAAAGAAAGATGCTCTTGCTTGAATATGTATAGTTACATTCAATATTTGCATTCAAGAACTTGTATGTCCATAAGTAAACTACAGATACCCAAATTCTGCAGACATAGGTAAAAATAAAAACAAATATTCTTAAAATTATTTACAAGTATAGAAATCCTGCAGATGTGATGTCAATGAGAATTGTGAAAGACAAGTTTACCATAGAATGTTATATAGAAGGAAATGTTCTGAAACCCTACACTAAACCAGCTCTATGATTGGGCTTCTTCCCTTTCCTTCCAAGACAAATGACTTCTATTCCTAAACAACTAAAATAGCCTGTGTGGGGGAAAAATCTTTTTGGAAAATTATATAGAAGCTCAAAGTTAGGCAATTAACTTTGTATTCAACCATGAAATTTTTACAAAGGAATTTGTACTTGGATTATGTCAATTTATATGATACTCTCATTTGAAAAGTCTTTTCCTTAAACCAGAATAAAACAATCTTTTCTCTTTTTTGGGTACTACTTCTGCATATACACACACAGCAATAGCTTATTTAATGAACAATTATAAACATACGTCCAACCGGAAGAAACATTGGAGCATTTATCTCACATCAAGCAAATGAAAGATTGTGATGGACTTGTGTTGGGTCAATTTAGCCAATTCAGAACTATACTTTCCAGAATTCCCTTCCCTGTACAGTTCGTTTCGCCTGTGTAGAAAGCTATGTACGTGTGTATGGGTGTATATAAATTTTAAAAGAATTATCTTTGACTTTATAATTTCTGTATTGTGAATCCTAATTTCTTATAATTGTATTTTAAAAGGTAATATAGAGTCTAAAAAGCAGCTATAATTAAACTATAGTAACCACCAGATTACTATACAGAGGGCAGACACACTGAAACCATACTCACAGAAAATTAGTCAATCTAATCACACTAGGACCACAGCCTTGTCTAACTCAATGAAACTAAGCCATGCCCGTGGGGCAACCCAAGATGGGAGGGTCATGGTGGAGAGGTCTGACAGAATGTGGTCCACTGGAGATGGGAATGGCAAACCACTTCAGTATTCTTGCCTTGAGAACCCCATGAACAGTATGATAAGACAAAAAAAGATAGGACACTGAAAGATGAACTCCTCAGGTCAGTAGGTGCCCAATATGCTACTGGAGAAGAGTGGAGAAATAACTCCAGAAAGAATGAAGAGACTTACCGAAAACAAGACAAAGCGAAAACAATATCCAGTTGTGGATGTGACTGGTGATAGAAGCAAGGTCCGATGCTGTAAAGAGCAATATTGCATAGGAACCTGGAATGTCAGGTCCAAGAATCAAGGTAAATTGGAAGTGGTCAAACAAGAGATGGCAAGAGTGCATGTCGACATTCTAGGAATCAGCGAACTGAAATGGATTGGAATGGGTGAATTTAACTTAGATGACCATTATATCTACTAGTGCGGGCAGGAAATGGGGTAGCCATCATGGTCAACAAAAGAGTCCGAAATGCAGTACTTGGATGCAATCTCAAAAATGACAGAATAATCTCCGTTCGTTTCCAAGGCAAACCATTCAATATCACAGGAATCCAAGTCTATGCCCCAACCAGTAACGCTGAAGAAGCTGAAGTTCAACAGTTCTATGAAGACCTACAAGACCTTTTAGAACTAACACCCAAGAAAGATGTCCTTTTCATTATAGGGGACTGGAATGCAAAAGTAGGAAGTCAAGAAACACGTGGAGTAACCGGCAAACCTGGCCTTGGAATACGGAATGAAGCAGGGCAAAGACTAATAGAGTTTTGCCAAGAAAATGCACTGGTCATAACAAACACCCTCTTCCAACAACACAAGAGAAGACTCTACACATGGACATCACCAGATGGTCAACCCCAAAATCAGATTGATATTCTTTGCAGCCAAAGATGGAGAAGCTCTATACAGTCAACAAAAACAAGACTAAGAGCTGACTGTGCCTTAGATCATGAACTCCTTATTACCAAATTCAGACTTAAATTGAAGAAAGTAGGGAAAACCACTAGACCATTCAGGTATGACCTAAATCAAATCCCTTATGATTATACAGTGGAAGTGAGAAATAGATTTAAGGGACTAGATCTGATAGAGTGCCTGATGAACTATGGATGGAGGTTTGTGACATTGTACAGGAGAGAGGGATCAAGACCGTCCCCATGGAAAAGAAATGCAAGAAAGCAAAATGGCTGTCTGGGGAGGTCTTACAAATAGCTGTGAAAAGAAGAGAAGCAAACAGCAAAGGAGAAAAGGAAAGATATAAGCATCTGAATGCAGAGTTCCAAAGAATAGCAAGGAGAGATAAGAAAGCCTTCCTCAGCAATCAATGCAAAGAAATAGAGGAAAACAACAGAATGGGAAAGACTAGGGATCTCTTCAAGAAAATTAGATACCAAGGGAACATTTCATGCAAAGATGGGCTCGATAAAGGACAGAAATGGTATGGACCTAAGAGAAGCAGAAGATATTAAGAAGAGGTGGCAAGAATACACAGAACAACTGTACAAAAAAGATCTTCACGACCCAGATAACCACGTTGGTGTAATCACTCATCTAGAGCCAGACATCCTGGAATGTGAAGTCAAGCGGGCCTTAGAGGGCATCACTACGAACAAAGCTAGTGGAGGTGACGGAATTCCAGTTGAGCTCTTTCAAATCCTGAAAGATGATGCTGTGAAAGTGCTGCACTCAATATGCCAGCAAATTTGGAAAACTCAGCAGTGGCCACAGGACTGGAAAAGGTCAGTTTTCATTCCAATGCCATAGAAAGGCAATGTCAAAGAATGCTCAAACTACCACACAGTTGTGGTCATCTCACACGCTAGTAAAGTAATGCTCAAAATTCTCCAAGCCAGGCTTCAGCAGTATGTGAACCGTGAACTTCCAGGTGTTCAAGCTGGTTTTAGAAAAGGCAGAGGAACCAGAGATCAAATTGCCAACATCTGCTGGATCATGGAAAAAGCAAGAGAGTTCCAGAAAAACATCTATTTCCTGCTTTACTGACTATGCCAAAGCCTTTAACTGTGTGGATCACAATAAACTGTGGAAAATTCTGAAAGAGATGGGAATACCAGACCACCTGACCTGCCTCTTGCGAAATCTGTATGCAGGTCAGGAAGCAACAGTTAGAACTGGACATGGAACAACATACTGGTTCCAAATAGGAAAAGGAGTACGTCAAGGCTGTATAGTGTCAGCCTGCTTATTTAACTTCTATGCAGAGTACATCATGAAAAACGCTGGGGTGGAAGAAGCACAAGCTGGAATCAAGACTGCCGGGAGAAATATCAATAACCTCAGATATGCAGATAACACCACCCTTATGGCAGAAAGTGAAGAGGAACTCAAAAGCCTCTTGATGAAAGTGAAAGAGGAGCGTGAAAAAGCTGGCTTAGAAAGCTCAACATTCAGAAAACAAAGAGCATGGCATCCGGTCCCATCACTTCATGGGAAATAGATGGAGAAACAGTGGAAACAGTGTCAGACTTTATTTTTCTGGGCTCCAAAATCACTGCAGATGGTGATTGCAGCCATGAAATTAAAAGATGCTTACTCCTTGGAAGGAACATCATGACCAACCTAGATAGCATATTCAAAAGCAGAGACATTACTTTGCCAAGAAAGGTCCGGCTAGTCAAGGCTATGGTTTTTCCTGTGGTCATGTATGGATATGAGAGTTGGACTGTGAAGAAGGCTGAGCGCCAAAGAATTGATGCTTTTGAAGTGTGGTGTTGGAGAAGACTCTTGAGAGTCCCTTGGACTGCAAGGAGATCCAACCAGTCCATTCTGAAGGAGATCAGCCCTGGGATTTCTTTGGAAGGAATGATGCTAAAGCTGAAACTCCAGTACTTTGGCCACCTCATGTGAAGAGTTGACTCATTGGAAAAGACTCTGATGCTGGGAGGGATTGGGGGCAGGAGGAGAAGGGGACGCCAGAGGATGAGATGGCTGGATGGCATCACTGACTCGATGGACGTGAGTCTGAGTGAACTCTGGAAGCTGGTTATGGAAAGGGAGGCCTGGCATGCTGCGATTCATGGGGTCACAAAGAGTCGGACACAACTGAGCAACTGATCTGAACTCAATCACCAGATTCACTGGATCCTGGGAAGGAAAGTATGACAGTGTAGAAAGGAGGGGGTGGGACAGAAAAAAGAATGAAGGCAGTGAAAAGAGGATGTACAGTGGAAAAGAGGCTGGAATCGCTGTCCTGGAAAATTGCCAAGAAAGAGGTGAAAGTAGCTCCCTGAACTGAGCCTGGAAGCAGGAAATGTTGATGGAGGCAGGGGTCAGGGGTGCCTAATAGCCCACAGCCCCACAGGCAAGGCCCATACTCATGAGAATGCACTGAGGCACTGTTAAAAGTGCTGCAATATCTCACACACACACACCCACACCAATACTTAAAAGGTTAATGCCAAGCCTGATAGAGGCTTCCAGAATCCTGCCCCAGTACAACAGCATGCTGACTGGGCACCACCCACATTAACCAGTTGTACCTATAATAAGTATCTCTCCGACTTAAAGACAGAAACCATGCATTCCCATCATGGTTCACCTTTACCCACAAGCACTGCAGCATAACTTACCAAGATGACCAGTTGCCTTGATCAACTGGAAAATCAACTGAAGATGTGAAGTTTAGGGACCTAAAAGCCCAGGTGTCAGAGATCAAGCATAATAGTGTCCAGCAATATAAGAAGAGAGGCTCAGTGAGATAGGAGCCCAGTGAAGGCAACATGGGTTCCCCTCTCCTGATCACCTATGATATACTCAACACAGAATATTTTGTGAAAGTATCCCTAAAACTGCACTCCCCAGGCACCTATCACTGATTACCTTACTGCATGTTTTCCACTGGCACAAGGCAAAGAGTACTTTTTGTTTATTAATAGTCTTTCTTCCTATAGCACAGTGTGGGAGTATTTTTACCATGGCTATAGGCAATGCACAATATCCCCTAAACTGAATCTAAAAACTCCTTCTGTTATGGCTGAAGTTAAAGGTCCAATATTAGAAAGCAGAAACTACTATCTGTCACAAAAAGACTTATTAGACAGGGTTCCCCACCCCCCAGTAGTGGTTAATAGGCAAAAAAAGTCACAGAGGTATTATCTTTGGGGCTCTAAAACCAGAAACCATCATTCAATGTTTTTTCTGGACAAGAGCCAGAGTTAGGATTTAAAGACCACAGGAATTCTCAGATATGCAAAACTGAAAGAGACTATAGTGAAAGGATAAAACCTTGAAAATTATTATAGTGAATGAAGACTACTATAAACCATCTGTGATGAGAAAAGGTAATAAATTATGAAGCGTAGAGATCTGACACTCTGAAATAAACATTTCAAAGAGAAAAGTAAATGCCTATTGGCTATACAGATAATACACTAAGATGTGCTGTCATAATAGTAATTATTTGTTAAAGAGAAGTAACCTCAATATTATACAAAACAGTCAATAATCGAGCAGCTAGCCTAGGGCTACTCAATCTGACTTGGTTGAAAAACAATTCAGACATGAAACACGACACAATGACTACATTCCAAGCATGTGAGGTTTAGACTTCATTACAATAAGGGACCGAAACTGATGCCCCAGTAGAGAGAATAAAAGAGAGGTCACAGATTAAATACCTAAGAAAGTAGCAGGAAAGCAATGACAAACAGGAAACAGCTTTCCTAAGAGTGAGAAAAGATTGCAAAAACTTCTGACCAAAAAAGGGGGCTGTGGAATACAATTCAGTGGTCATATGAGCAAAGAATATACTTAAGAAAACACTTCTGGGGGTGGGGGTGGGGAACCCAAGCAGAAGTCAGGAGATTATCTTAAAGTCTCTTTTACAATTAAGTGATGGACAGGGAGGCCTGGCGTGCTGCGATTCATGGGGTCACATAGAGTCGGACACGACTGAGCAACTGAACTGAACTGAACTGAACTCTCAAAACAGACATCTTTAATGGGGTGTGTGTGTGTGTGTGTGTGTGTATACACTTTACTGTATCTACAGAAAACATTTCTGGAAGGAAACAAAATATAAGAAGAAAAAAATGGATGGCTAGAGAACAGGAATGAAAGGGGACTTCATATATACTCACTATACTCTTTTATACCCTTTTAATTTTGCACTATGTAAATATATTACCTATTTTAAAAATTAAAATCCCTTTTATTAGGTAGAAAGCAATACCGCAGTCATAAGGATCTCAGCTTAACAATAAAGACCTACATTTTTCAAAACAAACCTATCAGAGTCAGCAAATGAAACACTTCCCCAGTTTCCCATATCATTTCTGAAGCAACTAACCATTAATCCGATGAGTAAGTTCACAGATAACATCTGAAGGCAACTGTTCATATCTCCTAAGTGAAGACTGATGATGTCAGCCAGCCCACATGCCTCACTTCTAAGTCAGCCCAGCTTAACTACAAAGATTTTTCCCTTCAGCCATTTTAGAACTCTAAAAAGAAATAAAGATTATAAATATCAAAGGGTAAAGAAACCTTCTAGACTTCACATTACCTGTTCTAGTGTCTTTTTAATACTACATATGCAACACCTAAACATTGTTTCGGTTAATTATTTAACCAGCTCTAGGGAGTGTAAATTCTCTTAAACAGTGAGCTAGTGAGTTTATTAAGACTAGAAAAAGTTTTATTCATAACATCATTTTCTGGTGCTAGAAAGAAGTTTCAATAAACTACAGAGAACAAATCAACGTGACTTGTAGAAAAACGAATGAAAGGGACCTCCTGGTGGTCCAGTGATTTAGACTCTGTGCTTCCAACTCAGACTGGACCCCTGGTCAGGGAGCTAAGTTCCCACATGCCACAAGGCACAGCCAAACAAAAAGCAATAAAGAAAAGAAAAAAAAAGAGAGAACAAGAAAAGAAACTATATGGATAGTCATAGTATTCAAATTTTTAGAAATCTACTTCAAATGCAGTCACCAAATAAATCTAAAATGAGCAGGAAAGAATAATGAGGAGATTTTATACAGAGATGCCTATACAAAACTCAATTCAGAGAATGAACACTGACAGTCAAGAGCCTCGCTTCTCCATGCCAGGAAACTTGGAATTATCTATAAAGTATGCCAGACCCAAGCAAAGTATATGTTTTAACAGTAAGGAGAATATATTATGAATCTGGGAATAAGGCCACCAACTTCAGGCAAGACAGTTAAAACAAATGGAAAGAAATAAAATAACCTCTGCAACACTCAGTAGGGGTGTATTTGCTAAAAATTAATACAATCTTCAGATATTATTACCAGAATGCACATAAGAAAGAAAAGATTCTCCAAATGAATTTGACCACTGCAAAGAGAGAGGAGAGGAGAAGGTAAAGGGAGGAAGGGTAGAATTAAGCTCTTTGACTCAGCAGGAGAAATGCAACTACTCTAAGAAATCACTGGAAAGCAGGACAGGTAAAAATAAAAAACAGAGGCCTTAAAGTATTAACCATTTAAAATTCTAAACTTTATTAGAATAGTAGTGGTAGTCGTAGCAGTAGTAAGAACAGCAGGGGCTGTTTCACAAGCTCCCAACCAAGCTGTGTGCGTAGGCACAACCATCATCCTGAACTCAGTGTTGAGATGACCGAGATTGGGGAGTGACTCTTCCTGTTCAGTGAAGCTGTCAAGAAACAGAACATCACTCCACTGACAATCCTTTCAATAAGAAATTTACCTTAATGCCAACCATTAAACATTAAACCATTAAAATACCAGTAAACACAGAGTTGAAAGATCTCTGGATGGAAAACAAAGCTTCCAATTAGGTAGATTTCACCACCCTAGAGCAGGCCTCTAAATCCCAACAAAGCAAAAAGAATTTTAAACACAGAGAGGAGACACCTGATTTCTCTGCAGAAACATAAGCAACATCAGGTGGAGCCGTGGTAAAGAATGAGCCTGCCAATGCAGGAGACTCAAGAGATCTAAGTCCAATCCATGGGTGGAGAAGATCCCTTGGAGTTGGAAATGGCAACCCACTCCAGTGTTCTTGCCTGGAAAATTCCATGGCAGAGGACCCTAGTAGATACATTCCATGGGGTTTCAAAGAGTCAGACACAAACTGACTGAGCATGTACACAATCATCCCTGACAACTTCACAACTAATGAGAAATCCACTAGCCTATACAATCTTTGTCATTTTCAGCTTCTATTCAACTCCTCAGCCCCAGATAAAGAAATATCAACATCATCAGAACCAAACTCCAAGCAGCAACAACAGAACTAAGAGCTAGAGCTACTCAAATAGTCCCTTTCTATAATCCATTGAAAATTTACTTGGGGCAGAGAACATTTGCTCTGTCTCCCAGGACATCAGCTTAAGAGAGAGATTCCCTACTCAAAATAGGCTTCACAAACACCTGTCCACACTGATCTGAGGGTTACTGTATCTACCAAAACACATCTTTTCTTACTTTCTGCCATTGTGCCTGAAATTCTATCATTAAGCTTCTCTCTGAGAGTCTTCTTTAAGGGGAAAAAAAAAGGGAAGAGGTACAAATATCCCCAAACAAAGTGACAACAAAAACTGGGGAAAAGAGATTATATTTGTCTATTTCAACTGACATTTTAAGTAAGAAATTATGACAGCTAAAAATGAATGTTTACAGTTTTCCCCCTTGTTTCAGAAAAAGCTTAAGAACTTCTGAAAATTCCTTCTCTCATATGAATGTTTTTGGAGCCTCTAACAGTTTGGTCTGGTAGAAAACACTGGGAAATAAAATGTACTAACTACCTAGCAGGTTAACATAAATGGAAAAACGCTGAAAAGAAGTCATTATGGTTAATTTGAACCCTTGTTAGTAACTGTAATTTTATATATATTTTATACACGAGTTATTTTAAGCTTGTATAGTTGTTGTTGATTTCTATGATGGAACTGAACATACTTCTGAAGTCCAAGAATCACTGAAAGCTGGAAGAAGGCTGATAACTTCTGCCTAAATTTTACCATACATAAGCCCCTTGGGTTCACCTGACAGATCTGCAGTTTAACTCCACAAGCAAACCCTATAGCAGCAACCATGCTGTTTCGGTAGGTGTAGCACAAAGATCAGAAAAAGCCAGTTTGACACAAACTGAAGAGCCATACGGTTGATCTACAAATAATAACCCACAAAGGAAAAAAAAAATCTATTATAGGCTAACAAAGTAATATTGCTTTACACAAGCCACTTCACTTACAACCTCTGCTACATCTTTTTTGGGCCAAGTGGGCCAAGAACATAGCTATGAGATATATATAATTTAATGAGAACCACTATTTCTATCAAAATCCCTCCTTCAAATCCTTTATATTCCTGTGATCAAAAAAAGTTTTTACTCTAAAAAGACTATGTAATTAATACAAAAGCTGATTCCTTTTCAAAGTTCTTAGAGTTCTAAGCTAATCAAATTCTAGTGATTATATGCAGAATCATCACATTAAAAAGTCCATAGTACTTAAAATGTGATAGCTTAAGGGCCATCAATATGCATATTGTACAGATTCACCACTTTTTCAGAGACGAAATAAAAATAAAAATAGTCACTCTGAAATGACACATGTTCAATCTGATTTCTCAGTTTTTAAAATTATTTTTGATTCAACAATTCTTTACTTGACATATTCATAATTTAGATGAAATAGCCACAGAAAATTACAGGCCATTACTTTGTTCAACAGAAAGCCAGAAAATTAAAGAGGCCAACTTAAATACACAATGTAGGCTTTTAATGTGGCCAAAGTCATTCTGACGGCAATAACAGACACAGGCCCCACCTCAAAACGGGGAAAACAGTCTGCTTCACACAGGATAAACAAGTTGCATCAATCTATAGAAAATATAATTTAAAAAACTCATCACATCATTAGGATACATACATGTGAAAAAGCATGTGACTATTTTAAACAGCTTTATTAAGATATGTATTAAGATATATGTACTTATTATAATGTATATATTAAGACATAATTGATATATAACTCACCCAGGTAAAGTATACCACTTGATGTTTTATAAAGTATATTCACAGATATATACAACCATTACCATTAGAACATTTTTACCACCTAAAAAGGAGCCCTGTATACCCTTTAGCTATCACTCTTCCAATCATTAGATGTGAATATTTAAGTATCAACATTAAAGTTTCAATATCCAGGACACAGTGAGCATACTTGGTTTTAAGTATTAATGCCCTAAATTTGTTGTCCTTTTCTTAAAAGTAATTTTTAGTATTCAGTCTAAATTTGTTCCTTAAACCTCCACAATCACAATTTTATCCATTCTTCAGGTAATTTCTGTTTGTGAAAAAGGGTATCAAGGCAATCAACTCTTAAGTACATTCCCTCGACAAACAAAAATACATAAAAACAAAGCCTACAAACACATTTTAAAATGTGTCTATCCAATACTATCTACATAATAAGTAATCATCCTTATTCTATGGCACGTGCCTTTCTTGGGTTTAGAAAAGTAGAAACGGGCTCCAAGTCCAACTGTGCCAAAATTAACAGGGCCTTAAAGAATGTAAGACACTCTTTTCTTCCACCCACATTAAATATACACCCCAAAAACTTGATTTACCGGATTTTCGGCTGCCAACGAAAGTAGACTAGCTCAGTGGCTGACATTTCCTTTTGGCAGTCATTAGTCCTTAATGTGTCGCTGTCTAGAGGCTAAAGGCAATAGTTTCATTCCTTTCTGCTTTAGTAGATCATTTTTTGGGGCCTGAGGAAATATATCAAAGGCTAAAACCACCTTACAAGAATGCTGTCAATCAAAGATGTTATAATATAAAAGTAATATGATTAAAAATCCTCTCTCCATAAGCCCTTTATCACTAGAATTGGAATAGTAACTTTCTACATTGGTGCAAATTAAAGGGGAAAAAGCAAACATTTCCCAACACCTCTAACTGTCAGCGAGCCACCCACTAACAGGAGAAAAGAGGACTGCTTCTAGCAAATCTTCCTTGTGAAATGGTACCTTAAGGGTTCTTCGTTCCCATCAAGCCAGGTTTGCCATCCCCTGTACAATAATTAATTGCTGATTCTATATCTATTACTGTTGTTTCTCCCTTCACCCACTCTTCAATGCCAACCGTGTCTTTCTGTATTTGAATACCCTATTTGGTATAGTCTTAGACTTGCTCCAGTGTTTTATAATAAAATAATTTCATTTGTGCTTTTTTAAAAAACTTTATTGCACCAGCATTATCTCTTCTAAGCCAGATTGCCTCATTCTGGTTTTTGCCCACAAAAAGAGTGCTAAAAAAAAAAAAAAAAAAAAAGAGGGGGGAACGCAACAGTACAAAGAATGTTTATATTCAAGCACCGTGTTCCCTAGCTAGAGGCCATGTATTTTCATAATCAACAGTGAAAGCAAGGAAATCTGAAACCATTATGGCCAACAAAATACTGTTAAAGCCACCTAAAATTGTGCTGAGGCAACTTCTTAATCAGTAGGAAGTCTATAGGAGATAAGTCATGTGATGGGGGGTGGGGGGGCAGGCCTGGCTAATTACTGTCATTTATTATATTCTGTTCAAAGTTTAGTGAACAACAAAGGCAACATCACTACTAAATTATACAACAGTCAAGTATAGATAAACAAAAATTTCTTACTACACATGATAGAGCTTTAAAACTATGATTCAGGGCAGGGCAATGGCTGTGATAATGCTTGAGACAGTAGACTACAGAACGCCTAGATGATTAAGTAACAACCATTTCTGACCTTCTAAAAAAAGTGCTTGCTAACAATTTAGCCTAGAACACTGCATCATTCAATGACTACACTAGTTACACTCCTTTTAAAGAATCAAGGAACTCAAATCAAATACAGTGACAAAGGGTTTACTTCAAGGACAAATGCACAAGAAACCAAGCACAGCTGGGCAACGGGCCTCAGAAGCAATACAGGAAGCCTAGGATCCTCCTCCTAACTGGCTGCACCACTCTCCAGTCTCAAATGCCTGACCCAACGTTACCCTCCATGGGGCCTAACTAATTCACAGCTGCTGCCCACCCACAAATTCATTTTGCCATGACCCCTCAAGACCTTGACTCTACTTAATGGCATAAGTTCTTACTTCAGTTTTCATTTACTAACTGCATCGTTTTCTCATTAATTTTTCCATACAAATTCCCAAGAGAATTAATTAACCTAAGAACTGGGGACTGAGAAGGGGGCTGGATAGAATAAAGCAAGCTCTTTTAGACTCTGCAAGACCAACAAATGCCTTCAGAAAGGCTGTGCCGCTGTTGCTGCTAAATCACTTCAATCGTGTCCGACTCTGTGCGACCCCATAGACGGCAGCCCACCAGGCTCCCCGTCCCTGGGATTCTCCAGGCAAGAACACTGGAGTGGGTTGCCATTTCCTTCTCCAATGCATACATGAAAGTGAAAAGTGAAAGTGAAGTTGCTCAGTCATGTCTGACTCCTAGTGACCCCATGGACTGCAGCCCACCAGGCCCCTCCATCCATGGGATTTTCCAGGCCAGAGTACTGGAATGTGGTGCCATTGCCTTCTCCATAGAAAGGCTGTAAGACATGGCAAAGACTGTGCCCTTAAATATCTAATATGCCGGCATCTACTCAAATAACCATAATAATAAGATATGCCTTTTAACTTTTATTATGGGATTTTTTCAAACATCCAAAAAGATTAAGACTAGTAAAAAGAACTTCCTTATGCAGTATTACCAGCCATCAACTTTCTGCTTTCTTGTTTATAATAGTTTTGTTAGTTTTGGGGTAGGGTATTTTAAAACAAATCTACAACATCATGTTATTTCATAAGGCATTCATCATAAACCTATGTTCATCTCTGGATGGTCAAATCTTGAGGGTTAAAAGAACTGTCATTTGTCCAAAACCTCAAATTGCAAATATACAGTTACTGGCCTTTATCATCAAAACCCTAAAACTAATAAAACTTTTTTATTTTTCTGGCTATACCTCATGGGTGGGCAGAGAAGGCAATGGCAACCCACTCCAGTACTCTTGCCTGGAAAATCCCATGAACGGAGGAGCCTGGTAGGCTACAATGGGGTCACGAAGAGTTGGACATGACTGAGCAACTTCACTTCACTTTCACTTTTCACTTTCATGCATTGGGGAAGGAAATGGCAACCCACTCCAGTGTTCTTGCCCGGAGAATCCCAGGGACAGGGGAGTCTGGTGGGCTGCTGTCTATGGGGTTGGCACAGAGTCGGACACGACTGAAGTACTTTAGCAGCAGCAGCAGCATGGGTGGGATCTTAGTTCCCTAACCAGGGATCGTGGTAGGGCAGAGTCCTAACCACTGGACCACCAGAGAATTCCCAAACTACTGTAATTCTTGATTCAGAGTGGTTTTAAGAAAATAATTAACTTTGCACTGGCAGGGAAAACCAAGTCAAAAAAAAAAAAAAGTTTGATTCGTGCTCTGGAGTTTGCCAAAATGAAAGCTCTACAGATAGCAAATAAGAGCTAGTCAATGGAATCCGTTTTAACAAACACTATGATTAGAATTCCACTTTTAAATGGAAGTTTTTGGTAAATGCTACAAAGTTCAATATTGCTTTGAAACATAAAAATTCAACAAATGTCTTACTAATGATTTGAAGTCCACTTCCTAAATTAAGACATTTTGGTAGCCTAAGATAAACCATGTTTGAAAAGGTTTAAGGAGACAAGGGATTCCTTTATCACCAAAAAAGTGACTCAGTAAGAGTACCTATAAATGACCAACTTTAAAAAAACTATTTTCCAGTATTTTCACCAATACAGAATCTTAAAGGCAACATAAACACATACATCTATTTCCCAGAAACAAGTGCATTTATTGTCAGGAGCTTTAAAAATTATAGTTGGGTACACTGATCAAACATCTAGAATTTTTCTTATAAAATATTTCAGGTTATGCAATGTTCATATAGAAACAAGGGCAAGTCAAAACACAGATCTTTTTATTCCTAGAGGATGAGTTTATGTGAGTTTACAAAACCAATAATTCTCCTTCAAAGCAGGGAGAAGTAATTCAGGATAAGTAAGTTCTGGAGTTAAATTTAAAGAACAATTAGCAAGGAAGCCTTGAAGTAAGATGCCACACTGCATCTATAGGTACAAACTGCAAATTATAAAACCCGGAGTTAGAATATCTGCAACTGGAGTAAAACCAGGAGGTCAATCACTTCACTCCACCTGAAAATAATACTTGTAAGACAATTTACTGACTAGTTATTATTTTAGCATAAAGCAACTCAAGGGAAATATCTTCTTTATGGTACATTTCCAAATTACACCATTATGAAAAGGTCTTATGCTGTTTTCAGAGAATGACCAAACAAAATCCATTCTTAGCAGTCTCTGGTTCTAAATACTGAATATTCCACTTTAAAATAAGTAAATTATCAGCTGTCAAGTACTTATTTAGCAGTCATCTGATGTGAACACAGATTCAACATAAAAAATAAAAGGGACATCCAGAGAAGAAAAACATCACATTCCACTGATTTTTGTGATGAAGAAATACAAAAACCAAAGTAACTTTCAAGAGAGCAGGCATGAAATCACAGAAAGAAATTTCCTGGCAGCCAGGGCTACATCTCTCTCTGGCAAGGACAGTCTGGAAACTCAATGAGTTCTTTTTAACTAACTACCTTAGGTCCTCTAAAACACCCAATTTAAATTAAAAAAAAAATTTTTAAGATCATTGGACAGAAAATATTAGGGTAGAAAGTTATGATTGATAAGCTTTTAATTTAACATTTTGTCCTATATGGGTATTCTAGACAAACAGGCTTATTTTATTAAAAAAAAAATTGCCTAATTTGCTACATTTAAACAATGAAATTATTTTTAATGAATCGATTTATTCTCAACATGACAACTTTGCCAAAAGTAAAAAGAATAGATGAGGAAGGAGGAACTGTATTATTAATTTTCCAAAACAATACCAATTTACACACATACACAGCATTTTCTAGTTTTATGCTCACGTCAAACATGGCATCCCTTTTCCTTTCCACACTCAAATGAGGTGGGGTGGGAATAAGATCCTCTGTCAGCTAAGATTAGATGCTTGAACTACAAGATCATGCAGACTGAGGGTGGAGACTGCTGTTTTGGCTCTCTGCTATAGACAGAGCAAGAAACCAAGATATCACGCAGAGCCAAGAAGACAGGACAGCAGCTTCAGTCACTGACGACCCAGATCCCTGTTCACCTTGTTCCAGGCTACAGTTCATTTAATGCTCTTTTCTCTCAAGGCGTTTTGATATTTTGCATTGCCACCATCAGTTTTCCCATCTTCTTCATTTTGCTTGTTCTTGAGTGGTTCTCTGTGCCTTCTAACAAAGTCAGGCAGAAGGGCAGCTATTAATGGCTGTCTCACAGCTGAGAAAACAGCTATCGGGGAGGCTCCTGGATCAAGCTTTAATGATACCTATTCGATGTAAGCATTATTACCTACCATCCTCGGCATTACATACGAAAGGGACCACCAAAAATAGCTCTGGACTAAAAATCAGAAGTCTCAATTCTAATCTTAACTACTCTTACCTGGGTATGATCAGGGCCAAGTTACCTCCAGGTTTTAGGCTGTTTTGAAAATAGGTGATTGGTTTTAGTTCTGATTAAGATGGGGTAAACACATTCTACCCTGTCTATCCCAATGAATGCAACTAAAAACCCTGGAGAGAATACAGAGAAGCAATCTTGAGAACTGAAATGAAAAAGGGCCAAAGTCACAATTATAGTTGGCAGACAGGGCTCTATCTGTCTCAGTAACTATCAGAACAAGCAGACTCTAAATAAACAAATAAACAAACAATCAAGGTACAGAAGTACTAAACCAACTGAATCAGTCAATGTCATCAACCTGAATCTAATTAGCATATATATTAAAAGAACACTCCAATCAACAATAGCAAAAAAAAAAAAACCCCATAGTCAAGTACAGATAGAACATCACAAAGGTAGCACTACTGGGTCATAAAACAAATCTCAATAAGTAATTAAAAATACTAAAGTCACGCAAAATATGTTCTCTGACCATACTGAATTTGAATTAAGCTAGGAATTAGTAAAGGCTTCCTAAGCGGCACAGAGGTAAAGAATCCGCCTGTCAACGTGGAAGATAAGGATTCGATCCCTGGGTCGGGAAGATCCCCTAGAGTAGGAAATGGCAACCCACCCAACAGAGGAGAATAGTGGGCTACAGTCCACGGGGTCACAAAAAGTCAGACACGACTGTGCACACACATACACAAGAAATCAGTAACAGAAATAGAACAAGAAAATACTTGGAAACTAAACATAATGTACTTCCAAATAATCCACTGGTCAAAGAATAAAACTCAAGGAAAATTTTTAAACATTTTAAACTAAACAAAAATGAAATATGAAGACAAAGCGGGGCTTATATGGAAATCTGCCCTAAATCTTAACACTAAAAAAGAGAAAAGGTCTCAAGTCAATAACCTAATTTCCTACCTCAAGGAACTAGAAAAAGAACAAAATAAACCTAAAGGAAACAGAAGAAACAATGAAGAACAGAAATCAGTGAAATTAAAAATAACGGAGGAAAAACACACACACAATGAAACCATAAAAAGCTGGTTCTTTCAAAAGATAAATAGAATTGATAAACCTACAGCAAGACTGGCAAAGAAAATGGAGAGTCGAGACACAAATTACCTACACTAGAAATGAATTACAGAATATGGCTATAGATGTAGGAAACGAGTTGCCAGTCCAGGTTCGATGCATGATGCTGGATGCTTGGGGCTGGTGCACTGGGACGGCCCAGACGGATGGTATGGGGAGGGAGGAGGGAGGAGGGTTCGGGATGGGGAACACATGTATACCTGTGGCGGATTCATTTTGATATTTGGCAAAACTAATACAATTATGTAAAGTTTAAAAATAAAATAAAATTGGAAGAATAAAAAAATAAAAATAAAAATAAATAAAATTAAAAAAAAAAAAAAGAATATGGCTATAGACTCCCCACAAACACTGAAGGGATAATAAAAGACTGCTACAAACAAGTTTCTCATATAAAACTTGATTAAATGGATAAAATTCCTTAAAAGCCACTAACTTTAAGAATTTATCTAAGAAGAAATATATACCCTAAATAATATAAGATTATATAATAATTGGATTATATAATAATTATATACTTATATAATAATTGGATTATATAATAATCCAATAAGAAAAACTGAGTTTGTATTTTAAAACCTTCAAAAAATTAGTTGGCTGGACTAGATTTAAAGCTTGGCAAACTTCTGTAAAGGGCCAGATAGCAAATATTGTGGGCTTTTAGGCCCATTCCATCTCTGTCACAACAACTTAACTATGTCACTGCAGTGGAAAAGCAGCCATGGACTATAAGTAAACAAATGAGCGTGGCTATGTTCCAATGAAGTTTACAAAAATAGATGGCAGGCAAGACTTTACCTGATAAGTTTGTCAACCCTACACTATGATAACTAATGTTACTTTCAAATTCTAAAATTTATAATTCTATACTGGGGAGGCCTTACAAATAGCTCTGAAAAGAAGAGAAGCGAAAAGCAAAGGAGAAAAGGAAATATATAAACATCTGAATGCAGAGTTCCAAAGAATAGCAAGAAGAGATAAGAAAGCCTTCCTCAGCAATCAATGCAAAGAAATAGAGGAAAACAACAGAATGGGAAAGACTAGGGATCTCTTCAAGAAAATCAGAGATACCAAAGGAACATTTCATGCAAAGATGGGCTCGATAAAGGACAGAACTGGTATGGACCTAACAGAAGCAGAAGATATTAAGAAGAGGTGGCAAGAATACGCAGAAGAACTGTACAAAAAAGATCTTCACGACCCAGATAATCATGATGGTGTGATCACTGACCTAGAGTCAGACATCTTGGATTGTGAAGTCAAGTGGGCCTTAGAAAGCATCACTACGAACAAAGCTAGTGGAGGTGATGGAATTCCAGTTGAGCTATTCCAGATCCTGAAAGATGATGCTGTGAAAGTGCTGCACTCAATATGCCAGCAAATTTGGAAAACTCAGCAGTGGCCACAGGACTGGAAAAGGTCAGTTTTCATTCCAATCCCAAAGAAAGGCAATGCCAAAGAATGCTCAAACTATGGCACAATTGCACTCATCTCACACGCTAGTAAAGTAATGCTCAAAATTCTCCAAGCCAGGCTTCAGCAATACGTGAACCGCGAACCTCCAGGTGTTCAAGCTGGTTTTAGAAAAGGCAGAGGAATCAGAGATCAAATTGCCAACATCTGCTGGATCATGGAAAAAGCAAGAGAGTTCCAGAAAAACATCTATTTCTGTTTTATTGACTATGCCAAAGCCTTTGACTGTGTGGATCACAATAAACTGTGGAAAATTCTGAAAGAGATGGGAATACCAGACCACCTGACCTGCCTCTTGAGAAATTTGTATGCAGGTCAGGAAGCAACTGTCAGAACTGGACATGGAACAACAGACTGGTTCCAAATAGGAAAAGGAGTACGTCAAGGCTGTACATTGTCACCCTGCTTATATAACTTACATGCAGAGTACATCATGAGAAACGCTGGACTGGAAGAAGCACAAGCTGGAATCAAGATTGCTGAGAGAAATAACAATAATCTCAGATATGCAGATGACACCACCCTTATGGCAGAAAGTGAAGAGGAACTCAAAAGCCTCTTGATGAAAGTGAAAGAGGAGAGTGAAAAAGTTGGCTTAAAGCTCAATATTCAGAAAACGAAGATCATGGCATCTGGTCCCATCACTTCATGGGAAATAGATGGGGAAACAGTGTCAGACTTTATTTTTCTGGGCTCCAAAATCACTGCAGATGGTGACTGCAGCCATGAAATTAAAAGATGCTTACTCCTTGGAAGGAAAGTTATGACCAACCTAGATAGCATATTCAAAAGCAGAGACATTACTTTGCCAACAAAGGTTCGTCTAGTCAAGGCTATGGTTTTTCCTGTGGTCATGTATGGATGTGAGAGTTGGACTGTGAAGAAGGCTGAGCACCGAAGAATTGATGCTTTTGAACTGTGGTGTTGGAGAAGACTCTTGAGAGTCCCTTGGACTGCAAGGAGATCCAACCAGTCCATTCTGGAGATCAGCCCTGGGATTTCTTTGGAAGGAATGATGCTAAAGCTGAAATTCCAGTACTTTGGCTACCTCACGTGAAGAGTTGACTCACTGGAAAAGACTCTGATGCTGGGAGGGATTGGGGGCAAGAGGTGAAGGGGATGACAGAGGATGAGATGGCTGGATGGCATCACTGACTCTATGGACGTGAGTCTCAGTGAACTCCGGGAGCTGGTTATGTACAGGGAGGCCTGGTGTGCTGCGATTCATGGGGTCGCAAAGAGTCGGACACAACTGAGCGACTGATCTGATCTGATCTGATACTTTCAAGGTCAAATATCACTGATAAATAGTTGAAGAAAAAGGATAATGCAAACCCTATCACAGAGATAACTGACTCCCCGCCCCCCCCCACCCCGCCCAAAATGTGATGGGTTTATTTTACTCTGATGCAAAACCAAAGATTTCTACAGAGATCAATATATTACCAGATCATGAAAAAGTGGTGTGGGACATGCAGGACATGATGGACAACTAGAGGGTATGGTCAATTCCTTTGTAACATGACACTACACCATCACTGCAGAACACACTGAAAAGAACACTGAGGAACTGAACTGAAATGTGGACGAACATGACAACCTCCAGGCGTGCCTTCAAGCACCTCCCTTAAGGTGGACTCGGTACCTAAGCTTCAGTGTGGGCAGGATTACAGGAGTATTACAATTGTTTGGAAGAATAAAAAGTTCACACTTTCTGAAATTTAAGGTCAAAACATAGTGGGTTCATTTCTCTTCACCTCCAGGAACAAAGCTGATGCTTTATTCAAAACCACATTAAGCTTCTAGTTCAAATCCCAGTCTGACCTTGTGCCCTCCTGCATTGAAGTTCTTTCCATTGATTAGAGCTGACAGGGTCAGTTTCACTCCTGGTCAAAGGGTCTGAGTGTAACCCAGTCCCATCAGGCTGGCATTGTTTACTTTAGCAGAGAGAGTTCTACAGTCCAGCTTGTACTTAGCAGCAATGCCAAGGCAGGTGGTGTTACTGCCGGTTGTCTACGCGAGGTTTATCAACATTTCAATCTTCTCATTCACCTTCTGGTAGATCGACCCCCCAAACTCAGTGCCATCATTCACATGAGTGTGCAGCTGGAAGTCTGCAGCCTTGTAACCCAGGGCACAATTATTCTGTGACAGTTTGGATATGGCTGAGTCAAAACTCATCTGATAGCCAGCAAGCCAACCTTCAAAGGCCAACACGGTCCAGCCACAGATGGTTGGTCCAGAAAAATCTATATCAACATTACTGCCAAAACTGAAACAATTCCATTAATACGAGGCCTTCAATTTCCCACTCTTCTTTCCTGTGTTCAGTACAAATATGGGATCAAAAGTCAGTTTCAACCCTTCAGCCAACTTATTCTCCCAAGTGATTTCTATTTCTGTCTGTTCCACTTCTGGGTGAAGGTCAGTCCAGTTACAGATCCTGTATTTGGTCTCTAGGTTGCCTGATGCTTTCCTTTTATTAGCGTAAGCATGACCAGAAGTAGAAAATTTCACTCCACTACATGACTTGGTTCTCAGATCTATTTTGACCATGCCAAATCCATATCCGTTGTTGAAGACATCTTTGGCAGCCTTTCCTAGATCACAGTAAGTTGGTGTGTTACACGTACCTCTGACCAGAGTGCCTGTTCCCTTCGAAAGGGCACCATTAAAGGTCTTCTTCAGACCAACATTGTTCCTAACTGATTGTTTTGATCAAGACTTGCTACAAGTATATACTGTAGTAAACAAAGTACCCTCCTCCCTCCAACAACTCACTCTCTCAGTCAAACTAGTCCTAAATGAATCATTACCTCAAACAAAAAAAGAATCACATTGTTAAGGTAAAGGCTAAAACTCAATGCATCTGCAGCCTGACACTGGACAGGCTTCTGGGCCTGCTCCATCATCCTAATTTCAAGAGACTGCTCCACTACTGCTCCATTAAGCCAGTGCCATTTTATCTAATATATAAACATGCATCTTTCTGTGTACAAAAGGTTATGATCTTGCCTGTTAAATACTGCAAATCATAATGCCAGAGTGGCATAGCTAGAAGTACCTCAAACCTCTTAGAAAGCAACATAAAATACAACTAGAGACATCTTCCTCAGACTTAAGAAGGTCTTTTAAACCTCTCATCTCACACCACAAGAAAATCATACAATTTTTGACAAATATGCTTTCCAAATTACATAAATATCAAGAGGAAGAAGTCCTACACATGCTTGAATTTTGCACAAATTCAAGAATTTATACCTAAATTCTTCAAATATGCTAGGCAGATCACAGAAAAGCTTACACTGCTGCTGCTGCTGCTAAGTCGCTTCAGTCGTGTCCGATTCTGTGCAACCCCGTAGACGGCAGCCCACCAGGCTCCCCGTCCCTGGGATTCTCCAGGCAAGAACACTGGAGTGGGGTGCCATTTCCTTCTCCAATGCATGAAAGTGAAAAGTGAAAGTGAAGTCGCTCAGTCGTGTCTGACTCTTAGCGACCCCATGGACTGCAGTCCACCAGGCTCCTCCATCCATGGAATTTTCCAGGCAAGAGTATTGAAGTGGGGTGCCACTGCCTTCTCTGAAGCTTACACTAACAAATCAATAAAATCATACAGCTACAGAACTATGGACTAGCAATACAGGGAAGAGTCTACTGCAGGAAACCCAAGGGTTCACACAAAGATGGAAATCGTAGCATATTATATAACAAAACTCAGGCCCTATAGCTGCATATCATAGAACCAACTGAAACATCCATGACATCAAGCAACACCAGAGAGTCTAGCTTTGCAGGATACTCTAAAAGAGCTTTCTTTTCTTGTTCAGCTCACTTCAAGCAGCTATACAAGACCTGGGTTTACCTTATTTACTGTGAAGTATTTCGGTAATAAGTTTCATTTATAGAGCTATACAGTGAAAAACTCCATGATTATTAAAGATGATGGTATAAAGTCATATTTTCTGACTTACAAAGATGCATTATAATAAAAGTAGTAAGTGTTCAGATTTTCAGATCACAGGGATATGAGTTCAAACCGCAGCTATATGATTACACATTTCTGAGCAAGTAACAATTCAATAAGGGTTACTATGGTAGTCAAACAGGTAATAATATATGTCTCTCAGCACAATGACCAGTATATGGTAAGCACTATAATATTACAATAATCCTTAGTTCTGCTACCAAAAAAATAATAAGAACAGATAAATGTGTACATACACACACAGTCCAAATGAAGTCTGGCATGCTAGTACCAAAAATGGTGATATATAATGAACAGAGAACTTCATAATCAGAAATAAAATAACCTATTCTAATTCTGAAAATTAGAAAATGTAGCCACAAAATAACGCAGTAACAAGCTCTTCGCAGAGTCCTTCCAAAGCTTGGAAGCTCTGGCTCTGCTAAAGTGGTTCCAGGAAAGCATTTGCAAAACTGAGAAGAGATCAGCATTTGATTAAGTGCTTCTCTTCACTGCAATAACAATATATCTTTGAGAGCGAACATTAACTGCACCTTATTCATACATTCCATATCTATTATCTTAATCAGATAAAAATTTTATACCTGATATGTTAACATAATCAAACCCCTCAAATACAGGCCCAGTCCAATACAAAAAATGTCTAGCTACTTCATTACTCTTTAAAGGTCCTAAAGTCACTGTCTCCAATGTTTCAGGGCAAGAACAAAGACAAATTTAACCTTAAACAACATCATCCTCACCAGGTCTCAAGCTGTACCAATTTTATTCTGTCTAAAACTAGTTTAAGGTATAAAAAAATACAAGCTATAATAGCTACTATGTAAGTTACTATCCAGACACTGAAGGAAGAAGTTGATGGCTTAACTCTTTAGCTACTCCTCTTAACTGGTTGGCTATCCAGTAGTTGTAACTATCCAAGAGAAATATAAGGCAAGCAAGAAATAAAAACTACATATGTAATCTAAAATTTTCAAGTAGCCATAGATAAAAAGAAACAGGTAAAAAAATAAGTTTAAGAACGAATTTTAACCCAATATATCCCAAACATTATCAATGAGATAAAGGTATTTACAGCTTTTTCAGTGAAGTATGTCTTGGAAATTTGGTGTATAGTTTACACTCACAGCACATCTCAATTTGGATCTGTCACATTTTAAGTGCTCAATAGACACATATGCCTACTGGTTACCACACTGGATGGAACCAAGCTAAAGCTACTCAAGCCCAAGACATGTACTTCTTCTCACCAATTACAAAGTCTAATTCTAGTAACTCAGCACACGACTGAACTGCTAGACAAGACTGCTAAGCTCCCAACCAAGTGGGATTCTGGGAATTCCCTAGTGGTATAATGGTTAGGGCTCTGCCCTTTCATTGCAGAGGTACTAGGTTTGCTCCCTAGTGAGGGAACTAAAATCCCATAAACTGTGCGTGTGGCAAAAAAACAAACAAAACACACCCACATGGAATTCATTTCAAAGACTGAAGTCTTTTATGTTTCAGACATTGTGTGAAGAATTTTCAGACTGGGGGGCAAGAGGGTTTTGGGTGCGGGGGAAGGGTTGTTCACTTGTTTATTGAGGGGAATGTGAGTATGGTAATAGAAACATTTGGTCCTAATAAATTCTACTATTGGGAAAAACTCAAAGCGCATGGCCTAACAAAGGAAGAAAGAACCACATTAAAGATCAGCATATCCCTTAGCAGAAGGAAGAGTGTGAAATAAAGAATTCAGCTGTACCAAGTACAGAGCTCTTCAGAAGGAGGTGTTTCACTGGCACTGAAATATCTTCAGAGAATATTATAACACAGAATTGGGCTCCAAAGTCAACTACACATTTAAGAAACAAATTTGAACATGTTGAACTAGTAGCCGGTTTTAACCTGTTAACCAGGTTAAACCCTGGTTTAACATTTAACACTGTTAAATTTAAAATTGTTAACATTTAACAATTAACATTCAGGTTAATTGTTTTTTCATTTTGTTCATTATTATTTTTATTATGTTAATTGCATAACATAACATTTACCATCTTAGTCAATTTTAAGCATATAGATCACAAGTCTGAAGAACATTTATATTACTGTGTAGCCATCACCACATCCATTTCCAGAACTTTTCATTTTCCCAAACGGAAACTCTGTTCCCATTAAACAGTAACTCAACATTCCCATCTCCCCCAGTGCCTGGCACTCCCACTCTCCTTTCTGTCTCTATGAATTTAACAACTCTTAGGAACCTCATGGAAGTGGGATCATAGAGGATTTGTCCTTTGTGTCTGGCTTATTTCACTCAGCATAATATCCTCCAGGTCCATCCATGCTGATGTCCCATTAACTTAACAGTTTGAACATTCTATGAATATCTTATGACTATGTAGAGAATATTAAGAGGGTTAAAACATTATTTTAAAATTTAGAAAACAATGCATACAAGAAAATGGACAAACTGGAAATACATATACCTAAATGTTAGTAGCCATGGTGGTTCAATCATTTAATGCACATGTGTGACTTTCAATTAGAAAAAATAAACAAAGTGGCAATAACTTTTTTCAAATTCAATTACATTTCAATTTCAATCCATTCACTTTTAAACCCATCCAGGCCGTTTTTCTTTCCCTAGAATCCTCACAGGCAGAATAACCTTAGGTTGATAAAGCAAGAACAAATTAAACTTAACCACAATAACCACATTTCATATCAAGGAAACCTGGGAAGTCATTTATGAAACTACAGACATCCACTGAACAGTCAAAAACCCTCTACTGTCAGGCATCTGAAGTATTTCCATAATGTTAAGTAAGCAGGGGTCAAATGAATTATTTTTAACATCAATGTTTCTTAAAGCTTCAGAATAAGTCAGCAACAGATCTAACATCATCTCTTAACTCTCCAAACTTACAATGCAAGAAGCAGCATTAAGGCTGCTGACCTTCTGGCCCTCGGAGCCTTTAAAAGAGAGTTGGGCCCTCACCTTATAATCATTTACCCTCACAGCTTATTTCAGAGTATCTAATTTTTTTCAAAAATGTCATCTGTATACTGAAAAACTGAAAAATCTACCAGAAGCAGGGGTAAACCACCCATGGCCTCCTCCTCCATAACGCTCTAGAATGTGACCAATAAGAACAAGAATCTTTATTTTTTTCACTAATGTATCCCTAGCACCAAGAATATCCCAAACTGTTCACTTTATCCATTTTTCCCAAGTCAGCATGAGTTCTTATGAAGCAAGCACCTACTGAGTATCTCTTCTAGCATTACACTGGACCCTGAAAGAATATTTTAAAAATAGGCCCATCTTTCAAAAACTTTAAAACCCAGCTGCAGAAATTGCACAGATAAAGGAAATACAATTAAGCAACAATTCAAGGAACAATTGAGTGCTACTTGCTTCAAGTAGCAAGAAATAATATAGAATGGTGTAGTGTGAAATGGCCTTCAGCAAAGAGGTGGGGGTGGCGGGGGGTGGTTGGGAGGGTGGGGACAGAATGTCAGCCTTGAACGAAGAGCAGGTTAGATTTAATCAAGTAGGAAGGGAATTTCAAAAACATAATAAACAATGTCCTACTGAACGCATAAGCTCAGACTGACCTGAGCAGGTAGAACAAACTGGAAATGGAGAAAGTGAATAGAGCCTGGAATAAGACAATGGCAATGGAGACAAAAAAGGACAAATGTAATAAACCATCTTAGCAGTTTCTCCACCTTACCTGTACATTGGCATCTCTTGGGGAACTTTTAAAAATACTGATGCCTGGAACTGAATCTGGTAATTTTGACTTAATTTGGGTACAATCTAGACGTCAGGATTTCTAAAAATTGCCCAAGGATTCTAATTTCCATCCAAGGTTAAGAACCACTGCCCTATCTTATCAACTGTACATTTTGAAAATAAAACTTTATTAAAAAGAATCATTGCCTCAGAGGAAACACCAGTGTAACTTGTTAAGTGGCAACACAGGATGAAGAAGGCAGGCTCAAGAAATTACAACAAAATTTTTGAAGTATGTATCTATAAAAATTATGACATGACTGGGAGAATTCAAGAGGAAAAAATAAAAATACATGAGCCTTTCTGGATTTTTACCACTCCATCAGCAAGTTTTATGTACTAAACCAGTTTTAATTAATCCAAACTGTCCCAATTCTCCATATACCATAATTACTCATCTAATATTTTTCAAAAGAAATAATCAAAACTGAAAGTGAGCCATTTTTTAAAAATCAAGATAAAGCTCAATGCAAAGACTATAAAATAAATACTTGATAAATTGCCTCAGGTTTCCCAGCTAGAAATAAACTCACCCTCCTTCCAATTCCCATGGTATTTTAGTAAAACCTATGATGGCACTCACAAAAAATGTACTGTAGAGATGCTGTACATTTCTGAAGGGAAGGACCAGAGCCTCATTCCTCCTCTTACACAGTGCCCAGCACACTACTCTGCAGATGACACACAGTATAAACTGAGTGACAAGAAGATACTGCCAGGTAAGTTCTGACTGTCACTGGAGGTTTTCGAATGCTTCATGAATAAGTAAACCCTATCCCCAGTTGATTCTGCTTCTTGCAGATCCTTTTACCCTAAGGTTTCTTCAAATGTGCTTCACTGCCCTCCCACTTTATCCTCACTCCAATACTTCTGGACAGGACACAGCCTGATCATTGTTATGTGAGTCAATTCAAGCGAACTATTAAAATATTTTTATCTTCAGGAGAAACATGCTCAGAAAATTTTTTTCTAAAATGTATTTCTGATTCTTGACATAATTCCCTTCAAAAACCCCATCATAATCCTTTAAATTCTGCCCAACATCAATCACTGTTCTAGCTTTCACTTACATAGTAAGATGTTATGTAAGATGGCTGTTATGATCCCCATATCTTCAGCATAAATGAGTATCTCCCACTTTTACTTACATCCATGGCACAAAATAGAAAGTACTATTTAAAAGAATCCAAGAGGTGATTCACAACCAGAGGTGACTAGCCCGAGACCTGACCAAACCTAGGACTGAAGGAATATTTTTTTAGACTGGTTAGGAAGCTCTGGTATGGAGCAACGAGAACAGATTTATCACATACTCTCCCCTACAAAGGCTGTTTTTAAAGTTGCTTCCCAATCATAACTATTAGACACTTTCACATCACTTCAGCACTGCACATGATAGCGGGAACTGATTCACATACATGCCTTAAGGCCTTTGTTTCCCTCTTTAAGACTCCAGTATCGTGAGTTAGTCTTCAAATTATTCATTTTTTACATTTTCTGATTTCCAGGCTTACGTATGGGTTTTTAAATGTGTCCCACATTTTCACTGTTGACTTATCAACTGCTTTTTCCATCTGATTTAACTAAGCCTCTAATCTCATTTTTCTGAGGTAGACTGCGTACGATCAAAACATGGCAATGGCTTAAAAAAATTCAATATGCTTGACTAATTTCGCAATATGGTAGAAACAAGATAAACATTCATTTTCACCCCAGGAATTCCATCATGACCCACCATTATATGTTCACTTATGTAAGAATATAAATGAACAAACAAGATGTATGGCAAATGAACATACGAGAAAGTACCAAAGATCTTCTCCTGAAAACTATTAAGTAGACAAAAATCACTAGTTAGAAATAATTTGCATTGTCCTTCTTCCCTTTAAAATGATTCTCTATAATTTTTATTTAATTTATTCCTTCTTTGCCACAGTAAAATATTGGGTACAAGATCTAAACTATAGTAACCCTAAACCAGCATTAAATAATTGAAATGGAAAAGTATTAAGGAAGTAAAAAAGACATTACTGATAGAGAAAACAAGTACAGTATCTTCCACAGCAAAAAAAAAAAAAAGTGTTAAATTTCACAGTATTGGTTTTTAAACACAAATCTTAAAGTTCAAAAACACTACTCACTTCACCTAACACAACAGTTCAGTTCAGTTGCTCAGTCATGTCCTACTTTGCTCTACTTGGCAAAAACCTAGTCTTATCACATTGTATACAGTTCATTCAAGAAACTTCATCTGTTATAAATATTTTCAATATTCCCTTTTGCTCAAAATTATATGGTCACCTAGATGTGGTAAAAGAATTTCAGGGGTGTTGAAGGTTACTATCCATGTAGACACATGCTGAAATATGTAGACAAAGGTGAAGAAATACAATTTCTGCAAGTTACTTTCAAATGTTGCATAGAAAAAAGGGGTGTATATACACACATACACACACACACAACATATATTTATACACACAAACATATTTATCTGTTAATTGGTGAATCTAGATAAAGGGTTTACTGTATGATTTCTATAAGCTTATAATTTTTCACACTAAAAAGTTGAGGAGAAAGGGGACACACAGTAAGCTATCTATCCATTCCCTTAAAAATTTTACTCCACCCAAAAATCAATAAGCTAAAAACACATTTGACACTTACAGTTAAAATACCTCAGACCCAACACTTACTACAGAAAACTCTTGTTACTTCAAAGAAAGTTTTGAAAAACACCTCAGAACCAACACCTGTCAGAGAAAATTCCTCTTACTCACATTGCCCATGTACTCCGAGAGTAGGTCCTGCAAGGCCTGGCGGACAGCATTACACTCTGCCACGATTCTCTCACGCCGGTCATCACGTGTGCAGGACGAATCAGCCATCAGGGCAGCCCCACTAATGATGCTTTCCAAGCGCTCCTCCAGGGAAGGCCTAAAGCGCTCCTCGCTGAAGCTCAAGGGGTCCACAATGATTTGTTTCTGCAAAGGAAGCGTTAGTGACTATTAGTGTCATCTCTATTTCCTCCAGTATTCAAGAAGGTGAGGAAAATGCTGTTTAGAAACACCAACATATAACACAAAAAATTTCAATGCCTGAAACAAAGTTATACTTGTTAACTTTATACATTATACAGATAAGGGGCATTCCACACA
Organism: Bos javanicus; assembly: GCF_032452875.1. Lineage (NCBI taxonomy): Eukaryota > Metazoa > Chordata > Mammalia > Artiodactyla > Bovidae > Bos > Bos javanicus. The sequence continues at coordinate 49,675,960 of NC_083874.1, read as the reverse complement.
AGTTGGCTAATGGTGGATTACTTCTTAAAAAAGGCACTGGAAGCAATACTTTCAAGCTGAAGGGGTCTGAATAAGGTATGATATCTCAAATGCAAACAGAAATATGTCAGCATAAAAATTATGTTCATGCAACTTAATATGAATATCTAAAGGTCTAGTAAGTTACCAAATGAGAATTACAAGAAAAATAAACATCAGCATTTTTTCTATGTACAGAGTGTAAAACTGTCACATGATAGTAACAGAACTGTTTCATCACACAAAAAAAATAAAAACAAAACACTGACTTTTGTCTTCAAGGTTTCAGAAAAGTCATTTATAATCAGTTTCAACTGTCCTCACCTTATACATTTCAAAGTTTATAAATGATTCAGTCTCAAATTTATTCTGCTAATTCCAAATTAAGAAACTTTATTACCTCAAAGACCTTCAGGTAATTCTGTAAGAGATGACAGTAATCTGTCCCAAAAAAGCCACTCTCTAAGATACAATTACCCCCAAAAGAATAAATCCTTCCTCTGTCTCCCCTTTACTCCCCCGACTCCACTCAAATAGAGATTTACCACTGATGAATAAAGTCTGGTCACAAGTAAGCTATAGGTACAAGGTCTAACATCAACAGTCGCAGGACAGGATCTACTGGCCTTCCATAGACTTTCCACTTGATATAATTCATCCTCACACCAGTAAATGTCTGTACAAATATTTTGCCTTTATTTTTCTTTATAGGGACTATGTTCTTATTGATTTCAATTTAAATGCCAAGTTTTTTTCCCCTGTAAAAAAAGCCTGCCCTTTTCCAATAAGTATACATTTCTTCTTTCTTTTCCAAAAAATCATCTATTTTAAAACTGAACATATGATTCCTTCAGTTTATTATTAACCTACATTATAGCTGATCTTTTTTCTTACCAGACTAAGTTACTGCAGTTATTTCTCTGGTCAAAACTGAATACACAATGCCTTCTTCACAATGACCAATAGGAAGGAGGAAGGAATGGTCACAGGATTTTAACAGTCACAGAACTTCAACAGACCTATAAACATTTAGTCCAACCCCCTCATTTTATGAATGAAGTTTCATTGTACCCTGAAGAGGTTAAATGACCTCTAATAGATACTACTCAACTTAGGGCAAAATGTAACCCTTATTGCCTTGAATGAGGCCAGTAGCTAATACTGTCAAATTTGAAAGGGAAAAACAACAGTGCCAGTTAATTGTAAGATATATCTTAAGAATTTGCTGTAAGTTCATTTAATGTTTAAGGCTCCAGGGTAAAAATTCAGTTCTAACATCATAGACTTTTGGCGTAACACTGTCTTTACCCAAGCCAAAGTACAGAGGTGAGACAAAGGAAAAAAATATCAACAACTGTTAAAATGCACTCTATTATATTTATTCTATACTTCAAAGCATTCCTACTTATGAAAGGATGCTTGTCACCTGGAAGGTAATTTTCTCTTAATGCTAATTTTTTAAAAAAAATTAACAGCTGGGTTCAAAACAAACAAAAAACTTAAAGAAATCTTGAACTGCTGCCATCTACTGGAAGCCATGAGGCATTGTGGGTAGAAATTTAAAACCATAAAATACATCCCCCCAAATTACGATTAGAGTTGACACATAGGATAGTGTGTGCACAGAATATATACACAGAACATATCTGGGACATCATTTATAAAAGGTGATTATATGGCCTTATGCTAACAAAGTATTTTAATCCTAAATTTGCTCCTACTTGATTAAATTTTGTCTTTATTACAATTTAGTTATTGAGAAGTGTGTCTAGGCAAATAAGATTAAGATGACAGCACTTTTGCTGTAGTCGTTTATGATGTGTCTATAACTCTCACTAGACTGTGAGTACCTGGAGCACACAGCCTAAGTGCACTTTGCCTCTGTATTTTCCATAGGTTCACATCTCCCAGAAGGTTAAAATCTTGGTTGAAATGAATTGAATTCATATCTCAAGAATGACCTCTTAGGAAACACAACATTAAAAAAATTCAGAAGTTTAACTAAAACTAAAAAAGAAAAGAGAAGGGACGGTGAAAAGGGACAGGAGGGGAGGGGGAAGAAAAGATAAATGCTTTAGGTCAAGATCAAGTTGAATGATGGTTCATAAAATTTCTTTCAACTTACACTGCGAATCTAAGTCGAAACTGAGCTATCATGAGAAACCTTAATCACATTTCCCCACAAATCTGTTAATTTTGAGGGATCATCAAAAGCCTGAAGTCTCCTCCCAAGTATAACTTACATCAAAGTTGTTGAGGGCATATGCCAGTTCTCCTCCTCCTGCACCCGGGTGCTGAGAGGCATCATCTGATGCAGTGGCCTGGGCTGCATTAGAAATTCCTGTGACTGCCTGTTGCAGCTGCTTGTATATCAGGTCTCTGTTGGCCTTGTAGGCTGCAACGTCAGGGTGCTGTAGGCATGCCTGGGATGCAGTATAGAGGATTGGAACGTTTTTCTGCAGGATTCCTCTGGCTGCAGCCATCTGATCACGATGGCCCACATCTTTCAGTTCCTACAAAAGTAAAACAAGAATATGGGTTCTACTCATAAAAATTTGTCAGTGAATTCTAAAAAGTTAGAATTTCTGCTAATTAGATGTTATTTTCATTAACAGTTTGGCTTGAAAGTTCATCACAAAGGACACAGTATGGCTTAGTAGCTGAGAGTTCAAACTTTCCCGAAACACAAAGACCTGAATTTGAATCCCCAGCTCTGGTTTTTACTATTATGATCCTATTTAAACTCTCCATACTCACTTTCTCCTTCTGTAAAATAGGAGCAATATTTTGCTCTCTTACAAATGCCTTGAGGATTAAATGGAACAACGCATGTAAGGCATCTAGAAGAGCACTAATAAAAAACAAAACCATGAAAACTAACATCTTGATTACAACCTTATTAAGATGGATATACCTATTTCAACTAAAATACAAAAGATAAAGAGACATTTAAACAGAGCAAAATTTATTATGAGGACTTCTTATTAAGTTATAGAAGTTCATTGAGAGAGTTTTGTCAAAATTGGGATGAGATACCACAGATATCTCAAAACCACAAACTACTCAAACCAGCCAGGTGAGGATGTGGAAGCCTGTTCTTCCAAGTACAGAACATCTCGTTTCCCCTTTCTCATCCCAAAGACCACCGTAGGACCCAGATTATTAGGGCATAAAGCTGAAGTCCATGGGCTCCATGACTTTAACCCAAAAGGTTTGTATTAATATTTCACTATAATACTCTATAGACATGCAATCTTAGGTGAACTGTCCTTTCTCAATTTCCTCTATCCCATAATTATAATCCACAGTTAAAATGATTTGAGGTTCCTAACATGGTTTCAACTACCAGCATTTGCTTGGTAAATCTGGGTGAATATGCTAAGTGACACCAACAATAAACAAGATGGGAAGGGAGTACTTCTGGTATTCCTATGTTACTGCAATTACTCAGAAAAAACTAAGTCTTCAGTAAATGTGGATTTGCTACCACAGAAGAAAAATGTAAGTGATAACCATAACTGACCACCAACTGTTTCAACTCTATTTTATGTGTGACCCTAGAATTTAAACATTAATGTCATCAACTGAGTCCTAGAGTATAATTTAAATGTTTTTAAAGTAACTACAACACGTGCAAACAGTAAGAGAAAACTGACTTAGAAAGGCCAAAGTCAATTACTCAATTTAAAGTCTGACTTAACTGTTTATGGGTCATCTTTCTAAATGAGTTCCTAATTAAGCATTAGAGACACCACACTGGCTTTTTTCTGAAACTTCATCTATGTTTTAGGTTTGCATCTTTATTGAAACTTTGTACAATATGACAGCTTACTTTTCCTGCTAGAATTCTTTTCTCATTTGGAATTTGAATTTGCAAGTAATAGCTCATAGCACTTCAAATGCCCTGTAGCACAGTACATTAGGCTAAATATTTAGAAACAGGACCCCTTGGATTTTGATTATCAGTGATCATTTCAAGACTCAAGCTATCACAGGGGGTTGAGGCTCACCATTATGCTTAAACAGCTGGTGCACATGTCCTGTGTGGCATTTCCTTAATGTCTTCCCTCACTACAACCTCAGGGACTTTTACGCTTTCTAAGAAGGCATTTGCCTTTATAATATCCTCTATTTCATAAAAACACTTTGCAATCAACTTTGTGGATACTTCCTAAGTATCCACAGCCTAAATCAGCATAGTCTGTTGCAAAGGTTAAGCAGACACTTGTAGTCACCCAAAGCTACAATAGGTACCACAATTCCTGTTCAACACATAATTTTTCTAGAGCCACTTCCTGGCCTGATATGATAAACTCCTACCTTCCCAAAGACTACATGAGGTTCAATAGTCAAAAAGGACACCATGGACTTAGAGGATGATCATTTTAAGACTCAAACTACGACAAAGGGCTAGGGCTCACCATTATATGAAAGCCGCTGGTGCACACGTGCTGTGTGGCATTGTCTAAAGATCTTGCCCTCACGACAATGTATCTTTGACAGACTTCTTTTTACAAGTAAGGAGGATGCATTTGAATCTATGATGAAAATGACAGCTACCATCATTTGTCCTAACTGCTAAAGTGTTCTATCTTCTCTCTTTTTAGAAGTGCTTCTGCCATAGCATAAAGAACTAGATTTTAAGTAAAGATAGGAAAACAGACACTATCACAAGGCAGCACTATTTATTATAATAAGAAAAATGATCAATCATAAGAATTCTTTTCAAAATATACAGTGCTAGGACTTCCCTGGTGGCCCAGTGGCTGAGACTCCATGATCCCAATTCAGGTCTGATCCCTGGTCAGAGAACTAGATCCCACATGCTGCAATTAAAATCCAATGCAGCCAAAAATAAGATACACGGGTCTCATAATTAATCCAGATTAATGGGGGGAAATAAACTATTAAGCAATGTAATAGATTACATACAAAATTTAGAGTTCCTTGGTCTACTTCAGGCTTCATAATTCCCCAGTGTGACCAAACAAACTCAGGAACAAACAAAACAAAGTGGAAATGACTCCTTCCAACATAATTTGAACTAACCATCACACAAATAACCAAGAAACAGAAGCTAAATTCTAAGCAATCCAGAACACTTTCTAACCAAGATCTGGAAATTCAAATGACAATTTCCTCTCATGTACCTCTTAACAATATAAAATTGCAGCCATAGTTACTTTTGATCAGATGTCTTCTCTTGGATTCAAATTACTACACTTAAAAAATGGTCCATGGTCAAACTCATCCAGTCCACATGATTTACACATAAAACAGACAGTGGCAATATTATCCATTACCAATTTGTTCACGCTTTCAGAAAAATAATCACGAAAATCAGAGTTGACAGACTAGGTAAGAAGCACTATGTTTTTAACAAACCCATCTCAACAAGCTCCTGTACCTGGGTGGGTGGAATGTAAACATGAAAGCAGTCCATCTTTAGCATACCGGGGAGGCAGAGCTGACAATGTAAGGCAGAAGTAGTCCTCCTCAGAAAAACCAGCGTCAGTGCTATGGCAGATCCTTACCCTTACCATCTATTTCACCTTGACAGTCAAAGAGTCTGCAGCCAGTCTAATGGAAATTCAAAATCTTCTACTCAGCAAGTAATATTCTAACCCAAGAAAGTAACAGATTACGGCCACACACAGAATCCCATTCCAGATGGATCTGCAGCACAGCAAAATGGGGTTTTTCAATCATTTGTTAAACAAGTATTTATTGAACACTATGTATCTAGGCAGTGTTCTAGGCACTAGGGATTACAGCAGCAGATTAAACAATGTGCCTGTCTTCTGGAGCCATACAGCCTAGGTTCAAAACTGGCCCTACCACTTCTAGATGAATGTCCATGCCAAATTAATTAACCTCTCTACACTACAGTTCCTCCATCTATAAAATTAATATCTGATCAATTATATGATCTACTTTATACTACTTTTGTGAGGATTAAACAAATTTGTACTTACAAAATGCTTATAACAGTGTTTAGTGCATAGTAAACACCTTTTGAAAGTTATTCACTATTATTTTCAACAACATCCTCAGCCCTACACCATGTTCCAAAAAACCCTTAAAGACAAACTGGTAAATTCCAGAGCTCCTGTACACCTTATAAGGTTCAGCATTTCCTCACTGGGTGGCTGTTGCTTAAATGGTACAGGGGAGCTAAAGCAGCCAAGTATGCACATCATATCCAAATACTGCTTGTCAGGAAATCCCTTTTCTGGACTAGGGTTGCCAATAAATATAAAAGGCTTGATGAGGAGGTGAACTATTACATACCACACCTGGGGAGAGAAGGAAAGGTCAAAGGTGAAAACAGTCTAGGACACTAAGCATACAGCAATAGAGGAATTCTATTCTATTCTACAGGAAACACAAAGTGTGAAAAACTGTGACCAGTAACTAAAGGAGGCCAGTGGAAACTACCTAAAAGGGAGAGTGAAGATTTCACCAGGCTGGCACATTAGGATAAACAAAATTGCTATTTAATTCCCAAGAAAAGTATTTACTTCAGTTCAGTCATTCAGTCGTGTCCGACTCTTGGCGACCCCATGAATCGCAGCACGCCAGGCCTCCCTGTCCATCACCAACTCCTGGAGTTTACTCAAACTCATGTCCATCAAGTTGGTGATGCCATCCAGCCATCTCATCCTCTGTCATCCCCTTCTCCTCCTGCCCCCAATCCCTCCCAGCATCAGAGTCTTTTCCAATGAGTCAACTCTTCGCATGAGGTGGCCAACGTATTGGAGTTTCAGCTTCAGCATCAGTCCTTCCAATGAACACCCAGGACTGATCTCCTTCAGGATGGACTGGTTTAAATCTCCTTGCAGTCCAAGGGACTCTCAAGAGTCTTCTCCAACACCACAGTTCAAAAGCATCAATTCTTCGGTGCTCAGCCTTCTTCACAGTCCAACTCTCACATCCATACATGACCACAGGAAAAACCATTGCCTTGACTAGATGGACCTTTGTTGGCAAAGTAATGTCCCTGCTTTTCAATATGTTATCTAGGTTGGTCATAACTTTCCTTCCAAGGAGTAAGCGTCTTTTAATTTCATGGCTGCAATCACCATCTGCAGTGATTTTGGAGCCCAGAAAAATAAAGTCTGACACTGTTTCCACTGTTTTCCTATCTATTTCCCATGAAGTGATGGAACCGGATGCCATGATCTTCGTTTTCTGAATGTTGAGCTCTAAGCCAACTTTTTCACTCTCCACTTTCACTTTCATCAAGAGGCTTTTGAGTTCCTCTTCACTTTCTGCCATAAGGGTGGTGTCATCTGCGTATCTGAGGTTATTGATATTTCTCCCGGCAATCTTGATTCCAGCTTGTGCTTCTTCCAGCCCAGCGTTTCTCATGATGTACTCTGCATAGAAGTTAAATAAGCAGGGTGACAATATACAGCCTTGACGTACTCCTTTTCCTATTTGGAACCAGTCTGTTGTTCCATGTCCAGTTCTGACAGTTGCTTCCTGACCTGCATACAAATTTCTCAAGAGGCAGGTCAGGTGGTCTGGTATTCCCATCTCTTTCAGAATTTTCCACAGTTTATTGTGATCCACACAGTCAAAGGCTTTGGCATAGTCAATAAAGCAGAAATAGATGTTTTTCTGGAACTCTCTTGCTTTTTCCATGATCCAGCAGATGTTGGCAATTTGATCTCCAGTTCCTCTGCCTTTTCTAAAACCAGCTTGAACATCTGGAAGTTCATGGTTCACGTACTGCTGAAGCCTGGCTTGGAGAATTTTGAGCATTACTTTACTAGCGTGTGAAGTGAGTGCAATTGTGCGGTAGTTTGAGCATTCTTTGGCATTGCCTTTCTTTGGGATTGGAATGCAAACTGACCTTTTCCATTAGTTTCAAGAAATACACACCAAGCCCCAGGTCCTATAAAAGGCTGTATTATGATCGGGGGCACACAGGCGCCCATAGCCAGCCTATTCAACAAATACTACTGTAGGAGGATAAAGGTTAAAGAATCAGGCCCAAGGAAAACTGTAAGTGACCATGAAATACTACAAACCCAAGACAAACTTTAGAATCTATCACTCAAGATACCAGCAGAAAACAGATGGTAAGATCAAACTAGGTAATTCAAAAATGTTTATAGAGACTATGCTTCAAAATTATAGGGGTAAAGTACAGAAAAACCACAGGCTATTAGGGCACTTGGGCCCAAAGAGACAAAATGAGACAGGAGTTACCAGAAACCAGGGAATGAGGCAGAGGGAGAACATAATCCAGAAGAGGCTATGACATTTAGCCACCAAGGACAACCAAGAGGTAGGGATAAACCCCAGTTTACTGCCCTCTGATCTCCTAATGGTGCTCCCACTAGCCAACCCAACCAGAAGCCAGAGGGGAAAGAAGCCCCTGGATGCGGTCCTGTAGATAGGTTAGGTTCCTGGGGCAGACAGTAGGGTGATCAAGGGCAGAAAACAGATATGGAGGAGCTTATAGAAGATCTTCTGGCACATTAATGAGTAACTTCAAGATTTTTATGACATCTTACTTGGGAAGTGTTTTGTTTTTTTTGTTTTTTAATACATCAGGGGATTATAATTAAGGAACTCTTCATGGACTCAAAGCACACAGAATTAAAACTCAGGTAACTTTACTCTCCAGTACGTTTCTCCAGTAGCATACAAAATTCTGGACTATTACTGTGTTTATCTCAAAAACATCATCAATTTACTTATTCCACCATTTTGAAAGATACGCAATCAGATAAGATCAGTCGCTCAGTCGTGTCTGACTCTTTGCGACCCCATGAATCGCAGCACGCCAGGCCTCCCTGTCCATCACCAACTCCCGGAGTTCACTCAGACTCACGTCCATCGAGTCAGTGATGCCATCCAGCCATCTCATCCTCTGGCATCCCCTTCTCCTCTTGCCCCCAATCCCTTCCAGCATCAGGGTCTTTTCCAATGAGTCAACTCTTCACGTGAGGTGGCCAAAGTACTGGAGTTTCAGCTTTAGCATCATTCCTTCCAAAGAAATCCCAGGGCCGATCTCCTTCAGAATGGACTGGTTGGATCTCCTTGCAGTCCAAGGGACTCTCAACAGTCTTCTCCAACACCACAGTTCAAAACCATCAATTCTTCGGCGCTCAGCCTTCTTCACAGTCCAACTCTAACATCCATACATGACCACAGGAAAAACCACAGCCTTGACTACACAGACCTTTGTTGGCAAAGTAACGTCTCTGCTTTTGAATATGCTGCAATAGTGTCAGTCTAAATGTTCTCACTTTCCTCAAATAATAGTAAGTCTTCATAAATCAAGATCAGACTAGGTTTTAAGAGAGTAGGACTATTCATCAAACTTTATTTTTTAAATATAAAATTTATTTCACATATTCAAAAGAGAACTTATATCAAGAACATCCAGTAAAATCAATTGTGAACGTAATTTTGGCAGCTTGCCATATTTATAGAATAACCATACCATCATACAACAAGTTCTTCTTAGGATTAAACAGGTCCAGCAAAAAGAAAAAAATTATTGTGATTTATGTGATAGAGACATAAGCTAATTCAAGGACAAATGATAAAAGTGCACTGAGCCTACATTAACTAAATTACTCAGGCAATACAACAAATCTAGCTATATTATCATATATAATACTAAGTACTGGGAACATAAAATCAGGATCCCGTATGTGCAGATTCAGTCTGATCACATCTTATAGCTTGAAATATGAGCAGTAACTACTATTCACCAACTGCCCACTGCTGAGGGCCTACTAAGAATCTGGTGCTATATTAAATACTTCACATACATTATTTAATTCAATCTTCTCAATTTTTATTCTAATGTTAATGTAACCAAAGTCTAAGTCTCCAAAGCTGAAGCTGTAATATACTGGACATTTACAGTACTGACCCCATGTTCCTCATGCCTGTTAGAGCACTCTTGTTGAATGTTCCTGTACTCAGGAACATTTACCCTGTCACAGCAGAAAGGAGATCTTCTTTACCCTGAGTCAGATATAGTTAACTGCTTTCCTCTTTCCAATGATCAGTAAGGAATGGGCACATTATACAATCCATTATTTAGGGCAAATCTGTTAAAGGCTTCTAGATCATTTGCTTATTAAGAGAGACATATGGAAGAAACAACCTTTTCTTTCCTCACTGGACATACTGACTGTGTGCAAATGCCATGCCTACAGCTTCTTCAGTGAGGCACACTGAAGATGGCAGTGCTGGAAAATGTAAAGATATGGAAACCTTGATGATACTTGCAAAACCTTTAAATTTAACAATCCTGAAGTCACTTAACCTATCCTGGGGCTTCTAATCAGTGAGAAAATAAACCCCCCAATGGTCATGCAATTTAGGAACTAGGTTTTCTGTAAACTGCAGTGCAAAATTATCCTAACCAATATAGGTATCAGCTAACAATAATAAGAATTCATCTTTTCAGGACTTTTAAAAAATAAGAATAGCACAAGCTTAATCAGGGCTATGCAAGTTATTAGAGCCAGATGGTGACTCATGCATCCCCTCTAGAGAACACACATCTAACACACAGCATCCAATAGAAAGGGCACAGGAAGACTTCAAGCATCCCAAGAGCAAAACACCGAAGGGTGAGCAAAAGCTGGAAAAATAAGAACACTGATCCACATGTCACACAACATAAATTCCTAATACTATAAAATCTAGTAATAACAAATGATAAGAAATACTTAAAAGTTACAAAATATGGAGGGCAAGGTACTTTCTGATATAGAATTCCAATATGTTTTTGACTGGATTTTTTAGAAGTCTGAATTAAATTTCACCATCAACTCAAGTTCATCCTTGAACACAGAGAAGAACGGTGTTTCACTTCTCAGAATGCTATCGCAAACTGCTAAGGTACCTAAAGTAAAATTTTCACAGGAATCAAAATAGGAGCATAATATGGATACAACCTAATTCTACCTTTAGTAACAATACTGAAGGACACATCATAAACTAAATGTCTTAATGGAACTATATTAGAAGAGGGAGATATTGGCACCTTTTGAAGACTTAGGTTAAATGGATTTTTCCCAATAGGTAATAATATAAACAACTTAAATATATCCCCAAATCATGACCGTACCTGTTGTCTTTTGGCTGCCATAATGTTCAGTTTATCCACTTCAGGTTTCAGGGCTTTATACTGTATTCCCAAGTCCTGTTCAGTGCCAGCATTCCTCAGTTTCAAGATACCATCTTCTACCTATAAAACACACCCCCACAAAAGAAAAATTCTCAACAATGCTAGTCTGTACATAAAGAAGATCTAGAACTTTTTATTCCTTTCAACAGCTACTCAGATAGTAATCCAAACTTCCTCTTAAATTTACATTTGGGCAGGTACCACATGGGAATTTTACGGGAGGTAGGAAAAGACCGTATTATTTTGACTTTCATGTAAAAGGATATAATTTACCATATCTTGATTTCTCAACTCTGGAACTCTGCTGGTACAAAGAAATGCTTAATCACTACCACAAAAAGGGAAGAAGTCAAAAACAATACCTTTTCTGCAAAGACACCATAGGCCCACAGCACAGCCAGTATGATGTCCACGTGGAATAGAGGAGCAAGTGGAAATTAAAAACATTCCTGGTCCACTTAGGTAAACCAAGTTCATAACCAAACTAAATCCTAAGGAATGTTGAACTAAGGATGGCCAGCAGCAGCCTTGCTGTGATAGAACAAATTACAGACATCAGCCTGTACTTACAAGTTTCAGCTGAACAAGTAATTTGTAGACATCTGCCATGTCAGCCAAAATAAGCAGCCGGGTAACAGCAGAGAGCAAAGCCCGAGCTGCCCGAACCATGTTGCCACGCTTCACGGAAGAGCAGGGATCATCTGCAAACTCTCCTGCAGCACTCTTCATCAAATCACCTGTTTTACAGAATGGAAAATAAATTTAGCAGGAATGAACCAAATAACCGATCTACATTTTAAAAAACGGTAATTCAAACTTTGTATATTCATACACAGAATTTAAGGATTTTTATTTCTGCTATTTTCCTCTTGCATTTGTCTTCTAGCTGTCACTAAGACAAGCAACCACATATATTCCTGGTAAAAGCACAGTATCTGCAAAGTGATTTAGCACTACATATCAAAAGCCTTAAAAATACTTCTTCCCAATAAGAAAAAAAATACTTGTTTCCATTGATCTAGTAATAATACTCCTTTCCAAAAAGGACCATTATATGTATCCTAATGGAGAAAAAAATTCAAGATTTGAATGGGAGGAAAAAAATGGATCTAACACAATCTACCCGCACATCCAAAGAAAGATACAGAAACATAGCAACCATTATGAAGGACCACCACACTTCATTAAGCATTTCAACTATCTAATGCATAGAGCTCAAACAGAAACTCACTGGTATGTGAAAAGACAAGAGCTTGTCACGGATTCATTCATTTTCCTCATAGCAAAACACTTCCAACAGTTCAAATGCCCAAGCAAGCATCTAGTTAAGTAAATTAAGGTAAAGCCTACAATTGACTTTTATGCAAATATTAAAATATATATGAAAAATGTTAAAGTTTATGAAATCTTAAACAGAAAAAAGATGAAATGATAAATGTATGTAATCTGTGCTTTAAAAAAAAGGAAAAAGATTGGAGTAAAAACACAAATAACAATTATATAAGATACAATCTAATTCTACATCATTCTGTATTTATAAAAACATTTTCTATAACAGACATCATATTCATAACTTTAAAAATTAACCTAAAAATATATACATTTTACTACAGTTATGAGGAATATCCAACTCATACAATCCCACCTTCAACAATGCCAAGAAGTTCTAACATTTCCTAGAAACTTGTAAAGTAACTTATACTTTTTTGTTATGTGTTTCTAATAATAATCATTGAAGGTGCTTATCGTTTTCTCTTTTCTTATAGTTGGAAGTAGCAGGAGTGCCAGGGTCTGTTCCTCTCTATGGTGACTATCTTTGGATTCCTGAAAAAGCAATTACTCCCTCCCTCAACTTCAGATTAAAGCCTAAAGGCTATTCACTCTCTTATCTCTTCCACAAATGTAAAAAAAAAAAAAAAAGCACATTCTCATGAAGCCACGCTAATTCTGAAGAGACGTACAAAACTTCTCTTAACTATCAAAATTTTAGTTGTAGAATATGAGCCTTAGCAGGGGAGTTAAATTCACCCTCAGTTCAGTCACTCAGTCATGTCTGACTCTGCGACCTCATCAACTGCAGTACGCCAGGCTTCCCTGTCCATCACTAACTCCCAGAGGTTGCACAAACTCATGTCCATCAAGTTGGTGATGCCATCCAACCATCTGATCCTCTTTCGTCCCCTTCTCCTCCTGCCTTCAATCGTTTCCAGCACCAGGGTCTTTTCCAATCAATCAGTTCTTCAAATCAGGTGGCCAAAGTATTGGAGCTTCAAGCTTCAACAACAGTCCTTCCGATGTATGTTCAGGCCTGATTCCCTTTAGGATGGACTGGTTTGATCTCCTTGCTGTCCTAGGGACTCACAAGGGTCTTCTCCAGGACCACAATTCAAAAGAATCAATTCTTAGGCACTCAGCTTTCTTTATGGTCCAACTCTCAAATCCATACATGACTACTGGAAAAACTATAGCTTTGATTAGATGGACCTTTGTCTGCAAAGTATATGTCTCTGCTTTTTAATAAGCTGTCTAGGATGGTCATAGCTTTTCTTCCAAGGAGCAAGCGTCTTTTAATTTCATGGCTGCAGTCACCATCTGTGGTGACTTTGGAGCCCAAGAAAATAAGTCTCTGTTTCCATTGTTTCCCATCTATTTGCCATGAAGTGATGGGACCGGATGTCATGATCTTCATTTTTTGAATGCTGAGTTTTAAGCCAGCTTTTTCACTCTCCTCTTTCACTTTCATCAAGAGGCTCTTTAGTTCCTCTTCACTTTCTGCCATAAGGGTGGTGTCATCTGAGGTTACTGATTATTTCTCCCAGCAATCTGAATTCCAACTTGTGCTTCATCCAGCCCGGCATTTCACATGATGTACTCTGCATATAAGTTAAATAAACAAGGTAACAAGATACAGCCTTGATGTACTCCTTTCCCAATTTGGAACCAGTCTGTTGTTCCATGTTTGGTTCTAACTGTTGCTTCTTGACCTGCATACAGATTTCTCAGGAGGCAGGTAAGGTGGTCCGGTATTCCCATCTCCCATCCAAGTACTAACCAGGCCCGACCCTGCCTAGCTTCCGAGATCAGACAAGATCGGGCATGTTCAGGGTGGTATGCCCATAGACTGGTATTCCCATCTCTTGAAGAATTTTCCACGATTCACACAGTCAAAGGCTTTGATGTAGTCAATAAAGCAGAGTAGATGTTTCTCTGGAACTCTATTGCTTTTTCAATGATCCAACGGATGTTGGCAATTTGATCTCTGGTTCCTCTGCATTTTCTAAATCCAGCTTGATCATCTGGAAGTTCTTGGTTCATGTACTGTTGAAGCCTGGCTTGGAGAATTTTGAGCACTGCTTTGCTAGCGTGGTGAGATGAGGGCAATTGTGTGGTAGTTTGATCATTCTTTGGCATTGCCTTTCTTTGGGACTGGAATGAAAACTGAACTTTTCCAGTCCTGTCGCCACTGCTGAGTTTTCCAAATTTGTTGGCGTATTAGTGCAGCACTTTCACAGCATCATCTTTCAGAATCTGAAATAGCTCAACTGGAATTCCATCACCTCTGCTAGCTTTGTTGGCAATGATGCTTCCTAAGGCCCACCTGACTTCCCATTCCAGGATGTCTGGCTCTAAGTGAGTGATCTCACCACTGTGGTTATCCAGCTCATTAAGATCTTTTTTTGTATATTTCTTCTGTGTATTCTTGCCACCTCTTCTTAATTTCTTCTGTTAGGTCCATACCATTACTGTCCTTTACTGGGCCCATTTTTGCATGAAGTGTATCTAATTTTCTTGAACAGATCTCTAGTCTTTCCCATTCTATTGTTTTCGTCTATTTCTCTGCATTGATCACTGAGGAAGGTTTTCTTATCTTTCCTTGCTATTCTTTGGAACTCTCCATTCAGATGGGTGTATCTTTCCTTTTCCTCTTTGCCTTTAGCTTCTCTTCTTTTCTCAGCTATTTGTGGGGCCTCCTCAGACAACCAATTTGCATTTTTGCATTTCTTCTTCTTGGAGATGGTCCTGATCCCTGCCTCCTGTACAATGTCACAAATCTCCATCCATAGTTCTTCAGGCACTCTATCAGAGCTAATCCCTTGAATCTATTTCTCACTTCTGCTGTATAATCATAAGGGATTTGATTTAGGTCATACCTGAATGGTCTAGTGGTTTTACCTACTTTCTTCAGTTTAAGTCTGAATTTTGCAAATAAAGAGCTCATGATCTGAGCCTAGTCAGCCTCCGGTCTTGTTTTTGCTGACTCTATAGTGCTTCTCCATCTGTGGCTGCAAAGAATATAATTAATTTGATTTTGGTTTTGACCATCTGGTGATAACCATGTATAGATTCTTCTCTTGTGTTGTTGGAAGAGGGTGTTTGCTATGACCAGTACATTTTCTTGGCAAAATGTTGTTAACCTTTGCCCCGCTTCATTTTTCACTCCAAGACCAACCTGCCTGTTCCTCCAGGTATCTCTTGACTTCCTACTTTTGCATTCCAGTCCCCTATGATGAAAAGGACATCATTTTTTGGTGTTAGTTCTAGAAGGTCTTGTAGGTCTTCATAGAACCTTTCAACTTCAGCTTCTTCAACATTTGCAGTTGAGGCGTAGACTTGGATTACCGTGACACTGAATGGTTTGCCTTGGAAACAAACAGAGATCATGCTGTCGTTTTTGAGATTTTGAACCCAAGCACTGCATTTCAGACTCATGTTTTCTATGAGGGTACTCCATTTCTTCTAAGGGATTTTTGACCACAGTCATCTGAATTAAATATGCCCATTCCCGTCCATTTCAGTTCACTGATTCCTAAAATGTCTATGTTCACTCTTGCCATCTTCTGTTTGATCACTTCCAATTTACCTTGATTCACGAACCTAACATTCCAGGTTCCTATGCAATATTGTTCTTTATAGCATCAGACTTGACTTCCATCACCAGTCACATCCACAACTGGATATTGTTTTCGCTTTTTCCTGTTTTTGGTAAGTCTCGTCATTCTTTCTGGAGTTATTTCTCCACTCTTCTACACTAGCATATTGGGCGCCTACCGACCTGGGGAGTTCATCTTTCAGTGTCCTCTCTTTTTGTCTTGTCATACTGTTCATGGGGTTCTCAAGGCAAGAATACTGAAGCGGTTTGCCATTCCCTTCTCCAGTGGATCACGTTTTGTCAGAATTCTCCGCTCTGACCCATCTGTCTTGGGTATCTCTACATGGCACGGCTCATAGTTTCACTGAGTTGGACAAGGCTGTGGTCCATGTGATCAGTTTGGTTAGTTTGGTGTGACTGTGGTTTTCATTCTGTCCGCCCTCTGATGGATAGGTTTAAGAAGCTTCCTGAGACTGACTAGGGGAAACTGACTCATGTTCTAATGGGTGGGGCCATGCTTGGTAAATCTTTAATCCAATTTTCTGTTGATGAGTGGGGCTGTGTTCCCTCCCAGTTATTTGGCCTGAGGCCAAACTAGGTAGGGGTAATGAAGGCAATGGAAACCTCCTTCAAAGCATGAACTGTTGTATTCACTGCCCCTGACCCTGCAGCAGGACACTGCAGACCCATGCCTCCACCGGAGACTCCTGTACACTCCCAGCAAGTCTGGCTCAGTCTTATAACAACATGGTAAGTAAGCAAGTCTTACTAACAAGATGGTGTAACAGAAGGACATGCACTCATCTTCTCCTGGGAGAACTCCCAAATTGCAACTCACTGCTGAAAAACCATCGACCGGAGAATGCTGGATCCCACCAAAAAAAATAACCCACGTGCAAGGGCAAAGGAGAACCCCCTTTCGCAAGAGGGGCGAAATCCTGTTTAGAATCAAACCCCATACCCGCCAGAGATGCTCAGAGAGCTCAAACAAAATTTTGTGCACACCAGAACGCAGAGACCCCTCAAAGACTGACTGAGCCAGACCTGCCTTTGAGGGTTTTAGTGTCTGCTGCGGAGGCACGGATCAGCAGTGGCCTGCTGCAGGGACAAGGGCTCTGGCTGCAGCAGACTTGGATCACAAAGCGTGTGGCATAAGCCCTCTTGGAGGAAGTTACCACTAGCCCCACCATTGAGCTGCTGAGCATATGACCCACAAACTGCAGAACAATTATACCAAAGAAATTCTCATACTGTTAAGAAAGTTCTAGAACCCACAACAGATTTCCCAACCTAGGGATCGGCAAAGGAGCTGAGAACTACCAGGGAATTTGACTTTGGAGGCCACTGGATTTGATTACAGAACTTCCACAGGACTAGGGAAACAGATTCTTGGAGGGCAGAAACAAATTCACCCTCAGATTCATATATTAATTAGGCTAAGAAGAACCATACAGTATTAAGAGTAAAGACAAGTTCTGTGTATGTCCATGTGTATTGTAAGAAATAACTCACAATGAAGAATTTGATAGTTAAAAGTTTTCCTGGATCTAAGATACAGACACATGACAATTACGTGGATGTTTAACAAAAATGTTATTTTACGGTACTTAAAATGAGTGCTCAATCATTCATTTATTTATTTATTCAACAAATATTTGAGCACCTCAAATACTATATTAGGTGCCAGTGATACAGTGCTCAAGAAACAGCCCATGTCCTCCTTGAGCTCTATGGAGGGAGAAGACAGACAAGCAAACAATTAAAGCTGATTAAGACAAGGCATCTGTACTCAAAGGGCCCACAAATCAGGGAATATTACAATGCAACCAGAATTAAAATAGCCCTGTGGACAAGATGCTATGGGAGTACATTAGGAAAAGCTATTTACTCATGTACGAAGTTGTCTCTAAAGTCTTGCAAAAAAGATATTTGCCTTAATACTAAGCAATAGAGTTCCATCTATTTATTGAGAGCTTATTACACACTAAAACAAATCCACTGCCAGGGATATATGAAGCTGAGCAAGACTTACTTTCAAATAGTTTATAAATCAAAAGTGATCATACAGAAATTATGTGTCATTTTTATTTTTTTTTTTTTAGTAATTTTTAAAAAATATTTTATTTTATTTTATTTTATTTTTTTTAAAATTTTTTATTCCTTTATTTCTCATGTGTTCCCCATCCTGAACCCTCCTCCCTCCTCCCTCCCCATACCATCCCTCTGGGTCGTCCCAGTGCACCAGCCCCAAGCATCCAGCATCGTGCATTGAACCTGGACTGGCATCTCGTTTCATACATGACATTTCACATGTTTCAATGCCATTCTTCCAAATCTTCCCACCCTCTCCCTCTCCCACAGAGTCCATAAGACTGTTCTATACATCAGTGTCTCTTTTGCTGTCTCGTATACAGGGTTATCGTTACCATCTTTCTAAATTCCATATATATGCGTTAGTATACTGTATTGGTGTTTTTCCTTCTGGCTTACTTCACTCTGTATAATAGGCTCCAGTTTCATCCACCTCATTAGAACTGATTCAAATGTATTCTTTTTAATGGCTGAGTAATACTCCATTGTGTATATGTACCACAGCTTTCTTTATCCATTCATCTGCTGATGGACATCTAGGTTGCTTCCATGTCCTGGCTATTATAAACAGTGCTGCGATGAACATTGGGGTACACGTGTCTCTTTCCCTTCTGGTTTCCTCAGTGTGTATGCCCAGCAGTGGGATTGCTGGATCATAAGGCAGTTCTATTTCCAGTTTTTTAAGGAATCTCCACACTGTCATTTTTAACATACAAGCTTTAAGAAAGGCATAAAATAGCATAGGGTCAAAAAAGGAAGCACTAATGACGACGTTGGGATATAAGTGAAATGCCAGCAACAGTTTTATGGAAGACACAGTAATCTGAAATAGAATCTACCATCAAAGGACCGGAAGAATTTGGGGCAGTAGAATTAAGGGAGTTAGGACCTCAAGCAAAAGAAACAGCAACATACCAATATCTAACATTTATTAAATGCCCACTCCATGACACTATGCATATTTTATTTAATCCTATCCACCACCAAAAAGTAGGTGCTATTAGCCCTTCTACAGAAGAGACAATTCAAGTTTAGACAAGTTAATTAACTTAACCAAGTCACCTAATAGTAAATGACAGAGTCAGGCTTTGTAATGCTTAATGCTTATGGTCTTAGGACCACGTAACAGGCTGCATATACAATAAAAAGGTGTATTTGAGGGCTGAGTAGTCTAACTTGGAAATGAGGGATGTGTATAAAAGCAGGCATCAGATGATGGAGGGTGGAAGGCCATAGAGTACAAAGAAGAATCCCTAAGCCAAAGAAGGAAATCAAAGTCAACCTAACATATAATAAACCTGGCCAGAGATACGGATCACAAAGCCACAAGAAGAGCCCAGGAAAGGGGACTTCCCTGGTGGTCCAGATGGCTGAGACTCCAAGCTCCTAATGCAGGGGGCCTGGGTTTGATCCCTGGTCAGGGAACTAGATCCCACATACTACAACTAAAGATCCTGTGTGCTGTAATTGAGACCTGTAGCAGCCAAATAAAAATAAATAAATTTGGGGAGGCAGGGAAAGAGCCCAGGAAAGAGCAATAGTAAACTATAAAGGCTGGGGTAAAATGATATGAAAACCCTTGATTCAAGAGTGAGGGAGGGAATTCCCTGGCGATCCAGTGGTAACATCTCTACATTTTCACTGCCATTTGGGTTCAATTCCTGACAGGGAACTAAAATTCCACAAGCTCATTGGCATGGCACTCCCACCAAAAAAAAAAAAAAAGGGAGTGAAGGAAAAGAAGATCACTTGGAAGATCACTTAAAGAATTCAAGGTACACCAGTCCTGAGATGGAGAAGAGAGCCAGAACATACTAAACGTGTGCACATGAAGCAGGGGAGATTTTTTTAAAAAAAACTGGAGTCCTTTAGACTGTGGATTTAGTAGTAAGGGAAGGAAGACTCTATGACAAGAGAAACAAGGAGACCCAAGATGATAAACTGTCAAAATCAAGAAGTATTTGCATACGAAAGTGGTCAACAAAGTCAAATATATACATGTAGATCATCAGGAGAGAATTCAGAATTCAGAAATATAATGAACTAATTTTCAACAAGGCTGCCAAGACCATTCAATAAAGGGGAAAAAATATTTTTAACAAATAGTGCTAGGACAACTGAATATCCACATACAACAAAATGAAGCCTGACCCCCAAACTCGTATCATATACTTTCAAAATAGATCAAAACCAAATTTAAGAGCTACATTTATAAAACACTTAGAAGAAAACATTGATATATCTTCAAGACCTCCAATCAGGCAATAGTTTCTTAGATATAACACATTAAGTACAAACAACGAAGAAAAAAGACACAAACTGAACATCATCAAAATGTAAAATGTTTGTGTTTTTAAGGACAGGCTCAAGAAAGTAAAAAGACCCACAGAATGGGAGAAAATCTGGATCAAAGTACCAATAAGACATAAAGAAGAAAATCTGGATCAAAGTACCAATAAGACATAAAGAAGTCTTGGGTTTCCCTGGTGCTCAGTGGTAAAGAATCTGCCCGCCAATGCAGGACACAGGTTCAATCCCTGATCCAGGAAGATCCCACAGGCCACAGAGCAACTAAGCCCATGTGCCACAACTATTGAGCTTGTGCTCTAGAGCCCAGGAGCCACAGCTACTAAAACCCACAGGCCTTAGAGCCTATGCTCTTTAACGAAAGGCCAAAGCAATGAGAAGCCCTCGCTCTGCAACTAGAGAGTAGCCCCAGTTCACCACAACTACAGAAAAGCCCACACAGCAACAAAGACCCAGCACAGCCAAAAACCATTTTAAAAAAAGGAAAATGCATATCAAAAAAGGTACTCTTTAAATCAACATTAAAATACAAAAAATCCTATTTAAAATAAGCAAAGGGGGACTTCCTTGGCAGTCCAGTAGTTAAGATTCAGAGTTTCCAATGCAAGAGGTATGGATTCAACCACTGGTGGAGGAACTAAGATCCCACATGCTGTGTGGTGTGGCCAAAAATAAATTAACTAATTAAAATAGGCAAGGGAATTATACCACATCTCTCCAAAGAAGATACGTAAATGGCTAATAAGCACATGAAAAGATACTCAATCTCAACTGCTCTAAGGGCAAAGCATGTCAAAATCACGGAATATCACTTCATATCTACTAGGATTGTTGTTGCTGTTTAGTTGCTAAGTTCTGTCCATCTTTAAAAAAGACAAACAGCAACAAATGTTCGTGAGGATACAGGGAAACTTGAACTCTCACAGCCCACTGGTGGGAATATAAAATAGTACAGCCACTTTGGAAAACAAACTAGCAGTTCCTCAAAAGGTTAAATACAGAGTTACCATAGTTCTTCAGTTTCTAAGTCATGTCCGATGCCTTGCAACCCCACGGACTGTAGCATGCCAGCCTTCCCTGTCCTTCACTATCTCTCAGAGTTTACTCAAATTCATGTCCGCTGAGTCAGTGATGCTATCTATATATTACCATGTGATCCATCAATTCTGCTTCTAGGTATATACCCAAGAGAACTGAAAACAAATGCCTACACAATAACAAATATATGAATGTTTACAGAAGCACTATTCTTAACAGTTGACACATGGAAACAATCCAAACACTCATCAACTAATAGATAAAGAAAATGTGGTGCATCTACACAATCAAATATTTAGCCATAAAAAGGAATAAAATACTGAGACATGCTACAACACAGATGAACCCTCAAAGCATTATGCAAAGTGAAAGAAGCCTGTCACAAAAAGCCATATATTGTAGTACTCCTCTTATATGAAATGTTCACAATAGGTAAATCCATAGAGACAGAAACTATCACCGTTGCCAGGGGCTGGGGCAGAAAGAAAGACTGAGGATTACTAGCTGCTAATAGGTTTGAGGTTTCCTTCTAGGGTAATGAAAATGTTCTGGAATCACATAGTGGCGATGGCCTTTATAACCTTGTAAATACACTTAAAAACCAGTGAATTTGTATCCTTTACAAGAGGGAATTTTGTGCTATGTGAATTATGACTCAATAAACAAAGACAAAGAAGAGTATTAAATGCAGTGACCTAAAAGTGTACTCACTGTGGAGTTAGAGGTTAGCTTAAGGTCTGACTTTGACACTTACCAGCTATGTGACTAAACTCCATAGCCCGTTTCTTCCTTTGAAATATGTAGAGGGTACCTTGCTGTGAGGGTCAACTAATAACACATATAAAAGGCCTACTTTATTACCTTGCACTGGGAGATAATACAGGGTTGGTAGACATTATTACCATTAGGCAAAACACAATGAGAAGACAGAGAAAAGATCTTCATTGCATTTCCTGAGTATTTAAATCTGTCCAACAATGTTCCTCAAGGGCGTTCTTGCCTTTTTTCAGCAAGTGTTTACTGAGTGCGGGCTATGAGCCAGGCACTAAACACTTGGTATAGAAATTAACCAGACAAAAATTCCTGGTTCTAGGGAGCCTACAATTTAATTTGAAGGAATGATAACAAACATAATAAATCAATTATGAAGGGGCAGTAAAAGAAAGGACAGAGAAAGGGGATATAAGATACAATTTAAAATGGGGATCTAGGAAGGTCTCAATGAAAAGGTACACTTGAGGAGTCTTGAAAAACGCAGCACAGGAGGGATGTAGCTGTCTCAAGGCAAGATTCCAAGCAGAGGAAACATCAAGTAAAGACCCTAGGGTAGATGAACTCTAAAATGATCTTGGAAGGCCAAGAAAGCCAGTGGAGGTAATGAGGAAGAGGGACTGGGGGAGGTACAAAAGCCAGATCTAATGGGTAACAGAACCAGTTAGAAATAAAACTGTTCTTTCAAGAATCTGATTTGCTCCTAGGAAGAAAAATCAACAGCCTATTAACAAAAAAATTTATTTTGTGCAGGATTAGAATGTGGAGAAGGAAATGGCAACCCAGTCCAGTGTTCTTGCCTGGAGAATCCCAGGGACGGGGGAGCCTGGTGGGCTGCCGTCTCTGGGGTCGCACAGAGTCGGACACAACTGAAGTGACTTAGCAGTAGCAGCAGCAGGAGTAGAATGGAAGAGAGTATGATCATGAATTTACAAGTCAGACAGAAACTGTAGCTTCACCACTACCAATTCAGTTTCCACAGTTGTGTAACAAATAATACAGGTGACCCTCACTTTGCACAGTAGTGCAGGTCTATAAAAATGATCACACAAACTGAAACAATGCAATATGATCTTAATTACCAATGGGAAAAATCACAACTGTCTTGTGATCTTCAAAATTTTCTCTTAAACAGTTAAAAGCTTACTATTCCTTATACACACACACACACACACATATACATACAGAGAAATGAAACTAAAATAGTACAACTAGTATTTATTTAATATGTAGCTTAAAACATTATGAACACTGAGAACTAAAATGTTTCCTTGTATGAAAACTACTCAAAAGTAGTTTTTGAAAAATGATCACCTTTTTCAACATGATACAGAGTACGCATTTTTTCTCACTTCACAAATTATCCTATTTCTTTCTAAGTCTGGATCAGTTTCAAACATTTTATCCTTTGCACTTTCACAGTCATGAACTATCTCCAAGAGTCCCTTTAATGTGAAAGTTTTGATGACATCACTTCCTCTTGGACATCATTATCCTTTTCATCACAACTACTTATCTCACTTAGAGTTAGCCTTCACAAAGTTACTCTGAGTATCTAAACTTTCTTAAACAGCAGCACTGTCAACATTTCCTCAGGCAGCAAATTCCTTCTGTAACTTGGATTTATTACTTTTCCTTTCCTTGCTGCACTTTCATCTTTGCAAATTCCCTCCTTCAAGGCTCTCTTATAAAATGGCTCACGTGGGTTTATCACCGAGATACAAGGAGGCAATGCAATTACACATTGCATGAACTGAACAGTTGCAGTGATCAATCACTAACAGACCATGAAAGAAGGAACATGATTCGTCAGTGATCTCGATGCACACCTTTTATTTATGTAATGATTTGTACACTTCACAGTTAGCAGCAAAGTCTGTACTTTATGCAATCACTCAGCTAATACACTAATATCTGAACCATGTTATTGGAGGACTGGTAATACTAAACTGTGGTAACAAATCTGAGCATACTGGATATATGCAAAGTGAGAACTGCCTCTATCAACTTCCCAGGCATATGAAACCCAGTGTTTAGGAGAGGGGTTAGAACAGTGCCTGCACTCACATACTATCCTTTTTATTGCTATTGGAATTAGTTACAGACAGATTGAGCAGGGAAAGGATGCAAAATGACACTAAAGACACATATTAAAAAATGAAGATTCTAGATCAGGGAACACACATCATCAGGACCACAGGAGGAAGTGAGAGCCATGGTTCTTGTACCCTTGGGTAAGAAGTGAAAGCAGAGGCTTCCTGGCAGTATGAAGTTCAGCACTGCTAGAGAATCTGTTTTCTCAGAGGCAGTAAATGAAGCTCTCCTAAAAAACTGAAGATGGAAATGGAAATGAGGGTTTGAGGAGAGTGGAAGAAACTCTGAAGCAGCTGCTATAGAAAATGAAAAAGGGAATTAACCTGAGGTAAATGAAAGAACTGTGGGAAGAACTAAAGGCCCAGAGTGAGCCAAACAGGATGAACTGAAAGTAGATTCTTAAAGCTACAGACCGTCTAAATGAATCAAAACTATTTAATGATTAGCTTACATTCAAATGGACAAGTATAAAGTCTTAAAATTTAAATTTAACTTTAATTACTTAATCTCACTGTAATAATCCACCAATTTATTCCCAGCTCTAATTTCTTTTTGCACTGTAACCCGCTCCTTCCAAATTCTCATTCTGACCCAAGTTCCTCTTAAACAATTTCATGCCTCTACAGCTAGCATGGTATCATTCCAAAATAGTATCAAGTCAGGTAACACGTAAGTGGAACTGAAAGGAAGAATCAAAGTAAATACATTCACATCCACCCTCATCTCTCTTAGCTCACAACCATAATGGCAAATCTTTAACTTCATAGCTAAACATACGTTATCAGGAATGAAAATATACATGAGAAACATACTGTATGATGCATTAAAACATACATGTTTTTTTGCTCACAAAACTATAAACAAATATGAAAATATCTCTTTAGCTTTACAGCAGGGGGCTCAAATTCCTGCTAAATGGTTATCTCTATAAAAGGAACATGACACTTTGAGACTGAACTGATGGTTAATAAGTTAAAAACAATAAAATGTAACTCTCAATTAGTTTACAATGCAGACATGTAGAAGTTACCACATGCACCTTCTGTACACAAAAAAGGCAAACTAGGAAAACTGAGACAGACTGCTCACAGTCAGCAGTACAGGTTGAGAATATAGCTGGTCTTCTACCCGTGACTCAATTGTCTATAGAGCCTACTACTTGGCATCTCTTATTAGCCAAGATATAATGGACATGGAACTTAAGAGAACACACTACTACTGTTCCATCAACAGTAAAAACAGATCTGTCAACAAGTCCGTTCCCTGGAATTTTCCCCTAACTAAGCTGGGGATAAAAGTTAAGCTCCTCTGGAGTTCAAAACAAGAACAAAGGGCAACTGTAAATAAAGTAAACTAAAAACCACAGTTCTACATTAGAACAGGACAAAATAAAGGCCTTCTGAAGCAAATACCTTGAGTAAATTCCCTCCAAAACAATCTTAACTTATAAAAAATTATGGGGAAACGACAGGCTAGAAAAGTGTGTGTGGGTGTACAAGAAACAGACACACACATACAGACAGGAAAAGAAAAAAACAGAGAGAGAAGGCTTATTTTTTCTAACTTAAGCCTAGGAAACATGAGATATTATCAGAGATTATATTGCTCCTTTAAAACAAAGGATGTAGCTATGTTAGTGAATATACACTTCTCTCCGAACACTGTCTGGCATAGAGCAAACAAGATATTTGAACTTGGTCTGAATCCCAACTTGGCTATTTGGGGTAACCTCAGGTTGCTTCCCTGATGGCTTAGAGGATAAAGCATCTACCCACAATACAGGAGACCCAGGTTCCATCCCTGGGTAGGGGAAGATCCCCTGGAGAAGGCAATGGCACCCCACTCCAGTACTCTTGCCTGGAAAAATCCCATGGACGGAGGAGCCTGATAGGCTATAGTCCATGGGGTCACAAAGAGTCGGACATGACTGGGTGACTTCACTTCACTTCAGGTTGCTTCAGCTCTGTTTTCTCTTCTGTAAAATCAGAATACTATCTCCCACCCCCACTGGGCTGTTTTGAAAATTAAATGAGGTAATAAATACAAAGCTCAACAATTATTTCTGTGCCCCTTCCACTTTCCCACCTACCTTCTCCAATTCTTAAAACTATTCAGAACATTGTCATTGCTCTCACATCAATCATTTCTTAATTTTCAGAAATAAGGTCATGTTAGCAAGTTTCCTAAATGATGAAGGAAAAATTGACTTTTAATTTGTAGTGATGAAGCAGTAAAAGAGGTGCCTCCTTCACTCCAGTCTCCATAGTGCAGAAAGTGGTAAAAACTGATCCTTTTGTGATAACTACAAGCAAAGCTATAGTTACCCTTGCTGGGGGCTTCCCAGGTGGTGCTTGTAGTAAAGAACCTGCCTGCCAAAGCAGGAGATGTAAGAGATGCAGATTCAATCCTTGGGTTGGGAAGATACCCCTGGAGATGGGCATGGCAACCCACTCCAGTATTCTTTGCCTGGAGAACCCCATGGACAGAGGAGCCTGGTGGGCTACAGTCCATGGGGTTGCGCAGAGTCAAACATGACTGAACTGACTTAACATGCATGCACAGCTGGGTATTTTAGCTTTTCCATCTGATTTTTAGAATTAAGAGAGGGAGAGACCCCAGGGGAGGGGTAAGGCGGGAATTAAGCCAATCTGAAGTTCCTCTAAATTTGTAAAAATCTGTCATCTTCCTCCTATATCCTATTTACAACTTCTCATCCCCAAAAGCCCATGCCATACCGTAAGAATGGCTTCCAATCACAATGCCATAGCAGAGGATACCAAGTCCTCAGAAATTTAGCTATGGAAACATCTCAAGGAGACTCAAAAGATAAAGTTATATTTCTCTTGGATAAACATCCAAGGGGCTCCCTGGTGGCTCAGAGGTTAAAGCTTCTACCTGGAACGAGGGAGACCTGGGTTCGATCCCTGGGTCAGGGAAGATCCCCTGGAGAAGGCAATGGCAACCCACTCCAGTACTCTTGCCTGGAGAATCCCATGGAGGGAGGAGCCTGGTAGGCTACAGTCCATGAGGTCGAAAAGAGTTGGACACGACTGAGCAACTTCACTTCACTAAACATCCAAGGAGACTCAAAAGATACAGTTATACTTCTCCCAAAAACAATACTAAGGTTTGGGTAAACTCTGGGAGTTGGTGATGGACAGGGAGGCCTGGCATGCTGCAGTCCATGGGGTCGCAAGGAGTTGGACACGACCAAGAGACTGGACTGCACTGAACTGAAGGATACTTCTAATATGTTCCTTGGCCAGAACTTTTACTACCTTTAGGTCCAGAAAAAAAGAACTCTGCCAGCCCAGCAAAGGAACATGGTTTATCTTCTGTAAATTACATAATCCACCCAACTTCAGGTATCTTTATTAATGAAAAAAAAAGAATTTTTTTAAAATTTCCATCTTAAATCACAGATATACAAGAATCTGTATGCACAATAAGAACAGAAATCACAACGTGTTTACATCATTAGGGTGGGATGGGGGAGGTGTTTCAACATACATGAAAATACTAACACAGGTGGTTTATCATCAGGTTGTATAGCACGATGGGTGATTATTTTCTACTCTGTGTGGGTTTTCTTTTTGAACTTTCTAAAATCAATGTATTTTTAAAGAAAAAAGTCTTCA
The DNA here is from genome assembly GCF_032452875.1 of Bos javanicus. Taxonomy (NCBI): domain Eukaryota; kingdom Metazoa; phylum Chordata; class Mammalia; order Artiodactyla; family Bovidae; genus Bos; species Bos javanicus. Next base: position 49,647,966 of record NC_083874.1, on the reverse strand, counting down.
AATGATTTTAAAATGTAAAATATCCTTAATTCATGTTTGTGACACATGAAACTCAGGTTTTCCTAAAAAAGAGTAACTTAAAACACTCCAAAACAGCCTATATGCAAAATTTCTTTTTTTAGAAGTATAAAAAAAATCCCATGGCTACTAGTGTCAGTGCAAAAAAGGAAAATTAGCATACATTATGAAATAAAAGCTTTGTATAATCAGCTATCTTGAGAAGCTTATCCAAAATATGGAAAAGCAAGAAGTAAAATAAAGAGGGGGCCCATTTGCAGCCCCAGTCTCACTGTCATTATTTTTTGTTGAGTTGCTGCAGGACAAATTCAATTATTATACAGACCTTAATAGACATTTCTTAAACAGAACATTTTATAAAAGCATATTTTATCAACTGCCAGATCCAAAAAAAAAAAGGTATTTTAAAACATCCACCCAAATATGCTTTTGAAGCCCAACAAATACAGTTCAGTGTTAAAACAACAGAGGTGTCCAGGAGAAGAGTTTAAAGCCATTTATCATCTTAAAGATGTTCCAATTATTTATTCATTTCATGATCAATTTCATGACCATATGTGGAATTCTGATTCCCCCTCTCCCACTAATTTCCTGGATGACTTGCTCAAGCCACTTTGATCTCTTCATTTCAAAATGATTTTAACTGGCTAAAATTTTTCATCCTCTCAGATATCTCATACTATCCTTGTTAACATTGGCAGGTTCAGTCTTTAAAACTGCCCTATTTATCACACTCCTTTTAGATTTCTGAAAAGTAACTAAAACTCTGGTCATAACAATATTTAAAGAGGAGTCATTAGTTTTCAGGTTCAAAATAACCTCCTTAAATCATATTACTCCATAGAGGGTATTATTCAGCCATTAAAACTTATGTTATAGTAGAGTACTTAAAGATACTGAAAGTTGTTCAGGATCCATTAAGCGAAAAAAGTAAAATTAAGCAAAACATAATTCTACCCATATGTCAGTACATTCATCAAAGACATGGGTATAGCTATGGCTGATTCTTGTAGATGTTTGGCAGAAAACCACAAAATTCTATAAAGCAATTATCCTTCAATTAAAAAACTAAATAATTTAAGTGGCAAAAAAAAATGCAGACATCTCTGGTGGTCTGGTGGCTAAGACTCCGCACTCCCAATGCATGGGGCCTGGGTTTGATCCCTGGTCAGGGAACTAGATCCCACATACCACAACTAAGGCCAAATAATGTTTTTGTTTTTTTTTTAAACTGGAAGGGTCTAGATTAAAATATTAACCATTGACTTCATCTATGGGTAACAACAAAACTATAACTGATTTTTAGTCCTTTTTTTGCTCTATCAAAAACATGTTAACTGGAGAAAATTAACTTTTGCTAAAGGAATTTTTTAGTTCTACCCAGAGCATCCAGAGGAAGAAGAGGAAAAAAAAAAAAAAACCAAGCAACCAACATCACAATTAAGTCTGTTACAAACTGCCCTGTACTTAACAGATGAGCATTTTAACACAGTAGAAAGCAAAAAAAAAAAAAAAAACAACCCTAAATTTGAATACCTAGAACTTTCCTATCACAGGATTCCTAATTCTTGAAAGTTACTTTTTTATCACTTTAGTTCCACTGATAAAACTTATTTTATACCAAATTTTCTAAATTTATCTGATTAAAGGATCTCACCAAAAACTGATAACTGTTTTTATCATTCCACCAACTTTCTTTTTATAAAATATTAAACTGACAGGACCAAGTCTTCATAAAGTTATTTGCCAACTTCAAGATAATCAAGGATTAGCATGCATTTTCCAACCTGTCCCAATCCCTTCCCCCCAGTCCTCAAAATTTTTAAATTCATTTTCCATGATCTGGTAATAGAGTAAGACATCTTCCATGCTCATCAATGAAGACAAACTGGCAGTACACTTGCAACGAAAAATAGATTTTATAACATAGTACTTATGGGAAGGAACCAAATGGTGGAATATATCTGGCATAATTCACACGCCCTATGACACTCAGATGAGCATGAATAAAACAGTTAATCCTCTTCGCCTTCACCTTTCCATTCATCAATGAGGGATATTTGGCAAAAACCACAGAGCCCTGAATGACAACTCCATAGTTATAGAAAAACTGACCATGATTCGAAGAATTTCTGACAGATGACCTTTTTAATGGCATCTCTTTTCATTTTCCTGGGATGCCATTTTTAATCCACAAAACTGTTTATCTTTAGAAAATCAACCCAGAATACTTAATATCATGTTATTTAAATACTGTAAGTCCATCTGAATCAGTTCAGGGAACACCTAGAAAAACTCTCAAACTACACCCTTCTCTATCCACTGTGGGTAAGAAAAGGAGTTTTGAATTTCTACTTTTTCTACTAGACAGAATGGATTTTTTTAAAAAAATTAAAATAGAGTACCACACATATTCATGTTCTCATTTTCCTTACTAATTCAAGTGTGCCCTGCTGCTATTCAAAAACACTCCAAAGAGAGGCACTTACTTCCTGATTACACATTCAAATAAATGCATAACATGCATTTCAACTTGGAATCACTTTCTTAAGAAATTAACTAGTAGAAACCACTTTTCTATATCATGGTTGAAGTCAGGCCAAAGTCAAAAATTCAGTACCTAACTTCCTCAGCTACACTGTACAAATATATTAAGGCAGGAATATTATCTATCGACTGTATCTTAAAAGTATTATTATCCTGGTTAGTACTATTATTTTTGTGAGTTTAACAAGACTTTGGAGAAGGCAATAGCAACCCACTCCAGTACTCTTGCCTGGAAAATCCCATGGACGGAGGAGCCTGGTAGGCTGCAGTCCATGGGGTCGCTGAGAGTCGGACACGACTGAGCGACTTCACTTTTACTTTTCACTTTCATGCATTGGAGAAGGAAATGGCAACCCACTCCAGTGTTCTTGCCTGGAGAATCCCAGGGACGGGAGAGCCTGGTGGGCTGCCGTCTCTGGGGTCGCAGAGAGTCGGACACGACTGAAGCGACGTAGCAGCAGCAGCAGCAGCAGCAAGACTTTAAAAAAGGGGAGGAGCAATTTCAAAATGACAGGAAACATTAGAATTTAATAACTTCCCTCTCCTTTCCTCACTCTCAAGATGGCTACACCGGAACCCAAGTCTCTGCGATAGCACATGCTCACACAAAACAGTGATCCAGGGGTGGACAGCATCCCTAACACATCCCAAATGCAAGAAAATACAGCCTTCACCCTCAAAGGCTTACCATTTAAGTCAAACAGATAACTTTAAGACATAAAACACTTGGATGACAACCAGTTAATGATTTTTTGGAATTTATATTTTGCTTTTCCTGCTCAAGTTAAATGAACAGCAACAGAAAATGGATTAAATAGAGTAGAGGAACAGGGGTCAATAATGAACAAGTTTTAAATTAATCACAGTCCTCAGGAACATATGAAGGGTAGGAATTGGTAGCCCTTTAAACAACAGATACAGCCATCACAGGATCACACACAAAGAGACATCCAGAAAAATAAGCAGTGAAAACAGGATGAAAAATCTACTGAGATAGCAAGGGGAAAAGACGGGATAACAAATGAGAAGGCAGAACTTAAAGCAAGAGTATGAGAAAAATCAGCAGATTTCTTGTTAAGTTTAATGAAGAAACTGATTACACTAATCTGGAAACCTAATTAACTTAAATTTAATCTTTTTCAAAATGTTAAATGTTTCTCTGCTATTGCTTTTCCATAGCATCATTAACACTTTTTGAAGCCCGTACTCAATATTCCAGGGTAGTAATACTTGTCATTTTTCTCCTGTGAAAAATTAAAGAGCCCATGTATAAGATCCAGCTCATGATCCAACCTGAATAAAACCACACTAACAGCACCAGACAAATTAAAATGCAGTCTCTCTCACACACCCACACAAAGCTCCTTGAAGCTATGTTTCAAGTCTTCACATCATGAACTTAGCAAGCCCAGACTTCACTCTGTCTCCTGTCTACCTCTCAAATCCTACTCGAAACAGTCACTGACAGCTGCTTTGTCCTGATCACATCTGCCTTTTAACATCTATCTTGCAGGCTGCCTATATTAGATGTGGGTACATCAGTCTAAAGCTGTCAACATCTGCACTGGACAGGAGACCAATTTTCACCTCCTTCAATCTGACTAGTCAGTTGCCAGGGAGAAAATTATGCCTCAAGAGCCTGACAGCTTGTGCTCAATATTCTTTTGTCGGGGATAAAATACATCATTATTTTCCCTAAAACTGCCTTGCCAAGATTTACAATAAAATAAATACACACACACACAGGTACACTCACACACATATACCTGTGGGTGCACACGCATTTCTCCATATGTATATACCATTTTCTCCCTTTATACAAATCATTCACACACATAACAAGGAAGAAGACCTCTCTGTCCTCAATTTCACTACATAATTACTATGATAAATAAAAGAATATCTCTTAGTACCAATTTAAAACCCTCACTGCCTATCCCTTCTTTATGACAATGTCCTTAAAAGACAATTTTATCAAGTAATTCTGTACTTTCAAGATTTAAAAAAGCTAAGAAGACATTTTGTGCAACAAGTCCAAGTCACCAATGAACTATAACTGCTAAATCACAAGAAAGTGGTAAACTCAACAGCTTTAACTATTGTTTTAGAAGACCAATAAACACTGCTTTCTTGCTCTAAGTGACAAAACACGTTCTACAGAAAAGACAGTTCCTATAACAAATGCAACTAAGTACTGAACAACACTGACTGTTCTCATAAGCTAAAGTCCTTCTACTCAAGGATAATGGGCTTGCATTATAATCAAAGTTTACCTGAAAAGGAATTATGATCCCAAAACCAGAACTGGAAAAGTCTCCAAAAAAATCTTAACACAAATACTGCCTAACATAAACAGACACAAAAGGTGGAAAACTATAAGCCAAACATTAAAATGTCTGCTTTCTGTTTACTGAACAAAGACATTTAGTAAAAAAATTTACTTATTTTCACCTTCTATCCATGTAGAGAAGGGGTATGTAGGTGTTACTATTAAATGTTTTTCCAATATTAGACAGATAATACTGGAGAGGATTATTACAGTGAATTATCTAGATATTTTCATGTTGTTCACCATGTGAATAATAACACATACATGAGAGGTGACCTTAGTAGCAAGGCAGTCATGGAACAAAAATCAAAACAAATAGTCTGTGAGGCAGTAAGAGCCATGGATTTAGCTGCAGTCTTTGGTCTATTCAACAGAACTCAACCACCTTTTCAAGGACTACCATAAATCAGGTCCCACCATTAAAATCACTACAGACAGACACAATCACGTTTTGATTCTCAACTCCAAGTTAATGCTACCTCTGCATACCAATAGACTAGCGATGAGAAACCTAGAAGATTAGCATCTCCGGGCCAATAAGCCAAATCTCAATTTTTGAAAACCTGGCAGAATTCAAATCAATAAGAAAAATAACAGGGATTCAACAAATCTGCAAAGGAGCACTATCATTTATAAATACTTATCACTGCCCTAGAGACTCTCACAAGCACCATTATGTTTCACATATATTCATAAACACAAAGAAATGGTCAACATCAATTACTGCAAATAATGCAAATTTTAAAAAAGAAAGTAGCATTTTACACCTCTAAAGACAGCAAAAAATATTAATGGACTATCCCATTACTTTTCAAGAAGGATAATTTGTTTTCATTAAACATCATATTATTATTATATTCTGTGTTCCTTTGGAGAACGGGGAGCTCCCACATTCCTTGTGTCCTGGGGTGAACATGCTAAATAATCTCCTTTGGCAGTAGGAAGTGTTTCAGTGCTGAACATGACCAAAGCAAAGCTAACCAGTCCTCTCCATGACTAAGATATAAACACTAAGAAAAGTTTTATCTGCTGGGATGAAAAAACTAGTATGACCACTTCCAACTAGAGGTGGGCATCTTATCCAATATGTATATATGGAAATAGAGGTAAACACAAGGAGACAAATTTGATGGAAGAAAGTCATGCATCCTTGCAGTCAGTCGTATCTGGCTATGCTTGAACTCTGGATCTACTGCTGGAATTGCCAAACTAAAACTCGTAAGAATTTCCCAGGTGGCTCAGTGGTAAAGAATCCACCTGCCAAGCAGGAGACACAGGTTCAATCCCTGGGTCAGAAGATCCCCTGGAGAAGGAAATGGCAACCCACCCCAGTATTCTTGCCTGGGAAACTGCATGGACAGAGGAGCCTGGAGGGCTACAGTCCATGGTGTTGCAGAGTCAGACACAATTTAGCAACTCAACAACAACAAAGACCCCAAAAGTCCCTTTTTGTTTAAACAAGTTTGAGTTGAGTTTCTGTATCTTGTAATGGGTGAGGTTATATGAATATTAAGCAATATAGACAGATATAACCCCATATATGCTGGGCTGTGCTAAGTCGTTTCAGTTGAGTCTGACTCTTTGTGACCCTATGAACTGTAGCCCACCAGGCTCCTCTGTCTATGGGATTCAAGAATACTGGAGTGGGTTGCCATGGCCTCCTCCAGGGGATCTTCCCGACCCAGGGATCGAACCCATGTCTGTTACGTCTCCTGCATTGGTAGGTGCGTTCTTTACCACTAGTGCCACCTGGAAGCCCTACTAGAGAACAATTTAGAACATTTTGAAGTCCTAAAATCTAAGTCCCTGAGAAAACTTTCTGAATGGTTAGATGAGTACACATATATTGGAAACTCCTCCAAACTGTACACCAATCTGTATACTTTGCTATATATAATGTAAATATATACTCTTCAGTTCAGTTCAGTTGCTCAGTTGCGTCCGACTCTTTGCAGTCCGACTCCATGGACTGCAGCACGCCAGGCTTCCCTGTCCATCACCAACTCCCGGAACCTACTCAAACTCATGTCCATCATGTCAGTGATGCCATCCAACCATCTCATCCTCTGTCGTCCCCTTATCCTCCCCTCTTCAATCTTTCCCAGCGTCAAGGTCTCTTCAAATGCGTCAGCTCTTTGCATCAGGTGGCCAAAGTACTGGAGCTTCAGCATCAGTCCTTCCAATAAATATTCAGGACTGATTTCCTTTAGGATGGACTGGTTGGATCTCCTTGCAGTCCAAGGGACTCTCAAGAGTCTCCAACACCACAGTTCAAAAGCATCAATTCTTCGGCACTCAGCTTTCTTTATAGTCTTTCTTTCTTTATATACTCTTAATGTTTTTTTAAAAGATCTGTGCCCCTATATTCCTACTCCAGGAAATATATCTTAAAGATACAAATTTTTTTTAAAGGGAAAACATTATACATATAGGGTTCACTTACAACATTATTTTTATATCAAAAACATAAAAATAACTAAGTCCAATAATAGGGAAATGATACAATAGAAAGTATATAGTTTTAAAGATTATAAATACCAAGGTTATAGTAAATCATAAAAATAATGCCTGTAATTAGTTTAAAATTTTTAAAAGAAAACAGTAAAATGGTATAAGCTAGAAATAAAATGCATATATGTAGCCAAGGAATTAAAAAGAAACAGAAAACTAAATAAAGACTATAATAACCCCCCCAAAATGTAAATCTAACAAAATACAGAGGATATGTGTATTGTATATACCTGCTGCTAAACACCAATGAAAGAAATTTTAAAAAGATCTAAATAGATGAAAATGTATTTTGTTCATAAAAGACTCAGAGTAAAAATGTTGACTCTCCCCAAAGTTTAATGTAATCCCTATCAAAATCCCAGATTTTCTATAGACAAGATTATCTAAGATTTATGTGGAAAAGCAAAAAAAAAAAAAAACACTAGAATAGCTAAAACAATTTAGAAAAAGAATAAAGAGGGAGAAATCACTCAACCCAATTTTGAGACTCATAACTACAGCAATAAAGATTGTGAGCATTGGCTGAGGGATAGACACATAGATAATAGAAAATAGAGAACCCAGAAATAATCCCACACAAGTACAGCCTGACTGATTTTTTTTCCCCAGCTGACTGATTTCTAACAGGGTGCAAAAGCAGCTCATTGAAATATTCTTTTCAACAAATGATACTGGAACAACTAGATGTTCACAAAGGAAAAAAGAACTCAACCTAAACCTCATATGCTATACAAAAATAATCCAAAATGAGCCCAAGAGTTAAAAGTAAAACATAGAATTTCTAAAAGAAAATAGGAGAAAATCTTCATGAGCTAAATAAAGCTTGTTAAAGAATTCTTAGACATGACACCAAAAGCATGATCCATACATTGGGAGAGGGGGATCAATAAATTGGACTTCACCAAAATTAAAAACTTAGTATGCTACTTAAAACTTAGATCTGTTAAGAGGGTGAAAAGACAGGCTACATCCACATCACGGAGTACTCACAGTATACCTGCCTGTAATTAAAAAGCTACATTGGAGGGCTCTCAAGGGCAGCATGTTGAGTTGTATGTGTGTGTGTGTGTCTGTGTGTGTGTGTGTGTGTGTGTGTGTGTTGGGGGGGGGTGGGGAAAGCCAATCTCAAAAGATCATACATTGTATGATTCCATTTATACAATATTCTTGAAATGACAGAATTAGAGATGGAGACAGATTAGATGCCAAGGGTGAGGGATGATGGGGAATGTAAGCAACATGGGTATAACTATAACAGGTATCAAGAGGGAGAGCTTTGTGGTGATGGAATAGTTGTATATATTGTTTGCAGAGGTGGTTGTACAAATCTTCACAAGTTAAAACCAGAGAATTGCTCTGCCAATGTCAATTTCCTGCTGCTGATATAGTACTATAGTTCCATAAAATGTAACCACTGAGGGAAACTGGGTAAATGGTATACTGGACTACTCTATACTATATTTGCAACTCCCTGTTAATCAAAATTAAAAGTTAAAAAAAAAAATCGGTTACTTAACTTTTTATTAGTGTAAATAAACACTGAAGCAAACAATGTAACAGAATTTTTCATTTGACAGAAGACTGCACAGCAAAATCTGAGTGGCTCTAAGTTGATGAGAGTATGTTAATGTTAGGTAATTCACCTGGAGTTTTTAGTAGCACACACTGCCTCAATATATACCCTAAGTGATTAATGTCTGAGGAAGATATTTTAATTTTTCACATACCAGGTCCCTCAGCTTTATCTATAAAGAGCAGCCATCTATACAGGCCAAGCTGGCAGTAAACCTGCATGCATGTGTGCGTGCGCTTAGTTGCTAAGTCGTGTCCAACTCTTGGCAACCGCATGACCGCATGACAACTGGCCAATTCTCCCTTTCCATGATCTGTCGCAGCAGTCCCTTCCTTAACAGCACATCTCACCTCCCCCGACCCCAATGGTTTCCTGACTGTTAGTCCAGCCTCCAGGCTCTCCCCCAACCCCTTTAAGGCTTCCTGTACACACCTGAGAAACTAATCTTCCCTAAACACCACTTCTTTTCATAGTCCATGTTATCCAGATGGTAGAACTTCTTAAAACAGGAACAAAGTTAAGGAGACATATTTCAGTTTAATTTAAGAAGATAAAGGCGTTAAAAATAAACACAAAGCCATGTTGGAAAAAGCTGCTTCCAGAGGTGCAAGTCCTGTGTCACTAGATATATTTAAATGTATGGGAACCTGAACCTGGGAGACCTATTCCAGCCACAGAACTCTCTAACTTGGTATCATTTCCCTGATAGTTCTCCCTTCTTCACTTGGCATTCCAAGCCACCCTCTAAAACCTAGCTCCAAGCTCTTTTGTATCCAACCTCTCCTCCCAGCACTCCTCTCCAGTCAGAGCCTTCACGGTTCCCTGTGCACATCTTGCTTTGTCTGCTGCTTTTCTTACCTGAATGACTTTTTCTCCCTCCCTTCTTTTACCTTTCAAGATCCAGTACACCTTCAGGAAGCTTTTCTAATCCCATGCGTACATTCTTATTCCATTCCATTCTTTGCATGCTACTCATGCTATTAATTTTTTATGTCCATATGTCCTGATTATAAGCTCCAAGACAAAAAAACAGTAAAAACAGCCTCCTGTCTGCTAGAAGACAGTCTCTCTCTCCTTTTTTAATATTATTTTGGCCACTCTGCACTACATGCTCAATCCTAGTTTCTTGACCAGGAATCAAACCCAGGCCCCCTACAGTGGAAGCACAGAGTCCTAACCAATGACCCTCCAGGGAATTCCCCAAAATAGTCTCTCTTCACAAGAGACCGCACATAGTCACCCAGCCCTTTCCCCACTCTGGCCTAACACAAGCTTCTCCCCAGGAAATCCACTGTTGTGAACCTGCAGCTCACCAATCATCTACCCCTTTGCTGAGAAGAGTATCTTTAGAAGCGGTGTGAGAATATGAGAATACACAAAGGTGCACCTGAGACTCTTGGGACCGTCTCCCTCATTCACCCAGAAATGCCCATGAGCTGTAAGGAAGAAGTTACTGATGCAGCGGCAAGTCTCTGTTCTTGGCCTTTGAGATCTACTGTAAATTGTAACTAATGGATTAAACAACACTGTTCTAGTAGAAACCATTCCTCATCACTTAACTTCCTATTTATTATCATCATCACTGGTCCTCCTTTTTAAAAGTCTCCCCCCTTTTCAAACAAGTGTCAATTAGGCTTTCCCATCTCTGCCTCTTGGATGTCCCCTAACCAGTTAAGAGCCCTCTTTTTCTCATCAGAGCCCTATTCAAGTATCCATGAAATACTTTTAGATACTCTTAGCAACACACAGGTATTGTTAAAGTATGTATGTATAAGGAAAGGCTGCTAATGGGTATGAGATTTATTTTGGGAGTGGTGAAAATGTTCTGGAATTAAATAATGGTAAACCTGTACAACTTGGTGAATATACTAAAAACCACTGAAATATATACATTTTAAAATGGTGAATTTTGTGTTAAGTGAATTATCTCTTTTTTTTTTTTTAAAGGTAAGATTCTCCACCAGTATCCCAGTACTTACATTTGGCACTGGGGCGAAAATATCTTAATTTTTAAGAAAACACCTTTTCTCACATACTTCTTGGAGAACATAGTCAATTACCTTCCTCAAACATTTAAGTGCCTATCATAGACAGGCACCATGATAGCTGCCACAGAAAACAATTGCCAGACCATCATAGAACCTATGCTGCTAGAGCCTAAGAGGGGAAGGTAACTAGCTCTTTAACTATCACTGTGCCAAGAGCTAGGAAGAAAAAGTATAAAGGTAAGAATGACCTAATCAGAGTGGGAAATGTGAGGGTGGGCAGGGTCCCCAAAAAACATTATCTCTAAGAGACACATGTAAGCTTCAGCCCATATCAGGTAGTTAACAACTAATTTGGGCTGACAAGCAGTACAACAAAACCCCTGTTTCACAGGGGTTTGCAGGCCATTCAATTAATAACTGGCTCCCATCCACCACAGGAGACTCACCTGGTCTTGAGGTAAAGCAACCCTGCATTTATGTATGTGTATGTTTTACCCACTGACAGTGTTATGATAAGGTTTTAGTGTCCTCACAAATGTTTGTGTTTATTATTCATGTAATCAGGGGCAAATACAAAAAGAAAATTAAGTTATGCTGAAAAACTGCATACATTCAAGTCTCTGATTATTAATGATTGCACAGAAGAGCACAGACAGGGCTTATACAAGCTCAAAAGATATAGAAGGTTCAATTTTTGGCTCAAAAGCATTATAAATAAGAACATAAATCAACTATTTATTCGAAGACAGTAAGCTCACATCTTTAACCCTAGATTAGAGGTCAGCTAACTATGGCCTGTGGGTCAAATCTAGCCAATCCACCATTTTCATAAATAAGTTTTACTGGAATATAGCCATGCCCGTTTGTTTTTACACTGAATAGCTGCTTTCCCAACACAACTGCTGAACTCAATAGTGTTAAGAAAAACCTTATCGCCAATACGGTCTAAAATCCTTACTACTTGGCCAACTTGTACTGGATGACAGTAGCCCACACTGATTCAGAACAAAAACATCTTTTTATACATCCTTCAGCAATTAAAGGATGTTCCAGTGGATAAGCAACAGACTTGAAATGCAAAGAACTCTACTTCATTAGTCAATCCACCATGGAGTTCTTGATAAATTGTAATTACATTTTATATACCAGTAAAATTCAGAGCAGTTAGGTCCGAGTTTTCCATAAGTGCTCAGGATTGCTGAAAGCAGGCCTGGGAAAGGTTTTTGTATTAATTATATATTCCTGCCCAATAAATTACCCCCAAGTAAGTATCTTAAACATTTATTATCTCCCCAAGTTTTCTGTGGGTCAGGAATTCAGGGTTGGTTGGGGCTGCCATCATCTGAAACTTAACTGTAGTTGGATGATCTTCTAAGGTGGCCTGGTTACATGCTTGGTAAACTGGTACAAGAGACATCAGCTCCTCTCCACAAGACCTCCTGAGTGTCCTCATAACCTAGCCAGCTTCCCCTGGAGTCAATAATCCATGAGAAAGAGATAGGAAAACACAACATTCTCCTTACGACTTTGCTTTGAAAGTAGATAGTGTAACTTCCACACCACATTCTATTTCTTTACAGAACTAAGTAAGAGTCTCTAAGTACAACACATATTCAAGAAAGTCAAAGTTAGGCCTCATTTTTAAAGGAAAAGGTGTTAAAAGAATCTTCATATATTAACATCACTTCAGGGTTTCAAATGATGAGTAAACAGCTTCAACAACATAACCTACAAGGTTTGGTTGACTCAAGAATCTGTGCTTAACCATTATCATACCATGTATTTTGTTCTATTTGTCATAGGAGAGAGACGGTATCACTATTTGTTAACATTCACCAAAGAAAAAAGTAAGCCAACAGAAGAAAGGCAAAGCACTCCAGTTTTTCACATCTGACACAGTAACAGTGATGGGAGGCAGTTATACATTTGCTTTAGTTTTAGTTCTGTTTTGTTTTCCTGCAAGGAGAAGGAAAATTATGGAGACTAGATCATGAACAGATCAAAAATAATTGCAAAGTTGTACCGGAACAGATAGCATTTATGATTCAGTGCCACATAAAAAATTTTCTCAGATACAAACAATAATAACAGAAACTGAAATTTAGATGTGCATTCACAATTGGGAGGGGTGGGGCTGTGCTTGGGAGGTGGGAGGGTGTATTATATCACAATTGCTACAGATGTGTATCAGAGTAACTTCTGGAACAAGGAACATATATAGTAGGGGGAAAAAGTTATTTGTTACAATTCAACGTATTTTGAAAATAAATGTCTCTGTAGACCCATAAGCACTTGACCAAATTCACCTGTTAATACTGTGAGTTTCATTAGGGGAAGCAAGAAGACCAAGGAAGCAAAACTTTCTCACAGAGGGCAGAGAAATAACAGTCATCCTGATTTCCTCAACAAAAAAGCTCAAAAATGGTCCTGAATCAGACAATTAAATCACTTTAAATTCAATCAAAATTCACTCTGCCAGGTTGAACAGTATCCCTCCAAAATTTAGATCCTCCCAGAATCTGTGAATGTGGCTTTATTTAGATACAGGGTCCTTGTAGATATAACCAAATTAAGATGAGGTCATCCTGGACTAGAGTGGACCCCAATTCAATGACTAACATCCTCTTAAGAGGGAACTTGGCAACACAGATACATGGAGAGTACCATGTGACAAAAAAAGCCAGATATTGGAGGGACCTGTCTACCTGTCAAGGAACACCAAGGACTGCCAGCAAAAAGCAGAAGCTAGGAAAGAACATGGAACAGTCTTCAACTAAGGCCCCAAGAATGAATCCTGCTGACACCTTGATTTCAGATATCTAGCCTCCAGAATGCCAAAAAAATAAATTTCTGTTGTTCTAAGTTACCAAATTAGTAGTCATTTACTATGGCAGCCAGAGAAAACTAACACATCCACTCAGCTAGGATTATGCAACTTAAGTAATCTCACCATTTTCAGTATTAGAAATATGTATTCACAAACTCAGAACAATAGGAGACAGCATCTCCATTTAATGCCTTGCCCTTTTTGGGTACTGTCACAGGGATGAATCTGACTTAAGAGTCCAATGGACTATGTATGCTGCTGTCAGCCAGAAGGCCACTGAGGCTCTCCCAAAGACCAGTAGAGCACATGCACAGAGCATGGGAGTCAGTTCACCTTAGCTGATAGCCAACAGCCCTAAAAAAAAAACAAAACCAAACCTATGTTTTTGTTGAAGTCCTCCTGCTAGACCAGAAGTTTAACAAAAAATTACAGGTCAAGAAGTTATTCTTTCAGATTTAAAGTCCTCTTATCTAGATAAGCAAAAAGGACCTACTATAAAGCACAAGGAGCTCCGTTCAATATTCTGTAATAACCTAAATGGAAAAAGAATTAAAAAAAGATACATGTATAACTGAATCACTTTGCTGTACACATGAAACTAACATTGTTAATCAACTACACTCCAATATAAAATAAATTTTTTAAGTAAATAAAGTCTTCTTATCATGATTATTGCATCATAGTGATGGCACTCTTTCTAACAGTAACCACTGGTAAACTGTGGGTTACCATTTCACTTCTTATTACTTCTGAGTTTCCCAAAACATGTTTCCTAAAAAAAAAAAAAAACATGTTTCCTTTAAACTCTCATTTAAATTATTTTAAACTCAAGCCAGTGCAAATATGCATGGCTGATTTAACCTATCAGTCTGACAGAAAGAGACACTGTCTAGATTATTTTCAGAATTGCTAAACACTTTTCTATTTTATCACCCCTGTATCTTTAGCACAAATTAACACATATTACCCAGGATAAAAGATAAACTTCTGCCCCATATCAGTTCAGTTCAGTTGCTCAGTCGTGTCTGACTCTTTGCGACCCCATGAATCGCAGCACGCCAGGCCTCCCTGTCCATCACCAACTCCCGGAGTTCACCCAGACTCACGTCCATCGAATCAGTGATGCCATCCAGCCATCTCCTCCTCTGGCATCCCCTTCTCATCCTGCCCCAATCCCTCCCAGCATCAGGGTCTTTTCCAATGAGTCAACTCTTCGCATGAGGTGGCCAAAGTACTGGAGTTTCAGCTTCAGCGTCATTCCTTCCAAAGAAATCCCAGGGCTGATCTCCTTCAGAATGGACTGGTTGGATCTCCTTGCAGTCCAAGGGACTCTCAGGAGTCTTCTCCAACACCACAGTTCAAAAGCATCAATTCTTTGGCGCTCAGCCTTCTTCACAGTCCAACTCTCACATCCATACATGACCACAGGAAAAACCATAGCCTGCCCCATATATTTCCCATCAAATTGTGTTACAACATTCCTACAACTATTACTTAGAACATTGGAGAGAACTGGATTCAGATTCTCCAAAAAAGATGTTCGTTAATCACTCCTGATTAAAGCTTAAGCCAGTACAACTTAATACATTTCCAATAAGTGAATATTTGTAGTTACCTGAGCAACTGGCAATATATAAGAATGAAAATATTGACCACAAAGTCACCTTCAAGGATTATTTTTCTAGAAAAGCCTGGCTCTCCCCATACAAAAAGTGGTATTGACCTACCTTGTTTTCGAACATCTTCTACAGCAGCCACAAGCTCCTCCTTGAGAAACTGACTCTCCTTTGCAATTTTATCCCCCTTCTCCAAGAAATTCTCAGTTGCTTGTTCAACAGATGCAGCCAAAACATGGGCCTTCTTAGAACGACCTCTCTTCTTATTAGAGGGCCCCTTGCTATTGGTGTTTACCAAGGTTGTAACCTAAAAGTTTCAATTTTGAAAATTAAACTGTAGCCAACTAAAATTAAAAGAAAAAAAAAAACAAAAAAACACACTAAGAGTAACATCTTTACAGATAGCAAGAATAAATTACTCATAGTAAAATGAAACATCACATTTATGAGTCTAGTAAGTATTAACAAGTAAGATAAATTCTCTCCATATTTTAAAATATTCAGCAATGATACGCCATATTTAGTTTCCAAAATAATTTAGCTATCTCAATATGTAAGTTAAGATTTATAATTAATATTTTAATTTCTCAAACATGATCATTAGGTTTTTAAGCTTCATTTTACAGATTAAAAACTAACAATAAACAAATTACATGTCTCTATTATGTCATCAAGAAGTTCAGAAAGGGGTTAACAATGAATTCTGGAGCCCAAGAAAATAATTTACTTATAATTTTAAAATATTTATTTTATATTTATATTTAAAATATTTATTTTCTTGAGCTCCAAAATCACTGCAGATGGTGACTGCAACCATGCCACTACCTCTCATTTTTGTGCTCGAGTACAATGTCTGTCTCCCTCACACTCACACACAGACACATACACGTGCCAAAATGCTACATGTGCACAGCAAGTTGCTAACACTTTAATGAAATGGCATCACACTGTGATATTTGTATTTGTAACAGAACATACCAAACCTACGCTCTCAAATTAAATGACCTTCTAACTGATCCTGGACAACAAAAGTTGTATTAAGCAGGGTGAACAGACTTAATAGTCAAGGTTCCATATCCTATCTTTCTTAGAAATACTTTTAAGTATTAAGTGGTGTGCACTGCATACCACTAGCCCCTATTACTGCCAATCAAGACTGAAGAAAATGGCATCAAATATATTTCTAAAAGGCTAAATGAATCCACACATAAATATTTAATTATTAATCCACACATAATTAATTATTAATAAAAAATTAGAAGCCAAACTGTCTCATTACTATCAGCCTAAACTCAACCACTCAAATTAAGGCTTTGAACTAAACAACTTTGCCCTGTGTTTATTACCCAGGCCTACTATTATGGAACCATATAACAACTATGTATTTGTTTGCAGATTCTTACCTGGGTAACAAGAGGCTCTAACAGTCTTTCAACTGCCAGAGTCCTGATCTCTAGACTTTTGGGGTCCCATTTGAAGTTTATGTTGCCTGTGTGGACAGCAGTCATTTCTGAAAGAGAAACAGCCAGTCAGGCAAATATCAAACACACATATGAAACATAAAAAATTTTCTCCTACTCAAGGACTTTTTTACACCAAGAAAGTTACAATCACCACAAGATGAAAGAAATTCTTACCAGCCTGCACATGAGGGCCCAGTAACTCTTACAACCTCTTACACATAAGATTTTGAGTTTACAAACATTATGGGTACTACAAGAAGGCATTCCCAAATCATGAGCTTTTCCCCTTGGGCTTCTCTGGCACCAAGGCACTTCTACCTCCAGTTTTTTCATACTAACCTAGAATCAGGATGAAAAGCTCGAGGAAAAGAAGGCTAATACAGAAGATGCTGATTTGTCTTATTCCGCAATGGTTATAATACACTATTATCTAAAAAGTAAACCTCACTTCATTTTCTGATGGACTCTTAGAGAATATCTTATCTTACTGTATTAAAACCTAACACTTCAATCTACTGTCTTCTGCACCTACAGCTATCATCACTCACAGCCTGAAGAAATTTCAGGTCACACCTAGTCAAGTATCACTGTATCACTGTCAAGGTAAACTTCCATTAGACAGAGGCTTTAAGACTAAGGGAAAAGACTTCAGCCACAATACCAAGCAGTTGGTGTTTGCTTCTAAAAGCAGTGCCTCAAAGATTAAACAGAAAAACAGGTGAGGTATGTAGATGAGGTAAACACTAAACAACCTGTTCATAGAAATACAAATCTTAAAAGGGTGCGTTCTTATGAATTTTTACCTCTTGATTTTCACTCTAAAGGAAAAATGAAGGTCCATGGACAAACCTGGGTACAATGATGTTTACAAAAGCACTATATATGGTCATTAAAATCTGGAAACTACCTATATTTCAAAAAATATACCACTAAATAAATAAATCACAGAACCAATCACAAAATGGGATACTGTGCTGCTCTTAAAAAACTACAGTAACAAAATTTAGGAAGAAATAATAGTATTCTCACTGCCCAGGTCTTTATTTCTATTAAGTACTAATTCCTTTTAAAAAATTTTTTTAAAAAAGGTATATTCCAGGTCTGATATATCCTATCGTGCAGAAAGCAAGGAAAGACACAATGACTAACAAGAGCATATTAAAAAGATATAAGAACCAAGGGCTCCACTGGCTAAATTCAAAAGTTGAATATCAAAAAGATGACTATAACTGCCTATTAGCTATCCTATCACCATGCATGGTCAGTCGCTTCAATTATGTCCAACTCTTTGCAACCCTATGGACCATAGGCCACCAAGCTCCTCTGTCCATGGGATTCTCCAGGTAAGAATACTGGAGTGGGCCGCCATGCCTTCCCCCAGGGGATCTTCCTGACCCAACCCATGTTCTCTTGCACTGCAGGTGGATTTTTTACCTCTGAGCCACAGGGGAAGCTCTAAGGATCCTCAAAAGGAAAGAAAGGGGTGAGAAGAAAATTTCTGTACCATAAATGTACAACAGAATTAAAAAATGACCATTTTGTAAACCCCAATGTAATAACTGATTCAAACTAGGACTATCAATGGATATTAACACCATTAGGTGATGGACTACTGGGGAACAGACTATTTGTAAGGTGCCAAAGAATCACCTGACAGGTTTTACTTCTATAATTACAAAGGGGGCAAGACATATCTTTACAACACTGAGATCTAATGGCCATCTCCTTAAGTAACAAAATTTAGCATTGCTAACAATGCAACTCTGATATTACATGCCTCACATGCCATGCCTTGGCATGTGAAGTGCCCTATATGAAGTGCCCTATATTCCCTAAAAAGTATTCTTAATGAAAAAAAAAAAAAAAGTTCCAGATGTTTTTCAAGAGCCCCAGTATTATATAAACTGAGCAAAGTTAATTGTCCAAGAGAAAAATGAAAATTAAATATTTAACCTGAGTCTAATGAAGCCTCTGCATAGGGATTCTAAGCCTTTTTCAATGCATGGATCCCTTAAGCAGTCTAGTGAGTCTTATAGACTAATGTTGTCTGGTAGAAATATAATACAAGCCACCTATGCAATTTAAATTTTTCTAGCAGCCACATTAAAAAGTAGAAAGAAACTAATGAATTAATTTCATAATATTTATTTAACACAGTATATCCAGAATATTATCATTTCATTATGTAACTGATTTTTTAAAATTACTGATTACATAAGATAGTTTAAAAGTACTAAGTGTTGGAAATCTAGGATGTGTTTTACACTTAAGGCATATTTACATTCAGACAAGTCACCTTTCCAGAGCTCAGTAGCCACATGTGGATAGTGGCTTCAGTACTGCACGGTGCAGCTACAGACTCTTCCTCAGAATTTTTTTTTAAATGCATGAAATACAATTCAAAAGATTACAAAGGAAACATATATATTGAGATTAAGCTATCAAAAGCCATATATATGCTCTTTATTAACATACTAAATAAGATGTCAAGAATTCTGATAACTACTTCAAAGTAATAATGAACACACACTTTTTCAACATAGATTACAATTACTTCATGTATGAAAAGCCCTGAGATTCCTCCTGTTGGGACGAAGTTATAGCTTCAACTGAAGTTGGAGTTTGTTTTCTATTGTTAATAATAAATTCCTATTAATAATAACAAAGACAAAACTTTTCCAATCCATATTCAGTGCAGGTTAAAAAACCCTAACCTGAACTGAATTTCACAGAAGTATATAAGGGATACAGATGCATGTTAAATACCACCAGGGAACAGACAATTGGAATATAAGGCATTCTTACAAGACAATGTGGCCTTAACTCTTCAAAAAGTCAATATCGGGGTGTGGGACATAATTTAGACTAAAAGACTCAGGAGACAAAAGAATCTAATGCAACACACATATCTCATTTGGATCCTGGTTTGAAACAAAAAGCTATTAAGAAGACATTTGTAGGAAAACTGGTAAATTTTTATAATATTATATTCATTGGAGGAGGAAATGGCAACCAGCTCCAGTATTCTTGCCTGGAGAACCCCAAGGACAGTATGAAATGCATGCCTGGGGTCGCAAAGAGTTGGACACGACTTGGCGACTGAACAACAAAAAATTAAATTATATTATGGAATTAATGCTCAGTTTCATAGCTGGCTTCCCTGGTGGCTCAGGGGTTAAAGCGTCTGCCTGCAATGCAGGAGACCTGGGTTCGATCCCTGGGTTGGGAAGATCCCCTGGAGAAGGAAATGGCAACCCACTCCAGTATTCTTGCCTGGAGAATCCCGTGGACAGAGAAGCCTGGTGGGCTACAGTCCACGGGGTGGCAAAGAGTCAGACACACTGAGCAACTTTAACTTTCACTTTCTTTCTTTTTTTCTTAGGTATGATAATGAACTGCAACTATATAGAAAAAGGACTATTTTTAGGAGATGTGTACTGAAATCTTTAGAAATCAAATGTCAGGATGACTGCAACTTTCAAATTCAGCAAAAGTAAACATACACAGAGAGACCACAAATTACTTAAAAATATTCATAACTATTAAATCTAGATGGAGATCATGTGAAGTGGCTGGGTACACCTGAAATTTCTCATCTTAAAAATAAAGAAAATGTTGTAGAGGTTTATGAGAAAATGTTCAAAATACATACTACTGAAGACAGAAAGTAGATTTCAAAAACAATATGAAGAATAACTGCAGTGGGATATATAAGCCAAAATATTAACAACGATGTTACATCTTAAGATTGGGGGATTAGGAGTGGTGTTAACTTTCTTTTTTCACAATTGTATTCTCTGATTTTATAAAATTACAGCTATTTAGAAAGTTGCTTTTGTAATAAAAGAAGTAGAATCTTTATTTTACAAGGTGCAAGGAGGACAATATAATCAGAAGGCATGCTTGATCATCACTCAACCACTTTGAACTTGTTTCCTCATTTATAAAACAAGGCTATCATTTACTTAAAAAAAAAGATTATCACTATCTTTAGAGGGCTTGTGTGAAAATTAAACAGACTATGATCCACTGAATTAAATGAATCCATGATAACACCAACAAAGAAGGAAAAGTTCTTCCATAATAGGAAATCAGCTAACATATAGAGAAGGAGTAACACATATAGAAAAATCACCATTTAAGAAACCTCACAATATATTCAAGAATTAGCAAAGAATGCTAAAGCAAACAGGTGAAAAGTTTACTGAGTATTAACCCAGTGCTCTGTGCCAACCTAGAGGAGTGGGATTGGGGAGGAGGGGGGGTAGTTCAAGAGCAAAGGGATATATGTATATTTATGACTGATTCACATTGTTGTTGTACAGCAGAAACCAATACAACATCGTAAAGCAATTACCTTCCAATTAAAAATAAATTTAAATAAAAAGGAAACTGAGTATTTACATAGTCTCATAGTAACTCCCAAGAGATTACCAACAGATCACCAAGGGGGAAATAAAGTATTTAACTCTGCAGAGCAGAAACCTGGCAAACACCACCTTAGCCAAGTGACAAAAATATCCGTAATAATGGGAAAAATGGACATCATGTACTTCCTAATACAATGCAATAAGAAGGATACACCATTGCCTTCTGTGGTATTTCGAAGTGACATAACCCCCAATCCTGTCAAAAGGAAACATCAGACAAACTCAAAGTAATGGATATTCTATAAAGTAACTAGCTACAGTCTTCAAAAATGTCAAGGTAGGAAAAACAAAGAGGCTGAGAAATACTTCCAAATTAAAAGAGGCTAAAAAAAGACATGAAAACTAAATGCAGTCATTCTGGACTGAAAATTGCACTAGGAATAAGAAACAATTGAGACAACTGATATAATTTGATCAGGGATTCTGAAATAGATAATAGTAATATATCAATGTTAAATTTTGAAAATTCCCATCATCGTATTGTAGCTATGTCCTTATTACACATAATGGGAATGATATCTACAACTTAACTCTCATATGGTTTAGAAAAAAAAATAATTTCTTAAATATATACATATACTCAAAGAAGAATGAAAAAATGCGAGGCAGAAGAGAGATAATGAACAGAGGGAAACTGAATGGAAGAATGTGGGATAGAGAGAAGGAAGGGATGGAGAGAGGGAGCGGTAGCAGGAGAGAGGGAGGGGAAGCAGGGGCGGGGGGCGGGGGGGCAAGGAAGGAGAGAGACGTCCTGAAATGGCTAATGTAGTTGAGAACTGATTTTTTTTTAATTTTTATTTCATTTTAATGTTAAATAGCCACTAATGACTATCTCATCAGACAGCACAGTTCTAGACCCTCTACAGAATAACAACAGACATCTACATCTCATATTTGAATAATGACCAGGACAAAGTAGAACTGCACGTGTCTGTGACTAGTCCACTCCTAACAACTTTAATATAAAAACATCGGTCTGTATCCTCTTCCCTAAATGAATGCTTGAGGCACAAATAGATAAGACTGCTTTAGATATTGCTGAAAATATTACTGCAAGCATCATCTAACATTTCACAAAGACTTATGTAAGCATCAAAAATTCTAGAACCTAGGCTTCCCTGTTGGCTGGGTGATAAAGAATCCACTTGCCAATGCAGGAGACATGGGATCAATCCCTGGTTCAGGAAGATCCCACATGCCACAGAGCAACTAAGCCCCTTGGCACCATCACTACTGAGCCAGCACTCTAGAACCCATGAGCCACAACTACAGAGCCCACATGCCACAATTACTGAAGCCCAAAAACTCTATAGAGCCTGTGCTCTGCAGTAAGACAAGCTGCCACAATGAAAAGCCCATGCAAGACAACTGGAGAGTAGTGCCGCCCCCCACCCCCCAACACCGCTCAGCAGAACTAGAGAAAAGCCCATGCAGCAATGAATACCCAGCACAGCCAAATAAATGAATAAAATTAAACAAATTCTAAAGTCACTGAAAATAGGATGCCAAAAGGAATGTAGATTTGCTTAATCTGGTAACAAAGAATGCCAGTTTCCACAGAATTTGTCTCACCTCAAGTGGGCAAATTTGCTCTCTCTACACTTACACTGTGTAAAGCCTATATTCTGGTTTTTAAAGGTTATTTGTCCACTAAACTGATCAATCCAAGTCAGTAAACCTTAGGAGATGGGACTAGTCTATATCGCTACAGAGCTGACAACTGTAGCTCAAGCAAATGTCATGAAATGTCAAAGATAAGACATTTCAGAAGGAATGATTTTCCCCATGTAACCCACATTTCTGTATCCTAGCATTCCAACCACTGTATCAACACAAAACAGAAAATATTTCAAAGGTTGTAGAGGGAATGAGCCCAAAGACAACTTAAGTGAAGCTACTTGCAAGTAGACGTGTAGTCACATTTTCACATTTGGATTTTAATTATTAAACAAGTACGACACACAACAATTCACTTTCCCAAAGAAATATGCTCATTTTTTCTTGAAATAAAAAGCCTTCATGAAAGGAGCCCAGAGAAAAACATTAGGTCAATCCCTGCCTGGGGAAAAGCACCGAGCCTGAGGACTTGATCACTTTTGAGAACCCGCAAATCAAAATCCAAACACCGTACACATGCATTCTTATTGCTTGAGAATTCACAGCTCAAGCCCAGTGAGCAAAACTGAAGACCAGGATGAGAATCCTTAGCTAAAAGACAGGGTTCAGGCCACAGAAAAGCTGCCAAGGAAAAGGAAAGCTATTCACAGATACCTCAAAGAGGGAACAAGCTGCCCAAAGTGAGCCTGGGCAAACTGGACCAGTCCAGTCATGGGGTAAAAAAGGCTTCAGACACTTGGAGAAAAACTAGAATTGCCTTAGAGAAAGATCAAGAGTCCCCTGATTATTGTACACATGTTGGAAAAAAGGATCAAAACATTCTCAAAAAATGTCTTTTCGTCCTTTGTTTCCCTAATTTTGATACTCTGGGGTATAAAATAATTTCACTTTCCTGTTAACTGGAAAAAAAGGCAGAGTGTAAACACAATAACAAAATTCAAACAACCCTGATCTCTCTGGGTCTGGGAACTGGTAAATGGGAAAAGCCTGTGCCCAGCTTCCCATGAGCCGCAGCAGTCTTTATTACACACATCTAAGGTTGGCAGATCATTCAATTTTTTAAGAGATCCGAACATGCAGATTTTTATGTTAAATCTTCCAAATTTAATGTTAGAAACTTGTTCCAAAAAACGTTACCACCATATGGGATAATCATGTCTTAGTACTGTTTGCCCTTTCGGTCACCACTTTGCAGTCACTAAAGATTTCCCCATGAAGTCCTTTCTGATTATACATTCCAGAACTCCACATCCTCTTAAGTAATGTCTCTGAGGAGGTCTTCAGCCTCCCCCATAAGATACACTAGATTCAGGCTCCCACTAAAGATGTTAAGGCAAAGGACTCACTCACTCACTCACTCACTCACTTCCATTGAGAAACTTGAAATATACTGACACTTGAAAACTGAGAACACATTCAGTGTGTTTTCAAGTCTTAACAACCATGAAGGAAGCAGACTGCTTTGTGATGCATCTTTAATCAAAGGTCCTGCCATGAGTGACACCAAACGTTATTAAACCATATTACAAAATCAAGTTATGCTTTTGTGACTACAACCCTAAAAGGATTTCAAAAAGTAGAGGTAGAACATTTAAAATCTAATGAAAACACATTCTCTGGAAAGAACATGGCTCCTGGAACCAGCTTCATCATTTATTTTTTCTCTGACATCAGGCAAGTTACCTCAGCTTTCTGAATCCTCAGTTTTCTCATCTACAAAATGGAAGGGGTTGAATTCTAAGCTCCAAGTCTTTTCAGTTCTGAAATTCTAATATTCCCTTCACTGAAATGATCTCTCAATAGCCTCTGAATTGTTTCATTAAATATAATTTAATTTTCCCAGGTTTAGACTGTGGTAATCCTAGCTGTATTGTAAGTTTAAAGATGACAACTATGCTTATGCTTCTTTACAAGCCTTAAGTTGCTGGCAAGGTGCTTTAAGCAAAGATGCTTTATGCAGAGCAGACACAGTATTAGCTGAATTATATTTATGCAATATGATTTTAAAATATTTACAAGCCTATCACGACAAAGCTCCTACCTCAATCCTAGTCATATTTTCTGCTTCTCTACAATTAATGACATCATTTAAAGTAGCTAAACAAATAACTTTTAAACTCTAGGCAATTTCTAGTTTTCCAATTAACTTACAGAGTACTCCTTCACAACATCTATTACAAAACCTACTAGAGCTAGCCAACCTTAATGAATTACAGCAACCTGAGGTTTTTCCAGGAGGGGATCATGCTTGGTGAAACTAAATAAAACGTTAAACTGTAGTTATTCAGTCTTCAATATCTTATAAATAGCAATCCTAGCTATAAAGCAAAAGTTCACTATAAATTCAGAAAGGGGCAGAGACAGTGGGCAGTTGACTAGCAATCTTCATGAGACAAAGAGAGATGGAGAAGCAGAAAGTAAAAGCACAGCTCCTCCAGAACCAAGGAGGCTGATTGTTGGCAAATGGCCTCATTCATGCAAAGAGCTACATACCTTCTCCAAAGACATTAAATGTTCATTTACAATGGAATGGCCACATCATTCTTAAAATGTGTCTGCTCCAAAGCTTTAGGCTATCCCTACTTAGCTACTCAATGCCAACTTTTTTTTTTTCATATAAACAGCAAGGTTAAGTTAATGCAATGGTTGGATGGTTCATTTAAATGCAAATCAAGAAATTTAGAAATTAAAAGTACCCACAGTAATGCTAACTGTCACAGTGCACAAGATACAGGATCGTGGATTAATCAGTGCAGTCCTAGGGATGCTAGGCTACATCTGTATTAAACAGAATTAACAAAGCCGTTGGGATCTTAACCTTCAAATCTCCAGGGTATTGTAAAAAAAAAAAAAAAAGAAGAAGAAAAAAACAAAACAAAACAAAACCTTATGATTAAGACTGACTGACACCTGTTTATTTGACTAAATCCATCCCCAAGCCTGGGTTTCTTCCCCAGTGGTCCTATGATGATCTTGGATCAGAAAGATCCCCTGGAGTAGGAAATGGTAACCCACTCCAGTATTCTCGCCTGGAGAATCCCATGGACTGAGGAGCCTGGCAGGCTACAGCCCATGGAGTCGCAAAGAGTTGGACATGACTGAGTAAACATGGGTGCACCCACAGGTCCCCAAGCCCATCACTTTCTCCTAAAATGTAAACTAGTTGGGAATAGGGGGAAGAGGGACAAGGAGGGGTAAGAAAATAAGATGTATAAAACCACAGGTTCATGTAAACAAAAAGAAAACTTGTTCCCTTCTCCCCACTCCAAAAAAAATGCAGTCTCTTTCTAATTACAAGTACAGGATCATCACCCGCCCATTCCAAAAAAAATACTTAGCCTTGGTCAAACCTGGGAGCCAAAACATAATGAGTAAAAAGTTTGCATCTACAGCAGAGTACTGGATTACATAAACCATCATCTTATGTGATCCACTCACATACAAATACATTTTATACCATTTATATGGCACACAATACAAATTGTCACTCAGATATACAGACCTAGAAGAAAAAGGACATGGCTAGGTCTTTGTTTTATTTCAATGTTGTAATATTATGATGATTTTATTACTGCTAAAGGTTATAATTATTTTTAATCATAATAAAACATACCATCACTCTCATTTTCTTATCTTCTCTAGAGTATTGAAGGTAATAGGGTAACACAGGAAACACAATGATTACCAAAAGCACTAAGCAAAGGACAAAAGGTAAACCTAAAAAAACAATGGTTGGTCCACTAGTCACTTAATCAAATATTTTACTGCCTTCTCTGCACAGACACTATTCAAGACAAAAAAAAAAGTCTTCATGAAACTACACTGTAGTAACAGCATAAGTAAGTAAACAAAACAATATCTGTGCTAGAAAGAAAATTAAGCAGGGTAATGGTAATGAAATGAGGTAGGATCCTTCCAGGACCTTTCTATCTGGATAACACTTGAGCTGAAAGTCAATAAAGAGCCAATCAAGTGAATTATTTGGGGGAGGAGCATTGAACACAGAGGTAACAGAGATAAGGCAGAATCTCCCAGGACTTAGAGAAAGAAGTGATCAGTGTGCCTGGAGCATAGAGAAGAAGTAAGAGATCAAATGAATAGAACAACAGAAACAAGCTCCAGAGCTGCTGGAATAACTGCACTGTGGGCCGGATAGCTATGTCCATTTACTCAGCTTCCATTCCACATGGTTGAGACCATTAACAATGCAAGTGTTTAAGAGAAAACTGCACCAAGCCCTCACAACAGATAACTGATTATGGATGCACAGGAAGTCCCTTTTTCCATAAGAGACTGGATGGTCTGAAAAACAAAGATGAAGCCAGCATCTGGACTGGAAGCTCAAGAAAACAGAGACAAAAGGGAAAAGAGGGTTTTGTTTCACAACAATGGGACTAAAAGGCAGAGAAACTTCTCACCCAGCTGAGAAGCTACACAGGAATAAGAAGACTGTACTTTTCTTAGAGAGCCAGGAGACAAGATGCCCAAACTTGACTAGAGGAAGTACTGAGTGAGAAAGAACTGAGGAAAAAAAAAAGAAATGTCTCTAAAACTTGTAGCATATACCTTTGATGATTTGGTTACCATTCATTTGTCAATGACTGACCAATTACACATTCTGAGGATCCTGCTAGGTGTCAGGGACACAAAGACTAATCAGAAACCACTACCAGATCATCATAGCAATCACAGCAATCAATTAGTAAGTATAAAAGGAAAAATGTGCCTTTACAATGGAGCTATCTGGCAGATGCCACTTAATCACAAGTGTTTAAACTTATTAGCCTCACCACAGGTGGAACAACCTGACAATCATTTCAATGCTGAGAAAGGTACATCATCACATATGTACTGTTCTTGCCACAAGTGGAAACAATGAGACAAATCCAAACTGTAGACATTCTCTACAATTGGCCTAAACTCTCCAAAAGTGTCAGTCATAGAAAAAATAAAAAGACTGACAAAACCAAAGGAATACAACAACTAAATTCAGTACAGGATCTTTTATTGATTCTTGCATTAAAAAAAACACACTATGAAGGACATCACTGGGACAACTGGTGGGATTTAACATGAATATGGATTGTACAGGAGATCAGGACTTCTAGGAATCTTGTTAAAGGCAAATTCTGCATCCGTAGGTCTAGGGTGATATTTAAGAGTCCGCATTTCTCACAAGTTCCCAGGGCCGGCAGACATTGGCTCTGGACTACTCTTTAAAAGTGATCATGTTACTATATCAAAGTAAAATTTCTTATATATTATAGCTAGTTAAGTAAGGCAATGTCCTTACTCTTAGAGGAGTTACATGCTAAAAAACATAAGGGTGAAATACTTGGTATCTGCAGTTTATTTTCAAATGCCTCAGATAAAAAACTTATATACAGTAATGGAGGAAATCTGAAAAATGTTAGCAATTGATGAAACTAGATGAGCTGAAGAATCAAGTACTCATTGTATTACTTTTGACTTTTCTGTACATTTGAAGAATTTCAAAAAAAGAAAGTTGAGGGAAATGCTCAGTCTAGAAAGAAAAACAGTTTATAATACAACAGAAAGTATAAAGTCATAAAGCAATCCACTGGTGCAAGAGGAGCACCCGGGAGGGAATCCCCAATGGGGAGAGTCATCACTGAGGATCCGCTGTCCTAGGAGGGAGGGCAGTTGTTTCAGGTTGTGCAAAGGGACCAAAGGCCTTTGGCATCTTCCAAGAACCACAGGTGTGAAGGAAAAATATTAGTGAAATGTCAGAAGATAAGGCTGAAAGATAAGCAAAGCAATTAAGAAGGCATCAGAGATTATCTTAACTTAAAAATACAATTTTATTCTTACTATTTATATTACTTGAGAAATCCTGAAAAGCACCCCCCACCAAAGAAACACAAAGATAAAAGGCAAACCGCACCCCCCCCTACAATAACCATATTAAAAACCAAAAGCCAGTACCATCCTGGCCAGCAGCACTTCCCCCGTCTAAAGGCCTTCACACCCACACTGGAGAGTTCAATTCCTCAAAACCCACAAGGCCAGAGCCAAGCATTTTCCTCCTCATCTACTCTCCCTCTGGTTCTCCTCATCTCCACTGACCAAAGCTCTACCTAACTAGGCCCGTTTCTTCCTCTTCCTTCCCCTCCTTGCACCTTACTTTACTTACCCTCCCTGTTTTAAGGAATGTTCTCATTTCCAATCATTCTCCAGATAGCCCCAGACAGTTATCATCACCATGGAATCAACTTCCTCTGAAAAAAACACAAGATTGCTTCCCCAGCCAAAGACAGTATAAAGCTGAAACTCCAACAAACCAACCTTACTCACATTGGTCTGTCAACCTCATCACCTGCCTGCACTCCAAACTCTTCTCCAGGGAGTGCATGTCTCCAGATCTTTGTGTAACCCGGATCCTCTGCTCAGGGCAGACCTTCAAATTCTTCCATCTTCCTTCAAGGCTCACACAGATGTCCTCCGCTTCTAAGAGCTGTTCCCTCTTTTCTGGTTCCCCTATCATTTTACAAGCATCTCTATTACAGCACTTGCTGCATAGCATGATAGCAGTGTGTCCGTCTCCCATAAAGCTGACAGCTCCTTTGAGCACAGGGACCATGCCTTTTGTGAGCACGGTAACTTTCATCTAACAATTCTATAAATGATTAACTGAATTGGCTTAACTGTTTTAAGATTTCACCTAGTAACACTGACACATGTAGAAAGAATTAAGAACTCCCTCTCTCCTGTAATACTTTAGCAAAACAGGTACAGATATTACCAAAGTAAATGTCATTAGTTTGTAAACTTCTTGAGTTTAGCAATGGTGACTTACACACTTTTTTTTTCTTTTGGGCACACCACACAGCCTGTAGGATCATTTCCCCTAAGAAGGATGAAACCTGTGTCCCCTGCAAGGAAGTACCACTTGCACATTCTTAACATCTTCCCTAGCACCTGCTTTTAAAGTCAGGCTTAATAAATGCACTGTATTTAACTGAACCCTTCCTTGAAGCTGAGATACAGCAAATATAGCCTTAGACTTTTAACTCAATAAAGATACCTCAAAAATACCACCTTTTCCACTGGTCTTAGTGACTCCAAATAAGTTTAAATTTCTCTCAAGGGTTGCCATACTCCATTTCCTTGAATTTTTTCCTTTCCTCCCAAGGGATCAAGCTCACATTTCACTTTCCCACTTCTGTGCAAAATGACAGGTTTCTAAAGATACACTTCAAAGTCAGTCCAGAGCTTTTCTGAGAACATGATGACCCCAGGTCCAAGGAAGCAAGAAAATGGTAACAGATGATTTTAAGAAAACTTTGCCAATTTAGAGATCCCCAGGAACAGAAAATCCCCATGAACACTGACTCATCAATAATAGTAACTTACCCTCACAGCTCTGCCTTACTCAGTGCACTATCATTTTTCATAAACCATGATTAACAGTCTAGATTAATATTGAAATATTTAACATAATGAAATATTCAACATACCATGAGGGACTAGTTAACAATGCATCTTTGCTGGGAAACAAAGTATGTATCGGTGCTGCACAGGGCAAATGGACCATTAGCAAAGGCTCCTATCCTTCATGTAACTTGAAATGGGCCACTGTGAATGCGTTTTCTGAGTTAGGACCACACTTTCAGTTTCAAGAACAGCCTGCACTTTATCCTGGCTAATAAACCAGTACAAGATTATGTAATCTGGTAATTAACCAGGCTTCCAACTTACTCCTCAATTTATAATGTCTAATACTAACAAAATAAACCATAGCAACAGAACATTTTCAAAATATAATTGATGTTCCACTTGTTTATGACAGTATTTAACAATGAAATCTCAGAGCAAGAGAAAGAAAGTAATCCACAGCTCAATATAATGAAGTAGAAGAGCCAAAATGAAGTAATCCAGAAAAGAACTACTCTTTAAATTAGCAATTAAGGAATAACATCAGTTACTTAACACTAAGATTAAACTGGATTAAATTATTTCATCACAAAAATTTAACACAAAAGAGAACCAAAAGAGAAAAAAATATAACAGAAATGTTACATTTTTTTCTTCAGTAAAGCTCTTGAAGTCTTTTTTCAAAAACTCTTACAGATGAAAATAACTTCCACAATATAATTCCCCCTCTTCTTTTACTACAATGGGAACACTGAATAGACAAGAAATTTTAAAATCTAATCACACTACTCATACAATACTTGTTCCAAACGATCAAATCTTTGCTACAAATATTCAGAAAAACACTCAAAGTTGCCTTTCTAACTGTATTTGCCTTAAATGCACTGCTCCAAACTTGTAGCCAGTGAAAAAGCACAAATTAAATCCCAATCAAAAGGGGGCTTGATAGATGACAGTCCACCAACAAGTAAACAGAAATGCATGCTCATTTCAAGCTCCATTAGAAATGGGGTAGGGGGTATGCTTACACATGGAGAAAGTTTGTTATTAGAAAGAAAAGAAAAAAAAAAAACTAAAGGGGAAAATGAACATTTGGAAGTTCCAACAGAGAAAGGGCAATGTTGAAGTTTTATTTTGAAGCAGTTATTTCTGCACACTCTGAACTTTCAATAATGGACAAATTTAGTACAGTGCTCTTGCAAGTGAGCAAAAACAGCATGAAACAGGGTAAATCAGGCCAGATTGTTCACCTCACCACCCTGTTCAGCCCATTCAGCCCAGGCCCACAACATGGGGGCTGAGTCAATCACCACAGTGCATAAGAAACAAACAACATTCTCACCGTCTCAAAGCAAGCATACTGGCACCTGGACAAATTTCAGTAACTGATGCTTTGTAAGACTCTCTACAATGCCTGGTGTATTTAACTTCTTTTCTTAAGAGAAAACAGAAGGTACTAATAAGACTTAAATCCTCCAACACATAAAGTATAACCAAAATTGCTTAAAGATTTCTAAGGGTATGGCTTCAAAGTCACTCAAGAGAAAAAAACTTAATTGGGCTGGGAAAGCATAAAGGATAATTGATTTCATGTTTTTCACTATGTGTTTATATGGAAGGTCAAACTTTCAAAATACAGATTTTTTTAATGAGTTTATTTTTACCTGTTTTTCTTTTTTATATGCAGTAAATTCACTTCAGTTTCCTATTCTACAGCTTTTGAAAAATTCACAGTTGTGTAATCACCTCCAAAATCAAGAGACAGAACAGTTAAAAGAATGTTATTTTCACAACAGCACACACATTGAACTAAACCACACAAGATAAATGTACAAAAATTTACTTCAAGATCAAATTTGGCATCAACTTACTGCAAAATTACAGTAAACAATGATGTGGTGTTGGCATAAACTACCATTTAAAGACTAAGAGATCAACAGAACAAAATGAAGAGCCCAGAAACAAACCCTCTGACAGTCAAATGATTTTCAGCAAGGATGTCAAGACCATTCAAAGAGGAAAGGATGGCCTTTTCAGTAAGTAGGGCTGAGAAAACTGGATATCCACATGTAAAACAATCAAGTTAGACTCTTACCTTCTACAGTATTTAATAATTAACTCAAAATGGATCAAACACCTAAACCTAAGAGCTAAAACTATAAAACTTTAGAGAAGAATCACAGGGCAAAAGATTTATGACACTGGATTTGGTAATGCTTTCTTGGATATGACATCAAAGACACAAGTAACAATAGAAAAAAAAAACTGAACTTAAAATAAAAACTGGTATATAAAAGGACACTACCAAGAGTGAAAAGGCAATCCAGACAACAAAAGAAAATAACTGCAAAACACACATGTGATAAGAGATTAATACCCAGAATATAGAGAACTAAAACTCAACAACCAAAAAAAAAAAAACCACCCCTCAGTTCAGTTCAGTTCAGTCGCTCAGTTGTGTCCGACTCTTTGCAACCCTATGAATCACAGCACGCCAGGCCTCCCTGTCCATCATCAACTCCCAGAGTTCACTCAGACTCACGTCCATCGAGTCAGTGATGCTATCCAGCCATCTCATCCTCTGTTGTCCCCTTTTCCTCCTGCCCCCAATCCCTCCCAGCATCAGAGTCTTTTCCAATGAGTCAACTCTTCGCATGAGGTGGCCAAAGTACTGGAGTTTCAGCTTTAGCATCATTCCTTCCAAAGAAATCCCAGGGCTGATCTCCTTTAGAATGGACTGGTTGGATCTCCTTGCAGTCCAAGGGACTCTCAAGAGTCTTCTCCAACACCACAGTTCAAAAGCATCAATTCTTCGGCGCTCAGCCTTCTTCACAGTCCAACTCTCACATCCATACATGACCACAGGAAAAGCCATAGCCTTGACTAGATGGACGTTTGTTGGCAAAGTAATGTCTCTGCTTTTCAATATGCTATCTAGGTTGGTCATAACTTTCCTTCCAAGGAGTAAGTGTCTTCTAATTTCATGGCTGCAGTCACCATCTGCAGTGATTTTGGAGTCCCCAAAAATAAAGTCTGACACTGTTTCCACTGTTTCCCCATCTATTTCCCATGAAGTGATGGGACCGGATGCCATGATCTTCGTTTTCTGAATGTTGAGCTTTAAGCCAACTTTTTCACTCTCCACTTTCACTTTCATCAAGAGGCTTTTGAGCTCCTCTTCACTTTCTGCCATAAGGGTGGTGTCATCTGCATATCTGAGGTTATTGTTATTTCTCTCGGCAATCTTGATTCCAGCTTGTGTTTCTTCCAGTCCAGCCTTTCTCATGATGTACTCTGCAAAGAAGTTAAATAAGCAGGGTGACAATATACAGCCTTGACGAACTCCTTTTCCTATTTGGAATCAGTCTGTTGTTCCATGTCCAGTTCTAACTGTTGCTTCCTGACCTGCATACAAATTTCTCAAGAGGCAGGTCAGGTGGTCTGGTATTCCCATCTCTTTCAGAATTTTTCACAGTTTATTGTGATCCACACAGTCAAAGGCTTTGGCATAGTCAATAAAGCAGAAATAGATGTTTTTCTGGAACTCTCTTGCTTTTTCCATGATCCAGCAGATGTTGGCAATTTGATCTCTGGTTCCTCTGCCTTTTCTAAAACCAGCCTGAACATCAGGAAGTTCACGGTTCACGTATTGCTAAAGCCTGGCTCGGAGAATTTTGAGCATTATTTTACTAGCATGTGAGATGAGTGCAACTGTGCGGTAGTTTGAGCATTCTTTGGCATTGCCTTTCTTTGGGACTGGAATGAAAACTGACCTTTTCCAGTCCTGTGGCCACTGCTGAGTTTTCCAAATTTGCTGGCATATTGAGTGCAGCACTTTCACAGCATCATCTTTCAGGATTTGAAATAGCTCAACTGGAATTCCATCACCTCCACTAGCTTTGTTCGTAGTGATGCTTTCAACAATGTGCAAAATACTAGACATTTCTCCAGAGATGATATACAAATGGCCAATAAACCCATGAAAATATACTCAGTATCACTAATCATTTGGGGAATACACATCAAAACTATGAGATAACCATCTCACATTCATTAGGATGGCTACTATCAAAACAAAAGCAAACAGGGGAAAAAAAGTGTTGGTAAAGATATGGAAAAAAATGAGAACTTCTGTGCCCGGCTGGTTGGAATGCGAAATGGTACAGCCACTGTGGAAAACAGTATGGCAGTACTTCAAAGAGTTAAAAATAAACTTACCATATAATCCAGCAATTCCACTTCTGGGTATATACTCAAAAGAACTGAAAGCAATGTCTCAGAGATATTTGAACCATGTTCACAGCAGTATACTATTCACAGTAGAACTATCCAAATGTTCATTAACAATTGAACAGATAAGCTAACTGGAATATATATAAAATAATGTTGCTGTTGTCCTCAATAAGGCAAATATATGATTCCATTTATATGAGGTACCTAGAATAGGCAAACTGATAAATAAAATAGAAAAGAAGTTACCAGGAACTGGGAAGAGAGCAGGATGGGGAGTTGCTGCTAAATAAGTAAAGATCCTGTTCAGAATGATGGAAAAGTTCTGAAAACAGATGGGGATGATGTAAACGCACTTAATGCTCAAAAATAGTGAAATGGTAAACTTTACGTTATATATATTTAATAACTTTAGTTTAAAAAAAAAAATTCTTTTAAGAGTAGCAAATCTTTCCCTGGGGAATTCCACTCCTAAGAAGTTCCCCGCCTCCACACCCGCCCAAAAAAAAGAAGTTTCCCTTAAGATGTCAGGACAGGTAGAAGATTCAGCTGCAAATTAAAGCAACTCTGGAAGCAAGCTAAATGTCCAACAGAGGACTGATTAAAGAAGCTATGTTGGAACAGTAGGGGATAATTAACATGCTATGTTAACACTGTGAGATTAACATATTTCATCAATTCTAAAGCATACATATTTCACATCTTTAAGTCTCTAAACTTTGGATGTGTTCTAAAAATGATGGTAGTTCCTAGTGTATTTAGTAGTGTTTACTTCTTGTGTGTGGGCTCAGTCATGTCCAAGTCCCTTCAACCCTATGGGCTGAAGCCTGTCAGGCTCCTCTGTCCATAGGATTTTTCAGGCAAGAATACTGGAGTGGGTTGCCATTTCCTACTCCAGGGGAATCTTCCCAACCCAGGGATAGAATCCACATTTCCTATGTCTCCTGCATTGGCAGGCGGATTCTTTACCACTGAGCCACCTGGGAAGCCCTTATTTTTCTCAGTGGTACATAAAATAAAGGTTAATCTTAATGCTATTAACAGGGGAAATGTTCAAGTATGATAAATGGACCAGAGCAAATAAAGTAAAAATCTAGTTTTTATAAAAGTTATAGTCAATACACTCTTAGAAAAAATATCAGAGCATGTACACCAAAATGTTAATAGTGTTTATCCCTAGGTGATAAAAATGAGTGGTGGTTTTATTAAAAAAAAAAAAAAAAACTGGATATAGGGACTTCCTTGGCAGTCCAGTGGCTAAGACCCTATTCTTCCAATGCAGGGAGCTGGGTTTGATCCCTGGTCAGGGAATGTGCCATATGCCACAACTAAAGATCCCGTGTGCCGCAACTAACAGTCAAATAAATAAAAATAAAACGTTTAAAAAAAAAAAAAAACTGGATGTAAAGCCAAGCTGCTTCCACCCCCATATCAATCCGGCAAATCCTATATATAGCATACCTACTCATATTAGACATGAGTCAGGTATCACAAAAGACTGAAAAATGCGAAAGAATGTAATGGCCTTGAAGGAACTCATCATGTAGCAAAAGAATTTATGGTCCACAAGAGCCTTTAGGAAGGTAAATCAGCAACTCAGTGCTATGTAAATAACAGCACTCCATAAGTAAAATAATAAATTAGCATTTTATCACATCAGACATTAAAAATAAATATCCTTTATGAAAGTGAAAGTCGCTCAGTTCTGTCCAACTCTTTGCGAACCCACAGACTGTAGCCTGCCAGGCTCCTTTGTCCACAGAATTCTCCAGGCTAGAATACTGGAGTGGGTAGCCATTCCCTTCTCCAGAGGATCTTCCAACCCAGGGATCAAACCCAGGTCTCTCGCACTGCAGACAGATTCTTTACCATCTAACCCAATAAGGAAGCCCAAATTATCCCATAAGCTCATCACACTTATTTCACAGATGACAAAGTTCAGATTCTCCAGCTGAGATCCCTTAAGATTAAAAACCCCTAAAAGCAGTTGACTTCCCTGGTAGCTCAGACAGTAAAGCGTCTGCCTACAACGTGGGAGACCGGGGTTCGATCCCTGGGTTGGGAAGATCCCCGGAGAAGGAAATGGCAACCCACTCCAGTATTCTTGCCTGGAAAATTCCGTGGACAGAGGAATCCGGTAGGTTATAGTCCATGGCGTTGCAAAGAGTCAGACATGACTGAGTGACTTTCACTACAAGCAGGTTATCATCATAAATCAGGTAACAGACACATAATCAATACAAATTAGCAACAGCAGAAAATACCCTGTCATACAATTACTGTTTGTTATGATATTTTAAGAATTACATTAAAAAAAAAATTCTCTTCATAAGTTTTCCTTCCTCACTATGTGCTTACTGTAAAGAGGTCACAATAAAAAACTTTATCTCCTGTCCTCAAAGAAGTCACAGCTCAGCTGAGGAAGGGGTGCAGGGGGAGACACAGAGAAAAGCTCTATGACAACGGAGTTGGCAATGATTTCTTAGAAGACACCAAATGCACGAGGAACAACAACAACAACAAAATAGATAAACTGGACTTGATCAAAATTTAAAACTTTTGAACACTAAAGGATATACCAACAGGGTAAAACTGAGAGAAAATATTTCAAGTCCTGTATCTAATAAGGGATTAACAGCCAGAAGATACTAAGAAATCCTATACCTTAACAACAAAAAACCCAAACAATTAAAATGGGCAAAGGAGTTGAACAGTGATTTCTTCCAAGAAAATACACAAATAGCCAATAACCACATGAAAAACAGTCAACATCACTAAACATTAGAGAAATACAAATCAAAACCACAATGAAACATCAACTCATATCTATCAGGATAACTTATTAAAAAGTAAACAAATCTTTGTAAAAATTAAAAATAGAAATTAACAAGTGTTGATGAAAATGTGGAGAACATGGAACACTTACACATTACTGTTATGAATATAAAATAACACACCTACTGTAGAAAATGGTATGGCAGATCCTCAAAAATTTAAGCACAGAATTACCATACCAAATGAACTAGAAATTCCATTTCTAGGTATATATCCAAAAGAGATGAAAGCAGGAACACAAACACGTATTTGCATACCTGTGTTCACAGGAGCATAATCCACAGTGGCCAAAATGTGGAGGCAACCCAAGTGTTCATCAACAGATGAATGGATAATGGAGTACTCAACCCTTAAAAAGAAGGATATACTGACAACATGGGTAAAACTTGAAAGCATTATGCTAAGTTAAACAAGCCAGGTATTAATACAGTCAAATTCAGAGACAGAAAGTACAATGGAGGTTGCCAGTGGGCCAGAGGGGGAGAGGAAATGGAAAGTTATTGTTTCACGGTTATGGAGCTTCAGTTTAGGACAATGAAAATTTTTTCTGGATAGGGACAGTGACAGTGGTTACACAACAAAGTGAATGTACTTAATGCCACTGAAGTGTACACATAAAGATAATTTAAATTGTACATCTTGTTATGTATATTTTTAAAAGATAATGAGAATGTCATAATCAGGTGCAAATTTCAGAATCTCCAGTAAGTTAAAGATCACTTTCAACAACAATGATCAATGTCTCAACAGAAGAGGCATATCGATCAGATAGATAGCATTTGTGTCAAGAGAAGGACTGAGCATTCCAGAACAAACGCCTGGCAGATGCAGAGACATATAGCAACAATTCACAATAGAAGATAAGGCTGAAAAAGTAAGGACTCAGAAGGTGTTAAATGCCAATCTAAAATTCTGACTAGTGCAGCAACAAGACAGCAGTGTATCTCCCCAAAAGAATAAGTATCGCTTGTATGTAAAAGACTGAATGGTGGAGGGGAAAACAGTAAGAAATTCAGTTAACTTTAGCAGATGTTTATAGAGCAACGATAATGTTCCAAATTCTCAGATCATAAAAACTGAAGGGAGAGGAGGAATGGGTAGCAACTGCAAAGGGATTTCTAGAGTACTAGTAATTTTCTGTTTCTTGATCTGGGTGGTGGACATGGTGGTGTTCACTCAATTCATTAAGCTGCTGCTAAGTCGCGTCAGTCGTGTTCAACTCTGTCCGACCCCACAGACAGCAGCCCGCCAGGCTCCCCGTCCCTGGGATTCTCCAGGCAAGAACACTGGAGTGGGTTGCCATTTCCTTCTCCAATGCGTGAAAGTGAAGCCGCTCAGTCCTGTCCAACTCTTAGCGACCCCATGGACTGCAGCATACCAGACTCCCCAAAAAAAGTCCCTCACTGTTTCCATTGTTTCCCCATCTATTTGCCATGAAGTGATGGGACCGAATGCCATGATCTTAGTCTTCTGAATGTTGGGCTTTAAGCCAACTTTTTCACTCTCCTCTTTCACTTTCATCAAGAGGTCCTTTAGAAAAATGTATATATAGAAATTATGCTATGCTATGCTAAGTCGCTTCAGTCGTGTCCGACTCTGTGCAACCCCATAGACGGCAGCCCACCAAGGCTCCGCCATTCCTGGGATTCTCCAGGCAAGAATACTGGAGTGGGTTGCCATTTCCTTCTCCAATGCATGAAAGAAAAAAGTCAAAGTGAAGTCGCTCAGTCGTGTCCGACTCTTAGCGACCCCATGGACTGCAGCCTACCAGGCTCCTCCGTCCATGGGATTTTCCAGGCAAGAGTACTCGAGTGGGGTGCCATTGCCTTCTCCAATAGACATTATAGAAATTTCTAAATATAAATTATATAAAATGTAATTTTGGTTTCTATAAATATATTAAAATATACATAAAGTATAAAACAATTTATCCAGAGAACTACAAGCAGTTTTGATAGTTCAAAAATTAATCTAAACTAGAGTGGAAGCAGAGAGAAGGGAAAACAAGAACTTATAAGAGGAAGACAAAATGGAAAGGATTTCATCTGATTACAGCTGGATGGAAAGGAGTAAGAATGAAATGAACATAGTTATCATTCACTCAAAGTATCAACTTGGTAGTCAAGGCCCTCCATTATCTGACTGTTGCTCATCTGTCATAGTTCCACCCACAAGCCAGATTCCATAAAGAAAAGACTCCTTCCTCCTTCATTCAATGGGCATCTAATGTTTTCTTTATTCTCCAGGCCAGATACCATGCCAAAGATCAAGGCTCACTTTCTAACAGAAAAGACAAACAACGATATCAATAACAAGGTATAGTGTAATGGAGTACACCACCTGGTGGAAGAGATCTGCTACCAAAAAGGAAAGTGCTAGCTTAAAGTCTTGTAATAGGATAAAAATGATGGAATACAAAGGGGGAGGGGGTTCATCACTGAGCAAACAACATGTCCAATTCATATTTCATATGTTAAACTTATCTC
The DNA here is from genome assembly GCF_032452875.1 of Bos javanicus. NCBI lineage: Eukaryota > Metazoa > Chordata > Mammalia > Artiodactyla > Bovidae > Bos > Bos javanicus. The sequence goes on along the minus strand of NC_083874.1, from coordinate 49,608,101 downwards.
ATTTCTCCAAAATACAGCTCCCTTTATCTCACCACTCTCAGTCCCACCATCTTCCTAGCTCAACTCCCTACTTCCATTTGTACACAATACAAGCCCTGTAAGCACTAGCAGAAGTGATCTTACAAAGGAAATCAGACCATGAAACTCACTACAACGGTTTCTTACAACTCTTAGAAGAAAATCCAAACATGTGATCTGGAGTTTCCTGGCAATTTCATGTGAGGCCTTCCCCCTACTCTAAAAGAACTTAAAGCTACACAAGTCTTCTCTTAGGTCTCTAAACACATGGAGTTCTTTCCTGTCTCAGGACCTTCAGGCAAGCAGAGATCCCTCTTCCCTCTGTGCAGATCTTCATCAGCAAACAAACCACAACAACCAGCTCTATCCTGTCTCACACTGTCCCTTTTTCAAAGAAATCTCAGGACTCTGCCAGTTACTGCCCATCTCCACATCTGGTTTAGGTATAAAAAAGAAAAAGGTATCTCATTTTGGTCCTCGAGTTTGAGAAGCCTCTTGGGACACCCAAGCAGTTCTCTGGTGCACAAGTGACCCTATGGATCAAGTGAGATGTTCTAATTCAAAAAAGAAGCTTCCACTTTAGCATCAGTGTTGGATTTTTAACCTAAGTTTGATGACAGGAAGACTATGTAGAAAAGTGATTCTCAACTTAGAGGAAGAGGGCACCCCTGATCTCTAAGTCACTGTATGGAATGAGATGTTACTAATGAACGGAGGGTGACACCCCATCAATGATGTAAGGCTTTCGAGATACGTTGGATAGAATCCTTGATAAGAGTGCATAGAACAACAAGTAAAAAAAAAAAAAAAAAGAACAAGTAAAACCAAAACAAATACAAAAACAAAAACCCAGACTGAGAAACAAGAACCAAGAGTAAAAGGAAAACCAGGAGAGACTTAGATCACAATTCCATAAACTCCGTTGCCCTTTTATGCTTCCTCCTAACCAAACCCTACTCCTGTTTCATCCAGTTCAAAAGCTGTCCTCCCCTGGAAGCATTTTGGTCTTATCCAAACAAAACTCATTAGCCCCCTTTCCATGTCTCCACCAGTTTTTATCATTAATATTATGTAAGACTGACCATTCACAAGCTTCTTATCAATACTATTATGGTAGTAAACGCCATCATTCTTGTACTACACCTGGGGTGTATGTGTCTCTTTCTTATTACAGTGTGAGGTCTTGGGGTTAGATATCATTTCTTAAAATTAAAGTGGATAAAAAAATATTTCACTTAGTAAAACTCAAAAAGAGTAAATAACTGGGCAGAGGTTCTGGATAACTTCTCAACCCGTTCCTCTTGTAAAACAAAATAACATCCTAATTAACATGATTTCTAAATTCATCCTTTCCTAAAGAAACATAACACCTGTAGCGTCTTTAAAAATCACTGCTAAAGAAAATACCCTCTTATCGAAATGCCTATCCTGTTGCAACAATACAATGATGTAATCATTTCCTTCACCATAAACAAGAAAAGTCCTTAACTTGGTTGGAGACTTAACACAACTTACTCTATTCTAAATTACTGTAAGTTTTGTCCAACACACACACACACACACACACAAAGTATTACGAAGACGCAGGGGTACATTAAGAGGGTGTGAGTCCTGGATCTGAGCCAACTGCCGCCCGCATTATTAGGAAGCCATTCCTGCCAAGCCAAGGTTAGGCATTCAGTCAATATTTTTTCCAACAAGTGTTTCACACAAGCACACTCCTTTAAAAGTTAACAAAAAGAGATTCCAACGCCACTCGTGAAAACTAGGACTAATCAGAATTAAGTATTCAATTAACCAGCACAATAAGTCAGAGTAATTTCAAAAACAAAGGTTAATTCGGTGCACGCCAAAAGTCCACACACGGGTGTGGCGCCCATTCCCAGCCAGGCTGTGTCAGGGAAAGGGCCACAAACTTTCCATTTGCTCCGGCCGGCAATGCGGGGCTGCGGGCTCAGCCCATGTCGCGTCCACCTGACCTGGAAGTTTCGGTGGTGGGGGAGGGGTGCGACCACAGATACCACAAACCACACTTACTTCAGAGGAAAACTCAACTCCCGGAACCACCCGCACCTCGAGCAACGCGCACTCTTCCCCGCAAGCAAGGCGGCCGCGGGGGCCCAGCGCGGGTCTGGCGCGCGCACCGAGCCCACTTGAACAAAGTTTAGACACCCGGAGAAACTTTCCAGAAAGGAAGCGCCGCGGTAGCGCGGGGTCCGCCAGTCGCTCCGCTCCAGCCGCCGCGGCCCCTCAACTTCCCGAAGGCCAGGAAGCGCCGGCCCCGCCCGCCGGGCCAGGGCCCAGGCCGGGGGCCCCGCCAGGGAAGCGGGCCGAAGGCCGCACAGGCGCCGGCCTCAAGCCCGATTCAGGGGAAGGTCGCTGAGGTGACCGCGCCCGGCCCGCCCACTCGAGGAGCCCCTCGGACGGCTGGGGAGCCCGCACCCGCACGAAGACAATTACCTGCGGCGAGCTGGGCGAGCGCTTGAAGATTCCAGAGGCCAGAAGCCGACGGGCCGTCGCTTTGTCTCCCCCAGTCCTGCTCGGAGGAGGAAATGGGCCGCCCGGCGCCCCCGCCCCCGGCCCGCCCCCCGCCCGCGGCCCCCGCCCCCGCCCCGCGGCCCGAGCCCCGCCCGCCCTTCTCAGCACCTCCCTCCGGCGCGCTCTTCCCAGCGCCTCCCGCTGCCGCCCAGCTTTCCCAGTTCTCCCTTTGGGGGCGAGTCCTCGACCAAAGAGGCTGGCAATGGCAGACCCGGACCCCTAAAAGGACCTCTTGCTCTCCGCCCTTCACCTCTGAGTTACTTCATCCCAGGCTACTAGTAACCAAAGATGGGAGTGACACCCCTCCCACCCCCGAGAGGTAGGAGGAACGCTCACTCCTGGAACAGCCCGCGAGCTGGGGAGAGCAGGTGAGTCACCGCTCTGCGCACAGGTGAGTACCCGGGCGCGGCCGGCTCAGGCCCCACCCCTTCGCTGGTGCCCCAGGGACCGGGCGAGGAAACGCAGAGTCCCGGGCACGCTCCTCTGAGGAGTGCCACAGGTGTTCCTCAATGACCGGCTTCTGAAAAAAAGTGCTCTAGCCCCCGCTCCTAGTTTCACAGCAAGAGAAACTGAGGCCCCGTAGCTTGAGGCGAAGTGGAGCTAGAATCCGACTCTAGGGACCTCATAATGTGCGATGAAAGCCCTCCGAGAAATAACCTAATCCATCTGTCACTTGACAGATGGGGTAACCGAGAGCTATCCTGATGGAGGACAAGAATCTTGTCACAGAGGTGTCCCCTCCAGAGATTGCCCCCAATCGCGTGCGCGCCCCCACGGTTGATTTCAGTCAGTTCAGTCGCTCAGTCGTGTCCAACTCTTTGCGACCCCATGAACCACACCACGCCAGGCCTCCCTATCCATCACCAACTCCCGGAGTCCACCCAAACCCATGTCCATCGAGTCGGTGACGCCATCCAACCATCTCATCCTCTGTTGTCCCCTTCTCCTCCTGCCCTCAATCTTTCCCAGCATCAGGGTCTTTTCAAATGAGTCAGCTCTTCACATCAGGTGGCCAAAGTATTGGAGTTTCAGCTTCAACATCAGTCCTTCCAATGAACACCCAGGACTGATCTCCTTTAGGATGGACTGGTTGGATCTTCTTGCAGTCCAAGGGACTCTCAAGAGTCTTCTCCAACACCACAGTTCAAAACCATCAATTCTTCAGCGCTCAACTTTCTTTATAGTCCAACTCTCACATCCATACATGACCACTGGAAAAACCGTAGCCTTGACTAGACGGACCTTTGTTGGCAAAGTAATGTCTCTGCTTTTTAATATGCTGTCTAGGATGGTCATAACTTTCCTTCCAAGGAGCAAGCATCTTTTAATTTCATGGCTGCAATCACCATCTGCAGTGATTTTGGAGCCCAGAAAAATAAAGTCTGACACTGTTTCCACTGTTTCCCCATCTATTTCCCATGAAGTGATGGGACCGGATGCCATGATCTTCATTTTCTGAATGTTGAGCTTTAAGCCAACTTTTTCAGTCTCCTCTTTCACTTCAGTATTGGTCTATAAATCCAAAATAATGCAAGACAACAATACCCACAGAGCACTGAACAAGGTGCTAGGGAGACCTGCCTTCAACATGTTTACCCTTTACTACTTATATCTCCCTTTCCCAGGAAATGCAAACTCCTAGAAGACAGCAGCTGTGTTCCCTACAGCACCCAGCACAATGCTCATCCCCTAGGCAATTAATGTCTGTGGGTGAATGTGCCCGCTGTAATTCAAAGCACTGTGGATCTGTGCTAGTTGGGAGTTACTGACAAAAGGCAGTAGGACCATGAAGGGAGAGAACAACCTTAAAGAGAAAGACCTTAACAAGGCAACTTTTGTCCACCCACATCTCATTCTATGTCTAGCTTCAGAACCTTTGCTCCTATGGCCTCCTCTGCCTGGAGTGGCTATGGCTTCCCTCCCCTCCCCCACTGTACTTAGCTACCTTAGAACATAGTATTCAATCAATAAATATTTGAACTAACAAGAGATAAAGGAGTATGTTCCATAACTTTGTATATTCATCACTTCACTGAAGTACCAGTTACTTAGTTTGCAAGGTCCCATGTTCAAAAATTGCTAACAATTACAAGATCCCAACATTGGAGCATTAAACCAAGCATGGGGCTTTCCAGGTGGCACAGTGGTAAAGAATTTGCCTGCCAATTCAGGAGACACAGAAATGTGGGTTTGATCCCTGAGTTGGGAAGATCTACTGGATCAGGAAATGGCAACCCACTCCAGGATTCTTGCCTGGAAAATTCCATGGACAGAGGAGCCTGGTGGGTTACAGTCCATGGGGTCAAAAAGAATTGGACACAACTGAGCGCACGCGCACACACACAAACACACACACATACGAGAAGCCTTCCTAAGCATAGGGCCCTGGTACAGACTGAATGTTTGTTTCTCCTCTCCCCCAAATTTATGTTGAAAACCTAATGCCCTTGGTGATGGTATTAGGAGATGGGGCCTCTAGTACATGATTAGGTCATGAGGGATTTGTACCCTTATAAAAGAGGCCCCAGAGATCTCCCTTGCCCCTTCTGCCATGAGAGAACAGAGCTTTGACTATGAATCAGGAAGACAGCTCTCCCTACAACATGATGATGCAAATGTCTTGATCTTGGACTTTCCAGTCTCTGGAACTGAGAAATAAATTTCTGTTATTTATAAGCTACTCATTCTGTGGCATTTTGTTATAGCAGCCCCAAAAGACTAAGACAGGCTCTAAAGATGAAAGTGTGGATTTGTTTGAGGAAAAGAAGGATCAGTTCAGTTCAGTTCAGTTGCTCAGTCGCGTCCGAATCTTCGACCCCATGAATCGCAGCATGCCAGGCCTCCCTGTCCATCACCAACTCCCGGAGTTCACCCAGACTCATGTCCATCGAGTCAGTGATGCCATCCAGCCATCTCATCCTCTGGCGTCCCCTTCTCCTCCTGCCCCCAATCCCTCCCAGCATCAGAGTCTTTTCCAATGAGTCAACTCTTCACATGAGGTGGCCAAAGTACTGGAGTTTCAGCTTTAGCATCATTCCTTCCAAAGAAATCCCAGGGCTGATCTCCTTCAGAATGGACTGGTTGGATCTCCTTGCAGTCCAAGGGACTCTCAAGAGTCTTCTTCAACACCACAGTTCAAAAGCATCAATTCTTTGGCACTCAGCTTTCTTCACAGTCCAACTCTCACATCCACTGGAAAAACCATAGCCTTGACTAGACGGACCTTTGTTGGATCAGGTGACAGAAAAAGAATATGATAAGAGACTTGCAGTGTTCCCTGTAAGCTATGGTGAGTCACCTCCTGACCCCTGAGAAACCATGACAAGCTTACTAGGGGTAACTTGAGCATTCATTAAGTCCAAGGTACCTGCTATGTGATGGAGCAGCAACAATGAATAAAACTGACTTTAAAACTGAGATAAAATTGAGATCCGTGTTCTCACAAATGTGAAATGTAATAGAAGAGACAGGTATTAAAACAAGTAAACTACAAAAAAAAAAGGTCAAGTGTGAAAATAGGGTAGAGCAACAAGTCGATTTAGGGGAAAATTAACCTAATCTGGGGCTTCCAGTTGTTGCTAGCAGTAAAGAACCTGCCTGCCAATGCAAGAAATGTAAGAGATATGGGTTCAATCCAACCTGCATCCCTTGGAAATGAGTCCAAGATGGCAGAGTAGAAGGACATGCACTCATCTTCTGCAAGAACTCCAAAATTACAACTTGCTGCTGAACAGCCATCAACAGGAGAATGGTGGGTCCCACCAAAAAAATACACCCCCCGTCCAAGGGCAAAGGAGGAGCCCCAGCAAGACTGTAAGGGGAGTGAAATCCCATTTAGAATCAAAACCCATACCCGCCAGAGATGCTCGGAGGGCGAAACAAAACCTTGTGCACACCAGGAGACCCCACAGAGACTGAGCCAGACCTGCCTTTGAGTGTTTGAGTGTCTCCTGAGGAGGTATGGGTCTGCAGTGCCCTGCCACAGGGGCAGCGACTTTGGATGCAACAGACCTGGGTGTGGCATAAGCCCTCTTGGAGGAGGTCGCCATTAACCCCACCATAGAGCCACCAGAATTTACACAGGACTGTGGAAACAGAATCTTGGAGGGCACAAACAAAACCTTATGCACACCAGGACCCGGGAGAAAGGAGCAGTTAACCCACAAGAGACGGACCCAGACTTGCCTGTGAGTGTCCAGGAGTCTCCAGCGGAGGTGTGGGTCAGCAGTGCCCTGCCGCAGGGTCTGGGGCACTGAGTGCACCTATGGGTGCACAGACGTTTTAAAGCAGGTCGCCATTTTCTTCATTACAGGTCAAACAACAGAGAGGGACCACAGCCCTGCCCATCAACAGAAAATTGGATTAAAGATTTACTGAGCATGGCCCCACCCCTCAGAATAAGTTTCCCCCATCCCCAGTCTATCCCGTCAGGAAGCTTCCATAAGCCTCTTATCCTTATCCATCAGAGGGCAGACAGATGAAAACCACAATCACACAAAACTAACCAAACTGATCACATGGACCACATGAACCAAATGGATCATGTATGGATCCATGTGGATCCACATGGACCACAGCCTTATCTAACTCAATGAAACTATGAGCCATGCCTTGTTGGGCCACCCAAGACAGATGGGCCATGGTGGAGAGTTCTGGCAAAATGTGGTCCACTGGAGAAAAGAATAGTAAACCACTTCAGTATTCTTGCCTTGAGAACCCCATGAACAGTATGAAAAGGCAAAAAGAAAGGACACTGAAAGATGAAATCCCCAGGTCGGTAGGTGCCCAATATGCTACTGTAGAAGAGTGGAGAAATAATTCTAGAAAGAATGAAGAAATAGCCAAAGAGAAAACAATGCCCAGTTGTGGATGTGACTGGTGATGGAAGTAAAGTACAATGCTGTAAAGAACAATATTGCATAAGAACTTGGAATGTTAGGTCCTTAAATCAAGGTAAATTGGAAGTGGTCAAACAGAAGATGGCACAACAGAAGATGGCAAGAGTGAACATCCACATTTTAGGAATCAGTGAACTAAAATGGACTGGAATGGGCATATTTAATTCAGATGACCATTATATCTACTACTGTGGGCAAGAATCCCTTAGAAGAAATGGAGTAGCCCTCATAGTCAACAAAGAGTCCGAAATGCAGTACTTGGATTTACTCTCAAAGACGACAGAATGATCCTTCTGTTCCTTTCCAAGGCAAACCATTCAGTATCACAGTAATCCAAGTCTATGCCCCAACCACAAATGCCAAAGAAGCTGAGGTTGAACAGTTCTATGAAGACCTATAAGACCTTCTAGAACTAACACCCAAAAAAAGATGTCCTTTTCATCATAGGGGACTGGAATGCAAAAGTAGGAAGTCAAGAGATTCCTGGAGTAACAGGCAAGTTTGGTCTTGGAGTAAAAACTGAAGCAGGGCAAAGGCTCAGGTTTACCAAGAGAAAGCACTGGTCATAGCAAACACCCTCTCCCAACAACACAAGAGAAGACTCTACATACACATGGTCATCACCAGATGGTCAAAACTGAAATCAGGTTGATTATATGCTTTGCAGCCAAAGATGGAGAAGCTCTATACAGTCAGCAAAAACAAGACCGAGAGCTGACAAGGCTCAGATCATGAGCTCTTTATTGAAAAATTCAGACTTAAATTGAAGAAAGTAGGGAAAACCATTAGACCGTTCAGGTATGATCTAAATCAAATCCCTTATGAATATACAGTGGAGGTGATGAATATAGATCCAAGGGATTAAATCTGATAGAGTCCCTGAAGATCTGTGGATGGAGATTCATGACATTATATAGGAGGCAGGGTTAGACCATCTCAAAGAAAAAGAAATGCAAAAAGGCAAAATGGTTGTTTGAGGAGGCCTTACAAATAGCTGAGAAAAGAAGTGAAGCTAAAGGCAAAGGAGAAAAGGAAAGATACACCCATTTGAATGCAGAGTTCCAAAGAATAGCAAGGACAGAAAAGAAAGCCATCCTCAGTGGTCAATGCAAAGAAATAGAGGAAAACAATGGAATGAGAAAGACTAGGGATCTCTTCAAGAAAATTAGATACTAAGGGAACATTTCATGCAAAGATGGGCACAGTAAAGGCCAGAAATGGTATGAGCCTAACAGAAGCAAAAGAGATTAAGAAGAGGTGGCAAGAATACACATAACTATATTAAAAAGATCTTCATGACTCAGATAACCACAATGCTGTGATCAACCACCTAGAGCCAGACATCCTGGAATGGGAAGTCAAGTGGGACTTAGGAAGCATCACTACAAACAAAGCTAGTGGAGGTGATGGAATTCTACTTGAGCTATTTCAAATCCTAAAAGATGATGCTGTTAAAGTGCTGTACTCAATATGCCAGCAAATTTGGGAAACTCAGCAGTGGCCACAGGACTGGAAAAGGTCAGTTTTCATTCCAATCACGAAAGGCAATGCCAAAGAATGTTCAAATTACTGTACAATTGCACTCATCTCACATGCTAGCAAAGTAATGCTCAAAATTCTCCAAGCCAGACTTCAACAATACGTGAACCATGAAATTCCAGATGTTCAAGCTGGATTTAGAAAAGGCAGAGGAACCAGAAATCAAATTGCCAACATCCTGTTGGATCATCGAAAAAGCAAGAGAGTTTCGGAAAAACATCTATTTCTGCTTTGACTACACCAAAGCCTTTGACTGTGTGGATCACAACAAACTGTGGAAAATCCTTAAAGAGATGGGAATGCCAAACCACCTCACCTGCCTCCTGAGAAACCTGTATGCAGGTCAAGAAGCAACAGTTAGGACTGGACATGGAACAACAGACTGGTTCCAAATTGGGAAAGGAGTACATCAAGGCTGCATATTGTCACCCTGCTTATTTAACTTATATGCAGAGTACATCATGTGAAATGCTGGACTGGATGAATCACAAGCTGGAATCAAGACTGTTGGGAGAAACATCAGTGACCTCAGATACACAGATGATACCACCCTTATGGCAGAAAGCAAAGAAGAACTAAAGAACCTCTTGATGAAAGTGAAAGTGGAGAGTGAAAAAGTTGGCTTAAAACAACATTCAGAAAACAAAGATCGTGGCATCTGGTCCCATCACTTCATGGGAAATAGATGGGGAAACAATGGAAACAGTTTTAGATTTTCTTTTCTTGGGCTCCAAAATCACTGCAGATGGTGACTGCAGCCATGAAATTAAAAGATGCTTGCTCCTTGGAAGAAAAGCTATGACCAACCTAGACAGCATATTAAAAAGCAGAGACATTACTTTGCCAACAAAGGTCCATCTAGTCAAACTACGGTTTTTCCAGTAGTCATGTATGGATGTGAGAGTTGGACTATAAAGAAACCTGAGGGGAGGGAAGTGGAAGGGGGGGTTCAGGATGGGGAACATGTGTACACCCGTGGCGGATTTATGTTGATGTATGGCAAAACCAATACAATATTGTAAAGTAAAAAAATAAAATAAAATGCAGATTGCTGCTGCTAAGTCGCTTCAGTCATGTCCAACTCTGTGCAACCCCATAGATGGCAGCCCATTAGGCTCCTCTGTCCCTGGGATTCTCCAGGCAAGAATACTGGAGTGGGTTGCCATTTCCTTCTCCAATGCAGATTATCAAACCTAAAAAATAAATAAATAAATAAATAAAAATATCAAAGCACACACACAAAAAAGAAAGCTGAGTGCCAAAGAATTGATGCTTTTGAACTGTGATGTTGGATAAGACAGTTGAGACTCCCTTGAACTGCAAGGAGATCAAACCAGTCAATCCTAAAGGAAATCAGACCTGAATATTCATTGGAAGGACTAATGCTGAAGCTGAAACTCCAATACTTTGGCCACCTGATCCGAACTGAAACTCCAATACTTTGTCCACCTGATGCAAAGAACTAACTCATTAGAAAAGACCCTGATGCTGGAAAAGATTGAAGGCAGGAGAAGGGATGACAGAGAATAAGATGGTTGGATGGCATCATCAACTCAATGGACATGACTTTGAGCAAGCTCTGGGAGTTGGTGATGGACAGGGAAGCCTGGTGTGCTGCAGTCCATGATGTCGCAAAGAGTCAGACACAACTGAGTGACTGAACTGAACTGAACCTAATCTGGGGTTCAGTGACCCAAGGAAGTCTCCTTTATGCTGTGACCCACTCTTGCCAGACTTTTTCACTCACCTCTCCACCCAAACTCCACCCTTTATCAAGGTCAGTAATGACCTCCATGATGCCAAATCCAGTGATCAGTCTCTGCCCACGGTTGACTTGTACCATCAGCAGTGTTTAGTCACTCTCCCCCTTAAAATACCATCTCCATTGGATCTCCAAGCACTAGGCTCTTCTGGTTTTCCTTCAGTCTCCCTGAATACAACTTCGGAGTCTTCTGTATTAATTTCCTCTACATCTTCGCAAACTCTAAATAGTTTCCAGAGTTCTCAAAGTGCAGTCTAAGAACTCCTGAAACCTTTCCAAGGGATTGTAAGATAAAATCTATTTTAATAGTAATACTAAAATAGCATTTGCTTTTTCCATTCACAATCTCTTATGGAGTAGAGTGTTCTACAGGTTGCGTGCATGCTCAGTCGCTAATTAGTGTCTGACTCTTTGTGACCCCATGAACTATAGCCCACCAGGCTCCTCTGTCCATGGGATTTCCCAGGCAAGAACACTGCAGTGGGTTGTTATTTTCTACTTCAGGGAATCTTCCTGACCTAGGGATCGAACCTGGGTCTCCTGCATCACTGAGCCAGCTGGGAAGCATTCTATAGGTTATATGATGTATAATATGGTATCACTCAAAATGCAGAAGCAGATACAAGAATCCAGCTACCTTTCATTAAGCCAGACGTTTAAAAAATTTGCAAAAATGCAAAACAATTACATTTCTCCCCTTGAATTTTCTTTTGTTTTAGAAAACACTGTTATTTTTCTTTTTAAAAATACTGTTTAATGCCTATAAAAGCAGATCTGCCAAAATAAACTTTAAGACTTTCTATATTAAAAAAAAAAAGTTATTTATGATAACATGCAATACTGCAGTCAATACTGACAGATAAAACTCCCATAAAGAAAAGCTCTTCAAGATCCTCAAAAAATTTTAAGAGTGTAAAAGGATCTTGAGACTTAAAAGTTTAAGAACTGCTGTTAAGAGTGTCCCAGGACTCCATCCTTCAACTTCTTTTTCTGTCTACCATCAACCCACTGGTGATCTCATCCAATCTTTTTGCTTTAAATATGCTGGCAACTGTAGGTTTGTATTTCAACCTGAACCTTTCCCTCTGAATTCTAAACTTGCAGACCGAGCTCCCTACTTGATACCATCATAAGAATATCCAGAAGGCACTTAGGCATCTCACACTGTATATCTATGTGTCCAAAGCTGATTTCCTGAAACCTCTGTCCAAACCTACCAATCTAATAATTTTCTTCATTTCATAAATTGCAATCCCATTCTTTAGTTGTTTAAGCCAAAACTTTGGAGTCATCTTTGACTGTTTTATTTCATGCACACATTTCGTATTTGATTCCTCAGCAAATCCTGTGCCTCTTTCTTCAACATATATTTGGAATCTACCAACTTTTTACCATCTCCACTGTTACCATCCTGAGTCAAGCTATCATCATCACTTAGCTTGAATTTCATGTGCGTGCAACCTCAGTCATATCCGACTCTTTGCAATCCCATGAACTGTAGCCCTCCAGGCTCCTCCATGGGATTATCCCAGCAAGAATACTGGAGTGGGTTGTCATTTCCTCCTCCAGGGGATCTTCCTGACCCAGGGATTGAACCTGCGGCTCCTGCATTGGCAGGCAGATTCTTTACCACCTGAGAATTTAACAGGAGACTCCTAACTAGTCTTCCTACTTCAGCCTTTGCTTCCCTCAGTCTTTTCTCAATTCAGTAGCTGGAGTGATTCTATTAAAAAATTTAATAAATCCAAACATGTCACTATTACTCTATCCCAAACCCTCCAGTGGCTCCTGTCTCAGACTAAAAGGCAAGTTCCGTATAAGGGCCTCCAGAGCTCACCTGCCCCCACACACCCCTCTGACACACTGGCCTCTTTACTAATCCTGGAACACTTGGAGGCAGGCTCTTGCCTTAGGGCCTTTGCTTTCTGCCTGGAATGTTCTCCAAATAGCTGCCTGACTCACTCCTTCACCTCCCCCAGGTCTTTTGCTCAGCTTTCACTTTCTTGGTGAGGCTTCTTCTTGGCCACAGTATCTAAAATCGCATTCCCTCCCCCCAGCATCCCATCCTTCATTGCTTTATTTTCTTCCTTAGGATGTATCACCATCTTACATATAAAGTCATATAGTATATATTTATACATATATTTTCATAATTATTGTTTTCTCCTAACTCTCACTAGAATTTAAGCCCCATGAGGGTTAGACTTTTTGTCTGTTTTCTTCAGTGCTATATCCCTGGTACCTGGAATATACTTCTAGCAGAGGACCTGAAGGACATGGTGGTGGTGGTGGTTTAGTTGCTAAGTCATATTCAACTCTTGCAACCCCATGAACTGTCCAGGCTCCTCTGTCCATGGGATTCTCCAGGCAAGAATACTGGAGTGGGTTACCATTTCCTTCTCCAACATAGCAGGTCCCTCAATATACATTTGTTAAATAAATGAAAGAAAGAATGCATGAGATATATAGAAAAGTCATTGACTGTATGGATAGAGAAGGAAGGAAAGAGTAATTCTAGACAAGGGACAAGCAAGTTTGACAGCCCCAAATCCCACTACTGGAAAAGAAGTTCTGTGATTTGGGAGCAGTAAAGCAGGCAGAGGCCAAACTGGAGAAGGCTTTGTGAGGCTTCAGACTTGATTGTGAGGGAATGGTGACCATAGAGGATTTCAAACAAAGAGGTAAGTTGATCACATTTTGTTTTTTTTTTTAATTCATTTTGCAAAAATGCAGATTGTAAAGCAATGCACATAATATCCCATTTATGTTTGAACACTGTATACACATTTGTTTTAATGCTCTTTTCTCACATCATCTGAGCCATTTAAATCCCACCATCTGTTCAAAACCTCCAGGTCTTCCCATCTCACTCTAAAGAGTAGTCTTGCTCAGCAACCTCAAACCCGTCTCTGGCTTTTCCCTTCTATCTTTCCACTCCAACCTACACTGGAGTCCTAGACATTCCCGTAACACAATGAAGCACTTTCCTTCCTTAGGGCCTTTTCATTTCCCATTTCTTCTGCTTGGAATGGTCTCCCAGATAGCTCCTTAGCTCACTCCATGGCTTCACCAAGATCTGTGTTCAAATATCATCTTATTTAAGAGGCTTTCCCTAGTAAAATAACATTAGCACCCTTTCTTCCCCTCTCCATTTTATTTCTTAGCACCTGTCACCACCTAACATATTAGGGGTTTCAACATCTCCTGGTCACAGAGAACTTCCCTGACCACATCCTCTACACCCCAGTCCCTCTCCACCCATGTTACTACATTCTCTTACTTACAGCACTTATCCCTTCTCTAGAATTGTCTTGTCTAATGACTTCTTTTCTTTATTAATAATTTTATGTATGTATTTATTTTTGCTGTGCTTATTCATCCTTGCTGCACAGGCTTTCTCTAATTGCAGTGAGCAGGGGCCACTCTTTGTTGTAGCACATGGACTTCTCATTGCAGTGGCTTCTCTTGTTGTGGAGCACAGGCTCTAGTGCACACAGGCTTCAGTAGTTGTGGCACATAGGTTCTAGAGAACAGGCTCAATGGTTGTGGTACAAGGGCTTAGTTGCTCTGGGGCATGTGGGATCTTCTCAGACCAGGGATTAAACCTATGTCTCCCGCACTCCGGCAGGCATATTCTTTACTACTGAGCCACCAAGGAAACCCCTGATTTATTTTCTCTTTCCTCTATTATATTATAAACTGCATGAGGACAGGAATCTTGTCTGACATTTTTTACTTCTCTGCTCAAATAATTTAGCACAGTGCCTGGAAAATAAAATACACTTTAAAAATATTCAGAGAAAGAATGAGTGGCCATAGATATAGAAGGAAAGCCAAGTGTCATTAAAGTCAAGGACTTGTTCACTAATGTCAGTTGATGGTATCTGGGTTGAAACTTCACCTTTCAACTTCAGGTTGATTAACATGCATCAAGGATGTTAAGAGGACTTCTATGGTGGTTGAGTGGATAAGAATCAACCTGCCAATGCAGGAGAAATGGATTCCTGGTCCAGGAAGATTCCATGTGCTTGGCCCAGGAAGATTTCACATGCCTGGTCCAGGAAGATTCCACATGCCTTGGAGCAACTAAGCTTGTGCTCTACAGCTACTGAGCCTGCGTACCTAGAGCCTGTGCTCTACAACAAGAGAAGCCATTGCAATGAGAATCCTGCATGCTGCAATGAAGAGTAACACCACTTGCCACAACTAGAGAAAAGCCCACACAAAACATGAAGACCTGGCACAGCCAAAAATAAAAGATAATAAATTAATTAATAAAAAATAATAGTTCTAAGAAAGAAAGAAAGTGAAGTTGCTCAGTCGTGTCTGACTCTTTGCAACCCCATGGACTGTAGCCTAACAGGCTCCTCCATCCATGGGATTTTCTAGGCAAGAATACTGGAGTGGGTTGCCATTTCCTTCTCCAGGAGATCTTCCCGACCCAGGGATTGAACCCGGGTCTGCTGCATTGTAGGCAGATACTTTACCATCTAAGCCACCAGAGAAGTCTAATAGTTCTAAACAAAACCCCCGCAAAAAGGATGTTAAGGAAAAAATGGTCCAAAAAAGTCAATCAGAAAGACTTCATGGAGTATTATGAAAAGTAACATAAAATAATGTCAAAATGTCAATAAAGATGAACCATGAGAGATCATTTTAAAGATTTTCTACATTACATTGTGGTGGTGTTTAGTTACTAAGTTGTGTCCAACTCTTTGTGGCCCCATAGACTGCAATACGCCAACCTTCCCTGTCCATCACTATCTTCCAGAGTTTGCTCAAATTCACACCCATTGGCCAATGATACTATCCAACCATCTCATCCTCTGTCACCCCCTTCTCCTTATGCCCTCAATCTTTCCCAGCATCACAGTCTTTTCCAGTGAGTCGGCTCTTCGCATCAGATAGCCAAAGTATTGGAGCTTCAACTTCAGCATCAGACCTTCTAATGAATATTCAGGATTGATTTCCTTTAGGATTGACTGGTTTGCTGTCCTTGCTGTCCAAGGGACTCTCAAGAGTCTTCTCCAGCACCATAATTCGAAAGCATCGATTCTTTGGCCCTCAGCCTTCTTATGGTACAACTCTCATATCTGTACATGACTATTGGAAAAACCATAGCTTTGAGTACACAGACTTTGGTCGGCAAAGTGATGTCTCTGCTTTTTAATATGCTGTCTAGGTTTGTCATAGCTTTCCTTCCAAGGAGCAAGCATCTTTTAATTTCATGACTGCAGTCACCATCACCATCTGCAGTAATTTTGGAGCCCCCCAAAATTATAATCTGTCACTGCTTTCACTTTTTCCCCCATCTATTTGCCATGAAGTGATGGGACCAGATGCCATGATCTTAGGTATTTTTTTTTTTAATCTTAGTTTTTTGAATGTTGAGTTTTAAGTCAGCTTTTTCACTCTCCTCTTTCAGCCTCATCAAGAGATTCTTTAGTTCCTCTTTGCTTTCTGCTGTTAGAGAGGTATCATCTGCATACCTGAGGTTGTTGATATTTCTCTTGGAAATCTTGATTCCAGCTTGTGATTCATCCAGCCCAGCATTTCACATGATGTACTCTGCATATATAAGTTAGATAAGCAGAGTGACAGTATACAGCCTTGTCATACTCCTTTCCCAATTTTGAACCACTCCATTGTTCCATGACCAGTTCTAACTGTTGCTTCTTGACTTGCATACAGGTTTCTCAGAAGACAGGTAGGTGGTCTGGTATTCCCATCTCTTGAAGATTTTCCACAGTTTGTGGTGATCCACACAGTCAAAGGTTTTAGCATATTCAATAAAGCAGAAGTAGATGTTTTTCTGGAATTCCCTTGCTTTTTCTATGATCTAAAAGGTGTTAACAATTTAATCTCTGGTTCCTCCGTCTTTTCTGAATTCAGATTGTACATCTGGAACTTCTCAGTTCATGTATTGTTGAAGCCTAGCTTGAAGGATTCTGAGCATTACTTTGGTACCATGTGAAATGAGCACAATTGTATGGTAGTTTGAGCATTCTTTGGTATTGCTTTTCTTTGGGATTGGAATGAAAACTGACCTTTTCCAGTCCTGTGGCCACTGCTGAATTTTCCAAATTTGCTGGCATATTGAGTGTAGCACTTTAACAGCATCATCTTTGAGGATTTCAAATAGCTCAGGTGGAATTCCATCACCTCCACTAGGTATGTTTGTAGTAATGCCTCACACTATAGGATGTCTGGGTCTAGGTGAGTGACCACACCATCCTGATTATCGAGGTCATTAAGTCCTTTTTTATATCATTCTTCTGTGTATTCTTGCCACCTCTTCTTAATCTCTTCTGACTTCTGCCATTTATCATGCTCATCCTTGCTTAAAATGATCCCTTGATATCTCCAATTTTCTTCTTCAAGAAAAAGATCTCTAGTCTTTCCTATTGTGTTGTTTTCTGCTGTTTGTATTGTTCATTAAGAAGGCTTTCTTGTCTCTCCTTGCTATTCTCTGGATCTCTGCATTCAGTTGGATATATCTTTTCCTTTCTCCTTGCCTTTGGCTTCTTTTCTTTACTCAGCTATTTGTAAAGCCTACTCAGACAACCACTTTGCTTTCTTGCATTTCTTTTTCTTTGGGATGGTTTTGGTCACTGCTTCCTGTACAGTGTTATAAACCTATGTCCATAGTTCTTCAGGCACTCTATCAGATCTAATCCCTTGAATCTATATTCATCACCTCTATTGTATATTCATAAGGGATTTGACTTAGATCATACCTGAATGGCCTAGTGCTTTTCCCTACTTTCTTCAATTTAAGTCTGAATTTTTCAATAAAGAGCTCATGATCTGAGCCTTGTCAGCTCCCTGTATTATTTTTGCTGACTGTATAGAGCTTCTCCATCTTTGGCTGCAAAGAATATAATCAATCTGTTCTCAGTATTGACCATCTCGTGATGTCCATGTATAGAGTTGTCCCTTGTGTTTTTGGAAGAGGGTGTTTGCTATGACCATTGTGTTCTCTTGACAAAACTCTGTTAGCCTTTGCCCTGCTTCATTTTGTACTCCAAGGCCAAACTTACCTGTTATTCCAGGTATTTCTTGACTTCCTACTTTTGCATTCCAGTCCCCTATGATGAAAAGGACATCTTTTTTAGTGTTCTAGAAAGTCTTGTAGGTCTTCATAGAAACTTTCCACTTCAGCTTCTTTGGCATTATTGGTTGGGGCATATACTTGGATTACTGTGATGCTGAAAGGTTTGCCTTGAAAACAAACAGATCATTCTGTCATTTTTGAGACTGCACCCAAGCACTGCATTTTGGACTCTTTTGTTGACTATGAGGACGACTCCATTTCTTCTAAAGGATTCTTGTCCACAATAGTAGATATAATGGTCATCTGAATTAAATTCTCCCACTCCCATCCATTTTAGTTTACTGATTCCTAAGATGTCGATGTTCACTCTTGCCATCTCCTGCTTGACCACATCCAATTTACCTTGATTCATGGACCTAATATTCCAGGTTCCTATGCAATATTTTTCTTTACAGCATCAGACTTTACTTTTACCACCAGACAACTGAGTGTCATTTCCCAGCCTCTTCATTCTTTCTGGACCTACTTCTCTGCTCTTCCCCAGTAACACATTGGATACTTTCTGACCTGGGGGGCTCATCTTCCAGTGTCATCTTTTTGCCTTTTCATACTGTTCATGGGGTTCTCAAGGCAAGAATACTGGAGTGCTTTGCCATTCCCTATTCCAGTCGACCACATTTTGTCAGAACTCTCCACTATGACCATCGGTCTTGGGTGGCCCTGCATGGCATGGCTCATAGCTTCACTGAGTCAAGCCCCTTCACCACAACAAGGCTGTGATCCATGTAGGGCTATATCGTGAGGATTTCATTATTATTTATCTACATGTGCTGGTAAATAGCTTACCAGTTTACAAAGCACATTCCTGAATGTTATCTCATTTGAGGAGGGAAGAACCAGAATGAGTAAAGATCTAAAAACAATGAAGATGAGAACTGACTGGGCAGCTTTGCAGTCAGAGTTTGGGAAGACTTTACCACTTGTTTGTTGCCATGAAATGATGGGTACCCCCTCCCCCAATAAGGCCCATGTACATGGTACTAAGTTGCTTCAGTTGTGTTCGACTCTTTGCAACTCTGTGGACTGTAGCCCGCCAGGCTCCTCTCTCTGTGGGATTCTCCAGGCAAGAATACTGGAGTGGGTTGCCATGACCTCCTCCAGGGGATCTTCCTGACCCAGGGATCAAACCTGCGTCTTCTGCGACTCCTGCATCGTGGAAGGATTCTTTTACCACAGAGCCACTGGGGAAGCCCAATAAGGCCCATAGAAAAGATCAAAAGGACTCTTGGATTAGCCTGAAGAAAGCCAACAAACAAAGTCAGATTTGGACAGGAGAGAAAAACACTAAAGGTAAAACCTAAAGCTGGGACCATATCAGGGTCAAAGGCAGTTGGATGCCTGTTGGTCCTGCTTGCCTTTCCATCCCCTTTCAGATGAGTAGGGGAAAGCCATAAAGCCCTGCCATCCTGGCAGAGCTATCTATTAGCTTAGCTAACACCAGAGATTTTCCTCATTTCTGTGTAGCTTAGTTCACAATGCTATCTGTACCTTCTTAGGTAGGGACTAAGCATTTTAAAAATCTCCCTGGGTGGACTTCCTTGGAGATCCGTTGGTTAAGAATCTGCATGCCAGTGCAGGAGACACAGGTTAGATTCCTGCTCTGGGAAGATTCCACTTGTCAAGGGGCAACTAGGCCCATGTGCCACAACTACTGAAGCCCACATGCATAGAGCCCACACTTCACAAGAGAAACCACTGCAGTGAGAAGCCCATGCACCAAAACTAGAAAAAGCCCACAAGCAGCAACAAAGACCCAGCACAGCTAAAAATAAATATATATATATATACACATATATATAAAAAACAACAATAAAAGATATCCCTGGGTGATTCTCCTGTGCAGCCAGAATTGAGAATCACTGATAATTTATCTAAGGCTGGACAGAAAATAAAGTCAAATCACACATACCTAAAACTCACTCATTAATTCATTTCTGCACACAATCATAATTATTTTAATACTCAATAACTGAAAATAAAAACAATTTATAGAGAGTTCCAGAAAAACATCTATGTCTGCTTTATTGACTATGCCAAAGCCTTTGACTGTGTGGATCACAATAAACTGTGGGAAATTCTGAAAGAGATGGGAATACCAGACCACCTGACCTGCCCCTTGAGAAATTTGTATGCAGGTCAGGAAGCAACAGTTAGAACTGGACATGGAACAGACTGGTTCCAAATACGAAAAGGAGTACGTCAGGCTGTATATTGTCACCCTGTTTATTTAACTTATATGCAGAGTACATCATGAGAAACGCTGGGCTGGAAGAAACACAAGCTGGAATCAAGACTGCCAGGAGAAATATCAATCACCTCAGATATGCAAATGACACCACCCCTAGGGCAGAAAGTGAAGAGGAACTCAAAAGCCTCTTGATGAAAGTGAAAGTGGAGAGTGAAAAAGTTGGCTTAAAGCTCAACATTCAGAAAACGAAGATCATAGCATCCGGTCCCATCACTTCATGGGAAATAGATGGGGAAACAGTGGAAACAGTGTCCGACTTTATTTTTCTGGGCTCCAAAATCACTGCAGATGGTGACTGCAGCCATGAAATTAAAAGACACTTACTCCTTGGAAGGGAAGTTATGACCAACCTAGATAGCATATTCAAAAGCAGAGACATTACTTTGCCAACAAAGGTTCGTCTAGTCAAGGCTATGGTTTTTCCTGTGGTCATGTATGGTTGTGAGAGTTGGACTGTGAAGAAAGCTAAGCGCCGAAGAATTGATGGTTTTGAACTGTGGTGTTGGAGAAGACTCTTGAGAGTCCCTTGGACTGCAGGGAGATCCACCCAGTCCATTCTGAAGGAGATCAGCCCTGGGATTTCTTTGGAAGGAATGATGCTAAAGCTGAAACTCCAGTACTTTGGCCACCTCATGCGAAGAGTTGACTCATTGGAAAAGACTCTGATGCTGGGAGGGATTGGGGGCAAGAGGAGAAGGGGACGACAGAGGATGAGATGGCTGGATGGCATCACTGACTCGATGGACATGAGTCTGGGTGAACTCCGGAAGTTGGTGATGGACAGGGAGGCCTGGCGTGCTGTGATTCATGGGGTCACAAAGAGTCGGACACGACTGAGCGACTGATCTGATCTGATCTGATATTTACTAAGTCTTAGATACATGTTAAGAACTTTTATTCCATGTTAAGAACTTCACATGTCATCAAAACTTCTTAACAATCCTAAAGAAGTTACTATTGTATTCCTCATTCTGTAAATGAGAAACAGAACTTTGGATCACACTGGGAACATGGCAGTGCTCGGACCCAGATCAACCAGAATCCAGAACAAGACTCTTAACCTTGTCCCACTTAGCCTCTGAAATGTCAATGGCTTTTAAAAACTCTTTGTTGACCTGCTACATTCAGAATAGTTTTCATTTTAAGACTATATTATGATGGAGGTAATTTCAATCCCTAGTTGTTATACTATTACAACAATGTGATAAGTGGGGCTGGTTGGGGGTTTTTTAGGAGGTGGGGTGCCAGGACAGGTGCTCACTTGTATCCTTTACAGGCCTCTTCTAATAAGAGCATGCTACTGGCTTTAATCAGTGAGTTAAGTTTTAAATAAAAACAACCAAACTTAGGTCCTTGACACTTATGAAACATGCATAATGTTCTCTTTTTTTGTGTTACTCATCTTCCCTGTAGAAACTAAAATCAAGATTTAGTTTTTAAAATCAGTAATCAGTGGGTGTTCATGATTCTTTCTCCTCTGATATGATCAAAGACGTTTACACAAAAACAAACACTCCCCTTGCCCTTTCATGCTGGTATTTTTATTGATAACAATGGAGAAAGAGAACCTGAAAAGAGAAAAGTTAAAGACAACCAAACACAGTCATATCTAAAAGAAGTCTTTTAAAAAGGGAAGGAGATGGAGATGGGTGTGGTGCTTTATTCTTCTTTTTAAAGTATCAGTAGGCTTTATTATAGAAAGCTTGTTGTTTGTATTCACCATTCTAAAAATTCTTTGACATTTTTAGATTTTTATAAGGGTATGAAATGTTCTATCAAGATAAGAATTGTGGCACAGTAATATAAACTAATTAATACACTTTAGATTTCAGATGTATTAGTGAATGAGTCCAAGTGGAAGAGGCCAAGCACAGCAGGAGCCCAACAGGGGAAGGCCCATCGTACTGGAAACCGGGACAGTGAAAAACGAACTCAGCAGAAAGCTCACGCAGCCCAGTCTCAGATTCCAGAAGACCTCCAGTTAAGAAACCTTGGACCACTGGACAAAACCCCAAGAGGGATTGTCAGAAGATCCTCTGACCAATCCTGAGGAAGTCTGGTACACTGATGGAAGCAGCTTTGTCTTGGATGGAAAAAGAAGAGCCAGGTCAACCAGCTACAACATGCAGTGCCAGTTCAACAAAGATATAAAACTACAGCTGACCACAGAAAATATCACACACCCTTGGACACTGCTATAAGGACTCTGAAGATTGAGACTAGCAAGAGGGGGAGGCCCAATACCCGTCACCGTCCCAGTTCAGCAGGAAGTAGCCAGAAAGACCTCGACACCCCTATTCCCAAAGAATTGGGAATTCTTGAGGGGGGAATGTTAGGTAGGTAGAATAGGAAAAAGGAGTCCAAAATGGCAGTGGCTAAATCCCATGGACGGAGAAGCCTGGTAGGCTGCAGTCCATTGGGTCGCTAAGAGTCAGACATGACTGAGTGACTTCACTTTCACTTTTCACTTTCACACATTGGAGAAAAAAATGGCAACCCACTCCAGTGTTCTTGCCTTGAGAATCCCAGGGACGGGGAGCCTGGTGGGCTTCCGTCTATGGGGTCACAGAGTCGGACATGACTGAAGCAACTTAGCAGCAGCAGCAGTGAATGAGTCATTTGTCTCCATTCATTGCTTTCATTGCTTAACAACAATTTTTCTAAATTCCAAGAAATTCTGAGAAAAAGAAAACCTGTTTGAACAGAGCAGAGATATACATCTGCCAAGAATCTTTAATGCCCACGTGTGTCCCAGATGGACACTGAATACAGGAAAACTTAAAGTAGAAGCCGGGCAGCCTTTGTCTTTGGTTTGCCCAGAATGAATTTGATTCTGGGTTGACTGGAGTTAGGAGGTCAAGTAGGCCCTAGGATTCCTAGACTCTATGAGCTCACAGTAGAGTCTGGCCAACATACATTCCTTCTTGTCTGTCTCCCACCATCAGTTCTTACCAGTCCAGCTTCTTTATTTCTTTAGTCACAGTAACTCACTCTTCTATCTGCCCTTGAGTTTGGCAGGACCTGCCCCTCTATCACAGAAGACAACTACCATATTCATTCATTCATCCATTTGTTTGCTCAGTCAACAAATATTTTAGAGCACCTACTATGAGATGTGCATTGTACTAGATCCTAGAAATACAGTAGTGGGCAGTCCTCATGAAATTTACATTCCAGAGACAGAGAAAGACAATAAGTAACAATTAAATAAACAATGTGATTTCAGATAGAGTGACTAGGAGGAAGCATGCTTATTTGGATAGAAAGGTCAGGAAAGGCCTCACTGAAAAGGTGATCTTTGAGCTGAGACCTGAATGACCATAAAGAATCCTGTGATGGGGCAGAATATCTCATGGGGGGAAACAGCAAGTGTAAAGGCCTGAGGGTGGGGAAAAGCCTGGCATATTCAAGGAACATGAAAAAGCAAGTGTGTAAGGAGTAAAAAATGAGGAAAAGATAGTACTACATAAGGTCAGAGGCATAGGCAAGGGCCAAATCATGTAGGACCTTGTAGGTGATGGTAAAAAGTTTGGGTTGTTCTTTAAGAGCAATGCAAACCCCCTCAGACTATTAAGAAATGAAGTGACCATGATCTGATTTGCATTTTTAAAAGGTCACTGGACTGCTATATTAAGAATGAAGCGCGGTTGCACAGCAAAGGAAACTGTAAAAAAAAAGACAACCCTCAGAGTGGGAGAAAATATTTGCAAAGGAAGCAACCAACAAAGGAGTAATCTCCAAAATATACAAGCCATTCATGCAGCTCAATATCAAAAAACAAACAACCCAAACAAAAAATGGGCAGAAGACCTAAACAGACATTTCTCCAAAGAAGACATACAGATGGCCAACAAACACATGAGAAGATGCTCAACATCACTAATTATTAGAGAAATCCAAAGCAAAACTACAATGAGGTATCACTTTACACTAGTCAGAATGGCCATCATCAAAAAACCTACAAACAATAAATTCCAGAGAGCGTGTAGAAAAAAGGGAACCCTCTTGCACTATTGCTGGGAATGTAAATTGATATAGCCACTCTGGAAGACAGTGTGGAGGTTCCTTAAAAAACTAGGAATAAAACTACCATATGACTCAACAATCCCACTACTGGGCATATACCCTGATAAAACCATAATTGAAAAAGATACATGTACCCCAATGTCACTGCTGCTGCTGCTGCTGCTGCTGCTAAGTCACTTCAGTCGTCTCTGACTCTGTGCAACCCCATGGACTGCAGCCCACCAGGCTTCTCCGTCCATGGGATTCTCCAGACAAGAACACTGGAGTGGGGTGCCATTTCCTTCTCCACCAATGTCACTGCAGCATTTACAATAGCTAGGACATGGAAGTAACCTAAGTGTCCATCGACAGATGAATGGATAAAGAAGCTGTGGTACATATATACAATGGAATATTACTCAGCCATAAAAAGGAACACGTTTGAGTCAGTTCTAATGAGATGAATGAACCTAGAGCTTATTATACAGAGTGAAGTAAGTCAGAAAGAGAAAAACAAACCATATATTAACGCATATATATGGAATATAGGAAGATGGTACTGATGAACATATTTGCAGGGCAGCAAAGGAGATGCAGACATAGAGAACAGACTTGCAGACACGGTGGGGAAGGAAAGAGTGAGGTGAATAGAGTAGCTTGAAAACATGTACATTACCATATGTAAAATAGCCAGTGAGAATTTGCTATGGCTCAGGGAGCTCAAACAGGTGCTCTGTGACAACACAGAAGGGTGGGTGGGGTGGGAGGTGGGAAGGAGGTTCAAGAGGGAGAGGACATATATATACCTATGGTTGATTCATTTTAATGTATGGTAGAAACCAACAATGTTGTAAAGCAATTAATTAAAAAACTCCGTGCTTATACTGCAGGCGGCAGGAGTTCAATCCCTGGTTAGGTAACTAAGATCCCCCATACCCTGCTGCGGGGTGTGGCCAAAAAAAAAGAATGAAGTATAAGAGAACATGAGTGAATGCTTGTCATCATACATTAACTTATTCACATATTCAAAGATATTTTTTGAGCGGCTATCTGCCAGACCGTATGCCAAGCACTAGGAAATCATGGTAAGCCGAACAACATTCCTCCCCTCAGGGAGTTTACAAGATAACTGGAGAGACAGAGAAGTATAGAAACTGTTATAAAGAGCTAAGTGCTGTGCTGGGAGTAATCTCCATTTGTTAAGGGTACCCAGGGAATTCATTCATTCATTTAATAAATATTTATGTGCCAAGCTCTTGGAATGCAATGATGAACAAAACAGACAACATACATACCTCCATGGTGTTTACAGATTAATGTCAGAAGCAGACATTAATTAAACACTCTCACAGACATATCATTACCCTCTGTGATATGAGCTATGAAAGAAAAGTAATGTGAGAATGTATAAGCTTGGATTAGTCTGCGAGGATGTGGGAGACAAAAGATGAGCTGCAAGTAAAAAGGCAGGTAAAAAAGGAAAGGAAGATTGTCAATTGTGTCTCAATAAAACTGGAAGAAAAAAAGGGTGACTTCCCTGGTGGTCCAGCAGCTAACACTCTGCACTCACCATGCAGGGGACTCAGTTTCAATCTCTAGTCAAGGAACTGGATCCCACATGCCACAACTAATAGTTTGTATACCTCAACAAAGATGGTGCCTCAACTAAGACCTGGCACAGACAGATAATTAAATAAATAAATATTAAAAATAAAAAAGGAAACAATGCTGGGCTGTTGGTGGTAAAGAGAGGACATTCCAGAGCAAAGGAATAGTGTGTGCAAAGGCAGGAAAGCAAGATGTTCAATATGGCTGGGCTATAGATAAGAAGGGCACAGCAAGGTTAAAGAGAATAGAGAGGCAAGCAGGTTAGAATCATGCCATGCTAATAAATTCTTTTGACTGGTAAAGGATTTTAAGCAGGAGAATGATGAGGTCAGATGATTAGAAACGTCTCTGGACACAGACAGGAAAGTTAACTCTGCCCCCCATAACATGCCACACTTTTATCTAGAGCAGCAGATCCTACTAAATGTGGATGTTATGCCCTCGGTGAAAGCCTTCTTGGGGTTTCCTGGCTTAAGTGAGGTCCAATTTAGCAAATGAAATTAGCCACCTTATTACTACTTCTCCCCAGCATCCATAGCCTAGCTCAGGACCAATAGCAGCCATGAATGCAGAAGACATCTGCCTGTTGTGCTGAGAAACAACCCATCAGTGCCTCCAAGACTGGGCACACGAGCTTCCTCTGCCTCATGAGCCATAATGGAGTACACAGGGCAAGGTCCCCTTAGGTCTCAATGCCTTATTCTTTTCATTAATTTGCTTAAGGTGAGGAATGTGACCCCCTGACTGCTATCATTTGCCCTCAGCATTTTGCTCTTACCTTGAGTTTTCAGCCAAACATCTGGCTCTCTGGACCAAAGCACCTTTTACTTGGTGGTAAGTAATACCTTCTGACTACCCTGTCCATCAAGGGGTGTTTCAGTTTAGGGGGTAGGGAGAAGTTGTCCTGTGTCTTCACTGAGGCTGAGGCCCAGGAGACTAGGGTAAGATTTCCAAAATGTGGCCTAGGCAGGTACTCCCTGCCTCAGGTGGCTTACCATTGTTACAGGACCAAACCTAAACAATTTAGCCTGCCTCCATGGCCTTTGGGGATCTGCCTCTTCTACCAGCTGTTCCCTGCCTGGTGGGCTCTTTCCCCACATCTCTCTATGGCAGTGCCTTCTTATCATTCAGGTCTCAGCTCTAAAGTTACTGCCTCAACTCAGCCTCCCTGATCACCCACGCTAAGGTAACTGGATAGTCACTCTCTACCCCATCACGCCGCTGTCTTTTCTTCGTAGTACATGTCACCATCCAAAATTATTCATATTTGTCTACCCACTTATTATTTGTCTTCTCCCACGAGGATGTAGCCTGTCATCTTGGACCTTGTCTGTCTTGGTTCACTGGTTTATCCCCAGTACCTAGAGAAATATCTGGCACATAGTAGGTGCTGAACGAATGAATGGTGTTAACTTATCTTTCCAACCTTATCCACTCAATTCCTACATTCATTCCCTGAGCTTTGGAAGGATGGAGGGTTATGGAGATCCTAAGACCTGCTTCACTAATCAAAGCCTCTAATTCCTTCATCGTGGAACAAGTTTCCTCTTCTCCCCACCACCTACCTTCCTACCCCCACAACTATTCTCTTTTCTTACAAATTCTGAAATCCTCCCAGATATTCAAGGCTGGTACACACCTCTGTCAAGGCTGATCTTCCCGTATTGCAATGAGATGTTTACCTGTCATCTACCCCACTTGCCCACATCTGTAAGCTCCTCAAGGAGGCGTCCATTCACCTCCTTATCCCTAGCACACAACACAATAACCAGCACACGATAGATACTTCACTAATGTTTGCTGACTGATTAAGAAAAATGTGGTTCAGAGAAATATGGATTAGGAAACTGTGGTCATTTTTATGGCAGGAGTAGGATGGGTTTTTATAAATCTAGACCTAAAGCAGAGAGGCAGCCCCTTCCTATGGACCAAACCAGAAAATAACACCATATTAAATCCTGATAACTAAGAACAAAAGGCTAAAGGTGTGGCCAGAAAGATGCTACTTCTAATTATCCATATACTCCCAAAGTGAAAAAGAGCAGTGACTTTACAGGTTCAGTACAGGAGCATTCTCACTATCAACTCTGGCAAGATCAAGCAAAGAGGCCTCGGAGAAGTGCTAGCTTCTGAGCTAAAGTGCTTCCCACTCCTCCAAGCATGTCCTCAAGCCTTATCTCACTAGGGTCTTGGGGGAAGGAAAGTAGGTTTTATCCTATCAAAGAGGCTCAGAGAGCTGCCTGCTCAAGGAGACATCACCAGGAGTGAGTTGCTCTATAGCTGTGCTTTTATCCTGCTATTTGGGAACTCTTAACATGCTCATCCAGAGAAGGCGATGGCACCCCACTCCAGTACTCTTGCCTGGAAAATCCCATGGATGGAGGAGCCTGGTGGGCTGCCGTCTATGGGGTCGCGAAGAGTCGGACACGACTGAAGCGAGTTAGCAGCAGCAGCAGCAGCAACATGCTCATCCAAGGTTTAGCTGCTAAGCTCCTAGAAGGCTGTATAATTACTGCCTAAAATACAGAAGAGTAGAATGTGTAATTAGATGCTTTTAATAAAGGCCTTTTGGGTGATGCTGCTGAAGATGATGGCAGGTTTGAGAATGATAATGATGCAGAGGCTATCCTTGAGGACAAGGGCCAAGAGGGAACCCTTGTCCTTAGAATGGAGCAACAGCCAATACCTCAGGCAAAGGGCTGATCAAGATACAGCCCAATAATTGTTTGAACTCAAGCTGGGGCAACAGTGACCACCTCAGGGCTTTACTTCTGATTGGCTGTGTAACCCCACCAAGCCTCAGTTTCTCCATCTCTAAATGGAGAGAGATTACCTCTTAGGTTGTTGGGAGGCTCTTTGGAAGTAACCAAATAAGCTCTTTATCAGAGAGCCTATACCACAGTAATTGCTTCATGATTATACTAGTAAATACAAACAGCATTACTTTATGACTGGCAATGGTCTAATCACTTTACATAGATTAGCTCATTTATATAATACCCTATAAGGTATGAACTAATACCATCAGCCCTTCTATAGATAAAGAAACTAAGGTGCACAAAGGTAAGCTGAGTAATTTGCCCATGTCACAGAGCGAGAAAGTGCCTGAGCTAGGTGCTGAACCCGGGCAGTTGAAGTCCAGAGGCATTACACGCTTGTGGTGGCTATGGTGGCCAGTGATGTGCTGTTCAGATTTCCCTTTGCGAAAACTCCTACAGTGAGCAGAGGTGACTGACTTCAAGATCTATCACAGCATCCACACCAAGGCCACGCATCCTCTGGGCCGCACTCAAGCTACGACTGAACCTAGCAGGGGTACTGGAGTTGGGTCATCCTTGCCCTATATGGGATTGCTATTTTTGTGTGTATGGTAAAATATACATAACATAAAGTTTATCATTTTAACCATTTTAAAGTGTACAGTTCAGTGGCATTAAGTGTATTCATATGGTTGTGTAACCATTACCTCCATTCATCTTCAGAACTTTTCCATCTTTCTATCCATACCGATTAAACATTAACTCCTCATTCCCCGCCCCCCACCCCAACTGAAGCCCTTGGCAACCACCATTCTACTTTCTATCTGTATGAATTTGACTACTCCAGGTCTTTCATGTATATGGAATCCTACAGTATTTTTCCTTTTGTGACTAGCTTATTTTGCTTAGCATAAGGCCATCAGGGTTCATGCATGTTGTCATGTGTTAGAATTCCTTTCTTTAAGACTGAATAATACTCTGTTTTGTATATATGATATTTTGTTTATTCTTTTTTTAATTAATTAAAAAATTTTATTTGACCATGCAAATTTCTTTCCTTTTTTTTTTTTTTCATTTTGTTTATTCTCTGAATGGATTGCCAACCTTTGCTCAGGACTGTCAGTGAGCCTGGCTGAGACTTTTTCAGAACTGCACTTCAGTCTGAAGCTCTTTCTACCCAAGTCTCCCTTATTGCCCATCTCCTTTTCCAAGTTGTTTAATCTGCACTGTAGTCAAAAGACTCTCATCATCTCCCCTAGCTCCCTCTCCCTTTATCCTTCACAGATGCTCCCCCATTAATCTCTTGCATGCCTAATCTCATCTTGATGTCTATTTCTCAGAGGACCATACTGTCACAACAGCTTCTTAATAAACATTATTTATCATTATCATTATTTCTTGGGAAGGGGAAGAAGCATATAATGCAAATTCATAAAAATAATTTAGGACAGTTATATAGCATAACTGTGCATAGTAATTTCTTTTGGTATATATATCTCATTGTAGAAAAGTTAGAAAACACACAAGTAAAAAGAAGAAAATTAAATGTACCCATTATTGTACTATCTCATATTGTTTTCAACCATTAATGTCATTACTGTTTCATTTTGGGGTAGCTCTCTCTAGATGTTTATCTCTACATATGCAACATCAGTTTCTTTTTAAGCAAACTGGTTTCTTTCATAGAATGGATTGAGTAGAAATGACTATGGAATTTGGATTGTATAAAATAATTTAGGAATGCATTCATTTGTTCACTCATTTAACACATATTTATTGAACAGCTACCAAATATCAGGCCCTGCTCTAGGCACAAGGGATGTAAGACAGATAGCTCTTGTCTGCAATGTAACCAAAGACGCTCTCTAGGCATTTACAATGTGCTGCTGTATAGACACAGAGCAGGGCCACCCAGCCCAACTTCCCAACTTGTTTGCTTAGAGAAGGTGGTATCTCATTCCAGACTCGAGGGATGGCAAAGAATTAACCAGCCAGAAGACAGGAAATTTTAAGAGGCATTGTAGGGCTAGAACCTAGGTATAGGGGATCATGCATAGTAGATTTGGTTGCTTAAGGAGCAGCTGACTCTGTAAACAACTAACTCTGTGTGTGTGTGTGTGTGTGTGTGTGAGTGATTAGCAGCCACTCAGACTCAGCAAGGGATAAGGCCTTAACCAGTCCAAGAATCTTGGGCAGACGTTCTCAATGGAGGTGGCAGAGACCCAGGAACCCACTGGAGGAGAGTAGCTAACTGATCCCCAACTTTAGATTGGAAATACTGGCCAAGCATTCAGCTCTCCAAGGGCAAGGATGGCAGCTACTCCCCCTCTGTGGAGACTTTAGGCCCAGGACAAAGCCAAGTAACAGGGTTCTTAATTATGACTAGTGCCCAGGGATCATTGTTTCTCAGCCTAAAGAGGTCTCAGGCTAAAGAATCACACTCCAGACACTTCTGGCATCAACATGAAGTATAGACTCCAGGGTCTTGGAAGTAATGCAGAAAAAATACGAAAGCCTAGCCTTTCTCTGAGAAGATCTGAATTATTTATCAACAGCAGTAGCAACACTGCCCATCACAGAATTTCCAAGAGATGTTAACGATCAACAAAAAGCGAGTATTGTTTCAAGAATTATTTTGCTATAAACTTTTTTTTTGGTTGGCAGCAGCTGACGTCTTATTTTCTGCATCCTATATTATTGTTGGCCAAGTTCTATTTTAGCATATGACCATAAATGAAATTCTTCAATTAGATAATATAAAAAGGTCTCAATGTGTACTGAAAGGCACCATCATCCCATTAAATATGAATATAACTTGGGTTTTTGAGGAAGAAAGTGGTAGACAACCATGCTTTGGTATTTTTAGGTACGTAGGTAAGGTAGGCACTCACACATGTCACCACATCCCTCTGAACAATAGAGACAGCTCCTCACTTCTCCTGGACCAAGAGGGATGGGCTGAGGTGACGTGGCAGTACTTCCTCAGTGTCACCTTCCTTGAGCATCAGCAAGCCCCCCATTCCACTTATAAATTCCATGCTTAGCAAAGCAGCTGCCAGCAAGTGGCCTAGGGAATGAACGCCCATCTCTGTGGTCAGGGAGGCCTTGGCATTGAGATGGACAGGAACATGCCCAGACCTGGCAGCTGGACCCTCTAAGACAGGCAACCACAAAGATCAGTACTGGTCAGGGGTCTGATGTCTTTCCAATGCAAGAAATGTCACCACCTCCCTCAGGGACAGGCCTGGGTGGGGGTTGTCACTGGGTGGGTGAACACCCACTGGTCTCAGCCAATTTGGCAGTCAGGGTAAAAATAATAACAGGAGCATCATTTTCCAAAATTAAGGGTGATGCTATAGCAAATGTATGCAGATGTATACAGACACAGATGGGAACAAGTGTATTTAATTGTAAATGAGTCAGAACGGAGCAAATGAGATTTCCCTTATATTTGGGTTCCAAAAATTACAGAGAAAATGTGCCTGAGGCAGAAACAAACCAAAAAAACCACCAGAATAAAGCGGTGGGGAGAGGGGGGGTAGATTATTGATTCAGAAGCCACATGGGAGGGAACCTTTGGCATCCAGAAGGGGTGGCTTTGGTTTTCTCCGGGGTTTATGAAAGCGTCCTGGCTCCCAGAGACCCTAAAGTGACAAAGATGGCTGGACTCATGGTGCTCTGGTCTCATCTGGCCCATAGATGCCAAAGAAAGTGGGGAAAGGAAGGGAGGGCCGTAATGGGCCATCCTCAGGAAGGGAGCCAAAGGTCCGCTTTTGTGACCTCAGAAAAACAAGCTGAGGTGGAGAAAAGAGAGAGGGAGAAAAAACATCTCTGCCTAGCTCCACGTGGCT
Source organism: Bos javanicus (assembly GCF_032452875.1). Taxonomy (NCBI): domain Eukaryota; kingdom Metazoa; phylum Chordata; class Mammalia; order Artiodactyla; family Bovidae; genus Bos; species Bos javanicus. Next base: position 49,575,761 of record NC_083874.1, on the reverse strand, counting down.
AAAGAAAGAGGAATGACTACAGAATACTTCCTGTTTGGAAAGTACCATTTCACTCCAACAGCTTTAATGAAGGCGCCGAGTAGAGTGCCTGGCTCTTGGCAGATGTTCAGTAAATACTAGAAGAAGGAAAGGAAAGAGAAAACGTGGAAAGAAGGAAGAATATATCATCTTGCAAGTCCCTCCCATTCAGTGGACGGAGGCAGTGCTGGAGTGACGAACCAAGGAAGCAAAAAGGCAGACTGCCCAAGTGAAGGAGACATGCTGCTCGGGGGAGAATAGATACGTGTGTATGTATGGCCAAGTCCCTTCCCTGTGCACCTGAACCTACCACAACATTGCTAACTGGCCATTCCCCAATACAAAATTAAAAGTTTTAAAAGTGAATAAATAAAGGAACATGCTGCAACAGACACAGCTGTGTCCTCTTTTGGGGTTCAGGGGGATGTGGGAGATGGGCTGGAAAGTGAGGCACACTGATCCTGGCAGGCCTCCTACCCTTGAAAGCTCATGCCCTCCATAGGCAGTAGTCTGGAATTCACATCTACCCCTGTGCCTGAACTATGGTAATCTGCACCTCAGAGGACAGCAAAGACTGGTTTCAGCATAGCCGGCGAGCTGTCCTTAAGGGCAGCAGCCGGACACACAAGTTGAAAGCTCTGTGCACCTCGGCCGCCTCTGTCTGAGCGCAGCACCTCTGGTAATAGATGCCTGTGAGTAGATGAATATATGAATGGAAGCATAAGTGAATGAATGAACACAACAAAGGCTCTTCCCACCCCAAAATGGTCTCATTCCATGGTTTGAACCCTTTACCACTCCCTTCCCCCTTCCCGGCCTTGTTTCCTGTGTCCTAACGAGTCTCTGCAAACCCAGCCTTTTCACTGTGGGCCAGGCCCCTGCCTGCTGCAGAATTCCAGGAAAGCGTGAAGCACAAAGGCTCCTCTCTGGGACAAGGGCAAAGGCAGCTTTCATCCCCAGTCACCCTGCATTCTTTGTCAGTTTTGCAGTCTTTGCATTCTCTCCCCAGAACACCCAGAGGGCTAGGTTGGCCTTCTAGACATTTGACCTAAGGCCCCCCAACCCCCACCACTCTCCTAACCCCTCTCTTGCCTCTGCTCCACCCCCAGGATTTTAGCCTTGAAGAAAGCCAATACTGTGTATCTAGTGATGGGCAGTTAGCTCCAGGGAGGGTTCTGAGTGTTACAATCCAGAACAGTATATGGTTCAGCTCTGCAGGTCCCCTGAGCCACCCCTCCCAGTTACCAGCAGACACAGAAGCAAAAGAGGAAACTGAAGAAATGCCACACAGCCTCACACAGTACAGCTGTGAGCAGCCCAGCAGTCACTGCAGCTTCAGTCTGCCACATGCCAGCCTGGCAGAAGGGTTCCTTAAAATGAAGTCAAGGAGCGTTGAAGAACCGCTTCAAGCGGAGGCCCATGTCTGCTATTCACAGGCTGTGCCAACACTGGCTTCCTACAAAAGTTCAGTGCCCAAACTCGTTCCTTTCTGTAACCTGCCTCCCCTTGCCCTGCCCTTGCCTTTTATGCCAGACTCTGCATCAGGTGTCCTACTTTATAGACTTTCCACCTCCCTCCCTCTGTCTTCCTCTTCCTCCTTCTTCTCTCCCTCTTCCTCCCTTCTTCCATTTGCTCAATACCACCATTTATGAAGCTCTTTCAGGTAAGATGAGTTCAGTGGCATATGTGACAGAGCAGGGACTGTGGCACATACCAAACTAGGGAATTAGAAGGCAGGCTTTGAAAAGATGGAGAAAGAGAGATTGTTGGAGAAAAGATATATTATTAGTATAATAACTACCAGAGCTAGACCATAAGAGGGAAAAGCATCTTGTAGATGCTTCAACCTGACTTTGGACTTTGGAAAAGCAGACCCTGTCTTGCATCTCCTCCAAGCAAGACCTAAAGACTAACATCTCTGCCAGTGTTTTCTGAGACATCTTGTTTTGGATTCCCACAAAACTAACCCTGAAACAGGGATTCAGGTGCAAATTGTTTATTTGGGAGGTGGTTCCAAGAAACACTTACTCCTTGGAAGGAAAGTTATGACCAACCTAGATAGCATATTCAAAAGCAGAGACATTACTTTGCCAACAAAGGTCCGGCTAGTCAAGGCTATGGTTTTTCCTGTGGTCATGTATGGATATGAGAGTTGGACTGTGAAGAAGGCTGAGCGCCGAAGAATTGATGCTTTTGAACTGTGGTGTTGGAGAAGACTGTTGAGAGTCCCTTGGACTGCAAGGAGATCCAACCAGTCCATTCTGAAGGAGATCAGCCCTGGGATTTCTTTGGAAGGAATGATGCTAAAGCTGAAACTCCAGTACTTTGGCCACCTCATGCAAAGAGTTGACTCATTGGAAAAGACTCTGATGCTGGGAGGGATTGGGGGCAAGAGGAGAAGGGGACGACAGAGGATGAGATGGCTGGATGGCATCACTGACTCGATGGACGTGAGTCTGAGTGAACTCTGGGAGTTGGTGATGGACAGGGAGGCCTGGTGTGCTGCGATTCATAGGGTCTCAAAAAGTCGGACACGACTGAGCGACTGATCTGATCTGATCTGATCTGATCCAAGAAACACTGGTAGGGAAGTAAGAAGTGAGACAAAGAAGGAAAGGAAACCACTAAATGGTGTGTTATAAAGTTACATGGACCACTGGAACTCAGATGTACTGGGGACTGGAAGATAATGTGAAGGTGCCCCAGGGTTACCTGCTGAGGGATGAGGAAGCTGGGCTACATGCACCCTCCCATTACTGGCTGACAGCAGTGCTCAGAGCTGAGCCATTAACTCCCTGGCGCTCCCTGCTTTCCCTGTGTCTAGGCCAAGTGTGCTCCTTTGGCCATAACAAAGCCTTCAGGCAAAGTCCCCTGTGTTTGCAACAAGCAGCCTCTGGTGAGTAGAGGTGAGCACTGAGAGGATTTGAGCAGGGCCACAGCAACATTTTCTTCCCTGGTGGCTCAGTGGTAAAGAATCCACCAGCCAATGCAGGTGACATGGGTTCAGTCCCTGGGTCAAGAAGATCCCCTGGAGAAGGAAATGGCAGCCCACTCCAGTATTCTTGCCTGGAAAATCCCATGGATAGAAGAGTCTGGCAGGCTACAGTCCATGGGGTCTCAAAAGAGTCGAACACAACTTGAAGTGGCTAAACAACAGCGATGTTTGATACAAACTGCTGTAGCCTTCCAATCAACACCCTTTAACTTGAGCCACTTCGAGTTGGTTTCTATCCCTTGAAACTAAACAGCCCCTCACTAAGCTATCCCCCTCTCCCTTATCATCCCTAGTAGCTAGCTATGGCAGCACGAAACCCCTCACTCTTCCTCTTTTCTCTTGTCTCTATGGCCTTAAAAGGTCCCTCTTCTCTACCTCAAAATATTCTTGAACCTCAACCCATGTTTATTTTCTATGTTCTTTTCTTGGAATATTTCCCTTTCATCTGAGCTTCTGCATGCACGCACGTATGTGCCTAAGAGCCTGCATACAGACATACATAAACACACACATACACACCTCTTGCTTTCTCCAAGACTTTGTTCTATTATCAGTTACCCTCCTTAACAGAGGAGCAGGAATATTAAAGAGAGTATTCCAGGCAGCAGAAGCCATAAGAGTGTGCTCATAAATCAGGCCTAAGGGTGCCCCTCCCAGTGGCTTCCCATCACCCAGGATACAAAATTCCTGAGCCTGGAATTCAATGCTTTAATCCAATTTACCATTCTTTACCTAATCTACTTCTGTTTTTTCCTATGCATCTCATTAACCAACAAACATCAAGGGACTTCCCTGGTGGTCCAAAGGCTAAGACACTGACCTCCCAATACAGAGGGCCCAAGTTCAATCCCTGATCAGGGAGCCAGATTCACATGCTGCAACTAAGAGTTTTCATGCTGCAACTAAATACCCTGCATGCTGCAAGGAAGATCAAAGATCCCGTGTACCAAAATTCTAAGTCCTGGTACAGATGAATAAATTAAAAAAAAAATTTTTTTTTTAATCAAGGGCTTTCTACATAACAAGCATGGGCCAAGCACCAGGGAAGAGCCAAGACAGACACAGTTCCACAGTTTCTTTCCTTACAGAGTTTATAGACCTTTAGGGGTACAGAAGGGAGAGACAGAATGGAGATCATAGGAAGACTGCCCTTCTTTGATCCAAAAAACATTCTGGGAGGAGCCCAGATCCAACTGCCTTCCTGGTCTCTGTGCCTCTCCCATCTGTATTCAGCCTCCAATAAATGCTGTCTGCTGGTATTCACACCTGGTGTGGCTTCTTCCCACACTGTGCCAGAGTCAGTCTATGTGACCAGTAGAATATGGCAGAAGTAATGTGAGAGTTGGACTGTGAAGAAAGCTGAGTGCTGAAGAATTGATGCTTTTGAACTATGGTGTTGGAGAAGACTCTTGAGAGTCCCTTGGACTGCAAAGAAATCCGACCAGTTCATCCTAAAGGAGATCAGTCCTGGGTGTTCATTGGAAGAACTGATGAAGCTGAAACTCCAGTACTTTGGCCACCTCATGCGAAGAGTCGACTCACTGGAAAAGACCCTGATGCTGGGAGGGACTGGGGGCAGGAGGAGAAGAGGACAACAGAGGATGAGATGGCTGGATGGCATCACCGACTCGATGGACATGAGTTCAGGTAAACTCGGGCAGTTGGTGATGGACAGGGAGGCTTGGCGTGCTGCGGTTCATGGGGTCACAAAGTGTCGGACACAACTGAGTGACTGAACTGAACTGAACTGAATGGTACATCACTACTGAGCTTAGGTTATAAAAGACACTGCAGCTTCTGTCTTGGGCTTTTCTCTCTCACATTATTTTCTCTCAGATTCCATTGCCGTTTCATAAGCATCTCTGGAGACAATGAGACTTCTAGCAAACAGCCATAACAGTGACTCATCTTAGAAATAGATCCTCCAGCCTCAGTCAAGCCTTCAGATGACTGCAGTCCTAGGCTATGCAATCTCCTGAGAGACCCTAAGCTAGAACCATTTTGCTAAACTGTTCCCCAATTTCCATCCCTCAGAAACTATGGGAGATAATAAATGTTTAAAGCTACTACATTGCGGGGAGGGGGTACTTTGTTACACTACTACTACTACTAAGTCGCTTCAGTCGTGTCCTACTCTGTGCGACCCCATGGACTGTAGCCTACCAGGCTTCTCTGTCCAGGGGATTCTCCAGGCAAGAGTACTGGAGTGGGTTGCCATTTCCTTCTCCAATGCATGAAAGTGGAAAGTGAAAGTGAAGTCGCTCAGTCGTGTCCAACTCTTAGCAATGCCATGGACTGCAGCCTACCAGGCTCCTCCATCCATGGGATTTTCCGGGCAACAGTACTGGAGTGGGGTGCTATTGCCTTCTCCCACAGCAATAGCACTAGCACTGCCTTAATATACCTCCTTCCCCCTGATATCCAAGGCCTTTCTGCTTGTCCCACATCGTTCTCATTGTCCGTCTGCTCACCAGCATCTCTTGCTGGGCCTAGTAGAAGGAATCACAACATGATTCCCAAGATGCTTTCAAAGCTTCAGAGTTGGCTGAAACTCTGCCCACTTTACTTTCCCTTAGCAGTTTTTCCCCTTAATTTATGTTCCCTTATTTATAATTCAAAGGAAAAAAAGAAGCATTAAGTTCCTGATTCGTGTATACTTAACTTTTTCCCCATGGCCTTGAGAAAGGGCTTTTGGTGTAAGAGAGGTCTATCTTTGAGCCCCTTAAAGCTTCTACTCTTAAATAATGTCTGTTGGCTGGTGGGATGGATGATGAGTATGTGAGTGGGTGAGAAGGTATGTGGATGGATAGATCACTGGTGGTATTAAAAAAAAAAAGTTTCTACTCTTTGTGAACAAAAGAAGTGAGCTTACCAAGAGAAAACAAAACTTGGACCTCAAAACATTGGAGCTGGATTTTGAATCTGGAATTTGTGTTCTCTAAGTGCACTCCAAACCTGGCCGCTTCCTTGTCCTCCTCTGACTCAGTCCCTCTGCCTCACTGGACAGCTCTTTCCATCAGAGATATGCAAACACTCCCAGGGTAGTTTCCTCACAGAGCACAAAGGAAATACACAAATACAGACTTATTTTAAAGCTATAGTGCAGGATTTGGACATACTGAGAATTGACTTATAAGGCTGCATTCTCTATCAGCAGAGGATTCAAGCTCTTAACTCAGTTTTCCCCTTTTTGTTTTAATTTTCTATCCTGAGAAGTAGCTCTGAAAATTCCCAAGGGACATTAAATCACCTGCCTGCCCCAGGTCACCATCATAAGATTTGGCATTGAGGAACCATTTTGCTAGGTTTGAGATCATCCAGAGCTGGACATAAGACAGAAAAGAGAGACGCAGTCTTGCTTATTTTGGCAGCTTTGGTTGTGCTCCTCTCCTTTGGAGTGAGTGCAAATGGTTCTGCAAGGTCCAAAGGAGATAAAGAGAACACAGAATACTGTTTATTGAGCTCCTACTATATACAAGGTTGTTATATCATTCCTCTCAGGAACCAATGAGGGAGGAATTCGTGGCAGTTTGAAAGCATGGCTTTAAATTTTTATTTCTCCTTCCAGCAAAAGGTGATATCTATCCTGTGTTGTCTCCCCTTGAATCTGGGCAGGCTGGTGACTTCTTTGACTACAGAGTAGTGTACAAATGATGCTATGTGAGCCCCATGGCTAGATCATCAAAGGCCATGAAGTTACTGCCTTGCTGGCTGGGACATTCACTCTTGGAACCTAGAATCATCATGTAAGAAGGCCAAGAGGCCACCATGCTATGAGGAAGCCCAATCCATGCAGAAAGGCCATGGTCAACAGTCCAAGCTGAGCCCAGTTTCAAGTCAGCCCAGTGAAGCCCTAGATGTCATGAAGCAGAAACAATTCATCTCCACTGTGCCTTGTCCAAGTTACTAACCTGCAGAATCTGTGAGCATGACAAATTGCTTTTGTTTTTTTTTTTCTTAAAGACAAACGTGTGTGTGTGTGTGTGTGTGTGTGTGTGTGTGTAGGATATTAAAAAAGCAGAGACCATCACTTTGCTGACAAAGGTCCATATAGTCAAAGCTATGATTTTTCCAGTAGTCATGTACAGATGTGAGAGTTAGACCATAAAGAAGGCTAAGAGCCAAAGAACCGATGCTTTAGAACTGTGGTGCTGGAGAAGACTCTTGAGAGTCCCTTGAACAGTACGGAGATCAAACCAGTCAATCCTAAAGGAAATCAACCCTGAATATTCATTAGAAGGACTGAGGCTGAAGCTGAAGCTCCAATACTTTGGCCACCTGATGCAAAAAGCCGACTCATTGGAAAAGACTCTGATGCTGAGAAAAGAGTGAGGGCAGGAGGAGAAGGGGACGACAGAGGATGAGATGGTTGGATAGCATCACTGACTCAATGGACATGAGTTTGAGAAAACTCCATGAGATAGTGAAGGACAGAGGAGCCTGGCATGCTGCAGTTCATGGTGTCGCAGAGTTGGACATGACTTTGTGACTAAACAACAAAGTGGCAAAGGTTTCTGACTATAAAGCCCATTGTTCTTCCATGAGGGACCCAATCAGGGATGAGATATCAGGACAGCTGGGTTGTAGGACTGGGAGAATCATATGGTCGTGCTTTTCCTTGGTTGAACCCCAAATCCTGCATTCACCTTTCCATCTCAGGGCAGAAATGCCCATATAGTTCAAGCCCCAGGGACATTTGGCAAAGATGAATCCAGGTTCTTTGTTACTGTCTGATGCTCAGCATGAAAAGCTGGAACAGAGTTCCTGGATCTGTAAGACTCATCTCCGTACACATCAGAGCTATATGCTGGCGCCTGATTCACTCATTTTTTAAGCAGATCCTGACCTCCAGGAGATGCTGTGAGCTAGGATCCCTTTGAGAACCAATCAAAAGCCCTTTGAAGATGGGCTTAAAAAAAAATATGGATTTACCTGTAGGGTGAAGGTGAGGTGGGTTTGATCCTTTGTCTCCTTTGGCGAGAGGAGATGGGATCTGATTTTTCCACTCTCTTCCCTGTTTACAATGGTGCTGAGGGTTTCATTTCATTAGTTCTACAGTCTCTGAAGTGTTTCAGGTGTCAGGTGCTGTAATAAGTGTGAAATATAATTTTTTTTTTATCAAGATAAAAAATCCAACCTCAGAGATTCAACTACTGGGAATCTGCTCATAAAAGGCAGGAACCCTAGTGTCGACTTTAAATAAATTGCAACTGAAGCATAATCGAGCATCAAATTATCACTGCAAATCCTCTCAGGAATTCTCTATCAATAGATAGACAAAAAGACCCCATCCCATCTAGGAAGGGGGCCAGATGGAGGTCCTGCTACCTCTCATGTCTAGGGGCTTCCCTGGCCCATTTTTTTTTCCCTCAGAATGTACAATTCTTCCTGTACAGGTTCCCAATTCCACTCCACAGACCTTCCTTAGCACCCTCCCCACATCCTCTCAAACCCACTTTCCTGCATAGCAATTTCTGGTGAGTGCTGTAGGCTGAGTTTTCCAAAGGTACAGCCCTGGCCATTAACCTTTAAAGAGCAAAATGCCAACAGTGCTGCATCACAGGGGGCACACCTTCTATTTACAGCTCCTTTTTCAGATCACAAGGTACGAGGCAAAGAGATAATTTTGCTTGACTAACAGGAAGTGCTTAGCATTAATGCAGGGGGAAAAAAGCCATGATATGACCTGAGTAGGTCATGGACAACCCAGGTCAAATAGGAGATTCTAGGCAGCATGTTAGAGGGTTTTGGGACCAAAGCTACAATAAGCAACTCTGGGCAATTCTATAGGAAGGGAAAATTAGCATTTACTGAACTCTTACTATGTGCCAGGTGCCATGCGAGATATTGTACATATATTATTTATCCCTCATTTCAGGCCTGGGAGGTTCCATTTTATGAATGAGTAAACTGAGACTCAGAAAAAAGTGATTAAGTAACTGAGGTTAATTGCCCCAAATCACACACCTAGTGTGGGAAGGACCTGGGATTCAGATTTGCTAACTCTGCATTCTTCGTTTTACCTACTGACTGTGAGAAGTATATCCTTGCCTTGGCACAGACATCCTAGCATGTGACCCCCACCCTCCTCAAAATGAAAACAGGAGAGATTGAACATTATTTCCAATATGTTTATTGAATGACTTGAATGAAAGGCTCTTTTACAACTCTTGAGAAGTTTCTAGAAGAAACTAAATGTTAACTGTAGGACTCAGAATCTAGAGTCTATGCAGCAGAAGCACCTAACTCCGCCTCTGAATCTCCCAGTTTCCCCGCCACGACCGTCCACAGTGCCTCAGTCCATACACAAGGCTTCTCAAGGACCTACACTTCTTTCTCTACTCTAAACGCATGTGAAGTTCTGTGCTCAGTTGTTAAGTCACCTCTGACTCTGTGCAACCCCGTGGGCCATAGCTCGCCAGGCTCCTCTGTCCATGGGATTCTCCAGGCAAGAACACTTGAGGGAGTTGCCATTTCCTCCTCTGGGGGATCTTCCCAACCCAGGGATCAAATCCGTGTCTCTTGGGTCTGCTACATTGGCAGGCGGATACTTTAACAACTGTACCACCTGGGAAGCCCAAAGATGACTCCAAATAACCATCTCTTGAGGCTGGTAGAACACTCATGTCTAATCATTTACCCACCCTCACAAAGCTCAACGTCTCAGGCAGAGTCGTATAGATTCTTCCACACGTCAGCCACCCAAGCCACCTCTGACACACCCTCGGCCCCAGCCCCCTGGTGCCTTTGGATCAGGAAGCTTTGTTACTTTAGGGTGGGTTCTTGGGGTGCCAACCTCTCTACTGCACTCTCTCAGAGGTTCTGCCAGGAGTAGGGTTTAGGTCTGCACAGTTTACAATATTCCTGACTTTAGATTTCTTCCCAACCTGGCTGCCTGCCAGGGCAGCTTCCTCTCTCCTACCCACTCTAGGACCCTAGTACAGCCTCATCAATGAGCTTAGGTTGGGAGAAAAAACAAAACAATACAAAAAGGAAACTTTCTGCTCACTTCCCATTATTTTCCACAGTAGGAAATGAAAGCACTGTTTCATTCGACCTCAAGCCAAAAACTTAAGCATCATTTTCAATTCCTTTCTTCTACACTATATAATATTTAATCCATCAGTCTCTATCTTCTATATATATCTATATTTTGAAGCCTCTATCTTCAAAATATAACCAGAATAAAAATAAAACCACTTGTTTACCACGTCCAATGCTACCACCTCAGTCCACACGCTTATCACCTCTTATTTGGACTACTGCATTCATAACCAGTCCTTCTGCTCAGTTCTCAATCCCCTTTAGTCTGTTTCATGCTCAACATCTAGAACTGCACTGTCTACTATATTAGCTACTAGCCACACGTGGAGGACTTCCCAGGCAGTGCAGTGGAGCCACAGGAGATGCAAGTTTGATCCCTGGGTTGGGAAGATCCCTCAGAGGAGGAAATGGCAACCCACTCCAGTATTCTTGCCTGGAAAATTCCACAGACAGAGGAGCCTGGTGGGCTACAGTCCATGGGGTTGTAAAGAGTCAGACATGACTGAGCACACACACACACATGTGGCTATTCAAGTATAAATTTAAATAAATTGAAATTTTATTTCCTCAATCATATTTACCACACGTTGCATGCTCAATAACCACATGTGGCCAACAGCTATCACACTGGGCAGAGAAGACAAAACATTTTCATCACTGAAGAAAGATTTTTTGGGCAGCATCGACCTACAGTGAGCCTTTTAACACTTCAGTCAGATGTCTGGCACCTGCTCGATGTGCTGCAGTGACTTCCTATCACACTTAACCACCTCCTCCCAAAAAAGGAGGTGACCAGGTTTTGTTCTGTGACCAGGTTCCTGCTGTGCCTCCTATCTAGTTTCCTTATTGCCCTCTCCATCTCTCATTCCTTCCAGCCCTCAGCCTCTTTGAAACTCCTCGAATGTACCAAGCATGGTTCTTCCTCAGAGCCTTTGCCCCTGCTATTCCCTTTGCCTTGAACATGCTTACCTTAAATACTCATATGGCCTACCTCCTCACTTCACTTAAATCTCTGCTCACATGGCCCCTTTCCCACCACTATTTCGTCTGATTTTAAAGGAGTTACACCCTCTCTCTCCACCCCTAGTTACACTCAAACCACTTATTCTGCTCTATATTTCTTTACAGCACTTCTCACTGCCTGACATTCTATGATACCTGTATTTGTTTTTAGTCTCTCTCTCTCCCACTAGAACCCTTATTCCATGAAAACAAAGGCTGTGTGGTTTGTTCACTGCTCTATCCTCTTGTGCATAGAACCCTGCCTGGTGCATAGGAGACTCATGAAAGTTTATTTATTGATTGAATGACTGCATGTTTTCTATTCTGCAAACGTCATGGAAGCAAAGAACTACAAAGAACTTAGCCATCTGCTTGGAATGGGGAAGAGGAAAAAACTGTAGAGAGAACTAATGAATTATTATCTTAATAAATTATCCAATTATAAACCTGTATTATAGAATTTGGTGTCTGTATAGTCTTATGTCTCTATAAAGCTTATTTTGAAAACATGAATTTGTTCCAAACTGATTAATATATTAGGAAACAATTTGAACAAAAATGCAAAGTTTGCTTCTGTGCAACTTCATCCGTAAGAAACACAAGGTAAGTGCAGAAAAATGCACCCACCTGAATCAACCCACATAGAAAAACACACAATACAACACACACAAACACCGCACATGTATTATGATCCATACCCATCCACATCTAGTGTGACGACTTCCCAACAAATTCAGATAGCCCACCTTCTTCCACTTCACAACTCACAAGATGCAACTTTGCCAACATCAAATTCCACATTTTTTCAAATCAGAGTGTTATATTTACTATAATATTTATGTTTTTCTTAACTGTTTAACATCTACAAAGCTATGCTATCATTTTTATCATTTTTTATCTTTTTTAAATGTGTCACTGGTGAAGTTTTCACTGTTGTGCTCCTAATCCCATTTTTCTATAAGCCCTGAGGGATTTTGCAAAGCTCTGTGATGTTTATGAGCACACATGTCACTGTTGGGGCCCAGGTTAGGCTACCGCAAAATGTACCTCAATGGCATTTTGCTTATTTTAAATTAAAATTACTTAAACTGCCAACACAAGAGGGACAGCGTGACTCTCCTTTCTGTCTCCCTGAAGGCAGGAAATCAATCTCTCATGTGCAAGATGCATGCCCTGCATCTGGAGGTAAAAGGACACCCTTATGGCCACAGACAGGGAATTCAGGCCAAGAGATGTTTATGAACCATGTTACTTCTTTAATTTGCTACCCCAAGCCCAAACACTGTTTAGATTCTTCACTAATTGGGCGTTCAAAACCCAGGTTTCTTTGTCCTGTCAATTTCTCACTAATTTATTATTTCCTTGTCTTCAAAGTGTAAAACTGCCTGCTTTTGACCATGTCTTAAGTGCCACTTCTATGGAACCTCCATGCATATGAATTAAAATTTGTTTCTTTTTTTCCTGTTAATCTGTCTGATGTCCATTTTATTATCAGTTCACAAGAACTCCAGAGAAGTAGAGGGGGAAATTTCTCCCTCCTCAGCATCACCTTCTAACAGATCTGACCCTATTTGGGTACATCTACCCTCTGCTCCCCACCCCCGAACTACAGGAAAAGCACCTGAAGGGCAATGTGATTTTTATTCCTTTTCTAATCCCCAAAGCTCTGCCTGCAAGACTGCACATATAATGTAAGGAAATGTGCGTTGCTCAATTTATTCCACCCCAGCCTCCTCTCAGGAGAGCTCCCATTAGCATTCTATCAAATTGTGTGTGTGGAAAGGGGGTGGCCAGAAGGAATTGCCCAGGGAAGATCTTTGTTGGCAACATTCTCTCCCAGAGCTTCCAGGAATCCCACTTCAGGGAACCATTAACTTTCATCTGAGCGGGCGGGAGCCCTCAACCAACATCCTCAAGCTGTGGAGGAAGGGCATGCTCAGGGCCCAGGAGGTCGAGCCAGCAGGCGCCCCCCTGAGCAGGCCCTGCAGCTCCCAGCTGAAGCAGCAGCTAGTGCGATGAGGAGGCCCGAGTAAGATATATTAACATCACAAAAGTTAATGGACCAGAAAGGGAAAAAATTAACATAAATTACCTTCGCCTGAAATCCTGCCTGCTCTGGCAGCTAGAGGAAAAGTTCAATGCGGAGCCAGAGGAAAATCAGGCCTAGGGAAGCAGAGGCCTTAATGGGCTAAACTATCACCTCCAACCCTCCCTGGAAAACAATAACTCCCTGATCATCTGGGCCTAGTAACAAATTATGCAAGGCAAGTGGCACAAAGAAGCTAGTTTTACTCTGAGGCTCTCTGGCTAGTCCTTTATGCAGTGGGTGCTTTAAGCAGCTTTTGCTGGGTGTGAAATGCATTCTTCAGGAAGATGGTGACTTCTCTCCATCCGGGGAACCTTGGGGGTATCCCTGGCTCCTGCTGGGCCTCCTTGAGTCCTGGTAGTGAGAGCCCTCTGTAACAAGAAACCAGCTTCCAGGCCTCTCTGGATGCAGGATATTCTCCCTGCTTCGCCCTATGCTCCCCTGCACCCCTCATGCAAGGTTTAGTGAGAGAGCCTCATGTGAGGCTTAGTGAGAGAACAGAATTCCACTAGGAAATTTCAAGTTCCCAGGATAAGGGGCTGACTGGGGAAAGGGAAGAGATGAGAGAAGGTGTTGATGGAAACTGGGTGTACAGAGCAAAGAAGCTGGTGGTGGTTGAGAGATCCCTGGTGGCAAGAATGATCTGGGGACTTTGAAGAACAATGAGGCCCAAGACAAAATTTTAAGTTGTTGATGAGCTGTGTGGTATGGGGCCCCTTCTGCTTTTCCTCAAGCTTTCAGTAAAAGGCTGTCACATATTGACTTGAATTAGAGATGCTTTGAAGAGTGAAGAATATTGGCGGTCTGAGAGAAGAAAGGGATGAGAGGCACAGCAGGTCAAGAATTCAGCAGAAACAGGTGATAAGTGTAAATATTTTTACAACCCTAATGGAGTGGTAGATACAGTTCTAAGTGGCTTATGTTCATATATTACTGGTAACTCATTTCATGCTATAAAGGAGGAGCTTCGACTATTCCTATTTTATATACAAGGAAACTGAGGCACAGAGAAGTTAAATAACTTGTCTAAGGTCACAGCACCAATAAATGGCGGAGCTGGAATGCAAACAAAGGCCCGAAAGCCATTCTTCTCAAACACTTCACAAGAGTTCCCAAGACATGGGGCTCAGGACATGGAGATTTCTATTGTACTTGAGGGTGGGGAGCAGCATAAGGTAAGTCCTCCCAGCTGAACATGAGGGGAAAGAGACCCCAGGAGTCTGGGAGACTTGGATAAACCCAAGAGGCTGATAGCTGAATTACATTTAAATGAGGAAGGAAGGGGACTTCTCTGATAGTCTAGTGGTTAAGAATCCATTTGCTAATGCAAGGAACACGGGTTCAATCCCTGTTCCAGGAAGATTCCACATGCCACAGAGCAACTAAGCCTGTGCACCACAACTACTGAGCCGTGTACCCCGAGTCCACGCAGCATGACTGGAGAAAGCCTGCACACAGCAACAAGGACCCCGGGCAGCCATAAACAAATAAATGTTTTTTCAAAAGAAACTACCAGTCTATCTTACAAAATGGCTCTACTATTAAAAAAAAATATATAGGAACAGAGGGCCAGTGATGCCCAAAATTCTTTCCTACATTAAGGATCTTTGAGACCAAGATCAGGGGTCCTTCCCTAGAAGGGGCTGTGGTATTGTTGTGGAGGGAATACATACCTGGGACAAGTAAAATAGCCCACTATAGGCTAAACAGAGAGCCTACAAGGCAGCAAGGCAGTAGAGAGAGAGGTCTGTGGGTCAAAATGATACATGTTAGATGAAATGCATTAGGGAAAGAAGAAACCAGCGAGACTTCAAGGAGGAGGTAGCTTCCTGCAGAACAGCAGCTACAGTAACAAGGCCCTGGAGTCTCATTTCAAGCATTTCCCGGCCCTAGCCCCCTTCTTTCAGGCCCCTTCTTTACTCTCTTTCTTTTCATATCCCGGAACTCCTCTAATTGGATCAGCAAAGCCCAAGGGAGTGCCTTGTGGAGAGGTGGGAGCAAAATGGTCAAAAGCTGGGTTGCTCAGTCAGTAGGAAAATTACCTACAGAGGCTCTGGCTCCCAAAAATGGTCTGGAAGCTGAATCTGAAGGGAAATTTGAATTTCCCACTCCAAATCATCTTTGGTTAACTGTTACTTTTTCACAGATATGATTCACATAGATTAATACTATTTTAAAACAAACAATTTCATGGTTTTTAATATATTCATATGGTTGTGCAACCATTACCACAATCTAAACATGTTTATCATCCCAGAAAGAAATCCTGTGTCAGTTAGCAGCTGTTCCTCACTTCCCACTCACTCCAGCCTGGCCACCGTTAATCTTTCTTGTCTCTGTGGATTCCGGATACCCATTTCAAGGGAATTATATCATGTATGGTCTTTGATGACTGGCTTCTTTCACATAGCATGATACTTTCAAAGTTCATCTATACTGCCTTATGTATCAGTACTTCAGTTCTACTGGTTCCTGGCTCCAGCCACTTCTTCCTCAGGTAAACTGGTCTGCATTCTCTGCATTCACCTAGCTCCCTCATTTTCAGGATGGCAGTTTGTCCTGTGATCTCAGTTTCTGATGAGTCTAAGAAAAGTTGTTGATCTTTAGTTTGTTTAGTTTTTTTCTTATTGTAAGGCAGTGGGCATTTTGATAGGAATTGAACTGAATCTGTAAATTAATTTAGGCAGTAGTGCCATCCTAACAGGAGAAGGCAATGGCACCCCACTCTAGTACTCTTGCCTGGAAAATCCCATGGGCAGAGGAGCCTGGAAGGCTGCAGTCCACGGGGTCACTAAGAGTCAGACAAGACTGAGCGACTTCACTTTCACTTTTCACTTTCATGCACTGGAAAAGGAAATGGCAAGCCATTCCAGTACTCTTGCCTGGAGAATCCCAAGGACGGGGGAGCCTGGTGGGCTGCCCTCTATGGGGTCGCACAAAGTCAGACACGACTGAAGCGACTTAGCAGCAGCAGCAGTCATCCTAACAATATTGAGTCTTCCACGAATATGAAATCGGGGCAGTTATCAGTTAGAGCCCTCAAACTATAAGTTGCTTAATAAATAATAGCCTATAACTTGCCTTTACTAACTAAGCTTGCTTTAATTGTCTTTGCAATTACATACCCTCTAAGCTTTACATCACTTAGACAACACACCATAAGACTTCTTTAACTGATAGCCCTTATAGATAATACCTCTGATGTATGGATCACTATAGTAACCGTTGCTTACATTGTTTTCCAGAAACATGGAGCTAGTCTTGGCCAGTTCAAACCAGTCAAGACCACCAACCATTCAGTTGAGTCTGCTCAACTTTCTGAAGGATAACATTTGGATATCAGAGGGCCAAAACCTCTATCCTCATGTTAATGCAGCCATTTTCTGAACATGCATCCCATGAAGAAGCATGTAACTTAGATAGGCCTGTGTGGAATGCCAATTGCTTCACCTTTCTCTTGCCTCCAATTATCTTTCCCCACATCTCAGGCCACTCTGCTTCTTTATCCCATAAATATCCCAAGCCTTTCACCTTCAGGAAGGTGGATTTGAGACTTGTTCTCACATCTCTCACTTGGCTGCTTTGTGAATAAACCCTTTTCTCTGCTGCATCTCAGCGTTTTACTTGCTGCATGTCAAAGGAGATGAACCTGGTTCAATAACAAACATGGGATATATTTTCATTTATTTAGGCTTTCTTTCTTTCCATAATATTTGTATCTTTCAGTGTACCTTTGCTTAACTTTTATCCTTCTCTGCCTCAGCTGCTACAGAGCTGAAGGGTTAAGATGAGGGAAGGGATAGGTAGGATTGTTCTCAGCCAGGAGCAAGACCAGGACTCTCTTGGGATAACCCATGCCAGGTGCTGGGCACAGCTGCAGGTCAGCATGTACTTGGCACTGTCTCATCTGGGCCACAGAGAAGGCGATGGTACCCCACTCCAGTACTCTTGCCTGAAAAATCCCATGGACGGAGGAGCCTGGTGGGCTGCAGTCCATGGGGTCACGAAGAGTCAGACACAACTCTCACTTTTCACTTTCATGCATTGGAGAAGGAAATGGCAACCCACTTCAGTGTTCTTGCCTGGAGAATCCCAGGGACGGGGGAGCCTGGTGGGCTGCCGTCTATGGGGTCGCATAGAGTTGGACACGACTGGGATGACTTAGCAGCAGCAGCAGCAGCATGTGGGCTACTCCCTGACTCTCAGTTCTTGAAATGCTGAGATAGGAAATCTTTCAGGCTCATTATTCCAGGAAAGCATCTTCTTCTTGGGCGAGCCTTAGAGCAAGCAGCCCCAGGGACTCTGAAGTCTGGTCCCCAGCTCCTATCTGCCCTTGGAATTTCTGCTGCCAGGAAGGTGCTTTCTCCAGGAATGTCATTGGCAGAGAGGACAAGAACCATGCAAATTACATTTCCAAGACTTCCCCTAATCATATCAAAGTCCTTTGCAAGGAGTCTTCTAGCCTAACTGGAGTTTGAAAATTACAAATTATTTTTAGCAGAAATGCTGACTGTGGGAAAGCAGGTTAGAGCAAATCTGATTCACATTAAAGCCATGGTCAGATCATCATGAACCTACAGGATATTTATTTTTCCATCAGCTCCTCCCTGATTCCTCTACCTCCCTTTTTGGCCTGACTGAGCTGGAGACTCGCCTAATACAAATAACAGCATTAAAATAAAATCATGCAAAAGCTCAGGGGAACACGCCTGAGTAATGGAGAAGATAATAAGCTTGGACAACCACCCCAGCCCTCTCCTCTTACTCCCTCAAAGCAGATGAAAGTTCATGACTGATTTGGGATCCCTTCTAACAATAAACAGGAGGGAAACTAGAGCTTAAGTGGTTTAAGAAAAAATAGTAACGTACCAAATCGCTTTTAACTCCACTGATACTCACTTAGTCCCCATATCTCTGAAGTAATTTTCACTTTCTAAGAGTTGTATGCTGAACAGAACAAAACAATAAAGCCATGAGAAATACACTAAGACAGAGGTGGCTTCGTTCATTCATTCATTCATCAAATATCTACAAGCTGACTATCCCAGGCACTGCTGCAGGAGACATAGAGGTGAAGGAGGTGGCAAAACCATCCTTGGCACCCCACTGTTCTTAAGGATGGAGGTATAATAGATGTGTAGCCAAATGAGCCACACTACCAGCAAATGTGTGGCTTCCAAGAATCTGCAGCTTAAGACTCTTCCTCTCAGCTTGGGTTGGTGGGGCAGGGAAGTTGGGAGTGGTCATCTCACCTCTGCCTGTGGGGAAGTGAAAGTAGAACTGCTCATTTATCTTTGAAAAAGAGAAAAAAAGAAGGAAAAGGAGACAGGAGATTGTCACTGATCTCCTAGAGGAGGGTTTTTTCCATTGATCTTGTAGCTTTGGGATGGACAACTTTGTTGGTCTCAGAGATCTGGTTCCTTGGACACAGAGTCTGGCTTGAGGAGTGAGGGAGCTGATCAAAATATTACGAAGCAAAACCACGAAGAGTGTCTGAACCTGAAAGGTAACATTTGGTAGAATGTTATCCTGCCCATAACATGGAGCTCTTCCCAGTCTGCTTTCCCAAGAGACGATGAGAATAAGAAAGAGGGTGGCTAACAAGGGTCTTGAGGCACATGGAGAGGCGCCAGCAGCAGCAGCATTCCACTGTAGGGCAAATCATGTGGGGTCATCTGGGGGCTACTTTACCTTATTACCACGAAAATCCTCTGAATTTTATTATTGGGAACAGTGACCATGTTTTTGGCTCCTCCAGGGCCTGGGTGTTTGGTGAGTCATCCCTCAAATCTTCTCTCAGTGTGAAATGGATTGCTGCATTTCCAGGGCTTAATTGTCCGCACCAGCTAAAAGCACTCTGCCAGTAATGAAAATACATCCACTCTTTTTATCAAGAAAAAAGGATAATAACTCAGCCAGCTTTAGCTCACATTTTATTGAACATCAGCCCAGCTTGTTTCTAAGGACATCTCTGATTCGAAGCATAGAAACTGAGGGTGGGGGGTGTGGGGTGTGGGGTGGGGGCAGGGGGAGAGACATTCAGGAAAGTTCTAGGGGAATGAAGGGCAAAAGAGAGCCCAAGGTCACCCTGCTAACCCCCGCGGAGTCCACAACTTTCCAAAATGACAGCTATCCCTTCCCAAGGGGCTGGAGGAAGTGACTACTCAAAATATAAAATTGCTTTGTCTCTAGAGAGCAGACTTCTGGTTGCCAAGGGAAATGGTGGAGGGATGGATTGGGTGTCCGAGGTTAGCAGATGCAAACTATTACATATAGAACAGATAAACAACAAGGCTCTACTATGTAGCCCAGGGAATGATACTCAATATCCTGTGATAAACCATGATGTTAAAGAATATAAAGAAGAATGTATATATGTATACGTATAACTGAATCACTTTGCTGTACAGCAGAAATTAATACAACATTGCAAGTCAATTATACTTCAATAAAAAAATTTAAAAAAACCCTTTGTCTTTCATTGAAGGTGAATGACGGTAATAACAATCATAATGATGGCCCTTTATAGTTTTCAAAGAACATACAGAAACTCTTTCATTTGATCCTTATAACCTTCCTGAAGAGTTAGCCAGAGAATGCTATTATGTCATTGCTATACGTAATGAAACTAAGGCTTAAGGAAAGGAAGTGACTTACCCAGAGTTATCAGCTAGTGTTAGAATCACTGTCTAATACTTGAGCTGGGCAGCCTTTCTAGAGCTCCACCCACATCCCAGAGGTGAGGTGGCTCCCTGCAGGGGTACAGGTGGGGGAAGGGTGCCAGGGAGAGGGACTGCACTGGAGGGAGTAACTAGTGCAAAATGGGATAAGGTCTTAGGGACTTACATGGTTCTGAAAGATTACATTTGAAGAACTTGAACCAAGCTCTGCATTCCCTCAGTTCCCTCTCCGTAACTTTCTCCTATACCAGTGCTCCAGGCACTGTCCTCCTGCAGCAATATTCCTGAGCACCAAATTACAGTCAGTCATTCCCTACTTCTTCCTTGCTCACAGAAGCCTAGTTTTACTCTCAAAAACCAGAAGCCTGGTTTTTGTCAGCAATTGATAGCACTGGTTCTTCCATGAAGTTCAGTAGAAGCTAGACTACTCCTCTGCCCAACTCTACACCAACGAGTCATTCACTCTCTTTGCTAACGACCAGTTCACGAATGCATATGTGATGAAATTTTTGTTATGTTATGAGATATGAAGGGAAATCTGCGTAGTGTCAAAGGAAGGGTTTCCTTGTTCTAAAAAGGGAAGGATTTGCTCTCTTCCTAGACAATGGTGGAGGGAGTTGGAGCTTTGGCAGCCATCTTGGCACCCAGAAGGACCTAAGCACAAGAGGGTGACTGAGAAGAAAGAAAGGAATAGTCTAGCCCTAGATGATGCTGACTTGCTAAATTAACCAACCTTACAACACTAGCCTCTCTGCCTTCAGGCTTCTTTATATGAGGTAATAAAATTACTCTTTTTCTTTTTTTTGGCACCACTTTGAATTGAGGTACCTTCTCCCTTCTTTCCACTGAAAGCATGTGAAATGCTATACCTCCTCTCTGTTTCTCAAACTCTTCAAGCTCCTTGTCTGGGATATTTTTCAACTAGATGTTCACCTGGTTGTCTCCTTCTAATCACTCAGGCCTCAGCTCAAATTTCACTTTTCCACAGAGACTTTCTATGAACTACAGATAGCTGAGCACTGAAGAATTGATGCTTTTGAACTGTGGTATTGGAGAAGACTCTTGAGAGTCCTTTGGACTCCAAAGAGATCAAACCAGTCCATCCTAAAGGAAATCAGTCCTGAATATTCATTGGAAGGACTGATGCTGAAGCTGAAGCTCCAATACTTTGGCCACCTGATGCGAAGAACTGACTTACTGGAAAAGACCCTGAAGCTGGGAAAGATTGAAGGTAGGAGAAGAAGGGGAAGACAGAGGATGAGATGGTTGGATGGCATCACCAACTCAATGGACATGAGTTTGAGCAAGCTCTGGGAGTTGGTGATGGACAGGGAAGCCTGGCATGTTGCAGTCCGTGGGGTCCCAAACAGTAGGACATGACTGAGTGACTGAGCTGAGCTGAAATCTAAACCAGTTTTCCAATCACTATGTTTGCATTTTTAGCACTTATTAGTATCAGAAACCATGATGTATTCATGTGTTTACTTGTTTATTGTCTATTTTCCTCAAGAGAATATAAGCTCTACCCAAGTAAGAACTGCCTGGCTTCCTCACCACTGTATTCCTAGCACCTGGCACAGAGCCTAGAATATGGTAAGTGCTCGATAAACATTTGGTGAGTGAATAAATGAATCCCAAAGACAATCTCACCATGCTGCTTCCCAGTCTCTCTCCCCCATAGCTGTTTGGGTAATGTGTCTGTACACTTGGCCTTTCATCAATTCCATTTACAACAATCTAAATCACAGGACCACTAAGAAATAAAGAAGGCAGCAAAGAAGAAGAACATCATAAAAGCACAATTATTTTAGGCTTAAATGTAAAAGGAGAGGAGGCTGATTGCATAACATATGTAGATATATGCAAATTACCATGCAAGTTAAATAGCAAAGAAGTTTAAAGTGGTGAAGTCCAGAGTCCCATGTTGGGTGTGTTTTCCTTCCCACCAGGAAGTAGTATTAACTTTTTAGACTCAGAAAGTGGGGATGCTGACATACTGTGAGAGGAAAATCAACTAAGAGTTCCACAAGTAAAAAATAATATAACGTAGTTGTTGGGTTTTTGTAAAAGATAAAAATAAAGAGCATTCCATGCATCCACTTTAAAGACTAGAAATAGAAAGCATAAAATTCTGTCCAGTTTTACATGATGGCCAACTATGGCTACAGAAGAAGAGGGAGAAAGGAAACAAAAAATAAGAAGAGGAAAAGAGAGGATGAGAAACAAACCCTGAAGTTACCCAAATCCTTCATCAGAAAGAACTAATCCATGTAATAATTTTTATATTCACAGAAAACAAGCAAACTAACAAAAAACAAATCTACCACCACCACCACACACAAACAGTCTTCTGTTTTAAATATACATATATGGGTTTCCCTGGTGGCTCAGATAGTAAAAAATCCATCTGTAATGCAGGAGACTCAAATTCAATCCCTGGGTTGGAAAGATACCCTGGAGAAAGGAATGACTATTCATTCCAGTACTCTTGCCTGCATAATTCCATGGATAGAAGAACCTGGCGGGCTACAGTCCATGGGATCACAAAGAGTCGGACACGACTGAGCAACTAACACTTCTATAGGAGAAATAGGTACTCACTCATTGATTTGTTCAACAACTATTTTTGGAGTACACATGTCCTGGACCTAGAGTAGCCGCTGGGGAACATTTGAGAACAGAATGTGGACATAGTACCTGCCCTTGTGAGGCCTGCGCTCTCTCAGGTTCTCTACTTTTCAATGGAGGAAATAGCTTTACTTGTTTTCTCTAGAAAGAAAAGATGGTTCATCTCATTTTACAGAGGAAAAGGTCTATTTTTTGGAGCACCACACTGTGGGTGGTCCCTGTGCTGCCATTAAGGATTTGAGGGCCCTGTCCCTGGACCACCAATGGAACTGCCTTCTGCTGGAGAGGTCAAGGAGAAGCTGGCCTTCCATGCTGGACTTTCTAGGATATTACTAATTTTAAACATTTTGAGCCAACGTATTCCATGGGACCTGCTCCTCAGCCATCACTCTGGCCATCACCATATCTCAGTTATAATAGTCTCCTGTCTCCCTGCTCCCAACCATGTCTTCCTTCTGCCTGTGCTCCATAAAGCAGCCACAACCATCCTGTTAAAATCTAAGGGAGAGCTTGTCTCTTCTCTGCTCCATCCCTGTGCTGACTTCCTGTTCACTCAGATAACGATCTGAAATCCTTATAATGGTCTATAATATAATCCCTTTCCTCTGACCCCCTTTCCTCCTCTTCTCCCTCCTGTCACTCTGTTCCAACTGCACACCACCTACAGCCCCACATCAACCTTCGCATTTGATACCACTCTATCTGGAGTGCCCCTCCTCCACCTCCCATATCCTCACGGCTCACTCCCTCACCTTTCCAGGTCTTGACTCATTTGTTACCTTCTCACGGTGGCCTTCCCAACTGTCCTATTTAAAAATCGCAAATCCCTCTGCCTTCCACACTCCCTATCCTCTTTCTCAGCTTTAGTTTTCTCCACAGCTCTTATCATTCTCTAACTTATTGCATATTTCACTCATTTGTCTTATTTATATTCTGTCTTTTCCCTATAGAATAAAAGCTCTGAGAAAGCAGGGATTTTCGTCTGTTTTGTTCATTGTTAAATCCTCAGTCCCTTGAAGAGTGACTGTCAAATTAAGAACTATTTGTTAACGGTCCTTTAGTTTGAACTGACTTAGTTTTATGGAAAAACGTGACCTCATACTTCTTGTTTTTGTGATTTTACAGAGGACCAGTGAAAACTTCATCAGAGGCTCAGCCTGGTCCTCACACTCAGGCTTTGGAAGCTCTGGCCCAGAAAGCTGTCAGTCCCTGGAGATAAACCTTGGCCCTGAACACCCCCCACCCGACCCCGACCACCAAGCTAGTCCCAGAAGGGGTGAGTCCCCACTGACACTTAGCTCGTAGCAGTTAGGTGCCTGAACAGCAAATGTCAGAGCCTCCTCCTAAATGCAGGCAGATTTACTTTGCAGACGGTAAGGATGCATTTTAATTTGTTGATGTGAAATCTTAATTGAACTAAACTGCTAGAGGTAGTCTCTGTTCTCTGTCATAGTTTTAATTTAGTTGGCAAAACAAGATATCATCAAAGGAAAATCACAGGCGAACATGCCGTGCCCAAAAGCAAACACCCTTCTGCGTTTGGAGGTGGGCTGGTGTGTGACTGGCACAAGCATGAACCCCATCCACACAATGCAAGATGCCAACTGGGCTTTCCAGGGATACTCAAGGGCCATGACATGGGCTCAGACAACGCAGCCAGGTTAAACACAGCTCCCCTCCTGGTTTCAGTGTTCTAGCTTTGAATTTTTAATGTTTTACCTTCTGACATGGGGGATGGTGGTTCCAACTGGAAGGCACTGAAGTATGAGAGGTGCCAGCTATTTCACTCATTGCTGGGGACCTTGAGCCGCTCAATTCTTCTTCTTGGCCTTGGTTTCCCCATCTGCACAATAAGGAGGTTGAAATCTACATCCCTAAAGGCTTCCATCACAACATGCCACATACAACACAGCTTAGGACCATCAGGCCTGTGTCAATATCTAGCCTGAGACTCCTGACTCTTGTCCACTAAATCTCTGCTGAGTCTCTGCCATGGCTTATACTCACACCAATGGCCTCACTGTTTCCTATGGGGAGGTCAAGCTGCAGACCTGTCACTAACACAGCCTCATCCCTGCCTGACAGAATCTCAGGTTGCAGTTCTGGTAAGGAGGCCTTAGGAATCATTCTCCTGATGAGAGATGCTCACCTTGTCCCTTTCCCAGATGTCCACCCCCCAGGATCCTTCTCCACATGTGACCTGTCCCAATGCAGTAGCTTCTACCTGTTCAGTCTCTTCATGTCTGGGGAAGCTCTCACTGGAATGCTGCTTCAAGCTCACCCTTGCTATAATGCCCTGAATGGGCAGAAGCAACTCATCAGTGGCGAATGGTAGGAACTGGCCCCCTGGGCAGTCCAGCTCAGATTTCTGCATTATCTTATTTCAAGGACAGTCTCTGCAAGGGAGTTCCCAGGGAAGTGACTCAGGCCTTGGCATCTCTCTCTGAAGCACAACTGTAGAAGGGCTGGGGGCAGCTTCCTTAAGGGTTAAGCTCCTGGGCTAACAGATCCCCACTCTTGTGACTCACTGTCTGGAATAGAGGGTTTCAGGTCCCAGTACCTGCATTTAGTCACAGGTTTGTCTCATGCAGGGAATCAGGTGCCAGGAGGTTTAGCAAAGAGGCAATGCTACATAGAAGGAGGACCACAGCTTTACAATAGAAACCACCTGGCAAGTCCGTCTGCTCACTCATCCTGTTCCTTCATCTGTTAGGTGGGGATGTTAATATCTACCTCAGAGAACTGTTGTGAGAACTAGATGCTATGTTTCTAGAGTGTTATCCCTGTGCCAGATTACACTTCCAAATGGTAGCAATCGATGAACTGTTGTTATTGTTTAGTCACTAAGTCGAGTCCTACTCTTTGTGACCCCATGGACTATAGCCTGCCAGGTTCCTCTGTTCATGGGATTTCCCAGGTAAGATACTGAAGTAGTTTGCCATTCCCTTCTCCAGGAGATCTTCCTGACCTAGGGATTGTACCTGTGTCTCCCAAGGTTCCTGCACTGGCAGGTGGATTCTTTACCACTTAGCCACCTGGGAAGGCCGTAATTGATATGTTATTATTATTTAGGTCCTAGTACAGTGCCTGCATCATCAGAGGACGCTTGGAACTATAGATCTACTTTCAGATTTGGGGGGATGATGCAAAGTACAGATCACACAGACATATTCCTGAAGTTACTCTCTCCTTGAATTCTTCTGTCCTGCTCTACTTCTCCGTCAGTCTGTGAGGAGATGAGAGTCAGGAAAACTATGAGAGCTGGTTGTTGGGTGATGGCATTTGAGAAACAAACTGAGCTCTGCCTCCCTCTACCCTTGGTAAAAGCTGAATATGTCCTTTTCTCATCACAGGACAGAAAGTTTGAGGATACTAATCGAAAGCTAGCAGGCTTCATGCACAGGAAGAGCTTGGACTTTTGATCAGTCTTCCTTGGGGTGTGGTCCTTTGTAGAGACTGGGCTTAGCCTTTGATTAGGCAGGATTCTTTCTACTCAAAGTGTCAGAAACCTCTCTCAAATTCTTAAGTAAAAATTGAATGCTTTGACTCACAGACTTGAGGAGGATTCTAATCAAAAGATCAAAGGAAATCCAGGACCAAGGGACTAGAACCAGGGACTTGGCATGAAAGGACATGCTCTCCCATGACAAAAATCAAACCTGATGGTATGGTAGAGTAGGGGCCCACTTTATGTTGGGAGGTTACGAAAGGTATGGCTCCAGGCAGAAGTAATATTTTAGCTAGTGCAAAGGCCCTAAGTCAGGAATAAGTTTGTTCAAGGACGGAAGCCAGTGTGAGTGGACAGCAGTGAGCAGGAAGAGAACAAAAAAGGAGGCAGGGACCAGAATATGAAGGATCTTATATGTCAAGATACGGAATTTTATTGTATTCAAAGGATTGTGGAAAGTATTTGGAGGGTTTTAAACAACAGAAGGAGTTAATCTTAACTTATGTTTTTAAAAGAACTCTCTGGTTACTGTATAGGAAGGAGACCAGGAGTCAGGATTGAAAAAGGATTTGGAGGAAAGGCTAGAGGGAGGAGCAGATTTGGGCCATGGGTCGGGAGAAGAGTTCTGTTCCAGTGATGTTAAATCTGAGATGCTGCCAAAATGTTGCATTATTTCCTTAGGATTGCTGTAACAAAGGGAGAAGGAAATGGCACCCCACTCCAGTACTCTTGCCTGGGAAATCCCATGGACAGAGGAGCCTGGCAGGCTGCAGTCCATGGGGTCGCTAAGAGTCAGACACGACTGAGCGACTTCACTTTCACTTTTCACTTTCATGCATTGGAGAAGGAAATGGGAACCCACTCCAGTGTCCTTGCCTGGAGAATCCCAGGGACAGAGGAGCCTGGTGGGCTTCCGTCTATGGGGTCTCACAGAGTTGGACACAACTGAAGCAACTTAGCAGCAGCAGCTGTAACAAATGGCCACAAACTTAAAATAACAGAAATTCATTCTCTCACACTCAGTTCTGAAGGCCAGAAGTCTGAAATCAAGGTGTCAGCAGGCGTGGTCCTCTCTGGGCGCTCTGAGGGAGGATGGGTTCCATGTCTGTCTCTTCTAGCTTCTGGTGGTTGCCAGCAGCGCCTGGCTGTGGACACATCACTCCAATCTCTGCTTTCATCTTCATATGCCATTCTGTTTGACTCTGAGTCTCTATGAATTTATATCCTCCCTTCTTCAGTGATATTGATTTTAGAGCCTATTCTAATCCATAGGCTTAGAAGAAGTGACCTCATCTTCACTTGATTATATCGGCAAAGACCCTACTTTCAAATAAGGGCATATTCATAGGTATTAGAAGTTAGGATTTCAACATACCTCTTTTTTTTTTTTTGGCCACACCACACAGAATGTGGGATCTTAGTTTCCTGACCAGAGATGGAACTTGCACCTCCCGCATTGGAAAGTGGAATCTTAACCACTAGATCACAAGGGAAGTCCTTCAACATATCTTTTCAGGAGACACAATTCAATCAATAGCAGACATCCAGTAAGCTGACAGGTATGGAAGGCTGAACAAAAGGTTAGGTCTATTTTGGAGATACTAGTTTGGCAGTCATAGAAAAACACCATGGGACTAGATGTAGACAGAGAAGAGAGTAGGTGTTAGGTTGAGTTCCAGGACCATCTACTATTCAGTGGTTCGTGGAAGAGAAGGAGCCAGCATAGGAGACTGAGAAGTGGTCATGAGGTAGAAAACCAGGAGAGCATGGTGTCTTGGAAGCCAAGGAGAAATCTTTCTTTTTTTTTTTTAACCTTAGTATTTTTTTCTTTTTTATTAATTTTTATTGGAATATAGTTGTTTTACAGTGTTGTGTTAGTTTCTGCTGTACATCAAAGTGAATGAGTTATACATATACATGTATCTGCTCTTTTTAAGATTTCCTTCCTATTTAGATCACTATTGAGTACTGAGTAGAGTCCCCTGCCCTATAGAGTAGGTTCTCATTAGTTATCTGTTTTACATATAGTAGTCGGACATGGCTGAGCGACTTCACTTTCACTTTTCACTTTCATGCATTGGAGAAGGGAATGGAACCCGCTCCAGTGTTCTTGCCTGGAGAATCCCAGGGACACG
Organism: Bos javanicus; assembly: GCF_032452875.1. Lineage (NCBI taxonomy): Eukaryota > Metazoa > Chordata > Mammalia > Artiodactyla > Bovidae > Bos > Bos javanicus. The sequence continues at coordinate 49,547,725 of NC_083874.1, read as the reverse complement.
GGAGCCTGGTGGGCTGCCGTCTATGGGGTCGCACAGAGTCGGACACGACTGAAGTGACTTAGCAGCAGCAGTATATTCATGGGGGAGACCCTGTTTCAAGACAGAAGTACAGTCAACCACACTGAGAAGCAGATCTCAGACATGGCAATATGCTGACCATTGGTGACTCTAGTTGGGCAGGTGTTATGACTGGCAGACCCACCAGAACCACAAGCAGTGGGGGAGGAGTGATTTCCCCAAAGGAAATAGGGATGTTAGACAGAAAACAACAGATGTCCACTCTCCCTTACTGCCCTCCCAAGGTTGCCCTGAGGCCCGGTGAGACAGTGTCCGTGAAACTGCATTGTGGGCTACATAGCCACTACACAAGGTGAGGGATTATTAGAGTAGGACTTAGTAAATGATAGATTTGTTTACTTATTCACTCAGTGAACAGTTACTGAGCCTCTAAAAAAGGCTTTGTCCTAGGTATATGAAAAAGAAACAAATCATGAATCAGATGTGATCTTCCCCATAAAAAAGCTTGTAGTTTAGTAAAGATGTATTAGTTAGCTTTTACCAGGTTACACTGTAGTAACAAACAACTCCCCAAACTTTGTGATTTATAACAACAGAGGTCTGTTTCTTGCTCATCAGCTTCAGGTTAGCTTTGCTTCTGCTCCAAGAGTCTAGGACATGTCATTCTAATAGCGGAGGGTAAAGGATACTGTGATGGCTCCTAAAGTTTCCCCTCTGATCACATCTATTCTCAACTGATTGGCCAAAGAAAGTCTCATGACAATGGGGAAAGTCTCTATGACAATGGGGTAATGAAATATACTCCCTCCACAGGGAAGTACTGAAAGTCACATGCCAATATATGGCAATTTATAATACTTTTACTGAAAGGAAAAGTGAATAATATGGAAAAACAATATAATCACCATAAAATCATAAAGGGGTAAAAGAACATGAGTACTTATTATACAACATAAAATGATCAGAGCCCTTGGATCCAGGGCATTAGGAACTCATACTCTCCAGTTGGGAGACCAGAGAAGAGTTCACTCCAAGAGGAGAAACTGGCTTTGGAGCTGGGTTTTGAATAATACCAGAGGATCTAGGTGGGTATAGAAGAAGAAGACAGAGGATTCCAGTAGAGGAAGAACAACATGAGAAAGCCATAGGACATGGAAAGTAAGATGCTTAAACAGGGAATGGTGAATGGTTTAGTTGGACTAAAGCAGAGAAGTTGGAAGGAAATACTGGAAAGATAGCAAGATGAGTATGTCTGCTGGCCTCTGAGAGCATAGCGTCTCATTCCACTTCATCCAACTGCCCATCCAAGGGTCCCTGGACCAGGACAGTGCCTGAAACTGCTGGTAAATGAGTCCAGAGTAGGTGAGTGCTTGGCTAGATTCTTCTGCCCTTCTTGACTTGGTCAAGTCCAGCTCCTAGCCCAGAGTCAGCTCTCTCTCTCTCAATATCTCTTTCAAAGTTTTGTTAGAAATTGGACTTCTAATGTTCTTATAAACATTTCTATACATTTTCTGTTGGTTTCTTCTGCCTATATCAATCACCTTGCTATCCAGATGGTACTTCCACACCAGGAGACATTAAAAAGAGGTTTCCCATTGGACTTCCCTTGTGGCCCAGTGGCTAAGATTCTGTGTTTCCAATGCAGAGGGCCCAAGTGTGATCTTTGGTCTGGAAACTAGATCCCAGATACCACAACTAGAAGATCTGGAATGCCACAGTGAAGATCAAAGATTTGACATGCCACAAATAAGACCCAGAACAGCCAAATAATAAATAAAAATAAATAATTTCTTTTTTAAAAAAAGAAGTGCTTCTCTGGTGGCTCAGTGGTAAAGAATCTGCCTGCCAATGCAGTAGACACGGTTTCAATCCGTGATTTGGGAAGATTCCACATGCCATGGGGAAACTAAGCCTGTGTGCCACAACTATTGAACCTGTGCTCTAGAGCCCAGGAGCCGGAACTACTGAGGCCCAAACGCTCTAGAGCCTGTGCTCCGCAGCAAGAGAAGCTGCCTCAATGAGAAGCCCATGCATTGCAATGAGAGAGTAGATCCCACTCGCCAAAACTAGAGAAAAGCCCGTGCAGCAACGAAGATCCAGCACAGCCATAAATAAATAAATATGTTTTTTAATTAAAAGAAAAAAAAACGAGGTCTCCCCAGAAGCAGTAGGATGGACAGATGACCTGGTGGAGTGCCCAACCTTGTAAAGAAAGTCTCAGGCTTCATTCCACTGGCTTCTCTTTTCTACTGCAGCAGTAAAATGGGTTTCTCTTTTGTTTTGTTTAGAATAAGATCCCATAATTTATTTTGTTCATAATGTCATAAAAGAAAAATATAATAGCTCTTTACAGTTGCATGCATTAACAGTACAAATTCCATTCTTTCTGGATTCAGCTTATTATTACAGCAATGATTTGGGTTAAATGTTATATAACAGAAACTTTCTGCTTCTTATTATGTGATAAGAATGTGATGATCAGTAAAATTAATTTTATAACAATCTTGTTTGTTTTCTTTGCAGTTATCAAATGCACTACACAGACGGAAAAAGCTTTGTGAGAGTGGGTCCTGGCTTATTAGAATTAATGAGTTACCCACCTGGTGGGCATGTGGTCTGATTGATACTGGCCCTGGGCAGGTTTGCACTTCTAATCATTAATGCCCTGCAGCCTGCTGGAAGCATGGAAAGAAACAGGCTGACCAGAACATGCCAGAATACAGGGGCAGGGCCACAGGAAGGCCTCCCACAGCCCAGGAGCAGCCTGCCTACAGATGTAAGAGGAACTCAGGGTCCTGTGAGTAGGTGTAATCCTTGGTGGTCCTACCTCAGTGGAGGCAGGGGGATCTCTCCTTTGGGTAGGCTTCAAGGTCAAACATTTCAGTAGGTGCCAGAGTACATCTCAGGCCTGAGGAGAGCCTTGCATGTCACTCATTCCATCATTAATTCTCTAGAAAATATGTATTAAGCACCAACTCTGTGTAAAGCACTGGATAGAGCAATAAATAAGACAGAGAAGCTCTCTGCTCTCTCAGGGTTTCATTTTAGTGTGGGAATCAGACAATAAGCAAGTTAAGGAATAAATCAGCAAGATAAGGTTAGTTAGTAATAAGTGCTGTGAAGACAATAAAAGGGTGAAGTTATAAGGGTGCTTGGGTAGGCTTACTCTAGACTTCTAGTTGGGGCAGCCTTCTCTGCAAAGCTGATGTTTAAGCTGAGACCAGAGGTAAGGGAAGGAACCTGCTTTGCAACTTGCCGGGGGAAAGCATTCTAAGCATTGGGAACAAGAGGAGCAAAGGCTCCAAGGCAGGAAAAGACTGCAATTATTTGAGGAACAGAAAGCAGACAAGTGTGACTGAAGCATAGTGAGCAAGAGAGAAAATGATTAGAATTGAGGCTGGAGAGTTAAATAAAGATCAGATTATACAAAGTTTTGTAAAGCTAAGTGTGTTAGTTAATAGACAATCAGGAGAAATCAGAAACCACTCTAGGGTTTCAAGGAGAAGGGGTTTACTTTGAGGAACTGGTAGCAAAGATGTTGGAAAGGCTCCAAAGATGTTAGAAGATCTTTGGAACAAAGGTTCCAAAGATGTTGGAACAAAAAGACGGATATGAGGTTTTCCAAAGATTAATCACAGGAAGTCACTATTAGCCCTAAGGCTGGAAAAACAAATTGGGCAGAGGTTATAACTATAGCTGAAAACTGCTATTCCTTGCCTGAGAAGGAACATAAGAGCAAGCAATTGTTGCCGTTACTAGAGGTGCCATCAAAATGTGGAAAAGAATATGGCTTCTCCCTTACTCCTGCTTTCTAGTCTCCAGCCAGTGGTTCCAACTAGAAGAACATAACACAAAGCCAGCTTTCAAAGGAGTATAGGAAATGTGGGTTGCAAGCTCCTTGGTATTGGGGGGACTGTGTAGAGGGCAAATGCGGAGCCAGGCAACAACACTCACCGTCACATCAGGGTAAGGGTATGGATATTATTCTATAGGCCTCCTTCATGAGCTCTGTAATTGATAAGTAGAACAGGCTGCAGGGGCAATTTTCATTTCACATCAGTAAAACAGGAATGAGTCAGACACAACTGAGCAACTGAACAACAACAAAACAGGAATGACAGTATTCATGGGTTTGTTATGAGGATTCAGGGAAATAATGTATATAAAATACTCAGCACAGTGCCTGGCACTTAGTAAGTTCCCAGTGGACTTTAGCTATTGATGAAGCTATACTGAAAGTAAAACCATTTGCGAGACTTTTAAATGAGATAAAGGTCTTATCACTCAGAAAAGTTGGCAACCAATGGTTCTGGAAGAGCTCAGTCTAGACAAATTGAGAGAATCAGAGCATCTCCATTTCCAGTTTGTTCCTACAGGGTTTACACTGAAGACTTTTGCTGTGCTCTGCTTCTCTGGGCTCGGGCCTCATTAGGAAATACAGATTATAAGGAGTCTGATGGAGGATTTGCGTACCAGACAAGATCATGAGTATTGTTCCATTTATCTATTGCTGTGTAGTAAAATACTTGAAAGCCTAAGAGCTGAAAACAATCATTTTCTAATGTTCATGAGTCTGTTCATCAAGAATTTGGTTGGCTACAGTGGGAGATAGCTTGTCTTTGTTGCGTCTGGGCCCTCAGCCGGTACAATTAAAAGGATATAAGTCTCTCAACAGCTTGGGGCTGAAATCACCAAATGGTCATTGAGTCATGTCTGGTACCTTGACTTGGAGATTAGGACTGGAGGCCAGAGTGCCTACACATGGCTTCTCTAGGTGGTTTGGCTTCCTTACAACATGGTGACTGCAGGCTAGTCCGACTTCCTATATGACTCAGGGCTCAAATTATGAGTTTTTCAGCTAATAACATGGAAGTTGTATTGCCTTCATGACCAACCTTCAGACGTTTCTCCAGCTTCCCAGGTGGCACAGTGGTAAAGTCCACCTGCCACTGCAGGAGACACAGGAAATGCAGGTTTGATTCTTGGGTTAGGGAAAACCCCCAGAGAAGAAAATGGCAACCCACTCTGGGTATTTTTGCCTGGAGAATCCCATGGCCAGAGGAGCCTGGTGGGCTACACAGTCCACAGGTCGAAAAGAGTCGTATGCAACTGGGTGACTGAGCACACACAGAAGTTTCCTGGCACCACTTCTGCTGCAACCTATCGGTCTATCATTTGTAACCTATAGTTCAATTCAGTCGCTCAGTCCTGGCCAACTCTTTGCAACCCCATGGACTGCAGCACACCAGGCTTCCCTGTCCATCACCAACTCCAAGAGCTTACTCAAACTCATGTCCGTAGAGTCGATGATGCCATCCAACCATATTATCCTCTGTCATCTCCTTCTCCTCCTGCCTTCAATCTTTCCCAGCATCAGGGTCTTTTCCAATGAATCAGTTTTTCATATCAGGTGGCCAAAGTATTGGAGTTTCAGCTTCAGCATCAATTCTTCCAAAGAATATTCAGGACTGATTTCCTTAAGGATGGACTGGTTGGATTTCCTTGCTGTCCAAGGGACTGTCAAGAGTCTCTTCCAACATCACAGTTCAAAAGCATCAATTTTTTGGCACTCCCCTTTCTTTATAGTTCAACTCTCACATCCATACATGACTACTGAAAAAACCACAGCCTTGACTAGATGGACCTTTGTTGGCAAAGTAATGTCTCTGCTTTTTAATATGCTGTCTAGGTTGGTCATAGCTTTTCTTCCAAAGAACAAGCATCTTTTAATTTCATGGCTGCAGTCACCATCTGCAGTGATTTTGGAGCCCAAGAAAAGAAAGTCTGTCACTGTTTCCACTGTTTCCCATCTATTTGCCCTGAAGTGATCGGACTGGATGCCATTATCTTAGTTTTCTGAATGTTGAGTTTTAAGCCAACTTTTTCACTTTCCTCTTTCACTTTCATCAAGAGGCTCTTTAGTTCTTCACTTTCTGCCATAAGGGTGGTGTCATCTGCATATCTGAGGTTATCGATGTTTCTCCCAGCAATCTTGATTCCAGCTTGTGCTTCATGTCTTATGATGTACTCTGCATGTAAGTTAAATAAGCAGGGTGACAATATATAGTCTTGATGTACTCCTTTCCCCATTTGGAACCAGCCCGTTGTTCCATGTCCGGTTCTAACTATTGCTTCTTGACCTGCATACAGATTTCTCAGGCAGCAGGTAAAGCAGTCTGGTATTCCCATCTCTTGAAGAATTTTCCACAGTTTGTTGTGATCCACACAGCCAAAGGCTTTGGCATAGTCAATAAAGCAGAAGTAGATGTTTTTTTCTGGAACTCTATTATTTTTTCGATGATCCAACAGATGTTGGCAATTTGATCTCTGGTTCCTCTGCCTTTTCTAAATCCAGCTTGAACATCTGGAAGTTCTCTGTTCACATACTGTTGAAGCCTCGCTTGGAGAATTGTGATCATTACTTTGCTAGCATGTGAGATAAGTGCAATGTGTGGTAGCTTGAACATTCTTTGGCATGGCCTTTCTTTGGGATTGGAATGAAAACTGACCTTTTCCAGTCCTGTGGCCACTACTGAGTTTTCCAAATTTGTTGGCATATTGAGTGCAGCACTTTAACAGCATCATCTTTTAGGATTTGAAATAGCTCAACTGGAATTCCATCACCTCCACTAGCTTTGTTGCAAGACCCCACACACTTTACAGTCCACGGAATTCTGCAGGCTGGACTACTGGAATGGGTAGCCTTCCCTTCTCCAGGGGATCTTCCCAACACAGGGATCGAACCCAGGTCTCCTACACTGCAGGTGGATTCTTTACCAGCTGAGCCACAAGGGAAGCCCAAGAATACTGGAGTGGGTAGCCTATCCCTTCTCCAGTGGATCTTCCCGACCCAGGAATAGAACCGGGGTCTCCTGCATTGCAGGCAGATTCTTTATCAACTGAGCTATGACGGAAGAGCTATAAAGAAGTTATAAACCTCAGACTCAAGGGGAAAGGAAGTATATTCTACCTCTTGATGGGGGAATGACAAAGTTCTAAAAGAGCATATGAGATGGGAAATACTACTGTGGTTATTTTTTGAAAATATAATCTGCCACAGACCTGCAAGTTAGAACTGACACTTCCATGGGGTGGAGACCTTGCCAGCCATTCTAGAAAAATAAGGTCTGAGCTCCCTGAAGAAGACAGGGCTAAAGGCACATGCCCATCTCTGTCTTGCCTTAATCTTCAGAGGAAGCCTCCCCAAAACTCCCAAAAGGAGACAATTTGGTCCAGAATAAGTCTTCAGATGTCCTCAGAGAGCCCACTGGTAAAGACTCAGGAGACAGAGATCACATTAGAAAGCAAGAGAGATGGAAACTATGCTAGGGAATCTCATCTGAGACAGAATAATGATGATGATAGTGATGATAAGATATTTAATGAGTGCCTATTTAGGACCAGGCACTTACATATATCTTTTTCATTTAAGCCTCCGAAAGGAAACATAGAGCCCTAAATGTTGAAAAGAAAAAGATTGAAAATTAATGAGCTAAAGATCTATCTTGGTAAAAATATATATATACAGAATAAACTCAAAGAATGTCAAAGGAAGGAAATAGCAAGATGAGGAATAGAAATTGAAGAAATAGAAACCAAATATAAAGCAGAGAGGATAAGCCAAGCCAAAAGCCGATTCTGTAAAAACTGAAAAATCTCTGATGATACTGATCAAGGAAAAGTTGAAAGAAGACAAAAATAAACAATGTCAGCAATGAAAAGAGGGATACTGCTCTGGATGCTTCAGGCATTAAAAAGAAAATGAGAGGATATTATGAATAATTTTGTACCAATAAAACTGAAGACATCTGTGAAATAGACAAATTTCTTAAAATATATAGCTTACTGATAGTGACTCAGCTTGATATAGGAAAACTGAAAAATCCTATAATCATTAAAGAAATTGAATCAGAAGTAAAAAATCTTCCCATAAAGAAAATCTACACTTTAATGGTGGGTTCTAATTCTTTAAATATCCCATGGGAGAACTAGTATTCCCTTCTTCAGATGAAGAAACTGGAATTACAAGAGTTTAAGCAACTGGCCTAAAGGCCAGAGCTAGTAAATATCAAAGCCAAGATTTGAACCCTGGTTGGCCTGGCTCCAAAGCCAGTAAGTTTAGCTATTATACCCCTCCAGCCTCCTCTTCAGATGCTATAACAGCATATATGTGAAAGTGAAGGACAAGACTATGACGCAAAACTGTACAACAGATTCTAGATTTGCAGAGATAGAAGATAAAGCATTTTCTTTCTGGGGAAGCCCTGGAAATGAGAATCTGGTTATGCACACACAGAGAAGGAATCCGACGATTATCCCTAGGATACCACCCCACCATCTTTCAAGACCTGTTTAAATGCCACCACTGCTATCCTGCAAAGCACCATAAACCCTGCCCTAAGCCCCATAGCTGGCCCTGCCTCCTTCACTCTTTGATGCCCTCAGCACTGAATGTGGGCCTCTTCTATACATCGTCTGCTGTATATCATTTTCATTAACGTTTTCCTACCTTGAAAACACATATCTTCCAAGGATACCCTGTGGTTTGAGAAGCCTGCATTAGAAAGTTAAATACTGGCACCCCAGGTGACTACCAAGGCTTTAAACATTGTAAGGCAGCTATTGTTGATATCTAGACCATCCAGAATATGTTCTTGTTAAGTGATATTTTACAATTTTTCACTAAAAGAAAAACTAAAAATTTAAATATTCACATAGCAAACGCCATGGTCTTCGAAGATAGATTTTTATCTTTGTAATAAGCATGAACTGTTTCATGATACATTGTAGGATTTCATTATCTCTCTAAATCAAAACTAAATTCAGTTTAAATTCTGTGGAACACTAGATTATTGTCCCATCTTTTTGCTCCCCTCTAGGTAATAAGATTATACATCTACATTCTTTGCCAGGTAACTTTACAGATTCTTCCTGTGGGTGGAGTGTATTTCTCCATCTGTTGACTCAGGGCTTGGCCATATGACTTGTTTTGACCAGAGGCATTTCCATCAGAGCTAAATCTTTGTTTATCTCATCTGTAAAATGGAAACTATAATATTGTTTACTTCACAGAGGTCTTATAAGAAGTAAGTGAATGCATATAAAGTACTCAACGCTGTGCCTGGCATACAGTAAGTGTGCCATAAATGCCAGCTGTTACTGTTATCCTGTATTTATTCACCTAAATATTCTTCCTCCTGAGTCCTCCCATCTCAGAGGGCTTGCATTCACATGAGCACAGGTTTCTGCTCTGATGGAACTCATGCCTTCATTCCAACCAACCTTCTTGATCTGGGATCATCCCTCTTCAGTGTGGGAAGCATTAAGCTTCCAACCCTAATCTTTGTTAGGAAAGGCTGTAGGGAAGTTGTCCTCTCAATAGCCTGATGCTTGCAGCTTCTCCTTTCTACCTGGAAATACACAAATCTTCATGGGGGGGCCAAAAAAGTCTAAACCTCAATGGCACAAAGTTTGGCTCTCCTCCCAGAAGGGATGGAATGCTTTTCATTCCTTTGAGGTGAGCTGAGCCTGCAGCTGAGAAAAACTAGACGGGGTTATTTTCCTAACAGGTCATTCTGCTACATCTAATTCTCAGTATGTCTTCAGTACTAGACTGTTATTTCCTTGGCTATGTTTTATTTACTATGTATCTACAGAGCTTAGCAGAGAACTCATAATTAGGAGGCGCTTGATAAATGTTGGGTAAATGAATGAATGAAGATGCGTTACAGGACCAAGACAAGTTCCAAATTAGGGAATCAGTAAAAACATCAGCACCCACTCTGCCACTGTGTGCTCAACCTCATGCCTAATGCTGAGGCCCATAAGGTAAAAGTACTTGAGCCTGGACTCAAGTCCTCAAAGACTTAAGTCTACAAAGGAAACAAAGCTCAACCAAACAAAGCACTTTCTCTGTCTGACATCAAAGAGAGCCCACAGAGGTGCCTGGTTTGGAAGCTGCGGTGGGATTGACAGTGCACAGAAGGTTTAGGGAAGGAAGAGGTAGAATGTGGCCCAAGGTTTGAAGGTCTGGGCAGGGTTCAGGCACTCAGCAGAGGGCCACTAGCTTGTCAGATGTCCAAGAACATCACGAGCAAAGGCACAGCACAAGAATGAGCTTGCTATTTGTGGAAAATAACAAGGAGACCAGGCTGATCTGGCTGTAGGACTTGTGATAGGGAGTCATGGGACATAAGCTTGGCTATTTCAGGCTGTGACCTGAGTGTGGAGACGGGGAAGTCAGGCTGGTAGTGGGTCCTGATGAGTCAGGCAACAAAGAACATGTTCCTGAGATGAGGTGTGATGAGCATCCACTAGCAGCAGGAGCTCTCTTCCCTCTCATTCCAGGATTAGATGAGAGCTGAATTCAAGCCAGAGATTCCAGATATAAGCCCACTAGACGGGGAGAGCCCATAACTCCTCAGGAAAACGGGAATTTGTACTGGTGAAAATGTTTGGTTTCAAGCAACAGAAAAACTCTAGGTAACGAGCAAAAAATTATTATATTAGAAAGAAATGGCTGGGGGCAGGGTGGGGGGAGTGGCTTACAGAATCAAAGAAAATACTGAAGTTGCTATCCCAGGAAGATGAGGAGCCAGAAAACTGAAATCAAGGGAGCCAGAACTAAGGAGTATCCTCTTCATGTTGCTGTCTTGGCAATATATGAATTCCATTTTCATGTCATATCACTCAAGACTGAAGGGAGAAAGACCATCTGACTAGCCTAGCTAGGGTCACATGCCAACTCCTTGGCCAAGCAATGGAGGCTGTCTTCATTAAACAGTCCATAGTGGGACATTACTGGTGCTCCAGTGGTTGAGATTCTGCCCTTCTAATGCAGGGGGCTCGGGTTCCATCCCTGGTTGGGGAATTAGCATCCTGCAAGCTGTGTGGTGTAGCAAAATAACAACAACAGTCCACAAATTGTAACTGCTACAGCCAAATTGTTACTGCTACAGTGCCCCATGCCAAATCCGCAAAACTGATGCCAGGGGAAATGGACACTAAACAAGCCAAAACAGTAGTGTTCTACTGCAAGACGTGTGGTCTGAGAAAGCCTAAGGCTTAGTTCATCTTAGAGACTGGAGAGACAGGAAGGCCAGCCCAGTTATCTGAACTGGTAGATACAGTGATGGTTAATAGCTTGTGTTCATTTGACTGGGACACAGGAACCCAGATACCTGGCTAAACATTCAGATCAGATCAGTCGCTCAGTCATGTCTGACTCTTTGCGACCCCATGAATTATTTCTGGGTAAAAGTTTGTTAGGAAAGTATTAATATAATTACCCAGCCTCCCTGATCCTAAAGCCCTGACACAAGGAGAATGAGGCCATCTAAAAATCCTGATGCTGAGCAGCAGGGGTAGGGTGAGTCTCAGGGCAACTGAAATCTATGCCCACTTAGTTGGAGCCTCCCTGGACCTGGTCCACTCAGCCTGAGAGATGGGATGAGTTCTGAGCATAGGTGGCAGAGAGACTTAGAAGCTTTTGAAGGACTAGATAGGGATGAGGTAGGCTTAGGGGTGGGTGACCTCAGAAGGAAGAGATAAGAAGGCCTCAGATTCATGCTCCAGTCTCCTCTACTCTGCTGAGCAGCCCAGGAAACTTGCCTCTATGGACAGTATTGCCCTGGCTCCTTGGCCTCAGCATCCTGTTGGGTTTGGCTAGTCAGAGGCATGGGAAGGAGATAAGCCAACGGGAGGAGAGAAAGGTAGGGGTATTTACTCCCCGCCCCTATTCCCACTGCTGGGCCTCAGGGTTAGCAGCAGCTATGTTCCTTTACAGAAGGCCACAGCTCCCTGGAAAGGGCTCTCCCACACACAGCTCTCAATAGGTTCTGGCCAACACCACTCCCTCCTTTACCCCTTGGCCTCCAACCTGGAATTGGTAACTGCTTTCTTCTGTGGCTAGGCCTGGGTACTTCCAGGTCCTTTGTTGTTTCCCTATAACCCCACCCAGGAAACATTTCCTTCATTGCCTCTCTTCAACTTACTCTCTGAGCGTGCAATCTCTTTTCTGCCCCTGCCAGGTGCAGCCTCTCACTGTGGCACAGCAGCAGGAAACCCCCAGTCTCCTTGGCCACTTGATGGGCATCCTTGCCTGGGATGCCTCAGATCAGTCCACAAAAATCAAGGAATCTCAATCAAGTGTTCTCTGGTATTTGGCAGGACCCTTAAAAGGTTATTCTGTCACCTCCCTTCCTCCACACATGATCAGGAACAAGGCAGAGGGTGGCCAGCCCAGGAAAGGCTGTCAAGCGAGCAGAGGTCCTCTGGCCTCAGTGGCCCACCAGGATGGATTCTCTCCCCTCAGGCCTGACTCAGATCCTCCTGCTATTATCTCTGTCCCTGGCCCCCTCCATGGACTTTCCAGTAGGGAAGTCAGAATCCCCTTTATAATCTATCCTTAAACATCAGCTGTCTTCCACTTGCCTCCCCCTTTGCCCAGAGATAATACTTTTGTCTGTCTTCCCACATCCATCACAGCACTTGGGGTGCATAGAGGAAGACTGGGACCCTTCTCTAAGCCTTACACTCCCATCCCCAACTTTGGTTTCCCCTGGAAGAAGCAGGCAGGGGGAGGCCTCTCTCGGACTGAAGACAAGATAGCTGCTCATTAGGAAAGCTGAGAAGTGAAGTAGGTGACTAATGGTGTCAGGAGCAGAGCCCAGCATGAGCAGAGAAGTGAGCAACGACATCAGAATTAACTGAGGGAGAAAAAGGAGAGGAGAGGAGAGTCAGTGCACAGATCACGCAGGGCTCTCACTCCCAGGGGATTCTCAGGAGACAACTAAACCAGCCTGACCTCTCCCTCCTGGGAGCTGTCATCTCAGAAAAGAGGACGACTCTGTCACCTTGTGGGGTGAGGGACTTTTGGAACATGGATACAGCAGGGATGTTTATTCATTCATTTCACAAACATTTATTGAGCACCTACTCCACACTGGGGGCCAGCTGTGAATCAGATAAACATAATCCCTGCCCTCTTGGAGCTTGCTTCCTGATGCTTTGAAGATGAAAACTCCCCTCTGGTCCACGAAGCCACACTTGGTCTGGCTCCTGTCCTCCTCTCCAGCTGCATTTTGTGCCTCTTCCCTGTCTCAGTCTCTCTAGCCACAAAGGCCTTCATGCTATACCCTGAGCAGATATGTACATTCTTGACTCAGAGCTCTTGCATTGCCTGTTCCTTCTGCCTAGAACATTCTTCTTCCAGATTTTCCTTTCCAATAAAAACAAAAGTAAACAAGTGGAACCTAATCAAACTTACAAGCTTTTGCACAGCAAAGGGAAATATAAACAAAATGAAAAGACAACCTACAGAATGGGAGAAAATATATCCAAACAATGTTACTGACGAGGACTTAATTTTTTAAATACACAGACAGCTTATATAATGCAACAACAACAACAACAACAAACAATCCAATCAAAAAATGGGCAACAGACCTAAACAGACATTTCTCCAAACAAGACATACAGATGGCCAATAGGCACATGAAAAGATGCCCAACATCCCTAATTATTAGAGAAATGCAAATCAAAACTACAATAAGGTACCACTTCACATCAGTAAGAATGGTCATCATCAAAAATTCAACAAATAACAAATGCTTGAGAGGGCGTATGGAGAAAAGGGAACTCTTCTGAACTGTTGGTAGGAATGGAACTTGGTGCAGTCACTGTGGAAAATGATGTGACGTTTCCTCAGAAAACCATAAACAGAATTACCATATGATCTAGCAGTCCCACTCCTGGGCAAATATCCATACAAAACTGTAATTCAAAAAGATACATGCACCCCTATGTTCATAGCAGCACTATTCACAATAGCCATGACAAGGAAGCAACCTAAATGTTCATCAACAGATGAATGGATAAAGATGTGGTACTTTTATACAATGGAATACTACTCAACCATAAAAAAGAACAAAATAATACCATTTGCCACAACATGGATGTAACTAGAGAGAATCATGCTAACTGCAGTCAGTCAGAAAGAGAAAGACAAATACCTTATGATACCACTTATATGTGGAACCCAAAATACAACATGAATAAATCTATCGAACAGAATCATGAGTGCAGAGAACACCCTGGTGGTTGCCAAGGGGAGAAGAGTGAGGGAAGGACGGGGTGGGAGGCTGGGGTAGGCTTTAAATCCTGCTATATAGCACAGAGAACTATATTCAATACCCATGAGAAACCATAACGGAAATAAACATTAAAAAGAAGAGAATGTACACATATATATATATATATCACTCTGCTGTACAGCAGAAACTAACACAACACTGTAAATCCACTATACCTCAATTTAAAAATATTGATAAAAATAAATGAAATAAGAAAAGATCCTCCTTTCCAAGGCTGCCTCCCTCCAGTCATTCAGGTTTCCACCAAGGGACTTTCCTAGCAGAGAGGAAAGCACTCCAAGTGGAGAAGAAAGCTTGTTAGACAGTCCTTAGGTGGGAGAGTTGAAGAGCTCAAAGAAAACCAATCCTGGCTGGGGAAGAGATGGCAAAGGGAAAGGGGAAATTATTTACTCTGAGTTCCCCTGAAAGTCAGCCATAGCACAAAGCCTCTAATCCAGGGATCAGGGAAGAGGATCAGAGGAGGGAGACCAAGGACAGCCTGTATGAGAACTGTATGTATTGACTTGATCACAGCTGCAATCAGTCAGGGAACATTCTGAAAAGGCTTACGGAAGGGTCTCAGAACCATCACCTGGGGCAAGTAAGAGGGAAACATTTATCCAGTGGTTCTCACCCCCGTAGTCAAGAGTTGCCCCCAAGGTATTATCTATTCTGCACCTGACTTTCACGAAAGCCCAACAGCTGCCTGGCCAAGAAAGAAGCCCTGGGGGAGAAAGCCAGAGGGAAAGGTCAGGGGCCTGAGGGGAAGCTGCTGTCAGGTCACGCCCATGAACTGGGTGAAGCTATTTGTCACATCAATGGCTGGAATGAGAGGTAAAGCTGAGAACTGGAAGTGGGGCACAGGAGGTGTTCAAATAGAGTAAGAAGGACATAACATGAGAGGCTGAAGATATGAGCGATGAGCTGTGCACATCAGAAGGGAGAGGTGGAGGTTGCTCTGGGCAGGCAAATGTTCCTCACATGGGTGGAAGAGTGAGCTATGGTGGTCTGAGGCCCCAGAGCAGACCTCCTCTTTGTGGAGCATCTAACCAGGCCATGCCTTTGTGTGCTGAGGAGGCCATTTCTCACTTTGGGGGAATTTCTCAATTTGGGGGAATTTACTTAAATTGAAGAAAGTAGGGAAAATTACTAGACCATTCATATATGACCTAAGTCAAATCCCTTATGATTTTACAGTGGAAATGACAAATAGATTCAAGGGATTAGATCTGATAGACAGAGTGCCTGATGGGCGGAGGTTCCTAACATTGTAAAAGGGGCAGTGATCAAAATCATCCCCAAGAAAAACAAATCCAAAATGGCAAAATAGTTGTCTGAGGAGGCCTTACAAATAGCTGTGAAAAGAAGAGAAGCAAAAGGCAAAGGAGAAAAGGAAAGATATATCCATCTGAATGCAGAGTTCAAAGAATAGCAAGGAGAGATAAGAAAGCCTTCCTTAGTGATCAGCGTGAAGAAACTGAGGGAAACAGAATGGGAAAGACTAGAGATCTCTTCAAGAAAATTAGAGATACCAAGGGAATATTTCATGCAAAGATGGGCACAATAAAGGACAGAAATGGTACTGACCTAACAGAAGAAGAAGACATTAAAAAGAAGTGGCAAGAATACACAGAAGAACTATACAAAAAAGATATTAATGACCCAGATAACTATGATGGTGTGATCACTCACCTACAGCCAGACATCCTGGAGTGTGAAGTCAAGTGGGCCTCAGGAAGCATCACTACAAGCATCACTACTGGTGATGGAATTCCAGCTGAGCTATTTCAAATTCTAAAAGATGATGTTGTGAAAAGTGCTGCACTTAATATGGCATCAAATTCAGAAACTCAGCAGTGGCCACAGGACTGGAAAAGGTCAGTTTTCATTCCAATCCCAAAGAAAGGCCATGCCAAAGAATGTTCAAACTACTGCATAATTGCACGCATCTCACATGCTAGCAAAGTAATGCTCAAAATTCTCCAAGCGAGGCTTCAACAGTACATGAACCGAGAACTTCCAGATGTTCAACCTGGATTTAGAAAAGGCAGAGGAGCCACAGATCAAATTGCCAACATCAGTTGGATCATAGTGTTAGGTAGTTAGAATAGGAAAAAGGAGTCCAGGATGGCGGTGGCTAAAAGACAAGGAAGGGAAAAGCCTGCGAAAAAGGAACAAAGGAAGGTCAAAGGAGAGTCTGAGGACCGGAGTGAGGACTTCAGGTAGAACAAACAGCACTCCTGGCTAGCCCAATTTGCATAGAGCAGGCCCAGGGGGAGGGAAAAACATATAAAAAGAGGAGTCAAAGGGCTCTTTTGCTCTCTCTCTCTCCCCCACCCCTCCGCGTGCTGGCGTGCTCCTCCACTCTCTTCTCTTTGCGCTTTTGGGTTAGCATGTCCTCACGCTTCAAGGATGGATTCTCCTGCTATCTTCTGAATAAAATAGAGCTGTAACACTGATTTGTCTCAGAGCTATAACATGGTTTGTCCAAGACCTGAGAGCTGTGACGCATCGAGGGCTTTAATGTCCGTCACTCCAAATCTTTGTTGTGACGAGACAGAACCGAGGAGCATACACTCACCTGACGATAGAAAAAGCAAGAGTCCCAGAAAAACATCTACTTCTGCTTCATTGACTATGCTAAAGCCTTTGACTGTGTGGATCACAACAAACTGTGGAAAATTCTTTCAGAGATGGGAATACCAGACCACCTGACATCCCTCCTAAGAAATCTGTATGCAGGTCAAAAAGCAACAGTTAGAATTGGACATGGAACAATGGACTGGTTCCAAATGGGGAAAGGAGTACATCAAGGCTGTATATTGTCACCCTGCTTATTTAACTTACATGCAGAGTACATCATGAGAAATGCTGGACTGGATAAAGCACAAAGTGGAATTAAGACTGCCGGGAGAAATATCAATAACCTCAGATATGCAGAAGACACCACCCTAATGGCAGAAAGTAAAGAGGAACTAAAGAGCCTCTTGATGAAAGTGAAAGAAGAGAGTGAAAAAGTTGGCTTAAAAATCAACACTCAAAAAACGAAGATCATGGCATCTGGTCCTATCACTTCATCGCACATAGATGGGAAACAATGGAAACAGTGACAGACTTTCTTTTCTTGGGCTCCAAAATCACTGCAGATGGTGACTGCAGCCATGAAATTAAAAGACATGAGCTCCTTGGAAGAAAGGCTAAGACCAACCTAGACAGCATATTAAAAAGCAGAGACAGTACTTTGCTGACAAAGGTCTGTATAGTCTGTCAAACCATCAAAGCTATGGTTTTTCCAGTAGTCATATATGGATGTAAGAGTTGGACCATAAAGAAAGCTAAGCGTGGAAGAATTGTTGTTTTTGAACTGTGGTGTTGGAGAAGACCCTTGAGAGTCTCTTGGACTGCAAGGAGATTCAACCAGTCAATCCTAAAGGAAATCAGTCTTGAATATTCATTGGAAGGACTGATGCTGAAGTTCCCACCTGATGAGAAGAACTGACTCACTGGAAAAGACCCTGATGCTGGAAAAGACTGAAGGCAGGAGGAGAAGGGGACAATAGAGGATAAGATGGTTGGATGGCATCACCGATTCGATGGACATGAGTTTGAGCAAGCTCTGGGAGTTTGTGTTGGACAGGGAAGCCGGGCATTCTGCAGTCCATGGAGTTGCAAAGAGTTGGACACGACTAAGCGACTGAACTGAACTTGCAGCAGCATCTCATGTAAGGAGTGAGAATGCAGGGCATTTATGTGCTCCTCAATGTACTCTCATGTGACCTGTGTTGGATGAAGGGAAGGATTCTCATAGTGTTCATCACAAGACTCTGGCCTGGTGCATAAGTGAGCACATTCATTCAGGAATCAATATTATTTACTGAGCATCCCCTATGAGCCAAGCACTGTCCCAGGCACAGGGCATGTTGAGGCTATTAAGAGTACCAAGCACCGTGCCTTCACCCAGTGGGAGTTCACATCCCCATGGGTGATAGGCAGACTTGGTACCTGTTCCATGCACATTTCAATGTGGATGGTACAGGCATGTGCTGCCTGGTTGGGGCCTATGATGCTAACTTTGCTTCCTCCATAATCTCTCCCTGCTCCCACACCCACCTCCTGCTCTCCCCAGCCTCACAATGAAGGCCCCAGGCAGGCAAATAATTCCACCCCCATGAGCTGGGGGCCAGCTCATTTTAATTTCTCAAGAAAAGTTTAATTTTGCCAACAGCCAGAGGCAATGACAGCAGCTCTAGAAATCTGGCTGCTGGTACCCTGGACTGGGATAGGCAACCCAGAAATAATTGCCTCTTTGAGTGTTTTATTGGAGTGTGCACGTGCTTCCTGCTTCTCGTGGGGACCATTCCCTCCCAGGTTGCTTCTTAATGTGAGGAATGAATTAGGCCTGTGGGTTGCTTCGAGGCAAAGGTGGAGGGTAGGTCAGCCTCAGGGTTGTACCTTGTCCATCCACACCTGCAGACCTGTCGGGTGCACCAAATTAACACCTTATGGTCATACAATTTTCCCAAGGTTTGCATCAACCCCTTGCAATTGGAAGCCCCTCGCTATGCAGTTGAGGGTGGGTGGCCTTGAGCCTTGCTCTGAGCTCTGAAGACTGCTCTGCTGTAAGAGCCTCCCCCTTGCTGCTGTCCTTAGTGCAGGGTGCCTGCTTCTCCTTGCTCTGTACAGGGAAACACAATGTTAATGATGATGAGTCCAGATTTTCCTGGGTGTGGAACCAGCCAGATGGATCCTAATGCCACATCCTGGCTCAGTCCACTGGATCTGTGACTGTACCAAGATGGCTGCCTCCTCTGTGGCTGTTGCCTGGTGTGAAGGGCGTGAACAGGCAGAGAAAGAAGAGAGGGGAAATGACTGTAACAAAGGGAGAGGATTCATTCATCTGCCCCAAATCTGGTGGGGCCTTCTCAAGATCACTGAGACTATCCCCCTGACTCCAGCCTAGTTAATGCCTTCCAGCCTCCCCAGGGATCCAATCCCAACCCACTATTTGCTGGATTCTCAGCAAGGTCAGGGAACAGGCGGAGAGGAGCTCCACTTTCATGCAGTTATTCCAGCTCCGTGCCTCAGTGGAAATCCTTTGGGGTTACAGGCCTGTGGACTAAATTCTCTCTAAAATAATTACGCTTCATCTAGGTTATGTAATTTTTTGTGACATAGGAAATGGCTGTCAGGGTGGGTGCAGGGTACCAGGACCCTGTTTAGCCCTGGGGTGAGACACAAGGACTTGCAGGCCTGGGGGACTCCTGCTGATGCTGCCTGCGGCTCCAGTCCTCCAGGAGGCCCACAGAAGTGCTATGCCCTTTCATTCCTTCCCTATCTTGGCTCCTGGAAAACTACTCATTCTTCAAAATTCTGATCAAAGATCACCTTTTCTCTGAAGCCTTCCCTGATGCCTTTTTAGGCAGAGCTCATCACTCTCTTCTGGCTCAACAGTCCACTCTGCAAACAGACTGATCTTGAGCAAGTTACTGATTATGGGACCTCTATAAAATGAGAGTAATATAGCCTTTGCAGGGTTAGGGAGGAATTAAGAGATGATGTTTTCTTAGAATTATGCCTGGCACATGGTCAGGCTCAGAAAATGACACTTCTTGGAGTGATGATGGCAGTGATCACACTTTTTCAATGGTCTGTTTACACATCTGTCACTCCTAATAGCCTGTGGGCTCCTTAAGGACAGAGCCACAGTTGAGTCATTGCTATGACCGTAGCACCCTGGCTAGCTCAGAGTAAGCACCTAATAAAGGGTAATAAATGTCAGCAGTATCATTAGGATACTTAAAATAACACTAACTGGCCTTTAGTGAGTGTTTACCATGTGCCAGGCACTGCTCCTTGTCATTTAGCAGGATTATCTCACATAATCTTCACAACAATCCTATAAGGTACGTTTGTCATCGCCATTTCACAGGTGAGTAAAGCGAAGCTTGTCGAGGTTACACAGTTTGCCTGAGGCCACACTGTAAGGAGTGAGGGACAGAGGCAGTTTTTTGAACCTGGTCAGTCTAATGCCAGGATTTTTTAACAACTCCATGCTTGACTGCCGAGCATGCTCTATACTGTATCACAATCTTCAGTCTTAGGTTTGATTTACTCATGTAGCCCCCAATCCCTGCACAGATATTGGCACAAAGTAGGTTCCCCAATTAATGCTTCTTCGATAAACAGGTGTGGGAGTAACAGGAACAGGAGTGGGAGAAAGGAGAAAGTCAAGGGTAGATAAAGCCAGAAGAGGAGTGGGGAGAAGGCCGGGTCTTGGCCTTACGGTTTGCACACCTTTACTGGGACCGGTGCCATTCTCACCATGCTAGCTTTCAACTGTGTTTGAAAGAGTGCCC
Organism: Bos javanicus; assembly: GCF_032452875.1. Classification (NCBI taxonomy): domain Eukaryota; kingdom Metazoa; phylum Chordata; class Mammalia; order Artiodactyla; family Bovidae; genus Bos; species Bos javanicus. Next base: position 49,527,219 of record NC_083874.1, on the reverse strand, counting down.
CTTGGGAACAAACAGAAGCTCAGAAGAAGGGGAGTGGAAGACTCAGGTGCTCCCTCCTTCCCAGGGGCCCCTCCTCATGCCCAGGACCCCTGGCTTGAGTGTAGGGGATAAAGAGAGGGGTGCCATACCTGAGTGAGCCAGCATTTGGGAGAAGAGGAAATAAAAGTAGGCTGCAGCATCTCCATGCCTTAGAAGACTAGATTGTGGGGATCAGGCAGTCACCCCCACCTACCATCCACCCTCTGTCACCTCTGAACTCAACATTCAAGGCCTGACTCACTCAGTAGGCTCATGTCTGACCTTGATGGAGGTGAAGCTGTCTTTGATGGAGAGACGGCTGCCTCTTCTCATCTCCCTGAGAACACTGAAGGGAGGACCCACCAGGGCCAAGTCACCTAGGGCTCCAGTCTACTCCCTGACCTTCAACTTCCTTATATTTAAAAGACTTGCTGTTGTTGTTTAGTCACTCAGTCCTGTCTAACTCTTTGTGACCCCATGGACTGTAGCCCACCAGCCTCCTCTGTCCGTGGGATTATCCCAGCAAGAATACTGGAGCCTGTTGCCATTTCCTTCTCTAGGGGATCTTCCTGACCCAAGGATTGAACCCACATCTCCTGCATTGGCAGGTCGATTCTTTACCACTGAGCCACCAGGAAAGCATCGTTATGCCTAGAGGCACCTTGCAGCACAAGTGGTCAGAGGCGAAGGAGTGGACGTTCTCTGTTCCTGCTGCCCTGTCAGTGCCCTGGCCGGGGTAGAGCCTGCCCGCCCATCTGTCCTCAGGGCCAAGGTCACGTGGACTTTGACTGGCTATGTCCAAGCCCAGCCCTGCTTATTCAAGTCCAGTTGGTGCTAGGGAGGGAGAGGGAAATTTTAATTTACATTTCTCCCCTCGATTCAGAGTCTGGGCAGCTATTTCGACTGCTTCACTGGAATATTCTTTAATTCTGAGTTTCTTTTTCTCATTACGGCTTGAAAATTAAAATTTCTCTGCCTTGGGCAAATGAAGGCTGAGTGAGGGATGGCTGCTGCCGCTGCACATTCCTTATTTAAGTCAATTTGGAAACACCGACTGCTTCTTCTCAAGCAGGTGACCGAGAGAAGAGGACAGGGCAGACTTTAGCCTCCCTCCTTCCCACAGCATTGCCATTAATCCTCCCATTATTCCTGTGGCCCTTACTGACCTGCCTAATTACAAACATAATAACACCTTGGTTTGTAAAGCTCTTCCCCATGTGTTATTTCCAGCTGATCATCACAACAGCCCTGCAAGGAAAGCAGGTGTTCTTGTCCTTGTTTTTATTAACGAGGGAACTGAGGGTCCAGGGCATTTCAAAGATGAAAGAGAAGCCCCTGAAATCCTTGGGGAGGGGGGCAACAGGGTGCAGGTAGTTGACGTTGCGACCCCCTACCTTCAGGTCCCCTTGTTTCTGAAAAGACAGCTGGGGCTGGGCCACCTCCTCGCCTCGCCCCCAGAACACTGAAGGGGAGACCCATTCAGGAGCCATGGGACCTAGGGTGGCTCCTGGCCCCTCCCTGACCTTCAACTCCCTTATATTTAAAAGGAAGTTGCCCTAAATTATGCCTGGAGCCACTCTGCAGTGCATGTGCCCAGACTCCAGGGGAAAGGAGGACAGCTGTTCTCTGCTGCTTTGCTCCATGACTGTCCTTGGGTGGTGACAGCTCCTCCCTGTGTGAAAACACCCAGCTGTCTTTGCCTTGCTCTTTTCTCTCTGCACATCTCTCCATGACTTGCCCACAGACTCTCAGAGGGATATTTGATCCACATGGGTCTCCCAGGTGAGCTCCAGAACATCCCCTCAGAGAGGGGCCTGGAGAAAGTCCCCAGACCTTTCTGCTGGGAGATGACTCTATAATTTCGTCAGAGCTCTAGCAGCACTCTATCCTTAATGAGCATGTTGGGAGGTGTCTGGGGTCTTCTGAGGCCTGGAACAAAGAGTCTAGGAATGCAGGCTGGACTGCATCTCAAGCAGTCTTAGAAATTATGACTGCCCCCTGTTGTCAAATAGCAGCACCAGCCTTTGAGGGGCACATGCTCTGGCGGGAAAAGAAGGTTCTCATTTGCCCCATCCCCAGCTTCCTTAAGGACCTGGGAGTTTCCACATTTTTCTATTCCCTTTTGTAGAACTCCAGAGAACCAGGAGCCCAAGCTCCCAAGTGACCCTAAACCTCTTCCACAATCTCATGTGTTTGTTCCTGGTGTGAAATGACAGCCACTCTCATCTGCCTCTCTTCCTCCCTGGGGAATGGGAGCTTAGGGCAGACTGCTGTCTTCATCACCACCTCAATCCCATCACCATCTCAGTTCCCACAAAGAGAACTCCAAAGCTAACCTGAGCCAGCAAGAAGTCTGGGAAAACAGGGCCTTCCTGAGGCTAGTCCAAGAGGGAGAGCTGACGGGACTTGCCTGGTGGTCCAGTGTTTAAGATACCACACTCCCAATGCAGAAGGCAGGGGTTTGATCCCTGGTCAGGGAACTAAAATGCCACATGCCGCAGTCAACAAAACAAAAGGAGAGCTGACGGAGAGAGGAGGGAAAGAGCACCTTCTGGAGATAAAGTCTTTGGATAGTAACTCAAATCCTTTGGACTATTGAGGCAGAGAAAATCAAACTAATCTCAGATCACACTTCAGCTCTGTCTCAAGCTGTGAAATCTCAACCAACCTCTGGAAACCTCAGTTGCCTCCTTCATTTTCCACAATGGGGATCACCCCATATTGCTATTGTAAGAAGAAATGAAACAATGTACATAAGACACTAACCAAGCCCTCCAGCATACATTAGGTGCTCAGCAAATGGTTGCTATTTTTATCACTATTTAGTATTCAGTTCAGTTCAGTCATGTCCTACTCTTTGCAACCCCATGGACTGCAGCATGCCAGGCTTCCCTGTCTAACACCAACTCCTGGAGCCTGCTCAAATACATGTCCATCGAGTCAGTGATGCCACCCAACCATCTCATCCTCTGTTGTCCCCTTCTCCTCCTGCCCTCAATTTTTCCCAGCATCAGGGTCTTTTCCAGTGAATCAGTTCTTTGCATCAGGACGCCAAAGTATTGGAGTTTCAGCTTCAGCATCAGTCCTTCCAATGAATATTCAAGACTGATTTCCTTTAGGATTGACTGGTTGGATTTCCTTGCTGTCCAAGGGAGTCTCAAGAGTCTTCTCCAATATCACAGCTCAAAAGCATCCATTCTTTGGCGCTCAGCTTTCTTTATAGTCCAACTCTCACATCCATACAAGACTACTGGAAAAACCATAGCTTTGACTAGATGGATCTTTGTTGGCAAAGTAATGTCTCTGGTTTTTAACATGCTGTCTACATTGGTCACAGCTTTTCTTCCAAGGAGCAAGCGTCTTTTCATTTCATGGCTGCAGTCACCATCTGCAGTGATTCTGGAACCCAAGAAAAGAAAGTCTGTCACTGTTTCCATTGTCTTCCCATCTATTTGCCATAAGTGATGGAACCAGATGCCTTGATCTTCATTTTTTGTGTTGAGTTTTAAGCTAGCTTTTTCACTCTCCTCTTTTACTTTCATCAAGAGGCTCTTTAGTTCCTCTTTGCTTTCTGCCATAAGAGTGGTGTCATCTTCATATCTGAGGTTATTGATATTTCTCCTGGCAATTTGGATTCCAGCCTGTGCTTCATCCACCCCGGCATTTCACATGGTGTAATATGCATATAAGTTAAATAAGCAGGGTAACAATATACAGCTTTGAAGTACTCCTTTCCCAATTTGGAACCAGTCCATTGTTACATGTCTGGTTCTAACTGTTGCTTCTTGGCCTGCACACAGATTTCTCAGAAGGCAGGTAAGGTGGTCTGGTATTCCCATTTCTTGAAGAATTTTCCAGAGTTTGTTGTGATCCACACAGTCAAAGACTTTGGCATAGTCAATAAAGCAGAAGTTATTATTATTACTATTTAGTATTAGTATCTGTAGAGCCAAAGCTATGGCTTTTCCAGTAGTCATGTATGGATGTGAAAGCTGGACCATAAAGAAGGCTGAGCGCCAAAGAACTGATGCTCTCGAACTGTGGTGTTAGAGAAGACTCTTGAGAGTCCCTTGGATAGTCTCTTGAAGACAAAGGGTCTTCACCAAAAGTTCTGTGTGATCTTGTGAAAGCCCCACCTTATCTCTCCAGGGCCAGCTTGTTGACCCACACATAGACCCAAAAAGGCTATTATGTTTCCTTGTGGTAGCTAACTTTACCCTGGGAACAACAGTACCTTGGGAAACTGAAGTCAAAGGAGACCAAACCAGTCAATCCTAAAGGAAATAAACCCCGAATTATTCATTGGAAGGACTGATGCTGAAGATGAAGCTCCAATACTCTGGCCACCTGATGCGAAGAGCCAACTCACTGGAAAAGACTCTGATAATGGGAAAAAATTGAGGGCAGGAGGAGAAGGGGGAGACAGAGAATGAGATGGTTGGATGGCATCATCGACTCAATGGACATGAGTTTGAGGAAACTCTGGGAGATAGGGAAGGACAAGGAAGCCTAGCATCCTGCAGTCCAAGCGGTTGCAAAGAGTCAGACACAACTGATCAACTGAACAACAACAACAATTAGTATCGGTATTATTATTGTTGTTGTTAATGGAGATTTAGGAAGTAGGGATTGGAAACAGACTTTCTTGTTTGCAAAGACACTCGGCCACAGTGAGTTGGGAGGGGAGAAAATCTCCAAACAAAGGGTCTTCACCAAAAGTTCTATGTGATCTTGTGAAAGCCCCACCTTATCTCTCCAGGGCCATCTTGTTGACCCACACAGAGACCCAAAAAGGCTATTCTGTTTCCTTGTGGCAGCTAACTTTACCCTGGGAACAACAGCACCTTGGGAAACTGAAGTCAAAGAAACTGGGCAGTCAAGTCCCTCTCAATGTCAGATAAAGGGGCTCCTATTCTGATTCCCGTCAGTGGTGAGGGATGATACTCAGACTGCCACTGAGCACAAGGGCCTGCCCAGATAGAACAATGGCTGGACAGGTGCCAAGGCCTTGAGAAAAAACTGAGGTCCCCAGAGAGAAACCAGAGCTGCCCCAGTGGGCACTGCCTTTCTTTTGCACCTCTCACTCTTGGCTCCTCTCCACTGCCCACCCAACCTCATTTCAGACAAGGAGGGTGGGACCAAGGTGAGACCCCATGAGGTAAAAATTGGGGCTCCTCTCCTGGGGAGGGAGTTTAGAGCATTGGGCTTCCCCCCACATCACTAGCTCCAGGGACCATAATATGACTGAGGGGCCAGGAAAATGGGGTAGCAATCCTAAGATCCTGAGAAGGGAGAGTCCCCAGAAGTCAGTATCACCTCACCCCATCTCTCTTCCCCAGTCCCAGTTCTTTGTTTCTTCTTTCTCTTCTGACTCTCTTCTTTCCATTGTCTTTTCACTGCCTCTTCCTCCGTCTCCTCTCCCATCCAAGGCTGGCTTTGCAAGTTTTCAATTTCTATTCCAAGACCCCCTAAACATGTAGGAGTGTCTCTTTTTGTTTCTCTTGTTCCCTCTCTTCTCTCTGATTGCCTCACCCAGGAGCAGGAATTCCTGCCTTCTCAGAGAGACACGAGAGCTAAGTCCCAGGGTTTAGGCTCAGGCTCCTCAGGGGCAAGTGGGAGGCAGGGGTTGGGCTGTGTGGAAGAGGAAAGCATGAACTGGCTCATGAGAGCATAAAGAAGGCATAGACAAATGGAATGCAGTATTGATTGGGCTCTGGGTGACTCATCACCCCAGAGGAGGGATCTAGGAGGGTGATGTCATTGCTGGAGCTGATGGTGACACTGGCAGCTGCACCCCATCCCTGCCCAGAGACATTTACTTCCTTTGTTAGCTTCTTTTTGCCTCCTCATTACAGGGCAAGGCTGGGGAAACAGACTTCACCCTTGGTGTCCTTTGGAACCACAATGTGGTTTTCTTAGACTGAGACCTTCCTTCCTACATCTGTGCTCCAATTCCTCTGCCTGTCTTACTAGATGTACTAATGTGCACATGGGCATTCACTGTCTCACACATGTGTGCACACTTTTGATATGTATGCACAGCTTACATGCAAGCACAGATGCACGCACACACACACACTCTCAAACATACTCCCACCTGCCATCTGTTTCCTTCAGTGAGGGGAATAAACTGGGCTTCCAAACAATGCTAGGGGACTCCAAGACGAGATTCTCCCGGGGAGTGATCTGAGGAAGAGCTTCTGTGTGCTTATCCGTTGGCATCTTGATGCCTTGTGCCTCTTGGCTTCAGGACTGCACACTAGAGCCAAAATAAGCCCAGCATTTGAATAGGCATGTGTCCTTGAATATGTTCATTTCCAGCTTCATAATCATGGGGAAATTGGGAAGGGATGTGGTTGGCAGGGGACGGGGATATGTGGAAAAGGACAATCTGAGTAGGGGCAGAGACTTTAGAAACTTAACTCCAAGACAAATTTTATAAGATACCCCTCTCCCACACACCCATCCTCAAATTGACTATATCTTTCCTTTTACATCCTGGGAAGAGAGCTGAATCTCCCTTGTTAACTAAGTCCTAGGAACCCAGCTTAAGCTGGGGCAGATCAAGAGTTCCAAATATGAATGGGAATATTAATACTATGTAAATCACATGCAAATACATTGAAAGCAAAAATAAACAGCTTGCAGGTCTTGAAAAAGAACGACTAGCCTGGGGTGAAGGCAGTGGAGAAACCATAGCCCACACAATGGGGGTGACTTCTAGAGTCTGGGTGGAAGATGAGCCCACTCCAGTCCTCTGGAGACCCTGGCCTGTGGTGGAAATGGTTTGTTTTGACCATGAGCAACCTACTCACAAGTATTTGCTCAATGCCCATTTGACATGGTGGCAGAGGTGGATTTTCTGTAAAGCTAAAGAAGCTTAAGCTTCGGGGCTACAAATGTCCACAGGCCCCTGCCAAAGGCTGCACTTATTCTTATGTCTATAATTTTGTGTTCTTCTTCTTAAAGAGAGCTTCTCCAAATTGTATGAACTTTGGGACCCATAAAACCTGGGTCCACCTCTACACTGAAGAGAATAAACTCCCTATTCAGAGGAACCAGAGATCAAATTGCCAATATCCGCTGGATCATGGAAAAAGCAAGAGAGTTCCAGAAAAACATCTATTTCTGCTTCATTGACTATGCCAAAGCCTTTGACTGTGTGGATCACAATAAACTGTGGAAAATTCTGAAAGAGATGGGAATACCAGACCACCTGATCTGCCTCTTGAGAAATTTGTGTGCAGGTCAGGAAGCAACAGTTAGAACTGGACATGGAACAACGGACTGGTTCCAAATAGGAAAAGGAGTACGTCAAGGCTGTATATTGTCACCCTGTTTATTTAACTTCTATGCAGAGTATATCATGAGAAACGCTGGGCTGGAAGAAGCACAAGCTGGAATCAAGATTGCCGGGAGAAATATCAATAACCTCAGATATGCAGATGACACCACCCTTATGGCAGAAAGTGAAGAGGAACTCAAAAGCCTCTTGATGAAGATGAAAGTGGAGAGTGAAAAAGTTGGCTTAAAGCTCAACATTCAGAAAACGAAGATCATGGCATCCGGTCCCATCATTTCATGGGAAATAGATGGGGAAACAGTAGAAACAGTGTCAGACTTTATTTTTCTGGGCTCCAAAATCACTGCAGATGGTGACTGCAGCCATGAAATTAAAAGACGCTTACTCCTTGGAAGGAAAGTTATGACCGACCTAGATAGCATATTCAAAAGCAGAAACATTACTTTGCCAACAAAAGTTCGTCTAGTCAAGGCTATGGTTTTTCCTGTGGTCATGTACGGATGTGAGAGTTGGACTGTGAAGAAGGCTGAGCGCCAAAGAATTGATGCTTTTGAACTGTGGTGTTGGAGAAGACTCTTGAGAGTCCCTTGGACAGCAAGGAGATCCAACCAGTCCATTCTAAAGGAGATCAGCCCTGGGATTTCTTTAGAAGGACTGATGCTAAAGCTGAAACTCCAGTACTTTGGCCACCTCATGTGAAGAGTTGACTCATTGGAAAAGACTCTGATGCTGGGAGGAATGGGGGCAAGAGGAGAAGGGGATGACAGAGGATGAGATGGCTGGATGGCATCACTGACTCGATGGACGTGAGTCTGAGTGAACTCTGGGAGTTGGTGATGGACAGGGAGGCCTGGCGTGCTGCGATTCATGGGGTCGCAAAGAGTCGGACACGACTGAGCGACTGATCTGATCTGATTCCTAATTCAATTAGCAGCCTCCTTTGAGATCATCTATCAGAGACGTGTGTCAACACCGTCTTTTCTCTGGGTGGAAGATCTGAATGAGCTCCTCCTCCCAAGGCTGCTCCTGGCTCCAGGATTCCACAGTTTCCTGCCTTGAGGCTGGTGTTGGAGGAAGATGAAGGTAACTGCTTTGTTGTTAAAGGGAAAGTGACCCTCTTGCCCAAACTCTGAACCTCAGGGAACAAGTACCTGATAATGAATAGTAATTATATCTTACATTTGTAGAACCTTTGAGAGTTTCTAAAGGGAATATGTCTTTTGATCTTCACAACAATCTTGAGGCAGGGAGGAGACACATTAATACTATGGAGATTTGTTATAGACAGGAAACTGAGGCTAAAAGAGGTGGTATTAAAATAATAACAGCTCACACTCATAACTTTGTAAAATCAGGGATGCTTACATGTATTATTATTGTGTTCATTTAATCTGCACAACTCTATGAAGTAGGTACTATCATTACCCTTGGTTTTAGAAATGGATAAACTGAACAGAGAGGTTAAGGAACTCTCCTTAGCCAGACTCAAGAGTAGCAGAGCAAAGACCCAAACTCAGGCAGTCTGGCTGCAGAGTTCTTGCTCTTAGTCAGTTCACTACCCAAACAACTTATGCATGTTCATGGGCCAGAATTTAAATTCAAATCTTTCTGACCCCAGAGCCCTTTCTCATCACTACTAAGCATGACAGCCTCCCTAACGAAGGAAGTGCCAGTCATTTGTTTTCAGAAGCCTGGAGGGAGGCACAAGGTGATTGGTCTAAGGACCAGGTTCTAGCCAGAGAAGGAAGGATGAGTACCAGAGTGACTCCTGGGCTGATTGCTCAGAGTGAGCCAGCAATTACCAACCTGAGATGAGCCTGGGGAAGCTTCCTCCCTCCTGGTCCCACAAGACCCCAAAATCTTTGACCATCTCTCTCCATTCCTGTAATCCCAACAAATGAGATCAAGATTATGTTCAGAGGTGTGTTTAGGAAGATCACCATGGCAGGAAAATAAAAGGTAGCAGATTAAGGGTCAAGGTGAGTCAGGAAACGTTTGTAAAAATCCAGGAGAGAAGTGATGAGGTCCCAAACAAAGGCAGTGACTGTGGTATGGAAAAGAGAGATGCTGCAGGAGTGAACAAATAAAGGGTGAACAGGGATGTCTTCAAATGATACAGCCTACCTTCAGGCATGGGTGGAAGAAGGGGGACAGACAATGCGAGAGGCAGGGGGACAATAAACAATGAGGCCTGTAGGATGAGCAGCCCCTGGAAGCTGCCAGAGGTAATAACATTCTATCTTCCTGCTCTCTGGATCCCCAGTCAGGCTGGTCCCTCCCAGGCTTTGTGTGTGTGTGTGTGTCTGTGTGCATGCAGAAGTGTCAGCCCTGGGCTCTAGGGCCACATCACAGAGAGGTGAGCAATGGGGAGCATCAGGAAAGTGTGATTTAGAGTCTCATTCCCACTGCCCTTCACTGTGCTGCAAGGACAGTTCAATGTAATATATAATTACCGCCGCCCAACAAGGCTGCACTGTACACAAAGCTCCCCACCTTCCTCCCGCTCCCTCCTGCCTGCATTTAGACTATAAATCAGTTTTCAATCCTGAGTGCTACCTGTAAATGTTCAAGCTCAGGATCCTTGCCTCATATTCCTGCGTCCCTGGGGGGTGGTTCAGGCTCTGAGTGGCCCCCTTCCCCTAGTCTGATTCTGACATGCTTCCGATCCCCTGATTGATGGTAGGAGGGGCAACGGGGAAGCTGGAATTGGCTCTAGGTTCACTGGGACCCTGGCTTGGGGAGTGGGGTGGGTGGCTCTGGGTCTACCTGACTTGGCCAGCATACTGGCCAGTGTGCATGCTCCAGATCACTTGGGTAGGAAGACAATGAGGACTTCCCTGGTGGTGCAGTGGATAGGAGTCCACCTGCCACTGCAAGAGATATGAATTCAATCCCTGGTCCGGGGGGATTCCACATGCTGCTGGACAACTAAGCCCGTGGGCCACAGATACAGAGCCAGCACTCTAGAGCCCAAGAACCACAACTACTAAACCTTCGCGCCCTACAGTCCGTGCTTGGCAACAAGAGAAGCCACAGCAATGAGAAGCCCATGCACCGCAACAAAGAACAGCCCACCCTTGCAGCAACTAGAGAAAGCCCACGAGCAGCAATGAAGACCCAGTGCAACCAAAAATAAACAAATACTTGAAAAAAAAAAAACAACAACAACAAAACTAAACTAATCCTTCCTCTAGAAGGGCACTGGAGAAGGAAACGGCAACCCACTCCAGTATTTTGGCCTAGAGACTTCTGTGGACGGAGGAGCCTGGTGGGCTGCTGTCCATAGAGTCGCAGAGAGTCAGACATGACTGAAGTGACTTAGCTTGCATACATGCATTGGAGAAGGCAATGGCAACCCACTCCAGTACTCTTGCCTGGAGAATCCCAGGGTCAGAGGCGCCTGGTGGGCTGCTGTCTATGGGGTCGTACAGAGTCAGACATGACTGAAGCGACTTAGCAGCAGCAGCAGCAGAAGGGCACCCTCCTCCCAGGGACCACCCTCCTTGGAAAGTGTCCAGAAGAAAGTACCCTCCTCATGTACTGATGTGAGGATGTGGAAGCACAAGCCACGGCTCTGCCCTGAGCTGGGGTGGGAAACCCTGTGGTGCACCTTGGGGGTGACAAAAGGACAAATCAAGAGAGGGCTTCCTGATTCCCTGAGGACGTTGATTCTGTTTTTTAAAAATGTGGATGCTTGCCTTGTCACCTTCCTGCCTCTCTTTACTAGGATGACTGTAGCGGCCACCCCTCCACCTGCATCCACTAGTTGCCTCCGAACACATCCTCCTGCTGAATGGAGGTGAGATCATGCCTCTTGCTTCCCTGATTAAACCTCTTTGTGAGAGTCCTTCTTCCCTTAGGATAACACTGAATTCCTTCCCAAGGTTCATAAGACCTGACCTTGCCCATCTTAACCACACTAACCTCATCAGGGACTTCTTTTATTGCCTCACACCAGCCACACCGCTGTCCATTTCTCCAACACTCCTGCTACTGAAACCTGAAACATCCTTCCTCCGGCTCCTCCTCTTCTAGGCTCTTCCCGTGTCACCGTCCTTCCCTGATGACTCCACCTGAAGTAGGTCCCCCTTTCTATCTCAGCACCCCACTTGTTCACTTTATAGTACTGTTTATATATAATTTGTAATTCTGTATTCTTGAGTTGGTTTCCTCATCTTTTTGTTTTTTGTGGGGTTTCCCTGTTAAACTGGAATTTCTGTAAGGGCAGGGGCGATACTATGTTGTTCACCACTGCATTCCAGATGCTTAGCATAAAGCCTGGCACATGCTGCTGCTGCTAAGTCACTTCAGTTGTGTCCGACTCTGTGCGACCCCATAAACGGCAACCCACCAGGCTCCCCAGTCCCTGAGATTCTCCAGGCAAGAACACTGGAGTGGGTTGCCATTTCCTTCTCCAATGCATGAAAGTGAAAAGTGAAAGTGAAGCCGCTCAGTTGTGTCCGACTCTTATCGACCCTATGGACTGCAGCCTACCAGGCTCCTCCGTCCATGGGATTTTCTAGGCAAAAGTACTGGAGTGAGGTGCCATCGCCTTCTCTGGCCTGGCACACAGTAGGTGTTAAATATCCTTTGAATGAACTGAATGCATGGCAGGTGGTTGCCAACAGAAGTCCTGGAAGTTGAAGCTGACTCTGGTGACCCCCATCACATCCCCATTTGCAAACAGCAAACAGATTCCTCCTTCCATAGGAGATCAGGCTTGTACCCACCCTGGGGTAACTAGAAGGGGCTCCCCCAGGGCCTCAGTCCTCCTTTCTCTCTTTTAGGAAAACTCTCTAGCTTTGGCCACTTCTGGCTGTCCGTGGAGCTGCCCCTCCACCATGTGTCAGCGGTCAGTATTCACCACCTCCCACTCCCCATTGAGGTCCCTGGGTTGCTGCAAATCACAGCCCATTCCAAATCCATACCTGTGCCCACTGGTCAGGGCAGAGGAGACGAGCCTGGAAGGAAGGGACGGGTGTTTGGGCCAGGGACTCAAAATGGAAACAGGAAGGGAGGCTGAAGAGGCAGCTCTTCCACGCATTTTAATATCCATGAAGTAAATGCAAATTAACTGAAAGCACCTTTTGAATAAGCAGCTTTTATTGAGGGAGCTGCTCTAATCCGTAAATGGCTTTATTGATCACAAGGAGCTTCCTGGTGGGGGAGGGGGTGGGAAATATAAACCCGCTGTCAGGAATTGCTCCGCAGCGCCCTTGTCCCTGCGTTTTTAGATTCCAGACATGCTTCTTGTGGCTAATGGAACTTGCAGATCTCTAACCTCAGCTTCCACATTCCACTCTCCACCCCCTCCCGGAGTCTGGGGAGCCTGCCCTCTGGGTTTGCAGGGGCTAAGGCTGCTGCATGCTGCATCGCTGATCTAGACATTGAGTGAATCTCAGGGCTGTAAGCAACCGAGCGTGGCTCTACTGATATGGCCCTGGGCTCTCTGGTATAGCTCTACACCTGGGCACGTGAAATAAGCCTATGCCTGTGTATAAAGGCACATGCACTGTGTCTGTGTCCATTTACACACACCCCTGGGAACAAGTGTAACTGTATGTCTGTGTGGCTGTGTGTGTCTGCAGCCTCCCTCAGGTCTCCAGCCATTTGTACTCCTTCTCAGGTTATAGGGGCCTGGCCTCAGCTGAGGAATCATATTTTTTCAAGGACTAATGACTTTATCAGAATGATAATGAACTGATGACACATGGAAGCTCTCAGGCTCTGGAGAGAAGCCAGAGAACAACTGGGAACAGAATGGAGGTTGGTAGAACTTGGGGGTCCAAGGACCTTGTCTCTCAGAAAGTCCACTCTGGCTCTGTTCAGAGTTTAGAGAGTGAGGGGATGTACAAAAGAAACCCAAAGGATGTTGGAAATATGTTATCAGTATTTCTGGCCTGGTCTACCTGCCTTTTCTGCTGCTGCTGCTAAGTCGCTTCAGTCGTGTCCGACTCTGTGCGACCTCATAGATGGCAGCCCACCAGGCTCCCCCGTCCCTGAGATTCTCCAGGCAAGAACACTGGAGTGGGTTGCCATTTCCTTCTCCAATGCATGAAAGTGAAAAGGGAAAGTGAAGTCGCTCAGTCGTGTCCGACTCTTAGCGACCCCATGGACTGCAGCCTACCAGGCTCCTCCATCCATGGGATTTTCCAGGCAAGAGTACTGGAGTGGGGTGCCATTGCCTTCTCCAACCTGCCTTTTCTAGGAGCCTCCAATCCCTGTGTTGCTGTCTCTCTTGACCATGGTTGTGAGTTGTGAGGGGCAAGGCTGGCTACTTTATTCTCCCAGTCTCTGCCATCTGGCCCTCACCCAAAGCCAAGTCCTGCCCAGAGATGGGAGGAGGGGACTGCCTCTAGATATAGGATAACAAAGAATTCTGAGATGGTCAGGGACACATAATCAGGCCTTGAGGCAAAAACGGGAAAGTTATCCCTTGAACATGCAGCCTGTCAAGGCTAATCGGCCTCAGTGATCTTTCATAATGGATTTAGGGCCAGGTGACTTGTCACTGGGGAAAGGATAGGAGAGTGCAGAAGCTTATAGAATATCCACGCTGGAGGGACCTGGATTGCAGAACAGAGACTTCTCTCATTGGTCAGAGAAGATAAGTGACACCCCTCTCCTAAAGGTTTCAGAGACACTTGATACAGACCTGGCTTACAGCACACAGGGGCTTGCTTCACTGAAAAGCTCCCTACTCCACTGCACCAAGAGACAGACACTTTTCCCCAAGCTGAAGAGCTCCAGCCCCCTTAGGAACACAGTAAGTGTTCAATAAATATTAGTTGTTGTGAATATTAGGGCTTCCAAGTGGCGCTAGTGGTAAAGCACCCACCTGCAAATGCAGGAGACATAAGAGACATGGGTTCGATCCCTGAGTCAGGAAGATCCCCTGGAGGAAGGCATGACAACCAACCCCAGTATCCTTGCCTGGAGAATCCCATGGACAGAGGAACCTGGTGGGCTACAATCCATAGGTTCACAGAAAGTCAGACCCTGGCCTCCACTGTGGCCTCTCCTTGCCCAGTCCTGGCTTTCTCTCTCTAAGCCCTGCAGGGAGTCCTCCTTCTGTCCCAGGAAGTCCCAGTGACCTTTCCCTCAAGTCTGCAAATATATTCTTGGCGAGTCTTGAAAATAAAATTGTGCTCAATATTTGTATAGGGCTTTTCTGCTGCCCAGCCCTTTACAGACATTAGCTAATTAAATGGAGGAGGATGAGACAGAACAGGACCCAGTCTCTGCAGTCAGGATTCCAGGCCCTCCTGACCTGGGTGGCTTCAGCCTTATTTTTCCTTTATTCTTTTTCTGCAAGATTGGACTCACTCTGAAGAAGAAACTTCTGGGGAGTCGGCCACTGAGACAGAAAGCAAAGTGAGAGGAGGGAGTTTAACAATATGTTGAGGGACTTCCCTGGTCATCCAGTGGCTCAGACTCCTCACCCACAATGCAGGAGACTCAAGTTCGATCCCTGGTTAGAGAACTAGATCCTGCATGCCAAAACTAAAGATCCCGCATGCCACAATGAAGCTCAAAGATCTTGTATGCCCCAACCAAGACCTGATGCAGTCAAGTAAATAAAATAAAATAAATATTTTTAAAATAATAAAAAAATAATATGTTGAGTAGGTAAGAGTCTTCTTGATGTCATTCTGTCACATATCTAGTCATATCCAGCAATTGGCTCGGTCTAAAAGTGTAATTATGTGTCTTCCACGAAGGGGTCAGTCGCCTTCTTGCCCTTTGGAGGAGGATATCAGGACAGACAGACAGTACCTAGAGCCAGAGCAGGTTGTCAAAGGTCCTTCCCAGAGAGCTAGGGGTCCTGTTCCTGGTCTAGGGACAGTGTCGACCTCTCAGCCTACCTGGGAGTCACAAACTGGACAGTGGTTCCTAGCCTGGAGAGAAGCACATAAACCTCTGCCCCACCCTGCTCTTCCTGGCCACGAGGGCTGGAGGCGAGCCAATCCTCAGCATCAGCAGAATTTCTCATTGCACTGCCCCCCACCTACTCCCCACTACCCTCAGACCCTGCCTGTGTCAGCAGGGAATCACAGTGTGGAACTGTACTCCAATGGGCAGCAAGTCAATTCCCACCTGGGGAGGAGAGAAAGAAGGAGAGATGGGAGTGGGGAGGTTATCATGGAGTAGAACTAGGGAAAAGACCAGAGAGAAAGAGAGACCAGTTACAGAGACTGAACTAAGGAAGACATAGGCCATGTTTCAGACTGAGACTGCAGGAGAGGAAAGAAGACTGGAAAGAGAGAGGGAGGAAGAAACAGCCCCTCAGGTAATAACTGTGTAGAGACCGAGGATTTCTTGGTACAGCCAGGAATACCCCCAAGTAGAAATGCCCCCAGGAGGCCTGAGAGAGCTGCCATGAATCCTGGAAGAAGAGCCACATACCCCACCCACCAACCCCCCAGAAGGACAAAATCCACAGGTGCCCACCTCAGATGTGTGGGCTCCTCCAAGAGGCAGGCGGTACATTCTCCTCCCTGAGCCCCTCACAGGGACTGCAGCCTGGAGACTCAGGACCTCCTCCTGTGGTGAGTATCCTCCCCTCCCCAGGCCTGCCCCTGCCCACCATGATCCCATTCATCTGCCTCGTGCTGACTGGGGAGTCAGCAATTCTGGAGGCCCCGCCAAGTCCAGCAGAGAAGGGCCTGACCTTCTCTCACCGTAATTATCTGTCTCATAAAAAATAGGCATTGAACTTAATAAAACCAATTAAGACTTCAGGGCCAGGGCATAGAAGCAAGCCAGAGTCCAGGCAGCACTGGCGACTGTGTGAGCCAACTCCAAGGGCAGAGCAGTACGTGACAGCTCCCTCCTCTCAGTCCCAGCCCCAAAGGCTGCTAAGCTCCTGCAGCTGTAACAGCTGAGGTCAGACCCAAAGAAAGACTGGCTGAATGGCTGGCAGGAGCTGTGAGGTTTCTTCCCTTTTGTGACTGGCAGCCTAGCAGAGACTGGTTCCTCCCTCCCACAGCCCTCTGTGGTTTCAGAAAACCTCAAGAGCTTCCCATCAAGTTACCAAGGCAACCACAGCCCAGCAAGATCCACAGTGATGATGAAGAGAGAGCGAGCAGAGACTGACAGCAGTCCCCTGACAAGTTGTCAGGGTGGGAACACACGTTCCAGGGTGAGCAAAGAGGCAGAGGCTTCAGGCCAGAGAAACATCCCCTACCTCCCTGTCCAGTCTATTCCAGGACTCGTTTTCCTGCAGCCCAGTCCCAGGTGGGTGAGAAGACAGGCGAGAACACAGCTTCCTACACCGTTAGGGGGGATGGTGGGCATCTCCTCCACAGCTTCCCAAAATGGCAGATGTTGTCGCTCCTGGCCCCAACCTCTGCTTTTAAAATCCACTGGTTGAGTTAACGTCAGGTAAGGATTTTCTTCAGAGAAGGAAATGGCAACCCACTCCAGTGTTCTTGCCTAGAGAATCCCAGGGACAGAGGAGCCTGAGAGGCTGCCGTCTATGGGGTCGCAGAGAGTCAGACACGACTGAAGCGACTTAGCAGCAGCAGCAAAGAGTTTCTTATGTTCGGTTCAATGGCAAATATTTAAATAGTGATTTTGAAAAGAAAAAAGAAAATCCAGTGGGACTCCTTTCCATAACTACCTGCTCTCTCCATACAGGAGGCAGAGTTGCTAAGGGATCATGAGCACAGGCTGTTTTGGAATCGGGTTTGGTTCTTGCTGTGGTCACTTTCTAAGACTCTGTGATCTTGGGCAAGTCAATTCTCTCTCAGTCTCAGTTTCCCTTAGCTGAAAACGGGGATAGTATGATAAATTCTCAGGACTTAAAATTCTGGTTCGATCCCTGGGTTGGGAAGATACCCTGGAGAAGAGAAGGGCTACCCACTCCAGTGGACACAACTTACACTTTCAATAATATCATACATATAATGTGCTCATGCAAGGCCTGGTACAGGGTGACTTTTTGCTTTGTTTTTAAATTTTTGGCCACATCTTGTGGCATGTGGGATCCTGGCTCCCCAAATAAGAATCAAACCCATGTTCCCTGCATTGGAAGCAGAGTCTCAACCAACCACTGGACCTCCAGGGAAGTCCCACTGGGTCAGTTTTCTTTTTTTTTAATTTAGCTGTTAAACATTTTATCCTTATTAGTAGCATTTTAATTTTTATTATAACTGTGTGCTTCCATTTACTCATCTGTAAAAGAGGAGTCATGATTCAGTGGGTCAAAGATTGAACAAGATAAAGCACGTGTAATGCTTAGAACAGTATCTTCCCCTTAGAAAGTGCATAATGAATTGGACCTGTTATTATTATGATTTCTACAACTCCCTTGCCACCCCTCCCCCCACTACCAAGCCTTCAGATTAGGTACCTGGAAGTTATCCCTGAGCTGGCCCCAACTCCTAGCTCCCTAAGTAGTATTGGCTGTGAAAAGGAGGCTTCTGAACTGTACTGAACTTCTAACTCACTTCTGGACCAAGAATAAGTCTTTAACTTCTGCACTCCCTCATTTCCATCTCAGGAGCCTTAGGTTCCCTGCGCAGGCTAATGTCCAGCTAGATCAGCATCCTGAAGGAAAGGGGTCATGGTCATTTAGAAGGGGAAAAGGTCAGCCACCAAGTTAGAGTAGGGGACACAAGAGAATAAATGAAAGACACATGGGTGGAGTTACAATGCCTTTTAAAGGTTCCTTTCTTTTGCTGGTCCAGCTGAGGCCTCATTTCTATAAGGAAATCTCAGATATAACAAGCAGTTGCAGACTGCTCCCAAACACTCGCCATCTTCCTCTCAGGAAACATCAACACTCCTCTAGGGCCCAATCACACTTTTGACCTTTGAGACCCATGAACTGGTCTATTTGTGATGCAGTTTTCCTCATACTCAGCCCTTTCTGCACATCTGTACCTCATGATTCAGTCACATACAAACTGCACGGGAGGGTGTCCCAGGGTCTCCAGTGTATGCTGCAAGCTTCAAGCCTGGGCTAAAACTACAGCTGGAAGAACTTAGGTGAAACCTCAGGAAAATGTCCTGGTTCCAGGAGCTGGGAGACAGAGAAAAAGGCTACAGATAAGCTACGGAATTTGCGCCTCTGCAGATTTTCATCTGGAGCAGGCCCAGTCCCTAATCTCTACTGCCCTAAAGAGCTTGAGAATTAATCCCTCAGTTGGGAGTAGATGGGGCTGGGGCTCTCTGGACCCTCAAGACACTGGAGCCAGGGCCTCCTACATTGGGCTTGTCTTCCCACTCTCCTCACCCTCCTCTCCTCCACACCCTGGAGGACTGCTGCCTTAATGTTTATAGCCACCCCGAGGCCTGTGGGATGAAGTGGGACCCTGAAGGCCTGGGAATTCCTGCAGAGCCAGACTGTAGAGAAAACTAGTGATTTGGGGTTCTGAAGTCAGAAATCAGTTCTGAGGATGACTTGGACTTGTACTCCCCCAGAATAAATTCACAGATTTGGCCCTGTGCTTCCTTGAGAAGAAAATGGCAACCCACTCCAATATTCTTGACTGGGAAATCCCATGGACAGAAGAGCCTGGTAGGCTACAGTCCATGGGGTTGCAAAGAGTCGGACATAACTTAGCGACTAAACAACCACCACCTCAGCTCTGCTAGTGATACCTGAGATCCTGTCCTCTACCACCAGCCACCATATACTGGCCTCCCCCCATTCCTTGAACAGAGACTGATACAGACAAATACTGATACTATTTTACCATCCCTGTGCCCCTAACTCAATACTCACACAGGCCCTGTTACTGGAGAAGAGGATTTGGCTTTGAGATGACTGGGTGGTGGATGAAGAAATCTGAGGGAGATGAATGGAAGAAGGCAGGAGTAGGGGTCCTTGGGAAGTCTCCTCTTAGGGGCTTTTCCTCAGGGCAGCTGCTGCCCAGAAAGCCTCAACCAGGTCAGCTATGGGTCAGGAATGAGCCACACCCCACCAATCTTCTCAGCACTCCTACTGAGTAGATCTCCTACCCCATCCCCATCAGACTCCCAGACAAGTCCAGGATAGCCACAGAGGACTGTGTTCAGTCTGGGAAAAGTAGAAAAAGTCTCTCCCGTTTTCCCACCATGATGAAGAATCTAGTGGGCACGGCATGGGTATTAGCAACACAGATTAATCTGGAAGTCATTCTGAAGAAAATATAGCTCCCCAAAGACAGCTAAACCACTAGCAAGGGGCCAGGAGTTACACTGTCCCCAAACTGGGACCCATTTAGTCTTGGCCATGGCTCCCAGATAGAGACCTGCCCTCCCAACTAATCTCCCAGAGGCAGAAGTCAGGTTCCTTTCAGCCCAAGGAGTCTCAGGGAATATTTAGAAAAGCGATTTTCTCTCAAGTATCTGTCTGCCTGCTAGAAAAAGACTACTTCCAACTCTCAAAGGGTTTGCCCTGTTCACCCTCAGAATGACAGGTGGATACACAAAATTTCTATTATGTTCAGAGTCCAGGCCGAAGATGGTCCCTAGAATCCTCTCTTGGGATGACCCAGGAGTGCCCCCTGCTGCCAGGCTTGTCTGAAGGCAGTTTGGGGTGGAAGAAGGAAGGCGTGTTAAAGTCCATTCTAGCTGCTCCAGCAGAAGGGGCCATGCTTTATGCTGCCGTCTCCACACACCACCTGAATCAGAGCTGGATCTCCCCAGGAGTCACTGAGGATGGGAACAGCCAGAGAAGAGCTATCTGGGAGAAGGACAACACACCGGGGCCCTGCAGCCTGGCCTCCGGCACATGCCCAGAGCTCAGAGGAGGGCTGTCCACTCTGCAGGGGTCCCTGGCTTCAGGAGAGGAGTCAGGTTCCACGTAGCAAAGTCAGCCACCTCTGTGCCCCAGAGAGAAGAGGCTGTCCCACATTCGGTGAATCGCCTCAGTGAGAGTGCAGTGGGAGATCGACACAGGAGAGACCCCACTTCTCCCCAGAAATTCCCTCAGATGCCAGTGAGACATGACCAAATTTATCACTGACAATACAGATAAGAATGCTGCTGTTGCTGCTAAGTCACGTCAGTCGTGTCCGACTCTGTGCAATCCCATAGACAGCAGCCTACAGATAAGAATAGTTGTTTCCAAAAAGACCTTCGGCTCCACGTCTGTAAGTTCAGGAAAAACTAGAAGATTCTTCAGGTCTCTTTAGCTCCAACATTCTGTGAGCCTATAGGATTCCACAGCCCACCTCACTCCTAGTGGCTGCCTTTTGTCCTGACCACCCACTACTCCCCACCCCTAGTTCTTTCTTTAACCTAATTTAAATCTATCTTGCTGCATGCTAAACAGGGGCAGCTAGGAGGGAGGGTCTTCTTCCAACACTTCCTGTTTTCAATATCAGAGACAGAGAGGGAAGCCAGAGGGGGGCAGTGTGTGTATGTGGGTGGGGGGAGACAGGACACAGAGAAACCCAGAGAAGAAGAAGGAGCAAAATAAGGGGTGGAGAGATGACCAGCTAAGACCCAAGTAAATATCTGAGAGAAACCTTCTGACTGGCTGGAGAGGTAGAGAACAAACCTCAGAACTGCCTCTAGTCACTTTCCCTCTAAATGGTTCGCAGGTACACCTCTGCACTCTCACTCAATGTAGGTGCGAGCGTGCATGCACATGTACATCCTGTGCTGTGCTTAGTTGCTCAGTCGTGTTCAACTCTTTGCTTCCCCATGGACTGTAGCCCGCCAGGTTCCTCTGTCCATGGGGATTCTCCAGGCAAGAATACTGGAGTGGGTTGCCATGCCCTCTTCCAAGGGATCTGCCCAATCCAGGGATCAAACCCAGGTCTCCCAAATTTCAGGCAGATTCATGGGTGCTTAGACTGTGGGAAAGACCTAGCTGGATGTGGGGCTGGAGGGGGAAGCAGTTCTTTCCTGGCCACAGAGTTCTGCCTCCACCTGCATAATCATGTTCCCTTTCACAGCCCACCTCCCAGCCTCCAAGCCTTCCAGCACTAGGTCTTTGTGATTTCAAAACAGCTCCCTGCCTGAGTGCCACCTCCAGGAAGTGCTGAGCTGGTCAAATGAGGGGATGCAAGGAAGGAGAGCAATCCTATTCCCTCCAGAGCACGACCTCCATCAAATACCCTCCTTTTACCTCCCCTCCCCTCCACCTCTTTCATCACTGCCACCGACAGCTGCAGGAACAGTCCTCCTCACCCAGAGCAGTGGACTGCAAGGAACAGCCTACTTCCCAGGGATGGGACGGGATAGGTCTGGGGCGGCAACATTCCCAGCAATGCCAATACCCTCTGCCTCCCTTCTCCCGTAAGTAAAGAAACAAAAGGGAAAGCCCTCCCAGTCAGTCCTTACAGCCACTTTGCAGTCACCCCAGCTCCCTGAAATCCCTGCCCAAGCTCTCCACAATTCTGCCCTCCCAAGAGAGCCTATATTTATCAGACCTTTGAAAGTCACTCCAGGATATCTCACCCTGAAAGACAGATCTGCTCTTAGGACGCAGGGAGACAGTGATGAATTTGCCCACACACTAGCAACCTACTTCCATTAACTCTTGTGTCCAAATAATTTCTTTAAATCACCAAAGATGAGGCTGGGGGAGGGAAAGGCAAGTCTGACAGCAATCTTCAGTGGGGATTCCTCCTCCAAACCTGGCCAGAGCCAGGCAGGAGAAAAACCCAGCACATCCATACTCTGGAGACTTCTGGAGCAAAGTGAAGGAAATGAGACCCCACACCGGCATCCCACAGCGCCTCCTGTGACTTCAGTTATCTTCAAGTCATTCCACTCCCTTGGATTCTTGGAAAAACAACACATACGTGGGACTATGCACCCCTTCCTCGGGGCTTTCAGAGCTCTGGCTGTTCCTGGACAGGGTGGGGGTGCTTCTCAGAGCATCCTGACCCCTTAGACAGACAAGAGAGCACCATCCCCCGTGTGATCAGCATCTGGGGGACCCAGAAGGGCAGAGCACAAGAAGGATAACAGATAAGACAGAAAACAGATAAGCTCTGTACTGCAGTTCCCAGTTTACCCATTTCTTCTCACATTACCCTATTTAATGCCCTCATTGTACAGTTGAGGAAGCAGAGACTCAGAGGAGTTGACTTGCCCAAAGCTACCAGCTAGAAAAGGGATGGATCTGAGTCCAGCACTGGTCTTCTCCTCTTCAGGGAGATTACGTCCTGGTAGTTTAGGAGACCAGGAAAAAGGTAACATTTCAGGTGCTAAGTACGTCCACCTATCCTTGGCTCTGGAACACAGTATTATCAGCTCAAAACTACAGTTCTAGCCCCTGCCCTGCTTACACTGCCTGCCTCTAAGCCAGTCTCCAGCTGGATGTTTGAACACCTTGGGGGTGGGCCAGGTGGGGCCCAGAAGGCAGAAGGGACAGAGAAGGGAAATGCTGGCATTTCTCCAGGGCCCAGGAGCGGCAGAGAGAATGAGAAGTGGACAGATGGGCCTAAATGGGCCACGTGGGAAGCCTGGGCTACAGGAAAAATGTGGGCACAATGTGGCCTGGCTAAAACATGGTTGTGCCCAATTGGCAACCTGAGCAGTTTTCCCTTCCTCCATTCTCCCAACACCCCTCCAAATTGCCTGCTTCAGATGTGATTCTTTCCAAATGGGCTCCCCTCCCCCACAAAGGGCTGGCATGTGGAGGGAGGTTGTGGACTGATTACTGACATTGTAGCCTCCTTCCAGCAGCAGCAGGCTGGGGAGCTGGCGGCCCAGACCACAACAGGAGCAGCTTGTGATGGTCTGTTCCAGCAGATTGGACAGGATTCCCCATGGCTCAGACCGGAGGCTGAGGGGCCAGGATAGAAAACGCAGGAAAGAGGAGGCCCCCAAAGTCTTGGCCAATGGGCTGGCTTTTTGGTGGCTTCAAATATATAGGCTTTCCTTGCCTGGGAAAAGTCAGAATTATCTAGCCCTGTGATCCTGACTGGCTGCAGAGGCTGAGTGTTGGGATCCCCCTTAAAGGTGCTCAACCTGTCCCAGGCCTTGGAGTTCCCAGAAATGAAGGAAGAGCAAGTAGGAACCAGTAGCTGGCACTTGTTGTCTCCCTCCATGCCTCTTAATAGTAGAAACTCAACTCTTCTTTCAAGTATCTCATTGAAGGGAGTAATGGGGAGGAGAACAACTTTCCCTTCCAGGGTCTTGTGGAACTGCCAGTAGTTTGAGTTATCTAGCGAGAACAAATGCATCAAGAGATGTTAAGAGGAGCAAGATATAAATATTGAAATTCTGAGACTGGATTCAAGGCATGACCTCTTCTCTAAGAATATTATCTATTACCCTTAAATGTGTGCATGCATGGTCAATCGCTCAGTTGCATGAGGGCCCCTGATACAGCAATATGTTCCCAAAGAAGCTCATTGTCTTCTAATGTAGGAGAGAAGGCTGGAATAGGAGTGTGGTGGTGGGTGGGGGGGAGGTATCTTCTTATTTCAGCTGAAGTGACCAAGGGGCCTAATTTGGCATCTCTACCAAAATGGAGGTGGGAAGACAAGTTACCGTGAATAAGATGGGCCTCCTACACTAACATGAATCATTCTTAGGACACCTCTGAGCCTATCTAGGCCCTGATCTTTGTCTAGATGCTTCTCTCTAGCTAAGGCTGAGAAGCCGATGCAGACACTCACAACCTCACTCTTCACAGCACAGCCATTAAGGAGCCTGATTAGCAGAGCCCCATGCTGGGCTGCTAATGGGTTGGGGATATTAAGCATAAATGGTTTCCCAGTCCTGGGCTGAGCAGAGCCCAGGAAGAAACAAATATTTTAATCTCAAAGAACCAGAAACCTAGGAGGGGTGGGTTTCCTCAGCTTGCTGCTGCTGCTTAGTCGCTTCAGTCGTGTCCGACTCTGTGCGACCCATAGACAGCAGCCCACCAGGCTCCCCCGTCCCTGGGATTCTCCAGGCAAGAACACTGGATTGGGTTCCCATTTCCTTCTCCAATGCATAAAAGTGAAAAGTGAAAGTGAAGTCGCTCAGTCGTGTCCGACTCTTAGCGACCCCATGGACTGCAGCCTACCAGGCTCCTCCATCCATGGGATTTTCCAGGCAAGAGTATTGGAGTGGAGTGCCATTGCCTTCTCAGCTTACTCTGCATCTATTGTTCTCCCATCCTCTACCACAACAGTTTCTGCAACTCTCAGATCTGGGGATTCCCTGGCTGAGGAGGCCTTACTTATCCTCACTTCCATGAATGGGGTGAGGGATGGTGGGAATAGATCTGCACTCACCCAGACAAATGAGAGTAGAAGAGATTGCCGAAGATTCACAGGGAGGGTGATTCCTGGGGCTGCCTTGGCCAATAACCCTGGTAATCAGGAAATCCTTGACATTTAACTTATTTTATCTAAATAATTTTTTATTTATTTGGCTGCACCAGGTCTTAGCTGTGGCATGCAGGATCTTTGATCTTCATCGTGGCATCTTCGGTTGCAGGTGCAAACTCTTAGTTGCACCATGTGGGATCTAGTTCCCTTATCAAGGATAGAATGTTGTCCCCTGCATTGGGAACACAGAGTCTTAGCCACTGGACCACCAGGGCAGTCCCCCTTGACATCTAATTTACATTAGTCTTGGGATAACTCAAGGCCCATTTCCCAGTAGCTGGGGAATTGGGGGAAAGGACTAAAATGGAAGGTCATGGATGGGACACCTTTAGATCCAAATCAGAACCACTGCTTCAGGCCAGCGGTTCTCCCAATGTGATTGGGACCAGCAGCACCTGGGACCTTGCTATGAATGAAAATTCTTAGGCCCTAACCCAGACCTACTGTACTGGTAAATTCTGGGTGTGACAACAGCAATCTTATTTTAACAAACCTTCCAGGTAGCTCGGAGAAGGCAATGGCACCCCACTCCAGTACTCTTGCCTGGAAAATCCCATGGACAGAGGAGCCTCGTAGGCTGCAGTCCATGAGGTCGCTAAGAGTCGGACACGACTGAGCGACTTCACTTTCACTTTTCACTTTCATGCATTGGAGAAGGAAATGGCAACCCACTCCAGTATTCTTGCCTGGAGAATCCCAGGGACGGGGGAGCCTGGTGGGCTGCCAACTATGGGGTCGTACAGAGTCAGACACGACTGAAGCGACTTAGCAGCAGCAGCCAGGTAGCTCTAATGCTTGCTTTAAGTTCATGAGCCACTGCTCTCGGCTCTACCTCTCAGACTGAAGGGGAATGTCAAAAGAAGGGAGAATTAGGGAGGATGCAATAAGCAACCTCATCCAAAGGAAAAAAAAAATAGGAACTTTCCCAACATTGACTTCCAAAGCTAGGCCTCAGAGGAGTCCTCTGATCTTCTCGGACTGCAAATGTCAGAGCAGTGTCTAAGTGGCCCTGCAGAGAAGAGTCTGGGGAAAATAATCAACTCTGACCTTTCGCATTTTGCCCAGAACAGGAAAGGATAATGGAACAACCCTTTCAGGTAATTTATCTCTTGCTCAGTTTTTCTGAGCAACCTTTCCCCTGGGCCCCCCTGAGATTCACATCCCTCCTCTCCATCTCCCTAGCCCTCTGGTTACCTGCTGCATCTCATGTTATTTCCCCTCATACACTGAACAAGAACTAATTCAAACTGTTTCTTAAGCAGACCACCAGTGAGTGAGTCCCTACTTCATAGCGAGTAGGAGAGTGAAGCCCATCATAACCTAAAACTATAATCTATAATGGGGCAGGTTTTCTTTATACCTGTCCCTCTCCCACAGCCCAGGCCACAACAGTTCACAACGTTGCCATAAAAGAAAAGAGTGGTTTTCCTCTTTTCCTGACCTTTTATACTGGACCTGAATGGCCACACTTGTAAGGAAAAAAAAAGACAAAATCTCGGTTCCTAACCAAGCTGTAAGTTTCCTGAGGGCCAATACTGATCTATAGCTTCTTCTTTTATATCCACCATACTAAATGTCTAACACACTAGCTGCCTAATGAATATTTGATCAATTGAACTGAAGAGAGTGCCCAGGAACAAGAAACTAACTAGTCTGTTTCCAAGCTGGAACTACACCAGTGATCAAGAAATGAGTTCTCCCTGAAAGGATTAGGAAAGAAACCCCATCCTGTCACCTTTGATGCCAGGCACAGCCATCTTCATTCATTTATTCAACAGGAATAATGTTCATAGCACGCCTGCTATATGTGGAATGTAGATCCTAAGGCCTAGTGGGGGAAAAAAACATGCATTTCAGGTGGCATTAACTGTTTTGAAAAAAAACAACAACAACAAGGTAGGTAAGAGGGCTACAGATGGTGGGAACAGAGCTCAAGAAGAGCCATTCTGAGGAGCTAGCATTTACGCAAACACCTGAAGGAAGAGGAGCTAGACATGCAGCTATGTGAGAGGCGAGCATTCCAGGCAGAGGGAAGAGCAATGCAAAAGCCCTGCACTGGGGGCATTCTGCAAGGAACACAGCCTGGGGTGGAGTAAACAATGGGAGAGAGATAGGAGATGAGGCAAGAGAGAGAATGGTGCACAAATTACATAAGACCCCGTAGATTATAAGGATTGTAGATTTCATGCCTAGTGAGAGAGAAGTGATTAGCAAGTTCTGCACAGAGTGAAATGTTCTGATTTTAATGGACTACTCCAGCTTCTGTGTTGAGAATACCCTGTAGGAGGTAGAGCAGAAGCAAGAAAACCACTCAAGAACTATGACAGAGCTCACTCATGTCCCCCACAAATTCAGTCTCTCCTGTCACATTTTAGCTGGGCACAGGCTACTCAGAAAAAGAACTACATTTCCCAAGCTCCCTTGCAGTGAAATGTGGTCTTGTGACAAAATGCTGGTTGATGGGATGTGAGTAGAGGGATATATGCAACTTTCAGGTCATGTTCTTACAGGAAGGGGTCTGCTATCTACTTCTTCCTTCTCCCCTTTCCATCAGTTGGAATCTCACAAACATGACAGTGGCAGCTGGAGCATCTATCTTAGGCAACAGGATGGAAGTTATATGTTGAAGAACTGACAATATTTTCCAAGGAATTAGATAAGGAGACATGAAAGAAAGAGAAAATCCAGGAATGACTCCAAAGTTTGGAAACTGATAGAACCCGAGTTGCATTTATTGCCATGGAGAAGACTGGGGTACCAGTGAGTCTGAGTGGACTATGAGTGACATTCACATGGAGATGTCAAGTAGCAGCTGGGTATGAGTATAATGTTCAGGGGGAGACGCAGGGCCTGAAGATAGCTAGATTTAAGGGACTAGATCTGACAGATAGAGTGCCTGATGAATATGGACGGAGGTTCATGACACTGTACAGGAGACAGGGATCAAGACCATCCCCATGGAAAAGAAATGCAAAAAAGCAAAATGGCTGCCTGGGGAGGCCTTACAAATAGCTGTGAAGAGAAGAAAAGCGAAAAGCAAAGGAGAAAAGGAAAGATATAAGCATTTGAATGCAGAGTTCCAAAGAATAGCAAGGAGAGATAAGAAAGCCTTCCTCAGCGATCAATGCAAAGAAATAGAGGAAAACAACAGAATGGGAAAGACTAGAGATTTCTTCAAGAAAATTAGAGATACCAAAGGAAGATTTCATGCAAAGATGGGCTCATAAAGGACAGAAATGGTATCGACCTAACAGTAGCAGAAGATATTAAGAGGTGGCAAGAATACACAGAAGAACTGTACAAAAAAAAGCTTCACGACACAGATAATCACAATGGTGTGATCACTGACCTAGAGCCAGACATCCTGGAATGTGAAGTCAAGTGGGCCTTAGAAAGCATCACTACAAACAAAGCTAGTGGAGGTGATGGAACTCCAGTTGAGCTATTTCAAATCCTGAAAGATGATGCTATGAAAGTGCT
This sequence comes from Bos javanicus, assembly GCF_032452875.1. Lineage (NCBI taxonomy): Eukaryota > Metazoa > Chordata > Mammalia > Artiodactyla > Bovidae > Bos > Bos javanicus. Next base: position 49,499,148 of record NC_083874.1, on the reverse strand, counting down.
GCATTCAATATGCCAGCAAATTTGGAAAACTCAGCAGTGGCCACAGGACTGGAAAAGGTCAGTTTTCATTCTAATCCCAAAGAAAGGCAATGCCAAAGAATGCTCAAACTACCGCACAACTGCACTCATCTCACATGCTAGTAAAGTAATGCTCAAAATTCTCCAAGCCAGGCTTCAGCATACATCAACCATGAACTTCCAGATGTTCAAGCTGGTTTTAGAAAAGGCAGAGGAACCAGAGATCAAATTGCCAACATCCGCTGGATCATGGAAAAAGCAAGAGAGTTCCAGAAAAACATCTATTTCTGCTTCATTGACTATGCCAAAGCCTTTGACTGTGTGGATCACAATAAACTGTGGAAAATTCTGAAAGAGATGGAAATACCAGACCACCTGACCTACCTCTTGAGAAATCTATATGCAGGTCAGGAAGCAACAGTTAGAACTGGACATGGAACAACAGACTGGTTCCAAATAGGAAAAGGAGTACGTCAAGGCTGTATATTGTCACCCTGCTTATTTAACTTATATACAGAGTACATTATGAGAAACGCTGGGCTGGAAGAAGCACAAGCTGGAATCAAGATTGCCGGGAGAAATATCAATAACCTCAGATATGCAGATGACACCACCCTTATGGCAGAAAGTGAAGAGGAACTAAAGAGCCTTTTGATGAAAGTGAAAGAGGAGAGTGAAAAAGTTGGCTTAAAGCTCAAGATTCAGAAAATGAAGATCATGGCATCTGGTCCCATCACTTCATGGGAAATAGATGGGGAAACAGTGGAAACAGTATCAGACTTTATTTTTGGGGGCTCCAAAATCACTGCAGATGGTGACTGCAGCCGTGAAATTAAAAGACGCTTACTCCTTGGAAGGAAAGTTATGACCAACCTAGATAGCATATTCAAAAGCAGAGATATTACTTTGCCAACAAAGGTCCGTCTAGTCAAGGCTATGGTTTTTCCAGTGGTCATGTATGGATGTGAGAGTTGGACTGTGAAGAAAGCTGAGTGCCGAAGAATTGATGCTTTTGAACTGTGGTGTTGGAGAAGACTCTTGAGCGTCTCTTGGACTGCAAGGAGATTCAACCAGTGCATTCTAAAGGAGATCAGCCCTGGGATTTCTTTAGAAGGACTGATGCTAAAGCTGAAATTCCAATACTTTGGCCACCTGATGCAAAGAGTTGACTCATTGGAAAAGACTCTGATGCTGGGAAGGATTGGGGGCAGGAGGAGAAGGGGACGACAGAGGATGAGATGGCTGGATGGCATCACCGACTCGATGGACAAGAGTTTGGGCAAACTCCCGAAGTTGGTGATGGACAGGGAGGCCTGGCGTGCTGCAATTCATGGGGTCGCAAAGAGTCGGACACGAGTGAGCGAGGGAACTGAACTGAACTGAACTAAACACATAGGTGATTTTAACATTCTGAGATAGATGGGATTATCTAGGGAGGGTGGAGAAAGAAGAACAAAGCTATGATGACAGTCCTAGGGCAATAGAGGTAGGGGAAATGAGGAGACAGCACTGGACACTGAGGAGGTAGGAGAAGAAGTGAGAGAGGAGCATCTGGGAAGCCCAATGAAGAGGATGTCTTAGAAAGAAAAGAGTGAACATACATGTCAAATGCTGCTGCAAGATGAGTAAGAGGAGGACTAAGGAATCCCGCTGAAATGAGAAGCCACCAGTGACACTGACAACAAGAGAATTTTCAGTGGGGCATTGACGACTCAAGACAATGAGGAGAGAGGAAGTGGAGACAATTCTGAATTCCCAGCAGGTAGAAATCATTCTAGCAGCCTAAATTCCACCCTTCCCATCACAGTCCCAAGCATTCTGAAGGACAGGAGGGCACCCAGCAACTGAATCTTACCCAGCTCCCCTTATCCACGTGTCAGAATGACCCTGCTATCTCTCCTCTCCTAGCTTCTCTCTTCCCAGGCATCCCTGCAACTCTTCTGCCCTGCTGGCTCCCAAGGCGGCTCTCAAGGACTACCTGGGCAGGCTCGGCAGCCAGGCCTGACACTCCCGGATCATAATTAGTGCTGCTGCTAATGATTTTGGCCCCTATGGAACAGCGACCTGGGAAATTCTGATACTTCCAATTTTCCCCCTCAGTGCTTTTCCGGATACAATTTCCCAGCCAGTGTCTGTGCTTCAGCCCTGGGCCCTGGCTGCCTCCTCACCAGGGAAAATGAAAGCAGTGTCTCAGATGCCATTCCAGAGGGCCTAATCATTTAGCTGGGGTCATTTCCTGGCCATTGTCACAGCATTATCATATTAACACAGGCACACCTTTGGGGGAGGCAGGGAGGTTCCTGTGAGGAAAGGGTGAGGGCACCAGGCCCTTTCACAAGGCCCATAAGGAGCACTGCTAGTGGTGTGATGAGAACACTGGCAGCCAGAGAGAAAAGCGCCCACCCAGAAGAACTCTGGAGTTTCCAGCAGAGATGCAGCTCATCCACCCACTCTTCCCCAATGAGGATTCTCTCTGGGGCTCCTCTCTTGGCAGTCAGAGCCTTGCACACTGTCCTGTGGCATCTTGAGGCTAGGCCTAGTCAAAACTCAAACCCAGCTCTCCTCTGCCCCCGCAGCTTCAAGCGTTGGCCTCTTGACCTGGAAAGTGCTCAGTTCAGAGTACTGCCCTGACCTCCCAGGTCTGAGGACTTTACTTCATTGCCCTGATGGGCCTCCAGCTCTCTAGGGCAAGGGCCACAGTAGGCCCAGTGCCTTAGGGTCTTGGAGGAGAGGTCAGAGGGTTGCCTTGGGTTAAGAGCATTGGGACTGACTGGACCTTGGCTTCTGCCACAGGGGATAAAAACAGAAACCAGCACCTACAAAGCACTTGCAAAATGGGAGACCAATTTAAAACCCTTTTTTTTTTTTAAATGTAAAATAGACATAACATAAAATTTTACCATTTTAACCATTTTTAAACATACAGTTCTGTCACATAAAGTACATTCACACTGTTGTGCAACCATCACTACCATCACTCACCAGAGCACTTTCATCTTACCCAACTCAGACTCTGTATCCATCAAACACTAACTCCCTGAGCGTAGGGTGTTGCATATTTATCTATTATAATCCTTATTGTGAGGTAGGAATTTTCTCCACTTCTTACCAATAAGGATATAATAATAGGAAACAGTGAGAAGACAGTGTTGCCCTGCTCAGGGGCAGACAGGCAGGAAGAGGGTTTGAATCCCCATCTGCCCAGCTCCAGGGCTTACCAGTGACTCAGTGGTAAAGGATCTGCCGGCCAGTTCTGGAGATGTGGGTTCAATCTCTGAGTCAGTAAGATCCCCCGGAGAAGGAAATGGCAACCCACTCTAGTATTCTTGCCTGGGAAATCCCATAGACAGAGGAGCCTGGCGGGCCACAGTCCGTGGGGTCACAAAGAGTCAGACACACATAAGCGACTGAGCAGTGGTGCTTTGTAGTTCCTTCTTCTGACCAGTCTAGGGTCTAGGGCCTTTATGGGAATGTATCACTAAGAGACATCACTGATGACTAGTCACTTCACACATGACGTTGTACACTCAACTGTAACACAATGGAAGGGCTTCTAGCCAGCATGGTTTGTATTTCCCAAAGCAAGGCCAGCCATTATTAATGTCTTTTGACCACCTCACAGGACCCAGCAGGAAAGGGTTCCTCAGACATCCTTCTTTAACTTGGTTCAGTTCAATTCAGCCACTCAGTCACGTCCAACTCTTTGCGAACCCATGAACTGCAGCACGCCAGGCTTCCCTGTCCATCACCAACTTCCGGAATTCACCCAAACTCTTGCCCATCGAGTCGGTGATGACATCCAGCCATCTCATCCTCTGTCATCCCCTTCTCCTCCTGCCCCCAATCCCTCTCAGCATCAGAGTCTTTTCCAATGAGTCAACTCTTCACATGAGCTGGCCAAAGTACTGGAGTTTCAGCTTTAGCATCAGTTCTTCCAATGAACACCCAGGACTGATCTCCTTTAGAATGGACTGGTTGGATCTTCTTGCAGTCCAAAGGACGCTCAAGAGTCTTCTCCAACACCACAGTTCAAAAGCATCAATTCTTCGGCACTCAGCTTTCTTCACAGTCCAACTCTCACATCCATACATGACCACTGGAAAAACCATAGCCTTGACTAGACGGGCCTTTGTTGGCAAAGTAACATCTCTGCTTTTGAATATGCTGTCTTGGTTGGTCATAACTTTCCTTCTAAGGAGTAAGCGTCTTTTAATTTCATGGCTGCAGTCACCATCTGCAGTGATTTTGGGGCCCCCCAAAATAAAGTCTGACACTGTTTCCATTGTTTCCCCATCTATTTCCCATGAAGTGATGGGACCAGATGCCATGATCTTAGTTTAACCTGGTACCACTCTCCAAACTTGACTGTGTTCACTTCCAGGGTGCTGGGCCTTGACACTGCTCAGGGATTCCCCCGTTGCAGTGTGGAAAAATGAAAGGAGTCAAGGTGTGCAGTCAGATGAACTTGGGTTCAGATTCTGACTCTGCTACTCTGTAACCCTGTGAGTCCAACTCACAGGAAAAGAGATCCCCTTAAGTTAACTCAAGTATAGAGGTTTGGGCCTCTCAGGACCTCCAAGGGCAGTCACTGGAGCTGGGAAGGAATTTAAATTCAAGGCTCCTCAGCAACTGGAAGTCATGGCTCTGTCGTGTCAGGCTCCATTGGCCCCTAATGTGATTCAGCTCCACTGGGCAAATATGCTTCTCTTGCAGGCTCTGATTACTGCTGAAAACTCTTTACTTTAGGTTGAGGTTTCCTAACCTAAAGTAAAGGGATAGATAGATAGAGGGAATCAAATTGGCTCAAATCATCTTTTCTCCACGGGGCCATAAATTAGAGGTGACTGGCTAGCCCATGAACGGACTGACCTTGGGTCAGAATCTCCCTCTGGTTCAATTACCTAAGAGCGGAGGAAGATGGAGGTGGGTAAATGGTAGTTTAAGAAGTTGGGGTGAGAGGTGTCATGTGGTATATAACATTGCCTGCAGCCAAGTTTTTACCAGTACAGAGTCACAAAGGGGGATGTGGAGTGGGTAGATAAACAGACCTAATATATATATTCTAACTGTGTTACTTATACAAGTTATTTTACCTCTCTGGCCCTCAGTTTTTTCTCATCTAAACAAATGGGGAAAATTACTACTTCACAGGATTGTTGTAAAGATTAAATAAAAGGGGGCTTCCCTGGTGGCTCAGTGGTAAAGAATTTGCCTGCCAGTGCAGGAGACATGGGATTGATCCTTGGTCCAGGAAGATCCCACATGCCTCTAGGCCCGAGTGCCACAACTATTCAGCCTATGCTCTAGAGCCCGGGAGCTGCAACTACTGAAGCCTGAGCTCCCTAGAGCCTGTGGTCCTCAAAAAGAGAAGCCACCACGATGAGAAGCCTGCATACTGCAACTAGAGAATAGCCCCCACTCGCTGCAACTAGAGAAAAGCCTGTGCAGCAATGAAGGCCCAGCACAGCCAAAAATAAATAAATGATTAAAAAAAAAAAAAAAAAAGACTAATTGAGAGAACAACAGTCTGGTAGTTGCTTACTAACAGAGTAGGTGCTTAATAAACATTGTTTTCCTTCCCTCCTGTAGGAAGGTCCACTTCCAGTGCTATACTGAGCTCAGCTAAAAAAAAAACCCAAAAAAACCAAGATGGGGCTCTGTCCTCCATAGTAGATTGAAGTCTCCCTGGACAAACATCATGACTCATCCTCTTTTTGTTTCCCTCTTGGCACCTCCACTTGATATATTTTATTCCCTTTTGCTGAAATGAGCCTCCTAGCCAAGCACCTAGTGGGAGAGAGAGATGCGTCCTCCTTTATATTCCTGAAGGGCCAGAATTGCTAGCTAACCCTCTCCACAAGAGCCGCTGGCAGCATGAGTGATAGGGAGCAAAGAGGGCTTCTATGTCAAAAGGAAGATTAATGTGCTCCCACACTTAGGAGGATGCTTTGATGGAAAGCCTCACACAAGGTAGCATTTTTTTTCAAAATGGTATGAGACAATAAAAATAAAAATAGGTCTTCCCCCAACTCAGGGGCCTGGGGCAGATGACTTATTTTTCAGTGGTTAATCTATGCTCACAGGAATTGTCCTAGGTCTCATTTCATCACTGACTCAGTAAATATTTATAAAATATCTGCTCTCCTGAAACTTACAGTCTCATCAAGGAAGGAATTTACAGTCTAACCAAACAATCCCACTAATGAATATTTAAGTACAAATCATGATGAGCGTTATTAAAGAAAGAACATGTTTAAGGAGAGTATATAATGAAGAACTTGACATAGATTAGGCAGTCAGATCGAATTAAAATTTTTGACCTTCATCCTGAGAGCAACGGGAGGTCATTAAAGGGTTTAAGCAGAGTTTTGGCAGGATCAAATACAGGTTTTGAAAAGATCACTTAGCTACAACGAAGAGAATAGATTGAAGGGGGACTGTTGTGGTAATTCCAAGCAAGAGATAATGGTGCCTCTAACTTCCGTAGTGGTGGTGGTGGTGGTAGTGATAGAGATTAGTTGTGGACTAAAAAGATATTTAGGAGGTAAAATTACAGGACTCGGTGATTGAGTGGATATGGAGGAGGGAGAGTGTGGAGAGAGTGTGAGAACAAGGATTCCAGCTTGGATAACATGATGGAAGAAAACAAGGGAGGAAAAGACCACAAGCAAAGTCTGAGGTTGCCCTTCAGGAGCCTTCAAGACATCCAACTGTCAATGTTAAGTTGACAGCTAGATACATGGGTCTCCAGCTCCAGGAAGGAGTCAGGGATAGGGATAACAAATGTGTGGGTCATTTGTTCAAAGGCAGTAGATAAGTTTGCCTAAGGAGACAGCAGAGAGTGAGAAGAAAAGAGACTTTGAGTCAAATCCTGAGGAACTTGGCCACGTCATTTAGGGTAGTAGTTTTCCTCCACTGGGAGGTTCCCAAGACTCTAAAAGTCCTTAAGGTCAAAACTATTTTGATAACAAAATTAAGACATTATTTTCATTTTTCACCGTGCTGACATTTGCACTGATGGTGCAAATGCAATAGTGGGTAAAATAGCTTATATCTTGCAGTGGCACTAAACTGTACAAGCAGTTCTTGTATTCTTCATTGCAGTAAAAAAAAAAAAAAAAAAATTCACTTTAACTTAGGACTGAACTTGATATAACTGTAAACACTATTAATTTTTACTAAATCTCAACCTTTGAGTATATCTTTTTAATATTCTGTCTGAGGAAATAGGAAGCACACATAAAGCACTTCTGCTGTATCTCAAGTATAATGGTTGTCTCTAGGAAAAGCATTTTGCAATTTTTTGAGTTTCAAGCTGAATTACCCTCTTTCATGGAATATCATTTTTACTTGTTAGAATAACTATAGAAGACAAACTAAGATTATTCAGATTTGAGTGTTTGGCAGACAGTTTCCCAAAAATGAACAAAGTTAGCCTGTCACTTCAAGGAAAACAACTGACAGCTTTTGCGGCCAATGATAAAATTCAAGCTTTCAAGTGAAAATTAGAATTTTGAGACACTTGTATCTGCCACCATGAACTTGATGGCTACCCAATGCTTAAAGACTTCCCTGATGAGATTGATGGTGATACAATGAATGTGATTTTTAAAATATTGTAAATGAAATGTATCAACATTTGAAAGATATATACAATTCAGAGGATCTATATTTTCCAAATGACCAATGTATGACATTACAAAATTTATTCAAAGTACAAGTTAAACAAATGGATTTTAATGTAATGGAGTAGAAAATGATAGTTTCAGATTCCACATTGCAAGTGATCTTTAAGAAATGACCATGTGTAGAGTTTTGGTGTAATATCAAAGAAAAATATCCACAATTATTGGAAATCTAAAATACTCCTACCTTTTCCAATTCTCTGAGGCCAGATTTTTTTCATATACTTCAACCAAAACAAAATATTGATACTGAATACAGAAGCAGAACTGAGAATCCAGATGTCTTCTAATGTTAACCAAAATATAATATTTAAGTTAACATATAACGGTTTATTATTGTTATCTTAAGATGGGTTAATAAATATTATTTTCTCAGTTTTAATTTTTGGTACAGTAAATACTGATATGGATAACCCACAAACAAAAGCTCTGGGAGGCCTTCAATAATTTTTAAGAGTACAAAGAAATCCTGAGAGCAAAAAAATTTGGGAACTGCTGATTTATAAACTGAAATCCCTTCATTCTGAGAAGTCATTCTATACATCTCCATCAATAAACAGCTGAGAATAAGGGTATCTCTCCCAATTTGCAAATATCACTAAGGAAGAAGAAATATTACAACTCACAAACACTCACAAAGTTTTGGAGCTGCAAAGATGGATCCCAGAAGCTTCCAAAAGGGTCTAGGGAAAGCCCCCTATCAGAAAGACCTCACCCTGTCCTTCTCTCTTTCCATAAAAGGTAATGACTCCAGTAAGTCAGTTAACCCCAGTTCTTACTTCATCAGTGCCATCACCTCTTCTCATCAGCACATCCTACTGTTGATTTTTCAATCTGCTGCTGGTTGAGGCAGTGCTAGAGGAAGCAAACATGAAGGGGCAGATAGGGTCAGCCGTATTTCTGAAATGCCAGCACATTCAATTTGTCTGGTATTTTGCGTGAATTTCCTCTTGAGTTCAGAGGCTCCTAACTCAGCAGAATTAAAATGGAATGAAGTAATTAGAGCAGCAGGCTGCGAGGATGTTCTGGGCCTAGCATGAAAATGTGGGGCAGGGGGAAAGGAAGAAGAGAAGAGAGACTTAAAGAGAGGTCTAGAAAGAGACCCATCCCAAGGGCCAACTCCTTAGGAAAGCCTTCCCTCACCTTCCTAATCCCTTGGTCAGTAGCTCTCTCCTCAGCTCTGCTTCCTATGAATCTATCCTGGCTGGCCCCTCACAATCAGACTCCACCCTCCATTTCTAGTCCCCTTTTCAGAAACTCCCACCAACTATATCTTCCTTCTACTCCTACTAAACTTATCATGCTCCTCCTATATCACAGTTCTCTGTGCCTTTGGACATGCAATTACTACACTCTACTGAAATAATTGCTTATATGTCTGAATCTTTAGTAAGACCGGTGACTCCCTAACCTCTGGATTCTACGCATGCATTGCATCTTACTCACTAAGCAAACTGCTGACTCACAACAAGACTTTCTCCATTTGGTCCCAAACTGATTCCTAAATTAGTTCAAACCCATAAGCCCTAAGCTATAAACAGGATGATGCAGTCTTATTATAGTGCAGTAGTCTGAGTTTAGGTGCTAATGCTTTGCTGATCGCAGGAGTGTGACTGGCTAAGTGATATGATTAAAAGGATTGGCGGGTGGGTTATTTGTGCCTTGGCCATGGAACACCTGAATGCCTGGTTAATTTTGATAAAAGCTGGTGACCACATTCCATTACCCCATAAAAGATAGAGCCCAGAGGCTTCTCACTGTGGAGCAGACTGTTCCTGTTTCATGAGCTTTTCCTGTTACACTTGCTGGATCTCCCTGTAGAGTTGCTATCCTTCCTTCTCCTTCTCACCACCCCCTCACTCTGGCTAGAAGAGATGAACCCAGAACTTCCTGGGCCCGTGGGCTCCTGGGACATTGGCTATCCCCTCTGTGCTGTCAGGAGGAGCAGCTGCTCTCTAGAGAGGACATTTACAAACCTTGACTCTCTTGGGACCAGGATCTCTCCCCTTCCCTTATTTCTGAGTCTAGTGAGGGTGGGAAGTAGCAACAGAGCCTGCTTTTGTCTCAGGTGGCTTAGACGGTAAAGCGTCTGTCTGCAATGCAGGAGACGCGGGTTCGATCCCTAGGTTGGGAAGGTCCGCTGGAGAAGGAAATGGCAGCCCACTCCAGTATTCTTGCCTGGAAAATCCCATGGACAGCAGAGCCTGGTAGGCTACCGTCCGTGGGGTTGCAAAGTGTCAGACACAACTGACCGACTTCAGTCTGACTAGCAAATCCATGTTCCCTGCATAGGTCCACTCCTTGGGGTAAAAAAGGTCTTTTCGTAGACCCACCGCTGGAATGAGAAAATTAACCTTTAACCAGTAGATTTCCCTCACAAACACACAATTCTTGAGATATGGCTGATTTTCTGCCAAATAAGTAAAGTTAAAGGAGAAAACTACTATCTACTATTAATATCATCTTTTCAGGAAAGCGTGAAAATACGAATATAACCTCACATTAAAGAGGAGAGGTTTTATATTGAATATATTTAGCTTTACTTAAAGACTCATTACATTGTCCTTGTTTTTTCTCATTTCACCATGGCAGTGAAATGGACCTGTAAATACCAGGAAATAACTAAACCAGACTATAAGCTTCTTTGAGCAGAGAGTGGTTTTTACTCATTTGTATTTTCCCAGGACCTAAAAGAGCCTGCTTTATGATAAATGCTCATCACATTTTTGTGGAAGAAAAGAGGAAAAAAGAGAGGAAGGAAAGAATTCCTCAACTTCCAGGACTATGATAGGAAATAGATGTCAAGTCCTAAGAAAGTGGGACCCTAGAACAAACTGTCTCTGCTCTGTGACCTCCTTAGAAAAGAGCTGCTTAACCTATTCCCTTGTTTAACAGCATTCAGTAGTTCAGTTCAATAGTAGTACAGTCTGGGTGTACTGATTACTCACACACATTCACCAAGTATACAATGTAGGAAAACAGAATGTCTCACCCATGAAACTTGTCATTTTCTATGGTCTTTCCCTACTTGTTTCTCATTATTATTATAATTTTAATGAGTCACGCCACCCCTCTCATTCCGTATCAACTTGTTCCATGGATTGGAAGTTGTTTTTATGTCTAGGCCATTAGACATAGAAACAAAAGCAAGAGTAGAACATGCTTCTTGACTCATATCTTTAATGTTACTTGGACATGGTTAAGACTCTTCTGATACAGGCTGTACATACAGACTTTGACATATTCAGATCACATCAGATCAGTCGCTCAGTCATGTCCAACTCTTTGCGACCCCATGAATCGCAGCACGCCAGGCCTCCCTGTCCATCACCAACTCCCGGAGTTCACTCAGACTCACGTCCATCGAGTCAGTGATGCCATCCAGCCATCTCATCCTCTGGCGTCCCCTTCTCCTCTTGCCCCCAATCCCTCCCAGCATCAGAGTCTTTTCCAATGAGTCAACTCTTTGCATGAGGTGGCCAAAGTACTGGAGTTTCAGCTTTAGCATCATTCCTTCCAAATAAATCCCAGGGCTGATCTCCTTCAGAATGGACTGGTTGGATCTCCTTGCAGTCCAAGGGACTCTCAACAGTCTTCTCCAACACCACAGTTCAAAAGCATCAATTCTTCGGCACTCAGCCTTCTTCACAGTCCAACTCTCACATCCATACAAGACCATAGGAAAAACCATAGCCTTGACTAGACAAACTTTTGTTGGCAAAGTAATGTCTCTGCTTTTGAATATGCTATCTAGGTTGGTCATAACTTTCCTTCCAAGGAGTAAGCGTCTTTTAATTTCATGGCTGCAATCACCATCTGCAGTGATTCTGGAGCCCAGAAAAATAAAGTCTGATACTGTTTCCCCATCTATTTCCTATGAAGTAATGGGACCGGATGCCATGATCTTCATTTTCTGAATGTTGAGCTTTAAGCCAACTTTTTCACTCTCCACTTTCACTTTCATCAAGAGGCTTTTGAGTTCCTCTTCACTTTCTGCCATAAGGGTGGTGTCATCTGCATATCTGAGATTATTGATATTTCTCCCAGAAATCTTGATTCCAGCTTGTGCTTCTTCCAGCCCAGTGTTTCTCATGATGTACTCTGCATATAAGTTAAATAAACAGGGTGACAATATACAGCCTTGACATCCTCCTTGTCCTATTTGGAACCAGTCTGTTGTTCCATGTCCAGTTTAACTGTTGCTTCCTGACCTAGCTCATTTAAGCAGTTTCTAAACTCTGGGAAATCAGGAATCCCTGTGCCTGTCCAAGTCTAGACACATAGGACCACAGAATTTTAATCTCTGCCAGAGGCCTACAGCAATCTGGAGCCAGCATTAAGCTAGCTTCTCATCATCCCAGGGCATGAGGGAAGTTGGGAAGACCAAGAAACAAGGTTAGAGATGATCAAGTGGGAGACGGACAGCAAGGATATTCAGAGAGGAAAATGACTGAAGGGAACAAGAACGGGCCAGAAAAGAGAGGAAAAGAAAAGAGGACAGAAAGTGTAGAGGTAAGGGATCAAACAGGCTTCCCAGGTGGCGTTGGTGGTAAAGAATATGCCTGGCAACGTAGGAGACACAAGAGTCTAGGGTTCAATCTCTGGGTCTGGAAGATCCTCTGGAGAAGGAAATGGCAACCTGCTCCAGTACTCCTGCCTGGAAATCTCATGGACAGAGGGACCTGGTGGGTTATAGTCCATGGGGTTGCAATGAGTCAGACACTACTGAGAACACGCACAAAGGATCACACATGTGAAAGTGATGAAGCAAATGGCTGAAGGAGAAGGTGCCCATCTCATCAGAAGACATTAATTTCCTCCAGAGTAGGAGCAGTCTCATACTTTTTTACATATATTTATTTACTTATCCGGAGAAGGCAATGGCACCCCACTCCAGTAGTCTTGCCTGGAAAATCCCATGGACGGAGGAGCCTGGTGGGCTGCTGTCTATGGGGTCGCACAGAGTCGGACACGACTGACTGAGCGAGTTCACTTTCACTTTTCACTTTCATGCACTGGAGATGGAAATGGCAACCCACTCCAGTATTCTTGCCTGGAGAATCCCAGGGACGGGGGAGCCTGGTGGGCTGCCATCTCTGGGGTCGCACAGAGTCGGACATGACTAAAGCGACTTAGCAGCAGCAGCAGCAGCAGCAGCATTTACTTATCTATTTGGCTGTGCCAGGTCTTCATTGTGGCATTCAAGATCTTTAGCCACAGCATTTTTTTTTTAATGTATCCCTCAAATAACTTCATAAGTGCTCAATAAGTGTTTATTGACTCCTGCACAGGGATTGAACCCAGGTCTCCTGCACTGCAGGCAGATTCTTTAACAGCTGAGCCATGAGGAAAGCCCAAGAATACTGCAGTGGGTAGCCTATCCCTTCTCCAGCAGATCCTCCTGACCCAGGAATCAAATCAGGGTCTCCTGCATTGCAGGTGGATTCTTTACCAACTGAGCTATCAGGGAAGCTGATGGATAAGGCTTTCAATAGGAGATTCAAGTGTCTGGTATTGTCCCATCAGACAAGTCCCTCAGAATCCTGGGACTGGGATTCTGGTATTCATAGCACCCCTCAATCTCTCTTTCTGTCTCAGGTTCTCCATCTTCTCTGTTAGAGGCAGGATTTCAGACTGTGTAGTTTTTCATTTATTCATGAGTCAGCAAAATCTGCCCCAGGGGTAAAACTGCTCCCTGTGCTGGGCCTGTACACCCCAAAGGAGGGCCTCAGACCTTGGTTAACCCATTAAGTTGTGATATTTGCCCACTTCTCCCAACTTTCTTTTAGTATTTATTTTATTTACTTATTTATTTGGCTGTGCTGGGTCTTAGTTGCAGCATGCAGGGTCTTTAGTTGCCACATGTGAACTCTTAGTTGCAGCAGGTGAGACCTAGTTTCCTGACCAGGGATTGAACCTAGGTCCCCTGCACTGGGAACTTGAAGTCTTAGCCACTGGACCACCAGGGAAGTCTCCTGAGTTTTATTAAATAACCCCCTTTGCCTGGATGCCGAGGAGAGTCAAATGAAGAATTCGGGATCAAGATGCCTGGTCTTAGGTGTACACTCTGCCTGTCTCCCCTTGCAGGGAGTGAGTCCTCACAGAGAACTTCACATGAATTTTAGCACAGGGGCTGCTTTCTCAGGCTATGTCCCTGAGCCAGCCTCTCTCTCTAGCCCCTTCAGGTACCTAGTGACTGAACTGCTTCTCTCCCCTGCCCTCTGACCTGGCTTCTGGTGAGGAAAGGCCTAAAGGCAGGCTTGTTCCAAGTATCCTGTGCTCTGCTAGGCTTCTCAGTGGTTTCGTGCAGGTGTTTCCAAGTCTTTGCTTTCTAGATATTTCAACAAATCTATCCCTAGAGTCATCTTGCTAGAGACCCCAGCAACGTATAACCTACTCTTTTATAAGTTCTTATTTGACCTCCCTTCAGTTTTGCAGTTAAATCCAATGCTAATGGTGGAATAGCTCATGTATAAAAAGTCCTTCAGAGACTAAGCAACTAGTCCCCAACTTCCAGTCCTCTTTCTTCATAATCAGAATATTCTAGAGCCCCGATGGAACCTGTTTGAGCACCACCATTTATCTCTAGAAAAGCACTGAATACAGCAAGAGGCTAAGGACATGCTGACATCTTCTCATCAGCAGGCCAGAAATGATGGTTTCAATTTCCTTTCTCATTTCATTTATTCCCAGGCTGCTTCCTCCCCACCTTCATAAGCCAGTTCTTATTTCAAAAAGTGAAAGTAATAAAGCTGTTCTCCATTATTCATCGGGTTGCATGCTTCCTCTCAGGCACACATACCCCTTACACCCTCCCCTCCAACTCTTCTTATCACCTTCCTTTTCCCCTCTCTGCCTCCTCTCCCTGGGGGCTTCCCAGGTGTGCTAGTGGTAAAGAACCCATCTGCCAATGCAGGAGACATAAGAGGCGCAGGTTTGATCCCTGGGATGGGAAGATCCCCTAGAGAAGGACATGGCAACCCAGTCTAGTATTCTTGCCTGGAGAATCCCATGGACAGAGAAGCCCGGCGGGCTACAGTCCATGAGGTTGAAAAGAGACAGACATGACTGGAGTGACTTGGTATACATGCACACTTCTCTGCCTTACCCCTTCCAAACTGAAGGGCAGTTCAGGGCCAATGTCCTTCCTCAAAGTCCTACACTATTCCTAGAACCTTCTGAGCTAATTCTCAGCTGGGTTGATGATCACAGTACTAAATACATACTTTACGATATGCTTTATATTTACTCATTTCCTCACACCAATGTCTCAGGCTATATACATCTTTCAGAGAAAACCCTACAAAAACCTGCAGTCCCAGAGAGAACTGAAAAATCCCAGTGGGATTCATGGGCCATATTCCAGCTGGGTTTACTATCTCCCATCCCAACAACAGGAATTATCATCCCTGAGCGGGGCTCACACTAAATACCAAGGCACTGGCCTTGCAGCCTGGGTCTGGACCAGGAGCCAAGAATTCTGTGGAGACAGCCCCTTTTAGGTACCTGCATCATCATTCCTCCTGCTGGCATGGTTTGCCATCCTTGATCAGTAAATACAAACAGATGCAATACAGCGTGTTGGGTAAGGGATGAAGTAAAGTGAAGTCGCTCAGTTGTGTCTGACTATTTGCGACTCCATGTACTATAGCCCACCAGGCTCCTCCATCCATGGAATTTTCTAGGCAAGAGTACTGGAGTGGGTTGCCATTTCCTTCTCCACAGGTAAGGGATGGGGTTTGTAATAAAAAATTTGAATTTAAGTTCTGTCCTGATACTACATAAATAAACTTGGTTAAGCTCTATGCCTTAGTTGTAAAGTAAGGTCATATCCCTGGTCATATCAGATTAGTCGCTCAGTCATGTCCGACTCTTTGCGACCCCATGAATCGCAGCACGCCAGGCCTCCCTGTCCATCACCAACTCCCAGAGTTCACTCAGACTCACGTCCATCGAGTCAGTGATGCCATCCAGCCATTTCATCCTCTGGCGTCCCCTTCTCCTCTTGCCCCCAATCCCTCCCAGCATCAGAGTCTTTTCCAATGAGTCAACTCTTCGCATGAGGTGGCCAAAGTGCTGGAGTTTCAGCTTTAGCATCATTCCTTCCAAATAAATCCCAGGGCTGATCTCCTTCAGAATGGACTGGTTGGATCTCCTTGCAGTCCAAGGGACTCTCAAGAGTCTTCTCCAACACCACAGTTCAAAAGCATCAATTCTTCGGTGCTCAGCCTTCTTCACAGTCCAACTCTCACATCCATACATGACCACTGGAAAAACTATAGCCTTGACTAGACGAACCTTTGTTGGCAAAGTAATGTCTCTGCTTTTGAATATGCTGTCTAGGTCGGTCATAACTTTCCTTCCAAGGAGTAAGCGTCTTTTAATTTCATGGCTGCAGTCACCATCTGCAGTGATTTTGGAGCCCAGAAAAATAAAGTCTGATACTGTTTCCCCATCTATTTCCCATGAAGTGATGGGACCGGATGCCATGATCGTTTTCTGAATGTTGAGCTTTAAGCCAACTTTTTCACTCTCCACTTTCATCTTCATCAAGAGGCTTTTGAGTTCCTCTTCACTTTCTGCCATAAGGGTGGTGTCATCTGCATATCTGAGGTTATTGATATTTCTCCCAGAAATCTTGATTCCAGCTTGTGTTTCTTCCAGTCCAGCCTTTCTCATGATGTACTCTGCATAGAAGTTAAATAAACAGGGTGACAATATACAGCCTTGACGAACTCCTTTTCCTATTTGGAACTAGTCTGTTGTTCCATGTCCAGTTCTCACTGTTGCTTCCTGACCTGCACACAAATTTCTCAAGAGGCAGATCAGGTGGTCTTGTATTCCCATCTCTTTCAGAATTTTCCACAGTTTATTGTGATCCACACAGTCAAAGGCTTTGGCATAGTCAATGAAGCAGAAATAGATGTTTTTCTGGAACTCTCTTGCTTTTTCTATGATCCAGAGGATGTTGGCAATTTGATCTCTGGTTCCTCTGCCTTTTCTAAAACCTCCCTGGTAGGAAGGCCCAAATGAGAATATAGAAGTAAAGCAGTTAATGCAGTCCTTGGTACACAGGGAGCATTCAATAAAACTTAAAAGTATTACGATTATATATGAATGGACATCTATAGTTCAGATAAACTGTTCACTCATTACAGGCTTTTAAATAAATAAATACAGCCTTATTTTTTAAGTATTGCCTCTAGGAGTTGTTTTAATGAATTGCTAGAGCAGAGTGATTTATCAAGAACCATATTGTTGGAATGCAAATAGACACTTCAAAGAGGTGAAAAGTAACTTGTTTTCTTGAGTAGGATAACATTTCCCCTGGGATCCTGTTTACAAATTCAAATATTTTGTAAGCAAATAGTACTAAGATGAACTCTAGCTCTTATTTAGGTGAAAAGATTAGAGTACTGCATTCCTGAGAATTGAGTAAGAGAGGTTTTTACCCTATAGAAATAGAGCCATTGCACAAATGAAATGCTCTAATTACAAAAGCAGGAGGAAAAATGTCAATCCTGAGATTTTTTTCCTTTTATGCATATTTATTCTAATGTTGCAAAAATTGGGTAATGGCCAACCTATTACACAAATACAGTCAATTTTCAAGTATTCATGTGTGGGTTAACCAAGGCAGATACCTAACCAAGACTGTGTTTGCTTTTTTCTGTTCTATTTTTACTGTCCCTCTCCCACAAACACACACACAGATACAGATATTTGCACACATACACCCATAACAAACTCTTTCACACACACGCAAACACATTCCACTTTGCCTAAAGCAAGTCGGGCCCAGAAATGCCTATTCTGTTGGTTACAAAAGATGTTGGTCCCTAAGACAAGAATCTGTTCCTTTTCTCCCTCACCACAGGTTTCCCCTTCCCAAATACCTGGTGGGAAGAAATGGGAAAGAATGAGGAAGGAAGGAAAGGAAATCGTGGTATAAGTTCCCCAGCCCAGCAGTGCAGGCTGCGAGACACAGAAGGCTCCTGCTCCCTGTGTGCTGGCATCTCTCTTGCCATTTTACTGAAACTTTGGGGTGTTTTTCTCTCTACAGCACCCACGCTCCCTCCCTTTCTGCCAAAGCTTCTTGTTATGACAGAACAAGAGGTTGGTGGGTTGGTGGGGAGGGGAAATGCAGCTAGGTAGCCTGAGGGCAGAGTTACAGCTCCCCCTCCAGGAGCAGGGTGGGTGGGTGGGAGATTAAGCTACAGACAAATCCTAGAGGCCCCCCTAGTGCTGAACCTCACACATATCCAGAGCATCTGTACACACAGAACTGTGTACCACCTCCCAAACTCACCCATACACACACCCACATGCAGGACTGGAAACTTGGTGGGCACAGCCATGCCTCAGGAACACTCCGGCAAGACATTCCTTGTCACAGTGGCATAGATCTGCCCAAAGCAACCCATGTCCCAGGTCCCCTCCTTTGATCCCTTTCCCTTCTGATGGGCTAGAAAATGTTGCTGGATGTCGGGAAAAATTTGTGCTATAAAGGAATGGCATGTCTTGAAGTGCATCACTCAGCACTTCAAGCACAGGGACCACCAAACTGCTCAACAAGTGAAAAAAAAAGTGGAGGTGAAAGTCACTCAGTCGAATCTGACTCTTTGCGACCCCATGGACTGACTGTACAGTCCATGGCATTCTCCAGCTCTGAATACTGGAGTGGGTAGCCTTTCCCTTCTCCAGGGGATCTTCCCAACCCAGGAATCAAACCCAGGTTTCCCGCATTGTAGGCAAATTCTTTACCAGGTGAGCCACCAGGGAAGCCAAGAATACTGGAGTGGGTTGCCTATCCCTTCTCCAGGGGATCTTCCTGACCCAGGAATCAAACCGGGTCTCCTGCATTGCAGGTGGATTCGTTACCAGCCAAGCTGCCATGCTCAACCCTCTCCTTAGTAGTCTCCACTCAGAACATCCATGGGCTCCAGCAGCACACCCCAGAAGACACAGACCAAGTCCTGATTAGAGGGCAGAGGAAGTATGGGCCGCAACAGGCCACAGTCTGTGGCCTCCTCATTCCCCTCAGCCTTAGCTGATGTCCCAGGCTTGTCTAAGGGAGAGGCCCTTCTACATGAAGGAAGGAGAAAGGAGTTGAGGAGCTCTCAAAGCTCCAAGAAAAACAGCCAGTGAAAATCAGCTGATAAATCTACACACCAGGCTGAAATACAGAGGTCCCAAAGTGGCCAGGCTAGACCCTGAACAGGAAAGTCAAAAGGCTATCCTCTACTGTGTGAGATGAGGCTTTATGAGCTCAGCTGCCAAGTGGCCAGTCTAAAATGGACTTAATTCTTCTCCTTCCAAGCCACTGATAGGCAAGTACACTGCCTTTTCATCTTCCAAAGTCCTTCTCTTTATTAGACATCTCCATTATTCTTTGTATTTTATGCACATTAATTTAGATAAGTCCACAAAGTGCAATCTTAGAGAAAGCTGAGAAAGCCTGAGGTTCAGAGATTTCACACAACTGGATCAATATTACATGGTTTGCCCTTTCCACTGCTTCTCAAGGTCACTCCACTGGGAATGCTCCCATCTGCCTCTGAGTGTGAGACTGGTGGTAAAGATAGTGTTGCAGAGGTAGAAGAGGAAGAATCTACATGTTGACCTTCTTCCAAGGGAGACAAAAAGTAGTGCAACCTGGGTCTCCTGACCTCTGCCTGACCTTCAGCATTGGGGATGAGGCCAGCTCCCTTGAAGCAGAGTCCTTCCCTGGGTGGGCTGTGCCCAGGACATGGGTGATTCATCTAGAATTCTGTTCCTCCTTCAGGACCACGAATTTTCTTGGCCAGTGTGCTACATGGCTGCAAAAAGCCCAGCCCTGGACAGGCAGAGATTATGTTGGTTCAGAAACACTTAAAAATTAATCAGCACATGGAGATGCAGGCTGTTTTGCTCAGGGCAATGTGCCACCTATGTTGTAATGTGCCAAACTCCCTCCTTCCATTTCCCCCAGCTCCTCCCCCTCCCCAGGTCCTGGCTGTTACCCTTGTCATTCTGACAGTGAGAGTCTGTTCCCTTACTCCCTCAGGCGTGACTGTTTGCAAAGCTCAAACTGCCACCTGAGCAGCTTCCCCAGGTGTGTGTGTATGTGGTGTTTTTCCTTCTCCTCAAACTGAGAAGTAGTGAATCCATTGGTTTCCCTACATTCTGGAATGTGTCCTAGGAGGAGAGGTACTCAGTTTTGCATTTGCTTTCAGGAAACCTGCCCAAGTAGCTACTCCTTGAGGCAAGAACTATAGGTCAGGCTTTCTTGAGGATGACCAAAATAGAGATTATTCCCCCCAGAGGGGCTACCACCAACATTTTATCTCCTTTCAAATAGGGCTGCTCTTCCTTACAGCCCAGAGAAACATAATTCATTCAAATAGTCATTCAACAAGTGTTTATCGAGCATCTACTGTGAGCCAGAAACTGTCTCAGGTGCAGGAATACAGCAATAATAAGACAGAAAAGGACTGTGCTTTCATGGAGCTTGCAGTCTAGTGGGAGAAGGTGGATAAGAAATGAGTAAAATAAGAATTGGCGCCAGGATGAATGCTTGATAAGATAATAGCACAGAGATAGGATCGGCTGACTATGGCCCACTGCCAGTTTTGTAAATAAAATTTATAAAGTAAATAAAGAACACTGAGCAAGGAGCTACTTTATTCTTTTATTTTTATTCATATTTTAAAATATTTTCGAATAGATAATATATTCAGTAAGTCTAAATTTAAAAAAAAATAAAAAAGGATATGCAGAGCCCAGCCCTGTATCCCAGCTATCCAGTTTCCCTCCATATAAGCAGCAAATTTTAATATTTTATGCATCCTACCAAAGAAATTTATTCACATAAAAAGCAAACACATGTGTGGAATCTATAACCACCCCCCACCCCAAGGAAGTTATTTTAAATTGGGAGATCAGGAAAAACTTATAATTTAGGCTAAGACTCAAATGATATGAAGGTGCCAGCCAGGCAAAGGTCTCTGGGTAGCAGCTTCCAGGCTGTGTGTGGGAACAGATAGTATACAAGCCTCAAAGCTAGACTAGAGATGGCAGTTTCAGAGGAAAGGAGGCTCATGTGTTTTGGGGCATACTGGGCAGTGATTTGAAGTAAATTAGAGAGAAGTTAGGAAGCAGGAAGATTCTTCTCTTAAAGGCTCAACAGGATCTACAGATCCCAAGCTCCTTAGTCTCCATACTGGCGTGAGAAGGAAGTAATTACTGATATCTAATTCTAGTGTTTTTTGCTATCTTCTTAGTCTTAAAGGGGGACCACTCTGTCTTTTAATAATAGACTCCATCAGTATGTATATGCTCTATATATTTGTATGAACATGGAGGAAAGTATGGAGCAAAACAAGAGTATGGAGGGGAGAGGAGGGTTAACAATTAGCATTTCTACAGATTCTTAGCCTAGGAGCTTGACAAAGGCTTTGTAAAGATGATGATTACCAACCTGAATCAAGCAGATGGGTCTTTGCCTGGTCGCAAAGACAGAGAGCAATAACTAACTCTCCACCCAGAGCTTTGCTTAATAAAATGTAGAGAATTTTCAATTTATGCAATAACTATGTGTGCATTACTTCATGGCAAATAGAAGGGGGAAAACATGGAAGCAGTGACATATTTTATTTTTGGGGGCTCCAAAATCACTGTGGACAGTGGCTACAGCTGTGAAATTAAAAGACACTTACTTCTTGGAAACAAAGCTATGACAAACCTAGACAGCATATTAAAAAACAGAGACATCAGTTTGCCAACAAAGAGGTCTGTATAGTCAAAGCTATGGTTTTTCCAGTAGTCATGTATGGATGTGAGAATTGGACCATAATGAAGACTGAATGCCAACGAATTGATGCTTTTGAACTGTGGTGCTGGAGAAGACTCTTGCGAGTCTTAGACTGCAAGGAGACCAAACCAGTCAATCCTAAAGGAAATCAACCCTGAATATTCATTGGAAATATTGAAGCTGAAGCTCCAATACATGAGCTACCTGCTGAGAAGAGCTGGCTCATTGGAAAAGACTCTGATGCTGGGAAAGATGGAAGGCAAAAGGAGAAGGGGACAACAGAGGATGAGACAGTTAGGCAGCATCACCGACTCAATGGACATGAATTTTAGCAAACTCCAGGAGACAGTGGAGGACAGAGGAGCGTAGCGTGCTGTAGTCCAGTAAAGAGCTGGACATGACTTAGAGACTGAATAATATGGGCAGAAATTTTCAATCTCCAGTTTTTGAGGGTACTGGCTATGCGTTCTGTATCTTGGGGAAGGTAAGTGAAGTAGAGTACCTAGACCCTACCCTGAAGGAATCCAGCTGGGGAAAGGCAACTTGAACTTAAGAAATAATGGCGGGTTAACCTAGATGGTGTAAACTATTTCAGAGAAGCTAGGAAATAATGTGACCAAGAGCTGTCAAAGAAGCTCTCAAGAGAAGGTGTATTCTAAGCTGAGTCTTAAAGGACAAGGAGGATCTGAATAAAAATAATGGCTTATTGAGTAAAAGGAGATAATGTGAATGAAGAGGACAGCAATTGGCACTGTAACCACTCAATAACTGGCAGCAGCAGTTGCTTCTTCTTCTTCTTATTATTGTTACTTACAGTTGACAAAACACTTTTCCATAAACTATTTCATTTGATATTACACTAACCTTGTGATTGGACAGGGCCACTGTTACTGTTTCCATTTTACAGGTGAAGAAGCTGAAGCTCAGGATGAGTATGCACATTGTCCAAGTCATAGACCAGAAACTGAAACTCAGGTGCTTTGAATCCACACAGCATAGGCTTCCCCTCTATGTGGAGAGAACAGCAGGCAATTCAAGCAGGCAGAACAGCAGGAACCAGAGAAAGACACAGGGAGCCTTAGTAAACCAAATTATGAATTACACGTCAGTTGCACCAGAAGCGAACTAAGCAGCTAAGCTCCTGCCTCTCTTTCTCTCACTCTCTTTTCAAAAGAGCCTACATGCTCTACCTTCTTCTTTAGATAGGCTCCATGTTCCCAGATCCAAGTCCTAGCTCAGGAAAAGGAGAAATGTAGAGATGGACAACCTCAGAGTAGGAAAACTGAGCAAGAGAAAAATCATCCTTTCTCCAATCTCATTAGCACTACAGATCTGCACACACATGTATCGAACCTGCAGGTTGTCAATGTTAAGTTACTAAGCCTGAGGCCTGAAGTAAATCAGGCTATGTCTCAGAAAAAACAGGCTATGTTACTCATATTAAGTATTAAATATCTGTGTGGATTAAAATGCAATCTACTATTTTACAAGCTCTTTTCTTTTTCTCAGGATCCTGCTGAGTGGCTGGAAGGGCTATCTTCTACACGCTTCACTCAGACCCACCTGAGCATACTGGCCCTGTCCTGTAACCTCACAGAGGGGTCTGGCTGAGATAAACCACCTACCTTTTGTCTATCAGAGCCAGGCTTACGAGGCCCTGGGGCAAGGGGCTTCAGTGACTGCCTTTGGAATAAGGCTGCCTAACAGGGTTGCCCCTGGCAACCAAGCTGCTCCAGTGGCACGCATCTCTTAGACGAGACTTGGAGATGGAAGAAGTGACTGAACCATAAGATTCAGGCAGCAGCATATCAGTCATGTCCTCTTTTTTTTTTTTTTCCTCCCAGCCCCCAACCCCACTCCTGTGATGAGTACAAGTGCTTTCCCCTTACCTGTCTTCCCCAGGTCAAAAGGACCAACCTAGATTTTCTGTGGGAACAAGGAAGTTGGGGAGAACCTGTCTGTTTTGCCCTGCAGCTGAGATTTAGGTACACAATACATCCTTGGCCAGTTTCCCCACACCACAGCCCTCAAATGACTAATACTTTTTTAACCTCTTAAGCATCAACATTGCTTTCTCCAGAAAGCCCTGATTTGCTTCCTGTGCCTCAGGCAGGGATAGGTGCCCTTGCCATGAAACCTTGAGCATCACTCCATCATATTACACACCACCCTGTGTGTTTTTATCTGTTTTTATTACCTCCTTGAGGTTAAGGACTTTGGCTTCTCTAGCACAGGGCCTGGCAAACAGCAGGCACAAAATAAATTCTTGTTGAATGGATAAGTGAATGAATGAGAACACAAAGTTCTGACAGGGAAAACAGGGCACTGGGAGGGAGCTGTTTAAGCACTGGCTGGAGGAAGCAGCCTGCACAGAGCACAAAGGGGCATGAATGATTCAGCTTCATCTAGAATGTAGAGTGTGAGGGAGCAGGGAAGGCCCTCCAGGACAGTCTTGCAAGTTGAATGAATAGTTTGGGCCAGGAGCATGCAAGCTCACAGCAGCATTTTGGGAAGACGGATTTGGCCAGGTGTACAGTATGGACTGGAGCAGGGAGCCAGCTGGCAGGGAGACTAGTCAGGAGGCTGTTTTGACAGTCTAGACTTGACATGTAAGGGGTCTAGACAAGAGCAGTGACGAGGGGAAATGAAAGCAAGAAATAAACCACCCAACTCTGTTGGATGGCTTCTTCATGAAGCCTAGGAAACGTCAGTTCTGCCTAACCCCGGTTAATTACCATCCTGTGGTAGCCATCTGAGCTGACTGGCCACCAGAACACTCTGCTCTCTGCTGAAAACTTAGCTGCCATCCTCAGTGCAGCTTGAGTATTTCCCAAACCAGTATTCCTGAAACAGTGGACAATTGTATATTAGTAGTCATCTTGCAAAGAAAAATAAATGAGTTATCTTCTCAGATAACTTTAGGAAACTCCAGACTCAACAAAGGCAAAGCCATTTCTATACTCAGTTATCTCAGGGGGGCCATATTACACACACATATACTCCCAGTGTTTGTCAACCTTAAATGGCATTGGAGCCTTTTTCATGCCATACCTATTCACAGCTCCTAAAGGAACACTCACAAAATAGCTGGAAGACTCCAGAATCACACTGGTTTGCCATGCCTCCTAGAGGGCACATCAGGACTACATATATAGAGCACACTGCCTGCATACCCAGCACCCTTGCTTTTGTAACCTCACACATGGCCCTAGCTCAGAAGCAGTATAGAAGCTGTTTACAAGCTCTGGCCCTAAAGTCAGCCTGCTTGGATTCAAATACTAGCTCTACCATTTAATAGTTACCTAGCCTCTCAGTTTTCTTATCTATACAATGAAGAAAATAATAAACTGATTTGAGTGGGGTTGTTTGGAGGATTGTATTAGTGAGATAAGCCCTGAAGAGCACTTAACACTGCCTAGTGATCACTCACCTAGAGCCAGACATCCTGGAATGTGAAGTCAAGTGGGCCTTACAAAGCATCACTACAAACAAAGCTAGTGGAGGTGATGGAACTCCAGTTGAGCTATTTCAAATCCTGAAAGATGATGCTGTGAAAGTGCTGCACTTAGTATGCCAGCAAATTTGGAAAACTCAGCAGTGGCCACAGGACTGGAAAAGTCAGTTTTCATTCCAATCTCAAAGAAAGGCAATGCCAAAGAATGCTCAAAAACTGCACAATTGCACTCATCTCACACACTAGTAAAGTAATGCTCAAAATTCTCCAAGCCAGGCTTCAGCATACATGAACCGTGAACTTCCAGATGTTCAAGCTGGTTTTAGAAAAGGCAGAGGAACCAGATATCAAATTGCCAACATCCGCTGGATCATGGAAAAAGCAAGAGAGTTCCAGAAAAACATCTATTTCTGCTTCGTTGACTATGCCAAAGCCTTTGACTGTGTGGATCACAATAAACTGTGGAAAATTCTGAAAGAGGTGGGAATACCAGACCACCTGACCTACCTCTTGAGAAATCTGTATGCAGGTCAGGAAGCAACAATTAGAACTGGACATGGAACAACAGACTGGTTCCAAATAGGAAAAGGAGTACGTCAAGGATATATATTGTTACCCTTTTATTTAACTTTTATGCAGAGTACATCATGAGAAACACTGGGCTGGAAGAAGCACAAGCTGGAATCAAGATTGCCGGGAGAAATATCAACAACCTCAAATATGCAGATGACACCACCCTTATGGCAGAAAGTGAAGAGGAACTCAAAAGCCTCTTGATGAAAGTGAAAGAGAGTGAAAAAGTTGACTTAAAGCTCAACATTCAGAAAATGAAGATCATGTCATCTGGTCCCATCATTTCATGGGAAATAGATGGGGAAACAGTGGAAACAGTGTCAGACTTTATTTTTGGGGGCTCCAAAATCACTGCAGATGGTGATTGCAGCCGTGAAATTAAAAGACGCTTACTCCTTGGAAGGAAAGTTATGACCAACCTAGATAGCATATTCAAAAGCAGAGATATTACTTTGCCAACAAAGGTCCGTCTAGTCAAGGCTATGGTTTTTCCAGTGGTCATGTATGGATGTGAGAGTTGGACTGTGAAGAAAGCTGAGCGCCGAAGAATTGATGCTTTTGAACTGTGGTGTTGGAGAAGACTCTTGAGAGTCCCTTGGACTGCAAGGAGATTCAACCAGTCCATCCTAAAGGAGATCAGTCCTGGGTGTTCATTGGAAGGACCGATGCTAAAGCTGAAACTCCAATACATTGGCCACCTCATACAAGGAGTTGACTCCTTGGAAAAGACCCTGATGCTGGGAGGGACTAGGGACAGGAGAAGAAGGGGACAACAGAGGATGAGATGGCTGGATGGCATCACTGACTCGATGGACATGAGTTTGAGTGAACTCCGGGAGTTGGTGATAGACAGGGAGGCCTGGCATGCTGTGATTCATAGGGTTGCAAAGAGTCAGATACAACTGAGTGACTGAACTGACCTGAGTACATAGTAATCCCTCAATAAATATAGCTAATCTTTTTATCTTATGCAGCCAAGTATTCTATGATGAGAGCCCAAGCCCTCCAGTCATAACTCTGAACTGAGGCAACCCGGTGAGGTCTGGCATGAAAAGGCAAGGAATCACATTCTCTTTGGGGAATTAGGAGTGGGACACAGGGAAGAATGATTAATGCTAAGAGGGAAAGCTGAAAAGATCATACACAGAGGAGGCAGGAGGAGGCATAAGAGTCACAGCAAGCAATTTTGTCCAGTCTGCTCCTCTCTCTCCATGCCAAAATTCCCATGTTCTTTTAAAAAAAAATTTTTTAATTATCTATTTGGCTGCATTACATTTTTGATATTTATTTATTTATTAATTGAAGGATAATTGCTTTGCAGAATTTTGTTGGTTTCTGCCAAATCTGCCAAACATCATGATTATATCTTAGTTGCGGCATGTAGGATCTTGAATTTTTGCTGTGGTATGTGGGATCTTTAGCTGCAACAGGTGGGATCTTTTTTTTTTTTTAGTTGTGGCATGAAGAATCTTTAGTTATGGCATGTGAGATCTACTTCCCCAACCAGGGATTGAACCCAGGCCCCCTACTTTGAAAACATGTCTTAGCCACTGGACCACCAGGGACATTCCCCAAAATTCCCATTTTCTGGTACCTCATTTGCTCTTTCTTCATCAGAGATATCAGGCTCTCCAGTATTTCAAGCTAGTGCCTTCCTGGCCGGAGTACTACTACTAAAATCTGTTTCTACCTACAGAACACTTCTAAAATGTGTAGAAGGCTTTTTTCACACCAACAATCAATTCTCTGGCTCTCTGGACACCAGTTGGGTATCATACAATTTAATTCAATTCCAACACTAACTACCTGAAGTTAGCATCAGGTCTCACAGGTTAAGGGCTCAGTCCCATGAGACTGATTCCCATTCCCATTTCAGATGCCAGTTGCCAGCCTTTGGCCTCCTCTACTTCCAACCAACCAGCCATAAATCAGGGGTTCCCATGACCCTCTTCACGTGCAATAATTTGCTAGAACAGCTCACAGAACTAAGGAAAGCACCTTACTTGTAGTTACTAATTTATTATAAAGGATTCACTTAGTCGTGTTCGACTCTTTGCAACCCCATGGACTGTAGCCTGCCAGGCTCTTCTGTCCATGGAATTCTCTTCCCAACCCAGGGATCGAACCCAGGTCTCCTGCATTGCAGGTGATTCTTTACCATCTGAGCCACCAGGGAAGCCCAAGAATACTGGAGTGGATAGCCTATCCTTCCTCCAGCGGATATTCCCAACCCAGAAATTGAACTGGGGTCTCCTGCATTACAGGCAGATTTTTTTTTTTTATCAGCTGAGCTACCAGGGTAAGCCCTATTATAAAGAATACATACATAGATTGGTTCCAGATGGTAGAGTAGAAGGACGGGCGCCCCTTCTGCCAGAGCACCAAAACTGCAACTAGCTGTTGAACAACCATCAACATTGTTCTTCCTGTCTTTGATAGGAAGACACTGGATGAGGGCCAGAAGGGTCCCAACTGCAGAAGCTTCTGTCCCCATGGACTTGGGATGCACCATGCTCCTGGCATGTGAATGCATTCACAAAACTGAAAGCTCTTGGAACTTTGTCATTTAGGGGCCTTTATGGAGGTTTTACCAGATAAGCAAGACAGATTATTTACTCAGTCTCCAGCCCCTCTCCTCTCCTCAGAGGGTAGGAGGATCAGAATGAAAGTTCCAGGCTTTTAATCAAGATTAGTCTCTCTGGTAACCAGCCCCTATCCTGACTATCTAGGATCCCAAGAGTCACCTCATTAGAACAAAAGAGGCTCCTAACACCCTGGAAATTCCAAGGGATTTAGGAGCTCTGTGTCAGAAACAAAAGATGCTACTATCACCCCCATCACTCAGGAAATTACGAGGGTTTAGGGAGCTCTTTGTCAGAAACTGGAGACAATGATCAAATATGTGTTTCTTATTACGCCACAGGTATCAACTCCTTAAGTGTTTATAGATGCTTCTGGTATGAGTAAGAAGCTCATGTCAAATTCTCCACGATTACAGGGAACACCACTTTACCGCAGTGTTCTTGCCAGGAGAATCCCAGGGATGGCGGAGCCTGGTGGGCTGCCGTCTATGGGGTCACACAGAGTCAGACATGACTGAAGCGACTTAGCAGCAGCAGCAGCAGCAGCTATATGTCCTTGCCCTCACCACACACACACACCTTTCTAGATACTCACCTTGATCCAATAGCTTTCACACATTCCAAGGAGAGGCCTTTGGATTTGGAAAACAGGATGATAGAATGGGAAAATAATTCCTTTCTACCAATACAGCATTTTACAAAGTGCTATTTACATATTATCTGATTTTGATAATAGCCCTCAGAGGAAGGTATTATTATCCCTATTTTACAGATGAAAAACTGAAGTTTGAAGAAGTCAAGCAATAGCTCAAGGTCATACAGCTACTGAGGGCAGAATCAGAACCAGAACCTGACAATTTTGACCTCTAAGCCAGGGACCTATTCACTATTCTCTCCAATCTGGCCTCCATCTCAACCTAGGACTCAAGAGTCAGGCCCATCCACTTGATGGTCAGGCCCATCAAGAATCACAGTCTTGATCTGACTGAGAACTTGTCTCTGAGCAGGTCGTGCTCAGTTCTGTGGTAGCTGGTGGGCAGGCAGAACCCCAGATACCAAGCTGTGCCTCTGAAAGTGACTTTTGAGAGGAAGTGAGCTGGCAAGGGCATTCAGGGATGCCAGGAGCAAAGTCTTGGATCAGAGCTGCTCTTCCCACTCTTGTCACACACTCTCCTCTGGGGAGATCCACAGCAGCTGTGATATGGTTAGGTTCAGTATTCTGCCCTGATGTGGTCTGACAGCAGCTAAAAGGCTACAGTGGGAAGATAGTAAGACTGAAAATCCCTCAGTGGAAACGTGGTTTCTTGTTACTCTTCTTCACGGTCCCATGATTATACCAGGGACTCAGAAAGGCTCAGGCACCATGACTGTCTTATAAGTTTTGAGTTTCATTCATTAACCATGGTAAGAGGCATCTCATCCTTTTCTCACCTGTAGAGACAGCCTGAACTTAAGCATGCTGAGGGAGATGATAGGTATCTGCTTCCTTTGTTTTTCCTCTTTAGACTTGTCCCTCCTCTCCTCCTGCAGTGGAAATCAATTTCTTTTCACTTATGAACCAGCTTCTGAATCCTGAAGTTGCCTCATGTCCCCTTTCCTCCTCTCTCCTCATTACAGAATCAGAGGGTATCCCAAAATCCCCCTTGTTTTTTTATCCTCTGAATTCCAGGACCGACAATTTATTCATAACAAGGGTGAAAATATTCTTTCTCATTCACCTTATCCTGTGGGAATGAGAAGGCAGGCGGTTTCAGCCCTCATTCTACTCTCTCCAAACTATTAACCTTCCCAGCTCTACCTCAGCTGTCAAAACTTCAGACAGCACACAAACTAAGGCACACAAAGTTCCCCCTGGGGACATGAAAGAAAGCTCCAGGTTTTTTTCAGTTTCTCCCAACATACACACACACACACACACACACACACACACACACACACTCGCGCTCTCTCATCTCCTCCCAGCCTTCCCCTCCTTTCCTATCTCTCCCTGCTCCCCTTCCCTTTTCCTCCCTCACCCTCCTTCCCTCTATCCAAGGAGATGTTAATGGAAATGTCCATTAGATGCAGCAGCTGCCAGAGTGCTAGGCCGACTGGGCAGAGGGCCTGAACCCATTTATCCAAACTACATCCCCTAACACATATCTCAGGTTTTTATCTTTTCATTTCCACATTGTGCCTCAGCCAGGTCACTGAGTGCCAGCTCCCTGGTCTGAGAGCCCAAATACCTCCCTAGAGCACACATTGATGCCCGTCCACCAGACACAGAAACAGTTCATGGAGATGGGGGAGGAGGATAGCAGGAAGGATGAATCAGCACACACCTCCCAGGTCCAACTTTGTCCACGAAAATGCTGCTTAAAAGGCCTTGACTGTGGAATCTTTCTCTGACATTTATCTATTATTGTGACAATTTATTACAATGTCACAAAATCTTAAAAGCCACTCTCAAGAAACCATAGCCTGTTTCTGAAGACTCTGGGCCTGAGACCAGTGACATCCACAGTGTCACTGCTGTCTGGTACCTACTCTGACCTCTACCATGAGTTATTAGAAAGTCATATACTTTACCAGATGTTCAGGATAAAGACAACAAAAGAATAACTTTAATTATAGTGTGGTAAAATCCTAGAGTACAGCTGAGTACAATCTGGCAAATTATGGAAACATGGCTTGATCAAAGAATGGAACTCTGGCTTAGCATAGGACTCTGCCTTCAGTTCTTAGTTTGGTTCTTCCTATTTCTCCCAGCTTTATCTTTGACCTGTGATTCACACAGAAGCCATTCCACAAGTATTAACTCAGTGCTCCTATGTGCCAGGCTGCTCTTCCTTGTATAGCCCTTGAGTTCATGGCAAGATTGACTCCTCCTCGTGGTTCTCCCAACACCCCTATCCAGCTAGTTCCCGAACACTATGACCAGAGGCTCCTCAAACCAGATGCACTGATTTGATCCTTTCTTGAGCTGAGCTTGCCTTTCTTCACACTTGAGTCAGGAAAACAATATTCACAAGTGACTACTTTATCCATAATTTGTGTTTCATAAGCAATTCCATTTGAATAAGTTAGACATACTGCATAGTCAAAGAGGGAAAATAGGCAATGTATGTTGTAAAGGACACATATTCCTCCCCAAGCATCCCTTCCTTAAGGAAGTCTCTCCCATTTCCTAGTTTTTCCAAGACTGGAGGGGCAAGGACCTCCTCCAGATTTCAGCAGTAAGAACATGATCCAGGCCTAGCCTATCAGATTATTTCACACCTCTGGGCACAGCAAGTGGCTCAAGGAAGGTCATATGATTGAAAACCATATCAATCACAGTCTTCTCTTGGCTTCTGTAGGAGTAATGGGAAAGGTGCTTGCTTTCTCCCTCTGGAATGTGGTAGCACTGGTTTGGAGCTGCTGGTGGCCACCTGGCTGCCACGTGTGGAGATCCTAAGAATGAAGCAATATAGCAGCAAACAAAGCCAAGTGATGCAAATAATCTACACCTTCATGTATCATTTGAATTCATGGATTTAGTCTTTCTGAAGCAAATCTACTCTTCATTGGAGATGTTCGGGAAGAGAACAGATAGCTGCCCTTCAGCTGTCTGATATGAGGCCCTCATGCCACCTCTATTTTATTCCCTCCCACAAAATACACTGGGAGAAGTTAGGGAAATGAATAGGAGCTATCCAAAATTCCCCCTTTCATCTCTTGATCTAAACACAAGATCTCTTGAGAAGAAGCAGGAGCCACTCTCATTCTCCTGTCGGGTAACTAAGCTTGTTAAAAAGGTTACGGATATTTGAGGCATGTCCATAAATCTTTGAGAGCATCTGGATAAGTATTTACTGTCACCACTCAGACATATTCTTCCTAGGGCCACTATCAAAACAGAAGGGACAAGGTGTGTCAGTGGCATATCAGGAGAGAGTTCTCCGCCCCTTCACCTACTCCATCCCTTCCTATCCTCACCAATAGAACTAGGAAAGTTAAGCTCTAAGAGGTAATCAGAAGCAGTTAGAAACTGTCCTGTGGAGGGTTCCTTGGAATAATGTAAGAATTCACCCTTATTTGCTCAAGATAGAGCCAGTCCCAAATCTCAGAGGCTCTGATGATGAAGTCTGGACTCAGAGAGAAAAGCAGCAGGTAGAAAAGGAAGAGGGAGGGAAAACACAGGGAATTATTACAAAAAGAGTAAAACAGAATTTCCCAAGAACAAAAATAGCATCATGAAAAAGCCAATAGGTTGAGCAAAACATGGTAGAGAGGGGACAGTTTCACCCCATCAAAGCATAGAGTTCCCTGGGCAGGTGCTGGTGTTCTCCTTTCAGAAAACTCTGGACCCTGCCCAGGGCAGTGTAGAGCCTGGCTGACTCTCAATCAATGCACAAACCTGCCCAATTGTCTCTGCCGTCTAGTCATGGCTCAAGGGTTCTTGAAGTCAGGATGCTTCCATAATTGGTTAAGCCCATGTGGAACCTCAGTCTGTGGTGCTGTGCTAACAAGGCTGTTTAAACCCTTCCTGGCAAGGAAAGCACAGCTGTCCACCAGATGTCTGTTGAAGAAGCCATCTATTGCTAGAAGAACACATCCTCATCTTCTCTCTCAGTGGGCCATTATTCCTCTATATTTTCTGGACACAAAAATAAGGGCTGTTGTTCCCAATGCTCATTATCATAGGGCATTAATCATTGTCATTATACTCACAAAGCATTATAGTGTCATTTAGGTTGCTCTATACTCTACCACTTGGGAAAAGTGCTGCCTTAAGTTAGGTTCCCCAGAAGCATAATGTGAAACAGAATACAGGTCATGTGATTCGTTGAGGTCTGCCTTCAGGAGAAAGAGAATGAAGGAAGCAGGAAATAGTAATAAGGATGGATGTGGTCACAGTTTTGTATTTGGCCTCAACCTGATGCCACAGGACAATTCTGGAGCATGAATGGCACCAAAGAATTGCTCCTTCTTTGGGGTAAAGAAATAATCCTTCCTCAAGGCCTTTGTACCTCCTTGACTGAAAGCTGCAGCAGGTAAAGACAGGGTCTCCCATTCACCAGGAGCAATTTTTCTGGAGAAGGGGGCAACTATGAGACACTGGACTCAATACAAGCAGCTAGGCTTGAAGCAGATACACTGATGTGGTAAGTGAATTTGGGCAGGGTACCAGTAGCATTCATTAGAGCTGCTGTATTAGTCAGCTCTGGCTGCCTTATGAAAATACCACAGAGTAAGTGGCTTATATTTACTTCTCATAGTTCTAGAAGCTGGAAGTCTGAGGCCAGAGCACCAGTGTGGTTGAGTTCTTGCATGGTCTTTCTTCCTGACCTATCGATGGCTGCCTTCTTGCCATCTTACTCACACGCGGTGGGGGATTGGGAGAGTAGGGCAGGGTAAGCAGCAAGTCCTCTGAGTCTGTCTCCTCTTATAAGGGCACTAATTCTATCAGGAGAGTCAACCCTCATAAACCTAATTACCTCCCAAAGACCCTCCTCCAAATACCATCACATTGGGGGTTAAGGTTTTAACATATGCATTTTAGGAGGACAAAATTCAATCCATAACAGCTATCATTTTGTAAACAGGGAAATGAGACAACTGTTAGCTAGATTTGTTCAATGAGAGCCATTTCCTTTGCACCTAAATTCTTCCAGAACCCCATCTGTCATCTGCTGTGGATGAGACCAGCTAGACCCCCAACTGGCTGACCTGGGCCTAGGATCTCCCAACAGTTTCTCTTTTCTCCATCTCAGCAGGCACTGCTTTTTGCCCTGGGAAAGTCAGGCTGTGATTATTTGCAAGACTCAGCCCTTGGTAAGTATTCTGTAGGTGACAGCAGAGGCATCTGTGTGCAATCCTATCCAGCTCAAGCTTTGAAGCTCCAAAGCAGAGCCATTAACATTCTCTTCAGCCTCAGACAGTTCTCTTCAGCCCTTGTTAGTCTCATTTTCTTCCCTCTCAACTTTTTCATCAAGAGCAGCAGCTTCCTTTCCCCTAGAACTATTTCTTCTCTTCAAAGAGCTCTGGGCTCCAGGGAGGCCTGTGGCCAAGAGACTTGCCAGACACTGATGGATTCTCAATGAAGATCACACTGTGCCACCTGCTCTGTAGCTAAGAACCCAAGCACCTTCAACTCTCCTCAGTTCAGGACTGAGCAAAGGACCAATCAGGAAGGTGCCTTCCCTCTGGCTTCCAGGGCAGTCTTCAATGGTTAGGCCATGGGTTATGGAGGTTATCCTGAGTCCCCCAACCCACCCCTACTTCTGGATTTGTTATTTATATAGAGGAAGTCAGGGAGGAGAGTCACACAGGCCTTGCCCTGAGAAAGTAGAAATCTATCTACTGTCTCCCCATCCTCCATTCTGAAGCCTTTTTCTCTTCATAGGGGAGGAGGCCAAAGGACTCACCCTTTACAGAGGGGGTCCTATAGGCCTGAGAGGGGCAGAAGAGAGTTCTCAATGAGAATGCCATAAATGCCTCCATAATTTATTAAGAGCTATCAAATATTCATCTGTATGGAAGATTCTTAGAAAATAGGAAGAAGGAATCTTAGGGAAGCTTAAATTCTGCCACTGGCCCCAAAGTACATTTCTTAGGTAACCTACAGATTATAGTAAGAGGGACTCCAATGCCTGCAATTCAGACAGAGAAGAATGAGTTTCTGCTGGCAGATGATAATTCAGCTTCATTGTCTTTCCTCTTAAACTTGCCTCTTAAACCTGCCCTTTCCTACCAAGAGCCACTGGTTGTATTCCTGTGTCCTCACCAAGGTTTTTGAGGGGTAAGGGGAATTGTGTCATATTCTCCCACTACCATTCTCCCACTTGATTCTGCTATCTCTGTAGCTTTCCTTCTCTTATGCCCTACAGCTATCTTAGGCATACAAGCTCTCACTCCTTACAATTGCTTCCAGAGAGGCATATGAAAACAACTTTCCCAGGATATTTTACCAAACTCCTCTGCAAACAGAAGAGCAGCTATGACAATAGAGTACCATCATTTGTATTCATTTCTCTGTCCCTTCTGGCTGCAGAGCTGGGCCTAGCATCACCCAGCGCAACAGCCCAGGTGGGCCCAGAGGCACACAGAGAAGTACTGCTACTCCATCTGCTGGTTTAACAGCAGCCCTGGGTTGCAGTCTTTAGACTCCTTGCAAGGCAGGTTCTGGCTCTGAACCAGGAGAGCAAGATATCTTTTTGTAATGATAGAGAAAAGATAATCAGCCATTTTGTCAAAAGATAAGACACAGATACAAATACAGCTGGAAAACACAAAGCCAAGAATCATTGATCTAACAGGAGCTGTCTCTGCTCTGGGCAACCATTGTTTGGGGGCTATTATAATAGGGACCTGCGTATAATTATGGAGAAGGCAATGGCACCCCACTCCAGTACTCTTGCCTGCAAAATCCCATGGACGGAGGAGCCTGGTGGGCTGCAGTCCATGAGGTCGCTAGGAGTCGGATACGACTGAGCGACTTCACTTTCACTTTTCACTTTCATGCACTGGAGAAGGAAATGGCAACCCACTCCAGTATTCTTGCCTGGAGAATCCCAGGGACAGAGGAGCCTAGTGGGCTGCCGTCTATGGGGTCGCACAGAGTCGGACACGACTGAAGCGACTTAGCAGCAGTGTATAACTAGAAGACAGCTCCAAATCAAGGTGGAGGTGGGAGGGGTTAGGATGGAGTCTAGAAAAACACTGATGAAACTGTGCTTTTTCTTTTCTTCTTTCCATCAAGCCCTTTCCTTCATCTCTACTTGCCTTCTTTGTGAATAATACCTCTCCTTTGCAAATTATTTCCCTATGGCCTGTGGTCCATCCAGAGCCGTTTTTATGCTCACAATTTCATATTTATCTACCCTCAGCAAGGCAAGGAAAGGATGAAGGTAATAGATGAGGGTAGTAAGTTTCCTCAACAGAAGAAAGAAGGAGAAAATGATACTATATACCTTTACACAGAAATCTATTACTTAGTTCCTGAAATCTCTGTTCAACTACAGTAGGTACACAGTGCAGTTTGGAAGTTTCAACACAGGCTCCACTATGTAGTATCCATCTCATATAAAAGTTAGATGTTAGCAAAGATGCAAATTTTCATAGAAAACCATTGAAAAACGGTGATGTAATTCTAAAATCTTCACCCATATTAAGAAGTTGTTGGGTATTAAAGGAAAATTTTTGAAAGACTATTTATTTGGTGAGAAGTGTTGGTATGCTGTGGGTATCCCCCTCCAGAGAAAGAAGGGTACCTGCATTTCACCACTAGCCTACTGAGAAGAGCTTCAAGGGAACCCTCAGGGGGCTTGATACATATCCTATGCAGTTAGAGGGGCAGAATGGACTGATTTTTTATTCCAGCCCAAGAAATATAAGGGCCATTGTATGGGCTGCTGCTGCTGCTAAGTCGCTTCAGTCGTGTCCGACTCTGTGCGACCCCATAGACGGCAGCCCACCAGGCTCCCCGTCCCTGGGATTCTCCAGGCAAGAACACTGGAGTGGGTTGCCATTTCCTTCTCCAATGCATGAAAGTGAAAAGTCAAAGTGAAGTCACTCAGTTGTGTCTGACTCTTAGTGACCCTATGGACTGCAGCCCACCAGGCTCCTCCATCCATGGGAGTTTCCATGCAAGAGTACTGGAGTGGGGTGCCATTGCCCTCTCCAGGCTAGCACCTGCTTAACAATGCTGGGATTGCCCACAGTCTCAGAGCTTATATGAGCAAAACACTGGTTTCTCACCAACAGGCCATTGAATTGCTATGGAATAAGAAAGCAACTGACAGAATAGAGTGTACTCTCCCGAGTCAAATGTGCATATGTACATGTGGTGGGGTGGGGGGAGTACAGATCTCTGAAGAACTCACGAAAGTGCCCCAGGAGAAAGCTAAATTTAAATATTCACCATTCCTGGAGAACACAAAACTGGCTTCAACAATGTGAGGCAAGTACATTATTTCCTGCTCCCTCATACTTTCTTGCTCTAATCCTGGAAGTGTCAGAAACTTCAGGAAAGAAAGAAGGACCACACCCATCTTCTTACTTGTAACAAGCCCCAGATGAAGGAGGATAAATAGCTTAATGCTGATAAATTTTGGAAACAGGGACAATATCTGGGCTGAATATGTTAAGTACCTAACTGAGATCAGGTTTTATTATATAAAGCAACTATAGCGCTTCCTAATAACTACAGAAGAAACGTTTGTCCAGGAGTGGAGTGAGGACTACCACTATGGAGCAAGTTTCAAGGAACAGTGGGAGCCAAAAACAAAAGTTTTTTTTTAATGATTACATACCATGAGCCCTGCTTATCACTGTTCTAGTTACAACTGTAAAAGTTGTTTCTCAACCTTTATTTTAAAAAGTAATAAAAACACCGCCAAAGGGGTTATAGCAAGAGGAGCTATTGTCAGAGTTAGTGGTTCTCCTTGGCTTAATAGCACTGTAATGTCCTTGTGGAAAATGAGGCCTATGGATTTAAGCTCTGCCACTTCTCCCCTTTTTTCTTTTTAATTAATTTATTTTTTTATTGAAGGATAATTACTTTATAGAATTTTGTTGTTTTCTGTCAAAACTCAACATGAATCAGCCATAGGTATACATATATCCCCTCCTTTTTGAACCTCCCTCCCATCTCACTTCCCATCCCACCCCTGTAGGTTGATACAGAGCCCCTGTGTGAGTTTCCTGAGCCATACAGCAAATTCCTGTTGGCTATCTATTTTAGAGTCCCTTGGACAGCAAGGAGATCCAACCAGTCCATTCTAAAGGAGATCAGCCCTGGGATTTCTTTGGAGGGAATGATGCTGAAGCTGAAACTCCAGTACTTTGGCCACCTCATGCGAAGAGCTGACTCATTGGAAAAGACCCTGATACTTGGAGGGACTGGGGGCAGGATGAGAAGGGGACGACAGAGGATGAGATGGCTGGATGGCATCACTAACTCGATGGACGTGAGTCTGAGTGAACTTCAGGAGTTGGTGATGGACAGGGAGGCCTGGTGTGCTGCGATTCATGGGGTCGCAAAGAGTCCGACACGACTGAGCAACTGAACTGGAACTGGAACTGGATCTATTTTACATATGATAATGTAAGTTTCCATGTTACTCTTTCCATACATGTCACCCTCTCCTCCCCTCTCTCTGTGTCCATAAGTCTATTCTCTATGTCTGTTTCTCCACTGCTGTCCTGTAAATAAATTCTTCAGTACCATTTTTCTAGATTCCATATATATGCATTAGAATATATTTATCTTTTGCTTTCTGACTTACTTCACTCTGTATAATAGGTTCTAGGTTCATCCACTTCATTAGAACTGACTCAAATGCATCCCTTTTTATGGCTGAGTAATTTTCCATTGTGTATATGTACCACAACTTCTTTATCCATTCAAACATCCATTTAGGTCTTTTCCCCACTTTTCCCCTTTTTTTCTGAATTCCCAAAAGCATCCTCTCTTCCCTCCTCCTGATACCCTGCAGTACATACCACTTGTAAGCAAAGTTACTTTAACAATGTCCAAAAGCCTCCTGTACTGTCACATTTCTGCCCCATATCCTGTCCCTTGCACCCTGAGCATCCCCAGGGGTAACAAGGGGAGTCACAAGCCACCTCAACAGTTTCAGAGTCTCTTTTATGTAAACACTTACTTCCATCTTCTCAATTTGACCTCCTCATTCTTCCCCTATATTCCAGGGGAGGGGCGGGGGATGAGACACATACACATACACCCACATGCAAAGCTTTATACAAAGAAAATCACATATGTGAATTCTCTGCCCTCCAGGAAAGTACAACTGAAGAGAGCTAACATTAAGTAGGTAAGCATAAATAGCAGAAAAGCAGCATTAAGCAAATACATGATGAACAGCAGGGGAAATGCATGAATGAGGTAAGAAGCAGAGATGGCCAGTTGATGAACATTTACTTGAATAAGCTACTAGGTGTCAGGTACTGGGCTAGGTTCTGGCAACAAAATTGTGAACAGAATAGACACAGTCTCTGTGCACACAGAGCTTTCAAAGTACTGCGGAAGATAAGCACCAAGCAAATTTTTTCCAAAAAGTAGTTTAATGAATACAGGTGCACAAAGTGCTATGGAAGATAATATGTAGGACTGGTTTGGGAACTAGGAATCTGATCTAGTCTGGGGGTTAAAAAAGTTTGCCTACATAAGTGACATTAAAATATGGGGGAACCTGAAAGCTAAGTAGGATTAGACAAAGGGCTGGTGGGCAGAATAGAGACCTAGAGAGCAGAGAGAACATATGGGAAAGCAGAAGCAACACACTGAAGGAACTGAGAGAAGGCCTGAGTGGCTAGAATGAATCTATCAAGTGGGAAAGAGGCCAAGGTGAGGAGGCTGAAGGGATTAGCAGAAAGCTAGGGGATTCTAAGTGTTGATTAAAAGCAATGCAAGTAAAAATTATAGGATCAAAGATTTGAAGTATTGGAAAGCTTTTAGTGTTATCCAGTCAGACTACCAGGATGATGCTGGAATCCTCTCTGCCTGTTCCCTGTCACTAGGTCAACATGAATGAAGGCCAGAAAGGACTTAGCAAAGGGGCTAGGCGGGGAAGTCCACAGGAAGCTGGTATAAGCAGCAAGTAAAGTATTCATAGAGCCCCACAGGCTGAAGCAGGAAACTCTCCACTTCCCCAGAGTATGAGCTAGAGTTGCCTATCCAGCCAACCTGCCTATTCGTGTGAAGACACTCTCCCAGGATCAGCCAAGGAGAAGTAAATGGCGACCATTTGTGTCTATTAACCCTAGCTTAGTGAGAGGAAAATTACTTTGAGCAGGTGTCAAGGTATGTTGATATGTTCAACATAGCAGGTTGATATGTTCAAGAGGGACTGGCTAGTTTGCATTCATGACAGAGAAACCTATTGTGAATGGCAGCCTGTGAAGAAGCAAAAGGACAGCAAAGCTAGAGTGCCCACCACCCCGAGGAGCTCTGGACTACTTACTCTGATAGTGGAATGTGTTCACCGTTGTTAGGGCAGATGCTTCGTTGGGTGTTAGAGGCAAGCGAGGAGGCCACTCCTTGATGGTACAAACCAATGAAACTCATTATTCTCATGGCAGTAATAAAACTGGCCCCCTTTTTCCTTTATTTTCCTGCTTCTTACACTATGGCAGGGCTGGGTGTGCTGAAGAAGGATCTCATGGCCAGGCCATGATATTCACTAATCAGCACTTAGTGAGCACCCCCATACTATGAAGAGGTCTGTGGTGGCTCAGAATACAAGAAAATGGAAGTCTCTGTACTTGAGAGGCTCACAAATCTAGAAGAGAAGCAAGCACCATATGATAAACCATAATCTCAGGTACCAAATGGATGTACGGAGGAGAACTAGGTTTAAGGTGGACTAGATCACTGTGGAATGGGCTAACAACCACCAAGCTGTTTGAAGCAGCAAGCACTTGATCTGGGTGGCACATCAGTCAGGTGTAGTGAGGAGGTGGGAAAGCATGGGGGGTCAAGAAGTGCCCATGGCGTCAGAGGAACAGGCTTAGACCAGGGCCCTCTGACAAAGGAGTAACGGGAAGTCAGCTTTCAAAGGTGAAGAAAATCATGAAAAGCCCTAATGGTAGACTAAGGAGCTTGGAGCTTTGATTTTATTCTAGAGACAATGAGAAGCCACTGAGTTTCTGGGCAGGAGTTTTAGAACAACTATTCTGACTGGAATGTTCAAAATAATTGGAATGGAGAAGTGAAAAAAAAGGCAAGGATGTCAGTTAGGAGATCAGCATATGGCAGGATTTAAAATTTTTCTTCTCTTTTTTTGCTGAAAGAACTGGATAACAGATGTCTCCCTTAACCTCCCATGAACATTTAAGGAAAAGGAAATAAAAGTTTTGGTTGTAGTGACAGGGGATTGGGATTTAAAAGACCATTAAGATTGCTATAAACGAGCAAGATAAACCAGCCTCAGAGGAGCATAATGCAGGCAAGTGCTCCAGGCAGACTAGAGATTCCCCTGGGTTGTAGATGAAGATGAGTTTGTAGGACCTACAAGCTGGGGACCCAGGCCTTGCTCCTTGGCAGCACCAGAGGAAGGAACACAACCCAGAGAAGATTGGCCCCACGTTACAACCAGGAGATAGGACTCTAGGCTGCAGGATTCACAGCCTCACAAAAGGTTTCTGTAAGTCAAGGATGAAGATCAGACACTCAGGCACTGGACATGAAGGGTTGGTGCAAATAATGGGACACCAGGTGTCTCAGCAATAACCAGCAACTCGAAGCCCCTTCCAATCTCATGGCAAAATATAGGATCCTGGAACCACAATTCAGGTCTGAAGATGAAACATAAGTGAGGTTAAATTTCCCACCAGTCAGACAGGGTAGGAGCATATAATTGGAGCTTACCTTATTTAAGCTTATAAATAAATGTGATACTTTCTCCACATCTGAATTTATAAGCTGAGAGTCATACCTGCTATAATTGTTGCAGTTCAAGTGTGAGAAAATGTCACTTACATTAGAATGACTGAAGTGAGAAGACAAAGACATAGAAGCCCCAGAGATATTGTACAGGAAGAAAGAAAAGGACTTCCTCTGCCAAGAATCTACAGAAAATCCCGGGACACAGTAAGAACGCAGGAAATATCTGCTTGCCTCTGTCACTCTCAGGCATCCTTAATAGGGGACTCAAGTAAACGCTTTATGTTTAGTCTTAGCATTCATAAATTATGATGAGATGTAACTTTAAAAAGCTGTCTTCTTGGGCTCTCTGGTGGCTCAGTGGTTAAGAATAATATGCCTGGTTCGATCCTCAGTCCAGGAAGGTCTCACAGGCCCCAGAGCAACTAAGCCCATGCACCACAACTACTGAGCCCACGCGCTGCAGCTACTGAAGCGTGCGCACCTATAGCCCATGCTCCACAACGGAGGGCAGCCCCTGCTCAGGACAATTAGAGAAAGCCTGCGTACAGCAACAAAGACCCACCACAGTCCAAAAGTAAATTAATTAAATAAATAAATCGTTAAAAAAAAAAAAGCAAAAGGATGAGATTCCATCACTGAGTTTCCACTTGGTGTCAGATATGGCATATTAATGAAGCATTAGTTGCTCAGTCGTGTCCGACTGTTTGCAACCCCATGGACAGTAGCCTGCCAGCCTCCTCTGTATATGGAATTCTCCAGGCAGGAACACTGGAGTAGGTAACCATTCCCTTTCCCAAGGTATCTTCTCGACCCAGGGATCAAACCCAGGTCTCCTGCATTGTGGGCCAATTCTTTGCCATCTGAGCCATTGAGGAAGCCCATGAGGTACAAGCAATATCCATATTAATAAAATTCTGTTTGTGTCCTTAAGATGCTCACAATCTAGTGGGAGAGATGGACATGCTGACAAATAATTAAGCTCCCATGTATGTGTCATAACAAAACTGTGAATAAATGTTCTAGAAGCACAGAAGATCAAGTGAGAAGTTGTCTCAGGAAGCTTGAAAAGGATTTACAGAGAAGATGAGATTTAAGAGGGTTTCACAGGATAAGTAAGAGCTCAACATCTGGATAAGAAATAGAAGAGCTCAAATAG
This sequence comes from Bos javanicus, assembly GCF_032452875.1. Taxonomy (NCBI): domain Eukaryota; kingdom Metazoa; phylum Chordata; class Mammalia; order Artiodactyla; family Bovidae; genus Bos; species Bos javanicus. The sequence goes on along the minus strand of NC_083874.1, from coordinate 49,456,516 downwards.
TGGGAAAGGTATATACAAGGCATTGAAGCATAAAGTAGTAGTAAGCCTGCAGTGGAGGAGTGGGAGACTACATTCAGCGAAAAAGATGTTCTGCCTGGAATTGTCCCCTAAAATCTTTAACTGAGGCTACCCATATAATCAACACATTCACCTCAAAAGAGCTTCTAAGATACACCAAAGAGAATTGTCACCAGTATGTGGCTCTGTGCTGGAGACTACACAAAAGGATACAGACACTTAACTACCCACTGAGAACATAACTACCCACTGAGTACCTAACAGCCTCAGGCAAAACTTCATTTTTCTCTCTGAAGACTCCCAACTGAAAATACTAGCATATTTTCCTTCCTCAATATTATCCAACCTGGACTACATCAAATAAATAAAATAAAATAAATTTTATCCCCCAATAAAATAGCTTTAATTAAAAAAAGATACTATCTAACCTCATCATCTTCATCCACCAAACAGGCAACTTTCAGATGAAATACATTAGTTTAAAACCCATATTCCAGGAGTCTAGATAAAGCCTGGTGACTCAGAGACTGTTCAGCTCATCATAGTGCTCAGTTTTCTGTCCCAGGGGTCACCTCCCTGTAAGCCCTACTTATTCCCCCTTTTTAGCCCTAAATAAACAGGCAGTGTGGAAGAGGGCTGCCACTGCTGAATCGCTACAGTCGTGTCCGACTCTGTGCAACCCCATAGACGGCAGCCCACCAGGCTCCCCCATCCCTGGGATTCTCCAGGCAAGAACACTGGAGTGGGTTGCCATTTCCTTCTCCAATGCATGAAAGTGAAAAGTGAAAGTGAAGTCTCTCAGTCATGTCCGACTCTTCAAGACCCCATGGACTGCAGCCTACCAGGCTCCTCCGTCCATGGGAGTTTCCGTGCAAGAGTACTGGAGTGGGGTGCCATTGCCTTCTGGGGGAAGAGGGCTATGCTTGCCTATTATCCACTATAACATTAAAACAGGAGGGAAGACGGCAGGGAACAAATTTTACCGAATGACATAGACATTGAGGATATGAAAAAGACTGGTTATAACTGGTTAGGTCTAAGATGGTGAAAAATTTGACTTCTAGTAGACCTTGAGCCTCATTATATGTTCACTGTAATACATCAGCTACATGACATACCCACAGGTGCCATGGCAATTCCAAGACCAACCATGAAAGGCCAAAAAATGTGCAGGGGTCCAATTCCTGGAAATCTCTGCCCCTTCTCCAAAATAGCTGGAATAATCCTTCCACTCATTAGCCTATGAAATGATCAGATTCATAAAAAGTACCCAATCCGTATTTCAGCACCTCTCATCTTCTCTCTGTCTGTGGACTGAGTTTCTCCCAGGGCTGCTCTTGCTTTTTGAGGCAGATCACAGACTGTCTATGAAATGTGTATGTCTCTAAATAAATCCACTTCTTTTCACTTTGTCTCTAGCTAAATGGCTTCTACGCTGAGACATAAAGAACCTGAGCTTCATTAAGCTCTGAAACCAGGTGTGTGATCTTAATGAAAAGACAGTGGGTTCAAATCCCAGCCTATGGGTTCAAGTTCCAGTCTGGGTTTGGCTGGGTTTGAGTCGCATCTGAGTTGTGCAATTACAACTTCATGTAAAATATAACACAAGAAGAAAATACCTCAAAAAAAACTCTAATAGAATTTTTCCCTACTAATGTGCCTCAAGATTTACTGAGACATCAAAATCTTATTTTCAGCACATTAATGGCCTGGATTGCAAATGTACAGGTTATATATTTTGTGATGTATTTCTGATAGAATTCAGGAATCAGGGATGAAAAGATATTATCATTGATAGAGTCTTTGAGGGTGAAGGGAGGATCTTAAAAAACTGACTTCAACTAAGAAGAGGAAGATAATTTGGTTTTATTTCTCAAATAAAAAGTGTGTTTGATTTTGAAAAACAATCATCCAGACTCACATTTTTGTGTTAAACAACCACCTTGAAATTGGTCTGCCTCAGAGGACAGCTCAATTCTGGGCTACCTTAGCATGAATGATTTATGACATTCATGCACTTGGCAACTACATCAGTTTTTCTAAAGCTGGCACCCAACACCACCTGCATGTTAAGTGAAGATTTATGATTTCTAAAACTCACCTCATTATGCAGAGGTACATGAATTGTCTTATATGTGCAGTCTATAACTCCCAAGACAGATAAGGAGGCAGCTATGTCACAAAATTCATGGCTCTTTCCCGTTAAAGCTGAAGTTTTGGAGAAAAACTAAGGAAATAACTGGCCCTTTGTAGAAAAATAGCTTTAGCTAACCATCACACCTCCAAATGATGAACCAGCTATAGCCTACCACTATATCTTACAGGAGCAAAGAGGCTAATGGTAAAAGTCACTTTAATCACAGCAATGAACTATGTCTATGTTTTGAACACTGCAGCAATAGACAGAACCTAAAGTGACTCTTTGGAAATATTGACCATTCTGTTAGTTTAATTTTTTCCCCAATTTGGTGTCTGAGACCTCTTGCTGATCAAGTGGCCCAGTCAGACCCACAGACATGAACTCCAGAGAAGAGAATTCAATACCTTGGAGTGCCCAGTGGCAGAGAATTCAGTACTTGTGTGCTCCCTCAGAGTGAAGAAAAGCAAATGCTGGTTTAGGTTCTGTAATGAAGCTTGTTTTCTAAAAGTCTTTAGAAATGCAGCAAATCTTTCCACACACCCTACAAAATAGTAGAAGCAAAGAGGATTAAATGGAATAAAGTTATGAATCTCAAGGAAGAATAAGATTATATAGACAACCATTAAAAATGACAAGTATATGTGACCAGGCTGACAAGAAAATATTTTTAGGAAAGGTATAAAAAGCAGAACACAAAAATGGCAAGCATATACACTGACTGGAAAAAAACCAAAATGACAGAAAAAATGGTGTGGACCTCCCCGGTTGTCCAGTGGTTAAGAATCTGCCTGCCAATGCAGGGGACAGGGGTCCCTAGTCTTGGAAGATTCCATTTGCAGGGGAGCTTCTGAGCCCATGTGCCACAACTACCGAGCCTGCATGCTCTAGAGCCCAGGAGCCTTAACAAGAGAAGCCCGAACACTGACACTAGGGAGTAGCCCCTGCCCACCACAACCAGGGAAAGCCTGATGCAGCAGTGAAGACCCAGAGCAGCCAATTAAAAAAAAAAAAAAAAATTTTTTTTAAATGGTGTTTCTAGCCTAGAGAGTTTCAATAACATAAAGTTAAGCAGAAAATAATGAAATTCTAAATAATTTATTTTCAAATATCCCTATCAATGAGGATATAGACACATATGTATGATTGCTGCTGCTGCTAAGTCGCTTCAGTCGTGTCCAACTCTGTGCGACCCCAGGGACTGCAGCCTACCAGGCTCCTCTGTCCATGGGATTTTCCAGGCAAGAGTACTGGAGTGGGGTACCATTGCCTTCTCTGATGTATGACTGCTAGTTACCCTAAATCCAAGAAACCCCTGTTTCTCTCTCCTCTGCAGAGCTCAAAACAGTGGGCCACTCTCCACGGCCTTTGAGAGTATAGAACACCTGCACTCAAATACCCAAGGTGACAGAAGAAAACTAAAAGACAAAACGTCTCAAAGTAGAGGTAAGAAAATTATTTGGGAAAAAAGATTGTGGGAAACCCATTTTCAACTTTAATGACTTATTAGATGTCATTTGATTTCTGAAATGTGCTTGGGATTTGTCCAGCTCTGACTCTGGGCTCTGACAATGCCTTAGGTCTGCTTGTCCCAACGTGGTTACTCTATCTCATGGAAATGATGCTCTACTCACAATACAGTGCACAAGAGCAAGAAAGTAGTATCAGGGAACTACAAATTGGGCAAATCAGGAAAAGTGAAGCCTCTTTGGCTACTGGGAGTATGTATATATCCAAGAGCAGAGTAGATACACAGAGAAGACTTGTATTTGAGTTCAGGGACTCAGTTACTACTTCACATTAAGTTACTTGTAGACACGTGATCACTCAAACACAGGTGTTGTTCTCCAGGGCTTTGGTGCTGGTGTTCTACTGGCTGCCTTTAATCCTGAGAGCAAACACACACACACACACACACACACACACACACGGTGCTGGTGTTCTACTGGCTGCCTTTAATCCTGAGAGCAAACACACACACACACACACACACACACACACACACACACACGGTGCTGGTGTTCTACTGGCTGCCTGTAATCCTAAGAGCAAACACACACACACACACACCACCCCATGTCCTGGCACAGCCAGGGTAAAACAGACTTCTTTTGGGGAAGTCACGGAAAGCTGAAAGAGCACACAAAGGGGGCCTCATCCACAGTCTCTGTGGAGTCTCTCTCTACACAGAGTTTGCACTTTGCCAGGCTCCCCAAGTGACGCTAGTGATAAAGAACCCCTCTGCCAGTGCAGGAGACATAAGAGACAAGGGTTCAATCCCTGGGTCGGGAGGAGGAAATGGGTATTCTTGCCTGGAAAATCCCATGGACAGAGGAGTCTGGCAGACTACAGTCCATGGGGTCAAAAAAGAGCTGGACATGACTTAACAACTAAACAGGCTTAGAGACAGATCATTAGTCTATGGTAGAAGAGAGATATTCATGAGACCTACAGCAGCTATCACACTCACAGATCCCCCCTTGCCCCTGAAGAAGGGGATCACAGCCTCCCTATAGGAACCAGCCTGCTCTACATGATGCCACACACACAATCACTACTCCCACTCCACCCCAATCACTAGCTCAATAAAACAAAGACGTGGAACCTAAATGAACGGCCTATGAGCTGACCCAGTGAGCCCTGAAACAACGTGCCACTTTTCTGCGCCTTTACTCTGCCCAATAAAGGCGCTCCGTAATGATGGTGCACTTCAAGCACACAGAAAGATAGCAGGGGTAGTGCAAACAGCCCTGGGATACACGAAGAGTACAGGAAAAAAGTATTCCAATGTATTTATATTTATTTTTTATCTTTTCTATTTTACATATTTTAATAATATTACTACACACAAAGCTTCTAAATATACAAATATTCATAATAGAGGTATGTGCTCAAATTTTTTGTTTTTAATTTTTTGGCTATGCCATGCAGCATGCAGAACCTTAGTATCGCAACTAGGGATGGAACCCGTGCCTCCTGCACTAGAAGAGCAGAGTTTTAACCAATGGACTGTCAGGGAAGTCCCTCAAATATTCTTCTAATAGAATGTGTAGTGAAAAAATATGATGACCAGAAGATACCACACTACTTGGGGTGTTCCTAAGCAAGGTGAGATCCTTAATTGCCACCTCTACCAGAACCTCCTGTCAAACTTGTTAAACATGCAGATTACTTGAAACACCTCAGACCTACAGAACTAAGTTGGTATGCTTAAAGAGCTTCCCAGTAATTCTGATGCCTACTGAAATATGGGAACTACTGTCATGGAAGAATTAGGGAAGCAAACACAAAGAAGTGAGATGTGGAAAGGGCAGCGTCAGTGCAGAAGTGCCATAAAGATGACTGATCCTGCTGGGGCCTGACCAAAGAGGAGGAGCTACCCCTCGTTCTTCCTGAACTCTGGTTCTATGGGTATTGAGACAATACCTGTACTTTTCCAACTAGCCTTCAAATAAATCCTTATCACCTAAAGAAACTTGGGTACTTCCTTTCCTGATGGTTGGGAAGCAGGTTTCTAAGGTTTCTAAAACCTTAGAAACCAACAGCCTCTCACATAGAGAAAATGTTAATCAGAAGAACTAAAAAGGTAGCTGATACACTTTCACTAAATGTACACCTTCAAGAGTGAGGATAAGACAGGAGGAAGTAGGTATATGAGTCAGAAGTGTCTGTAAACATTTGAAAAAAGATCCTGTACTAATTGAACATTTAATCGGAAATCATGTGGGTGATTTCTAAAAAGTACACTAAGTAAAAATGGAGCTACACTACAGAAGCTACACTGTCTGTGTGACTTTGGGCAACTCACTAATTCTCTTATTTCATCATCTGTTAAATGATAAATTAGATTTTACTTTATATTTTTGTGTAAAACTGTTTCAATCTTTTTAAAAAAACTTTTATTATAGTTCATTTAAAATGTTGAGTTAGTTTCAGGTGTACAGCAAAGTGAATCAATTATACATATACATATGGTAAATGCATGCATGTTCAGTTATGTCTGTGACCCTACGGATTGTAGTCTGCCAGGCTCTTCTGTCCGTGGGATCATCCTGGCAAGAATACTGGAGTGGGTTGCCATTTCCTCTTCAAGGATATCTTCCCAACCCAAGGATCAAACCCACATTTCCTGAGGCTCCTGCATTGGCAGGCAATTTTTTTTTTTTTTTTAACCACTGAGCCACCTGGGAACAGTATGAAAAAGCAAAAAGATATGACACTGAAAAATGAACTCCCCAGGTCAGTAGGTGCCCCATATGCTACTGGAGAAATAACTCCAGAAAGAATGAAGAAACAGCCAAAGAGAAAACAACACCCAGTTGTGGATGTGACTGGTGATGGAAGTGAAGTCCGATGCTGTAAAGAACAATATTGTATAGGAACCTGGAATGTTAGGTCCTTGAATCAAGGTAAATTGAAAGTGGGCAAACAGGCGATGGCAAGAATAAACATTGACGTTTTAGGAATCAGTGAACTACAATGACCTGGAATGGGCAAATTTAATTCAGATGACCATTATATCTACTACTGTGGGCAAGAATCCCTTAGAAGAAATGGAGTGGCCCTCATAGTCAACAAAAGAGTCCGAAATGCAGTACTTAGGTGCAATCTCAAAAATGACAGAATGATCTCTGTTCATTTCCAAGGCAAACCATTCAGTATCACAGTAACCCAAGTCTATGCCCCAACCACAAATGTCGATGAAGCTGAAGTTGAAAGGTTCTATGAAGACCTACAAGACCTTCTAGAACTAACATCAAAACAAACAAACAAAAAATGTCCTTTTCATCATAGGGGACTGGAATGCAAAAGTGGGAAGTCAAGAGATACTTGGAGTAACAGGCAAGTTTGGCCTTGGAGTAAAAAATGAAGCAGGGCAAAGGCTAACAGAGTTTTGCCAAGAGAAGGCACTGGTCATAGCAAACACTCTCTCCCAACAACATAAGAGATGACTCTACACATGGACATCACCAGATGGTCAACACCTAAATCAGATTGATTATATTCTTTGCAGCCAAAAATGGAGAAGCTCTATACAGTCGGCAAAAACAAGACCGGGAGCTGACTGTGGTTCAGATCATGAACTCCTTATTGCCAAATTCAGACTTAAATTGAAGAAAGTAGGGAAAACCACTACAATGGAAGTGACAAATAGATTCAAGGGATTAGATCTGATAGACAGAGTGCCTGAAGAACTATGGACAGAGGTTCATGACATTATACAGCAGGCAGTGATCAAGACCATCCCCAAGAAAAAGAAATGCAAAAAAGCAAAATGGTTGTCTGAGGAGGCCTTACAAGTAGCTGAGAAAAGAAGAGAAGCTAAAGGTAAAGGAAAGATATACCCATTTGAATGCAGAGCTCCAAAGAATAGCAAGGAGAGACAAGAAAGTCTTCCTCAGTGATCAATGCAAAGAAATAGAGAAAAACAATAGAATGGGAAAGACTAGATAACTCTTCAAGAAAATTAGAGATACCAAGGGAACATTTCATGCAAGAATGGGCCCAAAAAAGAACAGAAATGGTATGGACCTAAAAGAAGCAGAAGATATTAAGAAGAGGTGGCAAGAATACACAAAAGAACTGTACAAAAAAGATCTTCATGACCCAGATAACCACACCAATCACCTAGAGCCAGACATCTTGGAATGCGAAGTCAAGTGGGCCTTAGGAAGGTGAAGGTAAAGTCTCTCAGTCGTGTCCGACTCTTTGCGACCCGTGGACTGTAGCCTACCAGGCTTCTCCATCCATGCGATTCTCCAGGCAAGAATACTGGAGTGGGTTACCATTTCCTTCTCCAGGGGATCTTCCCAACCCAGGGATCGAACCCAGGTCTCCCGCATTGGAGGCAGACACTTTAACCTCTGAGCCACCAGGGAAGCCCTAAGCTAGTGGAGGTGATGGAATTCCAACTGAACTATTTAAAAATCGTAAAAAATGATGCTGTGAAAAGTGCTGCATGCAATATGCCAGCAAATTTGGAAAACTCAGCAGTGGCCACAGGACTGGAAAAGGTTAGTTTTCATTTCAATCCCAAAGAAAGGCAATGCCAAAGAATGTTCAAACTACCGCACAACTACACTCATCTCACACATTAGCAAAGTAATGCTCAAAATTCTCCAAGCCAGGTTTCAACAGTACGTGAACTGAGAACTTCCACATGTTCAAGCTGGGTTTAGAAAAGACAGAGGAACCAGAGATCAAATTGTCAACATCCGCTGGATCATCAAAAAAGCAAGAGAGTCACAGAAAAACTTCTACTTCTGCTTTATTGACTATGCCAAAGTCTTTGACTGCATGGATCACAACAAACTGTGGAAAATTCTTCAAGAGATGGGAATACCTGACCACCTTACCTGCTGCCTGAGAAATCTTTATGCAGCTCAAGAAGCAACACAGTTAGAACTGGACATGGAACAATGGACTGGTTCCATATTGGATAAGGAGTACATATTGGGAAAGGAGTACTTGAAGGTGGTATATTGTCATTCTGCTTATTTAACTTATATGCAGAGTACATCATGTGAAATGCTGGGCTGGATGAAACACAAGCTGGAATCAAGATTGCCGGGAGAAAGATCAATAACCTCCGATATGCAGATGACACTACCCTTATGGCAGAAAGCAAAGAAGAACTAAAGAGCCTCTTGATGAAAGTGAAAGAGTAGAGTGAAAAAGTTGGCTTAAAGCTCAACATTCAGAAAACTAAGATCATGGCATCTGGTCCCATCACTTCATGGCAAATAGATGGGAAAACAATGGAAACAGTGTCAGACTTTATTTTCTTCGGCTCCAAAATCACTGCAGGTGGTGACTGCAGCCATGAAATTAAAAGACGCTTGCTCCTTGGAAGAAAAGCTATGAACAACCTAGACAGCATGTTAAAAAGCAGACATTACTTTGCCAACGAAGATTCGTCTAGTCAAAGCTATGGTTTTTCCAGTAGTCAGGTATGGATGTGAGAGTTGGACCATAAAGAAAACTGAGCGCCAAAGAACTGATGCTTTTGAATTGTGGTTTTGGAGAAGACTCTTGAGAGTCCCTTGGACTGCAAGGAGATCAAACCAGTCAATTCTAAAGGAAATCAGTCCTGAATATTCATTGGAAGGACAGATGCTGAAGCTGAAACTCCAGTACTTTGGCCAGCTGATACAAAGAACTGACTCCTTAGAAAAGACTCTCATGCCAGAAAAAAATGAAGGCAGGAGGAGAAGAGGATGACAGAAGACGAGATGGTTGGATGGCATCACCAACTCGATGCACTTGAGCAAGCTCTGGGAGTTGGTGATGGATAGGGAAGCCTGGTGTGCTGCAGTCCATGGAGTCACAAAGAGTTGGACATGACTGAGCCACTGAACTGAACTGAGTCACCTGGGAAGCTCTGAGCCACCACATGTACATATATCCACTTGTTTTTAGATTATTTTCCCATATAGGCTGGGCTTTTCTGGTAGCTCAGCTAGTAAAGAATCTGTCTGCAATGTGGGAGTCCTGGGTTCAGACCCTGGGTTGGGAAGATCCCCTGGAAAAGGGATAGGCTACCCACTCCAGTATTCTGGTCTGGAGAATACCACGGACTGTACAGTCCATGGAGTCGCAAAGAGTCAGACACGACTGAGTGACCTTCATTTTTCCTATATAGGCCATATAGAGTATGGAGTAGAGGTCCCTGTGCTATAGTAGTAGGTTCCTTTTAGTTATGTATCTTATATATAGTAGTACATATATATGTCAATCTCCCAATTTATCCCTGCCTGCAAAGGTTAGATTTTAAATGATATGTAAATGCATTTCTATGTTTCTAGAAACCAAGTTCAGGCTCAATTTCTAGTTCAGGTTTCCTTTTGCTAAATCATTCTGATTAAGAATAAATGAAAGTATTCAGAAAAGGCTCCTACATCCTTAAGAATTATTAAATGGGTCTTCATAAAGAGCAAATCTCTGCTTTTGTCAGTCCTGCTGCTGCTAAGTCACTTCAGTCATGTCCGACTTTGTGCGACCCCTGAGACGGCAGCCCACCAGGCTCCCCCGTCCCTGGGATTCTCCAGGCAAGAACACTGGAGTGGGTTGCCATTTCCTTCTCCAATGCATGAAAGTGAAAAGTGAAAGTGAAGTCGCTCAGTCGTGTCTGACTCTTAGCGACCCCACGGATTTCGGCCCACTGGGTTCCTCCGTCCATCGGATTTTCCAGGCAAGAGTGCTGGAGTGGGGTGCCATTGCCTCCTCCGTTTGTCAGTCCTACACCCTCCCCAAATAGGGACTTCACACACAGATCCTTGGACCTGTCTAATAGCCACCTGTTTTTCAAACCTGAATGAAAATCCACGTGAGGTTAACTGCTTTTTTACCCTGTGCAATGAGACTGCATTATCACTAGAATGTAAATACCAAATCTAATCAAAGTGATTATCTTAATTTATTGCTGCCTTAGTTTTCTTTCAGGGTCATATTCTCTTTCTCTCTTGTCCTTTCAGAGGGAAGGCAGGTTGGTGGGTTACCAGGCATTCCATACAGAAAGAAACCTACTAATTGTCACCATCCCTGGGGACAGAAATATCACTGACACAATACTTCCTACACTTCACTGGGGCAAGTTCTGTTGAATTAGACTTGAGTGAAGTGACACTGTGTAATGTACTCCAATACAGTGTAGCTAATACCCAAACAGAAAAGTGGGAACTGTCTCCTGAAATCTGCTGCAGGTACATGAAAAATTCCAAGGAGAATAAAAATGACAAATCCCTGCAGTATGTCACATTTTTATTTCATGAAGATGGAAAGTGCCACAGCATGATATTCATCTTTGGGAAGACTGAATAAAATGTCATCTGAGCCACCAGTTTAAAGAAACTCCTTTAAAAATATAAACTTGATCTTATGTATTCTATTACAGATTGAACTTCCTTTATAGTTGTCCTGGAACCTAAACTACATAAAAATATTTTTATAGCTTTAACTCAATTGCCTAAAATAACTGTTGTTAATAATGGATTAGGCCAATGCTACAAAACTCTTCTTCCATATACGTAGAGATAAATGATCAGATCCAGTTTTATTATGAGACAGCAAAGTCTAGTGGTTAGCAGTATAGGTTCTTTAGTCAGACAGTCTGGCTTCAAATATGGCCTTACCATTCAATTGCCATGTGACCTATATAACATACTGGATCACTTTAAGCCTCAGTTTTCACATCTGCAAAATGGGAATACCAACAGTATTTTTCCCTTGAGACCATTTTTTTTTTTGCACATTCCATTAAAGAATGTTAGAAAGCATTTAGGACAGTGGAGCACTTAAGTAACACTTGACAACTATTAAGTGATTAATATTTAAAGACAATTCCTGTTAATGATTGGGAATTAAATGTTTAAAAGTTATAATTTAAAACATAGTATGCACAGGTATTAGCTGTCTGTTCTGCCTGGTAAACAATTACCCTCATGAAAATTATGTACCAACTCCTTTCACTTTTCAGTATGACATTGAAATGATAACAGAGAAATGGAATACAGTGCTGTGTTATGATGAAGAATTGTATCAGCCAACCATGGATCTAATTGTCCAGTCTGCTGCGATTCATGGGGTCACAAAGAGTCAGACACGACTGAGTGACTGATCTGATCTGATTCATTTGCACCCTATTTCTTTTTAGACTCAGGCTCATTTCTTCCAGCCTTCAGGCTGCAGGCTATGTTAATTTGCAAAGCAACCCCAAAGCTTGTCCTTCACTCTGGCAAATAATAGGATACATGCAGCCTCATTCTCAGGATACTGCTTTGAATAGTGTCTAGAGCTACAACATCCCCCTTGTGGTCATACTGAGTATTTACCAGGCTCTTGGGGAAACCAACAAAAACCTCAGCGATATGTGTACCCCCAGAATCATCCTCTCACACATCCTTTAATCAAATAGTTAACACTATTTGATTCCAGAATTCTTCTGATTAACACTTCGTGGTTTTTAAGTGTATGCAACAAGAAGGAAAAAGAGCAAATTCTTAGGAGAACTAGTAGATAAAAGAGAGATGTGAAGAGGATGCAGTTAATACCAATTATCCCACTTGCCCTCCTCTGTGTCATATGCAAGGTAGGGATGTGAAATTTTCACTTTCTACTTTGCTTCCATGTTTAATATTATTTATCATTCCTCCCTATGTTTCTATGTTCTTTTTTTGAAAATTTTTATTGGAGCATAGTTGATTTGCAACGTTGTGCTAGTTTTAGCTGTACAACAAAACGAATCAGCTATACAAATACATATGCTGCTACTGATGCTAAGTCGCTTCAGTCGTGTCTGACTCTGTGCGACCCCACAGACGGCAACCCACCAGGCTCCCCATCCCTGGGATTCTCCAGGCAAGAACACTGGAGTGGGTTGCCATTTCCTTCTCCAATTCATGAAAGTGAAAAGTGAAAGTAAAGTCTCTCAGTCGTGTCCGACTCTTAGCAACCCCATGGACTGCAGCCTACCAGGCTCCTCCATCCATCGGATTTTCCAGGCAAGAGTACTGGAGTGGGGTGCCATTGCCTTCTCCACAAATACATATATCCACTCTTTTTTAGATTCTTTTCCCATATAGGTCATTACAGTGTATCCAGTAGCATTCCCTGTGCTATACAGTAGGTCCTTATTGGTTACCTATTTTATATATCAACCACAAGCTCCCAATTTATCCCTCCCCTCAATGTTCTTCAGCATCAATGTATTGTTTTAGTATACAAATATCCTAAAAATAGGAGTCATTAGACTGTCGCTTGGATGACTGCAGAAAAATCTACTTCTGAGGGAATTAACAAAACAAGACATGAAAGCACTAGGTAGACAAGTAAGGACAATAAATAATAAATAAGAGTGTGAGGGTACTTCTTAAAAGGACCTGTGTAACCTATAAACAATACAATGTTGGACCTTTATTTTCTTACTCCCTCTTCCCTTTTCTCTTACAAGGTAAACTCTTCAGCTGTCTTCTTTCCCTCCCAAACTTCCCCAAAATTTCCTTCACAAGTCCTCACATCAGAATAGTGGAGCATCTTTCTCTTTTGAAATCGGACTTTGAGACTTAAGAAGTCACGGGCATCTTGTTATACAACCCATGTCCACTGTCCCAGGCAACAAGGTTTCCGAGATGGGCCTGACGACCTGTTACAGAATACAAGTTTGTGTGCCTGACACACAGTGAAGCCAAACCACCAAAACAGGAGTTTGGAGCAGAGAAAGGTTTTATTGCAGGGTCAAGCAAGGAGAAAGGGTGGCCCATGCTCTAAATAAATCCCTGAACTGAGAGCTTTTAGAGAGTAAGTTTTTATAGGAAAAATTTGGGGTGAGGGCTGCAAGGCATGTGACTTCCTTCTGGTGGGTTGGTAGTGAGGAATCTTGCCCTCGTTTAAGTTACCATTCTCTATCTGAGCAGGGCCTAATTCCCATAGAACTCATAAATACTACGTATATTCAGGTGATGTTAGTGGTAAAGACCAAGTTTGCCAAAGCAAGCAACAGGGGTTCAATCCCTGGGTCAGGAAGATCCCCTAGAGAAGGAAATGGTAACCCACTCCAGTATTCTTGCCTGGAAAAATTCCACAGAGGAGCCTGGTGGGCTATAGTCTGTGGAGTCACCAAGACACAGCTGACCACACACTCCCTGAGGAGGAACCATGACCGTGCCCCAGTGCTGTGCTATTCTTACTTGACTATGCCTCTCTTGTTTTCGTCCCCTAATAAGCAACTGCTGAAATCTGCCTTTTGGAATTCAGGGTACCTTAAAGAAGCTAAAAGAAGTCTATAAACAAGCAACAGTGGGTAAAGAAGGGCTTTCCTGCCCAGGTGGGCCCCACAGGGGCCTGCTTGGTTTCTGAGCCTCAGTGAGGCCCATCAAAGCTGGGCAGTAGGATCTTGAGCTCAGGTATGTTTTTCTCTTGACGGTCTGCACGATAATTAGCCTAAGGTAACCCAATGCTTTGTATGAACTTAAGTCTTCTTGAGTAGTTCAAAACCCAAGGTCCCTGTGCTGAAACACAGAAAAAATTCGCCTAAGGTCTCCATATGCAGGTTACTTCAAGTTACTGCAACAGCAACAGGCAGTCAAAAGACAAAGGACGAGGGTGAGCAACAAATGTTTTAAACCCCAGGTCTACATTGAACAAAAGGGCAGGACAAAATGGCGCCCTCCTCCAGAAGAAAAAGTCAACACGAGCGGACCTTGCCGCCGCCAGGGTCTCCCAGGGAAACGGGGGTGGGAAGGACGAAACTCACGTGAGCTTGAGCACCCTATAACAGCGGTAGTCAGACTCCACCCCGTTTTTCACTACTCCCTGTGCACATGCGCTCCAGGCCGTCGGCGGGCGGCCAGTTGCGCAAGCGCAACAGACCCCTCCTCTCACGTAACTGACGCAAGGAGACTGTAATCTGTTCGCAGTTTATCCCGTGTGACCTTGAGTCCTTCCTGCCTCCGAGGACCGGGGTTGTCCACAGTTCTGCCTTATACCGCTCTTAGACCTCCCGTCTCTCGTGGAGCCCTGACCTGCTGCAGCAGGCGCAGATGGACATATTGTTCCCAACTATCAGGCTTCGAAGCGTATTAGCCATAGGCCCTGCCTCCGGGCGCGGCATACAGGTATTCTCTGATCAGGCAGCACGGGCGGCGCCTCAGAGGATGAGCGGGCTTCCAGGCCGCAGCGGTCAACCCCCGCCCCCCACCCCACGTGGTAGGAGGTTTCCAGAATCGCTAGCACCTCTGCGCCGCGCTGCCCTCGGCCGTCCGAGCGCCTCTTTGCGCTGTCTCGTACTTCTACCGTCTAGCAGCCATGATAAGCGCCAGCCGAGCCGCAGTATCCCGTTTCGTCGGCACCGCAGCCTCCCGAGGCCCCACAGCCGCCCGCCACCAGGTAAGGGACTGCCGGGCCCTCCTCGAGGGGCTCACGGTCTTGGGACTCAGTGCGGCAGGCCGCGCGCGGCCTTCGGGGTCAGAATCCTCCGGGAAAGAGGAGAGATGGAAAATAACAGAATTCAGTGTTGCTGATTCAAGGATTAATTCAGGGTTTTGCCTTTCTTTCTTTGCTGAGTCACACTCTTTGGGAGCGTAGAGTTTTATTTCACCAAGTAGCTGGTAGTCGTTCTGATAGGCTTTTTGATACGGATTACGCAGTTTGGGCCTTGAGGTCGTAGTCTATAGGGAAGGAATAACTATTATAGTTTTTATTTTCGCTTACGGGTAGAAGAAGGAGTCTTCTAAAATCCGGAGTGTTCAGGGGCCCGGTTACTACGATATGACGAAGGAAGAAAGAGCATCCGAGCAATAAATTAAAAGTCAAGTTCTGATTTTCTTGTTTGCGAACATTTAATAGTTTTTTCCCCAGAATTTTCGTCTCCGTTATTTCAGAAAAAATAAGTAAATCAGGAAAAGGCCATGGAGTGATTGCTCATTATCGTGTAAGAGTAGAAACACATCTTTTGGAATTGTGTTTCTTTGCGCTCAGGTTGAGTAAAGGACGACTTGCATAGCCTGAGGTGAGAATGTAACAAAGGTCTTTGATCCTGATCAGAGGCCACTCCAGATATTCCCCCCCCTACTTCATATTCCCCCCCACCTAAACTGACTTCACAAGGTTGCTGATTCTACTCCCTTTAAAGCATTAGCTTGGCAACATCAGGGGAAATGGCTCAGATTAAGTTAAATATATATTTGCTACACACACATGTGTGGATCTTAAGTGGACACTGATATGACAGTGAAATTGAGTAGTTATGTTGTAATGTATTTTTGCTTCTCCACGGGATGTTTGGCAGTGCTTGAAAAAGCCTTTGGTTGTTACAGTCTGGGTAACCATGCTACTACTAGGTTCTAGTCGTAAAGGTCCAAGTTGTTGCTGAACATCCTGCAGTGAACAACCCAGCTCCCAACGAAAGTTTTGTTCAAAATCAGTAATGCCGAAGTTGAGAAATCTTTTGTTAATGTAATTCAGGACAGTTTTACATGTACTTGTTTGTCTGACTTACTTGGAAATTTTATACTTTATTGGACTTGATAGCTGTGTCAGTACCATTATGCCTGTTATACATAAAATATCTTACAATTTCAATGAACTTTATGCATGGTAGCCACTCAGAATGAAAATCTCAAACGTTCACGTATTCTTCAGAAGAATAGTTAAAACAAGCCCAAGTTTTCTTATGTAACTGATGGCTGATGCAATTTTTTTTTTTTTTTAAGGATGGCTGGAATGGCCTTAGTCATGAGGCTTTTAGAATTGTTTCAAGGCGGGACTATGCGTAAGTATAATTTCATTTTCTTTAATAGTAAGATGATAAATATTAAGTCCCAGACTAATGGTCTCAAAATTTATCATTATTTTGTTCAGGAATAAAAACACTGTTATATTTATTAAGAGAGTGTTCATTTCACCACAGTAGCAAATAATTGTTTTCTAGCAAACCTTCTTCAAGGTTTACCTTCATATTGTAAAATAAGTCTTTTTTCCCACCATTTTGGAGACCACTGTTAACTGACCATAGCATTGTTTTAAATGTCTTACAGATCAGAAGCAATCAAGGGAGCAGTTGTTGGTATTGATTTGGGTACTACCAACTCCTGTGTGGCAGTTATGGAAGGTAAACAAGCAAAGGTGAGCATAATTGGAGGCTCTGGACCATGTAGTGGTAGCTAGTAGACAATTCAGAATTCTGTGTCCATTGGCTTAGATGAGGGACATTTTAAAGGTTGTGTTTAAATTCTTAAGACTCGCTTGAGTTGCATCTTTGTGCTTAATTTATGCTGGTAATAATCAAATGGATTTAACTTCCCAGGATTTAAGTGTGTCCTAGTACAGAGATAATAAAATTTTACCTTTTTATAAGTCAGTTAAAAGTTAAAGGTGCAGAAACAGTCTAGAAGCAAGTGGAGCTCCAAATAATGCAAAGGCTGGGTCATAAGTAAAGAATGTTCTTTATTTCCTGCTGTGGTAGAGGCTCTTCCTCCTGAATCCTACCTATTCTGTTCTTAAAATCTTTATTCCCAGTTGGTTCGCCTCAATAATATTTGAAGCACCTGGATCTTTTAATCCTTTTTGGCAATTAAATTTTTTTTTCCTTTACTGCAGTGGGTCTTCATTGCTACGTGCAGGCTTTTTCTAGTTGGCGGCCAGTGGGGGCTACTGTCTCATTGCAAGGGCTTCTCTCATTGTGGACCAGGATCTCTGGGGTGCTCAGCCATCAGTAGTTCTGGCGTACAGGCTTAGTTGCCCCACACTATGTGGAATCTGCCCAGACCAGGGATCCAACCTGTATCCTCTGCATTGGCAGGTGGATTCTTAACCAGGGGATCACCAGGGAAATCTGCAAATTTTTTTTAATGCCTGAAATTTTTAGCCATCACCAAAACAAAAGTACATTTGATTTATATATATTCCTATTTTTTCAGATGTTCTTAGTTGAAAATTGTTTCACTCTCAAATAGTAGTTGCTTACTATATCAATATTTACAGGGCAGAAGAATATCCTCACTAGTACTATTGTTTAATGTTTGCTTTGTGTCTCAAATAATTGATATAAAGACACTGGTGGTGACTGGAACCTTACTCTCTGTCCTACTTTGGGAGTTTTAGGTGCTAGAGAACGCTGAAGGTGCCAGAACCACCCCTTCAGTTGTAGCCTTTACAGCAGATGGTGAGCGCCTTGTTGGCATGCCGGCCAAGCGACAGGCTGTCACCAACCCAAACAACACATTCTATGCTACCAAGCGTCTTATTGGTCGGCGATATGATGACCCAGAAGTTCAGAAAGACATGTGAGTAATAGTAAGACTGTATTTATTTGCAAAGGCTGTATAGAACAGTCTTCCTAGCAGGATCCCTGAGGACAGGCCCTGCCCCTGCCCAGAGGGTGTCTTCTTCAAAATATTCAGTTCTGCCTTCACAGATTAGGACTTTGCTATGTGTGACATGATATATGAAGATTTGGCTAGTCATACCTGGACCATGTAAATTGGTGTTAAATACGAGACAGATAATGACATAGGCTCCATCTTGTGCTGATCAGATAGTTCGATATGTTTTCAAGGTTTATCCTTGCTGTCACATGTTATCAGTATTTCATTTGTTTTTATGGCCAAATAATACTCCATTGCACACATACATACATAATTTAATGTTTATTTGTTGATGACATTTGGGTTGTTCCCACTTTTTGGCTGTTAATGAGTAATGCTACCATAAACATTTGTAGGTTTGTATGTGGATGTACGTTTTCATTTCTCTTGGGTAGACATCTAGTAATGAAGTTTCTGGGTCATATGATATCTCTGTGTTATCCAAAGCAGCTGCATAAGTTTTTGGTGAGAAGAATGTTCAGGTTTCATTAGGATGTTTTTACATGTTAATGATTACTTTCTAAAGGATTTCATTAAGTGAATTCCTGAAGTTCTCATTTGTTGGCATGGATCTCGTGGGGTGGAAGATGGGCTTTCATGGTGTATGGTAACTTCATGGTAGATTGTGCTGGCATGTTTTCTCAAATATTTGTGTCTTTCAGTAAAAATGTTCCTTTTAAAATTGTCCGTGCCTCTAATGGCGATGCCTGGGTTGAAGCTCATGGAAAACTCTATTCCCCAAGTCAGATTGGAGCATTTGTGTTGATGAAGATGAAAGAGACTGCAGGTGAGAAAGCTTAGTTCATATCTGGAAGAATTCAGAAAACTGCATGATTACTCTGAGATCACTGGCTTCCGTATCTCATTGACCTTTGAATGAGTTTGCAGTGACTTTTGCACAAAATACCTAGAAATGGCAAAACTTCATTACTTTTTCTCTACAAATTGAATTTCTCTTCCAAGTTTTCCTAATGGTGGCTTTCATGTTTCTTTTTCCCAGAAGGGAAACCAAAAGACTACATTTTAAGTTTTTGTGTCTGTTAGGTAAAACTTATAACTTCCTGTTTGGTCTTGAATGGACCATGTTATAGCTCTTAGACAAATCAGTGTTACAGCTAGTGTTACAGCTCTATTTTATTTAGAAGATAGCAGGAAAATCCATCTTTGAGGCGTGAGGGCACGTCGATCCAAAGACATGAGGAGAAGAGCGCCCCAGCACGTGGGGGAGAGAGAGAGAGCTAGCTTTGGCTTCTTTATTTATATGTTTATCTCTCCCTGGGCCTGTCCAATGTAAATTGGGCCAGCCAGGAGTGTTGTTTTTCCTGAGGCCCTCACTCCTGTCCTCAGACCTTCCTTTGTTCTATTTTCGGGGATTTTTCCTTCCTTGTCTTTTAGCCACCGCCATTTTGGACTCCTTTTCCCTATTTTACCTACCTAACAGAGAAAGAGTGGCTCTTTTAAGTCTAGGTCATTGTAGTTGGTGAGCCTTCACTAATGTGTTAAAGGTGAGATCCTGAGTTTTTTAAATTGGAGTGTTTTTCAATAAGATCTCTACATGTTAGGTCATATGCTAAAAAACGAACAGGTACTGTTTGTGATCTCAAGAGGATGACATGGGTTGTCAGGCTACATTATTAATTGTAGCTTATTTTATCTGATAGGATTCTCATGGTTGATTTTCATTGATTTCTTTTCCAGAAAATTATTTGGGGCATACAGCAAAAAATGCTGTGATCACAGTCCCAGCTTATTTCAATGACTCTCAGAGACAGGTGAGTTCAATTAGCATTTTTAGTCACGAAATAAATGGTACTTGGGACACAAGGGTGAAAAATGCTTTTTTTCTTTTTCTATAGGCCACTAAGGATGCTGGCCAGATATCTGGACTGAATGTGCTTCGGGTAATTAATGAACCCACAGCTGCTGCTCTGGCTTATGGTCTGGACAAATC
Source organism: Bos javanicus (assembly GCF_032452875.1). Classification (NCBI taxonomy): domain Eukaryota; kingdom Metazoa; phylum Chordata; class Mammalia; order Artiodactyla; family Bovidae; genus Bos; species Bos javanicus. The sequence goes on along the minus strand of NC_083874.1, from coordinate 49,436,550 downwards.
AGAAGACAAAATGTAAGTTTGTGTAATAAATTTCCACTTAGATGTGTGAGACTAAGTTCACGGAATCTTGAAATCTATCCTCAGTCATCATCTTGATTTCTTAGTGTTGCGCCTTAGACTAAAAATGTACTGCCTTGATCTTTTCCCCAGGTTTCTATGGACTGTGTTTTTCATTCATTTCAGGACTATTCCTTTGATTACTTTTTCTCTCTTCTTTCTTTTCTTTTTAAAAGTACTGGCTATGGTTATTTGGCAACCCACTCCAGTACTCTTGCCTGGAGAATTCCATGGAGGGAGGAGCCTGGTAGACTACAGTCCATGGGGTTGCAAAGAGTCGTACACGACTGAGCGACTTCACTTTCACAGTTATTTTACTCCCTTGGTATGCCTGTTGGCAAGTATTCATCCAGAAGTTTAGCATTTCATTTTAACTCTTATGTGTGTTACATGTTGCTGTAAGACCATATGTTAAGACATATGACACTTAGGCAGTCATCAACTTTCATAATTATACCTGGGTGGGGGGAAATAGCCAGATTTATGTTAGTTTGGTGACTGAACTCTACCTGTGATGAATTTTGTTCTTGAAGGCCTTCTTTTTTCTTTCTAGCATTGCTGTATATGATTTAGGTGGTGGAACTTTTGATATTTCCATACTGGAAATTCAGAAAGGAGTATTTGAGGTGAAATCCACCAATGGAGACACTTTCTTAGGTGGTGAAGACTTTGATCAGGCCTTGCTGCGTCACATTGTGAAGGAGTTCAAAAGAGAGGTTAGTTACCAGTGTGGTTAATGTGTAGACATTGAAATACAAAGAATTTCTTTGGACTGCGGTTTGCTTTGTTTATGATTTTTTCTCCCGTTAATAGACTGTTGCATAGTCCACTGAAATTGCATTTCAGTTTCATGGGCGCTCTGAACTGTTCTGGTTATTGTAACTTCAAATTGTGAACAGACAACAATGAAAAGGATACAGTACCTGGTGTATAATAGTACTGTGGTATTTTATATAGGAAACCTGAATGTCTTTGGATTGGGGTATCCAGGTTTTTGGAGAGAAGTGCTAGAACCAATCCTCACAGATACTGATGGACAACTATATAGGTTCCCTCCACTATCTGAAAACGTCTTCCTTTGAGACCTATGATAAGCTGAAATGTTGTGAAGCAAAGAAGCAATTACCTTAGGCCACATTTTGCTAATGGATGCACAAAACAAAATGTTCATATGCTCTCAGATAGTTCAAAGCTATGGTGGCTTGATGCTCAGATAAATGTAGTTACTGGGCAAGGAGCTTGGGGTGCACACTGCCTCTATAATGGCTTGCTGCAAAGCCAATGCCGAATATTAGTTGTCCTTTTTGCCTTTTTTGTAAATGTGAAAATCCTTTTCAGATTTCATTTGGTTGGCAAAAACAGGTGTTAATATAGATCTTTTATAAAAGTGAGGTGTGGTTTAAAGCAAGTTTTGGAAAATTGGGAGAATACCTGTATTAGAAAAGGAGTTTTGAGAATTCCTTTTTTGAGCTAGAATCCTACAGCTGGAAAGAAGTAAGAACAGTTCATCCCTTTAACTCCGGACATAGTATATCTTTTTCAGAGTAGGTCTTTTTCCTGTAGGTTTTTAAAGGCAATAATTAATTTTTGCTTGTTTATAAAGGTATGGCTTTATTTTGTCTTGTCTATACCTTACCACTGCGATTTAAGTAGTATTCATTTTCTCATTTACACTAGTTATATTATGTCTTTGTTAGACGGGGGTTGATTTGACCAAAGACAACATGGCGCTTCAGAGAGTTCGGGAAGCTGCTGAGAAGGCCAAGTGTGAACTCTCTTCATCTGTGCAGGTGAGACATGGACAAATTCCAACAGCCTTGATGGATCTTTTCAGCTGGAGTTTACTTGAATAGCAAATTTTAATTGGCATAATATTGGTGAGATTTTTTTTTTTAACCATTTTCTGGTTGGTGGTAAAAAAACTTTTCCATTAACAGAATCATTGTATTTTTAATGGGTGAGCTGAAATTTGTTAAGCACCAAATCAGGTTATGTTACAGGAGTCAAATAATGGTTTAATTGAGAGCTGAATGACATTGAATATACTTATTTGTGTTAAATATAGTATTTTTAAAATCTAGACTGTACCATTATGCTAAGTCACTTGGGTCTTTTCCGACTTTTTGGACTTTTTGTGATCCTATGGACCATAGCCCGCCAGGCTTCTATGTCCACAGGATTCTCCATGCAAGAATATTGGAGTGGGTCACCATTTCCTCCTCCAGGGGATCTTCCTGACCCAGGAATCGAACCCAAGTCTATTATGTCTCTTGCATTGGCAGGCGGATTCTTTACCACCTGCACCACCTGGGAAAATCTAGACTGAACAGTGTGCAAAATTAGAATTACTAACCTGGAAGTACCAGGAGACTCTCAGAACTACTTCTGTTTTTATTTCAGACACCGTTTTATGTAAGTCTCTGATTGTCTTATTTGGATCACCAGTCTAGACAGTGAGTTAATGAAACCTGGCTGAAGGCTGGGCAATATGTACCTGTGCAAGTTTGCCTCCATGGGCAAACGCTTTACCATCTGATCCACCAGGGAAAGGTTGACATTAGTTAATTAAACATTATATCAATAAATGTCAGAAGTAATGTAGAGGTTAACAGTTACTCTGTAGATAGACTGGTGGAGATTAAGTTTCTATTTCATTATTTGCTATATGACTTTGGATGAATTACTAACGTTTGTTTTCTTGTCTATAAAATGAGGATAATTAGCACTCCATTTCCCCTTAGAGTTGTGAGGATTTGTAAATTAATAGGTGTAACATGCTTAGGACAATGTGTAGTAAATGTATGTGTTAATTGTTGTAATTATATATTTATAGTATAATTATGTTATATATAAATGTATATGGTAATTGTATTTTCTAGAAAAGGCAAACTTAGACTAATAATAGAGGAACTTGACAGGTAATTGACATAATTAGAGCTCCTGCAAGGTGAGTTGATCAGGAAAATATAAAGTGCCAGATAAGTATGAGGTGGTGGGGTAAGACCTGAGAAAGGGTCAATGTGGAGCATAGAAGATAAGTCTGGAGGCTTTACAGATTGGAGGATTTGGTGTCTTTCCTCGGATGACTACAAATCACTGAAAAGTTTTGAGATGGGGCAGTGACATGGTCAGTTTGGGGAAAGCACCCTGAGGTGGAGTGAAAAATGCGGGGGAGCTGTGGCAGCCTGAGTGGGTGTGAAAAAGTGTAGGGGGCTGTTAAAACTACACCAGGTGGTGAGAGGAAAGCACTTGGACCAGGGTGAGGTAGGGAGAGATACATGGTTCGATTTGAGAGAGAGAAGGGACAAAACTTCATGATGGAACTGGCATTTGAAGGTGGAAAGTCCTGGAGTTTTCCAGTTTGTAACTTAGAGTGTATGGAACTGCACTAGTACAGTAACCACATATGGCTAAATAAGATTAAATACAATTTTAAAATATTTATTTTACTGCACTGGGTCATGGTTGCATACAAACCCTTAGTTGCCGCATGTGGGATCTAGTTCCCTAACCAGGGACCAAACCTGGGCGCCCTGAATTGGGAACAGAGTCTTAGCTACTGGACCCATCAGGGGAGTCCCAAAATACAATTTTTAAGAATTCCATTTCTCAGTTGCACTCAATTCCATTTCTCAGGTGAATTTCAGCTTTTCAGCCATGTGTGACTAGTGGCTGCTGGATTGAGAAGCACAGGTAGCATTTCCATTGCCACAGAAAGTTCTATTGGATTGCATTAATTTTTTTTCTGATTCGGTTTAACATTGTGCAAAGAGGAAATTGTTATTGGTGTTCTTAAAACTATATCCAGTATCTTAAAACTATATCCAGAAGGTTTGTTAATTCTTATTAAGCCTTTAACTGTCCAGGGTACTCTACCTGAAGAAAAGTGGTTAAGGATTTGCTCCCCTCGGTCTTTATTGCTTTTTGGCCTTGCTTTGATGTGAAGTTGGAGGTGCAGCATAAATTTAACTCTCTTCTGGGAGTTCACCCCTGAGACACCTGTTTCTGCATGTTTAATAGTGAGTTTTGTTAGTCTAAATATTCTTAATCCATGCCTTATTAGGATTTTACATTTATTGATAGTATATGTTACATGGTGTGACTATAGCAGTGTTTGCTGCTCTCTGTGACTATCATACGGAGAAGGCAATGGCACCCCACTCCAGTACTCTTGCCTGGGAAATCCCATGGACGGAGGAGCCTGGTAGGCTGCAATCCGTGGGGTCGCTAGGAGTCAGACACTTTCACTTTTCACTTTCATGCATTGGAGAGGGAAATGGCAACCCACTCCAGTGTTCTTGCCTGGATAATCCCAGGGATGGGGAGGCCTGGTGGGCTGCTGTCCATGGGGTCACACAGAGTCAGACACGACTGAAGTGACTTAGCAGCAGCAGCAGTGACTATCATAGCAGTAGTCAGTCCTTTAGACATTTTTGTTGTAGCTTTTTTAAGCACCTTAGACTTGTAAAGCCCTGGTTTGGTAGCAGATTATTTGGTTCAGAGCATACATGTGACTTTTTTCTTAAAGTACAGTGAATTTTTTTTAAAAACTTGGTAAAAACAAAGTAATGTGATTTCTTAATGCATGTTTTAATGGCAGGACAGTTCTTCACCTTCTGAATGGGGATTTTTTTTCCTGCTTCTCTATTCCATCCTTCATTATTATTAATAGGTTTGTAGTGTTACTTCTGAGAAGATAAGAGGTTAAATCTTTAAGAGTCTGTCTTTGGTAGCTGTTCGTTTAAAGTGTGTCTGAGCTTCCCTGTGATTTTTGAAATATTTTCTAGTGTGTAGTCTTTAATTGAAGTAATAGACTTCACAACTGGTCTTCCTGCTTCCCTTGCAGACTGACATCAATTTGCCATACCTTACAATGGATGCTTCTGGACCCAAGCATTTGAATATGAAGCTGACCCGGGCTCAGTTTGAAGGGATTGTTACTGATCTAATCAGAAGGACCATTGCCCCATGCCAAAAAGCCATGCAAGATGCAGAAGTCAGCAAGAGTGACATAGGAGAAGTGATTCTGGTTGGTGGCATGACTAGGATGCCCAAGGTAAGTACCCATGGAATTCTTGGCATGGAGAGCAGAGAGGGCCCACGTACGATTTCTTAGGACATAGCATATGCACACTATATGGCTTCTGTTGTGTAGGGACATGTGTGTGTGACCTTTCTACCACGTTGGCCTGAAAGGGGTATGAATTTGTGTACTCGCTAGAGTTCTAGTCTTAAAGAGTATTTTTAAAAAAGGATTAAGAAGGGGGCAGATGTCTTTGGAGTACTAGCAAGGAGGACCCTGAACTTCAGTTTTATAGAATTTTTCAGAATGAAGCAGTATGAGGTCCAAGACACCTTAACATACAGCTTTAATTAGCCTCTGTAGGCAGTTTTGGATATGTGTTTTGCAGTATCGTGTTTGGGTTTCTAATACCATCTTCAACAGAGATTTGTGCAATGATGCATTGTATCAACCCATCATTCTGATAAGATAGGTATGTGGAAAACTTAATGACTGAGCACAGAACATGTTGAAGGTATAATTCTTTATAGCTTGAATGGAATGATCTTGGGCTTTGATTTTCATAATTTTTTCTTTTGAGTACTTATGGTTAAGTAAATAATGCAAACAATAAAATGGGGGTGAAAAAGAGAGGCTTTGAATCAAGCAGGTGTCTTTATGTTAATAAATTATCTCAGATGTTATATTCAAATAGAACTTTTTCCTAGCATTAGTAAAATATGGAGGGGAAAACATACCTCACATCAGCACTGGTATTGAATTACTGAATTACTACTGCTGCTTTTAAGCTTGAGTTTTAGTTGATACATAGAAGAGGACTTGGACAATATCGATTTAAGTCCCCGTGCCTTCCGGCTTCTATTCCTAGTGTGTTGCTTGGGAAATCAGATGACAAAATTTAGGCAAATTGTTTCCAAATTTAAAGAGGCTATAAATGAGATATTCTGAGTAAAGTATGTGTTACCAGATAATATACTTAATTCATTAATAAGAACTCAACTCAAAATAATAATTTGAGTAAACATTCTTGGATCTGAAGCAACCTATCCTGGATCTGGTGGGGTCTGTGGATACATGCGCTTCTCTCATTCTCAGGCAATTGCCCTGAGTAGCTAGTGACAAGGTTCTTTTTTCTTGGCACTCAGGTTCAGCAGACTGTGCAGGATCTCTTTGGCCGAGCCCCAAGTAAAGCTGTCAATCCTGATGAGGCTGTGGCCATAGGAGCTGCCATTCAGGGAGGTGTGCTGGCTGGTGATGTGACAGATGTGCTGCTGCTGGATGTCACTCCCCTGTCTCTGGGTATTGAGACCCTGGGAGGTGTCTTCACCAAGCTTATTAACAGGAACACCACTATTCCTACCAAGAAGAGCCAGGTAAAAGTCACTGCCTCCTTACTTTCTCACAGAGATACTGGATTCTGTGAGGGATGTGATTGTAACCACTTTTGTGAGCTCTTTCTAGAAAACTTTTCTTTTTGTTTTGCAGTTCACACTAATTGAATGTGGGTGGGTGGTAAGAATCTTGTCATTTATTCTCTTATATTCCTGGGAAAGTTCTCTTTACCTGTAAGGAGTGGTGGTGATATATTAGGGAAGTCATCAAGTGTCTTCCTCCACAGGACAATAATGTGCCAGAAGGAGCCTCATTATTTGAAAATTCCTACTTTATTCTCAGAGGCAGTAAATAAAATGTTTTGGCTGACAGTAGGGGAGTGTGCTTGTCTTCCCAGTAAATGATAGTTCTGAGATACCAAGCCAAGGGTTATTTGGACAGTGGGTCTTAGGTTTAGAATTACTTCCTAACTTTCTGAGTTTTGATGTTTTTATGAAAGAACTATGACTCTTGCTATGCTTGCAGTGATATATTGCCACAACATCATTCTGAAGAAAAGTGATGATTTCCTGTGACTATGAACATAAATGTCCTTTCTCTGACCCATTTCTCTGGATGAGCATGTTTCAACATCTCACTTTTTATAGCTCCTTCTCTTGAGGCCTTATGTGCTAGTGCTGCATCTTTGTACAATGCGTTTGCTTAGCTGAAACAATAGCTATTGTATGCCCTTCTGCTGTGCTAATCCTACTCCTGTTCTCTGTAAAAACATGGGCCTTTGTTCTGAACATAGTGTACATTAGGATTCTTCCAATGTTGGGATGTGAATTTCTTCCTTTGGTTAGCAGTTTGTAGGGGGTAATAGTTTAATCAGGCTGCCAAACCAGCACGTTTCCTTCTTTTCCCTAGGTGTTTTCTACAGCTGCTGATGGACAGACTCAAGTGGAGATTAAAGTGTGTCAGGGTGAGAGAGAGATGGCTGGAGACAACAAACTTCTTGGACAGTTTACTTTGGTAGGTATTAGGAATCCTGAATTTCATGGTCATGATCATTCTTTTTATGGTGAAGTTACACTATTCTGACTCCTAATATTATTATAAACTGCTGACACAGTTTTATTTCCACATAGCATTCAAATGAATGCTGCAGCCAGATAACCAGAGCTTCAGTTCTTACTTGAAAGCCTTGCCTTGCTTCTTGTGCCTTGGGAACTAAGTCAAGAAGTTTATAAGCTTCACAGAAATGTTCATAAACAGTGATTAGAAGAAATATCTCATTACTACTTTTAAAGACATTTGATACTGTTGCTGGTTTTTCGGCCACACTGCACGGCATGTGGGATCTTAGTTCCCTGACCAGGGGTTTAACCTGTGTCCCCTGCAGTGGAAGCACAGTCTTAACCAGTGAACTGCTAGGGAAATCACTTGCTACTAGCTTCTAGTCAGCATTGCTTATTGTTTCTTACGGACATGAGCAATGGAGAACTTTGCTCTCACTGTGTATTCTTAGGTACATAAAGCCATTACAGTTACTTGCTGCAGCCAGCCTTCACTGGTATGAGTCTTATTTATTTCAGGCAGCAAGGAAAGTACTACCCTAACCTACAAACTCCTGTTTTTGTACATTTAAAACGTGTTAAAACATTTTGTATGTGTTTCTCCCAGAAAACAGGTAACTTATTCCCCAGAAGATCATACAGGTTTTGGAAATAGACCACGGGACCTGTTGGTGAGAGGAGCTTACTCTGGTATTCATTTATTCTAGATTGGAATTCCCCCAGCCCCTCGTGGAGTCCCTCAGATTGAAGTTACATTTGACATTGATGCCAATGGGATTGTACATGTTTCTGCCAAAGATAAGGGTACAGGACGCGAGCAGCAGAGTAAGTTCTCTTATTTATTAGATTGTAAGAGTGAGGTAAGGGCTTCCGTAGTGGCTCAGTGGTAAAGAATCCGTCTGCAATGCTGGAGATGTGGGTTTGATCCCTGGGTCAGGAAGATCCCCTGGAGAAGGAAATGGCAACCCAGTCCAGTGTGCTTGCCTGAGAAATCCGATGGACAGAAGAGCCTGGTGGGCTACAGTCCATGGAATCACAAAAGTCAGACTCAACTTAGTGACTAAAATAATAAGAGTGAGGTAAGAGACTTTGAAGTTCCTCTCCGTTAGGAACTACTCTAGACTGTGTGTATCTTCTCTGCCCCAGCCTCAGGGGAGGATGGTGAGTTCTTGCCCTCATTCTCCTTAGTTATCAGTGTCTCGTTATCAGGTATGGTGTTTATTCCCCAAAACAAACAAGCACTGAGCCTCTGGATTGTTGAAGTTTTTGGTAGGTAGGGCAGTTAGTTGATGTTTGTATATTAGGACCCTTGGTTTCCCTCTGCTTATTATAGGCCAGTAGGCTATTCCTCTTCTCCATAATTCACATCAATATTAGCTACTCTGAACAGGAGGATTCTTTTTCTTAATACAGTAGAGAAAGAAGCATATGAAGCATATCATTTTCCTGGGCAATAATGCGGTGCCTTCTTTTCATTATAGTTGTGATTCAGTCTTCTGGTGGATTAAGCAAAGATGATATTGAAAATATGGTTAAAAATGCAGAGAAGTATGCTGAGGAAGACCGGCGAAAGAAGGTGATTACTTCACTCGTAACTTATGTGAAGTGCCTTTCTTATTTATTCTCATATAAAAATTGTCATGGAATCCAGCTAAAATCTCCTAAAGACATCTCAGACCACAGTGATTTCTCCCTCTTACTGTTTATACTCTTTAACTGTGTGTAGCCATTAGCAGGTTGATTGGTAAGTCTTCGTTCATACTGCATTTTTAATTTCTCTTAGGAACGAGTTGAAGCAGTTAATATGGCTGAAGGAATCATCCATGACACAGAGACCAAGATGGAAGAATTCAAGGACCAACTGCCTGCTGATGAAGTAAGTCCTCTTTTAAAACAGCTCAATAAGTTTGGGGTGTATTGTCACTAATGTCAGTGACAGTCATTTTTCTGTGGATCTTGATAGCAATTTCTTAAAAGTGTCTCTCTAAACATTCTGCTATATGTTCAGGGCTAAGAAAACCAGAAAAAGTGAGGGTCTGGCTTTGTTTTGGTTTTAAGTGCAACAAGCTAAAAGAAGAGATCTCCAAAATGAGGGAGCTCCTTGCTCGGAAAGACAGTGAAACAGGCGAAAACATAAGGCAGGCGGCATCTTCCCTTCAGCAAGCATCATTGAAGCTTTTCGAAATGGCATACAAAAAGGTATTTTGCTCCTAACTCAATGTAACTGCTCTTGATCACTTTCACTGTTGACTGCTACACAGCCAGTCATGGAACTGGGAGTATTGGACTTGGAAGTAAACTTCCTGGTCTTCTTGAATACTTTGGGAGGGAGACGTGGTGAACCCAAAGGGAAGAAATCACTAAACCTGGGAGCGTGGGACAGGTAGGCTATAGCTCCTTCATTTTCAGTTCATCAGAGAACAAACTGTCACCCTTAACATTAAACAAGTGACTCTCAAATGCTTTCTTACAGATGGCATCAGAGCGAGAAGGCTCTGGAAGCTCTGGCACTGGGGAGCAAAAGGACAATCAAAAGGAGGAGAAACAGTAACAGCAGTAAACTTTGGAGTTGAAAGGACAACATGCTTGGGAGTGAAGGGATTTCCTGAGCTGAAACGGGCAAACTTCAGTCTTCTACTGTGTTTTTGCAGTATTCTATATATAATTTCCTGAATATGTAAATTTAGTGACCATTAGCTAATGATCATTTCATGAGTAACAAGTTGAGCAGTACAAAATTCACAGTATTCTGTCCCTAGCCTGTCATTCTTTTTCATTTCAGCTGCATGTAAAGTTGGAAAGATGATTTATTGATCATTCTAAAGAGGTAACATTGTTTTGTGTTGAAGTAGTCTATGGGGTCGCACAGAGTCAGACATGACTGAAGCGACTTAGCAGCAGCAGCAGCCATATTTTCAAGGGGTGAAATCTCACACAGTGAAGACAGTTGGGTCTGGAATGAAACCACAAGGTGATGAGATCCTTCTAGTGACCTGAGTACTGCTGTACCAGCCTGTGTGTATGTGGAATTCCTCAACTGAGGCCTTGCAAAGCAAGCCAGCTGTGCCATGTTGGGAGGAGGAGCAGGGAAAGCTAGATCAAAAGAAAACTGAGCTAACTATTTGTTAGATCCAGCTTTTAAAACACAAGTCGCCCAAATTTCCTGAAGGCACACTTTCCTAGCTACCCTTTGGCCTTATGTCTGGCACCTGTGTCCTTGATGAGTGTTCTTTTTGATCCATTCTGGACTTTTTTAAAAAAATAGGAAAACCATCTTGATCTTTTTGTCTGAGGACCTGAAATTTAGCTTCAGAAATAGATGACATGAATTACATTTCCCAGTTCCCTGACTTGTATGGGATTTCCTAACATTAGCCAGTTTCAATTTTAACAAATTGAAAACTTGAGAAGGCTGATATGATAATCATTATCACCAAAGACGAGTCTGATTCAGGAGTTTCTCTCTAGCCTATCTGAGGTTTGGAATGTTGAATGTTCAATCTTTAACATGAAAATTAGGCCTCATACTTTTCAGGCTGCTTTCTGCTCTAAATAAAAACTTCAGAAGTGGCTCACGATAATGGAACATTACGTCCTAAGGTGAGATTTCAGTGGCTTATACATCAGAAACCAGGTAATTTCTATAGTTCTGGTTTTTTACCCTCAGCGAGTTGTCATGTCCTACTCTTTTAAATGTAGTTCTAAATATCACATGCTGCCAACTTAAGATCCAGGAAGGTGACTACATCTATAACTCAAATTTAGGAATTAATTTATTTTTAAAAAATTAAGGAGACTTTAACACCCTTTTAAAAGCTTCTTGAGGTTGATATGAGAATAGGCTCAAGTTTTCAGCCACATGAACACTTAATGGGAAACTTGGGGGATGTGCAGTATTTCTTTATGTACTCAAACTGCCGTATATATGATGGTGGTTCAGTTACCCACTAGTAAAACTAACATCAGCACAAGCAGCCTTGAAAGGCAAAAATAAATTTAAATTCAAATATAATCTTCATGTTGTGGCAACACATGCATTAAAGGTCCCGAAAGGAAAACTGCCAAGTAGTCTTCCCCACTTAAAATGCACCCCTGCTACACAATAGAACAACACATGTGATCGGACCCCTTCTCCTATACTTTGACCTTGCTCAGACTGTCTTCTTCTATATTTCCAATTGACTCCTCCCCTCACTTTTTTAAGTAAGAACTTTGAGATTGTCATAAATAGCAGCCTTCAAGTCCCTGTCATTTCCTGTCCTTACCCACAGCAATTACCACCACCTAATTTTTCTTTCCCCCATTGCTATGAGTTCTTTTGGTCCTCCAAATCCCTGCTTTTAAATAACTAACTCCTAAGGTAATGGTATTTCGAGGTGGGGCCTCTGGGAGGTAGATCATTCTCATGATTGGAAATAGTACCCTAATAAAAGAGGTTCCAGAAATCCCTGATGCCCTTCTTAACATGAGGACACATTATGACCTGGAAGAGGGCCCTGACCTGATCATGCTGGCACCCTGATCTCTAACATCTAGCCTTAATTGTGAGGGAAAAAATTCCGTTTATAAGCTACACAGTCTATTATTTTATTCTGGCAGCCTGAATGAACTAAGGCCCACCCATTTTTGCAAGTTGCAAGAAGCCAGAATCTTGTTCACTGTTACTTCCCAACATTAGAACAATGCCTGTTACTTAAGCACTCAAATCTTGTCAAAACAATCTCCCACTGTCCAAAACTTGTGGGTGGTTTGCTTTCTCCATTACTTTTTAAGTTTACATATAAATTATACTCTCCATCTGTCAAGAGTTCTAGGGGTAATGAACCACACCCAGAAACTAAAACTTAATTGGTGAAAGATTAAAAAGAATTCAAGGAGAAATTAATAATGTTTACAGAACTAAAAGTGTGGCCTGAGGTACTCCTAGGCCAGCAAAGGGGGAGTAAGAGGGACCAGAATAAATCTGAAACCCTCTTTTATACTTTCTAGGTATTAAGTACAATTCTGTTACTGACTCGAAAAAAATTTACCCAAGCTTTTTCTTAACTTTTAATTAAATCTATTAGAAAATCTAGAAGAATGCTGTCATGAACACACAAAAACACCATTCAGATGGATTCAGTTAGCATTTTGCCACATTTGTACTTTTTTAAATACTCTGCTCACTCTACATGTTTTCTGAAGATCATGACACTTCAACCTACATAGCATGCTTAAGAGCAAAACATTATCCCTACAGCTAATAATCAGGAAATTTAGCACTGATGAATCGGAGAAGGCAATGGCACCCCACTCCAGTCCTCTTGCCTGGAAAATCCCATGGACGGAGGAGCCTGGTGGGCTGTAGTCCATGGGGTCGCTGAGTCGGACACGACTGAGCAACTTCACTTTCACTTTTCACTTTAATGCATTGGAGAAGGCAATGGCAACCCACTCCAGTGTTCTTCCCTGGAGAATCCCAGGGATGGGGGAGCCTGGTGGGCTGCTATCTATGGGGTCCCACAGAGTCAGACACGACTGAAGTGACTTGGCAGCAGCAGCACTGATGAATAGTTCCTTTGCCTTTTTGTCCTTTCATGATGTTGATTTTGTTGTTTTGAAGGGTATAGGCCATTTGTTTCACAGAAGAGAGAGCCCTTTGGATTCACCTGGTAATTTCCTCCTGCTGAGAGTCATGTACACATTATTGGTAGGAATACTTTGTCTTTATCAGTGCCTCAGTTACCAGGGAGAACAATATTATGTCTGTGCTTTGCTCCACATTTCATCATTAAGTTACCGTTAAGTAATCTGTAAGGGTGGCTTAATTTTAAGTATAACATTTATACTAGAGATTCTGTAGCAAGAAGGAGCAGTAAAGAAAAAAAGTTCTTGCAGATGATTAATGAGAAGACTGGGAGTGAAAACAAAATTTGAAAACAAACTGCTTCAAACACCCTTCAGTATTTCAGATACCACTGTGACTCCATACTCCAGTCCTAAGGCTGTTTTATAAGGGTATGTCTTTACTTTCCTCTGGTATCAGAACGATGCAGTGAGTGAAAGCCCTGGATAAAGGAGCTACAAAGCAACCTATATTATTCAATCAGTGAAGCAGACAATGTAGCAGTTATAGAAAGAAACACTGAAACAGCCATTTAAGTAGGTCAAAACCAGTCAAGTACCAATCTCATATGGTTAAACCTAATTACAATGTACCACCATCAATCCCATTTCTGCTGCAATAGGTTAGGAAACTCAATTTTCACACTAGAGAGAATACTGCAACTGAACCAACCTTTAATAATTACAAGTTTCAACTCACAGGAGATCTCAGGAAACAGGAAATGTTCCACTTAAACAATAAGCTCCTAAACAGGTGCTTGTGGCCCCTGACCCAAAAGGTAGATATTTGGGGCAATGGCTGGGAAATGGAAAGTCCACGTGAGTGACTTCAGGGACCCAGAAACCACTGATTATAGAATGCAAGATTGCAAATACTGTTTTTTTCTGGGGAAATGGTCCACTGCTCTTCACTTCTTGAAGAATGATTTCTTGAAGGAATCTGACGAAAAGGGGGTTAAGAACCATAAATTTTTCCTAAATGGGAAATCAATCTACCTTACTAGTCTAACTGCTGAATTCAAGCCATAACCCTTGATCCATGTCCCCTTTGCCTTTAGCTATCTCCCATCTTGCCTTTCCATTTCTCAGTTATCCCTGATCTACCCTCTTTCATGAAGCCTTCCCCATTCAGCCCACACTGTCTGTTTCACTCAAATTCTTACACTCTTTATTTTTCAAATTTTTAATGTTGAGGAACTTACAGCTTTTAATATTTTCTACCTTCCCTTGGATTATTTTGAAGCAAATTCCAGAAATCATAATTTTACTCTAACATTTCAGTATGTACCTCCAAAAGGATTATTCTATAAAATATAACAATATCATGATCACATCAAAAAATTAATCCCTTAATAGCAAAACTGAATGTTCAAATTTTCCCAATAGTTTCATAACTTTTTTTTTTTTTTTTGCTGCACCACAGGGCACACAAGATCTTAATTTTCTGACAAGGGATTGAACCTGTGCCCCCTGCAGTGGAAGCACAGTCTTAACCACTGGACCACCAGGGAAGTTCCATAATTTTTCCAACTGTTAATGAGTCAGGAGCCAGTAAAGCCCACAGCTTGTATTGGTTGATACGTCCCATAAGTCTCTTTTGAACTAAAGGTTTTCCATGCTTCTTTTTCCTCCACTTTGCAATGTATTTGTCCTGCAACTTTTGACATCCTACATTTCACTGATGGCACTCCTGTGATGTCATCAACATGTTCTTCATCCCCTGTGGATCTGATTCAGGCTAAGCTTTTGGACAAGATTGGGTGGTATATACTTTCATCAGAGAGTATACAATTCTGGTTGGCTCTTCTATGATGTCAGCAGTCACTGATGATCATTACCTAGTTCTTTAATTTCATTAAAGGTATACTATGCTATTTTTTCTTCATTTTTTATATGGAATACCTCTACAGTGAGACACTTCCCCTCATATCAAGTAACTAGTTAACCTGAAGTACAGTTCTTATGGGAACTGGTTTTTAAAGTGAGTTAGTTTTGTAGTATTAATCAAAGGTGAGACCAGTGAAATTTCTTGGGTGTCTTTGTGAACTCATGCGTTTTAACTTCCTTAAGATGCCTCAGGGGTCTTCCCAGCTGGCTGAATGGGTAAAGAATCAAGCCTGCAATGCAGGAGACCCAGGAGAGGAGGGCTAGATCCTTGAGTCAGGAAGATCCCTTGGAAGAGAGCATGGCAACCCATTCCAGTATTCTTGCCTGGAGAATCACATAAATAGAGCCACCTGGTGGGTGGTCCATGGGGTCACAAAGAGTTGGACACGACTGAAGTGAAGGAGCACACAAAGACACACGCATGCATTGTACTTTATACTGGCTTAATTTTAACAAGACCTCATTGGTAAAGGACAGTGTCTTCAATAAACAGTGCTAGGAAAACTGGACAACCACAAGCAAATGAATGAAAATGGATCACTATATTACACCACATACAAAAATTAAAGTGAGTTAAAGACCTGAATGTAAGACCCAAAACCAAACACTTAAGAGACAGTAAGCTCTTTGACATCAATTTTGGGCTTACTGGATTCGACACCAAAACAAAAAATGCTTCTGCACAGCAAAGGAAACCATTAACAAAATGAAAAAGCAACCCATTGAATCAGAGAAAATATTTGCAAATCATGTATCTGATAAGTTAGTTCCCAAAATACATTAACAAACCAATAGCAAAAAATCCAAGAAAAAATGGGCAGAAGACATTAATAGACATTTTTCTATAGACACACAGATGGGCAAAAGGTACATGCTGCTGCTGCTGCTAATAAGTCGCTTCAGTCGTGTCCGACTCTGTGCAACCCCATAGACGGCAGCCCACCAGGCTCCCCGTCCCTGGGATTCTCCAAGAACACTGGAGTGGGTTGCCATTTCCTTCTCCAATGCGTGAAAGTGAAGTCACTCAGTAGTGCACGACTCTCTGCGACCCCATGGACTGCAGCCCACCAGGCTCCTCAGTCCGTGGGATTTTCCAGGCAAAAGTACTGGAGTGGAGTGCCATTGCCTTCTCCATCACCATGCTTACCTCAGCATAAAACAGAAAAGCAAGCCTGTGAGCTAGTCTAGAACATCTGTAAAGCCATCACACATGGGCCTAAAACAACACTATAAACACAGAAATGAGCAAGAAAAGAAAATCAAGGCAAACTAGTATAAAAACAATTGGGGCAAAGAGAATGAAGTAAGGAAAATGGAGGGACACAGCAGACACCCAGTCAGTAAGCAGTATTTATGACTTTAAGAAGGGCCACTACTAAGCACAGTCAATGGCACACAGTAGAAGTACAATAACTTATATAATGAGTGAACATATGGTAAAAATTACAAAATGGAAGCGATTCCATTCTGGGAATTCATTTGCTGGGGGAGAGACTTGCCCTGAGTCAATGTCCTCACTCTCAGCAACTTCCTTTCACTTTTCTTTGCGTGAGTTTCCCAATCTACGAAATGGGAGTAAAAGCCCCATTTCCAAGGTGTGGATAAAGTTGAGATAACTCGCAAAAAGGATTCAAAGCTCACACAAATGCAACCACCTGAGCACCCACCGCTGGCTTGTTTCATAAACAATCTCGGATTTATTAAGCAGAAGAAATTTTCAAAAATCCCCCACAACCTGCTCATCTTCCCCATCTAAGTAAAACTAGCCATTTCAATACTCTGGGAGTCATTCTTGCTCTTCCTCCTCATCCAACCTATCATCCAGCCCTAACCATTCTAACCCTCAAATATCATTCGCTGTACTGTCATCACCCTAGTCTAAGATACAAATTATCTCTCACATAAATTACTAACCTTGCTCCAGAACACGAGCTTTTGCGATTTCTGAAATGTGTTATGCTCCCTCTTGACAAAGTCCTATTCACCTTTGGGTTTCATTCTAGTTTTCACTCACTCCTCTTTCATTACATACTCACACCCCTCTGAAGTGTTTATGTATTTGTGTAATTATTTCATGACACAAACGTATAAAATCATAGTCGGCTATAAATCCAACTAAACTGAGAGCACCACGAAGGTAGGCACTGTTATCTGTCTGGCTCTTCTCAGGAAACTCGGGCCTGGCACACAGCTTGGGCCCAAATACCTGAATGACTCCAGCTGAGGTGGAGACATAAAGTAGCCAACTACAACTCCAAAGTCAAAGACAGCTGCCCACGTTCCTTCAACATTCTCCCCACCTTCACTCTCCACAGCTCAAATCAAACCATTCAAGGTATCAGATACCTCATGTCTTCAACCTCAGGCAGCCCCTGCTTTCTCCCCTTCCCCATAAAGTTCCAGGTCCAAAGAGAACCCCTCTTAGCCCTGGGCCGGGAAGGAACGTGCTACTTTTGCCCGTGCGGGTGTCGGGGTGCTGGACTACCCGGGAGACATTTCCTAATCCTGACACCCTGGCCGAGCTTCTGAACACTAATCCGTGACGCACGCAGACCCAAGCGCTTCGTCAGCTGTGAAGTAGCAAAGAGTGAGGCGCTTCTTTGAGACTTCTCAGACGCAATTCAAACCGCTCGTCCCAGCTCGAAAGTAAAAACGCGTCGCTGACCCTCAGAAGTCCGTTCCATTCAAGAACGTGGGAGAGAAAAGACAACGACCCACGCGCCTTGCCCTTTAAGAAACACTCCAGGTTTAGGCAGCCAGGGCTAGAGTAAATTCTCGCGAGATTCACCTACTTCCGCCCGCTTCCTGCTCTTTGCTCTCCGAACCGGAAAGAAGGAGGTATTTCCCCGCCCCCGGCTTCTACCTCACAAGGCAGCGCGGCCCCAGATGAGACCAATCGGCGGGTTCTTTGTAGGCCACGGCCCAAACAGCCAATGGAAAGTCGCGGCGCGCGCAGAGCTCCCCCTCTTCCTTGCTGGCCCCCTCCCTTCCGCCCGCCGACTACCACTCAGCCCCTGGCGGAGGAAGTGATGTCACAGGCCCCATGTGAGCGGATTGCAACACATGCAGCTGCCTGGAGAGAGGGAGCCGGTGTCCTACGTCAGAGCCGCCGCCGCGGACCCGCCGCCGGGGAGGAGCAGCCGCTGCCGCCCAGGACTGGGCCCTTAGGTAAGCCAGGGAGAGGGAAAGGCCAGCTACCACCTCGGCGGGCCGCGCGGGGCGGGAAGAGGAGGGACTCTCGGGGGTGGCAAGGAAGGGGGCCGCTCTGCCCCAGCGGCGGCGCTAACTCTGTGGTCTTGGTGTCTCCGGGCCCCGCCGGGCCGCTCTAGGGAGGAGGAGGCGAGAAGATGGCGGACGACCCCAGTGCTGCCGACAGGAACGTGGAGATCTGGAAGATCAAAAAGCTCATTAAGAGCTTGGAGGCGGCCCGCGGGTGAGCTCCGCGTCTGGGCCCCCCCATGCCCTCTTGGTTCCGGGACCCCCTCAGGATGGCCGCCCCCGCGCCGCATGGCCGAATGAGGAGAACCAGGCACTAGCCAACTCCCGCCTTCTGGACCTCTGGGTAGTAGCTTCAGTCCCAGGGGCGAGGGTCTACGCTGTTGGCTCCAGAAGGGGCAGTTCTCCCTCTTGGGGCCAGGGGGTCCTGCTCCCGGTACTCGGACCACTCGACCCCCTCGTGGTAGGCCACTGCTACTTTTGTACCTCTCTCAGGCGGTTGAATCCAGCACCTCCCTTTTTGAGCTCCAGATGCTGCCACCCAACTCGGGTGCTGTTGGGGGAAAGGGCCAGGCCTTCCTTTACAAAGGCCCTTCCCTGATTTCCTCTTTCCCTTCCTTTACATTCTTCAACCAAGCCTCATTAAAATGGCCTCTCCCTCCCGGGCTTCTGAGACCCGGGTGGGATTAAGTCTGGATGGGGCGGGAAGGAGAGGTAGTCAAGGACAACCTTTTTCTGACTTCCTCTGATTTCTCTGGGTTTTACAATTCTCCCAAGATGACTTCCTCCTAGTCCTCTAATTACCCTTTAGCTTCCTGGTTTTAGCTGTTACAGGGAATGTGTGCGCCGGAGGAGAGGTTTAGGCTGACAGCTGTGTATCTGTATATACAGGAGAAATCCGAATTAATGGGGTTGTTGATATGAACAGGCTCCCTTTTGGCCTCTCTCTGGAACTCCTGGGGTAGAGGTGCCTAGTGTATTAATGCTTGTTGAAATTCAGAACTGGAGTCGGTGGGCTTTGAGTTTTCTTTGGTAAATTTTGAGAAGCAGTTGTTAGGTGTGTCCATTGTGGGAAGGATGAACTAGTTTAAAACTAACTTTATATGCTCTTTTAAAATTAAAAAAAAAATTACTGTTTAGGGGAGAGTGTGTCAGGGGTATATCTGTTCTCTCACTTTATTACTTTGTTCTTTTGCCAGTCATAGAAACTTTTTACTATGTGGCAAGGAAAAAGTTTTTGGAACATTACCTATTTGTATGTCTGAGCATTCTTAGAATAGCAGAGTGTCTTGTCTGGGACCATGTTGAAAGTTGTTTTCACTACATGGATTGGACATTCTGGTTTCTGACCCAGGTTTGTTCTTGGTGGGCAGATTTACAATGATGGGATTCACCAAACTCATAGTAGTTACTGCTTTATAAAGTAAGTATGCTTAGTTCCATTGAAGCCCAAGGCTAACAGTTTTGCCGTTGTGCTTTGTTCTTAATTAGTGACAGTTCTCTTTGGGGTGAAACTTCTGAAAGTTTGATGCTCTTCAGTTACTGGAGTTTTTGCTCACTTTCTCTGGTACAAATTGAAGGTGGCAGCTTATTTTTCTTTCCTCAGGTTTGTTTTTCTTTGAATTTAATAGAATTATTCAGACAAAGTTAATATAATCTTACCAGAACTTGAACACATGATTCTATGCCACATGGTAGAATAATTATTCCCCAAATATGAGAATACTGTACAGGAGGGATAATATAATAGATCATGACCCATTATGATGCACTACCAGGAATTAGCCATATTCTTTTGTTTCGTTAGCATCTTATGTTGTTTTGCTTGAATCCTTCACTTGAGTATGACTTTTCTAGATTGCTGTTGTTACTGCTAAATAAGTAACAGCATTCCTTTCTACTGTTTAAGGGAGGGAGCTAATTCTTAAATTTGTTCCTAGCCATGTTACCTAGCCACTTGAAACTTTTAAGCTCCTCTTTGAAGCTTTTAAAGGCTTTAGTTCTTTGATTAACAAACTTAGGTAAAGTTTAAAGCATGCTAAAAATGAGGTTCTTACGCACAACTTTTCTTGCAAGTGGTAGTTAAGTTTGAACATTTTATACAAGGTTAAGCTGTCCTATAAACAACGTGGTTGATAATCATGTCCTACTTTGCTTTTATTCAGGATTTGGTTATATCCTGATCCCATGACAATTTAAATTCTTGACCATTGCTAGGTATCAGTAAGGGAGTCATATGTATATTCTGTTTGACTCAGAAGTTTCTTAGTATATACCAATTTCTTTTTGAGAACAGCAAGATTGTATTATGGCTGAGTTATATTAGTCAGACTCATTAGATTATCACAATGTGCAGTGAGAATTGTTTTTCCTTCGTTCCCTAATGCTAAAATAGTCATTGAGAAACGTTATGGACTTTTAATTTTAAGCACAAACTGGATGGTACAATAAATCTATTTGTGGTGATGTTTAAGGGGCAGGGGCAAGTTGTGGGTTTCAGGAGAAAACAGGTTGTGTTCGAGCATGGTTATTAGTACTAGATAGTGAAACAGTGGTAGATGAGTAGAATTGTTTTGGAAATGAAGATTTCTTCTCCACCCCCCCACCCGCCCCCCATCAATTCTGGGCATGAGAATCAGAGATTGGTTTGTTTTTAACACTGGCTCTTCAGGTATGCTGGGATAAGAGTAATCTTGAAATTGAGATAGCCAATATGTGATTATCTTGATATATGATCCCAAGGTAATGTAGCTTTAAAGGAAAACCACCTGCAAAATAGACTCACTGATTAAGTAAATCTGAACAGAGTGAAGTTTCTAAGCACATTAGTTTATTAAGCACTTAGCATATTATACACACTGTATTAAGCAATACATTATTTTACTTAATCTTCGCAAGAGGTATTGTCTTTTTGTCATACTTTCTGAATTAAAAGGAGTGTTATACATATAACTTGAATTTATGTTGGATAGAACATACATATTTAGCTTTGTATAAGCCCGGTGAAATGTTGGTTTCTGTGTATACTAGTTAAAAAAAAAAACAGCTAATTCTTTTCCTATACATAGGTCCCACTTAAAATTAATTGTAGTTCTTCCTGGTTTATGATTGCTCTTGGTGTATTCTCCATAGTTGGCTTAAATGAGGACAGATGTGTACATAAGCCAAAACAACGTAGGGCCATGTGGATGGAAACCATGATTGTAGATATTTTCAATAAGGAACTAAATCAGGTGAAGTATGTAGAAGAAAGGTAAGTGGCAAATTTAGGTTGTTTAATGTTTCTGAGCCTGCGAGAGGTAGCCCCAGAAATAGTGTTGGAAGCTTTGTAGTTTTCAGGTGATAAAATCATAACAAGAGCCTGTTATATCAAGGACAGTGGTGAATATAACCAAGGAATGGACAAGGTGAATCTGGGCTAAATTATGTCTGTGAGTATTAGAATTTTTTTTTTCATTTATCTTCCTCAGGGAATCATATATTTCATATATAATCAGATCTCAGTCAGGTAACCCATGTTTAAAGATCAGGGCACTTTCTAAGCTTCATTTGAGTCTTCTGTGGTTTGGGGACATTTTTAAAGCTTTTGTTAAAAATAAGTTGTAGATACCTTGAAGGAAATAAATTGCCTGACTTTACATGACTGTCTTTCTTGCCCCCAGATATATATATGGGTGGGAGTAGGGGTGGGAACACAGGATGCACAGCAGGATGGGACAATTTTTCTCCTCTGAGAAGTTCTGATACTAGATGTGTGGGTTTTTTTCCCCCACACCAAGCAGTTCTTCAAGTCTCACTGGACACCAAAAAGGTATTCCTACAGTTGGATTCAATTCTGACACTACTCAGAGTTACTATCAGATCCCACAAGACTGCCCACACATATGATGCCAAAGCAAGCCTGGGCCTTGGGGGTTCCTGTGACTTCTTGGGTTCAATGATATGTTAGAAGGGTCCAAAAAACTCAGGGAAACTATTTATGTTAACTGATTTATTACAAAGGATGTTATGAAGGATATAAATGAACAGCCAGATGAAGTGGTACATAGGGTCTGTAAGGGTCCAAGTGCAGAAGCTTCTGTCCTTGTGAAACTGGAATTTGCCACCTGAGTTTACTAACCCAGAAGTTCATTAAATCTTGTTCAGGAATTTTATATAGATTACTCTGCAACTACCCCTTCCCGTAGATCTGGGAATGGAGCTGAAAGTTCAGCCCTCAAAACATTTGGTCTTTCTGGTGACTTGTCCATCCTAATTATGCCTAGGGGCCCCACCCTAGTCACTTCATTGGCATAAACTCAGGTATGCTCTTTGGGGACTCCTTATGAATAATAACAAAAACACTCCCCATCTCAGGAAATTCTAAGGTTTTTAAGAGCTTTCTAAAAGCCAGGGACAGACCAAAATCTCCAGAAAATTCTTCACATTATATTGAATTAAAAGTTAGTATTTTTATGAGATCAATGAACGGGTTTTTAAATAGAATATAGGTAAATTGTTGATATGATTTGAATAAATTAAAGTGTGTAAAATGTGTTTGGGTTTCTTCCCTAAGTGGAAGTTGTTGATTAGTAGAACATTCACCTAAAGGATTCTTGGAATGGTCTCAAAGCAATGAATTTCAGGTGGTTTTAGTTTTTAGTTCTCCACATCATAGTTACAGGTGGCTGTAACAAGAATGATACTTTGTAGTTTTTCATATACCGATACCAGGATATTCAGGCTCTTAAAGAGGGTGTTTTTCATCATCTCTTCTGGCTTTTCCTGCCTTTTTCTTGTCTCTGATAGTTACACAGGTAAAAGACCCCACTAGAGAAAAGTCAAGAATTAGAATATTTTTAATTTCCTGGGAAGAGATGAGTGTAGAACACAAACTACAGTGACTTCCCACAAAGTGGTCAAAATATAGATGCCACCAACGTGTCTGGGTCTGTTGAGGTGGTAAAGGGAAGAGGGGCAGATAAGAGTATATTTGATAGGGTGTGGTGGTGTTCCTCAGCCTACTCCAAGTGTATTAGGCTGCCTGCCTCAACTCAGAACTAGTCCTAACAGCCGTTGTATTCTGGCATGGTGTTCTGTGCACTGTGAACCTGATGGACAATTACTCTCTTTGAATTTCAACTCCTGACAGACTTCTTATTGTAATAGCAGATACACTTATCCTTCCAGGAAAGGAAGGTTTGCTCTGGACACATTCCTAGGTAAGCAAGCGTACCTAATTAGAATACTGTTTAAGGCAGAATGCAGTGTAGGTCTCCAGTGTCCCCCCTACCTGCCTGCCCCCAACACACACACTGGTTGGACCCTTTTAGCAGAGGGCCCTTGTTTTGAGTTTGGTTGTGGGAAAACTTAAAATGTGGGTTTTGCAGCAGGGCTAAATGGCTTCAGGCCCTATTTAAAGAGTCAGAAAAAATCTGCCATTTTTCCCTAGGCCTACTGCTGCAACAAACCATCTATCTCTGAACTTGGGCAGCAGAAATTTTTTTAGTCCACCCTGTTCTCCAGGGATCTCAGAATAGAACCTTCTTCTAGGATACATTCTATAGGAGTGTCTGCAGCAGCCTGCTTTAGTGAGGAAGGGAAAGGATTTAGAGGGGGTTCAAGATGCTTCCCACCAGGTTAGAAATTACAAGGTTTTTCTGTGGGCAGCTGTCCTCAGAGCATGATGAATAAAGTTCCTGCTCATAACAGCCTCCTTTTAATACTGCCTATTTGGTAGTAATGAAAGTTTCCTTCCCCCCCTCCACCCCCCTCTTCCTGAACAGGTATCTTTTTCTTTGACTCTGAGTGAATCAAGATAAAGCATCATTGCTCTTTTTCTCACCTCTAACAAAACATAATTGAGTTTGATTAAGAGCCATAATTTCATTGTTTTTCTTGGGGATACAAGGATAAACACAGACTTGAGTCTTTCACATTGATAGATTGGTCAAGCTTTCTGTGCTGTAATCTAGTGCTGTTTCTCTTTTATCTACTTAATTTGTATGTAATACCCATCCTATAAGTATTTACATGTTCACTTTGTCCTTATTTTAACCCTTGAAGTTGTTTATTCGTTTTATCCTTTAAGGTTTTCTTTAGAAGAATGATCCTAGTCAAAACAGAAGATTGTCTTTTTCTTGATGTCTGTGGCCTTCTAACTTTTTTCCCCAATTTCACATCTAAATATATGAAAAGTGAAGCCCACAGATACATTTTTACTATTAACTAGTCAGCTTACAAGCTCCATCAAACATCTGCTGTAGGTTGGATATTTATACATTTAGGGAAGCATTGTGCAACGCCATGAGAAAATGGTCTGACACAAAACCCTGGAGTGATGATATCCGTTTCCGGTCTCAGAATAACAGGGTACATGTTGATGGGGGTGTAGTGTAAGCAGATTATTTGGGTCTTAAATGAGGTATTAGACATGGTCAAAAATGGAGATATTGTTTAACTACTTGGGCAAATTTCCTAGACAAGGCAGGTGAATGTTGTCAGAGAATGTTACTTTGGGCATTGTTTGATACAGTATCTTTGATACACTGATGTAGTGGAGCTGTAACTGATCTGCAACTTTGAAATGGTCATTGACATTCATTCTTGATTAAAAGCCAGTTAGCTTAAAATTAGACTCAAAAGCTTTGTGTTGGTTGATAGTTGGTGAGCTGTCAGGGTATTGAAATAGTGCAGAGTATTTGCATATATGTGCCTCACTGGTAACAGAGTGTGACAGTCCCAACACTAGTTTGCAAGTAGTGAAAATGTACTGATCGCCAAACTTTAATTTCTGAATACCTCTAGATATTTTTAGCTTTTTACTGAAGAAAAAAAGTGTTTTCCTCCTTTCTGGCCATCCCATTTTCTGGCTTTTATGACTCTACTTAAAAGCAAGAAGGATCCTCAGGAAAGACAGGGTTAGAAGTTCATGGACAAGAAAGATTGAGTTTCAATCAAGCAATGAAAGTAGTTTCCTGAAGATGGGTTGAAGAGCATATATTTTGACTCCTCACAACGGCTCTATGAAAAAAGCTATTACTGCCATTTCATGGATGAAAAAATTTGCAGTGCTGAGAGATTTATTAGCTTTGCTAATATAACAGTCTTAACAAGGGGCAATGCTAGATTCTGTTCCCACTTTGCTGATTGCAGAGCCTCTGGTCCTAACTATTATACTGCACTGCCTTGCTCTTTGATTTTGCTGAATAGAAACATTTTTCTTTTGCTGAATAGAAACATCTCCTATTCTCTCCTGAAAGGAGGATTCTTGTCCAAGGAGATTTTCAGTTTACTAGAGGGAGCAGATGTGCAGAGACTCGAGAGCAAAGATAAAAGGGAACAGGCATGCTGTTTGCAAATCTACCGTAGGAAGAACTTGGGTACTGAACATGTTTGTTCTTAATGAGCATCATTGGCGAGGGAAATAACTTACTTCTAAATCCTTCCCCAGAAGCTCATGTGTGTATTAGAAAGAAGATTAACAGGAACGCTGTGACTTTTGTTTTATTTGAAAAGTACTTGCATAGTGGCCAAGAAAGATAAGAAGTGGACTTTCTCGCCCTGTGTAGAACCTTGATGGTTAGCTGCTCCCTAATGTTGGCTGTGATTGCTATCTCCTGGCTTCTCACTGATGTGAGAATGCTAGAGAAATTTTCCAGCTTCTGCTGCTCCCTAGTGGAATATTCCACTGTGTCAATTTGTTTGTTTTTAGTTTCCCTTTTATGACAAAGTAAATTCCTGTAATTGTAGAAAAAATACTCCACCAGATACATAGTTTTGTTTTAGAGTACAGTAATCTTAATGCTTTTGAGGATAAAACACTAAAATGAGCCTTTTGTAAACTTTACTTTCTGCAAAATATTGGGACATTTTGAGTTATTGTGTCTTCTAGGTTAGAGGCTGCTTTAATTTTTTGGTGTGTTCATATCTTGGTCCTTGTCCATCTGGTAATGGCATCTGATCCTGAGGTCAGTAGCACAAAACCAGTTTCCAGTAACTCTGTCTAGCCTCTTTGAAGAGTAACAGAATCCTCTAGGTATTCTGTAAGCTCTCTCTATAGAAAGCAGCCCTACCCACCTCCTACCTGCATCATAGATAATATTTAGGAGCAGGTTTGAGGTGGGGTTGAGCCAGTTTAAAGGTGGCAAAATAAGATACTGAAAGTGTCATTTTTGTTAGGTAAAAGACTGACGGGATGGTTTGAGCATTTTAGTGAAGCTAAAGCAGAGATGATTAGTCATTTTCAGGCACATGTTAGTTCTTCTCCAAAGATTGGCAAACTCTTAACTGGTATTTTATTTAATAGTTTAGAATAAAACCCTTGGTGTCTGCTTAGAAGAGACTGTATAAAGAAGACCCTGTTTCTTATGTTAGCAATTAACCATTTATTCATTCTCAAATGTTTAAGCATGTACTCAGTGCTGAAATGAATTCTGCCTTCAAGAAGTGTTATTTCACAGTTATTTGGTGGAAATTACTCCTGGTGGCTCAGATGGTAAAGAATCTGCCTACAATGCTGGAGACCCAGGTTCGATCCCTGGGTGGGGAAGATCCCCTGGTTAAGGGAATGGCTACCCACTCCAGTATTCATGCCTGGAGAATTCTGTGGACAGTGGAGCCTGGCGGGATACAGTCCATGGGGTCGCAAAAGAGTTGGATACGACTGAGCAACTAACATACTTTCTTTGGGTTTAATATGGGAACATAATAGGGTGGGGGTTATGAGCACAGGGTTATGAGCACAGGTTCTTTGGGTTAAAGAGAAAAACAGGTCAAATCTTTGAAGTGGCTGATAACCAGATAGAAGTAGAGGGGAATTAATTTCTGTATTTCTCCCTTGTGATGAATTCCAAAACAGCTTATAGTGTTCTGACCATATTGTTTGAACTGAGTTTTGGCTTGGTTCTTTTGTTCTGTTGGAAGATTTTGGCAGGTCCTGTAACCCAGTAAAGGTGATTATCACCTACCACAAAGTTAACTATTATCTCTCTCTCTTTAGGCTTACTTAATGCTTAGATTCAAATAAGTCTGTAGCATCACTTAACAGTGTTGCTACTCTCCTCTGCCCCACAACTGTGCTGTGCCCGTAATTCTTTCTGGGTTCTCTTAAGGACAGGGGGGTGGGGCAAAAGAAGCTATCAGGTTCCATCTAGTTACCATTTAGCAATCTATCCATTCGAGGCACTTGATATATATTGTTTTATAGAATCCGCATGACTTTGTGAAGTAAGGAGAAACTGAGACTCTTAATTTGCCCAGGTTGTGGTAGTAGGACAGTCATAAACCTGTGCTCATAACCCCCGTCCTATTATGTTCCCATATTAAACCCACATAAAAATTGCTTTAGTTTCAGAGTTTAAATTTAGCTTTGTGCATTTGGTTAAGGAAGAAAAATGGAAAAGCCATAGTGAATAAAATAATAGAAATAGTAGAAATTGGAGAGGAACCAATTGATTTTCAGCTGGGATCCCTACCATGCAGCTAGGCTAGTGAATCCCAGAAATGCTGTGTCTGAAATTTAAGTTGAGCTTTGTGAGCTTGAAAAGGGGATAGGGGAAACCTTGACCATCCGTATCCTAGGCTTATCTCGGTCAAACATTGAGATGATAGCTTCCTGGGGAGCATATACTCTTAAATCCCAACTAGAAAGGATAGTAGGCAGTCTCTAAAATGCTCCTCGCCCTAATCTGAAAGTAGGGGTGATAAGATGGATGGTAGTGACTTGAGAGTGTTCTGGCTGGGAAAAGTTGGACACATCTGAGCCATCACAATTCATTGTAGTCATGTTATTGCTAGGATACATGACAGCAGCTTACCTGCAGGAGATGAGCTCTGAGTTTCTTTTAAGAAGGGGTGAGATCATGGAATCTCCCTGACTTCAGCTGCCTGAGAGGTCCTTCTTAAAGGCATAGAAAAGAAGCCAAACACAGTGATTCTTAACCCTAGTTATGCATTAAAGTCTGATTCTATTTAAATCAATCCATTTGAAAGTTGAGACTCTCTCAGCCATAATCGCTACCACCCTCACTCCTCCTTTTCAAGAGCTATTGAATCAGAACATAAAGGAAGAGGAGATCTTTTTGTATCTAAGCATTTTTGTTTTGCTTTTTCAGAAAGCTCTTCAAGGGTTCTGGGGCTCTCATGCAAATTGGCCAGTGGATAAGCTTGTGGGTGCCACATTTTCTTCTAAAGTGTTCTTGCTGCTGCTGCTGCTAAATCGCTTCAGTCGTGTCCGACTCTGTTGAGACCCCATAGACATCAGCCCTCCAGGCTCCGCCATCCCTGGAATTCTCCAGGCAAGAACACTGGAGTGGGTTGCCATTTCCTTCTCCAGTGCATGAAAGTGAAAGTGAAGTCGCTCAGTCGTGTCCGACTCTTAGCGACCCCATGGGCTGCAGCCTACCAGGCTCCTCCGTCCATGGGATTTTCCATGTAAGAGTACTGGAGTGGGGTGCCACTGCCTTCTTAAGTGTTCTGAAGCATTGTTAATGATAAGCACTGGTAAGATCTTTACAAGTCAAAGACTACTGAGATTTTCATTTTGTCAGGCTTCCTGAATCCAAAAGCTGGAACACTGCTAACTGTAAAGCTACATAAACATACACCCCATAATCCAAGCTTTGCTCTGATTACCTTGAGTTTTCTTCTTTAGAGTCCTTGCAGTCCTGGTAATCTGCACCTTAATGTTTCCCTGTAGTGTTTAAGGGCCATGAAACCTTGGATTAGATAAGTTGCTGGTGGTACTACCCCTGACTGCCCATTCTAGGGAGAGAAACTTTTCTTTCAGCAGTCACCTTTGAGAATGCGGGAAGAGAAAGCTGTCAGCTGTCTCTTTAAATTCTCTTGCTTTTCCTAAGTTGTGTCTAGTTTGTTTAACTGTCCGTATTTAGTCTATTTACAACTACTCCTTCTGTCTCCCAGCTGTTTTATTTCTCAGAAGTTAGTCCTCTGAGTGGAAGCACTGCTGAACTCTTCTTTGAAAAGGGAATGTACCCCTAAAATGATGAGAACAAGAAGGGGTCTGAAAACAGAGGCCCCTAGACACCTTACACAGCACACTGTATGTTGTGTCTTTTTTACAGCCTGCCTGTGAATCATTGCTGTGTGCCTCATAATCCACTGACTTGAATGAGAGCCTTCTGATTTGGGGAAAGGGACATAGGGACAAAGCAGAGGCATGGATGAAAACTATTAAAATTAAAAGGTGTAGTTTGCTTACACTGCCAGCAACTCCTTAGTGAGAGCTTTATTTTTCATTCTCCCTTGAGGACTCTTTGCTCTACTTCAAATGAAATACTCAGCTTTCTTGGTTTTATTTTGGTGATTACACAAACTGGTTTAGTAACTTTGGCTTGCCTGAGGGGCGGGTGGGGGGTAAAGGAGTGTTTATTTTGTTTGGAAACTTTTCCTGGAAAAACTGTTTTTAATTTTTAAAAACCAGAAGCTCCCCCCCTTTTTTTCCCCCAAGTTTTATTCTTTTGGCTGTTCTGTGAGGCATGTGGGATCTTATTTCTCCAAACAGGGGTTGAACCTGTGCCCCCTGCAGTGGAAACAAGAGTCTTAACCACTTGGACAGTCATAAAATTCCTGGAAAAGCTTTTAATTTGCTGTTATCAAACCCAACATACAAATCATGAAGCCTTTAAACTAAAGTAGAGGCCATCTCTTTAAATAATCCTTGTATCTTCATCCCCAGTGGTGTCAGATGAATTCAGAAACTAAAGGTTTCCCCCAGACTGGGTAGAATGTGAACGTGAAGTCGCTCAGTTGTGTCCGACTCTTTGTGACCCCATGGACTGTAGCCTACCAGGCTCCTCCGCCCATGGGATTTTCCAGGCAAGAATACTGGAGTGGGTTGCCATTTCCTTCTCCAGGAGATCTTCCTGACCCAGGGATTGAACCCCGCTCCCGCATTACAGCCAGACGTTTTACCGTCTGAGCCACCAGGGAAGTCCTCAAGACTGGGTAGAGAGAGGCCCAAAGGGAAACTAGTGAAAGTCGCTCAGTCATATGTGACACTCTGTGACCACATGCACTGTAACCCACCAGGCTCCTCTGTTTATAGGATTCTCCAGGCAAGAATACTGGAGTAGCCATTCCCTTCAGGGGATTTTCCTGACCTAGGGATCCAACCTGAGTCTCCCACATTGCAGGCACATTCTTTACTGTCTGAGCCACCAGGGAAGCCCAGTTTTTTCTTAAACATTAGTCAGAATTCAAAATGAGTAAGAAGCCAAGACTAACTGTTAAGTGGCTTCATATTTAACAACTTCGTAGAAATCTACCAATTTTTAAAGTGGAATTCCATAACAAGATTATGTTCTTAGGTATCTCTACTACTCTGTCCTTTCTAGGATGTTAAATGGATGTGAGTTTAAGGTTGCCCAACTCTGGTGCTATACAGTAAAGTTGCTTAATGGATGCTTATCTTCTTAATCTATCCACAGTGAAAAGTAAATAGCTGCTTATCTTAAGGTCATTGCTTTGTCCTCCACGTGATTATCCTGCTTTAGGGACTTCCTTTAGGCATTTCAGCCCCTCAGTTAATTTATTCCAGCATTCTCTTTAGCCTCAAACTTTACCTCCTTTGGGTTTGTTGCCTGTTAGCTTTCTGATCTCTGAGCCTCCACCCTGCTATTCTTTTAGCCCCTTCTCATTACATTTCCTACAACTGAGCCCTTTTCAGAAGTAGCTAAACTCTTTCGGTCCCTAAAGAGTCCAAAAGCCCCAGGGTAAAGAAATTCTCTTTTGAGAATTGTTCATCTGAAAACAAATACAAGTCAGTAAAGCTCAGATTGCAACTTTTCCCTCTCTTGTATAGTTTCATATAATAAGGTGACACCTACAATCTAAAGCAAGTTTGAAGTTAAATTTACTTGCCTAATTTTTCCAGCCCCTCCTAGAGCAAACTCCTTTTTCTCCTCTTTGGCCTGTAAGATTTCGCAAAACTCCAGAAGGAATTATCAAAAAGTGTTTAAGAAATTTAGGTCCCTAACAAGATAAATATTGGAAGTAAAGCAGTTTGTTACAGTTGATTGCTAAAAGAGCTTTGTTTTTGTTTTGTAATAGAAGATACCAAATTGTTTCATTTGGCAATTCTTTTTCCATCTAATTCAGAAACTGGAACATGGCCACTACAATTGTATATATGTCTGATTTTTTAATTTCATGATCATTGCTTGTATTTATGGTGACCACTAAAGCTGCTTATCATGAATTTGTTTGATTCTCCGCTTTGACTAGAATATCTGGCTCCCCTGTCCAAGGGGTGGCAGCAGAGCACACACCATGCTTTACCACATATTTGTAGTTCATAATTCACAAATTTACTTGTAGTTTATTGAGGAAAGTATCGCAAAGGTTGTGAACCAGCCTTCTAAGTTTTGAGTAGATACCCCAACAGAAACAATGCTGGGTTTGAAGACAACATTAGTTGACAGTCTGAGAGCAACTATCCTGATTGTGGAAGGGCTTGCTAGCCAGCTTGTCTCCTTCTAAAGAAAACTTGTCTGACTAGGAGACTTGTGAACTTTGCCACTAGCAGAAAACTATGAGGTTCTTTTCCAGTGCTGGTACCAAGATGCACATTGTGAAGATTATTTTATTCTAGGAAGATAGTTTCCAGACACTTACAGATTTCAAACACTTATGGTTACAAAGCTAATATTGGGGGTTTTCTCTACTTTTTGATGTTGTTCCTTTCACTGTGCCTCTTGCCTTCTTTCTTATGACACTTGGCACATAAGCCTATTTGACTTGACACTGTAGCCATCTGTCTTAATTTCTTTTTCTTGTGGACTTCCACCAGACATTGGATGTATGTGAAGTTAACACACTCAGCAATTAGGAAGAAGTTTTAGGTGTTTTCTGGCAGTCTATCCAGTTTATCTAAAGAAAGCCCCCACCTGTTTCATTTTGACACTAAAACTTGTAATGATTAAAGTTATAATAGCCTTTAGGATCATGATCTTGAAGAATCTCAGGAAGTAATTTCCTATAGACTCATTAAGTATCAAGTAGAAACAGTTTGTAAAACAACAATCACATTTCTTAACATACTTTGGCTCATATCAGATCAGCTTTTGCCTTCAAAATATAAACTGGCTCAATTTATTTTTTAATGACATAGTTGATTTACAATTTGATTTCTCTACAGCAAAGTTATATATATGTATATACATTTATTTTTTTCTTTAATATTCTTTTCTGTATATAATAGCTTGTATCTGTTAACTCCAACCTCCCACTCCATCCCTCCCCCACCCCCCTTGGCAGCCACAGGTCTGTTCTCTCTGTCTGTGAATCTGTTTCTGTCTGGTCAGTAGGTGCATTTGTGTCATATTTAAGATTCCACACTATCACATAAGGTGTGATATACGGCATTTGTCTTTCTGACTGACTTAGTATGGTAATCTCTCATTGCATCCGTGTTGCTGCAAGTGGCATTATTTTGTTCTCTCTTGCAGGAGGTGGGGCTGAGTAGTATTCATTGTATATATGTACTATATGTATATATCTTCTTTATCCATTCATCTGTTGATGGACGTTAAGGTTGTTTCCAGATCTTGGCTATTGTGAATAGTGCTGCTATGAACATAGGGGTGTGTGTATCTTTTTCAGTTAGGGTTTTGTCTGGGTATATGAAATTGGATCAATTTATAATGATAGATAAAGAAAGCCACCATTAGATTTGGTCAGGGCACATCTGGGACTTGTAATATCCCATGTATATGTTGGTTATACTTCTAATTCAGTTCATATTACTTGTTTTTAATAAAATGGGTAATGTAGTTTTTTAACATAATTATTTTTACTAATGGTAAACACAAATTAGCACTTCTCAGGAAAATCCTTTGGCTTTTCTTGTAAGCTTACAGATTAAGAAACCTTAAAGGAAATATCTTACTAAGTTCTATTTTGAGTCTTTCCCATAGCACTTTTTTTTTTTTTTTTTTTTTTAACTTTTTGACCAGGCCAGATCTTAGTTCTCTAACCAAGGATCAAACCCATGCCCCTTGCAGTGGAAGCACTATTCACTACTCCGCAATGATCACCAATATGATTCTAAAACATTTTCAACCCAAAAAGAAACCCCCGTGTGCCCATTACCAGTCATTCCCCATTCCACGCTGGCTCCTGTCTCTGGATTGCCTATTCTGGACATTACATATAAATGGAACCATGCAAGTGTGGTCTTTTGTTACTATTTTTCATTGGTATAATGTACTGGCACTCTATTTTTTTTTTTAATTACTGAATAATTCCATTGTTTGGATATACCACATTTTGTTTATCCATTCATTAGTTGGACATGGGGTTTTTTCCTACTTTTTAACTATTACGAACAGTGCCTTTGGTAAAAGGCACTTTTACTTCTCTTGAGCATACACCTAAGAGTGGAATGGCTGAGTCATGGTAACTGTTTAACCTTCTGAGGAACTGCCATGTTGTTATTCATAATGGCTATATCCATCTAACATTATCACCAGCAATGCACATGGGTTCCCTATCTCGGCATCCTGCCAACACTTTTTTTTTGGTAACACTTTTTTTTTAATCAGTTCCGTTCAGTTGCGTCCGACTGTTTGCGACCCCATGAATCGCAGCACGTCAGGCCTCCCTGTCTATCACCAACTCCCGGAGTTCACTCAGACTCACGTCCATCGAGTCAGTGATGCCGTCCAGCCATCTCATCCTCTGTCGTCCCCTTCTCCTCCTGCCCCCAATCCCTCCCAGCATCAGAGTCTTTTCCAATGAGTCAACTCTTCGCATGAGGTGGCCAAAGTACTGGAGTTTCAGCTTTAGCATCATTCCTTCCAAAGAAATCCCAGGGCTGATCTCCTTCAGAATGGACTGGTTGGATCTCCTTGCAGTCCAAGGGACTCTCAAGAGTCTTCTCCAACACCACAGTTCAAAAGCATCAATTCTTCAGCGCTCAGCCTTCTTCACAGTCCAACTCTCACATCCATACATGACCACAGGAAAAACCATAGCCTTGACTAGACGGACCTTTGTTGGCAAAGTAATGTCTCTGCTTTTGAATATGCTATCTAGGTTGGTCATAACTTTGCTTCCAAGGAGTAAGCGTCTTTTAATTTCATGGCTGCAATCAACATCTGCAGTGATTTTGGAGCCCCAAAAAATAAAGTCTGACACTGTTTCCCCATCTATTTCCCATGAAGTGATGGGACCAGATGCCATGATCTTCATTTTTAATAGTGGCCATCTTATTGGGTGTGAAGTGGGTTTGTGTTTTGATTAATGATTAGTGAATTGGTATATTTTGATAACTTTTTAAAATATTTTCTTAAAGTTAAGAAATATTTTGGGGGTGCCTTCCTTCCCCATGGCGGGACACCTCGCTTCTGACTTCGCCTTCTCGCCCCCGCCGGGCGGTGGACGCGATGGGCCGGGAGGGCCAGAGCCGGGCTGGGTTGATCCTCGGACCTGGATGAGCTTCCAAGGGCCTCCTGGTGGGTCGGGGATCGGGCCGGGGGTTGTGCCTGGAGCCGAGGTGTGGGGTTTTCCCCCGTGCCCCCCGCCCTATGACTTGTGTGGAGGGATGGCCTACTGTGCGCCGCAGGTTGGAGTGGGGCCGGTGCCCCCAGGCGGCCTGGAGACCCCTCAGCCCGAGGGCGAGGCGGGAGCCGGGGTGGAGAACAACTCCGAGGGGGCCTCCCCAGACCCCTGCGCCGCACTCGCAGGCGCCGCGAAGCTGGACAAGGAGAAGCTGGAGCCGAACCCTGAGGAGTCCCAGGACATCAAAGCTCTTCAGAAAGACCTTGAACAATTTGCCAAGCTCCTAAAGCAGAAGAGGATCACACTAAGATATACCCAGGCTGATGTGGGGCTCACCCTGGGGGTTCTCTTTGGAAAGGTGTTCAGCCAAACGACTATCTGCCGTCTTGAGGCTTTGCAGCTCAGTTTCAAGAACATGTGTAAGCTGCGGCCCCTGCTGCAGAAGTGGGTGGAGGAAGCTGACAACAACGAGAATCTGCAGGAGATATGCAAGGCAGAGACCCTTGTGCAGGCCCGAAAGAGAAAGCGGACGAGTATCGAGAACCGAGTGAGAGGCAACCTGGAGAGCATGTTCCTGCAGTGCCCGAAGCCCACCCTGCAGCAAATTAGCCACATCGCCCAGCAGCTCGGGCTGGAGAAGGACGTGGTCTGAGTGTGGTTTTGCAACCGTGTACCATTTCACACCAGTCAGGATGGCTGCGATCCAAAAGTCTACAAATAATAAATGCTGGAGAGGGTGTGGAGAAAAGGGAACCCTCCTACACTGTTGGTGGGAATGCAAACTAGTACAGCCACTATGGAGAACAGTGTGGAGATTCCTTAAAAAACTGGAAATAGAACTGCCTTATGACCCAGCAATCCCACTGCTGGGCATACACACTGAGGAAACCAGAAGGGAAAGAGACACGTGTACCCCAATGTTCATCGCAGCACTGTTTATAATAGCCAGGACATGGAAGCAACCTAGATGTCCATCAGCAGATGAATGGATAAGAAAGCTGTGGTACATATACACAATGGAGTATTACTCAGCCATTAAAAAGAATACATTTGAATCAGTTCTAATGAGGTGGATGAAACTGGAGCCTATTATACAGAGTGAAGTAAGCCAGAAGGAAAAACATAAATACAGTATACTAACGCATATATATGGAATTTAGAAAGGATGGTAACAATAACCCGGTGTATGAGACAGCAAAAGAGACACTGATGTATAGAACAGTCTTATGGACTCTGTGGGAGAGGGAGAGGGTGGGAAGATTTGGGAGAATGGCATTGAAACATGTAAAATATCATGTAAGAAACGAGTTGCCAGTCCAGGTTCGATGCACGATACTGGATGCTTGGGGCTAGTGCAGTGGGACGACCCAGAGGGATGGTATGGGGAGGGAGGAGGGAGGAGGGTTCAGGATGGGGAACACATGTATACCTGTGGTGGATTCATTTTGATATTTGGCAAAACTAATACAATTATGTAAAGTTTAAAAATAAAATAAAATTAGAAAAAAAAATATTTTAACTAGTAAAATATTTGTTAACTAGACTAATAAATATTAACTAGTGAAATAAATATTTAACTAGACTAAATATTTCTTAACTAGACTTAATAAAAGTCTTGAGAATGTCTAGGTTAAAAAGATAAGTAGTTGGCATCAATATTAAGGTTAGAGGGGTTGGTAGCTGTTCAAAAGGGAGCTCCCATGTGACAAAGCCTTGGGGATGTATCCTCCGTAAGTTAGGGTTTTGTCCTGGTTTTTAGTTGTAGAAACTTCAGTTTGCTTGGGTACCCAGAGGTAATCAGACTCTGCATTTCTCTCTCTAATCAAACTCAAAAGTGATTAATATGTAAAATACACTTAGAGGTACATTTATTTAGAGAGAAAGGTGTATGTGTGACAGAGATTTCCTAACTGGGATATTTATGTGAATCCAAGACTTGTTTCTCATTATCAGGATACTTAGGGTGCTAAATTAGTGGTTCTTAAGTTTTCGTGGTGAGCCTGGAATTTTGAAGGAGGGGTCCAGGATATTAAACTGCTATTTCATTTAGACTTGTTGCACCATCCTGTTATTGCATCATCCTCTGAAGAACCACCAGATTCTAAGCCTCTGCCACGGACTCAAGGTTAAATTCCAGTCTTCTTGTCACACCTTTATCCAAGCTTCTCCTGCTTCATTCCTTGGTGAATGAGGCATTTCCCTAGTACCTCTTAAAGTGCCTTTTGTCTTTACATATAGCTAAAGCTGGTATTCATTCAAAGAATTAAACACCTGTCATATTTTTTTAATTGAAGTGTGAAAGTGAAGTTTTCAGTAGCCTATCAGGCTCCTCCGTTCATGGGATTTTCCAGGCAAGAGTGCTGGAGTGGATTGCCATTTCCTTCTCCAGGGGATCTTCCCAACCCAGGAATCGAACCCGGGTCACCTGCATTTCAGGCAGATGCTTTACTGTCTAGCCACAAGGGATTGTAAATCAATATATATACATTCTGGAGAAAGAAATGGCAACCCACTCCAGTATTCTTGCCTGGGGAGTCCTATGGACGGAGGAGCCTGGTGGGCTGCTGTCTGTGGGGTCACACAGAGTCATACATGACTGAAGCAAGTTAGCAGCAGCGGCAGCAGCATATACATTCACTGATAGTTATATGTGTATATATACATTCTTTTTCATATTATTTTGCATTATGGTTTATTACTGGATATTGAATATAGTTGCCTGTACTGTACAGTAGGACCTTGTTGTTTATCTGTTGATACTTTATATATAGTAGTATGTGTCTGTTAATCTCTGATTCCTAATTTATGCCTTCCCCCAACGCCTTTCTCCTTTGGTAACCATAAGTTTTTTTTCCTGTCTGTCTGTTTTGTAAATAAATTTATGTCATATTTTAGATTCCACATTAAGTGATGGGATATGTCTTTTCTCTTCCTCAAATGGGATTATTTCATTCTTTTTTATGGCTGTGCATGTGTGTGTATTTAGTTTTTTAAGCAGCCTTCATACTGTAACACAGTGGCTACACCAGTTTACCAGCACCCTCCCACCTACAGTGTAGAAGGGATTCCTTTTCTCCACAACCTCTCCAACATTTGTTATTTGTAGACTTTTTGATGATGACCATCCTGGCTGATAGGAAATTTTTATGTGCATTTCTATGTGATAGGAAATTGTAATTTTTATGTGCATTTTTGTGATAATTAGCAGTGTTGAGCATCCTTTGATGAAATGTCTTCTGCCCATTTTTTGATAGTGTTTGTTTTTTGTTCTTGAGTTAGTTGTATGAACTGTTTGTATGTTTTGGAAATTAACCACTGTTGGTCGCATCATTTGCAGGTATTTTCTCCCATTCAGTATGTTGTCTTTTTGTTTTGTTTATGGTTTCTTTGCTGTGTGAAAGTTTATAAATTTGATTAGGTCCCATTTGTTTATTGTTGCCTTTATTTCTGTTGCTTTGGAAGACAGACCTAAGAAAACATTGGTACGAGTTATCTGAAAAGGTTTTACGTGTGTTCTCTTCTAGGAGTTTTATGGTATCATGTCTTAAAGTCTTTAAAGCATTTTGAGTTTACTTTTGGGTATGGTGTAAGGGTGTGTCTTCATTGATTTACATGCGCTGTCCAACTTTCCCAATACCACTTGCTGAAGAGACTGGCTTCTCTCCATTGTATAATCTTGCCTCTTTGTTGAAGATTGATATACCTACCATATTCTGAACACTGTTCTAGCTCTGGGTCACTTTAATTACAGAGGTATAGCCCCTACCTTCATGGTCACTTTTAGAGTGATTTATTTTTCCTATATAAGGGGCATCTCACTTTTAACTCCATTTACTAATGGTAATTCTTTACTTATGTAGTACTTAAATCTCTAATGCTATTCTTCCACAGCAATGGCACAAGCATGATATCGTTGATCATTCCTCCCAAAGACCAGATTTCACGAGTGGCAAAAATGTTAGCAGATGAGTTTGGAACTGCATCTAACATTAAGTCACGAGTAAACCGCCTTTCAGTCCTGGGAGCCATTACATCTGTACAACAAAGACTCAAACTTTATAACAAAGGTAATCTGGAGCTTGATCATTTACCTCCTCTACTTTGTCTTGGTTGTATTTTCCACTTTGCTTCTGTTGTGATGCTTTTGGTCCCAAGTGCTTTCTTTACCCAGCCATAAGCTGTGTTCCTTTGGTGTTTTTTTTTTTTCCCCTAAGTTATTTTTTGAAAGTTAAGTAGTATGTACTATACTTAAAATAATAAATCCTTTTGAAAACATCTCAAGTTTCAAAATTAGGAAGAGAAATCTGCCTGAGAAATTTACAGATATTTGTACTTCATGAAAATTATGATTTAAAGGGGCAGGAACAATGGGCTGTGGGAACATTTCCTATTAATTGAGGAAAATTAGGTGTGTATATAAGTGGGGAAATTGTTTGTTCTTTGCAGTACCTCCAAATGGCCTGGTTGTTTACTGTGGTACAATTGTAACAGAAGAAGGAAAGGAAAAGAAAGTCAACATTGACTTTGAACCTTTCAAACCAATTAATACGTCATTGTATTTGTGTGACAACAAATTCCATACAGAGGTAAGAAGTTAAAACAGAATGTTTTTGTTACCCTAAAAGAAATCCACCATAGCTATTAGCAGTCACTCCCAGGCCTTCCTCTGTCCCTACCGCCATACCCCAAGATCTCTCAGCTATAGGCCACCCTTAATCTGTTTTTCTGTGCCTTTTGTGGCTTGTTTCTTTTACTTAGCGTGTTTTCAAGGTTCATCCATTTTGTGGTATGTATTATGCTTCATTCCTTTTTTATTACCAAATACTATTTTCCACATTATATCTATTCATGGATATGCCACATTTCACTTATTAACATCATTTGGTGAAACTGTCATTTCCACTGTTTGGCTGTTATGAATAATACTGCTTTGAACATACGTGTACAAGGTTTTGTATGTCCATACATCTTCACTGGGGGGGCAGGTATACAAGCTAGAAGTGGAATTTCTGGGTCATACAGTAATTAATGTTTAACCAGTTC
Organism: Bos javanicus; assembly: GCF_032452875.1. Classification (NCBI taxonomy): domain Eukaryota; kingdom Metazoa; phylum Chordata; class Mammalia; order Artiodactyla; family Bovidae; genus Bos; species Bos javanicus. Next base: position 49,396,830 of record NC_083874.1, on the reverse strand, counting down.
AACAATTGACAGGCTGTTTTCCAAATAACTGTTCCATTTTATAAGGCTGGCTCTTTAAAAAAAAATTACATTATTATGACAATGAATGACGTGAATATTCAGCATATTTGAGGAAAGTGCTAAGCTGTGTTTGAAGAACTAATTAGAAGCAAAGAAATAAATGACTGCCTGAACTCTAGGTCTCCTTATGTATCCATGATACTTGACTATATTTCTTGCATTCTTAGTTTCAGCTCACAAATTATAAAAATCTTGAGTAGTCAGGACCATAAGAGCTTTTTTCCCCATCCATTAAAAAAAAAAAAAACTTTTGAGTGACAGAAGTGTCATAATATGATGAACATTAAGGGTAGAAAGGAAACCTCATTAGAGTGACCTAAATCAGTCAACAGTAGAACAATCAGGAATTCACAGCTGGCTTCTAGTTCAGTCTCTTGCCTTTCATCGACATAGGGGAAAACCTCTATAGTGGAATTAGAACTGACATTTGTCAACGCAGTTTACAATGGATGATTCTGCTAACCTGACGGGAAGTTCAGTTCCATTCGGATCTTGAGCGATTGCATAGATGGTGGAGACTGATTTTTCTCTTGGCTGTCACAGCCTCCTTATGGCAAAAGTTTCATTAGGGAGGCAGTTTGCCACCCTCTTCCAATTAACTGTATCTGCTTTGATAAAGGCAGATTTTGAGTCTTCTTGATTTAAATAGTACATGATACTCATGTTATCTAGTTTTACCTTACTTACTTAAGTTAGCTTCATTGGTTTTTCTAAACCTTAACACTTTTTCCAAGATAGCATTTCGTCTTAACTAGCTTTCTTTGTTTGGGCTCTAACTATTACAAACTACCTACACATGTGGCATACTGAACAACACAACTGAAGTTGTGTTTAATCAGGATATTTATATATTCTTATTATGAAGGATAAGTCTGTTCCCTGATGAGCAGGCTTGCTGAAAACCTAAATTAATCAAGTTATAACAGAGATAATTGGGATAAGGCAAAAATTTTTTTAAACAAGTTATTTATTTAAATTCTGGCCCCACTCTGTGGCATGTGGGATCTTAGTTCCCTGACCAGGAATCAAACGTGTACCCCCCTGTATTGGAAGACAGAGTCTTAAGGCAAATTTTTTAACATGGGCAATATTCATGTCTTAATGCTAATTATCAAGTATGCTTTGGTTAAAGGGTGATTCTTAGTGATTAATCTGCTTTCCAGTCCGTGAAGAGCTGTTTTCTTCCTCAGTTAAATGGTATGGGTAATAATTTCTTAGCTCTATAGAGGCTGCCACCTAGTAATTAGTCATCTACCATGTCTATAGACGCCAACTCTTGCCCATCTATATGGGTCCCAGATCTATTTAAAGATCTGCTCTTTCAGGAGGCAGAAATACAATGATATAATACTAACCCAGAAGAATTTTCTCTCATAAAAATTCAGAATTATTATCTATAGTACCTTTAAAATTGAATTTTAGATATTGATGTCATTAATGTTACTCAAGGCATAATTAAATGAAACATTTCAAAACTAGATCTTTTTATAGACGGTTTCTGGGTTTTGTCCTCAGTGAGTACTCCTATTCTAGAATTGATTTACAAAAGATTCTTATTAGCCATAGTAAATACTGCTTATTAATGCTGGGATTATTAATGGTAACAGCAAGTCAACTTTTGGAGGTTAGACTTTGAATATTATGTTCTCTAGACCACCATCAGTCTAAAAACAACCTAGGAAGAATTTGATCCCTATAACTCTGTATTAGTTTTGGGTTCCTGTGCCTAGGTCAGCTTTGTAAAAAGGCTTCCCATTGATATTGTTGGTTTTCTCCTGCATCAGGTTCAGATTTGTCTATGTGAATTACATATTTATAGCTGAAGCCTTTAAATTACTCCGTGAAATGGTTTTCCTGTAGTACTCCATACTGTTCTGAGTGAGTGGAAAGGGCTTGTATATGTCCTTTTGGAATTTTGTCTTAATTTTGCAAAGCTTTGAGATTTATGGTGTGGTACCTGTGTTTGCTTTTCAGGCTCTTACAGCACTACTTTCAGATGATAGCAAGTTTGGCTTCATTGTAATAGATGGTAGTGGTGCACTTTTTGGCACACTCCAAGGAAATACAAGAGAAGTCCTGCACAAATTCACTGTGGATCTCCCAAAGAAACATGGTAATCCAGGAAGAGAACATGAACACTTTTCCTTTGTGTCCAGCATTAAGGAAGCAAATTGTGTAATAGGGGAAAGTAATCTCAGGTGATGGGAGAAGCATTGTTACTTGTGACTCTTTTGACTACAGAATTAGTGTTCACTCACTAAAAGCGATTTTATTCTGAAAGGAATAGTGATTTTCACCTTTCCTTGGGAAATAGCACGGTTATATAATTATTTTAATTAGCAGGGTGTCATGTACTTAATAAATGCCTTTTTCTCTCATCACTTTTTTGTCAAAGGTAGAGGAGGTCAGTCAGCCTTGCGTTTTGCCCGTTTAAGAATGGAAAAGCGACATAACTATGTTCGAAAAGTAGCTGAGACTGCTGTGCAGCTGTTTATTTCTGGGGACAAGGTGAATGTGGCTGGTCTCGTTTTAGCTGGATCAGCTGACTTTAAAACTGAACTAAGTCAATCTGATATGTTTGATCAGGTAAGTGAGAAGTAGATGCTCCATTATGTAAGTTTCTAGGTGGGAGTAGTTGAGTTCTGTGAGTGCTGGGATGTGCACATCTCTTTCTTTTACAGTAATAAATTCCATGTTAAAAACCTCAGTCTGTGTTGGCAAAATTTTATGTGTATTATTTGTAATATTAGATATTCCCCCATGTCTGGACTTACTTTCTTTTGAAATCAGCCATTTGGGGATGGAATCTTTCTTGGTGCTGTGTTGGCCCCTGGTTTTAGTAGGTTGCCATAATTGGCTTTAAATTGAAGTTTGATTCCAAAGAAACTAGGAGCTGGTTTTATAAGTCTAATAGGATGTGCAATACAGTTGGCTGGGGAGGTGATCTTCATGAGACCTGTTCATGAATAAATTGGGCACCTTTCCCCATATTCTTCCTCCTGAGGTTTCACTGGTTAGTTTTGCATGCCATTAAGAGGTAATGGGTCTTGGTAAGGGTGTTTTGAAGTACTAATGATGTGCTTTTTTCTTTTTTTTAATTTTGTTGTGTGTCAGAGGTTGCAATCAAAAGTTTTAAAATTAGTTGATATATCTTATGGTGGTGAAAATGGATTCAATCAAGCTATTGAATTATCTACTGAGGTCCTCTCCAACGTGAAGTTCATTCAAGAGAAGAAATTAATAGGTATCAGTGAAATACAATTTCTTTACTGTGAAAAGTTTTTGTATGTGTGTATGTACAAAACAAGACACTGAGAAGGGTAAAAGAGGAAGGTTTAGCATTTTTATTAAAATCCTCCTCAATGGAATCATTATTTTAAATCATCCTTTAGTTATCATGTCTAATATTAACAAATGTTTGTTTTCCTTCCTGTTTTTTACCCTTTGGCAGTAGGAACCAAACTTCAGTCAAATTTCCCATGTTATCCTTTGTTTTAGAGTGATAAATAATTCAAAAGCTCAAATTAAAGATTAATAGGGCCATTGTTTGGCTGTGTTTCCAATTTGATACACACACATTTCCAAATGATTATGTACTTGGCTTAACTGGTACCTCTTGAGACTCAATTTCTGGAGCCTCGACTAGTGGTGTGATTTTTCACCAACTTTTGGCAGTTATTTTTAAGTTGACTTTTTCTCTTTCTCTGATTTTTGAGTAAGCAGGTGTATATGTACAAAAAGAAACATTAATATACATTCTTATTGACCTGTCCCTAACCACAGGGCGATACTTTGATGAAATAAGCCAGGACACGGGCAAGTACTGTTTTGGAGTTGAAGATACACTAAAGGCTTTAGAAATGGGAGCTGTAGAGATTCTAATAGTCTATGAAAATCTGGATATCATGAGATATGTTCTTCATTGCCAAGGCACAGAAGGTATGATAATTAGTAAATAAGGTTTCCATTTGTTACTGACCTGTGTATTCAAGAAGCCTGGGGTGGAGATTGGATAAGGTGGCTGATTTCAGGAGCAATCAAAAGGCAGATGTATATCTTGTTCCCCACTTCCAGCCTGTACCCTATTGAACTGATAAATGTCTGCCTAAGATTTTTGAGGACAAGGGCTGTATCTTAAATGTCTTTGATGTTTCCTTATGATAGGACCAGTATACCTGGTAGACAGTCATTCACTGCATACTGACTAATGTGCTTATGAAAAGAAGGTTGGTAGAATCAGTTCAGGAGTCCTTTCATCTAACCTAATTTTCACCTCATGGAACTTAAACCTGTTAGTATCTGAAAAGCAGGTTAACACTTTTTTTTCCCCCCAATACTGCAGAGGAGAAAATTCTCTATCTAACTCCAGAACAAGAGAAGGATAAGTCTCATTTTACAGACAAAGAGGTATGTGACTGTTTATGCTTTGATGATACATGCAAGGAAACATAAATCTGTATGTTAGAGCACTGGCAGCATAGAGTAGCATCAGCCTTGGGAAACCAGACCTCTACTGGTCAGCAGTGGGAGTACCAGGAGGTGGTCCACTCCCGTATGCCACATAATAGTCTGATTCCAAGGAAGGAGGGTAGGTGATGGTTACCCTGGTTCTTTTTTTTTTTTTAAGTATAAAAAGGTTTACTTGCTCAACACAGGTCCCTTTTAATTGTTAGCATCTTCAAATTCTGAGTTGGACAACTTTGGTTTTTACAAGGCTCCTCCAAAAAAGCAGTTGTGTCTTGTCTCTTAGCTGTTGAGTGAATATTGTCTAGAGATACTTTTTAACAGCCTGACTTCTCAAGACAATGGGAGGAACCATAAATTGAAAAACTGCCAAGTGTGTGTTAACATTTCATTACTGATGCTAGAGCCAGGGGAGGAATGTTGTTTGAAGTAATCAGAATTTCTGTGCTGTTGGCGTTTATGTCGCCAGAACCCATAATTTGCTTACAGTTTAATACACCATAGATCTGAGAGGAAGAGGGAAATGTTGGCAGGCAGGGTAGCAAGTATCCATGTCTGGATATATCCTAATCCTACTGATTCTGTATCTCATGGCTGCCCCTGCAGACAGGACAAGAACATGAGCTGATTGAGAGCATGCCCCTTCTGGAGTGGTTTGCCAACAACTATAAAAAATTTGGAGCTACGTTGGAAATTGTCACAGATAAGTCACAAGAAGGATCCCAGTTTGTCAAAGGATTTGGTGGAATTGGAGGTGAGTAGCAAATCAGAAAACTAAAAGGCAGGGTCTCAGCCACAACCTTTCCTGTGTATCCCAAAAATATCATTACTTCCAGAGAGGTGTGCTGTAATTCTGCAAGGGGACTGCTCTCCACCCTCCAGTCCTGTCAGCCACAGCTATTTACTGTTTGTTCATTTGTTCCCATAGGTATCTTGCGGTACCGAGTAGATTTCCAGGGAATGGAATACCAAGGAGGAGATGATGAATTTTTTGACCTTGATGACTACTAGGTAGTCGACATGGGTCCGGCAAAACGTGCCTCACCCTCCAGCATCCAACCCAAGGAGCATACCCGTGGTGGAATCCAAACAGATCCCTGCCTTACAATTGGAACATTTCCGGAACTTAATCCATGAGCATTGGATATTGAAAAGAAAACCGAAACAAAACCAGACCCAACCCTACACTTTGGTTTGTCATGGTGTCAGCGCAGCAGCCTACAACTAGTTCCTAAATGCCACTTTGGACTAATTTAAAAAAGAATCCCAGTTTTTACTTTTACTCGATGGTGAAATTGGTTGCTCTTGTATTTTATGGGGAAAAAACAAAAAGATTTTTTTAACCTTCATACATAGAAGCAAAAATACTTTAACTGCTGTAAACCTTCAAAAGTTAATAGAAATGAGATATACTGGTTTGTTTCTTATTTTGATTGGAGAAAAATTAAATTGCTGCATTTCGCAGTGACCCATTTACATGGCATTCTCAGCTTAGACTGCATAAGAAGAAATATATGTGGTGAAATGTTGGAACCATTTCTCTCGGTCTCTGTTTAATGTTGAAAGGGTGAGCTAATAGGCAATTTCAACTTCACTCCCTCACATTACCCGTCCCCTCCAGGCTGTCAGTTTCAAGGATGCAGATTGCATTGCCAAGATAAACTGACACATGAAGCATTTGGGCCACTGCTCTGTTTCCTTCCATCTGTTTTGCAGGCGCATTTGCGCCCAGGGTTTGGGAGCCCTTACCATCAACTGCTTTGACAAAGGTTCACATAATCTTGCATACTAGAAACCAGTTTGGGATGGATATGATGGGACTTCTATGCTATTGCTGGAATTGGGAGAAATAAAACATGCAATTTTAAGTGGAAGCAAAGATATTTAAATATTTTATTTTGCTTGGGTCTGTCCTTGCAAAAGGGAGGTGGTCGTGTTTTCCTTGTGTTGGATGGCATGAGATTATGTGAATGTTTTGATTTTTAAAAAATGAACTGCAAGGTTTTTCACAGGAACGACAGACGAGACATGTATGACTGTGCATGTAATTGTAAACCCCTGACCTCCTGGTGGGGTTGGAGCATCTGTTTCAAATATGGGACTTACAAGCACCTCTCATAGGAGAAATTATGGGAGGAGGGTGGGAAGGGCAGGGGTGGGAAGGGATGGGGACACAGCTTCTGGCACCAAGGACTTAACCATGTTGGACCCAAAAGTGGGCCTGAAAACCTGAAGCTTAGGCTTCACAGCTGGGTTGTAAATCAGACTTGACCCCAGCAAACATGCAAGGTCACGGACAGGGTGCCTGAGGTGGTGACAGTGAACAAAGTGTATAGGACGTGCCCAGTGGTAGCAATGGAAAAAAGTATACCAAATGGACTTTGAAGGACCAAAGGTTTTAAAAGTCGATTGGTATCACCCCACACTGCTAGGGTAGTGGGGTGCATTTGATTTTCAAATTGGGTACTTTTAACACTTTAGTGCCTGACTGCTGTTCTTCACTGACTTGACTCAGTCACTCGTAGCTTTATTGGTCTGAACCAGCTCCTTGTTCCCAGGTTGCAGACCTGCCTATCGTTCCAGTAATCCTGTTTCACTTGAATGAAGGGAGTATGTCTTAAATGTAAAGCTTCTGGTTCTCAACACTGTACTCTGAGGTCCAAATGACTGTCTGTCAATGTATAACCTGATGTCTCAACCCCCAGTAAGAAGAGTCAGTTCTTTGGTATTCACCAATGCGGGAGGCTTCACCAGAACAGGCTTTTTCTTTGGGCTCTGCTGTTTGTTTGCAGAACACCCAAGAGTGAGCAAACATGCTCTCTTCATAGCAGTACCTTAGGGTTTTGCCATTGTAAATGGGTCTAATGTGATATATGACAAGATCAGAGAAATTGGATGTAAATTTACATTTTTGAATATGCTTGTTGTTTCACATGATACATTTAGGGTATGCAGCTCCTTTTGTAGTTTTTATTTTTACTATTTAAGTTTGGAAATGATGCCAAATTTTTGTATTTCTTTAATCAATGTGTTCTCTTCAGTGATATATATTGCATTATATATTGATGTGTGTATCAATATATACTGATATGTATTACACTTACACAATACAAACACATAAGAGGGGGTGAAAACCGTAGCATTTGCATTCTCTATAGCCTCTACAGAGAGATCCTAAACAGCAAACTCTTGGTGTTGTGATGTACAGAAATGGAGAAGAGTATTAAACCATATTTAAGAATATACTTCGTGTGCTTGAGATTTTTTAGGACTGTTCTAAGAAAGGTCTGAGCCGTGGAGACAGTGTGAATGAGCTCTCCAAAGCATGTGCAATTTCCTCAGTTACTTTTCAGCCATAGACTTAGTTGTCTAATGCTACATTTGCCTATGGAAGTGTATATGCAAAAGGCCGTGATCCCAGTGTTAACGCCAGAGGAAAGAGGTTCCAGTTGCTGGGCCAAACTAATTTGTACCTTACTCTCTTCCCTATGCAAGCCAAAGGGAAACTTGCCCTTTAAAAAGAAAAAAACATTGTTAACATTCCATGGAGGTAGGTGGCACTTTTAAAACAGGCCGAAAGAAGTTAAGTAGCAGCTCTTCAGTGGCAAAGCCAAATTTTATGCCAGGCTTAATTCCAAAATTGATTCTCTTTCTACATGTGGTTGCCTTTGAGTCAATAGCAGATCCAGATGGAAAGGTGGAAACTAAGCCTCCCCTGTTCTGATCTTGCATACTTGGTACCTGTGGAAGAGCAGTAACCTCATTCAAGGCCAAGTCAAAGGCTGGCTCAATGGAACAGGGCTTCTAGGATGTGTTAAAACAGAAGAGGATTCTTGTTTCATTTCTTTTCCCCAAAGTGGAGCTCCTTCTATTTAGTAGTTTAGGAAGCCTAGTTGAAGTAACAAGGTGGTACATGATTTTCTTTGTCCAGGTTTAAGAAGTATTAACAAAACTGACCAGTAAGGGAACCTCTTTTGTCACTTTGCTTTTTCAGCATAATTTTGTCTAGTTTCTCATCTGATTTAGATGACAGCCTTGATGAAACCCAGTCACCCTATGGGAAGAGGCAGACATGCCCATGCATGGCAGAGGTAGTTTTTTCTACCCCTAGTTGCTGTTTGAAGTCAAAAGTTGGAAGGCAGCACAGTAGTGCCGGTTATGTGGGCTGTTGTGCTCGCCTGTCTGGGCCTGCAGCACTTGCCATCTTTTGTTCCCTGGCTCTAGTTCTCATGCCATGGTGCTCCCAGACAGACATAGTGTATTCAGGGCTGAATGCCAAGATGGAATGTAAGCTTCATGCCAGCTTCTCTCTCGTTGCCAATTTGAGTGTGTGCCTGCTGGGACACCTATCTGCCAAGTCCACCCTGATGGGACTGTGCCTCCCAGGGACACAGGAACTGACCGACCAGGAGGTGTGGAAGTAATGAGTGCCAAAGTTATTGAGGATAACTGGCACTAGAAGTGTATGTGGAAAACAGTTTATCTCCAGGGTACTCTTTGACAGTCAACTCCAAACATGTCTGAGAACTCTGTTCTGGGTATAGTCAAATTGCTTGGTAAGCTCACCCTGGGGCTTAGTGAAGAGCCCAGGACAAAGAATCAGCTTTTTAGGCAAACATCTCTGGTTTTGTCTCTGCCATTCGTTGAACTTATGACTTCATGTAAGTCCCTTCCTATCTCTCAGTTCCATATCAGTGTAAGGATGAGTCTGAATCTCAAAGAGCCTTTCCAACTGTAAAGCTATCAGGATATAATAGCAGGAGATCTGACATCTGATGAATAGAGATCCTGCCTAGAGACATTTGGCCATGTCTCTGAGCAGCAGTTTCCCTACCTGTAACAGTGCCTGCTCCCTATAGACTGTGGTAAGGATTAAATGCAGTAAGGCACGTGAAATACACAGTGGCACTTAGCAAGAACTCAGCTGGGAGACAATCACACCTGCACCAACTTTGGTCTTCTCTCAGTGGCCTGGGTGAATATACACTGGAAACCACAAGGTGGTGCTCGAGTTAAGGATACTGGTTGCGGAAGAACGTTGCTTCGAGTGGGGAGATTTCTGACAAGCATTAACAGATTCCTGGGACAGCTTGTCTAATTAAGATTTGGCTATATGGAGAAGGCAAACTACCAAAGTAAGCAGGGATGAGTGAACAGGGAGGAGAACCCGGGCGTTGAGTGGCCCATCTGAAAAGTAACTACAATCTCTAACATTTGTTGGACAGTTGCCATGTACCAGGCAAGATGCTATGTCACGTGCATTCTCTCATTTAATCCTTAGAAAAACAATGTGCCTCATTCTGTTGTATATCTGCCCATTTGGTTCCAAAGCCAATGCAAATACAGGTCATTCTTCGTTCAAGAAGAGAGAACAGGTGTTACTACTGCTAAGACCAGTCAACTCACCTCACCAACCTCTGCTTTCAGAGACAACCAACAACTTGGATTGCATCTGGAAGACATTCATCTAGCAGTTATGTCCTTCCCTCAGAACATGTATGTTTTGACAGCTCAGTCACAGCCACAGTTGAGAATGGATAAAAGAAGCTCCCCTGAACTCTTAGAGGATCCCTGTAATTGATCCAGCATCTTCAAAGAAGAATGTATACACATAATGGAATTTCTCAGACACTAGGGCATCTGCCCCTGCTCTTAAAAAAATATGCTGTCAGAGGGCAATTAATGAAATTGGAATGTGGACTATGGATAAAATATTGTATCAGTGTTTCTGATCTCCTGAACTTGATAACTATATGTGGTTATGTAAGAGAATACCCCTTCTCATAGGAAATATACACTGATGTAGCAAGAGGTTCAAAATAAGACATTCATTAAGGAAATTTTTGAAATTTCAAAAATATGGAAGAAAAACCTAAAAGCATCATTTAACTAACATTTTAAGGTCATCATGAACAGCCATTATAGAAACAGTGTAATGAATGTTTAGGTTCCAATTGATTCACAAAGTACCTAGAACACAAGTTTGACCATTCAAGTTTGGTTTTTACTCAGAATTTGGGTTTGACTCAAAGGTCAATACAGGAGACATAGGTTCGATCCCTGGGTGGGGAAGATCCCCTGGAGGAGGGCATGGCAACCAACTCCAGTACTCCGGCTTCTAGAGAATCCCATGGACAGAGGAGCCTGGCAGGCTGCAATCCATAGGGCCGCACAGAGTCAGACATAACTGAAGCGACTAAGCAGTAGAGAATGCATTAGAAGAGTTAATTCTGCTGCAGGGTGTACAGCTGAGGAGAAATCCCCAGCCAGAAGGTCTGGGGGTGCTGAACCTAAGAACTGGGCCCAGATTGGAAGGAAGAGAGGAGAGGCAGTGCCAGGAGAGGAGCTTCTGTCAGTCAAACACTTCAGAGATGAAATCAGCTTTGGAGTTGGATCAGTGCTGGGTGAGATGAGACAGTATGAAGAACAAGGCTTTTTGGGGGACCCTTGACTCCTGCTTCACTGAGCGACCCTGGGGATGAGGGGAAGAAGGCAATGCTGCTACCTTAAAGCCTAAAACCCATTCACAGAAAGGACAAGAGTGACATCAGACTCTAGTCCTTTGTCCACAGCCACACCCCTTCACCACTTAAAGAATCATAATTGCAGCACTTATAGGGGGCTTGGACTTTACCATCCCAAACTCCTAATTAAAGGGATAAGAAAGTTGAAGCCCAGAGAGCAGCCTACTGACCTGTCAAGCTCATGCAGGAAATGAGGAGAGCCAACATGAGCAGCTGTTACAGCTCCAAATTCAGTGCTCTTACCAAACGTGGGATCTTATTATTTTTCATCTAGGCCCCTTCTCCTCGTTAGAGATAAGAAAAGGGAGGATCAGAGAATAAGGGAGTGGCACGAAGCCAAAGACAGAGCTGAGAAGGGAAAGGTGGCCAGCATCCAGGTGGAGTTATGAAAGTTGTTTTGAAGTCACTTCCCTGTGAGTCAGGGTTGGCTTGAGTGTATAGATTAACTTGCTTCTCCAGCCTCCAGGGTTCCATGTTAGCACCATCTAGGTTTCCCTTACAGTCAGACTTCTGGCTTGTCCACTTTGGTGAGAAACCCTGCCTGGGCTCAGCCCCTTCTGCTTGATTCTTCATCCTCACCCAAAGGAAACCTAGGGGGCAAACCCATTTTCAAGGAAACCTGAGTGAGTGAGTGAGTGAGTAAGTGAAAGTCAAAGTGTCCAACTCTTTGCGACACCACACACTATACAGCCCATGGAATTCTCCAGGCCAGAATACTGGAGTGGGTAGCCTTTCCCTTCTCCAGGGAATCTTCTCAACCCAGGGATCGAACCCAAGTTTCCTGCATTGCAAGTAAATTCTTTACCAGCTGAGCCTGGAAACCCAGAAAAGGAAGGTGGAAACTTCAGAGAGACTCTCCAAGCAGGAATGGCAAGGATCTTTTGAGGTAAACCCAAGATGTAGGAATATTCTGCTCCACGGAGAAAGGGAGGTGGGAGCCAGCCTTGAGAACAAGGAGAAATCAGGGCTTGATGCTAGAAGGCCTGCCCCAAGTTAAACATCTGTCCAGACCTGAGCACATTCCCAGGCTAGGCTCCCTGGGGACTGGGATGAACCAACGCCCCCCCCACAGAGCAATCCCCACTGGAGGGCCGGCAAAGGAGCACTCTATTTTTAAAAGGACAGGATGTCACCTGAGGAAGAGGAGTTGCACTTCAGTCCTCAAGGCTAGAGGCCCTCCCTCACACCCCTGTCAAACTTGGATTCTACAGACAGATGACATGGAATGGGCTCTTTCCTTCCTGAGGAACTAAGCAAAGGTCCTCAGAAACTCAGTCTTCTCACAGACATTGCTCAATGCCACTTCTATTCCTTACATTGTGCTTGGGTTAACTCTGGTCTCATTCTTCCATTCAGCAAGTATTTACAAACATTTCCTATGTTCTAGGACCTATGCAAGATTCTGGGGCACAGTGGTGAGAAACAGTCACTGTCCCTGCCCTCCAGCAGGAGACAGCAAGAATTATAATAAAAGTGAAGAGTCTTAGAGGATAAAAGGAGGGCACCTCCACTTCATCTAGGGGTGGCCAAGCTGCCTGGTGAGCCAGGGTTGGCCTGGAGAGGTGAGAGGCAAGTTTTGAAAGGCAGATGTGTTGGTCCTGACTTGACCCAAAGGCCAGGAAACTACTCAGATTTTAAAATACTTTTCTAAACCTATCATTTTTGTTGTTTATTAACAGCTTTATTGAGGTATAACTTACAAACTGTAAAATCAACCCACTGCATGTATAGTTCGGTGATTTTTTAAAAATAAATTCATACAGTTATGCAAACATTACATAATCTAGTGTCCACCTCTCTAAAAGGTCTTTCATGTCCCTCTGTGGTCAACCTTTGCTCACTCCCAACCCTAGGCAACCAATGATCTGCTTTCTGTCTCAATAGTTTTGCCTTTCCTAGAAATTTCATGTTACTGGAATAGTGCAATACGCAGTCTTTTACATCAGGTTTCTTTCACTTAGCTTTTTTCATTTAGATGGATTTTTTTTACATACATCCATGTAGATGCATGCATGTTCATTTCTTTTTATTGTTGAGTAGTGCCTGGAAAATCCCATGGACGGAGGAGCCTGGAGGGCTGCAGTCCATGGGGTCACTGAGAGTCGGACACGACTGAGCGACTTCACTTTCACTTTTCACTTTCATGCATCGGAAAAGGAAATGGCAACCCACTCCAGTGTTCTTGCCTGGAGAATCCCAGGGACGGGGGAGCCTGGTGGGCTGCCATCTATGGGGTCACATAGAGTTGGACACAACTGAAATGACTTAGCAGACTTAGCAGAGTGTGATATAATAAGCAATATACATTTGGTCTTTGTCTCCTATTCTTTCCAAAGACTTTCTCTAAAACCCTTGGAATCTCTTGAGTGATGAATGTCTTTGGTACACTAATGAGATACCCAGATAGTTTCAAGACGTGGGCTGCTTGCCAAATAAAAAAAACAAAAATAGGATTACAGGGCTGGAACATTCAGCCCTACTCCAAGAGGGGAAAGGGGCTTGAGATCAAATTACCAATTTCCAATGATTTACTCAATAATGTCTACATAATGATGCTTCTATAAAAACCCCTAAATTATGCAGTTCGAGAGCTTCCAGTGTGCTGAGCACACCAAAGTATTGGGAGGGATCCTTGAAATTCTATATGAATTTGAGGATGAACTTTTCTGTATCTGCAAACAGTGACATTGGAATTTTGATAGAAATTGCAATGAATCTTCAAATTGCTTTGGGTAGCATTACCATCTTGAACATATCAAGTCTTCTAATCCATAAACACAAGATGTATTTCCATTTATTTAGGTCTTCTTTGATTTCTTTCAACTGTGTTTTGCAGTTTTCTGTGTATAAATCTTTTACGTCCTTGGTTAAACTTGCTCCCAGGTACTTTAGTATTTTGGATGCTACTGTAAATGGAACAGTTTTCTTAATTTCCTTTTTGGATTGTTCATTGCCGGTATCATTCTGGTTTTGATTTACAAGCCATTCATGTATTTTTTCTGGTGAAATGTAATCTTTCATTCTTAATCTGCCACTTGATATTTCCATGAGTAGAGAGAGAGGGAGTGTCTTTGTCTCTCAGATACTTTCTTCCTTCTTCTGTTTCTCTTACTCTCAAAAAGTGCTTCACAGGTGGAAGGAAAACACTGTGCACCAGGTTAGCAACAGACATTGGAGCCGCATCTAGGTCCCACTCTGCTACTTCCTAGCTGCCTGACTTTGAGCATGTTGTTTCACTTCTCTTTCAATTTCTTAAAGGTTTAAATAGGATGCTTTGTTAAATAAACTAAGCTATTTCATTTGTCACATAAAATATTAATAACTACAGCCTACTACAGCCAAGCATTGTGCTAAACCCTACAAGGCAGTCTTAAGTAAAAGAGACACAGCCATTGAGCTTCCAATGCCTTATCCCAGTGAATGTGAAACCCCAAATGCAATTATCACCTGAGGGAGGGCCACAGGTGAGTGTCTGTCACAGGGTATTTTGACCTGGCTGTCAACTTTTCTGAAGACACTGATGCTTTAATTGAGCACAGGAGATATTAGCTAGGCAAAGAAGAGGAAGAACATCCCAGGCAGTGAGAATATGTTGGCGGTGGCAAAGAGTACAGTTAAGGAGGTAGGTGGAGAGAGGTGTGGATGAAGCTCAAAGAATGAAAGGGCAATGTAGTGGAGGAAGCAAGAAGGGAGGCCAGAACAGGCAGTCCGGGCTGAGCCTCAAGAGCCTTGCTGAGACCTTGAAATTTTACCGAGGAATAGGAGAGGCTGCTGAGGTGTTTTAAGTAGAAGGGTAACAAATGCAGATCTGCTTCTCAAAAAGATCCTCTAGGCACACTGCAGTTTGAGAAGAGAGTGTGAGGCTGAGTCTTGAAGTACTGGGACATTTTTTTTTTAACAGGATTTTTTTTTTTTTGGCTATGCTGGGCCTTCATTGCTGTGCTGGGGCTTTTTCTAGCTGCGGCAAGCAGGGGTGCTATTCTTCGTTGTGGTGGCCAGGCTTTCCAGTGTGGTGGCTTCTCTTGTTGCAGAGCACAAGCTCTGGGCTTGAGGGCTTGGCAGTTCTGGTGCATGGACCCAGTTGCCCCACACCATGTGGGATCCTCTGATGTCCCCTGCATTGGCAGGCAGATTCTTAACCACTGGACCACCAGGGAAGTTCTTGTACTGGAACATTTAATATCCAAATAGAACATTATACATCAAGACATGTAAGCAATGAAAGAAAAGTCTTCAAGAAGAGATAATCAGGGACTTTCCTGGTGGTTCAGGGGTTAAGAATCCGCCTTCCAATGCAGGGGCCTCAGACTTGATCCCTGGTTGGGGAACTAAGATCCCACATGCCATGGGGCAACTAAACCCACATGCTGCAAATAAAGAGCCTACATGCTCTGGGCTATAGAGAAGCCTGTGCGCCACAACTAATATACACAATGCAGTCAAATAAATTAAAAAAAAAAAAACACACAGATGCTCACTTACAAGTCAATGCTGGTGAGAACTACTAAAGGAAAATGAAGACTGAAAAAAAATCTACTGGACTCAAGAGTCAGGGGGTCCCTGGTAACAGCTAAAGAGCCCCCAGACACTGATGCTCAGACCTCGGAGTCTGTCTAGCCTCTCTATGGCCCCACAGTCACTGCCTCAGGACTTACACTCTGGCAGATCAGAGCAAGTCTTTCTCATTAAGATTCTTAGGATTCCCTGGCAGCTCTTCTGGCTGGCTGCACCAGCTCTATCATGGGACCAGGCCAGTTTGCCCATGTCTGCCTACATATCTCATCTAACCCACCTCACCCATTTGGCGAGGGGGAGCCAGAGGTTTCTACTGGGTGCCAGCAAACAGGCAGTCTCATGCCAGTTAAGCACTACTCCAAAGTCACACACCAGTTCCTAACACAGCTCTACCACTTATCAAGATCTTGGTGAAAGATATGCAAATGGCTGAAACTCTTTTCCAATTTGTAAAACACTGTGACAATGAAGCATGTATCAAATACTCCACCTAGAGAATTAGCTATCATAGGTTCACATTCATTCATTCAACAACTGTTTATTGTATAGGTAACAGCGATGTAATAGACAACAAGGTAGACATCATCTATGTTAACAAGGAGTATCCAATCTAGTGACCCAGTCAAACAAAGATTTGATGCTTGACAGGAAAAGCACAGGGCACTGGCAGAGAATTGGGTGGGTGGAGGAACAAAAGTCACACCCCTAGTACTGTTGCAGGGAGTTGGCTTTTCTTTGGGCAAGATCACTCATTTATAGCATAAATACAGGGTTGGTGCCATTGGTAAGATAAGATTTAGTTCCTGTCCCAAAAGAGAATTAGGAGGTAAGCACAGGAAAATAATATGGTTAAGAAGAAAAGTGCAAAGAAATCTCAGGAAACTGTCATATTGGGTGTCACACTGGCTTTTTATGCACAAATTCTCAGCTTATTTGGAACTCAGGTTCCATTAAATATCCGCACCATAGAGAGGCCTAAAAGCTAGGACCCAGGGCCATTGGAGTTATCAGTCTCTCTCAAGACAGGGAGCAACACAGAAACCCTACTGCTCCATAGGGTTTTTCCAGGCTCAAATCCCTGTCAACCCAGAAGTGAACACAAGGCCTCCCCAGAAGAGGCCTGGGGTTCCTGCAAATTCTGTAGCTGGAGAGGAAGCTGCCAGAGCTCCCCAGCCTCTCTCAGGCCTTCCTCCTCTGCTAGGCTCAGCTATAAATAGCTTGCTGGTTTCCAGCTGGGGATCTCCCAGCCCTGAAAGGAGTAAGCACCGCCTTCTCACCTTGTCCTGCCCTCAGCCTGGAGCAGAAGGGGGTGGTAGCTGGCAGCCGGAAGGAAACGCTGCTGCTGCTGCTGCTGCTGCTGCTGCTGCTAAGTCGCTCAAGTGGAAGGAGATGAGGGGAGGGCAAAAATGAGCACCACAGAGAAGCTGGCCACTGGACTACATTACCCACAATCCTAGATCATAGCTGGAAAGAAGAGGTTGCTCTGGGCCTGCAGCCTTCGGTGGGAACAAGGCCAGAGGCAACCTAGTGCCTGCGTGTGCAGCCCAGGCCCAGTTTTTTCCAAAAATGTAAACCCAGAAACCTTCAGTCATGGACCTTAGAGATCATCTCCTCTCCATATACTCAATTCACAGGCACTCAGCTGATCTGAGGCCAGGGAGACAAACAAAATTCCGTTTATTTTCACCTTATTCACTGTGTGTGTGTGTGTGTGTCTATAACCAAAGACTGGAAGTCTATGAGTGATTTTATTCTGGATGAAGTCCAGAGGCTTCTTAGTGCTAAAAGCCCCCTCCCGAGCATTTACTCGACTCATTACTCCCAAGTTCTCAGCTTTTCTTTCCCTGCCTCACCTGAGGAGGAGCAAATGCTCACAGGCTGGTCCATGTTGCATTGCATTTCTGGAAGCGCTGGGGGGTGGGCGCTCAGGAACTGCTGTCTCTGCTGAGATCTAGTCCCTCTCCACCTTTGCTCATCTCTCAGCAGGCAGATCAGGGTAATCACGTGGCTGAGGCAAGTTTAAGTCCCTGGAGGCGCTGTACGAGAGCCGGGAGGGGTTGCCGTTTCCTGTAGTGGATAAACCAAAGGTGTCAGGCTGAGCAAGGGAGGCCATTCTGGATGGTAGAAGCACCCAGTGGGCACTGCTCCAGACCTCAGTCCCATGGCAGGTGTACACCTGCCCCAGCTCTGGCTCCCCCCACTCCAACCTTCCATGTTTCCACAAAGAGCCGAACTATTCATGTTGGATTCTGGGGCTCATGAAGGTCCAGACTGACAGGGAGCATAGCGGTGAAGATATTTGGGACTAGACCTGAAGTCGGGGGCCCCTGTCCAAAGTGGAAAGATACTAAGGCTAGCCTGACAACAGGGTCTTTCCCTCCTTCCCCTCGCTCAGATATGATAACAACTCTCACATCCTGAGCCCGGCACCAGGGATGTAAAGATGGGAGTCACAGTCTCAGTAAATAAATGATGTGTTACACAAGAAGCCTATGGGTGGGGGGTTGGAAGGACTTCCAGACGGCCAGAGATCTGAAACAAGTAAGGGTGACGCACAGTTCCACCAGAATGGTGTAGAAAGGATATTCCAGGCAGAAGGGACAGCTTGATAATGGCAGAAGGAGCGAGAAACGGAAAGCAGAGAAATACTGAAGACCGACTAAAATGCGCGCGCGCTGGCGTGCAGCAAGCGAGGCCAGGCCCTCACACCACGCTAAGGTGTGGGCTTTAGGCCTCGGGTCGGTAGACGCCGGAGGAGCTCCAGCAAAGTCAGCGGCGCTCAGACAATCAGGGGGTAAAGTGGGACAAAATATGAAACCAGTGGGGAGAGTGGCAACCTCGGACCCTCTGGGGACGCCCGAGTCGGCCTATCCCGCGTTTACCTCAGCCCGGCCAGGCCACGCGTTCCCGGCCCCGCCGCCGCCGCCGCCCCCTCCTTGGCAGAGTCCCCTGGCCGCGGGCTCCCGGGCGCGGGCGGACTCGGCGGGCCGAGCTCCCGCCCACAGCCGCCTGCGGGCCGCCTGCCAGACGCGGCGGGAAGGAAGCGCCTTGTATGGGCCTCAGGCCGGGAGGAAGCGCCAGGCAGGGCCCCGGGAGGAAGCGCCATATTTGGCGAGGGGCGGGCCGGGGGCGGGGAGCGCGCCCGCGAAGGAGGCCGCTTCCGCCGCCGCAAGACCGAGCCACGCCGCGCCGCCCCACCCCCACCCGCGCCGGGCCGCGACCCCCGCCCGACCCCTCCTCCCATTGGAGGTACGCACGGCTTCTCGCTCCGCTCCCTTGGTTCCAGAGCTACGCGAATTGGGGACGGAAGGCGGGTCCAGGCCGGCTTTGACGACTGACAGAGCGGAGAAGCTTTCCCGGCTCCCAGCACTCGCTCTGTGTCCTTGGGCAAAACACTTTGGTCTCTGAGCCTCGGATTCCTCTTCCTCCGAAGGAAATGGGGATAAAATGAGAGGATGCCTGTTAAGCACCGCCAGGAGCGGCACTGCCCGCAGTGGCAGCGCATTAACCCCAACATTTCTTTGTGGCGGGAGAGGGGCGGAGGTGTTTCCATTCCCTTGCTGTGTCCCTTTAACCTCTTTATAGCCTCCTAGGAACCTCGGGGCTATATGGAACTGACGCTTTCAAGAAGATATTTTTCTTGAAGAAAATAGGGCTACCTTAAAGTTTAGAGTTTTTCCTTCCAAGCTCTGGGAGTCAGACGGGGTTTCAATCCCAGCTTATCCCCTTCCAGCTGATTTATGCTGGGAAAGCTACTTTCCTTCCCTAAATCTCAATTTCCTCATCGGTAAAATGGGGATAATAATTCCTGATTTGCAGGGTTGTTGTGGTAATTAAATGAAACTGGTGTGTGTGTATGTGTGTGTGTAAAAGAGAGAGAGATTTCGAGAGAGAAAGAGAGCCCCTGACATGGAGGAGGTGTTTAATGGTCTTCCGTTCTCTGTGCACTTTCCCATCCTGCCGGTGGGGAGGAGATAAGGGCTAAGTAAACTTGACCATTCCTCCTGGAAGTCCTAACCTCTTGGAGAAGACTGTCCCTTCTTTAGAATGTATGGGACCTTGTTGCTAATATTTGGTTCTTCTTCCAGAGGCATATCTGTGGCCCTTAATGCTCCCCTTTCTCAGTTCAGCCACCACCGCCAGTGAGTTGCCATCCTTGCCGGCTCTTCTCTACCTACCCTAGAGCCTAGCTGACCTGAACACACTGGCAAGGGCAAAAACAACCTGCAGGAAGTTGAAGTTCCCATCACAGCCAGAACCTGGTATCTAGGACACCATACCCTCCCACGCCTGCTGTCAGTACCACACCCACACGTTTCACCAAGAGATGGGTATCAATCTCAGAAAAACATTTCCCAACCCTCCCTTGTTGGCCCTGCCCTGCCCTCATCAGTTCTGCCTGGCCTGGAGTTCCGCTTAAGTCTAACCAGAATCTTTTTGCCCCTCAGTCACAGCTCCATCCTGCAGTTTGCAGCCCCTAAGCGGTTCCAGGCTAGTTTGTGAACACACACAATGGATGTGTCACCAACGGCCTTGTTTCCTTTCATCCTTGCTGGGCAAGGAGGCTGTCGTTGGCATGGTAACCTTGCCTGTAAAAGTTGCAGCCCTCAAGGATGTTTTTCAGTTCCAGCGGGGACACAGCTCCTTCCCCCCACCTCCCCCATGTAGATCACAGGGTGACATGTAGCTGTGTCATCTGGCCTCCCCCAGAATGGGGATGTGGTGCTGGTGGCACAAAAGAAGGACTGGTTCATGGAGGGCGGCGAAGGGCTTAAGGGAGATGTTGATTGGATCTCTGAGGAACAGGTTCCTTCTGTCCCTTCTGTCCTGTATGTGTTGATCCTCAGCCACCAGAGAAACCAGTTCTGAGGTTCAGAATATGTAGGGAGCCACTCTGGATCTCGTGGTGAGTGACAAGCACACATCTTCACTAAAATCAGGCACCCAACAAATAGCATGATGCCCGGTACTTAAACCTGTAGAATAAACTGATAAACCAAAAAGCCTCCAGAATCCAGTGATTTCCTTTGTCCTCAGGCCCTGTGGAATAAATGAATATTTATTAACCATCTCCCATGTTGCAGTTTCCCCATATATTATTTCAACTAATTCTTCCCACAGTCCTTTGAGGGAGGTATTAAAACACTCCTTTTACAAGTGGGGAAACTAAAATTTGGGCAGAGATCTTTAAGCAACTTGACCAAAAATACATGGCCTTGAAGTGATGGCACTGAGACTGGAACCCAGATCTTCAGACGCCCAACCCTCACAAAAGTCCTGTGTTCCTTTGTATTTGTGACTGTACTACTGGTAAAGAAATCTTTGCCCCCAGGTCCCAAGGCATTCCCTTTCTAGGAGGTCCTCAGGAACGAAATGGGCATCAGCATTGGTCCGTGTGGCTGCTGGGTCCTGTGTGGCCCTGCGTGGCACAGCAGTAACAGCGTCCTCATCCTCAAACCTGAGGCTTCCCGCTACCAGCTGCCTCGTCTCCGTCATGGAGTTTCCCCGGCAGAGGGCAAGCTGAGGGAAAGTGGTTCCCAGCTGCCAGCCTCATCTAGACAAAATTGCATTAGCGCCAGCCCCGGCTTCCCTCAGTCCCTCCAGAGTGAGCACATTCGGCTCCCCTGCAGAAGGGAGGGGCAAGAGAGACACCGAACAAAAAATTTCTCTGGCTGGGAAGCACTTGGCTTCCAGCTGCCACTCATCTTGTAGGTGGGGAAGATTAATACTGATCCTCTGGAGATTATAGGAGTCTCTAAAATGAACCCTTGGGCAAAAGGTATGCCAGGGAGAGAGGCTAGTAGAAAAGCCCAAGGTTTGAGTGCAGGGGGCTGGAATGAGACGCAATCTTAGAAGGGAGGAAGGCCACTGATCTCCTGTCATGCTCTTTTCTGGGTGTTGTTCTTCTTTCTGTGGGACTTCTGACCTTTTATCCCAAAGGTGGAAACAGCAATTTCCTGGCAACTGAAGCAGGGTGAGGTATGAAGCAGTAGGAGGGAACTATCAGATTGTGACCTCAAGTAAAACAGGGGATGCCTTAATAGTATTAATAGTTAATATTTATTTTTTTTAAAAAGTGTGTTGACCACACTTTATTACCTCATTTAATAGATCTTACTGGTACCCCTGTTTTAGAGAAAACAAAACTGAGGTTTATGGGGCTCCTCAATGACCATAGCTCCTAATAGAAGTGGGCCAAGCACTCTGTAGATATTGTCTCATTTAATCCTCACCACGAGCCAGTGAGATGTAACCATTATGTCCATTTTCTAGAGGTGAAAACTGAGAAGCAGGAAACTTGCCTGTGATCACTAATGTAAGTGGCAGAGTGAGGGATTAGAATTTGACATGTGACCTCAGAACACACACGCTTGACCACTTTGTCTTGCTGCTACCAAAGCTTCTCCATGCCTTTGGGGACTTCTGCTCACATAGCCTGGGACCGCAAGTATCTGCCCACACTTGCATTTTCCTAGTAGTTGCCACACAGGTGAAAATCCAGCCAGGAGTGTTCACTTGGTTTAGTTCAGACTTGCCATCAGAGTCTTTGTAGGGCCTGAACAGATAGGTCTGGGTAGTGTGGGGCGCTGTATCTTGGGGCTTGGCTATTTCCCATCTAGACTCCCAAGGTGGGAGGAAACCCAGAAAGGTCTTCACTACCCTCCTCATGCCTTGAGATTTCCCTAAGAGATACAAAGATGTACAAATTAAACTGTCCTTAGGAGGTCTCCTTAAGACCCAGGAAAGTGCTTCTTGCAGGAGAGGATGAGGAGTCCAGCAACTTCAACCAGTGAGAACCGAAAACAACAGCCTCTCCAGCTGGGCAGGCTCCCAATGGCCTTTCTCAGAGGCTCTTCTGCACTATTATATGATGAGACTCCATTGCTCCCAGCCCCACTGCAGGACTGCGGGGGTGGGAAACACTTGGAATTCTGAGTCAGAGGCAAGGTTCCACTTCACTTTCCCTGGAACAGCAGGTCAAGGATGCAGCAGGCAGTGTATCTGGAAAGGAAGGGTAACTGGAAAGTGAAAAGGAATTGTGCGCATTTCCTTCCCTACCATCTCTTTTATTTTAAAAACATTTTATGTATTTAATTTTTATCATACCATGTGTGATGCATGTTATTGCAGAAAATACATGTGATGGAAATGAAGTTTTTTAGTATGAGTGTTCCTTCCTTTTTTCTTTTTTTTTTGGTTGTTCCACGTGGCATGTAGAATCTTAGTTCACTGACCAGGGATCGAATCCCTGCCCCCTACAGTGGAAGCTTGGAGTCTTAACCACTGAACTGCCAGAGAAGTCCCAATGAAAGCATCCCCCACCCACCGTCTTTTTCCTCTCCTAACTTACCAACCCACCAAAAGGTTTCCAGCTCAGAATCCAATCCCATGTTCCGGTTTAAAGAGTTCAGTCTTTGCAGTCCAGTTCTGGACATTTTATCATGTAGAATCAGAATTGGGAGAGGGAAACAGTTAGAGATGTAGAGCCTGTTGTTGTTCAGTCACTAAGTCGTGGCCAACTCTTTGTGACCCCATGAACTGCAGCATGCCAGAGCCTGAGAGTCTGGGAAAGGGAAGGACTTGGGCATAGAGGCTAAGCTGATGTATTTAATAAAGAACAAAGAAGGAGAGGGAGAAGGAAAGCTAGAAAGGAAGAGTATGAGGAATTTTATGAAGTATCGTAGGGTATTAAGTAGATTCTCTATAATTCCCCAAGTAGAGATTGAAATAAATTTGTACTTTCTGGCTCCAAGGTCATAATTCCTTATGCGCAACTCTTTATTGCAAAGCTTATAGAGCTCTAATCATACAGAGATCCAGAATTTGTTAGGGATCCATACAGGAAAGTACAAAATATCATTATGTAATAAATGAAAGAAAATAGTCAAGGATTTATCCTTTTTTTTTTTAACAACTATGACTAAGCCTAAATTCATCATCAACACATTCTGACTAACAAATGCAAATAGAATGATAGAATTACAAAATCATCATTTTGTAACCTCTAATGAGATAATAGATTTAGATAAGGATCATCAGTAATCCGGGGATTCCTGAAACCATTGGGTAGTGAAGGATTGACATAAATTCTATAACATCAATAATACTTGAACCCATCAATTAATTTTAGCATCACAAAAAGAGAGACCACCCAAGAGAACTGAAAACATCTTCACATAGAAACCTGTATATAATGTTCATAGCAGTAGCCTTATTTGTAATAGCTAAAGTGGAAGCAACCCAAATGTCCATTAACTGATAAGTAGATTTTTTAAACATGGTATATCCATACAATGGAATATTATTCAGTGAACAAAAAGGGGTTGGTGTACTGATACGTGCTACAACATGGATAAACCTTAAAAACATTGTGCTAAGTGAACAGATACCAAAGGCCATATATTTTATTATTTCATCTACATGAAATGTCCAGAATAGGCAAATCCATAGAGACATAAAGTAGATTGGTGGTTACCAGGTGCTGCAGGAGGGTTGGGTGGAATGCAGAGTGATTGTCAATAGCTATAGGATTTCTTTAGGGGGTGATGGTAATGTTCTGGACTTAGGTAGTGGCAATAGTTGTACAACATTATGACTATGTTAAAAACCACTAAATTGTACACTTCAAAGTTTAGTTTTATGTTATATGAATTATTTTCGATTAAAAAATCATATATAGGAAATTTTAAAAAGAGAGAGAGAATCGATGTCTTTTGATACACTGCAGGAGCAAGTATACCACATGACCTAAAAAGTGAACCTAAATTTGATCAAAACTCTAGGTATAAAATGAGTTTATAGGAAACTCATGAGATAGAAGGACATAGTAAATAACATTATGAGAGGAGAAAAACAATGCAATCTATCAAGTCCTAAAAGTGGTGAATTCTTCAGGACAAGTAACTTGGTTTCTTCAATAAATAAATAGCAAGGGCAACTATTATGGATGAAAAGAAATGTAAAAGACATATCAACCAAATTCAAAATGTGGTCTTTTTTAGGTCTTGATTTAAACATAGGAACTTCAAAAATACTAATAGATACATATATATACACACACACACACACACACACATATATGTATATATATATACTGAAGGGCTTCCCTGGTGGTCCAGTGGTTAAGAATCCACTTGCCAATTCAGGGGATGAGGGATGAGGTTTCAATCCCTGGTCTGGGAAGATTTCACATGCCACAGGCCAATTAAGTCCATGCACCACAACTACTGAAACCCACTTGCCTACAGCCTGGGCTCTGCAACAAGAGAAGCCACCGCAATGAGAAGCCCTCACGTGGCAACTAGAGAGTAGTCCCCAATTGCTGCAGCTGGAGAAAGCCCGTGCACAGCAACAAAGACCCAGCCCAGTCAACAATAAATAAATAAAAATTTTAAAAGTATATACTGAAGTATTTTTTCAAATAAAATTATGTAATGTCTAGAATTTGCTTCAAAACAATCCAGTGGATGTTGGCAGGGAGTAAGAAAGGCAGTGTAGATGAGACAAGACCAGCTGTGAACTGACAGGTGTTGAACTGATTGTTAGATACAGAGAAGTTCACTACACTACTCCCTTCTACTTTTGTGAAAGTTTGAAAATTTATACACACATGTAAAAATGAGGCTTGACTTACCATAAAATTGGGGCATATTTAAATGTTATATATTATTTAAAGGAAAATGGGCTAAGATCAAATAATTGAGTGTGAGGTCACTCATGTTTTCTAGAAAGCTGAAATTAAAGATCACATATAAAATCTGAAGGGACCAGTCAAATTATTGTTACCATTATTGTTATTATTCCAATAACCAAGTTGGAAGTGGAGTAGGGGGACCAGGGCCCTCCCAAGGAGGCAGAAAGCACTGCAGCCTTTCAAATACCCAGAAACACAGCCAAACTAAGTTGTTGGCCTCTGGCCCCAACCTGCGTTTCAAGCCCCATTTCTTGCCCCCTCCTCACTTTCCTTGCTTTCAGGCCACACCACCATTAAGTCACAGGTTCCTAAACACCCTGACCTCCTTGCCCTTATACTTGTTATTCCCCTGCTTGCAAATCCCTCTCCTGTGAACGCCTCATCTTCCTTTTACACCCTGTTCTCCTCCACCTTCATAGAATTAGTCACTCCCTGCTCTATACACACCTCTCTCACAGTGCAAGGCAATTATTTATTTCTACATTTCCCCCCATCCTATCCTGTGATGCCCCAGACTCTATTTTGTTTATTTGTACAAGCTCAGGGCCTGACATAAAGCAGGTAGCATTTGATGACTATGTTTTGGAAACAGACAGATGGAGTGACTGAGGAGCAGTCACTGAGTGACTTTGGATGGCCCAGTGCTCAGGGTGGCCCCAAGACAGTTACCCAGACTTTGGCTCTCCCATCATGTGCCTGCTACACTGGGATACAACAAAGCAAACAGTCTGATCCAAGAACAACCAACAAAATCACCTGGTTTACAACAACTCAGTTATAAGCAGAAGAAACAAGTTCAGGAGAAAAACTTTGAGCCTGGTAGTGTGCATGAATTGTGTATTGAAAATGAGGACAGAGATAATTCAGTGATGGGGGCAAGATCTCAAGAGTTCTCTAATAGTTGAGGGAAGGTGACAAGCTAATAAAATAGTGCTTTCTGACTTTTAAAAAGCCTACAGCCCCCAAATTTAGAAACCAGCAGCAGCTCTCTGATGCTTCTATCCTGCCAGATCCGACAGACAATCCACCTACAGGGAATATTAAACAGGCAACCTGTGTCCCCTCAGCAAAAACCTAAAGCCTTGAGTCCCTGGAAAAAATTTCCCTTCTTTTCTTGTTAGCACTCTTCTTAACACCTTAAAACTTAAGGAGCAGATCTGTGCAGGGAAAGAAAGTACTCCACCAGAGGACCTTCATACAGACCCCTACCCTACATCACACCAGATTCTAGAAAATAATTTCTTGCTTACCTAGTCTTTTTTTCTCTTTTTCTTTCATAAACAAAATTATTTTCTTCTGATGATAAAAAATACCTGCTTATTTGGAAAATACAGACAGGTCCCCAACATGAGATAAAAATATCCCATAATCACACCAAAACTAATATTAACATTTGACATATGTGTGTGTGCATGTGTGTATTTTGTATAATTGGAATCATGTCATAAAAAGTTTTATATATTCAACTGTGGTATATTGTGTTACTAGTCAGGTCAATGACTATTTTAGAACATGATTTATAATGACTGCATAGTAGTTCATCATATAAAAATTGACTTCAGCCATCACCCATAGGACACTTATGTTGCTGCCAGTGTTTTTTTTTTTTTTTTCCCATTACGAATAATACACTATAATTAACAGCAATCCTGCAAGAATTGCTAGGTCAAAGGGTATGAACTTTTATAAGGTTTTTGGTGCATGATGTTGAATTGCTCTCAGGAAGGCTTGCACCAGTTTATTCTCCCTCCATCAGTGCGTGAGACTTTCATGGCTCCAAGTGCTATCCCTCATTTCACCATGTGTGAAGAAAACATAGGTATATTCTCACAACAAAGATATATTTTGTAATCAGAAAATAATTCACATTCTTTTGGAGGGGGCCACACTCCATGGTGTGTGGAATTTTCCCTACCAGGGATCAAACCCCTGCCCCTGCATTGGAAGCATGGAGTCTTAACCACTGGATTGCCAGGGAAGTACTCATGTTCTTTTTTAAAAGAAGAAGAAAATAAGCACTACTTTCCCCATTAAACAGATGAGAAACATGAGGCCCATGGATGAATAACTTTAAAAGACTTGTTTTTTTTGAAGCCTGACAGTTAGATCTGAGGAGGTTGAAAAAAAGGTATTTCTGCATAGAATCAAGATGCTTCTAAGAAGAAAATTCTAAGGACTTTGCCAGTTTCATTAGCCAAAAATGAAGTCTGACTCTGAAGAGAATTAAAGGTGACTCTGAAGAGACTATTCAGGGGAGTCATCACAGATCTGAGGGGACAAACTTGGTTCTGAGCCTTCCAGAATGGAATCAGAAGCAGTTAGCACTCCAGAGTTCCTGTTTTACAGAGACCTGGGCGGTCAAATGTGCGTTTGCATCATTCATAGAATATCGAGAACATTCCCAAAGTACTGCTTGACCTCATCACTGATCTAAGAAGAATTACAAATGGGCCAGGTTGGGTGGATCTGAGAATATTAAATAAGTGGTTCTGAGAAGAGTTTAAGATGGATGGTTGGTGTTGAGATTATTGAAAACTGGTTGTGATAAGGTAGCTGGAGATTCACTGTCTCTGACAAGCTGATGTGAGGAAATTAAAAGACATTCAGAGGTGGGTGGCAGGCTGGGATGCTTTTGTTTTTCCTTCCCCCACCTCCTCCAAATCCCCTGGATCAACCCACCCACAGTAGATGCTTAGTTAATTTGTTCAATAAACGAGTCCCTGTTTGTTTCTCAGGAGTCTGATCTTCAGATCCGAAAAGATTCTAGGATGAGAAGTTGGTTCTGAGCAGAAGAGAGCTTCCAAGGATGCTGAGATAATTGTCTCTGAGGAGGGCACCCACTTCTGGTTCTGAGGAAATGGAAACCTCTGGGTTTGTCTGGGAACTGAGAAGGCACCCAGGCCCAGGTGGACAGCCTGATTTGGGGAGAAGACCCTTCAGCATATATTCATTTCCA
This sequence comes from Bos javanicus, assembly GCF_032452875.1. Taxonomy (NCBI): domain Eukaryota; kingdom Metazoa; phylum Chordata; class Mammalia; order Artiodactyla; family Bovidae; genus Bos; species Bos javanicus. The sequence continues at coordinate 49,368,617 of NC_083874.1, read as the reverse complement.
TCCATTTGCCTCTCCAGATTAACTAAGCCCCTTCCCTCAAAAATGAGTCCCAAATGAGAGTCTTAAGAGGGCCTCCGCCCCTACTACCCCCAGGTCTGTTCTTTGGACACTAGTTTTCAAATCAGCATCATGATCTTAGAAAGCTGTGTCCTCCCAGCAGAGGGGCTGGGTCAGAGCCCAGGTCAGGGCAGCTAGGAGGAGAGAGGCCCATGAGAATCCCCTCCAGGGAGGAAGGACAGGTCTGTAGGATGGAGTGAGCTCCGGGAAACTCTCCTGGGGAACAGGCACCTAAGACAGGGAAGAAAAAGATTTTAAAAATCCGGCTTTAGTGAGTATAAAGGATTTTAAAATACTATACCTTCTTTTTATTTAAATCAACTATACTTTGACTTTCTTCTTTTAATTTGGCTGTTGGGGTCTTAGTTGGGGAATACTCGATCTTGCATTTGAACTCTTAGTTGTGGCACGTGAGATCTAGTTCTTTGACCAGGGATCAAACCTGGGCTCCCTGCATTGGGAGTATGGAGTCTTAGCCACTGGACCACCAGGAAATCCTGAGGTATAATTTCACATCCTAAAATTCATCCATTTTAAGAATACAATCAATGACTTTTAGTAAATTTATAGAGTTCAAACATCATAATTTATTTTTAGAAAATTTCCATCATCCTCAAAATAACAAGTTGATTTGCAGTCAAGACTTACTCTTTTTAAAAAATGTTATTTTTGAATTTATTTTTGGCTGCTTCATTGCACTCAGGATCTTATTTTCCCCACCAGGGATGGAACCTGTGCTCCCTGCAGTGGAAGGGCAAAATCTGAACCACTGGATCACCAAGAAGTCCCTCAAGATCTCCTCTTACCCACAGCCTCTGGCAACTACTAACCTGCTCTCTGTCTCTATGGATGTGTCTTTTCTGGATATTTCATATAAATGAAACTATACAATATGCACTGAACTTCTTTATTATAATGTCTGTAAGGTTTATCCATGCTGTAGTGCACATTCATATTTTGTTCCTTAAGGATCACAGAGTGTTATTTCTTTGTTTGGATATACTCCATCTTATTTATCCATTCACCAGTTGAATAGACATTTGGCTTGTTCCCACTTTTTTGACTCATGAATAATGCTGCTATGAATACCGGCATCTGTATCTTTGGTGAACATGTTTTCATTTCTTTTGGGTAGAAGCCAGGAGTAGAATTGCTGGGTCATATGGAAGATCCCCTGGAAAAGGGCACAGCAACCCACTCTAGTATTCTTGCCTGGAGAATTTCATGGACAGAGGAGCTTGGTGGACTACAGTCCGAAGAGTTGAACATGACTGAAGCAACTTAGAATGGTGCGGCATGGTAAGTGTATGTTTAACTTTACAAAAAATAACTAAGGACTTCCCTGGTAGTCCAGTGGTTAAGAATCAGCCTTCCAGTGCAGGATGCAGGTTCAAGCCCTGGCAGGGAAGCTAGGATCCCACGTGCCAAGGGGCAACTAAGTCCATGCACAACAACAGAGACCTGATACAGCCAAATAAATAAATATTTCAGAAAAGAAGAAGAAATGGCTAAACTATTTTCTAAATGACTTAGTGGTACCTTTTTACATGCCCACCAGCAATGAATGAGGGTTCCAGTTTTTTCACATCACCAACAATTGTTATTGTCTGTCTGAAAGGGTAAATGTTAAGGATACTTTTCTAAAATAAGTCAAGTTACCCTCTCCCTAGCCCAATCCCAACACATACCCAGGCAGGCAACAAGTGCCGGTTTATGAGAGTTGGGAACCTACCTTCTGGCCCCCGCTGTCTTTTCACTCTCAGGCTGCTGCCCAGTCCCAGGCTCCCTTGGCCCAAAGAGGAGAGACAAAAGATATAGTTACAAGACTGCCTCAGAACGGAGGGTTGGAAATGCAGTAAGACAGGGTTTGTGATAACTAGGGAGTGAGGGGGGCCTGTGTTCTAGAAAACCCATCCAGGTAAGATCCCACAGGAGATAGTAACAAAATGCAATGTGTACAGATAAGCGCCCAGGACTAGTTTCCCAGGATTGCTTCCCACATCATCTGGTCTTAGCCACTTCCTCCTTTTGAGGTAGGAGCACCTCATCAGTGTGTGGCCCACCACCCACCAGGCACCTTTTCTCCTTAGAAGAGTATTGCTGAGGACTTAAATACATTTGCCAAGCTAAATAAATAATGACCTATAAATAAACATACCTTGTTTAGCCCCAGACATCTTGTTAAAAGAGGGTATAAATAAACAGGAGGGAGTTTGAAATAGAGCAGTAAAGATGATGAAGGCACTGGCTCTGTTTCCATGCAGAAAAATGAAACAAAAAAATTTTAGAAGGCTGAGTACTGACTCTGTGAGTGTGGGGCGAAGCAGGTGATTCTTGCTTTGAGTAAGAGAGAGGCCAGTGAATGGGGACATGGTGGGAAGAAGGAGCCAGAAACGGAGGGGGCAGTTTGGGAGTGAATGGGCCCACATCTACACAATGACTTGTACTCACATGCCCACAGCAGCTTTATTTCTAATAGCGCCTAAAGGAACCAACCCCAATGTCCATGCACACGTGAAAACATGAGCAAATTTTGCCATTCCTGTGCAGCAGAATACTGCTCAGAAATAAAAAGGAGTCACTATTTATTTATACATGCAACAACATGGATGAATCTCTAAATAACACTAAGTGAGAGAACCCAGGCCAGAACCAGTGGATACTGAATAATTCAATTTGTCTGGAACTCCATAAAATGCAAACTGATATGTTTATAGTGGCAGAAAACAGATCAGTGGTTGCCTGGGGGCAGAGGTGGAAGAAGGAAAGATTTCCCAGGGGTATAAGGAAAGTTTTGAAGGTGATGGATATGTTCACTACCTTCACTGTGATGATCATTTCACCTGTGGACACGTGTATCAAAACTTATCAAACTGTACACTTTACATGTACCTCAACTGTATTTGTATCAGTGTTTTGTACTTATATATACACACCAACTGTACCTCAGTAAAGTCATAATAGCAACAATAACAACAATAATAACAAACAGCCTAAGTGCTGAGGAGAATAGACTTACAGGATGGCTTCCTGAAAAAGAAGATGAGATTGTGCTACTTGGATCTGAGGAGTTGAGCCCCCAACTTAAACTATGAGAACATATCAAGTAAGTGTTGCCTCAAAAGTCTCTCCTAGGTTCTAGTAGTGGGAAAAGCGAGATGGGACGAAAAATCACTGCAGTGGAGGGCTAGATTTGCTGTTCAGGTGCAAAATCTTATTAACACCCAAAGGTGTATGGGTAGAATGTTGAAATCTTATTTGCTCAATACCTGATTATTTTAGATTTTGTCTCATTTCCCCTTAGGACCACTAGGATCTTACTCTGCCCAATCTTCCCCTCTCAAACTGAATTAAGTGCGGCTGTACCAGGGAAAACAGCAGAGGAGAGAGGGGGGCATTGGAGAGAAGACCTCTGACTCTATTGCACCCTTTCCTGAAGTTGGGGATGGGCTGTAAGTGGGGGCAGGTCAAAGGAAACACACCTCAAACCCAGCCTGATGACAGTGCTAAGCTCCGCCTTTCTTAGTGCTTAGGATTCTTCAAAAAGGATGAGACTGAACAATCCTGAAGTTAAGAGAAAAGACTATCTCTCAGATACTAAGAGGTAAGGGTCAAGGGTCCTGAGGATTTGGTTCTTTCTTTCATTTCAGAATTGAAACCTGTCCTTTGCTGGCCAAGTTCCCCTGACTGCTCTCCTCTTCCACCCCATTCCTCTCTGTCCCTCTCCACAAACCCAAAGTCCTAGACAATGTCCCCAGGTAACAATCAATTGCTCAACATTCTCTGGGTCCCTTCCCAAACCTCAGCTTTTATGATGATGAGCGCTTTTATCCATACTACCCTGTGCCCTTGGTTTTAGATTTCCCTCACAGGAGCCAGAGTTAAAATGAACACTTTCCTTTTTCTTTATACTATGGGACTATAAAATGGGGCAATTAGTGAGTCTTGGCCTATTTCAACCATGAGAAGAAACTTGAATCTCAGTTGTCAGAACCTAAAGAAACTCTGGTGACAGGACTAGTAATAATTAGCTGGCAGGCTTGGCAGAATTTCTCGGTCTGCATCAGAATCACCTGGCATGCTTGTAATCAAGGCCAGTTCCAGGAACCCAATTCCAGACCTCAGGTATTAGACACTCTGGGAATGGGGCCTGGGAATCTGACTCTAATGCTCTGTAACAATGTAGGAGGCCCTTTGTTTTAAAGGAACAGAGTGAGTATCTTTGCTCCTTCTTTTGTATTTTATTCTTGTCGTGTTTTGTTTCTCGGGAGTCTGTGGTGAGAAATTCCTAAGAATGTGTAACAGGCATAGACTTGTGTTTCTGGGCCAGTATGGGGAGGGTAGGTGGGGCTGGCAAGAGGTGTGCCAGCACAGTATTGTCCCATCAGGACATGGCAATTTTGCCAGGAGGCTCACAGGGATGTGCTCTTTGCTAGAGAAGGTGGCTTGGTTTTCCCCTGTTCCAGGCTGAGGAGTCTGGTGTCCTGTGAAAGAGCAGAGATCAACAGTGCTGGTGCTTGAGGGCTAGAATGGAAGAGGAAGAATTAGGCTGATGCCAGGGGACTGCTGGAATTCCCCTGGCTCAAGGAGAGGTGTGGGTTGGTAACCAGTGAGACTCTTAGAGAGACGAGAAGGTGTGGAGGCAGATTAGATCTCCATTTCATTCAGGGCCTGATATCCATACTAGATAGAGGAGATAACTCCATTGTTCTTGATTTGGGGGTCAGAAGTTGGGAGAGGAGCCAAGGCTTGGAATTCCAGAACTATTAGATTCCAAATCTATTGTACATCTGACCAATGGAAGGGGTGTCTGACCAAGTCACAGAAGACTCCTATCCAGGTTGGAGGCCGTGCTTCCCTTCAGGAATCTATCCATCCATCCTCCCTGGCTCACACACGAAACAAGCCAATCAGGCTGACTTCTACTTGCCCTGACAAATTCAACTTTTTCACCTTTCCTAAGCCCCTGGATGGGTTTGAGAGCTTCATGCTTGCCCATATTATATAACCTAACGCCACATTAAAATTTTCGGCTTACATGTCTGTCTCCCCAGCCAACAGTCTGCATTGTTGTTGTGGCCAGCTCAAGGCCTCTCACACGATAGACAAATGCTCACGAGTCCATGAGTATTGCTCTGTATACGATTGTGGACCCTCAAGGGACGGGGACCAGAGGAACCTAGCACCTAAGGCCTCCCACGCAATGGGGACAGACTTAGGCTAGATGGAACCTTAGACAGCAGGCCAGCCTCCTGCCCACTCTGCTCTGTGTCACAAAGCTGCCAAGGATCCCAACTCCAGCTGGCAAGTGATGAGATTTCTTCCTGGAAGGATTCTTGGCTTGAGAACTAGCCCATGCCTCTTCTAGTCTTCTTCAGTACCCTCAGGTTTCTGGGGACCTAGAAGACAGGAGGGGGAGACCAAGGCAATCCCACCTTTGTTACTGTTTCCCAGTGCCCTCTGCCTACCCCTTAATTCCCCCAAGTGCATATGGCAGGGATTCCCTAGAATACAGTTTGCCAAGCCCAGATAGAGATGGGGGGAGGGCGGGGGTGGTCAGGGCTGGTTGAACATTTGTGGCCAGAATGGTACTGCCTCTGGCCACAATTACGCCACCTACACATCTGGCCTTTTGTAACTTTAATTAATCAAGATAAGCTTACAGCCCACCAGATTGAGGAATGAGCCCAGTATCAAAAAGAGGAGATCCACATTCAATTTTCTAAGAATTCACTCCAGTGTCACACATTGGGCACATCTCCGGTTAGAATATCCTTGTCCCCGTAAAAGTCCCTCAAACCCCTCGATAGAGATGGCTAACTACAAAGGCCTCCCCCTAGCCCAGGAAACACACCCAACCACAGCTATTTTATTTTCCTTTTAATTTTTCTGAAGGATATACACCACATATCCCATGGGCAATAAAGCGCATTCAATGTGTTTATAAGCCAAACAGTCACTTTGTTTAAGCAAACACATGTACAAAGTAAAATAAAACCACAAAATAATGAACTGCATGTTCATAACATACAAAAATTGCCGCCTACTCAGTAGGTAACTACAACATTCCAACTCCTGAATTATATTTATAAATTTACATTTTCAGTTTAAAAAAATAGACTTTTGAGAGTTCGGATTTTTAGATTTTGTTTTCTTACATTCTGGAGAACTGGAGCTCAAGCTCAGCCCCCTTCCTTATTTTGCTCCCAAAGCCTCCCCCCGAATCACCACTCCCTGCCCCCCTTAAGGCTAGAGGTGAGCACATCCCTCACAATTGCACATGTCAAGCCGTGTCAGCAAGGCGCATCACACAAAAGGCACCAAGACGTGAAACTTTTTAAACCAAAAGGACAAAAAAAAAAAAAAAAAAAACTACTTTCAAAAAAAGGAGAAAAACCAAACCGTATTTTGCCACATGTGAGTACAGTCGGGCAGTATTTACAAAACGGTTAACAGAACAACACTCTGACACATGCTGCGATTAATACCAAGAACTGCTGTTTCAAAAAAAAGCTTCAAACTGAATCGTCACAGCATCATCACAAAACAAAGGATCACCATTGGTTTGCTTGGCTTTTCTTTGTTTGTTTTTTTCCCAAAAGTGAGATTCTAATTCCAAATAATACAATAGAGTATGCAAATTACCTTCACATCAAGAGTACCCCAAGAAAAACAAAATCCATGGCACAGACACTGTACAAGAGTACAGGGCTGGGTTCTGAGGGACCCAAACCCCATTTTTGCCAACTTGATTTTCTAGCATTGAAGGGAGCAAGGGGTCAGGCATACGATGGAGATGATACTGAAATGATATATCCAAAATCCATGCAAATCAAGTTCTTTGGATAGATGTGAAGAACTTGGACATGGCTGTTTCAGGCAGCTGAAGTCAAAGGGAATAGGGACTGGGGAGGAAAGGGAAGTGGACAGAAAGAATTGTTGGCCAACAGACCTTCCACAGTGACCCTGGGGTCAAGTAGAGAGGGAGGACTTGGCTCTGAGAACCTCCATCTGACCTAAGAGGAACCCCTCCCCCCTCCTATGGCCATCTCCTCCTCCTGTCCTTTAAGTCTCTTGTGTTTCATTTTCTCCCTTTTCCTTTCCCTTTAGCAAATTTCAATTGTCCTGGGAGAAAAGGTGGTTGTCATGTCCGAAAGCCCAGTGGAGGCGCTGAAGGAGTTGGTGACAGCTGAGGAGGGGAAGCTGCTGACCTGGGTCGGGAAAGCAGGAGGGACGGAGGAGTATGTGGTGGCCACCGAGGGGGACGGGAAACCATTGTGGACAGGGGATGGGTAGGTCGAGGAGCCAGGAGAGGAGTAGGAGGTGGGCACGGGCGATGGGTATGAGGTGGTAGCTGGGGATGGATAAGAGGTAGTAACTGGGGATGGGTAGGAGGTAGCCACCGGGGACGGGTACGAAGGGAGAGAGGAGGTGGCAGCAGAGGCTGCGCTTTTGTCTGCTTTTTTGTCCTTCTGCCGCAAGTGGATCTTGGTATGCCTCTTGCGTTCATCGCTCCTGGCAAACTTTCTCCCACAGATGTCACAGGCGAAGGGCTTCTCCCCTGTGTGGGTGCGGATGTGGGTGGTGAGGTGGTCACTGCGGCTGAAGTTGCGCATGCAGATGCGGCACTGGAAGGGCTTCTGGCCGGTGTGGATGCGAATGTGGCGGGTGAGCTCATCTGAGCGAGAGAAGCGCCGGTCACAGGACTCCACAGGGCAGGCGTAGGGACGTTCATGGGGGGGCGTCTTGCTGGGCCGGTTGGGGTACTTGCGCATGCGGCTGGGTTTGATGAGCTGAGACTGGTAGGTGCTGTTGAGGGCCTTCAGGTCCTGGGAGCCCGACTGTGTGGCAAAGGCCTTGATGGTAGAGAGAGGAGTGAGCGAAGGCTGCTGGGTACGGCTCTCCAGGCCCTGGAAGGGCTTCTGATCTGGTGTGCCCAGGCCCAGGTCCCCCTGCTGTTGTGGAAACAGATAGTCGGGGATCATGGGAACCTGGAAGCCCCCCTTGGCACCAGGGTAGGCAGGAGGTGGGTACTGAAGGGCAGGGCCTGCTGAGCCTGGAAAGGCCTGGCCTTGTGGCTCAGGGAAGATGTCACTGTTAGGTGTGGGGAAGGTGGGTGCCGCAGAGTAGATGGGGCTGCTGTCGTTGGACTGCACTGCGCAGCTCAGCGGTGGGCTCTGGGAGGCTGAGGAGGAGGCCGCGGGAGATGATGCTGAAGATGAGGTGGCCGGTGGGTTGGTCATGCTCACGAGGCCACTGACCAGGCTGAAGAGGGGCTCAGGCCACAAGGTGTTCCCACTGTTGGGTGCAGGCTCCAGAGAGAAGCGGCCTGTGTAGGTGATGGGGGGCAGCCGGGTGGTTTGGCTGGGGTAACTCGTCTCCACTAGAACCTTCTCGTTATTCAGAGAGATGTCAGGAAAGGACTCTGGCAGGAGAAAGAGAGGGAAGAGGCCTGGTTACTGGAGAGCAATCACCGGAAGACGCGGAAGACCCACGCTGCCAGACAAGAGGTCGGGCCAGCTACCATTGACTCTTGAGCTGGTTAATAATTGATAACAGCAGATTGAAATGTTCCTGGACCCGGTCCAGACGCAGAACCCATTTCAACAACCGCTGACGCAAATACGGAGAATCCCCCTCCACTGCAGCTCCCAGCGCTCCGCAGCGGCGGCTGCGCGGGCGAGGGATTCCCGCCAGTACCCCCGCAACGGCCGCGGCTAGTGCGCGCCCCCTACCCCGGGCTGCCGGGACATCCCGGGCCAAGGATCCCGGCCTTTCCTCGGGGATAGCTGCAGGCTAGGCAAGCCTTTCTGGAGGGGGAGGGGGCGCAGCCCTGTTCATCAAAACAAGCTCCCCCTCCTCCATCCACCCACGCAGCCCCACAGCTCTCCATCCAAAACAAAAGCTGGCTCCTCTGCGCACCGTTAAGGACAGGGTGGGGGTGGGGAGAATGTCTTCAGGCGGTCCTCTAAAACAGGACCCTGGGGATATAAGGAATGGAAGGGAAACCCCACTTGCATCCCTGCGGCGAAGGGGGCGCTGCAAAGGCCGTGGGGAAGAACCGGACGCCAGAATGTCGGCGAATGGGCTAGCCCTCGGCGTAGGCCACAGCTTACCTGCGGTCAGGTGCTCGTAGGGCTGCTCGCTTGCCTCCCCCTGAGGGTTGAAGGCGCTGCTGCTGTTGCTGTTGCTGCTGCTGCTGCCACCCCCTCCACCTCCACCGCCCCCGCTGCTGCTGCTGCTGCTACCGCTGCTGCCCTCCGGGGCCCCGGCGGCACCGAGGAACTGGGGAGCCCCATTGCTCAGCAGCATCATCTCCTCCAGCTTAGGGTAGTTGTCCATGGTGGGCGAATGAGGAAAGGAGCCAAAGGGGTCGGAGATCTGCAGCGGGGACATCAGCTGCATCTCGGCCTTGGCTGCCGCCATCCCGGACCGGCGGGCTGGAGAGCTGGTGTTGGGGCGGGTGGGCGCAGCCGGGGACCGAAGCTGCGGGGGACACCTCTCGGGGGCTTGGCCAGGTCACATGCGGGGCGCGGGGCACACTGTGGAGAGCGCAGGCGGGGTCCGCAGGCTCGCCCTCGCCGCCGGCCGGTGTAGACGCGGCGCTGCTACCGAGGCTGGGGTAGGGGCCGGTCCTGCGGCGGCGGAAGCTGGCGGCGGCGGCGGCTGGCGGCGGCGGCTCCCCAAGTTCTGCGCGCTGGGATCTCTCGCGACTCCCCGGATCCGCCTCTATTTGAAGGGTCTGGAACGGCATGGACCCGCCTCCGTCGTGACGTACATGGCCATATATGGGAGGCAGGAAGCCCTAATATGGCAAGACCGGCCTGGAGGACCCGGAGTGACGTGAAGCCCCCTCTCCAAGAACTGTAGGCACTGCCATCCCGCAACCTGGGCCCCACGCCTGCTCCCGCACCCTAGGTGCCCAGGCTTCGAGGAAATTTAGTGCTCAAGCCGCAGCCGAGGACTCCCCGACCGAAGCTGCTCAGTAGTTCCCGGCGTTGCCCCCGCCTCTTCCCTCCGCCTTCTTCCCTCCTCCCGGAGCCGGAAGCAGCCAGGCCTTATCGGGGCGCTCCAAATAAGGCGCTGCCCAAATAAGGTTTGTTCCGGCGGGGGATCCTTCCTGCTCCTTATATGGCGTTTCCGGGTCTCTGCTTACTGCTCCCTGGCTCTCTCCCTCCTCCCTGGTTCCAAGCCGGGAGCCCAACGCGCGCGCTACAGCTGGGGACGCCCAGGCGGGGAGGGCTCCGGGCGCACCGCGGTTCCCCGGCGGGGACTGGGCTGGGAAAGCCCGGGCCCTGGGCGGGGGCGAGGGCGAGGAGGACTAGAGTTCTGCCACCGTCATCCAGGGCTCGCCCGCCCACCTCTGGGACCGTGGGAGCCGGGCGGGAGCTAAGGGGAGGAGTGGCTGGGCTGGCCAGGGCAGAGGCCGCCCAGGAGAGGCGGGGCCCTGACCCCTGGCCTCGACCAATGGCATGGTGCCTTTCCAGGTGTCGCGGTGGAAACTGAGGCTTAGAAAATAATAGCCAGATGGTTCCTGTGCAGTGCGATGGGCCACCTGCTTCTCCTCCATCTGCCAATGGAGTGGGGTTGTTGGGGCCTCGGGATCCCTCTCCGCCATCAGAACCGAAAGGCAATTCTCTGGTTCCCTCTGGGGAAGAGCCCACGCTTGGGTGGCTGGACAAGGGAAGCTGATTGTCTCTGGAGAAACCTGAGTCCTGTTCCCACTAGGAGCTAGTGGTCCTTGGGATGGTGGGAGACTGACCCACCTTTAACCAGAACAGGTGATCGGGGGCCAGAAGTGTGGGAATCCGAAAAGGAGACTTCCTTACGGACTGTCTGGGGACCCCCGGCTGGTGAGAAGAGAGATCTGCTTAGCGAGCTGGTGCTGCCCTCTGGAGGTCCCCTCTCCAGCTCGGTTCCCCCGGCCCCTGGCCGAGTAGGCTCTTCGCCGCCTTCTTGCTCCCCCTCCCAGCTCCTGTGCTGGGCGCTGCGCCAGGCGGGGGGAGCCTTAGACGCAGTGAGCACTAACTGAGCAGGCGCCGCAGCCTGGGCTCCCCCTGCAGTCCCTGGGGAGCCGCCCCAGCCGAGGCTCGCAACTCCCGGGCGGGGTAACACTCCCCTCCTCCAGCCAGGCCAAGGGCGAGGGTGGGAGGAGGGGGCGGTTAGGCTGGCAAGGTTCCAGCAGGTCTCCTGGGAGCTAGACGCAAACGGGGAAGCCCTCCCCGTTGCGTCCCCGCTCCCCCACTCAAGTGCGCACCCAAAACAGAACGGGGATTCCTGTTGGGGAAGGCTTCTGCTCTAGCTCTGAATCCAGGGGAGGTGGTGTTTTTCTGAATTTAAAAAGAAAGCAGAAAGTGTGTGTGTGGAAGGAGGGTGCTGACGACATTGGGAGGGAAGGGGTGGGGACGGGTTAGGGTCTCCCTGAACCCAAACAGCTTCAGGAAGTCGGGGTTGAGGGTGTAAAATGGGGGAGGAGGATGTAACTATCTTCGGCTTCATCCCTTTGTATTCTACACACACACAAATCGGCTTAGGGAATCCAGCAATGAACCAGGGCACCCTTATCTCTGTTCTCTAAATCTGAGCTCCCCAACCCAAACGCTAGGACCTGGTGGGGGCCCACTCCAAGGTACCGAGTTGTCCATTAGAAGCAAAAGCCTCCTGCAGGGCAGAATGGCCAGGCCAGTCAGAGTCAGATGTGTTAGGTCTGAATGCCCATTTTGCTACTCCCTGGTGGGGTATCTTGGCCAGGCTTTTCTTATCTCTCTTCAGCTGTAAAACAGATCTAATGTTAATGATGGAAGGATTGTTATAAAGACTGAAAACTTACATGGACTTCCATGTGTGAAGTTCCAAAGCACAGTGCCTGCCTTGCAGTTGACATTCAGTAAACAGTGGCTTTTGCTGTTTTCTGGGGCTTTTGACCCACTGGGGTTGCCCACAGTTCACCCACCCATCCTCAGCCCCCAAGTAAACCCCAGTGACCATTTTCTGAAAAGTTGTACAGAGAAGGAGAAACATTCCAATCCTAACACAGGGGCCATTGTCCTGAAGAGCCCATCTTAATCCTCCTTGCTGCAGTAAAACATTATTTCATAGAGCGGAATTTTTTTCAACCTTGACTGTGCACAAATGGAGCTCTGAAAAAGAAAGGTTTTACCCTAGGCTAACCGAATCACAATCTTCCTGAGCTCATGAGAGCCAGAACTGAGCAGAGACTTCCTAGGATCCTTTTTCTGTCTCTGGGGAGCTACCCAGGCTCTGAGAGTACATATTCCTCCCCCAGCCAGGGCAAACTGGTTCCCCTATGATTCTAATGTGGAAGTTGACCCACAGGATCTTCAGGTCCTCACTGAAGCTGTGCACTCAAAATCCTAATAATCTACATCTTTCGCTTTGTGTGTCCAACCGTTCTTTTCCTAAGTGCTCCCAGTCAGCTATTTCCTTTGGAGAACCACCCCCAATCCATATGGTTGAGGGAAGAAAACCCCATCCTAGATCTAGGTGAGGACATGTCACCCCTACCTGGTCATCCATCTAGGATGCTTTCTTCCAGCAGTCCAGGAGCATTCTATCTCCCTAGGCATAGCCACTGCATCAGGATGGGCACATGACCCAAACCAGGCTAATGAGAGACTCTTCTAGGACTTTTTCTGGAACTCTGAACAATAGGAATTCTCTTTCCCAGATGGTACTAAACCAGTGGAATGTAAGCCTGGAAGCCATCTTGCCATCTGACCTGGAGAGCTTACCTGAGAATGAAGCCCATGCAGAAGAAATTAAAAAACAGATCCACACCCAGAGAGTAAATCTCTGGATAGAGTCGGGGCCTTTGAGTTACACAGGTTAATAAATTTCTTTTTTAAATAAAGCTTATTTCAGTTTCTATTACAACCCAGCAGGTTCTGATTAAAACACCCATTATCCACAACAACAGTAAACTTTTTTGAGGACTTTCTGTGGATAAAGGCCTGAGGCATAGGCTCCTGCTGCTGAGAAGCTTACAGTTGGGTAGAAGGGAACCTGGACTCCATGTTACAAGAGAATTAAGATTAGGCAGCAGCCCTGAGTCTGGGACTCTCAGACCTTGTCCATTGGGTGACTGATGCCAAAAGCTCTAGAAAAGGTGAGAGGCCCTCAGAGGGTCTGCAGGTCTGAGCCGATGTCAGTGCTCAGACTTTCCTTGCAAACCATAGAAGAGGAAGAGGCAGAGGTGAGAGCAGAACTGGGCTGGTCCATGGCAGCTGACGCTAGGAGAAAGTCAATGGGAACCATCATGTCTGACCCAGGGCTGAGCAGGCTGTAACTCTCAGAGGAAAACAAGCCCCTTTTTCCATCGCCACTTCCTCCTCCCCACCCCAGGCTACGTCAGCACCCACATGTGCTGCTCGGATAGTGGTTTGCCACCACTGTGACCAGCCCAGGGCTCAGGAAGTGACTCTCGCTTTGGTTCTGCCTGGGGTGCCTGTCACACTTTCCGATGGTTGATCAGCTCTGCCGGAAACATGGAGGGCCTGGCCTTCAATGGGTCTGGGGGCAGCTCTGCTCCCACCCCAGGGAGGGTCTTTGGGCACTGAGAGAAGAATCTGAAGAGGCCAGGTATGGAGTGGCACAGAAGATGCACTGAGGCGGGGCGGGAGCAGGGGGACGGGGGAGAAGTGGAGGCATGGTGGAAGAGGGGAAATGAAAGAGAATCACCCCAGAGTGCTCCGGTGGGAAACCATCCTATTTTCTCCAATTTCAGATGGGAAAACTGGGTGCCAGAGGAGATCCTGAGCCCTAGGACAGGTGGAGAAGGACAAATTCTGAGACAGGCCCACACAGAGTGATGCTGAGGCCTGAGGAAGTGGAGGGTGCCCTGGGCCCTGAAGAGGTGCCTGGCTGCACCCTCCAGATGGGATCCAGGGCTACAGCGAGGAGTCCATGTAGGATTTGGTCCAGGTTGGGGATCTGCCTGTGAGAATCAGGGTCTGGGCTGTTGTCCTTAGAGTCTGCACGAGGGGTCATGTGCCGGACAGAGTTAGGTAAGGCCTGAAGTGGAAGTCACGGGACTGGCACAGAGGGACCATTAAGGGAAGAGGGAGTGGGTCAAGGTAGGTGAACATTTCAGCATACTGGGTCCTCTCTGCCCTGCAGAATCAGGAAGAGGCTGCTGTCCCTGAACATCAGTCCCTTTGCCCTGCGCTGAGTGGTCCCTCTCCCAGGCCTGGGGTCAGCGGGATCCTGGGCTCAGAGGACAATCCATCCTTCCTTGCTCCCCCCACCCCCAGCTGAGTGTGCAGCAAAGCTGGCTGCAGAAATCTCTGGAAGCTCGTTGGGCAGGCAGAGGGAGGGGAGTGTTACATAAGAACCCACTGATGTGCAGGAAGTCTAGAGCAGCCTTTAGATTAGAAAGGCAGCGTTCCCATCCAGCCCAGAAAGGCAGGAATAGCAACGGCAGTTATTTCTGGCCCCTCACCACCGCCCAGCACCAGGGCTGCTCAGCTTCGTGGCGGGTGAGCTTGGACTCTGCAGACCTGTGGGGAGGGCAGAGGGAGGGCAGGTAGCCCCTGGGTTTACCCCGCTCTAGCACTGGCCTCACCGTCCCCTCCCCCTAAACACTGGGATGCTGAAATCAGTGGTGATGCTTGTTTCCTCTGATTTTCCTCAATCTCTAGATGCATTTCCTATCCCCACCCCCACCCCCCAGACACATTTACAATGTGACAGGATTCATACTAAACACTTGACAGGTATTTGTCCTTACAATGCCTTATGAAGTAGGTTCCATTCTCACTCCTGTTTCATTGATGAGGAAACAGGTTCAGAGAGGGCAGGCAACTTGCTCAAGGTCAGAGAGCCCAGCAATGGCAGAGCCAGGATTCCAATCCAGACAGTCTGGCTTCAGATCTGTCTGCCTGAACCCCAGTTCATCCTAAGAACTGTTTTCTGGGGCCCCAGAATGAATCAGACAAAGCTTTCATCCTACCGGCACTCTTGAGTCAGATCGAATAGCAGGGGCAGACATGAACACGTCGTTTCAATTCATTCATTCGGCAATTACCTATCACACATCTGTTCCACTCTGGGCATTAAAGATATAAGGAGCAGTAAGGTAGGTTCTCCCTTCTTTGCAGGTCATAGCTCAGTAGGGGAGACCAACAAGTAAACAAGCAATTTCCACAGTGTGCGGTGTGCTATCCTGGGGGAAGCACAGTGACTGGGGAGCCCCTAATCCAGCTCCCACCCACTGAAGTGGTTCTCAGGCAGTCAAAGAGCCAACGCACCATTTTAAAATAATTCCAGGAGGCTGGGTAGGGGAGGACTGGTAGTGAGACCAGCCAGGAAACTGTGTAGTCATCCAGGAGAGAGGGTAAGGTCTACATGCCTCAGGGTCAGCTATCAGAGACTCTTCAGGGACCTCCCAGTCAGAGAGCAAGAAAAACTGACCCCCAGATTTACAGACAGGCCTCTCAGCCCAAGGTACATCTGTTCCCCGTGGTACTGTGGCAATGGGAAAGTCAGAGAGGTTGGATGGAAGAGTCTTCTCTTTTTCCTCCTCTAATCATCCCCCTAACTGGTCTACCCTTATGGAAACACTGCTTTTTACGTATTTATTTATTTAGCTGTGCTGGGTCTTCATTGTGGCACGCAAACTCTCAGTGGGATCTAGTTCCCTGACTGGGAATCCAACCTGGGCCCCTTGCGTTGAGAACATGGAGTCTTAGCTACCGGACCACCAGGGAAGACCCAGGGAACCTGTTTTAGGGCAAAGTCAAAATGAGTGCCTAAAGAGGAAGCTGGCACCCAGAAGCAGGGAGAAGCACTTGCATCCAAATTATCACACTGACGAGTAGCGATGAGAGGGAGGACAGTTAGCCCCAGTGCCCAGGAACATCCACAGAGGGGTCTTCACTTCACTCTGGGCAGAGACCACACTTCTACTCTATCAGCAAAGGGAGGGACTCTTCGGAACGGAAAGGATTTGTTTTCCCTCTGGTCAAGCTACAGAGAGAGCTATTGTGGCAGGATGACGATGTCTTTAGGCTGACGTTGGACTCATTGTTTTTTTTCAAAAATATATTACAGTAAAATATACATAACATAAAATATCCCATTTTAACCATTGTAAGTGTCCTATTCAGTGGCATTCAGTTATATGTGCAGTGCTGTGCAACCGTCACCAGTATACATAGGCAGAACTTTTTTATCATCCCAAACAGGAACTCTGTACCCATGAAACACTGGGGATAGGGAAACATAAATTCTCTATCCTGTTGCCTCCTCTTTGGCCCCTGGTAATCCCTATTAGAGTTTCTCTATATATAAATTTGCCTAGTCTAGGTACCTCCTGTAAGGGAAGATATTTGTCCGTAATATTTGTTCTGCTGTGCCTGGCTTAGCATAATGTTTTCAGGGTTCATCCATGTTGTAACATGTATCAGAATTTCATTTCTTTCTAAGGCTTAGTAAGTATGTATATACCACTTTTTGTTTATCCTCTCATCTCTTGATGGACATTTGGGTTGTTCCTACTTTTTCGACTATTGTGAATAATGCTGCTATGAATATTAATGAGCAACTATCTGTTTATGGATTCTGTTTTTATTCATCAGGCCTCTCAGCAGTTACCAAATAGATTAAAGTTAGATTTAAGAAGGACTTTCTGGTTTCCTACTACCAGCGACCTAAGCAGCAGCATCTCCTCCTATGGATAGTTCCGATAACCTGAATCTCTTCCACCCCCTCTAATCCATCCCTAGGCTGAGGTAGTGCCCAGAATGGCTGCACCATCGCAGGAAAGAGGCTTCACAGGGGTCACTCTGGAGTCATACCTCTGGATGACTTATTTTTAGTAGCTGGGTGGGGGTTTCACTGTCTTCTCTTGGGTTCTGGGTACATTTGCCACCACTACCCACCCCAGACCCAATGTTCTCCTTTCCCTGGCAACATCCAGACTGTCTCCCTTTTTCTCTCCCAGGCTAAATTGGGAGTGTGAAGCTGCTCTTCTTCCCAATTTAGCTTTTGAATTAAAGTGAGAAGTGAATGTGGCTGGAAAGCTGGCTCCCATCTGTGTGTGAGAGAGAGAAAGGCAAAGCAAGCGAGCATGAGCACATGCCGGGGGCCAGGGCGAGTGTAGGTGGCCCCGGCAGCTGCTTAGTGCAGACACCCATCCTTAGGTGCCGGCAAACAGCTCCGCAAAGAGATGCTGAAGGTAGAAGGCTGGTGTTTTTTTGGGAGAGGAAGAATGCTGCAGAGATGTCATTTGTACATTCCAGAAAAATGTGCTGAATTATTAGAGTGTTCCAGGCCCTGTACTAGATGCTGGGGAAACAGTGGTGAACCAGGTAGGCCCATCGCCTATGCCCGGGCTTTCAGTCTAGTGGGGACACATGGGCACTGATGAAACAGGGTGATATGTGCTGTCAGGGAAGAGAACACGAAGAGAAGGCCATGGGGCCCTGGACCAGGTGCAGTGTCACATCTAAGCTGAGACTTGAAGAACATGCAAGACATTACCAAGTGAAGGAGGAGACAAAGAGCACGTGAGCAGAGGGCACTGCGTGTTCAACAATTTGGGTGGGCCTGGTTTCCCCGAAGGAGGGTGCTGGCCCCCCGGGAAGCCCACCAGGTGGGCTCAAGAGGGCTAAGAGCTTCCATTTCCTCCTCTTCTTCCAGGGAGAAGAAAGCCAGAAGAGAATGCCAGGGCCAGAAGTCTGGGAGCACATGAGTCCCTTCTGCTCAGGCTCTAAAATAGTTGAAGCAGGGGGAGGAGGGAAGCCCCAGGTCTCCTTCTGAGTTGCCACTTAGAAAGCTGGACCCGGCAGGTCCAAGATGGACATGGAACAGAGGAAATGGGATCTCACTTGCATCAGAGGAGACAAAGGAATCAAGAAGGGTCGCTGCTTGGTTTAGCTTACCCCATCCTCCCCCTGGAGGCTGTCTGAGTTGTCTCTGGGGAACCCGTCCTCTTCTCACCTAATGGCAATGAATCATGATCTGGTGGAGATGGGGACAGGTCGAAATCTTGGCAAAGAAAAGAGGAATAAAGGAGCTCTATGGGGGCCATGCATTTCTCTGTCAACTCTCAAGTTCCCCAATGACAGGCACGGCTAAGGGATGCTGGTGTAAAACTTGCCATTAATATTTCAGGCAGCATTATTTATTGATTACTCATCTGGCTGGGACAAAAGAAGAGGGTAATTCATTAGGTGTGCAGGGCTGGTGGGGTCAGTTTGGGAAAGAGGTCAGGCAAAGGTAAGTCATTCAGGAGTCAGCCCTGGCTGCTGGAAAAAATACCCTGGGGTTCCAGGGTCTGAAGATTAGGGTCTTTGTCTCCTTTTTCAGCTCTACAGTACCCATGATGAAAATAAGAGAAGGAGCAGGGGACGGGGAAACCTAGGGGCAGCCCTGGGACTACCATTGTGGCCATAAGGGAGTCAGCTCCAGGGAACCCTGCATCTAGGTAAGCGTCCCTCTCGCTCGCCTAAATTGTCCCTCTCTTAATAATATTTTAGAAGCCCAAGTTGGGTTCTTTGGGCTGTATGACCCTCCTAGGGTCAGCATGGCAATTTCCTTGCTCCCAGGAGGTACCTCATCCTTCCCCAAAGGGAGTACTGCTTGCTGGGTCTGACTATCTCCTCTGCACACAAACTGGGGTTGGAAAGTGATTGAGAATTTATATCTGCCTATCCACCCACAAGGATGCTCTCTTCATGAACCTCCAACTCCAGGGACTGCGGTGTAAATATTCTGCTCAGCGGACCTTAAAATCCCACTGACTGCTGAAGGAGACTTTCCCCCGGCCAAGGGCCGGGGAATCCCACACTGGGGTGAGCTGCGCCACCTAGTGGGCTTTTTCCTCCTTGCAGGCATCCTTCTCACCCATCACTGCCTCCAGCCTAGATTTGCTGACAAGCTGTCAGGCAGAACCCAAATGGCTCTAAGACTTAAGGTGTCCTCCTCCTTTATGCAGGGCTGACCCAGCTCAGAGAGGGGAAAACTGGGGTTAGGGGGAATCTGTGACAGAGATAATCACGTACTCACTGGTATTTAAGGCAATGGGGAAGACAGCACTTTGGCCTGGAAATAGTCTCTCCCTATTATTCTGAATGCCACATATATGAGGACCAGAGGCCCCCAGAGACCCTCCCTCCTCTACCTAACCTCCTTTCCTCCAGGCTGAGCAAGGCTGGGCTCAGCTCTTCTGATCAAGGAAGAGCTGGCATAGGCTGGAGCTGCTGGCTTTCCTCTGACGTCATAGCCTGGAAATCACATTTTAAGCAGGTTCTCCTAGTGTGGGGCACACACAAGGGAGGGGAAACAGGATGAAACCACTTCATGCCTGAGGACCGTTTTAGCCAGGGACCTCAGGCTTGGAGGGCTGCCCAGTGTCCCCAACATGGTCTGGGCGTGGGACAAAGGGCTAGACCTCAGCCCCCACTTCAAAGCTACTCTCTCTCAATGCCCAGTGGGTTTCCAGGCAACGAGCAAGTGCCCTCCACATAG
Organism: Bos javanicus; assembly: GCF_032452875.1. Lineage (NCBI taxonomy): Eukaryota > Metazoa > Chordata > Mammalia > Artiodactyla > Bovidae > Bos > Bos javanicus. The sequence continues at coordinate 49,349,072 of NC_083874.1, read as the reverse complement.
CTCCTGCCAGACATCTCTGTCATGACTTCCCTTCCCCACTGCCCTGGCCTAGAAAGATGTACTAAGGTGGAAGGGAGAGGGCAGGTGACCCCAGGGAATAAGACAGCAAGGGCTCATGTAGACCCAGATGTTTTTCATCAGCCTCCTCCCTCCATTCTGTTGGTCACCCTCCATCTCTCCTCTTCTCCCCAGCACCACAGGGGTCAGACCCTGTGTGGAGGTCTAGAAGACAATGTTTCCATGGCAACGGACCAGTGAACTTGGAAATCTGAGCATCATCTGTTGACACAGGGAAACCCAGATGTGCAGGGAGAGCCTGGAGATGTGGAATCTGACAGTCACCTCCTTGGCCACTGGTCACTGTGGATAGAAATGTGTAATATGAGTGTGAGTTGGGTGAGTGTGTGTGTGTGTGTGTGTGTGTATGTGTGAAATGCAGCAAATGGGATTTAGGTTAGAGAGGCCTAACCTGCTTTCCTGGCCATATGGTAGCTGCTAGCAGGAGATGCAAGCAACTTACTCTCTGGAGATCTTTCTAGAACAAGGGAGTCTCTCACCTGATTTCTACTCTGACGCTTCCTCTCCTTTCTGATAGAAAAAGGGGCCAAATTGCCCAGAGGGCAATGGTGAAAGGAATGCCGTTCAGAGCGTTATTGACTGGAGAATTTCAGGAAAGATAAAAAGGGCATCTCACATGCCTCCCTCCCCCTGCCCTCGCTCTCCACGAGCACCTCAGTGCAGAAGCTTCTTGGCCAGCTGGCTCAAGTTTGGCAGAAGGACATGCACCCGTGATGCCAGGGAAGGGAGAGGAAAGCCTGGTGTAGGGACATTTTGCCAATCCTGAGGTCCAGGGCCTGGAGCTAGGTCTCCACTCTGATTCCTCCATTTTCCTTCCATAAGGCTGAGCTGCTATTTCTCTAGCTTCTTTCAGCCTTCCTTCTTCCCTCACTTCTTCCCCCCTCCCTCTCTGCTCTTTTCCCCTGTCTCTTCTGATACTGCCTCTGCCACCTTTTCCCTTCTCCAGGCTTCTGTTCCCACCAGTGGTGCCCCTGGTGACCTAGGCTCCACCTCCCCAGAACTTGACCCCAGGCCCTGCAGCCCCCCTCCTCCACTCCTCCACCCCAGCCCAGCAGCTCAGGGCTCCAGCCCTCCTTCCACAGGCCACATGGGCATGCCTCACTGGCTCTGGCCTTTGGGTCTCTGTCTGCCTTGTTTGTCCCCAGGGTCAGATGTGAGCCATGAGGCTGGTTCCACATTTTTGTCTCTCCCTCCATCCCACCTAGATCCTCCCTTCAGTGTCTGGCTCACTGTCCCTCTCCAATGTTTTTTATTTTTTAGCCTTTCGAGGCCACAGCGATCCAATCCCCAGGCTCTGCCAGGAGCCCCCAGTATCCCATTCTTTTTCCTGGAGCCTCATCGTGATCTTTGCCCCCAGAACTTACACCCTTGCACTTTCTGTGAGGTGCCAGAATGGGGAGGGGTCTCCGGTAGGATTCTGAGGGACAGGACAACCTCTAAGGGTGGTCCCTTGCCCTTCCTAAGTCCTGGCTCTTTCCAGCCCCCTGGCTCTATATTGAACCTCCAAGCCATCTTCCCAGATGGAACTACTTCAAGGCTATCTCTTGAAGATCAGATCTCTCGAGTTCGTAGTTGACTTCTTCTCCCCTCCATCCCACAGCTGAGCCCTGGCTTCTCACTTGAAGTCCTTCTCACCTGTGGACTGGTAGACCAAGAACAAAGCACAGAGGCTAACACAAATGAGGTGCCAGAATTTGGTTTATTGGCTCATCCAGTGCCAAAGGTCCATTGGGCACCCTCTTCCCACCGATCTGGAGCCCCCTGGTTCCTAATACCTTTTTCTTCTTTACACGCTCCTCCGAGCCCTGACGGAAGGAAGCCACGGCAGAAGCTGGGGCAAAGTGTGGGGCAAAGGCTGGGCTCTGACAGGGGTCTGTTACAGGGGGCCTAGTCTGCTTGGCACAGGAAGAGGGCCTTAGGGGGAAGGAAGATGGACCCCCAGGAGAGGAGAAAAGGAATCGGCTCAGCAGGGGCCTCTACTGAGGGCCCAGAGGAGATGGAGCCCCATCCTGGGGCAGGAATGGGAGGAGGCAAAAGAAGAGGGGATTAAGGGCAGAGGAGCAGGTGAGAGGCCCCTTGGAGCCCTACTCTCTCATAGGCTGGGGTCCTCTGAGGCTGAGAGAGTAGGCGGGAGGGCTGAGGGGGGAAAGGGCAGCTGGGTTGGGTGGCGGGAGGTTACTGCTGGAGGCAAAGTCCTTCACTCAAAAGCCCCCAGCTCTAGACCCAGAAAGATACACACACACACACACATTTTCTCTTTCACACACACACACACCCCTGGAGCCCCACCTCTTTTCAGTGGGCACAGGTAGCTCACAGCCATACCCAACACCCCCAGCTGCAGCTCTGGCCTGGCTCCTGGTCACTTAAACACCACTGAGACCCTGTCCTCCATTCACACCTGTAGGCCCAGAGCCCAGGTTCTCCGAGGCCTCCCCACTCCCTCCTTCTCTGCTGGGCCTTCAGGCTCTGGTCAATCTGGGCTGTGACTGGCCGCCGACCCTGACTCAGGGAGAGCAGTGGGGCCATGTGTTAGGACAAGGGGATGGCCATGGTCTTCAGCAAGGCACTGGGTGGGCGGGGTCAGGGCTGGAGCGGGGAGAGTAGCTTTCGGGCTCTGGGGGGCCCGCACCTCCTTGAGTGGCTCCCTCCTTAGCTCCTGGGTCCAGCCTCTACCCTCGGCCCCCCACAGCAGGGCCTCCCTTCTCTTTCCCAAGCCCTTCCAGGGGAATGGCCACTGGGAGGCACCGGAAACAGCCATCTGAGAGGCCCCGGGGCCTGAGGCTGAGGGCTGCTGGCACAGTGTGGAGCTGGATTCTGTAGCCTGCGGGGAGGGGGCGGGGGCCTCAAGCTGAGTCACCCCCTGCGGAGGTCTTCTTCTTGGGCCGGGTCTTCAGCGTCTTGGAAGCCGGTGGCTGTGGAAGGAAGAGAGGGAGACAGAGGGCTCCGCCTGGAGCCACAAGCCCTTCCCACTTCCCCAAGCTCTGTCCCGGTTCTCACCTCGGGTTTGGGCACTTTTTTGATGGGTTTGACCCTCTTAGGGGCCTTGTCTCCCGTGTCATCCTCAGAGATCTCTGTCCGGGGATCTGCCTGGTTGGTGCCTGACCTTACGCTCAGGGTGGGGTCATCTCCTGGTTTGGGGAGGAAAGGAGAGCAGGTGTCTGGTCTCTCCCCTACTCAGCCTCCTCGCCCTCGCCCCCTGCCCGCCCTGGGCCCGGACTGTACCCAGGTCTTCAATGGTGTCCAGGAGGCTGCCAGGGCTGGCTCTGAGGCGGCCATCAGGCCCCTGCAGGGGCAGCGCGTCCTCGTCCCGGATCAGGGTCAAGTCCTGCATGCTGAAGCTTCGGAGCTTCTCTGATAGCACCCCCTGGCCCTGGGGTCACCACCACGCACCAGGAGGACCGGAGGAGAAGGGGCGGGGTGGAGAGAGAGGTCACCACAGGGCACTGGGCAGCCACTGGACTCAGCGCTCTCCCCATGGCATCCTCAGCCCATCCCACGGCGGCTCTAACAGGCTGGGGCCATGCGTTCCCTTTGGACGGGTGAGGAAACTGTGGCCCGCCAAGTGGAAGTCCCTTAGCGGGGGGATGTTAAAGGCAGGATGGAAACCCCAAGCTGCACAAGCCCCCAGACCTTTACCGGCCCAAGAATGCGGTGGATGCAAAGGGGACTGGCTGTGGGATGAGATGAGCAAGCTGGGGCCTGGGAGCTGGGTCTGCCCCCATCTCACCTTGGCAGCAGCCGTGACTGCGGCATTGGCGGCCAGATTCAGACCCCTCTTGCCCACCCTCATCATGGTCTCATAGCTCTTGTCTCGGGCCTGTGTAATGTACTCGTCGATCTCCTGAGGGGTTGGAGGGGAAGGAGGAAGAGGTGAGGCTGGGTCCTACCCTGCTTTGCCCTTGTTCACACCTGGCACTACCTGCCCCAGGGGGTCAGGCCCCTCTCAGATCACCCACAGGGAGAGCCATGAATACACGTGGCTGCAGGCTCTGGGCTGCCTTGACCTGGGATAGGTGGGAAGCAAGCGTCCCTTGTTCCAACAGACCTTCTCTTTGTTGGACAGGGTTGGGTGCACGAACTTGCGGTAGAGCACGCTGGAGCCTTTGGTATAAGGGGACAGCAGCCATATCACAAAGGCGATCTTGAGCTCAAAGTAGAAGGGGAACCTGTGGGTGGGAGACAGGTAAGGGCAGAGCCTGGGGCAGGAAGTCAGGAGGCATATGGACCCGCTGCAGGACCCTGGCTGGACTCCCACCCCTTAGTGCACTAAGGTCCCCATGTGGCTTAGGAGACTGGTCAAGGGGAAGCTCAGCTGAGACTCCCAGTAGCAAGGTGAAAAGTGACCCCAGCAGGAATTCCCAGCAGCGGTGGCTCTATCACTCTCTTCTCTCTGACAGAAGAGCACCCACTCCTCTGTCCTGGGGTCAACACCAAGGCGAGCTCCCTAACCTTCCAGGTGCATTCTTGGATCCTCACTCCCTTCCTTCCTGCTCTTCCTCCCCAGCTGTGCTCTGGATCTATCCCTTGCTGCCATGACACGGCCTCTGCTTTTTAAGGACTGTTCTCTATTCTCATGGCTCCTTCTCAGGCCACACACTCCTTCAGGTCTCCTCTATCCTCACAAAGCCCTCATCAAAGCTCACTCCTTTGCTTGCATCAAGAGGCACCTGCACTCACTTGTTCTCAATTTTTAATCCATGACTCTTTCCTAATTTGACCCCATTCAACTTTCTCTACTCAAACTGTGTTTTCTCAAAGGCCCTTGAAATCTATAAACGCAAGGATCTTGCGTCCTCTACCTCTCAGTAAAACTCTTTTGACTTTCAGTGTACTGTGCTATGTTCGTCCTCTCTTCCAAGAGGCATTTGCTCATTTAGTAAACATTTTTGAGCGCCTGCTGTGAATATACAGATGGTTAGACAATTCCGTGTCCTCAAGAGTGCATATACATAGTCTAGTAGTGCCTAGAAAAAGCCTTTGAAATACAAGCTTTGAAATACAATCCAATGTTCATGAGATTGACTCATATGCCTGTTTTACAAATAGGGAAACTGAGGCCTAGAAAACTGTGACTTGCTCAAAGTCACTGTAAGTCTGGCAGAAACAGGTTTCCTGAATTCTATTGTGCTGCTTTGGCTCCCAAAAGAAAGGTGAGAGTTATGTCTGTTCTTATTTTGCTCAATCAAGCCAGGACTGGATGGGGGCTGAGAGGAGGGGACACCCAGGACCCCATGGGACTGTTGGGGAGATGCCACCCTAGGTGGACTGGCTGTGTAGAAGAAGTCAGAAGCCCTGGCCCCGAGGTGCAGGGAGGCGGGGGTTGCTGGACCTCACCAGGAGAGCACGATATCTGTGAGTGTCTCGGCAGTGGTGAAGAAGGCAAAGACGATCCAGTACATCATCCATTTCACCTAAATGTACAGAGGGCGGTGTCAGCTGGGGCCTTGGGGAAACACCCTGGACCCCACCTCTACTTGCCAACCTGCTGGACGCACTATGTAGGGGGGCACAGAGGGCCCCAACTTTGTCTGTGTATCACACCAGGGTTGGGGAAAGGGATACACGGGCGCCTCCCCGAACCAGGTCTCATTAGTGCTGACAGCATTAGTATAACGTCATCCCCGTCTGTCATGTGATCCACTGTCCTCCCTGATCTCTGCCACATAAGTTGGGTAGGAGATGAAGGGTCACACACTCACATATTCCTTCACGTTTTTTGTCTTCACGGCCTTGTAGGAAGAGTAGGCTGGGTACAGGGTGCCAAAGATGAGCCTAGGGAGGCAGGCATGGTTACTGGGCCCCTTGGCCAAAAGCAATGGCCTCTCCCTCCCATCTCTGCATCAGTCCCTGGGTAGGTAAGGGGAGAATGGACAGAACTCCAGGGTACCACATCAGCTGACTGATGAACTCAGGTCAGGGGTTAAGGTCAAAGCAGGCAAGCCTGAGGTGATACACAAGCATGGAGGCCCTAGCCAGCAAGGGTGATGCCCCTTTATTGTTCAGTTCTTCTCCAGCCCCTGACAGAAAGACCTAGAGGCCAGAGGGTCTGATGTGGCTTATCTGCCCTGAACCTCATTTGTGCATAACCATATCATGGGGTGGGGGTCAGGTCACTGCCTCAGGGGTGTCGTCCTTCTCCAGACATCATGCACTTTCTTACCCATTGGCCCTTACCCTCTACCTTCCCGTAGTAGGGCCAGGGACACCACCTAACAGGGTACCTGGCAGTCAGAAGTACCACTGTAGCCCTGGGGACCTGAGGAGCAGAGGGCACGGGGGCAGGAGGCCCTGAAGGGCAAAGTGGTTTATTTCCCGATATAAACACTTTTGGGACTAGCCTCCAGAAAGTGTGCTGGGCTAGAGATCCTGGCTATAGTGGAGTCTGTGCTGTTCCCATCAGAGACCACATACAGGACACAGGTGAGGCAAGGAGAGGACCAATGCCACTCGGGGAGCTCATTCACACAAGAGGAGCAGCCAGTGTGAAGGCCACATGGACGTATGAGGCCCCTGGGTTCCCTCAGGTGGGAAGGGAAGGAGACTCTGGTGGGTCTAGAGGAAGCCAGAATTGAAGAACACGATAGCAGGGAGGGGATTCTGGGGTGTCAGTGCCCCAAGGTGGAGGTTGAGGGGCAGGGTCCTAAGCTGGGGCAGGTTAACTGAAGCCATGCAGAGCTCCTGCCAGGCCCAGCCTCTTGACAAATGTGTGGATACCGCCTGTTCCCCATGGACTTGCCTCACTGAGGCAGGGTACTTCGGAGATGGAGTCGGGGGTGGAATCCTCAAGGACAAAGTCCACAGTTGTGGGAGAGGGCACCCTCCTGGAGCCTGGGGGAGCTGGGAGGGACAGAACTGGCAGCCTGGGATGAAGGCCACCTAACACCCTTCCCTCCACGGCTCTCACAATCCCAGGCTGAACACACATATCCTCTCCCAGTTACCTCCCACACTTTGTCATCCAAGCATCTCTGCTTCCCGTCCTCCCTGGGGGGCCTTCAGAGCATGTGCCCTCACCCCCAGTCTCCTGACAGACAGTGGAAGAGGGAGGATAAATGGGGCCCTTCGGGGAGGCCAAGGCTGCCATGGCCCTAAGCTATGGAATGAGGAGGCCCTGCCTTGCTCCCCTGGCTCTTCCGTTAGTTCTCCCGCTGGGAGATGAGAGCCCAGGTCTGAGGGGCTCCTCCGGCCAGATGTGCTACGTGGGTGAGGGGACAAGCCGCCTCCCCTCATAAATCAAGCCATGCTGCCTAGCCCCCTCGGGGATGAGGGAGGGCGCAGAAACAGGGAAATTAAAAATAAAAGGGATGGGAAGCCAGGCCTGCCTTACTCCTCGAACATTCCCCGCTCCTCCGGATCCCTCACCTCCACGTCTCTGGGGACCCCAAATAGGGATGATGTGCCTTTAGGTGATTCTGCTGTACGAAGCCACGGAGTGGTCCATCCCAGGCTTCCATACCCCTCACCCGCCACCCCTAGCCACCATCCCCCTCCCAAACGGCCGCGCCCCGCCGCCGCACTCACACCACCAGGCGAGAGATGATCCAGGACACCATGGCGGGGCCGGGCGGGGCGCGGGGTGCGGGGCGGGAAGCCGGCCCGGGCCGAGGATGCGGCTGCTGGAGGCCGAGCGGCGGCGGCAGCAGGAGCCGCAGTAGCAGCAGCACCCGCAGCAGCAGCCGCCGCGGGGGCCGCGGAGCGCCGAGCCGCCGCCGTTAAAGGGGAGGTCCCTGCCGCAGCGGCGGGCCGTGGGCGGCGGCGGCTCTTAAAGGGGAGGCCGCGGCGGCGGCAGCGGCGCGCCCCCCTGCACCTGCTGTCGCTGGGCATGCGCCTTTGACCTGCCTTCCTCCAATGGCTTGTTCACTTTTCTTGGGTTCCAAACCCAGGACCGAGGTCCTCAGAGGCCTTCATGGTTCCATCCGGACATCCTAGCCCTCTTCCTGCGCTGATCACAACAGGCTGAAAGACTTAAATATCCTAAGAGGAATAATGACTGACTTACTGAGTGCTTATTGTGTGCCAGGCCCTGTGCTAAGAGCTTCACATGCGTTATTTCAGTGACCATCCCATAAGACAGACGTTATAATTATCATTTTGAAGATAAGAAAATGGGAAGCTTCGGGGAGGTTCAATAATATGCCTCGGGTCACAGAACCACTAAGTCATGCTGCTAAGAAAGGAACTTAGGAAGTCTACTGAATTGGCTACTTCTTCCAACTGCTATCAAACCCTTCTCCCCTATCGCTGACCGTCAAGACACCCACCCAGGAAGTCCTGAGGTCAAAGGCATAGAGGCATATGTCCACCCCGCCATCACCAATCACTCCAGTTGTAAAAGGCCTAACGCCATTCCCAATCTGATCTGCTTTAAGGTTGTCAGTTCCTAAGTTTTGTAGGGGAACAGGGCCCTGTGCTCTCAAGGATACCCTGGGGCAGGGGAATCACCCTTTTTGTAAAGAGGCTGGTAGAGAGGCCTGGGGTCCAGGCGTGGCGATGAATAAGGGGCTCCAGTTCCATCCCCATCAGCAAGCACTGGTGGCAATGGATGCCCTAATTCCGAAGACATTTATATCCAGAATGTAGGCTAGCCTGCCTCCTGATTTTCACCAAAGCAACAAAGCTCCAGCAACCTCTGCAACCTCCCTTCCCCCACTGCTTTCCTTTCCCATCCCATTTCAAAGCTTCTGCATTCTTTATGTTGAGGTATAATCCTCTGATGATCACAGCACCAGCCCGTGCCCATCCTGGCCTAAAGGACATGCTCAGAACTCTGTATTTCAGTTATGGTGCTATTCAAACTCAGTATCCTTGAACCACACACAATGGTCTATTTCCACCCTGATAATTGTATTTCCAGGCTCAAACACTTTGGAAGATGTGTTTCCAACAGGATCCAAGGAAGCAGCCTCTGATGACCCCTCTTGCTATTCTTTACAACTTCCTCTTCAAAAGGCCTTTTCTAATTGGAACACAGTCTGTCCTCACTCTTCAAGCCACTTGAATTTCCTATATGGGCAGCCAGGCCTCTTGTTTTGAGGAACTTTGTCACTGATTGCCCAGAACCTTGCTCAGGCCACTCTCCCTGGCCCTTTCCCCCCAGGCTGCTTCTGGAAGGTAGGAACCCACCTTTCCCATAGGGCAGAAACCACGGAAAGCCCATGTTTGCTCCTACCTCTAGCTCATGTAGCACATTCCCGTTTGTCCCTAAGCCCTCAAACCACAATGACCTGGCACATCCCTCGCCTAACTGGGCACAAATTCAGGAAGCAAAGAGTAATAATTGGATGCAACAATGTAATGATGATATGAAAATGAACTATCCTCCAACTCCAACCCCACCCTCAACCTGGCCCTGCTTTTTAGAACAACTGGCACAGGAAGAAGTTAGTCCACTATGAACAGATTTGTTAGATTTTTAATAAGAACATGGAAATCCCAATCAGCCCTTCAACAAAATTAAAATACAGAAAGTGAAATTAAAAGTATTCTACAGTAAATGACTTTTATTAAAAAAAAAAAAAAAAAGTAACTGTGAACATATAAACAAGCCTGCAGGGCACTACAGTACAGCTGGGAAGAAGATAGATACATTTTCCAATGTATCTATGGGCCAATGAATTCCATCATTTTCAAATAAATTCTTAATAAAACTCCACTGAGTTGGAAAGTTTTGCTGAAAATATTTCTGGACAAAAAAACTCCCAAAACAAAACGCCTCATGTAGGAAAGCAAACTTTCCTTTGAATTTGGAACTATAAGAGGAGTCCCAAGGGAACGCTGGTAATAGGTGGAAATGGTTCCTGGAGTCACCAGTGTGTGTATGCATGGAACACACCACAGCTCAGACACGACAAAGTTCTTTCTCAAGATGGCTGTTCCCTCAAGATAGGGCTGAGATGGGAGGGGGGTGAAATTAAAAGAACCCTAAAAAGCCAATTCTTTTAAATTCTGCTTTGGCTGATTTTTGTGCTATAATGGGCAGTTGATTTCTAAAAATCTTATTTCTTCAAAGAGTTTTCTCGAAGGAAGACTAAATGTAATGTGCCTTTCCTCATAATCCAGGAAAACAACTGTGGTATTTCAAAAGTTCTAAAAATATCTACTTTCATGAAATAGTAACTATTTCACTACAAACCTATTTTTCACTAAATACACACGTTTCCTAATCCTGGAGCCTCTTGGGAAAAGCAGTGGATTCTCCCTGGGTCCTTCAAGACTTCAGTGTTCATGGGAGAGAGATGGTGGGGAATGGCTTCACCCGTCTCCTGGGATGGGCTGTGTCAGAGGTCATGTGTAGAGACACCATCAGGCTTCCACCAGGCGTGTTTAAACAATTAGCCCCCACATGTACCAGGTATGTGATTTCCCCCTACCTCCAAACACATTCCCACTTAACTAGGCACAAGAGAAAAAAAAAGAAAGGTGTGCCCACATTCCTGGTTTCCACAAATCTCAAATCATGAGAATGTGCAGGACAGCCCAGTGATGTTCAGGCAATCTGAAGTCCCAAAAGGCCACAGGATAGGGATGTGGCACCCTCGGCTTGGAGTCTGAAACTGTGTGTGTGAACAGTGCGACTTTCCTGTGTCAACCTTCAGTGTTGAGGCAGCGTAGAAAAGAGTGGCTGGAGAGTTTGTAATACTGACCACACTGGCTCCAAGTGAAGGACCTCTGCTCCAGCAGAGAACCCTGTCGTTCCCTGTATGTGTTGTGAGTGAAAGACCTGCTTCACAGGGGAGTTTGAAATTTCTCCACGCCTACGATCTTGCCAGCTTGGACTCATGAGCCTTGAGGGTGCCAACAGCATCTTTCACTGCGTGATAAATGATGTTCTTCACCTGGAGAGAGCAATCAGCACAGTTAGTCCATGGCAGCCACAGACTGTGCTCTGCAAATGAAAATATCCTGCAAGGACTAAAAGCCTACTGATGAGTGAGGAAAGCCCTCAACCAGGACTGCGTGCTCCCCTAACCAACCCCAAAAGATGATTTACAAATCACACAGAATATACAGTTTATATTCAAAAAAGAGTGATTCATCATTTGAAAGCCTATATAATCACCATCCTCTATGTGTATATATGTGCTGGGCACTACTGCTAAGCTCTTTATGTGGACTTTCATTTAATCCTTACCATAATCCTATGAAGTAGATTCTATTATTATTCCCATTTTACAGATGAGAACTGAGGTCAAGAATCTTACATTAAGGTCCTATAGCTAATAAGAATGCACTAAAAACAGTGGGCAGGTAGGATTTATTGGGTATTTTTCCCTTTCGTGCCTATATTTTCTAATTTGTCAAAAAGGAACACATATAATGTATGAAGCAAAAGTTATTAAAATAGAGTGAACAGGATGAAGACAGTTTTAAATCAACATGATGATTATTTTTGGGGAGATGGAATGGGAAAGGGTACATGGAGGCTTCAACAATGTAGTTGTTGTATATAAATACATTATATATATGGTATGAATATGATGCTTTATCTCTTAAGCTGAATGATGGCCACACAAGCCCCCTTGTTATTCTCTATCACATTTTTTGTATTAATTCAACCAATGTTTACTGAGTACCTACTATGTGTCAGACATGTCCTAGGGAAAAGCAGTGAACTAAAACAGCAAAACCTCTGCCTTCATGGAGCTTAAACAGCTTATGTTCTAGTAGGGATAGAAACAAACAAAAGATACATAGCATGTTAGATGGTGAAAACTACAGGAAAAAATAAAGCAGTAACAGAGGACTGGGAGGTGATATGTGACAAGTAGAGACCAAACAGAGGGTGGTCTAAAATATATATGCCTGAACACTTGCATTCTATCTATAATAGAAATGTCATCTATCAATCTAGCAACAACCAAGAAAAATATCCAACCTCACGGGTCACTGACACACCTGAGTCACAGGCATGACGCAGGAAAACAGGCCTTAAGTGAGAGGCTGCGAGAATGCCTGTTTGGATGCTAAACCTCTGCCTCGGGAATCTTGCTTTCTTATTCTTTTTTTTTTTTTTATGTTACTAAGCATCCAGGTATATTAAAAATGATATTCTGCCCTTAAAGTTCCAATCCATTTCAGAACAGAGGAAAACCTAATCTGATTCTCCAGTTTAGATCTATGAGGGGGAAACAACTCTTAGGGACATGGATTACAGTCCCTAGTAGGGCTCTAAGGAATTGAGTTTGCACAGAAATTTGCTGGGAGAAGGCAGTTCTGTGGAAACAGGTTTAGAACACATTGCCACAGTGCTTTTCTCACCTGACTGGGGAGGTCAGTCTAGTGCAGTTACTAACACTGAAACACTGTATCTTCCAGGGGCAGAGAAAGAAAAGACTGCCACATTGGAAGTGATGAGGTCAAAAGACGAATATTCTCTAAAAGTAAACCTGAAGAGGACCGATTAAACACTTCCTGAGGGAGGACTTGTCACACCCCAGACATGGGCCTGAGTCAGCTCTCTGCAGTTATCCTGCCCAGATAATAGCCTCAGAAAGCAGTGTGCGCCTCCTATGTATGTGGCCTACAAGGAGATAAGACAGGGCTGGAGTGGAGGAGGAGCTCTTTACCTGCAGTTTATCCTCATGGTTTGTGTGAGTGTTAGAGAGATGCCTGAATTCCTGCGTCAGGCGAAAACAGTGCTTTACGTGTTCTGGAGACACGAAGTCTTCTGCGACTTTGATGCAACTATATAGGTTGTGCACCTGCGAGAGGAAAGGCAGAGGCAGACAGCAGGCGCCAGTCAGTAACCTGAGGAAACCGCTCATGTAGTGCACAAGGACACTGGAGAAACACTTCTGATACCCCACGTTTATAACGACAACAAATGCAGAAAGACTCTAAGTATAAATTTATAAATGAAAATGGTACTAGTGCAAAAATAGGATCTGGAAAAATATATATCAAATTCTTAACAGTAGGCTACTTTCTGGGGAAGGCAGAATGAAGGAATTGAAAATGGGATTGAACTGAGACTCACTGTCTTCTTTAAATGAGCATTTAAAATTACATAGAAGAAAATGAAAACGCAAAAAATAAGTTGCAGTTTAAGAGCAATTGGTCTAACCCACACTTTTATATCTACTGCCAGATTAGCAACAAACTCAGAAATAAGGAAACTATGGGAACTGCGGAGCCCCACCCACAAGTTGGGACATACCTGGTGTGGGGCTCCAGCAGGTATGAAGACAGCATCTCCCAGGAACTGAACAATGGCCCAGCCTTGCACACCATATTCCTCATAGAGCCGCTTACGTAGGGTCTGGTCCAAGTACCAACTTTGGTCATGAATTGGATCATGATCAGGGGGATTCTCTTGGCCTTGCTCTTCTCCAACCTGATCATGAAACCACGATCAAAACCCAAAGATGGAAAAATCAGTAAACACATAAAGATTATTAACAGGATAAATCCAGTTTGCTGCAGTAATACCTACTTTATTTAATATCCTCTAAGTGAGGATTCAGCCCTATGGGGCATTGTAACAAAGGACACAAGTCTTTAATGCCAAGGGACTCTACATGAGAAACCCTAGTTAGACTGTCTTAGCATCCCCAGACCTGTGAGCTGGGAGCCCACTCAGGGACATACCTTTCGGAGCAGCTCCCGGATCTTCTCTGCATCCTTGGCTGCATAGATATGCCACAAAGCACCGGGTTTCTCCTTTCCATCATGAATCCTTTGCTTTGTCACCTCATCAGCATCTCCCTCGTCAATTGTTTTGAGAACCTCTGAAAAAAGCAAAATGATATTTCAATGTAAGCAGCCACTTCAGTACCTCTGAGTGAAGCAAAATGTCCAATTCAAACAAGTTTACTCTCTACTATGCTTTATCTGCAATAACGGACTGGTTTAAAATTGGGAAAGGAGTATGTCAAGGCTATATGTTGTCACCCTGTTTATTTAACTTATATGCAGAGTATATCACATGAAATGCCGGGCTAGATTAATCACAAGCTAGAATCAAGACTGCCAGGAGAAATATAAACAACCTCAGATATATGCAGATGATACTACTCTAATGGCAGAAAGTAAAGAGGAACTGAAGAGCCTCTTGATGATGGTGAAAGAGGAGAAAGAGCTGGCTTGAAACTTGACATTCAAAAAACTAAGATAATGGCATCTGATCCCTCACTTCACTTCAGTTCAGTTGCTCAGTTCTGTTCAACTCTTTGTGACTCCATGGACTGCAGCATGCCAGGCTTCCCTGTCCATCACCAACTCCCGAAGTTTACTCATTGAGTCGATGATGCCATCCAACCATCTCATCCTCTGTCATCCCCTTCTCCCGCCCTCAATCTTCCCCAGAATCAGGGTCTTTTCAAATTAATCAGTTCTCTGCATCAGGTGGCCAAAGTATTGGAGTTTCAGCTTTAGCATCAGTCCCTCCAATGAATATTCAGGACTGATTTCCTTTAGGAAGGACTGGTTGGATCTCCTTGCAGTCCAAGGGACTCTCAAGAGTCTTCTCCAACACCACAGTTCAAAAGCATCAATTCTTCGGCACTCAGCTTTCTTTATAGTCTGACTCTCACATCCATACACGACTGCTGGAAAAACCATAGCTTCGACTAGACGGACATTTGTTGGCAAAGTAATCTCTAGGCTTTTTAATATACTGCTTAGGTTGGTCATAGCTTTTCTTCCAAGGAGCAAGCATCTTTTAATTTCATGGCTGCCGTCACCATCTGCAGTGATTCTGAAGCCCCCCAAAATAAAGTCTCTCTTTCCACTGTTTCCCCATCTATTTGCCATGAAGTGATAGGACCGGATGCCATGATCTTAGTTTTCTGAATGTTGAGTTTTAAGCTAACTTTTTCACTCTTTCACTTTCATCAAGAGGCTCTTTAGTTCTTCTTCACTTTCTGCCATAAGAGTGGTGTCACCTGCATATCTGAGGTTATTGATATTTCTCCCGGCAATCTTGATTCCAGCTTGTGCTTCGTCCAGTCCAGCATTTCTCATGATGTACTCTGTATATAAGTTAAATAAGTAGGGTGACAATATACAGCCTTGACGTACTCCTTTCCCAATCTGGAACCAGTCTGTTGTTCCATGTCCAGTTCTAACTGTTGCTTCTTGACCTACATATAGATTTCTCAGGAGGCAGGTAAGGTGGTCTAGTATCTCTTTCAGGATTTCCCACAGTTTGTTGTGATCCACATAGTCAAAGGCTTTATCATAGTCAATAAAGCAGAAGTAGATGTTTTTTTGGAACTCTCTTGCTTTTTCAGTGATCCAACGGATGTTGGCAATTTGATCTCTGGTTCCTCTGCCTTTTCTAAATCCAGCTCTGACATTTGGAAGTTCATGGTACACGTGCTGTTGAAGGCTGGGTTGGAGAATTTTGAGCATTACTTTACTAGCGTGTGAGATGAGTGCAATTGTGCAGTAGCTTGAGCATTCTTTGGCATGCCTTTCTTTGAGAGTGGACTGAAAACTGACCTTTTCCAGTCCTGTGGCCACTGCTGAGTTTTCCAAATTTGCTGGCATACTGAGCGCAGCACTTTCACATCAAGTTTTAGGATCTGAAATAGCTCAACTGGAGTTCCATCACCTCCACTAGCTTTGTTCGTAGATGCTTCCTAAGGCTCACTTGACTTCACATTTCAGGATGTCTGGCTCTAGGTGAGTGATCACACAATCGTGAATATCTGGACCATGAAGATCTTTTTTGTATAGTTCTTCTGTGTTTTCTTGCCACCTCTTCTTAATATCTTCTGCTTCTGTTAGGTCCATATCATTTCTGTCTTTATTGCGTGCATCTTTGCATGAAATGTTCCCTTGGCATCTCTAATTTTCTTGAAGAGATCTCTAGTCTTTCCCATTCTATTGTTTTCCTCTATTTCTTTGCATTGATCACTGAAGAAGGCTTTATCTCTCCTTGCTGTTCTTTGGAACTCTGCATTCAAATGGGTATATCTTTCCTTTTCTCCTTTCCCTTTTGCTTCTCTTGTTTTCTCAGGTATTTGCAAGGCCTCCTCAGACAACCATTTTGCCTTTTTTAATTTCTTTTTCTTGGGGATGGTCTTGATCACCACCTTCTGTACAATGTCACAAACCTCTGTCCATAGTTCTTCAGGCACTCTGTCTATCAGATATAATCCCTTGAGTCTATTCAATATCACAGTAATCCAAGTGTATGCCCTGACCAGTAATGCTGAAGAAGTGGAAGTTGAATGGTTCTCGTCCCTCACTTCACGGCAAATAGATGGGGTTTTGAAAAAGTGGAAACAGTGACAGACTTTATTTTCTTGGGCTCCAAAATCACTGTAGATGGTGATTGCTGCCATGAAATTAAAAGATGCTTGCTCCTTGGAAGAAAAGCTATTGACAAACCTAGACAGAGTATTAAAAAGAAGAGACATCACTTTGCTGACAAAGGTCCATATAGTCAAAGCTATGGCTTTTTTCAGTAGGCATGTATAGATGTGAGAGTTAGACCATAAAGAAGGCTAAGCACCGAAGAACTGATGCTTTCAAATTGTGCTGGTAGAGAAGATCCCTGAAAGTCTCTTGGACAGCACAGAGATCAAACCAGTCAATCCAAAAGGAAATCAACCCTGAATACTCAATGGAAGGACTGATGCTGAAGCTGAAGCTTCAATACTTTGGCCACCTGATGGGAAGAGCTGACTCACTGGAAAAGACCCTGATGCTGGGAAAGACTGAAGGCAAAAGGAGAACGGGGCAGCAGAGGATGAGACAGTTAAGATAGTATCACCAACTCAATAGACATGAGTTTGAGCAAATTCCAGGAGATGGTGATGGACAGGAAAGCCTGATGTGCTGTAGTCTAGGGGGTCGCAAAGAGTTAAACATGACTTAGAGACTGAACAACAACAACATTCTCTATCTCTCGGGAGTGATAAAAAGTAGACTCAGAGTCAACAGTCACAGTGAAGTCTAAGCTTCCTACACGTGGGAAGTGACCCTAATCTTCCATACTTTTGATAGAGACTCATCATTTTTTGGAAGAATAGTTTTTAAAAAAAACATATTTCCTGTTCAAACCGTGTAGCCATATCTTATGTTCAAATTGCACGTTATTTCCTACTGTCATGTTCAAGGGCAATGATGTTGTTTTTGTGAACACCCATCATCTCCTGAATTACTTGAATAGCTTATCCGGGAACAAAGCCAAAGATTTGTTTATTGGTGACGTGATTCATAACGCTGGACCTCATCGGGATAAGAAACTCAAGTACTACATCCCGGAAGTTGTTTACACTGGCGTCTACCTGCCTTATGCAGGAGGAGGCGGATTCCTCTACTCCGGCCACCTGGCCCTGAGACTGTACAATGTGACTGACCGGGTCCTTCTCTACCCCACTGATGATGTTTATACTGGAATGTGCCTTCAGAAACTTGGCCTTGCTCCAGAGAGACACAAAGGCTTCAGGACATTTGATATAGAAGAGAAAAGCAGGAGTAACATTTGTTCCTATGTAGATTTGATGTTGGTACATAGTAGAAAACCTCAAGAGGTGACTGATATTTGGTCTTGGTTGCAGAGTGCTCATTTAAAATGCTGAATTATGTGCAAAATATATTTTACATAGAAATGTATCTCACATAGTTCCTATTTGTGTTCTCTTCCATTAGAGGTCATTTCTATGTAAAACCATCAAAATTGCCTTTATAGGTCACGTCCATTTGATGGCCTCTAAACCCTTCAGTTCAGATGGTAAAGTGTCTGCCTGCAATGAGGGAGACCTGGGTTCGATCCCTGGGTTGGGAAGATCCCCTGGAGAAGGAAACGACAACCGGCAGTATTCTTGCCTGGAGAATCCCATGGATGGAGGAGCTTGGGGGGCTACAATCCATGGGGTTGCAAAGAGTCGGACACGACTGAGCGACTTCACTCACTCACTCACTCACTCACTCCTACTGTATGTAGATGGACTGTATACTTTCTCAAGACCTCTTCAAGCTCTAGGATTCTATGGATTTAAGGCCGTGAAGGGTAAAGCTTCTCTGCCAAGGTAAGAGGCTTGGCTTCTAATCCTTATCTATTATAACCCTTTAAAAGACAACCTAATGAAAAGATCTACAGGTGTGTAGCATCTAAAGCAAATGTGTGGCAGAAAATATTACCAAAGTAATGACACTGATTATCTATTAACTTTGAGATTTTGAGTTATTTTCTTCTTTAAAACTTTGTTTTCTGAAACCTCCATAATTAACACATATTAATTTTACATCGAAATAGTGGAGAGTGCAAAGTAGCAAAGTATCACTTTTATGCTTCATTTCTGTGCAGATGACCTGGCTTTATCATCCGTTACCCCACAGCTGAACTGGCTGCTGGATGAGATAGGCCAGTTTGCCCTTTCTTCTTTTTCCTCTTTGTCATGCTATACACTCAGTGTTAAGGGGCAGCATTCCCAAAGAGAGAATAACTGGTTGATGACACACAAGTACCACTCTTCTCTGCTACAATCACCCCTTTGTGCACCTACGACGCATCATGTCTGGTGGAGACTTAAGAAAAAGCAACTGGCCCTGACTGAGGAGAAAGACATCCCATTTTACTTCTTAGGCTAAACCTCACCCTCCTGAAGCACTGAGTTCTAGAAATCTTACCTTCATCATGAGCACCCTCCCCGATGGGGATCCCAACATACACCATCACATTAACTGCATCAGACACATCTAAGTGAAGATTTGTTGTGCCAACTCTTCTGTCTTCTGCTGTTATCAAGCCTGAAGATAAAAAGGAAGATATACAAGGTGAAATGGCAATATTCTGTATTATTATAATTATTTTTTTCATTTTTGGCTGAGTGGCGTGGCATGCTGGGTCTTTCCCTGACCAGGGATTGAACCCATGCCCTATGTAGTAGAAGCATGGAATCTTAACCACTGGATTGTCATGGAAATTCCTTGGATGGAGTCTTTGAGAGGAAACTTTCTAATGCTGTAATGTATGTTTTATGGACTGGCTCATAGGGCTGTTATGTAAGTCAATGATAAAAGCAAACATTCAAAACTATCCTGGATACTGTCAACTTCTTCATCACTCTGCCCTCTATCATCTCTACACATGACACTGATTACAGATCTCCCTCTTCAGGTAAAATGGAAACAAGAGTATTCAAAAAGATCAGTTATGGCCTCTCCCTCATACCGTAGGCATTGTACATCTTGGGGCCCAGATCGGGCCTTACAAAATAGCTGGGTAGCCTGGAGGCCAGATTGAGCCTGCCATCTCGCTTGGTATATTCTGGCAGAGGAAGGTTCTCCATCAGATCTTCAAACCTACAAAAGAGCATGAGAAATGACTTAGGTTGTTACAGGGGAAAAAGGCAAAGAGGTGGAGCTCACTTTTCTGTGATTACTTTGTGATGGCTTCAGCAAAGCACAAGTCTCTCAAGATGACTTACTGTAGTTCACTAACCTTGTTGGCATCATGTCCCGAAAATCTTCCCCAGGAGGCCAGTCCTTGAGTTTGAGCACCATTGGCTGCCCATCTTCTGACCTTAATCGTTCTGGAAGACAGAAAGCACTCCTACAAACATCTGCTGTGTTGGCTATTTCCTGATTCTCCAGTGACGAAAAGGTTTAGAAGACTAAACTCTCTCTTTTTTTTTTAGTTTGCAAACCTCTATAATGGATTACGTGGGCTTTGTTTTCCTCACCCACAGAAAAACCATGGTGAGTTTTTCCATCTCAAAGTGAAAGTGCCCCACACAGCCCATGTGACATGTGCTTAAGTCCAGGTAAGGTCTGGGAGCCATGTGACTGCCATGAGAGCTACCTGGTTGCCACCATGATAGACTATTTCTCCCACTAAGAGGATGTATCAATAATTTGCTATTTTAGGGGTAGGGCTGGGCATATAGATGCTTACTTTCTAGTCTGCTTTTATAGAACCAGATAGCAAAGCTACTTACTGCATATGATCTCGAAGCCATCCCAGAAATCCCGAACTTTCACATCGGAAATTATAGCACAGTTCCTGCAGTTCACCAAGTCCACATCCTGGTCTCCAAATTCCTGGCTAAAGGCTTCTGGCTTCCAGAGTTCGGACTTGAGCTTTTTATGTACTCCTGAAACCAGCACTGGCTGTGGAAATAAAAGTATCTTAATCAGAGCCATGTAGGAAACACTTAACTCAGGGCTAAGGATAGAATAGGAGGGTTTCCTGAGGACAACCTCTTCTCCATGATGACTTCTTGATCCCTCCCAGTTTCAGAATCCATGGATTCAACATGTCAGCTACAGAAAATGAAAACACTTCTATTCTGTTACTATATTTGATTCTCACAGGGTGGGGGTGGGGGTGCATTCCAGAGAAATTGCTTCTATTGCCCTGGCATATACCACTAATTTGAGGTGAGAGGATGAAAAGCTAAATGCAACTCAGAATACTTCCTCACATCTCAAATAAAAAACTATCTAGACAATTCCATAAACCCCTCCTTCCTCATACCTGCTAATGTATAAAATTCAGGAAGTGTTATTACACTATCCCACAGACTTGTATGGTCTTGAAACATTTACCTAGAAAAGTACCACCCACTTCCACCAACTCTCACCTCACACCATATCTCACTTAAGGATTTTCCTCTAAAGGTGTTATTAATGCCAGATCACAACTTCACAGGAATTTCAACTGCACTTTTAAGAACACAGAGCTACACAGCTGAGAAAGAAAAAAGATCCATAGTGCATTTTACAAATCTTTCAATTTTTAAAAATCAAAGAAAACTCAAAGTAGCAAAGCTGTCTACAACAAACTTACTATATATCTAAATCTCCTTGGCAGAGTATCTCCCAGAGAGAACTGAACTATCCTGCTAGCTTTGGTGGGTGGACAGGTAGACAGCCGACCCTGGGATCTGCTTATTCTTGCTTACCTGGCCTTGCTTCCAACACTCCCGGAAGATCTTCCAATTGTTTTTGTTGCTGGGGTCATGAAGACACAAAAGTCTTCCATCACAGAGCCAGGAATGAGAGGTATGGGGGTCCAGCACATTTAACCCCATCACCATCTCCTTCACTTCCTTTTGGGTATCAGTCAAGTTACAGGCCCGCTTTGCAGCATCTGAGGTTTTCTTATTTTCTACCACTGAGGCAATGATGTGGTCAAGGAAGTTGGGTAGGCTGGCCTTGTTCTTCACTCCCTGCCAGACACAAATCCATCAGGTTAGTATGACTGAGGCACCATCAGTAGAGTATTAAAAAACAGTCTCACAGTTTTATTCACATGGAGTTCTGATCTACCTGATTCAATTTCATAAAAGTTATTATGAAGTCTTTTGTGGTTGGAAGGGGAATCTATTAAGTTAATATCTTACATTTTCCTAGCCTTCATATTCTGCTTTTTATTTGTGAAAGAAAAGTACAGAAAGATCCCTCTATTGCAAGAGATTTGAGACCTAAGAAATATCTCTGGGGACTTCCCTGATGGTCCAGTGGTTAAGATTCTGTGCTCCCAATGAGGGGGCATAAGTTCAATTCCTGGTCAGGGAAGATTCCACATGCTGCATGGTACAGCCAAAAAATAAAAATAAAAAAGAAAGAAATATCTTTGGCATTGAGGCCCATTTTATATGCACGTAGACTTCAGGGATCACAAAATGCTACAGCTGAGTGAAAAAGATCATTTACTTTGAGGGTTATACATTTTTTTCTGGCCAGCATGTTCAAGGGATATAATACTTCAATTAAGTAATTGAGGTGACTTACCAAGGCAATGACTTTTTACTAGGGAGTGTACCCAATAAATATTTGTATCCAAGAGAACTGAATATTCTGAAAGTAGTCTCCCACTCCTCAGTTTGCCCCCTACCAAGAATCTTTCATTTGTTTTGGCTGGTGGGGAAGCTCAGGCCCAGAGATGAAAGTGAGAAACCTAAGACCACAGATGTGAAGGAAGGGGAGGGCTTCTGTAGACTTGATAGCCCAATGACTTAAGTATCACTAGTCATTATCTCTATGAAGTGTATGCAACCATATAACATCTTTGGAAAATTTAAAAAGAAAAAGGAGAACTGGGAGTCCAAGCCAAGTACAGATAAAACAGAGCTCAAAGTAATTTCAGAGGTCATTTATCCAAAAGAGAAACAAATAACCCACACTGTACAGGGCTCAACCATCATCAAATTTCAGTCAGTCATAAAATAGAATGAGAAATATGTTTATGTACTTGTTTGAAATGATCTCTGAAATACATAAACTGAAAATAAAGAACCAACATATAAAAATATCTGTGTAAAAAGAGGAGGAAAAAACTATATACTGAATGTATTTTAATATCATAGAAAGGACACTCATGGAACAGTGGTTGCCTACAGAAAGGGAGGCAACAGCAAGAAGAAGCCTTTTCACTGTATCTTTTAAATTTAAAACCTTTTGAATTTATTTGTTCAGTAAATGCTTACTAAATACCTATGTATCAAACATTGTGGCACTATGACTATTGGGTGAATAAAACAGACAAAAATGGGGAATTTCTACCAGTTTAGTGATTAGAACTTTGTGCTTCCACTGCTAGGGACCCAGTTCGATCCCTGCTTGGAGAACTAAGATCCCAAAAGCCGCACAGCATGGAAAAAAAAAAAAAAGACAAAAATGCCTTTAAGTGATGAGATAGAAAATAAATAAAACACAGTAAGTCAGATGATAATAGGTGCAGAGGAAACAGATATGAGTGGAAGATGGGAGTGGAATGGACTTTAAAAAAAGGGTGATCTAAAAAGAAGGCTTACTAAAGAGGTAACATTTCATAAAGGAGAGGATGCTGACGAAGAAGCAGGCCATGTGGTGACATGAAAAAGACAGCTCTCGGTGGAGAAAAGGATACATGTAAAGGCTCTGAAGAGAGCATGCCTAGCCATGTCCAAGGAAAAGCAAGAAGGTGGGTGTGGCCAGAGCAGAATGGAAAATGAGAGTGGTAGTTGAGGTCAGGGAAGTGAGGAGAAGCTAGGGCTGGAACAGTATAGTCCACTGAAAGGAGTCTGTTTTTATTATGAAATTGGAAGCCCTTGAAAGATTTTAGGCAACAGTGATATGATTAGATTTATATCTTAAAAGGATCATACTAACTGCTCTGTTGAAACTGACTGTAGAATGGAAAGGGAAGAAATGGAGATTACTCCAAGAATTCAGGCAACAGAGGATGTTATCTCAAACTAGAATGGGGAAGCAGAGGAGCTGATGAGAAATGGGTGTGCTACGAATACATTTTAGCAATCAAACTGAAAAGATATGCTAACAGATTAGACACAAAGTGTGAGAGGGGAGTCCCAAATGACTCTTAAGATTTTTGGCCAAGCAATTGGAAACCAGTGATCAAGAGAGGCAAAAAATAAAGGAAATGCAAGTTTATAGGCAAAAGATTAGGAGTGTGGTCTTAGACGTGTTATGTTTGAGGTGTCTATTAGATATCCAAGAGGATGCCACATAAATGTATTGCCTACATTAAAAAAAATTAGCTATCTGTTATCATCAAGAAAATAAAGTGATTCCTGCTGATGACTGAAAAATTCCAATGTCTCAGTTTCTACTGATTTCCTAACAAGGCACAAAAGCTTTACTACTTAAAAGGATCTCAAACATTCCCCAAACTTGATATAAAGAAAGATCTTATCAATTGGGACTGATAATGTAGAGAATACAAGTCACTCTATACCCTCCAACCTAGTTATCAGATCTCTTTCTGATGGTTCTTCCATGGAAAAGCAGCAAAGGCTAGAGTTTTAGGGAGGACACTTACTGCTGAGGATGTAGAGAAGACCGGGGGAAAGGGTATGCCTGTGTCCAAGGGGGTTTGAGGAAGCTTTCCTGGCCCGGAGTGGAGGAGGTCTCGAAGGCTAGAGCCTTCAGTTTTGTTGTTGGAGGCAGTGGGACCCAGTAACAGACTGTTAAAAAGCTTTGGAGTCAACGGAGAGACCTTTGCAGTGGAGTTGAACGAATCCAGCCCAAAGGGTGAATGAGACTCTTTATTGAGCACCGACCTCAGGGACCCTGCTTCTGTAAGAACATAACCGGGAATAGCATTAGGCACAAGGAATACCCAGCAGGCAACTGCCTCCTAAAAATCAGCCAAGGAGGAAAGAAGAAAGATTCTCCCCTCTCCTGCCCCCCAAACTACATACAGCCTGTCTGGGCCAAGCCTGATGAGCTGTGACTATGGCAGGTCTCATGGCCAAGGAGAAGCTCTCCTACTTCTTCCTTTCTTTTCCAGATCTGGATTTCAAACTTCATTTTGTTCCCATTCATCTTTCGTCTCCCTCACTTTCTAAGTCAGTGTTTCTTCAAGTAAGTCTCCAGAATACCTGTATTGTAATCTCCTGGAGTGCTTGTTAAAAATGAAGATTCTCATTTAATAGTTCTGGTGGGGCACAGGAATCTTCATTTTTAACGATTCCCCAGGTGATTCTTGTGCCCATCAAAAGGCAAGTCTAGCTCTCCTGGCTAGCAATACTGGCTTAATAATAGGGCAATCTGGGAAGATTGTTAAAAACTAAATTCTGGCTAAAGAGGTTTGGGGTAGAGCCCAGGCATGTGCCTTTTTAAAAAAGCTCCACTTCTAGAAAGAAGTCGAAAGAGATTCCCTCATTTTATGTGATTGGCCAGAGAAAGCAAGCAGCATGTTTCAAAAATGTGGATTGTAATGTATGAGTTTGAAGAATTCCAGAATAACTCAAGTGTTCCACCCACCGGCAAGGCAGGGACTTGTGTTAATCTCACCTTTTGTTTCTTCTTTAGCCTTCTGAGTTGCTAAATCCGCCAACCAGTGCAGGGCAGAGGAGGGTGGGGCTGTGTCAGGGCAAGGGGGCCTGATGGCTTTTAGCTCACTATTGCTATTTGATGTCGAACTGTCTGCTTTCAGAGGCTCATCTGATCTGCTGTCAGTACTGTCGGCTTTGGGAACATGGTCTGTCTCTGGTTGTGCTCCCGGTGCAGTTCCTCCTCCGCTTGAGAAGGTGGTTTCATTTCCAGAAGAGGCACTAGGGTTTATGCTAGGAAGCTATAGCACAGAACGCCAAAATTATTAAAGTGCTGTCCTTGTGTAGAAAAAATACATTGCAAATAGTAAGGACTGCTGACACTAAATAAGTCTGGGAAAGCAATTTGGAATTGTCCCATAAACTGCTATTTCACTCACTCATTAATTTAACATGTATTTATTGAGTCCTACATGTGATAGAATCTATGCTAGGTTCCGTGGAAAGAGCAATGAACAAGACAGGGTTTTTGTTTGGCATGCCTGAGGCTCAATTTCTACAATGACAAATCGGTGGTCAGAACCTGACTGCACAAAGCTGCTCTGAGGATCAAATGAGATAGTATATGCAAAGACCTCAGCACAGTGTCTGACATACATAAATGCTCAATAAAAAGGTCATTATTCTATTGTTAAGTTTTCCAGATGATGTGTTCTAATATATCAATTCTACTGAAAATATATCTTGAGATTTCTCAGAGTTAATCCTTATACCTCTTATTGATCACATGTAGCATTCCTAGATGGAGAAGGAAATGGGAACCCACTCCAGTACTCTTGCCTGGAAAATCCCATTGATGGAGGAGCCTGGTAGGCTGCAGTCCATGGGGTTGCTAAGAGTTGGACATGACTGAGCGACTTCACTTTCACTTTTCACCTTCATGCATCGGAGAAGGAAATGGCAACCCACTCCAGTGTTCTTGCCTGGAGAATCCCAGGGATGGGGGAGCCTGGTGGGCTGCCATCTATGGGGTCGCACAGAGTCGGACACGACTGAAGTGACTTAGCAGCAGCAGCATTCCTGGAAAGTCCTCTGAAGGTAAGCAGTGTGTTTTTTGTTTTTAAATAATGTCTTATTCTTAGTGGTCATCATCAAACTAGAATGACCTCCACCTCTGACAGAAAATGGGAAAATCACTGCCTCTCTATGAAGGCTTAGGATGGTTTCAGGGGGAATGATCCCAGATCAGCAGGCCAATATTCATGTTTCTTTCCTCAGTATCTAACATGACAAGGCAGGGTCCATGCACACAGATAAGACTGTATTCCTAGACCTTTTCTATACTCTTTATCTGCATAAAAAACCTGAGGTATAAATCCTGACAAGATGGAAAGAATCTATCTCTTTGTGCCACTTATCAACTAAGCCTGAATTGGTTTTAAAGACAAATGAAGAGAAACTCACACCAGTTAGGGGGAATTTAAATCCCTCCAGTAACTGTATGGGCTCTCTCTAGACAGGCTTCCCTATCCCCTAGTTGCCCAGGAATCCAAGAGTAGCCTGGGACAACAGAGGTGAAAATGGGACATTTCCTGGAACAAAGAACTTAAGTTTCTCTCAGTTTACCTGTGAGAAACATCACTTTTTCACACCATTTTACCTGTGACATCCCATTAGTGACAGCAGGTCTCAACACAGATTTGTTCTGCCGACTAATACAAGGGCAGTTTGCTTTAATTCCCCACTTGCCCCGGGCAGCATGTACCATGTCTCCAATATTGTAAAGAGCTGGAAAAAAGATAATTATAATAATAATCAATCTTGGAATACTTTACATTATCTCTCTCAAGCCTTACATTTCAATGAGGTAGCAGTTTGTACCCGTGATTTCTGATGATGAAACTGAGACCCAGGGAAGTTAGGTTATTTGCTTAAGTACATAAAGTTGGTAAATGAAAGTACTAAGACTTTAACCCAGGTCTATCTAGCACTAATGTTCTGTACACATTTAACCACTAAGCTACACTCCCTCCCTCCTCTAAGTAAACATTAACAAGGTGTCCTTCAGCAGAAACGCTAAGGGTAGATTCCTTAATATTCAAGCGAATATAAATGTTTTGAATGGTATACTTGAGATTTAGGTACTTTACTATAAGTTATACCAATGTATACTTTACAGAAACATTTAACTAATGCTTAGATCAGCAGGGAGCAGGCATCTGACCACTGCACTCAGGGAGCTCTTCTGCTTGCATACACTGGGGTATAAAGATACAGGGGGTGGCTCCCCAAAGTGAAGGAGACTATAGGCAGGGGATTCACCAGCTTCAGTGTGTGTGTGTTAGTGAAAGTATGGAAGCTGGAAATAGACTTTCTGGAGGAATTTCTAAAGTAAGTTGCCATATGACCATTGATTCCTACTGGTAAGCTGCCTTCTTCACGGTTTCAAGAGAAACCATGATTAGCTTCAGCTGGATTTTTTTTTTTTTTTTTTTTTGGCTGCACCATGGGGTATATGGGATCTTAGTTTCCTGACCACGGATCGAACCCAGGGCCCCTGCATTGGAAGCAT
Source organism: Bos javanicus (assembly GCF_032452875.1). NCBI lineage: Eukaryota > Metazoa > Chordata > Mammalia > Artiodactyla > Bovidae > Bos > Bos javanicus. Next base: position 49,321,745 of record NC_083874.1, on the reverse strand, counting down.
GGAGTCTTAACCACTGGACCATCAGGGAAGTCCCTCAGCTGGATTTTTATAAGCCTAAAAACAAAGGTCTTTCTGGAAGACAGGGAACTAGCTTTTTCTTTCCTTTTTTTCTTTTTGCCATGTTACATAGTTTGGAGGATCTTAGTTCCCCAACTAGGCCTAAACCCGGGCTCTCAGCAGTGAGAGCAAAAAGTCTTAATCACTGGACCACCACAGAATTCCAAGACAGGCTTTTTCTATTCTGGCCCTGCTGACCATAAGAATGTAAAATGACATCTGAAAAGCAACCAACCCCTACACCCAGCAAGGTGAGGCAAAGTATGTGCCCTGGTTGCATACAATCAATCTAACATTTCTGAAGATTCAAAGTCTCAGAGAAATCTTGTGAAGCTTAAAAACAGTCAAGCTGACATAAACCATTTTACCAAATTTTATAGTGTATAAATTATAACTTAAAAATATTTTTCTCCCACCAAATCTAAAAAAGGAATTCCTTTTACCTGTGCCAGGGATTATCTGTGTGGGCATGAGATTCTCTGGCTCATGGGACTGCCCCTTTGCACACTTCAACCAGGAGAAAACCTCTTCATCACCCATCTCTTCTGTCTCTGAAACGGAAATGAACGACTTTCCTATTTATGAGGGTCACAAGATGTATCTCTCTCAGTGAGTGAGAGTTTCAGACTCTAAAGGCCAACTTTCTCATGGGTCAAAGAAGATCACAGCTAATTTTATTTATTTTTGGTTATACAGTCTGTGGGACCTTAGTTCCCCAATCAGGGATCAAAGCCATGTCCCCTACCGTGAAAGCAGAGTCTTAACCACTGGACCACTAGGAAGTCCTTAACTTAAAAATACTGCTTCACTGAGGTATAATTTACATAAAATTAGTTCAACAATTTAAAGTGTACACTTCAAATTCAAATATGTTTGAATTTCGACAAAGATATCTAGTTGTGGAAAACAGTGCAACGTTCAGAATTTAAAACATTCGTATTCCTTCCCAAAGCTGCCTTTAGCCCTTTGCAGTCAATACCCTTTCCTCAACCCCTGGCCACTAATGATCAAATTTCTAACACTAAAGTTTTACTTCTAGAATTTCCTATTATTGGAAACATATGGTATGTCTTCTGTCATTTGTGTTGAGATATTTTCATTTGGCATAATGATTTTGAGATTCATCCATATTGTTCCATGTATAAGTAATTCATTCCTTTTTATGTTTGAGTGATGTTCCATGGTTTGGATGTACCACATTTTGTTTACCCACTCATGAATAGTTGGACTGCTTTCAATTATTGGTGAATAGTTGGATTGTTTCCAATTATTGGCTATTATGAATAAAGTGCTACACATATTCAAGCACAAGCCTTTGTGTGGACATATTTTCATTTCCCTTATACATACTAGTAGAATGCTAGTTGATGTTTAAATTTATAAAGAAATAGATAATACTGTTTTCCAAAGTGATGGTACCAAATTGCATCCCTACCAGCAATGTTTAATAAGTTTTAGTTGCTCCATATCCTTGACAGCACTTTGCACTCTCAGTTTTAAAAATGTTATCCATCCTAGTGGGGACAGTGGTTTCTCATTATGGTTTTAATTTGCATTTTCCTAGTAAGTAATGACAGTTTTTTCCATGTGTTTTTCATTGACCTATCTTCTTTGATGACGTATCTGTTCAAATATTTTTCCCATTTAAAAACCGGGTTGTGGGGACTTCCCTGGTGGCACACTTCCAGTGCAAGGAACTTGGGTTTGATCCCTGGTCCAGGAAGATTCCAGATGTTTTTCCTTGTCTTTTTAACGTTCTGATTTTTTGGCTGTGCTGGGTCTTAGATGCTGCGTGGGCTTTTCCCTAGTCGCAGACAGTGGAGGCTACTCTCTAGTTGCAGCGTGTGGGCTTCTCGTTGCATTGGTTTCTCTTGTTGCAGAGCATGGGCTTTAGGGCACTCGGGCTTCAGTAGCTGTGGCACACAGGCTCAGCAGCTGTGGCTCCCAGGCTCTAGAGCACAGGCTCAATAGCTGTGGCGCACAGGCTTAGTTGCTCCACAGTATGGGGGATTTCCCCTGACCAGAGATTGAACCCACGTCTCCTGCACTGGCTGGCAGATTCTTTCTAATTGAGCCACCAGGAAAGCCCTTACCTGTCATTTTTTGAGATTATGTATCTATCTAGTCAGTTATTTTGGCTGTACTGGGTCTACTGTAGCAGGGGCTAGTCTTCCTTGTGGTATGTAGGCTTCTCACTGCAGTGGGGTTTCTAGTTGCAGAGCACAGGTTCTACACACATGGGCTTCAGCAGCTGTAGCACCTGGGCTCAGTAGTTGAGGCTCACAGGCTCTAGAGTCTGGGTTCAGTAGTTGTGGCATATGGGCTTAGCTGCTCCACAGCATGTAGAATCTTCCCGAACCAGGGATTGAACCCATGTCCCCTGTGTTGGTAGGTGGATTCCTATCTACTGTACCACCAAGGAATTCCTATATTGTTATTACTTTTGCTTTAAACAATTGTTTTTTTAAAATATTAAAAGTAAGAAGAAAGTCTTTTATGTGTACCCACATGTTTACCATGTAGCACATTCTTCATTCCTTTGCATAAATCCAAATTTCCACATTGTATCATTTTCTTCTGCCTGAGTCACTCACTACCTTTAACTTTGCAGAATGGGTCTGCCGGTGATAGAATGATAAATTCTATCACTTTTTCCATTCCTGGAAAACGATTTCACCCTAGAAAGATACTTCCACTAGGTATGAATTCTAGGCTAATAGGTTTATTTTTAGCACTTTAAAATGCTGTACCATTGTCTCTAGAGTATAGTTTTCCGACAAGTTAGCTATCATTCTTATCTTTGTTACATAATGTGCATCTTTTTCCTCTTGTGCTTTTCAGCTTTTCTCCTTACACACTTTTTCAGTAAGTAATTAGGACATGCTTTGGTGTGTTTTTCTTAATGTCTTTTTTATTTGAGGATTATTGTTGGACTTGTAATGTTATAGCTTTTTCATCAAATTTGGAAAAATTTTGGCTTTATTTTTTTCAATATTTTTTCTATCTCTGTTCTCCTGCCCTTTCTCTTTCTGGAACTCCACTTACTTGTTTGGGAGACTACCTACCTACTGTATCTGGTAGTTCAACAGGGCACTCTTCAACTTATAAATTTAAGTCCTCTGTCTGTACTTAGTTTTTTATAGTTTTTATTCTATGTCTTCAAGTTCACTGTTTCTTCTGCAGTATCTAATATGCCATTAATCCTACCTAGTGTAATTTTTTTTGGAGATACTTTTCAGCTCTAGAAGCTTCATCTGGGTCTTTTACATGTCTTCTATGTTACTCATTATGTTTTCCTTTATGTCCAAGCATATTAAAAGTATTTTAACAGCTGTTTTAAGGTCCTTTTACAATAACTCCATCATCACTGTCATTTCTGTACTTGTTCTATCGATTGTTTTCTTCCTCCCAGATTACTGGTTGTATTACACTGGTTGCATTATTCTTTTCTGTACACCAGATCTTTCTTCACCAAATGCAGAGCTTTGTGAGTTTTATGTTTCAGAGTACTGGATTTTGTATAATCCTTTAAAGAATGTTTGGTTTTACTGTAGCGTATAACTAAGCAATTTGCAGATGAATTTGATCCTTCCAAGTCGTGCTCTATACTTCATTATGGCAGCTCCAAAGCAACCTTATTCTGGGACTACGTTAGTCCTACTACAAAGGGTGTGACCCCTTTGGACTCTGTCCAATGTCTCTCCACTCTGGCTGGTGGGAATACAAATTGTGAGTTCTGTATACTATTCAGTTGATTGGCTTGAGGACAGTTTCCTCTGATGCATGTGCAGACCACTACACAATAAAAAAAAATTGAGATGATTTCTCTAGATCTGGTGTTCTTTCCGTAGCACTTCACTACAGTGCCTCACTCTTCTAAGATTTTAATCTCGGTCTGAACTTGTGAGATTGCCAAACTCTATTTTAATTGCCTTTCCCTGTGGTACAGGCTAGAAACTGCCTCCAGGCAGTAAACTGGGGCAATTGTAGGACTCACCTTGTTTCTTCATTTTTCTGAGGGAATACAGACTCAAGCTGCCTGTTGTCCAATATCTGAAACTGTGAAAGTGAAAGTCGCTCAGTTGTGTCTGACTCCACAGTCCATGGAATTCTCCAGGCCAGAATACTGGAGTAGGTAGCTTTTCCCTTCTCCAGGGGATCTTCCCAACCCAGGGATTGAACCCAGGTCTCCCACACTGCAGGCAGATTATTTACCAGCTAAGCCACAAGGGAAGCCCAAGAATACTGGAGTGCGGAGCCTATCCCTTTTTCCAGTGGATCTTCCTGACCCAGGAATTGAACCGGGGTCTCCTGCATTGCACTGCAGGTAGATTCTTTACCAACTGAGCTATCAGGGAAGCCCTCTGAAACCGTGGTTTTGTATATTTTGTCTGATTTTCTTATTTTTTATGATAGGAGGGCAACTTCTGCAGAAGTTTATCTTTCATGGGCAAAAGTGGAAGATCTTAGCTATGTAACATGTAGTACCTACTGAATGTGTTAACCATTGGACATACATTATCTCATTTAATCCTCAAAACAATGCTGTGCGGGACATACTTCTATTATCTTTGTTTTATAGACAAGGAAATGAGTCTGAGGGGTTAAGTAACTAGCTCAAGATTACCCTAGTTGGTATGATAAGATACAGAGGTAGGATTCAGATCCCAGTAGTCTAAGCTCTAAATCACTGTTACAGTGGTTACACTGTATCATAGAAGAGGGAAGAATGATGAAGTCAAGGGGCAAGGAAGATTCTTGGCAGCTAATAAGATAAAGCAAAAAGAAAGTGAAGCAAAGGGTTTGAATAGACATTTTCCCAGGGAACATAAACATAGGGCCAAAAGCCACATGAAGATTCTCAACATTAGTAGTCATCTGGGAAATGCAAATTAAAATCACACTATATACTACTTCACAGTCACTATGATGGCTATAATCAGACAGATAATAACAAGCGTTGACAAGGATGTGGAAAATTTGCAATCCTCATACATTGCGGGTGGAATTATAAAATGGTGCAGCTACTTTGGAATACAGTTTGGCAGTTTCTGAAAGGGTTAAACATAGAACTGCCATATGCCCCATCAATTCTACTATAAGGTATATATTCTCAAAAAAATGAAAACATACATCCACACAAAAACTTGTAACAAATGTTCACTATTCATAACAGCCAAAAGTAGAAACAACCCAAATGTCCATTAACTAAAGACTGGATGAAGAAGATGTAGTATATCCATACAATGGAATATTACCTGGCAATACAAGGAATGAATTATGTGGTATAACATGGATGAAACTTTGAAAGAGTATGCTAAGTTTAAGAGGCCAGTCACAGAAGGCCGTATATTGTATGATTCCATTTATATGACATGTACAGAATAGGCAAGTTGATAGAGACAGTAAGTAGACTCATGGTTACCAAGGTTTAAGGGGGGTAGGAATAGGGAGTGACTGCTACTGAATGCAAGATTCATTTTTGGAGCAATGAAAATGAAATTAGATAGTGGTGACAACTATATAAACTTGGGAATATACTAAAAACATTTGAAGTGTATACTTTAAAAGTTTTAACCTTCTCAGTTAGGCTGGAGTATTGGCAATTTTAAGACCTCACAATGTGACAAAACATAAGCTAAAGAAGGAGCCCAAAGCCATTTTTGCTTCAGTTTCCAAGTCCACACCTCCACTGACATTTTACCTTCAGCCGTATAGGACAACATTTGCTCACCACTGCGCGGTCGGCTTTTCCTGAGCCTGTAACAGTCAAGGCAGACCCCAAATCCGCATTTGCGACAAACCCAGTGGATGTTGAAGAGGGTTGTTTCACATACATCACACATCTCCCGTACACCTCGGACCGCTCGCTTCCATGCCACTTTCTCTGGTGGAAAAAGGAAGAGGAATACTGTTGGCATTGATCATCCTGAGCGAGAGCAAAAGATCCCAGATCCACTGATTCTCATTCAAGCATTTTGTCTAGCAATTAAACTCAAAGATTCATGAAGTTCATATTTCTATAATTGTAAGAGAAACAAAATACATGGAATTTCTAATATTTCTGAACAAGTGTCAGTGAGAATGAATGCCATATGTTGTCACTTAAGATACTATAAAATTTTCAAATTGAGGAAGCTTGAAATAAGAAGATTTTTCTCTTAAAGTATAGGGCATAATTTTATAGTACAATATTCCTTGGTCTAGAAATAGGGTATAGTATCTCACAGACATGGAAATACCATAAATGTATGAATAACATGGCTTTAAGGTATGAAACACAACAACCAGTAGAACTTAATCTAGTCACAAACCATAAAGTACTTACTGACACAAATTAGTTCAAAGCGAAGAAAATATTCAGAGTGAACCAAACCCAAATAGGGATCAAAATGCAAATTATGGCAACTGTGCTACAAAAATGAAAAGACAAATAGGGAAGGAAATTTTAGTCTGTTAAATGCCAAAGACGGAAAGACTGAGGACTGCTAGACACAGGTACTGCTTTAGCTATTCAATTTACTTCATATAGAAGTTTTAGCAGGCTTAATTTATCCATAGAAAATGTTATCTGCCACTCATTCCACACTTCACTTGAAGCAAAAGAAAATGAGTTTCCAATTAGAACTGCCTAGAAGACAAGCAAGAGGGGGCCTTACGGTGTGGCTCCACCATCATCATGGCCTCCTTCTCAGACATCACAAGTTGGCAGAACTGGTCTCCAACATTGGCCAGAATGTATTTTGAGGTTTCTAGGTCTATTCCTTCTGCTAGGGAGGAAGAGGGAATCCACAGGTTCATGGCATCAGGGTCACTTTGCTGGGGACTCAGAAACCCTTCCACTCGGAGTACCCCTTTTCGAGTGAAGATCAACCTGAGATAGGAGGATACACAGTCAAATACATAGTACATAGCAGCAACCATGCAAACCAACACCCACTTAAAAATCCTACGACCTAAAAGAAATTGAGACTTAATAGGAATCAGGCGGAGTTAAGAACTTGTACCATATTCGACCAACACAGTATGCACTAATAGAAAGGCTTATTGTTAACACTTATTAGATCCAGGTTCTTTGAAGAGCTGAATACCACTTTCTCTAACCAGTTATTCCATACCAGCAACCACACCAGTAAATGTGACCAGAGAAAAATACAGATCTGTGCTCAATGTCACACTTGAAATGCCTGTTGACTTACATCAGGTGAGCCTTTAATGCTTGTTTAATATCTTCTTTCTTTTCAAAACTCCAGTATTATTCTCCCCACGAGGACCTTGCTAATTATTTCACTCAAAAATTCCTGCAAGGAGCCAGAAGAGAGAATTCCCACAAGCTCCCACCATACTATCACACATTGCTATACCTGCCCCCATGTACTCCATCTCGTCTTCTGCTACTATGGATGAACTAGCTCCCAGTGAAGACCAATCTCTCCACCTTTGCTCTACACCTCATCCTCTTGCATAGGCATCCCTTCACTAATTCTCTGTTCTACATCTATTTTCCTCTCTTTTTGTCATTGTTCAGTTGCTTAGGCGTGTCCCACTCTTTGTGACCTGATGGACTGCAGCACGCCAGGCTTCCCTGTCCTTCACTGTCTTCCTGGAGTTTGCTCAAAGTTATGTGCATTGAATCGGGGATTTTCCTCTCTACTGAATCACTCTTGTCAGTATTTGAATATGCTATCTCAGTCCCCTTGATCCCACATCCTCCTTCATTTATCTGTTCGTAAGAGCAAAGTTTCTTAAGAGATTTGTCTATACTGATAGTTACCAGTTCCTTTCTCTTTTATTTTCTCTTAAACCACAACATTCAGAAGTTCTCTTATCAATCTACCAAAACTTTATTTTGGCTGTGCTGTGTGGCATATGACATCTTGACTTCCTGACCAGGGATGGAACCCACATGCCCTGCAGTGGAAGCATGAGTCTTCCACTGGACTGTAAGGGAAGTCCCAAAACTGTTTTTGACAAGGTCATTCCCTCCTGTTAAATCCAAAGGTCATTTTTTGTCCTTAACTGACCACACCCAATCACCAGCATTTGCCAGAGTTCATTATTCCTTCCTAGAAACACATTCTTCAGTTGTCTTCCAGAACACCTCACTGGCTGTTTCTTCTCAGTCTCCTTTACTAGTTCTTCCTCATCCTGATTTCCCTGGTAGCTCAGACGGTAAAGATTCTGCCTGCAATGCAGGAGACCTGGGTTTGATCCCTGGGTTGGGAAGATCCCCTGGAGAAGGAAATGGCAACCCACTCCAGTATTCTTGCCTGGAGAATTCCATGGACAGAGGAGCCTGGTAGGCTACAGTCCATGGGATCACAAAGAGTTGGACACGACTGAGTGACTTCACTTCACTTCCTCATCCTGAAACAGGAGGGAAGAGAGAGGGCACAGACTTTAAAAGAATGACATAGCCCAAGGACACGACATAAACTGATTAGAACAAACAAGTCCAAGATGTCAGAGTGACTTCCACTAGACCTTTGAGCCCCACTCCAGTACTCTTGCCTGGAAAATCCCATGGATGGAGGAGCCTGGAAGGCTGCAGTCCATGGGGTTGCTGAGGGTCGGACACGACTGAGCAACTTCACTTTCACTTTTCACTTTCATGCATTGGAGAAGGAAATGGCAACCCACTCCAGTGTTCTTCCCTGGAGAATCCCAGGGACAGGGAAGCCTGGTGGGCTGCCGTCTATGGGGTCGCACAGAGTCGGACACAACTGAAGCGACTTAGCATAGCATAACATAGCATACACTCATCATAATACATCAGCAAAGTAAATTGCCACACCCACTTGTGCCATCACAGTTCTGAGGCCAACCATCAAAGACCAAAAAGAGGGCAGTGGCCCAACTCCTGGAAATCCTTGCCCTTTCCCAGGATGACAGAGGATGAGACGGTTGGATGGCATCATAGACTCAATGGACATGAATTTGAGCAAGCTCTGGGAGTTGGTGATGGACAGGAAAGCCTGGCATGCTGTAGTCCATGGGGTCACGACTGAGTGACTGAACTGAACTGAATTTCCCAAAATAGTTGGAATAATCCCATTCATTGTTGTTGGTCAGTTGCTAAGTCATGCCCAACTCTTTAGGGCCCCATGGCGTCACCACATGTGGGATCTTAGTTCCCCAACCAGGGATTGAACCTGTGCCCCCTGCAGGGGAAGTGCAGAGTCCTAAACACTGGACTGCCAAGGAAGTCTCCCATCAAGTCATCCTATTTATATTGTAGCCTCTCTAGCCTCTCCACATATCAATCCTCTTTCCCTTATCTTCCTCATAGTTAAACTTGTTTTTCTTATTTATTATCTGCATCCCTTACAAGCCTCTGGAGGGCTGGAATTCGATGGTTTTGTGTACTGTTTAATCTGCAATGCCCACAACAATGGCTGGCACATATTAAATTTTCAATACACGTTTGCTGAGTAAGCGAATCCATGCCACATGGATAAACCACTTGGATTTCTTTATTTAAAAAACTAAGGACTCTTGAATGATTTATTAGAAGAAATTCCTCTTCTAAGTTTATCAAGCAGAAGCAAAGTGAGTAAATAGCTGTTGTTTGGTAAAAGCAAGGGACATTTCAAGGATTTTCAACAGTTATCCCTATTTTAAAGAAGGTTCACATTATCTCCTAATCTTACTTCCCCTTCTTTCTTAGGGGACTTAAATTACTCTAGCACTAAAGAGGAGTAACTGGTTAAGCAAATCTATAATACAAAATGGCATCCTTCTGCTCACATCACTGGTTTCAAATGGAATTCAAGTTAGGAATAAGAACACAGTTCAGGGGGCAGCAGGTGAGACTGTTAAATTTAAATTCTCTTAAGGACGAAGTCATGTATCATTTCACAACCTAAATAACTAATGGGATGGCAGAACCTTAGCACAGACTCTGAGAGCAAGGGAGTTTAGGAAAACAAGAAAAAGATGCTGAAATATGTTTACCAATTCAGAGAAAGAGTGGAAGTTATGAATCACTAAGGAAACTGGGAAGGAGATGAAGAGAGGAGTTTGGGTACCTCCGGAAGTGAAAGAAGCGGCAGGCCACAGTGGAATCATCTTGCTCCTGCTCCTTAAACTTCCGATACCGCTCCAGGCGGCACTCACGACACTTGTGCAGGTGAGGGGCTACATTGATGCAAGACCCATCCTGCAGGAAGGGCTCTCCGGACTGCTTCAGCTTCTTTACTTTGCTCACATCTTTCAGCACTGACTGGCCCACTGTGAGAAGGCAGAGCGAGAAATGGTTGGTCATGAAAGGTTTAAAAGAGATGCAAAAACATAATCCTCCTGAGGACAGACATTGTCCTGACCTGAGTCACTTCTCCTTGCACTGGATGGGCATGAGCCCATCAGGTCCATCCTTGGCAGAAAAGGAGCAGAGGGAACAAAGAGGCTTCAACTGGGAAATAAAAACCATGGAGAATTTGTGGGAAGTACCCCATGACAATGAAACAACTCTGAGTATGGGTGAGGAAAACTCAAGAAGGCAGAAGGTAGCTTCTTGCCACCAGCCCCTCAGGATATGACTGTTCTACTAATCAAGAACTCTTGGTGCTTCTATGGGAAACCAAATCCTAATGAGAATGGTGACTTGCCATTTTCTTAGACACTTGTCTTTACACAATTTCAGACCATAACCTCACTCCACAGGAGTTAACGGCTTTTGAAAGACGTTTAAAATCATAAATATGTGACAGAGAGGAGCAAACTGAGGAGCGGTTCTCTTGCTTCATCAACTCTACTAAAGGCTGCTATGTGAGAATAAAGATAGTACTGAGTAACTCCCCTAAGTTCATTAAAGGGGAAGGACCAAAGGCAGGAGAAATACACTAAGGGAGGAAAGAGTTCCTGACCAAAATTAACAGACTATCAAGACTTTGTGGGATTATCATTAACAGGACAGATCTCTCTCTTACAGTGCTGGTTTAGATCAACCCTGCCTTGAACCAGATGAGTTGATGAGGGATCCCTACTGCACCCTTTGGACTATGTAATTCTATGAGATTATAGGACTTTCCATCAAAAAGAGGGCCTCTGCTGCCCAAGAGCACAGCAAGCATTTGAGGCAAGTGCCAGAGCCAGGCCCATGGATAATCTCAGCAGGATCACCTTTCAAGGGAGCAGTCCGAGGCCGGCCCTTGGGGGCCTGCTTCCCTTTGCCTTTTCCCAGCAACAGCTCAGCACTGCGTTCCCCATTGGGGCCCAGCTTCCCCATCAGGTGTTCCGGAATCCCCTTTAGACCGGTCTTGGCTTGGAGCTGCTCCTCAGAGTCGCTTAAATCTGACAGGTCACTATTGGTACTGGAGTCTGAGTCCTGTCTGCAAGCCAAGCTTCGCTCATCCAGTGAGAACCTTTTCACAGCTTCAAAAGGAGCTTTGTTCTCCTGTGAAAAATCTGCTGGGGAGGACAGAAAGCTGCCTGAGTGCCTGCCAAAGACGTTACTAAAGGTTTTAAGGAGAGGATTGTCCTGCTGCCCAGGCCCCACAGTTGGCCTCTCCTCTGTGGGGCTGGAGGAGAGAGTAGGCATCTCAATGGGCTGGGTGAGGCCGCTGGTGGGTGAACTGGAGCGGCCATTCCCCATGGCAGAGAGGCTTGGCCCCCCAGTGGTAAGAGCTGAGCCCAGAACACCAGACACCAGTTTGGAGGAGTCAGTTGTGATGAAGAGGGTTTTCTTCTTTGCTAAAGATGCTGAATCTGTAGAGGAGTGAGACTCGGGCCAGCTGGGTGCTGCCTTGGAGGTGACAGTGGTAGCAGAGGAAGAGCTACCTGATGCCTGAGATGCAAAGCTGCTGAAAGGACTATGTTCAACTTTCTCCACAAATGCCAAGAAAGGGTTAGAAGGCTCTTCTCGGGACAGTTTAGGGGGCTGTAAAAATAGATTTTCATGACTGTCTGGGGTGCGGGCATTTAGGAGGCTCCGTGGGAAGGCTGGCGTGAGGGTGGGCATGGACTCTGCAGGCACTTTCCGATCCACAGAGCTGCCAGCCTTAGAGCCTGATTTAGTGTCTGCTCCAAGAGTGGATCTTCCTTTACAGAGGCTCTCAAGGCTTTGTTTAAATGAGTCTCGACTGGAGGAATCATCAGCCAAATTCTCTGAAACGGTAGTGAAGTAGTTACTGGTGGGTAAAGTTTGGGACATGCATTGAAAAAACAAGTTTTTGGAGAGATCAGAGTCTTTCTGAGACTCTGGTGCTGGGCTACAGCCAAAAGAGAAGCCCAAAGGTTTGTTCTCTGTGGCAAGAACCCCATTGGACTGGCTCCTTCCACTTCCAAAAGTCAAAGCTTGTGATGAACCCGGGAGTGATGCTCCAAATCCAGAAGAGGCCAGGACAGAATTCCTTGAATTCTGAAAAGAAGATAGCCAGAGTTAGTGATGCTGGCTTCCTTGACAATCTTTTGATACCTTCTTGGACCTAGGCTAACATTTCTTATGGGTCAATCAATTTTTCTCCTCTACAATTCCAGGAAAACTGCTCTTATAACTGTTACTTTGCCAGGAAAGAAAACTGCCACAGACAACACAGAGGGGTCTTTAGCAAGGTGAGACAGAGATGGCAGGATGAAATGATACCCTTGGTTGTTAGCCAACTGACTGTCAAAGCACCAGGAGGCTGTGTAGGCTTCTAAGTTATCTATTTAGAAATGAAGACTCTGTCAGGGAACTGAAGAAAAGGGTTCCTGAATGTAAATGAGCTTTTAGTCTGAAATAGAGTGAAATATTACTAGTGACCCTGTAATATTAATTTACCTCAAAGACCTTAGGGGCTATGGTTAAAGTTTTGGTTGAGTTAAGTCATTGCAAATTGCCCACTCTTACAAAAGTGACTTCAGCCCTATGAAAAGCTCATTGTACATTAAAGAAAAGTATCTTTGTCTGAAAATCGCTAAGATGGACCCAAATCAATGTATAAGCTGAATTATCTGTTTCTCTTAAAGTTAGATATAAAGGTGCTAAATTAAAGAGGCATACCAGTTACTGAACACTTCTGTTATCATGATTTAACAAGTCTCCAAAGTGGAAAACTGTAGATACTGATAACACCCACCAACAAAAGTACTCAGCATAACAAACTGGAGAATGAAAAAAAAATTCTTTTTTTATACCTTAAAAATGCTAACTTCTGCAATTGGATAAAGAAGGATGTGTACATAAAGAGGGGTTAGAATCACTTTCATATACTATATCACATACTCATATATGTGGATAATACAGAGAAATATCCATAGGTAGGTATAAGTACTTACATAATACTTATATTCACTTTAAAGTATTAGAAATAAAAATTATTTCATGACTGCTTAATAGATATGGAGTTTCTCTTGGGGAAGAAGAAAATTTCTTTATGTGAGTAGTGATGGTTGCATAACATTGTGAATATATAAATGCCATGATACTGTACACCACAAATTGTATAAATGGTAAATTTTATGTGTTAACTTAATTTTTAGAAATGTAACGTATATCAGATAAATGAAAGGGTGTTGTTAAAAAAAAGCGGGGTGGAGGATCTCTTTAACTATGGATCTCTTTAACAGTGGATCTCTTTAACTATGTAAGAGGAGTCTACATTAGGACTTTCTTTGAGGGTGGCCAAGAGGCATGAGAGCCAGGCAGGCCTTCTATGGCTTGCCTCCAGGTGACATCTGCTACAGAGACCAGTTCAGGGCATTTCAATAACTTAGTTCATTCTCCTTTTTTCTTTTCCTTCCCATTAACCAAAAACCACTGACTTAAAATTCCTCCAAATAAAAAGAAGAGAATAGACAGACACAGCACTGATGCTATGCTGTTGTTTCACTGGCTGGATCTGGCCAGGTCCCTCGACACCTGCGTGACTGCAAAGAATGAGCATAAGGATCTCAGGTTTCGCTACTAAAGTTACCCTCTAAAAATAAACACACACATGGACTTCCCTGGTGGCTGAGTGGTAGAGAATCCTCCTGCCAGTGCAGGAGACATGGCTTCCATCTCTAATCCAGGAGGATCCCACATGGCCGTGGAGCAACTAAGCCTGTGCATCACAACAACTGAGCCTGTGCTCTAGACCCCAGAAGCAGAAACTGCTGAGCCCATGTGCCTCAACTACTGAAGTCTGAGCACCTAGAACCCATACTCTGCAACCAGAGAAGTCACCACAGTAAGAAGCCCTTGCACTGCAACTAGAGGAAAAGACAAGGCAGCAACGAAGACCCGCACAGCCAAAAATATTAAATAATAAATAAAATTATATAAAAAATACACACATGAATGAAAAATAATTGGATGCTCTTTCATTTTCCTACAACTGATTAAATTTCAAATCCTTTTCTTATAAGAAAGTGATGACAAACTGATTTCAACACAATTTTCAGAGCAGGAAGTTTCCTGGGGGGGTGTGTCCCTGGTTCATGATGGAAATATCCATTTCTGTACTTTTAAATCATATCCCAAGAGAATACCTAGGCTAACCCACTAGTAAAGTTACTGATACAATCACAGAAATTTCTCAAACCTGTTTGGAAAATGCCCTCTGAATCCGCACTTCATCTATTCAGCTTTGCTACTCCAAGAACAACAGTATTCAGTGGATCTCTTCATGAAGCATGTAATACTTGCTCTGTTTTGTAATCCCCATTTACATCTATTCTGCCTTTGACATGGATTTAATTTTAATCAATTTGGGCAATATGATGACTTAAACAGAGGAGAAATCCACATAAGATCCCCACCTAGTTCTCTTGGGAATGCTGGTAAACTAACAGAGAACAAATCATGAAGAGTGTAAACTTTGCATTTACAGGCCTTCTCTTCTTCTGCCTTGGCACTTCACTTCCCTCCCCATCCCTGCACACTAGAGATTAACAAACTGGATCTTCTATGAAGGGGAAGAAATCAGATGAAATGTACATGCCATGTTTTATATGACACTGTTATAAAACAATTCCATTTTAGGATGTGAGCTCCTTCAAATAGGATTTCAATTCTCTGTTTATAATATACAGTACTTAGCACACAGTAGTTTCTTATACATAATTTATAAAAGTCACTTAGTATTTTATTTGTATTTCATATTCCAGTTTGAATTAATAGCCAATTTGAAAAGAAAATATGACCAGCATCATTAATCATACTTTGGTGACCAAAATAAGAGCCAAGACTATAAGAACTGATTTTGATACTGTTTCAGATTTGACTGGGGAGCCAACTTGATGTTAACTTTATTTAACAAAAGTTGCATTTCAGCAACAATATATGCATATCAGATAAAGAACCTAGCAAGCTGGATACTACCACAATTAATTCCATCAAAATTTCCAGGTAAGGCTTAAAAGATTAAGAGGGGGGAAAAAAAAAACCTTCTATGGTCATATCAAAGTGGCCCAGCCTCAAAGGAAAATATAGAAAATGATGAACTGAAAATGGGTTGGTAATAGTAGCTTTTACATAGCCCTAATTATAGTGTTCACTGTTTCCAACACTATAATTCATTAACCTTGCTTCACAAAGGCCTGGTGGAGGCTAAACCACTACACGAACTAAATAGATAGCCGAGTTTAAAAGATTCCCCATTAGATCTATTTTAACGACACATTAAATTGGATTGTGTAATCAAGTTTTGATTAGCCCAACTGTTAGGTGACTTTTAAGAGCTGAGAAAGTTTTAAGAATATACACATTTGTCCAACAAGCAGTAAAGGACTATCCACAGAATACAATTTAAACACATCTCAGAAATACTCCTTCCCTATGGCATCTGAGATGCTTTTTAATGTGTTAAGAACAAAGTAGGGTGAAAGTGTGAACCCACATCTTGCAAATCTGCCCCTGAAACAACTCACCTCTCCTGGGGCCTGCGACCAGCTGCCTTTCTGTTTTTCCGGCCCAGTCCCTGTTGCAAGGCCAGTGTCTGAGATCCTCACCGTGGTTGGGGTGGAGCTGGCGGTAGTGACCACAGCTGCTGAAGCCACCATACACTGGCCAACTTGTTCCAGTGTTTTTCCTGCCTCTTTATTTTCGGCTCCACCCACCTCTGGGGCCAAAGGTGTCTGACCTGTGGCTGCAGAATACGGAGTGAAAGGTAGAGGTGTGTCCCCACCCACAGGCTCATCCTGCACCACCAGAGTCCTGCCGTTTTCTTTGGTGTAAGTGGCAAAGCGAATGCTGCGGTTAATCTGGGGGACAAATGTAGTCGGTGGCTGCTTGGTTCTCTGATCCAGCCCTGGCTCTCCACTGGCATTCCCTCCTTTCCAGGGCCCTCGGCTTGCCTCGCCTCCATCGCTCCCATTACTGTCTACTTCACCCCTGTCTCCTTTCAATTTCTTTGATGCAGGGTCACACCCAGAGTCCGAAGCACTTTTCCTCCTCCGGCCATCTTTCCCCTCTATGCTCTCTCTCTTCTTCTTTCCTTTGGAAGATTTTACTGCTTTTAACGTACCCCCCTACAAAACAAAATTCAAAAAAGATTTATTACAAGGGACTTTCCATCCTGTGAAAACCATAAACCATTAGCTCTTTCCCATCTCTAGAAGCAGACAATCAAAGCTGGGACAGATTGCCAAATTCCAATGCCAGCTCTAAGACATACCCTTTGTTAAAAAGCTCCTATCTTCCTGTGATTCAATTTACACACACATATTCAAGATAACAGTTACTAGAGGTTAACTCACTTCACAAAACCTCCCTTAAATGAAACGTACTCCTTTCTTAAATGGACTTTTTTCAGGATTTTAGAAATTTGTGGAATATCTTTTATAAAATGGACTGATAAAGCTAGTCTGGGAACTTATTTGCCCCTTGGTGAAAAAAAAAAAAAATCTGCTTTATTTTATATTTATCTCCTTGTTTGATAGAAACTGGCAAGTATTGAAATATAAAATCTCCTCTATCCAGAAGTCACTAAAAACTGGTGACAACTTAACAATAGGAAAAGGAACATTTATGAGTCTGTGACCAGAGGAAAAGTGAGTCCAACAGAGACAGGTTTGAGTTGCTCTTATGGACACTATAAAGAACACAAATAATTTCCAGATCTTATTTCAAAGCATTAGATACAAACAGGGGGGAAAACTAAAAAGTCAGGGTACCATAACCAAAAACTCAAATCTCTTAGCTCTTTTAGTAATTCCATCCTATCTCAGGAAATCTTATTTAGCCTTATTTGAAAGGTCAGTAACCTTAAAAGACACAGAATTAAAAGGGGGAAATTCCTATCCCTGAGTGAAAACTCTTTCCCTGAGAAGGACAAGAGGACAGGGGATTGGGACACAGTTAACACTCTCTTAGGCAACTTATACCTGGAACATTCTTAGACTGATATCCTATTATTTCTTTTTAGCTGCATTTAGCTAACTTTCAGATAGTTTCATTTAGATAATGTGCTGGGGTGGCAATAAGCTAGTGACATAGTTATTTGGCTGTTATTATTTACCAGCTTGATTAATCGACTCTCACTGCCCTTGAATACATATAGATTCTTGGTGCAGATGTGTATCTTTGTGTAATCAATCATTATTATAGCTCTTATAACTGAATTTTTTTCAAATTTTTCATTTCTTCTTGCCAGTTTTCTCTTCTTTTTTTTCTGCCTTCCTTTTTTTCCCCTTAATTTCCTTCTGAAAACCTTAACCAAAGCTCAAGATTTACTTGTTTCTCCCATACTTTTGGTAATATTAATCTAAGTTTCTAAATCTTTCATTTAAGAACTGTTTTTGTTTGTTAAGAATTATTTTCATTTGATCATTTAAAAATCTTTTTACCCCTTCTTCAACCTCTATCATCACTCAGTTTTCAGTGCTGTGAAGTATTTAAGTACGATCACTGAAATCTCTCCTTTCTTGCTCACTCTTTCCAAGGAAACGAGGTGACCATGGATCTCTAAGAAGCGTTACTGTAAAACTTGGCAGATCTGACAATAATTGTATTTTGCTAGCTAAGACGAGAGTCACACCATGGCAAAGCTGAAAAAAGAAGAATCAACGTCTGTTGCTGAAAGCCAAAGATCTCACCTTTAACTCATTTAGCCAACTTACAGAGCCTGGCTCACAGCAATTTCCCTGAGCAACAACATATAAGTATGTCCTACTTATGGTGAGCTACTCACATGTGAGTAGATTAGGACACTGAGAACAGTACTCTCTAGCTATACCTGGCACAATCTAAATGTACCTAGCATATAATAGGTGCTTAAAGAACAAATGAAATGAGGAAGGAAATAAAAAAGGGACCCAACACAGCATCAAAGTAACAAGTGTTTTTCAGCCACGTAAACACAGTCAAGAGACTTATCCTATTTGTAATAATATAATATGTAGTAAAGAACTATTAAATTTTACCCTGACTCTTCTTTTCCTACCCTAATCTTGTTTTATCAAGCCAAAATGACTAGATAAAGAAGAGGAAGAATTGTATACCCAGCATGAGCAGCCAAGAGAGCAATACAAACACAGGTGCTAAGAAAACTATGAAGAATATATGGACAGATGGCCGTCCAAGTCAATGTCCTACTGAAGGAAATTCATACAGGATTCCTTAATTGGTTCAGGCACTGGTTTATAATGTGTCTTTTGATGGGTTATGATAATTCTGAATGAACCAAGAGTTGGTCTGATTCACAGAAACTATGGAGTAATCCACTGTGTGCTGAGCACTGAACTAGGCACTACTTTAGTTTGAACTCTTCTTGGGATACGAAATTTCAGATTTCCTTGGAGCTCACTACCACCTAATGGAAAGAAAAAGAGGATGTAGTTTCTTCTCCATTTCTTATTACTGGGTAGGTCATGAATATTACTACTACTTATTACAGCTTTGTCTATTGTTATCTTTTAAATATACCTGTCCTAAAAAAATGTAAGAAAAAAGTAGGCCATTTTAAAACAGTTAGGCAACATAGCCATGATGAAAAGGGTTTGCTCAGACTAGGTCTCTTTCTTGAGATTACCCTCCCTCAACTAGACAAGACTGTGGTGAGAGCAAGAAATGTACAGTGGTCAGAGCTTGAAACCCAAAGCTATTAACATGGATAACACAAACATAATGAAGTCTATGTAACAAGATAATGCAAGCTCATGAGTCTGCTTAGAGACTCACTCCATTACTGTACCTCGCTCTGAGGCGCCGAATTATCCACGAGCATCACATGGATCAGTCTGGGATCTACGGACTTGATCTCACCACTCTATAGAAGGAGGGGGATAGAAATAAGAAAAAAGGAGGAGAAAGATTCAATGCCTGCCCACCAAAGACACAATTATGTATTTTTTCTTATGTAATCTATGCAATTATCTCTATTTGTTTCTACTTCCCTGCTAGAATAAAAGCTCCATGAATAGGGATCTCTATTATTTAATTCACTGCCGGAATAACAACATTTGAAACAAGGTCTAGCATATGGTAAGCACTCAAATATTTGTTAAATGAATGAATGAAAAAATTGAGTTCAATGCCCAAGTGTCTCTTTTAGGGTTACTAATTTCAAATTCTGCATCTCTAAAACCTTCCTATTCTGTAATTAAAAAAACAAAACAAAAAAAAAATGAACTTCCCTGGTGGCTCAGTGGTGAAGAATCCACCTGCCAATGCAGGAGACATGTGTTTGATCCCTGGTCCAGGAAGATCCTATATGCTGTGGTAACTAAGTCTGTGAGCTACAATTGCTGAGCCTGTGCTCTAGAGCCCAGGACACACAACTACTGAGCCCACGTGCTTAAATTATTGAAGCCCTGCCAGTGTCAGAGCCAGAGCTCTGCAACAAGAGAAGCCACCACAATGAGAAGCCTGCATACTGCAATTAGAGAGTAGCCCACAGACCCTGCAGCAACGAAGACCCAGAAGAGCCGAACTAAATATAAATAAAGAATAAAATTTAAAAGAAAAAAGAAACCTTCAGAAAAAAACTAAAGGTTTCGGCAGGGGCCAATTTGACAGATACTGTCAGATTTAATGTATACATCCTTTGACCTGGCAATTACACACTTGGGAATTTATTTCAGTAAATAAATAATGTGAAAAATGTATAATGATATATGCTCAAGGATATTCACTGAAGCATTATTTGTATTAGTAAAATACTGGAAATGATTTTTAAATGTCCATCAATTTTAAATTAAATTAGTTATACTACATCAATTCAGTGGATAGTATGCATCTGATTTTAAAGGATGAAGTATATTTCTATATATATTTATAGAGAATGATGCTAATTTAAAATTAAGTTAAAAACATAAAGAACTATGTGTATCATATGATCCCATTTGTTAGTATAGTATGATTTATGCAGTTCTTACCTAAATAGACAGTATAAAAATATCATAAACACACACAGAGAGAAGGTATTTGGAAGCACATGGAATATATACCAAACTGTTAATGGTGGTTACCACTGTCAGGAGTAATATTTGCCTATGAGAAGGGATGGGTTTCACTAACTATTTTATATATATGTGTATCACTTGAAATTTGTAAATGAAGATTGAATAATTTAATAAATAATGAAATGACTAAAATCATTATGCTTATATTACATGTGACTGCAGAGGGCAATTCTGAAACCAATTCAAAGGTGTTATAAATACATATGTGTTTGCCTCAAAATACTCTTGTTTTTGATAGATAATTCTCCAGGTAGTTATAGATGCTATGTTTTTTCTACTTATTTCCTTAGAAAACAATTCATTTTATCAGCATGTAGGGGAAAGTGGCATAAGTATTACAGAAGCAAATGCTAATTGATTAGATTTTTAAATAATAAACATTATGAATATGACAAAATAAGATATTAGTACTTCACATCTGTATACTGTTCTATAGATTTCAAAGCACTTTTGAATACA
Source organism: Bos javanicus (assembly GCF_032452875.1). NCBI lineage: Eukaryota > Metazoa > Chordata > Mammalia > Artiodactyla > Bovidae > Bos > Bos javanicus. The sequence goes on along the minus strand of NC_083874.1, from coordinate 49,300,865 downwards.
TCATCTCAGTTCCCAAAACACACACTGTGAGGCCAAGGGTGGTTACCCAATTACCTCTAATTTACAGATGAGAACACTGAGGTTGAAAAAGTAGAACAGCCTTTCTCAAGGTGATAGAATCAAAAGTGATAAAGCCAGAGATGGAACCCAGCTCTTCTCACATGTAATGAAGTGCTCCCTTTCTCCATACCACCCTTGGTAAGGGGATGGATGGACCTCAGACAAAATAACACAAAGCCTCACCTCAGTTACAGACACTTCCATAAGACGGGTGATGGAATCTTGATGGCTTACAACACCACAGAGCCAACTTTCTTCTCCCTCTGGCTGGTACACTTTGACCCTGTGACCTTGAACACTGTAGGGACCTAAAGAAGAGATCAGTACTGAATATTTTTGGCTAAGCTGTATTTCATGATTGTTCCTTAAAAAACAGAAACAGAAAACTTATTGGCACTTTTAATCGTCTTGTATGGAGTTGAATAAATGAGCAATTTCAGATTTACTATACACAGCAATTTAAAAATAAAACATAGTTTTTCCCAGTGACTTTGGTAAATTTTATTTGGAGATTTCTTAGAATATCCTAGGATCTGATACCTTATCTCAAATTTTCAATTCTAGAAGTAATACAGGAAAGAGAAAGGCAACTTACAAGTCAAAAACTATAGATAATATGAAAATCTACTCAGATCTATCTGACATATACATAAAAAAAGTAGGCCAGTAAGTTGAATGTACCATTTTGTTATGTTAGCATAGGAATGATACATAACCATTTGCCCTTTGCTATCTTACTTTCAATACAATAGGTGGAGAATTCAATTTTTGAGGTTTCCAGCCTCTGCTCTAATAAGAATCTGAACAAATATAGCACCTGTCTTTCTAAGAACATAGAGTTTCAAAGATATTACTTTATCAGCAGGTAATGTTACCCTACAATTTCAGCTGGCCCTCCAAGAACAAGTTTCTCTCTCCTACATATCTTATACATTTGAGACCATATAGTTAAATCACTGTTTATTTTAATTATCTTTCAGAGCTATAATTAAGCTTAATTTTTCTATACACATTCATATATATCTCTATGTCTTATCCTGTTCCTTGATTTCCTTCTCACTGCTATCTATTTTTCCTCACTTTCTTTCCTCTCTCATACCTTTCCTTGATTATTAAACATCATTTCACACTGATACTTCCCTTCTCCAAAGAGGCCAGTTTTCCTACTTTTACCTATTTAGATTTAGTTTGACAGAAGAGAACCAAGAGCCCTATTTCACTGAAAATCATTGTTATCATGAGGTCAGGAAGGACAAAGAACAGATGTACAACATGAAGGGAAGGATAAATGAAGCCAGAGTCTACCCTTTGTATAGAATCTTGGGCAAAATCTGTATGTAAAATGAAAAAGTTAATAAATCTCTTTTGTTTTCATTTTTAAAAGTTAACATGCTCTTAATGTGAATGAGTCTGTGCACACCTTCCTTTATGAACATACTTTACACTCTAAGTTTTTATTTGTTGGTGTTAACAGTCTTTGGTCCACTGAACCTTACAAGCCAGTATGCTCAACAAGGGCGGAGATTTTCTAGCTTGTGGTTATATCCCCAGTACCTTAACACTGTGTCGACTGCAAGGTTAGTCCTTAATAAATATTTAAGAAATAAAGAAGTTTTTAAAAAGACAACATTGCATATTATGAAAGATAATACAAAAAGGAAACTGGTTTGAGGGAGATCCTATTTTTCCAATCCATTCTAGAGATCCAGCTAACTGGAGTTACTTGTGACACTACCCACAAAAAGATAAACACAGATGTTTTAAGAGTTGCACGGTTTTCCCCATTCTATCACTTTCAACATTGGCTATACACCCGATTCAGAATTTAATGACAGAAGACTATCTATTCTTACCTCGGCTGAATATCTCTTGTAGCTTTTGGTCACTGATCAAAGCATTAACTGTGTCTCTCAGAGCAGCATGTTCCAAAAGAATCTGGTTTTGGCTATCTGTTCCCATCTAGTAAATATAAAAAAATAAAAAACTGAATACTGAAATAAATAGCAATAGTATCTAGCCAGAAGAGAAAAATTATACCCCTGAGTTCTACATCAGCATATATCAAAATGTTCCAAAGAACCCTAGTCTGACTACAAGATGCTCTACAAAAGTTAAAGATGCTACGATCATTTAGGTTTAGGAAATATTATACCTCCCTTGAACAAGGTGAGAAGGGGGCAGGACATCAACTGCTTCCCCAACCCATCCAGCCAAAAATCTGTGTATGTTTGACTCACCCAAAACTTAACTCGTAATAGCTTACTGTTGATTGGAAGCCTTACTGATACATAAATAGTTGATTGACATATATTGTGTATATCATACATATTTTTCTGTATTCTTATAATAAAGTAAGAGAAAAGAAAATATTAAAATCTTGAGGAAGAGAAAATACATTTACAGTACTATGCTGTATTTATTGATACCCTATGTTCATGATGTCTGTTTACAAGATGAATCATCTGTCAATGCACTACATCAAGACTGCCTTATTCAGGGCTTCCCTGGTAGCTCAGTGGTAAAGAATCTATCTGCCAATGCAGGAGACATGGGTTCGGCCCTTGATCTGGAAATATCCTACATGTCACCACAACAATTGAGCCTGTGCTCTAGAGCCTGTGGTCTGCAACTACCGAAGCCTGTGTGCCCGAGAGCCCGTGCTCCGCAACAAGAGAAGCCACCACAGTGAGAAGCCCACACACCGCAACTAGAGAGTAGCCCCCACTTGCTGCAATTAAAGAAAAGCCTATACAGCAACAGAGACCCAGCATAGCCGGAAAAAAAAAGACTGCTTTATAGAAAACAAAACACTACAGATGTTAAAAGTATTACTAACACTAGACATCTAAATGAAAAGACACAGTGAAAAAAGTTTGTATTAATTTATAGGTACTATATTTATTGATGAAAATCCATACACTAAGTGGGCCAATGTAGTTAAAGCCCGGGTTGTTCAAGGGACAACAGCATACTATATCTTTCTACATACAATAGTACATTTAAAGGCTCTGAGAAGACAAGCAGGGAAAAAAACATGTTTAGGTAAATGTTCTTCATACTTATTTGACTATAAAACATTTTATTCCCTGTAAATCTTGTTATTTTGATACTTATCCACAATTCACTGAGTGCCTATTCATACAAGCACTAGGATTACAAAGATGAATAAAACAAGACTGATGAGAGGGAGTGAGGCCTAATGAGTCAGGAAGACATTTCAACAATAAAGAAATCATCATTAATATTTCACAAAACACAGTTTAGTAAACATTGCTCTTGGCTGCCTCAATAAGACAGCAAAACTCTTGGAAGTCTCCTAAATTTTAACGTTCAGACAATAACTCTTGTGAGAAATAAATATTATCATCCATAAATTCTGAAACTCGAACTCAGATACTAGCTTGTTTAAACTACTAACCTTTCCCTTTTCTGTAACTAAAAATATACCTAAGCTCTTCAATATTTAATGTTGATTGGAACCAGCCCCAATTCCCAGCCTCCGTGCCACTGGCAAAGGTATAGGCCCTTCTCAGACAAGTTACAGACGCAGCCATCTCTGTGAACTCAGTACTTCTGAGGAACTGTGTGGTCTTAAGTGTGAAGTGGTTTCAGGGTGAGGTGGGGGTATGCAGGGGAGAAAAGAATCCTCAGTCACCAAATGTACTTTTTCAAGGGAGCAAAGAAACTTTAAAAGCCACATGGATTAGAAAAAAAAAGGCACATGGAATTACTGGGAGAAAGTACTTGCTTCAACATTAAAAGAGAAGAGGAAACACTCTATTTATAATCAACAGAGAAATCAGCAGGGAGAGAAATAAATTCAGGACTAGACCAACTGATAAGTACCTGGAACAAATGCAACCCATTAGCATCTGACAGGAAACGAAGCTCTCGATCCAGAAGGTATTCAACTGGAACCACAGAACCCAAACCGAGTTTATCTACCAGGGGAGTGAAAGTCTGTGAAATACAATGACAAGAAATAGATTAGTACTTGGGAGAGAAAATAAATAACAATTAAACTGAATATCCAACTGCAGAGAAAATACCCATTATTAATATATATCTTTCACCTCAGTAAATACAAATAAGCTAAAGCATAAGTTCTGAGAGTCATTCCTAATCCACCATCTGCCCTCAAATAATCATATGAAGCAAACTAGAGCATAAAGTCAGCTCAACAGCCTTATTAACAGCTAAAAAGGATACAAAGAATAAGAAATTCCTCATTCTCTTTTGCAATCTAACTAATCTTGTCAGGCTTCAAGAGGGTTACATTACAGTAAGCTCTCAGAATAAAGAGTTACACCATTATCATCTCTAGAACTCTTGAAACCTTTGTGAGATTTCTAAAATGATCAGTGATATAAAAATGTATGGGTAAATTCATATTTAGTGTTTCATAAATAACCTGCCTACAAAAGTCACCCAGGGACCAAAATCAATTTGAGCTTCTTCTAAAAGTTCAACTGGAAAGTGGCCTTAAAAACAAATGAAAAGAGTTCAGTAAGCGACGATATGTATAATCAGTACGTTAAAAATGTCTGTTTTGAGCATTATTTAATTTGGTTAGTCATAGGAGAACTAGATTTTTGCCTTGTGAGAGTTTGAGCTAAGAAGTAGCACACAAAGTGTCTATGCTTCTAACTTATCCAACTAATAAATGGGTGATTTAAAATGCTAAAAACAAAAAAACTCGTCACAAATAGTCTGATTTAAAAATGGGCATATCACCTGAATAGATATTTTTCCAAAAATAGACAAATGGGCAACAGGTACATGAAAAGGGACTCAACCTTACTAAATTCAGGGAAATGCAGATCTAAACCACAGTGAGTAATCACCTCATACCTAAAATGAAAGACAAAGAGGAAGGGACCCTTGCACCATCATTGGGGATGTGAAAAGACAAACACACCAAGTACTACTGGAGAGGACGTAGAGAGGGGGACCCTTGCACCATCAGTGGAATGTAAACTGGTGCAGCCACTACAGAGAAGAGTACAGAGGCTCCTCAAAAAAATTAAAAACAGAAACTACCATGTGATTCAACATCCCACTTCTAAGTATTTATCCAAAAGAAATGAAATCACTATCTTGAAGAGAAGAGATATCTGCACCCTCATGTTCACTGCAGCAATATTTACAATAGCCAAGACAAGGAAACGACCTAAGTATCCAGTGATGAATGAATGGGTAAAGAAAATGTGGTGCATACACACACACATAAATATTACACACAATGAAATATTATTCAGCCATAAAAAAGGAGGAAATTCTGCCACTTACAATACCACAGCTGAATCTCCAGGGCACTGTGCTAAGTCAAATAAGTCAGACAGAGAAAGACAGATATGGTATGATTTCAATTACATGTGGAATATAAAACAACTGAACTCATAGACACAGAATATATTGGTGGCTGCCAGGGGTGGGGGGAGTCTGGGAAATGGGTAAAAGTGGTCAAAGGGTATAAGCTACAGTAATAAGAAGAGTAAATTCTGAGGATCTAATGTACAGCACGGTGACCATAGTTAAAATGCTGTATTGTATACTTGAAAGTTGCTAAGAGAGCAAATCTTAAAAGTTCTTACCATGTATGTGTTGTGAGAAGCAAATTAGATAATATGTAGGAAGGTACTCTATAAAACAATGAGATTATTATACTTTATTGAGATTTTTAGAATGTTCTTGTTCTGCAAAGCTAAAAAGAAAAGTTCTTACCACATACACAAAAATGTAACTATGTGAGACACAGAACTGTTAACCTTACTATAATCATTATTTCACTATAAATATAAAATCATCACATTGTACACAGACTTATACAATGTTATATGTCAATTCTATCTCACTGAAGCTGGAAAAAAAACAGTTTCTATGGGGAAAAAATAGACTTTAAGAATTACATTGTTTCATAACATTATTATGAGAAAAGAAAGGTGAAAAATTATTTAGAAACAAAGTATCAAATATTACTTTATATAAAACATTTCAGAAGGCACAGGAGAAGAGATCTCCCCCAATTTTTGCTTCAGTAACTTCAGAATAAAAGCCTGTTAAGGACAAAGCATTAGAGTCTGGGGAATTCTAAAGAGTTTAGCTATTGCATAAATACCATATCGAATAGGAATAAAACCCAAATATGCTTTTAGCCAATAAAAGTCACTCACCAGGGCTGGCCACTGTGCAATTGAGACTCGAGTGCCCTGGATGAGGACTGGGTCCTTCCGAGGTGCCCATACTAGAGACCCTTCCAGCAAAAGTACAATAACTTCTTCAGCGTGAACTTTAACCCAGGAGTGCTGCTTCCAGTTACAGCCATCAAATTCTACAAAGATCTAGAAAAAGAGACAAAAAGTCATCTTAAGGTTACATTGGAAAAAATCCAACACTATAATATAAAAACAAACACAAACTTCCTGTTTTGAAAACTTTTAACTTGTTTTTAACTTCTTTTAATGGATTTCAATAAAAACCAATCTTACTTCAGAGCCAGGAAATTGGTCTCATCCTCACTCTGAGAAGAGGGTACAGAGTTGAGGGGGCATTAGTTATTTACAGTTAGTAATTTCTAGCCATAATCCTACTGAGATTTATAACTCTTAGTTTCCAATTTACATCTAAGCACACTAACTGGGGGCTTACTATGTATAAGGCCCTATGCTAGGTTCAGGAATACGGAAAGGAATCTAGAACACTGGTCTCAAGGAGCTCATAGTCTAATAGGTGGAAAGACAAATTTTTTACACTTCTGTTGTGAACTTTTAAAATTAATAAAGGCTAGAGTACTTATAGGAGAAGGCAATGGCACCCCACTCCAGTACTCTTGCCTGGAAAATCCCATGGATGGAGGAGCCTGGTAGGCTGCAGTCCATGGGGTCGCTAAGAGTTGGACACGACTGAGCGACTTCACTTTCTCTTTTCACTTTCATGCATTGGAGAAGGAAATGGCAACCCACTCCGGTGTTCTTGCCTGGAGAATCCCAGGGACGGGGGAGCCTGTTGGGCTGCCGTCTATGGGGTCGCACAGAGTCAGACACGACTGAAGTGACTTAGCATAGCATAGCATAGAGTACTTATAGCCTACTTCAAAGAATTTTAGTTGGCTTTTGGGAAAGATGCAAGAAAATGATAAAATATAAATTTGCAAATCAGGACTAAGCAAACTACAATAGGAAGTCACTGTTAAAGTATAAAAAGAGGGAAAACTTATGAAGAGAATAAGGATCTATACAGCTGTATGACTGAGGGATATATGATGAATGAAGGATTACTGATTTGGCTCTGAGCTTCCTAAAGGCCTATCTGAAATGGAGAGGTCAGCTGCATTGTCTTCACTGTCTAAAAGGAGAACACAAAGCAGTATCTCATGGAAGCAACACTTTTCCAACCCTTGGCTCTACAAGAAATTTCTCATATGACACTTTCAAAGGAAACAATGTAGGGCAATTAAATTCATCACACAAAGCTCTAGGTTTATTACTTGTAATATACTAAGTTTCACATCTACTTAAAAAAAAAGTGATGGGAAAATAAGGCTCAAAAGGGGAAGCATGATTTTCACAGAGAAAGAACATTAAACTGCATTACATTTAATATATATATATATATATATATATAATATATGAATGAAGGGGCTCATTCATATATTAATACGTGTTCTGGGGGAATCATATACAACTTTAAGTAACTTGCTGACAACTGGAAAGAGATGTATTCAAACTTGTATTTAAGTACAGACTCAGGAAACAAGAAAGGCAGTAATGAACAAAGCTTGGGGCTTATGTTCCTGAAGGCTTGGATTTCCGTCTTAATCTTAAGATGTTAGTTTTAACTGAAAACTTGACCAAGTCGCTCTTCGCTTCTCAAGTCTTGGTTTCTTCCTTTGTGATAAAACATACCTCATGGACTGGTTGTGAAGACTAAATAAAGTAATAGATTCAAAAGTACTTTGGTCAATTGTAAAGCACTACTTGGGCAATAACATGCCATAAGATAAAACAAATAAGGTATAGGGAATGTTCAGAAGCAGGAGAGATCACTTCAGGTGTGCAAAGGGAGTGATATGGAATGAGGTTAAAAAAAAAAGTCCCCCCCCCAAAAAAAGTCCCAATCAAGTTCTAGGACGGCCAGGAGCTACAGCACCCTGTGGGGAAGGAGTGGGCAATGAGACTAAAAAGATTAATAGTCAATGTGGAAGACACCAAATATTGGGATAAACTTGGGTTCATACATCTGCCAATGGGAGATACGTATGTGTGTGTGTGAATGTGTATACATGCAACTGCCAGTAAAAGGTTTCTGAGGTCAAAACATAAGCAGAACAGTTTGTTTCAGGACAATTCAGCTACTTAGTGGATGAAGATGGTTTAGATGGGAGTGGGGTGGGGAACAGGGGGTGTTCTTACATGACCTAGAGTGGGAGCAGTGAGACAAGGAAGGAAGTGACCAGGGCTCATGAGAGTTGATGAGTCATATCAATAAGCACGATGACTGGCTGGAATAAGAGTAAGGGAAAACTCAAAAATGACTTGGATTTTGAACCAAAGACTAGGAGAACAGCAGTCCCATTACTGTTCAGTGGTGTCATAACTGATGTCCAGAGGAGGCAATGGCTGAAGGCCTTCCAAGTCATGAAAAGGAACAGAGGCTGTCGAAATCCTAGGTCGAATCTGACCTTGAGTGCTCTTCTGGGCATAGCTTAGAAAACCAGAGGTTGAGGCTCTCTGGTGCCTGACAGCTAGGTGCCATGTACAGTGGTAATCTGCCAACTACTTTAAAAACCAACATGGTGCTGGTGCTGGTGCTAAATTGCTTCAGTCGTGTCTGACTCTGTGCGACTCCACGGACTGTAGTCTGCCAGGCTCCTCTGTCCATGGGATTCTTCAGGCAAGGATACTAGAGTGGGTTGCCATTTCCTCCTCGAGGGAACCTTCCCAACCTAGGGATGGAACCAGCGGCTCTTATGTCTCCTGCATTGGCAGGCAGGTTCTTTACCATTAGTGCCACCTGGGAAGCCAACATATGAGTCACAAAACTCTAAATCATACCAACATCCAAATATAAGGACAACACTAAAAGAAGTCATTGTATCAAAGCTGTAATGATTTTAATTCTTTATATAGTAATTTGAACATTTTAAATGTTAGTATTCAGGAATTCTATCATAACACATCTGAAAACACCATGGAAGAGCGGAAACATTTGAAAGCCATATTTCACCTAATTTAAGGGCAATTATTTCCTAACCTGCCCGGGCAAAGGAATGAAGTATTGAACTTGGCAACCACAGTGCTGTATGTTCTAGGATCAAACAACTGCTCTAGGCTAGCAATACAAATTTGTTTTGAGAGCAATATGGAATGTGTATATATAAACATGTTCTACCAGTATTATGGCTTATTTCTGGCCCTAGCACTCTGTTCCACCTCCTAGCTAGAGATGGAAGGAGTTAGAATATATAAGGTGAAGAATCATTTCAGGTCAAAGTACACAGAACAGGAACTCTTAAAATGGTAATGGCCAGGGACTTCTCTGGTGGTCCAGTGGTTAAGATTCCATGCTCAGAATGCAGGATGCCCAGGTTCTACCCCTGATCAGGGAACTAGATTCTACATGCTGCACCTAAGACCCAGTGCAGCCAAACAAACAAACATTTTTTTAAAATGGCAGTGGCTAGGTCACAAAACAGGAAGAAGGGATATAAGCTAACAAAAATCAATGGTAGTGCTTGGACTGAGTTAGAGATGGCCAAGGCAGGTTGATAATCTGGACAGAACTAAAACAGTTTGCGTTTAGTTTTTTTCAAGTATTTTTAAAATTTCTACTACTAAAGTTGCAAAAAGTATTATTGTACAGCTAGAGCCTAAGGACTAAATGTGTAAAATATTTCCTTAGTTAAGAAGAGTTAGTGGTAAAATGCTTACTTTCATTTCAAAATCCCTTTTATGATCTATATGTAATGCACATTCATTTCAGTGACATTAAAATGAAATAAATTTTTTAAAAAATCAAGTAAGTTAACCTAAGTTTGATAAAATCAGACAGTAGTAGTCTGAGTAATACAAATGTTCATGCTAACCACATAATTATATAATAATCAGTTTGGATTCTGGTCCTCCCTAAGGCCATTCTTACTACAATTAATAAAGGTATTTATTCACTCACTCAACAAAAACAGAATGCCTCAGAAATATGTGTGTGTGTGTGCATGTGCACAAAACACTTGCCAGGGCCAAGAAGATCAAGGTGAATAAGGTAGCACTTGGCAGGAAGGAATCAAACCCTAGATGAGCAAGCCAACAGAGAGGTACAGAAATTATTACAGAGGTATGTAATAAGAGCAGTAATAAAGACTGAACATATTAGAGAGGGTATATGCTTTGGGAAACAAGGTTTCATGGAAGAGGTAGTGCAATACAAACTGGATCTCAAAGGACAAACTGTATTCTTCTGGCAGAGAAGGGAGAGAAAGACTGCAGCAGGTGCAAAAGCAGAGAAACCTAAGAGCAGATTCAGTGTTCTAGGAGGAGGATGTAGCAGCTAGTAAGCTGTAAAGTGTTCTGTTGGCCTGTTAACGGATGATAAATTGAAACCTGGTGGCAAAGGTTCTTGTTTGGTCAGCAGAGTGGGGGTTCTGTTGGTATGTCTGAACTCTCCAGTAGTCAATCCCCCCTATACCCTTCAGTCTGTCGCCCAGCTATTTCTCACAAGCCTGGCCCTGGACACATGCGAGTTTATGTTGTCTTCTATAGGCCTTGGGGGAGCGTTTGATTGTTTTAAGCGGGGTGGGGAAAATGATATACACAGACATCTTTCATGTGCATTTTAGAAAGATAATGCCATCTGAGGGGAAAAATTTCTCAATACTGTTTAAATAGGAAATCAAAATAGAAATTACAAAGTATTAAACATCCTTTATTCAAATTATGGGATAAGGAAGTTTTAAAAATGAGATGTATCTAACAGATGAACATAGAACTCTAAGATATATTATATGGAAAAAAGCAAGCTGCAGATTTTTTAGGGAGTTGGGAGGACAGGAGAAGGGTTGGGATAGGAGAAGTAATAGTATTATCTGATAATAAGGTAATATCAGTAAATGTTCCTTTTTTGTCCTTAGACATATTATTTATATAATTAACTTTTTTTTTTTTAAAGGAAAGAATTAACTTTGGGATCAGGTTTGAAAAGAACTCATAGAGGCAAGAAACTGGAGGCAAGGAGACTAATTATAAAGTGATGAAAACCCAGGTAAGAGATGTAAAAGGCCTAAACCAAGATCTAGATCAAGACTGTATGAATGAAAAGCATATTTGAGAAATTAGAGATAAAAATAACAGGATATGGTAATGACTATGAGAAGGTAAGGAAAATGGAAACTAACTTCCAAGGTTCCTAACTTTTCTTTTCCAGTTTTTCTAACTACATTCTAAATGAAATATGAACTGTTACAAATGATATTAGAATCCCAGGTGGCACAGTGGTAAAGAATCTGCCTGCCAATGTAGGAGGTGCAAGAGACAAGGGTTAGATCCCTGGGTCAAGAAGATCCCCTAGAGTAGCAAATGGCAACCTGCTCCAGTATTCTTTCCTGGAAAATTCCATGGACAGAGGAGCCTGGTGGGCTACAGTTCATGGGGTTGCAAACAGTCAAATGCAACTGAGCACAGAAATAAGCTGAATACAAAGTGTGTGTGTGTGTGTGTGTGTGTGTAAATAAATGGTTTTAGGTGCAGAGGAATCACAAAAATGTGGATTTGCACCCCTACTTCCCCATTTCTTGGCTGTGGGAGCAAGTTACTTTAGCCTCTTTGAGCCTTACTTCCTTTGTCTATTAACAGGGACAGTAAATACCTCACAGAACTGTGGTAAAATTAAATAAAATAATGTGAAATGCCTAGTGGACCTTGGGCTTCTGATAAATATGCATTTCTTAAGCAAATTCATAACTGGTCAGAATATAAACTGGAATGACTTCAAAGGAAAAAAAAACTGTCATATATCAAGAATCTTAAGTATGTATATATCCTATATTTCCATAATAGCATTTCTGGCAATAATCCTAGGAAGTCATAGTAAACACAGAACAGGCTTTATTCACAAAAATGTTCATCACAGAAATATTAATAAAGCATAAAATCTGAAACAATTTCAGTATCCAATGAAAGAGGAGCAGTTAAATAAATTAGCCAGTCAATAAAAACTATAAGATTTCTTTGAGAGCATTTATTGTTTCTCTTTCAGTTACGAAAGCAACACATGTTATCTGTGGAAAATACAAAAAATGACAAAAAATTAAAATCACCTAAAATACAAAATTTTTTGGTAATACATGAAAATAACTGACATATTAAGTTAAAAGAAAAACTCAAAACTGAAAATACAGTATGAATTCAACTTAAAAAAACATTAGACTATGTACCAAACATAGCAGTTTTTAATACGTTGTGATTCTACAGGGGCTTTATTAAAATAACTTCTACATTTTGTATACTAGACATTTATTACTTGAAAATCAGAAAAACAAAACACATCTAACAACTCTGATGTAAATCACAAAAAACCAACTGACAATGTACCTTGGATGGGGGTCCCAAATATAAATCCAATCATATAAAGAAGAAAATCAGTAGTGAGTCAATATCAGTAAAAATATACAAAAGAAAAAACCTTAAAGATCAAGTTAAATACAGGGGGCCACCGAGTAGAAAATCCATAATAAACAAAATAAAAAATCAGAAATAAAAGTTGACGTAATACTGGCTTCTAAATATTCTACTTAAGGTGAATAGTAAAAATGCACATGTTCCCTGTTCTTGATGAACTTACAATCTAGAAGGGCAGATAAGCTATATGCTTATGTATCTACACCAAGAAAAATTAATAAATATTACAAAAGAAGTATCTCACCAAGTGATAAAGGAAGAACACTGGGATTTAGAAAGACTTGATAGAGGTGTTCTTTTCTCTTTACAGGATTTCAATGGACGACAAAATCAAAAGCAAAGCGTAAAAGAGGTATAAAACACTTAGAAAGCACTAGGAAAGCAGAGGATCAGCAAGAGTGCATGTTGTAAATATCCATTTGGCAACGCCCAGCTTTCCTTGTCTGATTCTTTGCAGGACAAGGATCCCTCTTATCTGTAATTTGGTCTCCTGAGTAGACCAGGAGGGGGCTCTGTGCAGATCTCTGGATAGGTTTATCTCCCATTGTAAATTAATAACATTACATGTGGATTTACAAATCAGTCTCAAGAGTTTGGTTAGTGAGAATCAGTTCCCTAGAGCCTGATTACCCCTGAAGACACAACTGCCCACCCCCCACCCCACCCCAGAGCTCCTGCCCTTGCAAAACTAATCGAGGTCACTGTTTAATCAGGCAGGTTTTATCCAACTGCAAGAAGGGTAAAAGACACTTGAGCAGTAGGAACAGTGGGATGAGGAGGGCTTAAAAACCACCAACCTGTCAAAGGCAGTGGAAAACTGAGAAACAGCAACAGGTGTTGTGTCCCCCAGGCCTTGAGGAAGCAAAGCCTACTGGAACCCACTCCAGCTGTTGCTGAGAAAATCACTAACAGAAAATGCCATGTTAGTTACCCGTGATTTAGGCGGGTGGAGGGGAAACTAAATCAACAAGAAGAAGGTGGAGAAGAGAACTAGGCAAGTGAGTACTAAAGGAGGGAATGAGTCCTTGACAGATGGAGAGTTAGTGAAACAACTCTTAGAAACAAATGCATAATAAACAAGAAAAAAATCTGATTGTACAGTAAAGGGAGAGGATGCTGGACAAAATGACCAGTGTACAGTGTGACCACTGGTGGACACATTGTAGTCTTGAAATAAATAGAATGCAAAGACAGTAAGATAGAAGTATCAAAAATGACATACACACATAAACGAAGACAAACTTTAAAAAGCAACTTACACAAAGCACTTGAGTGCCTAAAAAATTCAATAGTGGCTCAATGTTTCAAAAACAGACCTCCTGCTGTAAGAGGAGAGTTAGGATGAAAAGTGTGTGTAGATGGCCTCACATTTAACCATTCTTTTGCACCATCTCATTTTTATTTAAAGTTCTCTAAACCATACACTGATCCACAAAACATATTCTACTGACTTTAATAAACAGTGTACTACAATATTATTCAGATTTTTATTTAGCTTAGGGATTATAAGCAAGAAAAGAACACTTATGGATAATCATTAAAGGCTGACCTCCTAATTCAATTAGGGCTGAAGTTCTATGTGTGAACTTAGGTTGAGAATAAATAATATTAAATTGTACACTGCAAATTATTACATTATCTAGAAACAAACTAGACAGCTATTTTAAAGTCCACCTACTCTGAGACAAAGAGGAGAGTCTGCAGGAAGAGTTTTTTCTTTTTTTAAAAAAAAGCAGATATGCTTTCACTCCTCTTAGAAGATTACCAGACGGAAGAAATATGGTACTAGCCTTGACACTCCCACATCTATTACACCAACTCAAATCAAAGAAAAGGAGTACTTTAGAGCCCACCTTTCCTCTAGATAAAGATGAAAAAATTAAAGGGTTAAAAAAATTAAGGCAGATATGCTTTTACTCCTGTTGCAAGTTCTGGATAGCTGAGACAGGTAAGATATACATTCAAAACAATTCATGACTACTAAAAGCATAATTTAATTCTATCACATAGAAAGAAAAGGATGGTTTAGTTAATAAAATTGGTGTTGCCACAAGTGGTTCCTACTCAGTAGGAAAAGTTACATTGTCCACCACACATGCCACTTATAAAAATATTCCAGATGGACTAAAGATCTAAAGGTAAAAAAATGAAACACTAGAAAGAAAATTTGAAGAATATTTATACAGGCTCAAGGTGGCAGGGGTGAGGGTGGGTGTCTTCTTCCCAAGCAATTAAACCCAGAAGCCATTAAGAAAGGTCTAACAGACCTGCTGATAGGAACATTTTATTTTTCTATGTGGCAAAGCAACCCTTAAACAAAGTTAAAAGACAAATGAGAGAAACGATACTCTTGACAGGTAAAGGGATTAATGTGCCAAATACAGAACTTGAACAGAATAAGAAAACTTCCATTTTTTGAAACAGGCAAAAACTTGGCATAAATAACTCATAAAAGAAATGTAAGAGACTAATAAACACAGAAAAAGATCAGTGGTCATAAAAATGCTAGATACTATTTTTCACTCATCAGATTACAAAAAATGACAAAGACTGATGACACCAGAGATGGCAAGGATGAAAAGAAACAAGCACTACCTGCATGTGGGTCAGAGTATGAAACGCTATAATCTCACAGGAAAATAAACTGGCATTACCTAATAAAATAAAAATACATACATGTACTCCTTAACCCAACAATTTCACTCCTGGATGGCTAACCTAGAAATAAAACCATGATTACATAAAGACATATGTACAAGGATACTAACTCCATTGTAAGTGCTAAAAAATTTAAAATACCTTGAATGTCCATCATAAAGGGAAATGATTGAATAAATCATTGTATATCCATTCTATAATGTAGTTATCTAAAATGATAAGTAAGGTCATGGGTACTGATGCCCATGGTCTAATGTTAAATGGAAAGAAAAAAAAGACACAGGTTACGATATTGCACAGTATGATAGCATTTGCTTAAAAACAAACAAACAAACAAAAAACCCCCACCTTTTGTGTAGACAGAGATGTTTTTATATTTTTGTACCAGTATTAAGAAGACACACAAGGCTTCTTCAACAAGTGAAAGCTGCTAAAGGATGCAGATTGTTGACCTTCCTGTGTATACTCTTGGCATTTTGACATTCTGCAAAATGCAAGTTTTGCTTTTATTATCCCCCAAAAGAAAATCTACGTTTTTGTGTATCTGTGTATTTACCATGGCTACATATGTGAAGGTCCCAAGGTCTCTGTCACTTACACGGACCAATAACGATCCAGAACACAAAGAGGACACAGCGTTAGAAAGGCATAAAAATCCATAATACTAATTTTGCAACTAGACTTTTTTTCAAATATAACAAGCCTATTTTGAAATACAAATAAAGTTACTATTACATGGAAGAGGGAAAGGAAAAAAAGATGTTTACTTAATTCAAAATCTCAGTAGTTATTTCTCAGCATAGCTTTGGTGAGGAAAATGCCCAGCTATCAAATTCTTTTCAACAAAACTCTTGATCAAGATCCTAACTTATGGCTTTAGTAATGCTTTCCAAAAAAAAAGGTGGGGGGGTTCATTAATGAATCAGGACTACATTTTGAAAGACTTCTGGATCAAAATTATTTAGAAAGAGGATATTAATGGAGCCTAAAATTGCAAAGTGTTTGCAATCACTTCAAAAACTCATTCATTCAACCCTCAATTACTCATCCTTAACAGGGGGCGCCCTGCCATGCATTACTCAAAACCAGGCATGCCTGAAAACATCTTAAACATAACTGAATGAAAATCTGTCCAATCACAGGCCAGCTGCTTGCAAACTCCACCCTTGAGTACAGGAAGAACACTTCTGATTGGAAGACAGTTGTGTTTACTACGGTTGTGTGGTGCAAAATTGGAAAGGCACACATGCCAAAGGTCCAAAGGAAATCTCTTTAATGAAAAAGGAAAACAAACGGACAGTTCTGATTCTATATTAGTTGTTGTCATTAACTGAACCTCATCATCACAGCAGCAATTCTTGAGCAATTTTGCAAGCTAGTAAAATATTTTAAAGGCTGAGTTTTGTTGTCGCTTTTTTTTCTCATCTATGTTCCTTGATTATACATACGAGACAAGCATAAGCCTATTCTTAAAACCCCAAACTGCCTTTGCTTCTAAATGCATACATCTCCATCCAAGACCTCAACACAGTTGTAACACTTTGCTTTGAATCACTGAAACTTTTTACTTGGTTTGAGTAACCAGTGCCATGGGCCCAGTGGCACAATTCTTCAGTATTTAGCTTAGCAGGTGTCCAGCATCTCCGTGAGCTTCAAAAACCACTGCCCTTTGGGAGCTCAGCAAACAACAAAGTGAATGGGTAGCCATTTCAGGTGCAGAGCTCATTAGCAATTCATCTGATGGAGGAAACAACTAGAACCGAAAACTTCGACTGAAAGGCTAGGACAGACTAAGTTTTTAGGTCAAAATATGGATTTAATAGTGGATCTCAACCTAAGTTTTGCATTCAAGGTGGTAAATTACTGGATCTAGGAGGGACACCTCTCCCCCAGTCTTAACCTAAAAAGCAGTCTTCTAAAGAAATAGCAAAGGAATTTAACTCCAAATCTCCTTGCTTAATCATCCTCTTCACCTTATTATATTCCTGATATCTCTTTAAAAATTCGCCCCACTAAAGCCTCATAAATGTCCAAGCAGCCTTTTTCTTAAAGCCAAAGCCAGCCGTAAGCAAAACCCAGAAGACTTCTATATGGGGCGGGGCGGGGAGTCTAAAACCACTGATCGGTAGGTAGAAAAATGAGTATCAGAAACCTGCAATGTTAACATCAAATCTTACAAAATGAATTCCCGTTTACAGCGAAAAAAATATCTGCAAAAGCAAGTTCATCAAGAAAATTTTCCTTCTGCCTGCGGATCTATCACAATCTAAAAGAATCCCCCTATTTTTCACAGCCTTATCTCAACACAGAACCTAGGGCCGCTATCAGAATGAGGAACTAAAGAGGCTTGCCAAAGTTCAAAGACAACATTTTGTAGCTACATTAACAAAAATAACGCATCACGGACACGAATGCTAGTTAAGTTCTATTACTGAACAACTTTAATCACAAAATACACCAAGACAAGTATTCAAAAGTGGCCATGCCCCAACACAAAGTTTCAAAACAAAACCTCTCCCAAGGTTTGGGGGAGTTGCCCAGCTAGGAGATAAAAAGCACCACCCAACAGCCCCATTTGGCTGCTAAGACAGATCTCAAACTTATCAAAAGCAGCCACTACGGCAGCTCCTGTCACCCAGAAGCGCAAAGACAGAGGAGTCTGAAGAGAGCTGGCCTTTCTGGAGACAGCCAGGCCGAGTCTGGCTCAGACGAGGAGGAAGTAACTGCCAGATAAAAAAGCTCTGAGCAGCTTCAACTGCAGCCTCTCGATCTCCCACAAGTGCCCACATTCCCGCCCCATTCGGGGCTCGGGGAAGAAGGGAACAGGGCGCAGGTCTCCCACGAGAGGCTGGAGACTACAGGTCCGCTTCTTCCAGGGGGCAGCGGCACACGGGCAGAACTCTAAGGGGCCCCGGAACCCAGGGTGCTAGAGCCTGCTCCTTATGAGTGTTGGGGGGGGGGACGCTGAGAAAGGGGTCGCTCAGGAGGCGGGGCCTGCCGGGTGGAGGCAGCATTTCCTAGCGCCCTGGCTGCCCCCCCGGGGTAAACCGGGGCGCGCACCCCGACGCGGAAGCCATGCTGGCCAGAGCTCGGGGTGCTGAGGAGCCGGCGGGGGGCGCTGAGGAGATCTGGGGGCGCGGAACTGGGTCACCTCCACCCCACCGCCCCCTCACAAAGGCCCCCGGGGAGGCCGCCCGCAGGCCGTGCAACCCCGGCCTCGAGTGCCCGCCTCGGCCGCCACTCACCGCTAGGTCCTGGGGCACCGCCCCGCTCATGGCCCGCACCGTGCCGGCCCGCCAGGCCCGAGTGCGCAGCGCAGGCCCCGGATCTCCGCCCGCCGCCGCCGCCGCCGCCGCGGGGACCGAGGCCGAGGACGAGCCCGCGGTGTCCGCGAACAGAAGCAGCAGCCGCTTGCCCACCGGGGAGGCTGCCGCGTCCGCCATCGCCAGGGCCGGCCGGACCCGTGCTCCCGCCCGCCGCCTCCCACCACCTCCGCCGCCGATCTCCCGATCCGCCCGCAAGGCCTCCCTCCGCACCACCCGCGGCCGCGGCTCCCCCCCACCCCCCCCCCAACAGCCACCACCAACCACCGGCGCCGCGCAGCGCCCCCCGTGGCCGGGAGCGGAGCCGCAGCCCGGGCCCCGCACAGCGCCCCCCGCGCTTCGGAGCGGGCCGGCAGCTCCGGGCCCCTCGCAGCGCTCCGCCCCAACCTCCCCGGGGCCTGCAGTGCCCCCTGCGGCAGGGAGGGGAATTGCAATTTCGGCCGGGGTGGGGAAGTGGGCGGGTCCTTCAGTCTCCCTTGGCACCATCCTGGTGCCATATTGCCCTTAGGGGGCCCCTTTATCTGAGGTTTTAGCTTACCCTCCTTGTACACCAAAGACTTTAACTGGGGTGGGTGGCTGAGGGGCAAGTTACCTAGAGAATTGATATTCTGAGATAAGAAGTTAGTGCCCCAGTACCTGATTGATTTCCAAGCCTGAAAATAGGCACTACCCTCCTGTCCTTATCTTTTAGGAAACTTCCCATTGGTCCATGGGACACAATATCTTTCTTCTCACTTGTCCATAACATGGTACCATTTCATTATATATTACCAATACTTCATAGGTCCCTTTCCAATTGACCAACGTTTTATACCCATTTTATATGATAATGCCACTCTATATTGGCTGAAGGCCAACGTGCTTCCAACATCTCAATAGTCTGACATATCCTAGTGGAGCTTCTTCCTGCTTCCAAATCAGCCAATGTTATTAAGTCCAGGTGTTTCTCAATTCAACTTTTAAGGGAACTGGAAAGAGACCAAAGTACATCTTACCATGGAAATAAGTGGAGCTGGGGACAAAGAAAACCCCATCACTCCTATCTGAATTCATAGGCATGGAAGACTGATACTCCTGTCAGAAAAGTGGCTGTAGAGAAGGGGAGATAGTGAGATATTTTTTGCCTAGATTTTTGTTTACACTGGGCAATGAGAAATCTCAGTCATTAACATTGGTCACGTTAGAGACTAGCACAAGTTCCATAATCTTATGGATGCAGAGTATACATGGAAGTAGATACAAACCAGGAAAAGATGGTATTAATCCATGATTACTACCCTAAAAGTACCCATTTCTTTCACTGATCTGACGCACAGACAATTAAGAGCAGTAGCATTCTTTCCAGACTTATGTGCCTACCTAGAAATCTGTCCATAATCTTCTTTACCTTTGACCTACTTGCCTTGTAGCAAAGGTTGGGGGCCAGAGGGAAGTACCAGTTATTGGCTTCAGTCAAAGTACAACATCCAGTGAAGCCATTCTAGAACTAACCTTATGGAGCACCAAGGAAACATTTATTTGGATTTTTTCCTCTCCCTATTCCCTATAGTGTCCATCTTCCATAGCCAATCTGAGGCCTGATTCAGTTTTTCTTGGTTTTTCTGGGCCGAGACACCTCTTAAAACACACTCCTCACAAATTGTAATTGGTAAGAGACAAAGAGATGAATCCATACATGACCTAGCTGCCTTGTAGATTTTCCATTAAAATTCACTGCTGGGATTTTCTCTCATGGGGAGCTCTTATTACTGTCCCACTGTCCAAAGCTAGCTTCTCACAGCACCAGACACAAGTGGTGTCTTTGTGCCTAAGCTCAGCAATGGGAAAGCAAAGACAAAAAATAAATAATTAATTCACAAATATGGCAACACTTTCATAAGCCAGTAAGTTTTCAAAGAATAAAACAAAACCCTCATAAAGTTTATATTCTTTCTTATGCTTCAGCAATGGAAAATGAAATCACACTAGCCTTCAGAGAAAATAAACAGTAGAAAAACCCAACAAAAAAACTGACCAGAAAGGAAAAAAAGCAGAGGGAAGTAAGTTTGTTCAGGCCTTAACCCTGCTCAAACAGTAGGCGAAACATAACAGCAGTTTTATACAAAGAACGAACCTGTGATTCTGAGATTCTTTAACCACATGCTATAGCCCTACCCCCTTCAAAGCCCTTCTTACTTTGTTTCCAGGATAGGTGACAACTCCCACTCTTTTCAGGGTGTTTTTTCATCCCCTCAAAGTTCCTCCTCCAGGTAGTCAAGCCAATCCTTTCTTCTTGCACACTTCATTGGTATTCAGTGATGAGTGTCACCAATTTGAAGCAGAAAACTGGGTCGGAGGCTAAGCAACTTGACTCTTCTTGCTGCCTGGCAAGTCATTGCTACAACTGGTAAAGAAAGGCTATGCCTTAGGGACAAGAGGCTCCTGCCTAGCTCTCTAAGCAACTACACTTCACCCACACACATTGGAAGAATGCTAACGGAGGGAGAAGAAAGGGTGGAATAGAAAGGTCTAGAGAGAGAGAGTGAGCCAAACAGCTTCTTTCAGCAAATGAACATTCCAAATTGAAGCATTAGGGAAAATACCACCTTCTAGAGCAAAAAAGCAGCTCTGCTGCTAGGGTAGTTTTCCAAAACCAGTATTTTCAGGATGGTGAAATTGCTGAGGTCTTTGGACTCTGAATTTTGACAACTTTATCTCCAGCTCTCCACAACAAAATGTATGAAAACTCTGAAAAGACACTCCTGGACAAGGTCCGTATCATGCCTTCTCCATACTTCCCAAAGCCTACAAACCATTCTAGACAAGTTTCTAATTGCACCATCTAGCATTTCTCAGGGAGGAATAATGGATTAATACTTGACATCACCCTGCTGGAAGTGAGAGTGACAGGAGGTAAGAAGAGATGGCTATAAGTACCAGGGAAACAGGAGACCAAATCAGACTGCCAGAAATAACTGAGGTCTTAACAGAAGCTGGGTCACAGGATATAACTACTGTGGCTGCAAAGGGCCCAGGGACCAAATACTGTCCTCGAGGGGCAAAAGTTCAGCCATGTCATAGAAGAAGCAGCTGGAAGAGTTGCGTGGCCTTCTCCCCACTTCCTCCTTGCCTTTCTTTGTGAAGAAAGGAAGACAACACTGTAGTACACAAGGTTGCTTGGGAAAATGGATTATTCTAATAAAACTTTATTTTTTCAAACACAGCCACAGAGGCAGGACCTCATGTTTAACACACACAGACTTATGGATTTTTTTTAATATAAAACAAAGTTTACGAAAAAATTTTTCCACTTTTTGTATT
Source organism: Bos javanicus (assembly GCF_032452875.1). Classification (NCBI taxonomy): domain Eukaryota; kingdom Metazoa; phylum Chordata; class Mammalia; order Artiodactyla; family Bovidae; genus Bos; species Bos javanicus. Next base: position 49,278,853 of record NC_083874.1, on the reverse strand, counting down.
TGTAATCCCATTAGCACAGGGACTTTGGCAGCAGGTGGGAGTGAAGGGCAGCTGGAGCTGCCAGTGGGCAGTCACCGGGCACAGGAGGAGAGCACCAGCCTGGGAGTGGCTTCACTCACACACGCAGGAATACTCACCTACTGATCAGCCACACCACACACACAACACAGATGCAGATGTCTACCCAGGGTCAACCACTGCAGAGGTGTGTTCCACTCTGGGTAAGCCCAATATGTGAAAATCCAAATTGTCAAAACAGCTAAAGTAGAGGGAGGTTGCTTGCTTTACAAAAGAAGCAATCACAGGCTGCTTTTAAATGGTCAGCAGTCCAAATGCTTTGAAAAATAGCATTTGGTTTATACAGATCTACCATGTAAAGCAAAATAAACCACTTCTCGAAAAGGCTTGTCCAAGGGCCACAGGTACTTAGATTAGGAAGCAAAACAATAGTTCCAGCTAGTTTAACTTTCCAGATCTTAAAGTAATGGAATTCAAATATGGCATCTATAGACCTTCTCCCTTAGGGATGGTGCCCTAGGGTTTTGAGGAAGCCAGGGTGGAGGCAGAAATTATTGCCCTCACTTCAGCTTTGGGCCTGCAGAGAACCCCCTGACATTACCAGTGGCCTATTGTAAGCTGGCACAATCTGCAGCAGAGAGCCCAGGCATGAGGATGGCCCAGGAGGAAAAGAAGCTGGCACCAGGGAAATTATGGCCTAAAGAGCGAGAACAGAAAGGGGAGGGATAAAACCAAGGAGGGGCAACTCCTGGGCTCACAGTTTCCTTGGATTCTCCAGAGAACCTCTCTCAGGCCCCTACAGATCTGGTAGCTCACTAGTAACTCGTGCAAACTAGCAGGTGAAGGGAAGGAGTCCTGGAGGGGTAGAACCTCTAAAGGCAGGAGGCTGAAGAAGACATAGCCATCTCCTCGGGAGTGGAGGCAAGGATGCTAGGGCCTCACTGATGCTCCTATCCAGCATGTGGGAGACCCAGAAAACCGTAAGTTCAAATCCATAAGGAAGAAAACACATAGGTCCTCTTTCCTAACATGAGCAACTGGTTCCTACAAAACCCTGGGAAAATGCCCTTCTTCCAATAAACAGGAAGGGCAGGTCTAATTTGGTCCTGCAGGGTCTAAGCAAAGCTGGACAAAGCCTCAAAAGCCATTATGGCAGCAGCTTCAGTATGCATCTCCCCTGGAGCCAGCCCTATAGAGCTTCTGAAATCCTTAAACCCATCAGTGTGGCCACTGAGACCTGTTGCTGAGCCCAAGTTGTGGGTGTGAAACAATAAAAGAAATTCAATCCAGCAACAACAAACTCCCAGCTGCTTCTCACAGTCTGCTTTACATATCCTCAGCCAATCCCTCAGTGAGCCTCAACCTCCCTGAGGTCTCTAAGGGCCAATTAGAGGCAAATAAACATTTCCTGGCAGGAGTGGAAGATGAGCAAACTAGTAAATGCTGACATCCCCTTCCTCTTTCTCAACCAACTCAGAAAAAATGGCTAGGCCTGGATCTTATAACAAGTTTCTCTACAGTCTGCTTCAAAAGGGCAGTGCTGGGGTGCACTCACCTATGCCTGCTGGGGACTGAACACTACTTCTGCTGCAGGTCAGCCTCCATACAGGGGCTTCCTTCCTTCTTCTTGACCCTCAAAGGGCAGAAAGTAAGAGGGAAAAGAGGTCCCATCAGTAGGAAGGGAAAGAAAGAGATAGAGCCCTTCAGCCCTGCCTTAATTGCCCACATGTGCTTGCATCTACTTAGTGAGTGAGATAGGCAACTTGTATCCAGCCTTGGCAATCTGATAAGAAAAAAAAAGCCAGCAGAATCAATATGCAGCGCCCTCTCCAGCCAATACTAGATCTATCTAGGGGAGGTATGGGCCTGAGGAAAAGACCATTAGTTGAGGACCCCCAAATAGAATCCTTTGCAGAGCCACTGTTGCTAACAGATTACAAGCTTGCTTCCAGAGCTCCTTAGAACCCCGACTCCTAAAACAAGCCTGCTGTCCCGTGAAAACCTAAGATCCTGGGAGTACTGTGGTGCTCTGCTGTTAGGTTTCAACTGCCTTCCTTCCCTAAAGCTACCCAAACACACCTTTCCTCGAGCACTCTCATGCACTCAACACACTCTCACACAATTTCTCCAAGGAGGCTGAATGAACCCCCCACCCTGGCCAAATTCTAAGACACAAGTGCCCTTTGAAGCAAAGGGGCTAGTGAAATTCCCCGAGCTGGGGTCGGCAGACCCCTTCCGTCCCTGCCCATTGCTTTCTCGGTGGCAGGGATACTCACACTCAGGGCCGCCATGGGAAGGGTCTGCTCTGGGGCTGTCCCTCCCGCCACCAGCTCCGTTTATCTTGTCCCGGCCAGTCTCTCGGCATAGTCGAGCTTCCTGGAGCGAGAAGATTTCCGGCTGCCCTGAGTCGGAGCCCTCCATTCACCCCCATTCCCAGGCTGGGCCCCCAGCCTTGGGACCTCGACACTTGTTAGTAGCCATAAGAGAGTCAGTCTGTGTGGCCCCAGGAAGTAGCCTCTCAGTTTTAGTTCTCCTCAATCAGATTCAAGTCCAGGTCCCCAAAGTCCTGCTGGCACAGTGTCCGCTTGCTTAGCGCCTGCCGCCCCCACCGCACGGCCCCCTCCTCTTCCTCTTCGCTTTCACTCAGCACCTGGGAGGAACCCCCAATGGGGCTGCAGGAAGCAGAGAGGGGTGGGGGGCTGCAGGCCATGAACCACGGTGGAGAGATACTGCTGCCTTCCCGGGCTGTTTCTTGGAGACAGAGACCTCCTGAGTATGGTTTCTGTCAAACAAAACAAACAAACAAACAAAATTAAGGCAAAGAGAGATGTTAACTTCCCAGAGAACCCCGCCCAAGCTGTATTTCAAAGTACCCCTCTTGGTTACCCTTGAAAGCAGGAGTCCTATGCGTTAGGGTGAGGTCATGAACTCCCAGATAAAATTTTGAAAATTCAGTGTACATGCATATTTTTTTGAGGAAAAGAGCCCATAGTTTCTATCAGATTCAAGATTAGAAGCCTGTTTATAAACTTCATGTGTGTAGGAGTACTGACTGACAGCTTGTTTCACTCCTATATTGCCAGTGCCTAGTCAGAGTCTGTTACGTAGTAGGTATTCAATAACATTTGTTGACTGCTTGAACGAATGACTATGAATAAGTGAGTAAGTCCTCAAAGCGGTTTATGACCCAGTGGTCCCAAAGAAGAATATGAAAAGAGTGGGCAAGTGCCTACAACAACTGTACTCATACTGGGAAGACAAAAAACATTTGTTGAGTGAATGAATGATGCAGCAGCCTATTTTGCTTAAGCCCTCCCAGGCCCACGTGAAGCAGTGAAGGGCAAGGGACAAAACCAGCCTTGCATGAGAAGGGGCAGGGCACTGATGGGGCTTTTCTGAGCCATGCATAAAGAGGGAAGATGCCTCCGGTAGGACAATCTGGGATCTCTGTTGGAAGGTTTAACATGGGTCCACTGAGTTTCTCTGCAACTCCCAGAACTGAAGAATTTCACAGGACTTTCAATGCTAAAACCAGGATAATCCTGGGCAAATTGAGATGGTAGACCACCCTTAGCCAAGGCTCAGGCAGACAGGAGTGCCAAGAGAGGCCATGTCAGGAGGGCCCGGAGCTAGAGGACACCTTACAAGTGAAAATCGAACAGTCTTCGCTACTCCCATCCCAGCTTCCCTGGTCTTGCCAGTCCCACCTGATTCATCTTGTCAAAGTCCAAGGAAGGCCGCAGCCGCCGAGGGTCCTCCTCATGGCGCCGCTTGACCCCAGCTTTGCGGGCATCAAGATCACAAGGCTGTGAGCGGCTTCGGGGAAGATTGCGCAGGCCTCGAGGTCGCCAGGGCAGCTCTGGGGAGGATGCAGGGGAGCTCCGGGCAGAGGGCAAGAAGCGGCTTGCCTGTGGGCCCAGGCTGGGTGACAGGGAGAAGCGGCGCTGGGGTGGGCAAGGTGACAGGGACTCAGCATCACTCTCCCAGGAGCCACTTTGTGGGGAGGCGGCAGAGGGATGAGAGGAATCTTGGGCTAGGGCTAGGCTGAAGAAAGGGGGGCTGTAGGGTCTGTGGGCTGGGGCACATTGAGAAGAGGCACTGGGAGCTTGGAGGAACCTGAGGCTGGAGACCCGCTTTGGGGGGCTCTGGTGAGGCACCTGTGGCCCACCCCCTCCACCACTGCCCCGGTGCTTGATGGGAGTCCACAGCTTGGAGGGGGCGGGCCGCCACACTGGCTGCCAGCGAGACAGGTCCACGGGCACTGAGAGTGAGCGGCAGTGCCTCTTAGATGGAGGGGCAGGGGGCACAGGAAGCTTTTCTGGGTCTGGGGGCTCAGGGCTTAGGACTTGGGAGAGGGACTGCTCCTGTGGGGAACTTCCTGGGCTGGGTGGTCTGAGGTGCAGGCTCAAGCCTGAGGGGTGGTAGCTGAGGTTGAGGCTATCCTGGAACTCGGCACAGGAACAGTGGGGCAGGCCCCTCCAGGAAGCACCTTCTGGAAGGCATTCATAATAAAGATAGAATTAATGATAGCTAATATATTTTCAAAAGCTTATTATGTGCTACAAAACACAGTGAGCACTTTATGTGAGGTTTCCCCTAAACTTCATGAGTTAGGTACTATCACTACCCCCATTTCACAGATGAGAGAAGTTCCATAACTTGCCAACAGTTATACAGGAATCAAATGACCAAAGCAAGGTTCAGAACCAGATCTGTCCGATGCTAAAGCTAGGTCTTTTACCCAGCAGACTATAGTGCCTCCGTTATGAGGAACCACCTGAAACTAAAAATGTAGAATCATAAACTGCCTGTGAATCCCTGTCAAAGGTAGAATGAGTCAAGAGAAGCAAAGGTGTGTGTGCCATGCTCACCTTTCACTCCACTCCACCGAGCTCTTTCCTCCCCCAACCCCCAAGCCCTGAGTTGCGGAAACCTGGCCTACACTCTCCGTCCTTAGCCTTTACCTTTCCTATGTGTCAAAGCATCAAGCAGGTAAGAGATCACTTGTATTCCTAGTGAAGGCAAGGGTGGGGAGGGTACAGTGGGAAAAGCCTTTGATGGTGCTTGTGTTCCTCTGGGTCTGGCCACCCACAAGGAAACACTCAACATACTTACATAGTAAGATCTTCTAGCCTTATTATGATTAGTTTAAAAAGAAAGTTCCAAATATACAGAATGCAACCTTTTGTGTTCAAAGAGTGGGAATAAAAAAAATTTTAATTTATATTTGCTTCTATTTGTAAAAAAACAAAAACAAAAACTCTGGTTGAACAGACAAGAAACTAATAACAGGAATTACTTTTAGGGAGGTGATAGAAGCTAGGTAGATAGAAAAGGAAGGGGGACTTTTTTCAGATTAACACTTTTCCTATTTAAAAAAATTTGAAATGTGACTGTATTCCCTACTCAAAAAATTAGATTACAAAAGTTCCTACAAGGCTAGAATAAGAGCAAGGTAAACAGATAACTCCCATACTGGTGCAATAAAATGGAGACAAGCACCAATCTCAGAAGCTGACCCTGGTAAGAAAATTGTGGAGGCAGGCTAGTTAGACCTGGTTATGGAAAACCAATAAAAGAAACATGTGGATGGAGGCATGGCATACACACAAATGTACACATAATGTCTTACCAGACACAAGCTGGAAAGGGTTCCCACAGTTGGAGATGTCTGCATGATCAGGCAAAGGCTAAGAGACACAGAATATCCATCATGATTCAAGATCAGGACAGAGTTCCAGGAAGCCCTTTCAGCTCCCCTCTGCAATTCATGGGCTATAGGGATATTAGGGACATCTAAGTGTTCTCTTATCCTCTCAAAGTTAGTAAAATAATTCACATCTTCCAGTATCTCAAACCTTTCTCCACCCAAATTTTAGTGGCCCTTCTCTTAACAGTAAAAAAAATCCCTGCCCTCTTCCTTTTGGGCTGGGTTTTGAGCCTTTAGTGGGCACATCTAGTACAAGTACGATAATTCATACAACACAGGACAAGGCTGAAGTAGTAACAACAAATAGCCTAAGAAAGGGCGAGGGGGTCTTAGAGAAGTGGGAAGACTGTCTTTTACCAGACTGATGCTGAAGCGTGTGCATTTCAGCTCATCCAGAGTCTGCTTCTGTAGCTGCTCAGTGATCAGGGTTATCATGATTCTCCCCGGGATTTGACTTGCACACTTTGGAGCAAATGATGGATGTCTTCCCTGTTGTTCTTCCAGACCTCACTCGTGAGCTGTCTTCTGCCACTGCAGCACCATTCTAGCACCATTGGGACTTCCCTCTCCAGTCATGCCTGCTGAGTCTGCCAATTACAGATGGATCAGCCCCAAGTGATATTAGAGATGTACCTACTCCAGAGATGGAAAATGCAAGGCACACATACCCCAGCATCCCTATGTCAGGCCTCTGGCACACATCATTAACTGATCACAGCTCTTTCCGGCTAAGCCTAAACATAGCCTCAGAAACAGTCTCAACTTGGCACTCCGGATAACCAGTATAATAAAATGGAGTTAGCAAGCAAGTTGAAACCTATTTGCCACTCCTAACCTGGTTCGTGCTCTGCTCTGCCTACCCAAAATACCAGCACCACGAGCTCAGACGAGAGAAATGCCTACATTGTTATCTCCATCCTGATTAGTCCAATATTTTATCTTCCAGTCAAAAGCAAGAAGAGGTAGCCTCTTCCTAAACTACAGAAATAGTAACAGTGCACTGGTTATAGGAATGACTTTCTACTTCAAACCAGAGTAAACAAGGTATTATATTCTCCTTTATCCTCAACAGCTGATATTATTGTTCTCCAACAGATACTGTACATATTCTCTTATAAGAAGACAAGAAAATGCTACCAGGGTAATTCCATTCACATTTCAACTCTACAGATGTTAAAAACAACAACTCTAACTTCATTCAACTAAGTTTTTAGCCTGATTTGACTCAAAGACCATGAATACAATTAATCAAGACTCTTTCTCATGGTCAATTACAGTAGAAGCAAACTAATTCTATCAGAGAACAGGCTTCAAGCCCACACAATTGCCTGAGGGACCTCAATCAACGGAGGAGGGAAGTTAATCTAACATTTCCATACTGTTCTGCCTATTCCCAGAAATGACCAGCAGGCAGACAGCAATCAGACAGTGTAAGTAGCATTTGCTAGCAAAGAGAACTAACTATCAAGAAATCAAATCTGGATCCGATTTGCTGTCATGGTCTTGGCAAATCATCAAACTTTTCTTTTCCTCAGTTTACTCATATGAAAAATGGGCAGAATAATCTTAATCTGTCACAGGGATAATATAATAATGCAAAATATCAAACATAAGAAGTATACCACTTGGCCTGAACAAATCAGAAGTCCACACAGACTGCTGTTTCTCACCCTTCCTATTTGTTGCTCTATAAAGCCTCAGGGTGCTACAAGTGATAATATTAAGATGAAGAAAGCAATTGGGTTGGTTTATTTGGCTGGATATCAACCTCCCTCACTCACATGCCAAGAAAAGCCCAAAAGGCTTGACCTTGAGGGCAGATAACTTTCAACCCTGGCCAAAAAAAGTGGGGTGGCGGCGGCGGGAATCCTCTCTACTCGATTTCCACCTCAGAGGGAGGCAGACCACAAAGAGAAGCAAAGAAACACACTTCGATGTACTTGGAGTTTAAGCAAAAAGGAGGCAGGAGAAGTCAACCACCACTATAGTTAAATAATATTTTCATGCATAATTATTATTACCACCCTGAAGTTCCAGTTTCCTGAGCACTCCCTTCAGCCGCTTCCCCCATTCTTGTAGGAGAAGCTAAAGCTTGTATCACTTCTGCTCTTGGTTTCTTAACTCTGACCTCAAAGACCAACCAGAGAGAAAACCTAAGGCAGGCTTTTACCCTCAGAGACCCCAGGCCTCAGGCTGACCAGCCATGAGAAGCAGGGAATAAAGCAAACTCTTTCAAGGTTTTCATGAGGCATTTGGCCAAATAGCAAACTTCCAGCCCTCTCTGGGATCAAGAGAGTGATTTTGTGTTTTTCTGCATTTTAATTGTTGGGATGTGGCCACACACGGCAGTAATTAGAACAATGCAACTACCACCACGCAACTGATACTTTCAGTCTGAGTTTCCTAAAACAGGCCAGGCTGAGAGGGGGAACAGAACGGAAGCCATAAGGAATCAAACCAGGACACAAAAGAAGGCAAACCAGCTCCGCGAGGGGCCTCCTCTTTCTCAGGCAGGCAGAGAAAAAAGTGTAAGAAGCCCTCTCTTGCCGCCTTCCTTCCCCTTCCATTTTGTGCATCTGAGGGGCACAGACAGCCCTGAACGTTCACTAAACAAGTTAAAACTTCTCAGCTTAACAACTGGCATGGGGCTAAGCCCAACACAGAGCAGCAGGCCGCTAGGCCCTCCCTCAAATCCCACCAGGCCCAACTCTCAATCCAGGCTTTCTCTGCACCATCACCTGTCCCTCAAATAAAGGTTGGACCCCCACCCCACTGGGTGGCGGTAACCCCTGACATAAGGGTTTCAGGGATGCTGAGGTTGTGCTGGAACCTGGATAACCTAGGATCAAGTCAGGCCAAGGAAGAAAAGAGTCAAAAACCCCTGGAGACCTTCCCCCTAGGTCCCAGTCCCACAGCTCTGGGGGAGACTGAAGAAAAACATGAGGCAGGGAGGCACACGAACAGGTATGTGGGGACCTGACTGCTTTTTCTCCATATGGCACTGGTGGGCATAGGGGTGACAAGTGGGAGCACCCCTCCCCCCACCCCAGTGAAGAAGCAAAAGGCTAGGCCCCCCTCTCCAATCTTAAACCTCTCCATCGGTTGCTCTGCCTGTCCCCGCGGGGTGGGGCATGGGGCGTCCGCTAGCCCCTCGGGGTGGGGGGGAGGGCGCCAGGGCACGCTCAGGGGGGCTGTCGCTCGCCTGTTCCCAATCAGCTTCCATCATCTGGCCGCGGGGAAGCGAACTCAGGACACAGGGGACGGGAGGGTCTGGGACTTAACACTCCGCCACCCCCTCCCCCACCGGGTCCCGTGCTCTCCCCGCGGAGGCGGCCAGCAAGGCCCTGCCTCGCGGGCGGACGGGCTGGGGGAGGGGAAAGAGGGAAGGAGGGAGGGACGGTCTAGGTGCCCGCCCCGAGGCCCCAGCGCCACCTGCCCTCCGCCACCTACCGCGGCTCCTCCAGTTCCCAGGGCCGCGGCCGGAGCAGCTCTGAGCGCTCGGTTCGCCCCACGGTGCCCTTAAAAGGCGCCGGCGTGAACCAACGGGCCCCTGAGGAGAGTGGAGAGATCGCTCGGGTTGGGAGAACCCCCCTGAACCGTCCGTGGAGGCTCGAGCCCCGCGTCGTTTTTCTCGCAAAGTCTTTCTTGGCTAGCGCCGTCGGAAAGAGGCCGGGCTCTTTGATTTAGCGATGAGGGTGATTTCCTCCCTAGGAAGTCACCCCCTGCAAAATATTGCAGAAGGTGGACTGGGCCAGTCGAACGCAAATCTCGAAACCCGCGGGGGAGGCCGTGTTGGTCGAAGGTAAACAAAGCCATTGCCCCCGCCCTCTGTTACTACATCTGTCCACGTACGCCCCCCAACTCGATTTCGGCAGCATAACGGAATTAGCCAGGGTTCCTCTCACCTGTTTTCCTGCCCCCACTCTCTACGGCCTCCGCTCTGAAGGAATTCCCCTTCCCCCAGCAGAGGACCCGTCCATGTCGTGAAGGCTTCTGGGAGGCGTAGTCCAAGCGCCGATTAGGGCCTGCTCTGAGTCCCAGGAGCCCCTCTTCCAGCTGCCGGATCGGCTCGAACCTTATAAACCCAGGACCTGTAACGGTTGCGGGCCGTTTCCACTTGTTTGTGTAGCTAGCTGTCACTCAAAATACTGTAAATCCGACGAGGGCCCAGGGCTGTTCACTCCTTCTCCTCTCTCTATGCCCCCACCCCCCAGCAGGATGAGGTAATGGGATTGTGATTATGACATCATAGGCGGTTCAGTTGCTTGCGTGGGGGAGGGGGGAGAAGGGAAAGTACGGTGGTTACAGCTGGACCACTTTCTTTAAACCTTTCTGGGATGGAGGAAACAGGTCGCTGGGGGAAAAGATATTGATAGCGCTATATTTCCTCTTCAGGAAGAAGAAACCACCTTTTATTAAATCTCCATCGCTACCACTACCTTCTACTCAGCCAAAGTTTAAGTCCTTTTTCAAGAGACTGAATGTAGCAGTTGGTAGGTGAAGAGGTTGTGGAACGGCTAGGTGGTTTCTGGCTGTTAAGTAAATTTGAGTATCAGCTATCAAAGAAGGTTTAGACAGAGGGTAAAACATGGGAAAAGGAGAGGTTTTAAACAATGCCTTCGTGTTATGATCTCTTTGTGGGACAGAGTTTTAGATTTTTAATAAGTTGAAAAGTAGAAGTACTGCAAGTAATCTTCACTATTACATTCAGCAAGAAGTCCCCTGAAAGACACGTTTTCCCTAAATATTTTATGCACCACTGAAGTCTGGGACAGATAAGTAATTGTGACCAGCTCAAAGGTAGAGGCAATGGTGGGAATCTTCCTCAGAAAGACAGGGAAGGCAGGAGTGACCAAATCTGCAAACTGAAAAAGAAGAGTAAAGGGAAAGTGAGGTACTTATCAAGAAAATACGTGGAGCAGGGGGGTGTGATGGGAGATACACTGCACATTTGTTTGCCCTGCACATTTCCCCTTGGCAAAAGAAGGGGCAGGGACCATGAAGTGTAGAGGAAACGGTTTCCAGTAATTGCTGCTATGGAGCGCTTATGTGCCAGGCACCGTGCTGCATACTTTAAATATGTATTCTCATTTTTGTTTACAATCATCAAATGAGAGAAAATTTCCTTGTTTGACAGATGAAACAGCAAGAGAGGTTAAGTAGCTACCCATGTGGTGGACAATGGTCATATTAAAAAGCTGTCTGAGACTCTAAAGCCCTTGGTCTTCACCACTAGGTAAATCTCCCTTTTTATTTAATAATAAAATATCATGCTTACTAAAGATAAGTGATTGAGTATAAGAAGTTAGCATTGGCACATTTGCAAAACATTGAAAGAAACTGAAACACTTAAAACAACCAAACCCTGCAAGTCAGATTTCAGGTCTTGATTCAAAGGAAAATGACACCCATTTCATCAAGTATAAAACAGTGTCTCCAGTGCAGCCCAGCCTCTTCCCCATTTCTAACTACAACTAGATCTCTTTATGCCACTTTTGGTTCAAAGTTTTCTGTTTTTTTTTTTTTACTCACGTTCTGCATATTTTCCCCCCTGCTGTTCCATTTTCCTTCTTTTGTTCTTGGGCTACTACCTTGAACCCTATCATAATTGTGACCTCCTGGGCTAGACCCCATCTCTGACCCTGCTCCAGTGGGTTTTAGCAGAGGATACTACCTGGGCTCCCTCCTAGTCTTCATCCTGATTCTCTGAGGGTTCCAGGGCCTGGAGCCAGTCATCCAAAGGGGTGGAATCCATTGGCTCTAAGGGATTGTCCATTCCGCACCTAGGAAGGCAGCAGAGTCAGAGAAATGTGCACTTCAGTCAGGCTCTCCCTTTTCAGCCAGTGAAAGTGAAACCTCTGCAAAGTGGGGAGAGATAAGGCTTAGTCCACCACTCAAGGAAGGAACAAGGAATAGTGCACACACCCCTCAGCCTGCAGAGGCTGGCTGGGAGGGTCCCAGGAATGTAGGGCTCTTCTCCACTTCCTGATCTGGGCATCCCAGGAGCGACGGCTGTACCTCCTGTTCTTGTTTGGTGTTTGAGGGTGAAGTCCTGGCTGTCGCTGTGCCCTGGCAATGACAAATGTGTCAGACTAAGGTCAAGGCCAAGGGGCACAGCTTATTGCTTATTATGGTGAATTTTCCAGGCAAGAGTACTGGAGTGGTTGCCATTGCCTTCTCCATTATGGTAAATTAGGAGACTCATTAGGGATTTTCTGAGAATGAGGTAAGATCAATGTCCTTAATTCAAAGAAAATGTTTAAATTAGATTAAACATCAAACTTCCCAACTGTCTAATATTCTTTCTTCTGGGTAAGCTAAATTAGATATTCCAAGTCCCTCATTAGTCAAGATAGATACAGAAGAAAGTATTTGACATCTCTTTAAAACATATTCTACCTTTTCATTCATTAATTTGTATATATGCTTGTAAGCTTACATGTAATTAGGCAGGTATGTTGTAATTAACAGTCAGATGGAGGCATGGGCCTTCCCAGGTGGCACTAGTAGTAAAGAACCCTTCTGCCAATGCAGGAGATGTAAGAAATGCAGGTTCAATCCCTGGGTCAGGAAGATCCCCTGGAGGAGGGCATGGCAACCCACTCCAATATTCATGTTTGGAGAATCCCACGGACAGAGGGAATCCCCTGGGGCTGGGGTCCATAGCGTCCTAGTTACCCATGATCCAGTGTTCATGGCCAATCTTGTTTCATCTATAGTCACCACCACTCCCACGGGATTATTTAAAAAGCAAATCCCCAGCTGAAGTAACTTACCATACACGCACATGGAGGCATGAGGTGAAAATGGAAGAAAAAAAATTTACTAGCAAACACGAATAGAGCTTTGAGAAGTCTTATAGGCCAAGTATAACTTGTTCCTTTTGAAAAAAAAAATCTTGGAAATGTATTTGGGGGACTAGATTACAGGATAATTTAGTAATGTTGCAACTTTGTGGGAGCATTCAGATTTTAGTATCTTTCCATCACCTGACATTGAACAAAAACCATGTGGTTGACACTCTTTGTGACTACCCACAACTGCACTCACTTGGGGACCTGCTGCAGAAAGCACTGGTAACCAGGTGTGCGCTTGCCATAATCTATCTGCTTTTGCCGCCGCTGTAGAACAGTTGCATCTGTCTCTAGCTCCCACCTATAAAGATGTAGACAGTGGTCCCATGAAGTGTTATGATAGTCATCAAAGCAGAAACCAGCTCTTCCTACATTCCCTTAATCTCCAGCCTGATTGTCAAACTTACCTGGCATGGCAGGGCTCTGTACTGACTCCCACACTCATCATCTCCATCTTGGAGGATAAAGACTCTTCACACACCTTCTTTCTGGGGAAGCAAATTCTACAGATGAAAAGGGTATTAGGATAACACCCAGCTAACTATACTATACCTCTCAGCCACTACACTACCAAGATCCTGGCACCAGATAAAGGTTGTATTCCTAACTCACTGTCTCTCAAAGATAAAGGTTGCATTTCTAATTTGTTTCTCAAAGTGTGGTCTGTAAGCCATTTCTATGGGTAGCTTATGGGTGCCTTAATAATTCCTCAGCCCCACTCTAGACCTATTGAATTATCATTTTGGTAAGTTATCTTTTAAAGAGCTTCCAAGGTTATTTTAAACATTTTTTATTATGGAAAATTTCAAATATTCAAAGATAATAGCATAATTCTCTGCTACTTAAAGTCTGATCCCCAGACTAGCTGCATTAGCATCAGCTGAGAACTTGTTAGAAGTGTAGAATCTTGGTAACCAGATCAACTGAACCAGAGTATGCATTTTAGCAAGATCCACAGGTGATTAGTATAAAGACTAAACTTTGATATTACTGGATATCATGGACCTCCTAGTTACCCGTGACCCAGTACTCATGGCCAATCTTGTTTCATCTATACTCACCACCACTCCCACAGGATTATTTAAAAGCAAATCCCCAACATTAATAATAAATTCTTAATACCGTCTAGACAGAGGATGAGAGAGATGGTTGGATAGCATCACTGACTCAAGGAACATGAGTTTGAGCAAACTGCAGAAGATGGTGAAGGACCAGGGAAGCCTGGCGTGCTGCAGTTCATGGAGTCCCAAAGAGTCAGACACAACTGAACGACTTAACAATAATAACCACCTAGTCAATGTTCAAATACCCATAAACAACCAAAGTTTAGGATCCTTTGGACTCTGATAAGGATTATGCCATGAGATGATTCTACTTTCCTTGAAAAGAAATTTCTTTTACCTCACAAACATAGTGTCTCAGATGCTGCGCGCTTAAAAGGGTCACGGACCCAGGAAAGCTCTTGCAAGGGGCCAGTGCTACTCATCATAAATACACACACCTGTCTTGCCGCAACATCTGCCACACTGGCTGCTAATGTTCCACCTATAGGGGAAGGCTAGCAAAAATAAGGAAAGGTCCACGTAACGGCACGAGAAAGAAGCAAGGGAAAAAAAACACAATCCATTTAAAACACCCTCCCACATAAATGAATTCCTCCAGGTATTATCCTAGGGAGTGGTGGTCGCTGCTGCTGCTGCTAAGTGGTCGTCGCTAGCAAGGTGCAATTTAAATGTCCCGGGGTTGAAGGGGCTGAGGGGGCCGAAGGAAAGGAGAGCTCAGAAAGGGTGTGGTGATTGGCCAGAGGAAGAGCCAATGAGGCGCCAAGCTCCCTATGGGGCGGGGCTTAGCTAGGGGCTGGCCCCAAACTGGTGGTCTAATCGGAAGCCTGCTGGCCTGTGGGGCGGGGCAAACCTCCTTCCGAACAGCTCACGCCCCCGGGGATGTAGGAGGCAAACGATTGGCTCAGCGGGTCTAGGCGGGTGCGCGGAGATAGGCTGACGCAGTTCTGAGGCGAGCGTGATAGGATTTTGGGAAGGCGGAAGGTTTGAATGGTCAAGGCTTTTGGCTGTTAATCTTACTCTTAGGCTGTAACTTCAACCTTCTGCTGAGAGAAGCGGCGAAACCCAAACCTGGCCTATCTGGTCGAGAGGCATAGATGTATGGTTAGATCGCCTCCGTTACCTCAGATTTTTCTTTAGTTCTTCTAGAATCTTCGCTTGTGTCTGATTTCCCTGCTTACTTTCATTCCTCCTGAAGGCAAGTCTCGGACTCAAACCTGCGGTAAGCCTAGAGCTGTGCCCTCCACAGAATCACGGGCCTCGCGAACGGTGTTTGGGGGGACAAAACAGGCATTATAGCGAGTTAGGAGACCTGAGTTCCTTCCTGTCAGGAGTCATGAACTGTGTGGCTTCTTTTAATTTCATCTTCAAAACCCTGAGGTTGCCTTTCGGTAAGTTAAGATTCCAATGGAAAGGCCAAGCCACTTCCGGCAAGTGCTATTTCACCTTCAGGCCAATCTGTGATTCACCGTTTGGGAATGCCCCCTTCTCCAATACTGGTTCACTTGGTCGCAACTGTAAAGGGTGGAGGAGGTTGTGTAGGTGACGTTTTCCCTCTCTTATGGTTGTTTAGTAGAGTCCGACTCTTTTGCGACCCTATGGACTGCATGCAGTCCACCAGGCTCCTCTGTCCATGGGATTTCCCAGACAAGAATACTAGAGAGGGTTGCCATTTCCTCCTCCAAGGGATCTTCCCCACCCAGGGATTCAACCCACGTGTCCTGCATTGGCAGGCGGATTCTTTTACCGCTGAGCCATCTGGGAAGCCTCGTCTCTTAGCTAGGTTTTGTTTTTTCTTAGAACTCGGAGACCATGTCTGCAGAATTCTTCTCATCCAAAAGAGAGGAGGGAAGCCTTGCCTCAGGACCTAGTTTTAGGTCCAATCAGAGGAAGATATTAAACCTGCTCCTTGAGAGAGATGCTTCCTTTTCCATCAGTTCAGATCTCCCTACAACTCCAGTGGAGAAGAAACTTTTTGGTGACTCTGCAAACCTAAGCATTTTGTCTGGGTAAATCTACTTTTTCTTTTCACATCTCCTTTGCTCTTCTAAACAGTTTTTGGGCTTTTAAAAAATTATCCTGGTTCAGAGATAAGGGTTAAGTTACTGTCCTTGACTAACTATTTGACAGTTTTGAGTCTAAGGCTTTTTTTCTGTAACATAGAAATAATAATCCCTTACTATCTTACTAGGATCATATAGAATCAAATGATGAGGAAAGTCTTTGAAAACTATTGCATCATATAAGTTGTAGTTTTATAAGTACTACAGTCAACATTACTTTTGTTGTTGTTTAGTTGCTAGTGCCCAATTCTTTTGCAACTCCATGGGCTGTAGACCGCCAGGATCCTCTGTCCATGGTATTTCCCAGGCAGTAATACTGGAGTGGGTTGCCATTTTCTTCTCCAGGGGATCTTCCCAACCCAGAGATTTAACCCACATCTCCTGCATTGACAGATGGAGTCTTTACCACAGACCCACCAGGGAAGCCCCTATTGTACTTTAAATTCTGGTAATGCCATACTCTGATGCCTCAATTAGCCAGCAAAGTTGGAAGTCAGAGTAGTACTGAAAATCTGTGTGCTCATGGTGCTCAGAGCAAAAGATGAGGAGTCAAGACCCACCTCAGCCATTTTCTTAAATTACCTTGATTCAACATGTTGAGGAGGAGAAAATGAGGTATTATTGGAGTAGAGAAAAGGTGGCGATTTTTCTCAGCCTAGTCTGACATGTTTCCAAAAATCAATTAGATTTATTTGAAGACTGTTTTATGTGGTAGTCAGAAATAGGTATTTCAAATGAAGAGGATAATGTGATCTTTGCCTTTTAGGATATTATAACCCAGTTGGAATCTTGATGTATTATTATGTCTCAACAGAGGAACCCCAAAATGTTGCCTTGATCTTTCGAATCTTAGCAGCGGGGAGATGTCTGCCACTCAACTTACTGCTTCTGCAGACCTTGATGAAACTGGTAGGGAAAGGGAGGTAAAGGCCTCAAGGGAAGGAATAATTGTTAGGGGAGAGGACAGTAGTATGATAGAGATGGAAGGTGGTAAATGTAGATAGAGAGCCTTGAGGATGGAATTCTTCGAGGACCTAGAGGATTTTTGAGAAGAATAATTCAGCCAATGGGAAGAGAATTGACCCGAATAGGAGTCACTTTGCGTTGAGAAAGTTAGATAAGAAGGAATATTTTGTTGATTGATTGTGGGAATGAAAGTGGTAGTTAAAGATAAAAAGTTTTATGCCTCAGTCTAATTTCAGCAGAGACAAAGAAGCCAACATAAAGAAATGCTTTGTCAACTAATTCTTATGTGTTTTTATAGGGTGTGTACCCCAAAGGAATGTGTTTTACTAGTCAACCATTTTAGTATTTGTTCTAATTTCATATTTCCTGAGTGATAAATTTTCCTTTCTACTGATGAAAAAAATCTCTGTAGGTTAGCATAATGCACTATTTCCAAGAAATTTTCCTTTATGTGACACATGCAGATTTTCAAGTTTCTGTGAACTTGTACCATGGTACATTGTATCATGAAATTGGTATTTTTCAAGAGCCTTTGTGTTTAAAAGCTCAGCTTTTGAAATTAATATGGCTCACTGGTAATGAAAATTAGAAGGAAAGACAAAATACATGAACAAGAATAACTTTACATCTGATTGCAGGTCATTTGGAGTCTACAGGACCTGAGCAAGTACGGTTAGCTGGAATGTAAGTTCTTTTGCTAAATGAATCCCATACTAAACTATTAAAGCCTTCTCAGCACTGGCCTAGGGATTTTATCCTATGCAGACTCTATAGCGAATGTTTCACCTAAGGTATAAGGGGGCTTGAAGGCGTAGGTTCTTCCCTTGAAAGATATTTTAAGTTTCCAAAATTGAAATTGTGTTGTGAGGGACTTTCCTGGTGGCACAGTGGATGGAAATCCGCCTACCAATGCAGGAGACTTAGGTTTGATCCCTGGTCTAGGGCAATTCCACATACTGTGGAGCAACTAAGCCCATGTACCACAACTTTTGAGCCTGTGCTCTAGAGCCCATGAGTCACACCTATTGAGCCTGCATGCCGCAACCACTGATGCCTATGTGCCTAGAGCTTGTGCTCTGCAAGAAGAGAAGCCACTGCAATGAGAAGCCTGAGCATTGCAATGAAGAGTAGCCCCTGCTTGTTGCAATTAGAGAAAGGCTGCAGGCAGCAATAAAGACCCAATGCAACCAAAAAATAAAATAAATAAAAAATAGTAGATTACTTATGTAAAAAAAAATAGTGTTGTGAAAATGAAGGCTATTTATTTTAACCCTCACATACAATCAGTATAGTCTTTAAAATGGAAGAGAATTGTATACTGAACTTAGATGGAGGCTGTTATCTGCATGTGAGTAGTACTAAATCTTAGTGGTCAAAAGTGCAGCAGAGTGCAGGCTCTGGAATCAGAGTGTCTGGATTCCAGTGTCTTACTGCTTCATCAACTTACTTTGACAAGTTTCTTAACCTCAAGGGACCTCAGTTTATTTGTAATAAAGAAATAATAATAATGAAGATAATAGCACTTTTCATAAATGACTTCTGTGAGGATTAAATGAATATGTACCTAATACATATGCTGCATTTTACAATGTTTTTTTTATTACTATTGAAGATTCTTTATTGAAGATCTTATAAAAATGTTCAGTTAGAGAGTACTCAAGGAATGAAAAGTACTTTTAATTCTTAAATTTATCATGAATTTTCCATTTGATTATTTTAATATTTTTATAACTTTATTCTTCAAAGTTTAGATGAATTAGGTGCCTCTTTGTGCACTAGGGAAGACTCTCCATGAGTATTTTTAATCAATAAATGTGAAAATTTTACTTTATATTGGTTTTATTTTCTTTGAATTGCTTATATGTCCTAACTCAGGTAGCCTAGATGAAGTCTGGGGATGGAGGATAGAAATCCATAAAAAATAAATATTAACTCCCAATAGTCCATGCTGAAAAATTAGCAAATTGTAAACTGTGTCCACATAAGATATAGGACAAAGTCATCATCTTTGATGCATATCTATATATATGGTTATGCCATTGAGGTGAGGTCCTCATCCCCAGGATGTCACTTAATGTGTTGTTATTTACCACAGAGAACACCCTATATATTGGTATTGGAAGAGACATCAATTAGGTACAGGTTTCCTAGAATGCAAGAAAAGAAAAGTGGGATGTCCCGAGTCACTGAAGAATAACCAAATCGTGTTTGGGGTTTGAATGACTGGCAGTTTTTCTTTTTTTGATCTACAGGAATTACCGCCAACATCTTATAAAATGTAGCCCAGTGAGTAACTTATCTTTTTGGGTTTGGGTTTGTCAGGTGGGAGGCAGAGGATTTCCAGCTTAGCTCGAAGATGCCGGGTGTTCTTTGAAAACAATCTCTTGTAGGCACAGCTGTTTTGTAGCACTCCGAATGCCTTGGAGCATGGCCGCAGGAAGAAAGATGCAATATGTGGCTCATCTGCAAATAAGGAAAATGTGAGTGTTTAATGGAATACTAGGTCCATTAGTAGTTTTATTCCTTTGAGTAGAGCAACTAACACATCAGTATCCCTATGAGACCTAGAGCTGTCTGTGCTTCAGTATGCTGGACAAGCAAATTGCAACACTAGAAGAAAAAAAAATTCTTTATAGTTTGTTTGTTTCTATTTAGGGTTTGATCCTAGGATGGAAACCTGGCTTCCAGTCTTCCACAGCAGGTCATCATTATTACTCACGTTCAGTTGATTGTAATGTAAAAATTTAGGACTTAAAAAAAAAAACACAGGGATAATTTACATAACTTGTTCACGTATTCATTGCATGGCTTCATATACAAGTCTAGGTTTCTTAATTTCTTCTTATTTCCCTCTTAGTCTAGCTTCTTAGCCCCTATTCTGAGGAAGTCATTGTCCTTTTTTGTTTGAGTCTTAGATCATCCTTCAGTTCCAAGTTGAAACTACCCTCTCCAAAGCTACATAATAGTTAAGATAGTTCTCTAATCCCTTCATTAATCCCCTTTTCTAACCATCTTTTTGCTTTTCCTGTCCTCCCATCCTTTCTTCCAGGTCAGTATGTATAAAAGATAGCTGCTGTTCTTCTTTGCTCACATTGCCTAAGTTATGCCCATGTTTTTTTGGCTGTCCTAATTAGCTTTTTCTTGAATTAATACAGTTCTACTCTCTGTTTATAATCACTATTTAAAAATTTCATCATTCCTTCCCCTGTCAGGCTCCCTTTTTCCTCCCTTCCTTTGGCTTGTGATCATAAAATCAGTACCCTCCAGAGCGGTTCTATACACCATACATCAAATCCAAACCATAATTTGTATTTTCAGGATATGTGGTCAACCTTGATTACATGTACTATGTTTTGTGAGGGTTATCCATGGCTTCATCAGATGAAGTGTTTTTGGCAGAGTCTACAGACACCTCTTCTTTCAGCCAGTGTAGTTTTTCTTATGCAAGAAAACAGCACTTAAAAGCCCCTGGAGTGGTGGGTACCCAGGAACCTGAGGTCTCCTCTTTCTCTACAGGTGAGTCACTGGACATGATCCTCAACAATCAACTGAGGTGTTGTGGAGTAGAGGATTGCAGATCTGGATTTAATGGCCCTTTGAATTTTCTAAGCTGACTTGAGTGAGAAAAGGGGTTGGAGAAGTAACCTTTGAACAAGGAAAGAGAGGAGACATGTCCTCTGATCTTTTTATGTTAAAGTTTAAGAAGAAGAATAAATTCTTAGGCTAAAGCATTTCTCCTTTATTCTTAAAGTGTTTCCCTCCTCTTTCTCATGGCTTCCAGGTGGCTCATTGGGTAAAGAATATGTCTGGAATGCAGGAGATGTGGTTTCAATCTCTAGTTGAGAAGATCCCCTGGAGGAGGGCATGGCAACCCACTCCAGTATTCTTGCCTGGAGAATCCCATGGACAGAGGAGCCTGGCTGGCTATAGTCCATGGGGTTCTCAAGAGTCAGACATGACTGAAGCAACTGAGCACGCATGCACCCCTCTTTGTCAATTTTAAAAGTACTGTATGCCCATGTGAAAACTGTGTAAAAATATAGTAAAATAAAAAGAAAATAGCTACCTCATAGAGAAAAACCACTGTTAATGTTTACCTCATTGCTTTCAATCTTTTAACCATGTGTATAGTTTTATAAAGTTGAGGTCATATTGTATATATAACTTTATATTCTATTATTTTAAATAAATAATAAAACTCTTAGTAAACAGTTCTTAGTGGATGCTTTTATTCTAATAATTGAACTTGAATTTATATAAGTACTTCCCAATTGTTGGGCACTTATGGGTATATACATTTGCTTTTACAAATAATGCTATCGTGTAAATTCCTGAGCACAAATTTTGCCTGTTAACAATTTTTTTATTGAGGATTAGTACCAAATATTATAATTACTAGATTAAAGGGTTTAAATACTTTTAAGATTTTTGATACATATTGCCAAATTCCTTTCCAAATAAAGTTCTAAGAATTTACATTTTCATGAGCAATCCATAGCTCATTTGGATAAATGATTTGTTATCACTTTTAAAAATGTGCTAATTAGATGGGTAAAATGTTTTATTTTATGTTAAAAATATTTAGTAATGATTTCATGTCCCTTCAGTTCAGTTCAGTTCAGTCTCTCAGTAGTGTCCGACTCTTTGCGACCCCATGAATTGCAGCACACCAGGCCTCCCTGTCCATCACCAACTCCCGGAGTTCACTCAGACTCACGTCCACTGAGTCAGTGATGCCATCCAGCCTCTCATCCTCTGTCGTCCCCTTCTCCTGCCCCCAATCCCTCCCAGCATCAGAGTCTTTTCCAGTGAGTCAACTCTTCGCATGAGGTGGCCAAAGTACTTAGCCATGCATATTTTCTCTAATGAATGATTGTGTCCTTTGTTCATTTAGCTACTGGAGTTTTAAGTTAAACTTGTTATTGTATTTGTTTAATTGAAATATATTTGATTTACAAGGTTGTGTTAGTTTTGGGTATATAATATCACTTGTTTTTAATAAACTGTGGACTTGATATACTCCAAAGATTTGGATCCTAATCTCAACACTCTGGGGAAGGCATTTTAATATGCCCCATACTAAGGAGATAAAGTTGAGCATATTTCAGATTTTTCATATCTTGGAGTAAGGCAAGTCTTGGAGCATAGTAAATTGCTAGATAGCTGTTAGTGTATGTATGTGTAATTTTTTAAAATATAGTAAAATATACATAACATTTACCATCTGAACCATATTTGTGTACAGTCCAGTGGCATTAAGTATGTTCACAACATTAAGTATGTTCACTACCCATTTCAGAATTTTTTTATCATTAAAAACAGAAGCTCTCTGCTCACTAAATAATGGTGGTGGTAGTTTAGTCTCTGAATTGTGTCTGACTCTTGTGACCCTCATGGACTGTAGCCCACCAGGCTCCTCTGTCCATGGGATTTCCCAGGCAAGAATACTGGAGTGAGTTGCCATTTCATTCTCTAGGGGATCTTCCTGACCCAGGGATTGAACCTGTGTCTTCTCCGTTGTAGGTGGATTCTTTACCAATGAGCCACAGGGAAGTCGCCCATTAAACAATAACTCCCCCTTTCTCCCTCTGGTAACAACCTTTAGTCTACTTTCTGTCTCTGTGAATTTGACTACTCTAGGTACTGCTTCATGTAAGTAGAATAATATAATATTTGGCCTTTTCTGTCTGGGTTATCTCACTTAGCATAATATCTTCAAGGTTCATCCATACTGTAGCATGCATTAGAATTTCATTTCTTTTTATGGCTGGATAATATTCCATTATATGGATATACCACATTTTATTTATGCATTAATCTGTTGATGGACGTTTCGTTTGTTTCTACCTTTTAGCTATCGTGAATAATGTTGCTATGAACATTAATATAAAAATATCTGTTTAAATCCCTACTTTCAATTCTTTGTAGTATATACCAAAAAATGGAATTGCTGGATCATACATGGTAATTGTATGTTTAATTTTTTGGTAGAACCACCATACCGTTATCCGTAGCAGCTACATCATTTGACATTTCCCACAACAATGTACATGGTTCCAACTTCTCCATATCTGTGCTGACACTTGTTATTTTCTGTTTTTTTGTTTCCTTGTAGCTATCCTAATAGGTACAAAGTAGTATCTCTGTGGTTTTGGTTTGCATTTCCATTATGACTAGTTATGTTGTGCATCTTTTCATATGGTAGTTGGTTATTTGTATATCTTCTTTCAATAAATGTCTATTCAAGTCCTATTTGTTTCTGTTGTTATTGTTGCTATTGTTATTGTTGAATTTTGGAAGTTCTTTATGTATCTTGAATATTAATCTCTTATCAGTTATGTGATTTGCAAAAATTTTCTCCTATAGGTTACCTTTTCAGTTTTTTAATAATCTTTGATGCACAAAGGGTTTTAATTTTGATGAAGTCCAGTTTATCCTATTTTTCTTTTGTTGCTTGTGCTTTTATATAATATTCAAGGAATCAGTGCCAAATCCAATGTCATAAAGCTTACCTCATCCTGTTTTCTTCTAAGAGTTTTATAGTTTTAGCTCTTACATTTAGGTCTTTGATTCATTCTGAGTTAATATTTTTATATTGTTATAAGGGAAGAGTCCTAGATAGTTTTTAATATTGTCAATATACTTTGTAGGACAATGGAAACTTGGTGGAAAGTGAAATGAAACATCTGGGCAGTCCCATTACTACAGTTTCAAAATTACATAAAAATCCAGAGCTAGCAGAAGATCAGGCAGAAGAGATATCAGATGAATTGATGGAGTTTTCACTGGAAGATCAAGAAAAGGCCAAGGTAAAATACTCTCTGATAGTATCTTTGCGTTTTTCAAGTTCCTTCATTCTTGATAGTATCTTTGTGTTTTTCAAGTTCCTTCATTCTTGAATAAATAAAATTGTGTCTGTAATATGTTGCAGCCACTGGACTATGTGGTAGGTCTGAAGAGATCAAGAAGATATGGTCTCTATACTCTAAGGGTTACCTGACTGATAGTCAGGTCATCATGGGAATATTACTGCTGGTGAGAAGGTTTGTTAGCAGTTTAAATAAATCACCATCAGTGTAATCTGGTGTAAAAGATAGCTCCAGAATAATAGTAATAGATGAAATATGTTTAGGATGATTTTTCAAATATTTTAGAGTATGTTTTTGTTTTCTTTTATCCTCTCCATATCACTAAGAGGAATATATGAAGCCTGTGTTATTAGCAATACGCTGATATGTCAAAGATGCTTTCTGAGGCATTTAGATTTTCTGAGTCAACTTCCTTTCTTTGAAACAAATATGTGCAGGGGTTTGCTTTTTTTGGTGGGATCCAGCATTCTCCTGTCAATGGTTGTTCAGCAGTGAGTTGCAATTTTGCAGTTCTCGCAGGAGAAGATGAGCATACATCCTTCTACTCCACCATCTTTTCATGTAGACTGTTAAGAAAGTTCTAGGACTCACAACAGATTTCCCAACTTGGGGATCTGGCAAAGGGACTGAGAACCCCCAGGAAATTTGACTTTAGAGGCCAGTGGGATTTGATTACAGAACTTCCACAGGACTGGAAACAGACCCTTGGAGGGCACAGACAAAAACCTTGTGTGGGGGGGGGGTCGGTCCTAAGATGGCGGAGAAATAGGATGGGGAAACCAACTTCTCCCCCCCAAATAAATAAATTTATATTAAAAAAAAAGAAAAAAAACAAACCTTGTATGTACCAGGGCCCAGGAAAAAGGAGCAGTTTCTCCACAAGAGACTGAGCCAGACTTGGTGTGAGTGTCCAGGAGTCTCTGGCAGAGGTGTGGATCAACAGTGGCCTGCTGCATGGTCTGGAGCAATGAATACAACTGTACAGGCATGAATCCTTTTGAAGGAGATCACCATTATCTTCATTACCCCTACAATAGTTTGGTCTCAGGTCAAACAACAGGGAGGGAACACAGCCCCACCCATCAACAGAAAATTAGATTAAAGATTTACTGAGCATAGCCCCCAGAGAAGGCAGTGGCACCCCACTCCAGTACTCTTGCCTGGAAAATCCCATGTACGGAGGAGCCTGGTAGGCTGCAGTCCATGGGGTCGCTAAAAGTCGGACACGACTGAGCAACTTCACTTTCACTTTTCACTTTCATGCATTGGACAAGGAAATGGCAACCCACTCCAGTGTTCTTGCCTGGAGAATCCCAGGGACGGGGGAGCCTGGTAGGCTTCCGTCAATGGGGTCGCACAGAGTTGGACATGACTCATGCGACTTAGCAGCAGCAGCAGCAGCAGCAGAGCATAGCCGCTATAAAGAAAGCTGAGCAATGAAGAATTCATGCTTTTGAACTATGGTGTAGGAAAAGACTCTTAAAAGTCCCTTGGGCTGCAAGGAGATCAAACCAGTCAATTATAAAGGAAATCAGTCCTGAATATTCATTGGAAGGACTGATACTGAAGCTGAGACTCCAATACTTTGGCCACCTGATGTGAAGAACTGACTCACTGGAAAAGACCCTGATGCTAGGAAAGATTGAAGGTGGGCAGAAAAATGGAAGACAGAGGATGAGATGGTTGGATGGCATCACCGACTTGATGGACACGAATTTGAGTAAGCTCTGGGAATTCATGATGGACAGGGGAGCCTGGCGTGCTGCAATCCATGGGGTCGCAAAGAGTTGGACATGACTGAGCGACTGAACTACACTGAGCATAGCCCAACCCTTCAGAACAAGACCGATTCCCCCACAGTCAGTCTCCCATCAGTAAACTTCCACAAGCCTCTTATCCTTATCCATCAGAGGTCATAAGAATGAAAACCACAATCACAGAAAACTAACCAAATTGATCACATGGATCACAGCCTTGTCTAACTCAATGAAACTATGGGCCATGCCGTGTAGGGCCACCCAAGACAGACGGGTCATGGTGGAGAGTTCTGACAAAATGAGGACCACTGGAGAAGGGAATGGCAAACCACTTCAGTATTCTTGCCTTGAGAACCATGTTATCGGTATGAAAAAGCAAAAAGATAGGACACTGAAAGATTAACTTCCCAGGTCAGTGGGTACCCAATATGCTACTGGAGAAGAGTGGAGAAAAACTCCAGAAAGAATGAAGAAATGGAGCCAAAGCGAAAACAACGTCCAGTTGTGGATGTGACTGATGATGGAAGCAAAGTCCAATGCTGTAAAGAACAATAATGCATAGGAATCTGGAGTGTTAGATACATGAATCAACGTAAATTGGAAGTGGTCAAACAGGAGATGGCAAGAGTGAACATTGACATTTTAGGAATCAGTGAACCAAAATGGACCAGAATGGATGAATTTAATTCAGATGACCATTATATCTACTACTGTGGGTAAGAATCCCTTAGAAGAAATGGAATAGCCCTCAGAGTCAACAAAAAAGTCTGAAATGCAGTACTTGGGTGCAATCTCAAAAATGACAGAATGATTTCTGTTCGTTTCTAAGGCAAACCATTCAATATGACAGTAATCTAAGTCTATGCCCCAACCACTAACGCTGAAGAAGCTGAAGTTGAATGGTTCTGTGATGACGTAGAAGACCTTCTGTGGGCAGGAATCCCTTAGAAGAAATGGAGTAGGCATCATAGTCAACAAAAGAGTCTGAAATGCAGTACTTGGATGCAATCTCAAAAACGACAGAATGATCTCTGCTCGTTTCCAAGGGAAACCATTCAATATCATGGTAATCCAAGTCTTTCCCCTGACCAGTAACGCTGAAGAAGCTGAATTTGAATGGTTCTATTCAAGACCTTTTAGAACTAAAACCTGAAAAAGATGTCCTTTTCATTATAGGGGACTGAAATGCAAAAGTAGGAAGTCAAAAAACACCTGGAGTAACAGGCAAATTTGGCCTTGGAGTATAGAATGAAGCAGGGCAAAGGCTAATAGAGTTTTGCCAAGAGAACACACTGGTCATAGCAAACCCCCTCTTCCAACAACACAAGAGAAGACTCTACACATGGACATCACCAGCTGACCAACACCAAAATCACATTGATTATATTCTTTGCATCCAAAGATGGAGAAGCTCTATACAATCAGCAAAAACAAGACCGGGAGCTGACTGTGGCTAAGATCATGAACTCCTTATTGCCGAATTCAGACTTAAATTGAAGAAAGTAGGGAAAACCACTTGATCATTCAGGTATGACCTAAATCAAATCCCTTAGGATTATACAGTGGAAGTAAGAAATAGATTTAAGGAACTAGATCTGATAGACAGAGTGCCTGATGAACTATGGATGGAGTTTGTGACAGTGTACAGGAGACAGGGATCAAGACCATTCCCAAGAAAAAGAAATGCAAAAAGACAAAATGGCTGTCTGAGGAGGCCTTACAAATAGCTGTGAAAAGAAGAGAAGCAAAAAGCAAAGGAGAAAAGGAAAGATATAAGCATCTGAATGCAGAGTTCCAAAGAATAGCAAGGAGAGATAAGAAAGCCTTCCTTAGTGATCAATGCAAAGAAATAGAGGAAAACAATAGAATGGGAAAGACTAGAGATCTCTTCAAGAAAATTAGAGATACCAAGGGAACATTTCATGCAAAGGTGGACTCAATAAAGGACAGAAATGGTATGGACCTAACAGAAGCAGAAGATATTAAGAAGAGGTGGCAAGAATACACAGAAGAACTGTACAAAAAAGATCTTCACGACCCCGATAATCACGATAGTGTGATCACTCACCTAGAGCCAGACATCCTGGAATGTGAAGTCAAGTGGGCCTTAGGAAACATCACTACGAACAAAGCTAGTGGAGGGGATGGAATTCCAGTTGAGCTATTTCAAATCCTAAAAGATGATGCTGTGAAAGTGTTGCACTCAATATGCCAGCAAATTTGGAAAACTCAGCAGTGGCCACAGGACTGGACAAGGTCAGTTTTCATTCCAATCCCAAAGAAAGGCAATGCCAAAGAATGCTCAAACTACCACACAATTGCACTCATCTCATACACTGGTAAAGTAATGCTCAAAATTCTCCAAGCCAAGCTTCAGCAATACGTGAACCATGAACTTCCAGATGTTCAAGCTGGTTTTAGAAAAGGCATAGGAACCAGAGATCAAATTGCCAACATCTGCTGGAGCATCAAAAAAGGAAGAAAGTTCCAGAAAAACATCTATTTCTGCTTTATTGACTATGACAAAGCCTTTGACTGTGTGGATCACAATAAACTGTAGAAAATTCTGAAAGAGATGGGAATACCAGACCACCTGACCTGCCTCTTGAGAAACCTGTATGTAGGTAAGGAGGCAACAGTTAGAACTGGACATGGAACAACAGACTGGTTCCAAATAGGAAAAGGAGTACATCAAGGCTGTATATTGTCACCCTGCTTATTTAACTTAAATGCAGAGTACATCATGAGAAACGCTGGGCTGGAAGAAGCACAAGCTGGAATCAAGATTGCCAGGAGAAATATCAATAACCTCAGATATGCAGATGACACCACCCTTATGGCAGAAAGTGAAGAAGAACTAAAGAGCCCCTTCATGAAAATGAAAAAGGAGAGTGAAAAAGTTGGCTTAAAACTCAACATTCAGAAAACGAAGATCATGGCATCCAGTCTCATCACTTCATGGCTAATAGATGGGGAAACAGTGGAAACAGTGGCTGACTTTATTTTTTGGGGCTCCAAAATCTGCAGATGGTGGCTGCAGCCGTGAAATTAAAAGACGCTTGCTCCTTGGAAGAAAAGCTATGACAAACCTGGATAGCATATTAAAAAGCAGAGACATTACTTTGCTGACAAAGATCTGTCTAGTCAAAGCTATGGTTTTTCCAGTAGTCCTGGTTGGATGTGAGAGTTGGATCATAAGGAAAGCTGAGCGCTGAAGAATCGATGTTTTTGAATTGTGGTGTTGGAGAAGACTCTTGAGAGTCCTTTGGACTTCAAGGAGATCAAACCAGTCAATCCTAAAGGAACTCAGTCCTGAATATTCATCGTAAGGGCTGATGCTGAAGCTGAAGCTCCATTATTTGGCTACCTGATGTAAAGAACTGACTCACTGGAAAAGACCTTGATGCTGGGAAAGATTGAAGGCAGGAGGAGAAGGGGAAGACACAGGACGAGGTGGTTGGATGACATCATCAACTGGATGGACATGAGTTTGAGCAAGCTCTGGGAATTAGTGATGAACAGGGAAGCCTGGCATGCTGCAGTCCATGGGGTTGCAAAGAGCCAGACATGAGTGAGGAACTGAACTGAACTGACCCCAGATCTAAATCAGAATCTGTGTGGGTGAAGAGAAGTCGCTCAGTCGTGTCCAACTCTTTGCGACCCCGTGGACTGTATCCTACCAGGCTCCTCTGTCCATGGGATTTTCCAGGCAATAGTACTGGAGTGGATTGCCATTTCCTTCTCCAGGGAATCTTCCCAACCCAGGGATTGAACCTGGGTCTCCCACATTGAAGATAGATGCTTTAGCGTCTGAGCCACCAGGGAAGTGAGTGGGGCCCAGTAATCTAGTTCAGTAGTTCCTCCAGGTGATTTTGATGCACACTAAAGTCTGGGAGCCACTGCACTATAAATTGAAGTTAAAAAATGTAATTTTTAATGTTATTTTAAAAAAACTAATTAATTTTAGTTGGAGGATAATTACTTTACAGTATTATGATGGTTTTTGCCTTACATCGACATGGATCAGCCATGGGTGCACATATGTCCCCCCATCCTGAACCCCCCTCCCACTAAATTAAATTCTGTTTTCTTTTAATTTCCTTGGTTTGTGGGAAAACAACAGAACCAAGATAACAATCGAAAAGGGACATACTGGGTATTGGGAGAATTGACAGTGACCTTCCTAAAGAAAACATTTTTGAGGACTTGCTGATTATGGAGAGTAGATCTGTGGAAAAAGAAAGTTAGGGATAGTTAGCATGGGGAAAATGCTACTAGGCCTTTTGGAAAAAAACAAAAAAGCCCATTGTGAAATGAACCTTAATGTTGCTCTTGAAATACAAGTTAGTCTTCGTATTTGTAAAATGTTGGCATTAATACAGACAAGTCTCAATAGTTATTAACGTAATAAAGTTGAATTTAATGTTGATTTAAAAGAAAATTCTTTTGTTTTCAATTTTATTGTTTGAAATTTTTCTGAAGTATTTAAACTGCTTTTGTGAAATTATAAGTACAATAACTGAACAAAATTGAATCTTTCTTTGCTGATTGATGATCTTTCACAGTCTTAGAAACTTTGTTCATTTTGAATTGTACAATATAAACATTATATGACAGTGAATTTAAAATAGACTCACCCCAGTAAACACTCTGTAATTTTGTTTGTTTACATGGAAGAATAACATGTGGTTGTTAGGTATTTATTTTATTGGTCTTTAATAAATATTAAAGACCAATGGCTTGTTTTCTTGGATTATGACTCTTATAAAGTAATTTTTTGTTGAGAGCCTACTGTTTAAGACTGCATTGCAGTAGATTTTAGGTTAGAAAAAGTATAGGGATTGTCTGTTACTGGTTTATCTCTTTGATGCTAAATGGAATGGGATACCTTATAAAGCAAGGAGATTGGTATAACCTTTGTGATTTTTGATTCATTTCTTATAAAAAAAAAAAACCCTGTTGACACTTGTTAAGCATCAGGCACTGTGATACAATGGTGAACAAAACACTCTAGGTTTGTGCCCTCTTGGGTTTATATTCCTGACATAGAGACACAAAAACCCAAAACCAAAAAACATGTTCATCAACTTACTAGATGAACTTAGTTTGAGTTCTTGGTTGCAAATAACAGAAATAGATTCTAGTTACCTCAGGCAGAAAAAAGATTTTTCTGGAAGATATTGAGGAACTTGGAAAATTATCAGGAAGTTTGGAAAATAAGATGAGGCCCAGCCAAAGTGCTACTATAGGAACGTTGTGCTCTGGAAGCCACCACTTGCTGGCTAAATGCTCAGTGCCACTATTACTGGCCCCCTGCCACAGAACATAACCCACCTTGCTGCTGGACTCTTGGTCAGGGACATTGCTGCCACCCACTATATTGTCCACTGTGATGCAGCATAAAAACGTCTTAACCAGTGCTGTGCTTTTGTATTGTTTCTCAAGGTTCAAAATCCAGTCAAGAATATGAAGTTGACTATAAGAGAACGGAAAAGGGATTATCTGTCCCCTTTTGTCTTCTTATCAGGAGGCAAGTCTTCGTTCTGTCTAATTTGAGATTTTACTAAAATAGGATGCTTAGTAGCCAAATTGCAAATGACTGTGACAGAGACAAAATAATTTAACTATTACAAATTGTCCAAGTGTAATGTAGGAAACGAAATAGGGACCAATATAGCGTCTTGACAGAAGGAAACCTTTAAATGGAGGTAATTAGGAAAGGCCTCCTCAAGCAGGAGATATTTAGTTGAGAACAGATTCATGAACTGTCCCAGTTTGCCTGAAACTGAGGGGGTTCTCAGGACATGGGACTTTCATTCTAAAAGTGAGAAAGTCCTGGATGAATTAGGGTGAGTTGATAAGGAACTATCAACTCCTTCCAATCCCAAAGAGAGGCAATGCCAAAGAATGTGCAAACTACTGCACTATTGTACTCATCTCACACACTAGCAAAGTAATGTTCAAAATTCTCCAAGCTAGGCTTCAACAGTACATGAACCAAGAACTTTAAGATGTTCAAGCTAGATTTAGAAAAAGGAAGAGGAACCAGAGATCCAATGGCCAACATCCACTGGATCACAGAAAAAAGCAAGAGAATTCCAGAAAAACATCTGCTTCATTGACTATGATAAAGCTTTTGACTGTGTGGATCACAATAAACTGTGGAAAATTCTAAGAATACCAAACCACCTTACCTGCCTCCTGAGAAATCTATATTCAGGTCAAGAAGCAATAGTTAGAACTGGACATGGAACAACAGACTGGTTCCAAATAGGAAAAGGAGTACATCAAGGCTGTATATTGTCATTCTGCGTATTTAACTTATATGCAGAGTACATCATGTGAAATGCCAGACTGGATGAAGCACAAGCTGGAATCAAGATTGGGGGAGAAATATCAATAACCTCAGATATGCAGATGACACCACCCTAATGACAGAAAGTAAAGAGGAACTAAAGAGCCTCTTGACAAAAGTGAAAGAGGAGAGTGAAAAAGCTGGCTTAAAACTCAACATTCAAAAAACAAAAATCATGGCCTCCAGTCCCATCACTTCATGGCAAATAGATGGCTAAACAGTGGAAACAGTGAGAGACTATTTTCTTGGGCTCCAAAATCACAGCAGATGGTGACTACAATCATGAAATTAAAAGACGCTTGGTGCTTGGAAGAAAAGCTATGACTAACCAAGATAGCATATTAAAAAACAGAGACATTACTTTGCCAATAAAGATCTGTCTAGTCAAAGCTATGATTTTTCCGATAGTCAGGTATGGGTGTAAGAGTTGGACCATAAAGAAAGCTGAGTGCTGAAGAATGGATGCTTTTGAACTGTGGTGTTGGAGAAGACTCTTGAGAGTCCCTTGGACAGCAAGGAGATCAAACCAGTCAATCCTAAAGGAAATCAGTCCTGAATATTCATTGGAAGGACTGATGCTGACGCTGAAGCTCCAATACTTTGGCCACCTGATGTGAAGAACTGACTCATTGGGAAAGACCGTGAAGCTGGGAAGGATTGAAAGCAGGAGGACAAGGGGACAACAGAGGATGAGATGGTTGGATGGCATCACCAACTCGATGGACATAAGTTTGAGCAAGCTCTGGGAGTT
The DNA here is from genome assembly GCF_032452875.1 of Bos javanicus. Classification (NCBI taxonomy): domain Eukaryota; kingdom Metazoa; phylum Chordata; class Mammalia; order Artiodactyla; family Bovidae; genus Bos; species Bos javanicus. The sequence continues at coordinate 49,246,449 of NC_083874.1, read as the reverse complement.
AGTGATGGACAGGGAAGCCTGGTGTGCCGCAGTTCATGGAGTTGCAAGTTCAGACACGACTGAGTGACTGAACTGAACTGATAAGGAACTGTACATGACAGGAGTCAATAAAGAACCATACATAGCTAGATTGTTCCATGACAAAGGAATATTGTTAAGTGCCAAAGTGAAAAGATACTAGTGGGTTCAAGGAGCTGAGAAACCAATGTGAGTGAGGGAAAAAGTTGCCTGAGGTAGGAAAGGAGAGGTAGGTAGGAGAGAAATCGTGCAGAGCCTCTAGGCTACAGTTGGTCCTAGGATCTACCCTCACCAGCTTCTGGACACTGGGAAACTCCTGACTAGCTAGACAAAGCTAAAGTATCATTATCATTGTTCCTCTATGACTTAGCACTTACACTCTTTGCAGTCAGTTGCCATTTGTTTGGAGAAGGCAATGGCAACCCACTCCAGTACTCTTGCCTGGAAAACCCCATGGATGGAGGAGTCTGGTAGGCTGCAATCTATGGGGTCGCTAAGAGTTGGACACAACTGAGCAACTTCACTTTCACTTTTCACTTTCATGCATTGGAGAAGGAAATGGCAACCCACTCCAGTGTTCTTGCCTGGAGAATCCCAGGGACGGGGATAGCTTTGATAGGCTACCATCTATGGGGTCGCACAGGGTCGGACACAACTTAAGCGACTTAGCAGCAGCAGCAGCAGCAGCCATTTGTTTTTATATAAATGTATTGGAAATAACCTATCAAAGCAGTAGTGGCTGTTTCTGTTTGTTGAAATAGTTTTCTGTGAACGTTTATTTCTGGCTTCTTGTCTTTGGACTATATGAAACCCAAAGAGATGTTTATCACCCTCATTATTGCCATCATAATAGCTACCAATAACCTAAAGCTTCAGTGCAACAGAATAGAGATTTGAGAAATAGACCCATGCATGTATGGTCGATTGATAATAGACGAAGATACAAAAACAATTAAATGCAGAAAGCATAGTCTTTTCAACAAATTGTGCTGGAGCAACGGAAAATCCATGTGAAAAACAAAAATTTCAATCTATACTTCATATCATATATATAACTTTACACAAAATGAATCATGGGCCTAAACATAAGAGTGCAGAACAGCTGAAGAAAAAAACAGAAGAATGTTTGTGACCCTATTTTAGGCAAAGATTTCTTAGATGTAATGCTAATAAATGGATACATTTCACTTAGTAGATAGTTAATTCAAACTCTTTAAAATGAACTCTTTGCTTAATAATTACAGTGTGTTCTAGAGAGGCTCTTTTGGTTAAAGAAACAAAGGTTGACTAAGGCCAGCAAATTTGACATTCTGATCTAGCTTTCTCCTGCATTCTTCTCAGGGCAAAACTGTAGTAATACGAAGGGAAGTCATTCATGGAGGCTGGGTAGCCTGCTTCTCGGTTCTTTACCACATCTCCTCTACCATTATACCTTTGGTTCATCCATCCATTCATCATTGGTGTCATGACCTTGACTGTATCTCTTGGCTCCTTCCTTTTAATAAAACTTTGGCTTCTGCTGCTGCTGCTGCTAAGTCGCTTCAGTCGTGTCCAACTCTGTGCGACCCCATGGACTGCAGCCTACCAGGCTTCTCCGTCCATGGGATTCTCCAGGCAAGAACACTGGAGTGGGTTGCCATTTCCTTCTCCAGTGCATGAAAGTGGAAAGTGAAAGTGAAGTCGCTCAGTCATGTCTGACTCTTAGCGACCCCATGGACTGCAGCCTACCAGGCTCCTCCATCCATGGGGTTTTCCGGGCAACAGTACTGGAGTAGGGTGCCATTGCCTTCTCCTGCTGCCTAATTATTTTGACATTTTGCAAGTTTGACTCCCAGAGAGGTAACCTGATTGACCCAGATTATGTTTACATATTTTTGACCACTAAATAGGAGTGTTCAGTCAGCAATATGGTCCAGTCACCAGTGGCTTGCAGTAGGATTGTGGAGACTATAGGGCGTTGACTGACAGGGGTCCAAGGGAAAAAGTAGGTATAGAATGTTGGTATATCAAATGTGATCTGTGCCTTTAACTGGTACCATGAACAATCAAGTTTTCTTTAGACAGGACCATGGGTGTGACAAATACTGTTGTGTAGATGTAGTTATTGTGTTGTATAGTAAATTACTGATGTTCTTACTTTCTTCTCTCAGAAACCATTGACTATCAATATGTTTTCCAATTTTGACTCTCTTATGGTCTAGCCTGCTTCTAAATCAATCCATGGCAGTTAGTGAGATAAGTATATAAAGAAGGAAAACAGAGGATAAGAATCTTGGATTAGTTTAAAGTTGCTATCAGAGATCTTTTAATATATCCCCCTGCATCTGGGTATATAACACCCATATCATATCTTTCAAAGAGACAATTAGTCTATACTTCTGTACTTAGTCTATTCCTGGGCAAGCAGCTCCCATGGTATTTAATCCATTTTTTTTTTCCTGATAGGCTTCATAGTATCAATCCTATAATGGTCATCCTGATATTTTTTTTCAATTTATTTATTTTAATTGGAGACTAATTACTTTACAATATTGTAGTGGTTTTGCCATACATTGTTATGAATCAGCCATGGGTGTACATATGTTCCCCATCCTGAACCCTCCTCCAACCTCCCTCCCCATCCCATCCCTCTGAGTCATCCCAGTGCACCAGCCCTGGGCACCCTGTCCCATGCATGGAACCTGGACTGGTGATCTGTTTCACATATGATAGTATACATATCTCAATGCTATTCTCAAATCATTCCACCCTCGCCTTCTCCCACAGAGTCCAAAAGGCTGTTCTATACATCTGTGTCTCTTTTGCTGTCTCGCATATAGGTTTATCGTTACCGTCTTTCTAAATTCCATATATATGCATTAATATACTGAATTGGTGATTTTCTTTCTGGCTTACTTCACTCTGTATAATAGGCTCCAGTTTCATCCACCTCATTAGAACTGATTCAAATGTATTCTTTTTAATGGCTGAGTAATATTCTGTTGTGTATATGTACCACAGCTTTCTTATCCATTCATCTGCTGATGGACATCTAGGTTGCTTCCATGTCCTGGCTATTAGAAACAGTGCTGCAATGAACATTGAGGTACAAATGTCTCTTTCAATTCTGGTTTCCTCAGTGTGTATGCCCAGCAGTGGGATTGCTGGGTCATATGGCAGTTCTATTTCCAGTTTTTTAAGGAATCGCCACACTGTTCTCCATGGTGGAGAATAGTTTGCATTCCCACCAACAGTGTAAGATGGTTCCCTTTTCTCCACACCCTCTCCAGCATTTATTGTTTGTAGACTTTTGGATAGCAGCCATTCTGACCGGTGTGAAATGGTACTTCATTGTGGTTTTGATTTGCATTTCTCTGATAATGAGTGATGTTGAGCATCTTTTCATGTGTTTGTTAGCCATCTGTATGTCTTCTTTGGAGAAATGTCTGTTTATTTCTTTGGCCCACTTTTTGATTGGGTCATTTATTTTTCTGGAATTGAGCTGCAGGAGTTGCTTGTATATATTTTTGAGATTAATTCTTTGTCCGTTGCTTTGTTTGCTGTTATTTTCTCCCATTCTGAAAGCTGTCTTTTCACCTTGCTTATAGTTTCCTTTGTTGTACAAAGCTTTTAAGTTTAATTAGGTCCCATTTGTTTATTTTTGCTTTTATTTCCATTACTCTGGGAGGTGGGTCATAGAGGATCCTGCTGTGATTTATGTCAGAGAGTGTTTTGCCTATGTTTTCCTCTAGGAGTTTTATAGTTTCTGGTCTTACATTTAGATCTTTAATCCATTTTGAGTTTATTTTTGTGTATGGTATTAGAAAGTGTCCTGGTTTCATTCTTTTACAAGTGGTTGACCAGTTTTCCCACCACCACTTGTTAAAGAGATTGTCTATTCTCCATTGTATATTCATGCCTCTTTTGTCAGAGATAAGGTGTCCATAGGTGTGTGGATTTAGCTCTGGGCTTTCTATTTTGTTCCATTGATCTATATTTCTGTCTTTGTGCCAGTACCATACTGTCTTGATGACTGTAGCTTTGTAGTAGAGCCTGAAGTCAGGCAGGTTGATTTCTCCAGTTCCATTCTTCTTTCTCAAGATTGCTTTGGCTATTCAAGGTTTTTTGTATCTCCATACAAATTGTGAAATTGTTTGTTCTAGTTCTGTGAAAAATACCATTGGTGGCTTGATAGGGATTGCATTTAATCTATAAATTGCTTTGGGTAGTATACTCATTTTCACTATATTGATTCTTCCAATCCATGAACATGGTATATTTCTCCATCTATTTGTGTCCTCTTTGATTTCTTTCATCAGTGTTTTATAGTTTTCTATATATAGGTCTTTAGTTTCTTTAGGTAGATATATTCCTAAGTATTTTATTCTTTTCGTTGCAATGGTGAATGGAATTGTTTCCTTAATTTCTTTCTATTTTCTTTTTTTTTTTATTTTATTTTTAAACTTTACAATATTGCATCGGTTTTGTCAAATATCAAAATGAATCTGCCACAGGTATACATGTGTTCCCCATCCTGAACCCTCCTCCCTCCTCCCTCCCCATACCATCCCTCTGGGTCGTCCCAGTGCACCAGCCCCAAGCATCCAGTATCGTGCATCGAACCTGGACTGGCAACCTGTTTCATATATGATATTATATGTATTTCAATGCCATTCTCCCAAATCATCCCACCCTCTCCCTCTCCCACAGAGTCCAAAAGACTGGTCTATACATCAGTGTCTCTTTTGCTGTCTCATATACAGGGTTATTGTTACCATCTTTCTAAATTCCATATATATGCGTTAGTATACTGTATTGGTGTTTTTCTTTCTGGCTTCTTTCTATTTTCTCATTATTAGTGTACAGGAATGCAAGGGGTTTCTGTGTGTTGACTTTATATTCTGCAACTTTACTATATTCATTGATTAGCTCTAGTAATTTTCTGGTGGAATCTTTAGGGTTTTCTATGTAGAGAATCGTGTCATCTGCAAACTGAGAGTTTTACTTCCTCTTTTCCAATCTGGATTTCTTTTATTTCTTTTTCTGCTCTGATTGCTGTGGCCAAAACTTCCAAAACTATATTGAATAGTAGTGGTGAGAGTGGGCACCCTTGTCTTGTTCCTGACTTTAGGGGAAATGCTTTCAATTTTTCACCATTGAGGGTAATGTTTGCTGTGGGTTTGTCTTTTATAGCTTTTATTATGTTGAGGTATGTTCCTTCTATGCCTGCTTTCTGGAGGGTTTTTATCATAAATGGATATTGAATTTTGTCAAAGGCTTTCTGTGCATCTATTGAGATAATCATATGGTTTTTATTTTTCAGTTTGTTACTGTGGTGTATTACATTGATTGATTTGCAGATATTGAAGAATCCTTGCATCCCTGGGATAAAGCCCACTTGGTCATGATGTATGATCTTTTTAATATGTTGTTGGATTCTGTTTGCTAGAATTTTGTTAAGGATTTTTGCATCTATGTTCATCAGTGATATTGACCTGTAGTTTTCTTTTTTTGTGGCATCTTTGTCTGGTTTTGGTATTAGGGTGATGGTGGCCTCATAGAAGGAGCTTGGAAATTTACCTTCCTTTGAAATTTTCTGGAAGAGTTTGAGTAGGATAGGTGTTAGCTCTTCTCTAAATTTTTGGTAGAATTCAGCTGTAAAGCCATCTGGTCCTCATCCTGATATTAGATTCTATTATTTCCTTTTCCCTTGCATGATGCTTATTTTGCTGTTTTTCTTCCCGCATTAACCAACCTCTTTTAAGCCTTAATGATAGTTTTTCTCTTTCACTCCATAGATTGAAAAAAAAATTTTAAGTTTTCTTTTTTCCCCCTGAAGGAAGTTCCAAAAAGCAAGCTTGAATTTGCCTACATGGAAAACTATTTACATAGCATTTACATTGTATAGGTATTATAAGCGGGCTTCCCAGGTAGCACAGTGGTAAAAAGTCCACCTGCCAATGCTGGAGATGTGGGTTCGATCTCTGGGTCAGGAAGATCCCCTGGAGGAGGGCATGGCAATCCACTCCAGTATTCTTGTCTGGAAAATCCATGGACAGAGGAACCTGGCAGACTATAGTCCACGGGGTTGCAGAGTCAGACACGACTAAAGTGACTTAGCATGCATGCATGAGTGTGTGTGCACACGCACACACATGCACACACACATATTATAAGCAATCTGGAGATGATTTAAAATATATAAGAGGGAATTCCCTGGGTTAACCACTCTGCAGTTCAACTGCATGGGGCATAGGTTTGACCCCTGGTCAGGAAACTAAGATTTCACATGCTGTGCAGCATGGTCAATAAATAAATAAATAAAATAAATGTACAGAGGGATGTTCATAGAATATACTACATGATTTTAAATAAGGGACTTGAGCACCCCCAGATTTTAGTATCTGTGGGAGTCCTGGAACCAGCCTCTCACAGATACCTCCCAGTTGTCTCAAGGGACAACTATATACTCTTGCTTCATAGTACTTTTCACCCAGGCTTGCTTTTTTGGCTTGTTATTTTCAGTTTTGTTGGGATTCTTAAATCTTGATAGTCAGGGTCTTAGGATCCCATAGAGAAGCTATCATATGACTAGAGGAATTAAGCTTGCATTTGCTTTTTTCTACAACTATTGTATATATGATGATCAGGTTGAGAATTTGGCTGGAGTTAAAACGTCTTAGAGATGGAACATCATGGAGTCTGAGGAGAACGTGTTAATGAGGAAGGGAGGACAGGTTCCTTACCTGGGGCATTGTTTCTCAAACTTAAGTGTTTCTAGGAATCACCTGGGCATCTTGTTAGAGTGCAAATTTTAATTCATCAGGTTTGGGAAGAAGCCTAACATCTGGGATTCTGCATTGCTAACAACCTCCCAGGGGAGGTTCACAGTGCTGGCCTGAAGATACACTTTAAGGAATAAGAACTTTGGGGTTTCATGTTTCCAAACAGCCACCTCTGAACCGGAGCTCCCTGTATCGCTCCTCATCATTGCCAGACAGCTTAAACAGTCCAAGTTTGAAGCAGGTGGTAAAATTCAAGGACAGCACAATACCAGATAAACTAAAAAAGAAGTATTGTTCAAACCAAAAAGAGCTCGGAAAGGTAAGACTTTTTTTTCTTTTTTTTGTCAGAAACTTTTAAAAAAGACAGTCTCTTTAATCTTTATCTCATCTTCTCCACTTTTCTGGGTTGGGGGTTGCTTTTGCATAGCTTTTGGTCTTGTACTTTTACTTTTATCTCCTCTTTCCATTTTCCTTTTCTACATCTGCACCCATATATAAAGTATTTAATAATAAATATGTTATTATAATTTTTGAAATGATATCATTGTATTGTCTTCCCAACCACCTTTTTTAAGATCTGAGAGAATACAAGGGAACTGTGATTGAGAAGGATATTTATTGCTGTTTTATAGGCATTTGGACAGAAATAACATATAGAGCACACTGGTTTGCTGGAAAGCAAATTCTGAAAAACTTAGTCCTCATCCTGTATCTCTCCTTTAAAAAAGAAATCTCAATACATTTGGCTATTTTATGAAATCAGTGTATGACATTATAGAAAAATAGAAAATTCAAATAAGCAAAAAGAAGCCATTGCAAAATGTACATAATCACACAGGCCAGAGATAATTACTGTTAATAATGTATAGCCTTTCAGATTTTTTTTAATGCAAATATATTTTTTCTTTTATTAAAGAGGCATTACAAAGTACATGTTTTCTAACCTACTTAATGATGTGATATTTTCAAGTTAATGAAGTTAATTTACAGCTTACTTTTTATTCCCTAATAGTAATCAATAATGTGTGGATGTGATTTGTTTAACCAAGGTCCTGTTACTGATCATTTAATTTATTAGTAATTTTTCTCTATTGTAAACCTCCTTAATAGCCAAATCTTTCTACATGTCTTTATTTTCTTAGTAAAACAAGCGGAATTATTAGATCAAAGAGTATGCATATTTTTAATGAATCTCCCTACACTCCTTACTTCCCTTGGTTTTTAAACCTTTAACATGAGGATTGGGGTCGGGGGAATCTTGTCTTCAGGGCTTAGGTCTAAAGAAAATGGTCTCCCTCTGTGACATCAATATGACTCAGATGCTGGAGGAAGATTCAAACCAGGGGCCTCTGATTGGTGATTTCTCCAAGGTGAGTTTGGTTGCACCATATATTTCATCCTGTATTTTGGATCTGAATCTTATCTGCTTGCAGAGGACACTAAGTTTAATTAATATGCATCTTTAGCAAGTACTCACTGATAACCTGAAGGTGCTGTAGTGGTAGATATAGGCCCTAAGCCTTTCATGAGAAAGTATCCCTTATTCACTCTGGAAATATCTACAGAAGTAGAAAAAGTATGAGGCTTTCTTTTTTCTGTTTTTTGGTGGTGCCCTATGGCATGTGGAACCTTAGTTCCCTAACCAGTGGTCGAACCTGTGTCCCCTGCAGTGGAAGCACAGAGTCTTAATCACTGGACTGCCAGGGAAGTCCCAAATATGAAGCTTTCTACTTTTTTAAAAAACATATTTAAAAATTATATAAATCATATTTGGTGACTACAGAAAAGATAGAAAATGGAATCTACCCCAGATCTTATCAGAGTATTATTGTTTTTGTTTACTATTTTTTTGGTGTATATTTCTGGTGTATATTTTGGTGTATATCTCTGTATGTATTTTCACAAAGACATATGCATGTACACAAATACACTTTTTGTTTTTCCATGCTTGTTTTGAGGTTTTTATTCCATCTCCTTTGATATATCAGGAACATCTTTTCATGTAATAAATAATTCTTCATCATTTCATCACTTTTAATAGCAGCACACTATTTCTTTTTTTTTTTTTTTTTGGCTGCCTGTAATTTCCTGATAAATCCTTTCTTGTTATTTACTTCTACAATTTTTCCTTATGAACTGCACCAAGATGGACTATATTTGCAGCTAAATCTAAGAATTTTTTAACATTCATAATTAGTTCCGTAGGTTCAGTTCTTAGAAATGGGATCGTTGCATATGCACATTGAGACCATTGATTTCTGAAGGCATCTGGGGTTTTAAATGTCATTTGGATAGGACAATATATGGGTCATGATTTCAAATTTGGGTATAGAGAACTTGCTGTTTTTTTAGCTCTTGGGTATTTCTAGGTATGTGCACTGCCAACCGTGTCAGGGAAACACCAAGATCTGAAGTACGTCAACCCAGAAACAGTAAGCAGATTTCTGGAGATGGTAACTGGTTACATAAGCTGCCATCTGGTCTATTCTGTCCCTAAAATCCCCACTTCCATTTGTATTTCTTTCACTTTGTTCACTCATGTGGACTCTGTACTCAGCTGAAGCTATGTTAAAAGTCTCTCTTATATGTCACCTTTGTTTGTAATTAAGCAAATGATATATAATTGTTACATAAGAAAGGAAGGAGGAAGGGGAAGGGAGAAAAGTAAAAATCACCCAATTAGGCTGGCCTTACATCCTGGTTTACATGTTGCAATTCCATTTATGCCTATTACTGCATATTATTAATAGTGCTCTCTGTTACTCTCAAAAGTATTCTAGTTTGTGCAATAATTATTTTGTCACTTTACCCATAGGTTTCACCATCAGAGATAAGCACTAGTAAGACTTTCCTTATGGCCTTACAGATTTTATTCTGGTATAATAAGTTTTATAAAAATAGTATCATAATCATGTAATTTTGTAGTTAGCTTAGTAAGTCATTGTAAACATCTTTCTATATCATTTTAAAAAAATCTATATTATCCCTTTGATGGCTATGTAATATTCTGTTATACTGATAATATATAACCTTTTTAACTAAACCTCTTTTATTGAGTATTTAAGTTATTTATAATATTTTGATAATCTAAAGCAATGGTGAGATCAACATTATTGTGCCCTATCTTTATGTACTTCTGTTTACTTAAGATGCTAGAAAAGAACTTGCTGAAAATGTAATTACATTTATTTTTTTATAAGTATTTACAAAGTTTCCTCTGGAAAGTTTGAACCAATTTATATAACCACACGTAGCTTAAGTTTCCTCCTCTGGATATCAACCCTTTTCTTCATATCCCTTTTGAGAAACTCGCTTCCTAATCTTACGGTGGAGGGTGGGGAATCATTTCTCATTTCTTCTTGTAAAATTGAGACCTCTAGCTGCTACCTGTGCCCTTACAGAAATCCTTGGGTGTCTTCTCAGAGATTGATTGCATCCGTGTCTTCCTCCAAATAAGTAGCTTGAATCTTCTCCCTTGTGTCTTGGCAATACTGACTATTTTGGTTCTCCAAAAGGCCATTGCCTGTTTTATTCTCTTACTTGAGGAGGGTTGGTGGGGGGCGGTTGCACCATTGCCATGTTTCAAATATAGGGGGACTTTGGAGGCTGGGCATACAGTGGGATCCTGAGTGACTAAAAGGAGTACACATTAGGAACTGGGTAACTGGCTCTTCTCTCCCTACAAAGAGGCAGGGTATTCAGTCATAGTTTCTGTACAGGTGGCTGCCTTACTATCAGGGGAGTTCCAGGGTCTGATTGAGAAGTTTTATATCATCGATTGCCGCTATCCATATGAGTACCTGGGAGGACACATTCAGGTAAGGTTATATTGAGGACTTAGCAGGGGAGGAGCTAGAGATACCACTTAAGAAGTCTAGGCAAAGGGTCCTGTGACCTCTGGAACCAGGGCAAACATTATACATTTGGAATACATCGGGGTTGTCAGTCCTCATTCCTGTTGTAATTCTGTGAACCTTGAGCAATTTACTTTTCCTTTCCCTCCTAGACCAATCTGCCTCTTTCCTATAGAAGCCAAAAGCTCCTACCTGGAAATAAAAACATTAATCCAGAGACTGAGCAGCACTTGGCAAACACTTAATGCTTACAGACATTTCTCACAATAATCCCTACACTTTAGGCAGTTCTGTTCTATAAATGTTTATTGAGCACCTAGTATATAACCAAGCTCCATGCCAGGCCCAGTGGGTAGATACAGGTAGATTTCCACTCTGAAAGTACTTAATAGTCTAGTCTTCCTGAATTAAATATTTCAAGATGGTATTCCAGTTATTTCTAAGTGTTGGCCCTGTTCTCTCACCCTTAAGGAAATACTTAATAAAATTATTTTACAGGGAGCATTAAACTTGCACAGTCAAGAAGAACTATATAACTTCTTTCTGAAGAAACCCATTGTCCCTTGGGATAACCAGAAAAGAATAGTCATCGTGTTCCATTGTGAATTCTCCTCTGAGAGGGGTCCCCGAATGTGAGTGTCTACACGAGGAGGGGGCATGGAGAGGGTGATGGATCTTGAGTTGGGACTTACAGCCAGGGAACCTTCCCAGCCCAGTTCAGACAGAGACTGAAAGAATGAATGATTTCCACTATATTTTAAAGAATGTATAAAGTTAAAAAAAAAAAAAAAGAATGTTAAGGAGGTGGAAGGAAGAAGTTTCTACAATTCAAAGGTTTGAAGTAGTGAAGGAAAAGGGATTTGGAATTAGGTACCAATGGAGGAAAGGAGAAAGAGCAGTGCTACTTGCACCTTGTTTTGCAAAAATAAAATCTGGAGTTCCTTTTGAGGGTTAGGAAAAGTCAATTCTTCCTTCCCTTCCCCAGTGAATGACCCATGGAATCCTGAACTTGCTTTTTCCCATCTCACCCATCTCTGGATTTTCTCTAAAGGTGCCGTTCTCTGAGAGAAGAGGACAGGACTCTGAACCAATATCCTGCCCTGTACTACCCAGAGCTATACATCCTCAAAGGGGGCTACAGAGACTTCTTTCCAGAATATATGGTAAATCTTGGATGGGGCATGTGGGGCAATGGGGGAGCCCAGACTTGGGGGAGCCAACTTTAACATGCAGCTCCCAGGGCCTGCAAAGCCCTCTGAGAAGAAAGTGCTGTTCCTTCTAAGCCATTCCCTGTAGCATCTCTATTATACCTCGTGGGCAGACTGTAGGCATCAAGAGGATTCCTTACTCTGTCCCTTGCCTTTCAGGAGCTGTGTGAACCACAGAGCTACTGCCCAATGCATCACCAGGACCATAAGGCTGAGCTGCTGAGGTGTCGAAACCAGAGCAAAGCATGGGAAGGAGAGCGGCAGCTGCAGGAACAGATTGCCTTATTGGTGAAGGATGTGAGCCCATGATATCAGGTCACCTACTGGCTGCCTGGGACTCACCAAAAGGCACTGTAGAAACCCTGAGGTGAAAGAGGCCATCTTCTATGCAGCCTCTTTTCATTGTAATATGTTAAAAGATGTCAGCAAACCAATAGGCTGCCAAACTAATGAAATCTCAGGCATGGGATTGGTTACATTTTAGTAGAGCTGCTGGCTAGTGAGGAAGTCCTCGAGCTAGTTTTCTAAGGTTGGAACCTTGGGTTGCATGGAGATTTATGTTGCTTCAGGGGGCTGTTGCATTCCTCTTGCTAACTACTTGCGTCTTCTCAGAGGTCAGCCAGATCTTTTTCCTGGGCTCTGGCTATGCAAGAGAGTGTTGAGAGAGTTGTCCATCTTCTTTCTCTGTATTTTCCTTCTTTGTCTCCCTCTCTCTTCTTTTTTAAAAAATGGAAATATAAACATTGATGAATGAGAAAAAATCCTAGAAGATGTATGTAAGGAAGTAATCACCACATTTAAACTCCTTCAGACAAAGATGTGGCCATCTCTATTCATAGCTGAGGCCAAAGTGCTTTTCTCCAGACCATGGTTCTCAAAGTTTGGGCCCTGGTCCATCAGCATTATCTGAACTTTGCTTGAAATGCAGGTTTTCACAGCCCACTCCAGACCTACTAAATCAGAATGTCTGAAGTTAGGGCACAGAAATATGGGTTTTAAAAATCTCCCTTTCAGGTGATTGTGATGCATGTCAAGGCTTGAGAACTACAGCTCTGGAATTAAAGAAAACCTTTTAAATGGAATTCTTCAGCAGTGTTCCAGACTTTGCTTTCCTATACCATTCCATGGTATGAATTGCCTAAAAGTGTGCCCCAGACTCAATTCTTTGTGGTATGAAGACTCAGAAAACCAAAATAATTGCCATTCTGTAAAACCAAGTGATAGGTCTGAGTTGCATTCCAAAGGTTCCTTATCTACAGCCTCAATAGAATTTAAAAAATATTTATTTATTTATTTATTTTTGGCTGCACTGGACCTTTCCTGCTGCTCGGGCTTTCTTCTAGTTGCAGAGTGGGGGCAGTGTGTTGGAGGGCTACTCTCTAGTTGTGGTGCTTCTCATTGCAGTGGCTTTTCGTTGGAGAGTACAGGGTCAGTAATTGTGGTGCACAGGCCCAGTTGCCCTGCAGCATGTGGAGTCTCCCAGACCAGGGATTGAACCTGTGTCCCCTGCACTGGCAGGCAGATTCTCAACCACTGGATCACCAGGAAAGTCTGCCTCAGTGGAGTTTTGACTTTTCCCATTTTCCAAAGTTTTTTTTCCACTCTACTTCATGTTTCACAGAGACAGATTTAGGATGGTTGGAAGTAGACATCCGTGCCATATGAAGATAAGAATGAAAGAAAAGAAAAGTACCAAGCAAGATCAGTTAGACTTCAGAAAGATTATTTAATTTAATTAATCAATTAAAAAAAAAAATTTGGCCGTGCCGTCTGACATTTTATATCTTAGTTCCCCAACCAGGGATCCACAGAAAGATATTTTTAAGTTACACTCTTCAGCATTACCTCAGGCTTTCCTTTTTTAGAGCTCTTTAAGGTGAGTAGGTTTTTGTCTGTGTAGTAAAGTACAGCCCTACTTGGCCTGGATGGCAGTGGAATTGCACATTGTCATTCTGTGGCATTAACCTGGTAAGTAGTGATAGCTCAGAACTAGAAATGGACAAAAGGCTGTGAAGCCTAGCCTGAGATAGAATGGAGACAAAAATGATACCTTCCCAGATTTGGAGCAGGGAGACTTTTTAAAAAATGATTGGGAGGGAAGAGTGTGCCCAAGTGACTGCATTGATTTTTGTAAGGTTCAAGAACGCTCTTCTCCCAGAGTGCTGCATGCTTGCCTCACAGCAGAGGGCACTGCTGTATTCTCTAAGGCAGCCACTGCAGCCTGCAGTCTCTACCCCTAGCTTGAACCTGCCTGTCCTGAGCCCTTGAGCTCAGAGCTCAGACGGGCTGGGGGAAAATGGAGAGAAGAGCTGCTGCTTTAATAGGTGGAGACAGCTGAGGGAAAGATGCTGTTCTTTTGTCCCACTCCACATACTTCCTCACAACAGGCAGGAGCTTAGTCGCCTGACCAGGAAACTGCATGAAGCACCTCCACTTCCAAGTGTGAGGAGGGGTCCCTGACTGACTGCCTACCCTAGTGGGTCATTTCCTATAATTCTTCCCAGAAAGGGAGAAGCAAGCCCCTACCTGGGAAGAGACTGGTGCACACGTATTCACATTTCAGTGATCTTAAATGGAAGTTCTGAGTTGTAAAACATAAGTGAAAGTGAAGTCGCTCAGTCGTGTCCGACTCTTTGCGACCCCATGGACTGTAGCCCACCAAGCTCCTCCGTCATGGGATTCTCCAGGCAAGAATACTGGAGTGGGTTGCCATTTCCTTCAGGACTTAAAAAGCTATCTACTTTGTGGAAAATTATATTTGCCTGAAAGGCTACATTTTCCCGAAAGGCTACATTTTCCCATATAGTTTCTTGAAATATCTTCCCACTGTACAGGTACCATGTCACGTGATTCATGTTATTTTCAGAAACAATAATAATAGTAGCTAACAACCTTTCAGTTGTTTACTGCTTGCAAGTAAACATTTACTCATTTTATATAAATAAACTAATTTTCACAACAATCCTGTGAGGCAAGTACGTAGTCACTATTATACATGTTTTACCAATAAAGAAATTGAGGAACAGAGAGACTGAGTAACTTGTTTAAAGTCCCACAGCTAATGAATGCCAGAGTTGAGATATGAACTCAGGCAGTATGGCTCCAGAGTCTGTAATGTTAATGGACTTTGCTGTTACCAAATCCTCATCGATGGAACGATGTGTCTTTCTAAATTGGCATTGTATTAGGTGTTAAATGTGTAAGTGCCTCAGTTATAGGTTCTTGAGAAGTCAGGGCCATAGGGTTGCTTCAGCTTAGGAACTGAAGCTAAGGGCAGATACTAAGACCCTAATCCAGAAACTTTTGCATGAGGCTATGAAGGGGTTAGCTCTGTGCTGGTGTCCTTATACTGACTGGTATTCATTCAGCATGAAGTCAAGTGATAAAGAATGGAAACCTTTTGGTCTGAAAACACTTCTGGTTGCAATCTCAGCCCCAGTACCTGGCTAACCTTTGCTACAGAGAGGGAAGCATTTCCCTTTCCTTACCAGCCATATATAAAGTGAGAGGCATGGAGGATCTTCTTTCCCCATTCAGTTCAGACAAATGTGAGGGACTAACTAGTTTCTTTCTAGGGATGTCAATTCTAAGTACCACAAGCATTCAAATATGTCACAGTTCCTGCCCTTAAGGTAGAAATGACTCTCCTTGTTCGATCCCTACAAGCACTCTGGCCCACTAGCATATTCAGCAAAAGGAAGAAGATCTAGCCTCCAACTCCAAAACTGTAGGTTGACTGGTAAGGGCTGACTGAGTTCATAGAATAATTAACTCCTGCAGTGATATTCCGTGTGTGCTATGTGCCTGGCACTAAGCTAAACCCTTTACTCACTATATACTTGTTTAATCCTCAAAACTGTTATACAAAGTAAATACTGCTATTTTTCAGATGAAGAAACTGAAGCACAGAAAAATTAAGTGACATGCTCAAGGTCACCCAGCATGTGTTGATAATGTCAATTGAAACCAGGTAGTCTGTAAAACTTGTTCTCTTAACTGTTTTTCACTGAACTGCTAACACCCTGGATTAGCTAAGGATAGCAGCAGGGCAGGAATTAAAGCCCAACAGTGAGAGAGGTCTTGATAGAAGGCAGAAAACCAAGATTACAAATGAAAGTGGAGTAAGATACAGAGCTTTGAGCCCCAATCAGTGGCTTGCAAAGCCCTCCCAGGGCAGTTTGTGTCTTAATCATTTTTGCACCTGGCATAAAGCTGGGCTCATAATCAGCCTCAAAAGACATTATTGAATTGAATGATGGTTGAGTAACATCTTTGTAGAAAGGATTGGTTCATTTGTCATTATCCACAAGGTTCCCAACAGCAATGCTGCTTATCTAGCAGGTGTTGGCAGCCACAAAGGACATGGTTGGTGGGGAGAGAGTATGCTGGAGGAGCTGTCAATATTAGTCTTGGAGTCATATTTGTTTGCAGAGGCTTCCTCAACCCTCCACCAGCCTTAGTTACCGATCCTCATTAAAGGCCCGATGATGTCAAGCTCTTTACAACAGTGCCCAGACAGAATTATGCTCCAAACATCTAATTTACTCTCAGAGGCTGGTCTTTTATGGGTGGCTTTGGATATTGCTTTCAGCCCATCAAGTTGACCTTGTTCCTTTTGCTTTCCTGGTTCCTTTTGTGGGGAGAGCATTGAGTAGACTCACTGAGTAGGCACCGTGAGCAAATGCCTTTTCTAAGCCTACCCTCCTACCCCAAACCGATTTGCCTTGGTTGCTGAAGGAGAGTGCAGAGGTAACACCCCTTGATCACCTCCTACATCCTTGTTGATTCATAGCACCCTTTCCTAGCATCCCAATCACCTGATATTGTTACATTTTGCCTTGTAAATCCCATGTTGGAACTATTGCCAGAGTGAAGCAGAGAGTGGGGGCTATCAGCTCCCCAGCCACAAGTTTCCTAATCTTACTGGAGGGAAGGACTTGGGAAAGGTACACAGAGGTAGGGTGGGACTGGTGAGGGTTGGGAGGAATAGGCCCTGTATAAAAGCTGAGTAGCCAGATGCTCACTTTCACAGCTCTCCTGTAAGACTGGCAGGGCAGATATAGATTAAAATGAAGCACAAACTCCATTTAAAGTGCATTACAGCCCAGGAATCAGCTCCCCCTGGGCAGGAGAAGGGAGGAAAGGGCACAGGAGGCTACATAAGTCTCTTTCCTTATCTAGCACCACATGTCTCTCTCCTAGCTTTGTGAAGGGTGATTTACACCCTGGCTGGAATGACTCTCTTTCTGAGCTGATTACATTGGCAAATGCCCCCCAGAGGCCACAGCAGGATGGCCATATTCAGAAGCAGCAGCCAATAAATCTCAGAGGTTTATATTGTACTTCTCAGTACCCTCCCTCCTGGCCCTCTGCCAGCTGGGCTGTGGAAGTAGGAGAGGGCTTGGTTGGAGGATTGGGGGAGGACACCCTTCAATACCTTTCATTACCATCTTCCCTAAGTACTGTTTAGTTCTCATTCTTAGAAGCCATTCTGCCTCTGTCTTTATCCCGGGAGCAGGTGGGAACCAGCCCAGTAAATTGATCTAATAAATAACCCTTATCTTTATGGGTAGAAGTCCTGGGTTTCTCCTAGGTATTTGCTCTTGGTAGAGTAGCTTGCTCTCCTAACCCTCCTCTGAAAATGATGAGGCTCCTAAATGATCTCTCCAACCATCTTTCTCAGTGATCTTTCGTCCAAGGAAATCTCCGCAGTTTAGTCTGAGGGAGGTTTGATCCTTCCATTCTTCCTCATGACACTGAAGGGGCTGAATTTTGGAGGAGTCTAGTCTGGCAAAGGTCCTGGGATCTGGCCCCCAAGTCTGTCCCCAGCAAGGTCATTTCACCTGTCTGCAGAATCTTGGGGTTAATAATACAACGGAATCTCACTCCTGAAGATACTGATGCGGGGAAATGATATCAGAGATGTGCAGATTCTAAGGGGAAAAACCCCAAAACTTGAAATGCAAGTGCCCTCTTGCATTTGTTACAAGATTTCATTTGCGGGGGGTGGGTGTGGGGGTGTGGTTTCTTGGTGGTAGAGCGGATTCCGGAAAGTGAGATAGGATGCTTTAAAAAAAAAAAAAATTTGGACCCCCGAGATGGCGAGTTTCCAGTGGCAGCTCCTACAATGACTCGGCTGCTCCGGGGCGCGTACCCTGGCTCGCCCCCACCCCCGCAGCCCTCTGGGTCTAGTAGGAGAGACCGCGTGGTGCGTCCGTCTGCTTTGGAGTTGGAGGGCGGCGCCCGGGACCCTGGTGGGAGAGTGTCGGCGCCGCCCTCCCTGCGAGGAAGGGCGGGAGAAGTGGTGGGAGGTGCCGGTAGAGGAGCCCGGGTCACAGAGCTCCTGTGCTAGGAGAGGGTAACGCCGAGTCGGGTGCAGGCAGAGCACCCGACGTCGACAGCCAGCGCGCGCATCCCACCATGGCGCGACCGCAGAACCCGCGACCTTTGCCGCCTGCGCTCCTGCTCCTGCTGCCGCTGCTGCTCCGAGCTGGTGAGTGTCGTTGGAGCCGCCCCGGCTGGGGAGCGAGGGGATGGGGCTGGTGGTTACAGTGTAAGTGGGGTGCCGGCACCAGAGCCAAGAGAGGTCTCAGACCCCACACTGCTGCCTGGTGCCTGGCGTCCATCTGTCCGAGCCTGGAGAACTGGAGGAGGAAGCCTAGAGTGTCAGGAAGGGGCTGGGTTCTACGCCTAGTCCAAGTGTCTGAACTTGTAGATTGAGTGTCAGCCGTGGCCAGGGCACCCAGGCATCTCCTCGCTGCCGGTTCCCCCTCTTCCCTCTTTTGAGGTGCTCCTAGACAGTCACAGAACAAGCTGCAGCCAGGCCACTACCAAGACAGCATTTCTAGGAGGTGGGGAGAATCAGAAGCACGACGCCTTTTGCTCCACATGGGCTTTACCACTTCCACCCGGTGTAAAGACTGGGAAAGTGGCCACTAGGTACAGATGACAATATTGAAGTTTTTGTTAGAATTAACTTGTCACTGGGAACTCCCTGGTGGTCCAGTGGTTAGGACTCTGCACTTTCACCCCCCAAAAAACAAAGAAAGAACTGACTTGTCACAAATTAGGGTTGAAAACTGCTGCCCAGAATTCGCCAACACCATTACTGAGTGGTTGAGAATATTGCTCACCATCAACAAACCCCCTCTTCAGGATGTACTTTACTATTATTTTAATTGGAGCAGAAAATTCACTATTGGGTAAGATGGCCTTTCTGTATAGGCTGCCCAGCACAGTGCCTTGCCCTGTTATAGATCCACAATAAGTGTTTTGTGTAGTACATGGTGCAAGGCCTGATTTTAGAACTATGCCATTCCCCTAAGGAGCATGCATGTGGCCTCTGGGAGAGGGATGGGTGCATGGAATCTCACTGTGGGCTCCTGTCCAGAGCCTGGCTGGAGGGACTCGTGAGGCAGAGACCAGGTACTTATCTGCACATGACCTCCTCCACAAAGTAGGACTGCAGAAGTGCAATCTTGGCTGAGAGACAGATATGGAAGGAAGGAAGGAAAGTACTGACCTGTTCAGACTGACTTCGTCAGTAAATCAGAGCAGCAAGACATCACTGATCTGATTGAGCTGCCCAGGAAATTTCACTACCCTAACAGTATGGCTGTATGTCAGGATACGGGTAAATTTTCAACACCTTCATCATGACCAATTTAGTGGAACAAGTTACCCTCTGTTAGTGATGAAATTTAACATGACCCTCACCTTCTTTTGTGGAGCTGCAATGCCCCCAGATCTACCACTGCTCAGACTTGGTGAACTGTATCAGCTAAGAAATTAGAGAGGTTTACTTTTGAAAATTGTTATGACTCAATATTTAATATTTAGTCCAGTTAAAGCAATTAGACTTGAACCTGCTACATTTCTTTCAGCAAGCACTTTCTGGGCACCTACTAGAAGTAACATCTTAAACATGCAGCATTTCTCAAACTGTTTAAATCCATGTCCCTTTTTTGATAAAGATAAAAATCTTATGTCTTAAATAAATTTTGAAATTTCAAAAGTCCTTTTGTTCATCTTTCACATATAAAATTGTTATATATACTTTTTTGTTTTTGTTATCGTTGTTTTGGCCATGCCATGATCCTAGTTCATGTTTTGGCCATGCAAGATCCTAGTTCCTTGACTAGAGATTGAACCTGGGCCATCAGCAGTGAAGGCATAAAGTTTTAACCACTGAACTACAGGGAATTCCTGTCAAACACGCTTTTTTGAACCACAGATTCCCTTTGGAAATTCTTATATGTCCCTAAAAGGGTCCTATCCTCTCTCTTTCTTATCCCCTGCATTGAGAAATTCTGGTTTAGTTCAATCCCCTTTTTAAAAATCAAAATTGTGGACTTCTGTGGTGGTCCAGTGGCTGAGACTCCATGCTACAAATGGAGGGGGACTGGGTTTGATCCCTGGTTAGGGAACTAGATTCCACATGGTGCAGCTATAATCCTGCATGCTGCGGCAAACACTGAAGAGTCCATGAGCTGCAACTAAGACCAAGTACAGCCAAATAAAGAAATTTTTTAAAAAGTCAAAATTAAGGACTTCTCTGGTGGTGCAGTGGATAAGAATCTGTGTGCCAGTGCATGTGACACGGGTTTGATCCTTTGTCTGGGAAGATTCCACATGCCACAGAGCAACTAAACCTGTGGGCTACAACTACTGGAGCCTGCACACTCTAGGGCCCTCAAGCCACAACTAATAAGCCCCTGTGCCACAACTACTGAAGCCCACATGCCCTAGAACCAACCAGTCCCAAGGACTGCGCCTGCATGCTGCAACTAAGCCTGTGCATCTAGAGCCTGTGCTCTGCAACAAAAGAAGCCACCACCATGAGAAGCCAGAACACTGCAACAAGAGAGTAAGCCCCATCTCTGTAACTAGAGAAAGCCTGCATGCAAAAACGAAAACCCAGCACAGCCGCAAATAAACAAACAAGTAATGACTAAATAAATATAGCAGTGTGTACATGTCAAAAAGTAAAAATAAATGCCAAAAAATCCACAATGAACAAAATACCAAAATTTTAAAGCAAAAGTAACAATGCCATGTTGAGGCATATTAGAGCCTGAAGCAAAAGGAAAAATCAGTACTGCTCACCCTGCCCTTTTTTACACATTGGATATGACATCAATTGTCTTTAAGGGGCATCATTCTAGTGAATTTGCTAAAATTCAGATTCCCAGGCATTATCACCAGAGATTCTTGTTTGGTAGTTTGGAGCTAGGGCTCAGAAATGTGCATTTTAATAGTAATCTAATTGATTATTATATGATTGGAAGAGAATATTGGACTAACTAAACTTGGAGGCCCATCCTAATTTTGGGACTCTTTGATTATAAGTAGAAGGTGCTCAGAGAAGTTATTGGGGTGGCTCATAAAATATCTGTTATCTGGTTATTTTTTAAATATTAGTGGGAGCTTACAAAGAATAAACACTGTTCTAAACACTGGTAATGTTTAGAGTGATGATAAGATAGACATGGAAATCTAGCTGGGAAGAAAATTTAAAAATGAAGTAAAAATATATCAAATGGTGATAAGTACTATGCAGAGAATTGGAATAACAGTATGTTAGAGTAGCTGGGGGGCTATTTTACTTTGGTTGGTTGGGGATAGCCTTTGTGAGATGCCACTGAATGACCAGAAGCGTCCAGTCATGTGAAGATCAGGTGGAAGAGCATTTCAAACAGAAAGGTTAGGTGGACACAAGGTTGTCTTGTTTAATGGCAACCAGAAAGAAGGCCGGTGCAGATGTAGGGAAGTGGGAGAGGAAGAAAGCTAGGAGGGGAGGTTAGAGAGTTGGGCAGGGCCAGATCTCTACAAGACTTTGTAAACCAGAGTTCATAAACTAGATCTTAACCTAAGTGCAATGGAAGCTGGTAGAAGGATTTAAGCAGAGAAATGGGATGATCTGATACACAGTTTTTAAGTTCATCAGTTCAATCATTCAGTCATGTCCGACTCTTGCGACCTCATGGATTACATGCCAGACTTCACTGTCCATCACCAACTCCTGGAGTTTGCTCAAACTCATGTCCATCCAGTCAATGATGTCATCCAGCCATCTCATCCTCTGTCATCCCCTTCTCCTCCTGCCTTCAATCTTGCCCAGCATCAGGGTCTTTTCCAATGTTGGTCTTCACATCAGGTGGCCAAAGTATTGGAGTTTCAGCTTCAGCATCAGTCCTTCCAATGAATATTCAGGACTGATTTCCTTTATGATTGGCTGGTTTGATCTGCTTGCAGTCCAAGGGACTCCCAAGAGTCTTCTCCAACACCAATGTTCAAAAGCATCCATTCTTTGGCATTTAACTTTCTTTATACTCCAACTCTCACATCCATACATGACTACAGGAAAAACCATAGCTTTGACTAAACAGACCTTTGTTGGCAATGTAATGTCTCTGCTTTTTAATATGCTGTCTGGGTTGGTCATAGCTTTTCTTCCAAGGATCAAGCATCTTTTAATTATCATGGCTGTAGTCATCATCTGCAGTGATTTTGGAGCCCAAGAAAATAAAGTCTCTCACTGTTTCCATTGTTTGCCCATCTATTTGCCATGAAGTGATGGGACTGGATGTCATGATGTTCGTTTTTTGAACGTTGAGTTTTAAGACAGTTTTCACTCTCCTTTTTCACTTTCATCAAGAGGCTCTTTAGTTCCTCTTTGCTTTCTGCCATAAGGGTGCCATCACCTGCATATCTGAGGTTATTGATATTTCTCCCGGCAATCTTGATTCCAGCTTGTGCTTCATCCAGTTCAGTATTTCACATGATGTACTCTTCATATAAGTTAAATAAGCAGGGTGACAATATATAGCCTTCACATACTCCTTTCCCAATTCGGAACCAGTCTGTTGTTCCATGTCCAGTTCTAACTGTTGTCCAGTTCAAACTGTTGACCTGCATACAGATTTCTCAGGAGGCAGGTAAGATGGTTTGGTATTCCCTCTCTTGAAGAATTTTCCACAGTTTGTTGTGATCCACACAGTCAAAGGCTTTATCATAGTCAATAAAGCAGAAGTAGATGTTTTTCTGGAACTCTCTTGCTTTCTCTATGTTCCAATGGATGTTGGCCATTTGATCTCAATTTCCTCTGCCTTTTCTAAATCCAGCATGAACAGTTGAAGTTCTCAGTTCAAATACTGTTGAAGCCTAGCTTGGAGAATTTTGAGCATTACTTTGCTAGCGTGTGAGATGAATGCAACTGTCTGGTAGTTTGAACATTTTTTGGCACTGCCTTTCTTTGGGATTGGAATGAAAACTGACCTTTTCTGGTCCTGTGGCCACTGCTGACTTTTCAAAATTTGCTGGCATTTGAGTGCAGCACTTTCACAACATCATCTTTTAGGATGTGAAATGGCTCAACTGGAATTCCATCACCTCCACTAGCTTTGTTCATAGTGATGCTTCCTAAGGCCCACTTGACTTTGCATTCCAGGATGTTTTGCCAAGAAAACAGTTAAGAGATGATCCCATATAATGCTAGTCAGCATTAAAATTATGTTATATTCACACAATGGAATGCTATACAGCAATGAAAATAAGCTATTTGCAACTATACTTAACAGTGTGGGTGAATTTTAGAAACTTAATATTGAACAAAAGGAGCCAAGACACCAAAAACACATGTATGATTGAAAAACAGGCAAAACAAATTACTAATGTTAGAAATCAAGATGTTGTGTTTGCTTTGTTAGGAAGATGATGACTGGCAGATGGCTTCTGGCATGCTAGTAATTAATGTTCTGATTCTTTATCTGGGAATCTGGTTACACAGGTATATGTAATTAGAAATTCATTAAGCTATACATTTTTGATTCATGTGTTTTCCTATGTTATACTTTATTATCAAACATGATATACAAATGACTAACAAAAACATGAAAATATGTTCAATATCATTAGTTATTAGGGAAAATGCAAGTGAAAACCACAATGAGATACTAGCTTACACCCACAAGGATGGCTGTAAAAACAGAACAAAAAACAGAAAACATGAGTTAATAAGTATGTAGAGAAATTGGAACCACCCTCATGCATTGCTAGTAGGAATGTAAAATGATACCAGCTCCTTTGGAAAACAATCTAGTGGCTCATCAGAAAGTTAAACATAGAATTATTGTGTGACCCAGCAATTCCACTTGTAGAGAAATACCCAAGAAAAATTAATACCGGTGTTCAAGCAAATACTTGTGCGGAAATGTTTACGTAGCACTATTCACAGTAACCAAAGATCAAAAATGTCCATCAGCTAATGTTTACATAAACAAAATGAATTATGGTATCCATGCAATAAAATATTATTCATAAGAAAGAGTGAAACACTGATTTATACCACAATGTGGGTGAATGTCAAAAAAAGTATGTTAGATGAAAGAAGATAGATACAAAAGTACGTATTTTATGGTTCCATTTACATGAAACATGTAGGACAGGTAAATGTGTAGAGACAGCTGACTACTAGGGCGAAGTGAGAATGGAGAGTGACTGTTTAATGGGTATGAGCTTCCTGTTGGGGTGATGAAAATGAATTGGATTTAGAAGTGATGGTTGTACAACACTGTGAATATACGAAATGCCATTTACTTGTGCCCTTTAAGATGATTGATTTTATGTTGCATGATTTTTCTCTCTCTCTCTTTTTTTAAATAGTTTGCATCTTTTGACTATCTTCATCCAGTTCTTCCTTCCCACCCTCTGCCTCTGGTAGCTGCAAATCTTATTTATTTTCCTATGAGATTGTTTGTTTTTGAAGTATAATTGACCTACAATGCTATGTTCCTGGTGAACAATATAGTGATTTGCTATTTCTATACATCTCAGAATGATCACCAAAGGTGAATTTTACTTCAATAAAATTGAACTTTCACAACCTAAAACAAGTTATTAAAAAAGATGGATGCATGGAGAAGGAAATGGCAATCCACTCCAGTGTTCTTGCCTGGAGAATCCCAGGGACAGGGGAGCCTGCTGGGCTGCCGTCTCTGGGGTCGCACAGAGTCAGACACGACTGAAGCGACTTAGCAGTAGCAGTAGTTGGATAATTTGATTAGAATTGTAATGTGAAATCAGCTGATTCACCTGCTAAAACTTGTTTAGACTTTCAGCTTCCTAAAGCCTTCTGTAGCCTTTATATTAATTGTATGTAATGTTATTAAGTATACATAGTTAACTTTTTAATTTAGAAATGTACATTTTTTTCATGTAACATAAGTCTTAAATGCTCATTAGGCTGCTGCGTAAACTTAAATTTGTTTATTCCATAAATGCCGAATCATTTGGGACAGCTGATTTTGAATAAAGAAAGGCTTGAACAAAGAGGCAATGAGAAAAAAAAAAAAAAGATGGATGCAACAACAGAAAATGGTAATTATGTGAAGTGAAAGATTTGTTAACCAATTGTAACATTTTACAGTATATACATGTATCAAATGATCATGTTGTACATCTAAAACTTAAAAAATGTTGTATGTCAATCATATATCAATAAAGCTGGAAAACAAAAAAGATGGCTGAGTGGTAAGAGAGAATGAATTTTAAAGATGGAACCATGGAGACCAGTAAGGACTCTCAACTAGTTCAGACAGAAATTGGTGGTGGCTTGAGCTAAGGAAGTAGTGATAGATGTGGAGAGAAATAGACAGGTTCCAGATATGTAGTGGAATTGACAGGACTTGCTGGATTGAACATAGGATGTGAAGGAAAGAGAAGAATTCAGAATGACTCCTAGATGTCCTGCCTTGAAAAACTGGGGGATGATGGTGTATTGTTACCACTTGATAGGGACCCTAGGGCCTAGAGTGCAGGGCCTTTCTCCAGGGCTGACCTACAACCAACCATGATATTCTTGAGTAAGTAACAGAATCAGTAAAAGTGCCCTACCCCAGCAAGTTCCCATAATAAGGGTTTTTATTATATATATTTTTAAGTTTTTAATTTTGTTTACACCATGTTATTTTTAAGTGACTTTTTTTTTTTGGCTGTGCTGTGAGGTTTGGAGGATCTTAGTTCCCTGACCAGGGATTGGACCTGGGCCCCAGCAATGAAAACCCGAGTCCTAACCACTGAACTACCAGGGAATTCCCTTAAGTGACTTTTAATAGAAGACTGAGAGTTGTCGCTAACTGTCATTTAGCACTCCTGTGCACATTCTCAACTCTCTGGTTATGATGCTAGCCCTGTTCATGGCATAACTCTGCTCAGGGCCCTCTTCCAGTAACTGGCAGGGTCATCAGGCTCAGCTTCAAACAGTTGTTCCCCTTCCCTTCCCAGGAGGCTGAGCAGCCTTTCTTTATCAAACCCCTACCCTTTCTTGAGCCTGATCTCTTCTGTCCAGATTGTGACCATGGCAGACCCTCCCACTGGACTTTTTGTTCCCTACTAAAGGCCTCTGTGCTACCCCAAGACTTTCCTACTAAAGATTTCGTCCAGAATCTCCCTGTCCTACCTTATGACTTGGTTTTCTCAGACAGCTATTCTGACCTTATGTGAGCCTCTCTTGACCTCTCTCCCTCCATAGGGGACCACCTCCCCACAGAAGGCCGATTCACAAACAGCTGTATCCAGGCCAGGAGGAAGTGTCAGGCCGATCCCACTTGCAATGCTACCTACCACTACCTGAATTCCTGTGCCTCAAGTATAAGCACCTCATCACCTGCAGAGGAGCCTTTGGTCCCTGAGGACTGCATGGAGGCAGCACAGCAACTCAGGAATAGCTCTCTGATGAGCTGTACATGCCATCGGCGCATGAAGAACCAAGCTACCTGCCTGGACATCTACTGGACCATTCATCCTGCCCGTAGCCTTGGTGAGGCTCCCATCCTAGAGTGGGCTAAGCTAGGGAAGATGGCTCTTGGGAGTTGATTTTTAATCCTGTTGGATATGGGCCACATGGTAGATTCTGACAGGGTTGATAATGAAGCTCTGCATTTGACATCAGTAAGAAATGCAGGGAGCAATTGGCTGTATCCTTTTGGGTCCCAGAATACTGCCCTCCCTTCCCACTACTTCCCCCTTTCTTTTACCTGGAAACATGTGGCTGCCTCTTGGAAGATCTCTGAACCAGGCTAAGGCCCAACATGGGGAGCTCCTGGAACAGATGGATAGGAGAGGAAGTGGAGGGAAATGGTCTTAACCCATAAATACAACATACAAATACAAGATAATCCTAGGTTCAGAGAGGCTGGGAGGTTGTGTCCTGGTGCAGCCTTTAACAAAGAGGATACTCATTAACTAGACAAGAGATGGTAAAAGACAGAGGGCACTGGAAGACCAAAGAGGAGCTTCCTCTGACTCTAGAGATCTCTTTTTATATAGTCAATTTTACTGGACTATGCTGCAATAATGAAACAGGGTCTTGTAAAAAAAAAGGTTAAGTTCTTACTCAGGTTCTGTCTTGGCTGTGTCATGTGTCCTCTTCGTTCTGGGATCCAGTTCAGCCTCTACGTGGGATGTTCCTTTCTGATGGCAGACGGAAATGAGCATTGGCAGAATCATTTGATGCCTTTAAAACTTTCTGCTCAGACATCACATGAAATACTTCTGCTCACATTCCATTGACAAGCAGATCACTGGTCAAACCTGATGTCCTCTCCCAGGGGACTCTAAAAATCTCATGGCAATAAATGAGGATGTGTAGTCTTACAGGAAGGGTAAAAATAAGTAGAAACAGTAATGCAATCTACTGTAGTTCATCACTTGGTCAAAACATTCATTTCCCTCCCTTACACAAGAAAATATAACTACTCACTAAGGAAGGTGCCTAAGTATTCTGTTTAACCAGAACATCAGACTCCAAGATCCCCGACTTGGATATTATCTTGTGACAATTTCTGTATAAGGTCTGAATGTGTGGTTCCTCTTAATCTAGAAACCTATATACTAAAAAGTCATCTGCTTCCCATATATACTCAATATGTAGTAAGGGAACAGGGACAGGAGAAGCACAACAAACTCAGAAAGAGGAATAATGGGAAGCACACAGCAGACATTGATTCATAGCAATTCTGAAGTCCTGCCACACAACTGATGCAAGGGCTGTTTTCCCTGGGAGTAGGACTTGCTCTTTAATAAGGCCCTGCTTTTGCTCATTGGGGAGCAAAAGCCCAGGAGTTTCTCAGCTCTCTGGGAGGTCCTTTCCTTTCCATTATTTTCTTGGGCTACATCTGAAAAGGGCATTGGAGACTATGACCTCCTTAGGGACTGAATAGTGTTCTCTGCTTGCTTCTTACTTGAGGAATGTTGGAGCATCTTAAGTCTCAAATAATCAGAGTCTCTTTTAATCTAGGCTGGTGGCTCTTAGCAGTACTACTCTCTCAATACATAATTGTGTTTTATATCTTTTGATTCTGTCACCTCGTGTGCCAGTAGCTGTTCCTATAATCCTTTTCAAGACATACATCTCTTTCCAGACCTAATTAGAGGTACCTTGCCCTTATCAAACTTCTGTGCCTGAGCCACTATCTCAGTCTTTTTTCCCTGAGCATATTTGTCCAACTGGCAGGATTTATTGGATACTGTCTTAATCGATGGGATCTCCACAAAGGGCATGATAGCCACGAACTTGAATTTGTCTTTGCCCCAAGGCTGAGTTGTAATTGAGCTTATTACTCAAAGCATTTTTCAGTTTTATCTTTTACCATTAGAATATAAGAAGCAGTTGCATTTCTAAATACTGCAAGTCCTAGAATTTCCGTATTCTTTCTTCTCGGTTTCCTCCTTATTGGTAAACTGGTCAGTTCTCTAAGCTTATATCTTTCTTGTGGTACCTTGCCAAATATAGTCATAAGCATTCACAACATTCACTAGTAATCTTCCTTTTCTTAGCTTCTTCCTCTTAAAGCACAAGCTCACTCGTACATCATCTTCCTTCCAAGTTATTGCAGGCAACAATTTTACCAAACATTGTGCCACTGCATAATGAGAGCCGCCAGCCCCCAATAACAGCTTATTCACTGCCCACTGCCCAGTCCCAAAGCTAATACTGTTTATTTTAGATTTTGTTACTTCAGCACTGCACTTCTAGATACCAATTACATGTTTAATAAGAGTTTGCTAAATTATTCAACCAACCGCAAAATCCTTGGCTTTTACCAACAAAAATGTAACTTTTGTTCATGTTACACACATCTGCCATGGGCTTCCATGAGTTAGTTGGCTTTGTTTTTGCTCCACCTGTCTTTTTCATTTGAGGATCCAGGATGGTAGGTGGAAAAGAACCACAGCAGGACCACGTGATCTTAAAAATTCTTCTTAGAGGTGATTAAGTCTCTGAAGCTCACAATCCACAGACCAAGGCAAGTCACGTGGCCAAACCTTACAGTAGGGTGGGAAAGTACAGTTCTCTCCTAGGGGGCCTAGAACATGGCAACAGGTAAAGATATATAATCATCCTCCAGCAAGCAATTGGAAATAGTAGTACAATATACCACTCTTCTTGTTCCCTGACTTCCTCTCCTCATCCTAATCACCTCACTTCTAGAGCTTCACCTGAACCCTCTCCCTAAATCCTCTTGCCTTCCCCCTCTTTTCCCTTGGGAGCTCCCAGGTCTCCCCAGGCATTCAAATCATCCTTTCTGATTTGCTTGATACTATACATATCCCTTGGAGAAGGCAATGGCACCCCACTCCAGTACTCTTGCCTGGAAAGAGTGAGCGACTTCCCTTTCACTTTTCACTTTCATGCATTGGAGAAGGAAATGGCAGCCCACTCCAGTGTTCTTGCCTGGAGAATCCCAGGGACGGCAGAGCCTGGTGGGCTGCCGTCTCTGGGGTCGCACAGAGTCAGACACAACTGAAGCGACTTTGCAGCATACATATCCCTTCTCTACTGAAGACATACAGAATGTCCCTGCAAGCTCACCTCTGTCTTTAAACAATACTTTTTAACCAGTATTTATTAAGCACCTTGTGTATGAGCTATGCAGTAATTTTTTTTTTTAATTGAGGTACAGTTGGTTAACAATGTTTTGTATGCAGTGATTTTATAAGATCCTGTACATCTCTTTCAGGAGCTCACAGCCCCATGAGGGCATCTGAAAGAGATGTATTTCCTTTGAAATCATTGTCTCTCCCTTCTCTGCTTTTCTCAGTCAGGTTCATTCTGGGCCTGTTCACGTTTCCATCACCTCAGCATGTGATAAATTTCCATAGCCAAGTGGTTGGTTCTGGAACAGAGTTCACCATGGCCCCTTCTCCAATTGCAAGAGCAAACAGGACAGAATCCCTTTACTTGTTTACATGCCTACAGGCGATATGCGTAGTAGTTAGGAGTGGAGACTCTGGAATCGGATAATCTAGATTTCAAATCCCGACTCCACTTATTAGCTTATGTGAGCCTGAGCAAGTGAATTAAACCTGTCTTATCCGAAGTTTCCTTTTACCTAAGTGAAATTGTATATATATATATATAAATATATTTTATATATATATATAATACCATAGTGCCCAGTATACAGTGTGCACAACAAATAGTAGCTTTATTATTCTTACCATTAAACCCGGTTTATTCATCAAGCCTAGCCTGTACCTTTATGGCCCCATTTTTTTTCCTCTCCTCCGCCCAGGATGCAGCTATTTGGGTAGAGATTGTGCCTTTGCCTTTTCCCCAGGAGCTTCAGCTCCTCCTACTCTCATCCCCAGCCCAGTCCTCAGGATTCTGATGCATCCTACCTTGTCTCTAGGTGACTATGAGCTGGATGTCTCTCCCTATGAAGACACAGTGACCAGAAAACCCTGGAAAATGAATCTCAGCAAACTGAACATGCTCATACCAGGTATGCAGGGCCAGCTAGGGCTGGGGTATGGGAGGGCCTAGACTCTGCGGGAAGGGTGGCTGGTGGGGAACACAGCTGGGTAATAAGAGGGGAGAGTTCTAGACTGCCAGGTGACTAAAGAAGCCCTGTCATGGTGAGAGTCTGAGCTATGGGGCATAATCTAGTCTCACAAATCAACAAAAAGCAATAGTTATTAAGGAGATAATCAAAGAGAGCCTGTTAGAGCTTCTAGCTTCCAAAGGGTGGATCTCTACAAAGGGTTAGAAGGGAGTGGCAGCAGTCCCAGGGAAAAAATGTGCTGAAATGGAGTATTTACCCTAATTCGAGGCAGCCAGGAAAGTAGCTTGTGGTCCCTGAAGACCAGGAAATTGCTTGTTTTCAACCATTCTAATGGGATGGGCGAGGTGTTGGGCAGGGAATGGTGAGAGAGAGTGTGACTCCTCAGGAGTGATTCAGGGTGGGGAGCCATCTGTCTGGCAAGGACTATGATGCATGTTTTTTAAGAAAGTGAGGCTGTTGTGTTAATTGGAGAGGAAGACACACTTGCACTCTCTTTTTGAGAGAGATGTGAGATTTGTTGTACAGTCAGTTCTTCATATTAGAATTTTGAGAGAAAAGTATAGAAATTTATATATTAGAAACTCTAGGTTACAAGGAATCTGGAATAACCTATTCCAGTTACTCTGTTCTGACTGCTGAAATATTCTGTTAATAGAAGTATCACCATGATTTCCCAAGACTCAGAGTATGGGTTTTTTTATGCATGCATCAATCAAAGAAAGATGGACAGAATACAGATACAGAACTGAAATCCTAAGTAGAATTCGGTTGCATCTGTTGTGGACAGTTCAGAAAGTATACTTTTCCACACCAGGAGGATTGTGGGATCCTAGTTCCCCCACCAAAGATGGAACCCCTCAGAAGTGAAAGACTGGCTTCCTAACTGCTGGACTTCCAGGGAATTTCCCAGAAAGTACTTTAGAATGTTGTAGGGCCTCTTGTTACAGTTTCCACCATGGGATCTCACTCATTGCATAGGATTGTAAGAAGGATTCGGTTAGATGTATGTGGCTTAAAAGCAAACAAACAAACAAAAGCCTAGGCAAGCAGAGGAACAGGATGGGGGAGGCTCATGGGCAAAGCCTTTTTCAGGGCAGTCCTCCCTGACGGTAGTGCCCTCCCACTACCGCCCTTGATAAATCAGAGGCTGGGCTGCAGGTCTGTAAAGAGGACTGCTGACTTGCTTCCCCTCTCCCCCCAGACTCGGACCTTTGCCTCAAGTTCGCCATGCTGTGCACTCTTAATGACAAGTGTGACCGGCTGCGCAAAGCGTACGGGGAGGCGTGCTCTGGGTCCCGCTGCCAGCGCCACACTTGCCAAAGGCAGCTACGCGCCTTCTTCGAGAAAGCCTCAGAGCCTCACTCGCAGGGCCTGCTGCTGTGCCCGTGCGCGCCCACCGATCAGGGCTGCGGGCAGCGCCGGCGCAACACCATTGCCCCCAGCTGCGCGCTGCCCTCGGAGGCCCCCAACTGCCTGGAGCTTCGGCACGTCTGTGTATCCGACCCGCTGTGCAGGTGCGGGTGCTATGTGGTGGGTGCTGGTGAACGGGGTGGGTGCCACTCCTTCCAGGCTTCTTCCTGGGCAGGGTTGAATCTAACCTAGCCCAGGGATCCTGGACTGATTTCACCACATAGCTACTCTCGATACCTTTTAAAACACTTTTCTAAGGGTAAATGTGAGTGTGTGTGTGTACACACACACACACACACACACACACACACACAGTGTAAAAACCTTAGAAAATATAAATGTGTCTTAAAATATCACCCCAAACCCATCACCTGGAGTTAATCTAACATACTTTGGAGAGCATTTCCTTCCAATCTTTTTTCTCTACAGATAAACAAAATCAGACATTTTGAGAGTATATTTATCTTGCTTTTCTTCCACTTATGGTACGTATCTGGTGAGCATTTTCTGATGGAAGCAGTATGGAATAGAGATGAAGACAAGCTCTGAAGTCAGACATATGTGAATTTAAATCCTTGTCTGTGTGACCTTGCATCTATCACTTAACTTAAAATTCTGTCACTTAACCCAAGGTTCCACTTACTCCTCTGTAAAAACTGGGATAATAATGCAGACCTCTTGGGATTCTGGTGAGAGTTAAATTATGTAATTTATGTAGAGAGTTAGCTTACTGGTGCAGTTAAGTAAGGACTCAGTAAATGATGGTGCTTATTTTGTCATTTACTGTCCTTTAACAACTTACTTTTTTTTTTTTTTTTAACAACTTACTTTTTAACTGTGTACATTGTATTTCACTTTATAGATGCCCCATATTTTATTTAGTAATTCCTCTGTTTATAGATATTTAGGTTGCTTTCTTTACTGCTATAAATAATGCTGCAATAAATATTACTGTTATTTATTAATCTTCGTGCACAAATCTAATTATTGCTTAGGTTGTGTTGCTACAAATGTCATTACCAAATCAAAGAACATGAAGAATTGTAAGGTGTCTGATAAAAATTTAAGCAAAATTTTAATCTGGCTTACTTTGACCTTCTCACGCAAACATTCATCAGATTGAAGTTATCCTCCTTTCAAGTGATATTTGTTGACAGAGTCACACCAACTTTGTGTTGCAGCTTGGTTCTACCACTTAGTTCTCTGTAACCTTGGGCAAGTCACCTCTCTTGAGTCCCACTTCCTCTTCTGTAAGATATTACATAATAAAAGCTCTTAGTTAACATATTAACACCTAGTAATTACTATGGGCTAAGTACTGTTTTAAGTACTTAACATCTAGTAACTCATCTAAAATTCACAAGAACTCTGTAAGATTGTTGTTATTTTTTTTTATCATCCTCAGTTTACAAATGAAGAAACCACAGCAGAGAAAGGATAAATAGCTTACTCAAATTCACCCCTAGATAGTAAGTCAGGTTTGTTAATGAAGTTTAGAATGAAAGAAGTCTGGCCTAGAGTCTGCTCCTAAAGGCTCTGCTCTGCTGCCTGTTGTTATGCTGGTAGCTGTTACTATTACTATCACAATCACTTAACAAGTGCTGGGCTAGATGACTAAGATATTGTCCCTCCTTTCAAGGAGTTTGCATTTGAATGGGGATGACAGAGAAGTAAACCACTGATCTAACACGAGGCTTTTGCCTTACATTTTTTCCTTACATTTTTGTAAGGAAAACTGCACAAATATATATAGAAAAATATATTCACAATTCCATTGCCTAAAGATAACCAGCTTTACCTACTGTAGGATGAGTGTTAAAATAATAATATCTAACATTTACTGAATACTCACTGAATACCAGGCCCTATTAAATGCTGTACATTTAATGTTCTTACTTCATCCTCACAAAAATCCACAAGGTAGTGCTATTTTCGTCTCTATTTACTGTCAAGGAAACTGAGGTTAAAGAAACTGCCTGAGGTCTCATAATTAGGGATTTTGGAGCCCAAGTTAAAAGTGATATGCTGTGGAGACTGGGGTGATAGTATATTTGACTGTGACAGGAGCAGGCCTCACTCAGGAGGAGGCCATGGCTCAGGCTCTGAAAGGCAGAGGAGGATTTGGCATGAAGATAGGCATGTCAGCTAAAGGGGCAGCAAGTTGATGGCTGCAGGCCAGACCGTCAACAGGGACTCTTGAAATTTCCTTTTTTCCAGATCACGTCTGGCAGATTTTCAGACCCACTGCCATCCCATGGACATCCTAGGGACCTGTGCAACAGAGCAGTCCAGATGTCTGCGGGCATACATGGGGCTGATTGGTGAGGCTGGGGGACGTGGGTAGGGAGCCAACAGGTTGGCCAGCCTGGCGGGTGAAAATGCTCTCAAGACTGAACCCAGATGGAGTGGTCCTGAGACAGGTGGGAGACGGATGGGAGCTGAAGGCGGGGTTGGCTTAGTCATCGATAATCTTTTCTTCACCCCATAGGGACTGCTTTGACTCCCAATTTTGTCAGCAATATCAATGCCAGTGTTGCCTTAAGCTGCACCTGCCGAGGCAGTGGCAATCTGCAAGAGGAGTGTGAGCGGCTGGAAGAGTCCTTCTCCCACAACCCCTGCCTTAGTGAGTGCGCGCCACCTGCTCCCAGTCCCTGTGGCTGGTTCAGCTCAACCCCGGGAGAGGGAAGGGGTCAGCTCTGTGGTCCACACTGGTTCCATCCATCTCCTGCAGATGGAGCAACCCCCTCCTCAGCCCTTAGCATAGGCGTACATCTCCCCAGCCTGGGCCTTTCTGCCTTCTCCCATTCCCTAAATGACCACCCTCCTGCCCCTGCCAAGCTGCCTTTTCACCTGTCTGAGCCCCAGGGACACTCTTCAGCTCAAGGAACAGCAAGCAGAATGAGATAATATCCCATTCCCACCTGCCACACACCCACCCTCATATATGCCAGGGTCCCTGAGACATTTCCTTTCCATCTTTTGGAGCCTAAGAAATCTCCAACATCTGCCTGCTCTCAGTCTTCCTTCTCTCCTCAGTGGAGGCCATTTCAGCTAAGATGCGTTTTCACAGCCAACTCTTCTCCCAGGACTGGGCAGCCTCTACCTTTTCGGTGATGGAACGCCAGGTAGGGGCTCCTCTGTTACACCCCCTCCTGCCTTTTCTGGACCATCGGGGGAAACCCAGACGAGGGGGACAAGAGACTGGGGGTGGCGTGAGTTCCTTTTGGTCATGAGGACTGTAGACCTCTAATGGACATCTCAGGGGAGGGGAACAGGCCTTGATGGAAGCTGAGGTGGTGCAAAGGGTGGAGCTGACTCCATTTCATTTTTTCCACAGAACAAAAACCCTGCTCTGAGGCCACAGCCTTGGGTGCCCACTCTTTTCTCCTGTACTCTTACCTTGATTCTGCTCTCGAGTCTCTGGTAGCTGGACTTCCTCAGGGGCCCTCTTCCCTTCTACCACACCAGCTGACCTGCTGCCTGCAATGGGTGAGGAAGGGACAGCATCGGGAAGGAGGTTCAGTCTACCACGTGGCAACCCTGACCTATGTCCACTCAACTCCAGATGAGGTCATGGTAGAAGCTGACTAGCCGAGTTCTCATGCCCTTCACTTCTTTTTCTGTTTTGTTGTTGTTGTTTGGCCGTACCACACGGCAAGTGGGATTTTCGTTCCCCGACCAGGGAGTGAACCTAGACCCTCCCAGTGAGCACTCAGAGTCCTAACCACTGGACTGCCAAGGTCATTCCCTTCACTTCTTCTTGGGCTGCCCCTTCTTAGAACTTCAGCATATGATCTAGTGGTATCCAGCTCTCCCAGGTTCTCGCCTTATTTCTTTCTCCTGCCCACCCAGGATCACTCAGGCTCTAACAAATCAGTCACACTCTGCTGCATTCTCCAGGTAGGCAGACTTGGGTGTTCTGAAGTGACCTGGAAAGACATTCCTCATGGTGAGGAAAGCTGGAGGAAGACTCCTATCTATCCCTTGTTTTCTCCTCTGAGTGGGGGATGGGAACCTACTGCCAGCCCTGCCCCAGGATCCTACACAACACTTGAGCATCAGGAGCTGGAGCATTTGGGCCTTGCTTTCTTCCTGCTACTGTCCTAGAGTCCCCTTAGCCTCTTGGATTATGATTAAACATTTTGATTTAAAACGTTTCTGTTTTCCCATTGTCTCACATTGTGAATTTGTATAGAACGAGGGGTGTTACAGACACAAGAGCACAGGCCAGGTTATCTAAGAGACACAGTGACCCTGCCACCAGGTTTTATGTGACCCTGGGCAAGTCTCTCAGCCTCCCTGTACACTTGACATGGAGTTGGAAGAAAAGTAACATATGTGAGGCTGTGGACCAGGTACTAGTCCCAGCTGCTGCCTAGGATCTGCTACTCCCTGTACATCTGTGCACATGAGAACCTATAGGTATGTATAATATTTTGTAAGTAAGATCAGGCACTGCCTATCAAAGTGTAAGTCACAGACCCCTTTCAACATCCATGAGAAGAGCTTGAAATACATCATCCTTTTCATCAGCTGCCGTGACATGGACTTGTATGAATGCATATTCCTACATACATAGTTTATTTAACCAGTTCTGTATTGATGGATATTTGTTTGTCTTCACATTTTTCTCTGAGCCAAGTTTTAAGGCAGCGAGGAGGTGACTGGGGGTAGTATGTGCAGAAGAGCTTCCAGAGCAATGGGTGACATAGGGAAGCCACTCTAAACATTCTTGTATCCACATACCCCTGCCCCAGGAAATGCCCAGCCAACCTGCCATCCTGTACACTTCAGTGGGGTACCTGGTGGACTTTCCTCTTTCTCCCCTCCCAGGAAGATCTCTGAACCATCAGGGCCTCTCTATTTGCTTTGGCTCCATTATCATGGGGCTGGGGAGTTGAATGGTACAGTCATTCCTTGCTAAGTGCTTGAATTAGACTAATAGGTCATCTGTACTTTTCTCTGAAGAAGGTCCAAATTCCTGGTAAACAACCAGACCACTCTCCCAGCCTAGGGCCCAGAGCCAAGACCCAGGGTGGGGGTGCACAGTGGCTGGACTGAAGCTTTTAATGGTATCCTGGCTGGCCAGGGTGGTTAATGCCATTAGACTAGTTTCTGGGTAATGAGTTGGGAAGGTCTGCTGGCAGCAGTGGTAAGCAGAGAATGCTGAATTACAGGTCTCTGCGTGGCTGGGGTGGAGCAGATTGTCTTTTAAACAGCTATCTTGAAATTGACCCATTCAATCTTGTATTCATTCAGCAAACCTTAGCAAGTGCTTGCTCTGTTCCAGGCTGTATTTTTCAAGATCTGTCCCTTCCTCTTCATGAGCTAGCATTTTGGTGAAGGGGCAGCCCAGCCCAGGACTTTGGCAACTGGACCTCGGCTTTAGGCACTTGGGACTTTTCAGTTATCCTGGCTGATTGTAACACTCAGCTGTTTGACCTTGTGAAATACTCTTTATCCCTCTGAACCACCATTTCCTCATCTCTAGTAGGGATGCCAATAAGAGTACTTAAAGGGTTGCAGTTTTGCTTTTGCTTTTGTTTTAAATAAATACATTAGCAATTTAATGTCATTAAAAAGAATTAGCAACATCAACTAATGTTTATATCAATTTAAATGGTTTTGGTTGACAATGTTTTTGGCTTCTTATTTCTATAAAAGCTTATAAGCATGAAAATTTTATGCTCATTTTGATCTCCATGTATATTTGTTAGATAATAGTAAAAATATTTAGAACTAACAGGGTTGTTTGAAGACTAGAAATAATTATAACATTTAACATAGTGCCTGATACGGGATGAAGGGTCAATAAATGGCAGCTGTTACTATTATTACTTCTGGGAGGGGATCTGTGGGTACTATGTATTCCACTCCCAGCCCTGGAACCATGGCTGGCTCTGCCATGGTGATGATGCTGGCTCTGCCTCCAACTGGGGGCTGAATTCTGGGTGGGGCTGCTTCTGGGAGATTGGCTATTCAAGCTCTCAACTCCAGGATGGAAACCAGAGCTCTGGGTTTGTAGCTCAGGCCCTGAGGGACCTTGGACCAGTTGTAGAGTCAAAGACAGTGTCTCAGTCAAGGATCTTTTGGCTGCATGTAACGGAAGATCCCCTGGATGAGGAAATGGAAACCCACTCCAGTATTCTTGCCTGAAAAATCCCATGGACAGAGGATCCTGGCAGGCTATAGTCCATGGGGTCACAGAGTCCAACAGGGCTTAGCAACTGAGCATGCACGCACATAACAGAAACATTAAAATTACTTAGTAAAAAGGGAATGTCATGCAACCTAACTCCAGGAAGTTCAGCTGGACCTTGGCAAGACTGAAACTAAAAAGTCAGGAGCCAGTCTTCAGCTCCAACTGTTGAAGACGTAGACATTTTGGGCCATCTACTTCATTCTCTCTACAGACGTACTTCGTTTGCATGACCTTCAAGGGCCAGCATCTTCAACCAAATGACCTATCCCAGTTCCAAATTCATGAAAAATATGACTGTGCACAGGTTTTAGATTGGCTTTCCTAGGTTGAGGGTCCATCCCAGGCCTATCAGCTGGGTAAAAAAAACACAGACTCACATGCAACTAAAGTAATTACAGGGTCCCAGAAGGCAATGGCACCCCACTCCAGTACTCTTGCCTGGAAAATCCCATGGATGGAGGAGCCTGGTGGGCTGCAGTCCATGGGGTTGCTAGGAGTCGGACATGACTAAGCGACTTCACTTTCACTTTTCACTTTCATGCATTGGAGAAAGAAATGGCAACCCACTCCAGTGTTCTTGCCTGGAGAATTTCAGGGACGGGGGAGCCTGGTAGGCTGCCGTCTATGGGGTCACACAGAGTCGGACACGACTGAGGCGACTTAGCAGCAGCAGCCCTCTTAGCCAAAAGCAGTTCTCAGAGAAGCAATGTGTCTCAGCAAGACCCCAAGAGCATAGACACTTGGCAGGGACTTGAGGTAGATTTTAATCACCCAAGGTCTAACTTTACTTTTTTTGTGGCTTCCTTCCTGGTGTAGGAGTATCTTCTTTGAGCTTCCTTCTTGGATGCCCTGAAGGATGGGAGTTAGGGACAGAGGCCCAATGCTGTGGCTCCTTTGGGTCTGAGAACCATACTGAGAGCTAGATGGAGATTCTTTATGGCTGCAGAAGGAGGCTTTGCTACTGTGGAGCTTGCTATCTTTCTGGTCCTGACAGTTGAAGAGTAAAGCAAAGTGAAGGAGATCAGAATATGCCACTCTAAAATATGCCATTTTGGCATAAGTATTATTTTGATCTGAAGGCAATTAAGAACCAACAACAAGGTCTTTGTCTTCCCCTTACCTGCCTGAAAGGGCATAAATGAAGACGGGGAGTCAACACCAAGATAAGCTTGCACAAACAGACCTTACGAAAATAGCCGTTACTTCCAATAAGTTTCCCCCATATATTTCTTAGTCTCTTCTGCACAATTTATTGTTCCCTGGGGCCCAAACTCTCTATCCTTTGTTAAAAGGGTACATAAGGCCCCTAGTCTAATCTCAAGTCTTATACAAGTTTCACTTCTTTTCTG
The DNA here is from genome assembly GCF_032452875.1 of Bos javanicus. Lineage (NCBI taxonomy): Eukaryota > Metazoa > Chordata > Mammalia > Artiodactyla > Bovidae > Bos > Bos javanicus. Next base: position 49,206,799 of record NC_083874.1, on the reverse strand, counting down.
TAAACTCCCATGTAGGTAAATATTAATAAAAACTGTACCTTATCTCTTGTTAATACGTCTTTTGTTAGCTTAATTCAAAAGCCTCCAATTACTGACCATAAGAGAGTAGAAGAAAAGGGTTTTCCTCCCCAACAGAAGCATTGCTACTTCTTTGGCTGATAACCCTCCATTTGTGCTTCTATATCCCATCTTATTTCCTATTTGGAACCAGTCTGTTGTTCCATGTCCAGTTCTAACTGTTGCTTCCTAACCTGCATATAGGTTTCTCAAGAGGCAGGTCAGGTGGTCTGGTATTCTCATCTCTTTCAGAATTTTCTACAGTTTATTGTGATCCCCACAGTCAAAGGCTTTGGCATAGTCAATAGAACAGAAATAGATGTTTTTCTGGAACTCTCTTGCTTTTTCCATGATTCAGCAGATGTTGGCAATTTGATCTCTGGTTCCTCTGCCTTTTCTAAAACCAGCTTGAACATCTGGAAGTTCACGGTTCACGTATTGCTGAAGCTTGGCTTGGAGAATTTTGAGCATTACTTTACTAGTGTGTGTTCAGTTCAGTTCACTTAGTCATGTCCGACTCTTTGTGACCTCATGAATTGCAGCACTCCAGGCCTCCCTGTCCATCACCAACTCCCGGAGTTCACCCAAACTCATGTCCATTGAGTTGGTGATGCCATCCAGCCATTTTGTCCTCTGTCGTGTGAGATGAGTGCAATTGTGCGGTAGTTTGAGCATTCTTTGGCATTGCCTTTCTTTGAGATTGGAATGAAAACTGACCTTGTCCAGTCCTGTGGCCACTGCTGAGTTTTCCAAATTTGCTGGCATATTGAGAGCAGCACTTTCACAGCATCCTCTTTCAGGATTTGAAATAGCTCAACTGGAATTCCATTCCCTCCACTAGCTTTGTTCCTAGTGATGCTTTGTAAGGCCCACTTGACTTCACATTCCAGGATGTCTGGCTCTAGGTGAGTGATCACACCATTGTGATTATCTTGGTCATGAAGATCTTTTTTGTACAGTTCTTCTGTGTATTCTTGCCACCTCTTCTTAATATCTTCTGCTTCTGTTAGGTCCATACCATTTCTGTCCTTTATTGAGTCCACCTTTGCATGAAATGTTCCCTTGGTATCTCTAATTTTCTTGAAGAGATCTCTAGTCTTTCCCATTCTGTTGTTTTCCTTTAATTCTTTGCATTGATCGCTGAGGAAGGCTTTCTTATCTTTCCTTGCTATTCTTTGGACCTCTGCATTCAGCTGCTTATGTCTTTCCTTTTCTCCTTTGCTTTTTGCTTCTCTTCTTTTCACAGCTATTTGCAAGGCCTCCCCAGAAAGCCATTTTGCTTTTTTGCATTTCTTTTCCATGGGGATGGTCTTGATCCCTGTCTCCTGTACAATGTCACGAACCTCATTCCATAGTTCATCAGGCACTCTATCTATTAGATCTAGGCCCTTAAATCTATTTCTCACTTCCACTGTATAATCATAATTATACAGTGATTTAGGTCATACCTGAATGGTCTAGTGGTTTTCCCTACTTTCTTCAATTTAAGTCTGAATTTGGCAATAAGGAGTTCATGATCTGAGCCACAGTCAGCTCCTGGTCTTGTTTTTGCTGACTCTATAGAGCATCTCCATCTTTGCATGCAAAGAATATAATCAATCTGACTTCGGTGTTGACCATCTGGTGATGTCCATGTGTAGAGTCTTCTCTTGTGTTGTTGGAAGAGGGTGTTTGCTATGACCAGTGTGTTCTCTTGGCAAAACTCTTTTAGTCTTTGCCCTGCTTCATTCCGTATTCCAAGGCCAAATTTGCCTGTTACCCCAGGTGTTTCTTGACTTCCTACTTTTGCATTCCAGTCCCCTATAATGAAAGGGACATCTTTTTTGGGTTTTAGTTCTAAACAGTCTTGTAGGTCTTCATAGAACCGTTCAACTTCAGCGTCTTCAGCGTCTTATTGACAGTCAAGCCTCTCACTCTCATTCCTCTCATGGAATCTCGGGTTCTCAAAAATTCCCTACTCTTTCAGCACCTCTGCTTCTCTCAGGAGGAAGCCCATTCATATGGGAGACTTGGTCCAATAAAGTTCCATCCTCAGATGCTGAGCTGGTCAAGGCCTTATCTGACATACTGTGGGAGCTGTGGGGGTGGAGGAGAGACAAAGACAATAATAATAACTAACATTTATTAAGAGTTTAATGTGTGCAAAGCACCAGGCTAATGGCTTAAAGAGCATTATCTGATTTACTTTTCAGAAGTATCCTCTTTTCCTTGTTTTACAAGGGCATTGTAGCAAAGCTAAGCAACTTGTCCAAGGTTACAGGGCTAACGTGTCTGATCCAGGATTCAAACCTCAATCTCCCTGACTCCCAGGTGCAATCTTTGATCCAGTGATCAGGTTTGTTGGGGTGAGATCCCACTACCTAAATTTCAACAGAGGCCATGATGGGGAGTGTGGGGTCAGAGAGCTCTTTTAGGCTATAAACATGACTTCCTCAAAGAGAAGGTATTTGGACTGGATCTTGAATGAATAGGGTTTATCAGGTAGAAATTGGGGAAAGGGGACCCCAAAAATCAGAGTGGGCAAATGCAGGCTGGAAAGGGAGTATGATAAGATGTCTGCTGTGACTGGAATTATTTGAGGGGAGGTGCTCTCAGGTCTTCCTGTCACTCACTCCACATCCCACTGTCCTAGGGGAGGGTTCTCCTCTGGGGACATACCCAATTGCAGAGCTGCTGTTGTGAAAGCCAGACCCTATGAAGCAGGAAGGAGTCTTGGGGAACTGGTGTGCAGAGTTCTGGCTTGGCATGCTTGGCATCTCTGGTCATAGGGAGCCCCATGGCTTCTTGACCCCTTGGTGACATCCAAGGGCACAGAGGTCATCACTGTATGGGTGAACAGATAAAGTGACACTGTGTCTGGCCTGGAACAGTGAAAAGCAGGAAGGGATAGCCCGTCCCCTACAGAGGGATACCAGCTAATAACCACTCCCCACCCTTCCCAACCCCCACACCCATGATCTTCCAGTTGCTGTAGTCAACTGCAGTGTCAGGGCATTCATTTCAAGAGTCTGGTCTTCCCAGACTTTGGTTGGCTTTGGGGTTCCCATGGAGGCTTCTTCCTGCTGTACCTACTGTGGACTAGGTATGGCAGGCAATAGGCGCATGTAGAAATGAAGACAAATTTTGTGATGGAGACAAACTACAGAGACATCATTATTTGAGCACTTGATATGTGTTGAACATTGCACTTAGAGTTTTGCATGTGTATTTTTTTAAAGCTAGGTTGCCTTATGGGCTTGTCTCCACATGGTATGATCTGGCATCCATAATATTTGAAAAAATTTAAATAATTATTGTACAATCTTTTGAAAAAAAAAAAAAAACACACAGCAAAACCGAAATCCTTTCCCCCTATCTGTCTCTCTCTATTATACAAAGCAGCAGCCATCTCCACACAATCTCTTCTCTCCATGAAGCTCAGAGGAGAGATTTACACCATGAATATATGTAGTTAATATTTTGTCTTTGTCTCACATGTGTAATACAGTTTAAATTTCCTCATATCTCTCTAAGGCAGACACTATTATCCCCATTTTACAGATAGAGAAACAGATGTCCAGAAATGAATTATTGCCCAAGGTCACATAGCTAATCACTGGCAAGTATCTTTTAAGCAGAATTTGTGCTTGCTATAAAAGTACATGTGATCTAGGGTCTGTGAGGCTTTTGAGGAAGAGGCAGTTCATTCATTGTGGCGGGCGGTGGGTGGTGTTTCATGGAGGAGGCAACATTTGAGTAGAACCTCAAAGAATAAAGAGAAGCTCAACAGATAGAAAAGGGCAGTAGAAGTGTTCTTTAGGAAGGCAGGAAAACCTGAGAGATGAACATAGCAAATTATGGGATGTCAGAAGAGAGGCAGTCTCATTTCTCCCTATCTCATGCCTCCCTCTCAGTAGTGGTGGGTCTGGCATTTAGGAGACTTGCCTCATTTCCCAGCTTTGCCCCAGGCATATTCTGCCTGTGCCCTTTAAGAGCCTCCATCACAAAGCCTCCTTGTGTCTTCTGAAAGAGACCATCTAATTCAGACTGGTTTCATACCCACCATTCCCCTCCCTGACATAGGGGAAGAGAGAGAGATGTAGTGATGGAGCACAGAAATGCACCCCCTCTTAGGCCAAATCAAATACACTTAATTCTTCAGGAATTACATGTGAAGAGTGTCTTAGGGAATGCAGCTCTCCAGCTGTTCAGTGGAAGCATGTTGTAGTGAAAAGAGCACAGTGGAAAGTGGATTTACCCTTTGCATCTCAGCAGAACTACTTAACAGCTAGATGACTTCAAGCAAATTGCTTAACTTTGCCAAGCTTCAGTTTCTTGATCTACAAGAATTATGGGCCCTATTGTCAGAAAGTGATGTCAGAGAAGGAGAAGAAATGGCTGGCTGGGAATATACTGATCTGATAGTTACTTTAGTATTGGGTGTCAGGGACTTGTTAAATCCAGATTTCTCCTGCAGGAAGTGGACAGTATAGGCCAGAAACTTGCATTGTGACTTCATGTGTTTAATTTTTAAATATATTTTTTCATATTCTCCCTTAGCCCAGAAAAGATTTGAGGTGGCTTATACAAATGCACAATACCACAAAATGAAAATAAAGGCACAAAAACCAAGATGAAGAGAGAACAGTGGGTGATAGATCATTTCAGTAATCTGTAATGCATGTGAGCAGATCCTGCCCAGGTGAATACCATTGGCACAAAACCCTTAGTATTAATATATCATACTTGCAGGTAGTAGAGCTTAGAAAGTGTATCTTAATGGAGCTAAAGGTAATACTTCTATTTTAGAAATGACCTGAGGTGAAGTCCTGCCCTGGTTCCAGCATATACTGTGTGTGTGCCTGCATGAGGGAGCAGGAGAAAAAACCCTGTGTAAATTATACAAATTTTGGGTCCCCTGTGTTTCACAAGAGACCAGAGGCAGCTGCCTCTGCTTTCTCTGCTGCCCTGCTGCTGCTGCTGCTGCTGCATCGCTTCAGTCGTGTCCGACTCTGTGTGACCCCACAGACGGCAGCCCACCAGGCTTCCCCATCACTGGGATCTCCAGGCAAGAACACTGGAGTGGGTTGCCATTTCCTTCTCCAATGCATAAAAGTGAAAAGTGAAGGTGAAGTCGCTCAGTCGTGTCCGACCCTCAGTGACCCCATGGACTGCAGCCTTCCAGGCTCCTCCATCCATGGGATTTTCCAGGCAAGAGTACTGGAGTGGGGTGCCATTGCCTTCTCCGTCTCTGCTGCCCAGGGAATCACAAAACCTGACCACCTGATTGAAATGGCCAGCCAAGAGAGGGGAGGCAAGAGAGAATAAACAGAAATTAGCATTTCAATAAATTATCCTGCCACTGAAATGTATGGAGTGTCTGTTATTCAACCTGCTCAGCCCTTCACATTTAGTATATTTCATGTTAATGTTGTCTATATTACATGTTAGAGGGAACTAGCCTAGGAGCTAAGGACACAAGCTTGGGTAAGAGGGGTAGAGCCCCGTCTCCCTCATTGGCTTGCTGCAATCCTTGGTTGATTATTGCCTATGTTCCTTCACCTGCGGACCCCACTTTATCCCTTTCTTGGGTCGTGGTAGTGAATCTGTAAGCTAAAGCATGACACAATGTTAGTATGCAGTAAACAACATAAGCAATGGCACCCCACCCCAGTACTCTTGCCTGGAAAATCCCATGGACGGAGGAGCCTGGTGGGCTGCAGTCCATGGGGTTGCTAAGAGCCGCGACTGAGCGACTTCACTTTGACTTTTCACTTTCATGCATTGGAGAAGGAAATGGCAACCCATTCCAGTATTCTTGCCTGGAGAATCCCAGGGACCGGGGAGCCTGGTGGGCTGCCGTCTATGGGGTCGCACAGAGTCGGACACGACTGAAGCGAAGCAGCAGCAGCAGCAAACATCATAAACAGCAGCAAAAGTTTTTTGCCATTCAAGGATGGCAGGGACGTCCAAATCTTGAAACACTATCCCCCTCCACCTCCACCACCCCCACCTCCCAGGCCCCTCGGTTTGGTTAGGGTGGTAACAGGCGGGGGTTCTTCCCCAAGCGGGCTCCGCGGCAGGGGGAAGCCACAGGCGGCGTGCAGAAGAGGCGCGCCGCCTAATGCAGTTGGCAGTTAATTAGAGGGAAAGGTTATGTCATTAACGGTGGGATCGATGCAAAGGGAATTAAGAGGCTCTGGCATTGCTGTTGCCGCGCTCTGTGCGCGGGCCACAGGCCGAATTCAAGCAAAACTCAATACGCATTAGCACACTATCTGTGGCTGCCCTGGGCGCGGGGCCGGCAAGCGCGGGAGTTGCAACATCCAAGTTGGGCGGCCCCGAGCCGGATGCGGTGCCTTGCTGGGAAGCGCCAGTGCCCCAGCCTTGGCTGCCAGGAGCCCCTGCGAGAGGTGGGATGCAGGATGTCCTCCCCTGGGGAGGCTGGGGGCAAGGTGGCTGCCTCCTCACCAGGGGCCTTCCCATGACTTTAATCATAAGGAAGCCAAGTTGACTTTCCCAAACTAGGCCAGGCCATGGTGTAACCCACCCTCCCAGTGCTGACTTCTTCGTGGCCTTTATCATAGCGTGATTACATGGTGCTCTGTACAACATTTTGATCAATGTGCTTTCCCCAACCAGACTGTCAGCTTCAGGAGGGCAGGGACTGTGAGGGTCTGCCTTGTTTAACTGCACTCACAGAGCCTGGCACATGGCAAGTGCTTAGTGAATACTTGCAGATGGAGTGGATCTCTAAAGCAACCCAGTGAGAGCTGTAGAGTGAGGAAACTGGGCCTGTCACTTCATTTCCTTGTGCCTCAGTTTCCTCACTGTATCAGCTCATTGGGTTCCCTGCACATACTCTTTCCTTGAGCAAATGACCTTCTCTGCCTGAATCTTATTTTCCTGTCAAGGGAAAATTAGTTGCTGCTGCCTCCAAAGTATGTGCCAGGGACTGTGTTAACACACAGATTTGCTCCTTTAATTCTCACAACACTGTAAAATAGAGATCATTTTATAAACATTTGATCATTTTATAAACATGGCGGTAGGCCCATTCTTTGCCTGTTCACACTCAAATCCATTGCTCCCCTTCTGATAGTCCACGTCACAAATGGGTTTCCCTGCCAGCAGGCTTCATTACCCAGGCTTCCTTGTCAGCTGAATTTTGTTTGGGAGCCACTGGCTCGGGATTAGGGGACTGAGGACAGGAGGAACCAGTACGCTGTCAGCCTTGGCAGCTTCTGGGCTCCGTCCCCCTTCCTTTGGCCTCTAGACCAGGGATGGTAGTAGTTTCCTGTTCTTGCTAATCTCTGGGTCACCTCACTTTTCTGTTTGGCTTCTCAGTTCTTCTATTATGTGAGTGGTAATAGTATTAAATTGTCTGTATTAAATTCCCTCTGTATGAAATACTTAAGAGTGAATTCATTTTCCTGATTACTCTAAGAGTCATGATTGGAATCCAGATCTGTCTGACCACAGAAGTGCACTTAAAGTTTTTGTTTCTTTTTTTTAATGGAAGATGATAGTGGGGCAGGGCACTAAAAGTGATAACCATTTAACGACCTGCCCAGAGAGCTCGTCCCAGGTCCCTTTTGTGAGAGAAATTAGTTTTAGAGATGGTTATCCACTCATAAAGCCTATTTATAATTTATTGTGTTTAAGAAATTCTAAAAAAAAAAAAAAGGAAGTCCTACTTTGCATAGCTAAAATATTGTTTATACCCATAAACAAAGATTACTTACCAGAGTTGTTCTGAAGATTAAATGAACTAATGTATGCCAAACACCTGGTACATGGTGGATGTTCAGTGATAGCTTTAAAACCTGGATAATTTTTAGTACCTTCAGTTTTCTCAGCTTGGTGATCCTGGAGCGTGGAGGACAGCGACTCCGTCTTTCATTCCCTCACATTCTCATTGCACAGTAGATTAACCTTGCCCATTGGAACAGTGAGTGAGAAGTAGTAGTCAGATGGCTGGCCTGGCAGCTGCAATACACAGAAGATGTGTGCAATGAATGTTAGATCTGAGAGAATGCTTCTAAATCAATTGGACCACCCTAGAGACTTGGCTGGCAATGAATGAGGGTGTGAGGTGCTTTTGACACATGCATCCAACATCTGATTTGAGCAAAGATGTCTGCTCAGTGGTCCCGAGGGCAATTTTCTCCTGATTGATTTGGAACTTTCAATCTTAATGGAAAAGAAGCCAAGTATAAAGGAGGTAGTTTTCTCCATGGATCAGAAATCTTATTGTGCTTTCCTTTCTAAACTTGGAGGCTGGTGGTGGGTACCATCTCCTGTTACCTGCAAAGGAGCTACAGAGGCCAAAGTTTACTAGGGAAGGGTGTTTAAAGGTGGGGGTGGGAGTTGGGGAAAGGAGCTTCTTAATCCATACAACTCGCAATGACTAGGGAAAACCAGGAGACCAGAAACTGCCCTTGATGCATCCATCCTATAGACAGTAGTTCAGGTCTTCAGCTAACATAGCCTAGAGCCTGGGACTGGGAATCCCACCTGTGCCCTTGGCCAAGGCACTTCATTCGAGCCTGCCTTGATCACTGCATAGGTTGCTGGGGCCTCATATGAGTCACTGATGTAAATGCAATTTAAAGAAGTTTATTGACCTTACAAATATATTTAAGGTTATGGTTTTAAGCTAGATAAGTAGCTGAAAAACTGCTTTTTCCATAATAGCATAAGCCTCCTACTCCTAGAAGTTAAGAGCACAGGATTTGGAGTCAAATAGACCCAGGTTCCTGGTGAGGAGATACCCCTCGTCCAAGGTAAGGAGCAATGGCTGCACTTCGCTGGAGCAGCCGTGAAGAGATACCCCACACCCAAGGTAAAAGAAACCCAAGTAAGATGGTAGGTGTTGCAAAAGGGCATCAGAGGGCAAACACACTGAAACCATACTCACAGAAAACTAGTCAATATAATCACACTAGGACCACAGCCTTGTCTAACTCAATGAAACTAAGCCATGTCCCTGGGGCAACCCAAGATGGGCGGGTCATTGGAGAGATCTGACAGAATGTGGTCCACTGGAGAAGGGAATGGCAAACCACTTCAGTATTCTTGCCTTGAGAACCCCATGAACAGTATGAAAAGGCAAAATGATAGGATACTGAAAGAGGAACTCCCCAGGTCGGTAGGTGCCCAATATGCTACTGGAGATCAGTGGAGAAATAACTCCAAAAAGAATGAAGGGATGGAGCCAAAGCAAAAAGAATACCCAGCTGTGGATGTGACTGGTGATAGAAGCAAGGTCCGATGCTGTAAAGAGCAATATTGCATAGGAACCTGGAATGTCAGGTCCATGAATCAAGGCAAATTGGAAGTGGTCAAACAAGAGATGGCAAGAGTGAATGTCCTTTTCATTATAGGGGACTGGAATGCAAAAGTAGGAAGTCAAGAAACACCTGGAGTAACAGGCAAATTTGGCCTTGGAATACGGAATGAAGCAGGGCAAAGACTAAAAGAGTTTTGCCAAGAGAACACACTGGTCATAGCAAACACCCTCTTCCAACAACACAAGAGAAGACTCTATACATGGACATCACCAGATGGTCAACACCGAAATCAGATTGATTATATTCTTTGCAGCCAAAGATGGAGAAGCTCTATAGAGTCAGCAAAAACAAGACCAGGAGCTGACTGTGGCTCAGATCATGAACTCCTTATTGCCAAATTCAGACTTAAATTGAAGAAAGTAGGGAAAACCACTAGACCATTCAGGTATGACCTAAATCACTGTATAATTATGATTATACAGTGGAAGTGAGAAATAGATTTAAGGGCCTAGATCTGATAGATAAGAGTGCCTGATGAACTATGGAATGAGGTTCGTGACATTGTACAGGAGACAGAGATCAAGACCATCCCCATGGAAAAGAAATGCAAAAAAGCAAAATGGCTGTCTGGGGAGGCCTTACAAATAGCTGTGAAAAGAAGAGAAGTGAAGAGCAAAGGATAAAAGGAAAGACATAAGCAGCTGAATGCAGAGTTCCAAAGAATAGCAAGAAGAGATAAGAAAGACTTCTTCAGCGATCAGTGCAAAGAATTAGAGGAAAACAACAGAATGGGAAAGACTAGAGATCTCTTCAAGAAAATCAGAGATACCAAAGGAACATTTCATGCAAGGATGAGCTCGATAAAGGACAGAAATGGTATGGACCTAACAGAAGCAGAAGATATTAAGAAGAGATGGCAAGAATACACAGAAGAACTGTACAAAAAGATCTTCATGACCCAGATAATCACGATGGTGTGATCACTCACCTAGAGCCAGACATTCTGGAATGTGAAGTCAAGTGGGCCTTACAAAGCATCACTATGAACTAAGCTAGTGGAGGTGATAGAATTCCAGTTGAGCTATTCCAAATTCTGAAAGATAATGCTGTTAAAGTGCTGCACTCAATATGCCAGCAAATTTGGAAAACTCAGCAGTGGCCACAGGACTGGACAAGGTCAGTTTTCATTCCAATCTCAAAGAAAGGCAATGCCAAAGAATTCTCAAACTACCGCACAATTGCACTCATCTCACACGCTAGTAAAGTAATGCTCAAAATTCTCCAAGCCAGGCTTCAGCAATGAACTTCCAGGTGTTCAAGCTGGTTTTAGAAAAGGCAGAGGAACCAGAGATCAAATTGCCAACATCCGCTGGATCGTGGAAAAAGCAAGAGAGTTCCAGAAAAACATCTATTTCTGCTTTATTGACTATGCCAAAGCCTTTGACTGTGTGGATCACAATAAACTGTGGAAAATTCTGAAAGAGATGGGAATACCAGACCACCTGACCTGCCTCTTGAGAAATCTACGCAGGTCAGGAAGCAACAGTTAGAACTGGACATGGAACAACAGACTGGTTCCAAATAGGAAAGGGAGCACGTCAAGGCTGTATATTATCACCCTGTTTATTTAACTTATATGCAGAGTACATCATGAGAAACCCTGGACTGGAAGAAACACAAGCTGGAATCAAGATTGCTGGGAGAAATATCAATAACCTCAGATATGCAGATGACACCACCCTTATGGCAGAAAGTGAAGAGGAACTAAAGAGCCTCTTGATGAAAGTGAAAGAGGAGAGTGAAAAAGTTGGCTTAGAGCTCAACATTCAGAAAATGAAGATCATGGCATCCGGTCCCATCACTTCATGGGAAATAGATGGGGAAACAGTGGAAACAGTGTCAGACTTTATTTTTCTGGGCTCCAAAATCACTGCAGATGGTGACTGCAGCCATGAAATTAAAAGATGCTTACTCCTTGGAAGGAAAGTTATGACCAACCTAGATAGCATATTCAAAAGCAGAGACATTACTTTGCCAACAAAGGTTCGTCTAGTCAAGGCTATGGTTTTTCCTGTGGTCTTGTATGGATGTGAGAGTTGGATGTGAAGAAGGCTGAGCGCCGAAGAATTGATGCTTTTGAACTGTGATGTTGGAGAAGACTCTTGAGAGTCCCTTGGACTGCAAGGAGATCCACCCAGTCCATTCTGAAGGAGATCAGCCCTGGGATTTCTTTGGAAGGAATGATGCTAAAGCTGAAACTCCAGTACTTTGGCCACCTCATGTGAAGAGCTGACTCATTGGAAAAGACTCTGATGCTGGGAGGGATTGGGGGCAGAAGGAAAAGGGGACGACAGAGGATGAGATGGCTGGATGGCATCACTGACTGATGGACGTGAGTTTCAGTGAACTCCGGGAGTTGGTGATGGACAGGGAGGCCTGGCATGCTGCGATTCATGGGGTCACAAAGAGTCGGACATGACTGAGCGACTGAACTGAACTGAAAGGTGAACAGGGGGCAAGGACAAATTACGAATTTGGGATTAATAGATATACACTACTATATATAAAATAGATCTACAAGGACCTATTGTATAGCACAGGGACCCATATTCAGTATCTTATAATAACTTATAATGGAATCACTTAGCTATACATCAGAAACACTGTAAATTAATTAAACTTCAATTTTAAAAAAATATGAAGTCAAACTGGAGAAGGGTGGGCTTCTAATCCAAAAGCTCTATGTCCTTAAAAAAAGACAAAAACTGGACATAGACAACCACACAGGAAGAATATCGGGTTAAGATGAAGTTAGAGATCAAGGTGGTGATCCTAAAAGCCACGAACACTGAAGATGGCTAGCAAACCACCAGCTAGTGGGGAAGCCTGTAACCCATCCTCTCACAGCCCTCAGAGGGAACCAACTCTGCTCATACCTTGATTTTGGACTTCCAGCCTCCAGAACTCTGATACAATGAATTCCTGTTGGTTAAACCACCCAGTTTGTCATACTTCGTTACATTTGCTAGGCAGCCCTAGCAAACTAACATTAATATGTGAAACAAACAAATCCAGAAATTCTGCCCCTCTGGCTTTCCCAGTGGTAATTCCTGCCCAAGCCCAGATAATTAGATCTATATTAGATTGCCCCAAACCACTTCTGTTAGAACAACTCTTGCCAGGTAGGCTTCCAAGCAGCAGGCAGAATGATGTGGAAAGCTGTTGACCTATTAGTCCCAAGGAACACAGTAGTTTTAAGTCTGATCAACTGCAACCATGCAATTAACAACAACAGCAAAAAATCCTGCCTAGGTCTGAAGAGCTTAAAAAAAGTTTGCAATTTAGCTATTTTATCCTAATGGTATTTTAATAAGTAGTAACTGCTATACATTGATTGATTATTATTATGGGTTAGGGAGTTTGCTAAACACTTTATACTCATCATTTCTTTAAACCTCTCAACAACCTTAGGAAATAAGAATTATTATTGTTTACATTTTATCAAGAAAGAAACCGAGACTCAGAGGATTAGCTTGTCTGTAAATGCATAGCTAGTCAGTAATGGAGCTGACCTCAGACCCAGAGTTCGTGATTTTTCTTACCACACTCCTCTGTCTCCTGAGAGGGTACTGGGCCTCCATGCAGAGAAAGCTTATGGAACATTAGGTCTCTCCCCTGTCTCCTTGTAATTGACATAAAAGCTACTGCTTGTTTTGCCTGCATTTTCAAGTTCAAAATGAAAGAAAAGTGACTGGCACATAGTAAGTGCTCAGTAAGTGTTAGCTATTATTACTATTAATATTGCATTATACATATTCTTCTCTGGCAAGGGAGGTGAATCCCTAGTCTATTGCTTACAATGAGTACTTAGAAGTTTTCCTGAATGAACAAGACAAGTGGAGTGGGGGCCTGGAAAGTTAAGTTGATCTAGGAAGAAAATGAGAAGTGAGGGTAGGGAGCTTAGGGCTGGGGGTGGAGGGTGGCAAGGGACAGAGAAAGTAGTTGGCCCAAAGCCAGACACCACTTTGCCTTTGGTGTGGCTACCCCTGGGGTTTCAGAGGTGGGGGTTGTAAAGCCTTTCTATTCCTGATTGGTCAGTTCACCTTGCTTTATCCTGTATTTTCTCCCTTTTGGGGTATTGAGAAGGCTGCAGCTTGAGGTTATGTAAAGCTTCCTGGAAGAATTCCAGGAAGAGGAGACATGCATGGGGTGCTGACGAAGGTTCCGGGAGTAAAGGACTGTGTGAACAACAGTGATTGTGCACTGTCCATCTGCACCATGGCGAGGCCAGAGGGCAGTGGAATCGGGCAGATTTAGGTGGAAATTCCAGCTCTCCCATTTTAGAAACTGTGTGACTTACCTTCTTGAGTGTGATTTCCACTTCTACAATAAGGATGATAATGGTACCTATTGCATAAGCACTTAAAAGCCTAGTAGAATGCCTCATAAATAATAGCAGCTACTACTGTTATTATTATTAAGGGTTAGAGTTTAATATCCTCTCTGCCTCCTAGCCTTCTTCTCTCCCTCCTGTTCCCGCAGTCCTAAATATTTGAGTCAAATACCTCCAAGTGCTCCTTGATATCTTTGCTTTCCCCTGGTCTTTCCGGTACAGCCAGGCCTTCAGGCACACTTGGGCAGCCCCAGGATAATGGTAAGCATCCCTTCATGACTCTGGGATGGTCCTTTCTCCCTCACAGCCTAGGGAGGGTTGATAAAAGTCTTATCTGAGTCACATTCCATTACAGGATTAAATCAGACTTGCTCTGGGGCCTTCTGTCTGCTACCCTAGGCTGCATGCCGGCAGCTCCTTGTTACTGCCTTTAGCCCAATCTGAGGTCATCTCACTTCTTTGGGCCCAAGGGACCCTTGGAGGCAGAGGCTGAGGAGAGGCTCTGGCTGCCATTTGGGATCCATTACAAGTAGCAAACACCGACTAAGCATGGAGTTCAACAGCCCCGCACATACTAGGCACTTTGGTTTGCAGACTAGGAGGAAGGATGCTCACCTAGTCAGCTCCAACCTGAGGAGAGAAATGACAGGCTCCATGAGGGCAGTCGACAGGGATGAAGGAGATCAGCAAACAAGAGGTAATGGGACAAAGGAATAATTGTGTGACTGCAGGCAAGTTGCTAAATTTCTCTGAGATTTAGTTTCTTCAACTCTGAGCTCGTAATATTAGCATTTACTGCAAGAAGTTAATTTAGGTGGACACATGTGTTAAAACAACCAGGTTTTAGAAATAAACCTGAGTTTGGATTCTGGCTTGGCCACCTTGTGCCATGGCTATTAACTTCTCAGAACATCAGTTTTCTCATGGGTAAAAAGGAGGAAATAACACTTCCCTCCCAGGGTTGTACGGGTTAGAGAAATTTATGCATAGCAGTTAGTGCTTACTGGGGCAAATGCATACCCTATCCACTGTACTAGAACTGCTCAATGAATGGGTACTCATGATTCTTCTTAGGCAATGTAGGTGGGAGTGGGTTTAGCCTTCTGGTCTACCTTCTCAAATTAGAGAGGCAGCAGAGAAGATCCATTTCTCTTGCCCAGGTCTCGAGTGTGTGTGTATGGGGGATGATGGGGTTTGGGGGAGAAGGTTGAGGATGGGATGCATGTCTCTGTGTGTCCCCTGGCAGAAAGAGCCTGGACTGAGCCAGATGCCACCTCAGTGTGGGGTCAACACCATGATATGTATACTGGACTTGGGACCAATCTCAGCTTGGAGGGCACAGCAGGAAGAGAGAAAGTGGGATTTCATTAGCCTCCAACACCCAGGTGGGCCTTAGAATGAGTGTGTACTCAGTCATGTCCCATTCTTTGCAACCCATGGACTGTTGCCCTCAGGAACCTCTGTTCATGGAATTTTCCAGGCAAGAATAGTGGAACAGGTTGCCATTTCCTCCTCCAGGGAATCTTCTTGGCCCAGGGATTGAACTCACGTCTCCTACATTAGCAGGTGGATTCTTCACTACTGCACCACCTTGGAAGCCCAGGGCCTTGGAGTGGACAGATGAAAGCTGGAATCTGTCTGTGAGACTATCCAACAACAGGGAAGGCCTGAACGCTCAGCACCCAGCTGCCCCAACAAGGGCTCATTCCTGAGTCTGAGGTGCCACCCCAGGAGCTCCCAGCTAGTAGTTCAGTCTCTCTTTGCTTAGATCTTTCATCTGTCTGGCTCCCTTTTCTTTCTTACTTCTTATTTTTATTTGCCACCACTCCATAATTTTATTGTGATTCTTTCCTGACCGATGCCTAGTGGGTATCTGGCAAATGTGAAGGGACATCATACCCTATGTCTGTTGGAAACACAACAATCTTTGTGTAATGACTGTCTGCATGGCATGATCTCATCTCATTCTCAGAGTAACCCTATGAGCGAACTTCTCTTAATACCCTCCTTGTAGTTGAGGAAACTCTCATTCTATGAGATAAAACAACTTTCTCATAATTATTTGGTTACAAAGTGGTTGAAGCAAGACTTGTTCAAAGATGGGGTGACTTTTCCATTCCAACTCCAGGTAAAGAGCATTCTCAGGTCTAAGCTGTGCTTTCTACACTCATGGATCCTGGGGAAGTGTGAGAGCTGAGCTGTTTTTTCAGGGGGACACCACAACCTCTGTGGAGTGGGCACTGTGCCTCCAGAAACAGTGGGCTGAAGGAGGGTCCTCTGATGTCTTCCTTAGGGGGCACTGAGCTCGCAGGAGTCGGTATGCTGAAAGTGTAGATGTCTTCATCCAAGTTTTAAAAGGGAGCCCAGAGGTTCCTGGGGAACAGAAGAAAAATAAAGCAAAAATGATGGAGGCAGTCGGTTGCTTTGAAGTGAAGCCAGTGGATGCCCCCTGCTGTGGTAGTGATTGGGCTTCCCTAGTGGCCCATGGATGGAGGAGCCTGGTAGGCTGCAGTCCATGGGGTCGCTAAGAGTTGGACACGACTGAGCAACTTCACTTTCACTTTTCACTTTCATGCATTGGAGAAGGAAATGGCAACCCACTCCAGTGTTCTTGCCTGGAGAATCCCAGGGACAGTGGAGTCTGATGGGCTGCCGTCTATGGGGTCGCACAGAGTCGGATACAACTGAAGCGACTTAGCAGCAGCAGTGGCTCAAACGGTGAGCATTCCATGAAGAGAGGAGCCTGGAAGGCCACAGTCCATGGGGTCCCAAAGAGTCAGACACGACTGAACGACTAACATACGCATGACAGCAGTTAGGCACGTGAGTCTTGGAGTCTAACATTTGGATTCGAGTGTCACATTGGCACCTGCTTCTGTGGGTGATCTTTTACAAGGCATTTAAATTCTCAAAGCCTCAGTTGCTCCATCTGTAAAATGGAGATGATAGTGGTACTTTGTTGTTAAGATCAAATGATAGCCGTATCATTTGATAAAGCTCTTAAAGTTCCATAAAGCTCTTAGCCTAATGCCTGGACCTCAGTCAATTTATTTAAAAAGGTATTCCTATTAATAAAATTAGACTAAGAGTAAATACCTGTCAGAAGTGTTCTTTATCTTGATCTGGGTGACGGGTATATGAGTGTGTGTCTATGTAAAAAAAAAAAAAACCTTCAATTGTACACTTAAGATCAAATTACTTTTCATGTGTAAAAATTCGTACATTCTACATTTTACTGTACGTATCTTATACCTTACCAAAAAAAAAAAAAAACCGAGAAAAACAAAAGGAAGCTTTTGCAAGCTAGAGTTAATAGAATGAAATGGTTCAAATAAAAAAAAAAAATTGCAGGCTAAAATGTAGGAAAAAATGTATTGTGGAGGTATGTCAGGAAGTTAATAAAAACATTTTCTTCCCCTCAGATTTTGTAATGGTTATGAGATTTATCAGGGTTTTTTTGTGTTTTTGACCACACTGCACAGCATGTGGGATCTTAGTCCGTCCCCTGCTCCCAGGGATTGGACCTGCGTCTCCTGCAGTGGAATCGGGAAGTCCTAACCACTGGACCACTAGGAAGTCCCTGTCAGTTTTTGTTTTTGTTTTTTTTTAATGTGTAATTTTGTGTGTTTTCTTTTATTATCCTAAGTAAATATTCACTTTTGTAGTGAAAAAAAAATGTGAATGAGCCCATCTTTGGTGGTGCTGTGCATGGGGCCCTCTTGGGAAAGGAGAGAAAGCAGAAGTTGCCAGGTTGGATAAAGACAGAGTCACACCCAGCCTGCCCTTATCCCTCAACTGGTTGGAGCCAATAAATGGCCTGGATGTGGCGTCCTGCAGTTGTCCTGGGGGAAGCCTGCCTGATGGGAAGCCTGCTGTGATCAAGCTCAGCTTTTTGCCCCTACAGAAGGAGCTCCCACTGTATCATGTTCCCCACTGGGAACAGCATGAGCAACACCGTGATGTCAGCCCAATCAATTCTCCTTCCTAACAGCTCTCAGCAGCGACCTGGGAGGTGAGGCATCCTTAGGGGGACTTTATTGAGTAATAGGAATTAAAAACACTGGGAAGGGGGTCACCCAGGCTCTGGGCCCCTGATTAACAGGGCTGGTAGCAAGGCCTCCCATTACATCCTGGAGCTATTACCTCCGGGAAATGGAACTGGACAAGCCTGCCTTCCATTATGCAAAGAAAGGGCTTTTCAAGTAAATTTCCATTTAAGTATGAGCTTAGATCAGTGACGATGGGGCCATAATAGCTGAGATGGTCATCACAGCTATTAAAAATACATTTTTTAACCATGTGCTCAGGCTGCCTTGTCATTTTCGTATCGTTTATCCCCAGAAGACTGTGACTCAACCTTTTCCAAGTTTTTCAGAGGCAGGTTAACATCCGTCTGTATTTTCAACTTTTTAATTCTTTGACATACATCCTGAGTGAAATTTACATCCTTGACACAGCCTACGGATATATTCAGAATGTGATAAAAAAAAATTGGTCCTGGATTGAGATGGAGATGGGTGGTGGGCAGTAAGTAAGGCACTCCACTCACTGGTCATCGCCTGTGGTGCTGGGCTTACCTCTCCATTTACACCATCTTGTTCTGCTGTTCCCTACACAGGACCTCAGACATACATACTTCATTTTTAGCTCAATGCCTTCAGATGGTTGTCTCTGCTGCCCTGGATACTGTTCCCCCATGCTCTATCAGGCTGACTCTCACATATTATCCAGGTCTCACCTTGAATCTGTATCTTCAAGGATGCTCTCTGACTCACTCCCCACCCCCAGACATGGTTAGTACTTTCAACTGGTTTTCTATCTTTGTGTAACAAACTGCCCTTAGCCATTTGCTCATGATTCTGCAGTTTGATTGGCTCAATCTTGCCTGGATGACCTCTGTAGCTGCAGTCAGTTATTGAGTTGACTGACAGCTAGCTATTCCTGGGTAACTTTGCTCATATGTAGGGAGCCTCAGTCAAAGTGGTGTAAGCAGCTGGGATGGCTAGAATGTCTGGGAAGCTAGGATGCTAACCTGGGGCTTCCTTACATGGTGGCTTCAGGGTAGCAAGAGAGTGCAAGAAGAAGCTGCCAGATTCCTTAATGCTGAAGTTCAGAAGTCACATAATGTCACTTCTACTGCATTCTGTTACTTGAAGAAAGTCCTAGGGCCAGCACAAATTCAAAGGCAGAGAAATAGACTCATTTATTAATGCAGAGTCACCTTGCAAAAGGGCAGGTATCCAGGGATGGAAGGGCTTACTTTGCCCATCATTTAGCACAGACTTAGTTCCCTAAGCGTTTCCTTCAATGCTCTTATATCTGGTGTTGACTAATGCCTTGTATGATTGTTTACTTGTCATTTTTATTTCCTACTAGACAATAAGGTCTATAAATGTAGGGACTGACTATCTTGTTCATCACTCTATTCCCAGAGCTTGGAACATAGGGCTTAGTTGCTCAGTTGTGTCCGACTCTTTATGACCCCACACACTGTAACCCGCCAGGCTCCTCTGTCCATGGGGATTCTCCAGGCAAGTAAACTGGAGTGGGTCACCATGCCCTCCTCCAGGGGATCTTCCCAACCCAGGGACTGAACCCAGGTCTCCCACATCGCAGACAGATTCTTTACTGTTTGAGCCACCAGGTAAGCTCTAGTGTAGTTGTTAAATGAACAGATGGATGAATGAATGAATAAATAAGGTTCCAGGTGTCCCAAAGTTGCAGCTAAGGCTTTGGAGATAGTCTTGGGTTTAAATCCTTGTTTTATCACTTCCTAGGTGTTTGACCTTAGACAAGTTAACTTGATCTCTGAGCCTTAGTTTCTTTATCTTTAGAGATTAAAATAAACTGCACCTCAGACTCCAGTCCTAACCAGAGGGTTTCAACTCCATGCTTGCTTTCTTTCCTCTTCTTTGTGACCCTCTTAGCTTTCATACTCAATAGATGAGGTTTCAACAGGTGCTAGTTTCCTTTCCCCAACTCCCAAGCATTGGAAACTGGGCTTTCAGGGCAAGTGGCCCTCAGAGTACATCCTTTGAAGGTCCCCAGGAGTCTTTGTTTTTTTTGTTTTTTTGCCGTGCTGTGAGGCATGTGGGACCTTAGTTCCCTGACCAGGGATCAAACTAGCGACCCCTGGAATGGAAGCACAGAGACAGGAGTCTATTCTATATAGATCATTGCCCCAAGACTATTAATGGCTATAAACCAGTAGTTCTCAACTAGGAGTGATTCTGCCCCTCAGGGGATAAAGATTGCCGGGAGAAATATCAATAACCTCAGATATGCAGATGACACCACCCTTATGGAAGAAAGTGAAGAGGAACTAAAAAACCTCTTGATGAAAGTGAAAGAGGAGAGTGAAAAAGTTGGCTTAAAGCTCAGCATTCAGAAAATGAAGATCATGGCATCCGGTCCTGTCACTTCATGGGAAATAGATGGGGAAACAGTGGAAACAGTGTCAGCCTTTGTTTTTTGGGGCTCCAAAATCACTGCAAATTAAAAGACGCTTACTCCTTGGAAGGAAAGTTATGTCCAACCTAGATAGCATATTCAAAAGCAGAGACATCGCTTTGCCAACAAAGGTCTGTCTAGTCAAGGCTATGGTTTTTCCTGTGGTCATGTAGGGATGTGAGAGTTGGACTGTGAAGAAGGCTGAGCGCCGAAGAATTGATGCTTTTGAACTGTGGTGTTGGAGAAGACTCTTGAGAGTCCCTTGGACAGCAAGGAGATCCACCCAGTCCATTCTGAAAGAGATCAGCCCTGGGATTTCTTTGGAAGGAATGATGCTAAAGCTGAAACTCCAGTACTTTGGCCACCTCATGCAAAGAGTTGACTCATTGGAAAAGACTCTGATGCTGGGAGGGATTGGGGGCAGGAGGAGAAGGGGACGACAGAGGATGAGATGGCCGGATAGCATCACTGACTCAATGGACGTGAGTCTCAGTGAACTCCGGGAGTTGGTGATGGACAGGGAGGCCTGGCGTGCTGTGATTCATGGGGTCGCAAAGAGTCGGACACGACTGAGCGACCGAACTGAACTGAACTGAACTGAGACATTTTTGGTTGTCACAGACATTTTTGGTTGGGGAGAGGCATGATGGAATCTAGAGGCTAGCAGCTAGGGATGTTAAACATCTTACAATGGACAGCCCTTTCCCAGCCCCAACAAAGAATTGTTGATCCAGAGGATCTTCCTAACCCAAGGATAGAATCCAGATCTCCAGCATTGCAGATTCTTTATCGTTTGAGCTACCCGGGAAGCCCCAACAAAGAATTAAATGGTTGAAGGCAGGAGGAGAAGGGGACGACAGAGGATAAGATGGCTGGATAGCATCACCGACTTGATGAACATGAGTTTGAGCAAGCTCCGGGACTTGGTGATGGACAGGGAAGCCTGGCGTGCTGCCCTCCATGGGGTCGCAAAGAGTCGGACACGACTGAGCGACTAAACTGAACTGAAACTGAAATATCCGTAGAGCTGAAACCATGATAGGAACTGACTGTTCTTTCCATCCTTACCGGGTTTAGATGTACTAGATTTTACCTGGTAGTAGTCAACCTTCATCCTTCTTTAGCTCTGGTGTTTGGTGATGGCCGCAGTCCTGGACCTCACAGCTTTTGATTAAGATTTTCTGCTCGGCAAGTTTGTTGAGAGGGGAAGGAGGAAATAACTCCATCTGCTGGCCACAGCTGGGATCACAGCAGGAGAAGGCAATGGAGATTTTTTCCGGGAAAGGCCTCATGTGTGTCAACCTTCAGTTCAGTTCAGTCACTCAGTTGCGTCTGAGCAAGCGTCTTTTAATTTCATGACTGCAGTCACCATCTGCAGTGATTTTGGAGCCCAAGAAAATAAAGTCTGACACTGTTTCCACTGTTTCCCCATCTATTTCCCATGAAGTGATGGGACCAGATGCCATGATCTTAGTTTTCTGAGTGTTGAGTTTTAAGCCAACTTTTTCACTCTCCTTTTTCACTTTCATCAAGAGGCTCTTTAGTTCCTCTTCACTTTCTGCCATAAAGGTGGTGTCACCTGCATATCTGAGGTTATTGATATTCAACCTTCACTGTGTTACAAACCCCTAGGATTCCTGAAGAATGTTAGTTGGGACAGCACACAACTGGACGAAGTTGTTTCTGAAGATGTTGTGTGTGACAAGCTTGGGGTTAGATTCTAGAGTTGAATTCAGAAACTTCTTATTCTTTCTTCTTTTTAAGAAATTGTTTTAAAAGTTATCCCAGGGGTCCAGACCCAGGAATGGACATGATCCTAGAACTTCATTTTCTCAAAGGGGGTTAGTGTCCTGGGCTTAGCAGCACTTCAGCCAGGAAGGTGCTTGTAGCTGCCTAGTGGGTGCTTGGTACACACTTGCTGAACTGAATCCAGAATTTAGGAGAAACTGCACCAGCATGCAGCTGCTTTTAATAGCCCTGTTGGGAAGAACATTTACTCAACCAGAGAAAGAAGAAGAGAAGGATAGAGGGAGGGAAAGGTGTTAAGTGATGCCTGGGTACTTTATGTGTCATTTCATCTGATCCTCACGACTACTTTGTATGGTCAATTACTGACCATCACTATCATCACCCCCATTTTATGTTATAGATGGAGAGGTTTAGTGACTTGCGTTAAGCCACTGCTGGTATATAATGGAACCACAGTTTGAATCCATGTCTCTCTGGGCCAAAGAGACTAAAGTCCTATCTATTTCCATTATACCACAATGTTCTTCCATAACAGAAGTGGTGTTTTATTTTTTTTATTTTTTTGACCGTGCTATGTGGCAAGCATGAACCTTAGTTTCCCAACCAGGGATAGATCCATGCCCCCTGCAGTGGAAGTGGGGAATCTCAACCAGTGGACCGCCAGGGAAGTCCCAAAATGATTTTAAAATAATAATAAAAATGTAAACAACTACTATTTATTGACTTCCAACCATATGCCAAGGTCTGTGCTAACATTTCACACAGATTATCTCATTTAAACCCTCTTATTAAATCTCACCATGAGCCTGTAAGGTAGGTATTGTTCCTATTATTCCCATTTAATAGATCAGGATACTGCTGAAGTTGATAAGAATTTAGTGTCTTGCTCTAGGTTTCATAGCTGTGAAACAGCAGAGTGCGGGGAGGGGGGAAGGAATTTTTTCAAAGGATCAGAATGGAAGAAAGAATGTAAAGAAGAAGGAAAGTAAAAGAGAAAAAGCAAAGGGAAAGGAGGGGAGGTAGAAAGAGAGTGTCACTGGAGGGGCTTCTGAAGAACTGGTCACCTCTTTGGTCTTGCCCATAGAAGAGGTGAGGAAAGCGATATCAACACTGGGAAAGCATCGCAGTAAGGTGCACACACAGCTGCCTCCCACCTTCAGAAGTTGACCTGCGGCAAATGTGGCTACCTGGTCAAGTGAAAGAGAAAATACCATGGAATGCCAAGTCTAAAAGATGAAATACTGCCTCAGCCAGTGAGTGAGGCACCTAAAAATTGTATGATGCAGATTCAGGTATGAATTCCATGAAGGAACACTACCTAAACCTATAGATGGCACCTTTGCAGCATCTTTGAAGCAACTTCCGTGTTTCAACAATTAGTCATGAATTGAGTGTTTTGATTTTAAATTTTAAAAAAATAAATAAAAATGAAGAATTCATAATGCTCTATTTATTAACCTGAGTAGTGGTTCATGGGTGCTCTTTTTATATTATTCTTTAAACTGTTGTTATATACTATGTGTTATGTATAAGCATATTTATATACTATATCTGATATAATTGTATCATATCCGTAAAATAGGGATAATAATATCTGCTTTGCAGGGTTGTTATGCAACGGATGGGCTTCCCAGGTGGCTCTGTGGTAAAAAATCTGCCTGCCAACGCAGGAGCCATAGGAGATGCAAATCTGATCCCTGGGCGGGAAGATCCCTTGGAGGAGGAAATGGCAACCCACTCCAGTATTCTTGCCTGAAAAAAGTCCAAGGACAGAGGAGCCTGGTGGGCCACAGTCCATGGGGTTGCAAACAGTCAAACACGACTGAGCAACTGAGGAGACACACATGCAAACAAGTGGTCTGATATGTAAAGATGCCAGCAGAGAGTAAGTGTTCAAAATAGCTTACATGTATCCAGTGTTCATTGTGTTAACAATTGTTCTGAATATATTACATGGATTATCTCATCCAGTTCTTACCCCCAAATGAATAGCATGAATTATTGTTATGATCCTCATTTTACAAACGAATGACCTAAAGGACATAGATTATCTTGGGAATGGTGGAATTAGGGTTTGAACCTAGTAATATGGCTCAGGGCCTGAATTATATAGCTCTTCACTCAACTATCTTCCAGTAAAGAACTCACTATTACCACCATTTTACCTCCTGAGAGAGAAGAAGGTAAAAGGAAGCCTAATGTCAATTTGGAAATAAAATACCTTTGAACTGGGCTGAGACTGGTGATGCTGGAAGTGCAAGGAGGTAGAGATCAGGAGTTCACAAAGGTGTTGGGAGGGGTCCACATTACTAAAGCTGATGATCTGGATTTTCATTTTTCAAAAAACATTTAACAAATAAGATAATTATTTAAATTTTTTCTCTTGATAAAAGGGAACAGTTTGAGTCTTGAGTGAATGAAAGAATGAATGTGGGGTGGTTCCTGGTGATCAGAGGAACATGGAAGAGTTTACAGCTGACCCTTGAATAACATGGGGGTTAGGAGTGTTGACCCACTAGTCAAAAATCTCAGTATAACTGTTGACTCCTCCCAAACTTAACTGGTAATAACCTACTCTTAACTGGAAGCTTTATCTGTAACATAAATAGTAGATTAACATATTTTGTATCTTATAGGTATTATATAGTGTATTCTTATAATAATGTAAGTTAGAGAAAGAAAATATTATTAAGAAAGGAAATGAAACACATTGTACAGAACATATATGTATTTATTGAAAAAAATCTAAAAAAAAAAAGATTTGCGTGTAAGCGGACCTGCACTGTTCTAACCTATGTTATTAAAAGCTTGGCTGTATTACTCAACTGAACACTGGAAGCCTCCATGGTGGTTTTTACTGTTGTACTGTTTAAGTCATATATACATTAAAAATTTACCCTCGATGGATAATGGTTAAAGTCTCCAAGCATAAGGAACCCTTATACTGAAATACTAGTTAATGAGGAGTTTACAAATGATACTGCTACAGATTTGCCCTAAGGTACTCTTCACATGTATCTGTGAATTGTATTCATCTAAAAAAAAATGTTGTGTAACACAAGAAATCTCTGGGGCTTAACAAGGCAGTGTTGCAATGAGAAAATATATCCAGGGTCCACAGGGAGGGGAGAGTGGGAAGTGATGCCAGTGGGTATGAGGATTCTTTTTGAAGAGATGAAAATGTTTTGGAATTGGATAGTCATCATAGGCTAAACCACTCACCCTTTTACTGTCTCCTTAGTTTTGCCTTTTCCAGAATGTCACATAGTTGGAATCATACAATATGTAGCCTTTTCAGATTGGCTTATTTCACTTAATAAATGGCATAGAAGTTTCCTCTCCAAGTCTTTTCATGGCTTGATAGCTCATATCACTTTAATGCTGAATAATATTCTATCTTCTGGATATACTAGTTTATTTATTCATTCACCTTCCAGAGGACATCTTGTTTCCAACTTTTGGCAATTCAGAATAAAGTTGTTATAAACATCTGTGCACAGTTTTTTTGTGTCAATAGATGTTTTCAATTCCCTTGGTTAAATACCAAGTAGCAAGACTGCTGTGTCACATAGTAAGTGTATGCTTAGTTTTGTAAGAAACTGCCAAACTATTTTCAAATGTGGTTGTACATTTTGCATTCTCACCAGAAATGAATGAAAGATCTTGTTCCACATCCTTGCTAGCATTTGATGTTAAGCAGCAATCTAGATTTTGGCCATTTCAACACGTATGTAGTAGTATATTTATTTTTATCCACGAATGCGGTATTTTTCAAGTTTTCTGCATTGACCATACATTATTTTTGTAATAGAAAAAATGTGTTATCAAATAGTAATCTGCAAACTCTTTGTAATAGCAAGTAGTGGTGGCATGATGGAGAAATAAAAATTTTATAGCATTACAGTGAGAAACATAATACAAAGTAATGATAGTATCAGAACAACTATGGCTTTAAAAATGGTTACAAACATGTGACAGTTATATCCAATTTATCTTTTCATTCACCGGGACAAAACATTCATTCATTAGCTACACTCAAAATGTGTTGTTTGTAGAGAACTTCTTGCCAGAAGCATCTTGAAATCATTTCTATTTTCTTGTTACTTAAAAACAAAACATAAAAATTATAAAATTATAGACAATTATAAAATAAACAATAACATATTAAAGAGCAAAGTATAATAATTATAAACAAGTCATAAAAGCATTATCTATCTTACTACCTATAATACCATAAACAGTTACATTTCATATTTATTCAATTTATATTCAGTACAGTCCATGGAATTGCAAGAGTCGGACATGACTTAGTGACTAAACCACCACCACCACCATATATCTATATCTATATATATACACACATAGGTAGATATGTGATATACTGTAATTTTTGTGCTTGCTAACAAATAATTTTTTTGTTAAATTATAAATTTAAAACAAATATAAAGTGTGCGACACTTCTGAAACAAGAAAAAAATAGAATTTTGACCTTATATATTATATAGTATGGTGGGAAAAAGTTGACTTTAGAATAGTCTTTCATAATACAAGTCAATCTAAACATGCTTTACATAATTTCACTTATATATAACACCCAAAGAATGGGTTTAAGACATTCTCAAGGGAGTTCAAAAAACCATATATTACTGTGAAAGGGTTAAAGATAAAACAAGGTTGAAAATGTTCATGTAATACATAGTAATGTTCATTTAATACTTAAGGGTTTTAGAATCAGAGCAGGGTTATAATCTAAACATTCTCCTTGGAAGACTGATTGAAATTCTGAACTTTCATCTTGTTTTATCTGTAAAATTGGGATGATACAAATCATGCTGCTGCTGCTGTTTAGCCGCTAAGTCGTGTCCAGCACTTTGCGACCCCATGGACTATAGCCTTTCAGGTTCCTCTGTCCATGAGATTCTTCATGCAAGAATACTGGAGTGGGTTGCCATTTCCTTCTCCAGGGGATCTTCCCAATCCAGGGATCCAACCTGGGGCTTCTGCATTGGCAGCCAGGTTCTTTACTGCTAGTGCCAGCTAGGGAGCCCTCAACAAATGTTAGTTATCTTCTCCCCTCCCCCGGGATAAGAAAGATGTTGGATAAAAATAAAAATTCAGACAAATTGAAGAAAGTAGGGAAAACCACTACTTCAGGTATGACCTAAATCAAATCCCTTATAATTATACAGTGCCAGTGGGAAATAGATTCAAGAGATTAGATCTGAAAGACAGAGTGCCTGAAGAACTATGGATGAAGATTTGTGACATTGTACTGGAGACAGGGATTAAGACCATCCCCAAGAAAAAGAAATGCAAAAAGGAAAAATGGTTGTCTGAGGAGGCCTTACAAATAGCTGAGAAAACAAGAGAAGTTAAAGGAAAAATATATCCATCTGAATGCAGAGCTCCAAGAATAGCAAGGAGAGATAAGAAAGCCTTCTTCAGTGATCAATGCAAAGAAATAGAGGAAAACAATAGAACGGAAAAGACTAGAGATCTTCTCAAGAAAATTAGAGATACCAAGGGAACATTTCATGCAAAGATGGGCACAATAAAGAACAGAAACCATATGGACCTAACAGAAGCAGAAGATATTAAGAAGAGGTGGCAAGAATACACAGAAGAACTTTACAAAAAAGATCTTCATGACCCAGATAACCATGATGGTGTGATCACTCACCTAGAGTCAGACATCCTGAAATGCGAGGTCAAGTGGGTCTTAGGAAGCATCACTACGAATAAAACTAGTGGAGGTGATAGAATTCCAGTTGAGCTATTTCACATCCTAAAAGATGTTATGAAAGTGCTGCACTCAGTATGCCAGCAAATTTGGAAAACTCAACAGCGGCCAACTTCCCGGGTGGCTCAGATGGTAAAGTGTCCGCCTACAAAGAGGGAGACTCAGGTTCATCCCTGGGTCAGGAAGATCTCCTGCAGAAGGAAATGGCAACCCACTCCAGTATTCTTGCCTGGAAAATCCCATGGATGGAGGAGCCTGGTAGGCTACAGTCCATGGGGTCGCAAAGAGGCACACACAACTGAGCGACTTCACTCACTCATTCACTCACATCAGTGGCAAAGGACTGAAAACATCAATTTTCATTCCAGTCTCAAAGAAAGGCAATGACAAAGTTCAAACTACCACACAGTTGCACTCATCTCACGCGCTGCCAAAGTAATGCTGAAAATTCTCCAAGCTAAGCATCAATAGTACATGAACCAGACATTCAAGCCAGATTTAGAAAAGGCAGAGGAACCAGAGATCAAATGGCCAACATCTGTTGGATCATAGAAAAAGCAAGAGAGTTCTAGAAAAACATCTACTTCTGGTTTATCAGTTCAGTTCAGTTCAGTCGTTCAGTCATGTCTGACTCTTTGTGACCCCATGGACTGCAGCATGCCAGGGCTCCCTGTCCATCACCAACTCCCAGAGTCCACCCAAACCCATGTCCATTGAGTTGGTGATGCCATCCAACCATCTCATCTGCTGTCGTCCCCTTCACCTCCTGCCTTCAATCTTTCCCAGCATCAGGGTCTTTTCATATGAGTCAGTTCTGTGCATCAGGTGGCCAAAGTATTGGAGTTTCAGCTTCAGCATCACTCCTTCCAATGAATATTCAGGACTGATTTCCTTTAGGATGGACTGGTTGGATCGCCTTGCTGTCTTGGACTCTTAAGAGTCTTCTCCAACACCACAGTTCAAAGGCATCAATTCTTCAGTGCTCAGCTTTCTTTGAGATCCAACTCTCACATCCACACATGACTACTGATAAAACCGTAGCCTTGACTAGACAGACCTTTGTTGGCAAGATACTGTCTCTGCTTTATAGTATGCTGTCTAGGTTGGTCATAGCTTTTCTTCCAAGGAGCAAGCATCTTTTAATTTCATGGCTGCAGTCACCACCTGCAGTGATTTTACTACTAAGGATTCGCCCAGTCATGTCCGACTCTTTGTGACCCCATGGACTGTAGCCCACCAGGCTCCTCCATCCATGGGATTCTTCAGGCAAGAGTACTGGAGTGGGTTGCCATTTCATTCTCCAGGAGATCTTCCCAACCCAGGGATTGAACCCAGGTCTCCCACATTGCAGGCAGATGCTTTAACCTCTGAGCCACCAGGGAAGCAGTGATTTTAGAGCCCCCCAAAATAAAGTCAGCCACTATTTCCACTGTTTCCCCATCTATTTGCCATGAAGTGTTGGGACCAAATGCCATGATCTTAGTTTTCTGAATATTGAGCTTTAAGCCAAATTTTTCACTCTCCTCTTTCACTTTCATCAAGAGGCTCTTTAGATCTTCTTTGCTTTATGCCATAAGGGTGGTGTCATCTGCATATCTGAGGTTATTGATATTTCTCCCAGCAATCTTGATTCCAGCTTATGCTTCTTCCAGTCCAGCGTTTCTCATGATGTACTCTGCATATAAGTTAAATAAGCAGGGTGACAATATACAGGTTTGACGTACTCCTTTTCCTGTTTGGAACCAGTCTGTTGTTCCATATCCAGTTCTAACTGTTGCTTCCTGACCTGCATACAGATTTCTCAAGAGGCAGGTCAGGTGGTCTAGCATTCCCATCTCTTCCAGAATTTTCCAGTTTGTTGTGATCCACACAGTCAAAGGCTTTGTCATAGTCAGCAAAGCAGAAATAGATGTTTTTCCAGCAGATGTTGGCAATTTGATCTCTGGTTCCTCTGCCTTTTCTAAAACCAGCTTGAACATCTGGAAGTTCATGGTTCACGTATTGTTGAAGCCTGGCTTGGAGAATTTTGAGCATTACTTTACTAACGTGTGAGATGAGTGCAATTGTGTGGTAGTTTGTGCATTCTTTGGCATTGCCTTTCTTTAGGATTGGAACGAAAACTGACCTTTTCCAGTCCTGTGGCTACTGCTGACTTTTCCAAATTTGCTGGCATATTGAGTACAGCACTTTCACAGCATCATCTTTTAGGATTTGAAATAGCTCAACTGAATTCCATCACCTCCACTAGCTTTGTTCATAGTGATGCTTCCTAAGACCCACTTGACTTCACATTCCAGGATGTCTGGCTCTAGGTGAGTGATCACACCATTGTGATCATCTGGGTCGTGAAGATCTTTTTGTACAGTTCTTCTGTGTATTCTTGCCGCTTCTTCTTAGTATCTTCTGCTTCTGTTAGGTCCATACCATTTCTGTCCTTTATTGAGCCCATCTTTGCATGAAATGTCCCCTTGGTATCTCTAATTTTCTTGAAGACATCTCTAGTCTTTCCCATTCTATTGTTTTCCTCCACTTTTGTGCACTGATCATTGAGGAAGGCTTTCTTATCTCTCCTTGCTATTCTTTGGAATTCTGGATTCAAATGGATATATCTTTCCTTTTCTCCTTTGTTTTTCAATTCTCTTCTTTTCACAGCTATTTGTAAGGCCTCCCCAGACAGCCATTTTGCTTTTTTGCATTTCTTTTTCTTGGGGATGGTCTTGATCCCTGTCTCCTGTACAATGTCACAAACCTCCGTCCATAGTTCATCAGGCACTCTGTCTATCAGATCTGCTGCTGCTGCTGCTGCTGCTAAGTCGCTTCAGTCATGTCCAACTCTGTGGGACCCCACAGACGGCAGCCCACCTGGCTTCCCCGTCCCTGGGATTCTCCAGGCAAGAACTGGAGTGGGTTGCCATTTCCTTCTCCAAATCAGATCTAATACCTTAAATCTATTTCCCTCTTGCATTGTATAATCATAAGGGATTTTATTTAGGTCATACCTGAATGGTCTAGTGGTTTTCTCTACTTTCTTCAATTTAAGTCTGAATTCGGCAATAAGGAGTTCATAGACTACGCCAAAGCTTTTGACTGTGTGGATCACAACAAACTGGAAAATTCTTAAGCAGATGGGAATACCAGGCCACCCTACCTGCCTCCTGAGAAATCTGTATGCAAGTCAAGAAGCAACAGTTGGAACCAGAGATGGAACAAAGGACTGGTTCCAAATTGGGAAAGGAGTACATCAAGGCTGTCCATTGTCACCCTGCTTATTTGACTTATATGCAGAGTACATTATGTGAAATGCCAGATTGCATGAAGCATAAGCTGGGACAAGACTGGGGGAGAAATATCAATAACCTCAGATATGCAGATGACACCACCCTTAAGGTAGAAAGCAAAGAGGAACTAAAGACCCTCTTGATGAAAGTGAAAGAGGAGAGGGAAAAAGTTATCTTAAAACTCAACATTCAAGTAAACTAAGAACATGGCATTCGGTCCCATCACTTCATGCAAATAGATGGGGAAACAATGGAAACAGTGAGGCTTTATTTTCTTGGGCTCCAAAATCACTGCAGATGGTGACTGCAGTCATGAAATTCAAAAACGCTTACTTCTTGGAAGAAAAGCTATGATCAACTCAGCTGCTGCTGCTGCTGCTGCTAAGTCGCTTCAGTCGTGTCTTGACTCTGTGCGACCCCACAGACAGCAGCCCACCGGGCTCCTCCATCCCTGGGATTCTCCAGGCAAGAATACTGGAGTGGGTTGCCATTTCCTTCTCCAACGCATGCATGCATGCTAAGTTGCTTCAGTCTTGTCCAACTCTATGCAACCCTATGGACAGCAGCCCACCAGGCTCCTCTGTCCACAGGATTCTCTAGGCAAGAATACTGGAGTGGATTGCCATTTCCTTCTCCATGACTAACCCAGACAGCACATTAAAAAGCAGAGACATTACTTTGCCAACAAAGGTCCATCTAGTCAAAGCTATGGTTTTTCCAGTAGTCATTTATGGATGAGAGAGTTGGACTATAAAGAAAGCTGAGCACTGAAGAATTGATGCTTTTCAACTATGGTGTTGGAGAAGACTCTTGAGAGTCCCTTGGACTGCAAGGAGATCAAACCAGTTCATCCCAAAGGAAATCAGTCCTGAATATTCATTGGAAGGACTGATGCTGAAGCTGAAACTCCAATACTTTGGCCACCTGATGTGGAGAACTGAGTCACTGGAAAAGATCCTGATGCTGGGAAAGATTGAAGGCAGGGGTAGAAGGGGAGGACAGAGGATGAGATGGTTGGATGGCATCACCCACGTGAAGGTCATGAGTTTGAGCAAGCTCCAGGGAGTTGGTGGACAGGGAAATCTGGCATGCTGCAGTCCATGGGGTCGCAAGAGTTGGACACGACTGAGGGACTGAACTGAACTGAAAGAGGAAGAACTCACCT
This sequence comes from Bos javanicus, assembly GCF_032452875.1. Classification (NCBI taxonomy): domain Eukaryota; kingdom Metazoa; phylum Chordata; class Mammalia; order Artiodactyla; family Bovidae; genus Bos; species Bos javanicus. Next base: position 49,174,695 of record NC_083874.1, on the reverse strand, counting down.
GTGGCCATACATCTTACTTCTTAAAAAAAAAAAAATTCTATAGAGTATATCAGACATCCTTGCTAGACACCATACCTCACTGTCATTCAGCGACAGAGAATCTGCCCAGGAAGTACACTCTATCTTTGGTTCAATCACATCATCCTTAAGATGCAGGGTAGGGCTCTCTCCCTTCTGCAAATTCTTGCCCTCCCATCCCTAGTTTCCAGTCCACCGTCTCTGTCCACCTTTCCATTCACTCATTCCTCTCTGCCCCGCCCAGAAATCGTGGCTTTGCCCACTGTTTCTAGTTCTAACTTTCCCGCCCCAGTAGTTCTTCGCCAATCGGAGATGTAATTGTCTCTTCCCTCCCGACCTCTTAGTGACTTTACGAGAAGGAAGGTTTCTGGTTGGTTTTTCTGTAGCAAGAGCCCGCCAATAACAGACAGACTTTTTTGGTTCAGAGGGTCAGGCAGTATTTTCGCTGATGATTGGTTGGGGTGGCCGAGACAGGAAAATGGCTGCGAGCTCCTCTATAGTGTCGGTGGCCCCGACGGCTTCCTCGGGGCCGGTCCTGCCATCCAGCTGCGATTTCTCAAATTTGCGGGAAATTAAAAAGCAGCTGCTACTTATCGCGGGCCTCACCCGGGAGCGAGGCCTACTGCACAGTAGCAAGTGGTATGATGTCGGGGTCCGAGGGGACCAGGGTTGGATCCTCGGCCTTGGGGGGCTTGGGCTGATTCAGTTTGTGTGGCTGTTCCAGGTCTGCGGAGTTGGCCTTCTCCCTCCCGGCATTGCCTCTGTCTGAGCTGCAGCCGCCGCCGCCTATTACAGAGGTAACGACGTGTTCACAGCGAGTGCTCCCCAGCATCAGAGCAGATACTGGGTGCCCTGTCACCAGAGGGGAGCACACTGTTTAGCAGGGATGTTTGTAGAGGGAGTTCAAGCCATTCACAGAGATGGATATTTTAAGCAATTTTATCTGTATGTGTTTGTTAAACTTAGAAAGACTTGGTACTCCAACTTAAGCTTTTGGAGGAATTAGTAAATAATGCTTGCTTAAGATTTCAGCCTTTTAGATTTTTACAGCTCAACCTCGACAGTATTCATAACGTGGAGAAGCATCGAAGGTTTTTACAACAGTGCGAAACCTATTTTGGATCCAGACGGTTTAGGGTTCAAATCTCAGCCATACTAGTGACTTTTGACAGTTTACTAAATTAACCTCCTGAGCCATAGTTTCCTCATCAGTAAAATGCATATAATAGTATTTACTTTATGGGGATACTGAGAGAGTTAAATGAGATATGAATACATTTTATGTATGATCTATAGTGCATATGTTTACATAGTCTGTGTAGTCTGAAAGATTTTTGTCATAATCCATTGTTTTTCCTGAAGATGCCATTTCTTGATTCCAGTCCTCCTCCAACCACACACACACACACACACACCCCCACACCCACTTAAAAGCAGTAGATATTCATTAATCCAAAAGGTACAATGCATGACATGTATATACTACCATGTGTAAAATATATAGCTAACAGGAAGATGCTGTATAACACAGGGAGCTCCACTCAGTACTCTGTGATAGATAGATTGTATGGGAGAGTGGGAAGGAGACTCAGAGGGAGGGGATATATGTATACTTATGGCTGATTCACTGATGTTGTACAACAGAAACTAACACAAAATTATAAAGCAATTATATTCCAATAAAAAAAAACAATCACACAAAAAATGTATAATGCAAGTGAGAGAAGTGGAAGAAGAAATAAGCAGATGATGAGTATATGTGAAAAGGGCCACCAGAATCCTAAGCTTTAATGGCCACATTTAGTACATGTTCATCCAATGAAGAAAACATGAATATAATTTTGGTTCCAGTTTTGTGCTGGCAATATTTGGGCAGGAAGGATGAAGAGAATGAAATTATTAAAGTTTTAATCAACTTATCCCTAGAATTTGAGGGAATTGTATGTTTTTACCTCAAGCATGTATCATTTAATTTTTTTACATAAAGAAATATAGCTGTGTTTTTTGCTTTTACAGTACTAATATGTCAAAACTTGAAGACCAAAAAATACAATTAATTCACAATATATTGCATTTATGTGGACATTTAAAAGTCTGGAGAAGGAAAGGAATGTCAGATATTAATACTAAATACTTTTCATGACTTTTTTACTTTTTCCTTATATCGTATGTATATTATTGGCTCCATTTTACAGATGAAGAAGTGAATACTCAGAGAAGCTAAGTAAGTTCCCTACTAACATCTTGAATCCAGGAAGTCAAGGAGTCAGAATTTAAATCTAGCTGCCTAACACTAAAGCATATGCTACTTCCCACTACATTTGTAGAAACAATACAAATTTCTGAGTGCTGGTTTAGTTTTTTAAAGTTCTTTCCCCAACTTTTTATTTTGAAAGAATGTACTGTTACCTTATTCATAAACTAATAAATAAGTATTGGGTTTTGGGGAGGAGGAAAATAATTATTGTTTCTTACATCTTGAATTTAATAAATATGCTTCTTGGATTTGAACTTTTGTTATCCTGTTCTTAATCGTTAACATAAGCTTGTCTCTTTTTTAGGAAGATGCCCAGGATATGGATGCTTATACCCTGGCCAAGGCCTACTTTGATGTTAAAGAGTATGATCGGGCAGCACATTTCCTGCATGGCTGCAATAGCAAGAAAGCCTATTTTCTGTACATGTATTCTAGATATCTGGTGAGGGTTGTTTTAAGATGTCATTCTGTTATCAGTGAAGCATCCATGTTTAGCATCCCAATAGAAAAAATTTAATCTTCAATAATTTAGCAATAGTCTACTTGGTGAATATACTTTATAAATAAATAATAATAATAAAGAAGACATCATAAGAAAAGTAAAAAGAATAATGGTATGAAAGAAAATATAAAAATATTGACAATATTCATTATTGATAAAGGCAGGGTGCAGTAGACCATCTATTTCAGGAGTAAAACTTTATATAGTTTTGGCATTGGTTGAAAATCACCTGTGGCTTTGGTTGTGGCTATGGGTAAAATTTGCTGCCCAGAGCCACTGGGAGCCTCAGCTCAACACCCACTCCTCTGTGTGGTGAGGTGAAACCCAGACCCCGACATGTGTGGACTGCTGCTCTGGGCATGTGTGCATGCTGTGTGCTCAGACGCTGTCGTGTCTGACTCTTTGCGACCCCATGAACTGTAGCCTGCTAGGCCCCTCTGTCCATGGGATTACCCAGGCAAGAATATTGCAGTGGGTTGCCATTTCCTCCTCCAGGGAATCTTCCCAACCCAGGGATTGAACTCATGTCTCCTGCTGCTCTGGGCAGATTATGTCAGTTTGAAATACTATGCCCAAATAATTCTTGAAGAAACTTCACTTGTCCAATAGAGATACTTCAGTATATGTACAGGGATATATGTACAGAACTGTTCATTGAAGTATTTTTTGTAGTAGGCCAAAAAATTAAGAACCTAAATAACCATTAGTCAAGAAATTCATTGTTAATTTTTGCCTGAAGTTTTCTTTATTATAATGTTGCGAAATGATCTACTCCAGAACTCTCTTGAGAAGTAAATTCTACTCTAAGCAAGACCCTAGGATTTCCCTGGTGGTCCGTGGCTAAGACTCCCTGTTCCCAATGCAGGGGGCCTGGGTTCGATCCCTGGTCAAGGAACCAGGTCCCTCATGCTACAACTAAGGGTTTGCATGCTGCAGCTAAAAATCCCACATGCCGCAGCTAAAAAAAGATCCTGCATGCTGCAACTAAGACCTGCTGTAGCCAAATAAATACAAAAATACTTATTTTTTTTTAAAGCATATTTTCCCTTCATTTATTTATGTATTTATCTAGTGTCAGTATGGACTCAAGGTTACCTTTTTTTTTTTTTAATTGTTTATAATTCATTATTGTACTTTATTGTTTTGGTACTCAAATTATTCCAGATTCTCAGTGGGAGCTCCTAAATAGTTGTTTAAAATTAGTGACCAATAGTAGATTTCATTCTGGACTTGGACACTTTAGGTCAATTCAGGCTGCTAGTTTTAGAACAGGTTTCCGAATAAACTGAAAAAAGACCTACTTACTGATTTTCTCTTACAGTCTGGAGAAAAGAAGAAGGATGATGAAACAGTTGATAGCTTAGGTATGAATTTCTTTCTCTTACCTTTTGGACTAAAGCAGAAGTTGCAAATTCTAATTCCTGTAGGAGCCAGGCAGGTAATATAAACATGGGAAGTGGACTGAGGAGAGGTCTGCAAGCTGGAGAGCACAACTGACTGGTGGTCACCCAGCTGCCTCTGAGGGCTCCCTTGTGGGAATGTGGGCTTGATTTTGTCAGGGGCTTTCTTCCCTTGGCCTTACCCTGTTCCCTGCAACCTGAACCTCGGAAATTTAGATTTTTAGTTGAGGCTTCTGATATTTAAATATTGATAATTAACTCAAAATTTTAAAAACCCATGTGGACCTAACAGAATATAACTGCAGACCAATTATCAGTTGCAGTTTCTGTAATAAAGTAAATGGACTGTGTAAGATGTCATCGGCCATTGGTGAATGTTGGCTGGAAGTTCCAGTTGTAACTTTGGTTGACACCAAAGGGAGTATCTGAGTCTATGAAATAAAAAGCAGCAGTCTACCCTTAGATCAGAAACTCTGTTTCTTTCCTAGGCCCTCTGGAGAAAGGTCAAGTGAAAAATGAGGCTCTTAGAGAATTGAGAGTGGAGCTCAGCAAAAAACACCAGGCTCGGGAACTTGATGGCTTTGGCCTTTATCTGTAAGTGTTAAGAGTAATTTGGAACTTCAGAGAGAGATTCTTCTGAGTAGAGGGGAGATGTTATTAACTTCTGTGATCGTTCCCTTCTTTTCTAGGTATGGTGTGGTGCTTCGAAAGCTGGACTTAGTGAAAGAGGCCATCGATGTGTTTGTGGAGGCTACTCATGTTTTGCCTTTGCACTGGGGAGCCTGGCTAGAACTCTGTAACTTGATTACTGACAAAGAGATGGTAAATTTGAGATAAGCTATATGAAAAACCTTTTGCTTCAAGTCTTATGTAATTCTTTAATAAACGGGGAGGGGGAGAAAAATTTTGCTAAACCTTTCATTATAGCTACCTCTTTGCTCCCTCTCCTGTGGTCTCTTTCACTGTTGGGATTTAGGTCTTTATTTGAAAGACTAATGTCTAGGTCTTGTTTGGTACATGCTATTGGATTTGCATCCAGTTGTGTTAGACTATCTTTTCATATTCATGCTTTCAGATTCAAGTTTTACTGTAACTTGTTTTCTAGACTAAATGCTATTATAGTTTCCTAATTCCAAAGATGCTATAGGAATAATTTCTCTTAAATCAAGAATTGTATTAAAAGCATGTTTAATGTCTCTTCTGAACTGTCATAGGACTGTTAAGATTTAGAAATTTGTTAATTAATGAAATAATGTATATGAAATGGCTTTCTAAACTGCAGTTGTTTTATTAGTCATTGTTAGAGAACAATGTCTACAGAGTTGTCTACAGAGTTTATTTTGCTGTTCTTCAGTAGTTAATAGAAGCAACAACATACTTCCTTTTGTTGACTCTAAGGGACCAAGGGCTGGTTGATTTCCCTTAATAATGATACATGCTACTTAATTTGAGTCTGAAATCTTAATCTTGGTTTACTTCTATTCACTTATCTCTAACTGCCTACCACACTTTCATTAAGCTCTGAACTTAAAATATGTAAAACCACATTTCTCATCTTGCCTCTTCAGTTCTCTTTCTTTCTCTCAACCTGATGGACTCTCAGTTACATCACTCCTTCTCAGAAAGTACTCAGTCTTGATACCTCAAAGTCATATTTTGTCTCTTCCCTTTTTCTCATCTCCCTTTATCTAGTCAGTCACCAAACATTGCCATAGTTTCCTTCTTGTCTGCATCTCTTTCTCTTGGTTCCCTTTGCCATCTTGGTTATCATCGCAAAACTAGATTACTTAAAAGTAATAAATACTTTCTATCTAGCTTTCCTATTTTTGTACTTCCCATTTCCAAGCTATCTTACATACTGTTTCCAAACTTATTCTTAAGGCACTCATGTCATCATGTCATTCTCTTAACAAAGATTGCAGTGTTTTCACATTGCATCCCATTTCTGGTTGTAGCATAGCACCCACTCTTAGTTCAGTCTTTTTTTTTCCTACAGCTTCCCAACACATAGCCTCCCCTCAAACTGAACTAGTTGTCTCATCCTGTTTACCTACACTCATGACTTTTTCCTCTGTTGTTACCCTTACCTAGAATGTTGTCTTTTTTCTCTTCCTCTCCCCTTTTCTATTCAGTTTTTACCCATCCTCCAAGACTCACCTCAAATCCTATCTTTCTGAAGCTAGACCATTCTTCTCTATTCCCGCTATTATGTTTGTGAGTCCTATTCACTTAATTGAACAGCATCTCAGGTGGTGCTAGTGCTAAGGAACCTGCCTATCAGTGCAGGAGACATAAGAGATGCAGGTTTGATCCCTGGGTTGGGAAGATCCCCTGGAGGAGGAAATGGCAGCCCACTCCAGTTTTCTTGCCTGGAGAATCCCCTGGACAAAGGAGCCTAGTAGGCTGCAAACCATAGGGTTGCAGACTTCAACTTGACTGAAGTGACTGAATACACACACACACCTGTTCATTATTAGGTGCTCTAATAAAATTTAGGTGATAAATTCTTTTAGAAAATAAAGATAGTTCCTTGATGTTCATTTGGGAGAGAGGTCAAAGTATATTAAGTATTTCCCTCTCTCTCCTGCTGCCAGCTGAAGTTCCTGTCTTTGCCAGACACCTGGATGAAAGAGTTTTTTCTGGCCCATATATACACAGAGTTGCAGTTGATAGAGGAGGCCCTGCAAAAATATCAGAATCTCATTGATGTGGGCTTCTCTAAGAGCTCATATATTGTTTCCCAAATTGCAGTTGCCTATCACAATATCAGAGGTGAGTGAATAAGGATAACAAAGTACCATCAAATCCTGAACGTAGCACTGTATTGTTTTCTGAACTCTGTCTTATTTCTGCAGATATTGACAAAGCCCTCTCTATTTTTAATGAGCTAAGGAAACAAGACCCTTACAGGATTGAAAATATGGACACATTCTCCAACCTTCTTTATGTCAGGGTGAGCTGCTTCCTTTGCTTGGACTTGATTAAGCTCTTGTGCTTTGAATCTCCTGGGTTGGATTGTCACCTCATGGCATTAGATACAAGAAAAATAAGGGTTTCTTTTTCATGCTTAGATCATCTTTCTTTTTTTTCAGAGCATGAAATCTGAGTTGAGTTATCTGGCTCACAACCTCTGTGAGATTGATAAATATCGTGTAGAAACATGCTGTGTAATTGGTAAGAGTCATTTTTTTCTTTCAAGATTTATCTTTATTGTAAGTAATCCAAATAACAACAATATAAAGTGTCAAAAAAAAGGAGGGGGGGCAGTTCTCTGGCAGTCCAATGATTAAGACTCTGAGATTCCACTGCAGGGGACATGGATTCAACCTCTGGTCAAAGAACTGGGATCCTGCCAAAAATAAGAGTGTTAAAGGTAATAAAATTATATACAGTAGGATGTCAAGGATCACTGTAATCCCACTCCCAAGACTGTTTGGTGGATACAACTCCAGAATATTTTTCTGTGTAAATAGTAAAAATGGTATATATGCAGGTATGGTTATTTACAAAAATTGTGTCATTATATACACTGCTTTGTAATGTCCTTTTTTTTTTAACCTAAAATATATCTTCTTCCATCTTTTCATGGTATTACATCTAGAGTTGTATTATTTATGATGGCTATGTAGTATTTTATTATATAGATGTGCCTTTTTAAAATTTAATTGATTTTCTATTGTATAAGTTGTAGCTAGTGTTTCTCTTCAAGAAAGTCAGAGATACCAAGGGAGCATTTTATGCAAAGATGGGCACAATAAAAGACAGAAGCGGTATGGACCTAACAGAAGCAGAAGCTATTAAGAAGAGGAAGCAAGAATACACAGAAGAACTATACAAAAGAGATCTTCACAACCCAGTAATCACGATGGTGTGATCACTCACCTAGAGCCATACATCCTGGAATGTGAGATCAAGTGGGCCTTACTTGAAGCATCACTACGAATAAAACTAGTGGAGGTGATGGAATTCCAGTTGAGCTATTTCAAATCCTAAAAGATGATGCTGTGAAAGTATTGTACTCAATAGGCCAGCAAATTTGGAAAAGTCAGCAGTGGCCACAGGACTTTAAAAGGTCAGTTTTCATTCCAGTCCCAAAGAAATGCAGTGCCATAATATGTTCAAACTACCACACAGTTGCACTCATCTCACATGCTAGCAAAGTAATGCTGAAAATTCTCCAAGTGAGGCGTCAACAGTATGTGAACCAGGAACTTCCAGATGTTCAAGCTGGATTTAAAAAAGGCAGAGGAACCAGAGATCAAATGTCCAACATCTGTTGGATCATAGAAAAAACAAGGGAATTCCAGAAAAGCATCTACTTCTGCTTTATTGACTACGCCAAAGCCTTTGACTGTGTGGATCACAACAAACTGGAAAATTCTTCAAGAGATGGGAATACCAGACCACTTTAACTGCCTCCAGAGAAATCTGTACGGAGGTCAAGAAGCAACAGTTAGAACCAGACGTGGAATGACAGACTGGTTCCAAATTGGGAAAGGGGTACGTCAAGGCTGTATATTGTCACCCTGCTTATTCAGCTTTTATGGAGGGTACATCATGTGAAATGCCAGACTGGATGAAGCACAAGCTGGAGTCAAGATTGCTGGGGAAAATATCAATAACCTCAGATATGCAGATGACACCACCCTTATGGCAGAAAGCAAAGAGGAACTAAAGAGCCTTTTGTTGAAAGTGAAAGAGGAGAGTGAAACAGCTGGCTTAAAACTCAACATTCCAAAAACTAAGATCATGGCATCCGGTCCCATCACTTGTGGCAAATAGATGGGGAAACAGTGGAAACAGTGGCTGACTTTATTTTTCTGGGCTCCAGAATCACTGCAGATGGTGATTGCAGCCGTGAAATTAAAAGACGCTTTCTCCTTGGAAGGAAAATTATGAGCAACCTAGACAGCATATTAAAAAGCAGAGACATTACTTTGCCAACAAAGGTCCGTCTAGTCAAGGCTATGGTTTTTCCAGTGGCCGGGTATGGATATGAGAGTTGGACTATAAAGAAAACTGAGCGCAGAAGAATTGATGCTTTTGAACTGTGGTGTTGGAGAAGACTCTTGAGAGTCCCTTGGACTGCAAGGAGATCCAACCATACCATCCTAAAGGAGATCAGTCCTGGGTGTTCATTGGAAGGACTGATGTTGAAGCTGAAACTCCAATACTTTGGCCACCCGATGCAAAGATCTGACTCACTTTAAAAGACCCTGATGCTGGGAAAGATTGAGGGCAGGAGGAGAAAGGGACGACAAAGGATGAGATGGTTGGATGGCATCACTGACTCAATGGACATGGGTTTGGGTGGACCCTGGGAGTTGGTGATGGACAGGGAGGCCTGGTGTGCTGCAGTTCATGGGGTTGCAAAGAGTCGGACATGACTGAGCAACTAAACTGAACTGAACTGGACTACAAGCAGATCAAACCAGTCAAGGAAATCAGTCCTGAATATTTATTGGAAGGACTGATGCTGAAGCCGAGAACTCCAATACCTTGGCCACCTGATGTGAAGAACTGACTCACTGAAAAATACCCTGATGCTGGCAAAGATTGAAGGCAGGAGAAGGGGATGACAGAGGATGAGATGGTTGGATGACATTACCAACTAGATGGACATGAGTTTGAGCGAGCTCTGGGAGTTGGTGATGGACAGGGAAGTCTGGCACCCTACAGTCCATGGGGTCGCAAAGATTCAGACACAACTGAGCGACTGAACTGACTGTTTGTTAATATACAAAAATTACTTTAGGAAACATCTTTGTATGTACGCATTTATTTTTGTTTGTTTATGCAACTATTTCTTTTTCAATTTTAATTTTTACTTACTTACTTTTGTTACACTGGGTCTTTGTCGCTCTTCATGGACTTTGTCTAGTTGTGGCGAGCAGCGGCTGCTCTTTGTGGTGCACAGGCTTCTCATTGCGGTGGCTTCTCTTGTGAAACACAGGCTCTAGGTGCACGGGCTTTAGTGGTTGTAGCACATGAGTTCAGCGCTTATGGCTCACTGGCTCTAGAGCACAGGCTCAATAGTTGTGGCACATGGGCTTAGTTGCTCCTCGGCATGTGGGATCTTCCTAAATCAGGGTTTGAACCCGTTTCCCCTCCACTGGCAGGCAGATTCTTATCCATCGTACTACCACGGAAGTCTTTTATGCAACTCTTTCTGTGTAATAAGTTCCTTGCAGCGAAATGCTGGATCAAAAGGGTGTGCATTTTAAACTTACTAATATTACTAAAATGTTTGTAAGAATTTCCAATTCTATGAAAAAAAAATAAGATTACCTCTTTTTTTCTATACAAGGGTGTCTCAAGCTTGGCTCTGTTGACAGTTTTGGTTTTAATTTCTTTTTCGGGAGGCTGTCTTGTACACTGAGGCTTCCCCAGTGGCTCAGTGGTAAAGAATCCACCTGCCAATGCAAGAGCCTTGGGAGATACAGGTTCATTTCCTGGGTTGGGAAGGTCCCTTGGGGAAAGAAATGGCAACCCACTCCAGTATTCTTGCCAGGATAGTTCCATGGACAGAGGAGCCTGGCAGGTTACAGTCCATGGGGTCGCAAAGAGTCGAACATGACTGAACGACTGAGCACACATGCATGTCCTGTACACTGCAGGATGTTAGCAGTATACCCAGCTTCTAACCACTCAATGTCAGTAACTTCCTTCTGCCAGGTGGGACAACCAAAAATGTTCGCAGGTGAAGCCAAATAACCTTTTGGGGTCAGAATCATCCTCCATTAAGAACTGTGGTCCCATGTATTTGGTCACCCTAGGGTAGCGTGATAATCAGTTGACACAAATAGATGAATGGCCACTCTTGGGTAAAAGTAACTTTGGTTGTTTGTGATTGAAAGCCTAAGTTTCCTGGAGATGAAAGACCTTGTTCCTGGATCTTTGGTGACATTGTTGTTAATAAAGTGATAGAATTTCAGGTCAGTCATTCAGTAAATATTTCCAGACCTTGAAGAAGTTGTAGTCCAGTATGGGAAAGAAACATTAAAAAAAAAAAAAATCCTAGACCTGGGTTTGATCCATAGGTTGGGAAGTTCCTCTGGAGAAGGGAATGGCAACCCACTCCAGTATTCTTGCCTGGAATCCCATGGATAGAGGAGCCTGGTGGGCTACAGTCTGTGGGGTCGCAGAGTTGCACACAACTGAGCAACTAATAATAAAACGACAATGGAAACATAGGTAAGAGGAACAGATGATCTTTTCAATGTCAGAGCATTATGAGTGAAGCATAAAGTCCATTAAGGTGAGGATGGAATTCCAGTTTATTCAGAAAACATTCTTTCAACATATTCTGAATACCAGGTACTGTGAAATGTGTTGCAGTACATACCCCATTACCTACTAAGGAAGATCAGTAAGAAACAATGATGTAGTGGGTTGAGTGTTATGATTGAAGTAAGCATAGGATACAAAGAGAGTACATAGGACAGATAGCTAGCTAATCCAGTCTAATCTTAGGGAAGGCGTCTTGAGAAGGTGAGATCTGAAGGAGAGTTGACTAAGGGAGAAGATGGATTGACTTGGGAGGGGTATTGCAGTGCAGAGAAGTGTGAAACAGGCAGTGATCCTGAAGCACTGTGTGGGAGGAGGGGATGTACAAAAGGGGCCGGATCTTGAAGAGCCTTTTATGCTTTGCCAAAAGTTTGGATTTTATTCTTAAGGCAGGAGAAGTCTTCTGATGGATTTTAGACCAGACAGTGATAAACTTTTTCAGATTTTCATTTTCAAATGATAACTGGAGACTGGGCTGGGAAGATTAGCAAAAGGGCAAGACTAGATGCAGGAAGACCAACAAGGAGGCTTTTGCAATAAACCAGTCTAGAGATGAGCCCAAGCTGAGGTATTGGCAGGAGGAATGAAGAGAGGTAATTAGAAGATGTTTAGGAAGTAGAACAAATAGAAATTGATGAATGGGTAACTAGATTTACAACAGTGTCCTTTACCTGAAGAAAGGAAATATAAGTAGGGGAGATACTGTTCTTTTTTAGCCTACTAACTTAAAACCAGTTAAAATCAAAGGAGACATACATACGAAGAGTAATGCTTTAGGAGTTTCTGGGGTTTTATTTATTTATTGTTTGGCCGTGCCACACAGTTTATGGGATCTTAGTCCCCCTAGTGGAGAAGGCATTGGTGACCCACTCCAGTGCTCTTGCCTGGAAAATCCCATGGATGGAGGAGCCTGGTAGGCTGCAGTCCATGGGGTCGCTAAGAGTCGGACATGACTGAGCAACTTCACTTTCACTTTTCACTTTCATGCATTGGAGAAGGAAATGGTAGCCCACTCCAGTGTTCTTGCCTGGAGAATCCCGGGGATGGAGGAGCCTGAAGGGCTGCCATCCCTGGGGTCGCACAGAGTTGGACACGACTGAAGCGACTTAGCAGCAGCAGCAGCAGCAGCAGTTCCCCTAGCAGGGTTTAAAGCCAGGCCTTTGGCAGTGAGAGCAAGGAGTCCTAACCACTGGACTACCAGCGAATTCCCATCTGTTTTTGAAAATAATTGATTAGTAAACTTTTAAAATTTATTTTTATTTTTGGTAAACTTCTTAATGAACTGTTTTTGTTTTCTCTTCAGTATGTCTATGCATGCGTATACACTCAGTTGTGTCTGACTCTTCGCAAACCCTTGAACTGTGGCCCACCAGGCCCCTTCGTCCATTGCATTCTCTCAGCAAGAATACTGGAGTGGGTTGCCATTTCCTCCTCCAGGGAATCTTCCTGACCCAGGGATCAAACTGGCATCTCCAGCATTGCAGATAGATGCTTTACTGCTGAGCCATCCTGTCCTTTGCCCCCAGTATATCTGTAATGCCTAACAAAGTTCCTAACATATGGTCAATAAATGTTTGTTGAATTCAGCTCACCTATTTTAAGAATAAGGAACGTTAGATAAGACAAAAAGTATATTTCAGCTTCCATATTATAGCCAATTCAGAGGAATTGAAAGGAGTAAAAAGGGTGGAGAGAGAAGAAACTTGAGGACCTGAAAGAGAATGAAACAGTAGAGTGATGAATAGAGTGATGGCAAGAAACCCCCACTTATTTCTTGCTTCTGATTTTATGTCTGGATGTGAGTGGAATGCTTCCTTTTGCATCTTTTCTGGAGTTCTACTCTCTGAAGGCAGCTTTACACACACAAATATATATATATAATGAGTGTATATGTATATATATCTATTACTGTGTAGCATGGTGAAGATTTGGACTCTGGAACCAAACTGCCCAAGTTTAACTCTTGGTTTTGCTATTTACTAGCTGTATGACAGTGGATTTAAATTCTCCTCATCCATAAAGGGATTTATCAATAGAACTTTTTCTTATGTGTTTGTTTTAAGGATTAAGTAAATTAATACATACAAAGCACTTATAACAATGTTAAGTTGCCCAGCACATTGTAATTATACAATACATTGTAGCTGTTGCAACTGGTCAGAAAAGCTCATCTACTTAATCTTTGCACAGAACTTGCCTATTCTGACTTACTTAGCATCTCTTTTGTCATCCTGACTCCTTTAGTAGCTAAAGCTGATACTCCTGCTACCACTGCTTCACTTCTGTTCTATTACAGAAGTTAACCCTTGGACAGTCTGCTTAAAGTTTGGTTATTTTTCTGTATCTGGTTCTGAGTCAGTGACAGAAGCAAAGCTATCTTTATGTACATAAAGACCTCCCATCTTTTTTCCCAGATGAATATCAACTTGAATGATCTTATGTAATACAGACAGTTGTTATAAATGATTTCTCCTGAATCAAACTGACAGCTGTATCTAGACAAATTTTTAAAAAAAAGACAAATACATATATAGAAATAGTATTACTTGTTTTTTTACCAGAGTGGAATCATAAAATTTCTCGCAATTTGTTTTTTCCATTTGACAGTTTATCATGATCTCTGTAAGTTAGTATATGTATATATCTAAATCCACCCTTTTATTTAGTTTATGCACATACAGTTTTTACATAAAGGAGGTGTTTTGTTTTTTTTTTCCCCTCACTGCAACCTTCATCCTTTAAAATACTTGTGTTAGCATGTTCCGGTACCACATAAAAAATATACATACACATATGCGGGGTTTGGGCTTCCCTGGTGGCTCAGTGGTAAAGAATCCTCCCGCCAGTGCTGGAGAGGCAGGTTCAATCCCTGTGTGAGGAAGATCCCCTGGAGAAGGAAACGACAATCCACTCCAGTATTCTTGCCTGGGAAATCCCATGGATAGGGGAGCCTGGTGGGCTACAGTCCCTGGGGTCATAAAAGAGTCGAACATGACTTGTTGACTAAACAACAACGATGCAGGGTTTAATGGGCTGTTTGCTTACAAAAATAGGATCATACTGTACCCATTTCTCTGCATTTTACTTTTCTCATTCAACAATATCTCCTGAGAAATCATTCAGAAGTCTTGGTATGTCTCTAATTTTTTTCTTCTTTTTAAAATAATTGAGGTATAGTTGATTTATAATATTATATTGGTTTCAGATATACAACATAGCGATTCTGTACAGATGATCATATAATTTTTATTTTTCATTTTTTTTAATGAAAATTGATATCACATTGATTAATTTGCAGGTATTGAACCATCCATGTATCCCTGGGATGAATCCCACTTGATCATGATGTATGATCCTTTTAATGTATTATTGAATTCAGTTTGCAAATACTTTGAGGACTTTTTCGTCTATGATCATTAGTGATATCGGCTTGTAATTTTCTTGTTTTTGAGATATCTTTGGTTTTGGTATCAAGGTGATGCTGGCTTTGTGAATGAGTTTGGAAATATTCCTTCCTCTAATTTTTGGGAATAATTTGAAGAAAAATAATTGTTAGCTCTTTTCTAAATATTTGATAAAATTCATCTGTGAAGCCATCTGGTCCCAGACTTTTGTATGTTGGGAATTTTTTTATTACTGATTCAGTTTTATTACTGGTAATTGGTCTGTTTATATTTTCTATTCCTGTTTTAATTTTTGGAGATTATATATTTCTAGGAATGTGTCCATTTCTTCTAGGCTGTCCATTTTATTGGTATATATTAAAGATAGCTTTATTAAGGGATAATTTGTATACCATAAAATTTACCCATTTTAAGTTTACAGTTCATTGAGTTTTTTGCTAACTTATTAAGTTGTGTAACCATAATCATAATCCAGTTTAGAAAATTCTATCATAACCCCAAATTCTCTTGAGTCTATTTTAAGTCAGTCCTACTCCCATCCCCAGGAGATCTGCCTTTTGAGTGTGCAGTTTTGCCCTTTCTAGAAATTTTAAATGGAATCTTGGAATATTTAGTCTTATTATGTGGCTTTTTTCACAGAGCTGTTTTTTGAGGTTTGTCCATGTTGCAGCATATGTCAGTAGTTCTTTTCTTTTTACTGCCGAGAAGTATTTCATTGTCTGGATATATACCACATTTCATTTATGCATTTACTAGTTGAGACAAGTCAGATAATCTTTATTCCCTTTCTTCAAATACATTTTTAACAGAATCCTAAAATCTTTCATATACTCTTTTTAAGACCAGTGATAATAGAACTTCCTTGATTCTTGTGGAAGAGAGGAGTTCAGAGTTCTACATTTTTAACCTTTCAGGTACTTCCTTAGGGACCTTGGAAGATAGCTGGAAAACTACCGATCTGAAGCATACTCTAGGAATATCTTACCCTTTATTAAGAAAATATATGTATAATGCTAATATCCAGAGGAAATACAATGAAGAAAACTTTTGTGGTGTTAGGGAACACTTTTTTAAAAAAAAAAACAGAATGTGTGATATTTTCCAAGGAAATGATGATATTGCCTATACAATTTGGCTTTTCTGCAAGGACTTTGGGGGAATGAGTTCTTGCCTACCCTGTAAAATGCTGCCTATTTTAGTGACTTATTTTAATCTTTCTAGTTGTTCACATATTTTTTTTTTTCCAATCAGGCAATTATTATAGTTTGCGTTCTCAACATGAGAAAGCAGCCTTGTATTTCCAGAGAGCCTTGAAATTGAATCCTCGGTATCTTGGGGCCTGGACGCTAATGGGACATGAGTACATGGAAATGAAGAATACGTCTGCTGCTATTCAGGCTTATAGGTGAGGTTTTAGTTGGAGGGTGAGGTGGAGCAGATTGTTGTGATTTTAGGAACCTCTGGGAAGATCACCTGGAGAAAGAAATGGCTTCCCACTCTAGTTTCCTTGCCCATGGATAGAGGAGCCTGACAGGCTACAGTCCGTGGGGTCCAAAGAGAGTCGGACACAACTGAGCAACTGACACTTTGACTTTATTGAGTCTGCAAGTCACTAACTTTGATTCTGCCTCCTTACCAGTTTTCTCTTCCATTTCTTAGGCATGCTATTGAGGTCAATAAGCGGGACTACAGAGCCTGGTATGGCCTTGGGCAGACCTATGAAATCCTTAAGATGCCGTTTTATTGCCTTTATTATTATAGACGGGCCCACCAGCTTCGGTAAGTCTGACCGCCGCCTGATGATATGTTTGTTGTGGGAAGGGCTGACACTTTTCTTTCTCTTTGATAGCTACTAAAGAATCACAGTGAATGGTTTTGACTTTTGGAGACCTAAGTTTAAACATGCCATATGTTGTTTGGTCATTTTTATGTATTCTACTAATATGTTAATAGCATAACTGTGGGGACTTCCCTGGTGGTCTGGTAGTCAAGAATCCGCCTTGTAATGCAGGGGATGTGGGTTTGATCTGTGGTTGGAGAACTAAGATCCCACATGCTGTGGAGCAACTAAGCCCAAGCGCCACAACCACTGAGCCTGTGCATCACAACTTGAGTCCCTGCACTGCCACGAGAGATCCTGCATGATGCAACAAAGACCCCCCATGCCGCAACTAAGACCCAAGGCAGCCAAATTAATTAATTAATTTAAAAAGTAGTATAATTGTGCACATAAAATAATATACGAAGTATTGGATTAAAGCCCATTCCTTTCATGGGTTTGAAACAGTTGTGGTGGTGGTTCCTCAAGGGAGGACTTCAGTTATCTTTAAAGTCTTTGCTCAGGTTTCCTATTTTTCGTTCCTCACAGGCCCAATGATTCTCGTATGCTGGTTGCTTTAGGAGAATGTTATGAGAAACTTAATCAACTAGTGGAAGCCAAAAAGGTACCTGAAATTGGGTTCTGGAGAATCTATGTGGAAACCTAATGTTTTGATGAGGGGTTGAGCTATTGGTGCTTAATTTTCCTTCATTTGTATCTGTCTACATAGGGAAGTCTGAATATTTATAGGCTCATAGTGTGTATAAAGCAAAGCAGGGCTGACATAGTGGGAATGTTAATATGTAGCCTGGGCCTCAGATCTAGTAAAAATGCTTTGTATTCTCTAAATCTGAACTTCTGGGAGGATTGCAGGACCTGCGTGAGTCATGGCACATGGGGCAATGGTTGAAGTGACTAGTTTATTTCTTTCTTTATTGACAGTGCTATTGGAGAGCTTATGCCGTGGGAGATGTGGAAAAGATGGCTCTGGTAAAACTGGCAAAGTGAGTGAAAGAGTGAAATGTTAGTTATATTTCTGTTGGCTTCTCTGGTAGGTGGATCCTGCATGTTCTAGAGCCTCTTATCCATCATCTACATGAATGAGGGGATGTTCAGTTCAGTTGCTCAGTCGTGTCCAAATCTTTGTGACCCCATGGACTGCAGCACGCTGGGCCTCCCTGTCCATCATCAACTCCCAGAGTTTCCTCAAACTCATGTCCATCGAGTCAGTGATGCCATCCAACCATCTCATCCTCTGTCGTCCCCTTCTCCTCCCACCTTTAATCTTTCCAGCATCAGGGTCTTTTCAAATGTGTCAGTTCTTCGCATCAGGTGGCCAAAGTGTTGGAGTTTCAGCTTCAGCATCAGTTCTTCCAATAAAAATTCAGGACTGATTTCCTTTAGGATTGACTGACTGGTTGGATCTCCTTGCTGTCCAAGGGACTCTCTCAAGAGTCTTCTCCAACACCACAGTTCAAAAGCATTAATTCTTTGGCGCTCAGCTTTCTTTATGGTCCAACTCTCACATCCATACATGACTGCTGGGAAAACCGTAGCTCTGACTAGACTTTGTTGGCAAAGTAATGTCTCTGCTTTTTAATATGCTGTCTAGGTTGGTCATAACTTTTCTTCCAAGGAGCAAGTGTCTTTTAATTTCATGGCTGCAGTCACCATCTGCAGTGATTTTGGAGCCCCCAAAAATAAAATCTGTCACTGTTTCCACTGTTTCCCCATCTATTTGCCATGAAGTGATGGGACCAGATGCCATGATCTTAGTTTTCTGAATGTTGAGTTTTAAGCCAAACTCAGGGATGTAGTACAGTGTATGAATACTGATCTGGAAACTTAGTCATCTTGACTCAAGAGAATGCTAGTACTTTTTGAAGGGGAATTGTTTTCCCATTTGGAAAATTCAAGAACTAATTGAAAGAAATGGAATTTTATGTGAGAGCAGTCTAGAGAAACTCATTTAGGTATCAGTCTCCTCTTCAGCCCCAGAAAAATACAGAATAACTCAGAAATGATAGGGAAAGAGGTTCTTAAATGCAGTTTCATTCCTACCAGTTATTTTCTGGATTCTTACAAAAAATCTGAATTGCTTGGTATCTTTTTGACCTTACTCAGGGTATTACCAGGCAATTTTTGCAATGGTTTGTTATCCAGCTTAAGTATTTACTAACTTTCCCTCCATCACCAGAAGCAGAATGATTTGGAGCTTTGATGAAGTAACCATCACTTCTGGGCACTAATATTATTCTGGGTCCCACTGTGTCATTTATGTCAAAATTTGTACTTGTCTATATATTGTCATTTTTTGATGTTACTTGTGTGCTTTTACTTTTTTTTTATCTCTAGCTTGCTTTGCAATATGATTTGTACCTAAAGACCGATTTCTTTTGTAGGCTTCATGAACAGTTGACTGAGTCAGAACAGGCAGCCCAGTGTTACATCAAGTATATCCAAGATATCTATTCATGTGGGGTATGTGTCATTAGCATGAGAATTGGGTTGCTGATCTTATTCTTATCACCTCAGTCATTCCTGCTTTCCTTATCTAGGAAATAGTGGAACACTTGGAGGAGAGCACTGCTTTCCGCTATCTGGCCCAGTACTATTTTAAGTGCAAGCTGTGGGATGAAGCTTCAGCTTGTGCTCAGAAGTGTTGTGCATTCAATGATGTAAGTATCAGTACTTTAGTGAAAGACTTGGATTTTAAGTTTGAGGACATGACTTTACTGTGATCTGGGGGTAGAAGGTGGTTAAAAGGGTGAGTGGAGAGGTTACCTTGTTCTGAGGAACTTTATAAGTCAGTATTTTAGAACCTGGTTTTGAGAATAACTTTGGATATATTTTGATACATTTGCTTGACCTTGTTTCAGACCCGGGAAGAAGGTAAGGCCTTGCTCAGGCAAATCCTACAGCTTCGGAACCAAGGCGAGACTCCCTCCACTGAGATACCTGCTCCCTTTTTCCTCCCTGCCTCACTGTCTGCTAACAACACTCCCACACGCAGAGTTTCTCCACTCAACCTGTCTTCAGTCACGCCATAGTTGGCTGCTTTCAAACCAGAACATTGCCAGACCCATATTAAGCCTTATCTCCATGTAAAGAACAGCCACGTCTATTTTTCCAAGGACCTTATTTCTTTTTGTTTTACAACTCCTTGGGGACAGCTTACAGAATCACCTTCAGAGTAGACTGACAGAAGGAACAGTAGACTGGCAGGAACGGATACTGTCTTCTGCCAGTTTGAAGCACTTCTATCTCCCTTCTGTTTAGAGTGGCTACAGATCTTGGCCTTTTTCCCAGGTCTTTTGGCACCCCCACAAAACATCCCTTTAACAGCACTTTAGCACAGGCAAGTCTACAGAAACAAAATTTAAATGCTGCTGGGAGTGGGAGATTTCTTTAGAAAGGCAAGGAAGAAAGCCTGCCACTTTACCCTCTGCTGACAATAGGGCACTGGATACCCTAGGAAGGTCAGGGCACTGGATAGATAGACATGACTCATCATTCTTTGATGTGCTGAGCATGACTACTTTGATATCAGAGATTAGTTTTAAATGGATTCTAGCTGTACTTTTGTTCTCACTAGGAAGACATTCTTCCAAAACATGATTTTGGGGTGTCTCCTAGAAACTTTCAAATTGGAAGTAACAAGTAGAGTTGAACAAAGGGGCAAAAGGACTCACTGAGTGTGGAACTGATGGCCCCTACTAAGGGGAAACATGTCTAGAGTTAGCTATACCCCTACTAAAGCAGAGCAAGGAGACAGGATTACAGAGTTTCACAGATATTTGGGTGTGTAACTTTTGTGACTATACAGATAAGAATAAACTCTTTGAGTCGGTCTGTTTTAATAAATATTTTTGACGTAATTGTTTGTGTCTCTTCCCCGCCCCGCCCCCCCCCGCCCCCCCCCCCCCCGCCCCATCTCCAGCAGAATGATTTTTTCTAACCTTCACCTGTTAGACAAGGTAAAAGTAATCATTTCTGCTGTATTCTTGGAGAGTTTCTGGCCTGTGCTTGTGTGTTCCGTAGGAGGTAATATGCTGTGATTATGTCTGCTGTGATTGGTTTGTACAGTGGATACTATGGGTTATTCTGAGCTCAGGGCCCAGCCTTCCTTGATTCTTTTTCCAGAACAAGTCTGTTACCCATTCATCTCCTAACATATGACACTTCACTTTTTATTAAGGAAGGTTTAGAATATCTAGTATCTCTTGAATTCATTTCTTACTAAGATTTCTTGGGTTAGCTGTACACCAGTTGCTGGTCTCTACTGCCATTCCTGTGCAAAATTCCCAGGGGCCTGGATGATATTTGATTTTCAGTTTTTCTGCGCCTTTTATAATTTACTTCAATGATAATGCTAGATTTGGAATTCAGATATAAAACGTGAATAATATCTTTATTTTAATATAACTTGTGTGTGCACAGAAACCATATAAGTAAAAAAGTGTACGATTACATAGGTGATTATATTACAAAAGGGAGAAAAACTACTACTAGTGTCTGAATATTGCATTTTAGATAGAGTTTCTGGTATATATATATGGTAAAGCTTTAAAGAAACCTGTTTCTTAAACTGAGCAGCAGACCCACCTGTGGGGAGTGCTGTCTCCTCACAACCTTAGTATTTTTTGCCGAAAGGCCCAGATTTGAGTAAAGGGGAACGCCTTGAGCGCAGGATTCGGGCATAAGGGCTGCAGTCTGTTGAACTTTGGCAGGTGGGTGTTCGGGGAAGTAAGTTACGAAGAAACGGTTTCTTCCCTGGGGGCTGTTGGTTTGGTTGCTGGTTTTCCTGGTTGGCACCAAGGCGCTTTTTGGTAGAAGCCTGGCCTTGGAGTTTCAGCACAGTATGATACTGCTCCGCGATGCATGCTGCCTTCTTCCGAAGGTCCAGTTTTACTAGTGTCATATTATTCTGCAACTCAGCCAGCGTCTGATCCTAAGGAAGATGAACAGAGTTATAGAAAACATTTTCTGTCTGATCTATTAGAGAAACTCAAGAGGGCAAGGTAATACACACTATAGTTAATAAAACTTCTTTTTACAAAGATTAGCTCTGTATGGTCAGAGCTTTAATTGAATGGTGTGTGTGTGGGGGGTGCGTATTGGTTTTTAAGACCCAAACAAATAGCACTGAATAGAAGGACCTTTTCTAACACATCAGGTGGTATGAGCCTGAATAATTTTACTTAACCTCCAAGAGCCTCAGTTCCTGGGTGGGTATCAAATTAGGATGTATTTTTTTACATTTCCATATATCTGGATGGAATCAGGGTACATTTATTGATGACAGTGTCATAGCTTAATTGTTAGTGTTTTGTTTTACTATGGTTTCCTACAGTTTAAGCATCTTGGATGAAATATGGTAGTATCTCCCTCCCTAGGACAGTTATAACAGAAAAAGCCTATAATTACTTAGCATAACGCCTTGTACTTAGTGAATGGTTACTTTGCAAGAAGAGAAACTCCCCTCACTAAAAGATTAGCCTAAAAATCTTTTTTATCTTCCTCATATATACTCTGACATGGGCTGATGGGAGAAAGTGATATATAGGCTGCCCCAACCTGTTTGATTAAGATGTCATCACAAGTGGCCAAGGCTTGGCGAAGTTTTCCTGCTCCAGTGTTGTGGCAACAGGCTCTTTCCGCTGACTGGAGAGACTCACCAAGTTTCTGAAGCTCTGTCCGCAGTAGCCTTATATTCTGAAAAAGGAAGAGTAGGAACCAAATTGTGGTCAAGACATCACGCCAAGTGATCTATAGGAGTCAGAGAACCATCTGAAGAGAAGTAAAATTAGAAGGCTAGCCGTAAGAATGCAGTAGCCACTCCAGGATGGCACAGAAAGCATCTTGTCCTCACATAAATCAGGGATACAGTGCTGGAAACTGTCTTAGGTGAGAGCTTTGGTAACGGAGAAAGCTAATTACCTTCTGGCCCTCCTCTAACTTCTTGTCCACATCAACGATGAAAGGCTTGGCTGAGGGTGGGGGTTCTAACATTTTCTGGTACTTCTGCAACTCTGAAGGAAAGAAACAATAACCTCACATGTGTAGGCTTTCTAGCCTTGGACTCTTTAACTGAATTAACAGTAGTTTGCAAAAAACAAGTGAGGCCATGTGCATCCCAGAATGAAACGTCAGGGGGATGTAGCTTGGCAGTCAAGGAAATTATGCTGGAGTTGGCCCCAGAAGGCCCAAGTTTGAAGAACAGCTTTCCCTGAAATACTTCTGCTTCCTGCCCTCTCTCCCTCCTCACCTTCAGTGGTGGAGTTTAGCTCTGCTTTGCATTGTTCCAGTTTAGCTTTAATCTCGTGGAACTGCTGGGTGGAAACAGAAGTCAATCTTTGTGACCGCCGTAGGGACAGTTCAGACCCTGAGGGTTGATGGGCCACTTGCTGCTGTCTGGCTTCCTGCAGGAGAGCTTCTAGCTCTTTAATCTTCTCATCTCGCTCCTAAAGGGAAACAGAGAACACAATTCTGTTCAGAGTCAGATGAATCCTACAGGTATAGATGACTGAAGAATGAACAAAAATTTCCCTGTAAATTAGCATTTACACCATTTCTTGGCCAAACTCTAAATCAGTTCATCAAACACAGATTGACATAAAGCACTAAGGAGACAAGAGAAAGGTGAATTACACATTCCGCCCCTACTTTATCTCAGGCAAGCTAGCGATGGGAATCTGAGCAGCTACTTGGGGCTGGTTCAGGGCAACTCACCTGAAGTTCTTCTTGGTAAAAACTTGTCAGTGACTCCTTGAGGATTGTTAGTTTGTCTTCATACAGTTCCTCTAGTAGTTCCTTTTGTGTGTCCAAATGTTCACTGTCAGAGGAGAAAAGAGAAGTCAGTGCAGATTCTGAGGAGTGAGCTTGGAAAGCAGATCTTGAGGCACTACTCCATCCTAGTCTCTACTTCCTACCCTACGGTCTAGAACAAGAGGGGTTACTCGGCTGGTACCTGCACCACTGTTCTCGTTGTTGCATCTGCTCCACCATCTCATTGCAAATTTCATCACGGAGCTGCATCTCCAGCCGCAACTTTTCCTGCCGTTCTTTTAAAAGCAGTGCTTTCATGGCTTCTACCACCTGTAGGAGCTCCTAGGAGGGACACACAGGTCAGAGGTTATCAGAAGTCCATGCCCTAAAAAGGTACAGGTCCACTTGGAACATAGCATGGAAAATGTATAGCCATCAAGCCGCTGCACCAAAGTTTTCTTGCATTCTCACCTCCTTCCCATATGTGGAGATGTCAACTTCATTTTCAATGTCATCACCAAGGCCTGGGTCAGTCTTAGCTCCAGTCTCTAAGCTGGGAGAAGCGCGCAGACTGTGTTCCTTGAGGAATGAATGTATTGATGGAAATCCAAGTTGCACAGGTGGAGCATGCACAAGCTGTGAGGGGAAAAAAATCTTAATCGAATCCATTACTAGTTCCTAGTTGCTTTCTGAAGTACAGGTACCAGCCCAAAGTGAGCACAATCATCACACCTATAGCTTCGCACCTGGCTAGCAATGGCTGAGAACTTGGCCACATGAAGAGTCTCATCATAGGTAGACGCACAGGGATTCACATTGACAATCATGCAGGAGCGGCCTCGGCCTGTGAAGAAGCCTTGGAACACTCGAGTCAGCTTGCTGTCACGGAAGGGAACCAGGTTCTGCTTTGAGCTGGCAGGGAATTAAAGAGAATAGTGCTGTGAGCAGAGCTCCTGCCCCTGAGGAGATACTAGCACTAGCCCCTGTGATGATCAGGAAGTCTTTTAGCAAACTGCAGAGTGCCAGGCCATCCTGGCTTGCAGTGAAAAGCTTACCGGTTCTGCTGGTTTTGGCGCAGGGCAGCGATACAGCGGCCCAGGGTGTGCAGAGAAGTGTTAATGTTTCCTGCTTCCTTCAGCCGCTCACCACTCTTTTGATCTTTGCAGCGCTCTGAGCCAGCGAGATCACAGAGTGATAACCTTGAGTGATGGACAGGATCTGACATTAGGGCCCCATGTTATATGCTTTTTAGCCCCTTCATATAGTTCTAGGGAGGGGAGGGCCTGTGAAGAAACTCTGTACCCAAGGAAAGAGAACATGAATCTAATGGAAATAATTCCTTTGAGGACTGCCTTGTCCCCTCCCCCCAACCACCACTTATGGCCCCAAAGCCCAAATTTCTAAATAGAAAAACTTACTCGCTAATCTTGGGGATTATATCTCCTTCCCCCTGAAGGTGCAGGATCCGGATTGAGAAGATGCTATGACTAGAAGTTAAAAAAAATAAAAGTCACTGCATATCTTCTATGATCAGGTGGAGGACTAATGTTTCCTGAAACACAGTGAAAGGCTGACTCATTAACCTACTAACCTGCGGCTAGAGTTCTGGTTCAGGTGGGTGCTGGCAAAGCTCTGGTTTTTACGACCCACTTTCAGGAGTTTCCAGGCCTCCTCAGCATCCTGAACATGAATCCAATTGAGATCTGATGTAAAGATGGGCATACATAAGATGGGAGCACCTAAC
This sequence comes from Bos javanicus, assembly GCF_032452875.1. Classification (NCBI taxonomy): domain Eukaryota; kingdom Metazoa; phylum Chordata; class Mammalia; order Artiodactyla; family Bovidae; genus Bos; species Bos javanicus. The sequence continues at coordinate 49,149,496 of NC_083874.1, read as the reverse complement.
TCTTTTCCAAGTCTTTCCCAAGGTCCCCTCCAGGGTTCATGCCAGCCACTGTTTTCCCATACCTTTTACGTAGGGATTGCCATTCTGATCCTCACACAGCCGCAGAGTCTGCCTCTTGCGCTGCTGGCTAGGCGGTTCTAACAGGTCATAAAGCAGTTCATTGTAGATCTCAAAGAAGGAGATCCAGATGGAGAAGCGAAGATCTGCAGGGACACTTACAGGGACAGTGTCTGGTTGTGCCCATCGGTGACTCATTTCTGGGGAAAAAGCCAATGTCCAGAGGATCAACTCAAGGGTAATCCACCTCTCCTTTAGCCTGCAGGGGCCTCAGAAAGTGGAACTCAGTTTGCAACCTCTAATCTGTACCCTTGGAGTTTTGGGGAGCAGAAAATGGGTTCCTACTGTTAATTGGCACAGAGCCCAGTCATGGTACATACCATCCAGCTGGCTACTGCTGGGAAACTGGCTACTGGAGGAGAGCCCTGCGATGCCACTGTCAAAGCTGGTGCTGGTACCCATCCGGCTGTCAATGTAGACACTTTTCTTTAAGGAGGTGGACAGCTCCTCCTGGAGGGGTCCAGGGATAAGATATGCATAAAACTTTCTGGAGGTTTGTCCCCTATCCCTGCCTCTATGAATACCAACACTTTACCTCTTGGAGGCCTCCATTTAGTAGGGCCAGTTTCTTTAATTCCTCCTGCCGGATCTGCTTGCTGTCTAGCCACATTACCTCATTGGAGAACAAGGGCTTCAGATTAGGTGTTGGATGAAGCTGGCCTTGGAGGCTATTGAAGATCAGAGCCAGGGACCTAGGCAGGATCCCACCATCCTTGATGGTACCTGGAGGCATGCAAAAGATGGACAGTTGCAGCAAGCACTGTTCAACTCAGAGCATCAAAAGCCAAAGACAACCAGCAGTTCTGTGAGGCCTAATACTCACCTTGAATTGTGTAGGTTTTCCCTGAGTTGGTGACTCCATATGTATAGATGAGCCAGTTCTGTCCTTTAAGTACATCCTTTACCATCTCCTTCACAGTCAGGTTGAAGAAAGATGCCTGTCCCACTTCTGGTCCAAAGATCTAGGGATAGACCCAATTTCTCAGAGACCCATCCTTCATCTGGAGAAGGCAATGGCACCCCACTCCAGTACTCTTGCCTGGAAAATCCCATGGATGGAGGAGCCTGGTAGGCTGCAGTCCATGGGGTCACTAAGAGTCAGACATGACTGAGCAACTTCACTTTCACGTTTTACTTTCTTGCATTGGAGAAGGAAATGGCAACCCACTCCAGTATTCTTGCCTGGAGAATCCCAGGGACAGGGGAGCCTGGTGGGTTGCCATCTATGGGGTCGCACAGAATTGGACATGACTGAAGCGACTTAGCAGCAGCAGCAGCATCCTTCATCTCCCACTTTTCCCTGTGCCAAGCCAGAAAATACATCCCTTCCTGGGTGGTTGGCTCTGGAGACTACTCAAGCAGCTTCTTCCTGCAGTGCTACCAGTTGCTGCCTAAATACTCTCTGCCAGTCCATCTTTCATCCAAATCAATAAATACTTACAGAATGCTATCCGCTAAGTCCAATGCTGCACACAATATGGAGCAACATAATGGTCACAAGCATGGGCTTGGTAGATGAATCTAGATTCAAGTCCTAACTCTAACAATGACTAGTACATGGCCTCAGGAACATTATATTCAATGAGTCACAATATCCTTACCAGGAAAATAGGGACAGTGATGATAGTAACAACAGAGTTGTTGGGAATTAATGTATATAAAGTACATGACTGACAACACATAAGGGTCCCCCAAACCGTAGACATGCATATATAATGAACTCAGTCAAGTAAAATGCTTTCCTTCTGAAGAGGGAATATAGCTGCTCCTACATGTTGGTCCCTTGTTCACATATCAGTAACTCCATACCTGGGAAAAGGTGAATCTGTGGGTGGCCTGTCCAATTCCTCGCTCGTTGCTCTTCTGGGCAAAAGAGTCCTTGGGTGCCTGAAGGGCAAGGGTCTCCATATTCTCAATACAGACACAACCCTGAGATGGGGGAAAACAGTTGTCACAAAAGGAAACAATCCTGGGAACCTCTGTTGTACATATCATTCCTTCTTTTAAATCCTCCCTCCTCAGAAACATACCTGATCCTCCTGTCGTTCTAACTCTGAAGGTAACAAGGGCCTGACCCTCAGGTATACTTTCACCTTCTCTGTACCATCTTCAGATGGAACCTGTAGTAGAATTCCCAGTCAGAATCACAGATTAATCTCAGTTACTTCTGAGCAGATAGGCAAACACAACATAGTTTCTGGGAATCATGCTAACACTATCCCAATTAACTTCAGATGACTCTGTGCCGTTACTCTGGTTCCATAATCATTCCAACCCACATGGAGTTTTTCAGTACTTAATCACCATTCCTTGTCTCTTCAGTATCCTGAAAACTTGGCTTACCACAGATTATCTGCATCAGAAGTGGCTGACTGATACAAAAATCAGTGTGTGATATTATAGCAAAACACAGTAGTGAAGCACTTTCCATGTGTGCTAAGCCGCTTGTGTCCGACTCTGACACTATGAACCACAGCCCGCCAGGTTCCTCTGTCCATGGAATTTTCCAGGCAAGAATACTGGAGTGGGTTGCCATGCTCTCCTCCAGGGGATCTTCCCAGCCCAGGGATTGAACCCATGTCTCTTACGTCTCTTGCATTGGCAGGTGGGTTCTTTACCATTAGTACCCCTAGGAAGACCCAGTTAAGCACTTTGGAGGCAGACATACCTGAATTTGAGTCCCAGTTTCATCATTTAGTAACTATTAGATCTTAAATAATCACACCCACCACGTTCATTTAACAAATATTTATAGACGTCTACTCTGGCCTAGAAATTCTAAGAGGCTCTGGTAGCCCACAGTGAAGAATATTACCAAGGCTTCTGCTCTCATGAAACTTCTACAGAAGAGAAGACTTCTGAGTGGAGCTGTTCTCAATTACGGGCATTTCCCTTTCAAGAGACATTTAATAATGTTAGGACAGGTATCGTGGTTGTCACAAATGGGAAGGATCTACTGAATTCTAGTGGGTAGAAGCCAGGAATGCTGCTTAACATCTTAAATTGCACAGGATAGCCCCCTATAACAAAGAATTATGGCTCCAAACATCCATAATGCTGCACCTGAGAAACAGCTCAGCAGAAAGAAAGTTTCCTTAAATGGAAGCTATGGTTGATATTAAAACCTGAATGTACATTTCACCTACGTAATGGTGATATGAACTTGTGCAAATTAACTAAAACGTCTGGGCCTCATGGTGAAGGAGAGACGACGACTGCCTTTCCTCACAGGATAAACTGAGAGTAAGCGTTCAGTTTCATTAATGCAACGCAATTAATAGCTTTCTTATGGACACACAACTGTACATTTTTTACTTATCATGCTCTTAATTTTGAATTGACCTGTCAAACTCTAGAATTCCTGGGTTTTTTACCTCATGCTTCTCTGTATGGACAACTAGTAGGCTGATTATATCACTTTCAGTCTCCAAGCCACTCTTCAACTCCTTTACCTGCTTGTCTTCCAGGGAGGTGGAGATGACAGAGCAGTCTGACAGCAGGTCCTTGCGTATCACAGATCCCAAATCTGCAGCTGTGGACTCAAACATGGGGGAGACTACGACCTCCTCATCGGACAGCAAGCCAGCTGGTGGAGAAAGGATCCCTTGCGACATGTCAGCAGGGGCAGTTTAGGTCTAAAAAGAGACAAGAGTGGGTAGGGAGGAGAACCTTAAGGGATAAAAGGGGCTGAAGAATTCTGAAGAATTCAGCCTCTTTTCTAGGTAAGAAACAACTCCCTGGCTCCAGGACAACCTAGTCTCGCTGCCTGAATTCCTACTCCCTTTTCCTTTCAACTACCAGCAAACGGGAAAGAGAGAAAGAGTTAATCATTTAATCCAATCTGAGGCAGCATTTCGGACCGCAAACAGGAATGAACAGATATCTAACTCCGAAAACATAAGGCCAAGTTCCAAGCAGGGAGCCTCCCTCAGCCGTGTCAGTAGCCCTAGGCTCATTCTCTAAACCTCGCCCCTAGGCCCACGGTGAGGACAGAATTATTAAGAAAAACAGAAATAGCGGCAGTTCCGCTTTCTGAACGCCTAATCCGCCAGAGCAAAGGTGCCCCAACTTGGCTCAAGTACAGCCGCACACTCACCTAAAGACGCCACACTTCTACGGTACCGGCTCACTCACACCCCACAGCCGAAACTGGACTTTCGCAGCTTGAGAGCACAACTCCACCCACGAAGCGCACCTTTGTTACTGATACAATGTTTTAAATTGCGCGCTGCGTTCGTTCGGCCAATCAGATAGCGAAGCTTGCACCTACCAATCAGTGCAAGGGGGCGGGAGAAACCCGGAAACAGTTTTCTTCGGCTTGACCTCTCTGCTCAAATGTGGGACGGGTTACCAACTGTCGGATTTTGGAGCTGCGTCAACTGGAACTTCGGTTTATCAGTTTTTCTTGAACCCTAGGCATTTCTTTTCTAAAAAGCCTGAAGGAAATCCTAAGGCTTCAGCCACCATTCTCTGTTCTTTCGCACATTCCTTCCCAGGAACTCACAAGAATACCTGATTTTGGGCGCTAGTTCATCTTAGGGTGGGGACAGGGGGCTACATTTCCCAGGATGCACCGCGAATAAACGCTGGAACTCTATTTCCCAGAATTCCTTGGGCTTCAATTCAGCCAGAAATCTTCCTTCGGGGGTTGTAGACGTCGGGGCCAAGATGGCGACGGGAACGGGCAGTAAGTATTTGCCTTGCTTTTGCGTGGAAGGTGTTTGTAGAACCAAGGCCAGGCAACAGATTTGTCACACTCTCAGGGAGTAGAAGCAGTGATTTACCTGAGAGCCCAGAGCCGTCAGAGACTTGGGCTTGAGCGGCGCTGTTAAGGCCAGCGGTTGGGGGTTGAGGGCCCAGAAGCGTGAAGTCTTGTATTTCAGTAAGGCTGCAGAGTTTTTTTGTTTTTAGAATTTTTATTGGCTGCGCTGGGTCTTCGTCGCTTCCCGTGGACTGTTCTCTAGTTGCCACGATGAGTGCTCCTCTGTAGTTGTGGTGTGCAAGGCCACGGAGCTTTGCGAAAAGCAGCCCAAGAGAATTCTTGTATGTTTGTCAGCTTTGCGGGGTGAGAGGGGAAAAAGGTGCCTTAGAGGCTCCGGCGTGCGGACAGAGATACTGTGAACCATATGGAGTGCCCGGGGTCCCAAACTGTCATTTTCTGGCGAACATTTGTGAGGCCTGTAGTCACAGAGAAATGGGGCATGTTAATCATGAGCTTTTTCTGCCACTAGGGAAAAAATGCATTTCGTGTATCTCAGCCATTTTGCCCTGTTTCAGGGACTGAGAAGGTCTCTTAGGCCTAACAGCTTGAGAGAAACGGGTGTAACAGAGAGAAGTAAACAAGTTTATGCTAAGAAGGAGGCGGGGCAGTAGCGGGGGTTGGCCGCTCGGAATCCTGGGAAATAAGGCCTGGGTGCACATTGGAATAAAGCATTCTTTTTTTTTTTTTTTTTTTTGCCAGAACAGGGCGGGGAGGTTGGTGGTAGGCAGGATCATGGAACCCACGTCCCCGCTAGTGAAAAGGCACAGACTTAACCACTGGGGAAGTTCCTGGAATAAAGTATTCTTAAAACTGGGTTTTTTGGAAGAATTGCCCTAAATTAACTTGACTTTTTTTTTTTTTTTAAATATGGTAGAGTAACCATGGCATTTAAAGAAAAATGTTTTGCTAGATAATCAAGTGCAGTTCTCATGCAATGAATAGGCACCATCCTAGTGGTGGTGTTACTAGAGAGGTGAAAATCAAGATTTGGTGATAGTGGCTCACTTTGTCCTTACAGGTTAGGACATTTTTGTATTAAACTTTTAATCCTCCCTTTGGGGCTTAGAGTTAGTGCCTCAGTGGTTGTCTCTAAATCTTTCCTTTCAGAACATAAGCTGCTGAGTACTGGCCCTACAGAGCCATGGTCCATCCGAGAAAAGCTGTGTTTAGCGTCTTCTGTCATGAGGAGTGGCGATCAAAATTGGTAAGGTATCTAGGATGTCTGCTTCCTTGGGTATTAGAAACCGTTGTTTTTTGTTTTTTGTTTTTTTTTCCTTCATGTAAATACAGGTGGATTCCAGTAGTTAACCTTTAAGCAGCATTTGTTTAACAGCCTTCTTGAGATGCAATTCATATGTCATAAAATTATATTCACAGAATTCCCAGTATATTCACAGAATTTAATTTATTAAAATTATTAAAACTTATTAATATAATTTTATTTATTAAATTCATAGAATTTAATATATATCTGTAATAGGACCAGCGCTAGAGTCTAATTTTACATTTTAAATACACTTGAAAAGAAACCTCTTACCCCTTAAGCAATCACTCTACAAATCTCTTTACCTCTCTAATATTTCCTCCTCCCTCACCACTCATCTACTTTCTGTCTCTCTATAGCTTATTCTGATCATTTCATATAGATGGAATCATATACTTTGTGGTACTCTGGGGCTGGCTTCTTTCACTTAGCATAATGCTTTCAGGGTTCATGCTGGAGTATGTATCAGTACTTTATTCTTTGTTTTGAGGAAATTGTAGTTCCTTGTTTACAAAATGGGTTTACTACATTTTGTTCATTTGTTGATGAACATTTGGGTTATTTTTACTTTTCTGAATATTATAATTAATGCTGCTGTGAACATTTGTGTACAAGCTTTTGTGCAGGCATGTTTTCATTTTTCTTGAAAGAGTGGAATTGCTGGATCATAGTTCAGTTCAGTTGCTCAGTCGTGTCTGACTCTGTGACCCCATGGGCTGCAGCACACCAGACTTCCCTGTCCATTACCAGTTCCCAGAGTTTACTCAAACTCATGTCCATTGAGTTGGTGATGCCATCCAACCATCTCATCTGTTGTCCCCTTCTCCTCCCGCCTTCAGTCTTTCCCAGCATCATGTCTTTTAAGTACCAGAAAGTAGGACTGTGTGTGTTTTCCAGTCTTTTTTTCTACCAGGACATACTCTCATTTTTAACATTTGTTCCCCCCACCCCCCCCTCTTTTTTTCTCTTAGTATCTAAAGATACCTTTTAATTGTCTTAAGTGTTCAAATTACTTAATAAATTTGCATTTGTAGGGTTTATCTCTACTACTTTAACCATTCAAATGAGTTTATGAAAGCACCATTACTGATCACATGTAACACTTCTACAATTCTATATATTTTTCAAATAACTTTTCAAAGAGGAAACCAGAATACTCTAGGTAGCAGCTATTCTTGAGCTGGTAAACCCCGACAAAACAAAGCATGGTAATTGGACGAATCTCAGATTGAACTTAAATATAACTTAAATATAAACTGAACTCATTTTTATACAAAATATTAATATCAAGTAAACTGGATTGAAATAGAACTCAATATGTGTATTTTATTACATTTTTCTTTAAAAAATATAAGAACACTTAAGTAAAAGTTTGAAATTTAAAATTGTATTTATGTTTTGAGGAGGTTCTTAAGATATAAAGTTCAAAATTCAAAATGGTACACATCTGTATCTTATCTCCCAGGATTAGCAGTTCCTTGTGTGTTTCTCTGCCATTAAATTTTATACTTGAACAAATAAATATTTTCTTTTTTCCTCTCCTTTAAAAAAAAAATCCTGTATTTTTGGCTGCGCTGGGTCTTAGTTGCTGTGCATGGGCTTTCTCTAGTTGCTGAGAGCGGAGGCTGCTCTTCCTTGCAGTGTGCATTATGGTGACTTATTTTGTTGCAGAGTCTGGGCTCTGAAGGCAGGGCCTTCGTTGCCCCATGACATGTGGAATCTTTGCACAGTGGGAACTGAACCTGTGTCCCCTGAATTGGCAAACAGATTCTTAACCATTGGACCACCTTTTCTCTCTTCTTTAAACACAAGTGGCCCTGAGTAGGAAATGGCAACCCTCTCCAGTATTCTTGCCTGGGAAATTAAATGGATGGAGGAGCCTAATGAGCTACAGTCCATGGAGTTGGACATGACTGAGCACTCATGCATTCACGCAATGTATAGTATGTAATTTTTACTGCTGTGTAAAGCAAATAAAGATCTTTCTCAAAATAAACACAACTGGTTACATACTATGCACATTTTACTTTACTTTGGCACTGCTGCCTTTTTTTTCCCCTTCAACTTAGTATTGTACCTTATAGATCATTGTATATCTTCATATGAATATCTAGCTCTTTTTTAAACAGCTGCATGATACTGTTTTATGGATATACCATAATTTATTTAACTAGAACTCTGTTGATGGACATATGCTAATAGAAATATAGCGTTGTATAGTTATGTGTGGATTTGTATCTTAGACAAACTGAAAGTGGAATTATGGATTCAAAGAACATATAAGTTAAAAAAATTTGTTAAGCATTTCAGTTGCCCTACTCAGAGATTTGTTTCAGTTTATACTCCCATTGGTGATATGTTATACCTATTTTTCTATGCCTTGGCTCATAGAATGTGTTGTTACGTATTTTTGATCATTGACAGTATAAGATCAAAACTTTGAAACAGTTCTCATATCTTTCACTTGCATCTGTCCTATGATGAGTGAAGTTAAATGTCTTCTGTTAAAAAGACACCTGTATTTGCTTTTCTGTAAACTATTCCCATTTTTCTACCTATTAGTCTTTCTCTTTAATTTTACTGGTGGGGTGGGGAGGGTGAAGGTGGCTCCTTATATATTAGGGAGATTAGCCATTTATCTACATCTTGGGGTACATTTTTAAAAAACTAGTGTGCTATTTGGCTTTACTTGATGTAGTATTTTTACATTAAGGGTCTTAAAAATACAGTTTATTTATTAAAAATTTTCTCTTATAGCTCCTGGATTTTGTGACTTAATTAGAAAGTTCTTCCCTAGTCCAAGGTTATAAAATACTTGTCCTTTTTTTTCCCTAGTACTTTTGTGTACATTTTAAAAAATATTTAAATCTTGATTTGGAGGCTTTTTTTTGATTTAAAGAAAGTTTGTTATGGATCAGACTTTATTTTTTGCTGATAGTTGTCTACATAACAATGTTAAAGTGAATTTTTTTATAAACTAACTCTGTGAAACCATTATCCCAACACAGAATTTAAAAGTCTTCTTTTTAAAGTTGTGAAATACTTGAACCTCATAGAGAAGTAGGCAGAATAATATAGAGTGCCTGTGTATCTGGTACCTGGATTTAACAAATCCTAATGTTTTGTCGTGTTTCCTTCAGATCTTTTTAAAGAAATAGACAAAGTTGAAGCCCCTTCACACTCTTGCTTCAAGCCATTTCAGTCTGTTTTCATTTTTGCCTTTTCTTCCTTTTTCTTTATATCTCTTAGCTTTTTAAAAGGTCATATAAGTGCATCATAGCAGAAAATCGTGTCTTTTTTTTTCAGTAAATATTGTTATGAATATGTTCTGTATCACCACATATATTTCATAGTTATTTTTATGGGTGTAATATTTTCTTGAGAAGTACCATAAGTTAAATGTGCTGTTACAGTCATTTAGAAAAAACCTAACTGTTCATCAGTCTGATCAGCACACTTGTGGTTATTGTGGGGAGGATGTCCATGCCTTCTTCCTGGTGCTTCTTTTGTGAAATTATTTTCTTATATTATGTTCTTAAGAACTGTATTAGTAGATCAAAAGATAACTTTTGGGAGTCTGGAATATTGCTTCTCAAAAGACAGATATTTTCTAAAAGAACCAAAGAAAAAATTTCCCAAATGAACAGAAATGATACCTTAGTGTAGGTCCTAATACCTTCACTTCACTCAGGAAATACATCATGTAGGGAAACTGTTTATCAGTGATACTTGCCCTCCAAAATGACTTTTCAGTAGCTGTGTCCTTTGCCATAGTCATGTATTCCAGAATGTTTCCCAGTAGCAGTTTTTTCCCCAGATTTTGTACTCTAAACCTTGAACTGTGGATATATACCTTCTCTCTCTTTTTTTTCAATTTAGTGTGTGATGCTTTTCTCATTTTGTAGGGTATCAGTTAGCAGAGCAATCAAGCCCTTTGCAGAACCTGGCCGCCCTCCAGACTGGTTCTCTCAAAAAGTAAGTTCCCAAGTACATGTTCTTTTAGAGCACTTTTTGAGATGTAAAGTGGGTTCCCTTCCAGGTCCTGCTCCCCCCTCCTCCTTTTCTACCCCCCCCCCCTTTTTTTTTGTCTTTAAGTATTTTGCTCATTTGGGCTTCCCTGGTTGCTCTGTGGTAAAGAATCCGCCTGCCAATGTAGGAGATATGGGTTGGGCCCCCAGTCGGGAAGAGCCCCTGGAAAAGGAAATGGCAGCCCTCTCCAGTATTCTTGCCTGGGAAATCCCATGGACAGAGGAGCCTGGACGGGCTATAGTTCATCAGGTCGCAAAAGAGTTTGACACAACCTGGTAACTAAATGACAACATCTTGCTTTTTTATTTGTTCTTATGTTTGTTTCTTTTTTAAATTTTATTGAAGTATAGTTGATTTACAATGTGTTAATTTCTCCCCTCCACACCCTCCCCCTGATAACCACAAGTCTGTTCTCTGTATCTGGAAATCTGTTTCTGTTTCATACATACATTCATTTGTATTGTAGTTTAGATTCTACATATAAATGATATCATATGGTATTTGTCTTTCTCTTTCTGACTTACTTTGCCTAGTATGATCTCTGATTCTATCCTTGTTGCTGCAAATGGCATTATTTCATTCTTTTTTATGATTGAGGAATAATTCCATTATGTGCATACACACACACACTTCATTTTCTTTATCCATGCATCTGTTGATGGACATTAAGGTTGTTTTCATGTCTTGACTGTTGTAAATAGTGCCGCTATAAACATAGAGGTGCATATATATTTTCAAATTGTAGTTTTGTCCAGATATATGCCCCAGAGAAGGATTACTGGATCATATGATAGTTCTATTTTTTATATTTTGTGGAACCTCTATACTGTTTTCTATATTTACATTTCCAACAATAGTGTTAAAGGGTTCTCTTTTCTCCATGCCCTCTCTAACATTTATTATTTGTAAAGTTTTTAGTGATGGTCTTTCTGACCACTGTGACCAGGTCCTGCCCTTTTAAATCACAAGGCTTTTGTACCATGAAGAGTAGTTGAGAATACTTTTCCTTTTTCTCAGTGTTTGCCAATCCATCCATGTACGCTCACACTATTACAAACTGTTCTTTTCAGTGTAGCATAGAGTGAAAAGTGCCGTCTTGTACATTAGGTAGATCTGAGTTTAATATGATTTTACTTAAAACTTTGAACCATGATCCTCAGTTTTTCTGATTTGTAGAATAGAGATAAAAGTTGATTCAAGCTTGTTTCAAAGATTTTGTTGAGATAATACCTAGAAAACATTTAGCACTGCTGCCGTTGCTGCTAAGTCACTTCAGTCGTGTCCGACTCTGTGCGACCTCATAGACAGGAGCCCACCAGGCTCCACTGTCCCTGGGATTCTCCAGGCAAGAACACTGGAGTGGGTTGCCATTTCCTTCTCCAATGCATGAAAGTGAAAAGTAAAAGTGAAGTCACTCAGTCGTACCCGACTCTTAGCGACCCCATGGACTGCAGCCTACCAGGCTCCTCCGTCCATGGGATTTTCCAGGCAAGAGTACTGGAGTGGGTTGCCATTGTGTGCCATGTATATAGTAACGACTCAGTAGATATTAGATACAAATATTGGCTCGTGGCTTGTTTTTCCCCAAATACACAAATTCCATGCCAGAATTTATATTATGTATTATACAAATACATATTTGTATTCTGTATTATGGTATTGATTATTTTTAACTGATTTGATTGCAAAGTAATTTGTCCTCCTAGAAGCTACTCATGCCTTAAATATAGCTCTCCTGTCTAAACCTTAGTGTAACATGTTGAAATTTTAAAAGGTTGTCCGGTTTTAGGCTTGGTCATCATTTTTTCACTTTTTTCCACAGCACTGTGCTTCCCAGTACTCAGAGCTTCTAGAGACCACTGAGACCCCAAAGTGAGTACAGAGCCAGGCATTTGAACCAAATCTCTTTAGTGGAGAATATTTACTATAGAAGTCTGCTTTTTTTTAAAGAAATTATTTATATTATGGTATGATAAAATTGTAAAAATATAGTAGTAATAATATTTGGTTAGGTGGTGGAGAAGCCTCAAAGAAAGCAAGTTGGGGTAGAAATAATGTTCTTATTCAAGTCTGTGTGTTTGTTTTTTTTAATTTTCCATAGACGGAAACGGGGTGAAAAGGGAGAAGTGGTAGAAACCGTTGAAGATGTCATTGTTCGGAAACTGACTGCTGAGCGAGTTGAGGAACTAAAGAAAGTGATAAAAGAAACCCAGGAAAAATATAGGTACTTATCAGAGAGAATGCAAAATGGTTGGGAGAGACAAATGGGGCTAACTTACTCTAGTCAGAAATTTTTGAATAGATTAAAAAACCTAGTCTACCCACCTCTCATCCTACAGACGACTGAAAAGAGATGCAGAACTAATTCAAGCTGGGCACATGGACAGCAGACTGGATGAACTTTGCAATGACATTGCGATGTGGGTTATATTATTTTTCCATCTATACTTCTCTTTTTTGCCCTCTTTACTCCTTAAGTAATCTGGCTTATTTCCTACATCTGCCACCCCTTTAGACTTGGGAGATTTTTGGAAAGGCACAGCTGCAGAGTGGCCTGGAAGCTGGGAGGGGGTGGTGAGTCTTAGAAGGTAATGTGATAGAACATTTCACTGTGAGAATATAACTTAGTTCTAACTTAAAAGTGGCTCTAGTTTGCCGGGTAAAGAACTGGTAGTTAGGTAGTATACTCAAACTTCCCTATTTTGCTGATAAAGTTTGTGGGTTTTTTTTTTTTTCCTTTAGGCTTTTCCTCTAAAAAGAGCTAGCCTGGCAAAAAAAACATTTCCTTGTGAGGGCACTATGAATTGTGGAGGAGCTAGAGTCAGCTAGGATCTAACCCTTAATTTTCTCTTTAGGAAAAAGAAACTGGAAGAAGAGGAGGCTGAAGTAAAGAGGAAGGCTACAGATGCAGCATATCAGGGTAAGGTGAACCTAATGACTAGCAGTTGACTGTACAGTACGGCATGTTGATGGCAGTCGAAAAATATTTGTTAACACGGAATCCACTGATTCCAATTTACTTGCACACTTTCCTCTGTCATCTTCTCTTTCATCAGAATAAAAGTGTCCGTTTGTGTCCAGGAAGAAGCTCTTAGAAAGTGAGCTCTATTCACAACTCACTAGACCTTTTGACTTTTAAGTACAAAAGCCTGATAATAACCTACTGAACATAAACAAGGTTTTAGAAGTCAGATTCTGTAAAAAGCTTGAGAATAGCTCAGTCACTGGATAAGGGGAGGAACTTAAGCATTTATAACTCTAGGAATGCATGCTGTGAACGAATAAGGTCTTTCCTTGTTTAAGCAGAATCTCAAGTTGTTGTAGGGGATACTGAGGGATGTTTAAACTGCTTTCCTACTCTAGGAACCTTTGGGGTATACGAATTTGCTCATAGGAAAAATTAGGCTAAAAACTTGGAAAGAAAGCTTTCTAATCTAGATTCTTAACATTGCTTTAATAATACAACATCTCTATTTGTCTTTTGTTGTATAATAGCAGAGTAGAGTCTAGTTTTATTTTTTTACTCTTGAAGACAGAAATCATTCTTTTTTATGTTCTAGCCCGTCAAGCAGTAAAAACACCCCCTCGGAGGTTACCTACTGTGATGGTCCGCTCTCCTATAGATTCTGCCTCCCCTGGAGGTGATTATCCACTTGGGGACTTGTCTGCAACCACTATGGAAGAGGCCGCCTCTGGGGTGAGTATATTACCATCCACAGGAATTGATCAGCAAGGGGCAATAAGCCAGCTGAGAGCTGAGTAATGAGGAAACCACTTTTGGCTTAGAGACAGTTTCCTCTCTTGGTCTGAATGCTGAAGACTCATCATGTTCTGTGCTTTAGGATAAGAATGGACCTAAAAACATTGAGCCTTTTGAACCATTTTTAGAAATAGGTAAAAGACTAAGTTAAGGAGTTACTTGTAAGTGTACTGGTCTTATGAAATTCTTGCTGAAATATAGGATGACTTCTCTGTAAATACAGTATTGGTAGTGGGTAAGGAGTTTATAAAAGGCAAGTTGGGTGGAAAGATTGAGTCATTTTGGGTTTGAGTGGGTGGAAGAGAAAAATTTGCGGGGGAGGAAGATGTGATTAAGAGCAAGAGGGGTTGAGGGTTTCTGGGCAGTTCCACTCAGGACTAATAAAGTAATAGTTAGATACACTAACCCATCCAGATTAGTAAGGAACCTTCCTGAGTTTGAGAAGTCAGATAAAGGTTCTCTGTTGTCTCTTAGGTAACCCCTGGGACTTTGCCGAGTACCCCAGTCACCTCGTTTCCTGGAATTCCTGACACCCTTCCTCCAGGCTCTGCACCCTTAGAAGCCCCCATGACCCCAGTAACAGATGATTCACCCCAGAAAAAGATGCTTGGACAGAAAGCAACTCCACCCCCTTCCCCTCTGCTGTCAGAGCTCTTGAAGAAGGGCAGCCTCCTGCCTACTAGCCCCAGACTGGTATGGAGACTTCTGTGGGTGTTTGAGAGCTGTGGTGATTTAGTAATTTGGAAGGGAGTGCCCGGGACCTAAAATATAACCTAAAATATACATGGAAAAAAAGTTCAAAAGAGGAAGAGATCTCCTAGTTAAATGTTAATTTAAAAACAAAACAAGTAGTTGATAGTATCCTTGGGTCCTGAGGTAACTGAAACCATAATTATTTTGGTTCTCTTCTCCAGAGAACTCTTGTTCATAAGATTTGAAAATTAGAGTTTCCCCTGGGTCTGCAATTATTTTCTTTGGATATTAACTTTTAGTTTCATGAAGTTTGGCCAACTGCTGGAGCTTTTTTTGGGAAGTGGTAATAAAGGAAAGCTTGAGTGTAGCCTTCGCCTCTGTTCTTCCCTGGTAGGTCAATGAGAGTGAAATGGCTGTGGCTTCTGGCCACCTGAACAGTACAGGTGTCCTCTTGGAGGTAGGCGGGGTCCTTCCCATGATACATGGTGGGGAGATGCAGCAAACACCCAGCACTGTTGCAGCCTCCCCTGCTGCCTCAGGTAAGTCACTACTTTTCCGTTATCTACTTTGTATTAGAAATGTTGAACATGGCATTGATTGCCCTTGGTTTCTAGCCTTTGTTATTAAGCAACTGTGAATCCTAGATTTAAAGCCCAGCCTTGGAGCTGCATTACCTCTTAAGCCACATGGAGCTCAAAATTATAAATCCATTTCATCTTCAAAATACTGAATATCTTAGATGAACATGGTATAGATTGTATTAAGAATAGTGAAGTTAATGGTCAAGGTGCAAAATCACAGAAGGGTGCTAGGGATACCTGAGACTATAGTATAGGGAGACAAGATTTGGAACTAAAACGCTAGACTTAACAAGTTTCAGGCCTGCCATGCCCTGGGTTTGTGACTTTGGATAGATAACTTTAACTCTTGAATCTCAATTTTCTATTAGTTACAATATACATAGTTTTCAAGGATGTAGTAAGAATTAAATGAGGTAGAAAATGTAAAGCAAAAAATAGTTTTATAAAATGCCAAATGTTAGATTTTGGTGTTTGAGTGATGTTACATTTGAGTGGTTTATAGCATGCTTAACTTCAGTAGAAGTGACAGATTTATTCATACCATTTTTGTTTGTTTGTTTGTTTTTAAATTGCCCCTCATCTTTCATATGAGTTGTGTATTCTAGTGCTTTGAGTCATTCCTAACTTGGCAGAAGATCTTAAGTAAGATTTGGAAAAGTAAGGATATAGATAATGAGCTCATTTAACAGAGGAGTTGCTTTCATCCTTTGAGACTAAAAATTTCCTTGGTTGAGTCTTAAAGTGGCTATTATTTGCTTCTTGTTCATGTGCTTTCTTCTTACCTCGTTTGTGTGCCTCTTTGTCTGTTAGGTACTCCCACTCTTTCCCGGCTTTTAGAAGCTGGTCCTACACAGTTCACCACACCTCTTGCTTCCTTCACTACTGTTGCCAGTGAACCTCCAGTTAAACTTGTGGCACCCCCTGTAGAATCTGTATCCCAGGCTACCATTGTCATGATGCCTGCGCTGCCAGCACCATCCTCTGCTCCGGCTGTCTCCACTCCTGAGAGTGTAGCTCCAGGTGCGTCCTTGACCCACGCCCTGAGCAGCAACTAGATCCAGAATTTCATTTTGAGCTTCATTTAGAGAAAGGTGACCAAGAGCATTAGCTTCTGTTCTCTGTAGACATGTACTATCTTTATCCTTAGAAAAACAAGGATATGAGAAGAAGTGGGTGGGCATTTATTCATTGGTGAAAAAGACTAAGTGTACACATGTAAGTGGGCTTGAGAATGTGTTCTCACCTTTCTAGATAAAACTGAGGAGAAGAAAACATAGGCAGATGTAAGATAACTTCTACTGAGCTTAAGTGTATGGGTACTTGACATCTGTCTAAGCTTTGCCGTGATCTCCAGTTGGGCAGTTGATAACAAGCTTCTGAGATGGTTTTCTTTTCCTGTTATTCAGTGAGTCAGCCTGACACCTGTGTTCCCATGGAGGCTGTGGGGGATCCACATACTGTGACTGTTTCCATGGATAGCAATGAAATCTCCATGATCATCAATTCTATCAAAGAAGAGTGTTTCCGATCAGGGGTAGCAGAGGCCCCTGGAGGATCAAAGGCCCCCAGCATTGATGGGAAGGAAGATTTAGATCTGGCTGAGAAGATGGATATTGCAGTGTCTTACACAGGTGAAGAGCTGGATTTTGAAACTGTTGGGGACATCATTGCCATCATCGAGGACAAGGTAACTATTCAGCAAAGCCCCAAGGAATGTTTCATGGGTCCTACATAGACTTCTCTCCTCAGCTTCTCCTTGCAGTAAGAATTTCATAAACAGCTCTCCTGCTTCCTCCCATCTCCGTCTCTAGTCCCAAAGCCCTTTGTTGCTGACATACTAGTCATCTGCCTAACCTACTGGTTTGCACCAGACATGTTCCTGTACATTGGTTGCTTCTTCTACCTGGAGGAGATGGAGAGAGAAGCTCAGATTCAGGCCATCTCATTGGGTGCTAATGAATTGAGGGACTTGGGCTTCTTTTTGTGACTTCAACAATGTATGTATTATGGGACAGGTAGATGATCATCCCGAAGTGCTGGATGTGGCCGCAGTGGAAGCAGCACTGTCATTCTGTGAAGAGAATGATGATCCCCAGTCACTCCCTGGCCCCTGGGAGCACTCTATCCAGCAGGAACGGGATAAGCCAGTACCTCTCCCTGCACCAGAGATGACAGTCAAGCAAGAGAGGCTGGACTTTGAAGACACAGAAAGCAAAGGAATCCACGAACTGGTGGACATCAGGGAGCCTGGTGTTGAGATCAAAATGGAACCTGCAGAACCAGAGCAAGGCATTTCAGGGGCTGAAATGGTATCTGGAGTTGTTCCAGCCACAAATATGGAGCCACCAGAACTCAGGAGTCAGGACTTAGACGAGGAACCCAGAAGTATAGCAACTGGAGAAATTACTGAAGCAGATGTTTCCAGTAGGAAAGGTGATGAGACTCCGCTTACAGCAGTGAAGACAGAGGTATTTAAGATCAGGGGTTTGGCAGTGGGTTGGGAGAGGGTAGAGTTACACCTTATGTAAGAAGTGACAGTTTGGGCCTTTGGTTTTCCTATTGTATTCCTGCGTTCTTACATGTTGGTGTCCAAAGCCCATAGGTATGATCAGTGCTATATATATTTACTTAACCCTGTTCGTATTAAGGTGACCATTAGAATCATATTTCATAGGTAAGACTTAGAATTTCTTGTATAGTTTCATTATCATTGAAGAATAAAGTAGAAGCTATAGTGATTTACCAGGACTTAAGGTACTTATTCTTTTTTGGTCTTCAGGCATCCCCTGAAAGCATGTTGTCTCCATCACATGTTGTCTCAAATCCCATTGAAGATCCTTTAGAGGCAGAGACTCAGCACAAGTTTGAAATGTCAGGTAAATAAATAATAAAGCCAGGAAATATGTACTCTGTAACTAACTTTAAATCATTTGCTTTGGCTTCTGAGGGATTGTGGGTTGTGGGCAAGTAGAGGAGATAGAGTAGGTCAGCGTGGAAAGGAGAGCTGCAGGGGATTATTGTCCATAGGAAGGGGAGGGCTAAGGTGGAAAAATCTTCAGGTAGTCTTTCTCTCCTCTGCAGACTCATTGAAAGAAGAATCAGGGACTATTTTTGGAAGCCAGATAAAGGTATTTCAGACTTTTCTTTATTCCTCTTGCTGTGTGACTAGATTTCCCTATAGCACTACCTTTTTAATGAATTTCAGTAAACTCACATCTTTATTCTCTGAGATGAGACTGGTTAAGGAGTTGCATGGGAAAAAGCTGCAGTGGACAGTTAGGCATAGTGGGAATACTGTGGCAACATGTGCTTCCTATCTGAAAGAGTTTATGACTATCACACAGACCCTTCTTTGCATATAATGCACAGAGAAGCTTTGATACATTCAGAAGATTTGGAGTGAGTAGGGATACCAGAGCCAGGGAGAGCATGTAGGAAATCAGATTATTAATTATACTATACAGAGAAAGTCATCCAAAGTTTTCTTTTTAGAATTACTAAAGCAGTAGTAACAAACAGACTTAAAGTAATGTGATGTGAGCTTGCTCCATCAGATGAGACACAAAATAAAAACTATTTTTGATAATTTGTACCCAGGGTCAGAGTTCCTCTCAAGAGCAAGGGGAAAGAAGGAACGCCTCTTAGCTTAGTCTTAAGTAAGTAGCTTTTTTTTTTCTTCCTTTTAAAAAGATCCTGGGTCTTATTCTTTGTCCAGGTTCTAAGTTACTTGATCAATCAGTATCTGTAAGTAGATGCTAGTATAAGTGATAGAGGGCTCAGTCAGGAAATAGTGTGAGGCCATTTCCTAGAACTGATCTAACCCAAAAGACAGATCATGTTTAATGATGCTTTGCTAGATAGTTTTGCTCTCCTTTCAATTTGTTTACTGGAACACACTATGTCTAAGGATGCCCCAGGTGAGGATGAGGAGGAAGATGGAGTCAGTGAAGCGGCAAGCCTAGAGGAGCCTAAGGAAGAAGATCAAGGAGAAGGCTATTTGTCAGAAATGGATAACGAACCCCCTGTGAGTGAGAGTGACGATGGCTTTAGCATTCACAATGCTACGCTACAGTCCCACACACTGGCAGACTCCATCCCCAGCAGCCCTGCTTCTTCACAGTTGTGAGTATTAGCAATTCTTTCTTTGGGGTCAAGGCAGTGAAGGTGAGAAGTAGGAGAGGATCTTTTCTTTAGTCTTACTTTTTCATCTTCACTTTCTTGGCCTGAACAAACATTTGATAAATAGTTAGAACTTTTTTTTTGACTTATACCAAGTGGGACTCTCCTATTTTATTTCAGCTCTGTCTGTAGTGAGGATCAGGAAGCTATTCAGGCACAGAAAATCTGGAAGAAAGCCATCATGCTTGTATGGAGAGCTGCAGCTAATCATAGGTGAGTGGGCTTTACCAGTTAATAGGAATGTTTCCTCCTGCTCTTTTGGTAACTAGAAAAGTCTAAATAGGCTTATATATGACTGATAGCATTGGCTCTTAAAACCTTTAGTCCTTTAGATCAAGTTCCATTACTTGAGCTTCTTGGAGGAAAAGTCAATAATTGGCACCAAATTCTTTTTGGACAGGTATGCCAATGTCTTCCTCCAGCCTGTTACAGATGACATAGCACCTGGCTACCACAGCATTGTACAGAGGTAAGCCATGACCCATTCAGCCTGCTGACTTGGCCTGAATTGTAAGCTTTCCAGTCTTAGTGGACTTTCCTATAGACAGAAAGTGTAAAGCAAATTTTATTTGATGTAAGGATGACAGAATACTAATTATTTTATTGACTATATCATTGAGTCTAAAAAGAATTAACCCCCTTTATTACCTTTCTCAATACTTATTTGACTGACTTTTTGTTTTTATGTTAAGTACTTGTTTGGGGGTTAAGTACTTGTTTTAGGGCTTTATATTTGAGTCCTGGCAGCTGGAACTGAAAGTATATATTAGGAAGTGTACGTGGTAATAATATATTCAAAGATCCTGTTGAGTCCTCTTTCCCTCTCTGCTCCTATTTCCCCCTGCTCTGTTTTTTAGGCCCATGGATTTGTCAACTATTAAGAAAAACATTGAAAATGGACTGATCCGCAGCACAGCTGAATTTCAGCGTGACATTATGCTGATGTTCCAGAATGCTGTGATGTATAATAGCTCAGACCACGATGTCTACCATATGGCAGTAGAAATGCAGCGAGATGTTTTGGAGCAGATCCAGGTACTTTGAGTATCCTGAGTGTTTTAAATTATTCAGGAGAAGGATTTGTTGATATTAGGAAGGGGTGCTGGGATTTTTACTTGGAATAGCCATCAGGAACACAGTACAATTTTCTTCTTGCTGCATTTATGTTGGTTTTCTCATGTTGGTTTGCTAAACGAGTTGTGAGGAAATATTCTACTTTTCTTGGGCATATATCAATAAAATTTTTATGAAATGGTGAATGTATATTTTTAAGTGACATAAAGTATGTATATGGTAGACAGCCCTTTTCATTGCAGGGAACCTACTTCTATCCTGTAGTTGCATTACCAGGCACCCTTTGGGTATTGAACTTAAAGGGATGTTGTCTGTCTCTACAGAGAGATAGTGATTAGTGCCTAGTGATTACTTAAGTTGCTTCAGTTCATCTAGTTTTATTCTCTCATTTTCTTTCTTAGAGCATATAGATTTGTTTTTAAGGAACTTTTTTTTTTTAATTGAAGTATAGTTAGTTTACAGTGTTGTGTTAGTCTCAAGTGGACAGCAGATTGATTCAGTTACATATATATTAGTTTGGTGCAAAAGTAATTGCAGTTTTGCATTATTGAACTTTGCCATTTGATATTGGAATACATTCTTAATTTTGTTAAATAAATGTGGTTATGTTATACATCATTTTAATGCGCATTTCTTGCTTTTTGTTTTTTGCTAATGACATTACTTGCCATGTGTTTTATATTTATTTTAGACTATGGAAATGATGTTAGACAAAAAGCAAATTCAAGCGATTTTCTTATTTGAGTTCAAAATAGGTCGTAAGGCAGCAGAGACAATTTACAACCTCAACAACGCATTTGCCCCAAGAATTGCTAACAAACATACAGTGCAGTGGTGGTTCAAGAAGTTTTGTAAAGGAGATGAGAGCCTTGAAGATGAGGAGCTTAGTGGCTGGCCAATGAAAGTTGACAATGACCAATTGAGAGCCATCATGGAAGCTGATTCTCTTACAACTATGCGAGAAGTTGCCAAAGAACTCAACGTCGACCATTCTATGGTCGTTCAGAATTTGAAGCAAATTGGAAAGGTGAAAAAGCTTGATAAGTGGGTGCCTCCTGAGCTGACTGCAAATCAAAAAAATCGTTTTGAAGTGTTGTCTTCTCTTATTCCACGCAACAACAACAGACCATTTCTTGATTGGATTGTGGCATGTGACAAAAAGTGGATTTTATACAATAGCAGGCGACAACCAGCTCAGTGACTAGACTAAGAAGAAGCTCCAAAGCACCTCTCAAAGCTGAACTTGCACCAGAAATTGGTCATGGTCACTGTTTGGTGGTCTGCTACCACTCTGATCCTCTACAGCTTTCTGAATCCCTGTGAAACCATTACATCTGAGGAGTATGCTCAGCAGATCGATGAGATGCACCAAAAATTGTAACTCCTGCAACCGGCATTGGTCAATAGAAAGGGCCCAGTTCTTATCCATGACAACACCCAACCGCAGATCACACAACCCCCACTTCAAAAGTTGAACAAATTGGGCTATGAAGTTTTGCCTCATCTGCCATATTCTCCTGACCTCTCACCAACTGACTACCACTTCTTCAAGCATTTCAACAACTTTTTGTAGGGAAAATGCTTCCACAACCAGTAGGAGGCAGAAAATGCTCTCCAAGAGTTTGTTGAATTCCAAAGCACAAGTTTTTATGCTACAGAAATAAACTTTATTTCTCATTGGCAAAAATGTGTTGATTGTTGTAATGGTTCCTATTTTGATCAATAAAGATGTGTTTGATCCTGGTAATAATGATTAAAAATTCATGGCCTGAAACCACAATTACGTTTGCACCAACCTAATATATATGTTCTTTTTCAAATTCTTTTCCATTATAGGTTATTGTAAGGTAACTGAGTATGGTTCTGTGTTTTACATAGAGCATAGAGATTTTGATGCTGTATTGTAGCAACAACAAAACTTAGAGCCATTTGGCATTTTCTGATTGTTTATCATACCCAAGAAGAATTAAAACCTAATGTGCTAAACTTCTAATTAGTGGATGTATTTGAATGGTGTTTGCAGAAGGATACCATAGTCCTATTTACAAAGCCTAAAGTGTCTTCGTTCTTCCTTGATGGATCAGGTCTCTAGGGCCAACTCTGTTTCTTCTCCCTACAGCAATTCCTGGCCACACAGTTGATTATGCAAACCTCTGAGTCTGGGATCAGTGCTAAAAGTCTTCGAGGCAGAGATTCTACCCGCAAACAGGATGCTTCAGAGAAGGTGAGGAGACCAAGGAAGAGCATGTGTGCCAGTGTTCCAGTGATAGAAGTCTGAAGCATCCAAGGAACCTTATGTTACTACTTGGTACTGCCAGGCTTCTACATTCCAGTGGTATACAGACTCAAGATCTTAAAATGGTAGTTGTTTGCTCCCATCAGACATTGAAGAAACCTGCTGTGACTGAAAGACTCAGTCACATGGGAGAAATTGTGAGCTGAGTGAATGAATTATTACTTCCTCTGGAAGAGTGCTCACAAGTTGGGAGAAATGACTTAGCTTGTAGCATTTGGGGACCATCAGTTCCTATTCCAGAGATATAATGGCCAGATTGCTTTTGGATCTCTTTCCTCTTATTCTTGAGTTTTAAAATTTTGTCTTTGTGTGCGTGGTGCTTGTGTCTCTGTCCTGAGGTTTGGGGTGCTTGCAGCTGAGAGTTTCTGTGGAACCTGATCAGTGTTTGTTTGTCCTCTAACAGGACAGTGTCCCCATGGGCTCTCCTGCCTTCCTTCTCTCTCTCTTTGTAAGTATTGAATGCTGCAAGGGGTGGTGTTGCCACAAAGATTCTCAGCTCTTGCTGGGGGTGGGTGGCAGAGGGAAATCCAATGTGCAGACTGTGGCAATGTCTCAAACGTCTGTTTATTCAAGTCATCAAATAAGAAACTGCCTCTCCTGCATTCCTGTCTTTCTGCATGTGTGTGTGTGTGGGCTGGGTAGGGACTGTTTCAAGACTTCACTAAGCTGAAATGAGGTATTCTTGGTAAGGATCTAGGATGCACTTGCTCCTCATTTCTTGACTTCACCTTTTGGCAGTTCTTTTTTTATAAATAGAAGATTGCTCAGAGCAGCAGCTGCTAACTGGCATTTAAAAAGATACTCCGTGCATGGGATTTTTGGGGTTTTTTTTCCTTTTCCTCTAATAATAAGTTGCAAGAGTGATGCCTGATGCATAAACATCCAGTAAAATTTAAGATAAAGATCTCAGTAACAGTAACCTCTACCTTTAGTAGTGGCTGGTGGAATTAGAGATAAGCTTAATAAAGCTAACCTATAGACTTCTTTCTTTTCCTCTCTGATTTGAACAAACCGTTGACTGTGTTCATTACGAGGCACTAATTCATGATATAATGAAAGGATACCAGCCTAGAAAACCATATAATTTTAAAACTCACTGGATTTTCTCTTGGAGCCTTGTTTTCCTCATCTGTGTGATGGAGATAATATAATGAGGTACCTGTCCAGCCTACCTCACAGGGATGTTGTGAGGATAAAATGAAATAATAGGTGTGAAACTGGCTTGAAAAAAAAAATTAAAGTGTTCTACAAATGCAAGGGTGTTATTTTTATACTTAATGTTGTCTCAGAGGCAGCTTGTGTTCATGAGCTCTAAGTAGTCCTTGCATATTAGAAATGTAAAAATGGCCTGGCCCAGCTGAAGTGTTCACTAGCTCATCTTACCTGCAGGCCTCAGCCTGTACAACAGACAGAACACTGTAGTCTGCATTCTTTCTTACTGGCCTGCAACAGTGACTCTGTATCCCGAACCAATTGACTTGTTGTTGCAAGGCTGGTTAATAGAATCTTTTATCTATTGAAGACAGCAAAGTATTGCACAAGAGGAAGGAGCTGGGCTGCAGGGAGAGAGCAGCAGATGGAAAGAAGCTTTCTGATTGTCCTGATCTCATGGAAAACAACTCAGGAGGTGCTAGGGAACTAGTGCCAGGGTCAGTCTGCAGGAAAGGCCTTTCTTATAGGGATCAACAGCTGGACAGGTATGTTAGCCAAGAATCTCACTATCCACTGCCCTTTCTGGCTCTCACACCCATCTTTTACTCTTCTTGTTCCTTTGCACATCATTTGGGGCCTGGGTGGGATGACTCAGTCATTCTGTGGGACCCCAGGGCAGGAGCAAGGTACTCTGTCCTTTATTTCTTCTCACACACTACTCGAAGGTGCTTTTTAGCCCACTCTGTGGAAGGACAGATAAATGCCCCTCATTCCCTGGATTTTTCTGTTGATTCTCCCCACTCTTTCCCCCTAAAACCAAATACCCAGCATTCTTGTTGCACCTTCTCTCTTACATCATAGGTAACTCATTCACACTTCCTTTCTTTATCTGCCTGTCATCTAGGATGGGGGAACCAGGGGGCGCCGCTGTGCCATTGAAGCCGATATGAAGATGAAAAAGTGAAGCCTCAGAGTATCTGCATTGAACTGAACCTGAAACAGAAGTAAAGATAACGCTTGGGCTGGTGGCCCAGTTTCAGAAGTTGAAGTTACAGAAGAGGAGGTGCCTGGGCCACATGACATACTGGGAAAATCTCTCTCAGAGAGTTGAAGTAGCACAATTGCCTGTTTTAGGGCAAAAATCATGGTCTGTGTTAATGTCCTGATGTGTTGCTAGAAGATTGTAGCTAGTTTGTACTGTCATGTGAAGTGTACAGACTTTAAAAACAAAAACCTGTGAAATGTGTATGTACACAATAAACTCTGAAAGATAAGAAAACTAGCCTTTGGTGTGTTCTTAGAGTATGTGAGTGGGTGTGTGAAACTTCTGGTTTGTTCTGCATGTTCTGCATCTCATTTATAGAATGAGATTGTTAGAGGGGGAAAGTAGTCTTATATGAACTGTTTTACTACAGGTCAGAGTTTATAATATTTAAAAGTATTGCATTATGCAGTCAGGACTGTCTTACTCAGCTTTTCTTGAATGGGAAAACTTAAGGTTTTCAGTATTCTGTTCATGGCATTGTTTAAAGAAGATTAAAGCATGAATACAGATATCATTTTTATCCTCAGCATTTATTCTATTTATTACTGTCTTTGCAGGTGGTATTTCTTTTATTTAGTTTCAGCTGCACTGGGTCATTGTTGCTTTGTGTGGGTTTTCTCTAGTTGCAGAGAGTGGGGGCTTCTCATTTTGGTGGCTTCACCTTGTTCTAGGTGTGTGGGCTTCAGTAGTTGTGGCTTGAGGGTTCCAGAGCACAGGTTCAGTAGTTGTGGCGCACAAGCTCAATTGCTTCTTGGCATGTGGGATCTTCCTGGACCAGGGGTCAAATCTGTGTCCCCTGCACTGGCAGGTGGATTTTTATCCACTGTGCCTCCAGGGAAGTCCTGTAGGTGGTATTTCTTGAATAGTATATTGTTATTTCCTTTCTATATATTTCTATGTGTAGGGTTCTTGTATAGAATTCATAACACTATTTGAAGATTTAACTCAGTAATCAAATTTATCACCTGAGTTTATTCCAACTTTTGTTGCTAAATAAAAATTAGATCAGTGAAATGAAATATTTGTGAGCTTTTTATTAAAAACAGTTGGAGATTCATAGGGTATATCTAGTATTTTGAGCATTATTGAGAAAGATACGGAACTTTATGATTGGAAATCAGATCTTTTTTTGGCTTAAATAAAAATATAAAGCTGGTTAGAATGCTAAGGACATAGAAGATATACATCTTTGTGAGTGATAGAAAGTTCAGTTAATCCAGGAGTTAGGAAACTTTAATTACAGTATATTCCCAAAGCGATATACAAACGTGTATGTGATCTAAGCAATGGAGTCCTAAAAGTTGGAGAAGTTTGTGGAGGAGGGGGTCCATTAAAGGACACAGATTTTGGGTTGGTAGAGAATGTGATTCATAAGCTTAAGCAAGCTAAGGTAGAGGCATCTGCGGTGGGAACAATAAGACTAATTAAGGATTGTATTAAGGAATAGTGAATTACAGGAACTAGGATAAAGGGACAAAATTGGGCTTTATTTATAGAGGACTTTGACAGACTGAGAAATTTATATTTGAGGTATCTATTGTAAAGCATTAATAGGGAGACTGTATTTGTCCAGAGCAGGTTGGATTAAAAATAGAGAAACTGACCAGGAGGCTATTACATTTATTCAGGAATAAAGGATGGGCAGTGAGAAAAATTACTGTGGAAGAAAATTGGGAAGTGGACTTGTTTAATGAATGTGAGAGAAGAAAGACTCAAAACAGGACTAAGAAAATAGTGATAGTAGGCATAAGGAATTTAGGGACAGCAAATGGTTTGGGCGGGGGGGGCTTCCTTGATAGCTCAGTTGGTAGAGAATCTGCCTGCAATATAGGAGACCCCGGTTCGATTCCTGGGTCTGGAAGATCCCCTGGAGAAAGAGATAGGCTACCCACTCCAGTATACTGGCCCAGAGAATTCATGGACTGTATAGTCCATGGGCTCACAAAGAGTCAGACACGATTGAATGACTCACTTTCAAATGGTTTGTGAGATGTTCATAAAAGTGATTTTAGTGTTTTAGAAGAGTTGAAGGAGATGGTAGGGCACCTGAAGGGAATCGGCCTTTGGGTACATGGAGAAATGAGGCAAGAATGCATATAAAAAGTAAAAGTGGAGAGATTTGGAAGCCATCTTAATAAAGATGAAAGTTGAAACCTCAAAATAGCTACATTTTTTCTTTTTTTTTTTAAAGACACAGTAAGGAAGCAGAGGCCCAAACAAGAACATAGAAAGTTGTAAAGTGAGAGGACAAAGTGGTAAGAAAACCAGGAGTGCAGTGTAATGAAAGCAAGGAAAGATATTTTAAAAACTTGATGTTGCAGTTCTCTTTCTGAGAAGTGAAAGCTGACTATCACTAGAAGGATGCTGCAGGTAATTGTAAAACATGCTTTGAGGATTTAATGTTTGATAGGTTAAAAATGTCTGTATGCTGGGGAAAATAATCCATGTGCATCTAATTTGTTCCCTTGCAATTGAGTTTAAGGGTGATTTGGGATAGAGGAGTTCAGCTAGCTATGCTCCAGTTTTTTCTCTTCTTTCAGAGTATGAGGAAGTCTTAAGAACAAATACTTATTGGGTAATATTTCTATTGTACTGTTTGACATAGGGCTTTTTCTTTATTCCCAATAACAGATCACTTTTTCTCCTGATGTCTCCCTTCAGTTAGATATTACTCTTCCTAATGATGAGTAGAAAAAAATTTCTGACCCATTACCTTTCTACCAAAGTTGGGAGATGGAAATGCCATAGAAGTATTGATTTGAGTGTATGTAATGCATTTTTTTTTCTGTGTATTTATTTACAGATGGGGCATGACTGGGGTTGGTTGGATTCTGAACAAGACTATCCCAATGACTCTGAGTTGAGCAATGACTGCAGGTCCCTCTTCAGCTCATGGGACTCCAGTTTTGATCTTGATGTGGGCAGCTGGAGGGAAACTGAGGAGCCAGGGGCTGAGGAACTAGAGGAAAGCAGCCCAGGGAGAGAAGCTAGTGAGCTGCTTGTGAGGGACGGAGGCAGTGAGGAATCTCAGGAAGAGGCAGAGCAAGTCAGCCGCCAGAACCTCCTCTTTCTCTCTGAGGTAATGGGGAGCTCATTACCATTAGGAAGCTCAACTTCCTAAGAGAATGCTTACCTATACATATTTCTACCACTCTGTATATTGTTTACTAAAATATAAGGTCTACGTTGGCAGGAATTGAGTTGATTGCTGTGTCTCCTGCACTTGGTGCTGATACAAAACATGTCCCAGATACGTACTTTTTGACTGAATGTTTTAAGAGCCCATTCATTACGAGTGAATCATAGGAATTTCTGTATGTAGGACTGTCTTAGGAGGATCCTTGCAATTCATTCTTTCATACTTATGTGAGGTGACACTTGCCCAGACTGCCCTGTAAGTTTATAATGTTAAGACTTCTGGGCAGTATTTTGCAGTGTTTTTATTTCTCTGGTTAAGGGCTGAGGACCAGAAATAAACAGAACTGGACAGAGAGTTTATGTGGCAACTATACACATTCAGGAGAACCTAGGTCAAAATCAGTAAAAATCCAGTTTGTGGCAGAGTTTTCAGCAGTTTTTTAGATAGTCATTACCAGTTGATTAGAGTTGACACTTGAGATGGAAAATTAGAACTTAAGCTTCTTGAGGCAAGAATCATGTCTATCTTGTTTACTGTTAAGTCCCTACCAACTAGCCCAGTGCCTATGTATATAAGATATTTGATAAATTTAAAAAGACTGAATGAATCAATTAACCCTACCATTTCAGACTTAGTCACAGTGGCAGTGTAATGATGTGGCATTATTAATATGTAGATGAGCATTTCCACTGATGTTCTTATACATCTAACAGTAAACTATGGTTGCAGGTAGCTTATTTAATGGAGCCATTGTGCATTAGCAGCAAAGAATCAAGTGAAGGCTGCTGCCCTTCATCTGGTACCAAACAAGAGGCAAGGGAAATTGAAGCTACTGAAGGAGAGGGGGAGCCCTACAGAGAACCTGAAGAACTATCAGCCAAGGAAGACCCCTCAGTCACTGAGAAGTCATCACTGGGAGAAAATGGAAGGCCAGAGGTGACTCCACCTCCCTCAGATATTTTGGCACTTCAGGAACAATCCATAGAGAGCAAAGAGGTATAAGTGAATAGCTTAAACCAGCTGTCTGATGGGTCCTGTGCACAGACAGGCAGAGCAGAATGGTTAGAGCACATAGGCTGACTCCAGAGTTCAATTACTTGAGAATTAAATCGTGGTTTTAGCATCAGCTGTGTAGGCTTAGGCATGTTAGTGAATATTTTAGAACCTCAGTTTTCTCTGCTGAAATGAAGTAATAGTGTTCTGTCTCAGGTGTGCTGTGAGAATTCGATGAATAATTCATGTGCAGTACTTAGCACAGTACCTGGCTCGTAGTAAGCTGTCAGTAAAATTTAGAATGCCATTATCATTAATATAATCTGACCAGCTAGAGTGGTTAGCTCCAGGGCAACAAGTAATGATGGTTTTAAAAGAAAACAGCATCTATCTAGATGAGTATATTGCCTTTTCATTTCTTGGGGGGCTATAGAGTCAGAGTTCTCCAAGAGTTCTCCATTGCATTAGGTCTAGCTAAACCACCTTTTTCTAACTGATTCTATAACTTTATTTAACTGACCTCTTCTTACCTTAAGATGAGCCTTCTTTTACCCCATGTAAGAAAAATTACCTAGAAGATAGTAAACACCTTTCTAAACTTTGCTTTATTTCTTGGCATTCCCAGGGGGGAGTTCAGCAAGAATCCAAAGAGGAGGACCAGGGTGAAGGGTATGTGTCAGAAATGGAGGACCAGCGTTCTTCAGGCGACTGTGATAATGGCTGCAGCACCCAGGAGACTCCTCTGGTGGATATCCTTGTCAGTCGTGCTACCTCCTCAAAGCTGTAAGTATAGATTTTTATCCAAGATTGTTAGGATTCATACTTTTACTTGTGTTTATGCCTATTTGAATTTGTTGCCATGAGCTTGATTACTTTTGTAATTTGAAAAATAGAGTTGGAAAACACTAGAAATAGAATTAGATACAATTCTACTATATAAGTAGTAGCCTCTATGCTTTAACCTTATAAAACAGGACTTTTTCATCAACATTAAGGATCTCTTTCATAAGTAACGCTTGTCTCCGTTTATTCAGGAAATATTGATGAGTCAGTTTGTCACTCAAGTCTAATATATAAACTGTACTTTTAAAAATACTAAAACATCTCCTATTAACTTGAAGTTAAAAATTATTTCTAAGATATTATGTCCCTTGTTACTTTTTTCACAGGTCTTGGGAAATTGTTTATAATTTTTTTTAGCATAAATAACTCTAAGGCCACAGAGCACGTTTTAGAATGTTAATTTTTTTTCAGTAAAGTGAATTTCTTTTTAAATCAGAAAAACAAGGTATTTCTAGTTTTGATAACAAATAGTTCCTCTTCTGGGCCTAGTCTGGTGTCTATGTATTGAGAGAAGACAGCACGAACTGTTTTTTTTTCTTCACTACATCCTAGATCCATCCACATTATCTGTGGTAAGGCAAACCAATAATTATTTTAGCCTAAGGTCTACCACTGAACCATGCATATATATTTTTGTAAATAGTAGATTTCAAATTTATTGCCTTCTCCGTGTTACACAAATAGAATACAGCTAAAAACCTAGCTTGTTGAAGAATTACTTCCTTTGCTTTTCTATAATTGCCTTTTTAAGTATGACCAGATGGCATATGATGACTATCCCCCAAATAGGAAATGGCTTAATCTGGGACATTTTTTCTCATGACATGTCAGCCTCTTGAAATGCAGACTCCACACTCATATCTTAGAATTTAGGTTAAACATGAAATCTTTATTGGAAAGCAGTAGATATTAGTAATTGAGTCTGCTTGACCAGATAGCTTAAGGGAAAACAGGTATTTGAGTTCGGTGTTATCATTATGGAAGCTTAAAACTACTTTGGAAGATAGACATTCCCTTGGTCCCTCTCTTCTGGCTTCTTCCTTAGTCTGTACTGACTCTCGGGGTAAAGTAGAACTTTTGGAGTACCGCTGTTAAGTCTGCAGGTCCTTTTTACTCCCTCAATTTTACTTGTAGTTGCTTGGCGTGCATTCCCAAATAGATGGAAATAAAGGTAAGCAAGGGGTTGTTTCTTAAAGTATTGCAAAGGTGATTGATTATGAAGTTATCAAACTTATCGCAGTACATTTTACATAATGGAAACTTAATATCTCTTTTGTGGATATATGAACAAAATTGTATCAGAACTAGAGACCTATTGTTTATTCTCGCTGACTGACCAGAAACAAAGGAAGAGGTTTGCTTTGGGCTTTAAATGTCTTGTTCTTGTAGGGTTCTGGACTTAAGAATAAATTGATTTTTGTGGTATGTAATTTAGATGCAAGTGAGATATTGCATCATGAAAATGAGTTGTTATATGGAGTTGTTCAAACTGGAGAAAGATGAAATATGAGTTGTGTTCAAATGGATTCACACAATATGGTACATAAAGCAAAACGAGGGTGTAAAACCTTAGTGTGAAGAGGGTCCGTTTAGAGAGAATAAGGCAGTGTATTAAGTATGAAGTGTAACGTAATATTTAACTTTGGAGTAAATAGAAAACTTGCAAACTGGGAAAACTATAAAATGAAATAAAACGTTGAGCAGTTGTACTTCTAAAGAAAAAGTAAATAAATTAGGCAGTTTATCCCAGAGAAGGAAGGACCATGAGGAGAAATGAATTTGTCTTGGTATTTTAAAGGTTACTATACGGAAGAGAATGAAAAAGAAAAATATTTAAATTGTATAGCATTCAGGTGAAGTTTGAGAGAATTCCTTGGGATATGAAACCAAGTTTCCCCCTGCCCCCTCTGGAAACATGGGAGAAATACTTATTAATGTGGCATATTTCTGTATAAAAAGAGGACCAGATTCATTTATCAGATATTCATTTGAGCACTTAGTATGTGGCAGGAACTTGGGAGACATCAGTAAACAAAGACTACTCTAATAGACGAGTTGTTTAGAGTCATAGGTGCTGAAGTGCAAGATTGCAAAAGGCACAGGCAGTTGCTTGTAAGAATGTTACAACTTCATTTGATAATAGTGATCAGTAGAGAATACTTACAGTCTAGGGTCCTTTATGGAAGCCTTAAATATGTTTTCATTCCTGTGATGTTATTTCCTTCAGATGTTAGCTAGGGGCACTGTGTGTTGGGGAAAACTCACTGCTCATCTAGGGGAACAGAATACCATATGTGAAATTACTGTTTCTTTTCTGTCCTGTTTTATCCGGTAGGTCTGATCTATGCCATGGTGATCCTATTCAGGATCAATTGCTATTTAAGAAGACTCTCCTGCCAGTCTGGAAGATGATAGCCAGTCACAGGTAGGACTCCAAGCCCCTCTGGAAATTCACAGCTACTCTTATTTAGGGTGACTTTCTAGAGTTTCTTCATTCTCTCTGGATTTGTCCTTTATCAGGTTCAGCAGTCCGTTTCTGAAGCCTGTGTCAGAAAGGCAGGCCCCAGGATACAAGGATGTGGTGAAAAGGTCAGTGGAAAAGGGGTCAAGAAAGGTTGGTTGCTTTTATATCTGTCTTTTCATACTTTATTTTGCATCTGTTAGATTATTTCCTTATTTCATTTACATTACTTAAGCTCGAGATATATTTTATAGCTGAATAAGTTCATAAAGTTATGATAAGCTCAGTCCTTATTTGAGAATGTAAGGAACAACAGGATAAAGAGGCTTTTTTTCATTATTGACTTTTCAGTAATATGATCCATTTGTTATAATCTTACATTAGCCTTTGGTAGTTTTTGACACTTATTTTGGAGGAAAACTTTGAAAGGAAAACTGTATTCCTTCAGCAGTTATAAGTTTGCAAGGCAAAGATGGTAATCCAAATGGATTTTACAAACACTGGTTGATTCCAGTATTTTGGAGTTTTATATCATAGTTCATCTAAAGTGCTATCATAAACTGGTGTGTCAATGTATAAAAGATCATAAAAGAACCTTTGGAGACAGACTCCTTAATTCTGTAGATGGGAAAACTAAGACTCAGAGGTGATCATAACTTGTCTGTGATCAAAAGTGAATAGCAGAGCTAAAACTAAACTGGAGTCTTACCTACCTCCCAGTTCAGTCCTCTTTCTACTCTGCTGTGTCTTCTCTTATACATCCACTCTCCATTATGTCCCGTTATATAATACTTATCTTAATATTCATTTTGTCTTCATGAAAGAAGAAAAACTCTGAGATTTTGATTATATAGTAAAAACTGTTGAATAAATACCTAGTGTATGACTAAAACCGTCAGTAACTCCCATGTGACAAATTGTAGCTTTTTACAACTTTGATACCACCAACTGTAAAATATAATGGCTGGTCCTATGTGCTCTGGAGTCAGGCTACTTCTGAATTAGAATCTAAGCTGTGTGACTTTGGGCAGTACCTAACGTCTTTAGATCTCAATTTTCTCATTGCCAGTTGTGATCATGGTACTTACCATATAAAGGTTTATTGAGAGGATCAAGTGAGTTAACACAGAAAATACCTAGCATAGCACTTGACTTATTGTAAGCAGTCGTTATGTTAGCTGATATTGCTATTTTATATCTAATGGGGATTGTTATCTTTACTACTGTTTTCATTAAGAGCTGGTTAGTTTTTCAAGAAAGCATGTTAGGTCACCACATGTTCCACATGAAGGTTTGATTTCCTCTGGTTTCTCTTGGCCACCTGTAGACCCATGGACTTAACTAGCCTGAAAAGGAATCTGTCCAAGGGACGGATTCGCACCATGGCTCAGTTCCAGCGGGACCTGATGCTGATGTTCCAAAATGCTGTGATGTACAATGACTCTGATCATCATGTATACCATATGGCTGTGGAGATGCAGCGAGAAGTCTTGGAGCAGATTCAGGTACTGTAGGTAGAGAGCTGCAAGAAAAAGGAGTGTAGTTTCTAGAATCTGATTTTAGAAAGTCTTGTGAGAATAAGGGTGATGTTGAAGTGACCTTGTACTCCCAGAGTTTATGTTTAGAGGTAATTCAAGGCCCTGAAGGGTTGACATTGTAACTGCTCCT
Organism: Bos javanicus; assembly: GCF_032452875.1. Classification (NCBI taxonomy): domain Eukaryota; kingdom Metazoa; phylum Chordata; class Mammalia; order Artiodactyla; family Bovidae; genus Bos; species Bos javanicus. The sequence goes on along the minus strand of NC_083874.1, from coordinate 49,115,440 downwards.
CTGTGGAACCAGCTTTAATAGATGGTGAAGTAAAATACTCTAGGAAGGCAGGCAGCAGTAAAGAGCTCTTAGAGACTTGGGGATAGATAAGTAATGGGTGCATCAAAGGGTTGACATTGTAACTGCTCCTCTGTGGAACCAGCTTTAATAGATGGTGAAGTAAAATACTCTAGGAAGGCAGGCAGCAGTAAAGAGCTCTTAGAGACTTGGGGATAGATAAGTAATGGGTGCATCTACTTCCAGAGTCTCAAGTCAGAGGGCTAAACATGAATACCTGAGGCTGGAGTCACTGTCCATTTTTTGATGCTATATTGGTATTAATTTTATGTCCACAGTGTCCCATCTTTAGGAGATAAGATATGGTAGCCAGAAGACATTTGAGGGTTTCTTTTTTGGGCAGCATCTTATTGATACTTTGAAGAAAAAAACATGGTTGAATCTCTGCAAAGAAATAAATAAAATTGCATTCAAACCTCCATAAAGATTCATAGCTGCTATCTGCCTTGACCCTGTAGGTGCTGAGTATTTGGTTAGACAAAAGAAGAGACTTAAATAGTCTGGAATGAAAACTAACCAACCCTATGGATGATGGAAAACCTGCTTTGCTAACTTGGAGCTGCTTTCCTGAACTTTTCTGGATTTTGGACCTTTCATTGAGACTCTGACTTATTGAAGATCCCAATACTTGTTTACCATTTTTCTGTTGTCTTTTCTAATAAGAATTATACCTTAACTTACAACCAAAGAGTTAAAGGTGCTTGTGGACATGATATAAAGAAAACACAGAAAACTGAGATTTGGGGTTATGCCATAATATGTTGCCCACATCTTTGTTCCGTAAGGTTAATTTAGAGATAAATAGATTAAACCTCTTTTACTGCTCTTTAAATAAATGTTATTTCACAAGTCAAAAATTACCTTTTAATGATTATAGAAGCTGGGAGTAGAGGGGATAACATTGTCTGGTGAAATATGGAAGGTATCTGACATGGATTTTCTTACATACAATGGAAAGTTTTGGGGGTAGGATGAGGGAGAGCACCAATGATTTATCTCATCATTTGTAAAGTGGAGATTAATACAAGTGTCCTTCGAATGACTAGGAGGATGAAATAAAATAAATTATGAGGAAAATGTTAGAAAACATCTATTGGTTTTAAGATTTGCAAGGGGATAAAAATCCCTGTGGCGGGTTCCCTTTCTTGGCTAAAAGGAGCTAGCCAAAGACTGTGAAGTGCTCTACTGGAATTGGCCCTCTGCAGCCACCGTCTCTAAGCTGGGTTTCTGGTCTCCTAGCAACAGTCTGTGACACTAAAGGAGCCCAGGCTAAGGTGAGTGCCTAGATGAGGGCCGGACTCTGAAGGAATCTGGGGTGCAGCCCACAGAGATTCAGGGGACCCAGGAATTCTGCTTTCCAGCCGGGCCTTACCCTAAGCGTCCTGGTGGCAGGAGAGGGTGGAGAGAGGGTGTGTGTGTGTGCACTGTGGAGGGTGGTGCTAAGTGGTGTGGAGAGTTGCAGACCTAGTCTCCTCCTGGGCCCCTGGGGTCCTCGGCTTTGCCTTGCTCCTTGGGCTCTCCTAATTTAATGAAAGCACCTAGGAAAACCCGTGGCAGGAGACAGAGTAAAAATCTTTTTACTGAGACACTGCATGTGGAAAAAACTATTACAGTTTCCAGCTTTATAAATTAATAAAAATCAAGCACCTGGTAATGCTGTTTAGTCACAATTACATTAAGTTGGGGGTGCGGGTGCATGTCATTGCAGTTGATACGCATGAAGAATCTTAAATTGTAGCTGAAAAGCCAGAATGGAGCTATCAATGCCCCCACCTCAGATCTACGTAGAAAAGACTCTGGCTGTTATCAAACCAGATATTGTTGACAAAGAGGAGGAGATACAAGATATTATTCTCAGATCTGGATTCACCATTGTTCAGGTAACTTCCGGGCAGTATGATCATGTTTTTTTCCTGTCTACTGAATTAGACTTTTCTGCCTTAGCTTTTAGCTAAAATAGAATTAAAAATTCACTTTATCTTAAGTAAAAGATATGTTTGAAAACTCTTCTTACTCATAGAGTTATATCCCTAAACTTGTTTTAGAATACCTTTGATTTTACCTTTTAAAAATGCTTATGTATATCTGTTAGCCCAGTTCAGTCCTTAGTATTTAGCATGAAATTTAGGTTTTCTCTTCTGAATATAAAAGTTATATGTGATAATTTTCCAAAAATATATAAAATGAGAAGTAAAACAACTTTTTCCCATCTCTCCTCTCCCAACTCAAGTCTCAACCTGCAGAGACAATCACTTAACACTTTCTTTTCTTCCGGAATTTTTGTATGCATTTACAAATATGTTTCCCCCATAAAGTAGGACAGTCGCCCTCCCTGGACCCTCTTTACCCTCCCTCAGATAGCATGCCAGATCATTACATCTGAATCTAACTTCTGTGTAAATACTCCTCTGTCCTAATAAACCACAGTCTATTGATCTTCTCTTGATGAATTTTTAGACTGTTGTATTTTTTTAATTTAATGTTTTAAGCCTTTTCCTTGTTCTACAGTTAGTAGTTTGAAAATGAATATATAAAGACTATCAAATAGAATGGAATATTTAAAATTTTCCTTTTTTGTACCATTCTTATTTGAAATTTCACTTTTTATTACATTTACTCAGTGTCATATTGCTTGTTGAATCTTTTAAAAAATAAAAAAGATAACTTCAGTCTTCAGAAAGATGGGTTTTTGAATGTACTTAGAAGGATACCTGGAGGCTGAGGGTGAGATGCTACAAGAAAGTTTAAGGGAGTAGTAATGCAAGAATGTATAAAGAAATAATATAATTAAAAGATTCAGGTAAAGATGAGCTTTTAAATAAATGTTGTTAGAAAACTGGGTAGCCACTTAAAAAAAAATTTGGACTCAAATATTATACTATATATACCAGGATAAATTCCAAATGGATTTGACATTTAAATATTAAAAAATTAAACCATATAAACTCTAGAAGAAGAATGGCTAAGTTTCTTTTTATTCTTGGAAGGGGACAGCCTTTTTACTGGGTACTGTAAAATAAAAGATTGATAAAAATATAAACATAAAAAACTTGAGCATGGCCAAATAAGCATAATAAGCAAAGTCAAAACACAGGTGACAAACTTGGAAAAAATATTTGTAGCTCATAAAGACTATCTCCCAAATGTATACAAAGCTCCTCAAACAGGATAAAAATTCAGTTGAAAATGGGCAGTACATGTGGATGGTCATGGAAAAAGAAATAAAAATGCTTCTAAAACATGGTAAAAGATGCTCAATCTTTAAGCAGGAAAAAAGCAAATTAAAATGACACTGAACTACCATCTGGCAAGAATACAAAAGTAAATGACATAACCCCTATGGAAGGGAATCTGGCAATTTTCTATCAGTATTTACAGATGCATCTTCCGTTTGACCCAGCAGTACTACTTCTGGGAATCTCGCCTACAACTTGTGTATTAATATTCAGTGACATGTATCTAGGTAATTTTTTGTAGCATTGTTTATTTACAAGCAAAAAATTGAAAACAACCCCGCATTAGGAAATTGGTTAAATTCACCCTGATGAATCTGCCAAATTGAATACTATGCAACTAATTGTAAAAAGAGCAATGAAGAACCTCTCTGTGTCCTGCTAGGGAAAAAACCAAGATGCAGAACAATATGTAGCTTTTTTCTATGATAGAAAGAGAAAAAGTAATATATATTCATGTTTGCCAGTATTTACAAAATGAATTTAGAAGAATTTACAAAGTGAATTTTAAATAAACATTAAAAAATGGTTGCATATAGAAGGTAAGGAAGAACAGGCTGAATTAGGACAGGAATGGGAATCAACTTTCTCAGTATGAACCTTTTTATATTATTTTGAGTTTTTTAACCCCCAAAGTATGTTACTCATTAATTTTAGAAGAAAGACAAAACATACAAATAAAACAAAGTTTCCAATTTGATTCTTAAAAGTTTGAAAAGAATTAGTGAAAAAGTAATTAAGCAGCAAGTGATAGAAATTAAACCTTCTTATAAAAGAAAAAAACCGTGTAAATGTTAATATTTAACACTTTCTCTGCTGCTGCTGCTAAGTCACTTCAATCGTGTCTGACTCCGTGCGACCCCAGAGATGGCAGCCCACCAGGCTTCCCTGTCCCTGGGATTCTCCAGGCAAGAACACTGGAGTGGGTTGCCATTTCCTTCTCCAATGTATGAAAGTGAAAGGTGAAAGTGAAGTCGCTCAGTCGTATCTGACTCTTCGTGACCCCATGGACTGCAGCCTACCATGCAGTCCATGAAAATCCTACCACCCATGGGATTTTCCAGGCTAGAGTACTGGAGTGGGGTGCCATTGCACTTTCTCTAGTCAGCAATAAATTTTAAACCAAAGAACATCTTGGTATGTAGTATGCTTCTTTTTGGTTTAATTGTGATAAAATATATACAACATAAAATTTACTTTTTTAACTTTCAGTTCAAAGGCATTAGAGTACCTTCACATTGTTGTGCAACTGTCACCACTGACCATCTCTAGAACTTTTTCATCATCTCAAACTGACACTCTGTACCCTTTAAACACTAGCTTTGTGCTTAGCCCTCTCCCCAGTCCCTGGTAACACTATTCTACTTTCTGTCTCTATGACTTTGCTGTTCCAGGTGTCTCTTGTCAGTGGAATCATTTTTGTCCTATGTATTATACGCTTTAAAATAGGCTTTATTGTAGTTGAGAGTTCATTGAACTTGAGGCTTTCTTTTCCCGTCTAGGAAAAAACCTTCTAAAAAATGATGTGTTCATTTAGTAGGTGGCAGTCTTTCCTGTGTTACAACAAACTGTTGGTTCCTTTTTTTTTTTTTTAATATTTAATTTATTTATTTGGCTATGCTGGGTCTTAGTTGTAGCACTCAGGATCTTTAGTTGCTGCATGCAGGACCTTTTTTTTTTTTTTGGTGGGGGCCACAGCAAACTCTTGTGGCATGTGGGACCTAGTTCCTTGACCAGGGATTGAACCAAGGCCCCCTGAATTGGGAGTGCAGAGTCTTACCCACTGGACCAACCTCCTTTTCTGATATTAAGTTCACTTCTCTTTGTGAAAATGCTTTGTTTTGTTTTTTATTTACTTATCTTTTGGCCATGGCTTGCAGGATCTTAGTTCCCTGACCAGGGATTGAATTCATGTCCTCTACAGTGAAAGCACAGCATCCTAACCACTGGACTGCCAGAGAATTATCTCATGAAAATACTAACATAAATTACAAAAAAGTTTATCTGATCTAATTTGGAAGCAATTGATGGAATCATTGATTCAGTATCAACTTTATTTTTTTTCAACTTTACTTTAAAATGAGGTCTCAGTTTTTAAAATAATGCTACATTAGCTGGCATACCTGCAAAAGATAGCTTCCCTTGCTTGTTAAGGGATATGTGGCAGTTAAGTGCTTACAGTGCAACAGATTTTTAACCCAGCAACAACAAAATTACTCAAACCAATAGGCATGAGAATCACAAATACAGGCATGTCTTAATTTTAAAATAATAGAATCAACGATTATACTAAATAAGTGCTGTTATCACTTCTCAGATTTCTTCTGTTTCTTGACTATATGAATTTTAATATGAAAACAGATGTCAGCACCTTTTTTTTTTTTTTAATAGTACTAGATCTTCCCAGGTGGAGCTAGTGGTAAAGAACCTGCCTGCAGGATACGTAAGAGACTCGGGTTCGATCCCTGGGTCAGGATGATCCCTGGAGAAGGAAATGGCAGCCCACTCTAGTATTCTTGCCTGGAGAATCCCGTGGACAGAGGAGCCTGGAGGACTACAGCCCATGGGGTTGCAAGGAGTTGACATGACTAAAGTGACTTAGCAGGCTTCCATAACTGATCCTTGACTGTGAGAATGTTAGCTTTTGTCCAGTAGAGACTGTTCATAGCAGTGTTGAACTACCTAGTAAGCATCTTTCTAGGCTTCTTGAACTGCGGCAGTTTAGATCCCTCTCTACAAACCAAGCAATTTTATCAAGTTTCTGAACCTGAAGACATAGGATAGTTTTGTGGGTTTTTTTTTTTTTTTTTTTGGAAATACAAATTCTTTTATTCCAGGTGTTTAATGAGCAATAAATGTGAATCTTAGATAGCTGAATGATGGTAGATTTGTCATTTCTGCCTGTGATTAGATTTGGTTTCTCTAAACAGCAATTTTGAACAGCAGTTGAGTAAGCAGGAAGTGACTTGTGAATGGAGTTAAAATAGAAAAATTGGAAGAATGACTGACTTGGCTTCTATGATTTTTTTAAATTTAATAATTCATATAGCTTCTCATTTGTGAAAGAAATTAATGTTTCTTTGTCTCAAACATTTCATTTTCTTTCAAATTAACAAGCTTAATGCTAACTACTTAAGCTCTTTCTGAATCAACATATTTATGGCAGAACCGGAATAAGTAAACAGGTGAAAAACTTGTTTACTGCGTCATGTTGCATACTACTTCAAAGTACCATAATGAGACCAGTTCTCTAAAATAATGTAGGAAAATTTCACAAGTAGGTAGGGAAAGATGAATTTGGAATATTCTAAAGTATTTTTTACTTTATACGAAGTATGTATTAACAAGGTATTGAAGATTGGCATGTTTTTACTTTAAGGAGGTAAGATTATTTTGTTATTAATGTTGTTGTTTTTTAGTCACTGAGTCATGTCTGACTTTTTTGTGACCCCAAGGCCTGTAGTCTGCCAGGCTCCTCTGTCCATGGGATTTCCCATACAATAATACAGGAGTGGGTTGCCATTTCCTTCTCCAGGAGATCTTCCTGACCCAGGGGTTGAACCTGTTTCTTCTGCGTTGGCAAGTGGATTCTTTATTGCTGAGCCACCATTAACATACCATAGGTTGAAGAAGGCTGCCAAACAAGAGTAGTTTTTCTTAAGTAATAATTCTTATTTACAGCCTACATTTAAAAAAAAATTATTTAATTGGAGGCTAATTACTTTACAATATTGTAGTGGTTTTTGCCATACATTGACACGAATCAGCCATGGGTGTAAATGTGTTCCCCATCCTGAACCCCCCTCCTACCTCCCTCCCCGTCCCATCCCTCAGGGTCATCCCTGTTCTGGCCCTGAGTTCCGTGTCTCATGCATCGAACCTGGACTGGCAATCTGTTTCACATATGGTAATATACATGTTTCAATGCTATTCTCTCAAATCATCCCACCCTTGCCTTCTCCCACATAGTCCAGAACAGAACAGTCTGTTCTTTACATCTGTGTCTCTTTTGCTGTCTCACATATAGGGACATTGTTACCATCTTTCTAAATTCCATATATATGTGTTAATATACTGTATTGGTGTTTTTCTTTCTGACTTCACTCTGTATGATAAGCTCCATCCACCTCATTAGAACTGATTCAAATGCATTCTTTTAAATAGCTGAATAATATTCCATTGTATATATGTACCACAGCTTTCTTATCCATTTGTCTGCTGATGGACAGCTAGGTTGCTTGCATGTCCTGGCTATTGTAAACGTGCTGCAATGAACATTGGGGTACACGTGTGTCTTTTGTGGTCAGATTGGTACTATTTCAAGTTATCAGTGACTTGGGAAAGTCGCTCAGTCGTGTCCAACTCTTTGTGATCACATGGACTATACATACAGCTCATGGAATTCTCCAGGCCAGAATACTGGAGTGGGTAGCTTTTCCCTTCTCCAGGGGATCTTCCCAACCCAGGGATTGAACCCAGGTCTCCTGCATTGCAGACGGATTCTTTACCAGCTGAGCTACAAGGGAAGCCCATTAGTGACTTAATGAGGTATTACTGAACTGTCAATAATGCTTTTGTTGACTTTGTTTCTCTTTTAGAGAAGAAAACTACATCTCAGCCCTGAGCACTGTAGTAACTTTTATGTGGAACAATATGGGAAAATGTTTTTCCCCAATTTAACAGCTTACATGAGTTCTGGACCACTTGTTGCCATGATATTAGCTAGATATAACGCCATCTCTTACTGGAAAGAACTCTTGGGACCAAGTAATAGCTTAGTAGCTAAGGAGACACACCCAGACAGGTAACTTTCCTAGAGGAGAAATGGAATCCAACTATGAAAATGAAAAAATCTGATTTCATTGTAATAAGAATTTCCTTTAATTTGAAAGTTTTCCTGAATAACCTGATTTTTTTTTTTTTTTTTTTTGGTGGTGATGCAGGGTTGGGTGGGGAAGGTTCATTCTGTGTTTTAACTACTTAAATGTGTACTTTAATATCAAATACCACAACAGGTCTCAGAGAATGTTTGATTTATGGTTGACTAGCCTTATTTTCCTCTCATTCTTGAATTAAACTGCCACTGGTATAGGAATTTTCATGGGATAATTGGGATGGTATTTCGTAGAATGTTGGTAATAGAGATTAGAAACTCAGATTTTCAGCATTATCTTTAATGTTTAGAAACCAGAGGACATTGAGTTCTTGACACTTTTGAAAATACCATCGTTTTTTCACTTGTCACAAGATAACACCTCTCTTTCACCCAGATAACTATTTTTTCAGTATATCTCTCCTGCATATTTAAATATATTTGACCCTCATGTAGATAGATTTATGCTTAAAATCAAAATAGATTAAAACCTCCATGTGTGAGAAATGGAGATGCTTCTGTAAAATTTCTAATTAGAGTACACAAGTAAAAAGTAAGGAAAGAATGTCAGATTGGGTGGTCATCATTTCTAACTTGCTTTCAGTCTGAGGGCGATTTATGGCACAGATGAGCTAAGAAATGCACTTCATGGAAGTAATGATTTTGCTGCAGCAGAAAGAGAAATTCGATTCATGTTTCCTGCAGGTGAGTTACAAATGAGTAATTAGTTAATTGCATTTACTTGTTTGCTTTCTTTCTTAATTTTGGAGATGTAGCTGGGAAGGAAGATAACAGGGTTTATCTCCAGTATATTCTGTCATATTTTCAAGTTGTAGTTACTTAACAATTTGAAGCCAAGAATAGAAAACTTAATGTTTTTCTCAGAATGAAATTGTGACCTCTAGGGAATCTTTTGAGAAGAGTTTACCTTTCTTTCCTTTATTTTGGACTGGGCATATCAAGGGTTTTTCTTCTTCTGTGTTATTATTCCTTTTAGTTATCCCTAAATGCATTAGTCGAATTTGTTACAAATGAAAAGAGACTCTTTGGCACTTTTGATGGATTTGCCATATTCTCTAATAACAGTTTACTGTTTATCTAACAAACACTCATGCTTCTATGAAATTTATAGTTCTCCATCCCCTTTTTTTGGTTTCTATCCTGTGAAGTTACAAGCTTTTTAGAAGTGGGTATAATGAGGAACAACACTGATATTCTTATTTTCAATAATATTTTTAGAGCAGAAAAGAAATTTGGTGATTTTCATTGTATAGAAAAAAGCCAAAGCATTGGGCAGTTTTGAAAATTTTTTTGGCCTTTTTTTTCTCTCAGTAATTTAGACCTATTCCTCAGTATTTTTCTGCTAAAGATTTATTCAAAGAAAACTGAAAATTGTCTTGGAGATTTAAAAGTTCAGATTTTTGAACCAAAAACTGTTTTAAAGATACCTATACACAAAAGAATTTGCTTACTACATACTTAATTCTTACTGTGACAGAAATTTCTGTCGTATCTATCCCCTTAAGGTATCTTTTTCTTTGGAGCTGTTTTTATTTTGGAATATTTACACAAAAGGAGATAGCATAGCAGCCATGAAATTAAAAGACGCTTGCTCTTTGGAAGAAAAGCTATGACCAATCTAGACAGCATATTAAAAAGCAGGGACATTACTTTGCCAACAAAGGTCCGTCTAGTCAAAGCTGTGGATTTTCCAGTAGTCATGTATGGATGTGATAGTTGGACCATAAAGAAGATTGAGTGCTGACAAACTGATGCTTTTAAACTGTGGTGCTGGAGAAGACTCTTGAGAGTTCCTTGGACTGCAAGGAGATCAAACCAGTCCATCCTAAAGGAAATCAGTCCTGAATATTCATTGGAAGGACTGAAGCTGAAGCTCCAGTACTTTGGCCACCTGTTGGGAAGAGCTGACTCATTAGAAAAGACCCCGATGCTGGGAAAGCAGGAGGAGAAGGGGATGACAGGGGACGAGATGGTTGAATGGCATCACTAACTCAATGGACATGAGTTTGAACAAACTTGGGGAGATGGTGAAGGATAGGGAAGCCTGGCGTGCTGCAGTCCATGGGGTCACAAAGAGTCAAACATGACTGAGTGAACAACAATGAAGATCACATAGTATAATAAGCCACTAATGAACCCATCATTCAGTTTCAATGATTTTGGTCTGTCTGCTTTTTTAAAAAAAAAATGGAAGTATAGTTGGTTTAGACCAGTCTTGTTTCATCTATCACTCCTGCTTGTATTTCTCCTGCTTCTGTATTATTTGGGGGCACATCTTGAACATGAGATGTCTTTTTGATGTGGTAGATGTTTAGATTTTGTCCTACTAGTGAATTATACTTTTTCTCCTTAGCTTTTAACTAAAATAGAGTTAAAAACTCATTTATCTTAAGTGGAACAAATTTTTTAGAAGCCCGTCTTACTCATAGGGTTATATCCTTAGACTGTTAGTTTGTATTGCTTTTGATATTATTAATTAATTAATCCTCTTAGACATTTGAGAAGCAGCAGTTGTAGGATAGATATAAATGATTACCTACTACACCGCAGATCTCTTGCTATGAGAATGTGAAGTCCTTGAGAGAAGGTTTTTGGAGTTTGTGATATGAGCTCCTTCTTGCTTAGCAGTGAGGAACTATGTACAGAACCCTATACTATAAGTCACTAAAGCAAGTTACAAAGATATTCTAAGACATATTCCTAAATTCTTGAAAAAGCTAGTGCTCTTCCTTTTTGATAGGGATTGCTGATTCAAAGCTTTACTACATTCCATTCATTCAGTAAGTTTATTGAGTTATTGAGTTGTGCCAGAAATACAAAAATGAATAAGATATCCCTGCTCTGTCAAGATGATTTTATTTTAAAAGGCCAGAAAAATAAATATACAATGCAATGTATAACTTCTGCCATGAAAAAGCCTTTAAAAGTACAGTGAAAATTTATTTATGTGAGAAACGTGAAAGCACGTTTTAGTTTCTCATTAATTCATCCAACTCTGTTGTCAAAAATCAGTTGGCCATATATGTAAGTATCTACTTTTAGATTCTCAGTTCTGCTTCATTGATCTTTATTGTCTGTTCTTATGTCAGTACCATACAGTCTTAATATTGTGGTTTCATAATAGCATTTTTTTCTTTTTTATATATCTGTATTTGTTCCAACTCTTAAGTGTGTGGCTTGAACACCACATTTCCACTCACAAAACTTGTTCTGAGTTATTTTTCAAATGGCTTTGCAGCATGCCTAGGTAAGCTTATAATTTTGCTATTCTAAATATTATTTTTCTTTATAAACAATCCCTATATATGGATAGTGACTCCCATCAAGTTGGTTCAGTTTAACATACTAATTTCTAGGGTCCTGGCACATGCGGTACTATGACTGCAGGGGTTGGAAGGTTTAAAAAGTAGATCGCAGAAAATGAAAGTTGCTTTAATGAGTACTTTTCTTTTAAACATCAAGGTATATACTTCAGAACACTTTAGTGATGAGATTTGGTCCACTAAAGAATCTGCTTGATAGCTAAACACTTCAGATTGAGAAGTTAACACAGGTTACATACACGGTACAACAAACACTACTTCTGTCTGTTAAAATAAGCCAACATGAAACTAGGAAAAAAAAGCTAGCTCTACTTCAGTGCCTAAAGTATCACACTTAATAGAAATCTTAACTTTCCCCTAAAGCAGTTGTCGTGCCATACGTGTTTTTAAATGCTAATAAAAATAAATATGTGAAAACATGTTATCAGAAGAAATGGAGATAGAGTGTTGAACACGTAACCACGTAATCCTCAGGCAGAGCTTAGTCTACTTCTTCCATATGAGAACGGTCATCATCTCCTTCCAAGGGCAACATCTCAGCTATGGCAGCACTGCTGTTGTCTGTAGTGGGGTAATTCTCGTGGATACCAAGACCAAATTTGATCATCCTGTAGACCCTGTTAGCATGGGTCTGGGGATCCTCCAGACCAAAGTCAAGATAGGAGAGCCACTTCATACAGTAGGATGACCTGGTCCTTCAAAGACTTGTCATTATTATCAGCCTTTTGCTTCAGGGTCTTGATGAGGAAATGGTCTGGGGTTTACCTCCAGGTGCTTCTTTGCTGCCAGGGCTTCCCTGGTGGCTCAGATGGTAAAGAGACTGCCTGCAATGCGGGAGACCTGGGTTTGATCCCTGGATTGGGAAGACCCCCTGGAGAAGAAAATGGCAACCCACTCCAGTATTCTTGCCTGGAAAATCCTATGGTCAGAGGAGCCTGGAAGTCTACAGTCCATGGGGTTGCAAAGAGTCGGACACGACTGAGCAACTTTACTATCACTATGACCTGTTGTTGAGTTGTCTCTTAGGGTTTGAGCCTTCATGATTCTTTCCATGTTTGCTATCCAGCTGTACGTGCTCGTGACAATGCAGCACAGGGATGTCACCAGTAGGTTTGATACAACCATCTCTTTTGCAGAGGGTTTGAAACTTTTTCTTTTCCTGTTTCTTATTTATTTTTGGCTGTGCTGAGTCTTTGTTATTGTGTAGGCTTTTCTTTACTTGCTGCAAGCGGGTCTGCTCTCTAGTTGCAGTGCATGGGCTTCTTATTGTAGTGGTTTCTCTTGTTGCAGAGTATGGGCTCTGCAGTGCATGGGCTTCAGTAGTTTCTGCATGTGAACTCAGTAGTTGGAGTTCCCAGGCTCCAGAGCACAGGCTTAGTATGGCACACGGGCTTAGTTGCTCTACAGCATGTGGGATCCTCCTGGACCAAGGATCAAACCCTTGTCTCCTGCACTGGCAGATGAATTCTTTACCACTGAGCCACTAGGGAGGCCCTCTTCCTATTTCTTTTTCTCCTCGTCTTCTGGAAGTTCCGGGCCCTCTTCAATGACTGACACTAAGGTCTCGCCCTCAAACTTCTTTAGCTGTTGCACACAGTACTCATCAAGTAGCAGTTCCAGAATCTGGGCCACACTATTACTGCTTGTGTGCCTGACCCCTTCAATCATTAAGTAGTCAAGTAACCAAGGACAGCACTTCTTCTTTTGTACCATAGCTCCAATTCATCAGTTCATCTCAGAGAAATATCAGTTCATCTCAGAGGTACCAAACATAGATAGAGTCAATGTTCCCAGGAGGAATTCTGATATTATCTGAAGATCCAAGTCTCCCAGGCCTCAGGGTACCAGCCAGGCTTGGCCTCCCTTCCCCAGCAGCCAAGTGTCAGTTGTTCCTCATTAAAGGTTTTGAAATCAGGTTAGTGGAAAGTCTCCAAAATTCAAATAATAAATAGCCAGAGACAAATAATAAATGATTTTCAAAAATAGAGAATCCAAAAATGAAGATGAACAATTTTATTCACAATAGCATCAAAAACAATAAGATATTTAAGAATAAATTTAACAAAAGAAGTGCAATTCTTGTGCACTGAAGAGTACAAAACAAAATGTTGCTGAGAGAAATGAAAGAATATCTAAATAAATAGACATCCCCTTTTAGGGGCTTCCCTGCTGGCTCAGGTGGTAAAGAATCTGCCTGTGATGTGGGATACCTGGGTTCGATCCCTGAGTGAGGAAGGTCTCTTGGAAAAGGAAATAGCAATGCACTCCAGTTTTCTTGCCTGGAGAATTCCATGAACACAGGAGCCTGGCGGGCTACAATCTGTGTGTTTGCAAAGAGTGGGACACAACCGAGCAACTAACACTTTCCTGGATCAGAAGAGTCAATATTGTCAAGATGACAGTTCACTCCAAATTGATGGATAAATTTAATGCAGTCCCTATCAAAGTCTATGCATGCTTTTATGTAGAAATTAACAAGTCAGTTCCAAAATGTATATGGAATTGTAAAGGATCTAGAAGAGCTAAGGCAATTTTGAAAGCGAAGAACGAAGTTGGAAGACTTCCACTAACCTGATTTCAACCTGTTAATGAAACCACAGTAATTAAGGCTGTATGGTCCTGACGTAGGTATAGACATAAAGATCAATGAAGCAGGATTGAGAATCTAGAAGTAGATTCTTACATTTATGGCCAATTGATTTTCCATGAAAGTGCCTAGACAATTTGATGGGGAGAGGGTGATCTCTTCAACAAATGGTGCAAAGACAACTGGATATCCACATGCGAAAACAAAAACCAGTATAGACCCTTGCTTCATACCACACACAAATAGACCTAAACATAAGAGCTAAAAACTAAAAAAAAAAAAAGAGCTAAAAACTAGCTTTGGTTTTTAGGAAGAGCACCAGCTTTTTCAAGGATTAGGAATATGTCCTAGAATATCTTTATAACTTGCTTTAGTGACCCATCATATAGGGTTTTGTATATCATTCCTGACTGACTGCTAAGCAAAAGGGAGCTCATATCACAAACTCTTCTAACTGGAAGAAAATATAGAAAATCATTATTACCTTGAGTTGAACAAAGAGTTCTTATATATGACATCACAAATACAATCTGTAAAATAAAATATTGACACATTGGACTACATCAAAATAAAAGCTTTTCTTCTTTAAAAGTCGTCATTAAATGTATGAAAAGATAAATCATAGACTGGGAGAATATACTTGCAAATCATATATCAGATAAAGCACTTGTATCTAGAATATATTAATATAAAGAATTTTTACAACTCAATACAAACAACTGAATTAAAAACTGTGCAAAAGATTTGAATAGGCATTTCACAAAAGATAACAGGCTAATAAGTACATGAAAAAGTGCTCAGCATAATCAGTGAGGAAATGCAAATCGAAAGCACCATGAGATACCTTTGCTTATCCACTAGAATAGCTATGATCAATGGCAAGGATGTAGAGATACTGGGATCCTTTTTGTTTCTGGTAGAAAAATGTTTTTTGTTGTATTGCAAGTCTGGGTCACCTATAGTGTTCAAACAAAGCTGAAAAGACTAAAATTTCCTTAAATCTTAGATAATTTATTTTACAATTGAAAAATAAGTGGCAATATTAATATATACTATCATAGAAATAGAATTTATATGTATATTCAATAGTTTATAAGAGAGCAAGAAGCATGTATTATTCACTTGTATCTGTGAAGTGAAGTGAAGTCGCTCAGTCGTGTCTGACTCTTTGCGACCCCATGGACTGTAGCCTACTATGCTCCTCTGTCCATGGGATTTTCCACTGTGCAAACTGCCTCCATTTTGTTGACAGGAGTTAATTTTTGTGATGAATTAATCTAGATTATATTTATTCTTTTAGCTTTTCATAACATTGTCCATTATATATTTACTGTTAAAAAATGGAAATGGAAATACAAAAAAAGAGATTATTGAAATCATAATCAGAATCTTATGTGTGAGCACTATCAATATATTGATGTATTTTTTGCTATTTGTATGAGTCTTATTTTTGTGTGTGTGTGATTGTGTTTTTGAACGAACTATTTGCTATGTATCTATTTCTGTTTACTTTTTTTAAAAAAGAAAAACCAAGTATTTCTCATGTCATTAAAATTTCTTTGAATGTGTCCTTTTTAATGACCGTATAATAGTTCATCATTTATGTTAGCTTTAACGGGAATACATTTGTATTTGCAGTGATTGTTGAGCCCATTCCAGTTGGACAAGCTGCTAAGGACTATTTAAATTTGTATGTAACGCCAACTCTGCTTAAAGGACTCACAGAACTTTGTAAGCAAAAACCAGCAGATCCTTTTGTAAGAAGTCTTTTTATTCATACTAAAGAATACTGTCTATAGCTTTCAGAATTAAAATATTCTTTGAAATATATAGAAAGTCATTTTAAAAAGCTATTTTATATACATTTTAGATACTTTCTTTTGTATGACATTTGATTACAGTTGACCCTTGAGTAAGAGTAGGACTTAGGGGCACTGACCCTTTGCACAGTCAAAAGTCTGGCATACTAAGAGCTCCCATGTGCAACAACTAAGACCCAGTGCAGCCAAAATAAATAAATACTTAAAAAAATCTGGCATATAATTTATAGTAGGCCCTCGTATCCTCAGTTCCTCTGTATCTGTGATTTCTGCATCCTGTGGTCAGCCAGTTGTGGATTGTGTAATACTGTCATATTTACTATTGAAAAAAGTCTCCACGTAAGTGGACCCCCACAGTTCAAATCTCTGTTGCTCCAGGGTCAACTGTGCTTATTTTCTTGCTGTGTTTTGACTCTTAAAAAAAACATTCTAAGTACATTTTCAATCATTGCATCCTTTAATTGCTCAGCATTGTTTTTGTGTATAATTTATATAATCAAATGATAAAATTAGATATATACTTGAATTTTGTTAATCATTTTTATTTCTCATGATATCTAAATTTTCTAAATAGAAGATTTGTATTTATTCACATACTCGATGCCTCAACATTGCTCATTCAGGTGGAAGAACTGTTGAGTATGAGGACGTAGGATGATCATCCAGGGCCAACTGTCAGCCTGGATCCTTCCTTATAGATACTCCCGCCCATCTGAAGAGTCTTAGAGATAATCAGGGAAGGTTATTTTAATATCAGCCCTACCAAAATAATATGTCTGGCCTTTGTTAGAATTCTCAAAAGGAATCCTTTTTGGAAGACAAAAGATTTAATCTTTCCCACATGTTAACATTACCACTTTTACCAAAAAAAAAAAACATTGACACGTTATTTCTCTAATAATTCTCTTTCATTGTGAAAATAGTACTTTTTTAAATTTAGTAAGAAACCTGAAACTACTGAAAAACATAAAGAAGGAAGAAAAAGATACTCATGGTTCCATTTCCTAAACATGGTCTTGAAGTCATCTTGCCTGGACTCAACTCTGATTCCAGACACCTAAATTAAAAGACGCTTACTCCTTGGAAGAAAAGTTATGACCAACCTAGATAGCATATTGAAAAGCAGAGACATTACTTTACCAACAAAGGTCCGTCTAGTTAAGGCTATGGTTTTTCCAGTGGTCATGTATGGATGTGAGAGTTGGACTGTGAAGAAAGCTGAGCACCGAAGAATTGATGCTTTTGAACTGTGGTGCTGGAGAAGACTCTTGAGGGTCCCTTGGACTGCAAGGAGATCCAACCAGTCCATTCTGAAGGAGATCAGCCCTGGATGTTCTTTGGAAGGAATGATACTAAAGCTGAAACTCCAGTACTTTGGCCACCTCATGGGAAGAGTTGACTCATTGGAAAAGACTCTGATGCTGGGAGGGATTGGGGGCAGGAGGAAAAGGGGACGACAGAGAATGAGATGGCTGGATGGCATCACCGACTCGACGGACGTGAGTTTGAGTGAACTCTGGGAGATGGCGATGGACAGGGAGGCCTGGCGTGCTGCGATTCATGGGGTCGCAAAGAGTTAGACAGGACTGAGCGACTGAACTGAACTGAACCTCTCCCTGAGTCTCTTTATTCACATTAGTAAGATATAGATGAAAGAGGAGAGTGAAAGAGCTCGCTTAAAACTCAACATCCAAAAAATGAAGATCATGGCATCTGGTGCCATCACTTCATGGCAAATAGATGGGAAAAAGTGGGAACAGGGGATTTTTATTTTATTGGGCTCCAAAATCACTGTAGATCTTAAGTGCAATCTTGCAATTAAAAGATGCTCCTTGGAAGAAGAGCTATGACAGATCCTTTTGTTTTTCAGTCACTCAGTTATGTCTGTTTGCAGTCCAATGAACTGCAGCATGCCAGGCTTCCGTGTTCTTCACTATCTCCCAGAGCTTGCTCGAACTCATGTCAGTGATGCCATCCAACCATCTCATCCTCTCTCGTCCCCTTCTCCTCCTGCCTTCAATCTTCCCCAGCATCAGGGTCTTTTCCATTGAATCAGCTCTTCACATCAGGTGGCCAAAGTATTGGAGCTTCAGCTTCAGCATCAGTCCTTCAAATGAATATTCAGGACTGATTTCCTTTAGGAATGACTGGTTGGATCTCCTAGTAAGGAGTATCCAAGGGAAAAACAGTATCCAAGACAGTATCCAAGGGAAAAACCATAGCTTTGACTATAAGGACTTTTGTTGGCAAAGTGATGTCTCTGCTTTTTAATATGCTATCTAGGTTTGTCATTGCTTTTCTTCTAAGGAGCAAGCGGCCTTTAATTTCATGACTGCAGTCACCATCTGCAGTGATTTTGGAGCCCCCCAAAATAAAGCCTGTCACTGTTTCCATTGATTCCCCATCTATTTGCCATGAAGTGACGGGACCAGATGCCATGATCTTCATTTTTTTGAATGTTGAGTTTTAAGCCAGCTTTTTCATTCACCTCTTTCACCTTTATCAAGAGGCTCTTTAATTCTTCTTTGCTTTCTGTGATAAGGGTGGGTATCATCTGCATATCTGAGGTTATTGATATTTCTGGAACAGGTCAGTTTTCATCCAAATCCCAAAGAAGGGCCAAAGAATGTTCAAACTACCACAAAATTGCACTCATTTCACATGCTAGCAGAGTAATGCTCAAAATCCTTCAAGCTAGGCTTCAACAGTATGTGAACTGAGAACTTCCAGATGTACAAGCTAGATTTAGAAAAGGCAGAGGAACCAGAGTGCCAAAATCATAGAAAAAGCTAGAGAATTCCAGAAAAACATCTGCTTCATTCACTATGCTAAAGCCTTTGACTGTGTAGACTGTGGAAAATTCTTAAAGAGATGGGAATACTAGACCACCTTACCTGCCTCCTGCGAAACCTGTATGCAGGTCAAGAAGCAACAGTTAGAACCAGACATGGAACAACGGACTGGTTCCAAATTGGGAAAGGAGAATGTCAAGGCTGTATATTGTCACCATGCTTATTTAACTTATATGCAGAGTGCATCATGCAAAATGCTGGGCTGAATGAAGCACAAGCTGGAATCAAGATTCCTGGGAGAAATATCATTAACCTCAGATATGACAAACCTAGACAGCCTATTAAAAAGCATAGACATCACTTTGCCAACAAAGGTCTGTATAGTCAAAGCTATGGTTTTTCCAGTGGTCGTGAATAGATGTGAGAGCTGGACAGTAAAAAAGGCTGAGTACCGAAGAATTGATGCTTCTGAATTGTAATGCTGGAGAAGACTCTTGAGAGTCCCTTGGACAGCAAATAAATCAAACCAGTCAATCCTAAAGGAAATCAACCCTGAATATTCATTGGAAGGACTGATGCTGAAGCTGAAGCTCCAAAACTTTGGCCACCTGATGGGAAGAGCTGACTCATTGGAAAAGACCCTGATGCTGGGAAAGACTAAAGCAGGAGAAGGAGGTGACAGAGGATGAGATGGTTGGATGGTATCACTGACTCAATGGACATGAGTTTGAGCAAACTCCAGGAGATGGTGAAGGACAGGGAAAGCTGGTGTGCTGCAGTCCATGGCGTCGCAAAGAATCAGACATGATTTGGCACCTGAACAACAAGAACAGGATATAAATATATTAGTACCTACCTAGCTAGCATGGATATTATTAGGATTAAATGTATTAGTGCATGTAAAATTCTTCACATGTCATGTATGTAGGTGCTCAAATGTTAGCTGCTGCTATTACTGGTTTTGTTTTTGGACTTTTTAAAAAAAGTCTGTATTTCTATAGAAACTAATTCAGTTCTCTCTTTTTTCTTTGCTCAGGTTTTGTTTTTTTATATCACTATATGTAAACATATCCCATAAATATTGCTGTATTTAAGTGTATGTTTTTATTTGTTGTTGTTTTTTTGTTTTGTTTTTTTAATTTTTTTAAGTGTATGCTTTATAGAGTTTATTTTAATAGTTACATATTTCTTTTGTTATCTTTACCATTCTTCTGCTGTTTGTTTGCTGTTGTAAATATTGTAACAGTAAACATCTTTCGAGTATAAAGCTTTTCACACATTGAGATTATTTCATTATTTGATCTCTTTGGAAAGAGATCAAAAAGTTAAATTATAATTTGAAACATGAAATTAAAAAAAATTTTTTGACCCTTAAAGAACTTACATTTTTAAACTGTTTAATTT
This sequence comes from Bos javanicus, assembly GCF_032452875.1. NCBI lineage: Eukaryota > Metazoa > Chordata > Mammalia > Artiodactyla > Bovidae > Bos > Bos javanicus. Next base: position 49,095,330 of record NC_083874.1, on the reverse strand, counting down.
TTTAATAAGCAATGTCTGAATATGGTATAAAGTTTAAAAGTTCCAAAAGGATATATAGTGAAATATATACTCTCCTTTACATTCCTCTTCCTCAGCCACCCAGTTGTTCCTTGGAGTTGATCATTGTTACCAGCCTTTAGTATATCCTTTCAGTGAAAATCTATATATGTATATAAACATATCATTTTAGATGTACTTAAAAACACAGATACAAATGCTAGTTACTAAAAATAGTTTTTGATAACTTTTTACCTTATTTACTTTATATTGTAAATTATTAAATAGCATTATAAACGAAATTGCCCCATTTTGAAAGAACAGTTTATGGCAATCTGTATTATGGATTTGTACAATTTTTTGGGGGGCGGGGCGGGGCATGTGACTTGTGGTATCTTCATTCTCCAACCAGGAATCGAACCCTTGCCCCCTGCAGTAGAAAGGCAGGGTGCTAACCCCTGGACTACCAGGGGATTCTCTACAATTTATTAATTAGTCACATATAGATGGTTGTTTAGTTTGCTTCCACTCCTTGCTTATTATAAACTGCTCCAGTGAATATCTTTATTCATCAGCATACCATATATCTATAGAATAAATTTCTACAAATGAAATACTGAGTAAAAAAGAATGTTATTTTGATGTTTTTGATATGTGCATTTTTACTTTGGATAAATATTGGCAAATTGCCTTTTGTAGTGAAAGTATGGGAACTTCCTAGGTAGCATTAGAGGTTAAGAACCCGTGTGCTGATGCAGGAGACATAAATGATGTGGGATTGATCCCTGGGTGGGGCAGATCCCCTGGAGGAGGGCATGGCAACCCACTCTAGTATTCTTGGTCTGGAGAATCCCATGGATATAGGTGCCTTGTAGGCTACGGTCCATAGGGTCACACAGAGTTGGACACATCTTTAGCAGCTTAGCACAGCACAGCACAGTCAAAGTGTGAAAGTGTTAGTGGCTCAGTTGTGTCCGACTCTTTGCGATCCCATGGGCTGTAGCCTGTCAATCTCCTTTGTCCATGGAATTCTCTAGGCAAGAATACTGGAGTAGGTAGCCATTCCCTTCTCCAGGGGATCTTCTCAACCCGGGGATCAAACGCAGGTCTCCTGCATTGTAAGTGGATTCTTTACAGCCTAAGCCACCATAGTTGTACCATTTTATACTCCGATGAAAATTGAATGAGAGTGCCTGATGTTTTTTCAAGCTTGGTGGGTTTTTTTTTTACCAATGTAATAGGTGAAAAATGTATCTCGTAACTTAATTTATATTTCTTTTGTTATGAGTGAGTTTGAGTATCTTTTATATACGCTGCTTAGAGCCATTTGCATTTCCTTTTCTATGAAATTCCTCATACCCTTAATCCATTTGCCAGGGCTCAGTTGTCTAGTATTTTCTTTATTGTATGGGTACTCTATATGTTTAAAAAAATCAACCTTTTGTTGATTAGTAGATTTTAATAGATTTCTGTAGTTTATCACTGTCTTTTTTGACTATTTTCATGATATATTTTAATTTTTATGTAGCTGTATTTATTGAGCTCTTTTATGGCTTGGGTTTCTGTCATATTTGAAGGTTTTCTGTTCAAGATCATAAATAACATTCTCTCATGCTGCCTTGTAGTACATTTTTCATGAAGAATTTTTTTTATGTGGACCAGTTTTTAAAGTCTTTATTGAATTTGTTATAATGTTGCTTCTTTAAGGGAAAGCTTTCTTAAAAATAATTTTATTTATTTACTTATTTTTGGCTGTACTTGTTCTTCATTGATGCACAAGGGCTTTCTTTAGTTGTGGTGGCCAGGGGCTACTCTCTAGTTGCGGTGCATAGGCTTCTTATTGCAGTGGCTTCTCTTGTTGCAGAGCACAGGCTCTAGGGCGCATGACCTTCAGTAGTTGTGGTTCCCGGGCTCTAGAGCACAGGTTCAATAGTTGTGACACACTTCTTCCTGGACCAGGGATCAAACCCGTGTCTCCTGCATTGGCAGGAGCATATTCTTTACTACTGAGCCACCAGGGAAGCCCACTTCTGTTTTTTATGTTTGTTTTCTTTTTGTCCACGTGTCATATGGGATCTTAGCTCCCTGACCAGAGATTGAACTCACATCCCTTGCACTGAAAGGCAAAGTCTTAACCAGGGGACTGCCAGGAAAGTCCCCTTCTAATACACTGTAATATTATATTTCCTCCCACCCCCCATGGATATGTCTTTGATCGTCTGGAATTTTTTTGTTGTTGTTGTTACAGGAAGTAAGGTAGATGCCACATTTTATTTAATTTTCCATTTGGTTTCTCAGTTGACCCAAACCATTTATTGATGGTTTGTTTTTATTGTAGATTTAAGATAGTTTGTTGTTTTTATTGTAGATTTTTTTTCTTGTAGATTTAAGAATCTGCTGTTAATATATACTAAGTTCTTGTATGCATTTTGTGGGTTTATTTCTATTTTGGTGAGTTGGTTTATTTCATTTATATATGTCTGTTCATTTGTAAGTACCATACTGCTTTAAGTATTATAGGTTTGTAATATATTTCAAAATCAGATAGTTCTAAACCTTTCTATTACTCTTCTTTTTCAGAATTTTATTGATTTTTTTGCATTATTATTTCTAATACAAATATTTTCAGTCACAATACATACTGTCATATTGCTTCCTTAAAGGGCAATCCCAAGGTACACTGTGATTACCAATGTATAATTTTCGTTTCACTTCATCCATATAAGTCTTAGATGTAAGTTAAAAACACTGGGGTGGGGATCGGACTGACTTAATAAGAGACAAAATAAATGAAAGATGAGAATTCAATTGCTTTAACTTTATATATATATATATATATATATATATATATATATACTGGTAAAGTTAAACATTTTCTCCTATGTTTAATTGTATTTCCTCCTTTGTGAATTATCTATTTTTCTTTAGATCCACTTATCTGTTGGAGTTTTGTAAGAATTCCTTTTTCCATTACTGAATTATAACTAATCTACAATACTGTGTTAGTTCCAGGTGCATGACATAGTAATTTGATACTTCTTTATATTGCAAAATGATCAATATGATAAATCTAGTTGTCATTTGTCACCATAAAATGTATTGTATTGTTATTATTATTTACTATATTCCCCATTCTCTTGTACATTTAATTCCTGTGACTTGTTTATTTTGTACCTGGAAGTTTGTACCTCTTAATATCCCTTACCGCTTTTACTCATTCCCAACCTGCCTTCCCTGTGGCAACTGCCTATTTGTTTTCTGTATCTGTGACTCTGTTTCTGTTTTGTTTATTCATTTGTTTTAGTATTTATATTCCACTTATAAGTGAAATTATATGGTATTTATCTTTCTCTGACTTATTTCACACAGCACAATACCTTCTAGATTTATCCATGTTGTTGCAAATGGAGAATTTTCTTTTCTATTGAGTAATATTCCAGTATGTATGTGTATGTGTATGTATATGTCACATCTTTTTAACCTGGTCATCTGTTGACTTAGGTTGCTTCCATATCTTGGCTATTGTAAAAATGCTCAGTGAACATAAGGGTGCATATATCTTTTCAAATTAGTGTATTTGTTTTCTTCAGAAAAAGACCAGGAAGCAGACTTGCTGGATCATATGGTAGTTCTGATTTTAATTGTTTTTTTTTTTTCCAGTTCTACCAGGTTATTGCTACAACCCATCACCCTCCACCCTCATGCACATGTGCTCAGTCATGTAACCCCATGGACTGCAGCCTGCCAAGCTCCTCTGTCCATGGACTTTTCCAGGCAAGAATACTGGAGTGGGTTACCATTTCCTTCTCCTGATTTTAATTTTTTGAGGAGCCTATTACTTTCTTTGCTGGCCATATCAACTTAAATTACAACCAGCAGTGCATGAGGTTACCTTTTTTCACATCCTTGCCAACATTTGTTATTTGTGTTTTTTTTAAAATTAATTAATTTTTTTGGTCTTCATTGCTGTTCGTGGGCTTTCTCTAGTTGCAGTGAATGAGGGCTACTCTTCATTGCACTACGCAGGCTTCTCGTGGCAGTGGCTTCTTTTGCTTTAGAGCATGGACTCTAGGGAGCTCAGTAGCTCAGGGCCTCAATAGTTGCAGCATGTGGGCCCTAGAGAATGGGTTCAGTAGTTGTGATTCATGGGTTCAGTTGCTCCAGGACATGTGTAATCTTCCTAGACCAGGAATTGAATGGGTGTCCCCTACATTGGCAGGTGAATTCTTTTTTTCCTCCATTTTTTTTGTTTGTTTTGTTTCTTTCTTTTTTTTTTTTTAACTGTTATTTTTTCTGTTTTGTTTTTCTCATTTTTTTAAAAAATCTTTTTTATTAATTTTTTTCAAACCCTTGTGTCAAGGGCTGATTTTCGATAGATAGCAGCGAGGGAGCTGGTGCTATGTATGAAACCCTGATAGCAGGTGAATTCTTAACCACTGGACCACCAGGCAAGTCCTATTTGTGTTCTTTTTGATGATAGCCATTCTGATTGATGTGAAGTGATAACTCATTGTGGTTTTAATTTGCATTTCCCTGATGGTTAGTGATGTTGTGTCTGTTGGCCATCTGTTTGTCTTCTTTGGAAGAATATCTTTTCAGGTTCTCTGCCCATTTTTAAATTCAGTTTTTGTTTTTATGATGTTGAGGTGTATGAGTTCTTTGTATATACTGAATATTAATTTCTTATCAGATATATTGTTTGCAGATATCTTCTCCCATTCAGTAGGCTGCCTTTTCATTTCATTGATAGTTTCCTTCGCTGTGCAAAAGCTTTTTATTTTATGTGATCTCATTTGGATTTTTTTGCTTTTGCTTCCCTTGCCTGAGGAAGTTAGTTAGTTAGTTAAGTTGCTCAGTCGTGTCTGACTCTCTGCAACCCCATGGACTGTAGCCTAACAGGCTCCTCTGTCCATGGGATTTTCCAGGCAATAGTACTGGAGTGGATTGTCATTTCCTTCTCCAGGGGATCTTCCTGACCCAGGGATCGAACCCTGGTCTCCCACATTGTAGACAGATGCTTAACCGTCTGAGCCACCAGGGAAGTCTTGCCTGAGGAAAAATACATCCAAAAATATATTGCTAATAATACAATATTGTGAGTTAACTATATTTCAAGGACTATTTTAAAAAATATATTACTAAGACTGATTTCAAAATTGCATACTGCATGTGTTTTCTTCTAGGAATTTTATGGTTTCCTCTCTGCAGTTAAGTCTTTATCCATCTTTCACTTGTTTTTGTATATAGTGTGAGAGAGTAGTTCAGTTTAATTCTTTTGCATGTAGCTATTTAATTTTCCTAAAACCATTTATTGAAGAGATTGTCTTTTCCCCACTGTATTTCCTGTCTTCTTTGGCATAAGTTAATTGACCATATAAATGTGGTTTCATTTCTGGTTCTCTATTCTGTTGATCTATGTGTCCGTTTTTATGCCAGTAGCATACTGCTTTGGTTACTATAGCTCTGTAGTATAGTTTAAAATCAGGGCGTGTGATACCCCTAGCTTTGTTCTTGTTTCTCAAGATCATTTTGGCTATTGAATATCTTTTGTGTTTCCATACAAGTTTTGGAATTATTTGTTCTAGTTCTGTGGAAAGTGCTATGGTTATTTTGATAGGGATTGCATTATATCTTGTGGTTAGTATGGTTATTTTAACAATAGTAATTCTTCTAATTCATGAATGTAACATATTTTTCCATTTGTTTGTTTTTCAGTTTCATCAGTGTAATAACAGTTTTCTTAGTACAGGTCTTTTACCTCCTTAGTTAGATTTATTCTTAGGTATTTTTTAATGCAATTGTAAATGTGATTGATTTCTTAATTTCTCTTTTTGTTGATAGTGTATAGAAACAACACATTTCTGTATTAAATTTGTTCTGTGCAACTTCACTGAGTTTATTAGTTCTAACAGTTTTTTGGTGCTGTCTTTAAGGTTTTCTCTGTATATCATGTCATCTTCAAATTGTGACAGTTTTACTTCTTCCTTTCCTGTTCAGATTTCTTTTATTTTTTTAATTAATTAATTTTTTCTGATTGCTGTGGCTAGGACTTTTAACACTATGCTGAATAAAAGTGGAAAAAGTGGACATGATGTTACTGTGGGCTAGTCATATATGATCTTTATTATGTTGAGGTATCGTCCCTTTATACTCACTTTGCTGAGAATTTTTATTGTAAATGGATGTTGCATTTTGTCAAAAGCTTTTTCTTCATCTGTTAAGATGACTGTATGATTTTTATACTTCAGAATGTGATGTATTATATTGATTTGCAGAAATTGAACCATCCTTGCAGCCTTGGAATAAGTCCCACTTGATCACGGTGTATGATTCTTTTAATGTATAGAATTCAGTTTTCTTTGAGGATTTTTGCTGCTATGCTTATCAGTGATACTGACCTGTAATTTTCTTTTCTGGTGTTGTTTTGTCTAGTTTTGGTGTCAGGGTAATCTTGGCCTCATAGAATGAGCTTGGAAGCATTTTTTTCCTCTTCAGTTTTTTGGAATAGTTTGAGAAGGATAGGTGTAAGAATTCTTTATGTATTGGTTATATCAAGCTTGTTCTATTAGCTGCAAAAATATTTCCCTTTTTGTTTAACTTCTAATTTTGACTTTTACATAATATTCAGTAAGTCAAACCTTAATTTTTTTTCTTATTGTGAGTTTTACTTTATCATCTAAGTTTAGAAAGTTCTATTCCATTGAAGGTTTTGCTAAATATTCACTTTCATTTTCTTCTATTAATAGTTTTTTTCATTTTTAACTTTGCTATGTCTCTGGAATTTACTTTTATATATATCACAAAATGAAGATCTAAATTGATTTTTTTTCTGATCAGTTGTTCTTGTACATTGATTTATAAGGCCACATTTGTCACACATAAAATTCTCTTTGTGAGCATGTATTCCATTATGTTGAGCTGTATGTTCTGATAACAGTACCACAATAAACAATTGTTTTTAACATTATTTTCAATACTTCTATATATACTTAACAATTTTTTTGTTTTTTTGGTGGTAAATATAAGATAAACTTTGTCATTTTAACCATTTTCAAGTGTACAGTTCAGTGGCATTAATTATAATCACAGTTGTGTATAGCCATCATGACTACCTATTTCCAAAACTTTTTCATCACCCTAAACAGAAACTCTGTAACCATTAAGCGATAGCTCCCCATTATCTCCTTCTGCTACCCTTTAGTAACCTCTATTCTTTCTGTCTCCATGAATTTGTCTATTCTAGATATTTTACCTAAGTTACATATAAGAATTATATTTGTTTTTTTGTGTGTCTGACTTACGTCACTTGTCATAATGCTTTTGAAGTTCATGTAGTAGCATGTACTAGAATTTTATCCCTTTTATAGTTGAATAATATTTGATGATATATATATATTATTTATCCATTCATCTGTTGATAGATACTTAGATTGTTTCTCCCTTCTGGCTATTGTACATAATGTTGCAGTGAACACTGGTGTATCTGTTTGAGTACCTGTTTTCATTTCTTTGAAGTATGTACTTAAGAGTGAATTTTCTGGGTCATATGATCATTCTGAGTTTAACTTATTGAGTAACCACTAAGTTATTTCTCACAGCAGCTGCACCCGTTTACATTCCCACTAGCAATGCATGAGTGTTCCAGTTTCTCCATGTCCTGGCCAACACTTGTTTTTTTCCTTTTTTTTTTTTTTTAATAATTGTAACCATCTTATTAGATGTGAAATGGCCTGTCATTGTGGCTTTGGTTTGCATTTCCCTAATGACAAATGATGTTGACCCTCTTTTCAAGTGTTTACTGGCCATTTGTATATTTTCTTCAGAGAAATGTCTGTTCATATTCATAATCTTTGCTCATTTTTAATTGTTTTTGTGGTTGAGTTGCAGGAGTTCTTTATATGTTATAGATTTTAAATATTTATATGATTTGCAAATATATGTTCCCTTTCTATAGGTTGTCCTTTCACTTTAAAAAATAATAATTTTATTTATTATTTTTGGATCTTCTTTGCTGTGTGGGCTTTTTTCTAGTAGCAAGAGGGGGCTACTCTCTAGTTTCAGTACAAGGGCTTCTCATTGCGGTGGCTTATCTTGTCTAGGCACCATGCCCTAGGGTGCTCGGGCTTCAGTAGTCGTGGCACGTGGACTTAGTAATTGCAGTTCCCAGGCTCTGGAGCACAGGCTCAATAGTTGTGGCACACAGGCTTAGTTGTTTCATAGCATGTGGCATCATCCCAGATCAGGGATCGAACCCATGTCTCCTGCACTGGCAGGCTGATTCTTCACTTTGAGCCACTAGGGGAAGCCCCATGTCCTTTCACTTTGTTGATAATGTCCTTTGATACATGAAAGTTGTGAATATTTGATAAACTGTAATTTACCTTTTTTTTTTTGCTTATGCTTATGGTGTCATATCTAAGAATCTATTGCCAAATTCAAGGTCATAAAGATTTATTCCTTTATTTTCTTCTAAGATTTTAATGAGTTTAACTCTTATATTTATGTTATTGATAAACTTTAAACTTTGAGTTAATTTTTTATATTAAGTGAGATAGGGGTCAACTTCATTTTTTGCCTATGGAAATCCAGTTTCTAAGTACCATATGTTGAGGAGACTGTATCTTCTCCATTGAATGGGCTTGGAACCATTGTCAAAAATCTGTTGATTATATATATGGGTTTATTTCTGACTCTCAATTCTATTCCATTGATCTATATGTATATCTATATACCTCATTGTCTTGATCACTGTACCTTTATAGAAGATTTTAAAATTGGGAAGAACAAAATTGGAAAATTCTTCAATTGGATTTCTTTCATGACTTTTTTAGCTATTTGGAGCTCCTTGAAATTCTATATGAATTTAAGGATTGATTTTTCCATTTCTGCAAAAACAGCAGTTGGAAATTTGATGCGAATTGTGTTGAATCTGTAGATCACTATGAGTAGCATTGACATCTTAGCATCTTAACATTATTAAATCTTTCTATCCATGAACATGAGATGTCTTATCATTTATTTAGATCTTTTCAGTTTCTTTCAGCAATGTTTTATGATTTTCAGGACACAGGTTGGTTAATTTATCCTAGATATTTTTTCAAGGCTATTATAAATGAAAGTGATTTCTTAATTTCCTTTTTGAATCATTCATTGTTGATATGTAGAAACACAACTGATTTTGTGTATTGATCTTGTAACCTGCAACTTTGCCATATTCATTTATTGGCTCTAGTAGCTTTCTTAGATTCTTTGGAATTTTTTATACAGGCATACCATGGAGATGTTGCCAGTTAGGTTCCAGACCACGACAGTTAAGCAAGTATTGCAGTAAAGCAAGTCATACAAGTTTTTTGGTTTCCCCATGCATATATAAAAGGGTTACACTATTCTGTAGTCTATTAAGTGTGCAATAATATTATATCTTAAAAAAGACAATGTGTATAACTTAATCTAAAAAAATGTTAACCATCATCCTAGCCTTCAGTGAGTCATGATTATTTTGCAGTAAGATCACTGATCATAGACCACTACATGTGTGTTAAGTCACTTCTGTTGTGTCTGACTCTTTGTGACTCTATGGACTGTAGCCCACCAGGCTCCTTTTGTCCTCTTGCCCATGGGATTCTCCAGGCAAGAATACTAGAGTGGGTTGCCATTTCCTCCTCTGGGGGATCTTCCTGACCCAGGGATGGAACCCACGTCTCTTATGTCTCCTGCATTGGCAGGTGTGTTCTTTACCACCACTCTACTTGGGAAGCCCTAGACCATTATAACAAATCTAACAATAATGAAAATGTTTGAAATATTATGAGAATTAGCAGACACAGAAAGACATGGAGACATAAAGTGAGCAGTTGCTCTTGGAAAAATGGTGCTGCTAATCTTGCTCAATGCAGAGGGCTCAAAAACCTTCAATTTGTAAAGAAAAAAGCTGTATCTGCAAAGTACAATAAACTGGTGGAGGAATATTATACCTGTATATACAAGGGTCATGTTATCTGTGAACATAGTTTTACCTTCCTTTCCAATTTGGATCTATGCTTGACAGTATTGCCTAATGTAATACTTATTGTTTCAATTTTTAGTGGTCATTTTCTTATTATTCCTAAAGTGATTTTGGAAACTGTTTTAAATTGATAGAGTATATATTGAAGAAAGTATGTGAACATTAATTAACATAAAGATTTTTTTTTCTTTTCCATAGATTTGGCTAGCTGATTGGCTGCTGAAAAATAATCCCAACAAACCTAAACTGTGTCATCATCCAGTTGCAGAATAATCTTATTAAAATAAAACCCTCAAAGAACAAATCATGAGCTGTCTTACTATAAAAGTCATGCTTCTACTTAAAAAAGTAACTCCTAAGGGTTTATGTAACTACATGTGAAATTATTTCTTAAAAATAAATTAAAAAAAAAATCTATTTTGTGCAGCAGGTAACATTATCTCAGATAAAACATTAGTTTGGGGTATTATCTTTTTCTAATATGAAAATGGTATTAATATGAGAAGCACTTAGAATGTCAATAAAACAATTGCAACTTTTTATTTTTGCAGTTACAAAGTGGTGTTCAGTTAAGAGAACAATAATTCATATAGGATGCATCAGAGACAATTGAAGATGGTAAAACTACCATCCCTATGTAAAATTGGTATTTTTTGTGCACCAACAAGAACCTACTTTACATTTCTTTGCCAATTTATTAATACAACTCGCATAATACATGAGGCAAAATTAGTATCTATTGAAAATACCACCAGGGCAGGGCTAGCTAAAGACACATTTGGTAGTATGTTAACTATATAGAAAAAGGCACTATACAGTTTAAAACCAAGTCTTGTACAGCTTTACAGTTCTTTTTTCTTTAGAAAGAGTGAGTTGTGCACAGGGAGGTTAAATGCTTTTAGACAAGCAGGAAACTAGAATCAACTTACTTATTATTATCATCTTCAACTTCCTTCTCTTTCTAATCCTTCTTTTCCGCCTTGATGACTATCTTTTTTGCTCCATGTTTTTTCTCTATCTTAGCAGCCTTCTTTTCATAAAGCTTCTTGTCATCTGCTGAAATGCTGTTCCATGTTTCTGCCAGTTCCTTTGCGACATTGCCAATGGGTATGCTGGGATATTCTCTTTTGATTTGGAAGAACAGGAGAAAAACTGAAGGCAGCCTCTTGTATGCATTGGGATCCTTGAGCTTCTTTTTTTGTTTCTCCTTTAGGAGGAATGTAGGTTCTCATTTATAAAGGCCTTGTCTACCTTTACTATGCCTTCAAAATTTTCTTTTTCAACTGACTTGGTCTTCCATCTCTCTGAGCACTTTTTGGAAAACTCTGAGAAGGTGACTGGGTACTTGTGCTCCTTCTGGCAAGTTTGCCCAAAGAATGCTTATGATGGTGCTTTGTGGTCTCTTAGGGCATCCTTTCCCATGTTTAGTAATTTTTCCTCCCTGAGTCTCAAAGTCATCCAATGCCCGTCTGGCTCTCCCTTCCCCTCATGCTGTCTTTATGGAGGTCATTTTCTTGCAATGGCTTTCAATTTAAGATATGATTTTAACAGTGACGTAGTATTAAGTAATAGAAGGCTGATGTAAGATATTGCTTATTATTTTTTAATTTTGAGAAAATGTGGCATTTTAGTTATATTTTCCCTAGCCTATATTCTGTATTTACATGCATAATTAATGCATAGTTCAGAAAGATTAGTTTAAAAAATGTTAAGTATATAAGTAATTACAGTTTTCTTTTGCTATCCTATGGGCGTGCCTGATAGCTCAGTTGGTAAAGAATCCACCTGCAATGCAGGAGACCCAAGTTTTATTCCTGGGTTGGGAAGATCCACTAGAGAACGGATAGGCTACCCACTCCAGTATTCGTGGGCCTCCCTGGTGGCTCAGCTGGTGAAGAATCTGCCTGCAATGCGGGAGACCTGGGTTTGATCCCTGGGTTGGGAAGATCCCCTGGAGAAGGGAAAAGCTACCCACTCCAGTATTCTGGCCTGGAGAATTCCATAGACTCTACAGACCATGGGGTTGCAGAGTCAGACACAACTGAGCAACTTTCACTTTCTACTATCCAATAGTAGAGTGTTCCTATGAAATCTCTCATAAGCAGAAAGAATGTAGATAGAAGACTCAGTTACCTTAGTTTGTTCACATCTTGTTAACTGAAGCACAAAGTAAACTGAGATAAAGCCCAGATGCTCACTGACAGTTAAAAGCTATGCTGGCTTGATGCTGGGATGCTAGTGTAGTTCCTTAGGAAGGAACTTGGTGGTGCTCCTCTTGTTGCTCAGTGTGCACACTGCTGAACTCAGTTCAGTTCAGTTCAGTCACTCAGTTGTGTCCGACTCTTTGTGACCCCATGAACCACAGCACACCAGGCCTCCCTGTCCATCACCAACTGCTGGAGTCTACCCAAACCCATGTCCATTGAGTCAGTGATGCCATCCAACCATCTCATTCTCTGTCGTCCCTTTCTCCTGCCCTCAGTCTTTCCCAGTATCAGTGTCTTTTCAAATGAGTCGGCTCTTTGCATCAGGTGGCCAAAGTATTGAAGTTTCAGCTTCAATATCAGTCCTTCCAATGAACACCCAGGACTGATCTCCTTTAGGATGGACTGGTTGATCTCCTTGCAGTCTAAGGGACTCTCAAGAGTCTTCTCCAACACCACAGTTCAAAAGCATCAATTTTCGGCACTCAGCTTTCTTTATAGTCCAACTCTCACATCCATACGTGACTACTGGAAAACATAACCTTGACTAGACTGACCTTTGTTGACAAAGTAATGTCTCTGCTTTTTAATATGCTGTCTAGATTGATCATAACTTTCCTTCCAAGGAGTAAGCGTCTTTTAATTTCATGGCTGCAGTCACCATCTGCAGTGGCTTTGGAGCCCCCCAAAATAAAGTCACCTACTGTTTCCACTGTTTCTCCCTCTATTTGCCATGAAATGATGGGACCAAATGCCATGATCTTAGTTTTCTGAATGTTGAGCTTTAAGCCAACTTTTTCACTCTCCTCTTTCACTTTCATCAAGAGGCCTTTTAGTTCTTCTTCACTATTTGCCATCAGGGTGGTGTCATCTGCATATCTGAGGTTATTGATGTTTCTCCCAGCAGTTTTGATTTCAGCTTTTGCTTCATCCAGCCCAGCGTTTCTCATGATGTACTCTGCAGATAAGTTAAATAAGCAGGGTGACAATATACAGCCTTGACGTACTCCTTTCCCTATTTAGAACCAGTCTGTTGTTCTATGTCCAGTTCTAACTGTTGCTTCCTGACGAGCATACAGATTTCTCAAGAGGCAGATCAGGTGGTCTGGTATTCCCATCTCTTGAAGAATTTTCCACAGTCTGTGGTGATCCTCACAGTCAAAGGCTTTGGCATAGTCAATAAAGCAGAAATAGATGTTTTTCTGGAACTCTCTTGCTTTTTCGATGATCCAGCGAATGTTGGCAATTTGATCTCTGGTTCCTCTGCCTTTTCTAAAACCAGCTTGAACATCAGGAAGTTCACGGTTCATGTATTGCTGAAGCCTGGCTTGGAGAATTTTGAGCATTACTTTACTAACGTGTGAGATGAGTGCAGTTGTGCAGTAGTTTGGGCATTCTTTGGCATTGCCTTTCTTTGGGATTGGAATGAAAACTGACCTTTTCCAGGCCTGTGGCCACTGCTGACTTTTCCAAATTTGCTGACAAATTGAGTGCAGCACTTTCACAGCATCATCTTTCAGGATTTGAAATAGCTCAACTGGAATTCCATCACATCTTCTGAAGATGGAAATGAGGGCGACCAAAGAGATACCTTAACCAAAAGCAGTGAGTAGATCTTGGCTGGATACTGGTTTTAAAAATCAATAAAAGACCTTTAGGGGACAATTAAGGAGGTTTAGGTTTGGAAATGATAGGTGATGTTAGGAAATAATTGCCAAATTTCAAAGAGTCAAAATTATATGAGCATGAAAAGAGTATGTCATTATCTTTAGGTGAATGCATTCTGAAATATTTAGGGGTAAATTGTTTTATATTTGCAACTTATTTTCACATGATTCAGCAAGAGTTATTTTTATACATGTAAAGATAAAGTTAGCAAAATATTAACAATTATTCAGTATAGTTGGTGGGCATCCTAGTATTATTTTCATTTTTCCGTGCTTTAAAACTATTCACAAATGAAGTTGAGGGGGAAAGATCTATTATCATCAAAATCTAGTGGTCTGTTTTTCACATTCTTGATAGGGAAACATTCAGATCCTATATAGCTCTTGATTAGATACACACATGAAACATACTAATCATTTATGATATGTTCTAGCCAGACATGTGTACCTTAAAATTATCTAGCCTTTAGGTCAACCAACCTTCTTACAGTAGTAGGAAATAATGTGGTCATCTAAAGAATACCATAAAGAAGCAAAAATTTACAAGATGGGATGTTCTGTAGGACAGAGGCCCCGGTCTTTCAACAAATTGGTGTTAGGACAAATGGGACTTTTTTAGATTAACAGAGATGTAAGATCCATAATCAGAATCAACACTTGTTTCTAGATTGAACCCTCATTTAGGCAGACAAGGGGCAAAGGACATTTTTGAGACAACTGGAAGATTTGAATCTAGATTAAGTATTAGATGAAAATGTGTTCAAAAGGTAAAGATTGTTAACTGAAGAAACATATTGCAAAGCAATATGTACAGAGTAGTCTCACTTTGATAAAGAAATACATATATGTGCATATGTGTGGATTAAGTTGTAGAAGGATGCCCATTCAAATGTTACTGTATAATCTCTGGATGGTGGTAATATAATGTTGTGTTTTTTTTTCTTATTTTTGTTTAGCTATATTTAAAATTTTCTACAATGTTCATATTACTGCTTTTGTCATTTTTAAAAAAGGTTTGGAAAGATAGGTGCCTTACTGGTTGCAACATTAATAGGGTTAGCAACACTTCCTTATTAATAGACTATCTTCAAGGTATATGTATGACCAAGATGCTTTACAAGTTTCGGTCCTGATGTTTATATGAGTTTTGGGACGTATTCCTCCTGGAACTGGTATGTACA
This sequence comes from Bos javanicus, assembly GCF_032452875.1. NCBI lineage: Eukaryota > Metazoa > Chordata > Mammalia > Artiodactyla > Bovidae > Bos > Bos javanicus. Next base: position 49,080,275 of record NC_083874.1, on the reverse strand, counting down.
CTGTATTTCAAAATACCTTTAACACTCATGTTGGAAAGACAAGCTAAAAATCTTAAAAATACAGATAAATAGTGGATGGCTATATTTTGAACAATGGCCAAGAGCATATAGGAAAAAGCAAATAATTTGTTACAATGAGATTCCAGCTTCAGGAGGTTATTTCCCCCACAAGAGCCTCCTCTTGTGCAAAAAAGTGGCTGCATTGTATATGGCAGAAAAATTCTATACTGGAAGCCATCTTCAGTCCCCAGACCTGCCATTTATTTTGTTTTTTAAGTGGAAGAAAAAAATAGAGAAACTTAATTTGAGACATGTTTTGGGAAAAAACAAATACATATAGATGGAAAACAATGTAGTTAGCCATAGGATTTTAAAATTTTGGACATGTTTGAGGTCATTATTTCATAGATCAGAACTAGAAAGTGTAACATAGAGTGAATAAGAAAAATGAGAAGACTGCCTTCTGACATAACCTGCAAGGTAATACCAAAGTCCTGTGTACACATTTGTTACTAAGTAATGGTAATTTAAGTAATTTAATGCATTTATCTTGAATGATAGTGTGATATTCTTATTAATCAAGGTACACAACTTCATTTAGTTCCTTTCTCTAGGACTCAAAAAGACCATAAAAGCAAGCAAGCAAGTATGCAGTTCTCTTATGACTTGAGATTAAATAGCAGTAGAAGTGCCTCCCCTTACCCTACGCAACCCCTGCTGCCAACACATACACACCCTTCACGGTCTTCTTAAACTTTGCTGAGAAATATGGTACATGTCTAACCTGGGTGTACCTACCTCAGCTTCTATGTGAAGGGTTTTGAAAAGTAAACTAGTGCTTGGAAAACCCAGGGCAATAGTTTATCTGCCGTAGCTTAAGGGTGACACAGTTCAACTTGATTGGAAAGTGTCACGGTTACTTGTATATATATATGTGTGTGTGTATGTATGTGTGTGTGTGTGTATATATATATATATATATATATATATAAATAAAATTTTGGGCTTCCCTGGTGGCTCAGCTAGTTAGGAAGCTGCTTGCAGTGCGGGAGACCCAGTTTTGATCCCTAGGTCAGGAAGATCCCTGGAGAAGGGACTGGCTATCCATTCAGGTATTCTTGCCTGGAGAATTGCATGGACAGAGGAGCCTGGTGGGCTACACAGTCCATGGGGTCGCAAAGAGTTAGGCGCAACATTTTCACTTTTCATATATAATTTTCTTTCTTTCTTTATGGCTGTGCTGGGTCTTTATTGCTTTGCTTGGGCTTTCTCTCTGCAGTCAGTGGGGGCTACTCTTCATTGTGGTGCAAAGGCTTCTCTTTGTGGTGGTTCCTCTTGTTACGGAGGACAGGCTCTAGGCGCACAGGCTTCAGTAGTTGTAGCATGCTGGCTCAGTAGTTGTGGCGAGGCATATGGAATCTTCTGGGACCAAGGATCAAACCCACATTCCCTGCATTGGCAGAGAGATTCTTATCCACTGTACCACCAGGGAAGTCTGTGAACTGTGAACAGTTACTCTCAAGAAGTACTTTCCCAACTCAGAAATACTGCCCCTTCTTTCTTGTAGTTAACTCTATATAAAAGTGTTTAGATTAAGCTTTGAGTTTTCATTCAGAGATGGCTCAATTCTTCCTTGTTTGCTGCTACTTTGACTTCAAGTGCTTTTTCTTGAGTTCCTTATTTTTGTTAAGTTTCCCTGGTGGCTCAGATGGTAAAGCATCTGCCTACAATGAAGGAGACCCAGGTTTGGTCCCTGAGTCGGGAAGATCCCCTGGAGAAGGAAATGGCAACCCACTCCAGTACTCTTGCCTGGAAAATCCCATGGACGGAGGAGCCTGGTAGGCTACAGTCCACAGGGTCACAAAGAGTTGGACACGTCTGAGTGACTTCATTTTATTTTTGTTAGTCCGCTTTCTAATAACATTCACTGTACTAATTGTGCTAACATTCACTATACTAACCTTTGGAAGGACTGATGCTGAAGCTGAAGCTCTAATACTTTGGCCACCTGATGTGAAGAACTGACTCATTGGAAAAGACCCTGATGATGGGAAAGATTGAAGGCAGGAGAAGGGGACGACAGAGGACGAGATGGTTGGATGGCATCACTGATTTGATGGACTTGAGTTTGAGCAAGCTCTGGGAGTTGGTGAAGGACAGGGAAGCCTGGCGTGCTGTAGCCCATGGGGTCACAAAGAGTCGGACATGACTGAGCAACTAAATTGATATTAACTCTGTGCCTTTCATTTAAGATCTATAATTGCTTTATAAAAGTTAATTAAATCTTAGAAATCCCCAGACTTATGAGAGCCTTTAATAGAGAAATTTACTTCTAAAGGTAGAGTCCAGTGATTTCTGGCAATTTCAGATAAAGACTGTAAGGAAGATAACTTTCACCTCACTGAAGGATGTGACTAAAGGAAAAAAAAAATCATTGTAGAGCAGTTCTGCATAGCTTTCCTATTAACTAGATTCTTTAGTCCATTGGAAAGGGGAGATGACTAAGTAATATGATGTCTGTTCCATTCCTGCATCCAAAGTGACCCAGAAAGTTCTCTCTCCTCATTCAAGGGTTGATGACACTGCTGAGATTGATGCCTTTTGTTCCCAGACCAAATTGTTTTTTATAGCTCACCCCCTGCCAGCACTTTCCAAAGTGCCACTGCCATCAGCTCCAGAGGGAGCCCCTTCCTCAGGCTTCCTGGCCAGCAGCTGCACTGTGATGGCAGGGAGCTCGGAATGGGAGGAGAAAGCAGCTTGCAGACAAATGGGCAGCTAATCCGACCAACAGCCCATCACTAGAACCATAAAAAAATTCCTTTTTTCCCCCACTTGCCTCATCTGCATTTCTTGGCTGAGGTGGCGATGGAATGCTCCTTGGGAAAGTTATGGTTTCACATGGTCTATCAAGCAACCTCAAATTTCCCCCCTTTTTTCTTTCTCAAACAATTCTGCTTAGTTAGCCTAGTGTTGTCAAATCACTACAGACCTTACAGGTAGTAAAAGAACAATAAGGGAATAGTAGAAACAACTTGGTGCCAATGAGATTGACAAATTAGATAAAGTCCTTAAAAGACACAGCTACCAACAGTGTCTCAATCTAAATGAGAATTTCTGGATCCTTCTTTAAACTTTCTGTCATTGTTTGGATCTCTCAGTGTTCAACTTTAGTTTAGAAGAAGCCCTACTGAACTTAATAAGCATTCTCAACTGTTCTACTAAGATCCAGTTGTTTTTCACCACAAGTTTTCTATTTTGGGGATAGAGAGGGTAAAGCTATTTTATTAGAATAAAATTTTTAAAATTTTATAAGAACATCTCAGGGATTAATCTTATTTTAATCAGGATTATAAAATTCTGATCCTTCTGGGTGGCCTTTATGTTAGGGCCAGAATGACAACCTTGCTGGTCTTTATATAGTGTTCCTAGTCCTTAACAATGTGAGAACATGTCAAGGCGAGAGAGGGTAAAGCTTATTTTATAAGAATAAGCATCTCAGGGGTTAATAAATCTTATTTTAATCAGGATTATAAAATTCTGATCCTTCTGGGTGGCCTTTATGTTAGAGCCAGGATGACAACCTCACTGGTCTTTATATAGTTTTTCCTAGTCCTTGACAATGTGAGAACATTTCAAGGTGTCTTTAACATATATATGTGATTAGAGCCTCTTGCACCATAAAATGGTTAGCCACGGACCCATATAAAACAGTCAGTCTACAATGAGGTTGAAGCTTTGGAAACATCACATCCTTTTCAGTGGTACTTGCTTTTATAGTGTCATTTAGCAAATGGACTGTGAAGAATTAGTCATGCCAAACTTCTAACCATCCGATGACTAGCTACAGAATAAACATCCCCGATGAAAATTTTTAGATTTTAAAGCTTTAGTCTTTCTTTTCAAAGTTTCAATTAAAATAAAATACTATATCTACTAGGACCCCCAAGTTCTCGTCTATAACTTGTTTGCACCTTTCAGAGATACAAGATCAGCACTTACGTGCTACACATAAGTAGCACACCATTATGAGTTCCTTTATGCCTCTCAGGGGTGGTTTGAGAAAATGGAATCTTTGAAGCCACTGTAGTCTTTGTGGTGAGAAACATAATATGCTAAATTAAATCAAAATGTGATGCCGTTAGGCACATTAATGAAATCACATTGTTATATTCCTCTTTCTGTTATGCATATTGTAGGTCCCAATCTGAACACTGTATTATATGTAGGAAGCCAGACCCTCTGTTTAGCTTCCTGTGGGTCTGGATGCCCTCAACCTGTCCTTGGCTCTTCAGTGGTTACCTGGGTCTGAGGCCTGACTCTGGGATCTCCTATGCCATCTGAGCTGGCCTTTTCGCTGGATTCCATGCCCTTGTATCTTCTTAGAATACTTTTCTTCCTTTTTAACTAGCCTTTTGATCGTTTACCTTTATCAGTGAGTTTGGTATTCCTGACTTCTACATAAGCCGCTATAAAGATTTTGATATGCCAGTTATATCTTAATATGAATTTTTAAAAGATTTTGAAATTCTGAAACACATTGCAGAGTAAGAGTTAAAATCAGTGTGCCAGCATGTTTTCTTCCTATTCTAACTGATCAGGGGAACCTGAGTTGAATGTACACATTGCCCATATAGAAAACAGGTTTCCTACTCCATGAGTAGTTGTTTGAAATTAAATTTCACTGCGTTGTGACAGAAAATACTGAGTATCTTGTGTGTATATAATATGCTATAAAAGTATTTTATAGTTGTTAATCTGGCATTCAGGACTCCCACAGACTGGTCAGAGTTTATCTTTCAAAACATGTCTCCCCAGAACCTGCCTTATGGTTGCTGCTGTAGCTACAGTCATCTGTTTGCTCACATTGCTCATTACTCACTTTGTTCATTTGCTAAAGCCATTCTCTTCCTTTACTCTGCTCTCCTATATCACGATACTGGAGATTCTCCTGTTCTTTTAGGCTTGTACGATTCCTAGCCTAGGAGACAATTTCCTGTAATTTTGCTCTAATGCGTGCTTATCTCATGTGCATACAAACTACTCATGCTTAATTGCTGACTTATCTGGCATGTAATAATATACTTTGATATAATGTGCTGGACATAATGGTGAAATAATTTAGCATTTGGCCTTTATAAACAGCAAAGCAGTTTTATATCATAACTCCATCATGACTTCCTAGTTCTGTGACTGTGGGAAAAATTACTTAACCTCTCTGAGTCTGCTTCCTCATCTCTCTACTGGGGCTAATGATAATACCTACATTGAAAGTGAAAGTGTTAGTTGCTCAGTCGTGTGTGACTCTTTGCGATCACATGGACTATAGCCTGCCAGGCTCCTCTGTCCACGGGATTCTCCAGGCAAGAATACTGGAGGGGGTTGCCATTTCCTTCTCCAGAGGATCTTCCTGATCCAGGGATCGAACCTGGGTCTCCTGCATGCAGTACCTACCTTACCAGGATTGTTTTAAGGATTAAATGTGATAATATATGTAAAATTACCTAACAGTGCCTCGTGACGCCGAGTAAGCACTCAGTTAAAGTTAGCTATTATTTTTTACCTTGTCTTTTTTTTTTTAAACTTATGTATGGACTATGTTCCCATCATTAATGGAAGGATTACTATCTATTGTTACCTATTATGTGCCAAGCATTGTGCTAAGCACTTTTCACTTATATTATCCTATTTAATTTTTACAACAATCTTGAGGTTAAAGTGATTTGATATATAGGCCATATCTGGGAATTATTAGAGCCAGGGTTTTGAACTTAATTATATTTGCCTCTAAAACCTTTTTATTATTTAATGGTGCTTTTTCATAGACAAGGGAAACTTCTTATTTTTCTCATAGGGTGAACCAAGTGTGTGTACAAACCAAGTTCATTCATTTAATGGATTTATTGTGTATAAATAAATGAAATGGAACTTGGGGTTTTACTCCATTTATGCTATCGCTTTTTGTGGCCAACAGTCATATGTTCTCTTCCTCCTTCATTCAGAAAGTGCTTCCAAATTCCTTTTCATTCTCTCTAATACTTAAGGCACCAGTACCTTTATTTATACTTAATCACTGCATGCTCTTGTTTATCTGCTTAAAACAAAAACCTTTGCTAATTAATTTTAAACCTCCTAATCCAATCCCTTTATTTATAATCAAAGCAAACAAGGCTCAGAATAGCTAAGAGACCTGCCCAAGGTGACACATGAAGCTAATGGCTGGTGATCCAGGTTCCTGGCTCATACCCAGAGTGCTATTCATTATACCAAGAGCCTCTGGAGAAGAACCACTTGAAAATATTATCATCATAAGCAGTTAAAAACCTCCACTTGCTGTCTTATTTGTGGTAGTAATTTAATAGTAAATCCCTGTAAAATATAATGTACAAAGAAGCTTCCGTCTGCACAGAATTCAAATTAGTAAAATCTAATCATAAGACTCTATGTACATGAAGAACATTTGACTGTTGCTATTTTATAGGCTATCTGTTTCTAGAAACCAGAAGGTATTCTAATTTATTCTGTATGGCAATTGGTATGGGACATCTTATGAAGACCAGAACTGTCAGAATAGAGAAATTTAGAGGCTAGAAATAAAATTTTAGAATTTGAAAAAAAAATTCATGAAAATCTAATCAAATTCCCTTCTTTTTTATAGTAAAGATTTTGAAACAGAGAAAGTGGCATAGCTTTACAGTAAAATCTGTGGCAAAATTAGCATCACTTTTCTCACAATACTGAATTACCTCTCTTGGTTACCTCAAAATTAAATTGTGTTGATTGTCATAGAAAATTGCAGGAATAAATCCTTTTGGAAAAATGTAAGACAACCTTCATGCAACTAAAATTAAACATTACCTTAATCTCTTTTGGAACACAAACCCCATTATTATTCAGGCAACTTCATTGCAAGTGCAGATTTTCTTGGCTTTTTGATAGTCCTTATGTATTACTGGTAGAATTGATTTTTCACCAGAAATATCAGAATTCAGAAAAAGAGAAAATGGAATTATTTCAGCTAAACAAGAACTTTGAAAATTTCCTGATGTGATGTATTCCAAAGTGGCCTCAATTTTTCAGCAACTTCTGAACATGGAGAGGAATCAGAATGGGAATCATCTCTAAGAGAATCAATAGTTCTTTTCTAACATCTTAGCCCTAGAGACAACAAAAATGTCTGGCTATTCATTAGAACATTAACAAAAATTTCATCCTTGCTATTTTCTTTAGGTTGTGGAGTGAGTAGGTATACCTATCAGAGCCCAGAATTTGAGAGAAATTTTGTATTATTGTTAATTTTTAAATAAAATTTCATTCTTCCCAGTTTATGCTCCTATAGATTCCTGCCTGGTTTTTTTTTTCCCCTCTCACACCATGCCACCCAGTCTGGATATGAGAAATCAGGATGAGAAGATGACAGTCAGCATATGACACAAGGGGGAAATGCATCCATACCCTCAGCTCAGACCTACCCTTCAAATTCTGGAGATTGTTTAGAGTCAACCCCAGGACACTGGTGAATGTGGGAAGCTCTTGAGGGGCAAGAGGTGGGAGGGTGCCAGGGGCCTGAAAGATCATATGGAGCTCCCTGCCAAGCTGGCCTAGGATTAACCCGTGGTTTCCCAGCCAGAGCTAATCCAGCTGTTTTGCTTTCCTGGGGTCTCTCATCTTAATCTATGAAATTGACCAACTGAGTTTGACCGTGACTGGCTTTGTTTTGCAAAACAAAATTGGTAAGGCAGGCCTCACGCTGACTGACTGAATGGTGTCATCAGCCCAATTCAAGGGGTGCCACAAAAGCAAGGAAATGAAACTTCAATTTCCTCCTCATGTTAAATGATAGCTTATCATACCGATTATGACCCTTATGCAGCTCAGGGTTAAGTATTTTATTGCTTTTTTTTTTCCCCCGCGAACAGCCATAAACCACTCTCTCCTTCCACTTTTTCCTCTAACCCCTGCCCCCAACAACACACCTGACTGAGGCTCATTGGAAAGGACTGCTCTCTGTTGTCAAAGGACAGACAACCCAAACATCCTTTCTTAACCCTACCAACCTGTCACGATTTTATCTTGATTCTAGGAAGTACAAGATATGTTTTAAGGCAAAACAGAAACAAGCCAACAACCAGGGTGGGGGGAAGTCTATCTGGCTTAAGAGTACCTTTATAATGTTCAGTTCCTCTCACTAGGATGAGCTCTCTTCAGTTCTGGGCCAGGCAGAGATGGCTTGCTTTCATCTCTATGTTCCTACTGTCCCAAATAAAAGTATACACTTTTATTTGCCTGTTTATCACACCACATTATTATAGGCACAGGTGTGCTTTCCTTTTTGATCAGGAAGAACTGTGTCCCTTCTTGTGTACCTCCTAGACAGGCACCTGGCACAGTCCATAGAAGACGTTCACTGAATGAACAGATGGATGGAGGCTCCCCACAAAGATTAGGTCATCTATTTCTCTACCTGCCAGCAAACCTGTACCTATCTATTCCCAAAATCAAAAAGAGGTTCAGTTGCTCAGGTTACTCACTGGGCACGTGTAGACAACAATGGGAGAGGTGTGGTGGTTCTTTGGACTTGGGCCTGTGCCCTCTTCCCTTCACTTCCTACTCCTTTTAGGAAATCTCATTTACTCCCATGGCTTCAGTATTGGTGACTCCAGAATTTGGATCTCCTTCTCAGAGTTCTTCTCTAGTTTATTTAGCCATTTTCCCCAGACTTAATAGCCAATTGCCTGCTTAATATTTCCACTTGAATGTCTCAGAAAAAATGTAAAGTTAATGTGTTTGAAATGGAACTCTTGATCTGCATCTTCCCATTATCCCTAACCTGGTCCTCATTTTGCCTGTATCTGTAAATGGCACCACCTGCCACTCAGTTACTAAAGCTAGGAAACTGAAGGTCATCCTAGATCCTTCTTCTCTCACCCATCACATCCAGTCCATCAGCAACTTTATTGGTGCTACCTCTTTTATCTGTACTGTCCATGTTTCTTCTTGCCTCTGTTCACTTTATCCCTGCCTTAGTCTACTTCACTATCAGCTCTTGCCTGGCTTAATACAACTGCCTCCTTGTCTTCAGGCTTCCACCCTTGACCATCTCTGGTTCATTTTCCATACAGTAGCCAGCATGAGTTTTCTTACAAGGTAAATAGGAGCCTATCACACCCTAACTTAAAATCTTTCAATGGCTTTCAATTTCTCTGGAACAAAATTCAAACATTTTACTGTGACCAGCTGGGTCTTGGATGATCTGGACCCTGCTTACTTTTCTAAGTTCATCTCATGTCACCACATGCAAAGCATTCTCCAGTTATATCAAACTTTTTATCAGTTCTCAGAATTTCCCAAGCTCTTTTCTGCTTTGGGCCTTGCTGCTTGTTAATGCTTCTCTCTGAAATATGTTTTCTTAAAGCTCTTACAATTAATTCCTTTGGGTATGAGTTTAAATGTCAACTTCACAGAGCTCTGACCAGTTTTTCTTAAAATGTTGCTGCCTTATTGTAAGAGCCCTACAATTTCCATCATGACACTTATCTCAATCTGTGATAGCCTATTTTTTTTAAACTTATTCATTGTATGTGTCATCCATGAAAATGCTAGTTCCATGAAGGCAGAGACTTTGTCAGTGTCATGAACTTCTTTATCCCTCGCATTAGTGCTATGCCTATAACAGAGTATGTGACCAAGAAATGTTTATTGAATGCATGAAGTGAGTTATAAATAAGAGCACTATATAATTGCCATCAAACAGTACACTTTCTGGAATGAAAGGAGGCACAATTACAATTATACTTGGAATAGCATGTATAAACTATGAGACAATAGAAAGAGCACTGGATTTCTAGAGATGTCAGCATTCAAGGTGACTCTGATTTTGTGTCCTTCAACATTTTTATTTAGGTGAAGCCAATTTAAGGTGAATATGAAGGAGAGGAGAAGGGGTACGTACCATGAAGCTTAATGTAGCTGGGAGAATAGGCTGACCTTTTCCTTTGTCTTGGGCTCAAGTGATAACGGTATGTTTGAGAACCTCAAATGTTCTCTTTCATTCTCTTTAGACTTAACATTTTCTTTTTAAATATCACATACCATATACAGGGGCTTCCCAGGTGGTACTAATGATAATCTGCCTGCCAAAGCAGGAGATACAAGAGGCACAAGTTCAATCCCTGGGTCGGGAAGATCCTCTGGAGTAGAGGCAACACACTCCAGTATTCTTGCCTGGATAATGTACAGAGGAGCCTGGCAGGGTATTCCATAAAACTGCCAAGAGTCATACATGACTGAGTGACTGAGCACACACATACCATATGCAAGCCCTCCCCCCATCAGTTAACCAGTCTAAAGTTACTGCCCCGCTGATTGGTCCTGAGAGTAGTTTGGACCACTAACCCCAACTCCAAGAGCAGAGGACCTAGAAATTGATTACATTTGAAATTAGAAGACCTGAGGTCTATCCTCAGCTTGACATTTAACTAGGCAAATGACCTTGGGCGAATTTCTTGCCTCTTCTGTGAAGTGAGAGGTTTACAGGAGATGACTGCTAAGGTCTCTTTCGTCTCTGAAATTCCATGTCCTGTACAAATCACCCAGCAAAGGCAGAGTGTCATGAGAGGATGGCAGAGCCACCAAGAGGGGTAACAAGGCCCTACTTCCAAAGAGGAGACTTGACAGCTCTATCACTGAGGCATAGAAAAGTACATAATGTCTAGATATCATAGGTGGTAAAATTTAGTTTGTATCAAATACAAGGCAGGCAATTTCAAAGAGCAGATAGACCTTAAAGAAGAAAATGGTTTTAACTGAGATATGGAAGTTGCATGGAAATGGTGTATACAAGAATTGTCATAACCTAGTCTAGCTGAAACTGAGGAAACAAGGGATAAAATTGAAAAAGCAAAATAGGCGTTACCTCTGGGAAGGGTGGTAAGCTGGCAGGAGAAGGGAGTGTAGGTATTACTATTACTCACTTTTTGGTCTGTGTATTTCTAAATTTTTTGGGTTTTCATGAGATTATGTTCATGGGAATTTTTTTTTTCAATATTTACAATAAGATTGTGTCAAATTTAGGAGACTTGAGATGTCAAGCCAGAGAATTGGGACTATATTCACTAGGATAGTGGTCCCCAACCTTTCTGGCAACAAGGACTGGTTTTGTGGAAGAGTTTTTCCATGGATTGTAGGTGTGGTGGATGGTTTCAGGGTGATTCAAGTACATTACCTTTATTGTGTACTTTATTATTATTACATCAGCCCCACCTGAGATCATCAAGCATTAGCCTAGAGGCTGGAGACCTCTGCTCTAGGACACTGGTGGTTTTCTTTTTAAGTCAGGTTATGATGAAGATAGTGTCTTAGTAAGAAAGTATGATAGCATTGTGTTGGGTAGAGAGTTGAGCACAGTATCAGTTATTGAGTTAGCACAAAATTCAGGTGCAATATGACAAGCTGAGCAGAGGGAGAAGTTGAGGATGATGCGTTAGTTAAGCCTTCGTCACTCAAAGTGTCATTAGGTTACTGATAGAAGTAGAGGACTCATTTCTGTCACTCAAATAGAAATGGCTTGTGGAATATTAGAGCTGTGGTGCCTGGAGCTTGCACAGAAACAGAGATTTTGGAATCATCAGCACAGAAATAAAACTGGGATTTTAAAGTAGCTAAATGCTTCACAGGTGAGAACAGAGAAGGAAGCGTGTCCTGACTGTCAGCTTCATGTTCTTGTCCCTGCGCTGCCTGCAGGCCCCTAGGACAGGAGGATCTTGTTGATTGAGGTTCTGGCTGAAGTGGAGGGGTTAGAAATGAACTTGAGCCATGGAGAAACGCAAGTGGGGCCTGATGGGACAATCAAAGTTCTGTGACAGCCAAGAATAGGTAGATTCTTCAGATACTTGAGGGCAAAGGTGAACACAGTTGGGGTTTAAGAAGTGTATCTGGCTTACACCCTACCTACCTCCTCACCAAAACCCAAAGCTGGTGCATTTGAATAAGGTCAAGGAAAAAATAGTGTAAGAGAGAACTAGTGAAAAACTGAAGTAATTCAGTTATTCAGGTTGGATAAAAGGAATGCTTGAAGGCCAGAATCCATGATTAGGGGTCCTAGAAGATTTGGTAGACTTAAAACACAGCAGTGCTGATTCAGGTTAGGCATGCGGCAAATGTCCTGATAGGCACTTTATCCTAGTAAGGAAGTATTAGCTTCTCCCTCTATCCCTGATAGTCTTTGAAAACAGAGTAGAAGATGTGCTCCTCTTCACTAGGCCTTTGATTGGGAGCTCTCTTGTTAAGAAGCAGATAGCTGAATCAAGTGATCTCTTATAGATTGCCAAGAAATGTCAAGGGACCATCTCACCATCCCCTAGACCTGTCATAGGTATACGCTGGTACCTGGGAATCTGAGGGGAATGTGTACCACCTTTCCCTTACCCACATCCCACCCATCCCCTACCATATTCCACCTCACTTACCCACTGCCTACCTCCTCCCTCCCTGACCAAATGCAGTCTGAGGCTTCCCAGAGCCTTGGCCTAATTTCCTCAATGCTTTCATTGGTCATCATACATTCATTTTTTGATAAAAAAGGGCAGCCTGGCAGGGTGGGCAGAACACCAGCCATGGAGAGTGTTCAGGGCCTTGGAATCTAATGTTCAGCTATCTCACTTGGTGATACTGGGGGTTGGGAAGCAGGGGGAACTTTCCTCCTCCAAACCTAACTTTCCTCCTGTGGTGTGAGTGTGCTCGCTCGGTTGTATCGACTCTTTGTGACTCCACAGACTGCAGCCTGACAGGCTTCTCTGTCCATGGGATTTTGCAGGCAAGAATACTGGAGCAGGTTTCCATTTCCTTCTCCAGGGGATCTTCCTGACGCAAGGATCGAACCCGGGTTTCTTGCATCTCCACTTTGGCAGGCAGGTTCTTTACCACTGTGTCACCTGGGAGTCCCTATCTCCTGTGGTAGGGAATGCAGTAGAATTAGAAGGATGTAGAGCACTAGTCTCACCCAGAGGTCTTTAACTTCTTCTAGAAGTCTTTGCTCTGATCTTTGTTTTCATCCCCCTCCCACCCACCCAAACATCTTTATCTAGGCCCTTGATCACTATTTTGAGATCAGTTATATGAGTACTTTGTGATCTGGGGCTAGAAATTTGTCTTTCTCTGGAGCCTGTATTTTTTCCCTCTAGCCTCTAAAGTAAACACCCCTCTTTTGACTTTTCCTTTGAAACTTTGACCTCTACTGTAGACCACACTGGTTAGCCTCTTTCTTTGAGTACCCCCTGGAGAACCAGGATTCTGCCCTCCCAAGTCAGCGGGAGCCAGGCTATCTGCTTTATCATTCCAAGGAAGGCCTTTGCAAGTCAAAAGTTAGGTTTCTTCTCTCTGGAGAAGGGCTGAGAAATGTGACTCTCCTACTCGTAGAAGAGGGAGGAAAAGGACACCTTTCACTGCATATAAATGGAGTCCTTCTACAAAGCTGTCATGACAGTTAAGAATGTTGCCAGGGATCCCTGGGGTCCCAGAGTGTAAGTGGTGTAAAGGAAGAATATAAAGTCATATGGTAGGAAGTCTGAATTCAAATCTACCTCCTTATGTTTAAGGTTGGTTGCTTAACTTCTCTGAGCCACACTTTCCTCAGTAGTAAGGGAAATAATTGTAACTCTAACTGGATTGTTCTGAGGATTGGAGATACATATTAAGCATCTGACACTTAGTAGATGCCCAATTACTTCCTTTCCGCCCTTACGACCACACACCAGCAAGCCCTAAGGAGATTGGCAGGAGACCATGGGAAACTCTGGGAATAGGCCTTAGGGTTTTCTTGTTGTTGTTCAGTTGCTAAATCGTGTCCGACTCTTTGCTACCCTGTGGACTGCAGCATGTCAGGCTTCTCTGTCCTTCACTATCTCCCAGAGTTTGCTCAAGCTCATGTCCATTGAGTTCTTAGGAGTCATTAATTCTGCTCATGGCAAAGATGGGGAGAAGAGGGAGAAGGAAGAAGAGGTGAAGGAGGAAGAGGAGGAGAAAAAGCTTTGTAAGGGCCTGGCAAGCCTAGACTGAGAAAACAGAAGCTTCTATTCTCCAGGCAATGTGGAGCAGTGCCTGAATTTACTGAAATATGGGACTTGGCTCATGGACAGGTTTCCCTCATCGAGTTGATTCCTTTTTCAGCAGTTTTTCAAGATCCACTATCAGATTGTGACTGCCAACCTGCCTGTCTTGGGCCCTGAACCTATCAAACATGAGTTTTTACTGTTCTGTCACCTTAATGATAGCCAGCTTGTTAAGGATGAGCCAAAAGGGTAGGAGTGTAGGGTTGTAACTATTGAATCTGAATGCCACTGTAATGCCTAGAAATGACCCCCTGACAGGAAGGTGATGGATGCAGAGAAATCCAAATTCCTTTAGTTTGTAGCCCAGGGTCCATGTGGGAAGATTGGTTGATTGCCATGAGGGTAAAATGAATGAGGTTGGAAGAAGCTTGGAAGGATTGGGACTATGAGCTTTGAGGGGAAGTAGGCAAACTGTTCATGGAATTCTCAGTTTCATTAGTGAAAATCTCAAATATAAACCCCTAGAAAACATAAGGCATGTTCTCCATGATTGATAGTTGGGTTGGGAAGATCTGCTGGAGAAGGGATAAGCTACCCACTTCAGTATTCTTGGGCTTTCCTTGTGGCTCAGATGGTAAAGAATCCGCCTGCAACGTAGGAGACCTCGGTTTGATCCCTGGGTTGGGAAGATCCCCTGGAGAAGAGAAAGGCTATCCACTCCAGTATTCTGGCCTGGAGAATTTCCACAGAGTGTATGATCCATGGGGTTGCAAAGAGTCGGACATGACTGACTTTCACTTCACCAGGCATCAGGAATGGTTTTATTTCTGAAAATCTCCCCTAAGGTCATTTGGGAATGTCAACAAGGTCCTGGAGAAAATGTCAAAGCATCAGATACCTGGGGTCTTTGGATGGAGATTCAGTTATGGATAAAGAGAAAAGTCTAGTTTGTTCAATTCCTTAGCAGTTTCATAACTCAGGTTTCATGATGAGTAATTTGGCATCTATATTGAGGGTTTAACCTCAAAGTCAGATAACTGTTTTCCCTCTGAGCCCCAGGAAAATAATCTTTTCTTTTGGTTGCCTATTACTTCACCACAATTTTTGTACTTAGATGATATCTCTTACATCCCCCCTTCTACTACCACCTCTCTCTCTCTCTCTCACACACACACTTCTTTGTTGCTAACTGTAGTGTGTGTGTGTGTGTGTGTGTGTGTGTGTGTGTTTACCTTCCTTGAAGTGAGGTAGAGGAAATCTTCCATTTCCTTGACATAGGCTACTTTTATGGATTTCTTCTTGTCTCTGGTGTCTGACATCTGTGATAGTTGGTAGTTTTAAGTGCACAAATGATTGAGGGCAGGAGAAGGGGATGACTGAGGATGAGATGGTTGGATAGGATCACCAACTCAATGGACATGAATTTGAGCAAACTCCGGGAGACAGTAAGGACGGGAAGACTGGTGTGCTACAGTCCATGGAGTCAGAAAGAGTCGGACATGACTTAGCAACTAAACAACAACAACAAAATAGAGATAAGTGTAGACTTGCAAAGCACCTGCTTATGGTTTTTCTTGAGATGCCAACTTCCTTAATAAATATTTTACCTTCTTTTTCACTTAAACAAAAACAATGGATTGGTTATTCCCTGTTGGCATTAAAAATTAATGTTCTATTAATTCTTTTTGAAGACAAAAAATTTGTTTATTTTGGACAAATATAAAAATACAGAAAAACACAAAAAGGAAAACAAACCACTCTATTTTGGTATTACATGACAGCTAATATTTTTCTCTTTTTAAAACAAAATTGAATTCATTCTGAACATGTTGTTTTGTAACTTTATTTGCTTAATTGTATCATGCATGTTTTTCATGTTACCAAATATTTTTCCAGAATATTATTTTAATGGCTAATATTCCATTGTGCAGCCATGAGTTAATTAGTGTGCCCCGATGTTGAACATTTAAATTGTTTTTTTTTTTAATTTAAAACATTAAGAATGTTTCCCTACTCTTGGTGATCAGCCACTTTACTTATTTATTTAACATAGCTGAATATCTCTTCCCTGTGGGGTGTTTGGCCTTTGCAGAGAGGGAAGACTCTAAAGGCTGAGATGCTCAGATTTAGGAGACCAGTGGCTGAGCCCCTAGGGCTCTCCCCCCACAGATTACCAGTGGAAGATGTAGAAGTGCAAATGAGGAAGGGAGAATCCACAACTTTCCCAGTCTCTTGCCTTGGAGCCCAGCTCCTCCGTGTACAGACACCCCAGGAAGCCTAAGTTGAGAGAGCAAACACACTTTGAATATGGTTCAAGTTCAAAGGGCTTGCTTGTTCCTCAAGTTGCTTAGGTTGCATTAAAATAATACCTTCTAAATAGAGAAATCTGGGTTATTTTCCTATAGGCCAGTGCTTGCGTCTGAATTTTATTATCTGGTATCTAACACTAATATCAAGGGGTTGGTATTTCCAGTTTCTCTTTTAGACTTGTACATCATTGGAATATAGAAGTGGGGTTTCTCATTCCATTTCTGATCCTAAGGTTTCCAAGGAGAGAAACAAAAAGTCTCAAATATGTATACTAGAAGGATTTATTGCAAAATGAAGTTGAGTTCCCAATTTGGGAAAATAACAAAAGAGAGTTGTTCTACAGCTCTTTTGGGAAAAATCCCTCTTGGGAGGCTTTGACTGGATAAGTTGTAGTCACCTGTCCACTTACTGTGCCAATCCCTTCTCCATGGCTCCAGAAATGGTTTCTGAGTTGGAAAAGTTGTCAGGTTATATGGACTGGTTTCCCCAGGAATGGGTAGGGAGAACTTTTCAAAAATGTGCATTGAGTTAAAAAACCCAATACCAAAAATACATCGCTATAGGCAGGTGTGTAGTCTCTGCCTCACTTATCTCTGTGAACTTATAGTTGATCTTTCCGGAGCTAGCTAGAGTAGGGGAAGGTTACTCCTTCAGGAGTCTGGACAGAACTCTTCCATTTTTGGCTTCCATTCCCTCTGATTCTTAGCCATACAGCTGGGTTAGATGTGGTCTGAAACTCCAGGGGCAAGTATTTTGAAGGTCTTTCTGGATACAGACCCCAAATCAAGCTTCCCCTTTAGCAAGCTATAGAATTATAGGCAGGAAGACCAGGAAGTAACTTGCAGAAAAGATGAAATGGGGTCTACCCAAATTAGGAGGCCCAGATTGCTGTATCATCTCAGGCCTCCACTATCCCATGTACAGCAGATATCAAGAGGACAACAGATCAACCCTGTGGTTTTCCAATTGTTTTCCTTACCTCTTCTCTCCAGGAGAGAAGCTGTGCCCCCTCCACTGTCATACAACTGAGCAGTAAGTTCCTGGTGGGTGCTGTCAGGCACTGCCCTTGCCCCGGGACTGAGCACTGCCTGGGGAGCGCGTGCAGTAGTACTTGTTCACCACATGCCGACACTGCTCACACTTGACAGTGCAGCACCACTGGAATTTGCAGTTACAGCTGCTGATAGCCTCGGTTCTTCTCTCTTCCACCTGCAGGCCACATTCTGTGCACAGGCGCCCACAGCTGCATTGCTCCCATCTGGATGTGTTGCGGCTGTTCTGCAGACACTCCCGACCTTCTGTGCCATAGATGCCCAAGCTGGAATTGCGGGTACAGTAATCAGGTGATTCCTCTAAAAAGATCAGCTCAGCTTCTGCACTAGGAAGGAAGGCCTCGGTGGGTATCCAGTGGCCCTCGGCACTGTTCCCAGCCCTTAGCTGCTGTTTATCCATCTCAATTTTCAGTGCCCGTTCGTACTTGGCCTTTAGGTAGTTGCCCAACTCCCTGAAGTTAGCTAGCTGTAGCCAGCATGTCTGGATGCTACAGCTGCCTGAGATGCCGTGACATTTGCAAGTTCTCTTCATGGTGGCTCTCACTGCCTTCAGAGAAAGAAAGAGAGAGGGAGGACAAAAGGAGATTGGCTCTGGGTAGAGAAGATCAAAGGCTAGCAATTAATGGAATATTTTAGAGTTGTATTTCTTAACTTTAGAGTACATCAGAATTATGAGGGAGGCCTGTGAAAAATACTTATTCCTGGGCCCTACCTCAGATCTTCTCAATTAGGAAGTTCAGGGGTTTAAAGGCTTTGATATTGGTGATTTTAATGCTCTTCTGCGTGATTCTTATGGAAAAAGCCAGGCAAGCGTTGAGAAGGTGACTGGAGAGAGGAAACCTAGGCTTAAGGCCCAACTATATCGCTTGTGAGCTTGTTTCTCTTTCTGCCCATAAGATTAAGAATGATCAAGAAAGTACTTTGTTAAAAAGAAGATGAAGAAGAAAGTACTCTGTAAACTAAAAATGAAAAATATGATAATTGGTACTAAGTGTTATAGCTGGGGGCTTGAGTGTTTGTGTGTGTTTGGATTTGTCTTTTGGGCTCTCTTCCAGAGGGAAGGAAACCTGAAGTCTGAAGCCCTATCCCCAAGGTGATTACATTATTGTCGCTTTGAAAACCTCTTCTCTACACTGGGCAGCCAGGGCATCTAGGTATAGGTTCAAAGCAAAATTTTTATGCTCTTAGCTCCAAATACAACTAGAATCCAGATTTGAGTTCAGAACACTCCAAGGATTTCCATGCACCCCAGAAGTCTTTGGGGCAGTTGATCTTCCAGAGAAGCTTAGATCAGTCCCAACCTCTCCAGACCCAGAAAGACATTAGGACATAAGTTGTATGATAAACCCTTGTTAGTTTCCAGCTGAAATGGTTAAAATTTTAAGCCATGGAAGCAGGGCCTTGGATCTGTATTGTTATATGTTCTCAGAAACCTGCCTGTAGAAGGAGTTAGCATATAAGGTTTAGTGATAAAAGGACTAGACTGGAAGATCTGTGTTCATTGCCTGGTTCTGATGCTAATTGGTTGTATTGCCTTGGCCAAGTGATAGCTCTGCCTTAACTGGTTTTGTCATCCAGAGAACAGGACTAGCTATCCTAGTCCTGCTGGGTGGTAAGGGATGAAACATGTTTGAGACAGCTCTTGATAAGTTGTGAAGGTCTGTACAGATGTGAGACTGTTGTAAATGCTCAGCCTGTTGGCTCACTGGTCAACTCTTATACGTACCAGCCTGCCTGCTCTGTTGTTATGAAGATTCATCAGGGCTCTGGCATCCTTCCCTTTCTCCAGGCTGTCCACAAAGAGTTTGGAGATTCTTTCCCCAAATTCAACATTGTCACTACAACCTCCCCAGATCCAGCCATGGCCTCCTGCACATAAGGAAAGAGTAAGTTCTGTGTGTAGCTTCCAGCTGAGTCCTAGAAGAAGACTCACGGTCATTTTAGCTGACATAGCCAAACCATCCCCAAGAGTTGTAGAAGTGTGTAAAGCTATAGCTAAAAGTGAGACAGGGAGGGAATTCCCTGGCTAGTCCAGTGATTAGGATTCCGTGCTATCACTGCCATGGCCTGGGTTCAATCCCTGGTCAGGGAATTAGGATCCCACAAACTGTGCAGTATGGTCAAAAAAAGACAAAAAAAAGTAGGACAGGGAAATGGAGGTATTTAGGGTGGGAATGGGGGTAGGGGGCAGTCCTATTTCTAAAGTCAACTGCCCACCCTCCAGGTACTCCCCAGCTCTAGACAATTCAACTCCATACCCAAAGTAAAATTAAGATGCTGGGGCTGGCCCAGATGATCTCAAAGGTTCATTGCTGTTCATTTTAGAATTCTGTACCATTACTGTACAGTAGTCTTATTAGACTATCTCCTCCCTCATTCGGAGAAGGCAATGGCACCCCACTCCAGTACTCTTGCCTGGAAAATTCCATAGACGGAGGAGCCTGGTAGGCTGCAGTCCATGGGGTCGCTAAGAGTCGGACACGACTGAGCGACTTCACTTTCACGTTTCACTTTCATGTATTGGAGAAGGAAATGGCAATCCACTCCAGTGTTCTTGCCTGGAGAATCCCAGGGACGGGGGAGCCTGGTGGGCTGCCGTCTATGGGGTCGCACAGAGTCGGACATGACTGAAGTGACTTAGCAGCAGCCTCCCTCATTAGTGACAAATCTGAATAAGGATTTTCCAGGCAAGAATCCTGGAGTGGGTTTCCATTTCCTTCTTTAGAGGATCTTCCCAACCCAGGGATCAAACCCAGGTCTCCCACATTGCATGCAGACTCTTTACTGTCTGAGCCATCAGGGAAGGCCTATAAGTCTCTTAGGCTATCTGCAAATAATTTGATATCTATGGATTATGGACAAGCCATTCTAAGCCTGAAATACGAGGGTTAGCTTTAAACTCTCTTTGGCTTCCTCCTTCCTAGATGCCTTGTTGATTTTAGAGCTTGGTGCTACTTGCTTATCCTCTAATCATCTTAGCAGAGTCTTGATCTAGGAGTGGCCACCATGGAAATTTCTGCTGGGGTTTAGGGGTTTGAAGAAGCTGTGTCTCTCAGGCTTTCTCTGGAAGACTTTAGCTTATGCTCAGCTCTAAACCCCTTACCTTTTCCCACACCCATCAGAGGGCACAACTTACCTGTTTTACCATTTTTTGACTCATCACAGCCACAGTTTTCAAAGTCACCCATGCTACAGTTCTTGGTAATGGTGTACATGACTCCAGCAGAGCTGATAGCGTGAATGAAAGAAGTCTCCCTGGTAGCTTTGAAAAGAAAGAGGGAACTAGAAACTAGGACCCTGATGACCCAAAGCAGGCAATGCCATTTCATGTCTCTCTCCTATCCCCCTCCCTCTATGGGTTTATTAAGAGGATGTTACTCTGCTTGAGAGAACAGTACATGATTTCCCAGCATCCTTACTTCATACAGGCAGGAATGAGCATCCCCATGCTACAGATGGGGAAAGTAAAACCCAGAGAGAAAGTGATGAAACTGAGGCCACTGTCCTCACCAGTTATGGCATTGGGACCAGGACCCAGTTCCCCTGATAATCCAGCCTAGGCCTCTGTTCATTAGCCATTGCTTCTGGTCCTCAGGCAGTAAGGATTCAGGGCTATGAGGCTGGCTTATGAAAGAGAGAAGGGCATTTTTCTTCTTTCTGAGGTGGAGCTGGAGCCATGTAATAATTATAATGATAGTACCTACCACTTACTGGGCTTGTATCTGACTAAGGCCTTATAAACATTGTCCCATGTTTTTCTCACCCTATTTGTTGTATACGCCACAGGAAGATACTTTCCCCCTCATTTTCTTTACCCCATTCCTCTCAACTTTCCTCAGGAAACTCTTCATTAATCATTTCTACATAAATGACTTTCTTGCAAACTACTATACATAGTTATAAACAGCTGCACAGGTACATCATGCACACACACACACACTCCACACACACACACACACTTCACATGAGGCATAGCTCAGTGTGATCTCTCAGCTTCTCTGTCGTTGGGATTTTATGACAGCTGAAATTCCCTCAGGGGCTACGAACACTGACTCTTTCCCTCATTTTTATTTCATGCAAATATAAGTGTGTACAAACACAAATACAACATGAATTGGAAAACAGAGTAATTACACTTGTATATAAATACTTTTGTATTCACCTCATTCAACCCTTACGACACTCCTGGTGAACTAAACAGCTGACCTTATTGACCCCAGGGATAACACTGAGGTTCAGAGAAGGGGAAATAACCCACAACAAGGAAGTGGCAGATCACCGATAACTTTTTCATTTCACTGCACACATACATGTTACACATACATACATACTGCACGCCCAACTTCATGGACGTATACACCCTTGTACAGGTTGCACAAACTTACCACTTCTTAGCCTGTTGTGAGTGGAGAGCTGGAGAGCATTTTCAGGGCAGTTCCAACGTTCCCAAGCAAATTGGAATTTGCACTCCTCGATGCCACTCTGGGCGCCCAGGGCCACACTGGTGGTATAGGTCAGATAGGCCTGGCAAAGGGAAAAGGGTGCGAGCTTCAGCCCTGCCTCTCATCAGGTCGTCTGGGTCAAAAGGTACAGACAGGAATCAAATGCGTTAGCTCTCCATTAGGGAATGATTGGTCATAGGTTCCTCTGTGTGTCTGACTTCTGACACTGTCTCCCCTCCCGTCTTTTCTTTCCCCAGAAGAGTTCCCTCAGGAACATGAATGGGTAAAAACAGGAGCAGGAGACCATCCTACCTTGGGCCCTGTTATCAGGAAATTGTTCACTGACCTACCAAAAAGAGAAAAAGTGAGGCAGTTGGTGAATGGGGATGAGATAGTAGAAGCTTCCTTGGTGAGGAGTGAACAGTGGGAGGGAAGGACTTACCAAGCAGAGGCACTGAAGGTTACATAGCATATGCCCACAGCCACTCTGAGAATAAGTAGGTCCCCCATGGCCCTTCCCACCCCCAGAAGACCAAGTCTAGCCCAGGGCCAAGTCCAGAGAAGTGAGGAGAGGGCAGGGTCTTTCTCAGTATTTATGTAGGGAAATGCTGCATGGCCAAGGGGTGAAAAATCAACAGCTCTTCTCATTTGTCCCTCACTGGCAGGGCTGCAGGAGCCACTAACCCAATGAGGGGCCAGGGAGGAGGGATTCAGCCCAAAGCTTGCAAGGGAAACCCCGCCCTGCCCCGCCCTGCCAACTCTTCTTCCCTCCCAGGCTGACAGAGGAGCTGAAACCTTTCCCTACTCAGGAGGTTTCTACCCTCTATAAGTCAGACTTCTTTCTCTTCCTGCTTGAGGGCTCATTAATTGGAATTTTGTAGCCCAGAGAAGACAAGTTTCCTTGTCTCTGCAGAATTAACTCTGCTAATTCTGAAGACAGGTCACCTCTCCCTCAAAGTTATGGGGTTCTCACTCATTAATGAGACCCCACTCCTTACCTTGCCTCCCTCCTCAGGGTGTTAACAATTATAGAGGAACTCTATCTGGAGCTCTCTCCCACTTGTTCTACCCAAGTAATCAAGTGTACCATTCTTGCCTCCTCCCTTGGTGACTGTTAAGTGGTGTGGGACCCAGGAGCAGACACCTCTGCAACAGTCCCTTTTACCATATTCTACCAGAATAAGTGCAAGTAAATTTCCTTCATTCCTAGTAGGTCTGCTACCCACTCCAGTGTTCTTGCCTGGAGAATCACAGGGATAGAGGAGCCTGGTGGGCTGCCGTCTATGTGGTCACACAGAGTCAGACACGACTGAAGTGACTTAGCAGCAGCAGTAGGTCTGCAATTTTGTATTTGTTAGAACTCCAGTTTGTTATTGTTGTTCAGTCACTAAGTTGTGTCCAACTCTTTGAGACCCCATGGACTGCAGTTCACCAGACTTCCCTGTCCTTCACCATCTCCTGGAGCTTCCTCAAACTCATGTCCATTGAGTCAGTGATGCCATCCAACCATCTCATCCTCTGTTGTCCCCTTCTCCTCCTGCCTTCAGTCTTTCCCAGCATCAGGGTCTTTTCTAATGAGTTGACTCTTCCCATCTTGTGGCCAAAGTATTGCACTTTCAGCTTTAGCATCAGTCCTTCCAATGGATATTCAGTGTTGATTTCTTTAGACGGGAACGGCTACCCACTCCAGTATTCTGGCCTGGAGAATTCCAGTATAGTCCATGGGCTCACAAAGAGTCGGGCACGACTGAGTGACTCTCACTCACTTCACTTCCTTTAGGATTGACTGGTGTGATCTCTTTGCAGTCCAAGGGCACAAGAGTCTTCCAGTTTGTTAACTGCCTGTATATGTAAGAATCAACCTTTGGGCCACCCAGGGCTATATTTGAAAAGACAGATGCCTTTCTTTCTGATACCACTTTGTTGCCTTCATAAGCTCAGCCTTAGGCAGGAATCTGTCTTTAAGATTCACTTTGCATTCTTAGTACTAAAGAAGATGCCTTGATGAATGAATAAATGAGTGAAGAAATAAATGAATGAAAGAACTTGTGACCCCTAGGAGAACCCGAGGCATTATTAGGTAGGGCTGGGTACTGCAGTGAAGGGATGGAGATCTTCCTTGCTTGGTGAAACTCTTTCCTGAGGCTGAGGAAGGCAGGCTAAAGGGATGCAGAGAAGTACGAACAGGAAGTTACTGTCCTGACTCAGTACTCTGTGACCATAATCCAAATCACTTCACCGCACCCTGGACTGGATTTGGATGAGAAAGGGAGGTCAGAAATCACCCACCAAAAATAGAAAGATCCCCCATCAAAGGAGTTCCGGGGGCCAAGACGTCCCAGAGCCTTTTTAGTGCGGTGTACTCGAAGTATGAACTGGGATTAGCGTCAGCCTGCAAACTGACAAGATAAGTACAGAAATGAGAATGTTTAGAGATTTTTGTAGCAATTCGACAGAGTGATTTTATATATGTTGAAATCTAATAATAAGAAATTTGGGCTTCTATTCTGTCTTTTTTTCTATTTCATTTCTCTAGGAGGATGAGTGTGAATATCTCAAATGCAAAATGTCCTTAATGCACTAAAGCTCTGGCTCTTAACCCAGCATGTTCTGTTCTTTTGCTTGCTTGTAGGATTCTCTCCTTGGGGAAAAGAGATGTCCCACACTGGGTCACTTGGGAAAAGCTCACCAAATTTGCCTCAGTGGGCTCTTCTCTGTTTTTTACCTTTCCCAATCAAGAATCTAATGTTCATACCTGACACTGATATAATATTGTAAGTCAATGATACTTAAAAAAAAAAAAATCTATTGTGTAACTGTCACTTAAGACAGTGAGGTTGGTTTCCATGCCACTGTCTATGTGGTCAGAACAGGGGTCACATTAGACCTGAGGAATCCCACATTCCCCTTGAAAGAGTTTTAGGAGTGATTCCACATTCACTTCCTGCGTATGAGTAACTGAATCTTATTCTTCTGTGCTCCCCATAGCACTTGGCATTTCGTTGGTACTCTATAAGGATATTCTTTAATTTTCTAGGAAGGAAGGTGGTGGTGAGCCTTTTGTGTGTAAACTTTGTGCTTGTCCCTGCTCACATTTTCTGAAGATCGTATGATTTCTCTAAGTGGAATTCCTAAATGGAATGTTTCAGAAAGGTTAAAGAAAGGTCTTTCCTTCAGGTATTAGGAACTTTGGACATTGGCCACTAACTTGTTATGTGACCTTGGGCAAGCCATTTACTATCACGTGAACTTAGTTACTTCGTCTGTAAAATGGGGCAGTTGGGAAGATGTTGAATGTTGAATGACCTCTAAGGATTTTACCAGCTCTCTTCCATGCTATTATCCTAGTTTTAAGATTTACGAGATTTATTAATCTTGGAGGTGATTTTACGCCAGAGATGGGAAAGTCTTGTCTTCTGTGTCAACATGGTACTCTTATACATCTTTAAATCCTTCAGTTGGCCAGCTAGATAACACTGTAAGATAGATACCTAGAGGGCAACCAATGTCTTCTTCAGAGTCCTTTGGGACCCTGTCTACATAAGACCTCTGTGCTAGACTGAGCAATAGTCATTCACTGTGGTAGAAGGTCTCCTGGAAGGAGAGAAAGCCAGAGGTAGATACTCCACACTGAAGTCTACTTGCAGCCAAGTCTACTTACAGCCAACCTGTGCATCCATTTCCTTAAACTCAGCTTTATTATCTCATTAGGCTTTTGGTGTTTCTTTTTTTTTTTATGTGAACCATTTAAAAAATCTTTATTGAACTTGTTACAACATTGCTTCTACTTCCCCTACCAGGGATTAAACCCATACCCCGTGCATTGAAAGGCAAAGTCTTAACCACTGGACCATCAGGGAAGTCCCTCATTAGTTTTTTTTTTTTTTTTCTCCCTTTTTTAATATTTTATTTATGTATTTTTGCCTGCGCTGGGTCTTTGTTGCTTTGCATGGGCTTTCCTCTAGTTGCAGGGAGTGGGGGCTACTCTCTGTTGCAGCACATGGGCTTCCCATTGCAGTGGCTTCTCTTGTTGTGGAGCACAGGCTCTAGGCACTCAAGCTTCAGCAGTTGTAGCTCTTGGGCTCAGTAGTTGTGGCACACGAGCTTAGTTGCTCTGTGGCATGTGGAATCTTCCTGGACCCAGGATCAAACCTGTATCCCTTGCACTGGCAGGTGAATTCTTACCTCCTGAGCCACCAGGGAAGTACCCTCATTAGCTTTTAAATGATGATTCAATTCTTGGTTTCTCTCTTAGGAATGGAAATCAGGAACTGAAAAAGTGGAAAAAGTGACAGATTTTATTTTCTTGGGCTCCAAAATCACTGTGGATGGTGACAGCAGCTACGAAATTAAAAGAAACTTGCTCCTTGGAAGGAAAACTCTGACAAACCTAGACAGTGTATTAAAAAGCAGAAACATCACTTTGCCAAAAAAGGTCCATATAGTCAAAGCTGTGGTTTTTCCAGTAGTCATGTACAGATGTGGGAGTTTGACCATAAAGAAGGCTAGGTTCCAAAGAATTGATGTTTTTAAACTGACGTGTTGGAGAAGACCCTTGAGAGTCCCTTGGACAGCAAGAAGATCAAACCAGTCAATCTTAAAGGAAATCAACCCTGAACATTCAATAGCAGGACTGATGCTGAAGCTCTAATACTTTGGCCACCTGATGCAAAGAGCCAACTCATTGGAAAACACCCGGAGGCTGGGGAAAATTGAGGGCAAGAGAAGAAGAGGTGACAGAGGATGAGATGATCGGATGGCATCACTGACTCAATGGACATGAGTTTGAGCAAAGTCTGGAAGATAGTGAAGGACAGGGAAGCCTGGTGTGCTGCAGTCCATGGGGTCTCAAAGAGTCCGACACAACTTAGTGACTGAACAACAATGACCAGACAAACATGATAGTGGTATCTCTGAACTAGTGGTGTGCTGGTAGATATTCAGCAGCCAGTTTCAGCGTGACAGGAGCCATGATTGGTAGTGTTTGCTGATTTGCATGGAATACATACTCCTACCATGGCCGATTTCAAACTGCCAATGTGGACTTAGAAAGAGATGAATAGTTGCACATTGTTATATAGTTATTTTTATCATAGGTATAATAGATGTAAATAACCTTACCGGTATAGATAATAGTGAAGCCTAGTAAAATAACTAGGAAATGATAAATTTTGAGTACTTATCTTTGTCTTTGTTTTTTTGGCTGTGCAATGTGACTTATGGAATTTTACTTCCCTGACCAGGGATCAAACCCTGGGCCCCAGCAGTGAGAGCACTGAGTCCTAATCACCAGACTACCAGTGAATTCCCCTTTTTCCCTTTGCTTTTACTATAATTTATTTATAAATTAATTATAAACAATTAATTTGTTTTTGTTATATATAATATATAAGTAAGTAAGTGTTAGTCGCCCAGTTGTGCCCAATTCTTTGCGACCCCATGGACTGCAGCCCACCAGGCTCCTCTGTCCATAAGATTTTCCAGGCAAGGATACTGGAGTGGGTTGCCATTTCCTTCTCCAGGGGATCTTCCCAACCCAGGGATCGAACCCAGATCTCCTGCACTGCAGGCAGATTCTTTACTGACTGAGCTACAAAGGAAGCCCTATAATATATAATTTATTTATAAATATATATTATTATATAAATAATTTTATAAATAAATTAATCAGTCGTGTCTGACTCCTTGCCACTCCATGGACTGTACAGTCCATGGAATTCTCCAAGCCAGAATACTGATGTTGGTAGCCTTTCCCTTCTCCAGGGGATCTTCCCAGTC
Organism: Bos javanicus; assembly: GCF_032452875.1. Taxonomy (NCBI): domain Eukaryota; kingdom Metazoa; phylum Chordata; class Mammalia; order Artiodactyla; family Bovidae; genus Bos; species Bos javanicus. The sequence continues at coordinate 49,052,648 of NC_083874.1, read as the reverse complement.
CAGGGATCAAGCCCAGGTCTCCCACCTTACAGGCGGATTCTTTACCAGCTGAGCCACAAGGAAAGCCCATTTATTTATAAGCTTAACTGTAAGTTTATATACTTTAACTTTAATAACAACTGTGTTTAACAAGCAGTTTGCAAAATTCTGGTCTGTGTTGTTGTTTAATCACTAAGTCGTGTCTGACTCTTTATGACCCCATGGACTGTAGCCCTCCAGGTTCCTCTGTCCATGGTATTTCCCAGGCAAGAATACTGGAGTGGGTTTCCATTTCCTTCTCCAGGGGCTCTTCCCCAACCAGGGATTGAAACTGCATCTTCTGCATTGACTGGTGAGTTCATTACCATTGAGTCTCCAGGGAAGCCCATATCTGACTATACTGTAGAACATCAAGTGGTAAGTGGGATGCAATTAGTAAATGCACTGTATTCCACTGGAATGGTATTCATAGAGCTAGAGAGGAGTAGGACAGGATAATCCTGAAGGCCCCTTCCACCTCACGTTCCAGGATATTGAGATTCCAGGAGTCTCAGGGGAGCACTGGGGGCAGTAATCAATGAGGAGTAAACCAGAGTCACCCTTGCTGTGCCCAGCTTTCAGGAAATCTAGAGACTATTTATAGAGCCACAGAGTGTCTAAGCTAGAGGGCCCCATTTTTACAAGGATATAACTGAGGCCCAGAGAAAGAGAGAGAATTTACTCAGGGTTACAGAGTGAATTGGAGCAAAGAGAGCTTGAGGGTACCATCCTGGATTGCCCAGGATTGAGGTGTTTGCAATGGTGTGGGACTTTCAATGCTTAAACCAGAACAATCGTGGGTAAACCAGGACGGTTGTTCACCCTTTGGTGACTATAGTATGTATCCTAAATTAATGCTTTCTCTTAATGTGCTTTCTCACTAAACTCCCCAAATCCCTAGTTCCCCCTCATTTCTTTTCCGGGCTCCTTTGCCAGGACTCTGAGATTAGAGGGGCTGTTTAGACTGTGGAGCAAGTTGTGGGGTGTATGTGTGGGAGTTGAGTGAGAGGGTGGAGGTGGTTGGAGAATACCAGAAGAGAAAGAGATAGGATTTCTGACTTTTAACACTCTTCTGCTAATTAGATAAGGGGCGGAGGTGGGGGTGTGGAGAGAATGAGCCTCCATGCATATTCTTCTGAGCAGTGACACTGAGCAGATCTCAGGAATTTTTAATCTCTGATCTCCACCCCTTCTCTCTGGAAGCTTGTCTCTTCCCACCCCCTGGTGACTCCCAGTCCAAATGCCACAGCTGCTTGACCCTCCCTTTTAGCTCCTGATCCCCCAGTTTAGCCTCAATGACTTGCAAAGTTCCTCAACAATATGCCCAGGGAAGGAAGAAGAGAATATTTCAGTTTTCCCTTTGAGATCTCGGGTTCCAGGTGTGGGGAAGAAAACAGGCCTTCCTGTGTGGAAAATGGGAGCAGTTGCTGGAACACATGGGCCCGTGAGGGCTGGGACATGTGAGAGAGGATAAATCTGCAAGCCATTACTGGATGTTTCTAGCCTGAAGATGTATTTCTTTCATCACTTGGGAAGCTCCTTAGGACTTAGCATTGTCAATCCCAACCATATAGGAATCTCTTCAAGGATAGTAGCACATTCTCCTGTCAAACTGAGGTGCCCAGATGGCAGAAGCTGCATCACCTCAGTTCAGTTCAGTCGCTCAGTTGTGTCTGACTCTCTGTGACCCCATGGACTGCAGCATACGAGGCTTCCCAGGCACCAACTCCCAGAGCTTACTCAAACTCACTGAGTCAGTAATGCCATCCAACCATCTCATCCTTTGCCGTCCCCTTCTCCTCTCGCCTTCAATCTTTTCTAGAATATGGGTCTTTTCCAATGAGTCAATTCTTCGCATCAGGTGGCCAAAGTATTGGAGTTTCAACTTCAGCATCAGTCCTTCCAATGAATATTCAGGACTGATTTCCTTTAGGATGGACTGGTTGGAACTCCTTGCAGGCCAAGGGACTCTCAAGAGTCTTCTCCAACACCACAGTTTAAAATAATCAGTTCTTCGGCACTCAGCTTTCTGTGTAGTCCAACTCTCACATCCATATATGACTACTGGAAAACCATAGCTTTGACTAGACAGACATTTGTTGGTAAAGTAACGTCTCTGCTTTTTAATATGCTGTCTAGTTTGGTCATAGCTTTTCTTCCAAGGAGCAAGTATCTTTTAATTTCATGGCTGCAGTCACCATCTGCAGTGATTAGCCTGAAAAGATTTGAAATTGGAGGGGCTCATCCTAGGAGAGATTTCAGTTTATTATATCTTGTATTATCTCACTGTTCAAAATGCCCATCTCTGGACATTGGATAAAACACAGAAATTCCCAGTTAATGTTTCTTGATTGATTGTTGGGGAAGAAAGTATGGAGATGATTGGGGGATTTTATTAGTTTTCTGAGAATATACATCCATCTGTTTATTCTAAAGATAACTGCCTACTTAGTTCTGGCTAATATTCCACAGTTATGGTCTAAGATGAATTATCATTACTTGTTTTTTATCCTGGGGGAGCTCTTAGTTTGGTCTGAGAGAGAGGGGTTTAAACAATTCATACTAATACAGTGAGATAAAGTACTCTGGAAAGGTTTGCGGGGAGTAGGGATAATCAGTTAATGCCATAGACAAGGACTTCTGATAGAGACCTGCCATCTGGTGGCAATGAATGGTATAACATGGCTTTGCTGCTCTGATGAGGGATCAATTCAGTTCAGTTCAGTTCAGCTGCTCAGTCGTGTCCGATTCTTTGCGATCCCATGAATTGCAGCACGCCAGGCCTCCCTGTCCATCACCAACTCCCGGAGTTCACTCAAACTCACGTTCATTGAATCGGTGATATAGGACCTCAATTTCAACCTTTACTGAGCACCTGCTTAATGGGTAGCCAGCCCAATGGTTGGCAGTGTGAGGCATATACATATGCATATTGTTTCTAAGATGACATTGGTCTTTAAAAAATTTGCAGTGTGCTTGTTGATATAAAGTATAATTGAAAATGTTGTCACTCAAATAGCATTTTTATACATGTATAACACTTGATATACACACATGAACAAATGTACTTTAAATAATATATGTGATTAATACTTGTTACCAAAAAGATAAACAAAATGGAAATATGTAATGTAAAAAATGAGAGTCTCTCCGTCCCACTTCCTGTGAGTAACCATTATCAACAGTTTAGTATGGATTCTTTTCTCTGCATATACAATGTTTATAAATACATACAAATTTAAAAATAGAATTGTGCTATAATTCCTCAATTTGGTTTTTAAGCCTTTTTAATGTTTATTTATTTGGCTGCACCAGATCTTAGTTGCAGCATGTGAGATCTTCATCTTCATTGTGTCAGGCGGGATCTTTGCTTGCGGCATGTGCAATCTAGTTCCCTGACCAGGGATTGAATCCAGGCCCCCTGCCTTGGGAGTGCAGAGTCTTAACCACTGGACCATCAGAGAAGTCCTGGTTTTTAAACTTTTACGTCATGGACCTTTTTCTGTGATACTACATATCAATCTAACTTGTTTTCCCTTAATTTTTATATTAAATCAAAAATTAAGCATGTTATAATGAGTAAATACTCTATAAGGTTTGTTAAGAAAAGCAGTGAAAGTGAAGTCTGACTCTTTGCGACCCCGTGAACTGTAGCCTATCAGGCTCTTGTGTCCATGGGATTCTCCAGGCAAGAATACAGGAGTAGGTTGCCATTTCCTTCTCCAGTGGATCTTCCCGACCCAGGGATCGAATGCGGGTCTCCCGCATTGCGGGCAGATGCTTTACCCTCTGAGCCACCATACCCCCATTGTCCTCTCAAAGAGCTACAACTTTCAATTCTTTTATCTGGTGCTATTAGCATTATCTCCATATTTCTAAAACAAACCTATTTGTGTCCTATTTATTGATTATTTTTCGGTTTTAAGTATTATTTGTTGTCTTCCCACCATGGATGATGAGAATTGGCCTCTGTTAACTTTTTGCACTTATCAAATCCAAATGCATCTTTCTCATCTTTTCTTACCCCATGGACTACTGTAGTCCACCAGGCGCCTCTGTCCATGGAATTCTCCAAGCAAGAATATTGGAGTGGGTTGCCATTTCCTTCTCCAGGAGATCTTCCTGACCCAGGAATTGAACCTGGGTCTCCTACATTGCAAGCAGTTTCTTTACTGACTGAGTCATCAGGGAAGCCCTCATCTTTTCTAGTTTAGTTAAATTGACTTAGGTCAGTATTGAGTTATTTACATTGTGATCATGTATACTATTTAGAGGAGAGTCATGTAACAAATCAGGCTTGCTGTTCTTTCTCTATATGTCTTTTTATTTTCCCTGGAATTAACAATACCATTTTTTGTTGTTGTTTGCTTAGTTTTCTATGTAGTTGTCAGCACTTTAGGCCCAAATTCTGCCCTTAGCTAAAAGACCTCTTGTTTAGCTCCTGGACTTGCTCCAATCTGGCTTAGTTACTTCTCTATATATTGCATAGCTATCACCTTAGTGTCTTCTTTCACCATCAGGATGAAGGTTCAGTATATTTCTTCACTTTGTTGCACATCTTGTTTCTTAAATTTTGTGTCTTTCTACTTTTGTTTATTCCCTCATTTTGGTGGATAACATTTTGGTAGCTTCCTGAGAAAGGGTCATAGGAAGCAAATTTTTTGAGAACCCACATACCTGAAGAATCTACTCTCACTTGATTGATATTTAAAATCTTTAAACTACTATTTTGGTAGAGTTTAGAATTATAGATTGGAAATATTTTCCTATAGAATGTTGAGGTAATTGTTCTAATGTCTTCTAGTTTTCAGTGTTGCTGTTGAGAAATCTTGTCTTGGATGCTAGTCTTTTGTAGCTTACCTGTTCTTCTCCCCTCCCCTAACCCTTTAGAAGCTTTTAGAAACGCTTTGTTTAGCCCCAGCACAGTGAAATTTCCCAATGATGTGGCTTTGGTTTAGAACTTTTTAGTTTCTCGTGTTTAGTACCCCTGGACTCTTTCAGTCTATAAAAATATCTCTGTGGCCTGATAAACTTTCTGCATCTGGGGTGGACTGAGTAAGATTGATTCCTGCAGTTGCTTAGCAGAGACCATCTTCCAGCAGGTGACCTCATGTCCTCCTGCCCAACTCGGGAAGTAGAACCAAGGACAAATCAAGGCAAATAACGAAAGGACCATTCTTAAATACTTGAAAGTATTGAAAAATGGAGTAGATAAAATATTTTGGTATTAACATTATAGTGAACAATGCTTATATCTAAATGTTTACAAACTTCTCTTAACTTTTTCTTTCACCCTCACCTTCCCATTGAAACTGCTTTGGATTACCAGTGATCTCCATATTGTCAAATCCAGATTGATGTAGATGATGTAGATGATTCAGTCTCCAACTTGTAACTTCTTTTTCTTGCAGCTTCCAGGACTTCAGAGATGATTGGTTTTCCTTTTACCTCTGGTTGCTCTGTTTCCATCTGCTTGTTACTCATCATTTCTCTGACCTACTAATGTTGGAAAGTCTTGAGGCTCCTTCCTCAGACATTCTCTATTTTTTATCTGTATTTACTCCCACATGGTGACCATCCCAAAATTATATCTTTTTTTTTTTTCTTAAATTATCCCCTTTTGCCTTCAAGAGTTAGCCCTATTCTTAGGGCAGACCTCCTGAGAGGGAGATTGATGCATGTCCTGCCAGACTCCAGAGTTAAATCTTTATACCTCACCTAAGTTATATGTTTATAGCAGACCTCATCTAAGCTCTAAACTTTTTTTTTTAGCTCCAAACTTACAAAAAAAATTTTGTTTATTTATTTTTGTCTGTGTCAGGTCTTTGTTGCAGCACTGCCATGTGAGGGCTTCTCTCTAGTTGGGGCTCTCTCTGTGGGCTCCAGAGAGCATACAGTTTGTGGCATGTGGGCTCTCTAGCTGAGATATGTGGGCTCAGTCGTTGTGGTGCATGGGTTAGTTGCCTCGAGTCATGTGGGATGTTAGTTCCCTGACCAGGGATTGAAACCCCACATTGGAAAGCAGATTCTTAACCACTGGACCACCAGGGAAGTCCCTTTAAACTTGTATATCCAACTGCCTACTGGACATCCCCCTGGCTATCGAGCAGGCATTTCAAATGTGACATGTCCAAAACAGAGCTTCCTGTTCTCTTCCTCCTCACTCTCAATCTGATCCTCTAACAAGTCTTCCCATCTCGGTAAATGGCAACTCTATCCTTCAGTAGTTAAGGGCAATTCTAGACTCTTTTTCCTCACACCCAACATCTACCCTGATAGCAAATCTCAGCACTAACAGGCTAGATATTTTACATGCTAATCTTTATTGTCTGTTTCCTCTAACAGAATGTAAACATCATGAAAACAGAATTTTGTCTATTTTAGTCATGGTTGTATCCTCAGGGCCTACAATAGTGCTGGGAACATAGTTGACATTCAGTAGATATTTGTTCAATGAATTTTAAAAGATACACATTCTTAGGAATGTTTAAAAGTCAAGTTTAGTAAGGCATAACTTACACACAGTAAACTTTATCCTGTTTAAGTATTGCTATATAAAAAGTTCTGACAAATATACACGGTTATGTAGTAACCATCACAATCAACACACAGAACATTTCCATTACTCCAAATTCTTCTGTGCTCTTTATAATCAACCCCTCCCCCATCATAGTCCCTGGCAACCACTGATCTTATTTCTGTGTGCATTTACATATACACATATGTAATATTTTTTAAAGACTTAATTTTCTTAGGGCAGTTTTAGATTTACAAAAAAATTGAGAGAAAAGTACAGAGATTTCCCATATATCCCCTGTCCCTGTACACATGTAACTTCTGTTATCAGTATTGCTTACCACAATGATACATTTCTACTTACACTGACCCTTTGTAATCACTCAAAGTCCATAGTTTACATTAGGGTTCACTCTTGATGTTGTTCATTCTATGGGTTCAAACAAATATATAAGGACATGCATCCATCATTATGGTAGCAAACAGTATTATTATTGTCCTAAAAATAACCCACAAGAGACTGACCCAGACTTGCCTGTGAGTGTCCAGGAGTCTCCAGTGGAGGCAAGGGTTAGTGGTGGCCTGCTGCAGGATTAGGGGCACTGAGTGTAGCAGTGCATGCCTGGGATCTTTTGAAGGAGGCCGCCATTATCTTCATTATCTCCACCATAGTTTGGCCCCAGATAAATAGCAGGGAGGGAACACAGCTCCACCCATCAAAAGATCTTTGGATTAAAGATTTACTGAGCACAGTCCTGCCCATCAGAACAAGACCCAGTTTTCCCCTCAGTCTCTCCCATCAGGAAGCTTCCATAAGCCTCTTATCCTTCTCCATCAGAGGGCAGACAGACTGAAAACCACAATCACAGAAAACTAAACAATCTGATCACATGGACCACAGCCTTGTCTAATTCAATGAGACTATGAGCCATACCATGTAGGGCCACCCAAGACGGACAGGTCATGGTGGAGAGTTCTGACAAAATGTGGTCCACTGGAGAAGGGAGTGGCAAACCATTTCAGTATTCTTGCCTTGAGAACCCCATGAACAGTATGAAGAGGCAAAAAGATAGGAGACTGAAAGATGAACTCCCCAGGTCAGTAGGTGCCCAATATGCTACTGGAGATCAGTTCAGTTCAATTGCTCAGTTGTGTCTGACTCTTTGTGACCCCATGGACTGCAGCACGCCAGGCCTCCCTGTCCATCACCAACTCCTAGAGTTTACTCAGACTCATGTCCATTGAGTTGGTGATGCCATCCAACAATCTCATCCTCTGTCATCCCCTTCTCCTCCTGCCTTCCATCTTTCCCAACATCAGGGTCTTTTCAAATGAGTCAGCTCTTAGCATCAGGTGGCCAAACTGTTGGAGTTTCAGCTTCAATATCAGTCTTTACAATGAACATTCAGGACTCATTTCCTTTAGGATGGACTAGTTGGATCTCCTTGTAGTCCAAGGGACTCTCAAGAGTCTTCTCTTTGAACATCACAGTTCAAAAGCATCAATTCTTCAGCGCTCAGCTTTCTTTATAGTCCAACTCTCATGTCCATACATGACTACTGGAAAAACTATAGCCTTGACTAGACAGACCTTTGTTGACAAAGTAATGTCTCTGCTTTTTAATATGCTGTTTAGGTTGATCATAACTTGTCTTCAAAGAAGTAAGAGTCTTTTAATTTCATGGCTGCAGTCACCATCTGCAGTGATTTTGGAGCCCCCCAAAATAAAGTCTGCCACTGTTTCCACTGTTTCTCCATCTATTTGCCAGGAAGTGATGGGATGGGATGCCGTGATCTTTGTTTTCTGAATGTTGAGCTTTAAGCCAATTTTTTCCACTCTCCTCTTTCACTTTCATCAAGAGGCTCTTTAGTTCTTTGCTTTCTTCCATAAGGGTGGTGTCATCTGCATATCTGAGGTTATTGATATTTCTCCCAGAAATCTTGATTCTGCTTGTGCTTCATCCATCTCCACTGGAGATCAGTGGAGAAATAACTCCAGAAGGAATGAAGAGATGGAGCCAAAGCAAAAACAATACCCAACTGTGGATGTGACTGGGGATAGAAGCAAAGTTTGATGCTGTAAAGAGCAATAGTGCATAGGAACCTGGAATGTTAGGTCCATGAATCAAGGCAAATTGGAAGTGGTCAAACAGGAGATGGCAAGAGTGAACATTGACATTCTAGGAATCAGTGAACTAAAATGGACTGGAATGGGTGAATTTAACTCAGATGACGATTATATCTACTACTGTGGGCAGGAATCCCTTAGAAGAAATGGAGTAGTCATCATAGTCAAATAAAGAGTCTGAAAAGCAGTACTTGGATGCAATCTCAAAAATGACAGAATGATCTCTGTTCATTTCCAAGGCAAACCATTCAATATCATGGTAATCCAAGTCTATGCCCTGATCAGTAATGCTGAAGATGCTGATATTGAACGGTTCTATGAAGACCTACAAGACCTTCTAGAACTTACACCCAGAAAAGGTGTCCTTTTCATTATAGGGGACTGGAATGCAAAAGTAGGAAGTCAAGAGATACCTGGAGTAACAGGCAAATCTGGCCTTGGAGTACAGAACGAAGCAGGGCAAAGGCTAATAGAGTTTTGCCAAGAGAATACCCTGGTCATAGCAAACACCCTCTTCCAACAACACAAGAGAAGACTCTACACATGGACATCACCAGATGGTCAACACCGAAATCAGATTGATTATATTCTTTGCAGCCAAAGATGGAGAAGCTCTATACATTCAGCAAAAACAAGACTGGGAGCTGACTGTGGCTCAGATCATGAACTCCTTATTGTCAAATTCAGACTTAAATTGAAGAAAGTAGGGAAAACCACTGGAGAAGGCAATGGCACCCCACTCCAGCACTCTTGCCTGGAAAATCCCATGGATGGAGGAGCCTGGTGGGCTGCAGACCATGGGGTCACTAAGAGTCAGACACGACTGAGCGACTTCACTTTCACTTTTTCACTTTCATGCATTGGAAATGCATGAAATTCCTTTCATGAGAAGGAAATGGCAACCCACTCCAGTGTTCTTGCCTGGAGAATCCCAGGGGCAGGAGAGCCTGGTGGGCTGATGTCTATGGGGTCACACAGAGTCGGACACAACTGAAGTGACTTAGCAGTAGCAGCAGGGAAAACCACTGGCCCATTCAGGTATGACCTAAATCAAATCCCTTATGATTATACAGTGGAAGTGAGAAATAGATTCAAGGGATTAGATCTGATAGACAGAGTGCTTGATGAACTATGGATGGAGGTTCGTGACATTGTATAGGAGACAGGGATCAAGACCATCACCAAGAAAAAAAAATGCAAAAAGGCAAAATGGCTGTTTGAGGAGGCCTTACAAACAGCTGTGAAAAGAAGAGAAGCAAAAAGCAAAGGAAAGATATACCCATTTGAATGCAGAGTTCCAAAGAATAACAAGGAGAGATAAGAAAGCCTTCCTCAGTGGTCAGTGCAAAGAAATAGAGGAAAACAATAGAATGGGAAAGATGAGAGGTCTCTTCAAGAAAATTAGAGATACCAAGGGAACATTTCATGCAAAGATGGGCTCAATAAAGGACGGAAATGGTATGGACCTAACAGAAGCAGAAGATATTAAGAAGATGTGGCAAGAATACACAGAAGAACTATAGAAAAAGATCTTCATGACCCAGATAATCACGATGGTATGATCACTCACCTAGAGCCAGACATCCTAGAATGCGAGGTCAAGTGGGCCTTAGGAAGTATCACTACAAACAAAGCTAGTGGAGGTGATGGAATTCCAGTTGAGCTATTTCAAATCCTAAAAGATGATGCTGTGAAAGTGCTGTGGCCACAGGACTGGAAAAGGCCAGTTTTCATTCCAATACCAAAGAAAGGCAATGCCAAAGAATTCTCAAACTACCACACAATTGCACTCATCTCACACTCTAGTAAAGTAATGCTCAAAATTCTCCAAGCCAGGCTTCAACAGTATGTGAAGCGTGAACTTCCAGATGTTCAAGCTGGTTTTAGAAAAGGCAGAGGAATCAGAGATCAAATTGCCAAAATCTGTTGGATTATTGAAAAAGCAAGAGAGTTCCGGAAAGACATTTACTTCTGCTTTATTGACTATGCCAAAACCTTTGACTGTGTGGATCACCACAAACTGTGGAAAATTCTTCAAGAAATGGGAATACCAGACCACCTGACCTGCCTCTTGAGAAATCTGTATGCTTGTCAGGAAGCAACAGTTAGAACTGGACATGGAACAACAGACTGGTTCCAAATAGGGAAAGGGGTACGTCAAGACTGTATATTGTCACCCTGCTTATTTAACTTCTATGCAGAGTACATCATGAGAAATGCTGGGATGGATGAAGTACAAGCTGGAATCAAGATTGCTGGGAGAAATATCACTAACCTCAGATATGCAGATGATACCACCCTTATGGCAGAAAGTGAAGAACTAAAGAGCCTCTTGATGAAAGTGAAAGAGGAGAGTGAAAAAGTTGGCTTAAAGCTCAACATTCAGAAAACTAAGATCATGGCATATGGTCCCATCACTTCATGGCAAATGGGGAAACAATGGAAAGAGTGGCAGAGTTTATTTTGGGGGGCTCCAAAATCACTGCAGATGGTGACTGCAGCCATGAAATTAAAAGACCCTTACTCCTTGGAAGAAAAGTTAGTTTGACCAACCTAGACAGCATATTAAAAAGCCGAGACGTTAGTTTGCCAACATAGTCAAAGCTATGGTTTTTCCAGTAGTTATGCATGAATGTGAGAGTTGGACTGTAAAGAAAGCTGAGCACCGAAGAACTGATGCTTTTGAACTGTGGTGCTGGAGAAGACTCTTGAGAGTCCCTTGGACTGCAAGGAGATCCAACCAGTCCATCCTAAAGGAAATGTTCATTGTAAGAACTGATGCTAATGCTGAAGCTCCACTACTTTGGCCACCTGATTCAAAGACCTGATTCAATGGAAAAGACCCTGATGCTGGGGAAGATTGAAGGTTGGTGGAGAAGGGGATGACAGAGGATGAAATGATTGGATGGCATCACCAATGCCATGATGGACATGAGTTTGAGTAGGCTCTGGGAGTTGGTGATAGACAGGGAGGCCTGGCATGCTGCAGTCCATGGGGTCGCAAAGAGTCGGACACAAATGAATGACTGAACTGAACTGAACTGAATAGTCACTTAGGTACATTAAAACCCCAAAAGGGATTCAGGGTGAAGATTAGGATGAGGCATTCTGTGCTCTGGGAAAAGTGACGTAACAGGCTTTAGATGGTTAGATATTTTCAGGATACATTTTTTATGAACCTGGATTCTTGGTTCTTCCCATATTTAGAAAAGTACTAAAACTACTAAGATATCTGTTCCTGTTACCTAGCAGCAATCTTCCACCAGACTTGTGTGCTTGCTTAGAGGTGACTTTTGCCTGTCCTGTATATACTAACCGCATCCCTTATTCTTTGAAACAGTCCTCGGAACTCTCTGAGAAACTCTCTCCCAGGTTATAATCCTCAATTTGACTCAAATAAAATTTTCCATTTCTTTCTTAGATTGCCTATTAATTTTTTATTGTTGTTGATAGTGCTTACCCTGGTCCCTCATCCTTGATCCCCACCTCAGTGTCAGCATTTCCCACCCTTTGTGACTGGGGAGAGGCTGACGGTGTCAATCTGGGAAGTCAGGGCTTCACTTGATGAGAAAGGTGATGGCAGCAGAGCCCCATGGAAATGTTTCTTTGGTAGGTGGAAATTTGGTTAGCAGCTGGGGAGAGAGTACAAAATTTTGAAGGTCTTGATTTGGGAGTCATCTGTGGGGAGGACATAGCTGAAGCTGTGAGACTGTGTGAGGCATCTCAGAGACGGAAGGAACTGAGACAAAAGAGCAGAAGGCCAAGGACCAGCTCTCAGCGAAGTGACACTAGCAAAGGAAGCAAGAAAATGAATAGGGAGTAAGGTTGGGCTACCAGGGCAGTATGGAATCCCAGGACAATTTAAGTTGAGGGGTGGAATGCCAGCTGAACGATGAATGTCGTAGCTGTGTCACAGGGAGGAGCCATGGTGAGCTGCAGTACTCAGGAAGGCTTGTGGCAGAAATAGGACTTGAAAGATAGATAGACTAAGTGGGTGGAGAAGAAAGTGGGGGAGCCATCACTGGCTGTGAAATCCCACCTTTGCAGGAACTGTCTACCTATACAGAGGCCAGTTCTTACCTTCCATGGGCTGTGAGGGACGCTATTTCACTCTCTGGATATCATTTGGACCATTCAGGTTTTCTTGGATTTCTAGAGATGAAATCATTCTCTCTTAGTTCCTAAACGACCATCATCCTACTTGCCCTGCAAACTCTGCTTTCCCAGAGAAAAGAAGAGAGAGGGCACGAAGAGGAATGGGCAATATAGTAGGAGGACTCAGTCTTAACAATTCTGTGTGAAACTTGAAAGGGAAGTCAAAGGAAACAGACGAAGGTTTTTCCTGAGGCTGGGGCCAGGAGGGAATGATGCAGCATCGTGAAAATATTTTAAGAAGCAGTGGATAGCCAGAACTAAGAGTCAGAGTGACCAACTCACCCTGTTTCTCCCTCAGCTTGCCCTATGTTACACCAGAAGTCCCACATTTTGGGAAATTTGGGACAGTTGATCATCCCGTCAGGAGACCTCGGCTTTAGCTTTGTATCTGCCATTAACTTCATTCCCCTCTGAGCCTCAGTTTCCTCCTCAAGTGGTAAAGTAAGGTACCTGGGCAAAATGATATCAAAGAGCCCCTCCAATCCTGATGGAGGAATCTGAAAATTTGCCCAAGCTGCCTTGTCATCCAGACTTTCTCTTGGAACCTGCCTTGAGTTTAGGCAGAAACATTCTCACCACAGAGGGTGCACCTGAAGGCTCCAGGTACAGCAAATTCCTATACAGACTCCAGATCCTTCTGTTAGTGACATAAGTTAATGTCAGCATACAAAGTACATCCCCAGCTGGTTCAACTTAAGATTTTTCGACTTTACAATGATGTGAAAGCAATATGCATTCAGTGGAAACTGTACTTTGAATTTTGCTCTTTCCCCAGGCTACTGATCATACTTCTTATGATGCTGGGCAGCGGCAGCGAGCCATAGCCCTGAGTCAGTCACATGATCTCAAGGGTAAACAACTTACAACCATTCTATACCCATACATCTGTTCACTTTCAGTATGATCGTCAATACACTACAAGAAATATTCAACACTTTATAAAATAGGCTTTGTGTTGGATAATTTTGCTCAACTCTAGGCTCATGTTAAGTGTACTGAGCGTGTTTGGGTAGGCTAGGCTAAGCTATGATGTTCAGTAGGAAGATCCATATTATAATTGTTAGTTGTCACCTACAAAATAAACTGAAGGTGATTATTCCAGTTGTCAGATTTTCTCAAGGAATGTAAACTATATATAAACCCAAAATAAGAAACTTAGTAAGAAAAAGAAATTTCTTAACGCTCCCAACTGGTACTATATTATTGAAATTGTACCCTATACAATCATGCTGGAATGAAATGTGGTTATCATTTCTATTTAGAATTTAACTTGGCTACTAAAAGAATGTTTCTGTCTTTTGATTTCTATTAATATAAAACAGAAAATGTTTCTCTGTGTTGTAAATCTTCTCAGTACGTACTGTTCTGAAAGTAGCGTTTTATGTTAGCTTTACAAGGTCATCATCTTTTGGCAAGAATTTTGAAACCAATAAATTTGAAAATAGTTACCTTGGACTTTTCCAGAGTCAGTGGCGGCACAACATAAGAGCCTAGACCTTGAAACCAGAATGCCTGGGTTTGTATCACAGGTTTGTATCAAGCACAATTTGGTGTTTCTACGCCTCTATCTTCAGCTGTAAAATGGGAATGATGTTAATAGTACCTACCTCATAGAGCTGTCATGAGGATTAAATGAGTTGATATATCTACAAGTGCTCAGACCTCTTCTTGGCACAAGGTAAGCACTAAGTAAGTGTCCCAGTGCAACGCCAGATCCTTCAATTCAGAGATTTTCATCTGTTTTGTTCACTTATATATCCCCAGAACTATGTGTTCTATATGTGCCTAGAAGTATGCTTGGCTTGCAACAAGCATTCAATAATAATTTGTTGAATGAAAGTATGTGTCTTGGTAATAGGTATTCAACTTGTGGCTATTCATGAGGTTTTTTAAAGTCCATGGGATTTATCTATTTTAAACCTTTGATTTTTACAAAGGAAAACTGAGGCCCAGAGAGAATGAATCTTTTCAATGTCACAGGAGCTTTGTTGGCAATAAAATTAAACACCAAATACTTGTCATAAGAGAAACACACTAGATAGAACCTCTGTTTTCCCTCTTCATCTTTTTTTTACCAGGTGCTCCTGTCTCAGTAGTTATCAGAACGTCTTACATAGAGACACTCAGCTTTTATCTGAAAGGATGCCATGGTACCTGAAGGCACAAGATCTGTTGCAGCAGGCAGAATCAGTTTATCCCACGAGAACAAAGTGCCTTGCACTGAAAGGATAAGGGTAACTATGTCCATGCTGTGTTCTTGGCTCCTGCCTGCTCCTCTTTCCTTCCTCAACAAGCTTGGGACTCACATGTGTAGCTGAAACTCCCACAGCCAAGCCAGAAGCAAGCATGACACTGGTTTTGTACTAATCCTGGTTTCAAATCCCATTTCTGCTACTTACTACCTGTTGTGCTACTTGTGACCTTGTTGTGTAAGTTATTTCACTTCTGTAGTCTGTGCATCTCTAAAATGGGTATGTCAACATACAGTGGAGGTAAATGTTAGCAAGAATACAGGGCCTACTGATTTGTTCAACATGATGGATGCAAACAAGACCCACAGCAAGGCTTGTTGTAGTTGCACGTTGGGTCCTCTGGGAGGAAACTCTCTGATGAAGGGCAGGACACTTAGGAGAGTGCTCTTGGGATTATTGTCTGTGGAAGGAAGGGGAAGGAGAGGGCAGAGGAAGCAGTTGGGCTGTGGTTCAGGCCCAGTGAAGACCTTAGCTGACCTCTCACAGGGAGCTCTACAGCTGGGATGGGTCTGCAGAATTGTCGCCAGTTGAGGTGAGAAAGCTGGACCGTCACCCTTCCCCTGACTGTGTTGTCAGTTATTTGATACAGTCTGGTCCTGGACATTTTCTTCAGCCAAGGGATTCTCCAAAGAGGGCTGAAAGCTGAGGATCATGGCAGCATTCCCAGAAATTGGGGCAATAACTGTATTCCTGAAGGGGTATCTGGTTAGTGCTACCCAGCTTCCATCACTTCCAAACTCCAGAACCAGGCATAAAGAAAAGATCCTGAAAGCTTCTAGATGGGAAACACAGGGCATCCACAAAGGAACAAGAATAAGAATGACATCAGAAGCTTTAAGAGCACATTAGAAGAGGCAATAGAGAAATGCCTTCAGACACTGCATAGAAATGAGTTTCTAAACTAGAATTCAATTCTGAGCCAAACTATCAAATTTGAGGATACAATAAAGACATTTCAGACATGCAGTTTTGACTTTTGACTTCCCATGCACTGTTCCTTAAGACGGAATTGAATAAGGGATTCAGGAAGAAGAGGATCTTCCAAGAAGACTTGAAGGGAAGTCTGAGTAGAAGTGTTGAGCCACAGCCTAGAGACAACAGGAGAGCCTGGAGTGGGAGGCTGGGCCCTGGAGGGAAGCTGTTAGTAGTCAAAACCACATTTTTCTTATGAGTGTCAACAGTTGGTAAATCTGTAAAGAAAAATAAAGAAATGATGATTATAAAAGTCAAGATAGAGTTCACCTCTAGAAAGGAAAGTGAGGGGAGGAAGAGCTTCCAAGGTGGTGATATTTTGTTTTTTGATCTGAGTGATGGTGATATTTGCTTTATTTGCTTTATTAGTGGTGGTATAACAATACACACACACACACACACACATATATATATATATATACATACCCACATATATGTGTGTGTTTTATGCCATTTTCTATGTATATATTTTACAATAAATTATTTTAAAATATTAGAAGACTATAAATAATAAGGGTAGCCCTCAACACAGTTCCTGTTGGAGCTGTGTTCATGGCCTCGAGCACATAGTACAAGTCCAGTAAGTGTTAGCTGAATATCATCATTATCATCATTATCCTGCTATCCATTCCTGAACAAGTGCTTTCAGTTTTTGGTTTCTATAAGGGTGTGAGACATATTCCAAAAGAGCATGCAAAAGAGGGGACGATTAACACTTGGCCAGGAAATAGTTTTATGT
This sequence comes from Bos javanicus, assembly GCF_032452875.1. Taxonomy (NCBI): domain Eukaryota; kingdom Metazoa; phylum Chordata; class Mammalia; order Artiodactyla; family Bovidae; genus Bos; species Bos javanicus. Next base: position 49,035,869 of record NC_083874.1, on the reverse strand, counting down.
TTGCACTAACAAAGAAACAGGGCTTCCTGTTCTGAAAATGTATCACTAGCAGAGACAAAATTAAGATATTTTCTATTTCCCCTGCTTCTTCTACAGCTGTCAAATGGACAGGAGGATGGGAAGAGTTACCTCCTGTTTTCCCAACAACAGCCTCTGACCTTTGGTGGGCACATTCTTTGCCTCTGACCAAATGTGAACCCCAACATGCAAACTTATTATGGGGGCAGATGTGTCTTGGACTCACTGTCGCCTCCTCTTACACTCATCTATTAGGAAATCAGGCTGATTGGATAGAGAGAGCTCTCCATCAGGAGTCTGGGGGCCTGGGCTCCAGCTTAAGCAGTGTGCATCTTCGTTATCTGTAAAGCCAGAGTTCTGGGGCTAGGTCACCCCTGAGATTCCTTCCAGCTCTGATAGTCTATGATTGTAATATCCTTCAAAGGTAGTGAAAGAGGAGAGAGGTAGCATAGCTAAGAGGAAGAGCATGTGAGTTTTGAGTCAGGCAGACCTAGGTTTAGATCCCAGCGCCACCACCTACTACTTATGTGAACTTTGTAAATCAGCCTCAACTCCCAGATCTATAAAATTGGAATAGTACCTGCAATGCAGAAATGTGAAGATGAAGTGAAATGGTGTATGTCCATGGTTCCCAAACTGTATGTTGAAGCTCCCTAAGGCAATGCAGTGAACTTACATGGGTACCACCACTGGATATTTAAAAAACTAAGGGAAACACAGTGATACATGTTGGGTACCAGAAGAAAGAGCTTAAAAATTAGGTTGGCTACATTCTGTGAGGTCTTATGTTGTACCCTCGCAAAGCTGGGTTTTCAGTGTGATAAAAATTAAGTGCCATGTAAAAATCAGCGTGGAACACTAAGTACGAGTGGTGGTGTCCCATCTGAGTAAGAAGTTGAACAGTGTGAAATAGGTGCACACGTCTCACTAATAACTAGGTGTGGTTATTTAAGAAGGAAATATAGACAACAGTTTCCTTTCAATTTTCACGTATCATTTTTTCAAACAACTTCTAAATTATTAGCATATAAATGCCTCTTTGCTTCTTTTGATGGAATTGTTTAGTAAATGGAACTATTAGGTACTTCTTTTGGCCTAAGGGAATGGTGGAAAGCTTCCTGAGACACTGTGGGCTCTGGGAAAAGAGAAAGTTTGGGGACCTCTGAACATCATTCTCAGTGAATGATATACATTCATAAAAAGCAATATAATGTTCGTATATAATAACATAACTATACATTCTTACGGAGAAGGCAATGGCACCCCACTCCAGTACTTTTGCCTGGAAAAGCCCATGGATGGAGGAGCCTGGTAGGCTGCAGTCTATGAGGTCGCTAAGAGTCGGACATGACTAAGCGACTTCACTTTGACTTTTCACTTTCATGCATTGGAGAAGGACATGGCAACCCACTCCAGTGTTCTTGCCTGGAGAATCCCAGGGACGGGAAGCCTGGTGGGCTGCCGTCTATGGGGTTGCACAGAGTCGGACACGACTGAAGCGACTTAGCAGCAGCAGCATACATTCTTAAAGCAGTTCATAGTATCTCTTGATATTACTTCAAAAACACAGTTTTTACAACCACATTCTTATCTTTAGAAATTCACCCAAATAAATAATTTTTAAGGAATCAAAATTTGTATATATCAAATTTAATGAGAAAAGCAAGGCTAATTAAACAGTAATGCCTCTACAGCAGTTTACTTACAGGAGTGTGTCTTTGTTGTGATGGCCAGTTTGCCCCTTTTTCCTTTCCTTCATCTTATTTTGAGCAGATTTTGGTATCAATCATACACTTATTAATTTATTTATGTACCTACTCCCATAAAATAATTTCAGACAATTTATATTATTCCCAAGAATTGATGCTTTTGAACTGTGGTGTTGGAGAAGACTCTTGAGAGTCCCTTGGACTGCAAGGAGATCCAACTAGTCCATCCTAAAGGAGATCAGTCCTGGGTGTTCATTGGAAGGACTGATGTTGAAGCTGAAACTCCAATACTTTGGCCACCTCATGTGAAGAGTTGACTCATTGGAAAAGACCCTGATGCTGGGAAAGATTGAGGGCAGGAGGAGAAGGGGACGACAGAGGATGAGATGGCTGGATGGCATCACCGACTCCATGGACATGAGTTTGAGTGAACTCCAGGAGTTGATGTTGGACAGGGAGGCCTGGCGTGCTGCAATTCATGGGGTCACAAAGAGTCGGACACAACTGAGCGACTGAACTGAACTGAACTGATGTATGGAAAAGTATTTGGTACACAGTAGGTGCTCAATAGATAGTAGAAATTATTAAGGAATCTTGCATAAAGGAACACTGAGTTGTCTTTTATAGTTTATGTAGTAGTGATGGGAGCCAAACTTGAATCAAGAGAAGTTGAAACATTTTTATAATAATAGCACATAGAAGACATTGATTAAAGGTCAGCTGAATGAGTGAAGATGTCAAAGATAAAAGGTTTTACAAGGCACCTGAGACATGACTATCAAAGAGAATAACCCATTTTTTTCAGAGTCCTTTTGTGTCCTCGTCATGGCCTATACATGAATAATTTGTCCCCGAATCAGAATCCATTCTCTCCAGAGGATTTTGGTCTTTAGTCCCATTTTAAACATGGGTAAATTGCTGGTATAGAATTCCCGTGTGAAGACTTTGCCACAGATTTCAACATGTTTGGAACCTGCTGATTACAGTCTAGTCTGGGCTCAAAGTAGGACTGGCTACAAAGCAGAAGAAATCTTGAGTGTGAATTACGTCATAGGTATGGTAAACTAGTCACTGGTTCAGACTACTTCACTAAAAAATAGCTGTTTTAAAGCCCCCAGGAAAACAACTACAAACCACAACAAATCTGCCCCTTACAGTCCATCAATTTTAAGTCTAAATCAGTTTAGAATAAAAGATTTAATTATGTTCCCAAACAGTCTGCCTAAGAGCTTCCCTGGTGGCTCAGCCTGCAATGCAGGCAACATCCACAGTTCGATCCCTGGGTGGGGAAGATGCCCTGGAGGAGGAAATGGCAACCCACTTCAGTTTTCTTGCCTGGGAAATCCCATGGGCAGAGAAGCCTGGTGGGCTACACTCCGTAGGGGTCGCAGAGTCGGACATGACTGAGCACACATACACAGCAATAATATGGAAACAGAACTCCCTTCTCAAATAGTCAACTCTCAATATTTGAAATTAGACTTGTTTTCATGGCATTCTTTATAGATCAGTTCTTAGGTGACAGCTAACTTTTATGTGATAGAAACAAATCTTAGATGTGCCTTCCTTTCCCTTTAACCACTAAATGCAAACAGTTTCTGAAGCACACATAAAACAAACTTTTGTTCTTGGTTCTGTTGAATATGGGATTTTGATAGTGGGAAGACAGGTCTACTGAGAGGTTTATTTATTACTGGATTTAAATCACAAACTAGAACTTTTGCTACTAATATTTATTTGCTTTAACAAAAAAACCAGGATAACTTTTGGCAGTTTTCATTAAAAATGAAAATTGTAGCTATGAGGATAACTGTAAAAATAAGTTGCAAAACAAGTCAGTGTCTTGTCAGTCTGCTCCAAGGTGTTTCAATTTTCCTTTTTCTTTTTGTTTCTTTGTCCCTCTGACAGCTCCCTTTCAGGTTCAGAACACAACTGATAATTCACTCTCTTTGCCGCCTCCTCTCCCACGCTCTCTTACCAATCTGTTGCAGGTGGCCCCCTCCCTTTTTTGTGTGTCCAAAAGGCACTGAATAATAATTTTGGGGGAGAGAAGAACTAAACCTTCTCATAACCATTGAATGCTTATGAAACATGTATGCTTATGAAACATGTTAGGCAAAGGTCTGTTCCCCATCTACCCCTTTTCTTAATTTTAAAATAAGAAGCAATAGGGAAGGAAAAGGGTCCCCAGTGGGGTATGAGTTCCCGACAAGGGTTAATTTACTCCCATGAAAGCTTTGCCAATAGTAATTTCAGCCAATGGGAACTCACCCTGATGAGGTAATGCTTTCAACCCACACTTGATTGGTTGGTCTCTTTCTTACTTGGTGTACTCCCAGAGGCTGAAAAGTGAGGCTGGTTTGTTTTAGGAATAATGTGAGCTTTTTCCTCTGGCCATTCACTCAGCTCCACTAAATCTTTCTGTAGCATGGCTGGTGCAGGGAGCTGCTGAAAACAGGTGGTGCTTACAGAAATGCTTCGAGCCACTGGGGAAAATCTCAGGTTCTCCTTCTCAAGCAATTAGATATCCTGCAACTTGAGCTAGCTCTTTTACCTGGGGCTATAGAGGTGTCTTCTAGTCTGGCCCTTTATCCCCATCTTGTCAGTGACTAGAGTTCTCAACAATGAGAATGTGAGTGAGATGAGGCTGATGCTAGACTGTGAGGAGCTGAGAGAAAAGTCAGCCCATCCTGGGACAAATATATCCCATAATGCTTGTCACACACCAACTGTGGAGCGCAGCAGTGCTTCACTTCTTAATGTTCTTTGGCTTGGGAGCAGTAGTGCTGTCTGTGAGTCAGGCTGATTGCCTCTTTAGCTCCCCCACAATGCTAAAGGGGTGAGATTAGGGAAACTGGGGCTTCTTTCCAGCCATCTCACCTCTGTCTGTTGCTTTTTACTATGTTTAGCTCCAGAAACAGACCACTCTTGGGTTTCCCTTATGGTTCAGATGGTAAAGCATCTACCTGCAATGCAGGAGACCTGGGTTCGATCCTTGGGTGGGGAAGATCTCCTAGAGAAGGGAATGGCAGCTCAAACTCCAGTATCCTGGAGTATTCCATGGACAGTGAGGCCTGGTGGGCCACAGTCCTTGGGGTCATAGAGTCGGATATGACTGAGCGACTAAGGTGCGCATATCAAGTATGGCTAAGCTCTCTGAAATTTTTCAGGGCTAACTGGTTAAGAGGAAGACATTTGTACACATGAATAGGACCCTAAAACCACATGGGGAGAAATTAGTGGGGAGAAACTTTTAAAAGAGAATTGAATCAGAACACATTCTGTGGATTTTCAGAACTGAGGCTAACAGCATTCCAAAGGTAAATGTATTACTTGGAGAGCTCTGTGGAGAGGGTAATCAATCTGATTTGAAACATAATTTTGATATAAGCATCAGTCCTCTGCTCTTTGTATTTGAGCTTCATGGAATAAGATTCTAGAGTCAGAAGGAATGAAATTTTACTCCATTTTGTTATCTAATCCTGGGAGAGTAGCTCTTTTTCTGTGACCCACTTTAACAGTCTTCAAAAAGGAGTAACAACCTGAATTCAAGGGAAGATTTTTTGAGTGAAAGGTTCACCCTAAGTGTCTAAAAGGGTGGAGACGGCACATAAGATTCTGATAATATTCTCTGAAACACCCTGAAACTAACTCCACCTACGTCCTTATCCACAGGATAAAGGTCTTTTCCTTATCTTGCTCACCCCTCCCACCCCCAGCCATTATCCATCTTGTTAGAGACCGGACCCTCTAGATTAGATTTATCCCAGAGAACAAAGACCAGGAAGAAAAGGAAGTATAAAAAGTAGGAGACTTCCAGGTTCAATTTGCAATTATGGTATGTTTACAGAATAAAGCAGCTAACACATATGAAAGTTAACATGGTAATGGGAAGGATTACTGCTCTCAGAAGAATAGGAGCTATGTTCTATTCATTGCTAGATATTCAGTGCCAAGCCCAATGTCTGACACGTAGGTTTTTTTTCTTTTTAATTTTTTTAATATTGCAAACTTTTAGTTACACAAAGTGAGACAGAATGGTGTACTGCATTTCCCTGTGGCCAGTTTCAAACTGTTACCAAGTCATTAGATAAACATTTAATTAATGTTTTTTGAAGGAAGGGATTGTTGAAATTTCTTAGATTTAATTTACCCCATCCTTTTCTTTAGAAGATTATGGTCAGTTTCAGAATGAACAGTAATATCAGAAAATCATATTTCCTATAGTAGTTCTCATTATGTTAATCACATCTAAGAAAAAAAAGGGCAAAAGTCTTAGGGATACTTTTCCTTCTAGGTTATTTGATTAAGGAATTAAAAAATAAACATCTTGATTTTATAAAGCACAGAGCCTCAAGCTACCTGCTACTCATGCTTATTATTAATAGTTCATCCAGCTTCAGAGTTTTAAAAATGTTTTGGCATGGGAGGTGACTGAAAATTAAACCAGGGCTGACTTGTAGGGCGATCAGCTCTCTGCTTTGACTGTGATATGGATGGAATGGGGCCAAGGTCTCCACGTTTCTTAGTGTTTCTATTTTATTTATCTTCAACCCTTGTCCTGTGGGTTCTTTATCCTTAAGGACACAGATAACAAGCTGCTGAGTCTAACATGTTTGCTTGAACAGTCTTTTGGCAGTCTTCAACTTAATTTTCCAGGAAGACCAGTAAAAAGCCCACCAGTGATCTGAATTGAGGTGATCATCCAAGATACAAGACTGTGAGTGTTTGGGTAAGTTGCTTCCCTTAGGGGTTTCTATGTTTCAGTAAAATGAGGCTTTTTGGTATAGTGATACAGCGCAGAAGGTGCAGCCTTTAGAGTAAAAGAGACCAGTGTTTGAATTTCCTCTTCATGTTTTTCATACTCTTCATCTGTAAAATGGATTATTTCAAGAAAAAAATTTATTTGAAAGCACCTACTACAGTGGCTGGTACATAGCCAAGTACTCAATGTATATACTCTTATGATCAAAATGAAGAAGTTGCAAGCAGAAAAATAGGAAATGGAAATGGATAGGTAATTCACTCAATAAGAAATACAACTGGGCAGGAAGCATATAGTACTTCAACCTCACTAGTACTGTTTTTGCTCATCAAATTGAACAGAATAAGAATATATACAATGTCCATTGTTGGTGAAATTTTAAGCAAATAAGCATTTTCCTATATGTTCATAAAACCTCTTCTGAGGTACTTTTGGTAATACCTATCAAAATCTAAATGCATTACTCTTCATCTCAGCAAGTTTGTTTCTTGGTATCTGTTATATACAAATACACATGTGAGTATACAAATCTTTATTGCACTATTGTTTTTAATAGAGAAAACTGGAACAGCTTAAATTTACTAATATGGACAGATTTCTATGGAATATTATGTGCAAATATTTATATATAAAATGTATTATAGAACATTATAGTATGATCTTATTTATGTAAAGAAAAGAATGTGTGTATTTAATAAATGTGTAAAAAGAGGTCTGGGAGGATATACTTCATAAGGTTTACCTTCAGGGAAGGAAGTAAGATTAGGGAACAAAGAAAAAATTTTACTTTCTATTCTTCTAAATGTTTTGAATTTTCCCAATGACTATATATTATTTTTTATTTGAAAAAATAATCTGAAAAAAGGGCAATGGTGTAAATTAGACCGTTCCTCAGCCCCATGGTGAGTACTTGTTTGGATCCAACTTTAGAGATGGGTAGAGTCAAGCACTTCTTTTTTTTTTTTTCAAGCACTTCTTAGATCTGGAAGGGTGGGCAGAACTTGTATTTAAGAAGCAAAACTTTCTCTTTATGGTTTGGGGTTTGGATTGTTGAACCACTGAACCCAAGTGACCCTTTCTGAAGACAGTAGGACTGCATGGGAGTGAGGAGACATGTTTCAGGAAACTTGTATCCTACTCAAGGTGTTCTATTAAAAAAAAAAAAAAAGATAAAAAGAAACAAAGAAAGATCTTGGGCTTCTTTGGAAGAGCTCAGCCCCTCAGAGTCCAAGACTCCTGGGCTGGCACAGAACCTTCCAAGTTCATCTGTCTTTCTGCTTCTTCACAGGTCAGCATTTCAGGCATGCCAGTTCCCTAATGATGAAATTTCTCTTCAGGTCTTAGGGAGCTTTCTGGGATTACTGGAGCCCACCAATGTCACTGTGGTTGCATGTTTAGTTCCTACCACTGTGTACAATACCTGGGTGAGAAAACGGATAGGGATAGGAGGGGTTTCCCTGGTGGCTCAATGGTAAAGAATCCACCTGACAATGTAGGAGACATGGGTTAGATCCCCGATCCAGGAAGAACCCACGTGGAGTAACTAAGTCCATGCACCACAACCACTGAGCCAACTCACTAGAGCAGACCCTGATGCTGGGAAAGATTGAGGGCAGGAGGAGAAGGGGGCAACGGAGGATGAGGTGGTTGGATGGCACCACCGACTCAATGGACATGAGTTTGAGCCAATTTCAGGAGACAATGAAGGACAGGGAAGCCTGGTGTGCTGCAGTTCATGGGGTTGCAAAGAGTTGGACACGACTGAGTGAACAACAACAAACCTTCACCCCGCTTAAGAAGTAGAATATTATAAAAGTTGGGAAGGTCCATGGTGGGGCTGCCAGCACTGTGGTACTAACTGAGCACTGCACAAAGGTCTTTGCCAAGGTGGGGTAGATTCCTCCTGGAGGATGGGACCTTTGCCTTGGGTGTAAAGGCTCTGCTGCTGCTAGGCTGTGGGCCCACAGAGAATGATCCTTTTTCTAGTTCCCAAAGAGACCACTTGCAGGCTTCTGCAGCCCTGTTCTGGGGAATGTTCTGCCTGTGTGCTCCATATCCTCTACTAGAAGCAACAGTTATACTGAATTTTGGAGTAGTTATTCTCTTATTTTTATTTAGCATTTTATCATATGTGTATGTGGGAGTTCCCAGGTGGTGCTAGTGGTAAAGAACCCGCTTGCCAATGGAGCAGACATAAGAGACGAGGGTTCGATCCCTGGGTTGGGAAGATCCCCTGGAGGAGGGCATGGCAACCCACTCTAGGATTCTTGCCTGGAGAATTCCATGGACAGAGGAGCCTGGTGGTCTATGGTCAATAGGGTCTCAAAGAGTGGGACATGACTGAAGTGGAAGCGTGCAGTCTTACCCACTGGACAGCCAGGGAAGTCCAAAAGTATATGTATTTTTAAAAAGGCATTAACTAGTAGCATAAGGGGAGCTGAGAACCCTCTGTTCAGTCTTTGTAATTTTTTGTGTAAATCTAAAATTAAAAATACTATCTTATAGTTCTGTGGCAACCAGTATCTTACAGTTCTGTGGCTCCTGGTGGCTCAGAGGTTAAAGCGTCTGCCTGCAATGCGGGAGACCTGGGTTTGATCCCTGGGTTGGGAAGATCCCCTGGAGAAGGAAATGGCAACCCACTCCAGTATTTTTGCCTGGAGAATCCCATGGATGGAGGAGCCTGGTCGGCTACAGTCCACGGGGTTGCAAAGAGTCAGACACAACTGAACGACTTCGCACACACACATCTTACAGTTCTTTGGGTCCAAAAGTGTAACTTGGGTCATGCTGGGCTAAAATCATGACTCTAGGGGAAAATCTAGGAGTCTCTAGAGGAGAGTTAGACTTTGGTGGCTCAGTGGTATAGAATCTGCCTACTAAGCAGGAGATGCAGTTTCGATCCCTGGGTTGGGAAGATCCCCCTAAGGAGGGCATGGCAACCCAATCCAATATTCTTGCCTGGAGAATCCCAAGGACAGAGGAACCTGGTGGACTACAGTCCATGGGGTCACAAAAAGTTGAATGCAACTGAACAACTAAACAAGCAGAAGCAGAGGAGAATTATTTTCCTTGCCTTGCTTTGCTCCTAGAAGCTGCCCAAATTCCTTGGCTCAAGGTCCCCTTCTTCCTCAAAGCCAGCTGCTAATGTTGAGTTGAGTCAGTCCCACATCTAATCACTCCAACCTCTCTCTTCTGCCTTCCTCTTCCATTTAAATGTAAAGACCCAGATAATCCAGGATAATCTCCACATTTCTGAGTCTGTTGATTAGATACCTTTTCTCTCCTTTGCCATGTAACCTAATATATAGGTTCCAGGGAGTAAACTGTGAATACCTTTGAGGCATTGTTATTCTGCCTCCTACAACCATCTTTGTGTGCTCCTTTGTCACATGCTTGTTCTGCCCACCATCTAAAAGACTATTATTCTTTTGTTTCTTTTTTACAAATAGCTCGTTCCATCTTTGTCTGAGTTGTTTTCTGAACAAGCGAAGAGAATAAATACTCTTATTGTGATATATTGACAGTGTTTGGACACAAAATGTCATTAAATATACTCTCTGGATGTTAAACTCTGGGCATTTATCAATACCTTCAAGTCTGAACTTGAAAAGCAAGTAAGGTAATTCAGATACTACCAGTTAAGCCCCCTGTTGTTTCCAACTTTTTAAGTTGCAAAATGAATACATGTAAATAAATTTTAAAAAGAGTGGAAACCATAAATGTACAGTGTGAAAAGAATTCTAAAGCAAACACATGTAGCCAGCACCCAGTTTAAGAAATAAGACATAGACAACACCTCTTCCCCAAAGTTGCCCTTGTGATTCTTGTTTATCCCTTACCACCTCCTCTCTTCTTAGAGATAAACCACTACCCACTTTTATGGTAATAAATTGCTTGCCTTTTTTTTTGTAGTTTTACCACCAAAGTATGTACCTCCAAACAATATATAGTAGTTGAGTTTTGTCTCATTTTAAACTGTATAAAAGAGTCATACTCTGTTTCTTTTGTGGTTTATTTACCTTATATATTATAAAATTCAGCCATGTTGTTATCTGTAGGTTTAAGTCTGATTCATTCATTTTTCATTGCTGTATGTATTTCATTGCATGGTCCATTCTTCTGTGGCTGATATTTTGTGTTGTTTCTATTGGGGCTATCACAATCACTATAGCTGTGAATATTTTTTGCATATATATTCTGATACCTATATGCACATAGTTATCCAGGGTGTGCATTCAGGAGTAGAAATGCTGAGTCAGAGTTTTTTGGTCTTCAACTTTAGTGGATAATGTTAAATTTTTTTCCTGCTATCAGTGAATGACAGATTCTGTTGCTCTACGTCCTTGCCAACACTTGGTATTATCAAACTTACTAATTTTAGCCATTCTGGTGGCTGTATTGTTGTGGCTGTATAGTTGTATTTCATTTCAATTTGCTTTCCCCTCATTATTAATATCATTAACTATTACTCATATTTATTGGCCATTTAGATTTTCTTATATGTGCAGAACCTATAAAAATATTTCTTCTGGTATAATTTTATATTGGATTGTCTGTATTTAAAATTTATTTGATTTCTAGTTCTTTATATAACATGGATAATACTCCTTTTTGGGTTGAATGCTTTGTAATTAACTTTTCCAGTTCTTTGGCTTGTGTTTTCACTCTTTTTATGGGGTCAAATATAATGCAGTTGAATTTATTATGCCTTTCTCTATGGTGAGAGAATTTGTCTTTAAACAATTGTGAAGACATTCTTGTATAATTATCTTTTTTGAATATTGTTTTAAAATGTTTTTATTGTGAAATATTCATATAAAAAATGCCCCAAAGATATATACAGCTTAATAATAATTTATTACAAACACCCATGTAACTACCACTCAAATCAAGAAATAAAACATTGTTTACAACCCAGACAACTCATTCTTGCTCCTCCCTTCCGAAGGAGCCATTATCATGACTTCTATGTTAGTCACTTTTTGGCCTTTTTTTTTGCTGTGCTGGGTCTTTGGTGCTGTGCGTTTGTGGCGAGTGGGGGATGTTCTCTAGCTGTGTTATGTGGGCTTCGCATTGTGGTGGTTTCCTCTGTAGTGGAGCCTGGGCACTAGGGTGCTTGGGCATCATTGTCTGCGCTCTTGGGCTCAGTAGTTGTGGCACATGGGCTTAGTTGCCCTGCAGCATGTGGAATCTTCATGGACCAGGGATTGAACCGTGTCCCCTGCATTGGCAGGCAGGTTCTTAACTAGTGGACTACCAGGGAAGTCCTAGTCTTCTTTTTTAAAAAACCTTTTTCTATCTTAGTATGTACCCTTAAAAATGATGATCCTCTAGCTTTAATTTTAAAAAATGTAGGGAGCTAATTTTTATTTAAAAAATCTTTGAAGTATAAAATACATACAGAAAAGCATTAAAATCATGACAGCTGAATAAACTGTCTCTAAGCAAATATACTTGTATGATCGCCTCTTAATTAAGACATAGAGTATTTCCTTATGACTCCTCTCCCAATCATTGACTCTCATCCTTGAAATGTTGTTTCACTGAATTTGAAGTTGATGGCAGTTTTCTCTTAATATCTTGAAGATACATTCCAATGTCTTCTGACTTCTGCTGTTACTATTGAAAAATCAGCTGTTGGCCAAAATGTCATTTCTCTGAATATTAATTTATCTTTTCATCTGCTTAATTTTAATATCTCCTCTTTCTCTGATATCAGGAATTTTCACTATAAGATGACTTAGTATGGATTTCATTTAAATTTTTTGGCATTGAAGTTTTTCATCTTTCAGAATTTAGAATATTTATCATCAATTCTGGAGAAGGCAATGGCAACCCACTCCAGTACTCTTGCCTGGAAAATCCAACAGATGGAGGAGCCTGGTAGGCTACAGTCCATGGGGTTGCAAAGAGTCAGACATGACTGAGCAACTTCACTTTCACTTTTCACTTTCATGCACTGGAGAAGGAAATGGCAACCCACTCCAGTATTCTTGCCTGGAGAATCCCAGGGATGGGAGCCTGGTGGGCTGCTGTCTATGGGGGTCGCACAGAGTCAGACATGACTAATGTGACTTAGCAGCAGCAGCAGAATCATCAATTCTGGAAAATGTTCAGCCATTTATTTCTTTGAATACTGCCTTCCTCCATTCTATTATCTCCTTCTTGAATTATAATTAGACATTTGTTGAATCTTACCCTATAGGGCCTAGATCTGATAGACAGAATGCCTGATAAACTATGGAATGAGGTTCGTGACATTGTACAGGAGACAGGGATCAAGACCTTCCCCATGGAAAAGAAATGCAAAAAAAGAAAATGGCTGTCTGGGGAGGTCTTACAAATAGCTGTGAAAAGAAGAGAAGCGAAAAGCAAAGAGATAAGGAAAGATATAAGCATCTGAATGCAGAGTTCCAAAGAATAGCAAGAAGAGATAAGAAAGCCTTCCTCAGCGATTAATGCAAAGAAATAGAGGAAAACAACAGAATGGGAAAGACTAGAGATCTCTTCAAGAAAATCAGAGATACCAAGGGAACATTTCATGCAAAGATGGGCTCGATAAAGGACAGAAATGGTATGGATCTAACAGAAGCAGAAGATATTAAGAAGAGGTGGCAAGAATACACAGAAGAACTGTACAAAAAAGATCTTCATGACCCAGATAATCACAATGGTGTGATCACTCACCTAGAGCCAGACATGCTGGAATGTGAAGTCAAATGGGCCTTAGAAAGCATCACTATGAACAAAGCTAGTGGCGGTGATGGAATTCCAGTTGAGCTATTTCAAATCCTGAAAGATGATGCTGTGAAAGTGCTGCTCTCAATATGCCAGCAAATTTGGAAAACTCAGCAGTGGCCACAGGACTGGAAAAGGTCAGTTTTCATTCCAATCCCAAAGAAAGGCAATGCCAAAGAATGCTCAAACTACCGCACAATTGCACTCATCTCACATGCTAGTAAAGTAATGCTCAAAATTCTCCAAGCCAGGCTTCAGCTATACGTGAACCATGAACTTCCTGATGTTCAAGCTGGTTTTAGAAAAGGCAGAAGAACCAGAGATCAAATTTCCAACATCTGCTGGATCATGGAAAAAGCAAGAGAGTTCCAGAAAAACATCTATTTCTGCTTTATTGACTATGCCAAAGCCTTTGACTGTGTGGATCACCACAAACTGTGGAAAATTCTTCAAGAGATGGGAATACCAGACCACCTGACCTGCCTCTTGAGAAATCTGTATGCAGGTCAGGAAGCAACAGTTAGAACTGGACATGGAACAACAGACTGGTTCCAAATAGGAAAAGGAATACGTCAAGGCTGTATATTGTCACCCTGCTTATTTAACTTATATGCAGAGTACATCATGAGAAACCCTGGACTGGAAGAAACACAAGCTGGAATCAAGATTGCCGGGAGAAATATCAATAACCTCAGGTATGCAGATGACACCACCCTTATGACAGAAAGTGAAGAGGAACTCAAAAGCCTCTTGATGAAAGTGAAAGTGGAGAGTGAAAAAGTTGGCTTAAAGCTCAACATTCAGAAAACAAAGATCATGGCATCCGGTCCCATCACTTCATGGGAAATAGATGGGGAAACAGTGGAAACAGTGTCAGACTTTATTTTTGGGGCTCCAAAATCACTGCACATGGTGACTGCAGCCATGAAGTTAAAAGACGCTTACTCCTTGGAAGGAAAGTTATGTCCAACCTAGATAGCATATTAAAAAGCAGAGACATTACTTTGCCAACAAAGGTCTGTCTAGACAAGGCTATGGTTTTTCCTGTGGTCATGTATGGATGTGAGAGTTGGACTGTGAAGAAGGCTGAGCGCTGAAGAATTGATGCTTTTGAACTGTGGTGTGGCGAAGACTCTTGAGAGTCCCTTGGACTGCAAGGAGATCCAACCAGTCCATTCTGAAGGAGATCAGCCCTGGGATTTCTTTGGAAGGAATGATGCTAAAGCTGAAACTCCAGTACTTTGGCCACCTCATGCGAAGAGTTGACTCATTGGAAAAGACTCTGATGCTGGGAGGGATTGGGGGCAGGAGAAGGGGACAACAGAGGATGAGATGGCTGGATGGCATCACTGACTCGATGGAGGTGAGTCTGAGTGAACTCCAGGTGATGGAGTTGGTGATGGAAGGGAAGGCCTGGTGTGCTGTGATTCATGGGGTTGCAAAGAGTCAGACACAACTAACCAACTGAACTGAACTGAACCCTATCCTTCACGCATCTTAACTTCTTATATTTTCCATTTCTTTGCTTCTCTGTGTTATATTTTGAAATTCTTCAGACGTATTCTTTGGATCCCGTGATCTTCCAGAAAACAAATTCTTCCTTCAGCTGTCAAATCTGATAGTCAAGTTGTCCTTTGAGTTTCTGCTTCAATTGCCATTTTAAAAAAATGTCTGTAGGTTCATTTGGCTCTTTTCAAATCTGCCTGATCAAGTTTGATAGCTTCTTATTGCCTCATTATCTTTATTTCATTTAATTCCTTTAACAATATTAATAAAGGAAAAATTTTCTCTACTCTTAACACTTTTGACACTAAACATATGGGTTTTCTGCACAAAATAATTCTTCAGTTCTCAGCAGACATCAACTGGGTATCCTATTAACACTACCTGGAGTTAACACAAACTTCATAGGTTAAAGGCTCAGTCCCACAAGATTGCTTACCTCCCTTCAGATACCAGTCACAAGTAGTGGCTCCTCAAGTTACCCACACTTTTGTCTGAATTGGCTACAAATGAGCGGTTCCCATGACCCGCTTCTCAAGTTTAATAATTTTCTGCAATGGCTCATGTAAACCAGGGAAACACTTTATTTTCTATTACTGGTTTCTTATCAGGGATATTTTAAAGGATGCACATGAACAGCCAAATGAGGTACATAGGGTGAGATCCAGAAAGCTCTTGAACTTAAGAGATTTTGTTCCTGGGGAGTTGGCAGTATACCATTATCCCAGCTCATTAATGCATCCACCAACCCAGAACTTCACCAAATCTTGTTCAAGAGTTTTTATAGAGCTTAATTTCTAGCTCCCCTCCCTCACAGGAGGTCAGCTGTAGGGTTGAAAGTTCCAACACTCTAATCATTTGGTCTTTCTGGCATCAGCCCCATCCTGAGGCTATAGGGGCCCCACCATAAGTCATGTAATTAGCATAAACTCAGAGATGATGAAAAAGGAGTTGTTACAAATAACACGGAGGCTTCCCTGGTGGCTTAGACAGTAAAGAATCTGCCTACAATGCAGGAGACCCAGGTTCGATCTCTGGGTCGAGAAGACCCCTTGGAGAAGAGAACGGTTACCCACTCCAGTATTCTGGCCTGGAGAATTTCATGGATTTCACAGCCTCTTTGACCTCGTCTAGGCTGAGTAACACATCCCCATTCTCCTTAAGGGGGGATACCCCATCGTCTTGCCCTTATATCACATTGGAAACCTCCCCTAAACTAACACCTCCACAAAACTGAAAAGCTATGTCCTCAATGGGAGGTGATTTTCTGGGTCACACAGGTAGTTTGAAATTCTCACCCCCACCTCCCAAACAGTATGCTTGCAAACTTGTTCAGGAATATCCAGAGGAGAGTTCTTTTTTCCTATTCCATGCACAGTTAAAGTGGAGACAGTCAGGTATCCTTTCCCTTTCCCTCTGTGAAAGTGAAAGTCGCTCAGTTGTGTCCGATTCTTTGCGACCCCACAGACTATACAGTATGGAATTCTCCAGGCCAGAATACTGAAGTGGGTAGCCTTTCCCTTCTCCAGGAGATCTTTCCAACCCAGGGATCAAACCCAGGTCTCCCACATTAGGTCAGGTTTTCTCCCTCAATCTCCCATCGAGGACATAGTTCTTCAATTTTGTGGAGGTGTTAGTTTAGGGGAGGTTGCACTCCAGTACCCTTGCCTGAAAAATCCCATGGATGGAGGAGCCTGGTAGGCTGCAGTCCATGGGGTCGCTAAGAGTCAGACACGACTGAGCGACTTCACTTTCACTTTTCACTTTCATGCATTGGAGAAGGAAATGGCAACCCACTCCAGTGTTCTTGCCTGGAGAATCCCAGGGACGGGGGTGCCTCGTGGGCTGCCGTCAATGGGGTCGCACAGAGTCGGACACGACTGAAGCGACTTAGCAGCAGCAGCAGCACTATAACACTTCTCCCCTGCTTACACAATTTAGTTTCTCTCTCACTAGGAAAGGCTAAAATAAGGGTATAAGGCAAATCGTTATTCCCTTGTCTTTAATGGAAAAGACCAGTCAGGTGTAAACTATAAAAATGTGGTTGCAGTTTGATTGCAATGTGCAAATATTTGGGCTATCAGTTTGCCACAGAAGGTGTGGTCCTCATGAAAGGAGTTTGAGGAGCCAGGCTGGTCAGATGGTATGAAGGCTCAAAAATGTAAGGCCTCTAAGGAAGAGGTAGGGTATGCAGTATGGGAAGACCTTCCTACTTGAGTTTCTGGCTAAAGGGGCAACAGAAGGCCCCCGGTATT
Source organism: Bos javanicus (assembly GCF_032452875.1). Taxonomy (NCBI): domain Eukaryota; kingdom Metazoa; phylum Chordata; class Mammalia; order Artiodactyla; family Bovidae; genus Bos; species Bos javanicus. The sequence goes on along the minus strand of NC_083874.1, from coordinate 49,018,881 downwards.
GTAAAGGCCCCAGTCTTTTTTCTTTCCTTTATGTGGATGTAGGGAGAGGGAAGAGGAGAAAGGAATATTCTTTATTTTTTCCTTTTTAAACAATGAAAGTTCCAATTGTGGAAAGAAAATCTAGTTGACTATAGGAATTTAATCAAGAAACCAAAACAATGTAGTCTTATAGATGATGATCTCAGTGACTTATACAACTGTCATATACTGAACTCTGAGATATCAGGCCAAAAATGTGGACTTGGCAAAGATGAGAGTTACTGTCAATTGTTCCAGCTCCCCAAACTGGATGGCATCAGTGGCTGTGTGAGTGATACAGAAGTTCAAATCAACATCATGCTAACTTCGGTTCTATTCTGAAAACATTCTATTTCAGATATATGTAAAAGGAAGCTTTTTCAGGGCAGAGATCATGGTTATATCCCACAACACAGTGCCTGGTCTTTAACAGTTGCTCAGGAAATATGTGGTGAATAAATAAATGCACAAAGGTTACTCTGGGTTGCTAAGATCAGAACAGTATTTGCCATTATTTTGGATTTGGCGTGGGATTCGTACACCCTGGAACAGTTTCTTCTTTTTTCAGCTAGTAACATTTTTTTTTGTTTATGAAGAACAAGCATACTTGCACACTGGCACAGTGGTCCTGGGGAAAGGGGCACAGACAGACTTCCACTGCATTCTTTAGACGACCCAGCAATACCACTCTCTAATGGTGAGTGCTTCTTTATCAGAAGATTTAAATTTTCTTGGGGGAGAGGGGAGAGGTTTAGCCTTTTCTTTTTTTCCCAGCAGAGATGAATACTTCAAGAACAAAAGAATGAATTGGCCAAGTTTGATTGAATTTGATGGCATTTTACTGCTCTGGGGGAGTCAGGGTAGTTACAACCTCATCTCCCTGTGCAGTAGCTGTTCCCACACACAAAACTGCAAGTATCTTCTCATTCTTATCTACATGTATGTCTAATTCTCTTAGTGGGCACTGTAAATATGCTTTTAATTAGAGAGGAGGTGTGCTTGTATTTATTGTAATTCTCAAGGTACAAAAGATGTAAAAACAGTATCAAGAGTTTGGGAGTTTTGGGTGATGCTTGGTTTTCATTTAAAAATAAACAGACAAGTATTTAGCGACTTCTGCTAAGGAAAATTTCCACAGAGGGCCTCATCCCTGACAATAAAAACCCAGATATGGTGGCAAAACATTTCCAGACACTTCTTTAGGTCTCTGAAAACAGTATAGGAGAGAGGAGTCAAAAACCTGTAGTATACACTTTTATGTATGCCAATTTATTTCAGTATTCTTCTTCCTGTTCTACCAATGGGGCTCTAAGGTACGTTTAGGTTAAGCACCTTGACCAGAGTCACATGACTAGTAAGGACAGGGCTAGAACTCAAATGTAGGTTTTCTTATTACAAGGTCAATGGTGTTATTCCAAGGCCAACATTCGTAAGTATTCAATGTTTGTTGTGTCCATTTATAAATAATATCACTGGTAGGGGAGAAGATGATTGGACATGTCTCCCTGGGTCTTGCTGGCTAGTGTGGCTGTTTCTTAAGACCATTGTACTAAAAAAGATGATAGCAGCCTTGACTGAACAAATGTTAATTGATATGATAGTACTCAAATAGCCTTGGTCAAAGATGAGATCAGTAAGGGTGAGGAGGGCACCTGAATAATGAACGTTTCCTTATTGATAGCACAAGAGATGGACTCAACATCTTGCTACATCTAAAAGAGCCAAATTTAATCAAACTAATCCAGGTAGGGTTGGAACGGTAGGCAGGAAAGAAGACCATTTGCATTCGCTTTGAGTAATAAGGGTATCTGTTGTAAAGTGACTACAGAGAGCTACTCCCTGACTTCAAGTCTCATCTCAGTGACACTGGTGACATGGGGGAGGCACACATGCTGAAGTCTTCCTGCGTATCTAGGACATGGTCTGGGGTTGCAGGAAATATATTTCTTTTATAGGGATGTGACCCATGACTTGACTTCTGAGAAGCATAAAGCCTCTGATCAGACCAGCTGGGTAAAATGTTTGTTTCCTTGGGCTATAAAAGTCATCTGCAAAGAAATAACTAAAAAAACAAAAAAACCCCCCAAAACTCAACTCAAGTAATAATTTTCCTGGCAGGCCTAACCTTCAGGAGAAATCTTGGAAATATACCAGTCACTTCTTATCTTGGCCAAACAGCTATCTGAAATGCTGTTTCTAACACTAGTTATATATTAAATTGTGACCTCTACCCCTACCAGTAAAGCATTTGTAGGAGAAATGAAGAAAAAGTGATATAATCTTAAAGTAGTCTCTTAGTGACTGCCAAATGTAGACATTCTATTTGTTATAAGATATTAAATCTGAAGTTATGTTATCAGTCAGATGATTCTTTGTTGTGGAGAAGGCTGTCCTGTGTGTGGTTAGGATGTTCAGCAGCATCCTTGACCCCCATCCACTGGATGCCAAAAGTACTTCCCAGGTTTTTTTCCCCCCAATAATTTATTTATTTATTTTATTTATTTTTTCCCCCAATAATTTATTTATTTATTTATTTTGTGCTGGGTCTTCGTTGCTACTCCCACGCTTTCTCTGGCTGCAGTGAGCGGGGCTACTCTTTATTGGGGTGCATGGGCTTCTCTCTCTGGTGGTTTTTCTTGTTGGGGAGCATGAGCTCTAGAGCATGGGCTCAGTAGTTGTGGTGCGAGGACTTAGTTGCTTCACAACATGTGGAATCTTCCCAGGCTACGGACTGAATCTGTGTCCCCTACATTGGCAGGATTCTTATCCACTCTACCACCAAGTAAGTCTGAGTACCTCCTGAGTTTTGACAACCAAAAACATCTTCAGACATGGCCATAAAAATTATCCCCAGTTGAGAACTACTGCTTTAACCAAAGCACTGGAGCTTGTGGTAAAGAATCTGCCTGCCATTGCAGGAGACTCAGGAGACATGGGTTTGATCCCTGAGTTGGGATCCTTTGGGAGTAGGAAGTGGCAACCCATTCCAGTATTCTTGCCAGGAAAATCCCATGGACAGAGGAGCCTGGTGGGTTACAGTCCATGGGGTTGCAAGGAGTCAGGCATGACTGAGCATGCTTGCACCAAGGTATTGCAGAGAAAAAAAACCTCTTTCCTCCCCTCCAAAAAAACTCTAAAGTGAATTCTGAAATGGACTATCCCTAGAAATGAGAGGATTCAGACAAAATTACGAGATGAATCTAAAAACTCACAAGTTGTGAAAGGTCAGGTGAGACTTACTGAGTGTTGTTTTGGAGACTGTTGCTGGTATGCTATGACTCTTAGCATAGATGCCTGCCTGCCTCTTACCTCAAGCTAAGTGAGAGGGATCTTCAGTGGAACTACTCAAAGTACTTGAGCTGTGTCTCTAGCGGTTAAAGGAAGCATGGTAGACTTGTGGTTGTCTCCTGCCTGAAAAATAGAGGACAAGAGACAGGCTGGGCTGACAGCTGGGCTGGTAGCTGTTCTGGCAGCAAAGAGGAACGCTGAAACTGCACTGGAATTAGCCTATTTTTCCAAGTTTGTTTGGGCAAGAAGTACGTGAGAGCTTCATGTGGACCAGGTGTGTGGACCTTACAAAGTTGGACTAGCCTAAACAGTGCCATCAGAAAAAAGCTCCCCCTCCTCCAGACACCTTACTTCTATTTGAATGGAAAATACTCCCTCTAATTTGGTTTGGACCAAACACTTTACTGCCACCTACTGGAAAATTGTCAAAATAAATATACAAATCCACAAGGATGATGTGAATGGCATTCCCTCCGGTAAGAAGTGTATAACCTTGCACAATGTGGGGTGGTCCCAGAGCCACTTACAAATGGGCCAGTGTAAGAGCTACCTTAGATCCTACCTGACAGGGTCCTAACTGAGAAAAACAGTTTCAAGAGACAAGAAGTTGGAGGTGGGCTTCCATGGTGGCTTAGATGGTAAAGAATCTGCCTGCAATGTGGAGACCCAGGTTCGCTTCCTGGGTCAGGAAGATCCCTTGGAGAAGAGAATGGCTACCCACTCCAGTATTCTTGCCTGGAGAATTCCATGGACAGAGGAGTCTGGCAGACTACAGTGCATGGGGTCCAAAGAGTGGGACACGACTGAGTGACTAACATTCACTTTTACCAGATTCTTAGGGATGGAAAGAGAGAGTAAAGAACTGCCAGAATAAAACGCTTTTGTTCAGATCAAGGTTACTGTGATAACCACCAAAGAATGGAGATGGTAGTGGTTTCTGAAAACCATCAAGCATCCATTAGAAAAAAAGGCAGCTTTAATCACCTGCCAGGCCCAGAGTGTGAAACCACCACATGGAAGTAAAAGTTACAGATTTTCCTGCTACCCAATCTTTCCTCTCTCTTCTTCCCTTTCTTGGTTTGTAAGCTGGGAGAGAACAAGAAAGACCAGGCATAATGCCTCTGCAGGGCAAGCAGTGAGCCAGCTATCCTAAGACCGAAAAGATTCACTCTTTTGTGACTCAATGACCACAAGACTTTCTATTCCTAATAGGAACCAGAGAACTCATGGAACCTGAGTCAGGTATATGACAGATCGACTCCACTGCACAGGTTTAAAGGGATGATGAAATTTAAAAAGAAAGCTCTTTTGTTCTGTTTTTTAAAGTTATACCCCTAAACTCTGTATGTTGAACATATTGATTACTTAAAGTAGGATCTGGAAAAGATATCTTCCAAGGACATGCTCTTGAGTTTTATGGGGAAAATGGTCTTTGAATCAGTTCATTTGTTGACAGCCCATACTTTGGGAGTAGGGCACATGAGCATGCAAGGGACTCTCTGTCATCTGGGAGCTTGCAGTCTTGGGTTTCATACTCAGAGTAATGTAACTATTAATGTCAGTTATGTCAACAAGAGCCTGTGTTGCATAGGCAGAGCAGGTTCAGGAGGGTTTTTACTCTAATGATTTCCTCTCCTATGAATTTTTTACTCACTTATGATTAAGCTTTAGAAGCAATCATGTTGCCCCCGTTCTTCAAGCATGGAATCACAGGTAAAGCTTCCATTTAAGATATTTAAAGAGAGGTGCAAGACTGAATGCATATAGGCTGCATCTTGATTGGGCTGCTTTGAAACCAGAATCTGCCTGGCCCTCAATTTGGCAGATTCAGACACTTATATTTCAATTTACTCAGGCTAAATTAGGCTCTGGGAATTTAATTTGGATAAGACAACTTCATAATTCACCCCAATGAATGGAAGTTGATTTATGAACCATGATGTGAATATACTGAGAAAAACTGTATTGCTAGTGTCACTAGTACCAGTCATGTGCTTTGGACAATTGCTTCTTACTGGGTTTGTTGATTTAGTTGAGATTTCCTAAGTGATGGGAAGATTACCTGATGAGTGTGGAATCAGAGCATGGGTATTTGTGTGTTCTTAAAGGCTAGCTTTAACTTGTTTATTAGGATATAAACTCAATGACAGGGCTCTTATTTTCTGATGTATTCTAAGAGACTAGAATATAATAAGCATTCAGTATTTGTTGAGTGAGTGACTGAATCTGACCTAAGTTTTTTTAAACTGTTCTGTTAATGGATGGGTTATTGGTCCTGGTCATTAAAATCATAGCCTCTCTCCTAGACAGAGAGCCCACTGCTGCTGCTGCTGCTAAGTCACTTCAGTCGTGTCAGACTCTGTGCGACCCCATAGACGGCAGCCCACCAGGCTCCCCGTCCCTGGGATTCTCCAGGCAAGAACACTGGAGTGGGTTGCCATTTTCTTCTCCAATGCATGAAAGTGAAAAGTGAAAGTGAAGTCGCTCAGTCGTGTCCAACTCCTAGCGACCGCATGGACTGCAGCCCACCAGGCTCCTCTGTCCATGGGATTTTCCAGGCAAGAGTGCTGGAGTGGGGTGCCATTGCCTTCTCCTAGAGAGCCCACAATACATTCTTATTCAGATTCTGCAGGTTCTAGACTCTTTATGGACCCCACCCCTCTCTTATGACAGCATCAATTGGGCATGTGACACTTAGGTGACAGATGGTTTATTTTACTCTAATGAAATTTGGGAGCCACCCTGTTCTTTATAACACATTTACAGATCATCTCACAGAGTGACTTTTCTTTTTTGTTGTTCCTTTTTTTTTCTTGGCCAATCTTGTTCCAAGTTCTAAGAGGTTTCTTCTTTTACATTTTCTGGGTTTCTGACTTCCAGCTCAGGCAGGTAGGGTAAAACTGAATTGTAGTGGTTTATATTTTCACAGGGGCCTCTCAGATGGCTCAGTGGTAAAGAATCTACCTGCCAATGCAGGAGATGCAGATTTGATCCCTGGATCAGGAAGATCCCCTGGAGAAAGAAATGGCAACCCACTCCAGTATTCTTGCCTGGGAAATCCCATGGACAGAGGAGCCTGGTGGGCTACAGTGCATGGGGTCGCAGAGTCCGACACGACTTAGCGACTAAACATTTTTACTGACACCCAGAGTTCTTTGTGCGGGCGTGGATCTACCTACCGGCTATCAAGGAATCTAAAGGCAGAAAACTGCGTTTTACTCAAAGCCCTTAACAGACTAAAGCAAAAAAAAAAGAGAGAGAGAGAGACCGGCTGAATATTCATACCTTTGTGAAGGCGGTATGAAGGAAGGAACTGCACGGTCGATCTGGGTGGCTATGCAAGCAAGTCCAGATTCCCTAGGCTCAGAGAGCTCCTCATTCTTTCTGCCTTTCAGCTTTGCCTCTCAAATTCTGGATCAGTATAGGAAACTCTATGTAAGCATATGGTCTCCCGACTTTCATATTCCCCGATGCTTTCGGCACCAAAGGCATCTATATTATCTCTGGAGTCTAGGTCGTGTCCTTAGGTGAAGAGAAACGGTGCGGGCGGACAAAGTCCCCAGTTTAATCTCCATCGCTGAGAAAGAGAACGTGAGTCACCGCTTCAATTTGCCCGGAGGTTTTCTGTTCAAGTCTCCGCGCTCCTCACCTAGATAAGGGTACCCGGGTTTTTCTGGTTTCCTGCAAAGTGGCATGTTCCCTCTGCAGAGACCAGGAGTGACCTCGGGCTGCGGAATTTGCCCTTCATGACTCCTACGTCCCCTCCCCACTTTCCTCTTCTTTCCAACCTCTCCAGACTGAGGACCCCTAGACATCTCCCTCGGGTCCGCGCCCTGCTTCTCAACTCTTAACTCAGGGCCCAAATTTGGAGTGAGGGAACCCCCTTCACCCCCTACCCGGGCTCTTAAGTGCACAGACTTCAGAACTGCACCCAGCGTCTGTGGGGGGGGGGGGGTCCCCAGCTTTCACTGCGCACTCGCCCCGCCCCCGCCCGCGGGCCCGCCCCGCCCCGCCCCGCCCCCTCCCACGCACGTCACGTCCGGCCCGGCCCCAGCCCGCCCTGCGCCCTGCGCCCTCCGCCCTCCGCTCTCCTCCGCTTGCTGTTAGGGAGGCTCTGCGCCTCAGTCGCTGCCTCCGTGGCCACTCCCGCCCCGTCTTCCGCGTCTCCGCCGCCGCCACGGCCGGGGGCATCCGGGGGTCGCCTACCGGGCTGGCCCCGAGCCACAGTCGTCGCCTCAGCCTCCCGCCAGTGGCCGCCACAGGAAGAGGCTCGCCGGTCGCGGAGTCACTTGGGGCCTCAGTTCTCGCCCTCTTGCAGTCGCCGCAGGTCCTGGAGAAGCGGCCGCGGCCGGGGAACGGGGCGTCGCGGTTCCAAGGGTAGGTGAACGGGCGGGTACCCCTATCTGCGCATGCGCCGGTCCCGTAGCCGCGGCCCTCACCCCTCTGCCGCCCCCCGGCGCCGTGTCCCACTCGCGCTGGGTTCTAGGGCTTTGCCCCTCTTGGTGCGTGGGAGACCGGGCAGAGCCCTAAAGGTGCGTCATTCGTAGAGAGGGCCCCCTTTCTCCTCTAGCAAAATACGGTGAAGCTGTGCCCCTGGCTTCCAGGGGGTGTGGCAGTCTTCGATATTTTCAGCCGCTGCGGTGCGCGTGAGCGGGTGTGAGTTCTCACCTCCTAGCTCCCGCTAAGTGGAAGCCACAGCTACCTACGCTTGTTTGCTAGCCTCCCCTGCACACCAGACCTGCGCCGCCTCCCTACCCTTTTCCTTCGTGCTGGGCAGTGAAGTTGATGCAGAAAAAAAAAAGTGTGGTTTAATCCGGGCTCTATTGCGCCCCTTTTTAAGATCACGTGAGATGAGTGGTTGCTTACTTCCTTAAATCGTTCGAGAATATAGCCAAAATTGGGCTGTTGGTGCACTGGGGACTTGTCTAGAATGCACTCTGCATAGACCAGGCTAGGGAGGGTATAGCACTGTCTCAGGGCGCCTGGTTTCCTAGATAAGGTAATGGGAAATTCAGTCAGTTGACACACTTGCCCAGTGGGAAGTTGGTATACTTCAATTAAATGTCAATTAAAAACCAAACTGACATTTCATTCGGCTCCCCATTATGCCGTCTGATCATTGAAAAAAGTACCTACGATTGGGCACTTACCTTATTTTCAAGTTGATGATAATCTAAAAATGGCAACTGGGACCTCAGTAATGCAGATTACGAAGGCTAAATAACTGAGGTGCACTTACCTTAAAAGGCGGGCATTAAAGGGTGGTGTTGAATTACTGACTTTCTGGGTTAATGTGGGGCTGTGTCTTCAACTTTCGTTTTTGTAACCTTGCATGCAATACTTGATGGCCTGGGTGTCTCTCAGGTACTGTGCTTTTAGTAAGTGCCCGTACTTGTTGAATGGAATTAATGAACTGCTTCTCATTTGTATATCTGTCGGTAGCTTCTTACTTTCTTAATCTCTGCTTCTTCTAAAATTTGGGCCGTATTTTCAACGATTTAATTGTGTTACCGGTTAGGGATCTAACATTCTTAAATTCTGGGAAAGATGTAGAAAGGTTTATCAGTGTCGTAAAATTCTTCCTTAGGTGAAGTAAATGTTACGTTGTATATGTGTTTTAAACTACATATATACTGTTTTATTTTTTGGTGTTAATATGAGTATAGAATTCTCGCATTTTCTATGTCTTTAAAATTTTATTTATTTAAAAAATTAGTAGGCTATTTTTAGAGAAGTTTTAGGTTCACAAAAAAATTGATCATAAAGTACAATTTTGCTATATATATCTTTTCTCCTGAACACAGTTTTCCCTACTCTTTATTGTTTTTATTAGAATGCCGTTTGTTTTAGGACAGAGATAATGACTGAAATGAGTGTATTGTGCCATGTCAGTTTCCCCCACCAATAAAAGAGCTATTTTTATTATCATCTATGAATAACCTCAGTCTGAGCATGGCTTCCCTTGTTTAGTTGCTAAGTCATGTCTGACTCTTTCGACCCTATGGACTGTAGCCCACCAGGCTCTTCTGTCCTTGGGATTTCTTAGGCAGGAATACTGGAGTGGGTTGCCAAAGCCCCTCCCTCTTTGTTGTACCCTGACTTTAATATTGGAGAACATAATAATATAAATTGTAGCTATATTTTGAAAACAATTGTAATAAATGTGTATAATGTAAAATTTACCATTTCAACCATTTTTAAGTGTACAATTCAGTGGCATTAAGTACATTCTCAGTGTTGTACAACCATTGCCTTCATGGGTGCTCAGTTGTGTCCAATTGTTTGTGACCCCATGGACTGTAGCCCTACAGGCTCCTTTGTTCATGGGATTTCCCTGGCAGGAATCCTGGAGTGGGTTTCCTCCTCCAGGGGATCTTTTAAACCCAGGGATTGAACCTGTGTCTTCTGTACTGAAGGCTGATTCTTTACATTGTAGGCTGAGCCACTGGGGAAGCCCTTGTGCAACCATTGTTAGTTTCCATTTCTAGTGCTTTTTCATCATTCCAAACAAACTGTAGGCAGTAATTCCCCATTCCCGCTTCCTTCTAGCCCCTGGTAACTGCTCTTCTTCTTTTTGTCTCTATAATTTGCCTATTCTAGGTACCTTACATAGGTGGAATCAAATAGCATTTGTCCTTTTTTTGTGTTTGGCATATTTCATTTAGTACGTTTTTCAAGGTTCATTCATATTGTAGTGTGTATCAGAATTTCCTTCCTGTTTAAGATTGGATAATATATTCCATCGTGTGTATGTATACAACATTTTGTTTATCCATTCATCTCTTGATCAGTATTTGGATTGTTTCTACTTTTTGGCTTTTGTGAGTAATGCTGCTATGAACATTGGTGTACAAGTATCTGTTTAAGTTCTTGCATTTGTCACTCCTAGGTATATACCTAGGAGTGAAGTTGCTGATAATTCTGTGTTTAACTTTTTGAGGAACATCTAAACTGTTTTCCAGAACTGCTGCACCATTTTACATTCCCATTTAGCAATGCACAAGGGTTCCAGCTTCTCTCCATCTCTTCAGCAGTTGTTACTTCCCTTTCTTTGTTTGTTGGTTTATTTGGTAATAGCCATCCTAATGGGGGTGAACAGGTATCTCATTGTGGTTTTGATTTGCGTGTCCCTAAGACTGATGCTGAACATTTTTTCATCTGTGTATCTTTGGAGAAATATGTTTAAGCCCTTTGCTCAATTTTTAAAATTGACTTTGTTTCTTTGTTTGAATTACTTTGAAAAAGTCATTTTGTAAATGATTTAAATATTTTATCTGAAAACTTTAATGGTTCTTAAAAATGAAGTACTGAAATTAAAAAAAATAGAAATTGGGGAATTCCCTGGTGGTCCAGTGATTAGGACTCTGTGCTTCCACTGCAGGAGGCATTGGTTCGATTCCTGGGTGGGAAACTAACATCCTACATGCCACAAGGCACGGCCAAAAAAAAAAAAAAAGGAGGGGGGAGAATTTCTGTTTACAGATGGATAAACAGGGAAGAGATTTTTCATCTGAAAAAGGTTTCCAATTATTTAGTAAGTCACACTGCATTAAAAAGATCTCAGTTAGGTATATATCAAGATGGAGAACTTACTTGTATAACCTCAGCATTACAAAAGTGATGGATTAAATGAAGATCCTGTCCTCTCCAGTGAGTAGGGTTAATGCTCTTAAACTTTCCTTTCTTTATATTCTGTTAACACAGCTAGGAGCAGAGGAGGGGATTACTGGGTGGAGAAAAAGAAAGTGTAGTATGTACACATGAACTTGACCTGAAACAATGTTCTCCAAGTGATGCAGTAGGCTCCTATGTGGGGTGGTTCACTTTGGGACGTAATAGAAGAGCTGACTTTGATTGGAAATGGGAATAATGAAGGATTTTTAAAATAGAATGTAATAAAGGTGGGTTTAATGCACCAACTCCCAATCACATAGTACACTGTAACTGTACTGTAAGTCACTTCAGTTGTGTCCGACTCTGTGTGACCCCATAAACGGCAACCCACCAGGCTCCCTTGTCCCTGGGATTCTCCAGGCTAGAACACTGGAGTGGGTTGCCATTTCCTTCTCCAGTGCGTGAAAGTGAAGTCGCTCAGTCATGTCCGACTCTTAGCGACCCCATGGACTGCAACCTACCAGGCTCCTCTGTCCATGGGATTTTCCAGGCAAGAGTACTGGAGTGGGGTGCCACTGCCTTCTCCACATAGTACACTAGATAGGTACGAATTGTAATGGTATGAAGGATAATTCATTATCAGATTTATTTATTCACTCACTGGATATTTTTCTTTTTCTAAATGTAAGCTACACGAAGGAGCAAAACCAGAGCAGTTACTTGATCATAGTTGTATAACCGTACATTTATTAAACATTGAATTATGCACTTGAAAAGAGTGAATTTTATGATATGTAAATTATACCTTAATAAAGCTGTTTTTTTTAAAAAAGCAACCCACCAGTGGACTCTAAGGAACTTATATATTCTCTTGGGGGAAAGAGACTTTAAACAGACACAGAAGGGGATATATAATAAAACTTATGATGATTGTTTTAGAGCCGAGGAATAACGTGCCCTAAGAAAATTAACAGGGGATATCATTAGGTTAGATGGGTTGGAGAACCCCCTCCAAGAATGAGACTTGAGTAAGAGTGGAAGATGAGAAAGAGGAAGTAAGGGACAGTGTTTGGGGTAAATGAACCAGCATGTATAAAAGTCTTAGGTTGAGGGATATGCAGTGGGTTGACAAGATAATTTAATGAAATTTATTAGATTTCTACTAGAGAAGTAAATACCCTAAATCTTTTTGGTTGGGTTTTTACCTAACTTCAGTATATTTTTTCTTTTGTATATGATGTGTAATAATTCTATTCTCTGTGGTTTTAAGCATTTTTCAGAGAAATGTATGTCTGGTTTCTATTATTGCCCTTTTCTGAAATGGAAAAATAGAAAAACTTGAATTGTTTACTTAAAATATGTATTTTTGTTTTTGTGTAGCAGGCTGCTGTTCCTTGTAATTGAAAAGGAAAAGTGAAAATAAAGCTCATATCACTTGAGCTGATTGACATAGTATCACTTGATTGACATAGTAGGTGCTTCATATTTGGGGGAAAGACTAGGGGGAGGTCTTTTGGATACCAGTCAATCCGCCTGCCAATGCAGGAGACTCAGGAGATGTGGTTCGATCTCTTGAGTCGGAAGATTCCCTGGAGGAGGAAATGGCAACCCGCTTCAGTTTTCTTGCCTGGAAAATTCCATGGACAGAGGAGCCTGGTGGGCTATAGTCCATGGGGTCACAAAGAGTTGAACTCAACGAGCACCACACACACACAGTGGATGAAAAATTTGGAAAAGTGAAGGAGGGCAAATTAAGGATCAGATAAGAAAATATTTTTATGTTAAAAGCAGACTATATTGTGGTTCATTGTAGAACCACTTTTGAAACTAATAATTTCAAAAGATATATATACAAGTGTTGGCATAATGGTTTTTGAATAGCAAGTACAGAATATTTGCTTTATGAATTACCTTTATGAAGTATCATTTCATACATTTCAGTAAAACTTCAGACAGTATTTTCAGTGTTGGCTGCAGTCATTGTTGTCTAACAGAGCGTTAACTAAAAGGCAGCAGACTAGAGCTTTACTGACTATTTTAGTGACCTACTCACTAGTCAAGTGACTTTAAACCAGTTTCTTAAGCTCTGAAATTTTTTTTTTGTTATTCTTTTGAGAAAGAAAACGATAATCTACTATGCTTATTTCACAGGGAATGGTTGTGAAGATTCAGTTGGATAGTGAACTGGAAAGTATACCAGAAATGATAGCATCATTTCAGATATTAGAATTCTGCTGTTGTATAATATTCACAACCTGGGAAACAAAGTTGAAATCTTTTTTTTTTTCCTCTCAAAGTTCATAATTAAGTGGAAAAGACGTATACAAAAAATAAGTATAATCAGTGCTTTTTTGTTTGTATGTCACTCTTGCCCCATATCCCCCCAGCAATTTTTACACAGGTCTGTGCAAAAAGAGAGAAATGTTCTGCTCTCAAGGGATCCATTTGGTTAGAACAAGTTGTGGAATTACTTCCAATGGTTTAAAAAAAAAAAAGAAGTATATTGTAGTTTGTTATTAAAGAGCAGCAAGAAATGATATGCTAGTCTTAAGATCATACTCATTAGTAGGCCCAAGGTGAGCATGTTTTCAGTGGAGGAACATGAAAGGTGAAAAGTTACTAGAACAGAGGAGTCTTGAAGAGTCAACATTTGTCACAGTTGAGATCATATGCATGATGTGATTGACTAGAATGTGTTCTCTTTAATGCATATATGCTTTCTCAGATATTTTGTGTCATCTTCTAAATTGTAGAGCAATTTTTTTTTTTTTTTTTGAAAGGCTCAGTCATGTTGGTACTTAGTCGGAAGAACTAATTTAACATTTACTCAGTTTGACTTAGTAGAAAATCATGCTAAAGTAGTAACCAGTGACCTCGGAGTGCACGTAAAGGAATATTTTGGGAGCCAGCTTGCTCTAGCACACACTTAAACCGTTTCATGAGGAAACGTCATTTAAAGTGTCACATTTTCTCATACGTTAGGATTAAACATCACTCCAGCACTCTAACCTGTTTTTCATGCACTGTTATGTGAACTTTATAAAACTCAAGATCTGACTCCTGATAAATATCTTAAAAGGTCATCCTTTGAGGAAATTTCTTCATCTATCTTGGAGACTAACTTCAGGTACCTTATGGGTTCCTTGGCTTTTAAAATCAGATTTGTGGCTTATTTCCAAGTAGATGTGAGAGTAAATCTTTTTGCCTGTATAATACTGCTCATTTTCGTGTTCTAGTTTCTTAAGACTTAAATTACTTCTATTAGATTTGGAGTTAGATCCAGCAGCACATTCTAGCATCATTTACAAATTTTGAAGTTGAGCTCAGTGCCTTGAGGCTCAGTACCTGTAAAAGGGGAATAGTGCCTTTTATATTAAAAAAAATAGCATTTTTTAGGTATGAGAAATAACTTATGAAGTGCTTATAGATATAAATCAGAGTTTCTTTTCATTCTTTTAAAAATTATAACTGATTTACAGTATTATTAGTTTCAGATATACAATAGTGATTGTTTCGTAGTTTTATATATTATACTCTAAAGTTATTATAAAGTGCTTTTCTTTCTTGCTTTGATTATCTTTGTTGCTGGAAGGAAATACGGCAGCCACTTTTGATGTTTTATTTAGTTTTTAATCACTTAAGGAGATGTTCAGTTCTTATTTATCTTCTTTGTGTAGCCAGTGTTATTCTTATTTATGCTTCTTATTTATGTCTTTATTCAACATATATTTTAAACTTTAGATTATGTGTTAGGGATTGTATGAGGCTATACAAAGATGAAATGACAGGGTCGCTACCTACAAGGTCCTCTCTTGAAAAAAAGAGACAGACGTATTTTTAGATTCTATGGAATCATTGCTAAAAAGGTAAGAAACACAATAGGAGTAAAAGAGAAGGAGAACTGTCTGCCTCAGGAAGTCACGGAGGGTTTGACAGAGGAAGTAAAGTTGAGACTTGATGGTGAATTGGAAGTTTGATGTACAAGATGAAATTTGTCATGGTGTTGAGTTAGGGCTCCAAGACAGAAAACAGAACGCACTCACAGCTTGGGAGGTGTGGTTTGTGAATTTCAAGTATTTAAATATTGTTGGAGAGTAGAGTGAGGTGGTGGAGAAGGCAATGGCACCCCACTCCAGTACTCTTGCCTGGAAAATCCCATGGACAGAGGAGCCTGGTGGGCTGCAGTCCATGGGGTCGCTAAGAGTCAGACACGACTGAGCGACTTCACTTTCCCTTCTCACTTTCATGCATTGGAGAAGGAAATGGCAACCCACTCCAGTGTTCTTGCCTGGAGAATCCCAGGGACGGGGAGCCTTGTGGGCTGCCGTTTATGGGGTCGCATAGAGTCGGACACGACTGAAGCGACTTAGCAGCAGCAGCAGCAGTGAGGTGGAGGAATGTCAGGAAAGGAGATTTTAGGTGAAGTACTTGTAGGCCGTGCAATAGAGTTTGCAGTCTATGGTGTATGTCAGAGGTTCATAAAACTTTGTATGTATTACAGTCCCTCAAAGAGCTGATTAAACATACAGAGGCCCTGGCCAGGTTCTCATGGATGCTAGGTTGGGGTTGTGGCTGTATACTGAATATCTGTATATTGAACAAACCCTTCCCCATCCCCAGATGAAGTTAGGAAAGCAATGCTGTAGGTCGCTGGTCTCAAAAGTGAGGTGCTGGCACTTTGAATGGGCAGGATGATCTGTTAAAATGTGTGTGGAGGTGGAGGAATACAGTTTACATTTCTGTTTATTTTTAATGTTAATTTTTTTTTTCCTTTTGCTGAGTCGTGCTGCAAGCAGAATTTTAGTTCCCTGATCAGGAATCAAGCTAGTGCCTCTTGGGTGGAAGTGCAGAGCCCTGACTACTAAACTGCCAGAGAATTACCTTTAAAAATGTTATTAGAGTGTTATGTTTATTATGTTCATAATATCTTAGGGTATTCAGTATTTTACCTTAGATATACATATGTATGAGAGGTATGGTTGTAATCTTTTTCCTGATTGAAAAATTTGGAGCCCAGGGCTCTAGGCATTGGAAAACAATTGAGGAATTTTGTGCAGGGAATTTAGTAGATTTGAGTATTGAGGATATCAGTAAGGAGAATAGATGAGGGGACTTAGTCACAGGGGATTTTATCTCCCTTTGTCTTTATTACTTTTCTTCTGATTTAAAAGTTTGAAATCATGTAGATTATAAAATAGTTGACTGTGGCCATGAAACCTTTTTGAGAGTTACTCAGAATGAATCAGGCTATTTACTAATAGATTTTCTCTAGGGGCAACCAGTTTTTAAAAGAGGGGTAAATGAGCTGTCTTAAGGTGAAATGTTTTGTTTAGTGGGTTGCAGTTAGTAAAATATATGTGTTGCATCTAGCTCCATGATTTAGCGAGTGTGGTTATACAAAATATACTCAATTTCATTGCTCATTGTAGTTCTGAAATCACAGAGGAGGGTTGGTTGGTTATTAGATGTCTTGTCCCTGAAGTTAATCTCTCTAAAAGATCTTATATAACTTTGAAGTTGTTTTTCATGTAAGAGACTACATGTTTTAGCAGGCATTTCAGGATGTTTTAGAAGTAATCGTCTACTAAACATTTGTTGTGGGAATGTGGTTTTCCTTCCCCTCCGTTTTTAATGTTCCTCCTGGAGGTATGTGTTACTATTAACACATTTTTGAAAACCACACTGTATGATAATACTCTTCTGCTTACCTGAACCCTCTTGAGCAGGGACCTGCAGTGTACTGAGCTTATTAGAAGATTTTACATAGATTATTAGAATTTACAGAAGATGATGAGACCAAATATTAAACACATTGCCAACAGGTTTTCCCTGCCTTTCTGTCTCTCCACAGCCTCTTTTGCTGGCCTTTTAACAGTATGTAAAGAAAAGAAAGAAATTGATTTTCTTTCTAATGCATGCATGGATTTTCTCAGTAAAATGTAACATGTGTAGGTATTTTTTATATAAGGAAACCTAGGCTTAGCAACATGGAAGCTGTTCAGCATCACATCTACAGAGCTAATATTTGAATATGCACCTTTCTAGTGCTGTGTATACACGTTGCATATGCACTTTCTAGTTCTAGTTGGAAAACTCCTCTTTTCCAACATGCACTATTGCCTCTTCAAATTAGAAGGTGCGTACTGCTGTGTTCTGGATAACAGAATGTTTCTTGTATACAAAGTAAAGTATGTAAGTGTGGTACCAAGCTCAAACTCATGTCTTTCACTCTGATGTAAAAGTGCTTCCATGTTTAGTTCTGAGTATATGAGTAAGGATGGAATAGGACTGGGTGGGATGTGTGTGGGTGTGTGCACAAATGAAGGGTCCATTGAGGAAAAATGTATTATGAGAATGGTGTAATCCCTGAAAATGTGTGCTGTCAAAGATTATCCTGTGCAATGCGTTTGTTTATCTTTAGCAGAAAGATTCATACCCAGGTTAGCCATCATAATTTGAAACCTTGTGTAAGATTTTGCCGCTTGTTCTCAGACAGATTTTTTAAAAAATTATTCATCTATGTGGCTGCATCAGGTCTTAGTTGCGGTGTGTGGGATCTAATTCCCTGACCAGGGACTGAATCCAGGCTCCCTGCATTGGGAGCTTGGAGTCTTAGCCACTGGACCACCAGGGAAATCCCTCTCAGACAGGTTTTTTTTAGGCAGAAGAATGCTTTTTGTTTTAGTCACTTTCCTGAATAGATTCACTGCTTATTCTAGTCTCTTCTCACAGTTAAAGATGTTATAGGAAATTAAAAGAATTTTTTTTTTCTTCTAGATTAACTGCTGAAGTACTGATCGAGTTCTGCGTTTCTTCAATGAGGAACTATAGGCTGATCTTCTGCCATAATCTCAAACAGCCATAAATGACAAAAGAATGCTTGCTCAGTGAGGGTAGCTGGTGCAGAAACCATTTTTTAAACTTAGGTGTTTAAGTACTCAAAGGTAAGTTTTCACAATAGTAATTATCCCATGCTTATATATCCACAGAGATTTTGGAATTAATTTCCTATTGCTGCTATTGACTAGTTAACAGGTTTTGTAGTTATTAGCTGACATCAGATGTGTTAAAGAATGGATTTTGCTTGTCTGAAACTGTTTACATTTATGGCATTTTGCTGTCCCTAAGTTAATTTTTACTATTTATATAAGTTTCATTTGTTCTCCAGTGGGTTTACCTTTTGTACATATGGACATATACATATACATTTATTTGTGTAAACTTTTAGAATATTGAGCTTTTTTTTGTTTTGCTCTTATCTTTCTCTTGTAGTGTGAAAGGAATTTTGTCTCTGGGGTGATGAAAAAAGCTCAGTTGGTGTCTTTTTGTTCATTATCAATTTTTGAAAAAGGTTTTTCTTTCCTTTATCCATATAAATTAATAAATTTTTATTTCATTTTTATTTTTTATTCCTTTGGCCATGCTACATGGGTTGTGGGATCTTAGTTTCCGGACCAAGGATTGAAACCACGCCCTCAGCAATGAAAGCACAGAGTAGTAACCACTGGACCACCAGGGAATTCCCATAAATGATTATTTTAGAAAATGAATATTTATTGAGATTATTTGTTCTTTGATGATTCAGAAATTGGAAACATTGTTTTTGCCCACTGATTCTTTATTGATCACAAGTCCTACAGAGTTAAGATGAATTATTTATTTCTTCTGGACTAGACAGACTGTGGAAGTTTTTCTTTTGAATAATTATGAAGCAGCAGGATTGATAAAAGAACATTCTCATTAAAGGTAGATGCCTAGAAGAAGAAGTGAAGTCACTCAGTTGTGTCTCACTCTTTGTGAACCCATGGACTGTAGGCTATCAGGCTCTTCCGTCCATGGGATTTTCCAGGCAAGAGTGCTGGAGTGGATTGATATTTCCTTCTCCAGGGGACCTTCCCAACCCAGGAATCGAACCCAGGTCTCCCGCATTGCAGGCAGACGCTTTACCGTCTGAGCCACCAGGATGCCTAGAGCTGAAGAATTTCCTTTGTTTATAAAAACATGGCTGCTCTGTCATGTAGAAGTAAGAACTAGTTAATCTTGTTCTTATTAGCCTATCATTTTAAAAAAAGATTCTCTCCTGTTAGGTTGCTTATGAATTGAGTGGTTAGATGAGCTTCATATACCAGAGTCCAGAAATGATTAGGTTTGACCTTTTACTTGTGTCATTATTAAGCTTGGTCAGTAAGGTCTTATTGGTGCAAAATTTGCCCCTTAATTTGTCATTGAGACATTAATATCCATTGCGAAGTTCAGTGATCAGTTTTGCCATTGTTTGATAAATAGGCAGTCATGGCATGGCATTAGTATTGGCTTCCCTGATGGCTCAGCTGGTAAAGAATCTACCTGCAGTGCATGAGATCCCAGTTTGATTTCTAGATTGGGAAGATCTGCTGGAGAAGGGGTAGGCTACCCTCGCCAGTATTCTTGGGCTACCCTGGTGACTCACCTGGTAAAGAAGTCTGCCTGCAATGTGAGAGACCTGGGTTCGATCCCTAGGTTGGGAGGATCGCCTGGAGAAGGGAAAGGCTACCTGCCCCAGTATTCTGGCCTGGAGAATTCCATGGACTATACAGTCCATGGAATCGCAACGAGTCAGACACAAGTGAGCAATGTTCACTAAAGGGAGCATTCAGAACTGACTTCACATAGTAGAGAAAATGTTTAGATGATTGTATTGAGCTTTAATTGTAGAACACACTTTGGGCCTGGTAACTGGAACATATTTAATAGATAAGAACACGTTCATGTGTAAAGCCTTCTTCTTTAATGTATGTAGTCATATTGCCACCAGTTAATCATTATAGTCTTTTTTTTTTTTTCCTTTCATTTGGCAGAAAAGACAGCTTTGATTTCTGGCTGCAAAAAAGATATGAGGAAGAGCTCCTCCCCTTCCTTGAGTAACTGCAACTCCGTTCTTGCTAACAAAATATTTGGAATTCCACTTGATGAGCTGCAGCAGGGAGGACATCCAGACAATGAGGTTCCGTTCATAGTCCGCCATGTAGTGGACTATATTGAGGAACATGGTATATATTTCTTTACTTTGAGGGCTAGCCTCTGTTTTAATAGACACAGCTTATCCCTTTTGGACCTTGGATTATTTTTTTCCTCAGTACTCCATGTCTACAATATTGTGAGGAAAACTGATGGAAATTATTTTTTTTAGTGTATCTTTCATTTAAAGTTATATGTTCAGATATGCCTGATTTAGAGCATATTTTAGTGGGAGGGATGATAAGAATATTTTTTAACGAATATAAAAGGGTGGGATAAAGTACAATATCCCTCTAGACAGAGACAGTGTGTGTTTTTAGATGTGTGATTTGAAGGTGTTCAGCCCAATCGGGAGACAAGAATGGCTTTCTGAAAGTATGAATATTTTAAGTTCACTGGAGAATGAATATATATAGTAGTTGAAACTTACTTAATTTTTGCCTTGAACTAATTAATGTAGGAGGTCTGGAGCAACAAGGACTTTTTCAAGTCAATGGAAATGCTGAGACAGTGGAGTGGCTTCGGCAGAGATACGACAGTGGAGAAGAGGTGGATTTGGTTAAGGAAGCAGATGTTCCCTCAGCTATTAGTCTTCTTAGGTTTTTCCTTCAAGAACTTCCTGAACCTGTTATCCCTGGAAGTTTGCATATTCACTTGATGCAACTTTCTCAAGGTAACATAATCTGAATCTTACCAATCAATCCCTTAACATTTAATTTCAAAATCTTTATCTTTTAGAAATCTTGACATGTAAGCAGTAACTATAGTAATTCTGAGAATAATTTCTTAAGTTCCCATTTGAATACATATGCTCTTTGGGGCTGTATTGTCTAGTTAAAGGAATGGCAACCTCTTAGATTCCTGTAGTGATGTTTACTTTTTATGATTGGTCTTAGTGAGCCTAAGATATGAGAAGGAGGAAAAGCAGGAGATAAGAACAAAGAGAAAAGAAGGAACAACAACAAAAAAAGATGTGTGGCAGAAGGTCCCATAATAGCCAGTGATGTTGGTTAGTGGTGATGTTACTATGTTTATCCTTGGTTTGATTGAATATTCTAGCAAAAGCCAGAAGATAGCTTTGATTCTAAGTTTGGACTATACCTAAAACTTGTTCTTGGACGCCTGAAGGAAAGTGAAAGTCTCTCGGTTGTGTCCGATTCTTTGCTACCCCATGATAAAATATCAAATTGGACATCAGATTGCAGACCAAGTCAAGAAATTCATTGGTCTCTGTTGGGTTAATTTTTTGGTGGTGACTGAAAGTAGGGCTTAGCTGGGATGGATAAGAAAAATAAAAGTGAAGTATGCAGAAAGGTAAAAGAACCAAGAAGCGATGAGGTGCTTCTGTTTCTTGAGCCAAATGGTATTCATGTGTGTATAATAGTGTGACATGTTTCATTACATAGGAAAATTTATGAAGTTGACATGTAATACAGTTGACTCTTGAGCAACATGGGTTTGAACTTACATTTTTTGTCAAAAAATTTGTACTACGAAAAAAAAAAAAATTTGTACTACGGTACTACATGATCTACGGTTGGTTGAATCGACACATGAAGAACTGTGGACTTGGTGGACCTGCTGTAACGTTACACACGACTTTTCAGTCATGTGGAGGGTTGGCACCCCAACCCCTGTGTTGTTCAGGGATCAACTGTATTATCCATTTCCTTAGATTTTTTTAAAAATTTATTTATTTTAGTTGGTGGCTAATTACTTTACATTATTGTAGTGGTTTTTGCCATACATTGATATGAATCAACCATGGGTTTACATGTGTTCCCCATCCTGAACCCCCCTCCCTCCTGCATCCCCATCCCATCCCTCTGGGTCATCCCAGTGCATCAGTCCTGAGCACCCTGTCTCATGCATCAAACCTGGACTGGCGATCTATTTCACATATGATAATGTACATGTTTCAATGCTATTCTCTCAGATCATTCCACCCTCGCTTTCTCCCACAGAGTCCAAAAGACTGTTCTATACATCTGTGTCTCTTTTGCTGTCTCACATATGGGATTATCGTTACCATCTTTCTAAATTCCATATATATGCGTTAGTATACTGCATTGGTGTTTTCTTTCTGGCTTACTTCACTCTGTATATTTTTTTGGCTTTTCTTTGTATTGTGGAATCTCTTTAAAATTTTTTTCGAAATGGAACTTCTAGAGAAATTCAGTGATAGTAAGAAATTATAACTGCTTCCTTAATTCCTACTTGCTGTGAGAGCTGGATATTTTGTTTTATATCCTTAAGTTGTATATGGTTAGAAGAGGAGGATTTCTTTTTGAGAGTATTTTTCCATTTTATTTTTTTCTTAAATTTATTATTTTTTTTAAATTTAAAAGCAAGCCTAAGTTAATAGATGCCTCTTATTTATGTGTTAAAAGTCAATACAACGATAATTTATGATCCTGTTATGTATGTTTTTCTCTATACAGCTAGATGATTGAGCTCATTTTATACTTGATTTATTCAGGAATGGTTAGCCTGATTCAGTTTTGTTTCTTTATTGTGCCACCGGGATCAAAGAACAGGTTTCAGAATAAAGTATCAATATCGTCACCTTTTTTCAAAGTGTAATTTTCTTTTTTTGTCCCAAGAAATATTATTTTTGTTTTGAATTTCTGAATCTATTTCAAATTTCTTTTCTTGAAAGTAGGTATTTTTTCAAATGTTTATATTGAGTCATCTAATAAGCATTTTTGCACCCATTAAATATATATAATGAAAATGATGTGTTAGAGTTTTTGGAGCTTTTTTTATGTCTTTAGAGCCATTCATTTTGTTTTTATAATGATAGGATTCCATTTTCCCTGTGTTATAGAATTGTAGACAGGTCTTTTAAAGTTCTACGAATCTGATAATCTTTCAGTTTTGACTGAAAATTTATAAATGAATAAGTGGAATGAGATTTAGTGATAAAAAAGTTACTGCCTCTCACTGATGCTACCAGTCAGAAGCTGTTCTGTCAGTGAGATTGTCATTTTCACTGTTACTCATTTAAAAGTATGACAGTATCATGTACTGTGTTACTGATGGAGTTACAATATATATCTTACTAATTATTCTGTGTCAGTATTCACTTGTGAAGGAATTTAAGATGTGCAGAAATGCTTTTGGCCTGTTTTCAGAAAACCACCATTCGCCTCCATTGCCCATGTATATAACCATTAGCACGCACACCCATATACACACACACATGCATGCACACACACCCATATACGACACCCATTTCTTTAATAGGTATGCAGGTAGGTGTGGCGGTACTTGAGGTGATATTTGTAATTCTGTTGTAATAAAATCTATTCGTTCATCCTTTAATCATTCATTTGGGAAGGTGTCTGGGTCTCTGGACAGAATTCTCTCCATTTATCGTAGGTAACTCTTATGTTAATATTTTAATATTTCACAACCTTGGTACTCCTAATATTTTGGGCTAGGTAATTCTTTAGTATAGGGGTTATCCTTGAATTTTAAGATATTCAGTAGAATCCCTGGACTCTGTCTACTAGATCCACTGGTACCCCTTTCCCCCAGGTTATGACAATCATTCCACTCATTGGCAATGTTATCAGCCATTGGTTTAGCTCATGATAGTTTGTCCAATTGTTTATACATCATATTTTGGTAGAAAACACAATTCACAATTCTGTGAATTTGTTGTTACATTAAAAAAAAAACTGTTAACAATGGTTAAAAGATTTCCTAGTCAGGGGAATCTTCTTTGATATGTACATATATTTTTCTTGGTTATGATTTAACTAGGTAGTAGGCTTAAAATGGGGGAAGGCGGTGGCACCCCACTCCAGTACTCTTGCCTGGAAATCCCATGGACGGAGGAGCCTGGTGGGCCGCAGTCCATGGGGTCACTAAGAGTCTGACATGACTGAGCGACTTCACTTTCATTTTTCACTTTCATGCATTGGAGAAGGAAATGGCAACCCACTCCAATGTTCTTGCCTGGAGAATCCCAGGGACGGGGGAGCCTGGTGGGCTGCCGTCTGTGGGGTCGCACAAAGTCGGACACGACTGAAGCGACTTAGCAGCAGCAGCAGCAGGCTTAAAATGGCACCCCACTCCGGTACTGTGGCCTGGAAAATCCCATGGATGGAGGAGCCTGGTAGGCTGCAGTCCATGGGGTCACTAAGAGTCAGATATGACTGAGCAACTTCGTTTTCACTTTTCCTTTCATGCATTGGAGAAGGAAATGGCAACCCACTCCAGTGTTCTTGCCTGGAGAATCTCAGGGACAGGGGAGCCTGGTGGACTGCCATCTGTGGGGTCACACAGAGTCGGACACGGCTGAAGCGACTTGGCAGCAGTAGAAGCAGAAGTTTAGAAGAAAACAGAAATTCAAAAAAACATTCATTCAGGGACTGTTCCAACCAATTATAAAGACAGAGTACCTGGGCAGTCGATAATGTTATGTAATGTAGAAGAATTGTTACTGGTTGCATTTTAAATTTTAAGTAAAACTCATATGACCATAGCCGTTTCTGGTAACTTCTTAGAGTTGTGTTATTTTGTAGAGATGACCAATATCATGGTCATAACCTTTTACCAATAATTTTTCCCCCCAATAATTATTTTTAAATTAATTTTAAGGACCTCAAGAAAAATACAGAATGAAAGATAATTGGGTTAATTTTCCCTATTAGAGCAATTAATTACTTCATTTTGAGGTACCTCTGAGAAATTACTTCTCCTCTTTGGGACCCTCACCAGTCAGTGGGTTGATACAGACCTAATTTCTGTTAATGAAAACTTATTGACGTAAACACAGGACCTGTCTTCTGGTAGCTGAAAATTCACTTGGTAAACCGAGAAGAGGAATTTGGGTTTTTTTTTTTTTTTTTTGCTGCATCATGCAGCATGTAGGATCTTAGTTCCCTGACCAGAGATCGAACCTCCTGCATTGGAAGCCTAGAGTCTTAACCACTGGATTGCCAGGGAAGTCCTGGAATGCATCCTAATTTATTGATAGTTCTGTTGATATTGCTGAATTTAATTGTCCTTTTCAGAATGTTAAAAGAAGAGAGTGTTTTTTTACTCTGTTTCTTCCTTGTTTTTTTTTTTTTCAGATACTGTTAGCTGGTTAAATTGCTTCTCATTTTTGCTTACTAGTGGTTGGTGTTGAATGGTATTGACGAGTACGTTTTGACTTCTTAGAGTTGGCACTAATTTGGAAACACATGTACAGTCATGCAAAAGACAGTATGTTGAGAATTAAAATAAGCTCTAGGATTGGAGCCAGTGAATAATAGATGAAGAAAACATTCTCTAACAGTTGAGGGGTTGCATTCCTTCTCCAGTTCTTCCACTTAATAAGTGAAATGCAGAGCCCTAAGGCATTTGGCCTCTAGTAGAGGAAGTGAAGAGGTTTTGAATTGTTATAGTAAACTGGTGATGAAGGTGGAGTAATGTGAATCTGGCAAAATATCTGAGCTTTGCTTTTGCTTCATTAAGAAAAAACCCTGTCATTATGTTTTATAGATTATAATAATGAAGATGAATTTGGAAGAAAGTTGAGGTTCCTCTTGCAACAGCTTCCACCTGTTAATTACAGTTTGTTAAAGTTCCTGTGTAGATTTTTAGCCAATGTAGCATCACATCATGAAGAAATTTGGTCAGCAAACTCTTTGGCTGCTGTCTTTGGTCCAGATGTCTTCCAGTAAGTTTTTCACAAATTTTTGTTTTATTAAATAACATTGTATTTGTGAAATAGAATCATCATACTATCTCCCAAGGGTCATAGGTTGCTTGATGAACCATCATTTTTTATAGTAGATCTGATTAATCCTCCCAGTATTTCTGTGAACAAGGTACAAATTAGGTTGGCTTTACAGATGTTAAAACTGTGGCACAGAATGGTGGCATAAATCACTCAGGTCTATAAAGTGACTCAGTTTCTTCAGACTTTATCTGTGATGGATTTAAGGACTCTCAATTCAGTTTGGACTTTTCTTTTAGTATTTACACAGATGTGGAAGATCTGAAAGAACAAGAAATAGTAAGCAGGATAATGGCTGGACTTCTGGAAAATTACTATGAGTTTTTTGAGAATGAAGAGGAAGATTTTTCATCTAATGATTTGAGTTCAATTACTGAACAGGTGAGACTATTTTAAATATTCTACTTGGAGGGAGGTTTTTTTCATTTGGTAAAGAATATGCTCTTAAAGGCTTGGCCCAAAGTTATGTGGACTTTTTAAGTACTAAAAGTTTAGGACGTAATTTTCTTGGTTATTATACATTATCATAGGTGGTATTTCCATGTAGTATATGAATGTGATTTTTTTTCTGAACAACTTCTTGTCGTCAGTTTGGGTAATATGGAAAAGGAATCGAAACCAGAGATACGCTAGAGCTTTTGTGGGTTTTCTTGTGTTTTTCTTTTGTTAAATTAAGCATTGTTTATTTTGTAAGAGTAGTGTGTTTTTGTTTTTGCAAAGAAATTGCTAGCATAGAGGAATGTAGGCAAAGGTTGAGAATTAGAAGGTAGAGGGAAAGGTGGTATATAAAATTGACACAAACTTTTAAAAATGTTTTTTTGATTGAAGTAGCAAGTCAGTGCAGCAGTGTAACCATCATCATATTAATTCCCATTAGGGAAGCATCAGGAGAGTAATAGTTTAGGTTGCAGATGTTTTAAATTTTGTGGCTCTTGAATATTAAAACCCATTTCTCAACAGTGTATTTTGTTGTTACTGTTATGCCTTAATGGTTGAGACTATAAAAGGGTCCTCATTCATTTCTTCTTTATGAAGTGAGAATATTGATTCTGAGTAATTGTTTTTGACTGTAAAGCCACATTAATCCAGACTTCTCAGGTTTAGAATTCATGCTTTAGGTCTGTCTGGAAGTTTTTCTTGTGTACTTAAGTGAAATGATTTGTCAAGCAAACTTTTATATTAAAACCTATAATGTTATTTGTATTTTGAGTGTGGGGTGGGGCTGCTACCTTTTTAAAAATAATAATTCACCTGGTTAAAAATAAATAAGGTAGAATATATAGTAAAATGTCCTATTCGTACCTGTGCCCATCCTCTCCCTCTCATTGGTTTTTGAATGTGTTTTTCCAGAATTTCTTTATGCAAATGTAAGTAAATATTTCTTAGAATTTTTAATATTTTTAATTTAATATTTTAATTTTTATGGAAAGTAGCATACTTTACATAGTATTCTACACATTGTTCTTTTTTAATCATTTGACAATGTATCTTGGAGATCTTTTATTGGAATGTAAAGAACGTAGTCTTTTTTTTTTTAATATCTGTGTGAGTAAGTTCTCTATTGTATGAATATAGCATATAATTTATCTGATTCATAGTATCTGTATCCACTTGAAATGGTGATAGCACATCCCAGTTTTCTCAGAGGCATCGTAGTTTATATCTGCTTTCTAATGTAATTATTAGAAAGAAATAATAAAAAATTATAATATAATATAATCAAATAATAAAAATTATTGTTATTTTAGTAGCTTCCCTTTTCACTTTCAAATGTATCCAAGTTTAGATGATAAATTATATGGTTATGCTGTTTATTGATGGACAATGGATTATTTCCCTTCATTTGTTCTTAAACTATAAAGCAGCATCTCTTGAATGTTTATCATACATATTTTCATTCATTCTTATAGGTGTTGGCTTTGATTATGTGAGGTAGGAGTTTTATTTCCTAGGTAGCCCAGCTTTTATTTAAAAGGGTTTCTATACCGTTGTGAACTTTTATAGATAAGTCTTTTTAATAATTGGGAATTATACTTTGCTTAGGTTTGTTTTGTGTTTTTAAATGAAGTTTAGTTAATTTACAGCATTGTGTTAGTTTCGAATGTACAACATAGTGATTCAGTTATACATGTTACACATTCAGTTATGTAGCTAACTTTTTTCAGGTTCTTTTCTCCTTTTTCAGGTTCTTTTCTCTTATAAATCATTATGAAGTATTGAGTACAGTTTCCTGTGCTATATAGTAGTGGTACACAGTTGTCCCAAACTCCTAATGTATCCCCCCCCCCCCACCACCTTTGGTAACCATAAGTTTGTTTTCTATGTCTGTGGATCTATTCTATAAATATTTATTTTTTTTAAGATTCCACATATAAGTGATATCACATGATATTTGTCTTTCTCTTTCTGGCTTACTTCACTTAGTATGATAATCTTTAAGTCCATCCATATTGCTGCACATGGTATTATTTTGTTCTTTTTTATGGCTGAGTAATATTCCATTGTGTGTGTGTGTATGTATCAGTTACATGTGTATATATGTATCAATCACATCTTCTTTATCCATTCATCTGTCAGTGAACATTTAGATTGCTTCCATATTTTGGCTGTTGTAAATGGTGCTGCTGGGAACACTGGGGTGCGTGTATTTTTTCAAATTAGAGTTTTTGTCTTTTTCAGATACATGCCCAAGAGTGGGACTGCTGGATCATATGGGACTCTATTGTTAATTTTGTAAGGAACCTCCATACTGTTTGCCATAGTGGCTGCACCAGTTTACATCCCCACCAAGAGTGTAGGAGGGTTGCTTTTTCTCTACACCCTCTCGAGCATTTATTTTTTGTAGACTTTTTGATACTGATCATTCTGACTGGAGTGAGGTTAATACCTCATTGTGATTTTGATTTGCATTTCTCTAATAATTAGCGATGTTGAACAGTTTTTCATGTGCCTTTTGGCCATCACATGTCCTCTTTGGAGAAATGTCTGTTTAGATCTTCTGCCCATTGTTTTTGTTTTTTTTTTTTAATTTTTATTGTACTGTATGAGCTGTTTGTAAATTTTGGAAATTAATCCCTTGTGAGTTGCATTGGTTGTATTCCACCCCCCGCCCCCATTCTGTAGGTTTACTTTTTGTTTTGTTTATAGTAAGTTTAATTAGGTCTCATTTATTTTTGTTTTTACTCTCAGAAATGAAGCCAAAAAGCTATTATTACAATATGTGTTAGAGAGTGTTCTGCCTCTGCTTTCCTCTAAGAGTTTTATGGTATCCAGTCTTATATTTAGGTCTTTAATCCATTTTGAGTTTATTTTTGTGTGTGGTGTTAGAGAATGTTCTAATTTCATTCTTTTACACGTTGCTGTCTGGTTTTCTCAACACAACTTATTGGAGAATTTGCCTTTTCTCCATTGTTTAGTCTTGTCTCATTTGTCATTGATTAGTTAGCTGTAGGTCGGTTCCTTAAATTTTTTATATTTTCTTCATGTAACCATTTTTACCATTGTCTGACTTTCCTTCCCTCTTTTTCTTCTTCCTTTCCTTTCTTCCTCTCCTCTCTGTTTTCCAGTATCAGAAACTATTAAGAAGACAGTAATAGATATCAAATTATAATTTACCATGTATAAACTGAGGATGAATACATATGTATACACACACACATATATATATGTTATATATGTATTTGTGAGATAAATCAAGTCCGTAGAATTTGTAGCCTGAAACAGTGCTCCATGGAACTTCTGGCATATTTTTTTGAAGGTTTCCAACTATACAGTATGTGACATAAGAAACTTGATTAAAATAAAGAACTGACACAGCTGTTCAGAATTATTTTTGCTGAAAAGAAAATGACAAGAAGAGGACAAGTGAATATATGTGCCTTAAATGTTTAATGCTTTTTGATATCCATATGAACTGTCACCTTTGGGGGATTCTGTGTGCCACCTTTCTTTTCATTTTAGTTCAGTAGTTAATTTTTTAAAATAAAGTTAATGGCTGCTGAAAATGAAACAACATACACACATTTGTGTTACTCATTTTCTACTTTTCTGAGATGATTTGACTTATAAGAAACTGATGATGCCAATTTGATCTAAAGTTTGTATCTTGACTCTTCTAAAGTCTGCAGGGTATATTTTGATTATGTTTTACATTGTGGTATAATTCTCTGATATTTCTATTATCCTGCAGCTTTCTTACGTAAACTGAAATATATTCATAGCTCACATATATTGCATTTATATTTCTGTATTTTTTTAAGCACTATAAAAACTGACTCAAAATATATTGTGCTTTACATTAAATAGTTGTGGTCAATTAACACCTGTAAATAATGTTGAATTCTGCAGATTTGACTGTGAATAGAAAAGAGGATATTAGCATATTGAACAGAATATGCTCAAAAAACAGGGTAGTGTAATGAGTCCTGAGAGACAGCAAGGTATATCACTTATCTTGGCTCATGTTGCTAATCACCAGAATCTATTGTCTACTTTTCTTACAGTTTGAATTATAACTGGATTTCAATAGTACAGATTTCTGAAATTTCTTTTTTAAGGTAGATTTCATATCTTTCATATTTGACTTGTGAAGCTGAATTGATCAGATACTGAGTGAAAGTAAAATCTCCTCAAACTCAGCACCGTTTGGTTGCATTTTAAAGTTGTTATAACTTAAATGCTGCTAATTTGTTATCCACATACATAAAGAGGTGGGCAGACCCGGCCTGTCCTGGCAGTGCATTGGTTTTCCTCCTGATTTTGATATTTGAGGAAAGCAAAACTTATTTAGCACTCTCTACTTTCAGAGTTTTATCCCATTAATGCAAGTATTCGGCCATTAGGTCCTTTTCAAGGTAGTAGATTTTTTTTTTTAATAGTATGAGAGGTCTCCTTTGATTGGAGATGTTGAATAGGAAGTGTTTGAGTAATGACTCAGAGTCAGAGAACAGATTCTGTGTATGGGATCCTTAAATGATTGCAAATCCAGTAGAGTGGTTTGAAGATGTAGGTGATAATTATGTTTCTTTATACGTTTGAGAAGGCAGGTAGCAGCGTTCTCCACAAGCTGGAGTCTGGAGAGCAGGCATTTCACGAGGTCCTAGAGAAGGGAATTACAGCAGTCAAAGAAGGAAGAGATGTAAGTATGGCTGAGGGTTTTCCATAAGTGAAGTTGAGTCAGGTGCCTATATAGGGTAGGTTCAGAATAACTTATGAACAGAATATTGATAAGCAGAAGGTCAAGTTGATAAGAAGAGGATCAAGAAGAACTTTTGAAGCTAAGTTGTGGAGTGATGGAGCATTTTTATCTAATTTTTACTCTTACCCAAACCAATTTAATGAATTTTTACTGCAAGAAATTACACTAGAAGGCCTGGGGTGAGGGGTGGGGGAGTGAGAAGAAAGACCCATAGGCAATTGATTGTGTTCATGTCCTATCTTAGTTGATGGTTACTGGTGAAAATGTTAGGAAATATCTATTAGTTTACATAAAGCTTATTGAATCAAATATATATTCATTATAATTGAGTGTAAAGTTTTAATGGAAAGAGCTATTGACCGTAGACAAACTGATTTTAAAATCGGTGATGTAACATTAAAATTGCAGTCCTTCTGAACCAAAAATGTGTGTACTGAATAGTTATCTATTCTCAGTTTAAATAGTCACGTTACTTTTTTTTTTTTTTTTGCAGTCATCTAATCTTGTACTCAAACCTAAGAACAGTATTTTCTTGCCAGTTTTTTTCCTTGGATTATCAAGTAGATATTAATTAAATACATTCTTGATTTTAAGTAATTTATTAAATACATAGATAGAGAAAGAGAGTAACTTTCCATTTCATCCAGTTTAAAAACTGACCTGTCATTTGAAATTTTCACCTTTATGTATAAATCTAACTTCTCAGTTAATCATTTCTGTGTGTGTGTTAGTCGCTCAGTTGTGTCTGACTCTTTGCGATCCTATGGACTGTAGCCCACCAGGCTCCTTTGTCCAAGGGATTCTCCAGGCAAGAATACTGGAGTGGGTTGCCATGCCCTCCTCCAGTAACCACTTAGGCCAATGATTTTCAGTACTTGTTAATTAGGAGTTGGTAGAGTATCAAAGTATCAAAGTATCAAAGTATCAAATTCTGATTCAAATTTTCATTTCTGAGAATCTTGTAGCAATTGTTGTATTTGCCTGTCAGGAAAAACACTAGTGTTACATGTAGCAGTAATCATTCTAGGTATTGTCAGCCCATTTGGCTAGAATGGATAGAACTATTTATGTTTACTGTTTAATGTTTTTAATGACTAGTATTAATTTATAAAAAATGATGTGATTTTATGGCTAGTTTCTTCTATGGGATAGCTTAATAAATGTTTTTCATTTGAAAATATTTTGTTCGTTTTCCTTCTTAGATATTTGTGTCTTTTTAATTAGAATGATTATTTACTTATGTAGCCAGTTTGATAATAGAAAATGTTTTACAGCCCCTGACAGAAAGAGAATTATAACCTTGAGTTGTGCTTCATGGTAAAAATAGTGAGTTCTTCCTTGTTGTAAGGTCCAGTTTCTGCATGAAGAGCTGAGTCTGAACCATTTAGAAGTTAGCCATCATTTTCTAAAACATAGTTAAGACCTTAAGGCAAAATTTCTGTGCCCTTTTTTTTTCTACACTTATTCTGTGTTAAAATCACTTGTTCAGTGCACTTGGAAATTGGAGAGGTCAGTTGAAATCTTCGTTGTAGCTCTTAGATTTACAAATCTGATTGGTTAGGAAATGAAGCTTTTTAAATGTTATAGTGTGCATGCTTTTTCATAGTTTGCAGTCTTATTCGTATTCCTAGTGATATACTAATATAATCATTACCTTCTGCTTTAAAAATATTATGTTTGGTTTGAAATTTTACTCTAATGTGGAGAAGTTGGCAGATACTTTGTAAGGGAAATTAGTCTTAAGGAAATGAAGCTGAAAATGAGTTGTGTTTAAATTTTTCTTAGAATAGTATGTTTTAGATATCAGTTAACAGTTTCATTAAATTTTAATTCTCGGTTTCCTCTTACTTATATAGGTTAATGAACTTTCTGAGGAAGAAGAAGAAGATGAAAAGCTGGAACATATAGAAGAACTTCCAGAAGAGGGTGCAGGAAAATCAGATGACATGCCAGAGGTGGTACAATTAAGGATGACTGAAAACATCCTGGAACCAAATAGTGTTACAGAATCAACAAGGTAGTATTTCATTTGAAAGGACTAATTTTTGAGCACTTCATTCTGGTTGTAAATTTACTCAAGCACTAAATTACACAGATTATAATGATATATGAAAGATTAATTTGTATATGAAAAAGAACAATAAGAATGTTTTAAAGAAATAAACTGGTTAAGGCGTTTTCAGCTATTAATACCTTCTAAAAAATAATCTCTTATGTATATTTTCTCTTAAAGTTAATTTGTTTTTGTATTATTAGTGTATTAGTTGGGTTGTGTAAAATTTCAGAACCTTTGAAAGTAGAATTGCTAGAGAAACATATAGTGGTTGAGTTGACTATATTTCCAGCTCCTAGGCACTAGATTGAACTAGGCTTTGAGAAGAGGACTCTGTGATTCTTTAAGATGGTGCTTTCCAATCCTTTCATGTGTAAAGTGCTATTAAAGATGGTAGGCTGGAGGCACTATCGTAGCACATGGGTAGGACCATTGGACACAATGTTTAGGAAGCATTAGAGAATTCAAGAACGCCCCATTCATAGCTCTAGGTTTGGTAAATTCTGTCCTAGTTCTCTGTAAAGCTCCATGGTTTTCTAATTAGGGGGACGGTTACTTGTTTAGGCCACTAGATGTTTTTCATTAAATTTGTGTTCAATAAAATAGTGATTTAAAAAGTAGAGAAAATAATTTGATTAAACAAATATTTAATTATTAATTTAAATATTTAATTACTAATTAATTCATTTAAATAGTAATTTAAGAGACAACAAAATATTTAAAAAATAACTAGTAATTTAATGAAAGAACTATTCATTGTCATCTAGAAAAATTATAAAGTAGTTTAAAGTGTATACTTCTAAACTTTTGTTTAGTTGCTAGGTCATATTTGACTCTTGTGATCCCATAGACTGTAGCCCGTCAGGCTTCTGTGTCCATGATATTTCCCAGGCAAGAATACTGGAGCAGTTTGCCATTTTCTTCTCTAGAGGATCTTCCCAACCCAGGGATAGAGCCCATGTCTTCTTTATTACAGGCAGATTCTTTATCACTGAGCCACCAGGGAAGCCCATACTTCTAAATACAACTATTAAATGTCTCTTTGGGACTCTATATTTTTATATTAGTTATAGTTTCTTCAGACAGGAAGATAATTTTGGTATATTAACATGTTTATTCACCTTTTTGGTTGTGGTTTAGTTGCTAAGTCGTGTCCAACTCTTAAGACCCCATGGGCTGTATGTAGCCTGCCAAGCTCCTCTGTCCTTGAAATTTGGAATTTCTCAGGCAAGAATACTGGAGTAGGTTGCCATTTTCTCCTCCAGTTCACCTTTTTGCCCCTGGTATAATTTTTTGTTTGTACTTTTCTGTTTACATGATATTCTTAATTCTATGTTAGATATATATGAAAATACTTATAAGCTATATGCTAAAGTATTTAGCTATGTCTTAATTATGTATTTACTTTAATTCTTTTTTCTGATCTTTGAGTTATTCCAGCTTACTCTACAGCTTTTGTTCTTAGGTCCTTTTATCCTTCTTTTGGCTTTTTCCAAATAAATTTGGAAAATTCATTAGGCTCAAAGAGAAAATTTTCCTGTGACTTTTGATAAGTATTTCCAGACTGCTTAAAATACTTGTCTCAGTTTTCATTACTGTTAGCAGTATTTTCTTGAGCACCTGAAAACAGATTTCCACAGTTGTGCTAGTCACATTTCAAGTGCTCAATAGCCGTATGTGATGAGTGGCTAGCATAGTGGACAGTGCAGATATAGAGCAGTTCTATCACTGTAAAAATTTCTTTTAGATAGTGCTCATTTAGAGAGGTGAATTCGTTAGGCATATTATTTGTTTACCAGCAAGGTTAAATATTGTTTGAAATGCATGCTGCTAATAGTTTCTTTTTTTGGATCATCTGTCTAGCTTTATAGAGGATCCTCCTTCCTTCCAGCACAGCCATTTTTAGATGGAGTCATTGGAGATTTGAGGGTAGTCAGGATTCCTTAATTGCAAATCATAGAAACAGATCTTGGCTAATGGAAAGAAAAAAGATAATTTATTAGAAGAATGCTGGATAGGTACCAGATTTGAAAGGAAAAGCAGAGAGAAGAACATGAGAGCTCTAGAGAATTTAGTATAAAAGGGTCATGGAAGAATCTCTTCAGCATGTGGCTGTTGCTGTGAGATTTCAAACTACTTCCTTGCATCTGTCATTCTGCTCAAGATCAGATTCCTGTCGGGTAACGGGAGAGGATCTGGCATAAATTGGATTGTGTGTCCATTCCCCAACCAGGGTAGAGGTGAGTCATTGTAAATTATGCATGTATCAAGAGCATTGGATGGAGGGAAGAACTAGTTTGCCACTGAAAAATGGGGCTAATACCAAAAGAAAGGGGTCAGGGTATCAGGCAATACAAATAGATGTATCTGTCACAGTGGTCTTCTAGATTTAGTGCTGACCCCTATAAATTTCAGTTAGTATTTATACATTAAATTTTAGGTTTGGCTGATTGAGAGCATAAAGGCAAAGAACACATTCATCTTAAAAAATTTTTTTTTTTTAATTTTGTATTGGGGTATAGCCGATTAACAATATTGTGATAGTTACAGGTGAACAGCAAAGGGACACAGCCATACATATACAAAAATACATTCACCTTTGATGAAAGAAAGGTAGGCAAGAAATATCCTAGAATGCATAGGACCTAGAAAATAGGGAGCTCTTAATAAATTCATTTTAGGGAATTAATGGATACTGTGTTGCATGAAGCTAGTGATTGAACTTTTGCTAACTAAATGTCTTGTCTTTTTTTTTTCTTCTGTATTTTATGTATTTTGACTTTGCTGGGTCTTTGTTGCTGCACATGGGCTTTCTCTAGTTGTGTGCAGGGGCTACTCTTTATTGTGATGTGTAGTCTTCTCATTGCAATGGCTTCTCTTATGCAGAGCACGGACTCTAGGCTTGTGGGCTCAGTAGTTGAGGTCTGTGGGCTCAGTAGTAGTGGTTTGAGGGCTCTAGAGCACTGGCTCAGTAGTTGTGGCCCATGGGCTTAGTTGCTCCATGGCATGTGGGATCTTCCTGGATCAAGCATCAAAGCTGGGTCCCCTGCATTGACAGATGGATTCTTAACCAGTAGACCACTGGTGAAGCCCATTTAAGTTTTGTCTCTTTGAGTTTTCCTCTGAGGTAGCTTACAAATATTTTATGGAAGTATTAGATAGCCTACTTTGTATTTCTGTGGGAAGATATGTTAGAAACCTCAGGGAAATAAACATTAAGTGACAATTGAGCAATTCTTAAACATTTTGGTCTCAGATGTTATACTCTTACAAATCATTAAGGACTCCAAAGACTTTCGTTAATGTTGATTTTATACCTTTGGATATTTACCATATTATAAATTAAAATAGCATAAACTGCTGGGTGTATTCTTTGTTGAGTTGTACTTTGAAAGATGCTTAGGATTTGTAGCTGAAGTACAGCTATTTATGATCCAACAGGTTTTGTTGTTGTTGTTGATAGATTTCTCCTCCTTTGTTAGTTTTAAGTCATTGATTCTCAGACTTTTTGGTTTAGTTTGTGGACCACAAAGAATTGTTACTATGGGTTATAGCTATTGGCATTTACTCTTTTGGGAACCCAAACTGACAAATTTCTTAAAGTAGTAATGAACTCATTACATGTTAATGTAAAACTTTTTAATCAAAAGTAGCTTTTTCAGAATCTTCCAAGAATCTTTAGTGAGAAATTTTTTAGTGGCATTGTTTACATTTTTACAAATCTTTTTCATGTCTAAGTTGATAGATGGTAGCTAGATTCTCACATTTTCTTTGGCATTTAATTTGTTGCCATCTGTTATTTTGGTTTAAGTATGTGAAGAAAATCTAGCATTATATAAGTAGGTAGCTGGAAAAAGGTAGAGAATTTTTATAGTCTTTTCAGATAATTGTGGATATTCTTTGACAGTACACCAAAACTCAATAAGTTGTAGTTTATTAAAGGTTATTTGTAATGTGGAACCCGAAAGCATATCTGAATTTTTCATACTCTGATCCATTGGTCTCTCCTGTACTTTGAGAGAATCTTTTAGCCATGCTTGATTTTGTAATATGGTATATTGGTATTTTGAAAAATACTGCCTTACTGAGTTTTTCAGAGTTTCCAAATAGTGATATTATATCAAAATATATATTCTTTAATATCACCACTGATTATATCAAAAGTATCTTTAAGTATTAGTATGCTATTAAGCTTCTGGTGGAGGATACAGATTTTCCAGAATTCTAATTTTTGTTGGAAAACCCAAATTTTATTAGTTCTGTCTTGCTTATTTTTGAGAAAATTTCTACCAGATATTCAAATTGGAGTAACTATAATCTGTCAGTCTATCTTTCAAGTAAAAATGAGTGTTTCATGCTAAAAGTTAAGCTCTCAACTCAAACAAGACAAGCATCATTCCAAGCTGTGCAGCAGAATTTGCTTTGTGTGTACTTCCTATTTGTCACACCACATATTGAAGTATGTTCAAGGGCTGAGATAAAATTAATAATATGTATTACTTCTTCATCAAGGACTTGTTCCTTTTAAAAAAAGATTGCAACTGAGTAGTGTTGAGGAATGCACTGGGCATGGTTTGTTTGGTACCACTTGCCTGAACCTTATGCTAAGACCCAAAGCAGTGTTCTTCTACCATTGATTTTGCATCATCATGCAAATATCAGCACAGTGAAATGTTATGAAAAAACAGTTTTGATCTTTGGTCCACAGACCACTCTTACAGAACCAGTTTAAATATTTTCTACTACTTGGTTTAAATATTTGTGTATGGGTTGTACTGAGTGACTTATTTATGCATCTGTTATTTCTATACATTGTTTGCCATTAGCCGTATTTTGTTAAGATTGAGCCAAGTGCAGAGTGGAAAAAATGGTGGGATTTAGGGTATGGGTAACCTAGGTTACACAAAAAAGCAGAAGTTTTGGTTACTTCTGAGGCTCAGTCTTACTCAAGAAGTACAAGGAAATCCCAAGCTTGTTTCTAAAGTGTGTTGTATCTGTTTAGATGAAAAATGATTGCTTTATATTCACACGTTTATATACGACTTGGCTTTATTTAGATATTCAAATGTTAGGGGACTCTTTACCTTTTAATAGAAAATAGAGAGTTCTGTAAGAGTTCTTTATTTTCACTGTGCTTTTCACAGTCTGTTTCCTAGACTGTATTGAAAAGGTTTATTTTGGCTTGAGGTTAGTTAACTTTTAATTTATATTGCTTCTAGAACTACAGATCAAAACCCCAGCTAATTGGCATTATTGTAAAGTTCATTTAAAATTGTACTTTTAATGCCTTGCTAAAACTTGGAATTTATAAAGAATAAAAAGTTTGATGCTCTTTTTCATGTGCTGTTGCTGCTAGGGCTTCATTTTTGTGAGCTCAATAGTTTATGATGGTTTGATTTTAGGTGTAATGCAGGAAAGAAGATGTAGTGGTTAAGGAAGAATTCCAAGTTGAGGAGTTTGAGACTGGTTTGCACTTCATTCTGTGGATACCTTATATGTTGAAATCCCATGGACAGAGAAGCCTGGCAGGTTGCAGTACATGGGGTCGCAAAAGTCAAACACAGCTTAGCAACTAGCACTTTCCTATTGTTGAAGAAATGTCCCTTCAGCTGATTATAGGTGCACAAGAAACGTAGTAGTTACTTTTTCCTTTAAGCCCAGTAACTAAGCAGTTTGCAGAATATTTCAATTGGTAATCATTTCACCACATTTTCGCTAGCTAGGTTCCACTTAAAAGGGAAAAGAGGAAGAAAATGTACTTGGTGGGAGTGTCAGAAATGTTGGGTGGAAAAAAGTAAAATTTATGCTTTGGGTCAATAAGATAAATTGTTAAAGTAAAACAATTTTTGAAGTTTCAGAGCATAATAAGAACCAGACAGGTTTTCTTCCTCCTTCCTATTGCCCTGAAAATGATACATGGTATTTTAAAGACTTGTGGTTGTTATAACTTACTAACTTTCTAATAGTGAGGAATCTTTTCAATTTACTGTTGTCATAGGTATAGGGTATTCCCAGATTGATGGGGAAAGTGAAGAAATGGATTTTGCTTTTGATTGGAAAGGAATATGTGGCTTTTGTTTTGTTTTATATATTTACTTTCCAAAACTATAGTTTTTGAAATAGTCATTTAGTGGGGCTCTGGCATAAATTATCTGGAAATCATCCTTATTTTAGATTGTAAAAATTAACCATTAATGCCTTTCTGATTTGGATAATGAGTAGTAATAGTTCTCTATTGTTCATCTGTTTTAGCAATGTCATATTTGTCATAATTTATAGCTCTTGATATAGTAGTGATTAATGAAAACAAACAGACTTTTTTCCTTTATAGTAGGTTATGCTTAAATATTTTTATAGAATAAGCCAGATTCAGAATTTTGTCCCCCTTTCCCTACCTCCCACCGAGTTGCATAGTACTTGGGAAAAAATTTGTGGACTGTTGATTGGGTCCTTGTCAATAGTGACCTCATGTTGCAGCCTGCTTCCGTTTAGACTGCAGCTCTGATGGCTCAGCAATTTTTGTAAGCCCATCACCATCGTTTATGGTATTTGAAGTTGCTTTACTTGATGTTTTTGTTAGGAGTTCCACCGTGTTCAGAATGGCTTGCAAGGCTCTGTTACCCAGGTAAAGTGATCTTTTATCAGATTTAATTGAAACAGAGCTTCAATACTTTTATTGAAGTATTATTTGTAATATTAAATATTTACAGTTGGGAAATTAAAATAGTAGTAGTTCCCTATGATAATTGTATTTGATTACAAAAAATTAGTAATTGGAATAAATGGCTGCAAGATTGATTTTATATTCTCAAGAAGGTCCTGTGATTCTAGGCAGATTTTAAAATAGAGTTCACAGCAGAAGGGAGAAAAAAGGTCAGAGAATCACTATAGTCTTCAGCGTTACACTTAGTTGTAGCCTGAAATAACGTGTGACCCTTGTGATTTATTGTTTGTCCTTTTTGTCTGATATTCCTTGTCTGATGGTTTAATGAAAAGAGATTTTTAAGTGGTCTTTATGGCATCTGTCTATAGTACCTGAGTAATTTGACCTTGAATTTGTCAGCATTTATTCTTTGTGTATCTTTACTAATCAGAATTCACCCACTTAACATTATTTTGCTTCGGCTGCAGATGCATAGCCATATTGATAAATCTTTTTTTTTTTTTTTAGCCATAGGTTTGTGTTAGCTTTGGTTTGTACATAAGTACTTTATTCCCCACAGAACGTGGCAAAAATCTGAAAATAAAGAATAATTAAATTCTTTGAAATATGAAAACTAAGTCAGTCCTTTGCTCTTGAGGAATTTTGAAAACAGTTTTACAGTCAACTTTGTAGCCTCAATCTGACTCATTCAGTACAAAATCTATGTATTTGATTTGTTTACTATAGCTTTTTGGGGGTAGGGAGAAGGTTCCTATTGAAAATAGCTATTTATTTGATTGTTCTAGCTTGTTCTTCAGGGCCAAAGAATCTTTACTTTCATTCTAATAATCTGGCTTGCTGATGAATATTTTTACATATATTTTAATTCCAATAGCGTTTAAAAAGGAAAGGAAACTGAAAGATCAAATCCTCTGGCTGCCCTCCAAATTTAAGACCATTAGAACTTTTTTTCTGTTTGACTTCTTTGGATAGGTGGAAAATATGATTAAAGTTTAATCTTTTGGGAGGCTAGATAGCTCTTGGCCAGTGTTTCTTACATTTATTAGTATGGATAAGAATCAACACTGATGCTTCTTAAAAATGTAAACTCTGAGGTCCTACCTCAGGTTTGGAGAGGAACTGAGGAATCTCCTTTCCTTTTTTTTTGGAATCTCCTTTCTTAAAGCTTTTTTTTTTTTTTTAACTGAGAAAGAAATCAAAGTTACAGAAATGGGTGTAAAACAAATGTATATCAAAACAGGTTAGTAAGAGCAAGTATTCAAATATTCTAGAGTTGGAAATAAACACTGAAAGCACCCCAATAGCTCTCACAATCCTGATCTCCTTACTTTTATGGCAATCACTTTTTTCTATATTTTGGAGCTTCATGAAAATTATATCTTGCTATATATGTTTTCTTGATCCAGCTTCTTTCATTGAACATTTTATGAGAGATTTCTCTATGTGGTCACATGTCACTGTGGTTTATTCATTTCATTTGTAAAGTATTCCATTTTATGATTACACCATAGTGATTCAGTTTACTGTTGCTGGGCAATTAGATTATTTTTATTTTTGACAATTGTGAGTAACATGCTATGTACATTGTTGTACACATCTTCTGGTACTCACATGCATGCACATTTACTGTCTTTATACTTGAGTAACTATTGATGAATTGTTTTTCATGGTGCTTCTCCAGTTCACATTCCCATTAACAGTGTGTGAGCATTCCCATTGCTTCACATTGAGTATTTCATTGTCATTTTAATAAGATTAATCCCCTTTTCATATTTGTGAGGTGCCTGGTCAAGCCTGTTTCCTATTTTTTATTGGGTTTTCTTTCTTATTGAAAAAGGAGCCCTTTTTAGGAGCCCTTAAAAAATAAGTGTTGTATTTTTCTCATTGTGTTATACCTTTTCCTTCTCATATTGTGCCTTCTGATGAATAATTCCCAATTATCTGCTAAACTGCTGCTGCTGCTAAGTCGCTTCAGTCGTGTCCGACTCTGTGCGACCCCATAGACGACAGCCCACCAGCGTCCCTGGGATTCTCCAGGCAAGAACACTGGAGTGGGTTGCCATTTCCTTCTCCAATGCAGGAAAGTGAAAAGTGAAAGTGAAGCCTCTCAGTCGTGTCCGACTTTTAGCGATCCCATGGACTGCAGCCTACCAGGCTCCTCCATCCATGAGATTTTCCATGCAAGAGTACTGGAGTGGGGTACCATTGTCCAATTATAATTGTAGATAAAAAATTCTGGCAGAATTCTGTTCTTTATTTTATGGCTGAGTAAGATTCCATTATATATATATGTGTGTATGTATGTATACATGTACCACACCTTCTTTATCCATTCTTTTCCCTTTGTGGTTAATGCTTTTTGTTCCCTGTTTAAGAAGTCTTTTCCTAACTATATACTCCTGTCTTGTAAAAGTTGCATCTTTAATCTTCCTTGTTTAGGTCTGAAATCTACCTGGGATTGATTTGTCTGCAGTGTGTGGCAGATGCCAAGTTACCTTTTTCATCTAGATACTGTTTTTTCCCTGCTTTCTATAGTGGCACCTTTGTTCTAAATCAGGCATGGGTCTGTTTATATTCCGTATGTCTGTTCTTGTGCCAGTGCTATACTGTCTTATTTACTTTGGTTTTATGGTTATTTGAAGTCTAGAATAGGGTCCAAATCTCCAATAAAATAACATTGTCACTTCAGGAGAGTCTGATATAAGAGGCCCATGGATTACATCCCTGTTTAAGGGGTAGTTAGAAAGCTTCCATATTCTAGTTTAATCTTTTATTAGTGTATGTGTATAATTATAAATAATTATAATTATAAAAGCATTTATTAAATATAAGCATTTTGATACATGGTTGCACACATACTTTATGTACTTTCTCATGTTATGTTTCCAAATTTTATGAACATTAGTAGTTTAAAAATGATACATTGACTCTGTGTAGCCTAGTCCATTTTATATATTTATTTGCTGATATTTCTTAAAAATAATTATGCAAATATAGTAAAATTTTAAAAAGTTTTTTATTGACATATAGTTGATTTATAATATGGTGTTTCAAGTGTACAGCAAAATGATTCAGTTATATGTATATATATTTTTGTCCAGATTTTTTCCTGGTTATTACAAGACATTGAATATAGTTCTCTGTGCTATACAGTAAATCCTTGTCTGTTCTATATGTAGGGTTGTGTATCTGTTAATCCCATACTCCTAATTTATCTATCCGTTCTCCCCTTTCCCCTTTCATAACCATAAGTTTGTTTTCTGTCTGTGAGTCTGTTTTTATTTTATATATATATTC
This sequence comes from Bos javanicus, assembly GCF_032452875.1. Lineage (NCBI taxonomy): Eukaryota > Metazoa > Chordata > Mammalia > Artiodactyla > Bovidae > Bos > Bos javanicus. Next base: position 48,976,019 of record NC_083874.1, on the reverse strand, counting down.
TTTTGTATTATTTTTTATATTCCACATATAAGCGATATCATAATAGTATTTGTCTTTGTCTATATGACTTATTTCACTTAGCCTAATGCCCTCCTAATCTATCCATGTGCTGCAAATGGCAAAATTCTTTTCTTTTTTTATGGCTAACTAGGATTCCATGTGTGTATGTATGTATACATGTACCACATCTTCTTTATCCATTCATCTGTTCATGAACCTTTAGGTTTCTTCCATATCTTGACAATTGTAGATAATGCTGTTATGAATATTGGGGTTCTTGTATCTTTTGAAATCAGGGGTTTTTTGTTTTTTGTTTTGGATATGTACCCAGGAGTGGAATTGCTGGGTCATATGGTAGTTATGACTTTTAGTTTTTTTGGCATCCTCCATACTGTTTTCCATAGTGGCTGCACAAATTTACATTCCCACCAGCAGCGAGCTGTTGTTGTTTAATCACATAGTTGTGTCCAACTCTTCTGCATTCTCATAGACTGTATCCTGCCAGGCTCCTCTGTCTGTGGGATTTCCCAAGCAGGAATACACGAGTGGGTTGCCATTTCCTTCTTCAGGGGATCTTCCCAACACAGGGATCGAACCCACATCTCCTGCATTGACAGGCAGATTCCTTACCACTGAGCCTCCAGGGAAGCCCTAATAGTATACTTGGGTTCCCTTTTCTCCTCATCCTCACCAATATTTGTTCATTTGTATTCTTTTTTTGTAAATTAATGTATTTTTTACTGAAGGATAATTAATTTGTATTCTTTTTGATGATAGCCATACTGACAGGTATGAGGTTTCTCTTTGTGGTTTTGATTTGCATTTTGATCAGTGACATTTTACTGAGTGATTGTTTATCTTTTATTTGATTCTTTGTGAAGTGTCTGTTGTGTACATATCCACTAGTATTCCATTGATAACCTAACCTAATAAAAAAGAGGAAGAAAATCTTTCTGGGAGGATGAATAGATAGCTAACAGTGGCAAATTTGGAAAAATACAGGAATGTAAGCCCTATGAAAAATTAAAACATGGCACAAGGCTTTAGTAACAGATTGATGGAGTAAGCAGTTGAGAATTAGAACTTTTGGAGAATTTGTTGTAATATAAAGAAGGAGCTCACCAGAAATCACAAATTAAATGGCAACAAGAATGATGTTAGATTTATAAATTTTCTTCACATCAACATATATCAACATGTCAGTTGATATATGTTGGTATTAAAAGTATTAAAAGGTATTAAAAGTAAAACGAGTGTTTCTAGATAGGTCAAAAATTTACTAAACTTAGAGACTGCTCATCTTACTGAGAAAAATATACCAGATTTAACTTTATGAAACAGCAACTCATAATCAATGAAAAATCAACACATCATTGTAGTGGAATGTCAGAAAAGTATCTGATATCCTAGTTGACATTTAAACACTCTTTGGGGAAAGCTTGATTTGCCATATTTGGTTTTTTTTTTTTTTTCCCTGTAAGTCACTAACTTTCAGCTCATCTGAAACTGCTAGGAAGAAACTGATGGCTACACTGTTCTTTGTGCACATATATGTGATTCCCACCCCCCACCCCAGCTTTTCCTGATTTCAGAAATGAAAATGATGAAATGATTTCATTTAAATATAAAAAAAAATTAGTTACTTTACTTGAGGGTATCAGCATGAAAGCATTTTGCTAAAAATAATTCATTCATGAATAATAGATTCAAGGGATTAGATCTGATAGACAGAGTGCCTAAAGAATAATGGATGAAGGTTCGTGACACTGTACAGGAGGCAGAGACCAAAACCATCCCCAAGAAAAAGAAATGCAAAAAGGCAAAAGGTTGTCTGAGGAGGCCTTACAATTAGCTGAGAAAACAAAAGTGAAAGGGAAAGGAGAAAAGGGAAGATATACCCATCTGAATGCAGAGTTCCAAAGAATAGCAAGGAGAGAGAAGAAAGTCTTCCTATAAGTGATCAACGCAAAGAAATAGAGGAAAACAATAGAATGGGAAAGACTAGAGATCTCTTCAAGAAAATTAGAGATACCAAGGGAACATTTCATGCAAAGATGGGCACAATAAAGGACAGAAACGGTATGGACCTAAAAGAAGTGGAAGAGATTAAGAAGAGGTGGCAAGAATATACAACTATACAAAAAAGATCTTCATGACCCAAATAACGTTGATGGTGTGATCACTCACCTAGAGCCAGACATCCTGGAATGTGAAGTCAAGTGGGTCTTAGGAAGCATCACTATGAACAAAGCTAGTGAAGGTGAAGGAATTCCAGTTGAGCTATTTCAGATCCTAAAAGATGATGCTGTGAAAGTGCTACACTCAATATGCCAGCAAATTTGGAACTCTCATCAGTGGCTGTAGGACTGGAAAAGGTCAGTTTTCATTCCAATCCCAAAGAAAAGCAATGCCAAAGAATGTTCAGACTATGACACAGTTGCACTCATCTCACATGCTAGTAAAGTAATGCTCAAAATTCTCCAAGCCAGGCTTCAACAATACATGAACCGAGAGCTTCGAGATGTTCCAGCTGGATTTAAATAAGGCAGAGGAACCAGAGATCAAATTGCCAACATCCAGTGGATCGTTGAAAAAGTAACAGAGTTCCAGAAAAGCATTTACTTCTGCTTTATTGACTACGTGAAAGCCTTTGACTGTGTGGATCACAGCAAACTGGAAAATTGTGAAAGAGATGGGAATACCAGTCCACCTTACCTGCCTTCCGAGAAATCTGTATGCAGGTCAAGAAGCAACAGAGAACTGGACATGGACCAACGGACTGGTTCAAAATTGGAAAAGGAGTACGTCAAGGCTGTACAATGTCACTGTTCATATTTAACTTATATGCAAAGTACATCATGTGAAATGCCCGGCTGGATGAAGCATAATCTGGAATCAAGATTGCCAGGAGAAATAAGAATAACCTCAGATATGCAGGTAACACCGCCCTTATGGCAGAAAGTGAAGAGGAACTACAGAGCCTCCTGATGAAAGTGAAAGAGAGTGAAAAAGCTGGCTTAAAACTCAACATTAAAAAAACGAAGATCATGGCATCTAGTCCCATCACTTCATGGCAAATAAGATGGGAAAACAGTGGAAACAGTGAGAGACTTTAATTTTTTGGGCTCCAAAATCACTGCAGATGGTGACTGCAGCCATGAAATTAAAAGACACTTGCTCCTTGGAAGAAGAGCTATGACAAATCTAGGCAGCATATTAAAAAGCAGAGACATTATTTTGCCAACAAAGGTCTATCTAGTCAAAGCTGTGGTTTTTCTAGTAATCATGTACTAGAAATGTGATGATGTGAGAGTTGGACCATAAAGAAGGCTGAGCACTGAAGAATTGATGCCTTTGAACTCTGATGTTGGAGAAGACTCTTGAGAGTCCCTTGGACTTCAGGGATATCCAACCAATCAGTGCTAAAGGGGAGCAATCCTGAATATTCATTGGAAGGACTGATGCTGAAGCTCCCGTACTTTGGCCACCTGATGCGAAGTCTCATTAGAAAAGACCCTGATGCTGGGCAAGATTGAAGGCAGGAGGAGAAGGGGACGACAGAGGATGAGATGGTTGGATGGTATCACTCACTCGATGGACATGAGTTTGAACAGGGTCTGGGAGATGGCAAAGAACAGGAAAGCCTGGTGTGCTGCAGTCCATGGGGTCACAATGAGTCGGACATGGCTGATCAACTGAACTGAACTGAATTCATTCATGAAAAATAGCATAATATTGGCAGTTAAAAAAAACTTTTTTTTAAACTAGAGAGGTTATGTGTGCCAAACCAGGTTGGTTAGTGTTGTCTGATAAAGCAGTTGTGCAATTTGCTATTAATGTGTTTAAGGGAGACCTGAAGATTATTGGATGAATGGTAAATGGTGTTCATTTCGTTTCCTACAGACAATCCTGATAATATTAACCTCTGATAGACCTTCTTTCTTCCTCATGTTGGTTAGAGTTTGTGTTGGCACATTTTACAGAGTATTTTCATAGAACTGATTTAAATTTACTTTTAAAAATGATTCTTTTCATTAAGGAATCACATGCATACAGAAAAGTTCACAAATCATATAAGGTCATTGAATTACCAGAATGAACTCAACTTGTATAATCATAGCATGGGTTCTTGCTTCTGTCCCTTCTCAAGTGCTACCAATCTCTCTTCTCCCACAGTAGCCACTATCTAACTTTGATTATTGTACATTAGTTTTTTTCCTCTTACTGACTTTTTTCCTTAGAAAATTGACTTTACTGAGACATATTTTTCATACAGTAAAATGTATTCATTTTATAAGTGCTGATAGTTGCTCAGTCATGTCCGACTCTTTGCGATCCTCTGAACTGTAGCCCACCAGACTCTTCTGTCCGTGGAATTCTCCAGGTAAGAATACTGGATTGGGTAGCCGTTCCCTTCACCAGAGGATCTTGGATCTTCTCGACCCACGGATCAAGCCCAGATCTTTTGCTTTGTAGGCAGATTCTTTACCATATGTGCCATGGATGTATCTATTAACAACCATAGCATTCAAGATAGAGACTGTTTCTGTCTCTTCCCTTACTTCTTTATAATTGTACTCCCCCTGCTCCCTGCAATTTCTGGCCCCAGGCAATTACTGATCTGCATTCTATCACTACATAGATGAATTTTGCCTGTTTTAGAATTTCATATAAATAGAATCTCACAGAGTAGGTACTCTTGTGTCTGGCTCTTTTTGCTTTGTATAATGTTTTTTGAGATTCATGTTAATGCATGTGTCAGTTATTCAAGACTGAATTCAAGACTAGAATTAAAAAAAATTCTAAGTATATTCCATTGTAGGGATATTCCACACTTTGTTTATGCATTTACCTATAGGTTGTTTATGCAGTCAACCTATAATAGGATTGATGACTATTTTTGGCTCTTTTGAATAAAGCTGCTATGCTTTATTCATATATGTAGATATGAATAAATATATATATATGTATATGTATATTTACATATACATATATTTATTTATATGTAGAAGTCTTTGTGTGGACTTAAACTTTCATTTCTTTTGAGTAAATACCCAAAAGTACAATTGCTGTGTCACATAGTAGGGGTTTTTTTTTTTTTTTAGTTAATTAATTTTTTTTTTTTTTATCGTATGCGTGTATGTTTATTTTATTTTATTTTTTTTAATTTTATTTTATTTTTAAACTTTACATAATTATATTAGTTTTGCCAAATATCAAAATGAATCCGCCACAGGCATACATGTGTTCCCCATCCTGAACCCTCCTCCCTCCTCCCTCCCCACACCATCCCTCTGGGTCTTCCCAGTGCTCCAGCCCCAAGCATCCAGTATCGCGCATCGAACCTGGACTGGCAACTCGTTTCTTGCATGATATTCTACATGTTTCAATGTCACTCTCCCAAATCTTCCCACCCTCTCCCTCTCCCACAGAGTCCATAAGACTGTTCTATACATCAGTGTCTCTTTTGCTGTCTCGTACACCAGGTTATTGTTACCATCTTTCTAAATTCCATATATATGCGTTAGTATACTGTATTTCTGTTTTTCCTTCTGGCTTACTTCACTCTGTATAATAGGCTCCAGTTTCATCCACTTCATTAGAAGTGATTCAAATGTATTCTTTTTAATGGCTGAGTAATACTCCATTGTGTATATGTACCACAGCTTTCTTATCCATTCATCTGCTGATGGACATCTAGGTTGCTTCCATGTCCTGGCTATTATAAACAGTGCTGCGATGAACATTGGGGTACACGTGTCTCTTTCCCTTCTGGTTTCCTCAGTGTGTATGCCCAGCAGTGGGATTGCTGGATCATAAGGCAGTTCTATTTCCAGTTTTTTAAGGAATCTCCACACTGTTCTCCATAGTGGCTGTACTAGTTTGCATTCCCACCAACAGTGTAAGAGGGTTCCCTTTTCTCCACACCCTCTCCAGCACTTATTATTTGTAGACTTTTGGATCGCAGCCATTCTGACTGGTGTGAAATGGTATCTCATAGTGGTTTTGATTTGCATTTCTCTGATAATGAGTGATGTTGAGCATCTTTTCATGTGTTTGTTAGCCATCTGTATGTCTTCTTTGGAGAAATGTCTATTTAGTTCTTTGGCCCATTTTTTGATTGGGTCATTTATTTTTCTGGAGTTGAGCTGTAGGAGTTGCTTGTATATTTTTGAGATTAGTTGTTTGTCTGTTGCTTCATTTGCTATTATTTTCTCCCATTCTGAAGGCTGTCTTTTCACCTTGCTAATAGTTTCCTTTGATGTGCAGAAGCTTTTAAGGTTAATTAGGTCCCATTTGTTTATTTTTGCTTTTATTTCCAATATTCTGGGAGGTGGGTCATAGAGGATCCTGCTGTGATGTATGTCGGAGAGTGTTTTGCCTATGTTCTCCTCTAGGAGTTTTATAGTTTCTGGTCTTACATTTAGATCTTTAATCCATTTTGAGTTTATTTTTGTGTATGGTGTTAGAAAGTGCTCTAGTTTCATTCTTTTACACGTGGTTGACCAGATTTCCCAGCACCACTTGTTAAAGAGATTGTCTTTAATCCATTGTATATTCTTGCCTCCTTTGTCAAAGATAAGGTGTCCATATGTGCGTGGATTTATCTCTGGGCTTTCTATTTTATTCCATTGATCTATATATCTGTCTTTGTGCCAGTACCATACTGTCTTGATAACTGTGGCTTTGTAGTAGAGCCTGAAGTCAGGTAGGTTGATTCCTCCAGTTCCATTCTTCTTTCTCAAGATCGCTTTGGCTATTCGAGGTTTTTTGTTTTTCCATACAAATTGTGAAATTATTTGTTCCAGCTCTGTGAAGAATACTGTTGGTAGCTTGATAGGGATTGTGTTGAATCTATAAATTGCTTTGGGTAGTATACTCATTTTCACTATATTGATTCTTCCAATCCATGAACATGGTATATTTCTCCATCTATTAGTGTCCTCTTTGATTTCTTTCACCAGTGTTTTATAGTTTTTTATATATAGGTCTTTAGTTTCTTTAGGTAGATATATTCCTAAGTATTTTATTCTTTCCGTTGCAATGGTGAATGGAATTGTTTCCTTAATTTCTCTCTCTGTTTTCTCATTATTAGTGTATAGGAATGCAAGGGATTTCTGTGTGTTGATTTTATATCCTGCAACTTTACTATAGTCATTGATTATTTCTAGTAATTTTCTGGTGGAATCTTTAGGGTTTTCTATGTAGAGGATCATGTCATCTGCAAATAGTGAGAGTTTTACTTCTTCTTTTCCAATTTGGATTCCTTTTATTTCTTTTTCTGCTCTGATTGCTGTGGCTAAAACTTCCAAAACTATGTTGAATAGTAATGGTGAAAGTGGGCACCCTTGTCTTGTTCCTGACTTTAGAGGAAATGCTTTCAATTTTTCACCATTGAGGATAATGTTTGCTGTGGGTTTGTCATATATAGCTTTTATTATGTTGAGGTATGTTCCTTCTATTCCTGCTTTCTGGAGAGTTTTTATCATAAATGGATGTTGAATTTTGTCAAAGGCTTTCTCTGCATCTATTGAGATAATCATATGGTTTTTATTTTTCAATTTGTTAATGTGGTGTATTACATTGATTGATTTGCGGATATTGAAGAATCCTTGCATCCCTGGGATAAAGCCCACTTGGTCATGGTGTATGATCTTTTTAATATGTTGTTGGATTCAAACAAATACTAAAGGATATTCTCTAGACAAGAAACACAAAAACGGTGTATAAACTCGAACCCAAAACAATAAAGTAAATTAATTAATTTTAATTGGAGGCTAATTACTTTACAATATTGTAGTGGTTTTTGCCGAACATTGACATGAATCAGCCAGCCACAGGCACACATGTGTTCCCATCCAGAACACCCCTCCCACCTCCCTCCCCATCCCATCCCCCAGGGTCATCCCAGTGCACCAGCCCTGAGCACCCTGTCTCATGCATTGAATCTGGACCAGTGATCCACCTCACAATATGATAATATACACATTTCAATGCTACCCTCTCAAATGATCCCACCCTGGCCTTCTCCCACAGAGTGCAAAAGACTGTTCTTTACATCTGTGTCTCTTTTGCTGTCTTGCATATAGGGTCATTGTTACCATCTTTTTAAATTCCATATATATGCATTTGTATACTGTATTAGTGTTTTTCTTTCTGACTTACTTTGCTGTATATAATAGGCTCCAGTTTCATCCATCCCATTAGAACTGATTCAAATGCATTCTTTTTAATGGCTGAGTAATCCATTGTGTATATGTACCACAGCTTTAGTATCCATTTGTCTGCCGATGGACATCTGGGTTGCTTCCGTGTCCTGGCTATTGTAAGCAGTGCTGCACTGAACATTGGGGTACATGTGTCTCTTTCAGTTCTGGTTTCCTTGGTGTGTATGCCTAGCAGTGGGATTGCTGGGTCATATGGCTGTTCTATTTCCAGTTTTTTAAGGAATCTTCACACTGATCTCCATAGTGGCTGTACTAGTTTGCATTCCCACCAACAGTGTAAGAGGGTTCCTTTTTCTCCACACCCTCTCCAACATTTATTGTTTGTAGACTTTTTGATAGCAGCCATTCTGACTGGCATGAGATGGAACCTCATTGTGGTTTTGATTTGCATTTCTCTGATAAAGAGTGATGTTGAGCGTCTTTTCATGTGTTTGTTGGCCATCTGTATGTCTTCTTTGGAGAAATGTCTGTTTAGTTCTTTGCCCCATTTTTTGATTGGGTCGTTTATTTTTCTGGAATTGAGCTGCAGGAGCTGCTTGTATATTTTTGAGATTAATTCTTTGTCAGTTGCTTTGTTTGCTATTATTTCTCCCATTCTGAAGGCTGTCTTTTCACCTTGCTTGTAGTTTCCTTTGTTGTGCAGAAGCTTTTAATTTTAATTAGGTCCCATTTGTTTATTTTTGCTTTTATTTCCATTACTCTGGGAGGTGGGTCATAGAAGATCCTGCTGTGATTTATGTCAGAGAGTGTTTTGCTTATGTTTTCCTCTAGGAGTTTTATAGTTTCTGGTCTTAGGTTTAGATCTTTAATCCATTTTGAGTTTATTTTTGTGTATGGTGTTAGAAAGTGTTCCAGTTTCATTCTTTTACAAGTGGTTGACCATTTTTCCCAGCACCACTTGTTAAAGAGATTCTCTTTTCTCCATTGTATATTCTTGCCTCTTTTGTCAAAGATAAGGTGTCCATAGGTGTTTGGGTTTATCTCTGGGCTTTGTATTTTGTTCCATTGATCTATATTTCTGTCTTTGTGCCAGTACCATACTGTCTTGATGACTGTAGCTTTGTAGTATAGTCTGAAGTCAGGTAGGTTGATTCCTCCAGTTCCATTCTTCTTTCTCAAGATTGCTTTGGCTATTCGATGTTTTTTTGTATTTCCATACAAATTGTGAAATTATTTGTTCTAGTTCTGTGAAAAATACCATTGGTAGCTTGACAGGGATTGCATTGAATCTATAGATTGCTTTGGGTAGTATACTCATTTTCACTATATTGATTCTTCTGATCCATGAACATGGTATATTTCTCCATCTATTTGTGTCCTTTTTGATTTCTTTCATCAGTGTTTTATAGTTTTCTATATATAGGTCTTTTGTTTAGGTAGGTTTATTCCTAAGTCTTTTATTCTTTTCATTGCAATGGTGAATGGAATTGTTTCCTTAGTTTCTGTTTCTGTTTTCTCATTGTTAGTGCATAGGAATGCAAGGGATTTCTGTGTGTTAATTTTATGTCCTGCAACTTTACTATATTCATTGACTAGCTCTAGTAATTTTCTGGTGGAGTCTTAGGATTTTCTATGTAGAGGATCTTGTCATCTGTAAACAGTGAGTTTTATACTTCTTCTTCTTTTCCAATCTGGATTCCTTTTATTTCTTTTTCTTCTGTGATTTCTGTGGCTAAAACTTCCAGAACTATGTTGAATAGTAGCCGTGACAGTGGGCACCCTTGTCTTGTTCTTGACTTTAGGGGAAATGCTTTCAGTTTTTCGCCTTTGAGGATAGTGTTTTCTGTGGGTTTATCATATATGGCTTTTATTATGTTGAGATATATTCCTTCTGTTCCTGCTTTCTGGAGGTTTTTTATCATAAATGGATGTTGAATTTTGTCAAAGGCTTTCTCTGCATCTATTGAGGTAATGATACAGTTTTTATCTTTCAATTTGTTAATGTGGTGCATCACGTTGATCAGTTTGCGGATATTAAAGAATTCTTGCATCCCTGGCGTAAAGCCCACTTGGTCATGATGTATGATCTTTTTAATATGTTGTTGGATTCTGTTTGCTAGAATTTTGTTAAGGATTTTTTGCATCTATGTTCATCAGTGATATTGGCTTGTAGTTTTCTTTTTTTGTGGCATCTTTGTCTGGTGTTGGTATTAGGGTGAAGGTGGCCTCATAGAATGAGTTTGGAAGTTTACCTTCCTCTGCAATTTTCTGGAAGAGTTTGAGTAGGATAGATGTTAGCTCTTCTTTAAATTTTTGGTAGAATTCAGCTGTGAAGCTGTCTGGTCCTGGGCTTTTGTTTGCTGGAAGATTCCTGATTACAGTTTCAATTTCTGTGCTTGTGATGGGTCTGTTAAGATTTTCTATGTATTCCTGGTTCAGTTTTGGAAAGTTATACTTTTCTAAGAATTTGTCCATTTCGTCCAGGTTGTCCATTTTATTGGCATATAGTTGCTGATAGTAATCTCTTATGATCCTTTGTATTTCTGTGTTGTCTGTTGTGATTTCTCCATTTTCATTTCTAATATTGTTGATTTGATTCTTCTCCCTTTTTTTCTTGATGAGTCTGGCTAATGTTTTGTTTATTTTATTTATCAACCAGCTTTTAGCTTTGTTGATTTTTGCTATGGTCTCCTTTGTTTCTTTTTCATTTATTCCTGCCCTAATTTTTATGATTTCTTTCCTTCTACTAACTGTGGGGTTCTTCATTTCTTCCCTTTCTAGTTGCTTTAGGTGTAGAGTTAGGTTATTTATTTGACTTTTGTCTTGTTTCTTGAGGTATGCCTGTATTGCTATGAACCTTCCCTTAGCACTGCTTTTACTGAGTCCATAGGTTTTGGGTTATTGTGTACATAGTAGGTTTTATAAGAAGGCTGCCCAACTGGCTTCCAGGGTGGTTGAAACATTTTACATTCCCATCAGCATTATGTGAATGTTCTATTTGCTTCACATCCTTATCTACACTTTAATTTTCAGTATTTTAGTAGTATATATATATCTCATTGTGGGTTTTAAGTTGTATGTTTGATAGCTGTGGTAAAAATGAGTCTATTATCTAGGTTTTTATAGGTATCAGTAGATACTGTGGTATAAAATTTGCTAAGGAAAATGTTACCAGCACAGTGAATGATGTGGCCTGAATTTTTGTTTCTAATTTGCCTTTTCATTCTGTAGCTTGAGAATATCCTCTGAGTAGTAGTGTGTACTATTACTTTTGGCACGGAGCACAGGCCAGCATTGAGACCTCCATACTGTCCTAGGTGAATACTTTTGTTTGGCCCAGAAGTCAGTTTTTTTTTTCCTTCAGGCTTAGAATAGGTCAGTGTTTTTCCAGGTAAGCACCAGGTGAAGTAGTTGCATGCCCCTCCCCTCCACCCCCACCCCCCCCCAACACAAATGAACCAACACACACAGACAATACGTATTTTAAGGGTCTTCTGTGAGAGTTTCTTTGGAAAATTAGAAAAGTAAAACTTAGTGCACACTCTCCTGGGTGTATCAAGGTAGTGTAAATGTGGAGTTTTTACCACATTTTGTAGTCATTTAGTATTGAAAATTTTACAGCTAATTTTTTTCTTTGATTACAGTGCCCATACATCACCCATCAGCATGTTACCAGCCTCTGCAGAGTAAGTAGTATACTTATAGAAGACAGCTTAAAAAGCTTTTAAAAATATTAATAAGCTGTAGAAATTAAAAGCATGTATTTATTGTAAATACTTACTTTAGAGGAAAGATTGTACATAAGGTAGTGAAACTGGTTAGTATTTTATGTACTTTAGTCAGAACAAATGAAGAAGGAATGCATTGCACTGATACACAAAGATGAACTTTTTTTCAGATGATTTTTTTTTTAATCTTCTGAAATGACTGAACAATGCCAATAGAGCTTTTTTTTCTAGTAAAGGTTCCATGCCCCACCCACTCCCCCCACAAATGGCTGCTTTATTAATACTGGCTATGGTGCATGGCATGTGGCATCTTAGTTCTCCAACCAGGGATTGAACCTGTGCCCCCTGCAGTGGAAATGCAGAGTCCTAACCACTGGACCACTGGGGAATTCCCTGAGAAGTCTTTTTAAATGGCTTTGTTATGTTGTAGGGAGGAATGAATTACTGGGACAAGTGATCATTCCTGCGTCAGTAGTAGTATTGACATGATTGATTTGTGTAATGTCTGGGCAAATTTCATTTTAAAATTTAAGCAATTATCATGTATTCCTTTTCTGTATTTCTTTTTCCACTCTAGCCTATTCATTTGAATACCATTGTATATTTTTTTAAACTGGTTGTACATTTTAAAGTTTGTGTTTATGTGACCAAATAACCTAGTTAGGGTGACTGCTTCTCACTAAAATGTGTTCTGTTTTATAGCATTTTAGAAAGAACAATTAGAGCAGCTGTGGAACAGCACCTTTTTGATCTGCAGAGCAGCATAGATCATGATCTTAAGAACTTACAGCAGCAAAGTCTCGTGTGTAATAATGAAGCAGGAAGTGTTAATTGTGATGGGGAAGGATCTAATAACCAGTAAGAAACTTTTAAAACATTTGACTATTTTTTATTGAATTATAAAATTGTTTCACCTTTTAAAAAAGTTTTTTCTTTAATGATAGTGTCTGATCTTACTTGACCATTTCTGAAAGTCAGTGTGAAAAGTGACTTTGTATATACTTGCTTATAAATTGTATATACTTCTTCACATTAAAAATCTCATAAGTCTTCTGTTAAGATAGTAGACATTGAGTCCAGCAAAGTCTGTGAACACCAGATGAAGTAGCGGGCTTATATAATTACCTTTAGGATCTATGTTATGTGAAAAATAACTTTAAAAAGAGTAGACCTATATTCTGTTTTCCAGATGGTCACACCATGGCATGTAGTTTTCCAGATAGATAGGTACTGGGACAGCAGATTGACATCACTCCTAGTGCACATGGTCATTGAATGAATTGGTGAATGGAATCATCCTTTGCTATTTAACTTGTTTTCCTGTCTCCAGGCTTTGCCTTCCCTACCCTCTGTTGTTTTAGGTTAGCTGTTAATAATTGGATTTGTGCAAGTTAAAAGTACCCCATGTACTGTGTGGTGTGTGATGTTACTCCACTCTTCATCTGACTTGTTATCTTTAGGTGACGAAAGCTTCATATCCTTTCCTGTTACCTCAGCCCTAGAGGTGCTTTCTTCTGAGTCTACAGATGATTTTTATAGTTTGCATTGGTCAGTTTTTGTTTTGGGGACAAATCTATAGAGCAGCATAGATCATGATCTTAAGAAAGACGTACCCAAATTTGGAGAATTCATAGGAAGGCCAAAAAAAAAAAAAAAATAGATGACTAGGTAAGATTTTGTTTTTGTGTTAAGAATTAGATTTTTAAAGGCCAAATATGTCAAATACACCAGACTAGCTATCACATGTGGAATGAAACTGAGAAATTAATAGCTATAAATACCAATGCTGGGACTATGTTTATGGAATACCGGATTGTACAACTGCAGGTGTGCCATATGATCTGCGTGGATGGCATCACCGCCAGCCTGTGCAGTGATGTGATGGCCCCGATTTGTGTGCTTTGAAGGCATTATTTGAACTATACAGGTGGATCTGTAGGAAGTATTTGAGTTGAATATGAAGGAAAGAAGCAGTATCCAAATGGTAGAAAGAGAAAAATGTTTCAAAGGATATAATATAAGCAGATTTCTTGGAGTTTGCCCTTTTGGCTTAGCTAGAGATCCTGAAAACCTATGTCTATGCTCAGATATTATTATAGAAATAACTCATATTCTCATGGTAGAATTCTCATATTGTCTGGTTGGGGTATCATCTTTATAAACAACCTGCAGTGTTTTACATATTCTAAATTATGTAAGATGAAAAAATCTGCAGTAGGAAGCTATTCCTGTTGTACTTGAAAAGGTGTTAAACACTGTTGCCCAGTGCTAGACTTGGGTTTTAATCTGCAAACAGGTCGTTACTATGATTTAGCATGTGCATTTGTAAGGGAGATCACTGTTTTGACACATAAATTATTTTTAAAGCCATTCATTTGCTGTGAAAATATTCAAAGTGGATAATAAATTAAGGTCCTTACAACATCCCATGGAGGGACAGAAATAAACTTTGAATCCTTTATAATCTAACTTGACATGCTAAATAATCTGGATCTTTATGAAAAAGATATGTTTTCTACTATGAGAAAAAGTTTCAGATTGTTACTTTTATTTATTTATTTTAAAGGCGTTACATATTCAACATGTGGCTTGATCTGACTTTTTAATCTTCATTACTAGGGTTGATATTGCTGATGGTATTATTAATGCCAGTGAACATAACAGAGACTGTTCAGAACCTGTGGCTAGCACTAATTTAGACAATGAAGTTATGCAGCAAGATTTTGTATTTGAGGATGAAGAAAATAACCAGGTAAGAAATGTAGAGACTTAAAAATCTCTGTGTTAAGTGTACTAGATCAACAGTCCCCCACCTTCTTGGCACTAGGGGCTAGTTTCATGGAAGACAGTTTTTCCATGGATTTGGTGGGGGGCGCTGGTTCCGGTGGTAATGAGAGCAGTGGCAGATGAAGTATTGCTCGCTTGCCTGCCTGCCTCTGACCTCTGCTGTGGGCTGATCCTCACAGGCCAGGATCCTAACAGACCGCAGCCCAGGTGGTGGGAACCCATGTATGTACTAGATTACAATTCTGATTGCTTTATGTGTTCCTTTGGTACCAGAAGCCTTAGTTCACTTTCTTTGCTGATACATGTGTTTGTCTTGATTCCAAGTCCCAAGAACATACATTGTTTCAGTGGAGATCAGGAACCATCATTGAACAGAGAAGTAGATGCAGAATACCTTATTTTTAAATACTTTTCTGGAAGGAAACAAATTACAGTGTCAGCTGAGGTGATTGTTGGTTTTATGGTTGAATTTTGTTCTTTTTAAAAGCCATGTATGTCCCAGATATTTTCTGAAGAACATGGACTCTTTTCATAATTATGGAAAGCCCATGAACATCATTTAAGAAGTAAATTATTTTCACTGTCAACATTTTTTAGTAATAACATTTAAAAAATAATTTCAGTGAGTGTACAAAGCATTTTTCTAAGACGTGTTTCAAAGTTTTGTTAACACTTTTTAAAATAAGATACTTAATGGATGAGGAAATTTTCTTCAGCATGTTTTCATTCTAAATCATATGCTAACATACATATTGTAACGAATCAAAGATTTGTGTTTAGGCTTTCCCTCTTAATAGCAGTATAACTCTGACTAGTTACCTAACTTTTCTGAATTTTTGTTTTTTGTTTTTCTTTATATAAGTGGGAGGTAATACCCACTCTAGAGGTTTGTTATAAAGATACAAAGAAGTAAAAGTACAAACCTATTTTATGAACTGGAAAACATTTCACAGAATTTAAGCTGCTCCTGGACTTAGTTTTATTGGACTCGTATGTAACTAATATTCTTACTTTCTTTCACTGGCATATTAATCTTTTTTCATCTGTTCATGGTTATTGATTCTGTTCTTGTCTCTTTGCTCCACTGATACACTTTCTTCACTTAGCTTTCAGGATATCTCACTCCTCTGTTGTTTTTTTCCCTCCTTGACTGGCTGTTGTATCTCTTTGCTGATTGCTTTTTGTGTTCTGAAATTTAATATGGCCCAGGGCCCAGTTTTCTCAAGTCACTAATTTTCATTACTCCAGTGGTAATCTCATTTAGTCTAATGGTTTTAAATACCATCTCTCAGCTCAAGGCTCCCAAGTTTATACTCTAGTCCAGATCTCTCTCTTAACTTTAGATTCCTATACCTAGAAGCTCTGCTCGGCGTTGAATATCTTTGTTGTTCAGTCGCTAAGTTGTGTCCAACTCTTTGCAACCCTGTGGACTGCAGCACGCCAGGCTTCCCTGTCCTTCACTGTCTCCCTGAGTTTGCTCAAACTCACGTCCATTGAGTCAGTGATGCCATTCAATCATCTCATCCTCTGTTGCCCTCTTCTCTTCTTGCTCTCAATCTTTTCCCAGCATCAGGGTCTTTTCAAATGAGTTGGCTCTTCATATCAGGTGGCCGAAGTATTAGAGCTTCACCTTCAGCATCAGTCCTTCCAATGAGTATTCAGGGTTGATTTCCTTTAGGATTGACTGGTTTGATCTCCTTGAAGTCCACAGAACTCTCAAGAGTCCTTTCCAACACCACAATTCAAAAGTATCAATTCTTCAGCGCTCAGCCTTCTTTATTGTCCACCTCTCACATCTATATATGACTACTGGAAAAATCATTGCTTTGACTATATGGATCTTTATTGGCAAAGTGGTATCTCTGCTTTTTAATACGCTGTCTAGGTTTGTCATACCTTTCCTTCAAAGGAGCAAGTGTCTTTTAATTTTGTGGCTGCAGTCACCATCTACAGTGATTTTGAAGCTGAAGAAAATGAAATGTCACCATTTCTACTTTTCCTCCATCTATTTGCCATGAAGCAATGGGACCGAATGCCGTGATCTTCTCTTTTTCAATGTTGAGTTTTAAGCCAGCTTTTTCACTCTCCTCTCACTTTCATCAAGAGACCACATTCTGCCATTAGAGTGGTATCTCTATATCTGAGGTTGTTGATATTTCTCCTGGCAATCTTGAATATCTTAACATCTTAATTAAACATCTTAATATCTTAAAACATCTTTTTTTTTTTTTAAAGACTCATTTATTTGTTTATTTTGGCTGTACTGGGTCTTTGTTGCTGTGCAGGCTTTTCTCTAGTTACCAAGTGGGGACTGCTCTCCAGTTGTGGTGTGTAGGCTTCTCCTTGTGGTGGCTTCTCTTGCTGCAGAGCATGGATTCTAGGGCGCACAGGCTCCAGTAGTTTCCATGTGTGGGCTCAGTAGTTGTGGCTCTCAGGCTCTAGAGCTTGGGCTCATGGGCTCAGTTGCCCTGAAGCATGTGGCCTCTTCCTGGAGCAGGGATTTTATCTGGACCACCAGGGACCACTAGACCACCAGGGAATCCCTGATAAACATCTTATAAACATTTTATAAGCATCTTAACATGCTTAAACAAGCTGCATGGCAAGGTTTAAAAAAAAAATTCTATACCTTTATTATAAGCTAAATGCTTGCATAAATTTTATTATAAACTAAATGCTTGCATAAATTTGCATAAATTTGGCTGTTTCTCTTTCCTTCATCAACTGTGAATGATCCTTGCCAGTGTTTGGGATTTTGGCCATGCTAATAGGTATCTAGTGTTATCTCGTTGATACAGTTTACAATTCCCTCATGACATAGGGTTCAGCATCTTTTCTGAAAATATGCTTATTTTGCCATCTGAATATCTTGGCTGAGTTCAGGTCTCTTGTTCATTTTTTGATTGAGTTGTTTACTGAGTTTTAAAAGTTCTTTATTATTTTGAGTAAGTCTCTTATCAGATATAAAATATCAGGTCTTAGGAAATCTTAAGGATTTTTATATTGATATGATGAGATTGATCTCTTAAGTTTTTAGTTATAACAAGTTCTATAGTAATTTGTACTGTTTGAGGGTGGAAAGTGTCGGTAAATCAGTAGCCTGATTTGAGTTCATATCAAAATATCTGATGTTATCAGTAAATTTCTCATATCGTGCCATGCCAAGATGCTTCAGTCATGTCCGACTCTTTGTGACCCTGTGGAGTGTAGCCTACCAGGCTCCTCTGTCCATGGGATTTTCCAGGCAGGAATACTGGAGTGGGTCTCTGTGCAGAGGATGTTCCTGACCCAGGGATTGAACCCACATCTGTGGCTCCCACAGTATAGGCAGATTCTTTACTGGTGAGCCACTGGGGAAGCCCAGATTTCTCATAAAAGCAGTTCATTTCCGGATTAGCAGACCTTCATGGCTGGCACCTTGCCAAATTTGCAATTATTTATATCTTCTAAACCCTATTTATATCTTCTGAACCCTGAGAAATTGCTGGAATTTAAGTACCTCCTTTCAGAAGTGAAGGCCAGAAGTATTTGGGAAGCTCTAGCAGACAACCAAGAGGAAGAAATAGCTATCAGTTTGACTTGAATTGTTATGAGACTCCACTTTCTTTTTTTAAACAGAAATATTCAATACCTCTTACAGGCAACAACCATTCAATAATGTGTTGTTTTTTAAATCAGTCTCTCTTTTTAAAACAGTCTCTCTTTTAAAATTAAAAAAATTGAGGTATAGTTGACATATTACGTTAGTTTCAAGTGCATAACATTGAGTACCTGTATATATTGTGAAATGATCACAAGTCTAGTTATTAGTATCTATTACCACACAGTTAAATTTGTTTTCTTGTGATGAGTCTTTTAAGATCTACTCTCAGTAGCTTTCAGATATGCAATATAGTATTATTAACTATAGTTATGATGATGTATATTATAGTTCTATATCTTATTTATTTTTTATCTAGAAAGTTTGTACCTTTTGATTACCTTCACCCATTTTCCCCACTACCAACCCTCACCTCTGGCAACCACCAGATATGTTTTCTATATAGATGTTTGACTTTATCTTAAAATTCCACATAAAAGTGAGATCATATGGTATTTGTCTTTGTCTAACTTATTTCACTTAGTCATAATGCCTTCAAGGTCCGTCCATGTTATTGCAAGTGGGGATGCTGGGTTTTTTTTTTTTAATGGCAGAATAATATTGCATTGTGTGTGTGTTACATGTATACACACCCACACAGAAAATTATTCAGCTGTTTATCTATTGAGGGACACTTAGGTTGTTTCTGTATCTTGACTATTGTAAATAATCCTGCAGTAAACATGGAGGTGCACCTGTCTTTTTGAGGCAGCATTTTTCTTTGCTTCACATAAACATCCGGAAATGGAATTGCTAGTAAGCATGGTAGTTCTATTTTTGATTCTTTGAGGAGCCTCCATACCATTTTCCTTAGTGGCTGTACCAATTACATTTCCATCTCCAAAACACGAGGGTTCCTTTTTATCCACATCCTCACTGGCACTTACTTTGTGTTGTCTTTTTGGTGATAGCCATTCTAATGGATGTGAGGTAGTATCTCACTGTGGGTTTGATTTGCATTTTCCTGATAGTGATGTTGAGCACCTTTTCATTTACTTGTTGGCCATCTGTACTTCGTTTTTGGGAAAATGTCTATTTAGATGTTCTGCCCATTTTTTAATTGTATTATTTATTTTTTGCTATTGAGTTTTATGAGTTCTGTTTATATTTTGGAGATTAACTCCTTATCCAAATACATGATTTTGCAAGTATTTTCTCCCATTCTGTAGGTTATTTTTTCATTTTGTTGATGATTCATCTGCTGTGGAGACCTCATCAGTTTTGCCCACATTAATTCAGTGAAAGAAATTGGGCTAGATTGAAGAATATTTAATGTATTTTTATAAAACCTTTAAAAATTGTGGATCATTGTGCTATATATATGAAACTTATATAATATTGTATATAAACTATACCTCGATTAAAACATTTTTTTTAAGTCTTCATAACCTAACTGATGGGGCTTCCCAGGTGGCGCAGTGGTAAAGAATCTGCCTGTCACTGCAGGAGACATAAGAGACACAGGTTTGGTCTCTGAGTCGGGAAGATCCCCTGGAGTAGGAAATGGCAACCCCCTCCAGTACTCTTGCCGGGGAAATTCTATGGGCAGAAGAGCCTGGCGGGTTACAGTCCATGGGGTTGCAAAAAATTGGACATGACTGAGCACATACCTTTCACATTTAATCTAACTGACAGAAAAATATAATGAGTTGGCACTCATTTAAATGGAAAGTTGTTGTTAATTAAAAAGTTTTTTTCTGCTTAACACACAGCAGATTTTTGCTCCAATGTGTTTTTATATCTGTTGAACTATAAAATCAAGTTGGAGACTACAGTTTTAAGTTTTTCTGGGTAATCCAAATTTTTAGATTCTAAAGTTCTGTAGCTTTATTTCTGCCATCTGGTGGTTGAAAATGCTTTAGTAAGTTTTCTTATAAGCAGATGAAATGTGTAGAATAAAGCAGGGATAGTTAGCTTATCTAAAAGAAGTAGCTGCCGTACTTGAGCAAAACTAGGTCAGCGGAGATGGAAGGATGAGCGACTAAGCCATGTGGAAGTATCGTTGTGGATGGCTAAGGAATGGATGGAGACCAAGGAAATTACTGGTCTTTAATTAGCTCCTGTCAGGAAGTCCTGACAGCCCCTAATACCTTGGCAATATGATTGTGCTGTAGCTGCTGCTCCCACTGTTGCTGCCATTGCCACCACCTTTTTTCACCAAAGGGCTCTAGCTTTCCTGAATTGAGACCAGCGTGCCTTAGATGTCCTTTATGAGGACTCTGATGTTTGTGGAGAAGGGAGGGAAGACAGCACAGGCTGCTTTGTCATCTGATATTTTAGAAAAAAGAGCTTTTTTCTTCTTGTGTATAAAGGATTGAATATTTTATCTGGAATGAATTCTGAGAAAGTAAAATTTTTCTAAGTGATGAAGTATATTTTAGTTTCTAAGGAAAGTATTGCATATTTCCTGTATGTTAAATGAAGACTGGCTGTATTCTAACATGACTAATAACTTTTATTTTTCTTTGTCCTGAGATATTGTGTAGAGCACAGTTCTGCACTCGACTCTGAATTTCATCTGTCTTTTCCACTGCTGGGCTGTCAGCTTTTGCTGTTGTCACTACATTTTTTTATATTATCCCTAATTGAGATCTTGTTTAATACTTTTCACTATTTAAGAATTATGTTGCCTAAATCTGGGTGGAGGATATGTGGATATTAGTTATATCAGTGATCATATTTTATTTCAGTTATTTCATAGTAAAAAGAATTATAGGTTAAGTTAGGGTTGGTCATGTAATAGTATGCTTTATAATAGAGCTTTACAGTTTTTCTTATAAGCTCTTTCTTTTGATTCTCTGACAACAACCATAAGATAGGCACATAAGTGATTGTTACTGTCTTATTTTCCATCAGAAGGAAAGAACTGGGACTTGAATTTGGTGGAGTAAAGCAAAAAGGCTCGTTTTAAATATTGAATCTGTATAATGGTTTTTCACGGTTCCCAAAACCCTCATATTTAAGAATGTAAAGCTATATTCCAGAGCATGGAGGTTGTTGAAGTCTGATTTTTAGATCAGTGGTTCTATACACTTTGGGTCCCAAGGACCTCTTTATACTCTATAACTCTAAATTATTGAGGGTCCCAAAAAACTTTTGTGTACCTAGGTATGTCTATTAGTATTTAGTATATTAGAAATTAAAACTGAGCAATTAAAATATTTATTAATTCACTTAACATAATAAACTCACTTAAGGTGACATAAATAAGATTGCTTTTTTTTTCTTAATAAAAAGCAGCTATTTTTAAAAGAAGTTATTTTGAGGCATGGCATTGTTATACATACTTAGCGATCTTGCTACTGTCTGACTTAGAAGTCAGCTGGATTCCCATATGTGCTTCTGCATTCTCTCTGTTGCTATAGATTCTTTTGTTTCAAGTGCATGAGGCTAGTTAGCTTCACAGAGATACATTCAAAAAGAGAGTATTTTAATAACTTTTTACAGACTGTCTTTCACATTAAACAAAACTGCACAAGTAGTAGTTTCTTAATCTAGGAAGATCAAATCTTGATTTCTGAGGTGATCATCAAAAACACTAAAAGGTTTACATAGTTTGAAGTATGCACAGGACATTTGTATTAGACTTGATAGGTATTTATTTTAGGGAGGAGTAGGCATGGAATGGTATCTCAGAGCCCATTGGAAAATTAGGGAGCATTCTCATGTGCATTTGAGTTTCAGAGTTGTTATTTCAAATATATGTCATAAAGGGATCTGGTGAACTGTGTGACTCCTCTGCTACCTGTTAGGAAGTTAACCAACTTGTATGTTCATTGCTGACGAGAAAGAGAAGTAGCTGACCATCATTTTTAGAGGAGAAAATTCTAAGGAAGGAAAAAGAATGTGGTAGTAGTAGCAGTAGTTCTTGCCCAGTAGGGTAGTAAAAAAAACAGGGTCCTCATTTTATACACATGCACCCCCATACACACAACTCAAATTTTGAGGAAGGTCAATTACTCTCTAAAAAAGGACATTAATACCTGCAGACTATTTTAAGTAGTAGTTAAAAGAGGGGCATTTGACTAACTTATAATCTAATATCCTAATTTGGATTGGAAACTTCTCAACTTTAAGGGGATGGGAACTCCTTAATAAGTGGTGTTCTTTTTGTCAGTGTGTAGGTATATTGTTAGAGCCATGCAGTGACCATGGTGATGGTGAAGATGACTGTCTTGAGAGGTAAGCATTTTTTCTTGTTGTTGCTAATTAACTATTCATTTTGAAAATTGGAGTTCTTTACAGATTCTGGGGTGAATTTTTTAGATGAAGCTTTCTGTTACAACATATATTTTAGGTGAGCAAACAAAACCAAACATCTTATTTTGATGATAAGTATAAAGCATATTAGAGCTTCCCAGACGGCTCAGTGGTAAAGAATCCACCTGCCAAAGCAGGATACTCAGTTTGGACCCCTGGGTTGGGAAGATCCCCGGAGAAGGAAATGGCAACCCACTCCAGTATTCTTGCCTGGGAAATCCCGTGGACAGAGGAGCCTGGTGGGTTACAGTCCATGGCGTCACAGAGAGTCAGATATGACTGAGCTACTGAGCAGCAGCAGCAGCATAAGGCATATTAAATGTCCATAAATATTCAGAGTAGATACAGGTTAAGACAGGTGTTATAAATTGGAAAACATTCAGAAATTAGAACACTGCCTTCTTGGAAACACTTCAAACTTTTCACTTGATTTGTAGAACAGTTTGGGAGTTTATTGATACTCTGAATACATGCTTCAGTGAGTTAATTCAGAAGTCTTGGAACTGTCTACAGCTAACTGAAAGATTGTAACATATTTGCCTGGACAAACATATAGGGATTTTTTACTCCTATTCCAGTTCCTCTGTGTGTCCTAGTACAGTCTGACGCAGTTAGTGCTTGTTTATGTCCTTGGCTTACAGTAATGGAAGGGGGCATTCCCTAGGCAATAAGTCTTTTACGAAAATGGCAACCCACTCCAGTACTCTTGCCTGGAGAATCCCATGGACGGAGGAGCCTGGTGGGCTACAGTCCACAGGGTTGCAAAGAGTCGGACACGACTGAACGAATCCTTAGTCACCATAGATACTTGATAGAGTCCCTTTGAACAGAAGCTTTCTAGAATGTTTTAAAGTTTTGGATATCATTACTCTTTTTATGATTTGTTAAGACATTGCTAAAAAATGTGGATAATTTTCTTAAGAATGACGGTTTGATCTTCTGAAAACATCAGTAATGAAGTTGCAGATTAGACTGTTAATACCGAGAAATCCCATACAACGTTACTGATTTGGTGGTAGCCTGTTGGCAAGGGTAAACTTGCATTAATGTTGTTATCTCTCTTAATTGTGAGTAGAAAACCTGTTCTCTTAGGGCAAGTAAATTCTTTGGAGCTGTATCTCTGAAGCATCCCCCTACACTGAAGGTCCACAGATTGCCTGCTTATAGCAGCTCCTTGTGCTTCCTTTCAGGAGGCAGGAATGATTCTCTTCCAGCCCAGGGAATATTGGAACTGTGGGCTGAAGATAAAAGATTAACAGCATTAACAGGCATCCCCAAAATGATGACATCTGGATTTGATAGAACAATAAGGATCCAACTAGTGAGGACTCAAGCTTTATCGAGAAAGCTCTTTCCTCTTCAACTTACGTGTAGATTAGCAAGCTGCTTTTTAGACCAAAAGATTTTCTTGGTTAGGTAGATTACATTTTGCTTGTTTAACCCTCATGTTTCTAAAATTTAGATGATTAGGTCTTTTAATCTGTTAGGCTAGAATTTAACTCATTCCCTCATTTGTTCCCACTCTAAGCAAAAGAGAGCCTTTGCTTGCCAGGGAATTTAGTTTGTTTTTCATGTTTAGCAGACAAGGTAATTATATATATATGAGGAGCTGACTTGCCACATTTAGATAAAGACCTGTCTTCTGAGTGCACACTTTTATGGCAGGGGAGGAGCAGCACCTATGAGTATCACTGTAGATTGCATTATCACAGTGTCTTTGGGGAGGAGAACATTCCTACAGTCAGCATATTGATAACTTACTGTGATACTAGATATTCTGTTGAGGTCAAGTAGGTAGAGATGATTTGTGACAGCTTGCTTTAACACTTGTTCTACATAGGGATTAGTTTTTATAGGGAAATAAATGAATTGAAATTTTATAAAATTTCCTTTTTATGTTGTTACCATTATGTTTTGAAGAAGGAGAGGTTTAGAAGTAGTAACTTTGTTTTGATTGTAATAGAATACCATCAGATTTAAAATTTAAGACATAGCTATACTTTAAAAAAAAATCTTTAAATGGAAAAAGATGTCCCAGAATATGGAAAAATGAAGTAAATTGGTTAAAACTATTACTTATTTTATAGAATCTTTTCCATTATATATTCATTTCTTTTGTTTTTTATTTATTGTGAATTATATTTTTCCTTTTAAAGTGTTTTTCATTTTGGGGAGTAGATGTGTAAGGGAGTGGTGAATGTACTTAATTTTTCTGAACATGAACTGATTCTCTGGATATTTTCAGTAGTGTGTGTTTTTCAGATATAGGGCTCCAAAGAATGGACATATGTGCAGGTGTCGTTTTCTTTTCTCACACTGTAAATGCTAACTGTATGAGGAAGAGAGGAATCTAGATAAGAAATATGCAGTGATAGTAACCAATTTATTCTTAAAAGACTAATAACTTTACTTGATTTTTAGGAAAGAATATTTGTCATTTGACAGTGATAAATTGTCACACTTGATTCTGGTAAGAATTACTTTTCTTTATGGTTCTTTGAAGTTTGACTAGGTTTAACCTACCAGTTATGGTATCTGGCCTTTGACTCTTGTGTTTAATAGGTTTAAAGGAGATTTAAATGCAAATACTCTTACCAGTTGTTTTACAATCAAGCAGCAACTTGATTTGCCACTTTTGGTTTGTTTTTGCTTTTGTTTTCTAATTTGCCACTTTTGATTGCAAGAACAATTTCCTCAGTTTGGGATCCAAACTTTGTCTTGAATGGTGGGACTGGGACAGTTGCCTATGTAGGCACGGTAAACTCATGAGGACCACGCAAGAACATAAGCTGGTTGTTTTTAAATAGGGCATGGAAAGCTTCTTGTTTGTGAAATGTATTCTTTATTTTAAAATACAGGATTCTAGTAGCAAGATATGTGATTTGAATGCCAACACTGAATCAGAAGTGCCAGGAAGTCAAAGTGTTGGTGTTCAAGGGGAAGCAGCATGTGTCCAAATTCCACATTTAGATCTGAAGAATGTTTCTGATGGTGATAAATGGGAAGGTAATTTTACCCACACACATTATTTTCCTGATGATGTTATTTGTAACTGAAATTACCCAAGGCAGTAATGAGATTACTGCCCTTTTCTGAGCAACCTTATTCGTTTTTATTTGATTCATGTAAGGGTGAGTGACTATTTTTACTCAAATGCGCTAATGAAATTATGGGGCAGTTATCTCATTTGAATTAATTCTTATCCATTAGCTCTGAGGATGGATGTTAAAATATAAAGAAAATAAAATCAAGGGTAGGCTGTTGTTAATTGTTAAACCAAATCAGGTGCTATCTCCCAGTTTTTGAAAGTCCAGTATGCTAGGGTTTAGGGATCTCACCACTTTAAATAGAGAGCCTAGAATACAGCTACCTTTTCTTTATAATCATCAGAAATACATTTAAAAAGAAATTATCTTCAGAGGTATTTGTAAGCAAATATTGTACTATGTCCCTGTATCTCTGTTAGGTTTTGAAGGTATGGGAGCAGGGTCCTAACAAGTTTTACAAAGGAGAGTAATTTTAATTTTAACTTAAAAGGCAAAACCACATGGGTTAAAACTCACAGATGTGTATTTAAGACCTTCATTTCATTGTATGTAAGTTTTTTTTTTTAATCAAAAGGAGCAAAAACTATAAATAAATACCAAACTTCAGTGAATGATCAGCATGCAGAAGGGTTTATGGAGGAGTATATGAATATCTACTGTTTACTTTGAAATCCATGAAGAAAACAAGATGGTTAATGGAATGGAAATGTTATGAAGCAAGTATAGTGAAATGTTAGTAGTAGAATCTAGGGGATTGGTATATGGATGTCCTTTGTAAAATTCTCTAAAAACTTTGCTGTGTATTTGTAAACTTTGAAGTAAAATGTTGCAGTTGAGAAGTAGAAATAAGAAGCATATTTGGATCCAGGGGGGCTTCTGGATCATATCCTGTCCTATGTAAAGAGATAAGGAGACCACTCAGAAATCTTAAAGTTACATATTTGTTCACTTGAATGAAGATCCCTTCGTAATCTCACCTTTGGCAAGTTAGCCAATGACATATGAGGAATTGCAATGCCAATATCATGTGCTCCTTTTGCCACCTCAAGTCTGCACACCTGATCACAGTTGGAGCATTTTTATTTATTTTTAAGGTATAGCCAATATTTTAAAAGCCCCAGCCAAGTCATTCTGCCAACCTTTACTGCTGTCTTTCAATCCCTACTCCTCCTCCCTTTTTGGTCTAGATGTTTGGCATGCCCAGCGGTGTATTATGTGTCATAACTTAGACTAAATCAGGAAGTTATCTTCCATTTACTTTGTTCTGGGTTATTCAGGATGTTTGGGATTTATGAAGATGCTCCCCCAAGGTTAGGGATATATTAGCATTCTGGTGGCAATGAAGATCAAATGTCCCTTTAAGTTACTCATCCTGGCGTAGTTACTGAGAAGGAGTGGTGGTCATCAGAGCATCCTTTGAGCTGAAAGTTAGGAAAGGAGTCTCTGAAAGATGAAGCTGGGCTTCTGACAGAGTATTTAATGCTGTTGCTTTTTGGAGGATGCAGATAAATAGCCCTTTATAGTCCTTGGCCTGAGGGTCCTGATCTTAAGTTTTAAGCATAGAAGACCATTTGTTTTCCATTGTCTGAGGAGATAGGACATTCTCTGTCCAGCTTCAGCTTTCTGAGGGCTTCCCTAAAGAGAGCCTGATGCTAGGCTCTCTTTTGTTGCCTTGTTGGAATCCACTGACTCTTTACAAATTGTTGTGGTAGGGAAGGGAAGGTCACTATGTACTCCTGATCCCTGATTTTCAGTGTCTGAGCTGACCTGGCTCAACAGCTGTGACAAGTCCACATAGACCTCCTCCTGGCTTTTCCAGGAATACGGGTCAGTGACTTGCAGAGAGCCAACAGCAGTCGACACCTGAGTGAACTTCTCAGCCATGAACTCTGCATGTGCTTGGGAGAGTGGCTGTTAGCAGACCATGTTGCTCCTTCCACTTGTGCCCACAATACAGAGACTGATTTTCCATAACTGGGAGTTTAGGATATTCTAAAATAATAGTCTTCCTCAAGAAACCAAATTACTTTAGATCTGCATACCTTGGAAAAAGAGATGTACCCCATTTGAAATGACTCTTAACAGAGAAGTAGGGTGACTTCAAATGGAGGACCATCTCATTCTTCCTAAGTATATGGGTCTTGGGTTTTTGTATTGTTCCAAGGGTAGTCAGCAAAATGCAGTTAGTGAATGGGTAGCACATGTCTGCCACCAGTATGCATTTGTAGCCATCCAAAGGTCTTGGTTTTTAATGGAAGTGGACATCTTCAGATTCTTACCTGCTGGCTCTTGTATGAGATAACAGTAGAATCTTTTTGCAGAGCAAACTAAGGGAAATATTTTTCTGTCAAATTGTTTATACTGAAAAGCTTCCACAGTACCTGATTAAGTTTCCATTTCTTCAGTTTTATGTTTGAGTTTTAATAGAACAGCACTACTTTAATTTTTTTGCCTTGCTTGCTGAAATGGAAATGTATGTTTGTGTTTGTTTTTAAAGTTTGGTTAGTAGTAATTTCTTTGAATAAAGTTTTTGAGCAGAATGCCTAACAGGTTTTAGGGAAATGTTTTTGGTATCTTTGGCTTTGTGTTAGTTATGTGTATGGTTTGTTCTGACTGTGCTGTGTGTTCACTTTAGTATTTTTTGCCATTTTTTCCATTTTATTAGCGTCATGCCCTATCACTTTTCCCCTCATTGATTTCAAAACAATGCATCTGCAGAGAGATGGGGAGGGTAAGTATGGTTCACCATAGTTTAGCTTTTTTGCCTTTTTATGGTTCACTTTGTTTGCCTTTTTATTAGCCCTTCTCCTGCTGTCCCCAAATATTAGGAAAACTGTTCTGGGTTAAAAATGATACCCAGAAAATACTGTTTTTTGTTAGTTCCCTCTTTTTCTTAAAACAGGAGATTTCTCATAAAATGTTTATTACCAGTTACTTATTTTCTGGGAAGCAGGTACAAGGGTTGCTTTGAAAATCACTTTATTGCTGGGTTTATTACGGGATTGCACGCTATGTACCCAATTTTTAGTTATCAGATAGATCTGGGCTTTAAAAAACGAAGTTGATTATGTTCTTATTATCCTGAAAAAATGTAATGCTTTAAATTGCTAATGCATAAAGTTAAACTAAATTAGTAGCAGTTCATAGGTATTGTGCAAAAAAAAAAAGTCATTCTTGCTTTTTGACACTGTCAAGCCAATTTTTGCATCCTAAAATATTTAACTCATTTTTGCTATTAAAAGCCATAGCATCAAAATTTACACTATAGTCATATATTAAGTTAATGTGTAGATGGGAAAGTCCCTATCCCCTCCCCAAATCAAGGGGGATACTTGAAGATAATTATGTATTTGGAGTATATTTGTGGGTTGTGTGTTTATCTGTATGTGTTCTGTATGTAATCAAGCCTTATTTGTGCAGAGACATCAGATACCTCAATATGGCTTCATATGAGAACTTATAGGATAACTCCAATAAAATAAATGTACTTAAGAAGGAGTACTGCTGTTAAATTTTGTGTTGTTAATACTTTTGGGTTTAATTATTAAAATATGTATTATACACAGAAATCCTGTAGCAGAAAATAACCACCTCTGTTTAATGTTAGAGTCCTGGTATTGTCAGGTGAATTAGCTGCTTGTTTATAAATCTAACAATTCTTTTGTTGGAGTCCAAGAGCCATTTGCTGAGTATTCTGAATAGCATGGGGAATAGCTTCCACTTCTTAACATAGTCACTTGACAGTGAGGGACAATTTATTCATCTGGCAGCATTTGGCTCAGTTAAATTCCCAATTAAGGACTGTTAAATGTTTACTGTTTCTAAATGAAGACTTTTCCCTACTGGAAAAATAGCATTTAGTATAATTTTGAAGAGCTTGACAGTGTCCCTTCTTGCTTTGTGACTGGGTTCAGAAATTTAAAGTGTAACTCCTTATGTGAAATTAGGACTGAAGTAAAAAGTGAAGCTCAGACAACTTTAAACAATAGTAGGCTGTATGAAGATCCTAGGAGCCCATAAATATTACATTATATGAACCACTACAGAATGATATGGTTTAAAGAACATATAGCTGATACTGTGTGACTTTTTTTCATACAGAACCAAGAGACCCATGGTACTATTCTTTATGTTTGTTTTCCAGAGCCATTTCCTGCTTTTAAGTCTTGGCAGGAAGACTCTGAGTCTGGAGAAGCTCAGCTGTCTCCACAAGCTGGAAGAATGAATCATCACCCCCTGGAAGAAGACTGTCCTCCAGTGTTATCACATCGGAGTTTAGATTTTGGGCAAAGCCAGCGTTTCCTACATGATCCAGAAATGTTGGATTCCTCATCTAAAGCACTTTCTTTTGCTAGGTAAGTAATGTTTATGTTTTTATGGGCAGTGAATCCTATCACATACCCAGGTCCTTTGAGAGATTTTAATCCTCTAGGCCTATAGTTGAAAGCTTTCTTCCCAGTTTCATGAAGCATGCTTTTGTGGTTTATTATTTTGAGTGCCCCCAAATTGAGTTCTTTGAGCGTCTATTAAGGTTTGCTCTCTAATAGACATCTTTCCGTGATGTATTTATTTATTCATTCATGACTGAAATTGATCCTGAAAGTTAAAACGTTTCCTTTGCAGTTTGGACACCAAAAGAGCTCTAAGCTGCTTGGTGTCTTTGTGTTTTATCTGCATTTGCCCAAGCGCCTTTTGAATAATTCCAGATTGTTTTCATTGCTACTGTGTTAGCTTTTTGTGGTCTCTAGCGTAGTTCAAGTTTCTTTCTACCATTTGTCCTTCAGTGTTAGGGGTTTAATTGCACTTAAAAAATTTACTTCTTGATAATAGTGTGATGTTTTATCAGGGTAATAGGAGAGATGGTGTTGATAACTTGAAAATTTAACTACAGTGTTCACCTCTTGTTTTAATTCAGGATTCGAAGATCATCCTTTAGTTCAAAAGATGAAAAAAGAGAGGACAGAACACCATATCAATTAGTCAAGAAACTTCAGAAAAAAATCAGACAATTTGAGGAACAATTTGAAAGGGAAAGAAATGGCAAGGTGAGTTTGTAACACTGCCCATTGTAAAGTAGATCTGTTGGAACTTAGAGGACATTCTCCCATCTCTTACCTGGGAGAGAGAACTAATCTAAGACGTCCAGAAAAATAGCGCTTATATAGATCTGAGATTATATAGTTCCTTGTCACCCAACTCCAGTACTCTTGCCTGGAAAATCCCATGGATGGAGGAGCCTGGTGGGCTGCAGTCCATGGGGTCTCGAGGAGTTGGACATGACTGAGCGACGTCACTTTCACTTTTCACTTTCCTGCATTGGAGAAGGAAATGGCAACCCACTCCAGTATTCTTGCCTGGAGAATCCCAGGGATGGCGGAGCCTGGTGGGCTGCCGTCTATGGGGTCGCACAGAGACTAAAGCGACGCAGCAGCAGCAGCCGCCGCCGCCTTCTGATTCCGGACTAGTATTCTTGCCATTGTACCACTGAATTTTTGTATTTCTGTTGGAAAAGAGCTTGTTGAATTTTAAGGCAAATACTTTACATTGACAAATTATATTAATGCTATTTCTGCTCCCTCAAAAACCACAGGTAGCCAGGGGAGGTGGGCGTGAAGGGGTGAGATATTTAATCGTTAGAACATGTGAAGTAGGTAAAGTCTTATACTTGAAGTCAGAAGACGTTTAGTTAGATCTGCTTTCTGCCAGTTGCTAGACCCTCCTCTGAGAGAGCTTTACTTAATATCTTGCCCTGTCTACTTAAAGTAAGATAAATGAAGATTGAGTGAACTGTCTGCTGTGAACACTGTCAAATACTATTTGAGCAGAAATTAAAATAACCTTTGGGACTTCCTGGCGGTCCAGTGGTTAAGACTCCACACTTCCATGTAAGGAGGTGAGGGTTCCATTCCTGGTGAGGGGACTAAGATCCTGTATGCCACACTGCATGCTGCAAAAAAAACTCAAAAAAACACCCCAACAATAACAACAACAAAAAACCCCACGTTGCATACCCACAAAGATTTTAATGATTGTTTCTTATATTTTTTTTAGGATCTCATTTATTAATTTTACTGAGGTATTAACAGGTTTCTTAAAAACATTATCTTTATGAAGAAACAGTGTGAGTCTATGAGTAGATTTATAGTCGTAGAGTTGTTGTAGGTTGGATTATCTGGGAAGCATGCTGCGACAGAGATATCAGGGCATGCCATTTCCAAGGGAGTGTTTAGGGAGAATTGCAGCTGTAAGGAGTAAGGCAGCATGGTTGAGAGGAGAATGTAGACCTGGGATATAGTTGCATTCATGGCCTCAGCCTGATTCCACAGTGTTTCCAACTAGGATGGCTGAATTAATATGATTCAGGATTGACTGAATTAAGATGAAGAAGTCAGGCCTTTTTAATCCTATATAACCAGTCATGGATATGAGCTGCTCTGGAGGAGGGGTTTGTAACCTTGGGCCAGGCAGCTCATGTGGGCAAAGGCAATTCCTAGAGAGGGACTTAGCACAGACAGGGGTTGATGAGTGCATAATCTGTGATTCTGTTTTTCTAATTTTTCAGCCCTCCTACAGTGATATAGCAGCCAATCCAAAGGTATTAAAATGGATGACAGAGCTCACCAAACTGCGAAAGCAAATTAAAGGTATAAAATGGGCATTTTTCAATATAATTGCATTTTAAAATATTCTTTATAATAATATCTGAGCATTATAGTTATAATTTTTGATAACTTTAAATCTTGAACACTGGCAAAATAAAAGTTCTCTTATTTTTTTTATTAGTTATAATCAAAGTTTAAATACTATATTGTATTCTTCCAAATGTCTTTCCTCTTCTTTGATTAATAATAGTCTTTTGATGGGTGCTCTAGATGGTATTGTATTGTGAAGTTTGTATGAGTATTTCAAATATTAAGCAGTTTTGAGTTTGGGTAGGTATTAAGAATTTTTGATGGGTATTTCATCTAAGATTGAGAATATCTAATCATCAATCATTTATACTACAAAGACTAAATTATAAGTTGTGTTGAATCAAAAACTGGGTCTTGTGTTACTGGGTGTCAGCCCAGTATAGCAGTTGCTAAGATACATTTACTTTGTGGGTATTTAGTGAATATGCTTTTTAATGATTGTTAATACTTAAAGAATTATCTGTACCAAGTGTGGATGTATAAGATGGAGTATCACATTTGGTTTACTCATTTGAATTTACAAAACAAAAATTTTAATGTCTATAAGTACCAAGTACTTGAAGACATCTGAGGTTGTAGCGGTGAACAAGACTGAGTCCCTGTTGTCATTTGAGTTTATTTACATTCTTATGGTTAATTAAGTTCTCCTACCTATTTAGAATTTTCCTTTACAATTCTGTAAAAAATTTTCTCATTTAACACCAGTTTCTAACCATAAATGAAAATCACTACTTTTA
Organism: Bos javanicus; assembly: GCF_032452875.1. Classification (NCBI taxonomy): domain Eukaryota; kingdom Metazoa; phylum Chordata; class Mammalia; order Artiodactyla; family Bovidae; genus Bos; species Bos javanicus. Next base: position 48,942,960 of record NC_083874.1, on the reverse strand, counting down.
ATGTATTACTAATGAGTGTTATTAAATTATTAGCCTCCTAATTTCCCAGTTTTCTTTCACTCTTACTGTCCTACAGTAAGTGCATTTTCTGCATCCAGAATTATTTTTTATTAAAAAACTATGTACTGTCTTATTTATAGCTCTTCAGTGGGCTTCCTTTTCCACTTAGAACAAAGTTCAAACCCTTTGCTGGCTTTCAAGGCTTTTTATACTCTGCCCTTTCCCCCCATTTTATCACTTTTCCTTATTTTCTGTTTTTTAAAATATGTCATGGTTTAAGAACATTGGCTTGGCTGTTGCCTCAACTGAGCAGAAATGTTCTTCCCTTAAATCTTCTATACTAGGTTAGTCCCTTTTTATTCCATGTTCAGCTAGGATGTCACCATCTCAGAAAGGCCTTCTTTATCAGTTCCATCCAAAGGAGTTGCTCTTTCAAAAAGCATGTCTCTTTAACATTGTGACATCATTCTGTTTTATCTTCTTTATAGCACTTAGCACTCACTGAAATTATTTTATGAATCTAATTACTTAGTTTTTATTTTTTACTTCCTGAGTATATGACAACAGAGACCATGTCTGTTTGTTTACTGCTGTTACGCTCATCAGAGCATCTTACTCTAGTAGGCATTGTATGAATATTGGTTGAAAGAAAAATCATACAGTTCTCCTGGTATATATATAATTTAAATATTTCATGTGATCTTGAAATACCTGAGCCTGTGTGTTGTCGATGTATACTTTCCTCTTGTATGTCTTGCGTCTCTTTTGATTTAGTTGAATTTTAGCTAAAATCGGTGGTACTGATTTATCCTCTTGATTTTAAAATGTAGATGCAAAACACAAAACTTCTGATGGAGAATTTGTACCTCAGACACGTCCACGTAGTAACACTCTTCCAAAAAGCTTTGGCTCTTCTCTAGACCATGAAGATGAAGAGAATGAAGATGACTCCAAGGTCATTCACAAGGAGAAGAAGCCATCTAAGGAAGCAACACTTGAACTTATTCTGAAAAGACTCAAAGAAAAACGTGTCGAGAGGTGTCTTCCAGAAGATATCAAAGTAATCTTGAGCTGTGGTTTTTGCCCAGGCTAGCCTTTAGAATCACTGAAATAAAATAATTGAGATAGAGGCATAATGATGTCTAGGTAATCTGCTGCCCTGAGTCAACAAGTTTGCAGTTAAGAAAAATGTTTTTATCAGCACAACATAAGTGCCTGAGTCACAATAATAAAACTAAAAAAACTTGAATGTGATCTGTTCACTTATATTGGAATCAGTTAGCAAGATGAGTGTGTTTGATATACCTGAGTTTGAATCTTGGTCTTGTATCTTAGTAGTTGCATGTATTAAACTCTTAGCTTATTATGCCAGTTTCTGATTGTGCATTCTTCCAGTGAATCCCTTCAGTAGCCATGTGACTGTGATTATGTCCATTAAAATGACACAGTATACAAAACGCATTGCCTAGGGCAGTCCTGGTCAAGGCACTTGGCACCCAAGATCATTTATCAGATGAAGTTTGCTGAAAGAGTGCAGAGGTAGATTGCTTGAGGTGAACTTTTAGTGATGAATCTTGATGTGCACCCCTCTTGACAACAGAGTACACCTCATGGTCTCAATATTAGAGTCTTTCTCCCTTCAAACAGAGCTGGCTTAGAAATTCTAGTAGCTGCCCTCCCCAGTTTTTCTTGGTTTTGCTTTTATGTTATACCAACCTCCTCTCCTCCCCACTCCCTTTCCTATAAATGATTTTGATTGGAGAAGGAAATGGCAACCCACTCCAGTGTTTTTGCCTGGAGAATCCCAGGGACAAGGGAGCCTGGTGGGCTGCCGTCTGTGGGGTTGCACAGAGTTGGACACAACTGAAGCGACTTAGCAGTAGCAGCAGGAGCTTTATTCAGATTCATTCTCCTAGGTTTAAGATTTAAACTTGAGGTTGTAATCAGTGTTTTACAAAGTTTATGCTACTGAATGTACTTAATATAAAATTCTTGTTATAGAAAGTACGTATCCTCTGAATTTTTTCTTTTAACCTCTTATTTTCATTCTGGTGGTAAACAGGGTCGATTTAACCACTCCTGGTAGTAACTGGAAGGCTTCCCTGGTGGCTCAGTGATAAAAAAATCTGCCTGCAATGCAGGAGATGTGGGTTTGATCCCCGGGTCGGGAAGATCTGTGGAGGAGGACTTGGCAACCCACTCCAGTATTCTTGCCTGGAAAATCCCATGGACAGAGGAGCCTGGTGGGCTACAGTCCATGGGTCACAAGAGAGTCAGACATGGCTTAGCGGCTAAACAACAACAGAGAGTAACTGGAGAGTTTGTTTGATTTAAAGTATAGTCTGTGGAACATTGGTTCATTGGTATGTTAAAGGTCATGCTGTCAAACAGAGGGAGAGGGGGTTATGGACAGATAAATTTGGGGCTCCTGCCTACTACCATTGGAGTACTAAAAAATGTCAGAAGAGTATCTTATTTTCAGTATTAAAAAAAGGCCTGGTGAAGGGGAGCAGAAATCATAGCGTAGAAGTCTAGGGTCACAAATCGATATTGTTGAGCTCTTTTCAGGAGCTTTCCACTATACTAGTACCAAATTTTCTTAATAGTTTAGGAGAAATACCAAGTTATAAGATCTATACTTGTGTATGCATGCATTTTGAATATGTGCTCACACACAACAAAATTATAATGCTAATAAAAGATTATGTGCAAAATTAAGATAATAGGCATTTATTTTGTTTATTGTATGCTGAGAAGGCACTGTGTAAATGCCTTTACAATGTATTAACTTGTTTAGTCCTCATTGGAATTCTATGAGGTAGGTGAAAGTGAGAGAGGTGAAAGTGAAAGTCGCTCAGTCGTGTCCGACTCTTGGAGACCCCATGGGCTCTACAGTCCATGGAATTCTCCAAGCCAGAATACTGGAGTGGATAGCCTTTCCCTTTTCCAGGGTATATTCCCAACCCAGGGATTGAACCCAGGTCTCCCACATTGCAGGCAGTTTCTTTATCAGCTAAGCCACATGGGAAGCCCTATGAGATAGGTGATGTTATCCCCATTTACAGATTAGGATATTGAACGAAAAGAAGGTAACTAACCCAAGGTCACTAAGCTCTTGTGTTCATAACTTATTCAGATAAAATATAAATCAAACCACCAGAGGGAACTGGTACCTAGTTACTAGAAGACCAGATTCTCTAGGAGACTGAAAAACGTTGCCTACAAATCCATAAGGAAAAGATGTGTTCTTATTAACCTAAGGGCTGATCCTTTCAACCAAATTACTTACATTGCTGAAGGGAATGATGTGGCTAATGGGAGGGTTTTTTTTTTTTTAATTCTAGAAAATGACAAAAGATCATTTGGTAGAAGAGAAAACTTCTCTCCAGAAAAGTCTTCTTTATTATGAAAGTCAACATGGAAGGCCGGTAATGTTTCTCTTGATGAAAAGATTTGATTTCCTGTCTTAAAAGAACATGAATCACTTTTGTGGCCCACATCTTCGAGCTGTTTCATAGAGCATTGTTCCTACATTTGGATGATTACCTGCCTATTTAAAATAACTTTTTAAAAATTGGAGGGAAAGTCATATTGCCTAATATTTTAGAAATTTTAGATTTCAGATAACTAGGTGATTTCCGTTTTTCTTGCTTCAGGTGACCAGGGAAGAAAGGCATATTGTTAAACCTCTCTATGATAGATACAGACTTGTAAAACAGATGCTGACAAGAGCTAGCATCACTCCTGTCCTTGTAAGTAAAACATGCGAGTATTTATCTAGTTCATTTTACCAAGACCCACTCTTTCCAAAAAAGTCCATACAGTAGTATATTGGAGAAATACACAGCCAAGATAACAAGGATTGTGTATGTAAGGTGAGGTTACTGTTTTAAAATAACAGGAAATTAATAAGTGCCTACTACTATCTCCCAGGCACTCTTACAAGCATTTTAATCTATGATTATGTTATTAAGTCCTGACAAGTTAAGTTACAACAGATAGAGGATGGTAACCTCATTTCACAGGTGATGAAATTGAGACTCAGGAGTGATGTGCCCAAGGTCATCTACTTATAGAATTAAAAACTCAATATTTCAGACCCTTGCCTAATTTCTTTCCATTTAAATTCAAGTCTTTGAAAATACATCACTCTTGTGATGGCCATCAGTTCCCTTAACTGCAGAATAATATAAACCTATTTGTTCATCTTTTTAAATGAAAAAGTCTATTAAAATAATACGTATTCATATATGTGTGCATTTTTTTTTAAAAGAAAATTCTTAATAACTTAGTGCATAGTGAGTGCTATCTCCAAGTTAACCATTAGATGGTAGGGCTCTAGCTGTGTCTCAGGCTCAAATAGAAGACAGCATGTAGCCCATTCTGCATCAGTGAATTCATTCTTCGGAGCTTATAGTTTATGTAAACTTGCTGGCCATTTTTATGTTGATGGCCTCTTGAATAGCGGTTCCCTTTAGGCTTTTATATTTAACCCTTACAGAAACATTCTTTTTTAAACTGGCCATTTTTTTAGTTGGCTGTCACTCAACAGAACTTTATTTAGATATAAGCAGTTTTCTTTCAACAGTGAATCATGTATAGTGTATACTCTTTTTCACACATAGCTAGTTTATTTAATACTGGTTTTATCTTTTGATTACAAAGTGTTTCTGTGTGTCTCTGATGTTTTCATAATTCCCTAATAGTATAAGTAGTCTTTGAATTTATTTATGAAAATCACCTTAGAATTCCACAGGTTTGTCTTTAAAAACTGAGTCTATAGGAAGCATTTCTAGATCTTATGGACTCCTAAATTTGACTATCATAAAGAGAAATTTGGAGTCTAAAAGTTAAGCCAAGAGAATAGGAGAGAATCGTTTTTCCAACAAATGGTGCTGGCAGTTCCTCAAAAGTTTAAACATTGAGTTACTGTATAACATAGCAGTTCTCTTCCTTGGATATACCCAGGAGAATTGAAAACATTTGTCCACATAAAAATTTGTAGGCATGTCTTAAAAGTAGCATTATTCATAATAGCTAAAGTGTAAAAAACTGTCTAGATGTGCAGCCAACTGATAGATAAACATGATGAGGTATGTCTGTATGGTGGAATATTATTTGCTATGCAAAGGGATGAAGTACTGGTACACACTATAACATGGATAAATCTTGAAAAACACTTAGGTTAAGTGAAAAAAGCTGGACACAAAGGCCACTTAGTATTTGATTCCGTTTGTATGAAATATCTAGAATAGACCAGCCCACTGAGACAGAAAATAGATTGTTGTTTGCCATGGGCTAGGGAGAGAGGGCCAATGAATACAGTTTCCTTTTAAGGTGATGAAATGTTCTAGAAACAGATAGTGGTGATGGTTGTACAACTTTGTGAATATACCAAACACCACTAAATTGTATACTGTAAAAGTGAATTTTATGGTATATGAATTACATCTTAATGAACTGTTAATTTTTTAAAAAGAAATATAAAGGGGTCCTCAGACCAAGAAAATTGACCACTTTGTTAAAAAGAAAAAATGTTCCCAATTAAATTATCAGTGACACTTCTTTAGTTAGAATTTTAAAAGCATTTATTGAATGAGCTCTTTAAAATTACCTAGACATAAATTATCATTTATCACTCTTATGCATGCATAACAAGTAAAAAGCAAAAATATAGTTAGAAATTCCTACAAACTTTTAAAGCATATGGTTAGGATTTTGAAAATAAAGTTTAAGATCTGTTAAAATAAAGTTTAAGATCTGTTATACTTTATCTGTAATAGCAAAGTGAATCTTCCTTGAATAATAAAAATGTGACCCATTTGTATGTTTATTGTCACAGGGATCTCCATCCACCAAGCGAAGAGGTCAGATGTTACAGCCGATCATAGAGGGAGAAACTGCACATTTTTTTGAGGAAATCAAGGTAGTCCTTAAGAGAAATAATTCTGTGATCTTCTTCCTAAAGGAAAAGTTGAAACCATGGCATATTTGATTCTCTGTTTGCATATATATATTTAGGAAGAAGAAGAAGATGGTGTTTGTCTGTCCTCTGAGTTAAATGATATCTTGAAAACTGCTGTACAGGCACAGTCATCATTGGAAAACTCAGAATCTGATGTTGAAGAAAATCAGGAAAAACTGGCTCTAGATCTCCGATTGTCAAGTACTCGAGCAGCTTCTATGTATGTATCCTGGTTTGTGATTTTAGTCTATTTATGTAAGAAATACTCAAAAATTTAGATGCAAAGAAATTTCAGTGTTAAATAATTGAATACTTGGAGAGAATGAATGCAGTGCTCAAGAAATAAAATGATTTTAGAAAGTGTGCTTTACAAAATGTGTTGTCATTCACATTTTCTGAATTGAAAATTAGTGTGTGATAAAAATTAGAAGAAACTAAAGTCCTGCATTTGCTGTATGACAAAGTGCTGGAACCAGCTGAGAGTTATCGGTTCATTTATGCTCTGTCAGCTTCTTTACCTGATGCGGCCTTGGATTCTAATTCTTAGCCCTGGCATTACTTTAGGATCGTGTGGGAAGTTGTTTTGTGTTTGTTTTAAGTACTTATGCTGAGCCCTACAAGCAGCTATTCTGATTTAATTGTTCTAAGGTGAATCTTAGACATTGGTTATTCCAGAAGCCCACCAGCTGAGTTGATTTTGCAGCCAGGGTTAGAAACACTGTTAAGAACATGGTGAATTTAAAGTACCCTTTCAGATGTTTTCTTCCTGTTCGAATTTTAGGCCGGAATTGCTGGAACAACTTTGGAAAGCCAGAGCTGAAAAAAAGAAACTACGTAAAACATTACGGGACTTTGAAGAAGCATTTTATCAACAAAATGGAAGGTTTGTTTGAGCATCACAAAATTTAATCCTCTTTCGTCTTAAGTCACATGTCCTGCCCATATGTTGAAATAAATAGATAAGAATAGAAATAAATTGTGCATATAAGGATGCTAGCATTGAAAATAAAAGTAAAAAACCTTCCTTTATTCCTTGCGGCCCTGCTGTTAATGGCAGAAAAAGCTAGAGCTGGAATAAACAACATCTGACAAAATAAATCAGTATTGTCCTAGAGAGGTGTAGTTGAGTGGCAGTTATTTTAGGTTTCTTAATTCAGTATCCACCCTTTTGGATGGAGAAGGCAATGGCACCCCACTCCAGTACTCTTGCCTGGAAAATCCCATGGACGGAGGAGCCTGGTGGGCTGCAGTCCATGGGGTCCCTAAGAGTTGGACACGACTGAGCGACTTCCCTTTCACTTTTCACTTTCATGCATTGGAGAAGGAAATGGCAACCCACTCCAGTGTTCTTGCCTGGAGAATCCCAGGGACGGGGGAGCCTGGTGGCCTTTCATCTATGGGGTCGCATAGAGTCAGACACGACTGAAGCGACTTAGCAGCTTACCCTTTTGGAAGTGTTTGTGAATGAGATCTCCTTTTAGAAAGGGTCCCAAATATGTGTGTTGTTCTCAATTAGTTTGGATTCTTCTATTGAGACCATGGCTGCTTAGGTTGTGTGTTGTCTCTTTCTAGGACACATACTTCCAAGGTGTGTATTACTGTGGCAGTCTTGTGGCTCCTGTAATACAGTACGGCCAGTGCCTTTATCTAACTGGGTAATGCACAGTTGACCCAGTGGGACTTTTTTAAAAGTAAGGGAAATACATTCTAATTCAGATTATGGCCAGAAGTGACAATTAATTTATCTCAGGGCTCAGAAGAGACAATTTATCTCAGGGCTCAGAAGAGTTTTTCCATGTTACCAGATGATCTTACCAAGCCATTAACTCTGTAGTAGTTCTCCCGCATCAGTTTTATGTCTGTTTTAGTTACACCATGATTAACTGTGGTCCAGAAATATTAAATGGAATGTTCTAGAAATGAACAGTTCGTAAAGTGTAAATCATGTACTGTTTTGAGTAGTGTGATGAAATCTTGTGCTGGCCCACCCAAGACGTGAATCATCCTTTTGATCAGCATATCCTGCCCCTTAGTCACTCAGTATCCATTTCGTTTATCAGATTAGCCATCACAGTATCTCAGTTCTTGTATTCAATTAATCCTTATTTAACTTAATGTGTCCTAAAGCACAAAAGTAGATGTGTTAGCAATTCGGATATGCCAAAGAGAAGCCATAGAGTACTTCAAGTGAAAAGAGGGAAAGAAAAGTGAAAAGAGGGGTGAAGATACGGAAAGAAAAAGAAAATTCTTAACTCAATCAGTCAAGGAAAAAAAAAAATCATATGCTGAGGTTGCTAAGAACTATAGTAAGAACATCTATCCATGAAATTGTGAAGAAGGAAAAATAAATTCGTACTAATTTTGCTATCATACCTCAGACTGTAAAAGTTATGGCCCAATGCATGATAAATGTTTAGTTATTAATAATATGAAAAAGGCATTAAATTTGTACAGTAAGATGTTTGAGAGAGACCACATTCGCGTAACTTTTATTAGAGTGTATTGTTATAGTTATTCTGTTTTATTATTAGTTATTGTTAATCTCTTACTGTGTCTTAATTTATAAATTAAAATTTATTATAGGTATGAATGTAAAGTATATATAGGATTTGGTTTCAGGCATCCACGGGGGTCTTGGAATGTATCCCCATGAATAAGAGGAAACTACCATATTAGAGAGTCTTCTTTGTAGGGTGGCATATATGGTTAAAAAAAAATCTCAAGTGCATTTTCCAAGTGCTTTCTAATTCTTTGTCTTATTGGGAAAAAAACCTTTGCTTATAATTAGTATAATTCAATGTTTTACCTGATTATTAAACTGAATTGCATTGGATCCCTAATATAAAGTGAGAAAGACGACTTTTTTGCTACCAGTAAGATGTTTTACATCTTAATTCACTGAAGCCAGAAACGACTCACTGTAATTCTCTAGAACTTATAATACACTTACAGACCTGACAGAGTCTAGCAATGCATGTCTTATTAAAATATTTGATTATGTTATAACCTCCAATTATCATTGATACTGATAATATCCATTAATGTATCAACACATTATATCCAAACACATTAATGGATATTATCAGTATCAATGATCAGAATTCGAAGTGTTTTAGGACTATTCTGTTGGGTTGAAGGGAAATAGTCCAATAATCTTTACTTCTTGCAGAGCAGTTTTTTATTTGAGCTTATATTGGGTAATATTCTGCCTCACATTATGACAGCTTGTGGGATTTTATTTTCCAGATGATCTCTAAGTTTTATTTTCTCCCCTAGGAATGCCCAGAAAGAGGATCGTGTTCCAGTGCTTGAGGAGTACAGGGAGTACAAGAAAATTAAAGCCAAGCTTAGGCTTCTTGAAGTTCTTATCAGCAAACAAGATTCTTCAAAATCCATATAAAATATGGTCCTTGAAAACATCATAAAATCAGTTGTATTCCCTGAAGCTATCATCGTGTGTACTTGGCTGGTTCTTAAGTTCATTCTGTCAGGCACTCAAGAGAGTTTCATTTTATACTTGCTGGTGGTGCCACTAGAGAAATGATGGGAGGGTAAGTAGACCTTATCTAGGGAGTGCGATGTTCCATATTAACCACAGACTGTCCTCTCTACCTTTAGCAAACATCCACTTTTCTTCATTGTTTTGTACTGCAGATACATCGTGTTATTAAAAGACTAATATTTTATCTTTTCAACTTTAAGAACTTTGAAGATAGAAGCTTTTTGTTATTACCAACTTTATTATTTTGTTTCTCATTACTCAAGAAAATTGAGAGGAAAATCTTCACATTGAATTCTTCTTCGGTTGCCTTTTTCTTACAGAATGACTGAAAATTTGAAAGAAAAGCCTATAAATGTGCACATATGCAACTATGTTCTATGTTTTCTTAAAAAACCAAAATCAACTGAAATTTCAAGTCCTACAATGGAACATATTTCTGTTAAATGCCCAAAGTGACGCTTTCTCATCCATAGTATGTTAGCAAAATTTTGCAGTTCAGTGGTCACACAGCTCCTGGATGAAGATAACAATGGCTAGACCAAAAAGTGACCTTGCTTATTAGTGTAGTGAAAATACACACCACACATCACACACAGAACTGAATTATATCACATGCTGCCTTTGGGACTTAAGTTACTCTTTGTTTCCTCAGTTGCAGTTTATCAGTTGGTGATGATGTGATTTGTCTGGATTAGATCCTTCATTTTTTTCCCCCTACCCACCTCCAGATAATGTGAGAAAATAGCCTTGTCAGCATGTAGGAACTGATGGTGCTCAGATTTGTGTGTTCAATCAAATGGGCTTAAATTGGCAAAAGAATCATTATGCCTGAAGTGACTCTCTTCTTAACAAGGGCTATACCACTGCATTTTTTCTTGTACCTTTGTGGGGAGGGTTGCATCTTTTTTTTTTTAAATTAGCAAAATCCATAAAGAAAACATCCTCTAAAGGGATTTGCTCAGTCACATGCTATTTAAAGCACCTGGCTATGTGATTATTGTGGTATGCCCCTTGTCATACACTCTAAGCATATCTTTTTTTCTTTGGGTTTGCATGGCTTTTCTTCAGGTTCTTTCCTGATATAATTCTCTAATTAATTTCACAGAACAGTGACTTTATTTGTGCTAACAATGTAATAGTCATTAACAGCATATTCTGATCAGGCTTGATCTAAGTGTTAATTTTTTTCCTGGTGCTTTTTTGGATTGATGTGTGTCTCACTTTGTGCCCATGTTTTGCATGCAATGACTCATGCATGGTTTTCTTAACTAGCTAATATTCATAATTTGTTTCATACAAACACAGACTTTTGCAACATCCTTTAATAAGGTGAGGGAAGCATGAACCTCAGACTCCTGGCACTATTACATAGCACATGAAGTAGCTTGATAATAAGTAGCATTTCTAGTACTTCACATTTCACCTGTGTGTGCAATGCCTTTTTTGGGGGGAGGGAATGTTCCTTGGTAGTGAACACGTTGGGGAATAAAGCACTAAATCCAGCCCTTTTCATGTGGTTTCCTTTTGATACAGCTTGGTTATTCATAATGTACACCTAGAATCGTGAAATTGAAAATACCAAAAGATGTTATCACTTTGATTTTGAATTCATCATGCAGTGTGCATTTAGTTAATGTCTTTTAGTCTCCACACAGGAGTATATCCAAACATCTTATTTAATGTGCACTGTGTATTGTTTTATATGAATGTTTTATTTTATATACCACATGCAAAAATGTCCATATGCACTATTTAAATGTTTTAAATAATATATTCCTTCTTTATAATGCTAAATCTATATTAGTACCATATTTTTATAAGTCATTGGCCTGACTGGTTTCATTTTAGAATTAACAGCTGCTTCATGATGTTGGTTATTCACTGTTAGTGTTTGGCTGTGAGTAGAATAGATAAAAAGTAGCATAGCAGCACGCATGCTATGTGACAGTACTGTGTGTCATAGTTCAGCAGTAAGTGGTAGAATTAGGCGGTTTGTGATAATTTTACTTTGGTACAAGTAAAAGCTGTATATCTATATACAAATAATATATAGATATATATGACTGTAAGTATCATTGCATTGCTGTGTCTGGCACCTCATTGTATAGACTTTTGTAATAAAAGAACTTTAATGTTCTAAGTCTCTGTAAATGTTTTTTGTTTTTTTCACTAGATGTTAAAAAAGAAAAAAATAGAAACCTCAGGTATTCCTTGCCTTAATGTTCTTAGGCTCTGTTTGAATGACCCCAACCAGAAACCATGTGGAGAGACTGCAGGGTTACTAAACCACGTGACTGACTATAGCTCTAGGGAGTGGTAAGACAAAGAAGAGCCATGTTGTTGATTCTCTTTGGAAATCTAGGGAGAAGATGCAGAGAGAATAGTCTTCATTTCTTGTTGCAGTCAGTTATCTTATTAAGAAAATTTGAAATACAGTGTTTAAGAGAAGAGCTTGGTTTGAGGAAGGTGAGTATATTTAATTCCTTGGAGTTTCACAGTCCAGGGACTATTGAGCACAACGTGGGAGTCTATGGTCAAACAATGTTGCTTAGGTTAAGAGAACATGTGGCTCTTCTAGGAGGGCTTAGGTAACCTCTATTAGAAAAGTTTCCTTGCAGTTTCCCAATGCCAGCCGTTCACAATTTCCCAACCATCCAAACAGTGCTTTTGCAGCACCTTTATTTATACTTTCCAAACATAACTTGCATTTTTATAACCCTAAAGCTCCTGCTTTGCTCTTTTCTTTTTCAAGGATATTTTGCTTTATAAAGTAATTGAGGAAGCACTTTTGAGAAATTTCAAATGTGTTACTTTAGACTGTCTAGATGAATTTGTCATTTGAAGATATTAGTGAAATTTCTGTAGGTGGTTGGGATGTTTGTTCTGCACTTTGCCTTTTTCCAGGAGACTTCCAGCTAGGAAGAATGGAGGTGAGATTATTTTACCTGGGGTCTTATATATTGGTTTTCTAGGATTCTAAACGTTTATTGGCCCATGAAGTTAGAACATGGTGTGTGATGAGAATACCAGCAGTTCTTATACTCTGTGTAACACTGTGAAAAGTGTCTTTACTTACTAAACCATTTACTTAGAGACCTGCCCCAAGAACTAAAAGCAATATTATTTTATACTTTGCATTTTCATTCCTAGAATTTAATAATAAATCTCATTATAAAAGTCTTTACCTGTACCTGTGTGTATGTATTGTGGAGGCATATTGTAATGTGCATAGATTGTATATTGTGTCCCATTCCTAGAAATAATTTGATGATTATCATTGACCCTGATGATAGTTTGATGGTGGCTGGTTTTGTGCTTTTAAAATGTATCCGAAATGGGGACAAATTTAGGAACTAACTCAGTTCAGGAATAAATTGTTAGAAATGCGCCATGATTGTACCACAGATTCTCACCTCCACTTTTTTTCAGTATTGTAGAGCTGAAACCTTCCTCATCACTCGGTTTAGTTTTAAACTGACATAGTGTAATTCTTTCTCCAGCTCCACAGCATATAAAAAGAGGCTAGAGGATAATTTAGAAGGAGATAGAGAATGAGTCAGTAACATTTTTGTACCTAAGGAGACAGTAGGTTATTAGTGCCTATTGTGAAATACTTTGGGAGGATAGTATTTTAAGGTCCCAAAACATGCCTAGTATGGTCAGTTACAGATCTAATATTCTAAAGCTGTGTGGAGCACAGTATTTGCTATGCATGTCAAGTATAAATGGCATTTCCTGTTATTTAGATATGTTAAGGACAAAAGCAGTTGGTCTTCCTCTCACCTTCCATTTAAATAAATGGAGTCTTATGCTTTCTATGTTACTTTAAAATTGGGTAAAACTGGGGAAAAATGTGGCATCTTAATAGAATAAGATTCTGGGTTCAGGAAAATTATGGGATGTCCCCAGTCCTCATATTGTGATATTCCATAGTACCCTGGTTAGAACAAATGCTTACTCTCGGAATTCTTGTTGAGTGACAGTCTGGTAGTCATCTTGAATTTCTGTAGAATAATACTTTTTCTCAAGCCTCTCTTTCCATTTTTTCATCTGCTCTGCACTTTGAATCTCCTGTAAAGTTAGAGGAAAAGCATGTGCTGCAACCTTTATATTTTTCTCTATTTCAGGCCTATGGCACATAAGCATCACAGGGTTGAGAATCTTAAACTTTACTCTCCAGGGCTGTGATTTTTGAGCTGCTCTGGCTTTTTGCCCTGCCTGGTTTTGAGGTTTATGCATAAGCAGAGTCACCAAGAGAACTTGGTGTTAGAACTGGTTAGCAGGGTTAGGGGTTTTTAAAATTATGAATATTGGCTTATTCCCATTCCACTTCCTGGTGAAATATACATCCTTCAAATCCTTCAAAAAACCCATCTCAACCATCAGTTTTCTATGAAGCTTTCCTTGACATTCATAGATAAATAATACATTTCCTCATAGAGCAGCAACTAGGTGGGGGCATTTGCACAAGCTCCTAGGTTCTAGTCACTCCACCTCTTCCCTGTAGGTGATAACTGCTTAGAATTGTTTGTGGATTAATTGGGCGTTCCACAATGGTTCTTGCAGTTCTTTCATGCTCAGAAATGAATTCTGTGATGTAACCCCTCTTTTTGAACTACGTAACATGTTTCTGTTTTTCGGACTGGACCCTAACTGATGACTGGTTGGTAACTGAGAAGGTCTAAAGAAACAGACCCTTGTAGATTGTGTACCTCCACCAAGGGACACAGTTGACTTGAGTTTTAGATCACCACCTGGCTATTTGGGATTCCTCAGGCTATTTGGGATTCCTCAGGCTACTGAATGAGCAGGCAAAGAAGTCACTGAGGTGACTCATCCCAGTTACCAAGGAGAAATTGGTGTTGCTACAAAATGAGCTGAGAGGGCTGTGTTTGGAAGCCAGGGAATTCTTTGAGCAGTGCCTCTTAATACTTCCATGTCTAAAAATAAACTCGTTTAGTTTACACGTTGAGTTCTTAAGGAATTGTGATCCGAGTTGAAAAGATCTTAATGTCATCCAGAGGTGGCCACAGTTACTCTTGGTACTTTGCTTCTCCCCTTCTGGGGAAAAAATAAGAGTGCTTTCATTTGTATATAGGATAGTTCCATCTTATTAGATGGAAACTAGAAATATTGTCATTTTATGGAAGTTCAAGTGTGTACTAAATTGCCAAAGGGGTGAATTGGGCTGACCATTCATCTAATATCTCTCAACTGAAAATTTGCCCTCTTATACTCTTACATATGCTCTTTTATATGCTTTGATGCTGGGTCTCATGCTTTGCAAACCTCATTCCCCAGACTCTCTTGCTACCAGATTTATTAGGTTCTGCCTTATTGGATGATGGCAGGGAGAAGGTTCTTGTTTTCTATCAGCATTGCTTCTGCACGTGATAGTATAGTTATCTCCAGCAGTGTTTGGCTCCAGCCTGCAATGGTCCAGCTTCTTTTGGCTTCCCCAGAATTAGATTCATCACACTCCCTAAGAAGTATCAGGAGCAGTAGAGGTGGGGTGGAGGTGACCCCAGAGGCCTGAGCAACAGCTCCAGGCCCCTTCTTAAGTGTCTTAGGTTCTGATAAACCCACCTTTTGTAACCTTAGCCCTGGGAGTGGTAGTATCCTTCTACAGTTATTATTTGTGAGTTGCTTCAGTGTTTTTTACTGTTTCTGTCTTCCAGTACCTGTGTAACCAATTCTCTGTAATTTTCTCTGTTTGAAATACATAGTATCATTTACATTTTCCTGACTAGGTCCTCACTCATACATGAAGTATGTCATTTGGTAAGGTGTTTTTTGTTTTTAAGGAATGTTTTCAATTTTTCCTTATCTTGGTTTTTAAATGTTTAAAAATTAATCCCTGGGCATTTTTATTTTGTTGCTCTTATAGATTCTTCTATTATTTAATGAACTGATTGATGTTTGCATATATGACATGACGACTGTATTTATGTAAATTATTTTTTCCTACTACCTAATGTTTTTGTCATAATTTTTCAGTTCATTATATACCTGAAAAAGAGAATCATATCTCAAATAGAGGTAGTTTTTACTTTTTCCTTTTCAACTCTTGTACTCCTCGTGTAATTCTCCTGCTTAATTCTTCTGACTGATCCTTCTAATACATCTTTGTCTTGTCCTTGACATGTCCAGTGTTTTCCTGTTAGGTAAGGTGCTAGCTTTGGGGTGAGGTAAATTTGTTTTTATCATGTCAAGTAAGAGTCCGTTGATTCCTGTTTTGTTTTCCCGCTCAAAATTGATGTTGAATCTTATCAAATACCCAGCATCTATGGAAAATAATAATGTGATTTTCCTGTTTTGATTTATAAATAGAATGAATTATGTTACTTAGTTGATTATATAGTTTTAAATCATCTTTACATTCTTAGAATAAATCCTATCTGAGTCATATGGTATTTTGTTGGATTCTGTTTGCTAATACTTATCTAGGATTTTTGCTTTATGATATATGTGATATTTTCTTTTTCTGTTTTGTTTTTTGAAGAATACAACCTTTACCAGTTCTTAGAATCACTATATATTTGCTTTATAAAAATAGTTTAGAAGTTTTCAGTTTTCTCTTCACTCTGGAACAAATCAAATAACTTGAAATTATTTATTCCTTAAAAATTTGGTAAAATTCCCTTGTGAAACCATCTGGGCCTGAATTACTTTATTTATTTATTTATTTTTAAATTTTATTTTATTTTTAAACTTTACAGTATTGTATTAGTTTTGCCAAATATCGAAATGAATCCGCCACAGGTATACATGTGTTACTTTAGAAGTAGTTCTTTGATGACTTTATTTCTTCTATAGAATGGATTTAAAAGTCTCTTTTGGGCTCAGTTTTGATAAATTTTAAATTTATTGAGGTTTTCTCTATGGCCCAAAGTATCTATTTTCATGAGTGGATTTTTGAAAAACCAGGTATATCTTCTGAGAGTACACAGGTTAATACATAACTGTACAGTCACTTTATTCATCACATACGTATCTTTAAATCCTTTCATTTTTTTTTTTCTTGATCTATTCTCTACTTTTAGTGCATTCTTAAGTGTTTTCCATTTTCTTAAGTCTAGTAGTCTTTATGGAAGTTGATGCCATATTATTTGGTGCATAGATAATCATGACTATTAAAGTTGATCTTAGCCTTATAAAGTGCCCTTTGTCTCATTTAGAACTTCTGGTTTAGAATTCTACCTTGACTTATATTACGTTGTATCTGCTGATAATTTTGCTTACCTTTTTACCTTGGCTCATGCTTTTATACTTAACTATTCTAAGTCACTTTGTTTTAGGTATATATTTTAGGCTATAACATAGAATTAGGTGTTGCTCTGTGATTCAATCTGAAAACATTTTCTTTTAAAGTAAATTAAGCTTATTTGTCTTTACTGATACATCAGATATATGTGGTCACAGTTATATTGTTTTAAGGTATATTTAAAGTCTTACCATGTGATATATCTTCAGTTTTGGTACTGCTTCCTTTTAGGAATGTATGTATTTTTGTTTTTGTGGTCATGTATCTTTTCATACATCCTAGGTCATCCCTTTCTTGTTTTGGTTCCCTCCACAAGAACCAAAGAAGTTCAACAAAAATTGGGTTGTAATTTCTTCCTCTTCATTTCTTTCCTCTCTACTTCCCAGATATATTTAATCATATTACCATATTTTGTTGTATCTAAGAGATGGAGTCTATCATAAAACCCATTACACCATTCTATGTGCTATTTAGGAAAAATATTGCCACCAGCTAAAATATGGCACGTTATCAATTATAAGGTACATCTTAATTTCAAAGATATTAAAATATGGAAAAATGTTTTAAAATTAATAAAACAATATTGTATTTACTACTATACTCTTAAATATGTAAAGCTTCTTCTTTTTGGTTATTAACTCTAAATGAGAATTCTTCAGCATTTTAGCTATTACATATGAAATAAGTAGTCAGCTTTTTCTGTGTTGTATCTTCTCCCTTCTTTTTCTAAAATATCTCAATCATCTCTTGTTTTGCTGAAGATGATCCTCACATAGAATCCTCAGGAATACAGTGGTTTTCCCCAAGTTTTTACATTTCAAAACTGTTGGAGCCTTTCTACTTGAAGCACAGCTTTGCTGGATATAAAAAAATCCTGGCTTACATTTTCTTTCCTTGCATGTATTGTAGGTGTTTTGTTGATTTATGGTGCTGAATGATGTGCTAATCTAATTTTCTTAGATTTCTAAGTAAATCTAAGTTTACTTGGATAAGTCTCATGTTCATATTAGGTATTTTTTCCCAGGTACACAGTAGATGTCTTTTAAAAGTTTATGTTGTCTTTTATTTCCGAAATGGCTTGCTGAATGATAGTTTTGTTTTTTAAAAGAATCTCAAACTTACAGAAAAGTTGTAAGAACAACACAAATACTTTTTATCCTTTGAAGTATTTAACGTTGCCAACACAAATGCCTTATTACCTCTGAATACTTGAGTGTGTATTTTCCTCATATAAGGACATTCTTCTTTAGGCAGACAGTATAAGCATCAGAGTCAGAAAATTAATAGTGATGGGTTATTACCATCTAAATCCTCAGTTCCCCATTCAAATTCCCCAGTTGTGCCAGTGATGCCCTTTATAGTAAAAGGATCCAGTCCAGGATTATGCACTGTGTTTACCTGTTTTTTAATCTCAGTCTGGTGTAGATCCTCAGCTCTACCTTGACTTTCATGACCTTGACACTTCTGAAGAAGATAGGCCAGTATTTTCTAGAAATGTCCCTCAGTTTCTTTTATGTAGTGTTTTGTCATGTTATGCATCTCTGAAAATTTTGTAGAAGAGATTGTGTTTTCTCTCAGTGTTCTATCAGGTGGCATGTGATTTTAGTTTAGTTCTGGTACTGTTAATGGTACTGATTCCAGACTTCTCTACCCTAACATTATTCCTTTTCTTTTGGTACTAAGTATTTTGTGGAGAGGTATGGAAATGTACTGTTCTTCCTCAGACTTTTATTCATGTAAATATTTAGATCAGTGTGGACTCATGGAATCCTCTTTTATTCATTACAGTGCTTAAATAGTCCCAGACTTGGCCAGTGGGAGCCCCATCCACATTGACTTTTTGTGTCCTTTTATGAAATCTCCATCATTCTATGTGGAGTATATAGTACAAAGCACCTGTACTTTCCAGTCCTGGAATTAACTGTATTTCCAAGGAGCACTGGTTCCTTTTAGAGGAGCATGGTATTTGGAAACCCAAGGTCTGGACACTTGTGTCATCGCTACTAGGATGTCACTCTAGCTTTCTCAATGTACAGAACTAGAAGATACATTCACATATAGACAGACACTCCTGCGATTCTAATCCAACACAACGTTCATTTTAACCTTCAACCTTTCCATTTGTGCAATTCCATTGTCTGATAATGAGAACCCTCACTTTAGCAGTGTACATACTTATCTCTCAATCTTGCTGTTCTCTTTCTCAGTATATTGGAGAGTGGGAAGCATCCAGAAGTAGAGCAGTGTTCTATTTTTTCACTTGGGTGGTGGTATGTGAAGATTTGCTTGATAATTATTTAGTAAACATATATATGTTGTCATTTGTTGAATAGATACGTTACAACTTTGAAACACAGCAAAAATCATTGAAGTGATTCATCACATTAATGATTATAAGAGAATGATTACATAATTATCTCAATAGAATATACTCATTAAACTCTGTGTGCTAATCCCACAGTGAAGGGTACAGCTATAGGATGAGGGTGTCTGGCAAAGAGCACCGATAAGGGAGAAGGAATATCTGGAATCCAAACAATTTGTCCTAAATAAAAAAGGATCTAGATCCTGGGAAAAATCTGGAGGTAGCAACTACTGCTCTGAAGAAAGCAAATCATTCAGTTCTTAATAAGAACTTTTTCTAATAAAGCTATCACTTCTTTATGAAAAAATTAAAATCTTACTTTTTCATCAAAACCTTCTCTTCTGGCTTTTTCGGCCAAATCTTTGTTTTCCATACTGAGAATATGAAATAAAAAACACAGGCATATGATAGTAAAAAGGAAAATGACAGTATAAAATACTACCAGATCTATATTAAGGATGAATTACATTTCTCTTCTTTCTGATAACACTAATTATTTAGACAGTGTTGTCATTAATAAGTTCTCTAAAGTATCATATCTCTAGCTGTAAAAACATGTTTATATTATGTCCCACTTCCAGAGATCTGTATTTGGGAAGCATTTTGACACCAAAATGATGCAATAAATGTAAGTATATTCTTATATATTTTGTGTAAAAATTTCTTTACTTCAGTAGCTAAAAACATGTGTTAATGTGCATGTACTAAAATAATTTCTTACCTTTTTAAGAGGAACATTACTTTCCTATTAAAGGTGTTAAATCATGTTGCTATCTGTTAAAGCTTTCTCTGAGTGGCATGGCATGCCTTATATTCATTTTAAATTAGTTTAGAGTTTCATGACACTCAGAAATTATGAGGTGCTACTGATGTCTTAACAACTTATTTAGAATCAGCACATCAAATGGTGGTTGATAATCAAAACCTTACTCTCACTGAAAGTTTCTAATATAGAGCTTTAAAGTGGTAAGTTAAAAATTGAAGAAAAGTCATCTTACCGTTTCTTGTCTTCATCTGTTTCAGGTTTTTTTAGTTTGAGTTTTTCAAGAGCATTGTTGTAACTCTGGGCATAATTTAAAATAGTTTAAAAGTTCATAAGAAATATATTCTGTAGTTTTAATTTTTGTCTAAGGTAAAGGAGAGAGGGAATGCTTGCCTTTAGGGGCTTGCTGCCCTAAGAAATGTAGAGGCAAAGACTATGGTTCTCCTTCTTTCACCTTGTCACTACTTACAGTTTCTGCCTCTGGTGAAAAAGTTGGCATCACACTTGAATTTTGGGGAAAATCTTTTAAAAATATTATGGTTTCTTGCATTGATGATATTAATACTTTAGTGCACATAACCAACATCATAATCAAGAGATAAAAGATAAAAACCCCACAGTTAAGCTCACTGAAATGAAGTGAAGTGAAAGTCTCTCAATCATGTTTGACTCTTTGCCACCCCATGGACTATAGTCCATGGAATTCTCTAGGCCAGAATACTGGAGTGGATAGCCTTTCCCTTCTCCAGGGGATCTTCCCAACCCAGGGATTGAATCCAGGTCTCCCGCATTGCAGGTGGATTCTTTACCAGCTGAGCCACATGGGAATCTCATTGGGGAACATATTAATAGATTACTTTCACAGATAAGTTCTTGGACAGAGTTCTTAAGCGCCCCTGAACCCCACAGCTAATAGGACATTTTGAATGTGAAATGCTATGGTTAGAGCTGAGGATGTGCAGAGATAGAATGGTATACACATGACTCTGCTACAATTCATAATACATGTTGAGAGGAAAAGGAAGATTCCTCTCTGACAGGGAGAATAGAATGTCAGTGAGAGAGCAGAGGGAATATTCCTGCAATGTCAGGGAATGACATGAGCAGAGGCCCAGAGGACACAATGAGAGCAAGCATGTGCTCAAAATATTAGCTGGCGCATGCAGTGCTGTAAATGGAAGCATAGAAAGTAAAAATTGTATACTTAATGAATAAAGATACATTGACACTTTGAGACTAGAGAAGTCCCTTGAATGTTTGAATAAAGAATTTGAACTTAATTTTGACAAGCCCAGGGAAACTTTGAAGAATTTTGAGCAGAGAAGTGATATGATCCAAACTGGGCTGGCAAGGAAAGAGGCTAGAACAGATAAGAAGATATTTCCATACAGAAAATAGCGCTTTGCATTTAGTGATCAATAGCTTTTTGATATACTTGAACTCTGAAATACTTTCTGGTCACATTTTTAAAGCCAGAGAACATTCCTCCTGGTAGTGAAACAGTACAAATACGAGTAACACTGCTGCTGCTGCGTCGCTTTAGTCGTGTCCGACTCTGTGCGACCCCATAGACGGCAGCCCACCAGGCTTCCCGTCCCTGGGATTCTCCAGGCAAGAACACTGGAGTGGGTTGCCATTTCCTTCTCCAATGCATGAAAGTGAAAAGTGAAAGTGAAGTTGCTCAGTCGTGTCCAACTCCAGCGACCCCATGGACTGCAGCCTACCAGGCTCCTCCGTCCATGGGATTTTCTAGGCAAAAGTACTGGAGTGGGGTGCCATTGCCTTCCAAAGCAAAAACCCCAAACCCCTCCCTGCACTACCACTTGGGGTATCAACCAAACAAGATTGGCCTCAGAATTCTGATGAGGAGAATTTGATATACATACCTTTTTAATCATTTTACCAAGTTGAAAATCTGGCCTTCTGCCTATTGAATAGTCAGCTTTCACTTCAGAATAGGTATCATTAATTATTGCCAAGAACATGTTCTGAGGAGAAATAGTCAAATGAAGTATTTCAGTAAAAATTTAGTTTAAAAGTTAATGGCTTAGACAGGTGCTGGGATTTGTAAAATTAGATTTAAATTTTAAAAGTAACATGCTCAGTAAGAGAGAGATGGCTCTCAGACTATATATAAAAAAATGTAGTGGAATGGGAAATATTTAGTGTGTGGATATGGGCAAGTATGTTTATGATAAATGGGAAAAACAATGTAAAATAGTGCATATAAACTGGTTAATATATAGAAATTTATTAATGTTAGATATCAGAAGAAAACTTAGAATAATATGTGTTCATAGGTTTTTTTTTTTTTTTCCTTTAAAATTCTGTAGAGTTTTTAAATGTACAGTTTTACTAGGGCTCTTAAAACTACCAGTGTGCAGATTAACACAGAATTGTGGAGAGAGTATTCTTAATCTCAAGCCCACCTCTCCACATTTCTCTGTGGCCCAGATCTGTTGCTTTGAGGACTCCTGCCCACCATCAGGGTATAACTGCTGTGCATGACCAAAAAAAAAAAGTTGTCATGGAGGACAGTAGCAGTGCTTTGAGTAGAAAAGCAAGTTCCTTGATTAAGAAGGCCAAATAGGTTTGTCCCCAGCACATGTGAGAGACTCATAAATTCTGGGGACTCATAAAAATGACAGAGTGTCAGCTTTCAGCCATAAGGGCCAAAAGCTGTTGTGATGGGCAGAATATGAATGACCTGATTCATACTTACTGGTGTGAAATATCCCAGGCTGGAGAGACCTGGGACATTGAAGTTATATGTGTAAAAGATTTAGGAACTCTTGGCATACAGTAAACACTCAGATGGTAACTATTATGGTCACATTCTCCATTGGACAACTTAAAATCACTTAGACTTGCTGGATTACTAGAAATCTACACAGTTCTTAATAAATGTAAGTGTTCTGACAACTAAGGAGTGATACTGTAATTTCTTCTAAATTAGTAATTATATTTTTTATTCTGAAAAGCATAAGCAAAAAAAGGGAGTATATTCGATCTTTCTTACCAGCAGGACAAAGAACACGAAAAAGATGAAAGTGATGAAGTAAATGGGTCCCAAGATACGATTGGCTTGCTGAATGCCAGCAAAATTAAAATCTCCAAGAACTATACGAAATTGCGTGAATCTTTTATGGGGATAAAGAAAAGCATTAGAAAATATTATATCTCTTCATACATACATGACAACTAATGGTTACTAATGTGTCTAGGAAAAATACCTAACTGCATAAATAGTATGTGCTTTCTGGCTTTAGTTTTGTTAGCATACAATCGGGTGTAGAAAATTCCCCTGAAGGCAAGACTTAATAGCTGAACAGATAGTTTAGGAAATGATGGGGCTTCAATTTATTTAACCAATGTGAACCCAGTGTTCACCTCCAAGATTTGAACCTTGAGATTCCTCCTTACCAGCTTGTCTTGAGAGTTACCTCCTTAGCCATTCCTGTGCCCTTATAAAACTTAGGATACTTTGACCTTCCCCAAAAGTGACTTTCATCTTGGAAATAGACCCGAGAACCCTACAACTTCTTTTATCAATGATACGCTTAATTTCTGCTGCTCCTCTACTGAAGTGTAAGGATGCCAACAATTTATCACTTGTCGAGTCTCAAGCAAGTGCTGGTAATGATCCTCAAACATGAGCCTGAGTTTTGTTTTATTTTCTCCAATAAATATAAAAACTTGGCTTTGATGTGAAATAGCATTGAAAATGTTATAAAGCTTCATTTTATAGATGGAAAAATTAAGAAATTAAGGCCTCAAATGAACAGTAGTAGGAGAGGTAGAATTAGGATTTCATAACCTGAAGTCTTATTTTTTCATCGTTAATTTGCAGTGGTATTGCCAGACATACCAGAGATACGTTAAAAATTATAAAAATGTAATATATATGTTAATATATATGTATTTTAAGGGGAAACCTGGAAAGGAGTTTTTACTAGTATGTAGACACTTTACTATCGTTTTTCCAGTAGTCATGTACAGATGCAAGAGTTGGACCATACAGAAGGCCAAAGGATTGATGCTTTCCAATTGTGGTAATGGAGAAGACTCTAGACAGTCCCTTGGACTGCAAGGAGATCAAACCAGTCAATCCTAAAGGAAATCAACCCTGAATATTCATTGGAAGGACTGAAGCTGAGGCTCCAATACTTTGGCCACCTAATGTGAAGAGCCAACTCATTAGAAAAGACGCTGATGCTGGGAAAGATTGAAGGCAGGAGGAGAAGGGACGACAGAGGGTGAGATATTTGGATGGCATCACTGACTCAGTGAACATGAGTTTGAGCAAACTTCAAGAGACAGTGAAAGACAGGGAAGCTTGGAGTGCTATAGTCCATGAGGTTCCAAAGAGTTGGACAAAACTTAGTGATTGAACAACAGACACTTTGCATGATTTTTTCAGTCAAAGGACTGAAAAAGAATGTTTCTTGTTTTTTAAGCCAATCACATGAAGGGAACCATAGCACCGTGTACAATAAAGGAAGAAAATGTGTTCAAAGAAATCAGCTATTTGGAGTCCTAGGACTCGAGTTTTCTGGAATTTCATCCTTGGTACCTGAGACCTGACTAAATCATATGTAAAGTATTTATCTAGTTTCTAATACTGAATTCAAATGCTTTTTACATATGACAGAGAAATGCTGAATTAGGAGACCAAAGTTTCTTAGCAAATCAAACTTTTTTCTCTCTGGCATAGGAGAATATGAGGTTTTATTTAAGTGTTTTTAATTTGATTTTTTAATGCTTAAGTTGTATTTAAGAAATGATAAGTATTTGATACTTTTTCAAATATGCCACTTTTTACACTATCCTGTTCTCTAAAGATATTTTCTGACTTGTGTTTTATTTCTCTAAATATATTACTATTACTATATTTGAAGTCTATGAGTTTGTTTCTGTTGTCTGTTGTATCTGTTAGTTCTTATGATTTTTTCCTCCTTTTATATGAGGTTATCTTTGACCATGAGCAGAAAATTATACTTGAAGGACTTGGGATGAAGATACTGTTTTCCAGAGAGATTTGTATATGTGTCTGCAGGTGTATATGGACATTCGAGCTTGGGGCTATCTTAAACCAAGTTCAAGATAATGAGCTTCCCTGGATAGGTGAAGCTCATTTAATCCCTAGGTGATTAAACCCCAACTTCAAGTCACTGAGGGATTTATTTTTAACTTGAGGCTGTAGCACTTCAGATCCCTGCTTTATGTGTGGCGAGGTTATCACACACTGCTCTTCTCCCCCTACCCCACTTTCCAACACACACACAAAGGCTCTGGGTTTCTCTTCTGTCTCCTCCTTGAGAAGTAACTAGGGACACAATTTCTTAACTTTCTCCTGGATCAGCAAAAATGCCTTCACAATGGAGATTTTGGGGAAGATGGAGTAAGGAGCACTAGGAATCTGTCTCACCACCTTGACAACAGTCTCACTGGCACAATCTGATGTAACATTTGAAATGAACTCTGTAGAGTCTGTTGGCTTGCAACATCTAGGAAAGAACTGGACAATTTGAGTAAATTTAAACTTTTAGTTTGACAGCAGCTACCCACCTCCTGGGCTTCCCAGGTGACTCAGTGGTAGAGAATCCATCTCCCAATGCAGGAGACTCTGGTTTGATCCCTGAGTTGGGAAGATAACCCTCGGGGAAGAATTGGCAACCCACTCCATCAATTCTTGCCAGAAAAATTCCATGGACAGAGGAGCCTGGTGTATAGCCACGGATTATAGTCCATGGGGTCGTAAAGAGTTGGACGTGACTGAGTGAGCATGTGTGCGCGTGCACGTGCACTTCCAATCCCTCAGCCCGTGGCAGGTGGCCCTGCGTGTATTCCTGGAGCAGCTTGTGCATGGCTTGTGGGAGCCAGGGTGGGCAAGAAGGATTGGATTGTCCAAACATCAGGGGTCTGTGTTCTGATTGCTGCTGATGACGAGGCAGGTATCTCACTACATTGGTTGCAAGTCCCTCCCTCTCTGGCCGAAGCAATGTCCTTGGGATTTAGAGGCTCAATGCCCTTTCCTTCTTCATTTTTTTCTTTCTTCCCTTTGGGAACCAGACATTAAAGACTAGGACACTGAAAAAATAAACACAAAATCCCCTGCATATGTGGAGGAAATTAGAAAATCACTATGCATGCCCAAGGAATGGCACAGGTTCAGAAGAGACCTGAGAAGACCTTTTAAGTTTACACCTCAGGCTGATCCTCAGCATGGAGACAGTCAACAATGAAAAACCACAGCAGAAAACATAGCAGGCCCTGGGGAAGGGAAATCAATTGATTTCCAAAATTATCACATTGTTAGACTTAAATGTTTCAGTTCAGTTCAGTCAGTCGTGTCTGACTCTTTGTGACCCCATGAGCAGCACGCCAGGCCTCCCTGCCCATCACCAACTACCGGAGTTCACTCAAACTCAGGTCCATTGAGTCGGTGATGCCATCCAGCCATCTCATCCTCTGTCGGCCCCTTCTCCTGCTGCCAATCCCTCCCAGCATCAGGGTCTTTTCCAATGAGTCAACTCTTTGCATGAGGTGGCCAAAGTATTGGAGTTTCAGCTTTAGCATCAATCCTTGCAATGAACACCCAGGACTGATCTCCTTTAGGATGGACTGGCTGGATCTCCTTGCAGTCCAAGGACTCTCAAAAGTCTTTTCCTATACCACAGTTCAAAAGCCAGAAGGAAAAACATAAATACAGTATACTAACGCATATATATGGAATTTAGAAAGATGGTAACAATAACCCTGTGTACGAGACAGCAAAAGAGACACTGATGTATAGAACAATCTTATGGACTCTGTGGGAGAGGGAGAGGGTGGGAAGATTTGGGAGAATGACATTGAAACATGTAAAATATCATGTAAGAAACGAATTGCCAGTCCAGGTTCGATGCACGATACTGGATGCTTGGGGCTAGTGCACTGGGACGACCCAGAGGGATGGTATGGGGAGGGAGGAGGGAGGAGGGTTCAGGATGGGGAACACATGTATACCTGTGGCGGATTCATTTTGATATTTGGCAAAACTAATACAATTATGTAAAATTAAAAAAAAAACAAACACATCAATTCTTCAGCGCTCAGCTTTCTTCACAGTCCCAACTCTCACATCCATACATGACCACTAGAAAAACTGTAGCCTTGACTAGACAGACCTTTGTTGGCAAAGTAATATCTCTGCTTTTTAATATGCTATCTAGGTTGGTCATAACTTTCCTTCCAAGGAGTAAGCGTCTTTTAATTTCATGGCTGCAGTCACCCATCTGCAGTGATTCTGGCACCCCAAAAAATAAAGTGACAGTTTCCCCATCTATTTCCCACGAAGTGATGGGACCAGATGCCATGATCTTTGTTTTCTGAATGTTGAGCTTTAAGCCAACTTTTTCACTCTCCTCTTTGACTTTCATCAAGAGGCTTTTTAGTTCCTCTTCACTTTCTGCCATGAGGGTGGTGTCATCTGCATATCTGAAGTTATTGATATTTCTCCTGGCAGTCTTGATTCCAGCTTGTGCTTCTTCCAGCCCAGCGTTTCTCATGATGTACTCTGTATAAAATAAATAAGCAGGGTGACAATATACAGCCTTGACGTACTTTTCCTATTTGGAACCAATCTGTTGTTCCATGTTGCTTCCTGACCTGCATATAGGTTTCTCAAGAGGCAGGTCAAGTGGCCCATCTCTTTCAGAATTGTCCACAGTTTATTGTGATCCACACAGTCAAAAGCTTTGGCATAGTCAATAAGGCAGAAATAGATGTTTTTCTGGAGCTCTCTTGCTTTTTCCATGATCCAGCGGATGTTGGCAATTTGATCTCTGGTTCCTCTGCCTTTTCTAAAACCAGCTTGAACATCTGGAAGTTCACGGTTCACATATTGCTGAAGCCTGGCTTGGAGAATTTTGAGAATTGTGCAGTAGTTTGAGCATTCTTTGGCATTGCCTTTCTTTGGGATTGGAATGAAAACTGACCTTTTCCAGTCCTGTGGCCATTGCTGAATTTTCCAAATTTGCTGGCATATTGAGTGCAGCACTTTGACAGTGTCGTCTTTCAGGATTTGAAATAGCTCATCTGGAATTCCATCCCCTCCACTAGCTTTGTTTGTAGTGATGCTTTCTAAGGCCCACTTGACTTCACATTCCAGGATGTCTGGCTCTAGGTGAGTGATCACACCATCGTGATTATCTGGTTTACAACAAAAAATGACAAGGCATACAAAGAAAGGAGAGTATGGCCTATTCAAAGGGAAAAAGTGAATCAACAAAAACTATCCCTGAGTGAGACCACATGGTAGACTCCTAGACCTAACCATTTTAAAGATTCTCAAAGAACTAAAACAAGTTGGAGAAAGTCAAGAAAACTAAGTATGAACAAAATGGAAATATCAGGAAAAAGAAAACCTCAAACCAAAAAGAAATTCTAGAGCTGCAAAGTACAATAACTGAAATGAAAATTCATTAGAGGGCTTCAAAGGTAGATTTGCAGGCAGAAAAAAAAATTAGTGAATTTGAAGGTAGGGCCATTGAAATAACTGAGTCTGAGGAACAGAAAGAGAAGAGTTTACAGAAAAAGTGAACAGGGCCTTAAGGGACTTATGAGACATCATCAAGTGGACCAACATATGCGTAAGCATATGAAAATGCTCAGTATTGCTAATTAGCAGAGAAATGCAAATCCAAGACACAGTGAGATACTATACCTCACACCCATTAGGATGGCTACCATCAAAACAAAATAATTTTTGATAAGGCTGTGGAGAAAGTGAAACCTCTATGCACCGTTAGAAGAAATGTAAAATTCAGTGTCTACTGTGGACAACAGTATAGCAGTTCCTCAGAAAATTCAAAATTACCATATGATCCAAAATTCTACTTCTGGGTATATACCCAAAAGAATTCAAAGTAGGATCTCAAATCGATTTGTACACCATGTTCTCACCGTAACATTATTCAGAAGAATGAAAACATGGAAGCAGCTCAAGTGTCATTGACAGATTAATGGAAAGCAAAATGTGATGTGTGTGTAACACACAGTGGAATATTATTCAGCCTCAAAAAGGAAGGAAATCCTGACACATTCTACAACATTGTTGACGATATTATGCTAAGTGGAATAAATTAGAAATGGACAAATAGTGTATGATTCTATGAGAATTACCTCAAGTAATCAAAATGAGAGACAAAAAGTACACTAATGGTTGCAGGGGCTGGAGTAGGGGGAGAAATGGAGAATTCCTGTTTAATGAATATGAGAGTTTCAGTTTTGCAAGATAGATTTCTGGAGGTGAATGATGGTGATGATTGAACAATACAAATGTACTTCACTCTTAGAAATGGTTTTAAAAGTAGTTAAGATGGTAAATTTTATAACAGCTTAAAATCTTTATCAGCTTTAAAAAAGCCTTCAGGGAAGAATAGCTTTGGATGCTAGAGCTACTTCTCTGGGTTCTTGCTTTCTGATTTTGGACACTCATAAATTGTGAAGAGATTGATTTGAATAGCCTTGCACATCATTACCAAAAGCAGAAGTTCCCTCAATCCATTCTGAACCTTTCTGTCTGCTTAATTTGTGTCTTATACTTTCTTTCCTCCCATTATCCAAGGTAAGACACATTTCCAACCTGTAGATTATTACATTCATATTTAATGTCCAGTATTAATTAGTTTTATTACTACACTTAAGATCCTAGGAAGGGACCAAGAAGTTGTTGAAACTGCAAACATTGACTCAGGGTAAACTAGTTAGACTTCTCATTTGTAGTTGGAAGGGACCTCTGGGAGAGATTTAGTTCAGCCCATTCATTTACAGACAAAGAAATTAAGATCTAGAAAAATTAAATAGCTAGTGGCAGATGTAGAAAGTAGAATTCTATCCTCTTGTTTAGTAAAGGATTATTTCAGAAAAAATGTTATTAAATTTCAAACAGTGGTACTTCAATTATTTACATGTGGATAATGAGATTTTCCCGACTAAATTCAGTTGCTCAGTTATGTCTGACTCTTTGTGATCCCATGGAATGCACTAAAATTTACTCCCAATTGAGTAAAAGGACCATGGACAATTTGAGGAATTCTGAACTGAAGAAAGTAGTACAGTTTTTCTCAGAGCCCTATGTTACCATGGACTACAAATTTCCAAGAGTGATGGGAAATTTCTTAAACTTTCTTAAATATTAAACTATTTCCCCCAGAAAATCTTAGTCTAGATTGTACAGAACACATTTTTGAGACCTGATATTTTAGACCAGCAGAGCCCAAAGTATCTGGCACCAGGGACTGGTTTCGTGCAAGACAATTCTTCCATGCACTGCAGAAGCAGGGGTGGCTTCAGGAGGATTTAAGCACCTGGCATTTATTGTGCATTTTTTTTCTATTATTACATTAGCTCCATCAGATCAGAGGTTGGGGACCCCTGTGTTAGACAATCTCTCTCTCTCTCTCTCTCTCTCTCACACACACACACACACATATAATTATTTTTATACAGACAACTTGTTTTACCTACTCAAAAATGGAAGTCAATTTATTAAAATTACTCACTTCTAAAGAAGAGCCTGAATACTTTTCTAGGCATTCTACCTAGTCAGTTCTATAAGTTAGTTATCTGCTAATTGCTTTATGTGTATAAAGCTATTTTTAAAATTCAGCTTTGCCAGATCAGCAAAGGACAATCAAGTCAATATCAATGAAAGGATTCTAAAGATGCCCTCTAAAGGAAACACTTCTTTTGCCCAGAGAATAGATACTATGGAGAAATGGAGCCAATATTTTTTAACTTAGATAAAATTTTCACTTCTAGAATAGTAAAAAATTATTTTTCTAACTTGATCTAGTAACAAGTGAAGAGTGGATAACACCTTCAATTTGGATCTTTCAATGTCTAACTGCACTTTGAGTATAACACATATTTAGCCATCAGTGAAAATATCAAACCATTTTAAAATTTATTAAAGCTTATGTCACTACTTATAGGCATATTCATGATTTTTTGTTATAAACTGGAAAATATATTTATACTAAGAGCTTACATGGCATTTTGAAAAGTGGAAAAGTCGTCAACCTGTGATCCAAAAACAAGAAATCCTAACTGAGCGTAAGCAAAGAATATTATAAAAAACATGATAGCAAATCCTATTATGTCTTTGATACATCGTGACAAGGTTGATGACAGCTGAGACATTGTCTTATTAAAGCTTATGAATTTGAATATCTGAAAAAGAACAAAATTAATTGAGATAGAATACTAAAGATTATACTTAGAGTAAGTTAATTTCAGAAGAAATCTGCTTCAAATTAAGAGAGATGCTTAATGATGGTCAAGGATGTTTGAGGATTTGCCAGCAATCATCACAAAGCCAAACTACTTTTAAAAATTACTGTATAGTTAAGAGTATCTTTTTGTTTTTTTTTTTCCCCATAACTTTGTAGTTTGAGTTCTTACTATCTAATGTAATAAAGTGAAGTCGCTCAGTCATGACCAACTCTTTGCAACCCCATGGACTGTAGCTGCCAGGCTCCTCCATCCATGGGATTTTCCAGGAAAGAATACTGGAGTGGGTTGCCATTTCCTTCTCCAGGGGATCTTCCCAAGCCAGGGATCGAACCTGGGTCTCCCACACTGCAGGCAGACTCTTTACCATCTGAGCCACCAGGGAAGGCTTTTATCTAATGTAATAAAACATATCTAATCTGTTATATCTGATAAAATATAAATACCTTTATCCATGCAAAGAAGATGGTTATGGCAATTATGTTGTTGTAATAAATGTGCCAGTATGCAAGAAAATAGAAATCTGAATATTTTTCAGTATTTCTTAACAGTCGTCCAATCATGCGATAAATTTGCATATTAGAGTATAAGCTGAAGAAAACAGTCGAAAAACATAACTAAATGGGAAAATAAGAAGAGTTAGATATCATTTCTACCTCTAAATGTGTAGCCTATAAACAAATACATGAAAAACTTCATCAGAAGTTCAACCAAAAGGAAAGGATAAGACAACTTTATTTATTTATTTATTTATTTTTTAACCCCATGGACTGTAGCCCTCCAGGCTCCTCCATCCATGGGATTTTCCAGGCAAGAGTACTGGAGTGGGTTGCCATTTCCTTCTCCAAAGACATAACTTTAATGTAGCATAATTATCATAAAAGTAACAAAATATTGGCTATATATATTGGAAAATCTATATGCCTTTTTGTTTCTTTGAGGCATAAAACACAAATATATAAAATGATTATATAATTCTGACTAGGCTATAAGAGTTTTTGCTCCATTTAACTACATGATACCTAAGAGTTTAATATTTTTCACTCTTAAGAAAAATTTTTTTACAGTTCCAAAAAAATAACCCCCTTTAGGACTCTTTAACAGTGTTTTAAAAATTAAGTTTTTATTGAAGGATAATTGCTTTACAGACTTTTGTTGTTTTCTGTCAAACCTCAAAAAGAATCAGCCATAGGTATACATATCAGTTCAGTTCAGTCCCTCAGTCGTGTCCAACTCTTTGCGACCCCATGGACTGCAGCATGCCAGGCCTCCCTGCCCATTACCAACTCCCGGAGTTTACTCAAACTAATGTACATCGAGTCAGTGATGCCATCCAACAATCTCATCCTCTGTTGTCCCCTTCTCCCGCCTTCAGTCTTTCCCAGCATCAGGATCTTTTCAAATGAGTCAGTTCTTCGCTTCAGGTGGTCAAAGTATTGGAGCTTCAGCTTCAGCATCAGTCCTTCCAATGAATATTCAGGACTGGTTTCCTTTAGGATGGACTTGTTGGATCTCCTTGCAATCCAAGGGACTCTCAAGAGTCTTCTCCAACACCACAGTTCAAAAGCATCAATTCTTCGGTGCTCAGCTTTCTTTACAGTCCAACTCTGACATCCATACATGACTACTGGAAAAACTATAGCTCTGACTAGATTGACTTTTGTTGGCAAAGTAATGTCTGCTTTTTAATATGCTGTCTAGGTTGGTCATAACTTTTCTTCCAAGGAGCAAGCATTTTTAAATTTCATGGCTGCAGTCACCATCTGCAGTGATTTTGGAGCACCCCAAGAATAAAGTCGCTCACTGTTTCCATTGCTTCCCCATTTATTTGCCATGAAGTGATGGGACCAGATGCCATGATCTTAGTTTTTTGAATGTTGAGTTTTAAGCCAACTTTTTCACTTTGATCAAGAGGCTCTTTAGTTCTTCCCTTTCTGCAATAAGTGTGATGTCATCTGCATATCTGAGGTTATTGATATTTTTCCCGGCCATCTTGATTCCAGCTTGTGCTTCATCCAGCCCAGCATTTCTCATGATGTACTCTGCATATAAGTTAAATAAACACGGTGACAATATACAGCCTTGATGTACTCCTTTCCCAACTTGGAACCAGTCTGTTGTTCCATGTCCAGTTCTAACTGTTGCTTCTTGACCTGCATATAGATTTCTCAGGAGGCAGGTCAGGTGGTCTGATATTCCCATCTCTTGAAGAATTTCCCACAGTTTGTTGTGATCCACACAGTCAAAGGCTTTGGCGTAGTCAATAAAGCAGAAGTAAATGTTTTTCAGGAACTACTTTGCTTTTTCCATGATCCAACAGATGTTGGCAATTTGATCTCTGTTTCCTCTGCCTTTTTAAAATCCAGGTTGACCATCTGGAAGTTCACGGTTCATGTACTATTAAGGCCTGGCTTGGAGGATTTTGAGCATTATTTTGCTTGTGTGTGAGATGGGTGCAATTGTGCACAGTTTGAGCATTCTTTGGCATCGCCTTTCTTTGGGATTGGAATGAAAACTGACCTTTTCCAGTCCTGTGGCCACTGCTGAGTTTTCAAATTTGCTGGCATATTGAGTGCAGCACTTTTATAGCATCATCCTTTAGGATTTGAAATAGCTCAACTGGAAATCCATCACCTCCACTAGCTTTGTTCGTAGTGATGCTTCCTAAAGATCACTTGACTTCACATTCCAGGATGTCTGGCTCTAGGTGAGTGACCACACCATTGTGATTATCTGGGTTGTGAACATCTTTTTTGTGTAGTTCTGTGTATTCTTGCCATCTCTTGTTAATATCTTCTGCTTCTGTTAGGTCTGTACCATTTCTGTCCTTTATTGTGCCCATCTTTGCATGAAATGTTCCCTTGGTATCTCTAATTTTCTTGAAGAGATCTCTAATCTTTCCCATTCAATTGTTTTCCTCTATTTCTTTTCATTGATCACCGAGGAAAGCTTTCTTATTTCTCCTTTCTATTCTTTGGAACTTTGCATTCAAATGAATATAGATTTCCTTTTCTCCTTTGCCTTTCACTTCTCTTCTTTTCACAGCTATATAAATAAGACCTCCTCAGACAGCCATTTTGCCTTTT
Source organism: Bos javanicus (assembly GCF_032452875.1). NCBI lineage: Eukaryota > Metazoa > Chordata > Mammalia > Artiodactyla > Bovidae > Bos > Bos javanicus. Next base: position 48,908,738 of record NC_083874.1, on the reverse strand, counting down.
TGCATTTCGTTTTCTTGGGGATAGTCTTGATCCCTGTCTCCTGTATATCATGAGCCTCCATCCATAGTTCTTCAGGCACTCTGTCAGATCTAATCCCTTGAATCTATTTCTCACTTCTGCTGTATAATCATAAGGATTTGATTTAGGTCATACCTGAATGGTCTAGTTGTTTTCCCTACTTTCTTCAATTTCAGTCTGAATTTGGCAATAAAGAGTTCATGATCTGAGCCACAGTCAGCTCCCAGTCTTGTTTTTGCTGACTGTATAGAGCTTCTCCATCTTTGGCTGCAAAGAATATAATCAATCTGATTTTGGTGTTGACCATCTGGTGATGTCCCTGTGTAGAGTCCTCTCTTGTGTTGTTGGAAGAGGGTGTTTGCTATGACCAGTGTATTCTCTTGGCAAAGTTCTATTAGCCTTTGCCCTACTTCATTCTGTACTCCCAAGGCCAAATTTGCCTTTTACTCCAGGTATCTCTTGACTTCCTACTTTTGCATTCCAGTCCCCTATAATGAAAAGGACATCTTTTTTGGGTGTTAGTTCTAGAAGGTCTTGTAGGTCTTCATAGAACCGTTCAGCTTCAGCTTCTTCAGCACTTCTGGGCAGGGCATAGACTTGGATTATTGTGATATTGAATGGTTTGCCTTGGAAACAAACAGAGATCATTCTGTCGTTTTTGAGATTGCATCCAAGTACTGCATTTCAGACTCTTTTGTTGACTATGATGGCTACTCCATTTCTTCTAAGGGATTCTTGCCCATAATAGTAGATATAATGGTCATCTGAGTTGAATTTACCCATTCCAGTCCATTTTACTTCACTGATTCCTAAAATGTCGATGTTCACTCTTACCATGTCCTGTTTGACCACTTCCAATTTGCCTTGATTCATGGACCTAACATTCCAGGTTCCTATGCAATATTGCTCTTTACAGCATTGAACTTTACTTCCATCACTAGTCACATCCACAGCTGCATGTTGTTTCTGCTTTGGCTCCGTCTCATTCTTTGTGGAGTTATTTCTCCACTGATCTCCAGTAGCATATTGGGCACCTGCTGACCTGGGGGGTTCATCTTTCAGTGTCCTATCTTTTTGCCTTTTCATACTGTTCATGGGGTTCTCACGGCAGGAATACTGAAGTGGTTTGCCATTCCCTTCTCCAGTGGTATACATATATTCCACCCTTTTGAAACTCCCTCCCACCTCCTTCCCCATCTCACCCCTCTAGGTTAATACAGAGCCCCTGTTTGAGTTTCCCTAGCCATATAGCAAATTCTTGTTGGCTATTTAATTTACATATGGTAATGTAAGTTTCCATATTACTCTCTCTATACATCTCACCCTCTCCTCCCCTCTCCCCATGTCTATAAATCTATTCTGTATGTCTTTTTCTCCACTTCTGCCCTGTAAATAAATTCTTCAGTACCATTTTCTAGATTCTGTATATATGCATTAGAATACAATATTTATCTTTCCCTTTCTGACTACTTCACTCTGTTTAATAGGTTCTTGGTTCATTCACCTCATTAGAACTGACTCAAATGCATTCCTTTTTATGGCTAAGTAAGATTCTATTGTGTATTTGTACCAAAACTTCTCCATCCATTCATCTGTCGATGGACATCTAGGTTGCTTCCATGTTCTAACTATTGTAAATAGTGATGCAATTAACAATGGGACACATGTTTCTTTTTCAGTTTTGGTTTCCTCAGGGTATATGCCTAGGAGTGGGATTGCTGGGTCATATGGTGGTTTTATTCCTAGCTTTTTAAGGAATCTCCATACCGTCTTCCATAGTGGCTGTATCAGTTTACATTCCCACCAACAGTGCAAGAGTGTTCCCTTTTCTCCACACCCTCTCCAGCATTTATTGTTTGTAGACTTTTTGATGATGGCCATTCTGACCGGTGTGAGGTGATATCTCATTGTAGTTTTGATTTGCATTTCTCTAATAATGAGCGATGTTGAGCATCTTTTCATGTATTTGTTAGTCATCTGTATGTCTTCTTTGGAGAAATGTCTATTTATGTCTTTCTCCCACTTTTTGATTGGGTGGGTTGTTCTTCTGGCATTGTGTTGTATGAGCTGCTTGTGTATTTTGGAAATTAATCCTTTTTCAGTTGTTTCATTTGCTATTATTTTCTCCCATTTTGAGGGTTGTCTTTTCACCTTGCTTATAGTTTCCTTTGCTGGGTAAAAGCCTTTACGTTTAATCAGGTCCCACTTGTTTACTTTTGTTTTTATTTCCATTACTCTAGGAGGTGGGTCATAGAGGAGCTTGCTTTGATTTATGTCATTGACTGTTCTGCCTATGTTTTCCTCTAAGAGTTTTATAGTTTCTAGTCTTACACTTAGGTCTTTAATCCATTTTGAGTTTATCTTTGTATATGGTGTGAGGAAGTGTTCTAATTTCATTCTTTTACATGTAGCTGTCCAGTTTTCCCAGCACCACTTATTGAAGAGGCTGTCTTTGCCCCATTGTATATTCTTGCCTCCTTTCTCAAAACTAAGGTACCCATAGGAGCATGGGTTTATTTATGGGCTTTCTATCTTGTTCCATTGGTCTATATTTCTGTTTTTATGCCAGTACTATACTGTCTTGATGACTGTAGTTTTGTAGTATAATCTGAGGTCAGGAATGTTGATTCCTCTAGCTCCATTCTTCTTTTTCAAGACTGCTTTGGCTATTTGGGGTCTTTTTTTTTTTTTTTTATTCTTAAATTTAATAATTTTAAAACATGTGTTCCCCATCCTGAACCCTCCTCCCTCCTCCCTCCCCATACCATCCCTCTGGGTCGTCCCAGTGCACCAGCCCCAAGCATCCAGTATCGTGCATCAAACCTGCACTGGCAGCTCGTTTCTTACATGATATTTTACATGTTTCAATGTTATTCTCCCAAATCTTCCTACCCTCTCCCTCTCCCACAGAGTCCATAAGACTGTTCTATACATCGGTGTCTCTTTTGCTGTCTCGTACAACGGGTTATTGTTACCATCTTTCTAAATTCCATATACATGCGTTAGTATACTGTAGCTAGCAGCTTCTTATCTTCATAAAAATTATTTATTTCTTTTTGGTCGTGCTGGGTCTTCACTGCTGTGTGCTTTCTCTAGTTGTAGCGAGTGAGGACTACTCTTTGTTGTGGAACACAGGCTTCTTAATATGGTGGCTTAATATTTGGGGTCTTTTGTGTTTCCATATAAAATTTTTTGTTCTAGTTCTGTGAAAAATGTTGGTAAATTGATAGGGATCACATTGAATCTGTAGTTTGGATTTGGTAGTATAGTCATTTTCACAGCATTGATTTTTCCTACCCAGGAACATGGAATATCTCTCCATCTGTTTATGTCATCTTTGATTTCTTTCATTAGTGTCTTGTAATTTTCTGTGTACAGTTCTTTTGTCTCCTTAGGTAAGTTTATTTGTAGATATTTAATTCTTTTTGTTGCAATGGTGAATGGGATTGATTCCTTAATTTCTCTTTATGATTTTTCATTGTTGGTATATAGAAATGCAAGTGATTTCTGTGTATTGATTTTATATCCTGCAACTTTGCTAAATTCACTAGCTAGCTCTAGTAATTTTCTGATCCTATCTTTAGGGTTTTCTATGTGCAGTATCATGTCATCTGCAAACAGTGAGAGCTTTACTTCTTCTTTTCTGATCTGGATCCCTTTTATTTCTTTTTCTTCTCTGATTGCTGTAGCTAGGACTTCCAGAACTATGTTGAATAGCAGTGGTGAAAGTGGACACCCTGTGTTGTTCCTGATCTTAGGGGGAATGATTTCAGTTTTTCATCATTGAGAATAATGTTTGCTGTAGGCTTATCATATATATGGCCTTTAGTATGTTGAGGTAGGTTCCTTCTATGCCCATTATTTGAAGAGTTTTAATCATAAATGGGTGATGAATTTTGTCAAAGGTTTATTCTGCATCTTTTGAGATTATCATATGTTTTTTAATCTTTCAGTTTATTAATATGGTATATCACATTGATTGATTTGCATATATTGAAGAATCCTTGCATCCCTGGAATAAACTTAACTTGATCATGGTGTATCAGCTGTTTGATGTGTTGCTTAATTCTGTTTGCTAAAATTTTCTTGAGGATATCTGCATTTATATTCATCAGTGATATTTGCCTGTAGTTTCCTTTTTTTGTGTTGTCTTTGTCTGGTTTTGGTATCAGGGTGATGGTGGCCTCGTAGAATGAGTTTGGAAGTGTTCCTTCCTCTGCAATTTTTTGAAGGAGTTTTAGAAGGCTAGGCATTAGCTCTTCTTTAAATATTTGATAGAATTCTCCTCTGAAGCCATCTGGTCCTAGGCTTTTGTTTTCTGGGAAATTTTTGATTATAGCTTCAATTTCAGTGCTTGTAATTGGGTTGTTCATAACCTCTATTTCTTCCTGGTTCAGTCTTGGAAGATTGAACTTTTCTAAGAATCTGCCCATTTCTTCCAGATTATCCATTTTATTGCCATATAGTTGTTCACAATAGTCTCTTATAATCTTTTGTATTTCTGCATTGTCTGTTGTAATTTCTCCTTTTTCATTTCTAATTTTGTTGATTTGATTCTTTTCTCTTTTGTTCTTGATGAATCTGGCTAAAGGTTTGTCAATTTTGTTTCTCTTCTCAAAGAACCAGCTTTTAGTTTCATTAAACTTTACTATTGTTTCTTTCACTTCTTTTTCATTTACTTCTGCTCAGATCTTTATGATTTATTTCCTTCTACTGATTTTGTTGTTGTTGTTGTTGTTTTTCCAGTTGTTTTAAGTGTAAAGTTAGGTTGTCTTTTCAATGTTTTTCTTATTTTTTGAGGTAGGATTGTATTGCTATAAACTTCCCTCTTAGAACTGCTTTTTGCTACATCCCGTAGGTTTTGAGTTGTCATGTTTTCATTGTCATTTGTTTCTAGAATTTTTTTAACTTCCCTTTTGACTTCTTCAGTAACCTGTTGGTTATTTAGAAACATGTTTTAATCTCCATGGGTTTGTGTTTCTTACAGTTTTTTTCTTGTAATTGATATCTAATCTCATAGCACTGTGGTCAGAGAAGATGCTTGATACGATTTCAATTTTCTTAAATTTACTGAGGTTTGATTTGTGACTCAAGATGTGGTCTATCCTGGAGAGTGTTCCATGTGCACTTGAGAAGAAAGTGTATTCTTCTGCGTTTGGATGGAATGTCCTGAAGATGTCAATGAGATCCATCTCCTCTAATGTATCATTTAAGACTTGTCTTTCCTTATTAATTTTCTGTTTTGATGATATGTCCATTGGTGTGAGTGGGGTGTTCAGAGTCTCCTACTATTATTGTGTTACTGTCAGTTTCTCCTTTTATGTCTGTTAGTGATTGTCTTATGTATTGAGGTGCTCCTATGTTGGGTGCATAGATATTTACAGTTATGTCTTCCTCTTGGATTGATCCCTTGATCATTATGTAGTATCCTTCCTTATCTCTTGTAATCTTTATTTTAAGGTCTATTTTGTCTGATATGAGGATTGCTACTCCAGCTTTCTTTTGCTTCCCATTTGCATGGACTATATTTTTCCATCCTCTCACTTTCAGTCTATATGTGTCTTTAGGTCTGAAGTGGATTTCTTGTAGACAGCATGTATATGGGTCTTGTTTTTGTATCCATTCAGCCAGTATCTGTATTTTGGTTAGAGCATTTAGTCCATTTACATTTAAAGAAATTATTGATATATACGTTCCTACTGCCATTGTCTTAATTGTTTGGGGTTGATTTTGTAGATCTTTTTCCTTCTCTTGTATTTCTTGAGTATATAAGTCCCTTTAATATTTGTTGTAAAGCTGGTTTGGTGGTACTGAATTCTCTTAACTTTTGCTTGTTTGAAAAGCTTTTTATTTCTCCAACAATTTTTGAATGAGATCCTTGCCAGGTATAGTAATCTTGGTTGTAGATTTTTCTCTTTCAGTACTTTAAATATATCCTGCCTTTCCCTTCGGGCCTGCAGAGTTTCTGCTGAAAGTGTATAGGGTTTCTGTTAAGCGAATGGGGTTTCCCTTGTATGTTACTTGTTGCTTTTCTCTTGCTGCTTTTAATATTCTTTGTGTGTTTAGTCTTTGTTAGTTTGATTAGTATGTGTCTTGGCCTGTTTCTCCTTGTGTTTATCGTGTATGGGACTCTTTGTGCCTCTTGGACTTGATTATTTCCTTTTCCATGTTGGGGAAATTTTCAACTATATAATTTCTTCAAAAATTTTCTCATACCCTTTCTTTTTCTCTTCTTCTTCTGGGACCCCTATAATTTGAATGTTGGTGCATTTGGTATTGTCCCAGAAGTCTCTGAGACTATTCTCAGTTCTTTTCATTCTTTTTACTTTATTCTGCTCTTCAGAAGTTATTTCCACCATTTTATCTTCAGCTCACTGATTCATTATTCTGCTTCAGATACTCTGCTATTGATTCCTTCTAGAGTATTTTTAATTTCAGTAATTGCGTTGTCTCTGTATGTTTATTCTTTAATTCTTCTACATCTTTGTTAATTGATTCTTGCATTTTCTTCATTTTGTTTTCAAGGTTTTTGATCATCTTTATTATCATTATTATTCTGAATTCTTTTTCAAGTAGTTTGCCTATTTCATCTTCATGTATTTGGACTTCTGTGTTTCTAGTTTGTCCCTTCTTTTGTGTAGTATTTCTCTGCCTTTTCACTATTATTATTAATTTTTTTTTAAACTTACTGTATTTGAGGTCTCCTTTTCCCAGGCTTCAAGGTTGAATTCTTTCTTCCTTTTGGTTTGTGCCCTCCCAAGGGTGGTCCAGTGGTTTGTGTAAGCTTCATATAGGGTGAGATTTGTGCTGGGTTTTTTTGTTTGTTTTTTTCTCTGATGGGCAAGGCTGAGTGAGTTGGTAATCTTGTCTGCTGGTGATTAAGTTTGTATTTTTGTTTTGTTTGTTGTTTAGATGAGGCGTCCTGCACGGGGTGCTATGGTTGGAGGATGCTGGGTCTTGTATTCAAGTGGTTTCCTTTGTGTGACTTCTCACTATTTGATACTTCCTAGGGTTAGTTCTCTGGTAGTCTAGGATCTTGGAGTCAGTGCTCCCACTCCAAAGGCTCAGGGCTTGATTTCTCCAAACTAGTTCTGAAATAATGGAACATGGAAGAATGCTGTCATCATTTGGGATTCAGTGGTTTACGGCAGGTCTGGGTGGTTGGAAACCACCAAGTGGGACTGGAGGAAGGCAGATTTGGTTGCAGCTCTTTCCAGATGCATTCCAGGTAAACAGGTGTGTGTTGGGGCTGAATAGTGAAGGGCCATGCTGGGACATCGCGATCCAATTCTTTCTTCCTGGCTTTATCCCAGAGTTTACAAATACCCCATGCAGCACACGCCACCTGACTCTGGAGGATTCTGGAGCAGGGGGTGTGCAACTGCACTTACGTGATCCAGCTCTGGGCTGGCGGCTGTGTCTAACAGTTCTTTTAGGAGAGGATTTTAGGACCAGATTATCTTTTTTCTATTATTTATCTATTATTATTATAAAGCTATATGACTGTTATAACTATTATGAAAAATTTCCTTTGACTTCTTTTCCCTAAAATACTCAGTTAAACATTTAATGCTTATGCCCTATGTTAAGCATTATTGGGGGGGGGGTTCCAGAAAAACTTTCAATTTGGTTTTGGGAAACAGATTTTATATATATGTATACACACACACACACACACCAGGTAGAAGGCCTGGCAAGTTTGTGAAGTTCTGCCATTGGGAACAGGTGACCTGGACCTGTCTTGTCACTGTCAGGCTGAAATATATACATATATATTTATATATAATATATATACACAAATACACAGACACACACACTCAATTGGCTATAACTAAGGGCCAATAAGAGTGAAAGATCAGATTGTATAAGCCCGAATATTTGCTCATTGTTCCTAAAACCAAAATCTTACAGTTTGTCTCACTCTGCCCTCTACGTTTATTTTAGTATTTTCTAGTTATAAGAACTGGCAGTCTTTGGAGCTTCTTTCAAGGACTATTCCCCCAATCCTGGTGGCACCTCTGCACCTACAAGCTACCCCTTCTGGCTTCTCAAACCTTATCCCCACCTTCAGTATTCTGCCTAGGCTTGTCTTTTACCTGTTTAAAAATTCAGGATAGCAGATTTAGGCAATGTAGAAGAATACATTTTGAAGGACCTTTCCCCCAAATAATCTTTATTTTCAACACATTCCTGTAAGGAATACATATTTTTGGGTGGGAATAGGGAGACTTAACTGTGCCAATTAAATCATAATACCTATGAAATCACCTATTCCTCTAGGTTTATGCTAGTCCTCACAAGGACCAAATCAGAGAAAAAAAAGACTTCTACCTTTTGGAGGCACACCATTAATATCTACTTTGACAGTTCATTTTATGGTTGATACTTACAGCTTTTAGAATAAATCCCAGATGAATAGAAAATTCTACTTTTTTTTTTTTTTTTTACAGCTCCCTCATTTGTGAGTTCAGATGTGATTTCTATCAACCATATCTGTGAAAATATACTTACCACCAAAAGTAATAATTCTAGCCAGTTCCAAATACTTTTGAAATAGGCAAATTTCAATTCTTTCAGTTTTTTGATTTCTTGTATTGTGAAGACAATAATAAAAATACAAAATATGATTTCACAGGAAGCAATAAAATAATCATAGAAGCTAACGTATCTGAGGAGCTTCACAGAGTAAAACTGCCATGAAGTAAGTATTCCTCCAGTTGCAGGGAATTCTGCCACCAATCTGTAAAATGAGGTTTGTGAAAGTAACTGCATTTCAAGAATTTATATTTCAGTACCTAACTCGATTGAAATTTCCAGTCAGTGATGTTGTATACTTTAATAGTTATTTTGTACAAAATATGTTTTCTCAGGGTAACAGGCTCAAAAAATTCTTGTGGATTTACTTCTTTTTTAATGCTCCACTTTTTTTTTTTTTGGTGTTCTTAAAATTTACAGTGGTCAAAGACCAGTGTAAATGAGAAAGAAAGAAAGATGTGACGTTACATTCATTTTACTCTATGTTTTGATTGCTCATTCATAACTGGGCTGCTAATTTATCCCCACAGAATGAGGGGTGATGTTCAAGAACATGCTGTACTGTTAGTTACTGTTATTATTCAGGGCTTCCCAAATATTTAAGAGGAGGGAAATACACTCTCCCCCTTTAGCTTATCAGAGATACTTCTTGCTTCTAAATCTCAAGATAACATACTATACTAAAGCCAATGTTTTCTGTTTAACTTTAGGCACTGGATTTTGGATGCAAAGATCTATATGCAAGTAGAAGTATAAAAATTACTTCAGTACCAAATATAAAAAGATTTTTAGGTAATTCCCTGTATTCCTAGTTTTTTCCATAACTGCAGGTAATTAAGAATTGGCAGTAATTCAAGGAACCCGGGATCTCTATCACAAATTCATAATGTAATTATTCCTACCTGAAGGTGTTAGCAAATCTTATTGGTACAGGAATAAGGTGCTGCCCCCCTCAACCCCAAAAATACCTCACCAAAATCAAGAACAAAACATCCAGTTAACAAATAGAAAACAGGAATTTTTTTCACCTTGCATATAGTCAGTGTACAAATTTGAGCAAGTGAGTGAAGTGAAAGAAACTTAGTATTTTGACCTGAAGTGTAGACTAGTAAACAAAAAGCAAAAAATGATGAGCATTTAGTTTGCCAGATATGTGTACAAAAGGAAAATAAGTGGATAAGGTCATAGTGTAAGCAATATGCTCCCATACAACTATTGATTATACTACCAGTTAAAAGTTTCAAAATCTGCTGAAATTTCTAAAAAACATTTTAAAAGATAAATAAAAAGCATGAAACCTAGAGACAGAAAATATGGACTTAATGTAGTATTACAAGGAGTTCTTCGTATGACTGTAAGCCAATTACCCCATTGTTTCTATTCTTATTTAGGACATTGGAGTGATTTGTATTCTTTACTTTATCCCTACCAGGACTATCGGGAAAGGTGAATACTGTTGGTAAGAAGGTGATTCCCTGAAAGAAAATACTATAACATGCTGCTGACAGTAATTCATTTGCTTTCATTTTATACATTTTAAAGGCTGTGACCATCTTTCACCATCACTGTTGCACAAGGGCCAAGTTCCCCAGTCAGAGTAAAGGCTGATTCCATATTCCATTCAGAAGAAAAATGTAAAACTCAAGAGAAAAAAGTGGCTTACTGACTTCATTATCCTATTCCTTATTATCATTATCCTATTCCTCCTTTCTAACAGAACCTTAATTGTATCAGGCATTCACCCATTCCCAGATGGCTTAGAAGCCAATTCAGTCCCCAGGCAGATTCAATCACAGTAATGGTATTTGCTTTGCCAGTCCTCAGGCCTAAGCCAAATAGTATGGTCCGGGTTAGGCAGATTATCTAAGATAATCAGACCTACAGAAATAATTTTTTTCTCTTCGGCTGTTTCCTCCTCCTCCTCGTGAGAGGGGATGTCTCTCACTCTTTTCTTGGGTCCAACGGGTTAGCCCTGGCATGTTATTCTCATGCAATAGCAGGAGTGCAAGAGAGCAAGTTTTAATGTACAAACCCCTTTCAAATTTCTGCTTGTATCATGCGTGTGTGCATGCTAAATCACTTCAGTTGTATCAAACTCTTTGTGACCGTATGGACTGTAGCCTGCCAGGTTCCTCTGTCCATGGGATTCTCCAGGCAAGGATACTGGAGTGGGTTGCTATGCCTTCCTCCAGAAGATCTTCCCGACCCAGGGATCAAGCCCATGTCTCTTATATCTCCTGCATTGGCAGGCGGGTTCTTTACCACTAGTGCCACCTGGGAAGCCCTTGCTTTTGTCATATATGCTGACATTCCATTGACCAAAGAAAGTCACATGGTTGAGTCTAGTATCTAGTTCTGGGGTATTTCACCCTGCCCTGGGTGACAGGGTACTACAAGTTTACATGGCAAAGATGTGAAGAATTGGGGCCATTTGCAAATCACTGTCGGCTATAATCATGTCTAGGATGTTGGCTGCTGTTATATATTGTTTGAATCTTAAATTGTTCATTCTTGAGACAAAAATTAATAACTTAATAAAGAAGCTCATTGTGAAAGGAAATCAACAGATTTGAATGATCTGATTTAAAGGAAGAAATCGTTAGGGCTAAATCTTAGATTTGTTCAGCTGCAGAATGACAAGAAATAAGGCTATATATTCTTAAGTAATATAAAACTAACCTACTGTATGTAATTCTTCATGTTCTGCAATATATCCTGAAAGAGTAAAACAATGAATATGATATTGCTTTTTCTTCATCATTATTGGAGGAACTACATTATATTTATATTGGAACTTATGATTTTAATCTCAGTACAAACATGCACAAACTGGAAACTCTAATGAGGGCTCTGGATGCCTTTTAAATTCAATATACTAAGAGGTCTTGAGTCACTCACCTGATAATGCAGAATAGATTTACATTAGCATTGTATACTGAAAAATCAATAAAAATAACTCTAGTCCCTCTTGTGATCCAGCTGTTCAGTCGGAGGTTAATGAACTTGTTTAGGGTTTCAGATTTTGATTTTGATAAAGTGAAAATATACCCCCCATTTTGGTAAACACCAACAAATCCCCAGTGCCAAGGGGAGTTTGTACGAGGAGAAGAGTACTTCCATCTGTTAGACATAAAAAGAATAATGGAGAGATGAGAAAGCTTGTCCGAGAATAAGATTTTAAGTTAACTTTTGGTTCAAAAGTAGTTTAAAAAAAGTAGTACTAAGTTCATAAGCATTACAGTAATTTTGAAGCAAGGTGGTGAGTTAAGGATTAAGCTAAAAGAATTAAGGTTGCATATGTTTTCATTTTTTAGTGCTTATTGTGGACAATACAAGTGCTATGAGAAAAAAACATTTTAATCCGTTGCCTCAGGGAACTTGAAATCTATAATACGATGATGAATTTTTTTTGTTAACATGTCCTTGTTGTCTTCAGTCTTTGAGGAGGACAAGAATATCCAGGGTTTTAATTCAGAAATGTCTGTCTCAGTGTGGGGAAAAAGATGCTTTACAGTTTGTCTTCTAACAATCATATACCATTTACAAATGTCCAATAAATAAAAACTTTATTACAATGTCTGTGTTGCTATATAGGTATCTTATTTTAATGAAAGTACACAAAGTACAATCTATATAAGTAAATTTTGTTTCCATTCTTTCTACTTTTAACTTAGTTGTGTGTGTGTGCTATGTGTGTTCAGTTGTGTCCAACTCTGTGACCCTTTGGACTATAGCCCGTCAGGCTCCTCTGTCCATGAGATTCTCTAGGCAAGAATACTGGATTGGGTTGCCATTTCCTCCTCCAGGGTTATCTTCCTGTCTCAGGGATTGAACCTGTGTCTCCTGTGTTTCCTACATTGCAGGCAGATTCTTTACCCCCTGAGCAGTTCAGGAAGCCCAACGAACTTAGTGATGGGATATCAAAAAATTAAGCTTTGATTCTTCATTTCAGTTCCTATTTAGTCTCCCCAAAAAGATTTGAACAATTACCCAAAGATGCTCTGCTTAAACTTGTTTTCCTATTAGTAATACCATGTTTGCTTTCACCAGAGAAGATAAAAATGATTACACTAAGAAAAAATACTATTTAATGAAAATTCCATAGTTGTATGTTTGCACGTTTTCCACATGATTGTTAAAATGAAACAAGAATGTTTGTTATGCTAACCCTCTCCTACTTCCAATTTTTAATACTGGTTTTAATTAATGAATGTTACATTTTAGAAAGAAATTGATTCGTATTTTGGTTGTTAGGAAATGACACATATTAAAAGTCTAAATCCATGTTAATTTTGGAATGTAAATTATTTGTAGTTGTTATAATTTGGAATGTTAGAATACCTAACAGATTAGTCTTGAGACCAAATTAAAATGTGTAATTAAATAATTGACTTCTCATTTTTTATTGAAAGGGAAATAGTGTGTAGTACTATTATAGCAGTATAATATTTAAGAGAATGTGTCACCATACTTAAGAACTTACATACAAAACAAGAGAATTATACAAGCACATTGTGGCCCTCAAGAACACCCAAAACTCATACAAAGAGAAAATAAGTTAACAAATCCACAAAGCAATGATCAGTCCTAGGGATACTGGGGAAGCTACTCAAGAAGGGAAATGTAGTTACTGTATTTATATTTATATAAATATAAAATAAATATTGACTAATGATTAACAAAAATTATGGTATAACCATAGGCTAAGAGGAATAGGAAGTTGGTTGGAGGAGGGAGTGGTATAAGAAGGATATATGACACACATTTTCTGTGACACAGACAATAGATATACAAAACTCTATGCATACTACATATAGTATGCATATAGTTTTATATATGTATAAAATAGTATACATATAGTATGTATATACAAAACTATATGCATACTACATACTACAGTAGCATATGCATACTATTTAGAAATATGAAGTATATATAAGAAGAAACAACTAAAAGCAGTTGCTTGTGGAATGGAAATTATAAGCAGGAAAGTGTGGACCTTTGTAAATGTTTACATCACTTTGATAAATATCAAATTCTAAAAAAGATACTTTGCCTTTATGATTTCATATGACCTTAAATGCAATGATACCAGCACCTTCCATGTTAAGGGTAGGTAGTGTCAGTGGCATTGGCAGTGGCATTTTCAATATAAAGTGTAGACGTGAGTCTACTAGTACTAACCACAGCCACTTTGGAGAACAATGGCCAAAATATCTTTGGCAGGGATCATCCGATGCAGTATCTGTAAACCTAACTGCCCCTTTTCGAGATGCTGTGCTGTGCTGAGTCGCTCAGTTCTGTCCGATTCTTTGCAATGTCATGGACTGTAGCCTGTCAGGCTCCTCTATCCATGGGAAAAGTACTGGAGTGGGTTGCCATGCCCTCCTCCAGGGGATCTTCCCAACCCAGGGATTGAACCGGGTCTCCTGCATTGCAGGTGGATTCTTTACCAGCTGAGCCATTAGGGGAGCCCAAGAAAACTGGAGTGGGTAGCCTATCCCTTCTCCAGTAGATCTGCCTGACCCAGGAATTGAACCAGGGTCTGCTGCACTGCAGGGGGATTCTTTACCAGCTGAGCTACCAGGGAAGCCCTACTGGCAACAATACAAGATATCACTGAAGTAAGCCAGAGAGTGAGAAAGCAGCAGAATACTTCAGAGACACTCCCTAGGAATCCCAAAAAGCATTTGGGATGTGTATGAGAGCATCTTGCCAGAGCCAGAGAAGCTGATTGAGTATTATAAAAGCAAAAATGGGCACTTTGCCTTGTGTTCAATATGAGTTCCAGAAAAACATCTATTTCTGCTTTATTGACTATGCCAAAGCCTTTGACTGTGTGGATCACAATAAACTGTGGACAATTCTGAAAGAGATGGGAATACCAGACTACCTGACCTGCCTCTTGAGAAACCTGTATGCAGGTCAGGAAGCAACAGTTAGAACTGGACATGGAACAACAGACTGGTTCCAAACAGGAAAAGGAGTACGTCAAAGCTGTATATTGTCACCCTGCTTATTTAACTTATATGCAGAGTATATCATGAGAAACGCTGGGCTAGAGGAAGCCCAAGCTGGAATCAAGACTGTCAGGAGAAATATCAATAATCTCAGATATGCAGATGACATCACCCTTATGGCAGAAAGTGAAGAAGAACTAAAGAGCCTCTTGATGAAAGTGAAAGAGGAGAGTGAAAAAGTTGGCTTAAAGCTCAACATTCAGAAAACTAAGATCATGGCATCCGGTCCCATCACTTCATGGGAAATAGATGGGGAAACAGTGAAAACAGTGTCACTTTATTTTTCTGGGCTCCAAAATCACTGCAGATGGTGATTGCAGCCATGAAATTAAAAGAGGCTTACTCCTTAGAAGGAAAGTTATGACCAACCTAGATAGCATATTAAAAAGCAGAGACGTTACTTTGCCAACAAAAGGTCCATCTAGTCAAGGCTATGGTTTTTCCAGTGGTCATGTATGGATCCGAGAGTTGGACTGTGAAGAAAGCTGAGCGCCAAAGAATTGATGCTTTTGAACTGTGGTGTTGGAGAAGACTCTTGAGAGTCCCTTGGACTGCAAGGAGATCCAACCAGTCCATCCTAAAGGAGATCAGTCCTGAGTGTTCATTGGAAGGACTGATGTTGAAGCTGAAACTCCAGTACTTTGGCCACTTGATGTGAAGAGCTGACTCACTGGAAAAGACCCTGATGCTGGGAAAGATTCAGGGCAGGAGGAGAAGGGGACGACAGAGGATGAGATGGTTGGATGGCATCACCGACTCGATGGACATGGTTTGGGTGGACTCCGGAGTTGGTGATGAACAGGGAGGCCTGGAATGCTGCGGTTCGTGGGGTTGCAAAGAGTCAGACACGACTGAGCGACTGAACTGAAGTGAACACTTCATCTACCACAGCTACGGGGGAAAAACCCACTTTGTATCCTATGGTAAACAAAAAATTAACAGGTTTACTCTTCCTTTTCTCAACACTGCATCTCTGAGTCTTCCTTTGATACTATTATTGAAAGAGTTTCCTTACCTGCCATCTCTCTTGGTATCATTTAGAAAATAAATATATTTTCACAGTTGTTTGAAGATACAATGCTAAGTGCTACAAAAGTTATGTGTAATTTTACAGTACTTACTCATTATGCTGTTTAAGGCCAAAATCAGCCGTATCTTCATTTTTAGAAGTGTATTTGTCATAACATTCATCCATCAAAGACCGAAAGAATGAATGGACCTTGCATGTGCCATTGCGGACTTTTAGTTGACGGACTCTGGGGAGTCCTAAAAGTATGTTCTCATAGTAGATGCGACTGCTGTTCTTTAAATCATACAGATTCTCATTATTGTACCATGAGTCCCAGTACAGACCATCCAAAAGGGGTCCTTCCATAAACTTCATATAGAAAAATACATGTTATGGGAAAAATATTTTCATATCAACTGTGAACAGAATCTACATTCATAATGTTATCCATAAGAATATAAAAATCAGTGATTTTGAGGACAAGTATGAAAATTATTAGCCAAGCCACCATTAATAATGGTAATGGTAGATGATGTTGATTATAATGAAGATGGTTAACATTTACTGAGTACTTTCTATGTACTGTTCTAAGCACTTAACAAGTATTAACTCATTTCTATAACCTTTCTTCTCTGAGGGGTATACTGAAAACCCTTTGCCACAACATGGGCAAAGAATTTATTGGCAATTCAAGGAATTATTAACAATAATTTTCACCATATACAATTTTAAAGTTGTAAGAACTATATCACACTGAGAACACAGGTTCTCAATAAACACTGGTTGATTATAATAGTTTGAAGAAGTGACATTTATTTTTATTCATTCCGTCAATAAATATCAAAGTCCCTATGATGTGTGCCAAAGGCTTTTTTATGCAATACCTAAAACTATTTCATCCAATCACACCTTACCTTCCAAAAGTCAGTTATGCTGCGAATAGACTTAAAGTTGGTTCTTTCTTCACCAGCTACAGATGTGTCCAAAAATAGAGATGACATAACTTTGTTTAAGTAATACATATGTGGGTTTACCATCCCAAAAGTCACTAAGGAAAAGAATTTTTTACTTTAAAATTTATGTTAAAAGAACTCAAGTTTTTATCAGGATAAAAATGTACTTGTAATTTGTTCCTAATTTTGTTTTGAAAATTCAATTTTATTTTGCTAACTATAAAAGCAACAATAAAAAAACTAAAATATAAAAATACAAAACAGGAAGAACTTTCCTTTAACCCACTACTTAAGAGTTAGGTTTGGCATATATTCTTCAGATTTTTCTAAATGCATACACAGTATAGAGAAGACAACTTTAGTTTTACAAAACTGAGACTCCATTTTACATACTATCATGCAAATTGGCTTTTTTTCCAACACTGGGAGTATGCAACACAATATAGTGAGTAGTTAAGGATATGAACTTTAAAATCAAACAGAATGGTTTGAGTCCCACCATAGGGATATTTCTAACATTTTGAGAAGTGAGATAGTTCATGTGGAACACTTAAAACTATGTTTTGGCACACGATAAGATTGAAAAGAACATTAACTAGTATTCTTTCTCACTCTTTCTAGGGTAGGTGGGTAGGTTTTAGATCAGTGAAAGTGTTAGTCACTCAGTTGTGTCCAACTCTTTGCCATCCCATGGACTATTAGATCAGGATATAGACTAAATATGTCTTTCTTTTTTGCTAGAAGACCTTTATTTTTAGTAATAATACATCTTCCAACATTATTCCATGGCAAACATGAACCCGTGCCATTCTTTAATGTTGCACATTATGTCATTATATACACCAAAATATTTAAAAAATCATCTGTTGGAGATTTGTTTCCCATTCTTCCTAATTATAAAAAGGTGTTTTCTTTTTAAATCCCTGAATAATGTGATTGAGTGATTTTAAATATTTTCCACTCCCCAAATGTTCTGTAATAAGCATTTAAAAACTAATCTAAGATAACTTATGAGATGGTTAAAGCTGTTTTTTAATCAATATCTGACTCAAGCTCACTCCCACATACCAATTAATTAGTTAACTGATAAATACCGGCTTGGCCAAAAAGTTTGTATGGGTTTTTCCATATCATCTTACAGAAAAACGTGAATGAACTTTTTTGCCAGCCCAATAACTGCCATACCAACATAAGTCCAGCTTACATCTACTGTATACTGGGTCCTATAAAGACAAAATGCTCTTTAATACTGATCATGCTATTAACTCACAGATAGGAGGAATGTAGGTTGAGATGTTTTCCTGGTCCTCCCTAAAGATTTGCACTGATTTCTATCTCCTGTAACTCAGAACTAGCATATTTTACTATTAACTGTGTAACATGCTAGGGAAAAGATCAAAGTAGACATCAAGACTAACTTCTTAGGCCTTATTTGTTGTCTGACCCATTTGTAGTCTGACTAGGGTGAAGCTGATGTATCTGTATGGCTCTAAAAGAAATCAAGAATTGGCAACTCAAGGGAATAATTATATTCAAGATAGAATTGCCAATAGGAGTAATTGACTCAACCAAAGTTGAGTACGAAAGCTTTTTATTACATCTGTGACTTAAACTTGTGCCCCTTAAGAAATATGGACATAGTGTTGATCTAAATGAATTTAAAGTGTTTAAAATGTGTCAGAAATCCCTTGCATTCCTATACACTAATAATGAGAAAATAGAAAGAGAAATTAAGGAAACAATTCCATTCACCATTGCAACAAAAAGAATAAAATACTTAGGAATATATCTACCTAAAGAAACTAAAGGCCTATATATAGAAAACTATAAAACACTGGTGAAAGAAATCAAAGAGGACACTAATAGATGGAGAAATATACCATGTTCATGGATCGAAAGAATCAGTCTAGTGAAAATGAGTATACTACCCAAAGCAATTTATAGATTCAATGCAATCCCTATCAAGCTACCAATGGTATTCTTCACAGAGCTAGAACAAATAATTTCACAATTTGTATGGAAATACAAAAAACCTCGAATAGGCAAAGCTATCTTGAGAAAGAAGAATGGAACTGGAGGAATCAACCTGCCTGACTTCAGGCTCTACTACAAAGCCACAGTCATCAAGACAGTATGGTACTGGCACAAAGACAGAAATATAGATCAATGGAACAAAATAGAAGCCCAGAGATAAATCCATGCACATATGGACACCTTATCTTTGACAAAGGAGGCAAGAATATACAATGGACAAAAGACAATCTCTTTAACAAGTGGTGCTGGGAAAACTGGTCAACCACTTGTAAAAGAATGAAACTAGAGCACTTTCTAACACCATACACAAAAATAAACTCAAAATGGATTAAAGATCTAAACATAAGAACAGAAACTATAAAACTCCTAGAGGAGAACATAGGCAAAACACTCTCCGACATACATCACAGCAGGATCCTCTATGACCCACCTCCCAGAATATTGGAAATAAAAGCAAAAATAAACAAATGGGGCCTAATTAAACTTAAAAGCTTCTGCACAACAAAGGAAACTATAAGCAAGGTGAAAAGACAGCCTTCAGAATGGGAGAAAATAATAGCAAATGAAGCAACAGACAAACAACTAATCTCAAAAATATACAAACAACTCCTACAGCTCAATTCCAGAAAAATAAATGACCCAATCAAAAAATGGGCCAAAGAACTAAATAGACATTTCTCCAAAGAAGACATACAGATGGTTAACAAACACATGAAAAGATGCTCAACATCACTCATTATCAGAGAAATGCAAATCAGAACCACTATTAGGTACCATTTCACGCCAGTCAGAATGGCTGCGATCCAAAAGTCTACAAGCAATAAATGCTGGAGAGGGTGTGGAGAAAAGGGAACCCTCTTACACTGTTGGTAGGAATGCAAACTAGCACAGCCACTATGGAGAACAGTGTGGAGATTCCTTAAAAAACTGGAAATAGAACTGCCTTATGATCCAGCAATCCCACTGCTGGGCATACACACTGAGGAAACCAGAAGGGAAAGAGACACATGTACCCCAATGTTCATCGCAGCACTGTTTATAATAGTCAGGACATGGAGGCAACCTAGATGTCCATCAGCAGATGAATGGATAAGAAAGCAGTGGTACATATACACAATGGAGTATTACTCAGCCATTAAAAAGAATACATTTGAATCAGTTCTAATGAGGTGGATGAAACTGGAGCCTATTATACAGAGTGAAGTAAGCCAGAAAGAAAAACACCAATACAGTATACTAACCCATATATATGGAATTTAGAAAGATGGTAACAATAACCCTATATACGAGACAGCAAAAGAGACACTGATGTATAGAACAGTCTTTTGCACTTTGTGACAGAGGGAGAGGGTGGGATGATTTGGGAGAATGGCATTGAAATACGTATAATATCATATATGAAACGAGTCGCCAGTCCAGGTTCGATGCAGGATACAGGATGCTTGGGGCTGGTGCACTGGGACGACCCAGAGGGATGGTATGAGGAGGGAGGAGGGTTCAGGATGGGGAACACATATATACCTGTGGCAGATTCATTTTGATATATGGCAAAACCAATACAATATTGTAAAGTTAAATTAAAAAAAAATATAAATGGGGAAAAAAAAAATGTGTCACTATGTTTTGAGAGGTTTCAGTAGTCTGAAAGCCTTTTTTTTTTTTTTAAATAAAACCCATGTTTTATTTTTCATCTGCAGATAACTTTAGTTCAGTGTCTTCATCTACATCTGTGTACTTACATATACATAAGTTTATTAAAAAAATAGAGTACAGTAACAACTCCTGAAGTGTGGTTCTAATTTCTACGTCCTCTCTGTAACGCAGTTTATGTTTCGGAGTTCCTGTGAGACATAAAACAAAAATTTTCCTTAATTTATAATGTATGTAAATCATAGGGATGGAAAAGCACAGGCAATTTTAGCTGTTTACACTGTGAAGGAAAGCTCCAATAGCTTCTGGTTATGTTTTTACTCTCACTTTATGAAGAAGGAATAATTAGTAAATTTTCCCATGGTGATAGTGGGCAATCATTTTATGACTGTTCATAATGAATTTTATAACCCGGATGTTTCCTCACCAGTCTTATTTTAAACTGAAAAAGCAAAATACAAACCAAACAAAATCCCCTCATCTGTCCCTAATCGTTTTTCGCCATCCGTCAACACTGCTTTGGGATGGCTGGCTCCTGTTAGAGGAGGAAAAAGGACTCTGCCTGGGATTCTGCTAAGGTCACTACTCCTTCGATCAACAAAGGCCTTCTAAGGCTGGCTCAGCGAAGGCCAATGTACAGCAAGTGGCTGCACCCAGATCCAGCTTCGTGCAAGGGCAAGGGGTGAGATGTCTCCTAGAGGCTTCACTTTTCCTGTCACACACAATGAGCCTCTCCGATTCTCAAGAAGAAGCTATGAAGGGTAACCGATCTGGAGATTATATCTCTCATCAGAAATCATGCGGGGTTACAAACTTTCTTGCAGGGTATTTCGAATTGCCAGTTCCGCCCTGCCCCACCCTAGGAGCGCCCCTCACCGCCCAGATGCCACCGGGAAGCCTCAGCCATTGCGGACTTGGACCACGACGCCCGTTTCGCCTTCCTAGGCCTTCAGAGCCTGCGCGATACTCTTGTGCACGTGCGCCCTTAGCTTGTGTGCCTGAGAGTCCTCTGACAACGCGCGCATGCGGGGCTTGAAGATGCGAATGCGCGTGCGCACTGAGGGCTGCGTGGAACGGCTTGGCATGAGGTATGATGCCGGCCTACGCATGGCGGCGTTTGTCTCCTGTCTGTTGTCGATTTCTAAGGCAAACTTGGCGTTAGGCCTGGGCATAATCATAAAAGTCGTAGTAACTAATTATAATGGGCTACTTTTTCTTGACTATTTAATATCTGCTGGCTTGTTTAGTCTTCATACTGCCCCTTCCTGAAAGGTAGGTGTTTTGTCCTCGTATAGAGTTGAAGAGACTGAGGAGAATAAATTACTACCAAAGTCGCATTGGGGCAAGGTTTGCTCAACGCCAACGCCCGAATTGTAACGGAGACCCCTGTCCGCCTCTGCAGCTTTCAGCAACCGATACTTCCTAATTGAGAGCTGTTGCTAAAAATAGCTTCCACCCCGCTTTCCACCCAATATGGTTGAAGAGAACGTTGAAATATATATATTGGGGGAAAAAAAAATCTGTTTAGCAGTGATGATGTAAAAGAGTAGGCCGAAACAGTAGTTCTTGGGAGCCCAGACTCATATCTGACACAGAAGCTTTGCAAAATGACATTTGTAAACTAGCTATAGATAGAAAACAAATTTGACTGTAAATTAAGGCATCCACAAGCCCGCCAGAATGTGAGACTGGAGGGGATTCTCACGTTGGTGAAAACGAAAATAAAAAGGAATAAACTGAAAAGCCCCAGGTTAGCCAGCTGAGAAACCCGTCAAGCTGTTTTGAAAGTAAGAAGTAAAGCCACTTTTTGTTATTCCTCTGGAAGAGATATAGAATAATGTTGATAAATGCTGTTTCATGTCAGGTAAAAAGGAAAACTAGGCCACACAGCAGCAGGGGTCAAAGACTATCAATGATAAAAGGAATAGGAGAGGTCTAGCAGAGGGCCAGCAGCCAGTGGAGTAGAGACCCGAGAAAAAGAGGGCTACTGGCCTAACTTAAAGATATACAGGATTTGCTCTTTCCTGTACTGGGACTCTCAGAGGCTGGAAAAATTATGTTTTCTAAAGTAATAGGTTATCTGAACTAGAAATGGAGGAGGAAACCCCCCTCCCATATAAGTATTCAAATTTACATGAACTATAAGAATTAGGCAGAGGACTGCAGACTATTTTTAATCCATTGAGCTCAGTAATCTTGAAAAATTAGAAACCTATTTGGTTAAAACAAAACCACAATTTCAGGAGAGATAATATGCTTTAAGTTATTGTGATTGCCTTTGAGGTGCAAACATAAAAAGTCTAGTTTTGTATCAGGAGGAATAAACTGAGCTGGAAGCTTCACCAAGATAAACTGTTCTAGGATATAGTGTTGTTGCCCTTCTGGAGCTTGTTATTCACAGGTTTTGCTGAGTGTCATAAACCAGAAGTTTTATCTTAAAGATCTAGACTTTTGTGAAGAGGAGACAGTCTGTTTTAAATATTTGAAATTTTATTCTGTTTTGACATAAAACTAAGGAACACTCAGATAATCTATACCATGTTAGTATTCCCATCAGAAAAAACAGATAAAACAGTATTTAGAAAGCAGTATCAGTAAATCTTATTAAGCATTAGATGTGTTTAAAATGTTGATATTAATTTATAACCTGTAGGTGTGTGTATGACTTAAATGTTAAAATCTCACATTTGTTAAAGATCTTCTACAATTACAAATCCAGATTTTCTGTAGGCTTCACAAACCAGAGAGGTAAATAAATGTGCAGGAATCAAAGGATAAATGTATTATAAATATATATTAGTTGTATTACCTAATTAAAGCCATAATCTGTTAATACAGCTATGGATTTATTTCAAAAATTTAATTGAATATATTATTGATAGTGTAGTTGTTGTGTTTTCCAATGTTGGTAGAGTGGTTAAAGTTCTTCACTTTCATAGAGTCCAGATTGAGCTGCCAGCCGCTGAAACTCTCCTTCAGGGTTAAAAGCTTGTTTCACATTCAGACCTTTCCCGTTCAGTGCTAAATATTTGCTGAAAGTTGGTCGGACGCGTAACTGTTTAGGAGCTGGAAGAGTTTGGTTTGGACGGGCTGAAATAGATCAAATAAAAATTAATTTAGAAAACTTGTTCTAAACACATGGGTCGCACTAGGTAGTCATTATGAGACAGGAAAAGAAAAAATAGAAAACTGACTATGTATGAGAAGAATCCCTCAGATTTTATACTATGCTGGAATTTGTGTTTCTTACTCAATCTCAGTTAAGTTCTTTGTAACACTTGGCATAGCACTTTATAAGAGCGTGACATACCTGTAACATCTAATCTTGTGTTACATGTGGTCACTCCAGCTTCATTAACTGCAGACACAGTATACCATCCAGCATCTTTCTTGTTTACATCTTTTATCAATAAAGTAACTCTTCCAGAGTTATCATGATATAAACTGGAAAGAAATAATTACAAGTTGAAAGTAAAGGAATTAGTTTTTCTGTGAGAATTTACTTATGATGTCTCTGACCTACAGAGTCAGACTAGCAAGAAGAAAAAAAAGCATTTGGAAATTCTGAGTCTGTAGCCAGTCATTGCATAACTACTGCTTTTCTTGAATTAAACATCCGCCTCATCTTGTTTGTATCATCTATTTCCTTGGGTAATCTTCTTTTATTGTTAGTAAAAAGGTAAATCCTAGCCTACTTTAACTGCTAAATTTCTGATTAGTGCAATCTAGCTTAGTGAGGCTTATCATATTTCTATATATTTTTAAAGATTGAAGTATAGTTGATTTACAATATTGTGTTAGTTTCATTTATATATATATTTTTAAAATTAGACAAATTGACGTCACAAATGCATGCCATTTATAATGCATTTCAAAGGATAACTGGATTCACCCAAGCACACTGTAGTTAGTGTAACTAACTCTCAAAATACTTATCCTACCTTATTCGATCAGTGTTGAATTGTACCATTTCATTATTTCTTTTCCAGAAAAGCTTTGGTGGAGGTACAGCCGAGATCTGGCATTCTAGCTTCACTGATTCTCCCTCAAACACTTTTTTACTCTGTGGTTTGTAGATGAACATTGGTGCTCTTCTGTGTTCTTTTGCTACATATTAATAAAAAAATTCATGTATTTGAAATATTATAAAAATATTAATGAAAAAGTATTATGAAGTTTGTATGCTGATATAAAAGTTTTAGAAAGTACTAACAACAGAAATGGAAGGTTTATGTTTCAGCTTTAGTTAAAATAATATGCAATTCTGTTGTATATTGTGATACTGTTTATAATTCTAAAACAGTAATGTAATGATGACTTTATAATCATGTTTCATTTGGAGAATTTAAGTTACATTGTCATATCATCTTACCTATTGGGAGACTGAGTGGTGGAAAGAGAACCAACAACTTGGGTCCAAATTCTGTTTGCCCCACCAGCCATGCGCATTGGGGAAAATTTTGTTTAGTTTTTCTGAGACTAAACTTTTTTTTATTATAAAGTGATACCCAAGTAATAGTGACTGCTGTGCCCACACCAAACAAAATTATGTGAGGATCAGTTGCGGTTATGAATGAAGAAGCACTTTGTAAACTATAAAATAATATACAAATGCCAGTAATTATTATGTCTTTACTTTTCTTCAAATACCTGAGGGAAAAGAGTAATTGGTACTATAATACTATAACTCTAGCTTTTCTGAAGGAGAAATGAGGAGATTGGATGAATGCCAGCTGAAGTCTTTTTCAGCTCTAACATTGTAGTATTTTTGGAGCTATTGGCATAGAAAGGTTTTGCCCAAAGCATAATCCCTTGAATTCTGTGTGTGGTATGTATGTGTTTAAAATTCCTAGATCACTAGTTTTTCCCTTAGTCTGAGGTCCCTTATTATATCATAGAATAATCTTACAGCTTTTTCATTCATCTGGATAGAATACAAATTCAGGATTGCCCATCCTTTAACTTGGTCAAGCTTTTATACAATAAACAGTGAATTATAGCAAAATATCTCTGATGCAGTATATCTTAAGTCATTTCAAATGTGACATATTTAAAGCAGTTAACTTGTAATATTTTAAAACAGGGCATTAGTTTTATGAAAACTACTAAAAACAAATTTGAGACATGGGTTTTATTCTACTTTTTTTCTAAAGCAAGTCAGCCTATTTTTGTCATAATTAAAGACTAGTTTCTGGTAAAAAGTGCATAGCCTAAGGCTAAAAGTTAATACTTACTCTTCAATTTTAAACTATGTGTGATTATAACAACCTGTGAAAATGTGAATCAGATTGATTATTTTAGACTATAGACCAGAAATATGATTAGATTAAAAATTTTCATTTTAATGTTTGATCTACAAATACTGTACGTCTAAAAATGTAACTAGAGTATACTGCCTTCTTTGGTCTTTCTGAAATGTTACCTTATTTCTCTTCCAGAAAAGCTTTAGGGGTAGATCTGTCATTCTAGTTTCTTTGAGTTTCCCTCAACCTCTGCCCACTGTGGCTTTTACATAAAAATTGATGTTCTACTAGATTCTGTAGTATAGACATGAATCTTAAATGTAAAGTCTTTTTCAACAGTTTCTTTTTTGATTTGACATGTTTTTAAGGAGCTCTCTGGTATCTCTCTGAAAGCTTACCCAGGACGTCCAGCTGCACAGTAAAGGTGGCTTCTCCTGCTCTGTTCTTGGCAACACATGCATAAGCCCCTGCATCTGAAGCTCTGACCACTTCAAAGATGAGTGAATGAAAACCCTTCTCAGACACTATCATTTTGTGAAAATCATCTGATTGAACTGGTCGTCCATTTAGATACCATGACACATCAGGAGCTGGTAGTCCACTCACCTAGAAAGGAAAATACAAGATGATAGAATTTTAAATTACAGATCACTGGATCCCCTTTGTCCATTTATGAATTTTAACAATTCAGTATCTGAGTGGGTTTGTGATTAAAAATGCAAAGTACGATCTTAAAAGATATTTTCTTTCAATAATTTTTAACAAAGTAGTAAAAATGATAATCCTTGAAATTAATATAGTATTTTCAGACTATCTCAAACCACATCTAGCTTTTTCATATACAACCTCAGTCCCCTTAAGATCTCTTAATTACTATATTAAGGACATTAATTTATGTTATATTGATTTCCACAAGGAATATGGAAGTCATATGGATTTTCTGGATAATGGCAAGTGCAAATGAAGTCCTAAAAACACATATATATGAATCTTGCTAATCTAATTAATAACCTTTCCAAAATAGAGTGTTCTTGAGCTATAGTTCTGGTGTATGAATGACATTTTTTAAGTGTTTTCATATAAGCCTTAACAGTCAAATCTGTACACTGAATTTCACTCATAAGGAATCTGGAAAAATATTTTATGAAGAAAAAGTTCTCCAAAATGATGATAATAAAAATGTACGCCTTTCTAATAAGTTATTTTAGCCTGAAGAATTAATTCTTCCAGGCCAAGAGAGGGCAGGGTAGCTTGAATTTCTTGAAGAGGCATTTTACTTAGGAAATCCTATTGTTATGAAAGCTTCACTTATACAGGGTATTAGGTGTTCGGCACTATTGTAAGTACCTTATACCTATTTACTCAGTTTATCTTCAAATAGCTTTATGACATTGGTACAATTTTTATTCCCATTTTACAGGGAAAACAAAAGGGTAGTGATATTAAATGATTTGTCTCAGGTTACACAGCTGGAAAATGGCAGGGCCAGGATTCGAACCCAGGTAAACTTATGTATAGTGTTCTTATCCACTATACGTATTACTTGGGCTTCCTTGGTGGCTCAGACAGTAAAAAATCTGCTTGCAATGCTGGAGACTTAGGTTCGATCCCTGGGTCAGGAAGATCCCCTGGAGAAGGGAATGGCTACGCACTCTAATATTCTCGCCTGAAGAATTCCATGGACAGAGGAACCTGCTGGGTTACAGTCCATGGGGTGGCAAAGAGTCGGACACGATTGAGTGACTAACTCACACACGTACATACATACATACTACTTCTCAGGCTGTGTAGAAAGCTATGAAGAGGAGGAGACATTTTTCAGAATACTATCCCATTGTTTAATTTTTCTCCAATATTTTTGAACTTTTTTCTTACTTTGAAGTCCATTCTGCAGAATCTTCCTTCTTCAATTGACATGTTCTCTGGCACTTGAATGAAGCGAGGTGGGTAAAATTTCTCCTGGATTGCATCCTGATCATTCACGTCTCCTCTTGAAGATGATCTGCTTCTACAAAAACATTTTAATAATCATTGTGCAGAAGAATTGTCATTGCTCTTCCTTTCATGCAAATATGATTTAGCCATCACATTTGAAACCCCAGAGGCTATGCTGTTTGATCTGATAGTGTAGTAACAATGGAGAGAGGCTGCAGAGCTGTATTTATCTGTGGCATATTTGAGGACTGTTAGAAATGGTAGCAATTTAGAAACATCTGGGACAAATGATACGTCTTTGTTTCTTTTTTTCAGTGCCATGAATTGATGAAGAAACTAATCTATTAAAATGCATGGACAATTATAGTCACATGCAAAGACTGTATAATTAGGATTGGGTTTTCATTATGAGAAAGTTTAGTATGGAAACATGGTCCTGGCTTATTTGACCAAGACATTTAAAAAATTTCCTCTGAGACAGTTGTGATAATTAACAGATAAAATTTTTATTGTCATCTTGGACGTTAGAAAATTCACATTGTTCTTCTCTGTTGATTCCAAAGCAGTATAAACATTTTCTTTTTTATAGCCATATTTTTTATATGTGTGTTAGTTGCTCAGTCGTGTCTGACTCTGTGACCCCATGGACTGTAGCTCGCCTGTCTCCTCTGTCCATGGGATTCTCCAGGCAAGAGTATTGTAATGGATTGCCATTCCCTTCTCCAGGGGATCTTCCCAACCCAGGGATCGAACTTGGGTCTCTCGCACTGTGGGCAGTTTCTTTACCACCCAAGCATAGTTAATTTACAGTGTTGTGTTAGCTTTAAGTGTATAGCAAAGTGATTCAGCTATATACAGATATATCTTTTTCAGATTCTTTTCCATTGTAGGTTATTACAAGACATTGAATATAGTTCCCTGTGCTGTACAACAGGTCCTTTTTGTTCATCTATTTTGTACCCAGAAGTGTGTATATGTTATCCTAAATTCCTAATTTATCCGCCCGCCAACCTGCTAATTCCTCCAGTGACACTGTTTTTTATAAAAGGTTTGTAAGAAACTTGAGGATTTTGTAAATATTACATTTAAAAAAATATGAACATGTTTTAGGTAGCAAAATACATACTTCTTTAAAATTAAAAACATTTTTTTACCTTACTTGTGATGTAGGAACTTGCAGTCGTGCATGTTCTATATTGTGCTGCTTGAAATTAAAACAAAGTGATAATGTTAACATGCCACTGTTAGCTTGAAATTAAGCAGAATTTAGTAGTTGAACATTTCTGTTGTGGTTGTGTTTGTATTGTCATATATAGTTCTATATATTTAGCTGTTAAGCATTTAAAATATGGTATACTAACTTTCTAGTATTCTAGCAAGAAATCTATACAGTTAAGACTATTCACTAGATATGGTTTATGAAAATTAACTAAACTTTGAATTGATGGTGGTTCATTTTTCAAATGACTGTTTTTTATGTCAAAGGATGATGAATCCTCCTGGTGTATTTGAAATGGGAGCACATAGTACAGATTGTCCTTTGGTAAAACAGTAATAGTCATGAGGTCACTTGTGTTGGCAGTAGATAACAGGGTATTATGCTTACTACTCATAAGTGGCACCAATAGCAATAAACACGTATTAGACTGGAAAATACTTTTCTTTTTGGCTCAGGGCACAAAATCCTGATGGACACTCTGGAAGCTATGTGTAGAGCTATGAATAGCCTTTGGAAAACAGTATTACTTCCTGCTTAATAATGATGTATTTAATTTAAGCAACCATCTTTTAGGATTTATATCTGAGCACTAGCAAATTATTCATATTTGAGGATGAAATCAGGAATTGATGAATATTATAATTAATTGGTAAGATATTGTGTGCCTGTTTCTCATATTTCATTGTGCTTGGTATAGTGAGAGATACAAAGAAGTAGAAAATATAGTCCTTACCTGGACATATGAAAAACATCTGTATAGCAACATAGCAAATAAATACAGATAATTTATTTTGGGATGAACTTTAATTTTGCTTGTGTTTTGTCACTCTAAAACAAAATTCTTATAACTCTGCAATGATTGTTGGTGAGGCTTTGAGTTTGTCTAAGCAAAATGTCAAAAGAACAATCAGTATGGCAGAAACCAACACAATATTGTAAAGCAATTCTCCTCCAATTAAAAATAAATAAAATATAAAAAAGAGAAGTCAACTAATTTTTTAGTAAAAAAACAAATCCACTTAAAATCATAATATCCAAATTAAGTTTTTTACTTTTTCCTATAGTGGTTTGAATATATATAGATTTGTATTCATAGGTATGATATTTTTGGTTATATGTACTGCATTGGCCAAAAAGTTCATTCAGGTTTTTTCATACCATTTTAGGGAAAACCCAAATGAACTTTTTGGACAACCCTATAGTTTGATGACATTTTGTATTATTTAAGTAGACTATTTGAAGTGTAAAATTTTTCTTTTCTGATTTCATAATATATTTTGCTGCTATCTCTTTTCTTGGTACTATCATCTTCATTTTAAAGTTTTTGAAGAACTAATGAGAAAAACAATACATCTTTGCCCTTGAAATCATACATTGAATTTGTAAGATAAACCATCATCAATATGATGTTACTTTGAGTTATTTATTCTTATAGAGATATATTTATGTCTTATTCTTGCTTTAATCTCCTATTTCAACTCCAGAGCCCAACACATAGTAGATGGTTCATATAAATTAGTTGAATAAATGAGCATGTGAACGGTTTAGTAGCTAGGAGAGATTTAAGTTCTGTTTTCAGGTTCTAGTTACTTGCTGTGCTAGATAGACCCCACTCTATCCTTTTTAGTAGATCTAGTCACATTTGGTGAAAAAGTGAAAGTGTTAGTTA
The DNA here is from genome assembly GCF_032452875.1 of Bos javanicus. Taxonomy (NCBI): domain Eukaryota; kingdom Metazoa; phylum Chordata; class Mammalia; order Artiodactyla; family Bovidae; genus Bos; species Bos javanicus. The sequence goes on along the minus strand of NC_083874.1, from coordinate 48,878,453 downwards.
CTCAGTACTGTCTGACTCTTTGTGACCCCACGGACTGTAACCCACCAGGCTCCTCTGTCCATGGAATTCTCCAGGCAAGAATACTAGAATGGGTAGCCATTCCCTTCTCCAGGGGATCGTCCTGATCTAGGGATTGAACCTGGATCTCCTTTGTGAATAGTGAGAGATCTGGGTTTGATCCCTGAGTTGGGAAGATCCCCTGGAGAAGGGAATGGCTACCCACTCCAGTGTTCTTGCCTGGAGAATTCCATGAACAAAGGAGCCTGGTGGGCTATAGTCTGTAGGGTTTCAAAGAGTGGGACACAACTGAGTGATTAACACACAGTCACATTTAATAGAAACAATCTTATTTTCCTCTTATGCTTTAGAAGGATGCTTTTTATGAGGTTGGAATTTTTGAATGCCTGGTTTCATCCCTTTTGCTCCCAGTTTCTGTGGACTTTTTAGGAAGGACTAAGAGATAACTACAGAAGGAAGACAGGAAGCAATAGCTGTTCATTCTGCCTCTCCAGCAGTACACTTCTCTTTGAGGTTAACTTGTTAAAATAAATTTGGTCAGGAACATGCCTGTGGAATATTCACTTTATGTTCTCCATAAAGTTAATCCCTTCTTGGAAAGGATGCTTTTGTTAATCCTGGAGCCGTTATTCATAAGGTTTTTGTTGTCTGTTTTGTTTTTAATAAGCATTTCAAAATACATGGAACATGTCAAAGGAATTAGATGTTTCATTAGTACACGAGTTTATTTTAAAACTTTGAAATGATAAACAGCTTATGAGAAAAGGTTGCAATTACTTTCTTCCGAGTTTTAACTTCCGTCCTGTTAAAGATTTACAACTCATAAATTTTCTGTCCATGTAGACGTTGTAGGGAGAGTCCTAGGTCTAACTGACCCCTAAATGTCTAGATGAAAAGTGACACCATTAGCCTTCTGGTATTTTGACTTTGTAATATTTCATATGCAGATATTAGAACCACCAGAAAATAGGGTAAAGTTAAAAATTTTTGTGTATATATTCAACCAGTCATGGCCTGTCCTTTTTTATATCTAATGCAGCATGGAAGTAATTGACTTTTGCTTCAAATGCTAGTTATAAATATTTAGAAAAGCATGCATCTAAAAATCACATGAAAGAAAAGTGCTCCAGTTAGATAAAGATTAGTTTAATTTACCTGTGCTGAATCTTGTGCCTCACTGTCATTTTGACCTTGAAACACAGCAGCTGCATTCTGTGGTCCTAGCAATCTGCGAGCCATCTTCTCCTCATATGTTAGCCGCTTTAAAGAAAGAATCATAAAGGAGATAGTAATGAGATTTAATAAAAGTTGTTTATATGACTTTACCTTAAAACCACCAAGAATTATAACAAAGAAACATAATTATGCCTATTGAATGATAGATACTGTATTTTTAAGAAAGCATTTTCTTTCATTCAGAGCGTTTCCACTTCCTTCATCTGTAAATATTCATCTGTTTTCTTTTTTCTCCTAGGAAAGACAAACTTTGTTGTTGTTCAGTTGCTAAGTCATGTCTGATACTTTGCCATCTCATGAACTACAGCGCACCAGGCTTCTCTGTCCTTCACTATCTTCCTGAGTTTACTCAAACTCGTGTTTTTTTTTTTTTTCTTTCAAGAAGCCCAAACAATTTTTTTGGCCAACCCAACAGTGGATTAAAGGCACATAGCAGTACTGTTTCAGATATCAGTGACTAATAATACAATGTGCAAAATAAGAATTGTAGCTGTTTTCCATCAATAGTATATACCAAAGTACATGAAGAAGTCAGGTTGACAGTTATTTCCCATTAGTTATTTGGTCATCAGACATTTTTATGGAAGGGCAGTGCTTAAAACAGAATTTGAATTAAGTCATTCAGATTGTTTTTTTTTTTTTTCATTTGCTTCATTCTTTTACTGCTGAACTCCTAGAAGGGATTTCATGCAGAGAAATACAGAATAGGATCCAAATATTCCCTCTTTTTAGATAATCCTATCCCTTGCTAATTATATGGACATAGCTCTGTGAGACAGAAACAACTGTCTTACTGAGATTAGATTTTATAGTTCTCTTGTCTTTTTATACAAAATAGGCATCTTGCTTACTTGGTTTCCATTGTGAAGAAGGCTGTCCTTGCATTTTAGCTTTCTCTCCAAATCTTGAATAAGAGCTTCTTTTGATCCTTGTATTTCGTGGTCAGGAGTTTTTGGTGTGAGCTTAGCATTTGCATTTTGGGATGACTTAACATTTATGGGTTGGCCTACTGAGGGTTGTTGATAGCTTTAAAAAGAATAAAAGATTTTTATTTATTTATTTATTTACTTCACAATGTTGTATTGGTTTTGCCATACATCAACATGCATCCGCCACGGGTGTACATGTGTTCCTCATCCTGAACCCCCCTCCCACCTCCCTCCCCATACCATCCCTCTGGGTCATCCCAGTGCACCAGCCCCAAGCTTCCTGTATCCTGCATCAAACCTGGACTGGCGGTTCATTTCTTATATGATATTGTACATGTTTTAATGCCATTCTCCCAAATCATCACCCACCTCCCTCTCCCACAGAGTCCAAAAGACTGTTCTATACATCTGTGTCTCTTTTGCTGTCTCGCATACAGGGTTGTCGTTACCATCTTTCTAAATTCCATATATATGCGTTAGTATACTGTATTGGTGTTTTTCTTTCTGGCTTACTTCACTCTGTATAATAGGCTCCAGTTTCATCCACCTCGTTAGAACTGATTCAAATGTATTCTTTTTAATGGCTGAGTAATATTCCATTGTGTTATTTTTAAAAAATAAGATCTTTAAGAAGTGGTAAAATAGAATTGGCATCTTTTTGTCAGTCACCTTTAGGTAGGTTGAATTTACCACTTAGTATTGTGGGTGTTATTAAAATACCAATTGCCTTAATAACAGTCAGGAAGAATTTTATAGGAATGGTTACCAGCTGTTTTTTCTTTTCTCTTTGTCTTTGCAAATGAAAATTAAGTAGCAGGAGGAGCAATTTAGATTAGACATAAGAAGAATGTTTTTCCCTGAAGATTTTCCCTAAAGAAGTGAGAGTGAGTCCGGTAAGTGGCAGCATGAGGGCTCTTCCAATATTCCAGTTGAATTTCCTAAGTTTGATTTATGAGTGGTTAGTAAGCATTAGTGTACTGGAGCTGACTCATATGGGCTTAAGAGAATGATTTTTAGTGTCTCTTCCCAACTCACTGTGATCTCATGTTGAAAGTCTGAAATTGATTGGTGAAAGTATATACACTAGGGAAATTGGTTAGTGCCACAATTACCACCTTCCTCCAGAGCTGATTGTTAAACATTTACCAGCATGACTACTGGTGTTCAATGAATATTCTCTTGCTTTGCATTGAATTTACAGTTTATATAATCTCTGGCTTTAATTTCTACTTCCTATTAATTTCATATTCTAGATAATCCAAGTATGGCACTATATAACAACTTCTAAAGTGATAGTTTCTTTAATGTTGCTAACGTGATTTTTAGAGAAAGAGATGATTAGAGGAGGAAGGAGAAAGAAATGTAAACTGAGAAAAAAGGAGGTCTGGAAAAAAACAAGTTTGAACGGCATTGGTTTAAATCCTTATTTCAAACTCCAATCCTAAATTTTATTCTAAGATGTCCTTGCACCTCTCAGAGTTTCCCTGCTGATTCTGATAGAGGACAGGGGTGGTGTTTAAGGAGTCCTGTATTTTTAGATCTGTTAGATAGCTCATGCTTTTATTCATATTTTACCTAGTTTATTTACTTAGGGTGCTGCAGGTGCTAGCTTATACCCGTTTAGTATAATAGATATTGTATTGTGTGGGAAAACGGGCCACTGCCCTCTGAATATTTTGCCATTATCATAATAAACATTCTGCAGATATCCAGATGAGGAAGCCTTGGTCTGTTCTCTGATATGTTCGTGTTCAAAAATTCTCAAGGATCATTAAAAGAACTTGTAAGCTAAGGGGAAATATATTTCCTCTGAGTGGAGCCAGAGATTTAATTTTTGCAGACTTTGGGGACTTGGTTAGTAATCTCTAGACTGTAAATATACTGAGGGAAAAAAGATGTTTTATTACTCACTGTTGTATTATTTGTATCTACTAACCCGAGGCTTTCAAAATAGTGAAGCGATACTATTAGTTCAATGAATGAATATTTTTCATTGTATTCAAGATACTCTATTGAAAGTTGAATATATACGTTTTCCTTTGTTGTATTCCAGATATTCAGGATTGCCTATATCAGTCCTCAACTAAAGTCTGATTTGGTCCGTGAAGTAAATAGCCAAACAAAATGTTTAAGTAAATAGTAAGGTGGTTTTGTTTTAAGATTGAATTCCCAGGTCAAAGTGTTAAAGTTCCCTTGGTTTTATAGATCTACTGTTTCTTCAAATGTATGAAGTTAGAATAGTCTGCCTGTTTTGTTTTTGTTTTTTTTTTTTGAGCTAGCCTATCATTTTTTAAAAAGTTACATGTGTTTGGTAAAGTGAGTTAGCATTAAATAATAATTTTGTCACACTGTCATAGTGTAATATGTCTGAGAAATCCTAAAGGACTGTTAAAACCAAGGCTGAGAATTACTTATATGTATTTATGTAACTTCAGTCACTTTGTTCACTGAATACCTGCATTATTACCATTTTATATGGTTTAAGGGTTAGGACTTGCTATCTATTCATAATTAGAAACTAACGTTATACTTGCACAGTGCTTTATAGGGTTTTCTCCCCCTAACATTAATCACCCAAATCCTTAGCTTTCGTTATAGATCAACATACTGAATCACCTAATAGGTAAGGTAGTCATGCTGAATGTCACACAGCAAGCTTTTTGAAAGGAGTACTTAAAGGGTTCCTCTAAATTTCCAGTCTGTTGGTTCGAGCAAATGTATGAAACGTTTGCTTAAGGGTTCCTTACTGATGAAAAGCTAACTAAAGCTTTCAAGCTTCTCTAGGTCAGAATCCAAGGAATTATTTTAGAAGACAGGGCAAACTTAAGCCCATCATAACAATGAGGGAGTTGTGCACAAATGTTCAAAGGGCCAAAGCTTTCCACCTTGTACAGCTGGACACTGAATGGGTATCAAGTGGCTGTGGGAAGATTAAAAGAGTTATCTATGATTGCTGAAAATGGAACAGCTAAAGCTGGATCTTTGATCTCTAGTTTGGGGTCCTTCTATGCTTTATTTCTCATCCTCTCCATTTCATCCTTTTTTCCTCTCTTTAGTTCTATGCACAGAACTAAGTACATGGTCATGGCTCGCTAATATTTTATGGCCTTCTTTTCTGGACAGGAATTTGGAATAGGATTAAACACTTTACTAAGAAGAATATAGTAGTCAGAAAAGGTTATTTTAGATTTAAATATGCTTATACAGCAAATTTAGAAATAATTGAAAGCTAGATGGAAAAGATTATCTGGGTAAAATGTAACTAAGAAAAATCTACAATGTGTGATAATGGGTATAATGGGAATTTGGGATGGAAGAGGAGAAGAGGGCTCTTAATTCCTGAAGGCATCTTTTAAAATTTTTAGGCCAAACCTGTGAGAATGCCTTTTTGTAGGTTAAAATTTTTGTCAGCCATTTCAGATGATTCTACCTAGTATCTGTAGGATTCTAACAAATGTGTTTGACTTTCTTGGTTTTTATTTTTAAAAATATTGAAAAATTTTCTTTGCAAGTTGATTTGCTGTGGTTAGACCACTAACAATTGGAATCTTTTGAAAAATTAGCCTCTAGAGAAAACTGAGAGAAATTAGTGAATTTCAGTATATCTGTTGATAAGCCTGTAACCAACAAAACATATTCCATCAGTTTTTCAGATGCCTTTGACTTAATTCTCTTGATGTTCTAGCCAGCCGAGGAATAGGAAAACTGATAGCCCAAAGTTTGCATAAGCACAAAGTATTTAGTTCATGTTTTAAAAAAAGCACAACCACTATGTCCTTCTTCATATCAGTTTCTCCTCGGACAGTTTTAGGGCTGTGGAAATAGTACATGCTTGCATAAGTCTGCAGGTATTCTTCCCTGTATTTAGATTGGTCCTACCAGTTGGAACAAAGTGTGGTTTTAATGATCTTCGAAACTTTAAGGTCACGAACCTTTATCTATTCAAGCCTTTTTTTCTGATCATCGGGAAAATTTACATACTTTAGTGTCTGAATCCCATATTTTCTTTTTAGCCAAGTGGATATTCAGGATCAGAGGGGAAGACGGATAGTAAGAAAAGACTAAAACTGAGAAGAAACTTAATAGCTTCTGCTTATGTGAGAGGAAATCCTATCTGAAGAAGAGCAGACAGGTGTTCACCTCAGCTAAGCTTAGAATCAGAGGGATCAAATTTACAGCATGAGGAACTTAAAGCTGGGGAAATAGTTCACTGTTCTTGGGTATGTTAGAAATCTCTTTTGGAAGATGGAAAATAATAGGTAAGTCATTACCTATTATGTATAATATGTATAATTCAAGTATAATATGAAGTAAGAGGTGATTTGGGTTTAACTCAACCTGAACACTGGAGAATGGGTCAGATGATTTATTGCCAGTACCCTGGTTCAAGGTGTTCCAGGAGAAATATGGAATGAGACCATGAAGTCACATTGACTTTTTAGATAGTGAAGAATGACGTACATAACCCATCCCCCTTCTCCCCCAGATACTAGCTCCCAGGATTCACAGTTTTATCTAACTATGTCTCTCTCTCTCTCTTTATATATATATATATATATATTTTTTTTTTTCTTTTTCTTTTAAGCTCACTTACTTGGAGTCCACCGTGGAAGGGTTTTTACTGCTGCTGTAATCAGGCTGTGATGGTAATATGGAGCTGAGGAAGCTGGCTGGAGACTGGTTATAAGTAGCTGTAACCCTTTGGGCTGGGTTGGAGCCAGCAAGCTGCTGAGGAGAAGCAGGGAAAGCAGAGGAGGACATAGTGATGTGAGAGCTCACTGTTGAGGAGGCAGAATATCTTTGCTCTGTGCACTGGCGGGGTTGGATGGTAATGGAGGACTGTTTGGTCTGGCTAGAGTAGCTGGAGATTTCCGGTCCGGGAGGCTGAAGTCTGGAGCCACATGGATTTTGGGATTGGATGAAGTGTTTTGGACGTTCGTAGTTAAACATGTTTAGCTGGTTTATGGAAGTTGAAGGCAACTTATTATTGTAATGACTTGCTCCTGAAGGGGTGGGGTCCTGAATCTGGGTCTGCAAGCCTGGAATTACAGAAGGTTGCAGTGAATCAGAAGCGACCTTGGTCTGTGCCTCCTTGTTGAGATCCTGGGGATACAGTGCTCCTGGCTTTGATGGAGTGGCCTTCTCTTGAAGAATATTGTTCCTTCAAAAGAAGAAAGTGATTCAGTTACAGTATTTGCATAAAAATGGTACTGTTTAAGATCTTTAGGAGTTTATGTGCTTTATTTTTTTTTCTTAAACTTATGTACTTCCATTCCTTTATGTGTTGTCTTTGCACAAATGACTTCCACTTGAGAATAAGAAAGAATAATTCATTAGTGTTTGTTTGCCTCTGGGTGATTCTTCAAGCACACCTGGGGGCTTCAAGATGTAGGAAAAGTTTTGATTTTGAGTTCGCCAAGTGTTTGTTTATGAAAAGAAAATTTGTGATGTTGTTCAGTGTGTTCATTTTATTTCGTGTTTAGCTTTTGACAAAAGCCTGCAGTTTCATTAGCCACAGAGAGTTACTGATTTAAAATTATTAGCAGTTAAATATATTAGCTTCTATTCAGTTTGAATTCTTCCCATTGCTCATCAATACCAATGAACAACTCTTCTGATGCATCGTTAATTCATGCCTTGGTGATCTGTGATGAATGACATGGTGAATCAAGGTGAGCAGTGTGCTTCTTTTCTAAAGAACATTACTGTCCGTATTTGCTCCTTCATCCTTTTACAATTTCACAAAGTACAGCAAATGCCCGTACTTCACTGTTGTCAACCATGAGTGGATTTCGTTTTACCTTATAATTCACTGCCTCTTTTTCTCCCTTTGATTCCCAATTGACCATAGTACCAAACTAGAAGATAATTAAGGAGTGACTGCATTCAAGTATCTCTCTGTATGTATATAAATTACTGTATTCCAGAACCCTTTGTAGTTTTTGTTATTTTTTGATTTTATTGGTTATTGGTTTTGCTGTTCTCTTAATTATTTGGTTTCACTTTAAATTATTTTTGTGTTTAGTATGTATTTTAGACTAAATTTTGAAATTGCTTTCATTCCTGTATTATTTTTTCTTTTGAAATGGCAAACAGTATGTACAGAAGGAAGTAAGGCAGCTTTGAAGCTAGCCTATACTTTTCCAAGAAAAGATGATTGCCATTTCTCATACTCAACACTGCATTGGCACTCCTGACTTTTGACAGTAGGCCCCCATTTTTCCTCTGATGGATCATTTGCCACTAAAATCAGCCTCAAAGAAATATTTTCACCTGATTTTTTCCATTAGTATGGTAAATCTGGGAAGGACTATATATATACTTTACACAAAAAGACTAGCCCCATAAATTGTTTTAACATTGATTCTGTCTTTATTTAAAATATCAACTAATTTAATTCAGAATATGTTTAGTTTGCTTCATATAGTATAAACCAACACTGAGGTAATGATAAATCAAACTTGTAGCTAGTAAAATTAACCAAATTGTCATCATTGAATCCTAGTCTTATGATTATTTAATGTCCTCTCTTGAATAAAGTATCATTTTTAATGAAAAATTTCTAAACCCATCAACTTGATTCTCAGGTTGTATGTATAGTTTAGAGTTACACAGTTTTAGGAAAGAACAAAAATGCAACTAAACAGCCAAGAGAAAGATTCTATTGAAAAAGGCACTTCAAAAGTCATACATTTCTTAATTTTGAGTTTATGAACACAAGCACATTCAACTAGGGTGCACTTTAGTAATTAACTATATTAAGCCTTGAAATTACTGGAGAAAAACATCCAAAAGGAGGCTTTAATTAGATATTTTTTAAAAAAGAGATTATTTCAAGGCAAGTAGTTTTATACTATGGGTTTACTCCATTGCAGAATTGAATCCAGTGTTTGATTTTAAATTCCTTTTTGGGCTGACAGATCATTCAGATTAATTTCAAATAGCAAGGAATAAACTGTTAAACAAATAGCCAGTAGATATTTTCCAGAAAGTTCCCTGTTTTTCTTTATGTGTATTTTTAGAATGTCAACTGTGTTGTACATTTTGATATCAGCTTACATAGTTAACAATTACTGTTATTTTTTTAAAAATTCAATTAAAAATATGTTCTTTCAAATGTTTCATTTTCATGTCTGAAGAAAATTTTGTACATATGTTCATGCAGATAACTCTGGAAGGTTTTTCTTCGTGTTTGTAGTTACTGTTCAACAATCAGTTCTATAATCTTTCTGTTTTATTTACAGTATCATTGTATTCCAAATAATGTTAAATAAATTTCAGAGATTTTATGAATAAAGTTCTATTAACTCTCCTGTTTAGAAAAATCTTAACTCTCCCCCCTATCTCTAATATACCACAAACTTAAACAGAAAACTGAGGGTATTTTGAAATATAGGACATTGCACAGTTACAGTTAGGCCAGGTGTCCTTTTTCAAAGAAAACTGATGATTGAAAAATAATGACACACAACTATCTTTCCTTCTACCTTTTTTAATGCCTTATAGTTTCAGTGGAATGAACAGGTCTCATTCTTTTCAAATCTTTGTGTAATGCCATTATGATCTTGTGGCTTTTGAACGTTTTATCTGAAGATCACCTTTTACATAGTGTTCTGATTTGGACAAAAAACAAAAACAAAACCCCAAACCGAAGCAGGAATAAAGAAGGGACTTACCCGAGTTCCAGAGAGTGCCAGCTGGGTTAAATCTACTACTAAAGGGAAGGAAGAGGCATCCCCTTCCCTTGCAGACTAATCTAGTGGCTCTGTGCTTAGTATTATAGCACCACTGACTTTTATCAGCTGCCAAGCAGTGACATCTGATGTGCTTGCCTGTCCATCTACCTATGCTGGCATGTCAAAGTAAGAGTCCATGATCTAAACAATATCTCAGATGTCTTAGTGATATTTAAGGAGTGGGATTACATGAGCTTCTCTTGCAAGCCTCTTTATTTTAGATGTGAACTTTGACTAGGAGCTTTAGTAAGCACATGTAGGGGGGACAGCAAAGAACTGAGAAATGGGAAAAGGTGTAGAGAAAACTCATTTTCTCTTTTTGTGAAGGGGGCTTTGATCTTCCTTGTTGAAAAAAGGACTGAAAGGGAAATAGTATTCTAAGACTGACATTCTGACTACTAAGACTTCTCCAGAAATAAGACCACTTACGGGTGGGCTTCAAATTGATTTCTGTTAGATAGCTATTCATATGAAGACCTCTTTTTTTCCTCTCTTGCCAAATGGAAGGAGGGGTAGAGTGGGATTCAAGCAGTTTGCTTCAAGAGAAGGAGTGTGTCTAGGCAAAGGCAAGAGAGCAGAATGATGGTGTTATGTCACTGGGAAGGTGGGGAAATGGAAAAACATGATTTGGTCTGTATAGCAAGTTCTCTGAATCTGTATGGCATACAGATCCTTGAACTTATACTTTTAATGACCTTATACCTTTATACTTTTATTCTAAAAGAGTTGAAACACTTAAGAAACTACCCATCAAGCAGTGTTTACAATTAGGGCTCTGTCCTGTAGCTCTCTCTATCTCCCTTACTCCTTATAGTTACACAATTTCCTTTCTCTTTTCACCAAGGAGACCATCTTAGCCTTTTATGTTTCCGTGTGTGTGTGTGTGTGTGTGTGTGTGTGTGCAGAGAAGTATATAATTAGGAAGAAAGCTTCAGATCAACAAGAGGTGGTAGAGAGGGGTAGGTGACATGAGGATCAGGCTAATCAATTGGAATTATCCATATTTAGTGGCTTTAGCTTGGTGTGGTTCTGTTGTTTAAAACATAATTATTTATTCCCCTCTCTCATAGTCTTAGAACAGGCCCTGATTCTGGGAAAGATTGAGGGCAGGAGAAGGGGACAAGAGAGGATGAAATGGTTGGTTGGTGTCATTGATTCAATGGACATGAGTTTGAGCAAGCTCTGGGAGATGGTGATGGACAGGGAAGCCTGGCGTGCTGCAGTCCATGTGGCCACAAAGTGTCGGACACGACTGAGTGACTGAACAACAACCCTCATGGATACTCCAGCCTTGGTGTAATTGCTGTGTACATCAGGGTCCAACAAATAGATAATTGAGCACAAATGAGCCACTTAAAATTCTTCACAGCTGACCATGTAGGTGTAACTTCCTTTGGTGTTCAGAGAAAGTTTGATGACTGCCACCTTAGTAGAAAAAGCATTACTTAGTAGAAAAAGCATGCTTGACTTGATGAATAGGCATTTGTTTACTTATTGTAAGGAGTCTTATTGTAAGTCATTTTATAAGGAGTCACCCAAAATATTTCTCCACTTCTGCTCACTGATATTTCAGTTTACATTAATATGGGCAAAGCCTTCAATCCAAATTAGACTTAAAATGTAAGTGCAAGTGACAATAACAAGAATAATAGACACATATAGCCTTTAGTTTGAGCAAGACCCTATTCTAGGCACTTTAAATGTGATATATGTGACTGATACTTGGTTCTTTCCAAGAACAGAGTTTGATTGAGATAAGCCCTACCAGCCAAGTGTGGTAGATGCCCAGGACAAACTTAAATCCCCAATTTTCCCAAGGGCAGATTCCAAATGTTCCATAGTTGAGGAAGAATTTTAGTTTTTATTTATTCTTTATCATTTACACTTTTCCTCTTCTTTTCCCTTGACCTTTGTAAGAGAAACTCTCATTACAGTGTGGTAGCTCCATGGTACATTGAGACTAAGGTTCTTGCTACAATTAGGGGATCAAGAGATGGTTTTGGAAAGGTAGATAAGGTGTTTTATAACACCATTTTCAAAAGTTAAGGGCCTATATTCAGTAATTTACCATGAATCTGTTTTTCTGCCTTTTGATATTTGGTGTGCTTTTTTAAATGGTGTTTTATGTTTTCTCACAAATATGGCTGTTTGAATGATTTGATGCTTATTTGAGAAAAATCATCCTAAAACTGAAAGAATTAAGATGTCTGGTGGGTGAACCATATTCCAGCTTACCCACTAAAGACAACTTTCCCATTTCTGTCTCTAAATTATCAGTAAGGGCCTCTAGTAAATCATTCTAATACCTCACAAGATGTATGTAACTTCCTACTGTTGCAGGTGTTTCCTACTGAAATATTTCCTGCTACATGTCCAGGAAATTCCTTCTTGTCTCATCACCAGTGGGTAGCTGTTTAACTGTCACTCATTAATCTCTTGTTTTTTAAAATGCGAAGTATATATGTGATTGTAAAAATGGTACTTTCAACTTCTGACCTTCTTCAGAGGTCAGATGTGTGTGATGAGGCTAATTTCTATCCTTCTCAGCTATATCAACTGAGAAGGAAAATGTCATATTGAAGATGAAAGGACAAAAGAATGAAGAATGTTTTATTGATTTTCAGGTTATGCATTAATCACTGTGATTTTTGAAGTTCTGCATAGACATATAGCAAAAGGGAATCGCCTTGGAGCAGTGGACTCAGTCCTATTCTTCTCAAGAAATAATGATGGACACTCCACTGGATTTGGAGTCAGACAGTACAAATGATAGTATTAATTTGGTTAATGCTCTGCAGCTTTCTAGACACATTAACCTTTTTATTATCGATTTTGGAGACCTGAGTGTAAGTACTCACTCTACTGCATATCTCTGAACTTTAATAATTAAGTGAAAAACAATGATAGTATCTATTTTACTAAATCAGTGTTGCAGAGACTCAAATGAAACAAGAAATCCTACAGTGGACTATTTTGTGGTATAATGTATCTCTTCAACTAGGTTTTTTTCTGAAGAAGGAACTCTTTATTACTTATTTATCTTGTCTAGGAGAGTATAGCTCTTGGTAGACATTCAGTAAAAACCTGCTAACATTCATGGAACTTTTACCTGATAATTTTCCCCACAAATGATTTTATTAATGAAAAAGATAGTAGTCTTAAATGAAAGATACTAATAGTAAATTAAAGGCCTTTTTAAGTCCTAAAGTCTCACTGATAAACACAGGTACTTATGGAGAAAAACTGTGGATGTGAGTATTGTCCATTTTACCAAGGCACAGAAACTGACAAACACATACAGTGTGCTTAACAAATGTTTGTTGAATAAATTGCGGTCTTATTTATTTTTCCACACACCTATTCTTCCTTGATACCGTGAGGAATCTATTTATAGGGGTAGCTACTGCCCAGACGACTAGTGATCCCATTAAGCTAAGGGGATTCCAGGAGACCAACTGAGAATTCACAGTTGTAGGCTGTTGCTGGAGATAACACTGACCTTGATATAAAGACAATGCAGTGAAGTAATAGTTCCTATTTATTGAATTCTTACTATGTGTTTCACACATTGTTTCAGGTCTGTTAGTTTCCAATGACTTTTAAGTATCAATTTTTAGGTTTTTAAAAAATCAGTATTTTGGTTTGGTGTTTGTGTTTGGGGGCTGGGGATGGTGATGGATTGTGGTGTTTTATTTTTAACTTTTTTAACTTTTTATTGTTTATTATTTTATTTTTTATTTATTTATTTTTTTACTTTACACTATTGTATTGGTTTTGCCATACATCAACATGCATCCTCTGTTTTAAACGTACAGGCTGCTTGGAAAGTTCACGTACTGATATATCTTTCTATTTATACTTTTGTCCTTTATATGCAAGGACAATTGTGTCTGTATTCTAAGACTGCTGCTGCTGCTGCTGCTAAGTTGCTTCAGTCGACTCTGTGTGACCCCATAGATGGCAGCCCACCAGGCTTCCCCGTCCCTGGGATTCTCCAGGCAAGAACACTGGAGTGGGTTGCCATTTCCTTCTCCAGTGCATGAAAGTGAAAAGTGAAAGTGAAGTCACTCAGTCGTGTCCGACTCGTAGCGACTCGACTTGAGCCTAACCAGGCTCCTCCGTCCATGGGATTTTCTAGGCAAGAGTACTGGAGTGGCTTGCCATTGCCTTCTCCAATTCTAAGACTAACCATGTGGAAATCTGTATCACAAAATGTTTTACCTGTTTGTATTGAGATAGGACATTGAATTCTAATTTGGGAAAAGACTCCATTCTTCAGAAACTTTTGCCATTTCAGTGTTGTTGTTGTTTTTTCCCCAACAAGTCTCTGTAGCAAACCCTTAAATATGTATCTAAGACTTATTATTTCTTAGTATTTCTAAAACTTATATGACTTACTGTTTCAGCCTTGGTGAAATGCATGGTGGAGAAATGGCAGAGGTAAAGTGATTCATCCATGCAAGCTTGCTGAGGGCAGGAGCTTTGTCATGTTCACTGTTCTTTATATAGAGCCAAAAACGTTTGTTGGATGTGTGAATGTTAGGTCTGTCTGCCCTTACCATTGTAGTTGTAGCTCAGAAGAATTTTCATTGATGGTGCAGAACTCCTCCTTTGGAACCTGGATCTCATGTTCATTGTGACTGGCTGTTTCAGGAATAGTTTGCATAAGGTTTATTGGAGTATTGTCTGGATTTTTATCCTTTGTGTGGCTGTCACTGCTCCAGGGAGAGGAGACCAGTTTTGGAGGAAATTTTCTTGTGGGTGACTTTTGAGAACCCTCTGATTTCTCCACTTTTCCTTCTGAAAAATAGAATTAGTCACCAAAGTTCAGATAGAAACAGAGAGAGTCTTCCTCTTGGCTCAGGGCTGAATTTGAGCAGGGTGATCCTGGGGAGTAATTACCTGGAGAAACAAAGAGTCTTGCTGTGGAGACTGCAGTCCCAGCCTCATTTTCTGCAATGCACTTGAAGTCTCCAGAATCTTCAGGAAATGCTTCTGTGATAATTAAGGTGCACACTTCCTCTGGAAAGGGGAGAGATTCAACTTGAGCCGAGTATTTAGGTGCCCCAAATTAACAAACAGTGTGGGAGGATATCAGGGAGAGTAGGTATTGGGAATAAGTAGTGTATTCCTGAGATTAAAAAAATAATCCCTCTGATTAGATTTTTATCTTTGAGTGGGCTCATGAAGATAAATCCTAACAGTGCAACCTGAAGTAACCCCAGCGTGGTCCCTAACACCTACTTCTTAGACATATCTGTTTTCTCTACTAGACTATCAGCTTCTTAAAAGCAGGGATTACACTTTACCTCTTGAATTCTAGATTTCTGTAACTTTAGTGCTTAGCATAAAGGTCCTATAAGGATGATTTTCTGAACTGACCTAAATGTTGTTATTGCCATGGTAACTAGGCTTGATGGTAGGATAGTGATGGCCACTGTGTGGTGGCCATCGCATGTACTTCTTGGACAGCCAACAATTTAGATGTTTGATGTCAGGACACCTTCTTTCTGCCTCTGTGTGTTGCTCACGAGACACATGGAATAAGAGGACATCAAATGGAATTAGAGGAAGAATTCATGCCCTGTGAGGTCAGGGATTCCTCAGTGCCACGAATGGAACCTGGCCATTGCCTGTATCTAGTAAATGTTGAATGAATGAATAAATGAGCAAATATACTGATAAATCCCAGTATTCTTGCTTCTTCCATTGTAGAAGAGTTGGCATAAGGTAGCCTCAAAACTGTTTCTGAAGGCAAAAGTAGTTTAGGAGACAAAGTCTTCTGATGCTTATTTGGTTTAATTATTTATTATCAAGATGTTGAAAAATTGTGCTTACCAGGAATAGATGATAAACAAGTTTCTGAAAGAAAAAACAAGAGAATAGAAAATTTAAATGATGGCAGTTTAGTTGAGAGAAGGTGCCATGTGTATGCAAGAAATAACTTGAAACAAGTACAACATTGACTGAAATCTTGCATCACAGACCGTAAATTGTGTAGAAACTCAGAAAAGGTATGGAATGAATACTTGGCAGGATGCTAGAGCTGGAAAAACCGTATTTCAGTCCTGTTCTACAACTAGCTTGCTCTGTGACTTTGTGAAAATTACTTCTCTGGGCCTTAATTATTCATCTTTAATGTGAGATAGGAACAGCTGTATCTCTTCTCTGAATGTAAACTGTTGCTGAAACATTAATCCTGAGGTGGCCTTTTTCTCCCAAGAAAATCCTTTTCTTTTACTCTCTCTAATTAAAGTTGAATATTACAGAAATACTGTAGTATTACTGCAGAAAAATACACAAAAGATTAATAATAGTTTTCTCTGGGTGGTAAGAATGTAACTTTACGTTTCTTCTAGATTTTATATATTTTTTATATTTATTGTAATAAATTTTATTACTTTCAAAAAATGCAATAAATGTGACTTTTAAAAGAAATACCATGTGGCATAATAGAGGTGTTTCTTCCTAAATGTGATGTGCAAATGTTCAGTTGTTTTGAATTAATATTTAAGAGAGTATATTTTCTTCACTTAGTGTAAGAAATATCTTTGGCTTGAAACTTGACTATAGCACTTACTAGCCTTGTGACCTTTGGCAAGGTGTTTAGCATTTCTAATTTCAGTTTTCTTGCTTATAAAATGGAGATGATAACACATACCTCAAAATACTGATGTGAGGATTAAATTAGAAATTGTTTATAAACTCAGTGTTTAGCATGTCGGACATGACTGGAGTGACTTAGCATGTATGCACAGGAAACTTAAACTGTAAAGTTTTAGAAAGCTATGCATCAGTTTTCATTTGTGTTACTCTTTAAAAAGTATGTTTATTCTCACATTTATTTTCTTGTTTGTATGCCAAGAACTCATTGGGAAAATAATTAAGATTAATCTGTGAAAACAGACTAGTCTTTTTTACAGCTATTAAAACTATTATTTCATCAGAACAAAGCAGCTGTCTTTTCTTTTTTGGTTGTTTATGTTGAGGAATTATTTGTATTTAAGTAATTGTTTAGCAGTAGCAATCTCTGAACCTGTAACAAATCAGTTATTAAACGTTAAAACATGAATTAGATTTCAAGGTAAATTGGAATAAAAAGTAAATTATAAAGCTTATCACTGTACTTTTTCTCAGAATTCGGAAGTCATCTGAGTCGGCTATCTGCTCTTTCTCTCTGTACCAATGAACTTGAACTGCGGCTGTGGCCTGGACTCGGCATTCAAACACGACAAACTGACCTCTGGTTGTAGAGATATCTTGAAGATGCTGAAGAACAAACACAGAATTCACAGAATGGAAGAAATTGTTTCACCATATACTGTGATTTGGGGTGTCAGTTGCAGTAAGTGTGCATGATTTTCATCATGATTATTGACAACTGATTATACCTTAATCAAAATAAGGAGCTTGCTGGGTATCTTTTGTGCTTCATAGTCAGCTGTAAGTCTTTATCTCAGTTTCATGGAGTTGTGTTTAATGAGAAAGCTTTTATTCTTTTCCCCCAAGAACCACTTTTCAAAATAGAAAACCGATTAGTTGAGAGGTCTTCACTTTTTTGTGTTATTTTTTTATTTAGTACCTATGAAGGTACAGATTTAATCTTTATTACTGGTTGAGCAGCATGGGAAGTATTGTAATTTGTTAATGATTCTGAATCATGACTTAGAGGAATTGGGCCAAAATCACAACTTTTCCACTAGAGGGTTGAAGCTCATCATAGGAACTTGGAAGACTTTAACCTTTGTGGAACTCCTGTTCTTTTTCTGTGAAATAGGGGTAGCAAAATGCTCAGCATACTTGAGGTTTTGAGGCTCATTTCAGAGATATAATCTGAAAACTTTCTTTAAAGAATGAAGAGTTATATTGATATATAAAAAGTATTTATTAACAACAGCTAGTACAGTCTCACAATTCATACATGAACAAGTGGCGTTTGTGGTAAGTTTACTCCTTAAGTCCTAATCTCCCTCCTCTCCTGTTCTCAGCTCCAGGGTCCTCTGGAATCTGGAATCACATTTCAGGTTATAACTTGGCCCTCAGACCAAAGAGAGAGGACCTGAGGTCCTTCTGCCTGGTGAGACCTAGGTAAGACATAATGATCACCAGCCCAGCCCTTGAGCCTGATGTCCAGGGCTGCATATTATAAGAAGGAATGCAGCAGGAGAGAAGACTTGTGCCTAATAGCATCTGCTGAAAGTGGGCTTCCAGAATTGATAGCACTGCTCCTTATTCATAACGACATTGTTTCCTGTGTCTCCCATCCTGTATCTGGGTAAGTTCCAGCTGTACTTCTCATACCTTAGGCCAGCAGTGGCAATAGTTCCAGTTCTGTTAGGTTTGAAAACTGGGAGACAGCCTGCAGAAGATAGCAAGCTTAGCTTGGTTTGACTTAGCTGATTGAATCCTGCTGTTTCCAGTGAATGATAGAGGAGGCATCTAAATCCTGATCTCTGACTGTGACCCAAGCCAGAAATAGATATGGTTTTGCTTGTTGACTTCTTCAGAAGGGCATCTTTTGGCCAGTTAAGAGAATGTGATGAATTGAACCTTGAGGTCAGGCAGAGCATTGTCTGCTTGGAGAGAACCATCTAAGAACTGCCTTCCAGAGCTGGAGGATTGACATAGAGCAAAAGTCTAAAGAGCATAGGATGAACCATGAATTGCCCTGTGACACTGAACAATAATTTCATGTTTTCTGGGACTCAGTTTTCTCATATATAAAGAATTGTAATCCCTGAGGTCCTTTCTAGTTTTCTCTTTTCTTCTTCTTATACCTTTGACAAACCCTACAATTTGTCTATAAAATCTAAACTCCATTATGCACTGTGCATAGATTACCTTGGTAAACACAGGGGCTACAGCACAAGTGGATCCCAACAGGCTGCTGCAGGGACTCTGCATCTGGTTAAGAAACAGAAGAGACACTGTCATCCATGTTGTCAAGGCTCTGAAACCTTAGTTGAATGGTGACCATGGGCTAGCTGTTACCACCCACACTATAAATTTACTTTATGAAAGGGGTGATATTCCTAAATTAAATGTCAGTTTGGATATCTGCTCCAATGCCACCCCTTTTTCCTCTCTCCTCCAGCATTCCATTAGTTGAGATGGTAAAATACAACACTAGGTGATTACATTTGAGAAATGAGTATTGGTGATTATTTAGAGACTGCACATTAAAGGTTTAAATAACTTCTAAATTTTACTCACTAGATTTTTTCCTTCCTCCTTACAGTTGTTCTTGTATCTTTTAGGTTTTTGAAAAACATCCCCCTCTCCTTTTTTAATTACAAGGGAATTCATTCCTTGGATAGTTGGAATATTCTATTATGGGACTGAGCTCCTAGAAACCAACTGTCCCTTATGGTCTGGCACACAGACAAATGGCCAACCCACAGAACTACCATGGAGTTATTTCTGAGACCCATAGATTTCTCTTGTTCCTTCTGAGGTCATGCAGCTGGAAGCTTTTCCTGTGTATACTTTTCAAGAAATTGCATTGATTCCTTCCTCTCTGGGACTGTGTCTCCATTACTGAAAGCCCTCAGAAAGCTTTTAAAGTTGAACCTACCCTCTGGGGCTCAATACACAGTGGTTGAACTAAGGTAGAATAACTTGATCTGGTGTTAGAGGCTTCATTAACGGGGGGACTGATGGTCAGAGACACTCTAGTGGTTTTCTTCTTTATCCTGTAGGGGAAACAAAACCGAACACAATCCAGTTAAAGAAAGATTAGAGCTGGCTTTGATACAAATGCCTCACTGAATACATGAGTATATACTAAATTTATGACATTTTTACCTTGAATTCTTATTTTTCTTTTGGTTTGCATAATAATTCAAGTGTTTTCTCTTTGAGCAAGTATTAGTAGATTATGGCTCCTAGTCGTTTTGGTTTAGATTTCCTTTGTCTTTTCCTCCAGCCCATAATCAGTGGGCTCTTACTGAACACTTAAATTGCAGAAGAAAAAACTTCCAAAGCAAATAATCAGATTGCACTTTGGAAAGTTGATAAATAGATTGGTATATTTTTTTAAAAGTAGAATTCCCCCTATAGTCATACATGACAAATGCACATTCACATTTTGTACTTACTCTGACATTTCTGTCACATATGCCAAGCATAATCCCAGAGAAAAAACGTTTTCTCACTTCTCTGGGTACTTACCTATAAGAAAGGGAAAAAAGAAATTCTATCTAAATCTGCTGGGAATTTAATGAAATGTAGTTCAAGTATATTATATTCATACTAGGACCAGCAAATTAATTACAAATAGCAGATCTATCCAAAACATCTGAATTCTTGACTAAGGATGGAACTATTTTAATATCTGCAGTGTAAAAATTCCAGATGTTTGCCTTTATGAAGTTATGATGCCTGTACCCAGAAGAACTGCTGACTTATTTCCCAAAAATGTCATTTCAGAGGGCATATATTTGTATCTCTGAATTTGCATTTTGGTTTGAAGTCCTCAGCATATTTGTTATGATAAAAAATCCATTGAACCTAATTATACTTAAAAGCTTTCGCACAGCAAAGAAAATGGTTGATGAAACAAAAAGACAACCTACTAAATGGGAGAAAATGTTTGCAAATGATATGACTGATGAGGGGTTAATATTCAAAATATATAAGAAGCTCATACAGCTCATCAATAAAACAACTCGATTAAAAAATTAGCAGAAGACCTGAATAGATATTTTTCCAAAGAGGAAACACAGGCACATGAAAAGATGCTCAATGTTGCTAATCATCAGGCAATGCAAATCAAAACCACAATGAGGTATCATTTCATACCTATCAGGATGGCTATCAGCAAAAGAACCCAAATAACAAATGTTGGCAAGGATGTGGAGAAAAGGGAATCTTTATACCTTGTTGGCAGGGTATACTATGGAAAATAGTATGGAGATTCCTCAAAAAACTAAAAACAGAACTACCATATGACTTAGGAATATCCACTGCTGGGTAGGTATTTGGAAAAAACAAAAACACTAATTTGAAAAGATACATGCACCCCATTGTTCTCAGCAGCATTATTTACAGTTGCCAAGATATGTAAGCAATCAAAGTGTCCATCAATGGATGAATGGATAATGATATATATACATGGAATGAAAGTGAACGTGAAAGTGAAGTTGCTCAGTCGTGTCCGACTCTTTGCGACCCCACAGACTGACTGTAGCCTACCAGGCTCCTCCGTCCATGGGATTTTCCAGGCAAGAATACTGGAGTGGGTTGCCATTTCCTGGAACACTCAGCCAAAAAAGGAATGAAATTTTGCCATTTGCAACAACACGGATGGACTTGGAGGGTATTGTGCTAAGTGAATAAAGTTCAGACAGAGAAAGACAAATACTGTATGGTGTCACTTATATGTGGAATTTATTACAGAAAACTAGAAGGCGATGGCACCCCACTCCAGTACTCTTGCCTGGAGAATCCCAAGGACGGAGGAGCCTGGTAGGCTGCAGTCCATGGGGTCGCTAAGAGTCAGACACGACTGAGCGACTTCACTTTCACTTTTCACTTTCATGCATTGGAGAAGGAAATGGCAACCCACTCCAGTGTTCTTGCCTGGAGAATCCCAGGGATGGAGGAGCCTGGTAGGCTGCAGTCCATGGGGTTGCTAAGGGTCAGACACAACTGAGCAACTTTACTTTCACTTTCATGCATTGGAGAAGGAAATGGCAACCCACTCCAGTGTTCTTGCCTGGAGAATCCCAGGGACGGGGGAGCCTGGTGGGCTGCCGTCTATGGGTTCGCACAGAGTCGGACACGACTGATGCGACTTAGCAGCAGCAGCAGCAGTGAATATAACAAAAAGGAGGCAGACTCACAAATATAGAGACCAAACTAGTGATTGCCAGTGAGGAGAGGGAAGGGGGAAGGGGCAATATAATAATAGGGAATTAAGAGATACAAGCTATTATGTATAAAATAAACTATAAGGCTATATAGTACAATACAAAGAATGTAGTCAATGTTTACAATAACTATTAATAGAGTATAAGCTTTAAAAATTGTGAGTCACTATATTGCACACCTGTAGTAGTTTAGTCGCTAAGTTGTATCCAGCTCTTGTGACCCCATAGACTGTAGCCTTCTAGGCTCCTCTGTCCATGGGATTCTCCAGGCAAGAATACTGGAGTGGGTTGCCATGTAACTTATATAATATTCTACATCACTTGTAACTCAATTGAAAACAAAACCCTTTGAAACACATTGCTGTGTTTACTATAAGGAAGGGATGTAAATGATCATATTATCTCTGTGAAGACTTAGTAGAGAAATACATCTCAGTTCTTAGAATCAGGAATAATTGGGCTTCTCCTGTGCAACTGGTTTAGTTTTTCCTCATAGATACTGTGGATCTTAATATTGGTTATATTTCCCTCTGCATTAGCTACCTGAAAGTCTAATGCTCACTTCATGAAAGCCAGTAATTCAATAGCAACTAGAGTCAGAATCTTCTAAATCTGTAACCTGATGCTTTTGTTTTTATTCATTTTATCTATGCTGACAGAATGTGGTCCACTGGAGAAGGGAATGGCAAACCACTTCAGTATTCTTGCCTTGAGAACCCCATGAACAGTATGAAAAGGCAAAATGATAGGATACTGAAAGAGGAACTCCCCAGGTCAGTAGGTGCCCAATATGCTACTGGAGATCAGTGGAGAAATAACTCCAGAGATGCTAAAGCTGAAACTCCTGTACTTTGGCCACCTCATGCGAAGAGTTGACTCGTTGGAAAAGACTCTGATGCTGGGAGGGATTGGGGGCAGGAGGAGAAGGGGACGACAGAGGATGAGATGGCTGGATGGCATCACTGACTTGATGGACATGAGTTTGAGTGAACTCCGGGAGTTGTTGATGGACAGGGAGGCCTGGCGTGCTGCGATTCATGGGGTCACAAAGAGTCGGACACGACTGAGCGACTGAACTGAATTGAACTGAATGCTGATTATTTACCCACACCAGCATAGATCGCATGACCCCAACAAGAATCTTTATTTCTTGATAGAAGAGGTACATTGGAAGATGTAGAGTAGCTTGAATAACAAAATATTGTAATTTCCAAAAAGCCATTGGTTTCTGGAAATGGGGTGAAATTGTAATTATTCCAAAAATCCAGGCTATATAGTCACTTTACACTACAATTCTTTAAGGGACATAAAATAGACTTTAAAAATCTTTTGCAGAAGTATTTGATACCATCATTAGGACTAGATTTATCTAATCTCCTTTTAAAAATCATTATTTATTTATTTATTTTTGGCCATGCTGAGTCTTTGTTGCTGCACTGGCTTTTCTCTAGTTGCAGAGAGCAGGGGCTACTCTCTGATTGAGGTGTGTGGGCTTATCATTGTGGTGGCTTCTCTTGTTGGGCTCTAGAGTGCGTGGGCTTCAAAAGTTGTGGCTTAGTCATTGTGGCTCCCAGGCTCTAGAACACAGGCTCAATAGTTGAGGCACACAGGCTTAGTTTCTCTCTGACATGCAGGATCTTCCCAGACCAGGGATTGAACCCATGTCTCCTGCATTGGCAGTCAGATTCTTTACCACTGAGCCACCAGTGAAGCCCGTAATCTCCTTCTGATCTCACGATATAATACTGTAATAGTTGGTGTCTTTTTTTAGTCTTAAAACCCCCTTTATCATCTTAAGGTTTTATAATCATTTTAGAGTTAATTTACTTAAAACTTTTGATGATATAAAAGATTTGCTCTTTCATGTTTTATTTCCTATGGTGGATAATGGCTTCAGAGTATGCATTTTATTATTATTTAAAATTTACATATATATTATGTCTATTCCTTTCTATTTATATATAATAAATTCCTTTCTATTTATTTATATTATAAATTTGTAAACTTAAAATAAATCTGCAAACTGGAACTACTTTTTAACTGAGTTAGTTGTTTTTTAATTTTCAAGGAACAGATAGAATTTTTCTTTGGTTGTTCAGAAGATAGCTATGATTCTATGAGTGTATAAGGGCTGAAGGGATTGCAAACACACACAGATTACCTTTATGTCCAAAACTGGGCACAAAAAGAGTCTCTAAATAGGGTAGAATCAAGTAGTGTTAACTGTATTTATTTGATTTGGATCATTTTTCTAATGAATGAAAGCTTCACAAACACTCAAACTTTTGAATTAGCCAAGACCCCAGGAGCAATACAGAAGAGTTTAGAGTTAGCTGGCACAATAAAAGTATATGAAACGCTCAATACTGCAAAAGATACACGGTAATATAGGTGCTGTCTTAGTAATTTATTTAACTTACATGCAGAGTACATCATATAAAATCTCAGGCTGGATGAATCACAAGCTGGAATCAAGCTTACCAGGAGAAATGTCATCAACCTCAGATATGTAGATGATACTATGCTAAAGGCAGAAGAGGAAGTAAAGAGCCTCTTGATGAGGGTAAAAGAGGAGAGTGAAAAAGCTGGCTTGAAACTCAGAATTCAAAAAACTAAGATCATGACATCCAGTCCCATCACTTCATGGCAAATAGAAGAAAAGTGGAAGCTGTGACAGATTTTATTTTCTCAGGCTCTAGAATCACTGTGGACTATGACTGCAGCCATGAAATTAAAAGATGCTTGCTCCTTGGAAGGAAAGCTATGACAAACCTAGACAGTGTATTAAAAAGCAGAGACATCATTTTGCTGACAAAGGTCCATATAATCAAAGCTATGGTTTTTCTATCCATAGTCATGTATGAATGTGGGAGGTAGACCATAAAGAAGGCTGAGAGCTGAAAAATTGATGCTTTTGAATTGTGGTGCTGGGGAAGACTTTTGTCTTGGACTCAAGATAATCAAACCAGTCAATCCTAAGGGAAATTAACCTTGAATATTCACTGGAAGGACTGTTGCTGAAGCTGCCTGATTGAAAGAGCCATCTCATTGGAAAAGACCCTGATGCTGGGAAAGATTGAAGGCAAAAGAAGGGGGTGGCAGAGGTTGAGATGGTTAGATAGCATCACTATCTCACTGGGCATGAATTTGTGTAAACTCTGGGAGATAGTGGAGGAGGGAGGAGCCTGCTGTGCTACAGTCCATGGTATTGCAAAGAGTTGGGCATGACTTAGCAACTGAACAACAGCAACAACATCTTAGTAATACCACAAGACATCAAAAACACTAATATCAGAAGACATTTAATAATGCCATTGACATCACAAGACAGCATGTAATCACCCCACAGGCTGCTAGTAATAAGTGCTATGATTTCAAAGGAGACAGGAGCTTGACTGGTATAATCAAGAACCCCTTATTGTAAAATTCAGACTTAAATTGAAGAAAGTAGTTTCCCTACTGGACCATTCCCCACTGGACCATTCAGGTATGACTTAAATCAAATCCCTTATGATTTTACAGTGGAAGTGAGAAATAAATTCAAGGGATTAGATCTGATAGACAGAGTGCCTGATGAACTATGGACAGAGGTATGTGACATTGTACAGGAGACAGGGATCAAGACCGTCCTGAAGAAAAAGAAATGCAAAAAAGCAAAATGGTTGTCTGAATAGGCCTTAGAAATAGCTGTGAAAAGAAGAGAAGCTAAAGGCAAAGGAGAAAAGGAAAGATATACCTATTTGAATGCAGAGTTCCAAAGAATAGCAGGAGATAAAAAGCCTTCCTCAGTGATCAATGCAAAGAAATAGAGGAAAGCAATAGAATGGGAAAGACTAGAGATCTCTTCAAGAAAATTAAAGATACCAAGGGAACAATTCATGCAAAGATGGGCTCAATAAAGGACAGAAATGGTATGGATATAACAGAAGCAGAAGATATAAAGAAGACGTGGCAAGAATACACAGAAGAACTATACAAAGAAGATCTTCATGATCCAGATAATCACAGTTGTGTGTGATCACTCACCTAGAGCCAGACATCCTGGAATGTGAAGTCAAGTGGGCCTTAGGAAGCATCACTACAAGCAAAGCTAGTGGAGGTGATGGAATTCCAGTTGAGCTCTTTCAAATCTTAAAAGATGATGCTGTGAAAGTGCTGCACTCAATATGCCAGCAAATATGGCAAACTCAGCAGTGGCCACAAGACTGGAAAAGGTCAGTTTTCATTCCAATCCCAAAGAAAGGCAATGCCAAAGAATGCTCAAACTACCGCACAATTGCATTCATCTCACACGCTAGTAAAGTAATGCTCAAAATTCTCCAAGCCAGGCTTCAACAGAACATGAACCATGAACTTCCAGATATTCAAGCTGGATTTAGAAAAGCCAGAGGAACAAGAGATCAAATTTCCAACATCTGTTGGATCATTGAAAAAGCAAGAGCAATCCAGTAAAACATCTACTTCTGCTTTACTGACTATGCCAAAGCCTTTGACTGTGTGCATCACAACAAACTGTGGAGATTCTTTAAGAGATGGGAATACCAGACCACCTGACCTGCCTCTTGAGAAACCTGTATGCAGGTTAGGAAGCAACAGTTAGAAATGGACATGGAACAAAAAACTGGTTCCAAATCAGGAAAGGAGTACGTCAAGGCTGTATACTGTCACCCTGCTTTTTTAACTTATATGCAGAGTACATCATGAGAAACGCTGGGTGGGAAGAAGCACAAGGTGGAATCATGATGGCCGGGAGAAATATCAATAACCTCAGATATACAGATGACACCACCCTTATGGCAGAAAGTGAAGAGGAACTAAAGAGCCTCTTGATGAAAGTGAAAGAGAGATCAGAGATCAGTCGATCAGTCGTGTCTGACTCTTTGCGACCCCATGAATCGCAGCATGCCAGGCCTCCCTGTCCATCACCAACTCCCGGAGTCCACCCAAACCCATGTCCATCGAGTAGATGATGCCATCCAACCATCTCATCCTCTGAGGTCCCCTTCTCCTCCTGCTCTCTATCTTTCCCACCATCAGGGTTTTTTCCAGTGAGTCAGCTCTTAGCATCAGGTGGCCAAAGTATTGGAGTTTCAGCTTCAAAATCAGTCCTTTCAATGAATACCCAGGACTGATCTCCTTTAGGATGGACTGGTTGGATCTCCTTCCAGTCCAAGAGACTCTCAAGAGTCTTTTCCAACACCACAGTTCAAAAGCATCAATTCTTATGCTTTCAGCTTTCTTTATAGTCCAACTCTAACATTCATACATGACCACGAGAAAAACCATAACCTTGACTAGATGGACCTTTGTTTGCAAAGTAATGTCTCTGCTTTTTAATATGCTGTCTAGGTTGGTCATAACTTTCCTTCCAAGGAGTAAGTGTCTTTTAATTTCATGGCTGCAGTCACCATTTGCAGTGGTTTTGGAGCCCAGAAAAATAAAGTCAGCCTGTTTCCCCATCTATCTGCCATGAAGTGATGGGACCGGATGCCATGATTTTATTTTTCTGAATGTTGAGCTTTAAGCCAACTTTTTCACTCTCCTCTTTCACTTTCATCAAGAGGCTCTTTAGTTCTTCTTCACTTTCTGCCATAACGGTGGTGTCATCTGCATATCTGAGGTTATTAATATTTCTCCTGGCAATCTTGATTCTAGCTTGTGCTTCCTCCGGTCCAGCATTTCTCATGATGTACTCTGCATATAAATTAAAAAAGCAGGGTGACAGTATACAGCCTTGACATACTCCTTTTCCTATTTGGAACCAGTCTGTTGTTCCATGTCCATTTCTAACTGTTGCTTCCTGACCTGCATACAGGTTTCTCAAGAGGCAGGTCGGGTGGTCTGGTATTCCCATCTCTTGAAGAATTTCCACAGTTTATTGTGATCCACACAGTCAAAGGCTTTGGCATAGTCAATAAAGCAGAAATAGATGTTTTTCTGGAACTCTCTTGCTTTTTCGATGATCCAGCAGATGTTGGCAATTTGGTCTCTGCTTCCTCTGCTTTTTCTAAAA
The DNA here is from genome assembly GCF_032452875.1 of Bos javanicus. NCBI lineage: Eukaryota > Metazoa > Chordata > Mammalia > Artiodactyla > Bovidae > Bos > Bos javanicus. The sequence goes on along the minus strand of NC_083874.1, from coordinate 48,850,651 downwards.
CCAGCTTGAACATCTGGAAGTTCACGGTTCACGTATTGCTGAAAAGATATGAGCATCTGGATGCAGAGTTCCAAAGAATAGCAAGAAGAGATAAGAAAGCCTTCCTCAGTGACCAGTGCAAAGAAATAGAGGAAAACAACAGAATGGGAAAGACTAGAGATCTCTTCAAGAAAATTAGAGATACCAAGGGAACATTTCATGCAAAAATGGGCTCGATAAAGGACGGAAATGGTATGGACCTCACAGAAGCAGAAGATACTAAGAAGAGGTGGCAAGAATACACAGAAGAACTGTACAAAAAAGATCTTCATGACCCAGATAATCACGATGGTGTGATCACTCACCTAGGGCCAGACATCCTGGAATGTGAAGTCAAGTGGGCCTTAGAAAGCATCACTACAAACAAAGCTAGTGGAGGTGATGGAATTCCAGTTGAGCTTTTTCAAATCCTGAAAGATGATGCTGTGAAAGTGCTGCACTCAATATGCCAGCAAATTTGGAAAACTCAGCAGTGGCCTGTCTCCTGTACACTGTCACAAACCTCCATCCATAGTTCATCAGGCACTCTGTCTGTCAGATCTAATCCTATTTCTCTAAATCTATTTCTCACTTCCACTGCATAGTCATAAAGGATTTGATTTAGGTCATACCTGAATGGTCTAGTGGTTTTCTCCACTTTCTTCAATTTCAGTCTGAATTTGGCAATAAGGAGTTCATGATCCGAGGCACAGTCAGCTCCTGGTCTTGTTTTTGCTGACTGTATAGAGCTTCTCCATCTTTGGCTGCAAAGAATATAATCAGTCTGATTTTGGTGTCGACCATCTGGTGATGTCCATGTGTTGGACATCATCATTATTGTGATGGTGATTGCTATAGGTAGATCCAGGGAGATCCACCTGGATCTATAGGTAGATCCACCTTTCCTCAGAGGGTTTGAATCTAGTTGTCTTTGCTTTTTCTTCTCTTGCGAACTTACAATCCTTATATTAATAGTGCACTTCTGGTTTTTTTTGGCCATGCCATATGACTTTAAGGATCTCAGTTCCAAACCAGAGATTAAACTGGGGCCACAGCAGTGAAAACCTAGAATCCTAGCCACAAGAGAACTCCTATAATACACTTTTGTTTCCAATTCTTTACTGTTGTGTACTTTCACCGTATATCAGGTTCCTTAAGATCAAGTGTCTTTCCGTGTGTCTCCCATCCCCAAAGTATTTAGTCCAGTGTTGAAGACATAATAGGCACGGAGCCGATTGATTTTATAGATTATTTCATGAGCAGATGCTGTTAACAGTTGTCCTAGGAGGTGTGTGTTAGTTTGTGTTATTTCCCTCAATACCACTCCACAAATAAAAGCAGTTGATATAGAAAGATTCCTCCTCTTCCAGAAAAGGGAAACCTCTGGACTGTTGGTGGGAATATAAATTGGTATAGCCACTATGGAGAGCAGTATGGAGATTCCCTAGAAAACTAAAAATAGAGCTACCATATCCAACAATCCCACTCCTGGGCATATATCCGGAAAAAACCATAATTTGAAAGGATACATGCACCCCTGTGTTCATAGCAGCACCATTCACAATAGCTAGGACATGGAAGCAACCTAAATGTCCATTGATGAAGGAATAGATAAAAAATATGTGGTACATATGCACAATAGAATACTACTCAGTCATAAAATAGAATGAACTAATGCCATTTGTGAGACATAGATGGGCCCTAGAGATTTTCATATTGAGTGAAGTAAGTCAGAGAAAAACAAATATCATATCATATCACTTATATGGGGAGTCTAAAAAAGTGATACAAATGAACCTATTTACATAACAGAATTGAATCACAGACTTTGATAAACCTTATGGTTACCAAGGGGAAAAGGGGAGGAAGGAATACATTGGGAGGCTGGGATCGACATATACGTACTATTATATATAAAATAGATAACTAATAAGAACTTATTGTGTAGCATATGGAATTATATTAAATACTCTGCAATGACCTATATGGAAATAGAATCTAAAAAGAGTGGATATGTGTTTGCATATAACTGACTCACTTTGATGTACAGCAGAAACTAGTACAACATTATAAATCAACTATATTCCAATTTAAAAAAATGGAATATAGCCATCTTAGGTGAAGTTAACCAATCACAGAATTGCAGACTAAGACACGGGAAATCTTGTCTAACATCTTCAGAGAACAAAACTCTAAGGGTCCTAGAGGTTATGTATTTGCTGAAGGTCATGCAATCTGTTGGTGGAAGAGTCAGGATTAGAATCCAAATTTCATGTTTTCTAATGCAATCCATATAGGCCTGTAGCAAATGAACTCTATATTACTGTATAAATGTAAAACTGCAGATATTAGTCTGAGTAGTTGAGACGGCAGTGATTTTTTAATTTTTTTTTATCAGAATAGAGCATTTTTGTGGTTCAGAATTCAATGGGTAATGGAAATCATCTTTTTAATTTGTGTGTTAGCTTCTCAAAGATCTGTTTTGTTTACTCTTGTATCCCTAGTACCTACAATAGTGCCGGGCACATAGGAGATACTCAGTAAATATTTGTTGAATGAATACGTTTGTTAGCAATCTTGGCTGAGACATCAGTTGAGAATGTTTGTGACTTCTGGAGATTCTAACCTTTAAGTATCAGACCCTGAAAAGAAACCCTAGAAACAGCAGGGAAACTATGGCTGTGGCAGGAAGATAAAAATGAAATGCTTCCCCTCATGGGAAGAGAAGAATTAAGAGAAAGTGTAAGAAACATTTGGAACTTCTTGGAAGAAACATACCTTATAAATAAAAGGTCATTTGGTTCAAGAGGCTAGAATTTCGTTTAAGCCTCTTGGCATATTTTGAAGGAGAAGCTAGAAAACATCAGCAAAATAGTTTTGGTGGTGAATGAAATTCAAGTTTTTGCCCACCTTCAAATTGTCCTATGCTCCCTGGCTAATGAGAAAAAGAGAGGAAATCCAATTCTTATAAAGGGAACCTGCCCCCCCCCCCCCCCGCGGCCCCTGCAACATCTCAGATGCTTCTTGTTCTAAGCATGAACAATGAAACTTCATGCACAAGGCACTAGACAGCCTGTGCTGTCATTTCATCAGGGGCATGAAGAGGCCAGGCAGGATTTCCCATCTTCTGTCCGTGATCTTCCAGCTAACAAAAGGAGACAGTGATAACTAAGAGCCGTGAGATGTCCTGAATCTTACTTTGGGATATGCTACTGGTTAGCGTGAATTAAACCATCTGTGTCTGAAGATGATATAGAAATGGATAAAAATATAGAGACACCAGATAGTGTGGGAGAGAGAGCACTAATTCAGGATTGAGGAAGTCTGGATTTTGGTTCTAGATCTATCATTAATTAGTTATATGCCTTGGACAAGACTCTTAGGTGTATGCATGTGCATGTGCACTCAGTTGTGTCCACCTCTTTGTGATCCCATGGATTGTAGCTCACGAGGCTGATCTGTCCATGAAATTTTCCAGGCAAGGATACTGGAGTGGGTTGCCATTTCCTATGCCAAGACCCTTTGGGGTCTTGGTTATCGCGTATCTAATAAGAAGCGAGAAGGTTTCTTCTAGGTCTGTTTGCATTTTCAAAATATTTTAGAAATTTGATCATAGCAAGATCCTCTATGACCCACCTCCCAGAGTAATGGAAATAAAAGCAAAAATAAACAAATGGGACCTAATTAAACTTAAAAGCTGTTGCATAATGAAGGAAACTATAAGCAAGGTAAAACAAGGTACCCTTCAGAATGGGAGAAAATAATAGCAAACAAAGCAACTGACAAAGAATTAATCTCCAATATATATAAGCAGGTCATGCAGCTCAATTCCAGAAAAACAAACGACCCAATCAAAAAATGGGCCAAAGAACTAAACAGACATTTCTCCAAAGAAGACATACAGATGGCTAACAAACACATGAAAAGATGCTCAACATCACTCATTATCAGAGAAATGCAAATCAAAACCACAATGAGGTACCATCTCCTGCCGGTCAGAATGGCTGCTATCAAAAAGTTTACAAACAATAAATGCTGGAGAGGGTGTGGAGAAAAGGGAACTCTCTTACACTGTTGGTGGGAATGCAAACTAGCACAGCCACTATGGAGAACAGTGTGGAGATTCCTTAAAAAACTGGAAATAGAACTGCCATACGACCCAGCAATCCCATTGCTGGGCATACACACCAAGGAAACCAGAACTGAAAGAGACACGTGTGCCCCAATGTTCATCGCACTGTTTACAATAGCCAGGACATGGAAGCAACCTAGATGTCCATCAGCAGACAAATGGATAAGAAAGCTGTGGCACATACACACAATGGAATATTACTCAGCCATTAAAAAGAATACATTTGAATTAGTTCTAATGAAGTGGATGAAACTGGAGCCTATTACACAGAGTGAAGTAAGCCAGAAAGAAAAACACCAGTACAGTATATTAATGCATATATATGGAATTTAGAAAGATGATAATGATGAGAGACACAGATGTAAAGAACAGTCTTTTGGACTGTGTGGGAGAAGGCAAGGGTGGAATGATTTGAGAGAATAGCATTGAAACATGTATATTACCATGTGTGAAATAGATCACCAGTCCAGGTTGGATGCATGAGACAGGGAGCTCGGGGCTGGTGCACAGGGATGACCCAGAGGGATGGGATGGGGAGGGAGGTGGGAGGGGGGTTCAGGATGGGGAACACATGTACACCCATGGCTGATTCATATCAATGTATGGCAAAACCCACTACAATATTATAAAGTACTTAGCCTCCAACTAAAATTAATTTATTTTAAAAAATTTGATCTTTTAAAATCTCTGATTTTCATATTTATTGGAATAGATTTTCATATTTATGGAATAGATTCCATCAGAGGATGAGGGAAAGGAAAATGAATATTTGCACTAAAGGCAAAACCAGTCAGCACTTAGGACTGGGGCTTAGACTGCCATTCCAGAATGCAGAAGTTTGAAAGATGAGCTGTGCTTTAGGTAACAGCTTAAAATGTGATTTATTTATGCAAATAAACCTTTCAGAACTCTTTTGGGTAAGTTATAAAACCAAACCAAGCATGAGAACCACCCCTCTTCCTTCCAGAAAAAGAATATTTCTAAAAGAAAGCTCACTCTTCTCTTGCTAAAGCCACTGTAGTCATTACATTTGATACTCATGTATTTTCCTCTAGGAGATAGAAAAGGAGGTTTTCAGGAAGAAAAACCCTTTTGCTCAACTGCTGTGAAATAATACTATACTCTAGAGTTATCAAAATGATATGGTGAATTCAGAATATGTGTGGGCCCTATGTGTGACCTGTCCTGAAGTGTTCCTTCTTGATTTTAGGTAGCGCTGAGGATGTCCTTGAGAGAAAAAATAGCTAGGGATTTCACTTCGGTGATGAGTTATGCTAGCAGGCTTCACGTCTCACGTAAATGGTAACCTTTGCTGAGTGTAACCCTAGCTCTTTGTAAAGAGAACAGAATTAGACTCCACCAAATGAAGAGTCCAAGACCTTGGCAGTCTTACCCTGGAAAGATGACAAGATACATAGAGATCAGGAACAATGATGAGGTTCTCATAACACTGCCTGAATAGGATGTCTGCAGAGTTAAACTAGCTTCATGGATATAATGTAAGTTCAGTGGTCTGAGAAGTAGAACATCAGGTTTGTTTAAAAGTACACAATGAAAGAATCTGATAGTAGCTACAGTGAGGCAAAAATTGGGGAAACAGAAGGGAAGTCAGGCAGATTAGCAACATAAAATGTTTCAAAGTGTCACCTTAGTGGGAATACTTAGTGAAAATTCACACAATAAGCTAAATTTGGTGCATTCTTTTTAAGTGTTAAGTTATTTGATGGATCAGTTTGAATTTCCAGTTTTTTGTTTGCCTATTTTATTATTTAGTATATATTTTAAATAATAAGTTACCTTTATTTACAGAATGATAAGTAATATGAATTGTCCACAAGGGAACAGCTATTGTGGAAGACATGTATTTTTCATGCATGATGAGGGAGGCAAAATAGTTGAGGAAGGAGATACATGAGTTAAGTCAGAAAAGGTGTTGTGAATTGTGTGTGTTTAATGATTTCTGTCATTTTTGAACAAGTCTAGAGCTTCTATACTCTGTGGCCCACTGTTGTTAGTCTCTGCAAAAATGAATTTGACATATCAACATATTTAAGCTGTTTGAAGAGAGGATAGTATTTGACATAAACTGACTATTTTGGTGATGGTTTTGAAAAGTTCCTGAGGATATTTTGGTACATAGGAAATTCTTTTTAAAAAACTTTTTATTTTATATGGATGTATAGCTGATTAACAATGCTATGATAGTTTCAGGTGAACAGTGAAGGGATTCAGCCATATATATACATGTATCCAATCTCCCCTAAATCCTGCTCCCATCTAGGCTCCCGTATAACATTGAGCAGAGTTCTTTGTGCTATACAGTAGGTACTTGTTAGTTATCCATTTAAAATGTAGTAGTGTGTACATGACCATCCCAAACCCCCTAACTATCCGTTCTCCCCATCCTTCCCCCTGGCAACCATAAGCTTGTTCTCGAAGTCTGTGAGTCTGTTTATCTTTTGTAAGCAAGTTCATTTGTATTATTTCTTTTTAGATTCCACATATAAGGGATGTCATATTAGTAATGATATTTCTCCTTCTCTGTCTGATTTACTTCCCTCAGTGTGACACTCTCTTGGTCCATCCATGTTGCTGCAAATGACATGATTTCATTATTTTTTACGGCTGAGTAATATTCCATTGTATATATGTACCACATCTTTTTTATTCATTCCTCTGTTGATGGACATTTAGGTTGCTTCCATGTCTTAGCTATTGTAAACAGTGATGCAGTGAACACTGGATTGCATATTTCTTTTTGGATCATGTTTTCCTCTGGATATATACCCAGGAATGGGATTGCAGGGTCATATGGTAGCTCTATTTTTAGTTTTTTAAGGAGCCTCCATACTGTTTTCCATAGAGGCTGTACCAGTTTACATTCCCATCAACAGTGTAGGACAATTCTCTTTTCTCCACATCCTCTCCAGCATTTATTATTTGTGGATTTTTTTTATGATGGCTGTTCTGGCTGCTCTGAGGAGGTACACAGAAAATTCTAAAAATGCCCCTTATCATTTCTTCCCCAGCTGATCTAGACCATTCCTCAGTAACAGTGGGTTTTATTTTTCCAGATCTCTTGATCATTTATTATACTGTCTTTGTGTTTGGCTGTTTGTCTTTTGTTCTTTCTTGCTTTCTTTGTATGTATGTATGTATATATGTATTTTTAAATTTTATTTATCAACTTTGGCTGTGCTGGGTCTTCATTGCTGAGTGTGGGCTTTCTCTAGTTGCACGTGGAGGCTGCTCTTGGTTGTGGTGAGCAGGCTTCTCGCTGCAGTGGCTCCTCTTGTTGCAGAGCAGTCTCCAGGTGCTCAGGCTTCAGTAGTTTCAGCTCGCAGGCTCAGCAGTTGCAGCTCCCAGGCGCTAGAGCACTGGCTCAGCAGCTCTGGTACACAGGTTTAGTTGCTCCACAGCATGTGGGATCTTCCCAGACCAGGGATCAAATCCATGTCCCTTGCATTGGATTATTTTCCACTGTGCCACCAGGGAAAAGTCCTTTGTATTTATTTTTATGTATTTGTTTACTTGTTTATTTTGGCTGTACCACATGGTTTGCAGGAGCTTAGTTCCCCAACCAGGGCAACAGGGTCATGGCAGTGAAAGTACTCAATCCTAACCACTAGATCACTAGGAAATTATCCCTCTCTTGCTTTTTAGAAAAATAAATCTCTTCTGTTTTCAACACACTAATGTTAAAGGTAGGATTATTTTCTAGATGACTGGAAATTTTACTTAATCACACTCAGTGTTTTACCTTTTCCTAATGTTTTGTAAAATTTCTCTATTTTATGCAGTGCCAAAGAGATTATCAATTACGTTTTTTTCATGTTAAAGTAAAATACTCACTGTTCTGGTTCTCATGATTTCTCCAGTAGCTAAATGGTATTTTGATATAAACCTGTTTTAAAGGATAACTGTTACATGCTAGCTATACTTACCAGGTGGCACAGTGGTAAAGAATCTACCTGCCAGTGCAGGAGATGTAAGAGATGTGGATTTGATTTCTAGGTTGGAAAGATCCCAACTAGCATACATAACTAGCATACAGATTTCTATTTGGGTATCTGCACCATACTTGTTTTCCTATTGTCAAGGTCCACATTGTTCATGACCTTTCTCAGACTGCTTCTCCATCAAAGAATAGGATGCCTGATCATGTGTTAGGAATGTTACTACTTCTTCCCCCTGATGCTGAGAAGCTAAATGGGCTTGGAAACAACTGGGACTTATCTTGAAACTCTTGCTCACTGAGGTGCTTTTTTGGGGCATATGATCTCTCTACTGTGACTTGATGTTTTAGGTCAGGAATTCAAGAAGCATCAACTGGGCAGTTCATCTCTGATCCATGTGTTTTCAACTAGGGCAGCTGGGCCTTGAGAGTACATTTATCCAAGATGGTTCCTTCACTCACAAGTCTGGCATCTTGGTGATAGTTGGCCTCTCTCTCTCTTTCCACGTGATACCTTTTCCTCTTGGGCTGGGCCTTTCTGTACGACTTGGGCTTTTCATAGCATAGTGACCTCAGGGTAGTTGGATTTCTCACATGGAGGCTTAGGGCTCTAAGAGCAAGTATTCCAAAATATCTCCTTTTAAAGAAAAAATTGGTTTTGTTTTTATTTCTTGGACCCTTATTTATGATGGTATAGGAACCAGTTTTAAAAGACCCAGTTTATAAAGTTCTTCTATACAAAAAATTCAGACCTTAAGGCTCAAATACTAAGATAAACAGATATTTGGTTTGAATTATATGGCAAACCACTTTTTACTTTGTTAGAGAATTTTCAAATTTAGCTAAAGATTGGACTTGACATTTTTTCTCTTATTTGAGGATAAAATACTGAAACAAGTTTTCAGTGGTGGCAGAAACCTAGACTCCAGGAGAATAATTTGCAACACTTCTGGTCTTATTCTTCAGCACCTACAGTGACTGCTGGACAGAGATTGTTGCCGAGAGTTAAGAGTCCTACTGTTTTGTAAATAGCAACTTTCAATCCAGCTTTGGCAGATTGACAAAATTTGTATTTTGCAAACTCTCCTCACCCCCAGAACCCTTTTTTTTTTAATTTATTTTAATTGGAGGCTAATTACTTTACAATATTGTGGTGGTTTTTGCCATACATCAACATGAATCAGCCACGGGTGTACATGTGTCCTCCCATCCTGAACGCCCCCTCCCACCTCCCTCCCCACCCCATACCTCTGGTTGGGGTTGTCCCAGAGCACTGGCTTTGAGTGCCTTGCTTCATGCATCAAATTTGCACTGGTCATCTATTTCACATATGGTAATGTACTTGTTTCAGTGCTATTCTCTCAAATCATCCCACCCTCACCTTCTCCCACACAGTCCAAAAGTCTGTTCTTTATATCTGTGTCTCTTTACATCTGTGTCTCTTTAAACCTAATGTTCTTTACATCTGTGTCTTGCATATAGGGTCGTTGTTACTGTCTTTCTAAATTCCATATATTTGTGTTAATATACTATAATGGTGTTTCTCTTTCTGACTTACTTCACTCTGTGTAACAGGGTCCACTTTCATCCACTTCATTAGAACTGACTCGAATGCGTTATTTTTTTTATAGCTGAGTAATATTTCATTGTGTATATGTGCCACAACTTTCTTATCCATTCGTCTGCCAATGGACGTCTAGGTTGCTTCCATGTCCTAGCTATTGTAAACAGTGCTGTGATGAACATTGGGGTACATGTGTCTCTTTCATTTCTGGTTTCCTCGGTGTGTATGCCCAACAGTGGGATTGCTGGGTCGTATGGCAGTTCTATTTCCAGTTTTTTAAAGAATCTCCATTCTGTTTTCCATAGTGGTGTACTAGTTTGCACTCCCACCAACATTGTAAGACAGTTCCCTTTTCTCCACACCCTCTCCAGCATTTATTGTCTGTAGATTTCTGGATAGCAGCCACTCCGACCGGCATGAGATGGTACCTCATTGTGGTTTTGATTTGCATTTCTCTGATAATGAGTGATGTTGAGCGTCCTTTCATGTGTTTGTTAGTCATCTGTATGTCTTCTTTGGAGAAGTGTTTAGTTCTTTGGCCCATTTTTTGGTTGGGTCATTTATTTTTCTGGAATTGAGCTATATGAGCTGCTTATATATATTGGAGATTAATTCTTTGTCAGTTGCTTTGTTTGCTATTATTTTCTCCCATTCTGAAGGGTACCTTGTTCCACCTTGCTTATAGTTTCCTTCATTGTGCAACAGCTTTTAAGTTTAATTAGGTCCCATTTGTTTATTTTTGCTTTTATTTCCATTACTCTGGGAGGTGGGTCATAGAGGATCTTGCTGTGATTTATGTCAGAGAGTAGAACCCTTTCTTGTACACACTTTATAATTTTTTTTCTTTAGATTTCCAAAGTTATCACACCATCAAGGCACATCAACACTGACTTGTTTTATACCAATCCTTTGATAGACTGGTTCAGACAAAGACACAAACTTCTCTGTGAAATTTGGACATTCCAGTCCTCCATTTGTCTTTAAACAGGAAGAGCCATTACTTTAACACAAATGACACCCTCTCCAGTGGTGGCACTCTGAAGCAGACAGGCCAGTTGTTGAGTCATCTTAGAGGTGGGGGAGATTAGATTCCTTCTAATGTCTTTCACATCCTGCTAAATTCATAAGAGACTGATATTTAATCCTAAAATTTTTATTTCCTTTGATATTTAGCCTAAAATAGAAAGAGGATGTTTGTCCTTTTTGATACCATTGGCTTAAGTACATAAGTTTTTATGTTATAAGATCATGCTCAGTTTTTAAAAAAGGCTCTTCCATTTCTGTTTGTCCTCATCACACACATGCAGAGTTATTGCCAAGAGGAATGTTGTGTGCACAAGGACAGTTAAGACCACATACTGTCCTTAGCTGAGAGTCAGATTACCCACCACATGGACAGCAGCATGTGCTAGAGCTGTGTGTAACTAAAAGAGTCCCAGAGAGGAGAATCTGTAGCATTAAGCAGGCTTTGCAAATTAGAGAAAAAAAAAACCAAAAACTGACGAAACCAGATCAGGTACAGTAGTCCTCTCTGAGCTTGATTTTAACAACTTAAAATGAGATTGATCACTAGCACTGTACTAATCACATTATATACATTATTACATTCACTCCTACAAAAATTCCAAGATGTAGACATATTTTTATATTGGGAAACATAAGCTTAAAGAGGTTATACACATTGCCCAAACCCACATAGCTGATAAACAGTGAAGTCAAGAATAAAATCAACACAGTCCTTTTCTAGAGCAGTGAGCTTTTAACCTCTACTATATGAAATATACTTTCTTGACCTGTGTACTTCTTGAGAAATAGGAGGAAAGGGGACCTAGGTTCCAATGAAAAGCCTAGCCTTTGTCAAAATTCAGGTTTGTTTTACTTGTATGAATCTATTTCATGATTTTCTCTTCTGTGTTTCTCTCTTCTAATACCCCCACTGTCTTGCTTATTGTATCTATATAGCTTTGGGTTTAGGAGGGACCTTATAAGCATATGAACAGAGATGTCCATTAATAATCTTCTCATATACAGGACACTGGGTCAGAAACTTAACTCAGACAGTGGTCTTGTTTATTAGAATAAATCTTAGATACATATGCTTAGATATATAAGAAATTAGATGTGGTGTTGAGATTAATCAAACTGGGTGGTGTATAAAAAGCTAATTCCAAAGTGTGAGAGAGATGTGTGGTTAACTGTACTGATTTCATTTGGGAGATATGAAATAGCTTTGGGTCAAAACTCCAAAGACCCATATCAGAGAGCTTGGGAGAGGCAGAGCTGAAAGTGTGTTCAATAAATAAAAATATTGAGACCCAAAGGACAAATTCTCACTAGGTCCAGTCCCTGCCCCAGAATATGGTATAATGATAGCCCAGGTCAGTTCTCTCAAGAAAATTATCAAAAATGTTTGCAAACAATGCAACTGAAAAGGCTTTATTTCCAAAATATACAAACAGATACAACTCAGCAACAAAAAAACAACCCAATCAAAAATTGGGCAGAAGCACTGAAGAGACATTTCTCCAAAAAAGAAATGTAGATGGCCAATAGGAACATGAAAAGATGCTCAACATTGCTAATTATTAGAGAAATGCAAATTAAAACTACAGTGAGGTACCACCTCAGGCCGATCAGAATGGCTATCATGAAATGTGGGTGTGGAGAAAAGGGAACTCTCCTACACTATTGATGGGAATGTAAGTTGATGCAGCCACTGTGGAAAACAGTATGGAGGCTCCTCAGAAAACTAAAAATAAAATTACCTTATGAATCCCACTCCTGTGCATATATCTAGACAAAACGCTAATCTAAAAAGACAGTTGCATCCCATGTTCATAGCAGCGTTTTTCACAATAGCCAAGACATGAAAACAACCTATTATAAATGTTCATTGACGGATGCATGGATAAAGAAGATGTTGTGCAATTAATATGAAATCTTTTGAAGTAAAAAAGGCTGTTGTACATATATACAGTGAAATACTATTCAGCCATAAAAAGAACAAGATAGTGCCATTTGCAGCAACATCAATGTGACTAGAGATTATCATACTTAGTGAAGTAAGAAAGAGAAATACCATATGATATCACTTATGTGTGGAATTTAAAATATGACACAAATAAACCTATCTATGAACCAGAGACAGAATGAGGAACATAGGGAATAGACTGGTGGTTGCCAAAGGGGAGAGGAGTGAGAGAAGGTTGGGCTTGGAGTTTGGGATTAGCTGATGCAAACTGGTATATATAGAATAACAACAAGGTCTTATTGTATAGCACAGGAAACTATATTCAATGTCTGGTAATCAACCATAATGGAAAGAATATGAAAAAGAATATATATATATATATATATATATATATATATATATATATGTATATTTGAGTCACTTTGCTGTACAACAGTAATTAACACAACATTGTGATTCAATTATGCTTCAGTAAAAAATAAAAACAAAGTTATCAAAGAATGCACAAGGGGAAGGGGCAAAGGTGATTAGCATAGGTTAATCAGGACATAGTTCTTCCCTAACTTCCTTATTTTAGCACAGTTTAATTAGCTTGTTGTCACCTTGGCAATGTTGAACCCTGTGAGAGACCAAGAAGCTGAATAGAGAGTAGGAGAAAGAAGTGTTGACAGTGACAAGCTCATGGAGGCAAGGGCAGTTAGACATGTCAGGAGATGAAGGTGTCAAGATAGTAGACACATGTGTAGAGCAGAAGTTTTAGAGGAGGTTATAAAGAAGCTGGGGTTTAGAGAGGACCGAGACAGGAAGTCAGGCTTTGCAGCTTCATACTTAATCTCAGGGCTGTCCTTGGTCCCTACAGTCACTTCTGGGACTGTAAAAGTGTTGTTCTCTGGAATCATAGACTATTGACCATGACCTGGGAGTACATCAAGTAAATCTAGCTGCTCAGTTTTAGTTTAAAGGGGACTTACAGTGGCTGTCTAATTGATCTCAAAACAATTTTGATATTCATGTCAGGCTTTAGCATACCTTTCTTTCTTTCTTTTTTTTTTAAAATTTATTTGGTTGCACCAGTCTTAGTTGTGGAATGTGGGATCTAGTTCCCTGACCAGGGAACAAACCCAAGCCCCCCACATTGGGAGTACATTCCCAGCCCCTGAACTACCAGGAAGTCCCTGACATTCCTTTCTTTTGCAATTTCCTCTCCTGCTAAAAATCTTATTAACAGAAGATCCTATGTGTGTATGTTCTTGTGTGTTTGTGTGGGTGTGTTGTTTGTGTTGGGTCTGGTTTGTCAGACAATAGAGTGAAGGAAGATGATTCTAGTTACCTTTTTAGCTGCAGAACTGACACCAAATTAGTCAATCCAGTGTAGTCCTTTGTTTCTGAGGGCTGAACAGCGTAATTGGATAACATAATTTGGATAACCCTTTGCTTTCTAAGTGCATACGTGTTCTGTAGGGAAACAAATGATAACAGTTCCTTAAGCATCAGAGAAAAGCACTTTATAATTTTACAGTGGTTCTCAAAATTTAATGTGCAGATGCATCACTTGAAAATCTTGCTAAAATGCATATTCAAATTGAATAGGTTTGGGTGAGGACCTGAAATGGTGGTTTTCTCACAAGTTCCCAGATAAAACTGATTCTGTTGATCCATAGAGCACATTTCGACAAATAGCAGGGCAAGGCGTCTTAACATTGGTTAAAGTGTGAGGCATTCATAAAAAGTATGCTGCTGCTAAGTCGCTTCAGTCGTGTCTGACTCTGTGAAACCCCATAGACGGCAGCCCACCAGACTCCCCCGTCCCTGGGATTCTCCAGGCAAGAACACTGGAGTGGGTTGCCATTTCTTTCTCCAATGCATGAAAGTGAAAAGTGAAAGGGAAGTCGCTCAGTCGTGTCCAACTCTTAGCGACCCCATGGACTGCAGCCTATCCGGCTCTTCCATCCATGGGATTTTCCAGGCAAGAGTACTGGAGTGGGGTGCCATTGCCTTCTCCGATAAGTATAAGTAAGTCATTTTGACTGGAGACAGAAAGTTGGAAGGATTGGTTAGTATCAAATCCCTTAGAGCCTTGAATGTCAGGGTAAGGTTTTAGATCATATAATGAGCTAAGAATCATTGCAGGTCTGTACTGGGTATAGAGTGACCTGATAGGACTTAAGGGAGATTTATCTGTCATCATGTATAGAACAGATGGGGTAAAAGTTTCTTATTGGGTATCAAGTAGCAGAGACTCAACTCTTGGCCCTTTAAGGCTAGATGAAGAAGACTGCAAAAAGGAAAATGGAGGAGGTTGGCAAAAAGGAAGCCACTTGCTTAAAAACTGGCCCTGGGAAGTTGTTTGGATCATAGATCTCTTTGTCCAAATTGCAAGCGATTCCCTGCCAATCCCTTCTTTATTTAAGAATGCAGCCATGTTATATGTACTTGGTAAATTTTTTGCTTGATCCAATTCAGCGAAAAATATATTGAGTGCCAGGTACAGTGCTTTGCTATCTCAGGTGTTTGTATATCTCTCAAAATGTCTAATGCAGAGTCCTGCCCTTCATCAAATTCATTGTACTATTAATGGATGAATGAATTTATTCTGCTTAATTTTCCTATTTTAATTTAAGGTACAGTAATATACCTTGATAAGACTGTTTAAAAAGTAAAGATGTAATACACACAAAAATATGATAGTGGTAACAATTGAGGAACAGTGAGGGGAAGAGATAGAGGAGGAGCACATAGATATTGTAAGTTATTGGTTTTATTCCAGTTCTTGGGTTGAGTAAAGGGTTTATAACATTAAGCAAATAAACCAGTAAAAAGATAAAGTAGAAGAGTACCATGTATGTTAATTCATAGTTTCAAAATATGAGTTATTATGTGTTATGCACCTGATGTCTGTTAAAAAACCACACACACACACACATATACTGAAAAGAAATAGAGAATCCATTCTATAGGGTCTTCCAAAGGAAATTAAAATCGCCACATCAGCCTACATCTGTGGTAGGATTTTCTCTGGAGTAAAATTTGAGTGATGATCCTATGTCCAGCCTAAGGCTTGGTGAAATCAGGTTAGGCAGCAGCCCCAACAAAATATTCTGACATTCTACTACCTAAATTTCTATTACATTTTGTAATCTACAGAGTGCTCTCCCACATCAGAACATGCTTTCTTGCCGTTTACTCAGTGTTACCTCCTTGGATTTTTGAACCTGAGATCATAGGTCCCTTTATGAATGTCTTTGGTGATTTAATGTGCTCAGAGTATTGTTATACTTAATATTCTCCTGAAATTAGATTGTGTGATACTAAATCGTTCCTAATCATTGAAATGACAACAAGGCATAAATATAACCTGGAGGGTCAAATCCATTTTCAAAATATAAGGGCTATATGAACACAACTCCCTCTTTGTTATCTGTCCTAGAAAGTGAATGAAATTCTGGCCAATTCTACCAAGCTATAGGAATAACCAATTTTCAGAGAAGCAGGATATACTAAAATGTATTGTTGTTTTAGTCTCTAAGTCATGTCCAACTCTTTGTGACTCATGGACTGTATCTACCAGGCTCCTCTGTCTATGGGATTTCTCAGGCAAGAATCCTGGAGTGGATTGCCATTTCCTTCTGCAGGGAATCTTCCTGACCCAGGGATCCAAAACGCATCTACATTGCCAGGCGGATTCTTTACCACTGAGCTACCTGGGAAGCCCAGGTGCTAAAACTACCTTGTTCAGTTCAGTTCAGTTCAGTCGCTCAGTCGTGTCTGACTCTTTGCGACCCCATGAACCTCAGCACACCACGCCTCCCTATCTATCACCAACTGCTGGAGTCTACCCAAACCCATTTCCATTGAGTTGGTGATGCCATCCAACCATCTCATCCTCTGTTGTCCCCTTCTCCTCCTGCCCTCAGTCTTTCCCAGTATCAGGGTCTTTTCAAATGAGTCAGATCTTATCATCAGGTAGCCAAAGTATTGGGGTTTCAGCTTCAACATCAGTCCTTCCAATGAACACCCAAGACTGATCTCCTTTAGGATGGACTGGTTGGATCTCCTTCCAGTCAAAGGGACTCTCAAGAATCTTCTCAAACACCACAGTTCAAGAGCATCAATTCTTCTGTGCTCAGCTTTCTTTATAGTCCAACTCTCACATCCATACATGACTACTGGAAAAACCATAGCCTTGACTAGATGGACCTTTTTTGGCAAAATAATGTCTCTGCTTTTGAATATGCTGTCTAGGTTGGTCATAACTTTCCTTCCAAGGAGTAAGTGTCTTTTAACTTCATGGCTGCAGTCACCATCTGCAGTGATTTTGGAGCCCCCAAAAATAAAGTCAGCCACTATTTACACTGTTTCCCCATCTATCTGCCATGAAGTAATGGGACCGGATGCCATGATCTTAGTTTTCTGAATGTTGAGCTTTAAGCCAACTTTTTCACTCTCCTCTTTCACTTTCATCAAGAGGCTCTTTAGTTCTTCTTCACTTTCTGCCATAAGGGTGGTGTCATCTGCATATCTGAGGTTATTGATATTTCTCCCGGCAATCTTGATTCCAGCTTGGGCTTCTTCCAGCCCAGCGTTTCTCACGATGTACTCTGCATATAGTTAAATAAGCAGGGTGACAATATACAGCCTTGATGTACTCCTTTTCCTATTTGGAACCAGTCTGTTGTTCCATGTCCAGTTCTAACTGTTGCTTCCTGACCTGCATAGAGGTTTCTCAAGAGGCAGGTCAGGTGGTCTGGTATTCCCATCTCTTTCAGAATTTTCCACAGTTTATTGTGATCCACACAGTCAAAGGCTTTGGTGTAGTCAATAAAGCAGATTTTTTTCTGGAACTCTCTTGCTTTTTCGATGATCCATTGGATGTTGGTAATTTGATCTCTGGTTCCTCTGCTTTTTCTAAAACCAGCTTGAACATCTTGAAGTTCATGGTTCACATATTGCTGAAGCCTGGCTTGGAGAATTTTGAGCATTGCTTTACTAACGTGTGAGATGAGTGCAATAGTGCGCTAGTTTGAGCACTCTTTGGCATTGCCTTTCTTTGGGATTGGAATGAAAGCTGACCTTTTCCAGTCCTGTGACCACTGCTGAGTTTTCCAAAACTACACTGAGTATAACTTAATTCTTTTGATTCCTAAAGTATTTTTAGGAACTTGGGACATTCTGTGCAACTGAATCTTTCAGAGAATTGAAACAAACCTGTGAGTGCCAAAAGATTTAAAATGATAAAAGTAGTAGATGCTTAGGGCAAAAACTCTAAAAATTCAGAGTATAGAAAGTATAAAATGAAAAAATAAAAGTTGATCCTTTCCTCCTTAAACCTACTAGAGGAAGAAGAACAAACAAAACCCAAAGTTATTAGAAGGAAAGAATAAAAAAAGATAAGAGCAGAAATAAATGAAATAGAGATTGAAAAAACAATAGAAAAGATCAATGAAACTAAAAGCTGATTCTTTGAAAAAATAAACAAAATTGATAAACCTTAGTGAGACTTATGGAGAAGGCAATGGCAACCCACTCCAGTACTCTTGCCTGGAAAATCCCATGGATGGAGGAGCCTGGTAGGCTGCAGTCCATGGGGTCACGAAGAGTCGGACACGACTGAAATAACTTAGCAGTGAGACTTATTATGGAAAAAAGATGAGAAGCCAAATCAATAAAAGCAGAAATGAAAAAGGAGAAGTTATAACTGTCACCACAGAAATACAAAGAATCATAAATGACTTCTGTGATCAACTGTATGCCAAAAAAATGGACATCCTAGAAGAAATGGACAAATTCTTAGAAAGTTTAAGTCTCCCAAGATTGAATCAGAAAGAAATAGAAAATATGAACAGACCAATCACTAGTACTGAAGTTGAACCAGTAACTTAAAACCTCACAGCAAATAGAAGTCCAGTCCAGATGGTCTCACAGGTGAATTCTAACAAACATTTAGACAAGAGTTAATACCTATCCTTCTGAAAATATTCCAAAAAAATTCACAAGAAGGAACACTTCCAAACTCATTCTATGAGGCCACCGTCACTCTGATACCAAAACCAGATAAAGCTATCATAAAAGAGAAAATTATAGGTCAGTATCACTGATGAACATAGATGCCAAAAATCCTCAACAAAATACTAGCAAACTAATTCCACCAATACAGTAAAAGGATTATACACCATGATCAAGTGGGAGTTATCCCAGGGATGTGAGGGATTTTCAGTATCCAGAAATTAATCAATGTGATATACCACATTAACAAACTGAAGAATAAAAACCATGTGATCATCTCAGTAGATTAAGAAAAAGCTTTGGATAAAATTCAATATTCATTTATGATTAAAAAGAAAAACTCCAGATAGTTGGCATAGAAGATACCTGACTCAACATAATAAAACCCATATGTGATAATCTCACAGCTAACATCATACTCAGTGATGAAAAGCTGAAAGAATTCCCTCAAGAGAAGAATGCCCATTCTTGACACTTCTATTCAACATAGTTTTGGAAGTCTTAGCCACAGCAATCAGGGAAGAAAAGGAAATAAAAGGAATCCAGATTGGAAAGGAAGAAGTAAAACTGTCAGTCTTTGCAGATGACATGATACTATACATAGAAAATCCTAAAGCACCACCAGAAAACAAACTATCATCAGTTAATTTGGTAAAGTTGCTGAATACAGAATCAATATACAGAAATCGATTGCATCTCTGTACTCTAACAACAAAATAGCAGAAAGAGAAATTAAGGAAACAACCCCATTTACCATTGAATCAAAAAGGATAAAATATCTAGGACTAAACCTACCTAAGGAGGCAAAAGACCTGTATTCTGAAAACTACAAGATGCTGATGAAAGTAACTGAAGACCACACAAACAGATGGAAAGATATACCGTGTTTTTGGATTGGAAAAATCAGTACTGTTAAAATGACCATTCTACCCATGGCAGTCCATAGATTCAGCACAATCCCTGTCAAATTACCAATGGTGTTTTTCACAGAACTGGAAGAAAAATTTTTTAAATTTGTATGAAAACACAAAAGACCCCTGATAGCTGAAACAATCTTGAGAAAGAATGGAGCTGGAGGAATCAGGTACCCTATGGTTTTTCCAGTAGTCATGTACAGGATATAAGAGTTAGACCATAAAGAAGGCTGAGCACCAAAGAACTGATGCTTGAAAATACAATAATTAAAACAATATGGTACTGGCACAAAAGCAGACATATAGATCAATGGAACAGGATGGAAAAAGACCCATGCACTTTTGGTCAATAAATCTGTGGCAAAGGAGGCAAGAATATACAATGAAGAAAAGGTGGTCTCATCACCCTGATAACAAAACCAGACAAAGACAACACACACATACACAAACTACAGGCCAATATCACTGATGAACATAGATGCAAAAATCCTCAACAAAATTTTAGCAAACAGAATTAAGCAACACATCAAAAAGCTCATTCACCATGATCAAGTTGGGTTTATTCCGGGGAAGCAAGGATTCTTCAATTTACGCAAATCAATCAATGTGATATACCATATTAACAAATTGAAAGATAAAACCATTTGATAATTTCAATAGATGCAGAAAAAGCCTTTGACAAAATTCATCACCCATTTATGATTAAAACTCTTCAAAAAATGGGAATAGAAGGAACCTACCTCAACATAGTAAAGGCCATATATGATAAGCCTACAGCAAACATTATTCTCAATGGTGAAAACCTGAAAGCATTCACCCTAAGATCAGGAACAACACAAGGGTGTCCACTTTCATCACTGTTATTCAACATAGTTCTGGAAGTCCTCGCTACAGCAAATTAGAGAAGAAAAAGAAATAAAAGGAATCCAAATTGGAAAAGAAGAAGTAAAGCTGTCAATGTTTGCAGATGACACTGTACACAGAAAACCCTAAAGATACTATCAAAAAATTACTAGAGCTAATCAGTGATTCTAGCAAAGTTGTGGGATACAAAATCAATACACAGAAATCACTTGCATTTCTATATACCAACAATGAAAAATCAGAAAGTGAAATTAAGAAATCAATCCCATTCACCATTGCAACAAAAAGAACTAAATATCTAGGAATAAACTTACCTAAGGAGACAAAAGAACTGTACACAGAAAATTACAAGACACTAATGAAAGAAATCAAAGATGACATAAACAGATGGAGAGAGATTCCATGTTCCTGGGTAAGAAGAATCAATATTGTGAAAATTACATCCAGTAAATGCCCTATCATTTCATGGCAGAGGAGATGGGAAATGGAAACAGTGACAGACTTTATATTTTTTGGCTCCAAAATCACTACAGGTGGTGACCTCAGCCATGAAGTTAAAAGATGCTTACTCCTTGGAAGAAATGCTATGACCAATGTGCTACTGTTAAGTCACTTCAGTCGTGTCCAACTCTGTGCGACCCCATAGATGGCAGCCCACCAGGTTCCCATCCTTGGGATTCTCCAGGCAAGAACACTGGAGTGGGTTGTCATTGCCTTCTCCAGTGCATAAAAGTGAAACGTGAAAGTGAAGTCGCTCAGTCGTGTCCGACTCTTAGTGACCCCATGGAACGCAGGCTACCAGGCTCCTCTGTCCATGGGATTTTCCAGGCAAGAGTACTGGAGTAGGGTGCCATTGCCTTCTCCTATGACCAACCTAGACAGCATATTAAAAAGCAGAGACATTGCTTTGCCAACAAAGGTCCGTCTAGTCAAAGCTATGGTTTTTCCAGTAGTCATGTATGGATGTGAGAGTTGGACCATTAAGAAAGTTGAGCGCCAAAGAATTGATGCTTTTGAACTGTGGTGTTGGAGAAGACTCTTGAGAGTCCCATGGACTGCAAGATCAAGCCAGTCCATCCTAAAGGAGATCAGTCCAGAATATTCATTACAAGGACTGATGCTGAAGCTGAAGCTCCAGTATTTTGGCCACTTTATGTGAAGTGCTGATTCAGGGAAAAAAACCCTGATGCTGGGAAAGATTGAAGGCAGGAGGAGAAGGGGATGACAGAGGATGAGATGGCTGGACGGCATCACTGACTCACTGAACATGAGTTTGAGCAAACTCTGGGAGATGGAGAAGGACAGGGAAGCCTGTTTTTCTGTAGTCCATGGAGTTGCAAAGAGTTGGATGTGACAGAACAGCAACAACAACTAACACCAAATACAAAAATAAACTCAAAACGGGTAAAAGACCTAAATGTAAGACTGGGTACTGTAAAACTTCTAGAGAAAAACTCGGACAGGACATTCTTTGACATAAATCACAGCAATATATATTTTTTGGATAAATCTCCTAGAGTAATGGAAACAAAACCAAAAATAACCAAATGGGACCTAATTGAACTTACAAGCTGCAGCACAGCAAAGGAAACCATAACAGTATAAAAAGACAACCTACACAGAGAGAACAAATATGAGAGAACATATTTGCAAATAATGCAACTAACAAGGGATTATTTCCCCAAATATACAAACAGCTCATGCAACTCAATATAAAAAACCAAACAGCACAATTAAAAAATGGGCAGAAGATCCAAATAGACATTTCTCCAAAGAAGACATACAGATGGCCAAAAGGCACATGAAAAGATGTTTAACATTGCTAATTGTTAGAGAAATGCAAATCAAAACCACAGTGAGGTATCATCTCATACCAATCAGAAAGGCCATCATCAAAAAGTCTACAAATAAATGCTAGAAAGGGTGTGGAGAAAAGCAAACCCTCCTACACTCTTGGTGGGAATGTTAGTTTGTGCATCCACTATGGAAAACAGTATGGAGGTTCCTCAAAAAATAAAAAAGTAGAACTGCCATATGATCCAGTAATCCCACTCTTGGGTATATATCCAGAAAAGATGAAAACTCTAATTAGAAAGGTACATGCACTCCAGTGTTCATTGCATCTCTACTTACAACAGCCAAGACATGGAAGCAACCAAAGTGTCAACAGAGGAATGGAAAAAGATGTGTGTATAAATATAACTGACTGTTACTCAGTCATTAAAGAACAAAATAATGCCATGTGAAGCAACATGAATAGATCTACAGATTATCATACTAAGTGAAGTAAGTCCACTAAATGAAGTAAGACAGAGAAAGACAAATATCATGTGATATCAATTATATGTGAAATCTAAAATAGTAATCCAAATGAACTTATTTATAAAAGAGAAATAGACTCACAGACATGGAAAACAAACTTATGGTTGCCAAAGGGGAAAGTGGGGGGAGGGATAAATTTGGAATTTGTGATTAATAAATACACACTATTATACATAAACAACAAGGACCTACTATATAGAACAGGAAACTATATTCAATATCTTATACTGACCTACAATGGAAAAGAATCTGAAAAAGAAACTGAATCACTTTGTTGTACACCTGAAATATTGTAAATCACATATATTTCAATAAAAAATAAAAATTAAAAAAGCTTACCCCTTCTAGTCTCTCATTTTTATTTTTAACAGTTTTTAATATCCTTTATGTTCTGTGCTGTGCTTAATCATGTCTGACTCTTTGTGACCCCATGGACTGTAGCCTGATAGACTCCTCTGTCCATGGGGATTCTCCAGGCAAGAACACTGGAGTGGGTTCTCATGCCCTCCTCCAGGGGATCTTCCCAACCCAGGGATCAAACCCAGGTCTCCCGCATTGCAGGTGGATTCTTTACTGTCTGAGCCACTGGGGAGCCCTTATATATGTAACTATACATTCATACAGCTCTCTTTATTTATATATATATATATAATTTCATTTTATTTTTTCATAAATGCAATCATACTATTTATAGTATTCTACACTTTGCCTTTCCACTTAATATGTCTGGGTCATCATTTGATAATAGCACACAAAAATCTAATTCATTCTTCTGAATTCCTACATAGAATTTTTTATATGGTTTATAATAGTTAATCATTTTCCTGTTGAAGAATATCTGGATTGTTAAAAACAATACTTATATGAGCATCTTTATAAATACACCTTTGAATGCTTTTGTAAGTTTACTTATAGCAGTGGAATTACAGGGGAAAAATATGCATTTTGAAGTTTAATCAGTTCATTTCCATTCAGTCGCTCAGTTGCGTCTGACGCTTTGTGACCCCATGAATTGCAGCACGCCAGGTCTCCCTGTCCATCACCAACTCCCGGAGTTCACTCACACTCACATCCGTCCAGTCAGTGATGCCATCCAGCCATCTCATCCTCTGTCGTCCCCTTCTCCTCCTGCCCGCAATCCCTCCCAGCATCAGAGTCTTTTCCAATGAGTCAACTCTTCACATGAGGTGGCCAAAGTACTGGAGTTTCAGCTTTAGCATCATTCCTTCCAAAGAAATCCCAGGGCTGATCTCCTTCAGAATGGACTGATTGGATCTCCTTGCAGTCCAAGGGACTCTCAAGAGTCTTCTCCAACACCACGGTTCAAAAGCATCAATTCTTTGGCGCTCAGCTTTCTTCACAGTCCAACTCTCACATCCATACATGACCACAGGAAAAACCATAGCCTTGACTAGACGGACCTTTGTTGGCAAAGCAATGTCTCTGCTTTTTAATATGCTATCTAGGTTGGACATGGAGAAGGCAATGGCAACCCACTCCAGTACTCTTGCCTGGAGAATCCCAGGGACGGGGAGCCTGGTGGGCTGCCATCTCTGGGGTCGCACAGAGTCAGACACGACTGAAACGACTTAGCAGCAGCAGCTAGGTTGGACATAACTTTCCTTCCAAGGAGTAAGTGTCTTTTAATTTCATGGCTGCAGTCACCATCTGCAGTGATTTTGGAGCCCCCGAAAATAAAGTCTGACACTGTTTCCACTGTTTCCCCATCCATTTCCCATGAAGTGATGGGACCGGATGCCATGATCTTAGTTTTCTGAATGTTGAGCTTTAAGCCAACTTTTTCACTCTCCTCTTTCACTTTCATCAAGAGGCTTTTTAGTTCTCTTCACTTTCTGCCATAAGGGTGGTGTCATCTGCATATCTGAGGTTATTGATATTTCTCCCGGCAATCTTGATTCCAGCTTGGGCTTCTTCCAGCCCAGCGTTTCTCACGATGTACTCTGCATATAGTTAAATAAGCAGGGTGACAATATACAGCCTTGATGTACTCCTTTTCCTATTTGGAACCAGTCTGTTGTTCCATGTCCAGTTCTAACTATTGCTTCCTGACCTGCATACAGATTTCTCAAGAGGCAGGTCAGGTGATCTGGTATTCCCATCTCTTTCAGAATTTTCCACAGTTTATTGTGATCCACACAGTCAAAGGCTTTGGCATAGTCAATAAAGCAGAAGTAGATTTTTTTCTGGAACTCTCTTGCTTTTTCCATGATCCAGCAGATGTTGGCAATTTGATCTCTGGTTCCTCTGCCTTTTCTAAAACCAACTTGAACATCAGGAAGTTCATGGTTCACATATTGCTGAAGCCTGGCTTGGAGAATTTTGAGCATTACTTTACTAGCGTGTGAGATGAGTGCAATTGTGCAGTAGTTTGAGCATTCTTTGGCATTGCCTTTCTTTGGGATTGGAATGAAAACTGACCTTTTCCAATCCTGTGGCCACTGCTGAGTTTGCCATATTTGCTGGCATATTGAGTGCAGCACTTTCACAGCATCGTCTTTCAGGATTTGAAAGAGCTCAACTGGAATTCCATCACCTCCACTAGCTTTGTTTGTAGTGATGCTTTCTAAGGCCCACTTGACTTCACATTCCAGGATGTCTGGCTCTAGGTGAGTGATCACACCATCGTGATTATCTGGGTCGTGAAGATCTTTTTTGTACAGTTCTTCTGTGTATTCTTGCCACCTTTTCTTGATATCTTCTGCTTCTGTTAGGTCCATACCATTTCTGTCCTTTATCGAGCCCATCTTTGCATGAAATGTTCCCTTGGTATCTCTAATTCTCTTGAAGAGATCTCTAGTCTTTCCCATTCTGTTGTTTTCCTCTATTTCTTTGAAGTTTAATAGTTAGGGCCAAATTCCCCTGTGCTAAAATGATACATTCTCAGTAGTGTTTTGAGAATCATTCCTTACAATCCTTATAATTTGACATATTATCATTTTGTAAACCTGCATTTCTTTAATCTTGAATGAGGTTGTATATCTTTTGTGTGTTTATTAGTCACTTTTGCTTTCTACTCTTGTAAAATGCCTGTTGAGAAATATGACCTTCCAAATTGCACATGGACTTCCCTGGTGGCTCAATGGGTAAAGAATCTGCCTGTAGTGTGGGAGACCTGGGTTTGATCCCTGGGTTGGGAAGATCCCCTGGAGGAGGGCATGGCAACCTACTCCAGGATTCTTCCCTGGAGAATCCCCAAGGATAGAGGAGCCTGGTGGGCTGCAGTCCATGGGGCAGCAAAAAGTCGGGCACAACTGAGCGATATAAGACATACAAATTGCACATAAAACATTAATGATGTGTTTTTACAACTATACTTTTACAGTTAGACTTCATTCAAAGAGAATATTTAATAATCTTTTAGAATCTTGAGATTATTTTTCATTATTTTTTTAATGCAATATGTTGTCATACTAAATGTCTAATGTCAAGATGATGACATTTAGTCTTTCTGTTTGATTTAATGAACAGTTGTATCTTACCCAGACTTCAATCTTATTTGAGCCTTGTGCAAGTTTGGAAAATTCCTGGAGTGGAAAGCTCAAAAAAAAAAAAAAAAAAAAAAAAAAAAAGAAAAGAAAAAGTAAGGGGGTGGGTATGTGTGATAGGTGACTTCATTCCCTGCTCTGTCAAAATGATACATACCTTCCTCCCACTTTGGTGAGAAATAACCTTGGGAATAAATTTATACCCATGGGTACAATTCTGAGTTTAGGGCTTATGCCTTGTGTGGTGTATGCTGTTTCTGCCACACTGTGGCTTCTGAAGAAATGTCCAAGAAGAACAACAATAATGCTGGTATTTGGTTTGTCATTTGTGGCTCAGGGCATCAGTAGGGCATAGAGCAGAATTCTTGCTGAGGAATATGATCCTTCCTTGATTCTAAATTTATCTTTGTGGAGCAGCTTTTAAATATGAGGACAGCTGGTGTTGGATAAATCTGTCCTCACAAGCTGTATGAGATTGAAATAAAGTTAAATATTTGGGGTTAAATCCAAATGGAAAAATGTGGAAAGTACTGATTAATCTTTGATGCTTCACTTTCTGCATCTTGGTAAACAAGCACTAACTATTCATTGTGAACTCCTAGCAACAGTCCAATTTGAAATTTAAGATAGGGAGAATGTGTGCACTAGTTTAAGTTCTAACATTTCATAAAAGGTCAAACACAATTCTTTCTTTTCATGCCATCCTCTACCCTGCTAGTAAAAATGATAGGCTATCCATATCTGTTTTTGTTAGCTACCTTTCTTTCGTGTCTTTCTCCTCTGAGTAAAATATTGCTATCAATGATATAGTGAGGCCCACATTTCCACTTGGGTTAGGATAATAATCCTCTGTGGCTTTTAAAAATCTGTGAGTGATGGGACCCCAAACTCCTAATAGATTCTCCCCAGGTGATTAAATGTCTTGCTAATTGCTAAGGGATAAATAAGGGTGGTGAGCTCAGAGAGCAGTCCGTTGCTAGCTTTTCTTTAGCTGACTGGATTACTAAGGTAGAAAAGCACTAAAAATAAGTCAGGGCACAGATTCTCCTGCCAGGGTTTGAGTATTGAGATAACTTGTCTTCTTGGCTGGTGTTGACATCATCTATTCTAATGTGCACTGGAAATAGGAGCCAGAATGAGAAACATATTTGGCCCTGGACTAGTGTCAGTAAAAGTCTGTAGCCCTGTACTTATTGCTGCTTCTTGTCAGACTTAATTAATTAGTTTCTCCAACTCCTGTGGGAGAGAGCTAAATACCTCAGGGTGAGAACTCGAAACAAACACAGGGCCAGTCTCAGGGTAAATCACTCAATCTCTTCCAGTTTCAAACATAACTTTGCTAGGTCTCTTCCATGTCAGTTGGGATTCAGTGTTTCGCCCAAGGTATCAGAGTCCACCAGGGTTGAAAAGTGGGAAGACCTCTCACATACTCAATTCTAGGACTTGAAGGTTTCACAATCACCAAGTTACCTGACATGGAATAGATTCTTGATGCTGAATTTCTCTTTCTGTTGTTGCTTCAGATGTTTTGAGGAGAGAGCTTTTGCTGGTCAGAATTATTCTGTGGATTTTGTTTGAACTCAGATGGAGGGGAAATTCATGTAAATCACTACCTTCTTTATATTTATCCCTATTCTTTTTTCATTTTATAGAAAGTTGTCTTTTTGGAGTAATACTGGAATAATAACTGTCTCACACTCATTAAGTACTTGATACTCAAGAAACACTTTCACACATTTGTCTTGTGACCTTCAGAACAAGTCTTTAAGGACGGCAGATGTTGTTATCCCATTATTAACTGCTAGACTTAGAAAAGCCAACAGATTGAGACATTGGCAATGATTGGTATTAAGAGTCCAGGGAGCTCTGGAATTTCTTGGTCTACTCAGCAATGTGCAGACTGACCCAGGGCCCTTTCTCCAAGCCTGGAGATTTGCTCTATTTTTATAAAATAATATATTTAAATGTTTCTATAAAAATGCGTTTTTAGAAAACTTGAAAAATATGGCAGAAAAGTGAGAGAAAAAAATCAGCCACACACCCAAGTACACAAAAACAAATTCCTTTGGTTTCCTTAGGTTTTTTGACTAAATCTGTGGGCTGGAAGGAGAGATGAAACAGATATTCAGTAATGCTGATGTCTATCTACCCATTTCCCTGCATTTGGCATAATATATATTATAGACATTTTAGTTAATCTGCTTCCAAGGATCCTTTGCAGGCAGGTGTTTGTACTGAACATTTTGAACTGAGCTTTAAAAAGTGGCATCCCAGGTAGAGACCAGCTATTCACTGTTGTCCTTTCATTACTTTTTTTTTTTTTTCCCTCCACAAACCCTCTTCCTTTCCTCTGGCTATGTCAGTACAACCTCTCTTCATCTTTCCCCCTGCTAGTTGTCATTTCCAGTCTTAAAGTCACCAGCAGCATTTTTGCAGACATTTCTTCAAATTCTGCCTGGCTTCTTCAGAGTAGAGTGAAGGGCCAGGTAACACTGATGCAATGAAAGGGCTGTTCTTTCTCTGGTATGCCATGCCCTTGACCTGGCACTGAAAAGGTACATCTGACCAAGAGGACTGCTGGAAAGTGCAGGGACTTTAGCAGCTCCAGATGTTTGGAGCCAGGAAATGTTGAGTTCCAGTATATCTTTGAACCCTCTCCTGTGTTTTTCTTAGTGCTTTAATAATAGATTTTAGGCAGGTGTTCTTTGACAAGTGTATGAGTGAGTGAGTGAATGAGTGAATATATTTGGTCCTGTGAGTTGAGATGGGAAGTCACTGTACTGACTTCCTATAAATTAAAAGCATGGGGATTATATTCCCCATGTCCTGAACCCAAGGAATTAGAATACTTGATTTTCCTCATCTGTAGGATCACTATGATATGAGAAAACCCAGCCAACCAGCAGCCTTGGTTTCAAAGGTACTCACAGCCTCCACGTTGTCTGTCTGCTTTTCTTCTCCTGTTGTCCTCACAGGAAGAGCCCCTCGCGGCTGGGTTTGTTTGAGGTAGATAGATCCCTGCTCTCTGGCAAGGAGGGGCGTAAACTGGGATGACAGCTGTCAGAAGAGAGGCTAGGGTATCAACTGGAAGGACTGTGGAAGGGTCTCCCTATTCCACTGTATTTCTATTAATCACACTTGGGGAGTACCCATCCTTGCAACAGAAGACTGAAGAATATGTGACCCTGAAGTTAACCACTGATAGTTATACATCAAATCTAAATGGAAACCAGGGTATAAAAGACAGGGTAGAAGCCAAAGTCTCATGGTGAGTGAAACATTTTTAGCTGGAATGTAAAGAATTTTGGTATTGGCATTTCAAGGAAATTCAAGCTGCCCTTCCTCTCAATCCAGAAGACAGGAGATAGCTCACAGTTGCTTGGGTCAGGATTACAATTTTACTGATTTCAGAAATGTAATATTAATCTCAGTATTGACTTTGGTGGAGGATCTATGCAGGGGTTGTAGATCTTTTTGAGGTGGTATGTGAAACAGCACATATTTTCTTTGAAGCTTAAGACTTCTGTTTTACATGCCGTTTGTAGATATGCTTTTGATTGTGCTGGATTGATCAATATACCTAAAATACAATATAAAGAGTTTAGATCCAATAAATGAAGAAACTTCTTATTATCATGAATAAGCTGAAAATCTCTGTGATAAGTATAGACTTTCACTCTGTCATAAATTATGGTTAAACAGCAAGCTTTCTTGAGGAGCTGCTGTGTGCCCAGTACTG
This sequence comes from Bos javanicus, assembly GCF_032452875.1. Lineage (NCBI taxonomy): Eukaryota > Metazoa > Chordata > Mammalia > Artiodactyla > Bovidae > Bos > Bos javanicus. The sequence goes on along the minus strand of NC_083874.1, from coordinate 48,820,663 downwards.
AGCAGCTAAATAATGCTATGGAAGAGCTAACAAAAGGAAGAAACATAGATGTCATGCTACATTTACAGTAAACTAAGTGAATCCCAAGTTCAGTCCTTAGTGTCCCTGAGTAAGTAATCCAAAAGTAAATAATGCAACAGTACTATAGTACAGTACAGTCAACTAGTAAGTACAGTTGATCGCAACTCCACATGCAGGGTATAAAATTTCCAAAGCCATTCAATTCAGCCAGTAGTTTTTGAGCATCTCATGTAGGTCAACTACCTTCTTTTCTTTTCATAGCTCTAGACTACTTCTCTGTCTAGTTTTATTAAGCTGTTTAAAAATTAAATGATGCTTTTTAGTTGACAGAAGCTGGAGGAATTTAGTATAATCCTATTTCCAGTAGTAGTGCAAAAAGGCAAATTGTTTTGGAATGATTCATTAGAAATATGGTCTCCCTCATCAAGGGATGGCATGTCCCATCAGAAGGGAAGTAATTTATGTGATGTAATCATGAGTGCTGATGGCTTAAAGGGCTCTGTTAGCTGTAGGAATATGTGACTCAGCATCTGGCCCCTGGAAACTGGTTCTTACCAGGCTGTCAAAGATCAAGGCAAGCTTCAGGTCATCCAAGCCAACTCCTCTTTAAAAAACTTTTAAAAAACAGACAAGGGCCTCAAGTCCAAAGAAGAGAAACCATTTACCAAAGTAGTGAATTACCTTGAATGCCAGAAGAATGTCAGGAAAAATTATGAAATTTGTAAAAAAAAAATTACTGAGAATCCTTTAGAATGCTATACATTGACTGTACCTTCTTCCAGGTTATTTGCTCCTGTAGTGATTTGTACTTTTCAATGTCTTTGAACTGTTTTAAACTCTATGAAGTTGTAGAAAACTGAGGGTGATGCAAATTATTCTTGTTCATAAAGAAGTAAACCAATTTTGCTTTGTGGAGGTGCAGTTGACCACTCCCTTCAAGAGGCTAGTTTTGCTAATTAACAAATTAATTTCAGCATTTCTGGCTATCTCTAGAACCAGTTTTTTACATTTTCTGATTCTGTCTTTAAGTAGTTAAAATTGTTGACATATATTAATTTTATATTTATCTGAAAGTCATAATTTTACCTTATAATTATCCTTCATTAGGAAGGAACTAGGATTTTAGTAAGGGCTCTCTGTTCCTTTCCTGTGAATAGATGTAGGCCCTGTTTACATGGGTTTCTGAGATGGCCAAGCTATCACTTATAAATTCTTTTGGTCACATTTTTATGTTTAAAGGCCACTTGGATAACATCTTTAAAAAACCTCACTGAAATGAATTTCATATAACATAAATATAACTTTATTTTCTTTTTTAGAATGTTTGTTATAACACTAACCATTTAAAAATGAACAATTCATTGACATTTAGTACATTCACAGTGTTGTACAACCACACCTCTATCTAGTTCCACAACATTTCCATCACTCCAAGTACTGATAGAACACCTTATCTATTAACCTGTTTCCCCCCACTTTTCCCTCACCTTTACTCCTGAAAACTACAAATCTGCATTCTGTGTCTATGGATTTATCCATTGTATATATTTAATGTAAGCATAATCATATATTATGTGACCTTTTGTATCTGATTTCTTTCACTTAGCATAATATTCTGGAAATCTATCCACACTGTCCATATAATAAAAGTTATGGTTTTTCCAGTAGTCACATATGGGTGTGAGAGATGGCTGAGCACTAAAGAATTGATGATTTCAAATTGTGGTGCTGGAGAAGATTCTTAAGAGTCTGTTGGATAGCAAGATCAAACCAATTGATCCTAAAGGAAATCAATCCTGAATATTCATTGGAAGGACTGATGCTGAAGCTTCAGTACTTTGGCCACCTGATGTGAACAGCCAACTCATTGGAAAAGACCCTATGCTGGGAAAGATAGAGGGCAGGAGGAGAAGGGGGCGACAGGATGAGATGGATGGTTGGATAGCATCACTGACTCAATAGACCTGAGTTAGAGCAAATTCTAGAAGATAGTAAAGAAGGTGTGCTGCAGTCCATGGGGTGGCAGAATCAGACATGACTTAGCGACTGAGCAACAGCAACTATCCATGTTGTAGCATATATCTCTAATCCATTCCTTTTTATGACTGAATAATATCCCATTGTATGAGTATTCCACAGTTTGTTTGTCCATATGTTTATTGATAAACATCTAGGCTATTTCTATGCTTTTGTCTGTTGTGAACAGAGGTATTGTGAACATGCATGACCATCTACTTGTTTAAGCATCTGTTTTTAATTCTTTTGGGTATGTATCATGGAGCAACAGTATATAACATCATATGGTAATTCTGTGTTTAGCTTTTTGAGGAACCTCCAAATTGTTTTCCATGGAGACTGAACTATTTTACATTCCTACCAGCATTGTATGAAAGTTCCAATTTCCCCACACCATCAATGACCCTTATTATTTTCCATTTTTAAAATCATTGCCACCCTACTGGGTATGAAGTGGTATCTCATTGTGGTTTTGAGTTTGATTTCCCTAATGACCAAAGATGTTGCATATCTTTTCATGTTCTTGTTAATTTTGAACAACAACATCATGTTTTGAGTATGCTAGGTAAGCTGGCTATTAAAAAGAAATCTTTGATAACTCCCATTACAATGTAACTAATTATCCCTTAATTTATGTTTTTTTAATTTAAGATTTTATACAGTAAGTTTATTAAATGATTCTATAGAGAAAGTTATCATTTTTGTACAAAATTAGAGAGGATTTTTTCCGCTCCCCACATGATGCTGTTTATAGGGTGTTTTCACAGACCATGCCTGAACCTTCACAGTACCAAGCAAGAGCTCTTCAGGAACTCAGAGAAACGTTGCCATGGTGATAATATCTGTCCTTGTGAAACACCACCATGTGAGCTGTTTCATGCATTAAAGTGTTGCTTGGAGCCGTCTCTTTGTAAGATTTATTTGCTAATTTGCTTTTTAAATGTGAGTAAGTAGTATATTTTAAATAATAACCATAACAATGACTAACATTTGTTGACTATTTATTGGGTACCAGACTCTCTGCTAGGTATTTTATGTAGATTATATCACTTAATCCTGGTGGATTTTAGCTTCTAAGAGTTGATTCTCATTTTTCTTGTCCATGCTTCTAAGAGCATCTAACAGAGTACCTGTTACAGAGCAGGTTTTCAACAAATGTCATTGAATTAATAAACAACCTTTGAGGTAGTTTCTGTGATTATTTCATTTTACAAATGAGGAGGCTGAGACTAAGAAATGTAAAGCAGTTTTCCCAAGATCATACAGATGGGCAGTTCAGTTCAGTTCAGTCACTCAGTCATGTCTGACTCTTTGTGACCCCATGAACCATGGCACTCCAGGCCTCCCTGTCCATCACCAACTCCTGGAGTTCACCCAAACTCATGTGCATCAAGTCGGTGATGCCATCCAGCCATCTCATTCTCTATCGTCCCCTTCTCCTCCTGCCCCTAATCCCTCCTGGCATCAGGGTCTTTTCCAATGAGTGAGTTCTTTGCATCAGGTGGCCAAAGTATTGGAGTTTCAGCCTCAGCATCAGTCCTTCCAATGAACACCCAAGACTGATCTCCTTTAGGATGGACTGGTTGGATCTCCTTGCAGTCCAAGGGACTCTCAAGAGTCTTCTCCAACACCACAGTTCAAAAGCATTAGTTCTTTTCCAACTCTCACATCCACACATGACCACTGGAAAAACCACAGCCTTGACTAGACAGACCCTTGTTGGCAAAGTAATATCTCTGCTTTTTAATATGCTATCTAGGTTGGGCAGTGGTGGAGCCTAAATCAGAACTCAGGCAGCCCACGCCAGAATCTATAGCAAGTTCCCTTTTAAGCCATAGTAATCAGAGCCCTACTTTCACCTCTTCCTTCCACATTCTACAGGGTGGCCAGGTATTTTTGTCAAACAGGGAGGAAGCAATAATTCATTTCAGTTCAAGAAGATATTTATTAATAGCCATCTGTGTGCTCAGACATTTGTTGGGTGTAATGTTGAGAACTGGGGATTAAGAAAATGAGATTCTATTTTGGATTTTGACACTCACTTGAATAAATTATATACTCTTTCTAGATTTTGGATTCCTCATGTGAAAAATGGAACTAGATAATCTAAGTGTGCTCCTGCAATAAACTATGATAACTTTAAGAAATGGCACTGATAAGGCAACAACGAACTCGTTTGCTGAGGATAGGGGTAGTGGGGAATGTAATTGGTGTATATATCTTAATCTTTAATCAACAAGGAGTGAAAAAAGGGAAAAGGCAACAAGGTGATAGATATATGATGGCAGTGGCAGAGTGTATCATCTAGAAGAGAAAATAAGGCAACTATCCAAGTAACAAGGAAGCCTCAGCTTACCCTTTAAGATAGGATTTGTTTCTATCTTAACCCTTACCTTTGAGAAACGTAATCAGTTCAGTTCACTTCAGTCATTCAGTCATGTCCAACTCTTTTCTACCCCTTGGAGTGCAGCACTCCAGACTTCCCTGTCCATCACCAACTCCCAGAGCTTGCTCAAACTCATGTCCATCGAGTCGGTGATGCCATCCAACCATCTCATCCTCTGTCGTCCTCTTCTCCTGCCTCCTTCAATCTTGCCCAGCATCAGGGTCTTTTCCAATGAGTCCATTCTTCACATCAGGTGGCCAAAGTATTGGAGCTTCAGCTTTAGCATCAGTCTTTCCAATGAATATTCATGGTTGGTTTCCTTTGGGATTGACTGGTTTGATCTCCTTGCTGTTCCAGGGACTCTCAAGAGTCTTTTCCAACACCACAGTTCAAAAACATCAATTCTTCGGCACTCAGCTTTCTTTATGGTCCAACTCTCACATCCATACATGACCACTGGAAAAACCATAGCTTTGACTAGATGGACCTTTGTCGGCAAAGTAATGTCTCTGCTTTTTAATATGCTGTCTAGGTTTTTCATGGGTTTTCTTCCAAGGAGCAAGTGTCTTTTAATTTCATGGCTGCAGTCACCATCTGCAGTGATTTTGGAGCCCAAGAAAATAAAGTCTCTCACTGTTTCCATTGTTTCCTCATCTATTTGCCATGAAGTGATGGGACCAGATGCCATGACCTTAGTTTTTTGAATGTTGAGTTTTAAGCCAACTTTTTCACTCTCCACTTTCACTTTCATCAAGAGGCTCTTTAGTTCCTCTTCATTTTCTACATTAGGGTGGGGTCATCTGCATATCTGAGGTTGTTGATATATCTCTTGGCAATCTTGATTCCAGCTTGGGCTTCATCCAGCCCAGCATTTCATATGATGTATTCTGCATTTAAGTTAAATAAGCAGGGTGACAATATACAGCCTTGGCATACTCCTTTCCCAATTTTGAACCAGTCTGTTGTTCCATGTCCAGTTCTAACTATGCTTCTTGACCTGCATACAGATTTCTCAGGAGGTAGGTAAGGTGGTCTGGTATTCCCATCTCTTGAAGAATTTTCCACAGTTTGTTGTGATCCACACAATTTAAGTCTTTGGCATAGTTAATAAAGCAGAAGTAGATGTTTTTCTGGAACTCTCTTGCTTTTTCTGTGATTCAACGGATGTTGGCCATTTGATCTCTATTTCCTCTGCCTTTTTAAAATCCAACTTGAACATCTGAAAGTTCTTGGTTCACATAATGTTGAAGCCTGGCTTGGAGAATTTTGAGCATTACTTTGCTAGTGTGTGAGATGAGTGCAATTGTGTAGTAATTTGAAGAATCTTTGGCATTGCCTTTCTTTGGGATTGGCATGAAAACTGACCTTTTCCAGTTCCGTGGCCACTGCTGAGAAGCATAATAGCCTACAGATATTCAGTATTTTATATAGCTTCTTAATGCTTTCCTTTCCTTTGTGTCTTATAACATTGCTGAGAAGTAGATTGGTCCTTGGACTGCAAGAAGATCAAACCAGTCATTTCTAAAGGAAATTAACCCTGAATATTCATTGGAAGGACTGATGCTGAAGCTCCAATACTTTGGCCACCTGATGTAGAGAGCCAACTCACTGGAAAAGACCTGATGCTGGGAAAGATTGAAGGCAAAAGGAGAAGGGGGCGACAGAAGATAAGATGGTTAGATAGCATCACCAACTCAGTGGAGTGAATTTGAGCAAACTCCGGGAGATAGTGGAGGACAGAGGAGCCTGGAGTGCTGTAGTCTATGATGTCACAAAGAGTTGGACACGACTTAGTGACTGAACAACAGCAGAGGATTGGGGATGATAGTTGGGAAAACCAAGGGCCTAGCCAGGTTTATACAGTTGTTTAATGATTCTCAATCTTGAGTTTTTGATACTACCTTTTCCTGGGATTTGAAGAAAATGTGAAATTATTATTTTTTAATAATGTGAATTTTTAAAAAATCACTTGATTAAAAAATATATAAAATGTATGCTACATGACACTTTTCCTTTGGTTTCTAAAAACAGAGGATATTGCCTAATAAAACATAATAATAGAGTACCCAAACTTCCAAAACAATGTGTTAACTTTTTAGGAAAAAGATCTTATAGACAAAAGGCTTACTTAAAGGTTCACTTGTTTTATACTTTAAATTGGGTCAAATGATCATATTACTTATTCTGCAAAGTTTAACCAGTAAAGGCACTAAACGCTCATCAGATACCTGCTGTGTACAAAGCACTATGTTAGATGCTGAAGAAATTCCAAGATGACTCCTTCCCTCAATCTTGTAAATGTTATGAAACCTATACAGCTAACCACAGCATATGATATAATATCACGAGTGCCTGAAGCTAAATCTGAAGTGTTAAAGGAAGTAAAAAAGACACCCCTTTAAGCTATAGTGATTTAGAAAAGCCTCTTGGAAGGGAAGATATGGAGCCAAGTCTTGAAGGATGTATATATTATATTAAGATTAGAATGAGAGAAAGAGATGGAAAGAGAGAGAGATTAACAGAGGGAGGGAACAGCATGAAAATTGCTCTGGAGGAAGAATATTCAGGGTGTATTTGGTAGTTTATGGGAGTGGAGGAAAGTTTAAAAAGATGCATAGTGGGAAGTAGTGGGAAAGAGGGAGAAGAAAAGAATTTGAAGTTGTGAACAAGTTTGTACACCCTGACAAAAACGGATTTTTCCACCCATTATTTCTCTGTGTGCTTATCAATTTTTCTTTCCCATTCCTGCCCCACACTAATAAAACTAAAGAACAAACAGTTAATCCCTTCATTGAGCAAATATTGTTGAGTACTTCCTCTGTCCCAGGTGTTATGTTAGGAGCATAAGCTATAAACTAGACACAGTCCTGCCCTCAAGGAGCTCACAGTCTGGTGGGGAAGACCAACTGTTGGTTAGAAAAGGGGTACAGTCAAAGTGCTCATTATATTTGAAATGGAGCCACCTTGAAAAAGAACGATGTTGGCTGCACTGGGCTAATCGCCTGAACTCTGTTTTTAGCCCTTGGGAGCAACCTCAGGATGTGTGGCATACCAGAAGAACAGCTGCATACTATATTCTGAAAATGATGAAAGTGACGCTTCTGTTTTTCCAGACCCAGAGCAGTGACTCTGAGAAGGAGAGCCAAACTCTTTCTTTCCTGGCTTGTGATAGTGGACACATTGTTCCAAATATTTTTGAGGGGAAGTTTCAGATTTTCCTGCCTTTGTCCCAAAGAAAGGAGATAGAGAGAAGGAAAGGATAAGGGAATAGTAAAGTATAGAGTCCTTTCATTAAGAAAATAGAACTCGTCTATTGGTATTTCTTAGATGCAGCAATAGATGGTAATAATAATGATAGATGATATTTATTCAGTGCTTACTTTGTGCCAAGCACCATGATGTGGGCATTAACAGAGTAATTTAACTAACACAGTAGTCCCAAACACCAGCTACTTATTTTCATCACTTTTTACAGATAAGGAAACTGAGGTGTAAAAAGATTAAAGAACTTTCTAATGTTACATAGCTCATAAGTAGATATATGGAAAGTATATTGGAATGGGTTTTACATTTCATATTGTGGAGAGAAAATTAAAGCATAGAGAGAAGAGATTGGTCGGTAGGTGTAGAGCAGAATGATGTCAGAGCCAGATATAGAACTTGTATCTCAATTTTATGTCTTAAAAAATTTTGTAATTCTTTTGTAATAGAAAATGTTCAATTCAGTTCAGTTCAGTCTCTCAGTCGTGTCCGACTCTTTGCGACCCCATGAATCACAGCATGCCAGGCCTCCCTGGCATCCCTCCCATCACCAACTCCCGGAGTTCACTCAAACTCATGTCCATCGAATCGGTGATGCCATCCAGCCATCTTATCCTCTGTTGTCCCCTTCTCCTCCTGCCCCAATCCCTCCCAGCATCAGGGTCTTTCCCAATGAGTCAACTCTTTGCATGAGGTGGCCAAAGTATTGGAGTTTCAGCTTCAGCATCAGTCCTTCCAGTGAACACCCAGGACTGATCTCCTTTAGGATGGACTGGTTGGATCTCCTTGCAGTCCAAGGGACTCTCAAGAGTCTTCTTCAACACCACGGTTCAAAAGCATCAATTCTTCGGCACTCAGCTTTCTTCACAGTCCAACTCTCACATCCATACATGACCACTGGAAAAACCATAGCCTTGACTAGATGGACCTTTGTTGGCAAGGTAATATCTCTGCTTTTCAATATGCTATCTAGGTTGGTCATAACTTTCCTTCCAAGGAGTAAGCGTCTTTTAATTTCATGGCTGCAATCACCATCTGCAGTGATTTTGGAGCCCCCAAAAATAAAGTCTGACACTGTTTCCACTGTTTCCCCATCTATTTCCCATGAAGGGATGGGACCAGATGCCATGATCTTAGTTTTCTGAATGTTGAGCTTTAAGCCAACTTTTTCACTCTCCTCTTTCACTTTCATCAAGAGGCTTTTTGATTTGAGGCAAATACTAAAGATTATATTATTTCATCTGTAAATATACCAGAATGTTTCTCTAAAAGATGAGTCATTCAGAGAGCATAATCATAATACCATTATCTATATTTAATAATTTAGGTGAACCAAAATTATATTTTAACTATGAAATATTTATATAATTATTTAAATACAAAAATACTTAAATTAAAAAATTGGTAATATTTTGCAAACTAAAATTTCAAACTATCTTGTCTGAGTTCACACTTCCAATTGTCTGTAAAGTGTTATAATTTTTTCTTACAGTTTGTTTGCTTTAATCAGTATCCAAATAAGGTTTACACATTACAGTAGATTGATGTACTTTTTAAGTCTCATTTAATCTATAGCTTTACCTTCCCCTTTTAAATTTTCTCATAATTCATGTTGTTGAAAAAACTCTCCTAGAGTTTCCTGCAATTTTTATTTTGTTGATTGTATTTCTGTAGTTTAAGATATTCCTTTGTCTTCTTCATTTCCTATAAATTGGTAGTTGGATCCTCTTCTTTTCATCCTTGAATCTCTTATCCACTCTTAAAGGGGACTCCATTCCCTCCTCCACTTGTTGTTGTTGTTCTGTTGCTCAGTTCAACTCTTTACAGCCTTTGGACTGCAGCATGCCAGGCTTCCCTGTCCTTTACCATCTCCTGGAGTGTGCTCAAATTCATGTCCATTGAATCAGTGATGCCATCCAGTCATTTCAACCTGTGTCGTCCCTTTCTCCTCCTGCCTTCAGTCTTTCCCAGCATCAGGGTCTTTTTCAATGAGTTAGCTCTTCCCATCAGGTGGCTAAAGTATTGGAACTTCAGCTTCAGCATCAGTCCTTCCAATGAATATACAGGGTTGATTTCCTTTAGGATTGACTGGTTTGATCTCCTTGTTGTACAAGGGACTCTCAAGAGCCTTCTCCACCACAGTTTGAAGCATCAATTCTTTGGTGCTCAGCCTTCTTTATGGTCCAATTCTCACATCGGAAAACCGTAGCTTTGACTCTAAGGACCTTTGTCAGCTAAGTGATGTCTCTGCCTTTTAATATGCTGTCTAGGTTTGTCATAACTTTTCTTTCAAGGAGCAACTGTCTTTTAATTTCATGACTGCAGTCACCATCTGCACTGATTTTGGAGTCCAAGAAAGTAAAGTCTGTCATTGTTTTCATTGTTTCACCATCTATTTTGCCATGAAGTGATGGGACCAGATGCCATGACCTTAGTTTTTTGAATGTTGAGTTTTTTTTTTTTTTAATTTAAAAACAGGTGCAGTGATCACTGCAGTTACAAAGCACAAGAATATTCTTTATTTTGCAAATTAAAACTCTGAGTCTCAGGAATCAAGAGATTTCTAGGACTTTGTTTTTTGTTCTGTTTTGTTTTTTTTTAGTGTAAATTTATTTATTTTAATTGGAGGCTAATTACTTTACAATATTGTATTGGTTTTGCCATACATCAACATGCATCTGCCACAGTGTACACGTGTTCCCCATCCTGAATCCCCCTCCCACCTCCCTCCCTGTACCATCTCTCTCGGTCATCCCAGTGCACCAGCCCCCAGCATCCTGTATCATGCATTGAACCTGGACTGGCGATTCGTTTCCTATATGATATTATACATGTTTCAATGCCATTCTCCCAAATTGTCCCACCCTCGCCCTCTCCCACAGAGTCCAAAAGACTGTTCTATACATCTGTGTCTCTTTTGCTATCTCACATAAAGGGTTATTGTTACCATCTTTCTAAATCCCATATATATGCATTAATATACTGTATTGGTGTTTTTCTTTCTGGCTTACTTCACTCTGTATAATAGGCTCCAGTTTCATCCACCTCATTAGAACTGATTCAAATGTATTCTTTTTAATGGCTGAATAATACTCCATTGTGTATATGTACTACAGCTTTCTTATCCATTCATCTGCTGATGGACATCTAGGTTGTTTCCATGTCCTGACTATTGTAAACAGTGCTGTGATAAACATTGGGGTACATGTGTCTCTTTCAATTCTGGTTTCCTTGGTGTGTATGCCCAGTACTGGGATTGCTGGGTCATAAGGCAGTTCTATTTCCAGTTTTTTAAAGAATCTCCACACTGTTCTCCATAGTGGCTGTGCTAGTTTGCATTCCCACCAACAGTGTAAGAGGGTTCCCTTTTCTCCACACCCTCTCCAGCATTTATTGCTTGTAGACTTTTGGATCGCAGCCATTCTGACTGGTGTGAAATGGTACCTCATAGTGGTTTTGATTTGCATTTCTCTGATAATGAGTGATGTTGAGCATCTTTTCATGTGTTTGTTAGCCATCTGTGTGTTTTCTTTGGAGAAATGTCTGTTTAGTTCTTTGATCCATTTTTTGATTGGGTCATTTATTTTTCTGGAATTGAGCTGCAGGAGTTGCTTATATAATTTTGAGATTAATTCTTTGTCAGTCGCTTCATTTGCTATTATTTTCTCCCATTCTGAAGGCTGTCTTTTTACCTTGCTTATGGTTTCCTTTGTTGTGCAGAAGCTTTTAATTTTAATTAGGTCCCATTTGTTTATTTTTACTTTTATTTCCAATATTCTGGGAGGTGGGTCATAGAGGATCCTGCTGTGATTTATGTCAGAGAGTGTTTTGCCTATGTTCTCCTCTAGGAGTTTTATAGTTTCTGTTCTTATGTTTAGATCTTTAATCCATTTTGAGTTTATTTTTGTGTATGATGTTAGAAAGTGTTCTGCTGCTGCTGCTGCTAAGTAGCTTCAGTCGTGTCTGACTCTGTGCAACCCCACAGATGGCAGCCCACCAGGCTCCACCGTCCCTGGGATTCTCCAGGCAAGAACACTGGAGTGGGTTGCCATTTCCTTCTCCAATGCATGAAAGTGAAAGTGAAGTTGCTCAGTAAGTGTCCGACTCTTCATGACCCCATGGACTACAGCCTACCAGGCTCCTCCGTCCATGGGATTTTCCAGGCAAGAGTACTGGAGTGGGTTGCCATTTTTCTAGTTTCGTTCTTTTACAAGTGGTTGACCAGTTTTCCCAGCACCACTTGTTAAAGAGATTGTCTTTTCTCCATTGTATATTCTTGCCTCCTTTGTCAAAGATAAGGTGTCCATAGGTGCATGGATTTATCTCTGGGCTTTCTGTTTTGTTCCATTGATCTATATTTCTGTCTTTGTGCCAGTACCATACTGTCTTGATGACTGTGGCTTTGTAGTAGAGCCTGAAGTCAGGCAGGTTGATTCCTCCATTTCCATTCTTCTTTCTCAAGATTGCTTTGGCTATTCAAGGTTTTTTGAATTTCCATACAAATTGTGAAATTATTTGTTCTAGCTCCATGAAAAATACCATTGGTAGCTTGATAGGGATTGCATTGAATCTATAGATTGCTTTGGGTAGTATACTCATTTTCACTATACTGATTCTTTCGATCCATGAACATGGTATATTTCTCCATCTATTAGTGTCCTCTTTGATTTCTTCCACCAGTGTTTTATAGTTTTCTATATATAGGTCTTTAGTTTCTTTAGGTAGATATATTCCTAAGTCTTTTATTCTTTTCATTGCAATGGTGAATGGAATTGTTTCCTTAATTTCTCTTTCTATTTTCTCATTATTAGTGTATAGGAATGCAAGGGATTTCTGTGTGTTGATTTTATATCCTGCAACTTTACTATATTCATTGATTAGCTCTAGTACTTTTCTGGTGGAGTCTTTAGGGTTTTCTATGTAGAGGATCATGTCATCTGCAAACAGTGAGAGTTTTACTTCTTTTCCAGTTTGGATTCCTTTTCTTTCTTTTTCTGCTCTGATTGCTATGGCCAAAACTTCCAAAACTATGTTGAATAGTAGTGGTGAGAGTGGGCACCCTTGTCTTGTTCCTGACTAGCGGAAATGCTTTCAATTTTCACCATTGAGGATAATGTTTGCTGTGGGTTTGTCATAGATAGCTTTTATTATGTTGAGGTATGTTCCTTCTATTCCTGCTTCTGGAGAGGTTTTATCATAAATGGATGTTGAATTTTGTCAAAGGCTTTCTTTGCATCTATTGAGATAATCATATGGCTTTTATTTTTCAATTTGTTAATGTGGTGTATTACATTGATTGATTTGCGGATATTGAAGAATCCTTGCATCCCTGGGATAAAGCCCACTTGGTCATGGTATATGATCTTTTTAATGTGTTGTTGGATTATGATTGCTAGAATTTTGTTAAGGATTTTTGGATCTATGTTCATCAGTGATATTGGCCTTTAGTTTTCTTTTTTTGTGGCATCCTTGTCAGGTTTTGGTATTAGGGTGATGGTGGCCTCATAGAATGAGTTTGGAAGTTTACCTTCCTCTGTAATTTTCTGGAAGAGTTTGAGTAGGATAGGTGTTAGCTCTTCTCTAAATTTTTGGTAGAATTCAGCTGTGAAGCTGTCTGCACCTGGGCTTTTGTTTGCTGGAAGATTTCTGATTACAGTTTCAATTTCCATGCTTGTGATGGGTCTGTTAAGATTTTCTGTTTATTCCTGGTTCAGTTTTGGAAAGTTGTACTTTTCTAAGATTTTGTCCATTTCTTCCAAGTTGTCCATTTTATTGGCATATAATTGCTGATAGTAGTCTCTCTATGATGCTTTGTATTTCTGTGTTGTCTGTTGTGATCTCTCCATTTTCATTTCTAATTTTCTTGATTTGGTTTTTCTCCCTTTGTTTCTTTATGAGTCTGGCTAAGGGTTTGTCAATTTTATTTATCCTCTCAAAGAAGCAGCTTTTGGCTTTGTTGGTTTTTGCTATGTTCTCTTTTGTTTCTTTTGCATTTATTTCTGCCCTAATTTTTAAGATTTTTTTCCTTCTACTAACCCTGGGGTTCTTCATTTCTTCCTTTTCTAGTTGCTTTAGGTATAGAGTTAGGTTATTTATTTGACTTTTTTCTTGTTTCTTGAGGTATGCCTGTATTGCTATGAACCTTCCTCTTAGCGCTGCTTTTACAGTGTCCCACAGGTTTGGGGTTGTTGTGTTTTCATTTTCATTCGTTTCTATGCATATTTTGATTTCTTTTTTGATTTCTTCTGTGATTTGTTGGTTATTCAGCAGCGTGTTGTTCAGCCCCCATATGTTGGAATTTTTAATAGTTTTTCTCCTGTAATTGAGATCTAATCTTACTGCATTGTGGTCAGAAAAGATGCTTGGAATGATTTCAGTTTTTTTTGAATTTATCAAGGCTAGATTTATGGCCCAGGATGTGATCTATCCTGGAGAAGGTCCCGTGTGCACTTGAGAAAAAGGTGAAATTCATTGTTTTGGGGTGAAATGTCCTATAGATATCAATTAGGTCTATCTGGTCTATTGTATCATTTAAAGTTTGTGTTTCCTTGTTAATTTTCTGTTGAGTTGATCTATCCATAGGTGTGAGTAGGGTATTAAAGTCTCCCACTATTATTGTGTTATTGTTAATTTCTCCATTCATACCTGTTAGCATTTGTCTTACATATTTTGATGTTCCCATGTTGGGTGCATATATATTTATAATTGTTATATCTTCTTCTTGGATTGATCCTTTGATCATTATGTAGTGTCCTTCTTTGTCTCTCTTCACAGCCTTTGTTTTAAATTCTATTTTATCTGATATGAGTATTGCTACTTCTGCTTTCTTTTGGTCTCTATTTGCATGGAATATCTTTTTCCAGCCCTTCACTTTCAGTCTGTATGTGTCCCCTGTTTTGTGGTGGGTCTCTTCTAGACAACATATATAAGGGTCTTGTTTTTGTACCCATTCAGCCAGTCTTTGTCTTTTGGTTGGGGCATTCAACCCATTTACATTTAAGGTAATTATTGATAAGTATGATCCCATTACCATTTACTTTATTGTTTTGGGTTCGAATTTACACACCCTTTTTGTGTTTCCTGTCTAGAGAAGACCCTATAGCATTTGTTGGAAAGCTGGTTTGGTGGTGCTGAATTCTCTCAGCTTTTGCTTGTCTGTAAAGCTTTTGATTTCATGGCTGCAGTCACCATCTGCAGTGATTTTGGAGCCCCCAAAAATAAAGTCTGACACTGTTTCCACTGTTTCCCCATCTATTTCCCATGAAGTGATGGGACCAGATGCCATGATCTTCGTTTTCTGAATGTTGAGCTTTAAGCCAACTTTTTCACTCTCCTCTTTCACTTTCATCAAGAGGCTTTTTAGTTCCTCTTCACTTTCTGCCATAAGAGTGGTGTCATCTGCATATCTGAGATTATTGATATTTCTCCCGGCAATCCTGATTCCAGCTTGTGCTTCTTCCAGCCCAGCGTTTCTCATGATGTACTCTGCAGAGAAGTTAAATAAGCAGGGTGACAATATACAGCCTTGACATACTCCTTTTCCTATTTGGAACCAATCTGTTGTTCCATGTCCAGTTCTAACTGTTGCTTCCTGACCTGCATAGAGGTTTCTCAAGAGGCAGGTCCGGTGCTCTGGTATTCCCATCTCTTTCAGAATTTTCCACAGTTTATTGTGATCCACACAGTCAAAGGCTTTGGCATAGTCAATAAAGCAGAAATAAATGTTTTTCTGGAACTCTCTTGCTTATTCCATGATCCAGCGGATGTCGGATGTTGGGAAACAGTGGAAACAGTGTCAGACTTTATTTTTGGGGGGCTACAAAATCACTGCAGATGGTGACTGCAGCCATGAAATTAAAAGACGCTTACTCCTTGGAAGGAAAGTTATGTCCAACCTAGATAGCATATTCAAAAGCAGAGACATTACTTTGCTAACAAAGGTCCATCTAGTCAAGGCTATCGTGCATCGAACCTGGACTGGCGACTAGGTTCGATGCATGATACTGGATGCTTGGGGCTGGTGCACTGGGACGACCCAGAGGGAGGGTGTGGGGAGGGAGGAGGGAGGAGGGTTCAGAATGGGTAACACAGGTATACCTGTGGCGGATTCATTTCGATATTTGGCAAAACTAATACAATATTGTAAAGTTTAAAAATCAAATTAAAAAAATTAAAAAAAATAAAAAATACTGTCCTCATTTCTTTTAATTTGTTTTTCTTTTTTCCTCTCTGATTCATTTATTTTTACCGTTCTTTCTTCTACTTCACTAATCCTATCTTCTGCCTCCATTATTCTACTATTTGTTCCCTCCAGAGTGTTTTTTATCTCATTTATTGCATTATTCCTTATATACTGACTCTTTTTTATTTCTTCCAGGTCCTTGTTAAACCTTTGTTGCATCTTCTCAATCCTTGTCTCCAGGCTATTTATCTGTGATTGCATTTTGATATCAAGACTTTGGATCATTTCACTATCATTATTCAGAATTGTTTATCAGGTAGATTCCCTATCTCTTCCTCTTTTGTTTGGTTTGGTGGGCATTTATCCTGTTCCTTTACCTGCTGGGTATTCCTCTGTCTCTTCATCCTGTTTATATTGCTGTGTTTGGGGTGGCCTTTCTGTATTCTGGCAGTTTTCTCCTTATTGTGGAGTTTCCTCACTGTGGGTGCTGTTGGACAGGTGGCTTGTCAAGGTTTCCTGGTTAGGGAAGCTTGTGTCGGTGTTCTGGTGGGTGGAGCTGGATTTATTCTCTCTGGAGTGCAGTGAAGTGTCCAGTAATGAGTTATGAGGTGTCAGTGGGTTTGGAGTGACTTTGGGCAGCCTGTACATTGAAGCTCAGGGCTGTGTTCCTGTGTTGCTAGAGAATTTGCATGGTATGTCTTGCTCTGGAACTTGTTGGCCCTTGGGTGTTGCTAGGTTTCAGTGTAGGTATGGAGGTGTTTGATGAGCTCCTGTCAATTAATGTTCCCTGGAATCAGAAGTTCTCTGGTGTTCTCAGGATTTGGACTTGAGCCTCCTGCTTCTGGTTTTCAGTCTTATTTTTACAGTAGCCTCAAGACTTCTCCATCTATACAGCACCGTTGATAAAATATCTATGTTAAAGATGAAAAGTTTCTCCATAGTGAGGGACACCCAGAGAGGTTCACAGAGTTACATGGAGAAGAGAAGAGGGAGGAGGGAGTTAGAGGTGACCTGAATGAGATGAGGTGGAATCAAAAGAGGAGAGAGCAAGCTAGCCGGTAATCACTTCCTTATGTGGGCTTCACAGTCTGGACCGCTCAGAGATGTTCACGGAGTTATACAGAGAAGAGAAGAGGGAGGAAGGAGACAGAGGTGGCCAGGAGGATAAAGAGGGGAATCAAAAGGAGAGAGATCCAGCCAGTAATCGGTTCCCTATGTGTTCTCCACAGTCCGGAACACACAAAGAGATTCACAGAGTTGGGTAGAGAAGAGAAGGGGGAAGGAGGAGATAGAGGCGACCTGGTGGAGAAAAAGGAGAGTTCAAAGGGGGAGAGAGCAGTTAAGCCAGTAATCTTGCTCCCAAGTAAAAATGGGTACTGACGGTTGGGTTCTTAAAGGTACAAAATTTATAACAAATACCAAAAAACAAAGATTAAAAATCTAGAGTAGAGGTTGGATTTTCAAAAATACAATATTAAAGAAAAGAAAAGAAAAAACAAAGTCACAAAAATTATAATATATATATATATATGAAGTTTGCTTTAAAAAATAGGGTCTCTTTTTTTTTGCAAAGTAATAATAGGTTATAAAAATGAATAATAACAGTAATAGAGGACTTAAAAATATTTAAAAAATTTTTAAAAATGATAGTAAAAATATATCTAAGACTTTCTCTGGTGTTGTGGGCAGTGTGGGGTCAGTTCATTTTCAGATAGTTCCTTGGTCCGGCTTATATTTTTTAAGATCTATAGGCCCCTTCCTATGTAGTCGGTGCTAACTATAGGGTTTTAATCTATTGCACCTGTCACTTCCAAGGCGGTTCCCTCTGTTTTAGCTTCTTCTGTTTGCTGGTCTCTTCAGTGTCTGATTTCCGCCCTGACAAAAGGTGGGAAGTGGTGGACACTTTTTTAGGCTCACTTGTTCAGTCACACTGTGGGGAGGGAAGGACGTGCAAACAAATTACAGTGGCATGTGCTCGCAGTGTCTCAGCCACACTGGGCCTGCCCCTGCTCACGGCGCGTGTACCCTCCCTGCCCACACTGCTCAGGCTCTAGGTTGCTCCTCTGGGAACCGTCCAAGGCTGGCCCTGGGCTGTATGCACCTCCCAGGTCTAAGCTGCTCAGGTTCAGGCACTTAGGTAGTCCTCAGAGGTGCAGACTCCGTTGGGCCTGTGTTTTGTGCCCTTCCCAGGTCCGAGCAGCTTAGGTGATGAGGTGAGGTGTTTGGCGAGGATGGTTGCTGCGACTTTCGCCTCCCCTGTCCCTGCCGCTCAGTTTTCTGGGTGTACAACTGGCGCACCTTCTCAGGCAAATGTTGACCGACCAGAACCCCAAGAAGTCTTAGTTAGCAAAGAAGTCTGCTTGCAGTTTGGTAGATAATCCCTCTCTGGGGCTGCGATTGCCCCCTTCCGGCTCTGGATGCCTGTCACTGGAGGGGGATGGTCTGCAGCTGGCCAGCTCTGTTCAGTCCTTTGTTCTGTGAGCGGGCCTGACAATGTCTTAGGTTAGGGCTTTTCGCGTGGTAGCTATCCCACAGTCTGGTTTGCTAGCCCAAGTTAGTTCCCTCAGATTGCCCTTGGGGCATTCAGGCCCAGTCCTTAGTCTAAGCAATGCAGCCCATGCCTCCCTGCCCAGCCCCTGCTTGCTAGTGGCGGGTGCAGGCGTCTGCGCTGCTTCTACGCTGGGGGAGTTACCGTTGGGCACATAATCTGTGGGTTTTAATTATTTATTTATTTTTCCTCCCAGCTATGTTGCCTTCTGTGGTTCCAAGGCTCGCCATAGACTCGGCAGTGAGAGTGTTTCCTGGTGTTTGGAAACTTTATTTTTAAGACTTCCTTCCTGGGATGGAGCTCCGTCCCTACCTCTTTTGTCTCTTTTTGTCTTTTATATTTTTTCCTACCTCCTTTTGAAGACAATGGGCTGCTTTTCTGGGTGCCTGATATCCTCTGCCGGCATTCAGAAGTTGTTTTGTGGAATTTACTCAGCGTTTAAATGTTCTTTTGATGAGTTTGTGGGGGAGAAAGTGGTCTCCCTGTCCTATTCCTCTGCCATCTTAGGACCACCTTCCTAAATGTTGAGTTTTAAGTAGGCTTTTTCACTCTCTTCTTTCACCTTCATCAAGAGGCTCTTCAGTTAGTCTTTACTTTCTACATTAGGGTGGTGTCTTCTGTGTATCTGAGGTTATTGATATTTCTCCTGGCAATCTTGATTCCAGCTTGGGCTTCATCCAGCCCAGCATTTTGCATGATGTACTCTGCATATAAGTTAAATTAGTAGGGTGACAGTATACAGCCTTGATGTACTTCTTTCCCAATGTTTAACCAGTCCCAATTAAACCAGCGATATTTAACTGATCTCTTGAAGTATTTTCCACAATTTATTGTGATCCACATGGTCAAAGGCTTTAGCGTAGTTAATAAAGCAAAAATAGATGTTTTCTGGAATTCCCTTGTTTTTTCTATGATCCAATGGATGATGGCAATTTGATCTCTGGTTCTTCTGCCTTGTCTAAATCCAGCTTGTACTGAATTTCTCAGTTCACGTACTGGGTGAAGCCTAGCTTGATGGGTTTTGAGTGTGACCTTACTAGCATGTGAAATGAGCACAATTGTGCAGTAGTTTGAACATTCTTTGGCATTGCCCTTCTTTGGGATTGAAATGAAAACTGACCTTTTCTAGTCCTGTGGCCACTGCTGAGTTTTCTAAATTTGCTGGCACATTGAGTGAAGCACTTTAATAGCATCATCTTTTATGATTTGAAATAACTCAGCTGCAGTTCCATTACCTCTGTTATCTTTGTTCATAGTAATGCCTCCTAAGGTCCACTTGACTTCACAGTGCAGGATGTCTGGCTCTGGGTGAGTGATCACACCACTGTGGTTAACTGAGTCATTAAGACCTTTTTTTGTACAGTTCTGTGTATTTTTGCCCCCTCTTATTGATATCTTCCACTAAAGACCCCCAAACTGCCCTTGGCTACCTGGGGAAGTCCCGCACCTGTTTCTTGAGCATCCACCTGGGCTCCAGGCTTCTTCTATTCATCTGTGCAGCCACCTCAGCCTTAACTAATGAAATTTTGACCCACTTTGGTCCAGTCAGCCTATCTTAAGGATGGTGCTTGATGCTCAGTTCTAGTTGTTTCCAGTGGTTTAGTGTACAACATTAATAGGTTAATATTCACATTTAAAAGTCCATTCAGAAATATGCTTTAATTCTTACTTATTTGTTTAAGGTCCAGTTCAAATATAATCTTATTTATTTAACAATAATTTCTCTAGTGGACCCATGGGTCATGTATTATGCTAGGTGCTAGGGTATAATGAATAAGACCTAGCTTCTGCCCTCTGGAGCCTCATATATGTGAAAGACAGACTTATAAACAAATACAGGTTGACATCATATAGTCAAAGCTGTGGTTTTTCCAGTAGTCATGTACCAATGTGAAAGTTGGACTATAAAGAAGGCTGAGCACTGAAGAACTGATGCTTGAGAACTGTGGTGCTGGAGAAGACTCTTGAGAGTCCCTTGGACAGCCAGGAGATCAAATCAGTCAAGCCTAAGGAAATCAGTCCTGAATATTCATTGGAAGGACTGATGCTGAAGCTGATGTTTCAATACTTTGGCTGCCTGACACAAAGATCCGACTCATTGGAAAAGACCCTGATGCTGGGAAAGGTTGAGGGCAGGAAGAGAAGGGGGCAACAGAGGATGAGATGTTTGGATGGCATCACTGACTCAATGGACATGAGTTTGAACAAACACTGGAAGATAGTGAAGGATAGGGAAGCCCGGTGTGCTGTAATTCATGGGGTTGCAAAGATCGGACACGACTGAGCCACTGAACAACAGGTTGACTTCACAAAAATAGGTATGAATGAAGGTTCATCTCAGTGAGGTACAGCTAGCAGGATCTGGGGCACTCAAGAAAATAGACTTTTGTGATGGATCTAAAGGAGAAATAGGGGTAAAACAGTTGAGAAGATGAGGAGAATCTCGGGCAAAGAAAACCAGATCAAAGGCACAGAAATAACTAACAATATTGATTGCTATGTTTTTACCGTTTGTCAGGCACAAAGTTAGGTGCTTTGCATGCATTATATCAGTTGACTCTTACAAAAACTGTTTAAAATGAGTATTATTGGTTTGGCGAAAAAGTTCGTTCAGGTTAAGATGCTTGTGAAAGTCACTCAGTTGTGTTAGACTCTTTTTGACCCCATGGACTGCAGCCTGCCAGGCTCACCATCCATGAAATTATCCAGGCAAGAATGCTGGAGTGGGTTGCCATTTCCTTCTCCAATATGATACTTGGAAAAACCCAAACAAAGTTTTTGGCCACCCCAATATTATAATATCCATTTTGCAAATAAGGAAACTGAGGTTGGGAAAGTTCCAGCCTTGCCCAAGATTGTCTAATGTGCCAGAGATGGGATTAGAACCCAGATCTATCTGATTCCAAAGGCTAAACCCTTAATCCTTAAATTACTGAAGATATTTACGTTCAGAATATGATAGGGTAGGAACAAAGTCATAACTGGAGAGAGAGCAGGGAAGGTTTGTAAAGGCCAGACTGCAAAGGTTTTTGTGTTCTGTATCTGTGAAATTATTCTTTATCCACTTTTTTATTGCCCCCAACCCCCTAACAACCAAGCCAAAGGAATTTTATTTTTCCCTTTTAACCCCTGTGTACTTAATATTTATATCTCACATGCATTTATAATTATGTTTTTTCCTTATTTTCCTCTGTTCATCACTAGGCAACAAAGTCTTAATCAGAGGATTATCACAGTGCCCTACTCATTTGGTGAATGTGCTCTACTCACTTTGGGAGTGAATGAACCTAAAAGAATGCCTATGGTAGTGTAAGGTTTGGGCACTGGGCTTTGTAATTCCATATCAAAGAAAGTTATGGTTGCCTTGAAGTAACTGGAAACTCAGATTAACTTTAGGCTATTCCTATATGCCAATTGGTAAATCATATAACCCGAGCATCGCTCCTCAGCTTTCAGTGAGCATGACATCATTATGAGACAAGCCAATTGGGCTTCCCATGAAAACTTACAAGGAGATTTTTGTCTGAGCCACAAATTTTATTAGTGTAACCCAGGGACAGAGTGGTGTTCCCAGTAGTTCTTTGTGATTTCTGGATGTTGTGGCTCCCTTGCCTGGGATCTATTTGGTGCTCAGCATTTAGCTATAAATAAGTCTTGAGCCCCAGTGTCTAGCCTGGGGTTGGGGAGCAGAAGGAGGGAGGACAACTGGAGAGGCTAGAGATGTTAACAAGAATGTGAAAGCCCAAAAGGAAGACAGGAATCCAGTCTTATTTGCTTGCTTTTTTTCTGTAGACATACAGCCTGATTGTAGCCTTTGGCCAGTTGTGTCTGCAGAAGAAATTGAGCTTTCCTTTTCCCAAGTCTCTCTCTCTCAAAACCTAAACCTGTTTCATAGCCACTCCCTGGATGGTGCTAGTGATTTAAAAAAACCTGCCTGCCAATGCAGGAAACATAGGAGTTCAATCCCTGGGTCGGGAAGATCCCCTCTGGAGAAGGATGGCAGCCCATTCCAGTGTTCTTGCCTGGAGAATCCCATGGACAAAAGAGCCTGGCAGGTTATAGTCCACAGAGATGCAAAGAGTTGGACACAACTGACGTGACTTAGCACAGAACATACCTAAACCTGTTTCATCCCTGCCCCTACACAGTAGTCAATGAATTGCCTCATTTAGAGTCAGGAGATGTATGTTCAAGTCTTGACTGCCAATTTCTGTGACTCCAGGTAAATCACATTGTCTGGTAAAGTGGTGTTATACTTCCTTCCTGTCACTCCACATAGTTACTGGGAGAATAAAATGAATCATAGGGTTGAAAGTATTTTGTAGGTTATCAAGCTCTGTGTAATTGTAAAGGAGAAAGAAGACGTGTTTTTTTAAATTTTATTTTATTTTTTAACTTTACAATATTGTATTGGTTTTGCCATATATCAACATGAATCCGCCACAGGTATACACGTGTTCCCCATCCTGAACCCTCTTCGCTCCTCCCTCCCCATACCATCCCTCTGGGTCGTCCCAGTGCACCAGCCCCAAGCATCTAGTATCATGCATCGAACCTGGACTGGTAACTCATTTCATATATGATGTTATACATGTTTCAATGCCATTCTCCCAAATCTGGCATTTTAAACTAAGGAATCCAGATTGAATAAATTTTTCTGAGCTGTCCAGTGTGCCACAAGGTGGCAGCAGGAGCCTGTCTTAGCACCTATCCTTAGCAAAGGGGGAAAAAAGGAAAGATTTGGATGCTGCTTTGCCCTTTTCTGCAAAGTTGAAGAACAGGATTTATTCCTTTATCACTGCCTAAATTCCTAACTCCACTAAATCCTTCAAGTCCATATTAAATAATTTCTCAGAGGGCTTGTATCCTGTTTTTTTTTTTTTTTTGTTCTTGGCCACACCATGTGTGTGACCAGGGATGAAACCCATGCCTTCCTGCAGTGGAAGCACAGCGTACTAACCACTAGATGACCAGGGAGTTCCCTGACTTGAATTCTTAAAGCGAAATCCCAGGGCACTTTCCTTCCTCCTTGTTGAAGTTAAACCAGCCCTAATAGGTTTCAGTTAATGGTTGCAAATCTGTTCTGGGCTTTGGGCTTTCATACAACTGTCTCCCCACCCCCACGCCTGCTAGGGATGGCAGTGCTGTAGACTCCAAACTCACTTTAATTTTCATCCTAGAGTCAGCTCTAGTGGACCTGGAAAACCATCTAATCCAGCTGCTCATTTTGAAGAATAGGAAACTGAGGCACAGAGAGGGAAATAATTTGTCCAAGATGAAATAAGTGATCAGTTTATTGAAGAGTGAAAACTTCAATCCCAATTTCTTCCTGTGGGTTCAGTTTCTTTATAAACATGAATATTTCCCAGGTGTTTTGGGAGGCTCAAAGCAGCTTTTGTTTCGCCAAATGGTGAGAATTTTGAGCACTTTCTGAGGTAAAGGGAAATAGGAAATCTTTTGGTAGCAAACATTTGAAAAAATCTTCAGAAGAAGAGTTGCCATAAGCACCTGTTTTAGGAATCCCCAACTATCTGAAAGGTAGGCCTTAGAGACTCTCAGGTACACATGCTTGAAGGACTATGACACGTAACGCCTCTGGAGAAAGAAAGAAAATCATTTTAAAGGATACATTTCAGTCTATGGGCTTTCATGTTAGGCTTGCCTTCCCAGTTATATTCTTCTCAGAGCCATATGTTAAAAGACAGTTCTCAGTATCCCCTGAGTTATGGAAAAAGGCAAGAATGAGGGAAGCCAGCCTTAACCATTTGCTACCTATAAAGGGCATTCTCTGTATGCAGAAAATCCACATAAAGCTGGCAGAGAGGTAGAACAAAATAATGTGGATTAAGAGTCTAAGGTATTGATTCAAAGCCTGCCCCAGTTAGTTACCTTTATAGGCAATTTTCATTAAGTCTCAATTTTCTTATCTATACAATAGATATAATAATATCTATCTTATTAGCTATGTAACCTTGGACAAGTTCTTTAATCTCTGTGTACCCACTCCAGTATTCTTGCCAGGATGATTCCATGGACAGAGAAGCCTGGTAAGCTACAGTCCATGGGATCGCAATAAGTTGGACATGACTGAGCGACTGAGAAACTGAGCATGCACTCACCTCCATTATATCATCTAGTAAAATGAGGATAATAGTAAAATGAACAGCCCTATTTCATAGGTTTTATAATGATTAATGACTAATAAATTATTATCTACAACCATGCATGGCACATAATAAACAGTTTGAAAAGTATTAGTTATCACTGTTCTTTTTATTAATGCTACCACCATACAGGGTTGTTGTAGTGATTAAATTAGTGTATGTAAAGGTTTTCTAAAAAGAGAATAGGCGCTTAATAAGATGGTATTTATTTTTGTGTGAAAGGTCCTCTGGAGAAAGAAATGGCAACCCATCTAGTATTCTTGCCTGGAGAATCCTGTGGACAGAGGAGCCTGGTGGGCTACAGTTCATGGAGTTGCAAAGAGTTGGACATGACTGAGCAACTGAGCTTGCACATGCACCATATGCAAGCCGGTCTTGACAAATATATTCTTCCTGTACGTTTTTCTCCTTATTCTTCTCTTCTTTCTTTGGCCTTAGCAGAAGCTTGGATTCACCCCTAGAGTGTAGGGTGAAAGGGTTGTAGAACTATGTTTCAGATGGAGAGGTGAAGGAGAAGAAGGGATAAACTAAGAGATCTGTACAATCTGTTCATCATCTCCATGGGTGTTATGCTATCTGCACAGGTTTTCCCACGTCCACCTCTTAGCCTACCTACGGAGACCTTCTCCTGACAAGGCTGTGAGTGGTGACTGAGCAGGAGAAAGCTGATCTGTAAGCTTTGACACTTAAATTCATGGTCAGCAGAATTTCCAGTGGCTCTGACCCTGGTGTTCACAGAATTGCTTTGAAGGCTCACTATGGAGGAATAAACCAGCTCATCCAGCTCTGTTTCATGTGAAGTTTCTGTGTGAATTTAAGAGTCCTCAACCATTAATCACTAAAGTCAGCTTAGGTAGGGGATTAATATTGTTATAATGCAGTTTACTCCAAAAATATTTCTCAACAGAAGTCAGGGGCCAGCGTGCTCAATTAAGTTCTGCCACTGACAAGCTTGGTAGACAGCAAGTCACTTCCCTCCTTGAGCTTCATTCCTCCCAGTAGATTGTTTCAGCCCTAATGTTCCAAAGTTCTGAGATGAAGGTGTGTAGAAGAATGTTCCCAATTTGGGGGCTGAGAATTCTAGAGAGAGAGAGTGAAGAGAGTTAACTCTGATCCATGCTTTATCTTTTGGTTCTTCGCACT
This sequence comes from Bos javanicus, assembly GCF_032452875.1. Taxonomy (NCBI): domain Eukaryota; kingdom Metazoa; phylum Chordata; class Mammalia; order Artiodactyla; family Bovidae; genus Bos; species Bos javanicus. Next base: position 48,794,942 of record NC_083874.1, on the reverse strand, counting down.
ATCAGAGGCTGCCCTTGTTTCCTCCCCTCCCTCAGAGGATGGTGACAGGGCAGTATGTTCATGAAATTGCTTTCAAGCTTCCTCTCTGGAGGCTTGAAGTGCTTTGAGGACCTGGTTTCATTTGTCTCTGCCCTGTCCTGTGCCTGGCATGGTTCTTGCCACAAAGTAGATGCTTAATAAATGTTTGCTGACTTGAAATGGAGTGAATACTTTGTGTTCTTAAAATTTTTTTGAGGTATATTAACATACAATACATACATTTAAAGTGTGCAATTTGATAAGTTTTGACACACAGTGTGTCTGTGAAACCATTAGTGCAGTCAAGACAATTGACATATTCATCACCCCCCAAAGTTTTCTCATGTCTCCATGTGTAAAACCTCGCTTTTATCCTGTATCTTCAAACGACCACTGACTGGCTGTCAGTGTAGTTTAGTTTGCATTCTCTAGAGTTTTATGTAAATGGCATGTAGTATGTACTCTTTGTTTGGGGGGAGGATGTATCTTTTTTCACTCACTGTAGTTATTTTAAGATCCATCCGTATTGTAGCCTATATTAATTGTTCATTCTTCTTTATTGCCAAGTAGTATCTGTTATATAAATATACTGCATTTATTTGTTTATTCATCTGTCAGACTTTGGATTGTTTCTGATTTTTGGCTATTTAATGTAAAGCTTCTGTGAACATTCATGTATAAATCTTTGCGTGGATGAATGCTTTTATTTCTATTAGGTAAACGCCTAGGAGTGGAATGGCTGCATCAAATGGTAGTTGTCTGTTTAACTTTTAAATGGTCAGTCAGTCAGTTCAGTCACTCAGTTGTATCCGACTCTTTGCGACCCCATGAATCGCAGCATGCCAGGCCTCCCTGTCCATCACCGACTCCCGGAGTTCACTCAGACTCACGTCCATCGAGTCAGTGATGCCATCCAGCCATCTCAACCTCTGTCGTCCACTTTTCCTCCTGCCCCCAATCCCTCCCAGCATCAGAGTCTTTTCCAATGAGTCAACTCTTCGCATGAGGTGGCCAAAGTACTGGAGTTTCAGCTTTAGCATCATTCCTTCCAAAGAAATCCCAGGGCTGATCTCCTTCAGAATGGACTGGTTGGATCTCCTTGCAGTCCAAGGGACTCTCAAGAGTCTTCTCCAACACTACAGTTCAAAGGCATCAATTCTTTGGCGCTCAGCTTTCTTCACAGTCCAACTCTCACATCCATACATGACCACTGGAAACACCATAGCCTTGACTAGATGGACTTTTGTTGGCAAAGTAATGTCTCTGCTTTTGAAAATGTTATCTTGGTTGGTCATAACTTTCCTTCCAAGGAGTAAGCATCTTTTAGTTTCATGGCTGCAGTCACCACCTGCAGTGATTTTGGAGCCCCCAAAAATAAAGTCTGACACTGTTTCCCCATCTATTTCCCATGAAGTGATGGGACCAGATGCCATGATATTCGTCTTCTGAATGTTGAGCTTTAAGCCAACTTTTTCACTCTCCACTTTCACTTTCATCAAGAGGCTTTTTAGTTCCTCTTCACTTTCTGCCATAAGGGTGGTGTCATCTGCATATCTGAGGTTATTGATATTTCTCCTGGCAGTCTTGATTCCAGCTTGTGCTTCTTCCAGCCCAGTATTTCTCATGATGTACTCTGCATAGAAGTTAAATAAGCAGGGTGACAATATACAGCCTTGGCGTACTCCTTGTCCTATTTGGAACCAGTCTGTTGTTCCATGTCCAGTTCTAACTGTTGCTTCCTGACCTGCATATAGGTTTCTCAAGAGGCAGCTCAGGTGGTCTGGTATTCCCATATCTTTCAGAATTGTTGTCTGTTTAACATTCTAGATCCCACCAACACTTTATAAGGGTTCAATTCCTCTACATCTTGGCTGCTCTTTCTGTGTGTCTCTCTTTTTAATTTTAGCCCTTCTAACAGATGTGTAGTGTTAGTATCATGTGGCTTTCATTTAAATTTTCCTGATGACTAATGAGCATGGGCATCTTTTCATGTTTTTATTTGTCATCTATATATCTTCTTTGGTGAAATGTCTCTTCAGTTTTTCTGCCCATTTGAAAAACTGGGTTGCTTTCCTGTTATTGAATTTTGAGAGTTCTTTGTATATTTTCAGCAGAAAGTCTTATATCAGATATGTGCTTTGCAAATATTTTCTCCCAATTTGGCTTGCCTTTATTGGTGCCTTTCAAGAGCAGAAGTTTTAAATTTTGATGCAGTCTCGTTTATCAATTTGTTCTTTAAAGGAGAATGTTTTTAGTGTTGTATCTAAGAAATCTTTGTCTAACCTAGGTTCTTAATTTTTTCCCTTGTTTTCTTCTGTAACTTTTAGAACTTCTTTTTATATTTAGGTCTACGATCAATTTGACTTTTTATATGGAATAAGGTATTGAATCACTGTTCTTTTTTGCATATGAACATCCAGTTGTCCCAGCCATTTGTTGAAAAGTAACTTTATGTGTATTTTTTTCAGATTAAGAAAAATCTGTTAATCCAGATCATTCCATTTTACACATAAGAAAACAGACTTAGAGAAGTGACTTGCCCAAGGCCACATCGTCAATTAGAGTAGATGTAGACCCAGAACCCGAGTCTTCTGATTCCCAGTCCATTAGTTTATTTACTATTACCGTCTTTTCACTTTACCCTTCTAAGGATGCTGTTCTTGAGTATTACCATTGTGCAATTCTTTAGGAGAACTGAGGCCTAAGAGAGGACTGTCACTTAAAGATCACATGTGAAGGTCCTCTCTTCCTGGACCTCATACTCTTATTATTCTCCCCTCACTCACTCTACTTCAGTCTTCTTGCTGGTCCTTGAATCCACCAGGTATACTCCTGCTTTAGGGCCCTTACAACTTATTCTGCTTTCTCCCTAGACTCTCTTCACTCAGCTATCTGCGTGTCTTACTTCGTTACTTCTTTCAAGTCTTTTTCAAATGTCACCTCAGTGAAACCTTCCCAAACCACCTATTTAAAATTTTGCAACCCCTTCTGCCAACATACATGCCCTTTCCCTGTAGTACTCTGTTGTCAGGATATGAAGCCAGGTCTCATGGAGTGACAAGAGTTCGCTTGTCAGAGTGATACCAAGACCATGGCTGAGTGAAGGTGGAAGGTCCTTTTCTATGTGCCCAGGGTTGAGGAAGGATACTGAAAGCAGTGTGGAATGGTCTGCTTTTTTTCCCCGCATCATCTTTAGGATGTTAGATTCCTCCATAGATTTTATATCCCAATTCTCTGATTTGTGGGCTGACTCTGACTGGTGTGAATTTGTAGAAGAGTGCCCTCCTCCAGGTTTAAGTAGGTGTCAGAAATTTTAATGTTTCAGCTATTTCTTCAGTCCCTATTTGTGCCTGGAACCATGCATGTATTATCTTGAATCTTCACAACAGTCCTATAAGGCAGGAATTATTCTCTATCTTATATGTTTAACTCCAGTGTCAGAGATGTTAAAGCTTGTCTCATTTCACACAGCTGGTAAGTGGTAAGATCAGAATTCAAATCCAGGCATGGATGCCTCAAAACTTTTTATACTGTGCTTTGATAATGTGTTTCCCCTTTCCTGTTCATCCCTTTCCACCTGGGAGCAATATCATCAAGTAATGACTGAAGCATGGAGGTGTATATTCCAGTGCCATCTCTATATCTCTTGTGGAAAGGAAGGCAGCAGTAATCTTTGTCCATAGATGGCAGAACTGAGGTGGCATAGAGGGGTTATAACATGCTTAGGGCTACAGATAGGTTCTTGGAAGAGTTGGGGTGGGAGTCTCAGAAATCCTGGCTTCTGGGGGCATTGTTTGACAGTCCATGTCCCACCAACATCAGAGACAATTTTATTGTTAAGTCTGAATGTACGAGCAAGTAGCTGCTTCTTGTGGCCTTTCAGGAGGATGAGTAAACATCTGAGCTCTGTGACCTGTTTCCCACCAGCTGCTCTGAGGAGGAATTGAAGTCCCTCCACACAATACTGTAGGTTTAGGTTCCACTGAATCATTGATTCATGAGCTATATCCCAGACTCATTCTAACATATTATTGATAGATGGCCGAGCATTTCATGAGGCTCCAAAGTTAGATTTAACTTCTAAGAGATCCTGGTGGAAGCTCTTTTAGAAACAGCTCTGAAATCCTGTTTTGTAATTTCTTTCTCAACTCCCTGGAATCAGAGAGCGAGGGTATTTTTTTTTAAGAAGACATATGAAGAAGTAGGGGATTTGCCTGAAAACTTTGATGAAGTTTCCTGTGATTACAGCAGACATGATTTAGCTTCTACTTGTCTCTCTCTGGGAGCCCCTAATGCTACTGCTGAAGTTCCTCCTCAGTTTGAGAAGTGAGAGCATGCTTATTCTGTGTAGTAAGGTGCATGGGTACCATTCGGACACCCTTCCCCTGGAAAATTTTCATCTGAACACACTGGCCAAGTTTAATGGTATAGAAGTCTGAGTTGCTGGTCAGTGTCAGTCAGGGATGCCAGGCTTCAGCTACAGCTTTGCAAATTTTCCAATCTGTATAGTCTTTGTCAGTGATCATATATCCTCTCAGTGTCCTTGGGGAGCTAGAGAATTAGCTAAAAAGACACAGTCCCACTCTGTCTCTTTCTAAACTCTTAACCATGTTGTAATTGTTTGGCTTACAGTGCACTCCTCAAGAATAGGGGCCCAATCTTAGTCATTTCTTTATGACCAATGTCTGGCAGAGAACTGGGTAGGTACTCATTAAATGCTAGTTGAATGATGAATGAAAGATGATAAAATTTTGAGCTGGATAGTTAGGATTTACTACTGTGTGACTTTAGGCAACTGTTATAACACTTTCCTGATTTGTAAACTGGAGTAACATCTACCTTCAAGAATGTTTTTTTGGCGGGGGGGAGATTAAGTGAGTTAATGAGTGAAGAGACAGAATAGCCCTCTGGACAGCTTAGAACACAGAATCACAGAATTACGAAGCAGCTTAGAGCATAACCAGTCTCATCCCTGCCTGGCTAAATCCTAATCACCCTTTGGATCTTAGTTTTAACATTTCTTCAAGGAAGATTCCCTTATCTACTTCCTGTTCCCATTGTGCCCCGGATGAAGTTAATTCCTTCTGCTACTGCTAAGTCACTTCAGTCGTGTCCAACTCTGTGCAACTCCACAGACGGCAGCCTACCAGGCTCCACCATCCCTGGGATTCTCCAGGCAAGAACACTGGAGTGGGTTGCCATTTCCTTCTCCAATGCATGAAAGGGAAAAGTGAAAGTGAATTCGCTCAGTCATGTCTGACTCTTTGCGACCCCATGGACTGCAGCCCACCAGGCTCCTCCGTCCATGGGATTTTCCAGGCAAGAGTACTGGAGTGGGTGGCCATTGCCTTCTCCATCCTTCTGCTAAGTGCCCTCTTAATGTTACATTTTCTCTTTTATATCACTTGTCACAATTTACCTTTTTAAAAAGTATTGTCTTTGATTGTAAATTCCAAGAGAGTAAAGAACTATGTCAGTCTTGCTCATTATTGTATTTAATCAGTTAGTAGATGCTTCTTAAATGTTTATTCAATGAGTGATGCATTTGACAGATGAGGAAACTTGAAACTTAGAAAGGATAAGCAATTTGCCCAAACTCCAAGCTAGGCCCATGTCTCTTAACTTCTTGTACCACACATCTGCCTCATGGACAGTTACTTTGGATTCTTAGTTTTTTTTGTTTTTTTTTTTTAAGGGTTTTACCTTTTCTTACCCATTTGAAAAAAATTGTACAAATAATGCATGTTCATAGTAGACTATTATAAATTATAGATAAGCAAATTGACCAAAAGAAAGAGAGGGGAAGGGAGGTTAGAAGATGGAACAAAGAAGATAGATGACCCCAAAGTCTTATCACCTGGAGATAAACACTGTTAACATTTTGGAGTGTTTCCCTTTCAGACATTTTTCTAAGTGCTGTTCACAAACGTGTGTGCACACACATGCAAATATTAAAATATTTGTTTTTTAAAAATATTTATTTATCTATTCATATTTGGCTGCACCTGGTCTTAGTTGTGGCATGTGGGTTTTGTTGCCCCATAGTGTGTGGGATCTTAGTTCCCTGACTAGGGATTGAACTTGCATCCCCTGCATCGGAAGGCAGATTCTTAGCCACTGGACCACCAGGGAAGTCCCTGTCTTTGTTATTAAATTGAGAAAATTTGAAGGGAATAGAAAGGTGTAAACTTGAATCTTCAGGAGATGACTGACTGGTGACTGTCTAGGAGTCAGGGACTCCTGCTGCTGTTAAAAAAATAGAGAGCATCTCTTGGGATTCCTGGATGACGAAGACTGCCTCCAAATCAGTAACGCAGTAACTTTTGCTTTTGGGTTTTATGTTCCCTTAGAGAAGAAGATGGAGAAGGACATGGCAACCCACTCCAGTATTCTTGCCTGGAGAATCCCACGAACAGAGGAGCCTGGTGGGCTGCTGTCCATGGGGTCTCAGAGTTGGACACGACTGAAGCGACTTAGCATGCATGCATGCATTGGAGAAGGAAATGGCAACCCACTCCACTATTCTTGCCTGGAGAATCCCAGGGATGGAGGAGCCTGGTGGGCTGCCATCTGTGGGGTCACACAGAGTCGGACACAACTGAAGTGACTTAGCAGCAGCAGCAGCAGAGAAGAACAACGTGGCTCATTGAAAAAGACAAAGTTCTGCCCTCCCTTGGCCTTTTATAGAGAGTATGGTTTTTCTTCTAGTAGTCATAAAGAGGCCCACTCTCCTAGAGGCTGGTTGCCATGGAAGACTTGCCTTTCATTTCTAAGAGCTGTTTGCTCAAAGAACTTTGCCAGTTTAGTTAATTGAAAGTTAATAGGGCATTTTCTTCCACCTTTAGGACCTTCTCAGTTAGCTGATTCTCTTTGGTACAACTTGTATAGACGAGTAACACGTGGGCCATAAACATGCATCTTACCCTTGAGGTTTCCCTGGAACCATGATGTTTATGTTTACTCTCCTATTCATGCAGATTTTCTGAGCACTGGCTCTTGTATTTCAGATAGAAGTTTGACATTCTGTTTCTTTAAGTACTGAGTTCCAGGAATACAGGCTCCACTTAGTATTCAGGTCCACACACCACTTCCAAGCAAAGGTTTGTTACACCCTGATTTATTCTGTCAATACATCTGCAGTTTGCAAATACTGATTGAACTCCTCCTTTGTGCCAGAGTCTATGCTTGGTACTAGAGCCCCTACTGTGAATAGGACCCAGTTTCTTCCTTCTGCAAGCTCATGTCTTGCAGATGTAAACAGGCCTTCATCATTCTGCATAGTAGCTCTCTATACATAGAGTACTGCAAGAGCAGTGACTAGAGGATTGTCACAGGCCTGGGTGGCTAGAGAAGATTTTTGAAAAACATTTAAGCTGAGACCCAAAGCACTAGGGATTTTGCAGTTTGTTGATATTACAATAGTTTGTGTAATGAGACTTATGTCTTTACACTCTCATTGGATAATTAATAAAACATAGGTTTGAGAACATTCGGGCATTCAATAATTTGTGAGTAATGACTGCCTACCTTGTGTTTTAAGAAATAATTTTAAAAATCTATATTAAATGCTTTTCCTTGCCTGTTGTTGTCTGCTAAGTCATGTCTGACTCTTTGGGACCCCATGGACTACAGCATGCCAGGTTCCTCTGTCCTCCACTATCTCCCAGAGTTTGCTCAAATTCATGTCCATTGAGTTGGTGATGCTATCTAACCATCTTATTCTCTGCCACCTCCTTCTCCTTTTGCCTTCAGTTTTTCCCAGCATCGGGGTCTTTTTTTTGCCTAGTCCTATCTTAAATACTCTGAGTGTGGGGCCAGTATAGAAGGAATAAAAAATGTAGATCAAAGTCTCTGAAAGTTCACAGTCTAGTTTAGAAGGACAGATTTCTCTACCTAAAAATAGAGGATCACAGAAAACGGTCAGTGACCAGATGGAAGATGGATGCGTTCCTGTCATCAGTACCACACATCCTTTTACTTCTCCCACAGGGCAAATACCATCCCAGTGTCAACAAAGAGTTTGATTTGGGCACATAAACAGGGGAAAGTGCCTTCCTTCACCCACTGGAAATTCTCATCTTCTTATTTCTCTGGTTTATTGCATGAGCACATTTATTTGCATAGGTGACTTCAGGGAGGATTTTAGGAATTCCTGGGCTTATTAGTCTTGAATACTTCTCCCTGACCCCTCTTCTAGAATACTTCCTCTTTTCTTCCCCAGTATATTCTTACTTAGGGCTTCCCAGATGGTGCTAGTGATAAAGAACACACCTGCCAATGCAGAAGACATAAGAGATGCAAATTCGATCCCTGGGTAGGGAAGATCCCCTGGAGAAGGGCATGGCAATCCACTCCAGTATTCTTGCCTGGAGAATCCTATGGACAGAAGAGCCTGGCAGGCTACAGTCCATGCGGTTGCAAAGAGTCTGACACAACTGAAGCGACTTAGCATACGCACACATCTCACTTATGGGTATAAAGATAAAATGAGTCCTTCTTGATATCAACTCTGCCTTCATTTACTCTTAACTTTTGTTTTGGCAGTTTTCTACTTGGCCATAAGGAAAGCCTTCAAAACCAAGACATGAAATTACTCCTTGGTATATTGTAAACTCTTTAAAGCCTCAACTAGATTGTAAACTCTTAAAGCTGTGTCTTATACTTATTCTGTACCTAACACACTGCTAAAGACATAGTGAGGACTCAATATATTTTTTTGATTTATTATTCTACAAAAACAAAGCTTATAGGAAGAGAGGTTGACTTTTTACTGGGCTGATGAATTATATACTGTTCCTCGTGAGTACCGAGTAAGGAGCAGCTTCTTTAAATTGAAGCCTCTGTAATCAACTATACTCCAGTATAAAATAAAAATTAAATAAAAACTAATGACTATAAAAAAGGAAATACTAAAAGCAACAAAATGGAAAGGCAGCCTATAGAATGGGAGAAAATATTCATACATACACAAAAATGAAGCCTCATGCTTGTTACTCTGTCAAGTTATTTACACCTTTTTCAGAATATTACATTTCCTTTTTCAGAATATTATATGTTGAAAAATATACACCATATTTTATACCCACAGTTGGGTATAAAAGCCCGCATTTGGGTGTTCTTTATGTTGAATCATTTATGTTGTTGATTCTCTGTTAGAAATTGTCTGGGAGATCTTCAGAGGCAATCAGACAGAAAATCTACGGGACTCTGCTGCTGCTGCTAAGTAGCTTCAGTCGTGTCCGACTCTGTGCAACCCCAGAGACAGCAGCCCACCAGGCTCCCCCGTCCCAAGGATTCTCCAGGCAAGAACACTGGAGTGGGTTGCCATTTCCTTCTCCAACGGGACTCTGGCAGGATATATTAGCATTTTGTCATTCAGCTCTGGTTAAGTAGGCCGAAATGTACATCCCACTAATAGTCATGTTTTCTGGAAACTTTTAAAGATAAGATAAATTACTGTCAATCCAAAATGATTTGAGATCAGGAGACGGGAAAAGATACTTGGAACACTGGCTAGAGGGAACTGTTTTTGGACGTCTGTCAGGCAAACACCATCAAGTTTCAGTCTCAGATAGATTGATGGCAAGGAGAATACAGGCACATCTGGCAATGGGGGAGAGGCAAATGAGAAAATGAGGTCTTATTTCATTCACCAAGTAGTTCAACCAAAGACCAGTTGGTATGCACCATCCACAAATACTGTAGAAACAGTATGGTGGACTTTTCTGAAATCTTTGTTTACTCTCAAAAATATGTTTTGTCTCCACTGTGGCCCCACAATACTTGGTTTTACTCTCATTATATCTTCCTAAGTAGCTACCTATAGACCTGTGCTTTCCCACTTCTCAGACGTGTAAGTCCCTTACAAGTAAAGGCATGCATTAAAACTAGTTAATTCACTACTTTATGAGATAAAAATAAGCCAAAGAAAGACTATTATTATTTTTAATTAAAATTTATTTTATTTTGGAGTATAATTGATTAACAAGGATGTGTTAGTTACAGGTGTACAGCATAGTGATTCAGTTATACCCATACTGATCCATTCTTTTTCAAATTGTTTTCCCATTTAGGTTATTATAGAATATTGAGCCAAGTTCCCTGTGGTATATAATAGGTCCTTGTTGGTTATCATTTTAAATATACTAATGTGTACATATCAATCCCAAACTCCTAATCTGTCTCCTCCCTTTCCCCCTGGTAACCATAAAGTCATTCTCTAAGTCTATGTTTCTGTTTTGTAAATAAATTCATTTGTATACACGATATCATGTAATATTTATCTTTCTCTGTCTGGCCTTCTTCACTTAGTATGATAGTCTCCAGGTCCATCCATGTCACTGCAAATGTTGTTATAAGAAAAACTACTATTGATATCATTAATGACTTTTGTTTCATTAAAGTTCAAGAAAATATCCAAAGTAAAGACAGAATGGACTTTTTAGGAGAAGGAAATTGTTCTTATCATGGAGCCAAAATGGACACTATAATATTTAGTAACAGACTGGAGATCTCTTTTGAGTGCTTGGGATGGAGTGCTAGGGTTAGAGAAGCCAGGGTATTTGTGTTTGGGTGAAGGGAGAGGGTGATATCAGAGTTTGATTAAAGCCCTTTCCTGCTTTCAGTGGCTTGGTCTAAATCTTTTTAGTAATGGAAACTAGTTTCAACATATCTTTATAAGTAAAATATCACATTGGATCTTAATTATAGTCTTAACCACTGTTTGTCAGAAGAGATAGAAATGGTATCTAGGGAGAGACGTTTTCTGGGTTAAGGAGCTGCATTTGTACTTTTAGGATTCTAAACTGACAGCATTTGAAGTTGGTTTTTAGATAAGAGGTTTTATCTGTAGCTGATACTGTGATGGATGCATGCTTGCGTGCTGAGTTGTGTCTGACTCTTTGCAACCCCATGGACTGTATAGCCTGCCAGGCTCCTCTTCTCCAGGCAAGAATACTGAAGAGGATTGCCATTTCCTTCTCTAGGGGATCTTCCTGACCCAGAGGTTGAACCTGCGTCTCAAGCATTAGCAGGAGGATTCTTTACCACTAAGTTACCTGAAAAGCCCAATACTGTGATACTGTTACATTTTATTTCCTCTAGTTATCCTGCTGTGCTTTCTTATTCATTTTCCCCAAAATGATGTAACAGAGAGACCAGAAATTCTGAAGACAAGGAAAAGCTAGATGGGGGGAAGAAACAGAGGCAGAGGGAAGTAGAGGAGAGAGAGAGAGAAAAATTTTTCAGGAGGGAAAATATGGAGGCTAATGTGGAAACAATGCTCAAACTACCACACAATTGCACTCATCTCACATGCTAGTAAAGTAATGCTCAAAATTCTCCAAGCCAGGCTTCAGCAATACATGAACCATGAACTTCCACATGTTCAAGCTGGTTTTAGAAAAGGCAGAGGAACCAGAGATCAAATTGCCAACATCTGCTGGATCATGGAAAAAGCAAGAGAGTTCCAGAAAAACATCTATTTCTGCTTTATTGACTATGCCAAAGCCTTTGACTGTGTGGATCACAATAAACTGTGGAAAATTCTGAAAGAGATGGGAATACCAGACCACCTGACCTGCCTCTTAAGAAACCTGTATGCAGGTCAGGAAGCAACAGTTAGAACTGGACATGGAACAACAGACTGGTTCCAAATAGGAAAAGGAGTACGTTAAGGCTGTATATTGTCACCCTGCTTATTTAACTTCTATGCAGAGTACGTCATGAGAAACGCTGGGCTGGAAGAAACACAAGCTGGAATCAAGATTGCCGGGAGAAAAATCAATAACCTCAGATATGCAGATGACACCACCCTTATGGCAGAAAGTGAAGAGGAACTAAAAAGCCTCTTGATGAAAGTGAAAGTGGAGAGTGAAAAAGTTGGCTTAAAGCTCAACATTCAGAAGACGAAGATCATGGCATCTGGTCCCATTACTTCATGGGAAATAGATGGGGAAACAGGGGAAACAGTGTCAGACTTTATTTTGGGGGGCTCCAAAATCACTGCAGGTGGTGACTGCAGCCATGAAATTAAAAGACGCTTACTCCTTGGAAGCAAAGTTATGTCCAACCTAGATAGCATATTGAAAAGCAGAGACATTACTTTGCCAACAAAGGTCTGTCTAGTCAAGGCTATGGTTTTTCCAGTGGTCATATATGGATGTGAGAGTTGGACTGTGAAGAAAGCTGAGCGCCAAAGAATTGATGCTTTTGCACTGTGGTGTTGGAGAAGACTCTTGAGAGTCCTTTGGACTGCAAGGAGATCCAACCAGTCCATTCTGAAGGAGATCAGCCCTGGGATTTCTTTGGAAGGAATGATGCTGCAGCTGAAACTGCAGTACTTTGGCCTCCTCATGCAAAGAGTTGACTCATTGGAAAAGACTCTGATGCTGGGAGGGATTGGGGGCAGGAGGAGAAGGGGATGACAGAGGATGAGATGGCTGGATGGCATCACTGACTCGATGGACATGAGTCTGAGTGAACTCCGGGAGTTGGTGATAAACAGGGAGGCCTGGCGTGCTGCGATTCATGGGGTCGCAAAGAGTCGGACACGACTGAGCAACTGAACCAAACCAAACCAATGTGGAAACAAAAGGGCTTCCCAGGTGGCGCCAGTGGTAAAGCACCCACCTGCCAATGTAGGAGACATAAGAGGGTCAGGAAGACACCCTGGAGGAGGAAATGGCAACCCACTCCAGTATTCTTGCGTGGAGAATCCCATGGATAGAGGAGCCTGGCAGGCTACAGTCCATGGGGTTACAAAGAGTCGGACATGAGTAGCAATTTAGCAAACATGCATGTGGAAACAAAAACTATACACACAGTAGAAAGATGACCTTTTATTCAAAAGAAAGAAGACAATATATTGTGTGTTATATTTTTAACATACAAGTAAGGTGCAGCCCCAAGTTTAATAGTATAAAGAAGTATAAGGAATATGTATCCGAGGAAGAGATAAAACTGGTCATCATTTGTAAAAATCACTGAGCTAATTTGACCAGTAGCTTAGTATCCTTTCTGAAGACAGTCTAGCAATTCTCCAATATAAATGACTCTGTAGGGATGAGAGATATTTTTTTAAATGTTTAAATCATAAGCTATGCAAGAGGTTTTAAAAAATCTGGAGCTAACTATGTGTGTTACTGATGAAGTTCATCAGACTCAATGATAGAGTTGTAATAACCCCTACTTAATACATATAAAGAGTTAGAGATAAAAAGTCATTTTGTAATGAAAGATATATCTACATTGGCCATTAATAGGTTAGTTTAAAACATAATTGGAGTGCTAAAGAGTTTGTGACCAATTCGAGTGGCACTAATAGCATTGTTAGTGAAGAAAATGTACTATTGCCATAAACTGGAGAATCTGACTCAGGCATGTGAATTAATTGTATTTAAAATGCTTAGTTTAAATATTAAGTGAAATCGACCATTCCTTCAACTTCCAATCCAAACTCAGTTATTTAGCTAATTAGTAAATTATAATGAGTCTTTCTGACATTGCTAATTAGTTAAATAGTTACATGGTTATAAGTTACAGTTTCTATTTTTGAAAGTGGAATTGCTTCAACACTAAGGAGATACAGCATTGTTTTTAGTGGACATATCATTAGTAATAACTTTTGTGGATATTCCATTGAATAATAATATCTGGGAATTTTGTTCCCCAGCCATCAGTGTTCCTTGTCTCTCTTGCTTTCTTACTGTTATTTTTTGCCACAAATGATGACAGCTGGGTGTTTGAGTTATTATTCTCCTAAGAGAATAGGGTGGAGAGAGAAAGAGAGAGAGTGTGTATGTGTGTGTATATTTGCATTGGGTGGATATATGAGACATATAGATCTGGCCTAAAGCAAAACTGGTTAGCATAAAGTTACATTTTTTTCCTTTTTTAAAATTCTGGCTTCCTTGGCATCTTGCCCAGCTCCAGTCATTACCTCTCCATCTCCCATAAAAGAAGGCCTATGGCCTTAAGTGTTACCAGTTCTTATCTACTTGTTGATGTATGGGCTAATCTTAATGATCCCTTGTATTCATCTGTGTGCACACTAGAGATGACAATATTTTGATATCTTTTCTTAGGTGCAAATCACCAGCAGTGGTGAATTAGCAACAGCATGTCCTTCTGGAAATTTTTGTTGAGAAAGCCATGGAAGAGAGGATTTATACATGTAAAAGCCATAGCATTCAAGTGGCATGCTACAAACACCAGGTCATAGAGGCAGCTCATTGGATCTCATGATACCTGTCAAAGATGACATTGAAAATGTTCAAGAGAAGTCAGCAGACCCCAAAGGTTACCACAATAGAAATCAACATCATGTTGATCCTCTTGTTTTCCCTGAGCCAGCTCTCACTTTCTCTCTTCTTGTCTATTTTCCCATTTCTCCTGTGGAGACAGGTAACAATCTTCAGGTAGCAGACAAGGAAGAAGCTCAAGGGACACCATATTGCAGCATAAACAGGGAGGTGGTAAAGGGGAGGTGGTAAAGAGGGGCTGGTTCATTTTGGAGGGCTAGTTCTCTACACAGGCAACCCAGTGTGGGTAGAGGTCAGTGGGAAGAGAGAAGTTTTGAAAAGGCTCATTGGTGAGGAAAAAGGATAGGAGGAAGGAAATAGGTAATAGAAGGGAAAATAGTCAGATCAACGTGATAGCCCAGTAGGTGTGAGCTACCCTGATTTTCCAGCCCCTGGGGTTCATCAGTTTAGTTCAGTTCAGTCACTCAGTCATGTCTGACTTTGCGACCCCACAAACCACAGCACGCCGGGCCTCCCTGTCCATTACCAACTCCCAGAGTTTACCCAAACTCATGTCCTTTGAGTCGGTGGTGCCATCCAACCATCTCATCCACTGTTGTCCCCTTCTCCTCCACTGTCGTCCCCTTCTTCTCCTGCCCTCAATCTTTCCCAGCATCAGGGTCTTTTCCAATGAGTCGGCTCTTTGTGTCAGGTGGCCAAAGTATTGAAGCATGAGCTTCAACATCAGTCCTTCCAGTGAACACCCAGGACTGATCTCCTTTAGGATGGACTGGTTGGATCTCCTTGCAGTCCAAGGAACTCTCAAGAGTCTTCTCCAACACCACAGTACAAAAGCATCAATTCTTTGGTGCTCAGCTTTCTTTATAGTCCAACTCTCACATCCATACATGACTACTGGAAAAACCATAGCCTTCACTAGACGGATCTTTGTTGACAAAGTAATGTCTCTGCTTTTTAATATGCTGTCTAGGTTGGTCATAACTTTCCTTCCAAAGAGTAAGCGTCTTTTAATTTCATGGCTGCAGTCACCATCTGCAGTGATTTTGGAGCCCTCCAAAATAAAGTCAGCTACTGTTTCCACTGTTTCCCCCTCTCTCTGCCACGAAGTGATGGGACCGGATGCCATGATCTTCGTCTTCTGAATGTTGAGCTTTAAGCCAACTTTTCACTCTCCTCTTTCACTTTCATTAAGAGACTCTTTAGTTCTTCTTCACTTTCTGCCATAAGGGTGGTGTCATCTGCATATCTGAGGTTATTGATGTTTCTCCTAGCAATCTTTATTCCAGTTTGTGCTTCCTCCAGCCCAGCATTTCTCATGATGTACTCTGCATAGAAGTTAAATAGCAGGGTGACAATATACAGCCTTGACTTACTCCTTTTCCTATTTGGAACCAGTCTGTTGTTCCATGTCCAGTTCTAACTGTTGCTTCCTGACCTGCATACAGGTTTCTCAAGAGGCAGGTCAGGTGGTCTGGCATTCCCATCTCTTTCAGAATTGTCCACAGTTTATTGTGATCCACACAGTCAAAGGCTTTGGCATAGTCAATAAAGCAGAAATAGATGTTTTCTGGAACTGGGGTTCATAGTCAGCTGATATCTTTCAATAGCAATTAACACAAGTGAGAATATGGACACACAGATGGAGACTCTCTGCACATAGGAGGTGACTTTGCATGTGATGTCCCTAAATATCCAGTGATCCATCAGAATGTAGATGATAGTAAAAGGGATACACATGACACATACTATGATGTCAGAGAGGGAGAGATTGGCGATCATTATGTTGATGGCATTCTGAACTTCTCTCTGCTTCTTAAAGATGATAGTAGTGAGAGAGAGAGGTTTCAAAAAAAGTCCACAATTAAGACTACTGTAGAGACTATGAGTAATAGGAGCAAGGCTAGGAAGGGGAGCCTACAGGACTCAAAGCAGAAAAATGCAGAGTTGTTGCTCTTTATATTGGTTTTGGATAGTTTAGGAAAAGTTTCATCATGTCAGGGTTGTAAGAAGAGCTTTTCTAAGCTTACTTGTATTATGGCTGGATATTTTGACCATCAGTTCTTGGAAAGAACTTTGCTCTGAATCTTCCAATGAATAGTTATTAGGATTTAGTCTTCCTCTTTGTCTGCTTGATGGAAATGCATGAATGACTTGAGTAAGCTCTTGAATCTTAAAAAATTAAACAGAACCCTGAAAATTAATCCAAGTTCTTAATAACCTGGACAGTTCTGTAGGTGGAAGAATATCCCTCAGAGGAAATAGAATAGAGAGATATCCTTGCCTTTCTTTCATCTCAGGGTGTTTTATTTGTCCCAACAGTGTAGCCTTTAGAAATAATGAGGAAGGGAATGTAACATCATTCTGTTAGCTGTATAAGGTAGCTCAAAGGTATCTTTCCATCTGTATCACCTTCTGTCTTTTTTTTTTTTTTATATATGTGTGCTGTAGAGGCCAGAGTACTATGTTTAGAATTGAATTCTACTTGAAGCATCACTGTTTGGTGTCTGTATGACTTTGACATAAGTTAACTACCCTTCTGGCTCCAGTTTTAAACTCTATAAAATGAGGATAAACAATGTCTTTCTGAGTTGTTGTGAGGTTTAAATGAGATAATGCAACTGAATTTGTTGCTCACAGCCATCATAAAGCACGTAGTATGTGTTTAGTATTTGTGTGCAGAATAAAATTTGTCAGTTTCATTCCCTGCTACTGCTAAGTCACTTCAGTCGTGTCCGACTCTATGCAACCCCGTAGACGACAGCCTGCCAGGCTCCCCTGTCCCTGGGATTCTCCAGGCAAGAACACTGGAGTGGGTTGCCATTTCCTTCTCCAATGCATGAAAGTGAAAAGTGAAAGTGAAGTCACTCAGTCGTGACCGACTCTTAGAGACCCCATGGACTGCAGCCTACCAGGCTCCTCTGCCCATGGGATTTTCCAGGCGAGAGTACTAGAATGGGGTGCCAATGCCTTCTCCAGTTCCATTCCCTAGAGCTAATCTATATCCCTAAGTCTGGGGGTTAGACTCCGAGACCATGCCTGCTTATGAAATAGCATATGAAATATGCTTATGAAAAGGCTTATGAAATATGCCTTCCCCTCTTTTTCTTTCTTTCATTTTCTGGGGCTGGAGCCAGACTTGGCACAAGCAGTTCCTGGGTACACTACTCAGATTCTAGAGATCAAGCAGGGTAGGTAGTGCCTAGTGAGCTATTAATCAAAATTAACTTTATTTAGAAAGCATTCCTTTAGTTTCTTTTCCTTTGGGTCTCTTCCTTTTCTGACTTCTAGAGGAAAGAGGGTCCCTAATCCTATGGCTCAGCATAGCTTTAGGGTGATCATATTCAGTGAATTATTTATCCCAGGATATACAATAGGCATGGTGAATGCCCTGCCATTCCAAGTGGTGATACTTCTGGCCCAAAGAGAATGTGTTGAAAGAGAGCAAATGAAAAAAATACCCCTTATCTTGGTTTATTATTTAGAAATTTGAAGAAAACAGCATAAATGGTATTGATAAAAAGCTGAGCAATAGGAGTGAAAGAGAACAAACTTTTGTTTACTGTTTGAAATTACCCTGGTCTGCTCTCACATTCTTTCTGAGTTCAAAGGCTTAGAAGATTCTTATAAGGAAAGAAATCACTGCAAGAATACTTGTGTCTCTTGTGGTTTCAACAATAGATACCCACAATGAGAAACCACAGATGAATTAAAAGTGTTGACAGAGATAGTATATTTGATATAGAAGGGCCCAAGGAGCTGATCTATGGCTCAGATGTGCTGTGGTGATAAGTAGAAATAGCAAAATTTGTAAATAGAGGTATTTGAAATGCAGTTCAGGACTTGGATGATTCAGGGGTTCAATAGAATTAGAGTTCACAGGTATTCCCTGAAGGGAAATGTCAAGATAGATTTAAGCCCTTTATGACAGTCAGTGGACTAGAACTATAAATGAGAAATAGAATACTTTGATTGTTTACTTGCCACAAAACAAGCTTTGCTTGGAGGAGGAAAGAAATGAAAAAGAAATAGGCAATATACAGATATGTATGGGTATGCTAGAATGAGCACTGTTCTGTCAAGAGACTTGTCCTGCTGCTAACTAGCTTTTTTTGATATTGGGCAAGTCACTCCCCATCTCTGAGCCTCAATTTTTTCATCTGTCAAATGAGATTTTATTTTATTTTAATTTTATTTTAATTTATTTATTTTAGTTGGAGGCTAATTACTTTACAATATTGTAGTGCTTTTTGCCATACATTGATATGAATCAGCTATGGGTTTACATGTGTTCCCCATCCTGAACCCCCCTCCCCCCACCCTCCCCATCCCATCCCTCTGGGTCATCCCAGTGCACCAGCCCCCAGCATCCTGTCTCATGCATCAAACCTGGACTGGCAATCTGTTTCATATATGGTAATACACATGTTTCAATGCTATTCCAGCATCAGAGTCTTTTCCAATGAGTCAACTCTTCGCATGAGATGGCCAAAGTACTGGAGTTTCAGCTTTAGCATCATTCCTTCCAAAGAAATCCCAGGGCTGATCTCCTTCAGAATGGACTGGTTGGATCTCCTTGCAGTCCAAGGGACTCTCAAGAGTCTTCTCCAACACCACAGTTCAAAAGCATCAATTCTTTGGCGCTCAGCCTTCTTCACAGTCCAACTCTGACATCCATATATGACCACTGGAAAAACCATAGCCTTGACTAGACAGACCTTTGTTGGCAAAGTAATGTCTCTGCTTTTGAATATGCTATCTAGGTTGGACATAACTTTCCTTCCAAGGAGTAAGCGTCTTTTAATTTCATGGCTGCAGTCACCATCTGCAGTGATTTTGGAGCCCCCAAAAATAAAGTCTGACGCTGTTTCCACTGTTTCCCCATCTATTTCCCATGAAGTGATGGGACCAGATGCCATGATCTCCGTCTTCTGAATGTTGAGCTTTAAACCAACTTTTTCACTCTCCTCTTTCACTTTCATCAAGAGGCTTTTTAGTTCCTCTTCACTTTCTGCCATAAGGGTGGTGTCATCTGCATATCTGAGGTTATTGATATTTCTCCCGGCAATCTTGATTCCAGCTTGTGTTTCTTCCAGCCCAGTGTTTCTCATGATGTACTCTGCATAGAAGTTAAATAAGCAGGGTGACAATATACAGCCTTGACGTACTCCTTTTCCTGTTTGAAACTGGTCTGTTGTTCCATGTCCAGTTCTAACTGTTGCTTCCTTACCACTAGTGCTGCCTTACAAAGTTAGGTCTGAATAAGAGTTTTCTCTTAACAGATGTGAAAATTCATACAGTTTGCAGATTTTCTAACAGATTGGTAGTAGAGATGGGAATAAACATTAGAAACCTTTGTGTTGCCCATTCTTATTGATCTGGGTTATCTGGGCTGAGTGAATGAGTATCACTCACCACCCTGCAACGGCAGGTTTAAAACTTAGTAGAGGTCCCTCTACTCTCCTCTATAATGATTAGTTGCAAAGTATAAGTTCTCCAGTTTATAAATTCCTATGGAGGCTGGAAGCCTAGAAAAGCCAGAAGAAGGTCAGATGATCCTCATGTGGGAGGAAATTGAAGGGAAGTGCTGGAGTTATAGTATCCAGTGCCCTTTGCACAATTTAGAGAAGATTAACAAGTAAATCCCCATTGTGGACTTTGAATGGCAATGTGGGATTTACACTTTATGTAATCGGTAACTATTAAGTTAAAACATTTAAATCTTGACTATCTGGAAACAATGTAATACTGGGCCTTGATTCATAAAAAAATTCTTGGAATTTTTGGAAGGGTCATCTTTGGCCTGTTTGGTTGGAAATGACCCAAAGATGTGAAATCTCAAATTATCAAGTGGTATTTTGCCCCCAAATATGAGTAACATATGGTAGAGATAGGTAGTCTTCAATCTTTCAGCTTGATTGTATCTAGATATGCTCATGAGGCACATGCCTTGAACTGGCTCTATTTATGCCTTTAAATGCAAAATTATAGCATTACATTACACATTTTTTGGTAATTTTGTGTTTTAAAGTTTCAAGGTGAACAAAATAAAAGCATTACTCTGCCAAAGTCTCCATATGCATATTTATTTCTATATCCAATTGTCTTTTTGTTAGTTTATGTCTTTGTCTCTATTGGTACAACTCTATTTGTGGCCGAGGAGAGTTGTTAGGGGTAGTTTATGTGTGTCTGCCCCTTGATCTCTGTGTGTTTTCTCCTTACCTCTAATCATCTTCCTTTCTTTCTGCCTATCTGCCTTATTGTGTTCTCTGCTTCCTCCTTTCCCTTAATTATCCTCAACAAAGAAAAACTAAAGCATATTTTAGATTATCTCTTCTATTTCGTTTGGTGCTATTGTGCTTTGACCTAGAAGAAACTCTATAGGTATTTTAATACCCACCTCCAATTTGACAGATATTGTGACTTTGTAGTTAATTACTGGCAGATCAGGAACAACAGTCTTAGTCCCCTGCTTCTTGGAGAGTTTCATGTTCTTTCTACTATTTTCTGCCACCTCCTATTTTATACTTCTTGAAGAAATTTCTGTATCTGTTGTTCTTAATTTTAAAAGCAGGTGAGTAGAACATTTTCTACTTCTTTTATATTAAACAATTTCCTTATGTAACTCCAAAGAGTCTGTGTCCCTGGGTAAGTGAAACTTTACACTCCCTCACCCTCTAAGTATGTATATGAGGGTCCCAAAATAAGGCAGGATCATCCTACAGGAATTCTCTCTCCTTTTCCTTAAGCCTCTAGGAATATAGATTCTATGGGTGTGTTGATGCAAATAATATCTCACATTTTGCTTAGGGCTTAATTATTTTAAAGTACTGCATGCATGCATCCTAAGTTGCTTCGGTCATGTCTGACTCTTTGTGACGCTATGGGCCATAGCCCACCAGGCTCCTCTGTTCATGGGGATTCTCCAGGCAAGAATACTAGAGTGTGTTGCCATACCCTCCTCTAGGAGATCTTCCTGACCCAGGAATTGAACCAGAGTCTCTTATGTCTCCTGCATTGGCAGGTAGGTTCTTTACCACTAGTGCCACCTGGGAAGCCCCTTTAAAGTACTACCCCATTTATTTATTTGCTCAAGAATTTACGTGCTATGAAAAGATGCTCAATGTCGCTAAGTATAAGAGAAATGAAAATGAAAATCAAAATGAGGTTTGACCTCACACTTGTCAGAATGGTTATCATCAAAAAGTCTGTGCTGTGCTGTGCTGTGCTTAGTCACTCAGTTGTGTCTGAGTCTTTGCGACCCCAAGGACTGTAACCCGCCAGGCTCCTCTTTCCATGGGGATTCTCCAGGCAAGAATACTAGAGTGGGTTGCCATGCCCTCCTCCAGGGGATCTTCCCAACTCAGGGATCAAAGCCAGGTCTCCCACATTGCAGGCAGATTCTTTATCAGTTGAGCTACTCTGGAAACCCCATCATCAAAAAGTTTACAAATAATAAATGCTGGAGAGGGTGTGGAGAAGGTGGAACCCTGCTACACTGTTGGTGGAAATGTAAATTGGCACAGCCACTATGGAAAACAGTATGCTGCTAAGTCACTTCAGTCGTGTCCGACTCTGTGCGACCCCATAGACAGCAGCCCACCAGGCTCCCCCGTCCTTGGGATTCTCCAGGCAAGAACACTGGAGTGGGTCGCCATTTCCTTCTCCAATGCGTGAACCTGAAAAGTGAAAGTGAAGTCGCTCAATCGTGTCCGACCCTCAGCGACCCCATGGACTGCAGCCTACCAGGCTCCTCCATCCATGGGATTTTCCAGGCAAGAGTACTGGAGTAGGGTGCCATTGCCTTCTCCGGGAAAACAGTATAGAGATTTCTTCAACTAACAATACAGCTACCATGTTATCCAGCTATCCTATTCCTAGGCATATATCCAGAAAAGATAAAAAACTCTTAATTTGAAAACATACATTCACTCCAGTGTTTACAGCAGCACTACATATGGCAGCCTAGAACTGGGAACAACCCAAGTGCCCATCAACGGTTGATTTAAAAAGATGTACATATATAAAATGGAATATTACTTAGCCATAAGAAAAAAATGAAGCAGTGCCATTTGCAACAACATAGATGAACCTAGAGAATATCATACTCAGTGCAGTAAGTCAGACAGAGAAAGGTAAATATCATTTACATGATAAATATCATGTAAAAAATAATGCAAATGAATCTATATACAAAACAGAAACAGACTCACAGATGTAGGAAACAATCTTATGGTTACCAGAGGGGAAAGGGAGAGGGTGAGGGATAAATTAGGAGTATGGAATTAACAAATAAAATGATTATACATAAATAGGTATAAGTAACAAGAATTTACTGTATAGTACAGGGAACGGTAGTCAATATCTTATAACCTATAATGGAAAAGAATCTGAAAAAATGTTTATATGACTGAATCCCTTTGATGTATACCTGAAACTAACACAATATTGTAAATAAACTACACTTAAATTACAATTTAAAAAAAGAATTTAATGGCCAACAAGGTGGGCTGTTTTGATCTCAACAGCAGTCTTGTACTCTAGATCTGATTTTACAAACATGGCAACCAAGACCCAGTGACTTGCTTATGGTTACATTGTTAATAGCAGGGCCAGTAATGAGACTTCTGCTTTCCAAACCACACACAAAGTAATATTTCTAGTTTATTTTGTTCATTTCTTAAAAATCAATCAAATTGATTATTTGTGTTTCATGAAAATAACTAGAACTAGAATCTTCATAAAGATAATCTTGGGCTTTCCCTAAGAACAAAGTACAGCATTAAGTAACCCTAAGAAACCGAAGAAACAAAAGTTTACCTTTTCACAGCCTTATAAAAGTATAATTGGCTTAGTTATTCTGTATTGTTAGGTCCATTCCATTTCTGTCCTTAGTTGTGCCCATCTTTGCATGAAGTGTTCCCTTGGTATCTCTAATTTTCTTGAAGAGGTCTCTAGTCTTTCCCATTCTACTGTTTTCCTCTATTTCTTTGCACTGATCAGTGAGGAAGGCTTTCTTATCTCTCCTTGATATTCTTTGGAACTCTGCATTCAGATGGGTATATCTTTCCTTTTCTCCCTTGCCTTTAGCTTTTTTTCTTTTCACAGCTATTTGTAAGGCCTCCTCAGACAACCATTTTGCCTCTTGGCATTTCTTTTTCTTAGGGATGGTCTTGATCCCTGCCTCCTGTGCAATGTCACTAACCTCCGTCCATAGTTCTTCAGGCACTCTGTACATCAGATCTAATCCCTTGAATCTAATTCTCACTTCCACTGTATAATTGTAAGGGATTTTATTTAGGTCATACCTGAATGGTCTAGTGGTTTTCCCTACTTTCTTCAATTTAAGTCTGAATTTGGCAATAAGGAGACCTAACAGAAGCAGAAGATATTAAGAAGACGTGGCAAGAATACACAGAAGAACTATATAAAAAAGATTTTCATGACCTAGATAACCATGATGGTGTGATCACTCACTTAGAGCCAGATGTCCTGGAATGCGAAGTCTAGCGGGCCTTAGGAAGCATCACTACGAACAAAGCTAGTGGAGGTGATGGAATTCCAGTTGAGCTGTTTCAAATCCTGAAAGATGATGCTGTGGAAATGCTGCACTCAATATGCCAGCAAATTTGGAAAACTTAGCAGTGGCCACAGGACTGGAAAAGGTCAGTTTTCATTCCAATCCCAAAGAAAGGCAATGCCAAAGAATGCTCAAACTACCACACAATTGCACTCATCTCACATGCTAGTAAAGTAATGCTCAAAATTCCCCAAGCCAGGCTTCAGCAATACGTGAACCGTGAAATTCCACATGTTCAAGCTGGTTTTAGAAAAGGCAGAGGAACCAGAGATCAAATGGCCAACATCCCCTAGATCATCGAAAAAGCAAGAGAGTTCCAGAAAAATATCTATTTCTGCTTTATTGACTATGCCAAAGCCTTTGACTGTGTGGATCACAATAAACTGTGGACAATTTTGAAAGAGATGGGAATACCAGACCACCTGACCTGCCTCTTGAGAAATTTGTATGCATGTCAGGAAGCAACAGTTAGAACTGGACATGGAACAACAGATTGGTTCCAAATAGGAAAAGGAGTACATCAAGGCTATATATTGTCACCCTGCTTATTTAACTTCTATGCAGAGTACATCATGAGAAACGCTGGGCTGGAAGAAGCACAAGCTGGAATCAAGATTGCCGGGAGAAATATCAATAACCTCAGATATGCAGATGACACCACTCTTATGGCAGAAAGTGAAGAGGAACTAAAAAGCCTCTTGATGAAAGTGAAAGAGGAGAGCGAAAAAGTTGGCTTAAAGCTCAACATTCAGAAAATGAAGATCATGGCATCTGGTCCCATCACTTCATGGGAAATAGATGGGGAAACAGTGGAAACAGCATCAGACTTTATTTTGGGGGGCTCCAAAATCACTGCAGATGGTGACTGCAGCCATGAAATTAAAAGACACTCCTTGGAAGAAAAGTTATGACCAACCTAGATAGCATATTGAAAAGCAGAGACATGACTTTGCCAACAAAGGTCCATCTAGTCAAGGCTATGGTTTTTCCAGTGGTCATGTATGGATGTGAGATTTGGATTGTAAAGAAAGCTGAGCACTGAAGAACTGATGCTTTTGAACTGTGGTGCTGGAGGAGACTCTTGAGAGTCCCTTGGACTCTAAGGAGATCCAGCCAGTCCATTCTAAAGGAGATCAGGCCTGGGTGTTCCTTGGAAGGAATGATGCTAAAGCTGAAACTCCAGTACTTTGGCCACCTCATGTGAAGAGTTGACTCATTGGAAAAGACTCTGATGCTGGGAGGGATTGGGGGCAGGAGGAAAGGGGATGACAGAGGATGAGATGGCTGGATGGCATCACCAACTCGACGGACATGAGTTTGAGTGAACTCCAGGAGATGGTGATGGACGGGGAGGCCTGGTGTGCTGTGATTCATGGGGTCTCAAAGAGTTGGATGCGACTGAGCGACTCGACTGAACTGAACTGAAGTACAGATTGCCTGAATTGGCTTTAATTTTCTATGAAGGTTAATGAATGACTTTTCATTATTGGAAATGTTGACGTTTTTAATTCTTAAAATAAAAGTACATTAAATGTATCAAGAAAAGAGAGATAAATTCTTCCAATACATATGTTTACCAGTTTTAAGTTTATTACAAAAGATAAACAAAAAGTAGTTAAAACTTCATTTACCAGTACTAACATTTGTTGATTTCTTTTGATAGTTTCCTTACAATGGTGCATTTTAAAGTTGTGGCGGTGGTTTCAGATCACAGGAGCAAGAAGACATCCAGTGTAATTAGGCTTGAACATACAGCAGTTCTAATTTTTACTAATCCTCACATGTTTAAAAACTGGATTATTTTAACATGAAAAAAATATTTGAAAAATACACTTGCAAGATTTTTATTTAGCATTTTAGAGATTTATTTCCCAGTTTCTTACCTGTTGGAAATTTCTGGCTCTGTTCCTATTCTTTTCATCTTTTACATGTTTTCTTTCTTCATTTCCATGATTATTTTTCTAAGTTTATTTTTATGTCAAAAGATGACAGACATGTCAGCCACCTGTCCAAGTCATAACATCCCTATAGCTTCATTTCAGAAGCTGCTCCCAGAGTTGAAATCATTGTACAAAAGATCAAACTCTGGAATCCAGTAGAATCTTAAGAACTAGAAGGGAGGAATCAGAAATTGCAGCCCAGTGATATTAGATGGAACTGTTTATAAAATGTGTTCAAAATGTTACTTTTAGTCATCTTATGGAGATGATAATAAGAGTGCATGTTGATAATCTGTGGCATTTTCTGGCATATATATACATATATATATGTATGTGTGTATATGTATATATAATACTTAAAAAACAATTGGTTTTGCCAAAATCACAAATGTTTAAAAAAATGTGTCATTTTAGTTCCAGCACTCAGCACTGGCAGAGCATACCTTGTAATCCAAACATTTAAAGACTTAAGACCCTAACCTAACCCTAACCCTAGCTTCCAGTCCAATCCTCGCCCCTTCTGGTCTAGGCTCTGCCCCTTCCTGATATTGGTTATATGTGGAATCTAAAAAAAAAGATACAAATATCTAAAAAGATATAAGGAACTTATTTATAAAACAGAAACAGACTCACAGAGAACGAACTCATGGTTACCTGTAGGGAGGGATAATTAGGGAGGTTGGGATTGACGTGTATACACTGCTATATTTAAAATAAATAACCAACAAGTACATGCTGTATACAAAAAGTAGAAGGGGACAAGGAAAAGATACAGATGAGATGAGATTGGCCATGTGTTGATAATTCTTGAAGCTAATTGATGATTCATGGAGATTTATTATACTGCTTCTTGTTTTGTGTATGCTTAAAATTTTCCATAATGAAAAAGTTAAAAAATAAGGTGCTTGTCTAGTCTAAGATGTTAAGAGTTTGCCACCTTTAGCTAAGGGCTGGTCTTCTTCAAGTATATGAAAAAAATTTTTTTTTTGGTATGTAGAAATATATTCTTTGCTCTTCTCTGCCATCTGGTGGTATATGAATGGAACTTTGCATTTGGAGAGAAAATAAGGAATTTCAGCTATTTTGAAATAATATTACATTGAATATATATCATATGATACTGAAAAATATGTAACATAATAGTTACTATACTGAAAACATGTTATATACTGAAGAGAAGCAGTAAATTGTTGAAACCACCAAATCACAACGATAGTTTGAGGGCACAGAAATTTGTCTGTCTGTGGAATGTTTTGGCTTCTCTACCTACTTTATTTTACCTTGCCCTGCTTCAGCATCTAGCATTTTCAACCTCAAATGTAGTGCTAAGTAAACTGAGTAATCAAAGTTAAATTTTTCCTTCAGTGCCTCTCTTAATTAAATCAGTGTTGGCTTTATGACCTGTACAAATGTGTGGCCTCCTTTACTCCTCCCTGTGCTTGTTCTCCTCTTCTGTGTCTGTAGCCCTGTGCTAGGAAGAATAATGACCCTCCAAAGGTATCCACATCATAATCCCTAGACCTGTGAATGTGTTACCTTACATGGCAAGAAGTACTTTACAGATGTGATAAGGTTAAGGACCTTGAGATAGGGAGACTATTTTGAATTTTCTGGGTGGGAACAGTCTAATCATATGAGCTACTTTGCTGGTTGTAGTCAGAAGCCACAGGGAGAGAGAGAAAGATATAGATAGATAGATAGATAGGACAGTGAAAGAAGCAGTAGGAAAAAATGGAAATGTGAAAGGAAACAGACTCACCAATGCTGGCTTTGAAAGTTGGAAGAGAGGGGCATGAGCCAAGAAATGTAAAGGGCCTCTAGAAGGAAACAATTTCTCCTCTAGAGCCTTCAGAAGGGAATGCAGCCCAGCTAACACTTTAATTTTAGTCTAGTTTTGACTTACAGGACAGTAAGATAATAAGTTGTGCTATTTTAAACTACTTGGTTTGAGATAATGTGTTATGGCAATGATAGATGTGAGTGAGCTCCCCTGGAAGCAGGTCTTCCAGCCCTGGCTGACATCTTGATGACAACCTCTTGTGAGACCCTGAGCCCAGATCACCCAGCTCAGTGCCTCACAAATTCCTGACTCACAGAAACTATGAGATAATAAATTTTGTCATTTTAAACTGCAGAGTTTAGGTGATTTGTCATAGGGAACTAATACAGATCTTGGCACCTGGAAGTACCATTCCTCTACCTAAAAATGTGGAAGTGGTTTAGGAAGCAGTAGGCAGAAACTGGACAGACTTTGAGGAGAATGTTGGAGAATAGTTGAAGTGTCTTGACTAGTTTGTTAGAAAAAGCATTATGGCCTTTCTGAAGACTGTGGGTGAAGTCTTAAAAAGTAAGGAAGGTATCAGTGGAAAATGAAGGAAAGAGGGTCATATATATGTAGGCAGAGAGTTTAGCAACACTGTCAGCTGTGTTAATGTGGAAGGTAACAAATTACATACAGAACTTGTTAATTTAGCTAAGGAAAATTTCCAGGCAGACTGTTGAAGGTGTTTCCTGGTTTCTTCTTGCTGCATAAAGTAAAATGTTGAGAGAGAGAAGCTAAAAAAAAGCTGGTTAAACAGAAAGAATCCAGGACTTACTGGTCTTAAAAATATTTCTAGCATCTCCAAAAAGCAAATGATTCTAAGTTTAAGAACTGGCTTCTAGGTAAAATCAAATCTAGGAAACTGTGGGAAGAAAAACATGATCTCATGAGCTGCTAAGTTTGGGGGAGTAATTTTGTTATACAGAAATATAAGTAATATACTTTCACATCCTTACCCTAAGTTGGTCACCTTGCTTCAGGCCTCATGTAGAAAATAGCAGCACACCTCTCATCTTCTTAACAGTATCCACAGTCTACTGACATGAATGCCTCGGCTGTCTGCCTTCTCCCTGTTGAAGTCTGAAGGCATGCCAGCCTTCAGACTTTTGTGCTTTTTAGTCATCCCTTTCTCATGGACTTTGATTCAACAGTACACTTTCTCTCTTTCAGTACACTTTCTCTCCTTCCACATTGATTCATTCTCAGTAACAAACATGCTGCATTATCTCCCATCTTATGAAAACAAACCCTCTCTTTACTTCATATCCCTCTGTGGCATTAACCTGTTTCTCTGCAATCCTTAACAACAAAACTTCTTTGACTCTTCTTCCTCACTTCTTATTTCCTCTCAGTCCACCCTGTTTGCCTTCTGTCTCGAACACACCACTAAACATTTGTTTGTCAAGGTTACACATGACTTTGATGCTGATAGAATGGTCTCTACTTCATTCTAATCTTGGCTGATTTGTCAGCAGTATTTGCTTTAGGTAGCCTCTCCCTAATTTATATACCATGCTACTTACCTGTTTAAACTGTACAATTCAATGTTTTTAATATATTCACAGGATGGTGCAGCCATCACCCACTCTAATGTTAGAACATTTTTGTCTCCTCTAAAAGAAACCTGGGACCCATTAGCATTCACTCTTTATTTCCCTCTCATTTCCTGTGCCAGCCATAGAGAGCCAGTAATCTACTGTTTCTGTAGATTTGTTTATTCTGAACATGTCATATAAATAGAGTCATATAATATGTGACCTTTTGTATGTGACTTCTTTCACTTAGCAAAATGTTTTCAAGGTTCATCCATGTTGTACCATGCATTAGTACATTAGTACCATGCTTCATTCATTTTTATTGTAAAACAACATTCAGTTGTAAGAATATGCCACCATTAGATGATCTGTTCATCAGATAATCTATTTGAGATATTTAGATTGCTTTCATTTTGGGGTTCTTAAGAATAACACAGCTCTAAACGTTTGTATTCAAACTTTCATGTGGACATATGTTTTCATTTTTCTTGGATTTATACTGAGGAGTGGGGTTTTTGGGTCATATGGTAACTGTATGTTTAACCTTTTAAAGAACCACCAGACCTTTCCACAGTGGCTGGACCATTTTACATTTTTATCAGCAATGTATGAAAATTCCAATTTTTCCACATCTTCACCAATACTTAGAGCAATCTGGTATATACTGAATATTTTGTCCTCAACATTTGTTCTTCCCCAAATGCATATGTGGAAACCCTAATTTCCAATGTGATGGTATTTGGATGTAGGGCCTTTGGGAGATAATTATGGTTACATAGATCATGAGGGTGGAAATCCCATGATATGATTGGTACTCTTGTAATGGGATGAAGAAATCAAAGTACACACTGTCTCTATCTCTGTGTCTGTCGGTCTCTCTCTCCTCCCCTCTTCTGCTCTCTCATCCAGTCACGTGAGGAAATAGGAAAGACTTGCACCAGAGTCCTCTCACCAGAAATCAACCTGATGGCACTCTGATCTTGGACTTCCAGCTTCCAGAATTATGAGAGATAAATTTCTGTTGTTTAAGCCACCCAGTCTGTGGTATTCTGTTACATCAGACTTCATTCTTCAAACATTTTCTTATTTTGGCTTCCGTGACATTACACGGTCCGGGGTTTTCTCCTGTCTCACTTGCTCTTTCTCGTACTCATTTGTGTGTTTACCTCATATTCCTCCTCTATTTTCCTTTTTTCTTCCACTAAACTTCTAAATGTTGAAGTGCCCTAGGTCTCTGTCCTGAGGTATCTTCTCTGTTTACATATTCTTGCTTGTCTCGTGTCATTAAATACTATGTACAAATTGCTTCCAAATTTATATCTTTAGCCCTGACCCTTCCCTTGTCTCCACACCCCTATATCCATTTGTTTACTTAACAACTCTTCCTAGATTTCTAATAGGAATTTCAGATAACATGTCCAAAAGAGAACTTGTGATTTCACCCATAGACCTGCATCTTCTCCCAGTCTTCCAAATATCAGTAAGTGGGATTCTGTCTACATGCTTGTTCAAGCCAGAAGGCTATGAACCATTCTTGATGATTCTTACTCTCTTATACCCTATATCATGTCCATCAGCAAGTTTCTTTTGACTCTGCTACCATAGTGTATTTGAATTCAACTCTTTGTTTTCATGTCTGCTGATACTACTACTGGCCTAGTCTCAGATATCCTTGTCTCTTCCCTGGATTACTATGGAGGACCCCTACTGGTTTCCCTGCTTCTATCCTACAGTTCATAATTCATGTAGCCACCAGTCATCTTTTAAATTTTAAGTCGTCACATCATGGAACCTCCTTGTTTAAAATCTGTGAGTGGTTTCTATTGCTCTTAAAATCTAAACTTGTGTGCCTGGCTTATGGCCCTGCATGATCTAGCCCTTGCTAGATCTCTGTCCTCATTTCCTGCCACTCTTCTGTCAGCAGGATGCACCCCACTGGTCTTCTTTCTTCCTTGAGACCTTCACACTAGCTGTTCCTTCTGTCTGGAATGTTCTTCCCTGGTTCTTCACATGACTGGCTTCCTGTGTTTCTGTACCTATCATTTCTAATTTTTTTGTGTGTTTATCTGTTGTCTGTGTGCTCTCCCAGTACCTGCTTTACTAGCTGTAAAATCCTTGCAATCAGGGCTTTGTCTATCTTGTTCAGGGCTACATTCTCAGAATTTAACAGACACTTTTAAAATATTTGCTTTAAAAAAATGTTATTGAGATGTAATTGACATAAAACATTGTACTAGTTTTAGGTGTACAATCTGTATGTGTATATTATGAAATGATCACCAAAATAAGTTTAGTTAATATCCATCACCACACATAGATACATCTTTTTGTTTTTTTTCTTCTCATGAGAACTTTTAAGATCTACCCTATTGGTAACTTTCAAATATACAGTGAGCTTCCCTGGTGCCTCAGATGGTAAAAGCGTCCGCTTGCAATGCGGGAGACCTGGGTTCAATCCCTGGGTTGGGAAGATCCCACGAAGAAGGAATTGACAACCCACTCCAGTACTCTTGCCTGGAAAACTCCATGGATGGAGGAGCCTCGTAGGCTACAGTCCATGGGGTCACAAAGAGTCAGACACAACTGAGTGAATTCAGTTTTCTTAGGTGTCTCAGCAGTAAAGTATCCGCCTGCCAAGCAGGAAATGTGGGTTCGATCCCTGGGTTGGGGAAATGCCCTGGAGAAGGAAATGGCAACCCACTCCAGTATTCTTGCCTAGGAAATCCCACGGACAGAGGAGCCTGGTGGGCTACAGTCCATGGGGGTCACAAGAGTCAGACACGACTTAGTGAAACAACAGTTGTTAACTATGGTCACCATGCTACGTCCCCAGCACCTTTTGACCACTTTTACGTATTCCACTCTCCCCATACCCACTACTTCTGCTGCTGCTGCTAAGTTGCTTCAGTCATGTCCAACTCTGTGCGACCCCATAGACGGCAGCCCACCAGGCTCCCCCGTCCCTGGGATTCTGCAGGCAAGAACACTGGAGTGGGTTGCCATTTCCTTCTCCAATGCATGAAAGTGAAAAGTGAAAGTGAAGTCGCTCAGTCGTGTCTGACTCTTAGCGACCCCATGGACTGCAGCCCACCAGGCTCCTCTGTCCATGGGATTTTCCAGGCAAGAGCACTGGAGTGGGGTGCCATCGCCTTCTCCGACCCCCTACTTCTGGCAACCACTAATATGTTCTCTGTATCTGTGTTTGTTTTATTTTTCTTAAACTTCATATATAGATGAGGTCATACAGTATTTGTTTTTCTCTGACTTATTTCACTTAGCATAATTCCCTCAAGATCCATCTGTGAACACAATTTAATTCTTTTTTATGGCTAGAAAAATTTCCACTATGTGTATATATACACACCACATTTTCTTTATCCATTCATCTATCAGTTTACATTTAGTTGTTTCTTCATCTTGGCTATTGTAAATAATGCTGCAGTGAATATGGGAGTGCACATATCTTTCTGAGATAGTGATTTTGTTTCTCTCACAGGTAAAATTGCTGGATGATATGGTAGTTCTATTTTTTATTTTGCAAGGAACCACCATACTGTTTTCTGAATTGGTTGCATCAATTTACATTCCTACCAACAGTATATAAGAGTTCCTTTTTCTGTACATATTTGTCAAAACTTATTTCTTTTCTTTGTGATGACAACTGTTCTAACAGGTGTGAGGTGATAGTTCATTGTGGCTTTGATTTGCATTTCCCTGATGATTAGTGATGTTGAGCATCTTTTAATGTACCTGTTAGCTATTTGTATGTCTTTTATGGAAAAATGTCTATTCAGATCCTCTGCCCTTTTACAAATCAAATTGTTTTGTTTATTTCTGTTGAGCTGTATAAGTTCTTTACATATTTCAGGTCTTAACCCCTTATTAGATAAATGATTTTGCAAATATTTTCTTCCATTTTGTAGGTTTCCTCTTCATTTTGTTGATGGCTTTCTTTACTGTGCAAAAGCTTTTTAGTTTGATGTAGTTCCACTTACTTTTGCTTTTGGTGTCAAATCCAAAAAATTATTACGAAGACTGATGTCAGGGAGCTTACTCCATATGCTTTCTTTTTATTATCAGGTCTTATATTCAAGTCTTTAATCCATTTTGAGTTGACTTTTGTGAATGTTAGATAGTGGTCCACGTTCATTCTTTTGCATATGACTACCCAGTTTTCCCAGTACTGTTTATTGAAGAGACTGTACTTTATTGTTGACTCCTTTATTGTAAATTAATTAACCACATATGCATGGGTTTATTTTTGAACTCTATTCTGTTTCATTAATCTGTGTGTCTGTTTTTATGCCAACACCCTATTTTTTGGATTTTAGTATAGTTTGAAACCACAAATTATGATGCCTCTAGCTTTGTTCTTCTTTCTCAAAATTGCTTTGGTTATTCAGGAAATTTTGTAATTTCATAGAAATATTAGGATTGTTTGATCTATTCCTGTGAAAAATGTCATTGGAATTTTGATATGGGTTGCATTGTTATCTATAGATTGCTTTGGCGAGTGTAGACATTTTAACAATATCAATTCTTCCAATCCATGACCACAGAATATATTTCCATTTATTTGTGTCTTAAATTTCTTTCATCAGTGGCTTATAATTTTCAGTGTACAGGTCTTTTACCTCTTTGGTTAAATTTATTCCTAGGTATTTTATTCTTTTCGATGAAATTGAAAATTGGATTATTTTCTTAATTTCTCTTTTAAAATATTTGTTAATTAAATGAATGAATGAATGACTTTGAACTTCTAAACTGAGTTCTGAATAAGAATAAGAGTTGTCTAGGCACGAAAGGGAAGAAAAAGAAGCCAAAAATATCCCGTTAGTTTGTTTCACATGGATTATAGGCATGCAGTAGATGTTAATCCCTTCAGCCCTTGATATACTCAGGTACAACCTGGCAAAGTGACAAGAGCATTCCTATGCTGAACTCCTTAGAGGGTATTTGTGATGGATCAGTGTTTGGCCACAAGATTCTTTATCCTCGCAAATAGGAAGTATTTTTAAGAATATCTGGCATTTACTGTTGTTATGCTAGATGCTGAGTGGGGCCCAAGGATGTTCAGGAGTCAGCTGCTGCCTGTTAGGGACAAGAAACAGTGGAGTCAATGGAACCCATAGTGATCCAAGAGTCCAGTGAGTATAGTGTATAGGGGTCTGGAATATGAAGCAGAGGATCCTGGTGGACACAGCTTGGGATGGTGGCCCTGAATTATTATCTTCATATATAAATCAGATACTTTTGTCTCTACATTTGGGATATATACTTTCAGCAGGATCTAAGGGTAACTACAGTGTAACTATAGTCTACAGTATAGATGTCAAATAGAACTTCACTACTTTAAAAGTCTTAATAATGAAAAGTTTGATTGAACTGGAAATCCTTTTGCAGAAGAAATCTCCCCTGTTACTCTCTTGCTCTGTCAGTAATCTCTAGCTCACTGGAATACTACTTTCTCCCTTGGGATCTTTACACTAGTTGTTCCCTCTGTCTGGAATGTTTTCATTTGCCAGTAAAAGAAAATGCAGAACTACTAGATTTTTTACAGTGTGATTTCAATTGTGGTTCATTTTAGAATGGTTATAAAAGATGTTTTATATTTTCATCTACCTACCCATAAATAAAGTTTCCTGTGGATGGTGATTGTCAAAAATTGAAGAGAACTACCTGGCCATTTCAGTTATAAAACCAGTTTTCTTCCTTCCCTTTTTCTTCTTCCCCGCTTCCCTTCTTCCCTCTGATCTTCCCTATATCCTTCCCTTCTTCTCTTCCTCCCTGTTTTTCTACCTTACAATCTTCCTACCTTCTTTTCATTCTTCCTAAATAATCCGATTGAAAAATCACTCAGTAGGGTTTGCAGTGTAGGCATCTGCATTGGAGTGTGGAGCACTGTTGGCTGCCTGGCATGGTATATCAGAGTCCAAGTGAAATGAGGGGGAGGATGGTAGTAGCCTTTGATTGTTGGGAGCTTGAGAGAGGTAAGGAGGTTGTCCACACAGGATGGTGGTGACAGCAGCAGCCTGGCCCAAGATGTTGGAGATTGAGTGAAGTGAAGGGGGCATCTGGTTATCATGGCCACTGGAGTACCATGCTGATAATTTACTCTCAAGGAGAAAGTAATATATAGTATTATCATTGAAATTCTTTTTCAAATTTGGGATTATTTTAACATGAAAAGAATAAAGTTATGTTTAAATGAGCAAGCTAAAGTTTCTCATTAAAATGTTTTGGTATCTTATTTTTATTTTTTATAATTTATTTATTTTTGGTTGTGCTGGGTCTCTGTTGCTGCACGTGGACTTTCTCTAGTTGCAGTGGTGGGGGCTGCTCTTTGTTGCAGTGCATGGTCTTCTCATTGAGGGGGCTTCTCATTGCAGAGCACAGGTTCTAGGCTCGTGAGCTTCTGTAATTGCAGCTTGCAGGCTCTAGAGGGCAAGCTAAGTAGTTGTGGTGTAAGGGCTTAGTGGCATCCTCCCTGGACCAGGGATCAAACCCATGTCCCCTTCACTGGCAGGTGGATTCTTATCCACTGTATCACCAGGGAAGGTAAAAAGTGAAAGTGTTAGTTGCTCAGTCATGTTCAACACTTTGTGACCCCATGGACTATAGCCCCCCCCCCCCAGGCTCCTCTGTCCATAGGATTTTCCAGGCAAGAATACGGAGTGGCTTGCCATTCTCTTCTCTAGGTGATCTTCCTGCCCCAGGGATTGAACCCAGGTCTCCTGCATTGCAGATAGGTTAAGGGAAGGGACTACCAGGGAAGTCCTTCATATCTTATTAAATATCTTCTCTGTTGAATTTTCTTCTAACAAGGCCCATATAGGTAATTCCAAATTCCTTCCAGTTTGTCCCTGTTATATAAACATTATCTTTTTTTTTTTTGTCTGCAACATGAAAAAAGGCTGCAGAATGTTATTTTAGGCAGAGGGAGTCACATATGCAAAGGCCTGGAGCTCAGAGAACATGACTTTTATGAGAATTGCAAGCAGTTCAGCACATCTGGAGAGTATGAAATTGATGATGGGGCAGCTGCCAAAAGAGAAGACATCTAACACCCTCAGATGATTGATGGTAACATTCACTGACGTAGGAGATGTACTCACTTCTATGACCCTAAAACTGACAACCAAGAGCAAAGTGTCAAGGAGGATGCTCCCCAACTGGTACAGATAACCATTTGTCTAAAAACTGCACAAGGATGCTTCTTGTGCTCAGAATTCAGTCACAAATTGCCCTAGACTTGTGCCTGCAGGAGGCCCTCCTCAGAAACATGAAGAGGGATGGAAAATGCAGCCTCTGTCGTATCAAATCTGCTTTCAAATAATGTGTTAATAAGAAAAAGGATACCTTACAATAGACATATGTTATAGGATGATTCATTGAAATATCAGTTTGCTTTTTATTCTGTTTTCCTGCCCTATTCCAAAAATATTTTTCTACTTTCTTTTTTGAGCTTTTGTTCAGCAGGACCAATGCAGAAGTTGAAACCCCTTTTGTTTTTTAAAGCCTACAGGAACCTACTGTGTAGCACAGGGAACTCTGCAACCTAGATGGGAGGGGAATTTGAGAAAGAATGGATACATATATGCGTGTGGCTGAATCACTTTGTTGTACACCTGAGGCTAGCACAGTATTGTTAATCAACCATACTCCAATATAAGATAAAAAGTTAAATTTAAATAAAAATCTCATCCTTTAGTTCTGCCTTAAAAGAAAGAAGACAGTCAAGTTTTGATGTTTAGTCTCAAACTTAGTGATACTATGATTCATGCATTCTTATTGTTTATTTGTTGGAATAAAGAGATAAAATTTTTTTTAAAAAGAAGAAAAAAAGAAAGCCTGAACTTATTAAAGGGCTTTTGCCAGGTATTCCCAGAGGAGAGGAGAGACAGGCAAGAGCCTCAGAGTGAGAGTCTACTATGGAGACCCCAAAGAGAGATTTATTTGGGGAAGGAGGGCTCCATGGAGTGGCAGGGTCCAGCATCCAGTCCCTCTGTGCTGCTCTTTTGTAACCCCCTGGGGATGCAACCTCTTCTCAGCATAGACAGGCTTTGTGATATAGTGGGAAGCTGAACCTTTGGGATTGGGATTGCTAGTTTTGCTTAAAAAAAAAAAAAAAAAAAAGAGTCCCGGCTCAAGCTGAGAGGCGAGTTTCAGGAAACAACAGTCACCTTCCTGCAAGGGACCCTGTAGTCTTGGGTAAAGAGCCTGTCAGCAGGGACCAATCTGGACCAAAGATCAGAGGACTGTCCCTAAGTAGTGTACTGTGTATAACCTGAAGTCTTTGTCCTAGGAATAGCACTTGACCCTAGTATTGATTGAGGTTAAATTTCTATCAACTTGAGGAGTGGTGGCTTAAAATGAGATTTGATAAAAGAAAAGGACTATGATACTTCTATCTCCTAGACTATGAAGTAACTTTAATACTCACTGTACACATTTATAGCTTGCAAGATCTAGGGGAGATACTTACACATGAAAAGAATTCTTTCCCCCAGAAATATTCTGTTTAAGTCTTTCATTGTACCTTTTCTGCAAAACAGCTATTTCAGTTTGATATGTGCCTCCAGAAATTAACGCTAGATGGACTCAGGATGCCTCAACAAGCGTAGTTTTCTATTATTTTTTTCTGCCCCAGAAGCTGAAGTGGTAGGAAGGAAGGAAACAGCTAGCCCCACATTTGATAGATGCAGGTCCCTTTCTGTTCTCTACATTTCCCCAGTACTCCTGCGACTGACTTGGGCCAGAGAGCAGCAATGGGGTGAAGACTGGTTTAATTCCAGTTTTATTATAGCTTTATCTTTCAGATGCAAATTGTCATTCAAATACCCAAACTTAATATTTCTTTTAATTTGAGCCAGGTGAAATTGAGCTCTGAATTGAGCCTACTTCATTAGACTTTGGATAAATGATGACTAAAAGGATAGAATGACAATCCAACTCCTTCATTAATGATGTTTTTATTTTCCAAAGAAGAAAGCCTATCCAGAAACCATACAAGGAAAAGTGTTACAGTCTTAGCCATATATGAAGAAGTCAGTTGACTGCAGATTAGACTTTGTAACTTTGCCACTACCCATCTGTGTGGCCCTGGGCATGTCATTTTAAGTCTCTGGACCACGTCTGCACATGGAAGTTTTGGAATGGATAACCTAAAATAAATTTCTTCATGCTCTATGCTTCTTGTGATTCTAGAATGTATAGTAAGATTATTTTAAAGTAGAGATACAGGGTTATAAAGGAGCTTTATTGACATAAAATGCTTAGATATAATGGGACTTATTTTTCGTAGAACTTTTGAATGTGCCTGTAAGATCAGTTCAGTGTTTTTACAAAACCATTATTAAAACCTTGTGATGAAATTTAGAAATTGTATTAGTATATATTTTGGCTGTATGCAGTGGATAATCATATCAGAGCTTGGTGAAAAATAAATCCTCCCAAAACCAATGATGGGAATTAGAAAATTATTAGAATTTGAACTGAATTATATACAATTTTAATCCTTGAAAGAAATTCCTTTATTTGATTCCTATGGATGAAAAGTGCTTTCTATGTTATTTCAGAGGCTGGAAAATTGACCATATTTAGAATCCTGGGCAGCAAAGTAAAACAGATTTCAGGTAAATTATGCTGTACAAATAGTCTATCCCAAGAAAATAAATCACTGCTAAATTTACTGAGAGATCTCTTTCAGTGATTATCATATGGAATAGGTTCCTCAGGAAGCATTTGAGTCTTGATTCCATAGATGCTGCTGCTGCTGCTAAGTCACTTCAGTCATATCTGACTCTGCGTGACCCCATAGACGGCAGCCCACCAGGATCCCCCATCCCTGGGATTCTCCAGGCAAGAACACTGGAGTGGGTTGCCATCTCCTTCTCCAATGCATGAAAGTGAAAAGGGAAAGTGAAGTCGCTCAGTCGTGTCCGACTCTTAGCGATGCCATGGACTGACCAGACTCCTCCGTCCATGGGATTTTCCAGGCAAGAGTACTGGAGTGGGGTGCCATTGCCTTCTCCTTCATAGATGCTAATCATTTATATAATGTTGCTTGTATAAATCTTGGCTAATTATTTTATTTTTTTCACTGCTTTTCTAGTTTTATTTGAAAAAAAAAAAGGATGCGTGTAATTTCCTTTCTCTAATATTAATGTATTGAAATTATGATAGCAAATACCATTTAACTAAAAATGTTTAGATCCTGAATGATCCAGAAAGGCTTTATACATAATCTGAACTCACTGACCAACTACAACTGAATACCACTCTTACAGCTTACTGAGTAGACTAAGCTGTTCTTTATTCTCTTTAGTGTATAATTAGAAATTAGGTAGGATCAGATTCCTAAGGACTCAAAATATATATGGTGGTATGAATGTTACTTAATTCACAGGTCTTGAGTATTGAACATTTCACAAATTAAATCTTACTCTGAGT
This sequence comes from Bos javanicus, assembly GCF_032452875.1. Taxonomy (NCBI): domain Eukaryota; kingdom Metazoa; phylum Chordata; class Mammalia; order Artiodactyla; family Bovidae; genus Bos; species Bos javanicus. Next base: position 48,755,337 of record NC_083874.1, on the reverse strand, counting down.
TGCCACTCTTTAGGTTAATGGAAGTTTGATCTCAATGAACACATTTTACTTTTTATATAAGTGAGGAAGAGAAGCTTTATTAAGCAGTTACACACATTTTGAACCATACTGTAGGCTAAAACTAGAAGTTGAAATGGACTTAACAGGTAAGATTTAAAAACTTCATTTTTACATGTCTCATGGAGAGGAAAATATCCAGTATAAATTTTGCTGAAGAAAATGAATATTTAAAAATTGAAGTTCTTATTGCAACTTTAAAAGTAATAGAAATAAAAGTCATAAAATTCAAAACCAAATGATGAATAATTTATGTAATTTTAAAGGAATGCGATTCTGTGACCTTGTTATGGAATTCGTAGGTTAAACAGTAAATCTGGTGTAATCTTACCTAGGCAAGATGTGATAGGAAGCTTTGCAGGAACAGATGAGTTAGGTCTGACTCCCTGAATAATGGACGCTGAGAGCACGTCATTTCTAGGTGGGTACTGCAGTATTTGCTAGGGCTGCCATCACAAAGTGCCACACACTGGGTGGCTTCAACAACAGTTTCATTTTCTCACAACTCTGGAGGCTAGAAGTCCAAGATCAAGGTGCTGTCAGAATTAGTTTTTGGTGAAACCTCTCTTTCTGGCTTGCAGACTGCTGCCTTCTTTGCTCCTAGTGAGGAAGAAAAGCTTTATTAAACTGTTATACACATTTCGAACTATACTATAAGCTAAAACTAGAAGTTGAAATGGAACACAGCCCTGACAGCACATTGATTTTAGCATAGTGAGACATCTGTCTGATTTCCTTACTGTAAGATAATAAATTTGTGTTTTTTAAGGCAATGAGTTTGTGGTAATTTGTTACAGCAGCAACAAGCCAATATACCGTACACTGTCATGTGCTATGTTGTGCTCTGCTTAGTCACTCAGTTGTGCCCGACTCTTTACAACCCCGTGGACTGTAGTCCGCCAGGCTCCTCTGTCCATGGGGATTCTCCAGGCAAGAATACTGGAGTGGGTTGTTATGCCTTCCTCCAGGGGATCTTCCTAACCCAGGGATCAAACCCAGGTCTCCCGCGTTGCAGGGGGATTCTTTACTGTTTGAGCCACCAGGGAAGACCAAGAATACTAGAGTGGGTAGCCTATCCCTTCCCCAGGGAATCTTCCCAACCCAGGAATCAAACTGCGGTCTCCTGCATTGCAGGCAGATTCTTTACCAGTTGAGCTACCAGGAAGCCCACACTGTCAGAGCCTTGATCATTTACTTGTGTGACTCGAAACATAACATGTATGCACATTGTTTCTTGTACTTGAAATGCTATTACCTTCTTGTATGCCTAACTAACTCTTAAACCTACTTCTGAAGTTACCTTCTATTAGGAGAATTTGCTAAACTTTGGGTTTCTGTCCATTTCTATCTCAACACACTATGTTTGCAACATCTGTTGTACTTCTCTGTTATCGTTATTACTGTCATTGATTTCCCCTCTTTTCCAAGATTGTTGACCTCTTGAGAGGCTTGAGACTTTATTTACAGCATCTAGCCCATGAATGAATTAAGTGGAATGATGAATAAATGAAAATAGAATGTCCTAAATGTTTTTAAGTTGGAAGGCTCATATTCTGTGTGTGAATCTGTGGGTATGTTTGTACTTGGGTGTGTGTTCTTTACAAAGAGGGAGTCTGAGAAACATCAATTTGTTAAGTCCTCTGTCTTAGTCTATTTGGGCCAATATAATGAAAATACCATAGACTTGGTGACTTATTCAGTTCAGTTCAGTTCAGTTGCTCAGTCGTGTCTGACTCCCTGCGACCCCATGAATCGTAGCATGCCAGGCCTCCCTGTCCATCACCAACTCCCGGGGTTCACTCAGATCATGTCCATTGAGTCAGTGATGCCATCCAGCCATCTCATCCTCTGTTGTCCCCTTCTCCTCCTGCCCCAATCTCTCCCAGCATCAGAGTCTTTTCCAATGAGTCAACTCTTCTCATGAGGTGGCCAAAGTACTGGAGTTTCAGCTTTAGCATCATTCCTGCCAAAGAAATCCCAGGGCTGATCTCCTTCAGAATGGACTGGTTGGATCTCCTTGCAGTCCAAGGGACTCTCAAGAGTCTTCTCCAACACCACAGTTCAAAAGCATCAATAAACAACCAAAATTTCTCATATTTGTAGAGGCTGAGAAGTCTAAGACCAAGGTGCTGGCAGATTCAGTATCTGGTGAGGGCTCACTTCCCAGTTTATAAATGGCTGTCTTCTTGCTGTGTCCTCACATGATGGAAGGAGAGCTAGAAAGCTCTTTGGGGTCTTTTTATAAGGGCACTAATCCCATACTTTCCAAAGTCCCTGCCTCCACATACCAGCACACTGGGGATTAGGCCTCATCATATGAATTTTGGGGGACACATTCAGTCCATAACATCCTTTAATTCTGCTCATCTTTTCCCAACTTCCCACCCAGATGGTTGGCAATTAAATATGTTATTACTAAAGTTTAGTTTCACATGTAAGGATTCCAAGTTTATTTGGAGTTGCTCATGTGGATCTGGTCCCAAGACAAAGGTGATATATCTTTTTTCAAGATAGTGTTCAGCCTGCACAGTTATCCATGTGTGTATGAGTGTACAGAAGGAGGATAAAGTAGATTCATAGGGCTTACACTCGCTGGGTCACTTTCCTCCGATGGACAAAAACCCAGAAGCTTTTGGTCGTGTATTTTATTTTAAAATTAATTTTAAAAATTAATTGAGATATAATTTAGACACATAACATTTTATTAATTTTAACTGTACAACATAATATTTGCAATATATATATTGCAAAATGATCACCACAGTAATTTTGAGTTAACATCCATCATCACAGTTCCAATTTTTTTCTTGTGATAAGAACTTTTCAGATCTACTCTTTTCAGTTCAGTTCAGTTCAATTCAGTTGCTCAGTCGTGTCCAACTCTTCACGACCCCATGAATCGCAGCACGCCAGGCCTCCCTGTCTATCACCAACTCCCGGAGTTCACTCAGACTCACGTCCGTCCAGTCAGTGATGCCATCCAGCCATCTCATCCTCTGTCGTCCCCTTCTCCTCCTGCCCCCAATCCTTCCCAGCATCAGAGTCTTTTCCAATGAGTCAACTCTTCACATGAGGTGGCCAAAGTACTGGAGTTTCAGCTGCAGCATCATTCCCTCCAAAGAAATCCCAGGGCTGATCTCCTTCAGAATGGACTGGTTGGATCTCCTTGCAGTCCAAGGGACTCTCAAGAGTCTTCTCCAACACCACAGTTCAAAAGCATCAATTCTTTGGCGCTCAGCCTTCTTCACAGTCCAACTCTCACATCCATACATGACCACAGGAAAAACCATAGCCTTGACTAGATGGACCTTTGTTGGCAAAGTAATGTCTCTGCTTTTCAATATGCTATCTAGGTTGGTCATAACTTTCCTTCCAAGGAGTAAGCGTCTACTCTTTTAGCAACTTTCAAATATACTATATAGTATTGTTAACTATAGTCACCGTTGTTGTTGTTCAGTTGCTGACTTGTGTCTCTTTGCAACCCCATAAACGGCAGCATGCCAGGCTTCCCTGTCCTTCACTATCTCCCTAAGTTTGCTCAAACTCATGTCCATTGAGTCAGTGATGCCATCCAACCTCTGTTGCCCCTTCTTGTCTTGCCCTTAATCTTTGCCAGCATCAGGAAAGATGCTAGGAAATAAGTCAGCTCTTTGCATCAGGGAGCCAAAGTATTGGAACTTCAGCTTTAGCACCAGTCCTTCCACTGAATATTCAGAGTTGATTTCCTTTAGGATTGACTGGTTTGATCTCCTTACTGTCCAAGGGACTCTCAAGAGTCTTCTCCAGCATCACAGTTCAAAAGCATCAGTTCTTCAATACTCAGCTTTCTTCATGGTCCAACTGTCACACCCATAAATGACTGCTGGAAAAACCATAGCTTTGACTATATGGATCTTTGTCAGCAAAGTGATGTCTCTGCTTTTTATCACTATCCAGGTTTTTCATAGCTTTTCTGCCAAGGAGCAAGCGTCTTTTAATTTTGTGGCTGCCGTCACCGTCCACATTGATTTTGGAGCCCAAGAAAATGAAATCTGACACTGTTTCCACATTTTCCCCATCTATTTGCCAAGAAGTGAGAGGACTGGATGCCATGATCTTTGTTTTTTGAATGCTGAGTTTTAAGCCAGCTTTTTCACTCTCCTCTTTCACTTTCATCAAGAGGCTCTTAGTTCTTCCTCATTTTCTGCCATTAAAGTGGTATCATCTGTATAGCTGAGGTTGTTGATATTTCTCCCAGAAATCTTGATTTCAGCTTGTGAGTCATCCAGCCCAGCATTTCGTATGATGTACTCTGCATATAAGTTAAATAATCAGGGTGATAATATACAACCTTGATGTACTCCTTTCCCAATTTTGAACCAGTCCATTGTTCCATGTCCAGTTCTAACTGTTGCTTCTTGTCTTGCTTACAGGTTTCTCAGGAGGCAGGTAAGGTGGTCTAGTATTCCACACAAACTGTGGAATATTCTTTCTAAACAAATAAGGAAATAGTAAATAGTTCAGGAAAGAATATTATAAAGCAGTTAAATTGATATTGTATAGGAAAAACAATGACTGATACTTGGGTATGAATCTTATACAATTATGATGATGTATGAAAAGTCACTTTACTTATTTTACCAAATCGAATTAAATTTGACTTTAAACTACACACTCAACAGAATGGCAGTATTGTCAACATGTCATTATTGGGTCTCCTCTCATTGTTTTCCACTCAAAGGCACTTGCTTCTCTTCCCCTTTCCTTCTTGGGCAACATAAGAGCAATACTTTGATAAAATGCTTTTTGTTAAAAAAACAAACAATGAGGACTGACTCCTAAGGCAAAAGAATACATAGATATATTCAATTTGTAGAGATATTAACTATCTTGTTTAGTACCTATGTATTTGCTTCCAGTATAAAGTCTAGGCTTATAGAAGGGATTTATGTTTGTTTCTTCCATATTGAAGGGGATTTCAAAGATGGAGGGGTTGGAAAAAGATAGCTTCCCAAGTCCAAGAGAGTGACCAGACAAAAGGTACAAACTTTCAGTTGTAAGATAAGTCCCGGGGATATCATGCACAGCACAGTGACTATTTACTTCTGCTTCACTGAATATTGGAGTGGGTTGTCATGCCCTCCTCTAGGGGATCTTCCCAACCCAGGGATCAAACCCAGGTCTCATGCATTGCGGGCAGATTCCTTATAAACTGAGCCATCAGGGAAGCCCAAGAATACTGGAGTGGGTAGCCTTTCCCTTCTCCAGCAGATCTTCCCAATCCAGGAATCAAACTGGGGTCTCCTGCATTGAAGGCAGATTCTTTACCAGCTGAGCTACCAGGGAATCCCAATCAGATAGCTATTTGAGGGCAATTAGAAGTTTCCAACTTACACAGATTCTGTTATTTCCTTAGGATAAATTTCCAGAAGCATCACTAATGGTCCAAAAGAATGGTCAAATTTTAAGGCTGTTGAGTCCACTACTCATCACAAACAGCAAAGTGCCATTTTGGAAAGTACCTTGGGTAAATAAAAATGGAGCGTGTATTGGTTTGCTAAGGCTTCCATAACAAAATACCAAAGAATAAGTGGTTTGAACAACAGAAATTAATTTTTCTCCTATTTTTGGAGGCTGGAGGTCCAAGATCAAGGTGCTAGTAGGGTTAAGTTCTTCTGAGATCTTTATTCTTGGCTTGCAGGTGGCCATCCTCTCACTGCCTCTTCACATGGTCATTCTTCTGTGCACATATACCCCTGGTGTCTCTTCCTCTTATAAGGACACTAACCATACTGGATTAGGGCTCTATCCTAAGGGCCTATTTTAAGATAATCACCTCTTTAAATACTTTATCTTTGATTATAGTTACATTCAGAAGTACTGAAGGCTGGTGCTTCACATTATGAATTTAGAGGTAAGAGAGGGTGGGGACACAGTTCAGGCCATGACAGAACTCAACTGCAAAAATTAACTCTGAGATATAATGGCATGCTGTAGTCCATGGGGTTGCAAAGAGTTGAACATGACTGAGCAACTGAACAACAACAAATAATAAAAAGTTGACTTAAAAAAGAAATAGAGTTGCTGCTTTCTGAAAATATAACTGTTCATAGTTTCCCCTATCTTTCTCAGTTCATTCTTTTTCCTTTTCTCTAGTTCTCTTTTTCTATTCAGTTCAGTTCAGTCACTCAGTTGTGTCCGACTCTTTGTGACCCCATGAATCGAAGCAGGCCAGGCCTCCCTGTCTGTCACCAACTCTCGGAGTTTACCCAAACTCATGTCCATCGAGTTGGTGATGCCATCCAGCCATCTCATCCTCTGTTGTCCCCTTTTCCTCCTGCCCCCAATCCTTCCCGCATCAGGGTCTTTTCCAATGAGTCAACTCTTCACATGAGGTGGCCAAAGTACTGGAGTTTCAGCTTCAGCATCAGTCCTTCCAATGAACACCCAGGACTGATCTTTAGGATGGACTGGTTGGATCTTCTTGCAGTCCAAGGGACTCTCAAGAGTCTTCTCCAACACCACAGTTCAAAAGCATCAATTCTTTGGCGCTTAGCTTTCTTCACAGTCCAACTCTCACATCCATACATGACCACTGGAAAAACCATAGCCTTGACTAGACGGACCTTTGTTGACAAAGTAATGTCTCTGCTTTTGAATATGCTATCTAGGTTAGTCATAACTTTCCAAGGAGTAAGTGTCTTAATTTCATGGCTGCAGTCACCATCTGTAGTGATTTTGGAGCCCCCCAAAAGAAAGTCTGACACTGTTTCCACTGTTTCCCCATCTATTTCCCATGAAGGGATGGGACCAGATGCCATGATCTTAGTTTTCTGAATGTTGAGCTTTAAGCCAACTTTTTCACTCTCCTCTTTCACTTTCACTGAGAGGCTTTTTAGTTCCTCTTCACTTTCTGCCATAATTAGGTGCAGTAAAATATACCCTTTTTACTGTTCAGTTCTTTTGAGTTGTTTAAACATCATATTCAATTAGATCTTGTTATCACACTTGCCGGAGGGATGGAAAGCAAAGGTTGTCTAAATTTCAGTTGCATTTTTAAACATTTGTTTTGGAAGGCTGAGATACTTGTAAGCAAGGAAAAGCCAAGAAACATACTCAGGAAATGATCTAAAAGGTAAAGTAGGAAAAAAATTGTTTTTCCACCTGAATGATCTCAGAGGTAGCAAAATGACAGCATCATTTAAGTGTTTATATAACACTCTTTATTCACTGTCCCTACTTTTACCAATCTAATCTTGAAAAGAGTCTTCTATCCCAGTTATCTTGGACTTATCCTGACTTTCTAAATGTCTCTCAAACATGCTTTGTTGTTTCCCATCATCCCTACCCTCTTTCTGTTGTTGTTTAGTCGCTAAGTTGTGTCCCACTCTTTGTGACCCCATGGACTGTAGCCTGCCAGGCTCCTCTGATCATGGGAGTTCCCAGGCAAGAATATTGGAATAGGTTGCCATTTCCTTCTCCAGGGTATCTTCCCGACCCAGGGATTGAACCTGCCCCTCCTGCATTGGCAGGTGGATTCTTTACTACTCAGCCAACAGGGAAGTCTGCCCTCCTTCTATAGGTAAGGCTTATACTAGACATATGCTTCTATGAAGCTTTTCTAGTCAATAGTAATTACATCAGTAACAGATCCTCAATAAGGCTGTGTGGATGATTATTTTAAAACAATACAGGAAAAAAAATGTTACTTTAGAATTTACAGTTTAGATGACAAAATAAGTTACCATCTTATTCTGTTTCAGAAATTCATCTTTTACTGTTTAACATTTATTTGAGTGACTCTAAAATAAACTTCTTCAGGTCTGATCTTTCATGAGAGCTATAATCTTGGGCATCCCAGAACACAGTGCCCCGAGACCCCAGTTTCACCTTAAACATTAACAGCTATATTCACCATCACCCATACTTCCTCTAAAATAGTTTCTTTTCCTAGATTTTTGTAGTTCTATCATGTGGCAGTTTTAGGCTTCCAGATATCAAACACTGGAATGCTTTTATTTTCCTCATTATTTATCATCAGTCGGTTAGCAAATCCTGACATATCTGAATTGTGTTTTGTAATAAGGTAATACTTTGCTATTATCCTTCTCTGAATTTTTTCAATGGCATTTATTGCTATCTAACATGCTATATACCATTCTTATTGTTTGCTTCTCCCCACAAGAATGTCCGTTCCATGAGGGCAGACATTTTTGTCTGTTGCTTACTGCCCTGTTCCCAACCCTTGGTATAGTAGTTATTGGATAAATTGAGAAAGTGAGCACTTACTATGTGCCAGGCACTGTGCTCTGCATTTACATGCAGAATCTCATTTAATTTTTGCCACATTGGGTAGGTGTTTTATGTTCTAATTTTAGATAATAAAACCTATAATTTTAAAAAGGTTAGGTGACCTGTCCAAAGTCACACAACTCGATGGTTACACGGTTTGTAGGTAATAGAGACATAGTTTCTCCCCAAACCCTGAAGCCTGTCTATATGCCTTTGAATTAGTATTTATACTCCTTAATCTAAATTTCAAGACATTCCATAATACCAAGACCTCAGCCTAACTTAGTTTTTCTCTATCAAAAACCTCCTGATCCAATCAAACGGGTCCACTTTCTGTTCCTGGGAGCTTATAAATTTTCTCCAGATTTTGTTCAGGTAAACTCTCTATAGAAATCTTATCTAGCCTTTGACTCTGTGATTCGGTGCAAGTTCTACCTCTTTAATCATTTCTGAATACATTCCATTCCAGGATACAGTGAGGAATTTCTAATTTGCTACATGATTTTGGGGCTCTCCATCACATGCCATACACATGTGGCAAAAGTTTCAGTAGATGGAAGCCATTATAAGTTTCTTGTATTCCCACCTGGGTCAATATGGCAGTTATCAAGGGTGTGCGATACTTACATACAGTACAGTGTTCATGTGTTTAATTGGCTCCCAGTCCGATTGAAAACGCCTTAAAAAACCTAACATTTTAGTTGGGAAGGAAGCTCGTACAGATAACAGGGCCTATGAAAAGATGTGTACAGCGGGGGAGTATGAAAACATCCGCTGAGAGGAGCCTCGTAAGAGGGTTCCACTGACAGCACTGGGGTAGCGGGGGTCTCGCGCCAAGCCTAGGTCGGAAAGTCTGAAGCGCTTTCGGCGCGCTGCTGTCCTTCCACATGGCCTCGGGCTCGCTTTCGCGCAGGGCCACGTGCCAATGTTTGTCTAATCGCGCCTCTGGCCCACTACAAACGGTTAATAACCGCCTTGCCCGACCAGGCCCCTACCCTCCATCTTTGTGCGGACGGGAGGGGCGAGGACGCCAGGTGTAGTGGCCCAGCCGAAAGGCGGCGGGTAAATCCAAGACCCTAACCCCAACAGTCAAGTTTTCAAAAAACCCGCGCGTGACGCCCCAGGCCGCATCCGTTGGGAACGGCCCCCAGCGCGTCCCCGCTCACTACCACCCCCGGCGCCCCGCCCCGCCCCGCCCCCGCGGCAAGCCCAGGGCGGGAGGCGGCGTTTGGGTAGCAAGAAAACTCTGCACACGGGGGGCGCCGAGGCCAGCGCGCACTGGGGAGCGCGCCCGTCCAGCAGCTGCCGAAAACGGAAGTGGATGCAGGCGGATGGCTGTGATTGGCTGAACTGACATGTCTCTCAAGGGGCTGGCGCGAACGCCACTGCGGAGCTGGGCGAGGGGATACGGCTAGGGGAGGGGGAAAAATCACTGGGAACAGCCGCGGGGGATGGGGGCAAATGAATCGCAGAGGTTCGCGAAGGGCAGAGAGAGTCCCTAGTGAGGGCGCAGTGGAGATCCTGGGAGTGAAAGCAGAGCGGTAAAGGCTGCAACAGGAGCAGCGCAGGCCGAAGGCTTGAATAGACCGCGGAGGGCGGGGAGTCCGTGACCGAGAGCGGCGCTGCAGCGCGGTAGGCGGGACTAATGAGGTCGAGGCGAGGATTGGTGGACTGCCCTGCGCTGCCGTACGCGGCGGTGACGCACGCCTCGGGGAGGGTGCGCGCGCGTTCAGCGGCCTCTTTGTGTGGTGCACAGATACGGGAGCGGAGGTGGCGGTAGCGGCGGCTTTGGTTGCCTTCCAGTTTCCTCGGCTCGTCCTCTAGCCGGCACCTCTCCCCTTCCCTCCCCCTTCCTCTCTTCCTTTTTCCCTTCCCTTTCCCTTCTTCCCTTTTCCGCCGCTGACCGGCGGGGGCGGCTCCAGCGACGGCTGGGCCCAAGTTGTGAAGAAACCTTAGCCAACCATCACGGCGACGGCGAAACCTCGGAGCTCCCAGGGCGGGGGCAAGGCCCGGGCGGTGGAGATGGAGAATTCCCAACTGTGTAAGCTGTTCATCGGCGGCCTCAACGTGCAGACGAGTGAGTCCGGCCTGCGCGGCCACTTTGAGGCCTTTGGGACCCTGACAGACTGCGTAGTGGTGGTGAACCCCCAGACCAAGCGCTCCCGTTGCTTTGGCTTCGTGACCTACTCCAATGTGGAGGAGGCCGATGCCGCCATGGCCGCCTCGCCTCATGCGGTGGACGGCAACACGGTGGAGCTGAAGCGGGCGGTGTCCCGGGAGGATTCGGCGCGGCCCGGTGCTCACGCCAAGGTGAAGAAGCTCTTTGTCGGGGGCCTTAAGGGAGACGTGGCCGAGGGCGACCTGATCGAGCACTTCTCGCAGTTTGGCACCGTGGAAAAGGCCGAGATTATTGCCGACAAGCAGTCCGGCAAGAAGCGTGGCTTCGGCTTCGTGTATTTTCAGAATCACGACGCGGCAGACAAGGCCGCGGTGGTCAAGTTCCATCCGATCCAGGGCCATCGCGTGGAGGTGAAGAAGGCTGTCCCCAAGGAGGATATCCACTCCGGTGGGGGTGGAGGCGGCTCTCGGTCCTCCCGCGGCGGCCGCGGCGGCCGGGGTCGGGGCGGTGGTCGTGACCAGAACGGCCTGTCTAAGGGCGGCGGCGGCGGTTATAACAGCTACGGTGGTTACGGCGGTGGCGGCGGAGGCTACAACGCCTACGGAGGCGGCGGCGGCGGCGGTTCGTCCTACGGTGGAAGCGACTACGGTAACGGTTTCGGCGGTTTCGGCAGCTACAGCCAGCACCAGTCGTCCTATGGGCCCATGAAGAGCGGCGGCGGCGGCGGCGGAGGAGGCAGCAGCTGGGGAGGTCGCAGCAACAGTGGACCTTACAGAGGTGGCTATGGCGGTGGGGGTGGGTATGGAGGCAGCTCCTTCTAAAAATGTCTTTTTAATGCTTGGGAGTGGCTATAGGGGTAGCTCTTCGCAACCACCCACCTAGGGTCAACTCCTAAGTCCTTTTCACTCCCACCGCTTTCCCCATTTTGCCCTTGGGGGAGCCACTTCTAAGGCTGCTTACCCTTGGGGGTGTTGCCCTATATGCCTGCCACCTCTCTCGTCTCTCCCTCTGAAGATGGACTTGGCTCCACATACACATTTTTGTGTTACAGTCATTGATGGACTCTATTTTTTTATTATTACTTGGACTTTGGTCGTTTTTATACTAGCAAAATGTCTTGTTTTAATTTGTGTTTTTTTGGGGGAGGGGGAGGGAGTGAACTTGCTGATTCTGTAGCAAAACCTGGGCGGGGGTTGGGGGGTTTAGTTTACTTTGTTGTAAGGACTTGATATCTGGCTACAGCGTTTTCTATAAAATCTCCTTGGATCCCATGCCCGAAATTTGGAAGCATATGTACAAAAATCATTTTTACGTTTTATTTTTAATAAATCATTGTGTTTGACCGTACATGTCTAACATTTTTTTCTAGGGTCCATTCCGTACCGTTTTAAGGGTAATTTTTCTTGTTAATTCTTAATGTGTATTTAGAGAAACTTTTAAAAGGTCCTGTGAGGTTTTTTTTTTTCTTCTTGCTGTTACCCAGGTAGTGATGTGTTGAATTTTATCCCTTACAGGTAAAACATTTGAAGTGGTGGATGTGGCTTTTTAAAATCTTTAAAGTTTTTCCTACATCCATCTCTTGTACTAAGTGATTTGCTTATCATCTTGACATGGGTGGTCACTTCTATGAGAATTTGCTTCAAAATATGTACTGTGTAGTTCTAAAGAAATAGTTTGTGTTAAGCATGTGTTTTCATTCATATAAACTGTTTTAAAAAATTCAGATGGCCTAATTTCATCCCTCTTACTGGTTTGTCTGTAATGAATGGTTACAAATAAGGGTTATATTTTACCCTCAAACTTTAAGTGCATTTTGTATTTTCAGAGCAGGTTTAAATGTTTTTTTTTTCCCCTATAGCTGAACTGTTGTCCTCCTGGAAATCCTTCCCCTTACTTTTGTGGCACCATCTACTGGCAGAATGTCAGTATATCTGCAAAACAGTTGGTTTAAAAACTTGTTCAGGACAGTTGCATCAGATTTTAGAAGTTTTGCCATCAAAAATCTGTGCAGACTTTGGTTATACATTTACTTGTAACTAAGATGGGCTTTACAGGAATGTAGTTAATGGTCCATATCACGACTGCCCTTTCTACATGAGGTTTGAAACTGTAAAACTGCTATGCATAGCTTGGGCAGTGGCCCCAAATTGCTATGATAACTAATGAACCAGCTTCGTGTACTGGTATCTTAGGTGCAAGTTGTAAAGCAAAATATCTGTGTATTCTGCTTGGTTAACAAATGTATATTTGTAGCCCTTTCATGCAATAGAATTCAAGTTGTTGTTTATAAAAAGCAAAACAAAACAATGGTATAGGAGAAAATTGCCTTCCTGGATAGACATATAGAATAGCAACGTTTATGGATATCACAAATAAAGAATTCAATTCTTTACATGATTGAGTGAGAGTATGTATAACCTGGTGGGTGGGTTCAGAATACCTTTTAATCTAGTACCTACATTTGATTTACTGATACGGTAAAATATTTGACTGGAATTTTGCTTAGTGAAAGTGAAGTCGCTCAGTCGTGTCCGACTCTTTGCGACTCCATGGACTGTAGCCTACCAGGCTCCTCCTTCCATGGGATTTTCCAGGCAAGAGTACTGGAGTGGGTTGCCATTTCCTTAGTCACTTTGACAAAGGGTAGCTGATACTTGGTACTTTTAGTACCTCTACAACAAATGGGATAGATATGTTTGCATATGGAATAAATTAACAAGATAGTCAAGTTTTGCGTTACAAATGGTTTTACAATTTGTTTAAATTTCTGTTTTCACTCTTATTGAAATACATCATACTGCGTTTCTTCACGTGGTAATTTGGTCTAGCTTTTGCAGAGAGTAGGGCTCTAAGATACAGAAAATGATATCTTAAGTTTTTTATTATAATTATTGTGTTTCTGTTTTACTCAGTTTTAGGAGGAAGATCTGTTTCTTCTGGTTCAACTGGAATAGTCACCTTCTGGAGGGTTTTCAGAATTTAATAAGGTTATTGTCATTTTGTATTTCCCATGTAGTGATGTGTGAAAAGTTATGTAAAAGGATTTCCTAATAAGAAAAATGGCTTAGTGTTAATGGTATATCATCGCTTTGTTGTCATGTGTCTACCTTTACAAATATCTTATCTGGATTGGTATTCAGTGAAGGCAGAAATAGAGGTCTTTAGTCTTTCCAGATGTGGCATGTAGGACTTGTTTGTTATGGTTTCACTTTTTTCACCTGTAAGATTTACCTGAACATTACTACTTCAAATATAATCAAGACTTCATGGGAGGAAGTAGTACAGAACCTGGTCAGCATTGAATATAATTTTTGTGCAATGCTTGAATCTAATTTTGAAAGATTAGCAAAATAAATTTTTTTTGTGTTCCTGTTGTGAAGAACTTCTGCATTTACAGTGTTGTAGTAAAATTCAGTGGTAATCATTAGTTGGAAGAGGTTTGAAAGATTGATAGTAATTTCAAGTCTTAAAAAGCTTCCAAACGGTTGACATTCATAGTGGTAACAAATCAGAATGATACACTGATTGCTTCGGTCTGTAGCTTAGTGATTTAGAACAGATTTAATATTTAAATCTTCATAATGAATTTTTGTTTTCAAGTTAGGTTAAAGCATTGAGGATACTTAAGAATTTGCTATTTCTGTTACCTCAGGAATAGAAATGGTAGTGTCAGTTGTTTGATTTGTAGCTTTGTTTATCTTAAGTGTGCTTAATACTCTCAAATTTGAGAATTTGCATTTTAAACTGAATTACCTATGTTTTTGCTGATTAAAAGTGGGCATTTGGATGTTGAGTCAATTTAAGCAAAACTGCATGTAGGTAATGTAAGGATTATTCCCCAAAAGACAGTATTTGCACTTAGAAGAGGGTAAGTCTCTTTCTTCTATTTTAACCAACTTACTGCATCAGTGTTAAGATTTTGGTTACTGGGAATATAATTTCTCTTCCCTGTTTTAGAAGGCTTTTTTTTTTTAATTAAGTGGAGCAACAAAGATTGCCTCTAAACCAGGGTAAGATAATGAATGCGTTTTCCTTAGTGTCTTGTTGCAGGTTGCTTTGCTGTACCTTTGTCTAATGTTTTCTATTAAAAGTGAATGTTGTAAAAACTTCTTTCCAATAAAAATTCCCTTTCTACCTGTTATTTTAAAAATTATAACATTGCATGTTTGGTCAAATGTTGCCAAGTATCATTTGGCAATGTTACTAGGAAATAGAAAAGAGAACTTGTACTGAATGTTGAGACTGGTGTATTTTTAAAAATGAGAATTAAACGTTTAAATAAATGCTTAGAAACTAAACAAAGAATGGTAAAAACCCTAAAGAGGAAATCCTCTTCTCAAGGACAATCCTTGTTAATAGGTGTATGTTCAGCAAACTCTTTTGTATGTACCTACATTTTAAAAGTAGGATGAAATAGTTCAGCAGTTTATATGATTGGCGTTCTTATATCAGAACAGATAGACCTTCCTCATCCTCTTTAATGCCTGTATAATGTTCTATAGCATGGCCGTTCCATAATGGTTGATGGACATTTCTTGCTATTATGAGTAATGCAGTGATTGTTGGAATGGCAGGTCATGTTCTTGCTTACTACATATACATATATACATAGTTGATGTATGTACATATATATACATATATACCACATATACCACATATACATAGTTGATGAGATGGCTTACTCATATTAAATGTGCTGGATAACTAGAACACAGCAGTTCTCTGGTATCATGGGTATTTTTTTTGTTCTCAGTATATATTCAGGGAAAGGTACATGCTCATTGGCAGCCTTGTTAAAGCCTTAGGGTATATTCAACTAAAACATTTTACTGAAAAATTTCAAAGCTAGGTAATACATGATAAAACAGTTAATGGCCTATAAAGACCCTCATGTTGCTCCTTCCCTGTTTTCTCCCAGCACTTGGAGATGACGTATGTTAACAGTTTGCCTATTTCTAGGTCTTTTTATTTGCAGGGAGATATCTTTATTTTAGGAACAAATATTGGGTTGTTTTATATATACATACATACATACATATGTAAGTGTTTTAACTTCAGACACCCATATGTGTACATAATTGTTCTGTATCATAAAACTGGTATACTATAGTATAGATGCACCATGATTTATTGTTTAGTATGTTTCCAAACTATTGCAGGCTTTGTGTTGCCATTTGCAACATACCAAAAAGGATCTGCCCCTGCTCACAAGGTACTCGCAATTTTTGTTTGAGTGGTGGGAATTTCAATAATTGTAATAGATTGTGGGCATTTTCATTAGAGATGAGTATAAGCAATTGTGTTGACTTGGTGGGTCAAGAAAACATTTGGGCTGGTCTTGACATTTAGACTAGATGAGTTGGCAGAGGGCATGCTACTAACATGCCAATACACAGAGCATGATGGATGGGCTTCTTATGTTTTTTCTTATGTTGCTAGGCCACAGAGACTTCAGAGGTACATCATCCATTTTTATTGCTTTGCATTATTTTATGGCTTAACAGTTTTTGCTAAGTTTTTTTTTTTTTTTAACAGTTTCTGCTAAGTTTTAATAGCAAAATCAGCTTAAGGGATATGGGACACATTCAACAACAGAAGTACAAGTCAGGTGATATCTTGAATGGGAAATGATAATCACTGTATGTTAAAAGGTTTCTGTGAAAAGTATAATTCATAGTTTGGAGACCCCCTTTATTAAGCGATAGTTAGCAATATTCTCACTCTTCTATTTTTTTCCTTTAATATATCTTCCCTATATTTTCACTTACTAGCTAGTTTTAAAATATAATTTTGTTAGAAAACGTTTGCACTAAGTAAATCAGTTTCTGACGTATTTGCTATAATTAGAAACTTAATATGTTCTGTAAATTTTGTTTTAAAAATAAAGCTAACAGTTGTATAATTTGGCAGGGGGAGGCAGGGTTAGTTTGAAGAATAAGTGGGCATGAATTACTAGCTTCAAATTAAATTTGAGTTTAGCACATTGTGAATGTTCTTGATGCTTAAATTTAGTCGCTTACTAAGTATAATGTATGGAAGTATATTGTTGGGAAATAGGATTTGTTGCTCATTTTTAAGACAGGCATGCAACTGGTTTGGGAAAATTGGTCTTTGACATTGGAACCTGCTTGTGGGTGAACTTCATATTCTTCCTAAATGAGAAATTAAATGCCATGGGATAAACAAAAAAGGAGATACTAGAAAGCTGCTTTTTAAAAAAGATATATTAGAGAGGCTAAAAGGGCAGATGAATCACTTTTGTACTGACTTATCCCACATACTTATTTATTAGTAACACTTTTATTGATAATTTATTAATAAACTTGCAGTTGGAGCTGAATGATTTGCATCTTCAGAGAGGAAAATGATTAAAGATTTCCTTTTTTAGCTGCGTGCTCTCTTCTCAGGCAGATTTTCTTTGGCTCCTTTAATTCTTTTATCACTGCATATGGTTTATTTTTTAAAAAAAAAAACCCGAAAACATATCTGAAATGGGTTTTGTTCTAAAATTATCTGATGTGAACTTGTACTGTTTTGACAATATGCTTATATCCCAGCATTTTCTGTCAGTTTCATCAGAGATTGATTACCTCTTTGTGCAAAACATCTGGGATCTGGAGATAACTGCAGTGGGACAAACACGGTTCCTGTCTTCAAGTAACTTGCATTCTGTTGGAGATTCTGTTTCTTTTGAAATTATGCATCCTTTTCAGCATTGTGGGATCGTCTCAGATTGTTCACACTCTACAGACAAGTTGGAGTTTGTCCCATCATCATTTAGTATATACTCTCTGATTAAAGTGAAGGCTTCACTCTTACACTGGTTTTGTTATTTGGATACCATATGAAAGATACATTTTTCTTTGATGCTTTTGTTGCTAATGTAATTAGCCTCAGAGTAGGCATCTGACTTAGTATTTCATAGTCCTTAATGGTGGAGAAGGCAATGGCAACCCACTCCAGTACTCTTGCCTGGAAAATCCCATGGGCGGAGGGGCTGGTAGTCTACAGTCCACGGCGAAGAGTCGGAGACGACTGAGCGACTTCACTTTCACTTTTCACTTTCATGCACTGAAGAAGGAAATGGCAACCCACTCCAGTATTCTTGCCTGGAGAATCCCAGGGACAGGGGAGCATGGTGGGCTGCCGTCTATGGGGTCACACAGTTGGACACGACTGATGCGACTTAGCAGCCGCAGCAGCAATAGCAGTTCTTAATGACATAAATTTTGGTATCAAATAGATCAGGTTCTTTTTTTGACCCAGTCACTTTCTTGTTCCATGAGTACATGGTCCTGAACCTGTTTCCTTGTCTTTACAGTCGTGTCTGACTCTTTGTGACCTGATGGACAGTACCCTGCACCAGGGTCCTCTGTCCATGAGTTTTTCTAGGCAAGAATACTGGAGTGGGTTGCCATTTCCTTCTCCAGGGAATCTCCCCAACCCAGGGATTGAACCCAGGTCTCCCATATTGTAGACAGACGCTTGACCATCTGAGCCACCAGGGAAGTCCTTAAAAAGGAGAGACTACTGTTAATATCTGTCTCACAGGATTGTGAACAAATTATACTTTAAACTGAACAAATTATACTTTGAACAAATGAAGTGTAACTATACATGTAAAGGGTATACTATCATTGTTGGTACCTAGAGATGTTAATATTACAACTTTGTTTAAGACATATGAGTGTACCTTTATTTCATCCCCCCCTCAACCACAAGGTATTTGTGCAGTTAATGAGGTGAATGAATAGCCATCTTTTAAAAAGTACTGACATAAGTCATAGAGCACTCTTAGTAATTGAGATTTGGTTTTTAACCTAGGCTTTGCTCTTGATTTGCTGGGTGAGCTTGGATATGGGAGCCCTTTATTCCTCTACTGCTTCAACTCTAGTAGAGAGGTATGAACCATGTTAGCTGTGTTTAAGTATTTCTTATAAGAAAGTTACAAGTAATGTGTTAAGAGTGCCTTCCAGGTAGGAAGAAGGGTCAAGAAAAGCATTATGACAGATGTATTTGACTTAAAAAGTTGACTGTATAGAGAAAGTGAGGGGAAAAAGTAAATTTCAGTAGAGGGACAAATAGGCAGAAACATGGGGCACATACAGAGAAGTATGCCTCAGTTCAGTTCATTTCAGTCACTCAGTCGTGTCCGACTCTTTGTGACCCCATGAATCGCAGCACGCCAGGCCTCCCTGTCCACCATCACCTGGAGTTCACTCAAACTCACGTCCATTGACTTGCTGATGCCATCCAGCCATCTCATCCTCTGTCGTCCCCTTTTCTTCCTGCCCCCAATCCCTCCCAGCATCAGAGTCTTTTCCAATGAGTCAACTCTTTGCATGAGGTGGCCAAAGTATTGGAGTTTAAGCTTTAGCATCATTCCTTCCAAAGAAATCCCAGGGCTGATCTTAAGAATGGACTGGTTGGATCTCCTTGCAGTCCAAGGGACTTTGAAGAGTCTTCTCCAACACCACAGTTCAAAAGCATCAATTCTTCAGCTCTCAGCTTTCTTCACAGTCCAACTCTCGCATCCATACATGACCATTGGAAAAACCATAGCCTTGACTAGACGGACCTTTGTTGGCAAAGTAATGTCTGCTTTTCAATATGCTATGTAGGTTGGTCATAACTTTTCTTCCAAGGAGTAAGTGTCTTAATTTCATGGCTGCAGTCACCATCTGCAGTGATTTTGGAGCCCCCAAAAATAAAGTCTGACACTGTTTCCACTGTTTCCCCATCTATTTCCCATGAAGTGATGGGACCAGATGCCATGATATTCGTCTTCTGAATGTTGAGTTTTAAGCCAACATTTTCACTCTCCTCTTTCACTTTCATCAAGAGGCTTTTTAGTTCCTCTTCACTTCCTGCCATAAGGGTGGTGTCATCTGCATATCTGAGGTTATTGATATTTCTCCCGGCAATCTCGATTCCAGCTTGTGCTTCTTCTAGCCCAGCGTTTCTCATGATGTACTCTGCATAGAAGTTAAATAAGCAGGGTGACAATATACAGCCTTGACGTACTCCTTTTCCTATTTGGAACCAGTCTGTTGTTCCATGTCCAGTTCTAACTATTGCTTCCTGACCTGCATATAGGTTTCTCGAGGCAGGTCAGGTGGTCTGGTATTCCCATCTCTTGAAGAATTTTCCACAGTTTATTGTGATTCACACAAAGGCTTTGGAATAGTCAAAGCAGAAATAGATGTTTTTCTGGAACTCTCCTGACTTTTCGATGATCCAGCGGGTGTTGGCAGTTTGATCTCTGGTTCCTCTGCCTTTTCTAAAACCAGCTTGAATGTCTGGAAGTTCACAGTTCATGTATTACTGAAGCCTGGCTTGGAGAATTTTGAGCATTACTTTACTAGTGTGTGAGATGAGTGCAATTGTGTGGTAGTTTGAGCATTGTTTGGCTTTGCCTTTCTTTGGGATTGGAATGAAAACTGACCTTTTCCAATCCTGTGGCCACTGCTGAGTTTTCCAAATGTGCTGGCATATTGAGTGCAGCACTTTCACAGCATCATCTTTCACGATTTGAAATAGTTCCACTGGTATTCCATCACCTCCACTAGCTTTGTTTGTAGTGATGCTTTCTGAGGCCCACTTGACTTCACATTCCAGGATGTCTGGCTCTAGGTGAGTGATCATACCATCATTATCTTGGTCGTGAAGATCTTTTTTGTACAGTTCTGTGTATTCTTGCCACGTCTTCTTAATATCTTCTGCTTCTGTTAGGTCCATACCATTTCTGTCCTTTATCGAGCCCATCTTTGCATGAAATGTTCGCTTGGTATCTCTAATTTTCTTGAAGAGCTCTCTACTCTTGCCCATTCTGTTGTTTTCTGCTATTTCTTTGCATTGATCAATGAGGAAGGCCTTCTTTTCTCTTCTTGGTATTCTTTGGAACTTTGCATTCAGATGTTTATATCTTTCCTTTTCTCCTTTGCTTTTCACTTCTCTTTTCACAGCTATTTGTGAGGCCTCCCCAGACAGCCATTTTGCTTTTTTGCATTTCTTTTCCATGGGGATGGTCTTGATCCCTGTCTCCTGTACAATGTCATGAACCTCCATCCATAGTTCATCAGGCATTCTGTCTATCAGATCTAGTCCCTTAATTTTATTTCTCACTTCCACTGTATAATCATAAGGGATTTGATTTAGGTCATACCTGAATGGTCTAGTGGTTTTCCCTACTTTCTTCAATGTAAGTCTGAATTTGGCAATAAAGAGCTGATGATCCGAGCCACAGTCAGCTCCTGGTCTTGTTTTTGCTGACTGTATAGAGCTTCTCCATCTTTGGCTGCAAAGAATATAGTCAATATGATTTCAGTGTTGACCATCTGGTGATGTCCATGTGTAGTCTTCTCTTGTGTTGTTGGAAGAGGGTGTTTGCTATGACCTGTGCGTTCTCTTGGCAAAATTCTGTTAGCTTCTGCCCTGCTTCATTCCGTATTCCAAGGCCAAATTTGCCTGGTACTCCAGGTGTTTCTTGACTTCCTACTTTTGCATTCCAGTCCCCTATAATGAAAGGACATTGTGTTTGGGTGTTCTAGAAGGTCTTGTAGGTGTTCATAGAACTGTTCAACTTCAGCTTCTTCAGCGTTACTGGTTGGGGCATAGACTTGGATTATTGTGATATTGAATGGTTTGCCTTGGGAACGAACAGAGATCATTCTGTCATTTGAGATTGCACCTAAGTACTGCATTTCGGACTCTCTTGTTGACCATGATGACTACTCCATTTCTTCTAAGGAATTCCTGCCTGCAGTAGTAGATATAATGGTCATCTGAGTTAAATTGACCCATTCCAGTCCATTTTAGTTCGCTGATTCCTAGAATGTCGACATTCACTATTGCCATCTCCTGTTTGACCACTTCCAATTTGCCTTGATTCATGGGCCTGACATTCCAGGTTCCTATGCAATATTGCTCTTTACAGCATCAGACCTTGCTTCTGTCACCAGTCACATCCACAACTGGGTATTGTTTTTTGCTTTGGCTCCATCCCTTCATTCTTTCTGGAGTTATTTCTCCACTGATCTCCAGTAGCATACTGGGCACCTACTGTCCTGGGGAGTTCCTTTTTCACTATCCTATCATTTTGTCTTTTCATACTGTTCATGGGGTTCTCAAGGCAAGAATACTGAAGTGGTTTGCCATTCCCTTCTCCAGTGGACCACATCCTGTCAGACCTCTTCACCATGACCTGCCCGTCTTGGGTGGCCCCACAGGGCATATCTTAGTTTCATTGAGTTAGACAAGGCTGTGGTTGTAGTGTGATTAGATTGACTAGTTTTCTGTGATTATGGTTTCAGTGTGTCTGCCCTCTGTGATTATGGTTTCAGTGTGTCTGCCCTCTGATGCCCTCTTGCCCTTCGTCTTACTTGGGTTTCTCTTACCTTGGATGTGGGGTATCTCTTCATGGCTGCTCCAGCAAAGTGCAGCTGCTGCTCCTTACCTTGGACGAGGGTTATCTCCTCACCGCCGCCCCTCCTGACCTTGAACGTCGTGTAGCTCCTCTAGGCCCTCCTGTGCCCGCGCAGCCACTGCTCCTTGGACGTGGGGTAGCTCCTCCCGGCCGCCACCCCTGGCCTCGGGTGGAGGGAGCTCCTCTCAGCCACCGCCCCTGCCCTTGGACGTAGGGTAGCTCCTCTCGGTCGTTCCTGCACTGTCGCAGCCTGGCACACTTGGCTGCTGCCCCTGACCTTGGAAGTGGATCTCTCGGCCGCGCTTGTGTGCCGTCGAAGCCGTCCACGCTTGTGAAGTATGCCTCAGTTCAGTTGCTCAGTCGTGTCCGACTCTTTGCGACCCCGTGAATCACAGCACGCCAGGCCTCCCTGTCCATCACCAACTCCTGGAGTTCACTCAGACCCACGTCCATCGAGTCAGTGATGCCATCCAGCCATCTCATCCTCTGTCGTCCCCTTCTCCTCCTGCCCCCAATCCCTCCCAGCATCAGAGTCTTTTCCAATGAGTCAACTCTTTGCATGAGGTGGCCAAAGTACTGGAGTTTCAGCTTTAGCATTCCCTCCAAAGAAATCCCAGGGCTGATCTCCTTCAGAATGGACTGGTTGGATCTCCTTGCAGTCCAAGGGACTCTCAAGAGTCTTCTCCAACACCACAGTTCAAAAGCATCAATTCTTTGGCGCTCAGCTTTCTTCACAGTCCCAACTCTCACATCCATACATGACCACTGGAAAAACCATAGCCTTGACTAGACGGACCTTTGTTGGCAAAGTAATGTCTCTGCTTTTCAATATGCTATCTAGGTTGGTCATAACTTCTTCCAAGGAGTAAGCGTCTTTGAATTTCATGGCTGCAGTCACCATCTGCAGTGATCTTTGGAGCCCCAAAAAATAGTCTGACACTGTTTCCACTCTTTCACCTTCATCAAGAGGCTTTTTAGTTCTTCACTTTCTGCCATAAGGGTGGTGTCATCTGCATATCTGAGGTTATTGATATTTCTCCCGGCAATCTTGATTCCAGCTTGTGCTTCTTCCAGCCCAGCATTTCTCATATGCCTACTGTGTGCTAAATATTGTATAAAGTACATTTGCAAATGTTCTCACTGGATCCATTTCAGTAACCCTCTGCTTCACAGTAAGGTAGCTGAAGCTCGTCTCAGAAAGGTTAAACTTTGCCAAGGCCACCCAGTGGGTGAAATGATTGAACTGGGAGTTGAATCCAAGCCTTACGGATTTTAATGGCCATATTCTGCATGAAACTTCCAGATACAAGTGGATAACTGTGTGAATCACAATAAACTGTGGAAAATCCTGAAAGAGATGGGAATACCAGACCACCTGACCTGCCTCTTGAGAAATTTGTATGCAGGTCAGGAAGCAACAGTTAGAACTGGACATGGAACAACAGACTGGTTCCAAATAGGAAAAGGAGTACGTCAAGGCTGTATATTGTCACCCTGCTTATTTAACTTCTATGCAGAGTACATCATGAGAAACGCTGGGCTGGAAGAAGCACGAGCTGGAATCGAGATTGCCGGGAGAAATATCAATAACCTCAGATATGCAGATGACACCACTCTTATGGCAGAAAGTGAAGAGGAACTAAAAAGCCTCTTGATGAAAGTGAAAGAGGAGAATGAAAATGTTGGCTTAAAACTCAACATTCAGAAAACGAAGATCATGGCATCTGGTCCCATCACTTCATGGGAGATAGATGAGGAAACAGTGGAAACAGTGTCAGACTTTATTTTTGGGGGCTCCAAAATCACTGCAGATGGTGACTGCAGCCATGAAATTAAAAGATGCTTACTCCTTGGAAGAAAAGTTACGACCAACCTAGATAGCGTATTGAAAAGCAGAGACATTACTTTGCCAACAAAGGTCTGTCTAGTCAAGGCTATGGTTTTTCCAGTGGTCATGTATGGATGCAAGAGTTGGACTGTGAAGGAAGCTGAGCACCGAAGAATTGATGCTTTTGAACTGTGGTGTTGAAGAGTCTTGAGAGTCCCTTGGACTGCAAGGAGATCCAACCAGTGCATTCTGAAGGAGATCAGTCCTGGGTGTTCTTTGGAAGGAATGATGCTAAAGCTGAAACTCCAGTACTTTGGCCATCTCATGAGAAGAGTTGACTCATTGGAAAAGACTCTGATGCTGGGAGGGATTGGGGGCAGGAGGAGAAGGGGACGACAGAGGATGAGATGGCTGGATGGCATCACTGACTCGATGGACGTGGGTCTGAGTGAACTCCAGGAGTTGGTGATGGACAGGGAGGCCTGGCGTGCTGCGATTCATGGGGTTGCAAAGAATCGGACACGACTGAACAACTGAACTGAACTGAACTGAATTTATATTAAGGGTAAAGGAGAGTTGTGGGAAATTGGGAGAAGTTGGGACCATATTAGTGTTTATCTGGCAGCCAGTGAAAATTACTAATAAAAGTTTTTGAGAAACAATAGTGGTAGCCAGACTGTAATTTAGAAAGACTAATTCGTAGCACTGAGTGAAATAGATGGCATTTGAGTGGTAAGGCTGCTATTGACAGCTTATGTTAACCATGAGAGCATGAGCAAAGAAGGAGCACTGGCAATAGATGCAAATGGAATATAAGGGAAGTTGTAAAAGTTTAATTAGCAAATGATTGGATATGGCAGGGAGAAATAAAGAAGAGTGAGTAGTTCAGTCAGAATTACTGTGGTAAGTAGGAGGGTGGTGATGTCACCAGAAATGGAACGAGAAGATTTAGAAGGAAGGTTTGAAGAGACTGAGTTGAAGATGCTGGTAAGTGCATTGAAACATTATGTCTTTTGTAGATAGCTTTACAAAATGGTTATGGGATATTCTCTTTTTGCCCTTTCTGATCCACTCTATACCTTTCTGTTCCTTGCTCTGTGTTGTCAGAAATTTGATTGTTAAAGAACTATACTCTCTTCTATGGCTTCATGTTGGGTTTGACAGTGGGAGAAACCAGCAGGAAGTCTAGAAGAGTGAGAGAAAGGTGAGGTTAAGATATTTGTTCCCCTCTCTCCAAAGTATACATATTGAGCAAATAGTTTATCAAGGCCTCTTATCAAGCTTTGCTCCAGTGGCCAGCTATAGGTCTTCTCTGGTAACCACTCCCTCCTACTCTTACTTCAGGCTTCCTTTTTCTAGCCCCAAGATGGTTTACCAGACCTTGTTGGTTTTCCCTTAACTGTGCCCACATCCTCGTAAATAGTTCCTTTTATTAAAACTCCAGTAACCCTGTTTGAATGTGCCATCTGTTGTCATCTCTTCAATGAAAAAAAAATCCCACATTTTCTAATGATTTGGTCTCCCAGAAACCAACAAACTTGGAGAAGATCTGGCTGTTTACCCTCCCCACCTGTCAATGAGTTTTTCCACATTGATATTCAGTATCTTCCTGTTTCCTACTGTGTCAGGTTAAATGTTTGACTCTTCTATTTCGTGATTCAGCTGGAAATGCAGCAAAGAAGAAACAAAAATCCTTGCCCTCAATAGAGCTTATGTTTTAGTAGGGGGAGACAGATAATGAAGCATAATAAGTTGTATGGTATTTAGAAAATAATGTGTGGATAGAACAGGGTCAGGAGCCAGCAGTGCTGCAGGGCAGGATATTTGTGAAGATAGTGCAATTTAAAATGGGGTGATGGCCTTCCCTAGTGGCTCAGTGTTAGAGAATCCACCTGCCAATGCAGGAGACACGGGTTCGATTGCTGATCCAGGAAGATCCTAGATGCCACGGAGCAACTAAACCCGTGTGTCACAACTATTGAGCCTGTGCTTCAGAGGCTGGGAGCCACAACTACTGAAGCCCCCATGCCATAGAGCCTGTGCTCTGTAACAAGAGAAGCCACTGTAATGAGAAGCCCGTGCACTGCAACTAGAGAAAAGCCCATGCAGCAATGAAGAACTAGCACAGCCATAAATAAAATGCGGTTAATGGGGTAGTATGAGTAGGTCTCTGAGAAGTATTTAAACAGAAGCTTGAAGGAAATGTGGGACTAAGCAGTGCAGATGTTTAGGGGAAAAGCATTCCAGGTAGAGGCTTAGGAAGAGCAAAAGCCCTGAGGCAGGATTGTACCTGGACTTTGAGGAAGAGCAAGTTGGTCAAAGTGGCTGAAGTTGAGTAAAGAACAAAGGAGTAGCTGATGATGTCAGAAAGGGACTAGCTCATAGTAGGGCTTTGTAAAGTATTGTAAGGATTTTGGCTTTTACAGCATGATTGGTCAACTATTTCAGGGTTTTGAGCAGAGGAATATGCTCTACTTGAATTTTTAAAAAAGATTCTCTGATTTTCTCAGGACATAATTCTTTTAGTTGATGTGGTTGGTTTTGGTGAAGCTTTATGAGAAAAGCAATCAGAACAACTTGGATTAAGGTATTAAAAGACCTGCAGTCTCCTAATTCTGTTACAGGCATCTGCATTTTTGAGGGAGAGATTATTCTCTGGCCAAAATGAATCTTTGATTATGATGTGCTGTCTTTAGAAGGGACTACTTGCAAGGTTGGCCCTTGTCTGGGCACTTGGATTTAGGTAGTGTTCCTACCATTCCCTAACTGGTAAAGGTGGTCTAGACTGTGCAAGCAGTAGGATTTAGGCTAAATAACCTTTCTTCTGGGACTCTGGAATTTGGATATGTGCTAAGCAGTGGGTACCTATAAAACCTGGAGTACTTAGTCCTTGGGCAGAAACATCACTCACAAGTATAGTCTTTGTGACCCTTCATGGTAGGGAGAGAGCATAAACAGGCCTGCACTTGGGCTCCTCCAGACTCTTGTGTCTTTTCTCCAAATGATTCCACTGTGTATCTTCATTATGTGTCTGTAGTAAACTTTATTTGTGAGTACAAGACTTAGCAGTGCTGAGTTTTGTGAGTTCTTTTAGCTCATCTCTGAAGCTAGCATTGGTCTTGGGAACCACTGGAAACAGCTAACATTAAAATTTTTTTTTTCTAAATTTAATATATATATTTTTAGTATAACTAAGTGGAAAACATCACGTTGTGGACAGAAGGTGCAGTTTTGGAAAACCTGTCACATAGATCAGTCAGCTCTGTGTCTAGTGAAGAGCTCTTCTGAGCAGTTTCTGCTTTGTTAATTTCACTTCTTCCAAAAGCTCTAGGTCTTTTCATTATTGCAGCTTCTAGTAGCTCAGCTGGTAAAGAATCCACCTGCAATGCAGGAGACCCTGATTCGATTCCTGGGTTGGGAAGATCCATCCCCTGGAGAAGGGATAGGCTACTCACTCTAGCAATATTCTTGGGCTTCTCTGGTGACTCAGATGGTAAAGAATCCGCCTGCAGTGCAGGAGACCTGGGTTCAATCCCTGGGTTGGGAAGATCCCCTGGAGGAAAAGGCATGGCAACCCACTCCATTATTCTTGCCTGGAGAATCCCCATGGACAGAGGAGCCTGGTGGCTATAGTCCATGGGGTCGCAGAGAGTCAGACACAACTGAGTGACTAAGCACAGCACAGCAATTTTGAACATGTGGAGACTCACTGCCATCATGTAAATCTGTTGTAAGCAAGTTTAGAAAAAGGACAGCCTCATAAAGATCTTTAAAATAATCTAAGTGAAGGCAGTTGTTGACATAGGTGCCTGTTGACAGAGATGCCATGAATAATACCTTAGGGAGAAAGGAAGTATAGCTACTAGAAGCAACAGCATTTGACAACAGGTGTAGATACGTCAGTATGTTAGAAGGATCGTGCTTTGCTTGTATACACTGCAACGAGATGTGTAGCAAGCTGGTCTGATTGAACTACTCTGTATTACTCCCCTTGGAAGGAGGTTGTTCTGTTCTGATCGTATAATAAGACTTTGGTTCACAGGATATGAAACTTCAGTCACAGAAGGGAGATTGTGGCAAAATTACTCATTTGACATACCTCTTCTGATTATCTGTTGCTGACTTCAGAGTCACAACCAGTTCCTTTGAGTCTCTGGATTCATGTATCCATGATCGTGAAAGCTTTTATTTTCATTTGGTGGAACTATTTGCTTCCCTCCAGTTGAGTTTAATCACAGTTTTGTACTTTTATAACTGAAATTGCAGACAGTAACTCCCCGTTAGGTTGGAAAAAATGATGAGTGAGGAGGATAAATATGGATTTATTTAGTAGGAACCATTAATGTATCCATCCCTTGGCTCTAGGACTACAATACTAGGAATTTAACATAAGAGAACAATTCAATGAAACAAGTTATTGCACAAAGATGGTGATGAGAACATTTATAGCAAGAGACTGGAGGCTATAAATGTGAAATGTTAGGGAAATGTTTACTAAGTTGTGCTCTATGAAAATGTGAAATATTAAAAATACATCATCCATCAAAAAGTGAATGGGTAAATGTAATGTGGTATATACACACAATGAAATATTTATTCAGTCATAAAAATGAATGAAATTCTGATCCATGCTAATACATGGATGGACCTCACAAACATTACGCTCAGTGAAATAAGCCAGACACAGAAGGGTATGTATTATTTTTTTGCATGTATATGAGGGATCTAGAATAGGCAAATTCATAGAGGCAGAATGTAAGATAGAGGTTACCTGGGGTTTGAGGAAGGAGGGAATGGAAAATATTGTTCGCTGGGTACAGAGTTTCTCTGGAGATAATGAAGTTCTGCAGATGGGTAGTAGTGACTGTCGCATAACACTGTGAATGTACTTAATGCCACTGAATTGTGCCATTAAAAGTGGTTGATGTGGTAAATTTTATGTATATTGTCACAATAAAAGTTATAATTGAATATGCAATAATGATATGTATTTAGTGTAATATGAGTATGTAACTATATTAAAGTAGTTGAGTTTAAACAATTGAACCTTTTAAATTTTAAAAAATTTTAAGTGAAATCATGAGAAATTGAAATTATCTAGTTGCAACTATTTACAATTATAAATAGTCTTTTTTTAATACAAATTTTAAAAACTCATTTATTTTTGGCCAGGTCTTGGTTGCTGCGTGTTGGCTTTCTCTAGTTGTGACAGGCGGGAACTATTCTCTAGTTATGGTGCAAGGGCTTCTCATTGTGGTGGCTTCTCTTGCGGAGCACATGTGTGTGCTCTTGTTGCCCGGACTTCATTAGTTGTGGCTTGAGGGCTGGAGGGTGCTGTCTCAGTAGTTGTGGTACACGGGTTTAGTTGCCCAGCAGCATGTGGAAGCTGTGAAAAAATCGTCAGTGGGATTAATTCTCTTTCTTGTGTAGAATGTTCTGTGAAGGAAGCAGATTTTTGGCCCTTTTCTAAACCATTGGTATAGTCATTAGATTTCACTTTTCTTACAAAGAGATGCACAGATTTACCAGCAGAGGGCGTAAGTTGCAGGTTGATGCTTAGAAGATGGGATTCTTAGGGGGAACCTGGAAAGACAAGTGTTTGCAATGTGCAAGCCTGTGTGAAACACTCTGCTTGCTGCTGTAGTTGGTCTGGCTTTTCTTTGACTCACTGGGGTCCAGTGGTGTGTTTCCAGCTTTCCCCAAGAGCATTCTTTGGCTTGGTGTGGTTAGCTAAGGGACCAGAAGAATGGGTAAGGACTTAATAAGAGTAGGTATTGGGAGCCTTGGATGTTAGTATCTTTTGGGGTTCAGATGCTGTTGCTCCATTTCTTCAGGTGAGGTGGAGAGAGCATGAGGCCAGGCATCTGATCATCCATACCTTGCTTGGCCACCAGCTCACTGAGTGATCTTGAGCCAGTTGCTTTCTGTCAGTCTCAGTTGGCTTATCTATAAAATGGAGGTAGTAAGATAGGGATAGTGTCCCCAAGCACAGTAGTTAATAGTGGTCTCTGAAGTCAGGCAGATTGGGTCTCAGATATCTGGGGTTGTGATCAAGTCATTTAAGTCTCAGAACCTCAGTTTCCTCATATTTATTTGTTTATTGATGTTCCATGTTTCAGTCAAGCTTGTGTTTACTGCAGTACTTTTTTAAAAAATTATTTTTGGCTGTTCTGGGTCTTCACTGCTGCATGCAGGCTTTTTCTAGTTGTGGTTAGAAGGGCTGCTCTCTAGGTATAGTGCACAGATTTCTCCTTGCAGTGGCTTCTCTTGTGGCAGAGCACGGGCTCTATAGTGTGTGGGCTTCAGTACTTGTGGCGCTCAGCCTAAGCAGTTAATGGCACATGGGCTTAGTTGCCCCTGGCATGTGGAAATCTTCCTGCACCCAGAATTGAACCTGTGTCCCCTACATTGGCAGGCGGATTCTTAACCACTGTGCCACCAGGGAAGTCCTGCTGCACTACTTCTGAAGAGACATAGTTTTTTCTTTTTACCTTTTGTCCCCGTTAACCCATTTCTTCTTCCCATAACCCCCTGCCTCTGGCAACCACTAATATGTTTTCTGTATGAGATTTTTTTAAAATAATTTTTTAAAGAGTCCAGATATAAGACAGATTGTACAGTGTTTGTCTTTCTCTAACTTATAACACTTAGCATAATGCCTATGATATCCCTCCCTGTTGTTGCAAATGGAAGCATTTTAATGTTCTTCATGGTTATATAATACTGTTCTGTGTGTGTGTGTGTGTGTGTGTGTGTGTGTGTGTGTGTATCTTCTTTATCCATTCATCCATCAATGGACACAAGTTGTTTCCATACCTTGGCTGTTGTAAATAATGCTGCAGTGAACAATGGGGTACATACATCTTTTTGAGTTAGTGTTTTCATTTTCCTCAGATACATGCCCGGAAGTGGAATTATTGTATCATATGGTAGTTGAATTTTCAAGTTTTTGAGAAACCTCAGTACTGTTTTCCACAGTGGCTACCCCAGTTTAAATTCCCACCAGCAGTGTACAAGGGTTCCCCTTTTTCCACCTTCTTGCCAACATTTGTTGTTTCTTGTCTTTTTGATATAGCCTTTCTGACGTATCTCACTGTGGTTTTGATTTGCATTTCCATAATGATCCATGGTTTCCATGATATTGAACGTCTTTTCATGTGCCTGTTGGTACCCGTATGTTTTTATTTGGAAAAATGTCTATATTCATATGTACTGCCCATTTTGAAATCAGATTTTTTTGCTCTTGAGTTATGTGAATTCTTTATGTATTTTTCATATTAACCTCTTATCAGATACATGATTTTGAATCTTTTCTCCCATTTCATAAGTTGCCATTTCATTTTAGGTTGTTTCCTTTGCTTTGCAGAAGCTTTTTAGTTTGATGCCATCTCACTTGTTTATTTTTGCTTTTGTTACCTTTGCGTTTTCCCCAGCATGTATTTTTGGTTCCTTTGTTGTAAATTAATTGACCATTTATGTGTGAGTTTATTTCTGGGCTCTGTGTTCTATTCCATTATCTGCCAGAATCATACTGTTTCAGTTGATAATATCTGATCATGTGCTGTGCTGTGCTTAGTTGCTTCAGTTGCATCCCACTCTTTGAGACCCCATTGACTGTAGCCTGCCAGGCTCCTCTGTCCATGGAATTCTCCAGGCAGGAATACTGGAGTGGGTTGCCATGCCCTCTTCCAGGGGATCTTCCCAACCCAGGGACTGCACCCAGGTCTCCTGCGTTGCAGGTGGATTTTTTACCCTCTGAGCCACCAGGGATAGCTAATCATACTGTTTTAATTGATATCGCTTTGTAATAAAGTTTGAAATCAAGGCGTATGATGATGCAGCTTTGTTCTTATTTCTCAAGATGGCTTTGGATGTTTTTTTTTTTAGTTCCATACACATTTTAGGATTATTCTATTTCTGTGAAAATGCCATTGAAATTTTGATAGAGTTTATAAAATCTGTGGATTGTTTTGAGTAGTATGAACATTTTAACAATATTGATTCTTCCAGTCCATGAGGATGGAATATGTTTCCATTCATTTGTATCTTCTCCAGTTTCTTTCATTAATGTAGTTTTCAATATATAGGTCTTTAATCTCCTTGATTATATTTATTCCTAGGTAATGGGGATTTTTTTTTTTTGGATGCAGTTATAAATGTGGTATTTTTCTTTATTTCTCTTTCTTATACTTAATTTTTAGCATATAGAAACACAGTAGACTTTTTTGTATTGATTTTTATATCCTCTTAACTTCACTGAATTTATTAGTTTTAACAGGAGAGAACTCTACTAAACTCATTTTATGGAGCCAGCATTAACCTGTTACCAAAACAAGGATGCCACCAGAAAAAAAATTGTAGACCAGTATCCCCAATCAACATAGATGCAAGAGTTGTCAACAAAATATTAACAGCAATATTATTGCTGAATGCAGAAATACATTTAAAGGATCATTGGCATAATCAAGTGAGATTTATTCCAGGTTTCAATATCAGCAAATCAATCATTGTGGAAGAGCAAATCAACAAAATGAAGGGTAAAAATCATATGATCATCTCAATAGAAGCGGGAAAAGCATTTGACAAAATTCATCATCTGTTTATGTTGATAACTCTGAACAGAGTGAGTGTAGAGAGATTGTAACTCGGGACAATAAAAGCCATATGTGTCAAGTCCACAGCTAACGTACTCAAAGGTGAGATCACAGACAAGACAAAGATGCCCACTCTCGCAACCTTTATTTGACATAGTATTGGAAGTCCTAGCCAAAGCAGTTAGGCAAGAAAAAGAAGTAAAAAGCATCTGAATTAGAAAGGAAGAAGTAAAACTACCATTATTTGCAGGTGATATTATATATATTAATGGAAAACTCTAAAGGTTCAATCAAAAAACTATCAGAGCTAATAAAATTAAGTAAAGTTGGCAGGATCCAAAGTCAACATACAAAAATATGTTGCATTTATGTGTACCTCAAATTTAAAACAGGGATAATAGTTGCTTTACACAGGGTTATTGGGAGGATTAAATGAGAGGGCTACATGTAAAGTCTTGAATACAGAGTCTGCTGCTGCTGCTAAGTCGCTTCAGTCGTGTCCGACCCTGTGCGGCCCCATAGACAGCAGCCCACCAGGCTCCTCTGTCCCTGGGATTCTCCAGGCAAGAATACAGAGTCTGGCCCAGAGTAAAAGGTCAAGGGATGGGAGCTGTTATTACTGTTCAGTGGATGTTTTATCTTAAGTCCAAGGAGTTGAGGGACATGAAGAACTTTGTAAGCTTTAAAGTGCAACATAACATGCCACAGGTGATTACTGTCTTGAATATGTTCAGGGCACGGGTTCTTCTCCCTCACAGGAGGAGTCCTGAGGGAAGCCAGGCATCTCTGGATAAGACTCTGTTCTCTTTACCTTTTGACTTTTTTGGACCTTGAGTTCCTTTTCATTTTCTGCCTGGCTTGCTGTGCTGGGGGCTTGCTAAGCAGCTACAGGAAGAGTCTACTCATAAAGTAGTCAGGAATCTGAGGGGAAGTTTTGGTGATACAGGTGTGGGTGGGCCTTAATTTAACTTTAGTGTTGCCTGGTCCTTGGTGACCTGTTGGTAATAGCGACCACTGAATAACTCCAGGAGAGGCCCTGGGCTATGCTTCCTGGCACAAGGTACCCTGTCTGACTTCTCGACCTCAAAACTAAGGACTCACAGAGCTATAGTTTGGTAGCATTGGCATAGGTAATGCAAATTATAGCTGCTAATGGTTACTCAGTGCTTATTACAGTCCCGGCTCTCTGCTAAGTGCTTGATAGCCTTGAAACCTAACAACCCTGGGGGGTAGGTACTATTATTATCCATTA
The DNA here is from genome assembly GCF_032452875.1 of Bos javanicus. Taxonomy (NCBI): domain Eukaryota; kingdom Metazoa; phylum Chordata; class Mammalia; order Artiodactyla; family Bovidae; genus Bos; species Bos javanicus. The sequence goes on along the minus strand of NC_083874.1, from coordinate 48,721,791 downwards.
TTATCTTCTTTCTGCAGATGAGGAAATTTAGACTTGTACCTTGCTAAGGGTTATATTTCTGGTAAGTATATTCAGAGCCTGGTCTGACTGATTCTAATGGCCTGAGTTCTTTTCTTTGTGGGCTTTCCATTTAGCTGTGCATTAGTGTCACCTATGAAGTTCGCTGGCCACCTCATGCAAAGAGTTGACTCATTGGAAAAGACCCTGATTCTGGGAGGGTTTGGGGGCAGGAGGAGAAGGGGACGACAGAGGATGAGATGGCTGGATGGCATCACGGACTCGATGGACATGAGTTTGGGTAAACTCCGGGAGTTGATAATGGACAGGGAGGCCTGGCGTGCTGCAATTCATGGGGTTGCAAAGAGTCGGACACGACTGAGCGACTGAACTGAACTGATGAAGTTTGCTGAAATTCCTGCTCCTTTGGTCCCAGTTCTATAGATGTGTGGTGTAGCCTGGTACTGTGGTATTTTTCTTTTTCCCAGGTTTATTGAGGTATAATTGACAAAATTCACCTCCTTCAGTGTTTAGTTTGATAAAATGTAGTAGTTGTATGCAATTGTATCATCACAGTCAAGATATGGAGCACTACCATAAGCCTAGAAAGTTTCCTTATGTCTTTTGATCCCCTGATGCCTATACTTTCAACCAGATGGCTTTGATGCACATGTATGTATTCTGGTGCCTGCAGTTGTGAGGAACTGAGGCTTTGAAAGTGAAAGTGAAGTCACTCAGTCATGCCTGACTCTTTGCCCACCCCATGGCTGTAGCCTACCAGGCTCCTCTGCCCATGGGATTTTCTGGGCAAGAGTGAGGCTCTGAAGAAGGAGGATAAAAGCAAGAAAAGAAGGAAAAAACACTTAGAAGGAAGACTGATGGGCCGTGCTTACTGCCTCCAGGTAAGCTGTGCTATACAGGCTCCCAGTGGATAGATAGAGTGTGGAAAAAAGAACTCTCTAGACCAAACCTACTTATAAAGTTTCTTCTCCTCACATGATTTTTTTCCTCAGCCACACAGAGCTGGAAGGTTCTGAACAAAGTTGATGTACATGGTTGGGTAAATGGTTCTGGAATGGAGAGGTGGGGACTGTTGGCAGGCTATGGGAGAAGCTTTGGGTATGGGGAGGAGGCCCAGCAAGGAGGTGAGACCCTACTGCTGGAAGTTCCAAACATGGGACCTCTTCCTCCAGGAAGGCACTACTTTGGTTCCTTTGGCTTTCCTCTATTGCAAGAATCTAATAGTGACTCTCCTTAATCTGAAATCCAGTTAGGACAGTTGGCCTTGAGCAAGCAGTTTCAGCCTGTGGCCCAGAGAAGGCTTGGATAATAAAGTGGAAAGTGTAAAGTATAGCACTGATAGTAGAGGGGCTTCTGATGGCAACTTTGTGCCAGGAGTCTGGAGACTTTGATTCTTGGTTCAGCTCTGACCCTGGCTTTGCCTTTCTTTTCTTGATGCCCTTCTCCGAGAAGTCTGTTCAGCGTCTCTCTCATGGATAGAGTGGAGGATAATGTGCAGGTGAGAGCAGTATGGCTTCAACATATGCATTGTGGTGACGTTGGTTAGCACTGCAAAAGTAGGTTGCAAGGAAATTGTGTAAAGATTTTATACTGGCTCTCAAGAGTTGTAATATATTGAGACCTGAAATATGCTTGGTCCTTTAGTATTTACTTTTCTGATCTTCAAAAAATTTCTCTCTGGTTTGTTTCATGTGACACTCGCCACCCACCCGCCCCCCCCCCCCCCCGACCCTTTCCTATATGGTGAGGTTGTAACTAGGGGTATGAAGTTGTGAGAGACTTATCTTAGTCTCATATCCCTTTTATGAATCATCCACTCGTCTTCCTGGTTGATGTCTGCACTCTGGCATGGATTCTGGGATTCATATTCCTTATTTGTGATGTTAAATTTCTGGTCCCTATGATTCACCTCAAGAGGAAATATCTGGAGCAGAGCCACAAGGCTGATTAGAAGAGGAAGGGGCAGAGGGAGAAAGATAGGAGGGGTATTGTTGTGAAAGGAAGAAGTAGTGATACAGGGCTGTAGGGTGTAAATAAAATCTCCTGAGCCCCTTCTCACTTGAGAAAGAATGAGTTGGGTAGTGGTCTAATGGCCTTATTTAAGAGGACTTTGTGATGTCAGAGGTGGGGAGTAATCTTTGAGAGTAACATGCTAGCCAGTTTGAGTTCAGGAGGCTGTGTAAAGTTTAAGTTATTCCTAGTTTCTGTTACCTCAGTGTCTGGCTTCCCTCATTATGGTCTCAAGTCTTTCTGGCAGTGAAGAAATTTAACAGGTCAAAATTACAACTATAATAGGTTTACTAAGTATCCCTCATGGAGAAGGCAATGGCACCCCACTCCAGTACTCTTGCCTGGAAAATCCATGGATGGAGGAGCCTGGTAGGCTGCAGTCCATGGGGTCGCTAAGAATCGGGAACGACTGAGCGACTTCACTTTCACTTTTCACTTTCATGCATTAGAGAAGGAAATGGCAACCCACTCCAGTGTTCTTGCCTGGAGAATCCCAGGGATGGGAAGCCTGGTGGGCTGCTATCTCTGGGGTCGCACAGAGTCGGACATGACTGAAGCGACTTAGCAGCAGCAGTAGCAGCAGCAAGTATCCCTCATACTTTCACATACTTCATATTATCTTCCTTAAATCCCCCTCAAAACTTTACAGTCAAGTAAAAATTTCTTCTTAAACAATCTTACAGGCTAACGAGAAGGAAAATGGAACATTTAAGACATTTTTAGAGTCATGTGATTTTAGAGCTGAAAGGGACTCTAGAGTTTGACCCTACGTTATGGATGAGGGGCTGAGGTCGAGAGTAGGGAAAATACTTACTGAAAGTCACTCAGCTAGTGGTAGGTAATATGGGTCCTGAAAAGCAGAGACGTGACACAGAGGATTCCAAGAATAGAGATGCTCACATGTGGTCTTTCTGAGGCATCAAGGAAGTTTCTTAACCCATTTTTGTGGCTAAGCTTCCCAGGTTGGCTCAGTGGTAAAGAATCCTCCTGCCAGTGCAGGAGCTTCATGAGATGTGGGTTTGATCCCTAAGTTGGGAAGATCCCCTGGAGGAGGAAATGTCAATCCACTGTAGTATTCTTGCTTGGATAATCGCATGGACAGAGGAGCCTGGTGGGCTACAGCCCATAGGGTTGCAGAGTCGGATACAACTGACGGGGACTGAACACGCAAACACCAGTGGCTGATTGCCCCAATTATGCCCCTTGACTGTGGCTATGAGGTACAGACCAGCCTCTAGCATGCCCCCTACATTACGTTTTCACATAGGTGGGTCAGAATTGAGGCTTGAAAGGCAATTGGAGATGCCAGGGTGTGAGAGGTCTTTGACTGGAGATGGGGGATTTAGTTGGAGACTGACTGCTTGGAGCTACAGCTTAAGTCAGATTTTAACATAAGAGACTTTAGGAAGGTGTTTTAGGGTTGTGCTATGGACTTATGGTCTTTCTTTATGGCCTGGGGAAATAAATGCATGTGGTCCCATTGTGATGGCTTTACTGCAGTTTAGCCTCTTGCAGTCAAATAGTATTTGTTTCAGTTCCCTTTTTCTTACTTCTTTCTGTATTCTTCTCGGTTCCATCAGGCTCTTTTACCCTAACTTCTCTTCATCTATCAGACTCTGAGAGCTGCTGTAGAGTTTGGGAGGAGGAATTGGAAAATGAGCTGTGACCTACAAGTCAATTTCCCCAGGTGGATAAAGTCCACTGGAAGCCACAGAGGGGCCTCCTCATTCCAGCAATCTGGCCAGGCTGACAGACTCACAGCCTATGCGGGCAGGGGAGGAGGAGGGGACCAATATTTCTCGGGCTAGTGAGGAACTGCCCAAGTCTTTTCAGTCTAGGCAGAGGAGGCAGGAGGTACTGGGGTCGGCTGGTCGCCTGGGGATGCCTGGGCAGATGTGGAAGCGGCTGGAAAGGTGGCCTTGCACTTGGGTTGCTGTTGCTGCGCTGTTCCTAGGAGACGGAGGAGCAGCAAGCCTGCGGGGGAGGGGGAGCAAGTGGGTTGCTGCTTTTAGCAGCTGAAAGGGCTGCAGGGAGCTCTGGGTAAGACGTTTTCTGCTGCTGCTGATTCTGCGGTAGAAGCTGCCGAGAGTAAGTCAGAGGAAGGAGGATCGAGAGGGAGGTGGCTTCATTTGCAGCCATGCTGAATCACTGCTGCTGATCAGATCTCCTGCTGGTTGGCTGGGAGAACCGAGCAGAACAGAGCTAGGATCCTCCGGTACAGGCACAGCTCAGCAGCTGCCACCCCAGCTGGGCCTCACACAATGGACGGGGAAAGGTATGTATGTGTGTATAAGTGTGTGTGTATGTGTGTTTGTGTATGTATACACGCACTCACGCTGCAGCCACCAGCTTTTGTATTGACGTTGGTTAGACAGGGTTGGAAGACCTGGTCACTGATGGATCCCAGCCGGCGGCAGAGTCAGACCAGGGAAACCCCTTTCCCCAGAGATCTGGCTTCTGCAGAGACAGGTCTGGGTTTGCAGGGCAGTGGAGCACCCTGAAAGAAGTGACTTCCTGACTGGTGTTTGGGAAGAGTTTCAGCATGGGCTGTATCAGGCTGTTTCAAGGAGGCATTTCCCTTTCCTGGCTACTTTCCCCGGGGTGTTTTTTCTTTGGTGGGTGTTTTTTCATGTCATAGCAGGGCTGGCCTGGCATAGAGTACTTGCTCAAGTTGTCAACAAGCATGCCAAGCTGATGTCTTTCCTAAAAGTGTGTGTATGTGTGTGTTTGTATACCTGTATGCACACACAAGTTCAAGTAAGAAGGAGAGAAATCCATTCAGGTGACACTTGCTCGGAACTTTCCATTTGCATTGAAAAGTTTCCTAATGATAGTGGAAGTTATATTCTTTAGAGAAACTGTTGCTCCTTTCATCAGGGGTTTATGAAATAGAAATTACCAGAAGGGAATTTCAGTACTTCTGTTGAGCTGGATCTAACTAGCGAGAGATTTTTTTCCTGGCAGTCCCATGCATTTTAATACATTTTAAGGCTGTTATCTGAGGCTCTGATTCGTTAATTGTGAAGGTGCTGAGTGTGGTGCAGGGGCGGGACACTTCTCTGTGTGCCAAAACGTCTCTTCTTCATTCTGTGAGTCTGCAGCTGGTGGAGAATGAGGCTTGCCTTTTCCTTGAGGTGAGAAGACTAAGAGCCAGTGGACCCCTGAGGGAGGAGGGCTGGTGCTCTGAGTTGCCAGTTTGATTCAGGTGGTGACCAGCTGGTTAAAGGGTAACAGGTCAACTAAGTCAGCAATGCCTAGAGTGTACCTCAATAAACAATTTCTTTGGCATGGATTGTCCCCAGTCTTACATCTCATGGGGGCAAATGATGTCATTAAACCTCTCTAAACCCCATTAGGACTGGCAGGATTGCATAGTGTCCTCTTGTCTGAAGAGGCCCCCAGGGGCTGTCTCTCTTGACGTAACTCCTGGGAAGAGAACTGGGACTTTTTAGACTGAATGTACTGCTGGTTGAGTGTCTCTCCTTGAGTGTCCTTTGCAACAGGAGCTTAGTGTTGGATTCTGTGTAGCCCCCTGGGTGACAGAGCATTTGAAAGCCTGCTTCCTTAGGGCAGAAGTGTACAGTGTCCTCACCTTCTCTTATTGGTCTAGTAGCTAACAGAGGGCAGGGGTGATATGAATGGAGGTTTAGAGATTCTAGATCAAGCCTGTTTGCTTATATATTAGGACTGAAAGGTCCATTTGAGACTAGCAACAGTAGATCAGAACACTGCTTCCCAAGCATTTTGGGGTACTTACTATGTTCTCAGTTTTATGTTCCAAAATGTAATGAGCCCTGGCCTCCTAGGAGCTCTCTTGTTCTTCAGCACTCTGGTGCCTTTCACCTGGGATGGCTGAGGTCTTTGGCATTGCAACCTCTAGTTTTTACACGTGTTCTTTTGCTTTCCTTCTATCAAAAGCAGAGAAATCCAAACCTTGCAGCTTCCAGTGTTCACCAGGTCACCGAGCTCACTACCTTTTGTTCCCACTCTAAGACCAGCTTACCCTGCCAGGCATTCAAGTCTTCTGAAATCTGGCTCCAGTCTCCATTCCTACTGCTCACTCATATACCCCTACTGAGAGATCTATGGGTCTCTCTTGTGATTGCTCATCCTGTGCACTACTACATCCAGACTCAGATCCTTAGCTTCCAGAGTTTCTTTCGCCTGGAATGCCTTTTGCTTTCACTTTTCCAAAAGTTATTCATCTATCAAGGCTGTTTTAAAATTCCACTTTGTCTTGGAAACTTAAGCTCTTCTGGTTCTGGCAGATGTTCTTCCTAATTTCATTACTTCTAGTTTGAATCTCATAGTTGGGTACTGAATAACAGGCCCACCCACAAGATGTTTTTGTGCTTTTGTTTCATATATCTTGTAAGTTCCCATAGTGGGGGATAGGTCCTCAAGGACAAGAATGTTGCTTGTACCTCTGAATACTCCACATTATCTACAGTGTGGCTGGACACATAGTAGGTATTAGATAATTATTTGCGGATTAGCTGACTTTTGTGAGAAGCTCCAGTAACTAAAAATTGCCTCTCCAAGAGGCTATTGAAACCTCTGGCCAGTAGGTTCATCCTTGGCTATCAGCCTTATTATCTCAGCATGGGTAATTGACCCCATGGAATGCTTTGAGGTAGGGGAGAAAAGGAGGAAGTAGGCTTCTTTCACAAGTTCCCTGGGAAACTTGGGGCCAGAGAAACTGGGTGACTGGCCTAGGATCACATGTCAGACCTCCGGAGACTGGAGGGATCCTAAGTCTTGTTCTACATTTAACCTGCTAAAGCTTAATTGGGGCTGTTTTTAAGCATTAAGAATTTTCAGCCAAGAGATTTCTAATGAACAATTTTCTTTCTTTGCCATGAGGTTTTGAAAATAACTTCTACCTTAAAAGGCTATTAATTAAAACATGGGCTTAGGGGTAACATAGAGTTTGCGGTGAATCTATTTCATAAACTTGACCTTGAGTGTGTCACATTTTTTCAGAATTAATATTTCTTTTTGATGTAGAGAGACAGTATCCATATCTCATAGAGTTGTTGTGAAGATCAAAGGAGGCAATATAGATAAAGCACCTAGTAAGTTTTTCTGGCACAGAGTAAGTTTTCAGTAAATGGTAGTTGCTATTATTGTTAGTGTTCATCTATTACCCTGCTGTGCTCCATGATTTGTTCTTGGATACTAACCAAGGCTTATTTCAAGGCCTTCATATATTTATAATCCAAAGCAGATTTTGTGGGACCATTCCCATGAGAAAATTAAGAGGCTATCAGGTCATCATCTTGCATCCATCTGAACTGTCTCCTCACAGTGAGATACCACATAGGGCTTAGCACTTCGTCTTGTAGGGTTCATCAACACTTGTGTGTGTGTGTGTGTGCACACGTGTGTGCTCAGTCCTGTCAGACTCTGATTCCTATGGATTTGTAACCCACAAGACACCTGGAATTTTCCAAGCAAGACTACTGCAGTGGATTGCCATTCCCTATTCCAGGGCATCTTCCTGACCCAGGAATTGAACTCGAGTCTCTTGCATCTCCTGCATTGGCAGGCAGGTTCATTACCACTGTGCCACCTAGGAAGCCTTACCTTAGTCCTCTTTTTTATAGACACCCTGAGGCTTCAGATGCCTTGGTGGTTTGGAGCCATGACATCACTACAGTGACAAATTGTGTGTGTGTGTGTGTAGAACACATTGAAAATGACAGTAGCTTGGCTACTGGGATTTCATTTAAGTTCTAGAAATTAGCCTTGTGGATGGATTACAGTAAATTCCCAACTTATATGAGGTATCTAGAATGGTCAAATTCATAGAGACAAAAAGTAGACTGGTTGCCAGGGTCTGGGGAGAGGGAGAAATGCTTAATGGGCATGGAGTTTTAATTTAGGGAAATGAAAAAGTTCTGGAAATAGATGGTTGCACAAGAACATATACATACTTAAAGCCTCTGAACTATATTCTTAAAAGGGTAAATTTCAAGTTACATGTATTTTACCACAGTTAAAAAAAATTCCAGGCATAGTCTCTGGGATATTCACAAGAATTGCAGAGAACCACAACTTTTAGAAGAAGCATCACAAAAGGGGGATGTTGGCTGTCCATTTTTATTAAAATTGTGGTGGTTTTATTTATCAGAAGCATCAGGATGCCTCTTATTGCAAGGGGCATTGTGTGCCCAACACTGTGCCTTGAATTTATGAGAGCAGTCCTAAGAGAGAGAATGGCTCATCCTTATGGAGGACAGCCTGCTCCTAGAACCCTGAGAGCTTATTTTTCCATCCTTGATCAGGAACAGATCTTATTAAAACAAAAACAAAAACATGATGTAGGCAGCTAAGTCTCTCCAAACGCTGAGTTTACAACACCCGGTGTATCCCTGGAAAGACCCAGGGAAGAGCAAGTGTTCAGCGCCCCAGGCTTTCTCTTCCTCTCAACCCTCTCCCACCCATAGAAGGCATGGGTGGAAACTTCTGTAGAAATTTTTGGGCATCACTGCCGCCTGAAGCATATGTGCATTTCAACCATGATAATTGAAACCAAACTTTCCATTTTGGAAATAATTTTTGGTGAAGCAAGGTTTTCAACTGCAAGAAAACAAAGTCAGTTGGAAGAAACCTCTTGATTTCCCCATACCCAGATTTGAGCTTTTAGGTTTTTGCTGCTTGCTAGGTTTTATATTGTTAAGACACATCTATACAAGAACATTTCGGGGTAAGTTTTCTAAGGCAAGTATTTTATTTGATGAAATTTGCCATCATAGAATTGACCTAATTTTTTTTTTTTTTCAATTTCTGGATAAACCTTGAAACTAGGTTAGACTGAAAAGAGCATTGATGCACTGTGTAAAAAATAACTTGAACATGTTTTGTTCTTAAATTTTTTTCTCTATCAAGTTCAGTGGTGGTCAAGTTACAAATCTGTAACTTTTTATAATTTAAAAGGGTTTTCAGACTCTCAGCCCTGCTTTCATGGACTTTTCTTTTTAACTTGTGAGAGTCTATTGTAAACTCTATCAAAACCACACACATGGAAGAGTTCAGCTCTCCTATTCAAACCTAATAGAAGTTTGGCTTCCAAAAGGCCACATAATGAGGGCTGTGTTTTCTTTCAGTCTTTCTCTCCCCTTGTTTCATTCTGTCTGTCTGAACTCATGTTTTTCTTATATTTTGCATTTTTACCCAGCCTGCTGAAGTGATTGCCTTCTTGGTTTGGAAGGAAGCTATTTGTGAATTGGACTGTTAGGAATGTGATTAGTAACATACCTGTTCTTGAACTGGTTTATGAAAGAGCACATTACAAGAATGGCAGCAGCTGCTGACTAGCTTTGATGCATCATGGCAGGCTTGTCTGAGTTCTGTCCAATTAATAATATTAACTCCAGTACATACTGTAGTTCCCCACAATCAGTGAAGTGAAATAGTGCCATGGCACAGGTCCTAGGGGATTCAGTCTTTTTCATTGGCTTAGTTTGGCCACACCAAGAAGAACCTCAGGGAGTGGATCATAAGGATTGAGTCTTCCTTGGCCTGTTGGGCTGTGTACATTATCCCAAGACAGTGGACATTGCTATGAAGATCATAGGCCCTGGAGTGAATTAGACATGGGTCTGGAGTGTCAGTTCTCCACTTAGTAGTTATGTGGGATTTCTGGACAAGTTTTATCTCAGTGCCTGAGGAGGTTATACTTTATAGGGTTGTTCTGAAGATAAAATGAGATAGTAGAGGTAAAGTAAGCTTTCAGTAAACGGTTAACTGTTACTACCCAGGAACCATAGCTTACTGATGCATTATCTTCCCTGGGTCCATGTGGCCTGTTGCGGGGAATCAACTGATGCTTAAACTGAGGTGGCCCAAGTGAAAAAGTAGGAGAATATGGAGCTCTGTAGCAGTCTGTGTGTGGGGGTGTTCCTTGAGGACAGGGCGGCACTATCACACCCTGAGTCCTGTTACTTGGGTATCTTCAAGTGCCAGGTCGTTCATTCATCCAGATGCAGAAATCTCAATTGGGTCATTTTGGCCTTGAACTTTAGGATTGAGAAATATGCTAGTTCTCCCAGAACTAGTTTACCCAGAGCCCGGTAGGTTCCAAAATTTTCTCTTGTCCTTTGCTGCCCAGACCTGAAGAAGTGGAGTCATGCTGATGAACTCATCATGAGAAACTGAGGTACAACAGTCGGAGTGTCATTTTATTAATTTGTGATGAAAAGTATTACTGGCACAGTGTTCCTGAGGGCCTGCTACCACACTTTCTTGCTTCCTAAAGGAAAGCCACAGGGGAAGCCAACTTGATCAAGAGGCCGCATTTGGGAGCTGGGGACTGAGTAAGGTCATTTGAGTGTTTATAGGCTTCAAGTTCCACAGCAGGGATCTGACATGAGGCTGAACCTAATGATTATCTGATGATTAAATAATTTCTTCCATAGTGTGGGGTGAGCTGGACCAAGAGCTTTCTCAGCCTGATTCTTGTTTTTCAATTTCCCTTTCTAAAGGAAATTTTCTTACCTTTTTTTTTTTAAAGGACATTTTCTTTATTGAGGGATTTTAATGCATTCGGCATAGCCTTCCTCCAACTCACAGAGTTGTGTTGACCCCCGTAGGTGACTTTGCCTCTCTTTATTCTGTCTCATTTATAGTTTGACCATCATGCGTTTGGACTCTATCAGTGTGGCCCATGCTGCCTGAACTTTATTTGCATCTCTTGAAGACTTTCAGCAGGGATGCAGTTCTTAACTCTCAACAGTGTTTCTTAGACTCCCCTTTCCTCTCCTCTCCATTCTCTCACACCCTGGATGCTCCAGAGTTCCTCATTTGGCAGATTCCCCAAACACATCTGGACAGTTAGATGCTCAGAGGTTTCTATTTCTCCTGCTTTGCTGACATGCATGCTATTGTCCTTTCTATTCATTGCCTGGATTTTTCTTAGTAATGGAAAGAGCCTAAGAACTAATGCAACAGGCAGTAACTCTTCTTGCTTTCTTCTTCTCTAGAGGAGTGTGACTTTCTCTTCTACCCCTGCCCACCCCGCTTCCTGTCAAGAGCTTCCTGATTCTGTATCACCAATGCAGGAAACTAGTTTGGCTAAGAAAGCTCCTCCCCTCCCCCTACCACCTCCTTTGGGGAAGGACAGAGAGGGAAGTTGAGAGGGATAAAGCTATAATTATTTTAGAGGATATGAGAAAAGATGGGATAGTTGGTAGTTATACCTCATTTACTTGTCCGTCCATTCAGTTACTCAATAATAATTTACTGAGTACCTGCCATGTGCCATAGGCTGATAATATAGAGGGAAATAAGATACCATCCTGGTTCTTATGGAGCTCAAAATCTAGGGTGGGCAGTGGTATGCAAGAACCAGCATTCACCCACTTGCTAGAGCTGCTTGCTAAATTTTTAAGAATTTTGTGAGTCAGTCATTTAAATACAGCCCTTATTTTAAAAATTATGTGATTTACTAATAAATTATATTAAAGACATAGTAAAGACTCATCTCTTCCTAATTATTTTACTAATGGGCTTCCTTGGTGGCTCAGATAGTAAAGAATCTGCCTGCAAAGTGGGAGACCGTCAGCAAGAGGTCTGAGGGTTGATGAAAATGAGCTAGACATAGGGGACAATGGGTGGGGATAGGGCAAAAGAACTTGGTATATTTAGGCAATTGTGAATATTTTAGTACTTGAGTAACAAAAAGTCTTCAGGACAGCAATGAAATGAGGAAGCACCAGGCTGGGTCTCTGAGATTTCTTCTGTATGCAGTGAGGAACCAGTGAGAGGTTTCACATAGGACGTGCCATGCACACTGACATTCTGTAAAGATCATTCCGAAGTCTTTGAGGAGGAAGTTACTGTAGTAACCAACCCAGGTAAGATCCTGATGGCCTGGACTGAAGTCGTGGCAGTGACTAGGGAATGGGGTAGAGAGACATTAAAGGACCTAGGACTGATGGGACTTGTGGTAGTATGTGAAGTGAGAGAGGGAGGGAAGAAGACATCCAATGATATCCCAACTTCTGCCTTGCGTAGGTGAGTGGGTAGTTGGGTATGACTCTGAGACAGAGAGTACAGAAAGATGAGCAAGCTTCAGAGAAGGTGGGGAGCATCAGTTTAGTATAAGTTACTATGAAAAATCTAAGTTGGGGAGTCAGTTCAGATACTAGATATATAGATCTGGACTTTAGAGGAGAGGGGAGGGTAGGAGAAAAGGCTGTGGGAGGTGGCATGCCATGAAAGAGGGCCTAATGTTTACAGTTTATGTATTTTTGTTTATAACTCATAACTATTATAAGATTTTATGTGTATTAATTTATAGTTTAATTTTGAAGACCAACTTTCATTTTTAAGATTGTTAGGGTTGGGGGCAGTGTTTGGGGCAGACCATCCCCACTCTGCTCTACTGTCCACCACCCACAGGGACAAAGTGGAGGGTTTTCAGATCAGATTTCATTGATGGTAAATAGCCACAGTTATCAAGACAGTATGGTACTGGCACAAAGACAGAAACATAGATCAATGGAACAAAATAGAAAGCCCAGAGATAAATCCACGCACATATGGACACCTTATCTTTGACAAAGGAGGCAAGACTATACAATGGATTAAAGACAATCTCTTTAACAAGTGGTGCTGGGAAATCTGGTCAACCACTTGTAAAAGAATGAAACTAGACCACTTTCTAACACCATACACAAAAATAAACTCAAAATGGATTAAAGATCTCAACGTAAGACCAGAAACTATAAAACTCCTAGAGGAGAACATAGGCAAAACACTCTCCGACATACATCACAGCAGGATCCTCTATGACCCACCTCCCAGAATATTGGAAATAAAAGCAAAAATAAACAAATGGGACCTAATTAACCTTAAAAGCTTCTGCACATCAAAGGAAACTATTAGCAAGGTGAAAAGACAGCCTTCAGAATGGGAGAAAATAATAGCAAATGAAGCAACTGACAAACAACTAATCTCAAAAATATACAAGCAACTCCTACAGCTCAACTCCAGAAAAATAAATGACCCAATCAAAAAATGGGCCAAAGAACTAAATAGACATTTCTCCAAAGAAGACGTACAGATGGCTAACAAACACATGAAAAGATGCTCAACATCACTCATTATCAGAGAAATGCAAATCAAAACCACTATGAGGTACCATTTCACACCAGTCAGAATGGCTGCGATCCAAAAGTCTACAAATAATAAATGCTGGAGAGGGTGTGGAGAAAAGGGAACCCTCTTACACTGTTGGTGGGAATGCAAACTAGTACAGCCACTATGGAGAACAGTGTGGAGATTCCTTAAAAAACTGGAAATAGAACTGCCTTATGATCCAGCAATCCCACTGCTGGGCATACACACTGAGGAAACCAGAAGGGAAAGAGACACGTGTACCCCAATGTTCATCGCAGCACTGTTTATAATAGCCAGGACATGGAAGCAACCTAGATGCCCATCAGCAGATGAATGGATAAGAAAGCTGTGGTACATATACACAATGGAGTATTACTCAGCCATTAAAAAGAATACATTTGAATCAGTTCTAATGAGGTGGATGAAACTGGAGCCTATTATACAGAGTGAAGTAAGCCAGAAGGAAAAACATCAATACAGTATACTAATGCATATATATGGAATTTAGAAAGATGGTAACAATAACCCGGTGTACAAGACAGCAAAAGAGACACTGATGTATAGAACAGTCTTATGGACTGTGTGGGAAAGGGAGAGGGTGGGAAGATTTGGGAGAATGACATTGAAACATGTAAAATATCATGTAAGAAACGAGTTGCCAGTCCAGGTTTGATGCACGATACTGGATGCTTGGGGCTAGTGCACTGGGACGACCCAGAGGGATGGTATGGGGAGGGAGGAGGGAGGAGGGTTCAGGATGGGGAACACATGTATACCTGTGGCGGATTCATTTTGATATTTGGCAAAACTAATACAATTATGTAAAATTTAAAAGTAAAATCAATCAATGCAAAATAAATAAATAAATAAATATGTCATGAAGACCTGCTGTGGGCATGGCCTTCTGCTGGGCAGGCTAAACTGTTGAGAGTCCTTGGACACATTGTCCTTGCTTACCAGGAACATGGAGACTAGCATGGGGGGCTGGGTGTTCAAATATGTGCTATGAAAAGGTCATCAAACGCATTCGTATCCTATGTGCAGTTGGGTTACAGGCCAGAAATACCACAACAGTTTAGGGGAGGCAGGGATCACTTAGGAATGAAGTAGTCAAAGGACTTCACAGAGGAGGCAAAACTTAACCCAGGCCATCCTGGAAGACTGGAAAATTCAAAGACTAACACAACAAGGAAGAGCAAGCTTCCCAGTTACTAGTCACAGGAGAGCTGTCAGCGCTTCCAGAATGTCTCTCTTTGATCTACATCTGTCCCGTATATGTAAAATAGAACTAATAATGTCTGTCCACTGGCCCTTTATGAGCTCTAATCTCATAAAGTTTCTGTCAGAAGCCTTTAGTTGTTCTCTGATCAATACCAGATATTTTCTCTTCCTGGCTTTTAAGTCTCTGCAATTTGAAGACAGTATTTATAATGAATATTTGTGCAGTGTTTTACAGTTTCTAAATTTACTCCAGGAATGCAAATATAGTTTAGTATTAGAAAATATGTCATATACCACATTAACAGATTAAAGGGAAACATCCCTATGATCATCTCATTAGATTCACAAAAAGATTTGATAAAATTAATATAATTTATGATTAAAATTAAAATGTGAGTTTAATTTGATAAAGGCCATCTACAAAAATCCTAAAATTAACATACAATGAGGAAACATCACAAACATCTTTTTTAAATTTAGAATGAGAAAGATGACAAGAATATTCATTAGGACATTTTATGTTTATCATTCTGTGATATGTGTCTAAAGGTGGCATAACAAAGTGAGTAGGGAAAAAGAAAAAGTATTCAATAAGTGGAACTTACAGGAAAAAATTAGATCCATATTTCATATGGTGACATAAAAATCAACATTAGATAAAATAAGGGCTTAAATATCAAAAGAAAAATCATTAAACTTTTAGTATAAAATAGAAACATATCTATCTGGCCTGGAGTAGGGAAGGACACTTAAGTTATGAAAGAAATTATACTTGTGGGATTTTTAATAGGAAGTTTTAAATTTTTACTAAGTCCTCCCTCTCCTTGATAACTTTCTCTGTTTTGAGATTTTCTTAATGTTTTTAAACACATGATTCTGCCTTGATATTTATCATCCTGTGCTTAGCTAACTTCTTTGTACCTAGAATGCAAACAGTCCCACAGTTCAGATGTCTGTGGCTTACATTTTTCTGCTGAACTAAAAGTGGGAAGGAAGCCAGTAGAGGCGAGTGTCCTGGTTAGACAAGCTGTGGCTCTGGCATGCTGGTTATATTGGAATGTTCCAATGTTACGAGTCCCAGTGTGAGATCTAGAGAGACTCTCAGGTCTCCAAAACGTTATCTTAACCATAGCAACCCCTTTCTTGAGCCAGTTTGCAAGGCTACGTGGTTACATCAACAGAGGCCCACTAGAGAAAGGCAAAGGAAGTTACTGTCAGTGTCTTAGAGTTGGTGTGAACTGTGGGTCCCCAAATCTACACCAGTGGAGAAGGTTCTGGTTTTCTGTGAGAAGGCAAAGCTTAGTCTGGTCCAAACAGACATAACTCCAAGGTCCCAGACTTGGCTTGGAGCTGAATAGTTTTATCAGTTTGGGGAGAAAGTCCTTTTCTTGCTCATTTTTTTGATTCTTCTTTCCCACCCCACCATCAAGTTTAGACTTGTTGCTTGGAAGTGATTGAGCACCTTGCTGGCATCCCACAGGAATGAGTGTTTTGTCTTTGGTGTAGAAGCCTTTAAGATTATAGGTGCCTCTTGATAGTCACCACTTGCTCACCTAACCCACATATAGTCATTTTATAAGTTACAATCCCTTGTCTTTCTATGGGATTATGGTTTCTCCAAAGCTTTCACTCTTATGCCACTTTTCTCCACGCTGTGGCCAATGTGATCTTCCTAAAGCACACATGTATTCACTTGCTTCCTGCTCCACTTCTTAAAACTCTGAGGGTTTCTCATTGTTTCAGAATGAAATCCAAACTCCTTAGCTTTGTTTTTATGTGGCACTTGTAAGACCACTTTTAGTTTTACTGAACTTGTAGTGCTCTGATTCCACTGGACTCCTTTTCTCTAGGTCTTTGTTCATATTGTTTCCTCTGTTTCCCCATCTTCCTTCTTACCTGGTTAATTTCTGCTATTCCTTAAGATTTGTATTCTTCCTCAGCTTCTAGCAATTTTTTCCTCAGCCTGCCATCACTGAGATAGTTGCCTATCCTTTGTGCTTCTGTGTGGGCATGCACGCTAAGTTGCCTCAGTTGTGTCTGACTCTTTGCGACCCTATGGACTGTAGCGTACCAGGCTCCTCTGTCCATGGGATTCTCCAGACAAGAATACTGGAGTGGGTTGCCATTTCCTCCTCTGGGGGATCTTCCTACCCAGGAATCGAACCCGCATCTCTTATGTCTCCTGCATTGGCAGGTTCTTTACCACTAGCACCACTTGGGAATCCCTTTGTGCTTCTGTAATTCCAATCAGATCATAATACTCTGATATGTTTAAATGTTGACTTGGCTTTCTCCATCTCTGAAGTCTAAGCGTTATGAAAGCATGATCTGTGACTTACTTATTATGTTTCTCTTGAATTTAAACACAGTGCTTGGCATGTAGTAAGCTCCACTAAATGTTTGTTGAATGAACCTACATCCCTGTGAAGTGAGTGGGGTACAGTGCTTAGTCTCCCCTCACCCCATACCCTTTTAGGGATGGAGGGATGGAGAATAAGCATCATGACCTCCCAAAAAGTCACACCAGTGCTTGATGGAAGAAGCTGAACTAGGGTCTGAGGGGTACATTTTGCACTGGAAGATCCTGAAGAAATTCCTGACCCAGTGATTTCCTTCCCTTCTGGGCCTGTGGTGAAGGAAAAGACTGACAGAGATGCCCCTGGTGGGTGGGCAAATGGATGGGTTTGTGACAGTTGGATCAATGAGTTTGCCAACATGTGATCTTCTCTCTCCTCTCCCACTCCCTTCCTGTTCACAGCATCAAACCGAGCTCCCAGCCTCTGATACAGACTGGGGATGATGAAAAGAACCAGAGGACCATCACTGTCAACCCTGCCCACATGGGGAAGGCGTTCAAGGTTATGAATGAACTGCGGAGGTACTTTTCCTATTTTGCCCGTGCCCTTTTGGAAGGAACTTGCTGGGTGAGCGTCATCATGGTTTGAGAACAGAAGTCAGAACACCACCACCTAGTGAAGTCTGACTCTTCCCCACCCACTCTCAGTCAGTTGGCTTTCCCTTTCGAATTCTGATAGAGACAGAATGACTCCCCCAAAGCTCTCTCTTTTCTTTGTATTTATTTAACACCTATCATTTTAGTGCTTAATCACTGGGGAAAAATCCTTTATGGTTGCACCAGTTCTGTTCATAAACTTGATTTCCAACTGAACCAGCTGCTTGAAGGCCAATAATAGAGTGATTGCAACACCTACACACAATTGCAGAGTAAAGATTGCAGATGCCATGCATTTTCTTTTGGCCTCTCTCTCTTTCTTTGGTCTCAACTTTGTCTTTGTCAAGGCAACCACAGGACAGGGAGAATACCTAGCTTCTAAAATGCAATTTAACTTAAAAAGAAAGAAATGAAGTGCAAAAGCACTCATTCTCACTGAGCTAAACAGTGACGGGTATGCAGACTATTTGTAAGGCCAAGGTGCATGTTTGCTGAGCTTTGTTGCAAGACAGGTTCAGGACATTGAATGAGTTTTTTTGTATGAAGGCTGTGCATACAACCTCTTCTTTATCAGAGCTTCCTTTGCCCATGCCATTATTTTTCTTTTTTATTGAAATACAGTTGATTCACAATGTTGTGATATTTTCAGATGTATAGCAAAGTGATTCAGTTATATATACTTTTTCAGATTCTTTTCCATTATAGGTTATTGTAAGATATTGAATATAGAGTTCCCTGTGAAAGTGAAAGTCACTCAGTTGTATCTGACTCTTTGGGACCCCAGGGACTATACAGTCCATGAAATTCTGCAGGCCAGAATACTGGAGTGGGCAGCTTTTCCCTTCTCCAGGGGATCTTCCTAACCCAGGGATCAAACCCAGGTCTCCCTCATTGCAGACAGATTCTTTACTGGCTTATCCACAAGGGAAGCCCAAGAATACTGGGGTGTATAGCCTATTCCTCCTCCAGCAAATCTTCCTGATCCAGGAATCGAACCGAGATCTCCTGCATTGCAGGAGGATTTTTTACCAACTGAGCTATCAGGGAATTCTGCAGGCCAGAATACTGGAGTGGGTAGCCTTTCCCTTCTCCAGGGGATCTTTCCAACCCAGGGATCGAACCCAAGTCTCCTACATTGCGGGCGGATTCTTTACCA
Organism: Bos javanicus; assembly: GCF_032452875.1. Classification (NCBI taxonomy): domain Eukaryota; kingdom Metazoa; phylum Chordata; class Mammalia; order Artiodactyla; family Bovidae; genus Bos; species Bos javanicus. The sequence goes on along the minus strand of NC_083874.1, from coordinate 48,703,309 downwards.
GCTGAGCCACAAGGGAAGCCCCATGGTTCCCGGTGCTATAAAGTAAATCCTTGCTGTTTATCTATTTTAGATATAGAAGTGTATATCTGTTAATTCCAAACTCCTAATTTGTCTCTCCCCACTACCCTTTCGCCTTTGGTGACCATAAGTTTGATTTCTGTGTCTGTGAGTCTATGTCTCTTTTGTTAATAAGTTCATTTGAATTGTAATGTTAGATTCCACATCTAAGTTATATCATGTGATATTTATCTTGCTCTCTCTGACTTTCTTCACTTTTAGTATGACAATCTCTAGGTCCATCTATATTGCTGCAAATGGCATTTTTTTTTTTATGGCTGAGTAGTATTCTGTTATATATATAATGTTTTATATGTATACACTCATACACACACACACATATAATGGAGATCTATGTGAAAGTGAAAGTTGCTCAGTTGTATTTGACTCTTTGCGATCTCATAGACTACAGTCCATGGAATTCTCCAGGCCAGAATACTGGAGTGGGTAACCGTTTCCTTCTCCAGGGGATCTTTCCAACCCAGGGCCTGAACCCAGGTCTCCTGCATTGCAGGCAGATTCTTTACCAGCTGAGCCATCAGGGAAGCTTATATATCTATATCTATACGTATATATACACACCCACACCCACACCCACACCCACACACACCATATCTTCTTCTTCTTTTTTTTTTTTTTACTACCACCAGCACCTATTTATTACCTTGAAAAAGTCTTAAAGACATTTATCATTTGTAAAATGCATCATTATCAGTGCTTTTCCACTTAAAAAGAGAAACACTGCCATTAAGCCATAATATGCCATTAGCTGCTAGATGCCATCTAGTTTTCTATGATGTTAACTCTGCAAAAATGTACATATGTACATTTTATGGATGTTAACATATGGAGAAACAAAATACAGTTAAAAAGGGAAGGAAAAGGAAAATTAACAAATTTCTGTACATATTAATGAATATATATATTCACAGGATGAAAAAAATGTATATACCATATCTTCTTTATCCATTCATCTATCAATGGACATTTAGGTTACTTTTATATCTTGGCTATTGTAAACAGCCAAGATATGGAGTACATGTATCTTTTTAAATTAGAGTTTTTGTCTTTCCTGGATATATGCCCAGGAATGGGATTGCTGGATCATATGGTAAGTCTATTTTCATTTTTTAAGGAATTTTTATGCTGTTCTCCATAGTGGCTGTACCAATTTACATTCCTTCTGACAGTGTAGGAGGATTCCCTTTTCTCTACACCCTCTTCAGTATTTATTATTTGTAGATTTTTTGATGATGGCCATTCTGATCAGGGTTAGGTGATGCCTCATTGTAGTTTTGATTTGCGTTTCTCTAATAATTAGTGATGTTGAGCATCTTTTCATGTGTTTGTTGTACCAATGCCATTATTTATCACATATTTCATCTTATTGTATGTTATAACTGTTTATCTCCTCTTTTCTCTGTAGTTCATGAGCTTCCTGAGGGCAGGAACAATTTCTGAATCATTTTAATCTCTAGCACCTAGTACTTCATAGGAGCTTTGAGTTATTCACTAAAGATCCCCAGACACACTGGCTAGGCTCTGAGATGTGTGGGAGAGGGTGCAAAGTAAAAAATGATAATAGGTCAATGAAAATGGTCTTCCTACAGTGCAAAAAAGTGTTATGAAGGAAAAATGTATCAGGTGCCTGCCAGGTGGCAGGTGTGCAGTAATTATTAGTTTCTTAAAGGGTGTCATGAAAGAAAGCATGTAAAACTGCAACTTTGGAGAACACATCCTAAGGGGAAAGATGCCTGAGCTAAATTCTAAAGGACAAGTAAGAGTTTGAGAAATGGAAAGTGGTAAGGTTAGGGAGATGTCTTCCAGGCAGAGAAAATGGCATGAGCAAAGCACGTATAGCTGAAGATGTAATTGTTGCGTAGGGGTTTGAACTACTTGTAAAAACAATTCTATATCCCTTTACTTGTTTTTCTTTTCTGCAGGGTCTAGGCTTTGGCATTAAAAACCAAGTTAAATTAGATTTGTCTTATGCTCTATTGCTCAATTTTTATTAATATTAGGCTTCCTGCCAGATTTCCTAGAAGCTCCATCCATAGTTGTTTTAGGCGGTGGATAGTGCTAACATTTATGCCTAATGTTTCTTTGTCACTAAAGAATTTGTATTGTGTTCCCTAGACACTATTGAAGTTCCTCATTTTGTTCCCTTGAGTATGGCTTGTGTCCTTTATCTGATTTAAGGCTTCAGATCTCCAAATAAACAACCTAACATTACACATGGAGGAATTAGAAAAGAAGTTTAATCGAGGCTCAAAATTAGCAGAAGGAAAGAATTAATAAAGATTAGAGCAGAGATCAAATGAAATAGAGATTAGAATGACAATAGGAAAAAAATGAAGCTAAGAGTTTTTTTGAAAGAATAAACAAAATTGACAAATCTTTAGCTAAACTAAGACAAAAGAGAGAGAACACAAAATTATAAATGAAAAAGGAGACATTACAACTGTTATCACAGAAATACAAATGATTTTAAGAGGCCACTATGAACAATTATATGCCAACAAATTGGATAATCTAGAGTAAATGGATAAATTCCTTGAAACATATGAACTACCAAGACTGAATCAAGAAGTAGAGAATCTGAACAAACCAATAATAATTAAGGAGATTGAATCAGTAAGCAAAAATCTCTCAACAAAGAAAAGCCTATGACTGGATCATTTCATTGGTGAATTCTACCAAATTTCAAAGAAGAATTAACACCAATCCTTCTCAAACTCTTCCCAAAACTCGAGGAGGATGAAACACTCCCAAACTTATTTTAACAAGGCCAGCATTACCCTGATATCAAAGCGAGATAAGGACACTACAAGAAAAGAAAACTATAGACCAATATCCCTGACAAGTATTAACGTAAAATTTTTAAACAAAATACTGCTGCTGCTGCTAAGTCGCTTCAGTCGTGTCCGACTCTGTGCGACCCCATAGACGGCAGCCCACCAGGCTACCCCATCCCTGGGGTTCTCCAGGCAAGAACACTGGAGTGGGTTGCCATTTCCTTCTCCAATGCGTGAAAGTGAAAGTGAAGTCTCTCAGTCATGTCTGACTCTTCACGACCCCATGGACTGCAGCCTACCAGGCTCCTCCGTCCATGGGATTTGCCAGGCAAGAGTACTGGAGTGGGTTGCCATCGCCTTCTCCTAAACAAAATACTAGCAAACAGTATATGTATGATCTGGTAAAATATGATCTGATGAAAGGATCAAATACTATGATCAACTGAGATTTATCCCTGGGGTGCAAGGGTGATTCAAGGTAAATCAATAAAGATGATACACCGTGTTCATAGAATGAAGGATAAAAGCCATAACATCTTTTTAATAGAGCAGGAAAAGTGTTTAACAAAATTCAGCATCCCAACAAATTGGGTATAGAAGGATTATACCATAACATGTTAAAAGCCCTATGTGACAAACCCATAGCTAACGTCATATTGAATGGTGAAAGTTTGAAAGCTTTTCCTTTGAGGTCAGGAACAAGACAAGGGTGCCCACTTTCACTACTCTTTTTGATCATAGTACTGGAAGTTCTAGCCAGAGTAATTAGGCAACAGAAAGAAATAAAGGCATCCAAATTAGAAAGGAAGAAATAAAATTGTCTCTTTGCAGATAACATGGTTCTGTATATAAAAAACCCTACAAGACTCCACCAAAAAAACTGTTAGAACTTAAAAACAAATTTGGTAAATTTGCAGGATACAAAATCAACATACAAAAATCAGTTGCATTTCTATACACTGATAGTGAGTTGTCTGAAAAAGAAATAAAGATAACAATCTCATTTTAAATAGTGTCAAAACAATGAAACATTTAATAATAAATTTAACCAAGAAGGTGAAAGATCTGTACACTGAAAACTTGATGAGAGAGATTGAAGAAGACACAAATGAAAGATGTCCTGTGTTCTTGCATCAAAAGAATAGCGTTAAAATGTCCATATTCCCCAAGTTATCTGTAGATTCACTGCAATCCCTATCAAAATTCCCATGGCCTTTTTTCACAAAAATAGAGAAAACATTCTTAAATTTTGAATGGAATCAACAAAAGACCCTGAATAGCCAAAGCAATCTTGTAAAAGGAGAACATAGTTGGAAACATTACACTCTCTGATTTCAAACTACAGTTGGCCCCTGAACAACATGGGTTTGAACTTCGAGGGTCCACTTATGTGAATTTTTTTTTTTTTCACTAACTGCTATAGTACTGCACTATCTGTGATTCCATATCTCGGATATGAAATTGTGGATATGGAGAGCTGATATAAAGTTAGATGTGGGTTTTCCACTGCATGTGGGGGGAAGTTGGCACTCCTAATCCCCACATTGTTCAAGGGTCAAGTGTATGTGACAAAGCTGTGGTAATCAGAACAGTATGGTATAGACATAGGCCAGTGGAACAGAATTGAGAGCCCAGAAATAAATCCACATGGATATGGTCAACTCATATTTGGCAGGGGAGCCAAGAGTATTTAATGGGGAACGGATAGTCCTTCATCACATGGTATTAGGATAACTAGATGTTCACCTGCAAAAGAATGAACTTGGATGCCTATCTTATATAACTCAAAATGGATTTAAAACTTAAATGTTAAGACCTGAAACCATAAAGCTCCTGGAAGAAAACAGGGGAAAAAATAAACAGGACTCCATTAAACTAAAAGCTTCTGCACAGCAAAGGAAATGATCAACAAAATGAAAAGGCAACCTATGAAAGGAAGAAAATACTGGCACACCATAAATTTGAGGAAGGGTTAATATCCAAAATATATAAAACATAGAACTCAGAAAAAAATGGTTAAAAATGGGCAAAGGACCTGAATGAACATTTTTTCCAAAGAAGATACCCAAATGGCCAACAGGTACGTGGGAAGGGGCTTAACATTACTCATCATCAGGGAGACTCAAATCAGAACCACAATGAGGTATCACCTCACACCTGTTAGAATGGCTACTATCAAACAAATAAACAAAAAACCCTGAGAGATAACAAGTGCTGCTGAGGCTGTGGAGAAAAGGGAACCTTTGTGTGCTATTGGTAGGAATGCAAATTAGTACAGCTGCTATTGAAAACAATATGGAAGTTCCTCAAAAAATTAAAAATTGATCTGCTGTACAATCTAGCAATCACACTCTGGGCATGTATCTGAAGAAAATGAAATCACTTTCTCAAAGAGATATCTGCACCTCCAGGTTCATTGCAGCAGTATTCACAGTAGCAAAGACATGAACACAACGTCAAGTTTTGGTCAGTAAATGAATGGCTACATAAAATGTGGTATATTTACACAATGGAATATTATTCAACTGTAAAAAAGAAAGAAGTCCTGTCATTTGCACCAATGTGGATAAACCTTGAGGGCATTGTATTTAGTGAAGTAACTCAGAGAAAACCAAAGACTCTATGATTTCATTTATGTGTGAAGTCTTAAAAAGCTGAACTCTCAGAGAGTAGATTAGTGGTTGTCAGGGAGTGGAGGTTGTGGGAAATGGGGAAGTGTTGGCCAAAGGGTACAAACTTCCAATTATAAGAAGAGCAAGTTCTGGAGATCTTATGTATAATGTGGTAACTATAGTTATCAATACTGTATTGTATACTTGAAAGTTGCTAAAAGAGTAGATCTTAAAAGTTCTCACCAGAAGAGTGAAAGTTGTAATTATGTGTGGTGATGGATGTATTACCTTATTGTGGTAATTATTTCACTGCTGCTGCTGCTGCTAAGTCGCTTCAGTCGTGTCTGACTCTGTGCGACCCCATAGACGGCAGCCCACCAGGCTCCCCCATCCCTGGGATTCACACAGTATATATCAAATCATTACATTATACACTTGGAACTTACACAATGTTATATGTCAATAGAATTGGGGAAAGAAGACTTTTGGTCTCTCACCATACCTTATTTTGCCTTGTTTAGCCCACTCCAGTAACTACTTAAAGGCAGAGCTCAGGAAATAGATATGCCCACAGAATTCCCCCCAACTCTCACTTTATATTATTAGTATTTCTTCCTTTTGCTTAAATAACTGAAAATCCTGCTATGTCCCCCCCATCTTTTTTTTTTTGTGCAAGTTACCACACTTTTGCATTTTTCCTTAAAAGCATCGACTTGGATTTAACCTCTTCCAACAGTCCTGGTGCTTCTCTTTTGTGTAAATTACCATTTGCCGGTCTCTTCTGAGAAACATTTTCTCAAGGTGCTCTGTGGGAAAATAGATCTGAGCCAAAATGAGTTTTAAAAATGCTATATAAAACTGCTATACTCCTCTCCAAGATTCATAATATATATAGGTAGATTAAAACCTCTGAGAAGTCATACAATAAACTTGTCTAACTGAGGGTTTCCCTCATGGTTTTGAACCCTCTTTGGTTGTTATGTACAGACCAAGTGTTTTGTGAAACTTATTTCGGAAAACACTGGTCATTTGCTGAGACTTAAGTGAATAATCTTTGTATTAGTCAGGGTTTTTCAGAGAAACAAAACCAATAACATCTATTTTTATTATTTATTTATATATATGTTATTGGTTCTGCTTCTCTGAAAAACAAGATATGTGTAAGAGGAGATTTATTATTGGAATTGGCTCACTTGATTATGGAGGCTGAGAATTCCCACAGTCTACTGTCTACATGCTGGAGAACCAAGAAAGCCAGTGGTATAATTCAGTCCAAATCTGAAATCCTGAGACACAAGAGCCAGTGGAGTATGTCTTGTGGTCCAAAGCCTGAAGAACCAAGACCTCTGATGTCTGAGGGCAGAAGATGATGTATAGTCCATCTCAAGGAGAGAGAAGATTCACCCTTCCTCCACCTTTTTGTTCTATGCAAGCCCTCCGTAGATTGGATGTTGCCTACCTACATTGGTGAAAGGGATCTTAGTCTACCAGTTCAAAGGCTAATCTCTTCTGGAAAGTCCTTTGCAGACACATCCACCAATAATATTTCATCAACTATCTGGACATCCCTTATCCTGGTTGAATTGGCACAAAACATTAACCATCACAATCTTGTTTTCCTCATTTTGTTTTTTTTTCAAATGGACCACAATCTATTTATGTTTTTGTTGGGAAATTTTAGTTCAGGTTTGGGCATGATTTCCCTTTAGTTTTCCTTTAAATTAAAAAATTTTCTTTTAATTTTTTTTTTTGTAAAAAGAATATATTGTAGAATATTTAGAAAATACAGGTGAGGGAAAAGTCACAGTGGAAACCATTATTAACATTTAGGAGAAGATCTTTTTTTCTTTAAAATATATGTCTCAGCTGGATTTTTTTTTCTATGGGTGATTTTTAATTTTAAAAATATTTTAATTTTATTGGGGTATAGTTGATTTACAATTGTGTTAGTTTCCTATGCACAGCAAAGTGATTTAGTTATACATATATTCATTCTTTTTAGGATTTTTTCTCTTATAGGTTATCACAGAATATTGGGTAGAGGTCCCTGTGCTATACAGTAGGTCCTTGTTGATTATCTGTTATGTAGTGTGTGTGTTCAACCAGATTTTTATTCTTAACATTTTGTTGAACAATTTTTTTAATGTTACTAACTGTTCTACAACTTCATTTAAAGTGGTTGAATGATACTCTATTTTTGTTTTTTTAAAAGCAGTTCCCTGTTGTTGGATGTCTAGGTTTTCCAATTCCTTGCATAAATGATACTCACAGTGGTTTTGCGTAGGGCAGGATAGTGCTCTGGTCACAAGCATAGACACTGGAGCCAGACAGCCTGGTTTTAAACTTTGGCTCCAGTGCTGATTAGCTATGTGACCCTGAACAAGTTAGTTAATATCCCCAACCTCACTTTTGTCAGCCATAAAATGAGGCTAATAATAGTTCCAGTCTTGCTGGCTTGTTAAGAGAGTAAGTTAAGTGCTTAGAACAGTGATAACACATCAGTGCTGTCACTGTTGTTAAGTACTTGTGCACATATACATTATTTCTATAGAATTAATTCCTAGAAGTAGAGTTGCTAACTGAAACAGAAAGTAACATAATAATAGCTATTCCTTAGATATTTTATGAGTTCCTGCAACAAACTGAACATTCTGTGTTAGCTTATTTGTTGATGATGTGCTTCAGGAGTGTGGCAGTAGGTGGGACAATCAAAGCCTTGCCCCTCAATCTCACTTGCATTCCTAGTGATGTTCAAGATTATATCAAGTTTTAAGGTGTTTAGATGACCGACTGAAAAAACTAGGGTGGAATGGGTGATGCAGGGAGAGAAAGGGGACCTCAATAGACATTTTATTGATTTGGGCAATTTCAGTCGGAACTGGGGAGAGGCATATTTTGTTAGGAGAAAGGCCAGGGTGAAGCACCTGGACATCCAGGGGTCAGGCTAATGAAATGTTACCTGATATTCCAGGGACCTGGGATTATTTCCTGCATTATTTTCACATTCCCCTCCTCCAATTTTAAGCTTTTTTTGTTCAGGCATACATGTTCTTTGCAATTTATGAATCACACAATTACCTATTTCCTATTCTTTATCCTTCCATGGTAGAAAATGAGCTGCTGGCATGGTAACCAAGCAGCCTTCCTCCTCTTTTTGTACTTCATCACTCTGCTCTGGTCAGACCAACAGCTGCTTCTGGGCAGCAGAACCCTGATGGCTGTTTGTTTTCTGACTTACTGGCCAGCCAGCAAGTGGGCACGTGGTCCTTGTTGGAAAAGCACCTCCTGATCAGGCCTGAAAATGAGAGACAATCTTCTATCTCATCTTTACAGTTTTAATTTCTTGTCTATCCACTGCAAACAATTCTCTGCTTCATCTTTGTTTCTTTTTAGATTATGTCCAGTATGGGTTTTTTTTTTAAACTATAGTAATAAAGACAGTAATGAGCTACTTTAGTATACTGCTTTCTGTTTTTCTTTTGAAGTGTATCTTTGTTTTTAGCCTTTACATTAATTTTGTACTTCTTGCTTTTAGTATAGCTTTTTAAAATTGAAGTTTACTTGATTTACAATATTGTATTATTAATAGTTTCAAGTATATAGTATACTGATTTTTTTTGCAGATTATATTTCATTTGTAGGTTACAGGATATTGAGTATAATTTCCTGTGCTGTACAGTAAATCTTTGTTGCTTATCTCTTTTATGTATAGTAATTTATATTTTAATCCTGTATTCCTAATTTGCCCCTTTCCCCTCATCTTTGGTAACCATAAATTTGTTTTCTGTGTCTGTGCGTCTGTTTCTGTTTTGTACATACATTCATTTGTATTATTTTTTAGATTTCACATGTAATATCGTATAGTATTTGTCTCTCTCTGTCTGACTGATTTCACTATGCTAAGTCACTTCAGTCATGTCCGACTCTGTGCGACCCCATGGACGGCAGCCCACCAGGCTCCCCGTCCCTGGGATTCTCCAGGCAAGAACACTGGAGTGGGTTGCCATTTCCTTCTCCAATGCATGAAAGGGAAAAGTGAAAGTGAAGTCCCTCAGTTGTGTCCGACTCTTATCGACCCCATGGATTGCAGCCTAACAGGCTCCTCCATCCATGGGATTTTCCAAGCAAGAGTACTGGAGTGGGGTGCCATTGCCTTCTCCGGACTTATTTCACTAAGCATAATATTTTCTAGGTCCATCCATGTTGCTGCAGATGGCGATTTTTCATTCTTTTTTATCACTGGGTAATATTCCAGTGTGTGTGTGTGTGTGTGTGTGTGATCTTCTTAAGTCAATCATCTGGGCATTTGGGTTGCTTCCATGTCTTGGCTATTATAAATAATGCTATTGTGAACATTGGAGTACATATATCTTATTGATTTAGACTTTTCATTTTTTGCAGATATATATGCTGTTTTTTAAATTTTGATAACAGCTTCATCAAGATATAATTCATATAACATACAGTTCACCCATTTAAAGTATACACTTTAATGGTATTTATTATATTAGCAGACTTGGGCAACCAACAGTCAATTTTTGAATATTTCTATCACTTCTCCCCAATCCCGTATACTTTAGCAGTAATTCCCCCATTATTCCTATCCACTCACCCCGCCCCCCGCCCCCCCACCCCCAGTACTAGACAATCACTAATCTACTAATCTACTTTCTGTCTTTATAGATTTGCCTATTTTGGAATCATATAATATGTCTTTAGTGACCCACTTTTTTCACTTATTATAATGTTTTCAAGGTTCATTCATGCTATAGCATGTCTCAGTATTTCATTCATTTGTATTGCTGAATAATATTTCATTGTATGGATGTACAAATTTGAGACCATTTTGCTATTGTGAATATTGCTGCTGGGAACATTCAGAAACAAGTTTTTGTGTCCATGTGTGTTTTATTTCTCTTGAGGATGGGATTCCTGGGTCAAATAAAACCTATGTTTAACCTTCTGAGGAACTATCAGACTGTTTTCTGCAGCACTTTACATTTCTATCAGCAGTGTATGAAGGTTCCAGTTTCTCCATATCCTCATCAACACTTATTATATCCTGTGTTTTGATTATGACCATCCTAGTGTGTGTAAGGACTTATCTCATTGTCGTTTTGATTTGCATTTCTCTGATAACTAATGATGTTCAGCATCTTTTTATGTCATCATTGGCAATTTCTATATCTTATTTGGAGAGTTCTATTAAGATACTTTGCCTATTTTATATTGGGTTATATGTCTACTTATTATTGAGTTGTAAGATTTCAAGTTCTTAATATATTCTAGATACAAGATGTTTATCAGACATATGATTTACAAAGTTTTTCTTTCATTTTGTATGTTTTCTTTTCACTTTCCTGATGTCCTGAAGCACAAAAGTTGTGAACTTTGATGTCTAATGTATTTTTTGTTTGTTTGTTTGTGCTTTTGGTGTCCTGTCTAACAAATCATTGCCTAATCCAAAGTTGTTAAGATTTACCCTAATGTTTCTTCTAAGAGTTTTCTAGATCCAGCTCTTACATTTAGGTCTTTGATCCATTGTGAGTTAATTTTTGTATATGACGTTAGGTAGAGATCCAATTTCATTCTTTTGCATGTGGATATCCAGCTAATTGGGCTTCCCGAGTCGATTTAGTGGTAAAGAACTCACCTGCCAATACAGGAGATGTGGGTTTGATCCCTGGGTCAGGAAGATCTCCTGGAAAAGGAAATGACAGCCCATTCCAGTATTCTTGCCTGGAGAATCCCATGGACAGAGGAGTCTGGTGGGCTCAGTCCATAGGGGTCACCAAGAGTCGGACACAACTGAATCGACTTAGCAAACAAAGCACATCCATTTAATCCTAGCACCATTTGTTGAAAAGACTATTCTTTCCCAGTTGAATGGTCTTAGCATCCTTTCAGAAATTAGCTGACTGTGAATGTGAGTGTTTACTTTTAGACTCTCAGTTCTATTCTGTTGATCTGTATGTCTATCTTTGTGCTATTACTATGCTGTTTTTAGCTTTGTAGTAAGTGTCCCAGGTGGTTCAGTGGTAAAAGAATCCACCTGCCAATGCAGGAACTGCAGGAGATGCAGGTTTGATCCCTGGATTGGGAAGATCCACTGGAGGAGGAAATGGCAACCCACTCCAGTATTATTGCCAGGATAATCTCATGGACAGAAGAACCTGGCAGGCTACAGTCCAGGGGGTTGCAAAGAGTTGGATACAACTGAGTGACTGAGCATGTATGCACATAAGTTTTGAAACTGGGATACCTGAGTTTTTCAACTCCTTTCTTTTTCAGGATTGTTTTGGCCATTCTAGATTCCTTGCATTTATGAATTTTAGGTTCAGCTTGTCCCTTTCTGCAAAGAAGCAGCTGAGAGTTTGATAGAAATTGTGTTGAATTTTGGAGGAGAATTGTCACCTCAACAGTATTAATCTTCTAATTCATGAACACTGGAGGTCTTTCCATTTATTTAGGTCTTCTTTAATTTCCTTCAATTGTGTTTTATAGTTTTAAGGTATAGGCTTTGCACTCATTTTGTTAAATTTATTCCTAAAATATTTAATTCTTTTTGATGCTATTGTAAATGGAATTTTTAAAATATATCTTTTGGATTGTTCACTGCAAGTATACAGAAATACAATTGCTTTTGTATACTGACCTTATGTTCTGCAACCTTCTTATACTCCTTTATTTATTCTTCTAATTTTTTAGTGGATTCCTTGGGATTTTGTATGTACAAGATCATATCATTTGTGAATAGAGATAGTTTTATTTCTTTCTTTCCAATTTGTATGCCTTTCATTTCATTTCCTTGCCTAATTGCCCTGACTTGCCACATTAATATTATCTTTCTTATTAGCGGTATTTGATACAATTGATCGTTCCTTCTTTTTTGCAACCTTCTTTTCACTGGGCTTTTTGGGCACCACACCCTTTCTCATCTCTTTTGTTGGTTCTTCTTCTTCCCCCAACTTCTTAACCATTTCTTGCCTGTAAATTCCAGACCCTAGTATCCACTTGCCTACCTGACAACCCCACTTAGATATCCAAAAGGCAGCTCAAATTTACCATGTCCAAAACTTACTCTAATCATAAATGAAGTATTTTGTGGAAAAAAGGGAGACAAGAAATCAATTAATATTTACTGAATATTTATTATTAACACTATTCATTATCTTGTTTACAGCACATGTCAATTCTATGATTCTCAGGGGTCATGAATCCTGGTCAGTTTGATTCCAGGGTCTGAGCTCCTTCCTAACATCTCTACTGTATTTCCTTTAGACACATTGTGTATAACTCAACTTTCTCTCCTCCAGATTGTCCTTTGGAGTAGTATATGATCACTCAGAAAAAGAAATCTCACAGGATCTCTGGTGACTGGCCTCAGAAGTGCTTATAAGCCATGCAGTGCCTCTGGAGCTGCACCTTCCCTTTCCTCTGTGTAGTGGAGACAAAGACGTCTCCAGTGTGAAGGCAGGTGGTGGGAAAGCCTACTTTGAGTGTTTGGCAAGTTTTTATTGGTTACTTTCCCTGGTGGCTCAGATGGTAAAGTATCTGCCTACGATGCAGGAGACCCGGGTTCGATTCCTGGGTGGGGAAGATCCCCTGAAGAAGGAAATGGCAACCCACTCCAGTACCCTTGCCTGGAAAATCCCATGGATGGAGGAGCCTGGTGGGCTACAGTCCATGGGGTCGCAAAGAGTCGGACACGACTGAGCGACTTCCCCTCTTCCTTCCCAGGTTAGAGTTTCTCTGGCCTTGAGATGTACCTCCTGCTTCTCAGAACTGCTCTGATTTATTTGCTGACTGGATTCTCCATCTTTATTCCTTTTTCCTTCTTGTCTCGTCTTCATTTGTTCAAGAATTATCAGCCTTTCTGGGTTTGTGTAAGATATCCCACTTTATTTGCTTTCCCAGTTCCTGACATTGAAAATTTGTTCAGCATCTGTGACTCATCTATGTCAGTACTTTCCTTATCAAAATATTAATACTAGTTACCAAAATAATTACTTGCCTTTTTAAATAGCCCTGATAACTCTATTTTCTCTCCCAAATCTTTAACAGAAGTGAAAATGTCCAAGATGAATCTATTCATGTTGGGAATACATTTTTAAAATATATTTTATCCAAATTTAAACAAGTAGTACCTACAATCTCATTTGGCCCCCACGGTGTATGTCCCAAGGCAGCTAAGAAAGCTGAGAAAATTGGTGGGGTCAATTTGTTCATGTTCTTATAGCCTGTTGAGTCAGAGCCAGTTCTGTTCCCAGTTGAGCTGGTTTATTCTGATAAGGTTTGCGTTTAGGGTGTGCTGTTCACTGCAGGATGAGGTCCCACCCCCAGGTTTTGCCTCTTGGTGCCCAGAGGTCTGACCCTTCCCAGAAGTCCCCTCACTGGTTCCTTATTCCATGTGCTGGATCTTTCCTGATCCCCTTTCCCTTTTGGAGCTAACCTAGCTTCTGTCTTTTCCCATTCTAAGTATCAACCAATCATGAGGCAGAAATGGTACTGCACCTGGAGTCAGAACTGGATTGAAGACTAAGGCTTTTGTGGTTTTGGGTCACCTCTCTGAGCATCATAGGGTGATCTCTAAGGGCATTTGCAATTCTAGCCTTCTCAGGCTTTATGACTCTATTTCTCTGAAAAGTGAACCTGGACTAATATCTGAGTAGTTGGCTTAATATGCTCTACCAGGGAGGGCAAATATGTAGCTTCTCTTCCATCTGCTTACCATTATCTCATCACTGTCATGTGGAACCCAGTCATGACCTCAGACTTCTCAATTCAGTATCAGTTCAGTTCAGTTGAGTCACTCAGTTGTGTCTCACTCTTTGCGACCACATGGACTGCAGCACCCCAGGCCTCCCTATCCATTACCAACTCCCAGAGTTTACTCAAACTCATGTCCATTGAGTTGGTGATGCCATCCAACCATCTCATCCTCTATCGTCCCCTTCTCCTCCTGCCCCCAATCCCTCCCAGCATCAGAGTCTTTTCCATTGAGTCAGTTCTTCATATCAGGTGGCCAAAGTACTGGAGTTTCAGCTTCAGCATCAGTCCTTCCAATGAATATTCAGGGCTGATTTTCTTTAGAATGGACTGGTTGGATCTCCTTGCAGTCTAAGGGACTCTCAAGAGTCTTCTCCAATACCACAGTTCAAAAGCATCAATTCTTCAGCACTCAGCTTTCTTTATGGTCCAACCCTCACATCCATACATGACTACTGGAAAAACCATAGCTTTGACTAGACAGACCTTTGTGGCAAAGTAATGTCTCTGCTTTTTAATATGCTGTCTAGGTTGGTCATACCAACCTTTTCTTCCAAGGAGCAAGCATCTTTTAATTTCATGGCTGCAGTCATCATCTGCAGTGATTTTGGAGCCCAAACAAATAAAGTCTCTCACTGTTTCCCCATCTATTTGCCATGAAGTGATGGGACCAGATGCCATGATCTTAGTTTTTTGAGTGTTGAGCTTTAAGCCAACTTTTTCACTCTCTTTCACTTTCATCAAGAGGTGCTTTAGTTCTTCTCTTTCTGCCATAAGGGTGGTGTCATCTGCATATCTGAGGTTATTGATGTTTCTCCTGGCAGTCTTGATTCCAGCTTGTGCTTCATCTAGCCTAGCGTTTCCCATGATGTACTCTGCATATAAGTTAAATAAGGAGAGTGACAATATACAGCCTTGATGTATTCCTTTCCCTATTTGGAACCAGTCTGTTGTTCCATGTCCACTTCTAACTGTTGCTTCCTGACCTGCATACAGATTTCTCATGAGGCATGAGGCAGGTCAGGTGCTCTGGTATTCCCATCTCTTTCAGAATTTAAGTTTGTTGTGATCCACAATTCAGTATAGTGTGCACGTAACTACTGCCAGTGGATCACGGTTGAACTGTGTTTAATCTCCCTGTCTTCCCTCCCACTTCTAGCACTTCAAGCTGAGGGAGGGACTAGTGGTGACCAGGATACTATAGAGGTTAAGAACGTGGGTTCTTGGGTTCAGCTCCTTATATTCAAATCCTGTCTCTACTGCTCCCTTTCTGTGTAACCTTTGGAAAGTTACTTAATGTCTCTGGGTCTCAGTTTCCTTATTTTGAAACATGGGACATAATAATAGCTAAACATCTTAGGGTTGTAGAGAGGATTAAATGAAATAATATATATTTTAAAAAGTGCTTGGAACAATGCCTGGCACATGTAATTAAAAAAATGTTAGCTATTGTAATGATAATAGCCATGATAAGAATTTGAAAGGTTGGTAGAGGAAAAACTCTTGAATTGGTAGGGCTTGTAGTATCCTTGCAGTCTTCAAAGTAGTCAAATTTTCATTCCCTCTCTGAGTGTAGAATGATCCTGTTTAAAATGTCATTCCTTCCTTCCTTCATTTATTAGTAAAAATTGGAGCCTTCTGTGTGCTATGCATTCAGCCAGGTGTCTAGGATATGACACTAAATAAGTCCTTTTCAAAGGTTTGTCACCTTGTTTGGGATGAAAAACAAGTAAAAATGTGGTTACAGTTTTCTTAATTGCAGCGATTGGAGTTTGCACAGGGTCTTTAGGGAGCACTGTGTATATACGTGGAGTTTCTTTGATGATAGTGTTAAACCTGGGTGGGAAGAGAAATATACTCAAGTCCTCCAGACATGGCTGGCCCCTTACCAGTGTTTCATAGGCAGTGAGTGGACCGCTTGGGGAATAGTTAATACCTGTTCTCAATGGTAGCACATCTCAGGGGCATGCTCATGCTCCTTGGTGCATTCAGTCACTCAACTAACAGCCCAAAACTGTTCCCACTGCTCATTGAGCTGTCCCCCTGTCTCAGTTGGAGCTGATAGAGTTGGGGAGCAGAAATGTGAAGACAGATGGAGGAGCCCTGAATTTGCAGCTACATTGTAGTTGGATCTCTGCAGAGTTGAGTGCCTCAGGAAAGCATGAATGTCAGGCTTATCAGGGACTTGGAAAAGGTGATGAGTCCATCCCACTGCCTGACTCAAGATATGGCAGATCCGTTTGCAGCCATAGACAGTGATAGTATGGAATGTGGGTGGGAAAAAAAAGTACCCTTGTATGGCTGGGGGTGGGTGTTTGTGCTGTGACCCATCCTTTCCCCTCACTGGTGTCTTACAGCAAACAGCTATTGTGTGACGTGATGATTGTGGCAGAAGATGTCGAGATAGAAGCCCACCGTGTGGTCCTGGCAGCCTGCAGCCCCTACTTCTGTGCGATGTTCACAGGTATGAGGGGCAGACAATAAACCCACACGTGTGGGACTGTAGTCCCAACTGGGAGAACGTTGAGGGTGGTGGTGTGAGTGGGGGAGGAAAGAGAAGGCTCCACCCTGAGGAGCTTTTATGTGCCGGATTCTTTGCTCTGCACCATGGAGGTACCAAGAATTGTGATGGACTCATAGCCTCAGCCAGGCCTGTTGAGCATGCAGCCCCTATTGCAGTTCTCTCTGAGGAACAAAGGTAGAATCACAGTCCATGAATTCTCAGACTTTGCTGTGTATTGTAATCATGTCGGGGAGCTTGTTAGAAATGTAGACTCTTGGGCTCACCCTCAGGCTTCTTCCCTCTCATTTTGCAGTTTGGGGACACTGAGACTGAGAGAAGGAAGGGACTTGCCTGAGGTCACCCGGTGAATGAGGGGAACTTGGCTTCTGGACTCCTGGCCCAGGGCTGGCTGGCCTAGCTGTTTCACATCTTGTCAGTCCTTTGCCATTTCTTCCAGGCAGGGGCCCTGAGCCTCCTCTAGCCTTTTTACAGGAGTGTTGGGAGAGAGAGTGGCTCAGATAGTAAAGAAGCTGCCTGCAGTGTGGGAGACCTGGGTTCAATCCCTGCGTTGGGAAGATCCCCTGAAGAAAGAAATGGCAACCTACTCCAATATTCTTGTGTGGGGAATCCCATGGACAGAGGAGCCTGGCCCGCTACAGTCCGTGGGGTCGCAAGAGTCAGACATGACTTAGCTACTAAACCTGGGAGAGAGTTGGGAGACGTGATGGCGGGGCTTGGGGTGGAAAGAGTAAAACAGAAGTATATTCACCATCTGCATTCTGTCTCAGCACCTTTGCCAGGTTTCCAGGGAGTCCCTGTTTTCTGGACATGTCAAACAGCCTTGTCCATCTGTTGCATGTGTGTTACTTCTGAGCCCAAATTCCCTTAAACCCATGGGCTGAGCTTCCTGACTGCAGTGCCTCGCAGCACCTCCCCTGAGCCAGGCGCAGGCGGTGCTGTATCTATCATGGCTGACTGAAGGCCAGCGGGCCCGAGTGTGGCCCCTGGATGAGGTCTGCTGTCCCTTCCACATGTTCACCCGTACCCTGTGCTTCCTCTGAGTGTGGTCACTATCGTTCTGCACTCCTGTTTCCTGGTGTCTGCGGTGCCTATGCTCTGGAGTCTCATGTACTCACCGCTTATCACCCTGCAGTTTATACTTCAGGTGCCACCTCCTCTCTGACCACCTGAGCCATAGTTCCATACTAGGTCTCCTTCTACTCCATAACTCATCTCTTTTTCACAACTCATCACTATCTGAAAATCATATTGATTAGTTGTTTAAGTATTTTTTTTACCTATGTCTCCTTATTGGAATATCAGTTCCATAAAGATTGGGATCTTGTTAGTTTTGTTTGTTTCCGTATCCTGAGTACCTGGTACACACTAGCACTAAAATATTTTTTAAATGAACAAAATGTCTCCCACCCTTGATTGTGAGTTTTTGGGCGCTCAGGGACCATGTCTTGTTACTGTCGAATCCTTAGTGCCCACTCCAGGGCCTGGTGTTTAGGAGACAGTGAACAACTGAAGGTTAAACGAATGAATGTGGGATTGCTAAGGATGGGTGAGTACAGGCACATTTTTCCTGAATAGGCTCTTGTGCTTTTCCTAATATAATACACAGCTTCTGCTGGGCAGGAGTGGTTCTTGATGGATGGGTGGCGGTGGGGGCTTAGAGCTTGTTATTTGAGAGTTCCCCATATGTGTCCTCTCTTGGCTCATCATGTGAAGGACTGATCTCAACCTGGAGCATTGCTTTTGCTAAGTGCACGAAGCCACGCTACCTCACTTTGAGCCTTGTACTAGGAATTCCATAATGCAGCCTGGAAAAACAGCTACTTTCATTACCTGGAAATTTTGAGCCACTTCTCTTTGAAGTAGTCTCAAACTCTAGTAGGAAGGCTTTTATTTCTTTATTTCCTTGTCTTTCATCCATCTTTCTTTCTTTTA
This sequence comes from Bos javanicus, assembly GCF_032452875.1. Lineage (NCBI taxonomy): Eukaryota > Metazoa > Chordata > Mammalia > Artiodactyla > Bovidae > Bos > Bos javanicus. The sequence goes on along the minus strand of NC_083874.1, from coordinate 48,684,620 downwards.
AAATAATTTATCTTATCTACAAATTTAGTTGCAACTTCAGTAAATAGCTCTGCCAGTCATTTTTCTCCATGTATTTGATTTAAAAAAGTGCAGTATTGAAAGAGGAGTCCACTTGCAATTGCAATGAATTATACTTTTGGCTCCATTTTTTTTTTTTTTTTGGCTAATGAACTTGCCTCTGGGTTCATGGAAGTGCCTAAGCAAAAACAAAGTGATTTTAAAAAGGGAGAGAAAATATGCTTCTGGATCAGATCTAGTAATTGAAAGGAGAAGAGATTCAAGAGAAGAAAGCAGTCTAATGTGTGGCCCAGCCCATGGCTTCCATAGAATCTGGTTAATATCTGTCCTCCTATCCTTCTTTCCTTCCATCCATTGTCTGTCTGTCCATCCATCCACCCACCCATCCACCTATCCATATGTTCATCCAAACACTATTCATATATGTTCATTACAGAAAAAAAAAATAGAATAAGTAATACTTGATTAAAGTGTGTACACATTTTGAATCCTTGTGAGACATGTGTCTCAACTCCACAACACTTGAAACAGTTGTACCAGCATATGCTTCCATCAGCACTGTATCAGATTTGTATATTTTTTCAGGCCCTTTGATTTTGCTTAAATATTGGTAAACAGGTACAAGAAAAAAGTAACTGCAAAATTCTGTTCTCATTATCAGGTTCAGCTTTTAAAATCCATAAAATTAATAATGAAAAGGTCCAGCTGATTCATGTTAAGTCTGTTTCTATCGGCATGTTTAAGGCCCCAAAGAAGAGAAAATATATATGGCTTTCTTCTGACTTGAGTGGTGTGATCAAGATCTTTTATTCAGGCTTAACATGTTTTTATTTGTTTATCTGCTGAGTTCATATTGCCCAAATGTCCATCGATGGTTCCAATTATCAGCCCCACTCCTTGACAGTGTCCTTCCCATAACTTGGAATAAATAGGAAACTGAGGTGTGAGTGTCCACAGGAGAGTGTCCAAAGGCAACCAGCCTGTGAGAGGATCTGGGATGGGCAGTCACCTGAATTGCAGTCTACTCCTTTAGAATAGTGTGATTGGAGAGGCCAGCAGGGCTGACCCTGTCCTTTTCCCTGAGTATGGAATACGTAAGATTCCCCTCAACCCCTTTCTCCCCATCTAGCACCTCCATTCTAGGGGAAGATAATTTCCCCAAAACAGCCCAGTCACTTTATTCCCCCTGTTTTTAGCATGCCCTTTACTATGGGTTCTGTGTACCTATAGTATTGGTACTCCATACAGATCCCTACATATCATCCAGGATTTTAAAAGCAGTCCCATTTTATGCTATTAAAAGAACCGAGTCCTAAAGAATATGTGGGCTCAGGAAAAGACATGTGAGCTCCATCCCACAAGAAGCCCTGGGAATAAGCTGTCTAGTGTATTGATATTACACACTGAGGCTGATTAGATTGGCTTCTTTTTTTTAAGAAAAGTTGCTTTTAGATGCAGGTTGATATTCAACTGGTGTCTTTGAATATATGGTGACTAGAAATGAGGAGAGTCAGGAATGTCCTGGAGGTAAGAGGCAAGGGACTTGGAAGGAGTGGACACCAACCAGCCACAAGCAGAACAGTCAGGGCCAGGCTCTCTTACTCACCTTTAGGCATGCACTCATCACATAGAACCGCTGTTTCGGGCTTTCTTCATGCCTGACTCCACCAGGCCTTGGACCATGTCTGTGTTCTGAGTGTCTGAATGATGTATTGATGTCTTTGAAGATCTTTGCATATCGTGCAGTTTAGCATGACTTAATCCAAAGCAATGGAGCAGTGAGGGAGGAAACACTAGGGAGTAGAAGCTTTTCTTTGTATTAAGAGGGCCTTGAGGGAGTAGTCAGAGTAGGTAGGGTCTGGCCTCTGAGGATTTTGCCCCTAAGGAGTTAGAAGTTGGGTAGAACAGTTCAGGGGGGTGGAGAAAAAGGAAGGTCAGAGTCTGTATGGGATTGAGGAGAAATGGTCTGGTCTTCCATGTTTCTTTTAGAGTTGGTTACCTCAGGGCAGAAGCTTACAGTGTCATAGGATTTCTTCTTCCTGTCCCTAACATACCACATCAAAGTCAGATGTCCTTTTGTGGCTTAAGTGTCCTAGATTTGAGGGTGATGGGTGCGGTAGTCATGTCTAAAAATATGTTGCTCTTGATATAGAAATGGTGACTTTTTTTCAAGAATTGATTTGGATGTCGTTCAAGCCTGTGTTGCAGAGAAGGCAGTGGCACCCCACTCCAGTACTCTTGCCTGGAAAATCCCACGGATGGGGGAGTCTGGTAGGCTGCAGTCCATGGGGTCGCTAGAGTCGGACACAACTGAGCGACTTCACTTTCACTTTTCACTTTCATGCATTGGAGAAGGAAACGGCAACCCACTCCAGTGTTCTTGCCTGGAGAATCCCAGGGATGGGAAGCCTGGTGGGCTGCTGTCTATGGGGTCGCACAGAGTCGGACATGACTAAAGCAATGCAGCAGCTGCAGCAGCAAGCCTGTGTTGATGTAGTTCAACACAGGCTTGTGTAGTGCCCTGGAAAAGAGACTACTGTTCAGACACCTACCAGCATCCAATTACGTGCAACTGATTTGACCAAGATGGTCTGGGGTAGACTTGTCTGCACTTGGCATAGCTCAGTCTTGAAATTTCAGATCTTCACTGAAGAGAACCACTGGACGGAAATTTTTTTATGAGTGTTCATAGAGGAGGTTTGGAGTTGTTGATGCAAAGGCCTCTTTGGTAAGGATTAAACACAGGGTGGTAATGGCACCTTCATTAGGGGATGGTGTGGTATCTTAGAAAGCCATCATGACCTGACTCCAGCAACTGATAGGTTTGTAAGCAGTTACTTAACCTCTGTGATCCTGTTTTCTTGTTTTTGAGACTGGAATAATAACAGTAAAACAATAATAACAACAAGCAGGGAACAGATACAGGTAAGGGAAATAAGACACCCAATACAGAATGAAATTGTGAAAGTGTTAGTTACTCAGTCATGTCTGACTCTTTGTGACCCCCTGGACTGTAGCCTGCCAGGTTCCTCCATTCATGGGATTCTCCAGGCAAGAATACTGGAGTGGGTTGCTATTGCCTTCTCCAGGTGATCTTCCCAACCCAAGGATCGAACCTGGGTCTCCGCCTTGCAAGAAGACTCTTTGCTATCTGAGCCACCAGGGAAGAGCACCCGACACAGAATAGGTACTTAATAAAGCTAACTCTTATTATGTGTAGAGCCTGTCATAGTTTATACAGCTCATGTGGATGTGTGGGGAGGCTCTGATACCTGCTGCCCTGGTGGTGGTGAGAGTTGACATGAAACATCTCTGGCTACATAGGCATTTCCTTCCCGATTTGGTACTCCACCTGAGGAGAAAGACCTCTCCAGGTGGAGGAAGGCTGAGATTCCAGGGAGGCTGGGTGCTGGGGTGATCTCCAGCACTGCAGCTCTGCTGAATCCTGCTGCTGCAGTTCTCACACTCTCATTATCTCCTTTGAATGTCGCACAGCTTTGGCATAAAGGCAGGGCCAGGAACGTCCTTATTTCACAGGAGACAGAGGTCAACCTTTTGCAGTTATCTGGCATAGATGGCTCACCTACAAACCTTACCTGCAGGAGGCTTGGCTGGGATTCAGCAAGGTGGCAGGTTATTTCTTTTCCTCATGTGATGCTAACATGTGGCACAGGTCTCAACTCTGGCCAAATGAGTTGGCAGCCTAGATATCAGGACTTAGACAGATGAAGGTTAGGGGTGAGAGAGTATAATAGCCATCCTAACACCCAGGATCATTGTGCAGAAGGTAAGGATCTTCTGTTTTCTTTTTACCCAGATCATGAAACTAAATTTCAACAGTAAGGACTCAATTGAGGAGTGAAGAAGAGTTCTGTAACACAAGGACTCCTGAATGCACTTTTTCTTCCCTTTGCTGTACAGCTTTGAGGGGTGGCTGGTGGTCTGTGTCTGGCTCTTTGGAAAGACCTCACAGCCATTCTACCATTCCTTTCTTGTTCCTTTGGCTGAATAATGGGGTTGGGTTTCTATCAGCAATCTAGGATATGAGCCAGTGATTTTCTAGCCCCCCTGTCTTATGCGGTGGTGAAAGATTTTCCCCCATGGCTCCTCAAGATGCACCTCTTCCCCCCTTTGGGCAGTCTTCCACCTAAAAAGAACTCTGTTGTGCATGTGAGCTTCTCTGGTGGCTTTGACAGTAAAGAATCTGCCTGCAGTGCAGGAGACTCAAGTTTGATTCCTGGTTTGGAAAGATCCGCTGGAGAAGGAAATGGCCACCCACTCCAGTATTCTTGCCTGGAAAATCCCATGGACAGAGGAGCTTGGCGGGCTGCAGTCCATGGGGTCACAAAGAGTCAGAACAACTGACACTTTCACACTTTGGTGCCTGTGATGTGCTAGCTAGGTTGAGACTATGCCTTGCTCTCCTGGGCTCTCTATGCTTCTTGGAGACTTCTAGGTGCTGGTCTGAAGGTAGAGTCTGAAGATTTAAAGAAGTTTAAGACGTAGTCCCTTAGTCTAGCTGCCATCGTCTTTCACCCAGTTTACTGCAGCAGCCTTCTAATTTGTCAACCTGCCCCCATTTTGTTCCGTCAGTCCCAACCCATTTTCTACACTGTAGCTATAGTCATATTTACTAAATAAAAATCTAATGTATTCCTTACTTGCTTAAAGTCTGTCAAGGGCTCCCCATTGCCCTTAGAATGAAGTCTAAACTTCTCTGCATGGTGCACAAGGCCCTCAAGTTGTCCAGAGCCTGCTTGTATCTTCAGCCATCTCTCCCCCTTCCTCCTTTTATATGCTGTGCTTCTGCCAGACTCAAATTTTTGTGGCCCCAGAATAGGTCAGGTTCATCAGTCTGATGAAAACAATGGATTCTTTCCACAAAAAAGTAAATATGTGCTCCTGTATGCTCATTATTTTGCATACAGTTCAGGGTAGAGGAATCCCTGCCTAAGAACCTTTTAAATTAAGTCTCCTTTTCTAGCATTTAACACATTTTGAAATTGCTGGTTTACTCATCTTTCTACTAGTGTGAGCTCCATGAGGGCTGGGAACATGACTTGTTCACCACTGTGTCCTTGGGCCTTGCCCATAGGGACTGTTTGATACTTGCTTATTGAGTGAATGAACAAACAAACATCTGCCCTTGCTAGGTAGATCAAGATCTATCTGGAAGAACAGGATATGATGTTAACAGAGGACAAAAATGTTCAACTGACATTTTCTTTCTTTTTCTCTTTTAAATTCAAGTACAGTTACTGTTACAACATTATATAAGTTACAGCTGTACAATAAAATTCACAATTTTTAAAGCTTATACTCCATTTATGGTTATTATACAATATTGACTATATTCCCTGTGTTGTACAATATTAATTTACGTTAAAAATATTTATTTATTATTTTGGCTGTGCTGGGTCTTCATTGCTGCACGGGGGCTTTCTCTAGTTGCAGAGAGTGGGGCCTGCTCTCTAGTTGTATGTAGGCTTCTCATTGTGTGGCTTCTCTTGTTGCAGAGCACAGACTCTAGGCGCATAGGCTTCGGTATCTGTGGCACGTGGGCTCAGTAGTTGTGGCTCGTGGGCTCTAGCTCACAGGCTCAGTAGTTGCGGCACACGGTAGTCTTGCTCTGCGGAATGTGGGATTCTCCTGGACCAGAAATCGAACTGGTATTACCTGCACTGCAAGGCAGACTCTCAACCACTGGACTACCAGGGAAGCCCTGGAGCTTATTTTATCCCTAATAGTTTGTACCTCTTCATCCCCTCCCCTCTTCCTTCTCCACTAGTAACCACTAATTTGTTCTTTATATCTGTGAGTCTGATTCTTTTTTGTTACATTCACTAATTTGTTGTATTTTTTATATTTCACATATGTGATATGGTACAGAATTTGTCTTTCTCTGTCTGACTTTTTCCACTTTAGCATAATACTCTCCAAGTCCATCCATGTTGCTGCAAATAGCAAAATTTCATTCTTTTTAATGGCTAAGTAGTATTCCATCAAATATACAGACCACATTTTCTTTATTTACTTATCTGTTGATTGACACTTTAGTTGCTTCCATATCTTGGCAATTATAAATAATGTTTCTGTGAATACTGGTGTGCATGTATCTTTTTGAATTATTGTTTTTGTTTTTTTTGGGGGGGGGGATGGGATATACAGCCAGGAGTGGAATTCCTAGGTCATTTGGTAGTTCTATTTTTAGTTTTTTGAGAAACTTCCATACTGTTTTCCACAGTGGCTATACCAATTTACATTCCCACAAATAGTGGTGGGAGGGTTCCCTTTTCTCCACATCCTCACCAGCTTTTGTTATTTGTGTTCTTTTTGATGATAACTGTTCTGACAAGTGTGAGGTAATATCTCATTGTGGTTTTGATTTGCATGTCACAGATGATTAGTCGTGTTGAACATCTTTTCATGTACCTGTTGGCCATCTGCATTTCTTCTTTTTGGAAAGTTCAGAGTCTGCGGTGGCTGGGCTGGGCCTCTTGGGAAAAATCAGCAGAAGAGGGCTCTTGGGTTAATCTTGAAGACAGAGGGACTTACAGGGCTTATGTTCTGTCCTCTAGAAATATTTTGTCAAAGTAGCAGAGGTGAGTGAAAGAGCAAGAATGGAGAAGCCTTTGATGATTTCTCCTTCTTCAGAATTAACTATAGTCTGTGGACTTATGAGATGTCAAGAGAAAGCCTCTCTTTTTTCTTTCTTTCTCTGCTCCAACAAGTATTTAAGTGCTTGTTATATGTCAAATGGGCTTCCCTCATGGCTCAAACAGTGAAGAATCTGCCTGCAATTCAGGAGACCTTGGTTCGATCACTGGGTTAGGAAGATCCCCTGGAGAAGAGAATAGCTACCCACTCCAGTATTCTTGCCTGGAGAATCCCATGGACAGAGGAGCCTGGCAGGCTACAGTCCATGGGGTCGCAAAGATTTGCACAGGACTGAGCTACTAACACTTTCACTCTTCACTTTAGGAATACTTTTGTCAAGGTCATTAGTTAGGGTCAGGTTTAAATTATAGAGGGATTTATTAAAAATGACATGAGGTCTAAAGTTAGGCCAAAGGTTGAAATCCCAGCCCTGCCCTCTTACTAGCTGTGTGCAAATGCCTCTTGATATGCCAATTCTATAATTTATAAATTGGAAGCAATATCTCGTAACTCCTGGGGTTGTTACAAGGACTAAATGAAATAATGTATGTAAACCCTGAGGGTCTGGCATGTAGTAGCAACTATTATTACTACCACGTTCAGGGTTTGTTTAAGCTGACATCTTTGTTTGATGCAATAATTTCTACTGGTTCACAGAGATATTAAATTGGATTTTACAAGTCCTTATGATTTATATTAATCTAAGTCTCCAATTTCCTATAAAGGAAATTTATCAGAAAAGACATGGTCTTTGAGGCCCTAGTTTTTTTTTTCCTTCAATTTTTTCTTGCTTGTTGGAATTTTAAGTACTTAGTGCAGAAATTTTTGATTCATATAAAGAAGCAAGGAAAAAAAAAATCCCATCGTCTAGAAAACTGTGTCTTAACATTTTCCGGGTATTCAACATCATGAAAATGATTGTTCATCTCATCAGAAAATCAAACTTTTGCCCATATGTACAAATATTTTCATACAATTTCAGGAGATTCCACTTGTTTACCCCCAAGATACAAAACCCTAACCTGACTCCCAAGCTCTACTTCTATAAAGAGCAAGCAATCAGGCCAGGCTCTCTCTGACTTCACACTCACTAAAGACTTCTGAGTCTCTTGGTTCTTGTAGTCAGGTTGCTTCCCCCCCACCCCCCCAGCCTTTTTTCTAAGGTCCAAGTTCTTAAACTGAGAATTGGCCATCTTTGATGATCTTTTTGCAGTATAATTACCCACTGGACCTTTGCTAGTGAACATCTTCATAGCTGTTTGGAGAGAGGAATTTAACTTTTGATTTCCTTATGTATGTGTTCATGTTTGTCATGGAGTATATTCAAGAGAGAGATTGTGAAAGCTTGTTTTATGGGTAGAGGAGAAACTCACCATCTTTTCCTGTTTCCTCTTTGCCTCTTTGTCCTGTCTCAGGGCTCTATGTGCTGAGGCCATTTTGCTGCTTTCTACCAGCAGTCAGAGAGAAGAGAATCGAATGGGGGTCACTGGGCTGCCTGATCCGTGGGAGCCAGCAGGGTTTGGAATAGGTCTCCCCGCCTCCATCTTTCTTCCCTCTCTGGCATCACTCGTATCTAGAGCTGTGTCAGGATGGGAACTGTGGATTGGTGGGGGAATCATGCATAGTCCATGCAGCTTGGAGGTGGGCGTCTGCAGCCCACGGGCTGTACTGTACTGTATTTTCTTGGCTCCAGTGCACAGATTCCACAGACAGAAAACAACCGCCCAGGCTCTGTTTTCACACTCATGTAAGGACTTCTGAAGCCCCATTTCTTGCAGTCACGTCGCCCTGCATTTCAGTCTACAAGGACACATCTTGCCTGTCTTTTCCTCCTGAAACCAGCAACCTTTGTTGAATGAGCCTGGCTCTAAACAGAGCTGTGTGCGCTGTATAGAGAGAGCAGGCTGCGGTCAGGGGCCTCAGGACTGTGCTCTCGTGGTGCCTCTGCTGCCCTAGTTCACAGGCCTGTGTTCTCTCTTTCTTGGATGGTTATCAGGGCCTCCCATCTGTTCTCCCTGCCACTGGTCCAGCCTCCCCCAATGTGTCCAAAATTTCATTCAAAGACACCCATCTGTTGATGTCATTCCCTCGTTTAAAACTATTCAGTGGTGCTACTCTTAGGATAAAGTCCCAACTCATTTGCATGGTTTACTGGGCTCTGCGAGTCCTGGCTCCTAGCTGTCTCTCCAGCCTCCTTCCTCTCACTGTCACTCCACATACCAGCTATGCTACCCTCTTACTGTTCCCCACATTTATCCTTTTGGTACTTTTCTGTCATTGCACTCATGGTTCCTGCATCCAGCTCATCTTTCCTCACCTTTGCTGCACAAGGAATAGCCAACTCAAATGTGACTTCCTATCAGGAGGCCTTCCAGGATTCCACAAATAGGGTGTGTTGCTCTATCTTCTGCATTCTTTGGATTTAGCATACCACAGTGATTGCTAGTGTGGACTCTAGAGTCAGACTGCTGGCTTTCAAGTCTTGCCTGGCCCCTTCCCACATGTGTGACTGTAGGCAAAATGAATTACCTTTGCTCCTGTGCCTCAGTTTCTTTGTCTGTAATACGGGGATGTTAAGAATAATGCTTTTAAGTCATTGATTAAAAGAGGCAATAGTTTAAAGTGCTAAGCCCAGTGCTTGGCCATAGTTAGCACTCAATAATTGGTTAAAAAAAAAAGTTGTTCTACTGGTACTTTGCATATCTCTCATCATCTCATATAGTTTAATATATCTGCCCTACTAGATCAAGTGCTCCTTGAGAACAGGTTCATATCTTGTTCACTTTCTCTGGCCCCCTGTGTACAAGTTTGCAGGAACTTGGTTGAATGCTTTCTCATGATAAATTTGCCTTCAAAATGAAAAGGGGCAATGGATAGAGTTAGGGAATGCTTGAGAATGATCACAGACCTGAAGTTGATGTGACCTTGATGTCCACTAGTGTGTCCTACTCTGTGGCCGAGTGTTCCTTTTGCTGGCAGCACAGGTAGTGCTTTTATTTTGCCAAGACAGGGTAGGAGACCATGTGAAGGTTAAGCACTTCCTAGGTTCATGTTCATGTCCATTTTGTTTTTGTTTTGAACTGTAGGTGACATGTCTGAGAGTAAAGCCAAGAAGATAGAAATCAAGGATGTGGATGGGCAGACCCTGAGTAAGCTGATTGACTATATCTATACGGCTGAGATTGAGGTGACTGAAGAGAACGTCCAGGTAAACTCAGCTCCAGCTGATAGCTCAGTGTATCATATACTCAGCCCCTCCCCCCCCCACCGCCCCCCATTTACATCATCATTTCCTTTAACCCTCACAACAATTCAGTTGGTAACTGTAGAGGAAACTGAAGCTTCAAAGAGAGTGGGTGACTTGTCCTGAGATACGTGGCCAGGGCGAACGACCCTCATATCCTGCCTGCCTGACCATGGGACCCATGTTTTTAACCACTAGGCCATAATCCCTCAGAATGAGCTTGAGCCCCAGAGCAGAAAGTCTTTAACTCATGCTGGTTCAAACTCTTGGAGTCTGGGTGACCCTTCTTCTCCACAGTCATCATCTCATCTCGGGGATTTTGGGTATCAGCTTGTGAGGCTGTTTAAAGTTTTTCTCATGTCAGTGTTAGTCAATGAAATGCCTCTGAGCCCATGGAGGTGCCAAGCACCAGCCTTGAGTGTCAGCAGGGGTGTGTGGCTGTGAGGTGGATTGTCTGCGCCTCTGCCTCCTTTTGCCAACCTGGTCTCTTTCTTAGCCATCTGGAGTCTAGAAAAGAGGAATCAGCAAAGACACTGCTTCACCCAAAGGTGTGTGTCCTTTCTGTGGGGTGTAAGACATCAGTGTCGTGGCACTGAAGGTGGGATGGTGGAGGGTGTGGCCCACTCTGGAAGCTTGTGAACAACCAGGTCAAATGCAGACACAAGATGTGCTATTTCTTATCATTAAGGATCTTGATATTAAAGTAATGGAAATTATATGGGATATGAAAGGTTTTTCTTCCTTTTTTTGTTTTTTTAAAGCAAAATTCTACCTTATTTACTGTGAGAGAGATAAATTAAACTATATGAGATGATGAGAGATATGCAAAGTACCACGATATATTTCTCTTATTCAGAACACCATGCCCTTTTTAGGGCTGAGGTGTTTGGGAGGCCAAATTGGTAATTGTGTATTCATTCCATCTGGCCAGAATGTTTGAGGGCCTCTCATACGCCAGACACTTTGTTGGGCACTGTGTATGTACCAGTGAGCAGAGGTGATTCCATTGTCTCCTTTCATGGAATTTGTGTTCTAGGGTGAAGACAGACACTCATCAAATAGGCACACAAGTAATGTTTAAGTATAAATTGTGGTAAGTCCTTTGAAGGAGAGGAACAATTTGAATGAAGTGGGGAATCTAGGAAGGGCTCTTTCATGAGATAAGATTTGAGCTGAGGACTGAAGGATGGATAGAAGTTGGTTTCGTGTGGTAAATGGTACTCTGGTAGGGGTGTTAGGGTACCGGCAAACTGAGGGTCTGAGGCACCCTGCATTTGGACCTGTAGAGCCTGCCCAGGGTATAGCCTGTTTTTGTCTCTGGTTCCTAGACAGACTTTTGGGTGGTATAGTTTCTACAGTGATCTAGTCTAATCCTTCCTCGCCCTTTTAAAACTGAAATTTCTTTTATGCACAGTAAAATGCATAGCCATTGCATTATTTCTGGTCTTTCCCATCCAGAGTGGAGTGGGCAATGCCATGGTTACATACTAGGTCAAGCAGCAGAATTTAAGCAGCTGAATAACTTTTGGGCAGTAACAACAAGTACAAAGTAATTTAGTATAAAATATGTATAGGGTATATGTGGAAAAAAATTTTTTTAAATGGGTGATAGTTATATGAAATCACCATGTCTTTTAAATTCATTTAGATGCTTTTGAGACTAATATAAATATTGAGATTTACAAAATGCAGGAAATTATATCCTTTGCAACTTTAATGAAAAATGCTAGATGTCAACCTAAAAAAAGTGTAGGGGGTAAATATATATATTTTTAAATCTTGTATTAGAGATACTATAAACATGAAAGTGATAGAAGAATGTGCAGAAAAGAGATAAACATAGCAAGCCTGCTTGCTTTCTTCAGAAAGGCTTGCTTACAAGGTCAGTCTTCATCCGGAGTCTGGCAACTTGGATTTTGAGAGAGTTCCCACTCCTCTAGTGATAATGGTAGTAGCTTGCACTGCTTAAACTGTTTGTGCAAGCAATACGGTTTATGCCGATCACCTGCTTTCCTTCTGAGAGTTTGGAATTTCAGTCCACGCTAGGCAGAAGGTGCCTGTGTAACTGACACCTGACACACGTCTTGGCCTCTCAGAGTCAGGCTAGCTTTCCTGGTTGGTAATGTTTTGCACATGTCACTGTTCATTGCTGGAGGGATTAAGTGCGTTCTCTGTGACTCCATTCGCAGAGGACTCCTGGAAGCTTGTGGCTATTGTTCTCCAAAATTTGCCCCATGTACCTTTTCCCTTTGCTGATTTTGCTTTGTATCCTTTCAAGGTAATAAATCTTAGCTGTACTTATAGTGAGGAAAACTAGAGCTTCTCTGACACCCCCACTAACATTCTGCCTCAAGGATCAGTTTTCTCATTTGTAAAACAGGAATCATAATAGTGCCCATTCTGTTGGGTGGTCATGAGTTAGACTGCCTGCCTTTAAATCCCGGCTCCACCATTTTCTAGCTGTGTGATCCCAGGCAAGGTACAAGAACACTGTGCCTCAGTGTTCTTGTCTGTCTCATGGGCATAATAATAGCGCTTAACCTCTTAGGGTTGGCGTGAGCATTAAATGAATTACTATAGGTAAAGAACTTAGAGGAGTGTGCCACAGACAGGGTAGGCACAGAGAGCACTGTGAACACAGAAGCATTTTCACCAAGGGGCACATGTCTGAAGGTGGAGACAGGTGGCCAGGCAAATGGGTGCCCTCCATTGTGGTAGGGGCCAGAGTGGAGGTACCCAGGAAGCAGAGAATGTTCATCATCACCTTGATGAGGGTGGTTAAGGGCAGACCTCACTGAGGATGCATGGTGTGGACTGGGTGTTGAAGGAAAGTCTTGGAGGTCAGGCCTGCCTCCTCTTCTGCCTGTCTGTGACCCCGCTGGCCTGTGAGCCCCTGGAGGGACCTGCTGCGTTCAGTATTATCTGGGAGTGAGGAGAGGCTGCATGTGCAGGGACTCCCCTGGGAAGCACAATGTGGAATAAAACTCTGCAAAGCACAACGTGGAATAAAACTCTGCAGTTTGGAATCAATCATATATGTGAACTATTTTCCTTTTTTTTCCTTAACTTTATGGTTTGGTCAGGGATGACCTTGGGGGAAAACCAAAACTGGTTAAGAGAAAGTTTTAGATCAACATGTGGCTGCTTCTTCCTGCTGTGATGTATGTATCTGCTGAGAGTTGCTCACAAGCTGTCTATGAAGACAGTATGTGTGAGGATTCATTGCACTGAGGATGTGTACGCAGAGGTTCCTGGGAAAACAAGGGTTAGAGACTTGGGGCTTGGTTAAATGGCTGGAAGATTATGCCCTGCTTCTCTTTCCAGCCACACATACCTTGGAAAGACTGAACTGCCCTTCTACAGTGGAGGCAACAATTCGTAACTGATTCTTATTAATACTCACTGTAAGCAAAGCACGTGTTGATCACTTCACATGCATTATTTCGTTATTGTAACCACTACTGGAAGGTTCTACTATGATTCTTCTCTTACAGTTGAAGGAACTGCTGTTGCAACGAGTGAAGTGTACATTACCCATGGTCACACAGGTAGTTAGTGGTGGAGTTGGGATTTGAATCCAGCTCTCTCTAACTTGCTGTGCCCTGTTGATGTGATCAATTCGAATTTCTTATGAAGTGGATGATCAGAATCTTGACTTCAGCTTGTATTAATGAATAATAAAAACCAGTGTAACTAAGGATTCCCTATGCACCAAACACTGTGTTACTTGCTTTAAATGTATTATTTCATTTGAGTCCAATGACAAGCCTTTAAGGCAGTACTATTATTACACCTTTATGGCAGAAAGTGAAGAGGAACTAAAAAGCCTCTTGATGAAAGTGAAAGAGGAGAGTGAAAAAGTTGGCTTAAAGCTCAACATTCAGAAAACGAAGATTATGGCATCGGGTCCCATCACTTCATGGGAAATAGATGGGGAAACAGTGGAAACAGTGTCAGACTTTATATTTTGGGGCTTCAAAATCACTGCAGATGGTGACTGCAGCCATGAAATTAAAAGATGCTTACTCCTTGGAAGGAAAGTTATGACCAACCAAGATAGCATATTCAAAAGCAGAGACATTACTTTATCAACAAAGGTCCATCTAGTCAAGGCTATGGTGTTTCCAGTAGTCATGTATGGATGTGAAAGTTGGACTGTGAAGAAAGCTGAGCGCCAAAGAATTGATGCTTTTGCACTGTGGTGTTGGAGAAGACTCTTGAGAGTCCCTTGGACTGCAAGGAGATCCAACCAATCCATTCTAAAGGAGATGAGTCCTGGGTGTTCTTTGGAAGGACTGATGCTAAAGCTGAAACTCCAGTACTTTGGCCACCTCATGGGAAGAGTTGACTCATTGGAAAAGACTCTGATGCTGGGAGGGATTGGGGGCAGGAGGAGAAGGGGACGACAGAGGATGAGATGGCTGGATGGCATCACCAACTCGATGGACAAGAGTTTGGGTGAACCCCGGGAGTTAGTGATGGACAGGGAGACCTGGCGTGTTGCAATTCATGGGGTCGCAAAGAGTCGGACATGACTGAGTGACTGAAATGAACTGAACTGATTACTATCTTCATTTTACTGTTGAGGAGTCAGAGGCAGAGAGAGGTTAAGTAATTTGCCTTTAGTCACATGGCTGGTGAGTGGAGAAGTCAAAATTCTCAGTGACACTATACTTCCATAAAATTTTTTTTCTAAATATTCTAAGTGACACATTTAATCACAGTGTAGTTCTGCTAACTCTCCTGTATACCGCCCACACCCTTCTTCTTTCTCTCAGTAACTTTTTGTTTAGCACTGTTTCTGTGCCAGGACTCATGCCTGGTGCTGGCAGAGGCAGAACTTGCTGTGTGTGGGGGGGCAGAGGGCCTGGACACCCTTGTCACCTGGTCCTCTGACTGGTACCCTCCCTCCGTGCATGGCCCTGCTTCCCTGAAATTCCAGGAGTAGGTGCTTTCTGAGGCAGGGCATTTCCTTTTGTTTTTGTTAAAGGAAACAAACTCTGTGACGGGATATCCTCTGCTGGGTTTTCATGTTATCTGAGGGAGAGAAAAAAAAACAACAGAGCCTTTGCATGAAAAATGGAGGGGAAGCCATTTGCAAGCTGGAGGGGAACCTGTAAACTCTTTGCTGAGGGTCATTCCAGGGCCTGTTTTCCCAGAACCAAAATGCTGAGACGGCGAGAGGCAAGCTGAAAGCTTTTAACCCAGGGTCATCTTCCCTTCCTGCAGTGGTTCCAGCCAACTTCTCCTTCTCAGGTCTTAGCCTCCTTCCAGGGGCCAAGCCACACAGCCCTAGCAGTTCCACCAGGACAGCTTGCTTCCAAGCTGAGGACTTGCGCTTGGCCTCTTGTTCCTAATCTTGTTACTGCTACCGCTTGAGGGAGTCGAGCTGCAGGCAAGAGAAGGGAAGAGTAAATCATTTTCCAGCCTTGGCTGTAGGAGAGGGAAGTGAAGACCACCTCCTGGATGTTTTTCACTCTTTGTAGCCTCTGAGAATCTGTGTTGCCTCTCCTTGTGTGCAGCCCCCAGAGCCCCACTGGACCAGGCCCCTATTTATCCCTGAGACTCAGCAATTGAGTAGTGATACAGCATTCTGACTCCCTTGGCTCTTCTTCATGCCTTCCTGTGTGAAGCAAGCAGTGGGGAAGATCACAGCATAAGATCAAAGAGAGGGAAGGGGCAATTAGAGAAACCACCAGCCCCGCTCATTTTGGGACGTCAGCTTGGGAACACTTTAGAGCAGGAGTGGACCCAAGCAGGATGGGGGAAGCTCTGAAAGTTTTTGTCTGCCACGTGGGTTTTGTGAACAGTGAGGAAGTTGAAAGCTGTGTGGGTAGCTGTATCCAGGGAGGTTTTAAAAACTGAAAGTGTAATCTAAGGAGTGTGTTTAGTAAGTATTTATTATTTCATTTTTGGGGTAGTTGTCATGAAGTTGAATATTTTAGCACCAAACTGTGCAACTGACTTTGTGGTAAAGAAGAGGGCAAGGGAGAGGGGGTGTGTGTCCCTGGCACGATAGCATTTTGGCTTGGCTGGGATGCAATCTCGGGGGTGGGGATTGGACTCTTAGAAATTCCTTCTCTGTGGTGCTAAAGGGCTGCTGTCCATTGCATCCTCTAATCACATCTGACCCTTGGGGGCTCCTGCACCCGAATAGGGTGTGTGCTGGACAGCATTGGATTACTCTTCCCCACCAGGGCTTCTCAGTGTAACTGAATACAAGTTCCTTGTTCCTGGGGTGAACAACTGTCCCAGTTTGTCCAGAATTGAGGGCTCTCCTGGGACACAGGATTTTGAGTCCTAGAACTGGCAAGGTCTCAGCAAACTGGGATGGTCGGTCAACTCATGGCCTGGCTTTAGGGTTTGTAGCTGGTGTTGGTTTAGGGCACGTGTTATGGAGGTCATGTGGGGAGTTTGGAACACAGCTTTCCTTTCCTGGTATGTATTCAGCAAGAATGGTTAATGGTTCTCCACTTTACTAGCAGGCCGAGACTAATCTGGTCCTGGAATCTGTTTGGCTAGGCTGAGCAAGCGCACAGGTTAATTGAGTTCCCCAGTTTATAGCTGCTTTGTGGGAATGGAGCTTAGGTAGTCAGATTTGGAGCCTGACTGTGTTCACTTACCGTCTCAAACTCTCCAGTGGGTGATCTTATCTTTTTCCTTCTCTGGAATGAATCAGTGGTTCAGAAAATACCAAGAATTTGATGGTAATATACAGTTGTCTTGCTGGTAGAAGAGAGAGGGGAGAGGAAGGAGAGAGATGTTTTCTAGAACTCAGCTGTCATGAGGGAGAGGTCTAATCTTGCAGGCAGGATGAACTTCCCTTTGAGAGTAGGCACATAGGTCTGGAGCAGGACCACTGATAGTAGAGGCTCTTGGTGGCATCTCTGTGTGAGCAGGAATGAGGAAGGGAGCCAACAACCCCAACTTTTGCACTGAAAGTCCTGTGTCCTGGGAAGTCTTTCGATCCTGGGCAAACCTGGATGGCTGGTTACTCTAGTGATGAGACAAGGCCCAAGAATGTGGCAGTGGGGCCGAGTTTTTAGCCTTAGCCCATGGAGGTGAGGAGAACTAGAGATGAGGTTCAGAGCTGTTTTCGGGGACAATCAGTCTCTAAAATTTAAATCACTCAAAAAAAAAAAAAAAAGAAAAAGATGTTTATAGTGCTCTGAGTCAAGAAACCAAATGCATCTGCAGCCCATGTATATCTTCCTGGGCAAGCCTGGGTGAACGCGAGCAGCTGGGGTCTGGCTGGCCCAGACACTCCCCCTGAGAGCCAGGGGAGCAGCTGAGATCAAGGACTCAGAACATGGGGGTTGTTTTGGGGTGAAATGAATGCTGGGGGCCCCAAGCAATGCAGTCTGAAGCCAAACTATTCACAGCTATCTGATTTTTTTTTTTTTCCTTAAGTCACTCTCAGATTGTCTGTGCCTCCCACAGGGTAGGGGAGAGGAGGGGTA
This sequence comes from Bos javanicus, assembly GCF_032452875.1. Taxonomy (NCBI): domain Eukaryota; kingdom Metazoa; phylum Chordata; class Mammalia; order Artiodactyla; family Bovidae; genus Bos; species Bos javanicus. The sequence goes on along the minus strand of NC_083874.1, from coordinate 48,667,241 downwards.
GCAAAGCTGGGTTGAGGAGGACTTTACTGACTACCCTGGTTTTTTGATCTGAGGGCAGGCTTCAGGAGCTGTGGCAAAGTACAAAGGAACTCGACCAGGGTTGATTGTCTGAGCACCCATCTGGCCTGTTCAAGCTGGTCTTCCCTGGCTTTTAGGAAAAACACATGCACACACACTCGAGCAGGAACTTGTTTCTGTCTCCCAGGGTACAGTATAAATACTCATGTGTCTCATGACCTTTCAAAAGGAACCTTAGCTCTCCTTTTGCTGAGAACCTTCCCCAAGATGTTCTTTACTATTTATCTGTTGGATGGGAGAGTAGAGTGTGTTTGTTTGAGTCCCAGTGGATTTGGGGATGATGCCCTCATTCCAGTAGATGCTAGAACAAGATCAGATTCCTGCTGAATCTTATAGGCTGGCACATAGGTGCTCAGTAATTAAATGGTGAATGAGGGTGTTAGCTATTCAGTAAATATCTTTCTGAGTAAAGATATTAACTAAAGGCTACAGGGCAGTGTTCTCAACTTGACTATACATTTACAAGCACCTAGGGAACTTCAGCAGTATCTCACTGTCCAGGCTACACCCCATTCCTATTGAGTTGGATCTTTGGTGGTGAGACCCAGGCATCAGTATTTTAAAACTTCTCCAGGGGATTCTAATATATAGCCATGTAGGAAATCAGTCTGTCTTAGCTTGGGCTGTCATAACAAAATACCACAGAGTGGGTGGCTTACACAACAGAAACTAATTTTCTCACAATGTTGTAGGTGCTAGATCTGGGTTCCAGCTGATTGAGTTTCTTGTGAGGGCTAGCTTACCAGTTTGCAGAAGGCCACCTTCTCCTTGTGTCCTTGCATGGTAGAGAGAGAGAACTCTGCTATTTATTTTTCTTCTTATAAGGGCCTTAGCCTCACTGTGAACTTCGAGATGTCCAAGCTGGATTTAGAAAAGGCAGAGGAACCAGTATCAAATTGCCAACATCCGTTGGATCATCAAAAAACAAGAGAGTTCCAGAAAAACATCTACTTCTGCTTTATTGAGTATGCCAAAGCCTTTGACTGTGTGGATCACAACAAACTGTAGAAAATTCTTCAAGACATGGGAATACCAGACCACCTGACATGCCTGTTGAGAAATCTGTATGCAGGTCAGGAAGCAATAGTTAGAACTGGACATGGAACAGCAGAGTGTTTCCAAATTGGGAATGAAGTACATCAAGGTTGTATACTGTCACCCTGCTTGTTTAACTTATATGCAGAGTACATCATGAGAAATGCTGGGCTGGATGAAGCACAAGCTAGACTCAAGATTGCCGGGAGAAATATCAATAACCTCTGATATGCAGATGACACCACCCTTATGGCAGGAAGTGAAGAGGAACTAAAGAGCCTCTTGATGAAAGTGAAAGAGGAGAGTGAAAAAGTTGGCTTAACACTCAACATTCAGAAAACTAAGATCATGGCATCTGTCCCATCACTGCATGGCAAATAGATGGGGAAACAGTGAGAGACTTTATTTTTGGGGGCTGCAAAATCACTGCAGATGGTGACTGCAGCCATGAAATTAAAAGACATTTACTCCTTGGAAGAAAAGTTATGACCAACCTAGACAGCATGTTAAAAAGCAGAGATATTACTTTGCCAACAAAGGTCCATCTAGTCAAAGCTGTGGTTTTTCCAGTAGTCACGTATGGATGTGAGATTTGGACTATAAAGAAAGCCGGGCACCCAAGAATTGATGCCTTTGAACTGTGGTGTTGGAGAAGACTCTTGAGAGTCCCTTGGATTTCAAGGAGATCCAACCAGTCCATCCTAAAGGAGATCAGTCCTGGGTGTTCATTGGAAGGACTGATGCTGAAGCTGAAACTCCAATACTTTGGCCACCTGATGCGAAGAATTGACTCATTGGAAAAGACCCTGATGCTGGGAAAGATTGAAGGCAGGAGGAGAAGGGGGCGACAAAGGATGAGATGGTTGGATGGCATCACCAGTTCAATGGATACGTGCTTGGGCAAACTCTGGGAGATGGTGAGGGACAGGGAAGCCTGATGTGCTGAAGTCCATGGGGTCATGAAGAGTTGGACACAACTTGGCAACCGAACAACAAAAAAGGGTCCATGCAGTGGAGAGTAGCGGAAACTCAGGCTGGGGTTGCCTCAAAGGCCAGGCTGGGAAGTTTGGACTTACTTGGGCAGGCAGTGGAGAGCCATGCAAAGGCCTTGAGCCTGGCCGTGGTCTGATTAGAGCACCGCTTTGGGGAGATGAGACCTTGGTGGTGGGATCCTGCTACTCAGAATGTCACCTTCTCTTCCAGGTGCTGCTCCCAGCCGCCAGCTTGCTACAGCTCATGGATGTTCGTCAGAACTGCTGTGACTTCCTGCAGTCTCAGTTGCATCCCACCAATTGCCTGGGCATCCGCGCCTTTGCAGATGTGCATACCTGCACCGACCTGCTGCAGCAGGCCAATGCTTACGCAGGTAATGGGGAACAATGTAGCTGCACCTTTCCAAGCCTGTGAATTTAATAACCTGGTCTGTGGTGGACTCCTCAAAGATTATGAGGCTAGTGTGTTCTACTGAGAAGCAGTTACGATTTAGTCAAGGAGATAAGACACAGGTGGAAAGATAATTAACAATAGGGGAGTTCAGCTCAGTGCCAAGTGGAATATGACTAATTGCCAGATGAAAAGTTCAGACAGTAATTTTCATGAAAGAAGAAGAAGGAGATCTGAGAAGACTTCGTGGGGGAAGAATAATTTCAACTAGGTCTTGAAATAATCTTTGTTTAGGAAAATTTCTATTTTGATCAAAGTGTTCTGTGAACACCATTTGAAAAGTCAAATAATGTTGCAAGTCTCATAATGATAAGAGTCTCCTGCTGTTTTTCCACCCCAAGTCTTGCTCTCTAGAGCCACTCACTTGCCTTTCTGAAAGAATTAAAATACAGGTGCTGATTCAGCCAAAAGTTGCTTCATCTGATATTTACCTCTCTTGCTGTAAATAAAATGTTATACAACTGGTTTGGGGTTTATTAGTTTTAGATGTTGTCTGTTGACTTCTCACAGAAGAATAACTGCACTTTCATAGATGTCCCCTCATATACATTCACTGTTCCCCTCTCTTTATTCTTCTGTATCATTTCTACAGTTGAGCTAAGTTATAATTGGTTTTTTATCAGAAAACTTTTGTTTTAATTAGTAAGGCAGTGAATAGATGCTTTTTCTTTTACACAGTATTATGATCACTAACTCTTATAAGACAGGTACACTGAACAGTCTTCTCAGTACATCAGATAATCTGTTGAGTCCATTTTATTTTTTTTGGAGACATTCTCCTCACTAGAGCCTATCATCCTGTGATTTTTTATAGGGAGTAGTGATTTGAGGATGAAGGTCATGAGTGACCTAGGAAACAGGTCTGGTCATATGAATTGATAGATCTAGTCATGGCCACCTCCTTCCCTTGCAGTAAAACCTCTCATTCTTCCCCTGCCCAAGTGCTGGCATGGCTGCTGTCTGTTCTGTCTCCTGTTCAGGAAGCCAATGTCTGGAAGTTAACTGAGGGCCTGCTAGCTGCTCACATGCCAGCTCCCTGCATTGTGTTAGCCCCTTGGTCCACAAGTCAACAAGCATTTCTTCTGTTTTTCAGCATCCTCTTTTTGCTCTGATCAAGACCCCAGGAGCCTATACAGACTCTCACTTCTTGAGGTCTGTTTCTGAGGACACAAATAGGACTAGACGTTAGGATGTCAATAATGATGATTTTTGTGAAGGACATTCCCCAGTCTGCCTAATGCTGAGTTCTTCTGACTCTTTCTGACCGTAATCCTTGACTCTCCTGTTTCTCTGCTGTCCCTCCTGTGCCTGTATTACCTGGCTTGATACCCTACCTCCTTTCTGTTCTCAGGGAGTGGTCACTAGTCCAGCCTTCTCTAGGCTAGCCACTCTTGAGGGATGTGCACAGACTTTGCTTCAGCAAAAGCTGAAGGCTTAACTGAGGCTGAGGTCAGTGTGTGGACATCTGCTGGTGCAGAGGTGAAGGGAGAATGCTTAGATGCCAGGAGGTCTCTGTCTCACCTCCCCAGTCCTCTCTCTAGAGTGTGCATGCTTGCATCCATACACAGCACGTATCACACCCTTTTGTAGTTGGCTCATGAGGGCATCAGAGGTTTGGGCTGTGTATTGAACTCCCCACATTTAACAAAGGCTCCTAGGTCTTGTGTCCTGGCTTCCCTCCACTTTCAGAATCTTTGTTTTCTCCCTTGCCCTTCTCCCTGTCTGATGGTGAGACTCACCTGTGGGAGAGTGGGGAGGAGGCGGTTTGGAGCACGTTGTGGTTTTGGTGCTCCCTGATCCTGAGGGCATGGTGATGTGGTTCCGCAGCATCGTGGGTGTGTGCTCTACATGTGTGTGTGCAGTGTCATGGTGGATGACTCTCAGCTAGTGTTTACTGAGCTTTCACTTTGGGTCACATCCTAGACTAAGCATTTTATGTTCATTTAAAGCATACAGTAGCTGAGGAAAGTAAAGCGCAGAGGGGTGAAGTCATTTGTTGGGGTTAGTTAGAAGAGACAGAGACAGGATTCAAACCCAGACAGTGTTTACTCCAGAGCTATGTTTAAAACTACTCTGTTCTGTGGCTTCCAGGCCCAGCTTGGACATAGGGTGGCCCTGTGAATCAGAAACTGTGGAGTGTTGGTGGCTAGAGCTGGCATTTTCCATCAGAAGTGTGAACCTCAAAGTCTGTGCCATGCAGTTACCAGATTCCAACAACCAGACATTGTAGACAGATGGCCAGCTGTCTCTGCTAGATGCGGGGTGTTTAGTCATCTTGGGGTGGGAAAGTGAGGCGTGGATGTCTTCTCTTCCGTGTTGGGAAGCTGCCCCTCACGGCATGCGTGAGTCCTCCTCCTTCTCTGGCTCGGTCAGTGTGACTGCAGGCTGAGAGCCTCCTCCCTGTTGTGCAGGCCTTCCGGGGAACCTGGGACCTGCTCCAGGATAGCTTTCTTTGTAGCCCTCATCTGGGTGAAACTGGGAAGATAAAAATCATATTTTTAAAGTGGTGTGGTAATACAGAGGTCATAAGACTGTGATGAAGAGACATTAGAAGAAGCAGTGTGAAGTTAAGACTTCACCTTGTGTGGTATATAGAGAAGAAAAACAAGGTTAATCTGTGCTTACTCCATTGCACTCAGCCACCGCTGTGGGCCTGCTTTGTGTCTTTGGTCTTGCACCCCCTGAACTTAGATGGAGCCTGGCGGCTCTGCCATTGCTGCCTCCTGAGACAGAGCTGCTGTCTCGCCCATTTAAGTGTGGGCATGTGGGTACTGACCAGAATCACACACACAAGGGGCAGTGTTGCCCCGTGTGGTTACAGGCTTCCATGGCCCCATGCCTTGAGTCAGGAGGTATCTGAGCCCACAGACTACAAGGAGACCCTCCAGATCAGGGATCACACCAGCCAACACTTTGGAGCTGAGTGACCCTAGGCCTGTTTGCTTTTCTCCCTGATGGGAGGTTGCTCCTCCTGCTTTGTTTTCAGCATGGTTTAGGGGATTGGGGTCGGTGTGGGAGGGACAGGTAGGAGAGCCTCCTGCAGAAGTAGGTGCCACCATAGGGCCATGCCCTGGATCCTCCCAGCTGTTCATGCCGTCTGTGGCAAGAGAGCCTCAGAGCCCCACGGGACCTGGTGGAGAGACGGGACTCCTCGGGTCAACACCACGATCCCTGCTGAAGACTGCATGCGCTTTGCGGGAGAAGGACCATTTCTGGAGCTTCTGATGGTGGCTCCTCTGTATACATATGCACAGCTGGGTATGTCTGCCTTCCACTTCTTCCCTATCTCTGGCCAGCTGGCCTCTGCCTTCGCCTGTCCACAACCCCAAACTGCCTCTGAATTCTGTTCGTGCTCCTTTTCTAAGATGAACTTTCTGTGCTTATTATTGTTGCTATCTTAATATACAACCATCTGTGATTATTGCAGGAAAGGCCCCACAATCCTATCCAGAGGGCGTCATGGGCAGCACCCTAGTGTACAGCTTCCCCTGTCTCTCATTCCACATATATATTTTCCAGCCCAAAAAATCTTAGCAGTATATTCTGAACATCTTTCCATGTTAGCAGGCATATTTCTATACCACTATTTTTAAAACTTTAGAGAATGTATTCAATAAAAGCAACTTGTATCCATGATAAAAATTTCAAACAAGATCAAAGGTATGAAATACACAGTTGATCTCTCAGGTCCTCTCAAGGGAGCAGGGAACTGTCTTGGATATCCCTACAAGATATGTATATATTACACTTTTTAACTTACACAAATAGAAGACTTTTGTACTCATTATGCTTTTTTTTTTTAACCTAGTGCAATATCTTGAAGTTCTTTCCAGACTTTTGTGTATGGCTGTTCTTACTTTTTGTCTGCTGCATCATAGGGATGAACTATAATGAACTATAATTTAGTTAACCAGTCCTCTCTTAATGAACATTAATGTTACTAGTTTTTTTTTTTTTTTCTTTTACATCAAATGCTTTAACAGTAATTCTTGTACGTAATGTTTTGGAGTATACTCGCTGGTATGTAAGTAACCGTGAAATTGTGCTTGTAGAGTGCCGTCTTAGTATATAGCACAAAGTAGCTCGTAGAGTACACATTAAAAGATACTGCCAAATTGCTGTCTAGAAAGAGTAACTATTTTTAAGGTTGACAACTGCCTTCTGATTAGTCTTCAGCCCCCCGGGGCGAAGGAGGGCACAGCGTGACTCTGGGGGCTGGAGTACCAGCTCTTTCCACCTAACTGCGTGGTTGATTTCCTGTTTGTAATGGGCCTGTCTCTTCTTCCTGTGGTAGTCCTTTCTGCTTCCTCTGGGTCCAGTTTCCCCCTTAGGGTTATGCCCCCATATTTTTGCTGTGATGTAAGTTATGCTGGGCTGGGGAAGGGTGAGTCCCGTAGTTAAAAGCTGACTGGGCCGGGGAAGACCCTTGCCCCCAGCTGCTGATGTCATAGTTCTTCTGAGTACGAGATAATTGGGAAAAGGACCCTCATATTTTGCATAGCCTGTTTCTTATATCTCACTGTTATTGTTTGCAGGGACTGCTTAATCTTTAACTTCAGAGGCATGGGCCAAGGTTTATGGGGATTTTGTTGTTTGGTAATTGGATGACCATGCCTGGGCCATGAGCAGAGCTAGTTGAGAGGGATATTAATGGGACCCTATTAATGAAATGGCAATTAAAATTCTTTGAACAATGTGTTTACATCAGCATGCCAAAGCTGAGCTGAAACCACCCAGCCATGGAATGGAAAAACCATTGAATTTCACATGTTTGTGGAGAGAAATGGCCTTTTTTCGATTGATTGAGGCATTTAAGACCATGGAATGAAGTGATTAAACTAAAGACAGCAAAAAACTTTGACAAAGCACTTGAAAAAACACAACCCTCTGACTTAGTGAGGGTTATCTGGTGAAATTGCTGCCTCCAGCTTGGCATCATAAGATAATGATGATGGTGATGGTCACGGTGGAAGTTTCTGCCATTTCTGAACACTTGCAAGGTACCAGGCAAGGTGCTACACACTTCAAAACTGTAAGAGGTAGTTATTACTTTCTTAACTTACAGATGAAGAAACGAAACCTTGGAGAAGTTTAGTAACTTGCTCCAGATCACAGTTTGTGAGTGGCAATGCCAGGATTCACGAAGAGGCTGCCTGACTCCAGGGCCTGTGCTCTGATCCCACTGTTTGTTTTCACAACTCCACAGGCCAGTTCAGCCTCTCTGCCCATGGCCGCTGCCTCACTTCTGCCTCCCCTTGATTTTCTGCTTCTGCCTTGAAGGTGGCAAATGAAGCATTAGTGTGGTAGTTTTTATTGTTAGTTGTTCTCCTGGGAATTTTAGGAGACTTCCCTGTTCCTTCCATTCTCTGGAGAACAGGGAACTCTGTTGTTGAATCAACAACACTGATAACTGGGCAGTTTTGATACAGCCCTTTGCTCTGTGTGTATGATAGCAAGGGGAGGTACAGTACATACACTTCTGGAATTAAGTCAGCATGGCAAGAGAGCTCTTATCCCACCATCACAGGGAGAATGGAGGCAGTGAAAATTAGAGTCTGAGGGCTGGTGGTTGTAACCCTTGTGGGAAGTAGTCAGGTAAATCTGTGTTATTCTCTGTGGCAGCTGAGCTTTCTCCCTGGAGCAAGGAAACTATGGGCCCTGAAAGCCAAGAACTGATCAAGAAAGCTTACCTCTGCTCTCCAAAAATAGAGTAATAGAGGGGAGGGGAGAGAGATTTAAAGTAGCTCTGTTTTTTTAAAACCCTACTAAAATGTTTTGATTCTGTTTGTGTGTCCACCTTTCATTAGCAAATCCTGGGGCCTGATAAGTGGTTCCATTCAGAGGCACTCACTCATACCTGTTTGCTGGGCCGCTGGCCCCGGAATAACTGGGTTCATCTCATCTCTGCAGGTCAAAGAAGTCATAGATGAGTTATCACTTCCATTTGTTCTGGGCTTGTAGTTTAGATAAACCTGATCAAAGCTTTAGGTTTATTTCACACCATCAAGAGGGAGGAATGGACTTGGGACTTGCTTGAGAGGTTGCCTGAGGCCTAGGAAGTCTTGAAGAAGCATGGGAAGGGAAGCATGGTATTTTCAGAGCTTGATATCTGCAGACACTGAGGATTCACATTCAAGCAAGACAGACTCAAATGAGACAGAGCCTCCCCTCATGGGGGTCATCGTCCCAGTATGAGAGAAGGACCTCAGGTGGGTTGATGAGCACTGTGATTTTAATTTCTTATCTTGGTGACTTTGGGAACACAGAAGAATATCACGTCATCTAGCCTGATAGGTGGGTTAGGGAAAGATTTCTATCCAAGGGTCTGAAATTTGAACCCGGTTCTGATGCCAAAATGTTTGAAACACTACTACTCTAAGATTGTTTTTTTTAAAAGAAATATAGTTAGATTCATATTTTCTTTCTCTCTCTGCAGTATCCCTAAGGGATTCTTAGGATGTTCTGATGTCTATATTGATTTTACCAAAATAGCCTGCTTAGGACAGGCTTTTATTATTTTGGAAACTAAGATTCTTATCAGAATATTTGTTATTATGTATAGATAGCATTAGTTTATTTTTTTGTGTGTGTACAAGAAACCCACTTTAATTATGAAGATTCATAGTCAGTGACAAGTAAAGATGGAGAAAACAACATCATGCCAACACTAGTCAAAAGAAAGCTGGAGGGCTATATAGATAGCATTAGTTCAATACCAGGCTCTACCACTTACTGCCATGTGATACTGAGATCATGACTTAGGCTTTCTGGGCTTCCATTTCTTCATCTGTAAAGTGGAGATATTGATATTCGCTTCAGCTGGGCTTTTGGAAGATATAAGTGACATAATATATGTAAAATACCTAGTATGTTAGCCGTTTTTAGGAAAAGCCCTTAACTTTGTCCAGGCCTGCTTCTTTAAAAAGACCCAGCTAGTCCCCCTTTCCTGGGAATGTGCCACCCAGTTTCCTTATCCTTTCCACACTGGGAAGATATATTTATGTCGCTTGGTGGGGAAAGGATTTACAATTGTCTGGTGCCCCTCATCTTCTCTATAATTTCTCATCCAAATAGGCAGGAACAGTTCCGTTATGTTTCATTAATCAAAATTTGGACTTTTTTTTTTGCTGGAGAAAAAAAAAATTATTATTACTTGCAGCAAGTAGGGAGAACACTGAGGATCCTTCCCAATGCAGTGTCTCTAAAACTTACATCTTAGACAGTGTTTGCTACTTGTAGTAAAGCCTGGTTAATTGGAACTCCTAACCAGATACTAATTAACTTTTTTTGTTTGTTTGTTTGTTTGTTTACACTCCTCCCTAAAGGGGAAAAAAGCAAGAAGATAAGAAAAGTTTAGATAAGTTTAGATAAGATAAAAGTTTATTTTGGAGAATCCCTTTCACGGGGCTTGCCTGTGGTTCAAAGATGCTATGCCCTTGCACATTCCACCTGTCCCCCAAGATTGAGCCTTGCCTGCCTCTCTACCTCCCCGGGAGCCTGGCAGAGTTCCCCATACTTGGTGGAGGCTCTGTACGTATTTGTTAGATGAATGAAGATACAGCCTAGGCCCTAGCTAGACTGAGCTGTTGCTGTTTTCTAGATATGCTCTGAATTGGCCTTCTTTTATTGAATGTGGAGTGTGTTTCCTGGCATGGCCCTGTGGACTTCGGGTTGAAGTCACTGGTGTCTTGTGTTACCCTTTTGTAAGCCAGTTGTCTCCTTGTAGACATCAGCTCTATTTTCTTCCCTTTTGAAGAAACACTGCTTTTGGCCCATAACGTATGAACAGTTATTGAGCACTTGCAGTGGTCTCAGGAAATGGGAATTATTGTGCATATATTTTATCTAATGCCCATCACACCTTTATGAGTTAAGTGCTATTATTAGCTCCATTTAATGGATGAGAAAACTCCACCCTTAGGAAATTCAATACTTATATCACTAGAAAGTTTGTGGAACTCAGTGGAATTAAAGTGGGATTCTGAGACCTTTGAGGCCACAGCCTCACTGGCAGGTCCTGCAGTCTCAAAGGATGACTGATGCTGTGGAAATGGCTTCTCCGTTGAGAGCAGTGCTGCCTGCAGAACTGGGCTTCGTCATGCGGGTACACGTGCACGTGCTGTTTCTCCTTCATTTCTAAAGAGTTTCTTATAGATCTCAAAGTAGGCTAATATATGTTACCATTTTTGAACTTCAGAGCAACCTGGAGATCGAGGTCAGGCTTTATGGTCCCCTTTTATGATTAATGAAGTCAGAGCCTGAAAAGGGACTGTAAGAGGTGGAGCTAGGTAAACCCAGGTCTTCTGACTGTTAGCCAATTAGTCACTACATTCTCCCTTAATACACTAACAGGAAAGCAAAAGAAATTTAAAAAATTTCCAAACAAGTGTTAAAGGCAGAAGCTGATTCTCAAGGTGTATCTTGCGGGAACAGAGTGGGTTCTTTCTAGGAAGTGCCTGAGAAGAGCGCTGACCTGAGTACAGAGTCTTCTGGGCAACTCCTGTTTCCCAGGAAACTGAGTTAGCCAGAGGAGCCTGTTCCTGTTTTTTCTACCCTGTTGTGTCTTGAGTGTTGCTAACAGAAAGGGGTCTCCTCTGGGGCTCAGCCCTGTGTCCCAGGCTGAAGGGAGAAGGGAAGGAGTTTCTGGGCCCTTCTTTGTGTCCTGATCATGCCTGGCAAGTCTCCTTGGTCTCTGGGTGTGCCAGCCCCGAGTGAGAGAAGCTCCTGTCCAACACCTCCCTTGTTGTCTCCTACCCACCAGACGCTGCTTCCTGGGAGGATTTCTGAAGGGATTTCAGTGGGAGGTTCCAGATGGGCAAAGAAGCAGCCAACTTCAGAGAGATGGGACCCAGACTCCCATGCTGCGATGCCCCAGGGTGTGAGAGATACGGAAGTGCGGAGGGCTGACTACTTTTTGCCTTGCTTTATCTTTGAGTACTTCTTGTTTGTCCACCAAGTCGTCTAGGATATGCATCATCGCACTTCCATTTTCTTCCTTTTCAAAACCCAAGTTTATCTCTTGGCTTTCTGAGCTCTGATGAAGAATTTCTTAAACCTCAGAATTTTACTTCCTCACCTCCTCTTACACCTCCTCTTATTCTTTTCCCTCTTCTGAATGTTAGTTTTTTTTTTTTTTTTTCTATGGTATGGCTCTGGGACACAGAGATGTTGGCGTTGGCTGGCCTGCCTCCCCTGCTGAGCTCAGCCATGGCTGGTCCGCAGGAACTCCCTGCCCTACACTTGGTCAGTTTTTCTCTCTGCTATTTTTTGTATGTTGTCAATGCATCTGGCGACTGGTCCAAAGACTTCTTGGGCCAGAAGAGTGTATAAGGAGAATCCTGTTACTTTCCAAGCCTCCAGGCCAAGAATGAATTCCCATCATCCAAAGAAATGGGATGTTCACTTTTATGTAAAAATCTTTAAGAATGGATACTTAAAAAAATAACTACAGTCTTAAATATTCTGAAAGTTAGATAGTTGAATCTCATACTTAAAATCTACGCTTTAACAAAAGATTTTTTTTCTATTGATGTGTAGAGAAGAAAGACCAACTTCTTATGTTGTGACAATTGCTTCCATCTGTAACGGATCTGACTTTTAACTTTGTGTTGTTATGTACAAACATCCCTGAGCCTCAGGATGGGCAAGCTTTAACTGTGGCTTCAGTTATATTATTAAGCTAGTGGAGAGCAAGTGGGGAGCCTTTTTTGCCCAATGAGACATGGAAAAGATTATTTATAACTCAGACTTTCAGAGTAAAATATTGACATTTAGGGACTCTGGATGAAGGGTATATGGGAATTGTTTGGATCTGAAATTCTTTCAACATATAAAGTTCAAAATGATTTTTACAAGAAATGGCTTAAACCTTAAGTTCTTTGTTTGGTTTTTAAGAAGTTGATGAGTGTGATTAGCATGCTTTGATTTTCATTTTCCTTGTGCAGCTGTGGCAGAGTTGATGTTTCAGCATGGCCTCCCAGGCATGGAGGCACTCGGAATCTCACTCCAGGGGCAAGCCAGACCAAGTTGGTGGGGGTGTGGGTGGGGCTTCTGGAATTATCCAAGAAGCTCTCAGGCTAGAGCAGGACCACCAGAGAAGAAGGGGAAAGGTCTGGAGGGCAAAGAGCTCAGGTGCTCCTGGGGTGATGGTGCAGGGTTGTGAGAACTGAGGAAGGAGCAAAGTCTGGGGCAAATGACAGAGGACCCTGTAACCTCCAGAGACTCTTGCACCCGGAGTTGTCAGCCCTTGGGCTGGTTCACCTTGAAGCAGCTTGCAAAACATGTTCTCAATTCCTTTCTCATCAGAGCATGGGAGGGAGGGAGACATGGTTTTTATCTCCATTGTACACATGAGGATAGTGGTGCCACAGGACACAGCTCATAAGTGACACAGCCGGGACTTGAATCTAGATTCCTTCTTTCGGAAGTGCCTGCTCTTTCCCTGGTATCTCTCACTGCCTCTGTAATAGCAGGATGGTGGCCTGGGAGAATGTCAGGGTCAGAATTGTCCTTGGCATTTCCCTCATGTGGCCCTTGGGGCTTTGAGTTTTATCTCATTCTCAGTGTCCCAAACTCCTCTCTATATTACAGCCTTGGAAGGCCTGGCCACTGTGGACCATTCCCAGCAGTGGTCTTGGCAGCTGTGTTGCCGCCACACCCAGACAGAAGCTTAGTTGAGCCTTCTTGTGAACCAGAGATAACAGGCTTGACTTGGGCAGGAAGGGATGAAGCCTTCTGCCAAGCTTCTAGTGCTGACTTCCTACCAGAACCCCCAGAGACTTTGGCCATGCAGCAGTTCTGACCCACTTTTGTTTGCCTGAGCGGCAGGGGGCACCGTCTGCAGCTCTGCCAGCCTGTGCCTTGAGGGGAAATGAGCCCAATTAAATAGGCAGGCCCCTGCGAGGTTTCTCTGCAGCACCATTATTAATCTCATGGAGCATGGAAAAAATACAACCTCACAACTCAGTGACCAATTTTCCTCTGTGATGATGTTCAGGACAGAGGGTTACACAGGGGGATGCCTTCACTGCTGAATTAAAAGGCTGGTTTCCCTCCAGCCAGGATGTCTACCTTTCTCTCTCCCTCCCGCCTCCCCCAGAGCTCCCAGGACTCTGCTCTGAATCCCACAGATTGTCATGGCCTTGGTTCCTGGATAGGCAGGAGCGTGTTATAACTTTGTTTTCTGAACTTATGCTTTTTTTTTTTTTTTGGAACAGAGCAGCACTTTCCAGAGGTGATGCTAGGGGAAGAATTTCTTAGCCTAAGTCTGGACCAGGTGTGCAGCTTGATATCCAGTGACAAGCTGACCGTTTCTTCAGAAGAGAAGGTATGGCATGGCGCTCTTTGAAACAGAAGCCTCTCTCATGAGGCGGTTGTGGGAAGGACTTGTGATTCAGTGAGATCTCTTTTCCAACTTAAAAAAAAAAAGGTTTATATATTTTTTGTCCCTTAAAAAAGACTTTCTGGCCCATGATCACTATATATGCTTTATGGACCCTTTAAAGAAGATGTAATGGTGATGATGATGATGGCTTCAAAATGGCTTCCATTTCTTAAACCTTTACAGTTTGCCAAGCCCTATGCTAAGTGCCTGATGTTCTTCAGCTCGTTCAGCCTTCACCTCAGCCCTGTGAGGCAGGCATCACTGTTGTCCTCACATTACAGATAAGGAAACAGACTCAGAGGCATTAACTGTCTGTTCACTCAGTTGGTCTGCATGTCACTTGATCTTAACCACTGTCCCACACGGCCTCTTGTGAATATCCAGTGTTTAAGCCCCAGCCAACCTTTGGGGAACATCTAATTCCAATCACATCAGATCAGATCAGTCACTCAGTCGTGTCCGACTCTTTGCGACCCCATGAATCGAAGCACGCCAGGCCTCCCTGTCCATCACCAACCCCTGGAGTTCACTGAGACTCACGTCCATCGAGTCAGTGATGCCATCCATCCATCTTATCCTCTGTCGTCCCCTTCTCCTCCTGCCCCCAATCCCTCCCAGCATCAGAGTCTTTTCCAATGAGTCAACTTTTCGCATGAGGTGGCCAAAGTACTGGAGTTTCAGCTTTAGTATCATTCCTTCCAAAGAAATCCCAGGGCTAATCTCCTTCAGAATGGACTGGTTGGATATTGGAATTTTTACTGAGGAAACCGAGCCCCACAGAGGGGTTAGGAACTGCTGAAATCACACAGTTTTGCGGTAGCCAAGCCAAGAGTAGAACCAAGGTCTCCTGACACCCAGTCCTCTAACTCACTGACCACACACCTCTTCATTTGTGCTGGAAGCGTGACTTCTGCCCCTGCTTAGCTGACCTGTGACTGCTGATCTGTCCTGCCTCCCAGCCTTCCTTATCTCTGACCCTGTCCATTCAACAGGGATTGCCCCTTAGTCGTGCCCACTCTTCTCGACCCCATGGACTATAGCCCGCCTGGCTCCTCTGTCTATGGAGTTTTTCAGGCAAGAATACTGGAGTGGGTTGCCATTTCCTCTGCCAGGTGATCTTCCCAACCCAGCTATAGAACCTGCATCTCGTGTTTCTTCTACATTGGCAGGTGGATCCTTTACCACTCTGCCACCTGGTAAACCATTATGCTAGGAATATTCTCTACTTTGCTCTTCATCTAGTTGAATTCCCAAACAGTTCAGATTCTTTTTCTACCAGGAAGAATTCTTTACTCCAGGAGGTATAGTCTACTATACTGGAAATAACACAAACTTGAGTGTTGGCCACTGGGATCCAAATCTTATCTCTTGTATTTACAAATCAGTGATTTGATTTTGGGCAAGAGACTTTGCTTCTCCACCTCTTTCCTCATTTGTGAAATGTAGGAAGTAATAGAGCATGTTCCACAGGGTGGTTGTGGGGATTGAAAGAAGTAAGGTATGTAAAATGCCTATTATAGTACCTGTTATCTTGTGGGTGCCTAGTCAATGTTAACTGAATTGACTGTTGACTGGGCATCCGAAATTAATTATTTTCTCCTCTGTGTTCCAGGAAAACACTTACCTTGTTCTCCTTTTTACTGTAATTAGTTCTTAGCCAGTCTTACCTCCTTCACTCACTGTGAGTTCCCAGATGGTACAGACCACACCTTATTTGGGATTTCAGTGGCTCAGTGGTAAAGAATCTGCCTACAGTGCAGGAGACATGGGTCTGATCCCTGGTTCTGGAAGATCCCCTGGAGGAGGAAATGACCACCCACTCCAGTATTCTTGCCAGGAAAATCCCATGGACAGAGGAGCCTGGTTGGCTACAGTCCATAGCATCATGAAGAGTTAGACACTACTGAAGTGACTGAACACACACACACACACACACACACACACACCCCCCCCGCTTACTCATCTCAGTCCTCAGAGATGCTCAGTAAATGTTTCTTTCTTTCTTTTTTTTTTTTTTTAGCAGAATGGGTTTTTTTTTTTTTTAGTTTTATTTTATCTTTTTTTTTTTAATTTTTATTATTATTTTTTTACTTTGCAATATTGTATTGTCCTGGTCCACCCTTAGTGTTCAAGCTTTAGGCCCTTTCCTGAGGGAGTATTCAAAGAAAAGCCCTTGAGGAGGATTTTATGTTGGATATTAAAAGGTACCTGTCCAGAGAATGCGGTGAAATTCACAAGGCCCTGCCTGTCATCCTGCAAAAGTTTGATCAAGAAGAAAAGCAGTTGTTGGTTGGAACTATGGGCAGTCCTGGACTTCAGAGGGATCCTCAGAAGGTGCTTGCCACAAGCTGAGCTCTCCTTTAGGTTTAGGGACATCTGTGCTTCTGCTGGCTGATGTGAACAGCACCTCTGCAGGCTTCTTCCTGCCCCAGCCTCAGAAATGGAGAGGCCTTCCTCACTTTTTGCCAAGCCTCCGTACTGTCTTCTCTGGATTGTGCTACCAACTTGGCACAATTTGAAGGAATGAACCAATTAACCGGTGTATGAATGTTGGTCTGTTGGCCAGTTTAGGGCCTGCTCAAGCATATGTCAAGTGTAGCTTGAGAAAATGAAAGCAGACATATAAGCAGCAGGATTTGAATCAATTTAGGGGTGTTGAATTGAGAGGGAGACCCTCCTATCTTAAATTCATGGTGGTCCATCCTGTTCTGAGGTCATAGTAAATTTTCTTCAAGTGAGGGCTTATCTATGCTTGTTGTGCCAGGACAGACGTGGAGATGGTTGTTGGTAGGGGGGTGGCATTATAGTCCCCTGGAAACTACTTGGGTTTTGGACGTGGGCAGAACTGGTTCCACACTCAGCTTGATGCTTACTGGTTGTATGACCTTGAGAAGTCACTAGTTTCTCTGAACCATAATTTACTTACCTGTAAAACTGAAATACTACGAGTGCCTCCCTTATAGAATTGTCCTGATGATTAGAGATAATGGATTAAAAAATGAAAATACAGTTTTGGTAGGTGCTCAATAAATGGCAGCTATCACTGTAATTATCATAGTTCTCTATTTGGAGGTACCATTGATAAATGGCAGTGCTATCGATTTTGACTCAATATGCCAGCAAATTTGGAAAACTCAGCAGTGGCCACAGGACTGGAAAAGGTCAGTTTTCATTCCAATCCCAAAGAAAAGCAATGCCATAGAATGCTCAAACTACCGCACAATTGTACTCATCTCACACGCTAGTAAAGTAATGCTCAAAATTCTCCAAGCCTTGCTTCAGCAGTATGTGAACCGTGAACTTCCAGATGTTCAAGCTGGCTTTAGAAAAGGCAGAGGAACCAGAGATCAAATTGCCAACATCTGCTGGATCATTGAAAAAGCAAGAGAGTTCGAGAAAACCATCTATTTCTGCTTTATTGACTATGCCAAAGCCTTTGACTGTGTGGATCACAATAAACTGTGGAAAATTCTGAAAGAGATGGGAATACCAGACCACCTGAGCTGCCTCTTGAGAAACCTATATGTAGGTCATGAAGCAACAGTTAGAACTGGACATGGAACAACAGACTGGTTCCAAATAGGAAAGGGAGTACGTCCATGCTGTAGATTGTCACCCTGCTTATTTAACTTATATGCAGAGTACATCATGAGAAATGCTGGGCTGGAAGAAGCAGAAGCTGGAATCAAGATTGCCGGGAGAAATATCAATAACCTCAGATATGCAGATGACACCACCCTTATGGCAGGAAGTGAAGAGGAACTAAAAAGCCTCTTGATGAAAGTGAAAGAGGAGAGTGAAAAAGTTGGCTTAAAGCTCAACATTCAGAAAACGAAGATCATGGCATCTGGTCCCATCACTTCATGGGAAATAGATGGGGAAACAGTGGAAACAGTGTCAGACTTTATTTTTGGGGGCTCCAAAATCACTGCAGATGGTGACTGCAGCCATGAAATTAAAAGACGCTTACTCCTTGGAAGCAAAGTTATGACCAACCTAGATAGCATATTCAAAAGCAGAGACATTACGTTGCCAACAAAGGTCTGTCTAGTCAAGGCTATGGTTTTTCCAGTGGTCATGTATGGATGTGAGAGTTGGACTGTGAAGAAAGCTGAGTGCGGAAGAATTGATGCTTTTGCACTGTGGTGTTGGAGAAGACTCTTGAGAGTCTCTTGGACTGCAAGGAGATCCAACCAGTCCATTCTAAAGGAGATCACTCCTGGGTGTTCTTTGGAAGGACTGATGCTAAGGCTGAAACTCCAGTACTGTGGCCACCTCATGCGAAGAGTTGACTCATTGGAAAAGACTCTGATGCTGAGAGGGATTGGGGACAGGAGGAGAAGGGGATGACAGAGGATGAGATGGCTGGATGGCATCACCCACTCGATGGACGTGAGTTTGAGTGAAGTCCAGGAGTTGGTGATGGACAGGGAGGCATGGTGTACTGCAATTCATGGGGTCGCAAAGAGTCGGACACGACTGACCGACTGAACTGAACTGAATGGTAAAATAAACCATGGTGTTAACTGCATCTTTTCAGAAACAGAAACATGGCAATTGATATATACACTTAAAACTTGCCTGTAGTAGCTTTCATTTATTCATATGCTTACATATGAGTTGCCCTTTCTGTAGAATCAGTTTGGAGTGTATGTGTTTTTCACATTATTGATTTTGTGTATCATTTTTGGGTCTCAGAAATTATGTGTAACTTCAGAGTTATGCTTTTCAGAAAATATGTTACTCATGGTATGTTTAAGGTTGGCCATGTAATTTTGAGGCTTATTAATTAATAGTGGATTTTGCCTATATTTTCTCTTTGGCAAAACCCATAAGTTTTTTCCTCCTTAATTGATTGCTTATTTCTGGAAATTTAATAGCTGGAAGCTTTGACAATTAGGTGTTTGTCATTTGAATGCCAGCCTTTTAAGCTTTGAAGATTCTGTAATCTGTTCCAGGAGATTTGGTGATTTCTACTCCTTTTAATCACATTGTGTGATAGGCATAATTGCTTGCACGCACAATGGCTTTTTCTTGCAATATTGTGTTATAGCGAAATTTTTTTGAGTGTATTCAAAGCAGTATTAGGGATCGTCAGTTAAGTTAAAATCCAGCTTCATTTAATGTTAGCATTTGCAGAAAATTCAGTTGCATCGGCAGTCAAATAACCTGTATTCAGCAAAATTCAAACCTGAACAGCAGTATCAGTTATATTATGGCTTACTTCTCTACTTGCAGCCTGCAAGTTTCTTTCAACATATATTATAAAATGCAGCCAGGTTTCAGATGTGTCTTACAACTATGCATCTTGAAATAGAGGAAATGTGGTATTTTACTATTAATGATGATTTTCAGTGTCTGTGGCTGGGCCCAGACAGCTTGTTTGCTGGAAGTTTGAAAGTATAGGTTCTGCAGCCAGAATAACTGAATTCGATCCTGGCTCCAGTACTTTAACAAGCTGAGCAACCTTGAACAAGTTACTTATCTCCTACCAGAATGCACACACCATAATAATCAGGAATTTTGTCTGTCCTATGGTTACTGCTAGAGTGGCATCAGGTCCTTGTGTGCTGTGGGCTTAGTAGATCATTCGTGTCTGACTTTTTCCAACCCCACAAACTGCCGGCTCCTCTGTCATGGGGATTCTCCCAGCAAGAATACTGGAGTGGGTTGCCATTTCCTTCTCCAATGCATGAAAGTGAAAAGTGAAAGTGAAGTCGCTCAGTTGTGTCTGACTCTTAGCGACCCCATGGACTGCAGCCTACCAGGTACCAGGCTCCTCCATCCATGGGATTTTCCAGGCAAGAGTACTGGAGTGGGGTGCCATTGCCTTCTCCCCATCAGGTCCTTGGTAGATACAAAAAATGTTTGTTGAATGAATGAATAGAAGAGCCCTTCTAAATCTCAGTTTTCTCATCTGTGAAAGGGGGGTTGATGATAGTATGCTGCTGCTGCTGCTGCTAAGTCGCTTCAGTTGTGTCTGACTCTGCGCGACCCCATAGACAGCAGCCCACCAGGCTCCCCCGTCCCTGGGATTCTCCAGGCAAGAACACTGGAGTGGGTTGCCATTTCCTTCTCCAATGCATGAAAGTGAAAAGTGAAAGTGAAGTCGCTCAATGGTGTCCGACTCTTAGCAACCCCATGGACTGCGGCCCACCAGGCTTCTCTGTCCATGGGATTTTCCAGGCAGGAGTGCTGGAGTGGGGTGCCATTGCTTTCTCCGGATGATAGTATAGTATCTATCTTATGGTGTTGTTCTAGGGATGAAATAAGATGATACATGTACCCATTGATTGGGGCCTTTCTCAAGGGGAAGCTGTTCCCAGGCCCTGTGTTGGTCTGGGTGGTTGGCATGACCTGTGCCTGGCAGGAGCTAGGCTGGTAGCTGTCTTTTGGTCCATCATCCCCAGCACCATCTGGGCCTCTCCCAGAACTCAGATGCTGTTTTTCCTCATAAGCACTTGCTTTTGCTCATGCCTCATCTCTTCTGCTATGCTCAAGCTCCTTGAGGGCTATGAGGGTACCTTAGCCATCCATGTGTCACACACAGTCCTGACGCAGAGCCCTGGGAGATGCTAGGAGGTGCTCAGCAGACATTTCCTGAACAAGTGACAAGGCAGACTGTGGTTGGACTCTGCCCTGAGCCAGCTGAGATTATGGGGACAATTTTAATATTTTTCCAGAGAATAAGGACAAATGTGGGAACTAGAGGTCAGACAGGGGCATGGATCTTTGCCATTTTCTCTCCTGTTTTTCCTCCTTGTAGTTTTTGTTTTAAAATTCCTGTTATTTGAGAGAGGACAAATGGATGTGGTAGGGATCACAGAATCAGTAGTTCTTTGTGATCACGTCCCCGCCCCCATCCTTGCTCAGGCAGAGGAATGACGCAGAGAAGCAAGCCCCTCCTAGTCACCTGAGTCTCTCCTATGGGAGGTGTCTCAGGGGCTAGAGCTAATCCTGTGAGCAGATAGCCTGTTTCTTGCATCCCCTTTGAGACACAAAGTTCAGCTCTCACCACATGCAGCCTTGTTGACCCAGGGGCAGGGTAAGCAAGCTTCTGGGACACACATACTGTGAGGAGAAGGGATATGACTAAGTTCTACTGCAGTTTGACCACTGAATTTCTGGATACTAGACTTTTCTGAATCTTTGCTTTTTCTGCTGGTAAATATGTTTCTACTTCTCAAGATTTCCACTCCTTATGAAACTCTGTTGAGGCTTTTCAGAGTGAGAACTAACAGAGAACTGACCCACATTTCAGGTATAGGTCAGCAAGAAATTGGTTGGATCTCTTCAAAAAATTAGATTAGTGTCAAGTATGTGTTAGAAAGAGAAGTACAGATTTGTTTCTTTCTGCATGATCACATTTTATGTACTATTATCTCCTAAAACTATCATCAGGGGCCAAATTCTGATATTGTATTTCCTGGAAAGAATTGGACCTTGTCTCCTGGGATCTTTAGTGTTGTGGGCCCTCCTGTCTGAATTCCTGGCCTCTCCAGGGATGGGTCTGGGGTACAGGCAGGAGCTCCCTGGCCAGTAGGCTGAGCTTGAGTGCTTGCTGCCAAGGCACCATCCAGGGACCAAGCAAGTATATCCTGTGCTTAGGCTGGGCTCTTGGCAGCCCTACCACACTCTGAGGTCAGCATTAGACCTGCCAAATTCTCAGCCTGCAAACAATGATCTGGCCTGGACCCCTGAGTCAGTGATACTCTTTTTTACTTTTCGCCTCTGAGAGCGCAGTTCACTAAGCACCTGTGACTGGAATTCTACCACACTACGACCAAAAACCCACCTTAACTACTCACTGTGATTATTTCACACACTGTTTTAAAAAAGGTGTTTATGTTGCAGTAAGCTCAGAGACATGAGCAAATGAAAAGTGCACGGCTCAACTTTTACAAAGCCAGCATCCGAATCAAGAAACAGAACTCCAGGTCTTCCTTCCAGTCGCTACCTCCACTTCAAGAAGCCAAACTACTATTTGACTTCTTATAGATCAGTTTTATCAGCTTTTAAGCTTGGTATAAATGGAATCTTGCATGCTTTTGTGCCTGACTTCTTTTGCCCAGAGTACTGTTTTGCACATCATTCTAATTCTTACAACTCACAAGGCCATTTTGCAGAGGAGGAAACTGAGGCTTATTTACAGTAGATGGTTCTATGATTTGAAGCTGACTATGTCTGCTGCCCTGCTTTTTATTAAGGAACCTCCACCCTGATGGGGAGACCCTTAGTTATTACCATTCAAGAACTTTGGGGGAGTTCCCTGGTTGCCCGTGGTTAGCATTCTGAGCTTTCAGTGCTGTGGCCCAGGTTCAGTCCCTGGTGGGTTCCTGTAAGCTGCGAGGCATGGCCAAAAAAAGGGGAAAGAGCTTACAATCTGGGGGGCAGACAGACTGGTAATGTGGCTGAGAAAAGTAGCTGGCTGTAATCTAAGTTCAAGGAAAGCACCCTAGAGTATTTTATTCCAGATTTTGGGGGTAGGAAAGGCCTTATAGGAAAGGGAATATCTGAACTAAAACTTGGAGAATGAAAAGTTGGGTTTTTGGAAATCCATTCAGGTTGAAGGAACTGTAGGAATATAGGCATAGAAGTTTGAAATAACTTACTGAGGGGAGAATAATTTGTGTAATGCCAATCAAGGATTTTTGGTGGGGGAGCTGGAAGATAAGGCTGGGAGGGGAGTAGGAGTTGTGGAGAAGGTTAGGAAGTGAGGGCTTTCTTCTTTAGGCCAGTATTTACCCAACTGCATGCTATAAAACCATAATGGTATGAGACAGTTTTAGGTAAAAAAAAAAGTGTTCAGATGAGATGCACTTGGGAGACAGTGGCTAAAACAAAGGAACCAGGTTAAGAAACTGTGGGACTTGTCTGAGCGTTTATATATTATGAGGATCATGAATCTCTAAAAGGGATTTGTAGTTGTATATGATGTGCTCCCCAGGCTCTTTTGGGTCCTAGAACCTCTTTACTATAGAATGTCTCTGGCTTCTAGTATTTTGAGGAACACGTTAAGGAAGCCACCTTTCTTTGGTTGCCCCAAATAATTTTTGATGATTGCATCTGTCGATTTTCCTTTTCATTTTATTAGTGATCTGTATTTTTTGATGGTGAGACCATCTTCAGAGGATGTTATATCCATGGGAGTCTGGGTTATCCTGGGCTGTGAAGGTGCCCTTTCTAGAACAAGTTTACTGGTTTGGAAATAGATTTTGTATTTTTGTCTTGAGTACCCCCTGTACCACCTGGGTAGTATTAATTCAACCCCCGCATCTGTATGTGACATGAGCCTTGGGTTCTGGTTTCTTGAAGATGAAGTTTTCACTCCCCAGGCCATAGGAGATGGTGAACTTCCTTCTACCTTCCCATAGCAGATGGTTGGAGTTCATCTATTCCTGGTTTTACAGCTGAGGCTACACTGTCCTCAAGGAGCCTGTGGCCTACACATTCAACCTGATGGGATACTTGTCCTGAACCATTAAAGCCCATATCGGAATTCTGCAAGCCTGTGAGCCATTTTGGTCTCAGCTTTCATTCAGCTCCCAGACTTAAACCCTTTGTTATTTAAAGCACTCAGCATTTACCTCTTGCTTCTGAGTATGGCTCAAATCTATTTTTTGGTTTTTTACCATTTTTTCATGTGTTTATATAGGGGAAGATTCCTTCTGAGTCAGCTCAGTATGCCATGTTGGCTAGAAGTTGTTGTCCCTCCTTGGGTCATGTTCCCGTCCTTTGTAGGATTAGTACAACTGAAGTAGTCTGTCAGCTTGGAGGCCTTTGTGTCAAACCATTGTGCTTCAGTCCTTTCCCTTATCCTTTGTATAGTGAATCATAGTGGAAGTGTTTTTGCTGGCTGTAGACAGTAGTAGAAATCTGAAGGACAATTTCCAGGCAAGGTGCTGTTATTGTTATAGTTTTGTCATTGTTTTTGTTTATATGAATTCAGATTTCTGGCGGTGTGCTGTTGGAGGAAGAGAAAGAACCACGTGCCTAGTCATTCCTGCTTTGATTAACCTATTCATTCTCTCAAGAAATACTTCTTGAGTGCTTTCTGTGTGACAGATACTACGTTAGCCATAGGAGAGACATTGATGAACAGATAAACACAAGATTCCTAGCCTCATGGAACTTACAATTACATGTAGGGAGACAGATATTGTCAAGCTAAGCTAAGCTAAGCTAAGTCACTTCAGTCGTGTCCAACTCTGTGCGACCCCATAGACAGCAGCCCACCAGGCTCCGCCGTCCCTGGGATTCTCCAGGCAAGAACACTGGAGTGGGTTGCCATTTCCTTCTCCAACGCATGAAAGAGAAAAGTGAAAGTGAAGTCGCTCAGTCGTGTCCGACTCTTAGCGACCCCATGGACTGCAGCCTACCAGGCTCCTCCGTCCATGGGATTTTCCAGGCAAGAGTACTAGAGTGGGGTGCCATTGCCTTCTCCGGATATTGTCAGACACACATGCAAATAAATATGCGGCTACAGACCGTGAGCACAGGGTGCTGTGAAAGTGCAGACTGAAAGCAGTAGTTGTGATTGCTGCCCTGACATCATGACTGGGTAGACCACTTTCTCACTGTCTTACCTCAAGTTCTCTTTTTGTGAGTGTCTCTAGCTGTTTCACAGGACTCTTGTGGGTCTGAAATGAAACAACTATAAGAAAGAGCTTATTCAGTGTCAAACCTTAGGATGATGATATTATCTGAGAGACGAGGGCAACTAGATGAGGTTTTCCTAGAGTCTGGGGAGCCTTCAGACCAGTGATATGCTGGTAAATGTTTAGCAGTTGGCTCTCCAATAAAAAATTCCAAGAGCTTTGATTTGTTTGCTGATCCCTTTGCTAATTTCCATGGTGTAAATATTTCCACCAAGGTAATGTCACTAGACACTGAATTGGGACCAGCTCCAATCCATCACTGCTCCCAGCTGTGTCCCATGCTGTGTGTGGCCAAGAATGGGAATATAGTTAACACACCTCTTGTTAAGTTTTGATTTGAGAAAGAGCACAGAAGTGTGACAGGATCACTCTTGTGTCTGGATATGCTGTCTTGTCTTTTTTAAAAAAGTAATCTTATTTAAGTTTAAAACGTTTTTATTAAAATATAGTTAACATACAATATTTTGTTAGTTTTAAGTGTACATCATAGCAATTTGACACTGAAATACATTATGAAATGATGATGTTAAATCTAGTACCTGTCTGTCCCCACACACTTATTACAATATTATTGACTGTATTGTTTATGCTGTATATTGCATCCCCGTGACTTATTTTATAGCTGGAAGTTTGCACCTCTTAATACCCTTCACCTGTTTTACCCATCCTTCCACCCTCCTTCTGTCTGACAACCATCTGCTTATTCTCTGTCTGTGAATCTGTTTTCGTTTTGTCTTGTTTGTTCATTTGTTTTGTTGTTTTTTAGATTCCATATATAAGTGAGATGATATGGTATTTGTCATTCTCTGACATTTCACTAAGCATAATATCCTCTAGATCCATCCATGTTGTCTCAAATTTCACTCTTTTTTATGGCTGAATCATATTCTCTGTGTGTGTGTGTGTGTGTGTTTCACATTGGAAGTGCTGTCTTCTTGATTTAAAATCATGGCAGTGCATTTGGCAAATGCTATTGGCTCAGTCCCTAGGAAAGAAAAATGTACCAGGGGATGTTCTAGGATGACAGGGAGGGTGCAGTTAGGATTTTGGATTTAGAAACATAGTTTTCCAGCTCAACAGTGTGCCCAGGTTTTTCAAATCATTGTGCCTCTGAGATGCTATATTGCATAATGTTAAACCTGAATTTTTGGCATTAGAGGTGAGTCCATGTCTCAGATCCACTGCTTCCTGGCAGAAGGGTCTTGCACAGGTTGCCAGCCTCTCTGAGGCTGTTTTCTCATCTATAAAATGTGAGCAGTGGTACCTCCTTCACAGAGTCTGCTGCTGCTGCTGCTGCTAAGTTGCTTCAGTCGTGTCCGTCTCTGTGCGACCCCAGAGACGGCAACCCACCAGGCTCCCCTGTCCCTGGGATTCTCCAGGCAATAACACTGGAGTGGGTTGCCATTTCCTTCTCCAATGCAGGAAAGAGAAAAGTGAAAGTGAAGTCACTCAGTAGTGTCCGACTCCTAGCGACCCCATGACTGCAGGCTACCAGGCCCCTCCATCCATGGGATTTTCCAGGCAAGAGTACTGGAGTAGGGTGCCATTGCCTTCTCCGTCACAGAGTCTAGGGTGGACTAAATGAGGTCATACATGTAAAATGCTCAGCACTGTGCCTGCTGTTATTGCTGAAATTAGTCCTTCTCAATCTTGAGTAGCAAATCAGGTCCAAAGAATCTAGGTTTTCCCCTGATGTTCTCAAAGGTAGCTTATTTCCCCATCCCGTGTTTGGCTGAGAATCACCCTTAACTGGACCTTTCCCCTTGCCAAGTCACTGCCCTGCCCTATTTTAATCTGAGTCCCCCTCTTCATTCTCAGAACACGTTATTTTTCTTTTCTTTTTAATTGGAGGATAATTGCTTTACAACATTGTGTTGGTCTCTGCTGTACGTCAGCATGAATCAAGCGGGGCAGAGTGCCCCAGGGCTACCCTCTTTGCTCAGTATGCAGGTATGTCTGTCTTGGCTCCCTCTATAACTTAGGGGGCAGAGTGGAAGGATTGGGTCATCTAGTGTTTTCTGACCAAGGCTTGTGCTTACATCGGAGGTGTGAGCTGAGGACTATAAAATCCGATTTTCTCCATCTCCTTTCCATGTAGCAACCTTGTAGCACTCAAAAATTGGTTCTGAAACATGAAGCAGTGAGGAAATGATACTATGGACTTCCCTTGTGGTTCAGCTGGTAAAGAATCCGCCTGCAATGCGGGAGACCTGGGTTCGATCCCTGGATAGGGAAGATCCCCTAGAAAAGGGAAAGGCTACCCACTCCAGTATTCTGGCCTGGAGAGTTCCATGGACCGTATAGTCCCTGGGGTTGCAAAGAGTCGGACACGACTGAGTGACTTTCACTTTCTTTGTCTAAAAGTGAAACACTAAGTGTGCCTTGGGGGCAACTGGTTATTTCATCATGGGGTCCACAAAAAAAAAATTTTTTTTTCATCTGAGTAGACATTACCCTGTCCCATGATTGAAACCACAGGGTTGCTGCTTAGATCTAACAGACCAAGGGTTTATGCAGTTTTCCTTTAAAGGGCCAGAGAGTAAATATTTTAGGCTTTGTGGGCCACAGCGTCTCAATTCAGCTCTGCTATTAAAGTGTGAAAGCAGCCGTAGATGATTTGTAATGAGTGAGCATGGCTGTGTTCCAAGAAAATTTTATTTACAAAAACAGGTGCATGTAGCCTGTGGGCTGAGGTTTGCCAACTGGGTAGCTACTGAGAATAACGGGAAAGAGTCTGAGCATTAGAGATGGGAGTATGTGGACCTAGCTCTGCTGCTTTCTGGCTCTGGACTTGGGTGAGTCACTCAGTACGGGGCTGGAGTGTATACTCACTGGCTGTCAGGAGAGTCTGTGGTTATGGTATCCCTGGAGAGTGTGGTGCTGGGCACGAGCTGCTGCTGTTTCTACTTGTTGCCCCTTTGCCTTGGCCACTCTTTTGACAGCAGGGGCTGTTGGGAATGATCGTAGGCCCATAGGCTAGTTGGAAGTTCATTTGCTTATTTTCCAAGCATGACATCTAAATGAAAAAAATATGCGACCTCCTCTAGCTGTGGAGAAGGTCACCATTGCTGCCAAGTGCTATGGCTTTCACAGCTGAGTAGGTAAACAGTGCAACTGAGCGGAACCAGTTAGACAAGTCAAGCCAAAAATAAAGATAAGGTTAAATATCGACTTCATTAGACTCAGCCTGCATTGCAGCTTCTATAACAAAGACTATGCTGATTGGCAGGGAAGGGTGTGACCAGCGAATCCCACCTACTCAAGGCCCTGTTGTTCATTCTTTAGGAAAGCGTTCTCATCCAGCCGTGTGCTCTGGGCCTGGCACTGTGCTTGGTGGCAGGAAGTGCAGAGATAGAGCTGATACCCTTCTCACCCTGCAGGAATCACAGTCCAGTAAAGGGAAGAGGAAGGCAGTGTGAGCAACCTAGGTGCAGAGCAGGTGTGGCTGTCCGTCACCTAACCCTGCAAAGTCAGGCGTCTCTGGCATCCTTTGGTTCTAGGGCCTGGCTCTGCTTCCCTAATCCTGCTGCCTGCTCCAGCCTGCTTACAAGCTCATTCTGAACTCTTTTGTCCATTCATTCTTTAAATACATTTGAATGTATATTATGTGCCAACAAGTAAGACAAGATCCCTGTTCTCATGAATCTTAAGGGCTAATTGAAGAAACACACAAGTATTTACAAAATAATGCAATAAGGTTGAGACACATAGCTCCGTGAGTTAATAATTTTTAGAAATGAACTAGACAAGGAGGATTTCCATGACGTGTGTGTCTATGTTTGTACACATGTAGGTTATTTTATATAGAAATGGGAGCAAACTACACATGTATACTGCTCCTTCCCTTCTGTTCCATTCCACTCTCCTCTCTTCCTTCTCTTCTCTTTCTGATGGATTCCTTTCTGATATCTCATCCAATCCGAGTATTCTCAGCCTGACTTAAGTACATGTTTAGGAAATAGGGCCAAAGCATTAGTGACATATCAATACGCACAAATACACAGTTAGAATAAGAAAAATTGGAGGTTTTTAACCCACACTGGGAGATATAGCTTTCATTTCAACTTGTGAATTTTGAAATTGTAAATTTTTCTGTAGTATTTACCTTTTCCCTTAGGATTTCTTTTCTTCTGCCTTCCACTTTTTATTTTGAAAAATTTCAAACCTATGGTAAAGTTGGAAAAGAATGAACATTCATATATTCCTTACCTAGATTCACCATTTGTTAACATTGTGCTTCATTTGCTTTCTCTCTTTCTCTCTATAATCTTTTATTTTGTTGAATATTTAACTTTTATTTTTGACAGTAAATTGTAGACATCACGACACTTTACCCTTAAGTATTTTAGCTTGCCCTTCCCAAGAACAAGGAAATTCTCTTTCTGAGCCGTAAAACCATTATCATACCAAACAAATGTAACACTGACACAGTAATATTTTCTAATATACAGTCGGCATTCAAATTTCCTAACAGTCTCAAAAAAAGTCTTTGATGGTTGTTTCTTTTTAATCCATGACCAAATAAGGATCATGCTTTGCATTTAGTTCTATGTCTCTGAAGAAAAAGATTAAGCGTGCATGGTGTCATGACCGACTCTTTGAGACCCCACGGACTGTAGTCCGTCAGGCTCCTCTGTCCATGGGATTTCCCCGGCAAGAATACTGGAGTGAGTTGCCATTTCCTTCTCCAGGGGTTCTTCTGCTTCCATTCCATTTTTAGTGTCTTTCATAATGCTAACAGCTTTTTTAAACGGCAATTAAAATTTTGTTTGTTTGTTTATCTTTGACTGTGCTAGGTCTTTGTTGCTGCACTTGGGCTTTCTCTAGCTGTGGCAAGTGGGGGCTGCTCTCTGGTTGTGGTTCTTGGGCTGCCCATTGTGGTGGCTTCTCTTGTGGACCACAGGCTCTGGGCACGTGGGCTCTGTAGTTGTGCGACGGACCACTGGCTTCGTTGCCCCTCAGCATGTGAAGTCTTCCTATGCGAGGGATTGAACCTGTGTCCCCTGGATGGCCAGGGAAGTCCCCAATGCTAACAGTTTTGAAGAATCCAGGACACTTATGTTGAAGAGTGTCCCACACATGGAGTTGTCTGTTTCTTTGCTATAAGGTTCAGGTTTAACGTTTTAGAAAGACTACTGCATAGGGAATGCTATTTCCCTCTCATTAAGTCACATTAATATAATATAATGTAATATAAATTTGGCCTGTTTACTAGTGGTGTTAACTTGGACCACTAGTTAAAGGTGGTATCTGTCAGATCAACCAATCTGAATCTCCCCCACTCTGCCTATGTAATTAATAAGTATTCTGTCAGATAACACTTGGAGAACTGTAAATATCTTGTTCCCAACAGTTTTTCACCCAGTGTTTTCAGCATCTATGGTCGACACTGACTGAATCAGTTATTATACTGGTGGTAGCTGGCACTTTTCTGTGAAGAGCAGCCTTCCCATACTTTTAAAGTATGGATTCTTTTTATTCTTTGGGTTTTGATTCATTGCTATCTTTTTCTTTTAACTAAATATATTTTAAATGAGGTATGATTTACACCAGAGAAGGCAATGGCACCCCACTCCAGTACTCTTGCCTCGAAAATCCCATGGTCGGAGGAGCCTGGTGGGCTGCAGACCATAGGGTCGCGAAGAGTCAGACACGACCGAGTGACTTCACTTTCACTTTTCACTTTCATGCATTGGAGAAGGAAATGGCAACCCACTCCAGTGTTCTTGCCTGGAGAATCCCAGGGACGGGGCAGCCTAGCAGGCTGCCGTCTATGGGGTCGCACAGAGTCGGACACGACTGAAGCGACTTAGCAGCAGCAGCAGCATGATTTACACACGGTGAGATGTATAGATATTAAGTGTAAGATTTGATTAGTTTTGACAAATGCACTTGCCTATATAGCTCCCTCTCTATTAAGATATAGAACCTATCCATTATCACCAAAAGCTTCTTTGGCCCCTTCCCAGTCAGCACTGAATTATTTCTTCATTATCCTGTTAGATGTTTGAATTGTCCCAAATATTGGCAATGAAAAAGCCCTATCTAGCTCGCTCTGGTCTGTCTGTTGTGTCCCCTTGATCTTTGAGCACTTTCTTGCTTTCTGGCACAAGAAAGCGTTTTGTCTTATTATTAGTTGTTGTTATTATTGTTTTTAACAGCTGAAAATATCCCGTGTCAAAACTAGTTTAATAATTTCTCCACTGGTGGACTTCAGATAGTTTCTGTATCCTCTTAGAAAAATCCTGCAGCAAACATCTTGGAACACATATTCTTGTACCACTTGTGTAAATATTTTTGTTGACTAGAGCTCTGGAAGTTATATTTCTAGGTCAAAGATATGCACATTTGAATTTTTGATTGCTATTGCCAAATTCTGCCTCCCCCTCTTAAAAAGCCATGTTAATTAAGCTTCCATAAACAGTGGTGGTTTCCCCGCTGTGTTACCAATGCTGACGTTTATGCCTGTCTGTGTGTATGGTGGTGCAGGCTTTGAATCTGAACTTAACCTTGAGTAAGGCGAACATTCAAACCATAGATGCCCCTTTTTGGTTCCAAGACCTGTTTTGATTTGTATAGAAATGAAATCTCTCCTCAAAGGAAAGGTTCAATCCAAGGAGAAATTTTTGCCATTCTCTGTCATTCAGTTTCAAATTCACCATTATTACCAACTTTTGTGGGGGACATCTTTATAGTTTTTGTTCTGCATTAAACGAACATGGGAAATAGATGAAGAGAGGGATTTTTGTGATGAAGACATTGCCCCCAAGGCTTCTGGTCCTCTTGGAAAGTCTTTGTAAAATTTGATTCAGAGTTATTGCTCTGCATTTCTACCCTGGGGTAACTGTTGGAATTGATTTTTATTTTGCAGTGAACCTCGATGATTCTATGTTTGGGGCAGCAGGTTTTTCTTAGTGTACATTTGTGTGTGTGTGTATGTGTGTGTGTATGAGGGAGGCAGAGAGCACTCTCTGACATGACATCAGGTAGTAAATATATTCTGTTTTTATTAATATTTTCAATATTAGACCTTAGGTTAAATGCCTTTGTGGATGACTTGTAACTTTTCTTTCTTTTTTAAGGTTGAAGAAATTGTTTGAAAGCTATTTTAAAGTTATTATCTCTTTGCTAAAGTTCCCTATTTCGGTTTTCCTTACAGGTATTTGAAGCTGTGATTTCATGGATCAATTATGAGAAAGAGACCCGTTTAGAGCACATGGCAAAACTGATGGAACATGTCCGTCTCCCTCTCTTGCCAAGGGATTACCTCGTCCAGGTGAGTGCTGGGTGAAGAATCAAGTGCTTCCCTGGTCAGCCCGGCCTCTAGGAGTAGCAGTGGGCAACACTGGTTGTATGGAATGGTGAGGAGTTTCATGGGTCTTTGGTGTGGAGTGAGGGCACTGAGCCACTGATCCTCAGTGTGAGGATGTGTTAGTGTAAGGTTTAAGAGCATAGGTTTGAGAATGAGACACTTAGGTTTAGTTCCTCCTCTCCCACTTCTTAGCTTTGAGTCTCAGTTTCTTTTTCTCTAGCAGGGAAATTGTACTACAGCCCAGTGGGGTTGTTATGTGGACCAAGGAGTTGTAAGTATGTAGTTCAGGTGTTTAGCATGGAGCCCAGGGACAACATGTGTTCAACAGAAGTTAGCTGCTGCTGTTGTACAGGACTTCAGCTAGGAGGGGCATTTCTATGTTCATGTTTCTATGTTCCCTTTTTGCTTCATGTTAGGCAACTTGGGGCCTAATTCAGGACATAAAAGCCAGCTCTTCACAGCTGCCTGGATTACATACTGCATATATGGGCTTGCCAGGTGGCTTAGTGGTAAAGAATCCGCCTGCCACTGTAGGAGACACAGGAGATGTGGGTTCGATCCCTGGGTCAGGTAGATCCCCTGGGGGAGGGCATGGCTACCCACTCCAGTATTCTGGCCTGGAGAATCCTCATGGACAGAGGAGCCTGGTGGGCCCATTCTGTGGGGTCGCAGAGAGTCGGACATGACTGAGTGAGCACACACTGCTTCCTCTAAAACATGGCGCCACATGTTTTTTCATTTAATCCTATAACAACCCTGTGAGCAGAGGTTATAACCCTCTTTTTACAAATGTGGGCTTTGAGGCTTATGGAGGTTGGGATTTATGCGGAGTCTCCAGCTAATAGGTAGGTGGCAGGGTCAGGATTCAAATCCATGTCTGTCTGGCTCCAGAGCACCCCATATTCCCTAAGCAGGCGCCACCTTTAATACTCTCTGTTCTGTTTGTGCATTACACAACTGACTTTGTAGCATAAATGGCATTAGATGTTTTCCAAATAGGCAGAAGATAAAACTTAATAGATAAACAACAAGTGCCAAGGCAGAAGGCCAGCTCAGCCATTCTCAGGAAGTCTCTGGGAGGAATGGCAGGCGTAAAGCAAGGATAAGAGGAGGCTCAGTATCCAGCAGCAGAGCTCTGTCACTTGACCATAAGACGCCGGGTAAATCCTCAACCTTTTTAAGCCTCTGCCTTCTCATCTGGTGAAAAGAGCCCCTGCCCTTATAGGATCATTTGAGGATCAAATGAGATAAATCACGTAAAGCCGAATATCCAGCGTTCAGTGATACTACTACTCTCGTCACACCACTGCTGCTGTTGGCACTAGTGGGAGACAGTATCCTTACCAGCCCTTGTAAAGTCCTCAGTTTGTGACAGTGTTGACCACAGGCCTCAGAGGTCAGTGGAATGTTCTCTGTATGTCTGAACCTCAGCCCTCTTCTCAGGGTGTTGAGCCAATCACTCAGTCATGTCCGACTCTTTGCAGTCCCGTGGACTGTAGCTCGCCAGCTTCCTCTGTCTGTGGAATACTCTAGGCGTGAATACTGGAGTGGGTTGCCATTTCCTTCTTCAGGGGTCTTCCCAACACAGGGATTGAACCCGGGTCTCTTGTATTGCAGGCAGATTCTTTACTTTCTTGGCCACCAGGGAAGCCCAGGGGCCAGAGTGTATACTCAATAACCTTCAGAAGTGCCCTGCGTTTTACACTGTGGATGGTACCACTGCCACCTGGTGGTCACACATTCTTCCTGTAGGAGAGGCCCCCTCAGCAGAGGAACCAAACCCACCCCAGCTCCCAGTGTCGGAACCAAGCCTCCCACGGAGTGGGCCCAGCCACCTGTAGAGGTGGATGCTTGGCCTCCAGCACAGTCTCACCTGCACAGGGACCAAGGGCAGCCCGTGGCATTGGGTTCTGGAGAAAGCTAAAGGGCCTTAGAGAACCCGTACTCACCACCTCCATCTGGTGCCTGCAAGGGAAACTTAATGAAGACTTTAGGAAATAGTTCCTGGGTTATTAGGGCAAGGTCAGGTTTAGGTCTGGAGAAGAAGGAAGACAGAGACAAGGAGCGTGAGATCTGTGATGTGGGACTGTTTATTTAAGGTTTTTTTTTTCACAACACCTTCGGAAGGAGATATTTCATTAACACTCATTTGATCTTGAAACGTCAAACAGTTCTAACCACTGAGGATGACTGATGGAGGAAGAGAGAAAGGAAAGCTCTGGGCAGACTTGTACCAATATTGATTCCTAGGGGAGGTGTTTTTTTTTTGGTTGTTGTTGGTTGGTTTTTTTAAAATAGCTAACATTTATTAGGTTTTCATTAAGTATTTAAAAATATTGTGCCAAGTGTATAACATGGTATATCTTATTTAAAAATTTGTTCTTGTCATAAAATATGTATGATATAAACTTCATCCTTTTAACCATTTGAAGGGTATAGTATAGTGGCATTAATTGCATTCATTGTACTCTACAACCATCACCATACCCATTTCTAAAACTTTTTCATCATCCCAGATTGAAACTCTGTACACATAAGTACTCTCTGAATGAGTGCTTTGGGAGAAGTAGCTACTCATGCATTTTTCCTTCTTCCCAAGCTTTCCTCTCCCACCCTTAAAAATTTTTTTAACTGACCCTAAATGTTTATGATTTGTCCCAATTCGCCTTAGGCCCTCAGTGGGACAAAAAAAAACCTTCCCAGAAAAGGGAGTGTTCCTGGGGATTGTCTGTGGGGAAGGAGGCATCCAGAGGTAACAGAGGTGTTTTCACTGACCCTCCTTTTCCTGGCATTTCTGACACCGCTCTGCAGATGATGGCCCTGGCCACATTCCCATTCCTAGTTACAGGTAAGGATCCAGGAGAGGCTCAGTCAGGCCTGTGCATGACCACTCCAGGGCTGAGAGAGTTGAGATGGAAAGGCCCTTCTCATTCTCTGACCAGACCTGAGGGCTCATGGTCAGAACCCTTGTTTTGGTCATCATTTTCTCCCCTGAGGTTCAGCACTGAGCTGCTGAACCAGGAGACGTTCAATCACTGTCAGCTGCTGAAAGGAACTGACCTTTGCCGATAACTCCCAAACACTCCAGCAAAGAAAACATGAAGTAGCCTTCAAGGATCACACTACCCCTTACAAACATGTCATGTAGCAATCTGACCTATACCCAAGGGCAGAGATTTGAGAGTTGGGATACCAACATGGTTCATGCTTAGCTTTGTGCATGAAATATTTAGGCTTAAGTCCTTGGCTCTAGTAAAAGGCATGAAGAAGTCACAACCCCAGCTTAGTTGAGGTCCAAGTGGAGGTCAGTTGGTGGGACTTTAGTGCAAGACATTCTTTCTGCTCTGATATGTTATAGAGTGCCTCCCTGGCTGCTTCTCCCTGAGGCTTGTATAGTAGGAAAAGGGGCATGAATTCTTCATGAACACCACCTTATTACTCCCAGTGCCTATAAGAGCTGGCTGTTGGGTCCCACTGTCTTCCTGTTTCCCTCCCTCTCCTTCTCTCAAATGCCTGACCATTTGCCTTAAACATTATAAAGTTTAGGTTGATACAAACATAATTGTAGTTTAGGACTGTGAATTTTAAATCACTGTAACTAGGCTTAAACACATCTTTTTTTTTTTCTTTTTAATTTATGGTTTTATTGAAGGATAATTGCTTTACAGAATTTTGTTGTTTTCTGTCAAACCTCAACACAAATCAGCCATAGGTATATGTATATCCCTCCCTTTTGAACCTCCCTCCCATCTCCTGCCCATTCCCACCCCTCTAGGTTGATACAGAGCCCCTGTTTGAGTTTCCTGAGCCATACAGCAAATTCCCATTGGCTCTCTATTGTACATATAGCAATGTAAATTTCCATGTTACTCTTTCCATATATCTCACCCTCTCCTCCCCTCTCCTCATGTCCATAGGTCTATTTTCTATGTCTATTTCTCCATTGCTGCCCTG
The DNA here is from genome assembly GCF_032452875.1 of Bos javanicus. Lineage (NCBI taxonomy): Eukaryota > Metazoa > Chordata > Mammalia > Artiodactyla > Bovidae > Bos > Bos javanicus. Next base: position 48,631,378 of record NC_083874.1, on the reverse strand, counting down.
TAAATAAATTCTTCAGTACCATTTTTCTAGATTCCATATATATACATTAGAATATGATTGTCTTTCTCTTTCTTACTCACTTCACTCTGTATAATAGGTTCTAGGTTCATCCACCTCATCAGAACTGACTCAAATGTGTTTCTTTTTATGGCTTATTAATATTCCATTGTGTATATATACCACAGCTTTTTTATCCATTCATATGTCAATGGACATCTAGGTTGCTTCCATGTTCTAGCTATTGTAAATAATGCTGCAATGAACAATGGGATGCAATTTTCAATTTTGGTTTCCTCAGGGTATATGCCTAGGAGTAGGATTGCTGGGTCATATGGTGGTTTTATTCCTAGTTTTTAAAGGAATCTCCATACCGTCTTCCATAGTGGCTGTATCAATTTTCATTCCCACTAACAGTGCAGGAGTGTTCCCTTTTCTCCACACACTCTCCAGCATTTATTGTTTGTAGACTTTTTGATGATGGCCATTCTGACCAGTGTGAGGTGATATCTCATTGTAGTTTTGGTTTGCATTTCTCTAATAATGAGTGATGTTGAACCTCTTTTCATGTGTTTGTTAGCCGTCTGTTTGTCTTCTTTGGAGAAATATCTATTTATGTCTTTTTCCCACTTTTTGATTGGGTTGGTTGTTTTTCTGGCATTGAGTTGTGTGAATTGCTTGTATAGTTTGGAAATTAATCTTTTGTCAGTTGTTTCATTTGCTATTATTTTCTCCCATTCTGAAGGTTGTCTTTTCACCTTGCTGAGTTTCCTTTGCTGTGCAAAAGCTTTTCCGTTTAATCAGGTCCCACTTGTTTACTTTTGTTTTTATTTCCATTACTCTAGGAGGTGGGTCATAGAGGATCTTGTTTTGATTTATGTCATCAAGTGTTCTGCCTTTGTTTTCCTTTAAGAGTTTTATAGTTTCTGGTCTTACATTTTGGTCTTAATCCATTTTGAGTTTATCTTTGTGTATGGTGTTAGGAAGTGTTCTAATTTCATTCTTTTACAAGTAGCTGTTCAGTTTTCCCAACACCATTTACTGAAGAGGCTGTCTTTGCCCCATTGTACATTCTTGCCTCCTTGGTCAAAAACAAGGTACCCATAGGTGCATGGGTTTATTTCTGGGCTTTCTATCTTGTTCCATTGGTCTATAGTTCTGTTTTTGTGCCAGTACCATACTGTCTTGATGACTGTAGCTTTGTAGTATAATTTGAAGTCAGGAAGATTGATTCCTCCAGCTCCATTCTTTTCCAAGACTGCTTTGGCTATTTGGGGTCTTTAGTGTTTCCATATGGATTGTGAAATTTGTTCTTCTAGTTCTGTGAAAAATGCCATTGGTAAGTTGATAGGGATCACATTGAATCTGTAGATTGCATTTGGTAGTATAGTCATTTTCACAATATTGATTCTTCCTACCCAAGAACATGGACTATCTCTCCATCTGTTTATGTCATCTTTGATTTCTTTCATTAGTGTCATCATTTTCTAAGTAAAGTTCTTTTGTCTCCTTCAGTAAGTTTATTCCCAGATATTTAATTCTTTTTGTTGCAATGGTGAATGGATTGATTCCTTAATTTCTCTTTCTGATTTTTCATTGTTAGTATATAGAAATGCAAGTGATTTCTGTGTATTGATTTTGTATCCCACAACTTTGCTAAATTCACTGATTAGCTCTAGTAATTTTCTGGTAGTATCTTTAGAGTTTTCTGTGTACAGTATCATGTCATCTGCAAACAGTGAGAATTTTACTTCTTTTTTTCCAATTTGGATTCCTTTTATTTCTTTTTCTTCTCTGATTGCTGTAGCTAGGACTTCCAGAACTATGTTGAATAATAGTGGTGAAAGTGGACACCCTTGTGTTGTTCCTGATCTTAGGCGGAATGCTTTCAGTTTTTCACCATTGAGAATAATCTTTGCTATAGGCTTATCATATATGGCCTTTTCTAGGATTCTTCTATACCCATTTTTTGAAGAGTTTTAATCATAAATGGGTGCTGAATTTTGTCAAAGGCTTTTTCTGCATCTATTGAGATTATCAAATGTTTTTTATCATTCAGTTTGTTAATATGGTGTATCACATTGATTGATTTGCATATATTGAAGAATTCTTGCATTCCTGGAATAAACCTAACTTGATCATGGTGTATGAGCTTTTTGATGTGTTGCTGAATTCTGTTTGCTAAAATTTTGTTGAGGATGTTTGCATCTATGTTCATCAGTGATATTGGCCTGTTGTTTTCTTTTTTGTGTGTTGTCTTTGTCCGGTTTTGGTATCAGGGTGATGGTGGCCTCATAGAATGAGTTTGGAAGTGTTCCTTCCTCTGCAATTTTTTGAAGGAGTTTTAGAAGGATAGGCATTAGCTCTTCTCTAAATGTTTGGTAGAATTCTCCTGTGAAGCCATTTGGTCTTGGGGTTTTGTTTTTGGGGGGATTTTTCATCGCAGATTCAATTTCAGTGCTTGTAATTGGGTTGTTCATAATTTCTATTTCTTCCGTGTTCAGCCTTGGAAGATTGAACTTTTCTATGAATCTGTTGATTTCTTCCAGATTATTCATTTTTTTTTTTGCCATATAACTGCTTTTGCTGCATCCCATAGGTTTTGAATTGTGTTTTCATTGTCATTTGTTTCTAGAAGTTTTTTGATTTCCCTTTTTATTTCTTCAGTAACCTGTTGGTTATTTAGAAATGTGTTGTTTAGTCTCCATGTGTTTGTGTTTCTTACAGTTTTTTTTCAAGTAATTGATTTCTAGTCTCATAGCATTGTGGTCAGAGAAGATGCCTGGTACAATTTCAATTTTCTTAAATTTACTGAGGTTTGATTTGTGACCCAAGATGTGGTCTATCCTGGAGAATGTTCCATGTGCACTTGAGAAGAAGTATTCTTCTGCGTTTGGATGGAATGTCCTGAAAATATCAGTGAGATCCATCTCCTCCAATGTATCATTTAAGACTTGTCTTTCCTTATTACAGAGAAGGCAATGGCACCCCACTCTGGTACTCTTGCCTGGAAAATTCCATGGACGGGGAGCCTGGTAGGCTGCAGTCCATGGGGTCGCTAAGAGTCGGACGTGACTGAGCGACTTCATTTTCACTTTTCGCTTTCATGCATTGGAGAAGGAAATGGCAACCCACTCCAGTGTTCTTGCCTGGAGAATCCCAGGGATGGGGGAGCCTGGTGGGCTGCTGTCTATGGGGTTGCAGAGAGTCGGGCACGACTGAAGTGACTTAGCAGCAGCAGTTTCCTTATTAATTTTCTGTTTTGATGATCTGTCCATTGGTGTGAGTGGGGTGTTCAGAGTCTCCTACTATTATTGTGTTACTGCCAGTGTCTTCCTCTTGGATTTATCCCTTGATCATTATGTGGTGTCCTTCCTTATCTCTTGTAACATTCTTTAAGGTCTACTTTGTCTGATATGAGGATTGCTAATTGAGCTTTCTCTTGCTTTCCATTTGCATGAAATGTATTTTTCCATCCTCTCACTTTCAGTCTATATGTGTCTCTAGGTCTGAAGTGGGTTTCTTTTAGACAGAATATATATGTGTCTTGTTTTTGTATCCATTGATCCAGTCTGTGTATTTTGGTTGAAACATTTAATTCATTTATATTTAAAGTAATTATTGATATACATGTTCCTATTGCCATTTTCTTAATTGTTTGGGGTTGATTTTGTAGATCTTTTTTCCTCTCTTGTATTTCTTGACTATGTAAGGTCCTTTAACATTTGATGTAAAGCTGGTTTGGTGGTACTGAATTCTCTTGATGTTTGCTTGTCTGAAAAGCTTTTTATTTCTCTATCAATTTTGAATGAGATCCTTGCCAGGTACAGCAATCTTGGTTGTAGATTTTTCTCTTTCAGCACTTTAAATATATCCTGCCATTCCCTTCGGGCCTGCAGAGTTTCTACTGAAAGTGTATAGGGTTTCTGTTAAGTGTATGGGGTTTCCCTTTATGTTGCTTGTTGCTTTTCCTTTGCTGCTTTTAATATTCTTTCTTTGTGTTTAGTTTTTGTTAGTTTGATTAGTATGTGTCTTGGCATGTTTCTCCTTGGGCTTATCCTGTATGGGACTCTTTGTGCCTCTTGGACTTGATTGACTATTTCCTTTTCCATGTTGGGAAAATTTTCAAAATTTTCTCATACCTTTTCTTTTTTTTTCTCTTCTGGGACCCCTATAACTCGAATGTTGGTGTGTTTGATACTGTCCCAGAGGTCTCTGAGACTATTCTCGGTTCTTTTCATTCTTTTTACTTTATTCTGCTCTTCAGAAGTTATTTCTGCCATTTTATCTACAGCTCACTGACTTGTTCTTCTGCTTCAGATATTCTGCGATTGATTCCTTCTAGAGTATTTTTAACTTCAGTAATTGTGTTGTCTGTGTTGGTATGTTTATTCTTTAATTCTTCTAGGTCTTTGTTAATTGAATCTTGCATTTTTTTTCCATTTTGTTTTCAAGGTTTTTGATCATCTTTACTATCATTATTCTGAATTCTTTTTCAGGTAGTTTGCGTATTTCCTCTTCATTTATTTGGACTTCTGTGTTTCTAGTTCATTCCTTCTTTTGTGTAGTATTTCTCTGCCTTTTCATTTTTTTTAAACTTATTGTGTTTGAGGTCTCCTTTTCCCAGGCTTCAAGGTTGAATTCTTTGTTCCTTTTGGTTTCTGTCCTCCTAAGGTTGGTCCAGTAGTTTGTGTAAGCTTCATATAGGGTGAGATTTGTCCTGAGTTTTTGTTTGTTTGTTTATTTTTCCTCTGATGGGCAAGGCTGAATGAGGTGGTAATCCTGTCTGCTGACGATTGGGCTTGTATTTTTGTTTTGTTTGTTGTTTAGATGAGGCATCCTGCACAGGGTGCTACTGGTGGTTGGGTGATGCTGGGGCTTGTGTTCAATTGGTTTCCTTTGCATGACTATTTGATACTCCCTAGGGTTAGTTCTCTGGTAGTCTAAGATCTTGGAGTCAGTGCTCCCACTCCAAAGGCTTAGGGCTTGATCTCTTTACAGACTGTTCTCAATGGATTTCCCTTCTTTGCTGAGCTTCAAAGCTGGTTTTCCTAATAGGCAAAGTCCAAGGTCACAAGCAGTAAGTGGAAGAGGCGAGGTGAAAATCCACGTCTGCCTCCCCCCAAGCCTGTGCTCTACACAACCCAGTGCATATGATGACATCCACAAGGAGACAGCACGAAGGGATTGATTTCTTTTGCAGTAGTCAAAATGTCTTTAAGATACCAGGTAGAAAACATTTTCAGTCCACCAGATGCTTATTTAATTTTGAAAAATCAATTTCTATGAAGCTGCTCTGAGAAGTAGTTTTGTGTTTGTTAATGCCTGGTGATATTCTTGAAAAAGTAGAAGCCAACTTCAGGCCATAACAGGTAGAAACTGAGAAGAAAAAGGCTCTCTTCTCTAATACTTGGTCATGAAAATCATGATTCATTCTTGCAAAAATTGTACTGGATCATTACTTACATATCTTACCAAGAGTTCATTCTAGAAGTCATATGAAGGGGAAGACTGACCAAATCAGAAAGTACCTACAGGATGGTAACCAGAATGGTGGGGCTTCTGAACTTCACATAAGGAATGACTGAACTAGCTGGGAAATAGTCAACCTTCCAAGATCTTGGCAGCTGAGAAATAAAAGGCAGAGGGAGGGAGCGTGGAGCAGGAATAGCACCTAGGCATGTGCCCATAGGGGTGGCTGCCTGAGGTTCCCAGGAGCAGAGGGCAAAAAGTCCTGTGACTGGACAAAACATCTTTATTAATCAAAATAGAAACCATTACCATCAACACATTTTTGCCAGTGAGAAATGTTTGTTTATTCCTGTAGCATAAAAATCCATGCTTCAGGATTCAAAGAACTCTTGGAAAGCGTTTTCTGCCTCCTGCTGGTGGTGGAAGTGTTTTCCCTGCAAAAAGTTGTCAAGATGCTTGAAGAAGTGGTAGTCAGTTGGTGAATATGGAGGATGAGGCAAAACTTCATAGCCCAATTTGTTCAACTTTGAAAATGTTGGTTGTGTGGTGAGTGGTTGTGATTGAGTATTGTTGTGGAGAAGAATTGGGCCCTTTCTGTTGACCAATGCTGGCTGCAGGCATTGCATTTTTGGGTGCATCTCATTGATTTGCTGAGCATACTTCTCAGATGTACTGGTTTCACCAGGATTCAGAAAGCTGTAGTGGATCAGACTGGCAGCAGACTACCAAACAGTGACCATGACCTGTTTTTGGTGCAAGTTTGGCTTTGGGAAGTGCTTTGGAGTTTCTTTGTGGTCTAACCACTGAGCTGGTTGTTGCCAGTTGTTATATAAAAGCCACTTTTCATCACACATCACAATCCAATTGAGAAATTCATTGGACGTTCATTGTTATTGTATAGTATAAGAGAAGACAACACTTCAAAGCAATGATTTTTTTTTTTTTTCATTTTTGGTCGGCTCATGAAGCACTCACTTATCGAGCTTTGTCACCTTTCCAATTTGCCGAACAACCATAGAATGGTTGGCATTGAGATCTTCGGCAACTTCTTATGTAGATGTAAGAGGATCAGCTTTGATGATGGTTCCCAGTTGGTCGTTGTCAACTTCCGATGGCTGGCCACTGTGCTCCTCATCTTCAAGACTCCTGTCTCCTTTGTAAAACTTCTTGAACCATCACTGCACTGTATGTTCATTAGCAGTTCTTAGGCCAAATGCATTGTTGATGTTGTGAGTTGTCTCCACTGTTTTACAACCCATTTTGATCTCAGATCACTCAAATTTGGTTTTTGTCTAACATCATTTCTATAGTCTAAAATAAATATAAATAGCAAGTAATTAGTCATTAGCAAAGAAAATATAAAGCGAGAAATGCACATTAAAATGATGTATAACATAACCACATTTATCTAAGAATGTATTCCAATATCAAACAGCAAAGTTCAGCAGTGCAAAACTGCAATTACTTTTGCACCAACCTAATACATTCCAATCAGGGGGCATGTGGAAAGAAGCCTTAGGGACAATAAATTGTCTTTATATTATTTACATTTACAAGAAAATACAATGTGTGAGATTGTGGGGTACTTTAATATGCCTGCCTTGCATCTTACAGATGAGGAAACTGAGGATCAGAGGAGGTAAGTAGTAGAGCTGGGATTTGATGCCAGAGCTTCATCACTTACTCCATTGCACTCTTGAGATGCAGGAGGTGGGCACCAGGCCAGAACTCTGGACCTTGGTCTTGGGGTTTGAAACAATGCGATGTGGGAATGGATGAGTGTGGGAGCACAGGAATGTCTCAGCCCAGGGAGATGGCTTAGGAAATGGGGCTGAACTCTGCCCCGGGATCACCTGTGGGTTATTACCTTTAGACAGTTGAAGAAGAAGCTTTGATAAAGAATAACAACACCTGTAAAGACTTCCTCATCGAGGCCATGAAATACCATCTGCTCCCTCTGGATCAGAGGCTCTTGATTAAAAACCCAAGGACCAAGCCCAGGACTCCAGTCAGCCTGCCCAAGGTAAGTCCCAGCCCACTACCAAGAGTTGAGACTGTGACCTGGGAAAATGGCCTTGCACACCTGTCTCCAAGTCTCTCCTCACCCGTGGCTGCCCCGCATCTCAGTTGTATTTACCACCTAGGAGATGGAGTCTGCTGGTTCTTCTCGATTCTGCCGGCACCTCTCATTTCCAGGGTCTTCCTTTCCTAAGAGTGTAAAGGTAACTTTCAGTGTCACCAGGGAGGTTTGAGAAGAACTTAGGCTCTTGTCTTCTTCTCTCTTTCTTGTTTCACACCAGGGTTTGGGCTCTATTTCATTTGGAAGCAGAGGAATGGCTGTGCAAGTTTTGACTTAGTGGTGGCTACAGCAATCTTTTCTCTAGGCCATTCTTTGAGTCAGAATAGCCCTAGTCTGGTTTCTCCCCTCACCACAGAGCCAATAGGGACAATTAGGGCTGCCAGAGGAGAGAAGGGCCCTTGAGGAGCCTGACAGGTAATAAGGCAGGGGAAAGGAATGGGGGAAATGAAAGCATGTAAGGGAGCCAGGGGGAGGGAAGGGTGAGCATAGCAGAGGACCATGATGGAGAGTCTATGCTGGGTGCTGGCTGCTCTGGTTCCCTGTGAGTCCCCTTCTCTCCCTGGTCCTCAGGTCCCTCACCTCCAGAATGAAAAGGATGCTGCAATATATAGTCTGTAAAGTTCTTTCTGGCTTGGCATCTGCATCGTCTTTCCAGGATCCTAGCATACGAAGTCTATGGGGGAGGTCCCAGCCAACCCAGGAAGAAGGGTGGAGGAGAGGGGTGAGTCATGTTGGCTCATCCATTACAAGCAGGTGAACTCGGGGGTTATGTCGACCCTCGCCTTGCCCTCTCCTTCCCCTTTGCGGTTTGCCTTACTCCTCACCTGCTGCTTCCAGGAAGGGTTTCACGGGGCTCAAGAAGCATGTTGTCCGAGACTCAGTTTTTGGATTTTCCAAGGTTTGCTGCTCCTTCTCTCCATTCTGCTGTGTGACACCAGATCATGGAGAACATAGTGGCTGCAATGTGAATTCCCAGATAATAATAGAAACATCTGGCATTATTGAGTACTTACTGTGCACCAAGCAGTGAACTGAAGGCATCACATAGAAGGTAGAAGTAATTGTCCTAGTTCAGCAAGGAGGAAGCTGAAGGCCAGAGATATTAAGGAATTTGCCTAAAGTCCACACAGCTAATGTTGTAGAACCCGATTTTGATTTGTGTTTTTCTCCCCCTCCAAACCTATTCTTGAACCCATACCATCCTGCACCTGCTCCACCTTTGTAAACCTGAGAGTTTTACCTACCTGTTTGCCACCTGTTGCCAGTGCTGGCTAGAAGGGCAACTACAGGGCATGGACTGCTGTCTGATAGACCATTTGCCTTACTGCATGTTGATGTGTTTTGTTTTGTTGGAATATTGCATTGAAATGTTTTCATGTTTTTCAAAGTGAAAATAACTTTATTATAGAAATATGTGTTCATTGTAGGTTATTAAAAGGATACTGCAATTTGGAAATAAAGTAAAAACCACCTGAAACCCCTCCACCCAGGGACAATGACTTTGGTGAATTTTCTTCTGGACATATCTCTGCACACTTATTCACAAATAAATCAAAACACACACTTTTAGATAAATGGACTCTTGCTAACGGATTGAAATCTTTTTTGTCTACTCAACCAAGTGTCACAGACTACTTTCAGTGTTATCAGTATGGGTAAAACCAGCATTTAAATTGTAATGGAGTACAGCATTTAATTATATTTATGTACTGTTATATATGTAACTATATTGATGGGCCTTTCAATAATTTCCAGTTTTAGATATCTAAACATTTACGTGTCAGATGTCCTTTTAAAGAGGGCATCTTGTTTTGGTTTGCTTTTCTTTAGTTGTGAGTAAGGTTAATCTTGGTTTCATGGGATTTTTGGCATTTATTTTGGGTGGGGCATGGAACTTTTCTGTTCATGTCCTTTTCCCATTTTTTTTTTTTTTTTGTTGGACTGTATTTTTTTTTTTATTAATGGCTTTTAGATGTGCTTTTAAAAGAGTTTAGGTCTTTGTATGTATTTTAATATTTTTTTCTTAGTTTTCAGTTTGTCTCTAAATTTGTTTATAACATTTTGAAATCCTGAAAAAATAATAGGTAGTCAAATTGATCTATCTTCTGCTTGATGCACTTAGAATTGGTTTTTGTGCAAGGAATGAGAGTAGGGATTCAGCTTTGTTTGTATGGTAAGTCATGAGCCAGTTGCCTCAAAGTTATTTTATTCAAAAGTCTTCCTCTTTCTGATGGACTTGAATGTCACCTTCAATTATGGTCTGAATTTCCACCAGCTTTGTTTCTGAAGAATACTGATTCTAAGGTACACTGTTGTATTGTTTTGTGTGCAGGCTGTTTCTTACACCCTGGGTTTTCAGCTGGCCTTGTTGCTTGTCTGTGACTTTTCTCTTTGGAAGCTGAGTTTCTCATCCTTTCTGATATCAGGGTAATGATGTGTTTTCCCGGTGAGTGTATTCTGGAGCTAATAAGTGGTGCATCACTGGCCCATTTTCTTTGTGTGGTAACCATAGCCAGTGACCTCTCCTTTTTCTAGGCTCCCCATCTGGGTGTTACGACATACACCCACAAAAAAACAGTTTTGAAAATCAAAGCCAAGTTTGTGTCTGGGTCTGAACTAAACAGCCTGACCCCCGGCCTCAGCAACATACCTTGTGCCCCTTCCCAGATACTTTGTGTATAGTTGAGCAGAGTCCACCCCTTGTTTCAGGAAGCCAAAGATGTCCCCATGTTGCCTCTACTCCTTGAGAACCATTTATTTTCCAATGAAATGTTTAGATTTCTGGGCACATAGCCTTCTACAGGCGACTGGAACCATGATTTCCTTTGAATCTGTTGAAGGGATTTAAAAAAAAAAAGGGCATGGCTACTCTTTGCCTCATTGTTCCCCCAACTTTAATCCTTGAATGATGTAAGATTGTGTTGTCCACCCTGCTTCTCAAACTCTTACTCCTGTCACCACTGTGTGGGCACTTATGTTAACAAGATCCCTGCTGCAGGGTTGAGGAATGGGGTGTGCTGAGGGGAGCTGTCACTGTGAAGATTCAGACTGTGCTCATTAAATTGTGACAGTAGTAGGTCAGTGTAGTCATATCCCTACTTTACAGAGTTTACTCAGACAGGTTAAGTAACTTGCCCAGTTACACAGCTAGAAAGTTTAGAGCTGGGGTTTTAACAAGGTCTGTTCCATTACAAATTCTTGTGCCAAACTGCTTCTAGGAACAGGTTTTCAGGTTTTGGTGACAGGTGAAAAAAGATTCTTTTCTTTCTCCTCCTTTTATTTTTTTTCTTTTTCCTTCTTTCCCTGCTTCTGTTTACTCTTTCTTCTCACCTTCCCTTCATTTTTCCTTTCTTTTTTTCTTTTTGTTTCTCAGCAAGATATTCTTTCATTACAGCACTATAATATCTCATTCATCTTATTAAGAGATGCATTTCTAATACATTTATTTCTTTAAGTCAAGACTTTATATTTTTAGCACGCTTTTAGATTCATAGCCAAATTGAGGGGAAGGTAGAGATTCCCCGTGTACCTTCTGCCCCTACAGTGTGTAGCTTCCCTCATTATCAATATCCCAGATCATTTTCTTTTAGGTTTATTGAGGCATAATAATTTATTCACAGTAAAATTTGCTTTTTTTTGGGGATGCAGTGTGATGAATTTTGACAACTATACACAGTCATATAACCATCATCTTCATCAAAATATGAAATATTTTAATCACTCTAAAAAATTCTCTTGTGGTGCTTTGTAGTCAAGCCCCTTCTCCCACCCCCACCTCTCGATGGCTACTGATCTGATTTCTGTCCTTATAGTCTTCTCTTTTCTAGAATGTCATATAAATGTAATTATGCCATATGGAGCTTTTTGATCTTGCCTTATATCTCTTAGCATCATGCTTTTGGGATTCATCCATGTTGTTTCATGTATCAGGAGTTCATTCCTTTTTATTTCTAAGGAATAGTCCATTGTATGAATGTATTATACTTTGTTTATCCATTTATCAGTTGATGGACGTTTGGTGTCCGGTCTTTTGGCTTTTACAGATAGAGCTGCTTTGAACAGTCACTTATAGATCTTTGTGTGGACATATATTTTAATTTCTCTTGGGTAAATACATTCTCTTGGGAGTAGGATTATTGGTCTGAGTGGCAACTATATGTTTAACTTTTTAAGAAATTGTTAAACTATTTGTTTAGATGATGGTGTCATTGTGCTTTCCCAGCAGCAATGTATGTGAGTCTTTGTTACTCCATTGTCTCACCATACTTGTATTATCTATTTTTTTAAAAATACAAATTGGCCATTCTAGTAGGTATGTGGTCGCATCTCACTGTGGCTTTAATGTACATTTCTCTAGTTATTGATGTCAAACATCTTTTCATGTGCTTATTTGTCATTTGTATGTTTTCTTTGGTGAAATCTGTGTTCAAATCTTTTCACATTTAAAAAATTATTTTCTAATTATTGACTTCTAAGAGTTCTTTATGGGTCTGGTCAACTCAAAGTCTTTGCTTTTGACCATGACATGGTACTAACCCCACACGGATGTTGGTAGCAGGTCTAATTGCTGAGTATGTGCCAAGCACTGGGCTGAGTGATTTACATTTATTATCTCATAGGATTGTCAAACCTGTCATCATCCTCCTTTTATGCATGAGGAAACTGAGTCTCGGGTTATGTCACCTTCTCGCCATGTATTATTATCACTTTCTGCATTATAGATTACGCTAACTTCGGTGGCTTAACACAGCAAGTGTTTGTTATCTCAGTTTCTGTGGGCAGGGATCCTGGAGGGGCTTAGCTGTATCGTCCTGGTGCAGGACCTCTTGTTAGGATGTAGTCAAGTTGCTGGTTCCCACTGCAGTCCCCTCCAGGCTCATTTAGGGAGGATCTGATTCTAAGCTCACTCTTGTGCTTGCTAGTAGGCATCAGTTCCCCACCCCATGGCCTTCTCCATAGGCTACTTGGGTGTCCTCACACATGGCAGCTGACTTCCCTCAGAGTGAGTAATTTCTACAGTAAAAGAATGGGAAAACTCACCCGTGACAGGAGCTGTAGTCTTTTAATAACTTTCTCTCAAAGTGATATTCCATTACCTCTGCTATATTTTATTTGCTGGGAGCAAGTCAGCAAGTCTAGCCCACACTCAAGGGAGGGGTGGTGATTAGGTTCCATGTCTTGAGTGGAGGAGTACCAAAGAATTTGTGATGTGTCTATAAGCATAGCTAGTAAATAGCTGAGGTGAGATTTAACAGAGTGATTCCAGACCATGCCTCCACACTTTACAAAAGCATTTTAGCTGAATACTGGGTAGAAAGAAACCCAATTCTTACCCTCTGAGAACTTTTAAAAAGTCCTTTTGAGAAACTGAGGTAGAAATATAGAAGTGGCCAAATGAGGAAGAAGAGAAGTTAGGAGACAATGGGGCTCCCTGGAAGAGTGGCCACAGGAATTCCAGGGGCCAGCAGGTTTGGGCTTTCATGAGTTCAGTCCAAGTTGGCTTTCTGACAAAGCTGACTTTGAGAAACTAAGTGGTGGAGAGAGATTTGTACTGTTCTCAGCAGTTCTCAGCAGTGAACTGTTTGCCAGCCAAATCTCCTCCCTGGAAGAAGCAAGACTCTGCCTTGAGATAGCTGCAGAGGGTAATAAGGGATTTTTTTCTTGTGCCTCATACACACTGATCATACTGACACATTCAAGCTGGAACAGCTAATAGCCTCATCTGAGCTCCCACACATTCACCACCCAGCACTTTCCCCGCGGCTGGGTTGCCATGGACAACTAGGGGCTGTCTCCCAGACACTCACAACACTCCTACGTTACCGTGTGCTGCAGATGGTGGCAGAGAAATGAGATTTCAGGAAGATGGAAATAAACCCTTTAGAGATGTACTGAATCTGGCCCTTTTCACTGTCATCTCAGTTCAGCTGACATCTCTATTAAACTTTTAGATGACACCAAAAGCTCATTTGGGCTGATAGTGGGTGGCTTCCTCCTAGGTTGGGCTGTCAGAAGGTAGTGTTGGAACCAAGGCTTGTTGGCAGGGTGGGTCAGATGACTGCTCTCCTGGGCCAGGCTGGTGAGTGGCACTGCTCTTCCCTCATCTTGATCCTTCCAATAGACCCAGGCTGTACCTTGGAAAATGCTCTGCGGTCCTGAAAAAGCCCCATCAGTATTCCTGGAGTTATTCACTCTCCCATTCACAGATCATAAGTATCCTTTTCTACCGTTTGTTGAGAATCTGTTTTTTTAGCAACTGTTTTAAATGGTAGTAATGATGCTGGTGTTGATCTAATAATAGAAGCTAACATTTAGTGTGTGCTCTTTACCAAGCACTGCGCTAAATGACTTATATCATTTAAGCCTCCTGACACCCAGGAGGAAGTATCCTGTCATCCTGGTATTTTAGGTAGTGGAAGTGAGCTTGGCAAGGGTAAGTGGCTGCCCATGTTCGCACAGTGAGTTAGTGATGGGGCTGGTGTTTGAGCACAGATGTGTCTGACCCCAAAGTCCATTTCCCACTCGTGTTCTCCTCCCCCGGATATTGCTCTTGCGTTGCTGCTTCTCCACCCCTCATTTTTGCATCCTGGCTGTCAGTCCTTGCCTGGAGCACCTGTTGCTCAGGAACCTGCTGGGACAAGTCTCCTGCCTCAACCTCGACATGCTCCTTCGGATGAATTTTTGGTGTTAGCCCTGCGGCCCCACGCACCAGGGTAAGAGAGACTCGCTTCCTGCCCTGGCCCGAGGGACCGACTGGCTGGGCCTGCCTTCTGCCCAGGTCACCGGTCGTGGAAGAGAGTTTGGACACACACTCTACCTTTGCCTGATGAACACAGTGTTCAGAGCCTAGTTCATTCCACTCACCTGAGTGCAGAGTCTATGATTTAGGGTCTGGGTCCTGCTGGGGAGTTCTGTGCTGTTCACTTACTGCCCTTTTCCTGGCCAGTCTCTGCTCCCTAAATGGCTCTTTGTATAGAGCAGTTGTTAGATCCTAAGGAGGGGCAACAGGCTTGGCTCCCAGGTCACACTGGTAGAGTCAGACTCATCCAAGTGAAAGAAATAGTATGACGTGTTTTTGTTTTTAAAAGCCATCTTGTTATGCTGGGAATGAAGTTTCCTTCCTAAGAAATCAGATAGTCTTTCCGTGGTCTCTCTAACATCCCTGAAGCAAACGACCACTTGGCTTTTATTTTATTTTTTTTTAATTTAATTCATTAATTATTTATTTATTTAAAATGAGGGTGTTTTCCTTGGGAGTCTATCCAGTAGCTGTGCCCTGTCGAGTCTGGCTCACCAATGTTGTGTCACCCAGAACTCCCTCCTCACCAGGAGATCTGCAGCCTTCTACACAGTGATGACTGAGACTTGGAGTCAGGACCCTGGGTGCCCTGTTGGACTCCCAAGTACACTGCTGATCTTGAATGTGATTAAGTTTGGTCTAGCATGATTGTTAGCCTGGAACCAGTTCTTTAGTTATTTTGTGATTCCCATATGACCACTGATAGTTCTTAACTCAGAGTTAGTTGCCTTGAAGGACAAATGTTGAAAATAGTGATCATTAAACAAGCTGATTTGATTCACTAATTCGTGTTAAAGACATTATACATCTTTAGTAAAGTGAGACTTAGGATGTTGGGGAAAGAAAGAAATATGCCTATTGGACTCTTTGGGCCTGAGTTTTTCTGGAAATGTCCAACGTGGGCTTAAAAGAAAGAATGGATCAAGTCTCTTCTTGCCCTGACAAACTGTGGTTTCTTTAGGTAGCTGGAAGTTTACAGTTTCAGAGATGTAATACACGTAGACTCTGGGGAATACTCGTTTTTATCTAATTGGTTGCTAGGTTCAGGTATCTATGGAAACAACTATCCATTAGTTGTCAAGATAGGAAATTTGTTCTTTTTTACACTGCACAATTACATGGCAATGAGCATAGTGCTCCATGTATGATGGCTTTTTGCAAGACCTGCCATAGAAATTGGGTTTCTTATGCTTACGAGAGAAGCAGAAAGCACACCTATTCCTCCCTGTGCCTTGAGCTGCCTCCACATTTTCAGAAACCAGTGATTTGCAAAAACCTCATAATTGCTCTTCCCAGATCATTGTACAGCCTCTCATCAGTGGTTTTATGAGCTCAAAGGCAAGTTTATTTTGAAAACCTTCTTCTGTATCATTTTTGTCTGTGTACATAAAATTTTTGCATTTTCTTTAGTATTGTTTCTGTGTTACTATGGAAATTCACAGAGACGAGTGCTGGATTTTCTCCAATGTGAATGTACTGATATCTCCCTACTTTGGTGGAAGATAGTTTCTGGGACATGGTTAAGTCACCCGAAGCTTTGCCTTTTTTTGTTTATGTCAGAAGCCTTGATAGCTTCTACAAAGAATTGATAGCTTCTGTCTTCTGGTGGTTGAATCAAAAGATGGGAAAAGCTCCCCCTTTCTCTTTTTGTTTGTTTGCCTCAAATTCTGTCACTAGAATTGTAATCTGGTGTCCAACATGTCTTAATCCAAGAAAGAGATATTCTGGCTAATTTTTTTTTAAACTGTGTGTTTTTTCATTTAACTCTTTGCATGTGGTCTTTACTATTCATTTATTCTAAATAAATATCTGAGTCATTACTTTTAGCTGGTACCCTAAGGCCCAAGGATTATCTTTAGTAATTGGGGCAGATATTTTTTTGTTGTGCTGGCAGGGCTAACTGTCTAGAAGGGGAGACAAAGTTACCAGACAGAGCATAAAATTGGGCACTTTTAGTGGGAGAACCCTGGGTGTAAGTGATCTTGGGGAAGGACCTGTGATTCAGCTTTGGAGGTCAAGAGGTTCTCGTGGAGGAGGTGATGTGTAAATTGAGACCTGAAAGATAAGCAGGTGTTAGAGGAGGGGGATCAGGTTGGGGAAGAGTATTTTAAGGAGAGGAAACAACTTGTGTGAGAATTTTGGGTACTTGAGGTCATTGCAGAAAGAAAGCTAAAAACTGGTTTTATTCCTGCTGCTAAGTCACTTCAGTCGTGTCCGACTCTGTGCGACCCCATTCCTACTTAGCCCCCAAATCAGATATCAAAGAAAATCCTTGAAATGGTTTGACTTCGTTTGAACTTTACCAAGGCAGTACAAATTCTAGGTATGTTTATAAACTCAGGTCATTCAACCCTGGAGGAAGAAGTTGGGAATTGTCTGAAGTTTGCCAGGAGGCTGTGTTCATTAACGTCCCCTCTTGAACTATTCGTGGATCTCAGCCAAGAATTACCGATAGGAAATAGTGTAGAATTCTGCATCTCTATGAAAAGGACTGCTCCTGACACAGAGCAGCGGACCTCCTGAGCACAGGAAAGGCAAATGCAGAACATTTCTTTCTGGAGGCAACGGCATCCCCGAGCCTGGACTATGTGTCCTGGGTTCCTCTGGGATCGTCCAGAAGTCAGAACTGAATTCTGAGTTTTTGAACACTGGTCACTCACATTTGGTCACAGAGGAGCTGCAGACTAACTCTGATGACCATTGACCACCCACATGGGCGGTGGGTGAGCCTGATTCTAGAATCCTGGGGCATAAATAATTGATCTTGAGCAGTGGTGGTCAGCCCTATATCTGTCTCCCTCTATGGTGGATAATGTTCAGCTGAGGGATGTGCTGACACAGATTTCAATGATCACTCTCCTCCCCAAAATCACTTTGAGGAGGAGTATATAACACTATGATAAGTATAATGGCAAAAATGGTTAATGGCACATCATCAGGAAATCCCTATATTTGCGGGAGTAAAACAGTGGTTATCAAAGTATGACTCTTGGAATTGCAGCATCAACATCAACTTGTTAGAAATGTGTATTCTCAGGCCCACTTCAGACCTACTAAACCAGAAACTCTGCGGGTGAGGCCCAGCAGTTTGTGTCTTAACAAGCCCTCAAGGGGATTCTGATGCACACTGAAGTTTGAGATCCACTGGGGTAAATAAGACAAGCCTCAGGTAATGAGAACCTGTGACTTATATTGATTGTCTGCCTGTGACTTCATCTCTTTCTCTGCACTTAAGAAAGCATATTGGAATGAGTGAGTGAGAGTAATGTCATTGTGGGACAGCCATGAATTTTGTATAAGCTTATTGAAATATGTAAAATTTTGTTAACTCTGGTGCTTTAATTTTTATTTATTAATAGCTCATGACAATTGTCATAGCAATGGGGATACCACAATGGAGTGATGACGTTCTGTTGCTACAGCCAAAACAGTGACTTTCATTTTTTTGTTTGTTTTTAAATACTACATCCTACACTAACAAATATGCCTAAATTGCTTTCCAGGAGACACATACATGTATGTATAACCAGAATAAGTATTTTATGAGATAACATCCTTATGGTATTTTCTGTGCTGTTCTATTAAAAGTGTGCTGATTGAAACTTTTCAAAATTGATTTCATGACACACCAAAGAAATGTGACCTGGAGTTTGAAAACCATTGTGTAGTGAGCTGTCCTGGCATAGACCCTGTCTTTAGAGTGGGGCAGTGAGTAGCGGGGAGGGGCTGCCTTCACCTCTGTGTCAGATGCACTTGGCTTTCAGTCTCTCTTCTGCTGCTCTTAGCTGTGTGACCTTGGGCAGTTTCCCTATATTCTCTGAGCTTTACTTTCCTGACCTATCAATGTGGATGGTAATATCTACCTCACTGAGTTGTGGTGACAGAGGAATGACAGCATACTTCACATGATGACTGGCAGTGGCAGCTACTACCTTACTTGTAGAAATAGTACTAGTAACATTATTTTTCAGAACATCATCAGTTACATACATTTTTGTGGTAACCACCACAAAACAGTGTTTTACAAATTTTTTCCCATACTCCAATAAGTACCCCTTACAGTCTATGCATTCAAAAGTACTTATGAATTAATTTTATCTTAAACATGCATCCAAATTCTATACTCTATTCCAAAATATATTCAGTTGTTGAGAGATATATATGAATATGTTGTTTCAATATAAAATGTAGTCTCCTTGCCCCTGGTCCTTAAGGACATGCAGATTGTAGAAGATGCCCCGAGTGGCTGCACATGCCCTCAATACAACTGTGAGTAGGGACACTTGGGAAGCATAGACTTAATGGTTGTGTTTCTGTGGGAAGATGTTCACTAGATTTTTCTGGAATATTCATACCTGTTGGTGATCAGGGGCAGCATCTTCATGTATGTAGCCCTGTAAACTGGCATTTCAGATCGTCCACGGACCCTGAGCAGTGAGCATGTATGTAGCAGGGGTTGGTGACCCATGAGTCTGGATGTTGGGGCAGCCAGCTAATGTCCACTTGTCTCTCTGGAGGTCATGATCGTGGTTGGTGGCCAGGCACCCAAGGCCATCCGCAGCGTGGAGTGCTATGACTTCGAGGAGGATCGCTGGGACCAGATCGCTGAGCTTCCCTCCAGGAGATGCAGAGCAGGTGAGCCACATGGTCTCCCGGTGTGCTGGCTGCCCCCTAGCCCCCACTCCCACACTGCAGATCTCTGCTCCCTGTTTCTGAAAACATTGTGCATTCCACACTCCCTTCCCTTCCCTTCCCAACCTGCACACTTTCTAGCTGTACCTTCTGGGATCAGTTCTTATGTGCTTAGGGACTTTAGGCTAATGCAAATATTTGCTTGACACAAACAAAATTAGCAATGCAAATCCGAGAAGAAATCCAATGAGTCCCATAGCGACTTCCAAATATCACAAGTTGGAGATCACCTTCTTGTTAAACTATCAGTATTTACATGCCTGCCTCATTCCCACTTTGTCACTTATCGAAATGTGAGTCATCAGCCATTTGAGATGACCCTGATGCCTTGGTTTCCTGTGCCTCAGGTGTGGTGTTCATGGCTGGCCATGTGTATGCTGTGGGCGGGTTCAATGGCTCACTGCGTGTGCGGACAGTGGACGTGTATGATGGGGTGAAGGACCAGTGGACGTCCATCGCCAGCATGCAGGAGCGCCGGAGCACGCTGGGTGCAGCTGTGCTCAATGACCTGCTCTATGCCGTGGGGGGCTTTGATGGCAGTACTGGTAGGTCCCAGACTCACTCACCATCCAGCCTGAGACATGCACTCCATGTTACTCTGGTTTGAAGCTTCCCAGGTGGCACAGCAGTAAAGAATCCTCCTGCCAATGCAGGAGACATAAGAGACGCAGGTTCGGTCCCTGAGTTGGGGAAAATCCCCAGGTGTAGGAAATGGCAACCTGCTCTGGTATTCTTGCCTGCAGAATTCCATGGACAGAGAAGCCTGGCAGGCTACAGTCCAAGCGGTCACAAAGAGTCAGACACAACTGAATAACTGAACCCACAAGCCTGGTTTGCTTAGCCAGCTCTTGGGCCAGCCTTTGGTCTCTCTGTAGCTACTGTCCCAAGAACATACCCATCCTTCCTCCGCTCCCAGCTTGTGTGTCAGAGTCACACCTTCCTACATACACAGTACCATCCATGTGCTCTCATTTCTAGGTTCCAGGAAGTACCCCACCCTCAGAAGAGGCCCTTTTGTCCTTTCTAGTGTCTGGGAACTCATTTAATCCACAGATAAAACATAGAGCAAGCTCAACTGGAGGGTGTCTCGGGACTGTGATCTGAACCCTCTGCTGAATAGATGGGAGAGCTGAGGTTCAGTTGTGGGAAGAGGCTTGGCTTGAGTCACACAGCCTTTGTCCCTTGCCCTTTCTGCCACCCCACCAAAGCTGTGCAAGACTGTGACACTGCAGAAGCGTCTCCTTGCTCCTGGTGTCCATCTCGTTCCAAAGTCAGAATCAGAAACTATTAATGCTAGTGGACATGGACTTGGAGAAATTATCTCATCTCTTCTTATATCTCCAGGTGGATGTCTCTGTAAACACTTAACTCTTTTGGTCCCCAGTGACATGAAAAACAATACGCTATATCCCTCTGAAATTTCATTTCTGTCTTCACTAGTTGGTAACCTTTTTCAACCTTCTCTTTGCCTCTTTCATGTAATTCCAAGTTATATAGCCCCTCCAGAGGCTGCTTCTAGTGAGGGGGGACTAGGAATAAAGAGAACAAAGGATAGTGGGGCATTGTTTCTTTTAGGCATTACTTTTGACTGCTAGTGGAAAACCTGACTAAACCACAGCTTAAACAAATGAGAGCTTTTGTTTTACTTGTGAAACAAAATCAGAGGTTGGCAGTTGCTGACTTGGTTTAGTTGTTCAAGGATCTTGGGCCACGATCTTGCAGAGTCTCTTGGACTTGTCCTCATGGTCACAAGGTGGCTGTTACAGCTCTTGCCAATACATGTGTATTCCAGGTAGCAAGAAGTAGTGGGGTGGGGGGAAGAGGGCAGGGCTGAGCAGGGGGCCTCTTATTAGAAAAGCAAAGGCTACTTCAGAAATCCTGCTTAGATTGGATTGACTTGGTCACCCCCAGCTCTAAGGAAGTCTGGGAAGACAAGTTTTCATCTTTTTAGCCTCTAAAAATTGAGGAAGACAAGGGGAAAGAGGGTTGCAATAGGTGTTCAGTGAGGCAGTCTCAGGTATTTAGTCCATTCTGTGGTTTTATGATTTACTTCAGACCCTCGGTCTTCTCACAGCCCACTCTCTAGGTCAGGTCTTAGTGGTCCCCTCAGGCAGACACACTGCAGGTGTGTTTATGGAGGTGCCATGGGATGCATGGGGGAGGCAGAGGTAGTGCTGAGTCATACTCCCCCGGGTTTTCGGCCCCAGGTCTGCACTCTTCCCCCATCCTCACTCCCAGCCCAGCAGGGTGAGGCCTGGCACCACAGAAACCTCACGAGTCACTTGTCTCCCAGGCCTGGCGTCGGTAGAAGCCTACAGCTACAAGACCAACGAGTGGTTCTTCGTAGCCCCGATGAACACGCGCCGGAGCAGTGTGGGCGTGGGCGTCGTAGAAGGTAAGGAGGGACAGCGGATGGCTTCTGTTCCTGCCCTGGCCCCCCGGCCTTCTTCCCGTGTCCTGGCTCTGTTCCTCCTCTTACTGCCGAGTTGGGTACTAGTACCCTGATTAGCGGATGAGAGGAGTTGAGACTCAGAGAGGTGTAGCTACTGGCCCAAGGCTAGAAAGTAGGTGAGCTGGACTGCGGGTACTAGGAGGAGCCTAGAGGAAAAATGCTGGGCTCTCGTTTTGGCTACTTATCTATATTACAAGTTGGGGAGTCCAGAGTCAAGATATAACCCAGGAGTATAATGTGTTTGGGAGGGTGAGAACCAGTTGTTTAATCAATTTTGTCCTCATATGTTATGTTGAGCATTGTCAGCAGAGCCCTGAGTGAGGCGGGTGCCTTTCCCCAGTTCTGATTAGTCACTGAAGGGAATGTTGGTGCTGGGTCCTGCTGTCAGGAAGGATGTGTGTGGTGAGGTAGGAAGAGGGGTGAGGTCTGGGGCCTGGTTAGACAGTGCACTGGAACTCCAAGTACCTTCATATCCAGTTTCTCATTTTGTTCCTAAAACTCTCTCAAAGGAGAAGGGCAGGACTTGGATTTTCTCCATTCTCCAGAAGGGGAAACTGAGTCCCAGAGGAGTAATCAGTGTGCCTGTCCCACACTGGTAAACAGCACAGCCGCTCCTTGAAACTAGGTCTCCAAATTCTAACTCAGACCATTGGCAAATGTTATTAATAACTGACAGGAGTTTTAGAAATATGTATGATTTCAACATATTAAAGCATAGAATATTATTTGGACTCAACTGTTATACTTACAGGACAACACTGACTTATTAGCCTGTCTTGAAGTGGGAATTTAGCTGAGAATCTGTGCATTCACACAGGTACACAGGCATTTTCTCTTTCTCACGTATACACACAACTCACACACGTGCTTCAGGGAGAGTATCAGGCAGGGAGTTAGACCTTAATAGAAATGTAATTTTCTCTTGCTGCATTTCTTGGTCTGTACCAGTATTACATAGTTTAAATTTTAATTTAAAAGTATATTGTTCTAACACACAGAACAAGTCACCTTAGTGAGTGCAAGGATTTTGTCCTCCTACCAAGATAAATTGTTTCTTGCAATCTCATCCTCCTGGTGAAACAGAAATTGATTTGTCTGCCAAGCATAAGTGCTTTGTCTAGCCACCTTCCCATTTCCCCCCTTGCTCCTTAGTCAGGAATATCAAACAATAGAGTAGGGGTTAAAAATAGTGTATCCCTGAAAGGAGAAACCTTGAGTGGGTATTTTTTCAGCTGACACAGGGTTGAGATGGTTGATGGGAGTTAGAGGAGATGCCTGCATGATGCTCATCAGAAATACTCCCCCTGACCCCCTTGACAGAGGCTTCTGTAAGCATGTTCTACATGGCAGAAGTGCTGTGTGGTAGCACACCCCGTCAATACGGAGGACAGACTGGGGGTTTATTTATCTTGTCCATCCTGAATTTGAAGCTGTTTCGGCTGCTGCCTCCCTCTCCTCATCTCCTTACCACGGCGTCACAGCCTGACCGACAACTAGGGACAAAAACAGGAAAACCAGGATCTTTAGCTACCAGCTGTCCTGAAGAATCTCTGTAGGAAAAGGGACAGTGAGGCTGAGAGATGAGGCAGAAGCTCCCAACAGAGCAGAGATGATGTATTTCAGAGACTGGGGTTGCCTTCAGGAGCGTCTTGTCTCCTCCACACCCCTGGCCTGTCTCCTCCCTTGTGAGGGATAGCTGGCCAGGCAGGTGGTTACCTCTGAGCCAGCACACCCCGAGAGTAGCCTGGGTCCTGGGGGAGCCTATCTGAGTCAGGGTTTTGCTCTC
Source organism: Bos javanicus (assembly GCF_032452875.1). Lineage (NCBI taxonomy): Eukaryota > Metazoa > Chordata > Mammalia > Artiodactyla > Bovidae > Bos > Bos javanicus. The sequence goes on along the minus strand of NC_083874.1, from coordinate 48,608,100 downwards.
TGGCTGGAGAGTGAAAGGGCCGGTTGAGAGGGCTCTGAGGCAGAAGACAAAACCAGGCTCAATGATAGAAGAAATAATTTTACATTTGATGCAGTAAAGTCTTGATGGTAAAACATGGTTCTTAGCCTGAGAATCTCTTTCTGACTTTAAATAATTGCAGATTTTTCACATACTGGTTGTACTCTTGGTGTCTTTCCATTAAGAAAGTACATATTGACCAAAAAGAATCTTTTGATTAGGTAACCTTTTAAGTAGATTTGCATCTGGTGGTATTTATTTAGCCTGCAGCTAGTATACATCCTTATTATACACTTATTACAGTGTAGATCCTTATTATAACTCCAGGGTCCCCCATTGAACTGAGAGCTCAGATGAAGTAGGACCCCCCCACACCCAACACACACACACACACACACACACACACACACACACACACACACACGGAATCCCACTGCATTGTAAGACTACATGTTAAACCCAAATGTTCAAATCTCTCTGGGAGAGCTCAAATACCAGTTTCCTGCCCCCTTGCCCAACCTCACCACCATCCTTAGGCCAAAATGATGCTCTTCGATAATAGCTTATGGTACTTTATTTTAAAAATAGGTGATGGTCAGTGGAAAGTAACACAACATTGTAAAGCAATTATCCTTCAATTTTTTTTTAAGTTTAACTTGAATGTAATCCAATAGATCAATATTTTTCTTTAGGATTACATTTTTTGTTTTTGGTTAAATAAACCTTTGCCTATTCCAAGATAAAGAAAAAAAAAAATAGATGATGGTACTTCCAGGTTCTTGTGCATGGCTCAGAAATTATAAGGGGATCTGCAGATCAATTCCAGCCACTCCAGCCCAGAGTGCACACAGAGCACTCCATTCACACATTTTGCCTGCCTGGGTTGTGGACAGAGTACAAAGCATGGGAAGACAACGTTTGGGTTCCTGTTGGAGAATATCTTTCCATATTTGTTCTGTCTGCTGTTGTGAGTCTTTAGCCAGAAAGTCTGCCAGCCTGGCTGCACGAGGGGCCCTTAAACTTTCCATCTCCCCGGTGCCTTGTTCTGGAGAAGATCTAATATAGTTCACCAGTGAGAATATGTTGAGCCCTGGTGATGCCAGGCCATAGCTTTGCATTGGGTGTTGAGGTGCTTTTTGAGATAAAGCTTCTGTACTGCTTTGAGGAGGAGCCCAGGGCTTAAGAGGAAGTAGGAGGCAGAATCATGAAGGATGCTTGCTCTGGTTGGGAAGTAAGTTGGTTGGTCTTCCTGGGGAAGGAGCTCTGAACCCTGATGGAGGTGAGGGTGTGCCAGTGGGTTACAGGCAGAATTTCAGCTATGCTCCAGTTCCATGCCAGGGTCTGAAGCACCCCCGACCCCTGGCCACTTTGTCTGTTGCAGGGAAGCTGTATGCTGTTGGGGGCTATGATGGGGCCTCTCGCCAGTGCCTGAGCACCGTGGAACAGTACAACCCAGCGACCAATGAGTGGACATATGTGGCAGACATGAGCACTCGCCGCAGTGGCGCAGGTATGGGATGGGGGTTGGGAGTTGGGGTTCCGGGGGCAGACCGTGTTTGTTCTCACTGGTGGGTCTGGAGGCCAAAAGCTTAACATTCTACCTTATTTTCCCTCCCTCCTGTCTGCTTTCAGTGTATATAATCCCACTCGCACCTTTGCAGTGAGTTAACCTTTCTCAGGGGGATCCCTTTGTAGAGAACCAATGGGATCACATTCCCTTCATTGTCATCTCTTCCATTTGTTTGGAGGTGTCCACATCTCTTGAAAGTGAAACTTGCTGTGTGCCAGGTGCTGTCCTAATAAGCACTTTCTATGCCTCATTTACGGAGAAGGCAATGGCACCCCACTCCAGTACTCTTGCCTGGAAAATCCCATGGATGGAGGAGCCTGTTGGGCTGCAGTCCATGGGGTCGCTAAGAGTCAGACACAATTGAGCAACTTCACTTTCACTTTTCACTTTCATGCATTGGAGAAGGAAATGGCAACCCACTCCATTGTTCTTGCCTGGAGAATCCCAGGGACAGGGGAGCCTGGTGGGCTGATGTCTATGGGGTTGCACAGAGTCGGACACGACTGAGGCAACTTAGCAGCATGCCTCATTTATGTTTAATCCTCATCACAACCCTGCAGGGGTTCACAATATAGCTCACACAACGTAACTCCACTCAGCAGGTTTAGAAAGTGAGTCAACCAGGGGTTAGTTAGCCCAAGGTCTTGTCATTCGTCATTTTCATTAGTCACTGGCAGAGTCAGGATTCCTACTCAGGTCTGTCTCCCTTCAAAGTTAGCTTTTTCTGACCTCAGGTTATCTGAGTCTCGTTCTTATGAAGTCCCAGTCTTCCCTGGAAAAGCTAAAGCTTGCCTGTCTTTGTCTTAGGGGGTCAAAAGTCAGGTTTGTATTTGGAGATAAACTGGTGTCTCTTCCCCAACTTTTCTTCAGATCAGCCCCCTTCCTGACGTGGGAGGAGAATAAATCCCCATGTGTGGCCCACTTTGGCCTCCTGGGGGAAGACCAGGAGCTTTGGGATTTTCCAGGAAGTGGAGCAGCAGCCCCTCCTTCCCTGCTTTGTCTGCTCCATTCACGTGGGGGCCCAGGGGAGAGGGTCTGGGAGGGCAGACGGAGGCTCTGGGGGCTGGGCACCGGCTCTCTGTCCCCGGTTCCTGTGGCAGTGGTGACGGATGACCACCCTCGCTGGCGGGTAGGCCATGTGACTTCTGGGAAGGGAAGCCACAACTGAAAGCTTTTCCCCACAATGTTATTACTTTATCTTTTTTGTATTTTTGAAGATTGAGTTGTGATCTCATTTATACCACCAAACACATGACCACATCCTCAGCATTCCTTGAAAATTAGGCTGTTTTATTTTATTTTATTTATTTATTTATTTATTTTTTTTACTTTTCTTTTTTTTTTTTTTTAATTTTATTTTATTTTTAAACTTTACATAATTGTATTAGTTTTGCCAAACATCAAAATGAATCCACCACAGGTATACATGTGTTATTTTTTTACGCTGTTTTAATGTTTTTCAAGAATCACTGTATACTCACTCACTAGTTAGAAAAAAAAAAGCTGTATGATTCCATTTAAGAAGCATTTGTGTTTGGAAGGCTATTTTTAGGGAGCTCGTCTCTGCCGATCCTGACAGGTTGGTCCTTCCTGAACACGCAGCACATGCCTGGAGGGCAGGAGGTCTGGACCTTGGTTCTGGGTCCACTCGAGTGTGCTATGTGGTCTTGGCCTCCACTTTTTCAGGTGTGAAATGAGTGGGTTGCAGTAGGTATTCCTGAGGGTCCAGTTCAATTCACGTCTCCTGGTTCTCCTTCCTTCACAGGGCTCTTTTAGCAATTTCAGTTGATAGTATTGCTAGAGTCTTCTTTTTCTTACTGGAAATCCTATGTGTGACTGAGGTGTGAGAGCTAGTGGTCACAGCCCAGGGAGCAGGGGCAGCTCCTCAGGAGCAGAGCAGCACCCTGAGGTGTGTGGCTGTTCCCAGGAACACCTGGAGCAGAAGGTGTGGAGGGGCGGCCCTGAGCAAAGCCAAGCACAGAGCCACCTCAGAAAGTTCAGCCTCCTTCTGTGGATAGAGCTGCCTCTGGAGGCCTTACTGCTCTGTGTTGGGCTGCCCAGGGGTCACTGCTGAGTGGATGTCCCTCAGGTTATTCGTGCCTCTCACCTGGGCCAGAGGCCCTGGATGGTGACGAGGGAGGCACAGTGACCTCAATTCAGGGGGCGTCTCCTTCCCCGAGATGGATTCTTTCCTCAGTGCCCTGGCCTCAGGATCCCGGGGCAGCGTTTCTTTAGAGCTTCACCTCCCTAAGATCCGGGGACGCCTCCCCTCTGGAGCTGGGCACCCACGTACTTGTCCTAGTAGGTGTTCTCTAAAGACCCAGAGACCCTGGCACATGGGCCCCGGTGGCTCACACTGTTCACCTCTGCGTGAACTTTAGCAGAGGAGGCCGCAGAAGGGCTTGGTGTCCCTGAGTGCCTCCTCAGCAGGGGTGGGCAGTGCCAGCAGATGTCTGTGCAGAAAAGAGGCCATCTCTAGGTTCCAGCGTGTGCTTGTTCCTCTGAGCATGGAGAAGGGGAAGGTGAGGCAGCTTGGGAACACAGTGAATTGTATTTATTAACAGGAGTTCATCAGATAGCCACTGTTGATGCAACACCACCATCTGCTGTTAGTTTAGGGCAACTGCGAGGAACCATTTGCACCCTCGCATAATTACTGGTGGGATTTTATACGTCTTGTCATTCAAGCAGTATTTGTTGAGAACCTACTATGTGCCATCAGGCACAGGGCAACCGACATGATAAGGCAAGCGTGGTTCTCGTCCACGTGAAGTTTATATTCTGGAAATTGAGACCTTGGGTCTGAAACCTGTCTGCACGTTGCAATCACCCGAGGCACTTTTTCTGATTCCTGGCCAATGTCTCTTGGAGTGAGGCTGTGGAAATCTATGTTTTCAAAAATTCCCCAGCTAATTGATCTGCAGCCTGTCCATGGAGTAGAGTAGTCGGTGGTCCACTGAAACTACCCATCTAGTCCGGCTCCCTCACTGTACACATGCGAGAACCAAGGCCTTGAAAGGGCAGCACCACCTGGTGGGCAGGTTAGAGACACAGGTCCAGAACCCAGGTATCCTGGCCACCATGTCAGCTGCCTTTTCTAGGGCACTGTGCCACCCATCTGCTTTCTGGATTTTATTTCCTTGATTGTATTGTTGTTGTTCAGTCTTGTCCGACTCTTTGTGACCCCATGGACTGCAGCACGCCAGGCCTCTCTTCCTCATCCTCTCCTGGAGTTTGCCCAAGTTCATGTCCATTGCATTGGTGATGCCATCCAACCATCTCATCCTCTTGTATTAAAGGATGACATCCTCTTGGCTTGTATTAGAGAATGTCAAAAGGTTATGCTGAAACCTATAAACGATGCAGTCCTGGCCCTCAGCTGAGGCTTATCACTACCGAGAGTGGTTCAGGGCCCCTCTGCCACTTAGGAGAAGAGCCCAGGGGCAGAAAGGATGGCTTCTGATTCCAGATAAGCAGGGAAGTCTCAGCAGTCATGATCTCAGCACACCTGCTGTGTCGTTTCCATTTGAAGTCTCTTTACTACACACACACACACACACACACACACACACACACACGTGTATTATGTATATTTTTACGTGTCTCTAAATAGAAATGAGGTCATATTTGCCTTCTATTTGGAGGTTTTCTGGTTGGCGATTTTATGAGGCAGGCAGGGTGTCATTATACTTGTTTTACAGACGAGGACCCTGAGTTCTAGAGAGACAAAATAGCACTCCCCCTGTCACCCTGCTGGTGATGACTGTCCAGGATGGGTGCCAGGCCTCCTGGTTTCTGGTCGTGGCAGCCAACCTGAGGCTGGGACTCTGTGCTCTGCCTTTCAGGGGTTGGGGTCCTCAGTGGGCAGCTGTACGCCACAGGTGGGCACGATGGGCCCTTGGTGAGGAAGAGTGTCGAGGTTTACGATCCTGGAACAAATACCTGGAAGCAGGTGGCAGACATGAACATGTGCCGACGCAATGCAGGTAATATGATGGCTCCTTCCTGTTTTCCTTATGGGGAGGTTGTGGGTGTTTTCTCCTTGCAAACACTGGCCGTAAAAGAGGCAGAACGGAGAGCTCCTGTGGCCTGGGGCTGAGCTTGTATCCTGAGCAGGGAGTATCCATTTGCTGGGCAGGGAGAGCATGGAACCCCCAAAGCTAGCCAGAGGGCCCCCTCTTAGAGGCAGAAGGTTCCTTCCCTCCCAGTGAAGCATGAGGAATTTCACTGCACATGGATGGACTCAGACCCAGAGGAGCAGTGTGCCCAGGCCCAATGGCTTTGTTGGGCAGCTAAGCCTGGAGCTGTGTGGACAGGGCCACACAATGACACTTAGTTCTATCTTTTCTTTGCCGATGTCTGAGAACCTCTCACTTCCCCCCAGAAACTGATTTCCTTCCTTTCAGTGGCATCCATGAAAGGATTTGTGATCCATTCTCCAAAAGGACCACTTTCCTTATTCTCTTGTTTGTATTTCCTGTCTCTCCTTCCCTTCCCTTCCCCTCCCCTTTTCCTTCCTGTAGGAATGATTTTCCTTAGAGTGTTTAGAGTTTTGTTCCTGGAGATTGATACCTCTATTAAACCATTTCCTTTTAGACCTTTGCCCTATGGGTCATGTCTTATGTTGGTATATCTTGCTTTATGCCTTCTCACTCTATCCAAGTGTTAGCTTAGCCCAACTTCCCTGGCTGGAAATACAAGCAGGTGACTTTCAGGCATACTTATTTCCTTTATACTCAAATTACCTGTTCGCTAAACCCATTTGCAGCTGACTTGTTGAAAGTGTAAATAGAGGGGAGTTTATTAATTTGCTCATTGTCTAAGCCTGCTGTGATATAACCTGGCATTTGGCCTTGAGCCACATGAATGAGGAATTACAGAACCTTCAAGGCAGCTAATGCAAGGATTAGGTTTAGATGTAAATGCATGTGTAAGCACACATTCGCATATAGATATTTCTATTTTTTATAACAAAAATAGAATCTTGCTGTAATACTGCTTTATTAAAACCTGCCTTTTTAGATCCACTTTACAATCTTTTATGAATATCTTATTATAACACTAAGCCTATTTACATAATATTATTGTAAATGGCTGTAACATAATTTAAAGAGCCAGGCTGCTATTGGACATTTAGGTCATTTCCATCTTTTCTGTAAGTAATGCTTTGGCTATTATAAATAGCCTTTATAGCTAATTAATGCACACATTTAAAATTATTTCTTAGAATAAAAGGTCAGAAGTGAAATCTTGGATTCAGAGGGAGTATGTGTGTTTTTGACATCACCTAGGAAAGTGGTGCCTTTTATGCTCACCAGTATTTGAGAGTATGTTCACCAATACTGGTTATAACTACTTTCTGAGTATCACTCACCCCTGAATTGGGCTTCCCTGGTAGATCAGGTGGTAAAGAATCCATCTACAATGCAGGAGACCCCAGTTCAATTCCTGGATCCGGAAGATCCCCTGTAGAAGGGATAGGCTACCCACCCCGGTATTCTTGAGCTTCCCTGGTGGCTCAGATGGTAAAGAATCCACCTGCAATGCAGGAAACCTGGGTTCAGTCCCTGGGTTGGGAGGATACCCTGGAGGAGCGCATGGTAACCCACTCCAGGATTCTTGCCTGGAGAATCCCCATGGTCAGAGGAGCCTTGTGGGCTATAGTCCATGGGATCGCAAAGAGTCAGACATGACTGAGCAACTAAGCACACAGCACAATCCCTGAATTAGGGCTTCCCGGGTGGCAAAAGTGGTCAAGAATCCAGCTGGCAGTGCAGGAGACATGGGTTCAATCCCTGGGTTGGGAAGATTCCCTGAAGGCGGTCATGGCAACCCACTCCAGTATTCTTGCCTGGAGAATCCCCATGGACAGAGGAGCCTGCTGGGCTAAAGCCCATGGGGTCGTAAAGAGTTGGACCCGATTGAGCATCTGAGCACATAATCCCTGAATCTTATTTTGAAAAAAAAACACAGAATATTTGACTGTGGCCTTTTAAAATCTTAATGAGCAGTACTTATATTTCCTATTCTTGAGTCCCTGTTACATGAGACCTTGCCCCCAAACCAGCTGCCTCTGAGATCAGGGTGGGTGGAAAGCCTTTTCCCTGAAAACTGTATGTGGATTTAGACACCAGTTGTATGAAGCAATTACAAGCACAACCGTTAGTGCCCCGCAGTGTTGATGAAACACGGCTTATCAGGGAACCAAGCAGAGTAGAAGTAGTGTGGGTGAGATCCCCTGAGATGTCTTCTTTCTTAGCTCAGACTGAGTGTGGGAGGCCTGTGTGCCTGTGCAGTAGAACGGGGCCTGTACCTATGGTGCTCTGTGCCAGAGCAAGGAACATCTGTGGGCCTGCATCATTGTGAAAGCTGCCTGGTCAGAGATATGACCTTGTTAGGAAGGGGGCTCCTCAGAGCCCAGTGACTGTTGGGTATTCATTCGTTGAGCAGAGTTAAACCTGAGGAGCCAAATATCTATTGTGCTACCACAAAGGGAAGGAAGAGCGCCCCCAGGGCAATCTAGACTTGTCTCTCGCCCATTCTCTGTGCTCCTGCTCTCATGCCTCCTCTGGCCTCTATTTGATTCCCAGGGGTCTGTGCAGTGAATGGGCTCCTGTATGTGGTTGGCGGGGATGATGGATCCTGTAACTTGGCTTCGGTGGAGTACTACAATCCTGTCACTGACAAGTGGACACTGCTGCCAACCAACATGAGCACAGGGCGGAGCTATGCAGGTCAGTGTGCTCCACCCTACCCGCACCCCCACACTAGGGCCTGGGATGGGGTGGGGCAGGTGGGGCCCAGGTCAGGTCAGTTTGCTTAACTTGGGACCAAGTGCCTCCTCCAGGGATGGCAGATGATTGTCACATGTCACCACTCCTTCATGCTGTGCCCACGGCAGATACCTGTAATTAACACTCATTTCCCCAGTGAAATTGAAGGTAGCCTCCGAACTCTTAACAGTGTTCCAGGGAATCCCTTCCAACTGATCTGAGTTGTCATAAGAGGTTTTAGAATTTCATTGCCCTTCCTGACCAGCCTCCAAAACCAGGAAATACAAGATAATGTACATGTAAGTGCTAAAAGAAATGTGCTACACAGGCTTTAGGACATGACATGCGAGAAGTGGCAGAGTTAGGGAATACTTCCTGGAGGAGACAAAGCCTACCTAAACTTAAAGGCTGGGTCACAGCTACACAGATAGCTGTTTTTTGCTGGGTACCCACTCCCTGCACCACAAAGCGGTGTGTTAGATATGGTAACTGTTTCACAGCTTAGCTACTTCCCCTCATGTCAGACATTAAGTAGTTCTCAGAGTCTTCTTTTGCTATGATAAGTAATGCTCTAGTAAATAACTTTGTTTATAAATCTTTACCTACAAGATATTCTTTTCAACAACCCTCTGGTTGAATGAGACTGTATCCTTCCATTTTATAGATGATGAAACTGAAGTTTGGAATGTTTAAATAATCTGTCCAGGATCAAGTGACTAAAAAAAGTGTCAGAGTCAGAATTCAAACCCAGTCCTAAGCCCATGCCTTTTGTGCTACCATAACTCAGGGTTGGGGGATGAAGCAAGAGGCTGGAGGGAGGGGGGAGGAAAGAAGCTGCTGTAGAAGCCTTTTTTTTTTTGGCGTGTGAAATCAGTTCCCTGACCAAGGATTGAACACATGCCCCTTGCACAGGAAGCACAGAGTCTTAACCACTGGGCTGCAAGAAAAATGCCTATGGTAGTGGGTGTGTGTGACAGTTTTGGTGAGGTGTAGGGCACAGGATCGGAGTTGGTGGGGCTGAGGTCAAGGGTCTCCAGGGAGACAAGCAAATATATCTATGTAGCTCAGCTCCTTGTATCTGGTTCTCCAGAAACTGGAAGAGTTAGAGCTAGCATTTATTTATTGAGCACATACAATATGCCAGTAATTGTCCTAAGTATTTTATGACCATTATCATTCACTATGACTCCAATGGTATTCTTATTCTATTTTACATTAGAAAGGTCATTATTTCATTTTGTTTGGCTCTTAGTGCAAAGGAAGACTATGCCATGCAGGCTCAAAGGGCTTTGTATTGCGTTCTGTCTGCCCACAGCTTCAATTAATGAATTTATTTTACCTTTTTTTTTTTTCCCTCATTGAGGATTTTTATCAACTAAATAGAAAAGATTTCAGGGCATTTTGGTCCTAGAGTGATTCTGTTCTCACTGTTACTTATTAAAACCAGCACTCTCATTTTCTCTCCAAAGCTGAAGTGAAAAGTGCAGGGCATTTTCCTATATGAGGCAGGGAGGCCAGTGAACGATGCCCCCTTGGCTCCATGTGAGTCTTAATGAGAGGGGAAAGTGCAGGTGTGAGTGGTTAGAGTTTTGGGTATCTGCTGAGTATTTCATGTCCATTTCTTTACTGTTTGCTTACTCCAGAAGTAGGTGGCAGGGAGACGAGCAGATGTGCAGTTTATGTTCAAACCCATTGACTGAGTGAATCTGTTATCTTAGAATCGACGGAAATGGCCTGACGTGCAAAGATTTATGGACAAAGTTATTTATTGGAGCATTATTTATCATAGCAAAAAGCTGAGAAATACTTATTGTCAGACGTGAGGGACATAGCTAAATAAGCTGTGGAATATTTATACAGCAGACGTGTTTTTAATATGAGAATATGTTTGTGACAGGCTATTAGGTTAAAAAAAAGGATGATGCAAAGTATATGTACCATGTGAGCTTGGTCGAGCAGTCCTGAGTCACGAGGCTTGGACTAGCTCCTGCTTACAGAAATGGATATTGGAGTCACATCTGAACTCAAGTCCCAGCTCTGCCACTAGCCCTGGGCCTCTGGGCAAGTCAGTCAGTCTGATTGAACCCCCGTTTTCTCATTTGTGAAATGAAAATAAAATCATATCAAGCCTCTTGGGGCTGTTGTGAGAATGAAATGTGAGAATATGTGGAAAGCGCCTAGCACAATGCCTGTCTAGCAGGTAGAAACCACTCAGTGGCTGATTATGACTATCATTAGAAGTCAGGATATATTCCAAAAAAGAGAATGGTGATTCTCTTTTTATGTAGGGATTAATTTTTTTTTTTTTCTTGGTGTTCTTATGTGTTATCTAAAATTTCCATAATGGGAATATTTTATTTTATAATCAGAAAGCTTATATAAAAAGCAGTACAGGACCGTGCTTTTTAAAGAAATGCTACCTTGAGAAGGAGGAGCCTCAGGTGCAGGCAGGATGTTCTGAAAGGCAGACAGCACATCTGGGTCTGAGGACGTGGATTCTGCCACCTCTGATCTTTTCTGTCTGAACCTTTATCCAGATATTGACATGAAATGCGTGTCTCAACAGAATCTCACCATTTGGGTGTCCTGGGCTTTCTTTTAGCGATGTTCTCTCAATCTTATTTTCAACCAGATTTGATAGTCTAGTCATGGGAATATGTTAAAGTAGGGCCCCTAGTTATACCTTATCTGTAAGTTAGAATTTGGTTCAGCTGCAGGTACCAGAAAACCTGTCAGGTACTTGCTTAAATAAGGAAATATCTTATTCGTATGTATGTATTTGTCCCAGGCAGAAAGGAGTCCCTGGCTAGCCTGGAGGTTCAGACTGTTATTGAAGAATCAGGTTCCTCCTGTCTTTTCTGTTCTGCCAGCTTTATGAATAGCTCCTGCTGCCCCTTGCACCTTACGTGAGCTTCTTCCGGCAGGTCAAGGGAGAAAGCCAAAGCTGCAGTACTGGCAGACTTGTATTTACAATTGCATAGGCCAGGATTGCAGCACCTCCAGCTGCAAGGAAGTCTGGGAACCTGAGCTCGAAACTTGCTACTCTCAGTAGCAGAGGACAGCAAGTAGAAGGGGTGTTGGGTGAGTCAGCCTGCAAATGTCTGCTGCACAGCTGCAGCCCATTACACGTAAGATTTTAGGCTCATAAGTTAGCTGTTGAGTGTGGTTCAACTTGGCTAAAACAGTAACACATACAGACATGTTTGGAATGTTTATCCACGTGTAGAATTTAGCATTGGAGGGATCTTTCAGTTAGATGGGCTTCTGTTGATAGCTCAGTTGGTAAAGAATCTGCCTGTAACGCAGGAGACCCCAGTTCAATTCCTGGGTTGGGAAGATCCACTGGAGAAGGATTAGGCTACCCACTCCAATATTCTTGGGCTTCCCTTGTGGCTCAGCTGGTAAAGAATCCGTCTGCAATGTGGGAGACCTGGGTTCGACCCCTGGCTTGGGAAAATCCCCTGGAGAAGGGAAAGGCTACCCACTCCAGTATTCTGGCCTGGAGAATTCCATGGGGTTGCAAAGAGTCAGACACAACTGAGCGACTTTCACATTCAGTTAGATGACCTTAAATATATGGGAACGGAGCCTAAAGAGGTACATGGACTTATCTGAAGCCACAATGCAGCTTGAGCGGTGGCAGAGCTAGGATGGGAATTTACTTGTTCTTGCTGCCATGAAGTCAGTCCATTGTTCTTTCCAGTTCATTTCCATGTCTGCTAAAAGGGGGCATGAATCACTCATCACTTCTCTTAAAGTGATACAAACTTAGAGCTGTGAGGTTTCCAGTGAGGGTGCTGAGTGCTGGAAAGAGGAGTCATTACAGTATGAGATGAGTTGGTGTGATGATGCGAGGTGAGACCTCTCATCTGTGGTGTTGAGGGACTGTGCTTTATGTTTAAGCATCTTGTGGGGACTTAGCTGTTACAGCAGGAAGCAGCAGCTGCTGACAACCTGAGTCCACAGGCCCTTCAGTGTTTGGTCATGCCCATTTCCCTTGACTGTGGCTTGGGATGTTGTTCATGAACTCCTTGAGACTCTGAATAAGTTTGCAGAAACTATTAATAATATGGTAACTTTCTCCCCCTTTCATCTTAGGTGTTGCTGTGATTCACAAGCCCTTGTGACCCCAACTCCCACTGCCAGGAGGTGGAGGAAGGGAGGGGTGCTGCCTGTGACTCAGCACAGCAGGACCACGCTGGTTGGATGCCACTCGCTGCCGGAGTCTGCAGTGGGGTGGGAACTGCCCTCCTCCAACTTGGCAGTATTGTCTGGGTGGGAAGACAGTGGTTGACCCCTGGCTTCCATGAGGTGTTTTGTCTCCTGCCTTGAGCAGTGGGTTCCTGATAGTTCTGGCTGCACCTTTGAGCATTGTGTGTGTGTGTGTGTGTGTTTCTATAGGGGTATTAGAGAAGCTGGAACTTGTGTGTGTGTGTGTGTGTGTGTGTGTGTAGGGGTGTGTGTGTGTATGTGCGTGTGCAGAACGTTTTGCTTCACTAAGTTGGGGGATGATGACGGTCTACTCCATTTCTGTACTACTGATCCTTCTGCTATGCTAAAAAACAAGTCACAGAAGCCTCTCTTCTGGATTGGCCCATGGGGACCTTGGGACTACGAAAGCTGCTGTCTACTGGAAGTGCAGTTGGACACACCAGGAATGTCCAGAAATGACCAGGCCCATGTGCTGGCCTAGACCACTGGCACTGTCTGCAGAAGAGTGGGGCTGTCCTGAAGCTGCCCCGTGTCCTCTGTGCACTAGAACTAGGACCGTGGGTTCTCCAGCCCCTTGGCTGGGTGCTCTTCCTTCACCTCTTCTCCCAGAAGTTCTCATCAGAACTGCCTGGTCTCCGGGCCCCTGGTCTTTGATGTAATGGATTCCAAGTTTGGGAGATTTTGTGTCTCTTCAGCTGAGAAAACTAGCTCTTCAGTGAAGCACTGAAAAACACACTGGAGAAAAAAATACATGGGAAATAAAAGCAACAAAACCAAGTGGGAGGGCTTTGGTCCTTGCCCATAGCAGTCTCAGAGAAGACCCTGCTTCTGGGTTTTCCTGGGATAGGACGCCTCTGTTTATACTTATTATCCAGGTTTAATTATTCAGAGCATCCCATTTTACTCTCATAAGTGTTCTGGTTTGGTGGTGAAGTAAAAGGTCACCCTACCTCCAAACCTAAAGATAGGTTTTTCCTTGCACTGGATGGACTCGTGTGATTCAAATGGACACGGATGACTTTAAAGGGGTGTACCGGCTGGCCCTGGCCATCAGCAGTCTGTGATGAAGGTCCTAGTCTGTCTGACACCCTTGTCCTCTCCCCCATTCCAGGCCTATACCGTCTCTCCAGCCCTCAGAAATCCCACTCCTTGCTTCCGTGAGGGGAGACATGGTGCTAGGCCCTGGATGTGTGATGTCTCTCAGGAATACTTGCATTTTGAGAGAGGAGCTTGATGAAAGGTTTGCTAATTCACAGGTAAAATGATTAATGACAGAACTTCAGGCATCTGGAGAGGGGTATTTGAGGGTGCACAGACTCACTTGCATTTAAAAAAAAAGAAGAAGAAAATTAAAGCTGTACTGTTCCTGAACTAGCAAGTTGCTTATATTCGAATTTCCAGCATAAGGAGGGGAGATCTTATGTCTGGAGCAGCCTCACAACTTGGGGACTGGGATTTACCCTCCCTGTTGTCAGGGTCCACCCTTAGGGAGCCAAGGAGCTTTATGAACCCTGACATTGGACTTCTGATACAACTAGACCCCTTCCAAGCAGATTTTGCAGGAGGCTGGCATTCTTCCCACTTCACCCCAAGTTAGAAACCCAGGACTCTCCCCAGCGAGTTGGCCACTCTGTGTATTTACTGTATATTTATTGTGCACGAACCACTCAACTCTCTTGAGGGGGAAACATCTTCCGATGTTGAGCAGATATTATATCAGTGAGATGTTTGGAGAACACCAAGGCACCCAGGGTCTTTAGCAGCCTTGGGAAGGGGCTGAAATATCCAGCTTTGATGGACCTGGAAGAACAGTTCCGAAGATCCAAAGAGATCAAGACATGCTGTTAGCTGGGCTTTCCGCCCTTAACTGGCATGGAGGTGGCTGTGGTTTCAGAGCCCTGCCTGACTCTGGATCAGAAGCTGAAGGAATGTGCTTTCTGTTCCAAATGTTGTTCTCCTCCCTCTCTGAGGAAGGTTTGGGACTTTGTTTCAGGGTGCGTGTGTGAGTGTGTGTGTGTGTGCATGTGTATTGGTGATAAGGTTGGGGGTTGGGGTCTGATGCGTGCCGTCACACAGCTCCTGATTTCAAATGAAACGTGAAGTACCCCCCAACACTTAGAAGCTGAACTTCCATGCTTATCATGCTTGTGTAGGGGAGGCTCCTGTTCATGGTCATCTTCCCAGAGAGGGTCCCCTTCATGAGAGCTAGCCAGCGTGTTTTCTGCTTTTGGATTTTTGCTGTTGGCCCCTTCTTACGTCTCCCTGCCCAGGAAGTGCTGCCCCTGTTGGCAGTGTTCTGAGGCTGTGTTCATCTCACCTCCATGCGTCCTTTCTCATGGGGACTAGAACACTGGTACGTCATCACCAAAAAGCCAATGTGCTGTATCTGCCCGCAGATGCCATCCAAAACTAGCTCTCCCTTTACCACCATATGATTTTCTCCCTACAGTGGGCACAACGGACTTATTTTCAAGTCTGTGCTGGTCATGTGGTAGGTGAGCCCCCCATACCCCTATTCTGACAGCCACAACTGCTTGTGAATGCAGCTTTGCCAGTGGTGTATCTGAAGTCTGATCACAGTGATGAAATGGAATTGCAGCCCAAGGTTAGAAGCAGCCTAGACTCTACTTGGATACTGATTTGGACAACAGAGAAGTCAGACTGAATTCCAAAGTTATTTCTCTTAAGTACCCAATGGCATCTCTCCATCTAAAAAGTTGCAGTATTATGCAAATGAAAGTGACCTCATTTTCTGCTATGCAATAAGAATACTTAATTCTTTTTGTGACAAACCAGTTGCAATATCCCCTAAGATGCTTTCTGAGCTGTCTTACTTTGATATCTGTTGTGTAATGTTTGTATCTTCCTGAGCCAGATGCTTTCAAAGATTGCCTTTTTATAAAACTGAAGCTATAGCTTTCAGGCTAAAATTTTAATGTAGATATTTTTATAAAATAATTTTTCACAATATTTGAATTGCTTCTTATTGTCCATGATAATGAAATGTTATGTTCTATTGTGCCATTCACTCGAACATCATCCATGCCTGTAGGTATCTTCCCTTTGTTTCTCACCTTACCCAAACTGATTTTTCAGTAGCTTCAGGCTGACTTGGAGGCTTCTTTCTTACAACACATGCAAGGGAGATTGCTAAAAAACACATAAATCACTGGTGTTTTTTTAGTTGTTCAGGGTTTAACAGTAAGCCTAATGCAGCACTTACCCATCTATGATGCCTGTCTGCTTTTTCTGGAGACAGGCTTTCGGCAGGAGTGAGGCAGGGTGAGTCTGGTTGGCCCATCTCCTGGCATCTCTCACAGTCTGGCCTGGAGTCTGGCATGGAGAAGCCCAGGGAAAGGCCTGCCCTTCAGCATATACTCCAAGGAGGTTCTAGGTCCAGCTGACTAGTCTTCATTCTTTCCTATATCCTTGTTCTTCAGAGCTTCAGGCCAAAGCCCTTTGCTGCTGGATGATGTATGTCTCTTGAGAAAGCATCTTGTCAAGGAACTTGAAAAGAGTGGTCATGGACCCTGCTAAGAATGTGATCAGCGTGTGCTTTGCAGATGTTCATACTATACTTACAACTTACTCGTCTCTTGAGCTATGTCTACACTCCAGGCTCTATTTTGTGTATTTATCTGGCAATTAGTCTCATGTAAAGAATCTTTATTATTTTGGGGACAGGTGCCATTTGACTTGCCTCTGTGCTCCCCATTCGTACCTTGGTGGATCAAGTTGGGAAGCTGAGCAAACTCATAATCCAATTAGCTGGAGTTTTTCTGTTTGCCGAGAGAGGCGAGGAGGTTAGAATGTATTTTTTTTTGTTTTAAGTTTTTGCACTATTTAGAGTCCTAAGCCCCTCATATTCAGCCATGCTGTGTATCTATTGCCCAAGCAGGAGAGCTCGCGGCACCTCTGACATTTGGGAGTGTCAGAGGTCTCTTCCATAGTGGATAATCACAACCTCAGAGCCCCTGCGCACCCCTTGTCATGGGGCTCATGACTTACAGATTCAGCATTGGCCAAGCAGTAATTCATGGGACTGGAGCATTTGGAGCAACAAAGTGCCCCGGTGCTACGTTCTCACCTTTGGTTATGAGATTTCAAGTTATTTTATCCCCTTTTCAGTGGCAATAAGAACCTTTGTTGGACTTCTTGTTTAATTCGTACATAATGTGTAAAATACTTTCTTTGAAAGCAAATTCAAGGCACTGAATCTGTATGTCTGTGTGGGTGCTGTGTCCATGTGGCTGTCCATTGGCAGGCAGACTTGATCCCTGACGCCCTGTACACCACACTGCATGAGTCAGGTCCTTGATCGGGTGTTCTCTGCTTGGATGGTAGGAACCACAGAGCTTATGAAAGAACACTTGTCACCTGCTCCATCGGTTACAGTGCTAGCTGAGGAAAACAGTTCCTCACATGTATTCTTTTAACAGGACTCGTGTTCTAGTTTCCTGTAATTTATGTTCCTTTAATTTTAATAAAAGCTGAACTGTGAGAACCTTTCTCAGTATTTTATTTCTGTCACCCAGGCTGTCTATCCTGTCTCAGACATGAAAAGGACAGACCCACTCCTGCGTGCTTTTAGTTAAAAAATATTTTTTCTTCAAGATGTACTGGACAGAGTCTGGGTTCCTTTGGTGTCTATTGTCTGGCACAGTGCCAGATCCATGAAGCTCTTCAGTGAGGCCCAGAGAGGCCAGTCCCCTCAGTGGGTATGTGGACAACTGCCGGGTAATCACTGAGAGGTGAGTGAAATGGTGTCAGGCACCAGAGGAGGAAGCAGAGATTTGGCTATAAATAAACTGATTTTTTTTTTAAAGTTTATTATAAGAACTAGAGATTGTATAGATATTTTGTTATGTTTAAATCATTAAAAATGCAAATATATTTTATCAGAGATACACAGCTGTTTATTAAATATGTTGACTTATAAAATATCAAAACCCATGAAATAATAGTCATAGCTAACATTTACTGAGTATTTGCTATGTGCCAGCACTTTTCTAAGTACTTTGCTTTTATCCACACATTTAATCCTTATCATGGTCTTCTGAGTTACTACTATTATCTTCATTTTACAGATAAAGATGTGAGATGCAGAGGGGCTAGACCACCGCCTGAGGTAGCAGTGCTGCAGGATACTGGTCACTCTCCCGAGCCTGGGTCCTTAGTCTTCTCGTTCCAGCTGTGAGGAGGGGAGGAGGGTGAGCTGAGAAGCACCAAGGAGAGGGAGGCCCCAGGGGTCCCTGGGGAAGTACAAACCTGGCTCAAGAAAAATACTGCAGCCCAAGTTTTCAGTCATTTGGACCAACAATGTCCCAGTGTTACATTAATGGCGAATAATCACATTTGTTACTGTAGTGCCAATGGCACTAACCGCTATTGATTATATCTCTCCTTGGACAGAAGCCTAGAGAGGTGAATCTAGTTGTCTGAGGGTGTGTTATAAGTGAGCCGGGGCTCAGACCCAGATAGAAGCTATTTTGGTCCACAACTGAGTTTGAGAATCAGGCTGAGAAGAGGGCTTAGGATGTGCTTGTTTCCATCATCATAGTGGCAAGCGTTTATTGTACATTTGCTTAGCAGCAGGTCCTGGGCTTTAATGCCCACAGCACCTCATAGAGAGGAGTGATGCTCAAGTCACAGGATCGCAGGGGCTAGTTAAGTGGCCTGCAGTCACACAGAACCTTGAGAAGTGATGCAGACCCTGTCCTCCTGCTAGGCTGCTTGTGGAGCTGTGGCACCCTTGATCCCAGTGGGCTGGACCTTATGTGAGCCTCCTAGAGTGAGGAAGTTGCCAACATCCGGTCCTCCAGGGCCATCAGAGAGGCAGAGCCGTGTGCCAGCCTGCCGTGGAACCACTCCTCGGCCTTGTCACCCCCGCTGAGAGGATCCTGGGGAGGGACGGATGAGCAAATGGCTGCTAGTTGGAGCACACACACCTTTCCCTCCCGTTGACCCTTTGACCTGGTTTCTTCTTACCCAGAAGTTCCAGAGTGAAATCATATTTGGTAGCTTTTCTACCAACTTATTCTTTTACAATTTACAAATAGGGTCTTTTGACCCTACCTAGTTAGTTTATTTTAATACAAAATCTGTTGTTTCTGTCTGCCTCCTGAGATTTTCACGGAGTGGCCTGCGTCTCCTACTGACCACTCCTTTCTGCCCAGGCAACTTCCCTATAAAGTTCTATATCAAGGCCTATGGAGGGGGGACATCTGGCTGGGACTCTGGACATCTTCTAATCCAGCCTCTGTGTTTGCAGAAGAGGAGCCTGGGGCTTGGAGCTGTAGAGTGGCCTGAGCTCCTGTGGCAGAGCCAGGTACCCGTGGGGTCCAGAGAGGCTACAGGGCCGTGCCTTCCCACCTGTACCTGAGGAGGCTCTGGGGCTGAGAAAAGACAGTGACTGCAGGCTTGAGGGCCACCACCCTCTCTGGGTTAGGAGAGAGGAGAGGTAGGTGGTCCTGTCATGGCAGGCCTGGTCTTTCTGAGATTCCTGCCCTGTGGTCACTCCAGCTTCAAGGCTTGTTCCAGATGCTCCCTCAGCTGTCTTTGTCCTTCACTAGCTGCAGATGGGAGGAACCCCTGCAAGGGGGGGGGGGTAGTCCCTGCAGGTGGCTGTGTGGCCTGCATGGAACCCCTTCCCCCTCTCTGGGACTCAGTTCCTTATCTGTAAACAGAGGGCTCTTGTGTCCTTAGGAGCATTTACTCTACTTGCAGGGTCTTGTTCTTGCTCCCACCTGATTGGGGAGGAGATGAAACTCGGAGAGGCCAAGCTACAGTGGGGAGCTAGGATCTGAACCCATATCTTCCATGGAAGTAGTTTTGGATGACCCTGCTGCATTTAAGATGACCCTGTATTTGGATGACCCTGTATTTAAGCTCTTAGGCCACTGGGCCCTGCCAAACACATGCATGATCAGGACTGTTTGGTGAGTCTTCTAACTGTGAGTTTTTATAAGGACTGGAAAGTTGGCTTTAGATCTCTTTCCTTCTCTGTTTTCCTTCCCTTCCCCTTCTCAGTTCCCAGCTGCCTCTGAGAGAGACCACCCCTACCCCATCTTTCCCAGTATGGGGGATCTTTCATCCTCCTTTCACAATATGTTCTGCAAACATTTATTCATTCAACAGAAATGCATTCAGCACATTGTGTTGGCTACTTGAGATACAACTGCCAGCAAAGCAGGAGGTCCCTGAGGACTGGAGGCTGGAGTTGTGTAAGGGACACAGTTGGTAAACCGGTACAATATAGTGTGCTAGTTGGGGGTGGGCAGAGAAACATGCTCACCCAGAGAAAGACAAGCTCATAGAGACCTAGGGAAAGGGTGTGAGATTCACACAAAGGAAGAGAGATATAGACCAAGAGAGACACTGTGACACACAGAGATAGAAACAGAGGGAAACAGAAACACAATGAATGAGATGCATGCACATTGCCGGAGGAGATGCCATTTTTATAGAAATACATAGGCAAGCCAGACAGAGCCAACATCATTTCTTAAAGTGACAGGAGACACGTCAGTTTAGAGCTTCATATCAGAAGCTTCTGAGTCTGGAGACATGAGTTCAAATGTGATCTTGGTCAGGTGGTCTTGTGGTTTAGAGCCAGTCTCTTTGCCTCTTAGCTGCAGTGCCCTCAACTGTAAGATACAGATGGTAGTACCAGTTTTGTGAGCTTTTGCAGAAGGTTACATGAAAAGGCCCTGAAACAGAAGGCAGTCACTCAAGGTTCCAGGGAGACTGGGCCTGGCAGAGCAGCCTCTGGAATGAGAAACCCAATTTCTGCAGTGACAGCACAGAGAGCATCCTGACTGCATGTGGTCACCGGACCAGGTACGATGGAGGGGAGATAGACAGAAGAGAGGATGAAGCTCTCTACCCTGAGTCTTGTCTGGGCTGGGGATGCACCCAGGGCTTAGCTTCTGAAGGAGGCCCCCAAGGGAAACAATGCAGACGGGGCCTGCTTTCACCCGGCAGTCACATGGCTTCTGTTTGGCGCAACTGTTGTTTCAACTCCTTTTGTTTTCTCCTTTCCTCTGGGTGGTGATGGGGGCTTGTCTCATGAGTTTACTTCCTGCTCCAGGAGCAGAGCATCTCCCTTGATTTGATCCCACTGACTGCACAGAACATGGGATTTAGTAGGAACCTGTGTAACCCTTTATTCCCAAGGAATTTCAAATGTGGTCTCATTTGATTCTCAAAAAAGGTCCAATGAAGTGGCCACAGCAGGTATTATTTTGGGCAATGTGTCTCTGCCCATTATATACAGTGGTCACTTTCTCAGTGCAGTGGGTGGGGAATTTGAAACACTGCTTGGTGCCTGCACATAGTGGGTGATTTAACCCACTCCAGTGTTCTTGCCTGAAGAATCCCAGGGATGGCAGAGCCTGGTGGGCTGCCATCTATGGGGTCGCACAGAGTCAGACACAACTGAAGTGACTTAGCAGCAGCAGCAATTATTACTGTCATTGTTCTCTTTATACAGATAGGGGAAATGAGGCTAGAAACAGGTGAAGCAACTCTTTCAAATTCTGAATCAGTTAAAGCTTGGACTTTATCATCCAAGACTGTGTTTGGCTCACTGTAACAACAAAATTACAATAGTGGCTTTAACCAGAGAGTGGGTTCCCCCTCCCCGTGCCCTGATAACCACAAGTCCAGAGATAGGAGTTCCAGGGCTGGCATAAGCAGTTCCATGGTGTCATTGGGATCCCAGGTCCTTCTTCCTTTCTGCTCTTCCATCCTTAGCGTGTTGTAAGATAGGGGCTCCACAGTTCTTTTCATATCTGCAAAAGGCATGGAAAAAAATGAAGGGGAGGTAGAAGGTACAGTACTCATAAAAGGAAAGGAAAGTCTTTCCAGAAACTCCTGATAGTGTTCTTCATAGCGCCCGCAGCTGCAGGAGAGTCAGGGGAGGTGAATACTTTTAACTGGGCACATTGCCATTCCAATCAAACTCAGAGTTCTGCCTGGGAGAAAGAAGGGTAGAATGGACATTGGGTAGATAATTGGCAGTGTTGGCCACAGTGAAAGCTCCTATTAACCAAGTGCCATATGGCTCCTGCTCCAATGGTCAGTCTCCTTGGATCCAAAACCTATGTCCTTTAGGTCCATTGTCCTGCAATTATCTTGGCTGGACACTCAGCATGTGCGGGACCCTTGTCAGTGAAGCACAGTGATGCTCCATGTGTGTTCAGCATCCGCTGAGGGGGTGCAGAGCAGGGGCTCTGGGGCAGGGCTGAGTGGGGAAGACCCCCTCTCCCACTTCACTCAGCTGTCTGCCTTGCTGTGTTGGCATCGAGGGTGAATATGCCTCTTGCAGGATGAAGGAGACATTCTGAACAATGGAGACCTTTAAGAGCCTGTCACCGAGGCTTTAGGGACAGCTCATTTATCAGTCAAGGATGCTTTCCTGAAGCTCTGATTGAGGAGGCCTGTCAGCTGCAAGATCTAAGACCTTTATCTCAAGAATGACCCCTGTATGCAGGGTCATAAATCTTGCTGGGCCACAAACTGGGAGGTGGAGATGGGTGAGATTTGGTGTTGGCTTTTTGGAGGCACTTACACAACTCCCTTGTCATCCTGCCCACACCCCACCCACCGCAAGCTATCTTCACATTTAATCGTAGCCCAGCAAGTGGCGTCTGAGCCATGCTAAACTGAAGGAGGTCAAGGAAATGATGTGCCAAGGGGCTGTCCTACGTCTGTTCTTGCCAAGTGAGGCTCCTGCTCCACCCTGGCAGTAGCGTGGGAGGGGATTCTATCTGAGCTTGAGAGGGGCTTGGCCTCTCCCTGAACCTAGTGAGGGGGTTGTATGGCAGCGTGGAGAGGGCCATAGAAAAACTGGATGATCTAGTTGCAAAGTAGAGCTTGACAGGGTGGTACAGTGTGTAAGAGCTAAGGCTCTAAGTTGGAGAGTGTGGGTTTAAACCCATGCCCACCAAACACTAGCAGGGGGACCCTGGTAATAAAACCAGGCTCAGGCCCAGTCCTTCTGAGGATGAGGACATGGACAGACAGGTTGGCACAGGCATTGCCCCCCAGTCCTGAGGGAGCCTATACTCTTGGGAGCTAATAGTCCCCTTGAGGGCCTTCCTTTGGTCCTGGGCTTTATCTCTCCTTCAAGCTGCACCCTGGATCTGGGAGGATGGTATCCGGGTGGGGGGAACGGCTGAGCCTACAGAGGGCATTCCAAATTATTTTTCAGGCATAGATCCATCATTTTAATGTACCCCAGCCTCGTATTTGAATGATTAACTAAGGAATGGTCTGTCCTATTGCCTATGACTTCTGCAGTGCCCTGATAAGGCAACCCATAAAACCCTCTCCAGGCGGCTAGACGAGGTTTTATACATGTCTCGGAGTGGTTTGATTTCTAGCAGCTTCTAGCAGAATTTTTTTTTGCGTGGACCTGGGAAAATGTTAGGCACCAGGATCCTGTGAATGCAGACTGGGCGGGGACTGGAGGGGGCACTGGGGGGACTCAGGAGGCCTAGGTAGAGACAGTAGGGTGAGCAAGGGAACTGGGCTCTGCTGTGGTCTGAGTGCATAGTACAGGGATGCCCAGGGGCACTGCTGGCTGTGGAGGGGCTTCAGTGGAGCCCTCCCCCTGCTGGCCTGGGTGGAGGGGCATGGGGCGCCTGTGCACTCTGTACCCTGTACAGGAGCTTCCCTTCCTGAGACTGTCCCTAGTCAGTCACTGCATCTTCTGGGCTGCTTTTGCACGTTGTATGTATTCAATATGTGTTTATTTATTCAGTGCACATTAATCGAGCTCTTCTTGGATGTCAGGATTTACACCAGCTCTACAGACATGGAGGTAAATAAGAGGGTCTCTGCCCAAGGGGGGTTCATGTCTGGTCATGCAGACAAAGCAATAAAGAAGGGATTAGAATCTGTGTGGTGCACATAAGGATGGGGTGAATAAAGGGGCCTATGGATGCACACAGAAGGGTCAGGGGCAGTGTCCTGGAGGAAGTGGTGGCCAGCTAAAGTTCTGCTTTGAATGGATGATAGATGATAGCAAGGTTAGTGTGGGGGAGAGAGGAAGAAGTTATAGCAAGTATAAGGGCGCAGAGGCTACAGAGATGGCCTTTTTGAGAAAACATAAGTTTTCAATATGTGTTTCAATATTTCACAACTTCAACACAAGTAGTTCAATATGGCTGGATCATAGCATGTGAGGAGAATGTACGGGCAGGGTGAGTCTGGAGAGGTGGGTAGGAGCCGTGTCACAGGAGGACTTGAAACCATGGGGAGGAGGTAATTCTCTTTCTTGAGGTCAGTGGGAAAACAGTGGAAGTTCCTAAACTTGGGTTCTCCCCAAAATATACTCCTGTGTGCTGAGATATTCATTTAGAGTGTCGCTAGTCCTATTAGCTGAAACCCCTTTGAAGGAGAGAGGGAAGCAGGAGGAGGAGAGGGAGAAGTTGAACCATAATGTGATTGCAACAGAGGCCTCAGCCATTCAGCTGGGGATCTCTGGAGCTGGGAGGATCTTTCAGTACCGCCTGGTGTTGATACAAGGGGACTACTTTTTGAATCTTTGCAAAAATCAGTCACTGATCAAAAAGAAAAGGGCCAACTTGGCTCCATCAAAATTTAAAACTTTTGTCCTTCAAATGATACTATCAAGAAAGTGAAGAGAAAACCCAAAGAATGGGAGAAAATATTTGCAAATCAAATATCTGCTAAGGATCTAACATCCAGAATATATAAATAATTCTTATAACTCAACAAAAGAATCCTTACAACTCAAAAACAAGAGTCTGAAATGCAGTACTTGGGTGAAATCTCAAAAATGACAGAATGATCTGTTTGTTTCCAAGGCAAACCATTCAATACCGCAGTAATCCAAGTCTATGCCCCAACTGTTAATGCTGAAGAAGTTGAACTTGAATGGTTCTATGAAGACCTACAAGACCTTCTAGAACTAACACCAAAAAAGGATGTCCTTTTCATTATAGGGGACTGGATTGCAAAAGTAGGAAGTCAAGAGATACATGGAGTAATAGGCAAGTTTGGCCTTGGAATACAGAATGAAGCAGGGAAAAGGCTAACAGTTTTTCCAAGAGAGCTCAGTGGTCATAGCAAATACCCTCTTCCAACAATGTAAGAGATGACTCTACACATGGACATCACCAGATGATCAATACCAGAATCAGATGGATTATATTCTTTGCAGCCAAAGATGGAGAAGCTCTATACAGTCAGCAAAAACAAGACCATGATCTGTGGCTCAGATCATGAACTCTTTGTTGCAAAAAAAAAAAAAAAAATCAGATTTAAATGGAAGAAAGTAGGGAAAAACCACTAGAGCATTCAGGTATGACCTAAATCAAATCCCTTACGATTATACGGTTCCTCGCTGTAGCTCAGACAGTAAAGAATCTGCCCACAATCTGGGAGACTTGGGTTCAATACCTGGGTCGGGAAGATCCCCTGGAGAAGGAAATGGCAACCCACTCCAGTATTCATGCCTGGAGAATTCCTTGGACAGAGAAGCCTGGTCTGCTATAGCCCATGGGATCACAGAGAGTCGGACATGACTGAATGACTAACACTTACTTACGATTATACAGTGGAAGTGAGAAATAGATTCAAGGGATTAGATCTGATAGATGGAGTCCCTGAAGAAGTATGGACAGAGGTTTGTAACATTGTACAGGAGGTTGTGATCAAGACCATCCCCAAGAAAAAGAAATGCAAAAAGGCAAAATGGTTGTCTGAGGAAGCCTTAAAAAATAGCTGAGAAAGAAGAGAAGCGAAAGGGAAAGGAGAAAAGGAAAGATATATCCATCTGAATGCAGAGTTCCAAAGAATAGCAAGGAGAGATAAGAAAGCCTTCCTCAGGGATCAGTGCAAAGAAATAGAGGAAAACAATAGAATGAGAAAGACTAGAGATGGCTTCAAGAAAATTAGAGATACCAAGGGAACGTTTCATGCAAAGATGGGCTCAATAAAGAATAGAAGTGATATGGACTTAACAGAAGCAGAAGATATTAAGAGGTGGCCACAATACACAGAAAAGTGAAAGTGAAGTTGCTCAGTCGTTTCTGACTCTTTGCAACCCCATGGACTGTAGCCCACCAGGCTCCTCTGACAATACACAGAAGAACTATACAAAAAAGATCTTCATGACCCAGATAACCATGATGGTGTGATCACTCATCTAGAGCCAGGCATCCTGGAATACGAAGTCAAGTGGGCCTTAGGAAGCATCACTACGAACAAAGCTAGTGGGGGTGATGGAATTCCAATTGAGCTATTTCAAATCCTAAAAGATGATGCTGTGAAAGTGCTGCACTCAATATGCCAGTAAATTTGGAAAACTCAGCAGTGGCCACAGGACTGGAAAGGGTCAATTTTCATTCCAATCCCAAAGAAAGGCAATACCAAGGAATGTTCAAACTACCACAAAATTGCACTCATCTCATATAACAAAGTAATACTCAAAATTCTTCAAGCTAGGCTTCAACAGTATGTGAACTGAGAACTTCCAGATGTTCAAGCTGGATTTAGAAAAGGCAGAGGACCCAGAGATCAAATCGTCGTCATCTGTTGGATCATAGGAAAAGCAAGAGAATTCCAGAAAAACATTTGCTTCATTGACTACACTAAAGCCTTTGTATGGATCACAACACACAGACTGTGAAAATTCTTCAAGAGATGGGAATACCAGACCATCTGACCTGCCTCCTGAGAAATCTGTATGCAGGTCAAGAAGCAACAGTTAGAACTGGACATGGAACAATATCCTGGTTCCAAATTGGGAAAGGAGTACATCAAAGCTGTATATTTTCACTTGCTTCTTTAACTTAATGCAGAGTACATCATGCGAAATGCTAGGCTGGATGAAGCACAAGCTGGAATCAAGATTGCCGGGAGAAATATCAATAACCTCAGATATGCAGATGACACCACCATTATGGCAGAAAGCAAAGAGGAACTAAAGAGCCTCTTGATGAAAGTTAAAGAGGAGAGTGAAAGAGCTGGCTTAAAACTCAACATTCAGAAAACTAAGATCATGGCATCCGGTCCCATCACTTTATGGCAAATAGATGGGGAAACAATGGAAACAGTGACAGACTTTATTTTTGGGGGCTCCAATATAACAGCAGATGGTGACTGCAGCCATAAAATTAAAAGACACTTGCTCCTTGGAAGAAAAGTTATAACCAACCTAGACAACATATTAAAGCAGAGATGTTACTTTGCCGACAAAGGACTGTATAGTCAAAGCTATGGTTTTTCCAGGAGTCATGTATGGATGTGAGAGTTGGACCATAAAGAAAGCTGAGTGCCAAAGAACCGATGCTTTTGAACTGTGGTGTTGGAGAAGACTCTTGAGAGTCCCTTGGACAGTAAGGAGATCAAACCAGTCAAGCCTAAAGGAAATCAATCTTGAATATTAATTGGAATGACTGATGCTGAAGTTGAAGCTACAATACTTTGGCCACCTGATGTGAAGAACTGACTCATTGGAAAAGACCCTGATGCTGGGAAAGGTTGAAGGCAAAAGGAGAAAGGGATGACAGAAAACGAGATAGTTGGATGACATCACTAATTCAATGGACATGATTTTGAGCAAGCTCTGGGAGTTGGTGATGGACAGGGAAGCCTGGCATTCTACAGTGCATGGGGTTGCAAAGAGTCGGACATGATTGATTGACTGAACTGAACAACTAAACAATGAAAAGAAAAAGAACCAAATTTAAAGATGAGCAAAAGATTTGAATAGACAGTTCTTCAAAAACATAAATGAATGACCAATAAGCGCATGAAAGGATGCTTGGCATCATTAGCCATCAGAGAAATGCAGATCAAAAACAGTGAAATACCACTTCGCACTCACTAGCAGAGAAATTGCAATCCTCATACATCACTGGTGGGAATGTAAAATGGTGTAGCCTCATTGCAAAATAGTCTGGTAGTTCCTCAAAATGTTAAACATCAAGTTACCACATGATCTAGCAATTCTACTCCCTGGTATATAGAGAATTGAAAACATGTGTCTACACAAAAACTTGTACAAGAATGTTCATAGCAGCTTTACTCCTAATAGCCAAAAAGTGGAAACCTAAATCTCCATTAGCTGATGAATGGATCAACATCAAAAGAAATGAGGTACTGAGACATGTTATGACATGTGTGAACCCTGAAAACATTTGCTAAGTGAAAGAAGCCAGACATAAAAGACCATATGTTATATAGTTTCATTTATATGAAATGTTCAGGATAGGCAATTCTATAGTGACACAAACTAGATCAATGGTTGTGAGAGTTGGGGGATAGGAGAAAGGGAATGGCTGCTAATGGGCATGAGATATCTGGGGTATTTTTGAGGAAATGGAAAGTTCTGGAATTAGTGATGATGGCTATACAATTTTGTGAATATATGAAACCCCACTGAGTTGTACTTTAAAAGGGCAAATTTTTATGGAATGTGAATTATAACACATTGAAAAAGGTCATTTTATATGCATACTCTCACCTCCCACCCCTACAGGTGGTATAACCTTGGCAGCTCCCCTGGGCCGACAGCAATTTCTGGGGAGGAGTTTGGCTCTGAGCACAGGACACTCTAGGAGGCTGGGGGTACGCACACCTCCAGGGAGTGGGGTTATGCACCAGTGTGTCCAAGTGGAACACAGGAGTGGAAGTGGCACAGAGCTTTTTTTCGCATGTGACCTTCTTGACAACCCCGAGGGACAGGCATCGTTATCCACCCTTTTCAGTTTAAGGTGAAAGAGGTTAAACCACTGGCACAGGGTCTCCATAACTAATGAAAATCCGTGCAGGATTGTGATTTCACATCTATCTGAAGCTGAAGACCATGTTCTTTGCTATGATTTTCTGCCATTTTGTGCTCACTTATTCACAGATTTGTTTCTCCTAAAAATTTAATTGGTTTGAAAGCAGGGACCAGATCTGTGTGTGTCTGCAGCAGCCAGTACAGGGCATCAAGAAGGTGCTCAGAAATGTTTGTTAAGCTGAAGTAAGGCGTTCCCTTCCCAACAACTTAAAGATGCCAGACCACGCTACTATTCAGGGAAGGCAGTTTTCTTCAGGTTACAGGAAAAAATGAACGGCACGAACAGGATTTCTTCATTGTTAATCCTTTCTCTTGGATGCAAATTTTTGCTCACACGTTGACAACTTGTTTGTATTATATCAAAATCTGGCATTAGAAGGCATGTTATTTATCAAAAGATTATAGGCTCATCTTCATCAATATTTCAGTTTCCTGTTGGATGCTCCCACACCTAAACACATTCCCTTGAAAATGCAGGGAGAGTTACGGATTTCAACAAATTGAAGTCAGGGCTGATGGAGATGCAGTTTGACTGCTGTTTCCCCTAGGCTTCCCCGTGAAGCTGCTTCCTGGAGGCTGATGGAGGATCGGGGACATTATCCTCGACATGTGTGCCCCCCCATGCTGGCTCTCAGGCCCACTGCTGAGGATCCACCCTGGCTGGGGGTGGGTGGGTGTCAATAGCTGCAGCTGGGCTGCCTTTGGTAGATTTTTTTTCTCCCTATGGAGGAGATTGGGAGAAGGTACCTGGAGCATGGGGGGATGGGGGGAGGTTAACTGGGAGACAGTATAAGAACCTGGAGAGAGACTGGGTGACTGGGGTGGTTTTCCAGAACCCAGGAAGGTCCCATGCATCTCACTCTGCTTGCTTTACTCTGAAGTATTATCCTTCAAACTCAGAGGATCTCGATGCTGTTAAAGTGATAATGCCTCTGCCTGTCAAAGTTAGCAGCTCAACAGTTGTTCCTGTCCAAGCCTGAAGGCCTAAGCACATTTTGAAAGGGGAGGGAAGCAAAGGGGACTGGGAGCTGGAAAGGACTGGGCTCAAACTGAAAGGTTGTTGTTGAATCACGCGAATACACCGGGATTCTTGGCCCCCGGAGGAGAAGAATTCAATCCGGGGCCAGAGACGAGGCTTGATCGCTGAGAGCTTTTGTGTAGTAAAGTTTTATTAAAGTATAAAGGAGATAGAGAAAGCTTCTGACATAGGCATCAGAAGGGGGCAGAAAGAGTACCCCCTGCTAGTCTTTAGCTGGATGTTATATAGTCACTAGCAGTCTGTTAATGAAAGAAAGGAATGTCTTAAAATTCAGATGGGCCATAAAATGATTAACTTGAATCTTGAAGAAGGGCAGACCACCATACAAATAGTTTCATTTACATAGATTAGGGGAACAATATCCATACTGGTTTGTCAAGTAGGTTCTGGGCCAAGAGGCGGAACCGACTTGGAGACAGAGTTTGGGGTAAAGGCATGGTACATTAGCATAGCTTAAGACAAACATTTTCATAAGAAAAAGGCATTGGTTATCTCTAGACTCGAGAATAGCTAACTTCAGGCGAAGCCGGGTGTCATTATGGCAACACAATATTTTAAGAGAAACCTCCCTTTAAATTTGTATAGAGAAGGAAAAAATATTGCTAGTTTGTTTTCTCCTGCCGCTTAAGAGAGATAAAAATGTCTGACACTTGCAGGCTATTTCCTCTATTTGGAGACCCCTGGCCTTCCTGCCTGTTACCCTCTCAAAACCGGCAGGGAGGGGAAACTGGGGCCAGAAGAGCAGAGCAGTGAAGAGTGAGGCTCCAGGGTACACTGTCTAGGTTACATTCCTGGCCCTGCAGCTTACAGTCTGTGTGACCTTGGGCACTATCTCTCTGAGTTTGTTACTTCATCTTTGATCTGGGAGTAGTAATAGTCTTCAGCTTGAGGGTTATTGGAAGGACTAAATGAGATAATACATATACAATGAGTATAAATGGAAAGACAGTCATATGAAAAGAGAAAATGCAGTCTCAGTTTCTCTAATAGTGTTCTGATTTTCCTTACAAGTCGCCCACTTGCTTGCTACTGCGAGGGAAAAACAAAGAAAAAACCCCCAAAACTTCAATTTTTAGTCCATTCTGGTAAATTTAGTCTTACTCAAAAAATTTTAACAACATCTTTAGGTAGTTCTCAGCCTCTCACATTTGCCTAGTCCCCTTTTCTCTTACCCAGAATGGTATCTAAGAGTGTGCGCTGGATTCTCATGGCAGTGGAGAATCGGTCCTTCTCTGACCAGTGTTCAGTTGTAGAGAAGGGACATACAGCGGGATGTTTAATGGCTTGTAAAATTTTGGGGAGAGGTGAGGGAACAGACCAGAGGCTGCTTGGCTCTCAAAGCTGTGCCGCACAGCTTGACTGCCAGAGCAGGGCTGTCTCCATCACAGGTGGGGCCCTGGAGAATCAGAGATGGCTGTCACAGGTCCTGCCCACCTGCCCACCACCTTAGCCACATCTACACCATGAGTGTGGGCACCCGCCTCTTTCCTCATATCCTAAGATCCCAATCTCTGTTTGGCTTCAGAGCATCTTATCAGCAGAACCTTAATCACATCCAGAAACCCTAGGTATAAAATAAGTCTGGGAAACTATATTTTTTGAAATTTTTTATTGAAGTATAGTTGATTTACTATGTTGTGTTAATTTCTGCTATGCAGCAAAGTGATTCAGTTATACCCATATACACATTCTTTGTTATGTTCTTTTCCCATTATGGTTTATCACTATTCACAGGATAGTGAATATATTTTCCTGCGTGGGAGATGTAGTATTTTTTGCTTTCCAGCCCCTGCCCTGTAGGAGGGGATGGGAAGGCTTAGTGAGCTCTCGGGCCTCACAATCTGCCACATTTGTTCTATCTGCTACTCAATATTTGTACATACCCTTCTTCCCACCTATCTAAATTACCAGAGCAAATGCAACTTGCTCCTTTCTAATCTAATGTAACTACCCTCTGCAGAATTTTCATCAGTCACTGCATCCCTAAGTGATATAATTCCTCTTCTAGTTCAGTGACAATTCTGCATTGATAGCATATAATCTGAAGCCTAAACACACATCTAACGGCCACAGTCTATACCAGAGCCTTTATAAAGTAGAAAAAAGGAGAGTGAAAGGATAACTGGGGCATGTGTGCTTGTCTGTATGTATACATATATATGTATGTATGTAGTGCATATTATATAATATGCATATATACACATACATGCCAGTTTTTGCTGCATAACAGGCACTTCAAAACTAAGTGGCTTAGAATAATGGCTATGTACAATTTCTCACTATTCTGTAGATTGGTTGGGCAGTTTTGGTTTGATGTAGTCTAGCTGGTCTCTGCTGGGATTTTTCATTTGCCTGTGGTCAGCTGCAGGTCAGCTAGTGCTTGAGGATCTAGGATGGCTGAACTCAAATATCTGGTGGTTGGCGGGTTATCGGGGTTGGGCTATCTCAGGCTTGTTCGCATGGTAGTCTTAGAGGTTCAGGCACAGCAAGAGGTCAGGCCCCAAGTCGCAAAGGCTTCTCTCACATTTGCTAATGGCCCATGGCCAATTCTGACTCAGAGAATGGAAAAATAGACTCCACCTTTCACTGAACCATTTTTGCCATTTACCATAGAACATCTGTACACCAAGGCCAGCCACATCCAGGCCGTAAAAGTCTCAGTAAATTTATAAGTACTGAAGTGATACAGAGTACATTCTCTGACCCCCATGGAATTAAGTTGGAAATTAATAACAATAGGATATCTAAGAAAAAGACCCAGATATGTGGAAACTGGACCAAAGTCCTCATCAGTTTTGGAGGAGGCTGACAGGAGTCTATCTTCGCTTTTCTTAGTCCCATTTTTCTTTTTTTTTGATTTAATTTGTTTATTTCATTGATTTTATTTCATGTATTTTATTTTTATTTATTTTATTTCATTTATTTTGTTCTATTTTCTTATTTTATTTCATTTATTTTATTCTATTTTATTTCTCTATTTCATTTATTTTTTATTTCTTTATTTTATTTCATTTATTCTATTCTATTTCATTTCATTTACTTTATTTTATTTCTTTTTATTTTATTTTATGCCACACCTTACTGCATGCAGGATCTTAGTTCCCTAACTGGGGATGAAACTCTGAGGCAGAAGTGCAGAATTTTAACCACTGGACCATCAGGTTTTAATTTTTCTACAGGTCTGGCAAAGATTTGGCAAATTCATCAGCTAACAGTTCTTCATGCTCTTGGGCACAACCCATTGCTACATTTGCTATTTTTTCCTCCCCAAACTTTCTGTGGATGAATATGATCAAATGGCTATTTGTTAAAATGTTCTATTAGTCAGAATTCTCTAGAGAAACAGATCCAAATAAAACCTATATGCATGCATGCGTGCTAAGTCACTTCAGTCATGTCCAACTCTTTGTGACCCCATGGACTGTACCCTACCAGGCTCCTCTGTCCATGGGATTCTCCAGAACACTGGAATGGGTTGCCATGTCCTCCTCCAGGGAATCTTCTGGACCCAAGGATCGGAACCACATCTCATGTTTCCTGCATTGGCAGGTGGGTTCTTTACCACTAGCACTACCATATATATATATATATTAAATTAAAAGACATTTAATTTATTTAATATATATATTAAATAAGAGACACAAATTAAAAGATGCTTGCTCCCTGAGAGAAAAGCTATGACAAACATAGACAGCATATTAAAAAGCAGAGACATTACTTTGCCAACAAAGGTCCATCTAGTCAAAGCTATGGTTTTTCCAGTAGTCATGTATGGATGAGAGTTAGACCATAAAGAAAGCTGAGCGCTGAAGAATTGATGTTTTTGAACTGTGGTGCTGGAGAAGCCTCTTTTAGAGTCCCTTAGATTGCAAGGAGATCAAACCAGTCAATCCTAAAGAAAAATCAGTCCTGAATATTCATTGGAAGGACTTATGCTGAAGTTGAAACTCCTGTACTTCATACTGATGCAAAGAGCTGACTTGTTGGAAAAGACCCTGATGCTGGAAAAGATTGAAGGCAGGAGGAGAAGGGGACAACAGAGGATGAGATGGTTGGATGGCATCACCGACTTGATGGACATGAGTTTGAGTAAGCTCCAGGAGTTGCCGATGGACAGGGAAACCTGGCGTTCTGCAGTTTATGAGGTTGCATAGAGTCAGACACGACTGAGTGACTGAACTGACTGAACCACACACACACACACACACACACACACACAAACACATATAGAAATTTACCATAGAAATTGGCTCCTGCTGATATGGAGGCTGAGAAGTCCCACAATTTGCCGTCCACAAGCTGGAGAAGAAGAAGAGCTGCTGGTATAAATCAGCCCCAGTCTGCAGGCATGAGAACTCAGTGGGCAGTGGTGTAGGTCCCCATCTCAGTCCCAAAGTCCAGGAACCAGGAGCACAAAAGTCCAAGGGCAAGAGAAGGTGGATGCCTCAGCTCAGAAGAGAGTTCCCTCTTCCCTGATCTTTTTGTTCTATCCAAGCCCTCAGTGACACCCAGGATCAGGTGACACCCTACCACTTTGGTGAGGTTGATCTTTACCATGTCTGCTAATTCAAATGCTATTCACTTCCAGAGACACACTCACAAAGTCATGCAGAAATAATGTTTTACCAGCCATCTGGGCATCCCTTAGTCTGGGCAAGGTAACATAAAATTAACCCTCACAGATGTCTCTCATCACATTCCAACTGTCTAAGTTTGGTTCTTCCACTTTGTCCTGGAAGGTGGTGTGTTTTCATCAAACACTAAGCATTGGACCATCCTCTTCCTGGGGGCCTCTCCTTGGGGGACCCCTCCTTGCTTTAGCAACTATTGAGCAGAGTGTGGTCATAATTCATCTCCTAAGTAGCTGGAGAATTATCACAAAATTTGTGATATGAAAAACACATCACTAGAGTCCTAGGTACCCTATTTTGGGTCCACGGCACACATCACTAATCATGACACTGTCTTACTGACTCCTGCAAGACAAGGCACCAGGCAGCCTCTTGCTGATCAGTGAGAGTGGCACCAGAGATGAACCAGGTTTGTCATCTCAGTCTCGCGCACTTGTCCTTTTCTTCTTTTGCCTGGGGCAACCCTAATATGTTGTTTTGATATTCCGTGTATGGGGGCAGGGGCAGAGAATCATGTCTTAGAGATATGCTACAGTTGTCAAAAGTGCATGAAATTGGCTGTATAAAAAAGTGAAACAAGACATGACTCTCTCCTTCTGAACAGTGTGAAACTTACAATATTTCTCACAGTGGGAGAATTATTGAAAGCTACCATAAACATTGTTACATGGAGACTTAATGTTGAGTTGTCTGTGTCATCCCCAAAGCATTTTTTCCCCCTAAAAACTGTTTTCCAGCCTTATTCTCTTATCTTTAAGAGATCCTGGAAGCTTCTCCATTTGTATATAAAGAGAATCTCAAAGATTTTAAAAGTCAGTTCCATCCTATAACTTAAGGAAGTACCTTCCTTGCACAGCAGAGGCCCCTCTTTGGTTTAGAAATACAAATACAGTTTAACAGCTACTGGCTCTTGAATTTCTTTTGCATGCCAGGCACTCCCCTGAATGGTTTATCTACATCAGCTCATTTATTCCTCACAACAGTCCTGAGAACCTGGTGTTAGCATCCCCCTTCTACTGATGATGAAATGACTTGGGGTTGTCAAGTACTTTGTCCTAAATTGCATAGCTAGGAAATGGCAGAGTTAGGATTTGAATCCAGGTCTGTCTGGCATCAAGGCCTTAACTAGTACTTTCCCTGGATTCTTTTGGTGGGGCGTGGTCCTCTGGGTTTCAGGACTTATAGACTCCTCTGCCTTTCCTCTTTTTTTTTCAGTTTCTTTTGCTTGAACGAAGTCAAATACTTTTCAGTCTCTTTCTCTCCGCCTCTCTTCCTTCCTCCTCTGCCTCCAGCCTCCCTCCTTCCCTTCTCTGTTAAGCTTGATGTTCTTCAAATAAGGACAACATCTTTCATCCCAAGGAAACAACTTGAAATGGGAGTCCCAGGGCAGAGGAAATGGCCCAAGAGCTAAGTATATGATGGCCTCAGGTCCTCCTCGGGGAGCAGAATTTGAGAGAGGCAGGAGGAAACACTGTGGCACAGGGAGGACTGAAAACTGAGGGGGTAGAAGTGCCTCTTTGAGTTAGCTGCACAGACTGCAGGCCTTAGACCTGGAGACTTCACCACTGTTTATCCAGTCCCGAGAACCCACTGTATGCTGGGCACACCAGGGTGACTCAGCAGTCGTGTTGAGAAGAGGGAGAAGGATAGGTACTTGTGGACTCCGGCCACCCTAGAGAGGTGCGTTTAGGAAAGGAAGAGTAGGTGGGGGCCCCAGGAGGAGATAGCTTTTCCTGGGGGCTGGCTCCTGCTGACACCCAGCCTTACTGAAGCTTCAGGCTATGCTCTTCATCTTTCCTCTCTGCCCCCTGTTTGGCTAGTTGTGAAGACCAACTAGCCTCCCCTTTGAGGCTCCAGTGAATCATTAAACACCATGAAATAAGTAAATCCCTGGTGCTACTCAGTGCTCAGTAAGGAAGTGCCCCATCACAAACCAAATTTTGGGGGCCGGGCAGTCTGTGTTTGAGACTTTCAGTTGAAGACCCACACTGAACATGCCTGTTGTTTTCTCTGCCTGTATTGCCTTAATATGAATGTAAAGATTTCCCTGAAGGCCAGGACTGTGGCTGTCAATAGATTCTTTGGAGGAGGAGGGGTCCCCTCTAATTGCATTTAAAGTGACTAGTATGTGTCTCTGTGGTTTAATTCAGACTGTCTCGCACACACCCTTAATTAGAAGGAAAGATATCTTCAGCCTTTTTGGTGTGCTGTGCTGAGACAGAAACGGAATCCTTATGTGCGTGCTTAAAGACATTCTCTGCCCAGTTTCTCCCACTCTAGCCTTTGGAGGAGCCTTGCACATAGTTTGCTCAGATCCCTGGTTCCAGCAGAATTCAATTCTACAGGCACCCTTACAAGTCCCATCTGCTGCCTTTCTCTGCTGTCAGCCCACAGGGTTCCAATCAAACACAGATTTGCCCCTGGGCCCACTCGATGCCCAGGCCCCCAACCAAGTGGGAAACTTGAACCTGCTGAACTCGTCTTTAAGCAATACCAAGGAGTCAGAACTGGACAAAGAAGTGGCTGGTTGCTCTGATTTCCTTGAGGCCTGACCCAGCTTGGTTCTGACTCCTTGGTGTTGGCCACCCTTCTCTCTTCTGTTGTATGCTCACTCACTTGGGCACTTAATATACGACCAGTTATCCTGTGTTATATATCCCTGTGTTATCCTGCAGGAATGGGCTGTGTGGGCACCTGCAATCCTCCAGCCTCCGCCTCCCCTGTAAGCCGTGCTCACAGTTCCAGCACCGCGTTTGCAGAAGTGCTGTCTGGAAATGGCAGGAGAGCGGCAGAGTACTCCCGAGGTCTCAGCATAATTTGGTTTTATTACAAGGGTTTTCATTTTGATGGCAACATTATTCTTTTCATGGAAGAAATTATCTTCAAATTATTTAATCTTACTCTTTTATCTCTGGGGAGACTTTGGGGTATATTGCTGCAGTCTTTATAGATTTCTGGAAAATAGCAGGCCTGTCTATCATTTTAATCATTCTCATAGGCCCGCATTTGGAGGGGAAGAATGAATCTTGTTATCACAGAGACATTTGGTCCCTGAAATAATCCTGAAATATCTATACTTTCTAGAGTAGAACCGTTCAGGTTCTCTTATTACTCCAGAGGAAAATATGATCAGTATATAAGGAGTTGAAGTTTGTTGTCAAGGAACGTTCTGAAGGAGACAGACTCAGCTGTCTTTCTTGGGTAGCATGTGTTACCATGAATTGCAGATCCTGGGCAGAATATTCATTTTAATTAAAAAATTTTTTTCTTGGCCTAGAATGTAGTAAGCATTAAAAATGAGTAGTAGTTGCTATTGCTAATAATAAAGCAGCTGGATGAGCTGGTTCAGTGAGGCCTGGGGAGGGCCCTGGAGCTAGGAACTGAAGAAGGCCCCTCAGGGGTGAGTGTGGTGACAGCCTGGTCACGCCAGCACAGGCCACACCATGGTCCCCAGCTCCTGGCCTAGAAGCAGCCCTAGAGGAAGGTGCAGGGCGAGGGTTTCGAGAGAACCTGAGACCGAGGCTGCCTGGATGTTGTTGGCTTTCTTTGGCAGGTGTCAGGAGCTGAGCACGGCTGGAACACAGTGAGCATGCCTCCAGGAGGTTACTCTGGGGGATATTGCACCTACTGGTTAGGAGAGTGTTAGATGATGTCAGGAACAGCTGCTGGGGATTAACCAGGAAATTCCAGGGAAATTCCAGGAGAGTGGGCCAGGGCAGCACACAGACACAGGGAAACAGGGACACAGGGGGCTGCTCTGGGCTCAGGCCCTCCCAGTAGCTCTCTAAGCCTGGATCTGGATCGTCTCCCCAGCCTCGCTTGTCTTCCTGGCTGTGGTGTCCCTCCACACAGCAGCTTTTGCTTTCTATCTTCATCTCCCCAGCCGGGATGATTGCCACCTCCTATGTGTCTCTAAAGGACCTTGTTACAGACACCAGTGCCGGAAATTGCAATCATCTGTTCATATCAGCATGTTCATCTTTGACGGTAGAGCACAGCACAGTGTCTGGATGAAACTGTGGTCTCTATAAATGAATGGCAAGATACTCATTGGCATGCTTTACACAGGAAGAACAAAGGAGGGTGTGAAATGATGGAGCATGCACTGGATCAGGGTTCACTGCTTCCTGGAGCGCTGATTCCTGGCTGTGTTGTCATTGCTGTTCAGTCGCTCAATTGTGTTCAACTCTTTGAGACCCCATAGAGTGCAGCGTGCCAGGTTTCCCTGTTCTTCACCATCTCCTGGAGTTTGCTCAAATTCATGTCCATCGAGTCGGTGATGCCATCCAACCATCTCGTTATCTGTCATCCCCTTCTCCTTTTACCTTCAATCTTTCCTATCATCAGGACCTTTTCTAATGAGTCAGCTCTTCACATCAGGTGGTCAAAGTATTGGAGTGTCAGCTTTGGCATCAGTCTTTGCAATGAATATTCAGGGTTGATTTCCTTTGAGATTGACTGGTTTGATCTCCTTGCAGTCCAAGGGACTCTGAAGAGTCTTCTCCAACACCACAGTTCAAAAGTGTAAATTCTGCAGCACGCAGCCTTCTTTATGGTCCAATTCTCACACCCATACGTGATTACTGCTTTGGATAAATCACTTTGCCTTTCTGTGTCTCCATTTCCACATCAGTTGCATAGGGTGATTGCAGAGGGCTCCAGCGAGGCTCCAATGAACTTCTGGTTGTGCTGGCTAGGTGGAGGGCTGGTGCTCTGCCCTGCTGTCCTGCATGGGGATGTGTGCACATCCACTCCCAGAAAAGCTTCTTGGCAGCACTAACCTATGGGCCATTCTTGTGGGATGGATGAGACTTTTGTGGACTTAGAAGGTTGGATGACAGCTAACAGCCTGCTGTGTGCCAGGTTTTACCCGCATTGTCCCATCCAGCACTTGCAGTAACGCCCACCCAGGGAGGATTATTACTGTCATTCCCATTTTGCAGATGGGGAAACTATGACCACAGACAGGGGAAGTAATGTTCTCAATGTTCCCAAGATTAGAATCCCACTGGACTGACTCCAGGGCCCTGCACTCTGCTGCCTCTCTGTCAGGTTAGACCTCCCAACCTAAAGCCCTGGGGATAATACCGTCTGTCCTGGAGACCAGTGGAGTGGGGGCAAGGAGAGCCATCAGCCTCAGCCCTGGATTTGGGGTTCCAGGGCAGTACTTTCTGGGACCTGCAGTCCAATGGTCTCCCGACTACCTGGCGCCCAGGCCCTTGGCTTTCAGCTCTGAGGTTGTCTCTCCTTGTTTCAGCCCAGCAGGCAACAGGGGCTATGCTGTCTGGCAGAGGACAGAGTGAGGGCCATCATTACAGAAGACGACCCTGCTAGCCCTTCCTCCATTGCCCTGGCCCCAAGTGACTGGCCTAAAGTATCTTGAGTGGTGGTCCAAGGAGAGCCCAGTGGGAGGTTTAGCAAAGTGGCTAAAGGCAACTCAGAACTCAGCCCTGGAGTTTGAGTCCTAGTTAAGTCAATTACAAGTCACTGAACCTTCCTGACTCTCAGATCCATCGTCTGTATAATTGTGATGACACGGTCTGAAATGTGGGTCTGGCTCTCAGTAGATGCACCATAGATTGTAACTATTATTCTCATTAGTAGGGTGATGATGGAACCACCAGCCCTGGGGTGGGTGTTGGGGGAGATTGACAAGGGAGCTGCCCCGTGAACTGCTAGTGGGGAATGGCTTGTGTAGGGCTCTAGCTGGTCCAAAAGTGGGGTGCTCTGGCCCCTTGCTGTTGGCTCTGCTGGCTTGGTGCCTCCCTAGATGGCATCATTATCTCTGCTTCTCTTTCTGGAGAAGCAAACAAGTCTATTGATCCTCCTTCAGAAATCTGAGATGAGATAAAGAATGGCATTTAGAAATGATTGGACATACTTTTGTAAGAATACTAGGATTTTTCTCCAGTTAGAAAGTACTTATTAGGAGTTGGACTGGGTTTCCCTGCTTCTTGAGATCTGAAGTTTCTCCCTTTTGTGAGGTACGTTGGTGACTTCTCATCCCCTCATCTGTTTTTTTTAATCTATTTTCCTCTCAAGAGTGCCAGTCCCCCTCCTGCCCCAGGGGGACTTCCACTTAGCTGTCAGTGGGGAGGGTTGACATGAGAGCAAAAGCTGGGGGAGCTGGTTCCCAGACTATGCTTGGCTTCCCCAAATGAGAGGGAGTGGTGATGGAGAGGCTGAGACCCCCATTTCATTGTGCCTGGAGCTTCTGTGAGGTCCAGGTGGGAGGGTATGGGGCTCCAGCTCTTTCCAGTCTTATTTGTTGCCACCATCCCAGTCCCTGCCAAAAATGTCACCTGACCCACTGCAGGTGTCACCACTGCAATCTGCTGCCCTTTCTCTGTCACCTAGGTGGAAGCATTAACCTCATAACTAATTTCCCTGCTTCTAGCTCCCCCAAACCCACATCCATCCATTGTACAATAGCCAGCATAGCTTTTCCAACATAGGAAACTCCACTCATCTCTTGCCAGCTTAGTAACTTCCCATTGGTGCTTGCAAAGTGAAGAAACACTGAGCGTAGCCTTCAGAACTCAGTGTGACCGGGCCCTGTGGAACTCTCCAGGCCCATCCCTGCTGACTCGCCTCATCACAGTCTTCAACACTGGCCTTCCTTCAGTGCCCCAGACTTCAGGGCTTTGCATGTGCTGTTCCCTTTTCCTTCAATGCTTGTCCTACCTCCACCCTCCCTTGGTTTGATGGACTCCTATTCATCTTTCATGCTTCTACTTAAATGTCTTCAGTTAGGCCCGCCACAACCCTGTCAAACCAAATCAAATTGCTCTATTAAATACTCACATAATTCACTTTGCCTGCTTGGTGCCCACCACAATTGTTAATTCCATATCTTTTGAAGTTACTCTGTTCAGGGTTTCTCCCCTTGCACTCTGCGAGGAGAGTCTTGCATTGAGGCTGGGGCATACATTGTAGGTACTCAAAATTGTTGCGTGAATGAGGGAGGATTTCTCCCCTTTCTTTACGTTGGGTTTGTCCCATCCCTTTTCCCTCTAAACACCTTCTCTAGAGATGATTCTCTTGTATTTTTTAAAAATATAAATATTTACTTTAATTGGAAGCTAATTACTTTACAATATTGTATTGGTTTTGCCATACCTCAGCATGAATCTGCCACAGGTGTACACGTATTCTTGAAACATGTGAATTTTGACTGTACAGTGAATGAAAAAAGAAGCTCCCTTCAGCCTAAACGCCAGGTCCTCCCCACCCTCTGTCCCTGTTCACCTCTAGCCTTTAGCAAGGGTGTGGCTCATTTCCCCAGGGTTTTGTGCAGGGTCTCCCTTGTGTTTTGAGCACTGCTTCACCTGCAGCCTGTTCACAGGCCTGTGTTTCTTCCCAGAGCAAGGAACTCTTCCTTGCAGGTCTCCTGTCCTTCTGTCATATGGACACACCTGCTTTCCAACAGGTGCTTGGTGAGCTCCGGGTCTGGTGCCAGCCCTGGGGGAAGCTGCTAAGAGAGCCTGCTGAGAGTAGGCTGTCAGGTCAGAAAGACCTAGATTGTACTCCCAAGTCCCTCACTTCCTAGTGGTATGACTTTAGCCAGTTAACCTCTGATCCTTGGTTTTCTCACCTGTGAAACAGCAGTGCCCACAACACAAAGTCATGGAAAGGACTGACTGGGGTGGGCTGTGCAGAGTGCTGGGGGCTGTGGGTGGCATGAGGTATGGGATTACGGATGTTTGGCGGCTGCTGCTCTTATCAACATCAGGAAATTGAAGTTAGCCTTGGTTGAGCCAGACGCATCCATAAGTCCCCTCCCTGTGTTGGCTTGGTCTCTGGGGCTGTGGCTCTTGCTGTGAGGAGTGGAGAGCCAAGGCAGGTGGGCGGTGGGGAGGCTTGCAGAAAGTGGGCTTCTCTGTGGGGATCTCAGGAAGTTTGTTCTGGTTGTGTGTCTGTGGGCCTCCCACTCAGCATATGGGTCTGCCTGGCTGGAAGCCTCATTTCCATGGGAATCTGTGGGCTAGTGGGTCTGGGCTGAATGCTGAGAATCATGGGAATCTTTCACCTGGAGAGTGACAAAAGAAACTTCCATGGGGGCTTCCCATTTCTCAGAAGACCCCTATGCCTTCTGGCCTAGGAGGGCTTCCGACGATGGGAGTTGGCTCCTACACACCAAGGAGGGAGCCAGTGATCATTGAAGAAGAGATCTAGGTGTTCCTTCCACTATGTGGGGAAGGTGGCCTCTTTACTTGTCCCAGAATCACAGACCTTAGAAATGGAAAAGACCTCAGAGACTGTCAAGTTCAATCCTACAGTTTCGTAGATGAGGAAACTGAAGCCCATGCCAGTCATTTTGCTTTGCTGTGACCCAGTGTCCTCATCTGTAAAATGGGACCATCTCTGCACACAATAGCATCTTCCTTGCAGAGCCTCTGTTTTGAGAGTGCTTGGAGCAGGTGCTTGGAGCAGGCCTAGCAGAGGGCTTGGCTTGTAGTTAGTGCTCACAAAACTTAGTTTCCTGCCTCTGTGCCTGCCATTCCCTTGTTCTGATAGATTTCTCTTACTGAATTCAGGTGACAGGGAATTTTCTAGGGGAGATTTCCAATATAATTTGTGTATATGAGTGTGAAGAGCTTTAGTACAGAATTACAAACTTGAATTCGAATCCTCACCCTATTGGGGAAAAAAACCCCTAAACTTAGGCAAGTCACAGAACTTCTTGGGGATTTATCTTCCTCATCTGTACTCCAGGGATGTCTGCTCACTTACTGCACAGAGCTGGTACAAAGCTTGAATAGAATAGTGTACACTAATCATGTACAAAATCCCTGGCAAGGGACAGGCACCATCCTTCTCTCTTAGTCTCTGTTGTCTCTTGCTTGTCTTAAAATGACTTTTTCTGAGAGAGGAATATGAAGTCTTAGGGAATAAGTGACAAGTGCAGTATGAGTTGGAATTGGGTCTGGTTCTTGGAGTGAGTCTTAGAGTCTGCAAAGGCTGTGAGCTGGTCTAACTGATTCCTGCCTGCAGGTTTTTCCGCCCTCTTTTCTCTTTACTCTCCCTTGATTTGTATGAAAGCTGGCTCTTCTCTCTATTTTAATTCTGTTAGTGATCTAAATAACCAAAAGTGAACAGCTTCTGAATTGGCTGGAAATAATTCCACTACTTTTTGGGCAAGAACGTTGCAATCTGGTCCTGATTCATAAGAACCAAGGGTTGAATTCCATTACAGAGGAGTCAAGTCTCTAGTTTATTTTCAGGAAAAAGGAGCGATTTAATCTGATGCATGTGATGAGTTTTTTTGGGAAAACAGCCATTGTAATTGTATTTTTCTCATGTACAGTTAATCACACCCTTTAATATTTTTCTCTGTTGGCTTTCATTCTTTTATCTTCCAGGCATCCTTGGTAAATTCATCTCTTTTTTTTCCTTATTAACATGTTCATTAATCCTCAAACATTTATTGTGCTTCATTAAGCAGATTAGAGGATTGACAAAAATTGGGATTTTGAGCAATGAAAGTTATAGGCAGAGGCAGGTCAAATACAGAATTTCAGTCTGCTGATGGCTTCATTGCCAACCTGGATGTTGAGGATGAGGAAATTGAAAGTGAAGGGCAATTTGAGTTTAGTGCTCTTCCTGGGTGTTGGAGTTCTCAGCTCAGCCTTTGGGGGCATGAGGGTATGAGAGATACAATCTTGCTGGCTTAACAGCATGTTTGTCTCAAGAAATATATTCCTGAGTGTAATCATCTTAAGGACCCATAACAATTTAGGGTTTAGAGTTCAAAAATAATTATTTTAAAATCTTTTTCTTTTGTCAAGTCT
Source organism: Bos javanicus (assembly GCF_032452875.1). Lineage (NCBI taxonomy): Eukaryota > Metazoa > Chordata > Mammalia > Artiodactyla > Bovidae > Bos > Bos javanicus. The sequence continues at coordinate 48,564,246 of NC_083874.1, read as the reverse complement.
TCTTGAAGCTCCAGTACTTAGTTTCTTCATAGGTAAGGTGGCAATATTACTAATAATATTAGTGATCATGAGAATTCTCACTTGTTGAGTATTTACTATGACCCTCAAACATTTATTATACTATGCATTTCACATGAATGATCTCATTTTATTCTCACATGAACCCAAAGAGAGAGGGGCTAATTATGTCTCCATTTAACAGATGAAAAAACTGGGGCCCAGAGAAGGTAACTTACTTCCTAATGAACGCATAGACAGTGAGCAGTGGAGGCCGAGTGACCATAATGTAACTGTAAGAGTAACTGGACTGGGGTCAGAGCTTTGGAGTCCAGCCCTGATTATCTCACTAATTCTGTGACCTTAAAAGTTACCCACCCTCTCAGGGTTTCAGGGTTTTATTGATGTTTGCTTGTAAATGAGAACATTGAAAAACATGGGGTATATTTAAGCCCCTTCTATCTCTGACACTCTGGAATACTGAGAAATTATACTGAGAATAAAAAGAGCCACTGGAGTGGGCTGAATCAAATGATCCCCAACTTGGAACACTCCAGCTGACCTTGATTTCTAGCAGTGACTCCTTGGTGTGGGTGTCTGTGATTACTCTGCAGAGAAGTCCTTGCCAGGCTCTGAGCAGTTCTTAGCCATCTCACTCTCCAGGTCCCTTAATACCCCCCTCAATTGTGCAATCTCTCCTCATGTGCCCTGAAGCCCAGACGACATGTAAACAACCAGACCAAGAACAATAATACTGCTCAGTATTGAGAAGCGGATCAATTTTCAGTAATTCCTTGTAGCAGAGTGAGCATGCATTATCGAGTTCAAATGTTTTGAAAACAGGCTATGAAATGTTGTTATCTGCTGAAAGAACTGGCTGTTCATCACCTTCCAGTGGCTGAGTGTGTTATTTGTGCTGTATGCTCTCAGGGCAAGTCTCAGAGGGTGTGGGTATGGGAGGAGAGGGAGAAGGAGGGGATGCCCCTTAACCTCTCAAAGAGGTTCTTCTAGGCTCCAAAATCACTGCAGGTGGTGATTACAGCTGTGAAATTAAAAGACGCTTACTCCTTGGAAGGAAAGTTATGACCAGCCTACACAGCATATTAAAAAGCAGAGACATTTCTTTGTCAACAAAAGTCCGTCTAGTCAAGGCTATGGTTTTCCCAGTGATCATGTGTAGATGTGAGAGTTGAACTATAAAGAAAGCTGAACACAGAATAATTGATGCTTTTGAACTGTGGTTCAAAAGAGAAGACTCTTGAGAGTCCCTTGGACTGCAAGGAGATCCAACCAGTCCATGCTAAAGGAGATCAGTCCTGGGTGTTCATTGGAGGGACTGATGTTGAAGCTGAAACTCCAATACTTTGGCCACCTGATGGGAAGAGCTGACTCATTTGAAAAGACCCTGATGCTGGGAGAGATTGAGGGCAGGAGGAGAAGGGGATGACAGAGGATGAGATGGTTGGATGGCATCACCTACTCAATGGACATGGGTTTGGGTGGACTCTTGGAGTTGGTGATGGACAGGGAGGCCTGGTGTGCTGCGGTTCATGGGGTCGCAAAGAGTTGGACATGACTGAGCGACTGAACTGACTAACTGAAAAGAGAATGAAATAATGCCATTTGCAGTAACATGGATGAACCTAGAAATTATCATACTAAGTGCAATAAGTCAGGCAAGGAAAGACAAGTACCATAGGGTATTACATAGATATGGGATATTTTTAAAAGATACAAATTAATTTATTTATAGAACAGAAGTAGACTCACAAGCATAGAAAACAAACATTATTATAAAAGGAAAGGTGAGGGAGAGATAAAACGGTAATCTGGGATTCATGGATGCACATTAATATATATATAATAAACAATGAGGGCCTACTATATAGCACAGGGAACTACATTTTGTAATAACCTATGATGGAAATTTTTCTGAAAAAGAATATATATATACGTGAGTGTGTATGTGTATACAACTGAATCACTCTGCTGTACACCTAAAACACTGTATATCAACTATATTTCAAAAAAAATATTTGGCAAAACTAATACAATTATGTAAAGTTTAAAAAAAAAAAAAAAAGAAATAGATTCAAAGATATGGAAAACAACCTAGTAGTTACCAGGAAGGAGAGGGAAGTAGGGAGGAGGCAAGACAAGGTATGGAATTAAGAGGTACAAACTGCTGCTGCTACTGCTGCTAAGTCACTTCAGTCGTGTCCGACTCTGTGCGACCCCACAGACGGCAGTCCACCAGGCTCCGCCGTCCCTGGGATTCTCCAGGCAAGAACACTGGAGTGGCTTGCCATTTCCTTCTCCAATGCATGAAAGTGAAAAGTGAGAGTGGAGTCGCTCAGTCTTGTCCGACTCTTAGCGACCCCATGGACTGCAGCCCACCAGGCTCCTTTGTCCATGGGATTTTCCAGGCAAGAGTATTGGAGTGGGGTGACATTCATGTGTAAAATATATAAACAGGAAGGATATGTGGTACAGCAGAGGAAATTACAGCCATTATCTTGTAATAACTTTTAATGAAGTATAATCTGTAAAAATACCTGAAACTAAGTAATAGTCCTTTGTATATATGTATCACACCTTCTTTAGCCATTCGTTAAAGGACACCAAGGCTGCTTCCATGTCTTGGCTATTGTAAATCATGCTGCTATGAACACTGGGGTTCATGTATCTTTTCCCATTAGAGTTTTTGTCTTTTATGGATATATTCCCAGGAGTGGGACTGCTGGATCATATAGTACCTCTATTTTTAGTTGCTTAAGGAACCTCCATACTGTTCTCCATAGTGGCCACAATCGATTGGCATTTCCACCAACCCTGTGGAAGGGGTTCCCTTTTCTCCACACCCTCTCCAATATTTATTATTTGTAGACCTTTTAGTGATGACCATTCTGACCAATGTGAGATGGTACCTCACTGTGGTTTTGATTTGCATTTCTATAATTATTAGTGATATTGAGCATTTTCCATGTGCCTGGTTGCCATCTGTATGTCTTCTTTGGAGAAATGTTTATTTAGATCTTCTGTCCAATTTTTGATTAGGTTTTTTTTTCCTTTGATACTGAGCTATATGAGCTGTTTCTATATTTTGGAAATGAATCCCTTGTTGGCTGCATTGTTTGCAAATATTTTCTCTCATTCTGTAGGTTGCCTTTTTGTTTTGTTTATAGTTTCCTTTTCCATGCAAAAGCTTTTAAGTTTAATTAGGTCCCATTTGTTTCTCTTTGCTTTTGTTTCCATTACCCTAGGAGACAAATCCAAAAAAACTACTGCTGTGATTTATGTCAAAGGGTGTTCTGTTTATGTTTTCCTCCAAGAGTTTTAGAATACTCACTCTTACATTTAGGACTTTAATTTATTTTCAGTTTATTTTTGTATATGGTGTTACGGAATGTTCTAATTTCATTTTTTTACGTGTGGCTCTCCAGTTTTCCCAGCCCCACTTATTGAAGGTACTGCCTTTTCTTCACTGTATATTTTTGCCTCTTTTGTTCCAGGTTGGTTGATTGTAAGGCTTGAGTTTGTTTGTGGGCTTCCTGCCTGTCTCACTGGCCCCTGTGTGTGTTTTACTGCCAGTACCATGCTGTTTAGATTACTGTGTTTTGTAACATAGTTTTAAGTCAGGCATCTTTTTTGCTATATACATTGGTTTTACTTTTTAGATTTCTACAAATAACAAATGTTGACATTTTTCCACTTTCAATAATGTAGATGAACCTAGAGAATATTATGCCTATAAGTCAGACAAAGACAAACACTATATGACATCACTTCATGTGCAATGTGAAAGATTCGTCATTCTTTTTAATAAAAATGCCTTTTGGGGAGGGATAAATTAGGAGTTTGGAATTAATGGATTCACACTACTACATATAAAATATTAATAGATTAAAAAACAAGCACCCTCTGTATAGCAAGGGGAGCTATTAATGTATATAATATCTTGTAATAACCTATAATGGAAAAGAATCTGAAATGTACATATAAATGTATATACATGTATTTATAAATATATATAATGAATCTCTTTTCTATACTCCCCAAACTAACAACACATTATAAATCAACTATATCTAAATTTTGAAAATGTTAATACAATATGATGCTTAGAATGCATTTAATAGTATTATCTTAGGCCATGATTGAACTTATAGAAAAAGTTTATATATTCATTTAGAAGCTCAAGTGGGCCTTAGGAAGCATTACTAGGAACAAAGCTAGTGGAGGTGATGAAATTCCAGCTGAGCTATTTCAAATCCTAAAAGATGATACTGTGAAAGTGCCCCACTCAATAGGCCAGTAAATTTGGAAAGCTCAGTAGTGGCCACAGGACTGGAAAAGGTCAGTTTTCATTCCAAACCCAAAGAAGGGCAATGCCAAAGAATGTTAAACTGTGGCACAATTGTGCTCATTTCACATGCTAGCAAAGTAATGCTCAAAATTCTTCAACCTAGGCTTCAAACAGAGAACTTTCAGATGTACAAGCTGGATTTAGAAAAGGCAGAGGAACCAGAGATCAAACTGCCAACATGTATTGGATCATAGAAAAAGAGAATTCTGAAAAAACATCTACCTCTGCTTTACTGATTATGTTAAAGCCTTTGACTGTGTGAATCACAACAAACTGTGGAAAATTCTTAAAGCAATGAGAGTACCAGACCACCTTAGCTGCCTCCTGAGAAACCTGTATGTGGGTCAAGAAGCAACAGTTAGAACCAGACCTGGAACAGTGGACTGGTTCAAAATTGGAAAAGGAGTACATTAAGGTGGTATATTGTCACTCTGCTTATTTAACTTATATGCATAATACATCATTTAAAATGACAGGCTGGATGAAGCTCAAGCTGGAATCAAGATTGTCGGAAGAAATATCAATAACCTCAGATATGCAGATAATATGGCTTTAATGGCAGAAAGCAAAGGGGAACTAAAGATTCTCTTGATGAAACTGAAAGAGGAGAGTGAAAAAGCTGGCTTAAAACTCAGCATTCAAAAAAACTAAGATTATGGCATCCAGTCCCATCACTTCATGGCAAATAGATGGGGAAATAGTAGAAACAATGGCAAATTTTATTTTCTTGGGCTCCAAAATCACTGTGGACGGTGACTGCAGCCATGAAATTAAAAGACACTTGCTCCTTGGAAGAAAAGTGATGACAAACCTAGCCAGTGTATTAAAAAGCAGAGACATCATTTTGCCAACAAAAATCCGTATAGTTAAAGCTATGGTTTTTCCAGTAGTCATGTATATATGGATGTGAGTTGGCCCGTGAAGAAGGCTGAGTGCTGAAGAATTGGTGCTTTCAGATTGTAGTATTGGAGAAGACTCTTGAGAGTCCCTTGGACAGCAAGGAGATCAAGTCAGTCCTAAAGGAAATCAACCCTGAATATTCATTGGAAGTATTGATGCTGAAGCTGAAGCTCCAATATTTTGGTCACCTGATACAAAGAGCTGACTTATTGGAAAAGACTCTGATGCTGGGAAAGATTGAGGGCAGCAGGAGAAGGGGGAAACAGCAGATGAGATGGTTGGATGCTATCATCGACACAATGGACATGAGTTTGAGCAAACTCTGGGAGATAGTGAAAGACAAGGAGGCCTGACATGCTGCAGTCCATGGGGTCACATAGAGTTGGACATGACTTAGTGACTGAACAACGACAGAAGCTACATGGTTCAAAAAGGACTACTATGTCTTCTCGTTCTAGGAAAGAGAATATTTTATGCCTAGGAGCCTGACAACCAAAATTTGTGGCAGAAAATTGTTTCTAGCTTTGAGCAGGGAGGGAGATGAGATTGAAAATTGAAAAAAAATTCAGAGATGATTTGATCAGAGGTTGTGGGGCTGGAATTTGGGATGTGTATTCTCTATAGGGCTTCTTAGGTGGCACTAGTAGTAAAGAACCCACCTGCCAATGCAGGAGATGTAAGAGATGTGGGTTCAATCTCTGATCGGGAAGATCCCCTGGAGGAGGGCATGGCAATCCACTCCAGTATTCTTGCCTGGAAAATTCCATAGACAGAGGAGCCTAGGGGGCTACAATCCATGGGGTCTCAAAGAGTCTGACACGACTGAAGTGACTTAGCACAGCACCATTCCCTATAGGAGGGTAGTGAGTGGTAGGCTAGGGGTTTTTGTCAGTTTGCCTGAGAAGAAGAGATGTAGGCCTTTATTTATAGGAGTCATGGGTGGGAAGCTGGTACACATTTTGTTCTTAGAGGAATAGAGCATCAAATGACATGCAAATTGGCTGCCACTATTTTGCTTCCATTAGCCCATGTGATTTGTAGAATGTCACAGAGCTAGGAATGTAAAAATCTAAACATCAATAACATCACCCAGGAGTAAAGGAGAATCTGACGGGATGCAGAACCTATTCTCATGGAGCCATGAGTTGGGGAGGCCCTCTGTTGGGATGCAAAGGCTGGGATGCTTTGCTATCCAGAGAAAGGGCTCCTAGGATGAATGGTAAAGTACAGAGAGGGACAGGGCTGTTACGGGAACCATGTAACATGAGAGATTCAAATACATTTAAATATTAATTATTTTACTATTAATTTTTGAATAGGTAAGACATGCAAAATACGTGATATTTTTATTATCACCATGCAGGATCCTTTAACTTTTGGGTATTTGAATTTCTCAGTCTATTCTTTTATTATATCTGGGTTTGGTGTCATGTTTTTAAAAACTTTGACTTTAAAATTACACAAATTATACAACAAAAATTATACAAATATATATTACAATATACTTTACCAGTCATTTTTATGGTTTTATTTTTAAAGGTGTCATAAAAATTATCAGGTAGATCTCCTCTTTCTGTCTCCCAGATATGTACTTTTCCTATCCAGAGGCAAGTATGGTTATCAGTTCTTTGTGTTTCTGTCTAGAAATAGTCTATGCATGTAAATGCATTTACCTACTATAGTCTCTCCTTCTTCATACACCAGTAATAGCCTGCTATACACACGATAAAATGTCTTACTTCTTTTCAGTTAACAAAATGTCTTGGAGGTGGTTTCATATCAGTATACATCATGTTGCTTCATTCTTTAAAGATTTCAAAGATTTTTTGGATATGTGATTTTATTCAAGCTATTCTATTCTGTTTAAGCTTTGTATCAACTCTGTGAAGTAAGCAGACATTCCGGTGATACAGATGAGGAAACTGACTTGCCTAGAGGCTCTGCAAAGTGTCCAATTTTTATTTTCCCTAATAATAACAGGATAGCATTTAAATTCAGGTCTTGTGGCTCAGTGCTAAAGCTCTTCTTCCATCACACACAAAAATTATACCAGATATTCCTGAGAAACCTCCCTGTCACCTTATTCTATTAAAGTTGAAATCTCTCAGTGATCATTTGTCTTTATCTAGATTGGTAGTAATTTTCTTTCAGTACATTGTACATGCAATTTCTCTGTCTTTAGGCTTTTATTGCTGCTGTTGATAAGTCAGCTGTTGAGATAACTCATTCCTCTTTATCATTTTCCTCTGAGTACTTTTTTGTTGGTTTTTTTTTCCTCTCCTTCATTTGTGGTCTTCGGAGAAGGTGATGGCACCCCACTCCAGTACTCTTGCCTGGAAATTCCCATGGGCGGAGGAGCCTGGTGCGCTGTAGTCCCTGGGGTCGCGAAGAGTTGGACACGACTGAGCGACTTCACTTTCCCTTTTCACTTTCATGCATTGGAGAAGGAGATGGCAACCCACTCCAGTGTTCTTGCCTGGAGAATCCCAGGGACGGTGGAGCCTGGTGGGCTGCCGTTTATGGGGTCGCACAGAGTCGGACACGACTGAAGCGACTGAGCAGCAGCAGCAGCAGCAGCAGTGGTTTCACTATACCACATCAGGTGATTAGAAAAAAAATTATCCTTCTTAGGGTCTGTTTGACCTCTTGAATCTGTGGGTTGGTGTTTCCTATATGTTCTGGAGAATCCTCTCTAAATTCTGCATCTGACCCATTTTTTCTTCTCTCCTACTTTTGGAACTCTGATTATACATGTTATATATTTTTATTCTACCCACTTTGTATCTTTGTTTTTTAACATCTTTATTGAGATATAGTTCACATACCATTTAAATCACTAAAGTATAGAATTCAATGGTTTATTAGTATATCTACAAAACTGTGAAGCCATCACTGAATCAATTTTAGGTCTTTTAATCATCTCAGAAGGAAAGTCCATGTCCTTTAGCTGTCATCTCTTAGCCTATCACCCCAACAGTTATAGTCTGAAAGTTTGTTTTCCCCTAAAACTCCTATATTGAAATCTAATTCTCAGTGTGATGATATCTAGAGGTGGGGTCTTTGGGAGGTGAGTAGGTCATGAGGATGGAGAGCCTCATGAATAGGGTTAGTGCCATTTTGATAAGAGACCGAGAGCTAACTCACTCTTTTTTAGCCATATGAGGAGAAAACAAGAAATCAGCAATCTGTAACCTTTAGACGTCAACAGTACTGGGTCTTTAGGCCTCAAAAGTGCTGTCACTCTGATCTCAGACTTCCATCCTCTAGAACTGTGAGAAATAAATGTCTGTTTGTAAGCTACCTAGTCTATGGTACTTTGTAATAGCAGCCTCATCTAAGAAACTGTCTAACATTAAGCACCCACTTATCTACTTTCTATCTCTATATATTTGCCTCTTCTGACATTTCATATAAAGCAATACAATACACAGTCTTTTGTAACTTCTTTCACTTAGCATAATATCTTCTAAGCTAATCCATGTTGTAGCTTGTATCCATATTTCATTCTCTTTTATGGTTGAATAATATTCTGTTGTATAGATACACCACATTTTGCTTATCTCTTTATCAATGAATGGCATTTTGAGTTGTTTCCACCTTTTGGCTAGTATAAATAATGCTGCTATAAACATTCATGTACAAGTCTTTGTATGGACATACATTTTCATCTCTCTTAGGTGTATACCTAGGATTAGAATTGCTAAATAACTCCATGTATAACTTTTTGAGGAATTTCTAGATTGTTTGCCAAAGTGGCTGTGCCATTTTACATTCCTTAGCTATGTAAAGAGGACTCTCTTAGCAATGTGTAAAAATTCCAATTTCTCCACATCCTCACCAACACTTGTATTCTTTTTCTGAATTTTTTTAAATTATATTCTTTCTTCTGGCTTTGAAGTAACATCCCATTGTGGTTTCAATTTCTATTTCTCTGATACTAAAGATTTTGAGCATCTTTTAAATGTGCTTATGGCCATTTGTATGTCTTTCTTGGAGAAATGTCTATTCAGATACTTTTACCATTTGAAATCATTTGCATCATTTACCATTTGCATCATTTTTAAATTATTGTGTATGTTTTTTATATTTTAGATATGAGTCTATTGTCAGATATGGTTTGGAAATATTTTGTACTATTCTATGGTCTTTCACTTCCTTGATAGTGTCCTTTGAAGCAAAAAAGTTTTTACTTTTGATGAAGTCCACTTTATCGATTTCTACTTTTATTCCTTGTGTTTTTGTTGCCATGTCTAAGAATCCATTGCCTAATCCAAGGTCATGGAGATTTGCTGCTATGTTTTCCTCTAAGAGTTTTATAGTGTTGACTCTTACATTTAGGTCTTTGATCCCTTTTAAGTTAATTTTTTACATGATGTGAGTTAAGACTACAACTTCATTCTTACACATTGGCTTACCAAGTTGTTCCAGCACAATTTGTTGACAATATTGTTCTTTGCCCCATTGAATGATCTTCAGTTCTGTTCAGTCACTCAGTCATGTCCAATGCTTTCCAACCCCATGAACTGCAGCACGCCAGGCCTCATCACCAACTCCCGGAGTCCACACAAACCCATGTCCATTGAGTCAGTGATGCCATTCAACCATCTCATCCTCTGTCGTCCCCTTCTCCTCCTGACCTCAATCTTTCCCAGCATCAGGATCTTTTCAAATAAGTCAGCTCTTCGCATCAGGTAGCCAAAGTATTGGAGTTTCAGCTTCAACATCAGTCCCTCCAATGAACACCCAGAACTGATCTCTTTAGGATGGACTGGTTGGATCTCCTTGAAGTCCAAGAGACTCTCAAGAGTCTTCTCCAACACCACAGTTCAAAAGCATCAATTCTGCGCTCAGCCTTCTTTATAGTCCAACTCTCACATCCATACATGACCACTGGAAAACCCATAGCCTTGACTAGATGGACCTTTGTTGGCAAAGGAATGTCTCTGCTTTTGAATATGCTGTCTAGGTTGGTCATAACTTTCCTTCCAAGGAGCAAGCGTCTTTTAATTTCATGGCTGCAATCACCATCTGCAGTGATTTTGGAGCCCAGGAAAATAAAGTCAGCTGTTTCTACTGTTTCCCCATCTATTTACCATGAAATGATGGGACCAGATTCCATGATCTTCATTTTCTGCATATTGAGCTTTAAGCCAACTGTTTCACTCTCCGCTTTCACTTCATCAAGAGGCTCTTTAGTTCCTCTTCACTTGCTGCTATAAGGGTGATGTCATATGCATATCTGAGGTTATTGATATTTGTCCCAGCAATCTTGATTCTAGCTTGTGCTTCTTCCAGCCCAGCATTCCTCATGATGTACTCTGCATATAAGTTAGATAAGCAGGGTGACAATATACAGCTTTGACATACTTCTTTTCCTATTTGGAAGAACCAGTCTGTTGTTCCATGTCCAGTTCTAACTGTTGCTTCCTGACCTGCATACAGATTTCTCAAGAGGCAAGTCAGGTGGTCTGGTATTCCCATCTCTTTCAAAATTTTCCACAGTTTATTGTGATCCACACAGTCAAAGGCTTTGGCATAGTCAATAAAGCAGAAATATATGTTTTTCTGGAACTCTCTTGCTTTTTTGAATGATCTTAGACCATTGCTAAAAACCAATTGATCATGAAGTGTGGATTTATTTTTGAACTCTCAGTCTAGTCCATTGGTGCATATGTCTATCTTTATGCCAGTACTACAGGGTCTTGATTACTGTAGATACGTAGTGTTTTGTTAAACTTATTCTAACTGTTTTACTCTTTATGATGCTATTGTAAATTGAGTTGTGTTCTTAATTTCATTTTCAGTTGGTTTATTGCTGTGCTGTGCTTAGTTGCTCAGTCATGTCTGACTCTTTGCGACCCCATGGACTGTAGCCCACCAGGCTCCTCTGTCCATGGGGTTCACCAGGCAAGAATACTGGAGTAGGTTGCCATGCCCTCCTCCAGGGGATCTTCCCAACCCAGGAATTGAACCTAGGTCTCCTGCATTGCAGGCTGATTCTTTAGCATCTGAGCCACCAGGGAAGCCCAAGAAAACTGAAGTGGGTAGTCTATACCTTCTCCAGGGGATCTTCTTGACCCAAGAATTGAACCGGGGTTTCCTGCATTGCAGGTGGATTCTTTACCAGCTGAGCTACCTAGGAAGCCCCAGTCTATAGAAATACAATACATTTTTAGTCTTACATTCTGAAAACTTGCTGCACTCATTTGTTAGTTCCAATAATTTTTTAGTGGACTTCTTAGGATTTTGTACATACAATATTGTATCATCTGTATGATAGTTTTACTTATAGAGATAGTTTTACTTCTTCCTTTCCAATATGTATGACTTTTATTTATTTCATTTTCTTGTCTAATTGCCCTGGCCAGAACATTTGGTAAAATGATAAATAAAAGTCGCAGAGTATACATACTTCTGTTGTACCTTATCTTAGGGGGAAAGCATTCAGTTTTGGTATCATTGATATGTTAACTGTAGGGTTTTTTGTAGATATGCTTTATCATGCTGAAGAAATGCCCTTCTGTTCCTAGTTTGTTGAGATTTTTATCATGAAAGCTTGTTGGATTTTGCTAAATGCTTTTTCTTCGTCCATTGAGATAGTAGATTTTAAAGAATTCTATTGATATGGTCTGTGTGCATGCTAAGTAGCTTCAGTCCTGTCTGACTCTTTGCGACTCTGTGGACCGTAAACTGGCAGGCTCCTCGGTCCACGGGATTCTCCAGGCAAGAATGCTGGAGTGAGTTGCCATGCCCTCCTCCAGGGGACCTTCTTAACTGAGGGATCAAACCTGTGTCTCTTGTGTCTCCTTCATTGGTAGGCAGGTTCTTTACCACTAGTGCCACCTGGGAAGCCCAATTAATATGGTATGTTATATTAATCAATTTTCAGATGTTAAATATCCTTCTTATTTCTGTTCCATATTTCCATCTTATTATAGCACTTATATTTTATTATAGTCTATGTCTCCCCAGTAGAATATGAGCCTGATGAAGGGAGATACTGCATCTACAATAGATTCTTGACTTTCAGGAGAGAGATCTTTGTGGATCCTGAGATATCTGAATCCCTCTGCAAAATGCCACTGAGAAAAGGGAGAGAAAAACAAATTTGGTAGATCTTGTATTCTGTGTAGTTATGGGACCCAATCACTAGAGAAATGTCTTTTTCTTGCATAGCAATCTTCAGGCAAGTAATTCGAATTTGTGCTTCAGCAAAACAACAAACCGGGAACCTTCAGAATCACTCTTGATAGCGTACACATTCGTTGCTATGCTCCCTAGACCTTTGATGTACATCTCTACTGTATCTGGCGTGTAGTGGGAGGGCAGAAAAAGTTTGTTCATTTTATTAGGACTGTGGATCTGTGCTAGGCACTAGGTTAGTTGTTGAGATTATAGAAATGCATAAAATAGAGTTCTTAACTGAAGGAGCTCAGAGTCAGTTGGGGGAAAGAGACAACTGAAATACGGTGAAAATGGTATGATGGTGCAAGCACCACAAAAGAAGGGAGAATGAGGCTTCCTGTAGCAAGTGGGGTCTGAGCTTTCCTCTCACCACCTTAACTGGCATCTTCTGACCCAAGTCACCATCAGCTCTCTCCTGAAATAATGCAGGAACCTCCTAAATGACATCTCTGTGCCTACCTTGCTACCCATGCAGTCCGTCCTCAGTACACCACTCAGAGTGCTTCTGTCTCTCTTTTACTTGCAGCCCAGACTGCCTGCCAATCTTTACAGAGTTAAAAACCAAGTTGCTGCCTTGGTTTACAAGTTCTACCTGATCTGACTCTCCACTATTTCTCTGATTTCTTCTCCTACTTTCACTCTTGATAACTCCACTGCACAAACTCTGGTCTCCTGCTGGTCTTCCAACATCTTAGACTCATTCTGCTCCCACTTGTGGCCTTTGTATTTGTGAGTTCTGCTTCTGGAATGCTCTTTGCAGATATCATTCCCTTGCTTTCTGCACACCTCTGGGAGGCCTTGGGAGAAAAGCCGTGGGGAGAAAATCATCTAAATACTCTACAGAAACCAGTAGACTCTTTTCCTGCTCCCTTTCTATGTGAACATGCCTATTTTCCTCTGTACCACTCACTCATTTATGTTTATTGTCTGTATTCCCCAACTAGAATATAAGTTCCATGATGTCAGGGATATTTTTGCCCATTTTGTTTTTACTCCCATTGCTTAGCATGCTTCCTAGAATGCAGTAGGTACTCATTAAATATTTGCTGACCCAGCTAATATACTGCCATTCCAAAGGTTGAGTGAGAGTGACTTAGAAAGAAGAAATGAGCTCGGCTGGGAGGTAGGTAGGGTGTTTATTGAATTCATTGATTTAATATCTCCATGTGTGGGGTTTGGATTTTGAGCTAGATGGTTGCTGATGCCCGTTTTCATCCAATCATCTCTGAAATAACACAACAAAATGGCAGTTTTGCAGCCCAGAGTAGACCAAGAGTTGTGTGAAGGCCACTGATAGCTTTAGGCAATCTGAAGGTTTGTGCTACGCTATGTTGCTTTAGTCACATCTAACTCTTTGCAATGCCCTGGGCTGTGGCCCCCCAGGCTCCTCTGTCCATGGGATCCTCCAAGCAAGAATACTGGTGGGGTTGCCATGCCTTCCTCCAGGGGAACTTCCTGACCCAGGGATTGAACCTGTGTCTCTTATGTCTCCTGCATTGGCAGGCGGGTCCTTTACCACTAAATCTGAAGATGTAGGGGTGCCTAAATGTTGGTAACACCAAAACCTATTACCAGGCAGTGAAGATGGCTCCTGAGATCACAGCTAAATTATAGATGCTACCCAGTACTGTTTAGGAAGACACCTGGTTCTCTCATCCCAAGATAGCCCTTGCACCAAACTACGAAGCTCAAAGTTTATAAAAGGCATCCCTAGCATAATGTATAATTAATAAATGTCATTTATGGAGTGCTTCCCCAGTGCCTTGCTCAGTGCTGGGAGCTTTATAATGTTCTCTCTCATAACCCTCTGAGACAGGTACTATTGTCATCTCCATTTTACAGATTAAAATAAGAGGTGCTGAAAAAATTCATAACTTGCTTAGGGCCATGGGGCTGGTAAGTGGCTAAGCTAGTAAATTTTAACTCCAGTCTGATGGAGTCTAAAACCTATGTTCTCGGTCACATTGTGTGTTCTCCAGATCAGCCACCTGCAACAAATATGTTACCTTTGAGGGCAAGAACACATCTCTCCAGTTTCTGTACTTTTCTGCTTTTGGAAATGAGGTTTGGGATGTTCCAGAAGCTGCAGGTGTGTATTTACCCAGGAGCTTTGATAGGATGAGGGCAGAAGGACAGTGTAGGCCCAGATGCTGCTCTATCAGTTATGATTTAATATATAATACTGTCAAAACTCAATTAGGGAAGTCATCAGGAGTGCAAAGGGCAAGGCAGATTAAGAAGGTAATGCTTCTTAGGATAAATATATTCTTGTCTAGGAAATGTGTTTTCTGTAATTATTTTGGGAGTCCAGGCCCCATAAGCTTTATTGGAAAGAGCCTGATATATACTGGAGACAGAGTTTGGAATAGCCCAAGTCCCCTTAGGGAAAGAGCAGGAGATGTGTACTGAAGTGTAATGGTGAGTTTCTGTAATTCTCCTGCAGAGAATTAGGGGGCTAGAGGGGAGGGTGTGAACCTCAGAAAAAGAAATGCAAACCTCAAGGGACTGTGGGTTTTTCAGAGGGTTTATAAACACTGTTTGCAGCTCAGATAATAGCATGATTCTTCCTTTTGAGGGCTTGTGGTTCTTTTTATGGGTGGTTAGGGAGGGGGCTCAGACCACAGAGATTGTTCTCGGAATTAAGGAACCCGGATTTTTAGAAGTTTCTAGTTGTATCATGGGCAATGTTGTGACACCTCTGCATCATGTGATGGGCAGTGCTGCAAGACCCCTTGGTTTTCAGCACACCATGAAGCACTGTGGAAAGAGCTGTGACATTTGGAGTTAGAGAACCCCACATGGGGGACCTAACAAATCTTAGACCCAGTGTAAGTCTCTCAATGTATACTATCCTATGATAACCTCTACCCATGGGATGATCCTTAGAGTCTTGGCTGAGGCTGGAGGGGGAACCCTGGAATTATTGAGAAAGCTATGACTTTGTCCAGCTTTCAAGGAGTTGCCTCTAAGCTTCTTCTTTTTTTTTTTTTTTATTTTATTTTTAAACTTTACAAATTGTATTAGTTTTGCCAAATATCAAAATGAATCCGCCACAGGTATACATGTGTTCCCCATCCTGAACCTTCCTCCCTCCTCCCTCCCAGTACCATCCCTCTGGGTCGTCCCAGTGCACTAGCCCCAAGCATCCAGTATCGTGCATTGAACCTGGACTGGCAACTCGTTTCATACATGATATTATACATGTTTCAATGCCATTCTCCCAAATCTTCCCACCCTCTCCCTCTGCAACAGAATCCATAAGACTGTTCTATACATCTGTGTCTCTTTTGCTGTTTCACATATAAGGTCATTGTTACCATCTTTCTAAATTCCATATATATTCCTTAGTATACTGTATTGGTGTTTTTCTTTCTGGCTTACTTCACTCTGTATAATCGGCTCCAGTTTCATCCACCTCATTAGAACTGATTCAGATGTATTCTTTTTAATAGCTGAGTAATACTCCATTGTGTATATGTACCACAGCTTTCTTATCCATTCATCTGCTGATGGGCATCTAGGTTGCTTCCATGTCCTGGCTATTATAAACAGTGCTGTGATGATCATTGGGGTACACGTGTCTATTTCCCTTCTGGTTTCCTCAGTGTGTATGCCCAGCAGTGGGATTGCTGGATCATAAGGCAGTTCTATTTCCAGTTTTCTAAGGAATCTCCACACTGTTCTGCATAGTGGCTGTACTAGTTTGCATTCCCACCAACAGTGTAAGAGGGTTCCCTTTTCTCCACACCCTCTCCAGCATTTATTGCTTGTAGACTTTTGGATCGCAGCCATTCTGACTGGTGTGAAATGGTACCTCATAGTGGTTTTGATTTGCATTTCTCTGATAATGAGTGATGTTGAGCATCTTTTCATGTGTTTGTTAGCCATCTGTATGTCTTCTTTGGAGAAATGTCTATTTAGTTCTTTGGCCCATTTTTTGATTGGGTCATTTATTTTTCTGGAGTTGAGCTATAGGAGTTGCTTATATATTTTTGAGATTAGTTGTTTGTCAGTTGCTTCATTTGCTATTATTTTCTCCCATTCTGAAGGCTGCCTTTTCACCTTGCTAATAGTTTCCTTTGATGTGCAGAAGCTTTTAAGATTAATTAGGTCCCATTTGTTTATTTTTGCTTTTATTTCCAATATTCTGGGAGGTGGGTCATAGAGGATCCTGCTGTGATGTATGTCAGAGAGTGTTTTGCCTATGTTCTCCTCTAGGAGTTTTATAGTTTCTGGTCTTACGTTTAGATCTTTAATCCATTTTGAGTTTATTTTTGTGTATGGTGTTAGAAAGTGTTCTAGTTTCATTCTTTTACAAGTGGTTGACCAGATTTCCCAGCACCACTTGTTAAAGAGATTGTCTTTAATCCATTGTATATTTTTGCCTCCTTTGTCAAAGATAAGGTGTCCATATGTGCGTGGATTTATCTCTGGGCTTTCTATTTTGTTCCATTGATCTATATTTCTGTCTTTGTGCCAGTACCATGCTGTCTTGTTAACTGTGGCTTTGTAGTAGAGCCTGAAGTCAGGTAGGTTGATTCCTCCAGTTCTGTTCTTCTTTCTCAAGATAGCTTTGGCTATTCGAGGTTTTTTGTATTTCCATACAAATTGTGAAATTATTTGTTCTAGCTCTGTGAAGAATACCGTTGGTAGCTTGATAGGGATTGCATTGAATCTATAAATTGCTTTGGGTAGTATACTCATTTTCACTATATTGATTCTTCCAACCCATGAACATGGTATATTTCTCCATCTATTAGTGTCCTCTTTGATTTCTTTCACCAGTGTTTTATAGTTTTCTATGTATAGGTCTTTAGTTTCTCTAGGTAGACATATTCCTAAGTATTTTATTCTTTCCGTTGCAATGGTGAATGGAATTGTTTCCTTAATTTCTCTTTCTGTTTTCTCTTTATTAGTGTATAGGAATGCAAGGGATTTCTGTGTGTTGATTTTATATCCTGCAACTTTACTATAATCATTGATTAGTTCTAGTAATTTTCTGGTGGAGTCTTTAGGGTTTTCTATGTAGAGGATCATATCATCTGCAAATAGTGAGAGTTTTACTTCTTCTTTTCCAATTTGGATTCCTTTTATTTCTTTTTCTGCTCTGATTGCTGTGGCCAAAACTTCCAAAACTATGTTGAATAGTAATGGTGAAAGTGGGCACCCTTGTCTTGTTCCTGACTTTAGAGGGAATGCTTTCAATTTTTCACCATTGAGGATAATGTTTGCTGTGGGTTTGTCAAATATAGCTTTTATTATGTTGAGGTATGTTCCTTCTATTCCTGCTTTCTGGAGAGTTTTTATCATAAATGGATGTTGAATTTTGTCAAAGGCTTTCTCTGCATCTATTGAGATAATCATATGGCTTTTATTTTTCAATTTGTTAATGTGGTGTATTACATTGATTGATTTGCGGATATTGAAGAATCCTTGCATCCCTGGGATAAAGCCCACTTGGTCATGGTGTATGATCTTTTTAATGTGTTGTTGGATTCTGATTGCTAGAATTTTGTTAAGGATTTTTGCATCTATGTTCATCAGTGATATTGGCCTGTAGTTTTCTTTTTTTGTGGGATCTTTGTCAGGTTTTGGTATTAGGGTGATGGTGGCCTCATAGAATGAGTTTGGAAGTTTACCTTCCTCTGCAATTTTCTGGAAGAGTTTGAGCAGGATAGGTGTTAGCTCTTCTCTAAATCTTTGGTAGAATTCAGCTGTGAAGCCATCTGGACCTGGGCTTTTGTTTGCTAGAAGATTTTTGATTACAGTTTCAATTTCCGTGCTTGTGATGGGTCCGTTAAGATTTTCTATTTCTTCCTGGTCCAGTTTTGGAAAGTTGTACTTTTCTAAGAATTTGTCCATTTCTTCCACGTTGTCCATTTTATTGGCATATAATTGTTGATAGTAGTCTCTTATGATCCTTTGTATTTCTGTGTTGTCTGTTGTGATCTCTCCAGTTTCATTTCTAATTTTATTGATTTGATTTTTCTTCCTTTGTTTCTTGATGAGTCTGGCTAATGGTTTGTCAATTTTATTTATCCTTTCAAGGAACCAGCTTTTGGTTTTGTTGATTTTTGCTATGGTCTCTTTTGTTTCTTTTGCATTTATTTCTGCCCTAATTTTTAAGATTTCTTTCCTTCTACTAACCCTGGGGTTCTTCATTTCTTCCTTTTCTAGTTGCTTTACATGTAGAGTTAGGTTATTTATTTGACTTTTTTCTTGTTTCTTGAGGTATGCCTGTATTGCTATGAACTCTCCCCTTAGGACTGCTTTTACAGTGTCCCACAGGTTTTGGGTTGTTGTGTTTTCATTTTCATTCATTTCTATGCAAATTTTGATTTCTTTTTTGATTTCTTCTGTGATTTGTTGGTTATTCAGCAGCGTGTTGTTCAGGCTCCATATGTTGGAATTTTTAATAGTTTTTCTCCTGTAATTGAGATCTAATCTTACGGCATTGTGGTCAGAAAAGATGCTTGGAATGATTTCTATTTTTTTGAATTTACCAAGGCTAGATTTATGGCCCAGGATGTGATCTATCCTGGAGAAGGTTCCATGTGCGCCTGAGAAAAAGGTGAAATTCACTGTTTTGGGATGAAATGTCCTATAGATATCAATTAGGTCTAACTGGTCTATTGTATCATTTAAAGTTTGTGTTTCCTTGTTAATTTTCTGTTTAGTTGATCTATCCATAGGTGTGAGTGGGGTATTAAAGTCTCCCACTATTATTGTGTTATTGTTAATTTCTCCTTTCATACTTGTTAGCATTTGTCTTACGTACTGTGGTGCTCCCGTGTTGGGTGCATATATATTTATAATTGTTATATCTTCTTCTTGGATTGATCCTTTGATCATTATGTAGTGACCATCTTTGTCTCTTTTCACAGCCTTTGTTTTAAAGTCTATTTTATCTGATATGAGTATTGCTACTCCTGCTTTCTTTTGGTCCCTATTTGCATGGAAAATCTTTTTCCAGCCCTTCACTTTCAGTCTGTATGTGTCCCCTGTTTTGAGGTGGGTCTCTTGTAGACAACATACGTAGGGGTCTTGTTTTTTTATCCATTCAGCCAGTCTTTATCTTTTGGTTGGGGCATTCAACCCATTTACGTTTAAGGTAATTACTGATAAGTATGATCCCGTTGCCATTTACTTTATTGTTTTGGGTTCGAATTTATACACCATTTTTGTGTTTCCTGTCTAGAGAATATCCTTTAGTATTTGTTGGAGAGCTGGTTTGGTGGTGCAGAATTCTCTCAGCTTTTGCTTGTCTGAAAAGCTTTTGATTTCTCCTTCATACTTGAATGAGATCCTTGCTGGGTACAATAATCTGGGCTGTAGGTTATTTTCTTTCACCATTTTAAGTATGTCTTGCCATTCCCTCCTGGCTTGAAGAGTTTCTATTGAAAGATCAGCTGTTATCCTTATGGGAATTCCCTTGTGTGTTATTTGTTGTTTTTCCCTTGCTGCTTTTAATATTTGTTCTTTGTGTTTGATCTTTGTTAATTTGATTAATATGTGTCTTGGGGTGTTTCGCCTTGGGTTTATCCTGTTGGGGACTCTCTGGGTTTCTTGGACTTGGGTGATTATTTCCTTCCCCATTTTAGGGAACTTTTCAACTATTATCTCCTCAAGTATTTTCTCACGGTCTTTCTTTTTGTCTTCTTCTTCTGGGACCCCTATGATTCCAATGTTGTAGCGTTTAATATTGTCCTGGAGGAAAGATGAGGAAAATTCTCAGGATTGTCATGAGGCTAAAAATGAGTTTTTGTAGGCTGTTAAGTCAATTGCCAACAAGTTCAGCAGAGTGGGGAATTGTGAAGAAAGGCATGCTATTTCAGTCCCTGTTTCAGATTCTTCCTCTTTTCACTTGTGCTGGGGCTGTACCCAGTCAGTCATGTAAATTCCAAGGTGAGTCTGGCCAGCTTAGGCTCATTAGCTTTATCAGCAGCCTGTTTTGTGGGGGAAACATACTGTGTTTGTTTATGTGTGTGTGTGTTTAGAAGTTTCTGGTTATATCATGGGCAATGTTGTGACACCTCTGCACTATGTGATGGGCAGTGCTGCAAGATCCCTTGGTTTTCAGCACACTGTGAGGCACCACCAGAGCAGGTGGGAGGAGTAAAAGCACATGAGATTCTGTGAGGCTATTGCACTACCTCCGCATGGCGTTGGCACCCCACTTCAGGGCGCACTATGTCTTTCTTCTGAGCTGTTCACCTTAACATGCCCCCTGCCCCCGTTCACCCCAGAGCCAGCTGTCCACTCTCCAGGTTCATTTTTACATTTTCCTATATCTGGACTTGAGCTGGGTTCTTCTATCCAGTGTCTTGATTGAGTTCCCCTTTGATTGAGTTCCCTTATTCCATCAGAAGTTAACTCTCAAAGAAAGCTATCTGACATACCATTAGCACTCCTTAATTTTCATGGTACATTCTAATGGCTTTTTGGAGACAATGTCTCACTCCATGGAAGAACTCTAAAGATGACTGCTGCAGTAGTCATGGGGCAGACCAGTGGTCCAGGCTCATGATTCCCTGACCATGGAGAGGAAGATCTGGTCGGAGGAACCATGGAACAGGCAGGAGGAAAGCTGCATTGTGTGGGAGATGCTGTTGTGCAGGGGATGTTGGGTTCTGTGTATGTATCACAAGCTAATTAGGAGAATAGATTAAGCTGCTTTGGTGTCAAAATAGCTGTGGGGAAAACAACCTTAATAGCAGGTTGCAGATGAAAGAAAATGAAATGGGAAAGAAATGAGGAGCATTTAAAAGAAAACAATCAGGCTGGAGGGAATGAAGAGAGGAGGATACAGCAGAGCATTTAAAAAATTAAAGAAGTTGGTATGGGGTGGCATATGCATTTCTGATGAGCACCAGGGGAAGAGAGCCTAGTCCCACATTTTCTCTGCCTTAGTGTTTGTCATGTTCAAAGCCACAGAGTTCCTCGGGGGCAGGAAATGGGAGAATGGAGGTGGTAAGTAACTTTGGGGCTCAGCCAGGAGGGGCAGCTTTAGCTGGCTAGACCGTTCCCTGTTTCTACTCAGTCTCAGCTCTCCTACTCTCTGTGATTCTGTGCCTGGTTTTTCTCTTCTCATTCCTTGCAGTGAGATTCCTGGTCTTTCCATCCATCTTAGGGCTTTCATCGCCATCCCTTACTGCGTGACTCTCAAACCTGGGTTTCCAGTCCAGGTGGATCTCCTGAGTTCTCCAGCTGCTACCCACCCCATCCTGCATTGTCTCACCTCACACGATGACAATGGACTCATTCCTCTCCCCATGATGCCCATGCCTGCTTCTCCTCCAAACTTCTCCATCACAGCAGTAGTGCCACCATCCACCAGAGCGAGAACACTAGGAACCTTTCTTGATTCTCCTCTTTCCCATCACTCACTGCATTCTGTTAACTTTGCCTTCTACACGTAGCTCAAATTAGCTCAGCATTTCTCTTCACCTCATTGCCCCTCTCTTGGTCATCACTTACCTACACAACAGCAGTAGTCCAGAGAATTGTTCTGTTCCATTCTCCCCACTCCCCACTCCCTGCCCCCCAACATAGCCCCTTCCATAACACAGTAATCATGTCACTCTCCTTCCTAAAAACCTTCAGTGCTCCTCTTCTGTTCTGGATATTTATTGCTGCATAAAAATATTATTCCAAATCTTAGTAGCTAAAGAAAATAGCCATTGTTTATATTTCATAAACTTTGAGTCAGGAATTCAGACATGGCTCAGCTGGGCAATTCTGTTCCACGGGGCATCAACAGAGGTCATTTGGTCATATCCAGCTGGTAATGGGCTAGCCTAAAGCCCAAGATGGCTCCACTTATATGGCTCCACATATATGGCACTTTGGTGGAGAAGACCAAAGTTGGGCTCAGCTGGGACTGTCAGCTGGAGCACCCATGTGCGGCCCCTCCAGTATGGTGGTCTTAGGGTAGTCGGTCTTACATGGTGATTCATGGCTCCAAGAATCAGGGTTCCAGTGAAGATGGTAGAAGCTGTATGGTGTTTCATGGCTTAGTCTCACAAATGATATGGCATCATTTTCCATAGTGCTATATTGGCTGAAGTAGTTACAAGCCTGACAGGTTTCAAGGAGAATGGACAAAGACCCTACCTCTCAGTGTGAGGAGTACAGTCATGTCTTCAGAGGATGGCCTTAGTACCATGGTGTGTGTGACCCTTCATGGGCTGGCTCTTGCTAGCCTCCTCTCTGCTTACCATTCTCTAAACTCATTGGATCTTGTGCCCCAAAGCTTCAGCCATCCTTAGAAATTTATAACGTCTTGAGTAATCTGAACTCTCTTTCACTGTTGGATTCCTACCTTTTTTTAGAGTGGCCTTCTTACCCCTTCTTCATCTGACAAATTCCTGTTTCCCTTCAAGTCTTAGCTTAAGTTCTACTTCTTATAGGAAGCCTTCCATGAATCTTTTAATCTAAGTTAGGTGGCTTCCCATAAGGCCAAATAAGACTCATTACAAAGTATCACAATTGTTCATTTAACAGCCTACATCTCTCACTGAACTGAAGACATCTAACACAAGACCTGGCATGTACTAACTGGCCAAAATGTTTATTGAACCTCATACTTTCTCTAAGTCTCGGATTCCTCATTTGTAAATTTGGAAACCAAATAGATTTATCCAATATGTTATTGTCTTGATCAGTTGCTTTATCAGCATAGAATTGAAAAGGATCCTGAAACTACATCTGGTCTTAGCAAGATGGGGGATTGTGATCCATTAGTGATGTCTGCCATGGGCACAGCTTGGGGAAGAGGTAGTTTGTATGCTGTGCATTTGGCATACCTAGATTAGATTGCTTCCAGCTTTAAACGTCTGTCAATAGCACTATCTATCTCACATCTACCTAGAATCCCAGACTAAGAGCTGGAAGTTTCCCATGAGATCACTCAGTCTAGTATTCTCAATGCATACGTGAAAAAACTAAGACTCAGATAGAAAGTGATTCACCTGAAGTCAGAACCTGATTCCAGGGTGAGATCTAATATATTGAGCTAATTTGTAGTCACATAAACTGTGCAGGAATCAGGGTTTAGTGTCTAAGATAGTGGCTGTTAACCCCAGCTCAGTGTTAATTTCCTCTCTTGTTCATTCTGGGGTTTCAAACAATTTGCCAGTAGAACAAGCCAGGTTTGGTTTTTGAGCACAGTCATTTCATAGCTGCCTGTTCTTAAAAAAATTACTTGACCTTTTTAAACTTAAGCTTTCTCTTCTGTATTATAGGTAATAGTAATACCTACCACATAAATGAGATATTATAGGGAGAGCCCTTTTTAATTGTTTCTAGAACATAGTTCCCATGTCTGAGGTCAGGGGCAGAAGCTGGGAGGACCCCATGCCCAAAGGGCGGCAGCCAAGAGGAGTTACTCCACGTCCGAGGTCAGGGGCAGTGGCCGAGAGTGCCAGGCTGCAACGGTGCAGGAACGGCCGAGAAGAGTTACCCAAGTTCGAGGTCAGGGGAGGCAGCCGAGAGGAGCTACCCTGCATCCGTGATCAGGGGCTGCGGCTGAGAGGAGTTACCCCACGTCCGAGGTCAGGGGCGGCGGCCAGGAGGAGCTACCCCACGCCCGAGGCCAGGGGCGGTGGCTGGGAGGACCAATCCCACGTCCAAGGAGCGGTGGCTGCGTGGGCGCAGGAGGGCCTAGAGAAGCTATCCCACGTTGAAGGTCAGCAAGGGCGGTGATGAGGAGATACCCCTCGTCCAAGGTAAGGAGCAGCAGTTACGCTTTGCTGGAGCAGCCCTGAAGAGACCCCACGCCCAAGGTAAGAGAAACCCAAGTAAGATGGTAGGTGTTGCAAGAGGGCATCAGAGGGCAGACACACTGAAACCGTACTCACAGAAAACTAGTCAGTCTAATCACACTAGGACCACAGTCTTGTCTAACTCAAAGAAACTAAGCCATGCCTATGGGGCAACCCAAGACGGGCGGGTCATGGTGGAGAGATCTGACAGAATGTGGTCCACTGGAGAAGCGAATGGCAAACCACTTCAGTATTCTTGCCTTGAGAACCCAATGAACAGTATGAAAAGGCAAAATGATAGGATACTAAAAGAGGAACTCCCCAGGTCAGTAGGGGCCCAATATGCTACTGCAGATCAGTGGAGAAATAACTCCAGAAAGAATGAAGGGATGGAGCCAAAGCAAAAACAATACCCAGCTGTGAATGTGACTGGTGATAGAAGCAAGGTCCGATGCTGTAAAGAGCAATATTGCATAGGAACCTGGAATGTCAGGTCCATGAATCAAGGCAAATTGGAAGTGGTCAAACAAGAGATGGCAAGAGTGAGTGTCAACATTCTAGGAATCAGCGAACTAAAATGGACTGGAATGGGTGAATTTAACTCAGATGACCATTATATTTACTACTGAGGGCAGGAATCCCTCAGAAGAAATGGAGTAGCTGTCATGGTCAACAAAAGAGTCAGAGGTGGCAAGAATACACAGAAGAACTATACAAAAAAGATCTTCACGACCCAGATAATCACGATGGTGTGATCACTGACCTAGAGCCAGACATCCTGGAATGTGAAGTCAAGTGGGCCTTAGAAAGCATCACTACAAACAAAGCTAGTGGAGGTGATGGAATTCCAGTTGAGCTCTTTCAAATCCTGAAAGATGATGCTGTGAAAGTGCTGCACTCAATATGCCAGCAAATTTGGAAAGCTCAGCAGTGGCCACAGGACTGGAAAAGGTCAGTTTTCATTCCAATCCCAAAGAAAGGCAATGCCAAAGAATGCTCAAACTACTGCACAGTTGCACTCATCTCACATACTAGTAAAGTAATGTTAAAAATTCTCCAAGCCAGGCTTCAGCAATATGTGAACCATGAACTTCCTGATGTTCAAGCTGGTTTTAGAAAAGGCAGAGGAACCAGAGATCAAATTGCCAACGTCTGCTGGATCATGGAAAAAGCAAAAGAGTTCCAGGAAAACACCTATTTCTGCTATGTTGACTATGCCAAAGCCTTTGACTGTGTGGATCACAATTAACTGTGGAAAATTCTGAAAGAGATGGGACTACCAGACCACCTGACCTGCCTCTTAAGAAATCTGTATGCAGGTCAGGAAGCAACAGTTAGAACTGGACATGGAACAACAGACTGGTTCCAAATAGGAAAAGGAGTATGTCAAGGCTGTATATTGTCACCCTGCTTATTTAACTTATATGCAGAGTACATCATGAGAAACGCTGGACTGGAAGAAACACAAGCTGGAATCAAGATTGCCGGGAGAAATATCAATAACCTCAGATATGCAGATGACACCACCCTTATGGCAGAAAGTGAAGAGGAACTAAAAAGCCTCTTGATGAAAGTGAAAGTGGAGAGTGAAAAAGTTGGCTTAAAGCTCAACATTCAGAAAACGAAGATCATGGCATCCGGTCCCATCACTTCATGGGAAATAGATGGGGAAACAGTGGAAACAGTGTCAGACTTTATTTGTTTGGGCTCCAAAATCACTGCAGATGGTGACTGCAGCCATGAAATTAAAAGAGACTTACTCCTTGGAAGGAAAGTTATGACCAACCTAGATAGCATATTCAAAAGCAGAGACATTACTTGGCCAACAAAGGTTCGTCTAGTCAAGGCTATGGTTTTTCCTGTGGTCATGTATGGATGTGAGAGTTGGACTGTGAAGAAGGCTGAGCTCCAAAGAATTGATGCTTTTGAACTGTGGTGTTGGAGAAGACTCTTGAGAGTCCCTTGGACTGCAAGGAGATCCAACCAGTCCATTCTGAAGGAGATCAGCCCTGGGATTTCTTTGGAAGGAATGATGCTAAAGCTGAAACTCCAGTACTTTGGCCACTTCATGTGAAGAGTTGACTCAATGGAAAAGACTCTGATACTGGGAGGGATGGGGGCAGGAGGAAAAGGAGGACGACAGAGGATGAGATGGCTGGATGGCATCACAGACTCAATGGACCTGAGTCTGAGTGAACTCCAGGAGATGGTGATGTACAGGGAGGCCTGGTGTGCTGCGATTCATGGGGTCGCAAAGAGTCGGACATGACTGAGTGACTGAACTGAACTGAGAACATAGTTAGGAGTCAACAATTATCTATTATTAGTAACAATTTATTATTAATATCGTGACCACCGGTACTATCATTACACGGCTTTAACCTGGCTTATTCCCTTGAGTAGGCACAAAGGCTAGACGGACTGGGTCACAAGGCACAGGGCACATGTTATCTGAATTCACAGGGCTGACTTGAGACTTGTTAAGGAAAATTTGAAGAGTCCCATTTTCTCCAACCAGAAGGCTTTACAACTGAACCCAGTGACAGGTTGTGGTTCACACCTGGGAACTGTCTCTATCCACTATCACAGCAGAGACATTTTCAATCAGTATTTCTGTAAGGGAGAAAGACTGGCTCATCTAACAGGCCAGATGCTTTATCAGATCTAAACAGTGTTGTCTTTGGGGAAGAGAGGGGATAAATGGTAAAAGTCAATACAAAACAATTGACTTCAGACAAATTTTACACACACACGTTTAGAGAGAGGCTGGCACTGTGATGAGGACTTGGGGAGAGGCAGGAATGGTTAGGTGTTGATTTAATTTTTGAAGGGCTAATGCATGGAGCTCTCCAGGCAACAATGGCAAATGCACTTCTAATCATCTCCATATTAAATTTAGCATCAAGGAGAGGGGCACTTCTCTCTCTTCAATTTCATAGGAATGTGATTAACATGGATATAAAAAAAGTTAAAGGAAACAGAATTTGATTTGAACTTCTAGTCTATTTCAAAGTGAAAATTAAGATGCATTTGCAGAGTTTTCATGGATAAGTTTCCAGGGACTCTAAACTGTGATTGAACCAAGTTCATCTTGTACTTTTTCTCCCTCCCTTTCTTCTTTCCATGAGGTTTAAGTCTGCTGGGAATGAAGCAAGAGGAAGGAAGAAATAAAGCAGTGAAGTGCCAGGAGGATGCCATGCTGGGGGTAGGGAGGGGAGGTACTTTAGCAACACCAGTCTAAAGGATTTCACGCTGGTGTATCCAGGGGAAGAGAGCCCCTTGGTTGGTGATGAACCCTTTGTCAGCATGAGAGTAGGGCTCTCTGAATTTGAAAGAAGCAAGTTGGACACAACCAAGAAGGAGCATCTGTAATCTGTAAATCTGGTGGTTGGCGGTTGTGTTCAGTGCTGACATGGATTAGGCTGCAATTCTGTTGACAGTCATCCAAGCAGGGGACAACTCCAAATTCTCTTCTTTCTTTAGTCCCTCTCCCTCACCTTTTGACTAAAATGTTTTGAATTTAGACACTGAGAACTTTAAAAGTTCTGTGGGCATCTGCACCTGGAAAGATCTCCCTGAATTTAATAATTTGGGCGAATAGTGAAGGAAAAGAAAGGGGAGAGAAATGGGGCTCCTCTGGCTTTGATAATGAAGGCACCTTTAATTTTCCTGCCTTAAATCATTTACACATGCTGTGCTTTGTAGCTCTCAACCTATGGTGTTTGAGATTTATTTATTTTTTATTTAAATTTAAAAAATTGGAGTATAGTTGATTTACAAAGTTGTGTTAGTTTCAGTTATACAGCTAAGTGAATCAGTTATACATATACATGCATCCACCTTTTTTAAAAATATTCTTTTCCCATATAGGCTATTAAAGAGTACTGAATAGAGTTCCCTGTGCTATACAGCAAATTCTTATTAGTTATCTATTTAATATATGGTAGTGTCAGTTTTCATTCCAATCCCAAAGAAAGGCAATGCCAAAGAATGCTCAAACTACTGCACAATTGCACTCATCTCACATGCTAGTAAAGTAATGCTCAAAATTCTCCAAGCCAGGCTTCAGCAATACATGAACCGTGAACTTCCTAATGTTCTAGCTGGTTTTGGAAAAGGCAAAGGAACCAGAGATCAAATTGCCAACGTCTGCTGGATCATGGAAAAAGCAAAAGAGTTCCAGAAAAACATCTATTTCTGCTATATTGACTATGCCAAAGCCTTTGACTGTGTGGATCACAATAAACTGTGGAAAATTCTGAAAGAGATGGGAATACCAGACCACCTGACCTGCCTCTTGAGAAATCTGTATGCAGGTCAGGAAGCAACAGTTAGAACTGGACATGGAACAACAGACTGGTTCCAAATAGGAAAAGGAGTATGTCAAGGCTGTATATTGTCACCCTGCTTATTTAACTTATATGCAGAGTACATCATGAGAAACGCTGGACTGGAAGAAACACAAGCTGGAATCAAGATTGCCGGGAGAAATATCAATAACCTCAGATGTGCAGATGACACCACCCTTATGGCAGAAAGTGAAGAGGAACTCAAAAGCTTCTTGATGAAAGTGAAAGTGGAGAGTGAAAAAGTTGGCTTAAAGCTCAACATTCAGAAAACGAAGATCATGGCATCCGGTCCCATCA
Source organism: Bos javanicus (assembly GCF_032452875.1). Taxonomy (NCBI): domain Eukaryota; kingdom Metazoa; phylum Chordata; class Mammalia; order Artiodactyla; family Bovidae; genus Bos; species Bos javanicus. Next base: position 48,535,390 of record NC_083874.1, on the reverse strand, counting down.
CTTCATGGGAAATAGATGGGGAAACAGTGGAAACAGTGTCAGACTTTATTTTGGGGGGCTCCAAAATCACTGCAGATGGTGACTGCAGCCATGAAATTAAAAGAGACTTACTCCTTGGAAGGAAAGTTATGACCAACCTAGATAGCATATTCAAAAGCAGAGACATTACTTGGCCAACAAAGGTCCGTCTAGTCAAGGCTATGGTTTTTCCTGTGGTCATGTATGGATGTGAGAGTTGGACTGTGAAGAAGGCTGAGTGCGGAAGAATTGATGCTTTTGAACTGTGGTGTTGGAGAAGGCTCTTGAGAGTCCCTTGGACTGCAAGGAGATCCAACCAGTCCATTCTGAAGGAGATCAGCCCTGGGTGTTCTTTGGAAGGAATGATGCTGAAGCTGAAACTCCAGTACTTTGGCCACTTCATGCGAAGAGTTGACTCATTGGAAAAAGACTCTGATGCTGGGAGGGATTGGGGGCAGGAGGAGAAGGGGACAACAGAGGATGAGATGGCTGGATGGCATCACCGACTCGATGGATGTGAGTTTGAGTGAACCCCGGGAGTTGGTGATGTACAGGGAGGCCTGGCGTGCTGCGATTCATGGGGTCGCAAAGAGTCGGACACGACTGAGCGACTGAACTGAACTGAGTGTGTATATGTCAACTGCAATTTGCCAATTTATCTTCACCCCTTATCCCCTGGAACCCACGAGTTTATTTTCTCCGTCTGTGACACTGCTGCTGCTGCTGCTTCAGTTGTGTCTGATTCTTTGCAACCCCATAGACGGCAGCCCACCAGGCTCCCCGTCCCTGGGATTTTCCAGGCGAGAACACTGGAGTGGGTTGCCATTTTCTTCTCCAATGCATGAAAGTGAAAAGTGAAAGTGAAGTCGCTCAGTCGTGTCCGACTCTTTGCGACCCCATGGACTGCAGCCCACCAGGCTCCTCCACCCACAGGATTTTCCAGGCAAGGGTACTGGAGTGGGGTGCCATTGCCTTATCTGTGACTCTACTTTTTGTAAATAAGTTCATTTTGTATATAAATTTATTTTATAAATAAGTTCATTTGTACCTTTTAAACTTTAGATTCCACATACAAGTGGTATCATATGCTATTTGTCTTTCTGTGTCTGAGTTCACTCAGTATGACAATCTCTAGGTCCATCGATGTTGCTGCAAATGGCATTATTTTGTTCATTTTTTGTGGCTGAGTAGTATTCCGTTGTATATAGGTACCACGTCTTCTTTATCCACTCCTCTGTTGATGGACATTTAGGTTGCCTCCATGTCCTTGGATTTGTAAACAGTGAGCACTGGGGTGCATGTATCTTTGAAAATTATGACTTTATCTGGGTGTGTGCCCAGGAACAGGACTGCTGGACCACATCATAACTCTATTTTTAATTTTTTAAGGAACCTCTATAATGTTCTCCAATAGTGGCTGTACATTTACAGTCTCACCAATAGTGTAGGAGAGTTTCCTTTTCTCCATACCCTCTCCAGCATTCATTGTTTATAGATTTTTTGATGATGGCCATTCTGATTCCTGTGAGAACCTTATTGTGGTTTTGATTTACATTTCTCTAATAATTAGTGATGTTGAGCATCTTTTCATGTGCTCTTTGGCCATTGTGGTCTTCTTTGGAGAAATGTCTATTGAGATCTGCCCATTTTTTGATTGGTTTATTCATTTTTCCTGATATTGAGCTGCATGAGCTATTTGTATATTTAGGAGATTAATCTTTTGTTGGTTGGTTTGATTGCAAATATTTTCTCCCATTCTGAAAGTTGTCTTTTTGTTTTGTTTGTGGTTTCCTCTGTTGTGCAAAAGCTTTTAAGTTTAATTAGATACCATTTATTTATTTTTGTTTTTATTTTCTTTATTCTAGGAGGTGGATTAAAAAGATATTGCTGTGGTTTATGTCAGAATCTCCTGTTGTAAAACAGCTCATGCAAATGGTAACTATGGTGCCTGGCCAGGGTGAGCGGTTTCAGTCCGTGTGCTTCCCCTAACAGCTTCAGCTCCTACTCTGGGTGATTTCCTAGCACGGGATCTGTCTGCATTGTCCTGGATCACTGCGGTGGGTCCTGGCACCCACTGGAGGATTTCCTAGTAGCAGAGTTTTCTGTACCCTCCCAGGACAGTGGTGCAGGTCCTGGTATCTGCTGATGGAGTGCCTAGTGGGGGAGTGATCCATGCCCTCCTAGGATAGCTGGGTGGGTCCTGGCACCCATCGGCAGTTTCCTAGTTGTGGGAGCTATCCGCACCCTCCCTGGACAGTGTAGGCAGGTCTTGGTGGAGTTCCTAGTGCGGGGAGCTGTCTGCACCCTTCTGAGTCAGTGGGGGTGGGTCCCGGGGCACACTGGTGGAATGGCTAGTGGCTGGAGCCATCTGTGCCCTTCTAGGTCAACAGTGGTAGGGCCTGGCATCTGCCTGTGAGTTGGAAGAGGCAGCCAGTGGTGGCCTCTGGAGCCCAAGATGGCAGCAGTGACTCACACTGCAGCTGGAGCTCCTGTGGGGAGAGTCTTATAGTCTGGGAGCTCTCACAGGGAAAGAAATTCCTGTGGTGGTCCTGCCCCTCTCCTTATGCACCTCCCAACAACGGTGCCTTGTCTTTCTGGCAGGCCAAGGCTTCTTCCTAGTCCATCCTGAGTTTCGATGGCCTGACCTTTTCAGGCTGTTTCCACACCTAACCTTGGTTCTGTCCCTGGGACTGAACCTCAGAGTCTGAACTTCAGCCGCCGACCCCCACCCTCACTGACAGGAGTATCTCAGGTTGTGGGCACCTGGTGGCAGTGCCAACCCTCTGTACAGGTTCCTCTCCATTTTGCCCTCCACAGACTGGTTGCTGCTCTCCCCTCGGAAGTTTCCAAAATTCTCCCTCCATCTAGTCTAATCTCTCTGCTGGTGAGGAGCCTTTCCTCCTTCACAGCTCCCTTCTTGGGGTGCAGGCCTCGGTCTGATTCCTTCTTTTTTCTTTGTCTTTTTTTTCCTACCCATTTATGTGGAGGTTTTCTTGTCTTTTCAGTCCTCTGAGGTCTTCTGTCTACATTCAGTAGCTGTTCTGTGTGAATCGTCCCACCTATAGATATAGTTTCAGTGTGTCTATGGAGGGAGGCAAACTCTGCTTCCTACTCTTTTGCCATCTTGGGCTTGACCAGGATTTATTTTTTCTAATGGATGCTTTTTGGGAGTATGTTTACAAGTTTATCACCTTCTTTAGGGAAGGGCCTTCTTTGAACATGCTCTTACCTTTAATAAGTAATTCAAGAAACATAGTCTCTTGGTCTGGCTAAACGTTAGAAAACTGTGTAATCCCAGGGAATGTATTTAATTGGGAAATTGACCCAGAACCCAATTTAGCATCATCATCTAGGCCAGACAGGGCCAGGCTGACGTCAGCAGGAGTCTGGCTGCCTCAGGAGCTGCGGACAGAGCTTGCTTGATTAAGATGTTTCCTGGGAAATGGAATTAAGCCTAATGATTTCCAATGGAAGGGACTGCTAATTGGGGAGGCAATACTGCTTAATTGGGACACCTGCAGGTAATTAAAGGCTCCCTCCTGATGGCCTTCTCTGTACTTACGACTCTGGGAGGTTAAGACAATGTGGAGGATATAGGTGCCCTCAGCCCCTCTGCTATGTCTCGGCCTTGACCCTCTGTCCAAGGCCTTTCAACCAGGCCATTTTTCTACTCCTTGACAAAAATGCTTTGCATGAGGCCTTCTATGGACTTTCAGGGGCTTGAGTGAGCTATGGTATCTGATGTTAACCTGCTGCTGGGGAGTCTAGTGAGCTCCCTGGAAATGGGAGAAAAAGGCAACACAGTAACATGGCAGCCCTTGACATCAGACCCCAGAGGCCTCTGTATCAAGTGACTCTGACGAATGGGACTTAAGATTGAAGATGTCACCTTCTGCAGAGATGGGCAGGCCCAGCCCCATGTGGGAAGGGAGCCCTGGTGGAAAATCCTCTGGATTAAGATTTGGATAAACTGATTTTTAGATCCAAGTCTACTGCCCATGAGCATTGTGACTCACCTCTTTGGGCCTCAGTTTTTTCAAATGTAAAATGAAAATGATTCTAGTTATGGATAAGGACAAGGTAAAGATCCTTTCACTCTAGGTGCTGGATAAGGGACTGGAGAAGGATAAACTCTTAAAATCTATGTTCTGGGGAACTTAATCTGGTGGGGTAGACAAACCTGTAAATCATCACTTGCCACGTGGTGTTACAGGTCATACTAGACAATGCAGGAGCAGACCTGTTATCAGACAAGAACAGACAGCTTTAGAGGGAGGGAACATTTAGGTGAGTGTTTATGAACAGATAAGGCAGAGGGAGAAAGCATCCCAGGCAGGGAGAAGGTCATGTGTAAAGGCCCGGGCATGCAAACCTCATGCAGGCACAACCCAGGAATAGTCACTGGTGATGCATTTCTGTTGAGTGGAAGGATGTGCATCTTGGGGAAAGAGAAGAGTGAGGGGAATATGGCAAGTCCCCTACATACAAGGGAGCTCTGTTCCCAGAGCATGTTCATAAGTCCATCAGAGTTGGCCTAGGTACCCAATTGGCTGCCACAATAAGCTATATAGTACTGTACTGTGATAGGTTTATAATACTATTCATACAAATAGTACATAAAAAGGAGACAAACACAATAAATAAAACATTAAAAAATTTACAGTACCATGCCTTAAAAAGTACAGTAGTATAACAGCTGGCATACAGCGTCTGGCATCTAGTGAACAGGTAAGAAGAGTTACTGACTGGAGGAGGGAGAGGAGGTGGAGGATGGTGGAGCTGAAGGACCATCATCAATGAGAGACAGAGGGCAAGCTGCAATTTCACTCATGCCTGATGTTGATGGAACCTATGTTCACATCTTTGAGAGTCTGCAACTTAAAGGTTTGTATGTAGGGTCTTACTGTATGAGACAGTGCAGGTCACAGGAGATCATGGATCATGAAAGACCATCTGCATTACTCCAGGGAGCTTGGTTGGACTTTTTCTAATAGGCAGTGGGTGGTTGTTGAAGAGTGTTCAGTGTGGGAGTGACAGAGTCACAGCTGAATTTGGGAAAAGTCACTCTGATAGAAGTGTGGTCCTAATGGGGGAGCTAGATTAGAGAGGCCAGGCTGGAGGCAGGGAAGCTGCTACAACAGTCTGGAAGAGGAGTGGCGAGTCCCTAAGTTCAGGCAAAGCCAGTGGGAAGTGAGAGGAGGGAACAGTTGGAGTTTTTATCATGGATTGCTTTGTATGCTGCTATTATGGTAGAAAGTGAAGAGAAACTAAAAAGCGTCTTGATGAAAGTGAAAGTGGAGAGTGAAAAAGTTGGCTTAAAGCTCAACATTCAGAAAACAAAGATCATGGCATCCGGTCCCATCACTTCATGGGAAATAGATGGGGAAACAGTGGAAACAGTGTCAGACTTTATTTTTCTGGGCTCCAAGATCACTACAGATGGTGACTGCAGCCATGAAATTAAAAGAGGCTTACTCCTTGGAAGGAAAGTTATGACCAACCTAGATAGCATATTCAAAAGCAGAGACATTACTTGGCCAACAAAGGTCCGTCTAGTCAAGGCTATGGTTTTTCCTGTGGTCATGTATGGATGTGAGAGTTGCACTGTGAAGAAGGCTGAGCGCCGAAGAATTGATGCTTTTGAACTGTGGTGTTGGAGAAGACTCTTGAGAGTCCCTTGGACTGCAAGGAGATCCAACCAGTCCATTCTGAAGGAGATCAGCCCTGGGATTTCTTTGGAAGGACTGATGCTAAAGCTGAAACTCCAGTACTTTGGCCACCTCATGCGAAGAGTTGACTCATTGGAAAAGACTCTGATGCTGGGAGGGATTGAGGGCAAGAGGAGAAGGGGACGACAGAGGATGAGATGGCTGGATGGCATCACTGACTTGATGGACTTGAGTCTGAGTCAACTCCGGGAGTTGATGATGTACAGGGAGGCCTGGTGTGCTGCGATTCATGGGGTCGCAAAGAGTTAGACACGACTGAGCGACTGATCTGATCTAATTTGTAGTTTTAGGTTTGGGGGAACTCTGTAATCTGCCCCGGGAAAGTGCTTGCTTCCCTTTCAGCCAAAGGTGCCTTGTTTGTACTTCTTTACCTGCTCTAACCCTTTGCTCTGCAGAGAGCTTCCCAAGACTCAGTTTTCCAAAGGAGACTTTGGCAAGGCTTGGGATACCCTACTCAATGTCTGCAGACAAGAGGAGTGAGACAGGACAAGAATTTGAGGCTCTGACTTTCCTAGGATGTTTAGGAAAGAGAATTCTGGCAACAACACACAGGAACACAGCCCAGTGCTCAAGTTTCAGTAGTTTTGGAAAAAACACTTGATTGAAAAGGTGCAGAGATGAGGAAGCACAAAGGTGAGCTGGAGCCATGAGTAATTGCAGTTTTCACTGTGACAGTCATCTCAGGTTCTCTCCTTTTGTAGCCAGCAGTTTGGGTAATAGACACGGTATTCGAGCCACAATGGATGAGGTAAGGGCCCATTTCCAATTTAAAAAAAAAAAGCTATTCCCAAGGGTTGGGTCGACTTAAAGGCCTGGTACAGGCTGTTGGTGCCAATGCAAACTCTTGGGACTAAAGCTGTTACCTTCTAGGCCCCATCAAAAAATATATTCAGCGTTGAAGTTTTTTGAAGTGTTCAATTATGATTCTCTATGAAGTGCTTCTTTGAATAGCCCATGTGCAGAGTGTGAGTTAATGGGGCTGAGGTAAACTAGCAGGGGATTTTCTTGCTTTTCCATCTGAAGAAACAGAGACCCATCCCTCCCCTCCTAATTCTTACAATATTGACTCTCAGGACCGCCCCTTAGCACAGAATGCCTTAGACTGAGCTTGGAATGTATGTGTCCATGTAAAAAGTATTACTTGGTACATTTTCAGAATTCTCATTCTTAAGTGAAGTTCGGTTCCTTTCAGCTTGTTTTATTTCTTTTTGAAGTCCTAAGTTAAAAGAACCCCATTAGAGCAGCATGGGAAATAGATGGGGAAACAGTGAAAGCAGTGTCAGACTTTATTTTGGGGGGCTCCAAAATCACTGCAGGTGGTGACTGCAGCCATGAAATTAAAAGACGCTTACTCCTTGGAAGGAAAGTTATGACCAACCTAGATAGCATATTCAAAAGCAGAGACATTACTTGGCCAACAAAGGTTCGTCTAGTCAAGGCTATGGTTTTTCCTGTGGTCATGTATAGATGTGAGAGTTGGACTGTGAAGAAGGCTGAGTACTGAAGAATTGATGCTTTTGAACTGTGGTGTTGGAGAAAACTCTTGAGAGTCCCTTGGACTGCAAGGAGATCCAACCAGTCCATCCTAAAGGAGATCAGCCCTGGGTGTTCTTTGGAAGGAATGATGCTGAAGCTGAAACTCCAGTACTTTGGCCACCTCATGCGAAGAGTTGACTCATTGGAAAAGACTCTGATGCTGGGAGGGATTGGGGGCAGGAGGAGAAGGGGACGACAGAGGATGAGATGGCTGGATGGCATCACAGACTCGATGGGCATGAGTTTGAGTGAACTCCGGGAGTTGGTGATAGACAGGGAGGCCTGGTGTGCTGCGATTCATGGGGTCACAAAGAGTCGGACACGACTGAGAGACTGCACTGAACTGAGAGCAGGGGTCTGAAGGGGCCTTTCTTGTTTGGGGAGCCATAGGCTGACCTGGCTTTTCTTTCCAGCCTCTTGAGGTCAGGAGCCTGCGTTCCTCCCCTGTGGCCTCCATGTGCCCAGGCAGTGAAGCACCTAGAATTTCTTTAGGGCTGTCCCTTCCACTGACCATGTGACACTGATTTCACCCATGGTGTTGGAGAGTCAGTCTTATCATCTTAGTATATACTTATTCTGGGAAAGTGTTTTCTGAATGGGAAACTGCAATAAAGTTTCCCAGTGAAGAATGAAAGTGGAAGTGTTAGTAGCTTAGTTGTGTCCAACTCTTTGCAACCCATGGACTGAAGCCCGCCAGGCTCCTCTGTCTATGAAATCCTCCAGGCAAAAACATTGGAGTGGGTTTCTATTCCCTTCTTCAGGGGATGTTCCCAACCCAGGGATCGAACCCAGGTCTCCCATGTGGCAGGCAGATTCTTGACCATAAACCACAGAGGGCTGTCCTGCCTAAGTAACTTCCCATTGGGCCTACACGACTGGCCATAATTCAGCCTCTCTGGACTGCTGTGGCCTCTTTTTGCTTTGTTGTCTCTGTGACAGCTGTACTAATCACTTGTCTTGGTCCCACCTTAGGGACATGGCACAGACTGTGCCTATGATGGGGATGCTCTTTTTCTCCACATCCAGGTAATTCTTGCTCATCCTTCATTTGGCCCTACGGAGGTCTTGTCTGACCCTTAATCTAAATCAGGTACCCTCTCTTCACTCTACTATCCATCCATCACTCCCAATTCACAGCCCTTATTAAAATTTGCTGGGCCATGTCTGCATGTTGAAATTACTGACTTTGTCTGCCTAGACTCTAAACTCCCAAGGGCAAGTACCTTGTCGGTCTTATTCTCCAGTAAATTATAGTTTATCATGCAGTGCCTGGAACATAGTAGGTACTTAACAAGCATCTTTTGAGGAAATGAATGACAGATGTAAACTTTTGGTCCAGTGTGGCAGCCAAGGTGGGCAGAGCTGGAAAGTATAAGCCACAGTGCAGAAGGTCTAGGTCTGGTCTGTCCAGAAACAATGATGGACACACTGCTTCTAGGACTTCACTGCGTCTACCCTGTAGGGGCCATCAGAGTGGGGCAAAGAGGTTCATGCCTGGGCTGCGATGTTTCTGACTCAGTAGTAGTTCTGCTTTGGTGTCTCCCATCTTCTCAAAGTCCTGACAGTGCCCTTGGTGTTTTCTTCCATTCCTGCAGGGTTGGTGGTTTGATGGGCTGGGAGCCAGGGTGGGGATGGAGAAGGGTAGAAATTGTGGCCAGACTGGAGGCTGGCGGAGCTGTTTCCTTAGCAGGATATCTGTTGATGAACTAGCTAAGAGCCATTGTGAGAGGTTATTAATCTCAATTAAGCCTGATTAGGATGTGATTGGATTTGAACTGAGGCTGTCCAAGTCAAGCCTGGCCCATTTGGTAGTCTACTCAATAGCAGGCTTATATCACACAGGCTGGCTTCCACATCAGGGCAGAAGGAGAGCCCCTGGCACCTCTGGGAAGGAGGGTCCAGATGCAGTGACTATTCAGGACCCCAGCCCCAGGAGGCGTCACAGATTGTATGAACCTAACTGCTGCTGACTTCTTGGGAAGATATGACATTCACAACAGGGAGATTATTAATTGTCACAATTATGAGATTATTACCTTGCAAAAAGACATTTTTATCATGTTCCTACTGAGGATGTATTGGGAGAGGACACGATGCTCAGTGTTGAGCCAGGGTAGCAAGTTGGTCTGAGCAGCTTCCTGGCTTCTGCTGAGGGGCAGGTGGTTTCCTTAACAGCAGGAGTGTTGGCTGGGCCTGGCAGGCTGCTCAGGGCTCCAGCTGTTGAAAATCATGGCTCAACTGTTGTTATCATACAGAACAATGAATGAGGTCATTAGCATGTGGGCCAGACAGGTTGGGCCAATCATGAAACTATTAGTCCAAGCCTGGACTGCAGAGGCCTGGGGAACCATTAGCTACTGAATAGTAGGAAAATCAACCCACTCCAGTATTCTTGCCTGGAGAATCCCAGGGACAGAGGAGCCTAGTGGGCTGCCGTCTAAGGGGTTGCACAGAGTCGGACACAACTGAAGCGACTTAGCAGCAGCAGCAGCAGCAGTAGGAAAATGTTAGCAGTCATACCCCTGTTTTTGTATGTAACATGTGTCTGAACTAAAGTCAAAAGTGACTAGGTGGCCATTGAACAATAGACATGTGTTATAAGAGTGTGTTTGTTCTCAGAGAACTGAAACTATAACAAAATCCTTGAAGCTTCTTAACATTTAAACATATGATTAAATGACATGGTCATGTTTCATATGTTATTTTAAAAAATAAAATGTACTTTTATCAAGATAATATGTACTATGCCATGCTCAGTCACTTCATTCATGTCTGACTCTCTAACCCCATGGACTGTAGCCCAACAGGCTGCTCTGTCCATGGGATTTTTCAGGCAAAAATACTGGAGTGGGTTGCCATGTCCTCCCACATGGGATCTTACCCACCAAGGGATCAAACTCACGTCTCCTGCATTGAAGGCAGATTATTTACCACTGAGCCATTTGGGAAGCCCCAAGGTAATATATGCAGTCATTAAATACTTAAAATGAAAAGTAGCAGTCAAATGTCCCTCCCTCATCCCTTTTTAGTTATGTCCCCGAGTCAGCTGCTTTCCACATCTTTAATATTTTGGGGGGAACTTAACTCTGTTTTTACAGATAATATATTAACACTGCCATTTCTTTCTGTTTATTTATTTATTGAGATAGAGAGTTAAGGTGCCATATTATGTTACAGGTGTACAAACAGTGATTCACAATTTTTAAAGGTTGTACTCTATTTATGGTTATTATAAAATTGTCTATATTCCCTGTGTTGTACAATATGTCCTTGTAGCTTATATATTTTACCATTTCTTAATGTCCCCACTTTAGACATCATTGCATTCTTTTCAGCGTCTGGGTGGGTTTAGAATGCTCACACACAGTCCTCTACCTACCGTCCACTTCTCACCACACCGCTACCTCCCCATCCTTCCAGTATGATTATGTAGTACATTTTATTTGAATTTGAAATCAATGGTTACATGACTATGATTAGTTTATGGACAAGCTAAGTACAGTACTACAGTTGTTTTCTTTTTGGAGGAATTTTTATTTTGTTTTGTTTTCCTAGAGTTAATGTCTCCCCCCTCCTACTTTTTACTTGCAGAATTTTCTTTTTGCATAACCTTCATTTCTTTTTCATTAGCAACCTCTACACTTCTATCACACTTTTTTTCTAAATACACACATAGATAGCCTATCAATTCTGTGATGTTGGTTTTCTTCTGGAGTCTTCCTTTCTAGAAGCTTCGATTATCTTGCTTCTTCTAAACTGATTATTCTCTAGGCCTGTGGCACAGTGTCACCCAGAAATAGTAACAGCTTTCCTGCTTCAGATCCCTTGTTTAAGTTTTGAGTTCTTTCAACTCTGAAAATGAACTTGTTTATTCTCACATGAATGATAGCTTAGCTGGTTAAGAAATCTCAGGTTAAAAACTTATTTGAAACCATTAATCCATTATCTTTTGCATCCCATGTTCAATTATCTCTCTTTCTTTGGTCTTTATTTCTAGAAAAGAGGGAGGAAGCTAGGGGAAAACTCTAGTTTTGGGGTAAATCCTTTGTTTTCCAAGGTTTTTATTGATTTTTATTTGAGCTATCTTATTTTTACTTTTAGATTTCTTTTTTTTTTCAACTCTGTTCTCTTAACAAAGAGAATCTTATTTTTTTTCTTGGATGTAGTATCTATTTTTTTATTAAAATTTTGACATTTGTTTCTCTTGATTAGCTTAGTTTACCTGTTCTTTACTTTTCTCTGTTTGTTTTGATCTACTTTTCATATCAGAAAAATTCCTCAAATGTTAAATGATCTTTGGTTGGGTATTATTGCACAATAGGGTCCTGAAAAAGCTGGTTACTGTGTGTGTGTGTGTGTGTGTGTGCATGCATGTGATGTATGTCTGTTAGTACACTTCACTCAAGTGATACCAGGCAAATGTAGAAATCTGGACATCTTTTCTTTGGAAATGAATCCTCTAGTCTCCAGCCTGTGAGTGGAAAGCTTTGTTTTCAGCCTTCTGAGAACATAGTGGAGGAATGGGAACTGCAGACTTAAGCTACGTTTATCTCTAATGTGCCAGCTGTTCTTGAGTCCAAAGCCTGTCTGGATGGATTTCTCCAGAGAGTAAACCTTTGGCAACTGGGTGGGTGGACTTAGTCACCTGGCTCTTTGGGGTTGTGAAGGCACAATAATTCTGTATTTTGACTTTTCATGAGTCCTCTTATTTTCAACTTTGTACCTCACGCTACCCACCTACTGCCTTTGATGGCACCTAGAACCTTAAATTCGGAGGCTTTCCAAGGTCTGTGCTGGGGTGAGGGAAGAAGGGATTAGCTTGTATATCATGAGTGTCTCTATTTTGTGGATGCGTTGCTGGTTGGATGCGTTGGAGGAATTTTTATTTATCTACATAGCTCGCCTAGCTATGTAGATTATCAACCCTGCATCTACTTGCTGTCTTCCCCAAATTTTAGAAAATGTTTATTCTCTGGTATCTCCATTCTCATTCTCTTTTCCCTTGGTAGTTATACTTAAAATTTACTCTGCTATTATTTTAGTGGGGTTTTCAGAGGAAGAAGAGATAAATGCTTGTGATCAGTGGGTTGTATTTAACTGGAAGTTTTATGTTTATGTTTTTGTTCTTTTCCAAATTGAATATGTAGTTGACTGGCTTAAGTCCAGGGAGTACTGTGGAGACTAAAAATGTACTGCTTTGGGCTCACAAAATAGTTTTCCTCTTTTTCCAAACTGTACAAAGTTTATATGATTTTTTCCCCCTCTTGTTATAGGCTTTTGGTTTTTTTTTCTTTCATAAGCTAATATTGAAGTATTTGTAAAAATAAGGAACTACACACAAATGAAGTAAACCTTGTAAAGCTGCATTATTGTTTAGGGAGCAAGGTCAACCAGTAAGAGATTGAAGTATTTGTCCAAAAGTTAGGAAAGCCCAGCTTTGGGCTGTGAGGGCAGTCTAGAGATAACAGTGTATAACATGCAAAGACACAGACGTGGACAAAAAGGGCTCTTGGTAGATTTGTTGTTGTTGTTTAGTTGTAAGTTGTGTCCAACTCTTTGTGACCCCATGGGCTGTAGCCCACCAGGCTCCTCTGTCCTCCATGGGATTTCTCAGACAAGAATACTGGAGTGGGTTGCCATTTTCTTCTACAGGGGATCTTCCTGACCCTATGTCTCCTGCCTGGCAGGTGGATTCTTTACCACTGAGCCACCTGGGAAACCCCCCGTTGGTATTAACAGGTAGAAGAGGTTAAAAAAATGAGGTTGGCACTGTGCTTCTCACCAACTTCCTTCCGTTCCAGTGTGTCTGGAGGGTTCTAGCAACCACACTGATGGGGGCTCTTTACAACCTTCGGCACTCAGTCTAGATAGCTCCTCCACTGAGAAACCTTCCTTCTTCCGGCCTCTGTGCGTGTGTGCGCATGCTCAGTCATGTCCGATTCTTTGCGACCCCATGGAGCCCGCCAGGCTTCTCTGTCCATGGGATTTTGCAGGCAAGAATACTGAAATGGGTTGCCATTTATTCCTCCAGGGGACCTTCCCAACCCAGGGATCAAACCCACATCTCCTGTGGCCTGTGCATTGGCAGGTGGATTCTTTACCACTTGAGTGACCTAGAAGCCCTCCTTCTGTCCTAGTCAGGGCTAATTGCTTCTCAAACAGTTGGCCCTTGAATAATAAGAGTCTGAACTGCACAGGTCCTCTTGCCATGTGGATTTTTTTTGATAGTAAATACTAAAGTACTATGGGATCCACGGTGAATTGAGTCTGCAGATGCAGAACCCCAGATGCAGAGATACCCCATATACAGGGGCACTATGAATACAGAGGGAGGACTAAAAACTTTACTTGGGTTTTGCATTGTGTGGAGGGTTTGAACTCCTAACCCCACATTACTCAAGGGTCAACAGTATATTTTGACCATGTTTTCTTTTTTTTTTCCCTAACCCTCTTGTGGTAGTTTCCAAATGCTCTTCTGTGACCCATGGAGGCTCTTCTGTGACCTGTAGGGGCTCTTCTGATCTTCTGGGTCCTTAGAAAATACTCAGTACATGGATGAGCTGGTCATACTCTCTGGCCACTGGGTTAGGCTCAAGGGCTTGTCTGAAGGGGGTCAGCATTCCTAGCATGGGATTCAGGTCTTGGCATTAATGTCATCATGGCACATCTGTGTTGAGGCACTTCCCCACCCTCCCACCCCACCATGCTTTCCTATGGAGCACGGCCAAGCTTGGCAGCATCATAGGGACCAGCATTCTTCCAGAGCTTCCTCCCAATTCCTTCTCACTATATAAAATATCCTCTCCTTGCCTCACCCACTGAAATGTGAGTTCCTTAAGGGACCCTATTTGATTTATCATTACAACCTCACTGACAAGGAGCCCAGTGCCTGAAACATAGTAGGCACTTAGTCAATGTTTATGGAATGACTTGTAAATAATTTTGCCTAAAACTTTTGTAGTGCATAAAATTAGCAAGGGCCTCCATGCTAGGGCATGCAAATTATAAAAACAAACAAATGAACATTGGGAAGGTTGCAAATCATATATCTTAAGGAATTTACAGATAGCCTTATTAATCTTGTGAGCCTCTTAAGATTATATGCAAAATCTTGTGTATTTTTGGCTCGGTTCAGTTCAGCTCAGTTGTGTCTGACTCTTTGCGACCCCATGGACTGCAGCATGCCAGGCTTCCCTGTCCATCACCAGCTTCTGGAGCTTCCTCAAACTCATGTCCATTGAGTCGATGATGCCATCCAACCATCTCATCCTCTGTCGTTCCCTTTTCCTCCCGCCTTCACTTTTTCCCAGCATCAGGGTCTTTTCAAATGAGTCAGTTCTCTGCATCAAATGGCCAAAGTATTGGAGTTTCAGCTTCAGCATCAGTATTTCCAATGAATATTCAGGACTGATTTCCTTTAGGATGGACTGGTTGGATCTCCTTGCAGTCCAAGGGACTCTCAAGAGTCTTCTCCAACACCACAGTTCAAAAACATCAATTGTTTGGTGCTCAGCTTTCTTTATAGTGCCTTTTTCTGGAGACAAGTTTTCACAGCTTTATCTTCAAAAGGTTAAGAACCACTGAGAAAATGAGGCTTGGAGTTATGCACCCATACATCTGAGTATGTGCTTCAAGATGGGAAGTGCTCTATCGGTGCCTGGCATTATTTTTGTGTCACCTGCTTTTTTGTCTGTCAGTGTCATCCTTCTGAGCTGACCATCCTTTTCCTTGCCATTCTTTCTTGGAAAAAACATAGCTTTTGGATCTATGGATGCAAGATATCTTTGGGTCTATGGTTACTGGAAATTAATGCTGGAATCAGATTCAGAGTCTCTGAGTCTAGTGCCTGAGTCTGAAGCTCCAGGTGACTCAAGGAGACTTTTAGGTTAATAACTTACTGGATTAGATAGAGCATTTTGTTTCACAAACATGAACATAATTTGTTCTTATTTACTTTTAAATTATAAATGATTATTCAGTAGTTTTTTCTCTTCGTTTTAAACAGGTTCTTGAAAACATTGCTTTAATGAAAAATAAAACCTAAAAGCAGCTGCGGTGTTGGTATGTAATGATTGAAGTATAATTAAGAGTTATAATTATTCCCAATTAGGCATTTGGAATGCCAAAGTAGGGGCCCCAATCAGTTGAACCCAGGCAAGGTAGCATCAGGCCCGAATCAGGGACAGGGCATGGGAGAGAAAGGGGTTGATTTGGGGGCCCCCTGGGATGGGACCCTAGGGATTGATTCCCTGTGTGCTGTGGGTTGGAGGAGGCATGGTCCCAAACTCCCCAAGCTCTGGGAGGAAAGAAAGCTCTGCTGAGTGGAGGATGTTTCTGAATAATGTTTCCCTCAAAACCTCTGAGTCTTACCTAGTTGAGAACAGACAGACATCCTGGCAGAACCTCCTCCCCTAATGAAAGTGTAACTGACTTGAGGGCATACCAGGGATCAATATTCCCTTCCCCTATTGCCCTCAGAGGTCCCATGACCTGGTGGGTCTCCATGCTTTAGCCCTCCTACTCTCGTAATTTCGTGCTACCCTATCCATAGTCACCTTCTCATGGCTCTGCCAGAAACCGTTACTATTAATATCACCACCTGCTTTTTTTTACAGTTGCCATGGCCAAGGTTTCATGATCCCATGGCCCTGCTTTTAGCTTATGAGTGAACCTGAGCTATGACCCAATTTCATGGTCCTAACTTGGAGAGTAGGGAGTCAGTGTCTAAATCATCTGGTTTACTGGGCTGGTCCTCCTGCGATATTATTTCTCCTTGAGCCCTTCCTGCAATCGGGTGGTATTGGTGCCTGGATGAGTGCGGGTAGGAGGCACCTCTGAGAAGTGACGCACCTGGCAGACCCGTCAGTTGCCGCACAGGCACCCATGGCAGAGCCACGCTCAGATGTGGCTGGAGAGGCCCAGTTCTATCAGGTCACAGCAGTGGATTTGCCACTGGAGTTTCATCTACCAGTGTAGGCCGGTGTGGGCTCCCTGGGGATTTTGAATAGGGAAGAGATCTGGCCAGAACTGGGCTTGGGAGGATTTGTCAGGTATCCTATTTGTGAGGGGTCGATAGGTGGGGAGAACCTGGAAACAGAAAGATGTATGGAGACCACTCCTGCAGTCCAGGGGAAAGTGGGGATGAACTGGGGGCAGGCTGGCTGTGGGCCAATAGAGTGGTGAGGCTGAGAAGTAGGGTGTGGGAAGTGATAAGAGAGCCAGGTGACTACCAGGATGATATGGTGTGGGGCCTGGGAGGAGGCAGCCAGTCAGCCATGTTGGGGCTGGGATATTTTGAACTTAGTTAGTTGGAAACATTAAGACAGAGAGGAGGAAGTGAGACTGGTGATAGCAGGGAGAACATGAGTTTGGGATGAGTCATGATCTGAGAATGTCCATTTGCAAGTGTTCAGCTAGCATTACCAGTATGGGGTCTGGGTTGGGGCATCCTTGGTGAGAGGGCAGGGTAGAAGTAAAAGAGGACTGGAGGCCAAGTCCCTGGAGGATGCTGTGTGAACCCAGGGCCAGAAAAGACCCGGGGGCGGGGGGTGGGGGTGGAATAGCCCTACTACGTGACCTAATGGTGACCTGATGGCTTTCTTTGGATCTTCATCCATATGGACTGGCAGTAACTGTGTGAGTTGGGTCTGTGGACTTACTGTAACTCTTGTCTCTCAGGCTATGATGGGAAGCTACTGTGCTGGTCAGCAGGCTCTGACCTTGGAACTGGGTAATCCGAGTTCTCATCCCACCTTTACCACTTCTAGCTGTACAACACTGGCTCATTTATGTAAGCTTCTGGATGAGTTTCCTTACCTGTAAACTGAGATCATGACTGGACCTTCCTCACAGGTTCAGGTAACAGATATTTCCTGACCAGCTTTTGTGTGCTGAGCACCATGGGTTTACAGGGATAAGATGTGACACAGACTGTGCCCTCAAGCCACTCACATAAAGAACCCCAAGCACAGTAACATGTGGTGGGTGCTACAGAGACTGGGCTAGGGAGTGTGTGTGTGCGTGTGTGTGGGGTGTGTGTGTGTGTATGTATGTGTATGTGTGTGTGTGTGTGTTTACTGAGAAAGAGAAAGAGTGGGAGTGGGGAGAGAGGCTGTTTCCTGATTCCTAGAGGGGATGTTTCAGATGAACTTGAAGACTGACCTAGGAGTGAGTCCAGGACTTTTTAACCCCTGGCTGTGCCTGAGAATCACTGGGAAGTCAGGACCCCATAGTGACCAATTACATCAGATCAGGGGCACTGGGGGCTGGGCATTTTTAAGGCATGTGACTCTAACGTGCAGCCAAGACTGAAAACAACAGCATTAGCAAGAAGAAGGGGGAATGGGGAAGAGAAAGGAAATTCCACCAGAAAGAACTGCTTGTATTAAAATATCAGAGGGACAAGAGGAAAAGATGACTCAGACTTCAGTATCCCTCTTGTATGTTGTTTTACAAACTGTGGTTCATGACTTGTTAGTGGGTCACGAAATCCATTTAGTATGTCATGACCAGCTTTAAAAGCAAATAGAATAATCTGGAGTCAAAAACATTAAGGGTTATATATGTTAAGGATCAGCATTTCTTGAAACCTGTGTCTCAGAAGCTTGTGTGGATGTGTACACTGGGTCTCCTGAAAAACCTGTCTCTTGCTGTGAGCACAGTCCCAGGTTTGTGGGAAACTCTGGTGCAGCTGGACTGAGTGTTGGAGTGGATGGTGGGAGAGACGGGACTGTGAGAGGGACTTGGGCTTTGTTCCTAGACTGGTGGGAGCCTTTTAAGGTTGTACACAGAGAGCAGTGAGGTCACGACTGGGCCTGCAGTCTGGGCAGTGTGAAGTGGGAGGTGAGACTGCAGTAATGTTCCATATGACAGGTGGTCAGAAGCCTGCGGAAGGAGCAGAGAGCTTGGGAGATGGAGGAGAACCCCAGGGGTGCACTGAGGAGACTTGGCCTCAGCCCTGGACTTCCCTCAGACTTGCTCCTTCTAGGGCAGGTCTCTGGTCTCTAGCATAGGTGCAGACTGTCCCTGCAGGCCCAGTCACAAGGGCTAATTAAGGACCACTTGATGGTGACTGCAGCCATGAAATTAAAAGACACTTACTCCTTGGAAAAAAAGTTATGACCAACCTAGATAGCATAAGGAAAAGCAGAGACATTACTTTGCCAGCAAAGGTCCGTCTAGTCAAGGCTATGGTTTTTCCAGTGGTCATGTATGGATGTGAGAGTTGGACTGTGAAGAAAGCTGAGTGCCGAAGAATTGATGCTTTTGAACTGTGGTGTTGGAGAAGACCCTTGAGAGTCCCTTGGACTGCAAGGAGATCCAATCAGTCCATTCTGAAGGAGATCAGCCCTGGGATTTCTTTGGAGGGAATGATGCTAAAGCTGAAACTCCAGTACTTTGGCCACCTCATGCGAAAAGTTGACTCATTGGAAAAGACTCTGATGCTGGGAGGGATTGGGGGCAGGAGGAGAAGGGGACGACAGAGGATGAGATGGCTGGATGGCATCACTGACTCGATGGACGTGAGTCTGAGTGAACTCCGGGAGATGGTGATGGACAGGGAGGCCTGGTGTGCTGTAATTCATGGGGTTGCAAAGAGTCGGACATGACTGAGTGACTGAATTGAACTGTCCACTCTTGATGTTTCCATCTAGAAACTCAGCATCCCTTCAGTGATTCAAACAGGGAAGAGAGGAGCTCTGGAATCTTCTTCAAACTGAGGCACAGTTTGGACTTCCTACTTCCCCAGATGCAGAAATAGAACAGAGGTAACTCACCCTTTGAGACAAAATTTCCTTTGTGCTAGTGTCAAACATAAATGTTGGACCCAAAGGTGATGTTCAGAAAGTTCTGGGTTGGAAAGTACCCATTTTATCTTGTTGAAGTTTCGCCATTCCATGGGTCTTCTCTCTGAGCAGGGTTTGTGGGGTCTTACTAGTGCTGGAGGCTAAGGTCTGGGGTAGGAGCTGCCGCACTGGGCCTGCCGCTCACATTGCCCTCTGGGGCTGGCATGGGCACAGGTGGTTGTGCTCCCTGAGCATGAGTGGATGACAAGTGGTGGCGTGGTGTAGTCCTTCCGCCTGTGGCCCTCCCTCCACGTCAGCCACACTGGCCCTCCCTCTCTCTGGCAGACTCGCTCCTGCCTTAGGCCTTTTGTGCCTGCTCTTCCCCTGCTTGGAATGCTCATCTCAGATCTTCACAAAGTCTCTGCCCAAATGTCACCCATCCTGCAGGTGACTGTCTAGATATTTTCTCTTCTAACATTTAAACATTTTCTCTTGCTTTATTTCTCTTTATCTGTATTGATCCCTAGCTGAAACAGTTTATTTGTCAGTTTTGGGTGGTCTTCTCCCCGATTTAGAGGGCAAGCCTCATGAAGACAGGGACTGTGTCTGTCCACGTCTCCCTGGCTCCTGCAGTAGCTCTTGTGCCAGGGCATTTGCAGGGTGTGTGGCATGTGGCAACGGGTGTATAATGAATACTTCTTGAGTGGATGAAAGCTTCAGGATGAAGCTTTCATCAGGTGGGGCCTCATTGGTGGATTGACTCATTTATTCATTTTTAAAAGTTGTTGTTCTTCCTTTGTGAATTTTCCTATTTATTTACATGTAATAGGGAAATTATGTATATTTCTTGAGGTATAGTTCATTTACACGGAGAAGGCAATGGCAACCCACTCCAGCACTCTTGCCTGGCAAATCCCATGGACGGAGGAGCCTGGTGGGCTGCAGTCCATGGGGTCGCTAGGAGTCGGACATGACTGAGCGACTTCACTTTCACTTTTCACTTTCATGCATTGGAGAAGGAAATGGCAACCCACTCCAGTGCTCTTGCCTGGAGAATCCCAGGGACGGGGGAGCCTGGTGGGCTGCCGTCTCTGGGGTCGCACAGAGTCGGACACGACTGAAACAACTTAGCAGCAGCAGCAGCAGCAGTTCATTTACAATATTATATGTTTCATATATACAATAGAATGATTCATAATTTTTAAAGGTTATAGTCCATTTATAGTTATTACAAAATATTGGATATATTCCTTTGTTATACAATATACACTTTACCATCTGAGCCACCAGGGAAGCCTCTGTGCTTTACAATATATACTTGTAGTTTATTTTATACCCAGTAGTCTGTACTTCCTAATCCTCTGCTCCCCCTGCCCCTGCCCCCTTTCCTCTCCCCACTGGTAACCACCACTTTGTTCTTTATATCTGCGAGTCTGTTTTGTTATATTTATTTATTTGCTTTATTTTTAGATTTCACAGAGAAGGGATATTGTACGGTATTTGTCATTCTTTGACCTATTTCACTTAGCATAAGTGAAGTGGACATGCTGCACATGGCAAAATGTATCTCTTGTTATGGCTGAGTAGTATTCCATTGTATTTATAGCCCATGTCTTCTTCATCTGTCGATGAACACATTCATCTCTTGATGGACACAGGTTGCTTTCATACCTTGGCAACTGTAAATAGTGCTGCTGTGAACATTGGGGTACATGCACATTTTCCAACTAGTATTTTTGGTTTTCTGTATATATTCTCAGGAGTGAAATTGCTGGATCATATGGTAGACCTATTTTTACTTTTTTAAAGAAACCTCCATATGGTTTTGCAGAGTGGTTGTATTAGTTTACATTCCTACCAAAAGTACACACCCGCTACACCCTCTCCAGCATTTATTATCTGTGGATATTAATTCATGCTTGATTCAGCCATGTGCTCAGCATGCTTCTTGCTGGTGAAGGGGGACCTTGTTCCTATCCTGCATGTTTTGTGGGCTACAGCCACTTACAGCATGACATGCCATGGTTTTGCACCCTGGTGCCTTCTCTGGGACAAGAACTCTCTGCTCAGAAGGTGTCTTGCTTCCTTGGGACTTTAAGTGGCCTCTAGTGGTTTGTTCTGGGGACTGACAATAGGTTCCGGGCACCTGTTGAGACCGGTAGAGAAATTATATCCAAATGGGCGCTGTGGTTTCATAAGCAAACCTAATCCACAGACCCCAGGCTTGAGACACACTCATACCTTATTCTCTGCTCCTAGAGCCTATGCTGCAGCTTCCTCCCACACGTTCTCAATCCCTCCCTCCACCACATTGAGGATGACAATCTACACTTTATTTCTCTGTCATTCGTTCAGTTGGATTTGAGGCCAAGGGGAATCCCAGTGCACAGGCTCAGATGTGAGATATGTTTCATTTCTGTAAATCTGAGTTCCCATTCTACCAGGCTGGTAGAGGCTCAGCCTTGGTCATTCCTGGGTCCTGTCTCTCCCCTGGGAAGTGCCAAGGTCCCAGGTTTTAGGCAGTGCCAAGGGTTTGGGAAATCCCCAGCCACTGGCCACTGAGATGCCTATCTTCCCAGCCACATAGTCCGCCAGGCCTGTGCTTCTGCTCTTTCTTTGCCATCCTTGGAGCCCCTGAGTCTCATGTCCAGAGTGTCTTCTGCATGAGGTGGCCATTCCTGCACCTACCATGGGTTTTTGTAAAGAGAAGTAGGAGGCCCTTTTCTGTCCTGAGGGACCAGCCTGTTTAACTGCTGCTCACAAAGATCTCCAGGTAGAAAAGGAAAATAATAATTCAAGGAAGTGGACCAAGTATTAAAAAGACCAAGGACCCCAGCAGCTGGGAAGAAAGTGAGAACGGGGAAGGTTGGAGACTTGGTGGAGGGCTCCCTGGTGGAGACAGAGGTGAACCTGAGACTGAAAGGTGGGCTGACTCGAGAGTTCACTTTGAGGAGAAATTAATTCCCGTACACGTGCAGTGCCCAGTCAGCCAATTCCATAGCCCATACGAGGTGACTTTACTCTAAGAAAGAGCCAACTTGAACTACTGAACTCTGAAGGACTCGGAAAAAGTGTGGTTGGCAATTTCCGCATCAGTATTCTCCTCCCAGGGCCAGCCCGGCCTGATAGAGCCGGGGATGGGATGCGGCCACCCTGGAAGGCTTTGCCTCTTTTTCACACAGTGTGTGGCTTTGAAATGTAATGTGACAAGGTCGCCTGTCACAGGCCTGAGAAGTTCCTCAGCTGTCGCTCCCAGCTCTGCTCCAGCTGCAGAGGGGCCACGTTAGAATCCAAGCCCAGAGCGAATGAATCTGGAGTTCACTGAGGTGGCAGGTGCTTTTTATAGCTTTCATTGGGTTTTGAGTGGTGCAGGGAGCTGACAAAACACCTCTCAAGGCAACGGCTTCACTGGACACCGTGTTTTGAAAAGGATTCAATTACATTTAAATGATGGCATTTTGAGTATTTTTCACATTCTGTACCCTCTGTCTTCCTTTTTATTTTCTATAGGAAAAGCACACATGTGAATTAAAATTGCCTGGGAAAGTCTAGGCATAAATATTAAAATGTTTGACTGCTGGTAAAAGGGAATTTAGGTCCGTATTTTCTCTTTGTTGCAGAAACTTGCTTTTTAGTTCTTCCAGGCTTCAGAAAATGTCCTTCTTGGTGCTTTCCCCCTCTTTCTTTAGCTATCCCTGTGCCCCTCCATTCTGCCCCCACCTCCGAGTTTGGTGGTCTTGTGAACAAGACCATCACATACAAAGCAAGGGGTCAAACTCCAGTGCCCATAGGGCCCAGCAGGCAAATAAATGAGTGACATAGGCTGGGGGCCTGGAGTAAGCTGGAGGGGTCATGCCTGTCTGGAAGGACAGAGAGCCCTGTGCCACTGATGGTGGCCACAGGAATGCAGTCCCCAGGGGGCCAGGTCTCCAGTGGGTTTTAGAATGCAGGCAGCTAAGAAGTAATACCACTCTTTAAACTGAATAAAAACCACTAGATTCAGCTCAGAGACTACCTGTTTGCAGCCTCTGCCATTGATGTGTTGGGCTCATGATGAACTGGGGTTGCCTGCCTGTGTTCCCTCTGCTCGCAGACTTGTTGGGCCAGAAACTGTGTGTTCTGGGGAGAGTTTTAGTTAGAAGCGGTGACCTCATCCTGTAGAGGGAAGAGAGGCACAGGAGCTGTCCTCTGTTCATGCTCTGCCATTTCTGGGGCTGAGTGACCTTGAGCAAGTCACACCCCACTGGCCTCCATGCCTCTGTTCTTTCAAATAAGAAAAATTACATCAGAATTACCTACTGGCTCCTGAGGTTTTTTGTGAGACAAAAAGGAAAACATCAGTAACATGATCTGAAGAGTATAAATGCCCAATTGCTGTTCTTTGTGTGGACAACCTGTGATATGAAGGGATTGTGAATGTGAAAAGTATAGTCCTTTTCAGGCCTGTGCAGGTTCCAGCCTGTTCTTCGTCCTGACTTAAACCCAAGGGACATGAGCCTGGAACTTTCTGTCCATATCTATCAGTGTGGTTTTGGCACAAAGCTGGCATGGCCCGGACCATGGGAAGGAAGGGCAGGGGTGGGGCGGACAGGAGTCAGAGCCTGGGAACAGCAGATCCTTCTCACCCCACTGTTTTGGTTCAGAGCATTCTTGAAAAATTGTGGGTTCACTAATCTGTTTAAATAGGATATTTAAAAACAGAAACCTTACCCAGAATAATGTTTCCCAAACTAGTGTTCTAAGATACACTATTCTTCTTAGGATATTGAAAGGAATGAGAAAAGGATTCCATATTCAGGTAAATTGGAACACTGCATTAAAGTTGAATGAATACTTTTCTTTCTTACAACACTGCTTGGAGTTTTTTTATTTTTATTTTTTAAGATTGGGATATAATTGCTTGACAATGTTGTGTTAGTTTCTGCTGTACGGCAACATGAATCAGCTATATGTATACATACATCCCAGAGAAGGCAATGGCACCCCACTCCAATACTCTTGCCTGGAAAATCCCATGGACGGAGGTGGCTGGTGGGCTGCAGTCCATGGGGTCGCTAAGAGTCGGACATGACTGAGCGACTTCACTTTCACTTTTCACTTTCATGCATTGGAGAAGGAAATGGCAACCCATTCCAGTATTCTTGCCTGGAGAATCCCAGGGACGGGGGAGCCTGGTTGGCTGCTGTCTCTGGGGTTGCACAGGGTCGGACATGACTGAAGTGACTTAGCAGCAGCAGCAGCATACATACATCCCCTCCTTCTTGAGCCTCCTTCCCACCCACAGCCCTGTCCAACCCATCTAGGTCATCACGGAGCACGGAGCTGAGCTCCCTGTGCTTCACAGCAGCTTCCTGCTAGCTAACTGTTTTACACGTGGTCGTATTACATGCTGATGTTGTTGTCTGAGATTGTTACTACATGCCATGAGACGAGAGTACACTAATGCTCACAGTGGGCATCTGTTTGAGCATCAGTGTGCTCTGAGCACACTGATTGTTAACTGAGCAAATGGGATCTTCTTAAGACTCAGTTTGGGTAATGCACACCTAGGGCGGCCACCCGAGTGCCAGGTATAGGGGACAAAGTGGTTAGTAAAAGCAGACCTAGGCTCGACCCTGTGCTCATGATGATGACAGTCTAGTGGGGGAAACCAGCATTAACCAAGTAAGCACATGCTGGAAGTAAAATGACAACAGGAGAAAGTGCGTGCAGGAGAGGACTGTGGTTCCACCCGGGGATTTGCCCCTCTGTGTGACTGAAGGAGAAATGAAGGATGCAGGGCATTAACCAAGCCAGGGGCCCTGAGCCCGGGGGGGGGGTGCATTTTCTAGAGGTGGGGAGAAACCAGTGTGGCCAGTGCTCTGCGGGGGAGGTCTTGTGGGGGTCTGATGGAGAAGACAGGGGAGCCACTGAAATTTCCCTTCCCCGTGACTTGGTGCAGCTATCACCTGGGTGGGACTGGGGGGTGCCATGTAGGAGGGCAGTGTCTGCAGAAGGCGAGCTCCCGTTCCTGACCCGGGTGCAGGAGGTCTCCGTGGACTGGGCGCACAGAGTAACAAGCACATGCTGGCTGCCTGGGGGCAGTCCTGCATTTCTTGCTGCCGTGTCTGAAGCCTTGACCTGTGGGGGCCGTCAGCTCTCCATGCAGACAGAAGGACATGGCTGCCTGCTGAGAAACTCGTGCTGGGGCCTCCAGCTGCTGACTTACTTCACGATTTAGATTCTTCTTGCTCCTGTTTGCTCTGGAATAAAGAACTTGTTGATTATGTCTCCCTGGGGACTAATAGTCTCCTGAATTTCATGTTACGTGGAGTGGGAAGCAGGACAGCATCAGTTAGCAAATAGCAATGCCCTCTGTGTGATCAAAATGTACTCCGTAAATATTTACTGAGTGACGTTTGGGACATTGGAGGTAGAGGGGGTGAACAAGATAGTCGGGACCCCTGCTCCTTCTCGGTTCTCCTTTGGTGGGAGAGAGGAGGGATTGGGGTGGGACAGACAAGGCTGGAGAGACTGAGGGCTATGAGAGGTTCGGGGGTGAGCGCTGGCTAAGGTGAGACCCAGAGGAGGATGTATTAAGAAGGTGAGACCCAGAGGAGGATGTATTAAGAGGGTGAGGTCAGGGAAAAGAGAACAGGAGAGGGGACACAGGTCTAGAGGAAGGAGACTGCGGCTCAGTCACCTTCCTGGAGCAGGACTGGCCAGGGCACTGAGATTTCCACTTCTACTGGCTCTCTGGAAGATGCTTCCTCGGACTTTGGCAGGGGTCCTGAGCAGTTTTGGTCACAGTCATCTAATGCAATTGTATTTTCTTCTTCTGAGCACATCAGGTCCCAGACACACGAAACCTGGCTGTGTTCCTCGACTACTGCCTGTATGAGGGGATGGCCACACTGCGATGTCACAGGAAGTAATCACTACAAACTCCTGGAGCACATGTCCATCTGAGAAGCCTTTGTGTGGATGCCCTGAGCTCGGCACCAAAGAACTGATAGAACTGCAGTCACAGGGACAGCTTTTTTCATTTGACGAGAGAGATGGGGGTGGTGGGAATATATCGGCCGCAGTGACCTTTCACGGTAGGCAGAGACGTGCTGGTGCTGAAACAATTATCTCAAGTGCCCGTGGGTACCAGCTTCCTGTTGATAACATGTGGTGCTAATTACCTTGAAGCATTCAGGGCAGATGTTGGTGCTTGGAATGAATAGGCCAGCAGAAGGGCCGCGCCTGGCTCAGGACCAGGGGTTCAAGGTGGGGCAGCGCCGCTGTCTCCCATTCCCCTCTCTCCTCCAGACTGCCGCTGTGGTTCCTCTCCTCCTCCAGACACTGTGCTTTACTGTGCAGTCTCTTAACCTTTTCCGTGAAGTCAAAATGTGACTGGCGGACCAGTCACCCCTCTCTGTTTAATAGCCTTCTAGACCTGCGGGGGAGGAATAGGATGACCAGTTAATCAAAATACTCTGTGTGGAAAAGGTCAACATGGTGGGGCTCCTACCATATATTTTTCTGGGAGAGATATTGACGTTCTGCCTTGTCCTTCCTTTCAGTACTGCCCATGTGGTCAGGAGATTGCAGCAGTGCTGTGGATCCTTGATGACCACGATTTTACTGAAAGAGAGTGATGGTGGCAAGTCTGATGATATTTCCCTTTACCCTATGGGGCCACTGTTACTGGAAAGGTAGGCAATGACCCTGCCGGGAGCTCCCAGGCTCTGCTCTCTAAGCTCTCTTCATTTACACAACTCACTACACATGTAAGTGCTTGTGACAATAGTAATTAACCTTCATCTGGGGCTGCTCCATGTCAGGCTCTGTGCCAAGCAGGTCACATGCATCATCTCATTTAATCCCCATAGCGACTCAGTGAGGGTTATTATGCCCCTTTAACAGCTCCTTTACCAGTGGGGCTTCCCAGGTGAGGCCAGTGGTAAAGAATCTGCCTGCCAATGCAGAAGATGCGGGTTCGAACTCTGGGTTGGGAAGATCCCCCCAGGGAGGAAATGGCAATCCAGTCCAGCATTCTTGCTTGGAAAAATCCAATGGACAGAGGAACCTGGCGGGCTGCAGTCCATGGGGGTCACAAAGAGTCAGACATGACTCAGCACTCATGCAAGGAAAGGAAAGGAAAGGAAGAACAGGGAACTGAAGGCTGGAAAGGTTAAGCCATATCCCCACGTAACCCAGTTGGTCAGCGGGATGCCGGGACATAAATGCAGGGAGTTTAACTCCAGAGGACTTTTGTTTCAGTCCCCTCCCCCACCAGGTCCATGAAAATGGGGACAGTACCTGTTTTGTTCATCTCTACACCTTAGTTCCCGACGGAAGCCAAGCACACAGGGGAGCTCAGTAAGTATTTGTTAAGTGAATCAGTGATCAGCCTTGTTTGGGTGTAAGAGTGGGGAAGGCAGGTGTGAAGGAGAGGATTAGGGCTCAGTGGGTTTACTGGTCCACAGGGCTGGAGTACATAGGGGCTGGCCAGAATGGTGGGGGTGGGGGTTGGTATTCTGGTAGAATCAAGAGCAAACTGCTTCCGTTAGTCAAGGGAAGCTCGAATGGGGAAGTTGTTATCGTTGTTGGTAGGGAACACTACAGGCCATTTGGTATCCTTTCTTATTTTCCAAGATCTTTGGCTTTGGGAATTCTGGTCCGTATAGCTAGCTAACCCCCAATTGAAGAAAACTCCAGACACAGTCACTGACCTTTCACATAGCCTTTCACTCCAAGTGAGTGGGGTATGTTCGCTGCATGTGTGTCTGTGTGTGACAGGATCTCTGTTACTGAACTTAGCACATTGAATTTTCTGCTGTGAGTGCCTCTTATTTTTATTATAGAAAGAGGTTTCCTTTTGAAAAGATTAAATTGTATAAACAAAATGGAAAAACATGAAGGATAAAGTAAAAATCACCTGAAAACATACCACTGAGAGCTAACTGGTAGATAATTTGGTGAACATCCTTTCAACATTGGTGTGTATATGAAATATAATTTTACAGAGAGCAAAAT
Organism: Bos javanicus; assembly: GCF_032452875.1. Taxonomy (NCBI): domain Eukaryota; kingdom Metazoa; phylum Chordata; class Mammalia; order Artiodactyla; family Bovidae; genus Bos; species Bos javanicus. The sequence goes on along the minus strand of NC_083874.1, from coordinate 48,507,318 downwards.
ACCATAACTACTGTTTTGCAATCTGCTTTCCCCCCTCCATTGAATACACTGAAGAGATTTTTGCCTGTCAATAAATATGGGGCTGCATCATTCTTTGTAATGGGTATATAGGACTCTATTGTATGATCGTTTCCTGATTAATTTAACCTGTCCCTTATAATGTCCATTTATCCATACTCGGACAACACTATAATTATCCATTTAATCATCTGTCTCTCCCTGGAGGCGGTGAGCTCATTGAAAGCAGGGACATTTCTGAATCCACAAGCATCCAGTAGATGTCTAATAAATTTTGAATGGATGGAGGAGAGAGTGAGATGGAGAGGAAGAGGTTTTGTTTTGTCGTGGCTGTGGTTTGTTTCCGGCTAAACCTGTGTTCTGAATGGCAGCCTATTAACCCGGGGCTGGCGAGGGCATTTTAGCGATTATAAAGCTGGACATTCACTGTTCTTTTGGTGTCATGAGTTTAAATCTTGGTGCCACCAGGAAGTATTTCTGACACCAGTCAGATTAAATTCTGATCTTGAAGCAAAGTGGTTGGTTTCTTAACCTTGTGGGTTACTTTCCCTGCAGTGACAGCCTCTGCTCTGTTCATCTCTTCCAAAGCCACACTGGCTGCCCAGGAGAAACGCCTCACACACATTTAGGGAAATAGGAATATGCTTTTCTAGGCGAATTGGGGTGTAATGACTTACCCACCTTCTTGTCTTTCTTTAGAGTCACGAGCTGGATGCCTTAGTCCCCCTCTAAGGGGACAGAATGTGCTAAAAGATAAAGATGAAAAATAAAAACAACCCCAACCATTCAAGACCATTAACTTAAAATTCTGGATGCCTGCTTCTAGAGAGAGTGAAAGACGTTGTTAAGCTGGGATTCTTCACCTGGCAGTACACCAATAGGGGGCATATGGGTTCCTTCACTCTATCTGCTCATCCCATGAAATAGGATGCAGGACTTTGCATTGCAAGCATAATATGCACCATAAGAAATATATTACATATAATACACATATGTTATATTTCTCATAATTTTTAAGCACATATATTTTTCTGGATGAGAGGTCCGTAGCTTTTGTTAGATTCTCACAGAATTTTGAGACCTCAAATAGGTTTAGTGGAAAAATAATTTAAGGAAAAATAATAGGTTTGGAGGAAAAATAATTTAAATATATAATCTCGTTTTTCCTATCTGTAAGATGGAGCAATAGCTCCTACCTCACAGAGTTGTGTGAAGATTGGTAAAATAGAGTATTCAAAGGGTCTGGCTCAGGTGCATAGTAGATGGCCGCTGTTACTGGTGATCACGGGGTAATAGGACATGACTTTGCTTATGGGTGACTGTCTACCCCAGCATCGCAGTGGGCATGTGGAATGGGCTGTGATCAGAGAGGTGATTTGGTGGCTTTGCTCTCACTGAGCTCTGGGCCAGCTATGGACCAGAGGGAGAGAGACAGAGAGAGAGGAAGGCTGGAAGCCAGTGAGGGGCTGTCTCATTGTCCAGGTATGAGGTTTGTAGAACTGGGGCCAGAGGAAGAGAGCAGCAAGCAGGAAAGACTGGTTAGGACTTGGTGACCAGGAGTGGAGTTGAGAGAAGGGAGGCAAGAGATCTCTGAGGGTCTGGTTACCTCTGGGGAGAATGAGAATTTTGCTAGCAGACACAGACAGGGGATAGTTGTAGGGAGGAGGCTATGTTTGCAGGAAGGGTTCAGTTCACCCATATTGAACCTGAGGAGAGTTGGGCCATATGAGTGGCAATTATCTAGCAGGAAACACAGGTCTTGGACCTGCTTAGTTCTTTATTTGCAGGAGTTACACTTTATGTGACTTTTTGGATTTTGCCTAAAAGGAAGGAGCTGACTTCTGGTGGCCAGAGCACCTGGAGCAAAGTAAGGAGAGGACAAGGGTGGTGGAAAGGATGCTCTGCAGCCTGGTCTTAACCCAGTTCTTAAATTTGATGATGAGAGGGTTTAGGGATGGAAGCAGAAGTTACTATTTGCACAAAGGACCCCATGAGTCATGACAGTGCTGGAGGATGCTCTGGTGCCCACAGGACAGAGTAATGCAGGCTCAGGGAGGGGCGTTCTCCCTTGTGGTTGTGGAAAGCTGGTGGCTCTGTAGGCGCTGGGAGGTGTCTGGAGAGAGCACTTTTGACATGAATATTGTCACGAATCAGTGCATTCTGAAGGGTGCTGTCAGAAGCAAGAGAGCTGAGGCTCTCTTTGTTGTAGCTCATGGTGAGGACATTGATAAAGCAGAGGGGGGCTGTGGAGGTCCTGCGCAGTGGCTGCTAGGTGATAGATGGGCCTATCACCATGAGCCTGTAAGGGACACTCCTCAGGGACTTGTTAGAGGTGGAGGATCTCCAAGGGCTGAGGACTTTTGTAAGTTGGTGGGGCAAGAGTAGGGTGAGCTTTTAAGATCTATGTGCCTTCAACTCTATCCGTGAGCTGTAGAGGCTAGGTGAATTTTGGATAGTGAAAGTAGCTCTCTGAATGTTGAATTCAAGGAAACTCAATTCAAGTGTCTGGGGACTCAACTGATAACTTTCTTCCTTTTTCTTAGTATCAGTGAGTCCTTTGGGAAAAGCTTTCTCTATAAGTGGGAATCTGCACTTCACAGCTGTGTTCTGGAAGGAAAAGCTCATTGCTAGGGAGCCTCCCAGTTTATCTGGCTCGCCAGTGCAGATCGATCTCTCGTGGCTTCATCCCCTCATAGTCTTCCTCAAGTGTGTGTATATGTTCCCCTGGAATGTGATCCTGTGGATAGACATGTCTGGAAGTCCTCTATTGAGAAGGGTCCATTCATTTCCCAATCATATGAAATTTGAGCTCCGACAAGGCTTACTTGTTGGAGGCGTCCAGTCAGCTCTGAAATCCACTGATTCTGTTTACACTGTGGGCAACTCCCAACAAATCAGGGCTGGACATATACCTGGGGGGGTCTTGTGAGGTTACTAGATCATACTGTAGAATTATTACTGTTTTAAAGCTCTTGATACCTGCTTTCACTAACAATACCAATTGTTGGTGACAGAGGAATGGGAACTCTCCTGCATTGCTTATGAGAATGTGAAATTGTCAGTTCCTTGAAAAGTTAAATAGGCACCCACCATATGACTCAGTCATTCCACTCCTACGTTTTTACTCAAGATAAAAAGAAATATATGTCCATACAAAGGCCTGTACAAGAACATCAATAGCAGCTTTATTTATAATAGCCCAAATTGGGAAATATCTCCAATCCCTTCAACTGAAAAATAGATAAATAGTGAAATATCCATACAATGGAATACTATTTAGCAATAAAAAGAAATAAGCTATTTCTATCTGAAACAACATGGATAAATCTATTTTTAAAAAATTTAAGTATAGTTGATTTACAAAGTTTTAGGTGTACAGCAAAGTGATTTAGTTATATATGTGTATGTATTCAGTTCAGTCAGTTCAGTCACTCAGTCGTGTCTGACTGTTTGCGACCCCATGAATTGCAGCATGCCAGGTCTCCCTGTCCATCACCAACTCCCAGAATTCACCCAAACTCATGTCCATCGAGTCGGTGATGCCATCCAGCCATCTCATCCTCTGTCGTCCCCTTCTCCTCCTGCCCCCAATCCCTCCCAGCATCAGAGTCTTTTCCAATGAGTCAACTCTTCGCATAAGGTGGCCAAAGTATTGGAGTTTCAGCTTTAGCATCAGTCCTTCCGAAGAAATCCCAGGACTGATCTCCTTTAGGATGGACTGGTTGGATCTCCTTGCAGTCCAAGGGACTCTCAAGAGTCTTCTCCAACACCACAGTTCAAAAGCATCAATTCTTTGGCGCTCAGCTTTCTTCACAGTCCAACTCTCACATCCATACATGACCATTGGAAAAACCATAGCCTTGACTAGACGAACCTTTGTTGGCAAAGTAATGTCTCTGCTTTTCAATATGCTATCTAGGTTGGTCATAACTTTCCTTCCAAGGAGTAAGTGTCTTTTAATTTCATGGCTGCAGTCACCATTTGCAGTGATTTTGGAGGCCCCCAAAATAAAGTTTGACACTGTTTCCCTATCTATTTCCCATGAAGTGATGGGACCAGATGCCATGATCTTTGTTTTCTGAATGTTGAGCTTTAAGCCAACTTTTCTACTCTCCTCTTTCACTTTCATCAACAGGCTTTTTAGTTCCTCTTCACTTTCTGCCATTAGGGTGGTGTCATCTGCATATCTGAGGTTATTGATATTTCTCCTGGCAATCTTGATTCCAGCTTGTGCTTCTCCCAGCCCAGCATTTTTCATGATGTACTCTGCATAGAAGTTAAATAAGCAGGGTGACAATATACAGCCTTGACGTACGCCTTTTCCTATTTGGAACCAGTCTGTTGTTCCATATCCAGTTCTAACTGTTGCTTCTTGACCTGCATATAGGTTTCTCAAGAGGCAGGTCAGGTGGTCTGGTATGCCCATCTCTTGAAGAATTTTCCAGTTTATTGTGATCTACACAGTCAAAGGCTTTGGCATAATCAATAAAGCAGAAATAGATGTTTTTCTGGAACTCTCTTGCTTTTTCCATGATCCAGTGGATGTTGGCAATTTGATCTCTGGTTCCTCTGCCTTCTCTAAAACCAGCTTGAACATCTGGAAGTTCATGGTTCACGTATTGCTGAAGCCTGCCTTGGAGAATTTTGAGCATTACTTTACTAGCGTGTGAGATGAGTGCAGTTGTGTGGTAGTTTGAGCATTCTTTGGCATTGCCTTTCTTTGGGATTGGAATGAAAACTGACCTTTTCCAGTCCTGTGGCCACTGCTGAGTTTTCCAAATTTGCTGGCTTCTTGAGTGCAACACTTTCACAGCATCATCTTCCAGGATTTGAAATAGCTCAACTGGAATTCCATCACCTCTGCTAGCTTTTTTCGTAGTGATGCTTTCCAAGGCCCATTTGACTTCACATTCCAGGATGTCTGGCTCTAGGTGAGTGATCACACCATCATGATTATCTTGGTCATGAAGATCTGTTTTGTATAGTTCTTCTGTGTTTTCTTGCCACCTCTTCTTAATATCTTCTGCTTCTGTTAGGTCTATACCATTTCTGACATTATCGAGCCCATCTTTGCATGAAATGTTCCCTTGGTATCTCTAATTTTCTTGAAGTGATCTCTATTCTTCCCCATTCTGTTGTTTTCCTCTATTTCTTTGCATTGATCGCTGAGGAAGGCTTTCTTATCTCTCCTTGCTAATCCTTGGAACTCTGCCTTCAGATGCTTATATCTTTCCTTTTCTCCTTTGCTTTTCTCTTCTCTTCTTTTCACAGCTACTTATATATATGTGTGTGTGTGTGTATGTGTATATATATGTATATACACATACACATTTATATTTGTATATAAATGTATACATTTATATATGTATATATGTATTCTTTTTCAGCTTCTTTCCATTACAGGTTATTACAAGATATTGAATACAGTTTCCTATACTATACAGTAGGTCTTTGTTGTTTATGTATTTTATATATAGTAATCAGTTCAGTTCAGTTACTCAGTTGTGTCCGACTTTTTGCGAACCCATGAATCTCAGCACCCCAGGCCTCCCTGTCCATCACCAACTCCTGGAGTTCACTCAGACTCACGTCCATCGAGTCAGTGATGCCATCCAGCCATCTCATCCTCTGTCGTCCCCTTCTCCTCCTGCCCCCAATCCATCCCAGCATCAGGGTCTTTTCCAATGAGTCAACTCTTCGCATGAGGTGGCCAAAGTATTGGAATTTCCGCTTCAGCATTCCTTCCAAAGAAATCCCAGGGCTGATCTCCTTCAGAATGGACTGGTTGGATCTCCTTGCAGTCCAAGGGACTCTCAAGGGTCTTCTCCAACACCACCATTCAAAAGCATCAATTCTTTGGTGCTCAGCCTTCTTCACAGTCCAACTCTCACATCCATACATGACCACTGGAAAAACCATAGCCTTGACTAGCAGACCTTTGTTGGCAAAATAATGTCTGTGCTTTTCAATATGTTTTCTAGGTTGGTCATAACTTTCCTTCCATGGAGTAAGCGTCTTTTAATTTCATGGCTGTAATCACCATCTGCAGTGATTTTGGAGCCCCCCAAAATAAAGTCTGACACTGTTTCCATATGTATCCATTAATCCCAAATTCCCAATTTATCTCTCTCCTGCTATCCCTTTTGGTAACCATAAGTTCATTCTCTATGTCTATGAGTCTCTTTCATGTATATCATTTTTTTAGATGCCACATATAAGTGATATCATATGATATTTATCTTTCTCTGACTTACTTCACTTAGTTTGATAATGTCTAGGTCCATTCATATTGCTGCCAATGGCATTATTTCATTCTTTTGTGGCTGAGTAATATTCCATTGTATACAAATACCACATGTTCCTTATCTATGCATCTGTCGGTGGGCACTTAGATTGCTTCCACATCTTAGCTATTGTAAACAGTGCTGCCATGAACCCTGGGGTTCATGTATCTTTTTGAATTAGAGTTTTCATCTTTTCTGGATATGTGTGTGCCCAAGAATGGGATTGCAGGATTGGATAGTAAGTCTGTTTTTAGTTTATTAGGGGACTTCCATGCTGTTCTCCACAGTGGCTGCACCAGTTTACTTTCTCAGCAACAGTGTAGGAAGGTTCCCTTTTCTCATGGATGAATTTTTAAGATTACTATGCTGAGTCAAAGAAGCCAACCAAATAAGAGCACATTCTCTATGATTCTATTTACATAAAATTCTAAAAGGTAAAAACTAATCTAGCACAGACAGAAAGCGTTTTAATGGTTGACTGGGAATCAGCAGGTGGGATGAACGGCTAAGGAGGGTTTACAAAGGGACACAAGGAACTTTCTGGTGCATGATGCATATGTCTGCATCCTGATTGTGATGATGATTTCATAGGTATGACAGATTTTATCAATAATACACTTCAAATATGTATCACTTGTTGTATGTTGATTATACTTTGATGAAGCTATTTTTCAAAGAAGGTCTTGTTACATATGGCCAAATTTCTTTCTAGAATATAGTACCAGTTTATATTCAAACTAAAAGTATGTAAATGTCTTTCTTGGTAGGTTCTTGACATTATTAGGTATTACAATTTTTATGCATCTCTGACCAGTTGGATAGGTGAGAAATGATATATAATTGTTTAATTTTGTACATGTTTGACTTGTGCTGAGTTTGTATTTTATAAAGTGTTTATTGGTCATTTGTACTTCTAGGCATTTTATTCATGTCCTTTATAACTTGGGGGCTCTCTGCTGTCTTATACATTAAGACGTATGTCTATGTGTGTGTGTGAGGTATACACATACCCAAGCCTTTATGTATTAAGGTTATTAAACCTTTTGCTTATGTTTATTTTCCCAGTTTGTGATTTTAATTTTTATAGAGAATTTTTGACTCACAGGGACTTTAAAAGTTCTATAGTTGAATCAATTGAGTGTTATGAATGTTCTTTATATTTTTCCACATTACTGATTTGTAACTTTTGTCTCTGGAAAACAATGGGTAATCAAACTTCCTGAGATTTCTTACAAAGTAAGAGTCACTGAGGCTATAGTGTGGGCCTGTGACTTTTAATTTTTTTTTTTCCTACATAGTAATGCATGTGAGTTTGGTGGCAGCTGTTCCAGCCCTGTTGAGGTCACTGCTTTCCAAGTTGATTGTGTTTATGGACTCTTTTTAAGGTAAAAACATTGTGGACCCCCACATGAGAGTGATTTTACTTTTAGGTCTGTGGATGGAGAATGGCCAAAACCTATACTATTCAGTTACTTTTAAATATGAATCTGCATTGTGTTAATCACCCCAGCCCTGACACACATCTGAGAAACAGCACACCCGAGAAGCATGAATTCTGTCTACAGACAAAATCTGGTGTGCATGTAGATGCTGGCTGCCTCTGTAGTAATTCTAAGGCCTCAGATTTGGGAAGTTCTGTGGGGAATCACATTTTGTTAAGTGATTTGCCTATGCTGAAGCCTGCCTCTTCCTCTAAACTGTGTTTAGCTGGCAATTGTGAGGACATGGGCTTGAGGCTCCTGGGAAGCCTGGATTTGGGATGAGTGGCAGTACTGAATGAATGAATGAAGTTGCTCAGTTGTGTCTGACTTTTTGTGACCCCATGGACTATAGCCTACCAAGCTCCTCTGTCCATGGGATTTTCCAGGCAATAGTACTGGAGTGGATTGCCATTTCCTTCTCCAGGGTGGCAGTATTAGTAGGCTTCTAAAACATTTTGTTTTCAACCCACCTTTTTCAACTTTGAAGGGCTATCTTATGTAGATGTCCTGGGAGCAGGTGAGAAAGACGTTAACGATACTCTTCTCAGCAATTTTCTTTCCAAACAAAGTGTCTTCACCAAGGATAATGGGCTTGTGGTTTTTCCTGGTCCCTTTGTCATTTTCTCTGGGAGAATTCAGAGCACTCCTGATGCAAAGCGATAAGACACGCCAAGCACCTAGCACAGGGCCTGGCCCACAGTTCACACTGAAGGAATCTTAGCTCTTTTCCTGCTCTGACAGCACATTTCAAGCTCATTTGCAAATGTAGCATTGATCCCACTACAAATATGTTTTGGCTTAGCGATGAGTCCACTCAGAAGAAGGGAGAGAATTGTTTAAATTATTGAAACACCTTAATCCATAAGCTCACATAAATATTGTTTTGAACTAATAGATTTATGCACTTTGCCTTCTGTATTCCATCTTACAGGTGGTTAATGTCTCTTGCTGTCACCTACTTTAAAAACTCAGGCTTTTAAAATTTTCTTTTGTGTTAAACTTGCAATGGAGTATTGGATTCCTTGGTTCATTTGAAAATAAGAGGCCTTTATCAAAATGTTAAGCTTGGTTAATTTGCATAAAATATTTCCTCTGCAATTTACTCTCTATTACTTTTGAAAAGCAAATTGCCTCAGCTGCAATGTGGGGTGGTTGTAATGGCAGGCAAGCTATTAGAGCTCATGGTTGTAGGCAGTGAACATGTCTCAGGTTTGGAGCTCAAGGAAATAAATTGGAATCTGGCCTCGTCTCACTCCCTTGGGTCATCTGAGCTCATCTGGAGAAGAAAAGGAAGAAAAGGAACTCGGTTGCCAAGTAAGGGTTCACAGCAGGTAGAAGTGTGTGGTTGGGAGCTGGGTGTGGCTGTGCTCTCAGGCATGAAGGAGGGAGGAGGGAAAACGTGGTGTGTCTCCAGGAACAGGCTCAGTGAGGCAGGTCTAATGGGATCCACACAGCCTGGTTCTTCCACCTAAAACACAACTCCTATCCCACTATTCCTCTGCCTCTGCTTCCTTCCCACCAGCCCAGAATCAACTCTACTTTTGGACAGGGAACCAGAGTAACTTGCAGATGTCAGTGCTGGAGGAAATAAACGAGCTTCAGAGCACCATGCAGGTTTTGGGAAGCCAGAGGCTGAGAGATTGTTCTGGGGACAGGGACCAGGATGGTCCTACTTTGCTCAGAAACGTTGACTTTCAGCCCAGGCCTCAACTCTTTCTGTACAGGGCAGTGGAGTGGAGCCTTTTGGCACTTAGTAACAACCTCCCATTAAGGCAAAACTGCTCAGCCTGAAAAGCACTGATGTTCATAAACAGCAGATGGGCAGGTCAGGCTGCAATTACGCAGCTGCAGGCTCCTCACACCCGCTTTCCCTAGAAAGGGAAAGACTCACAGAAAAGAGGGAGGGCTTTCTTGTTGGGGAGAGGTCTTCCCTTTGCACATAAGGAACTCCTTCCCTAACTCACCCTAGGCTTTTCTCTGAAAGCTCCGAAAGAGCTAAAGTTAGTAGGAGCGAATGAATGTATGTGGTGAAAGGTGAGGTTCGTGTGCAAGGAGATGGGGTTATATTTAGACCCACGTAATTAAAGATCCATTTATGTCTGAGCATCCTTAAACAGACGAATATAAAACTCATGAATACCAAATTCTATTTGGGTAACTGGCTGGAAGCACACACACTCACACGTACATGCTCCAAGTCTGACTGTCTATTCAAGTGGAAGAAAAAGCCACCATCAGTCTCGACTCAGGTCTGATGAACTTCCAGCCTTACTCCTTAAGGTCACAATAAAAAACTTTGTATTTCTGGCTCTTTCTACTCTCTCTGGTTTTTAAAGTTTGATTCCTTGTTGCAGCATGAAACCCTAGATGATTCTAGATTGATCCTGACAAGGGAGAGCCCAACATTTCTTCTGAGTTGCTTTTCTCTTGGGACCCAAGTAGATGTGATGTTTAAACTTTTAAAAATAGAAGTCAGTGATTTGTACCTGTCATATAATAAAATATATAACTGAACTTTGAGCATGTGCTGGGAAAGATTGAGGGCAGGAGGAGAAGGGGGCAACAGAGGATGAGATGGTTGGATGGCATCACCGACTCAATGGACATGAGTTTGAGCAAACTCCAGGAGATAGGAAGGGTAGGGAAGCTTGGCATGCTGCAGTCCTTGGGGTCACAGAGAGTTGAACAAGACTTAGTGACTGAACAACAAATCGTATTTGTGCCTGGTTCCAGCACAGGGCTGTTGAAACTCTTGGCATTTCCTGAATTATAGGAAGTGAGCCCCTTTCAACCACACCTGAATTTACACTAGTAAAGTGATTGTTGATGGGCTTCAGGATGGGCCTGTTAGCCAGAGGAACTAGCCATTAGAGGATTAGAACTTTCAGGTCAGCACCTGACCAGGAAGAGCGGCTGGAGGTTGAGTTCAATAACTAATGGCTAATGATTTGCTCAATTATGCCTCCTTAATAAGGGGCTTCCCAGGTGGCTCAGTGGTAAAGATCTGCCTGCCAATACAGGAAATGCAGGAGATGCAGGTCTGATCCCTCAGTCAGGAAGACCCCCTGGAGAAGAGAATGGCCACCTCCTCCAGTATTCTTGCCTGGAGAATTCCATGGACAGAGGAGCCTGGCGGGCTGCAGTCCATAGAGTCACAAAGAGTCGAACACAACTGAGCAACAAAGCATGCACACATGTCTCCTTAATAAACTTTCATAAAAACTGCCAAACGTGATGTTCAGAGGGCTTCTGGGTTGGTGAATGCACTGAGGTACCAGGAGGCGGTACGCCTGGAGAGGGCATGGAAGCTCTGTGCCCCTTGCCCCATCCTTGCCCTATGTACCTCTTCCATTTGGCTGTTCCTGGATTGAATCCTTTATAATAAACCCACTAACAGTAAGTAAACCGCTTCCCTGAGTTCTGTGAATTGTTCTGGTGAGTTACTGAGCATGAGGAGAGGGCCGTGGGAACCCTCAGTTTATAGCTTTCTGGTCAGAAGCACGATGGTCTGGAACTTGCGCCTGGCACTTGAAGTGGGGGTATGGGATATGATGCCAACCCCAGGTGGTTAGTGTTGGGATTGAGGTGAATTGGAGGGCACCCAGTTGGTGTCTGGAGAATTGGTGGGTGTGAAGGAAGAACCCCCACAGTTGGTGTCAGAAGTGCTATGAGTAAAAATAGCACCTAATGTAAAACAATTAGCTTTTCACCTAAAAATACTTCACAATGAAGAAAAAAACCCCATTTACCTCATCTCTCAAAAACTCAGCCAGCCTAAGAAACGGGTAAAAAGTTTCCATTTTCAATCACTTCATGGTAGTGAGAGAAAAAACACTGATAGCTGACTTTCTCCATCCAATATCGCATCAGAGATAATCATGTAAAATTACTGCAGTCGTGTCGTTTCCCTAAAAAGTAGGCACAGGCGCATCTTTGGATTTTAAATGTGCTGGAGTTTGACTGCTGTCTCCCAGCAGGGGCTCTTCCTCCTCTTTCCTCTCTCCCTACCACCACGGGCCACTGATGTGGGGACAAGTTCCACACAATTCTATCCTATTCTGTCTTGGGCTTATAGTTCCTGTGATGAAGGATCTGAAGGAGAGAGAAGGCAGCCAGGGGAATCATGACTCTGGATGTCATTCTGAACCACAGAAGGGGCTCCATGTGAGTAGTGGTGCTGGAGACTATGGGGGCGAGTGGCCACATCCTCCCAGAGACTTCTTATCAAGGACTTGGGTGAGGACAGAGAAGGTCCACTCATCAATTTGTAGATGACAGAGATGGGAGGGTGACTAATACACCGAGTGACAGATGTAGGAGTCAGATCTTGGCTGGATGGAGCCAGAGCCTGAAATCTCATGAGGCAAATCTAATGGGGGCAAAGATGAGGCCTAAATTACCAAGGGCACAAACATGACACGGGTAGGGACTTGGCCTGTGTGGAGGTAATTTGGGGTTTTAGTTTATGGTGAGGGCGTTCTGAGTCAACAGTAGGACAGGGGATGCAGGATGGCAAGTGCCCTGTGGCAGTGTTACTAGAGTCATGATGGCTGGAGTGAAGGCGCTGAGGAGCCTTCTCTAGTATGGCCTGGTCATGCTGGGGCATCCTGCTCAGGGTAGGACCCTCGATGAGAACTTCACAGACAGATGATGGGGGGAGGGGGGTGGTGTTAGAAGAGGATTCCAACAGAGGAACTGGAGACCATACCAGTGAGAAAGGAAGAAGCTGGACTTTTTTGATTCAGAGAATAGAGAAGTTGTTGAATTTATCTTACAGTATCTGCAGGACTGACCTGTGAAAGACAGACGTGACTTGTTTCGGGTGGTCTAATGCAGGGGTTGGCAAACCAAGGTCTGCTGGCTGCCTTTGTAAATAGAGCTTTATCAGAAACAGCCACACCTATTCCTTTATACCTTGTCTATGGTTGCTTTTGTACTCCAATAGTGGAGTTGAATTGTTACCAAAGAGAATGTATGGTCCACAAAGCCTATTTACTATTTGGACCTTTCCAAAAAAACGTGTGCTGACCTCTGGTCTACTGTATGGGAAGATGATCTAGTTTGGAGGATTTGACCGTGAACACTTTAAGAAGGCCCATTTTATATAATGAAAGGAAGAAAAGCTAAATTTAAGATATTAATTGAATGTAAAAGTTGAGTTACCTTCTTGGTATGATTGATATAAAGGTGATTTAAGAAGTGGTAGGTGTTTGGACTCCCTTTTCCATTTTGGAAGTACCTGATTTATTGCCTTGTGGCATTTCTTAAATTACTTCTGGGTTTATTTTCTGACTTATTTCAGATATGTCTCACCTCTGCCCTTGCCTGCACACCCCTCTCTCCGTGTGCACACAGCCCACATCTCACTCTTCTCTGTAGCTCCTGCTGGAGCTCACTAAGCTCACTTGGCCTACTAAGTCTGCCTTGGACTCACTCTATGTGTGTTTATAATGGAACTTGCAAGAGGGATTCCTCATAGGAGAGTTTAACATACAAGGATATACAAAGGCAGGTATTTCAGGAGTATTATTGTAACAACAATCTATGGAAGGGCATGGATTAAAAATAGTAAAGACCTTAGAACCAGACAGCCTTGGGTTTGAATATCAGCTGTATTATGATATTGTTTTTCTTTCTTCCTTCCTTTTCCTTTCTTTTCTTTTTTTCTCTTCCTCCCTCCCTCCCTTTCTTCCTCTTTTTATTCCTTTCCTTTTCTTTCTTTTTTCATCTTTCTTCAGAAGCTACTGTGGCCAAGCACTATTTTAGGCAATTATATCAGTGAACAAAAGCATAAAAATTGCTGCCACCTGGGAGCTTATAGTTTTTTGGAGAAGACAGATAATAAATAGTAAACATGATAAATACAGAAATTATATGTTAGAAGGTTACAAGTGTTATAGAAAAAGAAATAGCAGAACAAGGGGCTTGCAATCTTAAAAACAATGGTCAGAGTAGGCCTTAGTGAGAAAGCGAAATTGAATGAAAGTCTAGGAGGTGAAGGAAGTGCCATGGAGATCTCTGCGGAGGGCCCTGTTGTGGAAGTGTCCCTGGTGGATTCAAGGTAGATTGAGGAGTACCATGTGGCTGGAGTGGAGGGGCAGGAGGGAGAGCAGAGGGGAGGAAATCAGAGAAGTCATGAGGTGTGAGAAGTGGGGCGCAGAGCCTCCGAGGATCCAGCTGATCATGAAGGACATGGGGAGGTACCTTAGGAACCTCCCTCATGGACCCAAGAGTGATCAGCTCTGATTTATGATTTAAATGGATCCTCTGGCTGCTGGTTGAGATTAGACTATAGGGGATATATTAGGTTCCTGTGGCTGCTACAACAAATTATCACACACTTGGTGCCATACAACAACAGGAACATATTCTCTCACAGTTCTGCAGGCCAGAGGTCAGAAATCAAGGTGTTGGCAAGATGCATTTCCCTAGGATTCCAAGGGAATCTATGGTCCAGTAAGATGCATCAGCTTCAAGGGAAAGCAGTGTGTGGAACACGCTTGGGAGAGAAGTGACCCTAAGTCCTTAGTACCAGTCTTTTCACAGCAAGGAGTCCTTGTGTGGGTTCTTCTCTTCTTCTAGGCTCCTTTTTCCACCTTCTTATACAAATATTAATACAATTTTCATAGCTCTTAAGGATCTGTGGACACCTCAGGTGAGTGGAGTAAGTTTCTTAATAGATAAAATGTGATTTCTCTAAGTGTTAAAGTTTGTATTTTAGAAGGTAAGTTTACCTTTTCCTCTCATAGTTCAGAGATGTGTGTGCCAGAATAATCCATAAATCCTTGTGCTGGTGGCGAAAGGACTTGTTTTAGATGCTGTCTTCTCAGAGGCTGGCGTATAGCCTAAGGACAGAAGTACCGAAGTAATTCATTTTAACCTGTGATTTAAGAAATCCAATTTCAAATATTTGATTTTTTGTAATTGTTAATAGGTATGTCTTGGTTTATATAGGAGACCCATTTCCGAAGATTTCTCCTCAACTACAACTTTTATAAATTAAGTTGTATTTCCCCATTAACCTTTGTAGTCATTACAGAGACACTTTGCCTCCATTTCTGAGTAAGGCACAAGCAGAACTCATCCTAGCTTCTCTCTGGTAAATCAATAAAAAATAAGAAAAATTAAAGTTTTATTTTTATATATTCTTTCTCTGGTACTCTTCATTGATTTATGTAGATAAAAGGTTTTGGCCTTCCATTTTTCTTCTCTTTCAAGAATTTCTTTTTAACATTTTCTGCAAAGCAGGTCTAGCAGAATAAATTCTCTTAATTTTTGTTTATCTGAGAAAGTTTTTTTCCTTTACTTTTGAATGATAATTTTGTAGGATGCAGAATTCTAGGTTGGTGGTTTTTGTACTCTCAAGATTAAATATTTCACTCTATTCTCTTCTTGTATGAATGGTTTTTGAGAAGTCAGATTTAATTTTCATCTTTGTTCCACTATAGTAAGTAAGTGTTAGTCTCTCAGTTGTGCCTGACTCTTTGCAACCCCGTGGACTGCAGCCCTCCAGCCTCCTCTGTCCATGAGATTTTCCAGGCAAGGGTACTGGAGTGGGTTGCCATTTCCTTCTCCAGGGGATCTTCCCAACCCAGGGATCAAACCCAGGTCTCCTGCACTGCAGGCAGATTCTTTACCAACCTGAGCTACAAGGGAAACTCCTGTTCCACTATAGGTAAGATGATTTTTCCTCTGGATTCTTTCAAGATTTTTTATTTTATCTTTGACTTTTTTTTTTTTTTTTAGTTAGAATATGATATACTTAGGTGTAGTTTTTTTTTTGCATTTATTTTGCTTGGTTGTCTCTGAGTTTCCTGGATTTGGGGTTTGGCATCTGACATTAATTTGAGGCAATGTGAAAGTTGGATCATAAAGAAGCCTGAGAGTTGAAGAATTGATGCTTTCCAACTGGGGTGTTGAAGACTCTTGAGAGTCCTGTGGACAGCGAGGATATCAAACCAGTCAATCCTGAAAGAAATCAACCCTGAACATTCGTTGGAAGAACTGATGCTGAAGCTGAAGCTCCAGTACTTTGGCAACCTGATGCAAAGAACTGACTCGTTAGAAAAGACCTTGATGCTGGGAGAGATTGAAGGTGAAAGGGGAAAGGGGCAGCAGAGGATGAAATGGTTAGATAGCATCACTGACTCCATGGGCATGAATTTGAACAAACTCCAGGAGACAGTGGAGGACAGAGGAGCCTGGCGTGATACAGTCCATGAGGTCACAAAGAGTCGGAAATGACTTAGTGACTGAACATCAACAACCAATCAATATTACTTCTCGTATGGCTTCTGTTCCTTTCTCTGTTTCTTTTCCTTTTGCTACTACCCATTATGTGCCTTTGTCCTTTTGTAGTTGTCCTACAGTTCTTGGATATTCTCTTCCTTTAAAAATTTTTTTCGGTCTTTCTTCTAGCTTTTTCAGTTTGGGACATTGCTATTGACATACTCTCAAACTCAAAGAGTCTTCCCTAAACTTTATCTACCAGTAGCCCATGAGAGGAATTCTTTATTTTTGTTACAGTGTTTTTGAACTCTAATATTTCTTTTTGATTCTATCTTAGAATTTCCACTTTTCTCTTTATATTTTCCATCTGTTTCTGCATGTTGTTCACTTTTTCCAGTAGAGGCCTTAGCATATACATCATAGTCTAAAAAAATTCTTGGAACTTCGCTAGTGGTACAATGGTTAAGACTCCATGCTTCTATTGCAGGGGGCATGGGTTTGATCCCTGGTTGAGGAACTGACATCCCACATGCTGCATGGGCCAAAAGAAAGAAAAATTCTTGGCCCGATAATTTCAATATTCCAAAGCCATATCTGACTTTGGTTCTAATGCTTGTTCAGTCTCTTCGAACTGTGTGTTATTTGCATTTTAGTATCCCTTGCAATTTTTTTTCTAATAGCCAGACATGATGTATTGGGTAAAAGGAACTGTGATAAATAGGCCTTTAGTGATATGGTGGTGAAGTGTAGGGGAAGAGAAGTGTTCTATGGTCCTATGATTAGGTTCCGGTCTCAGTGAATCTGTGTCCTTGAACTGTGAACATCACAGTGTTTCTTAGAATTGTTCCCCCTTCATGTGGGACAGGATGGTTAGAGGGGGCTCAGTTGTGTATTTTCCTTCTTCCATGGGGAAGGCTGGAGCAGGTTAGAGTTGAATGTTTCCTTTGCCCAGATTATCTGAGCTCTGATACACCCCAGTATGTTAGGCTCTGGTAAAATAGTTTCTCTTATGGGTAGGCCTTGTGAGAAAGAACAGAATGCTCTGGTGTATTTCAAAATGGCTATTTCCCTCTATGTCTGCTTGAAGCATGAAGGCATTTCTCTTCTGTCCTCACTGTGAGCTTACATGGAGGCAAAACTCACAAGTATGAGGATCTTCCTTTGCCTGGGCCCTGCCAGAGTTTTTAACTCTCAGACTTGTCCTTGATGAACCTTCAGTAATTCATTACTTATAGTTCAAGTTATCCTATCCCAGTACTGACTCCTGCAGAGGTTTTTGCTTGAGTGTTTCTATTCCAGTAAACTATTTCCCCCAATTTGGGAGGCAGTTGTTTGACCTATGACTTCACTTCTCTGATGGATCTAAAAAGAGTTGTTGATTTTTCAGCTTGTTCAGCCTATTACTTGTTAGGACAGAAGTGAAGATTCCATACTCTTTACATGCCAGACCAGAAACTGGAAGTCAGAGGAAGGCTGTGCAATGTTAAAATGAGTACAGTTCTGGGCAAACCAGGGTGGTTGGTTACCCTATTCTGGAGTGAAGAGACCTGAGATCTTTTCTTGGCTCTGCAGAGTCCCCTTGGGCATGACATTCAGTGTCTTGAAGCCTCTGTTTCCTTTTGTGTGAAAAGAGAGAGGGTTGACTTTGGCCTTATATCCAGTCTATAGGATTTGATTTTCTTTATGTTAGGTATTTTTAAGGCAAGTCATTTCTGGACCTAAACTAATGGATTCTCCTTGCTAGGAGATAAATCGTAAATTCTCTTGTTAAATACCTTTTTCCTTTTTTGACTTGGAATAATCTTGGTTTGGAAGGCACAGTGACCCTTTGCTCTCAGAGAAAGAGCTTTCCTGCTGCTTTGAACCATTGGGATGTTTGTCACAGAGCAGGTTTTTTCCCCAGAGAAGGCAATGGAACCCCATTCCAGTACTCTTTCCTGGAATATCCCATGGACGGAGAAGCCTGCCTAGTGGGCTGCAGTCCATGGAGTCGCTAAGAGTCGGACACGACTGAAGCAACTTAGCAGCAGCAGCAACAGCAGCAGCAGGGTTTCCCCCTCCTTTGACACTATCTATTTGAAAACAGAACAATCCCTGTTAAGAATGGACTTAGGATCTTCTGTCCCTTTTGGTTGAATTTGACTTAAAGGAGTCAAAGTAAAAGTAGAAGTGAGGTGGGGGCGTGATATGAAGGTCTGGCCCAGCCTGTGAGCTGAAAGCACAAGTCTTGGAGGATGGCTTCTGGTTTATTTCTTCCCAAATAACCTCTCTGTCTCTGCTTCTCCAATTATTCCATGGCCCTCAATTCGCCCAGCAACATAATCAGAAACATTAAGTACATCATTATCTTCCCAAGTCCACAGCTGAGAAAGAGCTAAGACAATTTTTATGGAATTGTAATGTGCCCACTTGAACACAAACCCTAATTTCCTGAAGTCTAGCTCTAGTTTGAAGAATTGCCTGATTTATTTTAAAATTGAATTTTGCTGTCAGGGAAGCTGCCAATACTCACTGCCAGCGTTGTTATTTTTCTTTACGTATTTTAGTCTTAGCTCTTGAGTATAAAAAGCTCTCTGTCTCCTTCTTTTCCAAGAGTTGAGTTTCAACTGCGTGACCAGATTGTACAATTTTGTATGGGTTTAAGGCTTCACAGAGAAGTGGGAGATGCTGCTGGTTCATTGTCTCTTCTTACAAATGACAGATTTTCCAGTGGCAAAGAGACAGGGGGAGATAAAAAAAAAAAAAAAAAAAAAAAACTCCCAGAAGTAGAACGGGCCTGAAGAGTTTCCGGCTCCAGCTCTCTGTCCACTGGCAGGACTGTCTCCAGGCCATTCCAGGTAGAAAAGAGGGTTTCACAATGTCCTTTGACAATCATTTCATCCTCCAAGGTCTTCAATTTCAAGCCAATTCAGTCATCAACTATGATGTCCTCCGAGAGAGGACAACACTATCTAACAGCAATGGTTTCAAGTACTTGTGGTATAGCCATGTGCAGGTTTTCAATAAGAAACTCCAGGATTTGTGATATCAAGAAAATGAAGCAGGGACGTGTGGTAGAGAGGCCTAGGGGTTGGCACAGCTTTCGAGGGAATAGGCAAGTGAGGGTTGGGTTACGTAACTGGTGATATTTAAGATGAGACCTGGATGACTGTCATTTAGCTTCTATCCTATAGACAGCTGGGAACCAGCTAAGCTTGAAATTGGGTTACCACATTGCAGGGTAGTCAGTAGTCTATTACCACACCTAGAGAAGTGTACGTGTCTCATCCTAAAAGAAACTCTGTCAGGTAACCATTATTTTCATTTTACACATAAGAACACAGAT
This sequence comes from Bos javanicus, assembly GCF_032452875.1. NCBI lineage: Eukaryota > Metazoa > Chordata > Mammalia > Artiodactyla > Bovidae > Bos > Bos javanicus. Next base: position 48,487,981 of record NC_083874.1, on the reverse strand, counting down.
TCGAGCACCCCCAGTGACCTTGTCCCTGAGGGGTCTTAAGTTCCTAAATTCTTTTGATTTCAAACATTGCAATTCCTTTTCCTTGGCTCATTCCTTTCCTTTGCCCAGAGTCGCACAGGTCATTGAAGGAGCCGGCCCTTTCACACGTGTTGCTCTTTGAGCTTAGGTCAGGCACCTTTGGGACCAGTTTGCCCATCTGCAGGCGGACGAGGTGTCCTTAAGAGACCTCACAGACTTGAGGTATTTTGAGTTTGAAGTTCAGTCTTACACTGTGCCCCTGTAGTGTGCTGCGCTAAGTCACTTCAGTCGTGTCTGACTCTTTGGGACCCTATGGACTGTAGCCTGCCAGGATCCTCATTCTATGGGATTCTCCAGGCAAGAATACTGGAGTGGTTACCAGGCCCTCCTCCAAGGACTCTTCCTGGCCCAGGGATCAAATCTGTATCTCCTATGACTCCTGCACTGCAGATGGATTCTTTACCACTGAGCCCCCCTTTTAGGTCCACCTGATCAAATCGTATCACTCCTTGCTCACAGTCCTCTAAAGTTGGTTTCATAAAATTCACAGGCCTTACAGTGGTCACAGAGTCCTTCAGAATCTTGTTCCTCCTTTTTCAAAAAATTATTTGACTGAAGTACAGTTGATTTACAATGTTGTATTAATTTCTGCAGTACAGTAAAGGGATTCAGCTATACGTGGATTGTGTGTGTGTACATGCCAAGTCGTTTCTGTTGTGTCAACTCTTTGCACCCCTGTGGAGTGTAGCCTACCCGGTTCCTCTGTCCATTGGATTCTCCAGGCAAGAATACTGGAGTGGGTTGTATAAATATATATGTATATATATAATATATGTTATTTGTATATCCTATTTATTTATATATAAATAAGTGACTTCACTTTCACTTTTCACTTTCATGCATTGGAGAAGGAAATGGCAACCCACTCCAGTGTTCTTGCCTGGAGAATCCCAGGGATGGCAAAGCCTGGTGGGCTGCCGTCTATGGGGTCGCACAGAGTCGGACACGACTGAAGCACCTTAGCAGCAGCAGCAGCATATGTTATATATTCTTTTTCATATTCCTTTCCATTTTGGTTTATCACAGAATACTGAATGTAGTTCCCTATGCTATCTCTTAGGACCTCGTTGTTTATCCATTCTTTATGTGATAGTTCGCATCTGCTGATGCGAAACTGCCAGTGCAAGTCTCCCGTGTCCCCTCCTCTCTGGCATCTACATGTCTGTATGTCTGAGTCTGTTTCTGTTTTGCAGATAAGCTCCTTTGTGTCATATTTTAGATGCTCCACATGTGGTGTCACACGGTATTTGTCTTCCTCTGTCTGATTTCACTTAGTATGATAATCCCTAGGTCCATCCATATTGCTGTGACTTTGTCCCTCTTTCTGAACTCACCTTCTATCATCCTCTTCCTCTTCTAGCCACACTGGCATTCTTGCTGTTCTTTGGACTCACAGGTTAATCCTTCCTCATCACCTTCACACTAATGTTTCTTTCCCCTGGAGGACCTCCCCTCTTCCCCCACCTACCCTGACTCCAGCTGCATGGCTTGGTCTCTCCTTTCATTTCTCTAGTCCAGTGTCACCTTCTCAAAATGGCCTTTCTCGATGACCCTATTCAAGTATCTACACCAGCCCCCTCCGCACCACTTCCCCTCCTCCTACCTTGCTCTGTACTTTCTCCATGGTCCATGTTTCCATTCTCACATTTGTCTGTCTTCTACCTCTCCCAGCATGTCAGCTCCATGAAATATGCAACCTTCTCTGCTTTGTTAATTCTGTGTCCCAGAACACTAAAAAGTGCTGAGCATATATGGGCATTCCTATTCATTGTTCTTGAATACATGTTCATATTTGTGTTTTCATATCGTAGTGATAAACACTTAAAAGAGAAGGCTCTGGAGTGAAACTTCCCTAGTTTCTAAAATGAGTTCCAGTTGAATTATTTCGGGTATTTTACTTAACACAAGCCACAGTTTCCCCATCTGAAATATGGGAAAGAATAATATCCACTTCATAGAATTATAGTTGAGGATTCAGTGAGATAATCCAAGTAATGTACTAGTCACTATGCCTGCACATAGTATATGATCAAAAAATTATTTTATGTAATTGATGTTATTCTTTTGGTTCCTGTTTTTCTTTTCCTTTGGCTTGATCTCGTTTCATGTACACAACAGGTAATATCATTTTTTAAGGCTACAAGATCTCTGTCCTAGTGATCTGTGCCAGTTGGCTTAGCCACTTCCCCGGTGGACAGTTCCAGATTTTTTTTTCCCCTTCATTAGTGTTGTGATTTGCCCTTGATACACATTGGAAATAGGTACTTTTTACTCATCATTGTTAGTGTTAACTGCTGAGGGATAAGTGCGGAGGTGGTTCTCTGGTCCTTTCTCTGTTTGGTGGACCCAGCTCTCCTAGTTTCTTTCAAAGACACCAGCTTGACACATGTGCCCCTGCTCGTGTCTCTTCATATGTTAGATGGAACGTGGATATAGAGCAAGACACAGAGGAAAAGGAAGCGTCGGAGGGTAGACAGTGCAGACCCTTCCTCACTGTGGGATCTTGGTCAAATTACTTAACCTCTTTGAACTTTAATTTTCTTGTTTAACAAAGGAGACTAAAGCAATCTACCTTAAAGGGATGCTGCGAGGGTTGGAGATACAGTTAGAGGGGTGTCTAGTATAGTGCCTGGCATGTAGTAAGTATGCAGAAAGTGTTTGCTACCAGTGTGTAGCTGTTCTTTGCTTGCAGGCAGACAGTCTCTGCTCTGTAGGAATTTGGTTATTATGGGGAGGTGGGTAGAATGTGAAAGTTGCATAAGAACATTAGGAAGTGATAGTTTGTCTAGCTTCTTGGTACGCTTGAGGATTGGTTCCCTCTGCCACTTTTCTTTGTGGAGGATGCGCTGACTCAATGAAAACCATGTTGGTGGCTTTCCATCTAATGTAACCCTTCCTTTCATGGCCTAAACTTTAGGTGTCTGGAGCCTGTGCCTTCAGGTGTCTTGTCCAAGACTCCTGAGCTGGTAAGTGGCTACCATGAAAACACTGGCCATGGCAACTTCTGGTTGCTGCTTCTGTTAGAATAAACTTCCAAGTTTCACCTCAGAATGATTATGCAGTCTTATTCTTTTCACCATCTCTCTCTCTGTCCCTCCTCTTTTTTTTTTTTTTTTACTGTTTCTTTTAGAGCTTAGAGAAAACTCAGAGCCTGAGTTATAGAGGCTTCACTTGTGTGACACTTGGGGAAGGGAGCAGGCAGGACGCTTGATTGCTCTGGGGAAAGGTGAGCTTCGTGAGTGTTGTTGAGGTGTGAGGTGAAAGGGAAGACCAAATAAGTGAAAGAGGATAATTAAAAGAATCAGGAAGACAGAATTATTTACGGTGGGGTAACAGAGTGGTCTGTCAGAGATAGATCTGGGTGCTGAGATTTCAAATAAGTGATATATATATATATTTTTTTTTGGCCAGAAAACCTTTTTAAAATTATTTACTCTGTTAGTAAGTGTTAGAAACCCAACTAAAACTGGGTTAAAGAAAGACAGGAAGAAAGAGAGACAAGAAACATGTTGACAAATGGTTGGTCACCATTTCTCTTAGCTCCCCATCCCCTGCATGGACCTCATTCAGCATCTCTTCCAAGATGCCAGTAAGATGGGCACCCCTGATTCTGGGTTTACCTCCTATCACCTTAGTATCATCCTATAAAGGAGGAGCCCCTATCCTTCCAACAAAAGTCTTAGAAAGGAGCCTCACTGACCAGCTGGGGTCCTGTACCAATGTCTGGAACTAGGGTTTGACACCTGCCCTCCTGAATCATATGGGCTATGAGAAGGAAGGAGGTGGTTTCTTAAAGTAGAATCAGAGTATATTTAGCAGAATGAAGAGTAAAACATACTGGGCAGGCAAGAGCTGCGGGCCTTTGCTCCATTGATGATGTGCTGATGTTTACTCCACAGAACAGTTTCCTCTGTGCAACTGAAAGGGTGCCCCATGAATGACTTGTGTCAATGACAGCACCCAACCTTTCTAGGAATATAGTGATAATGTTTCACCTTTTGTAATTTTCCTACAACCTTTGAACATAGCACAAATGGGGGAATTGTACATGACTATTGAATTTGAGTTCAATAAAGGATTTGTACCATCTGAATTATACCTCGACACACAAGATAGGATACATTAACTTAATTACTGCTGGATTCAATAACATAGGCCACTGCCCTGGGAATTTATCTTGTGCTGTACCCAGAGAGAGAAACTGGGCATCATTTCTAAAGACAGTCAATTTCCAATTATCCATGCTAATGGAAGAACACAGCATGCAGAGACTCTAAGTACAGTTTCTGTTTGGTTCAGGGAGCAAACATAATTTTAAATTTTTCTACCTGAGTTATTTGTTTTGCTTGGGCTTAGGTAACACTAAAAAGAATTTTCATTGCCTGGGCCTATACTTTCTTTTCCTTTTTCTTGGTTTATAAAATGTGAAGTATGTTTTATTTTTTGATGTTTATTTTTAAATTTTTTTCATTTTGAATTAATTTGAGACAGAATGGATTGTTGCCCTTATGTCCTTTACCCAGTTTGGGCATCTGTGCATGCTCAGTCACTTAGTCACGTCCAACTCTTAGGCAACCCCATGCACTGTAGCCTGCCAGGTTCCTCTGTCCATGGAATTCTCCAGGCAAGAATACTGCAGTGGGTTGCATTTTTTCCTCCAGGGGATCTTCCTGACCCAGGGACTGAACGTGCTAACCCGTGTCTCCTGCATTGCAGGCAGATTCTTTATTGTAGTTATTTAACTAGTCCTATTTCTAGATGTTAAGATTGTTTCCAAGTTTCACTATTATAAATAATGCTGAGAAGAGTAGCATGTTGATAAATCATTGTAAACATCCTTAACTATCTTATTAGGTTAAATTGTTATGGGTCAAGTTGTGAAGTCAAAGGTCACAAACATTTTATGGCTCTTAATATAAACATCATGAACTTGGCCTCCAGGAGGACTGTGCCGGTTAATGAGCCCACAGTATAGGAGGGTGATTTTTCCTCATATCTGCCAACTAGAGAATAATGAACTTTACAAGTGTGCAAATTTGATAGGTGACATTATTCTAATGTACTTTTTTTGGTTATGAGGCAGTTGCCTGGTATATAGTTTGGCATTTGTATTTTGGTGAATTGCCTGCTCAAGGCTTTTGCCTGTTTTCCCATTGATGGATATTCTTTCTCTCATAGATCTGTTTGACTCTTATAACTGATTCAAAGTATATGGAAGTTTCAATTGTTAATGTCAAGGGCACCTCACTCCTCCTCAGAGTAGAGTGCTGGAGCAGAGGTGCTGAGTTCCCTTCCCTCACTTTAGAGGAGGAACAGAGTCCTAGGGCCAGACAGGAAAACAGCACATGAATTGGGCTTCCAACCCAATTCCCTCTACCATCTTCATCAGAAGTGAGGATGGAGAGGAACTGACAGAACAGCAGCCACTGTTGGCCAGTGCCCACTGATAAGGAGAAGAGAGCCTCTACTTCTTCAGCTCAGTTCAGTCGCTCAGTCGTGTCCAACTCTTTGTGACCCCATGAATCGCAGCATGCTAGGCCTCCCTGTCCATCACCAACTCCCGGAGTTCACTCAAACTCATGTCCATCGAGTCAGTGATGCCATCCAGCCATCTCATCCTCTGTCGTCCCCTTCTCCTCCTGCCCTCAATCCCTCCCAGCATCAGAGTCTTTTCCAATGAGTCAACTCTTCGCATGAGGTGGCCAAAGTATTGGTGTTTCAGCTTTAGCATCATTCTTTCCAGTGAACACCCAGGGCTGATCTCCTTTAGGATGGACTGGTTGGATCTCCTTTCAGTCCAAGGGACTCTCAAGAGTCTTCTCCAACACCACAGTTCAAAAGCATCAATTCTTCAGTGCTCAGTTTTCTTCACAGTCCAACTCTCACATCCATACATGACTACTGGAAAAACTTATACTTACTCATTTAATGGTAATTGAGAACTTAGAATATGTTGGATGTGGTATTATCCTCTCAAAATCATGATGCATATATGCTATCATTACCTCCATCCTACACATAAGGAAACTGAAGCTCCAAAAGAGTGAAAAATTTATGGGAACAGCCATTAAAGTTGAGCTCCAAATCCCAGTCTCTCTCACTCCAGAGTACATGTTCTTCACAAAGGTTATAGTGTTTCTGTTATACTTCCATAATAAGATATCTTTGGAAGAAGAAAAAGAACATTATGCACAGGTTGCCCCTAACACAGTCACTGCCAGTTCCCGGTGTATTTCTTTCCCTCTTCCCTCCTTCCTGCTGAAATCATTCTGTACATCCAATTCTGTAACTTGACTTTTTCCACTCTGTGTTTCTCCCTATTGCTTCATGGATTTTATAGCCATCATTTTAATGACATGCATAATATTCCTTTGTTGGGCAGATGCTAAATTCTTGAATTTAGTGTTCTCCCACTGCAGATCTTGGGAGAACTTCTGGGGACCCCCGCTGTCTTCTCTGCAGTTCTCGCTGACTTGATAGCTCCCTTTTCACTTCATGCCTTGAATGAAATGATACAAATTTAACTTGCAAATTGCCTCAGGATGTCTTTCATAGTTGTAGGCATCTGTGAATTATATACGAATATGTATGTAGCCAGGCAAATTCTTGCTAACACTTTGACTTTAACAAATATCTAGTGGAGAGAAGTGTGTAAGTGATTAAAATTTCTTCTCTAAGTTTCTCAGTTTTTAAAGGGGTGACTGACCTGCTTATGTGAGCCTCATATGTGAAACTTTAATAAGACATTGCTGGGTGAGTTGTAAAACATCCTATAGGAACGGCAATGACACCGCTGTACCGTGTTTATAGTGCTGCTCATGAGCAGACACTGGGCACGGGAGTTTTACATACCTCTTAATCCTCCCCACAGCCTTGTAAAGAAGGCACGACATTATTATCCCCGTTTTACAGGCAAGCAAATGGGTCTAGAGGGGTTAATTGACTAGTCTGAGAGTCTGTAGCTGGTAAGAGGCTGAGCTGATGTTTGAGCCAAGGTCCCCAGAGCTTCTGTACTCTTGGCATTAGCACAGCCATAGTTTGAATCTTCTTATCTAGCTGTCCAGGCCTCTGAGATGTCTTGCCTTTAAATGATGCCTTCTTAGATTTGTTCATTCTTGGGGGCAAAAGCTGGTTCAATTTAGTGTTTAGGACCTGGTGACCCATCTGTATTCCATTTCAGAAGCTGTGATAGGAAGTATTCACAGGAGACTTGGTTATGGTTCAAGTTAGTTTGCTGGGTGGTTTTGGAAATCCTTTTGTGTTAGATCATGCTGCATTCAACAAGACTGTTAATGCTCGGGCTTCTCTTGGGACTGGGCGAACCAGTCGGGTTCACTCTGTGGTGTTTCCAAGCTTCACCTGGCTCTGTGTGCCTGCTCCAGCTCCAGTTTTGCTCTCTGGTTTCCATCTGAGTTGGAGAGCTTCTTCCACAAGGAACCCTGTTTTGCTGCCAGTCTTGGGATCCTTGTCGGGTCCTCTTTTGGGAACCTTGCTGTCTGGAGGCACAGCTAAGCTCTCTGTGGACCAGGCATTCTCTGGCCTCCACCTCCCAAACGTGTGAACCCACATCAGCCTAAATGGAAGCCCTTCCAAAGGCAGAGATGTGGCGCTGACCCTGAGAGGAAGGAGGCCCCAGCCAGCCAGTTCTGAATCTTTGCAGTAGAGTGTGGAGGCTCATGCTGACACGGGGATGCAATGCTCCTCTTGAAAGGAACATAAAAATGAGAACAGGAGAAAGAAAAGGAGCTTGGATGGCTTTTCTGGGAGAGGAGAAGACAATTATCTTCTAGTCTCTGCGGGCTTGTTATTCAGTCAACAGAGGGCAGGTGTCTTCATACTTTCCATCACAGAGCATCATGTACATGGAAAGAGTGAGGCAGCCCCACACTGAGGTGTGGACGTGGACTCGGGAGCCAGGATGCCTGGGTTCAGATCCCTCATCACCTTGAGCAAGTCATTTAACCTCTCCTGACCTCAGAGTCCTTAAACACAAAGTGGGAGAACTGAGGCATTTGGTTCACAGGGTGGGGTGAGGAACCTTTAACAAGCAAGCACTTACATGGCATTTATCATGTGGAAGGAACTTTCTAAGCACATCACAAATATAAACACATTTAATCCCCTATGAGATAAGCATGACATTGTCTTCTTGGGTCTGAGATGAGTGCTGTGTTAACTTCTCTGAAATGGGATGCGGCTGACAGCTGATAGTCCCACAAACTAAGAATTGGGAGAACATTCCAGGCCGAAGGATGTCTTAGCTTTGGGGAGCCTGCAGGAGCACAGAGGAATCAAACAAAGACAAGTGCTTTCCAGCTGGCCAAGCACACTTGCCTGCAGTGCTGCCCAGAAGTGCTGAGGCCCTCTCTGCTAGAGAGAGCTCCATGAGGGCTGGGCTCTATCAGTCCCACCTCCCTGTCGTCTTCCCAGCATCATCTAGCCTGGCACAAAGGGCCTGCTCCATAGCTGATTGCTGAATGGGTAAATGAAGACTCTGCCTTCCCCAGAGCAACCCAGGTGGCTTCCCTCCCCAGTGTCTTTCACAGATACCCTGGTCCCCAGGAGTCTCTCTCCCATGATCCCTGGCCACCTCATTAGGCTCTACCTGGGGGACCGCAGAGGTGGGTCAAGACACCACCTCGTCTCATTTACCAGGTGTCTTGTAAGCAGCCATCACTATTAGAGGTAGCGAGCATCCCAGTGTTCCTGGGGGAGGACCAAACATGTGGCCCTTGGCAGCCAAATACTCTTTTACACTTAATGTGACCCTGTGTCATATTAAGTTTTTTGCTACTATATTCAATGAGTCATAGGTGCCAGTGCCTTTTGCAGGATATACGATCACAACCATAATTAATTTAGTATTATTTTCCATTTAAATCTTGCTGACTAGACCATACATTCCATGGTAACAGACACTAAACTTCATGACAACAACATACATTGTGTATAAATGAATTGGTAACAGCCCATTTGCATCAGAAGGTGCCCTTCCACTAGTGTGAAATTTATCGCGGGAGGTGAGGGAAATGGGGCAGTGAAGGAGACGTCAGCTGTGGGGTTGAGGGCTGTGGGAGGCCTTTGCCATCAGAGTGGCCAGTTTGAGTCCTGGCTCTTCCATTTACTCACCGAGGGATCCAGAATGAGTGACAGCACAGCGCTGGGACTCAGTGTCTCCAGCTGTGAAATAGGGCTTATCTCAGTGCCAACTTCCTAGGGGGTTGCAGTAAGGATGACATTATATGACACACAGGACTACGGTATCTGATCTGATACATCGTAAGTGCCCTGTACACATCAGCAAATGTCACTGGTATTGTCACACTGGTGATTCTTTGACCCTCTCTACTCTGTCCCTGGGTAATTACTTGGCCTTTAGGTTTTTCTGCCAGTTATTTTCATTTATTTGTGAGGTATTCATTTGCTTAAAATCAATTCCTCCCAAGCTAGGCTGCCCATACACCATGGCTCTGCATGGGGGGAGGAGAAGAAAGCATGAAGGTACATGTTGGGGGTGAGGATGGCAATGGGGGATGTGGGGAGGTGGAGTGAGCCTGGTTCTGCTGAACACATATAATCAATAGGTGAAATCGACGTGTTTGTGAAAGCTACAGGCCCTGCTGGGTGAGCTGTTTTCAGGGATGCCAGGAAGCGCATCTATTTCATTGTTCTCTTCATGGGGCCAGGATGGGTTCCAGCTTCATCCTCAGACCTGTGAGTGGAGAGGTCAAGTCTTCCTCCACCGTTACCACCTTCCATCCATGGAGTGTTGGGGTTAAGATGTCAACGTAAACCTGGGAGCTCCTTTGCCTCTAAGGAACTAAATGCATTGAGCTGTGAGCATCCACTGATTTGTTCAATATTTATTGTGTACCTACCGTGTACCAGAGGCTTTTTTATGCACTACGGGTTCATCAGCAAATAAGACAAGACATGCACAGCTAGACCCTGTCCTGTGCCTTGAGTGCCTGGTGGGAGCTGGGCATTACACAGCTGGGATGAGTGCCATGGGTTGTTGGGGTCAGGGGCGGCTTTCCTGAGCACTTGGAGGGAAGCTGTGAACTGAAGTGTGCATGGGGAGGGTGAGGAGAAGGCAGGGAAGAAGGAGAGCATCCAGGCTGTAGTGAGCCCCCCACAGAAGGGCCCTGAGGTGGAGGGTGTAGGATGCAGGTGATCAGAAGGGGAGGGGGAGGGATATGTGGGACCAAGGAGGGTGGCAGCCCCCAGGCTTAGTGGGTGCATAGGTCGTCATAGTGGGGTGCCTGATCGTCACCCTGAGAGCTCAGGAAGGTCAGCGAGGAGAGAGAAGTGACCACATTTATGCTGAGATGGGATCACTCTGGCATCTACATGGAGAATGAACTACACATGGCTGACTGAGAGGCGAGACCTTTGTAAGGGGCCCTGTGGAGTTGGGGGTGAGAGGTGGCGGGAAAGTATAGCAGTGGAGGAGGGTGGGTGGAACTGGAAATAACTGCAACGGTAGACCTGACAGTTGACTGATTCATTTTTTTTTTTTTTGAGCCATTTCTCCTCGTTTTTATTCTTTGACTGATTCATTAAAAGTGGTGGCTGTGAAGGACGTCAGAATGACACTAGCATTTGGCGACCACCACTAGCATAGTGGCGGTTGCTTTCCCATCGGGGAGGTGGGAAGGGGACCAGGTTTGCTGGGGGATACAGCTCAAGCATTCAGTTTTGGACACAGTGAGTTCATGTGGCCAGTGAGACAGTTGCCAAATGGAGATGCCGTGTAACAGGTAGGTATATGAGTGTGCAGCTAAAAATAAATCTGGGTTGATGACAGTGTAAGTGTTACAGGTCCCTCTGATCAGACGGAGGTATCATGAAGTTGGGGGGGGGGCACTACACCTAGAACTTTCCACTATTAGATCCATCTTTCTCTCTCTCTCTGCGACCTTCAGCAATTCATCTAACCTTTCTGTGTGTCCCTGTTCCCAGCATAAAATGGTGATAGTTATGTCTGCTTCAGGCTACCAATAGCACATGTTTGAGGATCCATTAAACTGAAAATAAAACATGTGGTGCTCTTTGGAAATAAGAACTATGTTAAAACAAGGAGTTATTATAGTTGTGTGTAAGCCAATGACAAGCAGAAATACAGCCCCAAGGCTCAGTATTGATTTTGGTCCCGGGTGCTTCCCGCGGCCGAATAAATCTGACATCCCTCCTCGCCAAGCCGGCTGGGCTGATGGCAGGTCTCCAGCTTCTAGCTCCTTGCCCTGGCTCCAAGGTTACGTCCTTTCTCATCTCAGGCCAGCTTCAGCAACCCCACGCCTGCCTCGGCTGCTCTGAGTGCCCTTCCCACCCTGGTGGGTGGTTACAGGGACAATTCCAGTTGTGGAACTGGAGCCTGGCCAAGAGCAGATGCCCTCTGATTAAACCAGGGACAGGGCTGGCCAGAAAAGCAGAGATTGAATCTGCAGAGCAAGGGGTTTAAGGGTGACCAGAGGAAATGTCTCCAGACAGTTAGGTTTCAAACTTTAGGGTGAATTAAGGGTTATGGAATTTGCTTCACTCATTCATCCAATTATTGGGTAAATATTTATTGAATGCCCATCAGGCTATGAGTTAAGCCTGGAGATACAGGCATGAAAAATACATTGTTTTTGTTTTCCTAGAATTACTATTTGAATTGCAAGACAGAGAATCAAGGGAAAAAAAGGGAACAACCAAATGCAAGGATGGAGAGTATTGATGTGGCTGGATGGGGAGGGCCTATTTTAGATGGGTTGTCAGGGAAGACTTTGATGAGGTGGTACATCTGAGCAGGCTCCCAAGAAGGAGCTGACCTTTGAAGAGGAGGGAGAGGACCATTCAGGCAGAGGGTATGGCCAGTGCAGAGGACCAGAGGTGAGAACATGCTTCATGTGCATGCAAAATCGTGAGCAGGAGTGTGGCTAGAATTCAGGGAATCACAGCATAGGAGAAGGGGCCAGATGGTGCCGGGCTTTATGGATCACAGCAAGGAGTTTAGATTTTCATTGCGTGTCATGGTGAGCCATTGAGCAGTTTTATAAGATGAAGTAATAATCTGTTTAAAAAGATGGCACTGACCCCTTAGTGAATAGTGGGTTGGAAGGGAAAGGAAAGAATCAAGGAAACTAGCCAAGATGCCACTGTAGTCTTTCAGGAGGGCGTGACAGTCAAGAGGACCTGGTGGTCCCATGGAGGTGGAAGGATGAGGATGAGTGGGAGGGGAGTCTGAAAGTGGAGGGGATTGGCTTGCTGAGAGATGGGCAGTGAGGGACCAGGGAGATGGAGGGATTGAAGGTGCCTCGTGGGTTTCTGGCTTTAGCAGCCATGTGGGTGGGGAGACATTTACTATTATGGGGAGGACTCAGCACAGGTTTGTGGAGGAAAATCTAGACTTCTGATTTGACATACCCCTGGGGCATCTGGAGGACTTGTCGATTATAAAACTGGATATACAGCTGGAAGTTATCAGACAGTTCTGGGCTGGAAATGCAACAGGAGCATCTCAGCACAGGACAGGATGGGAACACCCAGAGAGGGCAGACAGCTTTGGCCTGAGCCCAGAGAAGCAATGGCGTATACACGTGGGTACATCCAGCCAGGAGGGAGAGTCCCATGGGGCCCTAAAGGGATGCTCAGAGTCAAGTATGGGAGGATTCAGGGCTGCCCACTTGGAGGAGACTGCTGATGTGATAAGTCATGTCAGTCAGGGAAGATGAAAGGCAGGTTAGAGTGGATGGAAAAAGGAATTGGAGCTGAACTTACTTGGGTTTCCATGAGAATGTAAGAAATGTACTCTCCATCATATGTAAATTTCTCTCCTGCTCTGACACCACCAGGACATAAAATGAAAATACCTAAAATATTCCTGTGACAACCGCAGTCCCCGGTATAATAGTTGTGACTCCACTCTTTTCCTCCCTTTCAGGAACACTTCTAGGAATGTAAATCAGTCACAGTAATGCTGGGATAAGCATCTGCTACTTTTTTTAGGAAAAAATCATAATCCAACTTCTACATGCAACCAAATCACTTGCAGCACAATCAGTAGATGACCACCTCACATATGTTGGGGCTCAGTGTCGGGAGCTTGGCTCTGGGCACCGTGGGCACTGATGAACAAGCCAAACTGGGCCTCTGCCCTCACGGAGCTCACTCCAGGCACGCGGAGACACATACTTGGAATGAGTGATTTCAAGTGATCTTGTAGCTGAGAAGCACTGTTCTCAGGGGGAAGTCACCAGCATCCTGGCCTCATGCAGCATCCTGGCCTTCAGTTTAGCAAGCCTGTCTGAAGCAGTCAGGGTGAGTAAGCTGAGGGCTGAAATCAATGAGGCTGGTGTTGGGGGCAGGTGTGGTCAGCAGTCCAAGTAGAAGTCACCACCCACCGCTAGTCCCTTGGATAGCAGCCCAAGTAGAAGTTACCACCCAGTGCTAGAGGGAGCTCGCATCCACTGAGACCCATACCAAAGCTAGGAAGTCAGGGAAGAGATGAGGTGGTGTGACAGGCAGCCAGAGAGGCCAAATGTGCAGGGTTTGGAGCCCCAGCCATGAGTTTGGTCTTTATCAGGAAAGCAAACACGAAGAGATGTAAGTGTGTATTGAGGGAAGATGGGTGACTATCTCAGACCTGTTCTAAAAGCATTCAGCCATCTGCAGAATGGGCCGTGGTTGTACAAGGCAGCAGGTCAGTATGCCCTGTCCTTTTGGTCAGACTTGCCTGAGGATCTGGAATGCCAATGGGGGCTGCATCTCCTGCCTCTGTGTCCTGTCCCTGAGCCTGGCCTAGTTCTCCCTCTCCTGCTCCCTCCCCTCTAGGAAAACCCAAGAGGCTGGTGCTGCGGCCAGCTCCCAAGGGGTGGGGACAGAAACAGATATGGACCTTGCTGTGTAAGAACACCAAGGGATGCCCACAGGGTCAATGTGGTGACACCAGGCAGAAATAGGTGACAAATGATAGAAATGGGGGCCAGAAGGACTGTCTTAAGGGACTGACGGTAGTTGTCATGGTACAGGCCATGGATGTGCAGAGACGTGGGTGGGTGCATGACCTGGGGTGGGCAGTGCAGAGATTCACTCACCTCAGGATGCTCTCCTAAGGCACGCTGATTCAGCGAGTCTGGGGCGTGAACCAGGAGTCCTGATTTTTAAAAAGTCCTCCCCCGCCCCCCCACTAAGATGATCCTGATTTAAGTGGTCCAACGACCTTGGTTTTGAGAATGCCTCAACGTTGGCCCTCCTCTTGGCCTTGATCCTCAGTTCCCTAGCTGTCGCTCGCCAGCCTGGGCCTGAAAGCTTATTTCAGCCTTGCGTAGAGATGTGGATAACCAGGATCTCCAGCTGCAGGACCAGGGGCGGCGGGGCGGTCGGGCGGGCCGCACAGCGGCGCGCGGCCGCCAGGGGTCGCCAGAGGCCTCGGCTCGAGCGCTCGGGCTCCTCCGCCCGCGGACGCCGCGCCCGAGCGAGCCTGCGAGCGAGCGAGCGAGCGGAGCCAGAGCGCTGCGGGCTCACAAAGCGGCAGGACGCGCGGCGGCGGGTGGCAGGAGCGCTGGGGAGCTAGCCAGCCGATTAGCCTTCCCGGCGACCGCGCCACAAGAGCTCGAGCAACTCGGACGCGGGGACCCGGGCCGGGCCCCAAGGTACGTTTCCTGCAGAACCCCGCGCCCCAACTTGGCGTAGTTGGGACACCTCCCCGCGGCCACCGGGGTGGGGGCTGGCGGGGTCAGGGCCTGCCTTGGGGCTGTCTCCGCGCGCCCCTCTTTCCCCGAGGCGGCGGCGGGGGCCGAGGGGAGACACCCCCCCCCACCCCGTACGCAGGTATATCCCTCATTCAGTGGGAGCCTGGACTGCTGCTCGGAGCCCTGTTTACCCCCTCCCTACCCCGAGCTCTGGGCGCAGTGTCTGGGAGTCAGGCTTGCGGAGCCAGGGCTCTCCGTTTTCGGGGAGGGGTACTGAAGCCCCTCTCCGAGAGCGGCGGTGCGTGGGGCGCCCGGACGATAGGGGTCCTCTATAGTTTGATAGCGGCCCCTAATTTGTGACGCAGCCTCTTCATTTGAAACCGACCCAACCCCCCTCCATTCGTGAGAAAGACCCCTGGGTCTGTAGATCCGCCGCAGGTGTGCCCAGGGTTGACCCTGGCCCCGCGGGGCGGTCCCTGCTTGCCCCGACGGCGGGGGCGCGCGGCCCTGGGCTCGCCGCCCCGGGCCTCCCCTTACCGCCCCCGCTTGCCCCTGCCCCGCAGATGCCAGCGATCGCGGTGCTCGCGGCGGCTGCCGCGGCGTGGTGCCTCCTCCAGGTCGAGAGCCGGCACCTGGACGCGCTCGCCGGAGGCGCGGGCCCCAACAACGGCAATTTCCTGGACAATGACCAGTGGCTGAGCACAGTCTCTGAGTACGAGCGGGACAAGTACTGGAACCGCTTTCGAGACGTGAGTACTCGGGGGCCCTGCGGGTGGCGGGAGAGCCTCAGAGCCAGAGGTGGGTGGTGGTTGGGGGGTCGGTGCGGTGCGGTGCCCCTCCTTAACGTGTGGGAAAGGCGCTGGTGCAGACTTCGCAGGCAGCTTGTGGGGTCGGGGTTCATGGGCTTCATCTTGCCTGAGAGGAACTTTAAAGACAACTTGGAAGGCTTGATGCTCTTCGCCCCTGTTACCTGTGGTCCAGGTGTGTGTAATTGGTACGACTGGGGGAAAGTGACTGCACTGAACATGTTGTTAACAGCGAGCAGCTGCGGAGACAGAGGCTCCTTAAGCTTTCGAGTTCTCCTAATGCTGCTGGTTGACTTTATCAAGCCCCCTGGAGAACCTCCCTGGGCAGCAGTGACTTAGACCATCTCTGGCAGGGGGCGCGGTGGGGTGGGGGGTGTCCAGAAGAATGCCTGCTGCCGAGGTTTAGGTTTGGAGTGAGCCCAGCTCGTTGAGTAGGGAGCCAGGTGTCCAGGAGGTTCAGAGAACCATGGCTTTAATACATGCTCCTCTTGGGAGGGAGCATGGGGGTTTGGCCCCTGGGAATCCTTAGAAGAAGGGAAAGGGAGCAGGCACTGGTGAGTTGGTCCGACACCCTGAAGGGGAGCCTGAATGGCAGAGGATCGCTCCTCTGAGGGAGCCGTGGGAGGCGAGAAAGTTATTCCTGGGCACCCAGAGGCAATCTGCTGCCTGTTTCTGCCCCAGGCTGGCGGCTGCTCCCCAGGTACGCCCCGAGGATGCCGGCCCAGAGGCTCCTGATGCAGCCTTTCCAGCAGATGGCATCCCCTCTGTGCTGTGGGAGGTGCTGCCAGCTCTCTCAGAGGCTGCCCCAGGTGGCTGGGACCGTGTGCTTCTAGGGGACTAGGGAAAACTTGGATGATATTTAACACTAGGAATTCCTGCCCTGGGGAGGGACCCATACCACGGAGCCCCTGGTCTTGGCACAGGACTCCTTGAGTGGGAGACATGTGGGAGTCACCCCCTACCCTGGATTCCTCTTACCCCATGCCGGACATGCCCAGCCATTGCAAAGGGAGGGCCTGAGAAATCCAGTTAATCCAGATGTCTTCTAGTACTTTCTAAAGAGCATCTCTCCAGGGCCCATTCCAGAGGCGCTAAGGCCTTGAGTGGGGACTTACTTATCTCTCTCCTCTCTGTTCCTCTTCCCTTTCCCTTTAGTTGATGGTGGTCTTTTCCTTGAAAGAGACTTTCAAACACTTGCGGTGAACAAGCGATATGAGGCCTTACTGCGCTCCTCCCCGCTCCCCCCGCCCCCACCACCTGGCACCATGACATCTCCTGTTCCTGATCTATTCTGTTAACCATCTTCCATCCCCTTTCCGTTCCTCCCCAAAGAGCCCTGTACAGACTACCTTTGCCTGTGGCTGAAAAAGATGGCCAAGCTGCCTGAAAGATGCCCCACGGAAGCTTCCATTCCCAGACTCACACAGGGTAGAAATTATCTTGCTTTTTTCTTACCTTCTTCATTACATTTTAGAGTTGAGGAAAGGGGTGGATGCTTGACTCAGCTAGAGCTGGAGGACTCAGCCCCTTCTGCACACCCCCTCTGGTTCACGTGGCAGCTGGGTTGGATGGAAAGCGACTGTGCTTGTTGGTCTTCCGTGTGGACAGGTTTACTCTGCTTCTGTATCTTTTTAAGGCTTTCTAGTCTTGGTGTATCATGCATATGGCATTATTCTTGTTTCCCATTCAGATTTAAATTTTGAAAGATTGGGCTTTTCTTCATTTCTCATCTTTCTTGCAAATGGTGACATTTTAAATTCTTGGATCAGTGTTTTTACAAGCCTAACTGATCATGAAGCTCTCACCTGGGGGGCTTGTTAAATTGTAGCACCCAGACTCACCCCTTCCTCCTCAGAGATTCTAATTCTATAGTTCTGGGATGAGTGCTGGAAATCCATATTTTAAAAGAACATTCTAGGTAATCCTTAGGATGACTAGGAATACTTCCTGTTGAAAATATCCTAATCTTAACAAAAAGAGAAAACCTGTATTCAAATGTATTGCTTTTTTTGTTTCTGAAGCAATTTTAGGTGTTCAACTAATATTTTTTAGCAGTATATATTCTTTAAAAGTGATAATTTAATCCAACGTACCATTAAAAACATCCAAAATGTTTCAGAATTCCAAATATCTTCAATCATCAACCATGGCATTAATATATGCTCCATGGAGTCTTCTGATGCTAGCCGTGGGTCAGACATAATTTAATGCCATTAACCTCTTTAATGTGTTGCGAAACTCAAACTAGATTCTCTTTTAGGCTGAGTCTGAGTGTCTTTAGTTGATTGTTTTACTTGAAATAAGCACAAAACCTCCATCCCCTGGGACCAGGGACTAAAAGATTGCTTCCTGTAGAAGCAATTCAGTGGACAGCTGACAAAGCCTCAGCTAAGGGTGCCAGGGATCAGCCAGCCTGGTGATTTTCACCGAGCCATCACTGTTTCACTGGTCCCGCTGGAGATTGACAACGCTCAGCTTCTCTCCTGATGTTTCAGTTTTGTGGAAACCCCTGATAACTTTGAAAGACCAGGCCCTGAGACTGTTGTTATGATATTGTTATGATGCTTGTCAGTTTGTGATAAAGTCACTTTTTTTCTTTTACTTTGTGAAAGAAAACTTTTTGCCCTTTCCCTTGACTTGTTTTCTTTTTTTTCCTTTGTCTCTTTTCTTTTTTGCACTCAAGGGAAGATATATTAAGAAGTGGCTTTTGAACTTTTGAAACTGAAAACTAAGAGCCCCTTTTAGAGAGTTGATAATACCCTTTGGTGGACGTTATTGGCTAAATTTGAAGTGGAAGTGGGTGGCGGGCTGTGTGCTCCTTGTCCTCTTGCCTGTTGAATGTGCTGTGATGTTGCCAGAGAGGACCGTTCAGCCTCTACTTAATACTTCGAAGTGGTCCTGTTGTTCTAGATACACAAATAATGCTATCTCCTTCTTTCCAGAAGTAAAACTTTCACAGCTACTCTTTGCTCCAAAATGTAGTGGGAGCCTGTTAGTGTGGTGGTCATTCTTCCTTGATAAATACTAGCAATTGGGGTGTTTTGGCCAGATGGAGACCTGGACTTCTGCACAAATACAGTATGAAGAAGGAGAAGATGAAGAAGGCAGATGTTTTTGTTAAGTTGTATGGTTATTTCCCAATTCCAGCTGCTCCCACTGGTGTGCTTTTAGCTCCTCTGTGGTTTCAGGTTGAGGGGTGAGGATGCCACCGCCGTTTTCCTGATCTTTTTCTGACTCTGATTTGGCTTTCCATACAGTTACGGTAAGGAGATTTTCCTCTGTTCATTCCTACATTCATTTGTAATCTGTCCATTCATTCCAACAAATATTTGACTGTCTAACATGTGCTAGGCAGTGGCTAGAAGAATGAGTAAGATATATACATGTGATCCCTTCTCTCAGGTAACCGCTTGTCTGCTGGCTGGAACTTTAACTTCCGCAGTCGGTATTGCTTCCTTGTTCTGTTCTCTTTGAACAGAATCTTTATTCATTTATTTGGCTGCACCAGGTCTTACCAGTTGTGGCATGCAGGATCTTTGGTCTTCATTGTGGGGTGTGGGATCTAGTTCCCTGACCAGGGATCGGACCCCAGCCCCCTGCATTGGGAGCTTAGAGTGTTAGCCACTGGACCACCAGGGAAGTCCCTGTTTTCTTTTTTTAAAAGTTTTTTTTCTTGTAAAGGTAATATACACAAATTGCAATTAAAATAAAACATTGCAGAAATAGTGGAATCTAACATTTATCCTGCACTTAGTGTGCTAGCCATTGTTTAAGGTAATTTACATATATTATCTCATGTAATATTCATAACCATCCTAGGAGAGAAGCACTATTATTCTTTACTAGGAGGTGAAGTCTGTTGCCCACAGAGCTGGACTGTGAAGGAGCTGAGCTGGACCCAGGCGGTCTGACTCCAGACTCTTGCAGCCCGTTGAGAGAGGAGTGGATTTGGGCTGTGAGTCGCCACTGGTATTACACTGAACGTCTTTGCTGCTTTCTGCCTAAGGGAAATCAGTGAGGAGCCTTAGGTTGAGACCGAGTGGAGTGGGAAGCCAGGTGGACACAGCTTATGGTAGAGGTCACATCAGGGCTTCTCTTCTGCTAATAATGAGCTTCTGATTTGATTAAAATAATATTGTTGCTTACACCAAACATGACATTTTCTTTCTTTTGCACTCATGAAACTAGCCCTGACATTTAACTCTGGGATAATTGCCTTTAGCAGGCCCGAAGACTCAGAAGTGTTGCCTTGGCTGGCATTTATCTTACTCCAGAGTGACCTGAGTTTGTAATTCTAATGAGACCACAAGGACCAGCCTGCGTGCTTTCTCTTTCTCGTGCACACGCTGTGGGATTTGGTGGTCTCTGTAGCAGGACTGGGGTGGCACGGAGCATCTGATCTGCTCATTTGATCTCAACGTCTCAGCCATAATGAGTTTCAAGGGCAAGGGAGGCTTATTGATAGAATAGTGGCTGCTTCAGTCTGTGGGGTCGGTGACAAGAGAGGTGGTGTGGCTTAGTGGATCAGTCATTAATCTGTCACCACAGAAACTCGACTTGTAATAGAGAGTAGCAGAAAATCATTTTGATTAAACAGGTTCAAGGAGAATTAAATGAGTTTGTGATCCTGACTTTCCTTAATGAACCCACTATCTTAAATCCCCTATACTAGATGACCACCAATAGAAATAATTATTTCACGGGAATCGTTACAAAGGGACAGTGTAGAAATTGATAAGCCTATGGCCATTCTTGTATTTTCTGCCCTTTCAGTTTACTCTTGTAGAGAGAACCTCATTTTTGCCTGGCAAGGATGGTACAGCTTGTGCCCCAGTCGACCCTCCCAGGCTGAGTTCCCTTGTGTCTCCTGGTCCTCCCAGCCCTGCCCCAACTGTGCTCCAGTGGAATTGGATTGCTAGGCGGATGAGTACTCTCCTGTATGCTGATGAGATTATTTTCAAAAGCAAGGACTGGTTTCAAATGGATCATCGGACCCATACCCTTCCCCTGGCAGAGTGGGACATAAACATGAGCACAACTATTTTATTGTGCTCAGGGAGACACAGTAATGTTAGAAATTAAATATTGTAAAATGTCATTTCTTACTCATTTACTCACTGTAGTGTATTTCAAATTAAACATGCTTAGTGTCTAAACTTGAGCACCTTCAAGATGACTCATTTTACCTTTCCTCTGGGGAGGTGACTGTTTATGTTCCTTAGGAAATTCCTCAGACTCAAGCTCATAGATGGTCTCATCTCCTCGGGTAAGATAATTACAAAGGGAAGAAATTTTCTATAAGAGACTAAATAATTTGCCCAAGGTTACAGGTATTTTTTGGTTCATATTTTCTCCAGTATAAGATGCCATCAATTGTAGGATGTGCCATTTTTGTGCTACTCAGAAAGAAAGCAGTGTTGAGAAGGAAGAGTTTAATAGAGCCATAGATAAAGCTAGGACTCCAGAGGATCCCCTCGGTGTGAAGGTAAATGAGAAATAAACTCACAAGGCAGAAAAGGGACCATAGCAGAGTGACTCATGTGTCTCTACCTTGGCATTGGTGGATGAAGGGGAAAGATAGGATCTGGGCGATTGGCAGGCTGGCTCTTGCAGATTTCTGGCCTGAGTGCACACAACCATGGTGGTCTCCCCGCCGCAACCTTAGACAGTAAATTCAGTCTCAGGCTATTTGTCCTCTCTGAATCCCTGATTTCTCGTTGGGTAAATGTGGGGTGATCACAGTGTATTGGTGAGGGCTCCAAATTGCAAGTGACTGAAACCTGGTCCACACTGACTTAAATGGAAAAGAAAATTTACTTGTGTAACTGAAAATTCTGCTGATAAGTTCTAGATCTAGAAAAGGCTGGCTCCATGGGCTCGGGCTGCACCACCAGACTTGGGTGTGTTTGTTTGTCATTTTCTTACCATTTCCCCAACTGCCCACCCATCTTTGGACTCTATTTCCCACGTGTTGGTTGTATTCTCAGGTTGATTAGTTCCATGTAGTGACTCATGGCAATTACACATTTCTATTAAGTGAAAGAGGAGAGTGAAAAAGTTGGCTTAAAGCTCAACATTCAGAAAACTAAGATCATGGCATCTGGTCCTATCTCTTCATGGGAAATAGATGGGGAAACAGTGGAAACAGTGTCAGACTTTATTTTTTGGGCCTCCAAAATCCCTGCAGATGGTGACTGCAGCCATGAAATTAAAAGAGACTTACTCCTTGGAAGGAAAGTTATGACCAACCTAGATAGCATATTGAAAAGCAGAGACATTACTTTGTCAACAAAGATCTGTCTAGTCAAGGCTATGGTTTTTCCAGTGGTCATGTATGGATATGAGAGTTGGACTGTGAAGAAAGCTGAGTGCCGAAGAATTGATGCTTTTGAACCGTGGTGTTGGAGAAGACTCTTGAGAGTCCCTTGGACTGCAAGGAAGTCCAACCAGTCCATTCTGAAGGAGATCAGCCCTGGGATTTCTTTGGAAGGAATGATGCTAAAACTGAAACTCCAGTACTTTGGCCCCCTCATGTGAAGAGTTGACTCATTGGAAAAGACTCTGATGCTGGGAGGGATTGGGGGCAGGAGGAGAAGGGGACGACAGAGGATGAGATGGCTGGATGGCATCACCAACTCGATGGATGTGAGTTTGAGTGAACCCCGGGAGTTGGTGATGGACAGGGAGGCCTGGCGTGCTGTGATTCATGGGGTCGCAAAGAGTTGGACACGACTGAGCGACTGAACTGAACTTAACGTACTGTAGTTTTTATGTCTCAGTATTGCCACAGAAGTCCCAGAATTGAGACTTGTCAGGTTTGCCTGTGTTGTACCCCAGTTGATCACTGTGGCCACATTGGTGGCATATGTGTTAACTGGCCAGTCTTGGGTACACGCCCATTCCTGGGGTGGGACCTGGGACCTGGGTGGTGGGACTCCATCAGGTTACATGGTTGAAGTAGGTTGAAGGGTAGTTTCTTAAGGGGAAATGGATGCCTTGTGGGCAAACATCACAGGGGTCCACTGTGTTGATCAGCCCCACTCGGCTGGCATGGGGAGGATAAATTGGCTAATACTGGTGAAGCTGTTAGCAAAGTGTCTGGCTTAATACTAAGCGGAGGCTATTAATTTTATTAGTATTAACAACTCCTGTTATACTTACATATGCATTATTCCTCAATTTATGGTTGTATGTATTTATGTTTTAGCTTCTTCTGTAGTTAATTCTTCCTGAAACGAGAGCCTGCGTTTTATCATGCCTTGCATGCAGTAGGTGGTCTGTTAGCATTTTATTGATTTGAACTATTACTTAAGCACACCTCTTGATGAATCTCTGGGAAAGGAAAGCCTGTAGAATTACTGGTGCATATTTTTTGGTAGGCGAAGATTCTAGATTACACACACATTGAAAAACATCTTTTTTTTTTTTTTCTTTCAGTCTAACCCCCATCTCTAAGTAGGACCTTACAACTTTTTA
Organism: Bos javanicus; assembly: GCF_032452875.1. Lineage (NCBI taxonomy): Eukaryota > Metazoa > Chordata > Mammalia > Artiodactyla > Bovidae > Bos > Bos javanicus. Next base: position 48,464,946 of record NC_083874.1, on the reverse strand, counting down.
ACCCCTTTTAGGATATCCTGATGGACAGAGCTCTTTGTCCCCAGACCTTTCCCATTGAGCCCAGTGCAGAAATCTGCTTAGTAAATGTTTGAATGAATTTGAGTGAATGAAGGAATGAAGGCATGGACTCTTCTGTACCAGGATTTTGCACACTTCCACGACAAGGAAGCAGATGTTCCTTGTAGAGGGCTGGCCCCAGGATGCCATGCTGGCCTTGGACTTGTGTCTCTCATTCTGTTAGTAATTGACCATGATGATGGATACAAACTGATGGGCATGCTGTAGAGAGGCAGGGGAGCTTGACTGAGAAGCTCAACGCCCCCCTTCACAATCTGGGTGCGGTCCCTGAACCTGTGGAAAGCTCTTCATGGTGAAGAGGCCCCTCTGAGCCTGGGCTCACCTTCCAGTCTTGTTGTGGATGAACTTGGGTCTTGGCTGCAGCATCATTGTCCTTATCTGCAAAACTAATGATCGCACCTCCTGTGGAGTTTTGGGAGCATGGAGTGAGCTTCTGGCACAAAGTAGATCCTTGTGATCTTTCAGTGCCTGATATAATTACCTGTGATTCTGATATCATTTCCGAGGGTCACTTTTATGTCCTGGGAGCATAAGTGAGTTGCTGGCACACAGCTGTAGATGTTGCTTTCTGTCTCATGTCTTAGAGAAATGTTGGGGAAATTGGTTCCATTTTCCTTAAGCCTGTCTTTACTCCATACCTTGCTGGCTAGGAGGCTGTCTTCAGTTCTATATGGTTTTTTGAAAGTTAAATTTTTTCTGATTGTAGGTCCTGGCATAGCCATCTCTGTTGTGTAAATTGCCCTTGCCCTGCCTCTCCCTTTAAAAAAATTCTTCCTCCTCCTCTGGGGTCTGGGGCCCATGAGTTTCTCCTTCCCTCTGTGGTCAAGAGTCCTGGGCTTTAGAACTCCTCCAGTTCTCGCTGCTCTTTAGAAATCAGGGTGAGATAGAATTTCTTGGATAGAGAGATTTGTGAAGTCTCTATTTAAAAAATGAGACTGGTATTATATGGACTATTCCTTGACGTCCTGCCCATCCCTCCCTCCCTTTTCTGAGAACCAACTGGGCACCAAACCTGGAAGCTAAAGATGGAAACCAAGATTTCCACCCACAAGTGTCAGAGTTCAGACATACCTGCAGTTGGAGTGCTGAACAGTATGAGGCGTCATTGCCCCTGGGTCCGGGTCCTTCCAGTGTCCTTATGACAGATGTGAGGATGTTGATTTATCTTGGGGCCAGAAGTAAGGTGTGTTCGCGACTAGTGATGCGAATTACTGGGGATACTCCTGGAAGGATAGCACTGATGTCCAAATTAACTTGATTGGGTTGGTATTCTTAGGATTCTGTGCAAATATGTCCTTCAGGAAACCCTCTCCCTTGATCATTTAGGGCCAAGTTTTCTTTGGTGCAGTGGCGAAGGAAGGAAGGAAAGACATGTTATACATTTTGTTGTAATACTTTGCAAACTCTTCTTGGGTGATCTGTGACATGTCGCACTACAGAAGACACTGTCAACATTCCCCAGCATAATTATGTGGTGGGTAAGCAGGAATTTATGCAAAGTCCATGGGCGCCTATGATTGAAGCAGGGAAGCAGAACTTACTTCGGGTGTTCCAGGCAATCTTTGCAGAGATAAAGCGTGGAGAAAACAGGCAGAGGGCAAAAGGCTCCACTTTCCTATTGTAGCTCTGCCCTTACTGTTCCACTATTTAAGTGGAATCACTTTGAGTTCTAAGAAGGGCCAGGCCAAGTTGCTGATGATGCTTCATGGCCAAGGCAAAAAGAAAGATGCCCAGAGAAAGGTGTTAGAGCAGTGGTTCTCAGACTTATGTCTTTATAATCTTGAAAAAAAAAATCACTGGCTTGTTTAAAATGCAGATCTCAGCCAGAGCAGTCTTGAATAGGTCAAGAGTGGTACCCAGGAACCTGCATTTAAAATAAGCAATCCAGGTGATTCTGATGCAGATAGTTCTCAGACTGTATTTTCAGGAAAACCATGGAGAATTATTATTTGTCCCCAATAGCCAATACCACTAGCACTAATGAATAATATGATTTTAGACAAAATGAGCGTTTGAAGATGCAGAGTAAATTATTATGAGTGCTGTATTTTCTCTTGAGGCCAAGAAGGCTATCGTTGACATTAGTAGAAAGAAAGGGCTTGCTTTCTGGTGTATGTATGTGCATGGGTCTCAGCAGAAACCTTGTCATGAGGTGTTCCTAGAGTGGGGTGACGTTTGACTTGTCACTACTCCTAGGGCATCAGGGCTGCTTATGCGCATGAGCTCAGTGGAACTGATGTGGGACCTTTCCCATGACAACGTCTCCAAAGGGGCCTAATCACAGCCAACTCTGGTCTCACTTTGCATCTTCTCTAGCAGGATTGATGATGTTTTGTGCACAGATAAACAGGAGGACATTGATTCTGACATTGGCACTGGTTTATAGAGAAGTGGGTATTGAAGATGGTAGATGTAATAAACAGTGTTTACTCTAGGCATAGAGATGTAGATATTGTTGTCCTTCGATATCAGCATACGGTTGGTTCCAGAACCCCTGTGGACACCTAACCCCAAGGATGCTCTAGTTCTTTATGTAAAATGTCCTAGTACAAGTTCCCCCCACCACACCCAAGGGTTCTGCATCCATGGCTATAGAGGGTAGACTGTATTGTCAGTTGGGAACACAGAGAAGGTCTGAGGGCTATGGCCTGGACTCTCTTCTTGGTGTACTAAATCTTCATGCTTGATTGGTCAGATCATTTTGGAAAGATCAGAGAACAATAAGAGCAAAGACTAGTCAAAGTTTGGAAAATTTATGAGGATCAACAAGACATAGCAGTAATTCCTTGGGGCACACTGAGCAAACTCTGAAACTCTGCTTTACTCTGTGTTGGCTGAATTTCCTCTAATTAATGGCACTGAAAATTGACAAAACTATTGCCAAGAGGAAGAAAATAGTTCAGTGTATTGAACAGACTTGAGTGGCTATTTGGAATGTTTCAGTCACCCCATTGTTAAGGGATAATTGGGTAGTTTCCAGGTATTTCTGTACTCGCTGGACATGTTGAATTCCTCTGTGGCTTTGGTGGGCTTGGTTGGTTGGTGTCCAATACTTTCATCCCATAAAGGCATCACTTCCCACCTGAGCTTGCTAGCCTTGCTGTGACTCTGTACCTGGTCTGTAACCTTCAGCAAGCCATCTTGAATGAGGTAAAAGGCGTGAAAGTGAAAATGCTGTACATAGTAAAGATAAAATCACGCTGTCTTTCCTGGTGTTAGATAATTTTTTTTTTTTAAATAAGATGAAATTGGTTTAAAAATTCCTCTCTCCTCAGAAAGACCTTTGCATGTGCTTAAAAAAAATATCTTTTGCTTTTTTCCATGGTCATCCTGAACCTAGATCCTTATACCTTTCTAGTAACCAGAGCCTGGTGCACAGATTCAGTAGTTTGTTTGTTCGTTCATGTATTCATACCACAGATACTCACTGTCCAGGCTTCTGTGTACTAAGCACTATGCTGGGCAATTAGATGTAGCAGGGAGCAAAATATCCTCTCTCTCCTCTGGCATCCACAGTCTTCTTGTCTGAGATCAAGGGAAGAAACAGAGGTGCTTGGTGGCCAGGGAAGCCTGTTAAGGATTCCTCTGCAAAGGGAAAGGCCTGGTCTATAAAGGGACAAGAGAAATCTGGGCAAGGTGGACATCCAGAGGCCTTGGGACCTGGGAGAAAGTCACATAAGACTTTATCTCTGAATCTGTCTGGTGGTCAAGACCCTTGAACTTATTGCAACTCTTACTGACATAGGTGGTGGCTCCTGCTATTTTACCTGAGTTTAGGACCCAGACACTGACAGCAGAAGGGTGTGGTCTGTACAGTTGAGGTGGAGCATTTAGGATACTGGCCTGGATGTGTATGGAGGCTGAAGTCCAGAGAGTTGAACATTGTCAGGGCTCCAGGTCAGGGCCAGTAGCAAGTGGAGAGAGAATTGCAGAAGAGTCCTGGTCCTTAACAGCCTGGCACGGGTGGGGAGTGTGTTTCATTGGAGTGGAAGATGTGCAGTGAGAGTGAGGGTTCCAGTCATACCTGATGCACTTTCACACACCATCCACCCAGCAGCCCAGTCAGGGGACAGGATGTTACCAGCTTCTGAAAAGTCCATCTTGTGACTCCCATACTCACTGTCCCCCTTCCAGGGAAGAGCTCTCCTGAGTTACAACTCTAAGGTTAGTTTTGACTGCTTTTATACTTTTATCAATGGCATCATAAGAAGGTATTTGTGTGTGTGTCTGGCTTCTTTTGCTCAGTATTACCTTTGTGATACATTGTTGTTTGTGACTGTGGTTGGTCCATTCTCATTGCTGTGGGGTTATTCCACAACTTACCTCTTCTTTTGTGAAGGAGCACTTGGATAATTTCTGGGTTTTGACTTACAGAGTAGCAATCTCCTGGACATGTCCTCTGGCGCATCTACGTGTACATTTTTTTCAGATGCATACCTAGTTGTGGAATCCGTTGCTCATAAGGTAGGTGAATGCTCAGTGTTTAGAGATGTGACTCCATAGTTTTCCAAAATAGTTCTGCCAGTTACTCTGCCTCCATTAGTGTATAGAAGTTAACTGGGAGCAACATTTTTGTCTCTAACTCATAATCCAAGTCAACCAAAATGTGCTGAGCATCAGTTATGTATCAAGTACTTGCCTACCCTTATGGAGCCTCTGTTCTGGTTGAGGAAGAAAAACAGTATGCAGACTGAGGTACAGTAGTTGGTTTTTAAGTGCTAAGGATAAAAGCAAACTAGGGTGACTCAATTGGAAAAGTAGTCTCTTCAATAAATGATGTTGGGAAAACTGAGTATTCATATGCAAAAAAATGAAGTTGGACCCCTATCTATCTTACACCACTCACAAAAATTAACTAGAAATAGATTGAGGGCTTACACATAAGTTCTGAAACTGTAAAAACCCTTGAAAGAAACCACAGAGGGAAAAGGTCCTTAACATTGGTCTTGGCAGTGATTTTGGGATATGACACCAAAAGTGTAAGCAGAAAAAGCAAAAATCAACAAATGGGACTATATCAAACTAAAATGCTTCTATAACAAAAGAAACAATCGATAAAATGAAAAGGCAACCTACAGAATGGGAGAAAATACTTGTAGACCTTCGATCTGATAAGGGATTAATATCCAAAATATATAAGGAACTCATATAACTCAATAGCCAAAAAATAAATCCAAATAAAAACAGAAAAGGACCTGAACAGCCATTTTTCTAAAGAAGATATACAAATGGCCAAGAGGTACATGAAAAGATGCTCAATCTCACTAGTTATCTGGGAATTGACCCGGTAAATCAAAACCACAATGTGCTGTCACCTGACACCTGTTGGAGTGTGTGTGTGTGTGTGTGTGTGTGTGTGTGTGTGTGTGTGTGTGCGCGCGCACGCACGCGCACTCAGTCATGTCTGTTTGCGACCCCATGGACTATAGCTCCTCTGTCCATGGGATTTCCTAGGCAAGAACACTGGAATGGATTGCCATTTCTTTCTCCAGGGGATCTTCCCCACTCAGGGATCCAACCTGCATCTTTCACATCTCCTGAACTGCAGGCAGATTCTTTACTGCTGAGCCACTGGGGAAGCTCCTACCATTAGAGTGGCCGCCAACACAGCCATGAGTGATAACAAGTGTTGGCGAGGATGTGGAGAAAAGGGGGCCTTTGCTCAGTGTTGTTGGAGTTGAAAATTGGTGCAGCCACTATGAAGGTTCTTCAAAAAATTAAAAGTTGAACTATCACATGATCTAGCGACCCCATTTCTGAGTATATATCTGAAAAAAATGAAGTTGCTGTCTTGGAGAGGTGTCTGCACCGCTCTGTTCACTGCAACATTATTTGCAATAGCCAAGACATGGAAACAACCCTGGTGCCCCTAGACACAGGAATGAATAAAGAAACTGTGCGATATATACACAATGGAATATTATTCAACCTTGAATAAGAAGGAAATTCTGCAGTTTGTGAGACTATAGATGAACCTCAAAGGTGTTATGCTAAGTGATATAAGTCAGAGAAAGAAAATTACTGTATGGTATCATTTATGTGGAGTCTAAAAAAGCCAGACTCAAAGAAACAGTAAAGTGATGTTTCCCAGGGGGTCGAGGAAATAAGGAGATGTTGGTCAAAGAGTACAAATTTCCAGGCGTAAGGCGAGTACATTCTGGGAATCTTCGTGTAGCATGGTGACTCTAGTTAAAAACACTACATGTATACTTGAAAGTTGTTAGGAGAGTGGACCTTAAGTGTTCTTACCATAACAACAGCATCACAGTGGTAATTTTGTGAGGTCATCTATTGTAATTGGTAATCATTTCACAATATGTGCCTGAATCAAATCATCACTTCATGTACCTTAAACTCACACAATGTTCTCTTGTAACACTGAGGGCTAACTAGGCTAAAAGGAATAAGAAGGGGATATATTTATGCTCTAGTTGTGAGTTTTTGTTCTTTTGTCTTTAAATTGTTCTTTTCCTCGTTGAGAGCTAATTTGGAAAGAGGACTTAGCTGAAGAGAAGAGAAATCTCTTCTGAAGCTAAACAGAAGAAGAGAAATAATTTACTTCCTTCCCATATGCAGTTGTTGTTAACGTCCCAAAGTCTTGTCAAAATTTTTGTGTTCATGGTTGATATCACTCTGTGACTATGACTTGGTTTTCTCTCTCTTTTTTTTTTTTTTTTTTCATGTAATGACACAGCATGAACATTTTGTTAGCATGATCATTTTAGTATACTATGATGCTGTTCTTTGTAAATGACACTTAAATGGTATAAGTCCACTGACTATCTATACTGCAATATACCAAACTAAAATATCTAACAGTGAACACTTAGCAGTTTCCAGTTTTCCTTAATCTAAATAGTTATATGATGAATGTTTGAGTATATGAGCCTTTCAGCAGTTAGATTTCCTTACCATGTATTCCCAGAAGTAGAAATACATGGTGTAATGACATGTATTTTCAAGGTCACTGATGTATGTTACCATGTGACTCGATCCCCAGTATTATGGAAGGTATGTTTTATTACATCCTTGCCAGCTTTGGCTATTAGTGACTTTTTGGTAAAGAAAGAGAATATGATAGAAGCTTAGCATGCCAAGATATGTGCAGGTACTGAGTCAACAGAGGTAAGATGATGCCTGCAAGAGTCCCAGGAGGGAGGAGGGTTTCTCTGATCCCTCCTGAGTTTGTCAGGGACCCCGGTGTGAGAGGTCAGCAGCTGACCCAGGTTGGGGGGACGGGAGCTGCGTCCCCTTCTCTCCTTGGTACGTGGCCCTGTGAATGCATGGCAGAGCCCACTCTCTGAAGAGCCTTTGAACTGGTTGTGGAGATATGAACAAATCCCAGCCTCGTTCATAACAAGGAGCAGGAGCAGATGCTGCAAGCTGCATTTCAGGTGAAACTGCTACTGACGGATCCCCTGCTCCTGATAGAGCGTGTAGATGCTTTCATGCCCTCGCGGTGGAGGAGGGTGAGAGGAGATCATTAAAATCCGAGTCCATCCCCAGCACAGTGGTAAAATGGTTTCTCCTGTCGAATACCGACAAGGCCAGAGCCCGCCTCTCAGGCTGCATTTATGTTCAAGACATCTGCCTGACTTTCATCACCTAGTATTTCCTTCACAGCCAGCCTTCTGGTGCTCTCGCCTCCGAGGAGGCAGGGAGAAGGGTTTCCCCTGGCTGCTGTCTCAGCATCATGCTGGGGATGGGAAACACGAGTTCTCTGTGTCTGTCAGCTCCCTGGGCACTGTCTGTAGGCCTGGAGCAGTGATAGAGTGGTGATTCCCAACTGGAGAAGGGTTTGCCCCCAGGGGACGTTGGGCAGTGTCTGGAGACATTTTTGATTCCCACACGGGGCGGGGGTGCCGGGGGATGGTGTTACTGGCATCCAGCGAGTAGAGGCCAAGACTGTTACTAAACATTCTATCAAGCACAGGTCTCCCTGCATGTCCTCTCCACCCCTATAATGTCAACAGTGCCAAGGTTAAAAATGCTGGCCTTGGAAAGATGGTTGTTCCTTTTATGGTGATGATTTTATTTATTTATTTAAAAATTTTCTTTATTCACCTTTGGTTGTGCTGGGTCTTCACTGCAACACAGTTGCAGCTAGAGGGACCCACTCTCTAGTTGTGGCGGGTGGGCTTCTCATTGTGGGGGCTTCTCTCGTTGCAGAGCACAGTCTCTGTGGCACCAGGCTCAGCAGCCATGGCTCCTGGGCTCCAGAGCACAGGCTTAAAAGCTGTGACACATGGGCTCAACTACTCCACAGCACAAGGGATCCCCAGACCAGGGATCGAACTTGCATTTCCTGCATTGGCAGGCAGACTCTCTACCACTGAGCCACCAGGGAAGCCCTGTGATGATGATTTTTAACGTGAGGTATAGTCTAGGTGGAAGAGTCTAGGGTGAAGGGCTTATGGGGAGTTGTTCTTTCTGTCACTCATTTAAGAAATCAGTGTGACAGGGACTGTCCCAGACCCTGGGACATAGACAACATTCTCTGTCCCAGTGGAGCGCACATTCTAGGGCATGAGCTCCTCAGATTTCCAGGTACTTGACTCTGCTGGAGCCAAGAGAAGAGAGGATGAATCAGACACATACATTATTATTTTATATGTTGAGGAAATCTGATGCATTATCACAGCCAATCAGGTATAATAAAAATCATACGACTTTTATTATTATTTTTGTCAAGATAAATGGCCACAGGGAGTTTTTGTGTGAGATGTTGTGTATTTACCTGTGAGTCACGGTAAATTGCCTGCACTGTGAATCAGAGAGACTGTTTGATTTCGTTTCCCCAAGGAGCAGAAAAATGCACCATGAAAATATTTCTGTTCCTCCAAAGAGCTGACAGGCTCCAGATGGACGGACTGGTGGCTCTCCCCTGAATCTCATTTCACCACACGTCTTGGGTAGTGGCCGTTGTTTCCAGCAAGATGATTCTTGTTCACAACTCCCTTCTTCCCTAAATGCTGCACAGCAGATTTTAACGACCTGCTCCTCTGGGTTCTGTAGCCATGACAGCCCGCACGGCAGAGCTCCATACCAGAGTGCGTATTCCCCACACGGGGTTCTTGTTTTGTCTGTCGGAGGTGCACCTGGTTTGTGAGCTTTTGTATTCTAGGACCTTGGCTCTTGAAGTCTGGTCTCTCTGAGGCTTCCACATGTTCATTACGTGTTTGAGGATGTATGGAGAGGCCTTTTCTGTTTCCCTTGTAATGGCAGCACTTTAGGATGGGAAAGGCGGCAAAGCCTGTAAGAAAGTGATCGAGCCCATTCAGCTTCCCAGAGGCTACCTGATCAAGCCTTTACTGCTGCTTCGAGTAGTCTGCCGGTCTGTTCTGAGTCTAGGTGGTGGTGGGAAGAGGGGAGTAATATGTCTGAGTACTGTGTTTTGACTGTTTGCCTGTTTCCATGGCTGCTTCTCAGGAGGTGGAGCTCAGGTCAGGAGGATGGTGTGCCATGTGCCCTGTCACACTGGGCCTTGCCACCATGTCCCCTTTCCCCATTAAAAAGTGCCCTTCTTTTCTCCTTTATTCTGCATCCCTTCTCAAGGCCCATCAATTACTGGCCTTTGCATCCCCCGTGCATTGCTGTCTCTGCCCTGTCTGGTCTCACTCCTGGGTAACGTTGGGTGTCTTAGGCATTGAGTGTGGAGAAAGATCTTTTCTTTGGTCTGGTCTCAAGGACCCTTTCTTACTTCAAAGGTTAACTTCTCACCAACATAACTCATGTGTGATGCTAAGCTGAAAATGTATTATTCTCCTTTCTGGCCTTGAGTTAACATCAGAAGTCTCACTGATGTCCTAGCTGTTGTAAATAGTGCTGCAGTGAACATTGGAGTACATTTGTCTTTTTGAATTGTGGTTTTCTCAGGTTATATGCCCAGTAGTGGGAATGCTGGGTAATATGGTAGTTTTATTCCTAGTTTTTTTTTTTTAAGGAATTTCCATATTATTCACCATAGTGGCTGTATCAATTTACATTCCCATCAATTGTGCAGGAGGGGGTTCCTTTTCTGTACATCTTCTCTAACATTTATTGTTTGTAGATTTTTTTGATGATGGCCATTCTGATTTTTATGAGGTGAAACCTCATGGTGGTTTTTATTTACAATTCTCTAAGCAGAGACATTGCTTTGACAGCAAAGGTCCATCTAGTCAAGGCTATGGTTTTTCCAGTGGTCATGTACAGATGTGAGAGTTGGACTGTGAAGAAAGGTGAGTGCCGAAGAATTGATGCTTTTGAACTGTGGTGTTGGAGAAGACTCTTGAGAGTCCCTTGGACTGCAAGGAGATCCAACCAGTCCATCCTAAAGGAGATCAGTTCTGGGTGTTCTTTGGAAGGAATGATGCTAAAGCTGAAACTCCAGTACTTTGGCCACCTGATGCGAAGAGCTGACTCATTGGAAAAGACCCTGATGCTGGGAAAGATTGAGGGCAGGAGGAGAAGGGGATGACAGACGATGAGATAGTTGGATGGCATCACTGACTTAATGGACATGGGTTTGGGTGGACTCTGGGAGTTGGTGATGGACAGGGAGGCCTGGCATGCTGTGGTTCATGGGGTCGTAAAGAGTAGGACACGACTGAGCGACTGAACTGAACTGAATATGAGCAAGGTTGAACATCTTTGCATGAGTTTGTTGGCCATCTGTATGTCTTCTTTGGAGAAATGTCTGTTTAGGTCTACCACCTATTTTTTGATTGGGTTCTTTGTTTTTCTGATATCAAGCTGTATGAGCTGCTTATATATTTTAGAGATGAATCCTTTGTCAGTTGTTTCGTTTGCAACTATTTTCTCCCATTCTGAGGTGGTCATTTCATCTTGTGTATAGTTTCCTTTGCTGTAAGAAAAGCTTTTAAGTTTAATTAGGTAGGTCCCATTTGCTTTTTTGTTTTTGTTTTTATTTCCATTACTCTAGGAAGCAGATCAAAGAGGATTTGCTGCAATTTGTGTCAGAGAGTATATTGCCTATGTTTTCCTTTAAGAGCTTTATAGTTTCTGGCCTTACATTTAAGTCTTTAATTTATTTTGAGTTTCATTTACCTAAATGTCCATCGACAGATGAATGGATAAAGAAGATGTGGTACATATGCACAATAGAATATTACTCAGCCATAAAGAGGAGCTAGTTTGAATCAGTTGTAGTGAGGTGGATAAAACTGGAGCCTGTTATAGAGTGATGTTAAGTTGGAAAGAGAAAAACAAGTATCATATATTAATGCATATATATGAAATCTAGAAAAATAGCACTGATGAACCTGTTTGCAGGGAAGGAATGAAGGCACAGATAGAGAACTTGTGGACACAGCAGGGGAAGGAGAGGGTAGGATGAATTGAGAAACTAGCATTAGCATATATACACTATCATGTATAAATAGCCAGGGGGAAGCTGCTGTATAACACAGGGAGCCCAGCCTGACCCTCTGTGATGACCTAGAGGGGTGGGATGGCAGAGGGGAGGGAGGCTCAAGAGGGAGGCGATATCTATGTAATTATGACTTATTCATGCATGGCAGAAGCATTGTAAAACAATGCTTCCAATGCTTCCAACTAAGAAATAAATGTTCAAGAAACTCAGCTCACTGAGTTCTCAGGTGTACTTTCGGGGGCATGGAACAAAGAGAAGAAAACCCATGTCGTGCATCTCTGCCCACTTCTCCACAGCTCTGGAGCACCCCTTCCATTGTGGCTTTGATCAGACCTGGAGCAGACTTGGCCTCTCTGTTAGTAGTTGTCTAACATGGGACCTTGACACATAAACTAATCTGCAGTAATTTTGGGGATCCTTTTTTTTTGGTCATAGTTTTAAAATCCTACACTCTGTCCGCTGTCCTCCCCGCTCCACAGAGTTAATATTTATGGGAGATGTTTTCATAGAACATAGAACTGACCTGCAGAGTCGCTGAGCCAGAGATGCTGGTAGACAGGCAAGAAACTCAGCTTGTGTTATATGGATAGGGGAGCAGGTAAGCATCACTTTCCTCTCATTATTTTGGTCAAGTAAATTTTTGAGCTCAAGGGAGACTAGATCATCTTAATTATTGAATACCTGTGTGCTAGGCATGGTGCCAGGCTCACGGATGTGGAAATTCAGTACTAAATCTTGGCCCTAAGGAGCCAATGCTCCACTTGGATAAACAGAAAAATAGTCATAAGACAGACAATATAAGTAAACACAGGGACACACAGGATGTTATGGGAACCCCAGTGGGGATCATCCGACCGACCCCACACAAGAGGTCAGGGAGACTTGTGGGGAGAAGGATGCCTGTTCTGAATTGTGCCATGCCTTTTGGGGAGGACCAGATAAAGAGGGCAAGGGGAAGGATGTGGAGGGTCCAGAATTTCTGCAGCAGTTATCTGTCACCCAAATCTGTGTGTCCCAGGGCTCCACACAGTCAAGGCTTTGTTTCAAGTCCCATTCACAGACGTGTAGTCGAGCAGCCAAAGGATTTCAGAAAGAATTTCAGTTTGTCTTCTTTCAAAGTGTGTTTGTTAGCAGGAGCATGCATGCTCAGTTGTGTCTGACTCTCTGCAATCCCATGGACTGTGTAGCCAGCCAGACTCCTCTGTCCATGGGATTGTCCAGGTAAGAATATTGGAGCCATTTGCCATTTCCTACTCCAGGGGGTCTTCCCAACCCAGGGATTGAACCTGTATCTCTTGTGTCTCCTGCTTTGCAGGTAGATTATCACTGTGCCACCAAGTGTGTTAGAGAAGACCCAATTCATAACCTGCAACTATATTCTCAAAAGCTTTGTTCTTTGTGTTACTCAGGAGTCTTGTACATGACAGAGCCATGAACCTTTCCTCTTCTTTCTCTTCCTCTTCTCCTGACAGCTTGTCATGTAGTTTGACTTTTGTCTCTCCTGGCTGAAAAGGTGGAGTGAAGAATCTGAAAACCTTTACATATTAATGGGTCTCTTCCCTGTAACACCCCATGTCCACTGTTCAGTGTAAACCCTTCTCAGTAGCAGTGGTTGGGCTCTAAGCCACTTCTCTCAGACGCGTTACTTCCTGATATCCTAATTGTTTCTCTCTCCCTGTAGGGTGTACCTTTTTTTATGTGCAGAGAAAAATAACTCTATCTCTAAAAGAAGCAGAAAGGCCCCATAATAGGATTAGTACACCATGGCTGGTAGGGCCAATTAGAGCTGATCGTCTTGGGGCAATATTGATTGTCTTTTTCGGATTATTTCAGTACTGTGTGTGTTTAAAGGGAATGTGAACAGCTGCAGCTTTCAGAGACCAGTCATAAACACATGTCCCTGTTTACCAAACATGTATGGGCAACCAGCTTATTGAGGAGCTTCAGTTTGGGAAATAAACAGGAGACAATTTTGTTTATTTTCAATCGTTTCTTTTCCTTAATAACATCTTGGGCACATTCCATGGTTCTCCATCATTTTTAGCTTTGAATCTAAGGCCATTTGAGTTTAAAACTTGCATCTCATGACAGATTCGGAATTTTCTCTTTCGCTTCGCCTGTGTGGTCTAGACTTTGTGGCTTGAGGAGCTGGTGTAGTGGTGAATGTATAATTAATTGTCTCATCCCTTTCCTCCCAGGGTTGGCATCAAGGTGGGTTCTCTGGGGTTGGCGGGGGGCAGACAGTGGCCTACCTACTACATAATTCCTTGATGGGGTGGCTTGACTCCAGATGAGCCTCTTCCTCCCTTTTGCCTTTTTGTCAGTCAGGATAGGCTAGGTTAGAGAAGGAAATGGCAGCCCACTCTGGTATTCTTGCCTGGGAAGTCCTGTTGACAGAGGAGCTTGGCGGGTTACAGTTCATGGGGTTGCAGAGTCGGACACGACTGAACGACTGAGCACAATATAGTTTATGCTCCGGTAACAGATAACTCCAAAAGTCATATTTATGGCTTAAAACAAGGATTTATCTCTTGCCCCTGCCACACATCTCTCATGGGTTGGTAGGGCTCTCTCTGATCTGTGCTGTCCATAGGGCGGCAGGCTAATGAAGACTCCAGCTCCGTGGGTTCACCGTCACCATGGCAGGAGGAAGTGTGTGCTGCAGGACATGGTGTTAGCAGCTCAACTGTGTTGTTGTTGTTGTTCAGTCGCTAAGTCATGTCCAACTCTTTGCGACCCCATGGACTGTAGCACGTCAGGCTCCTCTGTCCTCCACCATCTCCCAGAATTCACTCAAATGCTCAGCGCTGCTTCTCAAATGAGGCCTTCTTTTGAATAATGCAAGTCACATGGCCAGACTCCACATCGGTGAGGAAATTAAGGGTAATCCTACCAGGTACCTGGAAGGAGGGGAAGACACCTGTTTGGCCAGTGATGTTAATAACATCCCGAGTGTCCTCTCCCAGCTGTTGAGCCCACAGCCTCATGCTGATGAGGTCGACTCAGCTGGTGGGTGGTCCCCATGCAGGGATGCACACACGGGAGCTCCGGCTGAGCTGCCTTTGATGTACTTTTGTTCTCTAAGCTCTCATCTGCTTGTTCTACTAATAATGGGGGCACATGCTTCCCCAATTCTATTTTCTGTTTGGCCAGTCCTCTCAAATTCTCTCTTTCTTGTTCAGTTAGTCACAGGACAGATGAGCAAGCCCATTGCTTGAGAAGAATTCCCACTGGGAAAATGAATCCTCTCCACTTGGAGGTGCCCCCAGTTTTTGAGCTGTTTTCCTATAACAACTGACTATAAGGGCCTGATTTAAGGGAGTTAACCTTCTTCTTGGTAAAATAGTAATTCATGGGTAAACAGGAAGTCCTACTAATGTATTCAGTTACTAGTTTAAATTAGTAAGGCTGTTTAAACACCCTCTAGACTTGCACCCTAGCTTGTATTGTTCAACACGGGAAACTTGGCTGAATGCAATTGTGTTTTTCTTGTTCACATTAACTGGGGACATGGGAGAGAGTTTAATTTCTTAAAACAAACATTTTTTTGGATTATTAGTTTATGTTCCATTTAAAGTAAAACCAGTGGTTATTTTAGATCTTATGTCCCTGATATATGTGGGACTTGGGTGTGATTTTTTTCGTCTAATCCAGTGACTTCTTCCCTTTTTGAGATTCCAGTGCCAGTCTTATGTCCTAGAGACGTTGAGAACAGCCACAGGTGATTGTGTCTCACTCTCTCATGTTTGCTTCCTGGTCTGTTGGGAGATGACTCTAGCTAACTAATCTTTGCTCTTGCAATAGTAACAACTAATATTTATTGAGACTAAGTATCAGCCAGGTGCTTTTCTAATGTAGCCTGGTCAACATTTTGCTTTCTGTTTATCCATTGTCTTTCTGTGAATGTGCATGAAAGTGTTAGTTGCTCAGTCGTGTCCAGCTCTTTGTGACCCCATGGACTCCTGTGTCCATGGAATTCTCCAGGCAAGAATTCTGGAGAGGGTGGCCATTCCCTTCTCCAGGGGCTCTTTCCAACTCAGGGATTGAAGCCAAGTCTCCTGCATGGCAGGCACATTGTTTACCATTGGAGCCACCAGGGAAACCCATGCATACTCACACGTAAACTAAGCTTCTCTACCATGTACTCTGCACACAGCTCGTTTCATCTTCATAGCTATTTTCCTAGAGATCCCTGAGGAGCCTGAGTCTCAGAAGGAGTAAGACACCCAGCAGTAGATCTAAAGAAGAGAAGGGGGAACTTCAAATGCAGGTTGTACCCCAAACCTCCATTCTCAAGCATGCTGTGCTGCTGGTGGAAATAAACCTCATTCTATTAACTGGCTCGGCAGCCAGCAAGTCGACGGAAACTGGGGCTTTTTCAGCTTTATTACATGAAGCGAAGCGTCCATCTCTCCAGTCACAAGGATATGCTGATGTGCAGGAGCTGCTTTTGTCAGCTTATTACAGGGGTCCTTAGCTTCAGGTGCTGTCTGAGCTGACATGTGGAGCTTAGCAAGGGGCCGCGGTGGAAATGAGGCTACGTTTGTCCCTCAAGTGTGATCCATCCCCCCCGGGAGTTGGCGGGAAGTGCTGTCATGGTCCAGTGGACGTTGCCCTACTCTTGTGCAGGGCTGTTCTGAGGGGTTGTCGGCAGGCTGACAGGTTTGCTTTGCTTTCCTAGCCAGCAAGGTGGTTCCCCGCCCTTTTCCCCTTCCACAGGTTATACTGAAAAATGTTACAGGCACTAGAGATGTAAATTGGTAGTCCCCAAACTCTCAGTGATCTTCATGTCTCTTCCTATACTTGAAATTGGTGGGGAAGGTGTCTGGATTGTACCTCTGCAGAAGCATTCTGCACAAGACTTTTCTAGGCCTACTTACAAAAATAAATTCACTTCTTAAAAAATTAGAGTTATGAAAATCTCATCTTTTGAGGAAATAAACAGAAAAAAGGAGTACCCATAATCCCATCACCCTAATATAGCTATATTGGTTTGTGCATTTCTTATACCTACATGTATATAACTTTAAAAGAAATGACAAAATGCTGTGCTCTTTTCACTTTAAAATGCTATATGAATGTCTTTATGTCATAGCATATGCTTTGACCACATCTTCCTAGTACTTCTGTGGGTAGAATTTTTTTTGTTTTCATTTGGACTTTTTTTGTTTTTCCGTATTATGACAGTGTTGTGATGAACATTTTTTGGTGATTAACTCTTTGTTCATCTTAATAATTATTTACTTAGGATAAATTTTTAGGAAAGAATTACTGAATTTTCAGGCAACATCTAACACTTTGGACGTGTTTTGTTGTACTGCACACCTGCTCTACCCCCACTCAATCTGAGATGACCGTGTTTTCCAAAACCAAGGACATATTGAGACCTGGAGCCAAAGGTCCCTAAGTTCTCTCACTGACCTTCCATTTTGTAGGTCTTTTTTTTTTTTTTTTCTTCTGAAAAACCATGTTCAGTTCTTTTGGAGTAGATAATACCTACTCATGGTTCCCAATATTTTAAAAAGTATACACGGTGCATGTACTTGGCTCCCACCTCCATCTCTCGTCTCTCGTGTTCTCCTCCTTGCTCCTCTTTGCTACATGCTGCAGATAACCACTGGGTTTAGTTTCTTGTGTGTCCTTCTAGAAATTACATGTGCACGTACAAGTGAAGGTTGCTGCTGTGAGCCACGTGTTACATCAGGATTCGTGATCTCTGGAGGGGAGGATTTCAGTCCTGGCTCAGAGATGAGGCTTGGCTACTTGGAATTTTTTTGTGCAGCAAAGTTTTACTAAAGTATAATAGAGATAGGGAAAGCTTCTGGCATAGGCATCAGAAGGGAACAGAGAGAGTGCCCCCTTGCTAGCTTTTAGCCAGGTGTTTTATGTCTATTGGCAAGCTGCTAATCAGATGAGAGAGACACCTCAAGGCTGAGGGAGTTTCACCAGGCCCCTCTCCCACAATATGCACTTTTGAGATAGGATGGTGCCCTGGCCATAAAACAGTTGACAGGAATCCTGGTTTGTTGAGCTTTTATCAGCCCAAGATTTGAGAAAAGAATAAAAGTTAGCCATAGGTGGAACCATTTTGAAGAAAGGCAAATTCCAAAGCAAATACATAGTTTCATTAATATAGCTTAAAAACATTTTCGTAAGAAAAACACATCGGTTAGCTCAAGGCAGAACCTGGTGTTGTCAACTCAGAATTAAAAGAAGCCTTTTTAAATTTTGTGTAGAGAAGGAAAAAAAAAAAAATTTCTGCCACTTGCAGCTTATTTCCTCAGGCCGCCTGGGGACCCTCTATCCTTCCTGCCTGTTACCCTCTCACAAGCAAATAAAGCTGTATGTTTCCCCCGCTTACTCCACTTTTTAAGCCAAGGAAGAATTCTTTATACACTGTTACATATCTTGCCTGTTTAATGTAAAACTTACCTTTAATACAATAATGTTAGCTGGTCTACACTAAGCCTTCTCCTACTTGCTAAAGACACTGTTACAGCTCTTTCTCATTCCAGGAACTAGTCAGAATTGAATACTGAATTTGGTTGTCGTGTCATAGTCTGTCTAGGAAAGGGGAGTGCCTCCACTTTTTTGGGAGTCATTGAAGACATTGAAATATTGGGAGTTAGGACCCATTATTCTATTGAACGTTTTACAATCTGTTTATCTGATTGTGTCTTCACAGTTAGATTCAGATCAGACATTTGGGCTAGAAGACCATATGGATGATGTTTGATACTTAGCACTGTATCACATAAAATGTCCAATACCAATTTTTCTTACTGTTGGGGATGCTTAATTTGATCATTTGGTCTAGATGATACCTGCCAGTTCCCTCCCTGTAAAGGTACCTTATATCCTTTGTATTAATAAACAATCTGTGGGGTGGAATTTTGAGACCATGTGAATGCTGTGTTCCTAAAAATCTTTTGCCTAATGGTTTTAGCATCCACTGATGGTCCTTGCCTGTACCAGTTACTGCATTGGGGATTGCAAAGTGACGGTTTTCCAATTATACTCTTTCTATATTTTTTAGCAAAGAAGTGTTACTTTTTAGTAACACCAGGGACACATGGATTTTTTAAAAAAACAGAATGTGTTTTTAAAACCATTCAGTGTGTTGTCATCCTTATTCCTCCTGATGCTCAAATTGTCCCAGATTTGACTGTGGGAACCAATTCAAGCTTCCTTTTATGTCCTTTTGGGCACTCTCCTGCTTTCTGGCATAGTAAGATGTTCTGGGATTACCTTATGTATCTCCCTCCACAATCCTGGAATCAGACATTTATTCAGAGTCCTGGTTCTTTCTAGTGAGAACTGGTATTTAGAAACCAAGATCTAGGTGCTGGGGGTGCTCATCAGTGCTGGAACTTGGCATTGCTTTTAGCCTCTGTAAGTGCGTGTCGGTAGGGATTGGGTAAATTACTTGCCTTACCAATACTTTCAGTGTAAATTGAACACTACATTTCTACATGCTATTAATCTGTTTTTTCCTTAAGTGAGAACCCTGATTCCTAATAATAACACAGTTATTCATGTATTTTATTCTCCTTCATACACGAAGAGTCTAGGAATTACAGCACCAATGCTACGACTCACAACAAACCTGCTAAGTAAGGTGCTAGCTTTGTTTACAGTTCTTTTGTCCTTAAACCATGCCCTGCTAAGGGTTTGTAGTCAGAGTAGTATGTTCAAGATTTCTAAGTGATTTTGTTACCATTTAAATAACCATTTAGGTTTATTGTTTGTACTCAGCATTGGACTTTGCTTTTTTGTCATTAAAATTTTGTATTAAATATTACATTTCAAAATCAAAACTATATAAAAAGGATTATTTAGAATTTTTACTCCTTGCAGCTGTACATTCCTCTCTGTTACACCGACCTACTAGAGGTAGACATTTTCATTAGCTTATGGTTTTTATTTCTGTGTTTCTTTTTATAAGTGCACATATGTGTATGTTTTTATTTCCTTCTTTTTTTTTTCGTGTGTGTGGGTATACAGATATGTACTTTTGCACCTTGTTTTTTTCACTTAACAGCATACCTTGGAAAGAGTTCATAGCAGTTCATCAAGATTTTTCTCATTCTTGAATATTGCTTCAGAGTTTTTCCCACTATGTGGATTTATAGTAGTATTCAGCTAGTCTTCTGTGAAAGTACATTTAGGTTGTTCCAGTGTTTTCTGGCAAATTCATGAAGGCAGGTGAATAACCGTGGGCATCTGTTGTTTTGTGTTTGTGGAGTTCCATTTTGGGAGTAAATTCCTGAAAGTGGGATTACTAGTTCAGAGTAGAAGTATATGCAGTTTTGTTGGGTGTTGCTAACTCCCCTTCCATGGGGTTGAATCATTTTGTATTCCTATCATGGACAGATGACAGAGCTGGTTTCCCAACAGCCTTGCAGACAGTATATGTGATAAAGCTTTTGAATTTTTGCAAATATGATAGCCAAGAGATGTATAACAATAGTTTTAATTTCCATTCCTCTTACAACAAAATCAAGTAGAGCATCTTTTAATATATTTTATCTGTCTTGTGGACTGTTTATAAATTTTGCTCATTTTCCTCTTGGGTTTTAATTAATTTTTTTTAAGTTGCATAGTATTCCATTGTCTGGATATATGTACTTTAGTTACTTAGTTTCCTGTTGGTGGAAGTTGGATTCATTCCTGTATGTTGCTGCTAAAAATAATACTGCAGTGAATGATTTATGGAAACCCCATTTCACTCATGTGCAGCTGTATCTGTAGGTTAAATTCCAGAAGCAGATTTGCTTGGTCAAAGGGTATATGCATTAATAATGTTAATAGGTTTTGCCAAATTATGCTCCCCTCCCATGTATGCATGCGTATGTGCTAAATCACTCAGTTGTGTCTGACTCTTTGCACCCCTGTGGACGGCAGCCTGCCAGTCTTCTCTGTCCATGGGGTTTCCCAGGCAAGAATACTGGAGTGGGTTACTGTGCCCTTCTCAAGAGGATCTTCCTGACCCAGGAATTGAACCTGTCTCTTGTGGCTCCTGCATTGCAGGCGGGTTCTTTACTACTGAGCCACTGGGAAAACCCTCCTCCCCCATGGGTTGCCCCAGTTAACACCCTCACCAGCAATGTTTGTGAGTGCCTGTTTCCTCCCAGACTGGGTTATGGCTTTTGTGCTTTGGTCTTGA
Organism: Bos javanicus; assembly: GCF_032452875.1. Classification (NCBI taxonomy): domain Eukaryota; kingdom Metazoa; phylum Chordata; class Mammalia; order Artiodactyla; family Bovidae; genus Bos; species Bos javanicus. The sequence continues at coordinate 48,444,328 of NC_083874.1, read as the reverse complement.
TAGGTGAAACTTGAAATCTCAGTGAAGTGTTAATTTGTGTTGGCATTTTTCATACACTTCAGATACTTGTATTTCTTTTTCTGCATTGTATCACCTACGTCCCAAGGTTTACTCACCTTTTTTCCTGGCAGATCACCCTTCTACCTGGACAAGGGGAAGGGGGTGTTAGAGGGAACGAGTGACAGGGACATCTCTTGTCTGACCAGGAACTCTTCCCCTGGAGAATTGCAGCCGCAAACCAAACCATTCCTGAAGTCTCCCCGTTCCTCAAGTCCCCTGTGAGCATGCATGTGTTCTGCTGGTGGCCCAGCCCTGCTAGATGGTATACCCTCACATGAATTCCCAGCAGTGAGTCCCCGGCCAGCTTCTCTCCAGATGCATTGCTTGGTGGAGAAAATGCCTGCTGCCAGGACTGCAGCTTGAATGTTTCATCACCCTCTCTCTGTTCACCTTGTCAGCTGCCTGCTTCCCCTCTCCTGCTCAACCTACTGGGGCTGAATCACTGTGCTCCATTATTTCCCATGCCCTCATGGCCCACGGACATATGATTACCTGGTACTGATTGCCAGGCATCAGAGCTCCATGGTCACTTAGTTCTCAGCCTCTCATTTCCCCACTGAGAGGTGGAGAGAGGGCTGAGGCCCCTCCTGCTCTGAGAAGGAGGAGCTCCTTTTCCTACTGCTGCGACTCTGCCCTCCTGCCTGGCTGCATTTGCCCTGGTTTCTGGTCTGCTGACTGCTGGTCCTAGGAGCCATCTTTAGGCTGGGTGGTAATGGATCTGCTTCTGAGTTTTCATGTGAGCTCAGAACAGCCACCAAGGCCTTGCAGTTTCCAACCGTTTGGTTAGCCATGCTATGGCAGCAGAAGACATGGTGGTGAGTCTTTCTCTTGATTCTAGAGAGTATAGCCACACAGATGGTAATAGCAACTACTGTTTATTGCATATTTCCTATGTGGTGACCATTTGATACATATTTCCATTTAACCTTTGCAGCAACAGTAGAGAATCTGCCTGCAATGCAGGATACCTGGGTTTGATCCCTGGGTCGAGAAGATCCCCTGGAGAAGGTCATGACAATCCACTGCAATATCCTTGCCTGGAGAATCCCATAGACAGAGGAGCCTGGCAGGCTACAGTCCATAGGTTTGCAAAGAGCCATACACAAGTAAGCAACTAACACTTAAACACTTTCAACCTTTGCAGCAACAGAATAAGGTATACGCTATCATCATCTATATATATATATAAATATATATATATTATGTATTTATATTTTTAAATATAATTTATATTTTTTAAATATAAAATAAAAAATATATTTTTATTTATATAAATAAATAAATAAGATGAGGCAGCTGCCCAAGCCTTCATAGCTACTAAATGGCAAAGCAAGAAAGTACACAAGTAATTTGACTCTGGGAAGTATTATCATCTGATGGGGAAGGCAGTAAAGTTTGCCAATCTAATTATGCAAAAAATAATTTTTGCTTCTTGAGGATATGTCACTTAACTAGATCAGGCCTGCATCACCCACTGTGGCTATGGGGCCCTCATCTTGGGGTGGAAGGTTGAGCAGAGCAAGGTCTTGCACCATGAGGACCACAGTTAGGGGATGTGGTGATTAGTTAGAAAGGCCAGCGTTCAGTGAACATTTACTATGCACTCAGTGTGGGCTGAACACTCTGTGAGATTGTCATATATTCTCACAACTTTATGAAAAAGAAACTGTTTTCTCCCCAGTTTACATATGAGGAGACAAGCTCAAAACACTAACTGAATTTCTCAGTATAAAAAATATATATAGTAGTTGCTTGGTTGTGTCTGACTCTTCACAACCCTATGGACTGTAGCCCCCCAGACTCCTCTGTCCGTGGGACTCTCCAGGCAAGAATACTGGAATGGGTTGCCATGCCCTCCTCCTGGGGATCTTCCCAACCCAGGGATTGAACCTGAGTCTCCTGGGCCTCTTGCATTGCAGGTGGATTCTTTACCACTGAGCCACCAGGGAAGCCCTAAAGACAGTGGTAAATCACAAGAGAGCCATGATTCAGACCTGGGTATCCTGTCCCCAGATACCCATGCTCGTAACTATCATGAGGTATCACCTCCCCCTGGGGCTCGGCAAGTCTCCCCAGACCTCTGGGCAGTGCCACCAGGGGGACCCTCCCTGTGGATAGAGAAAGGAGGGAGGCCAGGATCTATAGCTGTTCGTTGTTAGTGAATTCCTTTCTGCCTGCGGTGAGCCTGTGCCAAGGTATCTCCAGGCAGTGCAGAAGGCATGGCTCTGGGGCAGCATGAGCCCCCAGACTGGATTTGGAAACAGCTGACCCCATCAGGTCTTGCTGGGGTCTTGGGAACACCATGCCCAGCAGCCAGCACTTGAGAAGCCTTTTGTTGATGTCCCTGTTACCTCCTCCACCTCTGTTCCGGTTTGGCCTTCTTCCTGATAATCCCCATCCCAACAGAAGGGCTCGCCTCCCCCAGTCCTCAAGGATAAGACAAACAGCACAGCTCTCATCTCAGGGGGGTCAGTGCTGGACTGGCTGACTTCTTTTCGTAACAGCACCCTGCATTTTAATTTAAATTTGAAAGCCTGTGTTCTCAGTGCTGCAGGGGAATACAAAGTCTCTGTCTCCATGGAGTGCGTTGTTTAGTTGAGGATGTGCCTACAAATCCTTCCACAAAGAAACAGTCCACGAGAACAGTAGTCATAACAGGAAACACAGGAAGTGTCATAAGGCAGTGCCCAGGTGAGTGCCAAGAACATCTTGCAGGCCATCTGTGCTCTGAGTGGAGCAGGAAAAGGGCAATGTGGTCTGGAATCTTCCTAAAGGCAATGTGGGCAGGTGATACTTTGCAATGGAGTTTCATATGGAGGTTGGAGTATTTTAGGTCCTGACTGGTTTTCCTAGTCCGCCTCTGGGTTCCACTCTGAAGGTTGTGCTACCCAGAAAACCCCTCCTCCCCGCCCCCAGCAGCACAGTCAGTCATACAGCATGATTAGGGCGGTCCAGAGCTGCCATCGTGACATAGCTCGTTGTCCAAGGGTGGCCAGTGGCGGGAAGGCATTTTCTGCGCAGCGCTTTGTCCTCATCAGCATCTCATTACAATGACTCAGGTCTATGATAAGACATTTCTGACTCATCATTTACTTAAGGAGAAAGGGAAGCGTACAGCACAGTCTTTCCAAAGTACATGGTTCAGTTCAGTTGCTCAGTCATGTCTGACTCTTTGGGACCCCCTGGACCAGCACTCCAGGCCTCCCTGTCCATCACCAACTCCCGGAGTTTACCCAAACTCATGGTATAGAACCTTAATCCCATGAGAAAAATAATTCTCTGGAGAAATATATCATGTCTTCTTGTAGATGCTCACAGTGCACATCAATTTTAAAAAGGCTCTCAGAAGTCCAGTATTAAGGAATCCTATTTAATTTTCAGTCCATTATTTCTAAAACTTACTGACCATGGGGCCACCCAACTTTTTAAGGCAATAATTAATATAAAGCAGAACCTGTGTTTGTGTGTGTTTAAACACTTCGGAAATGCTGAGATAATAAGTTTCTGAAAGATTTTCATCTTAAAAGCACTTAACTGTTAAAAGCTCTTATACTTAAAGCTTTAATTCTGAACTCACGGAAGACCAAGTAACCAAAAGTCAATCGGGCAGGTTCTGGAAAGCTGAGGTTTTATTGCTTGTTTTTCATCTTGAGTTGAAAAGTGAAGTTCCTTGAGGGCAGCAGAGGAGACTTAACTCCCTTTGTGTCAACCCCTAAGCCTGATCAGCACTGACCATATAGTTGCTACTCAATAATTACTTGCTAATTGCTTGATTGAAGATGTTTGCTAAAGGCCAAAAAGTTAATTAGTTGAGGCTGGAATCCAGTTCTTTCAACTTCTAGCCAGAGGCTTGTTTTGCCAGCCAACAAACTCTAAATTTAGGGCCCTCTAGTCTCCTGCTGGTTCCCACAGCTGCTTTAAAAGCTTACTGAACTCTCTTATTAAGTAGTTTTCTCCTGGTCTATCATCCTTGACTCTCTTTCCCCATGTTATTATGGCTGAAGCTGTCATTATGCGGGTGACTAGACAACCTGTGGGAGGTTTTTTATTTTTATGGGCAGCCCTCCTCCCTCAGTTTTCTCCCACGACACCTTCTTGCCCCAGGAAAGCATACAACTTTGATTTGGTCTGCTTTGTTCTGACTGTGAGTCGTACCTTAGAGACTCCATCCTGGTGTTAGGTTCGAGGGGAGTGGGGCTGGAGGGATGCTCTTCCCAGAGCTAGCTTCCAGTGCACATTGTTTTTGAGCATAATAAACATGTCACCTTAATTGTGTCATTATGTGTGGACTGACTACTGACAGTGTACTAGAAGTTATCACAGCCTCCTTAGAAAAGATGGTCCTTTGTCAAATAGGATTACAATGGAGGCCGTTTACCATAAGGATCTCAGCCCAGGGTAATGTGCATATAATGAGGATCTACGGATTTCTTTACCTGTGTTCATGTGTCAGATTTCAGGTGCACTGAAACGTCCTTTTGTGGCTGTTGGACACTTGAACCCGCAGCTTGGTGCGCAAGAGAGGGCACTGAGCAGAATTTGAGCGCCTGAAGGAAAGTTCTTTATTTAAACTCCCACTGGGCTGCATCTGTTTCTGGGTCTGTTCTCTAACCTTGGGAATCAACGGAAAAGCAGTTTTATTTCGAGTGTTTCAGTCTACCTCAGCCATGGATCAGCATTCCCGTGTTCTCTTTAACTCCAGGAGTCATTTAGCAGCATTATTTATGGAAAAATTGATTGAATTTAATGAAATGGAATGAGAGGAAGTCTTCATGGGTCTCAGTGAGTGCTTTAGGTTAGCAATAATTCATCAGAATGAGATATGATTTTGGTTGGGGGTAGTGTGTTCTTTATGAAAGCCTGTCTTCATGGATGAATTATGAAAGTAACCCTAAGCATTCAAAGCATCAGAGGTTTGAATTCCCTAGTGGTCCAGTGGTTAGGTGCTTGGCCCTTTCACTGCTTGGCCTGGGTTCAGTCCCTGGTGGCAGAACTAAGAACCCATCAGCCGTGCAGAGCAGCTTAAACCCCTCCCATCTTCCCTGCACCCCCCAAAAACCCAAACAAGACATTGGAGGTTTAAAAGTCTGCAAATTTGAGAACAAAGTGGGTTTTATTAATTGTTTCTGCAGTATTTTGTGGATATAACCCTAATCATAGAGGGCCAGCCTCTCTGAATTGTATTTTGCAAATTTAATTTAGTTGAGAATAGGGGCCAGTTAGAAACTTGAGTGCTGTTTGGCCCCTGTCCTGCCTCCACCCCTCCATTTAGGGAGCCTGCCACCTGCAGGGTCTGCTGACCCACCTACAGCCTTCCTATTCCCTTGCCTGTGTCTGGACCTCTTTCCTGGCCTGGCCTGTTACCTGGTTAACTACTCCTCATCCTTTTGGGTCTCAGCCTGGCTCTCTTCCTCTGAGAAGCCTTACATGAATTGGAGTAGATTCCATTCTTCCTGAAATTTTACATGATGTATTTTTCTCTTCATGGTGCTTGCCACGATTTTAATTCAGTAGTAATCTGTCTTATTTCTTTAATGTCTCCTGCTAGATTATCAGCTTCCTGAGAGAAAAGGTATATCTCTGTTCTTTAATATATTCTCGGGGCCTTTGTGCAGAGCTTGGTACAAAGTAGGTGCTCAAACATTTGTTGAAAGATGGAAAGAAAGAGTTGGAAGCTTACTGTGAAGAATTTGGCTCTTCACATTGTAGTTGGCAGAGCTCTGAGATGGCCCTCAGTGATCCCCACCTCCTGGGGTTCATGTCCTTGTGTGAGCTCTTCCCCTCAAATGAACCGTGTAGTGACTCATTTCTGACACGTGGAACATGGCAAGAGTACGGGGTGTCACTGGTGAAGGGAGGTGGCGTAGAGAATGAAGCTTCTGTCTCGTGTGCCCCCTTCTGCTGTTTGCTTGTTCTGATGGAAGCTGCCTGCCGTATTGAGAGCTGTGCAATGAGAGGCCCAGGCCGTGTGGCCAGGAGCTGAGGCAGGCCTCTGGTCACCAGCTGACGGAGGCCCTCGGCCCAGTGTCCTGGGAGGAACGGGATCCTGCCCACAACCGCCTGTGTGAACATTGAAGCAGGTGATCCATCCGCTGAGCCTTCAGATGAGACCCTGGCCCTTAAGTCGACCGCAGCCTGTGAGGATCCTTAAGGCAGAGGCGCTGAGCTAACTGTGCTGAGATTCCTGGCTCACAGAAACTGAGATAGTAAATGCTTGTGATCTTAAGACACTAAGTTTTGGGGTAATTTAGTTAGAGAGTCAGATCATGAATACCCAGATTTTTCTCTGTGAGGTTATTAGATGATATTAATGATGATAATGGGAATTTACTGTATGTGTGTGTGTATGTATCTATATATATGCCAGATCTTGCGCTCAACACTTAATATGCACACTCTTATCTGTTCCTCACGTGAGCTGTCTGATGTAGGTTCTATTATTATCTCCAGTTTACAGATGAGAAACATGAGGCAGAGAAGAGTGGAGTAGCTTGTCCAGGGGTCTCGGCAGAGTACAGGCAGTGTAATCCTGGAGCCTGTGCTGAAGTCAGACTAGAACCTGAAACACTTTGGGGCTCCTTCCTCACATGAAGACCAGGGATCCTAACTCTGAGTTTCCAGGACTTAGTGCAATGGGGCTGGGGGGTGCCACGGTTCAGGATGAGGGTTTGGGTGGTGGCTCAGCTTCGACCTTGTCTCTTTGAGAGGAATGAGCCCATCTAGAAGTGATCCAGCTGTTCTCTGATAGAGGCTTGGCTTCCTAATGCCTTGTGAATTGGCATGCTTAGTGTGGAAGCCCACTCCTCCTGTGTCCAAGAATAAAATCCAATCAGGAAAATAAAAGATGGTGGCTTTTGGAAGAAAATGAACAGCATCCACCGTGATTACAACTTGTTTTCAACTTCTGCAGGATGAAATTAAATTGAGTAATTGTTTGCACATTTAACCACATGACTCAGATCTGTCTGCGGCAGATTGTGGCATTGTGAATATTTAAACCGGTAATAAAGCCCTTTAAGCTTATGTCCCATTTTATCACATTTATCTATAGACCTAAAAATGCAGTGCAACAGAACAGAAGATGTGTTGAGGGTGAGGCTAACATGCTGTAAGATCTCTATAAATTGAGGTTCCGCAGTTCAAGGCTTTGTGCTGGAAATGATTTTTGTATGCACAATGACTCTGAGCCTGGGATTCTGGAATAGATGTTCTTTCAAAAAAATTTTGGAAGACCGTGACTGAAGTTGTTGTCCATTTTTCTGTCCTGTGGTGTGCTTGTGTACCTCCCGCCTCAGGATCGATTTCTGCCCACTTCTTGAGTACTGTGGCGTTGCATCATAATTGCTCGCTCAAATAGATTCACTTTGAATGATGGACAAATAACCAGGCATGTACAGATTACAAATAAGTGTTGGGTAAAAAAAAAAAAAAAAAAAAGGATGTTGACTGTGTAACTATTTGAAATGTTGCCTGAGAGAAGACCTCGTATTCTGCAAACAAACCCATGTGTCTGATAGTAAAACCCTCTGACAGTTCAACAGAACTTTTCTAGATAAACAATAATCAAGTTTGGGCTCTTATGAAAAGATCAGTTTACAATTTGTCAGGAGTATATGCTTGTACATTGGTCTTAATGGTGTTATGCAAGGGAGTTTGGATGGAATTTGGATTTTATGTGCACAGCTCTGTTTGGCCTCCAGTGTTCAGCTGTCATGATTTGAATTTGTTTTCAGCTGTCATGATTTTGGCAGCCTTTTGACACTGGAATTGTTTTCTAATGTGAGTGAGATCACAAGTGAATGAAATGAATGTTTGATTTGGTATTCTGTTCAAGTATCTACATTTGGAGAAATGTGTTCTTTATACTGGTAACTTATATTTTGCTCATGAAAGGATATACATATACATATATATAAAATGACTCTAAGTAGAATGGAAATATATATATATATTATATATATATCATAACTATAACTAGAATGGATGGCCGTGGTACATAACAGTTGCTTCTTCCCATTCAGCCATGACCCTGGATCCTAGCATCACCTGATATCTGCCATCTTTTCCCTTGGCTTCTGCAGCACTGTTCTCTCATGTTCTGACATGGCTTCCCTGACATCTCTGGCTCTGTCTTTTTGTCTGTGTCCAGTTCTTCCTGTCAACCTTTAAATATTAATGATTACCCAGAGTTCTGTCCTCAAGCATCTTCTTTATTAATCTCTCCTGGATCTTTCCATTCACTAGGGAAGTTTTTACACACACATAACTGCTCCACCCTTTAAATAGATATCTCCAGCCCAGGTCAGAGGTTCACGATACTGGTCGTCCAGTTGTTCAGGGACATTGGCGCTTGTGTGGCCTCACTCCTGTGAATTTGCAGTCCAAACTCCGTATGTGCAAAACTGAGCCCATCTTCCTCCTGCTGCTTGTCACAGAGAGTGGCATTGCCTTCTATCTGGTCAGCCTGGTCTATGTGCTGCTGTTACCCCTGAATTACCCATCCCCAAACCTGACCATTATACCTCTGATGCTCTCAAATCAATTTTTCTTTCCCAGCTTCCCATGAGTCCCTTAAATTAGTATTGCCTTCCCCCAGCCCCACATCATTCGTCCTTCTTATTACACCATCTTTAAGCCAGCTGGTTTCCAGTTCCATATTTCTGCAACCGACATGTAATCTTGTCACATCCCTGCTTAAAACACCTCAGTGACTTTCTACTGTCCTCCAGGTAAAGTCCAGATTCTTATTGTGGGTTATTGATACCTCTCTGTGATCTGGTTCTTGCTCATCCCTTTAACCTCACTCTTTGCCATTCCTTAAATTGTCCCAGCTCTCAGGCACGTCATGCTAGTCATATGTAGTTCCCGAGACCTGTCATGCCATTGCCAGGGTGCTGTGGGCATGCTCTTCCTTTAGTCCAGTGGTTTTCAAACCAACCAAGCCCTGGAGTTGGTTTTTCCCTCCAGGGGACATTTGGGAATGTCTGATGGCATTTTTGATTGTCAGAACAGGAGTTGGCAGGGAGGAGTTGCTACTGGCACGTGGAGGCCAGGGCTGCTGCTGAATTTCCTACAACACATAGGACAGCCACAAAACAGAGTTAACTCTTTCCATGTGCCTGGAGTGCCAGGTTGAGAAAGACTGCCGTGGTGCTTGGTGACTTCTTTTGCTTTGGCCAGGTCAAGACCAGTTCACTTCTGCAGCCTTTGACTAGCTCTGTGACCTTAGGCAAGTGACCTTGCTTCTGTCTCAATTTCTTCATATATAAAATGCAAGTAATGATTATTCAATGTCTTATGTATGTTGCGAGGATTAAATGAGTGAAGAATATGTTAGGACCATGTATGGGAGGTAGTAATTGCTCAATAAATGTTAGTTTTTTATAACATTATTATTACTTGATCTGTTATTTAACTAAAAATGTTTTTTTACCTACTCAAGCAGAATGGATCACTCCTTCTTTATGTCACACATAGACTGGGCACACCATGAGGAAATGATCTGTGACCTCATCTAAATCTCAGCGCCTGGCATAGATGAGGCACCTAATAAGTGTTTACTGAATTAATGATTTCATATATTCCTATATTGTAAATTCAAAATTCTCCTCCAGTGTGCAGAAGCTTAATAAATGTTAGGTATTGCTATTAATATTTAATTATTAATATAATTTTATGTGCTGGACTATACTCATTTGCTCAATTGTGTCTTATTCTTTGTGACCCCATGGACTATAGCCTGCCAGGCTCCTCTGTCCATGGGATTTTTCAGGCAAGAATACTGGAGTGGGTTGTCATGCCCTCCTCCAGGGGATCTTCCTGACCCAGGACTTGAACTCATGTCTCCTGCATTTCCTGCATTGGCAGGTGGATTCTTTACTACTAGCGCCACCTGGGAAGCCCAATATAATTTATAGTTATGTGTTATTAGATAAAATATAGTTCTCTCCTAATATAATTCTTAATTTTCAAACACCTGAAATGTTTTGATGTCAGCCCTTTGTTACAAGTGAATTTCCCCCATGTAGGCTGTGTGGCTTGGGACACAATCTCGTAGCGGACCATTGGTCCCTGGAGAGCTTGGTGGTTTGCTGGAGGAGGCTCCTGACATGAGGTTGTCACAGGGACGCTCGTGCTCCTTTCTTCAAGCAGGTGGATGAAGACCTAGGTTCTTCCATCTCACATGGCAGATATCCCCTGGGTGCTGGAAAGCCCCTGCCCCCTGCTGTGATGGATGGTGGTGGGGGGGGTCTGAGTTGCTTGGATGAACTGTATGAGTGCTAGGCTCTAGAGAGACTAAGTGGAGGTTCAGAGCTTAAAGAGAGTTATCACACTGTGTGGCCCATGACACAGGAGATCATCTAATTTGACATTATGGTGTCCTCTGGGACTTCCGCTGTGGGTAGCACTTCAAGTCAGATGCACATTTGTTCTCATCATTCCCTGCCTGGGGCATCCTTTCTCAACCTGGGAAATTCCCGCTCATTCTTCATGGCTCAGTTCAGTGTCCAGTTATTGGTTCAGCCAGTTTTTTGGTGTATCTGCCCTGTGTTAGGCCCTGTTATAGGCCCTAGCAAAGCAGTAGTGAATAAACATGTCCCCTTCAGATGGGTGGTTGGGGAAACCTCTCTGAGAAGGGGACATGGAGCCAGTCGTGGGAGGAAGAGGGCATAGCCCTTGCCAAGCAAGTGCAAAGACCTTGAAACTGCAGTGAGCTTGATGTTCTCAGGAACACCTTTTCTGTCTCTTCTGATGAGTTTTTGGTTTTGTGTTTGGCTCCCAAGCTTTGTCCAGCTCTCTGCAATGGTGCTAAGCACTCCACATTCTAACATGAGTCCGTGTTTCTTCCCAGCGCTCATGCTTTGCAGATTCTTTTAACCTTTCAAGAACATTGTATCTGAAATGACAGCAATTAATAGCAATAGCCAACATTTCTTAAGCCCCTGCTTGACAGTGGTAGACACTGTGCTAAGTGCTTTGCAGGTGTTTTCTCCCTTTATACTCACTGTAAGCCCCTGACATCAGTACTGTCATAAATCTCATTTTTCAGATGAAACTGAGGCACCAGCTAAATCACTTGCCCTGGGTCATGCAGCTGGGAGGTGACCCAGCTGGGGTTCCAAGCCAGACAATCAGGCCACAAAAGCTGCCCGCTGACCAGCACATCCTCCCCGTCCCAGGACTGTGGCTCACAAGAATCGTTGCCACCTGAGGGTGTGAGCTGAGGCCTGTCTGTGTCTAGTCACGGCTGCCGCCAGGGAAGCTGCAGGCACAGCAGTGATGGCTGTGCCTCTGGGCCTTTCCTGGTTCTGGTTGTTGGGGAGAGGTGAACGTGCTAGAAATAGTTGGAGGAAGCCATGCAAACAGCAGATTCCAGCAGTGGAAAATAAGAGAAAATAAGAAGGCTGAGTGCCAAAGCACTGATACTTTCAAACTGTGGTGTTGAAGGAGACCTTTGAGAGTCCCCTGGACAGCAAGGACATCAATCCAGTGAATGTTAAAGGAAATCAATGCTGAATATTCATCGGAAGGACTGATGCTGAAGCTGAAGCTCCAGTACTTTGGCCACCTAATGCTAAGAGCTGACTCATTGGAAAACACCCTGATGCTGGGAAATACTGAGGGTGGAAGGAGAAGGGGGCAACAGAGGATGAGATGGTTGGATGGCATCGCTGACTCAATGGACTTGAGATTGAGCAAGCTTCGGGGGTTGATGATGGACAGGGAAGCCTTGTGTGCTGCAGTCCATGGGGTGGCAAACAGTCAGATACGACTGAGCGATTTGGGGCAGCCTGGGTGTGAGCCTCCCCGTGCTGGCCCAGGAGACCGAGCACAGGTCCCTGTAGGAAGACCCCAGGTGCTCACACGCCTGCCTTCAGGAATTGTGGGCTGGGTCGGGAGTTCCTCCCTCTGCAGGCACAAGGTCCTGACCCCGTTCTCCCTCCTGTCTGGGACTCAGGAAAGCCTCCTGTCTTGTTGAGCCTCAGTTTCTTCATATGTAGAATGCTGATGATGGCCTTGCGGGGAGTGTGAAAATCACAAGAGATGGTAAAATGTGAAAGTGCTTCATTAGTGATCCCATGCTACAGAAATGGCAGCAGTTTTTGTTGTTCGATCATAGAGAGGTTTGCTGGAAGGTATTTTTTGAATTATCCGAAGGTTTCATTTGTTGCTTCTCCGCATCATTAGTCCCAGTAAGTGAGACTTGGCTGCATTTTGGTATTTGTAGGTTAGGATGAAAGTTTCTTAAAAGGTAGCTCTTCTATTCATAAAGCCTCATTAGAGCCCAGACATGGGAGCAGAGCAAGATGCGGGTCTGGGACCCTTCCGGGACTTAGGGCCTAAGGCTTCTGGATTCTCTCCTTTCAGTTGTGGTGAAATGCCAGCCTTCATACCCCCTTTCCCCACCCTTAACTCCACAGTTAAGGGAGTTTTATTACTGACAGTGGCAACATTTCAAGGGGCTGCCCCTACAGCTGCTTTGTTAATGAAGACATTTCTGAAAGTTTCTTTTTCCCACTGACTCTGTGTTAAGCACATTCCCCATTGCTTGCCCCATTTGACGTGAACACATATAATACCCAGCTGCCAGTGTTTTGGATGCAGATGGTTTAAAGGAAACTAGAAACTCTAGAGCCCTAGTCTGTTTAGGATATGCCTGAGCATCACATTCTCTTAGCTAGATTTTCTGCTCAGAGGGGGAAGTGTCATGGATCTCCCAAGACATGGATTGATTATTTCACTTACTTGACAGATATTTATTGAGCACTAATATGTGTCAGGTACTCTTATAGACACTAGGGAGACAGAATTGGACAAGAGTGAAAAAGTCCCTGCTTGTCTACGAACACAGACATCACCCCAGACATTTAGATAAATTAGAATCTCTGAAAGAACAGAAGTCGTCACAGGGTGATGAGATAGGTGTGCTGGTGTGGAGGGTGGACCACCCTTAAATGAAGGTGGTCAGCAAGGTCTTACTGAGAAATGAAAGTCAGGTGGAGGCAGGTTAAGTCTGGGGAAAGGTGTTCTGGTTGATGTGTACATCCTAAATTGCTTCAGTCATGTCTGACTATGATATCCTATGGACTGAGCTTGCCAGGTTCCTCTATCCATGGGATTCTTCAGGCAAGAAAACTGGAGTGGGTTGCCATTTCCTCCTCCAGGGGATCTTCCTGATCCAGCGATCAAACCCATATCTCTTAAGTCTCCTGCATTGGCAGGCAGGTTCTTTACCACTAGTGCCACCTGAGAAGCCCCCATGTGGAGGCCCAGAGGTGAGAATGAACATGGCCTGTTTTAGGAACAGGAAGTGGTATGTCTGGAGTATGTTCAGTGAGCAGCAGTGTGATGGAATAAGTAGGCAGGGTTCTATATATCATCAGGGCCTTGTAGACAGGTTAAGAAGTTGGGGTTTGCTTGAAATTAGATATCACTTCTCTACTCTTCAAGTGTAACAGAATCCCACAGTGTGAAGTTGCCTGGAGAGACTTTGTGATCCTGTGTTACCCGCTTGTCTACTGGGGACGGTCACCATGGTCCTCCCTGTGTGTGCAGGATCTGCCTGGGGGCTGGCCTTAGTCTACTGGCTGACTGGCAAACTGGCCATCTTCTGTGGGGTTGGGGCACATGGGGAGAGTTCTAGGTTCTTCTGTGTCCTTTGAATGCTCTACACTGACTCCTTGCCTTATTCCTTGACCTAGAAGATTCTTTCTGGAACTTCATATCCTAGGGGCTTGCTCCCTTGCCAGAAAGATGGTTAAGCAGATGGGACTGTTAATGAAACTTAGGTCTGGCTGCTTGCCTCTTCAAAGCCAATATTTAAGAGGCAGGTGCTGGTAGAAGGGAAAGTTCACTTTATTCTGGACGCCAGCAACCAGGAGGGGAGGGCAGACTCCAAAGGCCAACTCTCCACTGCTGATCAGTGGGCAAGAGCTTTTAAAGGGGAATCTCAAGGTGTATTGGCAGAGGGAGGGGGCTACATGCAGAATACCATGGACGGTGCTGACAGTCGTCTTGAAATCGATCATGCAGTGGTCTCATCAGCAATGTCTTGATTATTTTAAGTACAGTTAATCTTCAGTTCCAGAGTTCATTCGTTCCCATTTCTTTGAGGCCAGTTTTTGGAATTGTGGCAGCTTGTGTCATGGCCAGTCTGGTCATCATGTAGTTAACTTACCACCTGGTGGGGGTTTCAGTATTTATAAAACAGCTCAAAGGATATGACTTTCAATATTATGTATAACCCTTGAGGAGGAACTAAGGGTCCTTGAGTTTGTTTGATGACTAAGCTATTACTATTTGGTCTTGATTGACTGTTTTCCTTTGCTTCTGTATTTTCTCACTTCCCTGATTAAATTCATTCTTTGGCTAAAGATTTTCTACAGTCAAAAGGCAGGTGCAGGCATTGGTGGGGGGTCAGTCCTGGGAAGGCCCCAAAGGGTCCTGCTGCATTTAGCAGGGAGGTTCAGAAGAATCATGGTCATAACCTCTTCAGCCCTACAGATGCAAGAGCCAGCTATCCTGGACTTCCAGAGTCTTTCCTGATTTTTCAACACAGGCTTTCCCCACCCCAGACCACAGTATGGGGGGCTCCATATTAATCTTCCATATGGCATTTAAATGTACCTGCTTGGGTGCTTTCAAAAACAGCCTGCCGTTGACGAATTAAATCCACCCTCCTAACCTGGCAGTTTTGTCCTGTTTACTGCCCTGTCCTTCTCACTCTTCTACATAGATTTGCCCTCATGGCAGACCTGTTTATTACTTGCAGTCTCTAGATACCACTTGTACTTTCTGGCCTCATGTATTTGTGCAGGCCAAGCCTGTCCCCTAACACACCTTTCTATCATCTTAACACCCCAGAAGCACCTTGGATTTCTAGTTCAAGCTTGCCTCTCCAGGAAGCCTCTCCCTGTTGCTTTAGTTAATGTAGATCTTTTGTGTACCTCTGAACAACTCAAGTGCTTATAATTTTCAATTGTCATACCTCACAAGGTGGTTACTTTTTTGTGTGTGTCTCGCCCTTCCATCAGCTCCTGAAGGAAGCGGGTGCCTTATTGATAATGATGATGATGATGATGATAGAAGGTTGAGGGAGGGTAAACATCTGTGAACAAGCTGGAGACCACATGCATCTCCTAAAGCTCAGGCTGGGAGTCTAATCCAGATGAACAAGTCCACAAAGAGGGAACAGCCGTGTTTTAAGTTTCCAGGCAATCTTGGTTAGCTTTTCAGAAAGGACCCCTTACTGAAATGTCTCTCCTGAACTATGGCCACGAGGAAAGATGATTTATCTCGCTGTAGCCTTGAATTAGCTTTTATCCCATGTAGAGGGCAAGGATATCTTGCTCTTGGAACCAGTTCTTCGTTGATGGGAAAACTCCCTCCAGGCTTGGAGTGGAAGGTGCCTTTTTCATCTGGGGAGGAAGGTCAATTCCAGAGTTGGTTGAGCCTGGTCCCAGGGACCGTCTTCTTGCTTCTGGCAATGATTTGATAAATATTCTTGTCTCAGACCTCAGGGAGCTTCTCTTGCCCTTGAATTCAGTAGTGAATCTTGTTTCTAGGGGTCCACAGGGCACGTACATCCACACCCGCTCATCTTGTTCACCCTTCCTGTCTATCGTGCCAGTGTGCTCGCTTGATACCCGGGCCGCGTGTTCTTGGAGCTGCTTACCTACACTTCATTGTGTGAGTGGCTTCAGTGAGGAGTGGCACAGTGTGGCCAGAGTTTCAGAGCGCGTACTCTGCACTCATGTGCATTCTGTTTCTCTGTTCACAAACAGCATTTCAAATAGGCACAACCAAGTTTGTGGTCTACCCTTATGGGTTGAGATATAGTAAAACCATCCAAATCAGCTTCCTCTAATATTCTTTTGGCGTATATGTTTCTAAGTATTGGAAACGAGTATTTTATATTACCCGGAGGCTAATAGGTATGCTTTTGTGTGATGGCCAAGCGTTTCTCTTTTACCCACAGATCACATATGTTTTCTCAAAGGGACAATAAGATACACTCAAGAAAATTAAATGATTTCCTGTCTTACTGGTAAAAGCTAAAAACACACACACACAAGAAATGAAACTCTTACCCCAGGAGAAATTTAGGTGGGGGAAAATAAGATAATTGAATAACAGAAATGTTTTCCAAATTTCATAGCACAGGAGTTCTAACTATAAAAACTTGACTGAAGGCCAAGACTCACTAACTTTTTCATGAAGAATGACTTATTTTGCAAAGTTAAACCATCTAGGGCTCAAAGATGTTGCTTCAGGCAATATTTAGTACCCTTTTTTTTTTTTTTTCTTAAAGTAGTATTTCTTATTGTAGAAATAGTAAATATTTGCTGTCTGAAATTTAGAAAATAGAGTTAACTCTTGGTTTCTTTCTGAGACTTTCCCAGGGTGGTCAAGATAACCTGATCTTGGAGCTATTTTCGGAAATGATGACACTCTCTTGTAGCTTTTTCAGGATCATTTTGCTGGTTCAGTGCCTGTGTCTTGAACCTTACAGAAGAGTGTGTCTGTTCATGTAGATCCTTTGCCAGCTCCAGCTTACTCATGCTGTCTTCCCTTTGAAATGTGCTGCTCTGACCTGTCAAGGGGACAGCCTCATTTAGAACGAGGAACCACTGAAAGGATGGTGCTTAGTCCTCAAAGAAACAGTCTTTCTTTAGAAGACACCCCAGCATTTAAGTACCTGCTCGTATTCCCTGGCAGTCAACTGACCGCCACTGTTTCATTTTCAGTGACCACTGAATGGAAGTGAGTCATTTCTGTGGATTTTCTCATTTTGTGTCTTTTGGTTTCTCTCCCACACACCGTTCTCACTTTGTTTTGAATCAAAGGTGATTTGGTTCAAAGGCACAAATTTGTGCCTTGTTCAAGGCACAAATTCCTCTTTTTTTGTTTCTCTGAGGTAATTAGAAAAACCAGCCTATTTTTGTTGAAAGACCAGTGATATGATAATTCTGTGAGTGCGGACCCCAAGTACCATTCCATCTTTGCATCCCCAGTGCCTTTCAGACTATTTAGCACATAGTAGCTACTCAAAAATGAATTTCAGTTAAAAAACAGAATTAAACATCAACACACCCTTATTGGTTCATTTCCTTGATATAAGGCTGTCATGCTGTGTAACCCCTGGGACATCCTTCACATGGGTTGTCCTGCTTGTGTGGCCGAGTGTGTTGGTCTTGTCTACAAGCTATAGTCAATCCAGGGTATGAGATTTGATTAGCTGCTTGATTCATAGTATTTTTTTAAAAACAGCCTTTGTGAGTGGCACTGGGTTGGCCTATTTGGAGCCACCCGTGCTCTTGCCCTATTTCACACTATGTCCCAGTTGCCTCCTTCAGCCTTGGAACCTTGTATTCTGCTCAAGTTCACCCTGAATGGATAGACTTTATCTAAATTCCAATCCATGCCAGCATTGCTTCCACTTCATATCATTCTGCTCCAACCCATTCATGTCTATTTTCTCTTTGATCTTCCTCTGAAAAATTCATACGAACCTCTGCAGGTATCTGCTTGTGAGTGGATTTCTGCTCAGAACCAGCCATATGTGAAACTCCTCCTTGACAGTGAAGCCGCATCTTACCTAGTGATTTCCCCCACTGGATGAGTTGCTCTTAAATTTCAATTTTCTCTTTCTTGGTTATCAAGCTAAACAGAAAAGCCCTAGACCGTTAAGTGGATGAGTAGTAGAAGACACTAGTAAGTCAACAGCTTGCAGACTTATTTCAGATTTGTTACGTAGTCTCTCGAAACAAAGGTTAACATACCCACTAGCAGTGCGAAGTAGTTGGTAGTGTGTCACCAGTGAATTTCTTTTATAGATGTCAAGCTGTCTTATGTGGAAGTAGAATGTTTGGTATGCTTATTATAGTCTCATTGATGACATAAAATTTGTATAGGTTTCCCATTGGCTTTAGGTGGCCAATTATTGTTTGAGTCCACCGTCACATCCATAACAGACTTCTGTTGTAGTTCCTTTGGAGCATCATTTTACTGGCAATGGGTTCTTTCCCCAGTATTCATTATTTTCTCCTTGATGACATGAGCAGTGTCTTTTTGTATGCATTCCCAGGGGTGATGATTATGCCAGGACATTTCTATTCAATAAGTGTTAATCAATTGAATAAATGTATCAAAAGTCTTAAGCTGGTGGATCAGAACACCTTTGAGTGATTGGGTATGAAGATCCCATTGGAGTTGAGGGGTTATTGAGATTCTTTAGCAGTTCATATGGTTGGAGAATCAGTGGGAAGTCTGAGGGGCACGGTTCCTCTCCATGTATGGAAAGGAAAGAAGAAATCATATTAGTGAATATTAAAAGTTGTGTAAGAAGCTACATAAATTGCATGAGATATTGGTAACGTTAGTTTTGAGGTACTATAACATAGTTTTCACTCCAGTTAAAGCTAGAACTATGAACACTGGATTGGGCAGAATCACCAGTGTCTGAAGATTTGGAGAATCAACCGAGTATCATGGAGCAGTGCAGGTAAGGACTCTGGACAGCCACAGGGTTCTCAGGCCATCCTGTGGCCCCTCATTTGACCACTGTGATGTTTCAATTAAACTGAGGAAATGAATTAGCCTCTGAATTCTAAGCCATGAGAAAGTTGGTGGCTGCCAGGAACGAATGATCTCATATTAAGAGCGAATCTGCTAAGTATCTCTGAGTTCTGGGGCTGCAAGTACTAGAGCCAAGGAACAACCTGTTACTGTGGACCGTGTCAGCCCACACACTCGAGGAGAGTGGTTCCTGCTGTCCCAGGCCATCTCAGGGTTGTGACTTTGACCACTGTAGCATTGTCTTCATTTAGGATCCCACAAAGCAGCTCTTTCTCTCATACACCCGTTTAGGCCAACGTGGCCCTGTCTCCTAGGAGACATGCTCAGTATTCTGGGAATAGTTACCTTTGTTTGATACAGGCAGCCTGATGTCTATTGGGCTGCCTTGGAAACAAACCCATCTGTAAGGAAGGATCCTTCCTTCTTGATGAGTTACTGTGGACTCTGGACAGGTCCCTTAACCTATTCTCATCTCATATCCCTCTTCAGATGGAGAAAATAACTTCTGTATTGCCCTTGTAATGAGGTAGTATCTGCCAATCGATTCAAGTCTTTTGAGGAAATATATATTCTGGATGATGATAGGGAAGCAGTGTTGTCATTATGAAAAATGGGTGCATTCTCTGGTGTAAGATACAAAATCTGTGGTTAATGCCTCAAACCTTGGTTTCATTGCTCCACAATTTCTAGCTGAATGAACTCATCATATAAAGGTTTAAGAACTGAATATGAATCTGGAGAAGCTCTTTAAGACAATGGAGGTCTGCTTTGGTGATACATTTAATTTGGAAAGAAGAGATTATTTTCTAGTATATTATTTTCTCTGGGTTAAAAAAAAAAGAAATTTATGCCTTATCTTCAAATGCTCCAAATTATATGTGACAGCTTTTCAAAAAGCTGGTATCTAAAGGCAAAAAACCAGACTCTTTGCATATATATGACTTGACAGCATTCTTGGCCTGGGACTGTAGAAAAGCTGTCATTTATTGCTGTAATTCAGCCATGGTGATTAATTGTTCAAGGGCCTTCATTGTACTTTGCCAAAACAAAATTAAGGGAAAACAACATTCTCATCATGAAAATTATGTAACTTTCATGTTTATTAATTCTTCCATGGAGGAATCAATATCCACTCTTGAATGAGAGTCCTAATTACTGTGAACCCTTCTCAAACATTGCTGGGAGAAATCATTTTGAATTTTTCTAGGGGACTCACCTCATTATCCCAACAAGTTAAATCTCTCTGTATACTTCTCCTGTGCCACAGGCTTTTGAGGTTTTTCTGTGGATTTACAGGGATGTGACATTTGCTTCAGAGTGTACCAGTCATGTGAAAGAGATTTTAAATGCTCCTTCATGTGATTGTTTTTGAGCTACAACTAAGAAGCAGCTTAATGATCCTCTGAGTGTATTTCCACTCTCCTAGGTATTTTGGAGGGTCCTTGCGGTTGAATCCACCTGGTGACTCCAAGTATTGGTGTTGGACCTGTCTCTTGTTGGACCACTCTAAAAGGGACAGACATGATCCTATTTTATCCTATTCTATTCCTGAATACAGTGGATGGACTCAGATTTTGTTTCTCCTACATTTTCCCCCGACCCCAAATACATCTGTCTGCTATTGTTTGTGACATATTTATGAACCATAGTTATTTACCAATAGGGAACATGGTATATGTTGGTTTTAATCCATGTACAAACAGCTGAATTTAGCTTAGAGAAGTGAAACCCAGGGTGATGTCATGTTAGAATTCTAAGACCTTGATTTTTCATTTATTTTTTTGCTCCCTTCTGCCGTGTTCTCTTCCAACAAAACAGGGCAAGATAAAGCAGACAGTGACAATATTATCTCTTTTCAGTCCACTCCCTAATTGCATCACTGTTGTGATGTAGATAACTGTGTGGAAATATTTATGCCTCGCCAGCTCTCCTCTGAACTGTCCATGGTCCTGAAAGGCTTACAAGGAAACTATTCTTGAGCAAGAACATAGCCTTGGATGGAATCAAACCTTTGGCTCCTTGAACTTAAAGCTGTAGATTCCCATGGCTGGATTTTGCCATACTGAAAGAAGTGGGGAATTGAGGATAATTATTTCATTGGTTTGCGCTAAACTAATGCTTTTTTTTTTTCCTGTTTGTACATTGATTTTTTTTGTTTGTCTGTTTTAAGTTCTCTTGGTCCTAGATATTGAGAGAGTTTCTCACTTCTGGACTGTTTCTGGTAGATACAGCTCATGTTTTCATTTTTCCTTTCTTGAAGTTACCCCAGAGGATCACAGAGAGAACACAGGGAATTGACAATTATTTTTAATGAGAGGTGTATGTGAAGCGGCTTCTTATTCTGAATTCCCTGCACTTCTTTTTAGTGGAATCAGGGGCTTTGGGATGTGCTACTAGTGCTGTTTGTATTGACAGTGAGTTCCATAATCATTTTCTGGCAAGACCAAATGGGCTCTGGTTTTGAGTATTATTTCAGGAGCATGTCTTCCTATCCTAAACAAATCAACTAGTTGCAATATTTGAGGAAAACACAAGCTGTCTAATATTTGTCTATGTTTGAATGAAAGTGAAGAACACTGTATGGTGTAAAGGGATTTAAAAAATTAAATACCGCCAACTTTTCTTTTCCTAAAAGTCAGATTCATAGGCTTGAAGGTGTCCTGGATTTGTAGGCTACTGATGCCCTAGAAGATTCCCAGGAAACAGGGAACACTTTCAAGAAGAAAGTGTATCACCTACATAGCTGTGCTGCCTTGATACCAACACCAGGATCAAAAGTGATATTCAGTTATGTGTATATTTTTGGTAGCTGGCCCCTCATACAGCCAACAGTGCAGTAGAAAAAACAGACATAGGATAAGTAATTGTCCATGTACTAAGGATGCCACATAAGCAAAGGGTGAGACTTCATGTTTGCATATGAAATGCTAGCCATAACAATACACATAGCATTGTCAGGATTCTTCAGAACTATGTCCTGGGAATTTTTTCCCACTAAAAATTATTGTATGAGTATCACATGGAGCATGTTACCCATGTACATTACAATCTCAATTATTATGATGTCTCCTAGATATACCCAAAGTAAGAAGGGGGAGTTTTATTATGTTCTCACATGGCAGTAGGCTGTAGCCAACTCAAATGGAAGAAAGGAGAACTAAATCACATGGGGTCAATAAGCCCTACCCTTTCAAAATGACAGCTTTGTAATAACTTGGAAAAACATTCTATTTAAAATTCTCTGTTTTTTCTTTTTTTACTCTGTGTAACAATAAAATTGCAGAACTGATACAAAAATAAGCTTCTTGGCATTAGCTTGTCTAATCAGAATACCATTGTTGTGATACAAAACACACATCTAATAGTGGTGAGGTTATGTACTGAAACTATAGATCATTAGGTCTTGGTTTATTTTACAAACCACATGTACAAGGTTCTCTATTAGCTAGTGATCTAAACTATGCAGTCATTATAGTGTCTGAAATTATCTAATCTGTAGAATTAGAAAACATGCATGCATAGTTACTTTGCTAAAAAGTTATGGGACTTACTGGAAAAAACTCATATAAATGGATGAGGCAAATCAATGGATTCTGCTGGCAGGATTTCATACAAACCAGAATTAATGTTCTGCAATGGGATTAAGATTTTGAATAGAGGCATAAAGTGTGTGCACAGGACCAAACACAGTCTGAATGGGCTAAATCCATTTTTTTTTGTTTGTTTGTTTTTTGTTCCTACATAGATCAAGAAAGAGGTTTTCCAAGATGATGCTTGTTAAATATTCAAATGAGAAGTAGATTTCAGTGGGTGTTGGAGAGAAAGCACATTAGCTGGATTAGTGAAGATCTTTTATATTACTTTGAGGTACATTTCAAGAGTCTGTTTATGTTTAATGTAATTCCTCTGTGTTTATTGTCAAAAGCAAAAGGAAGGAGAAAATAAGATGACAGATGTCCTGCAAAATTAAATATGGTATAAAAAGGACTGTGATAGCATTGAGTTCACCCCTGCTAAGGCTGAAACATGAGCTTAGGGCAACGCTGAAAATGTGTATTGTGAGACGTCACTTCTAAAAATTTCTGCATTGTGCTGGAGTGCTTTGCAGAAGGCAGAGATGAAGTGGCTCAAGCATGGATTCCGACCTCAGGGTGTATATAGTATAGTAAGGATGGTACATAAATCAGAAAGAGGGTGCATCCAGGAGGGAGAGGGGACCTTACCCTTAGCCTGTGGCTTCCTAAAATGCTGAAGAGTCCTGGGCAGGGTGGGTCCGTTCCTTGTCTGGGCCAGGGCTGGGGTGGTCAGTAGCTATACAACCACAGAGCTACTGCACTGGGAGAGAGTGAGCCACTGGGATGGGCAGTGGGTAGGAAACTGCTGTGACTCCTCTTGCCTGGGTGAGGTTCATCTGGCATGGGTGGGCAGGGTGGTTGAGTGAGTGAAGAGCTTGGAGGAGGGAAGAGGAGTGGGAGGGTATTTTAATAATCCAGGTGAGAGAGAGCAGTTGAGCAACCATAATGGTGATGGTGAGGAAGCTGTGGACACAAGGTTGGAACAGAACTGACCATGCCTGGCAGCTTTCATTGTGGTGGAGTGCGGTGCTGGTGGGGTGGTGGGGCTTGTGGGTAGAGAAGGGTCTATGATTCCAGACTAGGTAATGGGGAAGAGAGTGGCTGTTGTTAGGAATAGAAGAGTGGGTTCAGGAGAAAAGGTAAATATTCTGAAAACAGAGCTTGAGATGGGGCTCAAAGCATGGGCTCTGGTGAATGCACAGGTACTCCCTGTAAAGTCAGCCCTGATTGAACAGCGGTGCACCCCACGTTCTTCCTGGGCTCCTGTTCACGTGCCTGGGAATGTCCAGTGAGGAACAGAGCAGGACTGTGCTCACTGGTGCAGGGATATCACGGTGCTGAGAGGAACAAGAATTACAGCCATCTCTGCATGGGGTGGTTATCCCCATGGTCACTGGTGATAAGTTCTTACCAGATGTGATTAATTCCTCAGAACAAGTGGGGACCCAGAAGTCTGACATTTTTCTCAGCTGAAATGTGAATAAAAACTATGAAAGCTGAAGAACTTTTAGAAGGCTCCCCATCTTTTTGCTCTTTCTCCATACCAAGAGCTCACTCTCGTGTGCATATTGCCCAGACTCCCTGGGCATTTTGGGGTTGGGGAAAAAAGATATTAACCTTTTTTTCCCTCCCAGATGTCTGTCATATTTGTGTCAGACACACTCTTCTAGAGAGCATTTATGAATGCTAATTTTTTTATATGGGCATTATTATTTTATCTTTATTTTACAGATAAAACTAAAGTTTAGGGAGGCAAGAGTCTCTAAAACTCCACAGCTCCAGGCAACAGGATCTGTCTCTTCTCATGATGTTGCCTTTCTTTACTGGTCATGAAAACACAAATAGTTGAGCTGCTCAAGATTTTTTTAAAAAGTTGTGGCAGAACTTATGTTAAAACTATTTTCTGAGGGAATCAACTGGGTTTTGGATTCAGGGCCCTAGAGAGAGGAGAGGCTGAGACTGTTCTGGGGTAAAAATCAGGGTCAGGTGGCATTGCCTCTGACACAGTGGCCCTGGAGGCCTCTAGTCTGTTGGAGGACATGGTTCTCTTTTTGTCTCACTGGGAAGAAGTGTCTGGCCCTTGAGTCATTTGAAGAGAAATCATCTTCCAGTTTGTAGATTGTGACCTGCCAGCAGGCTGGAGGGAACATCAGGGCAACTGGTCATCCAGACACTCTGGGGGCCCAAACCAGCCTTCTCCTTGCTGGCTTTTCAGCTGCTCCAATGCCTGGAAGCAGAGCCCGAGGGAGGGAGATGGGAGGGAGGTTGTGGGGGAGAAATCAGCACCTGGGTAAGAAGGGCCAGTCTCACAGCCCTTGGCACACAGCTGACGGCTCTGGGGGAAGGCAACTCTCAGGTCAAATTCCTGCTGCATGTCAGACCTTCTTCCTGAAGACAGGCTCTACCTGGAGCTGAAGGGGTAACACTGGGAGGGGGTAGAAAGCGGAGCAGCTGTCAAATACCGGATGTGTTTGTACAAAGTGTCTGCTAAATCTACGGATGTCAGAACAACGGAGAACCCGATTGTTTTGGAATCTGAAATCCATCACTGAATTAATTCTAAATTAGTGATTCACACTGACTGATAGGAAAAAGGGGTCCTTCATTGTACTGCTGTTTGAAAACTTCAAGTTCAAGGATATCTGAAAACTTCAAGTTCAAGGATATCTCACTAGGAAAATTGAAAAACATTTCTGATTTTTTTCACTTGCACATTAGCTTGGCTGTTTTGGGGGTTCTCTATGGTGGCAGTATCTGATGAAAGCGGGTCTGCAGACTCCCAGCTCCACTGGCCCAGGTTTGTGGGAGGGGCTCATTTTTTTGCTGGCGGGCTCCACAGGTGGTCTCTGCGGGGGTGGGGGGGTGGGGGTGGTTTAGGGATTGCAGGCTGCACTTCACAGTGGAATTCGTCCGTCCCAGTTTTCCTCATCCCAGGAGATCTGAGAAAACTGCCAGGTTTCTAATCAAATGGTTTTGTGTGGTTCCTTGCTCTCAGAGTGAGTGCCTCTCCATAGCGTGAACATGAGGTCGGGGTGGTTCTGACTGCAGTGCCAGTGAGCTTGTATTGTTTGTTCAGTACTAGAGCTTAAATCCTACTTGATGTGAGAGACTGAAGATGAATATAAGGAAAAAACCAGACGTTAGGCTCCTGGCTTTTGAAAGGTTGTGTTGTGTACCTGAGTTATTCATGTTTCAGGCTGGCTTAACAGAGGCGGATTGTTTATTTAGCAATTTTTTGCAGGCCTAGGTGGTACCCTTGTCATTTCTCTTACAATTATGGGTGACAGCTGCCTGAGTGGGTGGATAAGGGTGGTGTGGGGAGGCGTTTTCCACCCCTGGACCTCGAGTGCCTGGCTGGGGTGGTGGCTGTCGTATGGTGGCGTGTATCATCTGTGGGTGGTTTCAAGCCTATGACCCCTTATGCCCGTCATGCTTTGCTTACATTGTTTATATATGTTAGAGGACACCATCGATGTAATGCAACAATTAATTTTAAACTCCTCTAAATTACTAATAGATTTTTTCATTGTGTCCTTTATTTAAAGACTTTTTTGCTGTTTAAAGGAGCAACTCTGTTGACTGAAAAAGTGCATAGCCTAAAAGTTGAGAGTTACATCTTATTTGGCAGACAAAACTGAGGACTTAAGCCCAGACACAGAATCTCAGACAATTCTGAGAGACTGCTCCATAACGTGGGAAATCAGGATATATAGAAGGTTTTACAACGATGTTCAGATAATCAGAACATCAAAAGAGTGCTGTTAATTAAGGAAAACTAAATATCTCAAGTTAAGGAATTTAGTGCTTTTCTATGTATGGGAGCTGTGGTGTTGGAGAAGACTCTTGCGAGTCCCTTGGACTGCAAGGAGATCAAACCAGTCAATCATAAAGGAAATCAGTCCTGAATATTCGTTGGAAGGACTGATGCTGAAGCTGAAACTCCAACACTTCGACCAGCTGGACATGAGTTTGAGCAAGCTCCAGGAGTTGGTGGTGGACAGGAAAGCCCGGCGTGCTGCAGTCTGTGGGGTCACAAAGAGTCGGACACGACTGAATGACTGAACTAGGACTATGTATGGGGAAACGCAGGAGTCTGGGCTCACTGAAATCATTCCTTTGATATGCACTGCAGCTATCTGAGACCAGTATCCGGTGTTTTCTCATCCTGAGTCTCCTCAGGGTGCACCATCCAGAGCTCCTGTCAGGGCAGCGGTAATTTGATGGCTGGATGGCTGCAACAACCTTTGTTTACTGATACAGCAGGAAGTTATTTTCATTCTCATTATATACAAACAAACAAACAAACAGAAACACCAAATAGGGGACCACGGCTTTAGGGAAAAGCTGCTGCCCCTAACGCTGGGCCGTGATGGTACATTTTAGGAAGCACTGTGACGTTCTTCTCTTTGCTGCTGAAGAGCTGTATCAGCTCCTTCCCCCTTCTCCACCTTAGGCTGAGAGGTGTGATAGTTTATGTTAGGAAACAGTAAAAAAAAAAAAAAAAAAAAATTGGCTGACTTTTTGTGTCAAAACAGACTTTTCAAGGGAATTCCCTGGCAGTTCAGTGGTTAGGACTTACATTTTCACCACCGAGGCCTAGGTTCAATCCCTGGTCGAGGGACTGACTAAGATTCCACAAGCTCTACAGTGTGGCCATAAAAAACCTTCCCAAAGCAAAAAACAAGCTTTTCAATTTATAAAAATCTACTTAAAAGAACCATTGCCACATTCATACAGCCAGGATGTAATCAGGGGTTATTCATAATGACTAAGAGGTGAGAGCTACCTAGGTGTCCACTGATAGATGAATGGATAAACAAAATGTAGTATATACACAACGGAATGGTATACAGCCTTAAAAGGAAGGAAATACTGAAATGTGGTGTGACATGGTGAAGCTTTAGGACGTGGTGCTATGTGAAATAATCCACTTACAAAAGAAACTTTATAGACGGTTCCACTTATATAAGGTATCTAGAGTAGTCAGACTCATCCAGGCAGAAAGCTGAATGGTGGTTGCCAGGAACTGAGAAGGGAGGGAGAAATGGGGAGCTGATATTTAATGGGCATAGAGTTTCAATTTTGCAAGATGAGAAAGTTTCGGAGATCTGTTGCCCCAAAATATGAATGTATATACCATCACTGTACTATAGGCATAAAGATAGCAAAAATGCTAAATTTTATGTGACATTTTTTTTTCACCCTAGTGAAAGAAAAATAAAAGTAATTTTTTTTTCATTCTCTAAGGCATGCTGATCTGTGCCTGTCTTTAGTCTCTTCCCTGGTGTTGGCACATTTTTAGTTTTCTCTTACTGTGCATCTCACATACCTTCCTCCTGTGGGAATTCCTCAGAATCCAGGTTGGACTTACTTTGGGATCTCTCACCTGTGGCCTCCTACAGAGATCAAAGCAAAGACTGCCTTCCCCGCCAGGGCCCTCCCATGATGGTTTCTGCTTGTCATCACTGGGTATCACCTATGATCTGTTTCTTCCTGGCCCAGCCAGTCTCTTGAGATACAAATGCTGTGTTGTTGTTTTTGCAGCTGCATCGAAAAGTTGTATCACTGGGTTTGGTTTAATTGCTATTACTCTGCTGCTGACAAATTTATACAAGGTACAGCAGGAAAAAAGTCTTTGGGTACTTCCATTTTCCCCAAAGAGAAAACGTAGCCTTTTTCTTGCATCATTTGAATTTTTACTGCTAATAAATGCCTGCTACTGCTTTTTGGTGTGATATTTAAGTCCAAAGGGATATTGTGGAGTCTGCATGTACATGATTTAATGTAGAACGTAGAATTTTAGTGTTGGAAGGGATCTCTGAGGGTTTTTATTTCAACCTCCTTGTTTTATAGAGGAGGAATTTGGGGTTTTGACTAGGGAAGTGGTCATGGCACAGCCAGAACCAGGCCGAGGTTCTGGTTTGTATTGTGGCCTCCTTGTGTTCACCCTCTTGGAATTTATAAAACTGAATTTAGTTCCACATACGCAAACATCATCCTTTTCAGAGCATAATACATCTGTTAGCTTGAAGTAAGTGTGTGCTGAGTCCGAAAGCTGTGAGAAGTGACTTTCTACCATGTCTGAAACCCTCCATGGATTGATCTCCCTTTACCCAAAAGAGTTCTTCTGGATGCCATGTGCAAAAATCAACTTTTGAATTTAAGATTCCAAGGCGCTGTTAGAAGATTGTTGGATTAAGTCATTCTGAAAATGGAAAACTTATTCTACAACAAGAAAAAAAAATCACCCTCTATTAATCCTTTTACGGGAAATAATGTTTGCATTCACCTTTGATGCCCTCTTACCTTTACTCACCCCAAATTGTATGAGATTCTTTAGAGACCTCGTAAGTTACTCCCTGTGCTCTTATAAGCTTCCTGAGGTCCTCCTGCGGCTTCTAACTCATGGCCAGTGCATAGGAGGGGCCCTTTAAATATGGTTGTACTGAATTTAAGTAGACTACACAGGGTTGAGGAATAAGTATAGTTAAAAATAAAATGCAGTTTCCTTAAGTAATGTGAGGAGAGTTTGGTAACTGGGTAGAATCAGTCCTATGAGGCTTCACCAGTGAGGTGAGATTTGGTCTTGGTTCTGAAGGATGGGCAAAAAATTCATGAAGACAACTCTAGCAGAGCAAAAATAGCCTACTTAGGAGGAAGGGAATACAGAGAGGAGAGGAAAAAAAGCAAGCTGTCCAGAGTGGAGACAGGCAGCGCATTTTCTGTGGACTGTTGACCTAACTCACCATGAGTCCTCTCATTCCCACACTTATAGTAGTGGGCCCCTCAGCAGCCACTGTCGTAAAGCATCTCCCTGATGCATATAGCTGATGGACCCAAGGATGGGCCCTTGACCCAAGATGCTTCAAACAGTCTCTTTCCTGGGAATTTGGATTAGGAACTGGGAGAGGAACTTGGGTTGCTGGGTCTGTGTCATGTGAGTTTGGGAGCTGGGAGGTGGACACCTGGTACCTGCTTCAGAGGCTGTGAAAGGGGAGGAGGATGGCTAGCAGAGGAAGAGGAGAGAGTTGAGAAGAGATTGTGTGGTTTTCCAGTCTTTGGGACCCAACCTTGTCCTAGGGCCAGGCTGTAGCCCTGCCTGCCCACCCGCTTCATTATCCCTGTGGTTTCTACTTAGTTCAGCTCTGATGTGTAATGATGTGTTACTTGCATCTAAAAGAGTGCTGAGGAATAGAGGGAGCCTCAGGGAGAAGAACTAGAGTTCTGGTTGTATCTTACCAGCTTGTTGGGGAGGTCGGGTTTGATCTCCTTAGCAGCCAGGCTTAGTGACTTGGTCATAATCTGTCACCTCTGCCATGGCTTGGCACTCTTGTGTGACCTGGTCTCAGAACTGAGAGGGGAGATCATTGGCTGGATCTTACATATTCATTTGAACCTTGGGTATCCCTACTGCATTAAATGCAGCTCTTACCCACAGCCAGAGGCCGGTGGGAGGAACATAACAGTGCCCTTTACATTCTTAGAAGTGTCCAGGTCAATAATAAATTAAACCTTCGTCTTACTTGTAGGTTGCGGGATCCACTGTAGTATGTAATGCATCAGAATGGCAGGGTGAGGTTTCGAGTTGTGGAGATGATTCAAGAGGCAGTGGAGAGAATGGTGGGGTGGGGAACACAGTTGGAAGCAGGGTTAGTGATAATGGACTGCAGCCAGCCATGGTAATGGAATTAGAAGAGAGAGTATTAATGGCAAAATCAGCAAAAGGAACAGACTGTAGGACCATGTGAATCTGTGAGGAGGCTGCTGAAGGTAACTGAGTAAGAACAGGCTTACTGGGTATACTGAGGCTGTATTTTAGATATGTAGTTTAGGGGCCTAGGGGTGGCCAGATAAAAAAGTCAAGCAGGGAGCTGGAAGTAAGGGTCTGGGAACCAGAAGAGGAGACTGGCCTGGAGATAGCAGCTTGGGAGTCATTAGACTGTGGGTGATCTTTGATGCCATCCCCATGAATGTGACCATCCAGGGAGAGAGTGTGTTGAAGACGAAGTCAAAACTATTCTGGGGATGCCAGTGTCTAAGGGGAAGGCAAGAAAAGGTGAGTCTACAAAGGACACCAAGAAGGACTAGCAGGAGATATAGGAGGAAATGTGTTATCATTAATCATCATTATTAAGTGAAGGTCTAGTATGACTGAGGCACCCTCCTGGGGACTTCATGAACCTCACTCTTGAAACCTGCCACAGCCTTGCAAGTGGGCATTAGTCATGATTTATAGGCTTAGAGTCTAAGTAACGAGCCTGAGATGAGCTGCCCAGCCAACTAGGTAGGCCCAAGTTTTTTCAAAGACCACGTTCTTTTCTACCCCATGAGAATGGTGGTTGCAGTACAGATGGAGGCACCAGAGTCCAGAAAACCCTTCTCCTCCAGGGACCCCAACAATTTGGGCAGGTGTCAAGTTCAGGGGACTTAACCACTGCATGTACAAGTCTGAGATGGGGGCCACTGACCTCCTTTCTCATTGTGTAGGTCATATAACAGACACCTGGACAAGGAGTCTGTTTAAAATGAAACATAGAAAACAATGCCAGTAATGTAATTGCATCATGAATTGAGGCCAGAGAAGGAACCTAGCAACAAACTCATTTTCTGTTGGGCACAAGACACAGAGGACCTACTATAATTAGTTCTGTTCTTTTCTTCTTGTTGGCAAATGTCTCTTTAGTTTTTCCTTCTTGAGTACACCTGATGGATCAGCTTTTATCTAAAGTCTCGATGTTGGAATCGTCTTGCTGGGCAGTGAAGTGTTTGTAGGGTGGTCCTCAGGTTTCATGAGTATGGGTACACACCTATATCTGACATTTACTGAGTACTTACTGTGTACAAGAGAATATACCTGAATGTTGTCCCTGTGTTATCTTATTTACCTGTTGGTGCAACCCTGGGAGTTAGGTAATATAATTATCATTTTTCTGGTGGAGAAATTCTCCTGAAGGAAGTTAAGCAGCTTTCTCAAGATCCCATGACAAATGGTGGTGAATTAGGGATTTGAATTCAGCTCTCTGGCCTCCCCCCAGTTATTGTCTGCATATTCCCTTGTTTGTTGTGGGCTGAGCATCTTGTCCAGTCAGAGTCTCCTTGGCCTGAGTCTATGTGTGTGTGGTTTTTTTTTTGGCCTGTAAATATGATTGTCCTGGAGGACCCTGCAGGGCTAGTAAGGTTGTTGAAGAGGTAACTGGTTGAGTGACCTGAAAGTCACTTGTGCAGAGGTTGGAGTAGCAAATGCCTGGGAAATAGCTGGAAGCCCAGGAGAACTGGGCTGCGTTCTTTAGACCATCACCAATTAGTGAACACTGCAGGCCCATTGCCGACAAAGCTTTGTTCTGCTTCTTTAGAAGTGGAACGAGGCTGTTGGTG
The DNA here is from genome assembly GCF_032452875.1 of Bos javanicus. NCBI lineage: Eukaryota > Metazoa > Chordata > Mammalia > Artiodactyla > Bovidae > Bos > Bos javanicus. The sequence continues at coordinate 48,412,739 of NC_083874.1, read as the reverse complement.
AGACTCTGGAAATTGCGATGTGATTGAACACCCTGTGGCCTTTACGAGCAATTCTGGGGGCCCCTCATTCCTGCCAGGAGCATGCTGGCAGCTCCACCTGCTGGCTTGTGACTAGGTAACTGCTCATCCCCAGAGACCTGGACTGAGTGTCCTCTTGAGAGCCAGTGTCTTAATACTTACAAAGATTTCCTCTTGTTGAGACCTCTTGCTGATGGATTTCCCTTCTGTCACTAGGGTGGCCTTGTGCTCTCTTGCTAATGAATTGTCCAGGAATCAATGGCCCGGGCATAGTGGACGGACATTGCCATCCCTGAGGCATAAGACACAGCTGCCAGCCCTGTGTAACTGGGAACCGAGTTCAGAGCCCCTGAGGTGATTGCAAAGCTGCACCATTAGCCACCTTCACATTTCCTTCCTGTGCACAGGGAGCCCTGCAAACACGCCTTCACTTGCTAGCCTTTGGTGAGCAGTGGTTTAGGCCTGCCAAGTGGCTAAGCCTTCTGATTGCATTTGTCTTCCTAAGTATTGTGATTTGATAAACGTTTGAATCATGGACTTAGGGAACTGAAGGAACCTTGTTTTAATCCTTTTATCTTGTAAGTGAGAAAACAAAGGCTGGAGAAAGGAGGTCCTCTTTTTGGCTTGGTTTTATCAGAGCTCAGGGAAGAAAGGGAAGAAAGCTGAGGCAGTCCCCTGACCTGTGCCCGCAATTTTTCTGGGTTGCTGCTTCTGGATATCCCCAGGGAAAATGCTTCTGAGGCTGATCCTGTTGGCTGACAAAATGGGAGGAGAAACCTCATCAGTCTTCCAGTGGACTTGGATGGTTTCTTCTTCATGCTCTAATGTTGAGCATTTGATTTTGTTTTGGTTATGTCTGTCCGCAATCATAGGAATAGTGGTGGTGAATCCTCAACCACTCTGCCAGGTGAGCGAGGATCAGTTGTCATGTTAGAACACTCCCTTGCTCTTCGGTTATTAAAGAACTATTAGTGCCGTCCGACAGGCATGTAATAAATGAAGCCTCCCGAGGCTTAAATAGCAGTCATAAGTGCCTTGTTTGCACCTAAGGATTCGCTTGCTCACTCAGCAGGATCTGCGTCAATAGACATCATTTTCATAAGACATTTATCTTTCTTTTTCATGTTAGGCTTATTATTTTTTTTTTCTGGAATTTGCCTTAGGGGCAATAGGCTTTTGGGAAAAAATAAAACTGGCAGATTATAAGAATAAAGCTTGAGTCAAATTTAGGTATTATAAGACATAAAATGTGACTTCCAGGGAACCAAAGCACTATACCATTTCCATTTCTATCAACCCTTCACCATAATGAGGTTTAGATTCAAAATTCAATTCTGAGTTCTGTAAGATGACTGCTCATGAGGAAGGATGTAGATAGGGCCACTAGTAATGGTGCTTGGAGGGTTGGAGAGGGCGTGTAAGGACGGTGATGAACAGCAAGAGGTAGGGGTTGGCCCCTGACACAGTCAGAAGATTCCACATGTGAGCGTCCCCCTTGCCTGTTCATTCCTGTTGATCTTGGTCTTGCTCTTTTTTTTTTTCTCAGTGTTATTGGGGAATAGTGGACTTACAGTGTTTTGTTAGTTTCAGGTGTATAGCAAAGTGAACTGGTTCTGTGTGTGTGTGTGTGTGTGTGTTTAGATTCTTTTCCCATATAGGTTATTACAGAAAATTAAATTGAGTTTCCTGTGCTATACAGTAGATCCTTATTAATTATCTGTTTTATATATGGTGGTATGTATGTGTTAATCCCAGCCTCCTAAGTTATTACTTTCCCACACATTTCCCCTTTGGTAACTATAAGTTTGATTTCGATATCTGGGAGTCTGTTTCTATTGTATATTGGTTTTGCTCTTCGATGAACATCCTTCCAAAGCTAGGTGTACATATTTTGTCCCAGAGTTACATTCTTGGGTCATGTAAATGCTCTTCTGTCTGCATGGACTGAATTGTGTCTCCCCAAAATTCAGATGTTGAAACCCTGACTCCCAATGTGACTGTATTTGGAGACAGAGTTTTTAGAAGGTAATAACAGTTAAAGGATGATACATCTTAACATTGATAGCATTGATGACCTTAAAAGAAGAGGAAGAGAGATTTCTTTCTCTCTGCCACATGCGTACACAGGGAGAAGACAGCCATTTGCAAGTAAGAAAGGGACTCTCACCCAAGCTCACCCATGCTGGCACCCTGATCTCAGATCTTTGGCCTCTAGAGCTGTTAGAAAATTAATTTCTGTTCTTTAAGCCACCCAGGCTGTTGTATTTACTTATTGTTGTGGCAACCCAAACTGACCAATATTCATCCTCCCATCCTCTTCCTCCCTTCCTTCCTTCTTATTTCATGCTGGCAGTTCCAGCTTAGGTCTGTAAATGTCACTTGTTTATAAGTGAATCAATAGGCAGCTATGGATGCATTTTGCCCTGGAAATAACATTACCAAATGGCCCTGAAAAATCTGTGTAGCCATGGTGTGGCTAAATAGCATGTTACGAGGTATCACACGGTATTTAGAAATGGATAGCAACATTCACATTGTTCAAAAAGGTCTAAATGCAGAGTTTCATTTCTGTCCTACCCACCATCCATCCCATTTCTACTGTTGCCTCCCCAGCTTACCATCCTTATTAGTTTGAAAATACACATGTACATAAATTTAACTTCCCAAGACCTTTAAAAATTTTTTTTCCAGATGGTCTTTTATTGTACTGTGATATTAATATTTTATAGTTACAATATCTTTTTTATCCCTCTGAGGATGTTAATCGTAATTATTTTTGCTTTTTTCCCTTCCTGTAGAGTCTTTTTTTTTTTTCTTTTAAGTTTCTTGCTTTAATTTCTCCTCTGTTTTGACCTTTCTCACGATCATAGCTTTATTCCAGTGTCAGATAATGTTTAGTTATTGGTTTGTCTGGATGAGGGGCTTTGAAGCTGTTTGGAGGCTTTTGTGTGTGGGGGGGGCTCGTTGACGCTGAGTCTCCCTGTAGGGTGTTCTGGCTGGGATGTCTGATTAAAGAATCCGTGTTGGCTGAGTAGTATTCCGTTGTCTCTGTATAGACCGCATCTTCTTTATTCCCTCTTCCATCAGTGGGTGTCACGTTCTTCAAGACCAGGACACTTAGGTTGTGTTCGTATCTTGATTACTCTTAATAATGCTGTGATGATCATAGGGATGCATGTATTTTAGATGGTAAAGAATCTGCCTGCAATACAAGAGACCCAGGTTCAATCCCTGGGTCAGGAAGATCCCCTGGAGAAGGGAATGGCTACCCACTCCAGTTTTCTTTCCTGGAGAAATCCCATGGGCAGAGGAGCCTGCCAGGCTACGGTCCATAGGGTCTCGAAGAGTCAAACACGGCTAAATGACGGACACTAACAGTGTCTTTGTATTCTTTAGATAAATACCCAGAATTGGAACAGCTTGGTCACACGGAGTTCTATTCCTATTTTTGGGGGACTTTCCATACTGTTTTCCTTAGTACCTACTGGGTGGTGGTGATGCATAGACACGTGAGCACACATGTTCAGAAGTTGAAATGTCATGTTGTACACATGAAATGTATATAATATTATAAACCAGTGTAACCAGAGAGTCAGTGCTACTGTCTCCTGCTCTTTCCTCTTGGGCTGCTCAGACTCTCCACAGAAGACTCTTACCATCTCCTCCCTGGAATGTGAAGGTCAGACCATCAGAATTACTGATGGCCAGTGGAGAGGAGAGGGTTGGGGTGTGTGTATGTGTGAGATGATCTCAGCATCCTCCTTTGTTTGCTTAACCCTCTATTTTATGTGATTTACCTTAGCCCTCAGGCTTCCCAGGTGGGTGGCTCAGCAGTAAAGAATCTGCCTGCCAGTTCAGGAGATACAAGAGATGTGGATTCAATCCCTGGGTCAGGATGATCCCCTGGAGAAGTAAATGGCAACCTACTCCAGTATTCTTGCCTGGGAAATCCCATGAACAGAAGAGCCTGGCAGGCTACAGTCCATGGGGTCACAAAGAGTTGAACATGACTTAGCAACTAAACAACAACAACAGCCCTAGCCTTCATCCTATGTGGGGGTCCCTCAGTGAAGTGACCCTCTAATATCCCCTGTCCTTTGATAACCTCCTGTGTCTTGCCTTGGTAGAGAAAGTGCAGTGCTCAGCTCTGCAGAGTGGCAGAGGGCATCTGGGGACTCTGTTGCTTCTTGATCTGAATTTCAATGAACTCTTCTTTAAGCCCTTACACCATATCTCAGGAGGAACCTCAAAAGGAGGAGTTTCTCGGCCTTTTGGTATTGAAATGGTTATGGGTTGGTTCTTAGCTTTCTCTGTTGCTAGTTTTTTAAGGCTGTTTATCAGGTCAGCTGAGACTTTAATGAGTGAGGAAGCCCAAGGCAAGAGAGGAGAGTCACTTGTCTGTTGTCATTTAACTATTTAGTACAAACTAGAGGAAAAACTAGATCTTTTGACTCCTTGTCTAGCCCTGAAACCACCCAGTGAACTCATTGTTGTTGGTTAGTTACTCAATTGTGTACAACTTTTTGTGACTCCATGGACTTCCCTGTCCTTCACTATCTCCCAGAGTTTGCTCAGACTCATGTCCGTGGAGTTGATGCTTTCTAACTGTCTCATCCTCTGTCGCCCCCTTCTCCTCCTGCCCTCAATCATTCCCAGCATTAGGGTCTTTTCCAGTGAGTCGGCTCTTTGTCTCAGGTGGCCAAAGTATTTGAGCTTCAGCTTCAGTCCTTCCAACAAATATTCAAAGTTGATTTCCTTTATAATTTTCTGGTTTGATCTCCTTGAAGTTCAAAAGACTCTCTAGAGTCTTCTCCAGCACCACAGTTTGAAAGCATCAGTTCTTTGGCGCTCACGCTTTTTTATGGTCCAACTCTCATATTTGTAATGAGTACTGAAAAAAAAAAACCAGCTTTGATGACATGGACCTTTGTTAGCAAAATGATGTCTCTGCTTTTTAATACACTGTCTGGGTTTGTCATAGCTTCCTGTAATGCACATACACGCACATGTACACACTCACTCACACTCTTCCCTCCTCCTCTCTGTTTCATGTGAAATCACCCACCAATCCTTTAAGGTAGGCTTGAATATCTTGATTTTATAAACAAGGAAATTGAAACTCAGATAAATGCCTGGATTTGTCCATGACCACAGAGCTATTTGGCGGTAGAGCCAGTGTCAGATTCCCAAGTGCACACTCTTAACTCTTACATTGAACCTTCTTAAGTCATGTGTTGGGCATTGACTGAAATACCAGACTATCTGTATGACTTACTCACTCTTGTGATGGCTTTGATAGCCAACCTTGACTTGGGAAGCCATAGGAATCACACTCTTCCCTATGATTCAGTGTGATCATCTGGTCTATGCCTTACTGTTCCCTCTGCAAGGCAGAGGCATGCCCTTTAATTCCTTTTAGCTGAGAGAAGACTCTTTATCTTTCGTTTTAATCTTTTGGTGAGAATTCAGATAAATCATCAGGTTGAGCTCTGTGGCTTCTCTGTATGCATGTTCATGTGAGTGTGTTCTTCTAAAGGAAATCCTGATGAATGAAGTCTTCTTATAAAGTGAACAGTGGTGGTAAACTGACCAACACATTTTAGGAAAATTGCCTGTGACACTCCGTGTCAGAGCAGACTCAAGTTCACTGAGATGAGGTGCTTATCCTTCTTCTTGGGCTTGTTTAGGTGTAGCTCCCAGGGGCTGCTTGGCTCCATATTTCCCTTCCCTCTTAAATCTGTCCTGTGCTGATTTCCATCTCTCAGGTACTCAAGGTATTATCTGGAGTATTCCTCTCTTTTAGTGCCATATCACATCCATCAGCAAGTCCTGTCATCCTATCCTTAAGTATATTTCATTAACCCAAAATATACCTGACTGCATCTGGATTCTCTGTCTCCCCATCACTGCTGTAGGGCAGGCCACTGTCATCTCCTGTCATGACCAGTGCAGGAGCCTTCCAACTGCTGGCCTCTGCCTTTTGTCCCTGTATCTCTCCTTGCTTCTCCCTCCCTTACTCACTGAGACAGAAGGTAGAGTGGTGGTTGCCAGGGGCTGGGAATAGGGGAGAAATAGGGAATCACTGTTGAATGGGTATAGAGCTTTGCAAGGAGAAAATGGTTCCAGAGATTGGTTGCAGAACAATGTGAAAATATGTAACACTTTTGAACTAGACAGTTAAAAATAGTTTACATGGTAAATATGTGTATATTTTACAGTTTAAAAAAGGTAAAAATGGCTACAGGGCTTCCTTTTGAGGTGATGGTTGCACAATTCTGTGTATTAAAACCATAAAGTCATACACTTCAAGTGAGTGAGTTGGATGGCATGTGGATGGTATCATTAAAATGATCTGTTTTTGTTTCAAACCAGTTTTTTAAAAACTGGTACTTTAAAAAGTATTCATTGGGGCTGACACCATCCTGACTCAGTTTCAGTATCCTTCTGTTCAAAACTTAAGTCTCCTAGAAGGACGTTGACTTGCTTGCGCCCACGCCTTGGGGTAGAGTGGAATGTCAGAAGTCTTCAGGAGAGTGTACCATGATAGAAAGAGCTACCAGAGATAGTTCTCTAAATATTTTAAGATGATCTCTCTCTCTTTAAAAAAAAAAATATGATGTGAGTATTGATCATGATAGACCTGTCACGAGCCTGCTGTATAGTTTAGCCAACTCAGTTCTTCCACATCAGGGCTTTTGAACCCACTTGTCATCCATTTGCTATTTGTCCTTTCATTCATTCGTGAAATGATGAGCCTCTCTGTCAGAGTTTAGAGAGACAAGTGTATCCTTCACGACGTGGTGCTGAAATTGAAGCACATTATTTCACACCATCCTTGCTTGGTGTAGTCTACTTATGAGTAAAAATAAATAAGACTCATAGAAATAGTGTAACAAGAAATGTTGGAGAATCTGTGTGAAGAAAATCACAAAAACGTGTTGACTGACAAAAAGAAGGCTTGAATAGATGGGGGTGAGGGCTGCCAGTTTCTCCCGGTGTGATGAAGATGTCAGTTCTTCCCAAATAATGTATCATTTCACTCCAGTCCAATCAACATCATAGCTTGGAGTTTCTTTCTTCTTTTTGGGGTATTGTGTCAAATTATTCTCACACTCTTAAAGAATCAGCTGTCTGGAATTGCCAAGAAAATTTTGAAAATGATGTATAATCAGAGGAGATTTGCATTTCCAGATATAAAATGTACTCAGTTCAGTTCAGTCACTCAGTCGTGTCCGACTCTTTGTGACCCCATGAATCGCAGCACGCCAGGCCTCCCTGTCCATCACCAACTCCCGGAGTTCACTCAGACTCATGTCCATCGAGTCAGTGATGCCATCCTGCCATCTCAACCTCTGTCGTCCCCTTTTCCTCCTGCCCCCAATCCCTCCCAGCATCAGAGTCTTTTCCAATGAGTCAACTTTTTGCATGAGGTGGCCAAACTACTGGAGTTTCAGCTTTAGCATCATTCCTTCCAAAGAAATCCCAGGGCTGATCTCCTTCAGAATGGACTGGTTGGATCTCCTTGCAGTCCAAGGGACTCTCAAGAGTCTTCTCCAACACCACAGTTCAAAAGCATCAGTTCTTCGGCGCTCAGCTTTCTTCACAGTCCAACTCTCACATCCATACATGACCGCTGGAAAAACCATAGCCTTGACTAGACGGACTTTTGTTGGCAAAGTAATGTCTCTGCTTTTCAATATACTGTCTAGGTTGGTCATAACTTTTCTTCCAAGGAGTAAGCGTCTTTTAATTTCATGGCTGCAGTCACCATCTGCAGTGATTTTGGAGCCCCCCAAAATAAAGTCTGACACTGTTTCCACTGTTTCCCCATCTATTTCCCATGAAGTGATGGGACCAGATGCCATGATCTTAGTTTTCTGAATGTTGAGCTTTAAGCCAACTTTTTCACTCTCCACTTTCACTTTCATCAAGAGGCTTTTTAGTTCCTCTTCAGTTTACAGACTTTACTAATTAAGACCATGTGGTTACTAGCCCAAGGACATACTATTGAATGGAACAGAATAGTCTAGAAACAGAGCTTAATGTGAGAGGGGGTATAATGCATTAAGGGGAAGGGGGAATTGTTTAATGAATTCTAAATTAATTACTGGAAAAAATATGATCATAGCCTTTCCTCATACAATATACCAAAATAAATTTTGGTTGGATTAAAGAGTTAAATGGAAAACAATTAACCACCACAAAAAATAGAAACAAAGAAGAATTGTACTTGATGCTGATATTAGGAGAGAAAATTTCAAAGGAGGAAAATTATTGCTTTACATAAAATTAACATTTCTAGAAGTCAAAACTTCCCAAAGAAAACAAAAATGCCAGTTTGAAAAAAAAAAAAAAACTTTTGAAAAACATACTCAACAAATGATTGGTTTCGCTAATGTATAAATAAACAAGAATGATAGTAGGAAAATTGGCAAAGGCTGTAAACCAGGCTGTTAACAGAATAGGACATACAAATAGCTAATAAAAAAAAAAAAATCAGCCTTTTAAAATCCCTCCTCTTACTTATAGAAATACATTTTATGTTATGGTCAAAGAGTATTCACTAAGAGAATCATGTTTTCAAAGAACCTTTAGGGTTCCAATGTTACTTGTAGTGTTATTTGAAAACAGGACAAAGTAATATATCAAGATTTATAAAACAGAGAAGCATGCAGAAAGAATTGGCAAGGCATTCACTGAAAGTTTAATAATATTGGAAAGGAAAAAAAAGACAGTTCTCAATTTTGGGTATTCATTAAACTGCTGGTAGAAATGTAGATTGGTATAACTTTTAGTTAAAGCAATTTGGCTATTCTTATTAGGAGTCTTAAAACGTTAATGAACATTGTCCCAGGAGTTTGTTTCTGAGAATGCCTCCTAAAGAATGAATCAGAGCTGCTGATACAAGTTTATGTAAGTGGATATGTATCAGTTTACTGATGAAGGCTTGAAACTTGGGAGCAAACTATAAATGCAGAAATAGATTGTTTTAAAAATTATGTTAAATGTGCTTGAAATAATGTTTGATGATACAATGGGATATGACTATACATATAGCATGTTTACATTGTGATAAAAATATGTATGCTTAGAAAATACACTGGAAGGAGAGAGGCCAAAATGTTAATTGTGGTTAAGTATGGTGGTTGGTGGGATGGTTGGCAAACTTTAATTTTCAGTTTTGTACCTTTATGTGTTTTCTGCATGTTTTTTCCTTTAAGCGTTTACTAGTTTTTTAATCAGAATCTTAGTATTTAAACAAGCATTTCACTGAGACCTCAGGAATTATAGAACTTTTTGAGGCTATTAATATTTGACTGTTAATGTTCTTAAGAAATTGAAGAAGGAAATCTTTTTTTCCACCACTTAATGACTTGCACTTTCTTCCTTGAGGCCTGAGATAGTTTGGATGTAAGACTTGAAAGGTAAGGAGTGGAGTTGTTTCCATTTATTCTGGTGATCTATCGAAGATCATTAGAATGGGGGATATGGTATAGGAGTTGAAGTAAATGCTATTGTGAAGGACTGAAGATCAATAGAGAAATGTCTCTCTTTTTTTAATTTTTTTGAAATGACAGTTGAGGAAGAAAGATAGATCATTACTCACTGCCTATTTGGAGGCTGTTCACGAACTGCTTTTAAAAACCAGTGCACGGTTCAGCAACTTAGCCATTTCTTCAGCTGGCCAGTTTCGGTGGATCTATTTAATTAGATTTCAACATGGCATCTGTAGCCCCAGTAAATTCAAATAATTAAGCCTCATGATTTCCTGTGTGTTATAAATGTCGCTAAAATTGCCGTTGCAGAACAGATCATTTCTTTGGTAATTGCAATTTCTGTCATGAATTGTTTCATCACTTACAGCGATTAGAACTTTGAAATAATTTCTTAAAATTGGACTCAATTGAAATTTTTTTTGCATTGATTCTCCTTATCCGTGTTTTTTTTTTTTTTTTTCTTTTCTCTCTTAATTATTTGTGCTAGTTTACTTGCCTTCCAATAGAGAAGGACAAGGGCCAGTGCTCTCCAGGAGCCAGATGCCTGGGTTTGGAGTTGAGCTGGAAGTGGGCAGTGTCCCTTTAGAAGGGGAGCCCTTCGCTGTCTGGTGGTGTTGGCCCCTCTGGGAGCATGCATACTAAAGGCCTTTGGGAAGCTCAGACTGGCCTGTGGTGTCCTGCAGTAACTGAGGTCTTTGGAGGTGATCGTGGTGGCTCCTCACTCTTTTTGGAAGTAGCCTGAGAACCGCTGTAGGAGGGATTTTGTCAGCTGAGTGGGGTCTTCCCACTCTGATGACCAGTTCTAGTCATTTGGAGCATCTGTCCAGAGGCTGCAGTCCACTGAATGAGTTGACAGTTTTTGAGGACTTGCGCTGTGCTTAGAATAGTCTTAGGTGCTGTGGATCCAAGAACATTTATCTCAGTCCTCCTCTACTGAAATAAAGATAATGGCTGCCTTCCTGGTGCTCAGGGCTTCGTTTGGCTCTTATCTTTCCTGTTCATCCTAATGCATGATTCCCTCTAACCAGACAAATGCTCTGTCACCTCTGCTCATGTTGCCGTTATTGCTATCTGGAAACATCTTTAAAACCACTTCTGTTTCAGCAATAAATGTTCTTTATCTTCACATCTAGCTCCCCGTGCCATCTCTTCTTCAGAACTTTTCTCAGACTCCAAAGCTATGAGCAGTGGCTCCGACCTGTGAAGACCCTGCATTGTTTCTGCCTCTCTGCAGGGCAGATGTTAAATTCTCCTTTGCACGGTGGCTATTTGTGGATACCTTTTTGACTGCCTCAGGGCAGGAAGCCAAACAACTCCTGTCTGACTTCCTGCAGAGGTAAAGAGTTGTGTTTACTTGCTGCAGGAGTGAAATACCTTTTAGAGCCTTAGATTTGGGGCGAATCCACAAGGGACAAATACTGCTGGACTTCACCCAGGGTGGTGGTCCGCCGTGGTGTGGTCTGACAAGCTGTGAATTCATTAGGATGGTTTTTTGCATTTTATTTATTTTCTAAAGTTATTTTTTTGTAATTTATTAATTTAAAAATGTGGTAAAATAAGTATAAGATTACCACTGTAGCCCTTTTAAAGTGTAGTTTAGTCTCCTTGAGTATAATCACATTAAGAGGACCAGTCTTCAACATTCATCCCCAAATTTTTTCATCTTGCAAAATGGAGACACCAATCCCCACCTCTGTAGCTCCTTATAACCACCATTCCACTTTGTGTCTAATGAATTTGACCAAGCTCCTCAGTGAATAAAATCATATAGTATTTGTCTTTTTGTGACTGGCTTATTCACTTAGCATGAAGAACATCTGTGTTCTTTATATGGTTCATTTACGTTGTAGAATGTGTCAGAATTTCCTTCCTTTTTTAAGGCTGAATAATACTCCCTTGTATGTGTACCACATTTGGTTGATTCATTTATCTGTTGATGAACTCTTGGATTGCACAAGTCTAAGACTCTTGAGAGTCCCTTGGACTGCAAGGAGATCCAACCAGTCCATTCTGAAGGAGATCAGCCTTCTTTGGATTTCTTTGGAAGGAATGATGCTAAAGCTGAAACTCCAGTAGTTTGGCCACCTCATGCGAAGAGTTGACTCATTGGAAAAGACTCTGATGCTGGGAGGGATTGGGGGCAGGAGGAGAACGGGACGACAGAGGATGAGATGGCTGGATGGCATCACCAACTTGATGGACGTGAGTCTGAGTGAACTCTGGGAGTTGGTGATGGACAGGGAGGCCTGGTGTGCTGCGATTCATGGGGTCGTAAAGAGTCGGACACGACTGAGCGACTGAACTGAACTGATTGTGTATAATGCTACTATGAGTGTGGTGTACAAATATCTTTTTGATTTTCTGCTTTCATTTTTTAAAAAATACCTACCCAGAAGTGGAACTATAGGATCCCCTGGTTATTTTATGTTTAATTTTTTGAGGAGCCACCATACTGTTTTCCGTAGTGACTGAACCCTTTTACATTCTTGCCAGCAGTGATAGTATTTTCATTTATAGAAGGTGGAAACTGAACTCTGAGGAATTAAATAACTTGTCCAGACTCATGTGGCTTGTAAGTGAATGAGTGGGTACATAAACCCAAGTGTGTCTAGTTTAAAGGCATGTGCTCAGTCATGCCCTGAACTATGTATTCCAGGACTGTGTGGCTGCAGGTAACAGAAAATCTCTGCTGCAGTGGTTTAAACAACCAGGACTTGGTCTTTCTTACTTCGTTCGAAGAGTAAAGGCATAGAGCTGCTGAATAGAGCTGCTGTCATTGTCTCAGCAGCTTAACATTAGCAACAAGAATGACTCTGACTCTCTGAGTCTTTCCCTTGTGACTTGCTAATTGCTTCCTGTTTGCAAGTTGTCTGTTACAGCTCCAAGCATTACATTTCTGTGTTGTGAAGACAGTAACGAGGATTAGGGCCAACCTAGCTGGGACTCTCTGTTCTTGTAATCAGACCAAAAGCGTTCCTAGAAGCTCTGGAACAGATTCCTACAAATATTGCAATGGCTGGAACTAGGTGATCCCTCAGTGAAAAGGAGGCTGGCAAGCATCTGACTATTTAGCCTCTGTTGTGAAAGGTAGCCCAGAAAAAGGGGGTTTGCTGTGGCTTTTGGACAGCCACTCAACAGTCTGTCCACTGTATGTTTCTAGAGGAATCTTGTCGATTTGTTCCTCCCTACTTAGAATTCTTTAGCTGAAAACAAGGGTAATTAAGCTCCTCTGCCTGATTTTAACTGAAAACAAATTTGACATCAAATTGTTCTCAGACCAAAGGAACCATAACAACAATAATAAAAATACCAGGAATGGTACATAAAGGTTTAAGTGCAATCACTTAGTAGATAGTAAAATACTATGTAAATGTAGTTCGCAGGACTGTGAGCTTCCTGGAGCAGAGGCTGTGTCTCATCATTGCTGACTCCCCAGGGCCTAACACTGGGCCTGAAACATCATGGGAAAAAATAGGTAATTATAGAATTGACTGAAACATCATTTTAATATGCTAGTGGTGTAAAAGCTTCCAGGACACTGATTTCCTGCACACAGCCGAGGCTGTCTGGGCATTGGCTGAGTATGAACCGGAGTGATGGATGGTCTGGTTTGTCCATGTGGAAATCAAGCCTTTGGTATATTCGATAATAATGCTATGAGCACATTTAAATCAGAATTTAAATTCCTCATAAACACATGGCTGGCAGAAATCAGTTAGCTGGCAATGCCATAATTTTAAGACAGATCACTTGCTACGTGGCTCTGTGTGCCCACTGTTGAACACACATATCTATGTGGTAAGATTGGTGGGCCTGTGTTTATCATCTTCCTCCATCCCTGTTTGGGGGCAGAGGACAGTGACTGCTCATTAGGAAGGGTTTCCTGTCTTCCTAAGGACTTGGCTGTTGTGGCCTGATCAAGATGACATGTGGAAATTGAAGAACAGACTTTGTAAGTTGTGCTAAAATAGCTGAGATTAATAGATTATATGTGCCTGATCCTGTGCCTATCACTGTATATACACCACTTCATTTAATTCCTGTCACAACCTTGTAAGGTTTAAGTGGCAAATCTAGGACTTGAATACAGGTCTTTGGTCTCTGTAGTTTAGATTTTATTCTCTCCTTTGGATCATGGGTGGATTGATCACTAAGTGTTAGAGCAACTTAGGTGTTAGAGCAGCTTAGGTGTCAGTGTGGGCTAAGGATTAAAGAGTCTAGGGTTTGAACTACGGCTCTGATAAAGTTAAAAAGACTTATGTTCTCTGGCTTCCTTTTTTTTCATCTACTACATAGGAGGGTTGAATTGACTAAGCCATGTTAACGTACTGAGTGTCTACTATGTGCGGGGGTACTGGACACAGTATGAAGAGGCCTCTGTGTGTGAATGGATGGCTTTTGGTCATAGATATTCTTGTTGCCTATGAATGTGTAAGTGGGCATTATGAGTTATAAACTGGTCTCATGTTTGTTCAAAAGGAATGAGTTAGTTCTTAAGCTCATCTCCACTGCAAAGCTGAGCGCCAAAGCTTGCTTCAGGTCACCTTTTGAAGCTCAACCAGAAAGAGTCCTTATTTCTTTTGAGGATGTCAGCTGCTATCCAGGATATAGCATAAAACAAGTTGAACATATTCCTGCTTTCATGGAGCTTAGATGCTGGCAAAGGAGACAGCTATTAAAGAATTGTCCAAATAAGTTTATGAAGTTAAAAGACTTCTTGCTCCTTGGAAGAAAAGTTATGACACCATATTAAAAAGGAGAGACATCACTTTGCTGACAAAGGTCTATATAGTCAAAGCTATGATTTTTCCAGTAGTCTTGTACAGATGTGAGAATTGGACCATAAAGAAGGCTGAGCACTGAAGAATTGATGCTTTCGAACTGTGGTGCTGGAGAAGACTCTTGGGAGTCCCTTGAATAGCAAGGAGAGCAAAGCAGTCAATCGTAAAGGAAATCAACCCTGAATATTCATTGGAAGGACTGATGCTGAAGCTGAAGCTCCAATACTTTGGCCATGTGATGTGAAGCACCAACTCATTGAAAAAGACCCTGATGCTGGGAAAGATTGAGGACAGGAGGAGACAACAGAGAATGAGATGGTTGGATGGCATCACTGACTCAATGGACATGAGTTTGAGCAAACTCTGGGAGATGGTAAATGACAGGGAAGCCTGGCATGCTGCAGTCCGTGGGATTGCAAAGAGTTGGACGTGACTTAGTGACTGAACAACAACAATTACAATTATTATAAATAAATAATTATTATAATAATGTTACAGAGGAAAAGTATAATGGAATTATATGTTTTTCATACATGTAATTATTTCCTTTATGTTATACATATAGTCTATTTACATATATTCAAAGCACAATGTAATGTATACCATATGTAATGAGAGAATTGATGTAGTGGGGGTGGGTGGGCTGGGAAAGCTCCTCTGAGAAGCTGGCTCTCTCCTCCACATACAGCTGTAGTGTAGTACACCTCTGGGTTGGTGGCCTGGGAAGCCCTTGGAGATTGTATCCTTCATAGAGATATCAGCATTCTCGAGGTGCTGCTGGGGTAGAACATTGCAATAGAGGGGAGCCACGAGGGGAAGGATTGTGTGTAAGCTTGTGTATTTTACTCCCAGAGATTCCTAGGAATAACTGGATGGGACTTCTGGAAGCTGGAGGTCTTATGTCTTGTTGGGGAAGACACTGGGGAAAAGCCTGTATGTTGATAAAGTTTGAGGAAACTTGGATTACATGTAATGAGAATTTTCCAGTGTTTTGCTCGGGGACACTCTCCACGTTCTTTAAGTAGAAATATTTTTGAAATGTAGGAGAATAACTCATCAGGCTGCCATTGTTAGAAATATCCTTTGAAAGCTTGTCATTGCCTTGGCTCTCATTCTCTACTCGTAAGGCAGGCTTTTGCTGGGTGCTGTGGTGTCCTGGGAAGCCCCATTCAGCATGAAGAGGCCTCTTTGTGTGAATGGCTGGCTTTTGATCATAGATATTCCTGTTGCATATGAATATATAAGTGGGCATTCTGAGCTATAAACTGGACTTATATTTGTTCAGAAGGAGTGAGTTAATTCTTAAGCTCATCTCCACTGCAAAGCTGGGCACCAAAGCTTGCTTCAGGTCACCTTTTGAAGCTCAACCAGAAAGAGTCCTTATTTCTTTTGAGGGTGTCAGCTGCTATCCAGGAAGTATACTGTGTTTGAGTAAGAGTTCTTGAAAGACTGTGCTTCCTGACTGGGTGTCCAGAATTCTTAGAGTGAATAGTCAGTAATCTCTGGAGAAGGGTACTCCAGTACTTTTGCCTGGAAAATCCCACGGACGGAGGAGCCTGGTAGGCTGCAGTCCATGGGGTTGCTAAGAGTTGGACACGACTGAGCGACTTCACATTTACTTTTCACTTTCATGCATTGGAGAAGGAAATGGCAACCCACTCCAATGTTCTTGCCTGGAGAATCCCAGGGATTGGGGAGCCTGGTGGGCTGCCGCCTGTGGGGTCACACAGAGTTGGACCCGACTGAAGCGACTTAGCAGCTGCAGCAGCAGCAGTCAGTAATCTATTACTGAATGGATTGGAGCTGATACACAAAAAGTTTGTGCTGTGGGATATAAGAATTAAAAAGCATAATAAGGCAACAATGATGATAAGGCAGCTAACATTGATTGATCATTCACTATTGGCCAGGCATTGAGCTGGATAGTACTTTATAAACTATGTACTATCGGCATCTCTCTTTTATGGATGTAGGAAAAGAGATAGCTCTTTTCCTGGTAGCTCTTCCAAGGTGCTAATGTAGATTTGTGGCCAAGCCAGGGTTGGTGTCCTGGCTGTTGGGTCTGGCACCTGACTGTATAGGCACTGAGGTGGAATGACTTGGTAGGGGATCAGGGACATGCCAAGAGCTGGGTTTTCTGATCTCTGTCAGTTTAATGGCTTTAGTCATACTTTGGTTCTTCTGGCAGCCTTTTCTTTTATTTTTTTTCTGGACAATATAGAAAAGGGAACACATACCTTAAAAGGATTTGAAGATTTTAGAATTAAATCTGGAACTGCTATTGCAGGTAAGAAATGTCTTGAAAGTGTCTTTTTAAAAATCTTAACCAATTATGTGAATATTGCTTTCTATTCAGTAATATGGCATGACATTTACCCTAAAAACATTTTCTCCATTCTAAAGTTCCATATAAAATTGATGCGTCAGAAAAGATACACCATATTATTTTGTTGTTTGCTGTGCTTCCTAGTAAAATGCAGGGTGCTGCTTGGGGTAACCACTTCCCAGGTTGAATACCTTCAATAGACATTGGCTAAAAGATGTTTCATCAGCTTTCAGGAAGTAGGGTGTGAGTATGACGGCCTGGGCAAGTCACAGTGCTCTGCAGAGCTGAGTGGTATTGTAATTCATCAATATCATTATGGTTGCTGTTTGGTTTGCTTCAGAAAATGCAGACATATTTCTTCTTCATTTTTTTTTTTTTTGGAGGTGAATTAGGTAGCAAAATTCCAGGTCATCCTGTTTTGCAGGACATGTTAGGAAAGATGTTTGCATGGTAGCATAGACAGGAAGATACACATGTGAGCAGAAGATGTTATGCAGTGAAGTGTATTTGTGTTGAATATTTCTGCTGTGTCTCTAGCATCATACCAATGGCTTTATGGAACTCTGGAAAATAAACAACCATGGCAGATCAATAAGTACATTAGTAATAAATGTGTCTCCACTAGGTAAGGCCATTCAGTGTGCTAGTCCAACCTTGAGTGTTACTTTAAAATATTAGCCTTGTGAAAGCATTCTAGAAATAGTCGATAGAAATGAGGGGTAGCCCAGCATCTTTATATCTATAAATGTGATCTTTTGTACTTAAGAATATAGACAGACTCTTGGGTAAACTTGAAGAATAGAAAACCCATACTGATAACAGTGAAGGCTGCTTTTCAGAAATCAATTTTGTTGAGGAAAAATTTGCCTGCAACACAATACACCCATTTTGAATGTTCAGTTTTAACGAATGTACACACCCATGTTGAATACCACCACAATCGAGATTTAAAACATTTCCATTACTGTAAGTTTCCTCTGGCTCCTTTGTAATCTGTCCTCTAGCCCCAGGAGACCTGATCTACTTTCTTTCACTGGAGCTAAACTTGCCATATAAATGAAATAATATGATGTTTAGTCTTTTGTGTCTGGCTCCTTTCTCTTAGCATAATATTGTAAAGATTTCTTCATGTTATTGTGTGTTACCAGTGATACATTATTTTTTATTGCTAACTGCTATTCCATTGCATGAATATAGCATAATTTGTTTTTCCATTCACCAGTTGGTGGACATTTGCGTTATTTCTATCTTAGAACTATTATGAATAAAGTTGCCATGAACATTCATGTGCAAAGCTGTTGTAGACATATCACTTAATTTTGTTGGGTAGTTACTTAGGAGTGTCATTGCTGAGTCATAGATCAGTGGAACAGAACAGAAAGTCTGGAAACAGGTCTCCACATGCATGGTCAGTTGTTTTTAAAAAAAAAAAAAAGTGCCAAGTGAACTCCCTGGAAAGGGGCAGACTTTTCAACAAACGGTGCTGGAATAGCTAGATATCTATGTGAAAAAAATAAGCATATCACATACCACATGAAAATAACCTTTAAACGGGTTACACACTTAAACGTTAAAGCAAAATGTAAAGCTGTAAAGCTTCTAGAAGGAACATAGGAGAAAGTGTTTATTACCTTGAGGAGGCATATCCTTGAGGATATTTTAGATAGGATACAAAAAACACTTGTCATAGAAGAAAAAAGTGAATGGGATCTTATCACCATTAAAAACTTAGGAAATGGGCAAGAGGTTTGAATAAAAACTTCACAAAAGGACATGTACAGATGGCCAATGAGCGCATGCAAAGGTATTCATTGACAAAGATATTCAGTACTTTAAAGACGCTGCTCCTTTGCTTTGTTTCCATCAAGAAACTTTTTTCTTGTTTGTTTGTTTTGCTTTTCCCCTGTTCCTCTGTATGTAACCAGTAGTCACCTGCTGAGTCACTTCAGTCGTGTCTGACTCTGTGCGACCCCATAGACGGCAGCCCACCAGGATGCCCCATCCCTGGGATTCTCCAGGCAAGAACACTGGAGTGGGTTGCCATTTCCTTCTCCAATGCATGAAACTGAAAAGTGAAAGTGAATTCGCTCAATCATGTCTGACCCTCAGCGACCCCATGGACTGCAGTCTTCCAGGCTCCTCCATCCATGGGATTTTCCAGGCAAGAGTACTGGAGTGGGGTGCCATTACCAGTAGTCATCAGGGAAATGCAAATTAAAGCCATAATAACATACTGTTTCACATCCATTATACTTGGTAACATTGAAAAGACTGACAGTACCTAGTGCTGGTGAGCATGTGTGACACCTGGAACTCTTATGCATTGCTGACAAGAGTATGAAATGGTACAATCACTTTCAAAAAGTGTTTGGCAGTTTCTCATCCATGTTATTATTGATAGCCTTCTGAATTCTTTCAGTGTGTTATAGGTTCCTGCTGTCACTGTATATGGAGAAGGCAATGGCACCCCACTCCAGTAGTCTTGCCTGGAAAATCCCATAGATGGAGGAGCCTAGTGGGCTGCAGTCCATGGGGTCGCTAAGAGTTGGACACTGAGCGACTTAACTTCCACTTTTCACTTTCATGCATTGGAGAAGGAAATGGCAACCCACTCCAGTGTTCTTGCCTGGAGAATCCCAGGGATGGGGGAGCCTGGTGGGCTGCTGTCTGTGGGGTCACACAGAGTTGGACATGACTGAAGCGACAGTCACTATATGTTTTATTTTATTTCCCCCAATTTTATAGCTCTTTAGGGAGAGTAATACATTTTCTCAAGTCTTGATATCATTATCTTTGAGCAGGATTATATTGTTATTACTTTTGCTCTTCTACTTAACCCAAGGCAATGTCAAAGAAAGCCATACTATATAGGTGGGAGTTAAAAGAATAAAACACATGTTCAACAAGATAATTATTCTAAAGGAAGCAGTTAATATATATGACAATGTTGATTCTGACAACCCATGTAGTTTCTACTTCCAGAGCTCTTTATATCTTTGTGTAGATCCATATTTACATCTGCTGTAGTTTTCCTTCTGCCTAAAGTATTATTTAACATTTATTGTAGTTTAAGTCTGCTGATGAGGAATTCTCCCAGCTTTTGTTTGTCTGAAAAAGTCTTTAATTCAACTTTATTTTTTGAAAGATATGTTTGCTGGGTATAGAATTATAAATTGACAATCTTTTCTTTTAGTATCTTTAAAGATACTGCTCCTTGGTCTTCTGTTAGTATTGTTTCAATAAAGAAATTTTTTTTTTTCCCTTTTCACTAGTTTCTCTGTGTGTGTGACATATATTTTCTCCTGGCTATGTGAAAGATTTTCTGTTTACCACTTATTTTGAACAGCTGATTAAGATGTGACTTCAGATAGTCTTCTTCATGTTTCTTGTGCTTAAGGTTCATTGAGGTTCTTGGATCTGTAGGTTTATAGTTTTTATCTACTAAGATTTCTGTGAGTTTAACAAGATGACCTGAGATTTCAGAATATTCAGGAATATGTGATTTCTCAGGGTTGCTGAGGTAACAATCAAGTATGCTAGCCAATGAATTTTCATTCAGTTGAATTAGCAGGGAAATAAGTGGCTATGGTTTAGTAAGTTTCTACTTCTACACCAGAAGTAAGGTGGGCTTGCTGCCAGACTCTAGGCTAAGAAAATGAATTTTCCTAATTAATGAAATTAAAAGAAATTTAAATTTTGATTCATCTGGGTAGTTGACTGGTTAAAGATTTCCCATTTGTGGCTTTGTGGCTTGACTCTTGGGGTAGAACTTCTAGGATGCATTGAATGGCTTGTCTGGACTCAGAACTGATTGACTATTTACCCCATGAGGGGAATCCCGGTGATTTACACTATCCTTTATAGTGGAGGGAGAAGGCAAGACTTAGCTGTCACCTCGATCCCATCCTTGCAGACCCTTCCTACTTCCTGTGGTGTAAGTCATTCCACCCTAGGCTTGTAATGGCCACAGTTTTCCCCTCAGCTAGTAGCCTTCAACAGCTGCACAAAAACACAGGTTGGATTTATTCTTTTTCTCTCACAGTTATATTTCAAAAGTCAGCCCAAGGGGTTACAGTAACGTTGATTCAACTGAAAAGTATCTGTAAACTCTTAATAGGAAAGGACTTCCTTTCATGTTTGGAATATCAAAACATTTGGGACCTTGTTTATCTATCTTGTCTTTTCCCCTAATTCAGGAATTATTCATAAATACCAATATATGTATTTATCCTGAAATACCATTTTCCCCCCTTATCTAATTGGAATTTAACCCCCCCCCCAAATGCCTCATATCCTCAAAATAAGACTTAAAAGCATCAGCTTGTATAGTCTCTTCTGATTTATTTATAACTATGCTAGCTCCTAAATCTAAATGCTTCTCTGATCCTATTTGAATGCTCATTTGTGGATTTAGACCAAATTCAGAATTAAGGAGGTCTTTGATTGACTACTCTTTGACCAGCAAACTTGTAGCATATGAGGCACAAGATGTAATATCCTCCAGTTAGTAAGGTGGTTGGGATAGGGAAATCCTTGGGATCATCTGTGACTCCTTTTAGCACCAGAATATACAGCATTTGAAGCACTGAACCTTAGGGGTTAAAACATGAGATCTTGGAAAATATTTTCTACCATCTCCCAGGAACACAGAATGCTTATTGCAGGAATTACTGAAAATGTAAATCTCTGTTGTTTTCTTTTTCTAGTGATGTAATTGATAGCTAGACACATAGTCTCATCCCAATTTAATAAAATTTCTCTAGCAATAAATCATGACCAGAAGGGTATTTTTGATGTTTTGCCACCAGCAAGAGAATGTCTTCCATTTAATGTAGGGAAATGTAAACAGAGCAAGCATTCCCATTTCTTCAGGTTTTAAAATCATTAATAAAGATGTCTTTACCCTTGAAGGGAAGGGTGGTGAGCAGTCACATTTTTATTATTCTACTGAATAAGTGAATTTACCTGGCACATAAATTAGCAAATGCATTTTCTCCCTGCAGCACATGTTGACATTTTCCTGCAGATGGCTCAGCAGAAGGAAGAGGGGGATGAGAAAGGTGGTTAGTGACAAAGGACAGGCATGTTTGGTCACTGTCTTTTACCATCCAGGAACACTGGCCTACTTGCTCCTCTTACCTGACCAGGGGGTTTGCTGGGCAGGGAAGGGCCTGAGATTTCAAGTACTGTGGTGAAGGACAGAGCACGGGTAGGAAGGAAGTCAAATCTGTTTGACTCCCTAGAAGGAACTTTTCTATATTAAATTTGTTCATACTGTTATGAGTTGGACAAAGCATTTTCTGTGTTTTCTTTCTACTTGGAATCATTTCTCATAGTTTGTCTAGAGATGATCTTTTCTTGAACCTTTTGTTGGAAAGAAGCTCTTTGATTTGCAGAGTGCTTACATTGAGCTTTCAAAAGAATTGGAGGCAGGATTTGTGGATAACAAGAGGGTGGAGAGAGCATGATCTCTGTAAAAACTGAATGGATGCAGAGATGAGTAAATACAGCCTCTTGTCATCTGTACACCTGGTGGTCCCAGGTGATTGATGAGCTGGTTGTTTATGGAAACAGGTAGAGGTTCTGTATGGTATTTTTGCTATTTAAGTACTGTGAGGGGTAAAGTATTTGAGTATTTGGGACTGAAGTTTGTCTAGAGGCAGCATATTTCCATATAGGACTGTGAAATCTGGATGTGGCACAGCTCCCTCCAAAGGTTGTGGTTTCAGAGATGCCAAGAATATAGCTCAGGTCTTGGTTGGAGGGCTATGATTTATGCCTGGGTTGGATGAAGCTCAGTCTAGGAGCTACGAGTGAGTAGGTGTGGCAAAGAAGAACCTTCAGGGAGGCAGGCCAAGATCAGCTGGAGCTACCCAGATGTGTGAATATGAATTCCAACCATCTGCCCACTCACCCATTGATTATCAACTTATTAAAAATATGAAGTAGCAAAGTCACTTTTGAAATAAAGGAAGTTAATAAAATCATGGGTTATGATGTATATGTGTATATTTTCTTGCTGGTGTGAGTGGTTATTTTTCTACAAACAAAAGAGAATTAGTGTTTGTGTGTATATTTTAATTTTTTTGAGATTTAATGTTTAGAATGAAGAGTGTTCTTGGGAGAAAAACCTCGGGATAGACTGAGTGCTTGTACTCATCCATGGGAAACAGTACAGTTCTGTATTCAGCAAACTGTCTGGGAGAATTCTGAACTCATGTTCTCAGTTACAAAATGAGGTAATAGTAGATACCTGTCCCATAAAGGTTTAAATGAGATGATGATGCCTGTAAGTATCTTGATATAACACCCCAAACAGTGAACTCTTAAGAATTTATAAGAATAGGATATTACTAAACACATTGTGTTCAAAAGTACCATGTTTTCCATTTAATGTCAGATTTTGGTCAACTTTCTATGCTGGAATGCAGAGATCTAATCAAAGTGTGCTTAGAGTCTCTTGTTTTCCAGTTTCTTTTGAGATTTAGGTCTCCTGTGCTTGTCTCCCTCACAAGCCTCTTGCTTGAGGCCTTTGAAAAGGCAGCACACACTTCCTGCCTTGGGCCCCAGGCCAAGGTGAAGACTCCACGGATGTTCCCAGGCTTCCCCTGATGTGGGGAACTGGGGAAGAGTCTGTCCTCTTCCTGTGCCTGGGCGGGGATCTTAGTGTCACAGAATCCTTGAGTGCCTCTTGTCCCGAGTTCTTCTTTCTCCTTGATGGCTGCATTAGTCGTGCAAACCTCCTCTTTCTTATGAACGTGAGGACTGGAGAGAGCAGTGGAGGCTCCCACTCAACACTTATTTCTGTTTTTGGATCTAAAATAGATTTTTTTCCCTGGAGAGGCTAGAATGATGGGATGAAGTGAGACTTGGGTGTTCTGGGGATGGTCATGATCACATTGTGTTGGTTTGACCCACTGTGGTTCACACTGCTTTCTTTTGATGCTTGGAGCTTCACATACCCTGGTGAGGCGATCAGGGTCTGGTTTTGGTTCACCCTATTTTATGGATGATGAAATGAGGCTCGGGAGGGGAGGCAAGTCATCTGAAACCACACGGCTGGCAAGCGGCGGAGTGTGTGCAAGTCCGGGCCTCCTTGCTCTGAGTCCAGGGTTCGTTCCAGAACCGCATGTTAGTTACCAGTTGTCTTCATTGTTCTTGAAATCCTCCAGGACTCTGTGTTGTTCAGAGTAGAGTCCAAACTCTCAAGGAGCTGGGCAAGGCCCTGGGTGATTTGGCACCACCTCTCTTTCTGCTTCTCACAGGCTTGCTCCAGCCATATGAACAAACTCTGTCCTGCCTCCTGCCCGGAGAACATGCTCATCTCTCTGCTCCGCCCCGTTTCTGTGGATGCTCTTGACCCATCCTTCAGGCCCTGGCTCAGAGTCCTCTTGGTCTGGGACCATGTGTGTGCTCAGTCACTCAGTCATGTCTAACTCTTTGCACCCCTGTGGACTGCAGCCTGCCAGTCTCCTCTGTCCATGGGATTTCCCAGGCAAGAATACTGGAGTAGGTTGCCATTTCCTGCTCCAGGGAATCTTTCCGACCTAAGGATTAAACCCATGTATCCTGCATTGGAAGACAGAGTCTTTACCACGAGAGACACCTGGGAAGCCCAGGAAAGAGATGCTGTGGCATGGGATATCTTTTTCTAACCCATCCAAGATGGGCAGCATGAGTTAGTACCATCTTCTGGGTGTCTTTGTGAATAGCCAGTGCTAACTAAACTTAATATCCTTTGAACAGCAAATTAAACTTGAAGCCTTGGCTAAATCTCAGTCTGGGTTAAATAGGTCTTTCAGCTGCTTGTGCAGCACCCTGTTGTGTGTGTTGGTGTGTGTCCCCAGCTGTGTAGCTGAACAGGACCCTGTGGGGCCTTTCTGGGATAGACCCCCCTCCATGTCCTCTGCTGTAGCTCCTCTCTGAAGTACCCAGATAACAGTATCGGATGCACATTTTCCGAGTTGTCTTACAGATACTAAAACCCCCACCAAATGGAAGAAATGAATTACTTGGTGGCCATGAACACATAGCCCTCAGGCCTACTGGCCTCTGAAGATTGATGATGTTCAATTAACCACCCTGTTATCTCACCATCAATCAGAGAATTGTGCACAAGCTGATCACAGACCCTGGATGCTAGTCCCTCACCTGGCCTTAAAAAATGTTTTGCTGATAGCCTTTGGGGAGTTTAGGGTTTCTGAGGTGTGAGCTACCCATTCTTCTTGCAGAATCTTGCGATAGAGCTTTCTTTGCTCCAAACTCTGACGTTTTGGTTTGCTTGGCCTCACTGTGCATCTGGCACGTGGACTTGTGTTCAGTCACAGCTGGACTTTGATGGCAGGGACCTTGCTGTTCTCCCCTGAATCCTCAGTATCCCCAGCACTGTGCCTGGTCTGTAAGAAGGGGCCAGGTAAGGACCTTCCTGTTGGAATCCATGCTGCCACTGGTACCAGGAACAAGGGCATTTGTGACTGGACTGTGGAAGATGCTAGGAAGCACCCTTCTGTGGCTTCTGAACTTGGTGGGATTGTCTGGGAGTCTGGTGTCCTTCTCAGGCAGCGTTTCTACCTCTCCCACCCTGTGCACCCTTTTCTCCCTCCCTCCTCCAGTCACGCACCTCTCCATTCTGGCCTCTGAGGAGAGAAGAGCGCCCTCCTTTGTGCCGGGCATGTCTCTGATTGTACCCTTCAGAGTGCTGACCCACACATGCCCTTCCTAACTAGAGCTCATGGTGAGGGCCATGGACAGCAAAGGCAGCACCCACTGTGCATGCCGGCTCTCTGGAATGTGCCCTAGGCTGTGTGGGGCTTGGTCTCTAATACTTGCTGGCTCCGTTTAAAAAAAAAAAAGAGAGAGACATTTTTGTAGGCAGTTATCCAATGAGCACAAAGCAGAACTTGTCTGGAATAATGAAACTAATAACAGAGCCCAATGGCAATGATCCATGCAGCCACTGAGACGGTTATCGAAAAGCAGCCTTCACCCTGCCTCCTGCAGCCAGCCTGCTTATAACATCTTAAAAAGGCCTGGTTGTCATGATAAACCTTCATGGCCATCAGTTCCCAAGGGCTGGTACCCCTTAACATCTTGATAAGTTCTTAAAATTAATTATCATCGGGAACAAGCGAAATGATACCTCGAAATGATCTTTTTAAACACTAACAGGCACGATGGTGGAGTTCCCAGATAAGAGGAAATATATCAGCTGGAAGATGTTGTAATAAACCAGCCCAGCATCTTGATTAAGTGCCTGTGAACACTGAATATCAGGGGCATGATAATCAGGGTATAAAATGGGAAGACTTGAAAAGGTAGCTATGTACTGACGTGATGATTTGAGGTGTGGTGGTGCCAAGGGAGGCAATGAAGGCCCCAAGGGATAGCAAGCAGCTCACAAGGGTCCATTGTAAGACCATCCTGATCTGATTCAGCTTGGCATCTCTTCCCCTAATCCCCTGGCCTGAAATGCTGAACTGGGCTAAACTGTGTTTTCATTCACCCATTAGTTCCCCAGGGGCCAGGCAACTCTTAGTGAGTCTGCTGCTGCTGCTACTGCTGCTGCTAAGTCGCTTCAGTCGTGTCCGACTCTGTGTGACCCCATAGATGGCAGCCCACTAGGCTGCCCCGTCCCTGGGATTCTCCAGGCAAGAACACTGGAGTGGGTTGCCATTTCCTTCTGCATTGCATGAAAGTGAAAAGTGAAAGTGAAGTCGCTCAGTCGTCTCCAACTCTTAGCGACCCCGTGGACTATAGCCTACCAGGCTCCTCCGTCCATGGGATTTTCCAGGCAAGAGTGCTGGAGTGGGGTGCCATTGCTTAGTGAGTCTAGAACTTAGCAGATGTTGAACCACTGAGTGAATGGGGTTCAGTTCAGTTCAGTTGCTCAGTCATGTCCAGCTCTTTGCGATCCCATAGACTGCAGCACTCCAGGCTTCCCCGTCCATCATCAACTCCTGGAGCTTGCTCAAACTCATGTCCATCGAGTCGGTGATGCCATCCAACCTGTCATCCCCTTCTTCTCCTTCCTTCAGTCTTTCACAGCATCACGGTCTTTTCCAGTGAGTCAGCTCTTCGCATCAGGTGGCCAAAGTATTGGAGCTTCAGCTTCAGCATCAGTCCTTCCAATGAATATTCAGGACTGATTTTCTTTAGGATTGACTGGTTTGATCTCCTTGCAGTCCAAGGGACTCTCAACAACTTCAACAGTCTTCTCCAACACCACAGTTCAAAAGCATCAATTCTTCGGTGCTCAACTTTCTTTATAGGCCAACTCTCATATCCATACATGTATGTATGGATGTATGGGTATGAATAGGGTACTTGCATGTACAAACTTCTAGACTGACAGAGAGACAGAGGAATATGAAAAAGCAGAACAAAACTAATGTTACCAACCCAATGATGCTAACACGACCGCTGGTCTTCCTTGGGCTGCTGCTCTATGCCTCTTATCCATGTAGTTATTGATTGTGTGCTGAGTGTTTTGTGTGCATCAGCCCAGCCCTCACAATGACCCTATGTGGTGGGTACTATTATGCCATTTTACAGAAAGGAAAACAGAGCCTCACACAGTGAGGATGTGGCAGATTTGGGATCTGAGGCAAGCTGTACTCTGAGTCACTTGGACAGACCACCTCACCTGATGTCCTCTGGCCTTCAGTTCAATCCCATGAAGGTTTGGGAGCCTCATGCCAGTGTATTTAATGCAGCCTGCCTCTTGCCCTGTACACTGTTTGTGGATCTAGATTTCCCTGAGCTCATGCTTTTGTTCAGCCCTTCTCCTCAGGTGTCCTATGAAGGGGATGACGAATAGGACTTGAACTCACCCTCACCCTCTTGGTGTTTCAACAGTATTGGCTCCTTCCAGACTTTGAATGAAGAAAGGGAACTCCTCTTGAAGGAAGGGGAGGTGGTTGGACCATGTCTGGTGTTTCCTGGATGGGGTTGGGGAGACTTACCATGACACTTTGGGGGTCTGAAGGTAGTGTGGGTCCCCTCAGACTTGGAAGTTCCTGCTCAGGAGTCTAGTTGACTGTGTTATGAGGTACATCTTTGAGAGAGGGTTTGAGGAGGAGATGGGACTGACCTTGCTTGAACATAAGCTGTGTGTCAGGCACAGTGGTGGACCCACTATGTACCCATCCATCTACTCACCACCCAGGGAGGAGGGTGGATTTATCCTCCCATTTTACAGTTGAGGACGCTGAGGCTCAGAAAGTCTAGGAAGCATGGCCAAGGCCACACAGCTAGTGGAGTAGGGATGGAATGTCCCCCCATCTGTTTCATGCCAGGATTCATGTTTTTTTTTTTTTTTTTCTTTGACATCTTGTTCTGCTTTCCAGGGGAATCAGTCCTTGGTGGGTTTACCTGGTATCCTCTACCACGATGCAAAATCAGAGAATGTATGAGCCGCAAATGACCTTAAAAGTCACACAGTCTGAAAAATAAAGTAAATAGGATCCAGAGAGTGTCTTCCTTACATGTTGGCCATAGCTGGGAGCTCAAAGCCTTTCCCCTCTTCCTTTTCTTACTTTTTTCCAAAGGTAGGTTGGAGTCAAATATAAATTCTTCATTGTTGAGGAGGAGGGCAAGGAGTGATGCATTTCAAGGTCAAAAACACTTAGGAGTTACTAGTTTCCAGAGGTGGGGCTTATATGGTGATGCTGGTCCCAGCAAAGGGGCGTGCTTTCTCTTCTTGGACATCAGTGGACTTGGGACATGGTTGACATATCCTCAGTGGGCCTGAACAGGATTTAGGTATCCCTGGGTCACTGTCTGCTGGGACCAGTGCGTCATTCCCTAATGTGATCACCATTTCCCTTGTCAGCTGCAACACCTAGTAAATGCCTGCGAGAACCCTGGGGGGCCTGGGTCCCAGGCAGGTGTAATTTTTACTGTAACATCCTGCCCTCTGGGTTAAGCCTGTCACTGCTGCCCTTTCTCTGGCTCCTGTCTCTTCCTAAGTTTTTCCTCAATTGTGAAATGTAGCTTAAAGCACAAAAGCACAGTGTTGTCACCTTGCCCTAGAGAAAAAAAGATCAATGGCTCTGAAAGGCCCATTCTCCTTGGACAAGAGCTGGCTTAAAGTGACAGCCCTGGAGTTGAAGTCCAGATCGTATATGTCTTTTCCCAGACTGTGAAAGTATGCCCTGCACCAGTACATATTTCACTGATATAATTAAGCTGTTAGTGCTTCTTGAGTGTATTTCAACCCCATTTCAGCAGCATCTCAAGATGCTGTTAACATTTCACAGTGGTTAAGGGCGAGACCTCAGTTCAGGACCCAGCTCTGCCACTTACTAGCTTTTTGGCCTCAGGAAAATTACTTTTCCCCATGAGCTTCTGTTTCCTCCATGTAAAATTGATATAACAGCAGAAGCTAATGGTAGGTAACATTCATACTTAGGCTATCGAAGCACCTACTTGAATAATTCATTTAATCCTTATAACAACCCAACATGGCAAGTACTGTAATTATTTCCATTTTACAGAGATGAATACTAAGGCACAGTTCAATCACTGGCCCAAAGTCACTCAGCCAGAAAGTATCAATAAAAGACCTGGGATATGAAACCACAGCCTGTGTTCTTAGCACCTAACTAAACCTCCCTTGGAGACATCAGTGGAAAATGTGAGCTCTGCCCTAATCACAGTGCCTGCTGAGTGTTCCGCGCCCTTCCTGAGTCTGCCTCTGATTCTGAAGAGTTGTCCTCTTGGAAGCCTTCTAAGTAGAAGGGCAGAGGCTTTGAATCCAAATGGGCTTTCTGCTGATGGCGACAGTCCCTTGGCACCTGATGCTCAAGATGGATTGCATTCTCAGCCAGGAAGCACTGACACAGTAGAGCTGTCTGGAAATTGGTGATCTGTCATGGCTCCCAGTCGTATCAGCTGCCTTCAGGAGGGTGGGCAGGCATCCACTCCTGCTGGCCTGGCTGCTACTGGTGGAATCTGACATGCTTCTCAATCCCAGGTTTAATACCTTCCTGCAGATGTCTTTAGCACCGATGGCAGCTGGCACAGGCATGGAGCACCAGGGGCGATGCCACTTCTGTGTCTCTAAGAGTGACTGCCCTTGGAAGAGGCTGTGTTTATGAGGACGCCTGGCCTGGGGCTGCGGGTTCCTATCCGTGGAGAGTTGCTGGGCGCCTGCAGTGGGTAAACTGCATCTCCTCATTTTGCCTCCTGGAACTGTGGACGTCTTCTCAGTAGGAGTAGGGCAGGAGCCTGGAGGGCAACAGCTTACCGGGGTTACTGAATTTCAGGGGTGATGGGGTCAGGATCCTGCCTGGCCACAGGAGCATCTGTTTTCTCTCTCCTCTCAGTGGGGCCAGATTGGGAAACACAGAGCTGGGGCCCGGCTCTTGCAGGAAGCCTGTGGGTGACTTGGCTTACCTGATCTGTGCTCCCGGAGGCGTGGTGAGGCTGCATGGTTGATCCACAGCACAGCTGTGTGTTCCTTGCTTTTCTAACTATGAATAAAGATGTGTCCTCTCAAATTAGGAATTTTACTGTGTTTGGCTAAACTGGGAAAGGAATTAGCCAGACTTATGTCTTTCCTTGGCCTCTGCAGTGTGGGCCTTGTCAACCGGCTTGTTCCTGGTGGTCCTTTGCCGTGGGTTGTTGGGGGGAAATCTGGCCCCCCTCCCAGGTGGCGGGGGGCAACAGGAGGAGCTCCCTTTGTACCAGTGGGGATCAGGGCAGCTCCTTGGCTTGTTCCTGGTGAGAAGGATGGGATGGGGGGCGGTAGGGAGGTGGCCCTTGTCCCTGCTTTGCCCTTGGGAAGACCCCCCTTTATGCCTGGAGGGCAGGCCATGTGAGAAACAGTTGCCATCTGTCTCTGCCTTCTGCCTCCTTCCCTTGGCCCTTCTACAAAGCACACCTCAGGCTTCTCTCCCCTTTCAGAGACGTGATGACTTGTAGCTCAGCTGATTTATGGGACTAAAATAAGCTCATTATGTGCATTGTCAGTAATTATATGAATTGATGAGGGGATTTCCCTCTTCCTTCCCATGGATGCTTGTAGAGTCATCGCAGGTTGATTTTGCATTCTTGACCTGACAGCGATGGATTTAGACATTAGCTTCTTTCAGTTCAGGATAACTTCTGAGCTCTGCATCCAACGCTTTGTAAAAAACTTGTCTTAGATGAGGTTTCTGATGATGTGTTCTAGCATCACATGTGACAGAGGCTCCTTGCATCTTTGGTAAGATTGTGATGTCTTTGTTTTCCTAATTATCAAATATTTATTAAGAGCATTACCTCAAAGGACTTAGCCTTCTGGTTCCTTTTGTCAGTGCTTGCTGTGTTTACAGCCAGGTTCAAAGTGACTGATGGAGGTATTCTTGACGATAAAACCATGAGCACCTGGAAATGTAACTGTGTGGAGAGTGCTCATGTGGTGTAACTCTTCAGCTGTTATTTGGCCAGTTTTTCAGTGACTGTTTAAACTGCTTCTGTCGGTGCACCAGAGGTGACAAACCGATGGGTTACGCCCACCTCTCAGATGTGTTCTTTTGGACAGTATAGTAAAAAAAATTTTTTTAATCAGATATTAACATTAAAAAATTAGAAGATGCCATCCAAAACCCTATGTATCTGGATTCCCTGTTTCTCTTGGAAAATCCTCGGACATGGCCTCAGGGGCCTGTGGTCCATTAAGGAGATAGTTGGCTAGTGTGACAGTGGCTGCCCCTTCCAATGGGGCATGAGCACCTTCTCTGTCAACTCACTTCTGTTTCCACCTGATGTGCTTTGCTTAATTCATCAGTTTGGCCCCACCTGGCATTTGAGTTTGTGACCCTACAGCCACAGTGAGTGGAGGTATTTATGCCCAGTGATTGACTGCCTGTCTGTTCTTGTTACTCCTGTCCTGGCTTGAGCTGATGTCTTGTCTCTGGGCTACTGCAGACACCTTCCCACAGTCCTTCCTGCCTTCTTTTCCTTTGCATCCTCGCTGCTCCCTCGGCACTGCTCAGCTCCGGAGTCAGACTGGTCCTTTTAAAACATAGCAGACCATTTCACTCCTTCGCTCACAGTGTTGCAATCTCTCCACATTTGTCTCCGAAGAAAAGCCACAAAGCTCACCATCCTACAGGCCCATCATGATCTGGCCTCCTGGCCTCTCTGAGCTGGTCTCCTCCTCTCTCCCTCACTTATTCTGTTCCAGCTGTACTGACCTCCTTGTCCCCTGAATGTGCCAGATCTCAGGGCCTTTGCTCAATCTCTGTGGAAGCTCTTTTCCAAGATACCTCTTGGCTACTTCCATCACTTCCTGTATATCTTGGCTCAGATCTCACCTTATTAGCAAGACCTCCCTTTACCATGTCATTTATTATTGCATCTCACACTTGCTCACCTTCTGTATTTGCTCACAACTTACCTGGCTCCATATTTTTCTATAGTACTTATTCCATTTAAACACAATATATGTTTTCTCTAACATGTTTATTATTTGCCTCCTCTCTCTGCTGAAATGTGTATGCTGCAATGACAAGGGTCTTTGTTGTGTTCACCATTTTATCCCAGGCATCTAGAACAATGCCTGGCACACAGCGAATAGTAACCAGTGTCTGTTGTTGGATGCTGCTGAAATCATGGCGTGTTTGCCTTGAGCTCTGAGGTGCTTAAAACTAAGAATGGTGGAAATGGGGAGTGGTTTTCCCATCTTGGTGAGTGCCACCCGGAGGGGAGCTCACCAGAGGAAGTGGCAGCCTGGGTGCAATGCGGCCTGAGGTGGGAGGGCCAGGATTCCAGGACTTTCCCCTGATCTTGTTTCCTACATGGTCTTCTCACTTGGTCTTGTCACTTTCTCTCTTCCTCTGTTACTGAGGATGAAGGGGGTAGCGTCCTTATTCAACATAGCAAAGAGGAAGTGGGGAAAGAGAGGGGATGGGACACATGCAGGTGGCTCCAGTTCTGAGTTTATACAGCTCTGTCACTGCTTACACATTTCTGGGCTTCAGTATCAGCAGCCATAAAATGAGCCTGTGGTTTCAGACCCTCTCTGAGGATATCTCAGCTCTTTATTGCTGTAGATCAATAGTTCTGACAAGGTCTTGGTCCACACTGAATGTATTTCCCACTTTGGAGGAGAATCTCCAGGTAAAATCATTGGGCCTCTCCCCTGCACTGTACTGTTCCAAGTCGTTTCCTGAACCTGGATCTGTATTATTTAAAATGCAATTTTTCTCATTTGTCGTATTTCCATTAGCAATTTCTCTTGGAATCGGACACTTTTCTTCTTCTACTTGCTGAAATACAATGTGATTCCCAAGTTCTGCCTTACTCAGTGTGGTTTCGTGTCATCTCTTTTGGGGACATGCTGAGTTCTTACCCCCTCGGGCTCTGTTGGGAGCCTAGCGTTCACACTGTGGTGTCTAGTAGGATTGTGTGGCTTTGCACCTCCATCCCTACTTACTAATAGAAAATTAACTAGTCATATGTGAAATAGTACGGGCCAACCATCACCTCGGCCAAGTGGCATAAAACACACCTCATCTCCACTCCAGATGGTTGTCAATAAAAAGCGGCATTTAAAAACGCTGACTAAATTCCAACCTGCGAAGTGCTTTCTTCCTTAATTTCATTTTGGGGGGCGATGTTTGGGTCTGTTTTGTTATAATGACTGTAAGCAGATTAATCTCACAAGAACTAGAATATGTTTTCCTAAAAGCTTTTCCAAGAGAAACCAAACAGCTTCTCCTGAAACAAATGCAAACCCCCTCCGACTCAGGGGAACTGAGATAAATGGGTCTATTTTCTCGTAGACACAACAGCATGGCACTTGTAACCTGTCTTCCTGAGTTTTTCTGTGCTGGCCTCAAGGTGAAATCTTCATGAACAGATGGGACTCCTCAGAGCTCCTGGGGTAGGAGATAGAAATGCTTCTGAGAAAACACTAAAAAATGTGCTTCCTCATAGTGCCCCTTTCTTCCAAGACAAACCTGAAGCTCAAACCTTAAGATCTCAGAGGGTTAGAAGCCATTCTTGTGTGGCCTTGGGCAAGTCATATAACCTCTAAACCTCTGTTTCCCAGACAAGAATGTTAATAGCAGCAGCTGCAGGGTCATTCTGAGGATTAAATAAGGTGATGGAAGTGGAGCCAGTGCATGGCTAGCACAGGATAAATGTTGCTTTTATTAGCTCTCATTTTGCCAACTTTCCCCCGGCCCCTTGGGTTAGCCTGTTTCTTCTCTGTTAGAACAATGAGAAGATATAAACTCCTCCAGCACTGCTGCTTTTTCTCCAGCCATAACGTTCCCACGAGTGGGACTGGTACACACCTCCCCTGGTGACTGGGCCTTCTAGAACCACCGGGGATGGCCTCTGGTTCCCGGCCCCTGGTTCCATGTTGGGTGTGGTGCAAGGATGCTCTGCAGCCTCGACGGGAGACAGATCCTCTCTTCTCTTTGCCCCACACCCACCCACTGACTCTTCCCAGCAAAGGCAGCACACTAGGGGATGGGTGGGGTGGGGTCTCCAGCACGGGCTCCCTTGGTTGAGTCTGTAAGCAGCTGTGCAAGGATCTCCCTCTGGGAAGAGGGAACACCCCTGGTTTATCTGGAGCTGGACTTCCTTCTCTTTGATCCATTCCTTTCCTCCCTCTTTGCCAGCTGTTCTTGGGAGCATCTGAGCTTGTGTGTTTGCCCACATAGCATCCAGCTCCCTGGCTGGGAGTGGAGCCTAAGTCTTCTCAAGGGCCCTCTGAAATTGTGAGTGCTGTGCTGAGGGTTCCTGGCCACCGCAGTGCTCACCCTCTGCACTCTCTGTGAAACCCAGTTATGGTAAAAGCTCTTCCTCTTGACTCCTCCAAGTAGGAGTAATGGGTTGTAACTCAAAGGCCCTCCTTCCTAGGAAATGCAGTGCATCTTGCAGATGGGCTGTTTTGGCTGGATGGGATGGACAAGGCAGGACCAAGCATCTCTTGGGCACAGGTGGGGGTCAACCCTCCATGTAGCTTCCTTGCAGACCTCAATGGTCCCTTTGTCCATTTGAGAATCTTGTCATGCAGAACTGGCTTGAGTGTTTGCTCTGTGGAAGCTCCAGTACTAATGAGGCTCTTTCCCTTAGTCATTTGCCTGTATTGTGGGAACCTGCAGGCTGCCTGGGGTTACCATAGGCTCCTGGGTGCAGTCTCTGCCCCTGGGGACAGGCACTGAAGATTGGCCTACGCTGGGGCTGCATGAGGAATAGTGTCCTCTTCCACCCTGTGAGTGGTAGATAGTCTGAGCTGGCTAGAGGCTGCCAGGTACATGGCCACAGCCATGTGACACACAGTTGCCAACAAAGAGGCGAGAAGATCATGCCCACCTTACAGTCTATGTGTGCAAACCAGACCTTTGCAGATGAGCCAGCTTATCTGTAGTTGGCACCCCACTCCAGTACTGTTGCCTGGAAAATCCCATGGACAGAGGAGCCTGGTAGGCTGCAGTCCATGGGGTTGTGAAGAGTCAGACATGACTGAGCGACTTCACTTTCACTTTCATGCATTGGAGAAGGAAATGGCAACCCACTCCAGTGTTCTTGCCTGGAGAATCCCAGGGATGGGGGAGCCTGGTGGGCTGCCGTCTAGGGGTCGCACAGAGTCGGACACGACTGAAGCGACTTAGCAGCAGCAGCAGCAGCAGACAATTCTGACAGATTGGAAAGTTATTCTGTTGCTTTCCAGGGAAAATTGACCTCAGAGATAGTGGGGTCAGAAGAAAAATTAGGTGGACTTTCCCAGAGTTAGCAAGTATTGTGATGTCTTTATTCCTTATTAAAAAAAATATATTTTAATATAAATTTATTTATTTTAATTGGAGGCTAATTACTTTACAATATTGTATTGGTTTTGCCATACATCAACATGAATCCACCACGGGTGTACACATGTTCCCCATCCTGAAGCCCCTTCCCACCTCCTTCCACGTACCATCCCTCTGGGTCATCCCAGTGCACCAGCCCCAAGCATCCTGTATCATGCATCGAACCTGGACTGGCGATTCATTTCATATATTTTTATAATAGCATGTTGATTTTAAAAATGCAGTTTGAAAAAGTTGACTTGTAACCCCTACACAAAGCTTTCCTCTGTTGTTGTCAGGATCTTCCCTCTCCAGTGCAAATGGTCTGTGGTCTTCACCCCAGACCACAGCCGGTTGGGAGCTCTCTATTGGTGGTGGGCTTCTGCACAGAATCGTTTGTCAACGCTGGCAACAGAGGCACAGTTTTTTGTTTTTTTGTTTTTTAATGTTTAAAGAGGCAGTATAGCCCAGCAGTGAAGAACCTGGGCTCTGGATACTTCCTGGTAGGTTTGCTAGAATTAAAAGAGCTCTTGGTTTCCACACACAATACCTAACTCTCAGTAACTCTTAGTTATCATGGTTACATTATGCAATCTTTCCTTGACATCCTCACCCCTGGTTTATTTCAAACACTTTCTGGCATCACTTTCAGCATTCTATGTGGGCTGCTGTGCTCAGAAAAATAGAACTTTTAGGGAAAATCAGCAGTTTACTGAAATATTGATGATACGTGTGCATCTCCCGGCACACATGCATCTTCTCCATACCTCCCGTGTGTACCCTTTGGGTTCACTGGTACACAGATGGCCCTCCCCCACCCATTCATTTGGCTAAAACCTCTGGCCGTCTTGGGTTTCCCCAGCTGTCTGCAGTGTCAGGCAGTTGGGAGAGCCACATGGTTTGTTGCACGGTGCACCCACCAGGTTGGTCTCTCTGTTCTGTCCGCAGTCTCCAGGTTATTGCAGGTTGGTACGTTTGGAAGCCATCATTATGTGTTTTTAATGCTGTTCATTCATTTTCAAGAATAAACAGGTGCTGTAGTATTAGATTTTTATTGATCACTTAACCAGTAAGAAATTATGGAAATATTACCCATAAAATCACCGTGAAACCCTGTTAATCTGCCAAATTTCCAAACCAGAGAATCAATTAGATTTGTGGAGTATTTGTTTAGCTTCAGTCTCCTGGTGACTCCTGCTTTATTTACTCTTATAATTTCCCCAAAGATTTGTTTCTGTCTTCCTGAGAGAAGGGTGTGTTCTGCATATCCTATGAGAAGCTACTAGAGGGGATAGGGGCACAGAAATGAATTAAGCAAATATTTCAGATTTGTTATTGTATTTTCATGAGCCATATAAGTTAATGATCCAAGGCCAGAGACATTGCTTTATGCCAGACACAATCATGCTGAATTCTGCTTTTCCTGGGGGAGCTGGGGATTGATGGCAGTTCAGGTTTCCCTGGCCTGTCTCCTGGGGTGATGGGGACCTGCCTTGTGCCACTTTATCTTGAACTGAACACTTGGTCTCCAGGCACCAATTATTTCAAAGGCACGAGTTATTGTCATGGTACCACCTTGTTGCAACCCATCAGCTAATGAGGCTGCCTCACTGAGGTTTGCACATACCCAGAAACTGCAGGCAGGTCTCACTGAAAGCCTCATAGGTAGCAGAACGAGTCCCAGTGTCAGTGAAAGAGGCAGCCCCCTACATCCGTGAGCTGGTGGGGAAAGGGTGTCCTGGGCAGGCTCCCCGGGCTACCGAAGATCGGCCTTCCCACTGTCGTTTCAGTAGGTCATCCTTCTTCATTTGGGCCTTGAGGATTCTCCTTTCTTTTGGAAATTCTTATTAAATATTGACTGGCTAAATATTTATGGAGCTACTGCTGTGTGCCAGGTGGGCCTCCAGCCCACCCTCTGTGGGCTGGAGGGTGGATGTACCCAAAAGTGCTTCTCAGTCCCAGGCAGGACAAACCCAAGGAGGAACACACTGGGACACATCGTAATCAAACTGACAACATTTACAGACCAAGATAAAATACTAAAAGCAACAAGGGAAAACAACAAATAACATACAAGGGAACTCCAGTAAGGGTATCAGCTGATTTCTCAGCGGAAACTCTACAAGCCAGAAGGGAATGGCAGGATGTATTTAAAGAGATAGAAGAACCTACAACTAAGAATTCTCTATACAGCAAGACTCTCATTCAGACTTGATGGGGAAATTAAAAGCTTTCCCGATAAGTAGAAGTTAAGAGAATTCAGCACCACCAAACCAGTTTTACAAGAAATGCACTTCTCTAAGCAGGAAACATGAGAGAAGGAAAAGACCTACACAAAATAAACCCCAAATAATTAAGAAAATGGTAATAGGATCATACCTATCAATGATTACCTTACCGTAAATGTAAGTGGATTAAATGTACAAACCAAAAGATAAAGACTGGCTGGGCATATGAAAACACATGCATGCATGTACTTCCATTTACCACATCACTCACCCCCCAAATTTTATGTAATTATTTTATATTGTTAGGTTAATCATGTTTCCATTATGGCTTGCAATTATAAGGATCTTTTATTTTTTCATCTGGCTATTGATTGTGAAAACTGATAAACGTCTTCTATTATTGAAAAAAACAAAAACCAAAAATGCTTCCTAGAGGAGGTGATGCCTGAGCTGAGTCTTGAAGAATACTTAAGAGGCAGGTGAAATGACTCATGCTGATTCTCTCAGTTGGACCCCTTACAGTTGTGAGCAGTAAGGCATTAATGTTATTTCCACTTGGAGGAGGAACTGACTGACAGAGAGGGTGAGTGACTTGCTGGAGGTCAACAGTGGGTGCCTGAACTTGGAAGTCTGTCTCCAAAGTCCTATGTAAGCGGGGGGAGATGAGACTTCAAAAGGCTGTGTTTAGAATATGTATGTGGGCTTGGACAAGAGTTTGAGAAGGACTGCATTATGGGTGGTTTGATCTGTGTGTAGAGATGAAACTGTTGTGTTCCTGTACTAGCCCACCTAAGTCTTACATAGCAGTGATAGGAGCACATTAAAGGGTCTGGTCCGTGGGACTTCCCTTGTGGTCCAGTGGTTCCACTGCAGGGGGCATAGGTTTGGTCCCTGGTTGTAGAACTGAGATTCTGGCCAAAAAAAAAAAAAAAAAAAAGGTCTGGTCTTTGGCCAGGAAAAGAGGATCCAGAAGTAGTGATGACTTAGTCAGGATGACTAAGGAAAAAAAAAAAAAAAGAATGACTAAGGGAAAGAAACAAAGGATTAAAGAACTATTTTGTGTTTTGATGAATTAATGTGTTCAATCTATAAATATTTATTGAATACTTAGTAGGCACAAAGCACTGTCCTGAATTTAGTGAGAGATATATAATATGTGACATTCTACTTGTCTCAATAAGTTTTTCATCTCTGAGCTAAGATTAATTCATTCTTTCAATGAATCAATCACTCATTCATTCATAGATTCACTTTTTTAGCTTTACTAATGCACTAGACATGTGACCCTAGACATTAGGATTGTAAAGATGAGGGGAAGCTCTGAAACTAAGAGTCATGAGGGACTTCTCTGGCAGTCTAGTGGTTAAGACTCTGAGGTTCCACTGCAGGAGGCATGGGTTTGACAAGTCATGGAACTGGGATCCTGCAGGCCATGCAGTGCAGCCAAAGAAAAAGAAAAGAGGGAGGGAGAGAGTCATGAAAATACATTGTAAAAATGTTCAAGAAGAAAGTATTTAAGTGAGCATAGGGAAGTGTTGAAAAGCTTCACAGAGAAGATAATATAAATGAGATGGGTCTTAAAAGATGAGTCAGACTTTGATAAGGGGCTTCTCTGGTGGTTCAGCGCTAAAGAATCTGCCTGCAATGCAGGAGATATGGGTTCAATCCCTGGGTCGGGAAGATCCCCTGGAGAAGGAAATGGCAACCCACCCCAGTATTCTTGCCTGGAAAATCCCTTGGGCAGGGGAGCCTGGTGGGCTATAGCCCATGGGATTGTGGTAGAGTTGGACATGACTCAGCCAGTAAGCAAGAGTCCACGTGCTCATCATCGTAACTTCACGGTGGACAGACAGGCAAGATCCACCATCTGACTCCATGTTGGCAGGGAAGATAAGGAGACGTTTGTGATGAGTGAGCGGACAGTGAATAAACCTCACAGCCTTCAGGGCTGTCATAGAGGAGAGCAGCTTGAGCTGGCAAAGATGGCTTGATCCCCATCCTTGGGAACTTAGGATCTAGTTTGAAAGACAGAGCTGAGAAAGCCTCTGTGGCTCACTTTACTGGGCCACCTTGGGCAACTTGCTCACCACCTCTGGGCCTGTTTCCTTCTTGTGTCAAAGGAAAGTGATACTGTAAGTTTAAGTGGATACTGATGGATGTGAAAAGCTCAAGTTTAAAAGTATAAGGCTCTTTGCAGAGCACATTCTTAATGTAATACTTTCTTATTCTGTGCAGTGGGAGGGAATAATTCACCACTGAGATGCCCTCTAGTATGGCAATACATTGGTTCAGCCACATTTTCAAGTCAGATGACCCAGTTCATACTCCTGGGATTATAAATCTGTTACTTTGGACATCTGCATTGCCCACTGTGTTTCTTTCCTCTTTTTTTTTCAGTTAAAAGTATTCATCAAAGTAACACATGTGCATAATTTTAAAATAGTACAATAAGTCTTATAAAGAAAAAGATCAGTTTCCCCTTTCTTCTCTATCTCCTATACTCATCCAAGAGGCAATTACTTTCTACTCTCTTAATGGTTTCTTTTGATGTTTACCTGCATATTGACAAAAATTAAGTTTTTACCACTATTTTCAAATATATCAATTTCACATTATTTCTAGACTTCTGTGATAGCAGTTTAGGCTCCATCCCTCTTCTTTTGTCCATGCTACCTTCTGTCTCCCAATCTTCCCTACAATTATTCCATAATTTTTGGTTAAATCAGTAATGACTGTGACATAATTTTGATTAAGTGAATAATTAGTGTTTTCACTGTCTGAATTCATAGTGATATGTAAACCTGGTTGCTGGTATTCCAGGTGCAGGAGTGAGTTCACTCTGAAGTCTTTTATTTAAGCCATTTTATTTAGTTAGTTTTTTGCCACATTTAGTTCCTTGCTACGCTTGGCTTACCAGAATTTTGAACCTTTTATGTTTGATTTCCATTGAGAATAAACCTCCATCTCTGGTGTGGGTGGAACAGGGAGCCTGGTGGTGGGTAGGGAACCCACCTGGTTCTTTGGGGATGGAGTTGGTGGCGGAGGGCGGGGGGGAGGGGGGCACTAGGCTTCTAATTGAATTGCTCTGTCTCTAGACTTGGATTCCAGGTATGTGCGCTCCTTTTCTGAGTATCAAGTGAGGAGACTAGTTCTGCTTTGCAGGATCATTGTGAGAATTAAACAAGATGATGCGTGAAAGGTGCCTGAAGTCTGCAGAGTGGCTGCTCAAAGAATGTTTTGTTTCCTTCCCCCATCACAGCTGAGCTGTGGTGTGTGCTCATCAGCGGCTGCAGGAGCAGTGGGTGTGGATCTCCCAACTCACCTCCAGTCCTGTGTCTCCCAGACCTGTGGGTACCAGGTCCTGATTTCTGCCACATTTCCAAATACCTGAATTTATTTAAAAATATTTTTTTCTTTAAGTCAATTCTTTTTTCCCTCCAGCTTGGTGTTGGTGAAATCACAGGTTTAATATACATAACAAATTCCTTAAAATCCTCAGTGGTGTAGGTGCCACACATAGAAAAATATGGTGCGGATTTTATTCATTTATGGTAGCTTGGTGCCTATTCAAAGTATTCTCTCTGTTACTTCTCATGAATAAAGAGTGAGGTCATGTTGGAGGTTGGTTGGTGAGGGAAGTCTTTTATTGAGGGAGTTTAAGGAATAGAACTGGCTGAATTGCAGTGGGGAACTCCAAATCCATTTTGGTATTTGCATCCTCAAGTTTAAAATCTCCATCTCTTTCTGGATGTGCAGTGCTGTGCTTAGTCTCTCAGTTGTGTCTGACTCTTTGTGACACCATGGACTGTAGCCCCCCAGGCTCCTCTGTCCATGGGGATTCTCCATGCAAGAATTCTGGAATGGGTTGCTATGACCTTCTCCAGGGGATCTTCCCAACCCAAGGATCAAACCCAGGTCTGCCTCATTGCAGGCAGATTCTTTACCATCTGAGCCACCAGGGAAGCCTCTTTCTGGATAGTAGAACCCCAAAGTCTTATCTGAGGTAGTCCTTGACAAAGTTACAAAATACTGAGGAATATTATAGGCTGCCAAAAAATGTAACTTGTGTTGGGGAGACTTTCAGAGCTCTGAATGGGCACCCCTAACATGAAATCATAGCCTTCCAATGATGTTGAGGGATGGGGGATCCTTTTGGAAGGAAGCTAAGTGAATGACCTCTGGTTGACATTCCTTTCCAGACTTTTCTCAGGGTACAAGTGCACTCCCTGGGATAGAATCCTACCATGCTAGCAGCCTGCCTTTAGACTGGCCCCCTTGGCTTATTTCCTTACCTCCCAAGAATTTAGCTCCATGGCTTTGCAGGGGTTGAACTTGTATCTCTGTCAAACTGCACTGCAGGCATGTTACTTCTGCTCCATCACCCCTCTCACCTCGCCATAGCCCTGCCTTCTCCTCCTCTCCAGTGCACACACAGAGTAGCTGCTGCCTGCAGCTTGGCCAAAGATGGGTGATTATTGTCATTATTAAAGGTCAGCACTGGGAAGGAGTCCCCAGGCACTGGGTGCCAGATGTGGAGTTGGTGAGATGCAGGGAGGTGGCAGGCCTGGCTGGAGTGCCCTCCTGTTCACCATGCTGCTTCCTGACAAAGGGCTGCTCATCCCAGACTGATGAAAATGCATCCTGTTTGTCAGGACTGCACATTCATTCTTTTCTGAAGAGAAATGTGGTTTTAATTTTGGAGATCAGACAGGATGACTTGTGTTCATATGGCTGATAAATCATTTCAAAGAAAATTAGTTTGGCATGCTTGACATTTGTATGGATGGCTGATGAATTAAAGGCATGGATCCAGATCACGTCAGAAATATTTTACCATTACAAAAAATTGTGGTCTGCGGAAAACAGATTCCGATAAAGCTATAAAGCTGTCTGACCATCCTTCTGAGTTGTAGAAATGCAGCATTCAGGGACGGTGTCATCAGCATAAATATGCCACATGGTGGGCAGTTTGTAATAGAGAGATGGCCCGTAATGGAAATGAGGAGGCCTGGGTTCTGGCCCCAGCTTTGCCCACTCCCCACTGTTCAC
Organism: Bos javanicus; assembly: GCF_032452875.1. Taxonomy (NCBI): domain Eukaryota; kingdom Metazoa; phylum Chordata; class Mammalia; order Artiodactyla; family Bovidae; genus Bos; species Bos javanicus. The sequence goes on along the minus strand of NC_083874.1, from coordinate 48,370,052 downwards.
CACTGGGCAGAAGGCATTGTGTTTGGCTGGACCTCAGCTTAGCTGGGGGTTACTCCCCTTGAATATCTGATGAACACTGTGCCCTCTCCCTGAGAAACAGATGCACATTCAAAAAGTGATTTCCCACAATTCCAGGGCTTGGTGGACCTCTCCAAGCCCATTATGGGCCTCAGGTGAATGACTCCCAGACCCAGTGAGCCGACCAGTCTCCCCCTGCCCTTGAGACCATCTTGAAGCCTACCTGACTTGGGAACACTCTCCTCTAGTGGAGGAGAGGGAGACCTGGCCCTCAGAGCAGGCTGACTCACTTCCCCTGTGCTCAACTGCCTGGTTCAATGCAGGGAATATTTATTGAGCACATTTTGTATGTGAGGCAGGGGGCTGGATGTGGGAGTACCGGGGTGGATGGAATACATCCCCAGTCTCCTAAGGGAGTAGTTCTTGTGGTCACAAGCTTTGTGGGGAGTGAAGGCCGTGAGGGTGCTGCATCGACTCTGGGGAGGGAGTCAGGATTTGAGCTCTAATTCTGGCCTTGCGAAGAGTTTGGATTCTGTCCTTCATGAGTGTAGACAGTCTACTGGGCATTGGTTTCTTCTTAAGTACGATAAGGTCAGTAATTCTAGAACCTTGTGTGTCTTAGCATTACTATGAGACTCCAATATGCTCATGTAACAATTTAAATAAAGTCAATTGTTAACTGCTCTGGGACTGTACTGTTTAAACTGGTTAAATTGTAAAACTTTTGTTATTAAGGGTTTTGCTATTTACCCATGGAAAAAGACTTTTGCCAATAAAAAGGCAAATTAAAAATGTAAGACCAGAAGGAGAGGGTGAGATGAATTGAGAGAATAGCCTTGTCGTTTATACACTACCATGTGTAAAATAGATAGCTAGTGGGAAACTGCTGTATAACATAGGGAGCTCAGCTTGTTGCTCTGTGATGACCTAGATGGGTGAGGTGGGGCGGGGGGCGGGGTAGTGGGTGTTGGAGGGAAGCTCAAGAGGGAGGGTGAGAAGGTGCTTAGTCGTTTGGTTGTGTCTGACTCTTTGTGACCCTTTGGACTGCAGCCCATCAGGCTCTTCTGTCCATGGGACTTCCCACACAAGAATACTGGAGTGCGTTGCCATTTCCTCCTCCAGGGGATCTTCCCAACCCAAGAACTGAACCCTCATCTCCTGTGTCTCCTGCATTGCCAGTGGATTCTTTACTTGCTGAGCCATTGGGGAAGCCCCAAGCTGCTGCTAAGTCACTTCAGTCGTGTCTGACTCTGTGCGACCCCATAGACGGCAGCCCACCAGGCTCCACCATCCCTGGGATTCTGCAGGCAAGAACACTGGAGTGGGCGGGAAGCCCCAAGAGGGAGGGATTAATGCATACTTATAGCTGATTCACATTGTTGTATAGCAGAAACCAACACAACATTGTAAAGCAATTATACTCCAATAAAATTTTTCCAAAATGAAAAAAAAAAAGTAAGGCTGAATGCCAGCAGACACAGACTTAGGAGAGAGAAGGCATAACCTGGGGTTTGGCTGACCAAGGAGGCCTCTGCCCTGAATCCAGGGTCTTCACCTTGAAGGATTTCATTTGAACTCACAGTCCTTTATTATAGAAATCATCATGTAAATTGTGGAAGAATAGAGAATGCTGCTTACTAAAAACCAAAAAACAAAGCTAAAGCACATGCCACCTGTTGTGTTAACAGTTGGAGGTAACTACTTTAGATCATTTGGTATAAAGCCTCTTTGAATGCATGCACATACATGGAAATTCACTCATTTGTTCATTGAATAGTATTTATTCAGAGGATACTAGTTTCACTAGCCTGGAGTTATGCACTTAAGTCTATAATGGTAAACATAGTGAATGTGGTTCCTCCAGGACATAGTTGACTAGGCTGAGAGACAGTTAAATAAGTAAATATTACAGCTGTGTGGCTTTCTGTGAACACAGGCACACACTCACTCTCTCAGCTGGAACTGTGCCCTGTGTTACTGCTTTGCTGTTAGTCACTTTTCCTCTGTAAAGCGTTGTTATCTTTTCACCATGCTGGCTAACACATGGATCAGTTACCTGGTGCCTGTCAGACGACCACCGAGCTGCATCGCTATCCATGAGCATTAGTATCTGGAGTTGGCTGGGCCGGGCTGGTCTTGGCCAGTCTTGCTCGCTGTGGGTCCACTAGCTGTCAGCTGATCTAAGATGGTCCTGGCTGGCACCACTCCACGTGTCTCGCCTCCCAGAAGCTGGATCAGGCATGTTCTCTTGGTCATGGCCAAGGCACAGGAGCAGAAACTGAAATGCTAGAGTACAGTGTCAAACCTCTGCTTGTGTCATGACTGCTAACAAGTCACATGGCTGGGCCCAGGGGCAGAGTGTGAGGGAAACCACTGAAAGATGGTGTGGTCAAGGGTGTGGAGACAGGGAGGAGAGGAGAACTGGGGTCTTTAATGCAGTTGATGTACTACAGTCTGTGTCCTCGTTACCCTTCCTAGTTGCTGCCCAGATTCTGTGTTGGAGACAGGTGGGATTTTACACACGGGGCACTTTCAGCAAGGGTGCAGAGGCGGCACTGGGGGTGTGACTGGCTCTGCCCACCTACTGGGCCCAGAGGGTGGAGAACATCGTGCCAGGAGGAGGAGGCTGAACTCATCTTGTCAGTAACTGGAGATGATGCGATAAAAGTAGGATGTCAGAAGGTAAATCTGAAAATGGTATTTGACATGCGTTTAGGTGACTAGAGGCTGGAGAAAGAGAGACAAGTCGGCATGTGTTGGGATAATCTCAGTCTGGGCCTGGAGGTGGAAGGAAATGGAAAGGGAGGGATGGACCAGGATAGTTGAGTTAATAATTGCAGCCTTCATTAGTTGAATTCTTACCGTGGGCCACCACATCCTAGACACATGTTTTGTGTCGTCATCTGAGATTCTTAGAACAATCCTATGAAATAAGTACTTATATTATCCTCCTTAACAGTCTGGGAAGCTGAGGCATAGCAATGAGGCAGCTGGTCTACCTAACGTTCCATAGCTCCTTAGTAGTGATGCCAGGCTGTGACTGTCTTCAGAGCCTGCGTCCTTTGCTGTGACTCCAGGAGTCACCTTGATAGCGGAGGGTCCTGTTGAAGGAGATTTTCTAAAACTCAGTAACAGTTTATGGAGGAAAGTTATGGAAATAATTGACTGCCCTAGTCATAGGACTAGTATTCTTGACAGAAGCAGGAAAGCTCGATGAAAGGCATCTTGTATGTTGGAGTTGGGGTTTTTGAAGTTGCTGAGGTTGAGATGAAGTTGGATGTCTGTGGATGGTGAGTGGAAGAAGTGGGGAAGTGGTGGTCCTGCGAGATCTGGCTGAGAACAGGGGCATGTGAAGGGTGGTGGAGCCTGGAGGCCAGTTTGCAATGGGCAGTAGGAAGGGGAAACAGAGCCAGTGAAGGAGTGATCTGAAAGGTAGATGGAGAACATGGGTAGAATCGACTTATTCCATCCAAACTTTCGGAGGAGAGTGTCGAGATGGAGGGTGGTCTGGGGTCTAGAGTAGGAAGGGCAATTAGGAGGCAGAAAACTGAGATGAGCGGCAGAGTTTGGAGATGCAGAGGTCAGTGCGGGCATTGAGCAGAGGGCTGCCTGGATGGAATGACTGAGGACAGGACTTTTGTGTCCCTTTAGAGCCTGTGCTGAAGGCATTGGGCAGCCAAGCCAGGCCCACTGTGGGGGGTGGTGCCAAGGGCTCCTGTACATCACAGAGTGGAGTGGGAGGAGTGTCAGGAGGAGATAGCTGGTGATGCCTGAGAAAGTGAAAAGTGAAGTCGTTCAGTCGTGTCCAACTCTTTGCGACCCCATGGACAGTAGCCTGCACCAGGCTTCTCTGTCCATGGGATTTTCTAGGCAAGAGTACTAGAGTAGGTTGCCATTTCCTTCTCCAGGGAATCTCCAATCAAACACAGGTCTCCCGCATTGTAGACAGACACTTTACCGTCTGAGCCACCAGGGAAGATGCCTGAGAAGGGAGAGCTAATCAAGGGTGCAAACCCCAGGAAGGGACACATGGCGGGTAGAGATCAGGGACAGGCAGAGGAGAGGGGATTAGCCGTGGAGAGGAGGGAGGGGTGGGTAGAAGCGACTTGGGAGGCCTGTGCCTGGGTTTGATGTTAGGTGGGGCTGGGAGGAAAGGTCACCACATTCAGACAGAGCAGCAGCAGCACCACTGTATCTTCACTTTGCTTCAACTTCCCTGCGGTTGCCCACTTCCCTCAGTGCAACCAGTGGCTATTGTGAAAAGAAAACCACTGATGATGCCCGTGTCCTCAGAATGAAGCCTTCTCTCCTTGAAGCAGCCTGCATGTCAGGCGCCCTTCAGCAGTCCCTCAACCCCATTCAGCCATACCCTCACCCAGGACTCCCACCCTTCCTGTCCCTTTGGCCTTGGGTGCTCGGCCCTGCCACCCCCCACCAACCAACTCCTTCCCTTCTAACTCCAGGCTTCTGTTCTGACAGCTGACCTCTGACTTCCCTCCTGCATTTCTGCTCTGGTAAGGGCCTTGATCTCTGCTGATCAAGCACTCAGCACCATGCCTGGCACACAGAGGGGCTCAGCACAGTGTTGCTGAAGGAAACCGGGACGAGCAATATGAACACACCAGACAGGAAGCCCTCACTGCCTCTGGTGGCTAAGACATCTCTGGAAGGTGGGGTTTGTCTGATATTTCTGATGCTCACAGGGAGAACTACTGTGTATTTTTCCAAGCCTGACCCACTGCCCTCTGCCCTGAGAGCCTCTTTTTCTCTTTCTTTTTTAAAATGGAAACAGAACAGGCAGAGTAGACCTCACAAGGACCTTTTTCCTTTAGACAAATAGCTGGTATTCCTATTAAAATGGTAATTTTCTCTGTTTAAAAAGGCAGATGTGGTCAAATTAAGCTAATCTAATTTGCAATTTTTCATTAAAAATATATAAGAGTCAGGCTGGGAGGCTGTTTGGGTCCCAGGGGTCATTGCGTTAGCAGCCATGGGAACAAATGTCCTTTATCTGCTTATAGATACATGCAGCTTCCTGCAGGCATCATTTCCTCACGGTGACTTCTCCGTGACCTTGTTTCAGGCCACAGGGGGTTTCTGTCTGCCAGCTTGTCTTCTGTTTCGCCCTTTTTATTAAATAGAAAATCCCCAAGTACCCCTATGTTGCAGAGTCCCTTATACTGAGAAGAGGAGGAATGGTCTCCTCTAACTAATAGGAATCTGGGACAAAGACATGGGGTTTTATTCAAGAGCAAGGAAGAAGACAAAGTCCTGAGTGAAGCCAGGAGGAGGTAGGGGTGCCCCGGACTCATATGTGTGGGTCTGGATGGGCAGGACGCTGGAGGGGGAGTAAGGCAGAGGCCGTGGTGTCCCTGTTTGTTGAGTGGGCGTGTGACATTCTCACATCTCAGGATTTGTGGATACCGTGTATAGCCTGAGGCTTCCCCCACAAAAAGCCATTAAGCATGCCTGAAACCCATACCCCCTATCTGAACCTGATGAGAGCTCATGTGCAATTAGGACAGCCCGGCTTAACTGTGTGGAAGCCATGATGTTGTGCTCAATCAAGATGATGCAGTCTTTCGTCCACACTCCAGCCCTGAGGAGTTTGGATGAAATGCATCCCTTAGCCTTCGTTCTGGCATCTCAGAGACCTGCCTCTGAGCCTCAGCCTTGCCTCATGCAGCTCTGTGGCTCCCAGTCTATGAGGTGGAGATGCTGTCTTCATCACCGGTGTCTCTCACCACCAACACCAGCTTTGGGATTTCTTGTCAAGTGTTGGGACCATGCATGGTAAGTCTTCAATACCAGCGCGCCCTTCTGCTTCCCTTCACCTTGGCAGTGACCCCCTGAATCCTGATGAAGCTGTGGTCCAGCGATTCCTTGTGCAGTGAGAACTTAAAACAAGTCAAAGTAGTGTTAGAAAACAGGAACGGAAATGTTTGGAGTCCACAAAGGCAGGCAGTGAGTGGGTGACAGAGGAGAGGGCTTCTGAGGGCAGACTGGACCTGGGCAAAGTGTTCTTGGAAGTCTAGAAAGCTCTTGGCCTTTCTTGTAATCCTGTGTGACTCTAAAGCATGTGAGAAATTGGAGGTGCTTCTATACTATTTTAAAGAGGGCTGATAGACTTGGGACTGCAAGTTTTATTTGGATTATCATTTGTAAGCCTGTGATAAAAAACCATCTCCCAGGAAGTGTGTGACAGTGTGCTTCATCGGTACCTGTTTCATCCTCGGCTTTGGGATGACCCTGAGGTATTTTGCTGTCATTGGCCTATTTTCTTCCCTCCCTAAATTATGCCAATTTGTGCAAAGCATGCTATATGATGGCAAGTGAGTGGTCTGAGGCGAATTCTCTGCTCTGCAGCCTTTTCCTTGTCAGCGTCCCAGCTGTGAGCATCGGCAAGTCCTCCAGATAGATTTTCTTTTCCTCTTAAATGTTTGTCTGAAATTAATTTTGACTGTTTGGAAGAGGTTGTTGAGCAGTCAGAGGGCTTTGCAGAGCAGAATCTGCAGCCCTGGCAGAGGAGCTGCATGTTCAGTGGGTGCGTGAGTGTCCCACCAGCATGGAAACTGGCTCTACTTCGTTGTAGAGCTGAAAAGTCAGAGATGCTGTCATGCCTCTGAGCAGATCTTGAGGTTGGAGCCTTAAATCTGTCACACTGTGTGGAAGTCAAGGGCAGGAGATGGCATTGGTTAGTGTCAGCCTGCAAACTCTGGGCACTTGGCTGTGTATCAGGAAAAAAGAGTTTTGGAAACACACAATTTTGTGACCTTGCTTTTTCTCTGCAGTATCTTGTGAACTGAATGGCAACTCTCTCCATGCCCCTGGCCCCCAGAGATCACATCAGAGAACACAGCAAGAACTTAGCCCAATATTTGAAAAGGATGTCTATGTTGAGTGGGTTTCTTTGTATTCTGTGGGTTTGTAGACTTTGTGTGCCTTCCATTAGCATCTAATAATAGCTCAGGGCTTTCACCCAGGAGATGAGGCTCTCATCTACTAGGGTGTGGGCCGCCTAAGGGCTGGGTCTGCTTTGCTTTTTGTTGCATCTCTACTATCTAGCTGAGGCCTGGCACACAGTAGGAACTACCTAAATACCTGTAGAATGTGTGTGTGAACAGACTCTTTTGATTTGTGGGTTGGATTTTATATGACAAATATTTCCTCTGAGCCATTGACAAATAGTTTATTCCTATTTTTCTCCCTTTGGTTTTACGTGTACTTAAATTTTGTTTTTATTTTCAAAATTAAAAATTTTTAAGTAAAAATTTAAATTATACAATCTGTAAATGTTACTTTCCATTTACCCATTACTGTAAATTATTGGTTGCATTCCTCGTGTTGTACACTACATTCTTGAGCTTATCTTAGACCCAGTAGTTTGTACTTTTACTCCCCTACTCCCATATTGCCCTGCCCCACTGGTAACCACTGTTTGTTCTATGAGTCTACTTTATTTAAAAAAAAAAATTTATTTCTTTTTGAGTGTGCTGGCTCTTCATCGTGCTGCACGTGGGCTTTCTCTAGTTGCAGGGAGCAGGGCCTACTCTCTAGCTGTGGTGCATGGGTTTCTCATTGCTGTGGCTTCTCTTATTGTGGAGCCTGGGCTCTAGATGCATGGGCTTCAGAGGCTGTGGCGCGTGGGCTTGGTTGCCCCGTGGTATGTGTGATCTTCCCAGATCAGGGATCAAACCAGTGTCCCTTGCATTGCAAGGCAGATTCTTAACCACTGGAATACCAGGGAAGCTCCTGTGAGTCTGCTTATAAGTGTACTTTTAATCAATCCTGAATAGACCAGGTAGGATGCAGTTCAATAGTGTGATGTGGGAATGAGATACCTAGATTCTCTTCTCTACTTGTCTCCTTCTCTCTGTGTGGATGCTGAGTCTTACTTGTTTGTATATCCTCAAAAGCAAGGTCACAGCCTATGGCCCAACACCTGTTTTTTTGTAAATAAAATTGTTCTGGAACCCAGCCTTGCTCATTTATGTGCGCATTGTCTTTGGCAGCTTGCATGCCTTGACACAGAGTTAAGTAGTTGTGAAAGAATCCATATGGCCCAGAAAGCCTAACATCTTTACTCTCTGACCCTTTCCAGAAAGGTTGCTGATCGCTGCTCATGAGCATCCACGAGGTGCTTGGCACAAGGTAGGAACATTCCTGGCAGAGCCTGTGTTCAGTGAATGCCTGAAGGACAGACGAAGGGAGGGGTTTACCCATCTGTGGGGGATGGATGTGTGTGTTCATTCCTAGGGCTGTGCAGAAGGTGAGGTGGTGGGCTCAGTGTTGGCCCTGCCCGTGAGGTCTGCACAAGAATGTAGATTGGCTTAGTGTGATCTGCTGCCTTGACTGGACAATGAAGAGGAATGGCTGGTGGCATCCATTTATTTTGTGATCGAGTGTTGATTGAACTGGGGAAGACTGAGAGCAGGAGGAGACAGGAGAGGATGAGATGGTTGGATGGCATCACGGAGTCAATGGACATGAGTTTGCGCAAACTCTGGGAGATGGTAAAGGACAGGGAAGCCTGGCATGCTGCAGTTAGGGGGTCACAAAGAGTCGGACACGACTTAGCAACTGAACAGCAGCAGCAGTTTATTGAACTGGACGGTTACTGAGGACCAGTGGTGCATTGTGACTCTAGTTACAGAGAACATACTGTTTGCTGGTCACTCTGGGTTATGTATGTGTTATCTGAAGTGCTCATCACATTCCTGCATAGCTGTAATATTCCTTTCCTTGAGATGGTAGTGGTTGATCCCAGACATGGATACACATATCCAAGGCCTTATCATGAGAGGTTGGCAGGGCTGAGTTTCAAACACAGTTCTGTCTCACCTGAGAGCCTATGAGCTCACCACTGAGACCATGTTCCCCGACACTTTTAGGACTGCTTGGGAAGTAGATTTCAACAAGCATGGTCCCTGCTCTAAAGGAGGTTGTTATCCAGACAGGATATCTGAATTGTCTCAGGTTCTTTTTGGTATCTTCCTGAGGTATCAGGAAGGCTTGTTGCCTTTTCATACTCTTTGTGGGGTTCTCATAGCAAGAATGGAGTAGTTTGCTGTTGGAAGGACTGATGCTGAAGCTGAAGCTCCAGTATTTTGGCCACCTGATGTGAAGAGCTGACTCATTGGAAAAGACCCTGATGCTGGGAAAGATTGAGGGCAGGAGGAGAAGGAGACAGAGGATGAGATGGTTGGATGACACCACCTACTCAATGGACATGAATTTGAGCAAACTCCCGGGGATAGGGAAGGACAGAAGGGCCTGGGGGCGTGCTGCAGTCCATGGGGTCACAAAGAGTTGCACATGACTCAGCGACTGAACAATAGTGAAAACCAGGAAGGCTTCCTGGAGAAGGAGATAAAGATGACGACTGTGACAATAGTAACTTGTAATGTTTATTTTTTAGCTTGTGCTCTCTCTCATGCAACACATGTTACAGATATTCTGTCTTTTAATCTGAGTAGCCCTGTATGATAGGCAGGTATTATAGGGTTGAATTATTTCTCCCCCAGAAGATACACCCAAGTCCTAACTTCTAGTACCAGTGAATGTGACCTTATTTGGGGATAGGGTCTTTTTGCTGCTGCTGCTGCTGCTAAGTCGCTTCAGTCATGTTCAACTCTGTGCGACCCCATAGACAGCAGCCCACCAGGCTCCGCCGTCCCTGGGATTCTCCAGGCAAGAACACTGGAGTGGGTTGCCATTTCCTTCTCCAATGCATGAGAGTGAAAAGGGAAAGTGAAGTTGCTTAGTCGTGTCCGACTCTTCGCGACCCCATGGACTGCAGCCTACCAGGCCCCTCCGTCCATGGGGTTTTCCAGGCAAGAGTACTGGAGTGGGGTGCCATCACCTTCTCTGAGGGTCTTTTTAGGTGTCATTAATTTAAGGATCTTCAGATCATTCTGGATTTAGTGTGGGTTCTAAATCCAGTGACTGATGTCCTTATAAAAGAAAGAATGAGGGGATTTGATGCACAGAGATGCAGAGGGGAAGGTCACATGAAGACAGACCAGCAGGTGGAGGAGGGAAGGCAGGGTTGTCTCCAAGGGCTTGTGGAGGGAGCATGGCCCTGTCACCACTTTGAGTTTGGTATTTCTGGCTTCCAAAAAAAGGTGAAAAAGAGAAATTGAAGCCACCAACTCTGAGATAGCCTGTGGTGGCAGCCCCAAGAAACAAATACAGGCCCAATTATCACCCTGCTGGGAAACATTGAGTAGCTGCCCAGAGCACACAGCTGGTGCTGCTGGAGCTGGGACTCAAACCCAGGTCAGCCTGCTTTAGCCGCTGGCTGGGGCTTGAGTCTGATGAGCAGACTGCTGTTGCAGGCAGAGCCCCACTGGTCAGCTCTGCCATCGTCTCCGAGTGAGCATCTGCAGTCATTTCTGAGACACCTCTGAGATGCTCCCGGTCCAGAAGAGAAGGCACCTCTGTGCTCCCCGTGTCCCCATGGAGCTCTCCAGGCCATATGTTCCTGCTGTGCTTATAGCCTCGGCCATGGCCCTCGTGCCTGGAACAGGGCCCACGTGGCTTGTGCCAGCTGGGGACAGAGGGCAGCCTGGGAAAATGTGGCCTCCTTCCTGATTGGCTCTCTGAGGCGCAGGACACAGAGATGCAGGAGAGGAGGCCTCTGTGCTTGAGCTGGGGGTGGGGAGGATGGCATATGCCTTCTGTGGCCCTTGAGAGAGCAGTGACCTTGTTCTGGTGAGGAGGAGGGATCTGGTGGCTGAACTTTAGTGGGGACTTTGTTTAAAATTGCTGCTGCTTCAGTGGTCCTTGGGAGGAAGGAAGTTAGACTAGACCCCAAGGCCTGAAAGACTGAAGGCATTTCCAGAGAAGGAGCCGGGCCTGACCGTCTCCCCAGCCCTGCGAAGGTGCCTCCTGTCGCAGAGAGAGGGCAGGGTGATGCCTGAGGTCTAGACTCAGAGGCATCGGGTGCATCCAGTCTTGTCATTTCCATCACGGTCAGCACTGGCCTGGCTTTAGGCTGCTCCCATCTGCCCTGAGCCTGTGTGTTGCCTTCTTTAAAAAAGAAAAAAAAAATTTTTTTTTGGCTGCATGGCATATAGGATCTTAGTTCCTTAACCAGGGATTGAACCTGCTCCCCGCTGCAGTAGAAACGTGGAATCCTAACCACTGGACCATCAGGGAAGTCCCTGGGCTGCCCTCTGGGGTCCCAGCCTGTGTTCTCTCCCTGATCGGAGGGAAGAAGTCAAGTTGCCCTGAGAAGGCGGCTTGCATCCCTGGGTGTGAGGAGCAGGATGAGGGAGATGCCAGAAGCTCCCCCAGACTCCCCTCCCATCCCCTCTTGGGGAAGAGGAGTAGGTAAAACTCAGCTACTGATGTTGACAGAATTCATCTATTCATCAGGTCAGCTGTGGAAGCTGAGGGCTAGGAGGGTGGGAGAAAGACAGCTGGAGCTACCGTTTGGTGAAGCCCTCCATGGGCCAGGGAGTGTGCTGAGAGTTTTAAAAATGTCTGCATGTTTCTATAATTTGAGCTTCACAGCAGCTCCTTGAGAAGCTGTCATACCCCCATTTAACAGATGGGGAAGGAGGCTTGCAGCTTAAGTGGCTGATTTAGGGACTCACAGTAAGAGGCAGTGCTGTGACTGAGCCCAGCATCTTTCTGACTCCAAGGCCATGCTCCTCAATGTGCTTTGGGAGCGCAAGTTGCTGTCATGGAGGGGTAGGCCCAGGGTGGTCTGTGTGGAGACTGGAGGAAGGACAGAAAGACAAGGGGACCATCTTTACTTGTTTCACAGTGTTAACCAGTCCTGGCCTAGCAGTGAATCAAACTTCTGAGACATAACATATAGTCATGTTATATGTTTCCATTTTAAGGTGACTCTATTGGGCTTCCCAGGTGGCGCTAGCGGTAAAGAACCTGCCTTCAAATGCAGGAAACATAAGAGACACGGGTTTGATCCCTGGATTGGGAAGATCCCCTGGAGGAGGGCATGGCAACCTACTCCAGTACTCTTGCTTGGAGAATCCCATGGACAGAGGAGCCTGGCGGGCTACAGTCCCTGGGGTCACAGAGTCAGACACGACAGAAGCGACTTCACAGGCACGCATGGATGCATCAGGTTGGCCAAAAAAAACCCTTTTGGGTTTTCCTATAAGATGGTCTGGAAAACCATGAATGAACTTTTTGGCTAACACAATATAATAAGCTGCTTTCTACCCTTGGGCAGTGCTCCCTACTCCCTCTCGCTGGCATCTGTCTCCCTGAGCCTCAGCCTCTTCCAGAGGCTCACACCCACATATTAGATACACACACAGACCATTTCATTACTCAATTAGGCATACACACCCAGAAGACTTCACCAGTGGAGTAGTTGTGTTAATGAATTCCTGACTTTGGCTGTGGTCGAGTGTGTCACACTGCCTCTCTGTGCATTTTCCCCTCCCTCAGTAGCCCACCCTCTCAGTCCTCACCTCTCTGCCCTTAGTGAGTCCGGCTGGTGGGTGGTTGCTCTCTTACATGGCAGATGGTGCGTGATTCACGCATACGACGCTGGTTCTGCCGAGCTGTCGGTCTGCTGAGTTTATTTGGTGTGGGTCTTAGGGAGTTGTTATATGAATATCTTAGAGGGAAAAGAGGGGAATGATGAATGCTGGGAGCGCTCTTCCTTGACATTCTAATTCTTACTCAGTAAGTGTTCAAGTGGCAGTATTTAGTCTGATGGTGCAGTCTGTGCTGGGAATTGGTTTTAGTGCTCTCACCACTGGGGCTCGTGAATTGATCCAGCATCAAGGTCTGAATTACCTGAGAGATGAGTTTATTTGGACTCTGGGAAGAGAAGATAGTTTTCAACTCCACTCATCCCACAGCCTTTGACGGTCAGGTCCCGGCCGCCGACTTGTGCGATGGTACCACCAGATGTGTCTTGACTTATTGAAGGAAAATTACACATTCCAATCAGATGCTAACTTGATGCATGATTTATAGCTATTAAGCCAAAGCAGTGAGTAAAGAGTTTAAAATTGTGGGCTTGTCTTATGTGATTTTTAAGTAGCACCGGTACCCTCCAGTGGGCAAGGCATGCTGCTCAGTAGCATTGGCAGCTTCCTTGGGAAGCAACCAAAGTCTTAAGGGACCTTGTTGCTTGAACAATGTCTTTCTGAACATGAAACCCTCCTGTTTGGTTAGTTAAAGCCACAGGATGGCACAAAAATGCATTCATATATTATCCAAGATTTTTTTCCCCCTTTGCATAAAGATAAATCTGTGTATGTTTGATCTCTCTTGTGTTTGAGGGAGATTAAAATAGATTCATTATGATGAAGCTCTTTTTAAATGGTTAGCCTGTCTTTGTTGTGATGGAAAAGCGGAATGAGTTTCCCTGCCAGCGGCTTCAAAACAGTATCCTGACATGGTAAGTCTTGGGGTGGGGGAGGGCTGACAGGTGCTCCCTGCTGACTGACCACCAGACACTGCCTTGCATAGTAGCACCCCCAGCCTTCCAGGTTAGACTGTGCAGGGAAGGGGTGCTGGGCTCTTTCAGGCTGCTGGGAGCAGAGGCTTGCTCAGGGCAGGAGAGCGGGCTGTCCTGCATGGCTCATGTGGGAGGGGAGAGGCTCAGGGAATAGTCTCAGTTGTGCGAAAGGCAAACCCCACGGCTCAGGATGCAGCCGCAGCCTCTGTGGGCATTTCAGTGTCTGAGGCTGCCTTTATGCCCCTCAGCCACTTCTGTCTTCTCTCACCTGGTTGGAGAGGGCCCACACTCCAGCTCCCCAGGAGGAACTGAGTTGCTTCTCCAGCACATGGTGGCTGGCTGGTCTGTGCAGGAGAGGCTTTGCCTCGGGCACTGGACCCTGATCTGGCCCAGGAGGAGGACTCCTTGGTCACAGACACGCTGACCCCGTGCACCTGATCCTGGAGCCTGTCTGGCCACTTTGCTCAGGAAGGGGCTGTCTGCATGGAACTGTTTGCAGCATCTTAGTCTCCTCTCTGGCTCACTGGGGAGTCCGGCCTCATTTGCATGAAAGGCCTTTGGGTTCATTCCTGTTTCCAGCTCCAACTGAAGCCATCCGTGCCCGAGACAAATTGCTGCTGTTCCGCTCATCCTTCAAAATTGACTTGGATCATCAGCCAGCCAGTCTACATCTTATGGAGCTGGGGTGGCTGTGTCTGTCCTGTATCCCCAATGCCACTTCGTTCTCCCCTCCCCCTTAGCTGTTTTCTCCTTCCTCCAGCCCCACAGCACAAGCATCTGCCTTGGTCTATCCCAGACTGAGCGTCCATCAGGCAGTGATTCCCATGCAAAACGAAGCTAAGAAAACAGAAGGGAGGAGGTGATCGTCTTGTGCATCTTCCAGCTCTGTCTCCTGATTCTCATTTATTTAGTCTTGCCTGATTTCTTCCAGACTCCCGCTAATTTCTCTTTGGGATGAGGACTTCCTTTCAGGACTGATCTGGTTAATTTGTGGACTTTGGAATCTGTCCAGCATTGGGAATGTCAAGGGGTTTCTTCTGGGCTGATTAGAAGAGGATCCTGAGTCCTGCTACAGCTGGTGGTCATGTGGAAGCAGAAGCAGTAGCCCCGCCCCCACGATTGATCTGTCAGCTTATTTAATTGCTGATGTCTTGCCTTGTTCCAAAAACTTAATTTATTATTCCACAAGTAATACATGTTCCTTGTAGAAAATTAAAAAAAAAAGTAACAGGAACAAATTGTTCCTTGATACTTGGAGAGCAAGACATCACACATTAAAAATTTTCCCTAAAGTTAAATCAACTTTAAATACAACCTGCTGAGATAGATGAGAGACCTGGTATTAGGCATTGCTCAAGGCTCCTTCCCTTGAGAGAGGCTTGGGAGACTGAGGGCCTGGTCCACACAGGTGCTGCCTCCACCAGGACCCTGGGACCCAGAGGAGTCAAGCTTCCCCACCCCAGCCTGGGAGACCTCTGCTTGCTTGTCTGTGTCCAATGCAGCCCCCTTTATGAGACTGTTCCCTGACTCAGTGCTTGAGCCCAGACCAGCATCACTTGCCATGCGGAGATCCTCATACAGATGATGTTCCTCACTGGGCCAAGAAATTGAAAACAGAAATTGGAGAAGAGCTTTCAGTTCCTCCCTGCTTCATTCTGCAAGCCACACATAATAACATCTACTCTTCTGTGGAGCACAGAGAACCCAGATCTTTAGAAGTTCAAGCTGGACTCTTCTTCATGGGTTAGGGAAGTGAGGCGCCTTATTGGTGAGAATATTGCAACAAAAACAAAGGGATGAACAAAAAGATACCGATACAGTTCTGGATAATATACCCTTTTATGAAGGTGCATGCGTGTGTGCCAAGCTGATTCTGTGCCACCCTACAGACAGTAGCCCACCAGGCTCCTCTGTCCATGAATTCTCCAGGCAAGAATACTGGAGTGGGTTGTCATTTCCTATTCCAGGGGATCTTTCTGACCCAGGAATCAAACCCGTGTCTCTTAATGTCTCCTGCATTGGCAGGTGGGGTCTTTACCACTAGTGCCACCTGGGAAGTCCACCCCTTTTATGAACAAGTACACACACAGGGGAAGGCTCAAGTCACCCTTGAATCTGTTCCCTGGGGTTCACATTTTGTTCACATTTCAGTGTTCCCTGGGCTTAACATTTTGTCGTGGACCCAGTATTTTTTCAAGGCACATACATGGACGGAGGAGCCTGGTGGGCTGCAGTCCATGGGGTCCCTAGAAGTCGGACACGACTGAGCGACTTCACTTTCACCTTTCGCTGTCATGCATTGGAGAAGGAAGTGGCAACCCACTCCAGTGTTCTTGCCTGGAGAATCCCAGGGACGGGGGAGCCTGGTGGGCTGCTGTCTATGGGGTCGCACAGAGTCGGACTCGAGTGACTTAGCAACAGAGGGGTGTACCAGAAAGGGTGGGGATAGAGATACAGTGTACAGCAGCCTCTAAAAAAATAACAGATAGGAAAGGAAAACAAGGGCATAAAAACAACAGGAATCTGGGGCTTATTTTCTGTGAGGCTTGTTTGCTTCCCCCAGCACCAGAAGGGGTTTTATGTGGGGAAAAAAAGACTTCCCTTTCCCCAGAGAGTTTGGAAGGGAAACCTGTATGCATGGTGGGTCAAATTTCCCTTTGATAAGTTCCTCCCTCCCCCAGTCCCACAGGCCTCTGCTGACTGAGGACCTTGTAATTGCTGAACTGCAATTCAAATCAGAGTGTGATTGTGATCAAACCCAGTGACTCTCATTACTCCTTAGCCTCTTACGTCAAAACCGCTCACAGTGATGGTAGCAAAGGCCAGCACGCTGGCCTGTGATTCGTGGCAGGCCTGCTTCGAGTTGAGTAAGGGGCAGGAGCTGGAAAGAAAGAACACGAGGGAGAGGGACTCTGCTAGGGGAGGCTGCCTGGCTCTGGCCTGGGGGGAGGGGCGAGGCTGTGTCTGTGCTGCTCTCTTCCTGGGACCAGAAGTCCCCAGGGCCCTGGGTTGCTTTCAGGGGGCTATGACTGGGTGGGGTCCCCGGCTCTTATGCTAAGTCCAGCTTGTTCCCAGCCCTGGAAATAATTAGAGGCAAGTGTGCCCAGAGAGGTCTGGTAGGTGTGAGAGCCTGGTGGCTGCTGACTTCCTTTTGTCACAGATGCCCATGTCACCTCATGTACTTGGTTGCTGAGATGGCCAGCGACAGTTTTACTGCATTCAGCACTTTTAAGATTGCTTTTGAGTCTCTTGCTGTGCCTTCTGAAAGGGCCTGATGCTCCTGGGTGCAGTGAAAGGGAATATTCTTCCAAGCCCCTTTGAAGTGGTGGGCACGGGTTTTGTTCTCTGCAGCTGAGTCTTTCCAGAATCAAACTGGATCTCCCCAGCGGGGCAGGCGGGGAGGTGGCTGGAGGTCAAATATAACCTGTGCAAACCTGGAGCATGAGGCTCCCCCTGGCTAATTCTGCTGCTGAGTGTTTGATTGCTGTGGCTGATGTTTTGTTTGGGTTTAAAAAAAAAAAAATCTTTATTTTTATCTTAACAACCAAGGTAGGCAATGACCTTCTTTCTTAAAGAAGTCTGGGTTCGTTCTTACCAAAACGCAGGATTCTGGATTAAATAACTTATTGTGATTTTCATTTTATATTTTATTGAGGTATAAGGCAGAAAAGTGCACACATCTTAAGTATACAGCTAAATAAATGTTTCTCTCTAATATTCCTCTGCAGTCTTGTCTAGATTAAGATATAAGAACATTTGCAACACCCAAAAAGGTTCATGCTCTTCGCATGCTCCCTTACCGGTGGTAACCATCATAGTGACCTTTACTGCCATCGGTTAATTTGGTCTGTTTTTGAACTTGATATAGAATGAGTTCATCTAGTATGTATGCTTCTGTATCTTTTACTCATCATGTCTGGGAGATTACCTTGTATCCAGAAGTAGTTCTTTTTCACTGCTGTGTAATATTCCATTACTTGACTTTATTATCACAATCTAGTTATTCTACTGTTGATGGGCATTTGGCTTCTTCAGATTTTTAAAATCCTTATTTATTTTTTTCTTTTTTGGGGGGCCATGCCACACCACATTTGGAATCTTAGTTCCCCAACCAGAGATCAAACCCATACCCCCTGCAGTGGAAACGTGGAATCTTAACTACTGGACCACCAGGGAGTGTCCCACGACATTTTTAAAAGCTGGGCATATAGGCTGTCCTTTGATGCTGGTCATCATTTATTCAAATGATTTTTTTTTTTTTTAATAGCAGTGGAACTTTCTTTTTCCCCAAGTGCAATTCCACATGGAATTTGTACTGAGGAGCTAGATTGAATGTGACTTGCTTCAACTGGTTGGTGGCTTCAGCTCCACCTCTTTGCCTTCCCTGTCCCCTGGGGTGACCGCTGGAGGGGAGGCTTAGCTGGTTGTTTCAGGACCTGGCCTCTGGAGTTGGACCACCTGCCTGGTTTCCCTTGTTGTGCATCCTTGGACAAATCACTTAATCTCAGTTTCTTTATGTACAAAATGGAGGTTGAAGAAAGCAGTGCCCTCATACAGTTATTGAAAACATTAAGGCAGTAAAGGCAAAGCAGCACTGACACCTAGCCAGTGCTTGGTGAGCGGCATGCTGCGTGCCGCTGCCATCCTCGCAGGCACCCGCATCTCCATCTCGCAGGGTCCTAGTGCTCCCTGGGGCACCATTACAAAGCTATGAATTCATGCCACTGGCAGGATTGCAGCCCTTACCGTCCCTCCAGCCCCATGGAGATGCAATACACCACAGCGCGTGGAGTGGCTCTGAGGTTCTCCTCCCTGCTGGTGTGTGAGCGCCGGTGAGGCAGGCACGTGGCTCCCTGTGGAGCCTGGCAGAAAGCTGGCCCTCCACCGGGCGGTGGAAATGTACCCCCCAAAGCCCCATCCAGGCTCACCTTTGCTGTGGACCTAGGCTCTGTGGGACTGTTGTGTTTGCTAAATGAAGCCTGTCTGTCTGGGGCTCTATCCTTGTGGCGGGATGTCCTTGTGGCCTGAATCCAGAAAGATGTTAGGATGGGGAGAATGGAGCCCCGCCTGTCAGGCTTTTATCCCACTTTGGCTTCCAGCCAAATGGGATTTTTGGAGCCAGGCCCAGATGTAGCTGAAAGGATTAGATATAACTGTTATTACTATTCATAATAACAGTATCTTACATTTATTTAGTGTGTGCTATCTGCATTAGACGTGCTTCACAACGGCCGTGTGAGGTAAGCACCATTGTTACATTTGTTGATACATGTTGATCTGCCCACTGGGTACCTCCTTCTCCAACTAGAATTAAGTCCTACCGGGGAGGGATTTTTTTTTTTTTTCCTGTTCTTCACCATTATATCCCTCTGAAACTAGATAGTCCAGAACCAGTAAATATTTGTTAAATGAATGAATAATTCTCTCTTTTAAAGAAGAAGACATAGGAGCTCAGAGAAGTTAGATAACTCAGCCAAGGTCACACTGTGAGAGCCGAGTATGTGTGATGCTGAGCTTCTGCTGATGACTGTGGCCTGTGCCGGGGGTGGCGGCCCCACTCAGAGGACAGAGGTCCAGGTTTGGGGACCTGAGCTCAGGGTTGGGAGATCTCTCTGGTAATGAACCCAGTGTGTCATTGAGGAGGTGTCCTCTGCTACCCAGCTGGGGTCATTCAGGACCTGTGGAGGGGTTGAGGTCTTGGGCGCCCCCATGTGGCCTGACAGAGCAGAAGCTCAGTGGTGGGCCTCAGGCTTGGCCCTTCACATGCTGCAGATGCTGGGGAGGCATTTCTGTCCTGAATCAGTCCAGAGGAAGGCTGACGGGGACTGGGGGGCAGGGCAGGAAGTGAAACCCACCCTTGTCTGACAGGGACAGTGGTTCAGTTTTGTACTTTGTGTGCATGCTAAGTTGAGTCAGTCATGCCCGACTCTTTGCAATGCTATGGACTGTAACCTGCCAGGCTCCTCTGTCCTTGGGGATTCTTCAGGCAGGAATACTGGAGTGGGTTGCCATTTCCTTCTCCAGGGGATCTTCCTGACCCTGGGATCGAACCCGGGTCTCCTGCGTTGGCAGGTGAGTTCTTTACCACTAACGCCACCTGGGAAGTCCAGTTTTGTGCTTAGCTCAAGGCAAAGCAGTTCACACTTGGGAGTTTTCACCCTCTTTCTCTTTAAGCTCTGGGTATTCCCAGAAGCTCTGGACTGGAACCTATGCTGAGCATGCCATCCTCAGGGAGGCCTTTCAAGTCATCTCAGTTCTTCTTCTTTTTTTCCTTTAAATACTTATTTATTTATTTGGCTGTGCCAGATCTTAGTTGTGGCACTTGGAGTCCTTGATCCTCTTTGCTGCCTTTGAGTTCTTCAGTTGTGCAAGCAGGATCTAGTTCCCTGACCAGTTCCTCCTGTGTATTGAGAGTGCAGAGTCTTAGCCCTTGGACCACTCAGGACATCCCCATCTTGGTTCTTGAACACAGTTTAACTCACAGCACAGTTCGCAGCAAGTGATGACCATGATGCCCTCATACCACACACTGCAGCTGCCGAGAGTTTCTGAGTAATTTCCATGTTTGTGAGGAGACGACTCAAGACTAGATCCTGGCTGGTAAAGGGCTGCTCACCTTTGGGCCTCTTCACCGGCTGTTCGTTGCTCCTGTTCTGTCTCCAGTGAAATATGTGCTTTCCTGTTTGTGGTTCAGTATGTATCACTACTCTGTGGACTCCTTAGTTTTCTGTGCTGAGCATTGTCATTTCCTGGTATTTTACTTAGGGATCCTTACCCACTCATAATTAGTCTCTTACATACATTCTCTTCCCTGTCTGAGAATTCCTGATACAGACTTGGACTCTTTTTGGGACGGTTGTGAAACTGATGTCAATTGGGTGCTGCTTAAAGATGTGTGTTTCCCCTTCTTAGCTGTTTCTCACCCCGGGGTCATTTTTAGCAGGTTTTAAAGAAGGTGGCTTGTCAGAATCTTTTCTTTAAAAAGGTGAAAAAATGAAATTGCAGGTGTCTCCGTGGGTTTTTCCCCTTAGCACGCAGGAAGGAATTTGTAGCCAGTCCTTGGAATGAAGAACGAAGACCGTATTTCTTGGCACATGTGGTGGGCTGCGGAATGTGGAATTTAATGGGTTTAGCAAACAGGAGACAGGAGAGCATCGGAATTAAGAGCTTGGCTCTGGATGCCCTGCTTGAGCCCATGTGGGGCCCGGGCCAAGCTTCTTCATGTCATTTTCTCATTCTTTAGACCTGCATGGTCCACCACAGTGACCACCAGCCAAGTGTGTCTATTGATTGAATTGAGATGCACTGTGAGTGTAGACTATGCAGCAGATTTCAAAGCCTGAAATGAAAGAAAACAAAAGTAAAACTGAAGATTTATTTTTTAAAATACTGATGACATGTTGAAATAATATTTTGGATATGTTAGGTTAAATAAAATATTTGCTAAACTTAATTACACCTATTTCTTTTTACTTTTTAATGTGGCTGCTAGAAAATTTATGTTACTCCATGGCGTATGTGTGTGTTCACATTATATATCTATTGGGCAGAGCTGACCTAGGCTGGTAGAGCCCTTCTTCATGAGTTCTTGTGAAGATTAACTGGGCAGATAGACAAAAGAGCTTATTTTGGTGCTTGGCCTGTAGCAAGCATTCAGGGAAACTTCGAGGCTATCACAGTCACTGTGGCCGTCATCTTGTCATTAAGGGTGGGAATCTAAGCTAGAATTTGGAGATGTCTGAATTATGGTTCTGCATGAATGCTCCTTCCTCCAAAGAGGTTGTATATGATTTAGGGGGTCTCTAGTGATGTAGAGATTTCTGCTCCCCTTGGCTTCCCATCTGTGTGTGTGTGTTTCCGGCTGTGTGGCGCGACATGTGGGATCTTAGTTCCCTGACCAGGAATCAAACCTGCGCTCCCTTCATTGGAAACTTGGAATCTAACCACTGGACCACCGGGAAAGTCCCTCCATTTGTATTTTTAATGGAAGATTGTGTAATTCATGGTGAACCTGTTACCTAAAAGAATGGCCTCTTGACCCATTGAAAAAGACCCTGATACTGGGAAAGATAGAGGGCAGGAGGAGAAGGGCAGATGATGAGATGCTTGGATGGCACCATCGACTCAATGGACATGAGTTTGAGCAAACTCAGGGAGACAGTGACAGACAGGGAAGCCTGGTGTGCTGCAGTCCACGGGGTCACAGAGAGTCGGACAGGACTTAGTGACTGAACGACAACTCAAAGTGCTTTGTCGAACGCCCCACCCCTGACCCCCGTCTCCCCACCAAGGCTTCCTTATTTACTCAGCTACTTTGACTGTTGTAAGGGGTGACAAATGCATTTTTACTGAAATCAGTGATAAGAGCTACCCTTTATGAAGTGCTCACCACATGCCCAGCCCTGTGCTGAGTGCTTTCTATACAGGCTAGACCTCCCTGTGGGCATGGAAGCAAAGCAGCATTGAGGATAAGGCTGCACTCAAAGTTCCATAGCGGCAAGGGAGACGGCTGGGTCTGGTATCCAGGTCTGCCTGGCGGGAAAGTCACTACACTCTTTATTCTGCCTCATTAGCACTCCAAGCAAGTCTCTCTCAATCAGGAAACCCAAAGCCGCCGCAGACTGGGTGTTGCAGGATGTCTGGGAAGCTGGAGAGACCATACATACGTCTGAAGGCACAGGAAGCCCGGAAAACAGCTGAGCATCCTCAGGCCATGGCTGAGCTGGGTTCTAGAACCAAAGTGAAGGGCAGGGTGCCCAGTGTTGGGTTGTGACCAGGTACGATGACCAGCAGTCAAAGCAATATAGCCCTGGTCTTGGACTGTCCCTCCCTCCCAGCCAGGTAGTTGTCCTGTGATTCTCCCTTAGGCCTGAAGTCTGTCAACCAGAGAGGCTCTCCTGAGACCCTGCAGAGGGAGAGAAAAGCTCAGCCCCACCCAAGGCCGCAGTATTTCTGGGAGAAATTTCACTACAGCTAGAACTCTAATGACCGCTTTGTGTCAGAAAAGGACCTTATCTTTGGTTCAGGCCAGATGTAAATTTACTGGTGACTTTACTGCAGTTAGCTAAATGCCAGGAAACATCCATGTCAGGGAGCTGGGTGTTTCTGTTGCCTCAGGACACTGAGCGGCACATTCTTTAATGAGTGAGTGTCACTGATTGGAGCAGCTGCCTCTCAGGGAAGCCGTTCCTCGTGAATAAAAGATTTCTATTTAGTATCCCGGTTATTTCCTCTTTGACCCTCACTCAGTCAAAATATGCAAGGCTCATTCCTCACCTCTTGACATCCGTTGCCTGTTAGAGCCTTATTAGCATTTGTTCTCATTGATGTTCATTGCATTTTAAATCCAGCAGGGACGTGATTAAGAGGTGGAAAATCGCTGGACTTGGGTCCGCGTGTGACTGTCGGATCGTGGCATGATGACCAGCTCAGCATTTAATCACATCTCTTGTGTGTTCCATCTCCTTTCATACCCCTGGAGGGAAAAAGCTCAATTCCAAGTCATGCTCTGGTTTGGCAGTGAGAGGGAGGGGCTCAGAGGGGGCTGGAATCTGTTGGTTCTGGGTGTGCGGAGGGGGGCCTGGGAGAAAAACTCTGCCTGCTAGTTGCCTGAGGCACCAGACCCACGCCAATCACTGCTAGAACCAGCGTCTCAGGGCAGTTCCTTGGTCTAAGTGGTGGCCTCATGAGATCCCAGTTAGTTCCCATGATAATTCTATCGGGTTGGGCCCTAATGACAGGATAGCTGTTCTTTTTTTTCTAATTTTTCGATTTACTTATTTATTATTATTTATTAATTTATTTTAATTGGAGGACAATTACTTTACAATGTTGTGATGGCTTTTCCCATACATCAGCATAAATCGGCCGTAGGTATACATGTGTCCCCCCGCTCCATCCTGAACCCTCCTCCCACCTTCCTCCCCACCCCATCCCTCCAGGTTGTCACAGAGCATGAGACTCCAGACAGCTTGCTGCTTCTCTCTCTCTCTTCCATATGAGGACATGGTGAGATGCACCCATCTACAAGCCCAGGGGTGTCCTCACTGGGGAACTCAGTCACTCAGGTACCTTGACCTTGGACTTGTAGTCTCCAGGACTGTGAGATGGAAATTTCTGTTGTTCAAGCCACCTCGTCTGTGGCGATCTGTTGCAGCAGCCTGAGCTTCTAAGGCAGTGGTCCTAGTTCCTTTTACCTTACTAGGTAAGTTCCGCTTACCTAGTTTGGGTAAGCGTGGAGGCGCTTACCCGAGTTGCCTGGTCAGTGCCCCAGGTCAGTCTGGGCGGTGATCTGCTGTGTGGCCTCCCTGGCTCCTCTTTCCCTCTGGGAAGTGGCTGAGGATGGTGCCCGTGGGAGTTTTGCTATCTGCACTCTCCGTAAGAGGGCTTCTTATGGTGGTGTCATTTACCTCTGAGTCAACTGCAGAGTCTGTGCAGAGCAGCCACTGAGAAGATAACCAGCAGAGTGAATGAATGACTAGGGGGAAAGAGTGAATGAATAAATGAGTATGACAGCCTGGGCTGGAAGCCAGCTGAGAAGAGAGACAGATGGAGAGAACCGCGAGTCCCTCACCTCCCTTCACTCAAGCCGTGGGCACCACTTTCCATGAAAAAGGGTCCCCAGGGACACCTCCCCTGCTGCATGTGGTCTTCCCAAGACACCCACCCATTGGTGGGAGGGGGGCATTTCTGTGGTCATCTGGAACAGTCCCAAGTGGTCTCATATTGTTCTGTCCCAGCTCTGCCTCCTTGTCAGCTTGGCTGACACCGTCCCGTGGGTGCCCAGACCTCTGCTTCCACCCAAGCCTGGGGCTGGATGGGAAGGAAGGGGTTAAAGCCTGCAAGTGTGAGTCAGTGAGTCTGTGGTACAGAGCAGCAGCATCTAGGTCATTCCTCCAACACAAAAGAAGTGAAATACAGCTCGCCCAGCTGCCGCTTGTCGCATGAACCCCACTGCTCTGTGCAGAAGAACAACAGGCAGGCACCAGGCCGTTTTAATAAGATACAGCAAGATTAATAAGGGAGCAGAGCACACGCTCCCAGGGAGCATGCTCTCTTGTGTGAGGCAGAAGCATCAGAGACTGAGGGCTTGGGGGTGGGTAGAGGGGGCACCCGGGGCAGCAGCCCCACAGGAGGCCAGCCCAGGAAACATGCTGGGAGGAAGGGTAGCCCAGGACAGGGGTCCCAAACCTGGGCCTGGCCTGAGTGTCTCATGGCATGTGGACACTCTGGGGTCAGGTGTGGAGTGCCCAGGTGGGACTCCTTTCTTGGGGGGCAGTTTCCCTGATGCCTACTGTAGGTGTCAGGTGCCTATCCTTCACTCCCAGGGGCCCAGGCTCCCCTCCTTTGGGGCACTTTGCACAGGTGCCCCCTTGCCCCCGTTTCTTTGGCTTGTCTAGTCTATTCTCCCACTTCACTCAGTCAACTGAGATTCTCTTCTGGTTCATTAGTATGTTCGTGTCTAAAAACTGTTCCCCCAGCCCAGCATCATCTTCTGGTTCAAAAGTCCATCGTTAGCTAACTGCACTTCGAGGGAGGGATTGGTTGGGGATTTGAGCTATGGAGCATGTCTTCTGGGGTCAGTTGTCATCCCGATTTAAGCAGTGTTATGAGGACAGGGTCATGAGCTAGAGAACAGCCTTTGAGGGAGTCGGGTAGGGTAAACCAGATGGGGACGGGCATATGGGCTGACACCCCCCTGCAGTTTCCTGACTGGAGGTGGGGCTTTGCCCCCTTTGTCTGCAACTCAGCTGTAGCCCTTTTTCCTGCTTCCAAAGCAGTAGCTTCTCTGTCTCCTGCTGTAGACTTTCAAGGTAGCGAGAGGCTCTGTATCTTTTGTGGTGGTTTTGTTTTCTTGTTTCCTTTGTGTTGTTGATACTGAAGTATAGTTGATTTATAATATTGTGTTTCTGGTGTAGAGTGATTAAGTTATTTTTATGTATATGTCTATTTCAGATTATTTTTCGTTCCAGATTATTACAAGATATTGAATATAGTTCTCTGTTCTATACAGTAAAACCGTGTTGCTTATCTGTTTTGTATGTGTAGTAGTTTGTATCTGTTAATCCCGTACAGATTATCCTGTATGGGATAATCCTGTATCTGTTCATCCTTCCCTCCCTGCTTCCCCTTTGGTAACCATAAATTTGTTTTCTATGTCTGTAGTCTGTTTCTGTTTTATAGATAAGTTCATTTGTGTCAATTTTTTAGATCCCATGTGGAAGTGATATCATATAATATTTGTCACTCTGATATTCTCTAGGTTCATTCATGTTGCTGCAAATGGCAATGCTTTTCCTATTTATGACTATTATTCCCTTTTACATACACACCTGTGGAGGCCTTACAGATAGTTGTGAAAACAACAAAAACATGTGCACCACGTTCTTTGGTCATCTCCTCACGGACACTTGTGTCTTTTCCATGTCTTGGCCCTGGTGAATAGCGCTGCTACGAACACTGGGGTGCATGTATCTTTTTGAATTAAAGTTTTCATCTTTTTCAGATGTTTGCCCAGGAGTAGGATTGCTGGACCATATGGTAGCTTTATTTTTAGCTTTTTAAGGAACCTCTATTCTGTTTTCCATAGTGACTTCACCAATTCACATTCCCGCCAACAGTGTAGGAGGGCTCCCTCTTCTTCTCACCCTCTACAGTGTTTACTACTTACAGACTTCTTGATGATGGCCATTCTGACTGGTGTGACGTGACACCTCATTGTAGTTTTGATTTGCACTTCTCTAGTAATTAGCAATGTGGAACTTCTTTTCAGGTGCCTGTTGATCATCTGTATGTTTTCTTTGGAGAAACGTTTATTTAGGTCTTCTGCCCATTTTTGGATTTGAATTTTGTTTTTGGATATCGAGTTGTATGAGCTGTTTATGTATTTTGGATATTAACCCCTTGTTGGGTGCATCAATTGCAAATATTTTCTCTAATTCTGTAAGTTGTCTTTTTGTTTTATTGACAGTTTTCCTTGCTGTGCAAAAGCTTTCAGTTTAGTTAGGTCCCACTTGTTTATGTTTGCCTTTATTTCTCTTGCCTTGGAAGACTGAGCTAAGCAAATGTTGCTATGATTTATGTCTGAGAATGTTTTACCTGTACTTTCAAGCCATTTTGTCCAGCTTTCTCAACTCTGCTGTTGGCGAGGTTGTCTTTTCTCCTTTATATATTCTTGCCTCCTGTGTCATAGATCAATTGATTGTAGATGTGTGGGTCTATTTCTGAGCTCTCTCTTCTGGTTCATTGGTCTGTATGTCTGATTTTGTGCCAATACTGCACTGTTTTGATTACTGGAACTTTGTAGTATTACCTGAAGTCTGGAAGGGTTATCCCTCCAGCTTGTTTATGCTTTTTTCTCAAGGTTGAGTTGTTCCAGTTCTGTGAAAAAATGGCACAGGTATTTTGGTAGGGATCATATTAAATCTGTAGATTGCTTTGGGTAGTATGGCCTTCTAAAGAATATTAATTCCAATTTCAGAGCATAGGATATCTTTCCATTTCTTTGAATCATCTTTTATTTCCTTTATTAGTGTTTTGTAGTTGTCAGTGTGTAGATCTTTCACCTCCTTGATCAAGTTTATTTTTAAGGTTTTTTTAATGCAATTTTAAATGAAATTGTTTTGTTTTACCTTCTTTTTTAAAGAATATTTCTTTGCTAGTATAAAGAAACCCAACAGATTTCTGTGTGTACATCTTGTATGCTATTATTTTCCTAATTCATTTATTAGTTCTAATAGGTTTGTGTGGAATCTTTAGGGTTCTTTATGCAGAGTATCAGTCATCTGCGAATAATGGCAGTTTTACCTCTTCCCTTCCAATTTTGGATTTCTTTTATTTCTTTTCCTTGTCTGAGTATTGTGACTGGGACTTCTAATGCTACGTTGAATAGAAGTGATGAGAGTGTGCATCCTTGTCTTGTTTCTGAGTTTAGTGGGAAGACTTTCAGGTTTTCGCTGTTGAGTATTATGTTGTCTGTGCAATTGTTGTAAGTGGCTTTTATTATGCTGAAATATATTCCATTTATGCCCACTTTGGTGAGAGTTAGTATCATAAGTGTATATTTAATTTTATCAAATTAAAGCCTCTGTCATAGGCTTTATCTTAGCATCCCAAGAGCTCAGCAGAGTTCCTGACAGGTAGTTGGTGCTTATAGGTATTTGTTCAAACAATGTGAGAGGAGAAGATCTGTAAAGAGACTGCCAAACGTTTTGTGCTGAGAAACTTTGGATGTGTGGTTTATGTAGGATGGCATGAAGGACTGTGGGCAGATAAAAATAGGGAGGAAGAGGAGCTTAACATGGGATAGCAATGGTAATAATAGGTCCCATGTGTTGGCACTTCTGACATCTGCTCACCTTATGCCTCTTATCTAATGTACTGTTCTTAGGCATATTTCTAGTTAGAGTTATTTATATTTTCCCATTAAGCTGTAAACTTCTTATGTAAAAGTGTCTCTGTGTGTTTAATCAGGGGCCATGATCCCTTGGAGCTGCTCTAGAAATGCCCAGAGAGTTGATTTCTTTAAAATTCAGCTTTCTTTTCTTTCCCGAAGTGTTCCAGTGCTGCTTCCTGCTGACTGTTGACCACAGTGTAGGGTGTGATGGTTCAGGGATGTTGGAGGCTTGGGGGGGTCCAAGAGAGGCCAGGCTGCTCCTCTGCATCACAGGTTTCTCACCAGTTGTTGCTGATGAGTGACTGTCAGTGGTCCGCTTTGGGGAACAAAGAAGAACCTTGGTCCGGGATTCGGTAGAGGGAGACAAACCAAGAAGGGCAGGTAAACCTCCTCCCTTGTATCCGCATTGATAGAAAGTCAGAGTAATTCAAATCATTTTATTTCATCTACTTTAAAATATATTGAATAGGTGAACAAACAGAACAAGACCTCTCCAAGCATAGAATCACCGCCATTTGACCCATTTGTCACAGCTTGTGCTCTCTCTCCCCGTCTCCCCCTCTTTCTCTGCCCCTCTCCTTTTCTTTCTTCCCCTGTCCTCTCTTCCCTCTGTCCTCTGTGCCTCCCCCACACCCCAGTCACTGGCTCAGCCCGGAAAGCAGTCTCAGGTCTCCTGCTGTTCTGTTCATTTACTAGGTCTGATATTGCTTTGTTTTGTTTTGCTGCTGGTTGGTTCACACATAGCAGAAGCATCTCTCTCCCTTCCTCTCACCTTTACTTAGAGACATGCTCCTTCCCCTCTGGGTCTCTCCTGAATTCACTGGAGGTTGGAGATGGGTTCCCAGTCCTAACTGTTCCTAAATAAACTTCTGCTCAGTCATGGAGGTCTCAGCCTGACTCAGCGACGTGCCCCTCCAAAGGAGCTGAACTATTTTGATAAACAGCTGACTGGTGGTAAATGGCAGTTACCCTTCACTTGCTTGTCATCCCACACAGTGTGGATAGGGGTGGGGCGGAACTCTAGCTTTGACTTTCCAGGTTTGGGTAAGGAGTTAGGACATGGGAGTTGTGGTTGAACAGACCTCTGCTTCTAGCCTGGCTGTGCCACTCTCTGGTGTCGTGGCCATGGGCTAGTTGTTAACATCTCTGTCTTTCTTTACTTATCTGAAGAATGAAGATGATATTGCCCATCTCATAGGATTATCATGAAGATTAAGGGAGATATCATTCTCTACGCTATTTAGCACAACACTTGGTAGTGTTCAGTAAACAGCAGCTACTTACAGAATTATTATCTAGTTTACAGATCTTGATGAGAGGTTATTCCAAATTTTCCGTTTTAAAAACATCACACCGTTGGGTTACTCCCATGACATTCTGGACCTTAATAAGACTGAAAAATACTATCTTGTCCTTGGAGCACTTGGAGAGTGCTCTTGGAGAGAACTTGGTGAAATTCTTGATTAGCGTACAAAAAACCCAGATCTTTGTTTGCCTTCCCACTCAACTTCTGTGCAAAGAGCTCTTCTGGGGACCTGTCCCCTGTCTCTGCCTCCCGTGGCATCCCTCGGGAGTCTGTGCCATGCTCAGAGCCTTTACTGCTGCCTCGAGGACAATATATGAGGACTCCCTTTTTCCCAGTGCTGCCAGAAGTTCTGGGACTGCACTTTTGTGTGCCATCGTGTGCAAGTGGCGCTACAGAATACTTAATAAGGTCAACCGTAATACATGTTTGAAAACTGTCTAAGTTGAGTTAGGAAAACAGCTTTGATTGCATGAGTAATATTTAAAGTGCCTGTTAAAAATGCAGTAACTTTTCTGTCAATAATAGAAAACCTTTGGCGCTCTGGAGAGATTTTTAAAGCAAGATCCAGTGGCTCTTGCCTGTCTTGGTAAAAGTTCCCTTTAAACAGATGATTCATGTTACGAGAGTGGAATGATTAACATGAATTATGGGGAATTTATTCTAGGAGTTGAATGTCTGATTTATGAATACATTAGGAGGCAGATTGTTCTACAATTAGCTTTCTTGAAGGAAGACTTTAGCTTACTATACTGCCAAAGGCCCTCAAAAAGGAGGTTTGCCCCAATATTGGTGTTACTTTTAAGGGGCTATCTCAGTGTCCTTTATTTAAAGAG
This sequence comes from Bos javanicus, assembly GCF_032452875.1. Classification (NCBI taxonomy): domain Eukaryota; kingdom Metazoa; phylum Chordata; class Mammalia; order Artiodactyla; family Bovidae; genus Bos; species Bos javanicus. Next base: position 48,340,050 of record NC_083874.1, on the reverse strand, counting down.
GGAAAACCTGTTTGCAGGGGAGGAAGGCCAGCCACTTATGTCACAGACTCCAGAATTTCTCCCAAACGTGACTTAATTAGTAAGGCTGAGGTCAGAACTTCCCCTTGAGGTGTGAACTTTTGAGTCCAGGGCCTTGTGTGGAGGGTTGAGAAGAATCCAAGATTCATTCAGGTTGGCCAGAGACGCCTCATAAATGAAGCAAAAGGCTGAGGCTTTTTTCTCACTAGCACAACACTGCCCCCAAGAGCTCTCTTAGCAGAGAGCTCGGGCCGAGCAGTGCAGCCAGGGGCTGCAGTAGAGGGCAGCAGCTGAGAGCTGAGTAGGGGGGCAGCAGCTGAGAGTTGGGTCTTCTGCAGAGGCAGCCTATAAGTTTGCATGAGTGTCTGCATCAAAAGCATGACCTGTGCTGAGCACTTGGACACTGAATGGAACCTCTCATGATTTCTCCCTGGGAGGCGCTCCATTCTTTCAGGGACCACAGGGGAGGGGATGGCAGCTGTCATGCAGGGAGCACTACCAGGCAGACTGCATGCATCGAAATCACTGGCCCTGACAGTGCCTCTTGGAAGAAGGTGCTGGTGTTAGCCTCATTTTACAGAAGAGGAGACTTAGGGCCATGCAGACAGTGGTTAAGTGGTGGAGTCATGCTCTGAACCCAGCTTTGTCCAACTCCAAATCCAACCTGGTCCTAAGTGTAAAACTGTTGGGTATGGTCCCAACAATATAGGCCCCGGGAGTGGGGGTGGAGGGAAGGTCAAGATCCTGCCCTTTCTATACTCATCACTGTAGGTGTTAGTTGAGTGAGCGAGTGAATTTGCCCCATTATCTCTTTGCCAGATATCATCAGGGCTGTGGGACCTTGGTGTAAAAGTTCTTTATGTCTGCAGTCTTCTGTGTATCCACTCCTCACCCAAGTGCTTTATAAAAATGACTCCACTTTTCTTTAATTTTTTTTATTGAAATATGGTTGATTTACAATATCATCAAAGTTTCAGGTATAAGCGTGGTGATTCAGTTGTATATTTTATAGATATACATTTTCAGATTCTTTTCCCTTATAGGTTATTACAAAATATTGAGTGTAGTTCCCTGTGCTGTCCTTGTTGTTGATCTATTATACATATAGTAGTACATACCTGAACCCACTCCAGTGTTCTTGCCTGGAGAATCCCAGGGACGGGGGAGCCTGGTGGGCTGCCGTCTATGGGGTCGCACAGAGTTGAACATGACTGAAGTGACTTAGCAGCAGCAGCAGCAGTGTATACCTGTTAATCTCAAACTCCTATTTTATCCCTCCCCTACCTGCCTTTCCCTGTTGGTAACCATAAGTTTGTTTTCTATGTCTCTGAGTTTCTTTCTGTTTTGGAAATAAGTTCATTTATGTCTTTTTTTCTTTTATATTCCACATAAAAACAGTAACATGTATTTGTCTTTCTCTGTTAGTGTGATAATCTCTGGGTCCATCCATGTTGGTGAAATGGCAATATTTCATTCTTTTTATGGTCAAGCAGTATCGCATTGTATACATGTACCACGACTTCTTATCCACCCATCTGTCTTTGGACATGTAGGTTGTTTCCATGTCTTGACTGGGGTTTCCCTGGTGGCTCAGATGGTAAAGAATCTGCCTGCGATTCAGGAAACATGGGTTCGATCCCTGGGTCGGGAAGATCCCCTGGAGAAGGGAATGGCAACCAACTCCAGTATTCTTGCCTGGAGAATTCAATAGACAGAGGAACCTGGCAGACTACAGTCCATGGGATCACAAAGAGTCGGACATGACTGAGCAACTAACACTTTCACATTCCATGTCTTGACTATTGTGAATAGTGCTGCAGTGAACACTGGAGTGCATATATCTTTCTGAATTATGATTTTCTCTGGGTATATGCCTAGGAGTGGGATTGCAGGATCATATGGTAGTTCTATTTTTAGTTTTATAAGGAACCTCCATACTGTTCTCCACAGTGAGAACAACTTACATTCCCACCAACTGTGTGGAGGGTTCCTATTTCTCCACACCCTCTGCAGCATTTATTGTTTGTAGGCTTTTTGGTAATGGCCATTTTGACCAGAGTGAAATGGTACCTCATTGTTGTTTTGATTTGCCGTTCTCTAATAATTAGTAATGCTGAGCATCTTTTCATGTACCTTTTGACCATCTATCTGTCTTCTTTGGAGAAATGTTTATTTAGGCCTTTTGTCCTTTTTTTTTTAATGGAGTTTTTTTTTTTTTTTTCATTGAGCTGTATAGTTTGTTTATATATTTTGGAAACTAATCTCTTGTCAGTCACGTCATTTGCAAATATTTTCTCCAAATCTGTAGGTTGTTGTTTTGTTTTGTGTATGGTTTCCATTGTTGTACAAAAGCTTTTTAGTTTGATTAGGTCCCATTTGTTTGTTTTCATTTTTACTCTAGGAGGTGTATCCAAAAGGATACTGCTGCAGTTTATGAAAAATGACTCCACTTTTCTTTGGTGTTGTGTGAATTCTTCATTCACGTCACTTGAGTAGCAACTGCAGATAAACTGAAGTGGCATTAGCTTCTAGAAACGAAATGTACAAGTTTCAGTGTGGAAATTGCAGAGTAGGACTGTGCTATAATCTGAAAAGAGGGTGGGCAATTTGTAATCTTCCTTTACAAGAACTTACCATGGGTGGTAGATTTTATGGATATGTGCAATGCTTGTGCTAAACTCAAGGAAGATGCTATTTCAGCCTCCTGTCCCGGGAGTATGTGTAGATGGTGGTTTGTTCATTCATCAGATTCAATTGACTACCTGCTCTATGCTAAGCATTGTGGGAAGTGCTTGGGTTTAGTAACGTAGAAGTCAGGCACAGTTACTGCCTTCCCAGAATCCACTGTCCTGGTTGGGAAACAAACCACAAGAAAATAATTATCCATCACTTGCCCTTAGATTACAAACGCTATGAAGGAAAGACCTGGAGCCACAGTGGAGGAGAGAGAGGTGAGAGTGGAGGGTTCATCTGGGCCTCTGTCAGGGGTGGTGGCCAGGAAGACTTTCCTGAGCAAGTGACAACTGAGTACTACAGGGTGAGCAGGTGTTAACCAGGTAAAGAGAAAGGGGAAGAACACTCCAGGGAGGAGGAGCAGCAGCTTCTTAGAAAGGAGAGCACTGTGGCTAGAGTACAAAGGACAAGGGGGATGTAGGGCAAGGTGGCATTGGGCAAAGGTGAACTTGAGAGCCCTTGGGCTCAGATAGAGGTGGATTTGCCCCCTACAAGCTGTGTGACCTTGGGCTGATAACATAACCTCTCTGAGCTACAGCCCCCTCTTAAAACTGTTGATGAAAACACACTCAGGGTTGCCATACAGAAACAGTGACGGAATTTGTGTGTTTGGCCCCTGGGCCCTGGCATACTGCAGATGCAGAAAATGTCACCTTTCTTGCCCATTCCCTTGCCTCTGGCTCTGGGAAGTTGATGAAGCAGCCATAGATGTGTAGATGGTGGTTCAGAATTAGGGAACATGCTTGCAAATCTTCATGTTTAACCCTTGAGTTCTTCCAGTTTGGCAGCTTTCCAGGAGGACTTGTGGAGGGTCAGGCTGGGTTGTCACTCACCTGCTTGCTGAAGGTTAATAAGGTCAGAGTTTATTCTAGAGTAGGGAGCAGGAGGTGGGCGGCTTAGGGAAATAAACCAGAGACAGGGGCTGATGGCAGAGCCAGGCTCCTGGAACCACAGGCCATTTGAGATGGGTAAACAGAGGACTTGCTGTGCCCTCACCGCTCACATTAACTGCCATCCACACCCGCCTCTGGCAGAAAGACACCTCCTGGGCTCACTCAGAGGGTGCATTTGTGTATCTCCAGGCTGGTCCCTGGCTCTGCAAGACAGCTGTGTCTTGCTTCCCATGCTAGTCCTATTTTCCTGCTTGACTTAGTTATTTCAGAAAGCCTCCATTTTAATTTCTCTTACTTCCCTTTATGGATCTTATTTCCTATGATCCTGATGTTGTGGATATGATGATGGAAAAGATAAACATAGGCCCTGTCCCCCATCTGGTGTCCTAACATCCCTGAGACAGTCAGAATTCCTAACTCGGCTTGCAGGGGAGATGTCTGAGGCTTAGATCATATGCTCAAGGTCACGTAGACCTGAAATTCCCATCCAGGTCTCTCTGACCTCAAGTCCTGTGGTCTTCACCATGAAGAAAAACTGTGACCCGGTTCAGTGAATCTGGTAAGCATTCCTCAAGCTCTTTGTCTCTTGGCTTCTACCCTCATGACTTACAGATGTATGAACCAGTATGTAAAAGCCCCAAGTGAGCTCACATCCTAGCAATATCCTTTGTAGAAAGCATGAAACCCTTTTGTAAAGGAATTGGTACATCAGTGTATGTCTTCACTGTGGGTGTTAGTGTTCCCTGATGCCTCTTTCATTCTGTTGGGACATCCTTGTATTAGGGAGCAGGTGCCAGATCATTACCTGTGGGGCAGGTGCTCATCTTAAATTTTGAACTTTGGAAGTCAAGGTCTGACTCTCACTCATCCCTGGGTCCCCACATTGAGTATAATGTGGGCATAAGGATGTGCTCAGCATGGCCTCAAGGTAAAGAGCAGGCTCTTAGGAGTCACACTGATGTGGAGTTGAATCAAGAACCACTGCTCTCTGATGCCCTGATTTGGGAAAGTGACCTATTTCTCAGAGTCTGTTTCCCCATCCTAGGGTTGTGGGAAAGAAATCAGAGGTTTAACAGTGCCTGCTGTGTGAAGTCAGAGGTTGGCAAACACTAGCCCTGGCCAAATCTGGTCTGTTGTGTGTATAGAGTCTCGTTTGGACACAGCAATGCGCATCCTTTTCTCTGTCATCTGTGGCTGCTTTGCACGACAATAGCAGAGGTAAGCAGTTGTCATGGAGACTCTGTGACCCTCAGAACCAAATATATTTTTTTCTTTTTTTTTTTCCTGGCTACACCACATGGCATGAGGGATCTTTGTTCCCCAACCAGGGATCAAACCTATGCCCCCTGAAGTGGAAGTATAGAGTCTTAAGCACAGGACTGCCAGGGAAGTCCCCAAATAAATTTTCTACCTGGCTTTTTACTGTAGAAGTTTGTGGACCTCCATGTTAAGCACTGTACAGATGGTAGCTGTAGTTGTTACAACAATTGCTATCATTACCTGTAAGTTCAACTACTTCTGCTCCATGAAAAAGTTACCTTCAGAGCATTGACCTTCCTCTTCCTTAGAGCTTGGGAGGATCTCTTTAATTACGTGGTGAACAAATTTGCGATTCCCTTAGTCTTGATCTTCATGGTTCTCAAGATTTGGGTCAGCTTCTTTCCCCATTCTTTTCTCCTGGTTTGATGCTTCCTCATAGTTTTTGGTCTGTCCTCAGAGGGGGCCTTTATTCCATGTCCATCTCTGGATAGCTTTCATTTCTGAATGATTGAAGCCAAAAGAACACAATGGGGAATCCCTCTGTGAAAAGACGAAGGCTGCGTGTGAGGCTCCTTCATGCTCCTGAGAGACCTGGAAAGGTGTGAGCCCCAGGCTCTGGGCACACGTATCTGCCAGAGTCTGGGCGTCCCCCGCCCCAAGTCTTTCTGGTTTTAGAGGAGAAAGTCTCCTAAAATGTGGAGACATTTGGTAATTTTTTGTTAGTAATTTCCTTTTTAAAAATGTAATCTTATTTTGGATCGTAAATGTAATACATGCAATTTATGGAAACATGGGAAATGGAGAAAACTGCAACAATCAATCCTGATCGTACCACCCAGAGATAACTGCTATTAGCATTTTTAGCGTATTTCCTTCCAGATCCCTAATCATGTGTAAATGTTTACATAATTGAAATCACATTGTTTATATAATTTTATTTCCTGCATTTTTACTGAATATGTCATAAGCTTTTCCTCCAGCATTGAATGTTCTTCAAAACCACAGTTCTCATCTATGCATGTACACGTAAACCCACTCGCCCACCCACTGACTCAGGCACGCACCCATCCATCCATCCAACAGATATTTCCTTAGTGCCCCTTACATCCCAAATCCTGTACTAGCGGCCAGAGATGCAGTGATGGGCACACACAGACCTCATCACTCCCTTTACAGAGATCAGCCTCATAGGGAGCAGAGAGAGAGTTAATCATTATAAATTGTCTTAGTTTGGAGTGCTGTAACAAAATACCATAGACTGGGGGGGTTAAACAACAGACATTCATTTCTCATTCATCTGAAGGCTAGCAGTCAGACATGAGTGCCAGAATGGTTGCGTCTGGTAGGACTCTCTTCCTGGCTTACATATGGCTGCCTTCTGATTGTCCCCTGACTCGGAAGAGTGAAGAAGCTCTGATGTCTCCTCCTCTTAGTATAAGGACACTAATCTCATCATGTTACCCCACCCTTAGAACTTCCTCTAAACCAGCCCCACCTCCTGACACCATCCTTGGGAGTGTGAGGTGAATGTGAATTGTGGGGATCACAGACATTCAGTCCGTAGCCAGCATCATGTGATTGTGCTTTAATGTGGGGAAATAAAGGATCATGGATAGAAGAGACCCATCATTGAACTTGGGATGGGGCAGAAGACTTTTCACAGGAAGCTAATTCCAGTTATCTCTTTGAAGGAGGCCTGAGGAATCCTGATAAATAAGCTCTCCTTGGAATGATAGCAAGTCTTCTGAGATATGTGCACTTGAATGGGATGGAGGGAAAGGAAATTAGTAGTTACTGTTGGTGGTGGAAGCCCCCCAAATGTCTGTACTATGGAATTATCAAGACTGTCTTCCCAGCATGGGGAACTTTAGAAATCAGGTGAGCTACTGCTGACAAAGGTCCATCTAGTTAAAGCTATGGTTTTTCCAGTAGTCATGTATGGATGTGAGAGTTGGACCATAAAGAAGGCTGAGCCCTGAAGAACTGATGCCTTTGAACTGTGGTGCTGAAGAAGACTCTTGAGAGTCTCTTGGACTGCAAGGAGATGAAAAAGTCCATCCTAAAGGAAATCAGTCCTGAATATTCATTGGAAGGACTGGTGCTGAACCTGAAGCTCCAATAGTTTGGCCACCTGATGCAAAGAGCTGACTCACTGGAAAAGACCCTGATTCTGGGAAAGATTGAAGGCAGGAGGAGAGGGGATGATAGAGGATGAGATGGTTGGATGGCATCACTGATACGATGGACATGAGTTTGAGCAAGCTCCGGGAGTTGGTGATGGACAGGGAAGCCTGGTGTGCTGCAGTTCATGCATACAAGCTAAGTTGCTTCAGTCGTGTCCAACTCTGTGCGACCCCATAGACGGCAGCCCACCAGGCTCCTCTGTCCACAGGATTCTCTAGGCAAGAATACTGGAGTGGGTTTCCATTTCCTTCTCTGGTGCTGCAGTCCATGGGGTCGCAAAGAGGCAGACACAACTGAGTGACTGAACAACAACTGCAGAAATAAAAGCAGGCAAACTTATTTGTAGATTCTCAGCTTCTTCTTGAGACAGGAGGCAGTGTTCCAAAGAGAATCCCCTCCATAGACTTAGGGCTAGAATGGGTAGTATGTGGAGAGGCTCTTGTGCTGTGAAGACTTGGCAGCACTGTAGAGAAATCTGGCTCCCATCTGCTTCCTGGTGCTGATGGAGGTGCTCCAGACCCCTGTGGTCCTGATGACCATGCGTCAAGTGTGGAGAAGCCTGTGTGCCTTGTAAAAGATGAAGTGACACACGGCATTTTTTGCAAGGTCAAAACTCAGACCATGTGCTCTTCCAGAGTTCTGAGCACACACTTGCCGTTGCCTCCTGCCTTTTGTCTTGATTCTTGTGTGTGTTTTTACATTATTTCCCCTGAGGAAGAACAGAGTGAGAGATGGCTGTTGTGACAAACTGGTTGCAGATTGAATTGTGCACATGTGTGTTTGACAGCTGAGCTGGGCCGTAGAGCCATGCATTTACCGAGGGAATAGTGGCACCAATTGCTGTTTTTCTTAGATCCTCCCTGAGCGATTGAAATGGAAGTTGACTCTCTTTGTTTCTTGGACATTCAGGGGATGGAACTGGTCAGGGGGGCCCTGGTGGGTACTTAGTCAGTAATGCATTTGTCACCTCAAGGACCTCTGAAGTGATGATGTGGATCTGTGGGTCATAACCCCCTCCCAGCAGTGGACAGGGCAGCCACACGGGTGTGTAAGTGATGTGGGGAGAGTTCAGTGCTATGTTAAGCCCATCACAGAAGGGAAAAAAGTCCACTTCAGGAGGTGTATCAGTCTGTGTACTTCTTTTGGCTTTTTATCTTTATCCAAGTTGGGCAATGATAGAAAAATGCCAGCTGCATTTTCTCTTTAGTATGGAATGCAGTGTTTTCTAAAGAAGTGAAAATAAAAATGACTTTTCATTAACAAAGGCCTGCGAGCAAGACAGAAACTAACAAAATTTGCATTTCCTCACCTTCGTCTGTACAACGTGGGAGTTATCACTACCCTGTGGGGTTTGCTTTGAGATTAAATTAGAGAGCACCTGTCCTGGTGTACCGCAGGTACTCAGGAAATGGAAGCTATTATTCCTATTGGTATAATAGCTACATTTCATTCAGGGTTCAAAGTGCTTTCTGTGTGCCAACTCTTGGCATTGATAGTGTATGCTCTGGATTACCTGTATTTTGGTTTTGAGTCCTAGATGGAGCTGAACATGAGGATGGCATGAATGTGGCTCACCTATCTTTCTGGGGGTTGCTACGGTCTTGATGATGAAAAATCAGAAAGCTATCTTTCAATCAAATGAGAGTATCTTCTGGATACAGATTTCCAGTTCAACCCTTAGGTTACTGTCTATACACATACTATAACATCAGCCAAAGTTTCATTCCTAAGAGGGACCCATGCCCCAGTTAGAGGGAGAATGCTTACCTCATATGGACACGATGCTCAAAAGATTGTTCCTAATATAGGCCTTATATTCCTCTGGCTCCCCAGTGGGCTTGATTTATTTAGGCTTCCTTTGAGGCTAACTGGCTGTGATAGACAATTTTTAGCCTTCATCCCAGAAATGATACCTTAAGAAGCTGTCCTCTGTTCTCCCATACTGCAGGCTTTGTGATGCATTCATACCTTCAGCACCATCTGAAAGTGCCTGTTAAATTGGAGTTCAGGGTTTCTAGATTCTTGATTTGATTGTGGAAGTCTTGAAATTTTATCCAGGAGGCATAGAAAAACCCTTCAAAGTTTTGAGTGTTTAATCTATTTGAACACATAGTCTCAGAGAGGGTTTAGCCAAAGAATATCAAACTGTGATATAAACAGTTTATCAAAAACTAACAGAGACTTTCCCTTGAATACCCAAGCACCTGGAGCACTCAAGTTTCAGAGGAGACAGATGAAGAACTTCCGGATGGATTCAGTTTCTTATCCTGGTTGGTGGAAAGCTACAGCTGTCTGGAGAGATGATATTGAGGGAGAGAGCGGGTCTTTGTCTGTCTGTCCATTTGTCTTTTGGATTTGTTGCATGAAAGTGAACAAGCCAAATGCAGTATGAAGATGAAGGGCCAAAGCATCATGCTCTGGGTCACCATTATGTCCCTTTCTGTTGAGGGGACAGTGGTCTTGGCCAAAGCTGCCCTGGACATAGCGCCTTGTGCTCGGCACACTTACCAGGCATGAAGGAAGGCAGCAAGATATTTTACTTTGGGAATACAACTGGGCTTAGTCTGTCGTTGCCTTGTGATGTCTCTCATGGACACACAGCATGCAGCTCCCAAGCGCCTCCAAGCTGCAACTCTCTACGAAGCAGGTCTAATTGGGTCACTTGCTCTCTGCATAGAAAAACCATCAGGATTTTCAGTAACCAGTGTATAGTCTTCAGGGGAGAAATAGGGCTTCAGAAGTCCTTGTTGGCAGAGTCCTTTCTTTCACATCTGTATCTCAGGATGGAGTGAGTTTGACGGTGATCTCTTGGTTGCTAGGAAGATCCATAAGGTTTGAATGCAGTGGTATCCTAGAGTCAATATTTTACTCTGGTGAGGGGTGGGTTATTAACAGAGGTTGAGAAGAGGGGCCTGCAAGGGAACCAGTTATTCTGCTGTGAAAGAACAAGAAAAATTCCATCTACTTCCACCTTCACAAAGACTCTGTGAGAATCATTTATCACAGATGAAGTGGAAACACACTGACCTCTTAAAGGAAGAACACACGTACCTGCCTGCCCCCCCCGCCCCCAGCCCATGCCACACAACTCGAGGCTGCATCTCACCCTTAAAGTATTCATGTTGTTCACCCACCTGCAGTTCCCTCTGTGTGCTGCAGCTACCTGACTGCAGCCTTTGCACACGTCAGCCCTTCTTCCCAGAATGCCCTTTCTCCTTGTCTGCCTAGCAAACTCCTATTCATCCCTCAAGACCTATCTCAGGCATCTCCTCCTCTGTGCAGCCATCTTTCACCCTTTCCCCGTGGGAGCAGAACTGATCACAGAATCTTTTGCATCCCCACTGACCTTGAACGTGAATTTGTTGCATACAGTTCTATCTCCTCGGACTGCACCTAGAATAAAGTGGACCTCAGATCTAATTTGTTTTGTAGTGCTCTATTTGTGTGAGCATCTTGCTTTTGGTCTGTGAATGTCCTAACAACAGGGGATGTATTCTATTCATGTCTGTGCCTTAGCAGATAGTATCATACCTGGATCATAGTAATAGACGTTCAGTTAAGATTACCCAAATGGATGGATTTGTCATAGTGGTATAAGAGAAGGACTTACTGGTGTAGGAAGGCGCACTCAACGAATGGTCCCCTCTTTGGGTTCCACTGTAAGCTCTTATCCCCTTTTTGGGGAGCTTTGAATATTGAACTGTGGTTGAGTGAAAACTGGTTCTTTGTATCCACTCAAGGGGAAGAGAGAAGTCTCTGCTGATGACCAGGTCAGCAGTAGGTGATGGTACCCTTTGTGTTCTTGGGAGGCAGGATGGGCTCCTGTGACACAGGTACCTGAGGCTGTCATGGAGGAGGAGCATGGCAGGGATTTGGGGAGGGAGAGGGACTGGGCAAGTAGCCACTCTCAGGATGGGCAGCTCTTGGGTGGCTTTAGGTGAGGAGGGTGGGACCCATCTGCTCAGGTTCCTGGTAGATAAAACAGCAGCAGCAACAACCGAAGCGAAGACTCTGCTCACTGATGTGATGCTGGGCACATGCCCGCTTCCCTTTTAAATGTCCCGCAAGTTCCCTAAGCGTCCAGATGGCAATTTGCAGTGAATAATTTATAATAAGATATCTTATGCATTATGCAGGGTAGGTTTAAATTATGAATTGACCTCACTTGGCAGTGTACCTTAGTTAATAGGTGGACTTGGTAGTGGGGGGCTTGAAAGGCCAAATCGGGCCTGAGTTACCATGAGTGAGATGGAAACAGGGCATCTGGCCTCTTCCAATTGCAGCAGCGAGATCGAGCAGGAGGGAGGAGGGCCAGAGCTTGGGCTGCTTTGGCTCAGAGGGGGCTCTTCTGTGAGTGTGAGTACACAGCTTCCTTCCCACGGGAGGATGAGGGGAGAGTGGAGCTGCTCTACAAGCCTGCTTCCTTCCTGGGGGAGCTCACTGGCCCCAGGCCGTGTTTCACGGGCTGAGCTCCAAAGCCCAGCCTGGATCTGCATGGTCTGCCGTGTTCTAGACTCTCTCTGAGCAAGGCGTCTAGGACCCCACCTGGGGGATAGGGTAGGAGTGTGGAGGGTGCTGGGAGCACAGCCCAGAGTGCTTCAAGGTATATTGAGCAGATCAAGTCTTTAAAGCAAACCGGGAGTGAATGAGGAGGGGCAGGAACCCTGTGACAGTGGCAGCCCATCCCCAGGAGGTCACTGTGGATGTTTCCAGCGTCCAACCCAACCCCAAGCCCTGGGCCGGCATCATCGCTTCACTGGCACCTCATGACAGCAACTCTGGGAGAGGGTGTTGCGCACGGTCCTCCCAGTTTACTTAGATGGGAATGAAGGTGTAGAGCGAGTCCCTTATCCACGGTGACAGAGCTGATGCCTGGCAGAGCTGGGACCTGAGAGTAGATCACAGAATTAGTAAAACATTCACTAACTGTCTCCTGGGGACTGGCTGCTCCCCTGGATGCTGAAGGGCTGCAGGGACCAGGCAGACAGGGCTCTCTGCTCAGGCAGGATAACTTGTAGTGGCGTAGACAAAAAATAAAGCTATCAGCAGGCAAATACCGATACCGGTGCTGCTGCCAGGGCCCTTGTTCTAAACATTATGCTGTATTGATGGATGAGATAGTATGTTTAGCAAGTATTGATCGAAAGCCTGTAGTGTGTAAAGCTTGAGCACCACGAGAGACATATGCAGAGGTGATGAGGACTAAGTCCTGCCTCTGAGGATCTCCAAGCTGGGGGTGATAAGGAGAATCAGAGCCCACGGTGAGGGCTGGAGGGAGGTCTGCTTCAGGCAGCCCTTGGCGGGTGTGGAAGGCCAGGGGTTGGGGGACAGGGCTGCATGGCCTGCTTTCTGGGAAGGTCTGGCTGGAGTGAAGGGTCTACGTGGAGGAGTGCAGGAGACTGGACAGGCGGGGGCCACAGTCCAGATTTGTGCTCAGTATGGCTAAGTGGGGGGGGAGCAGCTGTCAGATTTCCCCCATTGGTGGGTGGGTTGGAGGCAGGAGTTTGGGGTTGTCATTGGGAGGTGACTAGAGTCAGGGAGGTCTGATTTCAGAACTCCTGAAGATCTGGATGGGAGTGAGGATGCTGGGAGTGGAGAGAAAATGGCTTTAGGAGGCAGCCTCCTTGAGATATTTTACAGAATGTGGTTGACTCAGAGAGGACCCCAAGGGTGCCTTGAACACACATTGAGAAGTCCCGCTGGCAGTGTGGCTTGGAGGGAAGAGGTGGTGCTTAGCTTTGCCTTGTGGTGCTAGAGAGGCCAGCAGGTGTCTGTGGAGGGAGAGGTGTGCAGGAATAAAAGCCTGGAAGGAGACAGGCCACTGCAGAGAAAGATGTGGGGCAGATAACTGGGGAGGGGCTTCCCCTGAATGCCTCTGTTTGCCCTGTCGTCTAGGAGGGGGTTTTAGGTCATGAACTTGTGCTCACTGAGTGTGCTGTGTTCTGGGGACCTTTCATTCATAGGTGGCTGTCCTGCCTGCTAGTGGGATCTGGCTGCGTTAGGGCCCTGGTGGACTGAGTAACCTGTGTCTGTTTCAGGGGCTTTCTCTTCTGATCAGAAGCTATCTGGTGCTATCTGGTCAGAGACATCTGTTTCTGATGTGTAGTGATAACCCCACCCCTGGGGTGTTCGGTGGTGGGTGTGAGGCCAGCAGTGGGCTCTGTGATTGGGCTGCCTTCTGGTTTACTGGGAAGAAGCCAGTGGGTCTATTTCTTGTCCTGTATCACTTTCAGGAGAGTGTTGGCTGAAGTTCTGCATATTTGTCTTCTGTCAGTCTGTCTGCTCTGACTTGACCTGAACCGCGGTACTACTAGATAAATCCAGAACTACAAAGCTGTGTGCCCTATAAATGGCCTTCAGGAGGACTTTGTGCACTTTTTTTTTTGTATATACAGAAAATATAATAATGTGCATATCTGTGAAGAGAGAAGAGAATGTGGAAATAGGACATTGCCTTGCCCACCCCTCCAACTACACACGAAAAACCACCCACTCCACCTTTTCTGTCTTCATTTTGAACTAGAGAAGTTACATCACTAGCATTTACAAGCAATGCTGAGTTCTCCTTGGCTAGTCTATCAGTGTGCGTATGTGGTGCCACTGTTTTTCTCCAGGGACTTTCTGACTTGAGTGTCTCCCCTCCCCCACCTCTCCTTGTTGAGCTCCTATGAGTGCTGAGCTCGACACCCTCCCAGCTCTGTGGCAGATGTGGTCCTTCCAAGGCTGTCCCTTTAGTGGATGCCACTATCACGTACATAAAAAGATGATTCACAACTTGATGAAAAATACAGAGCATTCCTTTCAAGTCATGTGACTAAGACTGAGCATCTTCAGCCCTCTTGACATTCCATCTACCTTGAGGTGTGGGGCACCATCCTGCATCTAGTTTTTCTCCTCTACAGTATTTGACTATATTAGGGGTTCATTAAATATTTAATGTGTGATTAACAGAGATGTCTTTTTAGATGAAATTTACTTCTCTGCCTTGACAGAAGAAAGCTAATCTATTAAAATATTTACTGGTACAATAATAAAAGTAGCAGCTGCCATTCATTGAGGCCTGCAATATATCAGCTCTCATTGTAGATATCTCTCTTGCCTTTTATCAAACCTTCTCAACAGTCCAGCAAGGCTGGGTTTCAACTCATGTTGAAGAGAGAGGGCACAGAGGAGTCGAGAGACTTACTTCAGGTAACGCAGCCAATAAATTGCAGAGAGGGTTCCAGTGTTATTCTGTCTGATTCCAGAATCTGAGCCCTTCATGTCCCTGGTGATTGCAAAAGTCCCATGGCCCTTTGCTGGTTATTGGCCTTCAGCTCTTCCAGAGCCTAACTAAGGAAGCTTCTCATCAGCATCTCTGCCCTGCCTTCAAGAGCAAAGCCTGATGAGAGGCTGAATTATGACTATTGGTTCCCTATGGCTATCATATACTGTTGATTTGGACAGGGCCTACTCATATCAGGGTTCTGGAGATTTTCTGATCGAAATGACAAAAATATGTGTCCTCTAAGTGTCTTGAAAGGTGCTGCTGTATAGGGAGCTGGTGCTTGGCATGTTGGGGAACTGTTTTATTTCCATGTACTACAGCAATGTGTGTGAGATTGCTGCCCTCTGATGTGGTCACCTCATGCAACTGTCATGACTCTGTGCTCAGAATACTAAATGTCAGGCCTTTTTGCACAGAGGGTGGCTGGTGGCAACACAGAACTGGGAGGACCTGGAGGGCATGATGAAGGAGCTTCTTCTTCCCAGGAAGTGGAAGATGGATAATTCCAAGCTGGATTCTGGCTCAACTTGCACTCTCCTGTTGGGAGGAAGTGGACAGGTGGATTGAGGAGGACCACTGGACCATGACAATGAGAGTATCTTTGTAAAGGATGCTCTCCACCAACCAGCCTATTATCATGACCCCCTAGAGAGAAGCTGCATTGTGTTTCTATGTGATCAGTGGGGAGGCTGAGAACTGAGTGCCTTGCTGCAGCTACAGCACCAGCCATCTGGCCGAGCTCTTTCTACAGCCTGCTGCTCCGGCTGATGTTCTCCTTGCTGTTCTACCTTTCCTGGCCATCCTGTTTCCCTCCCAGCATCCTGCTTCTTTGGTGCTTTGGTCTTTATCCAGATTCTTCTCCACCTGAGATCACCTCAAGTGCAGTGGCCTTTGGTTGGGTCGGGAATGTTTTTGTGCCTGTGTTCTGGAACAGATGTGGTCACTCACTGAACCTGCTGCTCAGCCCTAGTTGGTAACTGTGACCATCTGCATTCAGCTGGGTCCTGATGGAGTCAGCTGTCTTGACCTAGAATGAAATGTGTCCTTCATATAGTGCTCATGGGAAGCATGCCTATTGATAAGATAGAAATTCACATCATTGGCGTGAAGACTGATCAAACTTAATGCTGTCAGGGTAGTGGTACTTTCATGCTGCATTGATACCAACTTTTATATTTTTTCACTTTTGATTTTTAAAACAATTTTGATGTTTGACAATGTAAAATGATTCAACTGTGTTTAAACATGTAACTTCATTGTCTAAAAAGCTTTTTAAACCAATATATTTACGTAACTTGCATGCATGCATGTGTGCATGCTTGGGCATGACTGACTCTTTGAGAACCCATGGACCCAGAGAAACCGCCATGCTTCTCTGGGTCCATGGAATTTTTCAGGCAAGAATACTGGAGCAGGTTGCCATTTCTTTTGCCAGGGGATCTTCCCAATCCAGGGACTGAACCTATGTCTCTTACATTGGTAGGAAGGTTCTTAACTTAGATGCTATGAATAATAGTAATGCCTGAATAAATTACTCTTACCTCTAATGTACTCAATAGCAATGATGGTGTCATTGAGAGAGCTATTTCTTTTCTGTTTTTTTAAAATTTATTTTATTTTATTTTTTTTACTTTACAATATTGTATTCGTTTTGCCATACATTGACATGAATCTTGCCATGGGTGTACATGTGTTCTCCATCCTGAACCCCTCTCCGCCCTCCCTCCCTATCCTGTCCCTCTGGGTCATCCTAGTGCACCAGCCCCAAGCACCCTGTATCATGCATCAAAACTGTACTGGCGATTCGTTTCACATGTGATAATGTACATGTTTCCATGCCATTCTCCCATATCATCCCGCCCTCGCCCTCTCCCACAGAGTCCAAAAGACTGTTTTATACATCTGTGTCTCTTTTGCTGTCTTGCATACAACATTGAAAAGCAGAGACATTACTTTGCCAACAAAGGTCCGTCTAGTGAAGGCTGTGGTTTTTCCAGTGGTCATGTATGGATGTGAGAGTTGGACTGTGAAGAAAACTGAGTGATGAAGAATTGATGCTTTTGAACTGTGGTGTTGGAGAAGACTCCTGAGAGTCACTTGGACTGCAAGGAGATCCGACCAGTCCATTCTGAAGGAGATCAGCCCTGGGTGTTCTTTGGAGGGAATGATGCTAAAGCTGAAGCTCCAGTACTTTGGCCACCTCATGGGAAAAGTTGACTCATTGGAAAAGACCCTGATACTGGGAGGGATTGGGGGCAGGAGGAAAAGGGGACAACAGAGGATGAGATGGCTGGATGACATCATCAACCTGACGGATGTGAGTCTGAGTGAACTCCAGGAGTTGGTGATGGACAGGGAGGCCTGGCGTGCTGCGATTCATGGGGTCGCAAAGAGTCGGACATGACTGAGCAACTGAACTGAACTGATACAGGGTTATCATTACCATCTTTCTAAATTCCATATATATGCATTAGTATACTGTATTGGTGTTTTTCTTTCTGGCTTATTTCACTCTGTATAATAGGATCCAGTTTCATCCACCTCATTAGAACTAATTCAAATGTATTCTTTTTAATGGCTGAGTAATATTCCATTGTGTATATGTACCACAGCTTTCTTATCCATTCATCTGCCGATGGACATGTAGGTTGCTCTCATGTCCTGGCTGTTGTAAACAGTGCTGTGATAAACATTGGGGTACATGTGTCTCTTTCAATTCTGGTTTCCTCGGTGTGTATGCCCAGCAGTGGGATTGCTGGGTCATATGGCAGTTCTAGTTTCAGTTTTTTAAGGAATCTCCACACTGTTCTCCATAGTGGCTGTACTAATTTGCATTCCCACCAACAGTGTAAGAGGGCTCTGTTTTCTCCACACCCTCTCCAGCATTTATTGCTTGTGGACTTTTGGATCACAGCCATTCTGACTGGCGTGAAATGGTACCTCATTGTGGTTTTGATTTGCATTTCTCTGATAATGTGTGATGCTGAGCATCATTTCATATATTTGTTAGCCATCTGTATGTCTTCTTTGGAGAAATGTCTGTTTAGTTCTTTGGCCCACTTTTTGATTGGGTCGTTTATTTTTCTGGAATTGAGCTGTAGGAGTTGCTTGTATATTTTTGAGATTAATTCTTAGTTGCTTCATTTGCTATTATTTTCTCCCATTCTGAAGTCTGTCTTTTCACCTTGCTTATAGTTTCCTTCATTGTGCAGAAGCTTTTAATTTTAATTAGGTCCCATTTGTTTATTTTTCTTTTATTTCCAATATTCTGGGAGGTGGGTAATAGAGGATCCTGCTGTGGTTTATGTTGGAGAGTGTTTTTGCCTATGTTTTCCTTTAGGAGTTTTATAGTTTCTGGTCTTACATTTAGATCTTTACTCCATTTTGAGTTTATTTTTGTGTATGGTGTTAGAAAGTGATCTAGTTTCATTCTTTTACAAGTGGTTGACCAGTTTTCCCAGCACCACTTGTTTCCCAGACCATATTGTCTTTTTTCCATTGTATATTCTTGCCTCCTTTGTCAAAGATAAGGTGTCCGTAGGTGTGTGGATTTATCTCTGGGCTTTCTATTTTGTTCCATTGATCTATATTTCTGTCTTTGTGCCAGTACCATACTGTCTTGATGACTGTGGCTTTGTAGTAGAGCCTGAAGTCAGGCAGGTTGATTCCTCCAGTTCCATTCTTCTTTCTCAAGATTGCTTTGGCTATTTGTGGTCTTTTGTATTTCCATACAAATTGTGAAATTATTTGTTCTAGTTCTTTGAAAAATACCGTTGGTAGCTTGATAGGGATTGCATTGAATCTATAGA
Organism: Bos javanicus; assembly: GCF_032452875.1. NCBI lineage: Eukaryota > Metazoa > Chordata > Mammalia > Artiodactyla > Bovidae > Bos > Bos javanicus. The sequence goes on along the minus strand of NC_083874.1, from coordinate 48,321,886 downwards.
TTGCTTTGGATAGTATTCTCATTTTCACTATATTGATTCTTCTGATCCATGAACATGGTATATTTCTCCATCTGTTAGTGTCCTCTTTGATTTCTTTCACCAGTGTTTTATAGTTTTCTATATATATAGGTCTTTTGTTTCTTTAGGTAGATAGATTCCTAAGTATTTTGTTCTTTTCGTTGCAATGGTGAATGGAATTGTTTCCTTAATTTCTTGTTCTGCTTTCTCATTGTTAGTGTATAGGAATGCAAGGGATTTCTGTGTGTTGATTTTATATCTTGCAACTTTACTATATTCATTGATTAATATAGTAAAGTTGCATTGATTCATTTATTAGCTCTAGTAATTTTCTGGTGGAGTTTTTAGGGTTTTCTATATAGAGGATCATGTCATCTGAAAACAGTCAGAGTTTTGCTTCTTCTTTTATAATTTGGATTCCTTTTATTTTCCTGCTCTGATTGCTATGGCCAAAACTTCCAAAACTATGTTGAATAGTAGTGGTGAGAGTGTGCATCCTTGTCTTGTTCCCAACTTTAGGGGAAATCCTTTCAATTTTTCACCATTGAGGGTAATGTTTGCTGAGGGTTTGTCATATATAGCTTTTATTATGTTGAGGTATGTTCCTTCTATGCCTGCTTTCTGGAGGGTTTTTATCATAAATGGATGTTGAATTTTGTCAAAGGCTTTCTCTGCATCTATTGAGATAATCATATGATTTTTATCTTTCAATTTGTTAATGTGGTATATTACATTTATTGATTTGTGGATATTGAAGAATCCTTGCATCCCTGGGATAAAGCTCACTTGGTCATGATGTATGATCTTTTTAATGTGTTGTTGGATTCTGTTTGCTAGAATTTTGTTAAGGATTTTTGCATCTGTGTTCATCAGTGATATTGGCCTGTAGTTTTCTTTTTTTGTGGCATTTTTGTCAGGTTTTGATATTAGGGTGATGGTGGCCTCATAGAATGAGTTTGGAAGTTTACCTTGCTCTGCAATTTTCTGGAAGAGTTTGAGTAGGATAGGTGTTAGTTCTTCTCTAAATTTTTGGTAGAATTCAGCTGTGAAGCCATTTGGTCCTGGGCTTTTGCTTGTTGGAAGATTTCTGATTACAGTTTCAATTTCCGTGCTTGTGATGGGTCTGTTAAGATTTTCTATTTCTTCCTGGTTCAGTTTTGGAAAGTTGTACTTTACTAATAATTTGTTCTTTTCTTCCAAGTTGTCCATTTTATTTGCATATAGTTGCTGATAATAGTTTCTTATGATCCTTTATATTTCTGTGTTGTCTGTTGTGATCTCTACATTTTCATTTCTAATTTTGTTGATTTGATTTTGTGAGAGCTGTTTCTTTTCAAGAAACGTATACTATCCTCTAGTTAGCTGGGAATATGCAGATTTTCTTCAAGATTTTTTTCCCCCCTTCTGTGGTCTTAACCATTTTAAAAGCTTTATTATTTTCGAGTTAGAACAGGCTTATTCCCTAACTCCTTTTATGCCCAGGCCATCCTTCCAAAAGATAATGCTGGTTTATAAAAATAGCTACCAGAGTGCCTCTGGGGAGAGAGAAATGGATGTGTATATTGCTTTTCATAACAAGCCTTGTAGAACTGATTAAGTCATAGAGACCATATAATGGATGATTAATGTGTGCCAGACTCAATACTAAGAGATTTTACCTGGTTATCTCATTTAATCCTTTCTTTTATTGTGGTAAGACCCTTTCACATGAGATCTATCCTCTTAACAAGTTTTTAAGTGTATATTATTTTTCTTTAATGACACCTTTTCCTGCTTTTTGTAGAATTCCCACATTTTCATTTTGCATCTGAAGACTGCTTCCACTGGGACCAGGAGGATAGAAAGGCACAAGCCAGACAGAGCCTGCCCTTGAGACCATGCGCTGCAGAGGCCGTGAGTGGGCGCTCTGCAGGACACATGTCACCGGGTCCAGCCATTTCCCCTGTCCATCTCCCACCCCTAGGTGCTGACATGACAGGGAGCAATATTGGTGGACCCTCCAGACCAGTTCACCCCCTAGGTGAATACCACACGGTGACACCCATTGGTCCCACATGGTACAAGAGCATTGCTCAGCCAAGCCCCACTTAGACTCCTGCCCATGGAACTGAGAGATAACAGGTGATGTTGCATCAAGCTGTCGAGTTTGGAGAAGTTAGTTGTGTAGTCATAGATAACTGGGATTTCCTAATGGAAGCAGTGACTCTTCTTCAGACCTTCTTTTCCCTGAAGCTTGGCAATGTTGCCCTCTCAGGTCTTCTCCCACCGCCTTGGCAACACCTCCTCCCTTATCTATCTCTGAAGAGCACTACTTCTGGGTTCCTGCTTGGTGCCCCTACTCTCTGAAGCACTATAACTCCTCTTGGGGCAATCTCATTCATGCCATGGCTTTAGCCACACCACCCTCACTGAGAACCTGACCTGACCTTCTAACGTCTGTTTCTGTTTGAACCGATACATGAACATGTCCTCTTAACCTATACCTATCATTCAAATTTTTCTCCTGGTCCAAACACCCATGCATGCCCAGGAAGCTCACCCTCACCCTGCTGAGACCTGGGCTTACCACCTTCCCTTTCTTCCATGGTAGACGGTGAATTGTGTCCCTCAAGAAGGATGCATTGAAATTCTTGCCCTTGGGACCTCAGAATGGGACCTTATGTGGGAATAGGATCTTATAGAGGTTAAAATCAAGGTAAAATGAACTCTTAAGCTCTTAATCCAGTATGAATAGGTCCTTATAAAAAGAGCAAATTTCAACACCAAGATAGATGTGCACAGGGGGGAGATTGTGGGAATAGACACAGGGAGAATGCCATGTGAAGATGAAGGTAAAAGTCGGGGGTGATGAATCTACAGGTCAAGGAATGCCAAAGATGGTCAGCAAACCATAGGAATCTCAGAGAGACCTGGAACAGATTGTCCCTCGTATCCCTTGGAAGGCACCGACCCTGCCAACCCCTTGGTCTTGGACCTCCGGCCTCCAGAATTGTAAGGCAATATGCTTCTATTGTTTAAGCCACCTAGTTCATGGGGATTTATTATGGCAGCCCTAGGAAGCTTATATATTCCCTGCACCACAGTGTTGTCAGCTTGCTCTTCCTCTTGTAGTACTTGTCTCAGCAAATGGCTCCTCCATCGCTTCACTTGATTAAGCCAGAAACCTGAATTCTCAGCACTAAGAACTGGGCCAACTTGAAATTAGGCACTCAATAATATCGACTATTTTAATAGATGCCCTCCACTATAGCAGGTCTTTTGGCAATTACAGATATTACCCTGAGGATGTGCAGAATTGGAATTAAAAAGAGATACAAACCCCAAACCCCTTTTGTATCCTTCCTGTCCCTCTGTACTTCAGGTTTCCTGTGAGAAACTATTGATTTCTTCTTTCCGCCATGGGGCAGGCATATATCGAGAGCCACACATATGTAAATAAGGACTCAGCCGCATGCTTGCCTTTCTATTCTTCAGAGAAATATCGATTTTGACTTTGAAGAGTTACCTAAAAATTCCCTTTTCACCAGTTCCTTCTTCATTGTGTACAACCTGAACTGGTGTGTTGAGTTCTACATTGTGATCTTTGTAAGGAAACGTGCAAGTTGGACTGAGTTCTTTGGAAGGCTTAGGGCGAGGAGGGCAGCTTTCTAGCTGTATTGATCTGCTGCCGGTTATTGAAGTTGTTGCAAATGCTTACCTCCATTTTCCCCATTCAGAGATATTGAAATCATTGGTCTGTAGAATCTAAGAGTCTGGCTTCCAAAGAGATGTTGTGCTACTTTTCTCTTGATGGTGATTTATACAAGTCCCAATGCGTCATCCTTTCAGATCACCCTTGGCAACGGAGGAGCAATATAATTGTTGCAATTTCATTTTATATTGAAACGACTTCAACACATTTACTATACCGGGTCTATGCAAATTGTGTTTTTTTTTTGGCAAAGAAATTATAGTTGTGTGTGGAAGCCCTAAGCAGGGCACAAAGACATCAAAGTCGGCCATAATCATAAAAAGCACATGCAAATCTTTCACATTAATAATTCACAGTTAGGTACAGGCGCTGTGGCCCCCTGTCTGAGATTGCAGCAAGTAGCAATTTGTTTAGCTTTGGTAAAGGGCACAAAATCACTAAGTTCAGATGTTCTATTTTGGTCTTATACTTGCTCTGTGGATTGGATTTGGGTGGAAAGTCAACTTTATAAGTGGATGCTTATATATTTGTCAGGAAGGTCTGATTTGTAAGGGGCAGTATTAATTTTGTGGACATTGTCCACATAACTGTCTTCTATGTCTCCAGTGAAGCTATTATCTGAACCCCAGACTCCTGAGTGTGTGTCTCCATCCCTTCCATCTTCCGTATTTATTCATTCTGTCACAATTTGTTGAGTACCAGCATGTGTTAGGTTTGGGCCTGGAGCTAGGGATATACAGTGAACAAGATGAGCATGGCCCTGCCTGATCCATCGTGGACTATCCATGGTCCACAGCCCAGCAGCAGCAGCAACATCACCTGGTAGCTGGTTAGACATGCAAGGTTGCAGGCCCCACTCCAGGCCTGCTGAATCCATTAACATAATCTGTGGGTGATTCCTATTCTGTTTAGAAGAGGAAATGCATATTCCATGGGTAATTATAATATGAAAACATTCGGGTATGAAAATGTTCACCTGTTCTGCAATCTGAGACGGCTGAACAGTATTACCTGTGCTAGAATGGGAGGGGCTCAGGAAAGGCTTCAGAAGGACCAGAGACTGTTACAGCTGCTGAAATCATATGGCGACAGGAGCATGAACCAGGCAGAGACTGAGTGGGAGTGAGAGAGACAAGTCCAGGGGGCAGCCCTAGGGCTTCAGCTCTGAGGTAGTGAGTCCAGCCTGCCAGAGGAGCTCGGAGCACAGCAGGAGGCTGTGAGGGGAGGCAGCGAACTTTCTAGAGGACTTCACACTGCAATCTGAATCTTCCCCAGAAAGTCACAAGGAGCCACTGGGGCATTTAAGTGGGGTTAGATTTCAAACTGTGGCAGATTATAGAAAGATGACTTCCTCTGCAGTGTTGGGGAGGGATGGATTGGTGTAGGGGAGAGTAGAGTGCTGTCCAGCCAGCAGACGATGGGCTTGACCGGATGAGACAGTAGGGGGAGGTGAGTGGATACCTGTGAGGTGTGCCTAGGGGCCAGAACTCGGAGGGTCTGGGCAACCTCTTCTGCCTCTGACCTCCTGTAGACCTATGTCATGGGGGCTTGGGGAATCTCCTCCCCTTTTCCCCAGATCATCAGCTTCTCGAAGTCAAGGCCACGGTCTTACACCTTTTGGTTTTCTTCATGGTGCTTAGTGCCAAGTTTGGCACTGGTGCTGTGTGGAGTCCTCATCTTGAGCTTTTCCCAAGACCTTGCCTTTCTTCAGTTGCAGAAGGTGATTCTCAGAGGGTTGGCTGGAAAAAGCTGTGTTTCCCTGTTGCTTCTGTGTAACGTGAATGATAACTCCTTTTTGTGTGGTGCTTTCCCTCGCAGACAGCATTTTCATCACCACCGTCTCATTTGTACCATCACCATCTCCCTTCACTGCCCACACCCCCACCCCGCCACCCCCATCTTTGGAGAAGGAGGTGCCTCTCAGTGTTAATCAAGGGCTGGTTATCTTGGTCCTCCTCTCCTCCCTGTTCTGACTCCTATCTTTAGACTTGGAAGTTGCAGCTGGAAGCAGGTTGGGGTCAAGCAATGCAGAGTTGAGACAGATTGTTTCCATGTGAGTTAGACATCCAGGAGGAAGGATGGGCAGAGAAGAGTGAGGAGGGGAACAAGTTCCTGCTCAGGCTGTGATTCAGGCTCCCATGTGACTGGTAACCAGATCCGAAGACTAGAGCAGACTGTGAGACAGTGCAAGCTCACAGCCTTCCTGGGCTTCAAAGTCTTAAGGGTCTCTTCTGCTGTGCCCTAGGAGAGGAAACTGAAAGGAATTCAGTGCATGGAAAGGGGAAATTGAGGCCTTACTGAAATTGTCTCTCACATGTCAAACGAAGAAAGGGGCTTTGAGTGCAACAGACATGAGTTTGACTCTGCCACTCACTAGCCCCATGGTCTTGGGCAGCTGAGTAGGTGTGTTTACTCATGTGAGAATCTCTTTTACACAGGTGTGCTAGGATGAGATGAGGCTAAGATGAGTGCTAACAAACAAAGTGCCCTGGTTTTGGTGGAGTGCCTGCAACAGTCTGTGCATTTATGTCCACCCAGCTCCCCGTCTGTTGCTCTAGAGGATGCTCCTACCAGACAAGGGAGGGCATCCTTTCCTATAAGTGGTTTCCATAGAGAATGTAAGGGTTCTCAACCTTCATGTTCAAAAGGATCAACCTGGAGTTTGTTAAAGTAGACAGTCCTGGACCCAGCTCCCCCAGGGTCCCATCAGTCTGGAATGGTGCCTAGGTGATTCTGAGAGGGATGGCATTGTGGGAAAGTTGGGAATGGAGCCAGAGCTGGAGTGTCTTCCGGCCTTGGGGCTTGCTCAGAGGGGTGCTCAGCCCCGCTCTGGACCTGCTGCAAGGGATTCTCCAGGAGGAGGTCCTACATTTTTTACCAGGTCCCAGGTGATTCTCAGGATAAAGCAAGTTGGCAACACTGGGCTAGGGATCCAGGTAAGGCCCACCTCTGTGGGTTTGTGCAAGATGTTCAAGCAACTAAGGATGTGTTTTTAAGGCATACATGTCCAGCCCATAAATGGGAAGAGCCCATCGGGGAAGGAACTCTATATCTTCCCTGAAGTGCTGACAGATGAGACTCTGGGTGGGCACAGCCTGGCAAGGTCACAAGCTCTAGAAGCCAGGATGTCCTTGTCTGTTAAAATGAGACTGTAGGACTGGATGTCTTAAGTCCCTCCATTTCTTAAGTTGCTTGACTCTAATAAAAGATTCAGTTTATGTTAACTCAGGCAGAGGAGAATATTTGTCGGCAGGGTGCCCCCAGTGTTTGATGTTTGCATTCCTTTTAAGTATTGCACTATATTATGTGATTTTATTCAGTTTCTATATTTAGTCCATGTTGCTCCTTAATTGTAGTTATGAAACAAAGCATATGTGTTTGTGAGATTCTTCTTAAGAACTTTTGTGTGGTTTGTTGCCCAAGCTGAAAGGACTGCTCCCTGGTGGCAGATTCTGGAATTGCAAGCCCATCCTTTTGAGGCGTTAGCAAAAACAATGGAGAAGGAAATGGCAACCCACTCCAGTGTTCTTGCCTGGAGAATCCCAGGAACGGGGGAGCCTGGTGGGCTGCCGTCTATGGGGTCGCACAGAGTCGGACACGACTGAAGCGACTTAGCAGCAGCAGCAGCAGCAGCAGCAGCAGCAAAAACAAACCGCTTGAGGAAAGGAGTGAGTTTTCTGTGTTGTGTTTTCTTTTCTTTTTTTTTTTTTTTTGCAAATTCCCATCCCAGACTACCTGAAACAAAGTCTTTTGGAGAGGGATCTGGAAACCTGCGTGTAGAGTAAACCCTTCAGATAAACCTTATGCCCAGAGTGGTTTGAAAACCCATTGTTCCACATCTAGGTTTCTTAACCTTGACACTGTTAACTATTTGGGCTGGAAACTTCCTGTGAGAGGCTATCCTGTGCAGTTAGGATGTTTAGCTACATTCCTGGCCTCTCCCCATTAAATGTCAGTAGCCCCTCCCCACTCCCCCATCTGTTTCAATCAAACTGTGTCCAGACATCGGCCACCGTCCCCCAGGGGCAAAATCACTCTCTCTTAAGCACCACTGCTCTGATGTGTACCATGAACATACAGCCCATTTCAGAGACAGCACGTGTCACAAGGTCACTAAAAGCTAAGATATGTCAAGTGTCTTTACAGGAGGCTATTAATGCAAATGTGGGATGACTTCTGACTTGTAGTAGAATAAACATGCTGGCTTTATGACCTATGTTTTGATTCTGAAACAGCCATAGAGGAGAGTCGTTCATGAAGGATGGACTGGCATTAATGACTGTACACTTGGACAGGGGCATCTGATCACACCCGCCGAGACCACCCATGTACTTTCCCAGGCTCACATGTTGGCTAGATGCTGCAGGTGCCTGGAACACTTGGAGGAGGGAGGGAGGGACGTGTAACTTCATTTCTCTTAGAAGCTTTCCGAAGTAGTTAAATTCTACTAGCTTTTGAGAGAGGGCTCTTTATTGTGTGAAATATCCTTCTGTACTGCAAATACCAATTCCAAGAGCATTACGGATGACACTTTCTGTGAGACAGAGAATGCACTGGGCATCCATGTGGACCACAGTCTGGTTAAATGAACACTGTGAAGTCTGTTCTGGGAGCTAGAGTTGAATTCTCCAGTGTACACCTGTTGTATCCAGAGATCAACACCTGAACTGAACACCTCTAGTGGGAATCAGTGAGCCAGGGCAGGCCCCTCTGTGCTCTTCATAGCAGCCAGAGCTGAGCCTTCTGGTCTTCTTATACTGGGACAGTGTCTTGTTGGCAGCCTGGTATCCAGGGACCCACCAGAGGGTGAGTCCTTAGTATTGCAGAAGGGATTGACAGCTTGTCTGAAAGAAGAGGGTTGGCAGTGGCCCTAAAGAAGACCTGTGTGTGTGTGCTTCCTGTTGGAGTTGGGGTTTCACACAGTGGGGCTGAGAGCCTGGAGCCTCCTGGGCGGCTATGATGGGGGTTTGAGCCGAGGCAGCTGAGGTGGTTGGAAGCAACACTTCCAACCTTACAGAAAGCAACCAAGTGCTTTCTGTAAAGCTCTCTGTTGGTCCTCTGAGTGACCACCAAGGGAAGCCCCTTGCCTTCAGTCCTTGCTTCTTCCCGTGCTGGACTGGAGTGTTGAACTTGAGCAACTCCACTGTGTGTGGCTCTTGTGTAGAGATGGACTGTGACCTTTGCATTTCTATTGCTCTGGGTGAGCCTGGACTACAGGATCCTGAGCAGGGAAGGGAAGGAAACCTTTTGTGATTTCTGATCTCTGTCTACTCTCTGCTCTACCCCCCAACTCCTCCTCCCCGACCCCTGAGACTCTGCAGATACAGCTGGGCGTGGACACAGAGGCTTGACCTGGACCAGGTATGAAGAGCCTCTATTCACCGCTCCCTTTCCCCTGATGATTGGTGCTCCTGAAGCATCTTCCTCTGACACCTGTGGAAGTGGATAAACTTCATGATGTACTTGAACTTGGTTGAAGGCACTTCTGCTCAAAGAAAGTTACCTACCAGCTCTCTGATGTCTAAAAAACCTGCTTTGGGAGTGTGGTTCTTTTGCTTTAATACTGAATCTAGGACAAATCATTTATCTGGTATGAGTCATTACATTTTGGTGCGAATGCAGTGGAGCTTATTTCCTGAGATGAGATTGTGCTGGGAGAGGTGGGTATAGATATTTCACTCCCCAGAGGGGCAGGCCAGCACAAGGAGTGGAAAAGAAAAGCTGGGAGGAACTAACAGGGCACATGACTTGGAGACCAGAGCTGATAGAAGAAATTTCCACTGTTGTCAGGGGGCAAGGTTTTCAGACACCTTCCTCAGCCACAAATTGTGGACTGTGAATAGCCAAGCATCTTCCATGTCAGCCTGCTCTGCTCTTCAGGTCTGAAACTCTAGTAAGAATTGTTTTATTGTAAATAATCCATGAAGGTCCTCATTTCCTTGCGGGGCCTCCAGTTTCTGCTGCTCTATGGCATGTTTGTTCATTACTTCCGTTGGACACTCTTCATTGGAAACGCAGTCCTGAGTAAGTGGCAAGAAGGTCACAAAAATGCCCCTTGAGATCACAATTATTCCAACCCCTAGTGGATGCAACAGTGATTGGCTGGGCCACTGAGTGAATTTATTTATGCTGTCACTCATTCATGGCGATGAATTTTACGGGATGAGCTGAAAGAAGTACCCAAGATAAGATATTCTTTAGTAACCTGAGGAATAATATGCCATTCCAATTCTTGTATTCAATTTTATTTTCTTTCATTGGAAGAAATTCTTATTCTGAGAGAAATACAGGAGCGTACGGGCATACTGCGATGGCCTAGACAGGTGAGCAGGGATCAGGTGGTGCAATTTTCTTGCCATAGTGGGTCTACTTCAGCCACCATCCTTGATGGCAGTGTTTTTACAAAGTGCTTTCCCTGGAACGCTGGTTCATCCAAACGTCCTATGGACAAGAGTTTGTCTGATCACGTACGTTTTTGCAAACCTGTGCTTGCCTTGTGGGGTTGGCTGGGCCCTGTGTGCCCACTGCCCTGGTGCCCCATTGGCAAGTGACCAAGCACATTCCTGAGGTTAAGGGCAGGAGACATTCTTCAGGGAAGAAACTGGTGCACCAGTTTTAAAACCAGTCCTCAACTAATGTGGCCACAGAAGCTTTTTGTTTTCTTCCCTCGACATCTCATTAGAAGGAGCAAGTTTTTCCAAATGTTGCTACATGAAATGGTTTTCTCTTGGGGTTAGCTGTTCCCACATCACTGTGAACGCACAGTTTTAGTAAACCCGTTGGTGCCACTGGCAGGGAGTGCAGGGCTCTGGGAGTTGTCTCTGCTCTCCAGAATCAAGAATCAATCAGAATCTCTCGAACCAAGCTGTCTTCCCATGATGACAGCTGAAGTTTCTAAGTCCCTTAACGGTTCACCTTCTCCTGTGTGTGTTTTATCCAAGTTTTTTTTTTTCTCCTTTGAAGCAGTTAGGAAAGTAGAATTTATGAGGAGCTTCCACGCTGTGCTGAAGAGAGTGTGGCCCTTATATGGAGAGCAAGTCCAGTGCCATTCTGTGCAATAACAGCACATATCCCACCCAGGTGGGAACATGCATCCCAGGGCTTTCGGGTTTGTGTGTGTCTGGTCCAGCTGCTTCTTGAGGCTGGTTTCTCTACAGTCCACAGTGAATCCAGGCCTCTCTGCTTGCCCCCACCTCTAACCAGCTCCACATCCTCTCCGTGCATCAGTCAGGACTCTGCCAGTATTGGGAGACACAATTCTGACTTCAAATTGATTGGGGAATAGAACCCATTAAGACAAAACCAAGGATTCAGGAGGTCACTGTGACTTGAGCTTTAAGCTCAGTGCAGGTCGAAAGGGCCTGGTTTTCCGCCTTCACCTCTGAGCTCCGTTCTGTGTGTCGCGTCTGTTCTCAGGTACTCGGTGTCCTTGTGGCAGTGAGCTGGCAGCAGTGGCTCCAGGCCCCTAACCTCTCGTGCTAACAGGTCATAGGAAGTGTTATGGCAAATATCTTGCCTTTCATTGACTCCGACTGTGTCATGTGCCCATCCACATGGCCAGAAAAATTCAGTGCATGGAGGGGCGGAGCTTTGGATCACATGCTGTGTCCTTCACTGGAGTGACCTAAAGCCAAGAACTAAATGTAGGAGAGAGCTGGTTCTCCAAAGGAACCCAGAGAAGGGGAGGTGGATGCTGGTGGCCATGATATAAAAACCATTCACTGCACTTGCTGTTTTGGTAGATGTCTTTGGCTTCTAGTCACTGGCCATTCCTGTAGTTGCATGTGCTGCTGGAGGAAGGCCTCTGTGCGTGCCTGTGACTATATTCCAAAGGCAGGTCCGTGGTTGTACCCTGGCCCCTGCTCACACTGATGTGACAGCTCTCTGTGAATAAAGTCAGTTACTTAGGGTCACAGCTACCACTTATTGAGTCCCTGCCATGTGACAGGCACTGCTAGACTCTCTGCATTCTCTGACTTCATCATTGAAAATAACACTGCAAAGGAGTATCATTGGCCCATCTTTAGAGATGGAGATAAAGACTCTGGACAATGAAATGCCTTGGAAAGTCACATAGTTACTTGGATTAATTAGTGGAGAGGCCACAGTGAGAAGTTACTCTTGTCTAGTGGCTGGTACTCTTTCTACCAAATCACTCACCCCTCCTGTAGAACACATATTGGAAAGATAATTGGGTATTTACTAATGCTTCTTGCTAGACAGAAAGCAACTGGAAGGTCCCTTCACTCAGGAGGTTCAGGATTCCATGCCGTTATCAACTGAGTTCTCTCTGTGTGTGTCAGCATGCTGTAGAATGGAGCGAGCTGAGCCACTGGTTTTCACGTGAGCTTACACTTGTTCTCTGCCTTGAGCCAGATGGCTGCTGAGGCTGACCTGGTCTCTCTTCTCCGTAACTTTAGCTGTTGGGTGCCTGTGGTCAGACGTGGAGGATACTGGTGAGTCTGAGACCATATATGTCTTGGTACACTCAGGATTTTCATGGCACATGATACAGAAAGGGAATAGGCTACAAAATCTTCTGGATAAGTAGGAATACATAGGAGGTAGGGTGATGAAACAAAGTAGGAAGTGTGATTTAAGAAACCACTGTGGAAATGACTTCCATTCTGTAGGTATTTTAGCTGTGGTGTGATGTGACCTGCAGATGAGTCAACTTGAAGATTATTTGTTTAACTTGATACTCAAGGCTTTCTCTCTTCAGTCACAATCTGCAGACATGCTTGGCATTTCCCCCAGGTGGGGCTGTTTCCTGCTCCCTGACAATGGCTCCATCTTGGGATATGGAACTTCTGGACCCTGTGCCTAGAATGATTTTTGCACAAAATAAATGCTCACTAAGTGTTTAGGCATCTACTGGTGAGTTCTGAGGGTACTCGTTGAGCCCCTTTTATGCTGCAGATGCTGTCCTGGGTGCACGAGATATAGTGGTGGGCGAGGCAGGTGCTGTCCCTGGTTCCTGCCCTTGGGGAGTCTATTCTGATCCACTGAGTGAACTGATCATCCTGGAGGCTCCAGTGGGTTTCCTGCCTGGACATCTGACCTGGGAGCCCCTTTCCGAAGAACTTGAATTTGAAGCTCTCTGGGCCTTCAGTTCTGGGGAGGAAAGCATTCTTTTTTCTGGCTCTCCCTTTGTTAATGACTCCAGGCAGACAGCCCAGGGAAGTAGTTCCTATTTTCAGAGTGGAGTGTATCTTGTACCTTCTTTATCAAAGGCTCCTTTGGATGTGAGTCACAAAAACAGACTAGTTTAAGCCAAAGTCTGGAATAAAGGAGTAGTTTGTACAACCTGAGAGCTGACCTCATGGAACTGTCTCAAGGACCTAGCTGACTGTTGGAGATTTAGAAAGCCACACTCACCTTCTCACAGCTGTGTTCTCTGCTGTCTCCTGAACTTGGCTTTACCTGCTTCCTCTGGTGCATTGTTGGGACATGGCTGCCCCAGAGCTCTGGAATTTATAGATCCATATTTCAAAGGACCAGTGGAGAGAATAGCATTGCAGATCTTGGTTCTAATGTCAGGAGAGAGGATACTTGGGCCAGAATTTTGCCCACAGCCCCAGCATCTGTGGTCTGAGAGGGGATGCTGGACTCTGTGGTGCAAGCCAGGCTGCAGGGCCCATCCCTGTGACATGTGGGGGGCCATTCTTGGAAAAATGCTGACCAGCTGAGGATTCCTGCTGGGCAGGTTAAGGAAACATGCTATTTGCTTCAGTTGAGAACACTTCTTCAAACCAGCAAATGGAAGGAATGGCCTCAGCTGACTCTTGTCCTCAATCTTAATACCTCTGATGGAGAAACATGGTCTAAAGTGTTTATTGTTTTAGAAAATTCTGTATCAGCAAAGTATCTCGGGATCCAGTGTGTGATATTAATTCTGAAGGATAGGAAATCATTAGTTGGGGCCAGTAAATCCTCTGTTACACTGAGGCTGTGTGTTCCAAGAAAATAAAGAGCCCTTCTCATGGGGAAAGAAAAAAGCCTTTGTACAAATAGGCTGTGTTGTGAGCTGGGGACAGGCACCTCAGGGCTCCTACTTGCTAATGTCATTCCAGCTACTCTCGTCCACATTTAATTGAATTGAACACATTGAAATTTGTTCCAGCGTATTAACAGGGAGCTGGTGAATGCGTGTGCAATATGTGACTTAATTAATGTTTGCTTTCCCTGTGCTGACCCCCTTCTGAGAACACACACTGAGGGCTCCCTGAGGAGAGAGGGATGTGCTGACTCGAAGAGACAAGCCTTAACTCTTTCAAGCCCCTGAGTTTCAGCAACAGCCAGGGAGTTAGAGTGTACTCAGTTGAGGGGGCCCAAAGTGGCATCTTCTTCAATATTGCTGTGAGCTCTTCCGGTTATGTACGCTGGGCTGATGACTCATGCCTGCATAGTTGAACGCATTCATGTCTGAATTATGAGAGTAGTGCATGTTCATGGTCAAAATTTGGAACATACAGAAAGTACAAAGAAGAAAAAGTCTAATAATATGTCTATAATATCTCATTACATAGAAAAAATTACATAGAAAATTTATAGTGATTTATAATCACTATAAATGCTTTGATATATCTTTTTAATTGAAATACAGTTGAGTTACAATATTTCAGGTATACAGCATAGTGTTCAATATTTTTCTAGATTATGCTCCCTTTAAAGTTATTAAAATAATGATTATATTTCCCTGTGCTTTATAATATATCTTTCTTGCTTACCTATTTTATATGTAGTAGTTTGTATCTCTTAATTTCATACCCTTGTCTTACCCCTCTCTCCTTCCTCTCACCACTGGTATCCACTAGCTATATATATGACTCTGTTCATTTTGTTATATACTTTTAGATTCTACATACAAGTGATAACACATTTTGTATGTTTGACAAAGTAATATACGCTTGTCTGACTTATTTCTCTAAGCATAATACTCTCTAGGTCCGTCAACAGTGTTGCAAATGGCAGAATTTCACTCTTTTTATGGCTTAGTAATATTCCATTGTGTGTACACACACACACACACATCATATCTTCTTTATACTTTCAGCTGTCGATGGGCGCTTGGGTTGCTTCCATGTCTTGGCTGTTGTGAATAGTGCTGTGAACCATAGGGGTGCATGTATCTTTTTGAATTAGCATATTTCTTTCTCTTATTTCTACTATGCCCTTGTGTGTACCAATATGTGTTTTCAGTAAATTGTCATGTTATTTGATAGTATTCTGTTCTGTTGTTTTTTACTTATCACATTTCTATATTTTTACTCAATGAATGCAATTTTTAATGGTTTTATAGAGGTATTAATATAACATTAGCCTGTTTTAAGTGTATAGTTCAATGCTGCTGCTGCTGCTGCTGCTAAGTCGCTTCAGTTGTGTCCGACTCTGTGCGACCCCATAGATGGCAGCCCACCAGGCTCCCCCGTCCCTGGGATTCTCCAGGCAAGAACACTGGAGTGGGTTGCCATTTCCTTCTCCAATGCACGAAAGTGAAAAGTGAGAGTGAAGTTGCTCAGTCGTGTCGGACTCTTCGAGACCCCATGGACTGCAGCCCACCAGCCTCCTCCGTCCATGGGATTTTCCAGGCAAGAGTACTGGAGTGGGGTGCCATTGCCTTCTCTGATAGTTCAATGAGCTATAGTAAAATTTTAGTGTCGTGCAACTCGTCACCACAATCCAGTCTGAGGACATTTCCACCATCCTCCCAAATCCCCTGAGTTTCTACTTTTACCCTGGTCTCTTTGTTTCTATAAACGTACCTATTGGGAACATACTGCATGAATGGACTCCCATACACGTGGTCTTTCACATGTAGCTTCTTTCCTTGAGCAGAATGATGGTGTCCCCATTGCTGAGCAGAGTCCTGCGGAGGCAGCACTGGCCTGCAAGCCCCATATAACCAGTGTTTGGTTTAACGAGCAGTGATGACTGAACGGTGAGCCCATCTCTCTCTTTAGGGAAAGGCAGGACAGCACAGGTGTCTTTCTTCAGGATCGAGTTGGATTCTTGCCCAAGTGCCAAGAGGGCAGCCATTACAAATGTTGACATGATTGTGAGGGAAAAAAATGAGGTGTCTATGTCAGCATCCCATTGACCTCAACAGGGGACCTCACTGTCGGGCCAGGGTTATTGCTTCATTCTGAACCAAAGACTGTGTTACAGCTATTGATTTTCACCATGAAGGTTATCTTTGAAACCAGAAGGGCCAGAAAAGCATTGTCTGCTTTGCAGAGAATGTGGGTCGACAGGGCAAGGAGTGCAGGGACCTGAATGAAGACAAAAATCTTTCCAGCACCCAGAATTGAAACATTTTTGTTTTCTCTTTGTGCTCAGCTAATTGGAGAGACCTTTCTCAAACCATTTCCTTTCTTACCTGGAGGTTAAAGGACTCCCCCCAAATCTTGCTGGAATGTTTACAGCCTGTCTGCTTTCAGACAAGTAGAAACAATGTCCTTTTGTTTGGCTGGAACCTTGTTCATGCCTTCCAAAGAGGGAATCTTTTAAAAAATTACCTATTCTATGTATTTTAGCATAAAAGGAAATTGTTTGGATGTTCACACACTTCCTCCTTTGGAGTCCAAGTTATGTATCTGTTTTGTTTTGAGGCAAGTCTATCTCACAGAATCTGTGTACTCTTGTAAAGATAGTCAAATTTTCATAACTCACAGTGTGAGAGTGGTGGAAGGAGGCAAGAAAAAAGGGCTCCGTGGCAGAGACCCCACCCCTCCAGAGAGAGAGGTTCTGCTGGGCTGTAATGGGTCCTCTTTTAAATGCCCAAGTCAGAATTAAAGACTAACCACTGTGCTTCACTTTAATAGTAATGCTTTGGATATGATGTTCATACATCTCCTCTCTCCTGATTTCTCTTTTTTTATTAAATAGTAGAGATCGTTGAGATTCATCACCAACAAATGTGTGTGTTTAGAAAATATTGCACTTACATTTAGTGTTCACAGATATCTTTGCTTATTTATAGATGCAGCAGGCATGTGCCAGCTTTCTTCTGAAAAGCAGGCTTTGACTAGATCACAGTTACTATTTATTTGTTTCCAGGAACTTAGAGTACTGGCACAGCACACATCTCTGCTAAGTAGCAGTGCTTGGGCACTTAATTCTGAAGGATCTCTTACTCTCTTGGCCTGCAAATAAGATTTTCTCACTTGTGCCTTGAGATCCTGTGTGTTTCCTTGTCAGAGCATCCTCAGCCTGGATTTACCAGGAAGGTCAGAGAAGATGCCTTGGAAGGAGCCTTGGTGTTTGTGCTTGGTGGTGGACCCGTGGTAGCTGCCCCGTGAAATCCTGCCTGGGGTCCTGGGGACAAGGGAGGGCTGTGCTGGCCCACAGTCTGCTGGAGCCTTCTGTGACCCACTGACCATCCTCTCTGTTCTCACCAGCTGTCTTCCCCATCCTCCTGAGCTGTTTCCTTCTTTTCTGGAATATTTCCATGTCACTCCTTTATTTCCAAGTCCTTTCCCCTAGAATCCAGACCTAGTTCTTGAACCTGACTTTCAAAGCCCCTCGCTATTAGCCCAGGATGTATTTCCAACTTTTAATTCCCTTCATTCAAGGTTCTTCTAAGTTACTGTCCTACCAACAGTGTTGGGTGCCACCAGACCCTTTTGCCTGGTGATCTTCTGTTTAGCTGGGTGATTCATTGTTGTTTCATTGCTAAGTCGCGTCCGACTCTGTGACCCCATGGACTGCAGCAAGCCAGGCTTCCCTGTCCTTCACTATCTCCTGAAATTTACTTAGATTTGCTTAAATTCATGTCCATTGATTTGTGATGCTATCTAACCATCACATCCTCTGCCACTCCCTTCTCCTTTTGCCTTTAATCTTTCTCAGCATCAGGATCTTTTCCAGTGAGTTGGGCTCTTTGCATCAGGTGGCCAAAGTATTGGAGCTTCAGCTTCAGCACCAGTCCTTCCAATAAAAATTCAGGGTTGATTTCCTTTCGGACGGACTGGTTTGATCTCCTTGTAGTCCAAGGGACTCTCAAGAGTGTTTTCCAGTACCACAATTCAAAAGCATCAGTTCTTTGTTGCTAAGCCTTCTTTATGGTTCAACTCTGACATCCATACATGACTACTGGAAAAACCATAGCTTTGCTAAACAGACCTTTGTCAGGAAAGTGATGTCGACTGGATGATTACTTTTCTTTAATGTGCATCAGAATCACCTGGGGATGTGATGAAGTGTGTCGGTGCCCAGAGCTTAAGCCTGTGAGTCAGAGGTGAGGCTTGGGTGTGCTGGCATCGGTTGACTCCTCCTGTGATCACTCCTGCAGTGGGGCCACACTTGAGCTGCTCTGGCTATTGATATCTCTGAGTCTTTACCTCTTTTGGGGCCTGGTGGGGGTCTTATTTCCCTGGGAAGCCTCCCTGGTCCCCCTGGTACTCTCTCACCCTTTGTTTGTGAGGCTTACTTTTTGTACTTAGCATGTTCTGCTTGGACTGTGATTTAAGTATTTGTCAGAGATGTAGTTTCACACTAGTTATGTATATCTAAAAGAGCTGCCACGTATTTGCATGGCAATTTATAGTGTGGAAACACTTCTGTGTGTGTAACTTCACTCCTACAGAGCAGGGAACTTACTTTACTGCAGGGGTCTCAGCACCATCGCCAACCCACCAGGCAGCCAGAAGGAGCTGAGAGAGACCCTTGAGACGGTCTGGCCATTTGCAGCAGCCAGCAGATAGGGTTGATTGAGATGAGCAGCGTCGTGCTTTTGGATGTTCAGCGAGTCTTCACTGAGGCTGGCTTTGTGATGGGCACTCTATGGGGTGCAGATGGCAGGTGAAGCAGAGTCCTCAGCGGGGGAGTCTCAGCAGAAAAAGGACTGATTGTGTTCTCTGCTGAGACAGGGAATACTCAGCCAGAGGGACTCTCACAGGAGGGGACCTGCCAGCCCAAGCCTAGAGGACAGGGGAACTGTAATGTGGGGAATGGGAGAAAATGATTCATGGATGAGCAAGGGCAAGAGCCCCTGGTGAGGTGGGAGGAGGAGCCAGGCCTGTGGTTCCAGGGAGGGACCAGGGGCCAGCGCGAGCCCAGGGGCTTTCAGGCCATGCCCAGGGTTTCCATCAGCCATGGTTGGGGGATGTGATCTTTAGCGTAGGGGAGTGATGTGATCTGATTTTGTAAAACTCTAATATGAACTACAGTGCGCTCTATGGGCAAGGGAGGTGAACTTGGACACGTGGGCAGCCAGGGCTGTGTGTCTGATGTGGCTGTGGCTGGGACAATTTTTCTGGGGTCAGCTCATCCCTGTGTGGCTGCCTGCCAAGGCCTGGCGGTGGGACCACGTGCCCTGGGAGGGAGCTGGAATCCCTGGCTGCACCTTGGCAAGTCCTCCGGTTGTGGGTATTCAGAGACCCTGAGGCTGGAACACATCTTTGGGTCCCCTTATCCCACTCGGTCATTTGATAGAAGACAAGACTGACTCAAGGGAGTGGGGGGGGGCAACTCTGGGACCTGCAGCTACAGTCCCACCCTTCGCATAGCTGTTCTCAGAGGAGTCAACAATTCCCAGCCTCAGAGACAAGTGGTGTGAAGGTGATTGTATGGTTGAGTGAGGAGCAGGCCTCCTTTGAACCCCTTGAGAGTCATAGTGCATGCCTACAAGGAAATGAGCTTTGCCGTCAGACAGATGAGGAATTTGAATCTTATCTCTACCACTGTGCACTGCTTTCATGGCTTTGGGCAAATCATTTAACCTCTCTGGCTCTCGGCTGTAAGCTAGCAGTGCTAATACCTACGTTGCAGAAATGTCAGGTGGATTAAGGGGTATAATGTGCATAGTACTTGTCACATGTCTGACTCAGGTGCTCAATAAATGAAATGATGACAATTACATATGGCTGAGTTATGTTTGGCATGTGACTCCCTTAGATGAAAGCTCAATTATCAGGATGAATTGGGCTGGGCAGGTCTCTGCACAGACTCACAGAACCCTTTCTTGGCAAATGGAGGGAGTTTGGCAGAGTCCATGAGTGAATGGTGACTCTTAAAGTCCCTCAGTCCCCATCTCTGTGCCTCCATGAACTGTGCCTGGTACAGAGTCCTTCCTTACCAGGTATTCGTTGAAGTGTTGCATGGATGAATATTTTCCTGTCAAGAGCTTACAACAGGCTACATAATCAAGTACCAGCCCTGCATTTACACTCATTTTTAAATTTCTGCTTCTAGCTTTCCATGTGATTTTTTTACAGTGCATCTGATGATAGATTTGGAGCAGATTCATGTCTTGAGATCTGAGAGACAGGTGGCTTTAGAATAAGTGATGATGTATTTAAAAAGTGAGTTCATCTGGCTTTATCCTAATATAAATGCAGAGGTGGTGTCAGTTTGCATTTTGATTGAAGCTGGTGGAAGGAGCTGGGAGATGTTAGGAGCATTGTAGGAATGTAGCCCTCATCTTCTAAGTTGCCGGTGATTGGGAATTGCTGTTACATTTTCCATGGCCACAATGTCTAGGGACCTCTGATTCAACCAGTCAGAGGTACTGAGCAGAGATAGAAGGCAGGGACATACATATTGTGAATTGGCCTGCAGGTCATCTCTTAACTTCTATGCTTTTGGATAGCTCGTCATGATGAAGGAGCTAATTTTCAGAAGCAAAGGCCTGGTGGGAGGCCTGGCAGGGCAGAGGTGGGGTCCCAGATCTGTTTTCCATGTAACGTGCCACAATGGCCGATCTGCCTCCAGCTCCATTAAAGATGAGTCCCCACTGAGCCTAGCTGGAGGGCCAGGGCAATCTGTCTTGTCCATGGGAGAGAGAACTTCAAAGGAGGTTCTGACTTAGCCATGACCTGTCCAGACTCTTCAAGACCCTTCTGTAGACTCAGTGAGTTGAGGACACCTGTGGGTGCTGCACTTCTCAAGCTTGCTGTATGGGGTGGTGTGTGTGCTCAAGGGGACACACTGTGCTGGAGGAGCCAGTGGAGCAGCACTAATGTGGGGAGTGCTGAGCAGGGGCACGGGGGCGCCACTCTCCTACACCCCTCCTCTCTCCCCCTAAGTCCTTTTCTTCATATCGCTTCCCATTTTGTTTTCAAAGCAGTGTTTGTTCAGGTTGGACGTTTACTTAAGGTTTAGTTTTAAAACCTGGGCTATTGGATGCTTAATGTCTCAACAGCCCATAAGAAAGCTCCACTGTTAACAAAGGCTTTAGTTGGATTTAGGTGATACTTGGCTTCTGTATTATCCAGGATTCTCCAGAGGAAGAGGACCAGTAGAGTGGAGATAGGTAAATTCATGCAATAGGCAGTAATAGCTGATCTGACTCAGCTGATTTGAATAGCCTGATGACTGATTAATTCCCATCGAGCCTAGTTTGAGAGCCAGGGGAGTAAATATAAACATAAGAATAAGGGAGCTGAGAGGCTCTCTTATTTTGAAGGCTGAGAAGTCCCATCACCTGCCGTCAGCAAGCTTGGGACCCAGGAGAGCTGACGGTGTAGTTTAGATATAGGTCTGAAGAGCCTGAGAAGCAGGCGAACCAGTGGTGTAATTTCCAGTCCAAAAGCTGGCAGTCTTGAGCTCCGAAGAGAATCAGTTTTTCCATTTAGGTAGTAGGGCAAGAAAAGCCCAGTGGCCCAGCTCAATTAGGCATAAGAAATTTTGTCTTACTCAGCCTTTTGTTCTATTCATATCTTCAGTTGATTAAGTGAAGCCCACTCATGTTAGGGAGGGCAATCTGCTTTACTCAGTCTACTTACTGGAATGTTCATTTCACCCAGAAACACCCCTCACAGACACACTCAGAATTATGTTTGGTCAAATGTCTGCAAACTCCATGGCCCAGTCAAGTTGATACACAGAATTAACCATCCCAGCTTCCAGAGTCTAGCAAGGGTGAAGCCTTCCAGTTGAAAGCCGTTTATGACTTGATAGATCATTTTCAAGTCCCCAAAGACTTTGACCTAGCAGAACTATTGTTCAAACATCACATGGGCTATGAAGATGAGATAGTTTAGAGGTAGTGATGCAGAAGGCTTGGGTTGATTGGTGGTGTAGCTCTGAACCACTGCGTGACTGGTGGGTCTCCTAGCTGCTCTAAGCTTCACTTGTCTGAGCTGGAAAGTGAATGATAATAGCACGTGCTCTTTAGTGTTGTTCTGAAGAGTAAATAAACACAGCATGAAAACACGTAGCATCACACTGTGGCCCGTGGCGTGCTGCTATCCTTGTCACTGTCTTCTGTGCTGAGGATGAAGGGGGTCTGTATTATGAAGTCAGCACTGTGTGCCTGGTCCCATTCTCAGTGCTATCCCTGCCAGGACTCCCCCGTGGTCTGTCTGCTTGGAAACTGGGTTTGGGTCTTAGTATCTGATCTCTTCCCTGTAGACCGCATGGGTTATTTTTTTCTTTTCTGGAATTTTCCTTTTATCATTTAAACAAAAGGTTTATTTTGGGGGGGTGAGGTCAGTCATCCTTTGGATGGCCTTGGCCAACTGTCACTGTCCCCAGGCCCATCTTCATGTTGCTGGCCCTCTGTCCAGAGTGCTGAGGAGGTGGGGGAGGGCTTGGAGGCAAGGGCCCTGAAGGGGGCATGGCCGAGGGATCAAGGTCCCTGACCCAGGGACCCCAGCATGTTTGGCCATCCAGCTGGGCAAGATACACAGGTTCTGTAAAATCTCAATCTCTGTAAAATTGTCCTTCAGGAAGGTTCCTGGCTCATGTTCTCTGGTCAGTCCAATCATGTTCCATGGTTGGTCCCCCACTAACCAGAAAGAGATTCAGTTGCCAACTGGGTGTTAGCACAGAAGGCTATGATGCGCTGCTGCCCTGAAACGGTCTCACAGGTGGGCACGGACAGTGGATGGCTCATTCCAAGGGGTGATCTTAAGGATCTGAGGGGTCTCTGCAGGAATGATACATTCATGGTCTTCTTTCTTGCTAGGACATTTTCCTCCTGTTTCTTTTGCTTGAGAATCTGGATGATTTCCCAAGTTATAAAGACTCACTCTAGAAAAAGCAAGTGGATATTCCTTTAGAGCAATTCATCAAGCTGGCAACACTACACGTGGGTGGCGGGACTTGTACACTGATATACTAGTTCATTTTCTTCACAGCAACTCTGGCAATTATGTATTTTTATTATTCCCCACCCAATACATGAGGACTCTGAGGCACAGATTGGTTATTTGCTTTGCCCAAGCTTCCGCAGCTTGAATATAAAATTGAGGGTTTTACATTTAAGGACTGTACTGGGCGATCGGGTTAGGAAGCCCTGGGGCCCTGTACGGAGGTCTGTGGAAGGCTGGGCATCTGTATGGCTTTCCTTTTCGTTGGTAAGAACCAAGTTCTCAACCACTGGTGTCTTTATCGTCCTGATGGCAAAATGAATGTGGTTGTATTGGCTTTTGCCAGTGTCACAGGGATATTTAAGACTTCATTATGTTATATTTAATAATTATTTTAAAATTTATTCTTATAGATTAAGATTATGAAAATATACTGATATTATTTTCATGTCAGAATAATACCTCTGAGTTATCAAAAACTTAGTTACATGTATTGGCTGTTATCAGTCTGCATTATTGGGGCACACCACACAATAATAATTGCACCTGACAGTTAACTCAGCACTTACTATGGGGCGGGCAGCTTATTAGCTTATGGGATCTTGAACCCTGTTCCCATTTTACCATTGGGAACTCAGTCTGCCTCAAGATTTTGTGATCCATCCCTCCCACAACAGAAAGCAAAATGCTTGGGCTCTAAGCAAAGTTCTATTTAAGTCAGTGATGAATACAAATGATTATTTTTCAGAATTTAGGTGAAGTATATTTAGAGTGAGACTCTTTTAGACAATGTCTCATCCTAAACAATGAGGCTTAATGAAATATGTGTTAAAATGCCCCCCTCATTGGAGGATAAATAAATGCTCCCCTCAAGATAAAGTACTTGGTTGATTTTTACAATGGGCATAAACACAGTGGAATGATAGACCACATGGATTCAGGTAATGTCTAGATTAAAATTCTGAGCAGTCAAAGAGCATCTTTTGCAAAAGGTTGGATCTCCTGATAAGCTCCAAATTATATTCCCATCTTATTTAAGAATATGTGTTGGCAGGTTTAACAAGATCTTGGCACATTCTAATTTGAGATTTATTACAAGATGTGTGCATTCTTAATAGGGACTTAATTATTCATATCCACATCTTCCTGACAGTAACTTACTTCAGCTGTAGATAAATTCCTGGTGCATTGGGAAATACTGGCTTCTACTGTTGAAAAAAATCTAGTGAAAGGAAGATTAAATGCATATGCAAGAAATTACCCAGGATAATCAGCTCCAGTCAGGCGGGAGCTCTGAGTGAATAGGTTCCCATGACCTTTGTATGTGCCCCCTGGTACTACCTAGAGGGCTCTTCTATACCCCTGGCTGGAAGGCCCAGTGTCACAGAGAGTCCAGGCTCTGGAGCCAGGATTATTAGAAGTCAGTTCCAGTTATGTCCTAAGGTTTGAGTGCCCTTGGCCTGATTTCCCAAAGTCTCAAGTCCTCAGCTCTTTTGCATGCAAAAGAGGGTACCTTATGCTTTTCTTTTGAATGGTTGATCTGAATCAAAACACCTGTTAATTGAGGTGTAAAGTGCATGGTCTGGAAAGTACCAGATGGAAGCTGCCTTCCTTTCCCATTCTCCCCTCCCATCATCCACTCCTCTGATTCCATCTAGCCAAAGCTCCAGTTGTCATTGTTTTCTATAGAATACAAAAGTAATATGGTTAAATGAGATACTTGTGAAAATGTGGGGAAAGAGGCACTCCCGGACGCTGCTGGTGTGTGTGAGTTGGTGCAGCCCTTTTAGAGGTCAACTTGTTGATACCCATCAGAATAAAAGGCCTCAGAGCCTTGGCATTTCCTGTTTCCTCTGTCTGCGGCACTTTACTCACAATTGCCTGCATGACTGGCTCACTCTTTATTTGAGGCCTTGGCTCTGGCATGACTTTCTCGGAGAGGTGGTACCCTACTGTCCCATGTAGACCAGCACCACTCATCACTCTATAGATTATTGTCCCCTTCTGGTTTCCTCCAGAGCCCTTAACTGTCTGTGACATTGTTACACCATCTCCAAAGGAACTCACAAAGGTGAGTCCCAAGAAGGCAGGGTCTTTGATTTGTTCCATGCTGTGTATCCAGCACTGACAGCAATGATGCATCTGGCACAACGTGGGCACTTGATGAATAACTGTTGAATAATATAACCACAAGTTATTGCCTTGAAGTTCTGTTTGGGTAAGCATTCCATAGAGCTGGGTATTACCTTGGGAACCACATACGAACTGTTACTTTGAGCAAAGACAGGTGCTGAGTAGTGTCTGTACATGAGGTCTGACTCCCTTGACAAGGAGTGGATGGACTACATTGTCCTGGTCTCAAGGAACTAAGGGCAGTGAACTCAGTCCCCAGAAAGGGTGTGGATTGTCACTGATAGGTGAAATTTCCCTGGCTTGGAAAGGTATGTCATGCAAGAGAGGGCTTAGCTGTTCTTATGTACCAGTGACATATATTGAGAGAGAATGCCACAACCAATTGATAGTGTTTTTAATCAGGAAAATTTATTTTGTTTATTTAAAATTACACAAGTCATCACCATTTTTCTTTTAGAAGATTCTAATATTACAAGTCTAAAATTATCTGGACCATCTCTAATCTTCAGTTGCTCCCTGTCCCCCATTTCCTCTTGGAATATCAGTGTTATTATTAGCTTGCCATCTCTGTTTCTAGGCATACGTTTGTGGGTTTACATATGTGTATATGAAACTGAAGGTCTGCAAGTGGATTGGTAAATGCTTAGCTTCCTGGATGACATTGACCCCTCATTTTTCTTTGGGGATTGTGCCATCAACTTTTCTGTATGGCTTAGTGATGATAGCATTTTGCTCTTGTTCCTTTGGAAGCTAAATTTAGGATGGAGAAAACTGCTTGTGAGATTGTTTGGGGTTCAGATTCTTGTGAGACTTTAGGCTTAGACAGGAATTATTATTTTTATTTTTTTTATTGTGCTGAAAGTATATAACTTGAAATCTACCTTATAAATTTTTTAGTATGCAGTGCAGTTTTACCTGTATGTGTGTTGTTGTACAGCCGAGCTCTAGAATGTTTTTATCTTCCATGAACATTGAACAGCAACTCCAATTTATCGCTTCCTCCAAACCCTGGCAACTGTGCTAATTCACATTTCTAAGGTTTGACTGTTTTAGATACCTGCTAAGTGGAATAAAGGAGTATTTGTCCTTCTGTAACTGACTTATCTCACTATGCATAATGTCATTAAGGTTCATCTCACTAGAGATGGTCATTTGACTTTTGTCCTTCATTCTGTCAGTCACATTGATTGGTTTTCATTTGTTGAACCATTCTTGCATCTAAGGGATAAATCTCACTGTATATGATCCTTCGAGTGTGCTGTTAAATTCAGGTTGCTAGTATTTTGTTTAGGATGTTTGTATCAATATACATCAGGAACATTGGCCTATAGTTTTATTTTCTTGTATTGTCTTTGTGTGACATTGATACAGGGTAAAGCTGGCCTCATAAAATAAGTTTGGAAGTGTTCCTATTCAATATTTTGGAAGAGACTGAGAAGGCTTGGTGTTGATTCTTTTTTAAATGTTTAGCATTCTCTTTTGAAACCATCTGGTTCTGAGGCTCTCTTTTGGGGTAGGTTTTTAATTACTGGTTCAATCTTCCTATTCAGTATAGGTCTTTCAGATTTTCTATTTCTATGTGATTCAGTCTTGCTAGGTTGTCTGTTTCTAAGCATTTTTCTATTTCATCTAAGTGGCTTATAACTAGTCACAGTACTCTCTTCCTATCCATTTTATTTCTATAAAATTAGTGCTAATGTTTCCTACCTTTATTTCTGGTTTTAGTGATTGAGTTTTTGTTGTTGTTGTTGTTGTTCTAGCTTATGGCTCATCAAGGTTGTTTACCTTTTCAAAAAACCAGCTCTTAGTTTCATTGATTTTTAACAAATTGTTTTCCTCGATGCTGGGAGGGATTGGGGGCAGGAGGAGAAGGGGACGGCAGAGGATGAGATGGCTGGATGGCATCACTGACTCGATGGACGTGAGTCTCAGTGAACTCCGGGAGTTGGTGATGGACAGGGAGGCCTGGCGTGCTGCGATTCATGGGGTCGCAAAGAGTCGGACACGACTGAGCGACTGATCTGATCTGATCTGATTTTGTCTATTTATGCTCTAATACTGATTTCCTTCCTTCAACTAACTTTGAGCTTAGTGTTTTTCTTGTTCCTGGTGGTATAATGTTCAGTTGTTTATTTGAGCTCTTTATTCTTTTATTTTTATTTTATTTTATTTTTTTTTTACTTTACAATATTGTATTGGTTTTGCCATACATCAACATGAATCTGCCATGGATGTACACGTGTTCCCAATCCTGAACCCCCCTCCCACCTCCCTCCCTACACCATCCCTCTGGGTCTTCCCAGTGTACCAGCCCCAAGCTTCCTGTATCCTGCATCGAACCTGGACTGGCGATTCGTTTCTTATATGATATTATACATGTTTCAATGCCATTCTCCCAAATCATCCCCCACCTCCCTCTCCCACAGAGTCCAAAAGACTGTTCTATACATCTGTGTCTCTTTTGCTGTCTCGCATACAGGGCCATCGTTACCATCTTTCTAAATTCCATATATATGTGTTAATATACTGTATTGGTGTTTTTTTTTCTGGCAGATGAATGGATAAGAAAACTGTGGTACATATACACAATGGAATATTACTCAGTCATTAAAAAGAATACATTTGAATCAGTTCTAATGAGGTGGATGAAACTGGAGCCGATTATACAGAGCTCTTTATTCTTTTAAAATGTTGGCATTTGCTGCTATAAGCTTTGCTCTTAGTATTACTTTTTTTATACCCCATACATTTTTGTATGCACTTTTTGGGTCTCAAAGTATTTTCTGATTTCCCTTTTGATTTCTTTGACCCAGTGTTGGTGTCATGTAATTTCCACATATTTTAAAATTTCTCCATTTTCTTTCTACTCTTGACTTCTAATTTAATTCCATTGTGATCAAAAAAGATATTTGATATGATTTCAAACTTCTTAAATTTGTTGACTTGTTTTATGACCTACCATGTGATCTATCCTTGAGAATATTTCATCTACCCCTGAGAAGAATGTGTATTCTGTTCTTGTTGGGTAGAATGTTCTATATGTGTCTATTACGTTAATTTGGTCTTTAGTGTTGCTCTGGTCTTCCATTTCCTTATTGATCTTCATTCTGGATGATTTACCCATTGTTGAAAGTGACGTATTGACATATCTTCCTATTACCACGTTGTTACCTTTTCCTTCACTTCTGTCAGTGTTTGCTTCATATATTTGATTGCTCTGATGTTGGATGCATATACAGTCATCCCTCGGTATCCATGCACTCCTGCATATTCCAAAATCGATGGATGCTCAAGACCCTTATATAAAATGACAGTACAATGAATACAGTCCGCTGTTCATATCCACAGGTTTCACATCTGCAGATGGAACCAATTGTGGGTGGAAATTTCAATCCATGGTTGGGTTGGTTGAATCCATGGTTGGATTGGTTGAATCCATGGTTGGGTTGGTTGAATCCATGGATGCAAGCAAGGAGGGCCCACTATATGTTTATTGAAAAAAATCCCTGTATAAGTGGACCCATGTGGTTCAAACCTGTTCTTCAACAGTCAACTGTATATTTATAATTATTATATCTTCCTGGTGAATTGACCTTTTTATCATCATGTAATGTCTTTGTCTCTTGTGACAATTTTTATCTTAATGTCTATTTTGTATGATATAATTATGATAGTCCCTGCTCTCTTTTGGTTGCTATTTGTGTAGAATATATTTTTCCATCCTTTTGCCTTTGGTCTATGTATGTCCTTAAATCTTGAGTGAGTCTGTTTTAGAGAGCATGCTGCTGCTGCTAAGTCACTTCAGTCGTGTCCAACTCTGTATGACCCCATAGATGGCAGCCCACCCGGCTCCCCCGTGCCTGGGATTCTCCAGGCAAGAACACTGGAGTGGGTTGCCATTTCCTTCTCCAATGCATGAAAGTAAAAAGTGAAAGTGAAGTCGCTCAGTTGTGTCCGACTCTTCGCGACCCCATGGATTGCAGCCTACCAGGCTCCTCCGTCCATGGGATTTTCCAGGCAAGAGTACTGGAGTGGGGTGCCATTATCTTCTCTGAGACAGCATGCAGTTGGATTTAAAAAAAAAATCCATTTAGAGACTCTTTTGATCAGTGAGTAATTACTCAGAGTGTAGGGCTTAATATTGTCACTTAAAAATTGTTTTATTTCTTTCTTGTAGCTTCTTCATCCTTATTTCCCTGTTTTTCCCTCACTGTATCCCATTTTTTGTGTGTTTTTTTTTTAATTGGTAGTGATAGTCTTTGATTCCCTTCTCAGATAATCTCTGTGATTATCATGAGACTTAAATAAAACATAGTTGTAACAATATGTTTTGAGCTAATATCTTCAATTACATATAAAAACTGCCCTTTTACTTCTCCCCCCATGCATTTTGTATTATTGATTTTACAAATTATATCTTTTTATTTTTTTCATCCACTAATTTTAGTCCTTTTTGTTCTTTTGTCTTTTAATTGCTTTACCAGAATTAAAGACGATTTATGCAGCACCATTACATATTATAATATTCTATATTTCTGTATATATTTACTCTTGCCGATGAGCTTTATACTTTGATATGCTTTCTTCTTGCTATATAGCATCCTTTCATTTCAACTCAAAGGACTCCTTTTAGCATTTGTTGTTGCACAGGTCTAGTGGTGATAAACTCTACTAAGCTTTTGTCTCAGAAAGTCTTTATTTCTCCTTCATTTTTTGAAGGATAGTTTTGCTTGATATGATATTTTTGGTTGGCAGTTTTATTCTTTCAGCTTATGAAATATGTCATCCAACTTCCTTCTTCCCTGTAAGATTTCTATTGATAAATCTACTGATAGTCTCTCAGGAGTTCCTTTGTACCTCGTGAGTCACTTTTTTCTTGACACTTTCAAGCTTTTTTTTTTTTTAATTTTACTTTTTGACAATTTTATTATAATATATCTCATTGTGGATTCCTTTGAATACATCTTTCTGGGATCTATGGACTTCTTGAATCTGAAGTCCATCAGTTCAGTTCAGTCGCTCAGTCGTGTCCAACTCTTTGTGA
Organism: Bos javanicus; assembly: GCF_032452875.1. NCBI lineage: Eukaryota > Metazoa > Chordata > Mammalia > Artiodactyla > Bovidae > Bos > Bos javanicus. The sequence continues at coordinate 48,291,966 of NC_083874.1, read as the reverse complement.
CCCCATGAATTGCAGCATGCCAGGGCTCCCTATCCATCATCAATTCCTGGAGTTCACCCAAACTCATGTGCATTGAGTCGGTTATGCCATCCAGCCATCTTATCCTCTGTCATCCCCTTCTCCTCCTGCCCCCAATCCTTCCCAGCATCAGGGTCTTTTCCAATGAGTCAACTCTTTGCATTAGGTGGCCAAAGTATTGGAGTTTCAGCTTTAGCATCAGTCCTTCCAATGAACACCCAGGACTGATCTCCTTCAGAATGGACTGGTTGGATCTCCTTGCAGTCCAAGGGACTCTCAAGAGTCTTCTCCAACACCACAGTTCAAAAGCATCAATTCTTTGGCGCTCACCTTTCTTCACAGTCCAACTCTCACATCCATACATGACCACTGGAAAAACCATAGCCTTGACTAGACGGACCTTTGTTGGCAAAGTAATGTCTCTGCTTTTGAATATGCAGCTGCTATTTCTTCAAATAATGCTTTCTGCTTTTTCTCTTTTGGGAATCCTACAGTGTGTTTATTAATCTTCTTCTAGGTATCCCATCACTCCTTCAGCCTTTCTTTACTCTTTCTAATTTCTTTTTTAACTTGTTCCTCTAACTGGGTAATTTCAAATGACATCTCTTTAAGTTCCTGGAGTTTTCTTTTGCTTGATCAAATCTATTGTTGAACTTTTCAGTTCATTTATTTGGTCGTTCACCTCCAGATTTTTGACTTGGCTTTTCTTACAATTATCTGTCTCTTGTTGATAATCTCATTTTGTTCATGAACCATTTTCCTGAGCTTGTTAAAAATGGCTGACATGGTTGCAATGAAATGAATTTTATTACCTCGTTTAATGCATTTGTTTTGGTCTTTGAGCCTGCCAAGGGTACTACAAGTTTCTGATTGATTTATGGAGTTATTATAAAGGTTTTTTGGACCATATACTGTTCTTTATGATGGTTATATTGAATTCTTTTTTAGGTAATTCAAATTCATATATCTCTGTTATTTGAGGCTTGGTTTCTGGAGATTTATTTTTGTCCTTTGATTGGGCCATGTTTCCTTGTTTCTTCATGTGACTTATAGCTGTGTGTTGGGATGTGTGCATTTGGAAAAGAAAGTCATTTCTTTCAACCTTTACAGATTTGCATCATACAGGGAAAGAACTTCATCAGTCAGCCAGGCTAGAGATTTGGGGAGCCTCTCAAAACTTTTTTGGAAATGTGTAATCTCTGGGCTTGTACATGTGTTTTTCCAGTGAGAGAGGTTTGCCCCTTTCTTTTTCAGGACTTTGTTGTCTCTTGATCCCTCTGGTGTCTGTCCATGGCACTGCAGATTCTTTGGCACTGCTAAAAGTCACTGAGTTCTGGTTTGTTCTCTGTGGCCCCCAAGTACTCAAAGTTTGCCATCTGTCGGTGCTCTGAGTCACCTGAGACATAAACCAGTTCCTCAGGCAGCCCTCCACAAAGCTAGAATGTTTGATGCAGGGAGGAGCCACAGGCTGGGCACCTTCTCCTAGATGCAGAGAGCTGTGCCAGTTTCTTTCTGCAGTATTACAGGTTCTCTGGTTTTGCCACAGCTGCTGAACTCTTTTTTGTTCTCTGCTGCCCCCAGGCATCCAAGGGTATTCTGGTTCCTCATCAGTGCTCTGCATCTGGTGAGACAGAACCACTTCCGTGGGCAGCCCCCTGAAAAGTCAGAGCACTGATGGATGTTCCACTGTTCTCTCTCCCTTCCAAGGGAAAAGCTGCAAGTAGGGATTTTCCTCCCATTGGTGAGTAGTGCCAAGTTGAGGGAGGGACTGACATGGTTGCAATGAAATTAATTTTACCACCTCGTTTAAGGCATTTGTTTTGGGCCTTGAGCTTGCCAAGGGTACTATAACTTTCTGATTGATTCATGGAGTTATTATAAAGGTTTTTTTGGACCATATATTGTTCTTAAGTTGGATTTTCTGCTGGGGAATGAAGCCTTGGGACTTTCTGTTTTGCCATCTTGCTGATGTCACTTGAACACAAAGTATTGTTTTATGACATTTGCTGAGATTGTAATGCTGCATTACTCAACTGGTGTCATAGCTAGTTTTATAATTGATGTCTTCTAAGAAACCATTTTATAAGTATTAAAAGGACTTTCTCTTCAAGGGATGTCAATCTATTACTTATAATGAGCAATAAACATATCGGAAAATGTGTTGGATGAAAGAAAGTGGTAATAAATGGCTTTAAATTAATAGGTATTTCATCCAGCACTAGGCACGGAGTATTGCTTGCAAGTCAATTAAAGGCCAAAGGAGAGCTGAATCATTGAACTCTCTCTGGGTTTTTGCTCACAGAGGTTTTCCTCCAAATGTAGTTTATCTGGGAAATCATGAGTTCTCAGGTCTCCAGGGAGAGGCAGCTTAAAATTCAGCTGGGTGGTTTCATGATGTCTCACACAGGCTCCATAACCTTCATGATATACAACCTTGGAATTTGTGTGCACCTCATCTTTTCTCTGAGGCAGAGATTCAACATATCTGAACTGCTGAGGTGGAGAAAGTGACTTATTAATGTTTCTTAGCCTACGACTGCGTCTGTTGGCAAATCTTAGGGGCAGAAATGTGACTTGCGTGCCCTAGGTAAAATGGTGTTCATGAGCCCTCCTTTGTGACTGAGCAAGTGTGTAAGTGAATGAAGTTTTATTTCCTGCAGAGAAGCAGGTGAATCAGTCAGCACATCCACATCACTGGTGTCTCTGCCCTGGGTGGCATGCCTTGGGGTTAGGAAGAAATTCTGTCACAATCAGGCGAAATATCCAAAACAAGCCTGCTCTGTGATTTCCCATGAATGCTCTTGTTTTCTGAGTCCTAGCTTTCCCCCTGTGAGCCCTACTTATGACAGAGGGAAGATTCACCAATGGGCAATGCTTGTTTCCTCTTTAATTTCCCTTTTTGTCAGGGGGAGCTTTTCTTAGTGACATCCTGAATCTGTTTCTTTTCCCACTTCAGGTCCACTTGACCATCTAAACAATTATCTGGTTCATCACTCAGAAGAAACCTAGTTATAGGGAGAATCACCTTGAGCCCTCTTCCCTCTTCTCAAGACACTGAGAGCAGTTCCTTGGGGAGAGAAATGAGTGTCATGATGATCAGGTGGTCCTTTACTCCTGCTGCCTGGAAATAAGAATTCTGCTTGCATTCTAGACAATAGAGTGATACATTTTTTAAAAATATAATTTAAAGACAGCTCTTTCTTTCTTCTCAGGTAGTCGACAGCTCGCAATTTAAATGAGCTAGGTTTATGGATGGCTGCAGAAATCCTCCTCACTCAAACCCATATCTATCCATCAGGTACCATGCATCACTTTACTGGGGAGGCAGCAAGGGGACAGCTCATCAGGATTGCCCCAGTGGAATGTTATGATAGAAAAAGAGAGGAATAGATTACATATTTATGTGGTCTTTGAAAATGCAGTGGGACAGGAAGATTGCTTGGAACGTCTGCAGTTACATTAAGTGCCTATTAACCTTCACTGGTTGCGAATGTCTGGCGAATACGTTTGTGCCTGTGTGTGTTGTGTGGCTTGAAAAATTAATGAGACTCTTCAAATAATCAAATTAGAAGTATTTGTTACCCTCAGTTCTGGTGAGCTATCAAAACAGAACTGTGTACAACTCAAAAATAAAGTGTCTGCCAAGAGAAAGAAAAATATAAATTGCTGGGTGGGATGGGGTAGGAAATTATACTGTACAGATCTTGGAAGCTGGCTTCATTTGATGGAGTAAAAAAAGAGAAAATATGCCTATTGTAACTCGGTTTCATTTGCGGATCATGGTTGGTAAATTACCTCTTTTGTCATAAATGCATCACACTGCTGGAAGGAGGTGCCCTTTGTAGTAATATTTTATCTTTGTGGGTGTCACACTTTTCCCCAGCCCACTGACTCATCAGGTTGGTTTGCTAGATAAAGATACGGTACGTGCTGAACCAAACCTTCACTTCCTGAATGAAACAGGATGTTTTGAAGTTGCTCTTTGGATGAAGACAGTTTGAACTGGTTGCTTTTTGTTCAGTCACACCAGTAAACGCTTTAATTTTGTAAACAGTCCCACCTGACTTTCATAAATCGCCCTCCATTCATTTTTGAAACTTACTCATTCCTGATGAGCTGAAAGCCATGTTGTCCCTAGGATTCCGCACTGCATAGGAGCAGTAGCCCTATAAGTCATCGATGAATCCTTGGAGTCCCTGAAGGTTGGAGACCATGAGTTCTCTCTGCCCTCATTTTGTGGCCATGAGATGGGAGGGAGGAGGAGGTACTGGATTCTTGCAATTTCACTGTAGGACCAGCAATAGAGGCCCTTTCTGCTTTGATTTTAACTTTTTTTTTTTTTTTTTTTTACAAAGCCTAAAAATTTATCTGGCTGTCGTGGAAGCTGGAGAGGAGACAAGAGGTATAGATTGGTGAGTGGGACTGTCTGTAGGAGCTCAGTATTCAACTCTGCTGGCAGAGCTGCCCCTCTGCCTCAGCCACACAGCCCAGGGAGGAGCAGGTGTGTTGTGCCCAGAGCCCTCAGAAGACAGGTGGGCTGCTTGTTCTGCCCAACTCAGTGACCATTCAAAGCCCTTATCAGTGTGGAAAAAAACATAATCCTCAGAAGGATGCAGAGTGTCCCCTGTCTTCTGTGACAAGGCACTGCAGGGGCTCTGGCCCTTACATGGATCTTCTCCAAAGGCAGGTGGGTTTGCTCTCTAGTGGGACACAGCAGGCCCACACTCAGCCCAGAAACCGTGTTATTCTAATAGTGAAATGAGAAAAACGACATGTGGTGAGTTCGGCTAATTGATCTGCGGAGTTCTGGTTTCCTGCAATTTAAGACTCCGTCCGGAGCATGAATGAAATATGCAGAGGGCAGAGGAGCTAGAGATGAAGCCTGCAGGGAAAAAAGTCTTTAGAATGGGGCTCAGTGTGTACAGTTCTGAACTCCAGGAATTTGAAAGCAGCGGCAGCTATTCGTGCCTCTGTGGCTGTGGCCAGGTTGTTAGGGGTGAGCTGTGTGAACCCTGGGTCCTGGCTGTGACTGGGAGTCCGCAGAGAGGGGAGTAAGCCTGGGGGCTCCTGGCTTTGCAGGGCTGAAGCTTCACTGTCTGATTTTTTGGAATCTTAATACCAAGCATCAGGAGATGTTCTCATGACATAGCTGAGAGAAGGAACAACTCCAAGTGCTTAGGCATGAAAAACAGGTTGTTTTTTTTTTTTAAAAGAAGAGGATTAGCTCAAGCTTGCTGGGCCCCCAGCGACTCCAGTCTCACCTCTCAGAGCGTGCCCTGCTTTCCAGCCGCCTCCACATCACCCGGGGGGCTTATTAGAAATACAGACTGACTCTAGGCTCTAGCCCTACTGAATCAAAATCTGCATTTTAAGCAGCTTCCCCGGAGATCTAAAGACCCCGTAAAGTCTGACAGGCACTAAGGGAAGGGCAAGCCATTGCCCTCTGGCAGCAAATTTTTATGGAAACCCAGCCTCGCCTCGGTACTAGTTCTGGATGCAGTGAGAGGAGGCAGACTGGTGCCTGGTCTTCGGGAGTTTACTGTCTAGAAGGAGGTGGCAAATAATCAAAAGGAGATAAACTGTTGTCATGGGTGTGTTCTGGGAGTCTCAAGCCTTCAAGGCAACAGCAGGGGGGCCACCCTGTGTGCTCTGGTGGCAGGTGTCCTGGTGTGGAGGACTTCTTTCCCTCCGGTATAGAGCAGAGGGACCCCAGGAAGGGCTAAGCCCCTCCCAACTTCTGATTTCGTATGTACAAAATGCAGGGGAAAAGCAGTGTCAGCGTCACAGGCTAAGATCACTCAGTAAGAGTTTGTTGACTAGCTACGATGTACTGAAACCTCACTTGGTGTAGAGTTGAAGACAGATCACAGCTCACAGCTTCAGGGGGTTGGCCTCTGGAGTGAAGAGGGAATTACTGTCCTGTGTAAACTGAACTGGGCAGGGCCCCTGAGGACTGACATAGAATTCTGTCTGGGAGCATCCTGGAAGGCCTCCTAGTGGAGACAGATGGATTTTTAGTTGAGACGATTCAACTATTCATGGGCCTGGCTCCAGCTCCAGCTTCTGAGAGTCTTTGCTTCTCTCAGAGCTGTGGACGGTCACTGCTGAGCTCTTGCAGGGGGGAGTTGGGCCTGATGCAGTTGCCAGGGGTGAGCAGACAGAGGAGGGATCTGATTTGAGAGAAGCTTCAGGATTTCTTGTGTGGTTGGGTTTGGTGCCTGACAGCAACATACCCAAATGTTCCTGAAGGCAACTCATCTTTGCTGGGTGTTGAGACCAGGCCAGTGCATGTGGATGGACAGATGACTTTCAGAGATGCTGACCTCACTCAGGCTATTTCAAGTGTGAGACAGGCTGGGGTTCTCCTGGGAGCCTTGTTTGTGGAGTGCCTGCTTGGTGCTGTGCTCAGGAGGAGATGGGGTTAGGGGAGTAAAGAGGGAAAACATTAACTGTGACAGGATCTGTATGTATTTTTAAATAAAGTGAAAGTGGCTTAGTCGTGTCCAACTCTTTGTGACCTCAGGGACTATACAGTCCATGGAATTCTCCAGGCCAGAAGACTGGAATGGGTAGCCTTTCCCTTCTCCAGGGGATTTTCCCAGTCCAGGGATCAAACTCAGGTCTCCCACATTGCAGGTGGATTCTTATCCAGCTGAGCCACAAAGGAAGCCCAAGACTATTGGAGTGGGTAGCCTATCCCTTCTCCAGCAGATCTTCCTGATCCAGGAATTGAATCGGGGGTCTCCTGAATTGCAGGTGGATTCTTACCAACTGAGCTACAAGGGAAGCCTAAAAAATAAATAATCAAAGGCTTTTAAGTAAAGCCAGGGTATAAATCAATAGCCAAGGATTCCACCTGGGGAGAAACAATGGACATGTGACAAATTTGAATGCTAACTATCTTTCATAGAGAATGGGGTGTGCTCTCTGTACCTTTTGTGTGGTATTCCTAATGAATTTTTTAAAATCCCCAAAGCAGCTTTGATTATCTTCAATGTACAGGTGAGGACAGTGAGGCTCAGAAAGAATGTGAGGGGCCAAGTTGGGATATGAACACAGCTTTGTCCCATGGAAGGTTCTGTCTTCTTCCTGGTGTATCACATGTCAGTTTTCAATCAAGCCCAGAGAAGCTGGTTGGGGTTACTCTAGTGCAAAGATGGGAGTGTTGGTGAGGCTAGATTTTGGAGCTCTTTGAACCGGGGAAGTTAGGAATTTCCCAATGTTATATGAGGGAATGATGCTTCCTTGTCCTTTATTTACCAGTGAGCAGTGATGGGAGGGGGTGCCTCGCTAAGTGAAGTAAGCCCAGTAGGGGAATGAGGTGGGTGCTGCTTGTTAGGAGCAGAGAGGCCCTTCCAGGCCTCCTGATGGTAGGCTTAGGATCAAAAGAATCAAGCCCCAGGGTGGAGAAGCCTGAGGGGTAGGGCTCCGAGCCTGAAGCCAGACCAAACTGAGAAGATGTGGGGACCAGGAGTCCCCGCTGAGAGAGAGGCTGGGTGTCTGCAGTTGGGGGGTGGGGGGGCAGGATCCATCTGAAAGGATAGGCAGCCAGCTCTGCATCTCCGGTGAGGTGCTTCTGTCAGTTCTCTTCCTGCTCCCTTCCATGGGAAGCATCTCTCCACCCCCACATCTCCCCCCGCTGAGTCCTGCAGTAAACAACTCAAGAGAGCAAGGAGAACCGTTCCTTTCCCTGTCTTGCCCAAACATAGCCCCTCAGTGCAGGGAACTGAGGCACCTGTGGGGGCAGCCAGTAGGGCAGAGTGGGCTGCTGGCCAAGGAGTGGACTGCAGCTTGGATAGACTCGAACCCTTCTTTCCCAGAGCCTTAGTATGTATGCAGGGTGGCAGTTTGTTCTGGGAGTTCAGAGGAAGGAATGGAGTCAGGTTCCTTTTGAGGGGTTGGAGCTGGGGCCATTGGTGACCATCGCATTGGTTGGGTGGCCCAGACACCCAGCCTTCTCTCCAGTTATTCTGGAACCAGTGCTTGCAGCAGGCGAAGCACCTTCTGCAGCGAGATGAGAGGCTGGGCTCTGCCCTTTCTCTCTTCTGCCTCATCCTCCGGCAAAGCCTGCCTCTTGGGTATGGCCACACCTCATCCCTGCTTCCAGCTGGAGGAGGGAGTGTCTTGCAATGCGCTGAGTGGACTTGTTTATTAGGGACTGGTTGATGTGTTACCTCTTCAATTTCAACAAAGCATTATGTTTTATACTTAGTAAAACTCACACATTCCTACTGGGTTCTTAGCAGAGACTCTAATGGTGGGGAGTTTAGGTGCTTTGGGGAACAGATGGAAGGGACACATTTTGGTTCAGGATTCCTAGGCCCCGTAGGGCTTCCCAAGTGGCTCAGATGGTAAAGAATCTGCCTGCAGTGCGGGAGTCCCAGGTTCGATCCCTAAGTAGGGAAGATTCCCTGGAGAAGGAAATGGCTACCCACTCCCGTATTCTTGCCTGGAGAATCCCATGGACTGAGGAGCCTGATGGACTACAGTCCTTGGGGTCACAAAGAGTCGGGCACGACTGAGCGACTAACACCTAGGCCCTGCCCTCTGTGACCCCACGTAGCTGGACCATGTTCCCCTGCTGGTCCAGCCTCTCTCTAATCCAGGATGCTTCAGGGGAGGACATTCACACAGGTCCTCAGGATTGGAACTTAAGCCAGCTGATGGTGGAAACACAGGCCTGGCCCGGCCCAGGAGTCACCATTGTGTGCGTGGCTCCAGTTGTATGGATCGTCTCATAAGTGGGCATTTCCTTTGCAGAGTATTTGCTCCTCAGTGAGGTTCTCCTACCACAGTGGGACCTTCTGTTGGTGGAATATTTATCAGATGGGGATGGTGAAAGAGAGCATGGGGTGAGAGTTTGGAGCTAAGAAAGTGTTTGTTCTCAGATCCTCAAGACTGGAGCCCCAGTGGGCCTCTGTGTTGCCTCCTGGCTGCCAGACCAGGGGACTCGCTGGGACGGGTTCAACTTCCCAACCCAAACCACCCTAGGCTCCCGGTAGCTGTGGGCTCCTGTGCTGGCGCTTCTTGGCATGGTCTACATTACAACTTAGTTTCTGAATTTGGATTAGGAAAAAAAATAACAACAATAAACCTTGCACCTTCCACTGGTATGGTGACAAAGGGCCCTGAATGTTGATGCCTTGGTTTTCCCAAGGCAGTCAGCAATTTTCTGCTTTATTCTCAAAGCCTCCTGGAGGAAAGACTCATTGCTTGAAGGATGCTACTCTCATTTGAGTGCTTCTTGGATGAAACTGCGGGGATCTGTGATTCTCTGAGGTCACGAGCCAGGTCAGGGCAGAGCTGAGGCCAAACCTGGTGTCTGGAACCTGCAGTGTTCCTTTTCTCGTCACCTCTCAACTCTGACAGAAGGCCGTCCTGAGCCTGGAGGTGGAACACTCTCAGTGCTGTCTTGCTCTTGGCGATTTAAGGGAGCTGAGTTTGAATATGGAGCCACATCTGAGGGGGTTTCCAGGCAGTTTTTGCAGAGAGATGTGTCTCTGATCCCTTTGAAAAGGAAGTACCCTAAAGAAATGACATATTAATGCAGCGACATGACAAGTGATGAAACAGTTTCCACACTTCCAAATACCTGAGTACCTGCTTCTTCCAGCTTGGATGTAGAAATGGAAGACTAACTTTTGTCAGACAGTAACACCTAATTAATTCAGATGAGCTGGTAAATGAGGGCGCACACATACCCTGGGATCCTACATAACTGCTCAGATGATGCAGTATAATACTTAATGACATGTGGAAAAGTTCATGCTTTAGTAAGTATAAAAAGCAGGCTACAAAAGAGTAGGTACAGAATTATCTTATTTTCTTGTAATGTAAAAAAAGTGTAGATGGAAACCGATGTTTCTGTCACATCAGGCCTCAGATGTGAATGGTGGCTTTTCCCAGAGTTCACTTTGCAGGTGATGGTTGTTTTTTATTTCTGTATGTTGTTTTTTTTTTTAGTATACATGTGATAGTTCTCAAATAAGAGGGGAAAAAAAGCAATAAAAATAGTGTGTCTATAAAGATTAGGCTTGAGAAAAGAAGGGAGTTGATACTTGGAACGTAAAAGTTTGTTGGACAAATGACTTATATTTACCGATGAAAAAGCTGAGTGTCAGCAAAGGGGGAGTAACCTCATCTGTTCTACAGGCTTGTTGAAATTATCAAATGAGAATGTCTCTGAAGAATCTAAGACATTCATATTATTTAATATTTTCCAGGTGCTTTTAATAGATAGGATCAAAAGCCAGTCATTAGCATGGAGCTCAGGAATAGACATCGATTTGGCCTATCTTCTTTTTCCAGCCCCTCCCCAAATAATCTAAGTGTTAGTCACGGAGTCGTGTCTGACTCTTTTGGACCCTGTGGACTGTAGCCCACCAGGCTCCTCTGTCCATGGACTTCTCCAGGCAAGAATTCTGGGATGGGTAGCCATTTCCTTCTCTAGGGGATCTTCCCGACCCTGAGATTGATCCTGGGTCTCTCACAATGCAGGCAGATTCTTTACCATTGGAGCCACCAGGGAAGCCCAAATAATCTAAGGCAGTGTCTAATACATAGTAAGTGCATAGAAAAGAGTCAGCCATCATTTTCTGAAATCAGGGTTTTACCTCTGATTACGGTAAAACCGTGATGTTCTGCAGCAAGTGGGAAAAAGAAATGACCTTGAATTTGTGCCTTTGGATTCGTTATGTTTGTTAAACCAACACCAGAAGCTCTGTTATGGCCTGAGAGATTAGTATCCACTTTGAAACATATGCTGTTTAAAAGGAAAACAGCAGAAGTTTCTAGACCAGCCTGTAGGAGATTTGTTCTTGAATGAGCAGGGGGCTTGCCCCGAGGCCTGTCCTCTCAAGGAATGCCTCTGGGAACAGAGTGGTCCTTCTGTTATCTTCTGTTGTTCAGTTACTAAGTCTCATCTGATTCTTTGAGACCCATGGATGGCAGTGAGCCAGGCTCCTCTGTCCTTCACTATAACCTGGAGTGTGCTCAAACTCGTGTCCATTGAGTTGGTGGTGCCATCCAACCATCTCGTCTTCTGTTGTCCCCTTCTCCTCCTGCCCTCTGTCTTTCCCAGCATCAGGGTCGTTTCCATTGAGTCAACTCTTCACATCAGGTGGCCAAAGTATTGGAGCTTCAGCATTAGTCCTTTTAATGGATATTCAGAGTTGATTTCCTTTAGGACTGACTGGTTGGATCTCCTTGCGGTCCCTTGTACTAATAAGTGCCAAATTGATTTTAACACCATGTCTTACGTGCATCTGGGGGAGGCAGCCCTTTCTCATGTTCAGCCTCATAGCCTCTCATTTCCTGGTTGCTTTTGCAGTATTTCATGGACATTATTCAGTAGAAAATAGCCAGTAATGTTTGTTAAATTATTAATTCATTAATAAACCCATTAAACTCTTGCTGCTTTGCAGTGATTCATGATGGGGGCTCCTCCTCCACTGGCTCTGTCATTCCCAGGCATGGATTCCCCTGCCATGGAGTGGAGCAGGGTAGGGCTGGGGGAGATGCTGATGAATTGTTGCATGACAGAGCTTTACAGTAGATATTTTGTGCAAATTCTTCTTTTATCACAGGAAGAAAGCTCCACGGAGAAGGCCACCTCATCAAATGTATGTTACTGTTTTGATGATTAATGATTCCCGTGTGTTGATCCACCCTATTTTCTTCAAAACAATTATTTCAACTGTAGTCTCCCCTGGGGAATTGCTTCTTATAGTTAATAAATCAGTCGACAATATAAAATTCTTAAGTGAAAATGACACTGGTGTGATTCCACCTGGGTGCCGTTAAAAAATTATGCCATGGTATTTATAATTGCAGCGAGGTTGGCTTTTTTCATGAGTTGGAAAAAAAAAAAAAGACTTAGTGTCAGCCACTTAAATGGAAGGGATGGAGGCTAATATTTGTAGAGCCCTCTTGTGCTAGGAGCTATGAAGCACTTGGTAAACATTTTCTCCTTTAATCCTTATAAGAATTGTTTTAAGGAAGTTAGTATTATCTCCCTGTAGAGAAGTGACACAGAGAGGGTCAGTCACTTGCTTGAGGCACCCGGCTACAAGTGGCACACAGCCTGAATTTGAACCAAGGGCCCTGTATCCAGTTAGGTTTTTGTGCCTCTGGGGTTATTGTGCAAAGAGGCAGGCATTTTCATATGAGGGTTCCTTGATGACAAGATGAACGACTTCTCTGTGTACAGGGGACATTGAATAACAGCTGTTTGCAGAGTGCCTGCACTGTGTTGGCCCCATTAGTGACAGCTGGACCTGCGAATGGTAGGGGAGCCCAGTGTCCGACTCCCTACTGTGGGACAGCTTTAACACCATGTGCTTTACCTGAGTTTTCTTATTCAATCTGTGTGATAATCCTTTGTGATAACTGTCTTGAGGACACACATATTTGAAGTGGCAGAACCAAGATTTGGACTCAGAAGGGAATGGCAACCCACTCCAGTATTCTTACCTGGAGAATCCAATGGTCAGAGGAGCCTGTAGGCTACAGTCCATGGAGTCTCAAAGAGTTCGACACGACTGAGCGACTAACACTGGAGCTTCTTATGAACAGATAATTACGGTTCGTGGGAATCATGCCATAACATGGTCAACACAAGGAGAAGATCAGTGTATTTAGTAAACACGTATGGTGTGTCTTTTGCTTGTGCCAGGAATAAAGGGAGCAAGTATACTTGGGAAAAGTAATAGCATTGGCTGAGAAGGGTGGGGAAGGCTTCTGGAGAAGGAGCTATCTGATTTGTTTTGTTGGAGGGAGCTGGAGGAGAAGTGGCTGATGAGGTCAGAGTCCTCAAGACAAGTCTGGGGCCACCAGGAGAAGACCACAGAGTGGGTATATGGTCCCTGTTATCTGAGGAGGAATTCTGATAACTCTCTGCCACCCTTTCTCATGGCTCACACCATCCTCCTGTGGGTTCCTTGCTTCCCCTCCTCCTGCCAGGAACATGGTTGGAAAGCCATCTCCATGAGGAGTCTGACTGAGGCCCAGAAGACAGACAGATGGCAGTGGGATAGATGATCCTTCACTTCTCCCTGAAGATCAGTCTCCTTTTAGGTGATATTTTTCCCCACAATAGAATTGCACCCCCACCTTTTGGCGTTCCAATAGAAAAGTAATTCCTACTTATTACAAAAGAATCAGACTCGCCAGAGAAATACAAGGAAGTTAAAAAACCATCATCTCACCACCTGGAGATAACCGTAATCAAAATTTCATGTATATTTAGGTTTTTTAAATGCATTTTTCCAGTGATTAAGTGAACTTGCCTCTCACTGTTTTTCCCAAAGTATAATACTGTTTCATAATCTTCTTTTTCTCTTAACCTTGGAGTCACTAAGTCATCTTTATATGTCTATACATTCAGGTATGTGTATCATTGTTTCTGCTGAGTGCTCCCTTGAATGGATGTGTAATGGATTCTTCTGAAGATGGTGTATCAGTCAGGGTCCAGATAGGAAAAAAGGAATCACATATGGTATTCTCAGTGGAGAAAACCAAATATAGAATGTTGATTACATGGGAGCTGAAAGCGTTGAGAAGAGCAGAAAGTTGTTCCACTCCTGGGCTAGGAGACACGTGGGAGGAGGTGGCAGAGCCAGAGGTCAGCAGCCAGGACCATGGCGAGGGTGGCCTGCCTGAGCTGGGACCACAGCAGGTTGGGTCGTGGCAGAGACAGAGTGACTGTTGTGGTGTCACTGGGAGCAGGGGAAGATGGGGGGAAACACCTCAGCTTCTCCCATTCCCTGCCCTCCAGCATCCCACCTGTACCTCTCGTTGGACAAATAGCCTTGCTGCAATAGAGGTCAGAGGAGTGGAGGAATGTCTGCCCGGGATACAGAGCAGAGGAAGAGCAAGGAATTGTTCTGAGATCAAACGGGCCAGTGACTGGCATGGATGGGAATTGGGCAACTTGGTCCAAAGGCTTTTTTTATGAGTCTGAAAAAACTTGGTAGAGTCAATCGAGTGCTGTCTTTTTAGCACTTTTGTATGCCCTGCACTGGCAGAAGTCCAGCTGGGAATACAAAGAACTCTAGGCCATTACCCTGCTCAGTAGCAAAGTTGAGCAGGGGGTGTAATAAGAATTGCTAACAGTTGAGCATTTACTAACCACCAGGCACTGTGCTCAGCACTTTACGTATATTATCATTTTAATCTTCGTGGCTCGTAGAACAGCATTCCATTTCTTCTTAACACTGATCTCATTCTATCATTACGTAAATGCAGACCTTGTTTAGTGCAGGACGTGTTCCTGGAGAAGAACGTGATCACTGAGTCAGCACTAGGCAAGGCCGCCGTACGCAAGGCCTGTGGCGCTGTGTTCTAGGCTTCAGCCGCCTGCCGTCACCCCTCAGGTCAGGCTCCCCAGGGTCGTGCCAGGTGCCCATCTGCTCTCACTCTGCTCCCCATTCCTGGCAGCTGTGGGCTGGTCCGCCCAGGCTGCAGTGGCTGTTATGACGCCTCCCTTAGTGTCCAGTCCTGAAGGGTCTGCTCCTCTTCACTCCTTGTTTTTTGTCGCTTTCCTCTGTCAGCATTGCATTTTAGTGCCATATGCCAGACTCTTCCTTTGCTACATATCTTTCCCCAACCATTATGGGTGTCACCCACAAGGAATAAAAATTGAACACAAACTCTGTGATGGTGGAAAAAGAGGCCCCAGCAGAGGAAACACACTGCAAAGTAGAATCAACTCAGGATCGTGTGGTGGGGCATGTGCTGGCTGAGAGGCTTAGCTGTCCAGTGAGCTGTTCATGTTTCCTCCTGCCTGGAGCGTGAGAAGCTCTTGGAGAAATAAAAAAAACACAGATGCATATTAAAATTGTACCGATGTGTCTGGTGTGTATGTATGCTTGGGGTTGTTAGGGAAAGATTTCAGGGGCAGGGGTTAAGCAGATGGACATTAACAAACGCCTGCGTCCCTCCTTTCTCTGTGCCTCATGATAAGGACCACACCTTTGTGTCTGTGATTGCTTGTGATTTTATGTCTCATGGCTAGTGCACTGCTTTAGAAAAGCAGCAAATACACACACACACACACTTGGGTCTGAATGTATAAATTGCCGTATATACTATCCCCATCTTATAGCAAAAAAAAAAAAAAAAAATGAGTCTTGCTTATCAAAGCAGTTGGGTAAACATCCACTGAGCGATAGATTTGGATACAAGCAGGGGGTCTGTCTTGACCCCTGAGTGGTCCTGCTCGAGGATCTGTGTGTGCACAGTGCGTTCTGAGACCACTGGATTTTCCAAAGAGAAACAAAATGCAGAGATCCACAGTAGTGGCAGCCTGGGGCAGATCCAGGTTTTGTGGGGTCTGACATTTATATGGGGGGTCCTCTGTAGGAAAAATAGCACAGAATTATATATATGTACAAATTTAAGAATAAAATGATTTGTTGTTTAGGCTGAGAAAATAAATCATCACAAATTTACAAATTCTAGAAAGCCTAGATGACCTAGCCCAGAAAATAGCAGATTTATATTGTCAGTTAACTGCCTGACACGCCTCTATAATAAATTTTCCCTGCATGTTTTTTTTTGCATGCCCTTTGGTTGTCTCTTTTTATGACATTAATTTTGTAATATTTTCTACGGAGAGATTAGAAGGATAATTCAGGCTTTCCTCTGGCATGGCTGGTGAAATTTGTTTTTTATTTTTGATGATTGGATGTGCCAAGCACACGACTTCTCCTGCAGATCTCTTCAGCCCACTGTTCATCATGTTGTACCCCTGAAGCACAGGGCTTCTAATTAATTTGATGTCATGTGACTCCCGCCAAGAAAAAGAGGAATTAAACTTGAGCATCATAATTGTGTGTGTCATATTATCCAGGCTCCCTTCTGTTGGGAGAGAGCTTCCATTTTGAATAGACCTTAACAAGCTCTGTCATATGCATCTGATTTCTTACTGGAGGACTGTGCCATCCTGGGTTCTGTCTCTGTAAGTTTCAGACCTTGTTTCTTCTCCACTCACATACTTCTGGTAGGACCTGTTCCTATATGGGTGTGACTTCCGACCCTGTTCTTGTGTGTCACCATGACAGGGGGTGAATGGCGTCATTCCTATAAACCATTCCTATACTGTGATGGCTAGTGATAATTTTGCCTTTCCATAGAAGTGCCCACAAACTACACAATCCATACCACTGAATTTTCCCTGCATGTATTTCCACCCAGTTCTTCTTGGCTGGATTCTGGTGGTAACTGGAGCCAGGTGGGGTGTGACAGTGATGTGGAAGGAGACAGGGATCTTAACTGATGGTTAAAACATTATACTTTGGCACATCTTGTACAAAATGTGTATCCATGTGAGCACATTTGCTAGGCCCTTCTCAAGGTCTTGGAAGGAGTCGGTGCTAGGAGGGGCCGAGTCTTATTGTCTTCACTGCGTGCCTGCCTTTAGCCAGGGGGGAACTCTGGGTCCCTGGGGCTGCCTTGACTGTAGAGGTTTCCGTGGAGGAACTTGATGTGATCTGGGATGAAGGTGATGGGACTGGGAGCGGCCTCAGGGGAGGAGCCATGTTTCATAGCAAAGGTCATAATTAGGGAGTCAGTAAGGAGTGCAGACAGTGAGGTGGAGTGAAATAGATGTTGGGAACTGCCAGCCTGAAGTCTGCATGATGCTGATCAGTGTCTCTGGAGCTGCCGACCTTCACTAAGTACTTCCTGTGTCCAGGTTCTATACTAGAGCCCACTCAGCCCCATCTCAGAGAGTCCCTCAGTCCAATTGTGGCCTCCAGAGAGCTGTGCTGAGGTTCCAAACTCTGGTATCTATGAGTGCCCTGATTTAGAAAAGGGCCTTTGCAGACACAATCAAGTTAAGGTGAGGTGATTAGAGTGGACTCAGTCCACTGGTGTCCTCATAAGAAGACAGACTCACACGAGGGAGAAGCTGTGTGATGACAGGGGCAGAGGATGAAGCGCCGTACCTGGGAGCTGAGGAGTGCCAGGGACTGTTGGCAACCACCAGGAGAAGCAAGGAAGGATCCTCCCCGCAGGTTTCAGGGGCAGTGCAGCCCTGCCAGCACCTCGACTTTGGATTTCTATTATTTCTCTTGTTTTTAAACCCCCCACTTTGTGATGCTGTGTTACAGCAACCCTGTAAAGCGATGCAGTCCCCATCGACCATATGAGGAAAACAAAACCGTAGGCCCCACTGGCAGCTGGGGAATCTGAGGCACAGAAAGGTGAAGTCAGTGTTGGGGGGCACACAGTTGGTCACAGTGTCATCTGGTCAGCTATCTCCCCTCTGCTCTGGGAGAGGCTGTCCTGTGGGTATTCCTGCAATGAGTGGATTGCCGACCCAGAAAAGGGAGTGGATTTTGCTCCTCTTCAGACCAGGACTTGCTGCCCACTCCACCATCAGGATGGGAGCTGCTCCCTGGTCAGCCCTCCTGGCTCCCAGTGGCACAGACCCCACCACAGTGCCTCTTTCGCGGGGGAGGAGGGGATTCAACTTCCTGCCACTGCAAAAATCCTATTCCTGACTGTTCCATATATTCTGCAGTTTCTGTCCCCAGCCCTGCACAGCTTCACTTGTATCTCCTCACTGGACACGCTTGAAACTGCAGAACTTGGCAAATCAGGTGCCTTCCTTTTGAGAGCCCCTGGAAGGCGAGGGAGGCCAGAGTGTTGGGAAGCCTGGGAGGAAGTGTGCTGCAACGGAGCTTGTGGACAACTGTTAACAAGGGTTTATAGGCAAACCTGCTGTGTGTCAGGGCCCGCGTGGGGGCAGAGGCAAATACAACATTGTTCCTCTTCTGCTTTCAGTGTTACGTGTGCAATTCATGCCATAGAACACCAAAATCTATTTTCCTGTGGGTGAGATATTTCAATAACCTTTTATTATTAATATCAGCAATGCTGTCTTTCCTGTTTTCAGTTGGTAAAGACTTTTTAATGTTTCACCATTTATTTATTTTTGTTCTCCTTATTTGAGGCTTGTTTGCTGATTCAGTATTTTCAACCACATGTGTTTAGTGAGCATCTACCTTGTACCAGCCCTGTACCTGTTCAAAGCGATGAAAATAAGGTGCTGAAAGTGACTGTAACTCTCCTAGTCTTAGAACCTCCGTTTTTATTCACCGAGATGGAGTGACAGGGTGGGAAAGGAGATGTACTGTTGAGTTTCTTAACCCTGAATCTTGAACTTCTAATGACTGTGAACATTCATGGGCACTTTCGAGTGTGTTCCAAACCCCTGAAATTATCTGTAATGTATGTGTGTGGATATATGCTTTTTAGAGAGAGAACTTATCATTTAAATAGACTTTCAATGGGATCTAAAGCAAATTTAAAGGAACCCCAAGGTTAACTCCTTTTGTAAAAACGAGTCTTCTACAGTATGCATGCCTTCCCACAATTTACTTGTTCAAAACGATTTAAAATCTAACTTGACTTTTGTCTTTGCCTTTACATTCTGATTCTAAAAAGTCTGTGAAGGAGGGCTAGCCTGAATTTCTGTTGGTCTGTTTATAGATCCTGCAGTATTATTCAGTAGTAAGTTCAGATCATTTATGAGATGCCTGTTCAAGAGCCAATTCCATTTTATAACAGTTGGAAGCATATTGTTTTAGAAACGTCACGACCCTCGGCCTTACAGGTCGCCTGGACTTGCTTGTGGATGTCAGTCACTGTACTCATAGCCCTTGCCATCCTCCCAGCACTTAAATTATTCACCTGTGACTCTGAAACAGTACTCTTTAGGGAAAATTTGTGAACCTGGACCTGTCAAGATATACATTTGAAATCATACTGATTTCTTTCGTTGTCTAGATTGTCTCTACTTATATACAGGAGGTTGTGTAAGCGTAGAGTTGTCTTGCCAATGTACATTTAGTAGATCATGTGATTCTTTGTCCTTCTATGCCTTGAGTCCTTGCCTAAAATGAGAACACACTTAAAACAATGATGAAACATTTAATAAGTGTATTTGCTGATAGGGCTCCTAATGGTCTGAACCAGACTTCATACCCAGCAAAAGGAGATGAGGAGATAATGCATTTTATTGTTATGGAACAGACCAGGGGAACTGATGGTGGAGGAAGGAGGCGGTTCATGTGGGGCTTTCCCTGTTTGTCAAGGAGCTCTGGGGTTGGCAGAGAATAACTGCCTGGAAGCCTGCCTAGTATGCCCTCTTGTGGTGGCCCCAGGTACACATAGTAGGATTGTCAGGAATGCTTCTTAATTGGTAAATTGCTTTTCTAGGCAAGAATACTGGAGTGGGTTGCCATGCCCTGCTCCAGGGGATCTTCCCAACCCAGGGATCAAACCAGGTCTCCTGCATTGCAGGTGGATTCTTTACTGTGTGAGCCACCAGGGAAGCCCAAATTGCTTTGAGTAATAGCAGTTACTAACTGATCAGTGATAGTCGTGGGCAGCTTTAGGGATCTGGTCTCTGATCAGGCATCCAACAGCAGATACTGATAGTGTGAATAGAATATAACCATCGTCCTTTGCTAGGGAGGGAGTGAATTCTGGTGTAGACCCTGGACACCCCTGGTAGGGTTTGCAAGGCAATGAGTCAGAGGAGGCTAGGATAAAGAGACCCAGGGAAACTGGGAGTTTCCTGAGGATATGTCTATTTCTTTCCTGTTTGGCCAAGGATGAGCCTTTTCCTTTATCGAGACCTCGTTGTAGTCTTAGACCAGAGTCCTAAAGAAGTCTCCTCTCTTTGAGGAGCAAATCCATTGGTTTAGGTGTGCTAGAAGTAACTAGAAGAGGATCAACCCTTCAAAGAAAAGAACTGCACTTGGTAAAACTTTTCTGTGGCTTTTTGCTTGCAGTTCCCTGGTAGTCACTGTAGCATGGGTAGTCAGAGGTCAAGCAGAAAGCTGTGTTGCTACTGAGTTGAGGAGTTGGAGGATGGAGTTCAGAGCTTCCAGAACAGCTGGAAAGGGAGGGAAGATATTTAAGAAAGGAGGGAACTGCAGGAGGAGGAGGAGGAGCACGAACATCATTGTAAACTTTGCCCAGATCATTGATGCCTGAGCTCATGTGGATGGGGGAGACACCAAGGTTCCCAACAAGAGCAGCAGCTTAAAAGTTGAGGAAACTGAGACGTTTAGCTGCTACCCACTGCAGGGAAACTGAATTTGGAGTTTGAGTCTAGCCACATTCACTGCCTGCCAGAACAAAAACATAAATATGTTTTTAAAAAGATAAAATAATTTACTCCCTCTGCAGTGTCTCCTACACAATATCCACTATGCTGTGCTGTGTTATGTTGCTTCAGTCATGTCCGACTCTCTGCCATGTGAGAGGGGGAGAGAGAGCCCACCAGGCTCCTCTGTCCCTGGGATTTCCCCAGGCAAGAATACTGGAGTGGGATGCCATGCCCTTCTCCAGGGGATCTTCTCAACTCCGGGATCAAACCCACATCTCATTATGTCTCCTGCATTGGCAGGTGGGTTCTTTACCACTAGTGCCGCTGGAGAACTCTACAGTATCCACTATGCAATAAAAATTACTAGAGGAAACAGAAATGTATAAGCTATGGCTAAGAGACAAAGCAATTAAACCTCACTCTGAGATGATCCAGGCAGTAGAATTAGGAGATAAGCACTTTAAAGCAACCATTATAAATATGTTCAAAGACTTAAAGGAAAAAGTCTTAGTGAATAACGGATTGAGGAGTCTAAGCAGAGGAATGAAAGCTATTTAAAAATAAAAACTCTAGCATCAGAAAATGTAGTGTCCGAAATAAAAAGTTTATTAGATTGGGTTAAGAGAAGATTGGAAATGGCAGAAGAAAGAGCCACGGAACCTGCAGTTAGGTCAATAAAAAGTTATCCAGTCCGAAAAACAGGAAAAAAAAAAAAAAGATTGGAAAAAAAATGAACAGAGCATCAAGGGACAGTGGGACAATATAAAGCCTAATATATATATAACTGGAATCCAGTTATATATATGGAATCCAGTTATATATATATAAAACTGGAATCTCAGAAAGAGAGAGGAAGAGAGAATGAGGCAGAAAAAATATTTGAAGAAATAAGGGCCTAGCATTTCCTAAAATTGGAGAAAAAATCAACTTAAAGATAAGAGCAAACTCAGCAAACCCAAAGCAGGAAAAATACAAAGAAAGCTGCCTTTAGGCACATTATAGTTAAAGTGTTAAAAACCAAAGAAAGAGAAATCTTGAAAGCAGCCAGAGTGAGGAAAAAGACAGTATATATAGTGAAAATGATACTAAAAAACTGGCTCTTTATTAGAAAGAATGGAGACCAGATGAAAACGAAATAACATTTAAAATAGTAAAAGAACACTAAAAATCCCTATCACTTCTTGAATCTGTATCTAACAAAAATATCCATCAAAAATGAAAGTGCAATATTTTCAGACAAGTAAAAGCAGAAAACTTGTCACCAGCATGACTGCTCTGCAGGGTATACTAAAGGAAGTTATTCAAGCTGAAGGAAAGTGACACTGGATGACAATATGGATCTACAGGAGTAAATTTTATTTATATATGTAGGACTGTTATGTATATATGTATTTTTTTAAGTAAATTTTTTATTTTTAGATAATTTTTAAAATTTTAAAATTTTAAATTTTTTATTATCAAAGTAAATGTGTATATTTTTTATTTTGGCTGTGCTGGGTCTTTGTTCTACCCGGGCTTTCTTGGGTTGCTGCGAGTGGAGGCTCCTCCTCGTAACGGTGCACAGGCTTCTCACTGCAGTGGCTGCTCTTGTTTCAGAGCACGGGTCTCTAGGCCAGGGGGCTTAGTTGCCCTGCAGCAGGTGGGGTCTTCCCAGAGCAGGGATTGAACATGTGTCCCCTGCATTGGCAGTTGGATTCTTAACCACTGGACCACCAGAGAAGTCCCTAGGTATATATTTTTCTTTTTTTGTTTAAAATCTCAACCTATTTAAGACATATAGCTATTAAAACCTAAGTATACCACCATATTTGGTTTATAATGTATGTAGATGATGTGTATAAAATATATTGTATGAACATCAACAATAGTTCATAGGAACAGAATGGAGGAGGGGGAAAATGTGAGACTGGAGTCCAACCATATGCACTATTATTAAATGTAAATAAACATTAATTTAAAAGGTAGAGATTGCCAGACTGAATAGAAAGGGTAGACAGCTAAATGCTATTTACAAGAGGCCCACTTTAAATATGGAAGGATGGATAGGTTGAAAGTAAGAGCATGGAGAAAAGCATGTCATGAAAAAAATAAGCTTCCTTATTGTAACCAGAAATCGTAACATTGCTTTCTCAGTAATTGGTGGAACAACCAGGCCACCAAATCAGAATACAGATCTGACAAACACTGTCAGCCATCTTCACCTAATATAGATTTTTATAGAATACTCTAGCCAACAGAGGGGTATCTTAAACTTTTCAGATGTGTGTGGAATGTTTGCTGAGGAAGACCATCCTGTGTCATAAAATAGATTTCAAAGAATTGAAATCTTAGAGTTCTCTGACCACAATGGGCTTGAATTAGAAATAAATATCAACCAAATCCCAAGTGAGTAGAGACTACATCATGCTGTGTACGGTCCCCACAGACCCCCATTCAGTGTCTACAACAGGACCCCCTGTTCTTAGGGTTGGGTATGGCCAGCCCACCACAGTGAGAGGGGAAGATGCTGACATTCAGCAGGTCCTTACTGCACACATGACTGTGTTAAAAGTGCTTCAAATGCACTAATTCATGTAATCCTCACACAGTTAACCCTGTTGGAGAGCTGAGACTGAAGTGACTTGCCCAAAGTTTCATAGTCAGTGGATGGGGAAGCTGATGATGCGGCTGGGTCTGTCCGACTCGAGGCCCTTCCCTGGACCACATTAAAGTATGATCTCTCAATCACACTTGTATACTTGCATTTCCTTTCCTGATGAAATTTTTAGAACTGTGGTCTTTTCTGATGTAAATTTGTCCATTGTCTACCCTTACAGCTTATCGCCATACTTTTTCTATTTCATATAATTATTCTGTTTTTGTTGAAATTAAGTGTGCACAGAGGTCATCCTTTTGCACCTCAATTGAAGGTACCTACTAACCTCCCTAGATGTAGGTGAGGTAACCTTTGACATGTATGTGTAGGTGAGTACGCACATGTATATGTGTGAGTGTATATGCACCCACACACTTGGTATACATACGTATACAATATATATCATTCAAATAATACATGCAGGTTATGTATATGTGTGTGTATGTGTATAGTTTCTTCTGTCTTTTCTTGAGGTTCACTCAAACTAAAATTCTGTAAGCAAATGTATTACAGTTGACTGGGGTAGCTGTGCCACTTACCGTTTTGGTGGAGGGCCCAGGAAGCCTGCTGTGCAGGTCTGTGCCCTTCCATCTGTGTGCTTCATCAGATCCCAGGTCCCCAATTCCTGCCATCTGAGCTTGTGTTGAGATTCTTTGTGGTGCTGAGTGCACCTTTGAACCTGTCTGCCTGGGATGATGAATTGTCCTAGCAGAGTGTCAGGACACCTCCAGCAGCCCTTTCAGAGGAGAGCCCTAAACTGGGATTTATCTGTACTTGTCACAGATGAGTGCTATTTACTTACGAGGCCTGCATTAGTGTCAGGCCAGTAGGAAAGCCTTTCCATCTACTGATTCACCGGACTGCACTTGTCAAACACTAATGTCCATAGGCAGAACCCGGAGCACAATTTCACAGCCTGGATGCTCCTTAGTTCGTATTCAGTCAGCCATTTCCCCCCTTCATAGCTGCCCATCATAGCGTCTCTATTGTCTGGACACCCTTCCTGGGTGCTCTGCTCATAACTCTCATAGCTACAGATTATGTTCTTTAACTCAGCTCCACCTGCCTGAGTGTCTACCTGCGTGACTTGGGACACGAGAGGAGTCATATTGCTTTTCTTTGCTTTAGTTTTCTCAGCTTAACAGGAACACAAATAAAACCCGTCTTACGAAGTTGTTGACCAGACTCAATAAGGTGATGCATGAGGAAAAAGCTTTTTGTAAAATAAAGGGAGACATCACGTGCCTTTATTGTTTTATATTTGATGCAGCTCTGCTGATACCTGATTGAGATTGATCGGCGACCACATTCAACAATGCTTTTTTTCCCCCCAGTAAATAAGGCATTTTCTAAGCATGCTTGGTTAGTGAGGCTGAGTGCACCCCCAACTTCCTAATGCTAGCATTATAAACTGTTTACAGTTGATCTTTATTGGGGGAAAATCATGTAGCTATTTTCAGCAAGTATGCGACTCTCTATTTCTTAGCCTCTGATGCAATTGTAAATTTGTCAAGTATGCAACCTTCTAATTCTTAGCCTCTGATGCAATTGTAAATTTGTCAGAAATGATGCAGTTATATTTTTTAAGTGAAAAATATCTAATATGATTTATTGGTTGGCCTCTGTGGTTAGGCTCCTTGGATTCAGCAGTTATGATGAAATATAGACATAACCATCTCTGTTTCAAGGGGGTCTTAGCTCAGTGCCATCATTAGTGGAGCTTGGAGAAGGAAGGTGGGGAGTAGGGGCAGGTATAAAACTTTGTGCAGGTGATGGCATTAGGGCAACACTAAGACAACTGAGTAGGATTATGTGAAGATAATTCGTTGAATGACATCGATATATGACTGCTAGGGACATAGATGTTTATTGTGGAATATTGGGTAAATATAGAATTGTGTAAAGAATGAAAAAATAATACCTAAATTGCAACCATGCAAGAAAACTCCTGTTATAAATTTATGTATTTATCCAAAGTACTTACTGAGTGCCTCCTGCAGGCTAGGTGTTGGGACACATTAGTAAGCAAGACAGAATTACTGTCCATCACAGCTTCTATCCCAATCGGAATAGAGAAAGATGATAAACAAGTGATAAATACTACAGAGAAAAATAAAGGGAGAGAGTCAGTGCCAGGAGTAGTGACTTGTGGGAGTGGAAAGAGGAATTAAAAAAATAATAATGGTGGAGGAAGGACTTACTTTTAAAGGACAATTGAGCAGTGTTCTTAGGAAAGAGCAAATAAGCCATGTGCATATCTGAAGACAGAGCATTTCAGGTGAGTGGACAGTGAGTGCAACGGTCCTGAGGCAGGAGAGTGCCTGCTCTATTCACGCAACAGTGTGGCTGGAGCAGAGAGGAGAGCTGGAGAGGACCAGTGAGGGCCAAATCCTGCAGTGTGTGGTTGGCCCTGGAATCTTTTCCTTTCTCTGTGTGATGCTGTTCATAGAACCCCCTGCATGGGAATGCCAATTGAAGGCAGAAAACCAATGAAAACTTTCAGGAGTTTAAGATGAGGGAGGTGACACTTCTATTAGTTTCCCTCTGTGTTTTAGGTTGAGCTCATATACGAGGAGGCAGCATGTTGTAATGGAAGCATCACGGTGTTGGAATTGCACAGATTGGGTTCAAATCTTGTATTCTCTGTTATATCCAGCCCTGTGACTTCATTCAACTTCCTTATAGAACTTAGCTGATAGAGTTTTTGAGACTAGTAGGTACTCAGGTCATGCCATTTTGTCTATGTTAAAGAATTTGCTGGCAATTTGCTGAAGATAGAAAGGAATATGTTCTAACATAGTGAACTTCCCATTTTTTTCTCAAATGCTGCTGTTTTATTGAGAGCTGCATAGTTCAGTAAATAAGCCAATAGACACATGTGGCCATTTAAGTCAAAATTGATTGAAATGAAACATTCAATTCCTCAACCCTCCTACTTATATTTCAAGTGTTCATTACCCACACGTGGCTCCTATATGAGCCATGAAGACGATAGAACATTTCCATCATCACTGGAAATTTCACTGGACAGTGCTACTGAAGAACAAGTGCCAAACCCTGACTAACTCTGAGCTCCGAGGCATGTGTGTGGTGAGATAATACTTTCTTTGTGGTGGCATTCAGAACGCTGTCCCTGAACCTCCACAGTCATGGCCACTTGGAAGAGGACCTGGGGTGGGATTTCTAAACCCCGTGGAAGATTCCTGGAATCAGAATTTCTGAGAGTAATGCCCAGAGATCTGCCTCTTAGTCATGTCCTCTGTGATTCCAGTGCAGGGTAAAGCGTGCAATTTGGGGTGCTAAAGGGCACTGTCAGAATTAATTAAGGCATGCTACATATCCTAAGATGCTCTGATGGTGCAAGCCACAGCGCTGCAGAATATTATTACTAATTGCAAATTGCTTTGGTGAATCAGTTCCCTTTCCTCCTGGTCCACTTGAGATTAGACTAATTTGTTGGGTTCTGTTAGTTCCCTGCAGATAGCATTTCATGTATTCTCATAAAAGCTTCCTACGTCTCATTTGTACTTTCAAAATATTCCTGAAATAAATGGTACTTGGTGTTGGTTTATTAGATTTATTAAAAAAAAACAAACCACAATACCCAACAGCCTATAGTGTACATTGAAAAAAATTCCACGAAGCAACCATCAAGTTGAATTACACAATAGTGGCCACAGTTTTCATATAGGAACATGCCAGATGGGCAGTGGCCACAGGGGATTACTAGACCAAGAAGATAAACAAGATTAAAATGGAATTATTTCTCATTCCAAATCAGGATTTTCCACTGTGTGTGCAGCGATGACTCTGGGGGAAATAACCGCCTGCAAAGAGTCTACTGTCATGGTGCCTGTTGTGTGTTTGTGCAGTGATAAATCAGTGGATTTATGGATTTAATTTCCTCTTATTGCTAGCCTCCTTCCTATCTGAAGATACGAATTTAAAAGGTAAGGTGTGTATCTACAGGTAGTAAAATACCGTTTTGATTGTTCTCGCTGGCTGAGTCTTGTATGGAATTAAAATCTCAAGAAAAATCTTGTTAAAGATGGGTCAATTCATTATGTCACAGAGATTCATTTGTTAGAGACAAGCCTGGCTTTGCATTCAGTTCTGCCGCAGAAGAGCTTAGTTCTGATAGCTGTTTGTGCCGCAAGATGATGAGTGACTCAGCTGTTTCAGATCACATCTGCATCCAGGGTAGCTGCCCCAGCATTTTGGTCTGGCTCCCATTCACTTTTTTTTTTTTTTTTTTAAACTATACCAGTGAATGGGGACAGCTTAGTTTTCTCATGACGCCATGCTGCCTTCCTTTTTTGGAAGCTAAGTAGGGGTTTTGGGGGTTCAGCCTAGGCTGGTTCCCACTTAAAATCCTCCTTGGAGGTAGTTCACATGGCTTGGCTTCACCCCATCCAGTCTGGCCACCTCTTGCTTTGAAAAATGTCAATACTCTACATCATACCTTATTCAGAGACCTCTGCTGTGTTAGGACCCTTAGGGTTGCAAGCCAAAAAAACCTGATTTAGATAAGCTTAAGTACAGACCCAGTTATGGTCCACAGAATTTGGAAATCCAGCTGTGGACTTCAGGCAGGGCTGCATCCAGGGCCTGCTCTCACTCTCTCCTCATCTCTCTGCTGCAGTGGCTTTGGTTTGTTGGCTTTATTCTCAGACACACTTTTCTCAGTGACTGGGAAGATGTTCTCTGGCAGTTCCAAGACAACCCTTCCTAATGGAGAATCCTCTCTTTCCTGAATCCATATTCATATCCATGGAGGACTCTTATTAATCTATGGGATCATGTACCCCTTCCTGAGTGGATCCCTGTGGTGTGGCAAGGAAAGAGAACTCACATTGGCCATGCTTGAGTCACGTGGTTCTCTGTGTGGTTAGAGAGTGTGGTCAGCTAGGCCTGAACCAGAAGTCAAAAGTTCTCTTAGAAGAAGAGGGGAGCCCTGTGGGCCAGACAGAAGATGTTTTCTTCACCATGCTGGGTGAGGCATCTTCAGGCCTCCCTCCAGCTTTGGTTTGTGTAGGGATCCTTGCACCTCATTTCACCCATCTCCCAGCTCCATATTTTCTAGCTGATTTGGCTCTGGCCTTGGTCTCTGAGCTATCGGCTTCTCTGGTGACTCAGCTGGTAAAGAATCTGCCTGCAATGCAGGAGATCCCGGTTCAATTCCTGGGTCAGGAAGATCTGCTGGAAAAGGGATAGGCTACTCACTTCTGTATTCTTGGGCTTCCCTGGTGGATCAGCTGGTAAAGAATCCACCTGCAATGTGGGAGACCTGTGTTTGATTCCTGGGTTGGGACGATCCCCTGGAGAAGGGAACAGCTACACATTCCAGTATTTTGGCCTGGAGAATTCCATGGACTGTATAGTCCATGGAGTCATAAAGAGACAGACACTACTGAGCAACTTTCACTTTCACTTCACTTTGGGTCTATGAAGCAGCCACAGAGGCATGAGCTTTGCTTTCCATATTTCACTTCAGTGGAGTGTCCTCCTGGAGTTACCATGGAGACACCATGATATCAGGGCCTATTCTGTAGGATCTTGGAGACCACTGACCGTTAGGTGGGGGTTCAGATCCTGTTTGTGCCCTTCACTGGCGATATGAAGTTAGTTAAATTTTCCCAGCCCATTTTCTTCATCTCCCCAAAGGGATAATAATACTAGATACTTCCTAAGGCTTTTGTGAACATTAAACCAGATTGGGCATGAAGAGAGTACTTAGCCTAATGCTTGGCACATAGTAGATACTCTCAGAGTGGTGGCTTTTCTCCCCCTGGCCTCCAGCTTCCCTCTCCCCATCACTGGCATGGATGCATCTGCTGAGGCAAGGTGGTTGGATCTCCTTTTCTTCCTAAAGTTGTTAGGTAGTTTAAGGAGGTGGCACAGCATGTGGAGAAGTCTGTGGATTCTGGAGCAGGAACTCGTGGCCTGGATCCACACTCTGGCTCTTGCCAGCTGTGTGACCTTAGATTGGCCATTTAACTTCTCTCCGCTAAGTTAGCTCATTTGAAAAGTGAAATAGGGACTTAGGAGGATTATATGAGTGTTTAAAACAATACCAGCACTTAATAAGTGATTAATACATTTTTTATTATTTGTGCCAATCTTAAGTTTCCTGTGTGCCTTTCTGGCTTCCCAGACTTGTCAGGGTTGAGACTGGGATGGTGCCCCTCCCTCGCAGTGACAGTGAGGTGTCCCCATCCAGCAGTCCCCCTTGTGTTAGTACAATACATTCTGCCGTGTGAAAGTTTCCCTGGATTGCCTGTTTCTGGTTCAGAGCAAACATGACCCTTGAACAGTGTGGGGCCTTGGGCGCCAACTCTCTGTGCAGTTAAAAATCCACGTATAATAGTCCACATCTCATCATCTGTAGATGTGGTTTCTCTGTATTCACAGTCCCTTATGCATGGATCGAGCCAACCCTTGACAGTGTAGTGCTGTGCTGCTGCTAAGTCGCTTCAGTCATGTCCGACTCTGTGTGACCCCATAGACGGTAGCCCACCAGGCTCCCCCGTCCCTGGGATTCTCCAGGCAAGAACACTGGAGTGGGTTGCCATTTCCATCTCCAATGCATGAAAGTGAAAAGTGAAATTGAAGTCGTTCAGTTGTGTCCGACTCTTCGCAACCCCATGGACTGCAGCCCACCAGGCTCCTCTGTCCAAGGGGTTTTCCAGGCAAGAGTGCTGGAGTGGGGTGCCATTGCCTTTTCCGTGTAGTGCTGTAGTATACGTATTTATTGAAAAAAAAAAAATCCACCTATCAGTGTACCTGCAGAGCTCAAACCCATGTTGTTCGAGTCAACTGCATCTCTTTATTTTCACCTAAGCAGTGACCCAGCTGGATGACATAAATACAACAGAACAGACTGTATCTGTTTCACTCATTTCTTAAACTTTTATATTGGCGTGTAATATGCATATAAGGTGCATAAATAGAATAGACCTGTTAGCAAGTGCACATCCCCATGTGACCATCCCCTAGATTAGGAAACAGGACGTGAACAGCACCCCAGAAGCCTCACGAATTCTCTCCTAATCTCAGTACTTCCCCCCTGGATTCTTTCTGCTCCCTCCTTCCCAGAGGTTACCATTAGTCTAATTTTCCGTGTATGCTACTTTCAGTATATGTCAGTTGCCCTTTCATGAGTTTCATGTAAATGACCTATAGTTTATACTCTTATCTGGCTCTTTTTCAGTCCACCTTAGGCACGTGGTCTCACCCAGACTGTATTGCGTAGTAGTAATTCACTGGTTTTCATTGCTGTCCAGTATTCTATTGTGTGAACAGACCTCAACCTATCCATTTTGCTATTGATGGGTATTTGAGTTGTTTTGAGGGAAGATTATTTTGAGTGTTGCCACTTATGAACATTCTGTATCCATCTTTTTCCTATGCCTGTACTCATTTCTATTGGATATATTCCTAGGGGTGGGGTTGCTGGGTCACAGGGTTCATATGAATTTCTTCTGCTCACGCTGTCCAATGGTTCTCTGAAGTGGCTGTACCCCTGCAAGGCTCCACTCCTGCCAGTGGGGCAGGACAGTTCTAGTTGTTCTCTATCTTTTTTTATACTTGATGTGGTCAGAGTTTACTATTTTAGCCCTTATGGTGTATTTTGGCCTTGGGGTATCATATTTTGTAAAATGCCTGTTCACATATCTTGCCTTTTACTTTTAATTGGATTGTCTGTCTTTTCTTAAATTGATTTATACAAACTTTTTATATATTCTGGATGTAAGCCATTTGTTGGTTTTAGATGATACAAATACCTTTTCTTCTGCTATGGCTTGTTTTTTTTTTTTTTTTTTTTCCACTCTCCTTATGGTGTTTTTTGATGAGAAAGATGCTTTATGAGTTTTTGTCTTTGTATCCCATTTCCCTTACATATTTTAAAGAAGCATCCAGGAAAATGTTGTTGCCTGCTCTTCTTCAGCAGAATGCAGAGCTTTCTGTGGGCTTATTCTGGTTTCAACCAACAAAGACATGTGAATTTTTCATCCTGAATTGCTTTAAAATAGAACCACTTCCTCTTACCTTTGCCTCTGGCTTACGTTAGGTTATTTTTCCCCCCTTATTTTTAAAAGACTAAGTCATTGACTCTTTGGACCTGTTTTCAGACCATGGAGCCAGAAAATACTGTGTTTCAAAGAAAAGCCAGTGTTCCTTTTAAATTTTTCCTCCTAAAATCCTAATACAATGGGCCAGCTTTGAAAAAGAAGAGTAATTGAGAGTTACACATAAACAACAATCATATATTAAATGAGAATCATATATTAAACAGCAGTACTAATGTCTATTCTTTATGAGCACTCATCAATCCTTTACATGGATTACCTCATTTGGACTTTGTAAATTCTATGTAGTTGGCCCCATTAATAACCTCATTTTATTGATTGGAAGAGTGAGGGTCAGTACCTTTCCAAGGTCACACAGTCAATCACTGTGTTGGTGCCAAGGTTCAGAGTGGGCTCTACTGGGCTCCAGAGCTCAGTGCTCTGCTGTGCTGCCCTCCTGGGGAGGATGCATCCTTGCTCTTTGCAATTTGAATCAAGCCAATCAAACCGCCAGCCAAGCCTCCTGCTATGAATAGCTCAGTACTGATGGAAAATTGGAACCTTCTCCTCCCCCAGTTTCCCATCTCAGAAATAAATCAGTGAAGCTGACTGTCTCCTTAATGCTTTTTGAAGTGATTTTATTTTTCCTTGTTCCAAAGGCATTGCATCTTGTTCTCCGGCTGCAGTCCAGAAGACCGGGAAGTTTGGAGTAAAATATGGTAGACTTCAGTGCTTAGCAATCACCTGGTCTGGAATTGTGTATGTTTAAAATAATTATGAGTCCATATTTCCCTTTTAAATGTAACCTGCTGTCCAAGCTTGGCAGCAAATGACTTCCTGGTCTTAGAAACCTAGGAGAGGTCAGTGATGAGAACCTCTGACTGCTTCCAGATCCTCTGTCTATTCATTGGTTACAGACTCTCATTTCCAGCCACTGGACCAAATTCTCACAGCCATGAGTGAAGGAGTTGGCCCTGGTTGGGGAGATAGGAACTTCATAGAGGAAGCCTAGAGTAGGATTCAGGATCCTGTGCTGGGCTCTCTCTGTTGTGAGCAGCTTATTATCAAGACTGGGGCAAAGTCAGGGTTGGGTATGTCCAAGGGTTCGCAAATCTCTTAGATTCTTGGGTTATGGCTGGGAGGGAGTCATGGGTACCATTTCCAGTTCTTTCAAAATGTCACAGGGCAGTGCCTGGAGCAGCAGAATTGACCACAGTTGATGTAGATGCTGTCTCTACATTGTAGGGTCATGAGCTTGGAAGGAGTAAATCACCCAGAAGTTGGGGGCTGGAGCTGGCTCCCTTTTGCTGGGTGAAGCCCCTTCAGTGCCTGGGGAATGGGGACAGTGGTGAAGTTCAACCATCAGCAGCTGTTGTAGCTCAGTGACTTGTCACTCAGAGGTGATCTTGCCACTTTTCTTCTCTCCTTCACTGGAGGGTCTTGTCCTGTGGTGCTTCCGCTTGACTATTGATTATCTCTTGCAGAGGGACTTCCCTTCACATTTAACTTGAAAATAGTATTTTCTCAATTTTATGGCTTGTGACTTCTACCTGCCCATCACGCCTCTCTCCATGTAGGAACCGCCTAAAGCATAAACAGCTGTTTTCTGGGTAATTTTCCACATTGCCTTTTGAGCATTGAGCAGTAGGGGAGGGCTCAGGGAACGATTGCCCTCGCCTGAACCAGCCGTCCATAGACACAGCTACACTGGCGGCATAAAGATGGGCTCTTTAGGGAGTTCGGCGCTGAGGAATTGTGGAGAGCAATTTGCTGTCTCTCTTCACTACTGTCTATCTGAAGACAATTGCAAGAACTTTTAGGGGCATTTGAGAAAAATCTTGTCCTTGGAGTTGAAAATGATGAAGGAAAGAAAATGCAGTTTCTTTCACTGGTTAACTAATGCCTAACAATTGGTGTTCGCCTGCTGAGGTCCCAGGAAGACAATAATGAGTGTAGTTTTCTCCCACTTTGGGTAGGGTGTGGGAGAAAGGAAGTCCCATAGATCCTTAAGGACTCTTTCCTGGCACTGTCCCTCCTGGGAGGTATCCCCAGGGGCTGAGGCGGGGGCAGACCTCTGTACGTGGGTCTTCCTGCCACCTTTGGGTCAGCTTGTCTCCTGCAAGTTAAGACCAGGACGACTAAGTCCAGGAGGCAGAGAGTAAGGCAGGTGTATATGGGCCATCTCAGGGCTGCACCTGGGCCGTCTTCTGCTGGGGAACTCTGGGCAAACTGTTTATGCCAAGATAGCTCTGTGGGGCCCTTCTAGGTCCTTGGTCCCATTATTGTGTGAGTGATGGGGAGGGATGATGGTGGCCTAGGAGGCAGTGATCAGAACCACAGCATAGGAGCCTACACCCAAAGAGCAGTCACACTGGGTCTCACCTATTTTGCTTTGTGATTAAGAGTCTGGTTTTGTTAAGGATGACAGCTACACCATGTAAACTTCATGATCTTAGAGATATTCTGCAGCTGCTCCTGGCTCCTTTAATAAACTCTCAGGTTGTGATCCCTAAGCGAGTCAATAAGTGTCGGTTGAACTGAATAGAATTTGTGTAAATTTTCCTTTAAAATACTTATTTTCCATCGTTAACACCTATTGGAGTAATAGAGTCCATTAATTCACATGGTATGTGAAACGGTGGTCTTCCTCCTGACCGCACAGCTGCATCCTAAGACTCAAGGGTGGGGGTAAGTTTGGTTTTCCTTCATGACTGATGCTCGATCCCTGGGTTCCTGTCACTGGCTTCCCACATCCCCCTTAGGGTCTGCGAGTCTGAGCACTTGGGCTCTCTTCTATCTCCCTTCGCTGTTCCAGGCTGCATGTTCCCCTGGGGTTTGGTGAGGCTTTTCCTGTCACATCCTGCCCTCTGGGAGGTGCACTGGCAGGACTGCTACAGCTTCCATGGCGCCTTCAAAATGGAAGGAGGGGTCCCCTCTGGGTGGGCACAGTCCTGCTTCAGGGTGTGGTTGGTGCATGTAGTTCACATGGCATTTCAGCCCCTACTCCTTTCCTGATCTGGCAGTCTTCCTTTGTTTTTAATTTTATTTTTGGCTGCCCTGGGTCTTGGTTGCTGTGCAAGGGCTTTCTCTAGTTGCAGCAAGCAGGGGCTGCTGTCTGTCTGCCATGCACAGACTGCTCATTGCAGTGGCTTCTCTCGTTGGGAGCACAGGTTCGAGGTGCAGGAACTTTAGTAGTTGTGGTGCAAGGGCTTAGTTGTTCCGTGGCATGGAGAATCTTCCCGGACCAGATATTGAACCTGTGTCTTCTGCATTGGCAGGTGGTTTCTTAACCACTGGACTACCAGCGAAGCCTTCTTTTAATTGAATGAAAGATTCTTTAAATTCTATAGTGCTTTATAATTTTCAAAAGTTTCACACACATGATTTCATATAATTCCATAATAACTCTGTTTCCCTACCCCTAGATTGCTCCACTTCCCCTTTCCTCTCCTCACTGGTGACCATATTGACCAGGCATCATGTCCAGTGAGTGACCTGCACAACTGTCCATGCTGGCCCTGTTCACTCTCGTGTGTAAAGTCCATGGCCAGGGCCCAGTACACATTCAGTCAGTCAGTCAGTTCAGTCGCTCAGTCGTGTCCGACTCTTTGCGACCCCATGAATCACAGCACGCCAGGCCTCCCTGTCCATCACCAACTCCCATCGGTTCCTTTGTCATCCCTTCTTATTCATGATATGAATGCTGTCTTTGCAAGAAAGAGAATTACCATATTCAGAGTGTTTTTGATGCCATGTGTTGTAATGGGAAGAGTGTGACTTTTGAGAACCAAAGGGCCTAGGCTTGGATCCTGCCTGGCTTTGTACTTTGACCCTTAAGCCACATGTGTGAACTCAGGCAGTTTTCCTAATATCTCAGCACCTCATTCCCTTTGTCTTTAAAATGGAAGCACAGACAACATCTCCTACAGAGGGCGGTGAAGAGTGTTAAGACAAGTAACCTGTTTAGAGCAGGGGCGGACAGACTCAGCCCCAGAGCCAAGTCTTCCTGAGGTCATCAGTTTAGAGTGATTGGTACATTTTTAGAGGGGGACAGGGAGAGGAATGTGTGGTAAAGTCTGTTAGTGACCCACAGTCAAAAAGTTTGCTCTCTGACCCTTCATAGAGAAAGTCTGTCATTTCCTAATTTGGATGTTTGAGCCCTGCCTGGCATGACTAGCAGTTC
The DNA here is from genome assembly GCF_032452875.1 of Bos javanicus. NCBI lineage: Eukaryota > Metazoa > Chordata > Mammalia > Artiodactyla > Bovidae > Bos > Bos javanicus. Next base: position 48,256,939 of record NC_083874.1, on the reverse strand, counting down.
TCCACGTGGTGTTTTCCTCTCTCCTACCTCTTATAAATCTTTCCCCAGGGTTCTCTCTGTCTGAGCATTTGGTGCAAGAGGCTCCCATCATCAAGAGCAGCCCCAAAGGCCAAGAAATGAAGATCTATTCAAAGTGAAAATCCATAGCACTTCTGTGATTTTCATTTCTTCCCCACCTTTAAATCTAAAACTCACTGAGGCCCTTGTGTGCTTAGAATTACCACAGGTGTGAGTAGCTTTTGATAATTTCTAATAAATAATCATGTTTAAGCTGAGTGCCAGTGGAACATTTTTCTGACACTCTTTAAACTGGTTATTTATTTTCTTGGAGAAATGGAACCTAAAATGGCTCAGTAATGAACTGTGACTGTTATTACGAGACTTGTTCACATAATGGTGAGGAGGATTTACGTTCCCAGGTAGATTGTAGTTGTGAAAGATTTAAGAATAACGTGGTAGAGAGGCATTGTTAATAAGCATGAACGTGGTTGAGTGTGTGTTCATAGTTTATTCGCTATTTTCTCCAGTTCTGCCATTTGGGCCCCTTGGTCATGTAGCAGAATGCAAGGGCCAGCAGGAAGGCAAGCAGTGACCTAAATCAAAATCAGGTCTAATTTTTAGTTAGTTGGGCCTCAGATTTGTTAAGGTGTGTTGTTGTGCTATGTGTTCACTCATGGCTGAAGTCTTTGCAACCCCACGGACTGTAGCCCACCAGGCTCCTCTATCCATGGGGCTTTCCAGGCAAGAATACCAGAGGGGGTTGCCATTTCTTCCTCTGGGGGATTTTCCTGACCCAGGATCCAACCTGCATCTCTTGTGTCACTTTACTGCTGTGCCACCTGCTAAGGTGTATGCTTTCCCATAAATGAGGGCATAGGATCTGTTCATGGCCCTCATGGCTGTTAGCCAGGGAAGAAGCACATTAGTCTGGGGTGATTCATGGATCAGACTACCAGCTGGTGCAGTTAGCAAGCTGCTGTCACTTACGATGGGAACCGCCCACTCCTGGAACCTTCTCAGTGTTGTACAGCTAATGGGCAAAGATCCTGTTTCATCCTCTGTCCTCTAGCCATGACTCTGGCTCAGAAACCACCAGATATCTGGTGTAATAAGTTTGTCCTCCCAACCCCAGGGTGTCTCCTAGGATTTCAGTTTTTTTCCCCACACTTTCCATACTTTGGCTTCACCCACATCTTAGCCCAGAGGCTCAGCTTCCGTCTACAAAGGTGAGATTTGCTTTCAACATAATTAAATTACAAGTTTCCAAGAGAATCATAAAAACTCCATTTACCAGCTCTGATTTGACTGGTGGCTGTTCGGAGTCTTTGTAGGTTGATTACATCTGAGTTGGGTCCAGTAGAGTCCATCCTCTGGGAGCTGACAGTGTAGAACTTGGCGGGTACTCTACCATCTGGGAATACTGGGCTGCCATGGTGTGTGGGAAGAGCCCAGGACTCTGTGGTTTGACAGAGCTGGAGCTGACCCCCTGCTCAAGTTACTTAACCTCTCTGATCCATAGTCCTCTCTACTGTAAAATGTAGAGGCTACCTCCATTCTTGCAAAGGCATTGTGATGATTATAGAGGATAATCAATGCAAAGTGCAGAGCACGGTGCTTGCCTGGCAGCAGGTATTCAATAGACATATGTTATTTCCCATTGTAGGTTGAATACAGGCTTGAATCGCCATTTCTTCATCTTGCTTTGGAGAATAGTGGAGTCTCAGCACCTCCTTAGTACCTGGGTCTTTGCTGTACTGCCCACTGGCTCCATTTTGGGTCTGTAGTAGAAACTATTCTTGGGAAATTTCCTGGTGGTCCACGTGACACAGCCAAAAAATACCCTCCCTGCCAAAAGAGAAAATATTCTCACACTGCCATGTTCATTTTCCTGGTCACTGTATCTTTTCCCTTAAAGGCCAATCTCAGACTCTTCATTACCTTTTCCCTTCTCCACTCATTCTTTTTCCTTTAATTTAAGTATAGTTGATTTACAATATTATGTTTCTGGTGTATAGCAAAGTGACATGTTATACATATATATGTATATATACATATATTTAATATTCTTTTCCATTATGACTTATTATAGGATATTGAATATAGCTCCTATGCTATACAATAGGACCTTATTGTTTACCTGTTTTATATATAATAGTCTGTATTTGCTAATCCCAAACTCCTAATTTATCCTCCTCCACCCCTTTACCCTTTGATAACCATAAGTTTGTTTTCTACATCTGTGAGTATGTTTCTGTGTTGTAAATAAGTTCAAGATTCCCCATACAAGTGATATCATATGTCTTTATCTCTCTGACTTATTTCACTTAGTATGATAATCTCTTGGTCTATCCATGTTGCTGCAAATGTATTATTTCCTTCTTTTTTATGGCTGAGTATTATTCCATTGTATGTGTGTATGTATATACACACATGTACATATATATGTACATTTATATATGTGTGTGTATGTATATATGTGCATACCATATCCTTATCCATTTATCTGTTGGTAAATTGCATATTTAGGTTGCTTACATGTCATGGCTATTAAAAATAGTGCAGCTGTGAGCATTGGGGTCCATGTATCTTTTTGAATTACAGTTTTCTCTGGATGTGTGCCCAGGAGTGGAATTGCTGGACCATATAGCAACTCTATTTTTAGTATTTTAAGAAACCTCCATACTTTTTTCTATAGTGGCTGCACGACTTACATTCCCACCAACTATGTAGGAGGGTTCCCTTTTTTCATATCCTCCCTAGTTATTGTTATTTGTAGACTTCTAAATGATGGCCATTCTGACTAGTGTAAGATAGTACTTCACTATAGTTTTGATTTGCATTTCTCTCATAACTAGTGATGTTGAACACCTTCTCATGTGCCTTTTAACTATCTGTGTGTCTTCTTTGGAGAAATGTCTTTTTTAGGTCTTCTGCCCACTTTTTGATTGAGTTGTTTGTTGTTTTTTTTGATATTGAGTTGTATGAACTGTTTGTATATTTTGGAAATTAAGCTTTTGTTGGTCACATAATTTGCAAATATTTTTTTCAGTCTACAGGTTGTCTTTGCATTTTGTTTATGGTTTCCTTTGCTGTGCAAAAGCTTATAAGTTTGATTATTTTTTAATAAATATTTATTTTTAAATAAATAGTTTAATCAAACTATTTTTTGTTTTTATTTCTATTGACTTGGGAGACTGATCTAAGAAAACATTGGTACAATTTATGTCAGAGAAGGTTTTGCCTATGTTCTCTTTCTTCTAGGAAGTTTATGGTAGAAAAATGTCTTATATTTACAAGTTTAAACCACTTTGAATTTATTTTTGTATATGGTATGAAGGTGTGTTCTAACTTCATTGATTTACATGGTGTTAGCTTTGCCAACACCACTTGCTGAGGAGACTGTCTTTTCTCTATTGTATATTCTTGCATCCTTTGTTGAAGATTAATTGATGGTAGATGTGTGGGTTTGTTTCTGGGCTCTTGATTCCATTCCATTGATCCACGTGTCTGTTTTTGTGCCAATATCATGCTGTTTTGATTACTACAGCTTTGTAATATTGTCCGATGTCTCCTTTCCACTGATTTTTAATCCTCCTCACCTTCCATCTTTGCCTGGACCTGATAGATATGCTTTAAATTCAAGGGCTAGCCAAGGTTTTCTCCCCAAACATTGCTCGTTTTTCTACTGGCAGACACTCTGGCAGGATTTTGTCACCTCAGATTGGATCCCTTTTGAATATGAAAGGAACTCTCAGTCCTCTTTACCGGCTCTGAAGAAAGGTCCAGGAGCAAGTTTTGATGAGAAAGGGTAGGGGAGAAGACCATAAGGGCACAGATGCCCTGCTGGGAGGTAGAGGAGGAGCGGCAGAGTCTCTGATTGCCTTGTCGCAGTCAAAGCTGCCTGTGTGTAGGGAATTCTGTGAGGAAAGGCAGCAGGCGCCTTGGTGAACTTGGATTTCATATGAGGAAGTGACTCCCACATCCTTCCCTGAGGACATTCCAGCCTGTGCCCCTACAGACACCCACATCTTTAGAGTATGCTTGTAGTTGGATTCTGAAGTGACTTTTCTAGAAGTTCTGCATTTATCCAGAGTGTAAATTGTCCAAGGACCTAACATATCCCCAGTTAGTGCTTAGCACTCTTGAGGGCATGTGTGTGTGCTAAGTCACTTCAGTTGTGTCTGACTCTTTGTGATCCCGTGGACTGTAGCCTGCCAGGCTCCTCTGTCCATAGGATTCTCCAGACAGGAATACTGGAGTGGATTGCCATGCCCTCCTCCAGGGGATCTTCCCAACCAAGGGTTTGAACCTGTATCTCTTCTGTCTCCTGCATTGGCAGGCAGGCTCTTTACTACTAGCACCACCTGGGATGCCCATGCTTGACAAGGGCAGCTCTGGTCTGCTGAGATTTTAGAGCCCCTCCTCAGAAAGATGATGGATCTAGTCCCGCATTGGTCTTTGGTGTTTAGTCTCCTTTGCTGTTTAGTCTTGGCACCAAGTCGAAATCAGGTCATATCAGGGCATCCAAGGAGGCTCCACCTCTACCTGGCAGGGGCTAAGAGAATTCAGCTAGGGAATTCCTCTCACCCAGACTATTTTGGAAACCCCTGACAGCCAAGGAAGGGACATTTAACTGCTGACTAGAACCTGGCAGCTCGTCCCCAAGCAGACACGTCTGTCTGTATTATCACCTTTTTATGAAGGCATCACCTCCTTCCTGCTGTGTCTGTTTCCACTGATAGCAGGAGTGTGGGTCCCACCAGGAGCTAATGTAGACTTTCCCAGTCCAGATGCCTGCAGATGCTTGGATGGGCTGCAGTGGCAGCCAACGGATAATGAGAAATCCATCACACACACGCTTGCTTGCAGCTCTGGATCACGTGCGTTAAGCTGTGAGTAATGTGATTACTTAAGTGGCGTTTTATTTACACTTTTGCACCAAGCGGTGGTTGCTGCTTTTCCAAAGCAGCCATTACCCATATTTGATTTCTTAAAAATGTCTGCAGTCGGGACGGCAGCATCACAAATGGACTGATCTAGGGGAAACTAGCATTCTGTTTTTCAAATTCTGTTATCAGCTTTCAGCAGAGGATATACTGAGGTCAATTTAAAAAAAAAGCAGTGACATGTTTGGATATTCGGTGCATACTACATGCTGGGCATTTTGCATATGTGTTCCAAGTAAGCCTCCCAGTGAAGTGAACACCATTGCCCTCATTTTATAGATGAAGAAACTGAAGCTCATAAAGGTTGCAAAACATTTACCCAGAATCATTTGGCCAATGGCGGTGGAGATGTCAAGAGAAGTTACTAGTTAAGAAACTACCATGGGCTTTTATGTTTCTTTATGTTTCACATCCAGAAGCAGAACCATTGATTTCAGCTCCAAGCGAGGTTAAGAGCTGAGTTTTGTGAAAAGAGAGGTGTGTGAAACAGACATATAAGGCTTTGATGGGCAACACCAAAATAACCTGTGCGGTGTTGTTCCCAAATAATTCCAGCCGGCAGCCCTGACAAGGTGCCTCTGATTCTAGCTGTGATTTGTGTATCCTCCTGGTAAATCAGATGAAGTATCTGAGCCTCAGATGCCTTATTAAATCGAGCCACAATTTGGGTTTGTTTCAGGAGCTGTCACCACCTTGTGAGTAAATATACGATTTCTACTGTGAGGTCTGGGTCCTTCTCCTGACTATTTCTGGCAAGGGCCTTGGGCTGTGTGGTACTGAGTGAGCTGAGGGTCACCCCCTGCTTATTCCAGATCTTGCATTCCTTAATAGGATGCCAGGACAAAAGGAATAAATGAATGCTTACCCTATTTGCCAGCCTGGAGACAGGCAAATTAGAAGGGCTTGTGACTCCATTCAGCTGCCTGAAAAGGTGCCTAGTCATTGTTTTAGGTCATGGCCCAAGAGGTTCTGCCTTCTTTTTCCCCATGGGCTGTGATTTCAGTTCTCGGTCTGAACTGTTGGTGTAGATGGATCGTATACTGCAGATTTTAGTGCTGTATGAATTCATGTAAAAATGATTTTCCCTCTCTGGCTAGATTTGTCCTGACTGCAATGTTAGGACAAATTGTTAGGGTAATTTAACAAAATTTAAATTTTGTTAAAATTTAAAAAAACCTTTACAAAACTCTTTAAAAAACCTTAACAAAATTTTAGGGTAATGCTTTCTTTGTTTCCCTATCCTACAGAACTTTGAATGAATGAATGAATGGGTAAATGGATGAATGAACAGACAATATGCAAAGATAGAAAGTAATTCATGTTAGTTTTTAATTGAAAAATAATAAAGTAAAGCAGGAAGAAGACTCTTGTATTCCTCCATCCATTAATAACCATTGTTACCATTTTGATTTTTCTCTATTGCTTTTCTGTAGTTTTGTCTTCTTACAATGGGTCGTGGGCATTCTTTAAGGGTAGCTGAGGTATCTAGAAAACGTGAGCATGTGACTGGCTAAATGAGAAGATGGTTTATAATGAGTGGGACCCAGCACTACGCCAGTGTAGCCTCGTTGCCCTGGCTTCATGCATGTTGGTAGGCAGGGCTGTCCCTTCTTCCGTCCCAGGCCTCTAAGGGGGTGGGCTCCAGGCATGGGGCAGGTGTGGTTATGGAGTGGATGAAATGATCACCATTGCATCTTTGGTCCTCTCTATTGCATCTTTGGTTCTTTCTTCCCATGTTTTGTATGGGACTTTCTCAGAGTCTCCACCTCTCATAAGAAGATAATTTGGCTAAAGAATTTGATCTTGGAAAATTTTTCCAAAAGGTTCTTGGTAGTTCTGGGCATCATGTGAAAAAAAAAAAAAAAAACCCAACTGGACTCTTGCTTTTCTATTTTTTTTTACCACACCATGTAGCTTGTGGGATCTACAGGTCCTGAACCCATGGCCTTAGCAGTGAAGGCATGGAATCCTAGCCACTGGACCACCAGGGAATTCCCTAAACTCTTTCTTTAATGCTCAAAAGTTATTTAATAGGAAAGGGATTTTAAAGATCTAGAATATAAGGACTGTTTGTGTTCATATTAGGTTCTTAAAAACTGGAAGCAAAAATAAAAATCAAAGACAAAAACAACTTAATGTTTTGGTCTTCTTTGGATTCTTCCAGTGCCTTGCAGTCCTTGCTAGTTTGAAAATTGCTCCCACTTCATTTACATAGAGCTTTCAAGTGTATTTGATTTATTATCTGACATATTTAGAATCATTGAATTTTAAGACTGGAAGGGGGCTGCATTGTTATTAACATTCCTGTTATCTTCCAGATAATACATGAAAAGAAAGCCTGAAAATAAAAACATATGACATGGCTTCTGCTGGCTGAGTACTCTTCCACAAGAAATAAATATGTCCTTATTGATAGGTATTTTGTTACCATAGAAATGGCCTTAGCTGGTAATTTTGCCCTGGAGGGTTTTGATTTTAAAAGATGGGTACATTGGCTAGGAAGCCCTCAGGAAGAACAGGAGGCCCTTCAGTTCAGTTCAGTTCAGTCACTCAGTCATGTCCAACTCTGTGACTCCATGGGCTGTCGCAAGCCAGGCCTCCCTGTCCATCACCAACTCCCGGAGCTTGCTCAAACTTATGTGTGTTGTGTCAGTAATGCCATCCAACCATCTCATCCTCTATCATTCCCTTCTCCTCCTGCCTTCCATATTTCCCAGCATCAGGGTCTTTTCAGATGAGTCAGTTCTTCACATCAGTGGCCAAAGTATTGGAGTTTCAGCCTCAGTCCTTCCAATGAATGTTCAGGACTGATTTCCATTAGGATGGACTGGTTTGATCTCCTTTCAGTCCAAGGGACTCTCAAGAATCTTCTCCAACACCACAGTTCAAAAGCATCAATTCTTTGGTGTTCAGCTTTCTTTATAGTCCAACTCTCACATCCATACATGACTACTGGAAAAACCATAGTTTTGACTAGATGGACCTTTGTTGGCAAAGTAATGTCTCTGCTATTTAGTATGCTGTCTAGGTTGGTCATAGCTTTTCTTCCAAGGAGCAAACATCTTTTGATTTCATGGCTGCAGTCACCATCTGCACTGATTTTGGAGCCCTCCAAAATAAAGTTTCTCACTGTTTCTATTGTTTCCCCATCTGTTTGCCATGAAGTGATGGGACCGGATGTCATGATCTTAGTTTTCTGAATGTTGAGTTTTAAGCCAACTTTTTCACTCTCCTCTTTCACCTTCATCAAGAGGCTCTTTAGTTCCTTTTTGCTTTCTCCCCTAAGGGTGGTGTCATCTTTGTATCTGAGGTTATTGATATTTCTCCCAGCAATCTTGATTCCAGCTTGTGCTTTATCTAGCCAGGCATTTCTCATGATGTACTCTGCATATAAGTTAAATAACCAAGGTGATAATATACAGCCTTGACCTAGTACTCCTCTCTTGATTTGGAACCAGTCTGTTGTTCCATGTCCAGTTCTAACCGTTGCTTCTTGACCTGCATACAGATTTCTCAGGAGGCAGGTCAGGTGGTCTGGTTTTTCCATTTCTTTCAGAATTTTCCACAGTTTGTTGTGATCCACACAGTCCGAGGATTTGGCGTAGTCGATAAAGCAAAAGTAGATGCTTGTCTGGAACTCTCTTGCTTTTTCAATGACCCAGCAGATGTTGGCAATTTGATCTCTGGTTCCTCTGCCTTTTCTAAAACCAGCTTGAACATCTGGAAGTTCACAGTTCACGTACTGTTGAAGCCTGGCTTGGAGAATTTTGAGCGTTACTTTGCTAGCATGTGAGAGGCCCTTAATTGTTACCATTAAATGAGGCCCTTAATTGTTATCATTGACTGGGAGAAGAAGGGGGGACCTCTAGGGTCTTGGTTCCCAGAGCCTTTGTTCTCAGAGATCTCACCTCCAAAGAAAGAGATGCTTATTTAATAAAGGAAGGTTGAGCAAGCTGGCCCTGTGTCTCTGTAGGACAGAAAGAGGGTCAGGCATACAGACTAGTTGATTCCAATTGTGGCCCATATGACTTACATATGTTCTTGACAGGCAGCATGGAAACACCTGCTGGTTGGAAGGGCCAGGGTGTGAGCTGGCTCTCGTCCCTGGGGTGGCATGCCATGGGGTGAGTGTGGCCCCTCCAGACATAATACCATTGCTCAGCCTTCCAGCTGGAGTGGACTGATCATAGTGATGTCAGTAATCAGCCATGGCAGCTCCAGGCTTTCTGGTCCCAGAGCAAGTGGCAGACCGGATGGTGTGGCCATGGGGGCTTCGGAGACCCTGAGCAAGGCAGACCTCCTGTTGTCCACTCTCTGTGGCTGCCCCTGGGCTCAGGCTTGCTCTCTTGTTGCCCGGGTTGAGGGCTGTTGCAGCAAAGAGTCCTGCTCATTGCACTTGTTGGCTCCTCATCCCACCCACTGCATGTTCCTTGCCTAGAAAACTCCTTGTCCATCTGGACCCAGTGCAGGTCCCAGTGCCTCAGTAGAGTCAGCCCTAGTTCCCCAGAATGAGTGGCGGCTTCCTCCTCTGTGTTCTGTAGCTATTTTATCTTTATAATGACTACACTGCCAGGCATTGTTATGCTCCATCTGCTGATATTTCTGGCTCCCTCTACACTGGCCAGACCATGGGCTTCTGAGAGTAAGGGCAGAGTATTACACGTGTCTGTTTCTTAGCACAAAGGCAGACATGCAGCAAGTGCTCCATATGTGGTAACTGTGCACACATGGAATGAACTTCTTCATTGGTGTCCTTGGTTTCATTGACTCTTTCTTTTTTTTTTTTTTAATTTTTTTTTTCATTGACTCTTTCCAACCTGTCCCGCACTTAGCCCAGCACCTTCAGAAAGCACCACTGTGATGGGAGCCACCTCCAAGTTCACCCTCAGCGGTTCCTCAGTGCCTGGAGATTAGGTGTGGACATCTCATCAGGCACAAGGTCCCTGAGCCTCAGCCCCAGCTTCCTTGCAGCTTCAGCCTTGATTTGTCTCTGTGGGTGCCCCAGGCGGATTATGGAAACCCCCACCCCCAGAAGGCAACAGGATGGTTAGATATTTGTGGAGTACACAGATCCCCAAGAGTTAGAGCTGAACAGCTATCACAGGACTCAAACACATTGACCTTGGTATAAGGATGGTTATCTTATCTCTGGATGCTATCTTTTTATATGACGTAAGTACATCATCTACCTGTCCAAGTGGTCAGATGAGCAAGTTCTCAAGCATGGAGCCTGGCTAAGGTGATTTGGGATTCTTTCTCTAAGTCACCTGAGCCTACCAGGCCTCTGTTTGGCAGCGCTGAGGGTGAGAGACTGGCTTCCATCCATCACAGAGTTGTAGAAATGTTCGTTAGGTGAGAGGAAAATGAGCCCGTCTCCAGGATTATTAGTCCACGGTTCAGGATTGATTGGACCCAACAGCCTTTGGGAGTATGGGTCCCATGGGGGGTCTTCAGTCAGTGTGGGAAGATTGTTCTACTCTTGCGGTGAGCCCCAGTTAGTTATAGCAGTGGCTGTACCTGGGACAGGGAACACTGCTCCCATTCTCTGTGGAAGCTTTGCCAGTGATCACAGAGGGAAATTGTGGCTGGGGAGTGTGGGTCTAATTGGCAGGCTCGTTTGCGCTTTAGCATAGGGGCAACATCACTTCAGAAGTTGCAGATTTCAAAGAAACTCTCTCAGATTCTGATGGTGACATCATTGCTTTGAAGTGGACTAAAGACCTTGACCAGATTTGTTTCTGGGGTGTTGGTGGGAGCATCTGCTATGTATGTGGTCCAAGGGCCCAAGCCTCGGGATGCAGAGGAGGGCAGGCAGGACGACTGCTAGGATGTGCTCAGGGATACAGTGAGGGAGCTTTTATTGCTAACTTTCCCAGATGCTCTTTCCAAGAGAAGAGGCTGAATGGCAGGGCTGGGAGGAGCTGTGGCAGGTCTTGCTGTGCAGCTAATGAAAATTTCATGCGAAGTCTGCGGCCGTGGCTTCCCAGAGAGATGGCCGGTGCCAAAGCCACCAGGTCTTCTGTGTAGTGGCTTGATGTCAGTGTTGGACACTCCACTTTGAAGCGAGCCTCAGAGAGTGTGGTGGCAGACAGGTGTGCTGGCAGTGTCTGGTCCAGAGCCCACAAAGTGCTCCTCAGTGGGGCTTGCTCCTGAGGCTGCTGTCACCAGAGCTGCTGGCCATGGTTCTGAAGCCTGGGCAGCCATGTGGGGTAGGGAGGGGTCAGGACGTCTGGGTGTCCCAGCTACTTTCCCAGAGCCAGGCACAGGACAAATGGACTTGCTGTCCAGTTGCACAAAGACCCCGTGGGGGCAGGTGTTTACATTTCCCCTTTCATAGATGGGAAAGCTGAGGCTCAGATGCATGAAGGATCAGTGCAGTGATAGAGTCTCTTGGGAGGCCTTTGGGCTGTGTGTCAAATCCCTTGCCATTTCCTGCAACCATCGTGTTCCATCTCCAGTAGGGAGCGAGCCCTGTGTTTCCTCCCAGGTGCTCCAGTCTTCACATACCTCACTGGTCCTCTGTTCACTTGGTGCCTTTCACACAGTGTGTGGAGCTCTGCCATGCCGGCTGTCAGAGAAGGCCCCCAGCATCCCTAGGAGCAACTCATTCAGTGACCCTGACCACTGCACAGTGCTTGGTGGAGAAAACCAGGATCTGTTTGTCTGTTTGGAACCTCATTGATCTAGGAACAGTTCAGCGTCTCCCGCCCACTCCACCTCCCTGGACCTGCGAGGAGACCCCAACCATCTCTGCTCATTCTCACCTCACCCATCCCTGTATCCTCTCATGGGATATCCCCCCTTGACTGGGACCCAGGTCTAAGCCCCAAGACTGGAGCACATTCTTTGTTCTTCTGTTCTCCAGCCATGCTGGAGTCTCCCAATGTGACGTACTAATGTAAATATTGTTACCAGAGTGGATTGCCATTTCCTTCTCCAGAGGATCTTTCTAACCAGGGATCCAAAGAGGGTCTCCTGCGTTGCAGGCAGATTATTTACTGTCTGAGCCACCAGGGAAGCCCCTAATGTAAATATTGTTACTATTATTTATTTGTCCAGTTTGAAAAAGAAATCTTCAGAGCTGGGCAAAACTGAGCTCAAATCCTCCTGCTTCTTACTAGCTGTGTAAACTTACAGTAATGTGATGTCTCTGAGCTCCAGTTTTCCCAGGTAGGCCATCAGGGTGCTGATTGTGCCTCCCTCACACAGCTACTATATGGATTCCGTGAGCTAAAACACAGTCGGCTTGGCACAGTGCCTGGCCCATGTTGAGCACTCAGAAACTGGTAGCTGCTATTATTCTTAGATGATTAATGTTAAACGTTACTATTACTTTGATGTTTTGATTGGATTTCAACTTCAGCTTGTCTCAGATTCTGAATCTTGCATCAGACATCTGCCAGCTGTGGCAAGCCAAGTCATGAAGTTCGTTTGTTCCCTGGGGTGACTCAGGGGCATTAGCAGCCGTGGAGCTACGCTGTCAGGCAGAGGTCCACCAGCCCTCCTTGGTTGCTCCCTCCAAGGTCTTCTGCCATCATCTTTGCTGGTGCCAGGTTCCTGTTACCGCCCCAGTTGAAGTCACACTAAAGGAGTTGCCCATTTCACCATCCTCTGAAACTTCCAGGACACAGAGCCTGTGTTCTGAATCAAAGGGAGATTAACTGGGGATCTGCAGCTGACATAAAAGAAGCCACAGAGGTTGAGTGATTCTTTCTTCATAGGAGGTGGTCACTGAGTACCTGGTTTGGAACGGGCACCGTGCTGGCCCTAGGTGTGGAGGGGAAGACACCCCACCCTGGCCCTGGGGACTGGCAGGCGTGTAGTCGAGTGGCCAGAGAGTGGTCAGCCGCTGCAGAGCGGTGACATCAGGGCTCTGCTAGGGGCTGCCCAGGGGCTGTGGACCACACAGCAGACATATCTCTGGCGTGGGGGGACTGGGAACAGGGAGGTGACCATTGAGGACCATCGTCTAATCCAAACCGGGAGTTGATAGAGCAGTGAATATTAGTCAGAGAAGGGAGAGGAAGGGGGTTTCAGGCACAGAGGATGCAGCGTGTGTAGAATTTTGGAGCTTGGCTGTTGCAGCCCTGAGAAGTAGCTCATGTGGGGCTGGAGTGAAGCGTGTGGGCAGGGGTGTGGCCTCAGGGGGACTAGAGGACTCAGCAGGGGCTGTGCCTCACAGGGTCCTGGGAGCTGCTCGTGAGCTTGGTCTTGGCCGGGGGGCTGTTGGGGAAACTGGAGTATTTGATACCCGGGCACGGTGAGGGCTGACGCCCCTTCAGAGGATCCTCATAGGAGCAGCAAAGGGGATAGCCTGAGCAGCGTATAGGGAGAGTAGGCTGGCTGGGCACGTGGGGGTGACCCCAGGAGAAGCTGGGGGCCCAGCTGAGGCAGAGGCTGTGTGGGTGACAGTTCATACCCACTGTTTTATACTCTGGAAGGCAGCATCTGGATGTTGATTGAGGCCTGCTGGCCTTGGTGGGGAGGTGGCGGTGGGGAGGGGGCGGTGGTGGCTGGAGTGGCATTCTCAGAAAGATGGTGGGACCTGATTAATTTGGAGTTCGTGCTGCTCAGACAGGACTGGGCCTTGGGCCAGTACGATTTGTATTTTCTGTAAAGGAGAGGTTTATATGCTCCAAGATGGCAAGGGCCTTACTTGGTGTTTCAGTGAAGTGACCCTTCTCTGGGTTTCTCTGACTGTTTTCTACATGTAAATTAATGATTATGCAGAAATTTTACCTGTTCAGAGAGGCCTAGTCCACTTAAGAGAATATAGTGAGTCATAATTGAAACTTAAATTTACTTAGAATTAGATGATGTGTAATTGATAACAGTGGTTCAAAACATCTCTCACTGGTTCACTGGTTGCACAGACAGCTCTGTGGTGTAAGTATTATCTTTTTTTTTTTTTTTTAATAGACAGGGTCACTAAATCTTAGAGAATGGGAGCCTGACCTTTAAACAGAGACGTGCCTGTAAGTCATGTTTTCACATTTCATTGCATTTTTTTCTAAGCCACTCTTCATCTGTAAGACTAATAAAATTGCATGCATTGAAAATATTTCATAATTATTGTTCCCAAGGGCAATTGGTCTCCCTTCATTTGGGCCTATATGGTATGATTCAAATGCACAAGAGCCACATAACTGAAATTTTAAGCATATCATTATTTCTATAAGCCTGTTTCAGTGTTTTTGAGACATCTCAATATTATAAACCTCTGGAGATAGACACAAAAGTGTACATTTTAATTTATTGAGTCATTCTTTGTGCCTGATGATATCCCAGTTGCTGCCACATTATTGCAAATTGTTGTGACCCATCCTCCAAGGTAGGTGCAGCAGTCTTGTTTTGTGGATCAGGGGGCTGCAACTCAGAAGCTGAGGGGCTTGTGCCAGGCCAGCTGGTGGGTGAGTGTTCGAGGCAGGATCTGAGCTTGTCTGCTTCACAGCCTGTCCTGTTCATAGTGTTTCTATTGTCTTTGAATCATAATCCTTCTGTTTCTCTCCTGTTTGGACATTCAGAAGCCCACTCCTGGCTCGCTCAGGTGTTTTGATCATTTTGCTATTGAGGTCAAGGGAATGGGTAGCTTTGAGTCTGGGAAGACACCCCTTGTCTTGGTCAGAGTACAAATGCAAAATCATAGACCTATTGTATTCCCAGAAGAGAAAGTTAGGTGTAGGGCACCCTTTCTGGAACAGATCTCAGACTCAGTTTTTCTCTTTGAGAAAAGCGGCAATCAGCAGTCACTCCCCCAGAACCCAGCTTGGATGGACAGACAAGGACAGGCAGACAGCTGTGAGGAAGGGGGATTTCTTTGTGGTGGTATAATCCCTTAATCACCTGGAGGGACCACGACAGTGCTATTCATTTCACAACCCAGGACCATAAACTCATGTCCTTCTCAGGTTTTAGACCCCTTTAAGTTATTTTGGAGCTGCAAGGTGAAATAATTGCTTTGCAGAAATGTAGAAGGTCTTTTATTCTTGTTCTCTGATGTCATCTCAGGACTTTCATTGAATTTCACCCATTGGACCAGTGTCACAGCAAATTAGTCGTTTAAAATTCTCAAAGATAATAATTATGCCTGTATATTTGGATTTAATCACAATTTTGCTAGCTGTTCAATAGTAACGACACAGATCACCAGAGGGCCCTCAGATTTCCCCACACTTCACTTATTCCACCAAGAACCTAACGTTCTTTTCATGAACTTAGTGAATGAGGGAGGGGACCTTTTAAAGGGAGTGATGGTCGGTAACTTAAAGGAAAATGTCTGCCTGTGACCTTTCTAATGTTATAATTTGAAAATTTGATGCAATTATCAAAAATGTTTACATTCCTTCCTATTGTTTGATGTGATTCTTTTTTTTTTTTTTTTTCTCATTCATAATGCTTTCGTACTCAGGAAGTTGAGGTAGGTTTTTGACTTTTCCACTGTGTATTAGACATAGCATCAAAATAGTTGCCAAATAAAATGTAAATATCACTCTCAATCCTAAATCTCAGTGGTAAATATTTGTTTTAGTTCAGTGAACCAGCACCACACACATTTATTTTTCATGGGTATATCCAGGGGATGCAATTTATCAAATGCATATAAACAGTCCATTTGCTGCTTTATCTTTTCTCATTAGTTACAGTACAAGTATGATTGTCAGTTATTATCTGTGTTTTACTGGTGGGTTATTTATTGAAAGAGCAGAGCAACTGACATTGTTATTTTCTAAATCACTTTGTCTGAGGCCTGCAGGACTTTATACCAAATGTCAGACCAATTTATCAAAGAATTACTCTATTCAGGAAGCAAGTGATTTAGAGTGTATAAACATACACCCACCTGTCCTTATGTGCACATCAGGAGCGGTTATGCGCATTTCACAGGAACATGGAGATGTTAAAGCTGAATCAGCTTACTTCAGTTGACTCCAGTAGAGCCAGGACTTACTGTGTACTGTTTTTCCCTGGGGGAATGTGCAGGTAAAATCCAAACCTGCTCAGAATTAGCCCGGCCCAGGTGTGTGGGTGTGATTTGTGCCCATGCAGATGTGTTATCGGTCCAGGTCCCAGTCCCTAGTGTACAGGGTTCTCATGAGTGGGATCTGTGGAGTGACGGGGCAGGGGGCCTCGAGTCACTGCCCAAGCTGGGCTGGGTGGTTGAATGCTTCATGCAGAAGGATTCCTACTGGGGTTCTTCACCAGGGTGGGAAGGGCAGGCCCGATGGAGAGAAGACTGACAGCACAGTGCTTACCCAGAGGTGTTACCGGAAATCGAGGTGAGGGGGTGTATGAGAAGCCAACTTCTTTCTCAATAGGTGGAATGTTTTGTATTTCCCAATAGCATCACGAGTAGGGATTTTTACTGCACACAAATTAAAATTACAGGCAAGTTTCACTTATATAGTGTCATTTGAGGCTTCCCAGGTGGCTCAGAGGGTAAAGAATCTTCCTGCAATGCGGGAGACCTGGGCTAGATCCCTGGGTCAGGAAGATCCCCTGGAGAAGGGAATGGCTACCCACTCCAGTATTCTTGCCTAGAGAATTCCACAAAGGAGCCTAGTGGGCTACAGTCCAGGGGGTCGCAAAGAGTTGGACACGAATGAGTGACCAACACTTTCAATACAGTGTCACCTGGAAGTCTCACATTTCCAGTGATTTCTATGATCATTTCAGAGACACTTTCCCCACCTGCCAGCCAGCCCTCCTTCTTATTCTCCCCAGTCAAGTAGTATAAAAAGATACTTTTTCACACTGAATTCTTTGGAAAGCAGTTTGCCTATAGCCCCTTAACTGACATCTTTATAAAAGTATGGGGTTCGATAAAGTGGGATTAACCTCCCTCTAGGATCTATAAACCTGACTGTAGTCCACTTTGCCCTGCAGGGCAGTGCTTTTCTCTTTTGTTTTTATCTACAGGGGGTCTTCAGATGACCTCAAAGAGGCTGCCTGCTCTCGCTTAGACTTACTTTCTTCTGTACATGTGTACATGTCTCCATGGCTCACCCCTGGTCGAGACAAATGAGGCACCCACTTATTTTCTAGGCTGGTAATTTGTATTATCTCAGGTAATCTTCAGATGAAACTACAGTGTTCAAACAATTTAGCTAAAATATGTATAAAAGAGAAATGATCTGTCCCGTGAGAGCTGAGTATATTTGATCTGTGGTAGCTAAAGCTGTAAAGTATATCATACATGCCATCATCATCTTCGTAAGTGGGAGTAAAGCAGTTGGATTGCAGAAGTGGTTTCCATTTGATTGTGCCACTCTCTTCCTCAGAGTTGCTTTAACATTCTTTGGAGCTGACATAAGCACCTCTGGAAAGGCAAACCCCTGGGGAATATCTGAACTAAATTGCATCAGCCATTTGGGGGCGGTGGGACAGTGGAAGAAAAATTCAGTTTCCCGATCACAGTTGGTTAAAATGAGAGACTTTCCAATCAGTTATGATGTCTATGATAAAGAGACTTAATCACTAAAATTATGGGAGGATATTTTTTGCATCATTTCCTGGTAGGGAGGCTTAAACGTTTTCTTGGAAGATGCATTATACAGCAGAATGTTCTTTGGGGTGTGTGTGTGTGTGTGTGTGTATGTGTATGTTATTAACATATACTGATATGTATTATATCCTTGAGTGTGCTAAGTCGCTTCAGTTGTGTCTGACTCTCTGCGACTCTATGGACCGTATGGTGCCAGACTCCTCTGTCCATGGGATTCTCCAGGCAGGAATACTGGAGTGGGTTGCCATTTCCTCCTCCAGGGGATCTTTTCAATCCAGGGATCTAACCAGCATCTTTTACATCTCCTGCATTAGCAGGCAGAGCTCTTTACTACTTGTGCCACCTGGGAATTAATATCTATTATATATGATAATATAAAATATATGTTACATATATATATATATTTTAAAAGATTTCATTTTCCATAAATGCTTATTAAAACAGGGTATCTCTAAAGTAGTTGAAAGCCTAGAGTTGAATTTCTTTGTACCAGCTACTGGGTGCCAATAATGTCTTAGGATCCAGTATTAGGTTTGTGGGATATCGAATGTTAATAAAATGAATATGATTTTATCTCTGTTGATCAGCTGTGGAGGATTTTAAAAAATAACTGGGGCCATGGTCATTCCATGACTCTTCCTCCACAGTCCACCACCCCTTTCTTCATTTTTCTAGATACTATCACTTGTCACTTTCTTGCTGGGATTTGTACGCCAACTTGTGATTTTTTTTTTTTTTCTTTTTACTATGACTGTATGTTCCCCTGCAATGTTTCATGATTTTGGACATGAGTCAGCAGGCTCAAATTTGAGACTTTTCAAGTTTACAGGATCTTCTGGGTTGTAACAGTCCCTAAAAATTTGGGTGATTTTCCTTTTTTTCTTTTTTAACTTTACAATATTGTATTGGTTTTGTCATATATCATTTTTGAAGTGGTATCATGAAATGGAATCAGGTCTTCCTCATATGATGAGAATTTAGAAGGAGGCTTTTCTCTTCCCTGTCCAGCAGAGGTCTGACTTAATTTATCCTATGCAGGGTAGCGCATAAAATACACATGTATGGTAACACTTCCACCCTTCACTCTTCAGCTTGTAGAATGCACTATTAGGAGTTAATCAATTTAATAAATGACTGTATCCAGGTATGTATCTTTCTATTTAGATTGTCTGTTTTAAAAATTAACTGATGCTGAGGTCCTTCCAAGTCATTTTTAAAGGCTTTATCACTAGATGATCAAATTACCAGTTAAGAGGCCAACTCAGATGGATATGGCTCTCCTGGCAAGTGCGACTGAGTCCCTCTACCATGCCTTCCACTACAGTCTGAGTTTTAACAGGCCACATCTTTATTGGTCAGAAGGAAGGTCAGAGACAAGGGCTCCTGAGGCCCTAGACTTTTCTGCTCTGTGGACCAAATTCTGGGGGCCATGCAGCAGGAACACATTTGGTTACAGGGCAGTACTGGGGTGATGTTGGGGCTGTCACACTGCTTCCCATGTTGGGATTTGTCATAGTGAGAAAATAGATGCTGGGTGTTGTCAACAACACAGCAAGTCCTGGGTCTGTTTAAGGATAACCTAAAATGTATGTTCACCCCACTCCAGTACTCTTGCCTGGAAAATCCCATGGATGGAGGAGCCTGGTAGGCTGCAGTCCATGGGGTCGCTAGGAGTCGGACACGACTGAGCGACTTCACTTTGACTTTTCACTTTCATGCATTGGAGGAGGAAATGGCAACCCACTCCAGTGTTCTTGCCTGGAGAATTCCAGGGACAGAGGAGCCTGGTGGGCTGCCATCTATGGGGTCGCACAGAGTCGGACACGACTGAAGCGACTTAGCAGCAGCAGCAGCAGCAAAATGTATGTTACATTTACAAAATTCAGACAGAAAATAAGATAAAGGAAAAGCTGGGCTGGTGCCCCTGGTCTTAGGCCCTGAAGAAATGACCATCCAGCTGTCCTTTGTCCCTTGGGCATACTGACTGTTAAGTGAGGCCCCAGGATGAGGTGAAGCCCTAGAAGGGCATTCTTTTCGACATTTCCATGTGGATTTAGATGCTCTTTCACCAACGTTCCCCTAGCAGATGAGTGTATTGATTAGTACAGCCCCAGGGGCTTGGACGGGTCATGTCTGCAGACCTAGCTGGTACAGAGTGGAAGGCTGATCCATGAGCTCTGGGCTTGTATGTCTGGACTTCGCTATGGCCAGGCCCAGTAGGGACTCCCATCCCCTGTGCTCATCGACCAACTCCCAAGTGGGCTCTGGTGCCTGTCTCTCAGCTGGAGCCAAAGGGGTCACACCCAAGGTTGTCTGCACTGCTGGCTCATTGGGGTCTGCTTTGGCCATCTGCTTTCCTAAGGCAGGGTGAAAGCAATCAGAGGCAGGGAGTCATCTCCTTCTCCACTTGGCCTTGCTGGGCGAGAGGCTGTTAGAGAGACTCGTTCTGCATAATGAGCTCTGACTCAATGTGTACTTTCACATTTGGGCAGCAGTTAGGCAGTATTATTACATGTGTGATGAGTTTTAAATATTCTCATGCAGATAGCCACTTGTAGAAGTTTCATCTTGAAATCTCTGACTTTCCCCAAGAAACATGTAGAAATGGCAATTATAGTTAGCTTGGAAAAGTGACAAGGTCCAGTAGAATGCTTCATATTCCATCCAAGTTATAACATATGTTGAAATCGTTAGGAAATATTCAGTTCCTGAGACTGGCTCAAACCTTACTTGGACATCAAAGAGAATGTGACATGTGAAGTTAAAGCAGGACTGTCTTTGGCTCCAGTCCTTCCCTGTCGGACTCACAGCCTAAGCTTCTAAGGACTTCCATGTATTAAAGGAGCATGTTCAAGTGGAAAATAGTTCATGTGATTTCAGACTGTAATTAGGTGATGCCATCCTTATCAGAGGGCACTTATGGACCACAGCTGGAAGGATGGAGATTTTGTTATTTTTTTCTCCAATAGTGAGGATAAGTTCATCTTAGGTTATCTCTATTCTTGCCCTTGTCAATAGCAGAATGTCTGCTGCTGCTGCTAAGTCGCTTCAGTTGTGGCTGACTGTGCAACCCCATAGACCAGCAGCCCACCAGGCTCCTCTGTCCCTGGGATTCTCCAGGCAAGAACACTGGAGTGGGTTGCCATTTCCTTCTCCAATGTGTGAAAGTGAAAAGTGAAAGTGAAGTTGCTCAGTCATGTCTGACTCTTATCGACCCCATGGACCGCAGCCTACCAGGCTCCTCCATCCATGGGATTTTCCAGGCAAGAGTACTGGAGTGGGGTGCCATTGCCTTCTCTGCAGAATGTTTGAGTCACTTGCTTATGTTCACTTGCTAAGAGTAGATTGGCCATCCAACCTGAGAAATAAGGTGGTAAATTTCCCACTGATCATCCAGCCCTTAGCTGAGAACCATTAACTTTGGCTGCCGAGTTTCAAACCACATAATTCAAGAGATGAGGATTGTATTTAAAATAATAAATGGAGAGAGATGTGACAGAGGGATTATTTTAAACTTTCTCAGTGCTATTTCATCGTGTAGACCTCAGAGATTTCCTAACCAGCTGAGTTGAGAAGGCCAGTTATGGCATAAAATTAAAGCCAGAGCAAATTGGACCAATTCCTTGGAGTTAAACATGATTTAATGCTGAATCCCCAGGATCCAGAGGAACCTGTTCATGTTTATTCATGCCCTGGAAAATGGAATCACCACCCAAGAAGCAATGTTCTGATTTTACTCTAAATCCAGTTTCCTAAAATCTATTTAAGGGCTTAGGTGAACTCAACAAGGATCTAATAAAGCCAGGTAATTGAATGACACTGAGACCAATAAAATGCAAAGAGATGGTATGGGAGATAAATGGTCACAGGAGAGAGCATGGACCATAGTTGAAACTAATTGTGTACTTTGGTGTAAATGAGGTTTTCTAGAAGAGAAATCCAGGCCTCATTTTGGACAGCTTTATGAAACTGCAGCATGCAGAGTGCCAGCCAAAACCACGTCCCACAAATTGTTTGAATATACTCTGGAGGAAATTAACTGAATGGGGGCACATGCCCTAAAATTGATGTGGGGAAGTTGTCCATGGGCAGGGCCCCTGCATGCTGCAGACAGTTGAGTTGAGCTGGCAGAGGGGGTGTGCTCATCTGCAGTGGAGTGGGTGAAGGCTGACAGAGAAGAGAAACTGTGGATAATGAAGGTTTGGAGGGGAAGGGTTATTAGAAGTGAGGAAGAGGTTAACAGGATGATGGAGCCGTGAGTGACCTAGACCCTTACAATTTCAACGTGATCAACTGTCTAGCCTTGGAGCATAAACTGAGGCAAGCTACATGCAAGAAAGACACGGTTATGAATCAACCAGATTGGCCAGCCTTTGTTTTTTATCTACACAACCAGAACAAATGGTATTAAGGTGAATATATGCCAGTGGTTAATTCTCACATTTGAATGACCCTCTGTTTTTAGTTTCGAGAAGTGCTAGAAAACTGGAACTGTGCACCAAAGTTACATGTCTCCATGTAGGAGAAATGTTGACAGTTGAATTATCAGTGGTTACAAACACAGAGGCTTAATCCCAAGTGAGAACAGCTAGGCATCACCTGCGGCATAATTGATAGCAAATACATCTTGCACTTAGAAGGTGTCTGGGTTTATCTGTCAAACCGGGAAGAGCAGTGCTGTTTCCATACTAGGCTGAAATGTATTAACTCTTCCTAGTGTATAATCCATACAGTTTGAAAGACAAGAATTTGAAAAGGCAATTGATACTTTTGGTTGCACGTGAGTGCCTTAGAAAAATTTCTGAACCCTTAGCGTTTTCCTTTGTGTTTTGGGAGGTGGTGGGGGGAAAGGCAGGTTTTTGTGCAGTTATATGAGAAACTTCCTGAAATCTGACTTTTGTTTTCTATTTTTTTTTTCCTTATATAGGATGATTATTTCAGAAACTGGAATCCCAACAAGCCTTTTGACCAAGGTAAAGGATGCACTATTTCTTGTTGTATATTTCGTGGAAAAATGCGATCTCATATTTCCTTCTTTGCTTGCTAACTTCCTCTTCCCACAAAGGCCAGCTAGCTGACTTATTTTACCCACGTTGGGGGACTAAATAGATTGGGGTGATAGAAATTATTTTATCAAGTTGGTTATTTGTCTGAGATTGTCTAAGATTTAAATAATATTTTTATTGAATTGACCACTATAATCATTGGCTGGTTTTGTTAGAAAACAAACACAAAAAGAAACAAAATAGTAAAATGCTTATCAGACTAACCTGGTGGATTGTTGGGCTGAATCCAGTGATTTCATTCATGGAACTGACTGTACCTAGAGACGCTGTCCAATTCACATGAGCCACAAACATGAAACTTTCTTATCTAGAAATAGGCCAATCCCAGGAGGCTTTCAAGGGCATTGATATTTCATTTGTTTAAATAACTTCTTCATGGTTTCTAAGTAGAAGCTTGTTTCACAGGTGGTTCACTGACTGCTTGGGTTTTAGCCCTCAGAGGGCTCTTTCCACTCACCCTCCAAGCACAAAGCCAGGCTTCTGAGGGCCATTGTAAATCACCACCTCTGTCCTCCTGGGAGTTATTTAAGATGCAGCGAAGGCCTGCTGTGAATCACGTCCCTGTTCCTATTGTTCCATTTGTGGCTGCCCTTAGCACAGACCTTGCTGCTGAAATGGTGTTAAGTACGTATATGCAATTAACGCTGCAACTCAGAGGGAACATGTTACCTACTAGGTCTCAAAGATTCACACTTCTGAGAACCAGCTTCATTTCTGTAGCTTGAGTATTTGATGTGATCACAGTGGTCAACTTGACACAAAGACGTCAGGGAAGGCATTGATGTGTAACGTGATAGAAGGCGCCCTTTTCTGCCCTCTCCTTTGTCGCTTTAATAGGTCACTCCATCTGGACTCTGGTTGTCTTGTAAGCAAAATTGGCATTAAAATGTCCGCAGAGACATTTAGTGTATTATGCCCTCAAGTAGTGCAACACTTTATTCATTCATACATACATGCATGCATTCATTCATTCTCAAATGTTCACTGACCTAGCACTGTGTGCACAAGCACAAAGCCAGGTCTTGGGGACAAAACAGAAGATTTATGGTCTGTTTATTTCTGGCTCCTTCTCCAGGAGGAGCTCACAGTAAGGAGTGGGGAAATAGCTCAGTCGGCAGTTGCAGTGGGGTATGTTAAAGGCTGTGATGCAGGTGTGTGCGGGCGAGTCTATAGGTGGGAGATTTAGTGGGTGTGCACATGTGTGTTGTGGACAGGTAAGGCTTTCTTTGGAGGCCCTGTCTGGGCTGCACCATCTCAGTGGACTCCACCATCTTAGTGGACTTCAAGGGCCTCACACATCAACAGTTTAAAAAATGAAATATAAAATTTTAATTGAAGTATATTTGACTTAAAATATTGTGTTAGTTTCAGGTATACAGCAAAGTGGTTAAATTATACTTAGATATGAATATTTTTTCTAGTTCTTTTCCATTATAGGTTGTTATAAGGTTTGAATAGAGTCTCCTGTGCTATACAGTAAATCCTTGTTGTTTATCTGTTTTACATATAGTGACTTGTATCTGTTAATGTCATATTCCTAATTTATCTGTTCTCCATCCTTTCCTCTTTGGTAATCACGTCTGTTTTCCATGTCTGTGAGTCTGTTTCTGTTTTGTAAATACGTTCATTTGTATTATTTTTTAGATTCCAAATATAAGTGGTATCATAGAATCTTGCCTTTCAGTATGATAATCTCTAGGTCCATCCATGTTGCTGCAGATGGTATTATTTCCTTCTTTTTTATGGCCGAGTAGTATTCCACTGTGTACACATACCATATCTTCTTCATTCATCTATCTGTGGACACTTAGGTTGCTTCCATGTCTTGGCTATTGTAAATAGTGCTGCTGTGAACATTGGGGTGCTTGTATATTTTTAAATAAGTTTCATTTTTTTTCCAGATTTATGCCCAGAAGTGAGATTGCTGAATCGTATGACAACTTTGTTTTTATTTTTTTGAGGGAATTCCATAATGCTCTCCATAGTGGCTGTACCAGTTTACATTTTTACATTCCTGCCAATGATGTAGGCGGGTTCCCTTTTCTCCACACCCTCTCCAGCATTTGCTGTTCATAGACTTTTAATGATGGCCATTCTGACTGGTGTGAGGCGGTACCTCATTGTGCTTCTGACTTGCATTTCTCTGATAATCATCAGTGATGAGCATCTTTTCAGATTCCTCTTGTGTATGTGTGTTCGTCACTCAGTCACGTCTAACCGTTTGTGAATCTATGTACTGTAGCCTATACATTCCTCTTGGCCTTCTTGAAGTCTTTGGAGAATTGACAACTTTTATAGTGACTGAATCATCACAATAAAGCATCAGAAGGTGTTTGTAATTTAGATGTTTTCCATCAAAAATGGTCAAAATTTCTTAAAAGGCGACACCTTCATGTTGGCAGAACACTCAGATATAGAGCAGCCTGTTCCCTGTGTGACCTGGTAAATGAGCCTTTCTGCAAACACTCATACTAGGAGTTTGCTTATGGAGCTACACAAGTGATGGAGACTGGGCACTGGCGCTTTCCAGCCCAGAGAAGGACTTAGGTTCTAGTTCTGTAAGGATCAAATGTTAGTAAATGTCAGATTTACTCTCCCTCAAGGCCTGCAAACAGATATTAAAACTTTACCAAAGGAGGAAAAGGCATTTAAATTTTTACTAGTATACATTGGGATAGGTTATACACATATTTACATATATTTGTCAGCTGATATATGTAAATGATATATCTACATATATGATACAAGTGATAGCTTCCTTTGAACATACTATTTAAATCTGTTTAACCAAATTGCCCAGACAGGGATTTTTCTCTCTAAAGAACTTTGGCTGCTCTATGCAACATCTTCCTGCCCTGGCTCCCTCTTTTTCCAGCTCTGCAGGTTTGAAAACTGGATCTGCTGAGATAAATCCTCACAGAAAACCTCATGACTTTCTGGGTATAATTGAGGACCTTTGCTGAGAAGCCCCACTTTGTAGCTCAGGTGTAACTGCTATTGGCTATTATATCCTGAGCTGGGGTGGAGTACGGTGGGGTGGGCAGTGGGTGGTGGCAGGACTGAGAATAGCCTTCACTTAAAGTATCAGCCCCAGCAGATATCATCAATTACACTGAGCGCCGCTCAATAAAAATGGGAGGTTACTATGTCAGTGCTGATGTGGGCTGGCAAAATATAAACCATAGGCACGGAAGGGGTCAAACACTTCATCTTCTGGAAAATAGGAGGATTGCCAAACTCCAGTGGAGATCATCAGCTGCAGAGAAAAGTCTTTTCCCTCCTACACTGAAAGAGAATCCAACGTGGTTTAGGCAGTTTTGTGGTTGGGAGGACTTTCAGTTCATGGGAATTGAATTGCTGGAAGGCATTTTAGAGGGCCTGATGACAAGGATGCTGTGGGATGGAGGTAGAAGAGGCTTCATGATGGAGGTGGGTGTGGATTGTGCTTGAAATACAGGCAGAGAAAAGAGGAAGGAAGGCCATGCATAGGAGATTCTGGTAGGGTATAGCCAGATGGGTGTACTCAAGGCAGCTTGTAAAGGACATTTCATACTGATGCTCTCCCTGCTTTCCCTGATGCTTTTAGACTTTGTTTTCTTGACACTGGGGAGCCATAGAAAGTTTTGGAGCAGAGGAGTAATAGCATGAGGGCTGCTCTTTAGAGCAGGGGTCCCCAGGCTCCGGGGCGTGGTCCAGTACCTCCTATCAGATAAATGGCAGCAGTAGATTAGAGAGAAAGTTCACAGTAGACATAATGTGCTTGTGGTTGCTGCTGTTCAGTCGCTCAGTTTGTCCGACTCTGCGACCCCATGACCTGTAGCATGCTGGGCTCCCCTGTTCTTCACCATCTCCCTAAGTTTGCTCTGGATGTGCTTGAATCATCCCCAAACCATCCCCCTCCCTGGTCCGTGGAAAAATTGTCTTCCAGGAAACTTGTCCTTGGTGCCAAAAGGGTTGGAGACCACTGTTTTAGAGACTGTATGTAGTTGGGTGGCTCAACAGCAGTGGTTTGGAACCTAAGACCCACCTCTAAATGATGCCCCTCACACAGGACTCTAGGTAACTTCTCCATTGCCTTGGAGCCCTAGGCTTTGGTCACTGGTGGTCAGGCTTAACCATTCAGCTCTGTAGGTTGACCTCGGAGAGACCCTGAAGCTCCCATCTCAAGTATTGGTGTGAATAGTCAGGACACAGATAATACTCAAGAAATAGTTAACTTCCCTGTAATTGCTCTCCCTGCTGATGGATATTTATTGAACTTTGAACAACAGGGCTTCATAGAGTAGGCACTTACCATATAACAACTCCACGGTAGTTAGAAGAAAAGCGCCTTGCCTGGAGGACTTCTGCAAGACCGAATACATCTTCAGCATGTTATCTTTAGGAGAATCAGTAATGCTTCTGTCAGGGGAGTATAATAGCCATCACCTTCAGGCTTTTCTGAGAATTCTTTCTGAGATTTGGGTAAAGTAGTCTATCCTTTTTTGATTGTTAACGCCTAATGCCAAATCTCCTCACAGAAGGGCCAGAGAGGAGTTCAGAATTGAAGGCAATGATTATTAACTCAGGTGAGAAATTTCCCTTGTGAAGTCCACAAAGATAGAGGCCCTGCTGTGAGGTGGGAGGGGGCAGCTGGCAGAGGCAAACAGCCTCCTGCCTTCTGTGGGCAGGAGTAGAGACCCTTGGGTGGACCTCTGCAGGAGGCTGGCCGAGCCTGGAGAGCTCTGGGGCGATTCCAGAGTTCGGGGTGGCCTCTGCCGCTGTTGCCTTTTGGCACGTTCCCTCCACTGGCCCCCAGCAAACCTGCATGCACACAGTGGGTGTGGAGCAGACGTGAGGTTTATGCTTCTGAGAGTGACATCTGGTCCAGCAAGATGGCTTCCCCACGAAAACAGTCCCTGTGCCAATCCGTTGGGGACACACATATGCTCTGTTCGTCTCTTGGAGAGCTGCAGTGCTTGTTAGCAATTTAAAAGCTCTGAGAAGTCTTTTAGGAAAGAAGCCCATTTATCTTACCGTTTGCTAAATTTGCCTTTGACCACATGTTTTTCTTATTATTTTTTTCACCCCACATCTATCATATATCCAGCAAAAGAAGTCTATTCTGCGGCATATACTTCGGTAAGTGCAGTATGGGGTCCTGGGGTTTTCAGTCAGATCCTCCAATTTCAGAACTTGACTCTGGCAGTTGTTAGCTGTGTGGTTCTAGGCAAGTTGCTTAACCTCTCTGATCCTAAGACTTTCCCATCTGGAAATGGCAACAATGAGAGCCTTGAGAGGATTGAATGAGTTAATGTGTCTGGCAGATAGTAAGTGTTCCATGAGTGTTGTTTTAGTCAGTAATGGATCTTTTCCATTCCTTCCTCCTCCTGTTGGCTGCCTCTCCCTGTTGCTTCTCTCCCTTCCCACTCAGCTTCTCTTTCTTTTTTTTATTTTATTTTTTTTAACTTTACAATATTGTATTGGTTTTGGAATTTAGAAAGATGGTAACAATAACCCTGTATACGAGACAGGTTCTCTTTCTTTCATTGTGTATTCCCTTTGGGAAGCCTTCACAATTGTAATGCTAACTGGAGCTCCTGGGCTAGATTAGAGCCAACCTGTCTTACACTAGGCAAGTCATTGCACATCCTCATTATCGGGGCTGAAAAGGTTCAGGCTCTTCATGTTCATTCATCCATTCAACAGTTACAAGAGCTAATGTTTAGGGACCACACTAAGGAAGGTCTCTCCTGGGACACTTGGAATTACAAGTCATTAGTCATCCGTCCAAGCTCTTATACTGGCACAGAGTATGTGTGTACTGGGGTTGATGGGGCAAGGTGGGAAGCAGGAACAAGTGGGCTGGTGGGGGTGTGAAAGTGAAAAGAGTTGGTCTAGAAAACTGAGAAATCCATACAATGTCAATCTCAAGTGTTTACATAAGTTACGTAGGTCTGTATTAGTTGGGGTGACAGTTTTTACTACCTCTTGGCCTCATTCAATGTCTGTGGACCATGGATCAGGGCACCCCCAGTCTTAGCTGATTGGCATCCCCTTGAGTGTGATGCTGAAGGTGCTGTCACAAACATGCTCTTTACCTATGGAATCAGGTGGCTAATGGGGAAGGTTATCCAAAGGGCCTGGAGGGGAAAGAAAAGAAATAATAGGTTGGACCACAATACTGTGATACAAAAATAAAAGGTATTGCTTTGAGGGAGGGGATGAAATGAATAAGAAGAGAAGTGATTTCTAACAAGAAGTTGCTGAACTTCTAGACCAGTCCTTTTAGAAAAAGAAGATTGGAGCTTATTCATGATGCTTTTGCCAAATAAAAGGTTGTAGTGGTGGTATTGGGGGATTGAGAGGCAATTTATGTGTATAACCAATACATCACTTAACTATAAAATTCTGGTTACCTGAAGATGTCCTCAAGTGTTGGAATGCAGATGAATCAAGGTTTCATCCTATAACCATAGTCTACTCAGGAAAGAGCCCACTGACTTATTTGGGTAGGAATTTCTACTTGATGAGACAAACCATTTTAGGGAAAATGGCTGAAGGGGCTTTATCGTGGGAGATTTTTTGAGACAAGTGGGTTCTTTTAATGTGGAATAGGGAAATGTTTTAGGTAAAGTGTGCAGGTGTTGGTTTAAAGGATAATGTTTTTCCTTCTGAAGTGAATACTGATTATTGTTCCTCCAGAGCATCCTGGCTGTGACTAAATCTCAGATGATTCTGGTGATTTTCAGAGCAGAATATGAACTTGTAGAAATTGATCTCCAGATAAAAATAAAGCTTCGAAAGGCAGGGACCCCTTTCACTCACGCTGTTCACTTCAATAGAATAAAAGAAGAAAAACCTTGCCCTTTGACTTCCAATCTATTATACCAAGATCCCGACAAGCTCAAATCCTCACCAAAGCCCTGCACTGTTTTCAGGCGAAAATTCTAAAACTCGAAAGGATAGAGGCCTTCCCATGTTTGAGTTGTGTTTCTGGAACCAGAGGCCCATGAACTATCACAGCAACGTGTTTTATCAGAGTTTGAAAGGGTGCCTGGGGGAGGCAAGGTTGCCTATTTCTAAACTTTAGGAGAATTTTTTTTCCCCTCTAGATTAATCTGAAGTTTTACCTGATAGGTTCAATAGAAATCTTAAATCTCCATAGCTTTCCTCTTGATGGGGAATTTAACCTCACTCCAAGAGGAGTTTCTGACTTGCATTCACAGGGCCTTAGGAATTTTTCAGGGCTTAAGGATCTTTTCATCCTATCTGATCCCTTGATTCTCAGAGGCAGCTGGTCTGGTTTGTGGGAAACATCTTCATAGTTTTTTCCAGGTTCCCTCATGTTTGGTCTGCTTGATTCCTCCCTCTCACCTTTGCCTTCGCATGTAATTTAAGAACCATTATTTCTCCTTTATAGAAATAAATACTCTTGCTCAAAATAACCACTTTCTGCCCTAGACATTCACCTCGCACTCCAGCCACATCAGCCTCTCACCTCTGGCCATCTTCTTCACTTTCTTGATTACGACGATACAATAGTTAGTATTTTTAAAAATTTAGAGTATTGATTTTTAAATTTTCTGAGTCAGTTCTGCCAGAGAAGAAGCCAAGCCCTGTTAATTCAAATATTGGTTCACTCCTGCTGTAGCTCAGCCTATCCGCTTTGAAGTTAGATCAAGTTGAAAGTTTTATCTTTCATCTCTGGCTGCCTTTGCCTGTTTGCTTATTTTAAGGAAATAAAACATCAGATGCAAGATTGAAATCACCCTGGGGCCCCTTCTTGGTCCCTCTTTCCCATTCTCTTTTCTCTGAAGGTGACCATTTCATTTACATGCTTTTCTCTCCACATTCTTATGCTTTCATGTCATATGTGCATATCTATAAACACTGCTCTTTATTGTACAGATGTATGTTTTCTTCTCTGACATGTTTATTTCACTGAAAATTGTTTTTAAGGGTTTTTGTTTGTTGATATAGTTAATGTCTTTGTATTGTGATGTTCCATTGTACTAACAATGTACTAGCAAAAACAATGCCCAGTTGTTGAGGTAACTGGTGATAGAAGTAAAATCCGAAGCTGTCAAGAACAATATTGCATAGGAACCTGGAATGTTAGGTCTGTGAATCATAGTAAATTGAAAGTGGTTGAACAGGAGATGGCAAGAATGAGCATTGACATTTTAGGAATCAGTGAACTAAAATGGACTGGAATGGGTGAATTTAACTCAGATGACCATTATATCTACTACTGTGGGCAAGAATTCCTTAGAAGAAATGGAGTAACCCTCATAGTCAACAAAAGAGTCTGAAATGCAGTTCTTGGGTGCAATCTCAAAAACAACAGAGTGATCTCTCTTCATTTCCAAGGCAAACCATTCAGTATCACAGTAATCCAAGTCTATTCCCCAACCAGTAATGCTGAAGAAGCTGAAGTTGAATAGTTCTATGAAGACCTACAAGACCTTCTAGAGCTAACACCCAAAAAAGATGTTCTTTTCATTATATGGGACTAGAATACAAAAGTAGGAAGTCAAGAGATACCTGGAGTAACAGGCAAGTTTGGCCTTGGAGTACAGAATGAAGAAGGGCAAAGGCTAATAGTTTTGCCAAGAGAAGGCACTGGTCATAGCAAACACCCTCTTCCAACAACACAAGAGAAGACTCTACACATGGACATCACCAGATGGTCAATACCAAATTCAGATTGATTATATTCTTTGCAGCTAAAGATGGAGAAGCTCTACAGTCAGCAAAAATCCGACTGGGCACTGACTATGGCTCAGACCATGAACTCCTTATTGCCAAATTCAGACTTAAATTGAAGAAAGTAGGGAAAACCACTAGACAATTCAGGTATGACCTAAATCAAATCCCTTATGATTATACAGTGGAAATGACAAATAGATTCAGGGGATTAGATCTAATAGAGTGCGTGGATAACTATGGACGGAGGTTCGTGACATTGTATAGGAGGCAGTGATTAAGACCATCCCCAAGAAAAAGAAATGCAGAAAGGCAAATGGTTGTCTGAGGAGGCCTTACAAATAGCTGAGAAAAGAAAAGAAGTGAAAGGCAAAGGAGAAAAGGAAAGATATACCTGCTTGAATGCAGAGTTCCAAAGAATAGCAAGGAAAGATAAGAAAGCCTTTTTAAGTGAACATTGCAGAGAAATAGACGAAAGCAATAGAATGGGAAAGACTAGAGATCTCTTCAAGAAAACTAGAGATACCAAGGGAACATTTCATGCAAAGATGGGCACAATAAAGGACAGAAACACTATGGACCTAACAGAAGCATAAGATATTAAAAGAGGTGACAAGAATACACAGAAGAACTGTACAAAAAAGATCTTTATGACCCAGATAACCATAGTGGTGTGATCACCCAACTAGAACTAGACGTCCTGGAATGCGGAGTCAAGTGGGCCTTAGGAAGCATCACTACGAACAAAGCTAGTGGAAGTGATAGAATTCCAGTTGAGCTATTTCAAATCCTAAAAGGTGATGCAGTGAAAGCACTGCACTGAATATGCCAGCAAATTTGGAAAACTCAGCAGTGGCCATAGGACTGGAAAAGGTCAGTTTTCATTCCAATCCCAAGGAAAGGCAATGCCAAAGAAAGTTCAAACTACTGCACAGTTGCGCTCATCTCACACGCTACCAAAATAATGCTCAAAATTCTCCAAGCCAGGTTGCAAGAGTACATGAACTGTGAACTTTCAGATGTTCAAGCTGGATTTAGAAAAGGCAGAGGAACCAGAGATCAAATTGCCAACATCCATTGGATCATCAAAAAAGTAAGAGGGAGTTCTAGAAAAACATCTACTTCTGCTTTATTGACTACAGCAAAGCCTTTGACTGTGTGGAAAACAACAAAGTGGGGAGAATTCTTAAAGAGATGGGAATACCAGACCACCTCACCTGCCTCCTGAGAAATCTGTATGCAGGTCAAGAGGCAACACTTAGAACTGGACATGGAGCAACAGACTGGTTCCGAATCTGGAAAGGAGTACGGCAAGGCTGTATATTGTTACCCTGCTTATTTAATTTACATGCAGAGTTCCTCATGAGAAATTCTGTGCTGGATGAAGCACAAGCTGAAATCAAGATTGCCAGGAGAAATATCAATAACCTCAGATATGCAGATGACACCACCCTTATGGCAGAAAGCGAAGAACTAAAGAGCCTCTTGATGAAAGTGAAAGAGGAGAGTGAAAAAGTTGGCTTAAAACTCAACATTCAGAAAACTAAGATCATGACATCTGGTCCCATCACATCATGGCAAATAGATGGGAAAACAATGGAAAGAGTGAGAGATTTTATTTTTGGGGCTCCAAAATCAGTGCAGATGGTGACTGAAGCCATGGAATTAAAAGATGCTTGCTCCCTGGAAGAAAAGCTATGACCAACCTAGATAACATATTAAAAAGCAGAGATATTACTTTGCTGACAAAGGTCCATCTAGTTAAAGCTATGGTTTTTCCAGTAGTCATGTATGGGTGTGAGAGTTGGACTCTAAAGAATTGTTGCTTTTTTTGTTTGTTTGTTTGTTTGTTTTTAAACTATGGCCAAGTAGTTTATTGCAAGCATGCAAGGTTTCATTAGTACCAGGAAATCAAGCAATGAGACTCATTACCTCAACAGATTAAAGCAGAAACATAAGTGAACATGTCAATAGATGTCGAAAAGCCATCTTGATAAACATTCAGCAGCTATCCTTAATAATAATTTTAGGAACATATGTACAGGAGGAACTTTTGTAAGTAAGATAAAGTTTATAAAACATAGGCAAGTTTAGTTCAGTCGCTCAGTCATGTCTGACTCTTTGTGACCCCATGGGCTGCAGCACGCCAGGCCTCCCTGTCCATCACCAACTCCCAGAGTTTACTCAAACTCATGTCCGTTGAGTCAGTGATGCCATCCAACCATCTCATCCTCTGTCATCCCCTTCTCCTCCCACCTTCCATCTTTCCCAGCATCAGCGTCTTTTCCAATGAGTCAGTTCTTCGCATCAGGTGGCCAAAGTATGGAGTTTCAGCTTTAGCATCAGTCCTTCCAATGAATATTCAGGACTGATTTCCTTTAGGATTGACTGATTGGATCTCCTTGCAGTCCAAGGGACTCTCAAGAGTCTTCTCCAACACCACAGTTCAAAAGCATCAGTTCTTCAGAACTCAGCTTTCTTTATAGTCCAACTCTCACATCCATACATGGCTACTGGAAAAACCATAGCTTTGACTAGATGGACCTTTTTTGGCAAAGTAATGTTTCTCCTTTTTAATATGCTGTCTAGGTTGGTCATAACTTTCCTTCCAAGGAGTAAGCGTCTTTTAATTTCATGGCTGCAGTCACCATCTGCAGTGATTTTGGAGCCCAAAAATAAAGTCTGTCACTGTTTCCACTGTTTCCCCATCTATTTGCCATGAAGTGATGGGGCTGGATGCCATGATCTTCATTTTCTGAATGTTGAGTTTTAAGCCAACTTTTTCACTCTTTTCTTTCACTTTCATCAAGAAGCTCTAGTTCTTTTTCACTTTCTGATATTGATATTTCTCCTCGCAATCTTGATTCCAGCTTGTGCTTCTTCCAGCCCAGCATTTCTCATTGGTGTACTCTGCATATAAGTTAAATAAGCAGGGTGACAATATATAGCCTTGACGTACTCCTTTCCCAATTTGGAACCAGCCTGTTGTTCCATGTCCAGTTCTAACTGTTGCTTCATTGGAAAATGTGATTCTAAATAGCAGACCATGCAAATCACATTAATTATTGTCAGGAACTAGATAAGACTGCTTATTCTTGCCACTATTACTCCACATTATTTTCTTTTCTTTTTTTTAAAATTTTATTTTATTTTTAAACTTTACAAATTGTATTAGTTTTGCCAAATATCAAAATGAATCCGCCACAGGTATACATGTGTTTCCCATCCTGAACCCTCCTCCCTCCTCCCTCCCCATACCATCCCTCTGGGTCGTCCCAGTGCACTAGCCCCAAGCATCCAGTATTGTGCATCGGACCTGGACTGGCAACTCGTTTCATACATGATATTATACATATTTCAATGCCATTCTCCCAAATCTTCCCACCCTCTCCCTCTCCCAGAGTCCATAAGACTGTTCTATACATCAGTGTCTCTCGGAGTTCTGGGCTGCAGTGCGCTATGCCGATCGGGTGTCCACACTAAGTTCGGCATCAATATGGTGACCTCCCGGGAGGGGGGACCACCAGGTTGCCTAAGGAGGGGTGAACTGGCCCAGGTTGGAATTGTTGCTTTTGAACTGTGGTATTGGAGAAGACTCTTGAGAGTCCCTTGGACTGCAAGGAGATCAAAGCAAAGCAGTCAATCCTAAAGGAAATCAGTCCTGAATATTCATTGGAAGGACTGAAGCCTAAACTCTAGTACTTTGGCTACCTGTTGTGAAGAACTGACTCACTGGAAAAGACTCTGATGCTGGGAAAGATTGAAGGGAGGAGGAGAAGGGGACAACAGAGGATGAGATGGTTGGATGGCATCACTGACTTGATGGACATGAGTTTGAGCAAGCTCTGGGAGTTGGTGATGGACAGGCAAGCCTGCTGTGCTGCAGTCCATGGGGTCACAAAGAGTTGAACATGACTGAGTGAACAAACTGAACTGACTGTACTATCTTACTTTAATTTATCCACTTATTCCCCTATTGGTGGACTTCTGTGTTGTCTCATTAGTTTTGCTGTTGCAGGCTGCTTTTTCTTAGCATTTCTTTAAAAAAAAATTATTTATAATTGACTGTGTTGGGTCTTCATTGCTGTGCAGACTTTTCTCTAGATGCGGCGAGCAGGGGCTACTCTCTGGTTGCACCATGGGGGCTTCTCTCTGCAGTGGCTTCTCTTGTTGCAGAGCATAGGCACTAGGCACATGGGCTTCAGTAGCTGTGGTTCCTGGGCTCTAGAGCTCAAGCTCAATAGTTGTGGTGCACAGGCTTAGTTGCTCTGTGGCATGTGGGATCTTCCCAGACCAGGGATCAAACCCATATTTCCTGCATTGGCAGACAGATTCTTTACCATGGAGCCGCCAGAGAAGCCCTGTCTTAGCATTTCTAACTCATATTGACCTATTCATCCATCCAGCCCTTTGACTGGAGAAGTGGTTTTCCCTGGAGGGAGACCTAGGTGGGTCTGCCGCTCTTAAAATGTGAAACTTACGGCAAATCATGTGGCGTTTCTTGACTTCTCTTTGCCTACCTCTGAAATAAAAGGGGCAGACCAGGTGGCCTTTGAGGTCTTTACCTTCTGATAGCCAAGCTATCATGGTTTCTGGCTGCATGTTAATAGAATCTGTATATGTTTTCCTCAAAAGGATGGAAAAATGAAAAATCTGAAGCCCAGTGCTCTTATTTCAAAGGTTACAGTTTAATCAATGAGGTATGAATATCACTTCAATAAAACCAATGGACTTAAATGGGCCTTCTAACCATCAGGGATAGGGAGGGGAGGCTCAGAATGAGAAGCAAAAAGTGCTAAAGTAGAAGGTACTTTGTCTTCTCACGGGGTCCTGTGGGCATTGCAAGGGTTGGAGGAAATAAAGAATTTAAAAGTCTTGAGTTCAAATCCCGACTTCCCTGTGAACTGAGACATCCACTGCAGAAATCTGACTTATCTAGGCTGGTAATATGTGTCTGGTGGGCATTTGTGAAGACTGAGTGAGCTCCAGTGGTAAAGAATCCTCCTGCCATTGCAGGAGACACAAGTTTGATACCTGATTCAGAAAGATCCCACATGCCATAGAGCGACTGAGCCTGTGTACCACAAGTACTGAGCCTGTGCTCTAGAGCCCAGGAGTCGCAACTACTGAGCCCACATGTCACGACTCCTGAAGCCCGAGCACCCTAGAGCCCAAGCTCCACAGCAGGAGAAGCCCCCTCAACGAGAAACCTGGGTGCTGCAAGTAGAGAGTAACCCCCACTTGCTGCCATTTGAGAAAGCCTGTGTGTAGCAACAAAGACTCAGTGTAGTCCCAAATAAATACATAAAAAAAAAAGATTGAGTGAGCTCATGTTTGCTGAGAGCCAGGGAGTTGGATCTGGCCGTGGCTCTAGTGGTACAGAACCCACTTGCCAATGCAGAAGACATGAGAGACATGGATTTGATCCCTGGGTCAGGAAGATCCCCTGGAGAAGGGCATGGCAACCCACTCCAGTATTCTTTCCTGGAGAGTCACATGGACAGATGAGCCTGGCAGGCTACAGTCCATAGGGTCGCAAAGAGTTGGACATGACTGAAGCGACTTAGCACAGCATAGGGAGTTGGCCTGTGGCATGTGCCCAGGAAAGCTCAGTTTCTTCTCAGCTCAGCCCTGCCAGGGACCCCCAGTGGCTCTATCTTCGCCTGGGGAGGTGGCCACAGTGCGGGTTTAAGCTTCAGGTTCCTCTGGCTCCTCTAGGAGCCACCAGCACCCTGTGCTTTCAGACCAAGGAGCAAAGTCATTCTGGGTTGTGTTATACACTTTGGATGGAATCACAGGGAATCATGAAGGCTGGTAAAATTTCTCTTGCAATTATGGGTCACCATCACTTTCTATTACTGTATTTAAGAGGTTCTTACAGCATGAACAGATCCATTTAAAAGACATGTTTATTACTTTTCCCCCAACTCATGAAATGTAGTGTTAGTTTTATATAAAAAAAAAAACAAAACCCAAAGCCCAAACCTTCTTGTTATTCCATCTGCTAGAACAACAGCCCCTGAATTAATTATATAGTATCTGTTGAGTCTTAATAAAACAGCCTTGGTTTGGGAAAATTCTCAGGGGAAAAAAATGTCAGTTGAATTTCAAAATTGATCCATAATGCTGTTGAAATTGTCCTCACCAGAGACTGTAGAGTGGATTCGTGCATTTTCACAACAGGCAGATAGCTGCTTGGAGAAGCATCGCCAGAATCACCTGTGTCCCCATAGTTCTTCTGCCTAAGATGGAGAGTTTTCTTTTGCTAAGGTCTTCTTTGTGTGTTATGGAGCAGTTCATTGCTGGAGGCTTGTCAAATGCTCATGCTGCCCTAATAACCATGTATGATGAAAAGCAGTGTGATGTACTGGGAAGACCCTGGGCTTCTCAGTCTCAAAGGCTGAGTTCAACTCCAGCTCTTTCCTCGAGTATCTGTGTGAACCTAGGCAACCATTTCGCTTCTCTGGACCTCAATTTCCTTATCTATAAAATAAATTGTGACTTTTTTTCACACCTGTGACACAAGGGGTCTGTAAAACTCCAGATGTAGTGCCTGATCCAGTTTCACTGTCACGAACAGGATGAAGGGAGTGAGGCTTTGGTGAAAGGAGGAGGACTGATGTTTTGTTCTGGATTCTCAGTGTCAAAGGTTCCTAGGAGTTTTGCTGTGCCTGCACCTCCATTTCTGTGTGGGAGCTAATTGATCAGTGAATTGTTCAGTTACGCACTTACTGATCACCTAGTAGGTGCTGAGTTGGTTCTGTGCAGGGACATGAGGAATGTGACAGCAGCTTTCATTGGGGACACTTGTTGTTGGTGTAGCTGAGAGAGAGACAAGTGAAATAAGATAACCCCGGGAGCGTGCTTGGGGCCCCCCAACAGAATCCTGCAGATGGTGGGTGGCTTGGGGTGGAACAGCCAGTCCTTCCTGGAGTGGGGGTCATGAAAAGGACCATGGGAGAAAGTAGCCCAGAGCCTTTCTAAGGGTGAGTAGATGCTGGGAGGTGAACTGGAGGGGTGGCATCTGATGGGAAGAGCTGAGGGGAACTTTGGTTACTACAGAAGTAAAGTTTGATAGGATGCTTTAAAAAAAATACATTGATTAAAAGAGAGAAAGGAAATGTAAGCAGGCTGTTTCCCTCTGTCCCCAAGTATCTGTCAAGATCCTTCTGTTTTTCAAATACCCCTAGAGTGGGGACTGCGAACAGTGGGGTAGGTCTGGTGCCGGATATAGGGAGGAGGGTGGGGTTTAGGACCAGCCAACACCTACTCCACCTCCAGAGAGGAACCATGACCCAGCTGTTGCTCAGCAGCTGGGGGCCAGCATCACCAGGGCTTCTGACTTCTGCAGAGGATCCTGAAATGAAGAAGTCTTTGTATGTGGGTGAAAACTCCTAGTTCATTGGCATTAGCAAGTAAGTCTATTATTTAAAAACAAACTGAGAAGAGGGTAAATGTGTGCTCGGATTGTCCGTAAGTTCTCCTAGAGGAGAGCCGAGGGCTTCGTCGTCAGACCTTGTCTCTTGCCTGTGGTGTGTTGGCTCTGGAGACTGATGAGTTCTTGGGGTCCCTCTGACTTGGAGCAGCAGGGTGGCCTGAGGGTAGAGGCAGCGCCTGGCAGAGTGGGACATGCATCCTGGATGGAGTCCGCATTGCCAGGCTGCGCTTGGGTACCAGGAGGCCTGCAGCCATGTAGAATGAGCAGGGGAGCCCAGCCCCTGGCTGAGTGCTGGATTATTACTGCTGTTTCTCTGCAGCCACCCGCACCACTTGCAGATGGATTGTTTTAATCTCCAGAAGAGGGAAAGACACCCCTGCCCTCCCTCACGCACTCCAGCACTCACACAACTCATGAAACATGGTGCCACGGGGATTTAGAAACATAAACCGAGTCCCAAAGAGCCGGAGCCAAACCCGTTTGATCTGGGGGTGATGGTGTTAGGCAGTGAGTGTGTCCTTGCTGTGGGGTGGGTGGGGGCGGTGCCTTGGGCGGTGGAAGCCTGACCCGAGGAGCACTCAGCAGATGAGTCTTGGGCATGGCTGGCTCTGTGCTGCTCCTGCTCTTCTTTGGCCCAAAAACATTGGTAGAAAGGGAACGGTGGGAAATGTCAGATGCTCTGAATGCCCAAAGAAGACTGCAGTTAGGTGGAAGGTTGTTTTGAGCCGTGACATTATGGCCCTGAAGTGGCCTAGGGTTTATGCCAGCCATGAGCCTTGCCCTCTACTCCAGCCCCTGTCTTTCCCTCTAACTTCAAAACGTGGCGATAAATGCACTTGACTTCTCCTGCTACAGTCCCGTAAGGTCTGTAAATGCTCAGTTTCCCTGCAGGAACTTAGTTGAAATGTCACTCATCTGTCCTCAGATTTGTAACCAAATGATGATTACCTGACATTTTTTTTTAAGATAATTTTTTCTGTCTCATTCATGAAAAGGTGACTTTCAGGAATGTGTAGTACCAGTTAATGAATGGATGACAATGTGTGGGTTAAGGAAAAAATGTAAGTGAATTAATAAAGCTGCAGCAAGGGTAGTACTCAAAACACACACAGAGTATGTTTCCGTGCAATTCTAGAGCGGGCCCTGGGGCATCCTAATATCCAAAGGAAGGGAGTACACACTCGTCTGTGCAGGAGAGATGAAAATAAGGCAGATTTTCATGAGAAATACTAGGTGTTTCTGGTACGGAGACTGGAGATGCCTTCCTCCAGTGAGTTCTCAAAAAGGGAGTTGTGTGAGCCTGGACCACTTTTCTGACAATGTCTGACAGTAAATACCACTGTAAGTTTTTACAATTGTTTCGTCCAAGGTCTTTCAGTATATGCCAATGGCTTAGTGCCAAAATGCAGTTCTGTAAGGTAATTTGATGATAAGCCAGACTAATACAGTCTTCTGAAGGTCTGGCTTGATAACACAGATAAAATTGACATCAGGAAGAGTGGATCCCTGTCTCCACCAGGGAATACTCTGTTTCTCATTACTGATTAGCATTGGGAACAGAGAGTTCTGGGCTTTTCCTGGCAGAAACAAGGAGTTCAGAGGATCTGTGCTGCCGATTAGCAGAAGCAAATGGATCTCCTTCATCAGCCAAGTGGTGGGTAGAGCCCATTCTCAGTCAGACATTCAGAATCTGATCCAGAACCATGATGCCTGAATGCATAGTCACCTTCCTGCATGCCAAGCCTGTAGGTGAATTCAGACCCATAGGCAGTGGGTGATTATGAACATCAGCGTCCTGCCCTACATACTGCTAGAAACTCAGGGGGTCAAAGAGGTGTCACGTGGGAGCTTTATAATGTGATTTGGGGCCTCATGCAGATGGGACAAACTTCCCTTGCACACACACATGCATTTACACTCCTGTTTTTCAAATGTGTGCAGATGCTGATGTGCTCAATAAAATTCATGTTTTATTTAAAGGTATTCCCAAGTTCATATTAGGTTTAGTTGTTAGGAAATTCTCCACCATCAACAGGACTATTAGCAGGATGGCTACCTGTGGAAGATGAAGAGGGGTGCCATTTACAGGTGTTCTTTGACAGAGTCCTCACAGTAGAAGGGGTGCTCATGGTAGAAGGGTTTGGGGACAGTGCCACAGCACATAGACACAGGAGTTTTATTCTGGAATGTTTTCAAGCAAGTGTTATAAAGTACTCATTAAGAACCCAGTAAAAACTCATAGAATGCCTAATTTTCAGCCATGTCACTTCTCAGCAATACTACTAAGATAAAATATTTGAAAAATAAACACATTTATTTTTCCCTTAGGAAAAAATACAATTTGCTGGTATGAGCCATATGAGTGTTGGCAGACATCTGCTGCTAATGATGATTTTCACTTTTAGTGAGGTCAGTCGTATCAGTGATTAGGCTGGCAGAGAAAGTCCCAGTTTGTGATGATAAAATTACATTGTGAGATTAGGGTGGACATTCATCATTCTGTTATCACAGCAAGGAGTAGACTTCTTCATCCAGAAAGGGTTTCAAGTGCTTTATGTACAGTTTGGGAAGTAAGGGCAGGGTGATAAAGCACAGGGATGTGGGCCAGTCGCTAGTAAGCCTGCACTGTGCATGGAGTGTTGAATTCCTTCTGATGTAATAGCTGCGCTTGGATATTTGTTGGGTAGAGAAGGAATTGAGAAGTCTATTTGGCTCCACAGAACAGCCCTGGAAGCAGTGGGTGGAGTTGCAGAGTGATGAATTTTGCCTGAGTTCAGGTTTGGCTTTTCGACACCCCAGGCTGTGTGGGGATGGGATGGACCACCTGGGGCCGGGGCGAGTCATCACAGCTGCGGGGTGCACACCTGAGACTGGCCAACCACCCTGTTGAGGGAACCAGTCTTTGGATGGGGCTACGGGTATTTACCAGTGATATCGTTTCTGACTTTGAATTTATGTAGTTCTGTGGTAAGACAGGTCTGTTGAGAAGTGATAAGTTATTTTATGATAGAATTTGTCCCCTTTAGGATTTCCTCAAACAACTCACCTAGTTGGTACATCTGAAGTGGATTCAGTATACCGAGTTATGTCTGTGCAGCTGTTTATGGATTCCTGATTGGCAAATGGGGTTGATCAGATGCCTCATCCATTACAA
Source organism: Bos javanicus (assembly GCF_032452875.1). Lineage (NCBI taxonomy): Eukaryota > Metazoa > Chordata > Mammalia > Artiodactyla > Bovidae > Bos > Bos javanicus. The sequence continues at coordinate 48,215,145 of NC_083874.1, read as the reverse complement.
ATATAAACGACTGAGAAAGTAAAATGGCTGGATTGCTGGGTCTTCCTAGTAAGGAAAGTAACATATTCAATCAGTTTAAGGCTTCTGCTCCATGCATTTGAATAGATTCTATTGTCTTTGGCAAGAATGGCTAGGGAATAAATGGCCGTGGTGCCGTGTTTTACTTTGCCAGAGCTGCAGATACAGGCGTAAATTTCCAAATGCAGTGTGATTTATCAGTGTGAGACGCTTGCTGAGAGACTGGTGTCCTCTGTGGAGAAAGAAATGATTTTGCCTTACATTCAGATGATCGAGTAAGGGCAGTGAATAGAATGGAACAGGGAGAGCTATCTTCTTCACAGAGAAGCCACTGAGGGGCTGGAAGAATAGATGAGGCTGGTCTCTGCCCTCCAGAATAGCCCTGCAGTGTTCCTCCAGATTCAAAGGCTAGCATCACATCCCTGGATCCCCTGCCACAGCCCCAAAGGCGTGCTTTGACAAATCCTGTCATCGGACTGAGTAGTTTTGTGGGAGAAATCTGAAGTGCATTCAGGATGAAATGTGGTTTTGTTAGCATATCAAATAGTGACTCTCAAGATAGTTAGAACCTTATGCTATCTCAGACACCAAGGAAGAGATGCTGCAACTCCCGGATAAAGATGGATTATTATGTGTTTAGAAAGGACACGCCTAGTGTTTGCATCTGGTCAACACTGAGATAGTCTGCTCTGGAGGAGAAGGGGAGGGACCATCCCTGCTTCCAAGTACCGCTTAGGCTGAACCATCAGATTGGAAGAGGGGGAGGGCGGTAGGTGTCAGTCAGAAATGATAATGCTAGCTGTCTAGTTAATTGTGGAGCATTTTGTAGAATATTCTTAGCTCTTCGTTTATTAATAACTGTTATTTATATTTTCTTCTTTGTATGTTTTTCTTTTTTCTTGGAACCATGTTTTCCTATGTGAGTTTGAGTCTTTAAATGTACAAAGTGGAAAGTTATCTGGGTGGTTATAGTGTGAAGGGAGATAGGAGAATTGTAACTAAGATAGAGTAAATGATAGTTATTTTATCCCTTGACTGTTTGCCTATTCCTTTAAGTATTAATACCATAATATTTTAATAACTACCAAATAGTTTGAACCCAGGCCTTTGCACTCTCTGTGCCCTCTGCTTAGCATATTTCTAGCCCCTTGTCTGGCTAATCCCTGAGGTCATGGTATATGTTACTTACTCAAGGAAACCTCCTCTCATTGACCTTAGACTATAGTAGCTCACACTTTCTTAATAATTTATGCTTTGCATTGTTAGACGGCTATAGTCTAATAATTTTTCAGAATTATTTACTGTTCGTGTCCCTGATAAACAGTGATCTTAGAAGCAGGCTTGTGTGTGTTGTGTACTTCTGTATCTCTAGAGCTGGTATAGGGTAGAGCACAAAGCAAGTGCTAAGTTGATACTTGTTAAAAAAAATAATTACCATTTATTGAGCACCTATTGTATACTAGTACCATCTGTTCCTCTTTAAAAGATGTGTGCATACAAGGATCTTGTTGTTGAGTTGCTAAGTTGTGTCCAACTATTGGCGATCTCATGGACTGCAGCCCGCCAGTCTTCCCTGTCCTTCACTATCTCAGAATTTGCTCAAACTCATGTCCATTGAGTCAGTTAGATGCCGTCTAACCATCTTTTCCTCTGTCAACCCCTTCTATTCCTGTCCCCAATCTTTCCCATTATCAGGGTCTTTTCCAATGAGTCAGCTCTTTGTATCAGGTAGCCAAATTATTGGAGCTTCAGCATCAGTCCTTCCAATGAATATTTAGGGTTGATTTCCTTTAGGATTGACTGGTTTGATCTCCTTGCTGTCCAAGGGACTCTCAAGAGATTTCTCTAGCACCACAGTTTGAAAGCATCAATTGCTCAGCACTCAGCCTTCTTTATGGTCCAGCTCTCACATCTGTAAATGACTACAGGGAAAACCATAGCTTTGACTATACACTTCCTTGTCAGCAAAGTGATATCTCTGCTTTTTAATATGCTGTCTGGGTTTGTCATATCTTTTCTTCCAGGGAGCAAGCGTGTTTTAATTTCGTGGCTACAGTCACTGTCCACAGTGATTTTGGAGCCCAAGAAAATAAAATCTGTAAGTTTCCACATTTTTCCCATCTATTTGCCATGAAGTAATGGGACCAGATGCCTCATAGTTTTTTGAATGTTGAGTTTTAAACCAACTTTTTCACTCTCCTCTTTCACTTTCATCAACAGGCTCTTTAGTTCCTCTTTGCTTTCTCCCGATAGAGTGGTATTGTCTACATATCTGAAGTTGTTGATATTTCTCCCGGCAATCTTAATTCCAGCTTGTGCTTTATCCAGCACAACATTTCACATGATGTACTCTGCATATAAGTTAAATAAACAGGTTGACAATATACAGCCCTGACATACTCCTTTCCCAATTTGGAACCAGTCTATTGTTCCATGTAAGGTTCTAACTGTTGCTTCTTGACTTGCATACAGGTTTCCCAGGAGGCAGATAAGGTGGTCTGGTATTCCCATTTCTAAGAATTTCCACAGTTGGTTGTGATACACACAGTCAAAGGCTTTAACATAGTCAATGAAATAGAAGTAGATGTTCTCTGGAATTCCCTTGATTTCTCTATGATCTAGTGTTTGTTGGCAATCTGATCTCTGGTTCCTCTGCCTTTTCTAAATTCGGCTTTACATCTGGAAGTTCTCGGTTCACATACTGCTGAAGCCTAGCTTGAAGGATTTTGAACATTATCTTGCTAGGATGTGAAGTGAGCTCAATTGTGTGGTAGTTTGAGCATGTTTTGGCATTGCCCTTCTTTGGGATTGGAATGAAAACTTCCTTTTTCCAGTCCTGCGGCCACTGCTGGATTTTCCAAATTTGCTAGCATATTGAGTGTAGCACTTTCACAGCATCATCTTTTAGATTTGAAATAGCCCAGCTGGAATTCCATCACCTCCACTAGTTTTGTTCATAGTGATGCTTCCTAAGGCCCACTTGACTTCACACTCCAGGATGTGTGGCTCAATGTGAGTGACCAGGCATCTAATTGTCATTAATAGTGACAACTCTATAAAGAGAACATATTTGCCTTTTTTTCCCTTAAAAAAGCATATTCATTTTACTTAAGTGAAACAAAATATTTGTTCAGTTCAGTTTAGTTGCTCAGTCGTGTCCAACTCTTTGCAACACCATGGACTGCAGCACGCCAGGCCTCCCTGTCCATCACCAACTCCTGGAGTTTACTCAAACTCGTGTCCATTGAGTTGGTGATGCCATCCAACCATCTCATCCTCTGTCTTCCCCTTCTCCTCAATACAAAAAAGTATTTGTGTATGTACATAATTGATGGACCATTTTGCTTCCATTTGCATGCAAAATGTCTGGATCAACACCAACTTGTAACTATTTATCTCTGAGGAGTGGGCTGGGGGCCATAAGCAGCGTTACTTTGTGATGTTTCATATATTGTCATTTAAAATTTTTATTGTGAGCCTTACTTTTTAAATAAAGAATAATGGAAAGAAGAGGCCTTGCCCAAGTTCATGTAAGTGATGTGGTGGCTGAGGGAGAAATTGAACCCCAGTGCATCTGGCCCTAAAGCCTAGATTCTCTTCCTGATACCTCTGATATGTCTAGAGCTGTAGTTTAAATGTCCTCCAGAGAACATTTGGCTATGTCTATAGAAACACTTTTTGTTTTTACACTGTGGACTAAGAGACCTATGAGATGGGATCTGTGGGCATCCTGGCATCTGTGGGTTGAGGCCAGGGATGCTGCAAACATCCTACATGCACAGGACACCCCCACCCTGCCCCCACCCCTTCCAGTTGTCTAGCCCAACAGGTCAACAGTGCTGAGCATCTTGTTCTAGAATGGCAGGCAGTCCTGAACTGACTCTGGTGTCCAGCTCAGCCCCATGGGAGCGTCAGCCATGTGGCCATGGGATGCCTGGCACTGGCCTAATGAGCCCTGGTCCATGGAAGGTAAATTCAGTGCCCAGTGCAAACAGCAAAAGTTAAACCATGTATTGACCTTATCCCCAAGGAAAGCTTTTCAAAGAGATAGACATAGACAGCTGATTGGGCTTTTAGAGAGGTGACCACTAGGAGAGAGAGGGGGTCCTTGGGAAGTGCAATGGGTGGATGGGAGCCTCTGTGTGCCTTAGCATGACCTGAAGGAAAACTGAAAATTCTTTTAGGAGGGGTGATGGTCCTCATCATCTCCTTTAGTGATTTACAAAGTGATGTGCTACCTGAAATCAGGTATCATGCGGGCCTCCAGAAGCCAGTCTGGATACTGCTCTGCTCTGCTTGCATGGGATCTCCTCAGTCTGTCCATGCCTTAACGGAGGACCCCTCTATGAGCCGCAGGTTCACGGGGAGCACTGAGGGCAGGGAGGCTGCTCCATCAGAATCCTAGCATCAATCTTTTTGTTCTGCTAGGGGGTAGGGGGGAGCTCTTGAACATCATTTCACTTGATCTTCTCACATCACAGAGGGGAAACTGAGACCGCAGATGGGAAATGAAGCTTCAAACCACCGAGCTAATTACTGAGCAGTCAGGACTGGACTGGCGGCCTCTGGCACCTGGTGTTGCCATTAACCCTAAGACAAGGATGCAAAGAAAAGAATCATCTCTTTCTTAAAGATGAAGAGACAAATAGACATGAAAATCTTCTCCTTGTGTGGGTGAGATTGGACCTGGTTCAGGGAGCAGAATATGAGGGAGTGAGGGCTTTGTTTTCCCAGACGCAGTAGTGTTCAGCACTTCTCGGCTTGTGACCTTCAGTCCAGCAGGATGCCTTCCCTGGAGAATTTGGTAGAATGAAAAGCTCCAACCTCATCTCTGACCTGCTGAATAGGAGACTTGGGAGTGAGACCAATCTGTGTCACCCTGAAACAGTCACCTGGGTGATTCTGATGCACAGTCACATGTGAAAACCACTGGTGAGAGGGAAAGACAATGGGACTTTGCTTCGTCGTGTTGCCATTCCATTAGCCGGGACCTGGGGTGTGTCACATGACTTCTCAGGGCCTCAGTTTCATTCATTATATGTAGAATGGGGATGGATGGTGATATTTAACCTCAGTGTGGAAGGATCAGCCAGCTACCGTAGGTGAGTGTGATTACTCAGCAGTGCCCACATAACTGGACTTCATGGATGGTTCAGTGGTAAAGAATCCGCCTGCCAATGCAGGAGATGCAGGTTGGGTCCCTGGGTCAAAGATCCTGGAAGATGCCTAGGAGCAGGAAATAGCAACGCACTCCAGTATTCTTGCCTGGAAAATCCCATGGACAGAGGAGCCTGGTGGGCTACAGTCCATGGGACACAGAGTTGGACTTGGCTGAGTGACTGAGCATGCATGCCCAAATAATGGGGCGTGCCCTTGCTCATATCTTCTGGGACTGGTAAATATCCCATCATTCTTTCTTCTGTGCTTTTAAAGTTGTTTTTGGTCTCCGTCTTCTCCTGCGGACTCATAGAGCCTATACCTGACATACTCCATATGTCTCCCTGAGGCCTCTTGGGAGACTGAGCTTCCCAAGTCTTTGTACCGGGACACACAACCTGTGTAGACTCAAAAGGGGGAAATGTGTGGCTGAGGAGCAGCCAGGAGGGCTGTGCTGGGAGACTGACTCAGGTCTGTGCCTGGACCATGCAAATGACCTGGGGAGACTGGCTCTGAGAGAAGAGGGCAGTCAGAACAAGAGACAGGTGACCACAGCCTGTGTACAATGACAGTGTGAAGACTCCATGAAGGTAGTGGTCATCATGGCTTCAGCCAAAAGTTTCAGGTAACCAACACAAGACAGATTCAGCCTGCTTTCGTCTAATCTCAGACACCATGGATTGAAAGATACATTAGTTTATACACCACTGGAAATAAAACAAAAAATTATCCAGTGTGAACCAACTGGCATGCCATTGATTGTTTTTATTAAAAAAAAAATCCTGATTTCATTGTTAAAATATGAAAAGGTAGCTCAGATGGTAAAAAATCCGCCTGCAGTGCAGGAGACCCTGGTTCATTCCCTGGGTCAGGAAGATCCCCTGGAGAAGGGAATGGCAACCCACTCCAATATTTTTGCTTAGAGAATTCCATGGACAGACCATGGGGTCGCAAAGAGTTGCAAAACGACTGAGTCACTAACACTTTCACTTTTATATAAAAACACAGTAAGTGCTGAGAGCATTCATGCATTATTATTTTCAGTCTTCACAGCTATCCTGTGACTTAAGTGCTGTTACTCTACCTACTTTACCGGTAAGAAGCAGACTCACCTGAGTCAGTTGTGTAGAATAGGAGATCTTTTTCTGTAAAGGGTCGGGTAGTAAATATTTTAGGCTCTATGTGGTTTCTTTCACCACAATGTAATTCTGCCTTACAGTGTGAAGGCAGTCTCAGATGGCATGCAAATGAGTGGGCACAGCCCAGGAAAACTTTATGGGCACTGATATTTGTATTTCATAGAATTTTCATGTTCATTAAACATTAGTTTTAACTTTTAACTGTTTCCATAGGTAAAAATTATTCTTAACTCGCAGGCTATATAAAAACTGATGGCAGACCAGATTAGTCCTGAGTGTCGCCCCTGGGCAATAGGTTTTGTCCCCTGGTCTAGAGTCATCTGGAGTGTGGGTTCAAATCCAGGTGTGTCTCCACAATCAGCTGTATTTCATAAGGAGAGGTAGCTAATTGTCAACTTTTTTGTTTTCAAAAAACAAAGAAAAAAATTTCCTGTACTAACAGTACTGCTTTCTTTAATTATGGAATTTGTCAGGTTTTCAAGGGAGGTCTGGTTTTAATTCCCTCCGAACTTGTGTCATCTTAGCTCAGTGCTCATTATAACTGGGGGATACATTTTGACCTTGGAACTGATGGCTTAAAATTATAAAGTTATAAAAAGTGAAAAAACATGCATGTGGTGTAAAAACTTCAGGCCCAAAGTGTGTAAAATGCAAAGTAAAGCTCTTTCACCCCTTCATTCTCTTTTGTTATGTAATTCCTTTGGCTGTAGATAACTACTGTGAAATAGCTTCTTGGGTACCATTCTGGAAGCTGGCTAGGTGACTGTAACTCTGTGTATGTGCATATTCATTTCTCTCGGTGTACTTTCTTTGTCATGGATTACAACTTGGAGAGCTCCCCTTATCAACTCCTCCATCAATACATTAATTTTTGTGGATCTGTAATATTCTAGTGTGGATGTACTTGTGAAATACTCCTATTTATTTAACCATGTTCCCATATTTGGATTTGAGTCATTTCCAGTTTTTAGTTATTACTAAAAATGGTTCGTTGAACATTGCTGTAAGTCAGTTATGCTTTTGCAAGTATTTCTGTAGGATAAGTTCCTAGAAGTGAAGCCTCTGCATCAAAGGAGATGTGCATTTTTGATATGTTAGTTAATGTTTTCTTACATAAAATTTCAAACACGTTATTCGCCAGAGTCAAGAATGTCTACAAAGAACAGCGTTGCTGGTGGGGAATTGACTCCCTCTTGCCTCCTGTAATATTTCCAGATGTCTGTTTTTTGTTTGATGAGAAAATGGGTCCTGTTTCATCTTCAAAACCATTAATGGAGAATTAGTACATGGTGCCATGGAGGTTTTGGGCTCTGGATCTCATCATGATCTTTGACTTCTGTTTAAAGAACAGTCACTTTTTCTTTAAGAATGTTAAGAAAAGTGTTCTGGCCACCCTGGCCAGAATTCTCTGATGAAACAACAGTGGAGTGTGAAAACTGCAGTTAATCTTTACTGTTTCTTCAGACCTAAGAGAGGATTGTTAATAGCTTATATATCAATTAACCCTAGTAATTTTGAGTATTGCCTCTGTGATAGCTTCTGTACTAATCCCTTTATATGAGTTATCTCCTTGAGTGTGCTTACTGATCCTAGAAGCCTGGAACTCTTCTCATCTCTCATTTCCAATGAGGAAACTGGGGTTCAGAGAGGCCCAGAGTCACATAGCAAGTAAGTTGTAAAGCCAGGTTTTGAACCTAGTACTGACTCTACAGCTCCCATTCTTGACCACCAAGTACCCTGTTTGCTGTCATTACTTCTTTAAAACTTGTGTAAATATCTTGTGCTCTGTGATAGAAATTGATCAGCTGGTAATTATGGGGAGCCCATAGAAGCAGGTGCTGCTTCTGCACTTCTGCTTTCAGCTTTACAGTTGATGGTGGGATCAGGCTTTTTAATTAGAGTATGAGTTCCAAGGACAGGATGGTATGTGACTTATACTCGTGACCCTAGCACAGAAGGGTACTCAGTGAATTGATGGATGAATGAATGAATTAGGTAAATCCATATAATTAGAGAACACTTTAAGTCTTTGTATGATTAAAGGCTAAGTGGTAGGAATAGAGAGTAAGATGTTATAAGTTTTTAAAGGTAAAAAGTCTAGTAAAACTCATACTTCTCTATATATTCTCACCTATGAATAAAACAAAAAAAATAGTGAAATTTAATTTTAGCATGTTGAAACTTTGCTTGGTCACTCTATTTTAGCCTCCAAGTTATATGTAGGAAAATAGATGAATTAATACAAAACTTTTTATTTTTTTTTTCTAGAAATGATACATTCTGTGTATGTGTCTTGTGAACTTCTATGGTGATGACTGGTTGTGTAGCTAGGGTCCAGGAGAGGTGTATGTGCTAAGCTTTCTGCCCTCTGGATCATTCTGGACAAATAAACAGAATGGATAGTGCAAAGAAAATACGCAGTGGCATTAATTCCACACCATGGGGTGGAATGGGTCCTAATGAAAGCAGAAACAAAATTTCTGCGTGGCTGGTGACACCTAAACCAGGGATGGGTATAACCCAGATGCCACCTGTGTGCACAGAAACTATGAGACCTCAAGCGGCTCCTCCAGGCCTCAGTAGGAGAGCTGCGCTCACCATGCCAGGTCCTAGGCGGGCACTCGCCTCCACCTCGCAGAGCCCTGTCCTACTCCTTCCACCTGGCCTTGAATGAGTACTTTGGCCGTGGTCCACCTTTGCCACCATGTTCCCCCTTCCCTCAGTGGTCTCTTCTTTGACCTGGCTAATACCTCTTCATCCTTCAGATAGTTCTGCAGGTTTTTCTTTGAGTCAGGTTCAGTCCGCCACACTGTAGGATAGTGGTTCTCCAGCTTCAGTCACTAGCATGCTTGTTAAAATGCAGATCCTGGACTCTATGTACAGATGTTAGTAGATCTAGGGTATGATTTAGGTGGTTCAAGGATCCACCTAAGAACTGATGTAGCACGAGTTCCATACATATGACCGAATGCAGCTGCTCAGAAACCCGCTCTGGTCTTACAGCTTCTTCTCCCCGATTTCTTGCTTCCACGTCCCCATCTGCCTCAGCCAAAGGTTGGGCAAGCTTTCTTAGACAATTTCAAGAAGGATGTGTGTGACAGAATAAGATCCAGAGTGGTTAGTGAGTGTGGCCATTCATGGCAGATTCCAAGTGTGAAGATCCCCTCAAACCACACTGTCCTCACCTGTATCACACCAGGGCCATCCACCGGATTTAGAGAGTCCAACAAAAGTGGGTAACTAACTTGTAGATAAGAGAAGCAGTGACATGTTTGGAGGTAACAGGTGAGGGTGTGGAAGCCATGGAGAAGAGCTGCAAGAACTGAGTGTTTAATTTAGGAAAAAGCCAACATGAGAATGCAAGTGGGAGAGGATATGTTCTATTTCTGAGAGGTAGAGCTAGTTAAGTTGAAGAGCAGCTTTTGCTCAATGTAAGGGAAATGTTGGGCTTCCCAGGTGGCTCAGTGGTAAAGAACCTGCCTGCTAAGCAGAAGACATAAGTTCAATCCCTGGATCAGGAAGCTTCCCCTGGAGAAGGAAATGGCAACCCACTACAGTATTCTTGCCTGGGAAATCCCATGAGTAGAGGAGCCTGGCAGGCTGCAGTCCATGGAGTCCCAAAGAGTCAGATACGACTTAGCAACTAAACAATAACAACAGCAAGGGAAATGTTGTATCACAATGACAATAGTAATAGGTGTTAGGAAATTGACTGGTCTTATTTCCCATAATGTTGCTGATATTTATAGCATCACTGTAAAAAGTTACTACTACCCTACTAGATAGATTCCAGTCCCCTATAATGAAAAGGACATCTTTTTTGGGTATTAGTTCTAAAAGGTCTTGTAGGTCTTCATAGAACTGTTCAACTTCAACTTCTTCAGCATTACTGGTCGGGGCATAGGCTTGGATCACTGTGATATTGAATGGTTTGCCTTGGAAACGAACAGAGATTGTTCTGTCATTTTTGAGATTGCATCCAAGTACTGCATTTTGGACTCTTTTGTTGACTATGATGGCTACTCCATTTCTTCTAAGAGATTCCTGCCCACAAGTAGTAGATATAATGGTCATATGAGTTAAATTCACCCATTCCAGTCCAGTTTAGCTTGTTGATTCCTAGAATGTTGATGTTAACTCTTGCCATCTGCTGTTTGACCACTTCCAATTTGCCTTGATTCATGGACCTGACATTCCAGGTTCCTATGAAATATTCCTCTTTACAGCATTGGACCTTGCTTCTATCACCAGTCACATCCACAACTGGGTACTGTTTTTGCTTTGGCTCCATCCTTTCATTCTTTCTGGAGTTATTTCTCCACTGATCTCCAGTAGCATAGTGGGAACCTACTGACCTGGGGGGTTCATCTTTCAGTGTCCTATCTTTTTGCCTTTTCATACTGTTCTTGTGGTTCTCAAGGCAAGAATACTGAAGTGGTTTGCCATTCTCTTCTCCAGTGGACCACATTCTGTCAGGAATGCAAAAGTAGGAAGTCAAGAAACACCTGGAGTAACAGGCAAATTTGGCCTTGGAGTACAGAATGAAGCAGGGCAAAGGCTAAAATAGTTTTGCCAAGAGAACGCACTGATCATGGCAAACACCCTCTTCCAACAAGACAAGAGAAGACTCTACACATGGACATCACCAGATGGCCAACACTGAAATCAGATTGATTATATTCTTTGCAGCCAAAGATGGAGAAGCTCTATACAGTCAGCAAAAACAAGACTGGGAGCTGACTGTGGCTCAGATCATGAACTCCTTATTGCCAAATTCAGACTTAAATTGAAGAAAGTAGGGAAAACCACTAGACCATTCAGGTATGACCTAAATCAAATCCCTTATGATTATACAGTGGAAGTGAGAAATAGATTTAAGGGACTAGATCTGATAGACAGGCCTGATGAACTATGGATGGAGGTTTGTGACATTGCACAGGAGACAGGGATCAACATCATCCCCATGGAAAAGAAATGCAAAAAAGCAAAATGGCTGTCTGAGGAGGCCTTACAAATAGCTATGAAAAGAGAAGCAAAAAGCAAAGGAGAAAAGGAAAGATATACCCATTTGATTGCAGAGTTCCAAAGAATAGCAAGGAGAGATAAGAAAGCCTTCTTCAGTGGTCAATGCAAAGAAATAGAGGAAAACAACAGAATGGGAAAGACTAGAGATCTCTTCAAGAAAATTAGAGATACCAAGGGAACATTTCATGCAAAGATGGGCTTGATAAAGGACAGAAGTGGTATGGACCTAACAGAAGCAGAAGATATTGAGAAGAGGTGGCAAGAATACACAGAAGAACTGTACAAAAAAGATCTTCACAACCCAGATAATCACAATGGTGTGATTACTCACCTAGAGCCAGACATCCTGGAATATGAAGTCAAGTGGGCCTTAGGAAGCACCACTACGAACAAAGGTAGTGGAGGTGATGGAATTCCAGTGGAGCTATCCCAAATCCTGAAAGATGATGCTGTGAAAGTGCTTCACTCAATATACCAGCAAATTTGGAAAACTCAGCAGTGGCCACAGGACTGGAAAAGGTCCGTTTTCATTCCAATCCCAAAGAAAGGCAATGCCAAAGAATGCTCAAACTACTGCACAATTGCACTCATCTCACACGCTAGTAAAGTAATGCTCAAAATTCTCCAAGCCAGGCTTCAACAATACGTGAACTGTGAACTTCCAGATGTTCAAGCTGGTTTTAGAAAAGGCAGAGGAACCAGAGATCAAATTGCCAACATCTGCTGGATCATCAAAAAGGCAAGAGAGTTCCAGAAAAACATCTGTTTCTGCTTTATTGACTATGCCAAAGCCTTTGACTGTGTGGATCACAAACTGTGGAAAAATCTGAAAGAGATGGGAATACCAAACCACCTGACATGCCTCTTGAGAAACCTATATGCAGATCAGGAAGCAACAGTTAGAACTGGATATGAACAACAGACTTGTTCCAAATAGGAAAAGGCTGTATATTGTAACCCTGCTTATTTAACTTCTATGCAGAGTACATCATGAGAAACACTGGGCTGGAAGAAGCGCAAGCTGGAATCACGATTGCTGGGAGAAATATCACTAACCTCAGATATGCAGGTGATACCACCCTTATGGCAGAAAGTGAAGAAGAACTAAAAAGCCTCTTGATGAAAGTGAAAGAGGAGAGTGAAAAAGTTGGCTTAAAGCTCAACATTCAGAAGACTAAGATCATGGCATCTGGTCCCATCACTTCATGGGAAATAGATGGGGAAACAGTGGAAACAGTGTCAGACTTTATTTTTTTGCTCTCCAAAATCACTGCAGATAGTGATGCAGCCACAAAATTAAAAGACGCTTACTCCTTGGAAGCAAAGTTATGACCAACCTAGACAGTGTATTAAAAAGCAGAGACATTACTTTATCAACAAAGGTCCATCTAGTCAAGGCTATGGTTTTTCCAGTAGTCATATATGGGTGTGAGAGTTGGACTATAAAGAAAGCTGAGCGCCGAAGAATTGATGCTTTTGAACTGTGGTGTTGGAGAAGACTCTTGAGAGTCCCTTGGACTGCAAGGAGATCCAGCCAGTCTATCCTAAAGGAGATCAGTCCTGTGTATTCATTGGAAAAACTGATGTTGAAGCTGAACTCTAATACTTTGGCCCCCTGATGCGAATAGTTGACTCATTTGAAAAGACTCTGATGCTGGGAGGGATTGGGGGCAGGAGGAGAAGGGGATGACAGAGGATGAGATGGCTGAATGGCATCACCGACTCAATGGACATGAGTTTGGGTAAACTCCAGGAGCTGGTGATGGATAAGGGAGGCCTGGCGTGGTGCAGTTCATGGGCTTGCAAAGAGTCGGACACGACTGAGCGACTGAACTGAACTGAACTAGATAGATTATGGAACAAGGACTCAGAAGTAATTTTAAAAGTTGCCAAAAATATACAGTGATTAAATGGTTACTGAAAATTCAGATATTGATCAGATTCACTTTAAAACCTGAAGTGTGTCCACTGGGCTGTTTCCTCTGGTAATTAGAGTTGTCTCTAATGATGTAGGGTGTTTGTGGGTGGCTGAGATCTCATCACTGACTTATTGATGTAAAACGAGGAGACCACAGGAAACCTCAAGAAGTTCCTTGTACTGTTAATAGATATTAATTATTAATAGTTATGTGTGTAAGTATATTGAGATGACACTGATTTAAACAAAATAGATGCTTTATCACTAGACTTCTCAGACCCTTTAATACACTTACGCACACTGTGATTCTCCAAACATGTGTCATAGAAGTTGATTCCCAAACTTAGTTGATCATGGATTCCATTCTTGAAGAGTATCTCAGCGCAGTTAGAGTTCCTTAGAAGGTGTTTTTGTTTGTTTGTTTGTTTTAGAAAAATGAGAAAGTTTTACACTTCAGAGATTTCATGATTGGGTTCTCTGAACACAGATCCTTTGAGATTCAGTTCAGTTCAGTTAGTTCAGTTGCTCAGTCATGTCTTAACTCTTTGCGACCCCATGGACTGCAGCACGCCAGGCCTCCCTGTCCATCACCAATTGCTGGAGCTTGCTCAATCTCATGTCCATCGAGTTGGTGATGCCATCCAACCATCTCATCCTCTGCCATCTCCTTTTTCTCCTGCCTTCAGTATTTCCCAGCATTGGGGTCTTTTCCAATGAGTCAGTTCTTCGCATCAGGTGGCCAAATATTGGAGTTTCAGCTTCAGCATCAGTCCTTCCAATGAATATTCAGAGTTTATTTCCTTTAGGATGGACTGGTTTGATCTCCTTGCAGTCCAAGAGACTCTCAAGAGCCTTCTCCAACATCACAGTTCAAAAGCGGCAATTCTTCGGCGATCAGCTTTCTTTACAGTCCAACTCTCACATCCATATGTGACTTCTGGAAAAACCATAGCTTTGACTAGATGGACCTTTGTTGGCAAAGTAATGTCTCTGCTTTTTAATATGCTGTCTAGGTTGGTCATAGCTTTCCTTCCAAGTAGCAAGCATCTTTTAATTTTGAGATTGCTGATGTCAGTGTGATTCTGATTTTATAATCAGCTGGGTGGCTTTGCAAAGCATGAATCCTCTGCCCCTGGGCAATTTTTTTTTTAATTTTTTTTTTCATCCCACCAGTTCTTGATGTTTATGTTGCCCTCAGTTTTGCTTTCCTTTTAAAGGAACAATATTGAATGTGTAATTAATTCCCTCTCCTGCTTATGTCCTTAACTATTGATTAGAACCAACAATTGGTATAATAATCATTTGAAGTATAATTATTTCTTATAAATGTTATATGAGTCATGGGAATGGCTTTTTAAAGCTCCAGAAAGTAATGGAAAGATACTTACAGCCATTTGTTTTTTCCATTTGTAAAACCAATTATTTTTTAAAATTGCTTTTCAGATTGGCTATTAAGTTGAAAAGATCATTGATTTTTTTAATACTAGCATCAAGGAGAGTCCTAATGAAACATGATGTGTTTACAATTAATTATGTTAGCTCTCACCTGGCAGCATAGTACCAATAATGTTGATTTTGTAGTTCTGCTGGGACAAGGGGTCTTGTTCACTAATATTCTCCTCAACTTTGTGGTGGTTGGAAGGAGAGAGTGAATATCTTTTTAATTTAAATCCTTACAAGATTATTTTGTATTGCACAGAGTTTACTATTAAACCTTTAAATTTTTTACCCAATTTATGAGCTATTTTCTCATGATAGATGTAGGTTAACTTTGTCCTGGACACTGGCAAGTTAGCACATTAGCGTTTAAGCAGTAATTTATCAAAAGTCTTTGTTGATAATCTGGCTTCCCCACTG
This sequence comes from Bos javanicus, assembly GCF_032452875.1. Classification (NCBI taxonomy): domain Eukaryota; kingdom Metazoa; phylum Chordata; class Mammalia; order Artiodactyla; family Bovidae; genus Bos; species Bos javanicus. Next base: position 48,200,031 of record NC_083874.1, on the reverse strand, counting down.
TATAGGGGTTTGACCTTTAGTACCCAGGTTGGAGGACATTAGGCCAAGGTGACAGGTGCTTGCACCACAGAGCCAGCATCCGGTGATAAGCCTGCCGGGGCCAGCAGTCACGTAGAGCCCTGCCCAGTGGGGTCACTGGCAGTCATAAATGCAGGTCTGGCAGCCTCACTTTCTTTCCCCTGAGTGTTGGCACTTCCCTTTGAGGGTGGAGTAAAGCATTGCTGACCAGGCTTAAGTGGGACTCCATCTTTTGGCAGGACACTCTGAAATTGAGACCCACAGACTTGATACTCTCCTGGTTTTAAGTTCAAGGCTGCTCAGTCCATTTTCTAGTTCTTCTCTCAGAAGTCAAGTTTTCCATTTTAGTGCCATGGCCTTGAGAAGACACCTAGAAATCAGCCCAAACTTTGCTGATTCCTTACAAATACCTTAAAAGTTTTTTTTCCCCCCAGTTCTGTTCTTTGTCTTTTCTCCTAATGTCTTTCATTTTGTAAATCCAATTGTGGAAGCTCTAGGCTCAGTTACCTGAAGGACAGTGTATTTCCCAGCATGGTCTCCTAGTCCCAGCTTCAGTCTGAATTTTGTACAGGTTGAACTTTGAGGGTTCCTTTTCTGTGAATTCTAGTGCTTCTAGCAGTCTCTTAAGCCCCTCACTCTGTGTGTTTGCACACCTGTATCGAACGCAGTATAGTTTCTTTATAGCCAACATGTTATTTTTATGTGCCTTACTTTATAACACATGAAATGAAACCATCTCTGACATTTTTTATATGCACTGAATTTTTATTAGAGTTATATCTTTCATCAGTAATAACATAAGCCACAACACCCTTCTCTCGAATATTTACTGAGATTGCCGCCACTGTTTGCAGAGTGCCGTTGCCACCTTATTAGAAATGGTTTTATCCTTATTGCTTTTATCTCGTTAGATAATCCTTTAATCCCTGTTCATTGCCCATAGATTCTGACTGTCCTTGCCAGTGCTGTGAATGCAAGCCCTCGGAACAGGGTGGTGGGCAAAGCTGGCCCACGATCAGTTTCAAGTCATTACCGAATCATTAGTTCTGGTGGCTGCAGTGATTAGAACTGGAGGCCTTGTACCTGAGGCCAGCCGTGTTCATTCATAGTAAGGGATTTAGCAGATATTTATGCGAGCAGAAAATTGAATCAGCAGCGCCATCAGTGCATTAAATTATGGCATTTTCCTGTTGAATTCCTGTATAAAAGTATAATAGCAGATTTGGACAGGATCATTTCTTATGCAGGTTAGTTTAGGTTTCTGGTAACACAGAGAGATTGGAAGTTTTCTCCATGAATAAGTCCTCCACGATCTCAGAATCTCCATACCAGTTTGTTCTGGTTGGTACCCACATACAGATGTGCCAGTCCACATTTAGATACTAACCATTTTTCTATTGATTTGGGAAAACCACCTTGTTGATGATGTCTTTGGTTCTAGGAAAATGAGACCTAAGCACAAGAAAACAGAAAGGCTCTAGTGCTCTATTTAAAATATATTAACCAAACCCTAGCCTACTTTTGATCTTTGGGGGACTTTTAGTGTAATTTTGAGACATATAAAATAACTCCTGATTATATGGTACCTAAGTCTCAGTGTGCTCTTCCCCAGATGCTACCTGTGTTGAAAACATGAGCAGGGGCTTGAGAGGGAGCCAAGGCGAACCTCAGAGGCTCAGTTGTTAACTTGGATGAGGTACCTCCTAGGGCATATTTGGATAACAGTTTCTAAAAAGTCACCCTATGAAAGATGATCACATTCATTTTTATTTTCTTTGTTCTTTGTATACAATTCTTAAGTAGGGGATGCATTCGGATGGTTCAGAAATAAAAATGAATAGGAAGGAATACAGTAAAAAAAAAAAAAAAATCTCTCTGTGCCTAATTTTCTCACCTGTTAACTACTGTTATCAGGTTATTGTGTATCCTTCTGGAGATATGTTTAAAGCATTTATTAAATAGTTTGTGTGTGCATATATATTCTTTAAAAAAAAATAAAAGGATGTTGTAGGCCGTATCCTCTACCAGCTTTTTTACAAGTACGACTATATCTTGGAGATATTGCCAGTTATGTACATAGACACCATTGTCGTCTCTTTTCCTTTTCCTTCTACTGTGTGGTATTCCGGTGCACAAATGTACTGTTTATTGAATCAGTCCCCTTTTGAGGGACAGTCAAGTTGTTTTTAGTGTTTTACTATCAAAAGCAGCGCTGGAATGAATAACTCTGTGTCACTTGTCATCTTGCACACTGAGCGCAAGATCTTCAGTATGCTGAATCCTCAGGAGAGAAATTTGTGGATCAGAAGATAAATGCACTTATAATTTTGATGACTTATGTTATCAAATTACTCTCCCCCAATAATGGTAAGTATTTGAGACTGTTTCCAAACAGCCTTGACAATAGGTGTATCTTTTTGAGTCCTTTACCCATTTTTCTAGTAGGTCCTTGGTCGTCTACTTCTTAGGTTCTGAGAGCTGTTTATATATCAGAGAGATTAGCTCCTTACCTCTAATTCAAATGCAAATACAAGATTCCCACTGGTGATGTCTACCTTTTGCTTTGACTTACGTTATGTGCCAAGGTAAAAACTTCATTTGTATGTGTTCATGTTTATTGACCTTGACTCTTGTAAGTGTCTGGATTTTTAGGTGAGACTCAAAAGGCCTTTTCAACTTCCAGGTTAATAAGGAATTTTCTCATTTTTTCCCTCCAATCATGTTTTTACACATTTGGCATTTATTTTAGTATATACTGTAAGATACAGAAGCTGCTTTTTCCCCTTGAGCTACTATTCAATTGTCCTTACATCACTAGTTCAATATATATATATATTTTCCCCCACTGATATGAGATGCCCACCTTTACTGAATGCTGAATTTGTATTCGAATTGACTTTTGGACTTTGCATTCTGATTTATTTGTTTGTCTTTATAGTCACATTGCAGGACTGGTACCTTGCTGCTTTAACATTATGGCTTTATAATATGTTAGACTCTGATAGGGCTGCCCTTCTTCATTTTTCTTCTTTTTCAGTCTTGTATATTTTTTCTTTTCTTGATAGTGTTACATGTTTATTTTTAAAAATATGCTTAAAGATAAACTTGGGCTTCCCAGGTGGCACTACTGGTAAACAACCTCCATGCCAATGCAGGAGATGTAAGAGACACAGGTTTGATCCTTGAATCAGGAAGATCCCCTGAAAGAGGGCATAGCAACCCTCTCCCGTATTCTTGCCTGGAGAATTCCATGGACAGAGGAGCCTGGCGGCCTACGGTCCATGGGGTCACAGACAGTCAGACACGCCTGAAGCATGAGCATGAGCAAAGTTAAACTCGTGTAGTTCCCAAACTGAAACAGTGTTTTAGGTTCATAAATTACCTTTAAGAAAAAAGGAACATCTCTGTGAGTTTGTCTTTCTGTCCAGGAAAGGTATCTTCTTATTTGTGCAAGTCTTCTTTTGTGCCCTTTCAGTTCAGTTCAGTCGCTCAGTTGTGTCCGACTCTTTGCGACCCTATGAATCGCAGCACGCCAGGCCTCCCTGTCCATCACCAACTCCTGGAGTTCACTCAGACTCACATCCATCGAGTCAGTGATGCCATCCAGCCATCTCATCCTCTGTCGTCCCCTTCTCCTCCTGCCCCCGATCCCTCCCAGCATCAGAGTCTTTTCCAATGAGTCAGCTCTTCGCATGAGGTGGCCAAAGTACTGGAGTTTCAGCTTTAACATCATTCCTTCCAAAGAAATCCCAGGGCTGATCTCCTTCAGAATGGACTGATTGGATCTCCTTGCAGTCCAAGGGACTCTCAAGAGTCTTCTCCAACACCACAGTTCAAAAGCATCAATTCTTCGGTGCTCAGCTTTCTTCACAGTCCAACTCTCACATCCATACATGACCACAGGAAAAACCATAGCCTTGACTAGACTGACCTTTGTTGGCAAAGTAATGTCTCTGCTTTTCAATATGCTATCTAGGTTGTGCCCTTTAGAAGGGCTATAAAGCTTTATGGGTTTGTACATTTATTATTTAGTCAGTTCCTTGATATTTTATTCCATATGTGCTATAGTAAAAGTAAAAGGAATTTTTTTCTTGGAGTAGATGAGTAGATGTCCTAATTGGTGGAAGTTTGTATGCAAGGATGAGTATTTTCAAGTTGATTTTTGTATCTTGCTAGCTTTTTTGAATTGTCTGACAGGTTTTAGTTGGTCTTATTTTTTGGCTTTTCAAGAGTATAAGCAACTTGTCCTTAAATAGTCCTAGTTTTATCTACTGTCCCCCAATTTTTATACTTCTTAAGGCCTTCCTAGATTTCCCCTCATATGACGTGAAATAATGGTGATAGTGAGCACCCTTGTCTTGGTCCTGATTCTTATTGGTTTGTGTTCAAGTGTCACCTCATTAAATATGATTCTAGCTTTGGAGCTGAGATAAATATATTTTATGTCAAAGAAGTATACATTTATTCCTGTTTGATTGATTGATTGTCATTGTTAAGAATAGTTGTTGAATTTTGCCTAATACTTATTTGCTGTCTATGCAATGGTTACATGACTTTACACTTGAGCTTTATTAAGATGATGAGCTAGTTTGAAGGATTGACTAGTATTAAGCAAGCACTGCTTGTATAAATCACACTTGGTCATGATGTGATATTCTTTTATTGTGCTTCTTGATACCATGTGCTAATTTTTTTGCATTGATATTCATGAATGAGATTGATCTTCAGTTTTCTTTGATGCATTATAGTTTTGAGGTACTTACTTTATGTAAAAACTTCCTTTTTGTGTGAAGGAGTGTTTTCTAAACAAGTTCATACTGTGAACAAAATTTTAGGAAACATGTTTGACTTAAGGGAATGAGTAGTTTCCTAAGCTACTTATGAATATGTTTGTGTATGTGGGTGCCAATTTAACCGACTAATAAGGGTAAGCTTTGTCTTTTTGGGGAGGCAAAGTATGGCAAAGAATGTATTAGCAATTTTAGTATTAATATTTATATTAGTATTTCTATTATTACTAATAAGTACAAGATCGATAATTAGTTAAATTAATTAGCTTAACATGTAGTAGCTTCACTTTACATGTATTAGCTAATTTTAATCTTCTGTAATCCTTAAAAGAGGAATTTCTTTTAACTTATGGAAGATAAAACTGACTTGAAGAGGTGAGCATGACTTGGCCAATATCACACAGTTAGTAAAGGATGGAATCACACTTTAAACCTAGAAGTATCTGGCCTGGCATATGTATGCCTAACCTCCATGATGAATTGTTTTTTAAATAGATTTGAGTTGGGATGAGGCCCCAAAATCTGTGACTAATAAGGCCTTGTGGTGATGCTCAGCTCCATACACTGAAGGTGGAGATCTGCTGCCTCGGGACCTGCAGGCTGTTTTTCCTTTCTGCAGTCTGAATTTCAGGAGTTGTTAGCATGTTGACTCTATGAATAGGGCAAATATTCTTTATTTTCTCCATTTACTCTTTAGAAATAAAGGCTAATCGTTTGTTTAACACCTTGTGGTTTGCACACAAAAGGGAATATTTGCTGAGCTGAGCTCCATAGGAAACCTGTGAAAATTAAACATTCTCATGAAATGTCACAGCCTCTGTCCAGGCAGAGATCTTAAGCAAACTAATTAGATTTCGTTTTGGGAGTGTGAGCAGTGTGAAGATCGGTGTGTTTTGTACACATGGCCCTTATGCAGGGTGTACGTTGCTGGGACAGTTTGTGTAGGAAAGGGGCTGTGAGGGCAGGATCCTGGCAGCCTCCGTACTCTGCCTCCGGCAGGCTCACAAAGACTTAGTTTCCCCGAATGAGTGAATGCCAGGAGGAAGGTGAGACGATCGCAGGCTGCCCACTTGACCTCATCTCCACAGTGCCACCAAACTGAGGAAATAATGATAATTCATTTAACCTAAAAGGCTCATGCCAATTAATGATTTCCATGCAATTGCCTGCTGCTTGCCCTTCCCTTTCAGGTGCAGAATTTATTTCATCAGTGTCACTGATTTACAAAAGGCAGACTGCTTGCAAGATAATTGGGTAAAGTCATTACAGAGGGCAGTGCGGCTGTGAGCTGGAGCGCTGCTAAAGTGGTTTTCGGTAACGTGCCTTTTGTCCCTGCGTTATTTGTCACCCCAGAGTAATTAGATCAGAGTGGCATCAGCTTCGGGCTGTGAGGGTGCTGTGGATTTCCCAGTGACTCAGTATAGTTTGCTGAAAATGGCTTTTAATTATATTCAGGCATCTTGTCCAATTCTAGGAGACTGCAGACTCACATGTTTCTGTGCTCGCTAAATGTTTTCCCAGTGGGTGTATGTATACGTGTGTGTGTGTGTGTATGTATGGGGAGTATATGTATGTGTATGGTGTTTGTGTGTGTATGTATGGAGTGTGTATGTATAGGTATGGTATGTATGTGTTTGTATATACTTGGGATATATGTGTGTATGTATAGTGTGTGTTTGTGTATGTATGGGGTCTGTGTGTGTTTGTGAATGTACAGGGTGTGTGTATGTATGACATGTTTGTATGTATATGTATAGGGTGTGTGTGTTTCTGGGTGTAAGTATGATATATGTTTGTGTACACATGGGGTCTCTGTGTGTGTGTGGATACATGGGGTGTGTGTATATAGATATGGTGTATGTGTGTGTTTATGTGTGTGTGCCTATGTGTGGTATGTATGGTGTGTGTGTTTGTGTATATGTATGGGGTTTGTGTGTATGTCCAGGGTGTGTATGTGTGTGTCTGTGTGTGTTTTTATGTATGTATGTAGGATGGGTTAGGATTGATGTGTTAAATGAACCACTTCCCAGGATCTGCAAGTTGTGTGTCTCTGTGTGAGCTGACTCTAAGTGAACCACACCCCCAGAATCTGGGTCAGAAACAACCACACCCTCAGTCCATATTTCTTCTGGTCTGAGGGCTGAGGGCTGAAGCCTGGGGTTGGCAGAGCTCAAGGAAGCTCGGGGAAGCCTGCACATACATGCACCTGTGCACAGACTGCATCTGATGATTACTTCATCTGGTATGTTTCTCTCCTCAGGAGTTGTCATCAGGGATCGGGCTGAAACTCACAGCTAAAGTAAGGCTTCAGGATTGTAGGAGTGGTTATTTTATTGAGATTCTACTTATGATTCATTAGCAGATAATGAAATTACTGATGAATTTACTGATGGCCATTGGGAAATCCGGACACAAACCCCCGGACATCTGCTGTGTCTCTGTCGGTGGTGGAGTCCCTCTAAGGTGGTCACATGTCATCCAGCAGTACAGAGCCTTTGGCCCTGGTTCCTTTGTCTAGATGTTTTAAGAGCAGCCTTCAGGATTGTTTTTATAGCATCCCCACATCCTTTCTCCCTTGACACAGAGGAACTCATGCAGGGAAGACTGAGTGACCCTGGGTCTTCCTGTGGCCTCAGATCCCGCTTAGCCAAAGACATAGCTCTGAAAATCTCATCTCTGGGTCACTGCCTCAGAGGCAGATGCAAATAGCTTGCTCTTTCTAGTCACTTCCATGGCAGCACTGTCTCTGTGATGGAACAATATGGACTTAGTGAAGCGCTTTCAGGTCAGCAGTGGTTGGGCCAAAGTCCTTTCATGTCAGTGTCTTGTCGGCCTTAAAGTAAAAGACGCCCGAGTGTGTGATGGGCCGTTTTGTTGGAAATGTGTTTGGTATTCAGCAGTCAGATTCTATTTCATTTGACTTAACTTGGTGAAAATTAACTTGTGTGTTGGGATGCTTTTAGATTTACAGAAAGGGAAATCTGAAGTGTATCTGCAAAGATACACAGGGAGTCTGTGTATTCCCATCACCCAGTTTCACCCATGGGTCGTTGTTGCTTAGTCGCTCAGTCGTGTCTGACTCTTTGTGACCCCATGGGACTGTAGCCCTCAGGCTCCTTTATCCATGGGATTCTCCAGGCAAGAAGACTGGAGCGGGTTGCTATTTTCTTCTCCATCACCCATGGATAGCATCTCATATAACCATGGTACATTTGTCAATCCTAAGACACTGGCATTGGTACATGACAGTTAGCTTAACTCCAGATTTTCATCACTTGGTAAAAGCAGTGCTTTCCAGTGTTCTCCTTGGTAAGGCTATTTCCCCCTTTTCTTACACTCTTTTTTGGCAGCAAGTCATTACTTCTCGTCTACCTTCAAGTGGGGAAGCAGGAGTTAAGCCCCACTTCTGGAATGAGCTGCTGCTGCTGCTGCTAAGTCATTTCAGTCGTGTCCGACTCTGTGCAGCCCCATAGATGGCAGCCCACCAGGCTCCCCCATCCCTGGGATTCTCCAGGCAAGAACACCAGAGTGGGTTGCCATTTCCTTCTCCAATGCATGAAAGTGAAAAGTGAAAGTGAAGCCGCTCAGTCGTGTCCAACTTTTAGCGACCCCATGGACTGCAGCGCACCAGGCTCCTCTGTCCATGGGATTTTCCAGGCAAGAGTACTAGAGTGGGGTGCCATTGCCTTCTCCATCTGGAAGAAGCAGTATATACATATTTTATTTGGAATTTTGCTGAAAGATTTCACTCTCTTTCACTTTTCTTTTTTATTTTTTAAGGTGAATTTTTTTTTTTTTTTTTTTGCTTTGGTGGGTCTTCATTGCAGTGTATGGGTTTCTCTAGTTGTGGTGGAGGCTCAGTTGCCCATGGCATGTGGGCTCTTAGCTCCTCAACCAGGGGATGAATTCATGTCCCCTGCATTGGAAGGTAGATTCTTAACCACTGGACCACCAGGGAAGTCCCCTCCCTCTCTTAAAAAGCTCTAAAGATATTTGGTGCAGCCTCAAGTCTGGATGAAATGGCATAGACCTGTTTATCCCCGCTTCTCTCTGCTAAAAGTGACAATAAACCTTGGGAAAAGCATGAGGCAATGGAAGGAGAACTCTGAAAGATGGAAGGAGAACTCTGAAAGATGGTAAGAGGAAGGTGTGATGGTTTGGGAGCCAGGGCTGGAGGAACAGCACAGTGGCAGAGTGTTGAGTGGCCTTTCCTGACCTACAGCTTAGCACCAGAAGGTGGCCCAGGTAGGCACAGCCCTCCCTTGACACAGTGAAATTCACTTCACCAATACTTGGTGAACCCAGCACCTTGGCTCCACCAACAGTCATAGCCGTGGGAAGTGTTCTTCTTCCTTGCTGGTGCCTGAAACTCCTGTCTCTCACCGAGGGATACAGGAGTAGCTGGGGAAGGGGGGCCAGCAAAACTGGACCTTTCACAACATGTGGCCTGACTTGGGAAGCTTTTTTGTTCTCCCTTTCCCTGCCTAGAGACACCTGGATGGCTGGAGGATGCCTCCCACAACAAGTACTCAGTTGACACCTCTTCATCCTCATGACCCAAGACTGTCCTTTCCAACCAAGAGAGACCAGTGGCTTGGACTGGGGAGCCCCCTTGCTTTGAGGTGTGAGGCAAGGAAGTCTGCTCTCACCACTGTTATTTACCCTAGTACTGGAAGTGCTGGTGGTGGGTTATTCGCTAAGTCATGTCTGACTCCTGTGACCCCAGGGACTGTACCCCATAAGGCTCCTCTGTCCATGGGATACTCCAGACAAGACTACTGCAGTGGGTTGCTGTTTCCTTCTTCAGGGACTAGAAGTGCTAGCCATTGCAATAAGGTGGGGAAAAGAAAACACACTGGAAAGGAAGAAATAAAACTGTGCCTATTTGTAGATGACATGGGGTTATATGTGGAAAATGCCAAGGAATAATTTTTAAAGCCTCCTCGAACCAATAGGTAAGCCCACAAACATCACAGGATACAAACTGCTGCTGCTAAGTCACTTCAGTCGTGTCCGACTCTATGTGACCCCATAGATGGCAGCCCACCAGGCTCCCATGAGTGTACAAAAATCAGTTATGTTTTTGCATACCAACAATGAATATATAAAAACTGAGATTTAAAACACAATACCATTTATGTTGACTCCAAAGAAATGAAATATTTATACATATACTTGAATCATGCATAGGATCTGTATTCTGAATATTACAAAATATTGTTGAAAGAAATCAAACAAGACCTGAACAAATAGACATATCTTGCTTGAGAGCCTCAACATAATAAAGATGTCCATTCTCCCCAAATTGACACATGGGTTTAAAGAAATTTCTATCAAAATTCCAGAAAGGATTTTTGTAGATGTAGATAAGTTTATTCTAAAACTTATATGGATAGGCATAGGCCTAAAATAGGTAAAATGATCTTGGCAAAGAAAAATAGGGATCCCTCTACTTTATATTAAAACTTGAAAGAAAGTGAAAATGTTAGTTGCTCAGTCATGTCCGACTCTTTGCAAGCCCATGGACTGTAGCCCTCCAGGCCCCTCTGTCCGTGGGATTCTCCAGGCAAGAATACTGGAGTGGGTATTCCTTTCTCCAGGGGATCTTCCCAACCCAGGATCAAACTTGGGTCTCCTGCATTGCAGATGGATTGTTTACTATCTGAGCCACCAAAGCTTACTATATAGCTCTATATAGCTATAGTACTTGGGCAGTGTGGTATTGCCAGAGGGATAGATTTGTGGAACAGAAAAGAAAACCCAGAAATATAGCCAGACAAATATGCTCAATTGATTTTTGACAAAGGTGAAGAAGCATTTCAATGGAGGAAAGAAAACCTTTTCAACAAATGATGCTAGAACCACGATCATCCATGAGCAAAAATCCTAAACCTAATATATTAGTAAAAATTCACTCAGAATCGATCATGAACTTAAAAATGTAAACTGTAAAGCCATGCAGACTTTGAGAAAAAATACAGGAGAAAGTCTTCAGGATCTAGGACTAGAGAAAGAATTCTCAGATTTGAGAACAAAAGCATGATCCACAAAAGGAAAATTTGATAAATTGAACTTTATCAAAATATCAACAATTGTAGTCTGTAAAAGACCTTGTTAGGAAGATGAAAATATAAGCTATACACTGGAAATACTTAGCTCACACATCCATCAAAAGACTAGCATCTGGAATGTATAAAGAACTCTCAAAACTCAGGAGTCAAAAAACTGGAAAGTCAGTTAGAAACTGGGCAAAAGTTGAGAAGAGACTTTTCACCAAGCGAGGGGGTACACAGATGGCAAATGACCACATGAAGTGGTTTTCAGTATCGTCAGCCGTCAGGGAAACACAGATTAAAATGTCTATGAGATACCACTACACACCTCCCAGAATGGCTAAGATGAAAAAAGATAGTGTCAGGATCAAATTCTGCTGAGGGCGTGGAGGAAAAAATTACTTGCAATTGCTGGTGGGAAAGTAAAATGGTGTGGTTGCTCTGCAATGCAAGTGGCCTACGGTGCAGCAATTGCACTCTTGGGCATTTATCCCAGAGAAATGGAAACTTGTGTTCATAGAGAAACTTGCATGAAATGTTTTTAACAGAAGATTATTTTATATAAGTGGCCAAGACTGAATGTATCTAAGTCAAATTAATTTTATAACCACTTACTTTAAAAGCATAGTAAAAATACATATAATATATATGCATATATACACATATACATATATATCATATATATATACAGTAAGGAAAATTATAGAACTCATATATAGAAAAGAAAATCAGTTTCCAAATGGCCCAATGAATCCTACCACTTTCTTTTCCTGTTATTCTCCCCTGATTTTTATTACGATAGAATTGATATGTAACATTTTGCAAGTTTAAGGTCTGTGTGTGAATGTTTATAGCAGCTCTGTATGTAACAGCTAAAAACTGGAATCAGGCCAGAGGTCCTTCAGTGAGTCATTGTTAAACTACAGAATATCCACACTGTGGAAGAGCACCCAGCACTGAAGTAGGAAGGTACTGTTAACATAAGCAGTGGTGTGGGTGAATCTCCAGGTGTTTTGTTAAGTGAAAAAAGCCAATCTTGATAGGTTACATGCTGTATGGTTCCATTTAGAGATAATATTCTGAAAATGCCAAAATTTTAAAAATGAAAGAAAAAGTAGTCATTGCCAGACTTGGAGAAGGAAATGGCAACCCACTCCAGTTCTCTTGCCTGAAAAATTCCATGGATGGAGGAGTCTTGTAGGCTACAGTCCATGGAGTCGCAAAGAGTCAGACACAACTGAGCGATTTGCTGCCGTTGCTGCCGATGGTTAGGGATGACTAAGAGGGGTCAGAGGGAAAAGGGTGTGGTTATAGCATGGTGATGCCAGGGATCCTTGTGGTGATAGAGCTGTTGTGCATTTTGACTGTGATGATGGATATACACAAATCTACATGTGATTAAAATATACAGAAGTCAACATATACAGTGCAAGTAAAATTGGAGACGTCCAAGTAAGATGGATAGAAGGTATCAATGCAAATATCCTAGTTGTGATTCTGTATCATAGTCTTGAAAGAAGCTACCATAAGATGAGATGGGAGAAATGTGTATGGGTCTCTCTGGATTATTGCTTATGGTTGTTTATGAATCGACAATGATTTCAGTAAAAATTTTGATGAAAAAAGATACATGATGGAGTCAGATTTAATATATTTTGAAAGCATTTCAAAAGCACTTAATATCTTTTGAAAATGTTTCATAGTCCTATGAATTTTTCAGAAAAATATATAGGAAAGGAATGAGCTGTATACCATCTAAAATTCCCTTCTCAAAGTTGATAGATTAACAGAAATTAATATATGTCCATTTTATTCTGATCCAATGACTTAATATGTTTTTAAATGAAGCAACTTTTATTTTTATTCTTACAAAAGTACTAAAGATTCATTGTGTTTGAAATTTCCAAGTAAGCCCAAAGAACAGAATAAATATCACTTATATGTGTTTGTTTTTAATGGCCATGAGGCTGCAGTCCTGTCATCTTTTGCTCTCATTGGTTCCTTTTATTGTGGATGAGTGGGGTGACCTTTCCTTTCCAAGTAGAGTCCCCAAGTCCTTGAGTGTGAAGGTCTTTATCCACTGAACTGTGTCTTCGGGGATGCTCTTTGTTTGAGACAGGCTCTTGCATAACATTTTAGAAGCTAGCTGCTCACAAGATAAAAGGAAATAAACTTCCTCCACACTCTTAGCAGCCTGAGCTAATAGTAGGTGGTAACTCAAGGGGTGCCAGTGGATCTTTGCATATAAAGGGAGATGGGGAGAGCTTAGAGTCCAGGGTTATCCAATCCTGTCTGTGATGAGCCCTTTTCATTATAAGGGCTTCTCTCCTGCTGCTTTGGAGTAGAGCGCTGGGGAGTCATGGATTGCTTTTCCTTCAGAGGCAAAAGTCTGCCTTTGTTACCCACCACTGGACATGAGTTTGAGCGAGCTCTGGAAGTTGGTAATGTACAGGGAAGCCTGGCATGCTGCAGTCCATGGGGTCACACAGAGTTGGACACGACTGAGCTGAACTGAACTGACTCTACAGTAAGCGGGCTTCCTAGGTGGCTCAGTGGTAAAGAATCTGCCTGCAGTGCAGGAGATCCAGGTTTGATCCCTGGGTCCAGAAGATCCCCTGGAGGAGGGCATGGCAACCCACTCCAGTATTCTTGCCTGGAGAATCCCATGGACAGAGGAGCCTGGCGGGCTACAGTCCATGGGATTGCAAAGAGTCAGACACGACTGAAACCACTGAGCACACACACACACACACTCTACAGCAGTGGCAAAGCTGCTCTCAGTATAAAACCTCTCCTCCCTGAGCCCCTGTCCTGGACATCTGTTGTTTTGCCTGCCCAGAGCAGTAACCATCACATTTACTTTTCTAGGAGATGTATCTTTCCTCCTCTGTAACCTTGTGATTCAAATGAGAGTATCATCTTCCCCTAGAAGCTGTGCCCCTGACTGCAGTGGAGCCTGAGCACGTCCATGCTTCCCTGACCTAGTGATGGAGCAGCCCCTGGTTCCAGTCACCCCCAAGAGTAGCCATCCTTTGAGGTGGCTGTTTACACAAGAGAAGTGTGTTCCTTGGCTTAGCTACTTCATGTTGAATTTTCTTTGCATGTGTTCAAGTGTCCTGACTCAATACTCTCTCTAAGATCGATACTGATTATTTTCTTTCCTATGTCTTCCTGTTCTTAGCTTTAAAAGGAGAGGCCAAAATAAGTACCTCATTGTATTTTATTCAAGTTTCCTGCCGTGTCCCAGACCAGAGCAGTTGATGATTTGCTTTGTGTGTCTAGCGAGGACCAGGGGCTTCTACGAGAGTGACTCCAGCCTTATCAAGAATGTCAGAGTTAACAGGCCCAGAGCAGTGCAGCTCAGGCTGCTCCCTGTGCCTTTATCTGCAGGGTATGAGCTCATCTTGTTGCTGAAGAGATTGCTGTCATCACCCAGTCCTAATGAATCCATGTATGGAGACTGACGAGTAGTTGCAGAGGTATATTTAGATTGTTCCTAAAATTCTGACATTGCTAGGAGGTAAATCCATTATCTGGGCAAGGGCTTCTACGTAGTAATTAAACTGAAAATATTATATTTGTATATGCTTTCTGCCCCTCGGCAAAACATGTTTAAAATATTCACAGAGTGATTTTTTAAAATCTTTGCACTTTGGTACTGCAGTAACACACAAGCAGTATTCTGAAGATGATCAGTATTTCTTTCCGTTGGGTGGTGTTGGGTGGGGTCTTACTTCATGGTGTGCATAATCTGAGCCACACTCAATTGGCCTGGGAGCCACTTCTACAGAGGGTGGGCCACTGCAGTCTTCTCGCTCCTACTGTTTTGTCAGAGCCCTCCCTCCTCTTGTATTAGTCATGAGCCCTTTGAAAGTCCCCAAGCTTGTTTGAGTCTTTCAGAGCATCTCAGGTCAACTGGCAAGAATCAAAAGGCTTGCACCTTTCTGCTGATAAGTGAGAAGGAAGGGTGAAAAGAAAACAGGCTTGGTTTGCTCATCATTGCTTTTTGGTTTCAGTCTGTGTTGGACATTGAGGAGGAAAATGTCCAGGTGACAGAGTTTTGTGGTTCCTGTTTATAGGTATATCAGCCTCACAACAGCCCCTATTAATCATGGAAGCCCCCAGGAAATAGAACAGCAAAGATCCTGGAAATGGGAGTATCTGAGAGGCTTGCTGGTATGTTACAGATCCACTTAGGTTGTCTATAGTCTGTAATGATGGTAGTATTGGCTGTTGTTACTTTGCTTCTGTAAGCCCTGTGATAGTTTGCCTGATTGTGAAGCCCAGCGGTCTGTTCTGAAACCAAAGGCCTTTCTTCCAAGAGTGTTCCTAAATTTAGGTCATTGCCTTTGTTCCCTTGCCCTGTAGACACTAATGCATAGGTTGGCTTGTTCTTTAAACCAAAATGGAAGATCTCAGACTCCTTTGCAAATCTCAACACCTGTAACTGATGTGGGCAATAGATGCCAAACTCTCACAGATTCTTGTTTTATTTTGAATCTTCCAGAGCCAAAGGATCATCAGGATTTCAAGATCCTATGAAATGATTGACTTAGGTCATAATATGGCAAATAATTCAACTTGCTATCCTTAGAAAGTGCTTCACAAGACAGGGCCAACTGGTGGGATTGAAGCTTTAGAAAACAAACACCACTTTCAATTTAATTTTTTTTTCTACGGAGCAGAAAAATCTATTTTTTTCTGTCAAATGAAATTGCACCTAGGACCTAGTACATATTACTGACTAAAGCAGAATTTCTACAGCTTGCCTAGCCTTGAGCCTCCTAGAGTTGATCCGGGGCACTTTCCTGGTTGCTCAGGGTTTGCAGGTCCTCCTTTGAGGGCTGCTGGCTTTGCAAGTCCTTTTGCACTCCCTTAAAAGCTGAAGTCTGCGCAGCCCACACAACACAGATTTGGCAAGGGGTAGGGTTTTCTGATACCCTGCATGCTTTGAACCTAATGCACTGCAGCTGCTCTGGAGACCCTGCTGTACCCCCTGGTCACAAATTTTGTTAGAAGTTCTTAGTCAAAATGGCTCACTTTTCAGATGGACAAAGGGAGTCTCTGAAAGGGATGGGGAGGTGCTCAGAGTTACCTATTCATTCATTCTTTTGGTGCTTTATTCATTCATTGGTAAGTATTCACTGAGCACCTATTACACAGCTTTATTGTGTTCTGGAGATGCTCTGGCCAGTAAGTGTCCTTGGATTCACACAGTTTATAATCGAGATACAAATAATTATCAGAAACAGGAATACTATGGCGGGGTGGGGGGCAGGGAGCGGTGTATAAGTCAGTTTGGACTGCTCTAACAAAATAACATTGACTGGGTGGCTTAAACAATAGACATTTATTTCTCATGGTTCTAGAGGCTTCAAGTCCAAGGTCAGGAGGGCAGCAGCTTTGGTGTCTGGCTTGCAGGTGGCAGGCTTCTTGCCATGTCCTTACATGGCAGAAACAGTGCTCTGGTGTCTTTTCCTTGTCTTATAAGGGCACAAATCCCACTCTGGGACCCTACTCTCATGACCTTATCTAACCCTAGTTATCTCCTGAAGGCCTCATCTCCAAATACCATTGTATTGGAGATTATTATTTTGGGGAGTGGGGAACACAATTCAGTGCATTGTAGGCACTATTGAGGCATATAGTAGTGATACTTATACTAATACTAGAAGGATAAATAGGGGTTCAACATGCTAAGAAGGGAGGAAAGGGAGTCTGTTCACAGTCCCAGAGATGGGAGAGTCCTGGGCCCTTGGTACTGTGTTGTGAGCCCAGGGAGTGGGAACGGAGGACATGTACACTGTGGAAGTACATGAGAGTCTTTTGGACTCACGCCATGCTGGAGTTTGGTCATAACTCTGAGGGAGGTGGTGAAGCATGGTGGATACACGGTGACCCTGGATCGGTGTCACTTTCTTAGCATTAAAATCCCCGCCTGTGTCTGTAGCACTTTATGGCCCAGCATCACTTACTGAGAATAAATGTAGATGCCTCTGCAGATGACACATCAGCCCTCAGGGCAGGAAGATCAAACCACAATGTATGTGGTAAACAGATTAATTTGGTCAATAGTTTAATTCTGGCAGCCGCCGAATGACATTATAAAGAATGCAGTGGCATTTCTACGGGAAATGTCTGCCATCATTTTCTTCTTGACATGAGGAAAATAAAAGCTCCCCAACTCCAGGAAGAATTAGCATGAAATGTGCCCATCAATCTCCCTGTGAAGAAACATTAGGCTGCAGCATTGTGTGCACATGAAGGAGGAGACCGTCAAGAGCAGGATGGGTGACAGCCCACTGGTGGTCTTGCTTCCAGAACCCCCCCCTCTTCTTCAGGGCCCAGTGGTGGTCTGGATGTCCCTGTTGGGCTGTGGCCTTGGGTTAGCCCTACACTGCAAGTTGCAGGAGTACCTTGAGACGCCTCCAGCGGGAGCATGCCTGCCTGCCCCCATTCTGGGTGTTTACCTGGGGGGTTCCCTCCTGGTTTTGTCAAGGACTGGGCTCCACCTGGTTTTGAGTTTTTCAAAGGTGGCTTTTGTTTCCACATTTCCCATTCTTAGTCCTTGATCTCATCTCCTACGTCTCCTTCCTTTAGCTCCATGGTTCTCAAAACATGGTCCTTGGACCAGCGCATCAGACATGCCAAGTCTTGAGTTCTACTTGAGATGTACTGCATCAGCATCTCTGAGGAGGCGGTCCAGAAACCTGTGTTTTAACAAGCTTTCCAGGTGGAAACCCCTGTCTCAGCAAGTGTGTGTGCTAAGGGGTCCTGCTTCATGCTTTGGCACACATGGGTAAAGAAGGTCCCAAGTGTGTTGGAGTGTATGTGCTCTTTCATGTCTCTTGATATTTAGTAGGGATGTTGATGATGATAGCCAATGAGGATGGAGCCTGAGTGTGCCAGCCACTCTGCCAAGCATCATGCATGTTCTCTCATTTGATTTCCATAATACCCTCTATCAGGTAGTTACTTTTACTGTCTTTAATTTATCATGAGTTAGAGTGAGGCTTGTTGTTGTTGTTCAGTCGCTAAATTGTGTCTGGCTTCTTGCAACCCAATGAACTGCAGCATGCCCTCAGGCCTCCCTGTCCTTCACTATCTCCCCAGATTTTCTCAAGCTCATGTCCATTGAGTCAGTGGTGCCATCTGACCATCTCATCCTCAGTTGCCCCCTTCTCCTTCTGTCCTCAGTCTTTCCCAGCATCAGGGTCTTTTCCAATGAATCAGTCCTTTGCATCAGGTGGCCAAAGTATTGGAGCTTCAACTTCAGTATTGGTCCTTCCAATGCCCATTCAGGCTTGATTTCCTTTAGGATTGACTGGTTTGATCTCCTTTCTGTCCAAGGGATTCTCAAGAGTCTTCTCCAGCACCACAATTTGAAAGCATCAAGTCTTTGGTGCTCAGCCTTCTTTATGGTCCAGCTCTCACATCTGTACATGACTACTGGAAAAACCATAGCTTTGACTGTATGGACCTTTGTTGCCAAAATGATGTCTCTTTTAATATGCTGTCTAGGTTTGTCATAGCTTTTCTTCCAATGAACAAGTGTCTTTTGGTTTCATGTCTGCAGTTACCATCCACAGTAATTTTGGAGCCCAAGAAAATAGAGTCTCTCACTGTTTCCATTGTTTACCTAGCTGTTTGTCATGAAGTGATGAGACTGGATGCCATGACCTTAGTTTTTTGAGTGTTGAGTTTTAAGTCAGAGTGAGGCTTATAGCAGGTAACTAACTTGCTCAAGGGAGATCTAACTAACTGCAAGGAGATCCAACCAGTCCATTCTAAAGGAGATCAGTCCTGGGTGTTCTTTGGAAAGACTGATGCTAAAGCTGAAACTCCAGTACTTTGGCCACCTCATGCGAAGAGTTTACTCATTGGAAAAGACTCTGATGCTTGGAGGGATTGGGGGCAGGAGGAGAAGGGGACAACAGAGGATGAGATGGCTGGATGGCATCACCAACTTGATGGATGTGAGTTTGGGTGAACTCCGGGAGTTGGTGATGGACAGGGAGGCCTGGTGTGCTGCAATTCATGGGGTCGCAAAGAGTCGGACATGACTAAGCGACTGAACTGAACTTGCTCAAGATAGCCTGACTAGAAAGCGGCAGAGAGGGAACCCCAGCACAAATGTTCACTGTTTCACAGCCTATACTCCTGGCACTGCAGCCTGACCTTCCTCTGGTTCTGCTCAGGTACTGGTCCTTCTGGGCATGGCCACTCTCAGCACTGCCTGGGTTTCTTGTGGGTCTCTTGGGCTGGTGTGGTGGACATGTTTCAGTCCAGAGTGAAGGCGTTGAGGGCTTTCATGCTGTGGGGGGAGAATTATACTTAATCTCCTTTCCACAAGTAACATTAGAAGCACAAACAAGAATCCAGAAAACCAAGCCAACTGTTTTATACTTGAAACCCATCGCTTATGATAGAGTGCCTATTAAATCAGGCTGGGCCCAAGCTCCCAGTGCCCATGATTGAGGCCCTTAAAACAAGGAGGTGAACTGAGGGGGTGGCTGGTTAATTGTTTTCCCAGGAGGTTGGAGTGGCCTGCTAGAGGGACACGGGCCTTATCTTGGAGAGATGCCTGCACATCTCTTCATGTACTTTCCTCTTGTTATTAAAGAGGCAGCAGTAGCAGTTTATGGGCTTCCCTGATGGCTCAGTGGGTAAAGAATCCACTTGCGATGCAGGAGACACAGGAGATGCAGGTTTGATCTGTGGGTCAGGAAGATCCCCTGGAGGAGGAAATGGCAACCCACTCTAGTATTCTTGCTTGAAAAATCCCATGAATAGAGGAGCCTGGTGGACTATAGTCCAAAGGGCTGCAAAGAGTTGGACACATCTGAGCAACTAAACACACAGTAACACTTTTATTTTATTTAAGGGGTGGGGAGGGAAAAAAATGACTGGGCTGAGATTTAGAAATCATTATGAAGGCAAGTGTGTGAGGTTACTATTTTATTAGGCATTGCAGAGACAGTTTCTGAATCTCAGCTTGCTGCTTTCAGGGTGATCTGTGATGCTTTTTCAAGTTTCTCCCTATCTCTGAAATCTATAAGAAGGTGGGTGCTTTGGGACTTGGGTATAAACTGGCCTTTTGATTTATACCAGCCTCCTTTCCCAGCTTCCATTCTTTAAGGATTTCTCTTTGGCTCTTTCCTGCTTATGGACCATGATTTTGCGATCTGCTCCTTGAAAGCACGTCATTTTTTTTCCAAGGAAGAATCTGGCTAAATGTACAGTGAGTCACTTGGACTCCTACATCTTGCCTGCATGGTAAGCGGTCCTCTGTCCCTAAGTGTCTCACCATTTCCCAGATTTGTATTTTAGACACCCAGTGGTAACGGCATATCCTCATGATCTCTTTTTCCCAATTAGCTTGTAGCCAAGTTCCAATGATATATTAAGCCGAGAGCTTTTCTTGTTAATTTCCCCATAGAAAAGATGTGGCAAAGCTACAGGGAGGCTGTACTGAGCCTGCAAACAGTGCTGAGCTATGCTGTTCTTCCTTTCAAATCATAAGCTGCTCCCTTGGAGAATAACTTTACCTAGCATCTGTAAAGATGTTCCAGTGCTATCGGAAATGGGAAACTTCATGGCATATTAGTTAGGAGAAAGCTACTTCTGGAGTAAACTTCATGAAGTGACTCTTGGAAACTTCTCTTGTGATCCAACAGGGTGGTCCCAACTTCTCCAGATTCAACTTTTGCATAAACCTTGTGTTAGTGCATCTTGAACTGATGCCCGTGTACCTCTTTATGTTTGCTAGTTTTGTGGCATTTTTTAGATGTGCTCTGGCAGACAGAAACTCTGAGCCCTGGGGGCCTGACAGCCACAAGTTCATGCTATTGGCAAAATCATCGCATTGCTTGTACAGCCTTATGTGTTCCAGCAATTCTCTGAACTTCCAGTGCATTTTCCTTCATTATTTCATAAACATGTGTGATAAAATGATAATAATGGTATTGAAGCTTGGGTCTCATAAATGGGAAGATAACATTGGGAATCATTAAAGATGACCCAAATTAGCAAAACATTAGTCTCAAGTGGGCGAACATTGGAATTAAGATAGTCCACTGGGTATTCAGTTGTGAGGAGAGAGAATATTAAAAGACTCATATGAACTGATGAAAACATGTCATCAAAGATGGTATTAAAAATGGTGTCATTAGGACTTCCTTGCTGTTTTCAGTACTGAGACTCCCCTTGATAGGTATAAACCTTTTGCTTGACTATCACATTTTCTTTTCCTAGCTGTTCAGAGGTATAGGGACTACCCTTTTAATTTTTCATCAGAATTTAATTTTTCTCACATGAAAGTCATATTAGCAGCCGCAGCTAGGAGAGAAAATTGGGGAATTAATCAATAGAGATGGTAGTTTCACCCCATTTCCCTCCTTTCTGTCCCTTCCTGGTCAATCTTTGCTAACTTTCCCTGCTTTGTTTTCCTCCCCAGCAGTTATCCTTATTAAACTGCATTTTACTTGTTGATCATCTCCCTGCTACCAAAAGAGTATTAGCTCCATGAGGGGAAGAAGTTCTGTATATTATTACTTTAGACAAGTGTTTTTCAACTTTCCCCCCCATTATCACTCTCCCAGGGAGACTTTTCAGACTTTGTTTTTTTGCTAATTGCCCTCCTACCCACACAATTTTATTATCATACACATACCATGTATCTGTTGATGTCCTAGAAGTATATCTTGTCATCAAACTCAGTCGATCAGTTGTGTCAAACTTTTTGCCACCCCATGGACTGTAGCCTTCCCAGGCTTCTCTGTCTATGGGATTCTCCAGGCAAGAGTACTGGAGTGGGTTGCCATTTCCTCCTCCAGGGAAACTTCCCGACCCAGGGATTGAACCCAGGTCTCCTGCATTGCAGGTGGATTCTTTACCCCTGAGCCTCTGGGGAAGCCCCATGTATATCTGTGCTTTCTATATAGAAGGTATAAGAATTTTTTTATCCCTTAGAAACCCCTTGAGGAGCAATGGTACCCGCTTTGAGAATGTACATTCTAGACCTACTCTCAAGGAGGGTGCCTGGAATGTAGCAGGTGCTCGATAGTAGTTTTCATGTTGCAAAAAAGTTGCATCTTTTTTTTTTTTTTCCAGTGGAGGCCAAAAAATGTTGGCTAACTACTTGCTAGGTATGTGAAGAGATCCTTTGCACAGTGTGTGAAGTCCTCATTCTTCTTGTGAGTCTGTGATCAATCAGTGAACGGAATGCTTTGATCAATGGTCTTATTTAAACCCACAATTATCCTTGACAATTGATGCATAAACAAAAAGCCAGTGCACAAATCTACTAACTGCTCTCACTGCTGCTGCTACTGCTGCTGCTAAGTCACCTCAGTCGTGTCTGACTCTGTGTGACCCCATAGACGGAAGCCCACCAGGCTCCCCCGTCTTTGGGATTCTCCAGGCAAGAACACTGGAGTGGGTTGCCATTTCCTTCTCCAATGCATGAAAGTGAAAAGTGAAAGGGAAGTTGCTCAGTTGTGTCCGACTCTTAGTGACCCCATGGACTACAGCCTACCAGGCTCCTCCATCCATGGGATTTTCCAGGCAAGAGTACTGGAGTGGGGTGCCATTGCCTTCTCTGAACTGCTCTCACTAGCTACTGGCATTACTCTTTGTTACCACTTAAGCTGTGGTCCTTAAAATGGCCTGTTTGGTATCATATCCACCCCCACCCCACAATGGTGGCCTTACTGAAACAGGTTTCTCCAGAATGGGGTGGGACCCAAACAGAGGTACTTCAAAATTCTTAGTGTGCTGTGGACTTAGCAAGGTACCTTGTATGTTTCCAGATCACTTGATGATCTGAAACTTCTCTGCCCTCCTTCCTGATGGCATATATATGTGGCATGATAAAAACCAGCAATTTCTATTGCATTAAACAAAATAAGAAAACTTGAGACTTTATGCTGTCTTTGTGTGTTGGGAATAGTAATAGAAATAAAACAATTGATACGTGTCCTTTAAGTTGTCAAAGACCAGGAGGACCCTCTCAGACTACAGTCTGACCAAGGGTCAGACACAGACAGACTCAGTGCCTGAAGCCTCATGCAGAGCTACAGTCTGCTTTCCTTGAGATGCCTTGGGTGAGATAACTGGTGGTGTGCTTCCCCAGAAAGAGACGTGTTCATTCACCATTTTAGGTAGCCTTTTTTTCTGCACAGAAATGTTTCAAGTGCTAATTTCCTTAGAAAAGAAGGCCAGCATTCTCACTTTTATACCAACAGTTATAGGAAAATATGAATATTCATGTCAAGAAAATGAATTTAATTACAGGCTAAGCAATTATCATAATGAATGGTTCTGATAGTCTGACCCTTGTGGCTGTAATAATGAAGTTAAATCCCTAAAATTGGAATCTCTTGTCAAGTGAGTCATTGACTGAAAGTGAAAAGACTTTGAATTTTTCATTTGCTTTGTTGGGGCCAGTTCCTTTCAATAACATCTAAGTGTGTCATATAATACTGCCTTGTAAGAATTCTTATTTTGGTAGGGTTTGGGATATTGTTAAGTCTTCTGGAGCTTTGTCACAGCCAGATGTCCCTGTAAGTTCCCGATATTGGCTTAGACATTTATGAGATGAAGCCATGCACTCTTCTTAGTAAGTATAACAGAGTGGGCATTTTCTTTAGGATGGACGTAGTTTACAAGATGTACTTATTGAAATCAAACATTTAAAACAGAATTTCAAGAATTCCCTGGAAGTTGAGTTGTTAGGACGCTGTGCCGTCACTGCTGAGTGTCCGGGTTCAATTCCTGGTTCAGGGAGCTAAGATCCTACAAGCTATGGGCAAAAAAAAAAAAAAAAAAAAAATAATCCATGGCAATAGGCTATTTGAAGGAAACTTATAGTGAATCCTTTTTATAATTAAATGTCTCTCCTTCTGTATGGTTCCCTGGTAGCTCAGCTGGTAAAGAATCCTCCTGCAATGCAGGAGACTCTGGTTCAATTCCTGGGTTGGGAAGATCCGCTGGAAAAGGGATAGGCTATCCACTGCAGTATTCTTGGACTTCGCTGGTATATTTCTACATACATACTTGGGATTTGTATCTCAGTTCGTCTTAAAATGAGACATAGTTGTCTAAGCAGATATTTTCCTACTGGCCCTGTTTCTGTGGCTACTGTTTCACCTTGTGTGCTGCGTCGCTTCTCAGTCATGTCTGACTCTGTGACCCTATGGGCTGCAGCCTGCCAGGCTCCTTTGTCCATAGGATTCTCCAGGCAAGAATACTGGAGTGGGTTGCCATGCCCTCCTCCAGCTGATTTTCCCAACCTAGGGATCGAACTTGTGTCTCTTAACTGCATTGGCAGGTGGATTCTTTACCACTAGTGCCATAGTGGGAATGTTGATTTAAGTGAGTCATTTTAAAGGAGAATCATTGCGGAGAATTTTTATTTAATATTTAAAGGAGAATTATTTTCAAAAAAGTTTTGAAAATCTAGCTATTAATTCAAACATCTTGAACAAAACTGGGGGACTTTTTCACTTGAATTTCATTTGCATGTTATATGTTTCTGGTCTTGAACTGTCTTTGACAGCTAAGGATCCAGCATGGAGACCAGCGACATTCACCAGTTGGCTCACTCCCTCATTCACTCACACATCTACTTGCTAACTCTTTGCTCAGTGCCCACTGTGTGCTGGTCCCTCTGCAAGGTGCTGGGGAGGCAGAGAAGAATCTCACCCAGTCCTAGTCTTTAGTGTCCTGACTAGAGACTGTCATGTAGTCCAGTGGTTACTGTAGGAGGCAAGTGGAGTGGTTCACAGCGCTTAGGAGACTAGATTTAGGTGTCAGCCCCGAGTGACCTTGGCCCAGATGCCTTGTATCCTCTGTGGCTTGGTCTGTTCATCTTTAAAGTGGTGTTAAAAAGAGGACAAACCTCACAGGGTTCCTTGAGGATTAAATGATCTAAATCTATGCAAAGTATAGTGCCTGGCACCTGGTGATGTGCAGAAGATGATCCATCCAATAGAGGAGCAGACAGGTGCTGCACAGAGGGACTCATAGCACAGCCAGGGACGTGCCACCAGACAGGGCAACTCAAGTGACAGTCACTTGTGTGCCCACAGGGAAAAAAAAAAGAAAGGCATTTTCCAATATGGTGCTTTGGGGGAAATGGGGAATGGTCAGCATGGGATGTGCAGGACATGATTTGAAGTTGTTTGATCTTGTTCTTCACTGTTCTCTCTTTGCACCCCTCTTATTCCTCCTACCCTGCCCCCAACTGCTCTCTCCTGGACTCAGCCTCCAGGGTCAAGAGATGCAGGTGACCCCAGTAGAGGAGGGCCTCATTCAGGATCTGCTGCTGAGGCAGACAGAGCTGCTTCTGTTACCCCCAGGTTGAGACTCTAGAACAAGAGAATCTTGCAGGCTGTGGCTCTGTAAAGATTCACTTTTTTTAAAAAGTGGCTTTTTCTGGACCTCCTCACTTTTTGGAGGCAAAGTAACTCTAGAAGCCAGGACTGCAAGGACTTCCCTGGTGGTCCAGTGGTTAAGACCTCTCTTTCCAATGCAAGGGTGTCAGTTCAATCCCTGCTTAGGGGGCTAATGTCCCATAGCCCTCATGACCAAAAAACAAAAACTTAAAACAGAAGCAGTATTGTAACAAACTGAATAAATACTTTAAAAAAATGGTCTACATGAAAAAAAAAAATTCTTTGTAATAATGTTAAAGAAAAAGTACCAGGACTAAATCCCTATAAAATCATCACCTCACGCCTGGAAAAAGTTATCTTCAGCAGACAAGACTGGGACTGAGAGCTCAGCTTCCTAAGCACTTAACACAGGACCCTGTCCTTAACAAGCTTTTGTGGACAGAATGAATGGATGAGGGATGAATGAGTCCATTGATGATGATGAGATATAAGACGCTAAGTAGAGGGCCTGGCCCAGCTAGTGTTTCTCCACATCGTTGTGTGTGTCTGGTAGGTTTTTCTCGTGAAATTTGACCTGGGGTTTTCGTTTGGCTGTATTTTGAGCTTCTATTCATTTGGCAAAGAAAAGGAATGATTCTTAATTGCTGTAATTTTACCTTCGTGAATTCAGAAATGCGATTTAGAAATAATGAGTTCCCTTTTTAGAAGGAAACTTATTTGCAGAAATGCCAATTCCTGGCTCATTAGGCCCATTCTACCTCTGCAGACACATGCCTGTCCCTGGGGCAGCCCCTGTCAGGTCTGGGGACAGCTTTCCTTTTTCCCATCTCTGCTGCCCCCAGCCAGCTCTCCCTCTCACAGGTAAGAGTTAATATTTAATGAAAGCACCATTGAGACTTTCACTGTCAGAATCCTGCTTTCTTACCACTCTGCAAATAATTCTGGATGAGTTATTTTTATAATTTTAGCATCCTTATTCCCATTCACTCAAAGAACACAGGGTGTTTGTGTAAACAGGCTACTGGATGGATTGATCAGGTAAAGATAGCATTTCCTGGATGCACATTTGTCAGCAGTCATCTATTTAGAGAGATTCCAGGTAAATTTCCTGGGAAGAAAGCTTCCTATCAAACAGGTTTCTTCTGATGTGCCTGCTTATGACTCTGCCTACCCAGAGATTGCAAAGAGGAGTGCCTTGGAGGGAACCCTGACTTTTCTGATTGCCCCGTTTCTGATTGTCCTTTTGGAGCTAGCCTGGGTACTGCTTTGCTGCTGCTGCTGCTGCTAAGTCACTTCAGTTGTGTCCGACACTGTGTGACTCCATAGATGGCAGCCCACCAGCCTCCTCCGTCCCTGGGATTCTCCAGTCAAGAATACTGTAATGGGTTGCCATTTCCTTCTCCAATACATGTATGCACGCTAAGTCGCTTCAGTCATGTCTGACTCTGTGCGACCCCATGGACAGCAGCCTACCAGGCTCCTCTGTCCACAGGACTCTCCAGGCAAGAATACCAGAGTGGGTTGCCATTTCCTTCTCCCGGGTACTGCTTTCTTCCGTGTTAATGATTTTCCTTCCCTTTTCTGTGCCTGCCTCGGCACTCAGCAGCCGCTTACCTATTCCTGGCCTTCAGTGGTGCTGCCTGGGCTCCCCTTGCCCCTCTTCTGATGGGGTGTCTGGTGAGGAGGAGTTCCTTTTGGCAGGTCTGGGACCACCTGTCCTGGATGCCACAGGGAGAGGAGAAGGGTCTGGCGGCTTCCTGAGGATCTTATTCTGGGAACTTGAGTCTGCTGTGTCCTGGGGATGGGATAGACTGCTCCTCCCCTGGATATAGCTGAGTCACCTAACTTCCCCACAAAGTCAATCTTCCCCACAAAGCTTAAAGAAAAGCTAGTCTGTCCAGAAAGAACCAAATAAGTCACCTTAGTGTTCTTTTGTTAAATTCATGAGTTTTCTGTGTTTCCCAGTTCAAATATTTGTTAGCTTGAGGAGAAAGTTAACTTCCCAGGTGTACGAATCGTGTATTTCCATCAGAATTAAGCAGAAGTGCTGTTCTGTAAGACCATTAGTTGGAAGACTTACAGTGTCTGAGAACCACATGTCGGGGCTAGACTTGGGACATTTTTCTTCTAGACCTTGATGTTGTGACCATCGTAGGTGTATCTCCTCTCCTGTTTACCTCTGGTACATTAGGAGAGGCTCTGTCTTTTGCATAGGGAGGTCTCTTCCTCAGCCTGCCAAACTAGGAGATGAGAGATGAGGATGCTGGTTCCAGCTTTCACAGACCAGCTGTGTTACCTTAAATGCATCACATCCCTCTGACTCAATTCTGTTTTCTTGGGCAAAAATGAAGACAGAGGATCAGGTTTCATCTTGAATTCTGATCAGTGAGAAAGGGACTTGGATCATTAAGTCAGTTGGGGAAAATTCTGTGGTTGATTAGCTATGTCTGCCACAGGTAAGGAGAGGATGGGGGAGCATTGCCCAGGCAGGTAATGCCAAAGCCCCTCTTGCTTCTGCTGTTCTCTACCTGTATAGACACACCAGGCATGGGCTTGTGCAGGTAAGATGGTGCAGCGGAGATAATGGGAGTGTGGTTGGAGCCCTACAGCCTGGTTTCTGTCCCAATTCCACCACTTCCTAGCTAGGCTATCTTGAATGAATTACTTATTCTCTCTTAACTGCAGTCCCCTCTTGAGCAAAAGGGGAATGCTGTAGTCATTACCTCATGGGAGTGTCACAAGGGTTGAGTCAGGCATTTTTGAGGCCTTTCCATGGTAGGTGATCAATACAAATGTGATTGAGCTGTTGTTACTAATGTAAGGAGTGTGCTCTGTACTTCCTCCGCTAACAGTGGCTGACTGCCAAGCTGTCTTTGTTTCTAAACCAACATCGTGAATGTGGGTGATGACTTCAGAGCAGGCAGAGGGGTCACAACCAAGCCTGGAAGGGAAATTCCCATCTTTATAATCAGGGAGTGTGTAAGTTACCAGGGATCACAGAGGCCGTGTTTTATAGGTGGGACCTTAAACCTGAGGCTGGGATGGTAAGGGGATGAAGGTAAAGTGGACCCTATTCCTGAACTCTGGCCTG
The DNA here is from genome assembly GCF_032452875.1 of Bos javanicus. Classification (NCBI taxonomy): domain Eukaryota; kingdom Metazoa; phylum Chordata; class Mammalia; order Artiodactyla; family Bovidae; genus Bos; species Bos javanicus. The sequence goes on along the minus strand of NC_083874.1, from coordinate 48,171,683 downwards.
TCGTTGACCTCTGCCATCTGTTTGGAGCTTCCCGTTTGGGTGTCCCCCACAGAGATGGAGGCACCTCTGCTCAGTGTGCTGGGTGTCACTAAGGGCTTCTACGATGACTGGCTCTGGAGAGTGATTTAAAGGAAAGCGAAGTGCTGCTTTGTAGCCATTGGAAGCATGTTTATTTATTCATTATGTTTGAGAAGAGCCTCCAGTATGGGAAAGAGATGCTTCTGTCAACTGAGTTTTATTATCTTCGTCGGTTTATCTTGAGTTGGCATGGCTTCAGCAGGCCCCCTGTCTTTTCTCTGTTCACAGCATCTAGTCTTGACTTTTCTGTCCCTTCTGCAAGACACCTTCAGAATCTCACCTCCTAACCCATATCCCACCTATGGACTCCCTCTCGATGGCATCAAGTCCCCAAACTCCTGCCTGATGCCTATTTTTAAAACACACATCTGAGTGCATTGTGCATCTGCTTAAAACGTGGCTCCTTGTGGCCTTGGACACCCCTGTCCCCAGCGCAGCCCCACCAAGCTGCATCCTCCAGGACCCATGCCTTCCTCTCTCCTTTATGCCTTTTCCCCACTCCTTTCCTTGTGATTTCCTATTTAACCTGAAAGACAGGCAACTGCTACCTCTTTTAAGCCTTCCCCACTGCTGGCTTCACAAACCATCCCCAACCTGGGCCCCTACAGGCAAAATTGGGTGAGGTTTTACCTACCTTTACTCTCTGCTCTCAATTCATACTTGTTTATCTTACTAATATGTTGCATGATCCTTAATGGAAATAATGGTATATTATGCAATTCTTTATTCAGTATTGCTATTACAGTGGCTTTCCTGGAGCAAATTTTTGATACATGTTTGCATGTCTGACTGAATGAACCATAATAGCTATTGCTCAGTTCAGTTCAGTTCAGTTCAGTCACTCAGTCATGTCTGACTCTTTGCAACCCCATGAATCACAGTTGGCAATTTGATCTCTGGTTCCTCTGCCTTTTCTAAAACTAGCTTGAACATCTGGAAGTTCACAGTTCACGTATTGTTGAAGCCTGGCTTGGAGAATTTTGAGCATTACTTTACTAGCGTGTGAGATGAGTGCAATTGTGCAGTAGTTTGAGCATTCTTTGGCATTGCCTTTCTTTGGGATTGGAATGAAAACTGACCTTTTCCAGTCCTGTGGCCACTGCTGAGTTTTCCAAATTTGCTGGCATATTGAATGCAGCACTTTCACAGCATCATCTTTCAGGATTTGAAATAACTCCACTGGAATTCCATCACCTCCACTAGCTTTGTTCATAGTGATGCTTTCTAAGGCCCACTTGACTTCACATTCCAGGATGTCTGGCTCTAGGTCAGTGATCACACCATCGTGATTATCTTGGTCGTGAAGATCTTTTTTGTACAGTTCTTCTGTGTATTCTTGCCACCTCTTCTTAATATCTTCTGCTTCTGTTAGGTCCATACCATTTCTATCCTTTGTTGAGCCCATCTTTGCATGAAATGTTCCCTATCTTGGCCATGTACAAATATCTCACCTGATGTTCTGGAGGTTCTTATGTGGCTGTGTCAATTAGGAGCTCCACCTGAGCACTGAAAGAAAAGGACAAAGAAGATAACAAGTTGTCTGCAACACACAGGCTAGTAAGTGATGGAGTTAAGGATTTGAGTGCAGGATAATCTACTGCTCCTTACATTATAGTGAATGAATGTCACACATGGTGTTCAGTCTTTGGCCAAGATGGTCAACTCAGTTCAGTCCCTCAGGTCATGTCCAGCTCTTTGTGACCTCGTGGACTGTAGCAAGCCAGGCTTCCCTGTCCATCACCAACTTCCAGAGCTTACTCGGACTTATGTCCATCGATTCGGTATGCTGTCCAACCATTTCATCCTCTGTTGTCCCCTTCTCCTCCCGCCTTCAATCATTCCCAGCATCAGGGTCTCTTCCAATAAGTCAATTCTTTCCTTCAGGTAGCCAAAGTTTTGGAGTTTCAGCTTTAGCATCAGTCCTTCCAATGGATATTCAGGACTGATTTCCTTTAGAATTTACTGGTTGGATCTCCTTGCTGTCCAAGGTACTCTCAGTCTTCTCCAACACCACAATTCAAAAGCATCAATTCTTTGGTGCTCAGCTTTTTTCATAGTCCAACTCTCAATCCATACATGAGCACTGGATAAACCATAGCTTTGACTAGACAGACCTTTATTAGCAAAGTAATGTCTCTGCTTTTTAATATGCTGTCTAGTTTGGTCATAACTTTTCTTCCAAGGAGCATCTTTTAATTTCATGGCTGCAGTCACCATCTGCAGTGAATTTATAGCCCCCCAAAATAAAATCTCTCATCATTTCCATTGTTTCCCCATCTACTTGCCATGAAGTGATGGGACCAGATGCCATGATCTTAGTTTTCTGAATGTTGAGTTTTAAGCCAACTTTTTCACTCTCCTCTTTCACTTTCATCAAGAAGCTCTTTAGTTCTTCTTTGCTTTCTGCCACAAGGGTGGTGTCATCTACATATCTGAGGTTATTGATATTTCTCCTGGAAATCTTGATTCCAGCTTGTGCTTCATCCAGCTCAGCATTTTGCATGATGTACTCTGCATAAAATATAAATAAGCAGGGTGACAGTATACAGACTTGACGTACTCCTTTCTCAATTTGGAATCAGCCTGTTGTTCCATGTCCAGTTCTAACTGTTGCTTCTTGACCTGCATACAGATTTTGCAGGAGGCAGGGAATGTGGTCTGGTATTCCCATCTCGTTAAGAATTTTCCACAGTTTGTTGTGATCCACACAGTCAAAGACTTTGGCGTAGTCAATAAAGCAGAAATAAATATCTTTCTGGAACTCTTTTGCTTTTTTTATGATGCAGCAGATGTTGGCAATTTGATCACTGGTTCCTCTGACTTTTCTAAATCCAGCTTGAACATCTGGAAGTTCACAGTTCACATACTGTTGAAGCCTGGCTTGGAGGATTTTGAGCATTACTTTGATAGCATGTGAAATGAGCACAGTAGTGTGGTAGTTTGAACATTCTTTGGCATTGCCTTTCTTTGGGATTGGAATGAAAACCAACCTTTTCCAGTCCTGTGGCCACTGCTGAGTTTTCAAATTTGCTGGCATCTTGAATGCAGCACTTTCACAGCATCATCTTTTAGGATTTGAAATAACTCAACAGGAATTCCATCAGCTCCTTTAGCTTTGTTCGTAATGATGCTTCCTAAGGCCCACTTCAGCAGTACGTGAACGGTGAACTACCAGATGTTCAAGCTGGTTTTAGAGAAGGCAGAGGAACCAGAGATCAAATTGCCAACATCCGCTAGATCATCAAAAAAGCAAGAGAATTCCAGAAAAACATCTATTTCTGCTTTATTGACTATGCCAAAGCCTTTGACTGTGTGGATCACAATAAACTGTGGAAAATTGTGAAAGAGATGGGAATACCAGACCACCTGACCTGCCTCTTGAGAAACCTATATGCAGGTCAGGAAGCAACAGTTAGAACTGGACATGGAACAACAGACTGGTTCCAAATAGGAAAAGGAGTACGTCAAGGCTGTATATTGTCACCCTGCTTATTTAACTTATATGCCGAGTACATCATGAGAAACACTGGGCTGGAAGAAGCACAAGCTGGAATCAGGATTTCCAGGAGAAATATCAATAACCTCAGATATGCAGATGACACCACTCTTATGGCAGAAAGTGAAGAGGAACTCAAAAGCCTCTTGATGAAAGTGAAAGAGGAGAGTGAAAAAGTTGGCTTAAAGCTCAACATTCAGAAAACTAAGATCATGGCATCTGGTCCCATCACTTCATGGGAAATAGATGGGGAAACAGTGGAAACAGTGTCAGACTTTATTTTTGGGGGCTCCAAAATAACTGCAGATGTTGACCTCAGCCATGAAATTAAAAGACGTTTATTCCTTGGAAGAAAAGTTATGACCAACCTAGATAGCATATTGAAAAGCAGAGACATTACTTTGCCAGCAAAGGTCCGTCTAGTCAAGGCTATAGTTTTTCCAGTAGTCATGTATGAATGTGAGAGTTGGACTGTGAAGAAAGCTGAGCGCTGAAGAATTGATGCTTTTGGACTGTGGTGTTGGAGAACACTCTTGAGAGTCCCTTGGACTGCATGGAGATCCAACCAGTCCATTCTGAAGGAGATCAGCCCTGGGATTTCTTTGGAAGGAATGATGCTAAAGCTGAAACTCCAGTACTTTGGCCATCTCATGTGAAGAGTTGACTAATTGGAAAAGGCTCTGATGCTTGGAGGGATTGGGGGCAGGAGGAGAAGGGGATGACAGAGGATGAGATGGCTGGATGGCATCACTGACTCAGTGGACATGAGTCTGAGTGAACTCTGGGAGATGGTGATGGACAGGGAGGCCTGGTGTGCTGGGATTCATGGGTAGCAAAGAGTTGGACACGACTGAACGACTGAAATGAACTGAACTGAACTGAAGGTCCACTTGACTTCACATTTCAGGATTTCTGGGTCTAGGTGAGTGATCACACCATCGTGGTTATCTGGGCCATGAAGATCTTTTGTGTATAGTTCTTCTGTGTATTCTTGCCAGGTCTTGTTAATATATTCTTCTTCTGTTAGGTCCATACCATTTCTGTCCTTTGTTTTGCCTATCTTTGCATGAAATGTTCCCTTGGTATCTCTAATTTTCTTGAAGAGATCTCTAGTCTTTCCCATTCTATTTTTTCCTCTATTTTTTTTCATTGATCACTGAGGAAGGCTTTCTTATTTCTTTATGCTATTCTTTGGAATTCTGCATTCAAATGGGTATACCTTTCCTTTTCTCCTTTGCCTTTTGCTTCTGTTCTTTGCTTAACTATTTGTAGGACTATCTCAGACAACCATTTTGCTGTTTTGCATTTCTTTTTCTCAGAGATGGTATTGATCACTGTCTCTTGTACAATGTCAGGAACCTCCGTCCATAGTTCTTCAGGCATTCTGTCTATCAGATCTAATCCCTTGAATCTATTTCTCATTTCCACTGTATAATCGTAAGGGATTTGATTTAGGTCACACTTGAATGGTCTAGTAGTTTTCCCTACTTTCTTCAATTTAAGTCTGAATTTGGCAATAAGGAATTCATAATCTGAGCCACAGGCAGTTCCTGGTATTGTTTTTGTTGACTGTATAGTGCTTGTTCATCTTTGACTGCAAAGAATGTAATCAAACTGATTTCAGTATTGACCATCTGCTGATGTCCATGTGCAGAGTCTTCTCTTGTATATTTGGAAGAGGGTGTTTGCTATGACCAGTGCATTCTCTTGGCAAAATTCTGTTAGCCTTTGCCCTGCTTTATTCTGTACTCCAAGGCCAAATTTGACTGTTTTCCCAGATATCTCTTGCCTTCATACTTTTGCATTCCAGTTCCCTGTAATGAAAAGGACATCTTTTTGGGGTGTTAGTTCTAGAACGTCTTGTATGTTTTCATAGAACCATTCAACTTCAGCTTCTTCAGTATTACTGGTCGGGGAATAGACTTGGATTACTGTGATATTGAATGGTTTGCCTTGGAAATGAACAGAGATTGTTCTGTCATTTTTGAGATTTCATCCAAGTAGTGCATTTTGGACTCTCTTGTTGACTATGAGGACTTCTCTATTTCTTCTAAGGGATTCTTGCCCACAGTAGTAGATGTAATGGTCATCTGAGATAAATTCACTCATTCCAGTCCATTTTAGTTCACTGATTCCTAAAATGTCAATGTTTACTCTTGTCATCTCCTGTTTGACCACTTCCAGTTTACCTTGATTCATGGACCTAACATTCTAGGTTCCTATGAAATATTGTTCTTTACAGCATCAGACTTTACTTCCATCACCCATCACATCCATAACTGGGTTTGTATTTGCTTTTACTCCATCTCTTCATTCTTTCTGGAGTTGTTTCTCCACTGTTCTCTGATAGCATATTTGGCACCTACTGACCTGGGGAGTTCATCTTTCTGTGTCTTATCTTTTTGCCATTTCGTACTGTTTATGAGATTCCCAAGGCAAGAATACTGAAGTGGTTTTCCATTTCCTTCTCCAGTGGTCCTTGTTTTGTCAGAACTCTCCAGGTGATTCATCCATCTTGAGTGGCCCTACAAGGCATGACTCATGGGTTTATTGAATTAGACAAAGCTGTGGTCCATATGATCACTGTGATTAATTTTCTGTGATTGTGGTTTTCATTCTGTCTGCCCTCTGATGGATAAAGAATGGAGGCTTATGGAAGCCTCAGGTGGGAGAGAATTACTGAGGATGTAGATGGTGGAGTAGAAGGATGTGGCCTCATCTTCTCCCACAAGAACTCCAAAATTACAAATCATTGCTGAACAACTGTTGACAGGAGAATGTTGGATCCCACCCACAAAACATACCGCACGTGCAAGGGCAAAGGAGACGCCCCAGCAAGACAGTAGGAAGGACAAAATCGTGTTTAGAATCAAATCCCATACCCGCCAGAGATGCTTGGAGAGCTCAAACAAAACCTGGTGTGAACCAGGAGAATCTACAGAGACTGAGCCGTCAGACCTGCCTTTGAGTGTTTGAGTGTCTCCTGTTGAGGTATGGGTCAGCAGTGGCCTGCCACAGGGGCAGGGGCTCTGGATGCAGCAGACCTGGCTATGGCATAAGCCCTCTTGGAGGAGGTCACCATTAACCCCACCACAGAGCCACCAGAACTTAAACAGGACTAGGGAAACAGACTCTTGGAGGGCACAAACAAAACCTTGTGTGCACCAGGACCCAGGAGAAAGGAGCAATGACCCCACAAGAGACTCACCCAGACTTGCCTGTGAGTGTCCAGGAGTCTCTGGCAAAGGCGTGGGTCGTCAGTGGCCTGTTGCAGGATCAGGGGCACTGAGTGCAGCAGTGACTCCATGGGACCTTTTGAAGGAGGTGGCCATTATCTTCATGACCTCCACCATAGTTTGGCCTCAGGTCAAACCACAGGGAGGGAACACAGCTCCACCCATCAACAGAAAATTGGATTAAAGATTTACTGAGCATGGCCCCGCCCATCAGAAGATGGTCTTCACCTACCAAATATATCACCCTTTCTCCGTCTGATTCCTTTTGGTCATTTGGGCTTCACTTTGATGTCCCATTCCCCTGCCATGCCTTGAATCATTCTGTGAGTGCCACTCATCTGATAGGGAGCATTTTGTGAGGAGTCATCTTTTCATTGAACATTTCAGTGTGTCATCTGGGTCATTTATTCCTATAACAGAGAGACCATATTTTGAATTTGAGCCTGGATTGACCCCACAGCTCTGCCACTTTTTGACCTTGGGCCAGTTCTGACCTCTTCAGATCTCAGTTACTTTACCTCTGGAATAGGGAGTTACATATTCCCAGGAACTTGCAGCTAGCCTAGTGTCTGGGGAATTCCCTTCACAGTGAGCCCTCATGGATCAGATCAGAAATAAGCAGTCATCCCAGAGATACCTTGTGGTTTCCAGGCAGATCTGGAAGCCACAAAATTTGACTAACCCAGAGCCTTATAGAACTTTCTACCAGAAATGCCCCATGTAGAGAAACATGATCCATATTACTGAGAAGTTTGGGTGTAGCCTGAAGCAGTCTTCCAGAAACCTTAAGTTCCTTTGAAGTTTTAGGTTTCATATTTAAAAATTCATACACATTTTGAATTATACTCCTTCATGTCTGTGTTTATTGTGGTATGAGATTGTGTAAAATTGCCACTCACTAACATTACATTCCAGAAAGGTTGCTCTCATCTGGTTTTCCTTGTACATTAGGTTTGGTAGTGCTCCGGCTTTCTGTCTTGTCCCAAGAGCTTAGTTGATGCATCTTCTCTAGTTAAAGGTGGGGGAGTCTAATCTCAGGGGCCCCGTGGAGCACGGTTATCCTCTTGCTGGAGAACCATGCTCTGTAGGGCTGTAAAGGCTGTACACGGGTGGAAGGTGAGTTCTGCAAGGAGCTGATGCTGCTTAGAAGAAAGTTTACATCTTTGCTTAGATGGAAGTCAGAGTTTTGACATTTCTTAGAAGGAATATGCCTGTTTTCTGTAGAAGCAAAAACAGCTTCCTCTTAGATCCTAGTTGAGAAAGCCTATGCAGAGCTTGGTTCTTAGCACATAGTAAATGTTCAAAACATTTTCTCCTATCGAAATTACATACATTACTACCCATCAACCCCAGCTTGTATTTATTCATCATTGGGCAAGGGTTTATCTTTCATTTGCCTGAGTCATAGTGCTTGTGAATATTTAGTTCACAGTATCCATTTGGTGTGCACCTAATTAAGGAGCAAATATTTATTTTTTCCCTTGGAATGGAAACATTGAGGTTTTCTTTTTTTTAAATTGGGATAGAACTTACTAATTAAAACATATATTTGCATAGGAATGGAATATTTCTACAGCAAAATGATTATGATTCAATGTGCTGTGAATTCCGCCTCCCATTATCTCTTATTTAAATTATTAACTTCCTGAAAAATGAGCTCAAGGGCAGATGCCTTCTCAGGAGGCTTCCTTGAGCTCCACTAATGTCTCCTTTCACCCCCTGGTTAGCTCAAATCATATATGTCCTGAAACTGGCACCTGGTGTGTGAGGCACTGGTTTTGTTTGTTTTATTAAGCCTCTGTCATTATTGATCCTAAATGGTTTGAGGGTATGAACCACAGCTATCAAGAAACCCTTATTCAGTCATTGAAAATTTTGTTCTTGTTGAGTGATTGCAAGGTGCTAGAATTGTGCTTTAGGGAAATAGTGGTGAACCAGATAGACTTGATCCCTGCTTTCTGAATGAATAGTGAAACTGGTGCCCTGTGAGGGCCCACTTGGCCTCAAGAAGTGACGTACCTTTCTGGTGTCTGAATGGTTCTGGTTGTAGCTAGGTGGCAGTACAGTAGAAGGGCTCTGGGCTTGACTCAGATGGGCTGGGACTGGAGTTCTGGCTTCACCACTTACCAACTCTGTGGCCTTGGCTGATTTATTTTTCCTCTCTAAACTTCAGTTTTTTCATTGATAAAATAAGAATAAAAATAACATCTATTTCCTAGGTTGGAAAGAGTACAGTAAGTCCCTTACGTATGAATGAGTTCAATTCCCAGAGTGTGTTCATAAGTTCAATGAAGTTAACCTGGGTACCCAACTAACACAGTCAGCTTTATAGTACTGTACTGTGATTGATTTATAATACTTTTCACACAAAGAATACATAAAAAACAAGCATATGACCCAGCAATCCCACTACTGGGCATATACTTTGAGAAAATCATAATTCATAAAGATACATGTACTCTAATGTTCACAGCAGCACTACTTACAATAGCCAGGACATGGAACCAACCTAGACATCCATTGACAGATGAATGGATAAAGAAGTTATGGTATATATATACAGTGGAATATTACTCAGTCATAAAAAGGAACAAACTTGAGTCAGTTGAACTGAGTTGGATGAACCTAGAGCTTGTTATACAGAGTGAATAAGTCAGAAAGAGAAAAACAAATATTGCATATTGACACATATATACAGAATCTAGGAAAATGGTACTGATGAACCTATTTGCAGGACCGGAAGATGCAGACATAGAAAACAGACTTGTAGACACAACGGGGAAAGGAGAGGGTGGGACGAATTAAGAGAGTAGCACTGAAACTTATACATTACCATATGCAAAACAGATAGCTAGTGGGAAGTTGCTATATTACACAGGGAGTTCAACCCGGTGCTCTGTGACAACCTAAAGGGGTAGGATGGGAGGGGATATACGTATACTTATGGCTGCTTCACATTGTTGTACAGCAGAAACCAATACAACATTGTAAAGCAATTATCATCCAATTAAAAATAAATTAGAAGACAAAAAAGGAAACAAAAAATAAAGCATTTTTAATCTTACAGTACTGTACCTTGAAAAGTAGAGTAGCACAGTACAGCATCTGGCATATAGGGGCTGGCATCGAGTGAACAGGCAAAAAGTGTTACTGACTGGAGGAGGCCAAGAGAGTGGGAGATGGCAGACTTGAAGGATCGTCCACAATAGGAGACGGGATGGCAAGCTGCAGTTTCACTCACGCCTGACATTGATGGAATGCAGGTTCTCATCTTTGAAAATTCGCAACTTGAAGGTTTCTATGTATGGGGCTTACTATATTGAGATAAGACAGTACCTGGTTCTTAGCAAATAATAGTAATTGGTTAGCTAGTCAGTATTATTTAGAAATATTTGAGCTCCTATTGTGTGATAGAGGGCTTCCCTGGTGGCTCAGATGGTAAAGAATCCGCCTGCAGTGCAGGAGACCCAGGTTTGATCCCTGGAGAAGGAAATGGCAACCCACTCCAGTATTCTTGCCTGGAGTATTCCATGGACAGAGGAGCCTGGTGGACTTGTGTGATAGATCCTGGACTGGATGCTATGCTGATTATTGGGATCTGTGTGAATGCAGTGACAAAGCTCCTAATCCTTAAAGACTTTTGGTAGCAATTTTCTTTGGTCTGCATTTCCTAGTGCTGGTATAAGTTGAATGCAGATGTGAATGGATGCACATTAAATATGTGGGTGTTTTGGGTGCATATTCTGTTGCTATTCTTCTTGCTTTGGGAATAGAATGAATGAAAATGGTAGCACCAGGGCAGTATTTGGGTTTGATCTGGGACCGTGCTGCATCCAGCAGCAATCATGGCCAGGATGAAGGTCATTGCTGTCACAGTGATATCCGCTCTCCCAAATGCATGAGTTGCCCTCTTCCTCTGGAGCCTTGCTAGAACTCTGGGAAGCAGGGACCACTATCCCATTTCACATATGGAACCAAGGGCCCATCCAGATTACTGACTTAGCCTGGGATGTGCAGTCAGTGAGTGGCTAAGGGGGGACCAGAAGCAGGTTTCCCAATTCCCAAACTAGTCCTTTCTTGGTGCTTCAGACACTCAGGGTTTAGAGTCAGACACCAGCCTTGGCACCCACTTTGAGCTCCAGTTTCCTCTTCTGTATAATGGGAAGTGGCACCCAGGGCTAGAGGTTTGCTGGAGATTACATGAGAGAACATACTTGTGGCCCTGCATGGAGCTTGCTTGGCTCCTGAGTGTGAGTATGAGCCATTGGGGGCACTTGTCAGTAGAGCCATGCAGGCAATCTCTGAAACCCCCTGGGTTTGAAGCTTGTTTCTACAAGTTCCTTGCTGTGTGACTTTGCTTCCTCATTGATCCTTGCTAAGCCTCGGTGTTCTCATGAGTGAAATGGGAACAGTGACAATTAACACATGCAGTCCAAATAGCCAGTGCTCAGCAAAGGTTAAGTGCCACTGTGATGGCGACAATGCTGATGATTTTGCTTTCCCTCTCCACTCTTCCCTCCTAATCCAGAATTAAGCCCATGACTGTGGGCCTCAGACTTGGCCCTTGTGTCATCTCTAGCTTCTGCATTCCTGCAAGGGTCCTCAGTGAGGTTCAGAGGCTGCTGCAGTGCACTGAGACCAGGGTCCATTGATTTGACCTCCCCAGACCCAGCTCACTGCTTGCCTCCCAGACAGCAGCAGCTGGGGCCTGGGCGGTCAGGGGCAGAGCCTGGGGCCATGGATGCCTCCTCCTGCAGAAAACCCAGAGTCCTTAGTCCAGCCACTGCCTGGAACTGTTTTCATGTGTAAGATGCTGAGCCTCTGACCTTGTCTGCTACAAGGAAGCTCAGTGGCAGGAGAAGAAAATCTGACAGTGAACAAAATACAAATTCAGGAAAGTTTGGAAATGCAGCCTGAAAGGGCTAAGACTCCTTGCCCCAGCCCTGGGCTTCTAGGTCAGTCATGGACTAAACAGGTAACCATACGGGGTCCTCCTCACCTGAGCAAGATGAGATTGTTCACTAGGCAGCATGCAAATGATTCAGGCCAAGGTGGATGAGAGAGTCCTGTCACAATTTGAAGAAATGCTAAGAAACCACACCATCATCATCAGGCTAGTGACAACATATCACATGTTTGTTACATGCCAGAGACTGGGTGCTAAACGCTTCATGTGATCCATCATGGATTCTTAGCAACACCCCTATTGAGGTAGGTGTCATTAGTCCCCTCATTTTATAGTTATGGTAATGGGACCTCAGATACTTAACAACTTACTTGCTCAAGGTTTCACAGTTAACGGGTAACTGAGGTGGAAACTGAGATGTGTTTGACATTGAAGATCTTGCTTTTAACTGTTGTGCTAAAATGTGACCCAGGATAACGGGAGATCAAGTGAAGCCTTGTAGTCCCCTACTTCTCTGGGCCTTCCTGTCCCGTCTTTAAAGAAATAGCACCGAAGTGGGGCTTGGGAGGTTCCTTCCAGAGCTGTCATGCTGGGTGTGCTTTGTCTGTGGGCTTCAGGTGTCCATTGGGCTGAGTGCTACTCGAAGCTCATCTCCCAGCAATGATATTCTGGCTACTGAGGTGAGGAGGACTGTGTTTCCATATGCTTTGGCTCACTGGCAGGAATCATAGCTCATGGGCTTGCAGACAGACTACAAGGGGGATGAAGTAAGCTCTCAAACTCTAGCCATATTGTGCAGGCCAGGCTTATTGGCAGATCTCAATCCTTAACTGGAATAAAACAGGACTGAGGGGACACAGACAATTAGAAGATGAAAACTGTAACACAGAACCCTGGGCAAACCTTCCCCCCTACCCCAGCTGCTCCTGCCCACCCGTGCCCAGTGGATGGCTCATCTAGAACATGAAAACTCTGGGACTCGCAGTGATGGCTTACTGGGTAAAGGCTTTCTTTCCCTCTCCAGATGACCCCTGATCCCAGACTCAGTGCCCAGACTGTATTAGAATTGTGTTCTGTATTCTCTCCTGTACCACCCCAGGTTAATAAACAGAATTGCTCAGAGGTTATAAGGAACAGAATGACACGACTCAAACAAACCTGATTATTTGCAGACATTTCAGACACAAGTGCACATGGCTCATTCTTAATTCTCCAAAAAATGAAGATGTTGATATTGCTTTAAGAGTCCCCTACCAAGTTAAATAGTTTACACAGCCCTTGCCTGAGAAGTAATAAGAAAGCAAGGGAGCTCTCCATTCTTTTGATCATTCCATTTTCAGTGTTTCTTTGAGATGAATTCATACAAAACTTGGCCCAGTTTCTTTTGCCTGTTACAGGATGTGTGAGTATGTGTATTTATCTGCTAAAGAAAAGGAGACTGAAAGTCACTAAACTGATGTTATACAACTGACATCTCCCATCATGTTGCCTCATTGTCTTATGTATATCAGGGTGAAAATGTCACCCTAAAATTCCTTAGAATTGGAGATGCAAGGAGGAAAATCAGCCGTCCTGGATCGTATATTTGGTCCCAGGCTCTTTCAGTTCTTGGCTTTGAAACAAGAAATCAATATCGAATCTAGTTGTGTTGGCAAATACACAGGCTGGAGAAGGCTGCAGTAGAACACTGAAAGCACGAAGAGTCCTTGAGTCTTAAAGCCCAAGAACACAAATTATGCATTTATTAGATTTAGTTTTTGGAAGAGTTTTCTTTCCCTGCTTTTCTTGTGGTTTTATATTTGTGTATGAAGTGTATTATGTGAATCCTTTTTTAAACTTGATCCCAGTAACTGTGCTAATTGGCCATTTGAATCAATTTTCCACCTTCTGACATAACATAATTTCCTGGCTGTTTCCAGGCTGGAGGGTTGGGTTTGGCTTTGCGTAGGGTTTGACTGACATGGGGCCTGAACTCTCAGGCGGCCGGAAGGGAAGCAGAGCAGAGCACAGTTGAGCACTACGTGGTTGGTCTGATTCAATCCAATCTGACACCTTCTCATCTGTCACACAAGCCACTCTTGCAGCTCTTGCCTCAACAAATTATTGTGACAATGGTTTCACATTTGCTGCCAGTGGTAATGCTGCCTGCTTCCAACTTTGGGAAGGATATTTACAGTGTCTCTATCTATATGAGTCATATCAGAGCAACATCAACATACCTCCATAGCTACTTAGGGTCAGAAGCAATCATTGGCAGCATGAGGTTCACATGCAGTGCTGGCTCAGACGTGGCCTGCTTCTTTACGGCTGTGGCAGCGTTAATAACTTTGAATTACCTAATGGAAAATATATTGTGGAAATAGGAAATAGTAAACACTCTTTGCAAGTAATTCTTACCATGGTGAGGGATTTGATATTGAAAGGGAGAAAACATTGCTGCTGCCACATTCAGGAGACTCCAAATGAAATTTCTTTTAAGCTGGCTCATCAGGTAAAAGAGAGGAAATGACACTTATTGAGTGTGCTCTTTGAATTCTCACCACAACGCTATGAAGTAAGAGTTATCATCCCCGGGCCGTGAATGCGGAAATGCATGGAAGGGGTCAGAGACCTTGCTGACTGAGGGTCACGCCACTGGGAAGGGGTGGGACAGGGCCTCACCGTTGGGCAGCTCTCTCACATCCATGTTCCTTGTAGACCACGGGTAGGTCTGTGTGGTTTTCTTTCAGGTATAGAAAAGGTGTTTGGATGGCACAGCCTCTTTTAGAGAGGCAGAATGGAGCTGTGAAAAGCTCAGTCTCTCCCATCTGGGCAATTTTCTTAACCCCTCTTAGGTTCCATCTCCTCACCTGCAAAAATACAGTATCCCGAAGTTCACATGGTTGTCTGTGTAACCATTAATACGGGCACGTCCGTGGAGCTCCCTGCCTTGGTGGCCACTGAAGAGAATCCTGGATTTGCCAACCCCATTTTTCTCTCTCCTCCTTCCTTGTAAATAGGGCAAAAAAATGTCTCTCTCTGTGGTTGGGAGAGAGGCTAAGCCAGTCAAAATAATTAGGGCCAAAGAAAAAAGGACATTTCAACTGGGAGAGGAGGAGGGATATGGTGGGGAGTGTGCTTGGTGAGGCTGGCTTTTCTCGGGGGTTGGGAGGGGAGTTAGTAGGGGTGAGACGGGATGTGAATCACTGTGCCTGGGGACTCTGTATTTCCATCCTTTTCGCCTGCTTTTTAGAGACATTAAAGGATGGAATTCATTTTTTAAGTTAAATGAATAAGCTGCGCTCTGATTGTAAGCCATGTAGGATTTGGGATTCGTGGGGGATGATCATTAAAAAGAATCATCTTGATAGTAAATCACAGGCAAGCAGCATCAGCGTGTGTGGAGCGTGGGCTGAGCCCTCACATGCTCCATTTCATTTAATCCTCAAACAGCCCCAGGAAGCATCCCACACAGGGCCCAGCACATCTCCTGTGCTCAGATAAAGTTCCTCTGTTGCTCAGTCACAACGCAGGGTAGCTCCCTCCTCCACTTCCTCTCCGCCTGCTGCCCCCTGTCCTTAATTCAACCCTGGTGGTGCCTCATTTAGCATCTCACGACAGGTGGGTGGGAACCCAGGTGGTCTGTTGTAACCTGGAGGTACAGCCAATGCAAACCCAGGGCCAGTCTTCAATGAAGTGCTAAAACTGAAGCCTGTGCCTTTTTCCAGACAGTTTAAAAAAAGTTTGATTGAGATGATCATGAAGGAAATATATGTGCATCTATAAATCATTTATTCACCATCCCTTACCCGTGATAATAAATCAGGAGAATGCATGTGCTGGTGTCGTGGTTCCAACTTACAACAGATCCTACTGGGAAGCCTCTCTACTGGTAGGCTTGCTCTGGGCTTGCACATGCCCTTTGCGGGGGTTCGGGGTTGAGTCAGTGACCCGGGCAGAGGGATGGACATGCTGGACTCTGACAGCAGTGAACGAGACTTGTCAACCAGTCAGAGACCTCAAGCTGGATGTCAGAGAACCTGGACAAAAGGAGATTCCGGTGACCTGAGGCTGGATCCAAGAAAATCTGTGTCACTTAGGACAAAGGACTATACTTGTTAAAACTATATGTATTTGGTGACAGCGTGTTGTGCACTCTTATTCCAGAGAGGCTGGTGTGGTTGTGGTTTGGCATGTACCTTCTGCCATCACCTGGTCATTCATTTCTGGGATCTGGGGCTTATTAGGTATAGTGTCCCTTTGGCACTTGAGAGTCCCTTGGACAGCAAGGAGATCAAACCAGTCAATCCTAAAGGAAATCAACCCTGAATATTCACTGGAAGGACTGATGCTGAAGCTGAAGCTCCAATATTTTGGCCACCTGATGTGAAGAGTTGACTCATTGGTTAAGACTCTGATGCTGGAAAATTGAAAGCAGGAGGAGAAGGGGACAACAGAGGATGGTTGGATGGCATCATTGGCTCAATGGACATGACTTTGAGCAAACTCTGGGAAATAGTGAAGAACAGAGGGGCCTGGTGTGCTACAGTCCATGGGATCACAAAGAGTTAGACACAACTTAGTGACCAAACAACAGCCACCCTTTGGCAACTTCCTTAATTTCTCACTCTGTTTCCTTACTTGTGAAATGGGGTTAATTGTCCTATTTTAATTGTGCATTTGAGAATTAAATAAAACAACCCAAGTATATCGCATAAGGTGTTGTCTGGCACATGGTTACTGCTTAATAAATGTCAGCTATGATGATATTTGTGTGATATTTTTCCTGCTTATATTAATTGTGCTGGTTGTAGCAGATTAAAAGCAACTTCAGTTTGTAGGATTATATTAGCATATCCTAAAAATGCCTGTTAAATTGCATCTCATAATAGTCCTAAGAAGCAGTTGGGTAACACAGGTGAGGGGACAGAGGCCCAGTAGAGCAATTCATTTGTCTCCTGTGCCCGAGCGGTAAAGGGAAGGGCCAGGAATCAGCCGTGTGGCTGCCCAGGCTTCTCCCATTTTTCTGTGAGCCTCTCTCAAATCATTTCCCCTTGTCTGGCTTTTCCAGCCAGCAGGGACTCATACGTACCTCTCTGTGTGCTTGGCAGGCCCTGAAGTTCGGCAGCCCTCGTGGGGTCCGGCCCTCAGCATGGGTCGTCTGGGAGGCCCGTGCACCTTGGTGCATAAGCTATAGGGCCTTGTCTG
This sequence comes from Bos javanicus, assembly GCF_032452875.1. Taxonomy (NCBI): domain Eukaryota; kingdom Metazoa; phylum Chordata; class Mammalia; order Artiodactyla; family Bovidae; genus Bos; species Bos javanicus. The sequence continues at coordinate 48,154,780 of NC_083874.1, read as the reverse complement.
GGCTCTCAACCACTCCAGGGCTTTGTGTTCACATTCTTGGGAACTCCTTCCTTGAACCCACCCTTCAGTGTGCACTGGCTTAGGGGTTCTTGTTGGCTTCTTGGAATCTGTTCTAGTCTGCCAACATTAACAAATGTGTTCAGTGGGTTTTTGGACACCGCCCATGGTTCTTCTAGAGCAGCTGAAAAAGATGCTATGCCGTGAGTCTTGCTTTTCAAGTTTCTTTGCTACAGGATATTGTTAAGGTTGTGCATGTGTTTTCTGATTGGTCTGCCCAGGTCCTCATCACGGCTTTAACACTTGTAGAATATTTGACCTTAGGCCTTGTGTGTTGACCTCTCTTGGCGTCTTCATGTTATTGCTCCATCCAGTGGTAGCAGTGATATGCTTTTCTCCTAGCACTCTGGTTAACTCTGAGGATGAGAGTTCACTTGCAGAGGCTTAGAACCTTGTCAGGCACATGTGAGCATTCTGTAACAAGCTTCGTTAGCTGTTTGTTTTTCCTCTTACTTAACTGTCCCTCTGTTGCAGAGACTAGCCTGGGCCAGCCTGCACAGAGATGGGCCTCTGTTTGTGTTTCCTGAGCAGTGAGAAGTATAGTTTTGCCTTCACTAGTGGCTGGACTTCATGGGGCATGTTCTGTAAAACTGAGGCCAAGAAGTCATGTTTCAGGATCTGAGACTGATGGTTGGATGGAGGCTGGATTTGGTGGGGCTGTGGGTGATGTGAAATAAGAAGTGGGGACAGGAGCAAAGCTAGTTGCCTACGACACTGGGACGCTTGTAGTCACGGCCGCAGCTGGTACAGCTGCTGGACCTCCGTGCATGGTCCTGGCATCTCCTTTCCTGCCACCTGCTGGGAAGGGTGCTGCCAAGGCCTGAACTTTCTCATCTCCAGAGTCTTAAAGATGAAAACCACCAGCCAGGCTGTGTGGTCCAGTCAGTCTTTTCCTATGAAATGTCAACTAGTCCCTACTTGAATACTCGAAGGGACACGAACCTCACTACTTAGAGTTCAAGCAGATTTTTTGAGACAAGGATGCCTTCCTTTCACTTGGATGTGCCCGCTGCCTCTTAACTCTTGCTCTTATGAGTTTTCTCTTTACCCTGAAACCATGCAAAATAAAGTCTAAATCTTGCTTGACTCCATGACAACACCAGACATGTTCATTTTTTATTAAGTTACTGTGTGTGCATGAAGTTGCTTCAGTCATGTCTGACTCTTGCAACCCCATGGACTGTAGCCCCCCAGGCTCCTCTGTCCATGGGGTTCTCCAGGCAAAGATATTGGAGTAGGTTGCCATGTCCCCCTCCAGGGGATCTTCTTGACCCAGGGATCGAACCCGCATCTCCTGGGTCTCCACGTTGGCAAGAGGGTTCTTTACCACTAGTGCCACCTGGGAAGCCCTGCTAAGTTACTGTTTGCCAAATACTCTGCTGAAGTGCAGACAGCAGGACAGCAAATGAAAGGTGGGTCCCAGTTGCTCTTGCAAAGCCTGCGGTCTAGTGGAGAGATGCAGGTGAACAACCCAGAGTGGCATTCAGGTGGAAAAGACTGTTGTAAAGAAATGGATGGGGCACTATGACAGGTCATAAATCATCTTGGGAGTCATTGGGATTCTCACTTCTTAGGAGAGAATGTCTTAGTTGCATCCTGATGACAAGGAGGGAGCCTGCTGACCTAAGGGCCAGGGAGTCCCTGTTACGCAGAGGAAGACACATGTGCATAGTCCAGGGGTGGGGGTGGGTTTGAGGAGCAGTACAGTGCCCCTGGAGTGCATAGGGAGGGTGACTATTATGGGATGTGTGATGGCAGGGTCAGAGGAGGCCTGTTTCAGAGTTGGACTTGATCTCAGAGGTGATGGGCAGTCATGAAGGGGCTTTAAGCTGGTGAGTCTGACAGTTGGATGGAGACTGAATTTGGTCTGGCTGGCGTTGATGTGAGATGAGAAGTGGGGACAGAAGCAAGGTAAGTTGCAGTATTGCAGCTGAGCAGATAGATGATGCCTGGGGTCTAGGGCTGAAAGTGAGTGGAGAGGAGTGGAGAATTGGGCATGAGATTTAAAGGCAGATCCTATGGAATAACATGATGTGTTGAACAAAAGAAATTGGAGAGGGCAGGTGAAATGAAGGCTAACTCATATTTCTACCTTGACCATGAGGTGGTGGTGATGCTATTTATTGATGAGTCTTAAAAATCAATCAATATGTTTCCCTTTTGTTAGCCTGCTGGCTTGCTTCCGCATCAGAGCTGAGCCAGCCTTGGCAGGGTGGTGTGTTCTCCTGAACACACAGTGGTGGGGGTGGGATGCAACCAACTCTCTAGGTTTTGTTTGATCAAGTTTACAAAAACCTCTGCTCTTTTGAAAACTGTTAGGCTGCTGGCAGGACATGACTGATAATATTAAGAATAAAGTTAAAAATGACATTAGCATCTATGTTTATTAAGCCAGTGCTTAAAACTTTGTAGGTATGATATAGTAGTCAATGCCTTATAACAGAGCAAGAGTTAGGGGTAATGATTTCCATTTTACAGAGGAGCACACCAAGGCTTGAGCTGATTTAATGAACCAACCCAGACAAATATATAGCATGGTTGAAATCCAGATCTGTTGAGATCCAGAGCCTAAACTCTTACCCACTAACCAGAGGTGTTCCTCATGTCGACAGTATCCCAGCTTTGGGAAGAATTCTACTTTGCGCCTCCTTTTGAAAGTGGCAGCACATCATTAACTCACATTACTTAAGAGGGGTTTTCTCTGATGTACCTCTCATCTGCCTGATTAATTTATGAAGGAGAGACAGTTAGGTAAGAGTGGCATCGCTCCTGATCGAAATAGTTTCTTGTTTACACATGCACCGTTAGAAAGCAAGCCACAAATCAAAAAGTTGTAAGCCAGGTAGAGTAAATAATTTTTGTTGATGACTTGGTGAGATACTTTAAATTGATGTAAGCAGCATCGTCTGCAAAATTCCTAAGGATTAGAGAGACAGAATGATTTTCTCATTTAGCTAAAGTGCACATTACCCTTCAGGTAAACATGGTAATGCCATCCTAAGGAAAAAAGGGTAAATAGCAGTAATGATAAGGAAATCATACACTGAACATTAGCAATTAGAAGCAGCTCTTGGGATTTCCCTAGGGAGGTAACAATAAGATGCTGGAAGCCCTGTATTGCCCTTCAGCATGAGTCATCTCATGCCTTTAGCTTTGATTTTTGGGAAATGGCCTCATCAGTGGACAGTGATACTGACACTCCCCCGAGCCTCATTGTCGAAGGTACCACCTTCCCCCCAGCGTGAGCTGCGCAGTCATTCTGTGGGGCAGGAGGACGGGATCATCATCCTTCGACTGTCAGTGTGGCCGAGCCCAGAAAAGTGTGCAGCGTTTATCAGCCATGTTCACAGTGCCAGTTACCAAATTCAGGGCGTTGAAAGACAGGAAGTCATCAGTTAGTTATTTGTTAAACCAAGGTAATCATTAGCCTAAATGAAGTTTCATTAAGGGGTAATGTACTCATTAGGCACAAAATGGCTTGAAAGAACCCAACTATCATCATTTCTTAGAATAACTCCAACCTTGGCCAAGATGGTTGACTTTCACCCTTGTGCAACAAGCAATCAGCATTTAATTAGTCGAGTACTTTGATTTGTTGATTAGAGCACCTCTAGGACGTGAATATGGATGATGCTCTTCAAGTAGCGTGTTCAGATCAGCCGCTGCTTTTCTGAAACTACTTGTCCGGCGACTTTCAAAGGCTCACAATGAATATGGATGTCAGTGATTATTTATAGAATAACTCTTCTATTCCCATCCTTAGCCTTGGCAAAGTTATTTTTGAGTTTACTGTGACCTGATTTTTAATTCCAGGAAAAGAATGCTTTGCAGTTATTTTTCTTTTCCGAATCGGAGCTCCTCGGAATGAAGGAGCCATCTCAGCCTGTGAGCATCTAACTCATTAACAAATGGAGGAAATGATTTTGTAGCTCAAATGGAGCCTCTCCGTGCTGTTCAATACCATTTTTACTCATTGCTGCTCCTGGAGGCACTTAGAGGTGCTGGAAACACGAGGAAATTGATACGTCACGTGCAGTTGTTACGTGTCTGTTCATGTGTGCATCTCTATCGGGGTATGTAAAATCAGGTGTCAAGGGGAGCTGCACACTGCCTTGCCCTGGGTTTTAGTCTGGCTCCTCTGGTTTGTTCTATTGCATGATGCCTCTGGTTTCCCCTTTTATGTCCAGTATAAGGAGGACAACAGTATACTTGCATGACAAATATTACGTTCAGATCGTGAACAAGCAGACAACTGTACCTCCTCCCACTGCTTTTGTTTATCATTTCACTTTCTCCTATTCACTGTCCTATTACTTGTCATTTTTCCTGTGTTGGTATTGGGAGTCCTGGGGATTTGCTGTGGCTACAGGAGGCTGGGCTGTCATTAGAGACTGAGTCGTGAGACTGGTACCAGGATTATTTGGAAATGATTGCATCCAATGATGTGAGGCTGTGTGCTGCTCACAGGCTTGGCAGCACGTTGTGCCCTGAGGCCTTGAGCACCCCTGTATGGTGGCATGCTCGCCTTCACTCCCCTGGGAAGCTTCTGGGCTGGGGCTGAGGCGCAGCTACCACATTTGGGTCTTGACTGGGTTGGGAGTTGTGTGGCCTGCTCTGATTCTGTTTCAACGTATATAGAAGTCACGTGGGTGTCCTCTTTCTATTTTCCCCTCCATGGAATGGAACTGGCTATATTTATAATACAGATTCTTTACGCTGAGGGATAGCTGATGTTATGAAAACGATGCAGAAAAAGAGACAGAATGTAGCACTCACTGTGGTCTTTGTCGAAATTGAAATTAAGCAGCCTTTATCATGGGGGGTACACTGAATTACCTTTTCTTTTCCTTTTCATTTTTCTGGGAGACAGCTTATATTGCCTTAATTGTTCAAATGAAGTGTGTACATGAGGCATTTTGAAAAGTTAACATTGGAATTGGCACTGTGGCCTGGATTACATCCCAAATGTGGCATCTTTGGAACTCTAAGGTTCTGTTTATATTAGCAGCGAGAATATTAAAACTCTCCCCCAAACAGCTTGAAATGTTACAGTGGCCTTACTTCTGAGGCATAATAAGAATGAGGCACATTATTAATTTAGAAGCAGCCATAGGTAGCGTGATCTTCCTTCCCCCTTAGAATTAAGTGATGAGAATGGGCATTTGTGAAATTGACTGAATGCTCTTTGGGGGATACTTATTAAAATCCTAACATCATTCCAGAGTTTTGTAGCAGATTCATTATAAGCTGTAATCTTATTAGGACTGTTTTGTTTGGTAATCACCATTCCATTCATGGAGCCCCTACATGTGCTTCTCCTTTGGTCCAGGCTTTCTGGTCTCTTTTGTTCTGATGAATTAATTCCTCTCATTTTCTGTCAGTCAGACCCTTTTCTGCTCTCTCACTCAGTGTGGGGCACTGTCTTATTGTTGCCTTTTTTTTTTTTTTTTTTAATTTTTGGACCAACTCAAGAGGACAGTTGCCCTGTGTCTGTATTGTTCTTTGAATATTTTTCCCCCAAGAAAACTACATTCTTAGGCTGTCAGTGGAGAACTTGCCTACTGACTTGTGAAACAGAGCAGGCTTGCTAAATAGATCTCGTTTCTATTCATAGTGTCACCATCTCAACCCGTCAATTCATATTCACCATGTTATGAGCAGAAGCCTGCTTGTAGAATCAGTTCTGGGCTCAAGTTCCAACCTGGAAAGGCTTTCTAACTACTCGAAGCCTCTGCTTCCTGGTTTGTGAAAAAGGGATTCATAAATCCATCCAGCTATGCATCCATTCACTCGCTGAGTAATTAGGTACCTCTTATGTGCCAAGCACTGTTCTGATACTGTCCTACTACACCTATGGCCGTAAACAGACAAAAATGCCTGCCTTCTTAAGCTTAGATTCTGATGAGGGAGACAGTTGACAGTCAAGCTAAATAGGCAAAATCTAGAATCTGTTAGTACAAGTACCAAGGAAAATAAATAAGACAGGGAAAGGAGATATAACATGGAGAGTTGATACTTTTTTTGAAGGGGTTAACATCTTAGATGGGGCTGCAGAAGCCTCACTGAGCAGGTGACTGTGAGCAAAGACCAAAGGAAGTAGTAGAGTCAGGTGAAAGGAACACTGGGGAGGGGGAGCAGCTGGCACAAAGGCCCAAAGGAGAGAGTGAGCCTGCCTGGTCTGAGGAGTCACAGGAGCATCAGGGATGGGTGGGCAGAGGGGAGGACAGCAGGAAGGGAGAACAGAGAGGTGATGGGCCGTATCAATATTGTAAGACTCGGACTACCCTGAGGAGAGTCACAGAGCAGAAGGGGGAGAGCACTTAAGAGACTTGTTCTTATTTAGGCTGGCATGATAGTGGCTTGGACCAGGGTGGTCTTAATAAGGACAGTAAAGTGCAGTTGGATTCTGACTGCATTTTGGTGGATTTGACTGTGATGAGAGAAGACAATGGGGTGAGGTGGTTTGCCTTGGAGAGGTCAGGAGTTCACTTTGGGACATGTTAGATGTCCAGCTGTGGATCGATGGATATATTGGTCTGAATATCAGGAAGGGACCTAAGTTGGACTTGTAAAGGTTTGGGATGTTGTCAGCCTGTATTTGGCATTTAGAATCATGTTGTTGGATGAAATCACTGTGGGAGTTGAGTGTAGGTGGAAAAGCAAAGAGGTCTGTTGACTAAGGCTGATGACTCAGTTCAGGAAGTTAGGAAAATGAGGAGTAAGCACCGGAAAAGACTGAGAGGAAACTCCTCAAGAGAGGGAGGAAAATCAGGAGAGTGTGACGTCCTAGGAGCCACATGGAGAAGTATTCAAGGGAAAGGGGGACAGAAACTGGGTAAAATATCTGGCAAAGCAAGTGATCAAAGGACTTAGGATTGATGGTAGCGGCCACAGCCGGCTGAGAACCTTCTTTGATATGGTCACCTTTTTTCTCAACAGATCAGGTCTCCATTGATTCAGGCAGACCAGCAGGTTCTTTTGTGACCAGTCTGGACTAGATAATATGCACAGAACAAAATAAACCATGGCTTCGAGGAGAATCCATGAGGTGAAGTGCTAGGCCTAGATGATGTTAACAGTGTCAGAGACATGTGTCAGACTGACATGCTTCTGCAGCCCCAGATCTTCATACTAGTGCCCAGGCTGGTTCTGTGACAGGGGGTTGCCATCTGAAAGAAGGCAGTGGCAGCTCAGGTCCTCCAGGTCATCATGTCATAGGCTCCACTGACTCCGGCTCTGAGGAAGATGAGTTCTTCCCCTGCTTAAGAGTTTAGTGTGAATGATGTAAAAATCACTGGACAGGATGATGGACTAGAATTCACAAGTCAAAAATAAACTCTCATAGTCATTGGAAGGTCTTTGGCATATGCTTGCAATAGCAGCACTAAAAGGATTATTTTACCAGAGGTGTTGGGAGATTTTGCAAAACACTGTAAGATAGGTGATTCTTGCCTATAAATCATTAAACCACATTTAGTCAGGTTGTTAAGAATTTTATTCAAAAGAGTTATGTATAAAAAATGAGAACACATAAAAGACTAAGCTATGGTTGAATTTACATCTGACCTAAGAACCCTAGATCTTAAAGTAAAACCAGCAGTTTGGACCACCCTAAGATTAAAATATTATTTGTGTCAAGAACAAAATGCAATGCAAATTGAGAAAAATATTATCACGAGTAAGTCAAAGAGATGATAGCCTTAGTATATAAAAAGCACTTACAAATTAATTAAAAAATACTAAAACTGTACAAGATGGACAAATGCATAAATATAAGATTTAATAGAAGAAATATATGCACAAATAAATAACAGGAAAAAAAATATTCGACTCACTGGCATTCAAAGAAATATAAAATAAAAATATACAATTTTTCTTCTATTGTTAGCCTCTATTTTTTAAAAAGACAATGTTTATTCTTTTCTCTCCTTTTGACAGCTTTTTGTCAAAAGTGGGTTAAGTACTATTTAAGGCACCATATAAATTCTGGAAAACAATTCATCATATACTGATAATAAAAAAAAAAAAATTTGTTAAACACTGATTCATCCTTTAAAAGTCTGTCCTAAAGGAATAATTTGAAATGAGGACAAAGGAATATATAGAAATGACATTTATTGCAGCATTATTTATAAGACTGTCCTTTGGTTGAATGTTATGATAGATTAACTTTGATCGTACCATATGATGAAATAGTATGGAAACTTTAACATCATGTTTTTAATAATTAGGACATAAGGAAAGTGAAAACATCAGAATATAGTAACAACAAAGTTTACATTGCATGAGCCAAATTTTGTAAAATTAAAATACTAATGTGATTGTTAGAAAAAAACTGAAATGTTAAAATATTTATTTATGGATGGTAAATTTCAAATAATCTTGCCCATATTTTATATCTTTCTGACTTAAAAATAAGTCTCAGTCGTGATGATGATGATTGAGATAGTGTTTACTGAGTCCTCACTGTGTGTCAGGCGTTGTGTCAGGAACTTCACGTGGATTATCTCATGCACAACTCGGGTAAACTGGGGGATGCTGTTGTCCCCATTTTTGTGGATGTGGAGACTGAATTCCAGGAAGTTAAGGAGCTGGCCCAAGGCCAAACAGCTGTTAGGAGCTAGTGCTAGACTTGAATCCACTTAATGGGTCCTTGTCGCCTATGTATTTTCTCTCAATGAAAATGCATTGCTATGATAATCAGAAAAGAAGAATCTTTAAAAAAAAATTTTTTTAAGGAATACAGTGTGTTCCCAAATGTTATTTTTAAGCTTGTCTATTTCTGTTGAGAAGTAGTATCAGGATTTTTCTCTTAGAGTGGAAACTGAAATTTGAGTATCTACTTTGTGCCAGGCGTGCTACACATATACTATATTATTTAATAAGATAGTCTGCTTCTTATCCTGACTCTGTGCACAAGAAAACTGACCTGAAGTTGCGCCATGACTTGTCTGTGGCTGGTTGTGCATAGCACAGCTGGGGTTCATTTCTAAGCAGGAATCCTCATACCTCATCCTACAGGGTGTCATGGTCTTTCTCTGAGTGTTTGTTGAGACACTTTTTTTGGTGGAGCTACATCAAGCAGCCATCAGCATCTTTCTCAGGACAGTGTCTCCTGTTGATGCCCATGGATCCTGAAACTCCAGCATAAACAGGGGCCAGAGTCAGTTTTGTTTGTGTGATTGGAGACATTCATGCCTAAGTGGGTTCTGGGGGCTTTGCAGAATTGGTGAGCTTCCTACAGTGGTTCAAAGGGCGCAAGATCCTGACTGTGTCGTCAGGATGAAGGTGATGGTCCTCTCATTGCTATCTTGCCCAAAACATTCTGTTTAAGTCACAGGGCAGCTTGAGTCATGCTCATTACCCAGGTTCTCCAGTTTTTCTTGGTGGCTGTGTTATTTTCATTGCTGTATGTCAGTTTTCATGAAGCTAGTTACAGATCATCTTATGAACTAGACAGCTTTTGCAGGTCCTTGGAAGACAAGATTCTTTGACTCTGAATATACATCAAACTCATAGTGTATGTAGGATACCCTATTGAGTATTGGCCACACAATGATGACAAAATCAAGCATGGCTTTTGCTCTCCTGGAGCTTAGAGTCCAGTAATGAGATGATCACATTAGTCAGTGTATCCTTTAAACAGTGATAAGTGCCAGTTAGGTACATGGAACTCCAGGAGATTATGAAAGGAAGATTTGACGCAGTTAGAAATAATCTGGGAAGGTTTCCCTGTGGATGTTGCATTGGAGCTGTGACTTGAAAGAGCTGATTAAGTAAAGCAGAGAGGAAAAACATTGCAGCCAGAGGGAACAGAATGTTTAACTGTCATCTCATGACAGTAGTGGGGTAAGTAAGAGTGTTTTCAGTGAATTTAAGGTTCTTGCTTTGTTGATAAAGAATTCACAGATGAAGTGATAGTAAGAAGTGGATTTATTTTGAGAGAAACATACTCCATGGACAGAGTGTGGACCATCTCAGAAGGTGAGTGAGAGCTTTGAAATAGGCATGGTTAGTTTTTATGGACTGGATATTCATAGGCTAATGAATGGGAGAATTATTCCAATTATTTTGGGGAAGGGGTGGCTATTTCCAACAATTGGGCCACTGCCCACTTTTTGGCCTTTTATGGTTAGCCTCAGAACTGTCTCAGCACTGGTGGGTGTATCATTTAACATGCTGCTGCTTCAGTTGTGTCCGACTCTGTGTGACCTCATAGACGGCAGCCCACCAGGCTCCCCCATCCCTGGGATTCTCCAGGCAAAAACACTGGAGTGGGTTGCCATTTCTTTCTCCAATGCATGAAAGTGAAAAGTCAAAGTGAAGTCGCTCATTCGTGTCTGACTCTTTGCAACCCCATGGACTGCAGCCCACCAGGCTCCTCCATCCATGGGATTTTCCAGGCAAGAGTACTGGAGTAGGGTGCCATCGCCTTCTCTGATTTAACATGCTAGCATATTTCAATGAGTGCATAGTGAGGCTCAAAGTCTGCTGGAAGTCAAATCTGCTACCTTGATCCTAGTTATTATTATTTTTTAAAGTCTTTATTGAATTTGTTACAATATTGTCTTGTTTTATGTTTTGGTTTTTTGGCCAAGAGGCATGTGGGATCTTAGTTCCCTGACCAAGGATCAAACCTGTGCCCCCAGCATTGGAAGGTGAAGTCTTAGCCACTGGACTGCCAGGGAACTACCGATCTTGGACTGAGTTGCTTCTAATCAGTTTTTGTCATGTCCTATGGCCATGTCATTCTTTTTTTTTTTTTTTAAATTAATTTTATTCTATTCTCAAACTTTACATAATTGTATTAGTTCTGCCAAACATCAAAATGAATCCACCACGGGTATACATGTGTTCCCCATCCTGAACCCCCCTCCCTCCTCCCTCCCCACACCATCCCTCTGGGTCGTCCCAGTGCACCAGCCCCAAGCATCCAGTATCGTGCATTGAACCTGGACTGGCATCTCGTTTCATACATGATATTTTACATGTTTCAATGCCATTCTCCTAAATCTTCCCACCCTCTCCCTCTCCCACAGAGTCCGACAAACAACTAATCTCAAAAATATACAAGCAACTCCTACAGCTCAACTCCATGTCATTCTTGTAAATGTTGTGCCCTGCCCTCTCCCTTCCTGTTTCAAAAGAGTTTGAAATAAGGCCAGAATGCAGAGAGCAAGGGGATGGGCAGGAGATGAGGAAGAGGAACTGACTGGGGCTGGACAACACAGGGCCATGCGGGTACCTTAAGGAGAGTTGCCATTAATACTGGCAGCAGGGGGAGCCCACTCTAAGGTTTTCAGGTGGGAGTGGGAGGTTGGATGACAAATTTGCATTTTGAAAAGTGCCCACTGGCTGCCCTGTGGAGGATGGCTTGGTTAGGGAGGGCTGGAGTTTGGGGTCTGCAGTCAGGAGATTGTTTCAGCGGTCCAGCCTTAGGTTGGGCTGGGAGGGAATGGCTATAGGGAGATAGACTCAGTATGGGGAAGGGGTGGGAGGGACTGAGGTGGTGATTGTTGAGATAATGGGTAAGAAGGAGTTTCTGAGACTCCTATTTCTTGGTCTCCTTCACAGTACTTAGTATATTGCTAGACACACAGTAACATCAACTTTGTTAATTCGGTTGACTCAGGGATGCTTGGATAGCCTGACAGAGTGAGTCTCTTCCTTCAGGAAACTTTCCCACTTTCCCAGGCATCTTAGTCATCTTAACTTCCAACCCCCACTTCAGATGCCAGTCTCAGGACTGTCTTGTCATCTGTGCTTCTAATCAACCAGCTATATATTTGAGGTTCCAATGGCCCACAATTTGGGTTCAATTACTTTGCCAGAGCAACTCACAGAACTCAAAGAAGCACTGTGCTTACTGAATTACCAGTTTATTATAAAAGGCTATAACTCAGGAATAGCCAGATAGAACAGATGCATGGGGCAAATTTTGGGGGAGGGGCTGGAGCTTCTGTGCTTTCTCCAAGAGCCCCACTTGCCCCACGTCTCCCTGTGTTCACCAACCTGTTTGTGTGCTAAGTCACTTCAGTCATGTCTGACTCTTTGTGACCCCATGGACTGCAGCCCACCAGGTGTGGGTTACCATGCCCTCCTCTGGGGGATCTTCCCAACCCAGGGATCAAAACCATGTCTCTTGCATCTCTTGCATTGGCAGGCAGGTTCTTTACCAAAAGTGCCACCGAGGAAGCCCTATTCACCAACCTGAGGATGCTCTAAATCCCTGCCCTTTTGGGTTTTTATAGGGGCTTCTTACCTAGGCGTGAATGATTAAATCATTGATGTTGACAGTGGGTGATTAAACTCAATAGCCCCCATCCTCTCCTCTCTTGGGAGGCCTGGGCAGTAGGTGGGAGGTGGGTGAGGGGAGGGGAGACAGGGACTGAAATCTTATAGTTAATTCCCTGGATGGCCAGTTCAGTTACTCAGTTGTGTCCAACTCTTGGTGACCCCATGGACTGCAGAACGCCAGGCCTCCCTGTCCATCATCAACTCCCAGAGTTTACTCAAACTCATGTCCATTGAGTCCACGACGCCATCCAACCATCTCATCCTGTGTCGTCCCCTTCTACTCCAGCCTTCAATCTTTCCCAGCATCAGGGTCTTTTCCAATGAGTCAGTTCTTCACATCAGGTGGCCAAAGGATTAGAGTTTCAGCTTCAGCATCAGTCCTCCCAATGAATATTCAGGACTGATTTCTTTCAGGATGGACTGGTTGGATCTCCTTGCAGTCCAAGGGACTCTCAAGAATCTTCTCCAACACCACAGTTCAAAAGCATCAATTCTTTGGCACTCAGCTTTCTTTATAGTCCAACTCTCATATCCATACATGACTACTGGAAAAACCATATCCTTGACTAGATGGACCTTTGTTGGCAAAGTAATGTCTCTGCTTTTTAATATGCTGTCTAGGCTGGTCATAGTATGCTGTCTAGGTTGGATGGCTAGGGTGTTTCCCAAAAGCCATCTCATTAGTATAACAACAGACACCTTAGGAAATTTGTAGGGTTTAGGAGCTCTGTGCCAGGAATGGGGTTGAAGACCACATTTCTTACTATAAATCACAATATCACAGAGGGTATACATGATTATGCATATTCACTGCCACCCAGAGTGCTGACATCTGCACCCCCAGCTTGGAGGAGCCTATACCAGCCTTCTCTGGAGGGATGTTACCTCTGCTGCTTCCAACCAGCATATGCTCATAACTCTTGTCAACTGAAAAACAATACACAGTGTGAGAGCTGTGAGCTAAGTTTTATTTGAGGCAAAATGAGGACTGTAGCCCAGGAGACAGCATCTCAGGTCTGAGGAACTGCTCCAAAGAGGCAGAGAGGAAGGTCAGTCTATATGTGATTTTGGGGAAGGGGGCATACATGCAATCAAGCACATATTTTTCGTAGAAGGTTTCTACTGGTCTTGTGAAGGTTATTGCTAATCATAAGGAGCAGACATCACCATGAATGATTTTAGTTCTTTCCGAGATATGAAGAGATGCAAGAATTGGGCTCATAAAATCGTCTCCTGAAAATATCTATCTAACTATCTGAAGATCTGTTCTGCCAGTTTTTTCGAGAACACAGAGTGCCTTATTTCTAATCTCCACCCTGAGCTCCTTTCAGGGGGTGTTGAAGGTCAGCAGCTGCAACAGCTCGTGATTTAATCCTTGTAGACATAGATAGCAAGTGCCAATTTGTAAGTGGCACTCTCTTCTTATTTACAACTATAGGGGGTGGTGAACCTGGCTGGGCTGAGCTACCTTCCTTGGAGTGGACAATTTGGGTGGTGACCCAGGTAAAATTCACGTATCTGGAAAAGTGGGCCACCCTCATGTCATGCCATGCCCACTGGCAGCTGTCTAGTGTCAAGGCTGACATGCTGTAGCCTGTGGCCAAATAGGGCTGCCGCCATGCCTGGGCCCTTCCTTCATTCATTGCCCCAGCTCCCACATCTTCTCCGCCTCCTGCCTTGTGGGGGTAATAGTGATATTGGGACTGGATCTTAGCTAATTTCACAGCCACCCATATGCTTTGTTATCTTTTTTAAAAAAAATTGATGTTAGACAAAACCAGAGCTCTGCACAGTTGCCTTTTAAAATATCTCTGAAATTCAGGTGAATTGCTAATTGCCTACATCAAGGCAGGTTGGCAGAGTGGTACCTGTGGAAAGCACCTTCCCTAGAAGCCACACCATTGAGTAGGCAGACAATTATTATAGTCAGAAAGATGTATGTTCAAAACTCAGAGGATGGGGATTGGAAATCTGTGCACAGGCAGCGGGTGTGCTTTCAGTGAAGGGGGATTAGAAGGCGAGGCCAGATCAGCTTACTCACTTCAGTTTTTTAAGAGGGTCATTTTACATTGTTAGAGTGAGAAGAAAACAAAAGAAGTGATGGATGGCCCCTTTGCTGCATGGTGCATTTAATCACGGACTGCTCCCAGGCTCTTCTGTCTTCCTAATTCACGTGTTGGACGTAGAGGGAGTCTGGATCGTGTTAGGGGGAGTCTGCTCTTCACATTTTGTTTTCATTATGGTTAAACCTGTCGACCCTGACCAGACAGGACCGGGGCCCCTTGTGCTGCTGTATACAGCGTCAGCATCCTTCACAGAAGGCTCTGACCCGAATGGGAATGTAGCTGCTGGCTCAAGAGGTGGTATTTGTGGAGGGGTTGGATGGAAGCTTTCTGCTGAGCCTGGTTTCCCTCTGGTCTGGGTGGATAGTGGTCAGCAGAGATTCTGTGACAGCGTGGTGAGAACTGCCTTCCTAGGGGAAAATCCTATGGGGGCCGGTATAGGGAGCTGGGGTCTAGGGGATGGGGAGGCTGTGAGAGGAAAGACTGAAGCCAGGAGGGGCTGGGGAGGGGGACTTGGCTCTGCTCTGTGAAATCCTGGAGGGTGGGTGGCCACATGTCTCTCTCTGCCCAGGGCGAGGCAGCCGGGGCTGAGTGCGGGGAGAGCAAAGACCAGCGCCCTTGCTCACCCACCACCCCCATTGCTGCACCTGCCACCCACCGCTGTCCGCTCTAACAAGATGGGATCGCTGCCTTTCTATCGACAGGCCACATGTGCTCTTACTTCTGGCCCCTTGCACATGCTGTTCCCTCTGCCTGAAAGACTGTTCCACTCCCTTCGTCTGTAATGCTCTCTAGTCCTGCATGTCTCAGCTTCGCTTGGGCAGCCTTCCCAGCTGTGACGTGGGCTCCCCTAGACACCCTGTGTCTCCCTGTGCTTTTGTCCTTCTCACACAGTTCTTTATTGCCTCCTCACTTGTCTGTCCATCCCCTGCACTGAGAGCCCCCTGAGAGCAAGGCACAGTGCCCGGTATAATAAATACTTAATGCCTTATTAATGAATGTGAATGACTAAGTCTTCCATGCCGCTTCTCTCCCTTTGGTGATGAGAGAAGGGTTATTGATTCTAAAACATGTGGGAAAAGAAATTGCCAGCTCTTTTTCCATCTGTGGGTGATACTGTGCAGAGTGGCTGGTTCCAGCTCTAGCCCTGCTTCTAGGAATATTCAGTCTGAAACAGGCACGTTGGTATACTGGATACATACAAACCAAGACCTCAGGCAGCTTGTGAATGAAATGAGCAATTAAACCCTTTCCCACTTGGCCTAACAGAGTGGGGTGTGCATTTGGAGGGGGCAATGGAGGGAAGAAACTTGGCAGGGAGCCTCACAAGTGTCTATGGGAAAGGAGAGCCAACCCAGGGCTATCTCAGAGCTGGAGGAGCCTGATGGGTTATCTACGTGATTACAACATCATCTCTCACCCATTCTCATTTCCACACTATTAAATGTGCCTTTTCTAACATATCCTTAAAGGGGAAATAAATTATCAGCACCCTACCTATAGCCTACCATGTTATTACCGCTAATGTAACTTCTCAGGGGCAGCCAAGCGCTGTCCATATTTCATAGTCCTTGGCACCCCCAAAGCTATATTGAGCTATCAAGTATTCATGGACACCATCCAGACCTCCCGTTTTTCTCTGCTGGCCGTACCCAAAGGTTTGAAGACAGATTTAAGTACTGGCTGCTTTACCACTGAGGGCTTCAGTTCTGTCCTTCCCATCCCTTTCTTAATTGGGTTATTTCATCAAAGGCAGGCACCAGGCATGGTTTATAAAAGAATTCTCATGATATTCTATGGTGACAGCCCATTATGGGTCTGGGGAGATGTCTGTCTCACTTCATTTGCTAGGGAATGGTGTTGGGGGTGGTTGGCTCTGAATCTGTCCCTGGGTTGACCAGATGTTTTTCCTCCACTGCTTTCTACCACCACCCACTTACTCTTACCAAGAAATCATACATCATAATGTCTCCTCTCCATCCATCAACCTCCACCTACCCTAAACATCCCATCATTACCCAAAGCCTGTTCTGTCACCTCTAAGATGTATGCTGTGACTGTTCACTTTTTCTCCACTAACCCCCTTCACTCCCACCACCTCTTGTCTGGACTATGACTGTTACCTCCTGGTTGGTTCATCTGCTTCCTGTGTCTTACCCCTTCCAGTCCCTTTGCCCCATAGCTGTCAGAGTGACACATTCTTCTATACAACTACAACTTTAAAAATGTATGTCTCTGTCTGCCTACCAGCTTTAACACAGCTGTGTCAGCTTCAGATCATTTATTTAAAGAAAAAAATCATTGATTTGTTACTAAAGACTCCAGGATGCCCTTCCCAGCTTTTACTTCCCTCTTTCCTCCCAAGAAGTAACTATAAACCTTAATTTCTCATTGATGTTTTGCACTGTATGTGTATGTTTTTACTACATATGTGTCCACAAGTAAGCATGCTTACCATTGTTTTTGCATGTTCTAAACCTCATGTTACAGTATCATACTGTGCTTTCTCATCTAACAATTTCTTTTAGGTTTATCCATGTTGATCCGTATTGTTCTAGCTCATTCACTTTAGCTTCTGGGCAGTAATCTGTTATGTACACAATTTATTTGTCCATCCTTCTGTTGATGGATACTGAGGCATATTTTAAAAGTATAAATCAAATTGTATTTCTTCCTTGCTTAAACTCTTCAGTGCCCTGAGAGGTGGCTATCCCAGGCCACTTACTTGGCTATACCCATGCTAGGGACTGAATAGCCCAACACAGACAGGTACCCCCAGGGGAGGCAGCCTTGGGAGTGGGAGAAATCCTCTAACTCAGGCTAACTCTCAGTTCAGCCGCTCAGTTGTGACCGACTCTTTGTGAACCCATGGAGTGCAGTACACCAGGCTTCCCTGTCCATCACCAACTCCCAGAGCTTGCTCAAACTCATGTCCGTTGACTCGGTGATGCCATCCAACCATCTCATCCTCTGTTGTCCCCTTCTCTTTCTGCCTTCAATCTTTCCCAGAACCAGGGTCTTTTCCAGTGGGTCAGTTCTTTGCATCAGGTGGCCAAAGGCTAACTCTAGGCTTTTCTCTTTATTCTTAGCTGGCAGTGGCTGCTCTTGGTGGGCGAATAGCAGATCTCACTGGACTCTGCTGCCCTGGTGTTCAGGCCTGGAGTGCTCTGTTTAGACTCTATTATGAGCTTTCATATATGCCTTGCCCTCCTACAATATCATTTCCTACTCAGTCCCTCCATTCAGGATGCATTCCTGGGGAGGAGTCTCTCTGAGCTTATTTTTTAGTATGACTCTCTTTTAATATGACACTCATTTCTTCTTTGCCTTCCATAAAGACAGATGATGAGTTTATTGCATGACAGATACTAGGAATTTTAGGAGCCAAGTGTCTGAGCTTTAAGACTTATGGATTTTAGGGACTGATCCCCTCAAGTTCCTCCACCCCTCATTGCCTATAAGACCTTGTCTGAAAGCAGTGAGACATGGTCAGTGGTGTGAGTGGCTCATCACAAACCAATTTTACATCATGGAACAGCAGATCCAAGCCCATTCCAGCTTAGAGGCTATTGATACTGTGTGGAGACTGAAAGGGTGTGACTGACCTACTGATACTACAGGTCAGCTTCTGCAGTCCTTGAAAA
The DNA here is from genome assembly GCF_032452875.1 of Bos javanicus. Lineage (NCBI taxonomy): Eukaryota > Metazoa > Chordata > Mammalia > Artiodactyla > Bovidae > Bos > Bos javanicus. The sequence goes on along the minus strand of NC_083874.1, from coordinate 48,136,719 downwards.
GGAAATTTATGATTCATGCAAAGGTTTTGAACCACGAGATGAAACCTAGCTTATTTTGAACAAAGGCTTGTATGTCCAAAATCCAAGTACCTTGAACTTCTCAGTCTCGCCCCCAAGTACATGCTGTGTCATGGAGTTCACTGTCACAGAGTTTCCATCACAGAGCACACCTTTTTTGGACACAGGTGGGTATGGGGTGCTGTGCGTTGCTTATTGAGGATTACAGAACAAAGGGATGGAGGTAAAGGCATGCCACATTAACTGAGGGCTTACTATGCCCTTTATAAGGCGCATGGTAACTTCTTTTTCCAACCCATTTGTGGGATGCTGAATGTTTCCCATTTACAGAAGTGGAAGTGCTCAGAGGGGTTAAATAAGTTGCTCAAGGTGATATATCTAGGGAGGATTGGAGTCTTTCTTCTGCATCTGCCAGGTCCTGGCCCTCTGCAGCTTCTAAGTGGGAAGATAAAACAGGAACTAAGAGATAAGAGGTTTCAAAAACATCCTAGAATATCCTATCCTTTAGTTGCAAAGTGGGAACACAGACAGGAAGCCCTTTCAAAGCTCCCTTCTTGTCCTGGGCAAGCTTGCTTCTCCTGGCTGTGCAGCAGGTGGACCCCACAAGGGGTCCTGCTTGGTTTGCTCAGAAATACATATAGGGCTGTAGTCCCTGCCAGAGGTTGAAGTAAGTCCTGAGAGGCAGGGCAGGATCAGACCGCAGCCCTGCCCTGCGTGACCTGGATCTCATGGAGGATGGGGGAAGAAGACCACAGAGGCCCTGAGGGAGAGACGCAGTTGGTTATTCTTTTCTGGGCTGTCACCCCTGACCTGAAGGATGGTAGATAGGGTGGAAACAGCATTTCAGGCAGAAGATTACAATATAAGAAAGGTCCTCAAGTCTTGGGAGCAGAGTATGGTTGGAAAATGGTGTTCAGGTATGGCTGGAACCAGGAGCAAGTTGGGGCCAGGTGTGGGATGGGATGAACTTGAGTCATGTTATACAGAAAGCAGACTGGTGAAAGAGAGAATCAGGAGAGAATCCCAGGGAATGGCAACATAGAAGGGATAAAAAGCAGGAGGAGCACTCACAGGAGACTGAGGAGATACCAGAAAGGAGGGAAGTTGACTGGGATGGACAGAGCCAGAGCGTCATGGAAACCACAGGGAGAGTCATACTCAGGAAAGGTGTGGTCAGGGGACCTATGGGAGCTGAGAACCAAGCCAGGTAAGTATGCACATGTGTGGAGTTAGGGGCCTAGAGGTCATCGATCCCTGGGGAAGAACAGTGTTGTGTCCAACAAGAGTGGAATGATACAGAAGGAAGGCCAGCTGGAGTCCAGGGCACTGGAAACAGAAGGACTAGGCCAGATGCAGACGAGGGCCCCACTCATTGCCTCATCCCTCCTCGAGCTGGACACTCTAGGATTCTGAGATAATGAGAGGAATGTGGGGAACACTTGGCTCACAGATGGGATCTCAGTGGCCCCTCGTGTATCAGTTGTATCCTTGGTTAAGCCTGACCTAGCTAACGAGCCTTCATTTAGTTTACAGTAACGGTCACACCCTCCCAACGCCCATGCCTTCTGTCTGTTGTCCTGCGGGGTAGGGGAAAGTTACTGATGCTATCTTGTCCAGTTTGGTCCAGGGCTTTAAGGTGTTTTCATGGAGTGAAATTGAGTCCTTTCAGGACGTTGTTGGTGACAACAGAGGTAATCCAAGCAGATAATCGGAGCAAGAGCCATAGCTATTATGTAGCTGTTTCCACCAGGAGGGGCCCAGGGGAGGTGGGGCGGGGGTGTGGGCAATGGAAGCCTCTGGCCTGGCTTACCGGTCTCTGTATGGTCATCAGTGTTATGCTCCACAGACTCCTTTGAGAAGGCTGGTTGTGAAAGGTAAGCGAGAGGAAAGCAGCTGAAGGGGGTATGGGGCCAGAGTTGTGTTGTTAAAGGTGGCGGGGAGAGGTGACTCACCCATTCACTGTTGCACATGCACGCCCTGACTTAGGGAGGCGTCGTGGCTGCGAGGATGGACACTTGATGGGGACGAGTAATCACCTTTGTTCTCTAGTGCAGATAAATTTGGTCTCAAGGGAAATCGGCTTCTGCATGCTGCCATCCCCACTTCGGGCCCTGAAGAAGACTTCATTTCTCATGACTTATCAGGATGGAACACTGTATTTTGTTACTGCCTGTCTTGTAGCAATCCCACATTCATTTTGTTTTCAATTACCGGGCTGTACCTTGAAAGGCCTTATCTAGTGCAGGCACCGCTTGCAGTTTCACCCCCCGCCACCGCCCCCGCGGGATGGCTCTGTGGTCCTGCAGGGGCCTCCTTGGATGCAAGCCCGGCTCACACATCTTTTCTGCCTCCGCAGTAAGATGGCCTCCTCTAGGTATCCTGGCACCTCAGTCTCCATCACCTAATCACACATCCCCACTGTATCCATCTCTTTCCTCTCTGAAGATTTTACTTATTCCTTTATTTTATGAAGACTTAGGAGCCTCAGAGGGCCCTGGGTTGAAAAGGCGATTGCTACAAAACTGTCAGGTATTGGAGTCATACAAGTGTAGCTAATTTGTCTGCTTCTGTTTCCTGAATTCAAAAGAGAAACTCAACAAATTAAAATAATTGCTAGGATTCCTTCAGTGCTGAAGCCTGCACCAGCTGCTCAGGAAATTTCAGGATCCTTCCCAGAGTTACAACCCACAGGTTTCTTCCTTGTGGAAGAAATAGCTGGGCCATGGGTGTGGGGAGCAGCCAGGGTTGGTGTCTGGTGGTAGGGGGCTTCAGAGAGGGTGGCCTTAGTGCTGGAGCAAGTCAATTTGAAGTAGATGGAGTGGAATCTGTGTAGTGCTTCCAAGGCAAAGAACAAGAAATAGGAATACCTCTGGTCAGGCAGGACCCGAGAAAAGCAGTTTGTCTTCTGTTTCATCCTATTTCTTCCCTTCCCTCCCTTTCCAGTTGAGCCTTTTCGTTTTGTCCTCCTGCTGCCTTCATTTTGCCCCACCCCTTCCCTTTGTTGATCCTTCCTTTTTTTAAACAAAATATTTCTATTACGTTTTTGGCCACATTGCACGGCATGAAGGATCTTAGTTCCCTGGCCAGGGATTGAACCTGTGGCCCCTGCGGTGGAAAAGCACAGCATCTTAACCCCTGGGCCACCAGGGGAGTCCCTCTTGGTCCTTTCATTCATCCACTCTGTGCTGTCCTCTCTGCTGGGTGCTAGAGCTGTGGTCGGGAAGATAAACACAAGACAGAATCACCAGGAGTTCTCTGGAGGGATCATGCAGATTCTGTTGGGAGAGAGTTAAAGGAACAGTGTCATCAGGGGCGGCCTCTCTGAGATGGAACCATAGAAGATGAGGCCCCGGGGGATGGGTGGGTGCAGGCATGAGAAGCTCCTGACAGGGCTCTGAGAGGAAGCAGCTAGCCCAAGGTCTCCAAGCAGGGTAGCTCTTGGAATCCTCTGGAAACTGAGAGGAGCGCTGAGGGTGAGACAGGAGGGAGGCCGGAGGGGCAGCCGAGGAGCTTGGGAAGAGGCTGGCGCCAGCCACATACCTCCCCATTCTCCTGGAGAAGCCTCTGTCGTAGTGCTGTTGGCCTTCTGTTCCTCCTGTTCCAGGCTGGGCGATGAGTGGCCGCCTTAATGTTCGCTGCCCTGGACTGTGAAGGGCAAGTGACCTCTCGTTTGATTTCACGGGTGTGTGCATGTGTACACGGGTGTTGATTTTATTGGAAATCTCATGGAGCTCCAGCCTGGGGAGTTCTTTACCTTCTCCCCAGATGACAGGAGTGTGGGTGGCAGATACCAGGAGATGATGGACATCCTGGGGCAAGGAGAGGGACAGACGTCTGGGTCAGGAGTAACTCGTGTGGGGCTGGGAAAGAGAAAGGCTGTGCCTGGCTGGGTGCTGGGGTCCATGTCTAAACCCTAATGCCAGGCTGGTGCCTGCTTCAGCAGCCTCCTTTGACTCTGGGTGTGTGTTGCATGCTCTCAGGAGCTGATTCTGCTGGCTTCTTCAGCACACCTGTGGACCCTCGGGAGAAAACGCGTCTGCAAATGCTCGCTAGAGAATGTCTCCCTTGCATGGTAATCAAAGAAGACAATGCTCTGTTTTAAGATTCTGATAAAGTTTGTTCCTGCCCTGGGAACCCTACTTCGTTGGTGGTCACGGGGCTAATGCTAAGGCCACAAGGCCACGCCATGGTGGGGATGATGATGATAATGGCAGGGAAGCAGTTCCTGAAGGCCAGGTGTCAGCTGCTGTGCGAAGTGCACTATGTGGATCATCTTCTCTGAGGGGATAATAGTCATCACTCCATGTTATAAGTAAGGAAAGCTCTAGCCCAGAGCAGGCATGAGTGACCTGCCCCAAGTCACCCTGCAGTGAAATAGTGGAGCTGGGGTTTCTGACTCTGAACCTTTGTGCCTTCCAGCCTGCCGGGGAGGACCGGGGTTCTGAGAGGCAGAGTGGCTTACCCCTGTCTACACAGCCAGCAAGAACTGAAGGCTGGGTATAAATGCCAGTCTTTTTTATTTTTTTAATTGGAGGGTAATTGCTTTCCAGTGTTATGTTAGTTTCTGCTGTACAACAACTGAATTAGCTATATGTGTACATATGTCTCCTCCCTCTTGGTCCTCCTTCCCACCCTCCCATCCCAGCCCTCCCGGTCATCACAGAATACTGAGCTGAGCTCCCTGTGCTCTACAGCAGCTTCCCATTAGCTCTGTGTTTTAAACCGTGGGCTGCCGTCTATGGGGTCGCACAGAGTCAGACACCACTGAAGCGACTTAGCAGCAGCAGCAGCAGTATATATATGTCAGTGCTGCTCTCTCAGTTCATCCCACCCTCTCCTTCCCCCGTTGCATCTACATGTCTCTACCTCTGCATCTCTATCCCTGCCTTGCATCTAGGTTAGAGTCTGAGGCTTTTCAGACTTCCTGCAGCCCCCTCCGTGTTCTCAGGGCCCCTATATCCCTGAACAGTGGCTCCAGAACCCCATCCTTAGACCCATGCCAGACAGTCTGCATGGGCGTCACCTGGAGACTTGAAAGTGTGGAATTGTGGGCCCTCCCACTCAGGTTCTGATTTCAGGAAGTGAGATCTAGGAATCCATATTTTGGTTGCCCAGTTGGCTTTAGAACATGGACCCAGATAGTAACAGCGTGAATAATGGTTTTTAGGTCAGGATGTTTCCATGTCGCTTTTCCTGACCTTTACTCAACTTTCATAGTCCCAGCGTTGGCCGGTCCTTCATTTTCATCTCCAGGTAGGTCACTGTCTTGCCAGGTATGCTGTGGGCAGGTATGAGGTCTGACGCCTCTTTTTGTGCACGTCTCTGCCACACAGTGAGCACTGTGTGAAGATTCGTGAGCTTAAGGGGTGTTTGAAAGGGATATATGAGCCTGTGTGCTCAATAGTGTTGGACTCTTCGACCCCATGGACTTTATCCTGCCAGGCTCCTCTGTCCCTGAGATTTCCCAGGCAAGAATACTTCAGGGGGTTGCCATTTCCTTCTCCACTGAAAATGGGTATATTTACACATAATGAAATGTTATGTATTTACACAGAGAGTCACCTGTTCTTTCCTGGTCAGTCCGGTGCCTTCTTATGTCCTTCGTACAAAGTGCTGGTACCTTGTCCCTAATGAGTGCACTAAGAGTTGCTCTGAAATGGAGTGTCTCTCTACTAAACTGTTCACACTTCATCAAGTTTCTCTGCAAATTGATGACACAGGCCTAGAAGGTGGTTGGCCAGAGTCCAGGGAGTGTGTTTCTAGGAGGAGGGCATCTGGAGTGGAGGTGTTAGCCTGATGCTCCTGTGGGACCATCGGCTCTGAGACTCTTGACTGAGCCCTGCAGCAGGCCACTATCCCTGCACTGGCCAGGGGGAGGAATTGGGCTATCTCTGCCCTCAGGGACTTGGCCATCTGGTGGGAAAGAGACCAAGACAGAGAAATGCTGGTGCAGTCGTTAAGTGTAAACAGGTCATTCAGATGAGGGCTCCAAAATCCAGGCTGGAGTGTGGTGTGAATTCAGGATCTGTCTCCATGACTTCCAGCAAGTTAACCTCTCTGGTCTTCCTGTTGTAAAGCAGGGATTGTAATAGCACTGCCTGTACATATAGTAAATACTGACAAGTATCAGCAGAGTAACTGAGAGCTGAAGAGATGTTGTTGAGGTAACTTCCCAAAGAAGGAGGCATCTGAGTTGTGTTTTGAAGAACAAATGAAATCCAGCCAGGAGCAGAGAGGGGCAGTGCAAGTGGAGGGAACCATCAGAACCACAGTGTGGGGGGCTGTGTGTTCCATGAGGGGAGCTGTAGGCTGCTTACTTATCAAGAGGTGTGGGGTTTTAGGGGGTGGGGAGCTGAGAGGTGTGCCCAACAGAGCATATGATTTTTTCATTTTTTTTGGCCGGGGAGGTGCTACCATGTGGCATGTGGAATCTTAGTTCCTTGACTTGGGATTGAACCTGTGCCCCTTGTGGTGGAAGCTTGGAGCCTTAACCACTGGACCACCAGGGAGGTCCCTGACTGAACATTTTAAATTTTGTTTCAGAGTTGATGGAATCTTCTGGAAGACATTAAGCAAAGAAGGGGCATAGTTGAGCTTTACATATGGTCTGTATGGAGAGGCGGTCTCTGAACTCTTCGACCGTGTGCTGATCAAGCTGTAGGTTTTTTCCAGTGATCCCACCACTGCAGAATTATTTTCAGATTGTTGTCCTCAGGCCCCTTTTAGCCAGTAATGGAGGTTTGGCAGATGAATGCCTGAGGGGCTGGAGCGCTGGGGACGTGTCAGCTCCATGACCAGGTCTGATCTGCCATGTCCAGCAGTCTCCCAGAGGATGGAAGGGAATCAGCAAGCAAATCCTTATCAGATTTCCCAGGCAGGCGTCTGCCTGGCCAGATTTAGATTATCATACATTATCCTCAGCTCAGAGAACTTGTGATGATGGCAAGATTAGCTCACACTTTGCATTTGCCCTGGGAGTTTACACAGCAGCGAGCCTGTTTGTCAGCTAATGCTCCTAAGTTTCTAACCTCCGTGGGGACCACACTTCCAGCTCTGTTTAATGCTTTATTCAAATCCAGCAAAAGAGAGATGCAAAGCTGATGGCGAGTTAGAAGCTTCGGGAGTTGGAAAGCTAGCTTCGGGGCTCCTCTCCATCTTGCCCTGTGACTGTTTCTCTCAATCTCTCCATCCAGCTCAGAAGTTTCATTTCTAAGACTGGCTTTTGAGAGAGCCCCATGTTGTCAGCAGAACCATGGTCCCCACAGCCCCCTGTCAGTGGGTTCTTCTGGTTTATCCTGATCCCCCATGATTGATGATGTGAAGGACCCTAAAGCACCTCCTTTGGTATCACTCTCCTTCCTAGAAACTGACAATGGGGCATACACTGACTATTGAATAAAGTCTAAACTGCCTAGCACAGGGCTTACGGTTCTTCTGTTCTTATTCGGGCCTGGACCAGCCCCACATGCATGCAGATTGGAACAATCCTCTCCGTATCTTCAGTTTCCTCTCTTTCCATGTTCATGCATGCTGCTGCTTCTCCTCAGGATGCTTTAGTCCTGCTGGAAACATCTTTGCTTCTCAGTGCCCAGCCAAATCTCATTCCTCTACTGAGCCTTTCCCTTTTTGCTGGGAGCACCTGTGTTTCCCCTGTGTGTTTTTGCTCCAAGTTAGGGTTGTTTGTCGGAGAAGGCAATGGCACCCCACTCCAGTACTCTTGCCTGGAAAATCCCATGGACGGAGGAGCCTGGTAGGCTGCAGTCCATGGGGTCGCTAAGAGTCGGGCACGACTGAACGACTTCACTTTCACTTTTCACTTTCATGCATTGGAGAAGGAAATGGCAACCCACTCCAGTATTCTTGCCTGGAGAATCCCAGGGACGGCGGAGCCTGGTGGGCTGCTGTCTATGGGGTCACGCAGAGTCGGACACGACTGAAGCGACTTAGCAGCAGCAGCAGCAGGGTTGTTTCTGGGGCTTCCCATGTGCTGCTAGTAGTAAAGACCCTGCCTGCCAATGTAGGAGAAACAAGAGACACGGATTCAACCCCTGGGTCAGGATGATCCCCTGGAGGAAGGCATGGCATCCCACTCCAGTATTCTTGCCTGGAGAATCCCCATGGACAGAGGAGCATGATGGGCTACAGTCTATAGGGTCACAAAGAGTTGGACACTACTGAAGCTACTAATCACACACACAGGGTTGTTTGTGAGGGTGGTGCTGTAAGATTGAAGATGCTTGCGCTTATGAGCTTGAGGTCAACTTTATCCCCATGCCCTCTCTCATTGCCCAGACCAAGACCTCACATTTGACAAGGTTGCATTCTGTTCCAAGTCAAACCTAAGCAAGCCATCTACTGGATCACACATTACTTTGGTTTTCTGTTTTGAGGATGAGGATAGTACATGGCTCGTTCATGGGCTTTTTGTGTTTTTCCCATCATCCTGGTTGCCTGATCTCTGGGGTATCTATTTTGAGACTGTGGTCATCAGAGTGTGGGAAGGAGGGATGCTAAGGAGGGGAAATGAGGTCTCCTCTTGGCTCTGCCCCAGATGTTCTGGAGCCACTGGCTCTCCTGGTTTTCTTCCAGCCAAGCGCTGGAGGAAGGAGGGGCCTCGGTGTCATAGCGGAGGTGGTCGTGGGGTGGCCAAAGGCATAGTGCCAGGGAATCCAGCAGCCCCTGGAGCAGTGACTGGAATCCCCAAGAAGCTTACAAGCAGGGTCTTTGGGAAATAGAACCCACTGGCTTAGGAAGCTGGAGATTTCTTTGAGTTTGATGTTCTCTCCTACAAAATGAGGATCACAATGTGTAACCCAGAGTCACTGAGGAATAAGATGCAATAATTCAGGAAAGGAGCCTGGTGCTTCAGAGAGTCAAATATTTAGACTGGACAGATACTTACAAACATTATTGTTACAAAAAGTGATATAAATGAACAGTATCATCTTACACATGCATCTTTCTTGCTTGCTTTGCAAAGTATGTTAAACTCAGCTCGATAAGTGCTGGAGTGTCCCACGTGCCTGGTTTTCTGGGCCAGCTGTGTGGGGGTGAGGGGTGGAGTAAAGTTGGGGTTCTCACTGCTGCAGAATTCCAGTGGCCCCAGCTCAGCCACTTGTTGATGGTGTGACCTTTGGTGGGTGATGTAATCTTTTGGAGTCTCAGTTTCTTCACTGTAAAATTGTGATGCTGATGGTCCCTTTGTGGGCTTATTCTACAGAGGAAAGGAGATGATTCCTGTCAAGCTGTGTTGTCTAGCATCTGGAGAGGGCAGAGTCCACATAAATGAGGGGCCTGGAGAGAGCAAGACATGGCCTCAAGGAATGCCTGGTCCAAGAAGGGAGTGACTTCACTTGGGCTGAATCCTCACGAAAGCCCTAAGCATTAGAAAGAGAGTCAGTGCTCTGAATCCGTCCTTCTCAATAAAGTCAGGGCCCTGACACACATGTCACTGCTAGCAAGCACTCCCCCGGGGCTTGGAGCAGCTCTGCTCCCTCCCTCTCTTGCTGCCCAACCTGGGCATGAACTTTAGTTCATCTCTGCTGGGCAAAGAGCAGGGCAGACCATTGATTAGTGCTCTGCAAGACTTAGGCTGTTACTTAGAGGAATTTCAGGCTGTGAGAGTGGTTGGAAAAATAGGTGTCATGGAAAAGTATCCCTCCCTTAAAGATAGAAATAGTTCTTGGGGCTTCAAGATACCCCAACAAAGCGGAGGAGGGACGGGAGGACCCCTGCAGTTCTTCCAGCGCTGGGAGCCTGTAATTCACCGTGTGTGAGGACTTAGATGTGTGAGTTAACTAATTGGTGACATTATGCCCTGCTAAGGGTTTAACACATGGCTGAACGTTTTCTCAGACACCATCGGAACTTAGATCAGACTCTCACCCAGGGACTCAAAGCCAGGGCCTTTATTTTTAGATCAAATGGGGAAAAGGGGCCAGATATCTTGCTTTTTCACTAGGTATAAGTAGAAAACTGCTCCCTTTAATTTTTTTAACCCATTACAAGTGTGGCTCTTAGCAGATTTGGGATGGAGTTGGCCTTTCCTGCACAGTCCCATTTTTGTCATCAAAATCTATTTTTCATATCAGAGGAAAATAATGCCAGAGTTTGAATAACCTGAATGGCTTTAGAAATGCTCTATAACCAGTCACTTATTAATCAGTGTGGAAAAGAAACTCACTATCCTCAGCCGAACATGTCTTCATGTTTCTGGGTACCTCTTCTTCTGGCCTGGTGTTGTGCCAGGCACTGTGCAGTCCCTGGGGATGCAGAGGAACTTTTAGCCCTTTGTTAAGGTTATGCCAAGCTCCTGCCATGCTCTAGGCACTTTTCTAGGCTCTGGGATACACAATAGGAAAGATCACTGCTCTTGTGGGCCTGCATTTTATTGAGAGAGATAAACAAGGAAGTAGCAAAGACTGCTAAATGCTGCCAAGAAAAGTCAGGATATGATGGAGGGATATGACTTCTTTACAAAGTGAGGTCGAGAAGGGTTCTTTGGAGACACATAGCGTATAAGTAACCAGGAGGAGCCAGGAAGCGATGACCTGGGGAGGACCATTCCAAGCATAGTGAAGACTCTGAGGCTAGAACCAACTTCCTGGCAAAGGGTCAGACGGAAGGTGAGCTATCGTGGCTGGACCCTAGGGTGAGGCGGCCAGGGATGAGGGCAGAGAAGTGGGCAGGGTTCACATTATATAGGATCTTACAGGCCATGGGAGAGGCTTTCTGAGTCATGGGAGCAGATTTCAAACAAGATTCAAGCTTTAATGGAATTCATATTTCTGAATGATGACTCCGGATGCTGCCTGAAAGGGAGACTGCAGGACCCGAGGGGAGGACAGGTGGTCCACTCCTGCTGCAGGTATCCAGAGAGACCATGAGGATGGAGAGAAGAGGCCACATGCAGGGTACAGTTAAGAGGAGGACCAGTGAGACTGATGGATGATGTGGCTGGAGGAATCGAGGTAACTTCCTAAGTGTCTGGCTTCAGAGCCAAGTGGGTGGTGCTCATGTTGAGTGAGATGGAGAAGAACAGGTGAACATGTTTTGCAGAATCACGAATGTTGTTTTTGGACGTGAAGTGTGGGCTCTTCAGACCCATGTAGGTGTTGGAAGAGCAGTTGGGCCCTCGGGAGAGGTCAGGCCTGGAGCCATAGAGCTGAGGCCCAGTGTCCTCACAGAAGCCCAGGGCACCGTCTTTCCCTCTCGAGCCAACAAGTACTAAGTGCTTCTCGAGTCCCCACAAGCTTCTCCTCTGACACTTGCTGTGATTCCAGATTTGATCCCTGCATCCAGGGTGGGGCACGGGGCTGGGAATCTGGAGGCAGAGATACTATTAGTGTTGGGCCAGTGCAGAGGTGGGTCAGTGGTAGGCTGGGTCTGAACAAATTACACTGCTTATTTCTGCCCCTTCCCACCCTGAAGGTGCAGGACTGGGATGAGGGGCTCCAGCTGTGATCTCTCAGGGCAAAGTGAGCCAGCTGGCCTGGCGTAGACTCTGTCGTCCCCCAAACTTGGTAGAAAAGGACCTTGGGTTTCTGAATTTGTTGCTTTGTCATCCAGTTACTCCCAAGGTCAAGTTTCTTGGCCTCCTTGAGCTTCAGACTCTTTATTGTGAGATATGCCCAGCGTGTTTTCCTTTGGCAAATTGTCAGGATGGCTTGCAGATGGATGCTTGGTGCATAACCGACATCAGAACAGGATTAGCATGACGGTCCCCTCTGTAGCTGCTGGTAAGGTGTACAGTGACTGTTGAGAAATTTCTTTTTTTTTTTTTATTTTATTTTATTTTTAAACTTTACAATATTGTATTAGTTTTGCCAAATATCGAAATGAATCCGCCACAGGTATACCTGTGTTCCCAATCCTGAACCCTCCTCCCTCCCCATACCCTCCCTCTGGGTCGTCCCAGTGCACCAGCCCCAAGCATCCAGTATCGTGCATCGAACCTGGACTGGCGACTTGTTTCATGCATGATATTATACATGTTTCAATGCCATTCTCCCAAATCTTCCCACCCTCTCCCTCTCCCACAGAGTCCATAAGACTGTTCTATACATCAGTGTCTCTTTTGCTGTCTCGTACACAGGGTTATTGTTACAATATTTCTAAATTCCATATATATGCGTTAGTATACTGTATTGGTGTTTTTCTTTCTGGCTTACTTCACTTTGTATAATAGGTTCCAGTTTCATCCATCTCATCAGAACTGATTCAAATGAATTCTTTTTAATGGCTGAGTAATACTCCATTGTGTATATGTACCACAGCTTTCTTATCCATTCATCTGTTGATGGGCATCTAGGTTGCTTCCATGTCCTGGCTATTATAAACAGTGCTGCGATGAACATTGGGGTACACGTGTCTCTTTCCCTTATGGTTTCCTCAGTGTGTATGCCCAGCAGTGGGATTTCTGGGTCATAAGGCAGTTCTATTTCCAGTTTTTTAAGGAATCTCCACACTGTTCTCCATAGTGGCTGACTAGTTTGCATTCCCATCAACAGTGTAAGAGAGTTCCCTTTTCTCCACACCCTCTCCAGCATTTATTGCTTGTAGACTTTCTTTTCCTGGCTCTACAAAGTGTGTGTTTACCATGTGTTAAGCATAGGGGTTTGAGAGCTTAAACAAACAGATTTCTGTTCTTGTGGAACTTGTGTTCTAACGAGAGAATCAATGGTCAATAATCAAACAGATCAGTTCAGTTCAGTTGCTTAGTCATGTCCAACTTTGCGACCCCATGGACTGCAGCATGCCAGGCTTCCCTGTCCTTCACCAACTCCTAGAGCTTGCTCAAACTCATGTCCATCGAGTCAGTGATGCCATCCAACCATCTCATCCTCTGTTATCCCCTTTTCCTACTGCCTTCAGTCTTTTCCAGCGACAGGATCTTTTCCAGTGAGTCAGTTCTTTGCATCAGGTGGCTAAAGTATTGGAGCTTCAGCTTCAGCCTCAGTCCTTCCAATGAATTCCTTCCACTGATTTCCTTTAGGATTGACTGGTTTGATCTCCTTGCAGTCCAAGGGACTCTCAAGAGTCTTCTCCAACTTCACAGTTCAAAAGCATCAATTCTTCAGCACTTAGCTTTCTTTATGGTCCCACTCTCTCATCCATACATGACTACTGGAAAAAGCATAGCTTTGACTAGACAGACCTTTGTCAGCAAAGTAATGTCTCTGCTTTTTAATATGCTGTCTAGCTTGGTCATAGCTTTTCTTCCAAGGAGCAAGCTTCTTTTAATTTCATGGCTGCAGTTACCAGCAGTGATTTTGGAGCCCCAAAATATAAATTCTTTCACTGTTTTCATTGTTTCTCCATATATTTGCCATGAAGTGATGGGACCTGATGCCATGATCTTAGTTTTTTGAATGTTGAGTTTTAAGCCAGGTTTTTCACTCTCCTCTTTCACTTTCATCAAGAGGCTCTTTACTTCCTCATCACTTTCTGCCACAAGAGTGGTATCATCTGTATATCTGAGGTTATTGATATTTCTCCTGGCAGTCTTGATTCCAGCTTGTGCTTCATCCAGCCTGGCATTTCTCATGATGTACTTTGCATATAAGTTAAATAAGCAGGGTGACAATATACAACCTTGATGTACTCCTTTCCCAATTTGGAACCAGTCCATCGTTCCATGTCTGGTTCTAACTGTTGCTTCTTGACCTGCATACAGATTTCTCAGGAGGCAGGAAAGGTGGTCTGGTGTTCCCATCTCTTTCAGAATTTCCCACACTTTGTTGTTTTCCACACAGTCAAAGTCTTCGGCGTAGTCATTGAAACAGAAGTAGATGTTTTTCTGGAACTCTCTTGCATTTTCTATGATCCAGCAGATGTTGGCAGATAGATAGATGAGCCCATTTCTGGGCGGTTTGGTGCGAAGCCGCTGGATGGTTGGGAGGCCTCTGGAGAAGGTGGACGTGTTTGTGAACTGAGCCGTGGGATGGGATGACTGTTCCGAGGGCTGGGGGGTGACATGGCCCCAGGGATTCATCCTCCACAGGCATGGAGGTGATATCTGGAAGGTGGCCACAGAGCAGGTATGTTCCCCTCCCTTCCCTGAAGGTCCTTCCGTTTCCCTGGCCTGATGGCCACACCTTTTACTGGACTGGCTCTGCTTAGGATTGGAGGTCATGGGATTTTTCTCTAATCTCCCTTCTGGGAGGCTTGACAAATGATACTCCCCTCCCTGCCCCCTGCCACACCCCCAACACTCCATCAGAGATCTTGGTCCCTCCAACTCCTCCTTCCTATCACTGCTGCTGCTGCTGCTGCCAAGTCACTTCGGTCATGTCCAACTCTGTGCGACCCCATAGGCAGCAGCCCACCAGGCTCCCCTGTCCCTGGGATTCTCCAGGCAAGAACACTGGAGTGGGTTGCAATTTCCTTCTCCACTTTCCTCTCACTGGATGACACCAAAGACATTTCTTTAAAAGACTCTTCAAAGTAAATGCTCAGGGCTCCCCTTCCTCTTATCTTTGAGTCTGACAGCATTTTGGTGGAAGAATTTTTTAGCGTGCATTCCTGTGAAAGAGAGTTTTAAACTTTGTTATCTTACAAGCTCTCCATTTTGTGCCCCTCCTTCGCAAACCCCTACATTTCCCCCTCCCCAGCCTGTTTAAACCTGTTTTCCTGAAGTATTTTTGCATCTTCTTTTCTTATCTGTTACTCTCTTCTCTCTTTGTCACTCCCTCTTGATTCCAGCCTCCCTCACTCATACATTGCACCATGGTTCTCTCTTATCTTTTGTCTCATCCAAGCCAAGTGCCCCAAGCTCCTTCACCCAGCTGCTGCCAAGGGCTGTTTTTCTCAGAGAAGGGGCATCTGGACTCCCTTCTACCCTGGATCTCTTTGAAAATGCCTTTGATAATGTGGGATGCCCCTGGCACACCTGTGCCATGGGACACCTGCTTTGCCCACTGGCTGAGGTTGCCTGATTTCAAAGAAAGAAAATGTTGTCTTTGAGTCCGCATGGTGGATTTTCTCTGGAAGGAATTGCTGCAAATACTAAGAGAAATGCACACCCCACATGCCATTATCAAGGGGGCAGACAGGGTTTTACAGGCTGTCCATTCTCCTCTGTTCCCTGACCACACCATGTCCAGCCTTATGTTAATGAATGAATTCCTCTAGTCTCTGGTGATTGACTCCTTTCTGTAGGTTGCAGTTCCAGGCATTGGGTGCTGCTGAAAAATTTCTGGCAGAAGGGGACATGATCAGAACTTGAAAAAAAGGAAATCAGAGGGTCTTGTGGTTATGCTCTTATATTGTCAAACCCGATCACTAGCTTTCTGCCCACCCCCGACCACCACTTCCTCCACCACCAAGAAGGCACTTTAGGAGAAGGTCGTGAGAAGAGGACATGTTATCCTTAGGATTTTGTTGGTATTGCATCAGCTGTTGTTGCATTTGGTTAGCCATATGCAGTTTATTGGGGCTTCCCTGGTGGCTCAGATGGTAAAGAATCTGCCTGCAATGAGGGAGACCTGGGTTTGATCCCTGGAGAAGGGAATTGCAACCCACTCCAGTATTTTTGCCAAGACAATTCCATGGTCAGAGGAGCCTGGTGAGCTTCAGTCCATGGGGTCGCAAAGAGTCAGACACAACTGAGTGACTAACAAACACAAAGCATGCAATTATATTAAGCATGATTTTTTCTTTTATCCATACGAGTCTTCAGCCCGTTCTGCTCCTCTGGCTGATCTGTATTGATGAGAATATCATTCTGGATTATTGCGTTTTCTGATG
Source organism: Bos javanicus (assembly GCF_032452875.1). Classification (NCBI taxonomy): domain Eukaryota; kingdom Metazoa; phylum Chordata; class Mammalia; order Artiodactyla; family Bovidae; genus Bos; species Bos javanicus. The sequence goes on along the minus strand of NC_083874.1, from coordinate 48,120,954 downwards.
ATGAAAAAATCTTTCTGAGGACTTAACAGATGATGAGTCCTTGTCATCAATTTTAATTATTGATGGAAAAAAGTGTCTGTATGTGTATATATACACATAGAAACACACACAATGGATTGTGGTGAGGGGGATTTTTGTAACCATGGGAAGCCTGTCAAGATTCTGAGCCTTTCAGTTACAACATTTCAGGTTCGTTATACCAAAGTCTCAATGTCCCTGGACACAGGCACGGATCTTTCCGGCTTCTAGGGTGTGTGCTAAGTCGTGTCATTGACCTGCTTGTTCTTTTATCCGTGGCCAAGGATGGAGCAGTGCTTCTTCTTCCAAGTGTTTTGGGAGGCCTGAAGGGAGCCCTCAGCCTGAGCCTGTTCAAGATGACCTTGATGGCAGATGCCTAAAAGAATCGAGGACAAGCTGACCATTTATGTGATTAAGGGATGGGCTCTTTCTCCCTTGAAGACAAATAAAGCACGTTGTGAGATTTGCTATGCGCTTTTCATTGTAGGAGCTTCTAAAGCAAGATGGATTCCTGATTTTAATGGTTGTTGCCTTAGATTAATTCAATCATTAGGAAGATTAGGTAAAAATTTAACGGTGTTGGCAGTCCCTGGGGGTTGTGACCCAGCTCCAGAAACCTCTTTTTATAGCATTAGAATTAGCATCAGTGTTGTCAAAAATAGATGTGCAAGCCTTCTGCCTTCACTATTATTACAAATACGTTTTTAATTTTATTATGAAAGTGTTAGTCACTCAGTTGTGTCCAACTATGTGCAACTCCATGGACTGTAGCCCACCAGGCTCCTCTGTCCATGGAATTCTCCAGGCAAGAATACTGGTATGGGTAGCCATTCCCTTCTCCAGGGGATCTTTCTGACGCAGGGATTGACCCTGTGTCTCCTGCATTGCAAGTGGATTCTTCACCATCTGAGCCACCAGAAAAGCCCCTACTACTATTGCAAATACATTTTAATTTTGTTGTGAGTTTTGAACAAATATGTGTCTTTTCCAAAGGAGTCACTGCTTATTGCTTGTAATAAACAGTTATGTGTTTGTGTTGAGGTCTATCTGCCTGCTGCTGCCACTAAGTTGCTTCAATCATGTCCGACTCTGTGCGACCCCACAGACGGCAGCCCACTAGGCTCCCCCTTCCCTAGGATTCTCCAGGCAAGAAGAAGGAATGCTATTTCCTTCTCCAGTGTAGGAAAGTGAAAAGTGAAATTGAAGTCGCTCAGTCATGTCTGACTCGTAGCGACCCCATGGACTGCAGCCTACCAGGCTCCTCCATCCATGGGATTTTCCAGGCAAGAGTACTGGAGTGGGTTGCCACTGCCTTCTCCGGGTCTATCTGCATACACAGAGCTAAATCATGTTGATCTAAATGGATGGTTGTTGGGAGGGGTTGATGGGGCTGAAAGGGCTGGTTTAGGAGCTTTCTGTATGCCTGGTTCTCTGTGATGCACCTTATATGGATTGTCTGACTTATTACTTGACAGCTCTATAAGATAGCTACAATTATTTTTCCATTTCAAAGATAAAGAAATTGAGGTCAAGAAAAGTTAAGTAACTTGTCCAAGGTCAAGGAAAAGCTAAAGCTGGGATTAGAACCTGGAGCCTAAGTTCTTAATCACTGCGTTATATTGGCTGACAGTAACACTTACTAGAACAATGCAGCAATTCCTGATAGTGGAGAGACCAGACCATAACACGCAGCTATCCGTCTCCTACTTTACTCTGTCCCTGGTGCAGCTGTACTCTGCCCTAAGCAACTCACGTGGGAACTATAGCGATCCAACATTTGTGCTTTGTAAAGATGTTGCATTTAATTGTAAATCACGTACAGTTATATCATGATTTTGCTCAAAGGCCTCAGTTTCCCTCTGCCTAACCAATCTACCTGCACTTTATTGTCACCTGCGATCACTTGTTTTACCTGCCCACCACTTCCTCATGTCTCAGATTACCCATTTTTCAGAGCCCACCTCCAAGTCCCCCACCTCTATTTCCCCCCTTTCTATAAGCCTTCTTCATGCCTGGTATAGGTCATAATCTCTCTCTCTTCTTGACTCTCATTCCATGGTAGTCTGTCATTTTTTTCTCTTAGATGCTTGGCAGCTTTGTGTAATTTTGTAAACTCCTCAAAGGCAGGGACCAGCTGAATTATAGACACTTAAAAAATGAGTAGGAATTAGATCTGCATAGGGGGATGTGTGTGTGTGTGTGTGTGTGTTGAGGTATGGGGGAGCTTTGGTGTGTGAGACACAGCATGTGTAAGAAGGCAGTGGTGGCTCTGTCCATGACAAAGTGTCATTCCTGGGTGATGCCCTCTGCATGGGGTGCACGGTACTGCTTCTCCTTTTATTCCTTTCCATGGACATGTGCTGGACTCTTCTTGCTGGCTGTGTCCATTACTCATCAGAGAACACCGGGGCTGGTGAAGGGCAAGGAATTCCCTGATGCTAAGCCTGGATGGTGTTCCTTCCCTAATACCAACTGCTAGATGCTTGCGCCTGCCAATGAACCTGCTTTGGAACAGGATCACTGATCAAGGCAGATACTCCCTTGTAGAGTGGAGGCTATCACCTGTCTTGGGCATGAATCTTTTTGCCTCTGCCCATCTAACACAGATACCTGAGTCAGGTGTAAGACGATGGACAAGGCTGGGTACCAAGGGGTGATGCCACATATCAGGACTGCTAACTGCAAAGGACAGCTAGGACATGGTTCAAAGGAGACCAACAAATGTGATCGTGGAGTCGGAAATTAGGGCACGTATGAAAAATAATTAGGAATTGTAGCCTCAGGAAAAGAAGCCTGCAGGGAGACCTAGTAATTGTCTTCAAGCATATGAAAGCCAATTATACCACTGAGTCAGGTCAGCCTGCCTCTTCCCCGTGGAGAGGAGAGAAGTATGTTTAAACTTGAAGAGGAAGGGCTTCTGCTAAATGTGGGATTGTTTGCTGCTGGTGCAAAACTGCTCACATCAAAGTTGGAGAAGACATCCCTCTTTCTTAAGGAAAACCTTAGGCAGAAACTGGGGACTGACTTGGGTACAGCTCAATCTTCTTTTGGCCTCCAGGACATGGTCATTGGGTTTGACTGTGAAAGACACTGTAATAGGTGCCTGGGGCTAATCTTCAAGTGACATCATTTGGTGGTGAGGTTACACCCAAAGCTCCTAGCTCTGCCTTCTCCTGGCTGTGTAAATTTGGACAAGTTACTTATCTTCTCTGAGTATCTCTTCCCTTTACTACAAAATGGAAATAATAATACACTTTGTGGTACTGTTGTGAGGATTAAATGGTAACAGGTAGACAAAGAATGTAGTAACTACGTAACACAGTAAGAGTTCTAAATATACAGTAGCTAAATATTTACAACAAGAAACATCCAGTCTTTACCCTGATTTTGTTGATTCGATAAATGCAGAGATAGTTGTTCAGTGGGCAGAGCCAGACTAAGATTTTTCAGATCCTTAAGCTCTGACCCCATAGGCAAATCAAAATGAAATCCACGCTGAACTACAAAATAGATGCAGGAAAGCTGACACGATTCTGATGTTTACCCTGATTCTAGTCCACAGCTTGATGGTGCTGAGTTGTCTTTGAAATATCAGTCTCATAAAAATACTTTTGGTACACTAAGCACATGCTCTGTCTGCTGGCTGACTAATCCGGGCTGGTGATGAGATGGAGAAGCAATTGGATTACAGCTTCCATCTCTTGCTCAACAAACAGTTCTTGATCAGGCAGCATCTTGGGTGCAAGAAATAGAAGCCAACTCCCTTGGCTTAAGAAAATTTCAGAAACAGGTTATTTGAGAGAAGGGTGACAGGAGTTCAAGGTACAGCTGGGATTGGGGATGGGCTTGAACACTGGACAAGAACTGAGGGCCCTGCTGGAGGTCATACCGTGGCACATACATACACACATACCCTGGCACATACATACATACATACACATCAAGTCCAAGTGCTTGGCTGTGGTGAATGTGATCCTCGGATTTTCTGAAGATTCTGAAAGAGGTCTGGGGCTTGAGCTCAGACCACATGCTATCTGCTACCCCAGGCCTCAGGAAAAAGCGGGATCTGGTCCCTTCACCATGGGAAGAAAGGCAGATATCAATGGAGACCACATTCCCCTGAGCGCTATGTAGAAAGGGGAGCCTGGGTGCTGGAAGAAAAGGAGTGAAATATTGGATGGAAAGAAGATGGCAGGTATCCAGACACATTATTCACGTGCTAGGCCCTGTGCACCACCAGCGTGATAGCCAGTCATGTGCTCAGCTGGTTTGCCATCTCCACCATTTGCCTGCCCATGTGTTTTCATCCTGTCTCCACAGGGAGCCTCTAGGTTCCAGGAGGGCAGGGACCCCAGGTGATGAGCTTTGTGTCCCTTAATGTGGCACTCAGTAAGTGTCTGGTCATTTGGTGATCAATTGCATTGCTGTTAATCGGATTCTGAAGTGAGTTCACTTCAGGCGGCGAGAACAGATGGTGACTGGGTGTCCCTGGTGTCAGGAGTGTATATCAGATACTGGGAGTGTGCAGTTCAGGCTAGAAACAGCCCCTTGGCTTCAGAACACCTGCAGATACATCTCTATGATTACCAGCTGCGTTCCAGCATCATGTACTGTAGGCCTGGGTCTCTGGTGGGGAGGTTGAAAAATAAAATAAACTCATCCCCTCAATTGCTTTATTAAATAATGCACAGATGACAAGGCATGAAATATTGATGCACAGAGAGCTCATCCTCCTGCCAGGGAGAGGGGCCTCTGGATAATTGGTTTTTCTATGTGGCAACTAAGATAGCTTGGAAATACTCTTACGATTCCCCTTAATGGATCAAACCCTGTCTATTAATGGAGAAATGGACTTGGTGAGTCTTGTACTCCAAATCCTCATTATCCTGGCATAACCGAGACAGCAAAATGAATGGAAGGTCACGGCAAAGTATCGACGTTTCCATAGAAATCAGCACTCAGGATCAGCCACTTCCTGTGGGTTCAGTCTGAGGGCCCATTCTGACCACCTGTTTTTTACAGATTGGTGGAGAATTATTTTTCAGTTCTTTCTGGAAAACTGAGAAATGGTGGTGGTGCACAGGCCAGGGCTGCATTCTGTGGTGCTGAGTGTTTCAGGGCAGGCGTCGTGAACTCCTCCAGAACGCTGTTCTAGGGAGGTAAAGTATGAAAATGTACAGTTCAAAGGCCAGATGCTCAGGCCATTCACTGGCCAGCGAAGCAGGCTGTCGCCGGTGATGTAACATATGAGACATGCATGGTGCACCTGAGCAGCTGCTCTGGTAATCCAACTGGAATTTTAAGTCTCGGTAACCTTATCATTGGATGTGCATGGGTAACATAAGTTTATTAGAAGGGTACAGTCCCTGTCATGTTGCCCTCTCAGACAGGAATGGCAGTTCACACTCCAGTGTGAGTTTCTCTTTGTAGGGATTATTAGCTGATGAGCCCAGCAGGCCAAGAGATGCTGTTGGATGCCCACTGTGTGCCAGCATAGGCTTTCTTCTCTTGACCCCTTCCTTTCTTTGGTCATTTGTAGTGTTTTATGACAGTTGTTATGATCCAGGAAGAAGTGAGAGTTGTCTTGATGTAAATACAGATGTGTTGTGCTCTGCTTAGTCGCTCAGGCATATCCGACTCTTTGCAACCCCATGGACTGTAGCCCGCCAGGTTCCTCTGTCCATGGGGATTCTCCAGGCAAGAATACTGGAGTGGGTTGCCATGCCCTCCTCCAGGGGATCTTCCCAACCCAGGGATCAAACCCAGGTCTCCCATATTGCAGGCGGATTCTTTACCATCTGAGCCACTAGGGAAGCCCATAAATATAGATAGCTCTCAGTTACTTACAGCCCATGAGTGCGTTTTCCTCATTCAGCCAACATTTACAGAGCCTCCATCACCAGCTAAATTCCGACGTCTCTTAACTGATTGGTATAAAGGAAACACCTGTGAAAGGAGACCAAGCACTTGGATTTGGAACAATAGATTTGACCTTGGCCTGGCCCTGTCCTAGCTGTGTGCCCCCGGGGCAGTGACGGAACCTCTCTGAGCCTTGTTTTTTCTTCCCCCCGCCCTGATCAGTGAGATGAGAAAACTCGTATTTCCCAGACTTCTGGGGAGGCTTAAATGACACAACCTGTGTGAATGCACCTGTATTTTCTGATACATTGTGGGTATTGTCTAAATGTTGATAGAATGAGATGCTTACACACTTATCGACGAGGGATTCCTAGAGCTGGCAGAGTTAGTCAGCAGAGGGGTGAGCCTGGGCAGATAGCCCTTTGATGAGATTCTTAGAAGGATTAAAAAAAAAAAACAACAACAAAACTTAATTTGGTAGAGGAGTAATGATTTAGATCCAATATTCACATAGAAAAATGGGTTATTTTGAATGTTCTTGGTCCCATTAACAAAATTTAATCTAGTGGTGAAAATTTATGGGGCAGCAAGCAATCTGTCTTGCCTGATGGTGCTCAAAAGTGCAAATGAATACTTCATCTAACCTCCCTGCTTTTCAGAGTTTAACAGTGTGCGAACATTTACATTTCAAACAAGGTAGTCCTCATGCCACTGTGTGCTTTTATTATCTGTGTGAAATACACGACTTGGACATAGATGGTCTGCTGACAACTTACATTTTCTGAGAAACCACATTGAATAGACAAAAATACAGTGTATATTAATGAAAATAGTTGTTTGCTTGGCATAAGACCTTATGGATAAACTGCAGGTGTGTGGTTTGTAGGAGGAAACCTGTCCTACACACCTATCCTACACACCTGTCCTGTGTAGGAGGAACAGGAAAATCGAGAGACCCACACTGGCATGGAGTGGCCAACAGGTTGAGTGTAGGCTGACAGGCTGTGTCTTCCAGCCTCATCTTTACTCTTGGAGGCAGACAGACCAGGATGTGAGTTCCTCTATCTGTGTGACCTTGGCCTAGTTATTTGACATCAATGACCCCAGTTTCTGCACCTAACCGTTGGGGTACCGATACCTCCTCCTCAGGGTTGCTAGGAGGATTTAATGAGATGGATGGTGTATGTAAAATGCAGAGCACAATCCTCTGAACATACACCCATGTCCAGGAAATGTTGGCCATTACTGCTACTGCTACTATTGCATTACCTAGTAGTGCGTTACTTAGGTCATTAGCAAGTAATGGGATAGTTAGTGACCTGTGGCAGCTTTAGAGCTTGAAACAAAATGTTGCATCAGCCTGTAACATCCTTTTAAAAGGTATTTAGGGAGTCTGCCTTTTGATAGGGTTTTGAACCCAGGAGGGGATATTAGGATACCAGCTTTACCGTAAACTTTTATTTATCTTTGGCCTTAGCTCTCCTGCCTTTCCCCGGTGACCATGCCTGCCACTCTTGCATCTATCACCAGAAAGTCTGTCACATGACAGCAGGTACTCTGTCTCTTCCGTTCACTGGTATGTTTCCAACACCTAAACCAAAGCCTGGCGTATAGTAGGTGCTAAATACATATTTTATGTTGAATAAATCCATTGCCTTTCAATCTTCATCTGGTTCCTTCCTGTATCAGAAAGGTCTCTTCTTACTTCCCATCTGTCTTAATGAATTTAAAGGCCAGCAGTAGTTTCAGAGATATATTTCCTTTTCTCTCTTCCTGGGGCTCAGCATGCAGAGTAGATGGAACAGTGAGTGGGCTGGGAGTCTGAGACCAGGTTCTCATTTCAGCTCTTCAGCCAACTGGCTTAGGGGCCTTGGCTGTGTTAGCTTCTTCCCTCTGGACTTCAGTTCTTCAATAGTGTCATCTGGAAATTGATTTATTAATTTCAGAAAGACCATGGGACAGAGATGTTCTCTGAAGGTTCTTTGAGGGTAACCCTCACTTTGCTGCTCCCTCTTTTTCATGCCTCCATTTCTTGCCAGGCTCCATTACTTCTCATCCCCCACACAGACATGAATTCAGACCCAAAGCTCCTGCCAATACACCTGGAATGTCTAAGCTAGGTTGTCTCAATCACAGAACTATTGGCATTCAGGACCAGATAATTCTTTGTTGTGAGGGTCTGTCCTGAAGGTTGTAGGATGTTCAACGCCATCCCTGACCTCTACCCACTAAATGCCAGTAGCCTCCTCCCACCCCACCCCCACCAGTTGTGACACAGACCTTGCCCAGTGTCTCTGTTTTGGGGGTGGGGTGGGTGGTCTGTAAATAATCCCTGATGTAAGCACAAATTCTCTCATAGTCTTATTTCACATGGCATTCTAAGAAGACAGGCTATTTTCTCAGGAGACTAGAGCAAATGGGAAGACTGCATCGATCAGAGGCTTCTTTCCCCCCTAGAGACAGGGGAAAAGAAAAAGAAAACAACTTTCTTATCCGCTTAAAAGTAGAAATATAAAGCTAGCTCAAATATTGTTCTGGGGCCCTGGATTCACGCTGAGATAATTCGGTGTATAATAAATCACCAGAGATGAGGATAGGGAATGACAATTCTTAGATGTTACCCAGACTGTGACAGCTATTGGATCTTATTCTTACATCATGGAAATTGGATAGTGGTGGCACTGAATACTTGATGAAAAAGATAGGTTTTTAAAATATTCCGTCTTGCTCATATCTTAGATGTAGGAGTATCCTAGAGATTCTTGAATACCGAAAAAATTTGACAAAACATTTTCAGTGGTGCCAGGATATTATAAACAATGTGTAGGTGTTTATTGTAAACTCGGTGGTCATCTTTCATCAATGGAAGTATAATACTGGCAGCTCTGCTGCTGCTGCTGCTAAGTCACTTCAGTCGTGTCCGACTCTGTGCGACCCCATAGATGGCAGCCCACCAGGCTCCCGTCCCTGGGATTCTCCAGGCAAGAACACTGGAGTGGGTTGCCATTTCCTTCTCCAATGCGTGAAAGTGAAAGTGAAAGTGAAGTCGCTCAGTCGTGTCCGACTCTTCGTGACCCCATGGACTGCAGCCCACCAGGCTCCTCTGTCCATGGGATTTCCCAGGCAAGAGTACTAGAGTGGAGTGCCATTGCCTTCTCCAACTGGCAGCTCTGAGGGAAGTCAAAACTGTCTATAAGGTGGGAGCTCACAGTTTTGTCGATGATGCAGGACAAAAGTTGGTGGAAACTGAAACCATAACTGAATGTGTAGATGAAAGCAGTAATGGTTTTATAGCATAAGCAATCATTGCCATTGAAGCCCAAGGAGATACCTGTGCGAGCTCAAGTTGATAGGGGAAGTTGGCCTTGCCTGGGGATAGAGCTGAGAGATTCCCAAGGAACACAGGATACCCTGAAGGACTTAGACTCGAGCGTCAGGGGGTTGGGTTTGATCCTCATTATTCCTATTTGGAGACCTGTGAGACAACATACACTTGACATCGTGTCAACTCTCATATATTCCGTTGGCTTAGAGTATTCAAAACAGAGGTGATCCCATTTTAAAAGGCATGTCTTTTCTTGCTTCATGCTTCTTGAGGTTGATACCCTTTGAGATATCTTCCCAGTGGAAAATCACCCACCCTCTAAGAATATTATATCTCCATCAAAAAGGAAAATGTCCCTTAGGGGTGTGGGTGGGCTCCTGGTAGCTTGCTTTCTGGGACTTGATTCATCATCTAAGGCAATAGCCAACTGGATCACAGTGGGCCCCTGATTCCATCTGACTCTAGGCTGAGATTTTGTACTTAAGACTGAGAGGCATGGGACTGGAACTGTGCCTGGGAATCTGGGCATCACTGCAGCCTCTCCCCTGTGATGCCTGAGAAGCTGGTGGTTTGAACTGAGAACTGAAAAAGATCCTGGAAGTACCGGTCATGGATACCCTGAGGACCAGATCATCCCAGGGCTACCCTGTGGAGGGAAGGGTTTGCCTAGGAGTCTTCTCAATGGCCCAGCCTGTCCTCTGCCCAAGGGCCCTCCTTGTTACAGTGTCCCCAGGACTCCTGCCCTTTGGAGGCCCAGCTAGTACCTCCTCCCCTGCTGACCTTCATGGGAGTGTCCTGCGGAAATCTCACGGCCCACGTTCCCGTGATATGCACGGTGATTTTCATCTCCAAAGAGTAGCTTCTGAGACCTGTGATGCTGAGAAGGGTCTGCTCACCCCATCACTCTGCGCCTTCACAGCAGGGATAGTTCAGTGCATTAACTTATCAGGTGTGCATTTCTACTCACAAGGAGCATCCAGCACCCTGAGACTGTGGTTTCTAACTACCGACCCTGTGATGTCCTCCAGAGACCATGAATCTCTACTACTTAAAAGTTCTGTGGATAGTAGCAACATAGTCTGGCTCAAAGATCACTTGCAGGAAGGATATTCAGGACTCACGGAGGCTGCAAGAGGCTGGGGTGGAAAACCCTGGCTTGGAAATAGGAAGGGACTAAGGCAGTGCCAGAGGGCTGGGGACCACAGGCTAATGATGCCCAGTGTCCATTCTGCCCTGGGGCCTCCCTTCACCTTGCTGAGTTATAGGAAGGTCACTGGGATTGAATGAACCAGGGTGGGGAGGAAGGATCAGTTGTTACCTGTCACTCCTGTCTGTTTTAGTGATAAGAAGGCAATTTGAACCACTGTCCCACCTAGCCCATGCACAGTGGGGAGAGCTGATTCTGTGTACGGAAAACAGGCTGCTGCTAGGAAGAGGGGATTGAAAGACTCAGGTGAACATCCACTCTGGGTCCCTTTCATCATGAAAATGTCTACAAAGTTGGGGGGGTCAGGTTTTAGGCCCCCTGAAGCCTGTCCATAGACCCCTGGTTAACAACCATTCACCTAAAGAAATGTCTGTTTATTCATATCATTGCGGACGTGAGTGCCCAGGGAATGGGGTTTCTGCAGGCTGTGATGTGGAGAGGTTTGTTAATTGCAGGCCATGCAAATAGCAGAAACCCATGCAGAGAGAGAAACCACGTAGAAGATGTCCTTATTTGCCTCTCTGGGATAGACTGATGGTGAAAGCCCCGCCTCAAGGAAAATACTGGGGGGTGGAGGATGAGGCTCCTTGGTCGCTCCCCTTCCATAGAGTCACCTCTGAGGTCTGACCACCCTAAGACTGATGTTCAGCATAGTCAAGACTTGAAGGAGGAAAAAAAAAAAAGTCAGAGTAAAGTCTGTTAGGAGGGGAGAAGTCTCTAGGGCACAGGATTGCTAAATTAATTACACAGACGCAAAAATTCAAAGGAAGAAAAATTAGTCTGTTAAAAAAAAATTATGTTGTTTTGCTAAATACTGAAGTGCTTTTAGACTAAAGAAGACTAAGCCTTCAGGAACATTTCATCCCAATTATCTTGGGAGTCTTTGCTAAGAGAAGGAAGGAATTTGCATGGTGCTGTTGTTTATTTTGTAAAGAAATAACATGTTCTTCTGAAGCTATGGGTAGTGTAGACAGCAGTGTCTTGGGCACCAGGCAGGTGATTCTTTCAGGAGAGGAGAGAGGAAGGGACTGAGGTGAAAATGAGTGTAAAGGGGGTACAGAAGGAGTCGATGCAGTGGAGGAGGCAGCCACGTGGGAATGCAAGCCCAGGAGTGTCAGCACTTCCAACAGAAAATAACTCAGGAATGCATTTGGATTCCTGTACATTTCCCTCTAACTCATTACTGCTAACATTGTAGTCAGATTTTAAAAGCACTCTCTGGGCTGGTCAAAGCACACCTGTGGGATACTCCAACCCCACCTGCTCTCTGGAGCCTCTGGAACAGGGTGGCTCTGGATCCACTTCTGTCTGAATGCTTGTCTTGTCTCTTGTGGCTCTAGATGCTGAAGCGTATTCTGTGGCCTTTCTTTAAAGGTCCTCTGTTACCTTAGTTGTAACACTAGCGTGATGGTACCACCCATATCATGGAGTTGCTGGGGGGATTCTGTGCAAGCAGATATGGCAGGTACCTGGTGGCACTCAGGGGCTTGTCAGTGCCATAGGCATGGGGTGAGGCTCTCTCTTGTTCAGCACCCAGAATGATACCCGGCACATGGGCGGACTCAGTGAAGGTCTGCACTTAATCAGTAGAAGAATTATTAGATATCAGACTCCTTTCAAGTAAACTGTGTTCTACTAATTTCTTTATTGAAGTCCTAGGGAAGGAGTTGCTAAGGAATGTGTTCCCATAAGGAGTAATCTCCTAAGCAGTGACTATGGAAGCTCTTGGTGGGGGAAGGGGTGGGTCGAGATGATACTCCTGACCCAGGAAGTGCACGGAGGCAGATGCCAGTGGGGCACACAGAATGTGTCCAGTGTGTTGCTTCATTTCTGCAGCAAGATTTGGGGGTTGTCCTGCTATAGCCCCCTTCCCACATTTCAGGGTGCAAAGGCACTTCTCCTGCTTCCCCATGAAGAAGGTATCCCCGAGATCCCTGATTCTGTGATTCTGGGAGCTTCTTCTATACCTGATGAAACTTTGTCATACTCCATCTCATTAATGTCATTGCCTGACACAGCGGTGAATTCAGTCTGAAATACTGTCAGCTTGCAATTTTGAAATGAGTTAAAAATCACTGGACTGCTTCATCAGCCTGAGTTAAAAATCCTGGGTTGGCTTCCAGTGAGGGTGACTTGTTAGGAGGGAGTGAGATGGCCGAGCGGGGCTGCCTTTGTGACAGCGGCTTTGAATTGGCATCGGGCCCCATGACCCTTTGATTGGACAGGGCTCACAGAAAGGGCAGTCGACGTTTTTATTTGTCAGAGGAAGGAACACACCAGGGAGATTTGTTGCCCATTTAAAAAACGATTGGCATGAAATGGATACTGTTTGGATTACAGAAAAACACATCTTCTCATTAGCTTTTTCAGGATCACAAAAGGCCCGATGGCTGATGCAGCCCCAGCCAGTGGGATATGATGCCAACAAAACTCTGTGACACATTTGCATAAGGAAGCAGTGTTCAGGACAGAGGGAATCTCTTTCATTTCATCCTTTGTCTTCTCTTTTCATTCTGTTCGGTATCTTTATGGAGAGCCAGGTATGCATTTTCAGCTTGAACTCGCTGAGTGGAAGGGGAGAACCTTCCAGTCACCAGCCCGCCTTGGCTGCCTGGGTGATGATGGATGCTGAGTGGAGCGAGCAGGTTTCTGATATGCGAAGTGATGAGGGTGAAGTGGGGATCAGGGAGATGGGCTGGGGAGACAGTCACTGGTAGGCGGTGCTGCAGACAGCAAGACCAGGCTGGCCAGAGGTGGCTTTCCCTGACTACTTAGTCCACTGGGACTACTTAGCAGCTCCCGTTTGCCTCACTGTTTTAAAATGAGCTGCTCAGCTTTTACTCCTAACGTCTCCTTCCTTCTTTCCTCCTGCCTTCCCTCCCTCCCTCTTTTCCTTCCTTCCTTCTCTTTCTTGTTATTCTTCTGTGAGAATGTCATTTCCCTAAGAGCAAGGACTTTTTCTGTCTTGCCGGTCTCTGAATGCCCAGTGCTTTAATGGTACTTGGCATGTGAAATGAGTTTCATAAATGTTTGCAGAATTGATGGGCCAGAGTCTTTCCTGTGTTAAATACAAACGTGCTTGTCTAGAGGCAGATGCTCCAGGGACTCCTCCAGCTCTGAACCTTTGTGACCTAGAAATGAAAGATTTCTCCAAAGATACTCCTGGTGCAGACAGTTTACTCAGCATTAACTGAGCGTATACCTTGGAGTTGACACATGTCAGGGGATTTGGGGTTCAGAAGTAATGAGCCAGACTTGTTTCTTAGCTTCACAGAGCAAGACAAAGGAGTGATTAAGTCCATGGGCTAGGGGGCCATTCATTCACTGATTCAACAATTGTCATTATCCCCGGGATATTCCAGACTGTGTAGAGGTGAGGGGCAACCAGGAATGAGGAAGAAAGATACTGTCTGTAGTCTCCTGAGGTTTCTACTACGTTCAGCAGACATAGAGTCATATCCCAGTTCTGTCACTGATTAGTTGCCTGACCTTAGGCAAGTTCTGATATTTATTCTCATCTATCAACTGGAGATAAAATTAGCCTCATAAAGTAACTGTAAGAAGGGAATGGGTCTTTGTATCAGACATTGCAGTCTGGACTCTAGAGGCATGAAAGCATAACAAGTTTTTGAGGGATATGAGTTGTGTGCTGTAACTGAGAGCAGAGTAAATATCGGAGGAAGAGGAGAAATTGGGCAGAGAATAGGAACTAAATTTTGGAAGAGAAGTTTGAGGCCAGATTGTGGAAGATGGTACATGAAGGTCTTTCTTTAATTTGTTTTAAAATTTTGAATCCATAACTTTAACAAAAACAAGAACATCAATTCTCCTCCTTTAGTGGGGGAAAAACAAACAAACAAAAAACACACACACACACACAAAACTTTGCAGCCCTTATAGTATCTAAAGATGATTATCTCCCTACTCTGTCTTACCTGCTGGGTACCCAGTATTTATTGCTAAAGAATGAAAATGAAAGATTTTGCTCCTTGTGTTTATTCCACATTTGTCTTAGGAAACCTCATAGGTACTTGCCCATAATTTTTCATTGCATCTGTCTTCCATGTGCAGTTTACACCTGATTTATATTTTACTTTAGCACTATCAGCCTTAGCTTAGAATAATGGAAGGGAGGGAATTGGCCCTTGAACAGCGCATTGGTGAAGAGACAGGCAGAAAAGAAGGCTGGTTGTGAGCAAGGTTGGAATTGTGAATTGCTCAGCTTATTTGGATGCATGTGGAAAATTGTATTTCGAAATGATTGAACAGTGTGGGACACAAAAACCAGAGGAACATCAAGAATACACAAGATTTAAATGATCCGGCACTTACTAAAACCTACAGTGGGGGATGCAAGCATTCCTCTCTCAGCTTAAGGTGATTTCTAATAGCTTAGAAGATGCCCCAAGAAACCTCAGCTCCAATCAGCACTAACTTTGTCATGACTGCCTCAATGTTAACAGTTAAGGAGTGGAATTTAATAACCTTGGGAACCATCCCAAGAAAGCAGAAATGAATCTGTCCTAATTGGAGAAAGAAAGGACTTGGAAATGAATAGTCTCCGATTACCCATTTAGAAATCCAGAGCCAAGAGTTTCTGAACACAGTGGGAGGGCTGAAAGTGATAACAGCTTTAATTTTGATAGTTGTACCTGGAGAGTCACAAAGGCTTCATAGCTCATTTATAAACATCACCCCATGCTTGGCATGCTGAAGACTCAAAAAAAACTTTGGGTTCTGCAAGGTCAGTTCTCTAGAAAACCTCGGGATCTTTCACTAGGGGGACAGTGATAGTCCTGGGACAGATGGCATGGGGTAGGGGTCTCCTCCAGAGGGGCACAGGATACTGTTTTGATTCACCAGTTTTTAACTGGAGCTGCTTTCTGGTCTTTGCAAGAATGAACAATTTGCTATTGATTTTCCACCATACATATCAGTACCCTGGAGAGCTCTCTGCTTCCTTTTAGGACTCTTTAAACTCAGTAAATCCTTTAAACACTTCTCAAACTTTTCTACCAAAATGCCCCTAAGGGCAAGTAAGAGCAAATATCTACTTTCAGCCTCAGGAGGCACAATTCACTGTGAGCCCATACATTTTGGAAGCCTCTTTGATATGAGCTTATGTGAATTTTGCATTCTAGTCCACGGTAGACCAGTGATTGTCTTAATAAAAAAAAAAGTTTAAAAGTATCTAAAATTACCCACCATCTAGTAAAATAGAGGTTGCAGGGATAGTCACTATGAATTTGTATCCTCCTTGGCCCACCACAGTCTGAGAAACAAGGACTAGATTAGATTTTGAAGAACAGGAAGAGGAGACGAGTCTGATAGATACATATGGTGTGGGATTGCCTATTTTTCACTGATTTTTAGGCTTGTTGGGAGTGTCCAGTGAATGAACAGCATGTTGCTTAACTCAGGCTTGGTGCAGAGCTTCTGCTCCTGAGAATGCAGCATGGCACAAGGCTCTGAGAGGTCATTTGAGCATCTCGGTCTCCAGTCTGGGGTAGGTTTTCCCCACAGTCTTTACTGTTCTGGTTTCAGTTAACACCTGCACCTGCTGGCTTCTGTAGGTCAGGGTGGGAAGCAACCTGATGGATGCCCACTAGCTGATGATCCAAATGCACCAGCTTTGTCCACCAAACCTACCGGGCTGAACCTTGCTGTCCATTCATCCCCAAGCCCTTGGCCGCTGGGATCAACACTGTTTGCCAGATTCTCTCTCCTTCATTATTCTCTTTTTTTTTCACCCCTAGCTTTTTACCGGTGGTGCTTGAATGTAGGCTCTTAGGATACTTTATCACTCAAACCCCTTGATTCTCCAGTATAATTGTTCAAGGCCCAAATTCTTTCTCTCAAAAAAGGAAAAAAAAGTATGACCATGAAGGTTGTGCTCTTAGTGAACATAATTTAGGGGAAGGAAAGATTTTTATTCTTCATTTCCAGACCTTACAGTCTCTGACATGAGACAAGCAGAGCACAGCTCCACTGGAGAGACAGGATGCCTTAGTGGTCACACATTGGCCTCGGGAGTGCTGCAGATCTGGCTGATCAGCAAAGGGGTTCTGAGTCAATTAGACCCTGAGCTTGATGTTCAAAAAGAAGTTTTCATGCTTTTCCTGTGGAGATGAATCTCACATTTGAGACTGGAAAGGCTAAACAGCATCGCAGCTCCAGGATCTTGAGTCTCTGAAGTGCCCGGGGTCCCTGCCCTAGATGTGCGTTCCCTTTACCTGAAGAGCTGGTAAGAGGAGGATAACGTGGACCATATGCCAAGCCCTGTGCTCAGCACCCTTCATGCATCATCTCATCAGGTCCTCACAACACTCCAGTGAGGCAGGTCTGTCCGTGTGCCACTGAATCCTAATGAGGTGAGTCACCCATCAAGATACATTGGTAGGAAGCAGCCAGCTGTGCCTGTCCTCTCAAACTCATGCCTCTCTGATCCAAACCCTTGGGCAATATTCTAGGTACAATAATTTTGGTGTTTTTTTTTTTTAATTAGTAGAGTTTTTAAATTTCCCCATTCTACTATGGTCAGCTACTATGGCTTCAGAATAATGTAGAATCATGCTCATTAGCACCAAAGGAGTTAGTTCTCTGAGAAAAGCTATGTGTTTTATAAGAGCTTTAATTGCATTGAAGTGAGGCCCAGGTACAAAAGCTAGACTTTATGAGCTGTAGAATTCTTAGAACTCTTTTAACTATACCTTTTTCCTAGAAATATTTGATTTTTATTGTGCTTTTTATATCCTCTTATTTTCCAAGGTTATGGAACTGGTCTCAAGTGATTCTGTCTTCTTCGTTCATAAATGTCTGATGAATAATTTCTGTCAATTACAGTTAAATAGAACCCAAGAGCTTTCACTATTACAACATTTTAGTAAATTCTGGCCATGTTAATGGACGAGAAGGTTAAGACTTCTCTGTGCATGGTGTCTTGTCCCTCTGTTGAGAGCTGTGACTCTTCTCAGGTCTGTTGCTCGTGCTGCCTTGCCTTGTCCCATGGCACCACCAGGTATCCTGAACATGCCCAGTGACACCGTATACATGCGTCACAAAACCCACTCACAGAAGGAACCACAAGGCTCAGGCGTTCCGCGTTGTTTCTTATGTCAGAGAGAGAAAGAGAGAAAGTTAAGTTCACTGGACATCAGCATTGACTTGGAAGGAAACTTTGACTTTTGTATTCATTATAAAAATCATATAAGTTTATACACATATCCAAGCGTTTGGCTTTGACTTCTGTTGGCACCATGTTTTCTTCACAGAAGGCGGTCCTCATGGGGGTCCTATGGGTGACATGATTCTCAGGGCGGGTGGACAGAGGGGTTCTGTGTGCTGCTGCTTGGCACGGTAATCGTTACTTTTATCCCCCATCATAAGCTCTTCTCATGAGTGGTGTGGTGGCTCCAAGTATCTCCTTTGTTGTGGGACTCACCTAGATTGAAATCCAGACTTATCAGCTGTGTGACCACGGACAGGTTACTCAACATCAATTTCCTCATGAATTAATTCATATCAAACTGATCTCTGTATCAGTTACCTCAGTGGTGAATTAGAATAATAGTACATTATTCTGCAGGTTGGGTGATGTCACTGTCTCAGTTGTCATCCCCCTGTTGGGATGATGCTTTATGTAATAAAATACTCTTTTCTTCCCTTTTCCCCCTTCAGTTCTTCTCTCCCCTTCTCCATTTTCTTCCTCTCCTCCATCCCTCTTTTGAAGGGAAATCAATTTCTTGGTGAAAATGCAGAGTGAGGGTCCTTGCCTTCAGCATCCCAGAGAAGCCGGGGAATGGGGGAAGGCACTGAATAAAAGTTGTAAGAAAGGGACACTGACTGATAACATTTTGCGGCCTGTGATTTTATGACGACTCTTTTCCCAGCTGCTCTAGTGGACGCATCTTAGTGCATTCATGTCAAATGATCAGGATGTGTAAATTAGCTATGTTGGACTTACCAGTTTGCTCATAGTGTCTCATTTTGGGCATGAACGGTGGTGGAGGAGGGGGAGGGAGGAGGGGGTGTTAAAGTTCTTCCCCGCCACTGCCATTCCAGGCCCAAACAGTACATCCTTAACTCTTACATCTCAGAGGCAAGAGTGCTGTCATCTCCCAGGGCTGGAAACTTGCTCTTGCCTCCGGCGATGGTCATGACTCATTGTCTCCCTGATATAGAGATTCTCCAGGAAGCAGGAGACTGTGCCTTTTGTAGACTGCTGAATGACAGGCTGCAGTGGTGGTGGCCTGCAGGCACAGGCAGTCTGCATTGATTCACAGCTTATCTCAGGGACAGCCCCGGAAGACAAATGACGTTCAGGAGAAGCTGAGGGCCCTGGCGTGTGAGTGGTAGAGGCTGGGGCTGGTGCTTCTTTTCAAAGGAAGCAGGATAGGAAATGGAAAGCACATCTCCTTTGGATGTAGACAGCCCTGATTTTGAGCACTGGCTTTGCCATTTATTAGCCATGTATTGTCAGAAAGCTACTTATCCATTTCAAATCCATTTTCTCATCTTTACCTTCCTCTTTCACTTAATATGACTTCCCTGGTGGCACAGAGGTTGAAGCGTCTGCCTGCAATGTGGGAGACCTGGGTTCAATCCCTGGGTTGGGAAGATCCCCTGGAGAAGGAAATGGCAACCCACTCCAGTATTCTTGCCTGGAGAATCCCGTGGATGGAGCTTGGTGAGCTACAGTCCACGGGTCACAAAGAGTTGGACACAACTGAGCGACTTCACTTTCACTTTCACTTAATATACCATAAACATCTACCTAGGTTAATACATATAAACCTACTTATTCCTTTATAGTAGCTGGACAATATTTCATAAATGGATGTCTTGTGATTAGGATAACCATTTCCCTGTAGATGGTGTTGTGGACTAAATACTTATGTCATAATCCTCGTTGTGGCTGTATTAGGAGAGGGAGTCTTTAAGGAAGTAATTAAGGTGAAATGAGGTCCTAAGGGTGGCACCCTGATACAATAGAACAGGGGTCATTATCAAAGGAGGCATCAGGGAGCTTGTTGCTCTGTGAGTCCACCTAGAGAAACCCATGTGAGGACACAGTGAAAAGTCTGCAAGCCAGGAAGAGGGCCCTCACCAGAAACTGACCAGACTGGGGCTCTTATCTCAGCCTGTCAGCCTCCAGAACTGTGAGAAAATAAACTTCTGGTATTCAAGGCCACCCAATCTCTGGTATTTTGTAGCAACCTGAGTGGATGGATATAGATGAACATTCAAGTTGTTTAGATTTTCCCCTTATTGTAGACCATAAAGATATGTTTTTGCCTAACACTTTCATCTATTAGGTCATTGGATATTTCTTTTTGCCCTTCTTTCCATTTATTATTAAAATTTTCATATGTATCAAAAGTTGAGGGAATGATAAACACCTATCTTACCTATGTTTTATGGTTGTTAGCAATTAAATACGTGGTTGAAAAATTGCCCTCTAAAAAGGCTTTTCATAGTTTATACCATCTCCTGCACACACACACAGACTACTGTAAGAGAGAGGATACTTTTAGTTACAATGTCTTCAAATCCTTGGATTGAAAGGGAAAGAAAAAATCTTTTCCCAGGAGAGTATTTCTGGTTGGAAGCACCTTTTTATTCTCTTCCTCTTTGTCCTTATCTGTCCTATGGCCCTGCCCACTTCCATCCTCCAGTTTTTAGGCACACACATCCCGCCTTTTGTATTACTCACCTGTCCTGTTTAGACACACAGCCAATAGCCCCTTTGTTCCATCTCAAAGAGCATGGCCAAACCCCTGATATGAAAGCTGAGAACAGAGACAGAGTCCTTCCAGTCTGCCATTCTTCCCTGGTTCCAGCAAAATCCTATGGGTGGAATCTTCTGTTTTGTATTCAGTGAGGCTATGTCATCAGCTAGTAAACAAGCCCCTCTGGAGAGGTAGGGGAAGCAAGATGCATGCACGGGTTACCATGGGGACAGACAAGCCGTAATAAATGTTCGGGACCTTAGCTTGACAAGGTTTTAGCAGTTTGGAGTAATTTCATTGTCAATCATCCATTAAGTCACTCCTAATGAATCACTGGGAGTGTCTTTGTTCTTCAGAATGAACCTCACATGAGCATGGTTTGGGCAGAGAGCAAGCTTAAAAGGAGCAGGGAGACAGCAAACAGTCATTAATTTGTCAACTCGTTGAGAATTGAGTGGCCTTTTGTCAGAGGAAGTTTCCACAAGTCACCGGAGAGGACCATGATTTCACATGGTGGTTTCAGATGAAATCTTGACTTCTTGGTTTCACCAGGTAGCCTGGTTGCCTTCCAGAATCCTGTGCAGCTTCATGGCCCCAGGGAAGGGGGTCATGGAGGTTCCTCAGAGGAGGAAACGGGGCACTAAGAGTTGCCCACTGGGCCCTCCACTCTGACACTGCCTCTCATTTGCAGGGTGAGAGTGTGCAGTGTGTCTGTTCTTATCAATGTCCACTCTCCATGTAAAATGTATATAAAAGGTTTTCTCTTCCTACCCCCTCTCTACCAGCTTCAGCACAGGAGGGCGTGCATGCTTGTCATCACTATGCAACTTGGTAGCCATGGTCCCCCAGAGTCCTCATTGTGGTTTCAAGGCCCCCCATGATGACACTGCCATCTCATCCCATGCCTGCTCTAGCCTGCTTCCAGCCTGATGAAATGTTGCCATTCCCCAGACTTGCCACCATTTCTCTTACATCTGAAAAGGGAGTTTCTTTTTCCCTGGAGTATTCTTCCTCATGCTACTACCTGGGTTAAACCCACTTTTCCATAGATAACAGTCTGTCCGGGAAGTCTCACATAACCCACTGAAAGGCTGGATGCAGTACCTTCCTTATCTCCCATAGTGTACAAAACTTAAGTCTTGTTTTACCTGTCTCCTCTGTTGAGCTGTGAGCTTCCGGAGGGCAGGAATGACATCCTGTTCACTCTAGAATTGCCAGCCTAAAATTTGCTCTGCAAATGTTAACAGAGTAAATAAATCCTAGTATATGTCACATCTCCAGGTAACTCTCAGGACCCATTGTTAAGCCCACAGAATGGAACATCCTCTCATCCCAGCATCTTTGAGGTGGTACCCTGCTCTGCTCTTCCAGGTGTTATAACCATTCGCCAGTGAGTTTATAGGATGTGCCCAAGAACAGCAAAAAGACTTGATTTAGAGTTTTAAAATCAACATAGCTAATTAAAAATTAACTCATACTGAAAAATAAGTTCTGAAACAATTACAATAATTAAAATATCACTACCTTAATTGATACCAAACAATGAGGTTAAAAAATAAAATTAATTAAAAAAAAAAACCTTACATGAAGCCTGTAATTAACTGACTTTTGAATTTGATGTTTTCCAGCTTGACAAATTTGTTTCAATTAATTCATTCTTTTTTTCCTTTGAAAAATGTTTTGTAAAAATTACTGAGAAAATTAACTGGACACGTATCCTATGCCAGTTGACACTTGATTGGTTTTCATGAATGGGCAGGAAAGATGCAATTAACCTTCCATGGGTACTTGTTGGGCATACTGTCTTGCTTGAATCCACATGAGTCCTGCAGGTATTTGATAGAAACGGAGGTGGCAGGGCTTTGGCATCTTGTGGGGATTGCAGAGTCTTATCACCAGGCATGCGCTGGGGAGAGAGAAACTTGGAGCACAGTCTGTAGAAACCATTAGCACCTTGACAAGGAGGCTTCTGCCCCTGGTCAGGGTTGTCGCTCCCTCTCAGCCCTCTGCCACTACCCCCTCCCCTGCGTGGCTTCCCTGCACCTTATTAAAGGGCCTCTTGAATACTACTTATTATTCTGGTCTCCGATTATTTCCTCTAGAAAGTGGAGCCGCACCGCCCTGCCCAGTACAGGTGTGGGTGCCTGTCAGTCTCCACAGCCTCAGGGGTGCTGGAAAGAGCATATTGGAGAGGCAGCATTTACATGGAAGTGGCACGCTCCATCACCATCTTTATCCCCATTCAATCCTGAGTCTGCTGTTTTTCAAAAACAAGATGCGTCCTGGTGATTAAATAAACACCGACAGCTTGATTTGTTACTGTTTTGTTGTTCTGTGAAGTTCATTTACTCTAAATAATTCCCATACATGTTTGAAGTATTCAGAACCTGGTAATTAATTTTTAGCAGTCTTGATTTCTATATGCAAATTGTTAAGTAAGTGTGCATATAGAGTTAAATAGCTGATGATTTTTATTTAGTAGTAGTTCTGGTTGGAGTTTTTTTAATTTTCATTTTTTTTTTTTTTTTAAGAAATGTTAGCTTCAAGAATTGGAGGAGCGGGGATTTCCCTGATAGTCCACAGGTTAAGACTCCATGCTTCCAAAGAAGCGGGGTGCAGTTTCAGTCCCTGGTCTGGGAACTAGGGACTGTGTGCACTATGCTGCACTATGTGGCCAAAAGAAATAAAGAGCTATCGTAAAAAAATTACAAAAAAGAAAACAAAATAAGTGGAGTAGGGTGATCTGTCAGTTCAGTTCAGTCGCTAGGTCATGTCCAACTCTTTGTGACCCCATGAACCGCAGCACACCAGGCCTGCCTGTCCATCACCAACTCCCAGAGTCCACCCAAACCCATGTCCATTGAGTTGGTAATGCCATCCAACCATCTCATCCTCTGTCGTCCCCCTCTCCTCCTGCCCTCGATCTTAGTATTAGCTTAATTTAGGCAGAGTAACAGATGGCACGGAGAAGGCAATGGCACCCCACTCCAGTACTCTTGCCTGGAAAATCCCATGGACGGAGGAGCCTGGTAGGCTGCAGTCCATGGGGTCGCTAAGAGTCGGACACGACTGAGTGACTTCACTTTCACTTTTCACTTTCATGCATTGGAGAAGGAAATGGCAACCCACTCCAGTGTTCTTGCCTGGAGAATCCCAGGGATGGTGGAGCCTGATGGGCTGCCGTCTATGGGGTCGCACAGAGTCAGACACGACTGAAGCGACTTAGCAGCAGCAGCAGCAGCAACAGATGGCAAGGTTGCAGAAAGAAAATTGACGGCCACTAACCATGTAACTCCTTTGAGGGGTTGCTGCCTTCAGAGAAGGTAGGCAGAGGGCACAATTGCCTATGGTGGGCAGCCTCCTATTCTTGGGGGGATATTGAGGCCATGTGACCCAGCCTTGACAGCACCAGCCCCCCTGGATACCCCTTGCTTTTATTCCTGAAGGCTCAGTCTGCCCTGGAGGCCTCTCAAGAGCAGGTGCATCTGGGCTCAATACTTGGTGTGAGATAGGGCCCCACATCAGCCTTTTTTTATAATATAATTTTTATATTTATTACTTTATACGCTGGGTCTTCATTGCCGTGAAGGCTTTCCTCTAGTTGGAGAGAGCAGGGGCTCCTCTTCCGTTGTTGTGTGGGCTTCTCATTGCGGTGGCTTCTCTTGTTGCAGAGCAGGGGCTGCAGGCGTGCAGGCTCAGTAGTTGTGGTGCACGGGCTTAGTTGCTCCCTGGGATATGGAATCTTCCTGGATCAGGGATCGAACCTGTGTCTCCTGCATTGGCAAGCAGATTCTTTACCACTGAGCCACCAGGGAAGCCCCACATCAACCTTTTTTAGGAGACTCTGGGTGCTTTTCATGCCACTGGCGTATCGTGTTGAGGAGTTTGGGTTCTGGAGTCAGCCGACTAGGTGTCATTTACTGAACGTTCCTCTCGTCTGCTTTGTACAATGGGCACAGGAATAGCAGACACCGCCGTGGGTGTTTGTGTGAGAATTAAGTACAGTAATCCAATTAGAGGGCTTAGTTCACTGCCTGCATGTCAAAAGCACTGGATATGTGTGAGCTATCGTTCTGGTTATTATGAAGGCTTATTATTCACTCTGGGAATGAAATCCAGACACACAAAATAACAGACACCTATGAGGCACTTTACATGTTCCCAGGTTTGTTGGCAGCACTTTTAAAGATGGACTTATTTCATCTTGATGACAACCTAAAGCAATAGGAGGGACTGCTGTTATCCCATTTCACAGAAGAGGAACCTGAGGTGTAGGAGGTTAGGAAGCAGTGGAGGCAGCATTCACTTGGATCACTGTGTCTAGAGGCTGTACTCCTTCCTGCTCCGCTCAGCGGACTCACTTTCCTTGAGATCTCACTATTCACTGGGGTCCTCTGGACCCCACTGTGGATGGTGCGTGTCTGTGAAACTGGCTGCAAAAGCTAAAAGAAGCTTAAGTTGGGCGATAAGGCTTGTCATATAGTCCTGCATATTTTGACATCCATTGCCTTGGCCAGCCTGGTGTTCTCCATCTATGATATCCACTCCAGTGGCAATCCCAAAGGGTCTACGATGCTTGGCACCTGTCAGGGAAATACTTCACTTGGTTCCTGTGGCCAGGGCTGCCAGGGGCCTGGTCCCCACATTTCTTCAGGGGTCTGATCCCCATATTTCTTCAGGTCCCTAAGTGTCTGTCTTCACCTGTGGTGACTGGGAGTGTGAGAAGGGCAGTAAAGGACTGGCATGGTCATTCTCAGCGGTCACCCAGTTGTCATGCACTGTTAGCTCTGTGCTGTGTGTGTCTTGGAGAACAAGTCACAGCTGGCTGGACTGGAGCCCTAGGTGGGGGTTGGAGGGCAGTGCACTGGTGACGGCCGCTGTCCTGAAATGCACTGGCCTCCTGGCTCCTCATGAGGACATCCCAGGAAGCCAGAGAATTCCACCTGGAGCCAGGAAGTTCCTGCTGCAAATTTCTGGAAAGCCAGCCTGGGAAGGCTCTGAGGCCAGACACAGGCCCCTGCCACTCACTTCCCAGAGGGGACGCCCTTAGTTTAAGAGCTCAGAGTGAGCTCCCTGTCCCTGTAGCATCTCTCTCTCTTGCAGTCCATTTCCTGCTGCTAAACGCCAGGCAGCCGGGCACACCCACTGGGGAGTAGGCTCCACCAGGTGACTCCCCTGGGACCAAGGCCTGGGTCTCGTTGCTCAGCTGACTGGCCTACAAATGCACCTGGTTTCTGTTTGCAGAAGCTGAAGCTGTTGCAGTGGAGGGAGCCTCCCTGAGCAGTTCAAGCCCCAGGAAGAAATACCTTCAGAAGTCGTGTGTTCAGGTCCCTTGTGGAGTTCCCTGGGGCCATTGGAAGAAAACGATTGAGATTCTAGGCCTGGGTAGCCTGACAGGAATCCTTACTTCCTGTAAGAGCAGAGCGTTCATGATTGCTGAGGGGCCCCAGGGTTGAGGGGGCATGGTATTAATATTTCTTAGAGTCGTTTTTCTTTCCCTGCTCAGAATGCAGATTTTTTTAACGGAGCGTGTGTTGGGGGAGGATGTGGGAGCGTGAGCTCGCCTGGCTGTGGAGGGCAGCCATGACAGACTGACCACCTGATGGGCTTTCTGGCCCGGGAGCTGGGAGATGGAGCTGTTGCTTTTGTTTTGCAGAGAGCTCCCTGTGGCCTCTCTGCTCTGAGGAGCATGTGCACCTCAACCTGTGGGGTGCTGCCTAGCCAGGGGCCAGCTACTCTGCCTGTTCTAGAAAGTGCTGCCGTTAAGATGTGCTGACTCTGACCACCCTTCTCCAGTGACTCATGAATCCACACCACCTGTGTTATTCCCACCCCCAAAGCCCACACTTTCTAGTCAGATGGAATATCTGAGGGCTCCCCAGACATGCCTCCCCACCCTGGAGTAGGCCTGACTGCTCTGCCTAACTTGCCTTTTCTCATTTTGCTTTTTACCATCCCGCCCATCCCTCAAGATCCAACTCACATGTTAATGCTTCATTAATCCTTGCCCCAGAAATTGATCTCTCTTATTCTTTCAAGCTCTGTTATCATTTTATATGCCTGTCATGGCCCTTGTTTAATTCTCCCCTGCACAATAAATATTTATGTGTCAGCTTTTTTTCCCCCACCCAATTATATCACGAGTTTGTATGGCTCATAACTATCTTGTACATCCTGAAGTTTTTCACAAAACTTAAAATAGGCTGATGGATGCTCACAGTGCGTGTTGATGGAACTGAAGGCAAAACTCTCCTCCTCTGGGACATTGCATATTATAGGAAATAAGTGAAATTGGGCGCAAAGTCATATAAAGGAGTGACAGACAAAGAACCAAAGAGTGCCCTGTAGCTTTTGGTCCTTGGAACACACAGGCTTCTAAATAAATTCCTGGCCAAGATGAAGATACTGAAACTCCCAAAGCACAAAAGAATCACTGTCCTGATGCTGAAGAAAAACACATGGCATAGACACAGAATTCCCCCTGGTTTGGGTTTTTAGTCTAATTCCCTCCAGCCTAAGTAAACAGTGCAGAGTGCAAACACGTGGTCTGTTTGTTTCCCACTTGTTTATTTGAGTATAAGTATAAATTAAATTTACCTGGAGGTCCTAACTCTTCTCCTCTTGCTTTTCTTGCCTCAGCCCTGGACCCAGCCAAAGATCCCTGCCTGAAGGTGAAATGCAGTCCTCACAAGGTGTGTGTGACCCAGGACTACCAGACCGCCCTGTGTGTCAGCCGCAAGCACCTGCTCCCCAGGTAACCAAGGGCCCCAAGGTATTCTCCAGCCACCAGATCTGGGGTACCTGACCTCTGGCTGGGGGATAGGGGGGAGGAGGAGACAGGTGTTTGATCTGTGTCTTATGTGGTGCATGGTACATGCTGTCTTGCTATGGTATGCATCTCAGTTCTCAAACACATATGCAAAGAAAGTTAACCTTTTAATTTCCTTTGAATCAACTTTATCTGACTCTGAGCCCTCATCCAAGCAGATGAACAGAAAACCCCTTTCTGGTCATTGTGGGGCCGTTCCTCCTCCTTGGATGACTTCAGGATCCAGAAAGTTTCTCTTTAGTCTTCTGGTTGCCACAGACATCCTCCCCATGATAATCCTTGAAGGTCCCTTGAAGTCAGAGTTGGGAGTTTATCTGCTTCAGCACTCCATGAGATGTGGGAATCTTTGCCAGGCTGAGAGTCCTGGTTTGGGGTCCTGCTCCTCAAGACAGCCACACCAGAATTCCCTCCGAGAACGTGTCTTCCTGTTTCCTCAGGGCAAAGCACTTGATACCCACTTCCTCAGCACAGGGGGAAGTCTCTCCCTTCATCTTCAGGGTTATTAAAGCCTTTGTCCTGTACCCTCCACCCATTCTGAGCATCTGCTGGGCTTTGTTGGTATTTAGTCACACAGTCCTGTCTGACTCTTTGCGACACCTTGGATTGCAGCACACCAGGCCTCCCTCTCCCTCACCATCTCCTGGAGTTTACCCGAGTTCATATTCATTGCATTGGTGATGCCATCCAGCCATCTCATCCTCTGATGCCCTCTTCTCCTTCTGAACTCAGTCTTTCCCAGCATCAAGGACTTTTCCAATGAATTGTCTGTTTGCATCAGATGACCAAAACACTGGAGCTTAGATTTTTACAAATGAGCCTTTGAATTCAGGCTACTTCTGCCTTCAGTCCTGCAGAAATACTTGAAGTAAGAACACACACACACACACACACGCATGCACACATGCACCCAACAAACTTTCTTCAAGAATGGGGTTGGATGGGATGCAGGTGGGAGAAAGGTGATTTCAGTGCCATTCCCACCCTTGTGCCTGTACTGACTCTAAAGTGGAGAGGTGCAGCAAGAGGCAGTGGAGTTACACACGCTTGAATTTGGCGACTTTATCAGCCATTTACCTACACTGCACCATAAACTCAGGCAAAGAAGAGTAGCCTTTCTGATAAATCTGACTTGTTATAACATATGCCCTTTGGTTAGTTCCAATTTGACCCTGGGACCGTGCAGAATGAGTCCTATCCATCTCTTAGTTCTTGAAGTCTGAGCAATGCTTGCCCCTGTGGCCGCTCTTTTGGGGACATGCTTTCAGTTCCCTCAGTTCCTAAGAACATGTGTGGGGAGCTCCCATGCTCTGGCAGGCAGTCCAGCAGTGAAGCGGTGCTTGGGAGTGGCCTGATAGCACAGGGCCCTGCAAACCCAGCACCTGCAGCCGCGGACCTGGCCTCTGTGATCACCTAACAACAGTCAAGTTTTGTCTCCATAAGACTGGGATTCAAGGTGTTATAATGTGCTTTGCTCTTCCCCAGTGTTCTCGCTGGAATTAAAGCCAGATCTCACCCCTGAACCCTATCTAGCATATGCCAGGCATTATGCTCAGGACCTGTAGCCTTGAATTCCTCCAGTGATTTTTTTCAAGTTGGTGCTTATTTTTGTCTTCATTCTAAAAATGAGAAAACTGAGGCAGAGAAAGGAGTTGGTCATTTGCTTGTATAGTTGTAAGTGGCAGCTGTGTCGAGGACTGTCAAGCTCCAAAGCTTATGTTTTTCGTCAGTACCATGCATGCTGCTGCTGCTGCTGCTGCTAAGTCGCTTCAGTCGTATCCGACTCTGTGTGACCCCATAGACGGCAGCCCCCAAGGCTACCCCATCCCTGGCATTCTCCAGGCAAGAACATTGGAGTGGGTTGCCATTTCCTTCTCCAATGAATGAAAGTGAAAAGTGAAAGTGAAGTCGCTCAGTCGTGTCCGACTTCTAGGGACCCCATGGACTGCAGCCCACCAGGCCCCTCCATCCATGGTATTTTCCATGCAAGAGTACTGGAGTGGGGTGCTATTGCTTTCTCTGAGTACCATGCATAGGCCACATCATTTGATCTGTTTTGTCTATCCACTCATTCCTTGTCATTTAACAAAAAGGTATTAGGTACCTACTATATGCCAGGCCTTTGTTTGGCTTTGAGGCTGCAGAGGTAAACAAGAGACCCTATTTCTCCTCTCAAGGAAAATCTAGATCACTACATGCAGGGTGGGATGTGAAAAACAATCATTTTTTGTTGTTCTTCAAAAGTCCTTCTAAGGCATATATACCGTGAGAAAGCTCTCCTAGATTCTCCTGCCACACAAGACTTCTTCATTCTCTGAAGGACAAACAGTGTGGTCTCTTTTGCTGCAAATACCAAATACTCCTTGGAATAGTGTTGTGTTGATCGACCATCTGGTTTTATGTGTGTGTGCGTGTGTGTGTGTAACATGAACAGTCCATTGCCTGTTTCCTCCTGGAATATAGCCCTGTCTGTAAGTCCCAGACAAGAGAGTTTTAGTTATAAGCTCAAATCTGTTTGAGACACAGGCAGAAACCTCACTGGTATTCAGGCATCAGTTCAGTTCAGTTCAGTTCAGTAGCTCAGTCATGTCTGACTCTTCATGACCCCATGAATCACAGCACGCCAGGCCTCCCTGTCCATCACCAACTCCCGGAGTTCACTCACGTCCATCGAGTCAGTGATGCCATCCAGCCATCTCATCCTCTGTCGTCCCTTTTTCCTCCTGCCCCCAATCCCTCCCAGCATCAGAGTCTTTTCCAATGAGTCAACTCTTCGAATGAGGTGGCCAAAGCACTGGAGTTTCAGCCTCAGCATCATTCCCTCCAAAGAAATCCCAAGGCTGATCTCCTTCAGGAGGACTGGTTTCATCTCCTTGCAGTCCAAGGGACTCTCAAGAGTCTTCTCCAACACCACAGTTCAAAAGCATCAATTCTTCGGCGCTCAGCCTTCTTCATAGTCCAACTCTGACATCCATACATGACCACAGGAAAAATCATAGCCTTGACTAGACAGACCTTTGTTGGCAAAGTAATGTCTCTGCTTTTGAATATGCTATCTAGGTTGGTCATAACTTTCCTTCCGAGGAATAAGCGTCTTTTAATTTCATGGCTGCAATCACCATCTGCAGTGATTTTGGAGACCCCAAAAATATTTCCACTGTTTCTCCATCTATGTCCCGTGAATGCGTGGGACCAGATGCCATGATCTTCGTTTTCTGAATGTTGAGCTTTAAGCCAACTTTTTCACTCTCCACTTTCACTTTCATCAAGAGTCTCTTTAGTTCTTCTCCACTTTCTGCCATAAGGGTGGTGTCATCTGCATATCTGAGGTTATTGATATTTCTCCCGGCAATCTTGATTCCAGCTTGTGTTTCTTCCAGTCCAGCGTTTCTCATGATGTACTCTGCATATAAGTTAAATAAGCAGGGTGACAATATACAGCTTTGACGTACTCCTTTTCCTATTTGGAACCAGTCTGTTGTTCCATGTCCAGTTCTAACTGTTGCTTCCTGACCTGCATACAAATTTGTCAAGAGGCAGGTCAGGTGGTATGGTATTCCCATCTCTTTCAGAATTTTCCACAGTTTATTGTGATCCACACAGTCAAAGGCTTTGGCATAGTCAATAAAGCATAAATAGATGTTTTTCTGGAACTCTCTTGCTTTTTTGATGATCTAGCGATGTTGGCAATTTGATCTCTGGTTCCTCTGCCTTTTCTAAAACCAGCTTGAACATCAGGAAGTTCACGGTTCATATTGCTGAAGCCTGGCTTGGAGAATTTTGAGCATTACTTTACTAGCATGTGAGATGAGTGCAATTGTGTGGTAGTTTGAGCATTCTTTGGCATTGCCTTTCTTTGGGATTGGAATGAAAACTGACCTTTTCCAGTCCTGTGGCATGCTGCTGCTGCTGCTAAGTTGCTTCAGTCGTGTCCAACTCTGCTCCCCCGTCCCTGGGATTCTCCAGGCAAGAACACTGGAGTGGGTTGCCATTCCCTTCTCCAATGCATGAAAGTGAAAAGTGAAAGTGAAGTCGCTCAGTCATGTCCGACCCTCAGCGACCCCATGGACTGCAGCCTACCAGGCTCCTCCATCCATGGGATTCTCCAGGCAGGAGCACTGGAGCGGGGTGCCATTGCCTTTTCCAGTCCTGTGGCATATCTAGGTGTAAATGGTGCTTTTCTGGGCATGCCGTGTTTTTGTTTGGAAACACCACCACTTTTTTGCTCGTGTTGAAAGTGTTATCCTCATCTCTGGCATCTCCTGGTGGCTACAGAGTTCAGTGGCTCAGAGCATAGATTTGAGAATGAGACCATTCTGGGCTCCATTCCCAGGTTGGCTACTTTCTAGCTGTGTGACCTTGGCAAGTTACTCGACCTTTCTGATTCTGGGTTCCCTCCACTCTAACATGGATTTAAAGAAAGTGTTTACCCCCTTCCTCTTGCCCATTTGCTGGGATACATCCTTTAGTGATTCTTGCAGAGAGGGTTTATGGGTGGTAAGTTTTACTAATCCTTGCATAGAACATTTTGTGTGTATTTTTTTGTGAGAGGTCAGAAAGATGGAGGTACATAGTTTAGTGTTACATAAGGACAACTAGTTTTACAATGACTACAGCAGTTATGGTAATAGATATTACTATTGTCTGATTCATTCTGGAAGTCCAGCCAGAAAACCCCTCATTTGCATGCTCCTGAGAATAAGTAGCTCACCCCAGGGGCCCTGCCCACTGTCTTGTTCTGGCCTTTGGATTTCCTGCCCACGGAAGCCTGCTGCCTGCTTTGTGATTCACGACAGGTGAGGAGTTGGACAAAAACTGCATTTCTGATGATGGGTATCATTCATTGACTGGAAAAACAGCCCAAAGAGGAGGCTCTGACTGAGGGGTATGCCCGTGTCCTCCTCAGGATTGGGGAGGTGGCCTGTGTCCAGGGGGAGCTCTGTGGTGGTGTTCTCTGCAGTTGTGCCTGCCTCCCCTCCCCTTTGGAGGCTGAATTACTCAGCCCTTATCAGCCCAGTACACACCTCTTCTTGGGTCTTGGACGTCTTCCCAGATGAAACATCTGTCCTTCCACATTATACTTCAGGGATCCCTTCTGACCAGGGAGGCCGTGTTGACAACTCTTATTTATTCATCAATCAGGGAAGTCATCTTTCTTTCTCTGAAACATCTGTAGGCAATCCCATCAGGCAGTCTGGCCTCTGCAGCAGCTCAAGGGGTAAATCCCGCCTGCCAGACAGTCAGGACCGCACACACATGGAGAGATGGCTGGTTGGCCTGGGGCTGCTTGTGAGGCTGCGGACTTGGGCTGTCTTTGCAAGCAAGTTTAGACGGAGGACTATAAGCACATCTACAAGAGAAATTCATTAGTTTTCTTTGCCCTTGGAGACTACGTGAGTGGAGAAGCCGTTTGACACACACACATTTGTGACCATCTGGTGTCAGGGTGACTGGACTAGCAATTTCAGTGCAAACACTCCCCCAGTATTAGAATGGTATTGGGCTTGTGGTTAGTTTCATTGAGAGACTTCAGCTAAACTCAGATTCTCTTTGGAAATTCTGCGTTTTATCTCTTCTTGTTGTTGAGCTGTATTGAGTAGGGTGGGGAGAGGGTTAATTCTTGGTTGCATGTTCATCTTTTAGGTGCTCTAAGAGGGCCATTGATGCACTTAAGAGCAGTGTGAAGGAAACCTGGGGTCACAAAAGCTTCTCTTAGGTGACTTTTTCTTAACATTCTAATTTATTTTTGATATTATGGTAATTGAGGCTCATTATGGAAAACACTGAAAAGTATAGACAAAGAAAAAGAAACAGGAAACAAGCCATGGTCATAGAATCTAAAAATAGTAATTAAAATATTCCAGTACATCGCCTTCCATTCTTTCCTCTACTTTTGTCCATTGATTTGTTTTTGTCAAAACTTGCTTATTGAGTGGTGTTTATCATGTATATAACAATTGGTATTGGGTTCTCTTCAATTGATATTTACAAATAAGTATTTTATGATACCACAGCACTTTATCGATATAAATCTTAGTGATTATATAATGTACAATATTAAAAATAACTTGAAGTGGATCATAGACCTAAATATAAGAGCTGAGATGGTAGAGCTTTTAGAAAGAAGCAAGAGTAGTAACCTTGGGATTGATAAAGATTTCTTAAACAGAGCACAAAGAAACCATGAACTATAAATGCCAGAAAGAAAAAAAAAAAAGAAAATCACCAAATTGGATTTCATCAAAAGTAAAAACTTTGATCTTCAAAAGACACTGTTAGACTAATAAAAGGACAAGCCACACTGGGAGAAAATATTTGCAAAACATATGTCCAACAAAAGATTTGTTTCTAGAATATGTAATGAAAGCATATGTCCATGTAAAGGCTGACTCACAAATGTTCATAGCAGCTTTACTTGTAACAGCTAAAAGCTGGAAACAGCCCAAACATTCATCAACAGGTGAACAGATAACAAGCTGTGGTATATTCATTTCAATGGAGTAATACTCAAAAATGAAAAAAAGAATAAGCTATTGATACGTGCTACAGCATGGATGAATCTCATAATAATTCTGCTCAGTGACAGAGGACAAAAAATATGAATTGTATGATTTATGTTTATATGGCATTGTGGTGGATATAAGCTAACCATTGGTGACAGCAGATCATGGTTTGTTTTGGGAAGTGGGTCATTGGGGTGCCTGAGCATTCTTTAATGTTTGATAACTTGGGGAAACAGTTAAGTCAAATTCTGGTCTTAGGTGCCAAAGATCCTAGTGGCAAATCAGTTTAGGGAAGAAGAGTTTTTAGTACAGCAGTGTGTTACTCTTTCTAACTTAAGTTTTAAAAATATTCTCTCAGCTCTTCTTAAAGAGAATACCCTCTTAGGGTGTGATTGATGAAAAAATGGACAGAAAGTCATACTACCTGCAGAGGGATCTGCTCTCAGGAATTCACTGCCAGTGGGATAGCTCATTCTGATTTATTGTTCTGGGTGGGCGAGAGATGGGGAGGGCTTCTCCCTACAGAGCGCTGAACATTGATTTTGCCTCTCTGTTGCCATTGATTTTCATTTGGAGAATGGAAAATTGAAGCATTTGTTTTAAGTCTTCCAGACAAGCTGCATTCTCAAATTCTGCACGTGCATCGTGAATGACAGGGAAGGATGTCAGGGTGGGACTCTCGATGTCTGAGTGTACCCTTGGAAGCCTTCTGGGAGCAGTGGGAACTAATCTGTTTTTAAATAAGAAGCCGACAGCTGGTCTTCCCAGTGGGCCAGGCCTCTCTAACGTAATGGTCCTTTATCTCTACTTCCTAATTATCTGGAATAACAACGAATTCTCGGCACCAGTGAAGAATTCAGATCCAGTCGAGGCTGGCAGTGCAGTGGACCAATCTGAGAGCTCTCTGTCTTTTATGTGAACTTGAAAAACAGAATCAAAGTGTCTGAGGTCAGAGAGAAGTACATCACAGGATGCACCTCAAATACCAAACTCTCAGAGGATATTTGAAAGGATGACGGTTATTTCATCTCAGTTTTGTTTTACAGCAAAGCACTGCCTCCTGCTACAGGGACTTT
The DNA here is from genome assembly GCF_032452875.1 of Bos javanicus. Classification (NCBI taxonomy): domain Eukaryota; kingdom Metazoa; phylum Chordata; class Mammalia; order Artiodactyla; family Bovidae; genus Bos; species Bos javanicus. Next base: position 48,086,412 of record NC_083874.1, on the reverse strand, counting down.
GAACTGGTTGATTATACACACATGTGTCTGTCTCAGTTTGGGAGACACACAGCCACGTGGAAGGCGGGTGATTCCTGGGTACCTGGATGGCTTTCTGGTGCTTCACAATTCCAGGCATTGTTTCCAGTTACCAAAGTGGAATCATGCCTGCATTCCTTACTATAATTTTGTATGAATGCCACGCATACCCTTTCTCCAAGGGGCCTACGAATTGCCTTGTGTTCTATGCTAGCCTTGAGGGATCTTTGTTTGCCATGTTGTCTGGGTAGGGTGCTAATGAGGGCTTGATGCTGTTTCTCGGCCATTTGTGGAATACGTGCAGTGGAGTTTGGAGTGTGGGCCCACTTCTGAATCAGTCACCTTTCTAAACAGAAAACCCACTGCTGTGGTCTGTTGTTTTGCAAACACCTTCCCGAGGGTGCTGAAGGAAACAGAGAGAGAGTGGTTGGTTCCAAGCTGCCACTTGCTGGCCACCTACTGTTAACCGACCAGGGTTCTTGGCCTTCCCCCAGTCAATAGAAATTGACTAGAGGCCAGACAAGAAACTCAGGCAAGGCTTTCCTCAGGCCCCTACTGTAGCAGGAGGGAGTGAGAATAAAACCAGTTTCCCTTGCTTATTCCTTATATGGGGTGAGGGTGGGGGTGTGTCCAGGGCCCAGGCCAGAGGGGTGGCTGAGGTGGTGTGCCCACCCCTTGGGTAGTGTTGTGTGCAGGGCGCATGCGCAGTACCCTGCTTTTACTGCCAATACCCTGTTTTTGCTCCAGGCACTTCAAAAGTGGAAGTTGGGTTTTTTGGTCTCTTCGTATCTTTTGCATCCAGAATTTGCCCCAACTGCATATGCCCTGGGTTGTTTTTAGTCCCTACAGTTTCTTTGTATTTCATTGCTGGAGGAGAGATGTGTCCAGGTGCAAGCATTGCAGCAAGGGTCCCAGGTCCCAGCCCGTCTCACTACTGGGTTCAGCTCACTGAGCAGAAGTGCCCTTATGGATTTCCCAAAGGGGTCTGTCGGTCTGTATTATTATTCCCATTTTACAGATGGGATTATTGAGTTTCCGTCAGTAACTCCCTTGGTTGCACAGGGCTGTAAGGGGCAGATTTGGAACCAGGATGGAGGGATGCAGCCCCCTCTGCTGTGGAGCCATGGGTGTGAGCTTTCACTGTCGAGTTCGCTTTTGCCTACAGTGCTGTGGCCCAGGACTCAATCTGTTCCTAATCCTAGATCCCCTCCACACACACTCCTGGGAACTTCTCTCCTGACTCTTTCCCCTTATAGAGGGGTTGGCGGAGAGCTCGGCTATTAACCCCATTTCCTTCTTTCTATGCCAAAAGCAGTAGTTCTGGATTCGTTTTTCCTCTCTGTGGTTTTTCCAAAAGCAATCGTTCAAACTACATGTCACTTAAATACACAGATATTTAATTACTTTAAACCAAAGCTATTTTTTCAAAGGAAAGAAGTACCATATGCCTCCACCCCTGAGCTGCTTCTGAGGCCTTCACTAAGCAAGACTGAACAACTCATGCAAAGCCAGTTAGCTTCTCCCCACCTTTGTTTTCCTCTCTGAAGCAGGGGTATTGATTAGATGAGCTTGGGGACCAAAGCAGCAGAGAGTCAAAAACAATTCATAATGGAGATGAGAATCATCATGTGGAATCTGTAGTCCCTTGGAGCCAGGAGAGGAGTGAGAGGCAGACCTTTACATTGGAAGGCAGATTCACTAGGCAAGTTTCATAAATACATTAAAAATACATAAAAATCACATCTGTCAGGAAAATGTCCCAGACCCATATCTTGCCCTGCCTTGGTTTCCTTGCCCCCCCGCCCTTTTTTTTTTCCAAACCTTACTGCCAGTGCCAAAGCAGAGTTATGTCTGAAGACAGGGTGGATGAGGGCAGGGCTACTTGGTGAGGCCTCTCAGTCAGTCTCATGGTCTCCTGCCTGACTGGGCAGTTTCTGGGTGTAGCTCTCAGGGACTGGATCCTCTGCCCTGCGCGAATACTCTCCAGCGCCCTCTGCCAGCCTGCCATCCCCACCTCCTGGCTGCACTGCTAGAGAAGGGCCTCCTGCTAGAGAGGGCAGTTCAGTTTCTAGTGGATCCAAAGCAAAGGAGCCTTGTCTCTTCTCCCTGGCTGTCTTTTTTTGAGCCTGATTCTATCTGGAGGAGATGGAGAATGTGTTATGGTGGAATTCTCTGAAGACACACATGCCCAGATGCAAGGTTGCTGGAGAGCTAGTGAGCCAAGCGTGTGTGGAGATGGGAGTGGCTGTCGACAGGGACTGATGGAGCATGACTCTCTCATCCCCTCCCTGTCTCTGTTGTTTTGCAATCAATAAGTCGTGTCCGACTCTCTGCGACCCCATGGACTGTGGCAGGCTAGGCTTCCCTGTCCTTCACCATCTCCTGGAGTTTGCTCAAACTCATGTCCATTGAGTCAGTGATGCCATCCAATTATCTCATTCTGTGTCGTTCCCTCCTCCTCTTGTCCTCAGTCTTTCCCAGCATCAGAGTTTTTTCTAGTGAGTTGGCTCTTTTCATCAGGTGGCCAAGGTATTGGAGCCTCAGTTTCAGCATCAGTCCTTCCAATGAATATTCAGGGTTGATTTCCTTTGAGATTGACTGGTTTGATCTCCTTGCTGTCCAGGGGACTCTCAAGGCTCTTCTCCATCACCACAGTTCAAAAGCATCAGTTGTTCAGTGCTCAGCCTTCTTTATGATCCAACTCTCACATCCATACATGACTATTAGAAAAATCATAGCTTTGACTATACGGACCTTTTCAGCGAAATAATGTCTCTGCTTTTTAATATGCTGTCTAGGTTTGTCGTAGCTTTGTTAGAAAGCATTAAGCGTACTTCCCTGCTCTGTGGTTCTGCCCCAGATCACTGGGCTGCAGTTGCTGTGCTTCTGCTGCTGTGCTTCTTGGTGCTCTTACATATTAAGGAATGCATGGTGGTGGTTTAGTCACTAAGCCACATACAGTAACACATTTTGTGCATCATTTGAGATGGATTAGAAAACAGGAGGTTGAGGTGGGTGTGCCTAATTTGGAGAGGTCATGGCGAGGCATGATTTCCATCAGGGCTCAGGGTGTGCTGAGTGGCACATGGGTGTGAGTTGTCATTTTAGCCCGTCCACCCTTAAACAAGAGGCAGCAGACAAGCTTAAGCCACCTGAGACTCATGGCATGTGTGTGTCGCCTGCCCGTTCTTGGCCACTTTCCAGGGTCTGGAGAGAGCTGTGCCCTGTGTCCAGGGGAGCAAGGTCAGTGTGGCGTCAGGACACAACATCGTCTTCTTTTTCAGAATTGATCACGTTGTTTTTCCCACTGTCACTTACTTCTGTTTTAAGTTTTTTAAACTTCTTTCCTTCGCCTTTGTTATTAATAAATCTGCTGTGGCCTGCTCGCTGCTCTGCCGAAACTCATCAAGATCTCAACTCACAGGTTTCTAGTTTAGACATTTTATATCAGATTAATTCAACCAATGAACCATGAAAGACATTCTTTATGGATGTCAGGCACCAGGCTAGGACCCATCTGGGGCACTGACCATGAGAGTTCCGGGGCCAGAAAATGGACTTGAGGTGATTTAGATGGGTGTCTGAGGCTATCTTTGGATGTACTTTTGTTTTAAATAGAATGTTCTCAAGCTAATGTCCTGTCTTTAATGTTCCTCACAGAGGGGATGGGCAGTCGGCAAGGCCTTCCACGCACAGAAGGACAGGAGAGATGAAAGTTAATTGGTTTGGGGACCTTGGTACCTTTCCAAGGCACACACTTAAGTGATGTTTTTCACGGGTACACATTGAAATGAATGTGGTTGTCTTACTGAGAGGTGGAAGGCCCCTCTTCCAGCCTGTCTTGTCCATGGTCTTGCTGCAGCTGGGGTGCTGGGGTGCCCTGCTTCCCACTTAGCTGACTGGAGGACGAAGCAGGAGGCTCTGGCTCAAACCTCATGGCTCTGAGGATTCCCAAGTGGAGGGCCAAGTGACAGGGCTCCCCTCTTGCCTGGAACTAGTGTCCAGGGAGGTATCTGTGAAGGTAATGGGGATGAAGGGCTTTCGGGCTTGAGTCCCACCTGTTGGCAGGACTGTCTCTCGGAAAGGGGCTTCTGCACACTGGTAATGATGTGTTGCTGCTACTGTTCAGTCCTTCAGTTGTGTTCGACTCCTTGCAGCCCCAAGGACTGTAGCCTGCCAGGCTCCTCTGTCCATGGAATTTCCCAAGCAAGAACACTGGAGTGGGTTGCCATTTTATTCCCCAGGGGATCTTCCCAACCCAGGGATTGAACCCATATCTCCTGCTTGGCTGGCAGGTGCTTTTCCACTGAACTGCCTGTGAAGACCCGGTGATGGTGGGTTAGAGGTCATTAATTGGAGTCTGTGATCATTTCTTTAACAAGTATTTATGGTGCTTTTCACTTGCCAGACTCTGGAATTCTGTGATGAATAGACACAGTCTACCCTTGTGGAGATTAAAGTCTACTGGAAAAGACAGGTATAAAGGAGTATCATGTAAATTGTGCTATGTATTAAGTAGGATAACAGCAGGGTACCATAAGAGAGAGTCACTTTAGGTTGGTTGAAGGGGTGAAAGGTGTAAGGTGCCAGCTGGGGAGAAGGTACAGAGCAGGAATAAGAGGTCTTGGAGAGGGGAACAGTCTTTGCAAAGGCCTTGGCTCAGAGAAAGGGAAGGGCCTTCGTGTCCTAGAGGAAGTAGGAGGAGAGAGGCCTGGGCTGCAGAAAGGCAGTGACAGAGAGGGGCCTGGCTACGAGCACCTGGGGAGGGAGGCAGGGCCAGAGTGTACAGAGCTTTGAAGGCCACAGACAGGGTCGGCTCTCAGGCCAGGTGTGAAAAGAACTTTTATGTGGCTTTGCACCAGAGAGGGACATAGTGTTGTAGCTTAGGAAGGACTGAGTTTTTAAATTACTTTTTAATTATAGTTTATTGCAAAAGCTTTCAAGAAAGCATCAGAATAAAACAACAATTGTTTATGAATTGAAGATTTAAAAGAACCATTGTTAAAGATCTGGTAGAGTTTTTTTATAATTGACAAGAAAATGTGGACTGAATTTTCTTGAATTCTTATTCTTAAAGCCAGATTGTGTGCTATGTGAGAAGAGCTGGAAGACTAGGTGTGAGTGTGTGTGTGTGTGTGTGTGTTTGCTTCCCTCATTGGAGCTTGTAGCCTAGAGGAGTAGGAACACAGATGCATATAGTCTAGGCTAGCAGGTCAGAATCCTATAAACTAAAGTTAAAATTTCAAGAAGGGAGCAGCCATGCACAGCTGCAGTTGGGACTGGGCCAGGGGTAGAAGGCAGGGAAGGGGCAGCACGCCAGTGGTATTTACCATTTTCCTAGGAGTTTAAGAGTGAGTGGAGACTCTGGCTCAGACACTTTGTGACTTGCTCAATCCTATACAGCCTTTATGTGGCAGAGATGGGGGACCAGGGTAAGGCTGCTCAAAGCTCATCTTCTGTATAAGGGCTTCTTAGACTTCCAGATACTTCCCTACATGCAATCTGCATTTTCTCATCAGAGGATGACTTTAAAATGATGCTGGAACATAGTAGGTGTTCAATGAAAGTTAGTTTCTCATATGAGACTCCAGATGCTCAAGGAACCAGAAGGTGGGGTGACGATTCTTGCCAGGCTCATGTGAGTTCACATCTGCCAAGGCCTTTCTGTTTGTCGTGTGGGGGTTGTGTCAGTGGTCATGGTTAGTGAGTACCCTACCAGCAGAGTATGTCCCCTACCCGCACTCCACCCTGATCATGCTCATCCCACTTACTCATAATATCTAGTTCCCTCTGGAGTGTGACTCCAGGTCTTCACACCCTGCAGGTATTCACAACATACTTCATGGATGAATGAATCAGTTGAGTCATGAAAGGAGCTGGAGGTGCAGGGCCAAGCTGATGGACTTACTTAGAAGCTCTGATGGGTCAGCCAACTTGCATAATGATGCTGCAGGTGAGGGTTAGGGCTCTTATCATGAGGTCAACAGCATATTGTATTCCCTCTATTTTCTGCATAGCACCTACCACATTCCTAGTCACCCAGAAAATACTAAGAAGTGCCTGTGAAACCCCATGGGGAACCTGGAGGTAACCTGTATGTCACCGTGGTGTGGAAGTGGCCCTATTCTTGGTGGGGGGCGGGGCATCATACCCTGATTCTTTTCCCTGCCCTGACTTGGTGGCTGGCAGCTTCCTTACAGCCCACCCTCTCTCTGTGCTCTGTGACTAGATATATCTGAAGGTCAACCATCCTTTGGGGCCAGAGACTTGGCATTGTTGATGGTCAGGTATCATCCATCTCATCCACCCCTTGGGTCCCTCAGAGCTGGAGGTCTGTGTTTGCTGAGGACTACAGAATGGCCTTTGGATCTACCTTCAGGAAGAAAACAGGAGAAGGGCACCACTGGGGATGCACTCTGCCAGCCACCACAGGCCAAGACTGAATAGCTTTCTGTGACTCCATTGTGGTTCTTGGTGACTGGCCTAAATTCACTGTCTTGCTTCATCCAGGAGGCTTGCAGGCTCCAGAATCTCCTGTCTCTGAGGTCTGCCTCTGCTCCTTGGCCCTTGCGACTGGCCCTTCCTGTCCTTGAGAGTAAGCTAGGGAGAAATACTCCAGCCCAAGGTGCCTGCTCAGCCAATAAGAAACTTGGGAAAACAGCAGGTAGCAGTCTTGAGGGTCCATCCTCTGTCCTGGGGAGAAGCCTGGTGCCAGGAGGCTTGGTCTACCTGGTGCCAGGGAGGGGGCCTGGACCACAGCTGCTGCTGTCTGCCCCCTGTGTGAGCTCACAGAGTACTTGCCAACTGACTGGCACATACTGGGGTGACACTTGATTTCCTGCTCATCTACTTGCTTTCTAACTTCAGCAATTTTTCCATGTGCCTTTTTTTTTTTTAACTTCATGTTATGGGGTAAAATTGGCTTGCTGCTCTTAATGGCTCTGCTGATTACCTGTGGACCTTTGGTGGTGAATCTAAGCACTTTACTCTGCAAATCTTGGTAGCTGTCTTCAGAACACAGGGTTGGGATAATGGACCAATGCTTCCTTCAGGGTGCAAATTGGTACAACATTTCCAGTGGGTATTTTGACCTCATTGGCCCCTTGGTTCCATTTTGGACACCCTATCTCATGGAAGCAAATACAGATACATGTATATATTCAAGGATGTTCAGTGTACTTGACCACAATATTAAAAAAAAGAAACAGCCTCCTTATTATCCATCATATATAAGAATGCTTACAGAAATCAGAGCATGCCTTTTGTAGAATCCCCTTCCTTCAAATGACGTCTGCTTAAACTCTTGTGGTACTGGGAGCCTCCATCCCCAACCTTCTGAGATGGAACCTCTGTCCTTGGACAGTTCTCACTCTGTGAGATGTCTTCCTTGTATTGAGTCAGATATTTTCTGTTAGTAACCTTTATACATTGGTCCAGGTTCTACTCTGGAATAGCATTTGGACACAGGGTTACTGCTCTCTGTGCCGATACATCCTTGAGCATCTTTTCTGTATATGGGAGGAGCTGGGGACCTCAGTGAGCATAGTCCAAAGTGGCCAGTGCTAAAGGCCTGTGGGGCATGAACAACGGACTGGGAACAATGGCCATGGGACAGACGTGCTTGGGGGAAGGGAAGGGCTGTTTGAGACTTCTTCCAGGAGGGGTGGCAGTGGAGCTGGTCCTTGGGAAAAGGTGAGAGGAACCTGGAAGGAGAAGGTGTTGAGAAAGCACAAGACCAAGAGAACTAGGCTTCATCCTTGGCCTCCCCACCCAGAAAATCCCCTACCAGCTGGGCTGCTGCAGAGGTGAGGAGTTTGTCAGTGGCTCCAACCTTGGCTTGGAGAAAGCTTTCAGATCAAGTGAAAGTTACAACGTAGATGTGACTGTGCTTGCGTTCTGCAGTACTGGTGGTGAGTGGTGTCGTGTTGATAGTTTGCAGATATTGATGTTCAGCCGAATCTCCTTGGATCCATGTCTCTATCAGCTTCCAGCCTGTCTCATTCCAGGCTCTCAGTCATGTCTGACTCTTTGCAACCCCATGAACTGTAGCACATTAGGCTTCCCTGTCCTTCACTGTCTCCCGGAGTTTGCTCAGACTCATGTCCATTGAGTTGGTGATGCCATCCAACCATCTCATCCTCTGTCATCCCCTTCTCCTCCTGCCCTCAGTCTTTCCCAGCATCAGGGTCTTTTCCAATGAGTCAGCTTTTCGCATCAGGTAGCCAAAGTATTGGAACTTCAGCTTCAGCTCTGGGCCTGACCTAAAGAGGCAATGTCCCTAATGCCATCTACCCTCCTCTGTTTAATTTTGCTGACTTATTCTTCCTATTAGGTCATATGTAGCCCTCCCAGAATGGGCTTTGTTGCTGGTGACTAGAAAACAAATGTGGCTATTTCTTCCCTCATGCACATGTCCCATAATAATGAATCGCCTCCCAGGAATGTAAGAATATATTTTCGAAGATGACATCACAGAGCCAGTGACAGAATTGCATGTACCTGCACTCAACCTCGTGTGCACACCTGAGCTCACATACACTTAGCTGGAAGCTGTAGCAAAACCCGCAGTACTTCTGTTCCCTCCTGCAGAGAGGGAGGATCAGGAATGCTCAGGGAGAGAGGCAGTGGAAATTCTCAGCCCTAGGCTTCTTGCTTAACATTTGATTTTTTTTTTCCCAATTAGTGTGTCCGTTGCTAAAAGATTTCCTCTAAGGTCTCAGGGCTAGAAAGGGACCTTGCTTTCTTGGACCAGCAAATAAAGACGATCAGCAAACAAGAAGTCAAATGGGGATGCCAAAGGTCTTTGGGTAATAGTGACAGTTTCTCTTCTGCTCCCTTTTAGGGAGAAATGGATTTTTAAAACAGTACACTGCTATCCATTATCCTAAGGGAATAAAGGAAGCTTAACTGTTCACTTATATTTCCCTAATAGCTGCTATTACACTGCTGGCTTAGCACTTTTCATTAACAAAGCAGAATTTTAGTTGTGGCCTGTAAATGTCTGTGTGTGTGTGTGTGTGTGTGTGTGTGCATGCGTGCGTGCACATGTGCACCCACCCACACAGACTGGTTTTGCATGCAGGCCCCAGCGGCCGAGCTCTTCCACAAGCTGAACTCTGAGTTAAAACCCCTGCCTCCCAGCCCCTGGTGCCACTGGCCATGTTGTTTCGTTGCCTTAATGGAAGGTGACTGCAGACAGTCTCTGAGCACTTAGTGGAATTTACATAATCACATCCGCCCGCTAATCCTCCTGATCTGGTCAGGAGACACTTGAGGGCATTGTGAGTTTAGGTTTGATGAGGATCCCTGGACATATCTGTTTGGTTTCAAGTATAAGGAAACCTTGATTCAAGTAATGTGCAGAATGGGAGAACACCCAGAGATCTGGGTTTATAATCTGGCAACTTCCTTTCCTTTTGGCCTTTAGCCATTGGCCCACAAACTGCTTCTGACACTCTTAAATGTAGAATGGCCTGAGGGTGGTGATGGGGGTCCTGAAATAAATAGTGAATGTCTTGCTGTTAGAAATTTTCTTGAGCAAGTCAGCAGTCTGTGAGACTCTTTGGGCTTCCCTGGTGGCTCAGTGGTAAAGAATCCGCCTGCCAAGCAGAAGATGAGGTTTCAGTCCCTGGAGAAGGGAATGGCAATCCACTCCAGTATTCTTTCCTGGAGAAGTCCATGGGCAGAGACTCTTTACTGTCTCAAGATGTGAGTAAGAATAAAAACAGTTAAGGTAACACCTATCCCAAATAAATTCAGTCATTCAGAATAATTAAATATCATTACATTTACAAAGAATTGTTACAGGTAATATGTGTTTTAGGAAGTACATTTAACACAATGCTAGTATTATCTTTGAATTCTTTACCCAATTACTGGCACATAGTAGGTATATTGGGTTTCCCTGGTAGGTTGGACGGTAAAGAATCCGCCTGCAATGCAGGAGACCTGGGTTTGATCCCTGGGTTGGGAAGATCCCCTGGAGGAGGGCGTGGCAACCCACTCCAGTATTCTTGCCTGGATACTTGCTATGGATAGAGGAGCCGGGTGGGCTATAGTCCATGGGGTCACAAAGATTTGGACACAACTGAGTGACTAAGCACAGCGCAGTGCAGTACGTTTGTTATGAATGTTTAGTAAATAGACTGTCTCCAGGATCCTAACCACCTTTGGAATAATTATACCTTCAGCTTTGATAACTTTGCTTAAATAGGCCCTGAAAATACAGTAATGAAGAAACATAGTTCAATAGATCTGACCTGTTGGTCTTCACCAGAATCTTTTGAGTATTCCCTGATGCTTTTATGCAGATGAACTTCCTTTATTCAGCCCTCCTTCCTGCACCTGAAAGATCTTCTGTTTCAATCACCTTGACTTTTTCAAACATTACTGGAGAGAGGCAGGGCTGGCAGTGAAGGGTAGGCTTGACAACATGCATTTCTTTTAAATTTCTGAAAATACCTTCCATGTTTAGCTTTTGAACAGATTAAACCAGCAATACCTGGTATAGAGTCAGATACTAGATATATGGAGTGACAAAGCTGAAGTTCCCTTTCTCACACCCTCACTCCTACCTGGCAGAGGGTGTGTTCCCTGGTATGTGCCCTCTTAATGCATTTCCAGCTCTTTTCTACATGCACATACAATGTTTTTGGAAACTCTCCTCTGGCTATTGAATCTTGTCATCTTTGAAGGTTAGATGCTTTTCCAGCTGCCTGGGCCATTACACAGCTCAGGTGAAAGGCAGGTCACGGAGGCTCAAGTTGAAATGAATTGCAGGCCAGAGGTTGACATTCACACACACACAGATGTTCCTACTTTTGGAATTGCATCCATACCAGCCACATGTCTTTTTGGTGGCCCTGATTCTGCTCTAAAAACTAAAAATACATACTTTTCCTATGGGTTTGAAGTAGTAAGCTGATGTGGTGGTGGCTTGGGAGTATGCCGGGGCATTGAGGGCTTTCTGTTGATTCTGGCACCTGCTTGTCTCTTCTGATGCATTTGAGCCTTGACCTGGGAGATATCACACGCTCAGCCTCCTTACTTGGGCCAAGCCAGATGGAATGAAGCCACACAGGGTGCTGGCTTACTGTGAGTGATGTGCAGGCCTGAATCAGTGAATTAGTAGGTGCTTCTCCCTGATGACCAGGGTCCACCTTGTGGTCTTGGTCCTTCCCATCCAGTAGGTCTTCTTTGCTCACAAACTCTCCCTGGCTCACTCCTCACACTTCTTCCCATTTCTACCATCACTTTTCTCCTCCTTGGAGCTGCTGGCAGGTGTGAATGTGACAGTTCATGTAAAGGGCCTGGAACATTGTAAGCGCTCAGAACATGTTACTTACTCTTGCTGGTAGTAATAATAGTACCAGCAGAATAATAAGGCCTCAATAAATGTTTAGCTGCTATGCTCATTATTATATATTTGCCCTTTAAAATTTTAAGCTTCTGTAAACAGCTTGTGTTTGCACCATGTGAGTGCCTGGTGGTGCTTACAACACTCCAAGGTGCTCAACAGTTACTCCACAGAGACTGGGCATTTTTTTCCACAGTTCTCTAATAGGCATCTGTTTATTAGGAAACCTGAACTCTCTCTGGACAGGATCTTATATCTGGGACCTTCTTCATTTGGGAAAGAGACTCCTGAGCCCACAGATACCAGGGTGTAGCTTGTCTCACGTGGGAGTCTGTCTCTCTCACAAAGCAGCTTTTGAAATGACACAAGCCATTATACTCCTCCTGTGTCATTTTATGACTTAGTATAATGACTCAAATAACTCTAACAATGGAGGAATTATAGCTTCATTTTACAGGACAGATTATTTCAATGGTTAACATATTTTCCCTTTTAATTAGCATTCATTATTTTGTCTCTGGTTCAACATAGTCACCGTATCAACTGTCTGAGTATCTTCCATCCTTGTTTCAGAAGCAATTAGTTCTGATTTTGCAAACAAATTCAATCTTGGTTTTCAATGGGCAGTTTGATATTAACATGATAATAAGATGCAGTGATCCTGGCTGCCAGCAAACAGACACTGTGATTACTGGAAAGGGTTGGCTCCTGGGTGGGTTCTCTAGGCCTCTGAGCTGACAGATCTGCCATAGAGATTTGATGAGAGAACAAAGACAGGTCAGAGAAGAAGGGACTGGGACTGGTTAAGCAGACCTCTGCTTTTTTGCTTCTATAAAATGGGTTAATGATAGCATCTACCACCAGGGGGTCATTGTGGGTGAGGAGTCAGGGAAGTGTGATCAGCATTTAGAGGGATGTCTAGCAGTCATGTAAAATAGCTGGAGTGTTGCTGCTACTATTTGTGATCTAGAATTTGCTTTCCTCTTTTACCAGCTGTTCATATGCAGAGTAAAACATTTCTATCAAAAGTTATGCAAACATGTTTAGAATGCACAGTGTATTGAATAAAATGTAGTGGTCTTGTCTTCTTCAATAACTGAAAAAAGTCAGCAATTCTACAGACAGTCTTAGCGGCCCCCAGCCCTGCTGCATTGTGCAAGTATTTTTGATACACAATGTTGAATTTCATCCTCTGGGATTGATATCAGGAAGTTTATACTGGCATATATATTTATTGCTGGAAAAATTACTGTGGAAGTCTTTGTTCTGATACTGCTTTACTTACTGTGGGCCCTGATTATGACCCTATTCTGCCCATGGTCAAATGAAATACTGAGTTACAACTCATGTCATCAAAGATTCCCTTGCTTATCACATGGGGAAGTGGCAGGGTTTTGGATCTGCCTCAAGTGGCTAGGGTGGGGATCTCAGAGTAAGGAGTGGCTGGGTCCAGTGGGAGGCAAAAACGGGAAATGCTGAAAAGTGGACTTGAAAGTTAAGGTCAACCAGGTCAACTGGTCAACCAGTTATCAGGAACTAGGACAGGGAAGAGCTGTCATGATCTGGTCTATCTTACTTGTAGTTATTGTCATCTTATAAGAATGTAGTCGTCATCCACTCTGCTGCCAGTGGTGAGTTGCTCTTGTAAATAAAATGAATATTAATAAATGTATTTGCATAGTATACCTTATGGAAATCCTCTGAGTGGTGTTCCAAAAAGTAGTTTTAGAACAAATGTCAACACGCGATTCTGTGCTGTGCTGTTAACTTGCTAGGAGGTCCAAGTATCACAGTATTTGAACACCACCCACCAGTGTTTGCTGGCAATTTCTAGTATTTGGATTTTCACTTTAAGCTACATTTCTTTATAAACACTACTAAACTTACTGTATCCTATTCGATTTAAAAAAACACTTAAATATAGTATTGAGAAGAATATAGAAAAAATTATTTCAGTAACAGTTAAGATTTCTTGAGAATTCTCATTTTTCATTCTCAAATTGGAAAATTATTATCAGTTGGGAATTTGGAACCTGTGCCTTGGAGGTCCTCTCCTAGCTTTGGAGGCAACCTACTTTCAAAAGATGGGGAGTCCCTTAGCCCTCATATATACAGGAGAGCCCTCTACCCACTTCCCTGCTGTCTTTAGACATTTTTGCTAATTGTTTTTCAAGTCTGAATTAGAATTTCTCAGTCTATTGAATTCTTGCTGCTTAAACCACATGCTATTTTTGTCTTCCAGTTAGTGCTAATAATTTCCAGAAATAAAAGGAGAAAATTCTGAAGGTCCAAATTAATAAATTCATGTATTTCACTGAGCACACCCATGTCCCAAGGGTCAACCATGTTTCCAAGCCCCAGGATCACAAATATGATTAAGGCCCAGTCACTCTCCTTGAGGAACATGCAATTTGTTGTGGAAGATAGACACACAATGAACTGCTTTGTGTTGTGGTGACCATCACAGTTGGATATGAACGTGATTAACGCTGAGCTTCCCTGGTGGCTCAGTGGTGAAGAATCTGCCTGCAATGCAGGAGACATGGGTTCAATCCCTGGGTCGGGAAGACCCCCTGGAGAAGGGCATGGCTACCCACTTGAGTGTTCTGGCCTGGAGAATCTCGTGGATAGAGTTGCTTGGCGGACCACAGTCCATAGGGTTGCAAGGAGTCAGACACAACTGAAGCTACTGAGCATGCTCAGATGCATGCACATGATTAATTCTTCTTCGGGTAGGGCTCCCAGAGGGCAAAGAAACTGCATGGGAAGCAGTCAATTTGAAGCTTGGACAAGGGGCAGACATTTGCTATATAGGTAGAAAGCATTTATTTACCAAGTCATACAGATTCAAGTTAGCATGACATATGTAAGGGGCTGATGTGGCTGGCTGGGGATAGAATCAGTAGGACTTGAGTGATGGGGAGAAGTGTTGAGCACGGGGAGGGGAATGTCCAGGATGGGCACCAAGGCTTTTAGCTTGGGTGTACCCCAGGTCCTGTCTGAATCATAATGGCATCTTAACATTGATCCAGCCTAATAAAGATGCTTGCTTACAGACAAGTTGGGGACCACAAGTGATCACAGGACCATGCTGGACTGGGAGTGCAGCCTGCCTGCCTGTGGGAAGGGCCCTGGGTGGCTTCCTGGGGGAGGGGAGTTTTGAACTAGGCCTTGAAGAAAGCCTTATGAGGCAGGCAGGAGTGAAGGGGAGAAACGTGGGTGGGGATGAACGTGTTTCAGATCTGGGAAAAATCCACACGATGGCGCAGAGTTCTTTGGTGGGCTCTGGGAAGTAGCAAAGAGTGGCTGGAGCAAAAATATTTGGTGTTGGCGGTCAGCGTATATGTACACATGTGTGCATGCATACATGCGTGTGTGTGTGTCCATGCCTGCATGCAAGACTGTGTGTGCATAGGGTGTGTGTGTGTGTATGCATGTATGGGGGGTGTCTGCATGGTGTATGTGTGTATGTACATGCATAGGTATGTGTGTATATGCATGGATGTGTGTGGTGGAGGGTTGGGGAGGAAAGTGGACAGATAGTGGCCCGGTGAAGATAGGCTTGGTCAGTTGAACACCAAAACTAGAAGTTCAGACAGGCCCCAGGGGGTGAGAAGATGGAGGGTTTAAGCATGGAATCGCATCATCAGATTTGTCCTTAAGAATCATCTTACTGCTTCAAAAGCATACATACATGCTGGGAATTTGGTAAACTTAAAAAAAAAGATTCAGTTCAGTTCAGTTCAGTAGCTCAGTCGTGTCTGACTCTTTGCAACCCCATGAATTGCAGCACGCCAGGCCTCCCTGTCCATCACCAGCTCCCGGAGTTCACTCAGACTCACGTCCATCAAGTCAGTGATGCCATCCAGCCATCTCATCCTCTGTCGTCCCCTTCTTCTCCTGCCCCCAATCCCTCCCAGCATCGGAGTCTTTTCCAATGAGTTAACACTTCCCATGAGGTGGCCAAAGTACTGGAGTTTCAGCCTTAGCATCATTCCTTCCAAAAAACACCCAGGGCTGATCTCCTTCACAATGTACTGGTTGGATCTCCTTGCAGTCCAAGGGACTCTCAAGAGTCTTCTCCAACACCACACTTCAAAAGCATTGATTCTTCGGCGCTCAGCCTTCTTCACAGTCCAACTCTCACATCCATACATGACTATGGGAAAAACCATAGCCTTGACTAGACAGACCATTGTTGGCAAAGTAATGTCTCTGCTTTTCAATATGCTATCTAGTTTGGTCATAACTTTTCTTCCAAGGAGTAAGCGTCTTTTAATTTCATGGCTGCAGTCACCATCTGCAGTGATTTTGGAGCCCCCAAAAATAAAGTCTGACACTGTTTCCACTGTTTCCCCATCTATTTCCCATGAAGTGATGGGACCAGATGCCATGATCTTTGTTTTCTGAATGTTAAGCTTCAAGCCAACTTTTTCCACTCTCCTCTTTCACTTTCATCAAGAGGCTTTTTAGTTCCTCTTCACTTTCTGCCATAAGGGTGGTGTCATCTGCATATCTGAGGTTATTGATATTTCTCCCGGAAATCTTGATTCCAGCTTGTGCTTCTTCCAGTCCAGCATTTCTCATAATGTACTCTGCATAAAAGTTAAATAAACAGGGTGACAATATATAGCCTTGATGTACTCCTTTTCCTATTTGGAACCAGTCTGTTGTTCCATGTCTAGTTCTAACTGTTGCTTCCTGACCTGCATATAGGTTTCTCAAGAGGCAGATCAGGTGGTCTGGTATTCCCATCTCTTTCACAATTTTCCACAGTTTATTGTGATCCACACAGTCAAAGGCTTTGGCATAGTCAATAAAGCAGAAATAGATGTTTTTCTGGAACTCTCTTGTTTTTTCCATGATCCAGCAGATGTTGGCAATTTGGTCTCTGGTTCCTCTGCCTTTTCTAAAACCAGCTTGAACATCTGAAGTTCACGGTTCACATGTTGCTGAAGTCTGGCTTAGAGAATTTTGAGCATTACTTTACTAGCGTGTCAGATGAGTGCAATTGTGCGGTAGTTTGAGCATTCTTTGGCATTGCCTTTCTTTGGGTTTGGAATGAAAACTGACCTTGTCCAGTCCTGTGGCCACTGCTGAGTTTTCCAAATTTGCTGGCATATTGAATGCAGCACTTTCACAGCATCATCTTTCTGGATTTGAAATAACTCCACTGGAATTCCATCACCTCCACTAGCTTTGTTCATAGTGATGCTTTCTAAGGCCCACTTGACTTCACATTCCAGGATGTCTGGCTCTAGGTCAGTGATCACACCATCATGATTATCTTGGTCGTGAAGATCTTTTCTGTACAGTTCTTCTGTGTATTCTTGCCACCTCTTCCTTAATATCTTCTGCTTCTGTTAGGTCCATACCATTTCTGTCTTTTATCGAGCCCATCTTTGCATGAAATGTTCCCTTGGTATCTCTAATTTTCTTGAAGAGATAAGGATAAGCAATTGACCGAAAGAGAGGAAGCAATGCTGGTGATCTCCTGATTGTCTTCCCTTTTCAGCTTAGATTTTCTGTGTGGAGCCGAGAATAGGGTGGGTAGCGTGGCTGCCCCTGGCACCAGCCAGACTGGGGTGGAGGTAGGGTTTTGAGGCCAAAGGGAGGACTGGCAGGACCTGCCTCCCAGACTAAATTGCTTGTGTCGCCCCAGTTGATTAATGTCTGTGACACCGGGAATAGCAGTGCCATCAAGACACCTTCATCGGATTTCACTCTTCATTGACTCAAGAAGTGAAATATCTGAGAGCCTGAAAGCTTAGTCCCTTGCCTCACCTGGGTTGGTTATTTTTTATGGTTTGCACTGAATTGCAGGGATTGAAATATATACCCAATAACCAGGGAAGTTATGCTTCCTTGGGCTCACATCTACTTGTACATTACTTTGTGTAATTTGGCCTCTGGACAGAGAGTACTGATTTGGGTGCCATTTTCTCACGAGTCCTAGTGGAATAAGAAATACTTGAGTTTGTCTGAATGTAACAGGTATGCTTGTCTCATTAGAATTGGGAAAACTCAGCATGCTTTGGCCTTTGTACCTTTAGTCCCCAGGGCATCCCAGGGTCAGAGGTGGTTCCTCCTGGGCATGATCCATGACCACCTGGCATGGGGTATGAGCGAGAGCTTCCTCCTCCACAGGTGTAGAGTCAGGGACAGTGTTTCAGAAGGGCTTTATTGATAAGACTGAGCCTTGATAGTGAAAATGTAGATGCCAAAGTAGGGAATTAAAATGTTCCCAGAGAAATGCAGTCAATTTCAGGGTAACTTCAACTTGACAAATGTATATGAAGTAACTTGGCTGTATTTCTTTGTGACAGTGGGCACTTCACTTCTGCTATTCACTTGTGTGTCCAATTCCTCATTTATAAACTAAAGTCCTTAGACTAGATTCATTTTAAGGGGTTTTCAGGCTCAGTCTGTGATTTTGTGATTAACTGCTAGTAACCAGTGCAGTGGTCAGCACTCAGGGATCCACCCACTCACCCAACAAGGCTATATTGAGCATCCTTGATGCCCCAGACCACTAGGAAGCCCTAGGAAGCCCTAGAAAGCCTCATCTCTTTGTCTCCCCTTAATGTATTTAATGGTGAAGTTCAGGTCCAGAGACAGGGATGACCCATCTTTACTGGCTGGTGATTAATTGGTAGTTCTATCTTTTCCTTAATGCCAGTGACTCAGCATTCACTTCTCCCTGGCCTGCCTTTGGCTAAGCTCCTGCCATCTGCCTTCCTCTGGGGCATCATCGCACATGGTAGTCTGCTCCAGCAAAGCTGCCCACTCTCTAGACTTTATTACCACTCTCTGGGAACTCAAAACAAGAATTACTTTGGCTATGGGCGCACACGCTGGGGACTGACCCAGGAGAGAGGCTGCCAGACACAGAACTGCTGCCTGTATTTGCTGATTCATTATCAGCGTCAGACAATCTGCTGTGAGAATGATGATAAATGTGTGGTGTTCTTCTGAAGGAATCACCCACTCCGAGATTAAAGCCCGTGCCGGCAGCCTGCTTGTCTGCTGCCTGGAGTCTCATCCCCTCCCATCCCTTTTTCCGTAATGCAGAATACATCTTGAAAGAAGAAAGTGTGTTTGGTTAAAGATAATAGGAGACCCATATCCATGTGATTTAGAAATGTGAACAGTAGATGTTTTTATTCCAGACAGAGAGGCAGGGACAAGGTGAGTAACTGCTGAGGAAGCAGGGAGGCATTTGAGAGAGGAGCCCTAGTGGTGAACGTGTAGGTGCCCCCAGTGAATCATTCAGGTGAGTCATCTAAGTGTGTCTGAGGAGGGTTGAAGGAAAGCCATCCCGACACTCTGTGGCTGTGTGATTGTCACCATTACCTAGCCACCGATCCTTTCTGGTGGGCAAACCCTTCCCCAGCTTGGTTTTAGTTGTCCCTGTGAGTAAAATGAGTCATCTGGACCAGCCATCCCAAGTGCCCTCATAGGACTTCCTTTCCCAGTTCATTGTTCAGATGGGCTCAGTCTATGACCCTGCCTGGCCTGGGGTCCCCAGTTTCTCTAAGGTGTTGTTCACAGGGTGTGTGGTCACCCTCCTGATGTCAACCGCCAAGGTATTAGGTTGGCCAGAAAGTTCATTTGGGTTTCCCATAAGCGAGCGAACTTTTGGGCCAACCCAATAATTCCCCAAATGGACCTCCTTCCTCTTACTGCCTCCCACAAATCGCTGGGACAGGATTGAGGTAGGATAAGAACCAAGTTGGTGGATGCCATTTGTGTCTCACTGTTGTTCATTTGGAAGAGGGTAGGTCACATCAGATGCCACACCTGAATTCCCGAGGTGCTGAAGATCCCTTCTACACTTGGCAGAAAAGATTTACTCCTTGTGGCCCGTGAGTTCTGGGGAGTTCAGCACCAACTCCAAACCTAGGGCCTTAGACTTAAGTCACATTTCTATGGCAATGGTGCTTTCATTCCCTACAGCTCCATCTGATAGGGCATATAATAATGATAATGGGCTTCCCTGGTGACTCAGTGGTAAAGAATTCACTTTGCCAATGCAAGGGATGTGGGTTCAATCCTTGGATCAAGACGATCTCCTTGAGAAGGAAATGGGAACCCACTCCAGTATTCTTGCCTGGGAAATCCCGTGGACAGAGGAGCCTGGCTGGCTACAGCCCACAGGGTCACAAAGAGTAAGACACGATATAGTGACGAAACAACAATAATAATGGTAATGACATTTTGATTGCTCCCTTTTTTCCAGGCGTTGTACTGAGTCATTTACATACATGAGCCATTTTAATCCTCATACTATCTGCTTGAAAGAGATACTATTCCTTGCCCCCCGACTCCCCACCACTTTAAAGATAAGGAAACAGAAACTTACAGGGTGAAATATCCTGCTGTGATGGCACGATAAGTGGCAGAGCTGAGGTTTGGACTTGTATTTTCTGGCTCTGGAGCCCAACTAAGCCCCTCACAGGATGGCCCAGGCAAAGTGTGTCAAGGGCACAGTACCCACCTGGCTTGCCTGTCCGCCACCCAGCCCTGGCCCCTTGGCCAGGGATGTGGCTCCCAACGGTCTGCTGGGAAAGCAGCTCCTCTAAGAGAGGAAGGGTGGCCGTAACTGCAGGCCTTGATTTTGGTGGTTTATGATATGAGGACAGGGCTCTTTCCGTGGACATAAGCCATCCTAATAGCGCCATTTATCATTATGACAAAGGTTAGGCTAGGGAGATGCCGGAGCTGGAATGAAAGAGTAGAATTCTGATGATTTTAGCAGCTGAAAGTGACATCACCTCAGAGCCGCTGTCGCATGGCAAATTGAAAGCTGGACTGAAATTGCTTTAAAACATATCCAGAGATGCTTTTCCACAGCTGTGATAAAGCCGTTTGGTTGTGTTTGCTTCTATCTAGACTACTCTCTGAGTCGTCTGTGCGTCCTCCTCCTTGGAGGCATCTGAGGCTCTGGGTGCTGAGTGGGGACACCTGTGATCTGCCACCCTCCTCAGGGGGCTGGAGGAACTGACAGAGTCAGTTTCTCATTGTCTTTCTAGTGTGTTGTCAATGTCTCTTCAGCACAGGAAGCTCAGTGCTCTGTGTTGGCTTGGGCGGGTGGGATGGGGGGTGAGAAGGTGGGAGGGAGGTTCAAGAGGGAGCGATATATGTAGACCTATAGTTGATTCACTGTACTATACGGCAGAAACTGGCACAACCTTGTAAAGCAATTATATTCCAATTAAAAAAAGTAAGTCATGTGTTTACTACATTTTTAGTGGCCACATTGCTTTCTCCTGTCCATCTGGTGGGTGAACCTAGGTTTTTGGGACTGTCTCCTGCCTGCTATCAGTGAGCTGGACTCCATGCGGATGCTAGCCAGGGGACTTGGGGATGCGCGGGACTGTTTGACCAGCCCTCTTTTACTTGGCCTTTATCCAGGTAACCTGGAGGAGAAAGACCCCTGGAAACTGGAGCGACAGTTACTTATGCCCTCTTTTTTTCATCCTCAGGCAAAAGAAGGGGACAGTGGTCCACAAGCACTGGGTCGGACCTTCGAATCTGGTCAAGTGCAAGCCCTGCCCCGCGGCACAGTCAGCCATGGTCTGTGGCTCCGATGGCCACACCTATACATCCAAGGTCAGTTTTCTTCATTGTCTTTTTTTTTCTTGTCATCAAGAAGTACTCTGTGTCTGCTTGTTCTGACAAGGCTCTCTGGGCGGAAACAGGACCCTGTGAATCTTGGTGGACTTGAGGTCTTGCCTTTGATAAGTTGCCACAGGAATAGACTCTTTGACTGAAGAGATGAGATAAAATCATTATGATCCATGTAACTGGAGTGATCAAGGGCTAAGGGGAAGAAGGGTGATTCCAAGAGTGGCCTGTGGTCCTGAAGTGAATCTAGACCAGCTTCCTGGAGTCGATGAGGGAGCAAACTGTTCCAAAGATGTGAGTCATTCAACCTAGCTGATGGGTAGCCAAGATATGAGGGGACCCATGAGGGGGGCACCACGTCTTAGGGACGGCGAGGTGAAAGGAAGGCGAGTGATGTCAGCACATGTTCAAGCAGCATTTATTGTGTATCTAGAATGTGTCCAGTGTGACACCAGACCCGGGGCTAGAGGGTCTACCGTTCCTTTCTCTGGGGACTTCAGGCCTTGTAGTCTAATGGGAGGGGGCTTGCTAGTATGGAGACGGGTCATTTTAACTCAAATCGATGAAGAGAAAATGATTTCATAGAAAAAGGAACTAGGGATAAAGTGGGTCTGTTTATTCTTATCAGAGTAATGAGGAAAAGAAGAGGAGCTTTTCATCTGGGCTCTAATAAAAGGAATTCGAGGCAGAGGGGCAGGCATCACCAGGGTGAAGGAGGGAGATTTTGTTCTTGGAATTCCGAATAGTCTCCTTAGGTAAAGGTTGTCCATCTGTGTTTGGGAATGGAAATTTCACTGGGTTAATGAATGGAAGAAAAAGAAACCACAAAATTGATAAGGGTTTACCTATTTGTTCTCTTATTCAACAAGTATAATTCAATACCCTCCTTAATGCTACGTGTGAAGAGTTGTGTGCAGGAGTCTCAGGAACTTTCTGTGAGACGTGGGTGGGGGGCAAGGAGTGAGGCTCTGACCCTCCCATCCCCTCTAGCCACAGCTGTCCCACTTTCATCTCCTTGTTTCCTGTGGAAAGCTCATTTGCAGAATAGAGTCGGGGATGACGAGAGTCACAGATGGTGACTCCTTGGGCATTCATGGCCACGTGGCTGTGTGGTCCCTGGGCTTGGGCTGTTAGGCTGGTCCCACCTCTGTCCATTCCCCACTGCATGGTGCATGGCTTCCATTCTCTGTGGTCCCCTCACCATCTGATCTTTACACCATGGAGATGGCACAGGCCGGGGGTCCCTTCTGCTGTCCTTGGAAGCTTATTTGGATTATGGTGAGGCTGTGCCAGGCTTTTCTACTGACTCTTCTTGATGTGAGTCATGTCTTTTTATTCACTGAAAGTAGACTTTTATTCTCTCTGTTTTTCACAGTTTTCTTACCAAAGGGAATATATGTAGCAAAGTGGGAAGCCGAAGGTTTGTCTCGCTTGGACCCAGACCTGTGTAATCTGCTTTAGGAGCTCAATACTGCCATTACTGCTTGGTAGTCATTCCTTTGTTCTTTCAGCAGGTTTTGCTGGAGCCCTTCCTATGCACCAGGCTCTGTGCCGGGTGCTTGGGAATGTATGATGGAGTGGAAAGAAGCATGTTGGTTCTTCCTCCTGACCTAAGTCTGTAATCCTTACCCCACCACCCCCCAACCTGAGACATGCTGTGTGAATTACAGCTTCTCCGCCCAGGATCATGGCCAAGAACTTCCTGGCCAGATAGCCCAGACCAACCTGGCTAAGTATGCCCACCTTCCCCTATTCCCTGCTCCCCTGACCCTGAAGGAACCAGAAAAATGTTCTAGATAGAAAAGATAGCATGGGCCAAGGCCCTAAGGCAGGATGATGAATTCGAAGAACTGAGAGTATGCCCTGATGGTGGCTCTGACAATAAGGGGAGAGGCACAGGGGAGGAGGAAGCAGAGGATGTGAGAATGGTCCAGGAGGAGACCGTCAGTCAAAGCTAGGAAGGTGAGCAGGTGGCTGGGCTGTGCCAAGCTTATGGGACACTTGTTACTGTAAGTACCTTCTTGCACATGTCTTTCTTAAGAGTGTGTAGTCCTAGAGGCAGAAATAATGCCCCTCTGCCTTCACCAGGCACAGGACACACAGTGGGTGCTCAGTATCATGGACGAGAGAGAGGAGCCCTTGCAGATTCCCACTGAGAAGGAATGGCGAGATTCCAGTTTGTGCAGCCCTTCCCGAATTTTAGTGATTGGGTTCCAGAGAGCTCGGTAACTGAGAGAAATCAGCCATCCCCACCCTGGGCCAAGTTGCTTAGCTAAACATCCACCCGGGGGCCCTGGCAGAGAGGGGCTCCTTGCAACGAGTCTGTCTTTGTGAAGCTCCAGTTTGTGCTGTTCAGTTATTCCCTCCAGCTCCCGAGTGAACTGTCTGATCCTGGCATCTGTGATTGGAGACGAGCCATGAAGTGTCAGTGAGTGATCAGGGGCTATTTGGGCAGGTGGCACATTGCACATCAGACTCCAGCAACACCCTGCCTGCTCGCCTCTGTCTCTTATTCGCAGGAGGAGCTTCAAGTGCTTTTAGCTCCCTGTGACCCTTGAGCTACAAGGAGCAGTCGTAACCTGTCAGATGTGGCTTGAAATGCTGTCAGTTGCCCAGGGAATGTCTCTGCAAATGTTTGCTGGTCAGGGCCCCCCTGCAGTTTGGGCAGGAAAGTTGGCTTTTTGTGTTAGAGAAGGTTGCTTGCTTACAGGTAGTGATAAATAGCTTGTTTGAGAGGCAGGATCAGAATTTGAAAGGCTCCTTTGAATCAAGAATGATTCCTCAAAAGAGAAATGGCTTCCAGAGTCTGCTGGGCAGAGCCCCAAAGCCTGCCCCAGCTCCAGCCCCAGCCTGTTATTCCTCTAGTGCCCCTGAATTCCTGCACCTGCCTCAGTCCTGCTTCCCAGACCTGGTCAGCTGTCTTTTCTTGGAGCAAAAGCCTTCTCATCAGAAGTTGTAGTACCCTTCTCCCCATCCTCCATGTAGGGTAGCCTGAGGCCCAAAGAGTCAAACGCAGTGGCAGAGTTTGATTCTCAAGCTTCCTGCCTGGTTATATGTAATCACACAATTCTAATCAAGTTAAAACAGAGGGGAGGGACTCGTGGAGGGCCATCATTGCACTGAAAAAATGGTGTGTGTGCGTGCTAAGTCGCTTCAGTCGTGTCTGACTCCCTCTGACTCTATGGGCTGTAGCCTGCCAGACTCCTCTGTCCATTGGATTCTCCAAGCAAGAATACTGGAGTGCGTTGCCATGCCCTCCTCCAGGGGACCTTCCTAACCCAGGGTTCAAACCTGCGTCTCTTATGTCTCCTGCATTGGCAGGCAGGTTCTTTACCACTAGCACCACCTGGGAAGCCCAGGAAAATGGTGTGAACGGTGGTTTTTGACATTAGTGTCCTAGTTTTCTATCTTAACTTCTAGAAAGTTGAAATTCTCTTTTTCCAAAAGGAATGAATAAAATGCTGAAGGTGTGCATTGACTGCCCAAGACCTCTGAAGCCAAGACCAATTCTAAACCCTTGTGGTGTACAATTAAACTTCCTTTCAGGGGAGATATTTCAGACTGGTCAGGTTCACTTATTGGAGTGCTTTAGTTATTGCCCCTATATCCACAACCACTTCTCTACTGAGGTTCAAGAGCACATTTTAGTCTCCCAGACAAAGCTGTCACAGGACCGCCAATAGACGGGCACTTAATAGAGTGAATGCGTTGACTGTTAGTGAACAAATGACTTCCCATCCCCTGGAGTTATGACCTTTTTGAGGTCATTGGGGTCAAGAAACAAAGGACAGAGGAGTCCAGGATGCATGTATAACTAGAAGTGATTTTATGTCATAAATCAAATTCACAAAAAATTTGGCAAAAATGTATTACAACCCAGTCCCACCACCATCAAGGAAATCTGTAAGAAACGGTCAGTGTTCCAGGGGAAGTGCTAACCCTTTCACGGATGGATCAGAAGTCTGGGGCGTGCCGTCAGGAGCAGGGTGAGGACAGAGACTGCAGGAGCGGGGGAGGACAGAGAGTGTCAGCTCTGTTCTCTTGGTGTTTGTCTTTAGGTTCCATCGAACGAACTTTCTTTCTGCTCTGTACTCTGAACGATCAGGAGCTCCTAGAACAGAGGGAGATGCATTTAGAACCTCAGTCTATAGCAGGGCTCTTTCAGTGACCTGGCACCAGGGATGCTACTCAGAGCTCTGTGACTCCCCCAGGATCAAAGATAAAATCTACAAGAAGGCACAGAGTCTGGAGATGAAGGGATATAAGATGTTACATGGCAATAAATGACTCTGTATTAAGACTCTATAAAGCATAACCCACAACAGATAAGGGACAGAAACCACTGGGAACAGGCAAGCAGAGGCCTGGCATGGTAGAGCACGGTGGAGACCCTGCCCCTCGATGTGGCTTCTAGGCAGTAAGGATGACCCTCATCATTTAACTTGCCCTGAGGTCCTGGTGAGGAAAACTGAAGCAGTCCAGAAATTTGGTAAGTGTTTGGTGAATTCTTTCTTACTGTCGCACATTATGCTAAATGCTGGGGATGATGCAAAAGACAAAGCCCTCTTTTCACAGAATTCACAAGGAAGGTAGGTTACGGAGCAGTCTCCTTTCATTAAACTAGGTGTTCAGATAAGGGATGTTTGGGGTGCTGCGGGACATGGAACAGAGCCACCTCAACCAGTTTGGAGGTGTGAGTAGTCTTCTTAGAGGGAAGCAATGGTTCACTGAGATCTTAAACCTGGAAGGAGTCGCCCAGGGTACAGATCGGGGTGGGAGATATAGACAGCTCATTTCATCAGAGCAAAGAGGGAGTTGAAGAGATGAAACACAGCAAGAACCCCCTTGAAGCACTGCTGTGGTGCTGTCATACATGGACTGGGGATAGTGGCTTAACTACCTACAGAAATGAGGCTCGAAAACTATCAGGGACCACTTTTCCAGGGCATTGAAGGCCAAATGAGAGGGGTGGGACTTCACCCTAAGAAGCCTGGTGGTCTTACTAAGGATCTATATTTTGCCTCCACTTACTCTGGCTGTACACCAGGAGTGGTCAGGGCAGGACTGGACTTGTATGGTGGCTGCAGAGCGGGATAGAATGCAGTCAGAAGAGGCATTCAGGAAGTCATAGCTGGACTTGGCGACTGTCTCAGTTTCAAATATAGAGAGTCATTTTAGCTTTGAGCTCAACAGAAGGACATTTTCACCATCTGGGTCCCGGTGGGACTTGCAGTTGCTCTTACCAATGGCTCCGTGGCCTCAGCCTAAACCAGAGGGAGCCTAGCATCTGTGAGTGCCTTGCCTTTCTCTGCTGTTAAATGCACAGAAAGATGAAAACTCCTGGGGTTCTGGCTGCTAACTTATAATTTTACCTGTAAGAGGGGAAGCGTCACTGTCTAGCTAGCCCAGGCTTCAGGTGGGCAGTCTCAGCTCTTCCTCCCTCTGGAGGGGAGAGGTCTTTGGGAAAAGTGTGAGCAGATGTGGAACAATGCTGGGGTCCTGGGAACTCAGAAGGCAGCTAGGGTGGAGTTCCCCATGGCTCCATGTTCTGGGCCTGCTGACTCTCTCCTGGCTGGGCCTTTTTTACAATTTGTTTTTATTGATTTATTTTCGACCACATCATGTGGGATACAGGATCTTAGTTTCTGGACCAGGGATCAAACCTGTGCCCCCTGCAATGAAAGCATGCATTCTTAACCACTGAACTGCTAGGGAAGTCCTCTCCCTGGTCAGACCTCTTTTAATAGTATTTCCTTGATGCCTCTCTATTTTTATACCTACGTGACCAGAGCTCAGCTGTCAGGGCTGGGCCTGCTTATATTGAGGCAGAAGCCATATGGAGGAAGGAGAGGGTTCTTGGCTTGCCCCTGGGAACCTTGTTCCCTGGCATCAGCCTGGCTGTTGGGATTGGGGAAACTAGCAGGCAAACAGTCCTCTGCTCTGCCCCTCCCCTCCCAACAACACTTATTCATTAACTGCTGTGAAACAATTAGCAAATGGCTCCTTTCTATCTGGATGCAGAAGAGAGATGCCCAGTTAGGAAGTGCTGTGGAGGAGGACGGTTCTCCTCTGTTCTGAGAATGGGCACGTGAAGGAGGGGGAAAGAGAACTTGCCTTACAGGCTTGGCATTTCTTTCAACATATTGTCGCTGAGGATTATATTATTTTCAGAGTCGTCTTAATAGTTTCCAACAGTTGCTACCAAGTAAAGGTCATGTTTGAACTTCTTGGCAAATGGAGTCTCTGTTGGCCGGCATTTCCCATGAACAGTCTGTTCTGAGGGTTAGCATGAATCCAGGCCTGAATCTATGAGCCTTCTCAAGATAGCATCAGGCTCGGTGTGTCTTCTTAGTCTCCTGCAGACTTCTGTGGCCCTGTGTCCACGACAGGCATGGGTGATTTTTATATGCAGTTCCGCTGCTTTTTGGCTGCGTTGATGCTGTCAGTGTTCTCAGGGATATTTTTAGATAGCCCTGTCTCCATAGAACTTGCTGGGTGAGAATTGTCTTCACTTGCAAATGGCTCCTTGGTGAGGGCCTCACTTTTTTAAAAAATTAATTGTTATTGGCGTATAGTTGCTTTACAGTGTTTTGCTAGTTTCTGCTGTACAGCAAAGCCAATCAGCTAGATGTATACACATATCCCTTTTTTTGCATTTCCTTCCCATTTAGGTCACCACAGAGCACTGAGTGAAGTTCCTTGTACTATAGAGTAGGTTCTCATTAGTTTTCTGTTTTATATGTACTGTTGATAGTGTATATATATATGTCAATCCCAGTCTCTCAGTTCATCGCACCTCCCTCCTCATTGGTATCCATACATTTGTTTCCTATATCTGTGTCTCTATTTCTGCTTTGCAAATAAGATCATCTATGCCACTTTTCTAGATTCCACATATGCACGTTAATATACAATATTTTTCTCTGACTATGCAGAAGACAAGATGATTGGACAATGAGGTGGAAGACCTGCCTTTGCACATTTTGTGCAGGAGGAAACTGGAGCACCATGGTGGTGGTCATGGTCCTAGGAACAAGCGGTATAGCAGCAATTAGGCAGGACATTGCATGCAGCCATGTACCCAGCCCTGTAGGGGAATTAAGAACTAAGAACTACCCAACCCCATCCCTACCTGCTCTCAGGTGGTCATGGGAGGAGAGGGTTGGATCATGTGCCTCTAGACCACGTGGACATCAAAGGTCTGATGAGGGAGTCGGGTCAGGTTTCACTATTAATATTTTAATTTTATGTAGCTTAGAAAAAAGCTAACATGAGAAGTGTCATGTCTTTGGAGACATACTTAGTGGCAGCTAACCAACTCTAAGCAAGTTTGTTGTATACATTAACCAGCTTGAAGTTTGGGGACAAGTCCTCCATGCCAGATACCCCAACTTTGCTTTTACCCCCACCACACCCTGAGGTCTTATTGATTTTCATCATCCTTTCTTCAGTCTGAGGGTGCTGAACCTCAATGAACAATGAGAAGTTAGTGTTTGTAGCATGAAAACCCTCAACTATTAGTTCTTGCCCTTGTTTGGCTATCATTCCCTCTTCTCTTTCATGAGGTTTTGGGAAGGAACAGGAATAAATAATATATAAGATATTTATTGTATATTAGGATATATGTTCTGGCTGCTATAGCAAAAGTCCAAATGGAACAGAGTCTTAAAAGGGATACAGTTTTACTTTTCTCTCTTGGAAACATTCTGAAGATAAGCAGCCTGGGGCCAACATGCTGCCTCTAGACTGTCAATCAATGACCAGCATCCTTTACTTTATTGTTTTGTCATCCTCAGCAGTTGGAACTATTGAGCTTCTGGATTCAAAGTGGCTGCTGTGTCCAGCCAGTTAGGAGGAAAGAGAGGAAGCAAGGTCTGTAAGTCACTAAGGTCCCTTCTGCTCACATCCTGCTGGCCATAACTTAATCATAAGACTATGCCAAGCTGCAGGAGAGGCTGGGAAATGAGGGTTTCTTTCTGGGCAGCTCTATGCTGCTGCTGCTAAGTCGCTTCAGTCATGTCCAACTCTGTGCCACCCCATAGACAGCAGCCCACCAGGCTCCGCTGTCCCTGGGATTCTCCAGGCAAGAACACTGGAGTGGGTTGCCATTGCCTTCTCCAGGGCAGCTCTATACCCAGCTAAAATTTGAGAGTGGTATTATTAAAAAGAAGAATGGAGTATATACTGGAGTAATCTAGAAGCCTCTACCCTAGTATTATTTTAAATAGTAACAACAGTGGCGATAACAGCAAAACAACAGTACTTAATTATTGAACATATATTAGATACTCTGATATTGTACTAAGTGCTGTAGTATTCTATTTTCTCCATTATTCCATTTAATTCTCACAATAAACTTTTGTGGTTGAGACCACTAGCAGTCTCAAAGAGGAGAAAAGTAAAACTTTGTCCGAGGTCAGCACAGCTCTTGGCAGCAGAGTAGATATTTGAACCATGGTCTGTCTGATTCTTGAATGACAGTCTTTACTTCTACGAGTTAAACGCCATCTGAAAAGTAATATAAAATACCAGCTGTATCATCAGGACGCTTTTGATTTCAAGTGACAGAAACATAACTCAAACTTAGCTTCATCAAAAAATGAAGATTTACTGGCATTCAAGGCTAGAAAGTATACGGGGGTAGGCAGACCTCAGAGAAAGAAGCGGAAATTCAGTGTTGACAGCACTGCCTTTCCTTCTTTCTCATCTTTGTCCGTCTCTGCTTGGCTTCATTCTGCCAAGAGGCTTTCTCCCCTTGGCAAGAAATATAGATTTTGACAGCCCCGGATTTATTTGCTTCTAGCCTAGAAAATGCAAAGAAATTTGCCAATATCTGTGTCTCAATCCCAGGAAAGGATTCCAATCAGCTGTTTTTGAACTGTGTGTCCATCCTTTAATTAAATACTATGGTCACGTGACCCTCTTAACTCTACCCTTCACTTTGATCAAGTGTAGTGTGTGTGTGTGTGTGTGTGTGTTTTAACCAGAAAAAAAGAGGGAAAGAGTATTTACTGGACTGAATAAAAATTTTAAAGTAGTGTATTGTAGAATCACCTTTTAAAATATTGAATATTATTAAATATTTGTGTCATTACAGGCCTTAGCTAAATGACACTAGCTTGAGCATATCAGAATGTGTTAAGGTGTACTGTGTTTCTAGGAGGGGCTTCTCTGGTGGCTCACTGGTAAAGAATCTGCCTGCGATGCAGGAGCCGCTGGAGACAGAATTCAATCCCTGGGTTGGAAAGATCTCCTGGAGGAGGGCGTGGCAGCCCATGCAAGTATTCTTGCTTGGAGAGTACCATGGACAGAGAAGCCTGGTGATCTACAGTCCATGGGGTCGCAAAGAATCGGACATGACTGAAATGACTTGGCCTACACATGGTTCTAGAAATGGTAGACAAAAAAGGAACATATAATACAGGTCCATACCAGGCATGTTAGTTATCTAGTTGAAGAGGAATTTCATCTAAAATAAAATAGATTCAGCACCATTTTGATTCAGAAATCTTTTAAACCATTTGGCCTAGTGTTGTAATATTTCCTTCTAATCATGAGGTACACCTATCCTCAGTTGTATTAAGCTTTTATTTCTTTTTGGAACATGCCAAAATAAGTCTTTTTGGCTCCTAAGGATAAACTTTCAGGCAAAATGGTTATTGTGACATTTTCAGAAAGCACAGATGTTCAGACACCACCCATGGTGAAAATGCATCCTCAGAATTTACATGGTCTACTTCAACATGCAGATTAGCTATGAAGTTATAGCAGAAGGAAGCAATGCAACTAATTATTTTACCACTTATTTCTATGCTGTATATGCAAACATGTGTTTAACCAAGATTTGAAGAATAGGTTTTCATTTCTTCTTCTCAAATGCCCTGAATAGAATGCCATGTAATTAGTCAGTGCTTTTGTTAAAAACACATTAGGAAGAATAACCTTCTTGTTGTCAGTTCTCTTGAATGCACAATTAAACCATTTGATAAAGCAATTACCTGAACACGATTATGAGCATCCTCACCTCAACAGGAGATGAAATTAAGGATTAGGAAAAATCACAAAGCACATGAAATCTCTGCCAGCCAATCCTTTAGAAGAGAGAAGCGTCCCTGGCCAGAATGAATATGTTCAGTGTTATAAATCTAATTAAATAATTATAAACAACTTTAATTAAGTTCAGGTTCATGTTGCTTATATTTGTCTTTAAAAACAAGCAAACAAAATATTACCTGTTGGCTTATTGCTCAAATGAGTACAGTCATACTTGTTCATGACATTTTCCAAGAGAATATTTCAGTGCTAGATATGGATAATGCTCCTAAGGCACTTTCTATGCCTTGGGCTAGGACCTGTATGTTATGTCAGGGAATGAGGAGATATTTCAGTTCAGTTCAGTTTAGTAGCTCAGTTGTGTCCAACTCTTTGCGACCCCATGGACTGTAGCATGCCACACCTCCTTATCCATCACCAACTCCTGGAGTTTACTCAAACTCATGTCCATTGAATTGTGATGCCATCCACCCATCTCATCCTCTGTTGTCCCCTTCTCCTCCTGCCTTTAATCTTTCCCACGTCAAGATCTTTTTAAGTGAGTCAGTTCTTCGCATCAGGTGGCCAAAGGATTGAGTTTCAGCTTCAGCATCAGTCCTTCTAATGAATCTTCAGGACTGATTTCCTTTAGGATGGACTGACTGGATCTCTTTGCAGTCCAAGGGACTCTCAAGAGTCTTCTCCAACACCACAGTTCAAAAGCATCAATTCTTCAGCACTCAGCTTTCTTTATAGTCCAACTCTCACATCCATACATGACTACAGGAAAAACCATAGCTTTGACTAGACAGACCTTTGTTGGCAAAGTAATGTCTTTCCTTTTTAATATGCTGTCTAGGTTGGTCATAACTTAACTTCCAAGGAGCAAGCATCTTTTAATTTCATGGCTGCAGAGGGGATCTTTAGCTGAGTTAGAATTTACTGTGAACTGATGCTGTAACTGCTGATTGAGAGATATGATTTAAATGATGCTCTCCCTTTTACCATAGTACTTTGGTGGTTTTCTCCCTTTCTAAAACAAGTGGAATGTTTTTGCATCTTTATATACCATGCATAGGATAGAAGTGCTCTATCCTTTGACCAAGGGTGGCACCTTCCTGTGATGTTGGATTCTGTCCATCAAGGTGCCCAGAATGGAAGATTTTCTGCACCAGGAAAGATCCTGTGTCCAAAAAAGCAATTTCCCCAAGTTCTTATCCAAAAGCACTAGTGATTGCTTTGAAATGCAAACCTCCCCAAAGGCGGGCTCTAAAGTGGTGACTAGGTACCACGGGAACCCAGGGACCCTGACTGGGTTGACCAGATGAAGTTCCTTATAAGGTTTTATTTGCTTTTTCCTCTCCTTATAGAGAGACCAAAAGATGACAGTAGGCTTAAGTTGGGTGGGACTCCCCAAAAGTGGTCCTGAGAAAGATCTGCTACATTTCTCATCTCTTCCACTGTTTTCTTGCTGGGAGCTCTCAAGAACAGTCACTGTCCTCAGTTCTATTAAGCATTTATTTGTAGCATACCACCACAGGACCCAATTCCCTGGCACCAAACAGAGCAAAATAGATGTGGAGTAGAAAGGATTCATCCTTTTGTGTGTGTGCATTTTAGCACATGTAATGGGATAGAATGGATTGAGCCTCCCTCACCCATATCTTCCTCTGCCCAAAGTGGCATAAACAAATTCCTGCAATTTTCAACTCCAGGGCTCTGCCTAAGCACCATCTCCTCAGTGAAACATCCTTGAGCCCTTCCTACTAGGATAAGCCCAAGGGAACTTTGAGGGAAATTGATGATGGACTGGGAATTAGATGTGTTGATAGAATTGTAGTTGAGTAAGGAAAACACATTTTTTTTTAAAGAGATACATTGTAAAGAACATAGAGGATTTGCTTTTAAGATAATTTAAGTAAGATCAAGCAAATGTGGCAAAATCTTGGAAATTGTTGAACTGATGTTACAGCCAAATGGAGAAAAAAAAAAAAAAAAAAAGCACAACATAAGAGTTGCGAGTTAAGCTTTATTTTGGGCCAAATGAGGACTATAGCCTGGGAGACAGTGTCTCAGATAGTTCCGAGGAGTTGCTCCAGAGAGGTAGCAGTGAAAGTTAGTATTATATGGGTGAGTTCGGTGAAGGGGGATACATGTGATCAAGCACATATTTTGAAAGAAGGTTGCTGCTAGTCACAAGGAGTAGATATCTCTGTTAATGATTTTACTGCTTTTTGGGCTCATGAAATCTTCTGAACTAACTATCTGAAGTCTTATTCTGACAGTTTTTCCCAGAGCATAGAGGTCCTTATTCCTGATCTCCACCCTGAACCCCTTTTAGGGTGTGTTGAAGGTCAGTGACTGTAGTGACTAGTGACTTCATCCTTAGAGAGCCAGAAGGGGAGCAACAATTTTAGTTGGCATTGTGGAGATTTAGTATACTAATTTCTCCACTTTGGCATATATTCAGTTTTTCCTAAATAAAAAAATGTACAGTCTTTGAGGGGAGAAAATATTTCCTGCTAATCTTATTATCTCTAGTGTTGAATGCTGAAAATGAACATGGGTGGAAGAAAGGAAGCTATATTTGCAGGATGGTTTTAGGAAAAGCAAAAGTGGTAAACTTGTAAAAGTATAAAAATACATATCTCATATATTTAAATATAAAACCTAATGCTGTGTACTTCTAGGAAAAAAGAGAAACATCTTTGTGACCTTGGATTAGGCAAATATTTCTTAGATAAAAAACCAAAAGCATGATGCATAAAATAAAAAATTGATACTTTTAGAAAAACTCTGCCTTTGAAGGTCACTGTGAAGAGAATGAAAAATGAAGCCACGGCCTAAGGACAACATATCTGAAAAACATGTATCCGATACAGAACTTGTGTCCAGAATACATACATACATACATACATACATATATATATATATATATATAACTCTCAAAATTAAATAATGGAGAAACAACCCAATAAAAGTAGGCAAATATTTGGGCAGGCACTCCATCAAAGAGGTTATGGGGGTGATAAATAAGCACATAAAAAAGATCAACATTTATCATTGAAGAAATGCAAATTACAACCACAATGAGACATCACTGCATGAGAATGTCTTTTTTTTTTTTTTTAATGGTCATGTAAAGTGATGGCTGTCATGTGAAGGAACTGGAACTCTCACACGCTGCTGGTGAATGTAAAATGGTCCACCTGCTTTGGAAAACAGCAGTTTGGAAGTTTCTTTAAAAAAGAAGTACTGTCATATGATCTAGCCATTCTAACTCCAGATCTTTACCCAAGAGAAAGGAAGGAATGTGTTCACAGGAATACTGGTTCATAAATGTTCATAGCTACTTTATTTTTAATAACTTAAAACTGCAGACAACTCACATGTCCATTCACAAGTGAATGAATGAACAAATGTGGTATATCCATACAATTGAATACTCCCCAGAAATAAAAAGGAATGACCTGCTAATGCATGTAACATCATGATGGAATATTAAAATAATTATGCTGCATGAAGGCCAGATAAATAATAGTGCATATTACTTGATGACATTGATATAAAACTTCAGAAAATGCATGCTAGTCTATAGTGAAGAGAGCAGATCACTGGTTTCCTGTGGTAGTGGTGGGGAATAGGAGGGGCATGAAGGAACTCTGGGCAATGATGTCAATAGATATGGTAATTACCTTGATCATGGTTTCTTGAGTGTGCATAAATTTTTATTGATCAAGTTGTGCACTGTAATTATGTATAGTTTATGGTATGCTAATTATACCTAAGTACAGCTGTTTAAACGGTTTTTAAAAAGATGATCAGCCCTGCGGAGTGTGTCTCAAGATTAGTAAGTTTTCCCAAGCACCCACATTTGTTCCCATGTTTCTCTTTTTTGACACTGGTAGCCTTCATCATACAGAAAGATCCCACTGTGCAGCCTCTTCCAGGATGAGCAACATCAGAAGATAGCATTGGCAGTTCTCAGAGAGTTGACCCAGTGACCCAGCTTTTATATCATACTTTGCATGTTCTTCCTGAGGTCTTTTCTGCCTCTTTCTCCCAGGTAGGCAGGTTGCTTCATATTTTGAACTGTGAAGGCGGTGATGGGGATGATGGTAGAAGGCACCCCTTGCTGAAGGCCTGCTCTGTAGCAGGCTCTGGCTGGCATGAGTCTCTCACTATTGGTCCCATGGAAACATTCACCATGGCAGATGCTTCAGGTGTTGGTGTGAAATGGTGCCAAGGTCTGTTTCCATTCATTCTGCCACTTGCAGCATGCAGCTGAATAGGTTCAGGTGTGGCTGAGTGTCCTGGTGAAATCAGGGTGGCCCTGAGTTCAGAGTGGTCTTAAGGGATGGTGAGGCAGTAGAAGTGGGTGAATACCTGCGCAGCGTTGTAGGTTGTTGTTCAGTTGCTAAGTCGTGTCTCACTCTTTTCAACCTGATGAACTGCAGCACACCAGGCTTCCCTGTCCTTCACTGTCTCTCAGAGTTTGCTCACACTCATGTCCATTGAGTCAGTGATGCCATCCAACCATCTGTTGGATCTGTCAACAGATCCAACTTGGAACCGTCTGTCGTTCCCTTCTCCTTTTGCCCTCAATCTTTCCCAGCATCAGGGTCTTTTCCATTAAGTTGGCTTTTCCCATCAGGTGGCCAAAGTCTTGGAGCTTCAGCTTCAGCATCAGTCCTTCCAATGAATATTCAGGGTTGATTACCTTTAGAATTGACTGGTTTGATCTCCTTGCTGTCCAAGGGATTCTCAAGAGTCTTATCCAGCACCATAGTTTGAAAGCATCAATTCTTCAGCACTCAGCTTTCTTTATGGTCAAGCTCTCGCATCCCATAACTACTGGAAAAACCATATCTTTGACTATACAAGTGTGGGAATGCTTTTTTGCAGGCTCACTCCTCTACCTGACTCTCCCTGATGTCACCCCATCCTCACCCCACTAATTTATCCATCCAACCATCCAGCGCTTGCTGAGCCCCTCTTCTTTGTACAGATTGTTGATGTGGGTGGACTGAGCTGGCTGTGCTTTCTGGGGCTGGAGTAGCTTTGCTGGGATTTGCTGGGATTTCTGAGTTGGGGTTTATGTACCTCTGATACAGGGCCCTATTGGAAATCTAAGTCACCAGCAGCTTTGGCTGCTGGCCTGACTTTCTGTGCTGGAAGGGATGGGCAGAAATGTGACCCCAGCCAAGTCTGCCAGCCATGCAAGGAGAGTAGATAAATGGGCTCAAGCCTGCCCTGGCCTGGAAAGCCCTCTACTTTAAGGAATTAAGCAAAAATAGTCCCTTTATTCACAAGGCCAGAGGCTAGGGCGTGCTCCTGCACCCCTCCAGGAATCAGCTCATGTTTCCTGGCCTGGACGTCACACCCCAGCCCCCCATGTGCACTGCTGATCATATGATCGCTGGTGTCCATACCACATTGAGTGTCTGCCCTGTGTCACCCCCTGTGACATGATGGGATCCTACTGAATTATCACACTCATCCTGTGAAACAGGCCCTTATGTTTAACCTCTTGTTGAGGTAATGAAGTAGGTTGGACTCAGGTATTAATTCTTCTGTGATCCTTCAGCAACTAAAGAAGGAGTCAGGCTTGCCTGCAACATCACCCTGACAACTCGCCATGTCCAGACAGACATAATTCCCACACTGCCAAAGTCAGTACAACAGAACTGCGCAATTCAGACTCATCTCAGAGGGACTGAATTCAGTTAGAATTGGCAAGAAAATTGGATTTTAATCATAAATATTTTTAAAGAATTTTTTTCTTTAGCTCTCAAGAAGTACTGTGGCTGCAGCCTGAAGGGCTGTTAATCCTGGCTTGGCAAATACACACAGATAATGGCTTAGGCTGGCTTGTCAATTTTTTAGCTACAGCTGTGCTATTCTGATGGTTTATTTTCTTTCTTTTTTTAAAATGAACTTTTATTGGAGTATAGTTGCTTTAAATGTTGTGTTAGTTTCTGCTGTACAGCAAAATGAATTGGCTATATGTTTACATATATTCCCTCTTTTTTGATTTTGATTCCATGACTCAGACAGTGAAGAATCTGCCTGTAGTGCAGAAGACCCAGGTTCAATCCCTGGGTCAGGAAGATCACCTGGAGAAGGGAATGGTCTAGAGAATTCCACAGACAGAAAAGCCTTGTGGGCTACAGTCCATGGGGGTCACAAAGAGTAGGATACGACTGAATGACTACCACACACACTTCCCATTTAGGTCACCACAGAGCATTAAGTAGAGTTCCCTGTACTATATATACAGTAAGTTCTCATTAGTTATCTATTTTATACATAGTAGTGGAGCCTGGTAGGCTGCAGTCCACGGGGTTGCTAAGAGTTGGACACGACTGAGCGACTACCCTTTCACTTTTTACGCATTGGAGAAGGGAGTGGTGACCCACTCCAGTGTTCTTGCCTGGAGAATCCCAGGGACGGGGGAGCCTGGTGGGCTTCGGTCTATGGGGTCTCACAGAGTCAGACACGACTGACGTGACTTAGCAGCAGCAGCAGCAGTGTATATATGTCAATCCCAGTCTCCTAGTTCATCCCACCCCCTATTCCCCGCTTTGGTGTCCATGTTTTTTCTCTATGTCTATGTCTCTATTTTTGCTTTGCAAATAGATTCATCTGTGTCATTTCTTCTAGATTCTATATATTATGCATTGATATACCATACTTATTTTTCTTTTTCTGACTTACTTCACTCTGTGACAGTCTCTTGATCCATCCATGTCTCTGCAAATGACATAATTTTGTTCCTTTCATGGCTGAGTAATATTCCATTGTATATATGTACCTTAACCATTCCTTGGTTGATGGTGGTTTGTTTTCAAGTATCATGAGCAGCCTCCTTTCCTGAGTATTTGAGATGTCCTTTTTGTGGTTGTCTCTGTATTAATTCCTCCCCTTCAGGGGACCCTTTCTTTCCCATCCTGGGCCCAGCCCAGTATGACATCTCACAGAGCCCTGCGCAGACGCTGGGTGTTAATGGGGAGTGGTAGAGGCTGAATCTTCATGGGCCACAAGCTGCCCTCAGGTGCTGTCTGCCTCTGTGTGGTGTCATCCCAAGTCCCTCACTCAGAAGTGGTTGTCATGGAAACCCACTTTCTTGTTTGTTTTTGTCTTGGGCAGCCATCATTATTTTATTACAGCTACATGGGAAGAGTGGCGAGCCCACTCGTGGAGGATGAGCCACAGTGTGTGTGTCTGGGCCACTTCAGGGCCACAGCAGACAGCTGGAGGCTGAGAACAGGGCGGCCCCAGGGCTCCCCGGGAGGAACCTGTCCACACCACCCCATCATTGTGTCGCACAAAGTGCTTCTGTCACATGCTGACAGCACTGACAACTCCCCAAGTCTCATCTCCTTGGTGACTCCCCTCCCCCTCACTGGTGTCCACCCCCCAACCCTGACTTCTCTGTACTGTTGGGAGCTAGTCCTGTGGGGAGCCTGGGAGGGTTCCTGAGGTTACTTGGTTTTCACAGCTCACAGGTTTTCTTGATTGCATGTTTTGTAGATCCACATTTTTATCCCTGTAGCTGTCATTTTTCTTGACCTGCTTTTTCAGTCACTTAAAACAATATTACTATATTGCTTTGAAATTGCTCAGTTGTTTTTGTTTTTGTTTTTTTTTTTTCCTTTATAAAGTTTCCATCAACCTAGGAAGAACCATAAATAATGAGAAGGATGGAAAACCACAAACAACTCCACCCAGCCTCTCCCCAGTGGGCAAGGCCTGGCCCTTAGGACTTGGTGATAAGCCTGCCTGCAGTGACCATACTCCCTGCCTGCTGTTTGCCACTCACTGTGGAGGCTGCCCTCCCTGCCCTGGGGTGAAATGGTGTTGTCCTCACTTTTACAGATGAAGACAGAAGCTCACAAAAAGATTGTTCCTTACCTAAGATGGCACAGCCCCAAGTGACAGGTGGATCTGAAGGGAGATTTAGCCAAACCCACACAGTATGGGGGCTTCCCTGGTGGCTCAGTGGTAGAGAGTCCACCTGCAAAGCAGGAGACATAGGTTCGATCTCTGGATCTGAAAGATCTCTTGGAAGAGGAAATGGCAACCCCCTCCAATATTCTTGCCTGGGAAATCCCATGGACAGAGGAGCCTGGTGGGCTATGGTCCATGGGGTTACAGAGCTGGACACGACTGAAGCGACTGAGCTTACACACTCATGAACATGGTTTTGGTCTTTGATCAGTACTTGAAGTATATGAAATACTGAACCTTCCTGGTTAACAGTAGTGGATTACAGAAACATGGTGCATTTGTAGGATGTCTTTGAGTGATTGGCTAGAACTATTCTTTGACTGACCTAGGATGTTGAACTCCTGATTGTCCTCATCCTCCAGGGCTTTCCCCTTCGGCCATCACTCTAACATCTACCCGGTGTCTCCGCCCCAAACCAAACCATGACATAATCTGTGACTCCTCATTTTCTATCATCCACGCCAGCCAGTTCATTAGCAAACCTTGTCTCTCTCTTTTTTTAACTGAACAAACTTGACATTTGACGTTATGTTGCATTATTTTAGTATATTTATATATTATAATATGGTTGTTGTCTTAATGATATTTATCACATTATATCCATATAGTACAATATTATTGTCTATGTTACAGCCAGTCTCTCCCATCAGGAAGCTTCTGCAAACCTCTTATCATCATCCGTCAGAGGGGAGACGGAATGAAAACCACAATCACAGAAAACTAACCAAACTGATCACGTGGACCACAACCACGACTAGCTCACTGAAACTGTGAGCCATGCCACGTAGGGCCTCCCAGGACGGATGGGTCATAATGGAGAGTTCTGACAAAACGTGGTCCACTGGAAAAGGGAATGGCAAATCGCTTCAACATTCTTGCCTTGAGAACCCCATGAACACTACAGAAAGGCAAAAAAATGTCCAGTAGTCTGTACATTAAATCTCTTTGGCTATTTTACTACTCGTTATAATTTGCATCCTTAAATGGCATCAGTCTTACCCTCACCTTCCATCCCCTAGTAACTAATATTTTACTCTGTTTTTTTTCACATTTGATCTTTTTAGATTCCACATATAACTGATATAATACCACACTTGCCTTTCTCTGTCTGGCTTATGTCACTTACCATTGTGCTTTCAAGGTCCATCCACGTTGCCACGCACAGCAGGATATCCTCCCTTCTCGTAGGCACCTCATACCACTTGGCAATGCCACTTCTGGGAATGTACCCAAAGGAAATGATAACAGGCATTTGGTGGGAGAGATGCGCCCTCACGTTTGTGGCAGCACTGTTCACAATGGCCAAGATACGGAAACCATCCAAATGCCCATCAGCAGATGAGTCAATAAAAAGCCTTGTCTTTCTTCCCTCCAAGCTGTATCCTGATATGACCTCTCACCACCGCTGTGCCTCCCCTAACACTGGTGTGTACCACCATTGTCCTGGCCTCTTCACTGCTCCCTCTGTTTCCATCCACACTGCTCACAGGGTCACTCAGGGAGCAGTTGAAACACCCTGTTTGCTTCCCATCACTTGAAGAATGACATCTGAAATCCTTAGCCATCTCCTCCAGATCTCTATGATCTGGCCGCATCTTACTATGTGTCTCTCTCCACTGTTCTGTCTGGACACCTCGATGCACTTTTCTCTCTCCAGCATTCCAAACTGGTCCCAAATCATGGAGTTAGTGTGTATATCCTTTCCTCTGCTGAATGTTCTTCTCTCAGAAATTCACATGGCCATTTCCTCCTTCACATAACTAGTTCTTCACCCTTCCAGTCTCAGTTGAAAAGTTCCCTCTGATACCACACAACAGAGCGAGCCTCACCCTCAGTTACTTTTAGTCCATTGCTCTGTGTTCTTCATACTGATTACCTGTATTTATTTAAGAATATATTTTTATTGCTGCTCAAGGTTCTATGCTCCCTGAAGGCTTGGATTGTGTCTGCTATGTTTCCTGCTGAGCTTCTAAAATAGTGTCTAACATGTGATGGATGCTCACTGAATATTTGTGAACTGAAGAGTGAATGATCAAATGGAGTAAAGAATTCTCAAAATGTGCCAGAGTAGCTACTGGCTAGAGCTTTGGGCTTCTTTTAGTCCAGAAGGTTGGAGGTTTTGGGCGGGGGGGTGGGGGGGGGTGGGGAGCGGGTGGTGCGTGGAGTTGCTGAGGAAGAATCCTGTTCTTCTGCCTAATGAGGAAGATAGTAGCCCTTCTGGGAGACCAGGGAGAAAACAGAAGCTTGATACTGAATACAAAGATAATGTTGACACTGATCAGAAACTGGTATGTGCCAACACTTTGCCCGAAAGAGTCAGGAGAGGACGATGGGAGTGACCAACACTCCATCCATCCACCCATCTCTTCTTCATTCATCAGGAAAGAACTTGGTGCTTGTTCCTTTCTAGGTCCTGGAGAAGGAAAAATGTATTAGGTGATCTCCCTGCCCTCTTAGAATCTGAAGGGGGGATCGACCAGTCACATTAAGTGGCCTGATAAAGGTAGGCATGTACAGAGCACCATGTGGGCGCACGGGACGTCATCTGACCTTACCTGGCCAATCAGAGAGGGCCTCCTGAGGAGGTGGCAGCTGAGCGGCATCCAGGAAGGGTGCCTGGCGCGGAGAGCAATGTGGGCAAAAGCGTGGGTGCAGGAGCAAGCCCCGCTTGTGCCCACACCCTTCACACACCTGGAGCAGACTCCACACCTCCCACAGGCACAGTCCCTGGTCACTCCCTTAGGGATGCCTCCCTGATGCCCTGGAGCTGACCAGGGCCATTAAATATCTCAGAAGCACCACATACCTTTTATCCTTGGCATTTACCAAAAGCATCATCTTATTTTGAATTTGTAAAAATATTTGATTAGCCTCCCTCTCCCAGTAAACTATGAACAGCTTGGAGTAGTCACCGTATTTGCTTTTGGCTGGCTGCTTGCATGATGCCTGGCATGGACACATGACTCAGTAGGCGCTTAAGTATCAGAAGGCAGGTGGGTGGGGGTTGGGGAGAGATGAGGCCAGGGAGGTGGTCAAGGCAGGTCGTGAAGGTCTCTGTGTGGCCTGCTATGCCACTTTTCAGGAGAATAATGGAAATATAATTTTATCATGTCTATACAGGCTGACATGGTATGGGGAGTCTTTTTTGTCTCAGTGGAAGGAAAAGCTTTGTGAGCAAGTATAATAAAGAGTATCTAAGGACCATCCCTTGGAGAGGGAAATGGCAAACTACTCCCGTATTCTTGCCTGGAAAATCCCACGGATGGAGCAGCCTGACAGGCTACAGTCCATGGGGTTGCAAGAGTCGGACACGACTTAGTGACTAAACCACCAAAGACACATAAATTCCCCCTAGGCAAAGAGCTTTCAGTTACAGAGAAAGGAGTTAATGAACTTTAATTCACCATCCAAGTACACGTACCATTGTGCCCAGCCCCAAGGATGACGGACATGAACAATCAAGGCTCCTGCCTCTCCACTGGGAGAACAAGGCTGACTGCTGATCCTCCAGCGGTGAGCAAACTTGGACCGCTGAGGCGGAGGGAAGCTCAGAGAGCCCAAGAGCCAGCAGTTAAATTAAATGTGGCTGTCCACAAAACTGTTATTTTTATTTGTCTTTACCCAGATACCAGACATAGAGGCTGCCGACGGGCACGTCTCTCAGTGGAATGTGCACAGGCCTTTTCCAAGTACAGCCCAGGGCATTCAGCTGCCTGGTATTGATGCTTTTTTATGAAGGAGGTTGTTTCTTCGCTTCAGCTGCGGCAAGGGTTTTATCTTCTTAGTTTAGTGTCACCCTTGGGAGGCTCTTCTCGTCCTGGCTGGGCCCTGTTTTGCGAGAGCTCTTACTTTATATCCCTGGCAATCTCCTCCAGTGCCTAGCAGCTAGTATGCTCAGTAAATGCTGGTGGAAAGAAAGGATGGAGTAGAGAAGAGAGAGTCCGTGGGAAGATGGAGGAGATGACTTTCAGGCTGTCAAATTTAGAAGCACAGTCTAAAAAGACTCATAAAGAAGCAGATTGGTGAGATCTGTCTTCGAATCCACTAGCCATCTTCACCCTGCCCTCCCTGTGTGCTCCCCCGTCATACTCAGGCCCTGAACACAGAGAGGCGAGAAGGGAACTTGCAACCTGATTTTCATTGTTCTTACATTGCCTTTTTTCCTCTGGATCTTGGCTCAGTTCCATGGCTGTATAAGCACTTAAGGAGGTGAGGGAGGGATGGAAGGTGGCTGGAATCTGAAACTGAGCTAGCGAGGACCAGAAGAAAGAAAAGCTCTTCCTGATGATGACAGGTGCCTGAGTCTCAGGAGATTCACGCATCTTGTCGAGGCTCCTTGCTTAAAAGCCCAGGGGAACAAAGGGGTTTTCCTTTCACAAAATCTCCCTATTCTGTTTATGCTATGACTCTTCTTCTTTCCCAGCATGAGGACTGTGGAGCATTTGAGAGGTGCTTCATGCTTTCAAGATGAAACCGCATGGCAGCTGAATGGGACTGACTCTGTTCTTTCATTACTTCGCTTGGCAGA
The DNA here is from genome assembly GCF_032452875.1 of Bos javanicus. Classification (NCBI taxonomy): domain Eukaryota; kingdom Metazoa; phylum Chordata; class Mammalia; order Artiodactyla; family Bovidae; genus Bos; species Bos javanicus. Next base: position 48,042,841 of record NC_083874.1, on the reverse strand, counting down.
AGAGCTTGCTGAGTTCTGGTCCCTGAGCCTGGGATGCTGTAGGGACGATGAAGATGGGTTGGACATGACACCTGCCTTTGAAGAATTGTCCATTTTAGCTGCCACTTATTGATACTTGGCCATCTGTACTGTGAGCAGCACTGAGGTGGAAGTTCGAGGGTTCCCAAGCCATGTATATCTGTCTATCAGATGCCTGCCAGGCATAGAGCAGGGCAGCCTGAATATGGCCAGAGGCAGAGCTAGGGAATGAAATGCTGTCTTCCAGACCAGGATGAGTGCAGCATGATGGGGTGGTTAACAGAATAGGGCTTCTTCTCTTTCTTCCCTTCTGTTATGACTTGTGGAGGTGTTTGCCGGCTAATTGCTTCTCTACGAGAAGTTTGGAAATTACACAGCAATTTTGTTGACAAAGGGATGAACTTCAAATTGCTGTTTTGCAGAAAGTGGTTTTGTTCTTGTGGCAAGCTCAACCCTTTCTCATTGAAACAGAACCTTCAAACTAGCATCTCATCTTACATGGGAGTTGCACGTTTTGTTAGGAAAGGGTTGCTTCCATTTCTGTTTTTCTAAAGGATAGACTGTCTCCACATTGATTCTGTGATGCCATTTCTCCATGGATTCCCAATTAAGTCAGCAAGCAAAAAATAACTAGCATCCATGCATTAGAGCCTGTGCTTCTACCCCAGCTGATTATTTGGGGAGGAAAAGCTCCAGCCGGTGGCCTCAGTCACATTCCTGGCTCATCTCCAGGGTGTATTTGTCCTTTTCTTCCTTTGTACTCGCACCATGGAGCTCTCTTTTGTAGTTACAAAGCCCTCTAACCCAGGGCTTCAGAAAGCATGTTTAGAAACTTAAGGTTTTCAAAGCTTCCTCTCAATTTCTTATTGAGAAAATGATCTCCTGCTTATCTTGTTATTAAAAGTTAGTGTCAACTTGGCTGTTTTCATCTTGCCTAAGGTGATGCATCTGATGAAGCATTGAGGTTAAGCAGACATCCAGGCTCCGCGGACAGTAATTCTTTAGGAAAGCCTTGTCCATTTTGCGTGGCTTCCTGAGTTCAGCCCCTGCTCTTCCTGGTGACTCAGGGAGGTCTGGCTGGACAAGGTCCCTGGGGAGGCACTGAGAGACACAGCACAGCTCTCCATGCTTTGGGTGTGAAGGAGACCTTGCTGGCATCCCACCGCCCTCTGGTCACTGGCACCGAGGCCCTCAGTAGTCACACTGTGGCAGGTGCAGGAGAATGAGAAGGGTGACCACATCTGAGGAATTAACATGTTGGCCTCTAGGGTTCCTGCACCCAGTATGAGATAGGAGCCATCACTGTAGTTTTGAGTCTGGAAGACAAAAGGCATTGCTACTTGCTTTCCCCAGCTAGTCAGAGAATTAGAAGATGCTGTTGAGGCAGTGTGGCTGTGGAGGTTATTGGTTTTGTGTTCTTCCAGTTGGATTCAAAGGGAGTGGCAGGAACTGTGATGGGATGGGGATGGGTGGGAAGCCAGGGAGGATGGCAGTGCCTTGGCTCTGGTGGGAACAGACCCTCGCTTTCTCTCCCTGCACTGGCATGGTTGTGCTCCCTCCCTGTTTCTGTTCCTCCCCAGTTCTCCAGTGCCTCTCTTTGCCACAGCCAGAGTGCTCCTCCTGCCCTCTTCTCCTGGCACATGGGCCATGCATCTCCTTACCTTGAGCAAGTGCAGTAGCTGCTTATTGCTTCTCACAACAGTTCCTCTGACTCCAACTTGAAGTCCCTTTCCTAATGTGTCTTTTCTCCTGATCTCCCATGTGCCTCATTCTTTCCAAATCCACAAAGTTTTGTACCAAGATGCAAGGTCACCCTGAAGACTTCTCCCCACTGAGGTTTTCCATCTGTCAAACTCCACAGTGCTCAAGGTCACTGGCCATGGTCTACCATGTATAGGTGGCCAGTCTGGTATGACATGCTGGTAGCTGTGTTTGTTAAGCTACTTGGAAACTCTTTGAGGGCAGTGACTTTGACCTTGCCACTTCTGTGTGTATCCCTCAACATGTCACCTCCACCAAAACAAGTGATTGGCCTGACCAGCTGAGGATATCCAGAAGGGTCGGGGTGATGGGCAAGAGGTGAGGCAGGGGGATTACTAAACTTTCTCTAAAGCACTGATAGGTTTTCATTCTGGTACAGTTATTTTTATCTTTATTTGTAAATGCTTTGGAGCAAGTTGATCAGGTGATTTGTATCCACAAGTAGGAACAATCCCATTGGAGAGACAGATATTCTTTGTCTTGCAAATCCCTGAGAGATATTCTGAGAAAATGGAAAATTACAATCCACTCACACTGATAAAACCAGTGGGGTTAGGAAGTTAAATTTTCCTAAGGAATATGCAGGAGGCAGGGATGCGGCTTCAGATTCCTAACACTGCTCAGAGACTCCAGTCACAGCCCTTGGGAGGCTTTAGGAGCGCAGATGGAGCCCCTCCCTGGAGAGGAATCCACATCAGTCTTGAGGTAGGGTGTTCTGTTGGCTCATGAAGGCACAGTGCACTTGAGTTGGATGGAAGCCTAGAACCCAACTAGTTAAGCCCCTCCTTATCCCTATTCCTGCCCCCCAAGAATGTTTACAGATGCGGGAGCTGAGACCCAAGAAGTCAGGTTATTGTCCAAGTAGAGACTAGAACCTGAGTCATCTGACTTCCACATGAGAGTTTTTCATGGGAGGGTGATAAATGCTTCCAGATGCCAGTTGGCTTAGAGAAGCTGGTCGTGTCACCAGCCCCAGCAGAAATCCTGGGTGGGAGGTTCCAGTAAGTAGAGCGTCACATGCATTTCCCCCGGTTCATATTTCTTATTTTTCTGACTGTTTCCTGACTTCCTGGGAGACTCCTCGGTGTTCTCCCCCTTGCATGGTGTGAGGAACCCTCTGCGGGCCCCCGACAGATCCGGCTGATGCTGAGCTTCTGTTGCCAGCTTCTCCTGCGTGTCACAGTCGTAGTGCTCCCTGGGTTTCCTGCCCTGACACATTCAGTAGGAGAGAGGCTGCTTCACAGAGAAGCAAAACATCCAGCCCGCACCACCATGCTAGGGCCTGAGGATGCAGGGTTTTGAGGGCAAATGGTCTTGAGGAGATAGCTCTTTGAGAGGAACTTGATGACATGGATAGCAGTATCAGTAGTGATGATGATGATGAAGGAGATAAAATAGCTGCTGTTTACTGAATGCTGCACCACGCCAAGAACGTTATCTCTACTTTCTCACTTAGTGTTGTTGTTCCTCAGTCACTAAGTCATATCCGACTATCTGCGACCCCACCGGCTGCAGCACGCCAGGCTTCCCTGTCCTTCACCATCTCCCAGAGTTTGCTCAAACTCATGTCCATTGAGTCAGTGACGCCATCCAACCATCTCATCCTCTGTCATCCCCTTCTCTTCCTGTCCTCAATCTTTCCCAGTGTCAGGGTCTTTTCTAATGAGTCAGCTCTTCGCATCAGGTGGCCAAAGTATTGGAGCTTCGCATCAGTCCTTTTAATGAATATTCAGGGTTGATTTCCTTTACGATTGACTGGTTTGATCTCCTTGCTGTCCAAGGGACTCTCAAGAGTCTTCTCCAGCACCACAGTTAGAAACCATCAATTCTTGAGCACTCAGCCTTTTTTACTCTCCAGGTCCCACATCCATACATGACTCCTGGAGAAACCGTAGCTTTGACTATACAGACCTTTGTTGACAAAGTGATGTCTCTGCTTTTTAATATGCTATCTAAGTTTGTCATAGTTTTTCTTCCAAGGAGCAAGTGTCATTTAATTTTAAAGCTACAGTCACCATCTTCAGTGATTTTGAAGCCCAAGAAAATAGTCTGTCACTGTTTCCATTGTTTCCCTATCTATATGCCATGAAGTGATGGGACCAAGTGCAATGATCTTAGTTTTTTGAATATTGAGTTTTAAGCCAACTTTTTCACTCTCCTTAGTACATAGCCCTCAAAAGGTCAGTGGTAGTTACCCTATTTTCTGGAGTAAGATGTGAAGCTTAAGTGGAGGTGACTTGTTTGAATTCACGTGTCCAGGACACATCCAACCTACTCAGGGCCTCTTGGGCAGAGCAGAGGTCTGAGAGGTGGAGGCCCTTTAAGATGCAGCCTGAGGATGTGGCTGTCACTATAAGAAGGAAGGTCACTCAGTGACCCTACTGCCCTTGGATCCTGCTGCAGTTAACCAGCTGAAAGGGAAAGAAAAAGAGGCTGTGTACCGCTCTCTTCATTAGGAAGGTTTTCCTGGTGTATCTTATTGTATTGATTTAATTCATTTCAATAAATATCGTCAAGGATTTCCTCAGCAACTGGGGAAGTGATAGCTTGTTACATAATAGGAGTATCTGATTAGGACTCAGGAAACATTAGTCAAGTCTCAGCTTTACTTTGTATTTTTCTGATACCCTCTGACAGATGACGTGATTTCTCTGAGTCTCAATTTCTTCATCTGTCAAGGAAAGCTAATGATGCCAAGGGTGCTGGGGACATCTTCGTTCAGTTTCTGCACTTAAATGAGGGCCGACTGGGGGCCAGTGAGCCCTGACATGTTAGAATCTTTGGCTTCTTTTGTCACTTACAAGAAACCTTGTGGGTGGATGGGGTATGGCGTGTGGGGAGAGATGGCAGAAAGGATCAGAGGGAAAAGGGGTTCAAGAAGAAGCTCTCTGGGTCCTTCATGGGGTTCAGGTATCATCAGCTGGCCGGAAACAGGTTAACTTAGGGAGAGGGACGGTAAGATGCAGGGGCCTTCTTGGTGAGGAAAAGGGAGGAAGACCAGATGAGGAATCCCTGTGATCGCCGTTCTGTGAACATTTGTACTTCATTTGCCTTTAACTGAACAGCCCTTGATGTTGGTGTCTCGTTGCCTCCAGTCTGCAGATGGGAGAAGCAGACCTAACAGAAGGCAGATGAACTGGGATTAGGGTGAGGTCTGCCAGACTGTGAGGCTCTCACCTCCAGCCCTGAATGGCCCTACCTTGTAGCGACAGAAAGGGATGGGCTTGTGTTGATGAAACAATGGTCAGATGTAATTTTCTGCTCATTAGATTGGCAGGTATTCTAAGAACCAAGCATGCTTGCCTTGGATGTTGATTGTGAGGTTCAAATGAGCCCATGAGCGCAAGGCTCTCCTTTCAGCCGGCGTTGTCCGCGTGTCTCTGCTACTGTCATCATCACTGGGTGTCCACTTCCATAATGGCTGAGCAGGGGTGGTGGGGCCATTCTCTGTACAGGTGCGCACCTGGCTTTATCCTTCTTTGTTCCCGTGTGAAAGGCAAGGTTCTTTCTCCGCAGTGTAGAGAGCAAAGGTGCTCTTGATGCTCACCAACAAAGTAACTCAGTGTTTATCAGTGTCCTGGTGAACATGGACCTCTCTCTGATCACACCTCCCTCCTTCTGCTATGGGAGAGTCAGGAGGGGAGTGGCTTACACCTGCTGCAGATGGCAAGTGGGATCATCTCCCTGGAGCTGAACTTCTGCTTGGGGAAATGTCACTTTCCTGCTCTTGCCTCCCAAATGCCTGAGAGCGGTGGATTGTTGTGGCCCTAAATTTAAATCTTGATTTTTTTTTTCCTTTTTAGTAACTTATGGGTCCTTTCTAACAGCTACTTAGGTCCACTTTGTAAGCACTGTCCTCTGTCACCTGCCCTGCATGTGTTTAGGAGAGGGGGTGAGGGTCAGGTGGAGGTAGGTCTTAATGGTGCTGCTTAGGGAACCCTCCGATGGGCGACCTCCTCTCATGGTTCATTGCTCTGGATACCAAAGGTCCCTCCTGTTAGAATCACACATTTGTCTGTCTTCTAGATATTAGGAAATTTTACTTTACTTAATACTAGCTTTATTGCTTTGTTCTGATTATAATTATAATAAATGCAAAATATTTGTGTGCTGTGGACAATTATATGTTTTGTCTAAATTCCCTGTCTTTTGCAGATGGTGGGTCTCTAAAAGGGTTCTTAGCTTCCTTAGTGGGATATGAATATGAGGAGTCAGAGGAGAAACATTGGAGCCAGTGAAGTGGGGGCTGCCGTGGAGGGCTGAAGCAGAGATTGGGTCCGTGGCAGCTGAAGGGGAACTTCTGGGGGAGACTGAAGAACCTAATAGAGATGTTCTGTTGCTTTAGGTTCAGGGGCCAGTGGTAGCACTTTCTCCTCTGTGGCTCTACAGTGTCTTCAGCAGAACATTCGTTTGCGCTAATGCTTCTTAGAAGATTTATTGTAGGCAACTGGAGTGACAAGTCCCTCCCTAGAAGTGGCTTCTCAGTGTCCCTGGACGCTCGTGCTTTGACTGGTTCTGCCCCGCCCCGGGTATTTTCTGTGTCCCTGCAACATCTGAGCCCCCAGAAGGATGCTCAGGCCGCTCTCAGCCTCACGGGGAGAGGAGGGTGCTCCTCTGCTGTGACTCCGGGTTGAACAGGTAGTTATAGGCTGTGCGCTGCTCCTGCTTTATGGTCCCCGTGTCCCTCTGTGGCTTCAAGGCACACCTGTGCGCTCAGCACTGTTGTTACAAGTGCAAGGGGGCAAAGCCATCTGGTGGGGATGGAATTTACGGCCTTTTTAAGGATGACAAGTGAAGTGACTCTGTCACTCTGGGCACAGTCTCAGAAGTGGAATGGAGGCAGCATGACAGCCACAGCTGTTCGTGTCAGCATGAGTTGCAGGGGGAGGGTGACAGAGCGGGTGAGCTCTGACCTGGTGCCAGGCACTGGGCTGAGCCCTGACTGATGCTCATGACACAAGGAGACAGATGCCACTACCAACCCCACTTTCCGGAGGCAGACACTGAGGGTTAAGTGACACACTCAGGGTCATAGACTGAGCAGATGAGAGCTGGGATTTGAGTCCAAGTTTGTCTGCCTCTGAACCCTTTCCTCTCCCTGGCCCTGCCTCGTTCCTGTCCCCAGTAAGGTTCTCCTGTGTCGTCGTTTGCTCCTGTCACACCAGAGGAATGGAAGCCCAGTGAGCTTCCATGGGCAGGCATGGGTGGGGGAGATGTGTGCCTGAGTGTAACCAGTGTTGCCCAGCACTCACGGGCCCATGCTCTGTGTTTGGTGTTATGCTGAGCACTTTCTACTTTATACACATCATTTCATTTCATGTTAATTTTTTCCTAGTATCTGGCTTCCTTCTCTAGAATGTAAGCTTTGAGAGGACAGCAGCTCTGCCTGTTTAGTTCCCTGCTGTGTCTGTGGCTCCATGAACACTGCTAAGCACACAGTGGGGCTTCCCAGGTGGCGCTAGAGGCAAAGAACCCACCTGCCAATGAAGGAGACTAAACAGACACAGGTTTGATCCCTGCGTCAGGAAGATCTCCTGGAGGAGGACATGGCCACCCACTCCAATGTTCTTGCCTGGAGAATCCCATGGACAGAGGAGCCTGGTGGGCTACAGTCCATAGGGTCGCAAAGAGTTGAACACGACTGAAGTGACTTAGCACACACGCAAGCACACAGTCGGTGCTCAACAAACTTTAGTTGAACAAATGGATTACAGCAGCCACCGAGACAGTGAAGAATTATTGCCCCCATTTTACATATTAGGAGAGTAAGGCACAGGAGGCATAATTGGTTTTCCCATGGCTCAGAAGTCTGGAGCCAGGGAGAATGGGTACCCAGGGTGGTTTATTCTAGTGTTTCTGTTTTAACCACTCAGCTCTTCCTGGGGCATCAGCTGGGTGTGGTCCCCAAGGGTTTGAGTGGCTGATGGATGGGCTTCCTGTAAGCCTCACAAGGGGCACCATCCTAAGGCAGCAGAGGGAGGGAGATAATTGATGAACTTAATTATCTGTGGCAATGACATGATGAGGGTGCCACCACGGGAGTGCTTTTTATTACTAGGCAGCATAGAATTCCTTGAAATGGGAGGGAGCCCATTGCAATGGGCTGCCACGAGATGGGAGCTATCCCATTTGGTTCGCGGAGGTCTCCCCCGGAGCTCAGTGTTACAGTGTTGGAAAAAACGCTCAGCTGTATGAAACACAAATTATACTAGATGGAGAGCAGCTAGCTTCCTGGAGATCACAGTTGGCCTTCGTTAATGAATTTTGGCCTGATTAACACAGGTTCTGGATTGACATCAAAATATGCAAGGAGAAACTTGGCCGGGGTGGGAGGAGACTAGTTTAAACTCTCTAACTTTGAAATCGGGGGAAGGAAAGGCTTGTGTGAAGCCTGGAGCTGAAGACTGAATGTGTAATGAGCTCCTAGATCTTTGAAGCTGTACTGCTTTGCTCAGACCTCTGTAGACTAAGTCACCCCAGACTCTAGGGCCTTCTTGGCCCCATTCCATTCTCAAGGACACATGGCCAGCAGGGGATCTAAGGCTGAAGGACCCTCACAAGGGATACCACCTGCTTCTCTCGTGGCCCATTCCTACAGCTCCTGGATAATTGTTATGCATCCTCATCTAAACCCATCATCCCCTGCAGTCTTCACCAAGACTTTCAATGGCTTTTTGCCTCCAAGCATGCCTTCTTATAGCTGTGTCCCTATTCCTCCCCTGCCTCCCTGGTGGCTCAGCTGGTAAAGTTTCCACCTGCAGTGCTGATAACTTGGATTTGATCCCTGGGTCAGAAAGATCCCCCGGAGGAGGGAATGGCTACCCACTCCAGTATTCTTGCCTGGAGAATTCCGTGAACAGAGGAGCCCGGTGGGCTACAGTCCTTGGGGTCAAAAAGAATCGGACACGACTGAGCAACTAACATTTTCATTTGCTTGGAGCCATGTAAGTTGCTTACCCCTTGAATCTACCTACATGACCATCCCACCCGCCTGGTTGGGTGGTGATGTCTCATCATGAGCCTGTGCTTTTTGCAGGCGCTGGGTGTATCTGCTCCCTTTGTCCCTGAGGCTGACTTTCTAGTTTCAGATCCATCTCTCTCTGTTCATCCCAAGGAGTTAGGCAGGTACCTACTCTTCAGTATCAGATACCTACACCTCACCTACCCTTGTAAGTTTGCCTGTGTCATCATGACTATCTCAGGATCACTGGGGATATAATTTTGGCCTCATGATAAACAAAAGATGGGAGGGTCCCCGTGACTGATGGGACTTAGACATTTCTGGCCGTGGGATGAGCCGTGGGAAGCATCAGCTCATGCTTGTATCACAGGGCTGAACTGGGGCCAAGGTCAGCTTCGTGGGGCACCTGGTCTAGCTGGTTCCCCATCCTCAGGTTTTGAAGAAATGAGATGAGACTTGTTTGGGGGAAACCCGTGTACTCAAAAGAAAGGGAACGTGACAGACTTTTGTCTGGCCCTCACCAGTTTCAGAGAATGAACTCTTGCAAGGGCATTTTATTACTTCAATGTATTTCTCACAGAGGTGATGCCAAGCAAAGAAAATCCTCTCTGAGTTATATGGCTTTTTCGTTCAGCCCTACAGGATCTTTCATCTCTAAGCAGTAAAATCAGGCAGTAATTCAAAGTTTAAGTTACTGTTTCATTTTAAAAATATCACCTTAATCTTGTTGCACTTGGTCAAAGTCCACTTTGACATTTTTGGTCATCGTTATCTATAGCTTTATTTTGTTAGCTCTTAGGAACATATGCAGGCTTTATTCAGAAAGGCATTTGGGATTTATTTTCTAAAGCAAGCAAAGGAGGAGGGAGGAAGAAATTGGGCTGAAGAGCAGATGTAAAGTGAGGCTGAATGGCTGGTGATGGTTATCTTACGTGAGGCCATGATGAGATGTTAATGGCTTTTTTTTGACCTTGGCAAGTGTTAGCTTTGGGAAGGGAGTTGGTGGATATGCTTAGCTGGCATCTGTTTTCTCATTCTTCGGAATGTCAGGGACTGCTGGGGATGTGACCTGGACATGTTATCACTCTGGAAATCTGCTGCTTCTCTTTGTCTGTATTTCTTCTCCCTCATCTGTGGATTCTCTGAATCTACATGAAGAGAAGGGTTTTTATGAAGAGGCTCTACAAGAGGTCATTCCTTCAGAAACCAAGCCTCAGGAGCCTGTCTTTACAGTCTGTTTGTGATGACAAAGAAATGCAGTCAACACGAGACAGGTGCCCAGGGACCACCCCTCAGAGATGCCCAGGGACAAGAGACGGCACATTCTCCTGCTGAGGGAACCAGAACAAAACGGTGGTTTCACTGTTTTCTGAGCCCCAAATGATTAAGTTCCCTATGAAGCCTGCATTCTCTGGAGTGCAGAACAGGAGAAAATTAGTTTGCAGCCACACAGGATAGGCTTCACTGGGCTGCTTTGCAGAGGTTGTGGGTCTGATACACACTTCTTGCTCTGACCTTCCTTCCACGGGGGACGTGGTCCTCCAGCCTTTTGGTGGCTGTGAGTTGCTCTCTCTGCTGTAGCCGCTTCTAAGGTCTGTGGTTTTCTCCCCTCATTTCTCCAAGAAACTCATTCATTCTTTGGTGATAAATCTGACAGGGCTTGTGGAAGACAGAGGAGCTGCTTATTTTCTCTGCTATTCATGTATTCTTTCATTGAACAAATAGTTTCTAGTATTGGGCATGACTTTAGATGCCTGAGAAGCAGCAGAGAAGGAAAAGTCAAAGATTCCTGCCATGCTGGAGGCCAGGGTCTAGTGGGATCATGACTAGAGCCCCACGGAGATACTTGGGAGGGACACCACCTCTTTGCCTGTCTGGTTGCGGAACACTGTTACCCTAAGGGCGTACCACCTTGGCGCAAGTCACAGACAGTGCCTCCCAGGTGTGTGACTTGGCTATCTTTGTAAGAGTGGTTCCTACAGGCACCATGGTGGGCTGATCAGGTGGACCATAATCAGCACAATTCTTGGTAAACATCTAGACATGAGACCATATAATTAAACTCTTGAGAACACAGGCTTTAGTGTCAGAAGCCCTGGGTTTGAATTCTGGCTCCACAACTTAAAGCTGACTTTCCCTGGGCAAACAATGTTTCTGAGCCTATGTAAGATGGCTATTACAGTAGTTCTTACCTTGTAGCCACCAGGGTGAAAATTAAGGAAGTTAGGTAAAGCTTTTAGCACAATGCCTGGGGTTCCACGAATAACTGTAGTGAACATTATATAAATGATGTATATATATGATTAAGTCTTTATTATCCATTTCTGCCAGCATTGTGGAGGATATAAATGAACTTAGTGTTCATAGCTCTTCTCTGAAGGATGCTCAGGTATATTAAACAAGAGGCCTGAAGTCCAGCAGCTAAATTATTAGTGGGAAGAACACATTAGGGGGACAGAGCAATAAGAGGAGCTGGCCTGGGACCTGGAGGTTGGGTGTGGAGGCTGGAAATGTGCCTGGATCAGGGGTTCTGCTGGAGCAAGAGTGGCTGAGGCATGTTCAAGGAGCTTGGGCCTGAGCAGGGAGGTTGGGATAGTAAAGGAGGAGAACATTTGGATGAGAGGAAGATCCGAGTGATGCAAGACCTGGGGAGCAGGGGAGGACAGAGGCTGAAGGATTAGGGTATTGTCACTGGAGAAGCAACATAAGGACCAGATCCTGATGAACCTATTTTCAGGGCAGGACTAGAGATGCAGACATAGAGAACAGACTTATGGGCACAATGGGGGAAGGAGAGGGTGAGATGAATCGGCAGAGTAGCACTGAAATAAATGCATGTGCAAAGTTGATAGCTAATGAGAAGTTGCTGTATAGCACCGAGAGCTCAGCCTGGTGCTTTGTAATGACCTAAAGGGATAGAATGAGGTGAGAGGCGGGAGGATAGTTCAAGAGAGAGGGAACACGTATGTACCTACGGTTGATTCATGTTGTTACATGGCAGAAACCAGCACATTGTAAAGTAATTATCCTCCAATTAAAAATAAATAAATAAATATATCTGCAAAAAAGAAAGGCAGGACCAGAGGTGATGGGCCTCAGAAGTAAGGGCTTGACTTTAATACCGGCATGTGGAGAAAATGGGAAGCATGTGGAGCATTTGGGGCTCTTCGGTCTGACTCCCCAGTAAGCCGGGAGAGCACACTGGCTAGGAGAAAGGACCAAGCTTTGCATCGGGTAGGCCCGGACAGCCTGATGCTGTTCATGGGGCCAGGGAGCATCGAGGCCTGGAGCTGTGTGGTGAGAGGTGGCAGCTTAACGAGACATGATGACCCCAGGGCTCTGTGGAACTGCTCAGCAGGCAGTGGGAGGGGGAGGGGGACCACCATCCACCCATTCATCTGTCCAAGCATCTATTCATCCATCCACTGTTTATTTAATACCTACTGCTTCTTAGATGCTCTGCTAGGCGCTGGAGCTAAACCAGTGAATGAAAGCACCAGTGTGTGGAGCTCATGAGAGAGGCCATCACGGTTTGCAGGACCGGGGCTGGGGTGGCACAGGTGTCGGCAGCCTCTGGGGACACCTGCCACAGGCTGTAACGGGGCTGCAGACAGAGCAAAGGCAGAAGGAGGGGAAGGAGGAATGTGGGTTGTAGACTCTAGGGTCTGTACTCTAGAGCAGAGTAGGCAGGCTGGAGAGAAAAGCCAAGGGCTGAGCGTGGAGGGAGGTAGCGGGGTGGGGCGGAGCAGGGGGTGGTGGGGTTGCTGTGTAGATCACCGGAGGCCTTTTCTGCTGTGCTCAAGTCTTTATTTTCATCCAAGGATGACAGGGAACAAGGAAGGGAGTGTAAGCTGGGTGGAGCATCACAAATACATTTGCATTTGACAGAACTCACTCAGGCGTGGAGAAGCTCTTGGAGGCAGGAGAGAAGATTTATTGTCCTGCCAGGAGTGCTGCCAGCGCCCGGGACCCTGGAGGGGTCCTTTCTACTCTCCTGACACTTGCGGGAGGGGGATTCTTTCTGTTTAGTGATAAGGAGGGGAGGCTTGGACAGGTTATGCACATTGCTCCAGCTCTCATCTCCAGGAAGCAGCCAGAGTTCTGAGTGACAGAGTCTCTTCTAGGTTTATACTGGGAGAGGGAAGCAGGGCCGGGAGCAGAAGCTGCTCCGTCATCACAGCAGGAGAGGTGAGAGTCATCAGAGCAATCAGATGACACCCCGACTTGACTTGCCCAGCCCCTCCCGTGAGTCCCATGTGGAAGATCCTGCCCCAGAGGTATAGGGGGACCTTGAGTGGGAGCAGTGGCTTAGCACAAGCAGGGCCTCCCAGGAAGCCAAGCCATCTAGGGAGACAGGCACACCAAGAGCATTCCTAGCAGTAGGAGCATGTTATTTTAAGCAGGGCTGGTCCTCCCATCCTGGCTCCTGGAGCTGTCTGAGCCAGGCCGGCCAGGCTGGATGAGAGATGCTTGAAGGAGGCCCTGCTCCCACCCACCCCAGTGCTCCTCCCTGAAGGTTTCTGCTTCTTCCCAGGCTTGCAACATTGCCGCATCCTCTTCATCCTATTTCTCCTCACTTGCTTCCAGCCTCTGCTTCTTTCGAGCCTCCTTTACTGCTGTCCCTTCTTCCTCTCCCGTTTCTTTCTTCCTTGTGTTCTCACCCTCCTGACCTGTGTTTCTCCTCATCTGTAAGGTGGGAGTGGTTGATCCTGACCTAGAGTTCCTGGGAGGAGGATTAGTTCATTATTTCAGCACCCTCTCTCCCTACTTTCCAGGTGTGGGGCTTCTGTCTAGCCCCAGGGGATGTGAGTATAAGCAGCATCCAGTTCTTGCTCTCTAGGAGCTTCTCAGCCAGGCAGGAGTCAGGTTCCAAGGCCTGATCTCTTGTTCGAGGCCTCAGCTGGGCCAGTCTGGACTGCCAGCCTCTGAAAGTGTTTTGCTGGAAAGAGGCCCTTTATGTTCCTTGATGGTTACTCAATTAACCTGGAATAGCTTCATGCCCTAATTCCTCCAGGGGAGGTAAGCCTGGGTGTATTCAGCTTCTGAAATGGAAAGGAAAGGTGCCCACATGATCTTGTCCAGGTCTGTTGGCTAACCAGCTTGTTTCTGTGTGTTATCTTAGCTAGTTGCAATAATGTAAAGTGACTTTGAATAACATCCCTATCAGTAGTGCAGTTGATGAGCTAGGGTTTCGTTTGGCATAATTTAGGGAGAAGTGGCCAGCGAGTCACAGAGCTCAGCGTCGTGGCAGCCCTGTTCCTCCATCTCCCCCGCTGTGGATCTTCCCCCACCTGCTGTCCTCCCCCTCTTCATCCAGCCCTCCTGGATGCCCAGCAAGCCTTGGCCAGACTCCTGGCTCTGGGGGTCTGTGAAACACACACGCAGCAGGGGGCTGGGGGAGGTGGAACACACGCAGCAGGGGGCTGGAGGAGGTGGAACGACCTGGATTGAATGAAGCTGCCATTGACAGCCTGGTGACCTTGAGGCCGTCATTTGCTTTCTCCAGCTTGCAGGTTTTTTTGTCTGTAAAACCAATACCAGTTTTCACCTAGTGTTTTGTGAGGTGCGTGGCATAAATAAACAGGCAGATAGTAAGTAAGTGCTGTGTGCTGGGGCTGAGACACAGGGGCACGTGTCCTTCAGGAGGTAGCTGTGGTGCCTGTGGTCAGGGCAGTGAGGAAAGGGCACAGGGCACAGAGGCGGGAGCCCAGGGAGGCCTGCCTGGAGGGGGCATTAAGCCAACAAGCAGGAGGGCAGGTCTGAGTCTCTCTTCTCATGCTTAGGTGTGGGAAGTAGCATGCCTCTTCATTTTTATTAAACCATTTGGTTTCATTTCTACTTGGAGCCCATTTCCTACAGGGCTGGCTGGAAACCTGACCTCAGTCATTTTATGAGTTTTGCCTCCTTCATGGGTCCTGTCGACTATCTGAACTCTTACTCAGAGTCAAGACCCTGGGCTGGGGAGGAGGTGCTGCTCTGCTGGTCACCTCCACGCAGAGGCCCTTGCTTTTGTTCCTTCATTTCCCTGTACTCAGTTTATCTTCTTTGAGCACCTACTATGTGCCAGGTACTGTTCTCAGAAGTTTGGATATGACAGTGAATAAAGCAAAGATCCCTGTCTTCACAGAACCCACATTCTAGCAAGAAAAACTGAATGCCGCAAAAAAAAAAAAAGTAATTTGAGCAGTATATTACAAGATGATGGCCTGGAGAATCCTCTGGACAGAGGAGCCTGGGGGTCTACAGTCTATGGGGTCGCGAAGAGTCAGGCATGACTGAGAGACTAACATCCCCCCCCCACACACACACACACTCACAGATTTCATATTTTAAAAGGGCCACGTGGAACAATGTAAGGGAACCAGAATGCCAGGTTCTGGTTTTAAAAGGGTACTGAGAGGAGGCTTCAGTGAGAGAGTGACATATGAGCAAAGGCCTAGGGAAGATGAGGTGATGAAGGGAGAGGCCCAGGGTCCCTGTCGGTCTGGGGTCCCTGCTGCTCCCAGACTATGATTGGCCAGGCTGTGCGTGGTCCCACCTCTTCTGTGCATAACTGCTGGTCCTTCCTCCCATGGGTCTGCCTTCTCCCCACGAGGCTGACAGAAAGCAGAGCCTGGGGCTCCGAAAGGCCTTCCTCATCTGCGCTGTCTCCTCCAAATCCCGGAAAGAGGAAACATCCCACAGAAATCTGACATTTTTAAGTAGTGTTTAGCCTTAAGACGGAGAAGGCAATGGCACCCCACTCCGGTACTCTTGCCTGGAAAATCCCATGGATGGAGGAGCCTGGTAGGCTGCAGTCCATGGGGTCGCTAAGAGTCGGACACGACTGAGCAACTTCGCTTTCACTTTTCACTTTCATGCATTGGAGAAAGAAATGGCAACCCACTCCAGTGTTCTTGCCTGGAGAATCCCAGGGACGGGGGAGCCTGGTGGCTGCTGTTGATGGGGTCACACAGAGTCGGACACGACTGAAGTGACTTAGCATAGCATAGCATAGCCTTAAGAGGATCCCATGCAGGGCAGACAGCAGGAGAAAGACCCAGAGGTGAGAAGCTGCTGATGAGAGGCCAGGAAGCCACAGGGGTGTGATTATCAGGGAGAATAAAGCTGGACCACTGGGGGCAGGGGTGGGGAGTGGAGAGAGCCTGAGGGCATGTGAGGTGAGGTGACAACTGACTCTCCTCACCAGGTTTGGGTCAGGAAGCGGGGATGCAACCCCTGGAGACTGACACCCCTCCCCCCCCCCCGCCACCTCCACCTACACCCCAAGCAAAGCAAAGGCTGTAGGAGTTGGCTCAGAGTTGTAATTTGTCACAACTTCTGCCTCTGTGGTTGTTGTCGTTCAGCCTCTAAGTTGTGTCCAACTCTGTGACCCCATGGACTGGCGCACACCAGGCTGCCCTTGTTTTCACTATCTCCTGGAGTTTGCTCAAACTCATGTCCATTGAGTATCTCATCCTCTGTCATCCCCTTCTGCCCTCCATCTTTCCCAGTGTCAAGAGTTTTCCAATGAGTTGCCTCTTTGCATCAGGTGGCCAAAGCATGAGCTTATCTTTAGATTGCTGGTTTGATTCCAGCTTGAAGGAGGTCCTGGGGAGAGGGCCATGTTTTTCTCAGGCCCCCTCAGGAAACTTGGCCCCTTTCCTTTGGGGTTTCCTGCCCAGAACCTTCCACTGGCTTTGTTATGCAAATTAGAGGACCTTTATTCAGCTTGGCCCCTGAAAACAGACGTGGAATCCTTATTTGCTCAAAGGCTTTGCTAAGTTGTTGACAAAATCAGCAAGGTCAGGAGCAGGTAGGGAAACTATCTAAGAGAATGCCCTCCCACGAGATGCACGACTTCTTCCAGCCTCAGTCCCCCTATGCAACAAGAAAGAGGAAGGCCTAGAGTGCTGCAGCTCACAGTGCCTGTGTTGAGCCTGCTCACTGCACTGGTGCCTGCGTAGGTCAGTGAAGGGGAGAGTGCGTGCTTCAGGAAAATCTCAGTCAGGGGTCTCACCTAGCCTTGTTAAAGGTCGACTCTTTGCAATCCCGGGCAGGTCCTATAGGCGGCAGTGCAGATTCCTCTCTGCTGCCAGAGCTCGCCCCCTAGTGGGCAGGCGAAGAGAAAAAGAGCAGTACTGAGGGAGCAGCTAAGGGGAGTAGATAAGAGGGGTTTCTTCAAAGAATTCAAACACTGCTGGGGAAAGCAAGTTATATTTACTTTCCCCTAGCTGTTCGTTTCGGAGAAGGCGATGGCACCCCACTCCAGTACTCTTGCTTGGAAAATCCCATGGACGGAGGAGCCTGGTAGGCTGCAGTCCATGGGGTCACGAAGAGTCTGACACGACTGAACGACTTCACTTTGACTTTTCACTTTCATGCATTGGAGAAGGAAATGGCAACCCACTCCAGTGTTCTTTCCTGGAGAATCCCAGGGACAGGGGGGCCTCGTGGGCTGCCGTCTCTGGGGTCGCACAGAGTCAGACACGACTGAAGCGACTTAGCAGCAGCAGCAGCAGCAGCAGCAGCAGCAGCAGCAGCTATTCATTTAGTAGTTATGAAATGTATGGAAGAGTTTAAAGAATACTGCAATAAATACCGTGTACCCATTGCCAAGGTTGGACAGTTATTAACATTTTGCCCCATTTCCTCTCTTCCTTTTCACACATGCACAGTTTTCCTCTGGACCATTTAGAAGTACCATGTAGAGACTGTGACATCTCAACCCATAAGAAAATAAACAGGCATTCTCCTATATGAGCACGTTGGTAGGTATTATTACACCTACGAGAGCAATAGTTCAGCATCACCTAACATATAATCTACATTACAATCACAACATTTTCCCAGGATGCCTTTTATAGCGTTGTATAATTATTATTATTCAAGAACCAATCACGTCTCACTCACTGCCTTTGTTTCATCTGTTTAATTTCTTCTAGAACAAGGACCTACTCACTTCAGGGGTTTTTTGTTTGTTTAATTTTTTTGAGCATTTAGGCAGTTGTCTTATAAAATGTCCTCAATTTTAGACTTGGTTTCTAATGAATAGATTCAAGTTAAGCATCTGTTGGCACTGAGACTTCAAAGGCACTGTTACTGTTTCCTTTTGAGGCGCTTCAGGAGATGTATGCCAGGTGGTCCCACTCCTAGTGGCACTAAATTGGCCCCTTGGTCCCTTTGTTAGGAGATGCCTGCCAAATGTTTATTGAAAAATGTACACTTGTAATTGGATATTCTGTGGGGTGACACTTGGAGACTGTGTGAATGTTATGTCCCCAGAGACTTTCACCCAATGTTTTTAGCAAACATCAAATGATTCTTTCCTGACTCAATTATTACACTGGGGGTTGGGGGGTGGGGAGGATTGCAAAATGATAATTTGCTAATTCCAGCATTCCTTCTAAATTTATTTAGCTGGCATTCTTCTGTAAAGAAGACCTTTTCTTTCATATTTTTAGCAACTTGGTTTGAAAGTTTCGGGTTCTGCTTTCTTTGGAACTCTTAGTTCAGAAGAGAAAAGTGTATATGAGAGAGTGTGTTATAGTGAGTGTATATGTGTGCGGGTGGGTGTGTCTGTGAGAGAGAGACAGGGACAGAGAATGAGACCTGAAGGCTGAGTCCTGCACACAGAGGCGCTCTCACAGAGGCCCACCATCAGCCCGGTGGAGCTGGTTCCTGCTATTTTGGCCTGTTCAACCCGCTCCAGTTTCACTGTCTTCCTGGCTGTTTCTCAAGGGCTGTCAGCCTCTTCCTCCTCAGGACCTTTGCACTTCCCTTTGCCTGGAACCCCTTTTCCCCAATAGCCACATGGCTCACTTTATTCTGTTCCCTGCCCAGGTGTCATCTGGCCAGATTTCCCGGTCACCCATATTATGAACTGTCCCCTCCCATTACTGTCTATCTCTTACTCTCTGTTGTGCATCCTCCATAGCCCTTGTCATACCTGCCCCATAAACATCATGAGAACAGGCCCTTTGCCCCATTGGCTCAGAGCCTAGAGTGGACCCTGACTCCCCATAGGCAATGAAGGGAATTTGTGGCATGCAAGAAGGAACACACACGTGCACACATGATTGGTAAAGTTCTGTATGAGATCAGAGCCCCTCCCCCTCATTTCTTGCTGCTCTATCCAGGTGACCAGAGACATTCCCATCCTGGGCAGAGAGGATGGCTGTTTCTCGTCCCTGGGATAACATGTGCCATCAGCCACCTCTTTCTTGGTGCCCAGTTACAAAAGCTGGAAGATTATCCGCCCCCACTTCCTTGACATGATTTTGGGGGAATAAAAACAAATCAGAATTCATCAACTGTGAACAAAATTGTCAACTGTGAACTGTCAACAGTCTGGTTTAAAAATAGACGAGAGGTTGATGAAATACAGTGGAGAAAGCAATTTAAATAAAACGTTAAAAATAATACCCAAAGTGGGCTAGGCAACAGGAAGAGTGTGGTGCAGTGGAGAATGTGCCCGGCGGAGGCCTGCGTGAGCAGTGAACCAGAGAGAGGTTATTAGTTTTGCTTTACACATCACAGAGGAGAGAGATTTACTGGCCATTTGCGGGAAAACATTCACTCATTCCGACGTGTTGGCATGTTATGTAAAATGGAAAGGAAGATTGGTTGGGAAATCTGCTAGCACATTTATTTTTAAGTAGGTCAACAGTTTGAATATTTTTGACCATTTGTGAAAATCTCTGGCTCTTCTTCCGTCTTCTCTCTTACTGTGATGATTGAGAAAGACAATTGTGTTTTACCAAGTCAAGGGGTCTCGAAGCTTCT
Source organism: Bos javanicus (assembly GCF_032452875.1). Taxonomy (NCBI): domain Eukaryota; kingdom Metazoa; phylum Chordata; class Mammalia; order Artiodactyla; family Bovidae; genus Bos; species Bos javanicus. Next base: position 48,023,337 of record NC_083874.1, on the reverse strand, counting down.
GGGGTTTGTATTTATTTTTTTATTTGTGTTTGTAGAAATATGGGTTCTGCTACTCTGATTAAAGTCCTTATTTCCCACTTCTTTGACTCTGCTTCTTTCAATAGTTAAGGCTGATTACTTATTTAGCTGCTTTATCATGAAGTCAATATAAAGCCATGAATTTTTCATATTTCCTCTTTTCTAGGCCCAAGTCTCAGCTGATACATTGACCAAGTTCTTTATGTCCAACTGCCCCATATCCTGAGGCTGCTAGTCAATGTTTTTCTTTCCTTCTTTTTAGGAGAATTGAGCCATCTTGGCACAAGCTCTGCACTTTATGAACCTAAGACAAGGTTATCCATCCTGTAGGGACTCTTTTTAAAAATCTGGATGGAAGGTGTATTAGTTTGTGAGAGCTGCTGTAATGAAGTGCCACAAGTCGGGTGGCTCACACAACAGAAGTTTATCATCTCACAGTCCCAGAGGTGTAGGTCTGGAATGAAGGTGTGAGCAAGGTTGGTTCCTTCTGTGGCTGCCAGGGAGAAGCTGTCTCTTGCTTCTTCTAGCTTCTGGCAGCCTCGTTCATTTCTTGTGGATAGCCCCCTTCCCCTGTATGACTCCTCACATCATCTTTCCTCTGTGTGTGTCCAATTTTCCCCTTCTTCTAAGCATGCCAGTCATATTGGATTAGAGTCCACTCTAATGACTGCATTTGAACATGATTGTCTCTGTCATATATTTCTAAGTAAGCCACTTTAAGATACTGGGGGTTAGGAGTCCAACATGAGGGATGTAATTCAACCCACAGTACTAGGTATGAAGCTTTACCCCCCAGAGGGAGAGTTGTGAGTCCTCTCTGCTTAGACCAGCTCCCAGTATTGGCCAGGACTGGAAAGGTTCTCCCTGCTGGGCCCCGGTGACCTTCTGGTGGTCACTCTACATTTACTAAGCTGTGTTCTCTCCCCGTGTGATGGACAAGCTCCAGGGAGCCCCTCTGTCTTCAGCTCTTTGTGTGCTTGGATTGACTAAGTTGCTCTCCACTCCATATACTTTATTTATACCTGTCTGTTCCTCTTCTCTCCTCCAACTCCAAAATTATTTTCCCTAAAATGAGGAATTATGGGTGTCACTTTCCAAGAATGTCATTTTTCAGTTTGTTTTTATTAATAGAAGCCACCTCCAGGCTGCAGACTCTAAGCGGTAGACTCACAGCCCACCCTGTTTAACTTGGAGCTCTGCAGATCCTGTTTTAAAGCAGGACAACAGCCCATCTGAGGTGGGATGGGGCAGGACATGGTGGGCTGCCTGGATCCTCTGGACCTGCAAGGCACATATGGAAGACGTGGGCCCAAGCTTCCTGAGAAAGTCCATACTGCTGAGAAAGCACCATCCATCATCCATAATTTTGCCAGTTTTCAACTCCTGCTTGGGAGAACACTGTGAGGGGAAGGTGTGGGAGTGCTGAGACTTGCTATGTGGTCCTGAGGTCCCTGTGTTGTTGGAGGACATGTATTTCTCCCTCCCCACACCCCCGCAGGAAGATCCTTCCATTCCCTTGCTTTCTGTTCCCACTGCCCCTTTCCCAGGAACACTGCACGTTTCCTGGTGTCGGAGCCTGGCATCTCTTGGATCAGGTTCGTCTTTACAGCCAGGAGCAGAATCCCTGCATCGCCAAGTAACGTGCCTCTGTTCCTCCTGACCCCCATTCTCTTGGCAGCTCTATACTCAGGGGTAGTATATGCCTGCCTTGTGTCTCCAGGATCTCTGTGTGCACGGACCCAGGATGCCCTGCCAGGTCCACCCCCGTCTACGTTTTGTCTCTGCCTATGATTGGTGGTTTGTGGACCAGAACTTTCCTAGGTCTCTTGGCTGGGAGAGGGAGTGGAGGAGTGAAGGTCCCAGGTGTGGTGCATAGCACAGTCTAATGGGAAGCCCTGTACTGTGAGGGTTCTGTATCCCCCCTGGGTAAAGCTGGCACAATGATCACCTTTGGGCTTCTGTATCTTGTCTTCCATAATAAGGACCTAGGGGAGAGGGGACAAGGTAAGTGACTTGGGTAACTGCAGGGGTGTGACTTGGCGAGGAGCTGCAGGGAGGGGGCATGAGTGAGGTGCCTGTGTTACAGGCCACAGGATGTCCCTGCCTAGAGATAATCCCTGGGGGGCATCCCCACACGCGTGCACTCACCTCCTCCTCCTAACCAGCTTCCTCCAGAGACATGGTTATAGTTGGTCATTACCTTGATAGAAGTCTGTAAACTGTGTTTTATATTTTATCATAATGTACTTGACATGTAGACATGTGTGTATTATTTATATGTTGCCATGCCTACTAAAAAAGCATCAAAATCCAACACCCAGCTTATGAAATAAACCATTCCCAATGTTCAGGAGGGCTGCTGTGGCCTCCTGTCTGATGCCGTTCTCAGCTTCCTCCCTGGAGGGAACCCCTGTCCTGATGGTATCTGTCAACACCCCCGCTTCTGTAAAGTAGCTTTTACCACATACATTGCATATCTCTAAATAGCACATTTTGAGCTTTATAAAAAAATGAAATTATAGCCTTTTGAGCTTCATTTAAATGCCACATATTGTTCTGGAAGATAAAAGGCAGATCTGTGTCCTTGAAGCATGCATTTTCACCACTGCAGATAAATATTGTTTTCTCTGGTGGCCCCTTCCTGGAGTCAGGGAAGAGACCGGGCTGCCTGCACATGCTGAGACGCTGCGTGGCTGTGGAGGTGAGGACGCCGGGGCCTGCCACGGAAGCCGTGGTGCTAGAATCGCGGCCTGCTGGAGTCCCTAGGCCAGCAAGGCTATATCCAGGGGCAGTTGTTCTGGGTATCTGAGAAGCAGATGGATTCCGACTCCAGTGATGGATTTGCATGAGCAGGGAGGCTGAAAGGCAAAGTGTTAAGTGTGGAGCTCATAAAGAGGACCAGAAGCATGGAGGGTCGGTGATGGTTCACGACAAGCACCTTGGATGCTGAGCTCCGGCACCTGCACTCCTTGTGCAGGCAGATTGGTGGCTCCTGGAGGCTGGAACAGAGCTTTAGAGCTACGGAGCGAACCAGAACCCCCTTTCCAACTGTTGTTCAGCAGCTATTTACTGCACACCTAGGAGGTGCCAGGGCTATATGTGTTTCATCATCTCAAGTCAGGGATAAGACTGTGACTAGGACTTTCCCTGTTATTATATACTTTAGGGTCTAGTGCAAAGTCACCTGTTGATAAATTACATGAGTGATTCCCAAATACTAGTGGCTTCTGACAGCAAGCATTAGTTCCTTGTTCATGTTATGTATGAGCTGTGGATTAGCTTCAGCTCTGGTCCGTGTCCTCTGCTGTCTGGGTCCCAGACCCAAGGAGCAGCCCTTATGGGGCACATGCTATTTCCATAATAGACGGAAATAGCAGGAGGTGAAACCAAGCAGTGGTTCTTTGAATGTTGCTCAAACCTGGCTTGTGTATCTGTGCTAAATTGCTTTGGTCATGTCCAACTCTTTGCAACTCTGTGGACTGCAACCCTCCAGGTTTCTCTGTTCATGGGATTCTCCAGGCAAGAATACCAGAATGGGTTGCCATGGCTTCTCCAGGGGATCTTCCCAACCAAGGGATTGAACCTGAGTCTCTTGTGTCTCTTACGTTGGCGGGGGTTCTTTATCACAAGTGCCAGCTGGAAAACCTCATTCCTTACTCACAACCCACTGGCCAAAGACAGTCCTATGGCTAGGACTGCTGTCACCATGGAGCTTTTATGGACAGTCGATGCTATCCCCATTAGCTTTCATGACACAAGGCACTGAGCAAAGTGTAGGTTTGTCTTTGGGGAATGCCAGACAATGTTCAGGAAGAGGATTACCATCCATCATAGGCACAAGCAGCCAATTACAGTCACAGTATGATAAGGTTTTAGAGCGAGTCACTGTACTACTTCTGACTTTATAAATTTACATGTAAAAAATGTATTTGTTCCTCTAAATTAGCTTTAAGGATTCTGTTGAGAAATAGTATGAGAATCCCTAGCCTGAACCTGAGGCTTGTTATAGGGAGCTTGCCCAGGGGAGGAGGAGAAAGTAGAGCTGGCTATAGTGGTCTTCACCTCTGTTCTGTGCTGTGCTAAGTCGCTTCAGTCGTGTCCGACTCTTTGCAACCCTATGGATAGTAGCCCACTAGGCTTCTCCATCCATGAGATTCTCCAAGTAAGAATAGTGGAGTGGATTGCCATGCCTTCCTCTGGGGGATCTTCCTGACCCAGGGATGGAACCTGTGTCTCCTATGGCTCCTGCATTGCAGGTGGATTCTTTATCGCTGAGCCACCGGGGAAGCCTGGTCTTCACCTCTAGTATATGCACACAGGCTGTGCTAGTTACAAAGAAGCTTCTCACCCTGGGTACCCACCTGCTACTGCTGCTAAGTCACTTCAGTCATGTCCAACTCTGTGCGACCCCATAGACAGCAGCCCACCAGGCTCCCCCGTCCCTGAGATTCTTCAGGCAAGAACACTGGAGTGGGTTGCCATTTTCCTTCTCCAATGCATGTAAGTGAAAAGTAAAAGTGAAGTCGCTCAGTCGTATCCAACTCTTAGCGACCCCATGGACTGCAGCATACCAGGCTCCTCCATCCATGGGATTTTCCAGGCAAGAGTACTGGAGTAGGGTGCCATTGCCTTCTCCAGGGTACCCACCTGCCAACTTCCAATGTTCCTCCTGGTGCCCCTTCTGTCCATTTGGACCACCTGTAGGCATGTCCCATACCTGCAGGCTCTTTAGTGCCGCATCCCTACACACACACATATATCCCTCCTTCCGTTATAGTCACGTCTACCTGGCTCTTTGAGGTTGCTCATTTTTTGCTCCTTCCCTGTGCTCGTGTTTCGGCTCCTCACTGTCGGTTGACATTTGTGGCCTGGGTCATGGCTTCCTTTCACATGGCCCCCAACGTGCCTGCCACCACACCAGGCATGTACCAAACACCCAGCAATGTGCACAAAAGGAAGCCTTGCATTGAGAGGAAGCCAGCCCCCTGCTGGCTTGTCCTTGTGCTTTCTCTGCAGGGTCTCAGGTAACTGTGGGTGTCAGTAGGGGTTACACAAGAGTGACTCCAGTATGTGCAGATTGAAACCCTCTCTCCTTCCCTCGGTATGTGATCGGTGTGGGGACTGAACAGCCCATCCGCTCACAAGGAGCCAGGGTTCATCTGCACTCATGTGCTGCTTTGCAAATACTGGTGGCCTTTTCACAGGTATGCATTTGTGTTTTCCAAGGGCAAGAACCGTATCTCCTCTTTTCCTCCCTTTAAAAGATTGCCCGCAGCCCCTGATAAGCGCTACACGCACAGTGGGTGCTCCGTCCCCTCTACCTACCTCCCCTTCCTTTGAACCGGCAGCAGATACCAACGTGCTTCTGGGCCTGTGGGCCTTTGCAAAGACTTATTATATACTGCCTTCATCTAGAGAATTTTGCAGGTGAAAAAGGGAGGAAACCCTTAGACAATTGAGACCCAGGCCCCTAGCGCAGCTGCATAATTAACCACACACGGAGTGCAGTGCAGACTGTGTTCTCTCGGGCCCTTCAGGTGACAGATACAGTGATGGGGACTGTTAAAGTGCTTGGCCCTGGAGTCAGTCAGACAGCGCTTGAAATCCGGGCTTGTGAATGTCATGATCTTTCACAAATTATTTAGTATCTGAGTCTCCTTTTCTTAAACCGTAATGTATAGATAATAAAATGCTATTAATTGTTGTGGTCTTCTACATCCGTAAATGATATCCTTCTATCCTCCTGTTCTGAATCAGTTGAGACTTAAGAATAAACAGCTGGCAGAGAGTGGCCAAAATACTCCCATTGCTACAGATGAAGGGATTGCCAAGAAAATGTATGTGTTTGGGGCTTCCAATTTTGAATCCTGGAATACGGTGGATGTTTCCTAGGCTAGACAGCCACAGGCGTCCTCTGGGGGAAAGACTGTGTCAAACGTAGGTTTTGGATGGTTGGAGCAAAAGCGTCGCTCTTCAGTTGCTCACAGGGGAAAGGGCTAGGCCTCACACACAGCATCCAGACTTACCAAGTAGACCGTCACTCTTCCTCCCTGCTCCCTGAGCAGCTGAGGGGGTCTAGGCTTGCTACACAGGCAGAGCCTCCGTAGTAGGGGTAAGGGGACATGGTGGAGCAGCCTTCAGCCCTCCGTGTTTGTGGACCGCAGATGTTAAATTTCATACTGATACTCGCATAGACAGTTATGGTTGAGTTCACCACTTATTAAAAGTAAGCCTCCCCATGCAGTGCTTTTAGACATTTATCTTATGCATTTGGGAAAACATAAAAAGCCATTTGTTAATTAACATTCTATAATTGAGACCTTTAACAGAGATGAACTTCCCTTTGCTTTGTCTCTGCTTCTGTGAGCCTAATCATGGTTAGAAGGGCACTGGCTGTTTCCCAAGGAGGCTGAGGAGGGGTCTATTGGCAGTGTTCTTACAGCTTTGTTTTGTCTGTCTTTTGCAGTGCAAGTTGGAGTTCCATGCTTGTTCTACTGGCAGAAGTCTCACCACCCTCTGTGATGGGCCATGTCCATGTCTCCCAGAGCCCGAGCCTCCAAAACACAAGGCAGAAAAGAACGGTGAGTGGGCATCACACTGAAGGGGCACTGGGTGGCCTGATGTGGCCAAGGTCTGCCCCAGACGCCAGGAACCTGGCCTTTAACAGAGAAGATCTAGTTTGGGCTGGGGAGATGGGTGTGCTTGGCAAGAGTTCTCCAGTTTCATTTAGGAACTCCAAATTGAACTGCCTTCAACCTCCATATGATAGAAAAAGAACTGGGAGTCTTTGAAAATAATTCTGCTAGACCAAGATATGCATTAGATTCTTTCTAGAGGTCAAATTGGCTATGGTGTAGGAAGGGCCGGATTTCAGCGTTAAGACCAGGCCTGCCCTGGGTGCGCCTTGGTCTTCCTTGAACTATAATCTCTAAATCCTTTGAACTTCTGAAAGCCAGATTTCAAAACATAGACTGCAGAGATGTCATGACGGTGAACAGTAGGCCCCCCACTACTGGCAAAAGCATTTCTCTATGAATATATTCTACCGGGCATGTGGCACAGAACCAAGGAATGGATGGAAGGAGAATAACTTCCCAGGGGCTGTGGTTTCCTTTCCATGGCTGAGAGGGGCGTCAAAGGTCAGGCCTATCTGGATGTTTTCATGATGGAGAAAGTAATGTTTTCCCACTGGGCTCAGTCCCTTAAAAGCCTTCTGTAATGAAACCTAGATAGAAGCTTGCCTTCCGTGGAGCTGGGCTTTCTCAGCTGTAGCTGGCTGTACCATGAACAACGCTGGACATCTGTGTGTGAGTGAGCGCATGCCTGCACACACGTGTGTTCTAAAGCCTGAAGCTATTTGTAATGGAGGAAGATGAATAGGATGTGAGTGTTTATCCACTTGCCTCTTCCTAAGCTGGCTTGTCTTTTCCAAGGCACAGAGATGAAGATGGTCAAGTGTAAATTTGTTCATGGTAACCAAGGGAATATTGTGTTACATGTTTTTTGGGGAAGTTTAACCCAGGATATGGAAGGACATTGTAAACCGTGAAACACGGGGGTCACAAATTATCTCCGTAGATTACTCTTAGTTACCAAAAAGCTGATCTCATTGTGTTTTGACCTGATCATTTATAGAACTCCAGGAAGAAATGTTAACTAATCTATACAAGCCTCCTTGAACTTTGGTGAGAAAACCCAAAGCCCTGTGTGGTAAGCAGCAAAATCCACAAAATTAACTTCTGTTTGGAGATGTCTTAAGACCCTTCTTAGGAAGTCTCCATAACCTCTTATTTCAAATATATTCTTTATTGCTTTTATTTACTCTTCTGTTCTGAGATAAGGAAACCGATGTAAGGAAGTCATTTCTGTGATTTGCCTGTAGTTTTCTGTGAGAAGGCTTTGATTTTCCTTAAACAAAGTACAACCCTTGTTACTTCATGGTGGGCTTGTCATATCTGATTAAATGAGACTCGTTCTCAAGTGTGACTCGCCAGGTATGGCCTTGGGTGTGCCATTTATTTGTTCAGTCACTTACTAGTGAAAACTGGAACAAAGTCTAATCAAACCTATGCAAGTAACTGCATTGGCATTAAAAGTAGAATTCTGAGAAGCTGGCAAGAACAAGATTACCACTTGAAAGTATTTCATTTCCAAATGTTTGTAAAAGTAACCATTAAGTAAATAGTGAGAATAGGCCAGGAAGAAAGCATAAGAATTTTATTAAATGATTATCAGAAAAGAGAACCATAAAAAATAATACCAGCAATATTCTAAAACCAATGATCAAAATTATATATCCTTCATTAGTTCCTGCAGTCTTGTATAATTATTTTTGTTCCACTGACCCTTGGGTCAACAGTTTGCTTTTATAAAGTCGTCAGAGTCTGGGAACTGTCCTCTCAGTCTCTAGTATCTAGCTATTGTCTAAGAAATATCACCTTTGAAGCCCGTAGCAAGAAAGGCATCTGTTACTTGTACTAACTGGGCACAGTTCTTACCATGAGGCTCTGAGATTGCCCTTCTTGGTCAGAGACTCAGTTTATGCTGTGACTTAAAGCAAATATTTTATATAAGCATGCAGGAAAGTAGGAACTACCTACTGGTGATAAGACAGAACATCTGTAGTTAATTTAGTACATATCTAACAATATTTTAATGAAGGAGAGTATAATCCTCTATTAGGATAGGGTGCTTAACTATTTAATACAGATTTGATCTGTGTTTCCCTGGAGGACAAGGGCATATTATGGGCAGTGAGGGCACTGATAGAGCTCCAGGATCATTATGTGAAATGAAACATTTACATGAAGAATATTCTATCTGGAGCAGAATCAGCCAAGGGAAGGCTGACTTTTTCTTTTGAGTTGATGATTCTTTCCACGTAGCTCTCACAGTAGTTTGTGGCAGGCAGTGAGCACTGAACTGAGGTTGTGGCAACTGGGATAAAGAAGAGGGAATGGGTGCTCAAGAGGGATCAGAGATGAAATGAAGGGCAGCTTTCATTTGGCCACTTGGCTGTCAAGGTGGAGGGGGGAGGGCATGCCCATCTATCCACCTTCCTTAACCTGGTGGCCGCCCCTCTCTGAAGCTGCATGCGGTGGCAGTGGCATTCACAGGCCACTCTGTCCATGAGACACTTATGGTTCTGAACGGTGTTGGGAGCACTCTTGTGTCTGTGCCTGTTACAGAAATGATGTTTCATTGTCTCACAAATATAGGTGTATCAAAAATGTGACATTATTGTTAATGATATTTTATTTTCAACCTCCTCTCTGTTTTGAACCTTGGTTTCTTCTGGTAATATAAAAATTAGTGTAGTCCTTTCCAGGTAAATTCTATTTATTTGGGATTGTATCTAAACTCTAGAAAGTAGGATTGGGATGGGGGCTTATGAGCGACCATATTGGTGTGAGGTGGTTCCTGGTGTGTCTCTTTCTTTGGCATCTACCTCTCTGGGGTTTTGCTATTTTTAATTAGTTGCCCAGCAATGCTCACCCTCAGTGCAGCCAAGGAGAGATGTTCTGAGACCTTCTCTGTGACCTCTGCTACACATGTTCATTCAGCTCACACTGAGTCCTCTTACTCATCCTCTCACCACCCCTCCTTGGCCCCTCTCAGGGCCACACAAAGCTTGAGGATGTTCTTCTATGACCTTCTGATGTCAAGAAAGCCTGTGATGGGTTTGTTCTCTCAAGCCATCTCTCCTCAAATCTGCCTGGCAACCATTTCTCTTCCATGCAGAGGACATCTTTACAAGACTGGTTTCAGAATGGGCCTCATTAGTAGGGAGACACAGGTGCTCTTTGTGTGGAGCTCCAGCTGCCGAGGGTTTCAGGATCACCTCTTCCTGCCTAGGACCCAGAGGTGACTTTGGAGGCAGGAAAGCACTGTGGTGGGAAGAACTTTCCTGGGGACGCAGCAGTGTCTGCCTGTGCTTCTCTTTCCCTGTATATTACCTCTTGCAGCCCCAGTACTTGTGGCCAGTACTGGGTGTGAACATCCAAGGTTTGCGAGACCAGGATCTAACTTACTCTCTTTCCGATCTTGCTGTGCTTCTTCCAGCCTTTGGCTGTTTGAATTACAGCAAACCCAGTTCTTGCAAGTCAAAAGTGTCTTGTCTGATCAGATTTGGTTTCAAGAATATTTTTAGGAAATCAAAGACAAATTGTTGAGTTTTGTGTTCTCTCTTTGTTTTTTTCTGGCATCTTTTCTTTGATGTGGCCCCTGAGGGGATGGTAGAAGGTGGAGTCATCCTTTACTACCTCTAAATATTTCCTCTCACATCTCTCAGTTGCCTTATGACCTTGGACAAGTTACTTAATTGCTTTATCATCTCTATGATGCCAAACCAACCTCAGGACTATGGAGTAATGATTGTCCATAGGAAGGGAAAAATTAAAAAGAGGGATATGAGATTGAAATCCACACATTAAGCCTGGGTTTCTGTACCATCTCTAAGAGTTTCTCAGGAAAGATCCTTCCCCTATCTTTTCTGGTATTAATGCTGAAAGCTCAGCTTCTCTGTACATGGGTGCCAAATCGAATCTCGGAGACAGAGTTTTGGGTGAACTAGAAAATAATAGCTTTATTGCTTTGCCAGGCAAAGGGGGTCACAGCTGGCTAATACCCTCAAAATGGTGTGTCCCAACTTGAAGAAGATAGTGAGAAGTTTTATATTAATTGTTCAAAAAGGGCGTGATCAGCTCACGGACATTCTTTGATGGGTTGGTGGTAGGGTAAGTAGAAGTCAGTATCATCAACCTTCAGGTCCAACTGGTCTGGGGTCTACATGGTTGTGGGCAGCATACCATCGTTAATCGTCAACTTCTCCCACTTGGAGGGGGTTTCAGCATCTGCACGGCAGCTCGATGGATTTTGTCTATCCATTGATGAGGGAACAGGACCTTGCCCTAAGGTTGCTCTTGACTGTTTCTCCCTGGTCTTGCATCACTTCCTGTCTGATTAACTTTACTGCTTGAATCCGCCCATTGGAACTCAGGGAAGGTTACGGAGGCTGAATAAAGGCTGCTTCCTATAATCAAAGAAACAGGAGACACAGGAAGACCTGTGCCCAGGAGCCCCACAGGACCCTACATGCTGTCAGTATTTTCTGGCACCCAACAGCCAGGCCAGCTAGGAAGTTGCCTCTCACTAGCCCCCTTCCACATTTGCTCCTGTCGCCACCCTGACTCCATCCCTCCCCTCGTCACCGAGACAGCCCTTTCCCCTGGCCTGGGCTTCACAGCCTTGTTCTCTCTGGAGGAGGGGCTCTGAGCTCCCTCCTGGCTGAGATGAACATTTCATAGTTGTAGGTTTCCGGTCAGGAAAGATCTCCCCTAACTTCCTTCACACCATGTTCAGTGGACCCTGGTGTTCCACGAAGGTGCCTCAGGTTTCCACACATGGACCGTGGAAAGCTGAGTGGGTGGGGATTTCCGATCTCCCCTAGAATGACTCCATTTTTCTGCTTTACCACCTCAGATCACATTTTCAGGAAGAGAGTTTTGGCACTGGCAAGCCATCGTTCAGTTTCCATTCACAGTGAGGAAACTGGGGTTCTCCAGAGAAAAAGCATCTCTCCTCAGCTCAGATGGTGGGTAGGTGTGGGTGGGGTCAGAGTCTGGGCCTCTTCCCTCGTGGGCTGTGCCTTTGTCCTCCCCTGCCCCCGCCATGTGTACTCCCTTGGGTAACAGCCAGCCAAGTCCTCAGCCTGAAGACGGTTGAGGGTCTATAGCTGTGTTTGGCAGGAGTTAGTTATTTCTCTGGGGTCTGATGTCACTTGCCTGAATCTTGAAGTGTGAACCATCAGGCAAAGAATGTCACTGCGTTCCCACAAGCAGCCAGGTTTAGAAGGCATTCTGTAGACTCTCTCCCACCCCACCCCCAACCTTTGGAGGAGGAAGTTGAGAAAATAGCACCGTCTCTAAAGCCAACTCCTTCTTTGCTTCTGTTGTCACCGGTTAGCTATTTCTGTTTTTAATTTTTCTCTATGTTGTTTTCTAATTGGAGTATAATTGCTTAAAAATGTTGTGTTAGTTTTTGCTATACAACAGTGTGAATCAGCTATAAGTATATATTTGTCCCCTTCCTCTTGAACCTCCCTCCCGCCCCCACCCCATCTCATCCCACCCTCTAGGTCGCCGTGGACACTGAGCTGAGCTCCCTGTGCTGTACAGCAGCTTCCCATTAGCTGTCTACTTTGCACATGGCAGTGTGTACATGTTAGTGTTACTCTCTCAGCTCATCCCACCCTCTTTGCTCATCTGTGTCCACAAGTCCATTCTCGGTTTATGCATCACTGTTCCTGCCCTGCAAATAGGTTCTTCAGTACCATTTTTCTAGATTGCAAAAGCTTTACAGACACGCTAAAGTTAAGAGAATTTGGTGTCACCAAACTAGGTTAGCTTTTGGAACGGGCATGTGGGTCCAGCCAGTTGGCCTCAGAAGTTCTGGAGAAGGCTGTGAGGCTGTCAGCATTCCTGGCCTGACCTTGCTGGGGGGGTTGGGGGCGGTGTGGGGCCATGTTTGTTTCCACAGATCCTTCCCACATGGCACGCTAAAGAGGAAATAACAACTTCCCTCCAGCTGAGCTATTTGAAACAGTAGAAAAATAGTCTACAATGATTTTCTCTTCTCAAATGGTGATTTCAACCCAAGGGCTGGATTCTGGGGAAAAAAGAAGTCCTGGGTTGACAGGCGGCTGTCTAATTCCATTACTTATCACAAGTCAAGTTGGGGAAATGTGTTTAAACGGGAACAGGAAGTGGTGCCAAAGAGACGGGATGAAGAGTTCTTCCTCGCTGTGATGTCTCAATGGAAAAATCCTAAAAGCATCCTGCTGCTGAGGCTCCCAGCAAAATGAAGATTTATCTTTGCATCCAGGGAAGAACATTTTTCTTTAATGCCTATTGTGTAACAGGGTGAAGGCCCCAGGCTTGCAAACTTGCAGTTTAAAAGCAGTTTCTGTTAACCTTTTCCATAGCCATTCAAGTCCGCTCACTTATTATTCAGTACTATATTATGGTCAGAAATTAAACATGTAAAGGTACATTTAATTTTCAGAGCCTTATTATTATAATTGCCATGACCTTTTTAAAAAAAAAAAAAAACACACAAAAAGAAGCTTGAGAATGAAATTGGCAACTGTATCCAAGAAGAAAAACTCCCTTGTCAGGACTCTGGAGGTAAATCCGACTTTGGCTTTGAACTCAGATTCTTCTTCTGTGAGTTCGGCTCTGGGAAAGTATACCACAGGTTCTCCTGGCTATTCTGAAGCTTTGTTGGTCGCAACTGACTAGGGGAAGGCTGCAGGCGAAAAGATACAAGAAGGTAGACTGGGGCAGGGTGGCCGAAGTCATAGCCAGAGTCCAGAGAAGGAGATAGAGGCTTGTGCTAGAAATTAATGTCTTTGATAGTTCACTCAGACAGCTCTCTCCTGCCATTATTTTTTATTTATAAATTAATATCCATTCTTATATAAAATCCAAATATTATGGCAAAAGTGGCACATATTCCCAGTTCTCTTAGCTTTCTATTCATAGGCTTTGAATTATTTTTTTTGGAAACATAAAGATGTTTGTTTTGTAAACATCTAATATACTTTTAAGACTGTTTGTTGTCTGTTGTTGTTGTTATTAAGTCACTGCGTCATGTCCAACTCTTTTGCAATCCCTTGGATTGTAGCCCACCAGGCTCCTCTGACCGTGGGATTTCCCAGGCAAGAATACTGGAGTGGGTTGCCAGTTCCTTCTACAGGGGATCTTGCCGACCCAGGGATCAAACCCAGGTCTCCTGCATTGGCAGGTGGGTCCTTTACCACTGAGCCACGAGGGAAGCCGCTTTAAAATAGTACTCATCCAAAAACCAGGATCATATTCTACAGTGTTTTGTGCCTTGCCTTTTTGTGTGTGTATCGTAGATATGTTTTCATGGAAGGTCACATCTCTCTCTCTCTCCCCCTGCCCAAGGCCCTTCCCACTACCCCTCTCTCTCCAGCCAGTCTGCCAACTCTGCTCCCTTGAACTCCAGACTTAACTATGTGACGACTGCTCTGCATTTCTGTTTGGATGCTCCTAAGCATACCAGACTTAACATGTCCAAAATGAAACTCCTGATCTCCCCTATATCTGTCCCTTCCTCCTATATTGTATTTGCCACCTTAATTACTGTCATCTCCATAGTTCAATCTGCTGAAGTAAAACCAAAAACCAAAACTTCTTTCTCCCACATGCCACATATAATCATCATTTGAGTCCACTTTCAAATAGATTTTTGAATGTAAGTACCTCTTATCACCTCCATGGTTACTGCCCTCGTGGTCCCAAACATCCTCATGTTTTATTTCAGTAGCTTCCGAGTGGATTTCCTGGCCCCTACATTCTCTTTTGAACTAGGAGTGAAACATTCTGTAAAATGGAAGTCATATTGTATAATTTCCTGTTCAGGACACACCACTGACTTCCCACCTTGTTAAGAGGAAAAGAGAAAATACTTCAGTGACCTGCAAGGCCCAGCATGATCAAGTCCCTGATCAGGTCCCGGTGGGTTCCTCAGATGTGCCATTTCACTCCTGCCTCAGCCTGGACATTCTTCCCAGACATCTACACACCTCCCTTCACCAGCCACCCTTCAGTCTCTGCACAAACACTGCCTTCTCAGCACTTCCATCTCTCTTTCCTCCTTTATTTTTCTTCTTCTTTTTTGAATATTTATTTTGATGCATTTATTTATTATTTGGCTGTGCTGGGTCTTAGTCATGGCACGTAGGATCTTCAATCTTCATTGCGGCCTGCAGGATCTTTAGTTGCAGCATTCAAACTCTTGGTTGAGGCATGTGGGATCTAGTTCCCTGACCAGGATTGAACCTGGGCCCCCTGAATTGGGAGCATGGAGTCTTAGACATTGAATGACCAGGGAAGTCCCCTCTCCTTTATTTTTCTACAAAGCAATTATCACCATCCACTATAGTAGATAATATGTTTATTCTGTTTATTGTCTGATTTGCCCAACTAGAATGGAATTTACATGAGGGTTTTTTCTCTGGATTCTCAACAATTATTTGTCAAATGTTGACTTCATCTCATTCTTCTGATAAAGTGAAAGTACTAGTCACTCAGTTATGTCTGACTCTTTGTGATTCCATGGACTGTGGCCTGCCAGGCTCCTCTGTCCATGGAATTCTCCAGGCAAGAATACTGGAGTATGTTGCCATTCCATTCCTCTGAAAGTGTTGTCTATTATATAGATGTACCATAGATTATAATGTATGAAATGGCAAAAAAAAGAGAGATTTACTGTGGTAAGAAATCATCTGTAGAAGGTGCTTAATATGTATATTAAACCCTTGGTGTGTATGTTTAATTTTTCCAGCTACCAAACAAAGCCCTCTCCGTTGCTGGTGAGGAGATTTGGAACTTGGAGCTTTTTGGTACCTTGCCTAGGGCCACCCAGCTAATAAATGAAAGAACAGGGACTTGAAGTCTTTTCTAGTACATGTGCTCTCCTCACATTATACTGTGGTCTTAACATAAATTGAATGTCTGTTGAAAGGGCAGACTTCCTATGGAAAAAGAAAAAAAAAGGACATCCATGCATTTTAAACTAAATTTCCCCATGCTTTCAGTGCTCAGTAAACGCAGTCTGTCACTGATACCACGGCCTCTCTGATGAGATTTCTCCAAGGTGAGAGAATCAATGTCCTCGCTCATTTTCTCTTCTTTCTTTCTGCAAGCACACTTCGTTCTCTGAAGTTTATCAAAACCCTGGCGTGGGCTCATTCCTCACCACAGCACTACGCTTTCTGATAGCCACAAGTTTCTGACCTAGCTTCTTAAAGATAAAAATTCGTTTGTAATCTGTCCTCAAGTCGACTGTTCTTCCGTTGCCCTGCTATCTATTGCTGTGAGAAGAAAAGACAGCATTACAATACAAAAGTAAATTGAAATTATAATCGAAAGAGAGCAAGTGGCTGCCCTGCTACCAAGCCAGCTGCTTCACAAAATCTCGGTAGTCCTTGTCCTTGCTAGAGCCGAGGGTTGTAGTGGCCCCTGGGCCTTGCAGAGAGGAGTGAGCAAAGGAAGGGCGGTACCTTCCTAACAGGTATCGTGAGAATTTAATGGCTCAATTTCAACCATAGATATGGAATTCAAAAAATATAGCTTTGGACTTCCCTGGTGGTCCAGTGGTTTGGAATCCAACTGCCAGTGCAGCAGACATAAGTTCGATTCCTGGTCTGGGAAGATCCCATATTCCACTGAGCAACTGAGCCCATGTGCCACAACTACCGAAGCCCGTGCACCCTAGAGCCTGTGATCTGCAACAAGAGAAGCCCCACAGTGAGATGCCTGCACACTGCAACTGGAACGTGGCCCCCACTCACTGCAACTAGAGAAAGCTTGCAGGCAGCAATGAAGACCCAATGCAGCCAAAAATACATACATAAATAAATAGAATTAAAAATACAGCTGTTATCATCATCATTTAGATTCTGGTTCTCTGTTTAAAAGCTCAAATAGCACTTAGACATAAAGGAGGCAGGATGTCACTTTGATTATTTAACTTGAGGAACATATAAGGATGCCAGATAAAGCTCAGAATAAGAGTTGTTTGAATATATGGTAATAGATATTCAGATCGCTTAGGAGAATAGCCACAACAAGAACAACAAGCCAGCTCTCAGTCTGTGGAGACCATGAGAGATGAGAGATGTGTGAGATGTGTTCCAATCACAGTGATGTCATGAGGGTGAAACCTTGTGTTTCTCTCCTCGTCCCAGGGTCCCTCTCCCCAACTTGAAAAGAAGCAACTTTACAGTGAGAGATGGTAGATCTCCTTATACAGTAGAGTTTCTGCCTGTGCTTCTCATCATTGAAGACCTAGAGTGAGCTAATGAAGGAAATAGTTTCAGCATGCCTTAGGGACAGTTCTGGGAGGTGGAGGCACCGGGACATTGGGGCCGAGGTGATGATGAGGTTGATTATGGTTCCGTAGGATATAAACATTGCTGTTTTCAGAGTTCCCAGTGATGCATGCACTTTCGGGTCATGTAGTACATGTCCTTGATATTTGACTTCACCATGAAGAAGTCTCTGCGTAAGGAACCAGTCCAGCTGGCCTGTTCTATTCCATGTCTGCCTGAGAATCTCAAGAAGGCAATTGCATGGGCCTGTTTCCCCCAGCCCCCGACTTCATCCTACGGAGTATCCATTTATTTTGGCATCCCTGGCCTGACTATGCTTTGTCCAAGCTTGAATCTCCTGAATGGCTCTTTCTAGCATGTCATGTGTTGGGGGTGGGGTGAGGGTAACACCCCAGTGAGTCCTCTGTGTTCTGCCCTAGTGAGGGATGCTAAGCTTAGCTCCAGCTTCTAAAATCACTCAGGCAAAGGGGCACTCATGCTCTGCAACCGCATTTAGAAGGTGAATGTCAAAGACCAAAAGATTAGTGCTGACAGGTAGCTTGATTAGAATTGTGATCATGTACCAATGCACAGGGCCAAGTAATATTCCAAAGAGAATGACTTTCAAAACATTACGTGAAGCCAAGTTTAAAAAGAAAGCCCCTTTTACGGGGACTTCTAATTCTGTGGAACTACTACCCTGAGAGGTTGTTGCTGAGGCTGAAGAGGTCTGGACCCCTGATTACATCCCTCTAAATCTTAGCACTTAGGTGACTCTCCCAAGCCAGGCCAGTCCCAGGGGGTGTTCAGAGCTTCACACAGTAGCATAGAGAGAGGGGGGTCATGTCCCCTTATTCCTATGGCCTGATCTGCACTTGGACCCCAGTCTTGGGCTCAGTTCCTTCAGGCCCTCCCCAGGCTCCAGGACCTGGCACCTGCATGTCTCCCAGAACCCCTCCCTGACTTCTCCCCAGCAGTTGAGAGGTAGCTGCTGGGGGAAGGCAGCTATGCTAGCCACTCTACCACCAATGCCTCATAAGCATGGTTGCTGTAGAGTCTTGTCACTTGCCAGGCTCCTGCATGTGATTCTGCACCTGCCAGTCTGTCCTCGCCGCCTGGATCTTCTGCCCCAGCCTTCCCTGCAGCTCCCTGCTGTGAGCACCGTGCCCAGCACATGCATGGGCCAGTGTGCAGCATATATCGGGCTGCCTTCAATCACTGTAGAACCAGTTCATGGAGGAAAGGTATAGGCTCCTAAGGTTTTCAGAGTATGTTGATATCCTTGAGCTTGCAGCTGTTGCAGCCCTTTAAAATGTTGAGAATTGTAGGTGAAATAGGTCCCTAAGTTGGAGATATGGGCGCAGTGATTCTGAGACACCCATCTCTGGCCTTCCTTGCATTAGTCATTCTGGGGCATGAGCTCAGGCTGGAATGTGACACCATGTGTGTTTCTGGTTTCTCTGGTTTGGTTCAGATGGCATCATCCAGCCTGAGTTCACCCAGTTCTCTCTGCTTATATCCTGCCTTCTCAATTTAGCTTCCTGAGGTCTCAAGTTGTCTCAGGAAGAGAATGATTTTTGCCCTGATGACAGAAATACAGTATTCTCTGGAATAGAACATTCCATTAGGTTCAGGAATGGGCTCTCATGAGGACACAGAGAATACTTCTAGGCAAAGGAGACAGTAGCGTTTGTTCTCATTTGGATTGAGAGCTTCTGGTACAAAATGTGTGCATACTTCCATTGTGAGACAGCTGAATTAAGTACTGATCATCTCTGCACCCAATAGGAAAGTAGCCTTTCCGGGAAAAATGTAGTGAACTAGAATAACACTGATCTGAGACTTCATGAACCTTGCTTCTGAAGTCTTCTAAGCCCTAATGAAAATTAAAATTTTAAAGCTTAAGGCAATACTCTGACAGCTCTTTTTTTTTCCCCTAAAACTGAGGGCAGTGCTTGAGTTTGTAGGTAGTGAGCAGTATGTCTTCATTCACCCAGAGTCTGTCCATCTGTCCATCCATCCAGCATTAATTAAATGCTGATTTTGTCCCCAGGTTCTATGCTGCAACTCCCCTAAGCAGGATGACAAGAAATCAAAACCCAACATATCAATAACTTGTTATTTGAGTGTCTATATAGAGGGCTCACTTCTGTCCCAAGGTATCAATTGTCTCCAGCTGGGCTGTTTTCCATTTCTTTATGAAGTTGGGTTTATGTGTCTGGGACTCCAAAGGCTCTTCTATTCTTTTCTGAGTGCTTAGTTAGAATTTTGACCTGTGTTATAGTCCCAGTGGTCAGAAAAGCTAGACTTTACCTCATGTGGTTGAGACAAGGAAACTAACCTAACTTAAATATCATCTGTCCTGTAGATCATCATCACCTTGAAAGCAAAAGTTTTATCTGTTTTACTTGTCTTTATATCCCTAGCATAGGGTCTATTGCATGAGTGGACATGACTAAGTTAAATATAAATTTGTAGCATATCTCTTACATAGTTATAATAATTACAGAAGTAGTAAAATACATAAATATCCAGGTTCAGTTTGGTACCTTCCTCCTTCCTGCTGTTATGAGTTGTTATTCTTTTTATGTATAGTAGAGACACACCTCCTTCTCAATTTACTCTCGGATTTCTAACTGGGTCTAAAACGTCTGAATTGTTTTCCCTGGTCTTTTTCTTTGATGACTGTCCTGAATACTTGGCTCTTTCAGGGTCCTGTGTCCATGGTTTGTCGCCTCCTTGTCCATGAGCAGCAGTTACAGGAGAGACCACAGTCAAGGTCACTAGCATACCTATTGCGCGTTGAAGGGTTCTCTCCATCTTACCTCCTATGGGTCTCTAACTGTGTGTATCTTGCAGTTTTGATGCAAATACATCTATAACTCCCCTTATTCACCCTCCAGATACACATTATAGGGCTTGCCAAGAGGCCAGTATTATATTCTAGCAGACACATTGGCTGGGGAATCAGATACCTAGTTGTGTGATTGAAATTCAGCCCCCAAACTCCTTAGTTGTGTGGCTTTGGGCAAGCTGTTTCTCTAAGTGTCAGGTTCCACATCTGAAAAAAAGCAAAAAGGGAATACATATCTGTCTCGAAAGATTATTATAAGAATGAAATGAACTTGATAAGATAATTATGAAAGCTGCTGGTTCTGAAGGATGCTTGATGAATATATATCTCCCTTCTTTCTTTTGGTAGCACACACAAGTAACCTGGTCTGCTCTTTGTGTGGTTTGCTAATACACCGCCTTCTGAAAGACCTCTGCATCCTAAAGTCAGTCTTGACAACACTAGCAGGCACTGTTAGCTGTTGGCCTCATCCCCGTTCAGTTCCGCTTTTCTTTGAGGAAGAATGTGCACGATGACACCTTTCCTTTCCCAGTTTCTCTTCCAGCTGGGGGTGTGGCCCGGTGAGTCAGTTCTGATCAGTGAGATGCAAGTCAAGCTTTCTGGAGATTTCTGAGAAAGCTATGGCTTTCATGAAAATCATAGGTTGGAGTGGAGCTCTAGCAACCATTTTGTAACTATTAGGGTTCCCACTAAGGATGACTGGGCAGGGGCGTTGAAAGAAACTTCATCCCCCTGAGTAAAAGTCATGACTGCCTCTCTCCTAACTGATGTTACAAGGTAAACCCCAAAGGGTTTATGTCACTGTTCATCAAGCTTTCTATTATTTGCAGCTAAACACGTTTTTCCAGTCGACACAGAGCACCTTCCCTTTAAAGATCATTTGCTTAGAGATGGATCATGCTGCTGTGAAGTCAGGTGCTCCCAAGAAGTCAGGTCCAGTGGTATCTTGGTATCTAGGGAAGGGGAGGTCTGAGTTGATCTCGGGAGCATCACTCAGTGTGTCAGGAGAGCATATGGTTCCCAGAACCAGACACAGGAGCTTGAATTGGTCTGGTGTGGGAGCATCTGACCTGTGAGTATGGGTGCATGGGTGTTCTGAATCTCTTGTGTAGATTTCTGAGGAGGGAGCAGAAAGGATATTTCATGATAGCAATGAGCGAGGAGTACTGGTCTAGAACGCAGTGTACATGAGGGTGAGCAGAAGAAACTGTCAAACTGGAAAAGATAGGTGTGTGGTAAAAGGCAGTAGACTCATGCACATTTTTAAGAAGCATTTTAAAAAAAACTATAGAAGTTTCACATGTTTGTTACAGAACATTAGAAGAATTTTAAAAAATCCAGGTAGAAAGTTTAAAATTAACTGTAGTCTCCCAGTCTGAGTATAATCACATACTACTTTTAAATCATTATTATTAGCTTAATGCTAATAACATAACATTCTTTTAAAACTTGATTTTTAGTTGCTGGCTGGTATCTAATTTTATAAATTCTCTGTAATTGCTAATCCTCTATTGAGCACTTAGATTTTCTCTGATTTTTCATTATTATAAATACCGCTTTTATGAACATCATTAGGTATTAATTTTGTGCATATATTAATTATTTTCATAAGATACAGCCCTAGCAGTAGAATTTCTGGGTAAAATGATATGCATACTGTAAGTCTTTGGTCACATACCAGCAGAATTTCTTCCAGAAAACGTATACCATACACAGTGTATGAAAATGCCTGTTTAGAAGACACTTATTAACTTTGGATACTGTAATTTTTTAAAGAATTTTCCTATTTTGTGAGTTTTTTTAAAGGTACTTTTATTAGTTAGGACTTGGCTTAGCAGTGCATAATCAACACTCCAGTGCTCAAATAACAGTGATTTAAGCAAAAAAGCGTTATTTTTCATATAAAGTAAGTCAAGTGGTAGGAAGTCCAGGGCTGGTATGGAACATCTTAGATATCAAGTACCTTTTCATTTTATTGTTCTGATGACCTTGGGACAACTTCATGATCCAGCTAGAGCTCTTTATGGTCCAGCTCTGATCTTGCTAGAGCTCCAGCCATTGCCATCTGTATTCCAGTCAACAGGAAAAAGGAAGGAGCAAAGGAGGGCACAGGACTTTCCTTCAAGCAGATCCCTGTGAATTTGGATATAAATCAGCTTACATCTCAGTGGCTGACTTGGTCTGAATTTAGATTGAATGAAGTGTCATGGTCTACCTAGATGCTGGGAAATATGGAGTTTTAAGATGGAAAACTACTGATCAGAGTTCTTATTACTAAAGAAAAGCAGAAAAATGGATCCTGGGAGACCATTATCTGGCTCTGTCCAAGTCTGATTTTTTTTACTTCTTTGACTACACTGCAGGTTTAGCATTTTTTTCATATATATATATGAAAAGAGTACCAGAGTTTCTGTGTACTTCACGAAGTACTGACTCATTAGAAAAGACCCTGATACCAGGAAGCATTGAAGGCAGGAGGAGAAGGGGACTACAGAGGGTGAGATAGTTGGATGGCATCACCAACTCAATGGACATGAGTATGAGCAAGCTCTGGGAGTTGGTGATGGACAGGGAAGCCTGGCATACTGCAGTCCAGGGGGATCGCAAAGAGTCAGACATGACTGAGCGACTGAATTGATATATTTTTCATATATATATGTGTGTGTGTATATATATATATATTTATATATATATGAAAATATTTGTAATTCTTTTTATGAATTGTCTCATATATGCTATTCTTTCCCTTTCACAGTACTTCTCCCAATAAATTATAAGGCAGTTCTTTTACATATAAAGGGTATAAATCACATTTTAAAAAATTTGTTGCTTGCCTTTAATGGTGTTTTCTTATAGACTAAGATTTTGATGTTTTTATCTAGATAGGTCCATCATTTTTCTTTTTTGCTGTTGCAGTTTCTGCCTTTGATGTACATTTAGAAATCTCCCAACTCGGGCCAGATAAAAATTTCACCTGTGTTTCCATTTTGTTCTTTTATGGGTTGAATTTTTCATATCTGATGCATTAGGCCAGTGGCATTCAAACAAGGAAAATAGTTTTTATTGTGATTCAGTACTTAAAGCTTCCATCAAGCAATATCTACTCGTATTCTGTATAAAATGTGCATTTTCTGTTCTCTGCCATTATACTTCATATTTTAGAAATTTATATTCATCACCCATACATGCATTGTGACCAGTAGTTGGGAAAAATAGTATTTTAATCAATCTAATACTTATTCTGAGGTATACTGTGAGAAATGGAACCATAGGGGTATTTTTTTTTTTCCTTTTTTAAATAGCCAGTTTTCTTAATGATTTTTACTCTTAATTCATCTTTTCATCTAACAAGAACCTATCCTCTTTTTCACATTTTTCATGGTTGTTCTTGCCTGTTCTCCCAGATGACATTAAAAATCATTTTGAAAACTTGCAGAAGATGAGATTTAGATTGGATTTACAAAGTAATTTGAGACGAGTGATAAATTTACACTTAAGTTGCTCCATCTGGAAGTGTGGCACAGCTCTTCCCAGTTTCTCAGGAAGTGTCTACAGTTTCCTTTCAGATGGGCTCCTGCATCCCTCATTACACCTATGACTAGAGAGCTGATGTTTGTCATTGCTTTTTGTGAATGAGACTTGTTTTTTTATTTCTGTTAAAATGATTCTTTCTTTCAAACAGAAAATCTTGATTCTCACAGCTTTTTATTTTATCGTTTTGGATCTTCTAGAGAAGACTATGTCATCTACAGATAATGGGCATTTTGTCTTCCTCTCCAGTGTAAATTTTAAGAAATTGCTGCCATTTGGGGATTTCTCACTATTGCTAAACACTGTGTCATGCGTATGTTTTCATATAGTTATCCCGAAAGCCCAGTGATGGGAGGTACTGTTATTTCCATTTAAAGCTGAGAAAATAGACCTTATTAATTTCAAATGCTCAAGGTCACACATCTAGCAAATGGTAGAGCCAGGATTTGAACCCAGATGAGTCTGACTTCTAGGCCTGAGCTTTTAAGTATCTCACTCTATTGCCTGTATGTATGTTACACTTCTCTTTTAGGACTCAGTGGGATTCCCAGGTGGTGCTAGTTGTAAAGAACCTGCCTGCCAACGCAGGAAATGCAAAAGACCTGGGTTTGATCCCAGGGTCAGGAAGATCCCCTGGAGAAGGGCATGGAAACCCACTCCAGTATTCTTGCCTGGGAAATCCCATGGACAGAAGAGCTTTGTGGGCTGTAGTCCATAGGGTTGCAAAGAGTCGGACACAACTGAAGTGACTTAGCACACACGTAGCATGACCTGGATAAACATTCCAGAATGGAGTACATAAGATATTTGTTTACTAAGATGTCCATGGTATGGCATTTTTAAATTCTGCTGAGGCACCAGTGTGAACCAGGGCTTGTGAAGGCCTGGGCTCTGTGGCTGGTGTCCTCAGGCATCTGTGGCAGACGGCCCTCTCTGTTTCCTTGGCTTCATCAATCCTTGGTCATTTTTCATGTTTATAGCACCACGTACTGCTTCTTTTCAGCAATTGGTATCCAACAAAATTCCATTTCTGCAAATCATGAATTCAGTGTTAATGTTTTTTACCTAAAATTTTTATTTTTTTTGACATGGACCACTTTTTAAAGTTTTTATTGAATTTGTTACAATAGTGCTTCTGTTTTATATTTTGGTTTTTTGGCCTCAAGACATGTGGGGTCTTAGCTCCTTGATCAGGGATCAAACCCACACCCCCTGCATTGAAAGGCAGTCTTAACCACTGGACTGCCAGGGAAGTCCCCACATAAACTTTCAATTTTAAGAAACTTTTAGATTTACAGAAATATTGCAGAAATGGTACAGAGAGTTCCCAGACGCCCCACAGCCATTTTTCCCTTACATCTTACATTGAATTTGTCAAAATTAGTGAACCAATATTGATACATTATTTTCAATTAAAATCTGCGTTTTATTCAAATTTCCTTAGTTTTAACTGAATTTCCAGTTTCTGTTCCAGGAATCCACCCCGGACACTATATTGCATTTAGTTGTTATATCTGCTAAGGCTCCTCTTGGCTGTGATAGTTTCTTATTTTCTTCTTGTTTTTGATGACCTTGACAGTTTTGAGATGTACAGGTCACTTATTTTCTAGAATGTCCCTCCGTTGGGATTTGTTAGATGCTTTTCTAATGATTAGCCTGGGGAGATGGGTTTTTAGGAGAAGGACCATAGAGATAAGTCCATGTTCATCTCATCCTATCAAAGGTACATACAATCAACTTGACTTATCACTGTGAATGTGAACCTTGATCTGGCTGTGGTGGTGTTTGTCAGGTTTCTCCACAGTAATGTTACTCTTTTTCCCTCTTTTCATAATGTACCCTTTAAGTGGAGGTCCCCATGCACAATCTACACTTAAGAAGTGGGGAATTAATGCTCTATTTCCTTGAGGACAGTGTCTACATAAATTATTTAGAATTCTTCTGCACCGACAGATTTGTTTCTTCTTCCTGATTTAATTATTTATTTAATGTATTCATTCATTTGATCAATCAAATGTGAGTTTATGGGTTCACAGACATTTATTTCATGCATTGGAGAGGAAATGGCAACCCACTCTAGTGTTCTTGCCTGGAGAATCCCAGGGACGGCGGAGCCTGGTGGGCTGCCATCTATGGGGTCGCACAGAGTCGGACACGACTGAAGCAACTTAGCAGCAGCAGCAGACATTTATTTTATACCTGAGGTTATCATCTAATACTAACTATTAGGTTAATCCAATGCTGAGGTTCGGTTGTTCACGTTGTTCCAGCTTTGGACACTGGGAGCTCTTTTTGGAGGCTCCTGTGTCCCTTTGATATACTCCCATTGTGGTTTACTTTATTTGCTTACTTTTGAGTACTTCTTTACTTTCTGGCACTACACAGTGCTCTAGACTCAACTTGTAGATTCCTTATCCCAGCCATAAAATCAACTGTCTCTCCAGGCAACTCTGCTTAGTTTTATTAGAGAACAGCATTGGCTTCCCTGGTGGCTCAAACAGGAGAGAATCTGCCTACAGTGCACGAGACCTGGGTTTGATCCCTGGGTCAGGCAGATCACCTGGAGAAGGAAACGGCCGGCTACCCACGCCAGTATCCTTGCCTGGAGAATTCCACGGACAGAGGAGTGAGTTTGTGAGTTTAGCCTTGGTATGATGAGATGAACATGGACTTATCTCTGTGGTCCTCTTCCTCCTTCCTGGCGGTTATGATCCATGGGATTGCAAATAGTCAGACATGACAGAGAGACTCACACACACACACACGAAACCAAGATCTGGATATCTGAGCATTACTATTGCAATGTCACTTCTCTGCCCTCTCAGCTGACAGAATAAGGAAGTCTGTGTATACATACACATTTGTAAATTCTTCTGTGTGTATTCATCTGCATCTCTATTAAGCTAAATATGAGTTCATACTGATGTCTCTAGCTCTAATCCATCACCACACAGATCATTATAGCTTTCTCTCTTGCTTGTCTATAATCTCCCACTCCAGCAGTGAGAAACTCCCAGCATTCACCATCCATTTACTTAATTCTGCAATTATGGCATGTGTATACAGATAATGGTATCAAATTACTGATCCCTACCTCCTGGATAATGACTTTATCAGCAAGAGCACAGTGTTTATGTATAGTCCTTTGGCTTTTAGTCTTAAAGGCTCTGCTCATTGCCAAAGCTACTCAGGTCAGCACCTCTGTAATACACTTAGATTGTTTTGTCACATTCTACTTTTCATCCGGGGAGCTCCTAACCTCCTAAATGATTATTTTAATTTGCATACATTAAGGTTCAGTCTTTGTGCTATGATGTTCTTTTGGTAAATTCACACAGCATATAGCCACTCTTTTGTTGTAGTGTCATAAAGAATAGTTTAAAACTTGCTTCGCTTCTCTGTTTCAACCACTGCTACTGTCCCACCTAGAATCCCTGGGAACCACTGATCCATTTATGAGCTCGACAGTTTTGCCTTTTCTCAAATGTCCTATAAGTGGAACTGGACAGTAGATAGCTTTTTGTACTTTTTTCACTTAGCAATTCATTTAAGATTCATCCGTGTTTTGGTGTAGCTTGATATTTCATTTATTTTTAAATATTGAATAGCATTCCATTGTATAGATGTTTCATACTTTGTTCATACATTTACCTATTAAAGGACATCTTGATTGCTTCCAGTTGGTGCAATTATGAATGAAGCTGATAAAAATGTTTGACTGCATTTTTTTTTTTTTTTTGCGTGTGTGTGTTGCCACAAGTTTTCAAATCAGTTGGGTAAATACCCAGGAATGCTAATGCTAGATTATGTGGTAAGATGTTCAGTTTTTAAAAAATTGCCAAACTGTCTTCCAAAGTGGAGCAGCTATACCATTTTATTCCTACAGCCATAGTGAGAGTTTCTATTGATTCACATCCTTGCCAGCAATTGGTATTTATTTTTTTCCCCCGACATTCTAATAGGTGTGATGGTGGTATGCCATTGTTGTTTTAATGTGCATTTCCCTAATGACAACTCATGTTGAGAATCTTTTCATATGATTATTTTCCATCTTATTTGATGAGTTGTCTGTTCTGACCTTTTGTATATTTTAATTGGGTGGTGGTTCAGTTGTAAGAGGAGTTCATTTTGGTTGCAAGTCCTTTGTCACATACGCATTTACAAATCTTTTCTCCTGGGCTCTGTCATGTGTATTATTTCTCTTAATAGTGTCATTCACAGGGCAGAAGTTTTTTATTTTAAAAAATCCAACTTAATCTGTTTTTTTTTTCATGAATTGGGCTTTTGGTGTCATGTCTAAAACTATCACCAAGCCCAAGGTCACATAGATTTTCTCCTGTGTTTTCTTCTAGCAGTTTTATAGTTTTCCAATTTACATTTAAGCTTATCATTCATTTTGAGTTAATTTTTGTGTAAAGGGTAAGGTCTCTGTCTAGGCTCATTGTTTTGCATCTGGACATCTAATTGCTCAAGTACTGTTTATTGAAAAGACTATTCTTTCTCCATTGAATGGAATTCATTGATTTTGCTCCTTTTTCAAAAATCAGTTGACTCTATTTGTGTGGGTCTGCATCTCAGCCCTCTATTCTGTACCATTGATCATTTTTTTTCTTCTTCTTTTTTTTTTTTTTTTTTTTACCATTACCATACTGTACATAAGGGTACAGTTTTGTAGTAAGTCTTGAAATCCGGTGGTATAAGCACTCTTGCTTTGTTTTCCTTCTTCAGCATTACAAAATTCTTTTTATATTTTGTAATACCAAATATTTTTTGAAAAGGAAGTATATTTGGTTCTCAGCCTTCTTGCCTGACACATGTACTCTGTCTGGGTAATCCAGTGCTCTCCAAGCACATAGTAGGTGCTCATTCACCAGTTGCTGATTGCCTGGTAGCACAGTGTGGGGACAGCTCCATCGGCCAGTGCCTGAGTTCAGTAGATGGTCAAGCATGGCCATCTCAGTGGGCTCGTATGTCTCAGCATCTCTCGTGAGGTGATAAACACTCATAGTTCCCCAAAGAAAACTGATTCCTAGCGAAGATCATTAACATGAAGTGGTTTGTGAAATGATTATTCTTAACCAGAAAACAGAGATTTGAGATAAACATTCAGAACTGAATGAGAATGAGAGCAGGGACCACACCGAACAGAAACGAGAAAAGCAGTTCATGAAATAGTTTCAGCTAAGGCTGCAGGCAGTGTAAAAGTGACTCGTGTGGGTCACTTTTCTGCTCTGGCGTTGTCTGGAAGCTTGGGTGTTGGTGAATGTTTCAGGAAGGTGAATCCTTTACGCATTTTGTGGATCTATCTTTGCAGAATGTTTTGTCCCACCTACCTTCCTTTGCTCCCAGATATGCTTAAAGACTGTCTCCAGTACTTGTCTCCTCTCTGTAAGGCAGATACATACTTGGTGATGAATTTTCCAGCCAAAATGCAGTGCTGGGGCGAGGAGACATATGCCCAGTGTAGATTGGCAGCAGATGGAGCTCATCAGGATGCATTATAACAGTTGTCCAAGCCTTCATGAAGTGCTAGCCTGCTGTTAACACCCTCCTTCCCGCCTCTTTGGATTGTGGGGCGGGCCCACTTCAGCAGGAAGCCAATCAGCCTTTTGCTCCAGGCTCTGAGCCCAGTCTCTGCTGGTACCATGGCCAGCAGGCACTGGACAGCTGCCGGACAGAGCTACAGCAAGGACACGAGTACACAGGGAACGACAGAAGCCTTGAGTGGAAGTCTAGCTGTGCATGACAGCTCCACATTAACCTGTAGAGAAGCTCTCCTGGAAGGCAGCCTTGGCTGACCCAAGCCAGCAGCTTGGGTTATTACTTTTCAAACCTTTTTGCAGTGAATGGGTTCCTTCTTGGGGGCATTTGGTCCAACCGTAACCTGAGGAAGCCTGGCATGGAAGGAGGCTGTTGTTCAGGTAACCAGCCAGTCACCTGAACACCTGTGACTGTGCAGCCTTGTCCTGGGTACGTGGGTTCCCTTTGAGGGTGAGGGGGAGGGACAGGAGCCAGAGTTCCCTTTGAGTGCTCTGTTCTTCTCCTGCAGGACCTGCCCTGTGTCATCAGTAGTAGCTTCTAGCAGCAGCAAGTGGATGGCCTAAATCCTGCTCAGGCCCTGATACCTGGGCTGTGCCTTCCTCTGGGCCATAGTTAAAAAAGACATGCTTGCTGAATCTATGGGCCCTGCTCATGGGCTGAAGGGCCCTCGTGCAAGGATGCCCTGCATTTGTGGGGGTATCAGGACAGTGGATGAGAATTTATGATCTGAACTGCATCTTCCAACTCAGGTCTTCTGCAGGATAGCATGCAGGCTGGGGTGACATTGCAGAAAAGTACTAACTGAAATTCAAGCATCTATCAGGCCATCATGGACCTGGACACTGAAGTCCCCCCAGGATCAAGATTCACGTTTGAATCTTGAAACTCAAGTTTGCTTTGTCTGCACATGCCTTGAGTATCCTTTTTTTTATGCCTAGGGCTCCTGATGTGAACGGAATGTCCCTGTTGTAAAAACCATGGCATGACAGGCAGAAAAGCAGAGTTGGGAGAAAGTTTGCTTCTGGATTCAGACAGATCTGTGTTAGTCTAGAAATCTACTCTTTGGATGACTTTTCGGCAAATACTTTAACCCATTTGAATTCATGTCTTCATTGGAAGAATGTTGATACAGATAATGCTATGGCCTCATGGAGTTGTTTTGAGTTGTAAATGGAATCATCAATGTAAAGTGCTTGGAAAGAGGCCTGGTAAGATCACCACACAGTAAACACCATTATTAGTATCACTGTTATCGTCACCATCATCAGCTACATTACAACTGGTAATAGGAGGGTTCATTGAACAGCAACCTTTCTAGTCTGTGTCATCAGCTGCTGCTAAGCTGCTAAGTCGCTTCAGTCGTGTCCAACTCTGTGCGACCCCATAGATGGCAGCCCACCAGGCTCCCCGCCCCTGGGATTCTCCAGGCAAGAACACTGGAGTGGGTTGCCATTTCCTTCTCCAATGTGTGAAAGTGAAAAGTGAAAGTGAAGTCGCTCAGTTGTGTCTGACCCTCAGCGACCCCATGGACTGCAGCCTACCAGGCTCCTCTGTCCATGGGATTTTCTAGGCAAGAGTACTGGAATGGGGTGCCATTGTGTTAAATCAAAATTGTAAAGCCCTTCTTGATCCCTGCTGTATGCAGGAATACAGACAAATGTAGACAGCATCAGTTTCTGCTCTCAGAGCACTCATACCATATAGTGGTGAAAGTTCCTACGTGTATTAAAGTTCAATGACAAGTATAAAAATAAGCATTGCATTATGTGCTTATTAGGGCTTCCCCGGTGGCACTAGTGGTAAAGAACCTGCCTGCCAATGCAGGAGATGTAGGAGATGTGGGTTTGATCCCTGGGTCAGGAAGATCCCCTGGAGGAGGGGATGGCAACCCACTCCAGTATCCTTGCCTGGAGAATCCCATGGACAGAGGAGCCTGGTAGGCCACAGTCCACAGAGTTGCAAAGAGTCAGACATGGCTGAAGCGACTTAGCACACATGCATGGGTGGTTATTAATTGCTCAGAATACCAAAGAAATGGTGCTCATTTGTTTACAGACAGTCCTGGACCACAAGGTCTTACCTTGGTTTATATCACTGTCAATCTTTCTTGGAAAATTACCGTTGCCCTGAAAAGTTCAGGAGACCCAGAGAGGACAGAGAAGCAATACAAAGCCACTGCAAAGCTTCTCAGCATTCTTTTGTTTTGGCACTAAATAGGTACTCCCTTTCTTCTTTCCTGCTTTCTTCCCTTATCTTCCTCCTGAATCATCCCAATTCCACCCCCTCTTTCTTCACTTCCAAACCACACAGGCAGTTGAAACCTTGGCATTGAAAATATTTCTTTGGGAGGAAAAGGAAAGATGTAGATCCTGTGTGTTGTGATCGTTCCCTCTTCCTGGCCCCACTTCTGGGTGTTGTCACTCACCTGCTCCTTCCCTGCCTGATACGAGCATCCTGTATCCTGGGAGGTTCCTGGGGACATGGAGGTACAGATTTCCCCCAAGACAGAGCAGTTTGGGATCCAGTGAGGTCATTCACGAGTCCCAGAGTTTGGTGACCAGACGCATGGATTTAGAATAGCTGCTTCAACTGTCTTGCCCTTTCCACGTCAGAAGCAGAAAGGAATTAACTCAGTGCTTTTTTTCCCCTTCAAACCACTCCTGAGGGCTTCTGCATAGCATTCCCCAAATGACAGGCCCACCAGAGAGATGGCTCCCCCCTCAGGCGAGAGCACACATCTCAGCTGGTCCCTAGTGCCTCGTTCCCAGCGGCATCTTTCTGTTCTGTGACAAATCTGATGTTGCTTCTTCCA
The DNA here is from genome assembly GCF_032452875.1 of Bos javanicus. Lineage (NCBI taxonomy): Eukaryota > Metazoa > Chordata > Mammalia > Artiodactyla > Bovidae > Bos > Bos javanicus. Next base: position 47,991,684 of record NC_083874.1, on the reverse strand, counting down.
CGAACCCCCATCCACGTGCTCATTAAAATATGTAAATGCAGCCCCTGGCAGTACTCCATCCATGACTGAGGCCCGCACCTCTGGTTTACCTCTCCCTTCTCCACTGTGCCTTGGCCCTCAAATACTGGGTGTAAGTTGACTGAGGTTTCTGAAGCTGCATTCTGTGTTTATTATTGCCAATGCATATTTATATATCAGGAGACTATGAGTTTAAGGGGCAGAGCCCACCTTAGAGATATCTGTGAATGAGGCCAAGATTATATTTTTGGTGGTCTTGCAACTCCCTTGTCTTCATTGGAGGGGACAGTGAATGGTTATATACTTTTTACATTAAACCACTTAGATGTTGCAGATTATCTGTGGCAGTAGCTACCATTACCCTAACTCATGTAGAAATTAATTCAAAGCATGTTGATGGTGCACCTGCTATGAGACAGGCATTGTGCAAAGTTCTGGGACCCTGTCTTAGTTCAGGTCTGCTGTGACAAAATACCGCCAATAGCGTGGCTTGAACAGCATTTATTTCTCATAGTTCTGGAGGCTGGGAGTCTGTGACCCAGGGAACAGTGGATTCTATTACTGGTGAGGGCCTTCTTCCTGGCTTACAGACTGCCACCTTCTCTGTGTCTATTCACATCATGGTGGAGAGAGTTGGGGTTGTGGCCTTTTCTTATGCTAAGTCACTTCAGTTGTGTCCAACTCTGTGTGACCCCATAAATGGCAAGCCACCAGGCTCCCCATCCCTGGGATTCTCCAGGCAAGAACACTGGAGTGGGTTGCCATTTCCTTCTCCAGTGCATGAAAGTGAAAAGTGAAAGTGAAGTCGCTAAGTCATGTCCAACTCCTAGCGACCCCATGGACTGCAGCCTACCAGGCTCCTCTGTCCATGGGATTTTCCAGGCAAGAGTACTGGAGTGGGGTGCCATTGCCTTCTCCTTCCTCTTCTTATAGGGGAGCTAATTCCATTGGGGAGGCTCCACACTTGTGACATTTTCTAAACTTCATGACCTTTCGAAAGCCCCACCTTCTAATGTCATCATCATATTTAGGGTCAGAGCTTTAATGAATTTGGGGGGACACATGCATTCAGTCTGTAGCAGAGGAAGATTTGCTGCCATGGGGCTGTTATTCTAGTGTGGCATCGTCTGACCAATATGATGTACAGGTGCTCTGTTCAATGTAGGTTGGCCACGGCAGGGCAAGGGCTCTGTTTTTATGCACCTTCATGTCCCTGCTACTGGGTCCCATGGAGTTACCTGTCCAACACCTAGGATGGGTTTAAAAGTGTTGTCCATGGTGGCCTGACATTGATCCTGGATCCCAGAGAGGTGTGGCCTCCTGTCTTTTTTCCTTAATAGGAGGGAAAGATGCCTTGCAAGCAAGTATACTGTCTGAAATCAGCTTTATTTTTCATTGTCTCATAGAAAAGGGAGCTTAAGCCTCTAATTGCCGCTATCGGAGCCAGAGCACCTGCTGGTTCTAGCCGCTGCTTCCATTAGTGCGTTGCATCTCTCCCAGGGCTGCCAGGCTGGTAATCTGAAAGGGAAATAACTTCTGCTTAGGGGGTGGAGGGGACTCATTGTTGCTAACTGCTCACCGTGTCTATCACTGTCTCACCTCTGCTTTGGAGGAGAGAAATCAATAGCGTTTTAAATGTCTTGCTAAGTAAGTGTTTATGAAGCAGATTCCCTGGAGACTTAGCCTGGGGCAGTGCTTAGGGCAGCCGGAATGCCTGGAGCAGGAAAAGCTGCTGAGGCTGAAGGGCTTCATTCCTACCCTATTCTTTCCTTGTTCCGAGTGGCCTGGGCTCTTTGAGCTGCAAAGTGCATCCACCTGCTTGGGAGATGAGAAGGAATGGCAGTATTCATTCATTCACTGCAGTACCTCTTCTGAGCTCTGTGCTGGTAGCTGGACACACTACCGCAGCCCTCAGAGAGCTCCCTGTTGGAGGGAGACAGACAGATCAGTCATGATAGTTGTGTCATATGTGTCCTGGTGGAAGAGAGGCTGGGGGAGCACAGAGAAGGAGCCTGGGGGAAGGAGGGGCAGGGGAGAGTCTGAAGGGGCTTCCTGGATGGGAAAGGAGGAAGTCTTTGTTGACTACTCTTCTCTCCATTTCTCCAGAACTCCTAAGTTGGGCAAAAGACATTGGTCAGGACATGGAAAGCAGAAACCTGCAATTGTGTGATCAGCCCCTACTTAGGCTGCTTGGCAGATAAGAATTGATAGAAAATAAAGGTCCATATAGTCAAAGCTATGGTTTTTCTGGTAGTCATGTACAGATATGAGAGTTGGACTATAAAGAGGGCTGAGACAAAGAATTGATGCTTTGAAACTGTGGTGCTGGAGAAGACTCTTTGAGAGTCCCTAGGACTGTAAGGAGATCAAGCCAGTCAATCCTAAAGGAAATCAACCCTGAATATTCATTGGAAGGACTGATACTGAAGCTGAAGCTCTGATACTTTGGCCACCTGATGTGAAGAGCTGGTTCATTGGAAAAGACCCTAATGGTAGGAAAGATTGAGGGCAGGAGGAGAAGGGAGTGACAGATTTGAGGTGGTTGTGTCAGGGGAGTGTGTAATTTCCTTGTTTCTGTCTCGCTGCAGCAAAAATTTGAAGCAATGGATGGATCATTGTTACAGCTCGATCAAAGCTCAGTTTAAACCGTGGACTAGTGTTACAGCTCGGTTTTAGCTCAGTTTTATTTGGCAAGCAAAGGAAAGTACATCCTCAAGGCGTGAGGGTAAGCCGACCCAAAAGAAGAGAGGAGAAGAGATAAGCTCAATCTTGGCTCCTCTTTTTATATGTTTTTTTCCCCTCCCCCTGAGCCTGCCCTGTGTAAATTGGGCTAGCCAGGAGGGCTGTTTCTTTTATCTGAGATTCTCACTCTGGTCCTCAGACCTCCCTTTATTCTATATTTGCGGGCTTTTTCCTCTCTTTGTCTTTTAGCCACCACTATTTTGGACTCCTTTTTCCTATTCTAACTACCTAACAGTTAGATGGCAACACTGACTCAATGGTCATGAGTTTGAGCAATCTCTGGGAGATAGTGAAGGATAGGGAAGCCTGCTCTGTTGCAGTCTGTGGGGTCACAAAGAGTTGGACACGACTGATTGAACAACAACAGCAAAAAATGTAGGGCCCAGCAGGTCTAGGTAGGTCCCTTCCCTTCAGAAAAATGGATAGACTATTCCTCAGCCTCTGCTCCAGAGTACTGCTCGGCCTTTTGTTGCTGCCAGGGCACAGGACTTATGTTGGCCCAGCTTTCTCTCTCACCACCATCAGGTTCATTCTCTTGGTGCCCTCCTTTTTGCCTGGCTCTGGGTTCTGTTCCTTAGTGGAGGGCTTTATGGAGCAAACCCCACATCCGTCTTGTTCCCTAGTTAATTCCCAGTACAGAGCAGCATCTAACTGTGGATTTTAAAAATATTCACAATAGAAAAGTTGAGAGTTCTGTTTTATTTGGTGGGAGTTTTTAGGACTTCAAGCCCGGGAGACAGCATCTCAAGTGACTCTGAGAGAACTGCTCCAAGAAGGCAAGGAGAGGGGCCAGGTAATATATAAGTTTTGCAACAAAGGGCAGATAGTCTGAACATCAAAGATTATTGTTAATTAAAGAAAACCAGATACCTCAAGTTTAGGAATTTAGTGCTTTTATATGTATGGGAACATGCTAGAGTCTGAGCTCACTAAAATCATTCCTTTGATGTGCACTCAGCTATTGGGGCCAGTACTTTGTATTTTCTCACGCTGAGTTGCTTCAGGGCTCATCATAGGGGGTATCTGCAGTCTGATGGCTGCTAGATGGCAGGTATTCTTTCCTTCTTGAGTTCCCTCAGGGCTCCCCAGCTCACCATCTGTGGTGGCTGCAGTTGCTAAGGACTGTGATCTCCTTTGTTTACAGGTATGGCAGGAAATATTCTATTTCTCATGACGCACAGAGGGCATCAAAACAGAGAGAAAATGCAGCCCTGCTCCCACCTTAGCAGTTGGTCTTTCCTTTCTAAGTGTTCCTTACCACCCTTGTAGAGCTTAGCCAAAGAGAGAAAGTGAATTGGGTGGTCAACCAGGCACTGAAGGTGAGGTGCTTCAGACCCATGACCCACCCACCCTAATGTTCTAGCTTGAGTTAGGCATGGTCTCAGTGTTACCAAACCCAGGTTCAGCTGCTTGCCACTCAAAAGTCAGTAATCAAAAGGCAAGTGTCAATAGAATGGAAAGTTACTTTAATCAGAAAAGCTGGCAATCTTCTGATAGACTCATGTCCCAGCCATGATAGTTCATAAAGGGAAAAGGGAAAGTCAGTGAGTCATTGGCCTTCCCAGGTTGTGGTAGCAGCAAAGAACCCACCTGCCAGTGCAGGAGATACAAGACACATGGGTTCAATCCATGGGTCTGGAAGATCCCCTGGAGGAAGGCATGGCAACCCACTCCAGTATTCTTGCCTGGAGAATCCCATGGACAGAGGAGCCTGGCGGTCTACAGTTCGTGGCGTTGCAAAGAGTCAGACATGATTGAGTAACTGAGCACGACAGTGACTCATTGAAGCAGGAGGTTGGACTCTGCCTCGTCTTCCACTCGCGTGCAGACTGGCTGACTCTTCAGTGTGGTCTTGCCCACGTGATCTGCCCACAGAATTGCTAAGGGGGCTGATGGGAGTAGGGAGCTAGTCATTCTTTATTTCTTCATATTTACTTCTTTTAATCTAGGAAAAGAATCAACAGGCTAGGCAAGGCAGGCATGATGTGCGTTCAGGAGAGCATAAGTCAGAAGTCAGGTTAAATTGCCTGGTAATCTCATCCCTATATTTATTAATAGCTTCTTCCAATGTTAGAGAGGATTAAAAATAAATGGGCAAACGAAATGGGCAAAAGAGCTGCTTTCACCAGCAAGGCTTGGCTGAAATTCATTCGTGTGACAAGGGAGGGCAAGGGTACACAGTGACCTGAGGACTGGGCTTTCCTCCCAACCAGTCATAGGTGCTGGATGCCCCACCGCTAGGCTGTGGTGAACAGGCCAGGCCAGCCACGTTGGACTGTGGCCAAAGGCTTGGGAGAGCAGAGGCCCAGGAGAGCATTCTCTCTGGTCATGGCTATTCATTCGTCCCTTCCTACCTACACTTGCCCTGTTCCAGGTTGGCCATCCTTCTCTCCATCTGCCCATTTCCTCTGGAAAAGCAACCACCTTGCAGAGAAGTATCTGCCACTGTGCCTTGTATACAAGAGTCTCTACTCGGAAGTGGCTTTCTGGATGGCGTGAAGATCTTGTATCTTCCCCAGGTCTTCTCTGATTCCAGCTCACAGCACCCTGTCTGGGGGAGCTGGCCTGCAGGTAGCTGGCTCCAGTCCTCATGCAGTGGTGCTGTTGGTCTCCTCACCATCTCGCTCTCCTTCCTTGGGCACAGGGAGAGAAAAAAAAGAAGCTGTGACACAGATACGTGCAGGAATAGCGTGAATCTGGCTTGGATTACATGTGCAGTCCTCTCCACTCCAGGCCCAGGGTCTGCGGAGCTGCCTGTGGTCTGACTCATAGAAAAAGAAGTCCTGGCCACTGGTGGTGGCCAGCTGACTGCAGCTGCATCCTCTCACCGAGGAGGCTGGGCGGACCTGCACCTGGACCCCTCTGGGCCACTTGCACTTAGCCTTTTGTGCTGCCTGACTTTCCTCAAGTTGAAAGAGAAAGCTGCCCATCACCCATGCCCATCGCCTATGCCAGCTCTGCTGTGCCCTTTCTCAACTAGCGATGATCCATCATCACCTCGTGGTTCTACCCATGGCTACGTGCTTCCTTGCCTGCAGCCTCGTAGTTCACTCTGGAGTCCCACACACCTAGTTTCATCCCAGTTCTGTTACATCCAAGCTTTGAGCCTGGACAAATCTTGTAACCTCTCTGAGACAGCTTCAGGTGTCTCAACTGTGAAATGTATGTAATGAGAGCTCATGTACTCTCATACATAGCTCATGAGACTGTGACAGCCATGAGGTGCTGCCTATAAGAGGCTTTATATGGGCCCGGACCCTAATAAATGCTCAACCATGCCATCTGCCATCACCATTGTTATAACAGCTGCTGGTGGGGGTTACAGCCCACTTGGAGACCCCCACCTCTGGACTCACTTAGGGGCACTGTGAGAGTTACACGAAGCCGTTGTTGTGAAGCATTTCCAGTGAAGTTGGCACCTGCTAAGTTCTCCGTAAATGGGAGCAGTCCCCCCTCGGTGTCGTTGCTGTACATACCCTCGCTTTATTCTTCAGCCTGTTTCTGTCTCCCTCCAGAGGCTCAGAGGCCCTAAGGACAGGAGCTCTCTCACTCTCCTCCATCTCCCTGTGCCCATAATGGGACCTGGCCCTTAGGAGAAGGTACTGAGCCTGCAGAAGAACTGTTCTCACAGATCCCTTATCATCAAAGGGTCTGAGAGCTTGGGGTCTCCAGCTGTCCTGATACCCAACAGGGAACTGAGGCCCTGTGGGGGTATGGGGGGAGGTTACCACCATCTCCAGCCAGGCAGGCAGCTCATCAGCAGGCAGGCTCTTAGGGAAGACCTCCTGGGGGCCAGATCCTGGGAACCACTGGTGCCCGAGACGGTCCACCCCATGTGTGCGAGAGTACGAGGTAGAGTCTAACTCACTCACTTGTTTACCTGAAGGGGCTTCCTGAGTATTCACTCAGGGCCAGCTACTGTGCTGGGGTCTAGGGTATAACAGTGAATTAAAAGAACAGGTCCCTGCCCTCATGGAGCTTACAGTGTAATGTTTCAATCTAACATGAGGGAAGACAGTTGTGATATGACCAGAGAACACATCATTGGTTAGGAGGTGGTGAGCCTGTAAGGGAAACGCCAAGGGACAGGTGCCTGGTGCCTGATGAAGAGGAGGGCAGAGCCAGCTCTGCTGGTGTGCTCAGAGGAGGAGGCCTCCATCAAGAAGGAAGGGAGGTAGGCAGGAAGGAAGGAAGGAAAGGGCATTCAGCCTGAGGCTGGAGGGATTAGTACTCAGCCACAAGGCCCAGGGAGAAGTGTCAACTGAGCTGCTAGTGGGGAGGCACCTTCCTGCATCTGAGGGGCTCTTGCAGTTCCTAGAATGAAGGAAGAGCAGATTCGATCTGCAGGAGAAGCAGTGAGGGAAAGGCACTTCCTTTCCTTTTCCACCAGCCCAGGCTTGCCTTTCTGCCTGTCCTGTCCCTTTACCAGGTGGACTTCCTCCTGAGGTTGTGAGAGCTGAGCTCTTTGGTTCTCAGCCCTCGGGTGCCCATCCATTCTTCCTTCATCCCTGATACCCCTCCCTCTCTGCTTGTTCTTCCATCTTATGTCCCCAACAGGGTCTCCCCAGTCTTGAAAACTCTCCAGCTTCTTAGTTCGTTCTATAGAGTATACTTACTGCATCCCTTGTCTCACCACTCACCCCTTCTGAACCCTGCCTTTTGGTCCTCAGGTCCACAGCAGCAGTCCTGATGCTGAATCCTGGCTTCCTGTCTTCCTCCTCCATGGCTCCTCTGGGGATGGTGACCACCTTCTTCCTTCTGAAAACTCTCCTTCCTCTCCTTAGTGGATTGCCAGGGTTCTCCACAAATTGAGCCCATCTCTGCTTCCTTGTTTTTCTCACCTGTACTATCTTCACATTGGCTGGTTCACGTTTTCTATTTATTTGATATCTCTTGCACCTTTTCCCAGTGACCTCACCTTGGTCCTCATCTACCTCCTGCACTGCGGCATCTGCTCACAGGGGGTCCTTCATCTTCTCTTTTCCTTTCCACCCTGCTGTACCCCACCTCCAGATCAGTCTTTTAAAATCACTGCTTGGAGGAACATCTGTCCCTCCCTTTTGGTATAATCAAACTCATTTACTCATTTTCCTCTGAACTGGGTTTCACTCTCACGTATCTTGTTCCCAAGTCTTGAAATACCCACTTCCCTTCTCAATCCAAAAAGCCTCCCTAGCCTACAGGGATATCTAATCTGTGATAAGAGTAGGGGTGAGGGGAGGGGGTCTTTCTCACTGGCGTTCACAGCTAGCCAGCAAACATTTATGGAGCTCTTATTATGTATCAGGCCATCCCGAAATGTTTCATGTATGCGAGAAGATGGACAGTTGTAGAAAAAGCTAGAGAAATCATTTCTTCTCTGGAGAAATGATATATATTGATATATTCTAAACTCCTCTTTGATGGTTCACCCACAAGCTAGGACTGCATACTCTCTAGTTGTTAACTGTTCTTGCCACTGCCATTTTTACGACTCTCTTAATTCCTGATCTTATGATTATGATAAAAAGAGTTTTTATAGAATAAAGTAAGGCTTTGAAAACTGGTTATTAATCCTACAGTTAGTATCTACCCTTTAAAAATTTAGTTCGATAATTCCAAATAGTTTCATAGTGGAGGCTGGTGTTTTGTGTTTATTAAAGGGAATGCTTTAAAATGGAATCACTTTGAAATGAGACCCAAAGCATGGCCCGTCTTGTTGTAATTATGCCATGTATAATTTACAAAGAAGAATGTACTTTCATGATTCTGGGGAAATGCTTAGAAAACAAAACTCTTCATTACTGTACATATTATAACTCAAAGAATTTCTTTTGGAAGAATTTGAATTTAAAACATATGCTAGCTACTGGGGTCTCTCATTGGGGAATATTTACATCTCAGCACATGGCATAATTACATTTGCCATTTTCAAAAGCAGTTGGGTTATGTGAACTCTGAGAAGTTCACCATGAGATCTGATGAATTTTGGAAATGTGTACCTATTGGGCTCCCCAGGTGGCTCAAGTGGAAAAGAATCTGCCTGCCAGTGAAGGAGTGCAGGAGATGCAGGTTCCATCCTTGGGTTGGGAAGGTCCCCTGGAGGAGGAAATGGCAAACTACTCCAGTGTTCTTGCCAGCATAATCCCATGGACAGAGGAGCCTAGCAGGCTGCAGTCCATATGATTGCCAAGAGTCGGACAGAACTGAGCACCCACAAGGGTAAATTTATCTCTAGTGTAATGAAAAGAATTATACTCTTGATGTGAGTGAGATGAGTGTGAAGCCAGCTCTGGTGTTTAGTTAGTAGTTAGTATGGACAAGTCATTTCATCTCTTTCCCAATCAGGGCTACTGTCAGGAATAAACAAAGAGTGAGGAGATAGGATGAAGTCCCTCCTAAGTGTCAAAGGTTATTGTTGATTGGATTTGTGAGACCTACTATTTTCAAAATAAAACAATAAATTTTATTTTTTAAGTATATATTTGAGCATAGAGAAGAGAAAATACAGAGGAAAAATATAGAAAATGTAGATTTTTGCTAATAAAACTCAAGTGGTTTTCTAAGCATTGCTTTGAAACCTGCTTTTTTCACTTTGAGATGTTGCAAACATTTCCCAAATCAACCTTTTGAGAAACTGGTTTTTGATGACTGCATAGCATTCTGTTATATGATGTATTTAATCAGTTCCTTGGTTTAAGCTGTTGGCTCCAAATTTTTTTGTTGTTATTCTAAATAAGCATTTTTATACATAAGTTTTTGTACCCATCTTTGATAAGATAAATGGTTATAGTAAAAACACAGATTAAAAGATACAGATACTCTGATCCATACTACCAACTTATCTGCCCCAAAATGCTGGCCCAACTTTCAATCTGTCATACTGGCCATCTGCTGACATCCTTTCCAATCCTGAGTATTCCTTTAAAAGACACAAACATTTTTTAAAATGTGGCCTATTTGCTAGATCCCCTAAAATTGATTCTTAGTTTAGTTTGTGTTCCTTTGATCACGAGAGAGGTTGCACCCTTTTTCGTTTGGCGATCTATAGCTCTTCTTGTGTGAACTGCTGTTTGTGTCCTTTGTATTTAGAGGCCGTGTTAAACATCTTTGTTCTTGCACTGAATTGCTGAGGCATAGTCACTAATGGTCCATTAAGCCGTGTTGAAACATCTTGGATCAGATCTTTAAACCGGTCATTTGTCCAACAATCTCTGTTTGTGGAATCATAATGTGTTAGGTGGATGGCCACAGGGCCAAGAGCCCCTGGCTGCTCCCCCAGCAAGTGGCTGGATATTATCCCCTCTCTTCCTCATTCACCCATCATTCTGCTCCTTATGTATTTTTAAGTGCGCTGGGCTGTGTTTTAGGTTTTTAGTTCCTACTCTCAAGAACTTTAGTCTAAAGGAGAAGCGTTTACAATACAGTGTGCTAATTCACTAAAGGAAACCCTTCAGAAGACACGTTCTTCTTAAGAGGATGCATTTGACCCTAGAAAATGCGCATGTTTTCATCAACAGACAGAAACTTCTTATCTCACCTTATTTTGGAGCATATGTTCTCCTCCTCTTCTTAAGTGCTTTCTCTGAGAGGCAAATCAGCATCAAACAGGTCAAAGTCAACTTGTAGAAAACAAAGCCAAACTTCCTCCAGCACGTTTTTGTACTAGCTAAAAAGTGTGGTTTCTTCTTGGCCTCCACCTTGCCCGTTCATTTGATCTCTGACCTCTTGGCCAATCTAAGCTTGAAAATCATTGCTGGAGTCAGGTGTGTAAGGGCTTTGGATCCAGGTAGACTCAGAGCCTATTCCAAGTTCTTGGGCTCATGATTCATCTTCTCTGGGTCGCCATTTCCTAGCATACAAAACAAGGAAATAAAGCTTATCTCATCGGTGCAGTTTGAATGATTAGGCAAGATGATGATTTAAAGTGTTTGGTGCAAAACAGATACTAAATAATAGCTCTTATCATTACAGGGGTAAAGTCATATAAGTTTACCATTAAGGAAACCTATTGTTGGCTATGAAAAAGATCTTGTAAGTTGGCTTTTACCTCAGCTCACTGGCCAAATTCTGGCTCTGTTTGGACTTTGGTTTCACAGATCTGAAACTGGATTTTATTTTCTCATTGCGAGTGGCTCAGTCTCTCAGGTATGAGAGCATATTAACCAAAGTCCCAGGAGTGTCCACAGACCTTTTATCCTCATCCACTGAGGAAAGATAGAATGAAAACCACAATCACAGAAAACTAACCAAACTGATCACATGGATCACAGCCTTGTCTAACTGAATGATACTTTGAGCCATGCCATGTGGGTCCACCCAAAACAGACGGGTCATGGTGGAGAGTTCTGACAAATTGTGATGCCCTGGAGAAGGGAATGGCAAACCACTTCAGCATTCTTGCCTTGAGAATATCATAAACAGTATGAAAAGGCACAATGATATGACACTGAAAGATGAACTCTCCAGGTCAGTAGGTGTGCAATATGCTTCTGGAGAAGAGTGGAGAAATAGCTCCAGAAGGAATGAAGAGGCTGAGCCAAAGCAGAAACAGTGCCCAGTTGTGGGTGTGTCTGGTGGTGAAAGTAAAGTCCAATGCTGTAAAGAACAATATGGCATAGGGACCTGGAATGTTATGTCCATGGATCAAGGTAAATTGGAAGTGGTCAAACAGGAGATGGCAAGAGTAAACATTGACATTTTAGGAATCAGTGAACTAAAATGAACTGGAATGGGTGAATTTAATTCAGATGACCCTTATATGTACCACTGTGGGCAATAATCCCTAAGATGGAGAGTTGACTGTGGCTCAGATCATGAACTCCTCATTGCAAAATTCAGACTTAAATTGAACAATGTAGGGAAAACCACTAGGCCATTCAGCTATGACCTAAATCCAGTCCCTTATGCTTATACAGTGGAAGTGACAAATAGATTCAAGGGATTAGATCTGATAGATAGAGTGCCTAAAGAACTATGGATGCAGGTTTCAAATCATTGTACAGGAGGCAGTGAACAAAACCATCCCCAAGAAAAAAAAATGCAAAATGGTTGTCCAAGGAGGCCTTACAAATAGCTGAGAAAAGAAGAGAAACAAAAGGCAAAAAAGAAAAGGAAAGATATACCTATCTGAATGCAGAGTTCTGAAGAAGAGCAAAGAGAGATAAGAAAGGCTTCCTAAGTGAATAATGCAAAGAAATAGAGGAAAACAATAGGATGGGAAAAACTAGAGATCTCTTCAAGAAAATTAGAGATACCAAGGGAACATCTCATGCAAAGATGGGCACAATAAAGGACAGAAACGGTATGGACCCAAAAGAAGCAAAAGATACTAAGAAGAGGTGGTAAGAATACAGAGAAGAACTGTGTAGAAAAGATCTTAATGACCTAGATAACCATGATGGTGTGATCACTCACCTAGATTCAGACATCTTGGTGTGTAAAGTCAAGTGGGCCTTAGGAAACATCACTACAAACAAAGCTAGTGGAGGTGATGGAATTCCAGTTGAGGTATTTCAAATCCTCAAAGATGATGCTGTGAAAGTGCCACACTCAGTATTCCAGCTAGTTTGGAAAATGCAGCAGTGGCCACAGGATTGGAAAAGGTCAGTTTTCATTCCAATCCCAAAGAAGGGCAATGCCAAAGAATGTTTGAACTACCACACAATTGCACTCATTTCACATGCTAGCAAAGTAAATGCTCAAAATCCTTCAAGCTAGGTTTAATATTATGTGAACCAAGAAATTTCAGATATACAAGCTGGATTTAGAAAAGGCAGAGGAACCAGAGATCAAATTGCTGACATACATTGGATCATAGAAAAAACTAGAATTCCAGAAAAAAAATGTACTCTGATTCATTGACAACTCTAAAGCGTTTGACTGTGTGGATCACAACAAACTGAAAAATTCTTAAAGAGATGGGAATACCAAGACCACCTTACTGGCCTCCTGTGAGACCTGTATGTAGGTCAAGAAGCAACAGTTAGATCCAGACATGGAACAACGGACTGGTTCCAAATTGGGAAAAGAATAGATCAAGGCTGTATATTGTCACCCTGCTTATTTAACTACATGCAGATTACATCATGTGAAATGCCGGGCTGGATGAAGCACAAGCTGGCATCAAGCTTTCTGGGAGAAATATCAATTACCTCAGATATGCAGATGACACCACCCTTATGGCAGAAATCAAAGATGAACTAAAGAGTCACTTATTAAAGTGAAAGAGGAGAGTGAAAAATCTGGCTTAAAATTCAACATCATAAAACTAAGATCATGACATCCAGTCCCATCGTTTAAAGGCAAATTGATAGAGAAACAATGGAAACATGACAGATTTTGTTTTCTTGGGCTCCAAAATCACTGCAAATGGCAGCTGCAGCCATGAAATTAAAAGACACTTGTTCCTTGGAAGGAAAACTATGACAACCCTGGACAGTGTACTAAAAAGCAGAGACATACCTTGCTGACAAAGGTCTGTATAATCAAAGCTGTGGTTTGTCCAGTGGTCATGTATGGATGTGAGCATTGGACCATAAAGAAAGCTGAACCCCGAAGAATTGATGCTTTTGAGCTGTAGTGTTATAGAATACTCTTGAGAGTCCCTTGGACTGCAAGGAATCAAACCAGTCAATCCTAAAGGAAATCAGTCCTGAATATTCATTGGAGGAACTGATGCTGAGGTTGAACCTCCAATAGTTTTGAAACCATTTACCACAGATTGGGACTCGAACCCACATGGCTGGGACTCAAAGCCAGTCAAAACCCTGCTTTGAAAAAAAATAAAAATAAAAAAAACCCTGCTTTGGACTTGAACCCACATGGCTGGGACTTGAACCCAGCCAAAACCCACAGTACCTGGTTTCAGGACCTAATGAAGCTCAGGTTCTTGATGTCTCATCACAGAAAGAATTCAGTGAGAGACAAAGTGATAGGTAAGAAGTGGATTTATTCAGATACAGAGAAAAGCACACTCCACAGACAGAGTGTGGGCCATCACAGAGGACGAATGTGGCTGTGAAATGTGGCATGGTTAGTTTTTATAGGCTGGGTAATTTCATATGCTAATGAGTGGGAGGACTATTCCAACTATTTTGGGGAAGGGGCGGAGATTTCCTGGATTTGCACAACTGCCCACTCCTTGGCCTTTTAACAGTGCCCTGGAACTGTCATGGCACCTCTGGGTGTGCCATTTCACTTGCTGATTCAGGATCAAGGTCTAGTCTTATCTGCCATCTTGGTCCCATTTGATTCTAGTCAGTTTCTCTTGTGTCCTTAGTTCAATTCAGTTCAGTCCCTCAATCATGTCCAACTCTTTGGGACCCCAAGGACTGAAGCATTCAGGCTTCCCTGTCCATCACCAACTCCTGGAGTTTACTCAAACTCATGTCCATCAAGTCAGTGATGCCATCCAACCATCTCATCCTCTGTTGTCCCCTTTTCCTCCTGCCTTCCATCTTGCCCAGCATCAGGGTCTTTTCAAATGAGTCAGTTATTTGCATCAGGTGGCCAAAGTATTAGAGTTTCAGCTTCAGCATCAGTCCTTCAAATGAATATTCAGGACTAATTTCCTTTAGGATTTACTGGTTGGATCTCTTTGCTGTCCAAGGGATTCTCAAGAGTCTTCTCCAACACCACAGATCAAAAGCTTCAATTCTTGGGTGCTCAGCTTTCTTTATAGTCCAATTCTCACATACATACATGTCTACTGGAAAAACCATAGCTTTGACTAGACGGACCTTTGTTGGCAAAGTAATGTCTCTGCTTTTTAATAAGCTGTCTAGGTTGGTCATAACTTTTCTTCCAAAGAGCAAGCATCTTTTAATTTCATGGCTACAGTCACCATTTACAGTGATTTTGGAACCTCCCCCCGCAAAAAAAGTCTGTCACTGTTTCCATTGTTTCCTCATCTATTTGCCATGTAGTGATGGGACCAGATGCCATGATCTTAGTTTTCTGAATGTTGAGTTTTAAGCCAACTTTTTCACTCTCCTCTTTCACTTTCATCAAGAGGCTCTTTAGTTCTTCTTCACTTTCTGCCATAAGGGTGGTGTCATCTGCACATCTGAGGTTATTGATACTTCTTCTGGCAATCTTTTTTGTTGTTGTTGTTGTTGTGAGAAACTTTATTTTGGATAAATGTTTGTGTTCTCAGAGATTTCAAAAGATAAAAAATCAATGGCAATACTAACACCACGAACATTAATAGCAAGGCCAAGGAGAAAATTATGAATAACTGTGCTATTAAATGATCTCTACTTCTTTTTAAGTGGGGGGTGAGTCTGTTACGTGGATTAACTTCTTCAATTATCTCGGAAATCTTTTGAATCTGGCTTTATTTGTATCTCCATTTATATATGAGAAAATTTCAACAAATTAAATTTCTTACATTTACAATTTTATTACCTTATGGATCCTTAAACAATATAGTTTTGTGTTGCCTGTTTTCAACCTTTATAAAAATGGAATTACATTGTATGTATTCCTTCCTGTCTCACTTCTTTTTTTAATATAAATTTATTTATTTTAATTGTAGGCTAATTACAATATTGTATTGGTTTTGCCATACATCAACATGAATCCGCCATGGGTGTACACGTGTTCCCCATCCTGAACCCTCCTCCCACCTCCTTCCCCGTACCATCCCTCTGGGTCATCCCAGTGCACCAGCCCCAAGCATCCTGTATCATGCATCGAACCTGGACTGGTGATTCGTTTCATATATGATATTATACATGTTTCAATGGCATTCTCCCAAATCATCCCACCCTCTCCCTCTCCCACAGAGTCCAAAAGACTGTTCTATACATCTGTGTCTCTTTTGCTGTCTCACATACAGGGTTATCATTACCATCTTTCTAAATTCCATATATATGCGTTAGTATACTGTATTGGTGTTTTTCTTTCTGGCTTATTTCATTCTGTATAATAGGCTCCAGTTTCATCCACCTCATTAGAACTGATTCAGAATATTGGAAATAAAAGCAAAAATAAACAAATGGGACCTAATTAAAATTAAAAGCTTCTGCACAGCAAAGGAAACTATAAGCAAGGTGAAAAGACAGCCTTCCGGCAATCTTGATTCCAGCTTGTGCTTCTTCCAGCCCAGCGTTTCTCATAATGTACTCTGCATATAAGTTAAATAAGCAGGGTGACAATATACACCCTTGACGTACTCCTTTCCCGATTTGGAACCAGTCTCTTGTTCTATGTCCACTTCTAACTTCTTGTTGCTTCTTGACCTGCATACAGGTTTCTCAGGAGGCAGGTCAGGTGGTCTGGTATTCCGTGTCCTTAAGATTTTTCCACAGTTTGTTGGATTCACACAGTCAAAGGCTTTGGCATAGTCAATAAAGCAGAAGTAGATGTTTTTCTGAAACTTTCTTGCTTTTTTGATGATCCAGTGGATGTTGGCAACTTTATCTCTGGTTCCTCTGCCTTTCTAAATCCAGCTTGAATATCTGGAAGTTCACAGTTCACATAATGTTGAAGCCTGGTGTGGAGAATTTTGAGCATTACTTTACTAACACGTGAGATGAGAGCAATTGTGCGGTAGTTTGAGCATTGTTTGGCATTGCCTTTCTTTGCGATTGGAATGAAAACAGACCTTTTCCAGTCCTGTGGCCACTGCTGCGTTTTCCAAATGTGCTGGAATTTTGAGTGAAGCACTTTCACAGCATCATCTTTTAGGATTTGAAATAGTTGTGTCCTTGGCTATGTCATTCTTTCAAAAGTTGTACCTTGCCTCTTTCCCTCCTATTACAATTTGGCTACCTGATGTGAAGAGCTGATTCCTTGGAAAAGACCCTGATTCTGGGAAAGATTGTAGGCAGGAGAAGGCAACCACAGAGGATAAGACGATTGGATGGCATCACCGACTCAATAGACACGTGTTTGAGCAAGCTCCCGGAGATGGGAAGGACAAGGAACCCTGGCATGCTGCAGTCCATGTGGTTGCAACTGGACAAGACTGAGGGACTGAGCAACAGTAGGAGACCATTGTTTAAATGGCAAACAAGATAACCCATCCTGTTGTCAGATAGGTGGGGACTGGGATATGCACAGCACAGGTCAGCCTTCCTCTCCCTCTAGGAGAGCTCTGTGAGAGCCAGAGTACAATTAGTGCTCCTTAGGTGAGTAGAGAATGCGAGCAAGGAGATTTAGTTGATGGTAAGAAACCAACTTCCCCACCCACATTCCAGCTAAGATACATTGATGATCTGTTCTCCTTATAGGATTAGTCTTCCCTGACCATCTATGTACTGTGAATCCTCTAGGGAGAGTTTTGATGGGCACTGCCCATAATTGCCTCTCAAACTCTCATTTTCTTCTTGGTTCTCCATTGACCATTTTCTTTTTCTGATTGACATGTTACCTGTCTGGCTGTGTCATTGTTTTTAAGTGTTAGTCACTCAGTCATGTCAGACTCTGTGAGACCCCATGGACTATAGCCCGCCAGGCTCCTCTGTTCGTGGAATTCTCCAGGCAGGAATAGTGGAGTGGGTAACCATTACCTTCTCCACATTGTCTTTAGACCAGCTGTTAGTTACCAATAAACCTTTCATTCTAGGGTTGAGTCTCTGTAGGGGATTTTGCATGTGTCCCCTTGAGCATCAATCCTGTCATTCACTTCTCTGAGGTCAGTTTCATTTCTAGAGAGCCCTTGAGTGGGTGGGTAGGTGAGAGGCACATACCTTACTGTCCTCCCTACCCCATGCATGCTCAGTCACTTCATTCATGTCTGATTTTTTGTGACCCTGTGGGCTGTAGCCCACCAGGCTCCTCTGTCCGTGGGATTTTCCAGGCAAGAAACACTGGAGGGGTCAAACCAGGGTCTCCTGCATTTCAGG
Organism: Bos javanicus; assembly: GCF_032452875.1. Taxonomy (NCBI): domain Eukaryota; kingdom Metazoa; phylum Chordata; class Mammalia; order Artiodactyla; family Bovidae; genus Bos; species Bos javanicus. The sequence continues at coordinate 47,974,093 of NC_083874.1, read as the reverse complement.
CAGATTCTTTACTGCTAAGCCACTGGGGAAGCGCCCCTGTCCTGTGACCTTTCCCAGCAAACTTGCTGCCTTAAGCAGTGGTAGGGATACAAAAGCCACCTCCAGGAATGACGTCACCACCGACACATATGTTATCTCTTGTCCCCAGAAAGCTGGGAGAAACCTCAGTGGTCTCCTGCTGCTCAATGTGCCGGTGACTATGTTTGGGAACACACTACAAGCCACAAGCCCTGTGCTGCCATACTGGCTGTGCAGACATTCTCTGCTGGGTCCCATTTTTCGTCCTTTAGAGTCAGCAAGTGGTAGTGGCATGAGTTACATTTCCTCTGGGGCATAGCATTTTGCCCAGGGAGAGAGTCTGGCTGAAATGATTTTTATACTCCATTTCCCATGGGCAAAAACCATGCATCCTCTCCCTGTAATTGCCACTCACTCAGCCCTTCAGCTCCATTCCCAAGAAGGCAGTTTGCCTCTCCCAGAGGAGACTCACAGCTCAGAATGTGGGGACAAGTCTCTTTTGACAACTGGCCCATCTGATGTGTCAGAGTCATCCCAACTTCAAAAGAGAAGCAAAGGAGGTGTGTGTGCATCCAGGCAGAAAATGCCCCAAACCCCGCCATCACATAATGGAGAAAACAAGAAAGTTGGTTCCTTACAATCTAAAGGAGACAGGCATTTATGGTGATGTTTATCCTCACCACATTGTTATTGTTCAGTCCATCAGTGGTGTCCAATTCTTTATGACTCCATGGACTACAGCACACCAGGCTTCCCTGTCCTTCACTATCTCCCAGAGTTTGCTCAGAATCTTATCCATTGAGTCAATGATACCATCCAACCAGCTCATACTCTGTAGCCTCCTATGCTCAGTCTTTCCCAGCATCAGCGTCTTTTCCAATGAATCAGCTTTTCAGATCAGATGGCCAAAGTATTGGAGCTTTACCTTCAACCTCAGTCCTTCCAATGAATATTCAGGGTTGATTTCCTTTAGGATTGACTGGTTTGATATCCTTGCTGTCCAAGGAACTCTCAAGAGTCTTTTCCAGCACCAGTTTGAAAGCATTAGTTCTTCGGCATTCAACCTTCTTTATGGTCCAACTCTCACATCTGTACATGACTACTGGAAAAACCATAGCTTTGACTAGACGGACCTTTGTTGGCAAAGTAATGTCTCTGCTTTATAATATGCTGTCTAGGTTTGTCATAGCTTTTCTTCCAAGGAGCAATAAAATTAATTTCATGGCTGTGGTCACCATCTGCAGTGATTTTGAACAGTATGAACAGTATCGCCACCATAGAGCATCATAGACACCACTCTTCCATCACCCATCCTGGCGTCCCTTCTGTCACCCTCAGTAGTTCCTTGCCCAGCAGACTTTTCACAGGAGGACAGGCTTGAGATTTCCTTGAGGTTGCCTACTGTCATACAAAGGAGAATGAAGGCCACCAAAGGGTGGTGGGTGCTGGGAGTGAGGAGGGAAGATCACAGTCAGATTGCTGATGAGCCAGTCTATCAGTAATTGATGGAAGAAGTGACCCCAATGCCTGGACAGCCCTGCTTTGTTAAAATATACTTTAACAACTTCCTCCATTCTGGGGCTGTGCTGTCCAGTATGCTAGCTTCTAGCCCCATATGGTTATTAAGATGGATTAAAAAGGAATAAAACCAGAGGTTTGATTGCTTAGTCACATTAGCTACATTGCAGTGATCCACTTGGCTTGCTGTGGTTCAGTTGCTAAGTCGTATCCAACTCTTTGCAACTCCATGGACTGTAGCACACCAGTATCCTCTGCCTCCATTATCTCTTCGAGTTTGCTCACATTCATGCCCATTGAGTTAGTGATTCTATCTTACCATCTCATCCTCTACCATTCCCTTCTTCTTTTGCCTTCAGTCTTTCCCAGCATCAGGGTCTTTTCCAATGAGTCGACTCTTCACATCAGGTAGCCAAAGTATTAGAGCTTCAGTTTCAGTAAGTCCTTCTACTGAATATTCTGGGTTGATTTCCTTTAGGATTAACTGGTTTCATCTCCTTGCTGTCCAAGGAACTCTCAAGAGTCTTCTCCAGCACCACAGTTTGAGAGCATCAATTCTTCAGCACTCAACCTTCTTTATGGTCCAACTCTCACATCCATACATGACTACTGGAAAAACCATAGCTTTGACTAGACAGACATTTGTTGGTAAAGTAATGTCTCTGCTTTTTAGTATGCTATCTAGGCTTAATATGTCATCGAGGTTTAATATACTGTCCAAGGGACTCTGAAGAGTCTTCTCTAGCACCACAATTCAAAAGCATCAATTCTTTAGATCTCAGCTTTCTTTATGTTCCAACTTGAAACTCAACATTCGAAAAACTGAGATCATGACATCCAGTCCTATCACTTCATGGCAAATGGATGAGGTAATAGTGGAAGCAGTAACAGATTTTATTTTCCTGGGCTTCAAAATCACTGCAGATGGTGACTGCAGCCATGAAATTAAAAGATGCTTGCTCCTTGGGAGGAAAACTATGACAAACCTAGACAGAATATTAAAAAGCAGAGACATCAGTTTACTAACAAAAGTCTGTATAGTCAAAGCTATGGTTTTTTCCAGTAGCCATATATGAATGTGAGAGATGGACCACTTGGCTAGTGGGTACCATATTGGATACCATGATATAGAACATTTCTGTTGCCACAGAAAGTTCTATTGACACCACTTTAGGAAGTGATCATTGGCTATACAAAAGAATTCACCTTGGAGGTCTTTTAGTAATAGGACACTTTTATAAACATTGGATTTACATAAAACTGGCCTTAGAGCTTTTGATGACTACATTATTTGTGTAAAGTGGGGCCTGTTTGTCTCTGAAGGCTTTGTCTTTCTGACACACATTGTTTCCACTAGTAAGAATTAAGTTCAAAAAATAAAAATAGTTTGAGGAGAAAATCTCCAGATTGTGAAGGAAGGTCCCAGAACCCTTCTCCTCTCATTAGGAATTCTTGTCACTGTCACCCTAGCCTGTATGAGATCCTTGCCCTCCTGGTATCTTGACTTGAGTTCCAGATTTAGTCACCTGGGTTCAGAATTCTTTACAAAATATAACAATCATAAAAATGAGTAAGTTTAACTTTTTAGAGTTGAAGATCTTACTTATTCAGTAGATATTTGTTGAATGCCTACTCTGTATCAAGAAGAGCCCGGATTCTCTAGCACCTAACACAGGGCATGGCACATAGTAGGCATTCAATAAATATGTATCAAATGAATGAATTATTCACCCTGAAAATGTCCAGTGAGCCATTTGGTCTGGTATTCCTTTTTGCATCCCATATATCTTGGGGTATATAGTGGGGGTAATAGGCCCAGCTACCCAGAACAGCACCTGGGAGACAGTCATCCTGTTCTAGATAGGTGGTATTCTCAGGGCTTTGAAGCTGATTTCCTAGTTCCGTGTTTTAATGTGGCTGTATTAGTCTGGGTTCTTCAGAGAAACAGAACCAGTAGGATATGTGTGTGTGTGTGTGTGTGTGTGTGTGTAGTGTGTATTTGTATGTGTGTATATGTGTGTGTATACATGTGCATATATGTAGAGAAAATGATGGATGGATGGATTTTAAGGGATTGACTCATGCAGTTGTGGAGGCTGGAAAGCACAAAATCTGCAAGGTAGATGGGTAGGCTGGAGACTCAGAAAGAGTTGATACTGTGGTTCAAGTCCAAAGACACTTTGCTGGCAGAATTCCTCTTCTTTTTCGGAGAAAGTCCGTTTTTGTTCTTGTCAGGCTTTCAACTGATTGGATGAGGCCCACCCACATTATGAAATATAATATGTTTTATTCAAAGTATACAGATTTAAATGTTAATCCATCTTAAAAATACTTTTAGAGAAACATCTAGTATAATATTTGGCCAAGTATCTGGGTGCCATGGACTAGCCAAGCTGACACATAAAATTGACCATCCTATTCCAATAGTCTTGTCTTCTTTCCATTTGGTGGACTTGGGATACAGTTCTTATCCTGGTCCTATCCTGTTCCCTACCACACTGTACATGAATGTTCTTTCTTCTGTGGTTCTGTGCTCAGGCCAGTCCTACTCTTTTTGATGTCTAGCATGAAGTCTAGAAGACTTCAGTTCAGTTCAGTTTAGTCGCTCAGTTGTGTCCGACTCTTTGCGACCCCATGAATTGCAGCACGCCAGGCCTCCCTGTCCATCACCAACTCCCGGGGTTCACTCAGACTCACGTCCATCGAGTCAGTGATGCCATACAGCCATTTCATCTTCTGTCGTCCCCTTCTCCTCCTGCCCCCAATCCCTCCCAGCATCAGAGTCTTTTCCAATGAGTCAACTCTTCACATTAGGCGGCCAAAGTACTGGAGTTTCAGCTTTAGCACCATTCCTTCCAAAGAACACCCAGGGCTGATCTCCTTTAGAATGGACTGGTTGGATCTCCTTGCAGTCCAAGGGACTCTCAAGAGTCTTCTCCAACACCACAGTTCAAAAGCATCAATTCTTTGGCACTCAGCTTTCTTCACAGTCCAACTCTCACATCCATACATGACTACTGGAAAAACCATAGCCTTGACTAGACGGACCTTTGTTGGCAAAGTAATGTCTCTGCTTTTGAATATGCTATCTGGGTTGGTCATAACTTTCCTACCAAGGAGTAAGCGTCTTTTAATTTCATGGCTGCAATTACCATCTGCAGTGATTTTGGAGCCCCCAAAAATAAAGTCGGACACTGTTTCCACTGTTTCCCCGTCTAATTCCCATGAAGTGATGGGACCAGATGCCATGATCTTCGTTTTCTGAATGTTGAGCTTTAAGCCAACTTTTTCACTGTCCTCTTTCACTTTCATCAAGAGGCTTTTTAGTTCCTCTTCACTTTCTGCCATAAGGATGATGTCATCTGCATATCTGAGGTTATTTATATTTCTCCCGGCAATCCTGATTCCAGCTTGTGCTTCTTCCAGCCCAGCGTTTCTCATGATGTACTCTGCATAGAAGTTAAATAAGCAGGGTGACAGTATACAGCCTTGGTGTACTCCTTTTCCTATTTGGAACCAGTCTGTTGTTCCATGTCCAGTTCTAACTGTTGCTTCCTGACCTGCATACAGGTTTAGTATGTGTCAAATACTGTAAGTGCAAGTGTCTTTCCCACTACTGTCATTAGGTCCTGCTCCCAGGTCTATCTCACCTGTGCTACCTCTAGCCTTATATCACCTGCACAGTAGAGATGATTGACATATGACATCATTGGCTAATCAGTCATTTTCTTTTCCCTGCCTCACTCTTTGGTTCTCCCATTTTTCTTACATGGCAGGTAGCCCCCTTCCTAGGAATTGTTCTATACAAAATGGAAGTTAGTTTTCATGACTAAGTTATCCAAATTGCAGAGTAATAGTGGAGTGGACTTCCCTGGTGGCTCAGAGGTTAAAGCGTCTGCCTGCAATGCAGAAGACCTGGGTTTGTTCCCTGGGTTGGGAAGATCCCCTGGAGAAGGAAATGGCAACCCACTCCAGTATTCTTGCCTGGAGAATCCCATGGACGGAGGAGCCTGGTGGGCTACAGTCCACGGGGTCGCAAAGAGTTGGACATGACTGAGCAACTTAACTAACTAAGTGGAGTGGATAACAATAACTGGGAAATTTTTCTCACATCATCTGCATTAATACCTTAAGCATTTCTTTGGGTCAAAGGTTGGTGCTATTTTCATTCCAAAGACCTGGTGAGATTTCATTATTCACAGTGAAGAGTTCCAGGATCCCAGCTTTGAATCAATGTTGAATTCAACAAAAATGAGCAGTCAATTGTAACTTTTTTCAGTAAACTGATGCAATTTAGTGCTTATGGAATTTATCTGTCTGGCAGATCAGCAACTGAGCATAATTTTAATTACACCTGTCACCCTCGGCCGCCTTCCTTCATTCTGTGCTAGTCTTATCAGAGGGGTGCTAGCTATGCTGCTGGATCTTGCTTCTCAAAAGCCAGAGTTAGCTTTCCTGTCATTTAGGGAGCTTCCTGACCCTTGAATTTCAGAGAGAAGCTCCCTTATTAATATTTGTTGTTGTTGTTTAGTTGCTGTTATATCTGACTCTTTTGTGACCCCAAGGATTGTAACATACCAGGCTCCTTTGTCCATGGGATTTCCCAGGCAAGAATACTGAAGTGGGTAACCATTTCCTTCTCCAGGGGATCTTCCTGACTCAGGCATTGAAGCCAAGCGTCCTGCAGTGGAAGGCAGATTCTTTATGACTGAGACACCAGGGAAGCCCACTGTATTAATATAGAGACTAGATAGGAAATACAATCTGTTAGGTCACTTGTCTAATGGAATCTTTCATAGACTTTCTGAAATAGCCAAGGATGCAAGTGTTAAAGTTAGCAAGGAATAGTATATTGACATTTGCTAATTAGATCCAATAATGCCATGCAGCCTGCTATGGTTATGTGAATTTTACTACCTGTATTTGCATTGTGCTACAGAAGTATTTCCTGCTAATGATACTCAGTATATTTGTGGGGGAGGAGCCATCTTTTAAAAGAGCCAAATCAGTCATGTTCTCTTCATTTCTGTGAGGGCAGACAGAGCAAGGGACAGGGGATGAACATCACTTAGGATGACAAAGAATTGGCATTTTTTCCTCCTCTATTATAATTAGGGTATTGAACGTGTCTGGGCGTTGTATTGCAGAAGAAAGGATGCCTTTCTCGTTGTGCTTGCTCCCCACTGGGAGGACTCTTTGATTCTCATTTTCTAGACTATCCTTCTAGGCGCTGTCTGGTATGTGAGTCACATTTTTTTGTGTCGATTATTTCTGGGCACATGTTGTCTGTTGCAGACATCAGAAGTACAGCAGCTGTTGCCCGATCACATCATCCCCCCAGGTCTGTCCCTAGTGCCTTTGGAACAATGGCCACTGAGGTTTCTCTTTAGGATGGCACTACAGGGGCCTGTATCCCCTGACCAGAGCCCTCCTGCTCTCTGGTGGTGGCTGTTTGGGAATGAAGCCAGCTCTTCTGTTTTTATAGAGTTCTTCTCTTGGCATGACCAAAATAAGTCACCCCCTCCAGTTTAATGACCAAGCACTCTGAATGCCCGTGAGGAACTCGCTGTGTGTCAGGCAAGGTTCAAAGCACTCCGTGTGTTAATTTATTTAACTTAATCCTCATCATCCACTTATGCAGTGTGTGTGTGTGTGTGTGTGTGTGTGTGTTTTAGTTGCTTAGTCGTGTCCAGCTCTTTGCGACCCAAGGACTGTAGCCTGCCATGCTCCTCTGTCTATGGAATTCTCCAGGCTAGAATACTAGAGTGGGTAGCCATTCCCTTCTCCGGGGGATCTTCCTGGCCCAGGACTCAAACCCAGGTCTCCTGCATTGTGACTCAGCTGGTAAAGAATCCGCCTGCAATGTGGGAGACCTGGGTTTGATCCCTGGGTCAGGAAGATCCCCTGGAGAAGGGAATGGCTACCAACTCCAGAATTCTGGCCTGGAGAATGCAGTAGATAATGTTATTAATTCCATTCTTTAGATAAAGAACTAGAGGCATAGAGAGCATATGAATTGTTCAAGATCACAAAACCAGTAAGAGGCAGAGTTAGGACTTGAACTCAGACAGCCGGACTCCAGAGACTGTGCTCTTAGCATTCTGTTACGCTGCCTTTCTTACTTGCTAGGTTTTGCTGTTCTGGAACCATGACCAATTTTCTAGAATGGGAGAAAAAAAAGAAAATTCAGAGATACAATTGTAACCAATTGATCCCTCACGTGAGAGTTGCAGACACAGTAGGCACATCCTCATACTGTTGGCTGTGGAAAATTGTATCCATGGCTCATAGAGGGATGAAAGAGGTCTGGACGAGAATGGGAGCCAATGCTGGCCTAATGATGTATGAGTATCATTAGCCTCTGATGTCTCTTCTGTACAGTGTACAGTATAATGGATATCATATCCCTACCTTAAAAAACTTTGAGATAAAGTTGATGATAATCCCCAATTTTTCATTTTAGGGTAATCGAGACTCACAGTAGTTAACCAAGTATACATCTAGTTAGTGGCAAAGCTGAATTTTATGTTCTGGGTTTCTGACATCCACTTAATACTCTATATTGTCTTTCCTTCACTTGCTTTAAGGGAGCTTAATAATATAGTTTGTTCCACTTATCTGTTGCTATGTAACAGACCACTCCAATTTTGGTGGCATAAAATAATGCCAAATCTCTTATTGTTTTTAGTACTGAGGTTCCAGGGCTTGACTGGGCTCAGCTGGGTGGTTTGTGTGGAGTCCCTTGTGTGGTTGTCATCAGATGGTGACTGGGACTGGAGTCCTACTGAAAGCATTCTTGTGTGTTTGGCATCAATGCTGGCTGTCAGCTTCAACTAGAATATCCACATGTATGCTTTCTTGAACTTCTCTTGTGCATTTCTTGGGCTCCCTCAGAACTTGGCAGCTGGATTCCAAGACCATGTAGGCAGAGAGAGAGAGAGGGAGGAAGGAAGAAAGAAAAGGAGGGAGGAAGAGAGAAAGGGAATGAGGAAGGGAAAGGGGAAGGGAGGGAGAGTGGGAGGAAGAGAGAATGAGAAGCTCTATCACATTCTCTGACTTAGAAGTTGCAGATCATCACACCTCCCATAGGTTGACACAAAGCTCCAAGTGCAAGGAGAGGACCTCCCTGTATAAGTTGTATCAAGATCATATAATAAGGAAGAACATATTTTGGCCGTGTTTGGAAAATAGAATCTGCCACATAGCTTTTTCTAAGTTTGTTGTTGTTGTTTGGGGGTATATATGTATTGCCTTCTGGAGCTGTAACTTCTACCCTAAGCAAGCATTTCTATCAGCATAGATATTTCTCTTTAAACTCATCATTGATATCAGCTGTTTCCTCAGTGAGACATTTTGGGTAATAAAAAAATCAAGTATGCATCTCAAGCAATATGAACCAACTGAAAACATTTTCATCCCAAGCAAAGCATAACTAATTCAGATTAATTCAAGGAATGGTGAATATAACCAAAGAATTTGTAGTATAACTGTGTTCCGTCTTTGTATTTTCTAATTCACAGAGGGATGTTCCCTCATGGTTACCATATTGTTGTAAGGTTAGGCCAGACCTACCTTAATAAATAAACATTTTTGACTACCATACTTACTATTTTTCATTTTTAGAATTATTTTTATTCATTATAAAATAGGTTATTTTTTAATCTATGAAACATATTAAAGAAACAGTAACAATACAAAACCACTAGTGTGTCTACCAGCAACAGTAAGAAATAGATCATTGCCATTTACTTTGAAGTCACCTCCTATCATCCCTTCCCCTCTCCACTTCAAAGTAACCCCTGACTTCTGTGCTTACTGCCACATTAATTTTCTTTACAGTTTGGCACATATTTGTATCCTTTAAAGATATTTAGTTTAGTTTTGCTTGCTTCCGAACATTTTCATAGTTTAGAAATATTCCTTCACAAAATACTATGTTCTCAAGATTTATCTATGCTGTTGTGTGTAGCTGCATTTTAATCACACTCATTGTTATGTAATATTCAGTGTTATAAACAGTAATTTAGATGTCTAATGGGCATGTCATTTTCCATTTTTTCTATCACAAACAATGCTGATATTAACATCCTTAGACGTCTCCAGGTATACATGTGCAAACGTTTCCCAGAGCATTTACCTAGGAATGAAATTGTTGGTGTATAGCAAATGCTCAGATGACCCTTAAATCTACTACTCTGCACAACAATCCCTTAAAAGAAAAGGGGTAGCCCTCATAGTCAACAAAAGAGTCTCAAACGCACTACTTGAATGCAAGCTCAAAAATGACAGAATGATCTCTTGTTTGTTTCCAAGGCAAACCATTCAATATCATAATAATACAAGTCTATGCCCCAACAAGTAATGCTGAAGAAGCTGAAGTTGAATGGTTCTGTGAAGACCTATAAGAACTTCTAGAACTAACACCCCCAAAAGATGCCCTTTTCATTATAGGGGACTGGAATACAAAAGTAGAAGTCAAGAGAAACCTGGAGTAACAGGCAAATTTGGCCTTGGGAGTACAAAATGAAGAGGGCAAAGGCTAACAGTGTTTTGCAAGAGAACGCACTGGTCATAGCAAACCCCTTCTTCCAACAACACAAGAGAAGACTACACGTAGACATCACCACAGGGTCAATATTGAAATCAGATTGATTATATTCTTTGCAGCCAAAGATGGAGAAGCTCTATACAGTCAGCAAAAACAAGACCAGGAGCTGACTGTGGCTCAGATCATGAACTCCTCATTGCAAAATTCAGACTTAAACTGAAGAAAGTAGGGAAAACCACTAAGCCATTCAGGTATGACCTAAATCAAATCCCTTATGATTATACAGTGGAAGTGACAAATAGCTTCAAGGGATTAGATCTGGTAGACAGAGTGCCTGAAGAACTATGGACAGAAGTTTGTGACATTGTACAAGAGGCAGTGATCAAGACCATCCCTGAGAAAAAGAAATGCAGAAAGGCAAAATGGTTGTCTGAGGAGGCCTTACAAATAGCTGAGAAAAGAAGAGAAGAGAAAGGCAAAGGAGAAAAGGAAAGATATACCCATCTGAATGCAGAGTTCCAAAGAATAGCAAGGAAAGATAAGAAAGCCCTCCTCAGTGATCAGTGCAAAGAAATAGAGGAAAACAATAGAATGAGAAAGACTAGAGATCTCTTCAAGAAAATTAGAGATACCAAGGGAACATTTCATGCAAAGATGGGTACAATAAAGGACAGAAATGGCATGGACCTAACAGAAGCAGAAGATATTAAAAAGAGGTGGCAAGAATACACAGAAAAACTATACAAAAAAGACCTTCATGACCCAGATAACCATGACGGTGTGATCACTCACCTAGAACCAGACATCCTGGAATGCGAAGTCAAGTGGGTCTTAGGAAACATCACTATGAACAAAGCTAGTGGAGGTGATGGAATTCCAGTTGAGCTATTTCAAATCCTGAAAGATGATGCTGTGAAAGTGCTGCACTCAAGATGCCAGCAAATTTGGAAAACTCAGCAGTGGCCACAGGACTGGAAAAGGTCTGTTTTCATTCCAATCCCAAAGAAGGGCAATGCCAAAGAATATTTAAATTGCTGCACAATTGCAGTCATCTCACACGCTAGCAAAGTAATGCTCAACATTCTCCAAGCCAGGCTTCAATAGTACATGAACCAAGAAATTTCAGATATACAAGCTGGATTTAGGAAAGGCAGAGGAACCAGAGATCAATTTGCCAACATCCATTGGATCATCAAAAAAGCAAGAGAGTTCCAGAAAAACATCTATTTGACTACACCAAAGCCTTTGACTGTGTGGACCACAACAAACTGTGGAAAATACCTGACCACCTGACCTGCCTCCTGAGAAATCTGTATGCAGGTCAAGAAGTAACTGTTAGAACTGGACATGAAACAACAGACTGGTTCCAAATTGGGAAGGGAGTATGTCAAGACTGTATATTGTCACCCTGCTTATTTAACTTATATTCAGAGTACATCATGCAAAATGCCAGACTGGATGAAACACAAGTCAGAATCAAGATTGCTGGGAGAAATAGCGATAACCTCAGATATGCAGATGACACCATCCTTAAGGCAGAAAACAAAGAGGAACTAAAAAGCCTCTTGATAAAAGTGATAGAGGAGAGTTAAACAGTAGGCTTAAAACTCAACCTTCAGAAAACTAAGATCATGGCATCCAGTCCCATTACTTCATGGCAAACAGGTGGAGAAACAACTGAAAAGGTGAGAGACTTTATTTTGGGGGACTCCAAAATCACTGCAGATGGTGACCACAGCCATGAAATTCAAAGATATTTGCCCTTTGGAAGAAAAGCTATGATGAACCTAGACAGTGTATTAAAAAGCAGAGACATTACTTTGCCAACAAAGGTCCATCTAGTAAAAGCTTTGATTAAAAACTACTGACAAAAAACTACTGGTTTTTCCAGTGGTCATGTATGGATGTGAGAACTGGACTATAAAGAAAGCTGAGCACTGAAGAATTGATGTTTTCGAACTGTGGTGTTGGAGAAAACTCTTGAGAGCCCCTTGGACTGCAAAGAGATCCAACCAGTCAATTTTAAAGGAAATAAGTCCTGAATATTTATTGGAAAGACTGACGCTGAAGCTGAAACTCCAAAACTTTGGCCACTAATGTGAAGAACCGACTCATTGGAAAAGACCCCGATGCTGGGAAAGATGAAGGCGGGAGGAGAAGGGGATGACAAAGGATGAGATGGTTGGATGGCATCACTGATTCAATGGACCCGAGTCTGAGTAAGCTTTGGGAGTTGGTGATGGACAGGGAAGCCTGGCGTGCTGCAGTCCAAGGGGTTGCAAAGAGTCGGACACAACTGAGCGACTGAACTGAACTGACTGAACAATGCTCACTTTCCAAATTATTAGAAATGTCAAATTGTCCAGTGATTGTTCTCTTTACATCTGTTCCATCACTATATAAAAGTTCTTGTTCTATTTGTGGTCTTTTTTAAGCATTTGTCAACCTGATGTGTATGAAGTGTTGTCTTATTGTGGTTTTCTTTGGTGTATATGAATATCTTTTCTTACATTTATCTTTCATTCTTGTTTTCTTATTCATTAAGTTCCTGTTCAAGTCTTTTGTTGTTTTTTTGTATTGTGAAGTGTCTTTTTATTCTTTAGAGGAGTATTATTATTCTCTTCTGGACACTAATCTTTTTTCAGATATATGCTCCAAATATTCGCTTTCCAGTTTGTAGGCTGCTTCTTTCAACTTTCTTGGTGGTGTCTTTTAATACAGAGAAACTGTTCATTTAATACTTAAAATTTTAAAATATTTTCCTGATATAGGCATTTTTGTGTCTTAACCTTAATAATCCTTCCCTACCTTAAGGTTGGAAATACATTCTTTTACAGTTTCTTCTGTATGCTTTATCCTGTTTTCTTTGATATGTACATGTTGAATACACTTGGATTGCCTTTTTGATTATTAAGTGCATGCATATTTAGGAAGACTGCTTTCCTGGGGATGTGAAGCTTATGTCACTATATACTGAATCTTTATTTTCCATAGTCCTTCTGCTTTAAACTTTGATCATTTAAGGACTCTGATGTCAAAAATTTCAATAATTCTGATGCTATAGCTACATGAACTTTCTGAATTAGCATGAGCCTAGGGTTCCTTCTTTAATACTTTCTTTGCCTTTTAGTCTTAGTTGTCTGTTAACAACCAATAGCTAGGTTTTATTTTTCACGTTATGTTACATTCTTTATCTTAACTAAATCATTATGCACACATGTATTTATGATAATTCCATTTCATTAATATTTTATGCTTTTTATTTTGCCTTTTCCAGGATTCTTTTCCTTTCCCCTTTGTCTTTTGAATTATTTTTTTTCTGATTCTATTTTTTAATTTGATCCATTACTTTCGAAGCTAGTCATGCCATTTCTATTCTTTTAGTGATTAATCCAGAAATTTTGACATCGTACTTTATTTATCAGAGTCTGAAGTTGATTAGTATCTTTTTCTCACTCCTGGGAGGTACTGGGAAGAACCTTAAGGTACTTCTGCTCTAACTTACATGCTGTTGTTGGTATGTGCTTGAATTCTATATTCTTTGAACTTCTAAGATGTTATCATTGTTGTATACAGGTAATATTTATTTGGTTTTACCCAGATATTTGCCTTTTTCTTTGCCCATTATCACTCTGAACTTTGGAAGTTCTATCTGGGGTCAGTGTCCTCCTGTGTACAGCATATCCTTTGGAAATTCTTGTGATGAGAGTCTGTGGGTGGTGAAGAATCTAGTTTTTGTCTGTCTCACAATGTCTTTGTTTCCCTGTTATTATAAGAATAACCTAGACAAATCACAATTATTGAAGATACAGAAAACATGGAGTCAGAGTGACGCTTTCACATAGTGAAAAACCTACAGGTCCAACAGAAGGGGAGTGGTTTATGGTATAAATTCATCCATATGATAAATTATACAATCATAAATTGTCATGTTTTTAGAGATAATGCAATGGCATGAGGTCATACTCACAAACAATATTAAGTGAAGAGAAACACAACATACCAAATGCTCACATAAATTAGTACACATGCTCACATAAATACCCTCAGACAAGATGAAGAAAATATGGCAAACAGTTAAAATTCTTTGTTTCTCAGGTATTGAAGTGCTAGTGGCTCTGATCATCATTGCTATACTTTTCAATAGTGTATAAACTTCCTGCAAAAGCAAGTACAGATCTTCCTTGACTTACAATGGGGTTATGTCCTCATAAACCCATCAGGTGTTGAAAACGCATTCAATACACCTAACCTATCAAACATCACAACTTAGCCAAGCTTACCTAAACATGCTCAGAATACTTACAGTAGCTTACAGTGGAGCAGAGTCATCTAACACAAAGCGTGTTTTATAATAAAGTGTTGAACATTTCATGTAATTTATTGAATACTGACTTAAAGTGAAAAACACAGTGGTTGTAAGGGTGCAGAATGGTTGTAAGCATGTGGGTTGTTCACCCCCATGATCACGTGGCTGTGTGGGAGCTGTGCCCTCCAGCCACTGCCACGTGGTCACATGACTGGGAGCTTTCCAGCCACTCCCAGCATCACAAGAAGGTCTCATGCTGCAGATCACTTGCCCTGGAGAAGGTCAAAACTCAAAAGCTGCAGTATGGTTTCTACTGAATATGCACTGCTTTCATTACCCTCATAAAGTTGGAAAATCATTAAGTCAAACCATTATAAGGTGGGGACCATCTCCATAGCATTTATAATTAGGAACCAGTTATTTAGTTTAAAAATTACACATAATCAAAATGATTTGCAAGAAGATTGGATCATTTACACTCACATTCCACCCCAGAAGTGTATGAGTAGCAATTATATTTTTAATGTTTGCCAATTTTATAAGTATACTCTAGTGTTTCATTGTTATTTCCATTTACATTATTTTATTAGTATTGAAGTAGAATGCTTTTGTGTCTGTGTGTTTATTGGCCATTTCAATTTCTTCTTTCACTAGAGCATTTGTTCATAATCCTTTGTCGATTTTTCAATTACATTCTTAATGGTTTTCTTATTGATTTGAAAGAACTCTTTATATATTAAGAATATTGACCCTGCCTTTTTTTCAGAATATTTTCCAACTTGTCTTTTAAATATCACTTGGTTGTTTTTAATATTTCATTTTTTAAATGATTCAGATATACATTTTGAAAAACTAGGAATAATTATAAATAAGGTGAAATATGCATTCAAAAAATATTCCAATAATAGGGAAACTTCATACATGGATAGTGGGAATATAAATTGATGCTGCCACTGTGGAAAATGTTGTTGAGATTTCTCCAAACACTAAAATTAGAATTGCCATATGATCTAACAATCCCACTCCTTGGTATAAATCCCCAAAAACCAAAAACACAAGTTTGAAAAGATATATGCACCCCAATGATCATAGCAGCATCATTTAAATACAGTTGCCAAGATACAGAAGCAGTCTAAGGGCCGTGCATCAGTGGATGGATGGATAAAGATGTGCAATGGAACACTATGCAGCCATGAACGAATGGGTTTGCTGTCTGCAATAACATGGATGGTCCTGGGGACACTGTGCTCAGTGAAATAAGTCAGACAAGACAAATGCTGTTGGATATCACTTACATGTGAAACCTAAATACGGTAACAGACTAGCGAAGGTAACTAAAAAGAAGCAGACTCGCAAGTGTGGAGAAAAAACTAGTGGCTACCAGTGGGGAGAGAAGGAAGAGTATTCTCTTAGAGTTTTTAACTGATAGGAAGATGGTGGTGATTTGTCTCGTCATTTGCCTCTCTGTGGATGTAGAGATCCATACATTATGGCTATATATTTAACAGACTATCACTATACCCTTCTAAGGGTTATTCACGATCCCTGTATGGTACCCTAGGGCTTCCCAGGTGGTCCAGAGATAAAGAATTCACCCACCAATGCGGGAATCACAGGAGACACGGGTTTGATCCTTGGGTCGGGAAGATCCCCTGGAGAAGGGAATGGCTACCCACTCCATATAGGGTACTTGCTATTGCCTATAGCAAGCCTTTTAATGAACATAAACCTTTTTTAGTAGTCAATTCTATTAACACTTTTGTAATTTCTTCTTTTGCTTTGATATATGCACAGTCCTTCTTTATTGATTGTGCAATAATTCGTACTGTTAATTGTTTTTACCTTAAGCTTTTAATCCACATGAAACTTACATTGATGTGTATCAGGAGGTGAGGCTTTGATTTTTTTCTTTATTTTTCTACAAATGTGATGATGCCGTGGGTTGAGCAATTTCATTATGGTGTTCCTTAAGAGAAGGAGTTAATAGATCCTGTTTTCACAAAGCTGTATATTCTGTTTCTTGGTTCTGTCTAAAGATTCTCATTTTTTTTAAGCTATTAGTGTGAAGAAGCTCCTTACACAGTATTTGTTTATACACACATACATGTAGGTGTTGGGAGTAACATAATGTAAAAACTTGATCCTAGTTTTCTCTTGTGATTTTTAAAATCCCTTGGAATTTGACTCAGAAAAGAAACAAGAATGGCAGCCTGAACCTCCTTCCATGAGTCACAGTATCAAGCTTTTTCCTATGTCAAGGTTTCACTGTGAAAAAGATAGTCTTTTCCCACTCCTTGGTTCCTCCAGTTGGTAATGCTGACTCGGAGAACAGGGGAGGGACACTGTGTGTGCCATAGTATGATTTCTGGCCTGATGTACTTGCTGGATCAACAAGAGGAGGCCCAGGTGTCCTACACTCCTTGGACCCAGAACCGAGCCCCCTTATTCTTGGGAGACAGCCTCACAGTACTGTCTACATGGGGCCACGTTGTGCTGGTACTTCTGAGTCTTCTGTTCTCTTAAAATACCTCAAATGGCTTGGGTCCCAGGATGCCTCATTGGGTTCTTGAACAAGCTTTCCTTGACCTAACTTTTAACCCTATGTTTGGTTTCCTTCCAGAATTCTAGAAAAACATACCAGACCCTTTGGTCAGAATGATGTGAGAACTAGGCACCTCCTTCCTGTTACAGTAGGTAGACACTAGTGGGTATTGAGTTGACCTACCTGATTTTTCCAAGGTTTTATAATCAGAGGTCTGCCTTTTGATGTGAGTCTGTTTTCCACTGATTACTAAGTCTGGTTATTTTGGACATACACTTGAATTTGAACTTAAGACTCCTTATTAGTTCTTTGACTCCTCCCTTGTGAAGAGTCCTAAGTAAACAAGCCCAAGAGTGAGCCATCTAGTGATGCCAAGCCCCACCATGTGTGATACTCCTGCTTGAAGCCTGTGGAACCTTCATGTACTCTTCACGGCAGACTGTGAGGTGGAAACCCTGCTCTGCTGGTGTCCACATGGTGCTGTCTCAGAGGTCATGGAAGAGCACAACAGCTCCTTAGCGATGCTCATGACTGTCGAGGACCAGGGACAGATGCACAGGTGTTGGTCAGTGATCTGCTTGTGCAAAGCAGTATGGCCTTGTGACAGAGTCATCTGTGTCCTGAGTCCACACCCTCCCCCGCCTCAGCTTCCCTCCATTTCAGCAGCAGTAAGGTCTGCCTGGACCATAGCCATTTCACCCAGGGCATCCTTCAGACTCCAGATCTTGGGTCCAGGGTGTGGATGCTGTGACTCCTTCTGTCCACACCACCCTGACCCAGTGGGATTCCCTTCAAAGCTTGTGTTGTCAGGTTCAGCATCTTGTCCTCCGGTGACTGGGGCCTTCTGAAATGCTGTCCTGATCTGGTGGCATGAAAGAGCAGACCCACCATATGTTTCCTTGTCCCCACCCACTGTGTCCAGAGGTATGGACCACACTTATGGCCCAGAATTGATCTGGCCATTCGTGGGTGTGCGACTGTGGGAAGGTGGGATGGGACCCTGCCCCTCTGTGGCCTGTGACATTCACATGTGTGCACACAGCTAAGCAGACCCCGTTAGCCTTCCCCATTAAGACTCAGCAGGGAGGAGACAGTATCAGAAGCATAATGATCTCTCAGGGCTCTGCCTGGTCCTTCCTGCAGGCCTTTGGGCTCCTTGAGACTTCTGTTAGGAGAGCAGGCTCTCAGGAGGGAGAGGGGCTCTGATGTGAATGTGAGCATTACTGACACCAGCATCAAATTCCTTGCCCTGCTCTCCATAAAGCACAGTGATGTCTCTTTCCCAAGATGAATGTGATAACCACATTACAAACCCTTCTCCACAGCTGCTTAAGCAACCTCTTGGTGGAAGTGGAACAATGAGTCTTTCAGAATTGACTTTTACCCCCAAAGACTTTTTGCATCAGCCCCAGACTAATTTCCCAGGATCAGAATCATCCGTCTTGGGGAAGACGCCTCCAAACGATTTGGCCTTTGCCTGTTCCCCCTGCCAAGCTATCTTGGGGAGACCCTTGCTGCCTCTAGAATAACTCCTGTCAGAGAAATGGATGGTTTCCAACAGAGTCCTTGGGGTTTTTCATATAAACAGGACTTAAAAGGGAAAACAAACTAAATAAAATATGATGAATCCTGAGCCCTTTGGGAATTTCTTCCTGTCAGGATTTTTATATCCTTTGAGCTAGAAAATTGGATTAATGAGTCTTAGCTATGTACATATTTCATTATGGGCAGTAAGCTCAAGCGTATTGACACAGAAAGTCTCCTTTCCAGTAGAGCTCAGGGACCTAAGAGTCTCTTTCACCTCTCTCTCTAGCTTAGGCACTTATAATCTGGATACTGTAGGCTTCCGTAGCTGGTAAATTCTGTCAGAGGCCACATTTCCAATAAGACCCCAAACACTGATGTCCTGAGACCCACACCCATGGACTACTGCAAAGAATGTCTTTAGGGCAGACCACAATTGGGGACCATCTGGCCAAGGAAAACTGGGTACAATAAGGAAGCCATATAATCAGAGCCATCATTCCCGCCCCACTGCATGCTGTGGCACTGGATCCAGCCACCATTGTCTCAGCCTGCTGATCTCTGAGGGGTAAGCAGGCTTGCGATGTAGCTCAAAACAAATTCTCCAAAAAAAGTATACACGTGGTGATAACACTGGTGGTAACAGCAGCAACACTGAAAAAGAAAAAAATTTCTCACATGAGAAAATATTTTGACCTGAGATGATGTATACAGGTGCAGGTGTCCCATGTCTAAAAGAAAGAAGAATATTTCTTCCTTTTTCACTTAGATTCTGAAAGTATGGGGGACATGTAGAAGAAAAAGTTCACTGGTGTCATAGTTATTAGACAAAGGAAATTCCTGGGAGAGGGAGGTTGTATTTGAACTATAAGTAGATTATAGAGATGGGTAAATTGCAATTGTAGGCAGACATTTTCCAGACTGTGTTTCTCAGAGCCCGTAGATATTAATTATGTCCTATATGCAAAAAATAAGTGTTCTGTGGCCATAAAAATTGAAGAACCTCCAGGCAAAATTTAAATAAACTCTCTTAATTTTTACAAAGTTTTATTGGAGTATATAGTTGATTTACAATGTTCTGTTAGTTTCAGGTGTACAGCAAAGTGAATCAGTAATACATGTACATACAGATGTAGCCAATCCTTTTTAGATTCTTTTCCCACATAGGCCATAGGGGGGTACTGAGTAGAGCTCCATATGCTATACAGTAGGTCCTTGTTGGTTATCTATTTTAAATGTAATAGTGTTTACATCAATCCCAATCTCCCAATTTATCCGTCCCCCCTCTTTCCCCTGGGAACTATAAGCTTGCTTTCTATCTCTGTCGGTTTTGTAGATAAGTCCATTTGTACCCACCCCCTTTTTTAGATTCCGCGTGTGAGCAATATCATATGATATTTGTCTTTCTGTGTCCCACTTCACTCAGTGTGACAGTCTCTAGGTCCATCCATGCTGCTGCAAATGGCATTCTTTCAGTTTTATTAATGGCTGAGTAATGCGAAGAGTTGACTCATTGGAAAAGACTCTGATGCTGGGAGGGACTGGGGACAGGAGGAAAAGGGGACAACAGAGGATGAGATGGCTGGATGGCACCACCGACTCGATGGACGTGAGTCTGAGTGAACTCCAGGAGTTGGTGATGGACAGGGAGGCCTGGCGTGCTGCAATTCATGGGGTTGCAAAGAGTTGGACACGACTGAGCGACTGAACTGAACTGAATATTCTATTGTATATATGTACCACAACTTCTTTATCCATTCCTGTGGAATGGACTTTAGGTTGCTTCCATGTCCTGGATCCTATAAACAGTGCTGCAATGAACATTGGGGTGCATGTATCCCTTTGAACCATGGCTTTTTTAGGATATATGCCCAGGAGTGGGATTGCTGAATCATATGGTAACTTTATTTTTATGTTTTTAAGAAATCTCTAGACTGTTCTCCATAGTTGCTATTTGAATTTACAGTCCCACTAACAGTGTAGAACAGTTTCCTTTTCTCCACACCCTCTCCAGCATTTATTGTTTGTAGATTTTTTGATGATGGCCATTTTGACAGGTGTGAGGTAGCACTTCATTGTTGTTTTGATTTGCATTTCTCTAATAATCGGGTTTTCCTGATGGCTTGATGGTAAAGAATATGAATGCCAATGTAGGAGACACGAGTTCCGTCCCTGGGTTGGGTAGATCCCCTGGAGAAGGAAATGGCAACTCACTCCAGTATTCCTACCTAGGAAATCCCATGGGCAGGGGAGCCTGGCGGGCTACCCTCCATGGGGTTGTAAAGAGTCAGACATGATTTTGTGACTGAACAACAATAACAGTAATTAGTGACACTGAACATGTTTTCATGTGCTTTTTAGCAGCCTTTATGTCTTCTTTTGGAGAAGGCAATGGCACCCCGCTCCAGTACTCTTGCCTGGAAAGTCCAATGGACGGAGGAGCTTGGTAGGCTGCAGTCCATGGGGTCACTAAGAGTTGGACACGACTGAGCTACTTCACTTTCACTTTTCACTTTCCTGCATTGGAGAGGGAAATGGCAGCCCACTCCAGTGTTCTTGCCTGGAGAGTCCCGGGGACGGGGGAGCCTGGTGGGCTGCCGTCTGTGGGGTCGCACAGAGTCAGACACGACTGAAGCGACTTAGCAGCAGCAGCAGGTCCCATTTGTTTATTTTTGGTTTTATTTCCATTACTTTAGGAGGTGGATTATAAAAGATCTTGCTAGGATTTATGTCAAGGAGTGGTCTGCCTATGTTTCTTCTTTTTATAGTTTCCAGCCTTATATTTAGGTCTTTAATCCATCTTAAGTTTTTTGTTTTTGTTTTTGTTTTTATGTGTGGTGTTAGGAAGTATTCTACTTTTCATTCTTTTACATACTATTCATTCTTTCACATATAGTTGTCTAGTTTTCCCAGCACCACTTATTGAAGAGACTATCTTTTCTCCATAGTATATTCTTGCCTTAGTCATAGATTGGTTCCCCATAAGTGCATGGGCTCATCTCTGGACTTTCCTGTTCCATTGATCTATAGTTCTGTTTTTGTGCCAGTACCATACTGCTTTGATGACTGTAGCTTTATTGTATAGTATGCAGTCAGGAACCCTGATTCTTCTGCATCGTAACATGAGACTCTGCACTGCAAGTCATGAAAGATAAGTAGAATGTTTACCAAATGAATTTATCTGTGAAACTCTTGAAATATCTGTGCACTCCAAACTCTGGTAAATGCTATTCTGGTTTCCAGCAATCTTTTCTGAGCCTTAGTGGACTGTTTTTATCTTAGGCCTACAAAACATTTTAAACATCACAAAATAATGGGTATTTGTTAATTGTTAACAATTAGACAACATCAACAGGCAAAAGATGGAAACACAATAGAGAATCTTCCCATATAATAGACTTAATTGTAGCCTTTTATTTTATATTTTCCCATCTCTGACTCTGCCTGTGTCTCCATCTGTCTCTCTCATTCACTACATGTCCACACTATGTATTTTGTGTTACAAAAGTGGGATCAATCCTTTCATTTAATATAAACATTTTGTATGTCATAATATCCTTCTTGTCATACTTTTTAATGGCTTCTAGGTTTTCTAGCATATTTGTGAACCATAATTTAATCCTTATTATTGGACTTTTGTTTCTAGGTTTTGTGTGTATGTGTGTGTGTGTGTGTGTGCATGTGTGTGTGTAGACCATTATAGTTATTTGTAAGAATAAAACTAAATCTTTGTAGCCATCTGTGCTTGCTTTACTTAAGTCTCTTATAAAATTTTTTAAAGGGTCATAATTTTCAGTGTGCATTCTTTATCCTGAGACAGAATTCTAATTAGGACCAACTCTTGGGTCATCAACACCGTGTCTCTAATGATTAGACTAACTCTTCTGCAGCCTGGCTGGGAGTACAGGACCAGAGTCAGACAGCCTTGATGCAGTCCCTGCCCCTGCTTCTTAATAGGTCTCTGACTTTGAGTGGCTGATGTAACTTCTCCAAGCCTCAGTCTGCACAGCTATAAAATTATAATGATAATGGTAACTTCCTCAAAGAATTCTTGTGAGCATTTACAAGTCTATCACTTGGAATAGGGGTGGAGTGTGTGTGTGTTTGGGAGGATGCTGTGGTGGAAGGCAGGGTGGGAGGAGGAGAACTGGGTACCAGAGACCCACCTTGACTTCTGCTTGCCCAGGGTGCTCTTGTCTCCACTCCTCCTCATTTTCCAGCAATGAGGACCTCTTTTCAAGTGGTACGAATGCAGGGACACACGAATGCAGGGACACACATGGCTGTGGCTGTGACCTGAATGCGACTGCTGGTTCTGCCCTCTTTTAGCTTGACCTGCAATGCAATGTAACTTCTTCTGGTTCACAGCCTTGCAAATGGATATTAATGAAACTCCCTACCTTGTTGAGTTGGGATGATGATTCAGTAAGATACTATTTGCATATATAGCACCTGTCATATCATAAGCACTCAGTGGCAGCCAGAAAAGAAGTCACTTACCCTCCCTAACTTATTTCTATCAGTAAAAGAGGAGTAAGAGTAATGATTTTGATGAGTTATTACCAGGATTAACTGAAGGCAAAGTGCTAGCATGGTTCTTGGCAATAGTAGATATTTAATATATGGCAGCTCTTAGAACATATTATTACTAGTGGGGTTAATATTGATGACAGTAATGCAGCTGAGCTGCCCTGATGCCCCTTAGGCAACAGGTCTTGGTGGAGAGTAGAAAAGATAATGGATTTAAGGCATGCTTTAACTATTGCAATTGTTTTTGAGCTAAAGGTACATCTAGAATTCTTTCTTTAGGCTCAAGGAGAAAAACATATGCTGGGAAATTGTGTGAAACATGAGGAGTCACAGTGGAATTGAGTTTGAAATGTACAACCTCATCACACCATGAATTCAATCTCAACGCACGTTATGGGCCATAATTCTTTCCAAGTCCTTGGAGACACCTTAACACCACTTCAAATTAGACCTGTTCAAATTCTGCTTATGCCCACCCCCTGCTCCACAGTGTAAATCATTATTTTCCATTTGTATCTGAGTTGAGCTATTCTTAAAAAACAATAACTCTATTCCTTTCAGAATGGCTCTATTGCACTAAAGCTTCCTTGGAAGGTACCTTTGTTTTCATCAATGCTCTGAAGTGTGAAGTCTACATAATTTGCTAAATGTATCGTGTTTACATATTCATAAGCCAGTTACCTCCAGATCACTCTCTCCTGCCTGTACTATTGGCTGAATGCTTAAAGAAAACGAAGCTTAATTTTCTGTAAGCAGTGTTCCATGGTTTCCAAATAAGCTCACGGAGACATAGATAAACTAAATTACTTAGTGGTAACTATCCAGACAGAAATGAGAAGCCAGTGCTGAAACAAGCCAGATGTGTGGTGTCCTTCCTGCATCCTTCCATCACAATATGCAAAGAAATAGGACAGTGAGATCCCAGGGACACCCAGCTTCTGCCAGGCTGGCTGAGGTGTTTACAGAATGGGTTAATGCCAATCTGTAAGCCCGTGAGCCAGACATCAGCCTGTGGAACCCTGAACTCAGAGTTACCAGGTTTTCTGGTAATTTCTTGCCTTGGGCAGGGGAAGTCAAAATGGTATCTGCAGTGGAAGAATCAGCCCAGCCTTCCCGTAAGTGAATCAGCATGGGTAGAGTAAACAGCAGGAACGAGAATCATTTGGTCATGGGTTCAGATGCCAGCTTTGGGCTTTACATGTGTGTTGCACGGAAAGCAGGCAAGAATGGGCAAGGCCTCAACCTGTCTTTAGCGTGTTTGTGTGCTCAGTCACTAAGTCATGTTCAACTCTTTGTGACCTCATGGACTATAGGCCGCCAGGCTACTCTGTCCATGGAATTTTCCAGGCAAGAATACTGGAGCGGGTTGCCATTTCCTACTTCTACTCTACATTTCCTACTTGGTATTCTCAAATACCAAGTGTCGGCGGAGGCGGGCATAGGATCACCCTCCCAGGCTTCCTGAGGCGTCACTAAGATAGCATGTCTTTATATTTAGTCAGCATCATAGAGTCAGGCAGCCATGTATCATATCTCTCCTATCCCTTCCCCCCTCCAAGTCTAGGCATCTTTTGGCTAGAAGTTATTCATCTTGGTGGTGGTTATAATTCTCCCCCTTATCCTCAAATGCACTCTTTTATTTGATTTCTTTACCATGTTTATTCTTGATTCTTCTGTGGTGATGGAAATACCATCACTTAGCTCAGAGTATTCAGATTACTTCCGTTGTGCCTTCTGCAAATATGTAAATGCCCACCTTTGACCAGACACTCTGCGGGAAACTGGGAGTAAGTATAGGTGTGACTGTTGCAGAATCCTTGCTGTCTTGGCTCAGAGTCCAGAAGGGACAATAGGGTGTGACAAAGCACAGAAAAGCAGAATTCTAAGTAGAGGGCTCTGGGGACATCCCATGAAAGGATGGTTGCACCTTCCTGGGTGGGTGGAAGAGAGGATCCTACACAGGAACACATTTGTGCTGAGCCTTGGTTCTCGAGCAGAGAACATTCTGGGAGAAAGGTTTTTGTCGTTAAAATTCCTCTGACTCAGTGAAGGGAAAACGTTGTCCTTTTACAAATAAGGAGAGGGGAGCCTGAACACCAGGCAAGGGCCATGTCTTAATCATCTCGCATCCCCCCACGTGTCTGGCTGAGGGAGTGCTGAAATTGAATTTAGACCTGCCCAAGGTCACAAGGCAGGATGGTGAACAGCACACAGATCGAGTTGATTAAAAAATATGTGTTTAGGGATTATTTTTCCCCTTTGGGTTAAAAAGACAAACATTAGCAGGTGGCATTAGAATGGAAGGAGGGGCATACACTGTCCTGAGTTACATAGCTCATGGGCCTCTCGAGGTCCTATCCCTGGAGCTTTATCCCACCTAGGGGCTACTGCCCTGCACTGCATTTGCTCATTTATTCAGCAAACATCAACCAGCACTGTGTGGTGTTCATGAGCCCAGCACTGAGGACCCAACTGAGTGAGTGGGGAACAGGGAGACAGACAGACTGGGAAAACAGAGCTTCATTTTTTGAAGAGGTGTGCATTCTCATCACAGCCAGAAAGCAGGAAAAGGAGGACAGGGGTCCTTCCTCCCATTCCCCCATCTTCCCTGCAAAGGGAGGCCATTATAATTAGTTTTCCACATATCTTTGAGGAGTTCTTGATGCATACAGAAGTAAACACAAATACAGATTCTTATCCCCTCCTTTAACAGAGACATAGTAGTAGACATAATACACTCTGTTCTAGCATTGCTTTTTATTTTTTTTTAATTTATTTGCCAAGAAAATGCACTGGTCATAACAAACACCCTCTTCCAACAACACAAGAGAAGACTCTATACATGGACATCACCAGATGGTCAACACTGAAATAAGATTGATTATATTCTTTGCAACCAAAGATGGAGAAGCTCTATACAGTCAGCAAAAACAAGACCAGGAGCTGACTGTGGCTCAGATCATGAACTCCTTATTGCCAAATTCAGACTGAAATTGAAGAAAGTAGGGAAAACCACTAGACCATTCAGGTATGACCTAAATCAAATCCCTTATGATTGTACAGTGGAAGTGAGAAATAGATTTAAGGGCCTAGATCTGATAGATAGAGTGCCTGATGAACTATGGAATGAGGTTCGTGACGTTGTACAGGAGACAGGGATCAAGACCATTCCCATAGAAAAGAAATGAAAAAAAGCAAAATGGCTGTCTAGGGAGGCCTTACAAATAGCTGTGAAAAGAAGAGAAGCGAAAAGCAAAGGAGAAAAGGAAAGATATAAACATCTGAATGCAGAGTTCCAAAGAATAGCAAGAAGAGATAAGAAAGCCTTCTTCAGCGATCAATGCAAAGAAATAGAGGGAAACAACAGAATGGGAAAGACTAGGGATCTCTTCAAGAAAATCAGAGATACCAAAGGAACATTTCATGCAAAGATGAGCTTGATAAAGGACAGAAATGGTATGGACCTAACAGAAGCAGAAGATATTAAGAAGAGATGGCAAGAATACACAAAAGAACTGTACAAAAAAGATCTTCACGACCAAGATAATCACGATGGTGTGATCACTGACCTAGAGCCAGACATCCTGGAATGTGAAGTCAAGTGGGCCTTAGAAGCATCTCTATGAACAAAGCTAGTGGAGGTGATGGAATTCCAGTTGAGCTATTCCAAATCCTGAAAGATGATGCTGTGAAAGTGCTGCATTCAATATGCCAGCAAATTTGGAAGACTCAGCAGTGGCCACAGGACTGGAAAAGGTCAGTTTTCATTCCAATCCCAAAGAAAGGCAATGCCAAAGAATGCTCAAACTACCACACAATTGCACTCATCTCACATGCTAGTAAAGTAATGCTCAAAATTCTCCAAGCCAGGCTTCAGCAATATGTGAACTGTGAACTTCCTGATGTTCAAGCTGGTTTTAGAAAAGGCAGAGGAACCAGAGATCAAATTGCCAACATCCGTTGGATCACTGAAAAAGCAAGAGAGTTCTAGAAAAACATCTATTTCTGCTTTATTGACTATGCCAAAGCCTTTGACTGTGTGGATCACAAGAAACTGTGGAAAATTCTGAAAGAGATGGGAATACCAGACCACCTGACCTGCCTCTTGAGAAATTTGTATGCAGGTCAAGAAGCAACAGTTAGAACTGGACATGGAACAACAGACTGGTTCCAAATAGGAAAAAGAGTTCATCAAGGCTGTATATTGTCACCCTGTTTATTTAACATATGCAGAGTACATTATGAGAAACGCTGGACTGGAGGAAGCACAAGCTGCAATCAAGATTGCCGGGAGAAATACCAATAACCTCAGATATGCAGATGACACCACCCTTATGGCAGAAAGTGAAGAGGAACTCAAAAGCCTCTTGATGAAAGTGAAAGTGGAGAGTGAAAAAGTTGGCTTAAAGCTCAACATTGAGAAAATGAAGATCATGGCATCCGGTCCCACCACTTCATGGGAAATAGATGGGGAAACAGTGGGAACAGTGTCAGACTTTATTTTTGGGGGCTCCAAAATCACTGCAGATGGTGACTGCATCCATGAAATTAAAAGACGCTTACTCCTTGGAAGGAAAGTTATGACCAACCTAGATAGCATATTCAAAAGCAGAGACATTACTTTGCCAACAAAGGTTCGTCTAGTTAAGGCTATGGTTTTTCCTGTGGTCATGTATGGATGTGAGAGTTGGACTGTGAAGAAGGCTGAGCACCGAAGAATTGATGCTTTTGAACTGTGGTGTTGGAGAAGACTCTTGAGAGTCCCTTGGACTGCAAGGAGATCCATCCAGTCCATTCTGAAGGAGATCAGCCCTGGGATTCTTTGGAAGGAATGATGCTAAAGCTGAAACTCCAGTACTTTGGCCACCTCATGCGAAGAGTTGATTCATTGGAAAAGACCCTGATGCTGGGAGGGATTGGGGGCAGGAGGAGAAGGGGACGACAGAGGATGAGATGGCTGGATGGCATCACTGACTCAATGGACGTGAGTCTGAGTGAACTCCGGGAGTTGGTGGTGGACAGGGAGGCCTGGAGTGCTGCGATTGATGGGGTTGCAAAGAGTCGGACACGACTGAGTGACTGATCTGATCTGATTTGATTTATTTTAATTGGAGGTTAATTACTTTACAATATTGTATTCTGTACTTTGCTTTTTTACTTAATGTATGTCAGAGATTCTGGCATATCATACAAATAGCTGTATAGTTTTCCATCAGGCAGATGTGCTATAGTGGATTTAACCATGCACATCTGAATTATTTTCGGCCTTTTGCTATTTCAAATAATCCTGTAGCAGATAGCCTTATACATGTTACTCCAAATGCATGGAATGTTCATAATTGGAGATTCTAGTCCCAAAGAGGAAATCTGGAGTCAAAGTATCTAGCAACCTTTCTGAATTGCTTGGCAGTTCTTATGCTCTTGCAGTCCGTATGGAGTTAGGTTTTTCTCTGTAACCTGGTTTGAAATTAAAATATTATTCTTGTATGAGATGAATTTATTTTATTTTATTTTTTAACTTTACAATATTGTATTGGTTTTGCCATATATCAACATGAATCTGCCACAGGTATACACGTGTTCCCCATCCTGAACCCTCCTCCCTCCCCGTACCATCCCTCTGAGTCCAATTTAGATTTATTGATATAAAAATTGTTTGGTCCTATCAACTCTGTTATTTTTTTGTTTTCCTTCCACTGTATGCTCTATTTTATTGTTTGTGGGAGGGCAGGTGCATGTATAATTCTTCTGATACTCAAGGATGTTATCCCTTTAAATGTTAGGAAAATAATATTCTTTCCCTTTGTTCCTTCCCTTCTTTTCACATCTCCTCCCCTTCTATTACTTGATGATTGTTAATATAATTATTCTCTTAGAGCTTGTCTTTGTTCTGTAAAAATATTCACTCTCCTAATACTTGATTTGTCATCTTTTGATGTTTTTATGACCCAAAGAGGAAATCAGGAAATTTGATCTACCTGTATCTTTTTCCTTCCTCCCGCCTCTGCTTTTCTTTTTTCTTTTTCTTTTTTTTGTAGTTGTATCATTTCTGCATTATCAGGGCATGTAGCATCTGCATTCTTACCTTTCATGCTCATCTCCATCTTTTTTCCTTCACAAGTAAATGGATTTCCCAAGTCATCTCTATGGTTGGCCACAGTGCATGCTCTCATAGCTCCTCTGAAGGGCTCATGCAAACCATATCCCCTAAGTCACTGAAGGTTCAAAACTGGTTTTCTGTAGTATTTATTCCTGGATGGTAACTCAGGTGGATATAACGCCTGGTTCAATTTTCTTTTCTTGACTGTCTTATACATATTGCTTCACTGGATTCTGACTTTGAATATTGCTGTTCTGAAATCTGCAGGCAGCCTTGTTTCTTTTATCTTTCATAAGTTTATTAGTCATCTTTTCTGCTACTAAGTTACCATTTATTTGCTTTTCACAGTCTAGTAACTTCATTAGGATGGGCTTCCCCAGTGGCTCAGAGGCAGAGATTCTGCTTGCAATGCAGGGGACACAGGTTCTATCCCTGGGTTGGGAAGACCCCGTGGAGAAGGAAATGGCCTACTCCAGTAGTCTTGCCCAGAAAATCCCATGGATAGAGGAGCCTGGTGGGCTAGTCCATGCAATTGCAAAAGAGTCAGACATGACTTAGTGACTAAACAACAACAAACTTCGTTAGGATAGATTTAAATGTCTGAGTTGACTATTCTAGGCTGATTTTCCCTGGCTCATGCTGTCCTTTTCAATATGTAGCTTCAATTTTTCTTTTATTTTAGGAATGGGTTAATGAGTTACATTTTAAACATATATCCTCTTCCAATGTTTTCTTCTGTGTCTTCAGAGGCTCCAATTATGCACATGTAGGATTTCCCTTGCCTCCTTTCCATAGCTGTAATTTGCTCTGTAATCCTTTGTAATTTCTTATTTTATTTCATGCTGTTCACTCTCTCTATTTTAGCATCCTCCTCTCTCAGTGAGTTTCCCTCAGCATCCTCCCTTGTGCTTCTTCCAATCCAGCTTCATTTTTATGATGATTCTGGATGTTCTTTCTATTTCTTTGCTGGGATCTGAATGTTCACAGGCTGTCTCATCTGTTCTGTCTTCATCGCTTCTCTGAGTCCTTGAATATTGTTTTATTGTCTTTCTTCATAAAAGTAATTGTTTTATCTTAATTCATGGTGTTATACATATTTTCACTGTTACCATTTTTATGCTGAGTGTTCCGTGGTAAGCTTTGTTTTGTTGCTCTTTTCCATAATTTTTATGAAATAATATATATATGGAAAGCACATATTATACATATATATAATATCAACATGCTGACATAAGTCATTTTGGAAGAGGTTGCCATTATCCCTACCATAGTCTGGCCTCATGCTAAACTACAGTAAGGGAACATAGCCCCACCCATCAGCAGAAAATTGGATTAAAGATTTACTGAGCATTGCCTTGCCCACCAGAGCAAGACCCAGTTCTCCTCATAGCCAGTCCCTCCCATCAGGAAGCTTCCACAAACCTCTTATCCTCATCCATCAGAGGGGAGACAGAATGAAAACCACAATCACAGAAAATTAACCAAACTGATCACATGGATCACAGCCTTGTCTAACTCAATGAAACTATGAGCCATGCCATGTAGAGCCACCTAAGATGGACGGGACATGGTGGAGAGTTCTGACAAAACGTGGTCCACTGGAGAAGGGAATGGCAAACTACTTCAGCATTCTTGCCTTAAGAACTCCACGAATAGTATAAAAAGGCAAAAAGATATGACACTGAAAGATGAACTCTCCAGGTTGGGAGGTGTCTGATATACTACTGAAGAAGAGCAGAGAAATAGCTCCAGAAGGAATGAAAAGGCTAAGCCAAAGCAGAAACAATGCCTAGTTGTGGTTGTGTTTGGTGGTGAAAGTAAAGTCCAATGCTGTAGAGAACAATACTGCATAGGAACCTGGAATGTTGGGTCCATAAATCAAGGTAAACTGGAAGTGGTCAAACAGGAGATGGCAAGAGTGAACATCGACATTTTAGGAATCCATGAGCTAAAATGGACTGGAATGGGTGAATTTAATTCAGATGACTTTTATATCTACTACTGTGGGCAAGAATTCCTTAGAAGAAATAGAATAGCCTCATAGTCAACAAGAGAGTCCAAAATAGAGTACTGGGGCAACCTCAAAAACAACAGTAATGCAAGTCGATATCCCAACCACTAATGCTGAAGAAGCTGAAGTTGAATGGTTCTATTAAGACCTACAAGTTCTTCTAGAACTAACACCCACCAGAGCTGTCCTTTTCATCATAGGGGACTGGAATGCAAAAGTAGGAAGTCAAGAGATACCTGGAGTAATAGGCAAGTTTGGCCTTGGAGTACAAAATGAAGCAGGGCAAAGGCTAACAGTTTTGCCAAGAGAATGCACCAGTCATAGCAAATACCCTCTTCCAACAACACAAGAGAAGACTCTACACATGGACATCACCAGATGGTCAGTGCCAACGTCAGATTGATTATATTCCTTGCAGCTGAAGGTGGAGAAGCTCTATACAGTCAGCAAAAACAAGACTGGGAGCTGACTGTGACTCAGATAATGATCTCCTTATTGCAAAATTCAGACTTAAATTGAAGAAAATAGGGAAAACCACTAGGCCGTTCAGCTATGACCTAAATCAAATCCCTTACAATTATATAGTGGAAGTTGACAAATAGATTCAAGGGAATAAATCTATTAGAGTTCCTGAAGAACTATGGATGGAGGTTCATAACACTGTACAGGAGCTAGTGATCAAAACCATCCCAAGAAAAAGAAAGGCAAAAAGGCAAAATGGTTGTCTGAGGAAGCTTTACAAAAAGCAGAGAAAAGAAAAGAAGTGAAAGGCAAAGGAGAAAAAGGAAGATATACCCATCTGAATGCAGAGTTCCAAAGAATAGCAAGAAGAGATAAGAAAGCCTTTTTGAGTGAACAATGCAAAGAAATATAAGAAAACAATAGAATGGGAAAGACTAGAGATTGCTTCAAGAAAATTAGAGATACCAAGGGAACATTTCATGTTAATTTCATGTCCATTTCAATAAAGGACAGAAATAGTATGGACCTAAAAGAAGCAGAAGATATTAAGAGGAGGTGGCAGGAATACATAGAAAAACTCTACAAAAAAGATCTTCATGACCTGGATAACCATAATGGTGTGATCACTCACCTAGAGCCAGACATTCTGGAGAGTGGAGTCAAGTGGGCCTTAGGAAACATTACTACAAACAAAGCTAGTGGAGGTGATGGAATTCCAGCTGAGCTGTTTCAAATCCTAAAAGATGATGCTGTGAAAGTGCTGTACTCAATATGCCAGCAAATTTGGGAAACTCAGCAGTGGCCATAGAACTGGAAAAGGTCAGTTTTCATTCCAGTCCCAAAGAAGGGCAATGTCAAAGAATGTTCAAACTTCCATACAGTTGTGCTCATTTCACATGATAGCAATGTCATGCTCAAAATCCTCCAAGCTAGGTTTCAACAGTACATGAATTAAGAAATTCCAGATGTACAAGCTGGATTTAGAAAAGGCAGAGGAACCAGAGGTCAAATTGCCAACATCCGCTGGATCATAGAAAAAGCAATAGAATTCTAGAAAACATCTGCTTCATTAACTACACTAAAACATTTGACTGTGTGAATCATAAAAAACTATGGAAAATTCTTCAAGAGATGGGAATACCAGACCACCTTACCTCCCTCCTGAGAAACCTGTATGCAGGTCAAAAAGCAACAGTTAGAACCAGACAGAAAACAATGGACTGGTTCAAAACTTGGAAAAGAGTACGTCAAGGCTGTATACTGTCACTCTGCTTATTTAGCTTATATGAAGAGTACATCATGAGAAATGTTGGTCTGGAAGAAGCACAAGATGAAATCAAGATGCCGGGAGAAATATCAGTAACCTCAGATACACAGGTGACACCACCGTTACGGCAGAAAGCACAGGTGAATGAAAGAGCCTCTTGATGAAGGTGAAAGAGGAGAATGAAAAAGCTGGTTTAAAACTCAGCATTCAAAGAACGAAGATCATGGCATCCAGTCCCATCACTTCATGGCATATAGATGGAGAAACAGTGAAAGACTACTTTATAGGGCTCCAAAGTCACGGCAGATGGGGACTGCAGCCATGTAATTAAAAGACTCTTGCTCCTTGGAAGAAAAGCTGTGACAAACCTAGACAGTGTATTAAAAAGCAGAGACATTACTTTGCTGACAAAGGTTGGTATAGTCAAAGCTACATTTTTTCCCAGTAGTCATATATGAATGTGAGGGCTGAAGATTTAATGCTTTCAAACCATGGTGTTGGAGAAGAGATGGAGTGGACTCCATGGAGATCAAACCAGTCAATCGTAAAGGAAATCAATCCTGAATATTCATTGGAAAGACTGATGCTGAAGCTGAAGCTCCAGTACTTTAGCCACATGATGTACAAAGCTGACCCACTGGGAAAGACCCTGATGCTTGGAAAGATAGAAGGCAGGAGGAGAAGAGGATGTGATGGTTGGATGGCATCATCAACTCAATGGACATGAGTTTGAGCAAGCTCCAGGAGATGGTGAAAGATAGGGAATCCTGGTGTGCTGCAGTCCATGGGGTAGCAGAGTCAGATGCCAATGAGCGACTGAACAAGAACAATATCTACATGTCAGCATCTTTAAAAACATATTACAATAAGTTAAGATTTAAATGGCTTACCTGTTCGAAAGGGAGTCCTAGGGATGGAGGGGGTGAAACCTGTTTCTTCTATAGCCCCCACAGTACAAAAGCACTCACTTCAGTGTTACTGGTGATAGATGGCTTCCTGCTAAGATGGCTGCTCTGTGTTTCTTTTCTGTTTCTCTGAAACAGATGAGCCCTAAGAGGGTTTCTCTCATCACCTATCTCCACTGTTCTTGCTGTACCAAAGTTACACTTTGGAGTGCTTCGTACTGATAGAAAGAACAATGCTATGAGCATTTTCTGAGACCTGCTGCCCCTAGGCCACTACACTCTTTTCCTGCTTTCTTACTCATTTTTCTACCTGTGTAGCATCTGTTTGATCTGTGCCCCATCCTTTCTTCAGGTCCCTTAGTTCTTGCTGAGCAGGAAATGTGGATCTATCACCTCAGGAGGAGTCCTTCACATTATCAGAAACATATTTTTGATTTTTTTTATTGCCCTACCTGGACATTTTACTTCCATCTGGGTGGTTTCTGCTATATTGTTTAAAGCTATGGATGATATCTCTTTTCTAGTTTTACTGAAAATGGAATTTATAACTTTTTTTCTGTTTTCTTTATTTATTATGATATTTAGGAGGGGAAATAGGAAGTTGCTAGCTATGCCTTGTTAGGTACCAAATCTCTAAACAATCTATTGTGACCAAATACAGAAATATTTATAGAAACAGAAATAATAATAGCTACTATTTCATCTTTTTGCCAGTCAGAGGCCCTCTGTGAGTCCAAAGAAAGTCCCTTGAGGCTGGATACCATCTTATCCTGTTAAGTAGCTATAGTCATTTCTGCCCTAAGGCTACCGGGGTACAGTGGAGACAAATTTAGAGTGAGCTGTATAACCTCAAGGGTGAAGAGAACAGTGAGTTTTTCACTGAACCTGGCAGAACTTGGAATAGCTTAAGACACCCTATATGGTTCCAGAAGGCAGTTCTTCTCCAGACCTTGCTTTATTTATCCTCATCTTCTATCAGCTTGTCCACCAGAAGCATGAAAGTGAAGATGCCAGGCTGCGTCTGCTCCAGGCACATCCACGACCATTCTGTCCTGACCTCAGTTACCACTGGGGGTTTTCAGTTCCTGCTCCGACCTCTACCCTCTCACTCTAGACTCCAGCACCCCTGGAGGTTCTTCTGGACCTTTGTCATGAGAAGAGGGTGGTGGGTTCCATACACATCCTGGGCCATCAGCACCACCTCTCCATCCCAAGCTTGGCAGGCATGGTCTTCTGCCAATCCTCTGTCGCTTTCTATCCTGTTAAACAACAAACTTTATGTCATATTTAAGGTCAAAACATACATGCATGTATTGGTTTTTAGGGATTGAAAAACACAGAACCTTGTTTAAAAATGCCCAAATTTGGACCTTGAATTTGAACAGATTACACTGGACACAAATCTCCAGTTAGGAATGGAGATTCTTCTTATATGTACCCTAAAAAATATGTTTTCTGTTACTAAAACCTTGCAGATATAGGCTTGTGTATCAGTCCTTGAATAGTCAGTGTTTCACCTGGTCAGAAAAGGGTCCTTGAAATGCATGTAAACATGTATATAATGTGTAAAATAATGAACTGTCTCTACACAGATCTACAGGAGATTTTATATATACACATATTTATATGTTTGATTTTTGTATATGTTTATGATTCAGAATTAGAGCAAATTATGCTCAAGTTGGTGTGCTTGAGTAGAGCTAATTTAAATATAAATCAGCTGTAAAAATTAGTCACTTCATTCCAGTTGGCTTCCTCATTATTTCTAAGACTTTCCTGGAATGTCTTCTCCTTTTCCAAGAGCCTTGGCTCTAGTCTTGCCTCTTCCTGGAAG
This sequence comes from Bos javanicus, assembly GCF_032452875.1. Taxonomy (NCBI): domain Eukaryota; kingdom Metazoa; phylum Chordata; class Mammalia; order Artiodactyla; family Bovidae; genus Bos; species Bos javanicus. The sequence goes on along the minus strand of NC_083874.1, from coordinate 47,938,525 downwards.
CCTTCCCTGACTGCCACCAGCCATTTGAGCTCAGACATTAATAAAACACAAAAGTGATTTGCAGGCACTGAGTCTGCGTCTCTGCAGTGGGATGAGCCATGCAGGAACTGACCCTCCACATCCCTGCCCTGTTCCCAGGGCTCTGCCTTATCTCATTTTAAGTGAGAACAAGATTTTTTTCCAGTTTAGTCTTTATTAGTTGAGGACCTGGGAAATGTGGTTGGCTATGAAATCCTTCTTTAAAACTGCTATTTTCTGCACTACTGCTCATCTATTCTAGGTTTCCCATATAGGGAAATGCTTACCTACTGCCTGACAAAGACAAGTAAAGCCAGAGTTAGCAATTTTTGACCAATACTTTGCATATATAACATTTTGTTTTGCCCTGGAGTATGGAAAATCTGTGGATTTTTATCAGAAGTTTTAAAAGCTTATTTCATCAAGCTAACCTCTCTACTCCAGATTATTGTTATAAATGCTACTCCACTAATGCACATTTACAAATGTTGTACAAGTTCTGAATGTATTTCTTTTTCCAGATGAAGGATTATCATTAGAATCAAGAGAAACATTAAAGTCTCCTCAAATCTGGTTACTGAGAACAGTAATGGGTTTAATAGGGAAATCTATCTGTCTTTTCTTGTAGGTTGTACCACTAATTGGTTTAACTCATCTTCCTCCCAGTTTAATGTATTTTAAGTTCTTTCAAAGATTGCTTTTTAAGAAGGACTTTATTAGCAAGCTCCTGAATAATGGAGCCCTAATTCCTTTGCTCATGCTTGTTTTTACACAAAATGATGCATCCTCTAAGGATAAGAGAAACATGCATATATATCGATGTTTTAGGCACTGAAAAGTAAAAACTGGAATTACATGTAATAATGCAATTTAATTTGAGCAGGCACAACCTCGCTCAATTCTTTGAGATGATCTCCAATAAGAAATGGGAATTCACCTTGTGTATGCTTTTAAAATCTCCTCAGAATGGGAGAAAATAATAGCAAACAAATCAACTGACAAAGAATTAACCTCAAAAATATACAAGCAACTCCTGCAGCTCAGTTTCAGAAAAATAAATGACCCAACCAAAAAATGGGCCAAAGAACTAAACACTTCTCCAAAGAAGACATACAGATGACTAACAAACACATGAAAGGACGCTCAACATCACTCATTATCAGAGAAGTGCAGATCAAAACCACATTGAGGTATCATCTCATGCCGGTCAGAATGGCTGCTATCAAAAAGTCTACAAACAATAAGTGCTGGAGAGGGTGTGGAGAAAAGGGAAAACTCTTACACTGTTGGTGGGAATGCAAACTAGTACAACTACTATGGAGAACAGTGTGGAGATTCCTTAAAAAACTGGAAATAGAACTGCCATATGACCCAGTAATCCCACTGCTTGGCATACACACCGAGGAAACCAGAATTGAAAGAGACACATGTACCCCAGTGTTCATCAAAGCACTGTTTACAATAGCCAGGACATGGAAGCAACCTAGATGTCCATTGGCAGATGAATAGATAAGAAAGCTGTGGTACATATACACAATGGAATATTACTCAACTATTAAAAAGAATGCATTTGAATTAGTTCTAATGAGGTGGATGAAACTGGAGCCTATTATACAGAGTGAAGTAAGTCAGAAAGAAAAACACCAATACAGTATATTAACACATATGTATGGAATTTAGAAAGATGGTAACAATGGCCTTATATGTGAGACAGCAAAAGAGACATAGATGTAAAGAACAGACTTTTGGACTCTGTGGGAAAGGTGAGGGTGGGATGATTTGAGAGAGTAGCATTGAAACATGTATATTACCACATGTGAAATAGATTGCCAGTCCAGGTTTGATGCATGAGACAGGGTGCTCAGGGCTGGTGCACTGGGATGACCCTGAGGGATAGGATGGGAAGGGAGCCAGGAGAGGAGTTCAGGATAGGGAACACATGTACACCCATGGCTAATTCATGTCAGTGTATGGCAGAAACCACTACAATACTGTACAGTAATTAGCCTCCAATTAAATTAATTTTAAAAAATAAAATAAATCCCTGCAAGAAGCCCCAGTTTTTTTCTTTTTAAAAATTTTTATTGGAATATAGTTGGTTTACAATGAGGTATAACTGATTCACTTTGCTATCTGTCCAGTTTTATTTTCTGTCATTAAAACCGCTATGGCTGGCAGCATATCTCTTAGATCTCAAGGGTAAGTGCAACCAGCCCCTGACGTTCCTCAGAAGAGAGGATACTTGTGGTTGCCTGCTGGCTTCTGAAAGCTTCATCTTCACAGTAACTCCCTACCATAACCCCATGGGGTTGAGACTGTTAATATCACCATTTTACAGATGAAAGACCTGAGGCTTGGAGAAGAGCAGGGATATGTGAAAAGCAGCCACTTGTAAACTGAGAGCTGGTGTTCAAACTCAGGGCTGATAGAGCCAGAAGTTTGAACTTAAAAAAAAATTTTTTTTAATTCATTGAAGTACATTTGATTTACAGGGGTTGTGTTAATTTCTTCTGTATAGCAGAGTAACTCAATCATATCAATATATATTCATATTCTTTTATATATATTATACTTAATATATTAATTATATTAATATATTGTTTTTCATATTCTTTTCCATTATATTGTCATAGTATATTGTAACAGTATATTGAATATAGTTCTCTGTGTTATACAATAGGACCTTGTTGTTTATCCATCCTATATATAATAATTACTTGCATCTGCTAAACTCCCAGTCCTTCCCACCTGTACCCTCTCTCCCCTTGGCAACTGCAAGTCTGTTCTATGTATCTGTGCATCTGTTTTTGTTTTGTAGATGTGTTGATTTGTGCCATATTTTCCCACGTATTTCCTTGTCTTTCTCTTTCTGACTTCACTTAGTATGATACTCTCTAGGTCCATCCATGTTGCTGCAAATGGCATTACATTCTTTTGATGGCCGAATAATATTCCTTTATGTATTTATATGTTGTTCAGTCGCTAAGTCGTATCTGATTCTTTGCAACCCCATGGACTGCAGCACACCAGGATTCCATGTCCTACACTATCTCCTAGAGTTCGTTCAAATTCATGTGTTTCTCTGTCTCTCTCTCTTTATATATATACGTATACACACACACATATAGATGAACATATATATGTGTCTATGTATATCACATCTTTATGCATTCATCTATTGATAGACATTTAGGTTGTTTTCTTGTCTTGACTATTGTAAACAATGCTACAGTGAACATAGAGGTACATGTATCTTTCAAATTATAGTTTTGTCTGGATATATGCCCAGAACTAGGATTGCTACATCATATGATGGTTCTGTTTTTAGTTTTTTAAGGAACCTCCATATGGTGGCTCAGTGGTGAAAAATCCACCTGCCAATGCAGGAGACACAGATTTGATTACTGGGTTGGGAAGATTCTCTGGACAGGGAAATGGCAACCCACTCCAGAATTCTTGCCTGGGAAGTCCCATGGATAGAGGAGCCTGGTGGGCTACAGTCCATGGGGTCACAAAAAGAGTCAAGATACAACAGTAACGCAACAACAGCAGCAACAACAAAGAACCTCCATAGTGTTCTCCAGAGTGGCTGCACCAATTTACATTCCCACCAGTAGTGTGGGAGGGTTCCCTTTTCTGCCCACTCTCTCCAGCACTTGTTATTTGTTGGCTTTTTAATGGTGGCCATTCTGACTGGTACCTCCACACTGTAGTTTCGATTTGCATTTCGCTAATAATTAGTGATGCTGAGAATCTTTTCATGTGCCTGTTGATCATCTGTATTAGAATCTTGAACTCTTAATGAGGCGCTATACTCCTGTTTGTATTCAGGGTCGGGAGTGTGGTTCTGACCTTTGTTTCAGGTGTGTGGTCTTTAACTTGGGGAAGAGTGTCTCTCTTGCATATGGGGCCAGAGTGCCCCCGGGTGCAGGCATCTGGGGTGTGAGTAGGCCAAGTGAATGTCGAATCAGGGGACTTGGGTTTGTAGACCTTGGAGATGTTGCCTAACCTCTGAGAAACAGCAGAGAGGAATCTTGTCTTACTAGCTGGCTTCAGGGATCGTTTCATGTGAAAATACCATGCTCATGATCTGGAGTCCCATCCTTTTACATTTGGTGGATCCACAGACACAAATAATCTCAGAGCCAGTGGTTTCAAAGTGCTGAACACTTAAATCTGTTCTAGCCTAATCCTCCCATAAAGCTGCAAACTTTTCCTGTCATCACCTCCATTCTGCACATGAGGAAACTGACCATTGGGAAAGCCCCTGTCCAGTCTCAGCTAGGATGGCATCTGAGCCCAGTGCTGTCATCCTCCAGAGCTGAGTTACTCTCTCCTGCCTCCCCAGGATTCTTTTAAAGCAGAATGACTGGTTATTGTTCCTAAAACCATACTAAGCAGAATCAACCCTCACCTATTTCAGTCCTAGTTGATCAGCACCCCAAAACTGTAGCCCAAGGAGCAATTGTAACTCTTCCCTCCTGTCTTTCGAGTTCCCTGGAGTGCAGCACCCCCTCTTCTGTGCTCCTTGCACACTCCCCCTGCCAGCACTGGTGCACTTGCTGCTGGCTGGAGGGAACCAGCAGCACGAGGGACCCAGTCCCTACTGGGGAGGAGAAGACTACGTGTAACTGAAGGCTCCCAGCAGCATGAGGATGGCAGGGTAGAAAGAGGAGGCTGGTAACAATAACCCGGTGTACGAGACAGCAAAAGAGACACTGATGTATAGAACAGTCTTATGGACTCTGTGGGAGAGGGAGAGGGTGGGAAGATGTGGGAGAATGGCAATGAAACATGTAAAATATCATGTAGGAAACGAGTTGCCAGTCCAGTTTCGATGCATGATGCTGGATGCTTGGGGCTGGTGCACTGGGACGACCCAGAGGGATGGTATGGGGAGGGAGGAGGGAGGAGGGTTCGGGATGGGGAACACATGTATACCTGTGGCGGATTCATTTTGATATTTGGCAAAACTAATACAATTATGTAAAGTTTAAAAATAAAATAAAATTGGAAGAATAAAAAAAAAAAAAAAAAAATCACATAGTAGAGATAAGTTATTATCTTAATGCATATTTGTCTAAAGATTCAATAACAAATTTATCACTTTTCACATATAGAAGTTTTGATTAAGAAACAACAATAAAACGAAATATGTGCATGGAAAAAAAAAAAAAAAGAAAGAGGAGGCTGGACCCTAGGCAACGCGGTTCAGGAAGGCATCCTTGTGTCGATCCAGCTCAGCATCTAATTCTGCCCTGAAGAAGGCCTTTTAGAGAAGACGCTAATTGCAAACACTCGGAGTGCATCGATCCACTGCTACTCTGATTAAGTAATTATGCACAAACAGCACCTAGGAGGGCTGAAGGAGATTAGTTTGAAAGGGCCGGCAATGGGTCTCCATTTCTGAGAGGCCTGCTGGCCTGCTCCAAAGACAACTCCAGTCCAGCCCAACTCTTTAATTACCCTCCGAAGCACCAAAGTTTAAATTACATTCTGTTTTCATATTAGCTTCTTCCAGCACGCTGAACTAAGCATTGGTAAGGCTAGGGTCGGAGAGGGAGGGTCCTTGAGCAGGAGCATTGGTTTTCTCATTTGGTTCTTTAGTTGCAAGATTTTCTGAGTTTTGAGAGCATACCAGTAATTGGTTCCCTAGCAGAGGTTCACAGATACCCTAAAATTGTTGGGTGTCAGATTTGCCATTTTCAAACGTCCCCAATTGGGTGTTCCAACGTAGCCTTCAGTTAGGATTTGTAACACACAGACATAGACACTTACTGTATCTTTTAGGTATTAACACTGTAGCTCTAAATACAGAATGTCCACAGTCTGTCCCCACCTTTATTTTTCACATCATCTCTTATATATGTTATACCTCAGATTGTTGCCTTACCTTCCTCTTTTCTAATCCTCTAAGAGGGCTTGGTATAAGGAGCATGTCATTCAGTCCCCAAAGTCAACAATCAGCTGAGATCAGCTTGGAATACTGGTCATCAACCTTGGGAGCATTTTTCAAAGGAGCACAGTCTCCCAGCTCCTGTCTCTTCCCTGGACATTATGTATCTTGAAACTTCCTCACTAGCTTTTGGCTTTGTCTGAAGGAAGATAGAGGAGCCAGGGAAGAAGGAGTGAATGGGTGATGGGGGTGGGCAGGACCAGGCTACTGACACTCATTCAGTGAAGAAGCAGTGCTCAGCTCGACTGACCCCTCCACAGGCACATACTCATAGATCAGGGCACCCCTTCCTCTCTCCTGACCCTGCCAGGGCTATATGACCTCATCACCACTTTCTACCCGATGATGTTGGCCACAGTGCCCCTTCTCCCTCCCATCCACTGAGCCATCATGATGTACTTACTCCCAGCTTTGTTTCAACACGGTCTGCATTCAAAGCCCACAGGCTTCATACCCACTTAAAAGCTCCAGGCCTTGTGGAGGGGGAAAGAGCCCAGGTAGAAAAAGCCATCACATTTTCTTCCCAGGGTTGTATACCATCCACAGAGGCTGTGTGCACCTTATTTACATTTGCTTATTGCATTTCGTTCATATTTTCCAAACAGACAGGGCAGGTCTGCTGGGAGAACACCAAATTACCTGGGCCTTCTCTGCCTGAGTGCTGCGCTTTCCTAGGGTAGGGAGCTGTCTGCCTGCACATTTGCAATAACGTAGCAGCCCTCTCCTTTTCTCTAATGAAGCCCCAGTGGCTGCACAGATGATAGATGCTCCTGGGAGCATAATAGGAAGGCAGCAGGCTGGAGTCAGCCCTTCCAAAAGACAACTGTTCTCACAGTAAAGCCTGATGGTGCTCCCTCCATCTTCTGCTGCTCGGCTAGCTGCCTCCCTGCCCCGCTGGCAGAGCTTCCTTTACCTTTGAGGGCCTGAGGTTTCGATTTTTTTCCATGTACAGCGTGGACCAGGTGTATTAATCGCCTCAGTTAGTACTGGCTATTCACAAGCCCAGTCAATCCAGAAAGGTGGTCCAGGACCCAGGGGCAGCCCAGCAAGGAGACAGCTGAGATCCAAATCCTGTCCCTGCCACCTGATGGCGATTTGACTTGGGGAGTTTGTAACCCATGCCACACAGTTTCTTTCAGTACATATATTCTGAATAACGATTATCCTTATGGTAAGTGCTGAGAATGGAGGTGTGTGTGTGGGGGGTGGGAATCAGACGCCCCCCTCCCCTCATGTAGCTTTGCCACCTGGAAGAAGCAGGCAACTATTACAACCCGAATCTCCTGGACTTGTACTGACCCACATACAAAATAAGTGAAGGAGAGATGTCATTCTTTATATTCCAGGCATCTCCTCGGGCTTTTATGAAAAGCATAACAATAATATTCTAACATATTATGCAGACAACTGGGAGATGGGAAGGGGAACATAAATTTATCAAGTCCCCATTGTAAGCCAGTAGCTGTGAGCTAGGTTTTACTGATACTGTCTCATCTTACTGCATGTGGTGATGCTACGAGCTAAGCTTTATTAGACCATCTTGCAGATGGATGGATGGAAGTTTACAGAAGGCAGCAAGAGCACTGTTATGCCCAGTTAATAAGTATGCGTTGGGAGCATTCTTTATGCCAGGAACTGACTGCATTAGGTGCTGGGCTCCAAGAGCTGAGCCTTGGGGCAAGCCAGCCTCGGGGCGTGTTTTATGTTGCTATGATTTAGAAGGGAAGATGGACACTGAGCTGGAAGTTACAGGTGTGCTTTAAAGCAGAGATCTGACAGAAGATAAGCATTAGCAAGACAACGAGAAGAAACGTGCTCCATCAGAACAGTGTGTGCAAAAGACAGCGCAGAGCCTCAAGGCCCAGGAGGAGCAAAGAGAGTTGGAGGCAGAGGCCACTGGGGTCACATTAAGGAGTCTAGGTGGGCTTGTGCAGAGCAGTTGAGGCCCTCTGGAGTAGCTAAGTGGGAAAGTGACTTAATCAAATTTCCCTTTTGGAAAGATCACTTTGGCTGCTGGATGGCAAAGGGAAAGTGGGGAGCAAGACAGGGAGCCTTGACTTGGTGGGAGGTCTCAGTGGTGCCTGGGCTGGCAGCAGAGATAGCAAGAAGCAGGGGACTTTGGTGGGAGTCAGGACAGGCAGTCCTGGGTGTCTGCCCTGTGGTTATGAGTGCTGGGCAGGGCCGCACTCTGATTCTAGGAGGGGGCAGAGATTGGGGGTCAGTCGATCTCAGAGATGCTGCCAACACTAGCCATGCTGGACAGATTGAGATCATGGAAGAAAGAGAGTAACCTGTAGAAATAAGAAGGTAGATATGGAAAGATTGCAGAAGAGGATGTTGGGCAGAGATGAGTAGGAGAATGAAAGCAATTAAAAGTTAGCTAAAGCCAGGGTTGGGAGTGAAAGGGAAGAGAATGGAGCATGGAGGGCAGAGCGCTGGCTGCGCCCACCATTCAGGAAATATGGCAGTGCATGGGGACACGGTCCTGGTCTTCGCGACTTGGCCAGATCCTCTCCCAAGACAGCAGCATCTTCCCCTCTGATGATCGGATGCTGGTGGCCTGAGAACCTTGCTTCTTTCACCAGGAGAGACTACCAGACAGCCCTCTAGAAATCATAAGGGTTGGCTCACCTCTGAGCAGAGTGTGATTTAAATGTGGTTTTATGGTTTTCTCCACACAGAAGTGTCTTTTCCCAAGGAAGGAACCAAGTGTATGGGAGGCACCCGTCAGGGCCCCTATTTCTGGAGCATTAACCCTCCTCTCCTGCCTTTTTCGGGGGCTATAAGAGGCACCTTAAAAGGCAAGCACTTTTCTCCCATAGGAGATGGGCTGCATTGTGGCTAGAATACCGAATCTGAGCAAATAGCTCTCTGTGTGCCATCGTCTCTGAATATTTTATTCCTCTGGGACATATCTGGCCCCAGGCAGACTGTGCCTGATTTGCTCCTTATAAGGACTGTTCGGTTGAGGACACTATGCATGAATAGGGCCCAGTAATTGAATGCCTCCTATCTCCATTCGGCTTCTGATCTCTCTCTACCCAGGCCAGTGCCATCCTGCTTGAGGACTTCTCCCCAAGCGACAGGTTTGCTCCTTCAAGACTCCAGTCCCTGACTTGATCAGCCACCCAAAGCCTGCATACTTTGAGAAGCTGGTGGGAAATTCAGTCTTCTCAAGATATAGATTACCTGCACATCTGTCAGGGTTTAGTTATACATGACTAATTTATCCTGCAGCATGAGATGGGGATTCATTTCCTTTGCAAGTTGACTTGGCAATTTTCTCTGCTCAAAGAACATTTAGAATAGACAGTGTGCATGGCAATCAGGAAAAAATAGATGCTATTAATTTTCCATTTGCAAACTTGAGATTGACTATAGAGCCTATATCGCATTCTCCTTGGAAAAACAGACCACGGCCTCTCCTGTTTAGAGATGTGCAAAGTCCGAAAATTTAGAAAAGAGAGCCTTCTATTCCCCAGAGGCTCTGAAATGGGGCTGTTGTTAGTGGAGGCTTCTCCCAAGGGTTGGTAGTGGTACCTGGCAGAGATGAGCACCACCACTGTCAGCACAAGCTCCTCCTCCTCCTCCTTTCTGTGCACGTGGTTCAATATGGGATGCTGGTCCCCAGCTTGAGTGAGCATGTGATCTCCTTCCTCAACTCATTGCTAAGGAATGAAGGGAAGGGCTGGAGGCACAGACTTACATGTCAGGATATCACGATGGACCTGCGAAAGCTGGAAATCCCAAAGGTGGCTAGCTTCATCCAGGGCTCGTTATACAATGTTCTGCCACAATGGAAATACTGTGTATCTGTGTTGTCCCAGATGGAGTCATTCACTAGCCACATATGACTACTGAGCAACTTGGAATGGGATGGGTGCAAATGAAGAACTAAATTTTAACTTTTATTTCATTTTCATCAATTTAAAGGACAATAGTCACCTGTGGCTCACGGCAATTCTACTGGATAGCAGAGGTATCTGTGTGTGCCAAAACCAGTTTAGCACAGAAGTATGCCGAAGCCAGTTGTGTGTCCAAAGCCAATTGTGTTTAGCTGTCTTTGTCTTTGGGCTTCCCAGGTGGTGCTAGCGGTAAAGAACCTGGCTGCCAGTGCAGGAGACATAAACACACAGGTTCAATCCCTGGGTCGGGAAGATCCCCTGGAGAAGGGCATGGCAAACCACTCCAGTATTCTTGCCTGGGAACCCACAGACAGAGGAGCCTGGCAGTCTACAGTCCATAGTTTTGCAGAGTTGAACGTGACTGAAGCAACTTAGCTAGTATATTTGTCTTACTAGTTTTCTGAATGCTGTGACAGCTGCTCTACACTTACCTATATATCATCAATTTTAAAATAAAAATAATAGTAGAGGTAATAAAAATCATAGCTGGCACATGCTGAGTAATTACTGTATACCAGGTGTTTTCCTCAGTATGCTACATACCTTGTCTATTTCATAGTCACATAATGATACCTTGAGTTTACAGATATGATGAAACGGAGGCGCTGAGGGGTTAAGTGGCTGGTTTGAGTCACCCAGCAAGTCAGTGGTCGAGCTGGGATTCACACCAGGCAGCAACATCCCAGAGCTCAAATACTCCATTGCCTCTCCAGACAGTCCTCAGTGCCACTTCCTGGCTGGTGTTTTCAGATACAATCATGTTCTGGTTGTTGGAAGCCAGGTGTTGTCTTGAGGTCATTAGAGACCTGGGTATAAGCAATGGTCACACATTCCACGCTTTACAGAGTTCAGCTGTGGCTCCTGACTAGAAGGAAGACAGCAGCTAGACATGAGCGCACTCAGGTTGCATAGACTTCACCTGGGTCTGCTCACCACCTCACCTCAAGTGGAGGGCAAGAGAGTCCTTTCCTCCCTGAGGTTTAGGAAGTTGGGCTGTGTTCTCCATTAAGTACCTAACCCCAGGCTCAGGAAAGAGGGGCTCTCCTAAATGCAGTCAGGTAAACAGGAGGAGAGGCTCTGCCTAGTATTGTTGTCTTCTGGAGAGGATTCACCCCTTGGCAGGGCAGATGGGGGCTGATGGGCTCAGCCAAGTGAAGGCTGGATGGGCGTCTGAGTGAGACCCACAGGTCCTTTATCACTGCCCGTGTCCCTTCCAGTGGAGAGCCTGGGTGTTCGCTGGGGTCCCCCTGCATTGACAGATTCGAGCCTTCATCTGCATCTTGCCAGCACCGTGAGACATTCAGAACGCAGCTCTGTGTCATAATGGTGACTTGCTTGGCTTTTAGAATTTGGGAAAAGTGACAGTGGTGGGCTTCACTTTTTCTTTATTGAGACTTTATCTCCTTGGGTCTCTAATTCCTGTCCCTCTCGATGCAAACTGCTAAATGCAGTGCTGGGTGTTCTGCCTCTTGCTAGAGGCCCACTGCCTGGACCCTTTGTCAGGATGCTCAGGACCTAGAATTAGGGTAAAATCAGGCAGCAAGGGAAAGTCAGCTCCCTTCTCTGTGCCACTGTCCCTCCTTTGGGGATTCCTCTCCTCCAGTCTTAGTTCTTGCTGAGACTGTCAGATAGCCTGCACCTACCCATCCAGCATCTGGAGTTTCTTGTTCTCAGAAGGAGTGTTCATTAAATTTTCTCTGTCATACCCTAAAAGATGAGCTGGTTAGTTAAAGATGGGCTGCAGAAAAGGACTCTTTCAGGGACGAGGCATCCATCTGTCCATAAGGGAAATTCAAATCAGTCTGTCCAAAGGCCGGCAAAATATGCCACACTCAGAAACCCACATGTGAGCTGATGCAAAATTGAGAGTTGCTCATACTGGGGTCTTTTGATATCCCAGGCTGCCTTTCCCTAAGAACATTAGCTATCCCTAAGTGTTTATCTCTTGGCATGAGTTCAGTGGAAAATGTGATCTTCTCTGGCAAACTGCAATAGCAAGTTTGATCAGGTTAGCAAAAGGACCCATAACAGCTTTTGGAGGCTGGTACGTGATGCTAAGACCACCCCAGCTTGCTTTCAGAGTGCAGAGGCAGTCCACGTTCAGGTTTGCATAGCGCTGCTTGCCTGGGAGTCTCAGCTCTCACTTTGTCACGCTCTTTACCTGTGAAGGCAACATCTTTGGGGCATTTTCACAGTGGGGTAAGGAGTTACATCCTGGTTGGAGAGAGAGTTCTGTTTGGAGCATTGCTTGTTGAGGGAAGAGAGCCCACAGACTTAATGTTTGTTCCATCTGCTTTTTCTCCAGCTTGCACGGACAAGGAGTTGAGAAACCTTGCTTCCCGACTCAAGGACTGGTTTGGAGCCCTTCATGAGGATGCAAACAGGGTCATCAAGCCCACCAGCTCTGAAACAGCCCAAGGCAGTAAGACACTTTACTCTTGCTAGTTTATTTCATTTTAAACACCACATTTCTTCAGTTACTGATATTGATTGACCACCCTGAGATGCTGTTGTTAAAAGAAACACTAACTTAAATGTACACAGTGACTTGAAACACACTGCAATTTCAGAAATATTAAAATACTGGAGGACAAGGAAATGCCTTAGAATCAAGAAAATACAACCACTTATTTTTTAAATTAATTATTTATTTTACTTTACAATATTGTATTGGTTTTGCCATACATTGACTTGAATCTGCCATGAGTGTACATGTGTTCCCCATCCTGAACCCCCCTCCCACCACTCTCCCCATCCCCTCCCTCTGGGTCATCCCAGTGCACCAGCCCCGAGCGTCCTGTTTCATGCATCAAACCTGGACTGGTGATTCATTTCACATATAATATTTTACATGTTTCAATGCCATTCTCCCATATCATCCCACCCTCACACTCTCCCACAGAGTCCAAAAGACTGTTCAATACATCTGTGTCTCTTTTGCTATCTCGCATATAGGGTTATCATTATCATCTTTCTAAATTCCATATATATGCATTAGTATACTGTATTGGTGTTTTTCTTTCTGACTTACTTCACTGTATAATAGGCTCCAGTTTCATCCACCTCATTAGAACTGATTCAAATGTATTCTTTTTACTGGCTGAGTAATATTCCATTGTGTATATGTACCACAACTTTCTTATCCATTCATCTGCCAATGGACATCTAGGTTGCTTCCATGTCCTGGCTACTATAAACAGTGCTGCGATGAACATTGGGGTACACGTGTCTCTTTCAATTCTGGTTTCCTCAGTGTGTATGCCCAGCAGTGGGATTGCTTGGTCATAAGGCAGTTCTATTTCCAGTTCTTTAAGGAATCTCCACACTGTTCTCCATAGTGGCTGTATTAGTTTGCATTCCCACCAACAGTGTAAGAGGATTCCCTTTTCTCCACATCCTCTCCAGCATTTATTGCTTGTAGACTTTTGGAAGCAGCCATTCTGACTGGTGTGAAATGGTACCTCATTGTGGTTTTGATATGCATTTCTCTGATAATGAGTGATGTTGAGCATCTTTTCATGTGTTTGTTAGCCATCTGTATGTCTTCTTTGGAGAAATGTCTGTTTAATTCTCTGGCCCACTTTTTGATTGGGTCTTTTATTTTTCTGGAATTGAGCTAAAGGAGTTGCTTGTATATTTTTGAGATTAATTCTTTGTCCATTGCTTTGTTTGCTATTATTTTCTCTCATTCTCAAGGGTGTCTTTTCACCTTGCTTATAGTTTCCTTTGTTGTGCAGAAGCTTTTAATTTTAATTAGGTCCCATTTGTTTATTTTTGCTTTTATTTCCATTACTCTGGGAGGTGGGTCATAGAGGATCCTGCTGTGATTTATGTCAGAGAGTGTTTTGCCTATGTTTTCCTCTAGGAGTTTAATAGTTTCTGGTCTTACATTTAGATCTTTAATCCATTTTGAGTTTATTTTTGTGTATGGTGTTAGAAAGTGTTCTAGTTTCATTATTTTACAAGTAGTTGACCAGTTTTCCCAGCACCACTTGTTAAAGAGATTGATTTTTTTTTTCTCCATTGTATATTCCTGCCTCCTTTGTCAAAGATAAGGTGTCCATAGGTGTTTGGATTTATCTCTGGGCTTTCTATTTTGTTCCATTGATCTATATTTCTGTCTTTGTGCCAGTACCATGCTGTCTTGATGACTGTGGCTTTGTAGTAGAGACTGAAGTCAGGCAGGTTGATTCCTCCAGTTTCATTCTTCTTTCTCAGGATTGCTTTGGCTATTCGAGGTTTTTTGTATTTCCATACAAATTGTGAAATTATTTGTTCTAGTCCTCTGAAAAATACTGTTGGTAGCTTGATAGGGATTGCATTGAATTCTATCCCTAGATTGGTTTGGGTAATATACTCATTTTCACTATATTGATTCTTCCAATCCATGAACACGGTATATTTCTCCATCTATTAGTGTCCTCTTTGATTTCTGTCACCAGTGTTTTATAGTTTTCTATATATAGGTCTTTTGTTTCTTTAGGTAGATATATTCCTAAGTATTTTATTCTTTTCATTGCAATGGTGAATTGAATTGTTTCCTTAATTTCTCTTTCTGTTTTCTCATTGTTAGTGCATAGGAATGCAAGGGATTTCTGTGTGTTAATTTTAGATCCTGCAACATTACTATATTCATTGATTAGCTCTAGTAATTTTCTGGTGGAGTCTTTAGGGTTTTCTATGTAAAGGGTCATGTCCTCTGCAGACAGCAAGAGTTTTACTTCTACTTTTCCAATCTGGATTCCTTTTCTTTCTTTTTCTGCTCTGATTGCTGTGGCCAAAACTTCCAAAACTGTGTTGAATAGTAGTGGTGAAAGTGGGCACCCTTGTCTTGTTCCTGACTTAGGGGAAATGCTTTCAATTTTTCACCTTTGAGGATAATGTTTGCTGTGGGTTTGTCATACATAGCTTTTATTATGTTGAGGTATGTTCCTTCTATGCCTGCTTTCTGGAGGGTTTTTATCATAAATGGATGTTGAATTTTGTCAAAGGCTTTCTATGCACCTATTGAGAAAATCATATGGTTTTTATTTTTCAATTTGTTAATGTGGTGTATTACATTTATTGATTTGCAGATATTGAAGAATCCTTGCATCCCTGGGATAAAGCCCACTTGGTCATGGTGTATGATCTTTTTAAATATTGTTGGATTTTGTTTGCTAGAATTTTGTTAAGGATTTTTGCATCTATGTTTATCAGTGATATTGATCTCTAGTTTTCTTTTTTTTGTGGCATCTTTGTCAGGTTTTGATATTAGGGTGATGGTGGCCTCATAGAATGAGTTTGGAAATTTACCTTCCTCTGCAATTTTCTGGAAGAGTTTGAGTAGGATAGGTGTTAATTCTCTAAATTTTGGTAGAATTCAGCTGTGAAGCCATCTGGTCCTGGGCTTTTGTTTGTTGGAAGATTTCTGATTATGTTTCAATTTCCATGCTTGTGATGGGTCTGTTAAGATTTTCTATTTCTTCCTGGTTCAGTTTTAGAAAGTTGTACTTTTCTAAGAATTTGTCCATTTCTTCCACGTTGTCCATTTTATTTGCATATAGTTGCTGATAATAGTCTCTTATGATCCTATTTCTGTGTTATCTGTTTTGATCTCTCCATTTTCATTTCTAATTTTGTTGATTTGATTTTTTCCCTTTGTTTCTTGATGAGTCTGGCTAATGGTTTGTCAGTTTTATTTATCTTCTCAAAGAACCAGCTTTTTTTGGTTTTGTTGATTTTTGCTATGGTCTCTTTTGTTTCTTTTGCCTTGATTTCTGCCCTAATTTTTAAGATTTCTTTCCTTCTACTAACCCTGGGGCTCACAATTTCTTCCTTTTCAAGTTGCTTTAGGTGTAGAGTTAGGTTATTTATTTGACTTTTCTCTTGTTTCTTGAGGTAAGCCTGTACTGCTATGAACCTTCCCCTTAGTACTGCTTTTACAGTGTCCCGTATGTTTTCGGCTGTTGTGTTTTCATTTTCATTCATTTCTGTACATATATAGATTTCATTTTTTATTTCTTCTGTAATTTGTTGGTTATTTAGCAGCGTGTTGTTCAGCCTCCATATGTTTGGATTTTTAATAGTTTTTCTCCTGTAATTGACATCTAATCTGACTGCATTGTGGTCAGAAAGGATGCTTGGAATGATTTCAGTTTTTTTGAATTTACCAAGGCTAGATTTATGGCCCAGGATGTGATCTATCCTGGAGAAGATTCCATGTGCACTTGAGAAAAAGGTGAAATTCATTGTTTTGGGGTGAAACATCCTATAGATATCAATTAGGTCTAACTGGTCCATTGTATCATTTAAAGTTTGTGTTTCCTTGTTAATTTTCTGTTTAGTTGATCTATCCATAGGTGTGAGTGGGGCATTAAAGTCTCTCACTATTATTGTGTTATTGTTAATTTCCCCTTTCATACTTGTTAGCA
Source organism: Bos javanicus (assembly GCF_032452875.1). Taxonomy (NCBI): domain Eukaryota; kingdom Metazoa; phylum Chordata; class Mammalia; order Artiodactyla; family Bovidae; genus Bos; species Bos javanicus. Next base: position 47,922,233 of record NC_083874.1, on the reverse strand, counting down.
TTTGTCTTACATATTGTGGTGCTCCTATGTTGGGTGCATATATACTTATGATTGTTATATCTTCTTCTTGGATTGATCTGTTGATCATTATGTAGTGTCCATCTTTGTCTCTTTCATAGCCTTTGTTTTAAAGTCTATTTTATCTGATATGAGTATTGCTACTCCTGCTTTCTTTTGGTCTCTATTTGCATGGAATATCTTTTTCCAGGCCTTCACTTTCAGTCTGTATGTGTCCCTTGTTTCAAGGTGGACAACATATATAAGGGTCTTGTTTAATTTTTTTAAGTTGGGTTGCAAAGTTATCTAGTATTTAATACTGATTTTTAGGAAATACATTTAAGTACATATTAATATACAAAAATAACAAACTATCATGTATAAAATAGATAGGCAATAATATACAACACAGGGATTTATAGCCATTTTTTGGTAATAATCTAGAATGGAGTATAATCTGCAAAAACACTATGCTGTACACATGAAACTAACACAATATTGTAAATCACCTACACTTCAATTAAAAGAAGTATAAGTCTTCAATTAAAAGACCATCCCCAAAAAAAGAAATGCAAAAGACAAAATGGTTGTCTGAGGAGGCCTTACACATAGCTAAGAAGAGAAGCAAAAGGCAAAGGAGAAAAGGAAAGATATACCCATCTGAATGCAGAGTTCCAAAGGATAGCAAGGACAGATAAGAAAGCCTTTCTAGTGACCAGTGCAAAGAAATAGAGGAAAACAATAGAATGAGAAAGACTAGAGATCTCTTCAAGAAAATTAGAGATACCTAGGGAATATTTCATGCAAACATGGGCACAATAAAGGACAGAAATGGCATGGACCTAACAGAAGCAGAAGATATTAAGAAGAGGTGGCAAGAATACATAAAAGAACTATACAAAAAAGATCTTCATGACCCAGATAACCACGATGGTGTGATCACTCACCTAGAGCCAGACAACCTGGAATGCAAAGTTAAGTGGGCCTTAGGAAGCATCACTATGAACAAAGGTAGTGGAGGTGGTGGAATTCCAGTGGAGCTATTTCAAATCTTAAAAGATGATGCTGTGAAAGTGCTGCACTCAATATGCCAGCAAATTTGGAAACTCAACAGTGGCTGCAGGACTGGAAAAGGTAAGTTTTCATTCCAATCCCAAAGAAAGGCAATGCCAAAGAATGCTCAAACTACCACACAATTGCACTCATCTCACATGCTAGCAAAGTAATGTTCAAAATTCTCCAAGCCAGGCTTCAAAAGTATGTGAACCATGAGCTTCCAGATGTTCAAGCTGGATTTAGAAAAGGCAGAGGAACCAGAGATCAAATTGCCAACATCTGTCGGATCACTGAAAAAGCAAGAGAGTTCCAGAAAAACATCTACTTTTGCTTTGTTGACTATGCCAAATCCTTTGACTATGTGGATGAAAACAAACTGTGGAAAATTCTTCAAGAGATGGGAATACCAGACCACCTGACCTGCCTCTTGAGAAATCTGTATGCAGGTCAAGAAGCAACAGTTAGAACTGGACGTGGAACAACAGACTGGTTCCAAATTGGGAAGGGAGTATCTCAAGGCTGTATATTGTCACCCTGCTTATTTAACTTATATGCAGAGTATATTAAGCAAAATGCCAGGCTGGATGAAGCACAAGCTGGAATAAAGACTGCCAGAAAAAAATACCAATAACCTCAGATATGCAGATGACACCACCCTTATGGCAGAAAGTGAAGAAGAACTAAAGAGCCTCTTGATGAAAGTGAAAGAGGAGAGTGAAAAAGTTGGGTTAAAACTCAACCTTCAGAAAACTAACATCTTGGCATCCAGCCCCATCACTTCTTGGCAAATAGATAGGGAAACAATGGAAACAGTGAGAGACTTTATTTTGGGGGGATCCAAAATCACTGCAGATGGTGACTGCAGCCATGAAATTCAAAGATATTTGCTCCTTGGGAGAAAAGCTATGACGAACCTAGACAGCATATTAAAAAGCAGAGACATTACATTGCCTACAAATGTCCATCTAGTCAAAGCTATGTTTTTTCAAGTAGTCTTCTATAGATGTGAGAGTTGGACTATAAAAAGAAAGCTGAGCCATGAAGAACTGATGCTTTTGAACTTTGGCGTTGGAGATGACTCTTGAGAGTCTCTTCGACTGCAAGGAGATCCAACCAGTCAATCCTAAAGGAAATCAGTCCTGAATATTCATTGGAAGGACTGATGCTGAAGCTGAAACTCCAATATTTTGGCCGCCCGATGCAGAGAACAGACTCTCTGGATAAGAATCTGATGCTGGGAAAGATTGAAGGCAGGAAGAGAAGGGGATGACAGAGGATGAAATGGTTGGATGGCATCACTCACACAATGGACATGAGTTTAAGCAAACTCCGGGATTTGGTGATGGACAGAGAGGCCTGGCGTGCTGCAGTCCATGGAGTCACAAAGAGTTGGACACAACTGAGTGACTGAACTGACTGATACTTCAATTAAGAAATATATAGAACCACACCATTTTCATAGCTTTAAGCTCTCCTGGCATATTCTTCCATTTTTTTTCCTTGTCACATAGTAAAAACTATATTTCTGTGTGTATGTATACACATGCACACTTTACAGACTGTTTTATGGCCTTCTTTTATCGTTCAGCAATACGCTATGACTATCTTTCTATACAGTTGAGTAGTATTCTGCTTTGTAGACATGACATAAAATCTCAATATATTGATATAACATAATTCATGTAATTAGACCTTTATTTGGGAGCTTTGAAGTTGCTCCTAATGTTCAGCTATTATAAGCAACATGGTAGCAAACATCTTTGATATCTCGGGCTTTTGGACTTTAGTGAGACTGCATTTTGTTTTCCAGAGATAGACTACCTGACAAGCATTCCCTCCACCATCACCAAAGTGGCTCAAGACCATACTCCAAACCTCTCCATAAGCCGGAGAGCAAACCGGGGGTTAGGTCTGTGTGTTTGCACTTTGGTGGAGCCTCTCACTGCCTCTAACCCACAGGCCACTAGTGGGGCACTTCTCTACACTGTGGCCAGTTGGTACAGAAGGGCTGACTCAATAACACGGTTGTCAAGATACATGGAGCTTTGGCACAGCCTTTTCTATGTAGTGATTTTTATTGATTTGTCAAAATATAAAAACACATGTTATTTAAAGCAGAGAGTATTTCACCCCATCCCTGATGTCACACTTATGTTGACAGGATTTCTGAATGTAATGCTCCTGGATTGAGCTAAGTGAGTAAGAAGTGACCCTGGTAACTGCTGGGACCCAGAGTCTAACCATCATCTGGTCTTCAGCCCAAATCAGAATATTCTTCATAATTTCAGGGTTATTCTTTGCTGTTCACAGCCACCTAGAGAATGTTGATCCAGAGGACAATTCACTCACCAGGTTGGAATTTTTACCAATTAAGGGAAAGGTCGATTCTGGGAAGCATATGCTATATATCCAAAGAGAGGGTCCTGGTGGTTGTGTGAGTGTGAAGAGGGATGTAAGATTCTTCCCATTCATGTCAAAGGTTCCTTGGGAGTTGTGGACAGTGGGAAGCTTTTCCCAGGGATCTTCCAGGAGTGGCTGAACCACTGGGCTTTCTGTATAACCTTTCAGTGAAGATCAGATTGATATGAAAGAGCTGCTCCTCATAGCCTCCAGTCCCAGGAGACTCCTTCTGCTGACAGCCAGTGAGCCTGCAAAATGCCTGCCCTTGGCCACAAGCAAATTGAGTCCCTGAAGAGGTTTTTAGGTGTGATGTTCTGAAACAGTTGGAGATATAAAGGAAGGACACTGAATTCGTCCATGAGGCACAGGAGGGAGAGACATTGTCAGCACAGGAGTTCTGAAGGGGAAACCATACAACCCTAGAAGTCCCATGAGTTTGGGGCCAACCAACCAGAAGGGCTAGTCTGTTCCCCCTACATCCCTGGAGAGCAAATGCAGATACCTCTCTTCTAGAGCCTTACAAATAGGTGTGGGTGGGCTTGACTTTAGCCTATTGCCCAACCAGTTTGGCACTTCTTTTTGGTGGTCAGTAAGCAATATTAAAATTTCCCAGAATTCTGGGATGGAGACACGATCCTGGGGTGCCAGCAGTTGCTGTTCCAGACTTATCCCTAAAATGGGGAAATGGGCTCTGGCCCAAAAAGCTATGAAGAGGAAGGACCAATGGCGGTCAGGAATCATGTTCATAAATGGGTTTACTAGTCCTTCCTTTCCCACAGCTTTAGACCTTAAAGCAGCAACTGAAATGGAAAGATTGACATGATAGCTAGTTAGAACAGTGGAAAAAATGACTTAGCAAATTAAGAACAACTCAGATCTCACCAACCAATCAGACGACAACAGAGAAATGAAGGCTACCACATTACGTTGGACTGTCATGTTTCCTTCGGCTCTTCTTGACTCACATTCTTGAGAGATCAAGAAATTATTACTAAAAACTGTAAGTCTAAAGAGGGGTGGCTAACATTTTTACAAATACAGCTGAAGAAAATGAGAAACATATACAGAGAAGTTCAGTAACTTGCTCTTGCACATCACTGACCTGAATTCAGTGTCAAGCAATACAATCTTCAATTCACTTAAATTTTGTTCCTTTTATTCTGGCTTCTTTGAACCTACTGACTACTTGTTCATTGCCATTTCTTTTAAGAATGACTATAAGAACCATAGAATTTTGTGAATATGGAGAAGACAAGCACAAAGACATTGGACATACACTATAGTGTATAGATTGTACACTGAATGTGCACTGGACTATACACTTAATATACACTATACACTGACAGACACTGGACTGTACACTAGACACACACTGGTGTACACTGGATGTACACTGGACATACACTGGACTGTACATTGCACAGTGGGATGTGCCCTTGGACTGTACACCAGGTGTACACTGGACTCTACACCAGATGTGCATTTGAACTGTGCACCAGATATGTCCAGCTGTGTTCCAGATGTGCATTTGGGCTATGTGCCAGATATGTCCAGCTGTGTTCCAGCTGTAGTCCAGATGTATCCAGCTGTGTGCCAGATGTGTTCCAGCTGTAGTCCAGCTGTGTTCCAGATGTATCCAGCTGTGCGCTAGATGTGTCCAGCTGTGTGCCAGATGTGTCCAGCTGTATTTCAGATGTGTCCAGCTATAGTCCAGATGTGTCCAGCTGTGTTCCAGCTGTGGTCCAGCTGTGGTCCAGATGTATCCAGCTACATTCCAGCTGTGTGCCAGCTGTATTCCAGCTGTGTTCAGCTGTGTGCCACATGTGTCCAGCTGTATTCCAGATGTGTCCAGATGTATCCAGCTGTGTTCCAGATGTGGCCAGCTGTGTTCCAGATGTGCATTTGGGCTGTATGCCAGATGTAGCCAGCTGTGTTTCAGCTATGCACCAGCTGTGCCCTAGATGTGCGCTGGACTGTACACCACTGTATACAGTACACTGGATTGTACATTACGTACACTGGACATACATTGGATGTACACTGGACTGTGCACTGCTATACACTGGACTGTGAAGAAATTTAAACAAGTACCAGCATGATGTTTCTGATATATCATGGGCACACATCCTTTGAACATATATATGCAAAATGGCCAGCTCTAATGATGTCAGGATTTAGTTTCTTTTGATTTTTCCTTGAGGTCTAGATAACATTAGTCTGCTTTCAATATCAAGGTGCCAAAAAAGTTTAAAGATCAACTTGCTTACATTTTTTTACAACCAAAGAGTGATTGATTCTAAATTATATAATGTATAGCTCAAAAACAAAACCCCCACAACTGAACTTAGCATAGATGTACATTTTTTTACCCATGATTCATGTTTTCCAAGAAGAAAATTTGGTGATAAACATTTGTAAAGAAGTTCTCAGAGTTCTGGGAACATTAAAAAATTAAGTTTCCCTTTCCCATGTATTAAAATGGTAATATCCTCTAACATGGATGAATATCACATAAATTATTCTGTACAAAAGTGTGGAGCCATTTAGTGTCAGAGTAAATTATTCCTTTATTCAGTTGCTCCTGAGGACATCATCAACATAGAGACTGTCCAGTCATGACCTTCAGTTAAAGAAGAGGCCTGATTATGTTCCACAGTATCTCTTCTTGAGAAGGGGTATTTTTCTAAGATGTGTTTTAAGATATCAAAAAGAATAAATTTAAAAATGGAAGGATTTTTATATTGGAAGGTGCTAAACTTTGCAATAGCTAGACAACCTCTCTCAACAAATTCCATTGGGCACTTCCTGTGTGCCTCTACAGGCTGAGTCTATGAAGGAAACAAGACAGTCTTTGCTGTCAAGTAGCTAAGAGTCTAATTTACAGGTACGGAAAATGGGAGGGAAGCATAGGCTTCCATGAGAGCTCAGAGGAGGAGGTGCAACAGTTTACTGACCTCTGGACAGTGAAGACTCTTTTGTAAAGACACTGCTTTAAAGGGTGGGCGTGCTTTGTTCTGTCCTGTATCATGCTGGCTAAGCAGGGGTTCCTGGTGAGACACATAGAATCCAATGACAGGCTATAGGTAAGAACCCCAGAGGGACAATCAACCCCATCAGGAGCCTCCCTGACAGTTACTGTATCACCCCTTGCATTGCTCATCCCTCAGCTTAGCACCCAAACCTACTGGATGTCCTCAGGGTAGGAGGATTCCATGTCATGCAAGGCAGAGGCAGCCCTAGAAGAAGAGGGACCGAGAATGTAGACTCAAGGTTGGGCCACCTGGGCTTGAATCTCAACCCCACAGCTGTATGACCTTGAATAAGTAACTTAAACCTTGAGCTTAAAAAAAAAATCTTTAGAGAGGATAAAGCATCATTTCATAAGCTGTTAGAAGGACTCAGTGAGATAATCAACTATAAAATGCTTAGAAGAGTGCCTTAAGTAACACAAAAGTGAACTACTTTCATCATTTTCTCAGGAAAATAAAACCAGTCTTAGAAATCCAGATTATGGAATAATTTGAAATGGCCTGGTGGTTTTGATTCTGAAAGAAAGATGAGTTTTAGATGTGGGGGCATATCTGCTCTGGGGCTTGTCTGCAGTAGGCTTAATATCCCCAGTGTTAAGCCAAGTGTCATTATTTGAGTACATATAGTTTCCATTGTAGAAACAATTCTGTAAGAAAACTACCCCTCCTCCCCACACCTGGGAAATAAGAAAGAAATCATTGTCTGTGTCAATTTGGATTCCATATCATGTATCTCTTGAGGGGATTGCAGAAAAGAAAAAATGGAGAACAGAGGCAGGTGTCTGGCTTGTTTTCCCATTAATGTTCAGCCTTTTGGATTGAACAGTCCTTTGAGATATAATCACTGCTTCTGGATTGTGCCACCTAGTTTCATTTCACTGCCATCCTTTTTACAATAGGTTCTTTTGGTTTTTCAAATAATTTTTCCTCAATATAAAAGCATCGTTTGCAGTATTATCCACTAGTCCTCTTACTCACCATATTTGTACTCTTCCTTTCAGGTATCCCTTGTTTTAAGCAAGTCTGATTAATTCCTATTTATGAATTTCAAATATCTTTGTATAGATAGAATCTGTACTCTCTATATACACAAAAACTCCTATTTATATAACAGATAAGTTAGCACTGGGGATTTGTTCCCGTTAGAACACATTTTCCTCAAATGCTGACTTCCATTTTAGTGCATTTTAAATTGTTTCATTTGAAAACTAACCATCACCACATATTCTGGTAGAAGGCTGCTGAGAATATACCTGGGGAGGGGTGGGCCCTGGGGCACCCTTTGGGACAGAAAGCTGGGAAGCCCGCAGGGCAGGAGAGAGCAGTCTGAGACATGTCCTTTCCATCACAGGGTTTGACACCAGTATCCTGCCCATCTGTAAGGACTCCCTGGGCTGGATGTTCAACAAGTTGGATATGAACTATGACCTCCTGCTTGACCATTCAGAGATCAACGCCATCTACCTGGATAAGTACGAGCCCTGTATCAAGCCTCTCTTCAATTCCTGTGATTCCTTCAAGGATGGCAAGCTCTCTAACAATGAGTGGTGCTACTGCTTCCAGAAGCCTGGAGGTAAGGCGGGAGGGAAGTGGGGCCCAGTGGCCAGGGCTGCCATGCTGGGTAGGGAAGGGACATCTATCATGCACTGGAGAGACAGACAGGAGCAGCAGGCAGAAAAACACAGCTAGGGAACAATACATTCCTCCATCTGATGGAATGCTAAAAGGCTCATTTCTCTTAACTGATCTCCACTTTCAGCATGGTAGAGAAAACCCAAGAACATAATCAAGGAATGTGTTATTCCAGTCCTCCTTTTAGGAAAATCTTTTAACCTTTGTGCCTTAGCTTTTCCATCTGTAAAGTGGGTGTAGAAACCTGTTACATAATTTCCAAGGTCAGTGTAAGATTCTTAATGTATTTATTTTTTATACATTTTCTTCAGATTACGTTCTTGTGTGTTTGTTTTTAGTAGGGACTCTCTCTATACAAATATATTAGAATTGTTCTAGTCATATGTATTGCAAATAGTTTATTTTTCCCCCAATTATGACTTTGTGTGTTTTTCCTAAGAAGAAATTTTAAGTTTTAAGATAGTCAAATTTCTCTGTCTATATTTTAGGGATTCTGAGAACCTATACAGCTTATGTTAAGCTTACATAGGCATTTCCCACTGTGAGATAGTAAAACAATTTCCTTTTGTTTTCTTTAGTCCCTTTGTGGGTTTTTTTTTTTAGTTGAAATTTCTTATCATTTTAGTTTTTTGTGTGTATAGTCAAGCAGGGTCCCTATCCTTGGAGATAGCACACTACTTGCCCACTTGTCATTTATTGACTAGCCCATCTTTCCCATTCTAATTTGAAATGCTTCCTCTATCATTTATACAACTCCTATATGTTATATATGTATGTCTATTTCTGGGTGCTCTGCCCTATTAATCAACATGTTTTATTATTTAGTGGTCCATTCTCTTCTCCCCTTCATGGATCACGGCCTTATCATGGCAAAGGCACTTGATCACTCAGTGAAGCCATGAGCCATACCAGGTAGGGCCACCCAAGACGGATGGGTCATAGTCAAGAGTTTTGACAAAACACGGTCCATTGCAGGAGGAAATGGAAATCCATTCCAGTGTTCTTGCCTAGGGAACCCCATGGACAGTATGAAAAGGCAAAAAGATATGAGCCCCCCAGGTCAGAACGCGTCCAAGATGCTACTGCAGAAGACCAGAGGGCAATTACTAACAGCTCCAAAAAGAATGAAGCAGCTGGGCCAAAGCAGAAACAAATGCTGAGTGTGGATGTGTCTGGTGGTAAAAGTAAAGTCTGATGCTGTAAAAAATAATATTGCATAGGAAACTGGAATGTTAGGTCCATGAATCAAGGTAAATTGGAGGTAGCCAAGCAGGAGAGACTGAACATTGACATTTTAGGAATCAGTAAACTAAAATGAAAGAAGCAAAAAGCAAAGGAGAAAAGGAAATATATAAGCATCTGAATGCAGAGTTCCAAAGAATAGCAAGAAGAGATAAGAAAGTGTCCTCAGCGATCAATGCAAACAAATAGAGGAAAACAACAGAATGAGAAAGACTAGAGATCTCTTCAAGAAAATTAGAGATACCAAGGGAACATTTCATGCAAAGATGGGCTCAATAAAGGACAGAAATGGTATGGACCTAATAGAAGCAGAAGATATTAGGAAGAGGTGGCAAGAATACACAGAAGAACTGTAGAAAAAAGATCTTCATGACCCAGATAATCACGATGGTGTGATCACTCACCTAGAGCCAGACATCCTGAAATGTGAAGTCAAGTGGGCCTTAGAAAGCATCACTATGAACAAAGCTAGTGGAGGTAATGGAATTCCAGTGGAGCTATTCCAAATCCTGAAAGATGATGCTGTGAAAGTGCTGCACTCAATATGCCAGCAAATTTGGAAAACTCAGCAGTGGCCACAGGACTCATTAGTAGTCATTCCAATCCCAAAGAAGGGCAGTGCCAAAGAATGCTCAGACTACTGCACAATTGCACTCATCTCACATGCTAGTAAAGTAATGCTCAAAATTCTCCAAGCCAGGCTTCAGCAATACATGAACCATGAACTTCCAGATATTCAAGCTGGTTTTAGAAAAGGCAGAGGAACCAGAGATCAAATTGCCAACATCTGCTGGATCATTGAAAAAGCAAGTGAGTTCCAGAAAAACATCTATTTCTGCTTTATTGACTATGCCAAAGCCTTTGACTGTGTGGATCACAAGAAACTGTGGAAAATTCTGAAAGAGATGGGAATACCAGACCACCTGACCTGCCTCTTGAGAAATTTGTATGCAGGTCAGAAAGCAACAGTTAGAACTGGACGTGGAACAACAGACTGGTTCCAAATAGGAAAAGGAGTACGTCAAGGCTGTATATTGTCACCCTGCTTATTTAATTTATATGCAGAGTACATCATGAGAAACTCTGGGCTGGAAGAAACACAAGCTGCAATCAAGATTGCCGGGAGAAATATCAATAACTTCAGATATGCAGATGACACCACCCTTATGGCAGAAAGGGAAGAGGAAGTAAAAAGCCTCTTGATGAAAGTGAAAGAGGACGGTGAAAAAGTTGGCTTAAAGCTCAACATTCAGAAAACTAAGATCATGGCAAGTAGATGGAAAAACAGTGGAAATAGTGGCTGATTTTATTTTGCTGGGCTCCAAAATCACTGCAGATGGCAATTGCAGCCATGAAATTAAAAGACACTTACTCCTTGGAAGGAAAGTTATGACCAACCTAGACAGTATATTAAAAAGCAGAGAAATTACTTTGTCAACAAAGGTCTATCTAGTCAAGGCTATGGTTTTTCCAGTGGTCATGTATGGATGTGAGAGTTGGACTATAAAGAAAGCTGAGCCACGAAGAATGGATGCTTTTGAACTGTGGTGTTGGAGAGGACTCTTGAGAGTCCCTTGGACTGCAAGGAGATCCAACCAGTCCATCCTAAAGGAGATCAGTCCTCGGTGTTCATTGGAAGGACTGATGTTGAAGCTGAAACTCCAATATTTTGGCCACCTAATGTGAAGAGCTGACTCATTGAAAAAGACCCTGAAGCTGGGAAAGATTGAGGGCAGGAGGAGAAGGGGACAACAGAGGATGAGATGGTAGGATGGCATCACCAACTCAATGGACATGGGTTTGAGTAAACTTTGGGAGCTGGTGATGGACAGGGAGGCCTGGTGTGCTGTGGTTCATGGGGTCGCAAAGAGTCGGATATGACTGAGCGACTGAACTGGAACTGGATGCCCCAACCCACCGATACCTAAGAAGCTGAAGTTGACCAGTTCTATGAAGACCTACAACATCTTCTACAACTAACACAAAAGAAGATGTCCTTTTCATCACTGGGGATTGCAATGCCAAAGTAGGAAGTCAGCAGATACTCAGAAGAACAGGCAGGTGGACCTTGGAATACAAAATTAAGCAGGGCAGAGGCTAACAGAGTTTTGTCAAGAGAATGCATTGGTCATAACAAACACCTTTCCCCAACAACATAGGAGACAACTCTACACATGGACATTACCAGATGGTCAATAGTGAAATCAGATTGATTATGTTCTTTGCAGCTGAAGATGGAGAAGCTCTATACAGTCAGCAAAAACAAGACTGGGAGCTGACTGTGGCTCATATCATCAGCTTCTTACTGAAAAATTCAGGCTTAAATTGAAGAAGGTAGGCAAAACTACTAGGCCATTTAGGTATGATCTAAATCAAATCCCTTATGTGATTATATAATGGAGGTGATGAATGGATTCAACAGATTTTATCTGGCAGACAGATTGCCTGAAGAACTATGGACAGGTTTGTACCATTGTACAGGAGGCAGTGACCAAAATCATGTCCAAGAAAAAGAAATGCAAGATGGCAAGGTGGTTGTCTAGGAGACTTTGCAGATAGTTGAGGAAAGAAGAGAAGCACAAGGCATGGGAGAAAGGGAAAGATATACCCAACTGAATGTAGCATTCCAAAGAACAGCAAGGAGAGAGAAGAAGGCCTTCTTAAATGAACAATGCAAAGAAATAGAGGAAAACAATATCATTGGAAAGACTAGAGATCTCTTTAAGAAAATTGGATATATCAAGAGAACATTTCATGCAGGGATGGGAATCAAAAAGGACAGAAGTGGTAAGGACCTAAAAGAAGCAGAAGAGATTAAGAAGCAATGACAAGAATACACAGAAGAACTTGACAAAAAGGTCTTAATGAACCAGATAACTATGATGATGTGCTCACTCACCTAATGCTGGATATCCTGGAGTGTGAAGTCAAGTCGGTCTTAGGAAGCATTGCTGCCAGTAAAGCTAGTGGCAGTGATGGAATTCCAGCTGACTGATTTAAAATCCAAAAGTTGATGCTGTTAAAGTGCTGCACCCAGCATGTCAGCAAATTTGAAAAACTCAGCAGTGGCCACGGGACTAGAAATGGTCAGTTTTCATTCCAATCCCAAAGAAAGGCATTGCCAAAGAATGATCAATCTACCATATAATTGCACTCACTTCACATGATAGCAAGGTTATGCTCAAAATCCTTTAAGGTAGGCTTCAACAATATGTAAACTGAGAATTTCCAAATGTACAGGCTGGGTTTTGAAAAGGCAGAGGAACCAAAGATCAAACTGCCAAGATCCATTGGATCATGGAGAAAGCAAGGGAGTTCCAGAAAAGCATCTACTTCTGCTTCACTACTTTGGGCTTCCCTTGTGGCTCAGCTGGTAAAGAATCTGCCTGCAATGTGGGAGACCTGGGTTCAGTCCCTAGGTTGGGAAGATCCCCTGGAGAAGGGAAAGGATACCCACTCCAGTGTTCTGGCCTAGAGAATTCCATGGACTATATAGTCCATGGGGTTGCAAAGAGTCAGGCATGACTGAGTGACGTTTACTTCACTGCTTCACTGACTGTGCTAAAGCCTTAGACTGTGTGGATCACAACAAACTGTGGAAAATTCTTAAAGAGATAGGAGTACCAGACCACCTTACCTGTCTCCTGAGAAACCTGTGTCTTGGTCAGGAAGCAACAGTTAGAACCAGACATGGAACAATGGACTGGTTTATTTTATTTTATTTTTTAATTAATTTTATTTTATTTTTAAACCTTACATAATTGTATTAGTTTTGCCAAATATTTTAAAATTGGGAAAGGAGTACAACAAGGCTATGTATTGTCACTCTGCTTATGTAACTTATATGCAGCATACATCATGAGAAATGCCAGAGTGGATGAATCACAAGCTGGAATCAAGATTGCCAGGAGAAACATCAACCACCTTAGATATGCAGATGATACCATTCTAATGGCAGAAAATGTAGAGGAACTATTGATGAGGGTGAAAGAAGACAGTGAAAAAGCTGGCTTGAAACTCAACATTCAAAAAACTAGGATCATGGCATCCACTCATCACTTCATGGCAAATAGAAGTGGAAAAGTAGAAGCAATAACAGATTTTATTTTCTTTGGGGCTCCAAAATTACTGTGGACAATGACTACAGTCATGAAATTAAAAGATGCTTTCTCCTTGGAAGAAAAGCTATGGCAAACCTAGGCAGCATACTAAAAAGCAAAGACATCACTTTTCCAACCAAGGTCCATGTAGTCCAAGCTATAGCTTTTCTAGTGGTCATATACAGATGTGAGATTTGGACCATTTAGAATGCTGTTGTTTTTCAGTCACTAAGTTGTGTCCAAGTCTTTGCAACGCCACGAACTGCAGCATGCTAGGCCTCCTTGTCCTTCACCATCTCCCAGAGTTTGCTCAAGCTCATGTCCATTGAGTTGATGAGACCATCCAACCATCTCATCCTCCATTGCCCCCTTCTCCTCCTGCCCTCAATCTTTCCCAGCTTCAGGACCTTTTCCAGTGAGTCAGTCCTTCATATCAGGTGGCCCAAGTATTGCAGCTTCACCTTCAGCATCAGTCCTTCTACTGAATATTCAGGGTTGATTTCCTTAGGGATTGACTAGTTTGACCTCCTTGTTGTTCAAGGGACTCTCAAGAGTCTTTCCCAGTACCACAATTCTAAAGCATCAATTTTTTGGCCTTCTTTATGGTTCAACTCTCACGTCCATACATGACTACTGAAAAAACCGTAACTTTGACTTACAGGTCTTGGTCAGCAAAGTGATATCTCTGTTTTTTAGTATGCTGTCTAGGTTTGTCACAGCTTTTTTCCCTAGGAGCAAACATCTTTTAATTTCATGCCTGGAGTCACCGTCTGCAGGGATTTTGGAGTCCAAGAAAATAAAATTTGTCACTGTTTCTACATTTTCCCCATCTATTTTCCAAGAAGTTATGGGAGTGGATGCCATGATCTTAGTTTTTTGAATGTTGAGTTTCAAGCCAGTTTTTTCACACTCCTCTTTCACCCTCATCAAGAAGCTCTTTAGATCCTCTTTGATTTCTGCCATTAGAAAAGAAGTCTGAGCACCGAAGAATTTATGCTTTCAAATTGTGGTGCTTCAGAAGGCTCTTGAGAGTCCCTTGGAAAGCAAGGAGATCAAACCAGTCAATCCTAAAGGAAATCAACACTGAATATTCATTAGAAGGACTGATGTTAAAGCTAAAGCTCTAAACTTTGGCCACCTGATGCAAAGAGCTGACTCATTGGAAAAGATCCTGATGCTGGGAAAGATTGATGGCAAAAGGAGAAGGGGGCAACAGATGATATAGTTAGATAGCATCAATGACTCAATGGATATAAATGAGCAAACTCAGGAAGATAGTGAAGGACAGGGAAGCCTGGTGAATTGCCATCCATGGGATGGGATCGCAAAGAGCTGGACGTAGTGACTGAGGAACAACCACCACCACAGCCTCCTACCATTAATCTTTTTATCAGAATTTTCCTGAATATTCTTGTTTTTATGTTTATTGTTATATGTCCTGTAGGTTTGAACTCTTTGAATTTTATAATCAGTTTATTCCATTTAAAAATCTTACTGGTATTTCTTTAGAATCAGACAAAATTAGAGTTGAGAGCTATACAATATTGACTCCTTTTATCCTAGAACACTGTTTGTCTGTTAACCAGTGGAGCTATAAGTTTTGTTCTCACAGATATACTTCCCTTGTGTTTATTATTGTTGCCAGTGTAAACAAAATCCATTTTTCTCATTTTATTTATGATACTTTTTCTGGTTGGCTTCCTTGAATTTTTCAGGTGTGCAGTCATATTATCTGGAAAGAGTGATAATTTTTTTCTCTTTTCAATTTTTATACCTCATTTATTTCTCTTTTCTAATCACATCAGCTGGCCCTTCCACATCGGTGTTAATAACAGCCATGATTTTTACTTCAATAGGAATGCTTATAGTGGTTCATCATTAACTGTAATGATAGCTTTGGTCTTGAGTTCATAGAAAATCATGTGGTTTTAGCCCCAGAGTCCAGGTGGGGGCTGAGTGAGAAGCAACGTCTCAGGTCTAATGATCACCTGGGGGTGTAATACCAGGCCCCTAGAATGAGGTGACTGCCTTAACCAGAGGTATGTAAGTGCCCTGAGAATCAGAATGTTATGGTCTTTGTGGGAAGACTGTGAGCAAATAGCAGAGCCTCCCAGGGCCATAGCATCTGCAATGGCAGGTCATGGTAAAATTTGAGATTAGTGAGATCCCCCTTCTTTTTGCTTGGAGTGGAAGTCAAAAGGGTACCACGCACTTCCATATGCCCTCCTTAGCCATGTGGCTCCAACTCTATGCCCTCTTTAGCCATGTGGCTCCAACTCTATCAGCCCTGCACTTGAGTTTGTTTGTAACGGCATTTGTTTTTTAAATGAAGACTTGGAAGCTGAGCATGATGAAGAGACTGGTCCAAAGTATTAATACTTAGCTAGGAGGTGGCAGAATCCAGAGTTAAGGTCTTATTCTTCAATACTCACTGCTTCTCAATATCTCTTCTGTACCTTCAGAGTTGTCCTCGGAGACCTATGTTTGACTTTTCCTGAGGTAGTGAGTCATGAAGTCAGAAGTAGCCATTGTAATCCTATTTCTATCCTGCAGCAAGACGTGGGGTAGATTAAGTTTTTGTCCCAGTCTGTGGATTCAGCACATGTACCCACTAATAACCTTTCATCCTGGTTCTCAGCTCATATAATCTTGGCTGACAGGAGACTTTTTCTTATATGCTCAGTCGCTCAGTCGTGTCCAATTCTTTGTAAACCCATGGACTGTAGCCAGCCAGGCTTCTCTGTCCATGGAATTTTCTAGGCAAGAATACTGGAGTGGGTTGCCATTTTCTACTTCAGAGGATCTTCTTGACCCAGGGAGCGAACCTGAGTGGTCTCTTGTGTGTCTTATTGGCACACAGATTCTTTACCACCATACCACCTGAGGTGGTAAATATAAGGAAGTAAATAATGAAATCACCCTACTAGACAGTTGATATCTGCTTAAACTGGTGGTGAGAAGAAAGATTCCTATACATGCAAATAGCCCCCAAATACTATTTTAAGTACCTAGTGGTATACGATGTTTTTTTTTAGATTAGTAACACTAATGGCCTGAATTTGTTTTGCTGCATAGTAACAGCAGATGGAGTAATTCCACTCCCAGGTGTGTCATTGTCTACATTTCACGTCAAGAGTGAAGCCAATCATTAGAGATTATATCCCTTACCATCTGGAAACTGACTTTCATAAATTATTTTTTAGGTCTCCCTTGCCAGAATGAAATGAACAGGATCCAGAAGTTGAGCAAGGGGAAAAGCCTGTTGGGTAAGTACCATTTCTTGCTACTAATTTAAACAACTAATTAAACCATCCATGTCTCATGTAATATCTAGCACAGCAATGGTTATTCAATTAGGGACCAGTGCTTTGTGAAAGAAATGCCTCATTTTACCCAAGACAAGGTTCTTCTAGGGAGCTGGTAATATGCCACAGGCCACAGGACATACTCTTGAGGATCAGAGAGCTGGCTGAGAAATGCTACATGCTCCATCAGTTGGAAGAGAGATCAAAGGTAAGCCCAGGACCAGTGGGCAGGTCACCAGAGCTGAAATTGAGCACTGTCTTTACTGATAACTCCTCCCTGATCTTGGATTTTTTTTTTTTCTTTCAAGTATGGCCATTAAATGCAGTTCTCAAGTGTTCCGAGTTAAAATGATAAAATCTATAAATTACAGAATTTCCTATATTCCTCAGATCAAGTTGTCCATTCAAGGAGGAAGATGAGCTGATTCCCTTCTAAATTTACCAGACAGGGTCCAAGGACTTGAGTGTACTTCAACACATTTCTGTTTCATCTGCATGATCCCTGGACCCTGTCTCTACATTTCTCCTCTTACCTTTTATCCAAACATTGAGGCAGAAGCTAGTGGGGGTGTGTGTGTGTGTGTGTATTTCCCTGGCACGCACATCTGTGGCTTGCTGTTGAAGGTTCCCTTTTGCCCCATACCCTCCTTTCTGCAGCACTCAAGTGTAGTTGTGGTACTTAGACCAGTACTGCTGAGATAATCACAGACACCTCATTTGTTTGCCCAAAAAGAGCCTGCATTGCTTTCATTGCTTTTTAAAAAAAGAACTGACAGCCACAACACAATAATTCAGGATTATTCTCGTTAAGCATTCAGGAGCAGGTGCATCCCCTAAACAGCCTGCCATTTCAGGCAGTTATCTCTTTATTTTCTTGAAGGAATTGGGCAAGGTTGTTGCAGATTGTCAAATGGAGATGGTCTGAGACCTTGGGCCATTTCTCTTCATCTGATTTTTGGGTCACCTCAAAGTGGATCTTATTTCTTCCTTCTACTTTTAAAAATTACTTACTTCACTGGCTTGCCTCAGACTTTCCATTTCTGATATCACCCTTTTCTACTCACCAAGAACTCAAGAGTTTTGTAATCTGGACATGAGTGTAGGTTCTTCCCTGATGTTGAAAGACATAAAGGCATCTTTCTGGATCTCTCTTCCATGGGGCTTTCCTCCAGTGCAAGGACTTGTGTTTAATGATCTGATGCTTCCACATGGGAGGTTATTTTGGGTTTTAGTGATGTGCTTAAGAGAACTAATAGTGCTATTTTAAAAAATTATTTTGGATATATGGATATCTTCTTACTGCTTCATTAATAATGATATATTTGTAAAGTAATGTGGTCTGAGATAATATATCTCATCTTTTATTTTCTCCAGTTCATAGGAATAAAAGGCCTACTTCTTTCCTACTGTGAATCCCACCTAGTTTTGAAACACACTTTATCACACCTCTCTACATAAGGGATATTATTCTAGCTGACTCATAAAAATACCATTTATCTGCCTACAAATTATTTTTTTGCATGGGGAAATCTAATATAATAAATGTGTATTCAGGGGCATTCATAGTCTGAGCAAAAACAAGCAATAACAAATTATAATCAGGTATAATTACTGCCTACTTAGGAAAAATGATAATTTTATTACATTATAGATATAGAACAGCACCTGCTTCTAACCATCCTGGGGGCTCAACCTGGTATGCAGTTTTGTTTTTTTTTTGCTCTATTAAGTGCTCTTGTTTTCCAACTGCAGCTCAAGGGTAAGGATCAGCATTTCCTCAGCTTTCTATTGGTTGGCAAAATCTTCCCTGATTTTCGTTTATTGAAAGCATCATCTTTTTCCCCCTTCCTCCTGTTCCCTGCTGACCAGGAGTGCTGTGCACCGACTGAACATCTAATTTAGAATATGAGCACTACTTCTTTGTGGCACCAGCAGAATTACTTTTCACTGGGGGAAATGTCCTTTCTGTGATCTCATTTGATCTTTGGGGGCCTAGTCATCTTGGAATAGTGATCAGTGTTTGTTTGAGTAGTTGCTAGAATTGAGTAGTTTGAGTAGTAGCTGGATCTGAAGTTACTGCCTGCCTTATTACCCTTCTTTCCAGATCTAGTCTGAGAAATAAATGGTATATTTAAAAACAATCATTCTAAAAAAAAACACAAAATTAGGCAGTAGAAATCTGAGGATGGAGGTCTCTGCTTATCACTCTAGATGACTGACATATAATGTTACTACTTAGATAACTCTGAGGAGAATTATCCCCTAGTAGATGAGCACACAATCATCAAACACATCCTGAGAAAAATGAAAAAAAAAAAAACTTGTCATAACTAAATATTACCTACAGTTGAGTAAGAATCAGATTGGTATCACTAATTTAAGAGGAGAAAATCACTTTGAACTGGAAATATTAAATTTATCTCAGTGATCATCCAAGTGTGATAACAGAGAGAGTCTCAAACCACAGATTCAGTAAGCTTACTAACCCAAGACTTACTAAAATATCACTAAAGGTTTTAATATACAGAAGACATAATTCCAGAAAGAAGTATTTCTTTTCCACATTTTATCTCAAAAAGGCATGCTGCTAAATCTAAATAAATAAGAACAATAAAAATATTTTGATAGCATGGTAGAATCAACATTTCAGACTGTTGGGGTCAGTGAAAAAATATGTTAAGCTTTTTATTTATTCAGAAATAAAAGAAAACACAGATTAACTTTAGAGCTTATTAGGGAAAATATACTTCTGTGTATTTTAAGGTAACAATAAAAATACTGGGAAAATAATATATAGTTTTTAAATGTATGAAAACCATGGAAAAAAGAAAATTTGATCATTTCAAGGAAAAGAAGGAAAGAGGGAAGATAGGAAACACGAAGTACAGTGGTAGATATAAAAACAAGCATATATCTGTAATACAATAAATGTGAGCGAGCCAAACTCATTTATTATGAGACAGAGACTATTAAAAGCTGCCTACTTTGTTTTCAGTTCTTAAGAGAACGATGTAATATTATCTTGCTGAAATGTTTCTTTTACTATACTATTACTATGTCTCAACAGGTATACCTATAATTTTAAAACAAAATGTAACATTATAACAATTGCAACTATATATGTACCCAACATAGGAGCTGAAAGTGAAGTCGCTCAGTCACGTCCGACTCTTAGTGACCCCATGGACTGCAGCCTACCAGGCTCCTCCGTCCATGGGATTTTCCAGGCAAGAGTACTGGAGTGGGGTGCCATTGCACTGCAATATATAAGGAAAATATTAATAGCCATAAAAGGAGAAATTGATAGTGACACAGTAAAAGTAAGGGACTTTAACAGATGATCCAGACACAAAATCAATAAGGAAACACAGACCTTGGATGATACATTAGACCAGATGGACTTTATTTATAGAACATTGTATCTAAAAGTAGAAGAATACACATTCTTTTCAAATGCACATGGAGCATTCTCCAGGATTAATCACATGTTGGGCCACAAAGCAAGCCTTGGTAAATTTAAGAAAACTGAAATCATATCAAGCACCTTTTCTGACCACAATGCTGTGAGATTAGAAATCAACTACAAGAAAAACACTGTAAAAACACAAATATGTGGCAGCTAAATAATATGCTACTAAACAACCAATGGATAACTGAAGAAATCAAAGAAGAAATAATAAAATACCTAGAGACAAATCACAATGAAAACATGACCATCCAAAACCTATGAGACACAGCAAAAAAACAGTTTTAAGAGGAAAGTTTATAGCAATTCAATCTTACCTCAGAAAACAAGAAAAACCCCAAATAAACAACCTAACCTTATGCCTGAAGCAACTAGAGAAAAAATACAAACAAAACTCAAAAAGTTAGTAGACAAAAAGAAATCATAAAGACCAGAGCTGAAATAAATGAAATAGAGAAAACAATAGAAAAGATCAATGAAACTAAAAGCTGATTCTTTGAAAAGATAAACAAAATTGATAAACTTTTAGCCAGCCTCATCATGAAAAAAAAAAGGGAGAGGCCTCAAATCAATGAATTTAGAACTATAAAAGGAGAAGTTACAATGAACACCACAGAAATACAAAATATCATAATAGACAGCTACAAGCAACTATATGCCAATAAAATGGACAACCAAGAAGAAATGGGTGAATTCTCAGAAAGATGCAACCTTCCAAGACTGAACTAGGAAGAAATAGAAAATATGAACAGACTGATCATAAGCACTGAAATTGAAACTGTGATTTTAAAACTCACAACAAACAAAAGTCCAGGATCAAATGGCTTCACAGGCGAATTCTCTCAGATATTTTGAAAAGAGCTGACACCTATCTTCTGAAACTCTTCCAAAAAATTGCAAAGGAAGGAACACTCCCAAACTCTATCCATGAGGCCACTATCACCCTAATACAAAAATCAGACAAGATCACACAAAGAAAGAAAATTGTAGGGTTGACATAGACACACTACTACATTTAAAATAGTGAACAAAGATCTGCTGTTAGCACAGGGAACGCTGTTCAATATTCTGTAATAAAGTAAATAGGAAAATAATTTCAAAAAGAATAAGCGAAAGTAAAGTCACTCAAGTCATGTCTGACTCTTTGTGACCCTCTGCACTGTAGCCTGCCAGATTCCCCATCCATGGGATTTTCCAGGCAAGAATACTGGAGTGGGTTGCCATTTCCTTCCCTGAGGGAATCTTCTTGACCTGGGGATCGAACCCATTTCTCCTGCATTGCAGGCAGACTCGTTATCGTCTGAGCCACCAAGGAATCCAGACATATGTATATGTATAACTGAATCACCTTACTATACACCTGAAACTAACACAATATTGTTAATCCACTGTAGTCCAATATAAAATTTTTTTTAAGGAAACAAACGCACATAAAAATAACAGAACTGCAGGGAGGAACTGTCATACCTAACTATTCAGAGACTTGAATATACCTCTTCTTGAAAACTTATAGTTCAAGGAGACAAAAGAAATGAACAGTGTAATTCATTGGCATCTTAATATATGTATTCTTGTACATGAGCATAGAATAGAGAGTGTTTTCAAACACACATTTGTCATGGATATATGAAAACTATAAAACACTGATGAAAGAAAACAAAGATGACACAAATAGTTGGGGAAATATACCATGTTCATGGATCAGAAGAATCAATATAGTGAAAATGAGTATACTACCCAAAGCAATCTATAGATTCAATGCAATCCTTATCAAGCTACCAATGGTATTTTTCAGAGAACTAGAACAAATAATTTCACAATTTGTATGGAAATACAAAAACCTCATATAGCCAAAGCAATCTTAAGAAAGAAGAATGGAACTGGAGGAATCAACCTAACTTCAGGCTATACTACAAAGCAACAGTCATCAAGACAGTATGGTACTGGCACAAAGACAGAAATATAGACCAATGGAACAAAATAGAAAGCCCAGAGATAAATCCACACACCTATGGACACCTTATCTTTGACAAAGGAGGCAGGAATATACAATGGAGAAGACGATCTCTTTAACAAATGGTGCTGGGAAAACTGGTCAACCACTTGTAAAAGAATGAAACTAGAACACTTTGTAGCACCATATACAAAAATAAACTCAAAATGGATTAAAGGTCTAAATGGAAGACCAGAGACTATAAAACTCCTAGAGGAAAACATAGGCAAAACACTCTCTGACATAAATCATAGCAGGATCCTCTATGACCCACCTCCCAGAGTAATGGAAATAAAAGCAGAAATAAACAAATGGGACCTAATTAAACTTAAAAGCTTTTGCACAACGAAGGAAACTATAAGCAAGGTGAAAAGATAACATTCCGAATCGGAGAAAATAATAGCAAATGAAGCAACTGACAAAGAGTTAATCTCAAAAATATACAAGCAACTCCTGCAGCTCACTTCTAGAAAAATTAGCGACCCAATCAAAAAATGGGCCAAAGAACTAAAGAGACATTTCTCCAAAGAAGACATACAGATGGCTAACAAACATGTGAAAAGATGCTCAACATCACTCATTATCAGATCAGATCAGTCACTCAGTCATGTCCGACTCTTTGCGACCCCATGAATCGCAGCACACCAGGCCTCCCTGTCCATCACCAACTCCCGGAGTTCACTGAGACTCACGTCCACCGAGTCAGTGATGCCATCCAGCCATCTCATCCTCTGTCATCCCCTTTTCCTCCTGCCCCCCAATCCCTCCCAGCATCAGAGTCTTTTCCAATGAGTCAACTCTTTGCATGAGGTGGCCAAAGTACTGGAGTTTCAGCTTTAGCATCATTCCTTCCAAAGAACACCCAGGACTGATCTCCTTTAGGATGGACTGGTTGGATCTCCTTGCAGTCCAAGGGACTCTCAAGAGTCTTCTCCAACACCACAGTTCAAAAGCATCAATTCTTCGGTGCTCAGCCTTCTTCACAGTCCAACTCTCACATCCATACATGACTCATTATCAGAAAAATGCAAATCAAAACCACAATGAGGTACCATTTCATGCCAGTTAGAATGGCTGCTATCAAAAGTCTACAAACAATAAATGCTGAAGAGGGTGTGGAGAAAAAGGAACCCCCTTACACTGTTGGTGGGAATGCAAACTAGTATAGCCACTATGGAGAACAGTGTGGAGATTCCTTAAAGAACTGGAAACAGAACTGCCTTATGACCCAGCAATCCCACTGCTGGGCATACACACTGAGGAAACCAGAATTGAAAGAGACTTGTGTACCCCAATGTTCATCACAGCACTCTTTACAATAGCCAGGACATGGAAGCAACCTAGATGTCCATTGGCAGATGAATGGATAAGAAAGTTGTGGTACATATACACAATGGAATGTTACTCAGCTGTTAAGAATGCATTTGAATCAGTTCTAATGTGATGGATGAAACTGGAGCCTATTATACAGAGTGAAGTAAGCCAGAAAGAAAAACACCAATAGAGTATATTAATGCATATACATGGAATTTAGGAAGATGGTAACGATGACCCTATATGTGAGACAGCAAAAGAGACACAGATATAAAGAACAGACTTTTGGACTCTGTGGGAGAAGGCGAGGGTGGGATGATTTGAGAGAATGGCATTGAAACATGTATATTACCATATGTGAAACAGATCACCAGTCCAGGTTCAATGCATGAGACAGGGTGCTCAGGGCTGGTGCACTGCGATGACCCTGAGGGATGGGATGGGGAGGGAACTGGGAGGGAGGGTCAGGATGGGGAACACATGTACACCCATGGCTGATTCATGTGAATGTATGGCAAAAACCACCACAATATTGTAAAGTAATTAGCCTCCAATTAAAAAGAAAAGAAAAAGCAGAAATAGAGTCACAGAAAAAAAAAAAAAAAAGAAAGCTGAAACTAAATATCTCAAAAAAGTACCATAGATCATATTCATTCTCTACAAGTGGAAGAAAAAAAAGAGACTATCCAATCTTACATGTCTAGATTTTTTTAGTAGTCAAAAATGAATATAGTAAAAATACAAAACATTTAGACATGAATGAAAATGAAAGCACTGTGTGCCAGAGAGAGAGAAAAGCAACTAAAATGAAACTTAGAGGAACATTCATGGCTTCAAATGCATTTCTGGAGAAAAAGAAACCTAAAATTTCAAATAAAAAAAGCTGTAAGGACAATAAGTTAAGACTAAAGCAAAAACAAATTAAATAGACAAAGCTTTGACAACATGAAAGTCTCAAATGTTCTCATGAATTTAAAAATGGGATGTAACCTCTGATATGCACACGTGCATGCTCATTTGTGTCGAACTCTTTGCAATCTTATGGATTGTAGCCTGCCGGGCTCCTCTGTCCATGGTATTCTCCAGGCAGGAATACTGGAGTAGGTTGCCATTTCCTCCTCCAGGGGATCTTCCTGACTCTGGGATTGAACCCACATCTCTTGCAACTCCTGCATTGGCAGACAGATTCTTTTACCACTGAGCCACCTGGGAAGCCTTGTAACCACAGATATAGATGCATACTATAAATTTGTGGTTCTGAAGCTTCACTGTGCATCAGAAACACTTGGAGAGTTTATTACAGCTTTCTGGGCCCTACTGTCAAAGTTTTTAACTCAGTAGGTTTGGGATAGGCTCAAAAATTTTCTAAGCTATTTCCCACTGATGCTGCAGCTGCTTCTGGGCCCACACTTTGAAAACCATTGCTATAAACTCTTAGCAATTATGAAAACGTGACTGAAAAGGATACTATGAATTACCATATTTGGGTCATGAAGAAAAAGAAGACTCAACTAAACTAAGAAAAAAATTAATTTAAATCAAAATACTACTGTCACCTCCTAAAATAGGCACTAGGCTCAACATATTTCTACAGCTGAATACTTTATGGAGATCATTCTCATTTTATACAAAACATCTGGAGTATAGAAAAAGAAAAGTACCTGAATCAGTTTACAAAAGAGTTGCTTTGATATAGACATTGAACAAAATTATATACCTCTATCACTGAGTAACACGGATATAAAAGGATCAGCAAATTAAATCCAATATATCATGACCAAGTAGTATTTATTCTAGGAAAACAGGTATTTTTTTAAACTGTGCCACTCATTAGAAATATATAAAGGATTAAAAAAAATCCTATGATTCTCTCAAGTATTAAAAAAAACTTTAATCAGGAAGAAACAGAAAATATGAACAGACTAGTGAGTAGATTGAATCAATAATGAAAAGTCTCTCAGGAAAGAATGGACCAAGAGCAGATAGCTTCACTGTTGAATTTTACCAGATATTTAAAGAAGAATACCAATCATTCTCAAATTCTTCCCAAAAATTGCAGAGGGGAGGAACACTCCCAAACTCATTTTATGAAGCCAGAGTTACCTTGTTACTAAAGCCAGAAAAAAACTCTACTGGGAAACTACAGGCCAATATCCCAGATGAATATAGATGCACAAAAACAAATTTCTCAATAGAATACTAGTGAACCAAATTGAGCATCACATTAAAAGGATTATTCACCATGATCAAGTAGGATTTATCCCTAGGATGTAATGATGGTTCTACACATACAAATCAGCCAAGTGATGCATCACATTAATAGAATGAAAGAAAAATATTATCCATTTGACAAAACTGAACATCTGTTCATGGTAAAAACCTCAATAAATTATGTATTAAAGCAATGTACCCCAATTTAATAAAGACCACATATGACAACCACAGCTAGCATCCTATTCAATGGTGAAAGGTTTAAAGCTTTTCCTCTAAGATCAAGAAAAAAGACAAAGGTATCACCACTCCTATTCAGTGTAATACTGGAAGTCCTAGATAGAGCAATCAGGCAAGAAATAAGTCATCCGAGGTGGAAAGGAATATGTAAAATTTCCTTTGTTTGCAGATGATACAATTTTCAATAGTCAACAGGGACATGAAAAGGTTCTCAGCATCTCTAATCATCAGGGAAATGCAAACCAAAACCACAGTAAGATATCAGCTTCTGCCTGTGAGAAGGGCTATCATGAAAAAGGAATAACAGGAATAACAAATGCTGGCAAGGATGTGGGAAAAGGAGAACTGTTGTGCACTGTTGCTGGGATTATAAATTGGTGCAGCCACAATGGAATACAACGGTATGGAGGTTCCCCCCCAAATTAAAAAAAAAAAAACTACTATATGATCCAGCAGAGAAGGCAATGGTACCCCACTCCAGTACTCTTGCCTGGAAAATCCCATGGTCGGAGGAGCCTGGTGGGTTGCAGTCCATGGGGTTGCTAAGAGTTGGACACAACTGAGTGACTTCACTTTCACTTTTCACTATCATGCATTGGAGAAGGAAATGGCAACCCACTCCAGTGTTCTTGCCTGGAGACTCCCAGGGATGGGGGAGCCTGGTGGGTTGCCATCTATGGGGTCACACAGAGTCAGACACGACTGAAATGACTTAGCAGCAGCAGCATATGATCCAGAAATTCACTTCTGGGGATATATCCAAAGGAAATGAATATACTAAAGAGAAATCTGCACACTCGTGTTCACATTGGCCAAGATACGAAGACAACCTAAGTGTTCTTCAGTGGATGAATGGATAAAGAAGTGTATGCATGGGTGTGTGTGTGTGTGTGTGTGAGTATATGTGTATAACAGTATATCATTCATCCATAAGAAAGAAAGGAAACCCTGCCAATTTCGACAACATGGATAGATGTTGAGGGCATTATCCTAAGTGAAATAAGTCAGAAAGAAAATACCATATGGTCTGCTGCTGCTGCTACTAAGTCGCTTCAGTCGTGTCCAACTCTGCATATGGTCATTTGTATGTCTAATCTTGAAATAAACTCATGAAGAAATATTAATAGATGAAACTGGTGGTAAACACAGGCAGGGTATTGACAGTGGGAGAATTGAATGAAGGTGGTCAAAAGGTACAAACTTCCAGTTAAGAGATAAATAAATATTGAAGATACATAACACAATATCTATAGTTAACACTGTAGTATAGTAGATATGAAAGTGTTGAGAGAGTAAATTCTGAGAGTGCTCACAAGGAAAAAAACTTTTTTTCTATATGAGATGTTGGATGTAACCAAAATTTATTATGGTTATCATTTCACAGTATATAAGTCAAACCATTATTCTGTACACCTTAATCTTCTACAGTGCTATATGTCAATTATGTGTGTGTGTGCTCAGTTGCTCAGTCGTGTCCAAATCCATGCAGCCCCATGGACTGTAGCCTGCCAGGCTCCTCTGTCCATGGAATTTCCCAGGCAAGAATACTGGAGTGGATTGCCATTTCCTCCTCCAAGGGATCTTCCTGACTTAGGGGTCGAACCCAGGTCTCTTGTGTCTTCTGTATTGGCAGGCGGATTCTTTACTATTAGCACCAGCTGGGAAGACCATGCCAATTATATGTCGATTATATTTCAGTAAAATTTGGGAAAATTCTGAAATAAAAGTAAGAGTAGAACCACAGGGAAAAGTAGAACTCATGATCAAAGAAGGAATCCTGTCTAACCTTGAGTAAGTCCTAGGCCCCTGAAACCTTGACTAGGTTATTATGAAGCATGCCATTCTTTCTTGCTGGCTCAACAGCAAATACTGACTGATGTGTGAGCCCTCTTGTCTGTCTTCAGTTGTCACTCAGTCGTGTCTGACTCTTTGAGACCCCATAGACTACAACACACCATGCTTCCCTGTCCATCACCAACTCCTGGAGCTTGTTCAAACTCATGTCCATCAAGTCAGTGATGCCATCCAAACATCTCATCCTCTGTCATCCCCTTCTCCTCCTGCCTTCAATCTTTCCCAGCATCAGGGTCTTTTCCAATGAGTCAGTTTCTCACATCAAGTGGCCAAAATACTGGAGTTTCAGCTTCAGCATCAGTCCTTCTAGTGAATATTCAGGACTGATTTCCTTTAGGCTCGACTGGTTGGATCTCCTTGCAGTCCAAGGGACCCTCAAGAGTCTTCTCCAACACCACAGTTCAAAAGCATCAATTCTTTGATGTTCAGCTTTCTTTTTAGTTCAACTTACATCCATACATGACTACTGTAAAAACCATAGCTTTGACTAGATGGACCTTTGTCGGCAAAGTAATGTCTCTGCTTTTTAATATGCTGTCTAGGTTGGTCATAGCTTTTCTTCCAAGGAGCAAGCATCTTTTAATTTCATGGCTGCAGTCACCATCTGCTGTGGTTTTGGAGCCCAAGAAAATAAAATCTCTCACTATTTCCATTGTTTCCCCATCTATTTGCCATGAAGTGATGGGACCTGATGCCATGATCTTTGTTTTTTGAATATTGAGTTTTAAGCCAGCTTTTTCACTGTCCTCTTTCATCAAGAGGCTGTTTAGTTCCTCTCCTCTTTCTGCCAGAAGGGTGGTGTCATCTCTGTTTCTGAGGTTCTTGATGTTTCTCCCAACAATCTTGATTCCAACTTGTGCTTCATCCAGCCTGGCATTTCTCATGATGTACTCTGCATATAAGTTAAATAAGCAGGGTGACAATATACAGCCTTGACATACTCCTTTCCTGATTTGGAACCAGTCTGTTGTTCCATGTCCAGTTCTAACTGTTGCTTCTTGACCTGCATACAGATTTCTCAATAGGCAGGTACAGTAGTCTGGTATTCCCATCTCTCGAATTTTCCACAGTTTGTTGTGATCTACATAGTCAAAGGCTTTGGCATAATCAATAAAGCAGAAGTAGATGTTTTTCTACAGAAGTTGTCTGTCTTAGAAGGCATTGACTCTATCTGTGCACTTCTCTGATTCAAGCTCAGTTTGTAAAGAATCTGCTTGTAATGCAGGAGACCCAGGTATGATTCCTGGGTCAGGAAGATCCACTAGAGAAGGGATAGGCTACCCATTCCAGTATTCTTGGGCTTCCTTTGTGGCTCAGCTGGTAAAGAATCCACCTGCAATGAGGGAGACCTGGGTTCAATCCCTGGGTTGGGAAGATCCCCTGGAGAAGGGAAAGGCTATCCACTCCAGTATTCTGGCCTAGAGAAGTCCATGGACTGTATAGCCCATGGGGTCACAAAGAGTCAGACACAACTGAGCGATTTTGACTTTCTGATTCAAGTTGCACCTTTTGTTCCCCCAGGAGCATTCATCCCTCGGTGTAATGAGGAGGGCTATTACAAAGCCACACAGTGCCATGGCAGCACGGGGCAATGCTGGTGTGTGGATAAATACGGCAATGAGCTAGCCGGCTCCAGGAAACAGGGCGCTGTGAACTGTGGTGAGTAAGGCCTTCTCCACCTGGCCCTCAGTGACCTCTAGAGACTCGTAGGTACTCACTGTATGAAGATTTGGGCAGAAGAATCTCAGGAAGTCACTGTGGTCTACAGTGAGCAAGTTGACAAACAAGATATAGTAAACCTGGAATCACATGAGATGATGCATAGCTAGTTTTCTGAGTGGGAGGAGCTCACCATGACCATTGAACTGGATAGCAGTTTTTGACAGTCAGGGAGTGGCTGCAAGCCAAGAGTGACTCTCAAGATAAACCTCCCTAGAATTCTGGAGCTTTTAACAGACTAAAGCTTGTGGTCCCTACCAGGTAGATGGGGATGCTCCCATGTTCAGAAGGTAAACTGCATGGTTTTGCCTTATAGCTAAGGAGGTTGTGAGGCATAGCAGAAACTTACCTCCCATCTCTTCTCCCTCCTTTCAGAGGAGGAGCAGGAGACCTCGGGGGATTTTGGCAGCGGTGGCTCTGTGGTTCTGCTGGATGACCTGGAGGATGAGCAGGACCTGGGACCCAAGGACAGACTGGGGAAGCCGCGGGTGCATGCCCGGGCGGTGACGGAGGATGATGAGGATGAGGACGACGACAAAGAGGATGAGGTCGGGTACATATGGTAGTCCCCACACGGAGGAGGACACGAGGTCTGCACAGAATTGCAAGTCACTTCCCGTTCCTGCATCTGTCTCTAAGACTCCACAGCACACAGCCTCTTCTCCATCGTCGCACTCTCTACCCAAGCTAGGGTTTTGGAAGACAACTCCTTGTTCCCAGATCATGCTGATTTTGCATACGGCATGTGGGAAGAAGGGTGTTGTGCTTTGTTTTTTAGGGGAATGGCTGGCCGAATGAGAGCCTCCTTCCCTTCTGTGAGTTTTTTTACAACAAGCATGTGATGTATGTGGGATTCTGACAGTGCAGGGAGCCCCCACCCTCTAAATGTCAAAGACCCTTTCCAGTCACCCACACGGGTGGTTATTACAGCATGGTTCCCGGCCTTACCGTGTCTAAGTGCTTTTCTTGTGTCCTGTAGATGTTGTGGAAAACACACCACACTGTACCTTTTCCCCCCTGCCCAACCCACCCCCCGCCATCCCTGTGTCTATTATTACAAATCAGTTTTTCACTTCACTCGATCTGGCTTCCTACAAATGACAGCCTTAATTCAGTCAAGAGTCCCTTTGGGGAATTGATTTTATTAAAAAAAAAAAAGGTATCTGGATACTTCTGTCTGTACGTGCATAAATAGGTAAGTATATACAGAAGACACTGTACACACCACTCTGGAAAAAAAAGGGGCGGGGGGAGTTGGGTATCTATTAAAAAACTTATTTGAAAAACAATTACACATTTGTCAGCTTGTCTAGACCTGGATCGTCATTTCTGGAATAGCAAATCTGTATCAAAGTCCTTTTTTTTGCACTACCAGTTGGCACTTGTAGCCTACAGGCTGAGGAGGCTGCTTCCATCTGCGGCAGCAGAGCTACTGGAAGCCTCTTTGATTTGGATAAGCCTCTGTCTGCCTAAATCGCTTTCCTTGCAGAAGCCATGAGACTCCCACGTGGGCAGCTTCACAAGCCATTGCTCTCATTTCAGCTCCAACCCCGCTTTGGGCTGTGGCAGTCCTGTCTGTGGCAGGCCCCTCTCTCCCCTACCTACTCAAGGGCTTTTTGTAAGGCATGTACACATATCCCCCGCTCTCTAAGAAGACAGTCTCCTTGCTGTTCCTTAGCAGAAGAAAATTTTGCATCCTTAACTCAATCTTTCAGTTTTGCCCCTCTCTATCCACACATCATGATGAGGCTACAAAAGCTCTACAGATTTTCTTTGATCACTTAACATTTGTAAAGAATCTCAGATGGAGGCCCAGAAAGAACTTTATGACAGCACATGGGAAGCCAGGGTGGGATTTTTTTAAGAGCTAATCCTGTACTCATCCCCTCCCCCATACATGTGTCAAGGGACTCATGAAGAAAGCCCTTCACCATTGCATTTCTTTGCCCTAAGTCAACTCCTGATTAGAATCCATCTCCAAATTTGGTAGGGTCATCATCTCTGCAATCTTTAGGATTTCTCCTGATACAAGTACCAAAGAGTAGTCTTCCAAGTGGCCCCATTTAGTTCAGTATGGGCCTTAAGCTCCTGCCCCACCTGGTTGTCACCTTCCTCACCAGCCACCCAGCAAGGCTCTGTGGCCCACATTTGTTTTTCTTCCCTTCCTGCGCTCCAGCCAGTCCACAAGGAGACCACACAAACTCAGGCAAAAAATATATTCAGCCAAACTAGGATTATAGTGGCAGCTGACCAACCCTACCCCAAACTGACCATTTGTTTCTACTTTACCAGCCCACCTCAAACTACTATTTTCAAATCCCTGCGTTGGCCAGGCCCACTTGCCTTATCCCTGGAGTTGGCTCAGATGGGACATGAACTTACTTGATACACTGAACTTGTTCAGCCTGAAAGACATGAGAACAGCCAGGACCCTAGGTGTCAGGTGACCGTGGGCAAGCTCTGTATTGGGATCTCAACTCCATCACTTCTGTTTCAGTTTTTTTTCTCACTTGAACAAAACTCTGAGATGATAATTTATAAAAACAGGTGCTTAATTGCAGCTAAATTATAATCACGTATATAAAAGAATCGAGACATGTTAAAAAATCTCAGTCTACGCCATCAGAGAAAACCATTGTTATTATCTCCTCTGAGCTTAGAAAAATACACAAGAGAACAAATTAAAATCGACAAATTGGTTTCACTTAGAGAAACTTCTAGGAACAGAGTGAACCACTGATTTTAATTTGCCTAATTATCTTATGACAAGTGTCAAATTAAGATGACACTTAAAGATCCTTAGCATTAACTTAATGATGGAGAAGAGTACTCACTAGTCAATTCCCAGGAAGGTAATGAGATGCTCATTTTCAGAGATATTCCAAGAAGATATTTTGATTCATTAAAATATTAAATAAAAAGCCCTCCTAAGACTGGAACCCAAAATCAATGGAACAACATTAATGCCACTTTTCATGCCTCACTTTGGTAAGACAGCATTAGTTTTTTTCAAAGATACTTTGCGTAAGTACTAAAGATGTGATTTTTTTAGTTACTTAGTCTTTAGAAGAATTTTTTCTTTTCTTTTTTTGGCAGGAGTCCTTTAGATAGTGACAAAGCATCCATCAAAATTTTGATTAAAAATATAGTACTGTGATAATCATCCCCTTATTGGAGACAGGTATGGAGTTGAAACTTCAATGACTCATTTTTGGAACCTCCTTAGTGAATGGGTTTATTCTTATTCTATAAATGGTTCTTTTATTTGATACCATTTCCTTAGCATCTAAGTTAAGCCCCAGAATTTTATTCCACAGTGGTTAGTTGTCTACCACATTAGTGTCTTTTTGTTTCTGCCAACATTCTAGGCATGTTGTAGGCAAGGAAGGGAATACCTTCCTACTGAACCAGTTCTTCCTCCTTTATGCCCATCTTCCCACACCCAGCACTGAATGACAACGTGTCTGTCCAGGTCTGCCCCTCTCCTCTTCCCAGGATGCCATCTACAGTTTTGTTTTTAACCTTGACCACACTGTACAGTAACATCCAAGAGCCCTTTCTACAGTGGGTGATTTTGGTCTTTTTATACCTTTTTCTCAGAGTCACTGTTTCTGTCTCTGTTCCATGTGTAGCAATGTAATGAGAGCCCACCAACTCCTGAGTGTCAAGTTTGTTGCCCCTATTGTGGATGAAATAGTGAAGTAGAAAAACCTAGTAAATTCTGAATGCTTTCCCATGTAGACTTATCTGGAATGTGAACACGACTCTTTTGGTTAATAGTAAATGCTTAACTGTAGTCCTGAGTAGGTGCATTTGTTTGTCTCAATAAATTTTAATTTGTCTGCAGTGTCTGCGCATTTGTACTTTGTTAGCTTGCACGTGCGCTCACCAGGCCACGTTCATACATCATCTCTGCGGAAGGGTTGGGCAAGTCAAGGGGGTAACTAAATGCAAGGCTCTCTCTTAAGGCTTCTGTACGCCGGGGGAGCCAACCACGAGGGGGTGCAGCCTGTCCTGACCCTCTCAGAACACCCTGGCACACCCAAGCCCTGTGCCCGCTCAGCCTAGAATCTTAGTATTCAGTCCCCCTTTTTGCTTTCTTCTTTCTCAAGCTGCAACTTTGTTACTTCATCCTTATCCATCAGATTTCATTGCTGTCATCCTGTTTACAACCTTAAGCTTTTTCAGTTCTTATTCCTTCCCTCCCTAGTCAGGTCTTCTCCAATTCTCTTGGGAGAAAAGAAACAAAAACCAAAAAACTTCACAGGGACTCTTGAGTTTTCCTCAGTTCATGGATTAACACACCATATGCTTGTCAAACATCAGAAAACACCCAATCAGAACAGAAATTATTTCCTTTCCTCCTTAGCCACATGAAGGCCAATGTATCTATGACTTAATTATACCCTGAGTGAGTAATTTCAGCACCAACTGAGGTAGAAACGATCTTATGAATAATTCTAATCCTTTACCCAATGGACCGTATTTTACAGACAATTCAGAGATTGACAGTTCACGGAAAGGTGCTTCATAAATCCACAAAATAACTAATGTCAGGAGAACAGTGGTCAATATGAAGCCTCTGGGGTAGGTACAGGGTACACTAAAGAGTAGCTGGCATTGGCGGACACTCCTGAAATTCCTCATAACAGCAGATTTATAGTCAAGCCCCACGTCTCAAGTTGTGCCTTCATGGAATCCACCTCGGTCTGTTAAAAAGGCCAGGACCAAAGGAATACTAATTATATAGTGTGAGTGAAAAGGTCCCAGCACCTCTCAAAATTCTGGGTTGGTTGTGAGATTTACTTCGATAAACTGATTTAAGAAAAGGGGAAGATTTCAAAATTTATTCATTCAACTAGATGTATATGGATTAATTAGGAGATTTATAGATCTAGAGATTAATATGTGTTTGATGAGTGAATGCCATTATGGGCAGGCACCACATTCAGTGCTAGGAATATAGAAGTGAATAAGACCTCGAGGGTCCTTCTCCGTACAGTGGCCTCCTTGAAAAAGACAAATAACTGCTACAGTATGGGTTGATGGATATCACGGTTGACACCAAGGTCTACTCCAGCCTTGTCAAAACGTGCCTTTCTTGATTTCCCATATCCATCAATCCCTGAATTTAATCCTACCTCTCTGGCTGTTCCTGTATATCCTGTACATAGGATAGGTCTCCTGTATATCCTTTTGTTAAGCCAGTTCTGCTCATACAGGTGTTCCTCTCATCTGTGTTCTCAGCCCATTTCTCTTCAACTCTACATGCTTTCTCTAAGCAGCCTTATCTACATCAGTGTTTTCAACCAACTTCCTCCACTTGGAAAAGCCCCAATCTATGTTTCAAGTGCAGCTTTTGACTCTGCTCCATTTTGAAAAAACAAAAACACCTGGAATTTAGATCATTCTACTCAAATTTCCCATTAACCCCTCAATTTCAAACCTTAAAACATCAAAATGATAGAGTGAAATATAGAGTAAGTATCCATTGACAATAGGAGTCAGAAAGGTTTTTAAAAAACAAACAAAAAAACAATTCCTAGCAAACATGAGCCATAAAGGAATAGATTGATAAATTTTCCTCCATCAAAATTAATAGCACATCATGAACAAATTTAAAAGATAAACAGAAGACTAAAGAAGATATTGAGGACATAAAACAGATGAAGGATTGGGACATAAAATGTTTTAACGTCTACGAATCCATAAGAAAAATATAATTCAACAGACTAATGGGGAAAGATAAAAGCAAGTGAGCCATAGAAGACACACAGATGGCAAAGAAACCATGCCTAACCTCACTCATGATCAGAGAAATACAAATTAAAGCAATGATCTCTCAGTTTCACTCAGAGAAAAATCATGATCATGTCACATGTTGTTGAGAATGTAGTATAAGGAACACTCTCTGACACTGCACAGTCAGATCAGCCACTGGAGAGCAGTTTGGAAATAGCCATAAAAGTAAGAGTAAATATCCTAAGACTGAATAATTCCACTTCTCAGAAATTACTCCTAGAGGGAAAAAAATCAAACTAATTCACAAAGATATACATTGAATGTATGTATATCCATTATTACATCATCTGTTAGGACAGGAAATTTGATACAAAACTAAGTATCAGTGGACATACTGGGCAACTTTATGCTCTGGAATATTATACAGCAGTCAAAAATAACAAAGTAATTCATACACACTGACTTAGAACTTCTAAAACATCTGTTGTATGAAGAAAAAGTCAAGTGATAATAGAGTATGAAATACATGAGTTAGATACCTATAAGGTGACACTATCCACTTTTTCCAAGTAGATATAAAAATACACAGAGTCTGAAAGGATACACACCAAGCTGGTAGCAGTGGTAACCTCTGAGGAAAAGACTGGGATTTGGTCTGATCAGCCTCATCTATGTTTCATTTTTGTTTTTTATCATGAAAACAATATACTATGTCTTGTATGATTTCAAAATAATTCACTAGCTTCTTCCTCTTCAGATTTCTCCTCTTATACTCCTGGGCTTCAAGAATGGCACCATCTACACCTCTCTCCCCAGCTTCTAATCTGTACTAAGTCACAAAATTCTGTGAATTCTTTCTAAATATCTCTTCCTCTCTATCTCACCACCACCATGGTTCTTACCACCATCGTCTTTCTCAGCTATCTTAGAAATTTTTAAACCAGTGACCATGCTTTATTCTTTACCAGCTCTAATACATTCTATATGCTGCTGCTGCCAGAGTAATTTATTCTCAAAGGCAAATCTGATCATGTCACTGCTCTACTTAATTCTCAAGGTTTCTCATCACTGTCAGGACCAAATCTAAATTTCTTGGCTTGGCAAATACACTCATTTGTAATTGATCCCTTTGTACCTCTTGGTCTCCTTGCATTCCTCACTGTTTGAATTCTAATTTTTTCCCCAAGCACCTCCACCATTCTCAAGCTTCTCTTTGTGTTCCTGATAATTTCTTTACCAGAACAGCCTAGGAGTCTCAGATCAATTATTACTCCTCTAGCAACCCTTCCAACTACTCTAAGAATTGCCAAGCACTCCTCCCCTTTTCTCTAGAACCTTGTGTGTATCTGCAAACCAGTGCTTGGTAACTGCAATGTATAATTCTCCCTTCAAAAGCCAGAGATAAAACAAATTGTGGACTAAGAAGCTCTAAGCTATCATTCCTCCACAGAGACATCAAAACCAACCCAAAATGGTCTAAGATAACCTTATATAGAACTCTATTAAGTCATTAAAGTCTACAACAACCAAGTGAACACCTAATCAATAAAAACCCACATTCATAATGGTAGTAAATTCCATGGTGTTTTACTTGCCCTGAACACACTGCTTCCCCAGTACAAATGGTCTTAATCTGGAGGAGGTGGCAGCAAAGTTCCTAATTCTATCCCATGAACCAGAGGGAACAAAAAATACCTTTTTTGCAATATCCTAACCAGTTAATATCTGGGGGCTTTCTAAAGGACAGGGCTCTGTTATGCCTACCTCAAAGCTCAGGTAGGGAGAGGCAGCTAGCACTGCTCATGAAGGCTGCAGAGTACTACAGACCTGCAGATGCCTGGTACGGAAGAGTATGGGTAAAGGAGTACAATAGGCCATCTAAGGCTCTGAAGAGAAGCTGAAGTAGACTCTTTGGGAAATTAAGACTTTAAAAGTAACTGAGTGAGAGATATGAGTTCAATTCTTGGATGGGGAAGATCCCCTGGAAAAGTGCGTGCCAACTAACTCCAGTATTCTTGCTTAGAGAATCCCATCAACAGAGAAGCCTGGCAGGCTACAGTCCATGGGGTCGCACAGAGTCGGACAAGACTGAAGCAACTTAGCACACAGTGTACATAGAAGAGTCAAAAAAAGCTGCCCACAGGCCCAGGCAAAACGCATGCTCAGCCAAGACACATGAGAAAAGCTTACACTTTCACCCTGGACTGATCTCAAGCTTCAGATCAGACAAGTTAATTACTGAAAGACTTCTCTGGTACAGGACTGGTATGCAAAGTCTGAGAAAGGTGGATGTTTTCTAAATGCCCTATTTTATATAAGGTACACAAACTACCAGGAAAACATGCCCCATTCAAAGGAACAAAATAAAGTAGCAGAAATTATCCCTGAAGAAGCATATGGACTTTAAAACAACTGTTATAAATATATTCAAAATACTAAAAGAAAACATGAACAAAAAACTAATGAAACCCAGGAAAATGATAAGAGAACAAAATAAGAATATGAACGAAGACAAAAATTCTATTAAAAATATTTTTTAAAATATTAAAATCCCATTAAAAATAGAATTTCTGGTGCTGAAAAATGGCACTGAATACAAAATTTCAACGGAAAGGTTTGACAGCAGATTTGAGCAGTCATAAGAAAAAAAATTAGTGAAAAATATCAAATCAGGACATTTGATGTCATCAAGTCTGAGGAGTAGGAAAAAAACCAAGTGAACAGAGCCTAAGAGATTTATGAAATCCCATAAAGTAGACCAGTATATACATTATATAAATCTCCAAAGGATAAGAGAAAAAGGACTGGAGAGATCATTTGAAAAAATAATAGGTGAAAATGTCCTAAATTTAAGGAAAGACATGAATTTACACATCCAAGCAGCTAAATGGATAAATTTAGGGTAAATCCACACACCAAGAGACACACCAAGACACATCATAAACTATGGAAAGAGAATCTTAAAAACAATAAGAGAACAGTGACTCATCATATACATATTAACCTCTGTAAGACTACCATCCAATTTCCCAGCAAGAAACCCTGGAGGCCAGAAGATGTGGAATGAAATTATTTTAACTGATGAAAGAAAAAAAACAAAACAAAACATAGCAACAAAGAACTCTATGAGTAAAAATATCTTTCAAAAAAATTAAGATACTCTCAGAGAAATCAAAGCTGAAGGAATTTATTACCACTAAACCTGTCCTATCAGTTCAGTTCAGTCGCTCAGTTGTGTCCGACTCTTTGCGACTCCATGAATTGCAGCACACCAGGCCTCCCTGTCCATCACCAACTCCTGGACTTTACTCAAACTCACGTCCATCGAGTCGGTGATGCCATCCAGCCATCTCATCCTCTGTTGTCCCCTTCTCCTCCTGCCCCCAATCCCTCCCAGCATCAGAGTCTTTTCCAATGAGTCAACTCTTCGCATGAGGTGGCCAAAGTACTGGAGTTTCAGCTTTAGCATCATTCCTTCCAAAGAAATCCCAGGGCTGATCTCCTTCAGAATGGACTGGTTGGATCTCCTTGCAGTCCAAGGGACTCTCAAGAGTCTTCACCACCACAGTTCAAAAGCATCAATTCTAAGTCCTTCACGTGGAAATGAAAGGAAGCTAGATGGTAACTCAAAACAAACTCTCAGGTAAAAGGTAAATGCATGGTCAAATAGTTTTTAAAAGTATTGCTGTAATTTTGGTTTTTAGCAGTTTAAAAGACAAATATATAAAAATCATTATAAATCTATGTAAATGGGTACACAATATAAAAGGATGTAATTTGCAATATGAATGAGAAAAGGGGGAGGGAAGAAGCTATAAAAGGGTAAAGTTTTGTAAGCAATTGAATTTCAGTTATTATCAATTTAAAATAATTTTATAATTTTAGGATGTGATATGTAAGGCATATAGTAATCACAAATAAAATATTCATAGAGTTTCAAAAAAGGAAATAACAATGAACTAAACCCAAAGAAAACTACAGTGGAAGAAATAAGGGACAAAAAAGCTACAAAACATGCAGAAAAGAAACAGCAAAATGTCAAAAGTAAGTCTTTCTCTATCAATAATTTAAGTGTAAATGGATTAAATTCATCAGTCAAAAGGCATAGACTAGCAGAATGGATTAAAGAAAAAAAACCACAATTCATCTGTATGTTGTCTATAACAGACTCACTTTAGATAAAGGGCAAAAATAGTTTGAAATTGAAAGGATGTCGGTATTTCATGAAAGCAGTATTTAAAAGAGACAAAGAGTGGCTATACAAATATCAGACAAAATTGACTTTAAGTCAAAAATTCTTACAAGAGACAAAGAATAGTATTACGTATAAAAGGGTCAATTCACCAAAAACATATAACAATTAGAGACACATATGCAACAAACCATAATCACAGAAAACTAGCCAATCTGATTGCACAGATCACAGCCTTGTCTAACTCAATGAAACTAAGCCATGCCGTGTGGGGGCACCCAAGATGGACGGGTCATGGTGGAGAGGTCTGACAGAATGTGGTCCACTGGAGATGGGAATGGCAAACCACTTCAGTATTCTTGCTTTGAGAACCCCATGAACAGTATGAAAAAGCAAAATGATAGGATACTGAAAGAGGAACTCCCCAGGTCGGTAGGTGCCCAATATTTTACTGGAGATCAGTGGAGAAATAACTCCAGAAAGAATGAA
This sequence comes from Bos javanicus, assembly GCF_032452875.1. NCBI lineage: Eukaryota > Metazoa > Chordata > Mammalia > Artiodactyla > Bovidae > Bos > Bos javanicus. The sequence continues at coordinate 47,882,252 of NC_083874.1, read as the reverse complement.
GGGATGGAGCCAAAGCAAAAACAGTACCCAGTTGTAGATGTGACTGGTGATAGAGGCAAGGTCTGATGCTGTAAAGAGCAATATTGCATAGGAACCTGGAATGTTAGGTCCATGAATACAGGAAAATTGGAAGTGGTCAAACAAGAGATGGCAAGAGTGAACGTCGACATTCTAGGAATCAGCGAACTGAAATGGACTGGAATGGGTGAATTAAACTCAGATGACCATTATATCTACTACTGTGGGCAGGAATCCCTTAGAAGAAATGGAGTAGCCATCATGGTCAACAAAAGAGTCCGAAATGCAGTACTTGGATGCAATCTCAAAAATGACAGAACGATCTCTGTTCGTTTCCAAGGCAAACCATTCAGTATCACAGTAATCCAAGCCTATGCCCCAACCAGTAACACTGAAGAAGCTGAAGTTGTATGGTTCTATGAAGACCTATAAGACCTTTTGGAACTAACGCCCCTAAAAGATGTCCTATTCATTATAGGGGACTGGAATGCAAAAGTTGGAAGTCAAGAAACACCTAGAGTAACAGGCAAATTTGGCTTTGGAGTATGGAATGAAGCAGGGAAAAGGCTAATAGTGTTTTGCCAATAAAATGCACTGGTCATAACAAACACCCTCTTCCAACAACACAAGAGAAGACTGTACACATGGACATCACCAGATGGTCAACACTGAAATAAGATTGATTATATTCTTTGCAACCAAAGATGGAGAAGCTCTATACAGTCAGCAAAAACAAGACCAGGAGCTGACTGTGGCTCAGATCATGAACTCCTTATTGCCAAATTCAGACTTAAATTGAAGAAAGTAGGGAAAACCACTAAGCCATTCAGGTATGACCTAAATGAAATCCCTTATGATTATACAGTGGAAGTGAGAAATAGATTTAAGGGCCTAGATCTGATAGATAGAGTGCCTGATGAACTATGGACGGAGGTTCATGACATTGTACAGGAGACAGATCAAGATTATCCTCATGGAAAAGAAATGCAAAAAAGCAAAATGGCTGTCTGAGGAGGCTTTACAAATAGCTGTGAAAAGAAGAGAAGCAAAAAGCAAAGGAGAAAAGGAAAGATATAAGCATCTGAATGCAGAGTTCCAAAGAATAGCAAGGAGAGATAAGAAAGCTTTCCTCAGCAATCAATGCAAAGAAATAGAGGAAAACAACAGAATGGGAAAGACTAGAGATCTCTTCAAGAAAATTAGAGATACCAAGGGAACATTTCATGCAAAGATGGGCTTGATAAAGGACAGAAATGGTATGGACCTAACAGAAGCACAAGATATTAAGAAGAGGTGACAAGAATACACAGAAGAAATGTACAAAAAAGATCTTCATGACCCAGATAATCACGATGGTGTGATCACTCACCTAGAGCCAGACATTCTGGAATGTGAAGTCAAGTGGGCCTTAGAAAGCATCACTATGAACAAAGCTAGTGGAGGTGATGGAATTCCAGTTGAGTGATTTCAAATCATGAAAGATGATGCTGTGAAAGTGCTGCACTCAATATGCCAGCAAATTTGGAAAACTCAGCAGTGGCCACAGTACTGGAAAAGGTCAGTTTTCATTCTAATCTCAAAGAAAAACAATGCCAAAGAATGCTCAAACTACCACACAATTGCATTCATCTCACATGCTAGTAAAGTAATGCTCAAAATCCTCCAAATCAGGCTTCAGCAATGCATGAACCATGAACTTCCAGATGTTCAAGCTGGTTTTAGAAAAGGCAAAGCAATCAGAGATCAAATTGCCAACATCTGCTGGATCATCGAAAAAGCAAGAGAGTTCCAGAAAAATATCTATTTCTGCTTTATTGACTATGCCAAAGCCTTTGACTGTGTGGATCACAATAAACTGTGGAAAATTCTGAAAGACATGGGAATACCAGACCACCTGACCTGCCTCTTGAGAAACCTATATGCAGGTCAGGAAGCAACAGTTAGAACTGGACATGGAACAACAGACTGGTTCCAAATAGGAAAAGGAGTACGTCAAGGCTGTATATTGTCACTCTGCTTATTTAACTTATATGCAGAGTACATCATGAGAAACGCTGGGCTGGAAGAAGCACAAGCTGGAATCAAAATTGCTGGGAGAAATATCCATAACCTCAGATATGCAGATGACACAACCCTTATGGCAGAAAGTGAAGAACAAAAAGCCTCTTGAGGAAAGTGAAAGAGGAGAGTGAAAAAGTTGGCTTAAAGCTCAACATTCAGAAAACGAAGATCATGGCATCTGGTCCCATCACTTCATGGGAAATAGATGGGGAAACAGTGGGAACAGTGTCAGACTTTATTTTTTTGGGCTCCAAAATCACTGCAGATGATGATTTCAGCCATGAAATTAAAAGATACTTACTCCTTGGAAGGCAAGTTATGACCAACCTAGATAGTATATTCAAAAGCAGAGACATTACTTTGCCAACAAAGGTCCATCTAGTCAAGGCTATGGTTTTTCCAGTGGTCATGTATGGATGTTAGAGTTGGACTGTGAAGAAAGCTGAGCACTGAAGGGTTGATGCTTTTGAACTGTGGTGTTGGAGAAGACTCTTGAGAGTCCCTTGGACTGCAAGGAGATCCAACCAGTCCATTCTAAAGGAGATCAGTTCTGGGTGTTCATTGGAAGGACTGATGCTAAAGCTGAAACTCCAATACTTTGGCCACCTCATGCGAAGAGCTGACTCATTGGAAAAGACTCTGATGCTGGGAGGGATTGGGGGCAGGAGGAGAAGGGGACGACAGAAGATGAGATGGCTGGATGGCATCACCAACTCGATGGACATGAGTTTGAGTAAACTCCGGGAGTTGGTGATGAACAGGGAGGCCTGGCGTGCTGCGATTCATGGGGTCACAAAGATTTGGACACAATTGAGCGACTAAACTGAACTGAACTGATGCAACAAAAGGAGAAGGAAATGGCAACCCACTCTAGTACTCTTGCCTGGAGAATTCCATGGACAGAGGAGCCTGCTGGGCTACAGTCCATGGCGTCACAAAGAGTAGGACACGACTGAAATGACTTAGCAGCAGCAGCATGCAGCAAAAACTACAGTTATAAAATATAAATATTGTCTATATATCAAAATATTGTTATCACTACTAGCCATTGATCTACAGATTCAACACAGTTCCTATCAGTATCCCAATGATGTTTATTGAAGGAACAGAAAAATTGATCCACAAATTTATATGAAACCTCAAGAGACCATAGATAGTCAAGACAATCTTTAAAAAGAGCAAGTTGCAAGATTTCTATTTTCTTGATTTCAAATCTCATTACAAAGCTATGGTTATCAAAATTATGAGGTCCTGGCATAAAGACAGACATTTAGACTAATGGAAATGGAGTAGAGTGCCCAGAAATAAACCCTTGCAAATATGGGGAAATGCTTTCCAATGAGGGTGCCAATATCACTGAATGAGTAAAGGACATTTTACATACAATCATTTGTTGTATTTTCAACAAATGATTCTGAGAAAACTGGGTATCCACATACAAAACTATTAAGCTATACCCTTTATTTATACCATATACAAAAATTGACTCAAAGTAGATCAAAGGTCTAAATGTAAGAGCTAAAACTGTAAAACTCTTAGAATACAGGAAGATAGCTTAATGACACTGAATTTGGCAATGATTTCTTAGATACAACACCAAAAAGCACAGGCCATGAGAGAAAAAGATAAATTGGACTTCATCAAAGCTTAAAGATTTATGCATCAAAGAACACTATCAAGATAATGAATCAGAGAAAATACATGCAGTCATATATCTGATGAGAGAATAATACCCAGAATTTATAAAGAATGCTTACAAGTCAACAACAAAAGAACCCAGTTTAAAAATGAGCAAAAGAGACACTGATGTATAGAACAGTCTTATGGACTCTGTGGGAGAGGGAGAGGGTGGGAAGATTTGGGAGAATGGCAATGAAACATGTAAAATATCATGTAGGAAACGAGTTGCCAGTCCAGGTTCGATGCATGATGCTGGATGCTTGGGGCTGGTGCACTGGGACGGCCCAGAGGGATGGTATGGGGAGGGAGGAGGGAGGAGGGTTCGGGATGGGGAACACATGTATACCTGTGGCGAATTCATTTTGATATTTGGCAAAACTAATACAATTATGTAAAGTTTAAAAATAAAATAAAATTGGAAGAATAAAAATAAATAAATAAATTTTTAAAAAAAATGAGCAAAAGGATCATTAGACATTTTCCAAAGAATATATACACATGACCATTAAGCCCATGAAAAGTGGCTCAAACACTGGTAATAATTAGGGCAATGCAGTTCAAAACCACAATGAGATACCATTTTATACTGTTTAGGATGGCTATTATCAAAAAGTAATAATAAGTGTTGGGAAAGATGTAGAGAGATGGAAAGTCTCCTTCATTGCTGGTGGGAATGTAAAATGCTGCAACCACTTTGGAAGATACTATGGCAACTTCTTAGAAAGTTGAACACACACTTACCATGTGATCCAGCTATTTCACTCCTAGGACACCCCCAAGGAACTGAAAACAAGAATTTGAACAGCTACTTGTACAACAATGTTCATCGCAGCATTATTCACAATAGCTGAGAGATAACAATCTCAATGTCCATCAGTGCATGAATGAATAGGTAAAGAAAATGTGCAAATTCTGATACACGCTACGGCTTAGACGGACCTTGAAAGTATTATACTAAATGAAATAAATCAAATACAAAGGGACAAATATTGTGTGATTCCATTTATATGAGGTACCTGAAATAGTCCAATTCATAGAGACAGAGGAGACTACAGGTTACCAGGGGCTGGGGATGGGTAAAGGGAAGTTTGCGTTAAACGGGTCCAGAGTTTCAGCGTGGGATGATGAAAAAGTTCTGAGACAGACAGTAGTGACAACTGCACAACAAAGTGAAGGTACTTAGTCCCAATGAGCTGCACACCTTAACATGTTAAAATCATAACTTATGGATATTTTACCACAGTAAAAAGAAAAGGGGAGGGAAGCAAGAGATGTCCTTCTATTATGCTCTTTCTCAATCCTCGGTGACCAAAACATCATTACCACTTACTGTCTACTGGATGAGTATTGCATACAAAGAGTAATGGGAATGAAAAAGAGAATGACCAGTTCATTCTGCCTGGAAAGATTTTTTTTAAATAGGCCTCATAGGAAGGATGACATTTGATCAATATCTTCACACAGGTTGAATTTATTTAGGTTAGATTTCATCAATTCATTTAGGTTAGATTTTTTAATACAGCTTTATTGAGGTATAGCGATCTAAATGAATTGATGGAAAAATTCAACCTGTGTGAAGTCCATTCTAAAGGAGATCAGTCCTGGGTGTTCTTTGGAAGGAATGATGCTAAAGCTGAAACTCCAGTACTTTGGCCACCTCATGCGAAGAGTTGACTCATTGGAAAAGACTCTGATGCTGGGAGGGATTGGGGACAGGAGAAGGTGATGACAGAGGATGAGATGGCTGGATGGCATCACTGACTCAATGGATGTGAGTTTGAGTGAACTCTGGGAGTTGGTGTTGGACAGGGAGGCCTGGCGTGCTGCGATTCATGGGGTCACAAAGAGTCAGACACAACTGAGCGACTGAACTGAACTGAACTGATTGAGGTATAACTTAGTATAAAATCTATCCATTTTAACTGACATTTATTAAATGTATAGAGTTGTCAACCACATCACATCTAATTTTATGACATTAAAAAGAAACTTCATACCCAGCTAGAGTTCTACCTCTTTACCATGCTGAACCCTAGGCAATCACCAAACTACTTTCTGCCTCTACAGACTTGCCTTTTCTGAACTTTTCATATAGCGGAAATCCTATAACATGTGAGCTTTGTGTAGGGCTATTGATGACAAAGGCACCATGCCAATGAGTGCTATCACTCACAAACTGGAAGGTTACAAATTCAGAGGACCAACTTGGTGTCAAATAATGATTTGCAAGTCTTTTTAACAGGGGGTCTGTTAATACACGTTGTTAACAAAACTGGTAACACATGTTCTCCAAAGTCTGCCATTCTCTTTTCCTGACATTCCTGATGTTTTTACTATTTGCCCTACTGTTGCCAGTTTTACTATTAACCCTTTTCCTTTTCTTTTTCTAAGGACTTCGAGATTATGTGATTATACAGAAGAATTTTTTCCCACTAACTTTTCACAAATTTGAACTCTATTCATATAAATCTAAGTTTAATTTTTAAAAGCGGTAGTACAAATCACATTCTGGCAAAAGAAACAATGAAACTCATTAAAATCTAAGACTTAGCTCTTATGGAAATCATGGCCAGTTCTTAAAATAGGGACCAGATGATGCTGTTCTTATGTCTTGTGGACCTGGGACTCCAGGCAGCATTATTAACTCCTGGTCATCCATGCTCATCTTTGAAAATCGATGAAAATTTCGAGTCTGCTCAGTGGCTCCACTCATCCCCCCACTGAGGAGAACATTGCCTGGAGCTGTCTTTGCAAACTAGGAAGAGCAGCAATGCTGTAACAGGCAGCCAGAGAATGTTGTGTCTCAAATGGATGCAGGTCAACCTCTGCACCTCTTATTTGTCATGGCAGAAATGGTACAGGAGTGAGTCAAGATGAGGCAGAAATTATATAACCATCCGTAGATGGCAAGGATGACTGTAGGCTACTTACTTTTACCTATATCATTCCCTAACTGTGTCACAACAGTTTTGTAGTAGGCATGATTACTCTTTCTATTTTACAGAAAGGTGAAACAACTTGTCTGAAGCCAGTCAACTAGTAAATGGCAGAGAGAGGGCTTGAACTGAGGACGGGATGTCTCCAAAGGCCATGTTCTTCACTATTAAATTATACTGTGGGGCTGACTGCTCTGACTTAAAAAGTATAAAATATAGGTAAGTAAGTGAAATCATAAATCATAAAGAAGGCTAAGCACCAAACAACTGTTGCTTTCAAATTGTGGTGCTGCAGAAGACTCTTGAGAGTCCCTTGGACTGCAAGGAGATCAAACCAGTCAATCCTAAAAGAAATCAACCCTAAATATTCATTGGAAGGACTGTTGCTGAAGCTGAAGCTCCAATACTTTGGCCACCTGATGCAAAAAGCTGACTCATTGGAAAAGACCCTGATGCTGGGAAAGACTGAGGGCAGGAGGAGAAGGGGACAACAGAGGATGAGATGGTTGGATGGCATCACCAACTTGATGGACATGAATCTGCGCAAGCTCCGGGAAATAGTGAAGGACAGGAAAGCCTGGTGGGTTGCAGTCCATGGGATCACAAGGAGTCAGACAGGACTCAGCAACTGAACAACAACACAAAGTGAAATAAAAGATAACCACACACACATACACACACAAAAATGATACCCTGGCCCTTGGGTAAAGGTCTGGCAATACTTCAATTTACAACATTTTTTCACCTACCATGTACCTTGCACTGTCTGCTGAGGCAATCAGACCTTGTCCTCAAAGACTTCCAGATGTCTGTGCTACAGCAGAGGACAGATAGGCCCAGCCTGGGCTCAGTGTCGACTGTAAAGGCTAAGCTGAGTAGAGGTCATCGTGAATCAAGAATTTCACTGGCTCCCTGTGATTCTTTAGGCAAACCCCTTCCCTTTCTGGGCATCAGCTTTCTCACATGTGAATGAATGCTCTGGGTGCTCTGGTCTCTGAGCCCCTATGATTCTGCACTCACTGTAGCCTGCGGTCTTTGCTTCCTGTGTTAACAGCATTTCTGCACATCAAACTGACTGTGGACCTCCTGCTGATTTCCACAGCTTCCAGGACAACAAAGCCTCACATATTTCTTAAACACCCAGCTATATTATGTGGCAGAGCTTTCTCTTATAAATGGGCATAGATTAAGATGAATTTTACTTGGTATTGCTTTTCACTTCCATCACACACTGCCCTCCCCCCTCTCACTTGATCTCGGCCTCCCCATGGTTTCTCCAAATCCAAATCTGATCTCAACTTCACCGCACTGGGCGCCTCGTTCACCACAAACGGCCATATTTCACTTGCGGCTGAGTGGAGAATTCATTCCAATTCCTGTTCAGTCTCAACAGTGCAAACATATATTCAGGGCTGACATATTTTCATTATGGAAAAGCCAGGCTCTCCAACAGACGCTGCCCATAGGGATTAATGAGGGGAATGGTTATTTATTCTGCAGCTTGACGTTTTGTGCAGAATAATTCCTGAGTCATTTTATACTTTAACAAATAGTTTGCCAACAAAAGATCTTAGCACTTTGGGTGAGCACCAAGCCAGGATTTAGGAACTGCCTAAAATTAACTGATAGCTATGAAGCCACATTCCAGAATCACACTGAGTATAATGATAGTACTTAATATGACAGCCAGCTAGTCATCCATTCCTAACACCAGACAGTCCCTCCCACCTGAAACCAACTGCACTGGTCATTTGGAGGGCAACTCTATATAGACACCTGGAAACCCTCCTACCTCAATGTAAAATGTCTAGCCTGTGTACAGGTTCAGTCAAATACCTCTGCTAAGATGAAAATATCCTGGACCGTTTTTGGTCACCCTTTTGCTGTCTGAATAATATACAAATCCCACCACGTCTCCTCAGGTATAATAACACCTTGGCCCCTGATTTCTTTTTCCATTTTAATCCTTTTCTTCAACCTGTTTTACTTGTATCCTATGCAAGTATATCCTGTACTTGTATGTCCATCGAGTTGGTCGTGCCATCCAACCATATCATCTTCTGTCACCCATTTCTTCTCCTGCGCTCAATCTTTCCCAGCATCAGGGTCTCTTCCAATAAGCTGGCTCTTTGCATCAGGTGGCCAAATTACTGGAGCTTCAGCATCAGCTTCAGCTTCTCTATTTCTGGAATATTTTATTTTCCTGGGTTCCAAGATCACTGTGAACAGTGACTGCAACCAGGAAATTAAATTACATTTGCTCCTTGGAAGAAAGGCTATGACAAACCTAGACAGTGTATTAAAAAGCAAAGACCTCACTTTGCTGACAAAGGTCCCTATAGTCAAAACTATGGTTTTTCTGGGCTTCCCTGGTGGCTCAGCTGGTAAAGATATGCCTGCAATGTGGGAGACCTGGATTTGATCCTTGCGTTGGGAAGATCCCCTGAAGGAGAGCATAGCAACTCACTCCAGTATTCTTGCCTGGAGAATCCCCATGGACAGAGGAACCTAGTGGGCTATAGTCCACTAGATTGCAAGGAGTTGGACACAACTGAGTGGCTAAGCTATTCATGGTTTTTCTAGTAGTCATGTACAGATATGAGAGCTGGACCATAAAGAAGGTTGAGCACTGAAGAATTGATGCTTTCAAACTGTGGTGCTGGAGATGACTCTTGAGAGTCCCTTGGGCAGCAAGGAGAACAAATCAGTCAATCCTAAAGGAAATCAACCCTGAATATTCATTGGAAGGACTGATGCTGAAGCTGAAGCTCCAAAACTCTAGCCACCTAATGCAAAGAGCTGACTCACTGGAAAAGACTCTGATGCTGGGAAAGATTGAGTGCAAGAGGAGAAGGGGACTACAGAGGATGAGATGGTTGGATGGCATCACTGTCTTAATGGACATGACTTTGAGCAAACTCCAGGAGATGGTGAAGGACAGGGAAGCCTGGAGTGCTACAGACACAACTACCCAGATTGAATAACAAAAAACAGTAGTTTTCCCTGTTTCTGGGATATTCTCACTTCTTCCCATCTTTGTGCTTGATTGAAGCATGTGCTTCATCCTGAAAGACAGACATCTCTCAGGTGATGGTCTATCTACCTGTTATGGTTCCCCTTAGCCATCAGAAGGGGCCACTTCTCTATTGCTCCACAAAAACAGCCCTGAGCCTTTTGGCTGCTGCAATTCAGGTATCATTTTCTGAACTGAATGCATTGCAAGTCCCTCACAGAAAATATCAAGTCTATTTTTAGGTAATTTACAGAGAACAAGGTACAGAACATGTTGCTCAATATACACTCATCTTGAAAGAACAAAGAAATGATAATAAATCAGGGTCCATCATGGACTAGAACATCTGGTAAGATTCCAAGGCTCAGAGAAATCTCTGCAAACTCCTCCATTGACAAACATTTATTGTGCTCCTATTTCATCTTGTATTAGTTGATGGGCTCTTTTTTCACCCTAGGATCTGTGACACTCAGAGCAGAGGGAATGTCCACACTCTGGTGTCACATCTGTGGAACTGCAGTTACTAGATCTAAGACACAATGCACTGTTGTCTACACATCATGGCTTCTGACCTGCAGTCTTCTTATTTGTGCTTCCCTGACACGTTCAGGCCCGGTCCTGCTGAGCTAAGATGGAAGGGACAAGGTGGGGTATGACCTCAAAAGGCCACTCCCTTCAAGTTGGCTTCCAGGTTATCTCAGGTCATGACATTTTGTCGAAGCCAGGGTGAGGCTTGGGCTCTATTGGACAAAACTCCTACAGGCTACACAAGGCATGTGAACTTGCCTACCCCTACCATCTCACCTCGCAAGCCTATGAGCAAGTAAATTCTCCAAACTATCCACTGAGTGCTGGGGCCAGGATGGTCACTAGGTCCAGGATGCTCAATGAGGAGTATGAATAGAGATAGGAGAGGTTAGAATAAACAATTCAACGTTTGTGATCTCAACGTTTGGCAATAGGGCTGACAAGGTGCTCAGAGAAAACACTCCTGGTATAGTCTTTCCCAAAATAATGAATAAAATTCATTTACCGCCCTGATAGTCATCATCAACCCATCCTTGATCATTTATCATTTAATCAATAAATTTGATTAAATTTATCATTTTATCATTTAATCAAAATATTAACTCTTTAATTGGCTAGGGAAAAACAAAAAAGCAAAAATCCACAGGCTAAGCTAATAGTAGAGCTAGCTTCTGCTTATCTTTGGGTGGTCCCTAGCCGTGTTTTAATACTTCCTGGATTCAGGAAATAGGAGACCAAGACTGAGCCTCAGTAGGATAGGGTTAAGCTCAGAAATACCAGGGAAGCCAAAACCTTTGAAATGCAATGACCTCAGTAGATTAGTTTGTTTAAAAACAAAAGAAATTAGGGAAGGAAGCTATATATGAAAGTCTTAACCTTAGCTCACTTTACAGTAGAATGACAAAGAAAGAAAACTTTCCCATGAGACTATCCAACACAATCTGAATTCACATGGGTTTGAGGATGAGATTCATATTTCTTATCCAGTACAATATCCCAAGATGTAAATCAAATTTAGTGTGCCCCAAGCAGAAGCAAACAAATCACCTTTGGGGGATAACTGGAGAAAAGACCTCAGATATAATAAAGATAACAAATATATATATATAAAGTATGGGGAAATAGTTAAAAATAAGGACTATAAAGTGAGGGATTGCAATGTACATCTAAAGAAGTTCCTTAAAAATACAGTAGAGGAAAATGGGTAAAAGAAATATTTAAAAAGGTACTTTGTTACAGTTTTCTGGGATTAATGGAAGTCACAAATCCTTAGATTCAGGAAGCCCAGGAAATCTTAAGCAAGATAAATTTTTAGAAATTCTAATACTCATCATAATCTACAGAACATGAAAGAAAAAGACAAAATCTTAAAAGCAAGCAGAAATAAAAAATTATCTTCTCCCTTCAAAGAAATAACATTTCATCAATGGCTCTCAACCATCAGTATACATCAAAATCACCTATTGAACATTTTTTTAAACACACATTCCGTCACTCCAGCCACAAAGTGTGGATTCAGTAGGTCTGGAATAGTTTTTTAAAATGAATTTCTAATAAGCTCCTAGGTGATACAAATGCTGCTGGTCTAGGGGCCACTTTTTGAAAACCACTGAATAAGACTGATAGTTGCATTATAAAGAGCAAAAGTGTCAGACAAAAGAAAACAGAATGGTATCTGTAAAGCACCAAAGAAACATCATTGAAAATCTAGAATTGATGTCCTGGAAAATTATCTTTCAAGAGCTAGTACAAAATAAAGACATTGTTAGACAAACAAAAGCTGATAGTTTACTATCAGTAGACTTTGGCTGAAATAACTTCTAAAATATGTGCTTTTAGAAGAAAAATTATCTCAGAAGGATGGTCTGATATGGAAGTGTGAAAGTATAGAAAACGGTAAACGTGTTGGCAAATTTAAATCAATATTAATTGTACAAATCAAAAACATTACTCTCTAATCTGTAGGGCTACAAAATTTAAAATTAGCATCCTAGAACATAAAAGCAAACAAAGCAAGATTGGAATGATTAGATTTAAAACATTCTAATATCCTTATTTTATTTGAGGATTACATTTTTATAAAGTTAAATACAAATTTAAAATGTCCAGGGTATTCACTATAAGAACAGAAACAGAACATATACTAACAGAATCAGTAGGAGAGAAAGTATGGAATTAAATAAAAAGAAAAAAATATGATCCAAGGGAATTTACAAAAGAAAATATTAGTAGAAAAGAATGCAAACATATGAATAATCAGTCAGTATGTATGTACTTAACTCTCCAGTTAAATTATAGACTGTCTGAATGATAAATTAAGATCCAGGCACCTACTGCTTATAAGATACAGATAAAACACAAGGATATAGAAAAATTAGAAGTAAAATGACAAAAACAGCTGTATCAAGCAAATACAACCCAAAATTTTATTATAACTTCATTACTTTCAGACCAAGTACACTTTACAAAAAAGAAATCACTGAGATTCACAGGATTGTAGATAGGTAGATAGATAGATGGAGAAGGCAATGGCACCCCACTCCAGTACTCCTGCCTGGAAAATCCCATGGATGGAGGAGCCTGGTAGGCTGCAGTCCATGGGGTCGCTAAGAGTTGGACACGACTGAGCAACTTCACTTTCACTTTTCACTTTCATGCATTGGAGGAGGAAAATGGCAACCCACTCCAGTGTTCTTGCCTGGAGAATCCCAGGGACGGGGGAGCCTGGTGGGCTGCCATCTATGGGGTCGCACAGAGTGGGATACGACTGAAGCAACTTAGCAGCAGCAGCAAATTGATAGATAAAAATATAAATTCATCCACACAATAAACTTTTTTTTTTTTAGAGTCTACTATGTGCTATGTGCCACTTCCCTGGTGGCTCAGATGGTAAAGAGTCTGTCTACAATGCGGGAGACCTGGGTTCAAGCCCTGGGTTGGGAAGATCCCCTGGAGAAGGAAATGGCAAGCCACTCCAGTACTATTGCCTGGAAAAACCCATGGACAGAGGAGCCTGGTAGGCTACAGCCCATGGGGTCGCAAAGAGTTGGACACGACTGAGCGACTTCACTTTCACTTTCATGTGCTAACCACTATTTTAGACACTAGGGATGCAGCAGTGAACAAAAATAACTCACGAAAAGTGGATTTACAATTCTAGGTTTGTATATACCTGATAACATACTTCAAACCCTAAAAAAGCAATAAATAAATCAATGCCTAGAGGATAAAATTGACAAATTCACCATAATAAAAGGAGATTTAAACAACAAAAAACACCTGTCTGACAAATCAAACATATGGGAAAAGAGTAAGGCTATAAAAGAAGTGTATGCCGTAATTAATAGCTGGCTTAACGGACAAGATAGAACAAAGTCCTACATGAGAAAACACATACACAGGCCAGGCCATTAAGGACAGCTCAGCAAATTTCAAGCAGCTGCACCCACCTCCTCACACGTGAGCACAACCCAACCACTGTGGCTGACAGTCCAGCAACGAGGAGCCAACTGCTGCCCCCACCTTCCTGGGAGCATGTGGGCCATGGCCCCCCTTTCAAGGGAGTAACAGCCAGCACAGACTAAGAAAAGACAACAAGCATCCAAACCAAAGATAGCCTCCATGCACAAAAAATATTAAACTCACACAAGGATAAGCACTGGGGGCAATGTGAAATGATAATGATTTAGCAACTTAGCTGCGTTTCTATACACCAGCAAATTCTCAAAAGATGCAATAAAGAAATACATCATTTACAGTAGCAACCAAATATATGCTTCCTACTTAGAAGTAAATAAAAGACACGCAAAACTTGTTTGGAGTATGTTACAAGACTCTATGGAAAGACATTCACAGAGAATCTAATGCATGGAGTGATTCCACATATATAGGTTGAAAAATCATAATCATAAAGATGCATTTCTCCCTAAACTGTTCTATGGCTTCAATTTAACTTCGAGTATTCCAAACTTTGATGAAATTTGACAAGGCATTTCAAAATGTTTACACAGAAGAGCGAAGCAAGGAAAAATGAACAAACACTCCTGGGAATCAAGAAGCAGGCTGGGGGCAGAAGGCTAGACTTACTCGCCCAGATATCAACATTTTGAATATGGCTACAGTAATAGCACGTGCAAAGGCACTGTGTAAATCAGCGCAGTGGTTGATAACAGAGCAGAGAACCCTGAAGCAGAGCCACACTTACACGGACACTTTACTGCAAGTGATTGGTAGTGGAGTATAGCATGCACGAAAGTATACGGGAACAGCTGGGTATCTTTCTGGACAAAATTGAATTTGGATTCTCACCTCACACTATGCTTTAAACTAAATTCCATGTAGATTAAATAGAGGAGATAAGCCTATAAAACTTTTAGAATATAGGAAAACATGCATGAGGGCATTAGCTATGAAAGAAAATATTGATACATCTGACTGTACGAAAATTAACAATCTCATTCCTGAAAAGGTTTCAGAAAGGCCATGAAAAATCAAACCATAAACATGAAATGCTTGTAATGTTTATATCTGACAAAATTTTAGTATCCTGGGTATAACAATCACTAGGCATAGGACAAGCAACCCAGGAGAAACAAGAATAAGGGAGTAGGACAGGATATCATTGAAAAGGAGAACTAAATGGTAATAAATATACGAAAAATGTTTAGGGAACTATGAATTAATCCCACAAGATATTCTATACTTCCCCCCTACAGAGGAAATTGAAATGTTAGACATTATCCAGTGTCATCGAGGACAAGGAGTAAACAGAACTTGTATATACTGAAGAACACATTAGTGCATGCACTTTTGAAAACAATTTGAAAGCAAAGGTAGGGCTTTCTTGGTGGCTTGGATGACAAAGAATCTGCCTGCAATGTGGGGGACCTGGGTTCAATCCCTGGGTCGGGAAAAGGTGAGTGAAGTGAAAGTTGCCCCAGCCAGGTCTGATTTCTTTGTGAGTGGACTGTAACCCACGAGGCTCCTCTGTCCATGGAATTCTCCAGGCAAGAATACTGGAGTGGGTAGCTGTTCCCTTCTCCAGGGGATCTTCCCAACCCAGGGATTGAACCTAGGTCTCCCACACTGCAGGTGGATTCTTTACTGTCTTGCCACATATTCTTCCCTGGCTTGCCACCAGGGAAGCCCCAGGAAAAGGTAGAGATGCATAGATGCCAAGTAAACCCTTGGGTGCATACCTAAGATGTATTTGTGTGTCACAAAAAGGACATATAAAAATGTTAATAGATAGGAATGCAGAATGGTACGGCCACTCTTGGAAAACAATTTGGCAGCTTCCTACAAAACAGCATGTGCTTACCATATAACCCAGGTAATCACACCCTTAGGCATTTATCGCCGAAAAATAAAACTGCATTCACACAAATGTCCATAGCAGTTTTATGAACTAGACTCATCCTAGAAACAATGCAGTGTCCTTCACAGGTGAATAGTTAAACTGTAGTACCCCTGTGCCATGGGACACTGCTCACTTAAAAAAGAACAAAGTGTTGGTACACGCAAGCACTTGGATGGATCTCAAGGAAATATGATGCCTGGAAAAAAAAAAGCCACCTCAAAAGGCTGCACACTGTGAGTTTCCATTTATATAGCAGGTTTGAAATGACAGAATTATGGGGATGGAGAACAAATTGGTCGCCAGGGGTGAGGAAGGGAGAAAGGAAGGGAGGTGGCTGTGGTCATCAAAGAGTAGCATAGAAGAGTATTATAATGCAACTTTTCTGTATCCTGACTGTGTATGAAATTTCACAGAACTAAACACACGCACACATAAACACATGTGAGTTCATGAGAACTAGACAAATCTGAATAAGGTAAATGGATTGCATTAATGTCAGTTTTCTGGCTATGATATTTTACTATCATTATGTAAGATGTTACTATTGGTAGAAGCTGGAAAAAGGGCATAGAGATCTCTTTATATGATTTGTTACAAACTGCATGTGAATGTAATCTCAGAAAGGTTTTAAACTGTTCATAGAAAAAAAATTTTTTTTTTCTTTTTTGCCACACTGCATAGCATGCAGGATCTTAGTCCCTTAACTAGGGATCGAATCCATGTGTCTTGCAGTGGAAGCACAGAGTCTTAACCACCGGACCACCAGAGAAGTCTTAGAAAAAAATTTTTAACAGTGAAAAAAAATCCTATATAAAATCTAGATGTCATTTTGACAGGATAAAAAATTAATAAACCATGATATATTTAGGCACCAGAAAACTGTACAGCAGGAAAATGAAAAATTTACAGTTTCACATATTCAGTTCAGTTCAATTCAGCCACTCAGTTGTGTCCGACTCTTTGTGACCCCATAAACCGCAGCACGCCAGGCCTCCCTGTCCATCACCAATTCCCGGAGTCCACCCAAACCCATGTCCATAGAGTCGGTGATGCCATCCAACCATCTCATCCTCTGTTGTCGCATTTTCCTCCTGCCCTCAATCTTTCTCAGCATCAGGGTCTTTTCAAATGAGTCAACTCTTCGTATGAGGTGGCCAAAGTATTGGGGTTTCAGCTTCAACATCAGTCCCCCCAGTGAACACACAGGACTGATCTCCTTTAGGATGGACTGGTTGTATCTCCTTGCAGTCCAAGGGACTCTCAAGAGTCTTCTCCAACACCACAGTTCAAAAGCATCAATTCTTCGTGGCTCAGCCTTGTTTATAGTCCAACTCTCACATCCATACATGACCACTGGAAAAACCATAGCCTTGACTAGATAGCTATGTTAACATGGGTCAACCTCCAAAAATATTCTAATTGTGGAAAAAATTTGCAGAAAAATTAGTATACTGTGATTCTATGTATGGTTCATGTAGGTCAAACTTTACAAAACATTTTGGTTAAGGATAAGTCCACATGTGGTAAAATTATGGACAGAAATAAGAAAATGAGATGCTATTTTCAGGAAAGTAGTTACTTCAGGGTGGTAGAAGGTGGTAGAATTACCACAGGGTAGTTACCGATCAGAAAATAGACTTAGGAAACTGATATTTCTTGATGTTTAACATTTATGCTTAATAATGCAGTCTTTTGTATGTATTTGCTATCTAATTAAAATAAAATAAACAGCTTTTGGGATAGAAAGCTTCTGGGGAAAAAAGGCATGTGAAAAGCTATGGAATCTATGAAAACATGATATTAGTGCAATTAAGTTCCAACTCCAAAGTCCCCTACAGGAAGAAATAACAGAGTAATAAACAATTTCTATTTGCTTTACAATGGGGACAGACTTTGTGAACATATACACCATATATACTTGAACTACTTTGGTAAAGAATCCGCCTGCAATGCGAGAGACCTGGGTTTGATCCCTGGGTTGGGAACATCCCTTGGAGAAGGGAAAGGCTACCCACTTCAGTATTCTGGCCTGGAGAATTCCATGGACTGTATAGCTCATGGGGTCGCAAAGAGTCAGACACTACTGAGTGACTTTCACTTTCACAAGAGATCATTTTTAAATTCTCTGTAATACAATCAGTTAAATAAAAATATATGCTTGCACATAGTAGAGAGATGGTGCAACACAGAAAAACAGGATCTGTAGTGGTTCTGTACATGGGCTCTGCAGTTAAGACTCCACAGGTGGTTCCTACTGCCACAATCCACTAGGTAAGATCCTTAGACAAGAAGTCTCACATGTGAAATGGGACAAATATAGCAGTTCTCAAAGGCTTGGTCTCAAGACCCCTTTATAATTAAGGACCTTAAAGATAGAATGTTCATGTTGGTCGTTATATCTATCAATACTTTGTTTCTTAATCAAATAACAATAAGAAACCTAGTGCATGTTAATATCAATAATATATTTTATGAAAACTATATATTCTAAAACAAAACATAATTAATGAGAAGAGTAACACTGTTCCACATTTACGCAAATCACTTTAATGCCTGACTTTGATTACCGATGAATTCTCACAGCTGCAACAGTATTCAATCTATTGCAATATATTGTTTTGGTTGAAGCATGTGAAGGGAATCCAGCCTCACACAACTATAAAGTTGAAAAAGGATGGGCTTTGTGGAACCCAGAAAAGGTCTCAGGGACCACCCCTCACCACTACCCAGGTATCTTTGGATTATACTTTAACAAGCACTAGACTAAAAAGCTTTTAGTTTCAAGACTGCAAATTGAACACATGTAGCGATCATCTGATTACTATACAAAACTGAATTATAGAAAATATATTAAATAAAAGTGTATGGCTGTGCTTAGACAACTAGGTATGTGTGCATGACAGAATGGAGCAGGTGAGGGGAGGAATAAACTGGCAGATTGGGATAGACATATATACCCTACTATATATAAAATAGATAAGTGGCATAAGGACTTACTGTATGGCACAGGGAGCTCTATTCGAGACTCTATGATGGCCCATATGGGAAAAGAATCTGGAAAAGAGTGGATTGTGCATATGTATAACAGATTCACTTTGCTGTACTGCTGAGACTAACAATGCTGCGAATCAACTATACCCCAATACAATGAGAAAAGAAAAGATGGAACACAGTGGGGGTTCACTGAGAGAGCATTCAAGCATTAAAATAGTCCATGCATGAACTCAAAACCTGAAGGTGACCTAGAAACAATTAATTGGGTGCGAGTTAAATTGTGGCACTCCAGGCAGACAAAATCTTGTGCATTATTCCTGTCTTCCTCAGAGACGAGGCAATAGCAATAATGAGTATCTGTGTATAGGTTGGAGCCAGGACCAAAGAGACTAGAAAGAACTTCTAGAGCCAGGAGAAACCAAGTGCTGAAGTACAGAATGATAAATACTCCACCCAGCCATCAATCACACTTGCCCATTCTCACCATCCACAGTTCATTCAAAACCGTACCTCTTGGTAAGGCCCCACAGCACGGAGAAAACATAACTTGGAGAAACAGAGAAACAGGAAATTTCAATCACTGAGAAAAACACAACCCCAAATCATCCAGTACTGGAGGAAGCTCAGGAAAATCACTCAATATTGAAAGACACAACAAAGACCTCTTTGGTCTGACCCATGGAAGAATTTATACCTGAAGAGGACACAGAATTAATTCAGCATTCAGAAGAGGACTTTCTTAACATAATAATAATAATTACTATCCTCAGAGAGAAACTTTAAAACAAAACATACTGTACATTGACTTTTTCAAGTGACAAATATAGTCGATACAGTCTGGAAAATTAGTAATAGATGGATTGAAAAGCCAAATAAACAGGGAAAGAATTAGTGAGCTGGAAGATTGAGATAAAGAATTCTCTCAGAAAGCAGCCAAAAGGATAAGATGAAAATGAGGACAGGTAAGTTAAAAAATGTGAAAGATCCAGAAACCAAAGTTTCTAAGGGAAATTCTGGAGAAAATGAGAATTGATAATGGAGAGATTGCTGTAAGAAAAGCAAGAAAAGTCAAAGACTGAAGGTGGACACTGATTAATCCTTTGGTTGAGAGAAACCACTGAGTGTCAAGCAAGATAGTATCAAGGATGCATGTTAAACTCTAAAATCTGCTAGGAAACTGAGAATAAGTACCTATATAAGAATAAACAGATTGACATGGGAGACTGAATATGCAGACAATAAAGGGCAGACTGTACATAACTAGAACTCTCATGATTTGCAACAACCAGCCCAGGAGGCCAATCCGTGACGTACACTATGCACCCCAGGAAGGCAGACTGCTTTCTGTAAGTTAGGCTTGTGGGAAATCTTGTCAAAATCATCCTCAAGTGACCAAGACTTTATTAACCACTTATAGCTTCCCTAATTTTGTCCCTGTTTCCAATTTAGAACCAACCAGAGAAAGCAAATTATGTATCCCTAACCAACCACATTAGATGTCCCACTTCCAGTTAGCCTGTCCACAACTTCCTCACACCAGCAACCTCCAATCAGGGCACAGAAGTCTTCCCCTTTTTACTACTAAAAAGCTTTCTCACTCCTCCATCTGCCTCTATAGCAAGCTCTAAATAAATAACATTTGCATATTTCCATTTGGTTGTATTTCCATAGTTATGGTGGACTCCATCCCCCACCCCCTACCCTCCAACCCCTACCCCGTCCCTACAAGTCCCGTCTGCTCTGTGAACTGCATGGACCCTAACCTTCAACCACATGTGGTACCCACAGGGCCGGCTCCCTTGTGCCTTGCTGCCTGTCTAGTCTATGACCCAACACCCAGTCTGAACTCTGCTTTTGTGTTGAGTTCCCTGGCATGGTACACAGACTTTGTTATTGCTTTACATTTGTTGACCTTGTTGGTAGAATCAGACCATTCCTTTTCATTTCTTTTTTTGCTTTCTTTCATGTTACTCTTTTGTGCTGTGGTGTCTAAAAGTGTTATTTGTCCTAAAAAGGAGACTTAAAGGGCAGAATGCAGGCAAAGGCCTATAAGCCTGTGACTTGATCTGGCATCACAGACCTTTGAGTTTTCAGTTCTCACCAGATCGGCATCCAGTGAATATACTTTGCTGTGGGTCACCAATAGAACTGGATAAGGTTTCCCTTCTATTTTTTGTCCTAAAAGGCTGGCTTTGATCTAAAGAGAGTATTCTCTTTGGTTTTCCATCTGCCAGCAGCACAGATTATTGGGTCTGCATTAGGAGGTAGCTAGCACCCAGGTTGGTGCCCAAGACACAGGAATATAAACATTACATTCCTGCCCACAAGCTCCAATTCTCCTGGGGTCCTCTATGTCAAAAAGTCCTGATTTTTTATGTGCTCTGATTAATATCCTAATTCTTACGTCTAACTTTCTAACTGTCATAACTTCATAAAGGATGGTTTGGACCTTCAGTGGCATCTCTTGGGAACATTTAAACAAAATTATTCATTTGAGAGGTGTCTTAGAAAAGAAAGAGAGTAAGATTTCACAATCCCAATGAGCAGCACTTTTGATTGGCATGCAGAGGCCTCCAAATGAAATTCTGAATAAGCAATTACTTCACTAAAAGATTCTCTGGCCAAAGCTAAGGAAACGTTGACAACCTTGCAAGAACAAAGGAGAATCCCCCCCTAATAAATCCTCCCCTCTGTCCTCAGCCTCCTCCTCTTATCCAGCCCTCCCTCTTCCTCCTTGTCCTTCGGCTCTCTCTCCGTCCACCTACTCCCTCCTCCCCTTGTCCAGACACCCTACCTTTTCCCAACCACTCACCTAAAACCTTGAAATACCAACTGCCTGTAAGACTCCATCCCTCCCATTAGCTTATAGAATTCTATAGGCAACTATAGACTTTAAGCTTTGGATATGAGCTGAATTAAGAGCTATAATTAAAATTTCCCTAAATCCAAACATGTGCCCAGGCTTCTTTGTCCACGGAATTTTCCAGATAAGAATACTGGAGTGGGTTGCTATTTTCCATCTTAGAGGAGCTTCCTGACTCAGGGATTGCACCCTTGTCTCTTGCATTGCAGGCAGACTCTTTACCACTTTTGAATTCACAAAAGAACTCAAAATTCTTTGGGTACTTATGACCTGGGATTACCTAACCTATATTAACTTCTGCACATGTTGATTGGAACTTCAGATGCTAAATCCTGGGTGGCAAAAGTTGATTGGATTGATCTGGAAAGGGACCTATAGGTCCTTTTTTTCCACAATAAATCTGAGAGGTTAAAAAAGAAAAAAAACGGGGCTGGAAAAGAAATTCATATCATAAAAGCCCTACCTGAAACATTCCCCACTCCAAAGTTGATTGAATGGTAATTCAAGTATGCAAACAAACAAGACGAAACTAGGAGATTTTCAGGGCTGACTAGAAAATAACTCCTGACAATACTTGTGGGTTAAAGAAGATGCTAATGCACAGCAGCCCTTCCACCTCATTTTGATGATGGACTTACACATGAAATTGGAGATCTAATTCAAAAACGGAAATCAGAATGGGAAAGGCACTTGAGCTAAGCTATAATACCTAGCAGAATATTTTGATAGGGCTTTAGGAAAAAATGAAACAAGACTCAAAGTAAACTTAGCCTGCAGATCAAACACTGAGATGGCCCACAAACCGATCAACAACCTATAGACAGTGATGATTGTAGACATGGTTTACAGAAGAACATGGAGGAAAGAGGCCCTGGCTTATAAAAGAAGTAAGAAAAAGGGAAATCCCTCATTTAGGATCACTGAGACCCCTCAGTGATCTTTGATCCCTTCTTATCATGGAGTTCATAAGGTGAAGGCCATGGGCGGTGGGGGAGTCATATTAGGAACTGATCCTGACCTGTGACCCTCTGGCTATCATTGGTGGCATGCACTGTAGGGAGGGGCTACTGTCAGTTCAAGGCCCCTGCAGGCCACTTGGCCACACAAAATGAATATAAAGGTGGCAACATCATGCAGTAGATTTGCTGTACACTGGACACATATTCTTAAATGCTCAAGGTGAAGTGCTTATAAATACAAAGTCTTCCTCATGAATTCCTGGTGCCACTCATGTTCAAGGAGACATGCGTGCCACTCTTTCTGCACTAAACCCTGACACTTTTGCTCAACCTCTTCCTCAGAGTAATATGTCACACCGGGGGGACATACTTCAAATAAGCCACAGATTTTCCATATCTCCAAGCCCCTAACTGATAAAAATTACCTCCTGTTCTATGATATCAGCTCTTCAAATTTAATAAGGAGACACTTACTTCAAAAAGGGGGCTGTAAAATCAAACGCCCACTAGGTTCTAGAAGACTTGTCTGTTCATAATTAAGCTGTGTCTACTGTGAACATACTTTGCTTTCTTCATTATATTTAATGCATAACACAAACAAAGATCTTGATGTTGCATTTGACACTATCTGGGCTAAAAATACTATCAGTTCAGTTCAGTTGCTCAGTCATGTCCGACTCTTTGTGACCCCATGAATTGCAGCACACCAGACCTCCCTGTCCATCACCAACTCCTGGAGTTTACCCAAACTCATGTCCACTGAGTTGGTGATGCCATCCAACCATCTCATTCTCTGTCGTCCCCTTCTCTTCTTGCCCTCAATCTTTGCCAGCATCAGGGTCTTTTCAGATGAGTCAGCTCTTTGCATCAGGTGGCCAAAGTATTGGAGTTTCAGCTTCAGCGTCAGTCCTTCCAATGAACACCCAGGACTGAACTCCTTTAGGAGGGACTGGTTGGATCTCCTTGCAGTCCAAGGGACTCTCAAGAGTGTTTTCCAACACTACAGTTCAAAAGCATCAATTCTTCAGCACTCAGCTTTCTTTATAGTCCTACTCTCACATCCATACACGACTACTGGAAAAACCATAGCCTTGACTAGATGAACCTTTGTTGACAAACCATATACATAGGCAAAATGATTGGAATCTAAGCTCTCCAAGTTCAGATAGATCCAACCATGCCATTACATAAACCTCCCCAATATCCCTTGAAGCCAGAAGCAAAGAAGAAGGTTCAAAACTATTTGGAAGCCTTATATCCAAAGGTCTTCTCATATCCTTACTCTGGTCCTTTAACATTTCTGTCCTGCAAAGACACCAGGTGGATGGCAATGTCATTTGTTCAAGATCTCAGGCCATCAGCAAAATGATTATTCCTTGCTTCCCTATAATACCTAACCCCAACACAATCCTGTCATCAACTCCTCCTGAAGCCACTGGCGTCACCACAGTGGATCTTTGCTGTCTGTTTTCAGGAGGCCTCTAGACCGGGCCCATTACTTCCTCTCTTTGCCTTCACCTGAACAGTCATGGCCCAGGGATTCACTGAAGCCCTGCTGCTACATTCCCAGGCCCTTAATCAAGACTTAACAGATCTAAATTCCCCTTGTGATTCACTTCCGATACAATATGTAAATGATCTACTTTATTCAGAGAACAAAGAAGCCTGTGAAAAGGAAGCCACATGTTCTCAGTTTTAGCAGAAAAGAGACATAAAGTTTCAAATGACAACTTTAAATTTTGCCAAACAGTTTATTATCAATAGTTAGGGCATGACCTATCTAAGAGGGAAAGTCACTGTCTCCTAATGGACTGAAGGCTGTTCAGATATATCTTAGACTCCTCACAAACAGCAATTGAACAGTTTCCATGGATATTGCAGACAAGGGGTGCCAGATTTTTCTGAAATTGCAACGCCTCTTTATGAATTGACCAAGTCCCTAGTAAGGGGCTCTTTGCTCTGAGAGCTCAAACAAGAACGAGCCATATATAACCCAGAGGAGACTCTTCAATAACCTCTTTCCTCAGGTTTCCTTAGCCACAAAAAGCTGTTTCATCCATTTGTGTGTGAGCCATCTGAACAAGCTCTTGGGGTTTTAATTCAGCTCCACGGGAACCATCAAAAACCCATCACTTAGCATAGCTTTATCCTTGACCAAGCTGCAAAGGTTAACCCGTTGTCTTAGGGCAATAGCTGCCATTTCAAAACGTGTTGATGTTTTTACTGAACCAGTTCTAGGCTCCCCACCTGACCTCATGAGTACACATGCAGGAAACAGACATTACTACTGACTGAGAGCCCATAATACTTTTTCAGCCAACTGATTAACCTCCTAGGAAATTCTATGACTCTCTCCCTCTCACTTTACCATTCGCCACTGCAGCACCCTGACTCTTGCAAGAAGGGGCATCTTCTCATTGCCATTTGTCAATTAAGAATCTCTCTGCACCTTGCTTATATTTAGTAAAAACTGCTACTCACCCTAATGCTATTCATTGATGGGGGTGGTGGTGGTGGTGGTGTGTGTGTGTGTGTGTGTGTGTGTGTGTGTTCAGCCATGTCCCGACTCTTTGTGATCCCATGGGTTGTAGCCCACCAGGCACCTCTGTCCATGGGATTTCCCAGGTAAGAATACTGCAGTGGGTTTCCGTTTCCCTTTCCAGCAAATCTTCCTGACACAGGGATTGAACCTGCATCTCTTATGTCTACAGCATTGGCAGGTGGATTCTTTACCACAGCATCACCTGGGAAGACCCTGCACCAGACCTCAAAAGTGAAACTGGAGGATATCAAGCAGACATGCTTCCACTAATTCAAGCTTTCTTAGAATACTGTACAGACCTCTATTTGAGGTAAAAACAACCCAGATGACAGAACTTACTGTGCTCGCTAGAGCTTGTTAACTAGCCAAAGACCAGAGAGTGAAGTGAAAGTGAAAGTCGTTCAGTCAGGTCCATATTTGTATATAAATATACGCACAACTAGCAGGCATGCCTTCAGACAGTACATGGCTTTGGGGTGCTTTGGAAACAAAGGGGGCTTCTCACCTCTGCTGGAATCCCATCAAACCTGAACAGTAAGTGTAGGCACTTTTCTACTTTCTAGAGAGGTGGCTATGATAAAGACTGAGTCCATGTAAAAAGAGAAAAAAGATAAAGCAAATGCTCTACAATCATCATGCTAAACAAGTTATTTAACCAAGGTTAGGATCCCATCTAAACCCTCAAAAGATACGTCTCTGGAGGGAATCAAAAAGGCCACTATAAAATATCAAGGCAACAGATACCAACAAGGATCAACAAAAGCAGAGATGTGGTTTTATAAGGAGAACATCTGAAACAAAGTGACACAGGAAGATTGAAAATGAAGTAATAAAAAAAATGCACCTAATAACAAGAAAGTCAGTTGTTAATACATGATGAAGTAGAACAGAGGGCAAAACAGTGATGCAATAGAAATACTTAATACTAATTAAAGAAAAACCAACTAAAAACCTATTATAGTCATAAGCAGTCCTACCTTGTGTGGGGTTGCATTTCTCAGGGTCTGCTCCCTGCTTAGTATTTGGTCTTTCCTTTGCCCTGCTTCCCAGAGAAAATCTCTTTCTTGTGCTTCTCACATGCATACATGTATGTATGCATTACATGCTCAGTCCTGTCTGACTTTGCGACCCCATAGACCATAGCCTGTCAGGCTCCTCTGTCTATGTGATTGTCCTGGCAAGAGTACTAGAGTGGGTAGCCATTTCTTTCTCCAGTGGATCTTCCTGACCAGGGGATTGAACCCGCATCTCCTGCATTGCAGGAGGATTCTTTACTGCTGAGCCCTTCCACTGCTATTTCTCCCTGATACTCATTAGTGTGGTGGTGAGAGATGGAGAGACAGAGATGTTCTCCGACCTTGGACTGAGGCTCAGTCATGGGCAATCACTGTACAACTGGGGCTGGGGGCGTGGCCTCACAAATGATCTTGCCCCTCCTCCAGAACTAGTGCTGGGCTTTACAGGTTGCCTGCCCTTCCCCCAGGATTAGAGCTTTTTCTCTTCCTTTCCCCATCAGTTCAGTTGCTCAGTGGTGTCCGACTCTTTGTGACCCCATGGACTGCAGCACACCAAGCTTCCTTGTCCATCACGAACTCCGGGAGCCTACTCAAACTCATGTCCATCATGTCGGTGATGCCATAAAACCATCTCATGCTCTGTCGTCCCCTTCTCCTCCTCCCTTCAATCTTTCCCAACATCAGGGTCTTTTCCAATGAGTCAGTTCTTCACATCAGGTGGCCAAAGTATCGGAGTTTCAGCTTCAGCATCAGTCCTTCAAATGAATATTCAGGACTGATTTCCTTTAGGAAGAACTAGTTGGATCTGCTTGCAGTCCAAGGGACTCTCAAGAGTATTCTCCAACACCACAGTTCAAAAGCATCAATTCTTTGGCACCCAGCTTTCTTTGTAGTACAACTCTCACATCCGTACACGACTCCTGGAAAAACCACATCTTTGATTAGATGGACCTTTGTTGGCAGCTGCAAAAGACTGCCTCCAGCCTCTTCTTCCTCAGCAAGATGAAGGCATTTGTTTCATAGAGGAGACAGGTCTCAGTAGAGTTCAGAGGGGCTGCCATCTGCCTTGCCCAGCCAGGAATGAGCTGAACATCTGCATGGCTCTTGAGAGAAGCGTACCTGTAAGAGTCTGCAAACCTCCTCTATGTTTGAGACTCACACTCCACAACACAGCCCATCAATGGTCTTTAGGAATTTTTTAAAAGTTCTGCCTGAATCTCCCGTGGACTTCTGTAGCTGGTAGTCTGCCCTTGGGAAGTAACTGCAGACAGTTAGACATCTGGTGCCACCTGTTTCTCCAGTGACAAAATGGAACTTTACCTCACTTTGTGCTCCTGTCAATGACAGTAAGAAGTCCCCTTACCAGTCTTTGTTCCAGAAAATGACTCACCACAAAGAACCAGCTTTCCCCATATGACTCAGCTGCAGTGCTTAGTTGATCAGTCGTGTCCTATTCTTTGCAACCCCATAGACTGCAGCCCGCCAGGCTCCTCTGTCCATGGGATTCTCCAGGAAAGAATGCTGGAGCGGGTAGCCCTTTGCTTCTCCATGGGATCTTCCTGATCCAGGGATCGAAACTGAGTCTCCTGCATTGTAGGCAGATTCTTTACCATCTGAGCCACCAGGGAAGCCCATGACTCAGGTTTAGACTGGCTGTTTACTCTTTCTCATGACTGGCTTAACACTCAAGATGACTTTGACGTTTACCTGAGAGGGTCTCAAACTCAGACTTTTCCCCTTCTGCCTGGACCCCCTGAAAAAACCAGCCCCAGTCAGTCCCTTTCACAAGCAGGCCAATTTCTTGTTCTTTGTCTCCTGCTTGAATAGCTAAAGTTAGAAATGTTTGTTCTTCTGCAATTGGCTGGACACAAAAATACCCATTTCCACTTCTGCTGAGACTGTCTCTGACTGCAAAACAGTTCAACCTGTAACCTGTCTTCTGCTCCCTATAAAGGTGTAAGGCAAAGCCTCCACTGAGAGCCCTGATCCTTGAATCTGGGTATGGCCCTGTTGCAGCAGTCTCCTTAACGGTCTGGTGCTTTATGTCTCTGACACCACCTTTTGGGTTAGTTATCTGCCCTGTGGCCTCAGCTCTCCCGAAGCTCAAGGAAAGACACTCATTTGCATTTACCCAGGTTTTTCCTGCTGTAAGTGTGAGGAACAGTGCTGCTGCCAGCTCTCTCAATCTCTGAGGCAGAACAGATTCTTTTATTTACTACATTCAAGTTTTCATGCTATTGCAATTATTCTTTACACTCTTAAATTTCCCAACCTTTGACCAGTGTGAGCCCATTCAAGTTGCCCTCGTGGATCTTTGGGCAGGACTCAAGTAGTGTTTGACAGCTCCCTTGCTTTCTGTTTGGCAAGATGTTCCAGCCTCGTCCTGTGCACTCCCCTCCCCAGTTCTGAAATCAGCCATTTCTCTAGGAAACCTTGCTATTTTTCCCAGGAAATGGTATTTTAAGACCATCATCTGGGCTCTAGTGGTACTTTAACCCTTTTCATGAAAAATACATTCATTTATTCCTTTAAAATTAAAATATGAGAATAATAAATTATATTATTTATCATATCATACTCATTAAATGAGATAAAAATATAGTCAAAACATTATGAAGATCTTAAAGATTAATAAAGGTCACTTGTTCAAAAAATATTTAATGAGAACATACTTTAAGCCAGTTCCATGCACTGAAGATGGGGTAGTGGAATAAAAAAGAAACATCACTTGCCTGTATAGGATATATCAATATATTCTAATGAAGAAATGTAAATAATAAAATAGAAAAGAAATGATAAATATGATAAGTGTCATGGAGAAAGCTAAGGCAAGGAAGGGGGCTTTATGGGAATGCTACTGTTATTTGTAGTAATACTATTATTATTATAGATACGTAGCCCACTCCAAGTACAGTTATCCTGTGGTATCCTCAGGAGATTGATTTCAGAACCACCTTGGATACCAAATCTGTGGATGCTCAAGTTCTTTATATAAAATGGCATAGTATGTGCATATTAACCTGTACATATACTCTTGTATACTTTAAATCATCTCTAGATTACTTAAGTTACCTAATACAATGTAAATGCTATGTAAATAATTGTACATATAATGTAGATGGTATTAATTAGTTGCCTGTATACAGCAAATTGAAGTTTTGTTTTTGGAGATTTATGGACTGTTTTTTTCCAAATATTTTTTGATCTGCATTTGGTTGAATCTGTAGAAGGGGAACCCTTGGATATAGAGGGCTGGTTGTAACACAACTGGGCAGGCAAATGTAACTTCTGAATGCAAAAGTCTATTTTTCAACATCCTACCAAACCTCCGTATCAAAACAGATTATAAATGAATCACTTGGTAAAGTCCGCATATCCTCCTCCTTTTCAACCACCTCCAGTGGGTAAAGATGCCATCGTGGACTGAGTTTGCTTGAAGAAAGGGACACCTTCACACTATGGCATCTGGGAAGGAGAGACAGGTGTGCTCTGCAGGTCCTCGCTCCCATGCCGCAGATGCACAGTGATATGGCAATCCCCCTCTGGACAGATGAGGGCACAGCTTAATAAAATTCTATCATGCTCCCTCTTTCCCCATAAAGGTGAAGTGGGCAACAGCAGAACCATCCTTTTGAGAGGTAATAACCTCTCTGCTCTGCCTCCCCATCCCCTTAATGGGTCCTTAGAGACCCTCCAGCTCCCCTTGAAAACATTCTGAAGGGAGCTACAGCACCTCAGTACAAGAAAGTTTTTATTTCAATGTCTATTGACACATCATTGAAGAACTAAATAAAAACATTTTATTTGGTGATGCTTTCTTAAGGCAGCAACTGTTTGCGGAAAACATTTAAGCGCCGGGGATGAATGACAGCTCTGACCACGTTTCCAATGTATCCGCATAAGAAATAGGAACACTGCTGCCTGAATGCTATAAAGTATTTTTATTGAGCTCTAAATTCTGTGGGTGTATAGTAAACCAGGCACTAGAGACAAATTTCTGAGATTGTATATATATCAATATAATAGACAGTCCAATCTATTTCTCGGGTAATCGTTGTGTATATCTTAAAGATACATTTTTATTAAAAATGGGATTTATTCTATATGGACAGCACTGCAAAGTTGCTGCCCAATGGTATGGCATCAGCCTTTTTGGAGAATTATGCTTAGTTGGTACTGCAGATTAGTGTCTTTAGCCTGTTGTTTTGGATACCGGTTCACCCTAAAAATCCCCAAAGTTTCAGCTGTTTGATTAGTAGCTCCTTTTATAAAATCTCCTTTGGTGCCCTTTAAGATGACAGACACAGAGGACCTGCAATAGTGGTATCTGGGTTGAGTCCTCAGCCTTCCCTATTTGCCATGGCAAAACACGGCAAATACTGAGAAACCAGAATCCCCAGGTGTTTCTCCCATCTTTGAAATGTGTGAAGAGTGTGCCTGTTGCTTCCATCACTCATTCCTCTATCCACGAGACTATGGAATTCCCAGTTTGAGTGGCATCTCATTCATCTCTTTATCCCCAGTGCTAAGTTCCCAGGCCTGCCACACCATCGCAGGGGTCAAGAAGTAAACTGAACAAATGAATGGAGGTGGTGTCATTTAATCTGTGCCCTTATTAAGCTTCTTTTCTACAAATCCCACCGTTTCCAAAGCATCTTCTGCTTCCATTTGACTGGTCACCTACATCTCCCCTGCACAAGCCACGGTCTTTCCTACTACCATGACTTTGCTCATGCCATGAAGTCTAGTAGAATGCCCTTTCCTTCCAACCTCCAGGAAATTTTCTTAGATAGCCTTTAACTTACAGAGTTGAGAGGCTGGCATCAGGCAAAACATGGAAACACATCTAACAGATACTTGTCACGGTGAACGTGAGTTTCCTTCTCACCAGCACAGACGCTAATCAGCTTCTGAACTCCTAAGGACTGTATCTGGGCCACATAGCTCTTGAGTAAACACTGTTTCATGTTGCTCAGGAATTGTCTCTTCTAGGTCTGCCTGGTCTCCCCAACTAGGCCCTTAGATGACCATGCTTTATTTCACTTGTGTTCATCAGGGCATCCAGAACATATTAAGACATCCTGCAGGAACTCAACAAAGCTGGCCAGCTGGTGCCCCCATCTGTCCTCCTTCCTCTCCTTTTCCTGTGGTGAGCCTGGTGGGCTACAGTCCATGGGGTCACAAAGAGTCAAACATGACTGAGTGACTAAGCACAGCACAGCACGCTTAGGGGAGAAGGGAGGCCTCTTTATGCCCATTGCCTTGCTCACCCTGTGAGCTTGCCTATCTGGGCCACAGCAACATGGAACAAGGGTGGAACCCTCACCCAACCTGGGTCAGTCAGGCCCTGTCTCCTAGGGTTAAGTGAAACTACAAGAGATTCCAGAAGCTTCTGGACAGCTGAAATAAGAATATATAACCTTGATTCTGTGGGGCACCCATATTGCCCTCTGCAGATTGGAGAAAGCAATGGTCATATGGAAAGAGGAGAAAGCAGTTAAGCAGCAAAGGGCAGAGAACAAGAGATGAAGGGCTTTCTGTCCAGTTTCTACAGTCAGGTCTGATGTGAGGGAGCCAGGGCCAGGTCTGGAGCCAGGTCCAATGTAAGGGAGTGTGCGGACAGGTGGGAAAGCAGATGTTGATAGTAACCTGGCCATTTGAAAATCAACTTTTTTCTGCATTCTACCCCTTCTCAGCCAGCAGTGACTCCTCTACTCACTGGTTCTTGAGAGCATCACAAAATGGGTGACAAGAGCAATGACTTCAAAGCCAGACACATGTATAATCTATTATTTATAGGAGGTATGGAAGGGGGACCACTGTTGTGTTTCTCCTGATGCAGCAGACATGAGAATTAAAGGGGCTGATCTTGGGCTGCAGTGCCTGGCCCAGTAACTGATACATGGTGTGCTCACTGTCTATCCCATGCATGGTCATGTGGAGAGAGCAAAGGAGAGGAGCAGAAAAGAGACACTGATCCTCAGACAACAATAATGTCTGTGGTCATTAATAGGGGGAAACATGTACAAGCCCTTGAGCCCCTAGAAGCCAGTTCAAAGGACACAGGAAACAAGCAGTCTTCCCTGAATGGGCCAAGTATTGAAAGCAGGAAAGAATGCATAGATGGCATAAGGAAGATATGGGATATGAGAGAGAGGGAAAGAGAAAGCTCTTCCTCATCCTATAAGGTTACCAATCATATTGGATTAGGACCCACCCTTACGACCTCATTTAACCTTAAGTATCTCCTAAAAGCCATATTGCCAAATACATTCACACTGGAGGGTGAGGACTTCGACACATGAATTTCTTCAGGACACAATTCCGTCTGCAGCACTGGGGGTTAGGAGACTGGGCAGAGGGTGGCAGGGAAAGAACAAAGTGAATGCACCTCTCCTCTTCGCCACAGTCATAAATAAACATTAGAAAAGAGATAGATGCAAATTTAGAAAAGAGCAAGATATCATCACTATCCCAGGAGGGAAGAGACTGTTGCATTTCAAATCATTAAAGATTCAACCACACGCACAGAATAAATGTATCTCATTTAGGACTGGAAGTTTTCTGCCTTTATTCTTATTTAATTAGAGCATTTGCTATGTAAAGACCTCATATTTTCGTGAGAAGCATCATCAGCAAATTTAACTCCAGAAGAAAAGTAATTGATTTCAGAAATGGAGGCTGTCACTCAGTTATACGCTGGCATAAACCATGCCGCTAGTGAGCAACCACAGCCTTTGGGGGTTTATTTCCGTTGCTTCTTCAAAGCTGTTGGACTAAACAGACTGCTCATATTGGGCAGAAATGGGGCTTACATTGGTTTGATAAATACTGATGCATCCCAAATTAGCCTGGTAGAGTTGGCCAGTATACACCCTCTCTACATATACACACTTTTTTTTCTTTTGCTAGATTTTAAGGTTTTCTGATTTTAATCATATTTGTTAGCCTTAGAGTTTCAGACAAATCAACCACAGCCATGTGGAAACCCTTAATCTGAATGTTGAATACAATGAAAGGATTTTTCTACTTATAGGAGAAAAGGACACAGTCTTTCTCCTCTGACCAACTGACAGGATAAATTATATTAGCAGATCTCTCTGTGTCAGTCTACCTTTGGAGTTTGTTCCTTTTCTAATGCTGCTAGATTTAACCTGCTAGCATTTTCTTTAAGGATTCTGTTTTTTCATCTGCTGATCTGTAGGTTAGAAATGTTCCACACTCGTCATTTTTGATCAGATCAGAGCATCAGTTAGGCTAGTTTTGTACAAGGCATCAGGAATATGATCTATTGTGTATCCATTGCTTATCACAATGGATAAACAAGGCGTTTGACCGAGTCTCTTTCGATACTGTGTTGTGCTGAGGAGAGGAAAGAGCCCATAGACGTGGCCAGTCAGCTGTAGCTGCTCCACTGGCACCTCCCTCACTCCTCCACCTACGTGGCCCTTTTTCTCTGTGTCCTCTTAGGTCATACAGCTCATCCCTCTGTACAGCTCAGCACATTTTACAGCCATACATTAATGGTTTGCTTACTTGTTTTACTGTCTCTCATTGAACGTTAAGCTCTATGAGGGCAAAACCATGCCCATTTTTGATGATGGACATTTAGGTTGCTTCAGTGTCTTGGCTATTGTAAACAGTGCTGCAGTGAACACTGGGGTGCAAGTATCTTGTTGAATTATGGTTTTCTTTAGATACATGCCCAGAAATGGGGTTGCAGGATCATATGGTAGCTCTATTTTTAGTTTTTTAAGGAACCTTCATACTGATCTTGAAGATGGGATATATTTATACAACGGAATATGACTCGGCCATGCAAAAGGATGAAACCATGCTATTTGCAGCAACATAGATGGATATAGAAGTTATCATACTGAGTGAAGTAAGTCAAGACAAATACCAAAATATTGCTTATATGTGGAATCTAAAAGCCAGATACAAATGAGCAAATGAAATAAATAGACCCATAGACATAGAAAACAAATTTATGGTTACCCTGGGGAAATGGTGGAGGGAGGATAATTTAGGAGTTTGAGATTAACACATACACGCTACTATATATAAAACATAAAAATAACAAGGGCCTACTGTATAACACAGGGAACTACACTCAATATTTTGTAATAACCTATAAGGGAAAATAGTCTGAAAAATCAGATATGTATACGTAACTGTATCACTTTGCTGTGCACCTGAAACTAACACATTATGAATCAACTATACTTCAATTTTTTTAAATTCCCATTTTATTCACTCAAATATTATTCAGTACCTAGCACAGTGCCTGAGCATAGGAGGGGTTTAAGAAATATTTACTGGATAAATCATTGGTATTAGGCAAGTTTCAACTTGACCCAAGGTAAGCTTTACTGCTGAGCTAGAAGACAGATAATCTGTAATAGTAGTAACTACTATTAATTACCATTTACTGAGTGCTGGCTATATACACTATCCATACTGTAGACACTAACTATATACAGTACACCACATACTAAAAGTGTATTAAATGCCCTCCTCGGTTGATCCATGTTCTCTCATGTGATCTTTTGAAAAACCTTTTAAAACAGGCCCGGTAACAGTAAAAAATGTTCTTAAAGTCACCTGGTTAGTAAACTAGGATTTGAACCCACATTGCTGCGGCTTCAAAGGCTGTATTCTTTACAACTATGAGAAACAGTTTTCTCCCTAAAATGCGTTGCAGCCAAGAGAAAATTGGGCTCAATAAGTTTTCACTAGTATGAGGCCATATCTTGCTTTATTTATTCCAAATGTGAGGTTCTTGGGCCAATGTTACATTAACATTTAGAAGGATTTTCACTATATATAATGAAACTATTGTTGCATGTAGAATAAATGTGATTGTTGAAATGCCTAAGGAACGTTGTTTAAAATGCACCATTCATCACAAGAAAATAATCTTCCTCTCTGGTCTTTGTTCATGATAATGTGTCCAGAGTGGGAGAGAGAAAGGGGCGGGACCTTCCTCCCTCCTACCCCCCAACTCTAGGTAAGGAGTCTGGCAGGTAGGGGATCCAGGGCTACAGAACTGTGCTCCCAGCTGTGACAGCTCAGAGGAGATGGGCTGGAGGACTTGAGTGGTGATAGGGACCCACTAGAGGACATGATGGTGATTATGGACTCACTCATGCATTTTTTTCCGTCTGATACAGCCTTTCCCACCCCCACAACATTTTGCATTTCAACAATTAGCTTTGGTCAGCTCAAGAAAGAAGCAATTCTGTGGTAAAAATAAAATAAAATAATAATAATAATGATTTTCACTCCTTTGGGAGTGGGGTACAGAAAATAAGTGTAATCTACACAGGCAGGCAGATTGTATGGAGTTGATTCATGCAATAAATATTTATTTTGAACAACTTGTAGAGGCTTGTATCCAGGCATACAATCAGGGATAAAATCCAATGGAGTGAGCACCCCAAAATTTTTATAAGCACACTTTATTACATACTAAGATGAAAAAAATAGGGTATTCTGAGAAGCTACTGCATTCTGACTGAGGCTAGGTCTTCCTGGGGCAGTGACATTTAGAGTAAAGTCTGAAAGAAGGGTAGTAGGTGGATGGTTAAAGGGTTTGGGATACAGTAACAGCATCTGATGCAGAAATAATCCTTTGAAAAAATTTTCTGATGAAGGAAAGACATAAGATCAAAATAAGGAACAGATATGGAAATGATGCTGTTAGAACAGGATGAGAGGCAGGAGGCACAGAAAGAGCCTTCTAGATTCTATTAAATACGGTGACCATCAGGAGCAGCGGACAGCTAATAAAAGGGCTTAAATGATGGAGGGACACAGCCAGAAATGTTACTCACTCCAGTCTGACTGCAGCCAGGAGAACCACCTGAAAGAGGTAGGGAGTGATGGGTAGTGT
This sequence comes from Bos javanicus, assembly GCF_032452875.1. Classification (NCBI taxonomy): domain Eukaryota; kingdom Metazoa; phylum Chordata; class Mammalia; order Artiodactyla; family Bovidae; genus Bos; species Bos javanicus. The sequence continues at coordinate 47,846,388 of NC_083874.1, read as the reverse complement.
TTGAGACCGATTAGTTTTTCACTGTAGAGAGAGATCTGGCTTTTGGTGGTGACAGTAAAGAAGGAGAGAAAAGGGAAGGGTTACGTTTTATCTTGGAGATAGAATTGTCCCTGATGGCTGACTGGATGTAGGAGATGAGAAATAGAGAGGTATAAAAGGTGATGTTCAACATTTTGAGTAGAGCAACTCATCAGGTTGCTGGAGATGCTACTGTTGAAAACGGGGACACTATGGGTAGGAAAAATGTACAGAGCTAAATGAAAACCTCATTTTCACAGTGTTTGGCTGAAAAGCTTGAGACATCACGTGCACCATTGCATATATTTATCTGGAGCTTAGGAGTATGGTCAAGTCTGGAAAGTGAAATTCAATTTTATGTGATAAATACTGAACACTTACTCTGAGGCAAGCATCATCCTAGGACCTTGTCTAAGCAGCAAATCAGACTCAAGCATAAGACTATATGTTGAAATGCTAAGAGTGAAATACACATGTACAATGGAAAGGACACTAAAGCTCAAAACTATGGTAACCAGTGGTGAGGGGAGAGAGAAGAGGAAAAAATGAAGATGGGAAAGGAATCCAGCAAAGTTCTGTGGAAGGGGTAAGAGTCGGTCCAAATCTCAAAGGTTGAGGAGGATTGTAAGAGGCAAAGAAGTAGCAGAAATCACTTCAGGAAGAAAGAAAACTCCAAAGCAGATTACCAGGTAAGTGCAGGGTGTTGCAGTGAGGATAAAAGTACTGAGAGACACAGGGAAGATAAGAAGTAAGGTTGGAAAAGCATGCAAGAGCCAGACTGCCCAAGACTTTCAAGTGAAATCAAGGACTTTCGATCTTATGATATCTAGTCATTTCCAGTCCTTGCAGCACATCAGAAGTTACTTGGGGAGATTATAAAAATGCATATATCCAAGCACCAACCATTGAACTTCTGACTCTATAATCTTAGGAAGGAAACTGGAAACCCTTGGAGGTTCTCATAGAGCTAATCTGGATATTGTCATGGAAGTGCCACCTATATCCATGATGGGAGACAAACGTCCATGCTTGCTCCTCTGTCCATAGAATACTCCAGGCAAGAATACTGGAGTGGGATGCCATTCCCTTCTCCAGGGGATCTTCCCGAGCCAGGTATGGAAATTGGTTCTCTTGCATTGCAAGTAGATTCTTTACCATTTAAGCCACCAGAGAAGCTCTACATATTAATAGTTCATATAGGTGGAATCATACAGTATATGTCTTTTTGTGTCTGACTTATTTCACTTAACAAAACACCCTCAAGATTCATCCATGTGGTAGCATGTAGGCTGACTAATACTCTATCACATGGATATAGTACATTTGGTTTATGCATTCATTCACCAATGAACACTCGGGGGCACTTCTACCTTTGGGCTATTGTGAATAGTGCTGTTACAAACCTGGGTGTAACCTCCAAGGAGTTTTAAAACAACCCAGTGTCTAGGCTGCACCTAGACGATCCAAATAGTCTAGGGAAATAGTCTAGGGATCTCTGGGGATAGAATCCAGACATCAGTCTTTTTAAAAACCATCCAGGTAATTCCAATGTGCATCCAAGGTTGAGAAGCACCATTTAAAGTAAAAGGAGGTTGTTCACAGCAGAAGCAGAGAGAAGAAAAACAGTAGTATCAGTGTCTTGTTTCCTCTTCCTGCCAAGCCCTTCTTCCTGATTCCCCAGAACAGAAAACAACATCCTTAGGAAAGTCCTGAATGAGATACCTGGCAATGCATGGCCTGGCATTTCTCTAGATCTCTCTGTTGCTCAACTGAAGTGCCTGTCAGGCACTTGAAAGGTGCATTTTCACAGCCATTTTCAAGTGGCTTGAACTGCATAGATGATTTTGATTGGAAACTACTTTAATTGTGTCCTTGGTTTCCAGGACATCTATGACCCAAGACTGTGATACTTGGTTGGTGGTGGTACAGGTTTCATGGGGATGGCACTGATCCCCCATAAAGTTGACCTTCTCCAGAAGGCATTCTGAGGCTTCAGGACAGGAGGAGAAACTGAGAGGGCCACACTGAGAAGGCAGAAGTGGTTTCTAGAAGTGCTGCTCATTGTACCCATAGGAGGGATTCTTAATGTCACTATGAGGACAGGGGCTGGACACCTACAGGCAATAATTAGATCAAATGGACCTGGAAAGGTTTGCAAACAGACCTGGAGAGAAGAGTGGCAAGCACACCTTGATTATTTCTTAGCTTCCTAGATGGACAGCTGCAGAGGTTGGGTGCCACTGTAAATTCTCCACCACTTTCAAAGTAATAGTTCCACTTGGGGATAACTAGCCTTTCTCAGGTAATTTTGGAAAAGTCCAGTTGTCGTTAGCTTAGAAGTCAATTAGTCTTCCATTATTTTGCTCTCACATGATTATGCTGAGTCAATCCCTCATATATAACCAAGAAAATAGTAAGTTTTCCCAAATGCCTTTTCTTTTTCTTTTTCTTTTTTTTTTTACTATTGTTACACAGCTCAATGCCCCAACTCCCATGTTTATATAAAAGGTGAGAGAGAAAACAGATCAATATTTATAATTTGCTACAAACACAGTGGCTTCTATAAAGATACTAGCAGAAAAGGGTAAAGTGCAGAGAGGGAGAGACTGCCTGAGAGGAAACTTGCTGCATCTCAAAATCCTATAGGGGAAAGAAATGAACCATCATTACCTTAGAGAAGAAATCTATTTTTCCAAACGAGGCACAGGGAAGGGAGATGGCTAGGCTACAGAGCATAAATCCAATGGGAGTAGAACTGCATAAAAATGATCTAATGCAAACTCCCCATAAAAAGAGCATCCTGCACAGTGCAGGGGAGTGGCTGTCCAAGGTCCTGGAGTTTTCTAGACCGGGCTTCAAGCCTCTGCTCTGTTCTTTACCAAATCTTGGGAGGGTTACCCTCTGTTAATCTACTTTCCCTTTCTGTACAATGGGAATGCAGTGTCTACTATTCAAGGGCTTGGCAATCTGAATCGCAAATCCACACAAAGTTCTGGCACAGAAGGGTGATTGGCTTCCAATGCCTCCCAGAGATGGCAGAGGTCTCCTTCTCTAGAGCCAAGTGTCTGCTGGTTATTGATCTTGGTAAGTGTGTTTTAATTTTTCTATCTCCATTTTCTAGCATTTAAAAGATGTGCAACCTCGCTCCTAAGAGAAATGCAAGTTAAACTACCCTGAAATGGCATTTTTCACCCATCAGGTTGGCTACCATTCTAAAGTGTGATAACACACTCTGATGTAGAAACTGTGAAGAATCAGGTACTCTCAAACTGCCAACTCCAAAGTAACTTGGTATAACCATTAGGAGAGTAACTGTCAACATTCCAAAATTACAAATGCACAAATCCTTGGTGTATATATAATGTTAGCCATTAAAGGATTTTTCTAACATCAAAAGATTAGAAATATACTAAACATACATCAACAGGGGATATTTAATTAAATTATGTTACATCTTTTCCATAGATTACTTTGTAGCTTAGCAAAGGTAGTTCTTTTGTTTTGGTATGACAGTTCTCCAACCTCAATTTTAAAGAAAAAGCAAGGTGCAGAGGAGTGTCTGTAACATGCTACACTGTATGTACCAAAAAGGAGCTAAGAATACTTAGTCACATTTGGCTTATATATCTGTACAGAAACCCTGGAAGATATATAAGAAACTTTAAAAAATACATACCTACATAATGAGTGGTAACTGGCCTGGTGGGGGACAGGCAAGGGAAAGAGACTTCTCACTATTTATACCTCTTTATTCTTTTACGATTTCACATCACGTGATAGCATTACCCTTCAAAAATTAATCAGTTAATGGGGGCAGGAGAAGAAGGGGACAACAGAGGATGAGATGGCTGGATGGCATCACCGACTTGATGCACATGAGTTTGGGTGGACTCCAAGAGTTGGTGATGGACAGGGAGGCCTGGCGTGCTGCGATTCATGGGGTCGCAAAGAGTCAGACACGACTGAGCAACTGAACTGAACTGAATGCTTTTTAAAATTCCATTTTCTGGAAAATACATCTGTATTTTGTAGTCAGTCTTACTGGGCTTGAACCCATCCCTGGCAGAGTCATCAGGGTCATCTCTGTTTACTGAATGACATATCTTTTCAAGGAGTTGCGTCTTTGTGTCCCAGCCCTTGGTCACCTGGAGAGAGCTAAAACTGGCACTGCTTGTCTCTCCAGCAAGTGGTGTTGGGAAAGTTGGACTGCTGCATAAAAATCAATGAAGCTGGAACACACTCTCACACCATACACAAAAATAAACTCAAAACTTCTTAAAGCCTGAAATACAACACATGAAACCATAAAACTCCTAGAAGAGAACATAGGCAAAATATTCTCTGACCCATAAATCGCACTCATGTTTTCTTACACCAGTCTCCCAAGGCAATAGAAAGAAAAACAAAAATTAACAAATAGAACCTGATCAAACTTATAAGCTTTTGCATAGCAAAGGAAATCACACAGACACAAGAAAAACTGAAAAGACAACCTACAGAATGAAAGAAAAATGTTTGCAAACAACACAAACAACCAGGGTTTAATTTCAAAAATATACAAATAGCTTCTATAATGAAAAAAGCAAATAGCCAAATCGAAAAATGGGCAGAAGACCTAAATAGACATTTCTCCAAAGATGACACAAAGATGACCAGTTAGACACATGAAAAGATGCTCAATACCACTAATTATTAAAAGAAATGCAAAGAAAAATCACAATGAGGTATCACCTCACACCATCATCGAAAAGTCTACAAACAATAAATGTTGGAGAGGATGTGGAGGAAAAAAAAAAAAACTCTCCTACACTCCTACAATATAAATTGGTACAGCCACTATGGAAAACAGGATAGAGGTTCCTTAAAAAACTAAAAATAGAATCGCCTTATGACCCACCAATCCTGCTCCTGGATTGTAAAGATACTATGCACCCCAACGTTTATTGCAGCACTATTTAGCACAGCCAAGACCTTGGTGGCTCAGACAGTAAAGAATCTGCCTGCAATGAAGGAGACCTGAGTTTAATCCCTGAGTCAGGAGGATCCCTTGGAAAAAGGCATAGCAACCTACTCCAGTATTCCTGCCTGGAGAATTGCAGAAGAGTCTGGCAGGCAGCCTATAGTCCATGGGGTCACGAAGAGTCGGACGTGACAAAGTGACTAACACTTTCACTCCACTTTCAAGACCCGGAAACAACCTAAATGTCTACTGACGGAGAAACAGATAAAGAAGATGGGGTATATACACAATGGAATACTACTCAGCCACAAAAAGAACAGAATAATGCCATTTGCAGCAGCATGGATGAACCTAGAGATAATCATACTAAGTGAAAGAAGTCAGAAAGTGAAAGACAAATATCACGGAGACCACTTATATGTGGAATCTAAAATATAATGGCACAAATAAATCTACAAAACAGAAACAGACAGAGAGGACAGACTAGTGCTTGCCGAGGGGGAGGTGGGGTGGGAGATGGAAGGACTGGGAGTTTGGGACAGGTAGATGCAAACTATTACGTTTAGAATGCATAAACAACAAATTTCTACTGTATAGCACATGACTCTATGTCCAAACTCCTAGGATAAACAATAATACAAAAGAATATAAAAAAGAATGTACTTATGTGTATAACTGAATCATTGGGCTATACAGGAAAAATTAACACAATGTTGTAAAGCAACTATACTTCAATAAAGAAAAAATAAAACAAAGTAGGCACCCCTCTGTCTGAAAGGGGCAGGAGAACTCACCAGGTGAGGACAGAACAGTATGCAACACAGACCTGGTTTCTTACCCTGCCTCTGACTCTGTTTGACCTTGACCTTGGTTGGACAATTTGCCTTCTTTGCCTGGCCCCTGTTTACTATTTGGTAAACTAAGGATATTGCTCTAGAATTTGTTCTATTTGAAAATTAAATTTTAAGACAAATATCAAATGACCATTGCTCTTTTCCCACTTAGTCCCTCACTTCATTTGATTTCTTCACCACATACTTACTTTCTCAAACATTTACTAAGTACCTATTATGTGCCCTGTATGATGCTAGGTGCTTTAGGAATACAACGGGGATAGACAAGGATCAAGGTTTGTGGAAAGGGAAAGTTCTCCCATCAACTAACTGCTACCCAAGAAGCTCTCACAAATACAGAATGCCAATATGAACCAAAGGAGCATGGAGTGTCTTAGATGACGGCAGTCTCCATAAGTAATAAACCAAATGTCTACTTCCTGCTAAACCCACATATTCCTGCTGCCTTAAAACTTTATCATATTTGATTCCTATACTCTACTCTTTCGTTTATTTCCTGGCCAACTTTTATTCCCTCCTTTTGCTTCTACCGCCCCCATGTTCATCAAGACCCTCTTTGCTTCTTGCCTGGGTTGATCCTGGAACCTCATTACTGGTCTTTATCTCTCCCGTTTCCTCTTCATTCTGTCTGTCATATATATACTAGCCAGGCAAGTATTCCTAAAATATTTCATCCCATTTAGTCTTCTGAAGAATCAATCTCTGAAAATGAAAACGGGAAATGAGCAAAATGAATGGTGAACCCTTGCTATTCAGGATGTGGATAATGAGAGCTCGCTACTGCACTTTATTTCCACAGACCTTCTATACAGTAAGAAATAATGAATGGTGACCCTAAAGGCATTCTAAGATCCAGGGGTATCTATAGAACATCAGAGAAAAATACCTATTTGACCCTAATTTAGTGACAGGCATTTTATTGTATTCTAATTGGATTGTAGGTGTGGTAACCCTTTATTATCCAGTGTATTTGACGAACCAGGAACCCCAGTTCTACAACTCTTAAAGCAGAGTTTACGCTACCTATTTAATAATATTGCTTCACAAGCAATTTTCAAGATTGTGGATTTGTACATTTTTGTCAATGGAGACACCAAATTGATTCTGATTTTAAAACTCAGAAGAGATTTATTGTTGTACCTTATATGTAATTTCCATTAAGATGCTACCACCCCCTCAAAAAGAAAAAAAAAAGCTTCAACAGCAGATGAATAACAACTACAAATAATCACCAATAACAAATCTACACAGACTAGAATAATCACCTGTTTGGTAAAAAAAAAAAAAAAAAAAAAATGGAAAACAATTGGGCAAATTGCTTAGCAGATTATACAACGGCTGTCTGGGAATTTTAAATGTGTCTCAGTGGAAGTGCAAATATTTATCTTTTCTATTTCTCAGTGTAATATGTAGTCAATAAACATTTCCCTGGGATGTGCAGCTTTACCTGCAGTATCACTCATCAGAATTTAATTCATTTGCAAATCTTTTGTCACTGTCTGGGGACAATGAGCTTCCAACATGACTACTGGGGTCCAAGTGATCAAAGGTATTTTTTCCTTTGATACTTGGGCAGAGCCTAACTTAGCCAAGTGTCCTGTAAGGCACTCAATACTCTTACTCAACACAGGAAAAATAGGTACTTTAAACAGAAAGCTCAGAGAATTATAATTTGGAAAGCAAGGAGAACCATGGCTCTATTTACATTTATCAGAATTTCCCTTGGTAGAGGGGTATAAAATGCCAATGCAAAACCACATTTGAGGAAATGACATTATCCTCAAATGTCAAAATTATGACTTATTGTTGAATTTAAGACTGTCTGTATTAGCCCCTTTATCCTCATCTTTGAGGTCAGAATCTTGCTAATTGTCCCTTAGTCTTTTAAAGCCAGCAATTCTGACATTGATCCATGTTCATCAGACCCTTCATTCCCTGAGCAGGTTCACTCTGACCCTGCGAGGACCCAGGCTGCTGGGAACCTATTGGAGATCTGCCTGGGCAGAGCTTTGGGAGCCTGGGGAAAACCCTTTTCCTGTGGTTTCTCATCCTCTCCCTACTGAAACTAGCTTGATGGGAGAGGAGCCCTGTCCTCGGGCAGAGGAGGGCTCTGGCTTCCTAACACCTTTTCTTTGTAGCTGAATACCAAAGCCATGAAAAACATCAGGGTGGGTGCCCCCACCACTATCAACCACCACCAGCCCTAGCTGGGCCGTGTCAGCAACCCATTATAAAGAAGCAGCATCCTGGTTTCTACAGAAGGGCCAGGATATCTCTCATTTCCAACTCTTTGCAAATGCTGCCCCCCTGCTTAAACACCTGCCCCTCTGTGGTAGTGCAAACTCTTACTCGTTTTCAGTGATTTTGCAGCATGGTTATTACTTCCTCTAAGAAGCCTCGCTTAATCACACCTTCTAAACCAAGTCCCACAGGGTTTATCATACGATAAACGATGGCTTGTTTGTTTTCCCTACTAGACCTAAATTCCTAAGGCCCTCATACTGTACCTGTATTGCCCACCATTGTATGCCCAGTGCTTAGCATGATGGGGGACCTATAACAAGCCAGGAAACAAAGATGGGGGATAAATGGATGAGGAACTAAGGAAATGAACAAACGGTTAAATGTGCCACACCACCATATGATTATGATTTGGTCAAGGAGCCATCACATCTAGTAGCATTGTTAAAAATTTACAGAATATGTTGTTGAGTGGGGAAAAAAAATTAGCTATAAAAACGCATGAGTGTTAGAACCATATTTAAAGAAAATCTGATTTCTCAGAAAAGAGAGAAACGCACTGTCTGGAAGATGCTTACCAAAATGGTAATTAATATCAGGATCAAGACATTGAAGTTTTTTTTTTTTATTTCTTCTTTAAACATTCCCATAATGCTTGACTATCTCATATGAGAATAAGTCAGATTTATAATAAAACATCCTAAACAATACTACTGATTTTGGAAAGATAAACGAACACAATTGTTTGTGTTTTGTCCTTGCAAAGTCTGCAGGATAGAAGTTCAGCTACTTGAGGTCGGGAGCCGTGAGAATCGTAGCATAATCAGACTGCAGGGTTGGAAAAATGTTCCCTTCTTCCCTTTCAGGTTCTTTCACTGGTTTAATAATTAAATTGATACAAGACAGATTAAAAGGAGAAAACCAAATTTAATTTCCTATGTACAGGCTCCCCAAAGATATGAGACACAAGAGCAAGTCAGGCAATTGAGATTTCTATGCAATCCTGAGCTAAGGAATGTGAAACTGGCCTAGAGTTTCCAAGGCAGGAGTGTAACCTCACAGGATGTTAACAGCAGATGCTTGGTAATTAGGAGTTTACTCTGCCTTGCAAAGAGTTCTTTCAGACTAGAAGAGTTCTCCCGGGCAACAGCTCTCTTCCTGGTACAGGCCCCCTGTCTCAATTCTTTTAGGTAGTTAAGGAAGAGGTAAAAGTTTTTTCTGAGTCTTCGGAGTATGTCTTCAGATGAAAACAATCTGCATGACAAAGTGGCATATTTTGGGATGACAGACTCTGCTTCCCTTCAAAAGCTCATGAGGCATACATGTACATGGAGTGTCTAGAAAGAAATAGGGTCTCCACAAACCTACTACTTGCTTCTTAATTAGGAGTTTGTTTTCCTTTTCTCTCCAGGAGATCTGATTTCCAATTTAAAACACAAAGAAGCCAAAATGAAAACATTATGTGTTTCCTATGGTTCAGCTATCCTTTTCGTTGTCTGAAAAATATGTAACTGATCATAGATATGATAGCTCAATGGCAATCATTTGGGTTTTTAGCTTTTTCCCCCTCCCTTCCTCTTACCCTTCCCATCCCAGTGTGTGTGTTGAGTTGCTCAACCCTGTCCAACTCTTTGTGATGCCCTGACCTGTAGCCTGCCAGGCTCCTTTGTCCACTTTGTCCATGCAATTTCCCAGACAAGAATACTGGAGAGGGTAACCATTTCCTATTCCAGGGGATCTTCTCAACCCAGGGATTGAACTCATGTCTCCTGCATTGGCAGGTGGATTCTTTACCACTGTACCACCTGGGAAGCCCCCTTAACCCCTAGCACGCTCTAAATGAAATGCAGATGATCCTCCCTATATTCTAGTACTAGATCTAAGGTTTTGAAATCTGGGTGACCTACACACTACACCTGGCTGAGCACTGGCATCCTCTTATCGCTAACAAGAAAGCTAATAAATGTCAAAGACCCCAGTGATAAAAATATACCATTGTGTGTAATAGCAAGAGGAAAAAGAAAAGAAAAAGAAAGTAACCTAATTCTGCTTTAACAGAGAATAACCAAGTAAAATCTGGTGCTACCCTGTTATGCACAATGAAATAGGAGTTTAAAAGAAAGGGAGCCAGAACTCTCTCAGTAACCAAGGAAATACCCAAGACATACTGTTGAGTGTGAAAAGCAAACTGCAGCATGAAACACAGTGATGATGATTCTATTTACAAAACAAATATACACTCAAAACCACATTACTACATCTATTTTACAGAAACATATGTATGTCAGTGCACAGAATATCCTGGATGGACACAAAAAACTGAAAAAGCTGTTACTTTTTGGTAGTACAGCAGAATCTTGGGATTGAAATCAAATCAGAATTCGATGTTATTTAAATTATTTGAATTTTTATAAGGAGAATGTAATTATATATTATTTGTAGCCAAAAATTAGTTTATAAAATTATATAGCATTTGTACAGTGCCCAAGTATTGCTTGGCACAAAGTACACACCCAACAAATGGCAATTGCATTTATTATTTAAAAAAATAAGGAATGCTGACTTAATTAATCATAAATGTGTATATAAATATATGTCAAAAATTAGTTTATGTTTATCAAAGGCATGTGTTTCATTTGCCCATTTGTGTACTTTTTAATCCAGGCAGAGAAGTAGAAAGTGAGACAGATAATAAAAGATTAGGCAGTGGAGCTATCACAGTTTCTCAAAGAATACACATTTCTATTCCAGCCTAAGCAAAGTCACATCTCACCTTTGCATCCCTCTTAATGGGCTATTGAGACTGAAAGAGTATTTTAAATATTCCATTCACTCCCCAGAGGAGCCAATATGACATTTCCACGGCAAAGAAACTTACACCATATTACCTCTCAGAAGTATATAAGCTCATGACTGTACAATTTGATAATTGAGAAATCCAATTGGCTCTCTCTGAGGCGGGGAAAATGGATTTGAGAGGAGATGGAATTTGGGCAATGACTTTGAGGCAGCCAGTCAATAGCTCTAAGAGACCAGATTGATTGCAGGCTGGAGTGAGCTGAGGAGGTGGAGAGGGGGCTGGGAGTGGATGGGAGAAACCACGCTTCAGGTTGGTTGCCTCATGCTGCTCTGCTGTGAGAGCCTGGAGAAAACTGATTCAGCTTCTTTCTTGCTGAGTCCCTGCATCCAAATACGAGCTATTTACCTTTCTCCAGGTTAATGTTCTCCAGCCCATGAGTGCTTTCACCCTGATGCAATGCAGGGAATAAGTCATGAAGTGGTGGCTCTAGTAACTTGTTATAAATAATGATCAAGACAGTGCAATGTACAAATGACTTTTGTTTTTTCCTTTTCTTAAATAAATTGAGATTCATGGTTAATTTTTTAACAATGGCGGTCTTGCTCATTGCCTTTCAATTGGCTTTAATGGCTGATAAAGATCCACTATCTGTCTTGCTTATACTACAGTTAGGATTGAGAATCTCTGATTCAGAGAATGGGTCAAAGTTCTCTCCCCTGACCTGATTCCCTGCCTGTTCTGAGGCCAAGCAATGATTCAGACTGAATCTGCCACTCCCTAGCCATGAAACACTGGACAGGTGATAAAACCTGTCTGAGGTTCAATTTCATTCTGCCAAAGAGGGGCCACGAGGCAGCTGTGGTAGGCCAAGAACACTGTGAGCACTCAATACCTAGCTGTCCTCTCCCCCAGACATGGCCCAAATGGATCTACTGGGCATTCTTCTGCCCAGAACTTGCTCCTGACTTTATTTCCCAAATGTCTAAGTCAATATTAATAAAACTCCCTTGTGGCTAAGCTGGTAAAGAATCTGCCTGCAATGCAGGAGAGCTGGGTTCAATCTCTCGGTTGGGAAGATACCCTGGAGAAGGGAAAGGCTACCCAATCCAGTATTCTGACCTGGAGAATTTCTATTTCCCTATTTGAATTTCATAATGGGTCCTTCCTGTCTTCCTTCAACTCCCAGTCCTTCTTGATTAATTCTCCTGTGTTTGAGTTCTGCTGCTGCTGCTGCTAAGTTGCTTTAGTCATGTCCAACTCCATGCGACCCCAGGGACTGCAGCCTACCAGGCTCCTCCGTCCATGGGATTTTCCAAGCAAGAGTACTGGAGTGGGTTGCCATTGCCTTCTCCATGTTTGAGTTCTATAAGACCACATATATTATCCTTCCTGGAGAATACTGGTGACAAGAGCCAGGGAAGTATCCTACTCATGGAACAAGAAAATTTAATTGCCAGACTTAACTCATACCCTTCTGAACATATCTGAAAGCCAAAAACTTTCCACAAAGTGTAGGTATGTTACTTTGAGGCTGCTTATTCAGAAGGCCAGTGAGTCTTGACATTCTGTAGAAAAAGAAGTGATCTGATCCTATTGCCCTTAGTAGTGTTAGAAACAAGGAGATTTACTGGTGAGTTTATATCAAGTAGAGGACTATGCCAGTCTGGAGCCTGAGACACTAACATTGGATCCTTCTACTCTTCAGTGTCCTGATGGAATTCTGAAAGAAGACTTCCGCTTCTGATATGACAAAGACAGCCCCCTTTCTCCTGAAGAGAAAAACCTGCTAATACTGGACGTAATAGAAAAGCCAACTGCCTGAAGGTGCCAGAAAGTGAACGTTAGCAGACTAACTGGTGAGGAGGGAATGCTAGCTTGGAGGAGGAGCCAGAGAGTTACACAAATCCCCATCTCCAAGGCTATTAGTGTGGAGCTGAACTGCGTGCACAGAGACAGGTGGGGTTGCAGGAAACAAACAAACGAAACCCTGGGGAATCAGAAAAGTGAGCCTGGGCACTCATAGGTGCTAAAGAGAGGAAGGATCCTCAAAGGGAAAGGGCCAGATCAGGGATCTATAAACTCTGTTTCCTCTTATCTCTGTATAACCCCTGAGTGACTCAGGCACAGAACAGATTCAGAGCAGCTAAGTTAAAAACAAAGAATCTGCATTAAGACCAAAGCTGCTGCCCTCAAAATAGAATTTGCAATTCAAGCCCATGCAAGAAAAGTATTCACTAAAACAAAAGAAGCAACAAAAATGGGGTAAAAATAACAGATTCCAAAATTCTCACAGCTTAACATTTATAACTTTCGGGATATAATCTGAAATTATCCAACTTTCAAAGAGCCAAGAAAATGAAACATATTCTTAAGAGAAAAGAGTCAACTGACTTCATATCTAAGAAGAACTAAATGTTGAAACCAATATAAAAGAATTTTAAAGCAGTATAATAACTATTCTCAATGAAGCAAAACAAAGCATGTTTCAATAAAGGAGCACCACAGTAGAGAATTGAAATAATAAGTAAGAAAGAAATGGAACTCTAGAAATGAAATATGCAATTGCTGAAATTAAAAAAAAATCATGGGATGGACTTAATAGCCAAATGGATATGACAGAGGAAAGAATAAGTGAATTTAAGATAGATTAATTGAAATTATACAAGATGAAGAAGATTGAAAAAGAAATTAACAGAATCTTATGAATCTATCAGATGATGCTAAAGAGTAAACACACATATATTTAAAATCCTACAGGAGAAGAGGGTGTCAAGGTGCAAAAAACATATTTGAAGTAAACAATAAAGATAAAGTAATTAAAAAATCCTGAGTATTTAGAAGCTAAACAACATCACTCAGTCAGTCAGTTCAGTCGCATCTGACTCTTTGCGACCCCATGAATCGCAGCACACCAGGCCTCCCTGTCCATCACCAACTCCTGGAGTTCACTCAGACTCACATCCATCGAGTCAGTGATGCCATCCAGCCATCTCATCCTCTGTCGTCCCCTTCGCCTCCTGCCCCCAATCCCTCCCAGCATCAGAGTCTTTTCCAATGAGTCAAGTCTTCACATGAGGTGGCCAAAGTACTGGAGTTTCAGCTTTAGCATCATTCCTTCCAAAGAAATCCCAGGGCTGATCTCCTTCAGAATGGACTGGTTGAATCTCCTTGCAGTCCAAGGGACTCGCAAGAGTCTTCTCCAACACCACAGTTCAAAAGCATCAATTCTTCGGCGCTCAGCCTTCTTCACAGTCCAACTCTCACATCCATACATGACCACAGGAAAAACCATAGCCTTGACTAGACGGACCTTTGTTGGCAAAGTAATGTCTCTGCTTTTCAATATGCTATCTAGGTTGGTCATAACTTTTCTTCCAAGAAGTAAGCAACATAATTATAAATAATAGGTTCTTTTTTGGTTTTTAAAAAGAAATCACATGTGAAATTAGATAATATTTGAACTGGTTAACAATAAGAATACAAACATCAAAAATATTGGGATCCAGCTCAAGCAATATTTAGAAGAATAAATTTAAAAGGCTCTATTAGTAAAGAAAGGACTCAAATTGATAATCTCAATTTCTATCTTAAACCACAAAAAGAAGAGCAAATAAACAAAAAGAAAGCAGAAAGAATGAGATTCAAACAGAAGTTAATAAAATAGACCAAAGAAAAAATAGAAAACTTCAACAGACCTACACTACTTAAGATAATTTATAGATATAATTATATATGTAAAGACCCAAAGTAATCCACAAAGAAATAATTAAAATAATAATTGAGTTTAGAAAAATTGTTGGTTATAAGATCAGAATATAAATATTAACTGAATTTCTATATATCAGTTAAAAGGTGAAATTTTAAAAAGAATTTATATACAATAAAGTTAAAACTATCAAATATTTAGGAATAACCTATGTGTAAGAGCTTCATATAGAAAACTGTAACATTATTCAGAGAAATTAAAGACCTAACTAAAAAAAGAGATGTGCCACATTCTTGGATTTGAAAACTCAGTATTGTCAGAAATCACTTCTCTCCAAATTTCATCTATAAGTTTAATGAAATTCCAACCAAAACCCCAACAAGTGTATGAGGTGTACATGTGTGTGTATAACTTGACAAACTGACTGAAATTTATATAGAAATTAAAAAAAAAAGAAAAGAAAAGCTAAGACACTCAAAGGGAAAAAAAGAAAAGAAAAGGAAAGAGTCTACTTGAGATCAAGATCTACTGTAAAGTTACTACTATAAAATTACTACAGTAATTTTTACAATGTATATGCCAATGCAGAACTGCAGGTTCTGGTCCTGTGTCAGGGAAATCCCCTGGAGAAGGAAATGCAACACATCCCAGTATTCTTTGTGAGAAACCCCATGGACAGAAGAACCTGGTGGACTACAGTCCATGGGGTCACAAAAGAGTTAGACATGACTTAGCAACTAAACAACAACAACACTGAATCCAGGAGAGACAAATAACTCAATGCAGTAGAACAGAGAGCTGAAAAAGAGATCCATGTGTATACAGACACTTGATTAAGGTAAACAGTGACGTTGCAGAGCAGTAAGGGAGATGATGGACTTTTTTTTTTAATTTTATTTTAATTTATTATTATTTCTGATTTTTCATTGTTAGTAGATAGAAATGCAAGTGATTTCTGTGTATTGATTTTGGGTTCTGCAACTTTGCTAAATTCACTGATTAGCTCTAGTAATTTTCTGATACTATCTTTAGGGTTTTCTACAGACAGTATCATGGCATCTGCAAACAGTGAGAGCTTTACTATTTCTTTTTTGATCTGGATTCCTTTTATTTCTTTTTCTTTTCTGATTGCTGTTGCTAGGACTTCCAGAACTATGTTAAATAACAGTGGTGAAAGTGGACACCCTTGTGTTGTTCCTGATCTTAGGGGGAATGCTTTCAGGTTTTCACCATTGAGAATAATGTTTGCTGTAGGCTTATCATATATGGCCTTTAGTATGTTGAGGTAGGTTCCTTCTATTCCCATTTTTGAAGAGTTTTAATCATAAATGGGTGCTGAATTTTGTCAAAGGCTTTTTCTGCATCTATTAATATGATCATATGGTTTTTATCTTTCAATTTTGTTAATATAGTATATCACATTGATTGATTTGTGTATATTGAAGAATCCTTGCTTTCCTGGAATAAATCCAATTTGATCATGGTGTGTGAGCTTTTTGATGTGTTTCTGAATTCTGTTTGCTAAAATTTTGTTGAGGATTTTTGCATCTATGTTCGTCAGTGATATTGGCCTGTGGTTTTTTTAATTTGTGTTGTCTTCGTCTGGCTTTGGTATCATGGTGATGGTGGCCTCGTAGAATTAGTTTGGAAGTGTTCCTTCCTCTGCAACTTATTGAAAGAGTTTTCGAAGGATAGGCATTAACTCTTCTCTAAAAGCAGAGACATTACTTTGCCAACAAAGGTCCGTCTAGTCAAGGCTATGGTTTTTCCTGTAGTCATGTATGGATGTGAGAGTTGGACTGTGAAGAAGGCTGAGCGCCGAAGAATTGATGCTTTTGAACTGTGGTGTTGGAGAAGACTCTTGAGAGTCCCTTGGACTGCAAGGAGATCCAACCAGTCCATTCTGAAGGAGATCAGCCCTGGGATTTCTTTGGAAGGAATGATGCTAAAGCTGAAACTCCAGTACTTTGGCCACCTCACGTGAAGAGTTGACTCATTGGAAAAGACTCTGATGCTGGGAGGGATTGGGGGCAGGAGGAGAAGGGGATGACAGAAGATGAGATGGCTGGATGGCATCACTGACTTGATGGACATGAGTCTGAGTGAACTCCAGGAGTTGGTGATGGACAGGGAGGCCTGGCGTGCTGCAATTCACGGGGTCACAAAGAGTCAGACACGACTGAGCGACTGAACTGAACTGAACTGAACTGAAATGTTTCAAAGAATTCTCCTGTGAAGCCATCTGGTCCTGGGCTTTTGTTTTTGGGAGATTTTTTTTTTTTTTTTTTTTTTATCACAGCTTCAATTTCAATGCTTGTAATTGTGTTGTTCATAATTTCCATTTCTTCCTGGTTCAGTCTTGGAAGATTGAACTTTTTTAAGAATATGTCAATTTCTTCCAGATTATCCATTTTATTGCCATATAGTTGTTCATAATAGTCTCTTATAATCCTTTATATTTCTGCACTGTCTGTTGTAACCTCTTCTTTTTCATTTCTAATTTTATTGATTTGATTCTTTTTTTCTTGATGAGTCTGGCAAAAGGTTTGTCAATTTTGTTCATCTTCTCAAAGAAAACAGCTTTTAGTCTTATTAATCTTTACTATTGCTTCTTTCACTTCTTTTTCATTTATTTCTGGTTGGATCTTTATAATTTCTTTCCTTCTACTAATTTTAGGTTGTTTTTGCTCTTTTTCCAGTTGTTTTAGGGGTAAAGTTATGTTGCTTATTCAATGTCTTTCTAGTTCTTAAGGTAATTGTTTAATCTCCACGTGTTTGTGTTTCTTAGTTTTTTTTCTTGTAATTGATATCTAGTTTCATAGCATTGTGGTCAGAGAAGGTGCCTGAAACAATTCCAATTTTCTTAAATTTACTGAGGTTTGATTTGTGACCCAAGATGTGGTCTGTCTTAGAGAATGTTCCGTGTGCACTTGAGAAGAAGGTGTATTCTTCTGTATTTGGATGGAATGTCCTGAAGTTATCAATGATATCCATCTCATCTAATGCATCATTTAAGACCTGTGTTTCTTTTTTAATTTTCTGTTTTGATGATCTGTCCATTGATGTAAGTGGGGAGTTAAAGTCTCCTACTATTATTGTGTTACTGTCAATTTCTCCTTTTATGTCTGTTAGTGTTTGTCTTATGCATTGAGGTGCTCCTATGTTGAGTGCATAGATATTTATAATTGTTATGTCTTTCTCTTGGATCAATCCCTTAATCATTATGTAGTGTCCTTCCTTATCTCTTATAAAATTCTTTAAGATCTATTTTTTCTGATATGAGGATTGCTACTCCAATTTTCTTTTGCTTCCCATTTGCATGGAATATATTTTTCCATCCTCTCACTTTCAGTCTATCTGTGTCTTTAGGTCTGAAGTGGGTTTTTTGTATAAAGCATATATATGGGCCGTGTTTTTGTATCCATTCAGCCAGTCTGTTTCTTTTGGTTGTAGCATTTAACCCATTGACATTTAAAGTAATTATTGATATATATGTTCCTATTGCCATTTTCTTAATTGTTTGGGGTTGATTTTGTAGACCTCTTTTCTTCTATTGTATTTCTTGACTATATAAGTCCCTTTTACATTTGTTGTAAAGCTGATTTGGTGGTATTGAATTCTCTAAACTTTTGCTTGTCTGAAAAGCTTTTTATTCCCCCATCAATTTTGAATGAGATCCTTGCTGGATTTGTAATCTTGGTTATAGATTTTTTTCCCTTTCAGTACTTTAAATATATCCTGCCATTCCCTTCCAGCCTGCAGGTTTTCTGCTGAAAGATCAGCTGTTAAGCACATGGGGTTTCCCTTCTATGTTACTTGCTGCTTCTCCCTTGTGGCTTTTAATATTCTTTCTTTGTGTTTAGTCTTTGTTAGTTTGATTAGTATGTGTCTTGGCATGTTTCTCCTTGGGTTTTTCCTGTATGTGACTCTTTGTGCCTCTTGGACTTGACTGACTTATTTCCTTTTCCATGTTGGGGAAATTTTCAACTATAATCTTTTAAAAAATCTTCTCATACCCTTTCTTTTTCTCTTCTTCTTTTTTGACCCCTATAACTTGAATGTTGGTGCATTTGATGTTGTCCCAGAGGTCTCTGAGACTATCCTCAATTCTTTTCATTATTTCCACCATTTTATCTTCCAGCTCACTGATTCCTTCTTCTGCTTCAGATATTCTGCTATTGATTCCTTCTAGAGTATTTTTAATTTCAGTATTTGTGTTGTTTGTCTCTGTATGTTTGTTCTTTAATTCTTCTAGGTCTTTGTTAATTGCTTCTTGCATTTTCTCCATTTTGTTTTCAAGGTTTTTGACCATCCTTACTATCATTATTCTGAATTCTTTTTCAGCCTATTTCCTTTTCATTTATTTGGACTTCTGTGTTTCTAGTTTGTTCCTTCATTTGTGTAGTATTTCTGCCTTTTCATTATTTTTTTTAACTTATTGTGTTTGAGGGTTCCTTTTCCCAGGCTTCAAGTTTGAATTCTTTCTTCCCTTTGGTTTCTTCCCTTCTAAGTTTGATCCAGTGGTTTGTGCAAGATTTGTGAGATTTGTGCTAAGTTTTTGTTTGTTTGTTTTTCCTCTGATGAAGGTTGAGTGAGGTGGCAATCCTGTCTGCTGGTGATTGGGTTTGTATTTCTGTTTTGTTTGTTGTTTAGATGAGGGGTCTTGCACAGGGTGCTATTGGTGGTTGGGTGATGCCGAGTCTTGTATTCAAGAGGTTTCCTTTGTGTGAGTCTTCACTATTTGATACTCCTTAGAGTTCTCATGTATTCTAGGGTCTTGGAATCAGTGCTTCCACTCCAAAGGCTCCGGGCTTGATCTCACAAATGATGTTTTCTCACTCTTGCAACATGATTGTCAGAGTCAGCTGTGGCTCTCCTCTGCATCATCTTCATTCTGCGAGCCAGGTGGATGAAGAAATGCCCTTGGGGCCCTGGCGAGGTGGCTGGTGCTCTGCCAGAGCTGGACTGGAGGCCTGGGCTCTGGTGCTCCAGGGCAGGGGACATGAAGGCAAGGAAGCTAGCAGCCTTCCTTCCATGGAAATTGCCCTTGGAAGTGTGGCAACAGCAGGAATGCTTGCTGCGCCAGGGGCAAATGGTGCAGCAGAGAACACAACATAGTGGCCAGAGGCCTCATGTTCCAGGTACCAAATCCACAGCTCCCCAAAAATGCCAACCTGGTGCTGTAGGTAGTGGGGAGAAACCTCATCACCCAGACCTTGCGAGATGAGCCTGGACTTTTTCATATATGGTGACTAGAACCACTGGATAACCAGTGGTGGCTCCCTAGACCTTACCTTGAAAGTGAAAGTGAAGTCACTTAGTCATGTCCGACTCTTTGCGACCCCATGGACTGTAGCCTATCAAGCTCCTCCATCCATGGGATTTTCTAGGCAAGAGTGCTGGAGTGGATTGCCATTTCCTTCTCCAGGGGATCTTCCCGACCCAGGCATCGAACCCGGGTCTCCCGCATTGCAGGCAGACGCTTTACCATCTGAGCCACCAGGGAAGCCCCTGGTGTAACCTTACCTTACACATACATAAAAAGCAATCTCAACAGGACTGTAGATATAAATATGAAAGACAAAATACTTTGTCTTTTGCAATGGCAAGCTTTGGAGTAAGAGAAAATATGTGTAACACAGTAACTAACAAAGCATCTCCAGAATACACAAAGAGTTCTTACAAATTAATAAAAGATAATGCAAATCTTTTTAAACAAAGAGAAGTCTGAGCAGGTGGTTCATATAAGAAGTTATCCCAACAGCTAAAATCCACATGAAAAAGTACTTAACTACATTAGTAATCAAGAAAATGCTAATTAGTAACTCAAGGAGGTACCACTGTTTACTTACCAGAACGGTACACAGCAATAAAAACAGACATATTCTCCACACAGCAATATGGCTGAATCTCACAAACGTAATGTTGAGCAAAAGGGATCAGATGTACAACAAAGCATGCTAGATGATTTCATTTATAAAAACACTTTACAACAGAAAATAAAAAACTGTAGTGAATTAGGATAAACAAAACTGATAAAACTATAAAGAAAAGTAATGAACTGACAACTATAAAAGTCACGATCATAGTTTCTTTTCTTTTTTGTTTTTTTCGGGGGGTGGGTGATAAGGAGAGAGATTAGGCAGAAACCTGAAATGGGAACTTTGGAGGTGCCGGTAAAGTTCTATTTCTTAACTTAGATATTGATTATATATCTTCCTGCTTTACAATAATGTATCAAGTTGTATATATTTTATTCATTTTTCTGCATGTGTGGTATATTTCATAATGAATAAGTAAAATTTTAAAAAAAGTAGTGAGCAGGTGGGCTTCTTCCTTCCTTGATGGGGAAGGAGGGCTACACTGTACACATGGCACAAGGAAAATGGGGCTCCCCATGAGACACCATGTCAGCCCTGGACTGCTGACCTCAGAGCTACTTTAAGTACCCCAATCTTAAGTCACCATTTAGGGGATCTCAGTTCCTTGCATCCAAACCTAATCCTGAAAGTGAAAGTGAAATTGCAAGTCGCTCAGTCCTGTCCGACTCTTTGCGACCCCAGGGACTATATAGTCCATGGAATTCTCCAGGCCAGAATACTGAGTGCGTAGCCTTTCCCTTCTCCAGGGGCTCTTCCCTACCCAGGTCTCCCGCATTGCAGGCGGATTCTTTACCAACTGAGCTATCAGAGAACCTAATCCTAGTTTCTACGAAATAAGACTTGGTTTCAATTTACACATGGCAAATACCTAGTAGGCCTTAGGCCCAGTGCTTAGTTCTGGAAACAGTAAGAAGAATAATGAATTTATAGACTATAGGGGGTCAAGGAAAGGTGAGACACACAATATGAGGTCACAGAGCAGCCTTTAGCCCGTTTTTATTAAGTTGTGTGTGTTGGATATGTACCATTTTTAAAGTTTTTGTTAAATTTGTTGCAATATTCTTTCTGGTTTATGTTTTGGTGTTTTCACCGTGAGGAATGTGGGATCTCAGCTCCCCAACTGGGGATTGAACTCTAACCCTGTGCATTGGAAGGTGAAGTCTTAACTCCTGGACCACCAGGGAAGTTCTAATCTGTAGGCTAACCTTTAGCCCTAAACTTTAACCTTTATGACTTGAATTCCACTACAGTCAATTCTCTATTTCCTGCAGGAGTTTAGATCAGTTGCTAAGTGTCTGGTTGCTACCTGGTAAGCTTCTCACACTACACATGGCTGGTTTTAAGTTCACTGCCCCAAAGTGAAGCTATTTTTATTAAACCTGGCTGTAGGCCAACTCTCTGCTTAAAATGGGCTTCTTGGGCCTTTTCAGCTCTCCCTGGATCCCAAACACAGTCAGACAAGGACCCTAAAAGATTTATTTTTCAGAACTGAGCTTCACAGCACTTCATGCATGGGGCATCAGGGTCTTGAACTGAGCACTGAGCAGAAAGTGAGGAGAGGTCACACCCATTTCCAGAGCCGGAAGAAGCCCAGGTTATTTTAAAGTGAGCTATGAAGCAAATCAAAGTTGTTTTTAAACATATAAATCCAATAAGCCAGTTGGACTCGGGACTAAACCTGTATCTTTTCTAGAATTATTCAACCAGAAAATCAAAATATTCCCTAAACGGAATCTGAATTGAATTGTACCGGTATTTCATTTGGTTCTAGTCCTCGGATTGTGGAAGGAGGGGAGGGCTGAGTTTGTGCAGCGGGAGCTTAAGAGACAGCACCTATGTGGGTGGCAGAAGACTCTACTAGCCTGCTTGGTTTGGAATGTAAAACAAAACCTTGTCAGAGATCTGACATCCGGCCCACACGCTAGCAATTCAGTCATCAAAGGGGAAGATGACCTATATTTGTCTGTACAGACTTTGCATTTGCTGTTTAATCAGTGCTCGAGAAATCAGCTGCGGTCCAGGAAAGATAGCAGAGAGTTTGGTCTTGTGCCTAATGCGTCCAGAGATGGGCAGCCTATCTGACAGTTATGATTTGTTACGCTGAGAGTGCAATGTTTCCTTCTTGAAATAATACTCCTCAGGCATAGTAAAGAAAGTTCCATGCTGTTCCAAAGCTCAACAGTAGTTGTAGCTTTTGATCAAGGGAGGCTTTCTCCAGCACAGACACCTTGGCTAGGAACACAATGTATTGTAATGCAGATGGCTCCAGTCCTTCTTAGGGAATCTGAAGCTTTGCAAAGAGGTCTAAGAGGGGGAGCAAATGGCTGCTAGAAGCAAAACACAGAAATAAAACTAAGCTGTGTCACAGCATCTCATCCCTGTGAACTATATAGTTTCCTGAAATCAGAAATAATTTTGGTGCAAGCTGTGCCAGGGCCTCCCTGATAGCTCAGTTGGTAAAGAATCCCTCTGCAATGTAAGAGACCCCAGTTCAATTCCTGGGTCAGAAAGATCACCTGGAGAAGGGATAGGCCACCCACTCCAGTATTCTTGGGTTTCCCTTGTAGCTCAGCTGGTAAAGAATCCACCTGCAATGTGGGAGACCTGGGTTCTATCCCTGGGTTGGGAAGATCCCCTGGAGAAGGGAAAGGCTACCCACTCCAGTATTCTGGCCTGGAGAATTTCATGGAGTGTATAGTCCTTGGGGTTGGGAAGAGTTGGACATAGTTGAGCGATTCTCACTGATTATGCCAGGGCTTCAGAGCAAAAACCCAATGGGGAGGCCCTCTGCCCAGTCCCACCTGCAAAAGCCACAAAGACCAGAGTGAAAGGTGAGCTGGGTATGGCATGATGAACTTCTGAAGACATCAGTGTGGTCACTGTTCCCCATTTACCCTTAACAGATGGACAACTTCATATCACATCTTTAGATGGTGTGAGGCACTGGGGGTGGGATTACAGGACAAGGATGTGTCATCATTTTCCTTCAGAGTGTGTCCTCATATGGGGGAATTCAAGACAGAATGGTTGAGGCTTTAAATGTCTTACCCCTAGAGATTTCCCACATTTGTTCCTGGCTTTGAGACTGCTGAGATGGATCATAAGATCCCTTATGATTATACAGTGGAAGTGAGATATAGATTTAAGGGACTAGATCTGATAGACAGACTACCTGATGAACTATGGACGGAGGTTCGTGACATTGTACAGGAGACAGGGATCAAGACCATCCCCATGGAAAAGAAATGCAGAAAAGCAAAATGGCTGTCTGAGGAAGCCTTACAAATAGCTGTGAAAACAAAAGAAGCAAAAAGCAAAGGAGAAAAGGAAAGATATTCCCATTTGAATGCAGAGTTCCAAAGAATAGCAAGGAGAGATAAGAAAGCCTTTCTCAGCGATCAATGCAAAGAAAGAGAGGAAAACAACAGAATGGGCAAGACTAGAGATCTCTTCAAGAAAATTAGAGATACCAAGGGAATATTTCATGCACAGATGGGCTCGATAAAGGACAGAAATGGTATGGACCTAACAGAAGCAGAGGATATTAAGAAGAGGTGGCAAGAATACACAGAAGAACTATACAAAAAATATCTTAACGACCCAGATAATTATGATGGTGTGATCACTCACCTAGAGCCAGACATCCTGGAATGTGAAGTCAAGTGGGCCTTAGAAAGCATCACTACAAACAAAGCTAGTGGAGGTGATGGAATTCCAGTTGAGCTCTTTCAAATCCTAAAAGATGATGCTGTGAAAGTGCTCCACTCAATATGACAGCAAATCTGGAAAACTCAGCAGTGGCCACAGGACTGGAAAAGGCCAGTGTTCATTCCAATCCCAAAGAAAGGCAATGCCAAAGAATGCTCAAACTACTATACAGTGGCACTCATCTAACATGCTAGTAAAGTGATGCTCAAAATTCCCCAAGCCAGGCTTCAGCAATACATGAACCGTGAACTTCCAGATATTCAAGCTGGTTTTAGAAAAGGCAGAGGAACCAGAGATCAAATTGCCAACATCTGCTGGATCATGGAAAAAGCAAGAGAGTTCCAGAAAAACATCTATTTCTGCTTTGTTGACTATGCCAAAGCCTTAGACTGTGTGGATCACAATAAACTGTGGAAAATTCTGAAAGAGATGGGAATACCAGACCATCTGACCTGCCTCTTGAGAAACCTATATGCAGGTCAGGAAGCAACAGTTAGAACTGGACAT
Organism: Bos javanicus; assembly: GCF_032452875.1. Classification (NCBI taxonomy): domain Eukaryota; kingdom Metazoa; phylum Chordata; class Mammalia; order Artiodactyla; family Bovidae; genus Bos; species Bos javanicus. The sequence continues at coordinate 47,821,712 of NC_083874.1, read as the reverse complement.
GGAACAACAGACTGGTTCCAAATAGGAAAAGGAGTACATCAAGGTTGTATATTGTCACCCTGCTTATTTAATTTATATGCAGAGTACATCATGAGAAATGCTGGACTGGAAGAAGCACAAGCTGGAGTCAAGATTTCCGGGAGAAATATCAATAACCTCAGATATGCAGATGACACCACCCTTATGGCACAAAGTGAAGAAGAACTCAAAAGCCTCTTGATGAAAGTGAAAGTGGAGAGTGAAAAAGTTGGCTTAAAGCTCAACATTCAGAAAACTAAGATCATGGCATCCGGTCCCATCACTTCATGGCAAATAGATGGGGAAACAGTGGAAACAGTGGCTGACTTTATTTTTCTGGGCTCCAAAATCACTGCAGATGGTGACTGCAGCCATGAAATTAATAGACGCTTACTCCTTGGAAAGAAAGTTATGACCAACCTAGATAGCATATTGAAAAGCAGAGACATTACTTTGCCAACAAAGATCCGTCTAGTCAAGGCTATGGTTTTTCCAGTGGTCATGTATGGAAGTGAGAGTTGGACCGTGAAGAAAGCTGAGCGCCGAAGATTGATGCCTTTGAACTGTGGTGCTGGAGAAGACTCTTGAGAGTCTCTTGGACTACACGGAGATCCAACCAGTCCATACTAGACGAGACCAGTCCTGGGTGTTCATTGGAAGCACTGATGCTGGGGCTGAAACTCCAACACTTTGGCCACCTCATGAGAGGTGTTGAGTCATTGGAAAAGACCCTGATGCTGGGAGGGATTGGGGGTAGGAAGAGAAGGGGACAACAGAGGATGAGATGGCTGGGTGGCATCACCGACTCAATGGACATGAGTTTGAGTGAACTCCGGGAGTTGGTGTGGAAAGGGAGGCCTGGCATGCTGCAATTCATGGGGTTGCAAAGAGTCGGACAGGACTGAGTGACTGAACTGAACTGATCTGAGATGGATTATAGAATGAAGATAAGCAGAAGGAAAGCATGAGGATGATTCAGTGGCCAGAGGGCCATTTCTGACCACACCCTATAAATCCAAAGATAGAACAAGGCAGTGAGAAAGTGGCCATACCACCACCCACTCCCTCCACCTCTGGACTTAAAACCCTTGGTGTCTTCCTATGCTCTTTGGATCAAGCTGAAAATCCTGACCTTGCCTCTGAAGTCTGCACACATCTCCAGCCTGGTCACCCTCTGTCTTTCCCACAACACCAGCCTCATCTCATTTTTCTAACCTGCTCAGCTCCTGTGAACGCCAGGGCGTTTGCACCTCTACCTCAGATTCTGGCCAAATCGCCCTAATCCTCACAACCTGGTTGGACTGTCACTGCACTGGGGCATCTTCCCTCAAGCCTTTCTTTACCCATTCCAGATCAAGCCTCTGCTCCATGGGCTTATCGCTCCCTTGACACTGCCTTCTCAGCACTTATTGCAATAATAAATATAAGAATGTTTGTATCATTATTTGTAAACCATACTGCCTGATGGATTGTAAGCTTTGTTAGGTCAGGGATGTATTTTTATTCAGCACCATATTCCACCCCCTAGCACCGTACCTGACTCAGAATCAGGACAATGGTTAGTATTTGTGGGAGGTTTTCCATCTTCTTAATGCATTAATTGGACTTCCCTGGTGGCTCAGATGGTAAAGCGTCTGTCTACAATGTGGGAGACCCGGGTTCGAGCCCCGGGTCAGGAAGATCCCCTGGAGAGGGAAATGGCAATCCACTCCAGTACTATTGCCTAGAAAATCCCATGGACAGAGGAACCTGGTAGTCTACAGTCTATGGGGTCACAAAGAGTCGGACACAACTGAGCGACTTCGCTTTCACTTTCAATGCATTAATTTAAATCCTCACAGTTACCAATGAAATAAATATCATTAGCGCACCCTCTTTTCAGACGAGAGTTTGAGGAGTAGAGAGGTTAAGTAATTTGCTCAAGGTGACCCAGCCAGCAAATATCTGAGCAAGAATTTAAACCCAGATAGTTGACCTTCAAAGTCTGTGGTCTCAGCAACTACACTGCAGTGACTGACACAGATGTGTCAGATGAATGTGTTTATAAACAAATGAATTAATTTAAATTTGCATAATTGTGAGACTAACTGGCCAACAGAGGTTAAGTCTGAGAGGGGTGTTTTTTTCTTTACCTGTTACCTATGCTAACATTTATTGTACGTTTATTAGGAGTATGTCCCCTTGTTTTGCTGATAAAGAAACAGAGGCTTAGAGAGTTTACTAACAGGTCACACAGCTAACAAGTAGCAGAATTTCGATTTCAAATCCTTTGAAACACTATATTACACAGACTCCCACATATATCAGGAGTCACAGATTCTGGTATAAGAATGAAGGGAGAGCTCCACACTTGTGGATTTCAGTCACGTGCATCCAGACACAGACAAAGCCCTTTCAAATGAAAGAGCAAAGTGGATGGGATTTAGATTTCTTTCTCCCTTTTCTTTATGAAATTCAACCCAAGTTAAAGCATAGAAAATGGCCATTGATGACAGCTGGAATCTTGCACTGACAGACCAAGCATCTTGTCCTTAACACTCAGACAGGAGCCCTTGACATCTCAGATCAGGAGACTGCTAGATAGTAGGCATTCTGTCTCCTACTTCTCAGAGGTCATTCCTCCTTCCCCACATCCTTAGCCCTCTTCTCCCAATTGCTCATCCAGGTTTCCCTGACCTCTTTTTTTTTTTTTTTACCAATTCTGGCCCTTGGATGAAGACTAAAAGGAGCACCAGGCAGCCCTGCTGGGTTGACAGAGGTCACCTTTGTGAGCAGGCAGGTTCTGACCCTGGGCACTGGTGTGATGGCTCCTTCATTCATTCAGCAAATGTTAGCTGAGTCCTGCAACTTGGCAGGTCTTGTGGAGAGTCTAGGGGATGTAATAATGAACAGTACAATTTCTGCCACCACGGAAATGCTGCCTCCCCTGGCAGATGGGAAGCTGACACAAAGCACTAGTCACATAGTTGACTGTGGAATTCTGGGACAAGATGACATGAAGTGTCACCCAAAGATGCCTTCTCTTCTCTACCTTGTCATTCGCTAGTCCCTCCCTCCAACCGATTTCCAATTATAGAGGAGCAAGCTCATAGCTGATGACCAGAGAGGTTAAATCCTTCATCTCGTAAATGAAAGAGATACACTTCCTGGGGCAAAATTCTCCCAATCTGTACCAGATAGAAAAGAAAACACAAATGGTTTGAAGGTTTTTACCACCAAAACAGAAAGTTGCAGTTTGGTGGCTGCCACCAATCAGTGCCAAAAGATTGGGGGCAGAGGAGAGGAGCTTTGGGGAAAGTTGACGAAGAGGACAAACCACATCTCTCAGCTGGTTTCCCCTCTCTGGGTGACCTCAAGAGAATGTTCTTGAGATCTCAAGGGTGACTATGAACATAGGGTCTGACACTTGCTTCTCACTTGATATTTCCTGAGCACCAGCCCTGTGGGGAAATGAACAAAGCAGCAGAGATGGCAGGGTGGCAGAAAGGAGGTGGCTAGGCTTAGTCCTCAACCTCCTGCAAGCCCCAGCTGGCACAGCATATTCCTGTAGGCCTGGAGTGGGCAAGAAAATAATAGGGACAGGGGCCAGCATAGTAGGCAGCAAAAAGGTCACTCAGCATGGCAAGACCAAGCTAGAGAGCATAACAAAGACTGGTGGAAATGTCCATGCCTCTAGTTTCAGGAGGGTGGGGAAGGAGGACCCAGAGAGGAACCCATAGGCAGACACAGACCTCTCCTCTCCCTCCTTATGGGTCTTTCTAATGACCTGAGACCCCAAGAAGCTTGGAATCAATTGTGTGTGTGTGTGTGTGTGTGTGTATATATATATGTGTGTGTGTGTGTGTGTGTGTGTGTATATATATATACGTGTGTGTGTGTGTGTGTGTGTGTATGTGTGTGTGTGTGTAAATCTCAAGGGAGAGCTCTCTGACAGAATGTAAATTCTGGTCAAGATTTTTAAACTGCAAATGACTAAAACTCTATAGGTTGCACTGAATATAGGAAATTAGGCTAAATGGAATTTTCTCTTTGCCAGGCAGAGACACGAGGGCTTGCCTGTGCTGATCTTTCTCTGCCCTAGAGGCCAGAATTTGTCCCTTACCAGGAACCCTTCCATCCCTCTCTGCCAACACTGGCATAGCCTCGTGTGTCCAGTGGCACCTGTGGGTACCACCACTGTCTCAAGATGGGCCAAGACTTTGGGTCTCCGGCTTCAAGATGAGTTCAGTCTGTACACGTGCCAGAGGCTGTGGATTTGGGGAGAAATGAACACACTAAACTTTCAGGAGCAGTTTGTACATCTAAGCCTAAAGATCTAAAAACGCAGCAGAAAGAGTCCAAAATGTCCAACATGGCTTCTCCAGACTGAAATAAGAGCTCTCCTCTGCTTAGATCGGATCAGATGAGAATCTCATAATTCTGATTTCCCTGAGGAGACTAATGGAACAAAATGAACCCATCAGGGTGCCCACTGGGCAGCTAGGTACAGCCTGGTAATTCATTTACATAAGACCTTTGCTTAGAGACTGCAAAGTCCTTTTACAAGTAATGCTGTGTCATAAAAAATGACTACAGGCTCCCTTAAGGCTAGATTCAATAAAACGCAGAGATGAAACAAACCTTCAACTTCCCCTTGCTTCTGAGTTTATCAGGCCGTGAGAAGCAATTGTATGCGAAGAAGAAAGATGACTGGGTTTGAGAAAGGGAGGAGAGAGGTAGAGAGAGATAGAAGGCGAAAGCAAGAGACAGGAGAATTGAGGGCAGATGGGTAGAATGGGAGAAATGGGAGAAAGAATACTGCAGAACACGAGACTTAATTATGGATTTAGTTTTCCATTCTAAACTATGATATTACAGGAGATCCAGTTTTATGCCCATGATGAAATAATATGATAATATTTATGCTAGAGAAACAAAACTATAAATAGCCTGACTCTCCATCAATAGGAAGCTGGTTGAGACAATCATAAGAGCATATATTATCCATGAATTATACTATTAATAGACTGTTTAGGGTAATATGTGACTCTTCCAAGGATATGTTTATTTGGAATATTAACATAGACATCTGTGCCAGCAGAAAGAGTAAGTTTGAGAACAGTATGATCCCATTTTGCAAAAATAATAAAAATAAAAAACAAACACACATATGCAATTAGCAGGAAAATCACTGATGTTTATAAATGTGTTAGTGTGAGTAGAGAAAGGTGTGAGGGATGCTCACAGAACTTAGCCATGGATACTTCTGGAAGGATGTGTGAGATGGTGGAAGGGAAGGAGAATAAAAATAAGGTTTTCTTACTGCTTGACTTGTCATGAGGAGCACACATCATTGGAATCTGAGATTAAAAGGACTGGTAAGAAGGCTAGAAATAGTAAGTCACTTAGCATCTAAGATAACAAACAGTACTGAATCATAACAGTAAGCACTGTCTTACAGCCTGCTCTAGACCTTGCCCAATGCTGAGTTTTATGACCTGTTTGCATCTGACAGCAACCCTATGCTTCTATTTTACAGATCCAGAAATGCTTAGTAAGTTTCCTAAAATTACACCACTGATTAGGGACATAGGTGACTTGAATCCAGGTCTGTTTATTGCAGAAGCCCTGGGGAAGGTCAAGCTGGAGGCTACAGAACAAGGGTCTCGGGTGAGATGGTGCAATTTCCTTCTGAGCCCAGCGGCGGGGCAGCGATAGTAACAGCCATGAGCCAGACTCAGGGTTAGAATTGCTTCCTTCGCATATCAAACTTTAATATCTCAATTCTCATGGCTGGGCTTGGCTGAGTGAGCTGCTATTACCCATCAGCTTTTACACAGCATTTCTCAGGGAACAGGCTGTTGGGAACATTCTATATCTGGAAGCATTTTATCATTGAAGAGGCTTAACCAAGACACAGTAAAACTGCCAAGCTCACTTTCCTATTCCCATGGGCAGGGCAATTAGGGGCACTCAGGTCTAGCCGGCGTGTGGCGTTAGGCAGTCAGGTCTTATTAATTTGGGGTTTTGTGACAATTTCACATAACCCTGGCTGAAGTTTTCCTCTGCAACATCTGTAGATAAAAAGCTTGCCAAGTTTCTTGATGAATAAGGAAAACAGACAAGTGAGAATGGGAAATGTTAAACCTACTTGAGAGATTAAAGTGATTTTGTTTTGTTTTGTTTGTGAAGAAGTTAAGCAAGGTGCCTGCCTGAAAATGCCAGGTCCTAAATAGTTGTTATTAATAGCAAAGGCAGATTCAGCAAGATTTCTAGGTCATAACTTTTTAAAAGTAGCCAAGTAACTCTATCTGCTTTAAAATAAGTCTATTTCTCCAACAATGCTATTTCCCCAAATGATTAGATATTCTTTCATCAAAATTGATAATGTCAACACAACCTCTCTGAGACTGAAAATCTGAGCATAATAAGTGTCCCCATCCTTCCTTCAGTTTATTCATCTCAGTCTTTTAGGATGAATTTGGATCTTGGCTTTAAAACTCTGGATTCCTCTGTCTCTCCAGGTCCGAGCAGATGCAAGCCACACTCCGCCTCAAGGAGCATAAAATGCCTCCTTCTCTTCTCAAAGACCAGTCTGTGTTCCTTCCCTCTTAGTCCCTTCTGGGTTTTCAAAATGACATTTTCTCTGGCCTTTCCATTTTCCCTGGACTCATTTCCTTATCCCAGGGCTGCTCCTGTCTCCTGTGAAAGCTGCCCATCTCAGCCCTCTGGAGACCAGCCATCCACATCTGCAGCCTCCACTGCTAGACATCCTCACTCCTTCCTTCTCTGTCTTCCATCCCCACCACCACAGAAGCCACTCTCCCAAAGGCCACCAGTGACAGCCCATCAGCAAGTGCAGTGACCTTTTCTCAGTCTTCATCCTGCTCAACCTTTCTGAGTGTCTCACACTGTGGGCCATCTCATCTTCACCTCTCTGAAAAATCCATTTTTGCTTCCATTACTCTCTAGTCTTCTATTCGTTCCCTTCTTCTGGATGGGATTTCTGTTCTCTTTCGGCTTCCCTTTCCTCCCTCTACTCCGTAAAATATAAACACTGTTTTTCAAATTCTCTTTCTTTTAGGGACTGGGGAGAGTGTCTCATTCTCTCCCATGACCTTAAAGGAGTCTTTGCGGGTGACTTTCAGATCTTGTGAAGTGAAGTGAAGTGAAAGCCATTCAGTCATATCTGACTCTTTGCAACCCCATGGAGCTAACAGCAAGTCTTGCTTTGCCTCTAAAATCTTAGCTTGCTCTTCTTCCTTCCACCACCTTCCTGCCCCTGGGCTTGACATCTTGAGATTACCATTACAATTTCCCTTCTTTCTTGCCCACCTACCCTTCCAACAGTAAGTAAAGCCCTGTTTGCTCTGATCGCAATGTCTATGGCAAACTAGCATTTGGCATTTCTTTGCTAAGTGATGTCAGATTAATTCCAAAATTCTGAGCCTCAGTTTCCCCACCTTTGCCATGTAGATCAAGGTAAACAATTGCATTGCTGTAAGGGTGCCTAGCCCTGACACTAAAACACAGAACAGGGGCAGGGTAGGCACTTCCAGGTATTACTGCTAAATAATTACAGTGTATTCTTCTTGATACATGCATTCTGTGAAATCACAGGGAACGCTGAATTAGTGAACACTGAGCCTTGGCACCTAGAGAAATCTAGGGTTAGGTTCTTACCAGACTCTGATCACAACAATCTCATCAACCAATCCATATGTAACCTTGTTTTAAGCTTGTTTCTGTCTTAAACCACCTTACTTACTAAACATTGTTGATTCTTTAGTATTTAACTCATGCCCACCCACATTGTTGCTATTGATTGAAGTTTATCTGACACCTATTCATCCCCTAAAGCATGTTACAGCCTTCTTGTGCTTAGGAACCTAGACAGCATTTACTACACTGGGGGTTATTTTAAACATAGAAATCACCAATGAAATGCAAAAAAGATGGCACTACTAAGTAGGCCACCAAAAGGACACGTATTTATAGTCTGAGAGCTGAGACAGCACTTGCCTTGCTCCACCTCAGCTGGGAACATGAACGCTGGGCACCCAGAACTTTTCACTACTCTGTGCAAGTCTGCGAATATCAGTGAAAACACCTTGAGTATTGACTGTGGGTCACAGATCCATCTCAGAGAGCAGGTGAATCTGCAAACATGGAATGCGCGAATGATGAGAACTGATTATACTCTCTCCTTCTCATACCCAGCAATTTTGTCCTCACTGAAACCTTTACTACCCCTCGCCTGGATGAAACCCCCTGGGCAATCTTTCCGCCTGAACCTCAGACTTTCCACCTTACACTTTCCATTCTCTGGGCCCGGATTTACAGGTTCTGGCTGTAAAATTCTCTTTTGTCTACCTGCTGAGCTCCTTCTCTCTGAGTAATACCCTAACTAGCTGCTATATTATAATGTGTCAACTTCAAAAAAACCACTTAACCTCTCTTCTCCTCATTCATGTTCCTAATTTCTGGATGGGCTGATGGTGCTTGCCCTACCTAATTTATAGGAATTTTTTTTGTTTGAGGATCATGTAAGATAGTGGTTCTCAAATTTTTGTGTGAAGAAAAAAATCACCAGAGAAGAGGACCAGAAAGGGAAACCTGTTTACAATTCAGGTTTCTGTAGCCTAAGCTCAGAGAGTCTGAGTTAGAAGGTTGGAATCAGGCCCAGGAGTCTATTTTAACAATTTCTCTGTTTCTCAGATCACACATTAAGAAACGGGTTTAAGTCAATGGATGTGAAGGTGTTTCATAAATCAGGATGCACGCTACCTTCATCCATCAGCAAATACTGATTGGATACCTACCACCCAGGGGCAAGTGTAGGGATGTAACAGTGAAAGGGCCAGAAAAATAAACTCAACTAGGAGATGAGGAAGGGTGGCTAGTACTTTTTTTTTTTTTTGGTGTCCCTTTCCCATAAGAACAACAGAAATAAACCAAACTTCCATAAAGAAAAAAGTAGGCAAGTACAGAGTTCCGGAAATAAGTGTGCCACCACACTCCAAAATCAATCTCAGCTACTCCCTCAGTTGTACACCTTCTGTGAAAATGGTTTGCATGTACCTCATTTCTCCCCTGCCAGATGATGCTCTCCTGCAGAACAAAGGGCCAACAGTCTGTGTCTCCAAGAACTACTCTTATAGGCCTTTGTACCAGGTGTCTGCTCAGCAGGTGTCTGAATGGATGATCTGGTTATACAGATGTTAGCTGGCTAAAGCCCAATTCAATACAGTTAAACAGAAGACCATTTTAAAAAAATAGTAAATACTAACTTTTTACTTTTTACCTGGCTTGTGGACAGGGATAGCTGTTGGCTGCTCAAAGAGGCAGGCAAGGAATGGAAAGAGAGGTTACACACCTATATTAAAATGCCTACTGTGTGCCAGCCACTGCACTCACACTCCTGTAACTGGAAGCTCTGTAACCCAACTTTGAACCTCAAGGCAAGATGCCTCATGGAGGATCGCAGAAGAGTAGAGGCACCTTCCAACTGCCTACACCTGTCTGGTCTATAGATTTTGCATCAGAGGCATTTAACCTATCATGTGCCATGGACTTGCTTGGCACTCCAGCGAAGTCTACTGACCCCTGTTCAGGAGCATGTCTTCAAACACATAAGACTAAGATACACAGGATTCTAAAAGGAAACCATGATATTGAAACAAGGTTAGCAAAATACTACTAAAAAAAAATATGGCAGTATGTATGCTTCTTTATAATTGTATTAAATAAGACTAAGGAGCAATCTATGAAGCATTATCTATGATAATTTCAAATAATAAATGTAACAATATAAACATCTGTAATATGACATGAAAATACATGGGCTTTCTACTGGTGACAAAGTCACAGGAGCCACTAACAGTGGTTTGTTGCCTGTATTTTCAATGGAAGGAAATTCTAATGTGTAGCTGGACACTTAAGAAGATAAAGATGCAGCTTCCTTCTGTCCAAGTTCATAGGTATCCCTGATTCTATCCAGGGACCTGTTGAGCCCCAGGTCAGAATCTCTGTTTTAGGTTGGGGACTTTGGTAACTGAGATTTAGAGAGTCTTCTTGTTCTTTATAAGGCCATGTAGCTCTACATCTACCTCTGCTGAGTAATTCAATGTTTACTCACTACTTGTCAAGAAAATCTTTTGAGAGTCCAGCTGAAACCTATTTCTCTTCAGCCTGCTTTGTTTTATCGTCCACTGAGCACACTGCCACTGGATCTTCTATTTTCCACTTGAGAGAGAAGTGAACAACTATTAACTGACTTTGCTCTGTTGCTTAAAGACTTCAGGGTAGAGAGCAAACTTTTAAAATAAGCAAGCAAAAATGTGTTTAATGTAGAAAAAATAAGAAGCAAGCAGCAAAAATAAGAAAATGCCAGGCCCAATACCATCATCCAGACATAAATTCTATTAATAGTTTGATATATACATTTTAATAGGGCTTCCCTCATGGCTCAGATGGTCAAAATCTGCCTGCAATGCAACACACCCCAGTTCAATCCCTGGGTCCGAAAGATCCCCTGGAGAAGGGAATGACTACCCACTCCAGTATTCTTGCCTGGAAAATCCCACAGACAGAGGAGCCTGGCAGGCTACAGTCCATGAGATCACAAAGAGTTGGACACACCTAAGCCTTTGACTGTGTGGATCACAATAAACTGTGGAAAATTCTGAAAGAGATGGGAATACCAGACCACCTGACCTGCCTCTTGAGAAATTTGTATGCAGGTCAGGAAGCAACAGTTAGAACTGGACATGGAACAACAGACTGGTTCCAAATAGGAAAAGGAGTTCGTCAAGGCTGTATATTGTCACCCTGCTTATTTAACTTATATACAGAGTACATCATGAGAAACGCTGGACTGGAAGAAACACAAGCTGGAATCAAGATTGCCGGGAGAAATATCAATAACCTCAGATTATGCAGATGACACCACCCTTATGGCACAAAGTGAAGAGAAACTACAAAGCCTCTGGATGAAAGTGAAAGTGGAGAGTGAAAAAGTTGGCTTAAAGCTCAACATTCAGAAAACGAAGATCATGGCATCTGGTCCCATCACTTCATGGGAAATAGATGGGGAAACAGTGGAAACAGTGTCAGACTTTATTTTTGGGGGATCCAAAATCACTGCAGATGGTGACTTCAGCCATGAAATTAAAAGACGCTTACTCCTTGGAAGGAAAGTTATGACCAACCTAGATAGCATATTCAAAAGCAGAGACATTACTTTGCCAACAAAGGTCCGTCTAGTCAAGGCTATGGTTTTTCCTGTGGTCATGTATGGATGTGAGAATTGGACTGTGAAGAAGGCTGAGGGCCGAAGAATTGATGCTTTTGAACTGTAGTGTTGGAGAAGACTCTTGAGAGTCCCTTGGATTGCAAGGAGATCCAATCAGTCCATTCTGAAGGGATTTCTTTGGAAGGAATGATGCTCAAGCTGAAACTCCAGTACTTTGGCCACCTCATGCGAAGAGTTGACTCATTGGAAAAGACTCTGATGCTGGGAGGGATTGGGGGCAGGAGGAGAAGGGGACGACAGAGGATGAGATGGCTGGATGGCATCCCTGACTCAATGTACATGAGTCTGGGTGAACCCTGGGAGTTGGTGATGGACAGGGAGGCCTGGCGTGCTGCGATTCATGGGGTCGTAAAGAGTCGGACACGACTGAGCGACTGAACTGAACTGAAAGGACTAACATATATTTTTTAAGACTTATAAAGATGTCTGTATATACATAGGAAAATACCGATACTATTTTTTAAACAAAACTGAGATCATTTTGTGTACATTCTTTGGTAACATTTCTCACACTTAACACATCAGAGACATCTGTGTATGTTAAAAAATATTCTACCCCATTTTTTTTTAAAGTCGAGGTGGTTGAATTTCATTGAATAACTGTGACATAATTTAACAAATCCCTGTATTAGAATTTTAAGCTGTTTTAGTCATTTTCATAATTAAAACAATACTTAATAGGAAGAAATATTTTATTTCTACTTACCTACTAGTCAGGTGACCTTTTCTTACCTCAAACAGAGAATAGGACATAACAGCCCCTTCTCATAACATGGTAGGGAAAATTAAATGGGATAAAGCAGGTAAATTGCTTGGCAGAGGGCCTTGAACATAGTAAATGTACAGTAGGCATAATAATAATATAATTTTTAAATTATTCTATAGGATAAATTCTTCAGTGTAAAATTTCTGGGTCAAAAGATGGACCCAAATTTGAAATGTGCTAACCAACCTGTGACCTAGGAAGATTGTTTCCTGGCATTAATGACTGTGAGAAACTATTTCCCTTAGCATTGTTACTTTTAAAATCTTGTCTGTTTTGCTGCATCTTGACATTATCATAGCACTACGGGGGCTGACTATTTTGTATATGTGCCTAAATGCTCAGTTGCTAAGTCATGTCTGACTCTGCGATCCTGTGACTGTAGTCCGCCAGGCTCCTCTGTCCATGGGATTCTCCAGGCAAGAACACTGGAGTGGGTTACCATTTCCTCTTCCAGGGGATCTTTCCAACCAAGGGGTTGAACCCACATCTCCTGCATCTCCTGTATTGGCAGGCAGATTCTTTACTGCTGAGCCACCTTGGAAGCTCCACTTTGTATACACTTATTGGCTACTCAAATTTCTTTTAAGAATTTTTTTCCTCAAACTTTGTCATATGTTGCAAGTATTTTTCAAGTTTTTATAATTTCCCCTGTAGTTTTATTTATACTGCCTTTTGTATGGAGACGCTTTGGAGTGAGTGAGTGAAGTCGCTCAGTCGTGTCTGACTCTTTGTGACCTCATGGACTGTAGCCCACCAGGCTCCTCCCTCCATGGGATTCTCCAGGCAAGAGTACTGGAGTGGGTTGCTAATAACTTAATGTAGTCAGTTCTGTCTCCTCCCTCCCTACCTCTTGAAAGTGAAAGTGAAAGTGTTAGTTGCTCAGCTGTGTTCCATTAGTTTGGGTGCCCATGGACTGTAGCCTGCCAGGCTTTTCTGTCCATGAGATTTCCTAGGCAAAAATACAAGAGTGGGTAGCCATTCCCTTCTTCAGGATCAAACCTGGGTCTCCTGCATTGCAGGTGGATTCTTTACCATGTGAGCCACCAGGGAAGCCCTTCCTTTTCCTTAGAGGTCCATTCTTTGGAGCCACATTTGGAAAGACCAGCTCTATCCCCAGTTTATAATACATTTGTTATGTTTTAAGTACTTTTAGCTCATCTGGAAATTATTTTAATGTACAATATGAGGAAGAAAATTAACTTAAAACATTTTCATAGCTATCCAATTGTACCAAAGCAATTACTGAATACGTGGATTCTTTTCAACAAAGAGATGGTTCAAGAATCTGTACTAACCTGGTGTAAAGTACATTTCAAAGAAATAGATTTGATTATGCTTTATTCATTTACACTATATTTGCTTTCTTAGTTCAAAATGGTAAGGAATGATTACATTAGACAAAACAATATTAATTAATCTTTCCCACATCCTGGTTGGCAATTTCTAGCAAATCCTTAAACATATTTTATCATTCTTTTCTCTTTTTCCCTAATCATCTCTATATCTCCAGCTTTGTCCTACTGGACAAATAGGATAACAGGTAAAATAGCAATGCTTACATGGCCACTTTTGCTAATAGTGTTGATTTTTTCCTAATACATTAAATATACCCAGGTGGCACAGTGGTAAAGAATCTGTCTGCCAATACAGGAGACACAAGAGACTTGGGTTCAATCCCTGGGTTGGGAAGGTCCCCTGGAGAAGGAAATGGCAACTCACTCCAGTATTCTTGTCCATAGCAAATCCAATGGACAGAGGAGCCTGGTGGGTTACAGTTCATGGAGTCACAAAGACTCGGACACGACTGAGCAACTAAACAACAGCAACGACAATGCAGACATCACTTTGTAAAGATGATGGGCTCTTTAGGAACAGAATTGTGCCCCTGAAATTATTTTGTAAGATGTATTCAGTATAAGTAAATATTTTGTAACTTTTGAATAAGGAAAGAATGAATTCACCTAAAAGTTTAAGATGAAATTTTATTTTTTCATTTTGGCCCTACCCGCTAAGGCGTATTCTGGATGTTTGGCATGCTTGCTATGTGTTGGCACCAATCAACTGAGATAATTCTTGAAGATTGGCCCAGATGATAGCTTCTCTTGTCACAAATGGAGTCAGATGACTTGGGTGGGAGGCTAAAACTGGCCATGGTTGACTGAATGACAGCGAGGCTGGAAGAAAGCTGTTAGAAACACCACGAGTGTCTGAAAAAAAGGAACTTTATTGACTAATAAGACATCTAAGACATCAAAAGATAGTAAGAGGAGAAAAGCATGGATTCCCATCTGCCCAACAGAAATCTACCAAAGTCAGATTAGTCTCGTCACCATCCCAGAACTGAAGTACTAAAGAAATTGCCTGCTGCCCCAAAGTCTTTAAAAAAGCACATTTGAGGCTATACATATACTCCTGTTGAACTTACTCTATTTCTCTAAATTATGTCAGTGGTCAAAGTGGTCACTCCACCTGTGAACTCAAAGAGTAACTCAATGGAGTTACCACCAATATAGACAAAGCTGAGCTCTGCAGAATTCAGTGCAGTTTTCGGTCATCTGCCTATGACATCCAAGTCATGTATCACAGAGCCAAACTTCAGGTGAAGGAGCAGAGAATTATTTGGAAAATGCAACTCTTCCCTCTCCTTTTCAGCCCATGCTTCTCTGATCTGTGCAGGACATACCCCAGTTCTCATAAAAACAAACATGTTCCTCTTTCTCAGCTATGATTGAGTTCAGTGTCCAGCCTGTATTCAAGGTCTCGAAATCCTATGCCTTTTCTTCAACAACTGGCCCTCTATTCCACTGCCCTAACCCTCACTGGAGCATGCCATGTTCAGACAAAAGGAACTCTTCAAACCTGAATTTAGTGATTGGTATGTTCAAACAGGGAGGGAGGAAAACTATAAACCAGGTAAATAAATCTAGAATGTAGAAGGAGGCAATGCCAGCCAGAGAATCAGAGGTATACTCTAATATCCCCAACATTCTTCCTTCTAACTCATCCTTCTCTCAAGTGTTGGCTGTAAGAGGGGCACAGAAATACAGTCTACTTGGAAGTCAAGTGGGACGAGAGGAAGGTTTAAAACCACATTTATCAAAATTAGGAAAATGTCTGCTGTACAGATCCAAAACTGGAGAGGGGCAAGTGAAGACCAAGGGAGCAGCTCAGCCTTTCCTTGTCTACCATCAACCGCCTCTCAAACTCCTGTCTCTTGGGGCTTCTATGGCAGTCTAATAGTTAAGACTTTGCCTTCCAATGAATGGGATGTGGGTTCAATCCCTGGTTGGGGAGCTAAGATTCCACATGCTTCATGGCCACAAAATCAAAACATAACACAGAAACTATTGTAACAAATTCAATAAAAACTTTAAAAGTAGTCCACATTAAAAAAAAAAAAAAAACTTAACCAAAAATCATGTGTCTTCCCAACTCCCAAAGCGCAGATCTCTAGTGTACAACCTTCATGGTGTTATTTCCTGGTTTCCTCACCTCAAGTCAGACACTGGTACAGTGAAGTCGTTTCTCAGTTATCTGAACTGGAATCCATGTTGCCCTTCCAGCAGGCCCAGGATTGGTTTTATTTCCTCAGCTCTCTTCCTTTCCAAGGATTCCCTTGTATTCTTTTGTCCAGGTCCTACTTTCAAAAGTCCAGCTATGGCCTTCACCTCTTCTAAGAAGCCTTCCTTGGCATATTGAGAGTCTCATTATTTGAACTGCCCATGCTGGTACAATACCAGAAGAGACCCTATAACTCCATGCTTCTTGGAGTTAGCTCCATGCTTCTTGCCCTCTGTCTTACTCTTTGAAGAATATACAAGGAATTCTCATGGTTCCTTGACCTAATGAAATTTACAAAATTCTGAAACCAAAATTGTATCTCGTCTTTACCCTGAGACCTCTAGTTTCAGAGTAAAGTAGAAATAAAATGATGTACCATGAAGTCCAGGGTGATCCCCAGTGCTAACAGAAACCAAAGTCCCAGGGCCAGTAAACCATTGACTCTAAGTCTTACTTCCCTCATATTAAAAGATAAGTAATTGCATCCCTATCATGTGATATCCATTTCTAAGGTGGGATATTGTTGTCGTTTTGTTGTGCTAGTCACTTCAGTCCTGTCTGACTCTTTGCAACCCCATGGACTGTAGCCCACCAGGCTCTTCTGTCCATGGGATTTTCCAGGCATGAATACTGGAGTGGGTTGCCATTTCCTTCTCCAGGGGATCTTCCCAACTCAGTGATCAAACCCAGATTTCCTGCATTGCAGGCAGATTCTTTACTGTCTGAGCTACCAGCAAAGCCCCAAGATAAGACATATACACACTAAATACAGGGTCTGGTTCAGGAAAGTATTAACTATGTTTTTCCTCTTACTTCTAGTCACTACTCCTGCCCCATGCCATATTTCTCACCTACTTTTAATGAAAGCACACTCTCTATTGACATGACTGCTTTCCACTTTGTTTCTGCCATTTAAGGCCACGACATAACACTTTTAATCAACTATAACTAAGCTTTCTACATGCATGGCCCATATCCAGTTCTGGAACTGCCTGCCTCCATTGGGCCCCCTGCATTGTGTATGATCTGTCCTGGCATGAATGAATGATTAGCAATGCCTTTCTTTTATAAAACGGGTACCTGCTTTAATATATGTCTGGTTCAAAACTGGCCCTTGCTTTGCCTGCCCAAATCAGTGATCTCTGTGTTCTGAAGACACTGTCAGAATAATTGGTTTTGCACCACAGAGCATGCAAAAGAGACCTAATTGGCGATGACATTTCAGTAGCCAGCAAGTCTTGAAGTCAGGAAGGATTTTTTTTTTTTAGCATCATCTTTATGTTTAATGAAACGTTCAACTCTCTCCTTAAGAGTTTTATTTTCTAATTTCCCTAAACTGCATTTCTAGTTTCTACATGTTGCCTGTCTCATGGTGACAGTTTCAGGCATTTTCCCAAGTGCTAATGATACAAAGGATGAATGATAACATGGGTAAATGGCTGTGGAACCAAGCTTTTGAAAAGATAAAACAAAACAAGAAATTGGACTTTTCTAGCTTCTGTTCAATTTCAGTGACATATTTCTTATTAGCTGCTTTTGTTTTTACTCTGTGGGTATTTAAATTTTTGCAAATTGAGTAGTTTCTCCCAGAGAACTACCAATTGAGCATTTTCAGCCATGGCAAACAGCATTCTTCTCATAGGAAGTAGATTATAGCATTGCTCCAGAATAATTGAAAATCCTGTTCACCTGTTAGCTTGGTTCCCGGATGGGCTTTTACTTGCAGGGAACATGGAAAGGCAAGAGTGTCTGGAGTGGGCCATTCTTCGTCCTAGGTTATATTTCCAGCAACTCCCCCCATGGCAGTTCACGCTGCTATCTCAATACGTTTTCTAACATTCATGTCTGAGCACATCCCTCCCCTCCCAACACTGTAATGGCTCTCCTTACCTTCAGTGCAAAAGCCAAACTTCCAGCTCTGCAGGCTCAGCTACTATCTGCATCTGATGGTCCAGCCACACTGAACTAACATCCAGTATTGTTCTCAAAGCATGCCATACTCTTGCTGGCCTTCGGAACTTATGTACATGCTCTCATTGTCAAGAACCCAGAACCCACTCTCTATGTGCCTTCCCAGTCCTCACCCAGCTCACTTGAGTTCTCTTGAATCCTGTTCACCACTCAGAACTTGACTGTGATGTCATTTCTACCACACATCTTCTGTCACTCCTGCTAGGCTAGGTGCATCTCTCTATGATCCTCCAGTTCCATGGACCTCCCATAGTCTAACCACACAATAACCCTGTAATGTACTGACTTTTTTTTTTTTTTTTTTTTTTGCTATTATCTGCTTCATATCCCTCAGAAGACTGCTCAGGTGAAATGGATGTCTTATTCACAACTGTGCTCTGCAGGAACCAGCAAAAGAATGGCTGACTGATTTGCTGGAAACTGCTGTGCTAGTACTCTTGCCTGGAAAATCCCATGGGCAGAGAAGCCTGGTAGGCTGCAGTCCATGGGGTCACTAAGAGCTGGACACGACTAAGCGATTTCACTTTCACTTTTCACTTTCATGCATTGGAGAAGGAAATGGCAACCCACTCCAGTTTTTTTGCCTGGAAAATCCCAGGGACGGGGGAGCCTGTTGGGCTGCCGTCTATGGGGTCGCACAGAGTCCGACACGACTGAAGCGACTTAGCAGCAGCAGCAGCAGCAGTGGTATATTATGGATATAATACTAAGAATATTACCAAGTAACATATATTATGTGTGTGTGTGTTAAGTTGCTTAAGTCATGTCTGACTCTTTATGACCCCATGGATGGGCTCCACTCTGTCCATTGGATTCTTCAGGAAACAATACTGGAGTGTGTTGCCAAACCCTTCCGCAGGGGATCTTCCTGACCCAGGGATCGAACCCGAGTCTCTCCTTTCTCCTGCATTGGCAAGTAGGTTCTTTATCAATAGTGCCACCTGGAAAGTCTGATATATATATTATATATTATGCTATATATAATTAATACCAAGTAATACTAAGAAATATTAGGATCGTTGGCTAATTTTGCTGAAAGTAAATCCAGATATTTAGCTTATACCCAATTTGTACTTGATTACTTCATGAATTGTTTCTGTAACAAAAGCATGCAAGGGTCTGCATGCTGTAGGGAATCAATATGTGTTGTTAGCTATGTGGATCATGGGGCTTCCCAGGAGGCTCAGTGGTAAAGAATTTGCCTGCCAATGCAGGAGTCACAGGAGCCAAGGGTTCAATCCCTGGCTTGGGAAGATCCTCTGGAGGAGGAAACGGCAGCCAATTCCAGCATTCTTACCACAATAATCCCATTGACAGAGAAGCCTGGTGGGCTACAGTCCATGGGGCTACAAAGAGTCAGACGTGATTGAGATGACTGAGATGCATTCATGTGGATCATGTTCCTCTATAAGTAGTTACTCTTTTTCAGTGGCCTATCAATGATTGATAAGAGTTTGAGCACCTAGTTCCTAGTTGTTTTTGCAAACAAGGATGAAACATGATGAAAAATAAATTTCAATTACTATAAAAGAAGATCTTATTGATCATAAAGACTATGAACATTGGGAGAGTTTATATAGGGAGATGACCAAACATTGCCCTGTGTGTGCTTAGTTGCTCAGTCCTGTCTGACTCTTTGCGATCCCATGGACTGTAGCCCACCAGGCTCCTCTGCCCATGAGGGATTCTCTAGGCAAGAATACTGGAGTGGGTTGCCATGCCCTCCTCCAGGGGATCTTCCCAACCCAGGGATCAAATCCTGGTCTCCCGCATTGCAGGTGGATTCTTTACCATCTGAGCCATCAGGAAGGTGCTAGTCTATTACATTTTTGGCTTCCCTCATGGCTCAGTGGTAAAGAATCTGCCTGTAATACAACAGAGGTGTATTCAATCCCTGGGTCAGGAAGATCCCCTGGAAAAGGACATGGCAACCCACTCCAGTATTCTTGCCTGGAAAATACCAAAGACAGAGGAACCTGGTGGGCTACAGTCCATGGGGTTGTAAAGAGTAAGACACGACTGAGCACAAACACACACATTGTATTTTTAGCCATGGGCCCTATAGGTAAATGAAGATATAATCTGTCCTTGGCTTTCATGATGGATCATTACCTTGGAACAAATAAAGGTCATCACTATAGTCACTAGTGGCCACCTAAGTTAAAGTCATGATAATGTCCAGGACAATATTCCACATAAACTTAATGACTTATCTAAGCTGTTCAAATGTATTCTTAATACTTGTAGAATTCCACCTGGGTGCTCAGGATTTCTAAAGCAGCAGCTAGACCAGAAGTAGCTGTGAAGGGTAAAAATCAGATCAGAGCAATTATCCACTTAATGTGGCATTTATCTGAAATACTAGCTTAGTGCAAGGTCATTTATACTAACCACCATTTATTTCTTGAACATTTTCCTGAAACTAACAATAATCATAAAGATAATAATTTATTGCAAACGTAATCAATTCAAGAAAGATAATTAGCATGAACAATTATTGTAGGGCAATACTAGCTGTCCATAAAACATATGCCGAAATCTGTTTCTTGCTCCCTTTGGAAGAGATTAGTTACATATGGTTTATATGGTTTGCCTCTTGCAGATGTTGATACTTAAAAAAAATATGAACATTATTAATCTTTTTGTGAAGAACAAAAGAATTAATCGAGAGCCTCATTATCATAGATTATTGAGGTTTTAGATGATAATGGCATTTTATTTCAAAAGTTCATCAAACAGAGGATTTTAATTGTGAGGCTTGACTGACTAATCATGACCACTTTGACTCGTGGTAATTATGCATCAAGATGGAAGTTTTCAATGAGTCTCCTTGAAATTAAGGGTACATTCTGCCATTGTGCATTTGATACAGAAAAAAATATGCTCCAATTCTAATATTTGAAAATGTCAAAAACCTACTTATAAGCATACTTGTTCTAAAAATACATTCTAAAAACTTTAGAAGTACATGAGCCGAGAAACAAGAATGTAGGAGTGGCTTTCAGACCTTGAGAGGGAAGGGTCATGGGGCCAACTTAAATAATTAACTAATAAGAGAGTCAACATGTTCTCTGTGCAAGGAAAGGTCCTCCAACTCAAAGCAAAGGGGTTAAGGTGCACACCAAAGGAGTTCATATGCCCACCCACTGGTTAGAACCACAAGGAAAGCATTCTGCTGTTTTTCTACCCCTCAAGCTCTCCATGACAGATGACTTGGAAGAGAAAGTACATTCTCACTTCAAAATATTAGATAGGTGACACTGGTACCATGGCTGGTATCACACATCTGATGGGAGCACACAATGTTCCTGTAGAGAAGCTTCTTCTAAGCTGTGTAACCTTCATAGTTAGAGCTAGATAAAGATGACAGCAATTTCCCCCAGGACGGTAGGTGTCCAATATGCTGGAGAAATAACTTCAGAAGGAATGAAGAGGCTGGACCAAAGTAGAAATGATGCTCAACTGTGGATGTGTCTGGTGGTGAAAATAAAGTCCGATGCTGTAAAGAACAATATTGCATAGGAATCTGGAATGCTAGGTCCATGAATCAAGGTAAATTGGACATGGTGAAGAGGGAGATGGCAGGAGTGAATATCAACATTTTAGGAATTAGTGAACTAAAATGGATAGGAATGGGAGAATTTAATTCAGATGCCCATTATACCTACTATTGTAGGCAAGAATCCCTTAGATTAAATGGAGTAGCCCTCATAGTTAACAAGAGAGTCCAAAATGCAATACTTGGGGGGCAATCTCAAAAATGACAGAATTATCTCAGTTCATTTCCAAGGCAAACCATTCAACACCACAGTAATCCAAGTCTATGCCCCACCTATTAATGCCAAAGGAGATGAAGTTGAATGGTTCTATGAAGACTGGCAAGACCTGCTAGAACTAACACCAAAAAAAAAGAAGAAGAAGAAGATGTCCTTTTCATCACAGAGGATTGGAATGCAAAAGTAGGAAGTCAAGAGATACTTGGTGTAATAGTCAAGATTGGCTTTGGAGTACAAAACAAAGCAGGACAAAGGCTAGCAGAGTTTTACCAAGAGAACACACTGGTCATAGTAAACACCCTCTTCCAACAACACAAGAGATGACTCTATACATAGACATCACCAGATGGCCAACACAGAAATCAGGCTGACTGCGTTCTTCTCAGCTGAAGATAGAGAAGCTCTATACAGTCAGCAAAAACGAGACCTAAATCTGACTGTGGCTCAGATCAAGAGCTCTTTATTGCAAAATTCAGGCTTATATTGAATAAATTACGGAAAAACACTAGACCAAAAAAAAAAAAAAAATTGTGATGTCTCTGCCTTTTAGTACACTGTCTAGATTTGTCATAGCTTTTCTTCCAAGGAGCAAACAGCAAGATTTCATGTCTACAGTCACCGTACACAGTGATTTTGGAGCCTAAGAAAATAAAATCGGTCACTATTTCCACATTTTCCCCATCTATTTGCCAAGAAGTGATGGGACCAGATGCCATCATCTTGGTTTTTTGAATCTTGAGTTGTAAGCCAGCTTTACCACTCTCCTCTTTGACTTTCATCAAGAGGCTCTTTAGTTCCTCCTTATGCCATTAGAATGGTATCATCTGCATATCTGAGGTTATTGATATTTCTCCCAGCAATCCTGTTTCCAGCTTGTGAATCATCCAGTCTGGCATTTTGCATGCTGTGCTCTACATATAAGTAAACAAGAAGAGTGACAATATGCAGCCTCGATGTACTTACACCTTTCCCAGTTTTGAACGAGTCCATTGTCCCATGTCAGTTCTAACAGTTGCTTCTGGACCTGCATACAGGTTCCTCAGGAAACAGGTAAGTTGGTATGATATTCTCATCTCTTTAATAATTTTCCACAGTTTGCTATGATCCACACAAAGGTTTTAACATAATCAATGAATCAATGTATTTTTGGACTGCCGTTGCTTTTCTATGATCCAATGGATGTTGGCAATTTGATCTCTAGTTCTTCTGTCTTTTCTAAATCCAGCTTGTACATCTGCAACTTCTTGGTTCATGTACTGTTGAAGCCTAGCTTGAAGAATTTTGAGCATTACCTTGCCACCTTACCAACATGTGAAATGAACACAATTGTACAGTAGTTAGAACATTCTTTGGCATTGCTCTTCTTTGGAATTGGAATGAAAATGGTCCTTTCTAGTCCTGTGGCCACTGGTGAGTTTTCCAAATTTGCTGGCATACTGAGTGCAACACTTTAACAGCATCATCTTTTAGGATTTGAAATAGCTCAGCTGGAATTCCATTACCTCCACTAACTTTGTTCATAGTAATGAAAGGCCCACTTGATTTCACACTCTAGGATGTATGGCTGTAGGTGAACTGACTACACCATCATGTTTAGCTGGGTCATTAAGACCTTTCTTGTATAGTTATTCTGTGTATCTTGCCAACTCTTCTTACCTCTTCTTAATCTCTTCTGCTCCTGTTAGATTTTTGTTTTTTCTGTCTTTTATTGTGCCCATCTTTGCATGAAATATTCCCTTTTTCTTGAAGAGACTTCTAGTCTTTCCCATTCTATTGTTTTCCTCTATTTCTTTGCATTGTTCACTTAATTAAGGCTTTCTTATCTCTCCTTGCTCTTCTCCGGAATTCTGCATTCAATTGGGTATTTGCCCATGGAATATTTGTTGACACTTCCCTAAACTGTTATGTTTTCTGGAACCTTAGTTTCCAGAACTGCAAATAGAGAGAAATTTGGTATCACACAATCCACTATTTTCTTTACACGACACACATCCTTCTGAGGAAGGACAAAGAACCCAAGAAATAAAGATCCTAGGTGGGTGATATAGGCTCTGTTAGCTAACATTTGGAGCAAATTCACTCAAAGGCTGAAACATGAGAACATCAACCTATTACAGAAGAGGGAAGAAAATGAATGGAAATTCAAATAGTCCTTATCTGAGCTGTTTTCATGGAAATGGAGAGAGGCGATAAAGGATCTGTCTAAAAGCATCCAGGGAAGATACAGAGTCTCTCACTCCATCTCTGTTTTCAGCCATAGCCGGCAGAGGGTACAGAGGTGCCAGGGTAAGGATGAAGACTGGCAAACATTTTTATTAAGAAAAGGGCGATAAGCCCAATACGAATCAGACAATTAAGTGGACACTGAGTAAAGACTTCTACTAGCCTACACAGTGCTATTGTGCCTACTGGAAAAGTCATACTCCCAATGCCTGGGAATCTGACCTCAGCAAGCTGAGCAAGTGTGTGAGATGGCACAGCTCAGAAGATATGATGTGTGGTAAATTTAAATGACATGGACTTAGTGCTGAGACCACAATTAAAGTCCAAGAAAACAGACACATACTTGCTTATCTGTGCAGTTCCCTACTCTTAGTGGGAAGGACAAATAGGCTTATAACTATAAGGCCAACAGCTCATATTTGACTTGAGAATGTAGCATTTTACATTGAGTCTAACAAATCTGTGGTTTGTTTCATCCCTGTAAGTCACATGGACTTATTCCAGCACGCACCAACACACATTTCTCCCATCAGAATATACGAGAAGTCTCTGGGTTCAACCCTTTCACCTTCTAATCCCAGCCTTCACCTACCCACCACATGCAGAGACACTGGTCTCAGCCTGATCACTCTCAGATCCCTGTGTCTCCAATTTCTGCTCTGTTCCTCACCTCTGGTGGAAGAGAACTACCTCTGGACCTTTGGGCTGACTCTTTATGGCCTCTTGAGCCCACCTTCTGGTCCCTTTTTCAGCTGGTCTCCATTTTCTGACTTGCCTTAAACTTTCTGCTGTACCTCTGACCTCCACAGTGATCATTTTTCCTAATTATAGTCTACTCAGACTGACCATGGCTGAGCTGTTGTTCACTAAGTCACATCTGACTCTTTGTGACTCAATGAACTAGCATGCCAGGTTTCCCCGTCCTTCACTATTTCCCAAAGTTTGCTCAAACTCATGTCCTTTGAATTGGTGATGCCATCCAACCATCTCATCCTTTGTTGTCCCCTTCCTCCTTCCCTCAGACTTTCCCAGCATCAAGGTCTTTTCCAGCATGGCTGAGTTGGCATTCCCTTAATATCCAACTTTGACAAAGGAGATAGTCCTAAGCTTGACATGCATGAAATAGACACACAATAAGTATTTGCTGAAATACTGTTAAATGAATTGGGTAACTGAATATTGCCAATGGTCAGCTCTGGACTCTGGTTGATCTTACAGACATTTGGATTTATCTCACTTATTGAGCTTCAATTATGGCTTTGTTAATCAATCTCTCTCCAAACCATATTAGCTGCATGGTTAAGCCTATGATGAGGACAATTTATCCACTGGTGAATGAGAAATGATTGAATTAGCTGAAGATGGCTGGACTAAATTAGCTGGGGAAAAAAAAAAAAAGAAGAGCCTTAGACACTTGGAGTTAGTTTGTCATCTCCTGCACAATTCACTGAATCTTCTAGGCCAAGATTTAATCAGAGCCACCGGTGGGACTGAGAACCAAATAACTACCATTAATTGAGCAGGCAATACACTAACTGTGCCTTAGTAAAGAAACCTCACAGCTGGAAGATAAGCCTTATTTTGTCCGCTTTTTGGATAAGAAACTGAGGCCAAGACATAAGGAGACTTTGTCAACATAACGAGGTTGGTAGATGCTACAGCCTGAATTCAAATTGTGTCTGGTTAACTCCAAAGACCACATCTTCTGCATATTTTGGCTTAGCTTCTCTACTGTGGTGAGGCACAGGACAGGGACCCAAACTTTAGAATATAAGAAATCAGAGCTCTGGGTCGCAAGGAACTCATAGCCACATTTGAAACAGGCATGTGGCCAGAAAGAGATAGAAAGATAGTTGTAAGGTATGAAGTGGTTCACCATCTGGAAGAAACTGAAGGATGGCCATTGCATACTCTCCAGTTCCTTTCTGGTTTTCCCCCTTCTATTCTGCCAGGCAAAGCCCTGAGATCCCCTTTGGGACCACAGTCTGCAGACACACCATTTCCTGCTGGTTGATTCCCCCTGCTTGACTCTGCTCCCTGCTGCCCAGTCATAGATGTGGGTGAGATTCACTCCACCCCTCTCAATCTCTGGACTTCCTGTGAGTGTCCCAGACCCTCAAATATCAGGCAGGTTCCAGAACTGCACCAATCTGCCCTCAGAGCTGAGCTTCCTGTACTGCTAGTCAGCGAGGTCTTAAAGTTCCAGATCTTAAACTTGATTATTTTTCTCTCTGTTTGAGTTTATTCCGACCTTCATCTACAGCCCCTGCCTGTTTCCTCTCTCAATTTATATTCTTTCTCCTAAAGCCTACTTGCCCTGCCTGATTTTTAGGACAGTCTTCTGGGTACAGATGCACATTCCAACTTCATGCTATGCCTTCACCTGCCTTCGAAAACCCTGCTGAGATGTGCGAGCCCAGCTCTGTTTACCCTTTTTGCAGCATGGTGAGGTGGGACCAACATGAACAGGGACTGGCTTGCCAGTTTACACTTGATCATGAACCCAGCTACTTGCAATAACCCCATTTTCACCTGTAACAAGGGTGCTCATTTGCTGTGAGGCTCCCAATCAATGCAAACATGTGATTACCATAGGAGAGATTAGGGTAGGGGAGCAGTAAAAGGGACTTCAAAGAAGTAAGCCATGTCCTTGCCCTCAGGGTTTGAAGGGAAGATTCCAAAAAGTAATTTGAAAAGGACACAGGCAGAACACAACTAAATGGCAGAATGACTGGCAGTGATGGGATGATGATAGTAACAATCGCTCCTTTAATATTTACAATATGCCAACCTCTGGATCATCTCTAATCCTCACAGCAAAGATATTTTATCTCCATTTTACTGATGAGGAAACTGAGCGTGAGAGATGAAAAAACCTCAAGTATATATATGTGTCAAAGTCAGTTTACAAACATAAGTCCACAAGCCAGTCCCTGTTCATGTTGGTCCCACCTCACCATGCTGCAAAAGAGAGTGAACAGAGCTGGGCTCACACATCTCAGCAGGGTTTTTGAAGGCAGGTGAAGGCATAGCATGAAGCTGGAATGTGCATCTGTACCCAAAAGACTGTCCTAAAAATCAGGCAGGGCAAGTAGGCTTTAGGAGAAAGAATATAAATTGAGAGAGGAAACAGGCAGGGGCTGTAGATGAAGGTTGGAACAAACTTCACCCTTGAGTGGCTTTAGTACACTTCTCCTTTGCACAGAGAACAAGGGGACACGCAGGTCTGAATCCTCTGATGGGCACAATGCCTGGCTACATGGAGCTCAAGCTGAGGCAGAGAAGATGAACTGCTTTGGCCCAAAGGCAGAGGAATGAGTAAAATCCAGCTCTAATTTCCATCCACTGGAAAGCAGACCTAATCAAACGCCCACCACAGTTTTAAAGAGAATGTTAGTTACAATCCAGAGCTAATTAAAACTTTTCATAAAATGACTCTTTAAGTGGCCTTGAATGCTAACAGCCTGGTCTTGTTTCTAACCGCAGAATTATTATTAACACATTAGCACAGCAATACCAGTCGTTGAATTTGCTCAGCAATTTCGAAATAATGATGTTTTGAATGTTTCCAGCTGAAATGATGTGTCCCTTTCAATTCTCACCCAGCAGGTCATCAACTTCTTCCCTCCATCACTTCCCCAATACTGATGTCTTCTTCCCTCGGAGGTCAACACAGAGCTTCGCAGTTTCTTGAAGCTCTTCTGGCAGACTGCTAAACCCACTCTCTGAGATTCTGGATCTGAGATGGAATCCAGGAACAGGCATTTCCAAAAGGTTGCCAGGTGATACAGATGCTGATGGCACCAGGCTTCTCTAGATTATGTTGCCAATTTTCCTGTTATTCTTCCCTTTTTATAGATGAGAAGACTGAGTCTCAGATTATCTTATTTACTGAAGATCACAAAGCTGGTAAGAAGCTGTACAGAATTCAGAAATAGGTTGATCTAACATATATGGACCACTTAGAATTTCAGATTCCTCACCTATGAAAGGGGGATACCGATACAACCTCTCTACAAACCTGTTAACATGAACTTAAATAATGAATACTACATGTGTGCGAGTGAAGTCACTTCAGTTGTGCCTGATTTTTGCAACTCTATAGACTGTAGCCCTCCAGTCTCCTCTGTCCATGGGATTCTCCGACCAAGAATACTAGTGTGGGTTGCCATTCCCTGGGATCTTCCCAACCCAGCAATTGAAACTGCATCTCCTGTGATGCCTGCCTTGTAGGTGAATTCTTTACCACTGAGCCACCGGGGAAGCCCAGTGAATAGTACAGTCTAGGGCAAATAGTCAGTAACACATTGAGAGCTTGCTTTCCAAGAATCCTTCAGAACCTTGTGTACAGTGTATGCCAAATAATGTGGGTTGAATGGAGTGGAATCCATACAATCACTCTAAAATAGATTTCTATTGTTGATGCCATCCAGATGCTCCTATTTCTCCAGTCCTAGTGAGGCTCTTCAATCATCTGAATACCTCTGTCCCACAGTCCAAGTTCAATATCACAGTAATCCAAGTCTATGACCCAACCAGTAATGCTTAAGAAGCTGAACTTGAAAGGTTCTATGAAGACCTATAAGACCTTCTAGAACTAACACCCCCAAAAGATGTTCTTTTCATTATAGGGACTGGAATGCAAAAGTAGGAAGTCAAGAGATACCTGGAGTAACAGGCAAATTTGGCCTTGGATAGAATGAAGCAGAGCAAAGGCTAATAGAGCTTTGCCAAGAGAATGCAACGGTCATAGCAAACACCCTCTTCCAACAACACAAGAGAAGACTACACATGGACATCACCAGATGGTCAACACTGAAATCAGATTGATTATAGTTTTTGCAGCCAAAGATGGAGAAGCTCTATACAGTCAGAAAAAACAAGACTAGGAGTTGACTGTAGCTCAGATCATGAACTCCTTATTGCCAAATTCAGACTTAAATTGAATAAAGTAGGGAAAACCACTAGACCATTCAGGTATGACCTAAATCAAATCCCTTATGATTATAGAGTGGAAGTGACAAATAGATTCAAGGGATTAGATCTGATAGACAGAGTGTCTGAAAAACTATGTTCGGAGGTTCCTGACACTGTACAGAAGGCAGGGATCAAGACCATCCCCAAGAAGAAGAAATGCCAAAAGGCAAAATGGTTGACTGAGGAGGCCTTACAAAGAAGAGAAGCAAAAGGCAAAGGAGAAAAGGAAAGATATAAGCATCTGAATGAAAAGTTCCAAAGAATAGCAAGGAGAGATAAGAAAGCCTTCTTCAGTTTTCAGTGCAAAGAAATAGAGGAAAACAATAGAATGGAGATCTCTCAAGAAAATTAGAGATACCAAGGGAATATTTCATGCAAAGATTGGCACAATAAAGGACAGAAGTGGTATGGACCTAACAGAAGCAGAAGATATTAAGAAGAGGTGGCAACAATACACAGTAGAACTATACAAAAAAGATCTTCACGACTCAGATAATCACAATGGTGTGATCACTCACCTAGAGCCAGACATCCTGGAAAGCGAAGTCAAGTGGGCCCTAGGAAGCATCACTACAAACAAAGCTAGTGGAGGTGATGGAATTCCAGTTGAGCTATTTCAAATCCTAAAAGATGATGCCGTGAAAGTGCTGCACTCAATATGCCAGCAAATTTGGAAAGCTCAGCAATGGCCACAGGACTGGAAAAGGTCAGTTTTCATTCCAATCTCAAAGAAAGGCAATGCCAAAGAATGGTCAAACTACTGCACAACTGCACTCATCTCACATGCTAGTAAAATAATGCTCAAAATTCTCCAAGCCAGGCTCCAACAGTACGTGAACTGTGAACTTCCAGATGTTCAAGCTGGTTTTAGAAAAGGCAGAACAACCAGAGATCAAATTGCTAACATCTGTTGGATCATCAAAAAAGCAAGAGAGCTCCAGAAAATCATCTACTTCTGTTTGATTGACTATGTCAAAGCCTTTGACTGTGTAGATCACAACAAACTGGAAAATTCTTCAAGAGATGGAAATACAGACTACCTGACCTGCCTCTTGAAAAATCTCTATGCAGGTCAGGAAGCAGCAGTTAGAACTAGACACGGAACAAAAGGCTGTATATTGTCGCCCTGCTTATTTGACTTATATGCAAAGTACGTCATGAGAAACACTGGGCTGGATGACACATAAGCTAGAATCACAATTGCTGGGAGAAATATCAATAGCCTCAGATATGCAGATGACACCACCCTTATGGCAGAAAGCAAAGAAGAACTAAAGAGCCTCATGATAAAAGTCAAAGAGGAGAGTGATGGATGGCATCACCAACTCGACGGACATGAGTTTGAGTAAACTCCGGGAATTGGTGATGGACAGGGAGGCCTGGCATGCAGCAGTCCATGAGGTCGCCAAGAGTTGGACATGACTGGGGGACTCAACTGAACTGAACTGACAGTCCAAGTGCCCAGGCTGTAACACGCCATAATTCCTGGGGCATTCTATTCAATTTCTATTCCATAAACATGGCATTCACAGAGTTGAGAGCACCGCAGCCATGTTGGTCCCCAGCTTTTTGTTTATTTTGAGGTCCAGAGTGAGAATAAATCTAGTTTCCTCATTACTTCCAATTTTAGGCCTGCCTCCTGATGGAGATCTGCAGTAGCTAAGTTAAACTTTTATTATTACACTTAAGAGGTTGGTTCCTCATTGCCTCAGTTTTCCTAATTTTACATAACCAAAATATTCTTATATTCTTCCCCGTACCTCCACAATACAAAAAACATAATAAAATCTGCTTTCAATATAGTCTAATTGTTCATGCCAAATGAAAAAAATAAAACCTGAAAAACCCAGCCTCTAGGAACTTACCCTAAAGATGTATACCCAATAATATAAAAAAAATTTATACCCAATAATATATTTTGGGGGGCTCCAAAATCACTGCAGATGGTGACTGCAGCCATGAAATTAAAAGACACTTGGAAGGAAAGCTATGACAAACATAGACGGCATATAAGACATTACTTTGCTGACAAAGGTCCATACAGTCAAAGTTATGGTTTTTCCAGTAGCCATGTATGGATGTGAGAGTTGAACCATAAAGAAGGCTGAGTGCTGAAGAACAAATGCTTTCAAACTGTGATGTTGGAAGAGACTCTTGAGAGTCTCTTGAACAGCAAGGAGATCAAGCCAGTCAATCCCAAAGGAAATCAACCCTGAATAATTCATTGGAAGGACTGATGATGAAGCTGAATCTCCCATACTTTAGGTACCTGATGTGAAGGACTGACTCACTGGAAAAGACCCTGATGCTGGGAAAGATTGAAGGCAGGAGGAGAAGGGGACAACAGAGGATGAGATGGTTGGATGGCATCACCAACTCAATGGACATGAGTTTGAGCAAGCTCTGGGAAATGGTGAAGGACAGCAAAGCCTGGCATGCTACAGTTCATGGGGTTGCAAACAGTCAGACACGACTGAGCAACTGAATAACAACAACAATATAAAAAAAGAAACAAACGGCATGTGAGCAAGAATATTCAGTGAGGCATTATCTATTATACCAAAACACTTGGAAATGAATTAAATGCTCATTTTTGGACTTTTGGTTTAATAAACTATTATACACTCACATAATGAAGTACTATGCATCGCAAAAATAAACAAGGAGGCTATTTATGAACTAATATGGAGTGATCTTCAGAATACATATCTTTAAGTGGAAAGAAGCTATGTGCATAAGATTATATATAGTATTTTATTCCTTAGTTAAAAAAAAATTAGTATAAGAAAATGTGAGTCTGCTATTTTTGCAAAAAGAAATACTAGAAGGATAAACAAACCAAAAACTAATGAAATTAGTTCCCTAATTAACCCAGAGAGAATGTGTGGGAATAGGGTGCCAGAGTGAGAGAAGAATTGGGACATCTTTGAGTATATATTTTTATATAGCTTTTCTTAGATTCTATGTTTACATGTTCAAACAATCAAAATATATTAACCAGGATGGGAAGAAGGATAAAATTTAATATAAAAAGTTAAGTTATCCTTTCTCTATATCAAATAAATATCAAATTATTCAAAAGATAAATGATATTTGTTCAAGTAAAATTTGAACACATTACTCCAACACCTTCACTGAGGTTTATTCTACAGACAAAAAGAACAGCAAAGAAATCTTGATTTTATTTAGGAGGTTTGTTGTTGGTAGTGGTATTTAACAACTGAGACTTTTTTAAATTTTTATTTTTTTAAAATATTTTATTTTTAACTTTACAATATTGTATTGGTTTTGCCATATATCAACATGAATCTGCCACAGGTATACACGCGTTCCCCATCCTGAACCCTCCTCCCTCCCTGTACCATCCCTCTGAGACTATTTATTTTTATGTTTTGTAGATTTGAACAAATGAGTAAATATATCATTTGTGCTTGTGCTGGGCACAAGCCAGAATTAAGATTGCCAGGAGAAATATCAACAACCTCAGATATGCAGATGATATCACTCTAAAGGCAGAAAGTGAAGAGGAATTAGAGTCTCTGGATGAGGGTAAAAGAGGAGAGTGAAAAAGCTGGCTTGAAAGTCAGCTTTAAGAAAGCAAAGATCACCTGGAAGAAATGGACAGATTCTTAGAAAAGATCAATCTTTAAGACTGAACCTGGAAGAAATGGAAATTATGAGCAACCCAATTACAAGCACTGAAACTGAAGCTGTGATCAAAAATCTCCCAAAAAACAAAAGCCCAGAACCAGATGGCTTCGCAGGAGAATTCTATCAAACATTTAGAGAAGAGCTAATGCCTATCCTTCTAAAACTCTTTCAAAAAATTCCAGAGGAAGGAACACTTCCAAACTCATTCTACAAGGCTACCATCACCCTGATACCAAAACCAGACAAAGATAACACAAAAAAAGAAAACTGCAGGCCAATATCACTGATGAACATAGATGCAAAAATCCTCAACAAAATTTTAGCAAACAGAATTCAGGAACACATCAAAAAGCTCACACACCATGATCAAGTTGGGCTTAATACTTTGGCCACCTGATGCGAAGAACTGACTCATTTGAAAAGACCATTATTCTGGGAAAGATTGAAGGCGGGAGGAGAAGGGGACGACAGAGGCTGAGACAGTTGGATGGCATCACTGACTCAATGGATATGAGTCTGAGAAAACTCCGGGAGTTGGTGATAAACAGGGAGGCCTGGGGTGCCGCAGTCCATGGGGTCACAGAGAGTCAGACATGACTGAGAGACTGAACTGAACTGATTCCAGGAATGCAAGGATTCTTCAATATATGTAAGTCAATGTGATACACCATATTAACAAATTTAAAGATCACAACCATATTATCTCAATAGATGCAGAAAAAGCCTTTGACAAAATTCATCACCCATTTATGATTAAAACTCTTCAAAAAGTGGGAATAGAAGGAACCTACCTCAACATAGTAAAGGCCATATATGATAAGCCTACAGCAAACATTATTCTCAATGGTGAAAAACTGAAAGCATTCCCCCTAAGATCAGGAACAACACAAGGGTGTCCACTTTCACCACTATTATTCAACATAGTTCTGGAAGTCCTAGATACAGCAATCAGAGAAGAAAAAGAAATAAAAGGACTCCAGATCAAAAAAGAAGTAAAGCTCTCACTGTTTGCAGATGACATACTGTACACAGAAAACCCTAAAGAGAGTATCAGAAAATCACTAGAGCTAATCAGTGGATTTAGCAAAGTTGCAGGATACAAAATCAATACACAGATATCACTTGCATTTCTATATACTAACAATGAAAAGTCAGAAAGCGAAATTAAGGAATCAATCCTATTCACCATTTCAACAAAAATAATTAACTATCTAGCAATAAACTTACCTAAGGAGACAAAAGAACTGTACACAGAAAATTATAAGACACTGATGAAAGAAATCAAAGACAACATAAACAAATGGAGAGATATTCCATGTTCCTGGG
Organism: Bos javanicus; assembly: GCF_032452875.1. Lineage (NCBI taxonomy): Eukaryota > Metazoa > Chordata > Mammalia > Artiodactyla > Bovidae > Bos > Bos javanicus. The sequence continues at coordinate 47,788,150 of NC_083874.1, read as the reverse complement.
TAGGAAGAATCAATATTGTGAAAATGACTATACTACCAAATGCAATCTACAGATTCAATGTGATCCCTATCAAATTACCAATGACATTTTTCACAGAACTAGAACAAAAAATTTCACAATTCATATGGAAACACAAAAGACCCCAAATAGCCAAAGCAGTCTTGAGAAAGAAGAATGAAGCTGGAGGAATCAACCTTCCTGACTTCAGGTTATACTACAAAGCTACAGTTATCAAGACAGTATGATACTTGCACAAAAACAGAAATATAGACCAATGGAACAAGATAGAAAGCCCAGAAATAAACCCATGCACCTATGGGTACATTAATTTTGAGAAAGGAGACAAGAATATACAATGGGGCTAAGACAGCCTCTTCGATAAATGGTGCTGGGAAAACTGGACAGCCCCATGTAAAAGAATGAAATTAGAATACTTCCTAACACTATACACAAAGATAAAATGGATTAAAGACCTACATGTAAGACCAGAAACTATAAAACGCTTAGAGGAAAACATAGGCAGAACACTCAATGGGATAAATCAAAGCAAGATCCTCTACGACCCACCTCCCAGAGTAATGGAAATAAAAACAAAAGCAAATGGGACCTGATTAAACTTAAAAGCTTTTGCACAGCAAAGGAAACTATAAGCAAGGTGAAAAGACAGCCCTCAGAATGGGAGAAAATAATAGCAAATGAAACAACTGACAAAGGATTATTTTCCAAAATAAACAAGCAGCTCATACAACACAATGCCAGAAGAACAAACAACCGAATCAAAAAGTGGGAAAAAGACCTAAATAGAAAGACATACAGATGGCTAACAAACACATGAAAAGATTCTTAACACTGCTCATTATTAGAGAAATGAAAATCAAAACTGCAATGAGATATCACCTCATACCAGTCAGAATGGCCATCATCAAAAAGCCTACAAACAATAAATGCTGGAGACGGTATGGAGAAAAGGGAACACTCTTGCATTGTTGGTGGGAATGCAATAACTGATTCATTTAAAATTGGGAAAAAAGTATGTCAAATCTGTATATTGTCACTCTGCTTATTTAACTTATATGCAGAACACATCATGCAAAATGCTGGACTGGATGAATCACAAGCTGGAGTCAGCACTGCCGGGAGAAATATCAATAACCTCAGATATGCAGATGACACCACCTTTATGGCAGAAAGTGAAGAGGAATTAAAAAGCCTCTTGATGAAGGTGAAACAGTAGTGTGAAAAACCTGGCTTAAAACTCAACATTCAAAAAACAAAGATCATGTCATCTTTGATGACATGATCTTTGATGACAGTCCCATCACTTCATGGCAAATAGATGGGAAAACAATGGAAACAGTGACATACTTTATGTTCTTGGGGTCCAAAATCACTGTGGAGGGTGACTGCAGCCATGAAATTAAGACACTTGCTTCTTGGAGGAAAAGCAATGACAAACCTAAAAGGAGTATTAAAAGGAGACATTACTTTGCCTACAAACGTCCATATAGTCAAAGCTATGGTTTTTTCAGTAGTAATGTACAGACGTGAGAACTGGACAATAAAAAGGCTGAGGGCCGAAGAACTGATACCTTTGATCTGTGGTGCTGGAGAAGACTCTTGAGAATCCCTGAACAGCAAGGAGAGCAAACCAGTCAATCCTAAGGGAAATCAACCCTGAATATTCATTGGAAGGACTGATGCTGAAGCTGAAGTTCCAATACTTTAGCCACCTGATGTGAAGAACTGACATCTGAAAAGACCCTGATGCTGGGAAAGATAGAAGGCAGGAAGAGAAGGGGTGACAGAGGATGAGATGGTTGGATGGCATCACTGACTCAATATATATGAATTTGAGCAAACTCGGGGAGATGGTGAAGGACAGGGAAGTTTGGCGTGCTGCAGTCCATGGGGTCAGAAAGAGTTGGACATGACTGAGTGACTGAACAACAACAAATATAGAAGCTTCAAGAAGTCTGCAATTAACTCTCAGATAGTTCAGACAAAAAAGGATCAGCCTGTATATGGTGGATGATTAAGCAATCAGTTAATAAATTTCTGTCATAATAAAAGAAAAAAAAATAAAAATACTAACAAATGAGAACAGTATGTTTTCCAGTCATCTGCTGGAGCATCCAGACATATATATCATGATCAACTCATGCCCTCCCTCCATTCCACACAAGAGGAAAACCTGAAAAATCTGCCTTCTCTGAGTTTTAGTTACCTCAAATTAGGTGAATGCCTGTCTCACCATCTCTATAGCTGAACATCAACATCTTATGCTGTATGTTCACAGACTCCTTATTTGATGAAAGGAAAAATAGAACACAGCTGAAAATCCTTTTTGAGACTAAAAATGAAAATCATAAATCTGCATCTCTCTTGTAATTCATTTTCTTGCCTCATTCTCCCAAAGTTTTTTGGTTTCACTTACATCATGTAAAAACCCTGGGAATCATCACTCCAATATTTATAACAATGACCAAAAAAAGCTGAACAAACTGAAAATCAACAACATTTCAGATAAGTTCTGATCTTCTCTGATTAGGTAAATTCTGATCTTATCTGATCTTATCAATGTATCTGATAAGATCAGAACTTAACAGATAATTGAGGTTGCAGGACAAGTCACCACCCCAAAACACAGAGAATCACGGCCAGAGAATTCTTCAGGAATCCAGGGGATTCTGCTTACCTAGTGTGGAAGCCCCTGGGGTCATACACTGGTAGAAATGTTTAAATGGCAATTTTGATGAATTGCTGAAGGTGGAATGTGGATAACTTGAGAGTAAGAAACCCCAGGGGGCTGCATTCTTGGGTGGGTTAAACTTTTGTGGGTTTAACTTCAGGTCCCCATTAGATTTTCATGATGGAGGCCCCCCCCCCAAAAAAAAAATCACCTCATAGTTCAGGCAAAAAGACGGTAAAAGTAAACACTTTGAAATGCACTGTGAGCATTTTCTATAACAAAGACCCACTCTCCAATGAAAAAGAATTTATCAGTACCTTATCTCACCAAAAGAATAGCAAGAAGAGATAAGAAAGCCTTCCTCAACGATCAATGCAAAGAAATAGAAGAAAACAACAGAATGGGAAAGACTAGAGATCTCTTCAAGAAAATCAGAGATACAAGGGAACATTTCATGCAAAGATGGGCTTGATAAAGGACAGAAACGGTATGGACCTAACAGAAGCAGAAGATATTAAGAGGTGGCAACAATACACAGAAGAACTGTACAAAAAAGATCTTCACAACCAAGATGGCCACAATGTGATCACTCACCAAGAGCCAGACATCCTGGAATGTGAAGTCAAGTGGGCCTTAGAATGCATCACTACAAACAAAGCTAGTGGAGGTGATGGAATTCCAGTTGAGCTCTTTCAAATCCTGAAAGATGATGCTGTGAAAGTGCTGCACTCAATATGCCAGCAAATTTGAAAAACTCAGCAGTGGCCACAGGACTGGAAAAGGTCAGTTTTCATTTCAATTCCAAACAAAGGCAATACCAAAGAATGCTCAAACTACTGCACAATTGCACTCATCTCACACGCTAGTAAAGTAATGCTCAAAATTCTCCAAGCCAGGCTTCAGCAATATGTGAACTGTGAACTTCCAGATGTTCAAGCTGGTTTTAGAAAAGGCAGAGGAACCAGAGATCAAATTGCCAACATCTGCTGGATCATGGAAAAAGCAAGAGAGTTCCAGAAAAACATCTATTTCTGCTTTATTGACTTTGCCAAAGCCTTTAACTGTGTGGATCACAATAAACTGTGGAAAATTCTAGAAGAGATGGGAATACCAGACCACCTGACCTGCCTCTTGAGAAACCTATATGCAGGTCAGGAAGCAACAGTTAGAACTGGACATGGAACAACAGACTGGTTCCAAATAGGAAAAGGAGTACGTCAAGGCTGTATACTATCACCCTGCTTATTTAACTTCTATGCAAGTACATCATGAGAAACGCTGGACTGGAAGAAGCACAAACTGGAATCAAGATTGCCGGAAGAAATATCCATAACCTCAGATATGCAGATGACACTACCCTTATGGCAGAAAGTGAAGAGGAACTAAAAAGCCTCTTGATGAAAATGAAAGTGGAGAGTGAAAAGTTGGCTTAAAGCTCAACATTCAGAAAATGAAGATCATGGCATCCGGTCCCATCACTTCATGGGAAATAGATGGGGAAACAGTGGAAACAGTGGCTGACTTTATTTTTCTGGGCTCCAAAATCACTGCAGATGGTGACTGCAGCCATGAAATTAAAAGACGCTTACTCCTTGGAAGGAAAGTTATGACCAATCTAGATAGCATATTCAAAAGCAGAGACATTACTTTGCCAACAAAGGTTCGTCTAGTCAAGGCTATGGTTTTTCCAGTGGTCATGTATGGATGTGAGAGTTGGACTGTGAAGAAAGCTGAGTGCCGAAGAATTGATGCTTTTGAACTGTGGTGTTGGAGAAGACTCTTGCGAGTCCCTTGGACTGCAAGGAGATCCAACCAGTCCATTCTGAAGGAGATAGCCCTGGGATTTCTTTGGAAGGAATGATGCTAAAGCTGAAACTCCAGTACTTTGGCCACCTCATGCGAAGACTTGACTCATTGGAAAAGACTCTGATGCTGGGAGGGATTGGGGGCAGGAGGAGAAGGGGACGACAGAGGATGAGATGGCTGGCTGGCATCACTGACTCGATGGATGTGAGTCTGAGTGAACTCTGGGTGTTGGTGATGGACAGGGAGGCCTGGTGTGCTGCGATTCATGGGGTCACAGAGTCAGACATGACTGAGCGACTGAACTGAACTGGGCACTTTTCCATGAACATTCATGTTTGTTAGGAAGAGAAGCCCAGATCTAAATGCATTTTTTCTATTGTAGTCCATTCAGAATTGAGCACAATATTATTTCTTGGATTGTATTTGTTTTTATCTATCACATAAAATATATACTATGTCACTCTGGTTTTAGATCTCCATTTCAAGCAGTGAGTTAAATAATAATAAGGCTCCTTTATACATTCTCCCACTTCTCATTAATACCACTGCACTGATGAATCTCAAACAATTCTTTTAAATTACATACCTCATCCAGATGTTCTCTGGTTTGAAATCAACAACTGCTTTGGCCAACTTTCTAAATGAACTGACAGCTTACATCAGCAACACGACTGAATAAGACATCCCCTGTCATGTCCATCTCCAACCATTTGTCATCCATCCTCAAACGAAAGTGCCATTGTGAGAATTTGGGGATCTGGCACCATATGCTAAGGAAACGGAGAGCAGTCTCGCCCACCCATACAATAGGTGTTAGGCATACAGGCCTCTGGCCCCAGCAGTGGACCCTACAGTGGTTCATGAATCAGTCCTAGCCCCTTTCAGGTTTGGTCCAGGAGACCCTGCAACACACTGGCTTAGTCAATCACCCACAGACAAGAAAGCATTTGCGGAAGTCAAGGTTCCAACAGAGAAGTCCTAACATACCAATAGAGCAACAGAAGGAAAAAAAAAAAAGAGGAATTTGGACATATTGGAAACTTTTTATGCATTATCCCTCCCCAAAGGCATTACAGCTTGGAGCCAAGAGAGATTTTCTCAGAGTATGACTTCTCCTTAAGGCAAAGTAAAAGAATGTGAGAGAGTACCCAGCCTCCTCAGTTATGCAGGACATGCCAAAGATACCGGTTTCTCTCTCACTTCATCCAAAACAGAAGTGGCAATTATGTGAGGGGATGTAGGTTTTAACTAACCCTACTGTAATAATGATTTTGAAATGTATAAGTGTAGCAAATCAACACAGTTTTGGAGTACCTTAAACGTAGACAATGTTATATGTCAATTATGTGTCAATAAAGCTGGAAAGAGTAGATTGGAAGCTATTTTAATAAATAATGAATAAATGGACACTTTTCTCACTGTATAGAGAGCCTTAAACTCGTGCCAGGGATGCACCATGAACACACTTGGACCCATGTCTTTGGCTCAGCTTTGGGCACATGAGCACAATCACAGCTCTCTCAAACAGAAATACATCTCGATATTACTTTCCCTGGAAGAGTTAGCTAAAGTATAAAATAATATTGAATCAGCATTATGGAATCTGGTGGCTCAAAGTTAGCTTTTCATGCCATGCATAGAACTGAACACAGTAATAAAAGAAAACATAATGGAATAACTCCCAGGGGAATATAGAAATTATAGTACTCAGATACAAAAGCTGAAATTAGTTGCTTGCATTTTGTGTTTCCGAGTAAACCTTTCTGAACACAGCAGAGAAATAACTGGTGTTTGAAAAGATGTCTTTACCTGTTTGATCATTCCTTCAAGATCTGCCAATCTGAAGCATCCTTTACTGTCTTCTTGGGAAGACTATTCTAGGTGTATGGTATACAGGGTCAACTTAGAACCTCTGCACACGCTCAAGGAAGCCACTGAATGACCTGCTCAATGGCTCGACTTTTTTTTCCTTTCCAACTCCTAGCATTCAGCTTACATCTCCCCCTCTTCCTCTAAGTCTGCAGCCTTGGTCAACAATGCCATGATACTGTTATTCTTATGTCCCACTGTACTGCAGTGTTATGCGAAAATTGAAAGTGTTAGTCACTCAGTTGTATCTGACTCTTTGCGACCCCATGGACTATGGCCCACCAGGATCCTCTGTCCATGGAGTTCTCCAGGCAAGAATACTGGAGTGGGTTGCCATTCCCTTCTCCTGAGGGTCTTTCCAACCCAGGGATCGAACCTGGGTCTCCTGCATTGCAGGTGGATTCTTTACCATCTGAGCCACTGCATTGTTGTTAATACCTATGTTTTTCTGGTTCTTCCTTACCTACCCACATCCTTCTCTTTGGCTGGTAGTTTTAACTGTTTATTAGTCAACCATACATTTGCCTCTGCTGATGTCATAGGGATAAATAAAATATCACTTAAAGATAGCAATATTGTTGCCCTTTGGAGCTGTGTCCTGAATCTCTTGTTTGTTCCTCTTTCCACTAGGACTCAAAGGAGACTCAAATAGAGTGTCCAGCAGTCTTTCTGAAGCTACCAAGTGGATACCAACTAAATGCTGACCTAGGTCAAGCCCACAAAACTCCAGAATAATAAAGTTGATGCATTCAGACACATAATTAATCTCATTTGATCACAGCCATGTATCTGAGTGTGCAGAAAAATGCTTGTCTTGAAACAACTGACCAAGTATTGGATTTGGGACAGTTGGTGGCATATCCAGTTTTATCATTCACCTCTAAGCATGTGTTGGGGAGACAGAAAGATTAGTTTCTTCTTTTATAAATAATTTGAGGGGGAAATGAAGCTGGATACTTATGCTGCTGGAAACCTTAGTTGGTTCCAAGACACAGGATGAATTTTTGTGGTGTTTGACAGACTATCCATCTCTGTCTAAGCTTGTGGGAGCTGAGGCTGCCTAGCTGCTAAGTTGTCTTTCTGAACAACTTCCAGTCATCCTTCTTTGCAGACCCAGAGGCAGCTCTGATAGTTCAAAAAGACAAACGCTTTCTTGAAGAAGTCTCTGCCATTCCTTCCTGAACTGTCAGTGCCTTTGTTAGAGGCAGGCTCCCTAAGCTACTGTCTCTTCCTGCTCTTCTGGCTGGGAGGCCTGCTGTGTAACCCTCCCTGTCCCTTGTGGCTAAGCTCCAAGGGTCTGTGATTCTGCTACCCTCCTGGAAACGTACTTTCAGCAATTAGACTTGCAAGCCTAACGGATCCTGGGAAGATACAGATGATGCTTCAGAAATGTTGATTGTTGCTGAAATTTGTTTTCATGCCTTGCCCAAAGAAACAGAGGGTGGGAAATTGATCTAACCTTGTGATTCAGATCAATTGGTATGCCCTGGTAAACTATATGGAGAGTCTCAAGCCATGTCTAAACTCAGGAGCCTTATCAATTAGAGATGGCTGCCAGGGGCAGGAACTGGCCACCAAAGTACCTGATTAATGTGCCACCACAGAGAGAGGCTTCCTTGGGCCATGCAATGATTGAGGAGCATAGTAAACATACTCAGCCCTGTCCCAAGTCACAGAGGAGGTCTAACACAGGAGGAAATACTCTCAAACAGAGTGCTCACAGAATAACAGGACATGTCCTACCATTCAACAGGTGTCTATGATGGGATTTATTATGGTCCCTCTTTTAATTCACACATACACACACGCATGCATGCATGCATACTAAATGACAAAGGTCCATACTGTGCAGTTCCTATACTACCTGAAAATGTTCTAATCCAGTGTTTCTCAAACTTTAATATTCATGCCAACCACATGGGGAAGAGATTCTGTTTCAGTAGCAGGTGTGAATTGGGCCTGAGTTCTGTGTTTCTAATAGGCTCCCCAGTGACATCCATGCAGCTGATCCATGAACCACACTGTGCTGCACACTTCTCAACTCACAAATACCTTCACACTCTTCTGAGGATAAGGATGAAAGCTATCATGGCTGACAAGGCCCTGCATGGTCTTTCTGTGTGTCACTCAGCAGTGCCCTCTTCCCACTATACCTTGCCTTGCCCTCCCAAGAGCACCAGCATTAGGCTCTACTCCATCCTTTCTACTAGTCAAGCCCTGCTCACCTCAGGGCCTTTGCATGTCCTGCCCCTTCTGCCTGGGATGCTGTTTTCTCCCCATTCACCTGGATAAACTCAGGTCTCCGCTCAGACGTCACTTCAGGACAACCTCCCTGACCTCCCTAATGAGAATTATTAGTTGACATCTGTCTCCCTTGTTGGAATAAAACCTCCATTAGAGCAAGGGTCTGTTGGTTTTTCTCACTTGTATATTCCCAGGACTCAGCACACATCTTTTGCTTCAATTTCTAGACTTAATTTTCTTGGAAGTAGAAATTCTTAAGAGTAGGTTTTTTAGGAAAATGAAGTCTTTTATCTTCTAAACTGCCCTGTGTGGGCACTAGGCTGGGAACAGAAGGTAAAATGATATTACCACTGCTTAGTAAGAAATGTGTTCCCTGGCTGCAAGTTAAAAGATGGTCTGTGCTGTTTCAGAATGTTACTGATTTATCTATCTGGTCAACCCTCAAAGAATAAGGACAGGATCCTATGGCTCCTCACATCAGTTTCTGGTAGGCTTATCTAACTTCCCTCCAATCACTATCCTACTACTGGCCTAGAAGTTCTTTATGGACAGAAGTTGGGTCTTTCTTTATTTCTGCTACTGTGAGTCCTACACACAGAAGAAATTTAGTAACACATGAGACTAAATCAAGTCTGGAAACATTTACAGGAAAACTCTGGGTCCACAGGAGTATATAGTTTGGCCCACCAGTATCTCTCCTAAGATTGCCAGGATAAAATTGTGATCATCTGATACACAGATGGCCAAAAAGCACATGAAAGTTGCTCAACATCACTAATTTTTAGAGAAATGCAAATCAAAACTACAACAAGATATCACTCCACACAAGGAATGGCCATCATCAAAAAGTCTACAAACAATAAATGCTAGAGAGCCTGTGGAGAAAGGAGGACCTTCCTACAGTGTAAGTTGGCACAGCCACTATGGAGAACAGTATGAAAATAGTAGTAAAAGTGTTATTTGCTCAGTTGTGTCCAGCTCTTTGCAACTCCATGGACTCTCTCCTGTCCATGGAATTCTCCAAGCAAGAATCCTGGAATGGGTTAGCCATTCCTTTCTCCAAGGGACCTTCCCAACCCAGGGATCAAAGCCATGTCTGCTGCATGGCAGGTGAATTCTTTACTGACTGAGCCACCAGGGAAGCCCATGGAAAACAGCACAGAGGTTCCTTAAAAAACTAAAAATAGAGCTACCATATGATCCATAAATCCCACTCCTGGGCACATATCCAAAGAAAATCAACCTAAAAGGATACATATACCCCAGTTTTCATTGCCGCACTGTTTACAACAGCCAAGACATGCAAGCAACCTAGTCTATGGAAAGATGAATGGATAAAGAAGATGTGGCATATATATATATACACACACACAATAGAATGTTACTCATTTATGAAAACAATGAAATAATGCTATTTTCAGCAACATGGATGGACCTAGAGATTATCATACTAAGTCAGACACAGAAATATCATATGTTATCACTTACACATGGAATCTAAAAACATGATACAAATGAACTTATTTACAGAACAGAAAGAGACTCACAGACTTCAAAAACAAATTTACAGTTACCAAAGGGTAAAGGTTGCTGCTAAGTCACTTTAGTCGTGTCCGACTCTGTGCGACCCCATAGACGGCAGCCCACCAGGCTCCCCCATCCCTGGGATTCTCCAGAAAGAACACTGGAGTGGGCTGCCATTTCCTTCTCCAAGGGTAAAGGTTGGGGAAGGATAAATGAGTTTGGGATTAACATATACACACAACTATATAGAGAACAGATGATCAACAAGGACCTACTGAATAGCACAGGGAACTCTATTCAATATTCTTTGATAACCTACATGGGAAAAGAATCTGAAAAAGAATGGAGATTTGCATAAGGATAACTGAACCACTGTGCTGTACACCTGAAACTAACACAACATTGTAAATCAACTGTACTCCAATATAAAAAAAATTTTTTTTAATCGCCCTGTGGTTCAGCAGTCAGAGAAGGAAAAGAAATAAAAGGAATCCAGATTGGAAAAGAAGTAGTAAAACTCTCACTGTTTGCAGATGACATGATCCTCTACATAGAAACCCTAAAGACTCCACCAGAAAATTACTAGAGCTAATCAATGAATATAGTAAAGTTGCAGAATATAAAATCAACACAAAGAAATCCCTTGCATTCCTATACACTAACAATGAGAAAACAGAAGAGAAATTAAGGAAACAATTCCATTCAACATTGCAATGAAAAGAATAAGAAACAAAAGACCTATATATAGAAAACTGTAAAACACTGGTGAAAGAAATCAAAGAGGACAAATATACCATGTTCATGGTTCAGAAGAATCAATATAGTGAAAATGAGTATACTACACAAGGCAATCTATAGATTCAATGCAATTCCTATCAAGCTACCAATGGTATTTTTCAGAGAACTATAACAAATAATTTTACAATTTCTGTGGAAATACAAAAAATCTAGAGTAGCCAAAGCAATCTTGAGAAAAATGAATGGAACTGGAGGAATCAACCTGCCTGACTTTGGGCTATACTACAAAGCTACAGTCATCAAGACAGTATGATACTGGCACAAAGACAGAAATATAGATCAATGGAACAAAATAGAAAGCCCAGAGATAAATCCATGCACCTATGGACACCTTATCTTTGACAAAGGAGGCAAGAATATACAATGAAGACAGGACAATCTCTTTAACAAGTGGTGCTGGGAAAACTGGTCAACCACTTGTAAAAGAATGAAACTAGAACACTTTCTAACACCATACACAAAAATAAACTCAAAATGGATTACAGATCTAAATGGAAGACCAGAGACTATAAAACTTCTAGAGGAAAACATAGGCAAAACACTCTCTGATGTAAATCATAGCAGGATCCTCTATGCCCCACCTCCCAGAGTAATGGAATTAAAGGTAAAAATAAACAAATGGGACCTAATTAAACTTAAAAACTTTTGCACAACGAAGGAAACTATAAGCAAGGGGACAAGACAGCCTTCAGAATGGGAGAAAATAATAGCAAATGAAGCAACTGACAAAGAATTAATCTCAAAATATACAAGCAACTCCTGCAGCTCAATTCCAGAAAAATAAAAGACCCAATCAAAAAACAGACATTTCTCCAAAGAAATCACACAGATGGCTAACAAACACATGAAAAGATGCTCATCATCACTCATTATCAGAGAAATGCAAATCAAAAACACAATAAGGTACCATCTCATGCCGGTCAGAATGGCTCTTATCAAAAAGTCTACAAACAATAAATGCTGGAGAGGGTGTGGAGAAAAGGGGACCCTCTTAGTTCTGTTCAACCCTGTTGAACAGTTCAACAGGGAACTGTTGGTGGGAATGCAAACTAGTACAGCCACTATGGAGAACAGTGTGGCGATTCCTTAAAAAACTGGAAATAGAACTGCCATATGACTGAGCAATCCCACTGCTGGGCATACACACTGAGGAAACCAGAATTAAGAGAGACATGTGTACCCCAATGTTCATCACAGCACTGTTTACAACAGTCAGGACATGGAAGCAACCTAGATGTCCATCAGCAGACAAATGCATAAGAAAGCTGCAGTACATATACACAATGGGATATGACTCAGCTGTTAAAAAGAATGCATTTGAATCAGTTCTAATGAGGTGGATGAAACTGGAGCCTATTAGACTGAATGAAGTAAGCCAGAAAGAAAAACACCAATACAGTATATTAACACATATATATGGAATTTAGAAAGATGGTAATGATGACCCTATATGTGAGACAGCAAAAGAGACATAGATGTAAAGAACAGACTTTTGGACTCTATGGGAGAATGTGAGGGATGATTTGAGAGAATAGCATTAAAACATGTATACTGTCATATGTGAAATAGATCGCAGTCCAGGTTCGATGCATGAGACAGGGTGCTCAGGGCTGGTGCACTGGGATGACCCTGAGGGATGGGATGGGGAGGGAGGTGGGAGGGAGGGTCAGGATGGGGAACACATGTACACCCATGGCTGATTCATGTGAATGTATGGCAAAAACCACTACAATGTTGTAAAGTAATTAGCCTCCAATTAAAATAAATTTAAAAAATTTAAAAAGAAATAAAACCCTTAAAAAATAATTGTTCTGTGATTGTATGAGTTATTTAAAATGTTATTTTTCCTTTTTTTACACTGGATTTTGGAAAGTTTGACATTAAATTCTGTGGAAGTGATTCATGTTTATGACAAGAATTTAAGCTAGTATCTCAGCTTCTTTTCAGATCAAAGTGGAATTTAGGAAGAAGTAACTACAAGGAGATCCAACCAGTCCATTCTAAAGGAGATCAGCTCTGGATGTTCTTTGGAAGGAATGATGCTAAAGCTGAAACTCCAGTACTTTAGCCACCTCATGCAAAGAGTTGATTCATTGGAAAAGACTCTGATGCTGGAAAGGATTGGGGGCAGGAGGAAAAGGGGACGACAGAGGATGAGATGGCTGGATGGCATCACTGACTCGATGGATGTAAGTTTGAGTGAACTCCAGGAGTTGGTGATGGACAGGGAGGCCTGGCGTGCTGCGATTCATGGGGTCGCAGAGAGTCAGACATGACTGAGCGACTGAACTGAATAAATATTTAGTGAGATGTCTATTAATGCTCATGATGTAGTAAATGCTGAACACATGTTAACTGTAATTTTATCAAAAAAAGTTATAGTACCCCATTTTAAGATGAGAAAATTGATTATAAAACTTAACCAAAGTCATAGATCTAATCTCTGGTCTAGACAAAGAAACTGAGGCTCAGAGAAAATAACTAGGTCAAGTTTGCTCAGTCTTTCAGTGGCTGTATTCACTTCCTAAAACTGCACAACACATTACCACAACCTGGGTGGCTTAAAACAACAGAAACTTATTCTCTCACAGCTCCAGACACTGCAAGTCCTAAAACAAGGTGTTAGCAGGGCCGCATTCACTCTGAATCCTTCTCGCTTCTTCCTTTTGGTGGCTCTGGCAGTCTGTGGCATTCCTTGGTTTGTATTAATAGCCTCACCACTCCAATTTCTGTCCCAGTCTTCACATGGCCTTCTTCCCTCTGTGTGCCTTTCCTCTTCTTATAAGGGTATGAGTCATTACTGTGGCCCACTCTAGTCCAGTGTGACCCTGGTTCCAAGTAAGGTCACATTTAGAGGCTCTGGGTAGACATAAGTTTGGGAGAGGCACACTTTCAATCCACTACAGTGACAGCTAGTACTTAAAGTGAGACCTAACTTCAGGCAGTGTTCTTCATACTACATCAAACTAGCTACCTCTAAGATTCCTTTGTCTTGGCGATACTCCCCACAATGCCTCACACCTCACTAATCCTCTCTGACAGGAAGATGACTCTGGCAAACTCGAAAGTTAATTTGGCAGCTTCTCTTACAAGTGGATGGGTGGTTTATCTGTAAAGAGGAAATGCTGAATAGTCGATTTGGAGAAGATGTAATTACTGAGTTTAGGTTTGACAATGAATTATGTTTTGAGAAGCCAAATATTCAGAGAATAGGGCTTGGTTTAGTCAGTGAGGAACTTCTACTCTCACAGCAACAGCCTCTTCATCTATAATCATTTTCCCTCCACCCAGCATCCCAATCCCATTGGCAAGAAGAGTGCTTACCTTGCAGAATACCCACTCCCTTGCAGGGCCAGAGTGATGCTGCCTCCCAATTGCTTGTTTGATGTTAACATTATTCTGAGAATTACATCTTATCCAACATGATATTTTAATGAGCGTTTGTCTGTTCTAGCTAAGTCAGTTGATGCTGAGCTAATGAAACACAGGAATGGGAAGAGCTGGTCCTCAGTGATGAAGGCTGTTTTTGTAAATCCCCTAGCTTGGAACAGCAGTTCCCTTAGCCTCTCCATTCACCCAGCAGTAAGAAGTTGCAAATTCTGAGAATACATCTCTGGGAATGTTCTTTTCTAGGTGTGATCCCCATGTGCGTGCACTTTCTTGTGGGGAGTAAGGTGGAGGGAGGGAGTGTATCCCTGAAAACTCTTATCTAGGACCTGGATAAATCAGCCATGCTATAGGACAGGAAGAACTGGGCTGCCTTGAGAGGCATGGGGGCAGGACTTACATTAGGATTCTGGGTTAGCTAAAGAAGGATGGCAAGAGTGGGTTGGAAAAAAGACAACTTGGCCACTTCCTGAATGGATGGGCTGCAGGGAGGTAGCCCTGGGAGAAGGGGGAGCATTGCCAGCAGTTGGTACAAAAGTCAACTAAGAAGGTTCATACACTCAATCTACTGGCCACATCTTCTTCCCACACCCTCCTCCTGGCCTTGATGACACCTTCTGTTTTTCCTGGTGACTGATTCCTTCCTTTGGTGACAATCTCCATTTTAATATTTCTTCTGTGGTTCTTGGCCTTTGGATATTCCTTTATAAGGAGGTATTGGCACCTCCTTTATGAGACTCATCAATCACTTATACTTTACTGTATATGTTAGATCCTTGAAAGTAAGTTCTGATAAGCAAAGAGCTGGAAATTACAAAAGGAAAAGAAAAGGTGTGACCTTTGGCCCCAAATAAAAAACCTTTTGATACATGGAACCAAATATTGGCTTCAATATTATTCTGTTTGAGGCAAGGAGAGCTTCAATCGATGTAGAAGGAAAGGAAAAAAGGATGAGAAGAGAAAGAGAAAAAGAGGGAGGAAGCAGGGCATCCCAGAGCATTATAAATGCCTTTGAAGCTGATCAGAAACCCTGGGCCCTTCAAATGACCTGGGCAGCATCTCAGCATGGTTACCAAGAGGGTCAGCAAGCTCTTGTATAGCAACTGCACTGCCAGAGATAATGAGCCTAATGATTTAGACTGTGGATTCTGGGGGTCACAGAGACTTTGGTTTCAATCATGGCTTTTCTCCATTACAAATGTGCAAACTGGGGACGGTTTTTCACTTTGCAGAGTCTGACTTCTTCATTTGGAAAATAGGGATAATAACAGCCTTTGGGAAAAGGTTAAATGAATGCCTAATACTTGGAAAGAGTGCCCAGGATAGCACTAGGGGAAATGCCAAGTGTTTGTTACTATTTGTACCAAGCAGCGTGTGGCAGAGCAGGAAGGTTTTGGACGCCCTTCCCCACCACCCTAGAAGTAACTGCTTCCCTTAGAAGGAACAGCACAGGCTCAAAGCTCAGGCTTAAAGGCTGGTCCTGTGTTCCCCGCATGGCTGATTAGTTTCTCTTTCTGAAGCCTTGCTTCCTTCATCCCAAGGATTTACAAGCTGCATGCAGTGCCTTTAGTTCCTTCCTCTTGGCCCGTTCCATCTACACACACTGGCAACAGCAAATGCTGTGCCCTGAGCAGGAACATGGCAGGGAAATGAGATTTCTTGATGCTCTTGAACTTCTTGCCCAGTAGCTCCAGGACTTCTGGCCATTGCCAAGTATCTCTCCCTCTTGACTCTCTGGCTTCTCCTGGGCTTATTATTCTGGTTCTTTTGCAGTCTTCTGCCTCCAAACAGTGCTGCTCCTCAAATGCAGTTGGGGATTTGAGATGACAAGCCCGGGGAAGCCGAGGGGATCATGTCTGCTTGAGCTAATATTGTGCTGGCAGGTCAGAGACTCAGAGGGTGGACAAAGTAGTGGTTTGAAAAGTGGCAGCCTTTCTCTTTTTCTGAAACTACTTGCATTTCTTAAGCTGGGTCTCTGAGGGCCTGGAAACATCCTTTTTTACAGGCCCCATCAGTGATTCATGAGAGCATTTGTCCTAGATTTACTTGGCTCTGCAGCTGAAAAGTGTAGCGGGCAGAAAGGTAACTGTAGAACTGTTAGAGAGTTTACCTCCTGACACCAGCATACATTTTCTTTTCTAGCTGAGGACCAATTATATAATGAACCATATGGGAAAACGTCACTGGAAAAGAAAGAAAATGCCTAAGTTTAGATCCAGCCAGCCAAGAGGGACCTGTTGCAGCCAGGGATGGAGTAAGCACTGGCAAGATAAGGAGATGACTCGAGGAAAGTAAAGTGACATGGGGCTTGACATTCCTCAACGCCTGGGGTCCAGTCTAGCTTGTCCTGCATCACTTTGTGGCCCTGGGTAAGTAGGTCACTTGATCTCTTTGGGCCTCAGTTTCTTCATCTGTAAAGGGGAGGGCTGTACATACCAGTCTAGATCCCTTACAGTACAAACATGCTGCAGGGCAGTCAATGATCCTGTTGGCCAAAGACAGGTGAGAATGGGACTTGTATTCAACATGACTTTGTTTTAGATAGAACATTCCTAAAGTTTTCTGTATTAATGCATGTAAGCTAAGTCACTTCAGTCATGTCCAGTTCTTTCTGACCCTATGGACTATAGCCCTCCAGGCTTCTCTGTCCAAGGGATTCTCCAGGCAAGAATACTGGAGTGGGTTGCCATGCCCTCCTCCAGGGGATCTTTCCAACCCAGGGATTGAACCCACATCTCTTTATGTCTCTTGCATTGGCAGGTGGGTTCTTTACCACTAGCACCACCTGGGAAGCTCTTTGGATATTAATAACACTATTAAATATATTAAATATACTTAGGGAGCTGTTTCTAGAGACCAATTCTTTCATTTTAAATTGTTACCATCTGGTAATGGGTGTGTCTCTTTTCTGGTGGAGAATACACAGACGCCTGGTTAGACTATGGGCAGAACTCTTACAGGCAGGAGACGGAGGCAAGAGGGTGTACGTACACACACACACACACACACACACACACACATGCACATATACACGGACACCCACAGCAGCAAGTATTATTCAAAAGGTAGCTTACTGTCATCAAACAAAAATTTCTTAGAGATTACTGATAGTAAGGATAGACATTCACCTGAATGAGGACCCCTTTAAGGACATTCGTCCTCAGAAGGCAATCTCCCACTTGCCCACCGGCAGGACACTATTCATAGCTTTGGAGTCTGTGTTTGAATACCTGGATTTTTTTCCTTCCTTCCTAATCCACCATGGACTCTTGCCCAACCTAGCTGCCTCTGCTCCCTGTCCAGGCCTGTCCTTTCCACAGGGTATCTATGGATGGAGGGACTTCCCAGAGAATAGGGCTACAAGTAGAGCCACAAAATTCAAGAAAGTTTATTGAGAGAAATACATTGTGCACAACAGAAAAGCTTGGAATCTCTTTTTTTGCTCTCTTGCTTTCTGGTCTACCCATCCTCAGTCAAAGAGAACCTACTGATAGACAATAATCCTCTAAGAGTGAAATAATCATGAGCCTGCGTGTGCTTGTGTGCACTCAGTTGTGTCAGACTGTTTGTGATTCCACGGACTGTAGCCCACCAGGCTCCCCTCTCCATGGAATTTCCCAGGCAAGAATCCTGGAGTGGGTTGCCATTTCCTTCTCCAGGGGATCTTTCTGACCCAGGGATCAAACTCACTTCTCTTGTGTCTCCTGCATTGGTAGGCATATCCTTTACCACTGAGACAGCAGGGAAGCCCGATCATGAGCCTAAGACTTACTTTCTATTGAGTCTCTAGGTCTCCAATCTTATCAAGTAAGGGGAAAAAATCATATACCAAATCCCAAAGAATATTTCAGAGATAAAAAGTATTTTGTCTTTTTTCCCATCTTCTGAAGCCATGTATCATTTTCAAAGAACCACTTCATTCTTTCCATGTGATTAAAAAAGCATCTAATACTATTAATTAAACTTCTTTTGATTGCCTACTACTTGCTGGCAATGCCTGGACAGCAGAACCAGACAATTAACAGATTCCCAGGGATTGGTGAGACAGATAGGTGCACAGGGAATTCCAGCTCAAGCAGTGATCATGATATTATACATTTGCCTCATTTCTCTTGCAGGGCTTTCACAAAGCCCGTGGATACACTGCCTGCTGGAAATACATTCAAACTTGAGGCAGGCTTGAAGATTAAGACAAAGACAAGAGGGTTTATCTTACCCAGTTTTCTTTACAAATTCCATCTGTTCTTACCACATGGCACACTTCCTCCCAACACCCACGTTTAGCTTTATCCTTGTCTGAAAACTTAACCATAGTGATAACTTATCTACTGAAGACTTATATGTTATAACAAATATAATTTCACTGGACTGGATAACCTCGCAGATCCATTCCACCCCTGAGATACGGGGTTTCTCTGGTCCTAAAACATTATCTGTGTTTACAGGAGAACTGCATTTCTTCCATCTTTTATCTATCTTTTGGAACCCAAATTCCATGTTATCTTAGCTTTTTTTTCCTTTAATAAAAATTGAAGTGCCAGTATTACCTTTGATTAACTGTTAAAAAAAAAAAAAAAAGCTTCTCTTATCCACTGTTCTGTCACTTCTCCTTTGAGATTTTTTTTTATTTTATTTTTAAACTTTACAATATTGTATTGGTTTTGCCAAATATCGAAATGAATCTGCCACAGGTATACATGTGTTCCCCATCCTGAACCCTCCTCCCTCCTCCCTCCCCGTACTATCCCTCTGGGTCGTCCCAGTGCACCAGCCCCAAGCATCCAGTATCGTGCATCGAACCTGGACTGGCAACTCATTTCATATATGATATTATATGTATTTCAGTGCCATTCTCCCAAATCATCCCACCCTCTCCCTCTCCCACAGAGTCCAAAAGACGATTTTACATATCGAATGAATAGAGAGGATGTCAGGTGAGGTCTAGGCTCATGTCCATACAAAGTGAGGGCAAGCAGCTGACCTCTTCTCATTGCAAACTAGAGAAAATGGTGCTACAGGGATCCTTGGAGGAAGGAGTGCTTACGAATAGTCTCCCACTCTGTCACTTGCAAATTTCTTATTCTCCTCTAAGTCAGTCATTTGATAGAGGAGATGTAAATTTATAGGTCATTTTATTTATTAACTAGCAATGTACTGATGTATTTCAATGCTGACTATTACAAAGGAGTTATTTATCACTCAACAAATTAGTTTCTGCCGTGTGCCAAACACAGTGCTGGGCCTTGGGGCTAGCATATAATTAGTTCCAAATATAATACAACAGCATATGACACACTGTCCCTCTCTTCTGGAAGTTAGAATAAAAAAGAGAGTTTGAATCAACAGTTATGATCTAGATGAGGGAAGTGGGAGTTCAGGATGCTATGAGAACGCAGAATAGGGAAAAGAGCTCAGAACCTACTTAGGATGTAATGCTGCAGGTGGTGTGTGCACATGCATGTATGTGTGTGTGTATGTGGATACAGGTGCGCTTTCATTTGTGTCAAGAGTTGAGGGAGAGAAGAGGGAATTGCAAGCTTTGAGACAGGCAACAAAGGTCCATCTAGTCAAGGCTATGGTTTCTCCAGTGGTCATGTATGGATGTGAGAGTTGGCCTATAAAGAAAGCTGAGTGCCGAAGAATTGATGCTTTTGAACTGTGGTGTTGGAGAAGACTCTTGAGAGTCCCTTGGACTGCAAGGAGATCCAATCAGTCCATCCTAAAGGAGATCAGTCCTGAATATTCACTAGAAAGACTGATGCTGAAGCTGAAACTCCAGTACTTTTGCCACCTGATGTGAAGAACTGACTCGTCTGAAAAGACCCTGCTGCTGGGAAAGATTGAGGGCAGGAGGAGAAGGGGATGACAGAGGATGAGATGGTTGGATGGCATCACTGACTCGATGGACGAGTTTGAGTAAACTCTGATAATGGACAAGGAGGCCTGTCATGCTGCAGGCCACGGGTTCACAAAGAGTCAGACACAACTGAGCGACTGAACTGAGAGAGAAAGAAAGGGACATTGTGATGGCCATCCTTCCAGGCATGGTTCTGTGAAAATCAAGTCTTTCTGTTTTCCCTTTATATAATGCAAATCATGTTCTATGAATTGTTTACTGACTGGCCTTTGTCACTGACAAAAAAATTGCATTGGAAAAAATTTTGTATATATAGTATATATATTTACCATATTCTTTCTAATAACTATAGTTTATGTGTATCAACAGTTTATCCCTCTAATAATGGGCACTTTTCCCAATGTTTTTACATGAATCTTAAAAAAATATGTCTTTCTTTAGCATAAATTGAGATACAGAATTTCTGGATTAAGGAGTGTGCAAATTTAAAATGTTAATAATACTGCCAGGATGCTCTCCCAAAGGCTTTGATATGAACACTCCAAACAACAGAGGATGAGAGTGTCTTATTTCCTTAACAACACAGGATATGATCAATACATTTAATTATTTCCAATCTAATGCATAAGAAATGTTAGCTAACTGTTGATTTAATTTTCATTTCCCTGATTACTAGTAATTTGAATTACTTTTCCTATGTTTATAATCTGTTGGCATTTCTTAATTGCCCATCTCTATTCTTCGTCAGTTTTTCAGTTTTGGTATTTATTGGTACTTTTTTATATTCTGAATATTAATCCTGCTTGTAATTTGTGTCACAAACATTTTCTCATCTGCTGCTTATATTTTCCCCAAAATTTTATTATGAAAATTTTCAAATATTTAGCAAATTGAAACAATGTTGCTGAATTTTTTTAAACTTCCCTTACGGTGTTTTTGTGTACAGAGTTTATATTTATTTCATAGTCTGTTAACAGTTTTTTGTTTTTTTTTTTAACTTCTGGCATCTTGCATCCTACCAAAGATCTAACTTACTCTAAAGTTATCAAAATCGTCTTCATTTTCACCTAAATATTGTTTTTAATAAAGATCTCTTTAGTCTACCTCAGCTATATTCTGGCACTGGGGGTGGTGACTTGGGGCGTGTCTAACTTCACTGAAGCAATGATATTCGGATAACCAGCTCTGAATTTCAGGGGAAATACTTCATTGTCTTTTTACCCATGTGAAACTCCATCTTTCTCACACTCTAAATCCCTGTACATACACAGAACCATTTCTGTATTTTGTTTTATTCCAATGATGTACTCATTCATTTCTCCTATCTTAGTTACTCTTTCTTGTATACTTTGATACATGTTAAGTCAAGTACATCCTTCACCATTCTTTTTCAATTGTTCTCTTTTTAAAAAGCCTCTCTTTCATACAAACTTTATAATCAGTTTGGCAGTTTCTATGAAATATTCTGTTGGGATTTTGATTTGGAATACATCAGCTTTTTAGCTGAAGTCAAGGAATGTTGACATTTTTTTAAGGAGTGCTGACATCCTAACAACACTGGATCTCTGTTTCCAGGGACACGGTGCATCTTAGTTTTGTCTATCCTTGAGAAGGAGGCAGCTCTGGTTCTCTAAGGGGAACATGCTGGGTCTGCATTGTGGATGACTGCCTTGTCCCCAGGGGCCCAGCAGCCTCTGCTCTCTAGCTTAAAGGAAAGGAAACATCTCCCAATCTGATAGAAAGCATCCCATCCCCCTGGGGAAGAGACAGGAAAGCACTACCCCATTAGACTGAAGCCAAGATGCCATGACAACCCCTGTGCAGGTCTCTGGAGCTTGTCCAAGCCAACAGGGGCTGCTGGAGACACTGCCCTTTGGTCTCTCCATGCCCAATAACTTGAAAGGTGACCTCTGCTTCGCAGATTCACAAGGGAGAGTGTTACCATGCTGATGCTTAGCTCAATTTGTAGGAAAATTCTTGCCACTTCCCTCCCCACCTGCCAACTTGCTCTTGGCCTAGTTTCTTTGTTATGTGTTTGTTTATGAGAAAGGCGTATGAAGGAATTTATAAGAATCTGCCCTCTCCCATAATCTGTTCTCTGGTACTTTCTGAAGTGCTCATATCATTTCTTTCATTATCCTATTCTCTTCTCAGGTCTTATATATCCTTCTGCTATATATATATATATACACATACATGCACACATTGTTGTTATTTAGTCATGTATGTGTGTGTGTACATACACACATACATGACTAAATAACAACAATTAAAATCACTGCAGATGGTGACTGCAGCCATGAAATTAAAAGACGCTTACTCCTTGGAAGGAAAGTTATGACCAACCTAGATAGCATATTGAAAAGCAGAGACATTACTTTGCCAACAAAGGTTCGTCTAGTCAAGGCTACGGTTTTTCCTGTGGTCATGTATGGATGTGAGAGTTGGACTGTGAAGAAGGCTGAGCACCGAAGAATTGATGCTTTTGAACTGTGGTGTTGGAGAAGACTCTTGAGAGTCCCTTGGACTGCAAGGAGATCCAACCAGTCCATTGTGAAGGAGATCAGCCCTGGGATTTCTTTGGAAAGAATGATGCTAAAGCTGAAACTCTAGTACTTTGGCCACCTCATGTGAAGGGTTGACTCACTGGAAAAGACTCTGATGCTGGGCAGGATTGGGGGCAGGAGGAGAAGGGGACAACAGAGGATGAGATGGCTGGATGGCATCACGGACTTGATGGACGTGAGTTTGAGTGAACTCCAGGAGTTGGTGATGGACAGGGAGGCCTGGCATGCTGCGATTCACGGGGTTGCAAACAGTCAGACATGACTGAGCGACTGAACTGAACTGATATAGTAGTTGTTGCTGTTTAATCGCTTAGTTGTGCCCAACTCTTTGCGACCTCATGGACTGTAGCCAGGCTCCTCTGTCCATGGGATTTTCCAGACAAGAATACTGGAATGGATTGCCACTTCCAACTTAGCCACTGAACAACAACAATATAAATATATAAACAACAACAATATATATATATATATATATATGTATATATATATATATAAAAAATACCCTAACTCTGTCTACAGCAACCTAATGCTGCAACAAAACAAATGTGTGTGTTATACATATATAATTTTTAACTGTCTAAATTTCAGAAGAGTATGGAGAATAATACAACCAAGAACAGAGATTTACAATTTTTCTATAATAAGGCAGTGTTGCCTAGCTGAACTTTAGCAACACAAAGCATAACAACTTATCTACAAGTAAAATAAAGGAGATAAAATCACCATAGCCAGAGGGAAAGGGATCCTGATTTATTGAGCAATATTCTCACTCAGATTTCCCCAGGTCATTAGATTGACTCATGTAAAAGTCAATGCAAAGATTCCAGATAAAAGGTTCAGTTTAAACAGTTGAACAGTAAGTTTGAGTGCTCTCCATACCATCCCAAATGTATTTCAAGAAGTGGGTAATAAAATCACATAAGCTAGGACAAGTAATAAGACCAGTCAATCATTACCTGTCATCTACAAGAGAAACTAGATGATGTTCACTGTAGTTAGGAATAAGGACCCTGAGGTGGACTGCCTGAGTTCAAAACCTGGCTCTACCCTTTACTAGCTGGGTGCCTATGGGCAAGTTATTAATAATTAAACTCCTGTGGTCTCAATTTCCCCATCTGCAAAATGGAGTTAATAATTATACCTATCTTTCACTCTTCCAAGGCAATAGAAATAAAACAAAAAGTAAACAAATGGGAACTCAGTTCAGTTCAGTCACTCAGTTGTGTCTGACTCTTTGCAACCCCACGGAATGCAGCACACCAGGCTTCCCTGTCCATCACCAATTCCTGGAGCTTGCTCAAACTCATGTTCATTGAGTCGGTGATGCCATCCAACAATCTCATCCTCTGTCGCCCCCTTCTCCTCCTGCCTTCAATCTTTCCCAGAATCAGGATCTTTTCCAATGAGTCAATTCTTTGCATCAGATAGCCAAAGAAGTGGAGTTTCAGCTTCAACATCAGTCCTTCTATTAGTTCCATGGGAACTAATCAAACTCATAAGCTTTTGCACAGAAAAGGAAACCATAAACAAGACAAAAAGAGAACCTATGAACCGGGAGAATGGATTTGTAAATGATGCAACTGACAAGGGCTAAATTTTCAAAATATAAAAACGGTTCATATAACTCAAAAACAAAAATTTTAAAAAATGGGCAGAAAACCCATGGGCAGAAGATATACAGATGACCAAAAGGCACATGAGCAAGATACTCAATGTTGCTAAGTATTAGAGAAATGCAATCCAAAACTCCAACGAAGTGCCACCTCACACTGGTCAGAGTGGCTGTCATTAAAAAGTCTTCAGATAACAAATTCTGGACAAGGTACATGAAAAAAGAGAACCTTCTTTCTGACCCTGTTGGTGGAAATATAAACCAGTGCAGCCACTGTGAAAAACAGTATGGAGGGTCCTTAGAAGCTAAAAATAGAGCTACCATATGATCCAGCAATCCCACTTCTAGGGCATGTATCCAGACAAAACCATAATTCAAAAAGATACATGCAACCCAATACACACTGCAGCACTATTTACAATAGCCAAGACATGGAAACAACCTAAATGTCCATTAACAGAGGAATGGATAAGAAAGATGTGATGTTTCTGTGTGTGTGTATATATGTATGCACACGTATACATACATACAGATACATTCAGAATGGAGTATCACTCAGACACAAAGAATGAAGTAACACCATCTGCAGCAACATGGATAGACAGAGTATCGTACTAAATGAAGTCAGAGAAAAATAAATACCATATGGTGCCACATCATATGGAATCTAAAATGTGACATAAATGAACTCATGTATAAAACAGAAACAGAATCACAGAGAGCAGACTTGTGGTTGCCAAGGTTGGCGGCACGGAGGGTGGGATGGGTTGGGAATTTGAGATTAGCAAATGCAAGCTATTTGCTTTTATTTTATTATTTGCTATATATATATATGTGTGTGTGTATGTGTGTGTGTGTGTAATTGCATCGCTTTGCTGTGCACCAAAAACTATCACAATACTACAAATCAACTATACTTCAATAAAATAAATTTAAAAATAATCATACCTAACTAAAAGAGATTTTGTGAAGATTAACATAATACATGTAGAATGCTTAGAATGGTACTACCTTATTCATAGTAAGTACTCAGGTTAGTGATTATTATTCTATAACTAACATCAGCTATTCTTCTTCCATAATTATCACTTCTGGGCAGGTCACAAGCCTCAGGTTGGGCTCCCAGAACATAAGGATGCCAATGCTCACATCCTATGCCTCGCTCTTTTGTTGAGGCTGCACTGTGAACCAGACAAGAGTTAGGATCCTGTTAAAAGTTCCTGTATAGCACACACTGTGAAGGGCTCACACAGATCACAGGTGGTAATTGGTTTATGGCACGTGGAGAACTGATTAAACCAGAAACAAATGGAGATTCTCTGCGAATGAGCCCTGCAAACATATCACACGCACACTTGCTTGCTCAGAATGGCAGGGGGGCCTGCAAGGAGAGGGAAAGAATACTGTACAATTTTCTAAGCAGTGGGAGCCTTTAGTTCAGTTGAACTAGGAGATGGTTTATTACAGCGTTTCCAGAATCTTCTACCGACTGGCTGATTCAGCTAGGTTATCATCACTCTCAAAATTCCTTTGTCACATTTTCCATTCCAATAATGAATTGCTAATTTCTAAGCTCTCTCAGCCTCAAGTCCTATATAATTTTCTCATTCTCTAATTGCTCTTTTCGTTCGACCCTGTAAAATAATTGGAAGGTTGCCATGGTGTTAGGGAATTTGAAAAGTGAGGCAAGATTCTTACATTGTGGAATTCAGTTCAGCCAAGCTGTGTAGTGGGGGCCATTTGAAAGTGCACTCAGGTGAGTTATAACAATTCCTGGGTTCGAACATGGGTTTCTCAGCTACAAAGCTGGTAAAATGCTTTCCAACTCAGAGGGCTTCCTTGACACAGCTGGTCACAGGGAAGAGTATAGAGGGGTAAAGTGGCCAGTGGCCACTGAAATCCCAATTTCTATGAACCTTCTGTCACCTCCATGTTTGCTTGTGCTGATGGTGCAACTGGAATATCTTTACCTTACCTCCCTTCTGCTTTCCAATTTTCTCACTCACCCTTTTCTTTCTTTCTCAAATGCTACCTGAGGAATAATTATTTTAATTTTTCCATTAGTTTCAAAGGTATCTTTTATTGATGGGACTACTATCAAATTCTTATCAACATAAAAATACTATAAAATATAATGAAATTTTGTGATGCATGCTCAGTCACTCAGTCGTGTCTGATTCTTTGTGACTCCACAGACTTCGTCCCACCAGGGTCTTCTGTACATGTAATTTTCCAGGCAAGAATACTGGAGTGTGTTGCCATTCCTAATTTAGGGGATCTTTCTGACCCAGGGATTGAACCCGTATCTCCTTCATTGGCAGGCGGACTCTTTACCACTAGACACCTGGGAAGCCCAGTGAAATTTTACCTACACTGTGAATTGGAAAATTAGGGAGCAAATCAGGGAGAACATTTTAATCCCTGTTCAAATAGTGTTAACCTATCCATAGTCAGATAAGAGCAAGAAAATTAGGTGGCTATGGTGTGGATTATACAAAATAAATATCTCTGAGAGAAAAAAACAAACCCAAAGTGTATTATTAGGTAACAGTTTGTTGATTTGAATTGGAAAGACTTTACCATTTAACAGTAGAAATAATCAAGAATTTAATGTGTAAAATGTCATAAATACATTTTTCCATCATTACATACTCACATATTTATTGAAAAGAAAATCTATTTTTTCAGTGCATTTCTCGTACTATTTGACAGCATCTTATTGCAAGGTATTAATACACAAACAGATTTAAAGTACTTTGTTCAGGAATAAAATACATGAATAAGTAAAACCTTAAAGGAATACCCAATCCTAAATTAAACTAAAAGTTTTTCTTAATCCCCAACTATACCTAAAATTTGGGCTTCCCTGATAGCTCAGCTGGTAAAGAATCCACCTGTGATGCGGGAGACCCCAGTTTGATTTCTGGGTTGGGACGATTCCCTGGAGGAGGGCATGGAAACTCACTCCAGTATTCTTGTCTGCAGAATCCCTGTGGACAGAGGAGCCTGGCGGGCTATAGTCCATGAGGTCACAAAGAGTCAGACACTAACTGAGAGACTAAGCATAGCGTAGAACATGCCTAAAATTCAGGTTAGCATTTTACACAAAATCAACTAATTTTGCTTCCAAGGCCATTTGTCTCTTTTTGCTAACAATGAAAAAGAAAAGACAAATATTGAGAAAAAGGACATGGAAGTAGATTAACTGCACAATCACCTTCTGAAAAGTTGATTCTAACTGACATCTTTAGAGTCTAATGATGGTTCACAGCTGGAAGAGACTACTGAAACACCTTAAAACATCCCCATCTTTCCACCTTGGTACATATTCAAAACTGTAAGGAAATCATACTTATCTATTTAGTAGTTTAATCACAAGTGATACATTTAGACTGTTGAATAATTGGATTATTTCTCTAGGACTATGAAAATTGGAGATTTTAATCTTGATTACTTGCCCAAGATGTAAAACTTCTTTCTCTCTTACCATTTTATTCATAGCTACTTAGCTTCCCTGATAACAGACTTTGCTTTTGTTTATTTTTCACAGAAGTGCCCATTTTCTATAACTTATACTACAACCATTTCACTTTATCACTCTATATCTGTTCATGAACTAGCCAATGACATTTAAGCAGAATCACAAGTGCCCCCCCCTCGATTTCCTTCCTAATTTTCCAATTTACTTTCATCTTATATTTTGTATTGTTTATTGATGAATAAGAATTTAAAAAATCACTGAATATTGAACTGAATTTTTAACATTATAACATAGCAATATTTCAGTGTTATTATTTACTAACTTAAGGTAGTAATACCTTCCCTGGAATTATACCTTCCCTGGTGGCTCAGAGGTAAAGAATTTGGCTGCAATGCAGAAGAACCGGGTTCGATCCCTGGGTTGGGAAGATCCCCTAGAGAAGGAAATGCAACCCACTTCAGTATTTTGCCTAGGGAATCCCATGGGCAGGGGAGCCTGACAGGCTACAGTCCATGGGGTCAGAAAGAGAGTCAGACACGAATGAATGATTAACACTTAAATAGAAGGTATACAGACATTTTTTGACTTTTTTTTTCCTTCCCTGATGTATTTGTAATGTAGAAAGACATTTTATTTGGTCGTTTATTGTCTTGGTTTATATTTTTTCTTATTATTCAATTTATTTAAACTTTAAAAAGTTCATCCATTTCTGCCAGTCCTGCCTCTGGCAACTACCAATCTGTTCTCTGTGTCTATGAGCTTGATTTCATTCATTCATTCATGTCTGATTCGAGAACCCACCCTCTGAGGTCCTCTCACTATGCAGCTAAACTCCTAGGCTCTGAGCCACTGTCCACACTGCTTTGGGTTTCTCCTCACATCTGTGCTGACCTGTCACCCAGGATTTATCAGGGTGAATTTCAATTGATTGCTTGTATAACTTGAATCACAGGGACATGTATTCCACCAGCTCTTCTATCAGGAAATGCCCCATTCCACCTGTCAGCTGGCTGATGTCCCCAGGAACCCCCTCAGAGGAACTCATCTCTGAGCACATGGAGCTTTTATGCCTCGTATCCATGCTTCTGTCACCACTTCACTTCAGAGAACTCTCTGCCCCAGTCTTGTCTGCTTTACCCCGAGAGGGGACCTGCCCTTCCCTTCACTACCTACAACAGGGCATGGGCCAAGTGGAACTTTGAAATTTTACCCAAGCTTCCAGAATGATGAGAGAGAGGCTCAACACAGAGGAAAGAAAGTCAAAGTGTTAGTTGCTCAGTTGCATCCTATTGTTTAGGACCCCATGGACTGTAGCTCCTCTGTCCACAGAATTCTCTGGACAAGAATACTGGAGTGGGTTGCCATTCCTTTCTCCATGGGCTCTTCCGGACCCAGGGATTGAACCTAGGTCTCCTGCACTGAAGGGCTTCCCAAGTGGTTCAGTGGTAAAGAACCTTCCTACCAATGCAGGATCTCCTGCAGGAGACAAGGGTTTGATCCCTGGATCAGGAAGATCCTCTGGATAAGGAAATGGCAACCCACTCCAGGATTCTTGCCTGCAGAATCCCATGGTCAGAGGAGCCTGGTGGGCTATAGTCCATGGGGTCACAGAAGAGTCGGACACGACTGAGTGACTAACACTTTCACTTTCACTCCTGCACTGCAGGCAGATTCTTCACTTTCTGAGCCACCTGGGAAGCCCCTAATACAGAGGAAGATCATTCAACTGCAGGGCAGAAAGCTCCAGCCTTGGGGCTTCTCATCCTGTAGCCTCCTTTACTCAAGTGAGCAGCTTCCTTTTGGCATGTTAAGTTCATCTCTCCTTTACCCATCCCTAAATCAGGAACCCTCTATGCCTCAGAGTCGGGTCAGATGGACCCTGGGAGCAGGGAAAGACCTGTCCCGGTCAGTCAGCAGCCTGCCTTCCCTATCGCCCCCTACCCTGGAGGATGAGTAGTGCATGTTTTCCACCTCTCTGGAATTCCCTCCATCACCAGTCTGACCCTAAGGACCTAAGCTGGAAGCCATACAAGAGACCAACATCAGAATACCCCAGAGTTTGGTTCATTCAGTCTCAAGACAGACCTGTGAGATGCAACCCTCAGGTGAGACACCAACAGTCCAATCCAGGCAGAACCCTAAACCCAGGTCAGCACATTTCCAGCCAACTCCCCTCAGCTTGAATCTCCTCCCTGCCCACCTAGGTCTCTCGGAGTCTTTCTAAGACCCTTGAGGGCAGAGCTCCCCTATCCTATGTGCTTTGCCCAGCTCCCAGAGCACAATTCTCTGCAGACACTGGTTGTGGGAACCAAAAGCCCACTGCCTCTTCACTGACTCTGAGCCCTGGACAAACATTAGCTTTCTGCAGCAGCCTGGAGCCAGAAGGATGGGCCTGAACAGTTAAAGCCCTAAAGAAAGCAAGCCTTTTCTTCATTTTGCCCTGAGGGTTAGGTGCCAGGCACACCCTGGGATTCTAGACATCATGTAGAGGACAAGATGTGGGAAAGACAAGGTTGATAGAGTTCATTTTTAATGTTCTTTTCCTGGTCTGTGTTGACAAGACAAATAACGGCTCTCAGACAGTATTACCCAAGGATGCGGCAGAGGCAGACTCAGTAAGCAGACAGGTTCAGGCTGAAAGTCCGACTTCTCTGTCAGTTAGTTCATCTGAGGATACCCAGGGACCTGACCTGATTTGTGCAAAAGGAAGAGGCCAACGTAGTCAGATCCCTGAAGCGTGTTCAGTGAATTCTTTAATCCATTTGGCATACACTGGCACTACGCCCCCAAAAATTACAAAGGAGGATGAGAAAGGAGTTTGCCCTTTGCAGGAAAACAGTTGTTAAGAAAATTAACTATGGAGACGTAACCAACTTGAGAGTCTTCTAAATATATTTACTTGTATGAGCCTTTATTGACTCAAGAGCAATCAGAGGGTGTTATGGAACAAATTGTGTCCCCTCAAAATTCCTGTGTTGAAAGCCAAGACCCTAGGACCTGAGAAGGCAGCCTTATTTGGAGAAAGGGTCTTTACAGAAGTGATCAAGTTACATAAGGTCATTACGGAGAACTCTAGTCACAACCTGTGTCCTCATAAAAAAGGGGAAATTTGGACACAGACACACATAGAGGGAAGATGATGTAAAGAGATACAGGGAGAAGATGGTCGTCTACATCCCAAGGGGAGAGGCCTGGACTAGGCCCTTCCCTCACAGGGCTCAGAAGGAACCAACTCTGCCAACACACTCATTTTGGACCTTGAGCTCAAGAACAACTGTGAGACAATACATTCCTGTTGTTTAAGCTACCTCATCTATAGTGCTCCTTGATGGCAGCCCCAGAAAGCTAATGCAGAGAGCATTTGGGTATTGACAGTTTATTGACAGTTTGTATCATTTACTTGTTGCTAACCCCAATGGTAATTAGATATCCACTTAAGAGCTGTGACTTTATCACATCACCAATAAGGGACTTCTGGCTTTTAGAATCTGAAGACTGTTTATGCTCAGGACACAACTAGAAAAGGCCAATGAACCATAAACAGCCACATTTCATAACAAATCACACCCCAAAACAGGCAGTCTTTTTCAGATTTGTCTTTCATGTTGATACAACTCTCAACACAACCATTCCTGATCAGATTGGCTGACCAATCTTGGTACTGCCTTTGCTAACAAGCATCACCCTTCAGCTGACTCAATCAGAAAGTTAAGATAATTTGCTGGCTACAGCCCGTGGGTTGATCACAAATGAAGGGCATTCTGCTGATCTAAGGCTGTGTACCAGACCAGCTTTCTGGCCCTGCTGAAGTGTCCAGCTCTCTGAGAATGCCCATCACTGCACTTATCTTCACAAACCAAAGTTGAATGAGGAAAACAGCTACTGAGACATATTTGCAGGCAAAGGGGAAGAATTCCTTGGAGAGAACGAAGATGCAAAAGTGAGAGGGAATACTGGTATGATTAAGGGCACACAGGAAGGTTGTCTTAGTAAGGATATTTGCCACTTGTTGAGGTTTCCTATGTAGTAGGCTTCAGCCTATGGGCTTTATACCTACCACAGCAGCCTCATAAAATCCCTGTATTATCATCATTTTGCAGAAGTGAAAACTGAAACACATACAGATTAAGTGGTTTGCTCAAGATCATACAGCAGGTAAGATTAGAACAAAAATGCCCATACTGTGCTACCTTCCATGGGATAAAATAGTCCCTCTCTTGTGGGATCATCTTCTCTTTCCTCCTTCAGACCCATCCCCCAAACCTCTTCACCACTCTGCCCTGCGCCTGGGAGTTTGACCACTGTGTGTGGCTTCAACAGATTGCCTGCTGAGCTCCAGCTGAAGTCAACAGCCGTGGAAGATCACTGCACTGACCTTTCACGGTGGAAGCCGAGTGCAGGGGATTGGAAGACAACAGGAGAGCGAGGCTGGGGTGTCTTTCCCTGCCTGTGTTCCTTTATCACAGGCCCATTCTTATCTTCAACTATAGAACCTCTCCCCCACCTCCTCCCGAGGAGCCAGGAATATTCACCTCGTCCTGGACCTTGATTTTTATTTAAATCCTGACTATCTTTGTAAAACGTCCTTTTATCAAATTCTTCCTAACTAATCCAGTTGGTATTTGCCATTTTTTTTTCCTTGTTGGGACACTGACTGGTGCAGAGAACACAGCAAGCTTTAGACAGAGAGGAAGCAGGCCTGTAGGCATTACCTAGAAAGGGGGCTGAGGGCAGCAGTGAGGTCCGTGGCAGGCAGAGAAGGTGTCGAGACGGGCTGTGGGGCCAGGGTTAAGGAAGGCTCATCTGGACCAGAGAAAGGGTCATGCTGAATGTTGCTTCCAGCCCCTTTAAGATTCTGTGGAAGAAATCTGAAACAGAATGAATCTGACTTCTGAATGAATCTTCTAAGCATGCTAAGTCTGGGAACAGAAATAGAATAATGTGTAACACAAGGCTGCCAGGGGTAAAAGGAAAAAGGGATGAGCTCCTGGAAGCCAAGAGCCTCCTAGTCTAGCAGAGCAGACAAGTGTGAAAGGAGACACCTACAGCCCAGTATGTCACACACTGTAACAGCCAGGCCCCCCGCCTGCTCTGCTCCCTGAAAGATGTGTGGATTGGGTAAGCTTCAAGTCCTGGGTGCTTTCTGTCCCAGATCAAGGTCTCCCATGTCTATAGACTCTGGACTCTGCCTTCAGATCTGTGGTTTTGGGGTGTGACATGAGAGAAGGCACATGTCTGCCAAGTTTCAATAGTGTCTCCAGGTGGTACTAAGGGTGACTCTGGGGTACTGTTAGATACTGCTTTTGCTAAGCACGTGGGGACTCCTTAATCCTGCTCTGCCAATCAACCTCCCTCCCTTTGAGATCTCAGAGAAAGAGAGAGATAAATATGGGGAAATGCCTGACAAAATGCAGCAAATATAACAAAACAATATATTATCAGCTGCAGGTTTTGCCTCAAACTCCAAAACAAGGAACTCTAGTAATCTTATAGATACTTTTTCCTAAACCAGTTAGGTCTAAAGAACTGCAGACCAGAGGTTGATTGAGTACAAACCCATTAACAAGAAGAATGCAACCAGAAAGAAGTGGGAGCAGAAGGAAGGACCCCAGTCCTCAGCACTGAGCCAGCTTGGTCCTCAGCCAAAGCAGATGTCCTGGGTCCACTGCCAAGCGGGAGAAAGAAGAGCATCCTGGGAGAAACAGATACTGGCTGATTGAGCTGGAGGAAGTGGACCTGTGTCCACCTGGACCTTTGCCACAGGAAGGAAACTAGCTAAAAAGAGAATCATGCCCTAGTACCAAGTGTTAACTTACAGCAATTCTACTCACAGGGTCCTGGAAACTAAATTTAGATTTCTACCTTCTTGGTAGGACCCCAGAGGGGAATGAAGACATGGGAAAGAGGAGGTTTGAGAATGCCCCCTCCACTGTCCCATGGCCCTCCTTTTCCTCTGTAACGGGACAGCTCCTGATGACGCTGCTGCTGCTGCTGCTAAGTCGCTTCAGTCGTGTCCGACTCTGTGCGACCCCATAGACGGCAGCCTACCAGGCTCCGCCGTCCCTGGGATTCTCCAGGCAAGAACACTGGAGTGGGTTGCCATTTCCTTCTCCACCTGATGACGCTATCTTCCTGCTAATAACAACTGAAAATGAAAGTCGCTCAGTTGAGTCTGACTCTTTGCGACCCCATGGACTATACAGTCCATGGAATTCTCCAGGCCAGAATACTGGAGTGGGTAGCCTTTCCCTTCTCCAGGGGATATTCCCAGCCCAGGGATTGAACCCAGGTCTCCCACACTGCAGGCAGATTCTTTACCAGCTGAGCCACAAGGGAAACACTTGTCCTAACGAAATACCAAACAACAATGATCCAAAGGCACTGGTGAGTGAACAAAATCAGGCAGATTCTGGAGGAGAGATGACACTCAGAATAAAGGAACAGCATCGTGAGGCTGAGATCTTTAAAGGGATTTTTGGCCTGAGGGTCAGCAGGAATCTGCACTCCGTGTTAGGGGTTGGGGGCACAGCAGTGGTGAAAACTTTAGTGGAAAGCAGAGAACTGAGCACAAGACAAACACAGCTGCTGACAAGTGAGGGGGTACCCAGAAAGGAGAGAGACTCAAATACTGTTTCTGCTGCTGCTGCCAAGTCGCTTCAGTCATGTCTGACTCTGTGCGACCCCATAGACGGCAGCCCACCAGGCTCCCCTGTCCCTGGGATTCTCCAGGCAAGAACACTGGAGTGGGTTGCCATTTCCTTCTCCAATGCATGAAAGTGAAAAGTGAAAGTGAAGTCGCTCAGTCGTGTCTGACTCTTAGTGACCCCATGGACTGCAGCCTACCAGGCTCCTCCGTCCATGGGATTCTGCAGGCAAGAGTACTGGAGTGGGGTGCCATTGCCTTCTCCAAAATACTGTTTCAGTGCTGTCCAACTCTCTGGTTAAGCCCTGATCCACACACACAGAGAACAGACCATAGGAATGCATTATGCTGCTGTCCCAGAGACAGAGCTGGCCTGTTGAGCCCAACCAAGTGAATTCAAAGACCACTCTTCCTAGGATGTAACGTAACCTAGAGTCTCCTCAATGTGATATTTACAAGGTCCAAGACTCAATCCTAAACTACTCCACACATGAAAACCTAGCAGTATTTGACCTGGAGGCCTGACCTGCTGCAGGAGAGACAGTGAGGGGAAGTAGTTCTCAAAGTGTGGGTCCCTGGAACCCTTTTAAGGCCTACAGGGTCAAAGCTATTTTTATAATATGCAGTTACGTGCCTTTTTTACTTCTCATTCTCTTTCTAGTGTACAGGTGTATGGTATAATTTTCTAGAAGCTACATGACATGTGATGTTAACAAAGATTGAACATAAAAGTAGATATGAGAACCCAGCTGCCTTCGACTAAGCCAGTCATCAAAAAATTTCACAAAAATATGAAACAATGCTGCTTTTCTTACTAATTATTTTTCTAGTGTTGAAAATCTACAGTTTTTCTTCATAAAATTCTAGGCTTTTATTTTTGTTTTAACAAGCCAAAAGACATTTAAAATATCTCCCAGTTTTAGCTTCTAGTGTGGTAAATGTATGGTGATATTCCCCATGTCAACAACAGCTCTCTGGGTAAATTTTAAGAGGATGAGGGGGTTCTGAGACCAGAGTTTGAGAACTGCTGGTGTGAGGTAGTTAAACTCTCAGATTTCAGGTTGCATCAGAATCACCTGGGGAGCTTGTTAAAACAAACTGCTAGGCCCCACCTGCTGAATTTCTGACTCAGGAGGTCTGTGGTGGGACCTCAAAACCCAGTGCATTTCTAACAGGTTCCCAGTGGATACTGCTGTGGGGCCCACTCTGGGGTAAGGGATGGCCGGAGTGCAGACCAGACCCCGGCGGGACCGAGGCATTCCCTTCCCACCCCAGCTGCCACGAGTGCTGAATGCTGGACGCTTAGCACCTAGTCCCTCCACAGGCATTGCCCCTGGTGGAGGGAGCTGCCAGTCAGGCACTACACTTAAGCTCTGAGACAGCCTGCATCCCAAGACCAGAGCGGTGCGCACACAAAGGCCTGGCTCTGCGCCTCTGAGCAAAACAGCGGGAAGGGCCCTCCCAGGACGGGGGCTCCCCAGGGGACCAGCCCAAACTGCATCGAGATCACAGTTCAACTTTTCGCTGGTCCCGCAGCTTCCTCCCGGGTGTTGTTCCCCACAGTGCTCCCCAGTAAATACCAATCTCCGTTTCAAAACCATCCCGACTCCCGGCAATGCAACGTCTAGCAAGTGAAGAAAAGGACGGACCTGTCTGTAGCCTCTGTGGTCTCCAGCCTCTTGGATGGCAGTGGCAGTTCTCCGGATGGCCAGACTTTCTTTGCTTTTTCTCTGTTTTGATTGCAGTCTCTAGGCCTGGGCAAGTGGATTCTCTTGCCATGCCTTCCCTTTGGTGGGCGGAGTCCTGGAGGGGTGGTCCTGTCAGGGATCAGGGTTATTGGTCCTGACAACGGGGCTGGAGCCGGCCCAGTCCAGCTCACAGGTGCTGATTGTTACATTTTTAGGAATTTTCCAAACTGGTTGGTTTGCTACATTTTACTGTTACCCTTGCTTTGAGGGTTATTTACATCTATTGGCTCTCTATGGTGGACCACTGTAGTATTTTCACCTACAGATCCAGTAGATGTATGTAAACTTGAGAGATTAATGGTAGAGAGAAGTAAAATAATTAGTAAAAAAGCAAAACCAGGTGGCCAGGAGGTAAGAGTTGCTAAGCATTGTGGGAAAACAGTCAATAAGGGATTCAATTGATATCTACCATCTCGGCTCAGAAATCACCCATTTCAGCTCCTCTCACCTGGAGACCATCAGAGGCTCCATTCTTCTGAGCTCTTTGCTGATGGTAACTCTGACTTCCCAGCTAGTGTGGTTGGAAATCAAATCTCTTATCTACTCATCTGGTCCTGTCTGTTTACATCTAATTCCAACTCCCTGATGAGCGCTGGGATAGGGAGGACATGACACTGCTTTGGGGAAGTTCAAGTCTAACAGACTTGTACACACCTCATAAAATGCAGCAACACATGCACACTGTAATAAAAAGAGAATGTCATAAATGTCTGTTGAACAAGAACTGGAAGCATCAGGTGATGGATGGTGAATTAGGGAAAACCTTACAGAAGAGAGGACACATAAGCTATGTTTTTCCAGAAAGGCAGGGATCTTGCCGGGTGGGGTGCCAACTGGAAAGAACATTCTGGGCAAAGGCACAGAGTTAATTCTGGATATAACCTTTGATTCTGGGTCATGGGGACTCTGCAGAGCAGCCCACACTCTCCCCTGCTCCCTGAAGACCACATGTTGTCCTCTCGGCGTTAGGTCTGCAGGCATCAGACACAAGGCCAGCTGGCTTATGTGGAAATCACAGCCCTGACTAAGGCCCGGATCACAGGCTCTTGTAATCCTCTGAGCTAATTGGGCACTATTTCTATATTTGTGTCCTCTCACATCTTTGTATGATGATTCAGAGGTTTTCTGAATAATCTCATATTGGCAGGGGCATCTGTGAAATGACTCCCCTAAAAATCTTCTAAAGATAGGACTTATTCCTTGTTGGGGATGTTTTTGACTGATCTACTGGGTGGAAGGTGTTGAGAGGGTATCAGGTGACTGGCAACCTTTGCTGTCTGACTCTAGGATCAAATCCAGAGTTGGCCCACTGACCCTCAGCTTGGAGTAATTGGTTTGGAAGGATTAAAATCCTGGCCAAGGTCCTAGAAGCTCCAGCAGGCTGTGTTTGAAAGTTCCTCCATTTCCCATACAGCAAAAGAAGAGGTTACTGTGGCGCTGAAATCAGAATAGCTGGTCCCTCCAGCTTTTTCTCGGGGACCAAGAGGCTTCAATGAGCAGCCAGTAGCAATGGGCAGACAGCACACTGCAGCCAAATGAGGATGCTCTGTCTCAGCTGTCACATCAATGGGGAAGACAACAGGCTCCAAGTTGCCAAGTCCTAAGCTTTCAGATATATCATTATCATAATAAACGTGCTCACATTTCTTTCTCCCTGGTAAGACTGCCAGCTCCTTGAGGACACAGATTGGGCCTGCTTTTCCCCTGGGTCCCAAGTATAGGATAGATGGATGAATGGATGGATAGATGATCAATCTTGTCATATAGAAGCTTACTTGGAAAAACGTATGTTACTTTAAAAAATGTTTATTAAATCCTTATTTATCTGCAAGGCACTTTTCTAAGTGTTTTTTAATGCAGTCTACATAGCACTTCTATGAGGCTTGTATTATTAGTATCCCTGGGTTACAAATGGGGCTTATCAGGTGGCGCTAGTGGTAAAGAACCCGCCTACTAATGCAGGAGAGGTAAGAGACTCAACATAAGAGACAGATTCCATCCCTGAGTCAGGAAGATCCTCTGGAGGAGGGCATGACAAGCCACTCCAGTATTCTTACCTGGAGAATCTCACGGGCAGAGGAGCCCGCTAAGCTATTGTCCAAAGAGTTGCAAAGAGTTGGACATGACTGAAGTGACTTAACACACACGAATGCATGTTACAGATGAGGAAACTCTTCCTTAGAAAAGATTGGCCACTTTCTCAAGATCACACAGCTAATAAGACAAAGAGCCAAGATTCAAATTCATTCTGTCAAATCCATTCAGGTCCATTCTGTGTTTGAGTCTTCATTCCCAAACACAACTGAGTAGGAGGAGTAACCTAGAGCCCCAGCTGTTGGCAGGAGGTAGGGAATGAAGCAGGCTGGACTAGTGAGCATGCAGTTCCTGGGGGAGTGGGATTGAAATGGAAGGCTAATGGATGGCTACCATCTGGAGAGCTACAAAGGGATGTAAGAATGTTCCAGGAGGGAGGGCAGGGTGGTCTATGCCAGTCACAGAGAAAATGAGAGGAGGACGGGGTGAAGGAATAGTCTGGGGCCAGGTATGACTCAAACTCAACCATCCTCCTTTGCCAGTGCCCTGGGGTCTGAATAAAGATGCCAGTCCTGCAGTTAAGGCAGCTGCGTGCTGCCTGCTCCCCGTGGTTTAGCCAGCCTTGCTGGAGGTCTCCAAGGGGGCTAGCACTGCCACTGGGAGAGGCAAAGAGAACAGGTCGAATCAGACGCAGATTTGCAAGGAGGCAGGAAGCCACTTTAAGCTCTTGCCGAGAGGAACTTGCAGTACTCAGGGTTCAATTAGAAAGTGGAATAAAAGAGGGCACTGGGAACAAGTTACAGGGAACGAAAATGGTTCCATTATGTTTGAAAATGGGACATAGAGTGCTTCCCATTTCAGAGGAAGAGGTCAGCGTGTCAAATGGATCATCAGAATGGATGTTGAGAAGATTCTGTGAAGGGGTGGAGAGAATCAATAGATATAAGCGAGGTCTATATGCCAGGAAATGTGCCTGGTGCTCCATATGTGTCCTCTAATTAAATCCTTAAAACATGTCTATGAGGATACAGAGATCCAGAAAGGTTAATTGACTTATCTAAAACCATCCAGCTTTTAAGTTGTTGAGTCATATGTAAAAGCCAATGCTGTTAGACTCCAAATGCTTTGCATGACAACTCTCCTGCAAAAATATTCCACATAGTCTCCTCTCTGGTACCGTTATGATCTACTCCAGCAAAACTAGGTGTCTCACTTATGAGCCCTATGAGAACATTCCAGTTCATGCAAAGTTTGGGGAATTAGAAAGGCTATTAGACCAGCTGTTAGAAGACCTGAGATAAAGTTTCTTGACCTTCTGATGAGTAAATAAATATATAACACTTTTTAAAGCTGGAGAGAGTCTATGTAAAGAAATTGTGACTGGCACCAACTAATGTATAGTAAATGTATTTTGTTATTATTTGAAGCACTAAAAATTGCTTGAGGAGTTCTAAACTGGTTTCATGGTTGGGAATTACAACAGTAGACAATCACTAAAGGCATTTCAAGTTCTAAAATTTTGTTATTCTGTCTTTCCCATCCTGACATTCGAGGTTTTCCGAGAAAATTTAGAGACTGCTCATGAGTATAACATTCAATCCTAATTCCCTTCCTGAGGGGAATCCACAGCTGCTGTTCATTACATTTTTATCTAATCTATTTTCTTTGGTGCTTTTTAGATCGTAAAGGTTGTTCTGTACAAAATTCTACCACGTTTTCTTCATTAAACTTTATATCATAAATATTTTCTCACATCCTTAAAATTCTTCCTAAATATCACTTTTAATGAATGAATAATGACCCATCATTTGGGTATTTCAGTGATGTTAAACATTTAGCCTGTTTACCACTTTTGCTTAAAGAAATAATGCTTCAATTGATATCTTTGGACAATAAAATGTATATATAAAAATATTTCCTTAGAAAAGAAACTTCAAATGACAACAGAAATTCCAGTACTTTTATACATATCATCCTAATTTTTTGGTTTATGAGAGTCTTTTTCACCAACTGAAGCTCTGTCTCCAACCTTGTTTTTTTTTAAACGAGATAGCTCACACTTTGGACTGTAGCCTGCCAGGCTCCTTTGTCCGTGGGATTTTTCAGGCAAGGATACTGGAATGGGTTGCCATTTCCTTCTCCAGATGATCTTCCTGACCCAGGGATTGAACGCATGTGTTCTGTGTCTCCTGCATCACAGGTGGATTCTTTACCCACTGAGCAACCAGATTCTTTACCCACTGCTGCCACTTAGCATCGGTGTATCTGAGAGTATTTTCCTATTGCTTTCACATATGAATTACCAGAGCTCACTGTTTTCCTCTCAAAATTTTTGTTCTCTTATCCTTTTTTATTTAGTATCAGAAAAACAGAAGAATAGTTTGGGGCCAGCCAGATGTATGTTTCTTTGTAGCTCATATGTGGATTATCTGAAAGGATGCTTATGGAATTATTTTCATTTTATTTATAAATACAATGAGTGCTTAATTTCAGATTTATATAATATTTAGGTATATGTCATTTTCATTGATTCTATGTGGAAATGTAGTAAGATATGACCCCTGACCCCCAACAATATCTTGCTATTAAAAATACCTCCCTAAAAAAATCTCTGCAGAATTTTCTTCAATTATGTTCTTGATTTTTTAATTTTCTTGATTCTTGATTTTCTTCAGTTATGTTCTTGATCAATTCAATACCAATTATTCTGGGTTTTTCCTCAGAAATTCTTGTAATTGTTAAGTAGAGTATCTAGTTTCTTTTTTCTCTGTATATTACCTCTTCCATCTTCCATTCCTCTATCAAATATATTTTAAAGTTTGTTCTCTCCATCACTAAATTTAATTTTTTGCAATTTCTGATTATTATTGTCTCCAGTGTAGATTTATTCTGCATCTTTAGTGTACTTGAAATCTTTGCCTCTTTTATTTTCTCTGTCTTCCCTGAAATCCTTATTTTGTTTATGCTATATTTTCATTTTAGCTTTTCCCATCCTTGAGGATTTCTGCTTCTGTTTCACAGAGGCCATATCTCCTGGCATCTTATTAGGTAGTCAAATATGTTTTTTCTAAACATTTTTGTCTGATTCCTGTAGTAACTTACCTTCAAAGATTTGCTGTTATTCTGTATCTTCAGAATAATATCTAATGAAAGTTGCTCAGTCATGTTCGACTCTGCGACCCCTTGGACTATACAGTCCATGGAATTCTCCAGGCCAGAATACTGGAGTGGATAGCCCTTCCCTTCTCCAGAGGATCTTCATGACCAGGGATTGACTCTAGGTCTCCTTTATTGCCGGCAGATTCTTTACCAGCTGAGCCACCAAGGAAGCCCCAAAACTCAGTTGTGTCTGACTCTTTGCAACCCCATGGACTGTATAATCCATGGATTTCTCCAGGCCAGAATACTGGAGTAGGTAGCCTTTCCCTTCTCCAGGGGATCTTTCCAACCAAGAGATTGAACCCAGGTCTCACACATTGCAGGCAGATTCTTTACCAGCTGAACCAAGAGGGAAGCCCAAGAATACTGGAATGGGTAGCCTATCACTTCTCCAGTGTATCTTCCTGACCCAAGAATTGAACTGGGGTCTCCTGCATCACAGGTGGATTCTTTACCAGCTGAGCTACCAGGGAAGCCCTTCAGAATAATATACCTCTTACCAATCCTAGAGACTATTTTCATAAACCCCATAGTATTTTTTTTTCTTTCATGGGCTTGAATAGTGAGCTTTCGTTACTGTTCAGTCACTAAGTTGTGTCCAACTCTTTGCCACACCATGGACTGTAGCATGTCAGGCTTTCCTGTCCTTCACTGTCTCCTGGAGTTTGCTCGAACTCATGTCCATTGAGTCAGTGATGCCATCTAACCATCTCATCCTCAGTTGCCCCCTTCTCCTTTTGCCTTCAATCTTTCCCAGAATCAGTGTCTTTTCCAGCAAGTCAGCTCTTCCCATCAGATGGCCAAACTATTGGAGCTTCAGCATCGTCTTTCCAATGAATAATTGGGGTTGATTTCCTTTGGGACTGACTGGCTTGATCTTCTGGCAGTCCAAGGGACTCTCAAGAGTTTTCTCCAGCACCACAATTCTTCAGTGCTCAGCCTTCTTTATGATCCAACTCTCACATCTGTACATGACTCCTGAAAAAACCATAGCTTTGACTAGATGGACCTTTGTCAGCAAAGTGATGTCTCTGCTTTTTAATATGCTGTCTAGGTGTGTCATAACTTTCCTTCCAGAGCTAAATGTTGCTATATGTGTTATCCAACTATGGTCCCTTTGAACACTAGTCAACTTTTCTTTATTTTATAGCCAAAGAGCAAAATGATATGCAGAGCTACCAGCCCAATTGCTTGTTTCCATGAGGCACTCAGTCAGTGTCCTTATTTAGCCCAAGAAGGCATCTACTAGCCTTCCTATGAGTCATGGGCTTGACTCAATTCAGAACATTCTTACATTCTGAATGAGTAGAGAATGTGACAAGCTACTTCTTTGAATATGCCTTATTACCAGAACATCTCTTTCATGTATGTCTGAATTATTTTACTTATGATCAAGAAAACAAAAACAAAAGCCAAAAAAAAGAAACCTCTTGAGGAAAACATGCTTGTACACACCATACACACTCCCCCTCATCCCACACATTTCCTTTAGTTGTTTTCTCAGAATTTATGTCCATGAATAGTATAAAAGTTGCTGAAAACTGTGTGTGTTTGTATGAATAGTGCACTAAATAAATGAAGGAGCAATATTTTCTCTTCTCAAAAAGAAATATCCAGGCAACTGAAAGAGATTACTCGCTTTTCTTTGTTGTGTTTTAAACCATGTGGACAGTGATGAACAAAGATTCTATCTACTTACTTTAGGATGAGAGGGGCTTTTCATAGGTGGGTTAATGGAAACTTGAGTAATGTTGTGTCTGGCTAAGCCAGAAGCTACATTTTGACAACCAAAAATCTACCTGATTTTCATGGGTCACAGAAACTATGCTAATCAATTCTACACTGTATTTAATTTTCCTAAGGTGAGAAGCAAGTTTTACTGGCATAAACCCTTTTTTCCTACTTGCCCTTATCACTCCATTTTTTCAAGTAGCTCTTTCATTTAGCGTCTTCTCTCCTTTGAACCACCAAGTATTCAAATATTCATTCCTCCTACTAGGATAAATTTTATGCAACAATGAAGAGATCTTCCTGTCGCAATGAGTTGTGAGAATAATCATTTTCTCCTACATGTCTCTAATTTATAAAACATAGATATCATCAATTTCTAATGGAATGGATAGTTACACTTAATTATTTTTTACATCATTTCCCACTAATGTGTTTAGGAGAAGTGATTATTGGAGATGTGATTGAAGCACTAGAAATGCCATTTGGTAGACAGATGGTTCATCTCAACCTAAAGTT
The DNA here is from genome assembly GCF_032452875.1 of Bos javanicus. Classification (NCBI taxonomy): domain Eukaryota; kingdom Metazoa; phylum Chordata; class Mammalia; order Artiodactyla; family Bovidae; genus Bos; species Bos javanicus. The sequence continues at coordinate 47,744,485 of NC_083874.1, read as the reverse complement.
CTATCCATCAATAGGAAAATGGAGTCATGCCCCACGTGGGAGAGTGGGTGTTTGAAGCTCCATGTCTGTGTGTGCGTGCGCGTGCAGACATGTGCTTATATAGGCTGTTAAAACTTTCTGTGTGTGTACAGGACCAGTATGAAGAGTTTCAAGACTCATTAAAATACCTACATTGTGAAGTGACAAGCTCCATAAATTTCTGAGTGAATAATGTTCCTTTTAGTGACTTTATACATTTCAAGATGTAATGATCATTCAGAACTCATTACCATCTGAAAGAATGTGGGGAGTTGGTAGAAACTTGGCAATTGTCTTTCACCAATGTTAATTCCTGCCATTGGGAGCAGAAATAGAACTTGTAGGAGGAGAAATAAATGCTCACACTCACCCCTCTCTCCTTCCTCACTCACTCCTGTTATCACCTGTCTCTCCCTCCCTACAGTGTGACAAACCAGCTCTCAGGATCCTTGCTTCCCTCTCCACTTTAATTCTTCTGTTTCCTTCTGTCAAATACTTGGAGCCAGTTTCCCTTCTTACCCACTAGAAACTCTCCTTTCATTGAAATTACATCTCTGTTAAGAAATTCATGCTGGTCTTGGTCCAAAATCTAACCTCAGATATTCTCTTTCCAAATAAAATCATTCAGAAGAAAGAAATAAAAGTAAGCATAAACAAATATTCTCAAGTGTGAACTGCAAAATTATGAATATGAGAGCTTAGAACCTCCAAAAAATTTTAGAATGATACATGTGGTATGTTGCCAGATTACCCAAGTTTCTGGAAAGCCTATCTATCCAAATGCAAATGAAAATAATAATAGTTGATTGAGAGTCTATTACATGCCAGGCTATATAAGCTTAGCTAAACTTAGATAAAATGAAGAACGAGATATGGTCCCTTTCTTATAAGAGCTCTCTGTACAGAGGTACCAACAGACAAAATAAGAAACAGCAGCACACGGTAGACCCACAGTGACCCATGGGAGTACCAACAGAATAGTGACTGTATCTGGAGATTTGGAGAAGTCATCAGGAAGAGGTGACTTGTTACCTGGATTTTGAAGAATGAGCAGGAATTTGATAGGCTGAGAAAACAATGGTGAAGAATTCCCAGGTCAGAGGGAATAGAAGGTGCAAAGCATGGAGGTTAGAATTTGGACCAAAACCAGCATGAACTCCTCAACAGACATGTAATTTCAATGAAAGGAGAGTTAAAAGGCAAAGCACGTTGGGGAGAAGGCAAGAAATTCTGTGTGTGTGGAACACAGTAGTAGGAGGGGAGCGGGAAGACTGGCATGAAACGGGGCTGGGAAAGTGGGCAAAGGCTTGATTTTGAAAGTAGGGTAAGATATGCAAAGACTCTGATTTGAGAGATGGTGGGGAATGTCAAGGGGGTTTTCAAGAGAGGAGTAATGGTATCCAACTCTTCGTTACAAAGTCTGTTCAGGCTGCACTGTGGGGCCAGAGTGGAACTGGGGACGTGGCAATGGGGGAAAGAAAACCAATCAAGAATATTATGGCCATGGCCCAGGCAAGAAAGGAGCTCTGATCATAGCAGGGAAGGGACATCTCTGTGTATCCTCAGAGAGCAGGAACCTTCTGCTCTCAGCTAACATTTACAGAACACCAACAGTTGTCCAAGAAACAAAATGGGAAAATGTCCAGAGACGGTTTCTGATCTTTTCTGACACACTTGCATTCGGCCCTATTTCCCCATGTGCATGCACTTCCTGGATGGTTCAGCTGGTAAAGAATCTGCCCGCCAACTGTAGGAGACACAAGACGAGGGCTCAATCCCTGGGTCGGGAAGATCCCCTGGAGAAAGAAACGGCAACCTGTTCCAGTATTCATGTATCATCCCATGGACAGAGGAACCTGGTGGGCTACAGTCCATGGGACTGCAAAGAGTCAGACATGACCGAGTGACTGAGAATGTCCCCGTGTGCATTTCATTGTTGTCTCCAGTGGTGAGAACTATACTAAGAAATATCTGTGATGGTTTCCACTTTAAAAGAGTTCAATGCCTTCTCATGACTCCCCTTTCATTTTGAAACAAGGTGGTTTGTTTGTGTGGCTAAATCACCTGAATAAAGAACCCTGATGAGTCTCCTTGGAAAACAGCTCTGTATGCCAAACAACAGCTTAATATTCCTCCAGCAGAAGGTCTCTCTCTCTCCTAGGGAAACCATCTCAAAAACAGTCTCCTCTGGAGAGCTGGTCTGTTTATTTCTGAAGCAGATTATGGGCCAGCAGTGCCCTCTCCTGGCATCTTGAAGTTATAGCTTGACATGCCTTTTTTTAAACATGGAAGAGATTTTTTCCTACAGAAAGAAGCCATTGTTAATACTACACAGCTCTACTTGAAGATCTTAATTAATTAATTGGGGTCAAGAGTTGTGGCTGTAGTGATCAAAGAAAAGGCTATTTTCAACACCAGGATAAAGGAGACAGATGAAGCATTAAACAAAACAAACAAAAAGCCTAAACTTGGGCTTCCCTGGTGACTCAGTGGTTAAGAATTCATCTGCCAATGCAAGAGACACGGGATTGATCCCTGGTCTGGGACGATCCCACATCTTGTGGAGCAACTAAGATCATTCGCTACAACTACTGAGCCTGGAAGCCGCAACTACCGAGCCCACGGGCCCCAACTACTGAAGCTCGTGCACCCTAGAGCCCATGGTTTGCAACAAGAGAAAGTAAAAGTGAAAGTTGCTCAGTCATGTCCAACTCTTTGTGATCCCAAGGACTGACTGTAGCTCGTCAGGCTCCTCTGTCCATGGAACTCTCCAGACAAGAATACCAGAGTGGGTAACCATTCCCTTTTCCAGGGGATCTTCCCAACCCAGGCTCGAACCTGGGTCTCCCTTGTTGCAGGCAGATTTTGCAGGCAGATTCTTTACCATCTGAGCCACCAGGGAAGCCCAAACAAGGGAAGCCACCACAATGAGAAGCCCTTGTTATGCAAGTAGAGAGTAGCCCCTGCTCACTGCAACTAGAGAAAAGCCTGCGCAGCAATGAAGACCCAGCACAACCAAAATAAATAAGGAAATAAATAAAATTATATTTAAAAAAAAAGCATAAACTTGTGGTCCAAAGCTGGGTTCAAGGGTCAGCATTGCCCCTTACCTACCACATGACCTGGGACAAGTCATTTCGCCTTTGCTCACCCTCGTGAGCACCAAGTCCAATACTGCACTCGAAGGCATCTGCATATATAAATATATACCCAGTATATGGTTTATGAAAATCTGACATTTCCCAAAGGAGTGTAACTGATACAATTCTTCTGGGGAAAAAATCTGCTAAAACAATTAAAGGAATGAAATTGGGTCATTTATAGTGATGTGGATGGACCTAGAGCCTGTCATACCGAGTGAAATTAGAAAGAGAAAAATATTGTATACTAACACATATGTATGAAATCTAGAAAAACGGTGCAGATGAACCCATTTGCAAGAACAGAGATGCAGACATAGGGAACGGACATGTGAGCATGGGTGGGGAGAGGGAGAGTGAGATGAACTGGGAGAGTGGGACTGACAGTTATCCGCTACTGCATGTGACATAGCTGGTGGGAAGCCACTGCACAGCACGGGGTCTTCAGAAAGGCGCTCTGAAGGGTCGGGATGTGGGAGTCGGAAGGAGATTCAGGAAGGAGGGGATAAAGAATACACATCGCTGATTCACTGTGTTGTACAGCAGAAACTAATACAATATGGTAAAGTAAGTAGAAAAGGAAAGAGGGGACGTGAAAAACACAAAATTTATGGGCCTTTGATCCAATACTTACACTTTTAGAATTTATCCTAAGGAAAAATAATTGAACTGTGGAAAAAGTTGAATGTGTAAAAATATTCATTATGGTATATATATAATCTGAGTTATAAATAATCCAAATGCCAAAAAGACTCAGGAGATGGTTAGATAAATCTGGCATATCCATATCGTGTTTTTATGCAGTCATTTAAAATCAAGGTTAATACAAACTTTAATTAGATTAAAATATTTATGATATTAAAAGAACAGGCTGTTTTGTCAAGTATAATATCAAAATGTAAATACAAAAAAACCTTTTAAATGAAAAATTTGATGATATTAAATACCAGTAAGAATACAGAAAAGCAGTTACTTTCAGATACCACTGATTAAAGTGAAAATTTGTATGGTCCATCCAGACAACTTTTTAGACACACTTGTTAAAACAAAAAGTATACATATGATTTTATTCTTAGGTAATTACTCCAGAGAAAAACCTGCATATGAGCATCAGAAATACACATATGGATGTTTATCAACACATTTTTATGGGAGTGAAAAACTGGAAACCACGTGTATGCCCATCCATAGGAAACTGATTACCTGAGTTATTGATAGGATATGTGTGTGTGTCTGGATAGACCAGGTGATGCTCTACGGGCAAACAACACAAAAATACTGATGCCTTAAGTAAACAAAAAAGGTTTACTTCTCAGTCACACTGTATGCTTATCATACTTTGGCTACTGACTCAGCTATGTGTCATCCTGAGATTCAGGTAGGACTGTGCTGTCCCATATGAATGTTGTTGTTTTCAGTTGCTCAGCCGTGTCCGACTCTTTTGCAAGCCCGTGGACTGTGGCCCACCAGGCTCCTCTGCCCATGGGGATTCTCCAAGCAAGAATACTGGAGTGGGTAGCCATTCCCTTCTCCAGGGGATCTTCCTGACCCAGGGATGGAACCCTTATCTCCTGCATTGGCAGGCGGGTGCTCTACCACCCATCTCTTGGCGAACCACCAAGAGAGCCCATCCCATATGGTAGCTGCTATCTAGTAAGGCTATTAAGGGAGAAGGCAATGGCACCCCACCCCAGTATTCCTGCCTGGAAAATCCCATGGATGGAGAAGCCTGGTAGGCTCCATGCGGTCGCTGAGGGTCGGACATGACTTGAGCGACTTCACTTTCACTTTTCACTTTCATGCATTGGAGAAGGAAATGGCAACCCACTCCAGTGTTCTTGCCTGGAGAATCCCAGGGACGGGGGAGCCTGGTGGGCTGCCGTCTATGGGGTCACACAGAATCGGACATGACTGAAGTGACTTAGCAGCAGCAGCAGCAGCAGCAAGGCTATTAAGAGTGGCTATTGAGCCTTTGGAATGTACCTGATCAGTACTGTTACACGCTGTGAATATAAATGTACACTGGGTTTCAAAGGTTTTGTATAAAAAATGTAAAGTATCTCAACAATATTTAATCTCAACTGCATAAGATAATAGTTTGAATATATTTGACAAATAACATATTATCAAAATTAATTTTATCTATTAATTTTTTAATGTGACTTCTAGAACATTTTAGAACAAATTTCAGAGCAGCTTGTATTACATTTTTATTGGACATCACTTGTCTAAAACATTCCTAGTCCCAGTGGCAGAAGATAAGAGAGAAATGGGGAAGATTTCATTGGTTCTTAAAGCTTTTCCCTGCAAGTAACACATGGGATTTCAGTTTGTATACCTTACCTGAAGGAAACTGCACTGGCACACCTGAACTTAATAGAAAAGGGACCCACAGTCTTGCCATGGCCCCAGAAGTTGAGAACAAGAAGCTGGATACTAGGAAACAGGCTTCTTATGGACCACATTGGGAGGGCATGGCAATCCACTCCAGTATTCTTCCCTGGAGAATCCTATGGACAGAGGAGCCTGGCAGGCTACAGACCATGGGGCTGCAAAGAGTCGGACATGAATGACGTGACTGAGAACACACAAGTTATATAGGTAACTACCTAGAAAAATGTCTGAAGGATCCTGACCACACTTAAACCAATGGTCATGTCTTGGTGGAGTGAATATTAGTTCCAGGAACATGCTCCTGTTTGGCCTGGATGGCTGTCTGCCCAGTATCCTTGCCCACCCTGCCCTGTACTCGGGAAGGCTGACTGCACCAGTGGGCAGCCATACTGGCTGGTGTCTGGGGCCACTGGCAGGGACTCAGAGGTTAGAGGACAAGGTATTTTCTCCCTTCCTCTGATGCCTCATCATCTCTCTTCTTCTCAAGGGGTTCTCCCCCATGCAACCTTCCAACTCACTCTCTGTCTTGGAGTGACCACCGATTCTCCTCCTCCCCTTTAAAGGCTGGGAGTGGGAATGGTGCTTCCCTGTTGTTAGTCTCCAGGGAAGTTGCTGTACCATCTCTTGAGGTCTCCTTACCTTGTTCCTTCCTTTCCTTTTTTGACCCCATCTACTCTCTTATTGGGAGAAGGCAATGGCACCCCACTCCAGTACTCTTGCCCGGAAAATCCCATGGACGGAGGAGCCTGGTAGGCTGCAGTCCATGGGGTCGCTGAGAGTCGGACATGACTGATTGACTTCACTTTCACTTTCCACTTTCATGCATTGGAGAAGGAAATGGCAACCCACTCCAGTGTTCTTGCCTGGAGAATCCCAGGGACGGAGAAGCCTGGTGGGCTGCAGTCCGTGGGGTCGCACAGAGTCGGACACGACTGAAGCGACTTAGCAGCAGCAACTCTCTTATTAACAGTAACTTTACTAAACTCTCTCTTCAATTTTCTCAGTGGAAATGTATCACTTCTTCTTTGATGGGGCTGTAATACAACATGTTACTTCTAAAAATAAAAATCATGCAAAGGAAAAAAAACCTTGACAGAATGTATGATAAAAATGTCAAAATTGTTTGCTGCACTCTCTTTGGCAGTAGGACTACTGTGAATTATTTTCTGTGCCATTGCACTTCTTTGCAGTTACTTTTTCTATAATAAATATTACATTTATCATTCATTTAAAAAGTAAGAGTCTAAATGTTCTTACATGAACAAAACTAGTAGAGAGGAAAGGTTACTCTAAAATTGAATTTGTTCAGAAATTGCTAACCTTTATTTTATGAGACTGTGACTAACAAGGAGTAAATCCTCTCTTACCTGGTAGAGAACATGCTACCTCCTTTGAAACAGCCAGAAGAGAAGTCCCAACCAGCATTTACTGAAAGCTCACGATGGGCTGTGCATGGTCTTGTTCCCGCTTGTGTCTTTGTTGTGATCCCCTGCTAATAGCTCCACTGTTTTGGCCTCAAGGAGGGAGGCAGGGTGGCTTTTTGACAAGTTAAGGTGACTCTCATACACACTCCAAGGACAGACTGGAATATCCCCGGTGTGGGAGTTTGCAAAGTCCATTTACAGCAGCTGAGGCATTCCAGCGTGTGGCCAGCTGCACCAAGAGACAGCTGCCAAGTCCCTTCCCTGAGATGTTTCTCAGGGGGACACCACTGGTAGATTATCTAAGGGCAGGGACCACAAGATCCCCTTTATTGGCTGATCTGGGATCAGGGCCCTCACCAACCACTTGTAACATTTAATTTCTTCATTCATTTATATCACTGAATGCTGCTGCTGCTGCTAAGTCGCTTCAGTCGTGTCCGACTCTGTGCGACCCCATGGACTGCAGCCCACCAGGCTTCTCCGTCCCTGGGATTCTCCAGGCAAGAACACTGGAGTGGGTTGCCATTTCCTTCTCCAATGCATGAAAGTGGAAAGTGAAAGTGAAGTCAATCAGTCATGTCCGACTCTCAGCGACCCCATGGACTGCAGCCTACCAGGCTCCTCCGTCCATGGGATTTTCCAGGCAAGAGTACTGGAGTGGGGTGCCATTGCCTTCTCCGATATCACTGAATAACACACTGCAAAAGTCTTGCAGATCCCACAGGGTAAAGGGATAGGTGGTGGGAGTCTGGGATCAGCATTGTTCCCTTCTTTAATTCAGCATGAACCAATTCTGAATTACAGGATCAGCAGCACACTGGGCCAGCAGAGGTAGGAGAAAAGACCAGCACAGCAAGGAGGGCTAAGCACCTGAATGAATTAATCTCTCCCCCATAGAGGTCCTTCCTTATGGTGGTGGTTCCCAACCAGGGGAAAATTTGCCCCATGGGGGTACATGGCAGTATCTGGAGAAGCGCTGTCTTGGGGCAATGAACAGATGATCTTGTTCAGCCTTGTCAGAGCTCCAGGGGCATTATAAGGACTGACAGCTATCCAAGACAGGGCCTAGCCTCACACGCTCACCCATTCTCCTGGGATGGAGAAGATACAGCTTAGGACTAGACCACTGGAGAACATCAGAGAAAAGCTAGACTTCCTCCTTAGCACAAAAGAAATCGCATTTTGTGTGCACCACTATTTGTACAGAGTTTTTTGTTAGTAGAAGATCTGATTAGCCCGGAGATCATATGGATTTGGTTAGAGCTTTTCTGTCCTTTTCAGTCTTTGGGTCCAGGAGAACTTAGAATCTCATCAAAGTTCATCTTCAAATGGGCAGAAGATCAAATAGACATTTCTCCAAAAAAGACATACAGATGGCCAAGGGACACATGGAAAAGATGCTCAACATCACTAATTAGTAGAGAAATGAAAATCAAAACTATAATGAGGTATTACTTTGCACTGGTCAGAGTGACCATCATCAAAAAATCTACAAACAGTAAATACTGGAGAGGGTGTGGAGAAAGGGAACTCTCTTGCACCATTGGTGGGAATGAAAGTAAATTGGTACAGCCACTGCGGAGAACAGTATGGAAGTTCCCAGAAAAACTAAAAATAGAACTGCCATATGACCTAGCAATCCCATTACTAAGCATATACCCTGAGAAAACCATAATTCAAAGGGACACATGTACCCCAATGTCCACTGCAATACTACTTACAATAGTCAAGACATGGAAAGAACCTAAATACCCAGTGGAATATTTCTCAACCACTAAAAGGAAGGGAGTTGGGTCATTTGTAGAGATGTGGATGGACTCAGAGTCTGTCACACGGAGCAAAGTAAGTCAAAAAGAGAAAAAAAAAAGTCATAAGTTAATAAATTAATATACATGTGGAATCTAGAAAAATGGTACAGATGGACATATTTCCAGGGCAGAAATGCAGATGTAGAGAACAAACATGTGGATACAGGGTGGTAAGGGGAGGGTAGGGCGAATGGGAGATCGGGACTGACATATATACACTACCATGTCAGAAATAGAGAGCTAGCGGGAACCTGCTAAAAGAACTGGACGCTCAGCCTGCTGCTCTGTGATGATCCAGATGGCTGGATGAGGGGGCTGCAGGAGGTTCAGGGGGAGGGGATATATGTGTGTATATACATAGGTGATCGATCCCTGGGTCAGGGAGACCCCCTGGAGGGGGGCATGGAAACCCACTCCAGCATTCTTGCCTGGAGAATCCCATGGACAGAGGAGCCTGGTGGGCTACAGACCACAGGGTCACACTGAGTCAGACACGACTGAAGCGACTTAGCAGGCACAGCTGACTCACTCTACTTCATCATACAGCAGAAACTAACATAAAATGGTAAAGCAGTTATAGTTCAATAAATATATATAAACATATTTTCCTTTTAAATGATAGCTATTAGTCCACCCCAATCAAGTCTACTTGGATGGAGGCTGCTTTCCTGGAGAGGAGGAGCCTGCTGTGATGTTTACCTGTGGGACCTGAGTTCAAGGCCAGACTCTCCCCATGTGGAGCTGACAGGACAGCACCTAAGCTCTCCTCTTCTGTGCAAAAGATAAACAGTAGCTTCCATTCTCGTGGTAGTAAAGTACACAGAGTACTTGGGAAAGTATTATGTTAGTGCTGATATTCAGTATCAATAAGTAATCAGCCAAAGCATATCATCAAATGATTTCTCCATTTATATCCTTCAGGTCTGTCCTCTTCAGTTTCTAAGGTCTTGTGACAGTGCTTGGTTTCCAAGGATATCTACTTTTTTAATTAAAAAATATTGCATTTTATTGTGGTAAATATCAGTTTCACTCATTTCAGTCGCTCAGTCGTGTCCGACTCTTTGCGACCCCATGGACCGTATCACACCAGGCTTCCCTGTCCATCACCAACCCCCGGAGTTTGCTCAAACATACAGAACATAAAACTTACCAGGTTAAACCATTTTTAAAGGGAATGACTCACTGGCATTAATGACATTCACAATGTGCTACCATCACCACTATGTCCAGAATTTTTTAATCACCTAAACAGAAACTCCACAACCATTAAAGAATAACTCCTTATTCTCCCCTCTCCTCACTCCCCAGTAATCACTATTTTATTGGGTTGGCTGAAAAGTTGGTTGTGGTCTTTCCATAACGTCTTACAGAATCCCATACTTTCTTGATGAATGTGACTGTTCTAAGGACCTCATCTGAATGGAATCATATGATATCTGTCCTTATTGCCTGCTTTATTTTAGTTAGCAGAATGTTTTCAAGGGTCAGCCATGTGGCAGCATCCCAGGATGTTTTCAATCAGGCCAGTGTAATTGAATTCCACTACCTTCTTTGCGCCAGATGTTAAAGGCAAGGTAGTGAACCTGCCTGGCCCCGCCTCTGGGAGCTTCCTCTCCCTTGCGGTGGCCTCACCTTCGCAGCCCATTGTCACAGAGGGGTCAGATCCAGGACTCGAGCCTCCTGACTCAAGTCCAGATTTCTTCCATTCTTCCACGATGCTGACTAAGTGCTAGACATTTTACTTGGTATATATTCTCTCTTCATCAATCTGGGCTTTAGAGTCAGACAGAAATGAGTGTGGCTCTAATCTTTAGTTCTACCACCTACTGACTCACCGTCAAATAATGTGTGAAACTGTACAGTGTCTGGCATGTAATAAGCACTCATAAATACTAGCCAGGTTTTTATTCATTCATTGAATGCCTGTCTTCTTCTAGATGTAACCCTGAAAGTTCCATGAAGCAGGGCCCATGCTTGTCTTGTTACCGTAACAGCTCCCAGTGGCAGCACGGTGCCTGGCAGTCCGTGTTTACTGAACTGAGCATATAGCCAAGGCCCCCTGGGCTGTGACTCCAGAGTCTGAACTGTCCCCCTGGTGACTGCTTACTGCCTCTCCAGGAGCCTCTGGCCACCTAACGGAGAAACTCACAGGCCAGCAAACAACAGCCACAGAATGTGACGCAAGTCACTTCTTTTTGGCCTGTGGGTCAAAGATGCTGCCTTGGAAGCTTAGACAGGAAGGAATTTCACAGGGCTCATCTTGGGTCCCTGCTCTGATGTTGATGAAGAAGGGCTTATAACTCACTGACCTTGTGCTGATAGTAACTTCTACACTGGTTTAAGAGAGGAAGAACTTCTGCAATCGTAACATCAGAAAAAATGAAAAGACATGGAACCAGGGAGGTGTCCAGGTGGAAGGAGATAGAAACGAAAGGTATTGGATTACCTCTGATGGGCATCGCCTTTGTTGTGGTTCTGCTGTGTAGCTCTTGGCTTCAGCATCTCAGTGCCTCATGCCACAATTTCTTCACCTGTAAGACGGGACATAAAATTCCTATATACGTCTTTTAAAATCTATTGTGCTATAAGTTTCTTAAGCTTAATGGCCACCCCATAGATCTGAAGGCAGAGAATTCAAATATGCTTCAAAAAAAGGAATGGCAAAGGCCCACTAACTTATTTGACAAGTATGTAATGATCACCTATGATGTGTCAGGCAGGGTACCAGGCACACAGAGGATAATAAGATATTGCCCTTGCCCTCTATGACTCACTGTTTAGCAGTTTTATTTTTAAAATTTTTACTAATATTTTTTTAACCCCCCTGAGTGGTATGTGGGATCTTAGTTCCCCGACTGGGTCTCAAACCCTCACCCCCTGCATTGGAAGCACAGAGTCAACCAATGGATCTCCAGGGAAGTCTCAATTTTCATTTTAAAAGGAAGACACTGACAGCAGAAGTTACTGTGTGACTGTAACTCCTTCCCACAAACTGCCACAGGGAAAGATAATGAAAGTCACTCCGGAGCCAGAGCTGGAAATTTTAAAGAACCAACTATTCCAACAGAGAAGTCTGGGATATGCTGTAAGGCAGATGAACTTTTTTGCCCTTTTATGAAAAGAATTTTAATTCCACAGAAAAAGTAATGATGATATAATGGGTGACGATTAGGAGCATTAAGATCTGTCACTTGAAGAGCAATAGTGCCCTGAAAGCATTAGATGTGCACTTGGCAAAGAGATCTGCGAGCAAGGGCAGGGAGTTGGCAGGACAGCCTGTGTGGAGAGACAGCCCCGCTCTGGCCCTGCCACACATGCTGTGCCATGAGTCTATCAGGCTGGAAAATTAAGTACATCATCTCCATCTACAAAACGAAGGAACATGCCAGACTAAATTACTAAGATTGTTGAAAAGAGGGGACAAACCAATGGGAAGAGAAAATGTGCTTGGTGTCAGAAAGACGTGGATTCTGATCTGATCCTAATAATCAGTAGATGTGTGTCCTTCAGCAAATTATGCAACCATTTAGTCCTGTTTGGGGGCCTATGAATGGGAATATCAGACCACCTGATCTGCCTCTTGAGAAATTTGTATGCAGGTCAGGAAGCAACAGTTAGAACTGGACATGGACCAACAGACTGGTTCCAAATAGGAAAAGGAGTACGTCAAGGCTGTATACTGTCACCCAGCTTATTTAACTTATATGCAGAGTACATCATGAGAAATGCTGGGCTGGAAGAAACACAAACTGGAATCAAGATTGCCAGGAGAAATATCAATAAGCTCAGATATGCAGATGACACCACCCTTATGGCAGAAAGTGAAGAGGAACTCAAAAGCCTCTTGATGAAAGTGAAAGAGGAGAGTGAAAAGTTGGCTTAAAGCTCAACATTCAGAAAACGAAGATCATGGCATCCGGTCCCATCACTTCATGGTAAATAGATGGGGAAACAGTGGAAACAGTGTCAGACTTTATTTTTGGGGGCTCCAAAATCACTGCAGATGGTGACTGCAGCCATGAAATTAAAAGACACTTACTTCTTGGAAGGAAAGTTATGACCAACCTAGATAGCATATTGAAAAGCAGAGACATTACTGTGCCAACAAAGGTCTGTCTAGTCAAGGCTATGGTTTTTCCAGTGGTCATGTATGGATGTGAGAGTTGGACTGTGAAGAAAGCTGAGCGCCGAAGAATTGATGCTTTTGAACTGTGGTATTGGAGAAGACTCTTGAGAGTCCCTTGGACTGCAAGGAGATCCAACCAGTCCATTCTGAAGGAGATCAGCCCTGGGATTTCTTTGGAAGGAATGATGCTAAAGCTGAAACTCCAGTACTTTGGCCACCTCATACAAAGAGTTGACTCATTGGAAAAGACTGTGATGCTGGAAGGGATTGGGGACAAGAGGAGAAGGGGACGACAGAGGATGAGATGGCTGGATGGCATCACTGACTTGATGGATGTGAGTCTCAGTGAACTCTGGGAGTTGGTGATGGACAGGGAGGCCTGGCGTGCTGCGATTCATGGGGTCGCAAAGAGTCGGACATGACTGAGCGACTGATCTGATCTGATCTGAATGGGAATATCCTAACTGCCAGTCTTACAAGGTTGTAAAGGGATATCTTGTGGCTTAATTAAGGTACAAACTTAATAAGCAGTTTTATATGCATATCTATATTTGCTCATCTATCTATTATATCCATCTATCTATAGATATGATAGGTAATGACTGTAGAGGCTGGCAGTTCCAAAATCTGCAGGGTAGGCTGACAGTTGGAGACCTAGGAAGAGATCAAAGGCTATCTGCTGGCATCTTCTGATTTTCTGAAGTCAGTCTTCTATTAAGGTCCTCAGTTGACAGGAGAACACCCACTCATATGATTAGGGGTAATCTGCTTCACTCAGAATCTACTGATTTAATGGTTACTCTCATCTAAAAAATACTTTCACAGAAACATCTATAATAATGTTTGAATATTTGGGTACTGTACCTAGTCAAGGTGATACATAACATTAGCCATCACAATCTTCCTAGTTAATTGAAACTTTTATCACTATAATAAATCTCTTGATCTTTAGTAGTACTTTTTGCCCTAAAATCTAACTTGACTGGTATTAGTATAGAAATATTTCTTTTGTGCATTTGCCTTAGTCCCTTCAAGGTGCTATAACAAAATATCATAGAATGGGTGGCTTAAAAGCAGTAGAAATTCACTGCTCACAGTTCTGGAGGTTGAAGTTTGAGATTGGGGTGCCAGCAGGATTGAACAAGAGCCCTCTTCTAGGTCACTGACTTCTCACTGTGTCCTCACATGGTTGAAGGGGTGAGGGATTTCTCTGGAGCCTCACTTATGAGGACATTAATCTCATTCACCGAAACTTTTACCACTATGATAAATCTTTCCTTAGTAGTGCTTTTTGTCCTATGGGCTTCCCTGGTGGCTCAGATGGTAAAGAATCCACCTGCAATGCAGGAGACCCAGGTTCAATCCCTGGGTTGGGAAGATACCCTGGAGATGGGAATGGCAACACCCTCCAGTATTCTTACCTGGAGAATTCCATGGACAGACCATGGAGTCACAAAGAGTCCGACACGATTGAGCTACTGAGCAACTAACAATCTCATTCATGAGGGCTCCACTCTCCTGAGCTAGTCACCTTCCAAAGTCTCCTTCCTCCTTTTACCATCACCTTAAGAAGTTAGGATTTCAACCTACCAATTAAACACTCAGACCATAACAATACTCTTTATATAGTCTTTTTTCATCTTTTTACTTTTAATTCTTCTTTATCCTTAAAGTGTGTCTTATGTAAGTGACAAAGAGTTTCTGAAAAAAATTTTACCTAGCCTGACAATCTTTGTCCTTAATTGACATAATTAGTTTCATTCACATTTAATGTGACAGTTGACATATCTGGATTTAAATTTACTATCTATGTGTTTTGTATTTATTTCATCAATTATACAATCTTTTTTTCTCTTTTGTCTTAGTTTCTCTTTCAGATAATTCTTTTTACTATTTTATTTTTCTCCTACATTTTCTTGTTAGCCATTCTTTTGTTATTCTTTCATATATCATCCTAAATATTGAAACATAGCTTAGTATTTTCTTATATAGACTTGTTTTTTTATACTTCTTTGACAATATAAAGACCTTAGAATATTTAACCTCTAGTTTAACTGCAATACTTTAACTCTGTCCTGACTGTTGAACTGGAGTAGGAAATGGCCACTCCAGTGTTCTTGCCTGGAGAATTCCATGGACAGAGGAGCCTGGAGAGCTACTGTCTATGGGGTCAGAGAGTCAGACATGACTGAGCAATTTAGCATGCGTGGACATGTATTGAATATTGTTGTTGTTTTATTTAATATGCATGTATTATAATTATATAATGTTTTGTATATTAAAATATTTTAATATATATATATACATATAGGAAAACATCTATATACTTATATATTTAAATCTCACAAGACACTATTACGATGACTGTTTAACGAAAACTTTGTTTATATTTAACCACGTTTTACCTCTCATTCTTCAATCACTATTATCCCTCCAAAGTTAATCTCTGTTCTGATTTCATTCACTATAAATCTATATTGATTTGGGTTTGCAAAGTTTCTGGAATGTGTGGCTTGATTTCTTTCATCAGTTTCAAAAATTCTCAGCCATTAACTCTTCAAATATTGTTTCTGGTCCACTATTTACCATCCCAATTTCTGGGACTTGCAGTATATGTATGTTTCCTATGCTCTTTTTTATATTTGGTATTATTTTGTCTCTCTGTGCTTCAGTCTTGGTATGTTCTTCTTATCTATGTTCTGATTTATTAACTCTCCTTAACTATATCAAAGCTTTATTTCAATTATTACTTTTTAGTTCTTGAATTTTTATTTTAATCTTTCTGTTTTATAGTTTTCTACTCTAAGACTCCATTTGTTTTTTTGTTTTTTTTTTTTAACTCTTTGAACACATGAATCATGGTCCTATTTAAGTCTGTCTGATAACTCTAATATCTGAATCTCCCATGAGTCTGTTTCTATTGTCTAACTGATTTTATATGGGGTGATATACTCTGTTGCTGCTGCTGCTGCTGCTAAGTTGCTTCAGTCATGTCTGACTCTGTGCAACCCCATAGACAGCAGCCAACCAGGCTCCCCTGTCCTTGGGACTTTCCAGGCAAGAACACTGGAGTGGGTTGCCATTTCTTTCTCCAGATATACTCTGTTATGTCTGGTTAATTCTGACTGAGTATGAGGCTTGTGTTTAAACAACTGTAGAGACTACTTGTGGAGAAGGCAATGGCACCCCACTCCAGTACTCTTGCCTGGAAAATCCCATGCACGGAGGAGCCTGGTAGGCTGCAGTCCATGGGGTCGCTAAGAGTCGGACACGACTGAGTGACTTCACTTTCACTTTCACTTTCATGCATTGGAGAAGGAAATGGCAACCCACTCCAGTGTTCTTGCCTGGAGAATCCCAGGAACGGGGTATCCTGGTGGGCTGCCGTCTATGGGATCACACAGAGTTGGACACGACTGAAGTGACTTAGCAGCAGCAGCAGAGACCATTTGAGGCTGTGGATAATGTCCTCTTCTCCAGAGAGGATTTACCCTTATTTCTGGCATGCAGCTAGCCTGGGGGCAAATCATCTTAATGCAGGTACAGATTGAGCTTTATTCTTTGTGGAGGTTACCCTAACCCATTATGAGGTCCTTAGGGGGAAGGAAGAAAGACTGAAATTCTGGGATATTACTCTCTTCTGCAAGTCCTGAATTCCAATTTTCCCTAATCCTATGACACAGATAAAAATCTCTGCTCAGATTCTCAACTGCTGCATTTTCAGTCTTTGTCACAGCTTTTCAATTTCTAATTGTTTCAGGGAAGGAGCCTTTGCAAATGTTAGCTTCATTGCTCTGGGCTTCCTATCTCTTAGAAATCTTCAATCTCTCAAGTTTTGTTTTTGTAACTCTTTTCTAATATCATCAGCAGATTTTTGTTCAAATAATTTTTTTTAGGCTTTTTAAATGTGGGAAAACTTTTTGTTCAGTCACTCAGTCGTGTCTGACTCTTTGCGACCCCATGGACTGCAGCATGCCAGGCTTCCCTCTCCTTCACTATCTCCCAGAGTTTCTTGGCCTGAAATATGTTAGCCTGATATTTTGAGAAGCAGAAATTCACTACTATCTGCTTTATCTTTGTCAGTTGGATAGCATAAGTGACATCTCATCATTATTCTCTCCCCATGTCTAAGGTGAGGACTAAAACAGTGCAAAAGTCCATCTTCAAGTGATTGGAAAATTAAATCACTGTGTTTTAAAGTGAAAGCAAGATCTTTTGTGTTTTGAGGTATTGTTTAGAATAAAACATAAATAAATAAACAAATGGTACTAAATAAACTTAAAAGCTTTTGCACAACAAAGTAAACCATGAACAAAATGAAAAGATAACACTCAGAAGGGAAAAAAAGAAAACCTGATTCAAAAAATGGGCAAAAGATCTAAATAAACATCTCTCCAAAGAGGACATACAGATGGCTAAGAGGCACATGAAAAGATGATCAACATCACTAATTATTAGAGAAATGTATATCAAAACTACCATGAGATACAGACTCATACTGGTCAGGATGGCCATCATCAAAAAATCTGCAAACAATAACCACTGGAGAGACTGTAGAGAAAAGGGGACCCTTTAACATTATTGGTAGAAATGTAAATTAATACAGCCACTATGGAGAACAGTATAAAAGTTCCTTAAAAAAAAAAAAAAACACAAAACACTAAGAGTAGATCTACCATGTGACCCAACAATCCCACTCCTGGGCAAATATCCAGAGAAAACCGTATTTCCAAAAGATACATGTACTCCAGTGTTCACCCCAACACTATTTACAATAGCCAGGGCATGGAAGCAACCCAAATGTGCATCAGCAGATGAATAGATAAAGAAGACGTGGTACATAGATAAAATGGAATGCTACTCAGTCATAAAAAAGAATGAAATTGCCATTTGCAGAGATGTGTATGAACTTAGTCACTGTCATGCAGAAGGAAGTAAGTCAGAAGAGAAATACGAATACTGTATATTAACACATACATGTGAAATCTAGGAAAAAATAGTACAGATGAACCTATTTGCAAAACAGAAACAGACACAGATATAGAGAACAAATGTATGGACACCAATGAGAAAAAAGGGGAAGGATAATTTGGGAGACTGGGATTGACATATATACACTACTATGCATAAAACAGGTAACTAATGAGACCCTACTGTATCGCACAAAGGGGAAAAGGTACAATCTGTTTTTGTGTGTGTGCTTAGTCATTCGGTCGTGTCCGACTCTTTGCAACCTCATGGACTGTAGCCCACCTGGCTCCTTTGTCTATGGGGTAGGACATATATTAAGTTAACCATAAAAATGCACTCCAATATACAGTAGATACAGACAGATACTGTTTGCTTCCACTTATATGAGGTAGCTAGAATAGTCAGTTCATACAGTCAGAAAGTACACTGATAGATGCCAAGGACTGGGGGTGGAGGAGTAGGGAGGGAGAACGGGGATTTGGGGACAGAGTTTCAGCTTCAGAAAGTGAAAGATTAGGAAGATGGATGATGGTGAGAATTGCACATCAATGTGAATGTACTTGGTGCCACTGAACTGTACAGTTAAATATGGTTAAAATAGTATGTTTTATATTATGTGACTTTTACCAAAATAAAAAAAAAATTTAAGTGACCAGAAGTTGTTTTTATATTTGAAACTCACCACAAAAGTCATAAGACCCACCCTAGATTTAAGTAATGTATGAGAAAAAAAAACAAACAAACAAACTAGTCCACCAAGCAAGTATACAAGGGAGGTAGTAATTAGGGGAGAATTGTTTTGTGATTGTATCCCTGCTAAATTTTGCTCTTTCAACAAAATGTCTGCATACCTATAGCGATGAGAGCAACAATAAAAAGACCATAATTAATGTTGCAACAAATTATCTTTCCATTCACTAACTGGCTGATTGCTTCATAGAATACCAATTTAATACCTTACATGTGCCAAAGTCTGTAAAGTTCTTGGAAGAGAATTGTGAGTGACATGGACCCAGTCTTTCTTCTCTCCTAAGGGATATAAAGGAGTTGAGGGACAAAGTTTAAATTAAGTACTCTGGCTCTGGAGTCAGAAAGAAGGAATGTTCTGCCCTCAGGGACCTCAGAGAAAATGATAAAATGTAGGGAACAAAGATGTAATGTATTTTTTCCAGTATTATATGAGAAAGTGAACACATTCACACAAGTGAATGAATGAATGAGATGAGTAGTCCTTGATATGCTATCTTTGATTTTGGCAGGTTGAGCCTGCCCTTCCTCTCTGCCTCCAGTTTTCCACCCATATAAAGCCTGCTGATGTTCACTGGATTACCTCTAATGGTTTTTCCACTGAGTTCTAATATTTTTTGTTTTCTCTGACTATAAAATCTATCGCCAGGGGTGAGAAGGCATTTTTCAGTAGGTTCAGTAAGTTCTTAATACTCTGAGACACTGGAGGGCAGTAAAACCACACTCATTTTAAAATGCACATACTGTGGCTTCCCATAGTGAAAAAAGACTTGCTAAAATGCATGCTTTCTTCCTACGTTGAATGATTTTTGCCGTGACTACTACACATGGACTCTCCTCATCACTTATATATCTGACAGGTCAATTTCACAATCATTTTCCTGCTCTTAATCTCTCCTGAAGTGACTGTTTTCACAATAGAAATTTACAACTCCTGATTTGGAAGTAGAATTTAATATCTGAAGTTGGTACTATGCTAGGGAATCCCTGACATGAGGTTGTTCTATCTAAGAGCCTTCTGTGTCTGAGTACAGTCCCTTCAGGTTCAACTCAGGTATTGAGTCAGAGTGGAAATAGGCAAATTCATATATTGTGCACCAAACTTTTGTTTGTGTGAAAGTAGCAGAGCAAGAACACAGAATAAAATTATTTCAGGGATGACATGACATCCATTGTGCTGATAGCCAGCACTCTGGTGGTCACAGAGCTGAGGCTGGGAAGCTCAGTGTGAGTGGGCGGCAAGAAATCAGAAACAGAGGAAGGGTGGTTCTGGGAGCTGCACCAGTGAAAAGCTGCTCCTTCTCTGTTTAAAAAACCAAACAAAAACCTCAGAAAACATATTTGAAATGCAGCAGGAATTATTTTGATTCAAAACCAAAGGAAACATTCCCTGATCCTGAGGTATAAGTTGCCAGGAGCAATGGTTTACACTACCGATCAGCAGAGTACAAGACTGGGGAGGGTCCTCTGTGCAGACCCAACCTACTTGGTGCCTCAGTGTGTAGGTAAATAGAGGAGGTCCAATAAGGGGTGGTCTTAAATGAACTCTCACTACAAGCCAATGATTGTGTGCAAAAAACTGGCTTAAAACTTAACATTCAAAAAATTAAGATCATGGCATCTGATCCCATCACTTCATGGCAAATAGGTGGGGAAACAATGGAAATAGTAACAGACTGTCTTCCTGGGCTCCAAAACCACTTCAATGGTGACTGCAGCCATGGAATTAAAAGACACTTGCTCCTCGGAAGAAACGCTATGACAAACCTAGACAGTGTATTAAGAATCGGAGACATCACTTCGTCAACAAAGGTCCACACAGTCAAAGCTATGGTTTTTCCAGTAGTCATCTATGGATGTGAGAGTTGGCCCATAAAGACAACTGAGTGCCAAAGAAATTATACTTTAAAACTGTGGGGCTGGAAAAGACTCTTGAGAGTCCCTTGAACAGCAAGGAGATCAAACCAGTCAATCTGAAAGAAAGTCAACCCTAAATATTCATTGGAAGGACTGATGCTGAAGCTGAAGCTGCATTACTTTAGCTACCTGGTGTGAAGAGCTGACTCACTAGAAGACCGAGATACTGGGAAAGATTGAGGGAAGGAGGACAAGGGAGCAACAGAGGATGAGATGGTTGGATGGCATCATTGACTCAATGGACATGAGCTTGAGCAAACTCTGGGAGATAGTAAAGGACAGGGATGCAGTTTATGTGGTCACAAAGAGTCAAACACGACTGAGTGACTGAATAACAACAACAAGCCAATGATAAGGCCATCTTATTGCAAGTCTAGGTCCAAAATAATAATTCCTTAGACTTAAAGTCCAGGTTTAAGGAAAACGTGCTTTGGGTGTTGCCAACTGGAATTCAGTTGTTGCTGGCATGGCTCCCAGAATGTGTTAAAGAGGTCCACTCAAACTCAGGATGGGGAAGTTTCAGCTGGCTATGATTTTGTGATCTAGAAAACCATCTTGCTTCTAGAACATACTTGCAGACAAAAGTCTTTGGTCACAAGGTCAGCTTTTGTATATTCCAACCCTTCTCTTATCCAAAAGGCTCCGCGACCCTGAGAGAGGCTGGAGGGCTTCTGTGTGACCAGATCTCTCACCCTTTACTTTATTAAGAGATTGAAAACTATCTTACCCAACCTGATATTTCCACCTTTCGTTTTACCAAACCCTGCATTTTTGCCCTCTTTTATTAAGCGAAGATTGTTATTGTTGTTCAGTCTCTAAGTTGTTCCCAATTCTTTTGTGACCCCATGGACTGTAGCCCACCAGTTTCCTCTGTCTATGGGATTTCCCAGACAAGAATACTGTAGTGGGTTGCCATTTCCTTCTGCAAGGGATCTTCCCAATCCAGGGATTGAACCCATGCCTCCTACAGGACAGGCGGATTCTTTACCCCTGAGCTACCTGGGAAGCCCATTAGTGAAGATAAGCTTTTCAATTAGTTGGGATCACTCAGAGGGAAATGGAGTGGAACAATATACATCTTACACTCATTATGAACCAAAGAGTAAGAATGTTATTTTGAACCCACAGCTTTATTCAATTCTCAACAACACCCTTGTTAGGAAAGATTATTATTCCCATTTTACAGATGCAGAAACTGAGGTTCAGAAATGTTAAGAAACTGATCAAGGGTTAAGGAAATTCTAAGCCCCAAAGCCAAAATTTAAAACATGGTGAGTTTCATTCTACAATCCATTTTTGCCCAGAGAAAATGAGGATGTTGATTAAGGGCGTTAGGTTCTAGACTATTAGGTATGCAACGCAGGTTAGAGAGAATCGGAAAAGAAGGAGTTTCCAGACGGAGAGAGGATCTCTCCAACTTGGCTCAAGGCTGAGCCCAGGCCCTGTGGTATGTGAATCCCACAGGTGGACATGGCTATGACTGGAAAGTGGAGGCACATTGACTTAATTATGCTGAATACTAGTTCTGCACAATGCCTTGTGCTTTAGGAAGCACTTTTACGTGTACTATCTCATTTGTCACTGTAATTCTGCAAAACAGGAGGAAGGGCATTGCTAATGTTAGGCTATATTTGAATGGATTTTTATATAATGTGATACAGTTTGATAAATTTTCAGAAGTTAGGAAATACTAGGCCTATTGTATATCCTCCCTGTGGTCAAGATGGGAAAACTTGAGCTCAGAAGAATCCATTTCTCTGCTCTGACAGGAGAAGGCATTGTGGATAAATTAAGGGACCTTGACTGTCAGCCTTGGAGAAAAAAAGCCACTTTGGGCAATACTCAAAGGACCTTCTGTTTGGCCACGTGTCAGGGTGACACTGTGTAATACACAGCATGAAGCTCTGGTATGTCTCATTCTCATTCATCTATCATCTACCCATTCATCCATCTACAGAGTGGCACTGAGCTAGACTCATAAATAAGATGTTGAGCACAGATAAATACTGTCCTTGCCTCATGGAGCCAGGAATTATCATTTTGTGCCATGACGAGAGGTATGTACTGATCTCTAATTACGGTTTCAACTTTCATTTCTCAGATCACTAATAAGTACCTTTTTAATGTGGGCAGCCATTATAACATCCTATGTGAGGGGATGAATGAACACATTGGTGTTTCTCTGAGGTCTCTCTGGCTTCAGTATAGAGATTGAACTGAAGAGAAGCCATCACAAGGCTGGTACATCAGTCCAATCCAAAGAGGATGTCAGGGCATAGATAGGGCACCAGAATCTTAGAGAAATTTATAAGATAAAGTTGAAGGCACCAAGAAATTAGAATTCAGGGAATTCTCTGGAATTTCTGAAATCATAAGTGAAAGTAGCTCAGTCATGTCCTATTCTTTGTGACCCCATGGAATATACAGTCCATGGAATTCTCCAGGTCAGAATACTGGAGTGGGTAGCCTTTTCCTTCTCTAGGGGATGTTCCCAGCCCAGGGATCGAACCCAGGTCTCCTGCATTATGTTTTCCTTAAAATATAATACTTCTAAACCTCTTTATACTCCTTAATCATTATTATGGTAATATGAAAGTTTGATTTATAAAAATAAACAAGAAAAATAAGAAATTTTAAGTTTAATGTCATTCTGAAGAACTGTGGCTTATGGCAATATTTACATTCCATATAAATACCAGCAAACATTATAAGGTAGTATTCCAATAGTGTCGCATTCAGATCTCCCAACAAGATTAATGACACAACACAGAATCACATGTCAAAACTGCCAATTTAAGGACTTCATTTGTTTGCAAAACTTATTACTTCTTGGAACATCACTCATAGGATTTGTAGAAAGCATACCATAAGTTGATTAATATTTATTTTATTTGCAAAAATGACTCACCACTAGTAGCAGACAGGTGCGGGGTCACCCACTTACAAGCATGGCAAGAGCTACAAGGGGAAAAGAGTAGACTGTCAATGACTAGGCTCCCAGAAATGTTCTCCTCAACTTTTAACTCCCTGTGCCAACTTCTCCTACTCCAGCTTTTAACTCAATATCAGTGGATTCCTTCCAACCAGCAAAGTCTCTATCACTTGTTAAGCTTTAACTCTCAAAGGAGATTTATAATACTTATTTCCCTTTGTCCTGACTCCTTGATCCATTTTCCTCAGAATTGGGAACTCAGAAAACTGGAGGAGAAATGCCATTAAGGAATTCTGGTATGGAAACACAGGGTTCGTGACAGAGCAGCATATTGGAACCGTCTGGCTGAGAGGTGCCTGATGAATCTTGCATCTGTTCTTATCCGTGTTCTCTCCAAACTAATTAGTGTCCTTAAGAATGCTCATCATGGGGCAGGTCAACAATGAGTGCAATCAGATACATAACCAACCTCACCATGCTATCCAAAATGAGAATTCAATTTCTAAACAATGCACTCTCACTCCTCTTTGAAAAAGTAATACACCTTTAGAAAAAGCAGAGAAGAGACTGAAACACAAGACTCTCCAAAATCTAGGGCCTTTTCCATGGACCATCAAACCATGGACTTATGAGGAGAGACAGCTAGGTTAGCTAAAGATTTGAGTGTGATTCCTGCAAGTTCATTTTCTGTTAGACACACAATTTAAATCCTGAAACAAAACATTTTGCTCATTCATTAGCTACTCCTAAAGGTTAGGTGGTTGCCCCAAATATTACTGTTGTGTATACAAATTAAACTTTAAAAAGAGCATACTCTTTTATATAGCCATTGAACTTCTAAGAATGTCTCGAATGCATAAGAAAAACTACTACAGGAAATTAAAATAATAGGAAGAGTTAGAAAAGTTGCAAGATATATCAGATACATAATAAATTATATTTTTATTGTACAGCAATAAATAATTCAAAACTATAATTTTAGAAATTGCTATTTAAAGTCTAAAAATACATAATGTCTAAAATATGATTTTTGTGTAAAAATTTCTGATAAGACTTTGTTGAAAGACAGTATAGAGTACCAAAATAAACAGAGTTATACAACATTTATGGATGAATAGAAAGGAAGATTATCATAAAACTTGCCAATCTTTCACAAATTGATGAAAATGTTCTGTGAAATTTTCAATACACACACACAAAAGATGAGGTGATTGACAACTTAGAAACATGGATAAAGTGTATCCTACTGAAGGATTCATGGTTTGAAAGATAGGAGCAAGACAAAACCATGAATGCAGAAATAAGATGAATGCACTGAGATAAAACATTTTTAAATAATTGTCTCAAGTGGCAATAAACAAAGTCCCTAAGTCACCAAATAATCTCAGTTCTTTTCCTTTGGTTCTGAATCCAAGCAGGTTCTCCCCAAGATTCATTAGAAATTCAGAGCAGAGATAAAAGCAGAGATTGGATAGTCAGTCTGTCTATTGGTTTATCATAGTAGCCACTGGCAAAGTGTCTAATAGCACAGTTTTCCAGGTATTTCTCCAGAGTTGTGACATATATGTTTAGGAATGTGAGGCGGCTCCTGGTACTGAAATCCATACCTGGACTAGACAGGCCCTTTGCTGTTCTTCCACGCGCTCATTAATGATTAAGTCCCCTCTGGGCACATGGCATGCTTGCTTTTGTTTTACTGTATTTGTCGTAACTTTCCCCACAGGAAAATATTTTTCAGGCTGTGGAGGTATAAAAAACTGGGAAGAAAATGAACATCGCAGAGAGCAGAGGAATACAGTGTGCTAGAAGAATCTTAAAGACCCACAGCTATTTATAGATCTTGAAATAAATGGCCCTCCTTTGATTGGAAGAGGCACTTCTAAAAAAACTTAAAAAAAATAGAACAAGGGAATGGTGATGAAGTGGGAAAAATTATCTAAGACCTATCTGGTGTAATTTTTTCTTAAAAAAAAAAAATCAGAATTACCACATTATCACATGTACCAAAAAAAAATTTTAAGAGATGGCAGCTGTTGCAAAAAGGTTTCTCTTCTTCTTCTTCTTCTTTTTTTTTTTTTTTAAGGCTAGAGATAAGATCAAGGAACTGATTGAAAATGGGAGAATGGGAGAAGAAACATTTGGCTTGCTGGATTTTTCAGGACTAAAGTTTTATTTTGCAAATGCATTTATGACTTAAGTTAGGATGTGGGAGGCCTGGGAAATATTTTCACAATTTTATTTATGCTTTTTTTTAAAGTATAAGTTAATTACTTGCCTCCAGTTGCCTTGCAGTTTAAAATCACTGCATGTAAATAAGGATATAGAGTATCAAAGACAGAAAATGAGAGGGGTTTAGTGGTTTAGTTGCTAAGTGGTGTCCGACTCTTTGCAAGCCCATGGGCTGTAGCCCCCAGGCTCCTCTGTCCATGGGATTTCTCAGGCAAGAATACTGGAGTGGGCTGCCAGTTCCTCTTCCAGGGATCTTCCTGACCCAGGGACCAAATCCAGGCCTCCTTAACTGCAGGTGGTCTCCTGCATCGCAGGTAGATTCTTTATTGACTGAGCAACCAGCAAAGGGTGACAACCATCAAGCAGATTATCAAAATCTGCCAATAATCTAGGACATTCGAAGTCAACAAGAACATTCAAGATCAGGGACTGTCAGCCTTGGCAGCCCATGGAATCACTCAGGGTTTTTTTTAAGCCTTTGTTGGGAGGTTCTTAACATTAACTTAATTGGTCTGGGGTGTGCCCTGACATTAAGATTTTTAAATGCTTCTCAGATAATTCTGATATTCAGTTAAGATTGAAAACTATTATGTTACTCTCAGAGGCCGATCAGGGCAGTGAACTGGTAGTATCTTTTGCTCCTTCACAATCTCTTGTTAGCCTAAGAAATCTAGACTCCAGCCCTTTCTCCCTGGGCCCCTAGAAAGGGAAAACTCGATGGGGACATCTCTTCTCATAGGGCCTGACCCTTCTTGTGTTTTTCTGAAGATAGAAAACTGTGTCTTCATCCTCGTTCACAAGTGTTTCCCTTCATCTGGGCAATCACATGCTGCATGTGTTCTGGGAAGCTGGTGGTTTTCTTCTTTCATTTTGCTTTTCATTTTTTGTTTGTTTTGCTTTCTACTTACCTTGATTTTGAAATTTCACGAATCTTAAATGGGCACAAAACAAACGGAACTGTGACTTCTTCTTCCCTGGGCACAAAACAAACGGAACTGTGACTTCTTCTTCCCAGGCTACAATGACTGGCTCCCTGTACGGTCACAACTCATATACTAAGACCATTTTGGAAAACTGTTTAGAACTTCCTGTTGGATATTGCCATGTGCCTCACTGATGTCCCCCATCCCTGTGCTAACCCGCGATACCAGGCATCTGAGAAGAATACCATATAGCTGCTGCAGAGCAATGAATTTTCAACACAGGCTTTTAGGCAGAGCCCATACAAACTACTGGCTTCCTTGGTTGTGCATGGGTCCATTAAGGGAGAGCCAAAGGGTGATGTCATGAGAAATGTGTCTGATAGCTGGAAGGTTCCTTGCCTGTGCAGTAGATCTGCATTTGGACTGTCTGTCCACCTGAAGAACATGGGGTCAGCCTGACCTGAAGCAGAGCACAAACAGTCCCACAGGAAAGGAGGGTTACTGTCTTTTTGTTTTTTTTACTGAGAATTTAAATCTCTTGCCACCACCTGCCACTTGACCTTGGCCAGACCTCAGCAGACAGTGACTACGATAAAAAGGGGTGAAGTCTTCCGAGCTTCCAGGTTCAACACCTCCCCCAACCCAGCTGTCTCTTCCTCCTCCCTCTTCTTCCTCCTGCCAGCTGTCATTGTCTCCTGGCAGGCTGTGTGCGGAGCAGGGGTGGGGAGGAGGTTGCATGCTCTCAGAGATGTTGGCAGAGCAAGTATGCTTGCTTCTGGATTCTGAGACGGTGAAACCAAATTCCCAGGGACTCAGACTTCTATGGTTTGAACAAAACGAGGAGTATAGTTTGGCTCTCCCTGGTCATGCTCACAGATGGTGGGGTCTCCCTCAGTTCAGCCCTTACTGGCCAGACAGAGGCCCTGAAGCCCACCATGCCTGATGGGTTAGCCCACAGGACTTCCCCTTTAGGACTGGACAGTGCAGAGCCCACCTCCCTGCCTGTTCCACGAGAGCTGCCTCGAGGGTGAGGGTCAGGTCCAATGTCAGCCTCTGCTACAGTTCAAGGAGCCCTCTGGCATCACCAGATGATACATATTGCAAGAAACAACTCCCCTTTCCCATGTACTTGGGTTGGTTTTGAGCAGAGTCTTCGTTAGCCATTCAGCCTCTAGAGCAGAGCTTCTTAAAGTTCCCGGGTCAGCAGGGAACTCATTAAAAATGCAAACTCTCCGGCCCACCCCAGGCCTATTAAATAAGAAATTCTATGGAGAGGGCCTTCTGGGTGATTTTGAGAGCCATTGTTTTGAGTACTGTGTGTGCATGCCAAGTTGCTTCAGTCAGGTCCGACTCTTTGTGACCCTATGGACTGTAGCCCACCAGGCTCTTCTGTCTGTGGGATTCTCCAGGGAAGAATACTGGAGTGGGTTGCCATGCCCTTCTCCAGGGATTCTTCTCAACCCAGGGATCAGAACTGCATCTCTTATGTCTCATGCATTGACAGGCAGGTTCTTTTACCACTAGCTCCACCTGGGAAGCCCTTGGGTACTGTAGCAAAGTGATCTTGAACAGAGAGGAAGGAATCAAATTGACCTGTTTATGAAGTCTTGAGCTGATTGAGCCTCCCTTTTCTCATCTATAATACAGGAATAGGACAGTTCTGCCCTCATTGGGTTGAGAAGATGTTTACATGGAGTGGAGCATCACCAGTACTTAGCATGTAGAATCCCAGTAAGCAAAAGCCCTTGTTTTGACCCTGAGTTGCTTGAACACTGGCTTTGCCCTGCCTCTGTCACTGGGTCACCCTGGGAGCCACACTCAGGGAGTGGAGGTCACTGCCACCTCACTTCTGCATGTGTGTCTCACCTGCTGCTGTCACTCCCTTCCCCACACGCAAGCCCTGTAAATGGAGACAATGTGCATAAATGTTCAGCTCCAGGGAGAAAGGGTTCTCAGGGGAAAAGCGGGGTAATGTTCAACAGGACATACCGCGGGTCCTCACAGTGATCACAGAACTTTGTTCATAGGGACTTTGATCACAGAGACTTTGTCTCTAACTGTGCCCAATCACAGGACCTGGAGATGCTCAGGGGAGCCGGAGCAAAACCAGCAATAGTATCAGTCAGACCTGCTGACAGGGATGCAGACTGTGCGTGGCCCCTGACCTCCATGGAGGGTGTGTGCTCTTAACTGCCTGTGACGGGGCAGATGTTTAGTGATGGGGAAGGCTTAGGTGAACCCCAGCTTCTGCTGGGACACAGCAGAACAGTTTTTCCAGGAAAACTCTCAGCCTCCAGATTTTAATGGCAAGAAGGATACACAGCAGAACTTTGCGGTGTCATAGAGGGGTCTGGGTTACCAGATACACCTCTGCTTCAATTTCACATCATAGTTCAGCCACCCATTACACAATGAGTGATGGATATGGTATTTCTTTGGGATTTTATTTTCTTACATATAAAATGGAAACCACACCTCCAGCTTCATGAGGTTGACATGAGCATTAAATGAAATTAAATACATGAGAGCACCGCACAGACTGTGAACTCACACGCTGTGTTAGTTGTGGTTGTTATCAAAGAGCAGCCAGCTGTGGAATCTCAGAGGGGCTTGAGGTCCTGCTTGGCCCCTGATCAGCCGTGTGACCTTCTACTTGACTTCTCTGAGCCTCGGTTTGCCCATCTGTGAGTGGGGGCAACTTTCCACACCTCCCACACAGGACCATTGTGGGGCTTAGCTAGGCCAGCAGATGATAAGACACCTCGCACAGATCAGGCACGTCAGGCCTTCTTGCATGTGAATACCTCTGCTCCTCCATGGGTAGTGCCTCCTCCTAAACCAGGGGTGGGCCAGGCTGGACCTGAGGGGCTCTATTTATGCTTATTACTCTTGGAGCCTGTTGAGTTTACCCACCCCCCTGCTCGGCTGTTAGTTTCACCTTGTGTGTCTTTTGAGATTCCTGAAATTTGAAGGGGAAAGACTCCTTTCCTCTGGCCTTCAAAATGTTGCCTGTACTAGGAAGACTCAGCCAGGTCCAATGTCAGATAAACCCCCCCAACCTATCTTTTGGTTTTGCAACAATACAGTTATAGGGAGTGCCCATGTGAAAGGGGCCCCCTTAACCACTACACCTACCACGACCTGGTAGCATATTCAGCAGGTGAATATCCTAGTCATCTTGAGGTCAGTCCCACATGGCTTGTGCGCAAAGCTTATCAGCTGCTTCTTCTGGGGTTTCCACTTGCATTCATCGGGGCACATAGGTAGCCTTCCTTCTCAGGGTAAATGGACCTTACAGAGTTCCATTTGGGAGCAACCTCCTGTGAGTCCAGCTCCTGTACAGATAGATATCTGTGGTTGTTATATAGTTAGTTCTGTATCATTGTTGTGTATGGGTTCTGTATCAATGCAAACATCCTCTTTCACTCTGCAACACTCAAAACCAAAGATAAGGCTCCTAAATTAGCTACTGTCACAGTCTATTTCAGCAAAGGTTCCTCAGGAATAAGATGCTATAGATCCACAAATGAGACTCTTCCTTCACAGTACATTCCTTGGTTTCAGGAGTTTCTTGGTTTTGCCCTCCCCTACACTGACTACTTTCTTGGAAACCAGAGGTCTTGGAGGTACTTTGTGTTGCCCCTGCATAATTTTTTCCCTGTCTAGGCAGCATAGGGCTTCCCTGGTGGCTCAGGTGGTAACGCATCTGCCTGTAATGCAGAGACCTGGGTTCAATCCCTGGGTTGGGAAGATCCCCCGGAGAAGGAAATGGCAAGCCACTCCAGTATTCTTGCCTGGAGAATCCCATGGATGGAGGAGCCTGGTAGGCTACAGTCCATGAAGTTGCAAAGAGTTGGACACAACTGAGCGACTTCACTTCACTTCACTTCAGGCAACATAGAAGCTAGTGGCCAAGACTCAGCTTGGTTTACCATCAAGGCCCAACCCAACACTTTCTTCTACTTTTATTTTAGCTATTACAGATAATAATAATCAAATGACTGTATCTTTAGCATGTTTATCATTTTGCATTTCCCTATACATTCAGTGATTCCACGCCCCAGAATCTGAATCCACCTCTGAATTCCACTGGGAACTTTTCCCTTCGGTAACTGACTGCAGCACAGCTGCTGTTCCATGCCACAGGCGACCATGTGGCCAGGAACCAAAGGTTTTTCATTCCCCCTTGTCTCATCCTTTCTTCTCAAAACATGTTTCTGTGAGCTGAGGATGATCTAACAAATCCCACTCCCAGTTCCAACTAAAAGGGTTCAGGAACCCAATTCCAACATGTGTGTTAGGGGACAGAGGTGTTTTCCTCTACCAGCCGGCTATCCCACAATTCAACTCAACTCTGACACTGTCCATGGAGAACATCAAATCACATATATTAAGGGCTCAATCCTATAGGACTGCTGCCCCTCCAGATTCAGATGTCAGTCACAAGCCCATGTTGTAGCCTGTGCTTCTGATTGACAGGCTATAGATGGGAAGTTCCAGGGACCCCCTTCTTGGGTTCAAATAATTTGCTAGAGCAGTTCACAGAATTCATAGAAACATTTCACTTATTAGATCTGCAGTTTATTATGTAAATAAAAAGACACACTCAGGAATAGCCTCATGGAAGCCATGAAGAGAGGAAAGTATGGGGCAAGGGTGAGGAGCTTCCATACCCTCTCTGAGTCACCTCTCTCCCTCAATCTCCACGTGTTCCCCCAACCTGGAAGGAGGTTTCATTACTTAGCCATGATTGATTAAATCACTGACCATTGGTGATTCATTCAACCTCCAGCCCCTCTTCTCATCCTGGAAGTCAGAGGTGTGAAGAGTGGGGAGGGGGAAGGAGACTGAAAAGTTTCAACCCTTGAATCTGATCAGTTCTCCAGGAAACCATCCCCAACCTCATTCACCTAACAAAAGGTTACCACTCTCATCAGTTAAGAAATTCCAAGGATTTTAGGAGCTCAGAGCCAGGAACAGGACAAAGACTAAATGCGTACCTCTCACTGTAAATAACTCTTTCACACTTTTCTGAGGGTGTGCTGCCTTATTTGGCTTCAATGTCCCTTTGTGGGTATACCTTCACCTCCTGGGGAGATTTTATTCTTTTCAGGGCAAGCACTGCCTCTCTTACGGCACTAGGGAAAGGGTTAGGCATGCAGTAGGAATGCAGTGTCTAACGTTTAAGGGAGTTACGGTAAGGCGCTGCAGTCAGGGTGCAGTGAGCCTAGACAGACACTGGGGGGCAGTGGAGGACAAGACTGTGACTGTCGTGCTGTGGCTTCCGGACTGAGAAGCAGCCGTGTGGGTATTCAGGTTTCCCTCCCAGCACAGTCAGCAGACTGACCTAGGGAGAAGCTTTCCAGCGAGATTCAGAGGAGGGCTAAAAACCCAGCTGAGGAAATGACCCAGAGACAGGTCCTTCCAATTTTCTCACACTTGTAGGCATGCCCCCTATAGCCCTGGAAGTGCCTCAGGTGGTCACTGGGATGTCCAAAAATATGGTAGGGGGGCATTTTTTCTTCCATTTGACATGTTCCCTTTGTGCCAGACACAGTGTTGATGCAGTGGGGGCCTGTCCTTCAGGGAAGACAGCTTAACCCTGGCACAGACCCCAAACAGTCATGGGGAGGAGAAACCCCACTAAGGCCCCAAGAAACCAAGAAAAATGCCCAGAATAGAGGAATCCATGGGCTCAACCAAGCTTAGCTCTGAACGCTGCTGCTGATCACAGCCAGCACCAACAGTTGCCAGGAAACCTGCCAGAGTGGCTCTGTCCCTGCTGGTGTCCGCTGCACAGCGGTCCTGTCTCATCACTGGCCCTGCTCTCTGCTCTGAGCCGACACAACCGGCCTCCCTCTGCTGGTGATGTGAAAAAGCTGCTCCCCTCAGCCCACCCACACAGCTGCCCTTCTGGGCTGGGGACTGGAGAGGAGGGGACAGGAAGGCCTCAGGAGTGGGTGGGGATTAAAGCACAGAGTGTTTCAGTATTTTTTAGCTCCTCTGATTCCTTCAGGCCTTGACCTTGGCAGCAGGGCTATTCTCCAACTGTGTTCAAGACAAGGGTTTTTGAGGACAGAAAGTGTCAACAGAGTTTGATTGCAGTTGCAGGGGTCAAGCAGGCATGCAGAGGGCTAGAATATACAACGGGTGGGCAACTGATGGCTGAATTCAGTGGGGTTTCTTTCCTCTGGTGTCTACCAGGGCGTGCTGGGGAACTACCGACTGCATGACAGCTGCGATTAATTCTGATTTATGGTCCCAGCATGTCCCTCTGCCACCCGGAGAAGGAACTTTCAGAGTAGCTCTGTGGCAGGTGATGCCGTTCCATTCTTGGTACTCCCTGCCCTGGCCCTAGCAGAGCACTGCTCATCCTCCCTGCTGGGGGCAGAGGAGAAAAGGCCTGCTGGCCTACCCTGGCGGCCGCTGCCTCCCTCCCCCTGGGCCTGGCCCTCCTGCCCTTGGTCTGAACATCCACACCACGCCTCCTGTCTGCACCTCCCAGCTCTCCACCTGCTCCAGCTCTCTTCTCAAGGCAGCCTTGCCCAGGCACTCCAGCCAGACCCCTTATCTGCTCCTTTGCCACTTCTGTTCTTTAGCCCCGTCGGCACTGATTCTTTCTTACCTGGGACTAATGTTCAGTGATATCTCCTCCTCTCTTGGGCTGTGAGCCCCTGGAAGACAGGGTGATGTTTCCTGTTCGCTGTTCAATTGATTTAACACATGTTTATTGAGCAACCACGAGGCCAGGCACTGAGCTAACGGCTAGGGAGCAAGAGAGCTATTGTTCCGACCCTCCTGGAATTAACAGACCAGCAAATAAACAAAGGAACAGAAAGGTTATGCACAGAGAAAAACTCTTTTCTCCCCACCCCGCCCCTCAAAAAACCCACTTATGTGATTGGGAGGGGATGGAAGCTACTTTCAACACATGGGCAAGAAGTGGCAGCCGTGTCGAGATCTGAAAGAAGGTGCCTAAAGGTCAGAGCCCTTTCTAGCAGACAGCTGCTCCCCACAGACCGCACAGTCAGGAAGCAGCTGGACAAGGAAGTGGCAAGTGCAAAGGCCTTGAGGTAAAACAAGCTTGATTTTCTAGAAACCGACAGACAGCCAGTGTGAGAGTGCCATGAGTTCATGGGGAGTGGTAAGCGACGAAATGTTGAGTTTGTCATGCCGGGGGGGAACTCCTGATTTTCACACAAAACCTGCCTCTCCTGTTGTCTTCCCCATCTCATTAAAAAAAAAGCTATCCTTCCACTGTATGAGTCCCAAGCTTTCCTTGACCTCCTCTCACACCTGACAGCCAGCTACTGCCAAGCGCAGTCAACTCCACTGTGTGTTTAGACCCTGCCCGCCTCCACTCTCGCTCTCCTAGTCCACCCCGACCTGGAACATGTCTATGTGGTGTCCCACTGCCCCTCACACTCCCCACCCCCCTCAGCCAGAGGCCTCTTTTAAAATGTAAGTCAGAAAAGGGACTGCTCTGCTCAAGCCCTCTTGAAGCTCCCACATCATTCAGTCTAATTTTAAGCTCTCGTGATGACTCCTGAAACCCTACGTGTTCCTGAACTCTTCTGCCACCATTCCTCCTCGCTCCACTTCAGCAGCAACCTTGCTTCCCTGAGATATACTGAGCAGGCGCCCACCTCAGGGCCTTTGCACCTGCTCCTTCCTCTGCTGGCACATGCCCCGCCCCACCACTCCATCCCCCCCACCACACCCCACCCAACCCCCCCACACACACACACTGGATATGCATATGGCTCCCTCCCTTAAAACCCTTTGTGTACTGGGGGTGTGGGTTGCTCAGTCATGTCTGTCTCTCTGTGACCGTGTGGACTGTAGTCCACCAGGCTCCTCTGTCCACTGGATTTTCCAGGCAAGATTACTGCAGCTGGTTGCCATTTCCTCCTCCAGAGGATCATCCTAACCCAGGGATTGAACCCGCATCTCCTGCATCGGCAGGGAGTTTCTTTACTACTGAGCCACCTGAGAAATCTATTACAAACCTACTAAAATGTCAGTACATTATGAATACTCTGTCTCCTCCCCCTGGTTGCTGCCACCCTCTCTTACCCCAGACACTTCCTATTTTCTCTTCCATGACACTCAGCACTGCCTGCTGCATCCATTGTTTGCTTGTCTGTTGCCTGTCTCTCCCCACAACGATGGAACTTTGCTTTGTTCGCTGCTGTATCCTCAGCATCTCGCACAGTGCTTGGCATGTGGCTGACCCTCAAAAATCTATGAGTTGAGGTCAGAAACAGCGGCAGAGCCCAACCACGGAGACTATCACAGACCATCTAAGTGGTACACATTTGATTCTAAAGGCAGTGAGAAGCCAGGACTCCCCTGGTGGTCCCCGGCTAAGACTCCACACTCCCAATGCAGGGAGCCTAGATTAGATCCCTGGTCAGGGAACGAGATCCCAAATGCTGTAAGAAGAGTTTACACACCACAACTAAAGATTCCACGTGCCACAGCCAAGGCTCAGGACAGCCAGATAAATAAGAGCAGTGAGAAGCCACTGGACAATGGCTAGAAGCAGGGGCTAGAGGCAGAGCTGGCAGAATAGTCCAGAAAAGGTGCTGGCTCAGACAGGCATCAGTGGATATGAAGCGAAGGCTGTAAGATGTAATTGGTGGATCAGCCAGGAAGAAGCTGGTATCTGAGGCCAGAGGACTCCTTGTGTGGCCTCAGCCCTACGCTGACTGGGCACTGAGGATGGCCTTGCTGTGCTGCTTCTTAGGCAGAGGCAGGAGGACTCTACTCTGAGCTCACCAGCAGATGGGGTTTGAGCTGAGCGACACACACTTCCCTTGTGCCTGACGGGTGAGCATCTTATGGGCAAAGACTGTTCTTCCCTGTGTCACTGTCTCCCACCCGCCCCTCACACAAGCATAACCCTAAAGGCTTCAGTGCAGTTGCAGGCTGGAGTCTCCCTGAGCAGATGCTCAGACAGACGGTAGAGTACAAGATATCTGTGAGGGATGAATCCATGAAAGCAAAGGGAGGAAGCAGCCTTGGGCACAGGGAGAAGTCGAATTATGATGGAGGCCGCACAAAGCTTTGACCACCTGGGTGGGGAGCCTGGGAGCCAGGATCACTCATTCCATGTTGGGCAGAAATAGCCTGGCCTGGTACCACTCAAGACAGGCTGCCTTGAAGGGTGTGGCCCGGGTGTGAATGGCCCCCTGCCCCGGAGGCTGACAGTACGGGGCATCTGCTAGCTATCTGTGTTCCGCCAGCTGGATGGCAAGTCCTTCCCTAAAGGGATCGGAGTGCATCTATGTGTCTTCCACAGTGGGTATCTAATTGTGGTGGGCTGCTTGGACGAGGTCTATGGTCCCACCCCACCACCAACCCCACCCCTGTGATATAAACTGGCTCCCAGGAAGAGTTTCTGCAACAGCTTGGCTCTCTCCAGGCCTCTGAGCTAACTCAGATTTGATTGGGCTAATGAACAAGCCTCTGGCCTTCTGTTAGTGCCTCTCTTTAAACTCCCGAGAATGCTTAAAGATGGAAGTAGGTAATGCAAAATTCACTTAGAGGGCCCATTTCAGAAGCCTTATGTGTCTGTTGTGTCATAGAAAGATAGATCTAGGCTTTGTAGTCAAATAGTCCAGTGTTCTAATCCCTCACCTGTCACACACCAGCTCCATGACCCCAGGCAAATTAACAAACCTTCTGGAAGCATTTTCCCACTTTTGTAAAATGTGTGGAATGATGATGAAAAGACAGGCAACTTGCGATCAAGGGCTATGTCTAACTTGGCTTGTCTCCACCGGCCCACAGGTGCTCAGCGAGTGGAAGAACACCATGTGCCATCAGCTATCTGTGCCCTTGTCTCATGCAGGTCACAGTAGCCGTGAACTCCGGAGGGCAGTGAGGAGCTGTTATTTACACCGGGCAGAGGTGCCAAAAGGAGTTACCCCTGCTTTAGCACTTCTCACACTGCACAACCTTTACTCGCTTGACCGCCCCTTCATCAACCCCTGGGCATGGCTGGTTTCATAGCTGAGAACTTAGCCCAGCCCACAGGCTGGCACAGAGCTGGTGCCCCCATGTGTCAGCTGGCATTATGGAAACTTGCCATCACACAGTGGGGTCTCAACAGCACCCCAACAGTCTGCTTATGATGTCCTCTGGGAATAAGTCCCAATTTACCCAGATCTCTGGAATCCCATCTGCCTGGCAGACAGCATGCAGCCCCTAGCTAGATTATAAAGCTGTTCATGAGTGAAGCATTTGCCATAGCTCACTGGAGATTTAATAGTACCCTGGTAAACCCTCCTGGGCTCCTTCCTGAACATTCTTTTCCATGGGCAGATACTAATTTTTTCTTTAGGTTGTAAGAGGAAAGACTGCAGTTCCATAGAGCAACACCACAGCCTTCAATAAAACTGCAAAGAACCTATGATTGTTCATTTCAGCAAATGTGCCCGAGTATTTCCAACTGGAGCCCTTCATTTTGCTCTGTAACATCTGATGTAATGGGATAAGCACCTACTATGGATCTAGCAAGTGAAGTGAAGTTGCTCAGTTGTGTCCTATTCTTTGTAACCCCATGGACTGTAGCCCACCAGGCTACTCTGTCCATGGGATTTTCCAGGCAAGGGTACTGGAGTCGGTTGCCATTTCCTTCTCCAGGGGATCTTCCTGATCCAGGGATCGAACCTGGGTCTCCCGCATTGTAGGCAGGCAGTTTTACCATCTGAGCCATCCATGCTAGGCACATGGATCTAGCAAGACCTGAGTTCAAATCCTATGTGGTCCTGAGGAAGTATGTGCAACCTCTGAGTGCTTCCATGCCTTTATCTGTGACATGTATCTCGCAGGTGGGTTGAGAGTTTAGAAAAGTAACTGTCTGAGACACAGCATGTGCTGAAAAGCAGGCAGTTATCACTTCCCTTCGCCAAGGGGAGGGAACAAAGGGTAAGCATGCTGGGGTCTGCCTAACATGATGCCGTGTGATGTGTGCTCATTGAGGAAGGGTGGAAGGTTCTGGAAGGTTGTGGCATCTGCTGCACTAGATCAAGACCAAGGAAGCACCCTGAAACATGAGTAACTGCAGCGTAGCTCTGCAGCACCTGTCATAGGCAGTAGGAGCCGCTGGATCCCGAAGCAAAAGACAGAAACATATGCTTCTCTCCCACCACTGCCACCCACATGTCCATAGTCCTCTTTCCAGGGAAGGCTGAGGATATGGCCCAGACCCTGCTGTGTCCTCTGTACAGTGCAAGGCTGGCTGCAGGTCCCAAACACCAAGAAAGAGACTCAGGTGGGTTTCTCCAGGCAGGGGCAAGGAATGAAGCTAGGGCTCATAAACTTATAAACCCAACTGGAAGCTCCTCAAAGATAGGAACTCTGACTGTCTGGTGACTGTTGAATTCTTTGCACTAACAAAATGCCTGGCACATAAAAAGTATTCAGTATCTATTCTATAAACTTTGTGTGTAGATTTTTATTCATTCTTCCATGTATCTGACAACCATTTGATGAGTACCTCCTTTGTCTGTGTTGGGCTGAGTTGAACTTAGAGGTAAAGAAAGCAAGTTTCTTTTTTTCAGATTCTTCTCCATTATAGGTTATTACAAGATATTGAATAAAATTCCCTGTGTGTATGTGTGTCTGTGTTATACAAGTTATATTTTGTGTTGATAATGACCTATGGTTTAAATGAATACTGAGCTTGGAGACAAGAGACACACTTCTCAGCCTTTCTATAGTGAATTGTCAAGTGAAGAAGCAGTTTCGTGCGGAGCAAAAGGAAAGTGGCGCATGCTGCAGGCACAGTTCACTGTGTTTTGTGCACTCATGCTCGTGTGATCTCACTCTCATTCTCAGTCTCTTGCTGTCTCCTGTGTATACGGCAGGAGGTAAAGAGAGGAGGGTGGCCTGGAAGGTTCTAGAAGCTAAAGGAGTTTGTTTTCCTTATTCAAGTTTTCAGAAGTGGAAATATGGCAAAATATTATGTGTCTTTGATTGTGTCTAGATTTGACTGTGGCTCTGATAGAAGCACATTTTTTAAGGGATCTTCCCCAGACCTATGTACTCTAGTAGTATTACCCATTTATCTGTAACCACTCCGAAAGGCTGCACACTTATTCCAAAGATGCTTTGGTTGCTCGAAAACCTTTCAGTAATCTTTCTATTCTCCTTTTAAGATAGTTCTTAGGGTCATTTTACAAATGGTATAAGAAATTTGGGTTTCCCTGGTGACTTAGACAGTAAAGAATCTGCCTGAAATGTGGGAGACCCAGGTTTGATCCCTGGGTCAGGAAGATCCCCTGGAGAAGGGAATGACAACCCACTCCAGTATTCTTGCCTGGAGAATTCCATGGACAGAGGAGCCTGGTGGGCTATAGTCCATGTGGATCACAAAGAGTTGGACAGAACTGAAATTTACCTTCATCACTTCACAATTACTTTGCAGAGGTTCGGGGGAAGTGGTGGGATGGTATAATTCAACTTACCTAACATATGAGACTTAATGACCTTCATCTGTTTTACAAAATTTCAATTTATCTTCAAAAGACAGAGACTTGGCATCTTTATGAGATATCAAAAGAATGTGTCACAAGCTTGAGAGTAATTTTGAAGCTGGAGTTGGCCAAACATTTTGAGCAAAGAACCATTTTTAGAATAAGTATCAAGTCTGCCAAGAGACTACTCTGAAGAACAACACTCACTTGATCGTGTGATTTTTCATTGTTCGTGAAGTTCCCAGATTGTTTTCACCATAAACAGCCATTGTGTTTTCAAGTCTTCATTTTCTGCTGCTTTGTGTCATAAAAGTCCTGAGAGTTCATGGTTCATAGTTTGACTTTTCTTCTTCATTTCCCTGAGTTATAAACATTCTTAGTCATGCCCCTTCCTCTGCAGTCAAGACTCCTGTGTGGAATGGATGCACTTTGTCTATACCTGCCAATCATCATCTGGGATAACAAGTTGGGAGACTTGGACCTTCTAAGAGGCCCCTAGGAACCTATCCTACCTGTCTGGGGAGAAGCAGGCATCGCTAGTAAATCAGGCTTTGATAGACACTGCCATTTGAGACCTGTTGCCTCCTCCTGGCCCCATTCAAAGGAGCCAGTGGAGTACTGGGGTAAGGGGAGGAGCCATCACAGGTAACAAATGCCAGAGAACAAATGAACTGATCTATGAAACAGAAACAGAGTCAGGGACACAGAGAATAGAATGGAGGTTGACAGAGGGAAGGGGTGGCAGATGGATGGATTGGAAGTTTGGGCTTAGCAGATGCAAACTTATACACAGAAAATGGGTAAACAATAAGGCCCTACTGTATAGTATGGGGAACTATATTCAACATGCTAAGTGCTAAGTTGCTTCAGTCGTGTCCGACTCTGTGCGACCCCATAGACGGCAGCCCACCGGGCTCCCCATCCCTGGGATTCTCCAGGCAAGAACACTGGAGTGGGTTGCCATTTCCTCCTCCAATGCATGAAAGAGAAAAGTGAAAGTGAAGTCGCTCAGTCGTGTCCGACTCTTAGTGACCCCATGGACTGCAGCCTACCAGGCTCCTCTGTCCATGGATTTTCCAGGTAAGAGTACTGGAGTGGGTTGCCATTGTCTTCTCATCATGGAAAAGAACATGAAAAAGAATGTGTATATATACGTATAACTTAGTCACTTTACTGTACAGCAGTATAACTTAGTCACTTTACTGTACAGCAGTAATTAACACAATGCTGTAAATAAACTATACTTTAAAAAAAAAAGCCAGAGAATGTTGTTGTTAGCTGTTGCCTATTTGAAGCTAGTGTTTAAGAATCCTCAGGCAATCTTCCCTCTGGTTTCCATGACACTTTTAGACTGAAATATCATCTCAATATACAACCTAAAAGAAATAGATATAGTCCTAGAAATATACAATCTTCTAAGACTGAATTACAAAGAAGTAGAAAATCTAAGCAGCCTAATTACCAGTAGAGAGAGTTAATCAGTAATCAAAAACCTCCTAATAAACAAATGGCTAGGACCAGATAATTTCACTGGTGAATTCTACCAAATATTCAAAAAAGAATCAATACCAATGCTTCTCAAGGTCTTCTAAAAATGAGAAGAGAAAGAAATACTTCAAAACTCAGTCTATGAGGTCAGCATTACTCTGATATCAAAGCCAGAAAATTATACCACAAGAAAGAAAAATTACAGCCCAGTAGCCCTGATGCAGATAGTTGCAAAATTTCTCAACAAAGTATTAACAAACCAAATTCAATAATATACTGACAGAATCAGATATCATGATCAAATGGGATTTATTCCAGGGATGCAAACATTCAACATCCACGAAACAATTCATATGATACAACATATTAATAAAATGAAGGATAAAAACCACATGATCATTTCAACAGGTGCATAAAAAGCATGTGACAAAAGTGAACATTGATTTATGATAAAAACTCTCAATAATGTGGGTACAGAGGGAATGCACCTCAACATAATAAAGGCCATAGAGAACAAGACCACAGCTAACATGCTCATTAGTGAAAAGCTGGAAGCTTTTTTTCAAAATCAGGAGCAAGAAAAAGATGTCCACTCTCACCATGTTTATTCAACATAGGACTGGAAGTCTTACCCAGAGAAATTAGACAAGAAAAAAAGGTATCCACAGTGGAAAATAAGAAGTAAAACTGCCGCTATTTCAGATGACATGATATTATAAATAGAAAAGAGTCCACCAAAAAAAACTCTTAGAACTAGTAAATGAATTCAGTAAGTTTTCAGGATATAAAATCAATATACAGAATCTGTTAGTTGTGGATATGACTGGTGGTGGAAGTAAAGTCCAATGTCATAAAGAGCAATATCAATATTGCACAGGAATCTGGAATGTTAGGTCCATGAATCAAGATGAATTAGAAGTGGTCTAACAGGAGATGGCAAGAGTGAACAGCAACATTTTAGGAATCAGTGAACTAAAAATGGACTGGAATGGGTTAATTTAACTCAGATGACCATTATATCTACTACAGTGGGCAAGAATCCCTTAGAAGAAATGGAGTAGCCATCATAGTTAGCACAAGGGTCTGAAATGTAGTACTTGGATGCAATCTCAAAAATGACAGAATGGTCTTTGTTTATTTCCAAGGCAAACCATTCAATATCCAAGAATCCAAGTCTATGCCCTGATAAGTAATACTGAAGAAGCTGAAGTTGAACAGTTCTATGAAGACCTACAAGACCTTCTAGAACTAACACCCAAAAAAGATGTCCTTTTCATTATAGGGGACTGGAATGCAAAAGTAGGAAGTCAAGAAATACCTTAAAGAGATACCTTGAAGGAAGTCAGGAGTAACAGGCAAATGTGTACAAAATGAAGCAGGGCAAAGGCTAACAGAGTTGCGCCAAGAGAATGCACTGGTCATAGCAAACACCCTCTTCCAACCACACAAGAGAAGACTCTATACATGGAGATCACCAGATGGTCAATACCAAAATCAGATTGATTATATTCTTTGCAGCCAAAGATGTAGAAGCTCTATAGAGTCAGCAAAAACAAGACCGGGAGCTGACTGTGGCTCAGATCATGAACTCCTCAAGGCAAAATTTAGACTTAAATTGAAGAAAGTAGGGAAAACCACCAGGTCATTCAGGTATGACCTAAATCAAATCCCTTATGATTATACAGTGGAAGTGACAAATAGATTCCAGGGATTAGATCTGATAGTGTGCCTGAAGAACTATGGGCAGAGGTTTGTGACATTGTACAAAAGGCAGAGATCAAGACCATCCTCAATAAAAAGGTAAAATGGTTATCTGAGGAGGCCTTACAAATAGCTGAGAAAAGAAGAGAAGCTAAAGGCAAAGGAGAAAAGCAAAGGTATACCCATTTGAATGCAGAGTTCCAAAGACTAGCAAGGAGAGATAAGAAAGCCTTCCTCAGTGATCAGTGCAAAGAAATTGAGGAAAACCATAGAATGGGAAAGACTAGAGTTTTCTTCAAGAAAATTAGAGATACCAAGGGAACATTTCATGCAAAGATGGGCACAATAAAGGACAGAAATGTTATGAATCTAACAGAAGCAGAAGATATTAAGAAGAAATGGCAACAATACAAAAGAGAACTATACAAAAAGATCTTCATGACTCAGATAACCAAAACGGTGTGATCACTCACCTAGAGCCAGACATCCTGGAATGCAAAGTCAAGTGGGCCTTAGAAAGCATCACACGAACAAAACTAGTGGAAGTGATGGAATTCCAGTTGAGCTATTTCAAATCATAAAAGATGATGCTGTGAAAGTGCTGTACTCAATATGCCAGCAAATTTGGAAAACTCAGCAGTGGCCACAGGACTAGAAAAGGTCAGTTTTCATTCCAATCCCAAAGAAAGGCAATGCCAAAGAATGCTCAAACTACCTCACAATTGCACTCATCTCACATGCTAGCAACAGAGAAGGCAATGGCACCCCACTCCAGTACTCTAGCCTAGAAAATCCCGTGGACAGAGGAGCCTGGTGGGCTGCAGTCCATGGGGTCGCCAAGAGTCGGACACGACTGAGCGACTTCACTTTCACTTTTCACT
Source organism: Bos javanicus (assembly GCF_032452875.1). NCBI lineage: Eukaryota > Metazoa > Chordata > Mammalia > Artiodactyla > Bovidae > Bos > Bos javanicus. The sequence goes on along the minus strand of NC_083874.1, from coordinate 47,701,301 downwards.
TTCATGCATTGGAGAAGGGAATGGCAACCCACTCCAGTGTTCTTGCCCGGAGAATCCCAGGGACGGGGGAACCTGGTGGGCTGCTGTCTATGGGGTCGCACAGAGTCGGACGTGACTGATGTGACTTAGCAGTAGCAGCACATGCTAGCAAAGTAATACTCAAATTTCTCCAAGCCAGGCTTCAATAGTATGTGAACCGTGAACTTCGAGATATTCAAGCTGGATTTAGAAAAGGCAGAGGAACCAGAGATAAAATTGCCAACATCCGCTGGATCATCAAAAAAGCAAGAGAGTTCCAGAAAAACATCTATTTCTGCTTTATTGACTACACCAAAGCCTTTGACTGTGTGGATCACAATAAACTGTGGAAAATTCTTAAAGAGATGGGAACACCAGACCACCTGACCTGCCTCTTGAGAAATCTTTATGCAGGTCAGGAAGCAACTGAACATGGAACAACAGACTGGTTTCAAATCAGGAAAGGAGTATGTCAAGGCTGTATATTGTCACCCTGCTTATTTAACTTACATGCAGAGTACACCATGAGAAACGCTGGCTGGATGAAGCATAAACTGGAATCAAGATTGCCAGGAGAAATATTACTAACCTCAGATATGGAGAGGAGAAGGCAATGGCACCCCACTCCAGTACTCTTGCCTGGAAAATCCCATGGACAGAGGAGCCTGGTAGGCTGCAGTCCACGGGGTCGCTAAGAGTCGGACACGACTGAGCGACTTCTCTTTCACTTTTCACTTCATGCATTGGAGAAGGAAATGGCAACCCAATCCAGTGTTCTTGCCTGGAGAATCCCAGGGACGGTGGAGCCTGGTGGGCTGCCATCTATGGGGTCACACAGAGTTGGACACGACTTAAGTGACTTAGCAGCAGTAGCGGCAGATATGGAGATGACACCACTCTTATGGCAGAAATCGAAGAAGAACTAAAGAGCCTCTTGATGAAAGTGAAAAAGGAGAGTGAAAAAGTTGGCTTAAAACTCAACATTCAGAAAACTAAGATCATGGCATCCGGTTCCATCACTTCATGAAAAATAGATGGGTAAAGAGTGGAAACAGTGAGAAACTTGATTTTGTTGGGCTCCAAAATCACTGCAGATGATGACTGCAGCCATGAAATTATAAGACACTTGCTCCTAGGAAGAAAAGCTATGATCAACCTAGACAGCATATTAAAAAGCAGAGACATTACTTTGCCAACAAAGGTCCATCTAGTGAAAACTATGGTTTTTCCAGTTCAGTTCAGTTCTGTCGCTCAGTTGTGTCCAACACTTTGCAACCCCATGAACTGCAGCACGCCAGGCCTCCATGTCCATCACCAACTCCTGGAGTTTACTCAAACTCACGTCCATTGAGTCGGTGATGCCATCCCACCATCTCATCCTCTGTTGTCCCTTTCTCTTCCCTCCTTTAATCTTTCCCAGCATCAGGGTCTTTTCAAATGAGTCAGTTCTTCACATCAGGTGGCCAAAGTACTGGAGTTTTAGCTTCAGCATCAGTCAGTCCTTCTAGTGAATATTCAGGACTAATTTCCTTTAGGATTGACTGGTAGGATCTCCTTGCAGTCCAAGGACTCTCAAGAGTCTTCTCTGCACCACAGTTCAAAAGCATCAATTCTTTGGAGCTCAGCTTTCTTTATAGTCCAACTCTCACATCCATATGTGACCACTGGAAAAACCATAGCTTTGACTAGACGGACCTTTGATGTCAGATGTGAAAGTTGGACTATACAGAAAGCTGAGTGCCAAAGAATTGATGCTTTTGAACTGTGGTATTGGAGGAGACTCTTGAGAGTTCCTTGGACTGCAAGGATATAAATCAGTCAATCCTAAAGGAAATCAGTCCTGAATGTTCATTGGAAAACTGATGCTGAAGCTGAAACTCCAATTCTTTGGCCACCTCATGCGAAGAACTGACTCCTTAGAAAAGACCCTGAAGCTAGGAAAAATTGAAGGTAGGAGGAGAAGGGGACAACAGAGTATGAGATGGTTGGATGGCATCACTGACTTGATAGACATGAGTTTGAGTAAGCCCCAGGAGTTGGTGATGGACAGGGAAGCCTGGCATGCTGCAGTCCATGGGGTCACAAAGAACCGGACACAACTGAGCAAGTGAACTGAACTGAACTGAACAATGAACTATCAGAAAGAAAAAAATTAGAAAACAATCCCATTTATGACTGCATCGAAAAGAATAAAATACGTAGGAATAAATTTAATAGAGGAGGTGAAAGACCTTTACACTGAAAACTATAAGAAAATGATGAAAGAAATTTAAGAAGACACAAATAAAGGTAAAGATATTCTGCACTCATGGATTGGAAGTATTGATTTTGTTAAAATGTCCATACTACTCAAAGTGACCTTCAGATTCCATGCAATCTGTATTAAAATACCAATGATATTTTTTCACAGGACTAGAAACAGTTATTCTAAATTTTGCGTGGAACTACAAAAGATCCCAATAGCCAAAGCAATCTTGAGAAAAAAGAACAAAATTGAAGCATCACACTCTCTGATTTAAAGCTGTATTACAAATCTGTAGTAATAAAAACACTATCAAACAAAATAGAAAGTCTAGAAATAAACCTATGCACATCTGGTCAATTAATTGACAGTGAAGGAGCCAAGAAAATACAATGGGAAAAGGACAGTTTCTTCAAGAAATGGTTTTGGGAACACTGAAAAGTCACATGCAGAAGAATGATATTGGGCCACCATATTATACTATATACAAAATTAACTCAAAATGAATAAAAAAGTTGAATGAAAAACCTGAAACCATAAAATATTCTTAGAAGAAAATACAATCAGTAAATTCCTTGATATTGGGTTTGGTGATGATTTTGTAAAATTGGACACCAAAAGCTAAGGCAACAAAAGCAAAAATAGCCAAGTGAGACCACACCAAACTAGAAAGCTTCCAGTAAGAAAAAGGAAACCGGCCATGCAATGATATGGCGACCCACAAAATGTGAAAATACATTTGCAGATCATATATTTGACGGTGTTAACACACTATTGCCTGGCGGATTTTTGCAGAAATGAATGCCCACAGCCATAATATGTCTCCCACCAATAATATGTTAATATCAAAAATATATAAGGAACTCATACAACTGAGCATCAAAAAAAAAAAAAACCCAAACAATCCAATTATGAAATGAGCAGAGGAACTGTATAGACTTTTTTCCAAAGAAGACATACAGATGGCCAACAGGTACAGGAAAAGATGCTCAATATCACTAATTATCAGGAAAATGCATATCTAATTGACAGTGAGATATCACTTCACATCCTCACATCTCTAAAGACAGCTGTAATCAAAAGGCCACATGAGGATGTGGAGTAAAAAGAACCCTTGTGCTCTGCTGGGGGGCATGTAAATTGGTGCAACCATTATGGAAAACAATATAGAGATTCCTCAAAAAATTAAAAAATAGAATTACCATATGATCCAGTAATTCCACTTCTTGGTACTCATTGATGAAAATGAAAACACTAATTCAAAAACATGCATGCACACCCATGTTCACTGAAGCATTATCTACAATAGCCAAGATAAGGAAACAGCCTACGTGTCTGTGGAGAGGAGAATGGATACAGAAAATGCTCAACAGTCAGCCCTCAGTATCCATGAGGGTTTGTTTCCAGGACCACCTGCTGCTGCTGCTGCTGCTAAGTCACTTCAGTCGTGTCCGACTCTGTGCGACCCCATAGACGGCAGCCCACCAGGCTCCCCCGTCCCTGGGATTCTCCAGGCAAGAACACTGGAGTGGGTTGCCATTTCCTTCTCCAATGCATGAAAGTGAAAAGTGAAAGTGAAGTCGCTCAGTCATGTCCGACTCTTAGCGACCCCATGAACTGCAGCCTACCAGGCTCCTCCGTCCATGGGATTTGCCAGGCAAGAGTACTGGAGTGGGGTGCCATTGCCTTCTCCTCTAGGACCACCTGCCCAATACCAAAATCTTAGATGTTCAAGTTCCTTACATAAATGGAATAGTATTTGCATATAACCTATGCACATCTTCCTTATACTTTAAATAAACTCTAGATTATTTATAATACATAACACAATGTAAATGCTATGTAAATATTTACTAGCATGCAGAAAACTCGAGTTTTGCTTTTAGGAACTCTCTGGAATTTTTTTGCCAAATATTGTCAATCTGCGTTTTACTCAATCCAAGGATGAAAAGCCTGCAGAAACAGAGGGTTGACTGTATTTACATTCAGTGGAAAATTACTTAGCCATCATAACAACGAAAATTTGTCATTTGTGACAACAAGAATGGATCTTTTTTTTTTTTTTTCTCCTGGGTGGTTCCAGGGCTACATGCAGCCGTGGAGTCACCCAGACTGGATGGTTCACCTCATCCCTACGTCTGATGGATGGTATTAGGCCAATAGGCCCTGATGTTTCTTTTTTTTTTTTTTCCTATTATAATCATAGCTTTATTTTTTTTTATTTATTTATTTTTACTTTACAATATTGTATTGGTTTTGCCATACATCAACATGCATCCACCACAGTGTACACGTGTTCCCCATTCTGAACCCCCTCCCACCTCCCTCCCCGTACCATCCCTCTGGGTCATCCCAGTGCACCATCCCCAAGCTTCCTGTATCCTGCATCGAACCTGGACTGGCGATTCATTTCTTATATGATATTATACATGTTTTAATGCCATTTTCCCAAATGGCTGCGATCCAAAAGTCTACAAGCAATAAATGCTGGAGAGGGTGTGGAGAAAAGGGAACCCTCTTACACTGTTGGTGGGAATGCAAACTAGTACAGCCACTATGGAGAACAGTGTGGAGATTCCTTAAAAAACTGGAAATAGAACTGCCATACGACCCAGCAATCCCACTGCTGGGCATACACACCGAGGAAACCAGAATTGAAAGAGACACATGTGCCCCAATGTTCATCACAGCACTGTTTATAATAGCCAGGACATGGAAGCAACCTAGATGTCCATCAGCAGATGAATGGATAAGAAAGCTGTGGTACATACACACAGTGGAGTATTACTCAGCCATTAAAAAGAATACATTTGAATCAGTTCTAATGAGGTGGATGAAACCAGAGCCTATTATACAGAGTGAAGTAAGCCAGAAAGAAAAACACCAATACAGTATACTAACACATATATATGGAATTTAGAAAGAATGGACCTTACAGGCATTATGCCAGGTGAAATAAGTCAGAGAAAAAGACAAATACTGTATGATCTCACTTATACACAGAATCTCAGAATTTAAAAAAGGAAAAAAAAACACCTTCATAGATATAGATAACAGACTGGAGGCTGTCAGAAGTAGGGGCTGGAGGTGGCTCAAATGGGTGAAGGACAGATATACAGTTATAAAACAAACAAGTTATCGGGATGTAAGGTATATCATGGCAAGTACAGTTACTAATACTATAGTGCATATTTGAAAGTTGCTAGGAGAATAAATCTTAAAGTTCTCATCACAAGAAAAACTCTGTATATATAGTGATGGATGTTAGATATATTATGGTGACCATTTCACAACATATACAAGTATTGAATGCTGTACAACTGAAACTAATGTTGTGTGTTAATTACATCTCAATAAAAATGAATAAAAAATTAAAAACAGTAGCAATTATATAATTTTAAAAAATAAAAATTGATTAGTAGCAATTTTATAATTATTAAAAATAAATAAATGAGACCAGTGATAAATGCCAAGAAATTGAAACATGTGAAACGTCATGTATGAAACGAGATGCCAGTCCAGGTTCAATGCACGATGCTGGATGCTTGGGGCTGGTGCACTGGGACGACCCAGAGGGATGATGTGGGGAGGGAGGAGGGAGGAGGGTTCAGGATGGGGAACACATGTATACTAATTAAATAATTAAAAAACAACAACAACAACAACAACAATAAATAAATAAAAGAAAAGTATATATCAGATGACATGCATTTGGGGTCCTTCAGGAAGTGTTTCGGTTAGATTGAGACTTTTTGAGGAATACACCGAGAAGAATCAATCACATCAAGGAATAAAAATTGGAAAATGATTTATTCAAAAGGAATTGGGTTAGAACTGTAATTACTTGATTTACAGAGGGGAAAACTAATGTATGAAACTGCAATGATTTTCTTCTTTTACATAACTTCACTATTAATCAAAGTAAGACATGTACTTAGTTTTAAAAGGCAAATAATTTTTTTTAAAAAAAACATGTCTCAGCTGTCTCAAGGAGCCCTTGTTAAAACAGGACTATATCACATTATAGGACACATTAACCAATACTAGCCAGGGGGAAAGTAACTCAAACACCAGGAAGCTGCTCCAAGAGTCTCTGGAGACAGAAGCTGGGGTGGGTCTTTTCCAGGAGTGAAGGCTGGGAGGAGAGGTGAGATGAGAGATCCTGCACAGACAATCAGTGCATGCATGCTCAGTCACGTCCAATTCTTTTGTGACCCCCTGGACTGTAGCCTTCCAGGTTCCTCTGTCCTTGGAATTCTCCAGGCAAGAATACTGGGGTGGGTAGCCATGCCTTCCTCCAGGGGATCTTCCCCACACAGAGATCAAACCTGCATCTCTTGCATCTCCTGCATTGGCAGGTGGATTCTTTACCATTAGTGCCAAGTGGGAAAGGCTGGGAGGGAGGCAGCAAAGGTGCAAAGGAGGAGCAGACAGGGCTGTGCCCAGCAAGGCATCCCTGAGGGCAAAGAGGGAACAATGTGCAGCTACAGGTTAGAGCTTAGGAAAGGAGCCTTCTGGAAAATCAAATTCTTCTCCTGGCTTACCAAGGGATGGCCTTGACCCTTTTCCAGCATCACAGCCTCCCCTTCAAGCCACATACCTGAGAGAGCTGCAGAGGATGGAAGTGCTAGAAGGGTATTAGGTTTGAAAAAACTCTGTTTCCCATTCTCCCCTAAGATGGACCCAAGATGGTATTTTTAATGGGTTGATGCCAAGCTAGTCTCAGAAATTGTAGTCTAGTGTTGCTGAAACGCTAATATTTACTCAAACCAGGAGGTGCTTAGAGCCGAAGGGGGAACTTCTTTGTGTCTTTTCAGTGTGGTCTTATGATTTCTGGCAGTGCCATGGGTCCAAGCAAGCTGCCTTCTGGGAAAATAAACCTTCAAATGTCAACAAACCATATTGCAGAGATGAAAGGAAGAAAGTCATCCTGGGCATGACATTTGGAATTCCCCTTGCCAATACTGCTAAGCTTTCTGAATGCCTTTATTTACTGTTTAAATTTCCTGTCACCCAAGTAAGCAAAATTCTAACTATGTCTTTTCATTAAATATCTACTTTCTGAATCCAGCCTCATCTCATTCAAGAGACTGCTTCCTTTGCTGCAAATGGTGGAATAATAGCACCCCACTCATAGAATGAGAATTAGATGGAGTAATGTTTCTAGAAATCTGGAACCCAGGAGTCTGGTCTCTGTAGTTACCATGTGATATCACCTTTCAAATTTTGTGTAGCCTTCTTCTGACTCACTTTTCTCAAATGCAAAATAATTATTATTATTATTCAGGGGGATGACATTTAGTTTTATATCATTGTTATAATGCTTATATTTGTATAGTGTGTTCAAGCTCCTTAGTGTTAGGGGAAATAAAAGCATTAAAATGAGAATTGCAAAGGTAATGATTATAAAACCTTATTCAATAACAGATGGAAACAAGGCAGATGAAGACAATCATTGGTGAGCCTCTTCATAGCTCATTTGGATGCAGCCCACATAGCCATTTCAGCGTGTAATAAGACCAAGCCTTTAAAAATTCATACTAAATTTCATAGTTTCTGTCCATGTACAAATTCCACGCTGGCTCATGGTAATTTCTGCAAAGTGACTGTGCCTTTCCCATAATTTATGTTCTCTTTTCACTCCGTGGGGGCTGAACGCCAATGCCTGCAGGAGTGTGAGTTTGATTAAGTCATTGCAGGCTATAGACTGCATGGGAGTCTCTGTGCTGTTCCTGGCTGGGCTGGTGCTTCTAGATCCCACTGGGAAGAAGGGCTAAAGGAGGACAGTTCTCAGTTTGTACATCAAAAAGAGTGTGATGGCTCAGCTAGCAACACCAATAACAAACAAAGGAAAGAGGGGTATCACATTCTCTCAGCCAGAGCATGATCTTTTATATTCCTCCAGGGGATACCCTGGACCAGAGCAAAAGCTTGGAGATTCACCTTGTTAGGAAACTCAAAGGCTGATCCCTGGGTTCAGTGGGGAAATTCTCAAGGCTGCTGAAGAATTTCCTTACCCAGGAAGAGAGAGGATGGGATGGAGAAAATGATCATACCATAAGATCAAATATATGTGTGTGTGTATTGTGTACGTGTGTATGTGTGTGTGTGTTTGGGAGGTGGGGATGGAAGGGTCTGCCATTACTGAGATCCCATGATCCTTTGGGGACCAGGCTAACTGTGCCTGTGATATAAGGAGGCTTCTGTCTCAGAGGGCTCAAGTCAACAGCCTCCTTCAGAGTGTACCAGGGCCAGTACTTCACTTCCGGACATTTCAGAGAGAAGGTCTCTCTTGGCTTTAGTGTTAAGTCTCTCTGGATAGCTTATCTCACTACCAAGATGTTGTTCTTTTATCTCCAGCTTTGCTCTGAAAAAAAAAAAAAAGGTTCTCAATGGGTCACAGTTCTACTCAGGTCAACAAAGTGTACTAAGCACTGAGTCAATGTCAAGCATTCTGCAACAGAAACTGAGGACAGTGGTGAACAAGATGGTGGTTCTGATTTCAAGGAACCTATGAAACAATAATAGCTTCCCACATGATAGCCATATACCAACCTCTTTCCTAAGCCCTTAACTTTTAATTCTTATCATAGCTGTATGTAGTGGATATATTATTATTATCCCCATTTTAAAGATGAGAACACTGAATCACAAAAAGATCAGTTAACTTACCTAAAATAACAGAGCTAGTTAGCTGGAGACCCAGGATTTGAATCCAGGCAGTCTGACTCTAGAGTTGATGCTTAAATTATCACAATTTCCAGCATTAGACCATCATTGGGGGTCTGCATAAGGTGAATATAATATATTAAGTTCTATGGCATTAAATTCAGAAGCTCTAAGAGCAGAGAATCACATGTGAGAAGACGAGGTGAGTAGACACTACTTCTGAGAGGAGGTTATATTTGAGACCTAATGTATGATTCCTCAATAGCCAAGCTGAATGGGGATATGGGTTTCAGACAGAAGGAAAAGCAAATGCAAGTCTCAAGTTGAGACAGAACATGCCTTGTTTATATTAAAGAAATGAAGGAATTCGGTGTGGCTGAATCATAGATTTCATAGGATGAAATATTTAGAGATGAGGTTGCAGGGGTTGGTTTGTTTGTTTGTTTGTTTTTTTTACTCCATTCGACAAGCATTTATCTAGTAGCTGCTATGTGTCAAGTATGGAGATAAGACAACATTAATTGATATAAATAAGGTGATGCCCTCAAGGAACTTATTGTCAGCAAAATGAAATTATATTTCCTGTCTTACCCATTAAGGAAAAATTAATTAAACTTGGAAATATAGCAAAAAGATCAGTGGCAGTTTCTTTCAATGTTGATTGGGGTATTGTTTAACATATTTACTCAAAGATGATTTAATTATCTAGAGCAATGTACCTATGTCTGACTTGGCTGTTTACTGGTATTTATGGTTATGAATTCAGACTCTTACAAAGTTAAATGTGCTATATAGGGATCTATCTGGTAGAAAGACAACCTCAAAGGTTATTGTTTCATTGGCCTATAGGATATTAACAAATTTTATCTCTCTCTTACTGTGTTAGTTTTATACTGTTGCCATAGCAAATTATTACAGATTTAGTGGCTTAAGACAACACAAACATTATTTTACACATTTGGAGGTCAGGAGTTCAGCACAGGTCTCGCATGACTAAATCAAGTGGTGGGCAGATTGTGTTCCTTCCTGGAGGCTCTGGAGGAGAATGCTTTTCCTGCTCATTCCAGTTGTTGGAAGAACTCAGTCGCTCTCAGGTGTAGGACAGAGGTCCCTGTGTTATTGCCAGATGGAAGTTGAGGGCCATGCCCCATGTGTAGAGGCTGCCATGATTTTTGGCTCATGGCCCCCTTCCTCCACCTTCAAAGCCACTGGCAGCAGATCCATCTCACATAGCATCATCTTGACTCACCCTCTGCTTTCCTCTTCCACTTTTAAAGACTCATATGATTAAACTGGGCTTCCCTGGTGGCTCAGAGGTTAAAGCATCTGCCTGGAATGCAGGAGACCCGGGTTTGATCCCTGAGTCGGGAAGATCCCTGGAGAAGGAAATGGCAGCCCACTCCAGTACTTTTGCTTGGAGAATCCCATGCGGGAGGAGCCTGGTGGGCTACAGTCCATAGGGTCGCAAAGAGTGGGACACGACTGAACGACTTCACTCACTCATGATTAAACTGAGCCCATTCAGATAATACAGGATGATCTCCTCATCTCAAGATCCTTAACCTAAATAGCAACTTCAAAATCCTTTTTGCCATTAAGGTAACATATTCACAGATTCTCTTGTGTTGTTGGAAGAGGGTGTTTGTTATGACCAGTGCATTTTCTTGGCAAAACTCTATTAGTCTTTGCCCTGCTTCATTCCGTATTTCAAGGCCAAATTTGCCTGTTACCCCAGGTGTTTCTTGACTTCCTACTTTTGCATTCCAGTCCCCTATAATGAAAAGGACATCTTTTTTGGGTATTAGTTCTAAAAGGTCTTATAGGTCTTCATAGAACCATTCAACTTCAGCTTCTTCAGCATTACTGGTTGGGATATAGACTTGGATTACTGTGATATTGAATGGTTTGCCTTGGAAACCAACAGAGATCATTCTGTCGTTTTTGAGATTGCATCCAAGTACTGCATTTCAGACTCTTTTGTTGACCATGATGGCTACTCCATTTCTTCTGAGGGATTCCTGCCCGCAGTAGTAGATGTAATGGTCATCTGAGTTAAATTCACCCATTCCAGTCCATTTCAGTTTGCTGATTCCTAGAATGCCGACATTCACTCTTGCCATCTCTTGTTTGACCACTTCCAATTTGCCTTGATTCATGGACCTGACATTCCAGGTTCCTATGCAATATTGCTCTTTACAGCATCCGACCATGCTTCTATCACCAGTCACATCCACAGCTGGGTATTCTTTTTGCTTTGGCTCCATCCCTTCATTCTTTCTGGAGTTATTTCTCCACTGATCTCCAGTAGCATATTAGGCACCTACTGACCTGGGGAGTTTCTCTTTCAGTATCCTATCATTTTGCCTTTTCATACTGTTCATGGGGTTCTCAAGGCAAGAATACTGAAGTGGTTTGCCATTCCCATCTCCAGTGGACCACATTCTGTCAGATATCTCCACCATGACCCGCCCATCTTGGGTTGCCCCACAGTCATGGCTTAGTTTCATTGAGTTAGACAAGGCTGTGGTCCTAGTGTGATTAGACTGACTAGTTTTCTGTGAGTGTGGTGTCAGTGTGTTTGCCCTCTGATGCCCTCTTGCAACACCTACCGTCTTACTTGGGTTTCTCTTACCTTGGGCGTGGGGTCTCTTCACGGCTGCTCCAGCAAAGTGCAGCCATTGCTCCTTACCTTGAACAAGGGTTATCTCCTCACCGCCGCCCTTTCTGACCTTCAACGTGTGATAGCTCCTCTAGCCCCTCCTGCACCCGTGCAGCCACAGCTCCTTGGACGTGGGGTTGGTCCTCCCTGCCACCCACCCTGGCCTCGGGTGTGGGGTTGCTCCTCCCGGCCGCCGCCCCTGACCTTGGACCCAGGGTAACTCTTCTCGTCGCCGCCCCTGACCTCAGGCACTGGGTATCTCCTCTTGGCCTCCCCCCCGACTTCGGACATGGGGTAGCTCCTCTCCGCCGTTCCTGCGCCATTGCAGTCTGATACTCTCAGCCACTGCCCCTGACCTAGGACGTGGGGTAACTCCTCTTGGCCGCAACCCTTCGGGCATGGGGTTCTCCCGGCTTCTGCCCCTGACCTCGGACGTGGGATGGCTCCTCTCGCCTGCGCTTTAGCGCGCAGGTCGCAGCCGCCTGTGCTTTTACACAATTGCACTCATCTCACACGCTAGTAAAGTAATACTCAAAATTCTCCAAGCCAGGCTTCAGTAATACATGAACCGTGAACTTCCTGATGTGCAAGCTGGTTTTAGAAAAGGCGGAGGAACCAGAGATCAAATTGCTAACATCCGCTGGGTCATGGAAAAAGCAAGAGAGTTCCAGAAAAACATCTATTTCTGCTTTATTGACTATACCAAAGCCTTTGACTGTATGAATCACAATAAACTGTGGAAAATTCTGAAAGAGATGGGAATACCAGACCAACTGATCTGCCTCTTGAGAAATTTGTATGCAGGTCAGGAAGCAATAGTTAGAACTGGACATGGAACAACAGACTGGTTCCAAATAGGAAAAGGAGTACATCAAGGCTGTATATTGTCATCCTGTTTATTTAACTTCTATGCAGAGTACACCATGAGAAATGCTGGTCTGGAAGAAACACAAGCTGGAATCAAGATTGCTGGGAGAAATATCAATAACCTCAGATATGCAGATGACACCACCCTTATGGCAGAAAGTGAAGAGGAACTCAAAAGCCTCTTGATGAAAGTGAAAGTGGAGAGTGAAAAAGTTGGCTTAAAGCTCAACATTCAGAAAACAAAGATCATGGCATCCGGTCCCATCACTTCATGGGAAATAGATGGGGAAACAGTGGAAACAGTGTCAGACTTTATTTTTCTGGGCTCAAAAATCACTGCAGATGGTGACTGCAGCCATGAAATTAGAAGATGCTTACTCCTTGGAAGGAAAGTTATGACCAACCTAGATAGCATATTCAAAAGCAGAGACATTACTTTGCCAACAAAGGTCCGTCTAGTCAAGGCTATGGTTTTTCCTGTGGTCATGTATGGATGTGAGAGTTGGACTGTGCTTTGGAAGGAATGATGCTGAAGCTGAAACTCCAGTACTTTGGCCACCTCATGCAAAGAGTTGACTCATTGGAAAAGACTCTGATGCTGGGAGGGATTGGGGGCAAGAGGAGAAGGGGACGACAGAGGATGAGATGGCTGGATGGCATCACCAACTCGATGGGCGTGAGTCTGAGTGAACTCTGGGAGTTGGTGATGGACAGGGAGGCCTGGCGTGCTGCGATTCATGGGGTCGCAAAGAGTTGGACACGACTGAGCAACTGATCTGATCTGATTCACAGATTCAGGGGATTAGAGAGTTTACATCTCTGAGGAATCATTTTCCAGCTTACCACATTGTAAGAACCACCATCATTTAAGAATGTTTTGGGGGTAAATTATATAACTTCTGTTCCTCAAAATGCAACTTTAACTAGCTTTACTATCTTACTGCTTCTCTTACTGATGAGACAGTAAATCTTTGACACATGTTCCTTCTATAGTTACAGGTTTTTCACTTTTTGAAATTTGTAAAAATAATAATCATCAATTTGGGAGACTTCAGTGAAATTGCCAACTGGGCAATTTAACTGTGGTATAGCAAGTCCACCTCATTGTGTGTTCAGCCTTGCATGCTATTTTGGCTACTGGGATGGATCTCAAAGAGTAATAAAACTTCATCTTCTCTGACACACTCTCTCTCTCTTTAACCTAACTGTTTTTATTTCTGGTCTTTGACCATCTTTAGTCCTCATTCTGATTTATGCATCACCCATTCATATTTAACATTGGTGACTCCAGTGATTGAGACTCCTGTTTTATGGTCTGATCATTGCTACTGGGATGATGGGATCTATTCTCTGTAGAGTGAGAAATAGACAATGCAGCTTTGTAGTCTTTTCTGTTTGTCTGTTTGGCTAATTATGAATTCAAAACAACTGAAAAAAAAATGTGCTTCCAGGAATAGCCCTTTGACGTCTGGACCAATGAATTTCAGTATTTCTATGTGTTTTCTTGATCTGTGACTGAGTTTGTAGAACTGAAGCTGCATGTTCACTGTAGGTTTGTGTGTCTGAAATTAAGCAAAGCCTTTACTTTTTTATGAATGAAATGTTCTCCTTCTCCCAAAGGGCATTAACTAGAATACAATGTCTAGTTTAATTAAATGAATTACTTGGATCATAGAAATTTTAAACACTTATATAAATAATATTGCCAGAGTTCCCACAAAATAAAAAATCTGAAGTTTTAGTATTTTAAATGAGTTGGCTTACAAAAATCCTTTCTTATAGAAAATGCTAGCTAAAAGGCATTATTCAGTTCAGTTCAGTTCAATCGCTCACGTGTCTGACTCTTTATGACCCCATGGACTGCAGCATGCCAGGCCTCCCTGTCCATCACCAACTCCTGGAGTTTACTCAAACGCATGCCCATTGAGTCTGTGATGCCCTCCAACCATCTCATCCTCTGTCATCTCCTTCTCCTCCCACTTTAAATTTTTTCCAGCATCAGGGTCTTTTCCAATGAGTCAGTTCTTTGCATCAGGTGGCCAAAGTATTGGAGTTTCTGCTTCAGCATCAGTCTTCTCCAGTGAATATTCAGGATAGTCTTCTCCAACACTACAGTTCAAAAGCATCAATTCTTCAGTGCTCAGCTTTCTTTATACTGCAATTCTCAATTCCATACATGACTACTGGAAAAACCATAGCCTTAACTAGATGAACCTTTGTCAGCAAAGTAATGTCTCTGATTTTTAATATGCTATCTAGGTTGGTCATAACTTTCCTGCCAAGGAGCAAGCGTCTTTTAATTTCATGGCTGCAGTCACCACCTGCAGTGATTTTTCAGCCCCCCAAAATAGTCTGTCACTGTTTCCATTGTTTCCCCATCTATTTGCCATGAAGTGATAGGACCAGATGTCATGATCTTAGTTTTCTGAATGCTGAGTTTTAAGCCAACTTTTTCATTCTCCTCTTTCACTTTCATCAAGAGGCTCGTTAGCTATCTGCATATCTGAGGTTAGTGATATTTCTCCCAGCAATCTTGATTTCAGCTTGTGTTTCATCCAGCCCAGCATTTCGCATGATGTATATAACTTATATATAAGAAAGGCAATGCCAAAGAATGCTCAAACTACTGCACAATTGCACTGTATATAAGTTAAATAAGCAGGATGGCAATAAACAGCCTTGACGTACTCCTTTATCTATTTGAAAGCAGTCTGTTGTTCCATGTCCAGTTCTAACTGTTGCTTCCTGACCTGCACACAGATTTCTCAAGAGGCAGGTCAGGTGGTCTGGTATTCCCATCTCTTTCAGAATTTTCCATAGTTTGTGGTGGTCCACACAGTCAAAGGCTTTGGCATACTCAATAAAGCAGAAATAGATGTTTTTCTGGAACTCTCATGCTTTTTCGGTAATCCATCAGATGTTGGCAATTTGATCTCTGGTTCCTCTGCCTTTTCTAAAACCAGCTTGAACATCTGGAAGTTCATGGTTCACATATTGCTGAAGCCTGGCTTGGAGAATTTTGAGCATTACTTTACTAGCGTGTGAGATGAGTGCAATTGTGCAGTAGTTTGAGCATTCTTTGGCATTGCCTTTCTTTGGGATTGGAATGAAAATTGACCTTTTCCAGTCCTGTGGCCACTGCTGAGTTTTCCAAATTTGCTGGCATATTGAGTACAGCACTTTCACAGCATCATCCTTTATGATTTGAAATAGCTTAACTGGAATTCCATCACCTTCACTAGGTTTGTTCATAGGGATGCTTCCTAAGGCCCACTTGACTTCGCATTCTAGGGTGTCTGGCTCTAGGTAAGTGATCATACCATCATAATTATCTGGGTTGTGAAGATCTTTTTGTACAGTTCTTTTGTGTATTCTCGCCACCTCTTCTTAATATCTGCTGCTTCTGCTAGGTCCATACAATTTATGTCCTTTATTCAGCCCATCTTTGCATGAAATGTTCCTTTAGTATCTCTAATTTTCTTGAAGAGATCTCTACTCTTTCGCATTGTATTGCTTCCCTCTATTTCTTTGCACTTAAAACTGAAGAAGGCTTTCTTATCTCTCCTTGATATTCTTTGGCACTCTGCATTCAAATGGGTATATCTTTCCTTTTCTCCTTTGCCTTTAGCTTCTCTTCTTTTCTCAGCTATTTGTAAGGCCTCCTCAAACAGCCATTTTACTTTTTGTGCATTTCTTTTTCTTGGGGATGGTCTTGATCCCTGCCTCCTGTACAGTGTCATGAACGTCCATCCATAGTTCATCAGGCACTCTCTCTTTCAGATCTAATCTCTTGAATCTATTTGTCACTTCCACTGTATAATCGTAGGGGATTTGATTTAGGTTGTACCTAGTGGTTTTCCCTATTTTCTTCAATTTGCTAATTGGAGTTCTGAATTTGCCAATAAGGAGTTCATTATCTGAGCCACAGTCAGCTCCTGGTCTTGTTTTTGCTGACTGTATAGAGCTTCTCCATCTTTGGCTGCAAAGAATATAATCAATCTGATTTCAGTGTTGACCATCTGGTGATGTCCATATGTATAGTCTTTGCTTGTGTCATTAGAAGAGGGTATTTGCTATGACCAGTGCGTTCTCTTGCCAAAACTCTATTAGCCTTTGCTCTGCTTCATTTTGTACTTCAAGGCCAAATTTGCCTGTTACTCCAGGTATTTCTTGACTTCCTATTCTTGAATTCCAGTCCCCTATAATGAAAGGAACATCTTTTGGGGTGTTAGTTCTAGAAAGTCTTGTAGGTCTTCATAGAACTGTTCAGCTTCAGCTTCTTCAGCTTTGCTGGTCAGGGCATAGATTTGGATTACCGTGATATTGAATGGTTTGTCTTAGAAATGAAGAGAGATTATTCTGTCATTTTCGTAACAGAAAAGGCATTTTCATAAAGAATAAAAAATCTGAAGATAGCAGAATAGAAGGATGTGACCAAACCTCTTCTTACAAAGACACCAAAATCACAACTAACTGCTGAATAACCATATTTCCAATATATAACCAATTTCTAATATATAGATATATATTGGAAATCTACCAAAAAATCATATCCTACATCCAAAGACAAAGAAGCCACAGTGAGACCGTAGGAGGGATGCAATCACAATAAAATCAATCTCCAGAATTGATCATAAAGCTGGGCCATGAAGAGAGCTTCAGTAAATTTAAGAAAATTGAAACCATATCAAACATCTTTTCCAGCCACAACATTATGAGAATAGAAATCAACTATATGAAAAGCACAATGAAAAACACAAAGACATAGAGGCTAAACAATATGCTATGAAATAATCAATGGATCACTTAAGGGATCAAAAAGGAAATAAAAAATACATGAAAAATGAAACGGTAAGCATGATGATCCAATACCTATGGGATGCAGCAAAAGCAGTTCTAAGAGGAAATTTTATTGCAATATAATCTTACCTCAAGAAATGAGAAAAATCTCAAATAAACAACCTAACCATATACCTAAAGAAATTAGAGAAAGAAGAACAAACAAAACCCAAAGCTAGTAGAAGGAAAGCAGTTGTAAAGATTAGAAAAGAAATAAATGAAATAGAGATTAAAAAACAATAGAAAAGATCAACGAAACTAAAAGCTGGTTCTTTGAAAAGATAAATAAAATTAATAAACCGTTAGCCACACTCATCAGAAAAAAAAGTGAGTGCTCAAATCAGTAAACTTAGAAATGAAAAAGGAGAAGTTACAACAGACACCACCGAAATATAAAGGCTCATATGAGATTACTAGAAATTATATGCCAGTAAAATAGACAACCCAGAAGAAACACACAAATTCTTAAAAAGGTACAATCTCCCAAAAATGAACTAGGAAGAGATAGAAAATATGAACAGACCAATCACAAGTACTGAAATTGAAAGTGTAAAAAACCAAAAAACCTCCCCAAAACAAAAGTCCAGGACCAGATGGCTTCACAGACAAATTCTACCTAACATTTAGAGATAAGAGATAACATCAATCCTTCTGCATCTACTTACAAAAAATTACAGAGAAAGGAACACTTCAAACTCATTCTAAGAGGCCACTTCACCTTGATACCAAAACCAGACAAAAATACCATAAAAAAGGAGAAAATTTCAGACCAATTTCACTAAACATACATGTAAAAATCCTCAACAAAATACTAGCAAAATGAATCCAACAATACATTAAAAGGTTCATACACTATGACCAAATGAAATTTATCCCAGGGATGCAAAAATTCTTCAATATCCACAAATCAGTGTGACATATCACATGAATAAATTGAAGAATAAGAACCATATAATTATTTCAGTAGACCTAGAAAAAAACTTTTGGCAAAAATACAATACCCATTTATGATGAAATCTCTCCAGACATTGGGCATAGAGGAAACAAACCTCAACATAATAAACGCCATATATGACAAACCCACATCTAACATTGCACTCACCAGAGAAAAGCTAAAAGCATTTCCTCTAAGATCAGGAACAAGATAAAGATGTCCACTCTTGGTATTTTTATTTGACATAGTTTTGGAAGTCCTAGCTATGGCAATCAGGGAAGAAAAAGAAATAAAAGGAATCCAAATTGAAAAGAAGTAAAATTGTCACTGTTTGCAGATGACATACTATATGCAGAAAATCCTAAAGGTGTTATTAGAAAACTGCTAGAGCTCATCACTGAATTTGGTAATGTTGCAAGATACAAAATTAATACATAGAAATCTCATGCATTTTGATACATTAACAATAAAAGATCAAAAAGAAAAATTAAAGGAACAGTCCAATTTACTACCTTATAAAAAAAGAATAAAATGTATAGGAATAAAATAACCTAAGGAGGAAAAATCTGAAAATTATAAGACATTGATGCAAGAAATTAAAGATGATACAGACAGATGGAAATATATACCATGTCTTTGGAATTGAAGAATAAGTATTGTCAAAATGACAATATTACTCAAGGCAATCTACAGATTCAATGCAATACTTATCAAATTAACAATGACATTTTTCAAAGAATGAGAACAAATTAAAAAAAAAAATTGTGGAGACACAAAAGACCCCGAATAGCCAAAGCAATCTTAAGAAAGAAAAACAGAGCTGGAGGAATCAGGCTCCCTGGCTTTAGACTGTACTACAAAGCTACAGTCATTAAAACAGTATGGTACTGGCACAAAAAAAAACAGACATATAGATCAAAGGAACAGGATAGAAAGCCCAGAAACAAACCCACCAATCTATGGTCAATTAATCTACAACAAAGGAGACAAGACTATACAATGGAGAAAAGACAGTGTCTTCAATAAACAGTGCTGGCAAAACTGGATAGCTACATACAAAAGAATGAAATGAGAACATCCTTAAATGCCAAACACAAAAATAAAATGGATTAAAGACAGAAATGTAAAACTAGATACTATGAAACTCTGAGAGGAAAACACCGGATACTCTTTGGCATAAATTGCAGCAATATCTTTTTTCAATTTATCTCCTAGAGTAATAGAAATAAAAACAAACAAGTAGAACCTAGGTAAACTCAAAAGCTTTTGCACAGCAAAGGAAACCATAAGCAAAACAAAAAGACAACGCACAGGATGGGAGAGAACACTCGGAAACAATGCAATCAACAAGGGATTAATCTCAAAAATCTACAAACAGCTCATACAGCTCAACAATAATAAAAATAAAAACCCAATCATAATGCACAGAAGACCTAAGTAGATATTTCTCCAAAGAAGACATACAGATAGTCAACAGACACATGAAAAGATGTTCAACATCACTAATTATTAGAGAAATGCAAATCAAAACTGCAATGAGATATCACTTCACAGCAGTCAGATTAGCCATCTTCAAAAAGCCTACAAAAAATAAAGGTTGGGGAGAATGTGGAGAAAAAGAACCCTGTTACACTATTGATGGGAATGTAAATTGATACAGCCACTATGGAGAACAGTATGGAAGTTCCTTTAAAAACTAAAAATGGAGCTACCATATGACACAGCAATTCTACTTCTGGCCATATATCCAGAGGAAATCATGATTCAAAATAATACATGCACCCCAATGTTCATAGAAGTGCTGTTTACAATAGTCAAGACATGGAAGCAAAAAAAATGTCCAACACCAGATGAATGGATAAAGATGTGTTTATATATATATATATATATATACACACACACACACATACATTCACAAATTAATATTACTCAGCCATTAAAAAGAATGAAATAGTACCATTTTCAGCAATGTGGATGGACATGAAATATATCATACCAAGTGAAGTAAGTCACACAAAGACAAATACCATATGATATTGTTTATATGAGGAATCTTTTAAAAATTATACAAATGAGTTATTTACAAAACAGAAACAGACTTACTGACAGAAAACAAATTTAACAAAGGGGACACATGTCCATGAAGGGGGGAAGGATATACTGGGAATTTGGGATTAAAAGGTACACACTACTATACTTAAAATAGATAACAAACAACACCTACTGTGCAGCATAGGGAACTCTGCTCAATATTCTGTAATAACCTAAATGGGAAAAGAATGTGAAAAACAATAGATACACGTATATGTATAACTGAACCACTTTGCTATATACCTGAAATGAACACAACATTGCTTTTATTTTTTTGATTTATTTTTATTTTTCAAAATGTACAGTTGGTGGGACCTGTTCATGTATTTTCACCAGCGGCTGGGGCATCTCCACCCTTGGCTAATACAACGTTGTTAATCAACTACACTCCAGTATGAAATAAAAATTAAAAATCAAATAAGGTGAATACTTGATAAAATGAGATTGATTTAAAATTTTTTGCTTAACAACAGTTATCTTTGTTTTCTCTGGTTTTATCAGTATGAGGTATAATGCGAGATTTTTTCAAAAGTAAGGTTTTGGCATGTTTTTCATAAAGAGACTAGCTAATTTGAACTTCTTAAACTTTTTAGACTAATTTACTGATCAGAAAAGCTAAATTTTCTCCTACATAACGTTTAGGATTGTGAAATGTAAAAACTACAACTAACTTGAATTATCATTCTGACAAACCTTTTGTATCAACAGCAATTACAATCGTAGTGTGTCAGTGTGAACATAATTCCCAACACTCTTTGTTAACTTTAAAATCATAGGCTAGTATTAAATTGAGTTAATTAGTAAATAATTTTTAGATACTTGGATAATTTCTAAGTAAAAGAGAATACAGAAAACTTGGTTATGGAGTATAGTCTTGTTATATAAATAGATGTACTTTTGCTTCTTATTTTCATGTCATAGAGTGGCTATATTTTGGGGTCATATTAATGTATGTGCTCCCTTCTGCCACTTGGAGAGGGTATAAAGGCATGTGGGTAGCTGTTGGGGGTCACAATGTTTGTTCTGTGAGATTTTTGGTGTCTTAAGTCCTTATATATGATAGGTGATTCTCAGCTAACTACCAACCTACCTCACAGTTCTCTCTTTAAAAATAGAATTTAGTTACCCTAGTTAAAAGTTTTAATCAATATGAATGGTTAAAACTACAGTAGCAATAATGACAAGAAAATTTAACTCCTTGCAAGATAAGGTGATATATCTCTCAAGTGGGAAAAAAAAAAGGTTAGATTTGACCTAGAGTACAGTTCTGGCTAAGATCATGGCATCCGGTCCCATCACTTCATGGTGAACAGAGGGGAAAAAAACGGTAGCAGTGACAGATTTTGTCCTCTTGGGCTCCAAAATCACTGTGGATGGTGACTGCAGCCATGAAATTAAAAGACGCTTGCTTCTTGGAAGGAAGGCTTTGACAAACCTAGACAGTGTATTAAAAAGCAGAGACATTACTTTGCCAACAAAGGTCTGTATAGTCAAAGCTATGGTCTTTCCTGTAGTCACGTATTGAAGTTACAGTTCAGTTCAGTTCAGTCTCAGTCGTGTCCGACTCTTTGCGACCCCATGAACTGCAGCGCACCAGGTCTTCCTGTCCATCACCAACTCCTGGAGTCCACCCAAACCCATGTTCATCGACTCAGTGATGCCATCCAACCATCTCATCTTCTGTCATCCTCTTCTCCTCCTGCTCCCAATCCCTCCCAGCATCAGGGTCTTTTCAAATGAGGCAGCTCTTTGTATCAGGTGGCCAAAGTATTGGAGTTTCAGTTTCAACATCAGTCCTTCCAATGAACACCCAGGACTGATCTTCTTTAGAAAGAACTGGTTGGATCTCCTTGCAGTCCAAGGGACTCTCAAGAGTCTTTTCCAACACCACAGTTCAAAAGCATCAATTCTTCGGTGCTCAGTTTTCTTTTTAGTCCAACTCTCACATCCATACATGACCACAGGAAAAACCATAGCCTTGACTAGATGGACCTTTGTTGGCAAAGTAATGTCTCTGCTTTTTAATATGCTGCCTAGGTTGGTCATAACTTTCCTTCCAAGGAGTAAGCATCTTTTAATTTCATGGCTGCAGTCACCATCTGCAGTGATTTTGGAGCCCAGAAAAATAAAGTCAGCCACTGTTTCCCCATCTATCTCCCATGATGTGATGGGACCAGATGCCATGATCTTCGTTTTCTGAATGTTGAGCTTTAAGCCAACTTTTTCACTCTCCTCTTTCACTTTCATCAAAAGGCTTTTGAGTTCCTCTTCACTTTCTGCCATAAGGGTGGTGTCATCTGCATATATGAGGTTATTGATATTTCTCCCAGCAATCTTGATTCCAGCTTGTGCTTCTTCCAGCCCAGCGTTTCTCATGATGTACTCTGCATAGAAGTTAAATAAGCAGGGTGACAATATACAGCCTTGATGTACTCCATTTCCTATTTGGAACCAGTCTGTTGTTCCATGTCCAGTTCTAACTGTTGCTTCCTGACCTGCATACAGGTTTCTCAAGAGGCAGGTCAGGAGGTCTGGTATTCCTATCTCTTTCAGAATTTTCCACAGTTTATTGTGATCCACACAGTCAAAGGCTTTGGCAGAGTCAATAAAGCAGAAATTGAAGTTACAGTTGTACCATAAAGAAGGCTGAGCGCCAAAGAATTGATGCTTTCAAATTGTGGTGCTGGAGAAGACTCTTGAGAGTCACTTGGACCACAAGGAGATCAAACCAATCAATCCTAAGGGAAATGAACTCTGAATACTCATTGGAAGAACTGATGCTGAAGCTGAAGCTCCTGTACTTTGGCCACCTGATGTGAATAGTTGACTCATTGGAAAAGACTCTGATGCTGTGAAGGATTGAAGGCAAAAGGAGTATAAAAGGCAGCAGAGGATGAAAAGGTGGGATAGCATCACTGATTCAATGGACATGAACTTGGGTGAATTCTGGGAGATGTTGAGGGACAAGGCAGCCAGGCATGCTACAGTACATGGGGTTGCAGAGTTGGACACAACTTAGTGACTGAACAATAACAACAGTAATATCTGGCCATTTTTGAATATGGAAAAGAATAATGAAAGACAAAACTTGGATACTGGAAGTTGTAGACGGTTTGTTGAAATGAAATCTTATTTGCCTTGGTTTATAGTACCTGCAAATAATGATGCTGCAAGAATGAAAGAAGAGTGCTAAAATTTTGGAAAACTGTGTTCAGTGTTGATGGGCTTACTCACAAGTTTAATAAATTGGGTGGGAGGAACTAGAGAATTCTTACTGTCAAATCAGATATTAACATACAGTTGTAAACTGTTAAAAGTATAATCTAATCTTAGAACTTTTAATCTGCTCTTAAAGGGGGAGTGAGGGAGTGAGTGAAAAACTCTTTATGACCCCATGGACTTTACAGTCCGTGGAATTCTCCAGGCCAGAATACTGGAGTGTGTAGCCTTTCCCGTCTCCAGGAGATCTTCCCAACCCAGGGATCAAAGCCAGGTCTCCTGCATTGCAGTCAGATTCTTTACCATCTGAGCCACAGGGGAAGCCCAAGAATACTGGAGTAGGTAGCCTATCTCTTCTCCAGTGGATCTTCCCAACCCAGGAATTGAACCGGGGTCTCCTCCCTTGCAGGCAGATTCTTTACCAACTGAGCTATCAGGGAAGCCCCCTTAAAGGGGGAGTAAAAGCTTATTCTTTATATTCTATTATTGTCTGGATAGCAAGGATTCCAGTTCTCATCAGAATAATTTTCTGCACTTTGTGCTAATTTTGTTATACTCATGATTCTCAAGGCACTCATGTTCCATGAATCTGTGTCATCCTCCTTTTTGTTTATTTAAAACATTATATTGCCACTCTGATTAATGAGTAGCCAAGCTATTATTTCTCTCTTGATCAGGCACCCACATTTCCTCTAATGATTCTTGATTTTGCCATCCCCAAATCTAACTATAACTTATTAATGTAAAAAAATTCGCATTTCTTTTACATCTAAAAATAGTCACAATGTACCAAAGTTCTCCTGGAAACTCAAAAAGATTTATTTTTTAGTCTTATAAGAATAGAAATGCTTCAAATAATTAGGGTTTTTTTTTTCACATATTTCTTAGATTATTCAGCAAAATTCTAAGAGCTGAATGATGAAAACTGATCTGTCAAACCAAAGAATAGTTCTGTATGTATTGGTAAAATGTTATTAATAATAAGGTTCCAGAAAATGTATACTTTACAGAGAGAATTGGCAGGTGCTAGAGATTTTCCTAGAGAAGGCAATGGCAACCCACTCCAGTACTCTTGCCTGGAAAATCCCACGGATGGAGGAGCCTGGTAGGCTGCAGTCTACTGGGTCGCGAAGAGTCGGACACGACTGAGCAACTTCACTTTCACTTTTCACTTCCATGCACTGGAGAAGGAAATGACAACCCACTCCAGTGTTCTTGCCTGGAGAATCCCAGGGACAGGGGAGCCTGGTGGGCTTCCGTCTATGCGGTCGCACAGAGTCGGACACGACTGAAGCAACTTAGCAGCAGCAGCAGAGATTTTCCAGTGCTCTCACTGTCTATAACATGATTTGCTAAAGAAGAAACATTGACTGACTTCTTGGGAAAAAGTTATACATTATATTCTGACAAAGAATTTAATCCTCCTCTATTTTCATATTAGGTGAGACCACAGACATATTGTCTTGTCTATAGGTAGCTTCCACTTTCCTCTGATATTTTTCCTGAAGGGCCACAGGCTAGAACCTGTATCTTCAACAAAGAAGAAGAGACTCAGAATCTTGAGGAAAGGACTCTACCACATTACCAATAACTACTTATGTTTCAAGAACTAGACTCATCGGTACAAACTCCACAATGCAAACATGCCATTATTTAGACAACTGTCAGGCTGTATTAGGGGGCTGGTCGGAATGTCCAGAATTCTTTTTGTTCAGAAGCAGACAACTTCAGGAAAGCAGTTGCTGAATCAAGATCCAGTGAAATAAACTTAGTTACACAGGACTGAGTCAACTCATGAGAGAAATATAATTATACTTATTTACTTTGTAATATTGTTATCTTTTTCTAATATTCTGTTTTTGATAGGTATATGAGGAAATATTTTTTCTTTCTTTTTAATCTATTTCTAATTTGGTAGACTAGGCTTTGGCAAACTGAAATATGACATTTTTAATGGTATCAGATTCTCACTGATACCTCAGAACTCAAAAACTAATATTGAGTTTCTTCATTTTGCACAACAATATCATTTGCATATGCTCAGTGAGAACTTAGTCTCTCTTTTTTTTTTTTTTTTTTAACCAAGATATGTGTGTGTGTTAGATGCTCAGTTGCTTCTAACTTTTTGCCACCCCATGGACTGTAGTCTGCCAGGCTCTTCTGTCCATGGAATTCTCCAGGCAAGAATACTAGAGTGGGTGGCCATTTCCTCTTCCAAGGGATCTTCCTGACCCAGGAATCGAGCCCTTGACTCTTGTGTTTCCTGCATTTGCAGGCAGGTTCTGTACCAGCTGAGCTACCAGGGAAGTCCTTTTTATTTGTTTATTTTTTTATTTTTTTTTTTTACCAAGATACACTTTGACAAATCAGCTTTGCAACCAAGGTCATATTTGGAGTTCCATGTTGAAAATTGATTTCATTTAAACAAGTGTGATAAGCTCCATTTAAAAAGGTACACTTGGACTTCCCTGGTAGCCCAGTGGATGGGAATCCACCTGCCAATGCATGGGACATGGGTTCAATCCCTGGTTAGGAAAAAAAAAAAAAAACAATCCCTGGTTAGGAAAGATGCCCCATGCCATGGAACAACTAAGCCCAAGCACCACAAATACTGAGACTACATGCTGCAACTACTGAAGCCAACATGCCTAGAGCCTGTCCACAACAAGAGGAGCCACTCTGTTGAGAAGCCCACACATCGCAACAAAGAGTAGCTACTACAAGCTGCAACTACAGGAAGCCCTCACAAAGCAATGAAGACTCAGTGCAGCCAAAAATATATAATAAATAAATTAAAAGATAGAGTTAACATGTAGTGCCCATGTTTCCAATACCCTCTCAGGACACCTGTCCCAAGATATATTTGTGACTTATAAGACCCCAGACTCATAGGAGGTGTGGAAGGGCACTTTCTGCCCTGCCAGTGACCTTAATAAAATCTGGAGAATCTAGAAGAGAGAAGACTTTGGTATTGGTTGACATGGCATATGAAGTCTGGTGAGATTTATTGGGCCTCGTTTCTAGTATCAAAACAGAAGGTCAAATAATTAAGACTTTTGAATAACCCACCCTTAATGAGATTTCTTAATGAAATTACCAGAGAGAAGTTAATTCTCTGGCCTTATATATGCTATATGCTCAATACTATATGCTCAAGGAGGGCTTTTCTGGTAGCCCAGTGGTAATGAATCTGCCTGCCAATGCAGGAGATGTGGGTTTGATCCCATGGTCAGGAAGATCCTCTGAAGAAAGAAATAGCAACTCACTCCATTATTCTTACCTGGGAAATCCCATGGACAGAGGAGCCTGGCAAGCTATATTTCTTGGGGTTGCAAAAGAGTAAACATGACTTAGCAACTAAACAACACAAAGCAGATTATGCTCAAAATCCTCCAAGCTAGTCTTCAGCAGCATGTGAACTGAGAACTTCCAGATGTACAAACTGAGTTTAGAAAAGGCAGAGGAACCAGAGATCAAATTGCCAACATTTGTTGGATCATAGAGAAAGCAAGGGAATTTCAGAAAAACATCTACTTCTGTTTCACTGACTACACTAAGGCCTTTGACTGTGCAGATCACACAAACTATGGAAAATTCTTAAAGAGATGGGAGAACCAGACCACCTTACCTGTATCTTGGGAAACCAGTATGCGGGTCAAGAAGTATCAGTTAGAACCAGGCGTGGAACAACTGACTGGTTCAAAATTAGGAAAGGAGTATGACAAGGCTGTATATTGTCACCTTGCTTATTTAACTTATATGCAGAGTACATTATGCAACATACCAGGCTGATGAATCCTAAGCTGGAATCAAGAATCCTGGGAGAAATATACAATGTCAGATATGCAGATGGTACCACTCTAATGGCAGAAAGTGAAGAGGAACTAAAGAGTCTCTTGATGAGGGTGAAAGAGAACAGAGAAAAAGCTGGCTTGAAACTCAACATTCAAAAAACTAAGATCATGGCATCCAGTCTCACCACTTCATGGCAAATAGAAGGGGAAAAAGTAGAAGCAGTGACAGATTTTCTTTTCTTGGGCTCCAAAATCACTGTGGATGGTGACTGCAGCCATGAAACTAAAAGATACTTGCTCCTTGGAAAAAAGCTATGACAAACCTAGACAGCAGAGACACCACTTTGCTGACAAATGTCTATCTAGTCAAAGCTGTGGTTTTTCCAGTAGTCATGCACAGATGTGAGAGGTGGACCATAAAGAAGGCTGAGCATTGAAGAATTGATGATTTCAAATTACAGCTCTGGAGAAGACTCTTGAAAGTCCCTTGGACTGCAAGGAGATCAAGCCAGTCAATCCTAAAGGAAATTGACCCTGAATGTTCATTGGAAGGACTGATGCTAAAGCTCCAATACTTTGGCCATCTGATGCAGAGCTGACTCATTGGAAAAGACCCTGATGCTGGGAAAGATATAAGGCAAAAGGAGAAGGGGTGGAGAAGATGAGATGGTTAAATAGTATCACTTATTCAATGTACATGAATCTGAGCAGACTCCAAGAGATAGTGAAGGACAGAGGAGCTTGGTGGGCTGAAGTCCATGGAATCACTAAAAACTGAACATGGCTCCAGTATTCTTGGGGCTTCCTTGGTAGCTCAGATGGTAAAGAATCTGCCTGCAAATTGGAAAATCAGGTTTTGATCCCTGGGTTTGGAAGATCCCCTGGAGAAGGGCATGGTTACTCACTCCAGTATTCTTGCCTGGAGAATTCCATGGACAGAGGAGCCTGGAAGGCTGCAGTCCATGGGGTCTCAAAGAGTTGGACACAATTGAGTGACTAACACTTTCACTTTCATTAAGGTATTAGACCCCAAAAAGTTAAATGTAACATGCAGATTTCTCTTAGATAAGAAAGATTACCCTAGATGTTATTTTCTGACTGTAGGATATTCCAGCTTTGTGTCTAACTCATCAAATTTATTCTGGTAGACCATATATCCCTTGTTCTTCAAAATGCTCTTTGAACCAGCTTTACCATTATACCAGCTCCCTCATTACTTTAGTTCAGAATCTTTGACACATTCATTCCATATTACAAGAGACTTATTGCTTTCAATGGTTTGAAAATAATAATTACACCCAACTTCCCATGCAGTATGGAGAATGGGGAAACAGTCTCTCTTTCCTTCCCAGTTCCAGGAGGCACATTAGCCCTGGCTTCTTGTTTAATGGCACTTCTGAATCTCCATCTATGTCTTTCCCCCCTACCCAGGAGATGGGCAGTAGCTGTGGGTCAGTCACTCTCCTTCTGGGTCTTTTGTCAGCTGCCTCAGAGAGTCCTGTGGCTGCATCACAATTTATGTCTTATTTCTCCAGGAGTAAATCGGTGGTGGCTCCAAGCTGTCCCAGACATAGATAGGAGGGCAAGAGGAAGAAGGCGTTTTTGCTATCTTACCCACTCTTGAAAGAGCTGTTTATTTACCCAATGATTTAATTATCCATTGTTTATTTATCTGATGATTTATTCAATATTCACTCATTAAGACCTGAGAAACACAGTGAGTGGAGGTTTATTGATTTAATTAGGTAAAACCCTAAAAGCTGCCATTTTACTGGCTGTATACCATGAAATAATCAATAATGCAAATAACATTTTTGTATGGAGGCAGGCATTTTTATATGCAGCTAGCTGCTGTAACAAAGGAACTCCAAATTGTCTGCAGGTGAATGCAGAAGTTTATTTCTTACTCTTTCAAAATCCAGTCTATGGTAGAGACATTCATTCAGGAACCCAGATCACAGGTTTCCATCTTTTGATGCGTGACCTCTTTCAAAGTTGCCCTGGACATGAGTACTCAGCTGACAGATAGGTGAAGAGAGAGATTAGAGGATCAGGTAGAGAAACTTTCAAGGGTCAGGCTGGAAAAGGTACCTTCCCTCCATATTCCATAGGACAGAATTCAGAGGCAAAATCACACCTACCTGCAAGGGAGGCTGGGATACTTCATCCAGCTCTGTGCCCAGGAGAGGGAGATGAACTTGGGAATCAGTGACTGAGTCTCTGCTACAGCTGCCAGGCCCAGATCCCAAAGTCCATTCAATCCTCACTGACACGGACTCTGGAGAGCTCATATCCACTTAAAATTTCCCATCACTCTGTGTAACTCCTGGCTCAGCAGAAATTACTACGTTAGAAAGTACAATGGTAAAAGTCACTTTATTTCTCACCTACAGATCCAGGGGGCAGAGACAGCCCCCTTTCTTTCTTTCCTTTATCCTCAGAGATAAAAATATTTCAATGTTATTCTCAAAACTTTGCTCAGTAGAAATTGGGAAATGGTTGACAGTTTGTGGGAGTGGATTAAGATGATCACACTTGAACTTCTTGAAGATAACTCTTGGCTGATGCCCCTGGCTTCACCTGTGATACCTGATAGGTGATTTGGTGCAAGGTATGCACCAAGAACTACAGGATTTCGGACTATCTCTAATTTGATCCTTAATTTTCCAGGTTGGCACTCTGAGCCTCAGAGAGGTTACACAGTTTCCCTAAACCACGAGACTAATTCATAGCACAGCAAAAACAAAGCTGAGTTGCTTTGTTTCCGCCCACACTATTATGCCAGGCAGCATTTCATCACACAGGGCATGATTGATCTTCCTTTTTAATGCAAAATATAACAAAATGTTGAGTCACCAGGAATACCAGTGAATATAGAATTTTCTGAACTGAATTTTCTAGTTAACTCTATTATAGCCATAGTGGCTTATAATTTCAACCTGTGGGGTGAAAATCTTCCTAAGGCATACCAGCTGACTGTCCTGTCTTAATAAGCAATGCTTCAACATAAGCAAACAATGGTCGTTCACAAGGACAATTATAATTCCAAAACAGGGAAGGAAATGACCATTTTCAATAACCTGAAGTTCAATCATGGTGACCTGAATAAATTGTGAGAAGCTGTTTTAAGGTACTTTCTCCCTTCAACAACCTTTAAATTTCAGAATTCAAATCAGAGTACAAACTGTTTACTAAATGTACTAGACAGAATGTTCTTGCTATTAGCTAAGGGAACCTGGGAAATTAATACACCTGGGCCTCTGCTACTTTATCACCCACACTTAGGGAAAAGGCCTATATAGGTCTCTGAGTACTTAGAAAAAATAATAGAGTTCACTTTGTGCTTGTTTTTAAATGATAATCATCAAATAAGAACCATGTTAATTATGTTTCCCATATCCATTGTTCAAGATGACATACACAGTGACTGTGTATAAGAATAATCATGTCAAAAACTTTTTCCTACAGTTATTATTTCTAGCTATTTTACATTACTCTAGTCTTAAAATTATATTACCTTATTGCTATAAGAGACTTTAGGCATGCTTCTTTCTAGCCATGGGGAACCTGAATCAGTGATAGCCCAGTTCTCCTGACTCCAGTTCAGGGTCTGTCTTTCCATTTGGAATAACAACTGCACCCAAAGCTGCAAGAAAAATTTCCACGTAACTGGATAAGACTGGGATCTGTGTCCCTGGGAGGAATCTGAAAGGAAGACACATGCCTGTAAAGAGAGCCACACCAGGTGTGGGCAAGACCCTGAGGAGGCAGTTGTGCCAGGCTGGCTGTCAGGAAGGTTGGACAGTCATAGGAGGGTTCCTAGAAGAGGAATCTGCAGCCAGGTCTGAGGGGACTTCTCAGTTGCACCACAGAGCATGAGATGGAGAATGGAAGAGACCCTGCAGCAGAGATGAGGGTTGGTACAAAGCATGCGGCTCAGAAACAGCTGAACAAGATCAGTTTAAAACGGGCACAGTGACGCTGGAGAGGCTGGCAAGGGCCACATATCAGATACATGCTTCTCCTGAGGAGAGACCACTGAGGATCGCAAGCAGGGCTCTGCCGGAATCTACACTCAGCCTTGGGCCAGATGGGTACGCCAGGCACATAGCTTATTCACCTTTAATTTGCCCAATCCTCGTCTAACATTTGCGACAAAACTGAAATAAATTGTGGAATGTGCATGTCCACATGGATGAGACTTATAGATAACAAAAGCAAATGTAGCTAGAAACTGAGGTTCCCCCTAATTGGTTTTCCAGATTTTCCCTAGCATCACATTTCTGACAGTCAGAGCCATAATGAATCTGGCATGATTTTTCCTGCATGGTAAGGAGGGGGTTTTATGGTAAGGAGGGGCTTGGCTGCGGGGCCTGTGAAGTGAGACAGAAGAACTGAGCTGCCTTTCAACATAAAAGGGCCTGAGGCATAACTTCCACTGTCAGAGACCTCAGCCTTTTTATTTTAGAAACACAATTAATTTTTTCTGCTTATTTGATCAGTGTTTTCTTGAAGAGTAAGGAAAAGAATATGCATTTTGAAAAGTTGCTCTTTATTTGGTTTTCCTAGCTTGTTCTCCTGGAAAGGAGCTTCCCTGTTTTAATCACATAAAGTTGGGTTTCAGCACTGCTGCCAAGGAACTAAGGGTTTGCCAGGGGCAGCCTCTCTGA
Source organism: Bos javanicus (assembly GCF_032452875.1). Taxonomy (NCBI): domain Eukaryota; kingdom Metazoa; phylum Chordata; class Mammalia; order Artiodactyla; family Bovidae; genus Bos; species Bos javanicus. The sequence goes on along the minus strand of NC_083874.1, from coordinate 47,669,299 downwards.
CTTCAGGATGCTTTGTCACCACGTTCAAATTAATTTACTGAAGGAGCTTATTTCTGCCTGCTGTTAAAATCACCTACATTATGCCATGCTGAGTAACAAATATATTTTGTGGGCTCATTTCCTTTTTTTTCCTCAAACACCCTCATCTGGTTGCTTCTCAAAGTAGTAAAACAGGCAAAGTAAACATAAGATGATAGTGAGCTCCAACAAAGATGTGTATGCATTTGTGTTCCTCTCTGTCCACTCCAGCCTGGTGGTGACCTGTTTACAGGTGTTTGCTTGGATTAGTCTGAGACCACCTGACTCACCAGCCAACTGAAGAATGGCAAAGAAAGGCAAAGACCTTTCTTCATTTTCCCTTTCCAGTCTCAAACCAGAGCTCAAAGTGTAAGAGGTCATTTTCAATACGCCACTCTTCCCTCTATAGGCTGTTCTGAAAAATACCGCCTGGAAGTTGAGTTTTACTAGTTAGTTAAATAACAAAGGTTTTATTGAACTCTTACTGGGAACACTGTACTAATTACAGAGAAAAGAACAATGATTCTTGCTCTCTCGTGGCTGCAGAAGATAAAAGCAGGGCAGGTGAAATGCTTGGGTGGGGGCAGTGAGCTTACACAAAGCTAGAAGAGCATAGTATGTCTTCAGGGCATAGAATACTGAATCTGACAAGACCAGGCATGTCTGAGGGCCTATTGTGTGCTGGGGCAGAGTGATTTGTGAGATGTTTGCCTCCAGGTGACAGGGCTGGGGTAAAGGTCACGTTTTTTCCTTGGTGATGGAGACACTCAGTATTTAGCTCAGCTTTTGGCACAGAGAAACGCTGGGGAAGTGCTGGTGGAGAACAGAAGGAGGCTGTGCAGGACAGGGCCCTGTTCTTTTACCCTCAAAGCTAATGTTATGCACATCCATGGTTTTCAAATTCAGTTTTACCTTAGGGGCATTCTTTTTGCATGTCATTTCTTCTTTATAACAAAGCAGGTTTCTTTATAACAAAGGAGGTTCAGTGATGAGGGTCTGGGGTCTAAAGCCACACATCTAGCAAGCATCAGCAGTAAGATTCTATTCTGAGTGATTCTCTTGCCCAAAAATACTCTTCCCAGGGTACCAGCTGCCTCCCAGCAAGAAACCACTGGTGAGGGGCTGCTGGGAACTCTCAGGGACGGTGGAAGCTGGCCTGAATGAGGCTGCACTCAGCAAGAATCGGAGGACCCAGTGAGAAGACCCGGGAGGTGAGCAGGGTTGAGTGGTACCCGGCCTCGCACTCCTGGTGCTCCCAGTAGGCGATGATGGCACAGGGCTAGGAACGGGTATTTCATGGAAGAGAAATGCTTGCACCAATGAAGACAGTTGTTTCTTTAGCCAGTACCTTTGCCAGTCTCAGCATCAGAGATGGGGTTTCCTGTATGATCATGTGATGGTTCCAAGGTTAGGCTGCAAACACTGCCTGATCAGAGCACCCCTTCTGCTGATGTTCAAGGGCAAGTACAGGGCATTGCAAATCAAAGCCATTAAAATCATGAGGATGAGTCAGGGCACTCAGTGGGAGGCTAGATTGCCCGCCACTTTTTCCTGTTGAATCACATGCCATGAAATGGGAGAGCTATATGAAAGTTCTCCTCCAGGCAGAGACACATCACAGAAAGAAAAAAAAAAAAAAAAATCCAAATATAAACATTCATTCCTGGTTTATACAAATGGTTTATCTTCTTTTTGACCACTGTTTTGACTTAAAAGGGGCCTTCCCTGGTAGATTAGCAGTGAAGAATCTGCCTGCAGTGTAGGAGACTTGCAGAAGACACAGCTTCAATCCCTGGGTCAGGAAGATCCCCTGGAGGAGGAAATGGCAACTCAGTCCAGTATTCTTGCCTGGAGAATCCCAAGGACAGAGGAGCCTGGTGGGCTATAGTCCATGGGGTCGCAGAGTTGGACACAACTGAGCACACACGCAGGCCACTTCTTTTGATTTTTAAAAAATAAGCCCATTTTTATGGTTTTTATTCTTAACTTAGAAAGAGTCACGTCCAACTCTTTGTGACCCTATGGGCCATAAACCACCAGGCTCTTCTGTCCACAGGAATTCTCCAGGCAAGAATACTGGATTGGGTTTCCATGCCCTTCTCCTGGGGATTTTTCCGACCCAGGGATTGAACCTACATTTCTTACATCTCCTGCACTGGCAGGCTTGTTCTTTACCACTAGTGCCATCTGGGAAGCCAACCTCAGCCTATAACAGACATTAGTTTCGGGTGCTATGCTTAGTCGCTCAGTTGTGTCCAACTCTTTGTGACTCCATGGACTGTAGCCCGCCAGTCTCTCCGTCCATGAAGATTCTCCAGGCAAGAATACTGGAGTGGGTTGCCATGCCCTTTGCCAGGGGATCCTTCCAACCCAGGGGTCAAACCCAGGTCTCCTGCATTGCAGGCAGATTCTTTATCATCTGAACCACCAGGGAAGCCCATGGTGCCTTTAAGATCAGAGGCAGTGGAAACTTATTGCCTCTCTGGTTTTCTATACCCAGAAATGATTTTTTTTTTCCAGCTGGCCAAGGATCTGTCCTGAAAACTGGCCCTGCCATTCTAACAAGGTCTGTTTGCCCTTGAATCTGACCCCAAATTCCAATTTTCACACACTGCTTAGATTAGTCATCTCCTGTAGAGCTGACCTAGCCTCAGACTCTAGGTCCCTCCATCCTCCCTGCCCTGCTCAGCCTCATTTCACACTCCCGAGTCTGACACTGGCCCCACTCCCCCACACCTGACCTCAGCTTCCCTCTTTGGCTTCTCCTGCCTCGGTCCTGACAGCTGGCAGTGACTGCTTCCAGTTGAACTGCTAAGGAACAGAGGCTCCTTCCCACCTGGGTACATCTGAGTTGTTTCTTAATCAGGCCCAGAGTTCTGGAAGGAGAAATAGGGCAGCCAGGCTGTGCTTTGGGCTTCATACAGAAATGGGAACAGACCAGCCTGTGGGCCTCCAGCCCCATAACCCTTTTGAAAAGTAGACTCAGATTTCTCTGTTTGGGAGAAGATCCCATGCACTCTTACTAAAAAAATTCAGAAAATGTGGCATCCTACAAGAGTTTTCCTATTGTGCAAAAACATTTAGTTTTTAAAAATTGCTTTCCAGGTCCTTTTCATTTTTCTGCTCACCATGATAGCCTCCCCTGGAGAGACTGAGGTATATATGGCCCTTTACCAAAATCTGAATTCTCTAGTAATCCATGACTTGTAGACATGCAAGGGTCACACTTCTCTAAGCAAGATCACATTCTGCTCCTTGTTCCAGAGCTCTCCACGTGTTTCCTCTTTCCCAGAGCAGAGATATGATCAGATTCACATTTCATAAAATCATGATGGCTTCAGAGTGCAGGATGGATCAGAAGAAGGGAAGGTTGGAGAATCAGACTTCTGAAGAGTCATTTTAAAAGTCCTAATAAGGGACAGTGAGAACACTTCTTGTCCCTGAACATTTGTGAGGACTGAGTTGAATTGAAGTATTTTTAGATAAAAGAAGCCATGATAATATTCTGTCTGTTTCCCATATACCACTCCTCCCACACCCAAGTCTTGAATTTTATTATTATCATGCAACATACACTTTCACCAGCTACAGAGGCAATGAAGTCAAAAAGGATGTGTCTGTCCATTAGGGCTTATTTATGCTGTTAAGACTTGTCACTTATTGGAATCTGACCAATCAGATTAATACCTCCCTGAGAGTGAAATCAATGGAGTTAGAGAGAAGCACTGATTTGATTCCAACCTCTGAAGGAAGCAGAAATTATTAATCAGTTCCCAGGAGCCTTTGAGCTTATGAGTAACTAAGGCCACCCATGCCCCTTCACCAGCATCTTCCACTGACCTCGTGCAAGGGTACTAAAGGGAGATTTAGGGCCAGCCTGGGAAGCCAAGGGGAGATAAGGTCAAGCAGAAAAAGGAAGTTTTCTAGAGGCAAGAAGGTTTTAGTCTTCTCTGAGAGTACTACTATTTAACAAAAGCCTCAGAGACATCATGAGGTCGTGGGGCATAAAATATCCTTGGGACAGTGGGTGACAGCACTTTCAGTTATAAATTAAGAGATGTTGGAGTCAGAGGTACCAGCTCATTTGGCACATAAGACTCTTCGTGTTATTAACAATGAAAGAGAAAAGTTAAATGACTCTTTGTTTAAACTTCCCAAGATGTGATTTTCACGAAAACCATTTGGGAATATGAGATGGTGGGGAGAAGACAAACAAACTATAACCCAAGCAGAGGGTCATGACTCAACTCAGCATAAGGGAAAAGCAAAAATGGAGGAAGATGAAGAGAAAACAATGCCCTCTCATCATTGGCTGGTAGGAGTTAAGAAACAAGGAAGGAAGGAGGGGAGATACATGGCACAGCTTTAGTGACCCAAATCCAAGTATGTGACATCTTTCTTAATGGTGTGAAATCTATGGGTAGGCAGCCAAGCTTAGAGCAGCAGGAGAACCTAGCAGGAAGTATTGAGGCAAGGACAGTACAAAGCAAGTTTCACTCATCTTCTGGCCCAAAAAATAATGCAAACAGTCTTAGCCTTTGTACTCATTTTATGAATTAGGAATAGTTTGTTGAAACTTTGTATTGAAAAGAAATGTGAGGCTAAGTGTGGGATCTATCATGCTGCTGCTGCTGCTAAGTCGCTTCAGTCATGTCCGACTCTGTGCGACCCCATGGACTGCAGCCTACCAGGCTTCTCTGTCCATGGGATTCTCCAGGCAAGAACACTGGAGTGGGTTGCCATTTCCTTCTCCAGGGATCTGTCATAGAGTACCATAATTAACTAGTGATGTCTAACACAGGCTTAGGGTTAGAGGGCACAACTAATGTGGGACAGAAGAGTGTCACTCGCGGCCCAGGCTAATTTATTGCCATCCTCTATGTTGGGCTTTAGGGTCAAAGGCCCAGCTAACATGGAACCAAGCCTGTTTTTTATTTCCATCCTGTCCATTCTTTCTCTTGGGGATTTATATGAAGAGTAATACACTATGGGTAGGCAGTGTTCTGGAGCTCCACTCCAGGAGAATCTAACTCTAGGAAATACCTAGAGAATCTACTCTTGATCCCCAATGTTTTACCTGTGTATAGTTTTGGAATTTGGGACCTAAAAATTTCCCTTGTACAGTCAGGTAAGGCTTCCAGAAGTCTTGTTGGTTACTTGGGGATTGGGATGGGGATGAGACTTTGGGTAGGCTTCAGTGAGCAAAAATCATTCCCAGGCTCCTGCCCTCTCTCCCATCCCATTCAAGTTTCTTGTCCTACGATACAGGACATAATTAATCCTAGATACCACTGGCCCAGGCCAGGAGGGCCTAGAGGAATGAAAAGACTTGAGTTGATTGACCTTCACTTAATCCGCAAGTGTCATGTGGGGAATGGTGATGCTATCTATGGATCTAATCACTGTTTTTCCCTCTGACAGCCAGAAATAGATGTTCAGGCATCCATGTGAAAACCTTCTTGGCATTAAAGTAGATTGAGTATTGATTCTAATTTATGGATTCGGAGGTCCCCCTCCAGGAGATAGGACAAGGAGTCTACTTGGCAGAACCAACAGCTTAACTACAAAGACTGACCTTTGTCAGAATGACAGTTCGTGTTACATGGACCAAGCGTGGGTACAAATAGAACAGCTCCCAGTTGCCTGTGGGTCAGAGTTTGTTTTAGTTTGTTCATAAGAACGTATAAATCAAAACCTTGGTCAAGTGCTAAGTACCAGGTCAATAAAACTTTTGTTTTGTTGTAATGTTTGCCCTTTGTCATCAGGAAAATAAAATAAGCAAAACAAACCAATGATGTTTTTTTAAGATAAAACTACAAAGTTGAGAGGACCACATAATTATTTGTGCCTGATATAATCCCCTTTCCTAAATAACACTTACATCCTGAGAACTTATTTCCATGTTCCCCAACATGCCTTGTGCACAGAAGGATGCTTGATAGAACTGTTAACTTGAAAAGATGAGTAGCAGTGTTGAGTGTTGGAGTGAGCCCTGCATTTGCATTTGAATTTGTTTTCCATTGTATTGCTAGCCCCTAGAATAATAGATAGTAGAAGCTCTTACTAGCAACAGGAGCACTATGGTTATAAGCAAACTTTTAACCTGTCTGATCCTCAACTCTTATGAGTAAAATGGGGGTGAGTATGTCTACACTGCTATCATGCCTTTGCTCCATGTAGCTTCCTCTTTAGGAACGTCTTGACTCTCATTTCAAACCCTTGCTTGGGGTCACTTTTTCTTTGAAGCTTTCCTTGCTTGACACCCTCTTGTTTCCCAGGAAGAAATGACATGTCCCTCCTTCAGGCTCTGCTAAATCCCATTATCAATTCTATCAAAGCACCTACAGTCCTTTGTGACATTTATCCTTTCACAAGTCTATCTACCTCTGTGAGACAGTGATTTTCTAGAGGGTAGAAACTGTGTCTTATTCATTCCTGTATGCCTAATGCTGAGAACAGCAGAAACTTGATATATAGTATCTGGAAGGGTACAGGAATGAATAATGAAGGACTATAATCAGCCAAGTGACGTGATCCATTTAGGGTTTTAGAAAAACCCCCCTGACGTGGAGGGGACATGGGTTAGAGTTCAGAGGGGGTTAGGAAAAAAGCATCAGGACTCTTTGGGATTCAGACACTGTCTCCAGAGTGCTTCTGTTACTTCAGAGGCAACCTCGGGTTATACAAGTCATGACCGTCCATCAGTAAATTATCTGCACACTGAGTCTGCAGATCCTTGTCATGAGGGGCTCTAGAATGGGACAAGAAATGCTGGAGCACAACACTTTCTAGAAGGGATAAGCCTTGGTAGGTCCTGGTATGGTGGGGACAGCACCAGTTGAGACACTTCATCTACTGCACAGCTCTTCCAGAGCCTCAACCAGGGCCCTCTGGAGATGCTCTATGCTCAAGGGCAGGTGGAAAATGGACCTGCTCCTCAAAGGTAGGGACAGGCCAGTCTTTCATCTGGGTTCTGAAAGCCCCCAAGCCAAGTGAGGTGCAAGGACTTACCAGTGCCCAATGCTGCCTGACGAAGAGGAGGAGCCAGCCTGGACTCATTGGGCCAAAAGGCAGCATCATGCTGTCTCTGGAGCCAGGTCTCAGAGGGACAGGTGTCAGCCCAGGGGGATCAGGTGTGAGGAAGGGGGTGATCTCTCCTCTAATTCTGCTCCTGAACAACAAGTGACTGAGTCATTCAATCTTAGAGTTAAGGACTGATTTGACATTCACAGTCTGTATTATATCTAAAAGGCCAAGTTCTGGTTGTTTCAAGCTTATTCTTCTATGTATATATTAAAAAAAAAAAAAAAACTTTATGGAAGTGTAGTTCATCTACAATAGACTGTATTTAGTTAAAGCATAGAGACTGATGGGTTTTGACATATTTATACCACTATTGCTACGGACTGAACTGTGTCCACACAAAACTCACATGTTGAAGCCCAGCCCCTCAATGTGGCTGCATGTGGAGATGAGGCCTACAAGGAGATAATTAAGATTAAATGAATAGGAATGTTTTCCTTCAAATAAGAGGAAGAGACAGCAGAGCACTCTATCTCTGTGTGTGTCTCTCTCTGTTTCTGTGTCCGTTTCTGTCTCTCTGTCTCTGCCTCTCACCCCTCTGGCATGTGCACACACAGTGGGAAGGTGACTATCTACAAACCAGGAAGAGAGCACACACCACAGCTGGACCATACTGGTGCCCTGATCTAGACTTTCAGCCTCCAGAAGTGTGAGAAAGTAAATCTCTGTCATCTAAGCTGCCCAATCTATGGTATTCTGTTATGGCAGCCTGAGCTAAGATGCTCAGGAAACAACCACTACAGTCAGTGGAACAATTACATCCACCTACCCCAAATTTTCTTTTATTCCTTTTATAATAGACGGAAAAACTTTGAACTTGAGACTAGGAAAGAGAAATCTGGTGTAGGAAAAACAAAAAAATACAAAATACTCCTTAAAATATTTTGTTGCCTATGATGTCCTCATGCCAAATTTTAACTAAGAAAGAAGGCATTATGCAATTAAGGCAGAGCATTCATGGTAATTCAGTCCTGAGCTTTCAATGAGACTGAGTACAGTCGCCAGCTCTGAACTAGTTCTGGTAACCTGTATAGACTTTCCAGCTGAAGCTCAAGAGCTACTTATCAGAAGCCACAGATTCTTGGATCATAGAGAATTCCAGAGTGTTCTGGAAAAGGAAGATTTTGATGCTTTCTGGCCTTTTCCTTCCCTCACTTCCCAGGAATCAGATTCCCTTCTCCTTCTGGACATGCTTTCTTAATCCTTGTTACTCCTCTCTCATATCCACCCCAGGCTGGATCAGGGCAGCTCCCTGAGGGGAGGGCCTCCTGCAGCTCGCTTGGGACCCCTGGGGCCCATGCCCTGTCCAGCAAGAGCTGCTGCTCAGAAATGTTTGTGGAATGAATCCCAGATTAAGTTGAGTGAAAGAGTTGACCAAAGAAATGACAGCCATTTGAGGTCATAGATCGTGATATTTAATGCATATTAGGCAGCCTAGAATGTCATGTAGTAAATTGCATTTTGATTTTTATGAGATCTCTAGGCAGACAGGGCTGGCAGAACAGAGAACTTATTCTAACCTCCCAGAGGAAACAGTCTGAGTGCTGTATCACCAGCTTAAAGGCCTCTCTCTGGTCTAATCCACACTTCCAGCTCCACCTCCCACCTGCCCTGTCCCCACCTGATGGTCCAGATACCACGGACCACTTATTAGAACCTTATATATCCTGTCTCTGCTTTTTCCCCTGTTGTCACCCTTTGTAGAGCCAAACTGAAATGGAGTCACTATGTCAGGGACAAAAGGCAGTTGGCCAATGCAAACACATTAAAGAAAATGAAACTTACCCTTACCTAACATAAGTTGTAGGAATTTACAGCTCTTCTCAGAGATCAGCCGAGGATGCCAGCCATTCCCCAAACGCCAAGTCCATTCACACCATCTCCAGACTTCTTGTTCCCCTGACTCAGCTACTTGCTCCAAATAAGGAAGAAGTCCACCAGGTTACCAATCAGCTGAAAAGCACTGACATTTACCCCAGGAAAACCCTTAGGGAGGGAATAATTCAGAACTCGTTAACTCCCTAGCTTTGAGTTTCCTGGTGTGTGGATCAAGACCCTTGCGATAAAACTCATCTTTCTGCTTTGTTTCACTCGTTGTGCAGAGAGGTTTTGACATGTTTCACGTACACACTTCCCATTTTGTCCACTGTGGCCTCCAACACAGTCTTTAAGTTCAAGCTCAAAGTGTCCTTTCCTGTGGAGCCTTCTCCCAGCCCAACTCTCACAGCATGTTGCCGCTTGTCTGCCACAGACTCTCCCACATCACTTCCACCATCTGCCTCATTTGTCTTTCATGCTACACAGTGGGCCCCTTGAGGGAGGCTGCTGATCTTCATCATCTTGTAACCCACAGCCTAATCTAGGGCTATGTAGAAAAGGCTCTCTGTAAATACTTGTAGAGTTTAATTGCCCAATAAGCCTTTCTCGCCTTCTTCCCCCATGGAGTAGAGGGCAGAGGTGGTGCGGCTGCAGTGGGATAAGCCAGGCCTCAGGCCTGAGCTTTGGCTTTAAGTTCTGGTTCATCACCTTCTCTGTTTGTTTTCTATGGCTGTGTCACCAATGAGCACAAGCAAAGCAGTTTTAAATAATACCTGTTTGTTATTTCCTGGTTTCCACAGGCCAGAGGTCCAGGCACAGCTGAGCTGGATCCCCTGCTCAGAGCTAAACAGGGTTGCAGTCAAGGCTTCAGCTGGGTTGAGTTCCTTTCTGGGGCTCGGGGCTTTCAAGCTCATGGAGTTGTTGGCAGAATTCAGTTTCTTGAAGTTGCAGGAGGGAAGCCCAATTCTACTGCTAGCTGTCAGCAGGAATGCATCAACTCCAAAGGCCACCTGTATTCCTTCTCACATGGCTTCTCCAACTTCACAGCCAGCAAGGGAGAGTGCTATTTACATCTAACCTCTCTCATTCTTCTAGTCTCTGACTTCCTCTCTCACCTTAAGTAATCTTAATTACAAATGCACAGTCCCTGCCATATCACATAGACTAATTAGGAAAGTTCTGACCAATCATATATATAGGTTCAGCCTACGCTTAAGAGGGAGGAATTATGCAAGGGTGAGGTTCAATGGGTTCATCTTAGCTTTCTGCTCGCCCCATCTCCTCAGGCTACATTATCTGCTTTTGAATGTCAGTTTCCTCAGCTGATAAATGGATAAATAAATCTACCTTCCAGATCATTGGGAAGATTAAATGAAAGAGCCACTTAATAACTGCAGGTCTCATCCTTTCTTACTATTTTTTTTTTCTGGACTGCCTATCTCTTAACTGTTCCTAAGTTATTATGAGAACAGACACCAGCTGGACTGTATGTCTATGAAATGACTCTATAAGATGCTTAGTAACAAATGCAGATTTAAAAAAAAACTAATTGATAATAGCCAGTTATCCAATTTGGGGAGGGCAGAAAGAACTGAGATCATCCAGAATTAGCCCATGCCTCAAATGAGATGATTTTATAAAGACTGAAGTCCAAACTCCCCAAGCAGAAGATTATTCCTATAAAAGGCTTAGCTCATCATTTGTCTTGATAAATGAAAAAGGCTTTTCCACGATGCTTGAGTTTTAATAAACTAAATGCTATGAGGAAGAAAACCCATAGCACTAGGTTTACAAACTAGATGCTCTGATCCCAGAGCTAAGGATGCTGTCGGCTTTCAGGATAGAGTTGATAAGAGGACAAGGCCACGCTGGTGCTCTCAGCTCTCTTTCTCAGTCTCTGGTTTGTGCTGACTCCCTGCCAAGCTGCCCAGGGACCTTCACAGTAGTGTCCCATCGGGACAAGTTCTCCTCCAGAAGGTTCTGATTCTTCCCCATGATGCCCACCACTCCTGGGTTCTATCCCTTCAGTGCCTAGTTGGGTGCCTGCACAGGAAAAGCATGAACTATGGTGCTGGAGAAGACCCTTGGACATCAAGGAGATCAAACCAGTCAATCCTAAGGGAAATAAACTCTGAATATTCACTGGAAGGGTTGATGCTGAAGCTGAAGCTCCAATACTTTGGCCACCTGATGCGAAGAGCCAACTCACTAGAAAAGACCCTGATGCTAGGAAAGATGAAGGCAGGAGGAGAAGGGTGACGGAGCGTGAGATGTTTGCATGGCATCACTGCACTCAGTGGACATGAGTCTGAGCAAACTCTAGGAGAGTGAAGGACAGGGAAGCCCGGCATACTGCAGTTCATGAGGTGACAATGAGTTGGACACAACTTAAGTGACTGAACAATAGGAAGAGTGATGAGGTCAGCCAGTGAGAACAGCTGAATATGATAGCCTCTTCCAGGACATCTCTGCACTTTACAGAAGCTTTCAGTGTTATTTAACCAAAGGAGACTTCCTTCCCTCTCAGAGCTTGGGCAGTCCCCTCTGTCTCCCCAAGTGCACAGAGCCACAGCTCCCTGCTGCTAGAGTGGAACGCTACTGCTTACAAGGCTCCACCAGTGGCATACAGCACACCACTTGCATAGAAGGTCGTGTTCCATCACTCGGAACCCTGTAGGCCCTGAATGCAGAACGATGTGCAGTTCCTCACGTGGGTCATATGCTTTCTTACCCATAGGCTCAAGACTGAATGGTCCTCGCACTCTCCCTGCTCATTCCTACTCAGTCTTCAGGATGTGATTCAGAGGTGAGCTGCTCCAGGAAGCCCCTCTCCTCTACATTCTGGGATCAGTGCCCTTCCCTATGTTTCCACAGCCCAGTCACAGTATTCATCATGCTGGGGGTGAAACCGCCATACAGGTGGACTGGTCTGTCACTCCCAACAGCTGCTGAACCTGTAGAATCTCCAGTACTGTACTTGACATAGGCTTAACATTCAAAAAACTTCTGGAAGGAAGGGAGAATGGGAGGGAGGGAGGTTGGGAAAGAGGGAGAGACTTTGGGAGGTTGGGAGAGAGGGAGGGAAGGAAGAGAAGAGAAGGGATGACCATAAGGACATTAGATTAGCATGGGCTTGAGGCAGAGCAGTTGGCTGGGAACATGGAGGAGTGACAAGGTCAACCTGAGCTCTGGAGACTTCCTGAAGGAGGAGCAGTCACAGACACTTTGTATCAGCACTTCAGCCTGATGTCAAGGACAGGCAGCCAGTTCTGGCCAACAAGTTCTGCCTCATACCCACTATGAGGCCCTAAATAGTCCTTTCCCCAGGAAAAGTCTCAGCTTCCTGCTTGAATAGCATGTGTTGTAGCAGGCTTCTTGACTTCTGCTGTCTATGAAGAGAAGCTTACTGAGGGTAGGGATGCCCTGAGCCACCAGATGCTAAGCATCCTCTCTGCCCAAAGCCTAGCCCTGAGTTTTCTGCTTGTTACTGAGTCTGAGAGGGCTTGTGACTGGGTCTATGAATGAGCTTCCCAAACCTGAGATCTTGCCAATTAAGACTGAAGTTCACTGCAGCCCCTAAGTGGCCAAACAAACCATAGCAAATGAAAACTGACTGGGAGTGATCAGGAGATGTTTTCTGGGTCAGACTCATCAGTTTCTCCATTAATCTGTTCCATCAACAGCAATGATACAGGATTCTCAGGAGAGGGGTCAGAGAGCGTGGAAAGGTGTCCATGCTGGCTTCACTTAGCGCATCTGACTCATGAATTGGTCTTCAGGCATAAATGCCAAAGTAGAGCATTTTGTAGGCAGAACATGGGTTGTCAGGGTCCTGCCTAGCCACGGAAGGGTAGACAGCCCATTCTGTGCTCTCACATCTGCAGAACTCTGCAACAAAGAAAGTGGTTCAATTCACATAGCTGAAAATGCCCAGGAGAAGGGAGGAAAAGGCAGGCCAGGGACCATGCTCTCAGATTGTCATTTACTTTTTAAAATGTTAATTATAAAACATAGACAAAATATGGGAAAATGTTTATAAGAGAATGTTAGATGAAAACCAAGATGCAGATTTGTAGCTGCAGTGTAGTTATAACTGTGCAAACCAACAAAAGGAAAAATCCAGAAACCTCTGTATTAGAACAACTGATAGTGTAGAGTCCTCTGACTGGTAGAATGATTATCATTAAAAAATTCAATTTTCTCCACTTTTCTGATTTTTCTGAAAATTGCCTACATTTTATGTTGTTAAAATATAATTAATTATTTTAAAAATAATCATCTGAGAAAGGGCCCTTAAAGATCATTTAGTTCAGTGGCTGCCAAGCATGTTTTATCTGAGTACCCAGCTGGCTGCCTCAGCATCTCCAGGGAAACTTATTAAATTCGCAAAGATATAGGCCACAGCCCTAGAAAACTTGACATACAAAACCTGGCATTGGACCCAGGAATCTGTGTTCATTTAGCCAAAAATAAAAAGCCCACGCCTGGGCATATAGGCAGAGAAAACCACAATTTGAAAGGATACAGTCACCCCAATGTTTACCGCAACACTATTTATGATAGCCAGGACATGGAAGCAACCTAAGCGTCCCCTGACAGATGAGTGGATAAAGAAGTAGTGGTACATATATACAATGGAATAGTACTCAGCCACAGAAAAGAATGAAATAATGCCATTTGCAGCAACATGGATAGACAGAGATTATCATCGTGAGTGAAGTAAGAGAGTGACCGAGAAAGACAAATATCATTGTTATTCAGTCACTAAGTTGTGTTTGACTCTCTGCAACCCCATGGACTGTAGCATGCCAGCCTCTTCTGTTCTCCACTGTCTCCTGGTCCAAATTCATGTCCATTGAATCAGTGATGCTGTCTAGCCATCTCATCATATGACATCTCTTATATATGGAATCTAAAAAGGGGGTACAAATGAACTTATCTATAAAGTAGAAATAGAATTACAGATATAGAAAATAAATTTATGGTTATCAGGGGGTGAGTGGGGGGATTGAAGATTGGGACTGACATATACACACTGCTATATATAAAATAGATAATAATAAGAACCTACTGTATAGCACAGGGCCCTATACTCAACACTCTAATGGCCTATATGAGAGAATAATCTAAAAGAGAGTGGACATATGCATATGTATAACAGATTCACTTTGCCAGACATCTGAAACTAATACAACATTGTAAATCAACTATACTCAAAAAAAGAGTTTGCCAGGTTCTTTCAAAGTGGACTCAGAGTCATAGGCGGTTGTACCAGTGCAGTCCCTCCTCATACTGCAGAATGAGGAAACTGACGCCCCAGAGAGAGGAGTCACCTGCCAGGTATGAGACATAAACAGGACCAGAACTCAGAACCCATTCTGCAGAGTTCAGTGGGCTCTGAGCAACTAGACAAAGAATTCTGAGCTGCAAGAACTCTGTGCCCCTTCTGTATTTCTTATCATAGTGTGGTGTGTCTCCGAAGGCAGACCCTTCCGGAATGGCCTGACCCAGGAGACTGCTTAAGAATGCTTACTGGAGTCAACATGCTCTTCTTGTGACCTTTTGTGAACAAAGGCATCCGATCCTCTGGATTCGAAATGTTGATATGGACGAATTGGATAAAAAGCCCCTGATTCCGCCCTCTCTCCCTAAGGGCTGGCATGATGATTTCTGTTTATATTGGCCTTCAGAGCAGAAAGCAAAATTGCTCGTCCTCCTTTGATGTGCTTCCTCCTTTTGGTGTATCTGAAAGAGATGCTGGAAGGGCAGGCTGGCCCCAGTCTCCTGGCTAGACCTCAGCTCGTTCGGGGGACTAACCTTCAGCTTGGGAATAGCACAGAAAGGGCAGGAGCAGGGGGAGTTGGCCTCAGAGATGCAGCAGCAATCAAAGCTGCTGAGTCAGTTCTGTGCATGCTCCTGACAATTAGACCATATGCCATTCAGCCACATTCTCCCCAGCAGGGGCCCGTCAAAGCTGCCTTCTTCCCGATGTATTTCTCATTAAAAGATAACATCAGAGATGATGAGTGTTGAACTCTACACTTTTCTGCTTCCTGTGGATACAACTGCACCTGGATGGTGCTTCCTTCTCACCTCCTGCAGCATAAGCAGCCCCAACTCCTCTGTAAGAACATTGGGGGTGGGGGGAGGTTAGAGAACAGTTGGGGTTCTGCCAAAGGCTCACTCATATTACTTCAAAGGAAAAAAAGGGATATTATTGTTGGGATATCTAGGGTCTGGAGCAGGGACAGAAAAGCAGTCAAGCAGCAGGCAGTTCTAGGCTCCAGCAATAACAGTGATAATTATAACAATAATAATAGCTAATACAGTAAGACAGAGTTTCCTTTTATCCTCGTATCTTCCTTCCCTCCCCTCCTCTTTCCTGGTGAAGAAGGTGTCTGTGATAAGACAGTGTAGAGAGACTGAGGCTTTGCTGAAAGTATCCCAAATCCCAAGGGGCATCCACTGCTGTATCTAAAGACCCACCACTGATGGCCAGGAGGAGGCTCAAAGTGACCAGGAGCATTTGTAGCTCTTCTCCTGGATGAAGATGAGGGTCCCGAGGAGAGGATCCAGGCTTGGCCTGACAGGATAAAAAAAGAGAAAGACTCAATGGCAGGGCGACTAGAGAACACAGGAAGAAAGGAGTTTTCTGGAGACAGCCTGCTGGCAGGCTTTATTTATACTGCAAGTGAATCAGGGGGAAAGTCAAGAAATATTTTATACCACCACCTGAATTCAGGGTGCTTAATCTGCTTCTCTTTTTGGTGATGGGGTACCTGCCTGACACGTCTGACCTTGCAGACAGACTGAGGGGTTACACAATGACAGTTAGGTCACCGACTCCTTTAACTTTTACTCTGAATTGGTTCAGATACCAAAACCACATGCAAGAGTAAACTCACAACTCCGATCCACTCCTCCACCATCACCAACCAACTCATCTGGAAATTCCTGGGAAGCAGCTGTACTGCACCTGGCCACCTCTACTTAAACACTCTTACCCTCTGAATTAATTATCAATTTACTTCTGGCAACTCACAGCCGCAAGCATCAATCCATTCCACACAAGTCTTACTTTCTTCAAACACCACCAAGATCTGCATACTTGACATTTTTTAAATTAACACACTTTATATTTTAGAACAGTTTTAGACTCATAAAAAAACTGAGCAGAGGAACTACCCCAGAGGTCCATGGGCTAAGACTCTGTGCTCAAATGCAGGCAGACCAGGTTTGATCTCTGGTCGGAGAACTAGATCCTACATGCCCCATCTTAAGAATATGTATGCCGCCACTAAATAGCCCACATGCAGCAATGAAGACCTGGCACAGCCAAATAAATAAGGAAACGTTAAAAAAAATAACTGAGCAGATAGAACAGTGTTTCCATATTCCACCTCTTCCTTACACACGGCTTCCCTATTAACATCCTAGATGAACGTGGTACATTTGCTACAAGTAATTAACACATATTGCTGCATTATTGTGAAATAATTTATATTTATACTGTGAACTATGGATGTGAGAGTTGGACTGTGAAGAAGGCTGAGCGCCGAAGAATTGATGCTTTTGAACTGTGGTGTTGGAGAAGACTCTTGCGAGTCCCTTGGACTGCAAGGAGGTCCAACCAGTCCATTCTGAAGGAGATCAGCCCTAGGATTTCTTTGGAAGGAATGATGCTAAAGCTGAAACTCCAGTACTTTGGTCACCTCATGCAAAGAGTTGACTCATTGGAAAAGACTCTGATGCTGAGAGGGATTGGGGGCAGGAGGAGACGGGGGCAACAGAGGATGAGATGGCTGGATGGCATCAGTGACTCGATGGACATGAGTCAGTGAACTCTGGGAGTTGGTGATGGACAGGGAGGCCTGGAGTGCTGCGATTCATGGGGTCGCAAAGAGTCAGACACGACTGAGCGACTGATCTGATCTGAACTGAACTACTTTACGTCATGATTCAGTCTTTGTGTTGTACAGTTCTATATGTGTGATATCATGTATCCATCACTGTAGTACTGTATGATTCAGCAACCCAATATGATATATATATAGATATAGGTTCAACAGACCCAATAAAATATATTTTTATTTATGTTATTAACATTAGATGTTACTCAGTTAAAATATTATTTTACATATACATAGATACTTAAAAAAAGAAGTTGGCACACAGGACTTCCCTGGTGGTCCAGTGGTTAAGAATTTGCTTTCCAATGCAGGGGATGCAGGTTTGATCCCTGTCAGGGAACTAAGATCTCATATGCCACAGGGCAATTAAGCCCATTTGCCACAACTAGAAAGAAGCCTGTGCACTTCAACTAAGACCCAACACAGCCAAATAAGTAATAAATAGATATTAAGAAAAGAAATTAACACACAATTATGGAGGCTGACAAGTCCCAAGACCTTCAGCCAGCAGGTGTGACACTCTGGAAAGTTGATGGTATAATTCCAGTCTGAGTTCAAAGGCCTCCAGGTTTAAGACTCAAGAGGTGATGTTTCAGTTTGATCTGAAGGCAAGAAAAGACTGATGTTTTAGTTCAAGGTAGTCAGGAAGAAAAAAAAATTCCCCCTTGCTCAAGGCTGGATTGATCTTTTTGTTCAACTCAGACCTTCAACTGATTGGAAGAATCACCCACATAAGGGACGGCATCTGCTTTATTCAGTCTAATTCATTTATCCTATCCAAAACACAGTCACAGACTTGCTGGGAATAATATTTGGCAAAATATCTGGGTACTCCACAGCCTAGTCAAGTTGATACATAAAATTAACCACCACAAATATCCTAAAGAACAGTTTTACCACCCTAAAAATCAACTGTGCATAAACTGTTCATCCATCTCCCCTCCTCCAACCTCTGGTAAACAGTGATTTGTTTTCCATCTCTGTGGTTTGGAATGTTTTAGAATGTCATTTAGTTAGAATCGTATAATAATTGTATAGAGAACCCAAAGACTGAGAGAAAATATTTACAAAACACTTCTGATTATGGACTTGAACCCAAAATATACAAAGAACTCAAAAGCCAACATTATAAACACAAATAATTAAAAAAAAACACACAAACAAAATATCTGGATAGACATCTTACCAAGGAGATGCTAATAGGCATAGGAAACCCATGATATTGTTCATAGAACTAGAATCAGTTCAGTTCAGTTCAGTCGCTCAGTCGTGTCCGACTCTTTGCGACCCCATGAATTGCAGCACGCCAGGCCTCCCCGTCCATCACCAACTCCCAGAGTTCACTCAGACTCACGTCCATCAAGTCAGTGATGCCATCCAGCCATCTCATCCTCTGTTGTCCCCTTCTCCTCCTGCTCCAATCCCTCCCAGCATCAGAGTCTTTTCCAATGAGTCAACTCTTTGCATAAGGTGACCAAAGTACTGGAGTTTCAGCTTTAGCATCATTCCTTCCAAAGAAATCCCAGAGCTGCTGTCAAAGTGCTGCACTCAATATGCCAGCAAATTTGGAAAACTCAGCAGTGGCCACAGGACTGGAAAAGGTCAGTTTTCATTCCAATCCCAAAGAAAGGCAATGCCAAAGAATGCTCAAACTACCGCACAATTGCACTCATCTCACATGCTAGTAAAGTAATGCTCAAAATTCTCCAAGCCAGGCTTCAGCAATACGTGAACCGTGAACTTCCAGATGTTCAAGCTGATTTTAGAAAAGGCAGAGGAACCAGAAACCAAATTGCCAGCCTCCACTGGATCATGGAAAAAGCAAGAGGATTCCAGAAAAACATCTATTTCTTATTTATTGACTATGCCAAAGCCTTTGACTGTGTGGATCACAATAAACTGTGGACAATTCTGAAAGAGATGGGAATACCAGACCACCTGACCTGCCTCTTGAGAAACCTATATGCAGGTCAGGAAGCAACAGTTAGAACTGGACATGGAACAACAGACTGGTTCCAAATAGGAAAAGAACTAGAATAAATAATCCTAAAATTTATATGAAATCACAAAAGAGCTGGAAGCAAAACCTTCCAGACTTCAAATAATATTACAAAGCTACAGTAATCAAAACAGCACATATTGGCACAAAAACAGACAAATAAATCAGAACAGAACACATAAATGGGACCGGGTAGAGAACGCAGAAATAAATTCACACCCCTGTGGTCAATTAATCTTTGGCAATGTGGATGAAGTATCCCATCACTTCATAGCAAACAGAAAGGGAAAAAGTAGAAGCAGTGACAGATTTTTCTCTTCTTGGGGTCCAAAATCACTGCAGATAGTGACTACAGCCATGAAATTTGAAGATGCTTGCTTCTTGGAAGGAAGGCGATGCCAAACTTAGACAACATATAACAAAGCAAAAACATCACTTTGCTGACAAAGGTCCATATAGGCAAAGCTGTGGGATTTCCAGTAGTCATGTACAGATGTGAGAGTTGGACCATAAAGAAGGCTGAAAACTGAAGAACCCATGCTTTCAAATTGTGGTGCTGTAGAAGACTTTTGAGAGTCCCTTGGACAACAAGGAAATAAACCCAGTCCACCCTAAGGGAAATCAACCCTGAATACTCATTGGGAGGACAGATGCTGAAGCTGAAGCTCCAATGTTTTGGTCACCTGGTGCGAACAGCTGACTCATTGGAAAAGACCCTGATGCTGGCAAAGATTGAAAGCAAAAGGAGAAGAGGGTGGCAGAGGATGAGAAGTTTGGATGTCATCCCCAATTCAGTGGGCATGAACTTGGGTGAACTTCAGAAGATGGTAAGGGACAGAGAGGCCTGGTGTGCCGCAGTCCATGGGGTCACAGAGTCAGACACAACTTAGCTACTGAACAACAACACAACAATGTAGATGGACCTAGAGATTATCATACTAAGTAAAATAAGTCAGAGAAAAAAATATCACATGATATCACTTACATGTGGACTCTAAAAAAAGATGTAAATGAACTTATTTACAAAACAGAAACAGACTCACAGACCTAGAAAACAAACTTATACTTACCAAATAAAAGTGGGGGGAGGGATAAATTAGGAGTATGGGTTTAATAGAGACACACTACTGCATATAAAGTAGATAAACAATAAGAACCTGCTGTATCGCCAGGGAACTATATTCAAAATCTTGCAATAGCCTATAATAGAGAAAAGTCTGAAAAAATACATATATGTATATGTAAACCTGAATTACTTTCCTCTACACCTGAAACTAATGCAACACTGTAAATCAATTCTACTCCAATTAAAAAAAAAATAGTCATAAGAAAAGACATCACTTGTCACAAGGGAATTCCAATGAAATGAAAAAAATTAAGTACCATTACAAACCTATTGTGTTGTTTGCTTCATAGTCTTGTCTGAGTCTTTGAGACCCCATGGACTGCAGCATGCCAGGCATTCCTGTCCTTCATTATCTCCCAGAGTTGCTCAAACTTACGTCCATTGAGTCAGTGATGCTAACCAATCATCTCATCCTCTGTCACCCCCTTCTCCTCCTGACCTCAATCTTTCCCAGCATCGGGGTCTTTTCCAATGAGTCAGCTCTTCGCATCAAGTGCCCAACGTATTGGAGCTTCAGCTTCAGCATCAGTCCTTCCGATGAATATTTGAGTTGATTTCCTTTACGATTGATTGATTTGAGCTCCTTGCTCTTCAGGGCACTCTCAGCACCCATTAGAATGGTTAAAATCCAAAAAACTGGCAGCCCCCAAATGCTAGTCAGGCTCAAGAGGAATGCATTCAGTATTCATGGGAATACAAATGGTAAAATCACTTGGGAAGACAGTTCAGCAATTTCTTTCAAAACTAAACATAAGACTCAGCAATTGTGCTCCTAGGTATTTACTCAATTGTGTTCAAAATATAAGTCCACACAAACATCTGCAAGGGCATGTTTATAGTGCTTGCATTCACAGGCACAAAGCTGGAAACAACCAAGATGCACTTCAATAGATGGATGGATAAACAAAGGAAAGCAGTACTTGGAGGGGGGGAGAAGTGGGTGAGTCTGTGCGATCTCCACTACTACATAAGAGGTCAAAGCCACACCTTTTGCAAGTCAGTGGTTTTACTGGAATCTGCAGGATATCCATGCTATTAGAAAGCTGAGCACAATCAGTCTATATCTGGAATGCATTTGGCACTTCCTGGAAAGTAGTAGGGGAGACTGCATGTTAGAACACTTTCCCTTTCCACAGATCCCATAAATCAGAGGGAGGTGCGTGTTGCCCTCCTGAGGTGATGTCTAGGAGTTGTTGGGTTCACGTTCTCTATCCTATCTTTCCATCTGCAGCAGGTTGGTGGAATAGCCAAAGTCTGACTTGGAAGGTACCAAAAGACACACCACATAGTTCAGTTCAGCTCACCCAACACTTGATCCCTTCTGTGTTACCAAACTAGTCTTAAGACTATCTTTCTCCCTGTCCAGGGTCATATTGTGGATTTTTAAGGACTCAAATGTAGGCTGCATTGAAGTGAACTAAAGGTCCTCACTGAATGCAACTTTCTTATTAGGGAGAATTAAGACATTAGTTGGAGAAGGAAATGGCAATCCACTCCAGTATTCTTGCCTGGAGAACGCTATGGACAGAAGAGCCTGGCATGCTACGGTCCAAGGGGCTGCAAAGAGTCAGACATGACAGTGACTGAATAACAATGACAAAACATTAGTACCCACTGTCAAGAGACAGGAGGACTCAGGTTTCAGGGAAGAAGGGATGGAGGCATTAGGATGTGGCAAGAGAAAAGTCTAGAGCTCAAAGATGAGATGTGTAAATTTAAGGCTGGGGGGCTCCTTAGATCTAGAGGCAACAGGTGGGCTTCAGATAGAATGTGGATTTCTAAAACTTCACTGAATCTCTGTTTGCTAACATGTTATTTGCACTCAGGAGATTCTGAAAGAATATTTATCTTGATAATTTTAAGGACTAGCAAGGGGACTTGCTTAATATTACCAAAGGAGTTCATTGTAGGTCTAGATCAAGGACTCAAGTGTCTACTCTCTACCCAGTGGTCTTTCATTTAGACTGTGTGACTACCTCTGACCTCACTTCCTGAGGTGTAAATAACCTCTCAACTGGCCTCTTAGGATGTGATAGAGGAGTGGAAAATGCCTTGAGATGAGAAGAGTAAGAGAACTGTGATACATGAACTCAGTGGTAGAGAAAAGATGACATGCCTGAGTCTGAGAAAGGGAAGACTAGAATATTTGGGGAAGCAGCAGGTTCACTGGGGAGGTGAGCAAGTAGTGCCCAAAGAGGTCTTAGGGAGTCACTCACAGAACAGGCAGGAGGGAAATGAGCCTGAAAGGCACCAGTGCAGCTAGCCTGCCACAATGACTTGACTTTCTAGTTTGCTCAAGCACATCTTCATCTCTAGTGACAGACAACTTGAGGCTTCAGTAGGGCGTTTATTACACATCAGTTCAGGTTAGGTGCTTTTCATTCCATTCTGGCCAAAACTGATTTGATATTTTTCTGATGTAAATTAGGTTGGAGTACTCTGGGAAGCCAATTCTGTCCTCCAAGTTCAGTTTTCAACACTCATATTGGTTTCTGTCACTGGTAGATCTAACGTGACTGGTTGAGTATGCCTCATCATAAAACTGATAAAATAGACTATTTTCCCTGAAAAAGGAAAGAGCAAGAAGCCATATTATAATTCACTGAGTTGATATCTACTAGGGACACGTATAACATATTCAGATGAATTGTGGGATATAAAGGTCCTTGGAAGAAATGCTACCTGTAGCTCTCTATAGAAAGACCTAACTTCTCAATCAGCTATGATAGCTTGTCCAAATCATACTAACTCACTGGAAATTTCTTATAAGGAGCCTTATATCCTAAGACAAAGAGTTGATTACCAGATGTGAGGTGAGTGGTCACAGTGGAGATCAAAGACCACTGAAGAGAAAGTGGAGATCGCTGACCCAGACAGACAGGAAGTTCCTTTTGTAAACTTGAGCAAGCGCCCTCCTCTCTCTGCACTGCCTGCCTCTTCACACAACTGAGGGGATGGAGGAGACGCAGGGGAAAAGCAGGTTTCAGCTCTCATTCCTCCTTCAGTGATGTGATAGTAGCTCCTGGAGGTGGATGCAGCCATCATTCCAAAGCCGGTGACAAAAGCGTCCTGATCATCTCTACCAGCTAAGATAGAAGAGAACAGATCTCATTGTCTTGGACTACATAATTTTCACGAGGTCAGCCTGTGATCTCCACCCAGAAGGTGAATTTGTCATTTATGGGCTTGGTGAGCCATACAAATCTAAGTTGAAATTCTGCCTTCTTTTTTCTTTTTTTGAAATTCTGCCTTCTTACAAGCTGTGTGACTAACTCAATCTTCTGAGCTCTATAAAGTAGGAAAGATAATTATACAGACTCCCTGGGGCCACTGTGTAAATGAGACAACTATATAAAGGGGCTTCTGCGTGCTCAGCCACTCGGTTGTGCCCAACTCATGTGGCCCCATGGACTGTAGCCACCAGGCTCTTCTGTCCATGGGATTTCCCAGGCATGAATACCCAAGTGGATTCTCATTTCCTTCTCCAGGGGATCTTGCTGACCCAGAGACAGAACCCAGATCTCATGCCCCTCCTGCATTGGCACTCATTACTACTGAGCTATCTGGGAAGCCCTAAAGTGGCTTACCATATTGTAAATGTTATTAACGATGAAGATGTTATTACTTCTATTAACACCAGTATACTCTCTCCAGACTTCTTTTCAAAACATATCTTCAGGGCTTGATATACCATGCTGGGCACAAGGCTAAGCACGAGGGTGCAGTGAAGCCTTCAAATGCCTTGTGAAAGCGAAGGAGCCCAAAGTGAACAATTTTCAAAAGTGCTTTAGGAGAGGCTGGAAGAGGTACAGTGATAAATCAAAGGAAGGGAAGAGAATTCAGTTTTGCTGTAGAGATCAGGGAACACGTCACGCAGTTGGAACTGCAGCTCTGAAGGGCAAATTCACCATATATGTAAAGAATAAACATGTTTTGGCCAGAGGTGACAATAAAGGTCAGCAGCCTGGACTTGCTTTGGTCACTGAGGGGGCACTTAAGTCAGGAATCTGGTGGCATGACTTGCATGGTGGGCCATGGAATAAACTCAAGGAAGATGAAATTATTTCAGTCCATCCATACCCTCTGTTCCCTCCAAACAGAGGTAGTTTTACCCAAAGCAAAGGAAGCTTATGACTTAGGTCCTGGAAGGGGTCTAGCAATCCCTGCACACTGTCATATGTTTCTGTGAAATTTGAAAAATCAGATATTTGAATCACAAATGGTTGCAACTACTATCTTCCCACTCCAATTTCCCTCTGTCACTTGCCTCTTGTTTGGGTGGTACTGGAGTAGCTGTGACAATTTCTTTTGGATCTAGCTCAGGAGAAGGTGACTTCTGAGCACATTTAGTTTAGGTCTAGTGGGATACGTTTAGGGAAGGCACCGTTGTCTCCCTGCAGAGTTACTGCTAGCCATCTGGTGGGAGAACGCAATCCAGGTACACTGCTGCTGCTCTGCCCGCTCACCTGGACCCACGACAGTGAAGGTGAGGCTACCTTCACAGACATGGGCTTCCGGGGCCTGGCACTGGGAGTATGCGAACAGGAGAGGAGGAATAAGGTTTCAAATACAGAGCCAGAAGCCAATTCAGGAAAACTTCTTCATCAGATATGCAAAATTCTAAGTGGAGAGTTTGGTTTTCAACGACACCTTGTCACGATGGTCAGGGATGCAATTACAGTTATACCATGCACGTTCTCCCCTTTTCTGAATGAAATTGTGTGGAATAGAATTTTACTGAGTGCCTTGGTTATAGGACACAAGCCTGAAGCAGCGCAACAAGCAGTGAGGCATCTGTGTGAGGTCGTATATTTTATGTATGCTAACTATAATAAAACATATCTTTTTCAACCAACTGTGCTAGAAGACTGAATTATCTTCCTAAGACAGCTACAAAAAATATTATAAAATTGTCATCAATATGAAGAGGTATTGAGTAGACAGGCATAAACTGAAGGAAAAATTATTCAAGAGGTATGTCAGTCAGTTAATAAAAATAATGTCACTTTATGTGTCATATTTAAAAAATTTTTAGATTAGATCTCTTTCCTCATTCTAAATAAATACTCACTTTTATATCTAATTTTATACTTATAAGCTTTTCTTAAAGAAGACTGTTCAATTGTGTAAGGTTCAGATGCCCTAAGACCTAGACTGGCTCCTGTCCACAGGATGAGTCTTTCTGGAAGCACCCGCTTCCCCAGAAGAAGCTGTTGAAAATCTTCATAGCCTTTTCACTATGAAAATCTTAAAAAAAAAAAAGAAAAACCCACAAGGCTCCCTTCTGCCCCCCTATGGTCTCCAATTTCCCCTCTCCTTTCCAATTCAATTTCCCCTCTCCTTTCCAATTCATTCTTGATTCTCCATTCCTTTGTTCTAGCCCTCCCCTGTCATGCTGGCTTGCTTTTCTTCTCTGCTTTCTCTCATGCTATAGCCTCTCAACCAGAGAGGAGCAGAAACTTCATGCAGGTCTCCAAAAGGATTCCACAAATACTCAACATTTCCTGGGCACCACCTTATTCAGTCTTCAGGTGTTTCTCTTTCTATAGGTCTGTGGCAGACACCCTTTCCTCAGCCTCTCCTTCCTTGCAAAGAGAACCTTATTCTATAGGCAGCAGCAGGCTCGGGGAAGACTGGCATTTTCACCTCCCTGGGGTAAGCTGATCAGGTCCCCAGTCATCTCTGTTAGACGTGGGTATGTGACCCAATGTGACCAGCAAGACTAAGGGGACATCTACTGGAGGGCCTTCTCTTTCATAACAAAAGAAAGAATACTGCATGAGAAAGATCCCCTTGGCTACCCCTGCCCTACTGCCCGCCTGGGATATTATTTAGGAATATGTTGCTTAAAACTTCAGTCATCATCTTGTCACTCTTAGTGCAAGGCCAGGAGGACTGCAAGGTGTAGACACAGAGCCCTGACACTGCTAATCCTCTGGAAAGTGAAAGTGAAGTCGCTCAGTCGTGTCCGATTCTTTGCAACCCCATGGACTGCAGCCTACCAGGCTCCTCCGTCCACGGGATTCTGCAGGCAAGAGTACTGGAGTGGGGTGCCATTGCCTTCTCCAGGAGATCTTCCCAACCCAGGGTTGGAACCCGGGTCTCCTGCATTGCAGGCAGATGCTTTACCATCTGAGCCACCAGGGAAGCTCAATACTCTGAGTTAACCCCGAAACCACTTATCCTCAGACTTCTTGTATTTTTTGTAGACAAGAAATATCCTTGCAGATTTAAGCTACCTTTACTCTTTGCTGTTGTTAATTGCGGCCAGAAGTCATCCTAACTGATGTAAGTACACAGCACAGAGTTTATACCAGACCACAGTCACTTTCAGCTTGGCCTAGTCCTCTCTGGTCCTCTGTCTGGAAGACCTATTATTCTTATTTAGCAGACTGCTTATGCTGGTGATGCAGCTGGGAAACACTTTACTGAAATGTTGCCAGGGCATGCTGTTCCTTATGTTTCTGGCCACTTCCTTTAGTCTTCAGCAAGGTCTTACAATAGATAAGCTTAGGCTAAAGTAGATTCTAAGAGTGGAGAGAAATGACATTGTAGCTTTACTAAAATGGGCCTTTTTTGCTCATGCCCTTTCTCTTCTTTCAAAATGAATATGTTATGATTACTAACCTGTTCCTTCTTCACTATTGAGTAATGGTCTGGTTTAGGAATTAAAAAAAAAAAATAACTGTCTCTTAGCCAAAGGCAGTTAATGAAATTTCTCTGCCAGGGATCCTTATTTGCATGGGCTCCTTCCAATGCTGTGTGTTCTTGGTTTCATGGGACTGAAACAACATAGCAGATGGAGGCATGGAACACTATCTAGGCTTTTACTCTCTATAGACAGGTGTGATCGTGATGCTTCAGGCAGGGTCAGTGGACTATCAACTCTACCTCTGCCTGGCCCCTAGGAATACTTTGTCTCTTCTGGATCACTTTTCAGCATCAGAACTATGATGGTTAATTGTTTGTATCAACTTGCCTAGGCCATGATACCTAGACTTTGATCAAGTAAGTAAGTGAAATGAAGTTGCTCAGTTGTGTCTGGCTCTTTGTGACCCTGAGGACTATAGCCCACCAGGCTCCTCCATCCATGGGATTCTCCAGGCAAGAATACTGGAGTGGGTTGCCATTTCCTTCTCCAGAGGATCTTCCTGACCCAGGGATCGAACCCAGGTCTCCGGCATTGCAGGCAGATGCTTTAACCTCTGAGCCACCAGGGAAGCCCCAGACTTTGATCACACATTAGGCTAAATGTCTGTGAAGGTATTTTTAGATGAGGTTAACATTGAAATCAGTTGACTTTGAGTAAGGCAGCTTACCTAAGATGATGTGTGTGGGTCTGATACAATTATAGTTGAAGGCTTTAGGAGAAAAAAGACAGTGATGCCCCCAGGTCTGCCTCTAGACTGCTTCAGGCTCCAATATCAACTCCTTCCTGAGTCTCCAGCCTGCCAGCTTACCCTACAGATTTTATACTTGTTAGCCTCTAGAGTTGCATGAGAAAATCCATTAAAATTAATCTCTCTCCCTCCATACACACACACACACACACACACACACACACACACACACACATCCTATTGGTTCTATTTATACAAGAGCCTACCTTTAGCCCAAAGAGAAATACCTGATTGAGAGGCTGAGAGTCTGCTCTTGGAAGCCAAGACAACCGAGGATTCACCATCACCCCAAGCCAAGAGTGCTGGGCCTAGCAGGCATGGGAAGTGCCAAGGACCAGGTTGAACTGGCTTCTGTGGGAGCCACAATTTGGACATGCATCCTGAGAGATCCAAGGCCTGGAATTCTCTGGAAGTTCATCTCAAATCAGAAAGACCTGTCTGAGTAAGAAAATGCAGACAGTGTTATAACTGTGGTATTACAAATAAGAAAGCAAGCTGTAAATCTGACAAAAAAAAATTTCTGTGCTTTAGAATATAGTTCATGCTACACATGGCAGTCTAGACAGACAAAAAACTCATGGTTCCACCATGATATAGTTGAACCCCGAAGTCCACCAACCCCAAATCCTGCCTTGACCTGTTTCTATGCAAGAGTAACATTTCTCTTATTTTTAAAGCCAACTGGAGTTGAGTTAATATTTCCTGCATTTACAATCATCTTAACTGATAAAGTATGTAGTTTAAATTCGATATATCAAACTTCTTGTCAGCTTGTTTTCTTCAAGCTATACCATTAAGGAATTTTACAATATCCACTCAGTAGGTTTAGCTAAATTAGAGTCATTATTTCATTGCTTCAACATTTATGATGTTAGGATTGCGTTATAACTTGCAGATTTGAAAGCACTTCTCTACATCTTGATAATGTTTGGTATAGTGTTCATAGTTTATTTCACACACCATCCTTTTGGACTTTGAATAGGTTAATATACCAGTCATCATTTTTATTAGTAAATCAAACTACTACATACTTTAATACCATTGAAATATAAGAACATTCTTTGCTTTTTAAAAAAAAATATAGCATCTCTATTTTCAACATAAAAAGGTAATCTAGAGAAAGAAAATAGGTTTCATCATTGTTTCTGTAAATACACTCAGTGTAAGACTGCATATTGTGAGAGATTTAAGCAATGTGCTGGAATCTAATGATCAATTTCTTTTAACAAGTTCCTGTGAAATGCAAGCAGCCAGATTCTGCAAGTCTTGTGCTTCCAGATAATCTGAGACAGAAATAGGGAGCTGAAGACTAGAGGTGACCTGAAGAAGCATGTGTGTGTGCTCAGTCACTCAGTCATATCCAACACTGTGATCCTACGGATTGTAACTCTCCAGACTCCTCTGTCCATGGGATTCTCCAGGCAAGAATGCTGGAGTGGGTTGCCAATTCCTCCTCCAGGGGATCTTCCCGACCTAGGGATCGAACCTGCATCTAATGTGTCTCCGGCATGGCAGGCAGATTATTTATCACTGAACCACCTGGGAAGCCCAATCTGAAGGAAGCAGGGAAGCAAATGGCTTTTCCTATAATCAGAACTGAACTTTTAAGACTTGATTCAGATTGCCCAGGAACTGTGAAATCCAGGCCTGTGTCTGGCTAAACTAGACAGGAAAGCTGGTGTATCAGTTTCCTCCCTGAGAATTGCCAGCAATAGGAATCCCTGCCTCAACAGCATCCTGTTCTAGGGTTATATCGCCTGACAGTCAAGAGGATCTCTCACCTCATATGTCCTTGAAGTTTATTCCTTTTTCACTAACATCTATTTGTGTCTTCTTTTGTTCCACCCAACCCCAGCCTCAGTAACGGACAAGAAAAATGATTCCAAAACCCTCCATGATTTGTTTTTCTAAAGTCATTGTTGTTTCAACAGCTTGACTACCTTAGGACTATTTAGTCACTTCTGTTGACACCTGTACCCTAAGTTACTCATCCAAGGCTCAAAACTGTCAATGACATCAAAATGCATATGATGTCTGCCCTTCACTTTTGCTTCTGCTTCTGTTGGAGCTCCATTTCTTGTTCCATTTCTTCCTATTTCAGCACTGAAACACATCATCCTCCAAGTTTCTTCTCAGAGTAAATTATATGTATGTTCTCAGGCACAGTTTGCATGACCAGGGAGTAGTTGGTCAAGGTGTTACAAAGAAATGTCAACTGCATCACTGTCAGAGTCCTCCCCAGGGAACTCAGTCTGTTCAGTTAACCACAGTCCTGATTTTACTGAACTCTCCAAAGGAGAGCTGCCTCTTAGGACAAACTCATACTATTCCAGCTCTTGTAGAGCCTGAAGTAGACACAGAGGGCCAATTTTACGGTTAAAAAAAAAAAAAAAATCACTCACCCTATGCTATGACATTTCCATTGGCATCTCTCCCCAAAAGAGATAAACATAAGAATCCAAATTTAAGTTAAGATGCTTGTGGATATGAAATCAAGATTAAAAACTCTTATAACATGTTTCCAAGTCTCTTTCCAGGAGGATGGTATGTACCAACTTATGATCTCACTGGTGTGTAACAGTGCCCATTTTAATACGCTCTTGCCAACACTGGTCATCACTGAAACAGCTTTAGTTAATTTGCAAGCTAGCACCCATTCTCATTGTCTCAGTTGTCACTGAATGACATCCTGAAATGCTCTTTCCATCTTTTAGGTGTGTTATACACAGTTTTAATGAAGAGGTTGTTTAAGTCTTTGTGAGGCTCCATCGTAAGGCAACCAGATAGAAATGACCTTCAGAGCTTTACCTGAGGGAGAATTCACTGGGCATCTCTAAAGCTGAACTTGGAAAGAAACTCTTTGCCAGGGAACAATACAAAAATACTTTTGGTTCTGATTCTGAAGCTCTCGGTTGTAATCCTTCCCAAACCACATGCATATCCTGAGCTGAAAATATTAGAGTACTGAGCTTCCCTTGCATCAGCTTTTATACATCCATAAGAACTTCAGTGACAGCATATGAGTCACTTTACTTCTATTAGCTGTTATCATAAAAAGGTGAAATCAGGGCTTGAGAATAGAAAAGAATGAGGCAGGAAAGAGGTTTTTATGATGAAGACTTGGGAGAGTAAAAAAAAGCAAAGGAGGTCAACCGGGGCTCAGAGGTACACTCTGACGTGTGTTTGGGAGACAGAGAGCTGAGTTGTACAATCTCTAAGAGGATATTGATGGATGTGCTTGTGCTTAAGGCTCAGCTCCTAGGACTACAAGAAGACCAAGGGGATGAGAGTCAAGAAGTCTGAGTCATCTCATCAAAGACAAATTAAACGTCTAGATTGAATATCAAATGGAAAAAAAATAATATGTCTATGATGAAGCAAAATGAATTTCCAGGCATTCTTTGATGCCCCAAGGAAGGGTAATATTAAATTTTCCATGACACATAAATTAATTGTGTAGGACCAGTTACTGTTAATTTGAAATGTATTAAACACAGCTGATATTCTTTTAATTGGATTGAGTTGGATTTATTTTGTACTGATGAATGTAAAAGTTTTTAAGGGTTTATGTGAGGTTGGTCTCTCAAATCTATTCTTCCTATGGTATTAAGATTCTCAACCATTCAGTTTTTTTTTTCCTTTATAAAATTTTTTGGAGAAAGGTATCCATATTGTGAGAGTGATGCTGAGGTTACCATAGTTTTCTTCCTCCTGATGTGGTTTCATTTCTACAAGTATCACACAGTTTGAATCCAATTACCACGACACAAGGGTGTGTTTACACTTTTCACTATGGAGTCTGTAGAAGCCATTGGATCCACAGCTGCTTGCAGAAGAGACCTCTTACGTGAATAGCTGGGGACTTTATCTTGCCTTCCAATCATTCGACTTGCTCAATTTCCTCAGTTCATTACTGTTCTGGCTACATGTCAATTTCCTAACATCTATCTCTATGTCCGCCTCCCTCCACCTACACATGCACACACCCTCTTGTCTGAATCATTTCACAGCCATTTCAACAGAACACTCTCTGGGACCATTAACTCTTCCCTGTCCCATCCTGCCTCATCCATCCCTATCCTCAGTCATCCTTCCTGACTGGATTCTCAGATCCCAAGCCACTGAGCATCACTGAAAGTCCTGGCAACAAAGGGACAAGTCAATTACACAGAGTGATAAAGTTCATGAGCTTAAGAATCAAACTGATAAAGGCTTCAGTTTTTTAACAAATGAATGCTTATTAGTTATGGGACTTTGGGAAGTCACTTAACTTGTAAGAATTTCAGTTTCCTCATCCATCAAATAGATACAATTAAAGCACCTACTGAGCAAGTCGAATGATTGGAAGGCAAGATAAAGTCCCCAACTATTCACCCAAGAGGTCTCTTCTGCAAGCAGCTGTAGATCCAATGGCTTCTACAGACTCCATAGTGAAAAGTGGAAACACACCCTTGTGTCATGGTAACTGGATTCTAACTGTGTGAAGCTAAGTGTTGGGCATACAGTTGGCAATCAACAAACAATAAGTGTTTTGCCGCCCCATGAGGAGGATGATGAAGTAGGCACTCTGCTAGGAACTGTGTTATCGCGCATAATCTTCACAACAATTCTTTGAAGGTAATGGTGTCTCCATTTTATATATGGGGAAGATGAGGTGCCCAGGGTAAATGAAGAGAGGTTATTTTGTTAGGCAGAGTCACTTGATCACAATTGTAGGACTTTGAAGCACATTTCCTTTCTTCCATACCACACTGTGCCCTCAGTGCATATTTAAAAAGAAATAGGAATGCTGTAAAATTAGTATTCACTGAGATAAATACCAGGCCATGCTGCCTGCTTTCTTTGCATCATCACATTAAAGCCTCACTGAACACCTCTCTATTAACACAAGTCCTAATTAAACATATAACTTTAGAGAACCCATTCATGACTCCAGCAAGAGGTTAGGCTCACGGCAAAATCACTTGTCTCTTCAACCAGGGGAAAGTTCTATGACTTTTGGTGCTTGACTCTCTGCATGCTAACAGGTGCTGGCAACCACACGCTGTAATTCCTAATTCTGTTTTATTTCACAGCTTCTCTGCCAGCTTATTTTGCTTTGTTTTCCCATCCCCCTCAAGTTGGAACACTTTGAATTACTGTCACACAGATGCCAGTGTTTCAGTGATAAGACTGTGCAATTAGAATGAAATTAACAGTGTGTCAACAGTGATGCATAATGGAAGGATTATTGGTGTTTTCTGGTAGTTATTGTACTTTGTTACATTGTGGGATTCAAATTAACTCATAAATATTGCATGGTATACGATATATATATCCTTTTAGATAAAGCACAGAGATTCTCCATAGACGAGATTTATGTACCTGCTTAGGAATATACTATGCTGCTAAGTCACTTCAGTCATGTCTGACTCTGTGCGACCCCATAGACGGCAGCCCACCAGGCTGCCCCATCCCTGGAATTCTCCAGGCAAGAACACTGGAGTGGGTTGCCATTTCCTTCTCCAATGCATGAAAGTGAAAAGTGAAAGTGAAGTTGCTCAGTTGTATCCGACTCTTAGTGACCCCGTGGACTGCAGCCTACCAGGCTCCTCCACCCATGGGATTCTCCAGGCAAGAGTATTGGAGTGGGGTACCATTGCCTTCTCCAAGGAACACGCTATAGTGGAGCTTTATTCAATGCCATGACCAACTCACATTGAAGCCTCAGTGAGCCAGGGAGGCTGCTCTCCTGAGCTCTTGATTATTCTAATAGAATGCAGGTGAGGTCTTAGGGCAATGCTAAGCTGGGTATTGAAATGCAAGGAGACAAAAGTCCATTTGCAGGAGGGACTGGGGATCTTTGTGGGAAAGTACAAATCCCAAGGGAAAGAGGAGCTCAGTTCTACCAGCTTCATCGTGTTACAAGGCTCTGTTACTAGAGCTGGGTCTCAGCACAGCATGGTAGCTGTCCTGCCCCTGGATGTCTCAAGCTTAGCTTTACCCCCATGCGTTCATGTCTGGTTTTAGGGAGAGAGGACACTGCTAGCAAATGCTGAAAGTGCTAGATTGTTAAAGTGAAACAAAACACCAAATCCACACCGTGTGGCTCCTTTAGAACAATGAACCACCACTGAGCTGTAGATGTGCCCTGTACATCCATCCGGTCTCGCATATAGCTCTGGCATCCAGCTCCAGGACGGTGCTGGCAGTCTCCATGCAAGTTGGAAGCAGTGGATTATGGGAAGTAGAAGCATGCGTGGCAGGAGTGCCGATGGTTTAGAGATGATTTAGGTCTGAACAGGCAGCAGTATTCACTGGACTTGGGGATGCCAAGTTGAAAGGGAACTTAACTGCAGTGGCTAATGGAGCTTGCCTGTGCGCACATGTGTGGAACCTGCTGATACTCCCAAGAAGGGTCTCAGGGACTTTACAGGAGGCTGTAGCTAGGGAAGAAAGATCCTAGGAAACGCAGGTTATCACTGTAACCATGATTCCATGGGAAAGTGGCCAAGTGAGGCTTGACTGCCTTAGGCCTCAGGGAACTACCCTACATGATAGTATTACGTATAAGTGTGTGTCACCTCACAAAATGAATCAAAGACTTGAAACTGTAAAACTGTCAGAAGAAAATACAGGGGAAAAGCTTCATGATATGGCATTTGGCAAGGATTTCTTGGATATGATACCAAAGGCATGAACAACAAAAATAAATAAATTGGACTACATCAAAATGTAAAACTTCTGTGCAGGGCTTCCCTGGTGGCTCGGTGGTAAAGAATCCACCTGCTGATGCAGGAGACATGGGTTCAATCCCCGGTCTGGGGAGATCCCATATGCCACGGAGCAACTAAGCCTGTGTGTCACAACTACTGAGCTTGTGCTCCAGAGCCTGGGAGCCGCAACTACTGAGCCCACACGCCCCAGAGCCGTGCTCTGCAGCAAGAGAGCCACCACAGCGAGAAGCCCGTGTACTGCGATGAAGAGTAACCACCATTCACCACAACTAAAAAAAGCCCGCACAACAAGACCCTGCAGAGCCAAAAATAAACAAACATTAAAAAAAGAACCAACTTCGGTGCATCAGAGGACAAAATTAACAGAATTAAAAGGCAACTGAGAAATGGGAGAAAATATCTACAAATCACATAATTAATAAGGGGTTAATATCCAGAACACATAAAGAACTCATATAACTCAGTAACAACAAAAAAAACCCAAATATCTCAAATAAAAAATGGGCAAGAGATATGCATAGACATTTTTTCCAAAAATATACAGACCAATCAGCATATATGAAGATGCTCAGCATCACTAATCATTAGGAAAACCAAATGAGATATCACCTTACATTCATTAGGATGGCTACTATATTAAAACAAAAAAAGAAAGAAGTGTTGGCTAGGACATGAAGAAATTGGAATACTTGTATGGCGCTGTGAAAGTACAATGGTGCAGCTACTATGAAAAACAGTACAGTGGTTCCTCAGAAAACTAAAAATGGAATTACCATCTGATCCAGAAATTCCAAGTCTGGGTTGGTACCCCCAAAGAACTGAAAGCAAGGTATTGAAGAGCTCTCTGAACAACCATGTCCATTACTTCCAATAGCCCAAAGCAACCACAGAGAGGGGCATACATGAATAAAAGAATAGTGTATATATGTACATATGACGGGATATTATTCAGCCTTGAAATGGAAGGAAATTCTGGCAATATGGATGAACCCTGACTACATGATGCTAAGTGACAACCAGTCGCAAAACGACAAAATACTTTGTGATTCCAATTACATGATATATCTAGAGTGGTCAGATTCAAAGAGAGAGAAAGTAGAATGGTAATTTCCAGGTGCTGGGTATAAACAGAAATGGGAAGTTGCCCAAAGGGCATAGGGTTTCAGTTTGGAAAGATGAAAAAGGTCTGGAAATTTGTTGCACAACAATATAAATAGACTTAACAATACTGAATTATACACTTAAAAATTATTAAGATAATACATTGTATGTTACGTGTATTTTATCACAATTAAAAACAAAAGTTATGTGCCAAGTTGAGGGCATTCTTTAGAAACTAAGCTTCTTCAAAGCCACCTGAGGGATGAGACATCTGCTCCTTCCCCGACCCTACCCTACTTTTTCATAAATGCCCAGCTTGGTCTCCAGAAGTCTAGTTAAGGGCACATGGATGGTTTAGAACAGTGCTTCCTGGCTTGGGGAAATGGACAAGGTCTGGAAACATTTTGGTCATCACAACCAGGGAGATGGCAGTAATGATGCTAAACATCCTTTAGTGCTCAGACAGTCTCCCAGGATGAAAAGTGGTCTCCGAAGCATCACTAGTGCTGAGGCTGAGACATCTTGGTTTAGAGCAAGCCCATCCCTCCTATAGGAAAGACATTCCCCCTGGTGAAGGGTAACTGACTCTTGTCACAGGTATGTACCCACACCAACAGGTACGTGGGTATCTATAGATAACTGGGACTGTCTGTCCTTTCGCCTACAAGATTTCACCCAGAGCTTAACGTACCTTGGAAAGATGTGTCCAAAGCACAATCTGTCTCTTTTTGTCCTTGGTTATTATGCCCCAGATCAGCCACCATCTTTGACCAATCTTTAGAGAGTTGAAGCCTGAGAAGAATAAAAGGAAATAGCTACTACCTCCACAGACCTGCAGTGAATTTGTCCTGACCATGTGTGACCATTTCAGCCACACATCCAGATTGCTTGGTCACACACTCGGCTTCTAAATGATTGTCCAGAAGGAAGCTGGGTTGAATTATTTTACTATTTGATTCACAGTGGCAAGTATTAGTGTAACTACAGCAACAAAAAAGCTGTTTTCCCTGGCTGATGTGCAAATTCTCAAAATCACATGATTAAATCTGTCAGGCGGATACATTCCTGCTCCTTAGGGGTTCCCTTTTAGGTGGAAACCAGGGGATGGTGTTTGCACTGGAATAAACTGTTTCCCACTTGAGTGACGATGCAGTGATCAGGGACCCAGAAACAAGATGTCCCTTTCCTTTTTCCTGTTTATAAGTGTAGTAACTTACACTGATTTAAAAATTACACATCTTTAGACTGTTAGAGCTAGAAGGCAAGTTCTCTTTTTTATAGACATAGCATCAAGGCCCAGAGAGGGGAGTCATTTGCCAGAGAGGGAAGTCATCTGCCTAAAAGTCACGGAGCGAGCCCAGGGGGAGGACTTTCTACCCTCAGGCCGCTGCATTCTCAGGCATTGGTTCTCCTACTGGTCTACTCACTGAGAGGTTCTGGGTAAGTCAGGATTAAATGACAGTGCAGGTACAGTGTGTGCCACATTTAAGTACCCAGCATGTGGTTTAATACTAGCTAGAATTTCCCTAAATACACCATAAACTCAGTAAAGTTAGAAGCAACATTTTCTCCCTTGGAATATCATGCAATGCTGGGCACCATTTTTTCCCTAGCTTTTTATCAGGAACGTTTCAGACACATAGCATGTTTTAATGTCTCCTATCCACTCCATCTGCCAGGGAAGTGAAAAAAGGTGTGTGCAGAGGAAGGCAGGATGCTGGGGACAGTATAGAACTTTAGTAGAATATTGTCCCACGCCGGTCAAGTTGTCGTTAGACGTTTTCCTGGTTAAGTCCAGGGTGGCACTGTCCCCAGTTTCTTTGACATTTAGAAGCTGCCATGTCCCCGAAGCCTGTTAAGTCCTTGAGCAATCAGCCATCAGTGCTGCAGTGCTGGAAGCTATGCCATTCAGGGGCCACAGTTAGGCTTCCTGACACTTCATTAAGGGTACTCTCTACATCAGCTAACCATCAGCTGATGCCTTGTGACATGTCCACTTAATACCACTCTGCAGACATGGGAGCCTGAGAACCCTCCAGGGACCCAGAGAAGGTAACACACTTACACGGCTTTCCCTCCCTTCAGTGGGGCTGCATCACTCGATAGCTGGGTCACACTGTCAATCTGTGGCCATTTGCAAGCACAGCAGGTGAGAATGGAACTGGTTCTCCTCTACCTCCCCATCACTGAGGAAGGGACTTAGCCAGTTGAGGAGCTGACACTGTAGAGGGGATGTTGCCAATATTGTTACACTGGCTGGGAAAGACTTTTCTGGAGCCCTCTGTTAAAAGAAAACACTGGCTGGCATGATTGGTGCTGACAGAGACAAAGCAAGATGAGCAAGCAAGCCAGCTTCTAGATGAAAAGAACAGAGGTGTCTCTCAGCTCTGAGCCATTGCTAAGTTGACAGCATTCCCAGAGAATGGGTGAAAAGGGAGGAAAATTACAGGAGCATGTGTCCAAGTGTGCTTAGGGTCTCTAGAACCCCTGACTAAGATGGACAGCAACACTGAGGAATAAACCAAGGTATCTATCCTCCCAGAACATGTAGGACAGGGTGAGTGGCTGAGGTCAGGATGGAGGCTGGGGAGTACACTGCGTGAGAATACGCTCGTATATCTCACAGAAGGGGTCACTCGAATCTGTCAGGCAGAGCAGATGCCAGAGACGGAAGAGAGGAGACCAAAGGCCACGGCCCTGGAATAAAGACTAGTTCTGTCTGGTTGATAATCCAGGGAGCAAGAGACTTGGATGCAAACGAAAGAACTTCAGTTTTAATTTATCTGCAGTGATGAGCCAAAGAAAAATCGGGGGGGTGGGGGCGGGGGGAGGGTTGGTGTTCTGAAGATTGTGGTTAGGAAGGATGAGTCAGATTTCAAGATGGGCTTGGTTAGCAGAAGACACTAGTGTTTCTAAACCCAGTTGGGAAGGAAGTTAGAAATCTACTATAGCCAGGCAGGTGAGAGGAGGTCAGGGTCTGGAATAGGACAGGGCAGAGAGACTGCAAGAAAGGAGTCAGATGAGAGAAAGCCAGAGTGGATAAAAACACCAGGTGTTTGTTTATCACCGAAGGTAGAGACACGCAGCCTCTTCCCAGGGGCAAGAACCCTGCTGGTCAGATGGGAAACACACTTGCAACTCTGCTGGTCCCAAAGCCAGTGTGGATGAGGGTGAGGACGCAGTGGCACGGCCAGCCTCGTCCCTCCAAATACAGAAAACACAAGTGCCGATTTGCAGGGGACATACCTGCTGGTCCCTCTCCTCAAGGATGCAGGCAAGAGAAAGGCAAGGTGACCAGAAAGGTGAGGATTCCATGAAGCATCAGCTCTCACCTTCCCTCCCATGTCCTCACATCCACCAGCACTTCTTCTCCAACCCTTTCTCCGCCTGGAAGGCCAAGAATGGCCATGTAACCTCTCTGCCTACTCCCCGCAGCAAGCCTGCACCTAAACTACCCCAAGACTTCCCACAGGGCTCAGAATAAAATCCCATGTCCCATTCCTCATTTCCAAGGCTCTGAGTGATCTTTCCTTTCCCACTTTCCTAACATCCTTCCTGCCCTGGCTACTGCCTCCAGTCCTGCTAACTCCTGGAGGAACGTGTGAGTGTCTCCCACAAAGCCCCCTTTCCTGGGACACTCCTCTCCCCAAGCCACATCTAACTCATCCCTTCTGCCTGGGGTGGCCGCCCCCATCATCCAATCTCAAGGGGATTTCCGCCACTATTTTCACTTTCACTAATCACTTAACGTCTATCCTCCTCATGAGCCGGTGAGGTGCTCGTGACACGAACATGTTGGTGGATGGATGGGTGAATGAATCCTGAGCTCTGTTCCAGCACATTCACAGGTGTATCTTCTCCCAAAGACTCTGAGGAAACTGCTCTGGGCTGCATCCTGAGCATGAGGGTTTTCGAAGGCTCCTTAGGTGATTCAAATGCTCAGGTGGCTTTTCATGGACACCTCACTTCCCTCAGCAGCCTATCAAACACAGCTCACTGGAACCAGTCTGCACTCCAGACTCTTTTTCTGAAGAAAAAAGGCTAGCTCCCCAGGGGGAGGGGCTGGTCATTTTCCTGGGAATGGCTGAGCTTTCTCACAAGTCCCAGTGCAGGCTACTCTGCCATGACTACCCGGGAATGTAAAAACTCAAATTGCTGAGTATTTTCCTGGCCCCACAAGGTGGGAAGGCTTTCCCAAAGCACTGGCAGGTGTAAACCAGAGATAAGTAGGCAGGTTTTTATCTTTACTGTAGCTGCACTGGAGCTGGGTGTATTCCATAGTTCAAGGTAGCATAGCCTTTGGAAGATAAAAAACTCTATTTTTAGAAGAGCCCTTCATATTACAATGGTTGTGTATAAAGTGACAGCTTCACCAGCTATAGGGATTAGTATAAATATTCTGAGACACATCACCACGCTATTCCACCTACACACTTACCCTTCCAGGGCCCATGGGTGAAGGACGTGCAAAACAGGGATCCAGCAGACAGAGGTGCATGTGTGAAGCTATATTATGGAAATTAACATGCAGCTGAATGTTCCCTTTGGCTGTATGTCTAAACTGACACATTTGTGTGTGTGTGTATGCTTATGTCACCAACACCTGGAAATAAAATCTGACCACATGGAGTGAGATGGTCTTGGCCAGGTAAACGTGCTGCTGCTCAGGGCTGGTAGAGATCGGCTTCTCAGCTGTGCTGAGCAGTAGAATCATCAAAGGAGCCTTCAATAACCCTCGTGCTCAGGCCACAACCCAGATCTGTTCCCTCAGAATCTTCAGGAGGAGACCCAGATACTACTCCTCTTTTTGAAGCTCTCAGGTGATTATAACAAAAAAACAAGTTTGAGACTCTCTGAGAAAGGGTTTTGAGATTCAAAGGAGTGGTCTGATTTAGGGATTTCATGACTCCAAACAGAAATCCAGGCCTTACTGCCAGTGGAGACAGTTTACTATATAAAAAGAAAAAAAGAGGAAGTGACCCTGGTTGAACACTTTCTATGAGAGGCAGTGACAGAATAGTAGCTGAGAGCATGGCCTCCAAGGCCAAACTTTTTAGCATCAAAACATGGTTTTACTACTCACCAACTGTGTGACATTTGGCAACTTGCTTAAATTCTCTGTGCTGTATTTCTCTGCACAGTCCCCAAGTATTCCTATATCTGTCCCACGTCAAGCGTTGAGGAAGTTCAGGAGAAGCTGGTAAGAGGCCTGCTCAAAAGTGTCATGAGCCCTAATGGGCCCAAAGGTACGAGGACAAAAATCAGGACACATGGATGAGAAGTTCAAGCACTTTTGTAGGAACTACCTTGGAAGTCAGAGCCACGGGGTCTTGTACCTGAATAAAATTTGATTGAACTAGAATGATTGCCTGTGCTGAACGCCTGAAATGCATGGAGGTCCAGAGGCAAAGAGATTGTGTGAGGCCATAAAACAGGGTTTCATCAGGAAAAGCATCCAATTTGTGACTGAACAATGCATACATATAGGTTTGGCACATAGAAGGTTCCCACCTGTCCCTCTCAAACTCTCAATAGTTCTTTATACTATAGATATGGTAAGTTCAAACTCTATGGCTTGTGTCATTGTAAATCTCTCCTAATGGCCATTGGGTTTCTACTAAGTTGGTCCCTTGGCAACCAGTACACTTTAGTGTAGGTAAGCACAGAGCAGCTCTTCAAGAGCAGCATGCAGATCTGAAGCCATGGGTGTGGGCCACAGACTAGCAGGGAAGTGCTCCCCTACATCCCTGTTCCTGGGAGGCTACTGAGATCCTGGCTGCTGCGGAAAGTAGTCTGTAGATTCTGATTTCAAGAGCTGTCCCATTCTCCAGGAGAAATTACTGGCTAGTGAACATGAAGTAGAGGAGAACGTGACTCCAGTGAAAAGAGGGGAGAGGAAGGAGCATTTGCTAGTGTGAGTAGTGTGCATGTGCATGCAAACTGGAGATGACTCAGCATGAGAGAGGTAAGTAGCCATCCACAACTGTCCCAGCTCACTCACAGGTTGTTGTAGTTGTTCAGTCGCCCAGTCGTGTCTGACTCTTTGTGACCCCATGGACTGCAGCATGCCAGGCCTCTCTGTCTCTCACCATCTCCCGAAGTTTGCCCAAGTTCATGTCCATTGCATCATTGATGCCATCCAGCCATCTCATCCTCTGATGCCCTCTTCTCCTTCTGCCCTCAATCTTTCCCAGCATCAGGGACTTTTCCAATGAGTCAGTTGTTCAAATCAGATGACCAAAATACTGGAGCTTCAGCTTCAGCATCAGTCCTTCCAATGAGTATTCAGGGTTGATTTCCTTAAGATTGATTGGTTTGATCTTCTGGCTGTCCAAGGACTCTCAAGAGTCTTCTCCAGCACCAAAGTTCAAAGGCATCAATTCTTTGGTGCTCCGCCTTCTTTACAGTCCAGCTCTCACAACTGTACAAGACCACTGGGAAGACATTGACTTGACATAGACAAGACAGCCTTGACTATACTTCATCAGCAGAGTAATGTATCTGTTTTTCAACACACTGTCTAGGTTAGTCATAGCTTTCCTGCCAAGAAGCAATTGTCTTCTGATTTCATGGCTCCAGTCACCATCTGCAGTGATTTCAGAGCCCAAGAAGAGAAAATGTGACACTAGTTCCATCTTTTCCTCTCTATTTGCCATGAAGCAATGGGGCCGGATGCCATGATCTTGCTGCTGCTGCTGCTAAGTCACTTCAGTCGTGTCCGATTCTGTGCGACCCCATAGACGGCAGCCCACCAGGCCCCGCCATCCCTGGGATTCTCCAGGCAAGAACACTGGAGTGGGTTGCTGTTTCCTCCTCCAATGCATAAAAGTGAAAAGTGAAAAATGAAAGTGAAGGGGCTCAGTCGTCCGACTTTTAGCGACCCCATGGACTGCAGCCTACCAGGCTCCTTCATCCATGGGATTTTCCAGGCAAGAGTACTGGAGTGGGGTGCCATTGCCTTCTCCTGCCATGATCTTAGGTTTCTTAATATTTAG
The DNA here is from genome assembly GCF_032452875.1 of Bos javanicus. NCBI lineage: Eukaryota > Metazoa > Chordata > Mammalia > Artiodactyla > Bovidae > Bos > Bos javanicus. The sequence goes on along the minus strand of NC_083874.1, from coordinate 47,627,133 downwards.
TTTTAAGCTGACTCTTTCACTCTCCTCCTTCACCCTCATCAAGAGGCTCTTTAGTTCCTCTTCACTTTATGCCATTAGGGTGTTATCATCTGCATATCTGAGGTTGTTGGTGTTTCTCCCACAAATCTTGATTTCAGCTTGTAGCTCATCCAGCCTGGCATTTCTCATGATGCGCTTGGCATATAGATTAAACCAACAGGATGACAGCAGACAGCCCTGTCATACTCCTTTCTCAATCTTAAACCAATCAGTTGTTTCACAGAGGGTTCTAACTGTTGCTTGTTGACTTGCATATAGGTTTCTCAGGAGACAGGTAAGATGGGTCTGGTGTTCCCATCTCTTTAAGAGCTTTCCACAGTTTATTAAGATCCACACAGTCAAAGGCTTTCATGTAGTAAATGAAACAGAGATAGATGTCTCTCTGGAATTTCCTAGCTTTCTCTGTGATATAGTGAAAGTTGGTAATTGGAGCTCTGGTTCCTCTTCCTTTTCTAAACCCAGCCTGGACATCTGGAAGTTCTTAGTTCACATAATGCTGAAGCTTAGAGTGCAAGATTTTAAGCATGACCTTACTAGCATGGGAGATGAGTGCAATTGTCTGGTGGTTTGAACATTCTTTAGTACTGCCCCTCTTGGGGATTGGGATGAGGATTGACATTTTCCAGCCCTGTGGCCACTGCTGGGTCTTCCAGATTTGCTGACATAATGAATGCAACACCTTGATGGCATCATCCTTTAGTGTTCCGAATAGTTCTACTAGAATTCCGTCACATCCACTAGAGTTATTAACAGCAGTGCTTCCTAAGGCCCACACGACTTCACTCTCCAGAATGTCTGGCTCTGGGTGGCTGACCACACCATCATAACAATCTGGTTTATTTGGATCTTTTTATACAGGTCTTCTGTGTATTCTTTGCATCTCTTCTTGATCTCTTCAGCATCTACTAGGTCTCTACTGTTTATGTCCTTTACTGTGTCCATCTTTGGGCAAAATGTTCCCTTGATATCTCCAATTTTCCTGAAGAGGTCTCTAGTCTTCCTCCTTCTGTTGTTTTCTTCTAGTTTAATACACTGTTCATTGAAGGCCTTCTCGTCTCTCTGTGCCTTTCTTCAGAACTCTGCATTTAGTGGGATGTACCTTTCCCTTTCTCCCTTGCTTTTCACTTCTCTTCTTTCTTTAGCTATTTGTAAGTCCCCCTCAGATAACCACTGTGCCTTCTTGCTTTTCTTTTTCTTTGGGACAGTTTTGTCCCCTGCCTCCTGTACAATGTTATGGACCTCCTTCCATAGTTCTTCAGGCACTCTGTCTACCAGATCGAATCCCTTGAATCTGTTTGTTACCTCCATTGCACATTCATAGGGGATCTGATTTAAGTCATACCTGGCTGACCTAGCAGTTTTCCCCGCTTTCTTAGTCTAAGCCTAAATTTTGCTATGAGAAACTGATGATCTGAGCCACAGTAAGCTCCAGGTCTGTTTTTGCATCAGGCTAAAATGAAACAGCAGGCTGTAAGGCTGAATAAAAAGAAGTCATCAGAGACCTAAACTGAATGTCAGTTTATAATCTATGTGACCTTGAGCTTGCTATGCAGTCTCTCTGAGCTTCACTTGTAAAGTGAAGATACAATAATAGTATCTACCTCCTACAATGACTGTAAGGATTAAATGAGATGACATTTGTTAAAGAACTCAAACGGTGCCTGGCCCCCAGACAGTCAATATTCATGTCCCTAGCATTTCAATATATCTATTTATTCTCTTCATACTAATTGGACTGTTTAATTTTTTCACAGTCATTATATTGTTGTTTATCACTATAGAAGCAGGTGGGTGATGGTCATCATTTCTAATTTACAGATGAAGAACCTAAGACTCAGAGAGTCTCAAGGATTCACACCCAGCTCTCACTGTGTGTCAGCAGTGAGGCTATGCCTCTTTCTTTTCCCCACTTTTCCTCTGTTTTCCCTTGTCCTCCCTCTACAGGGATTCAACCTTCGAATACTTGAATGTCTAAGATCTTTGTTTCCATTTAGGGGAAAAGATTCATTTCAGATCATCTTTTTCTTCTTTAGGAGATGATGCTCCTAACAAGTTATAACTTATGATAAAGAGAGGATTTAGTTCACAGTAATAAATAGTTTATTTTCTGAATGGTTTTCATGTATTGAATACTTACTGTGTGCCAAGTCATGTGCTCAGTGATTTACCATGATTACATCATCTAAGACCTGTGCAGTAGGGCTTGACAGCTATGAATGTAGGTCCTTTATTCTCTCTAGCTCTTCATTCAGAGAAGACAATGGCAACCCACTCCAGTACTCTTGCCTGGAAAATCCCATGGACTGAGGAGCCTGGTGGGCTGCAGTCCATGGGGTCGCTTTCACTTTCACTTTTCACTTTCATGCATTGGAGAAGGAAATGGCAACCCACTCCAGTGTTCTTGCCTGGAGAATCCCAGGGATGGCGGAGCCTGGTGGGCTGCCATCTATGGGGTCACAGAGAGTCAGACATGACTGAAGTGACTTAGCAGCAGCAGCAGCAGCAGCTCTTCATTTGGTAGCAGCTTTCCCATTTTCCTGTGGACGTCACACTCTTTCCTATTTTCAGCCATGTGATACATGTGGAGTTGATGTATCTTTGGCTCCAAAGGGCCATGTGATCCAGACCTGACCAATCAGAACACCTTTCTCTAGTCATGGTGAATGACTGAGGGATGGGTATTTGACACAAAGAAAATGATTTACAGTGAGATGCCGCTAAGCATGCTCAGAGAAGTGAGAATGTTTGCTCTCTCCCATCGGACATTATTACCTTGGGACGACATGCATATAAATGGAGCTGCTGGGGACAGCTGTGGGAAGCTTGAGAATGGAGTCTACAGGGTGGAACACAGACCCAAGAGATGGGGAACAAATGGGTTCAGATGAATTCATCTGAATTCCTAGATTCAACTCTGCCTGAGGCTCAGTTCAGTTCAGTTCAGTCACTCAGTCATGTCTGACTCTTTATGACCCCATGAATAGCAGCATGCCAGGCCTCCCTGTCCATCACCAACTCCCGGAGTTCACTCAGACTCATGTCCCTCGAGTTGTTGATGCCATCCAGCCATCTCATCCTCTGTCGTCCCCTTCTCCTCCTGCCCCCAATCCCTCCCAGCATCAGAGTCTTTTCCAATGAGTCAACTCTTTGCATGAGGTGGCCAAAGTACTGGAGTTTCAGCTTTAGCATCATTCCTTCCAAAGAAATCCCAGGGCTGATCTCCTTCAGAATGGACTGGTTGGATCTCCTTGCAGTCCAAGGGACTCTCAAGAGTCTTCTCCAACACCACACAGTTCAGGCTAGCCCTACCTTAGAGTTTTGGGGTCAAGATATTCTTATGGATGTATAAAAATGAAAGTTTCTCAGTCATGTCCAACTCTTTGTGACCCCATGGACAACAGCCCACCAGGCCCCTGCACCCATGGAATTCTCAAGGCAAGAATACTGGAGTGGGTTGCCTTCTTCAAGGGATCTTCCTGACCCAGGGATCGAACCTGGGTCTCCCGCACTGCAGGGAGATTCTTTACCATCTCCGCTACCAGGAAGCTGTGTATGTTTTTGTATGTATGTGTATGTATGTATATATTTTGCCAAATTAAGATGGGTTTTCTGACTCAAACAGAGATTTTACCTATTGGATTTATTACTTTCACTTTGCACATGAAGAAACTTAGACTCAGAGAGTATAAGCAACTGAATTAAGTCCACACTGCTCAGAGGATACACAGAAAGGATTCAAACCCAGATCTGCCCAACTTCCAAGTCTTTACCATCCTATCTCCTTTCTTAAAGAGAAGAAGAAGTTGTAGTACTCTACAGACCACTGAAGGATATTGCTGCCCTTAAGACTAGTTCACTCTCAGACAGGTGGCTTACATTCTTCCCAGGAGTGGTAAAATGAGCTGAAATCTCTAAGTATAAAGATACCTACCTCTTAAGATACCTACCTTGGTGATTTGAGTGCATTTAAACTTGGTCTATAAACAGATATTTAATAAAATCTAAATATTAAGTTACTAACTTGTAATGGGAAAAAAAGCTAGTATGCAGAATGTCAACATGATCGTCATGTTCACTCCTTGTAAATGAACAACTGAGAAATCAAGCACTTGTCCATTTGCTTGGCCACAAGAAAATCAGAGCAAGAAGACTTTGATGATGTGCCTGCTCAGTGTTCCTCAACATGCGTGCTGATGGATGCTACCTCCATCAGAACCAGCCCAGTAGCCTCTTAACAAGGCAGATTTCTGGGCCATATCCTGCATTTACTGAATCTTCACACGTACTTTTAATCATCTTTACTATAGTTTGAGAATCCCCACAACTGTAATAGCAATGGCAGGGGCAGAGAGCCTGACAGGAGACCCTCTCCCATGGTCAGAATGTCAGTGGATGCAATCCATCCTGAACATGGGCCATAGGCTAAATGTGAATTAAGTGCATACATAAGCTTGCCCTGCTTTTGTCGGTAACTTTTATCATGCCCCTCCTTCAGATTAGACTTGAGTGGAATTAACCATGAACAGTTCAAAGTAATATAATTATCTCCAGTTTCAAATACTACTACCAAAAAATCCAAATCTGTCACCCTGATACTGAACAGAAGGAGATTATAAAGTTATCGCAGTGGCTTGGTCCTACTGATCAAACTGATTATTTGAGTAAAAACTTTGGAAAAACTTTTTATTAAAAGTCTCAATAAACTACAAGGTTGGATGCCAAGTGATTTATAGCAGTTAAAAACAAAAACTGTGAAAAATCTTCTGAGTTATTTCAAGGGAAAGAATGCTAACTTTTAATTGATGGTTGTAGAAAGAAGAGATTCATCACACCTACTTGTGTGTAGGGGAAACTATAACTATAAATGACACTTGAAATACAGCTTTACTTAACTGAGAAAAGACACATCAATAAATAAGCTTTAATGACCTACTAGGTACCTACAGCTATAGGAAGGGGACAGGGCTGTGTTTGTAGGAATGAGGCTGCTGCTCTCTGTCTTGCCTCCAGTGTGATAACACAAAGAGCTCCACTGACCTGCTCCTCAGTGAAACTAGTAAAAATGATGAAAAACAACAATTTAAAACCCCTGGAAATGGTCTTACATATAAATGGCAAATGAAGAAACATATACACAAGAACAGCAAGGAGAGCAAACCAATCAATCCTAAAGGAAATCAACCATGAATATTCATTGGAAGGACTGATGCTGAAGTTAAAGCTCGGATAGTTTGTCCACCTGATGCAAAGAGCTGGCTTATTAGAAAAAACCCCGATACTGGGAAAGATTATGGACAGGAGGAGAAATGGGTGGCAGAAGATGAGATAGTTGGATGGCATCACTGACTCAATGCACATGAGTTTAAGCAAACTCTGGGAGATAGTGAAGGACAGGGAAGACTGATGTGCTGAAGTCCATAGGGTCGCAGAGAGTCAGAAACAACTTCTTAACTGAACAATAACAATACACAAGAAAATCTATAAAAATTTGGTGAGAAAGACTAGACTCTATAGTATCTGAACAAAAACATTCCTCCCTCCCCACGTCCTAGCTCAGAAAGGTGGCACAGACTCCATTCCTGACTGCTGCCCTCAAGAACACAGGTTGCCCACACCTGCTCCCTCCCAGTCAGGGGTCTTTTTTCCTGAGAGAAGCAAGGCTTCAGCATTTCTCATTATGTTCCAAACTACTTGCTGCTGATGCTAAGTCTCAGCACAATTCGGTTGAGAGGCAGGGACTCCATTCTTCCTTCTGGACCCTGTTTGTGGAATGGAGGCTCTCTCTTGGGCACACAGTGTTGAGAATATTGATGCTACACTGGGGGTAAAAAGGGAAAAAAGCAGACAACACAAACAGCTTGTGAGAAAACATGTCAGATTTACCAGAAAAAGATTTCAAAATAGCCATTCTAAATATGATCACAGAACTAAAGGAAATCATGATTAAAGAAGTGAAGGGAGGTAAAATAACACTGCTACATCAAATAGAGAATATCAATAAAGAAATATAAGAAAAAAAGCAAGTGGAAATTCTAGCTTGGCAAAGTTTAAATTCTAGCATGGCAAAGTTCAAATAACTGATTTTTTTTTAGCACTAGAAGGTTGAAACAGTAGATTTTAACTTGCAGAAGAAAAAAATTAGCAAACTTGAAGAAGGAGCAGTAGAGATAAGTAAGCCAAGTGAAAAGAGAATGAAAAAAAAGTGAACAGAGCCTTGGACAAACATGGAATACCATCAAGTGCATCAGCACGACATAAAAGGAGGGAAAATAATCAAAAAAATATTCAAAAAATAATCGTGAAAACTTTCCACATTTAAAAAATAATCTACATATCTGGGAAGCTCAATGAACTGCAAGTACAGTACAATAAAAGCAGAGATCCACAGAGACACATCACGGTGAAAATTCTGAAAATCAACGACAAGGAGAAGATGCTGGAAACACCTAGAAAAATGACTCTCCACTTAAAAAAGAACACAATAATATAATAGCTGATTCATCAGCAGAAACAATGGAGACCAGAGACAGTGCTTAGCATTCAAAATTCTCAGTATAAAACCATCAATCAAGAATCCTATATTCAGTAAAGCTACCATTCAAAAATGAAGTTGAAATAAAGACGTTCCTAAAAGTGAGAGAATCGTTGCTAGCAGAACCACCTGATAAGGAATAACTAAAGGATGTTTTCTAGGCTGTGGGGATGTGACCTCATATAGTAATTCAAATCCATGATAAAACAAAGAGCAAAGGTATGAAAAACAGCATAAATGTATATTTTCTCTTTATCTGATAGCTGTTTTAAAAAAACAACTATGTAATAATATGTAAATAGCATAATGCTGGGCATATAACATATAGAAATGTAATATATGTGTAATACAGTAAACTATCAAACAGGCCTGGGTGTAGTATGAACATAGATAAAGATTTTGTGAATCACAGGGGATGTCCTTGTTTTCAACAGTGTTAAGATTTTCCCACATTCTGTGAAAACTTGATCTTTATTTCATATTATTCAACAAAATGTACCTTAAAGAATCAATATAAAAAATAAAACTGAGAGATAACTAGAGCAAATTATAGACGAATATTTGTTCTCTCTGTGAGAAAATACGAAGCACAAAATCAAAGAAATCAGAGGAAAAAAAAGATTCAATAGGTCAGAAACAGAAAATTTTAAAACTTCTATATGTTGAAAGTAGGAAGACTATTTCAAACATTAAATCAATATGAAGGTAATACATCTGTAGGAAAAAGGCAACAGATAGTTCACTAAAGAAGCACCATAAGTGGTCAAGTTATATACACAATGGAGTATTACTCAGCCATTAAAAGGAATACATTTGAATCAGTTCTAATGAGGTGGATGAAACTGGAGCCTATTATACAGAGTGAAGTAAGCCAGAAAGAATAACACCAATATAGTATAATAAAGCATATGTATGGAATTTAGAAAGATGGTAATGATAACCCTGTATGCAAGACAGCAAAAGAGACACAGATGTATAGAACAGTCTTTTGGACTCTGTGGGAGAGAGAGAGGGGGGATGATTTGGGAGAATGGCACTGAAACATGTATAATACCATATAAGAAATGAATCGCCAGTCCAGGTTCAATGCAGGATACAGGAAGCTTGGGGCTGGTGCACTAGGATGACCCAGAGGGATGGTATGGGGAGGGAGGAGGGAGGGGGGTTCAGGATTGGAAACATGTGTATACCCGTGGTGGATTCATGTTGATGTATGGCAAAACCAATACAATATTGTAAAGTAAAATAAATAAATAAATAAAAATTAAATAAATAAAAAAAACAAGCTAAAAAAATAAAGAAAAGTTCAAGTTCACTGTAATCAAGAGAATGAACATTAAACCCATTGTTTATCATTTTTTGCTTGTTATCCAAGTAAGATGTTTTCCGGAGAAGGCAATGGCACCCCACTCCAGTACTCTTGCCTGGAAAATCCCTTGGACGGAGGAGCCTGGTGGGCTGCAGTCCATGGGGTCGCTAGGAGTCAGGCATGACTGAGCGATGACTTCACTTTCACATTCACTTTCATGCATTGGAGAAGGAAATGGCAACCCACTCCAGTGTTCTTGCCTGGAGAATCCCAGGGATGGCGGAGCCTGGTGGGGTCTCTGGGGTCGCACAGAGTCGGACATGACTGAAGCGACTCAGCAGCAGCAGCATCAAGATGTTTTCCATAGTAAATTACAGAAAGCCTGAATAAATGTAGCTCAGAACACTTATTACCTTTTACAAAAGAGTCTGGTCAGGAGCCAGTTCCTCGGAGTTAATCTGGTGCCTTACCACGTTGTCTGGAGCCCGCTTTTCCCACCTTTCTCTCTGCACACTCTCTTGTCCTCCATGTATCCCCAGTCACTCTCTGAGTGCAGCAGCTCTTTCTCAACATCCTGTTCCACTTCAAGAACTGGAAAAAAAAAATGGACAGTTTTCTCTTCTGTGTCTCTTCTAATCAAAGAGGAACCCATTTCCTAGATGCTCTCAAAAAGATGTCCCTTCAGTTTTACTGGCCAGAACTGTGTCATATGCCCATGACTAACCTAGTAACTGGAAAGGGATAAGCAATTATCACTACTGGCTTAAACTAGCTAAGATTTAGCCCCTGAATCTGAATTAAATCTTAGAGGTTGCTAGATCTAAAGAGCCCCTTGAGGAAAGTGAAAGAGGAGAGTGGAAAAATTGGCTTAAAGCTCAACATTCAGAAAACGAAGATCATGGCATCCGGTCCCATCACTTCATGGCAAATAGATAGGGAAACAGTGGAAACAGTGTCAGATTTTATTTTTCCGGGCTCCAAAATCACTGTAGATGGTGATTGCAGCCGTGAAATTAAAAGACGCTTACTCCTTGGAAGGAAAGTTATGACCAACCTAGACAGCATATTCAAAAGCAGAGACATCACTTTGCCAACAAAGGTCCATCTAGTTAAGGCTATGGTTTTTCCAGTGGTTATGTATGGGTGTGAGAGTTGGACTGTGAAGAAAGCTGAGCACCGAAGAATTGATGCTTTTGAACTGTGGTGTTGGAGAAGACTCTTGAGAGTCCCTTGGATTGCAAGGAGATCCAACCAGTCCATCTTAAAGGAGATCAGTCCTGAATGTTCATTGGATGGACTGATGTTGAAGCTGAAATTCCAATACTTTGGCCACCTGATGCAAAGAGCTGACTCATTTGAAAAGACCCTGATGCTGGGAAAGATTGAGGGCAGGAGGAGAAGGGGACAACGGAGAATGAGATGGTTGGATGGCATCACGGACACAATGGACATGGGTTTGGGTGGTCTCCAGGAGTTAATGATGGACAGGGAGGCCTGGCGTGCTGCGGTTCATGGGGTCACAAAGAGTCAGACATGACTGAGCAACTATATTGAACCGAGGCTGCTAGTGGGGTATAAACTGATGCATACTTCCCAGGCAAAATATCAAAAGTATTTGAACTACATGTACCAGTTAAGCCCCAATTCCACTTCTTCCAAAAGAAATAATCTTGGGCGGGCTCATAACTACATATGCCAATTAACCCACACCAGAGGAAATACTCTTGAATGGGCCCATATACGTAGCTAGAAGGCTGTTCATGAGTTAGGAGCCCATAAGAATAAAAAAAATTGGGAACGAGTCACATGTACAAAAATAAGACATAAGTTAAATAACTAAGGATATCATTACAAGGTGGAATACTATGCAGCCATCAAAATTATGTTTTATATCTAACGATTAACATTTATATGGACATATATTCATGTTCTATTAAGTGAGGAAATGAGGTTAAAATATCATCCCATCTTTTTAATGTATATGTAAAAGCCTGGGAGTATTTTAACAGTGAGCTAGCATAAATTATGAGATTATAGAAAATTTAATTTTTTTACTGTACTTTGGGGAAATTTCCAACATTTGTTACAACAAATGTTATTTTTATAATTAAAATGGAGAAAACTTTTAAAATGGAAAATATTTAATTTTGCTACATTCTTTCTTTCCTTTTTCAGATGTGATGAATGGTCTGATAACTACATTAGCCTGGGTGTTTTCACTTTTGCCTCCATGCAGAAAAGATGGGTCTGGCTTGGAGCTGCCTTGCTCCTGAGCCAGGAGGAGTCTGCAGGGGCACAGGATTCCAGCAGAGCACCCTGTGCCCAAGCGTAGGGATGACTCAGGCTCCTTCCAAGCCTGGGGTGCACCATCGTCTCCTCAGCTGATTCTCTCTCCCTTATTCAGTTCTTAAAAGCAAACAGGAAAGTGGCTTTACCTTACTTTTAAGTGGAAATTTAACTGGGTACACATAGCTTATTCTGAGAACCAGCTGGAAGCAACAGAAAGGAGCTGAGGGGAAGAATCTACAGAGGTGTCTAGTGAGTTTGCTTTATCATTAAATAGTACAAACCTCTGTGCTTCTGTCTCTTTCCTTTTTCTGTGAAGTTTGGAACCAACATTTCAGTAATTGCAGAATCTTTTTGTTTTGTTTTTTTTTAGACCTAAACCACAGATATTTATTTTCTCATAGTTCTGGAGGCTGGAAATTTATTTTTTTTTAATATAAACTAATTTATTTTAATTGGAGGCTAATTACTTTACAATATTGTATTGGTTTTGCCATACATCAACATGAATCCACCAGGGGTGTACAGGTGTTCCCCATCCTGAACCCCTCTCCCACCTCCCTCCCCGTACCATCCCTCTGGGTCATCCCAGTGCACCAGCCCCAAGCATCCTGTATCATGCATTGAACCTGGACTGGCGATTCATTTCATATATGATATTATACATGTTTCAATGCCATTCTCCCAAATCATCCTACACTCTCCCTCTCCCACAGAGTCCAAAAGACTGTTCCATACATCTATGTCTCTTTTGCTGTCTCGCATACAGGGTTATCGTTACCATCTTTGTAAATTCCGTATATATGTGTTAGTATACTGTATTGGTATTTTTCTTTCTGGCTTACTTCCCTCTGTGTTACAGGCTCCAGTTTCTCAACCTGTCTCTCTATTTGGGAGAGTTTCAATCACAGCCACAATGAGCGCCTACAGCCACTGCACACTTACTTTGTGCCAGCTTGCTAAATTCTTTGCACATTTTATCACATTTAACACACATGACTACCTTGGGAAGGTGATGCTATTTTTATGCTCTTTTCACGAAAAAGGAAGCTGGTAACTTTTTTTTTTCCCTTTTGGTAACTTTTTTCAGGTCACAGGGCTAATAAGTAGCAGAGGTCAGATGGTATCCTTATCTGTCAGGCTTGGAAGCACAAATTGTCCACCTCTTAAGCATGTTGCTCTTTAAATTCAGGGAGAAGGGATTTAAGGTCATGATATGAAGATGAAGAGCAGGGTCAGAGAAGCTATCTGTGACCTAGTTACCTCTCCAGGGAGGTATGCATAAGATGAGAGCTGGCTGTGAAATACAGGGCCTTTATGTTAGGGATGGGAGAGGTGTGTTCAACTGTGGGCATGACAGTGTGTGTGTGGGTGGCTGTAAGAGCACTGGGCCTGTTTCACTTGAGTGAGGTACTGGTGTTTCAATTGACCTTGGATCTTGGGAGAAGGAGTAAATTAAATTGCCATGACATTTTTCAAATTCTATGGACAATTTCTCATTTTAAGTATCCATTTTCCAGCCCTTGGTCCTTGATTCATAGAGCTGTGGACTGTGACCCTATAATCATAGGTTTTCCCATGTGCTCCTTTAAATACACACACACATACACACACACACGAGATCACTAACAAACTAGCACTTATCACTTTACATTGTTTGGGTACAGAAAGGGTGAATTTATAAACATTAGTGAGGTCTGGACATGGGTGGGCTCTGTCTGATTTCCTGGGCTCATTACCCTATGGTAGAGGTTTCCTTCAAAGGTTTCCACTTTAAATGCTAAGCTTAAAGGCAAATTAAGCATGAAAGTCACCATGACCACCATCCATACAACAGCTTTTGTGGAACACCTACTGTAAAACAGAAACAGAAATGATGTTAAGGATGACCTTTTCATATGTTATCTCTCTCTTTGTTTATAGATATAAATATAAGGATATAGTGTGTGTATACATATATATATATAAACACACACACACATACACATACATATACAGTATATATACTATATGCAGCATATATATATCCTTATTAATATTAATATATCCTCACATATAATACATATGATCTTTTTAGATACTATACCTCCCTGAACTTCTGAGCTTCTCTGTATGGCTATTAAATTAGTGTTCTACAAGTATAACTTGCAGAAATGTCTTTCTAGATTCCCTAAAAAATTCTGGAAACTGGTTCAGGTAGCATTTACAGATGAGCTATAATAAACCTTTATATTTTAGGATGGAAATTTTTTCATTCATTGTTTCACAGTAGCTGCTAGGGGCTAAGTCCTTAATTACCATGGCTTTTACTATCGGAAGACCTTATTCTAACGATCGTCAGATGTCCACACACAGGGAGCAGCTCCAGGGCTTGCTGTGCTTTGCTAGGCATAGTTTCTGCTGTGAAGGAGCATGTCTGTCATCACTGTTACGTTTACTTTACTTTCAGGCCTGAAAGTCAACAAAATATGCTAAGATACTGCATTCCTAATTTCATCCCACAATTTACCAATTTTTTAATAAAGAAAAAGTTTGGAAAAGTAGTTCACTAAGGAGGTAGAGCCCATAAATGTGTGAAAAAGTTCAAAGATATGTAAATTAAAAGAAGACTGAGATACCATCTCTCCCTTTCAAGTTGGCAAGTTTTTAAAGTGACTATACCACAGCTGGACACAACCGAATGGCTAAGCACAGCATACACAGCACATACCACAGTAAGCAAGGGTGAGGAGAAACCAGCATCCACAGGACAAGAGGAGAAACTGACTTCAAATGAGACAAGATGCAACGAAAGACCTAAAATACAGTGTGTATTCTAGGATCCCAAACCCCTGCATCTAGAAGTCTTTATAAGAATGTAATAGCAGTATGTACTTATACATATGTTTCAAGATCTTTATCAAAGTGTCACTTAAAACATTTCAAAAATCTAAATAAATTTCAAACAAGTGATGAAGTCAACTTTGACACGATACAGCTATTAATAGGTAGAATGGAATATTCATAATATTTCACTCAGTGAAAAAGAAAGGGCTACAAAATATTCTGCATGTTATTATCCCATTTGAATTTATGTAATTCTGTGTGTGTGTGTGTGTGTGTGTGTGTGTGTGTGTGTAAAGAGAAGGTGGTGAGGGCAGAGAAAAAGGGTGGAAGAACAGATATCAGAATATTACTTATGGTTCTCTCCATCTCCTGGTCTTAAAAGTGATTTAAGAATTGGCCAAAATATTATTTTGTGGTGTAATTTTCTATGTTAAAATAAGCAGTTGTTTGGTGACTTTAGTGATCCACCCCTTGCTTTTTGGAAAGCTGATATTTAGTTTCCTGCAATTGTAAATCTGGGTACAGGTTCACACAAGTCCTGACATCAGGGTCTCAGTCAATAATAGTATTAAGACTGTCCAGCCCCTTCACTGAAGTCCTTCATATTAATAAAAGTTACCTTGTGATGCATACTATATCCTGGACTCAATGCTAAATACCTTATATATATAGATAAATTCATATTATCCTTTCACTAACCCTCTGATCTAGGGGTAATCAATCTCCTTCTTATGAAAACCCCAAGCTTAAGAGAGATTAGGAAGCCTTCCTGGATCACATAGTCTGTGAGTACCAGAGCAGGCACTGAAATCCAGCCCTCCAGCTTCATACCATTGTACGTAACCTGTCTATAACACAGCTTCCCATCCATAAGTACACTGTTGAACTGCAAGGAAACTTCAGGGCAATCATCTCATTAGCCCTTCGACTTTATTACTCTCCCAAAGCACTGGCTTGCTGCTCTTCTTCTGGCCAACTGAAAGTCAACTGAATATTATAGATAATCTGATAAATATCTAGTGAATGAAGAAAACGGTGATATGTTTGCCAAAAAGTTTTCAGGTATGTGTTTATAAAAACATGCATACTGGAAACAGGATAGAGACCCAATGAAGATAATGTGTTTTGCATAAATACCATTATTCCTGTATCTTGGAGCAAAGCAAATACTGGTTTATACAATGCCTAAGGAGCCTTAGGGGAGAAATTAGCATGAAAACCATTTGCTTCCTAAATACAAAGATTAACTCGCAAAACATGGCCAAAATAACGGTGGCAGAGTAAAAGAAATCTGAGAGTAAACATCTCTGAGATGAGTTGGGAGAAACACAGGAAACCCAGACGAATTGGTCAAACTGTCCAGCTGTCCGGTGTGCGGTCCACTGATGCTTCACTCGTCACTCTGCTGACTTGCCCTGCAGCGAGCTGCTATTAAACCAGGCAGGGGCAAACCGTGCCCTGGGTGGGCTGCCTACAGACCCAAGCCATGTCACCAGGAGGAAAAAGACTGCATGCTGGACCTAAAATAGTTTGGCAAGACCAAAATGCTGATTATTCTCAAAGCTGGGTCCTTCAGCATTCACAAAACTGGATCCTATTCCCAGGACCTAGTTTGAAACAATATAAGAAAAGCAGTTCTCGAGCATGCACTCCCTGGCAGATCTATAGTCATTCACTATCCTGAAGTTTAGTTCTGTTGTGTTTGTGCCAGGACAACTAGCCCAAAGCGAAGAAGTCCTTGAGTCCTAGTACTTCTCTGAATAGCCCACAGGTCTGGGTCAAGTAAGGGAGTGGAGGTAGGAGGCAGGTTGGGAGCCAGAATTCTGGCCAAACCCTGTGAGAACCCCCAGCATTAAAAATGCTTTTGGCCTTGCATTGCTGTCTCTTTTACACCAGCACCTCACACCACGAGGGGCTGGCATTGTTGTACTCACCCTACATTCAGCCGAGAGGAAAAACACGTAAGACGAAGGAACAGAATTTTCCAGCTTTTGCTCAAATCCATCCTGTAGCAGGCAGCAAATGTAACCCACTGATCACAGAGTTGGCAAAGAAATGCAGACTGAGAACTGAAGCTCTGCATCCATCTCTAACTACCCTGGGAAGAATTCCCAAACAGCATCATTTATAAAAGGACCAACGAATGACCTTTTCCTGACATAGCCCACAGCTTGTCACAAAATCCATAGTGTCATTCCAAAAATCCACTTTAATTTTATACATTTTATGTGTTTTCTTCTTTAATGATGCTATTTGGATAATTTAGATTTTAGAAATACGTTAAGTGCTTTAAACACTCTAAGATAATTTTGTATGTATGTTTCTGTGGCTGCTGGTATAAATAATGCTGTGCTAAGCTTTATGGCTTTAAAAACATCTTTACTCTACTATGCTATTGATCAACATGCCCTATGGAAGTAATCTGAACTATACTAAGAAAAACTGGAATGGAATTTAACAAACTACAACTCATTTTTCTTATGGACTGTGAAGGAGATATAAAATAAATATTCTGTAAGACTTTTGTAGAAAGAATTGATTTTCAATTAGTCAGAAAACAGAAGAAAATAAGGGTGCTTTCCTCAGAGTGCAAAGGTTCAACCAAGTAAACCAATTAAGGCCGAATTAACCTTAGTGAGATATTTACATTAAGATGTAGTTTTTTCATCCACAAAATGACAATAATAGCGGTTGACATATGAAGATTACATTTTACAAGAGGTGCCTAGTCATTTAAGCACTTATTAAAGGCTTATCAGCATCACCACCACTATCATCATTATGATTATTGCCATTTTTCAAGTAAATGTACATTTCATTTCAAGAATATGCATAGACAGCACTGAATCAAGGAAGATGAAAGTGGTGTGCCTTGGGAAGTCAGTGTTTAGAAAGTGAGGACAATGAGTCAAGATCCATATTCTACAGGTGGACGGACGGACCTTGTGACCACATATAGCACATCTGATCTCAGAGGGGTGTTCTGTAAGCACCTCTAGTCACATGAGGGTCTGGGTAAAGTCAGGGTCACCTGTCAAGCTCACAGCCCTCTACCTGAAACACACCCATCTCTCAGGAGGTACACTAACTAGTACTAGGAAGCCAGCTAAGTGACTGAGCTGGGTCCTCCTCTAGCCACCACCTGTCCATATCTCTGGATGCACGAAGTCTTGAGGGCCACATTTTTAGTGGATATACATGGAGTTTACTCTAAAAGACACAACTGATAAATAGGTACCCAAGTCCCTGGAAACACTGCGTATTGCTACGTTGTGATCCAAGTTACCTCCCCTTGAAGAAAAAGCCTTAGTCATCTGACACAGGGATCCGCATGGACTTTTTTCACTAGTCACTCATTCATGTACCATTTTGTTGAGTTTTCTGTTTGTGTAAGGTAATGAGCTAACTGTTGGACCTGTGGAAAGTGAAAAGTGAAAGTGAGAGTTGCTCAGTCGTGTCTGACTCTTTGCAACTCTGGAATTCTCCAGGCCAGAATACTGGAGTGGGTACCCTTTTCCTTCTTCAGGGGATCTTCCCCACCCAGGGATCAAACCCAGGTCTCCCGCATTGCAGGCAGATTCTTTACCAGCTGAACCACAAGAGAAGCCTAAGAATACTGGAGTGGGTAGCCTGTCCCTTCTCCAGGGGACCTTCCTGACCCAGGACTTGAACCAGGGTCTCCTACATTGCAGGTGGATTCTTTGCCAACTGAGCTATGAGGGAAGCCTGTGGACAGATGGACCTGTGGACTTAAAGTGATCAAGGAACTGCGTCAATAATTCATACAGGGGAGCAGGAGACACTTCATTACATGATGCCCTCAAGATGGGTGTGGGTACCCACTTTAGAATCATTGCTCCCTCTCATGCCTGTAACTATAAGCAGCTCCTTATGAATGTCTGGGGCCTGAATCCTGCATCCGTCCATTCTATGAGGTCAAATGAGGATTAGGTATTTTTATAGGGTAGGCTTTGTAACTTCTTGAGTAGAATATACAGGTTGATATGGCACCCACTTATTGGGAACTGATATGCATCACTGTATGGTACATGTACAAGATGGGATCACGGTGTGGGTATGAGAAGGACACAGCCTGTCAAGGCCATTAAGCTAACTGATAATGATGGCACCAAGAATTCATCCTCCTAAAATGAAATGTTTGGGGACATCCTTTGGAAAGGATGGTAAAGTTTGACCTTTGCAAGGCTAGTTTTGGCATAAAAATACTTAACACACACCTTTAGGAGTTCATCCTCCTAAAATGAAATGTTTGGGGACATCCTTTGGAAAGGATGGTAAAGTTTGACTTTTGCAAGGCTAGTTTTGGCATAAAAATACTTAACACACACCTTGTGGCACTGGAACTGGAGAGCGACTGTTGAAATGGAAAGGAGATGTTTAAGAAGGTGAAGTGAAACTTGAGGCTTATGTTCACTCTGACCTGGGGCTGTCTGAACACCCAATCCTTGTTTGGCAAGAACATCCCTGGTGAGTCACCGTGTGAGGGTGCTGATTAACGCCTCTCAGTTGCAGCAGATGAAGGTACACGTCACCGTGTGAGTTAAGTCACTCACAGCTCATGAAAATAATCCTCTCGAAAGAGTAGAGCACTAAGGAGGGCAATTAAACAGGCACATCGGCAGCAAAGTCCCATGTGTTTGATAATGTCACCTTGCTGGTGTTTTTAGTCATAAATTAGTTACTACAAAGCCAGTCCTTTTCTCTGCTAGAGAAATGGCCAGCATAACTCAGAAATGGCCTTGTATAAGAGAGCATCTGCATAACCACCAAGGGCTTCAGACAGTAAAGAATCTGCCTGCAATGTGGGAGACCCAGGTTCAATTCCTGGGTCGGGAAGATCCCCTGGAATAGGAAATGGCAACCTACTCCAGTATTCTTGCCTGGAGAATCCCATGGACAGAGGAGCCTGGTGGGCTACAGTTCATAGGGTCACAAAGAGTTGGACACGACTGAGCCACTAACACTTTCACTTAAAGCACATAGAACCCTTAGCACGAGGCATTTGCTGCACTGCAGGGACTGGTGGTCTTATCATTATCACTTTTTTACTATCACTTCTATTTCACAGGTGTGTCACAAAAACAGAGCCCCTACAACAATTATGAGAATAAAGTATTTGATAGCAGAATCATTGTGTACATAAATGGTGGCATGGGAAAATGAAAACCCTAAAGTAGGGGTGGGAGGATCAGAGTCACGAGCCACGCCCACCTGACACACCAGTGAGGGTGGGCAGGTCAGCGCTTATAGGAAAGCCAGAGAAGCTCTGTGTACCTGGCTGTCAACACAGGGCTACAAAGGGAGAGCTCCTGGAGAGAGCTGGAAAACTGCTCTGTGGAATGAGCTGTGCCTTAGGAATTCATCTGCAGATGACGGCCAAGCACACGAGAGTGCACCCGAGGCCGTTGTTGGGTGGCAGAAACAGATGAACTGCATAAAACAGGAGGAGAGCAGAGGCTGGCTGAGGCTTCCCAGGCATCTTGGCATCGTCTGTCATCGCATTTGACTTCTCCCTGTCTGAGAGGATAGCTTTGGCTTCACTTCCACTTCCCAGTCTCATACAAGTTCCTCTGGTGGCCCCAACCCAGGACCACATGGGGACGCAAGTCCTGGGAAGTGTTTCCTGCTCTACTCAGGAGAAACAGTACCAACTTAACTAACAGAACAGTGCCTGTCTTAGAGTTGCAATGTCACTCACACATGGGCTCTGGAGTCAGACTTCTGAACACGGCTCCATTGCTTACCAGCTGTGCAAGCTGGACACGTTTCTTAACTTCATGAAACCTCAGCTCTGCATATGGAACATGAATCAGTGTTATCAATAATAACAGAACCGATCTCAAAAAGCTGTTAGGAGGGATGAAAGAAATAAGACATGTCAAAGGCTTTGTTTAGGAACAAAACAATAATAAAAATAGTATTATATTGTTTGCCTTGTAACAGCAAAGGTATTAAGTCCATTACAGCCTTCTCCACTCACTACTCTAGAAACTGGCCAGGATTGTACCAGATGATAGCTAGAGCAGTCCGGCCCGCTCCACAGTCACACCCGGACAAGATGCCCTGCTCTGTAGGAGAGTATATTTTATCCCCTTCTTTTAAGCGTGAGCCCTAGCCACTAAATTATATGTGCAGATGCCAAGAGAACCCTCTGGGCCAGCTGTATGTTCAGAGTGACATATGGAAGACTGGGGATGACTCTCAATTTGCTGTCTGACTTGAGAAATGCCACACAGAGACTGACTCGCTGTCAAACTAGATATGAGACTGTGTGTTTTTAACACTGTGGGTTACTTCTAATGATGTCTAGTCAATTCACTTCTCCTCAATCCAACAGTCCACATCTGAACACTTATACAGTGTGTGTGTGTGTGCGTGTGTGTGTGTGTGCACGTGCATGTGTATTCAGTAAGCTAAGCTTCCATTTATTAAGCAACCATTGCCAGGCACTATGTTAGGCATTAAATATTTGATTAGATGTTGTAAGCTCATAATCTAATACGTTGGGTGAAGAGGTAGAAGGAAAACAAATCTCATGTGGATTATGAGAAGTATTTTACATGTGGTACACATACCCTGCCGCGAGCCCTGGGTGAAGACTGGTGCACACCTTCAAGAGTCAGCCCACATGGTACCTTCTCAAAAAGCCCTTTGTCCACACTAAAGCAGTCCACCTCCCTTTGTCACAATGCTTTCTTTTCCTCACAGCCATTACTACAGTTGGTGATTTAAAAACCTTTACTTTCTGTCTTATTATCTCCTTCAACTAGAAGATAAACTGTACAAGATCAGAGAATTTATCTGTTTTGTTGGACACAAGTTCTTCAGGGACTAAGACAGTGCTTCTCATTTAATAAATGGTCAATAAATATCTGTTAAATAACGAACATTATTTGACAGGACCAGAGACTTCATAAAAGAAGTGGTGTCTTTCAAAATATGTCTTAACAAAGGAAGGCTTTTAACAAGCAGGGTTTAGAGTTAGAGTAGAGGGGTTGTTATGGCAGAAAGTAACAGGGTGAATAGAAGTCCAGAGGTGGGTGTCTCAGTTCTCAAGGGAACTAGACCGACAGAATATGCACACATCTTAGGGTACCAGTATACGTGTTAGTTTAAGGAAAATGTGACCCATGTGGGCTATGGTTGAAAGGATAGCTGAGTTTGACATCAGGAACTGACTGGCCCTGTGGACAGATCCATTCTTCTTGGGGGACTCACACTGGAGCCCAGAAGGCACCGAGCTGCCACAGGAGGGATGTGAGCTCCCTAATGGGAACATACTCCTCCAGCAAGGATGCAACAATCAACTTCCTGTCTGTGGCAGAGGCTATTAGTCCTCACTAAAGAGCCAGTAACTGAGCATCTCCGGGGGAAGGTTCATATGAATTCAGAATGGGAGTGTTTTTTCTTTGGTCCCTCTCAATGTCATCTGTGTGCACAGTCAGAAGCAAAAGACGCCAAGTGGTGCAACAGCAGGATAGAAAAGGCCTGGGTCCCTGGGCCACTGCCTGGAGACAAGTCAGTCACTCAGGGAAGTCCCCAATTCATATCAGACTGATGTGGGAGACAGATCTTTGTTGTTGTAAGCCTAAGACTTGGGGGTGTTCATTTTACTGCAGTGTAGATGAGACTAGCCACACTGATGAAGACACTCTAAAAAAAAAGAAAAAAAAATTTTATCTTTTGCTTCTCTTTCGGGGGTGAGGGGAGGTAGGAGCTCAGCTTTGATTGAATCTTCATATAATCATAATGTATAACCACTTAAATAATTTAGCCAATCAAACAAATGACCCTGCTTTAAACCTACTGTTCCCATTCAAACTTGGCACATCACAAGATAATATCAGTAATACACGGTATTGATCTGATCACAATTTCCCATAATAGTAGAGTCAGTAGACTTCTACTTAGGAAGTGAAGATTAAAACACTTGCTATTTTAAGGATTACAGAATCTGATTTGGGTAAGAAGTGTCAAATTTCCCTACATTTTTTTTAACCACCTTCACTTCCTCCTCTGACGTCTATATTGACCATTATTTCAGTTTCTGGTTAATATAGACAATTTCCAACTGAAATACAAAGTTTGATGGGAGAAGAGTGGTGAGAAGTCAATACTACAGGAATTCGTGCAAAACTCAGGGCCCCTGCTCCTCCAGGGGGCATTTGCCCACCAGAACGCTATGTGGAAAATGCTTTCTGGAGGATATTTCTCTGAGATGCCTTGCATAGAGTGCTCCAGAGTATGCTGAACATAGAGAATCATGCCTCTAACAGTTGTACAGTTTGGCGGCAATGTGAGAAATGTAGCAATAAGCCAAACCCACCATCAATTATAAATGCCAACCACCTCAATATGAATGGATCAAATTAGAACTTGGTCTCTGAGTAGAATAAGCATTTCTTTAGAGAAAGACAGAAGCTGATTAATGCACTTCCTGGAGTCCCGTCTTCTGAAGACGGAATAATGTCTGACCTCAGACCCTCTAGCTCATTTGACCTGTGTGCCTCTGCATTTCCATGTAACATGATTTCCAAATAACTAGTGAGATTATTCTAGATATTGGTTCAGTAATTGCATGAGCATTTAATCCTAAATTTAGGAAAAAATTAGATGAATATAAAAAGTTAATTAAAAGATACTTGCTTCTTGGAAGAAAAGCTATGACAAATCCAGACAGTGTATTAAAAAGCAGAGACATTACTTTGCCTACAAAGGTCCATATTGTCAAAGTAATGGTTTTTACAGTAGTCACGTATGGATGTGAGAGGTGGACAATAAAGAAGGCTGAGCGCCAAAGAACTGATGCTTTTGAACTGTGGTGTTGAAGAAGACTCTTGAGAATCCCTTGGACTGCAAGGAGATCCAACCAGTCCATCCTAAAGGAAATCAGTCCTGAATATTCATTGGAAGGACTGATATTGAAGCTGAAGCTCCAGTACTTTGGCCACTTGATGCGAAAAACTGACTCTTTGGAAAAGACCCTGAAGCTGGGAAAGACTGAAGACAGGAGGAAAAGGGGATGACAGAGGATGAGATGGTTGGCTGGCATCATTGACTTGATGGACATGAGTTTGAGCAAGCTCCGGGAGTTGGTGAAGGATAGGGAAGCCTGGTGTGCTGCAGTCCATGGGGTCGCAAAGAGTCGGACATAACTGAGCAACTGAACAACGACAACCTCATTGCAGTGGGGTCTACCCTGGGGAAGAGGCAGTGGTTTGAGACCTCAAACAAGATGGAAAGAACACGGCGGAGGGCGTTTCCAGTGGGGAGCCAAACAATTGATGCTTTTGAACTGTGGTATTGAGGACTCTTGAGAGTCCCTTGGACTGCAAGGAAATCCAACCAGTCCATCCTAAAGGAAATCAGTCCTGAATATTCATTGGAAGGACTGATGCTAAAGCTGAAGCTCCAATACTTTGTCCACCTGATACAAACAGCTGACTCATTGGAAAAGACCCTGAGGCTGGGAAAGATTGAGGGCAACAACAGCAACAAAAGTTATATTCACTTAAGGCCTGACTGCTCTCCTTAGAATTTAAATAAGCAAAGCTCTAGTTTCCAGGGTTTAAAACTCCTTCTGATAAGAATTTTTTAATGAATATGTGTGTATATGTATCTATAAAGCATGTTCACTAATGAAAACTTAAAGTAGAAAAAAAATATGGGGAAGTCACCCAGGATTTTGCCATACAAAGCTACCTACCAAACATTTTTCTGTGTATTTTAGAGAATTATAATTATATTTTAAATGAATTATGTTGTGAATAAAGTTTGAAAGTCACATTTTTTCCACAATACGTACTGTACTTTCTCCCAAATCTTTAAAAGTCTTTTGAAAAATGTTTTAAAAGATCACATAATAGTCTACACTATAACTGTATCAACATTTATGTAATCCTATATATCCTTCCCCACTCCAGTACTCTTGCCTGGAAAATCCCATGGGCGGAGGAGCCTGGTAGGCTGCAGTCCATGGGGTCGCTAAGAGTCGGACACGACTGAGCGACTTTACTTTCACTTTTCACTTTCATGCATTGGAGAAGGAAATGGCAACCCACTCCAGTGTTCTTGCCTGGAGAATCCCAGGGACGGGGCAGCCTGGTGGGCTACCGTCTATGGGGTTGCACAGAGTCGGACACGACTCTTATTATTATTGCATATTAGATTAATTTTCAAAGTATAGCTCATTTGCTGGTATAAAAAATTAGTTTGCTATAGATCATCATGTTTATACAAAACTATATTTTCTGTGTTTTAAATTACTACTGCTGCTGCTGCTAAGTCGCTTCAGTCGTGTCTGACTCTTAGCGACCCCATGGACTGCAGCCTACCAGGCTCCTCCGTGGTGAACCATTGAGTCAGAGGACATGGTCCTTTTTTGAAATATATTTTTGGTCACACCAATATATTTCTGAATATGAAAAATAACTGTGGAAAATTATAATAACCTGTATTCTATCTACCAGAAGAGAGTCACTGCTAATATGTTTGCCTTTTTAATTGATATATAGACTTCTTATGTGCAAGCACAAACTCATATAAAAATGATATGAGGACTAAGAAATTACCTCTTATGCTAAAGTGTTATGGTGCTCCTCTTATTCTGGTTTCCAGACTCCCAGGGCTGGGGCATGTAGGGCAGTGGGAAATGAACATCCAGCCAGAAGGACAAGACTGGGAGCAGCATAAGTGGACCATGCTGGCTGTGTTTAAAGCAATCTGGAGAAGGCGATGGCACCCCACTCCAGTATTTTGCCTGGAAAATCCCATGAACGGAGCAGCCTGGTGGGCTGCAGTCCATGGGGTCACTAAGAGTCAGACATGACTGAGCGACTTCACTTTCACTTTTCACTTTCATGCATTGGAGAAGGAAATGGCAACCCACTCCAGTGTTTTTGCCTGGAGAATCCCAGGGACAGGGGAGCCTGGTGGGCTGCCGTCTATGGGGTCGCACAGAGTCGGACACGACTTAAGCGACTTAGCAGCAACAGCAGCTTTGAGCCAGCCACATTGCTCACTCCTCTGTATTCAACACTGTCCTCTTAGAACCTCATTATCAAGGATCTGCCACTTCCCTTCCAAATGTATGCCGCCCAGGAGGACTGGATCTTCTCCAGACACCATCAAATTCACAGAAATCGATGTGGTGGTGGTTGTCCATTCCAAGAATAATCACTTTAAAGACTCCTTGAATATATGAAATCAATAGCAAAGCGAGTCATTGCAATCCATACAATTAAATCACTCCCAAGTACCCTCATTTTTCTCTCCAAACAATTGTGATAAGAGGCCAAGCTGACGGCATCTCTTCAAGGTGCCTCATCTGAGCTCCAGGAGGACCAGCGCTAGACACAGACTCTTGTTCCACAGCAGTCAGGGCTTCCATCCTCAGATAACAAACCCAGGGCTTCGGGCGTATAAGAAGAGAGGCCAAGTGGGAGAGTAAGAACTCTTATTCTTGGGAGAGCAGTGTGTTTGGTCAGGCCAAAGTCAGTCATTGATTGGTGACCTTCATATCTCTACCAGTAGAGAGTGGTTGGTATTCACTCAAGAGGTGTGACCAGAGGCTGGCTAACCTGTCAGCCAGGGGGTTGGCATTTCCTCCTACATGGAGGTGCTGAGGTGAGACATGGTGAATCAAAATACAGTCTTCTGGGACTTCCCTGGTGATCCAGTGGGTAAGACTCTATTCTCCCAGTGCCAGGACCCTCAGTTCAATCCCTGGTCAGGGAACTAGACCCCACATACCACAACTGAGGGTTTGTATGCCTCAACTAGAGATCCCTCTGGATGCTGATGGGCATGCAGGGCTAGATGCTGAGAAGTTAACACCAATTTCCCAGTCTCCTGGATACATATCTTCCCCAACACTGTCTCTGAATCTCCTTCCTCACAATTATTCCCATGGCTGACACCTTGGGAGTTTTGGGATCTTAGAATGTATAATGGGCCACGTATAGGATGTAGCTTTTACTAGGACAACTGCCAGAGTCCCTCAAGTGATTCATAGCCTCTCTAAGCATGATGTGTAGTTTGGGCTGCTTTCTCTTTATCCTGAAAGCTTGTGAGCACCTTGTATTACTGTCAGGTGGGAAATACTGACTCATTTTTAACAGCAGCCTAAATAAAACATAATTTGGAAAGGAAGTCAGATTTTAGGGTTATTGATACTTTGATTTTATCTGTAATTTTTCCTTATTCTAATGTCCTAAAAGGAATTTTTAGAAGTAACTGCAGTACCTGTGTTGAGGAAAAAGGATTTGGTAATAAGATGTTAAAAGTAACATATATGAGCAGTGGCCTTGAAATTAACATAGGTCTTGAATATGAATATATAGTATCTTGAAATGACTGAAGACTTCATTGAAATAAGTATTCTATTGGAGGCGGGTAGGGTGGTATACCCATTCTGCGAGCATCTGAAATGATCAGAGAAGCAATAGAAAGAGGTCCTTAGAGATAACTCAATCTAACCATCTCTGCTTACAGAGCCCAAAACTAGAATCCACAAAATGGAAAAGATTTGTCAAGGTTCACACAGTGAGTTACTAATACATCCAGATTAGAACAAATTTCCTGATATTCCCAGTCCAGTGCCCTTCTGAGTACCCCTGAGATACAGTAGAAAGTGCATAGTGTGTGTGTGTGTGTGTGTGTGCATGCGCACAGTCAGGTACGATTCTTTTGAGACCCCTCTGGACTGTTGCCCACCAGGCTTCTCTATCCAAGGAATTTTCCAGGCAAGAATACTGGAGTGGGTTGCCATTTCCTCCTCCAGGGGATCTTTCTTAAGCAGGGATGGAACTCGAGTCTCCTGCATCTCTTCCATTGGCAGGCAGATTCTTGACCACTGAGCCACCAGGAAAGCCCCTACAGTAGACAGTACTAGCTTTGAAATCATCTATAAATAATTGGCCACTGCCAGGAATAACAGAGGAATAATGCCCTCTGACAGAGGATGAGATGGCTGGATGGCATCACTGACTCGATGGACGTGAGTCTGAGTGAACTCTGGGAGTTGGTGATGGACAGGGAGGCCTGGCGTGCTGCGATTCATGGGGTCGCAAAGAGTCAGACACGACTGAGCAACTGAACTGAACTAATACTAATCCTTTTACTTTACCTTTTGTTTTGCCCACAGATTTTTTTTCTTTTGGTTTGCCCACAAACCAAACAAACAAAACCAGGACTTTCCTGGTGTCCCAGTGCTTAAGAATTTGCCTTGCTGTGCAGGGGATGCGGGTTCAATCCCTGGTTGGGAAACTAAGATCCTGCATGCCACAGAGCAACTAAGCCCAAGCACCACAATTACTGAGCCAGCATTCCAGAGTCCAGAGCCTGTGCCCCACAACTAGAGTGACCATGACCCACAATGAAATATCCAGCACAACACAGCAAAGATTCCTACTGCTGCAACTAAGAGCCAAAGCAGACCGAAGGGAAAAAAAAAAAAAGCAAAAACAAAACATAAAACTAAAACTAATGTAAAAATTATTAAAATAGCTACCATGCAGTGTGATTCCTGTCTTTCATTTGTTACACCATTTTACATTAATCCTCCCAAAAAATCCTGTGGTACAAATCTTTCATCCCTTTTGTATGGACACCTATTGTTTTAAGAACATTGCTGTCCAGGGTCAGACAGTTCTAGGTCTAAATTCTTCCTTAGGCAACTTACTTGCCAACCTCAGCCTCAGTTTTCTCATCTGTACAATGGAGATGACACTCTATGACATGTGAAAAGAAACCAGCACAATTCCTGGCACAGAGTATCTAATTAATGGCAATCAGTATTTATAAGGAAATGGAAATTCCTGAAAAAAATTAACTAGGTTGTGTAAAGTCATGAAGAGCTGGGATTTGCAGCCAAGTTTGTCTGATACTGTACTATAAGCCCATCCCAACACACATGATGAAATGGAAACTTTTTTCTGGTGTAAAATAAGCCCACAGTGGACAGTCCAGACTGCTGTGATGGCTCCATGGTTTTCAATGGCCCAGCCTCCTTTCACTTTTCTCCCCTTCCTCCTTGGCACCACCTCCAGGTATCCTCAGAGTCACAGAATGGTCACTGTACCATCACCATGTTCAGAAAAAACAGAACAAGGAAGGAGCAAAAGGGAAGAATAAAAGATGCCTACTAGATGTTTTCTTAATAATCTGGGTTCAAATACACTGCCTGGATTTGTGCATTGTGCCCAGTGCTGAGACTCTTCTAGTCCCCAAAGCAAAAATGTAGTAAGGAAGCTTCCCCTATGCAGGGCTATTTGCTCTGTTGTGCAGTACTAGGTGTAGTGGAAAAAGAAGATGAGGGTTAAGAACCAGATTTCTTAGATCACATTGTCTCACTGAGTAGGACAGCTTTGTCTCTCATATGTCAGTTTCTCTACCTGTGAAATGAGGAAGCTGAGTGGGATGATCATTTAAAGATGGGGCTTTGCTGCTGACCAGGTGGCCACCTGGGGCACGGAGCAAAATGTTAGTGTTAATCACACACCTGGTCCTCGGCTCTCACTGTACACTGCAGGTCCACACCTTGCTGAGTCATGTTGTCAGGGATCCGGAGTGTTCCCTGGAGCCCTGCCATACTGCCTTTCCTTCCTTCTACGCTTCGAAATGCCCCCACATTTTATTGCATGCAACCAGCGGCGTGCAGGCTCTAAGGGCCCCATGCTCCAGATATTTGGGTGCTCTTACATATTAAAATCCTTTTTCCTATTTCTCGCTGTTGTTCTCTGCCCTCGCTCTATGACAGGGGAGGCAAAATGTCATTTTAATATATCCTTACACCTTCCCAGCTAATCCTCATATGAGGTGTGTGGCAGCATTCCTACTTTATGGATGAGAAAACTAAGGCGTGGGCCTTCCCTGGTGTTCCAGTGGTTAAGAATTGCCTTGCAATGCAGGGGATGTGCGTTTGATCCCTGATCAGGGAACTAAGATCTCACATGCCTTGGGGCAACTAAGCCCACACATCACAACAACTGAGCCCACACGTTTCAACTAGAGAGTACGTGGGCCACAACGAGGATCTCACTTGAGATCCTAAGACTTGATGCAGCCAAACAAATAAATATAAAAAAAAAACAAGAAAGAAAGGAAATTGAGGCTTAGAGAGGGTAAGTAAGGTCACAAAGCTTAGGCTTGGTGTCAGGATACAAATATAGATCCATGTGATTTCTAGTTCATGAAATATTTGCAATTTAATTTCAGGAAATACTGTATTTCATTAAGCCTTCCCAATGGTAGACAAATGGTAGAATTTCTAGTTCCCTCTCAAGTTTGAAGTATGAAACATTTTGTGTACAAGGGCATTTTCCTGTGCCCCAAGGTCATTCTTTGCCTGCTCCCTGCTCTACTGTGAAATTGAGCAGCAATGGATTAGCCTCACTTATTCTGCAGAGTGACACTGAGGTTGGAAGCTCTGTGTCTCTGTTCTCTCTCTTTCTCCCTGCTGGCATGGATCAGGGAATGCCCAGGACATCTTTGCCAGCTGGCATGGAGGCCTCATTGTCACTTTTGAATTCTAAACAGGACATCTGCTCTTACAGCCCAGGTACGGATGCCTCTAGCTGGCTCCAGGAAAATGCTGTCAAACCTCCATGCTGCGATGCCTGCTGTGTAACTCACCTGAATTCACTGCCTGTTGAAAAAGATCTTTTCACCCCTCTGCAAAAAGACAGAGTGAAAACTAGTTTGCTAACAAAGAGACATGAAGAAATGTACCAAGAAAGAAGTTCAAAGAGAGAGGAAAAATCAATAGCACTGAAAAAAATGGGATGAATGTGACACCTGGAAACACCTTTTTCACCAGAAGTATTGTCATTGTAATCTAAAGCATAACCAAATAAAAGAGTCCTGCCTGGAGCTGCCAAAAACAGCTAATTACAGAGAAATACTAGCTTAGTTCAGCCTTACATTTGCTCAGCAGAACACTAACTTTTAAAAAGGATGATTAAAAGGTCTTCTGCAGGGAAAAATAGGCTGTAGTCAAAACAATATGGACAAATCTAGGTTAAACAAAATTAAATGGATTTCTTCACTTCTTTATTGAAGATTTCTGTCTTTAATATGCTAATGAATGTCATGAATTTCCAAGAAGGGAAATATCATATGCAGGATTTTCCAGACTTCATAATCTTCCTTGACCTTCACAAAGTAGGTCCCACCTGTTACTCTCCATAAACGGACCATGCTCATTTTTCCCTAGGCTGAATCACAATTTACAGGGTTAGATTTATTTCTAGGTTTACTGGTTGTGTGGGTCTTCCTCTGGACTCTGGGGCCTCCAGGAAGGCTGGGACCAGGTCAGTTCAACCACCGCAGTAGCTCTGGCATCTAGGGCTGTCTCTGACACACAGGCAGTGCTGCATAAACATGAGTTTATAGCTTCTTTTTCTTTATTTTTCTGTGTACCATTTACTAAAGGCCTACTATGCACTGGACACTTTATCTTACATAGATTATCTCATTTAATCTTTATATCACTGAGGAAGGCTTTCTTATCTCTCCTTGCTATTCTTTGGAACTATGCACTCAAATGGGTGTATCTTTCCTTTTCTCCTTTGCCTTTAGCTTCTCATCTTTTCTCAGCTATTTGTAAGACCTCCTCAGACAATCTTCTTGACTTTTTGCATTTCTTTTTCTTGGGGATGATCTTGATCCCTGCCTCATATACAATGCCATGAACCTCCATCCATAGTTCTTCAGGCACTCTGCCTATCAGATCTAATCCCTTGAATCTGTCACTTCCACTGTATAATTGTAAGGGATTTGATTTAGGTCATCCTAAGTAGTTTTTCCTACTTTCTTCAATTTAACTCTGAATTTGGTAATAAGGAGTTCATGATATGAGCCATAGTCAATTCCCAGCCTTGTTTTTGCTGACTGTATAGAGCTTCTCCATCTTTGGCTGCAAAGAATATAATCAATCTGATTTCGGTATTGACCATCTGGTGATGTCCATGTGTAGAGTCTTCTCTTGTATTTTTGGAAGAGCTGTTTGCTATGACCAGTGTGTTCTCTTGGAAAAACTCTATTAGTCTTTGCCCTGCTTCGTTTTGTACTTCAAGGCCAAATTTGCTTGTTACTCCAGGTATCTCTTGATTTCCTACTTTTACACTTCAGTCCCCTATAATGAAAAGGACATATTTTTTGGATGTTAGTTCTAGAAGATCTTATAGGTCTTCATAGAACCATTCAACTTCAGCTTCTTCAGCATTACTGGTCGGGGCATAGACTTGGATTACTGTAATATTGAATAATTTGCCTTGGAAATGAACAGAGGTCATTCTGTTGTTTTTGAGATTGCATCCAAGTACTGCATTTCAGACTCTTTTGTTGACTGTGATGGCTACTCCATTTGTTTTTTTAAATATAAATTTATTCATTTTAATTGGAGGCTAATTACTTTACAATATTGTATTGGTTTTGCCATACATCGACGTGAATCTACCACGGGTGTACATGTGTTCCCCATTCTGAACCCCCCTCCCTCCTAAGGGATTCTTGCCCACAGTAGTAGACATAATGGGCATCTGAGTTGAATTCACCCATTCCAGTCCATTTTAGTTCACTGATTCCTAAAATGTTGCTGTTCACTCTTGCCATCTCCTGTTTGACCACTTCCAATTTGCCTTGATTCATGGACCTAACATTCCAGGTTCCTATGAAATATTGCTCTTTACAGCATGGGACTTTACTTCCATCACCAGAAATATCCACAAGTGGGTGTTGGTTTTTTTTCGGCTCCATCTCTTCATTCTTTCTGGAGTTATTTCTCCACTGATCTCCCGTACCATATTGGGCACCTACCAACCTGGGGAATTCATCTTTCAGTGTCATACCTTTTTGCCTTTTCATGGTTTTCATGGGGTTCTCAAAGCAAGAATACTGATGTGGTTTGCCATTCCCTTCTCCAGTGGACCATGTTTTATTAGAACTCTCCACCATGACCCGTCCATC
Source organism: Bos javanicus (assembly GCF_032452875.1). Classification (NCBI taxonomy): domain Eukaryota; kingdom Metazoa; phylum Chordata; class Mammalia; order Artiodactyla; family Bovidae; genus Bos; species Bos javanicus. The sequence continues at coordinate 47,596,153 of NC_083874.1, read as the reverse complement.
TTGGGTGGCCCTACATGGCATGGCTCATAGTTTCACTGAGTTAGACAAGACTGTGGTCCATGTGATCAGTTGGGTTAGTTTTCTGTGATTGTGGTTTTCATTCTGTCTGCCCTCTGACAGGTAAGGTTAAGAGGCTTATGAAGCTTCGATGGGAGAGACTGACTGAAGGGAAAACTGGGTCTTGTTCTTTTGGGTGGGGCCATGCTCAGTAAATCTTTCATAAGTAAATCTTTAATAATAAATCTGTATGCAGGTCAAGAAGCAACAGTTAGAACTGGACATGGAACAACAGACTGGTTCCAAATCAAGAAGGGAGTACGTCAGGGCTGCATATTGGCACCCTGCATATTTAGCATATATGAAGAGTATATCACACAAAATGGCTGGATGAAGCACAAGCTGGAATCAAGATTCCTGGGAGAAATATCAGTAACCTCAGATATGCAGATGACACCACACTTATGGCACAAAGCAAAGAAGAACTAAAGAGCCTCTTGAGGAAAGTGAAAGAGGAGAGTGAAAAAGTTGGCTTCAAACTCAACATTCAGAAAACTAAGATCATGGCATCCAGTTCCATCACTTCATGGCAAATAGATGGGGAAACAATTGAAACAGTGAGATACTTTATTTTCTTGGGCTCCAAAATCACTGTAGATGGTGATTGCAGCCATGAAAATAAAATATACTTGCTTCTTGGAAGAAAAGCTATGACCAACCTAGACAGCATATTAAAAAGCAGAGACATTACTTTGCCAACAAAGGTCTGTCTAGTCAAAACTATGGTTTTTCTAGTAGTCATGTATGGAAGTGAGAATTGGACTATAAAGAAGGCTGAGCGCCGAAGAATTGATGCTTTTAAACCGTGGTGTTTGAGAAGACTCTTGAGAATCCCTTAGATTGCAAGGAGACCAGCCAGTCAATCCTAAAGGAAAACAGTCCTGAATATTCATTGGAAGGACTGATGTTGAAGCTGAAGCTCCAATACTTTGGCCAACTGATGTGAAGAACTAACTCATTGGAAAAGACCTTGATGCTGGAAAAGATTGAAGGTGGGAGGAGATGGGGACTACAGAGAATGAGATGGTTGGATGGCATCATCAACTCTATGGACATGAGTTTGAATAAGCTCTGGGAGTTGATTATGGAGAGGGAAACCTGGTGTGCTGCAGTCCATGGGGTTGCAAAGAGTCGACACGACTGAGTGACTGAACTGAATCTTTATATCAACCCTACATTTAAGGTACCATTACTACCATTACTACTTTTTACAGATAAGAAAGGCAAGGCTCAGAGAATTCAAGTAACCTGCTCAAGATTGTGATAAGTGGTGGAGACAGGATTTGAACCCTGCCAGTCTGAGATCAGAGCTATCATTATTAAGTGAATGGATGAAGTCTGTGTGATGCCTAGAAGGAGGCATAAGCAAATGATTACAATATATCTTGGTTCAGAGGCTAGCCATGATCCTTTGAAGGAAAAGAAGATGATCTGTTGAGTTCTCACTGATCATTTACTTTGTGGCAGACTTTGTTTTAAATGTGTTCACTTAGTTAATCCTCTCTGAAACACTTTAAACAGAAGGTTTATCAACTCCTTCTATAGAAAGTCAAATCAAGGCTCAGAGAAGTAAAGGGATCTGTCCAGGGTCACCGGGCTGGGAAACCACAAAACGGAGGCTTGTGTTGTAGCAAAGCTCCTGGCCTGGGTGGCCCTGCTGGAGTTTAGAGGAGCACAGAGGCCTGCAGGGAGTTCTCAGAGCAAAAGCTATTCTCCCAGATTCCTTCCTCTTCTGTTGCCTACCACGGTCCTGTTTCAGAAAGCCATGTGGCATCAATGCTTCACCCCTGATGTTGCCTAGATTATGTCCGAGGGACAGAGAGGCTTCACCCTCACTTTGCTACCTGGCTCACCTGGCCTTATTGATCTGGCCAACGTGGGGACTCTGGAGCCTGAGTTCACATCCAGTTCCATCACCTACTTGTTCTTCATCCATAAGCTATTTCACCTCTTGGAGTTTCAGATATAATAACAGGTCTGACTTTACTAGATTATTGGGACTATTAACTGACATGACACAGATGAAGTCCTTTAGCTTGTTGCCTGGCACAGTTTAGATATGTATGAAACAGCTGTTCTTAATAAAATAGTTAAAAATCCCTCATGATCTGGGCTGGTGACCCTGAGGAGGCTATGGAATCTCAACACCCTGTGCTCTCAGCTGGGGCTCAAGGCCACAGGGGCGAGCACAGCATTCAGCACACAGAAGGTACTGAGGATATGGCTGCTGAGTGGACCGGGTTGCTCCCCAGTATGCACAGAATGGAAAGGTAGGAGGGGTGTGTATGACTATGACGCCTCCAGAGCAGCGTGGAGCAGCTGCACAACCATGACTCCTCTCCCTTCTCTTCTGTGTAATCTCAAGGGCTCTGGCGGCTCTGAGTGGCAGCTCCTGGAGTCCTTTTTCAGGAAAGCTCTGCTGTCTCTAGGAGACAGATGTTTGCGCGACTCTTCCGAGGAGGATGGACAAGGTGGAAAGCTTCTCAGGCAGTGGATCAGCTCATTTAGTTTTGTCACCTTTGTGAGCTCTGCCTCTAATTATGCTGTGAAGCAACCTTCTGCTAACTGGCAAATTTGAGATCCCATTTTTCACACAAATGTCACACCTGGGACCAGAGTGATTCCACCCGCTTGATCAAAGATGGACTAATAGGTTGTCCATGTATTCAGCACTTATCGTGTGCCTGGCTACCTGTGAAGCCCTCAAGGGCTGTGAAGCCCTTGATGTTTCCGTCAAGCTTCCAATCAAGTCTCCCATCCCCTGCCCATGTAAGAAACTCTGGAGGATGTCTTTGCTGCTTTTGCTTACTTGACGCACACTAAGGTGACTGGGACTTGCTTCCTGACTCTAAGCCCCTGGCCATGGATGTGGCAGGTACTTACTAAGTCATGGGGTGATGACTTCACCCGCAGATTCTACACCTGTGCCCACAGCCTGTATGCATGCATACATTTTCAGCATGTGTTTGGCATGGTAGTCCACATCTCAACATCCTGTTTTCCCAGAGATTTTAATTCATTATTTTCAAACTCAGTTGCTTTGTGTAAGTTTTCTCATCTTCCATTTTAATCTACTGCTTGAAGTAAATGAGGTCCATGTGGTCCCACAAAACCAGGGTAAATGGCGTAGGCAGAACTGAATGGCAAATCAATGCAAACAGGGCTTCTCCATCCTGGATTCTCAAACTCAAGGAAAGGAGGCTCAGAAGAGCCTCAATTTGGCATAAGGATCCTCTCCCATGCCCTCTTTACCACAAGTCCTTTCAGCCTCTTCCAAATAAGCCACACAGAGGCAAAGACATGGAGAAGGTGGTCGAGGACTGGATGCAAGAGCCTGGCATCTGCTGCCATGCCAGGAGCTCTGCCCTCCAGGGAGAGTGCTCATGTGGACAACTGTTGTGCAGAGATATCAGGTAGCTCTGCAATGGGGTCACTAAGGAACCAAGTCACATACCTAGGATAGAATCTCACATGTCTGCATACTGTTGGTCAGAAATCCCCACTCCTTGCCTAGCCAGGCCTGCCCTGTGATGGGACATTAGTAGAGTTTTACAGGCATGTAACAGATTGTGGAATCCAACTGCAAAAGGACCCTGTCAAAGAAACTTCAGAAAAGGCGTCATGTCCTATATGCCTAATGGTCAGAAGCCTTTGTCATCCACTGGAGCTCAAGGCTGTGTGGGCAGGATGCAGAGAGGTCCTCACTCCCTCTCCCCATATAAAACTTCCAAGAAATAGATAATAGCCACATCAGGGATGTTGAGGACGTCTTCTTGGTATTAATAATGTGTTTAAGCCTGGGGATCTGGGCCACATGGGGAGTCCCATAATTGAATCGAATTGATTAAGCCCATTGCCTCCAATGGGCTTAATCAATTCAATTCAACAACCAACACACCTTGAGTGTCTTGAGTCCACTTCCTAGTGGGGACTCAGAGCTTCAAGAGAATGCTGTTCACACTGAGGGTCTCCGAGTCTCCTCATGGAGCGGGGATACTGCAAGGAAATTCAAGTCTCTTCTCATGCACAATTAGACTGAGTGGAGCCTCCTCTGGAGGTGGACCAAATCCCATAATTACCTGTGGTAGCTCTTTGAACACTATAAAATAGATCTCAAATGGCACTGAATAACATTCCTATTTCAGTTTCTCATTTAACAATTAAGTGATACCCGCTTGGCGCCTCCTCCTATCCATGTTCTCTGCTACCCAAGCCACCTTTCCCAGGGGTAAATGATTTGAGGAGACTTTAAAAACCAGCTCAGGAGATGCTGACAGCCTTGTGAAGAATGCTGAGGTTCACACTAAGGTGATAAAACTCCTTTTTTCCTGTTGCTTTGCTCTTCTCAACAGTCCAAGCTCTCAGTAGGTGCTGCTCTTCCATTTCTGTTTCATGGACAGAAAAGTTCATGTTAAGCTGGTTCTGTAATGATTGGAAATGATAGAGATCTCAAGAGTGATTTCTGAACGCTCCCCACATGAAAGCTAAGTGAAAGGCGACACGGTGTTTCTCCTAAATCCACACGATTCGTATTATGCTCAGGATGAGGCTGGCCCAGCACCATCCTGCTTGTTGTCCAAGTGCCCAAGTCCAAATACCCACCATGTAAACATCTCTCTGAAATGTCAGGCCAGGAAGGGCTGTAGGAGAAACCATGAGCCACGTGCAGGTAGGCCTCCTATGTGTCCACACCTCTGCTCTCCCCTTAGGATTTAGTGTTTGCTCTTTAAGAAAAAGAAAGCAAGCACAGACTGGGGGTAAACCCTGGATGTACCTATTACTGGCTGTATATCCCTAGCAAGGTAGCCTGGCCCCTTTAAGCCTCTGTATTCATATGTAGATCAAAGACGATAATAATAACTATCCTGTAGGGTTGTTATCCAGCTCAAATTTGATAACGTATAAAAATGTATTAAAAGTATACCATCTGCCAACACCCAATACATGAGAGTTATTACATGTGAAGATACAAAGACCAATAAAGGCTGGTCAGTGCTATCATTTCTCCCTAATTCTCCAAAGAAAATCTTCTTACTGCAAGCTCAAAGCTCCCTTTGGCCTGCTAAAAATCCAGGGAATGCCTGGGCTGCAAAAAGACTCCATGGGGGAGAGTGGAGTCTCTTGGTAATGGCAAAAGACCACTTGAGGAGCCCTGAACATAGACCAGGTCTTCCAACATGGCTGGCTTGATCTCAAAGTGGCTCCGGAGAGGGGCTGACCTGCTCTGTTTCTGTGATCTGGCAGGCGCTGGTGGGCAGTGGAGCAGGATGTGGGAGGAGAACTGCCCAGAACACGAAAATCTCCCAGTCTGTCTCACCTGTCAGCGATGCCGCCGCAGTTAACTTAATGATGCCCTTGGGGCATAAGCTGGTTCTGTGCCTGGCTGAGAAGGTGAGAGGGACATGGGGATTTCTCCTGCATTCTTCTAATGAAGAAGACACTTTATTTTTTTCTTTTTTGAAAGCATCTTCAGGGAGATTTTAGGGGCTTTCAGATAAGCAAGTCTCCTTCTTCCTACTTTTGATTGACGAATATTGCCTTCCCTGGTATGTGTGCTTGTGTGTGTGGTTTGGTGTTTTTTGGTTGCAATTTCCTTAGTCTATTTGTCTTGCTGACTGAAATACCAGAAGGGGAAATATTTGGAGAGAGATTTTTCTACTCAAAAAATGGCAGAAAGAATTTAGATAACTGCATTTTTATATACCACAAAACGAAAGAAAAAATTTATTTACACACATATATTTATACACATATATGTATATACAGTGGGACAGGATTTCAACTTTATAAGCAGAGTGTATTTGCCTGTCATGCTTATCAAACAGGAGCTTAGAAATAGTGGCAAACTAGATCATAAGGAAAGCAAGAAGGGAAAGTAAAATCCTCTGCATGCCTATTATGTGCTAGGAATAGGCTAATAGTTTTTATATGCTATTATCTCCCCAACAGCCCCATAAAATAAACGCCATTTTTACCCCTACTTTACAAAAGTGAGGTTGAGACTGTCTGAAATTATGCAGTTTTCAAGCAGTAGAGCCTGGATTTGTCTATGGTTTTTGACCACTATTTTGTCTCTAGGCTCCAAGATAGTTGGGTAGAGGAAATTTTGCATTTCTCCAGTAAAATCATTAAATTTTAGCATTCAAGTATACAAGGTCTTACTGCGATTATTTTGACTATTTCCAACTTTGACATTTTCAAAGTTGCTTAAAATGACTATACTCTGTTGAGGTAGAAAGAAAATTAACTAGGATAAATAAAAGTTAATTAAATACACATTTTAAAATTATTATATTTATTGTATTAATAGCTATGTAATGGTCATCTACCCAGTTGTATAGAAACTAAAGAGAGGAAGACATACATGGTGGAAAAGATTTTAAAACTGAAAGGATCAGTTCAAATCTCTGCTAGTTTACTAATCAGCTATGTCATCTGAAGGCAAATAACTTATTTTCCTGCTTTTAACTTTGCTTGTCTGTTAAATGACAAAAGTGACATCTCCCTTAAAGAGTTCTTACAAGTATTTCATACTCACATTTAAAGTGTGTAAAGCATTTAGAACCAAGTAGATATGACACGTGTTAGACTCTAGGAACATTGTGATCACTATTCACAAATATTTATTGCATCCTATGTCCTGGGTGCTTGCTGGATGCTAGATTTATTTTTAAGCAGATCAGCTGTTCAAAGATAGGTGCGCTAAACCTGGTCAGTCAAATGGCAAATATTAAAGAGTGGGAACATTTCCACTTTAGGAAAGATTTCTCAGACATACCTCCTCCTGGGAGAGATTCACAAATACCACCTTCATTTGCAGTAGCAAACCCCTCTTCTCCATGGATGGATATATTTAGTTTTCTTCTCATAGTTATATATACAGTTGTCAAACTTGTCCATCCCTTCGTAGTTACTAAATTTAATTCTGAAGAAGAAAAGAATTCATATGAGACATTCAAAAAGGATATTTTACGAGGAGATTTATAACCATTTGGAAGAATTCTTCATCCTTTCACAAAGAACTTTGTGACTCTTGATAATATTCTGCCAAACTGGTTTCCAGTCTTTTGGCCTTATTCCACCTGCCCTGAGAACTCCTGTTCAGAGCTGCTTAATTAACTGGAGCCTGAACTACTATTGTGTGTGTGTGATTTTTTTTTTCTTTTTTAAGTTGCCTGTTCAAATTGATGGAGTGTTCAAAGTGAAATTTATGAAGGCAGACAAGGGAAGCTGTTATTTTCCCCAGGGTCAAGGTTTTTTATTTGCTGGTTTCTTCTTGGGGGCAGACCCAAGAACTTCTGAACCCCCACTAGCCATTACCTACTTGTAAAAGGACAAACTAATTAATAATACTCTTTTTTGAGGGGGTGGAAAAGACCAAAAGCCTCTGCCCAAAGCCCTTTGATCACTTGTTGTTAATGAAACAAAACAAAATCAATAACTATAAAGCAGAAAAAATAGTGTCTAAGACCTTAATTGAGGCTGTTTCATAACAGAACAGGCATTTAATGAATTTTCATGTCTTCCTTTCCTATGCCTATAATATTTTGACAGATTGTTGTTTGTCAGGGTGGGATGTACTGGGAAGGCTTAGGAGGGGAATTAGCCAAAAGGAAATGTGGCTGATTGAGTTCGTAATTTGTCTTTGTGTAGAATAATATCCTTTGTGGTAGAAAATCGTAGTGTATTACCCTGTATAAATTAGTTTATGTAGTTTCCCTACCCAGTGGGAAGGAGGAGTGAGAATTAGTCTAACCAACTCTGCCCAGGGGAATGGCATTATGAGAAGGTGGTTAATGGCATTTATTAAGTACATTCTTAGTTTCTGGGCAAAGAAAAGGGACCTTTGAATACAGAACAGCATTGTTTTTACATTCCTAATCTGAACCTGAGCCACAGTCAGCTCCTGGTCTTATTTTTGTTCACTGTATAGAGCTTCTCCATCTTTGGCTGCAAAGAATATAATCAATCTGATTTTGGTGTTGACCATCTGGTGATGTCCATGTGTAGAGTCTTCTCTTGTGTTGTTGGAAGAGGGTGTTTGCTATGACCAGTGCATTTTCTTGGCAAAACTCTATTAGTCTTTGCCCTGCTTCATTCCGTATTCCAAGGCCAAATTTGCCTGTTACTCCAGGTGTTTCTTGACTTCCTACTTTTGCATTCCAGTCCCCTATAATGTAAAGGACATCGTTTTTGGGTGTTAGTTCTAAAAGGTCTTGTAGGTCTTCATAGAACTGTTCAACTTTAGCTTCTTCAGCATTACTGGTTGGGGCATAGACTTGGATTACTGTGATATTGAATGATTTGTCTTGGAAACGAAGAGAGATCATTCTTTCATTTTTGAGATTGCATACAAGTACTGTACTCTTTTTTTGACCATGATGGCTACTCCATTTCTTCTAAGGGATTCCTGCCTGCAGTAGTAGATATAATGGCCATCTGAGTTAAATTCACCCATTCTAGTCCATTTTAGTTCGCTGATTCAATGCCAAAGAATGCTCAAACTACCACACAATTGCACTCATCTCAGACGCTAGTAAAGTAATGCTCAAAATTCTCCAAGCCATGCTTCAGCAGTACATGAACCGTGAACTTCCAGATGTTCAAGCTGGTTTTAGAAAAGGCAGAGGAACCAGAGATCAAATTGCCAACATCTGCTGGATCATCAAAAAAGCAAGAGAGTTCCAGAAAAACATCTATTTCTGCTTTATTGACTATGCCAAAGCCTTTGACTGTGTGGATCACAATAAACTGTGGACAATTCTGAAAGAGATGGGAATACCAGACCATCTGACCTGCCTCTTGAGAAACCTATATGCAGGTCAGGAAGCAACAGTTAGAACTGGACATGGAACAACAGACTGGTTCCAAATAGGAAAAGGAGTACGTCAAGGCTGTATATTATCACCCTGTTTATTTAACTTATATGAAGAGTACATCATGAGAAACACTGGGCTGGAAGAAGCACAAGCTGGAATCAAGATTTCTGGGAGAAATATCAATAACCTCAGATATGCAGATGACACCACCCTTATGGCAGAAAGTGAAGAGGAACTAAAAGGCCTCTTGATGAAAATGAAAGTGGAGACTGAAAAAGTTGGCTTAAAGCTCAACATTCAGAAAATGAAGATCATGGCATCTGGTCCCATCACTTCATTCATGGGAATTAGATAGGGAAACAGTGGAAACAGTGTCAGACTTTATTTTTTTGGGCTCCAAAATCACTGCAGATGGTGACTGCAGCCATGAAATTAAAAGATGCTTACTCCTTGGAAGGAAAGTTATGACCAACCTAGACACATATTGAAAAGCAGAGACATTACTTTGGCAACAAAGGTCCATCTAGTCAAGGCTATGGTTTTTCCTGTGGTCATGTATGGATGTGAGAGTTGGACTGTGAAGAAAGCTGAGCACCGAAGAATTGATGCTTTTGAACTGTGGTGTTGGAGAAGACTCTTGAGAGTCCCTTGGACTGCAAGGAGATCCAACCAGTCCATTCTGAAGATCAGCCCTGGGATTTCTTTGGAAGGAATGATGCTAAAGCTGAAACCCCAGTACTTTGGCCACCTCATGCGAAGAGTTGACTCATTAGAAAAGTCTTGATGCTGGGAGGGATTGGGGGCAGGAGGAGAAGGGGACGACAGAGGATGAGATGGCTGGATGGCATCACCGACTCGATGGATGTGAGTGTGAGTGAACTCCAGGAGATGGTGATGGACAGGGAGGCCTGGCGTGCTGCGATTCATGGTGTTGCAGAGTCAGACATGACTGAGCTACTAAACTGAACTGAACTGAATCTGAACCTAATTCCACTTTTATGCATATCTTTACTATTTGATAACTTGGGATAGAGAAAATATATTAATCTGAAGGAAATTAATTCCTTTTACATTCGTGCTTTGAAATCTTAAAACATGAGTGGGCCCTGAATCTAATATTCATTAACCACTCTTTATAAATGTTCTCACTTCTGCCTGGGCATAAAAAAAAAAAAAGAAGAAGAATAAAGACATATTCATTCAGATTTCCCATCCCTAGAGCTTCTGGTTTGGTAGGTCTCAGACAGAAACAGAATTTACTTTTCTACCAAGGTCCCAGGTGATACTCATGTTACTGATCTTGGAACTGTATTGTTGTTGTGGTGGCTCAGCTGCTAAGTCATGTTTGACTGTGACCTCATAGCATATCAGGTTCCTCTGCCCTCCACTATCTCCCAGAGTTTGCTCAGATTCATGTTCACTGAGTCAGTGATGTTATCTAACCATCTCATCCTCTGCTGCCCATTTCTCCTCTTGCCTTCAATCTTTCCCAGCATCAGAATGTTTTCCAATGAGTCAGCTCTTTGAATCAGGTCATCAAAGTATTGGAGCTTCAGCTTCAGCAACAGTCCTTCCAATGAATATTCAGGATTGATTTCCTTTAGAATTGACTGGTTTGATCTCCTTACAATCCAAGGGGCTCTCAAGAGTCTTCTCCAGAACCACAATTCAAAAGCATCAATTCTTCAGTGCTCAGCTTTATGGTCCAACTTGCATCAGTACCTGACTACTGGAAAACCTTTGTTGGCAAAGTGGTGTCTCTGTTCTTTAAAATGCTCTCTAGGTTTGTCATAGTTTTCCTTCCAAGGAGCAAGTATCTTTTAATTTCATGGCTGCAGTCACCATCTGCAGTGATTTTGGAGCCTAAGAAAATAAAATCCTTATTATATTTATTTTATTTTCTTGGAACTGTGATAGGGAAGAACAAATCTGACTCCATATTAGCTCTGTTTCTTTTACTTTAACCTTTGTATTCTATTGTTTTTGCTTCAAGTTAAGAATGTTGCCTATAGCCTGAAATATACAGGATAACCCATTCTCAAGACTATGGTGTTTAGGGGTGTAACACTTTTCCATTCATACAGAGATAAAAAGTTGCAAAACAGGGAAGAATATTTGTCCTGTTAGAGATTTACAGGAATATCCTGACCTGACCTATGTAGATAGCTGCAATAACAAATAATTCCAACACCAATAAATTTGCAGCAACCAACCACACCCCTCTCTCATCCTTTACAGATGCCCAGCTGAAACTCTTCAGGTAGTTCAGGGTTTTGGCAGGGGCGGGGGCGGGCACATGAGCCACTCCTTTGTTTTCCTCAAATGGACCTGCAATAAAGCTTCCTTTGCTTCAGATTCTGATGTTTCACTACTGTTTGGCCTCACTGTGCATTGGGCGCACAAACTTGCATTTGATAACAGAACCACACCTTGGAAATCAGTGACCTAAGGTAGGGGTCAGCAAACTATGGTCAGTCAAATGCAGCTGTCTCTTGTTTTTGTAAATAAAATGTTAGTAGATCATAGCCATGCTCATTCATTTATATACTGTTTATGGCTCTCATCAAAATATAATGGGCACAGTTGAGTAACTACAGCCATATAAGTCATAAAGCCTAAATTACTGTCTGAATCTTTACAGAAAAAATTAGCCAATTCCTGATCTGGAAGAGAATGGTCTGATTTTAAGCTTTTATTTGGGGATAGAAATGCCAGATAAAATACAGAGCACTCTGTGAAATTTAAACTTCACATAAACAATTTTTTTAGTGTTAGTAACCCAAATATTTTATGCATAAAACCACTTTGGAAAACAGTCCAGCAGTTTCTTGCCAACTTAAATACACATGTGCCATATGATGCAGTCACTATACTCGGAAGCATTTACAAAGGGAAATGAAAAATATGTCCATACAAAGACTTGTGTGTGTTTGCAGCAGAAATATAGCTAAAATAAATGAATATAGAATAAAACAAAATAAAGCAATAACTGCAAAAATCTGAAAACAGCTCAAATACCCATCATTAGGTGAATGGATAAATAAATTGTGGCATACAACTGAACATTACTCAGGAGTAAAAAGGAAAGTTGGATGCATGCAATCACATGAGTGATCTCAAAACAAGTATGCTAAGTGAAAGAAGTCTGACAAGAGTACATATTGCATGATACTATTTACATAAAATTCTATAATATGCAAAATATTCTATAGTGACAGCTAATCAGTGGCTGCCTGGGGACTAGAAGAGCAGGGAAGGATGCAAGGAAGGGTTTAAAAAGGAACATCACTCCAAAAGTGATGGATATGTTCATTACCTTGTTTGTGGTATGGATTTCGCAGGTTATACAGATCATAAAACATATCAAAGTGTATATTTTAGGTACGTATAGTTAATTGTGTGTCAATTTCCCCTCTATCACACTGTATAAAACCATGTTCAACACTTCACTTTCTAGTTCCATTCACTCTCTACTACCTCTGAGTCCTATCTGAGAATGAAGGCTGGAGTAGATGCTGACTTACTCTGGCCACAGCTGCATCTATCTGAACTCATTGAAGTTGGAAGTCTAATCCTTCCTATTAGATCGTAAGGTCCTGGAAGGCAAATTCTTATACTTAGACGTCTTCAGCGCTGCAGCTGCTGGCTTCCTGCTCCTGCTTTGCCACTTAACTACAATTACAATCTGTTCTGTGTTCTGAGTCTGCTGCGTAATTAGACGTCAGTCCAACCCTACCCTCGAACTGCCTTCTAGCCCTGCCAGAAATGTCTGTCTGCTGGCTGCCCAGAGTCTTCAGCTCTCAGTCCTGGCCTGAAACAGCCTCAGGCCATGTCACTGAAAAATAAACATGCCTTCTGCCTGTTTGTATTTGTGTCTCCCCAGGGGCTTCTGCTGGCTTCACAGGTCGGGCTTATCTACCGTGTCCCAGAGAGTGGAATGAAGAGCAACCTTGATCTAATTTGTCTGGGAGTGAGGTCTGAAGGTTCAAACTTGAGGCTGGTGTCACTTAACTGATATTATTTCCCTTGGTTATCTGCCCTGGCTGACAGGATCTGATGAGAGCAGAGAGATGTCTCATTTCTCTCCCTGCCCCAGAGAGAGGAGGTGGCCTGGGAGCTAGACAGATATGTGGTCTTATCTCTCCAGCAGCAACTGAGTCTGGGAATTCCAAGTCAAAAAGACATCACTACTTGGGAGCAGTGTTTCCCCAGCTACCTTCCATGAAACACTAATAACTTTCCTCAAAACTGACCTCTGTGTAGAGCTCATCATGATCATCAAATATTAAATAAATACAAAATTATATAGTAGATTGAAAAAAGCCCTTATAAGTGAGTGATGACATGGCACATTTCTTGTGCTGTAAGGAATTGGGAATCAGGGTGTGCCTTTGTGCTAAGTTGCCTCAGCTGCCTCCGATTCTTTGCGACCCTATGGACTGTAGCCCACAGGCTCCTCTGTCCATGGATTCTCCAGGCAAAATACTGGAGTGGGTTGCCATTTCTTCCTCCAGGGGATCTCCCCGACCCAGGGATTGAGCCTGCGTCTCTTATATCTCCTACATTGGCCAGTGGGTTCTTTACCACTACCACCACCTGGGAAGCCCAGGAATCAAAGTCTAATTAATAATAAAGATGCCCACCCCGAATAACCATACTTTCCTGTTCTGCAGCTTGATCATGTATGAATTACCTGCAACTCTTTGCGATCTTACAGGGGATTTTCCCAGTTCCGATAATGGACTTCACAAAGTGAGGAAGACCCAGGTGGGCTTCACTGTGGGGACAGTGGGATGGGGGCGGTGAGGCTGGCTCAGCAGGGCAGAGCACTGAAGCTCAACACACACTTGTGTTTTGCAAGGATCAAGGCCCCTTAAAGGGTACAGGAGAGACCACGGGTCCTACTCACACCCACGGGCCACAGGGAACCCATCTTCCCCTCCCACTTCCCACTGGAGGGCTGGGAAGTCTGCTCCACTCCAGCGTTTAAGTCTCACTGGGTCAGACTCCAGATCTCTTAATGTGGTCCACCGCAGACTCCTGCTTGCCCCCAGGGCAACATTTATTAAGCAGAAACAATAAAAATGTCCCCTGTGCACTCCGTTCTGCAGTAGATACCCTTGAGTATGCAGCTTATTCAACCCTCACAACAACCCTATAAGTTAGCACTTATTATGCCCATTATACAGCTAAGGAAGTTGAGAATTTGGGGGCCAACTGATGCTTCTCAAACCTTAGTGTGTATCTGAATCACCTGGAGATCTTGTCAAAGGCAGGATCTGGTTGAGGTGGGTTCCAGGAGTCTGCATTTCTAATCTGTGTAGGCAAATACCACAGGCTTAGTGGTTGGGGATGTAGTCAGCCATAGGAACAGGGCTGGCACTGAACTGGGTTCTTCTACTCACCAGTCGGTTGTGTGAGGCACAGGGATGCACTGCCCTTGAGGACTCCCCATCCAGCCAGCGAGGCAGACACCTCCCCAGGTGACACAAGGTTTGAAGTGCTGCCTTAATGCTGGGAACAAATTCCTGCTGGTTGGAGCCACAGATGAAGAGGGAGGGAGTCATCCTGTCTGGGGAGCAGAAGGTCAGGGAGGAGCTCACAGAGCTCAGCCTTCAAGGAGGAGCAGGAGTCAGCCCCAGGGGAGGAGGGAGATGGCATCAAAGGACATTTCAGTCTGAAAGGGCAGCACAGGCAAAGGCCAGAAGCTGTGACAGCCAGCGCTGTGTTCCGGAACGGTGAGAATTCTAGTGTGGCTGGAGTGTGCCCTCTGCTCCCATCTGTACAGTACTCGGCTTTTGTTAACAATCCCTGCTGGCTGCCAGGCTTGAGTCACTTGCTCGCACTGCAGGCCCTGAGTAAGTAGGTCAGGAAGGTGGTGGGGGCTGCAGCCTGGTGCTGGGAGGGCTAGGATCTGCCCACCTGCTCGGGTCTTTCCCTCCTCCTTCTCTTTCCTGAGCATCCCAGACCAGGTGAGACAGAGAGGAAGGAGGTGCTCTGGCTGTTCCCCCAAAAGTGAGAGCACTGAGGAACAGGGGGAGGGGGCTCACCATCCAAGGCTTCTTAACCCTGGATGTGTGACAGTCACCTGGGAGACACACACACACAGAGCTTCAGCAGGTCTGGGGGTTGAAGCTCTGGCATCAGTATTTGAAACACTGCCCAGGAGATTCACGTGTTGAGCCAGCCTTGGGAAGGACTGATGTGCACAAACTTAGAGAAGCTTGGGACAGAGGGAGCCAACATGATCCCTGGGGGCAGGGATAAATATGTCAGACACTGGCACAGATGGGAGAAATACACACTTTGCTTCAAGGACTGAAACAAAAGAGGGTAAGAGGGGTGTGCCTAAACTCTATGCAGTTTGCCAGGATTTTCTAAGATTAAATTCTGTTTTTAATAATCTTTATGGATCTCATCTGATTATATTGGAAGTATACAGCTGCTTGCGGAATATTTGAAAATGTTCAAAAACATGAGAAGAAGAAAATAAAAATCTGACCACCCAGAGGTAATCACCCTTACAGTATGTGTCTTTCTAGTCTTTTTCAGTCACGTTTGTAATCAACACATATCCACATGTAACTATCCATACAGGATCGAATTGCCCATACAACTCTCACTCCCTCATAGTACATTTCATGTTTGTTTCATTGTTCATGGTTCCCCCTACATAGTTGAAGAAATATCTACAGGCAAGACCTCTGTCTGTTCTCCTGCCCTCCATATCCCCAGTGTCCAGAGGAACTAGCACACAGCGGGCACGCCATACTTTTGTGTTGAGTGGTGAGCACCATAATTGTTTAAGGTCAAGGGCATTGAAGTTGGATCTGGGTATGACCCCACCTCAGTCACTTACTTGGACAAACTACCTAAATCTGCTAACCCTCAGTCTTCCTCGTCCATGCAATGGGCATAAGAAGAAAACCAGCCAAACACTGAATCTTTAAAAATGTTTCATATCTGTCCTAGCTCATAGCGAGTCATAAGTAAAATGTTAGCTATCTTATATTTTATATTAGGCAAATCCTCTCAGAAGTTTGAAAAGAAAGGATAGGCCACACAATCCACTGGTATGGAGAGAGGATTTGCGTATCTTAGAGGCACACAGACCTGAGAAAAAGAAGCACTGAACTTCAGTTGACCTTATCTACAAAGCTCATTTTTAGAAGACCAAGAGGGAAAAAAAAAGAGCAAATTCAGAGTATTCAAGATACATGAAAAGCACTTCAGGATAATGCTCAATAAAAAGTTAAATGTAATTCACCAACCACTTTTCCCCATCTCCCAAATCCTTATTCAGAGGGCAGGGTCATGACCTGCCAGTGCTCCCTTATCTGATTCTCCTGAAGACATCCTTGTTTGTTTACATATCCCCCTGCAGGACTCCTTGAATCAAGAGGGAGGCTTTGGCTCTCTCTCTGGGGAAAAGCTGACGTGGATCCCATGTCATGCTTTAATCATCAAGAGTTGTCTTTAATTACATTATGATATGAGCACCATAACATAAGCTTAAGTAGAGGAAAACATCTCCAGCATCTAGGACAGAGCCTTCCACAAAGTAAACTAAATACTCAATATATATATTTGTTGAATAAAAGATTGATATCTTGCATACTGATTTCATGTGATTGGGTTTCATTTTACTAAGTGCTACCTGTTTTTATCTCTACTGAACACAAATGTCTGACCTTATATGAATGTTAGTAATTCTATTTTACCCTGAACATGACATACTCTGTCACATGGATCTTCTCGTTCTTCAAAGCTTTCAAAACCTTTAACCTGGAAAGCAAAGAAAGACCTTGCATTTTTCCCTAGGTTAATTGCCCACATCCATTGGATCATCGAAAAAGCAAGACAGTTCCAGAAAAACATCTGCTTTATTGACTATGCCAAAGCCTTTGACTGTGTGGATCACAAAAAACTGTGGAAAATTCTTAAAGAGATGGGAATAGGTCAGACCACCTGACCTGCCTCCTAAGAAATCTGTATGAGGTCAAGAAGCAACAGTTAGAACTGGACATGGACAATAGACTGGTTCCAAATTGGGAAAGGAGTACATCAAGGCTGTATATTATCACCCTGCTTATTTAACTTATATGCAGAGTACATCATGCAAAATGCTGGCTGGCTGAAGCACAAGATGGAATCAAGATTGCCGGGAGAAATATCAATAACCTCAGATATGCAGATGACACCACCCTTATGGCAGAAAGTGAAGAAGAACTAAAGAGCCCCTTGATGAAAGTGAAAGAGGAGAGTGAAAAAGTTGGCTTAAAGCTCAACATTCAGAAAACTAAGATCATGGCATCTGGTTCTATCACTTCATGGCAAATAGATAGGAAAACAATGGAAACATTGAGAGAGCCCCAAACTTTATTTTGGGGACTCCAAAATCACTGCAGATGGTAACTGCAGCCATGAAATTAAAAGATGCTTGCTCCTTGGAAGAAAAGCTATGACCAACATAGACAGCATATAAAAAAGCAGAGACATTATTTTGCTGACAAAGTCTGTCTAGCCAAAGCCATGGTTTTTCCAGTAATCATGTATGGATGTGAGAAATGGACCATAAAGAAAGCTGAGCACCCTGTATAATAGGCTCCAGTTTCATCCACCTCATTAGAACTGATTCAAATGTATTCTTTTTAATGGCTGAGTAATATTATACAGAGTGAAGTAAGCCAGAAGGAAAAACATAAATACAGTATACTAACGCATATATATGGAATTTAGAAAGATGGTAACAATAACCCGGTGTATGAGACAGCAAAAGAGACACTGATGTATAGAACAGTCTTATGGACTCTGTGGGAGAGGGAGAGGGTAGGAAGATTTGGGAGAATGGCAATGAAACATGTAAAATATCATGTAGGAAACGAGTTGCCAGTCCAGGTTCAATGCAGGATGCTGGATGCTTGGGGCTGGTGCACTGGGACGGCCCAGAGGGATGGTATGGGGAGGGAGGAGGGAGGAGGGTTCGGGATGGGGAACACATGTATACCTGTGGCGGATTCATTTTGATATTTGGCAAAACTAATACAATTATGTAAAGTTTAAAAATAAAATAAAATTAGAAAAAAAAAAAAAAGAAAGCTGAGCACCGAAGAATTGATGCTTTTGAACTGTGGTTTTGGAGAAAACTCGTGAGAATCCCTTGGACTGCAAGGAGATCCAACCAGTAAATCCTAAAGGAAATCAGTCCTGAATATTCATTGGAAGGACTGATACTGAAGCTGAAGCTGTAATACTTTGGCCACCTGATGCAAAGAACTAACTTATTGGAAAAGACCCTGACTCTGGGAAAGATTAAAGGTGGGCAGAGAAGGGGACTACAGAGGATGAGATGCTGGATGGCATCACTAACTCTATGGACATGAGTTTGAGCAAGCTCCAGGAGTTGGTGATGGACAGGGAAGCCTGGGGTGCTGCAGTCCATGGGGTCACAAAGAGTCGGACGTGACTGAGTGACTGAACTGAACTGAACTGAATCCAGAATGGTTCTTGTCTCAATGCCTGGAAAGCATTTACGACATGTCACTCTTACTTTGGCCAGGCTGTCCTATAAGTAATGATCACTCTACTGTATTATCCATGGTGAATCTGGAGGCTGTGGCTTCAAAGAGCTATGGAAACCACAATGGACTACAGTGTAGGAGAGGCTGGTGGCAGCAGTCACTGAGTCAGAACTGCCAGCGCTTACCAAGAAATGTTTAACCTGCTCCCGTGGGAGCCACCACAGTGGTAAAGAATATGAACTTTGAATCACACAGGCATGAGTATAAGTCGTGGTGCTGCCAGTTCCTTTTCTGTGACTTTGGACAAGTCATTTCATGTCTCTAAACCTTAGAAAGTAATAGCATGAGTGCCAAATTTATAGGGTCATTGTAAGGATTAAAGAGGATAGATGCAGAGTGTGGGTTTAACACAGGGTCTGGGATACTGAAAACATGCCATAAAAGTAGCAATCATTCAAACTGTAATTACAGGGGCTTTCTTGGTGGTCCAGGGGTTAAGAAACCACCTTGCGATGCAAGCCACACTGGTTTGATCCTTGGCCCAGGAAGAACCTGCATGCCATGGGGCAGCTGAGCCAGTGTGCCACAACTCATGAGCCTGTGCTCTGGAGCCCACGAACTGCAACTACTGAAGCCCCTGCTCCCAGAGCCCGTGCTCTGCAATAAGAGAACACACCACAGTGAGAAGCCTGCGCAGCACAACTAAGAGTAGCCCCCACTTGGTGCCACTAGAGAAAGACTGCGCCCAGCAATGAAGACACAATGCAGTCAAAAATACATACATACATAAATATTTTTTTAAATCATAATTACAAGTTAAAGTAATTGTAAAGCCAAGGTCCGCTCCTGAAACAAAGATGGCACCAAGGGTTTCAAATGGCTTCCAAAGATCTGCTACTTATCCATTCCTTTTGGTCAGCTGATACACATGGAAGCTAAGATCAGAACAATACTATGAAGAGACAAGACCTTGGCCTGGCACAGAAAATGCTCCCTCCCTCGGACACCACCTTCCCAAGGCAGCAGTGAGAGCACCATCCATATTCCCCCCACCTCTGCTTCAAGCTTCACCTTCACTAAACCCCATGGCTTCTGGAAAAAGAGAAGAGAGTAAAACCCTGCATGATATTTCATCGATATTTCATCCCTTTCCTGGGATGAAACCAGTAAGACAAGCTGTTTTTCATCATAGGTTAAATTCTTTTCAGACTCAAGGTAGCATAAATTTAGATCATAACATTCAATAGCTAAACAGCTACACAGCCACTAAATTGAATAAAAATCTAACATCAGGGCACCGCTGATGAATGCAGCCTTTGTGCAAGCCACTTTTTATCATTTACTTGCTCATTTTTTTTAAGTGCCGAATTGCCTTCAGGTTGAGTCTTGAATTATTTTCTCCTCCCATGTATGAATGTTTCAAAAGCAAAACCTGGGATCAGAAGGATGCAGATGGAGAGAGGATTTGTGTGAGGGAGGCTGCTTAAGAAATGGTAGAAAGAACCTGGCCAAACTAGACTTCTCTCTAAGTGCTCAGAAAAAACAACGTATATGTTAGAACACCAACGTACCAACCTGCAGGGAAATGAGAAATTCTAAGATGATTATACATGTTCTTCCTATGACTCACACTCCTCTCCCTACACACCCTCTTGACATGTGAAGGCCAATAATAACCAGAAAGTGTCTCCTAAACAGGGGATCAGAACAACGTATTCATTCAGTAAATGCTTACTGAACAGTTGCTATGAATCTGGCTCTGTGCAAGGCACTGTGAATGATAAAGCAAATCATACTTCACTTCTCCCATTGTATAATCCACGGTCTAAGAAAGGACATAAACAGGTGGAGAAGTGAGTATGAAATGATGTGGAACTTGCATAATGTGATATGGTGCTATGGGAAAGTATACAATGCTACGGGAGCCTGGGGAACAGGCCTCTCTCACTAAGAGGGGCTGGAGTGGTTCATCTTAGAAGTGGCAGATGAACACAGGAGAAGGCTGGTAAGGAGAGGGAGGCAGGGAAGAGTGTCCAAGTCCTAGTTATCTTGGCTTGTTAACCACAGACCTTTTGCTCTGCTGGGTTGTTTGAAGACAGATACTATTTCCACAGTAGACATATAGTTTCCTCAAAGTCCAGACCAGTTCTGGATACCGTTACCTCTGGACATCACTCAGAAGGCTAATTTCAGTGTCTCCCTTGGTGAGTATCCCACTGAGTAACATCCTCTTGTTGAAAAAAATCAAACTAACCTCACTGGCCTAGAATACTTTCTATCTTTGACTTTGTATACATCTACTCCGGTCTATTATGTTTTGGTCTTTTGCTCATTTCTCAGAAGGCAATTAGATATTTCTTATGGCCAGGTTGTTTGTTCAGGGGTCATATCCCTTGATGTACATCTATGTATTACCTATATGATGACTCTTGCAAGTTATAAGGAAGATTGTTCTCGATCTGACAACCACTGAAACATAACAGGCTGAGAGTACATTGTAAGCAGTTCTCTTATATTCTAGTGGCCACACATCTCTGGACAATGCTTTATTTATTCTTCATTTGCTCATTGGTAAATTGATTATATAGGTGTCCTGTCCCACAGAGTAGAGGTAAGATGTTGAACAAAAAGCAGACACAGTCAAGGTCTCTAACTGTGAATTCCTTCACAGTCCAGGAGAGGAGACAAAGATAATCAAGTAATTAAGGACTCATATGTAAATTTGCAACTGTGATCATGCTACATATATATATATATATATATATATATATATATATATGAGTGATGGTGGCAAGAGAGAAGCTAAAATATGAATGTAGTCATCTTCCACATGATAGGAAAGGAGTTAATTCCAGTCCACATGGTCCAATAGAACCGACTCAAATCAGCCAGCACAACTGTGAAAGAGGGTGCAGTTTACTAAGAACTAAGGACACAGAGTCTGACTACAAAATAGGGCTCAGCTTCTAAATCTGAGGCTCAGGGAGAATTATTCTGGACATGTAGCCAAATCCATCAATATCCTGTGTCCTAGCCCAGTGACCTCAGTTGACCAGAGATGGCAAATCGTCTGTCTTTATTTGGGTAAGCGTCTTAGCATTCTGAGAGGTCTGGAAATAAGTCAAGAGCTGGTGAAGTATGTAAAACACACCCATAAGTATTAACACTTCAGTATCTGGTTTTGACAGGTTTTGCAATCATAAGAACATGTGTGTGTATTTGTTCTCTGTGGCAATGCTTCCCAACCTTTCCCATGACATGAGACAAATCATATTTTAAAAGAATATTGGGGTTGCTATGCTAACTGGAGGGATTTGGAACCCTATCTGTGGGTGTTCTTTGCAGAATGCAATCAGGCCACAGATTCTGGCCAACTCAAGTCTCACATTCTTGCCTCACAGTTGAGGGCATCAATTCTTGACACACCCTGGGCAAACTAAGGGATAAATAGCAATTTACATTGTATGAAGTAGGTAAGTTGACTGACCCATGGAGTTTGTTACTTTGATTTTAAATGGTTAACTGGTAACTTGTGATTTTAACTTGAAATATATAGGATAATTTGATTGTATTTGTAAACTGTTTAATTGATAATTGGATCCCTTACATCCAAAAGTTGACATTTATTAGCTTCGAAAGCAGAGTTCAAGTGTCTAAGAAAATTATGGTTGAGTTTAGTTCTGCCTAAAGCTGTGCCCTGAGAGAATCAGATCCATTACATGTATGATTGCAATTTGAAACATCTAAGAAGATATGATTAATTAAGTAAGTTAGATTAAATGTTATGGAAAATAGAATCTGTTAAATTTACAACTAACATCACTATTAATCAAAGTATATTAATTATATAACAAATTAAACATTTATTATTTCATGACTAAAGATTTATAAATTTAAAAAGTGATTCACTCTTGAGATTAAAACTTACAGCTAACTTTAAAAAATTTAAATTTCTGTAATTTAGTGTTAATTAAAACATAAGGAACAGTAAATATTCCACTGAATGTGTAAATCCACCCACATACAATACAAAACTCAATTGACAACATGAAGATAAGGGCATAATCAGCAAGAATACATGAACACAGAGTTTGATTTAGTCTAGGTACCCCACTCCAGTACTCTTGCCTGGCAAATCCCATGGACCAAGGAGCCTGGTGGGCTACAGTCCATAGTGTTGCTAAGAGTTGGACATGACTGAGTGACTTCACTTTCACTTTTCACTTTCATGCATTGGAGAAGGCAATGGCAACCCACTCCAGTGTTCTTGCCTGGAGAATCCCAGGGATGGCAGAGCCTGGTGGGCTGCCGTCTATGGGGTCACACAGAGTCGAACACGACTGAAGTGACTTGGCAGCAGCAGCAGCAGCAGCAGGGGGCCAAAAAGATTCTTCCAGAAGAAATGCAGGGAGGAGAGGAGAGTACTGCAGGAGGAGATGGAGTAGAAGGAGCAGGGGAACACGAAGAGGTAAAGAGGATGCACTGGGAGTCTGTGTAAAGGCCTTGGAGTAGCCTGAGGCTTTGGGAAATATAAACACTATGAGCCGGTCTACAGCACCAACAAGAGAGAGCAGAAAGCCAGAACCTCAAGTGTGTGCTCACCTCCTTTAGTGTTCTGTGTGGGAATCCTCTCTTTAAAGAGGCTTCTTTTACCACCTTTCTAAAATCGCTCCTAGCTGGTTACTCTCTAAGCCCTGCACTACTTAATATTTCTTCATAGTCCTTATCACCCCTGAAAATAAGTCTCTATTTCTTATACTTTTTAATTGTTAATCTCCCCCACTAGAATATATATTCATGGCTCCATGATAAGGACAGGAGCTTTATTTGTTTTGTTCACCACTGTTTCCTTGGTGCTTTGAGAAGTGCGTGGGCCTCCCAAGTGGCGCTAGTGGGAAAGAGCCCATCTGCCGATGCAGGAGACGTAAGAGATGCAGGTTCAATCCCTGGGTCAGGAAGATCCTCTGGAAGAGGGCATGGCAACCCACTCCAGTTGTCTTACTTGGAGAATCCCATGGACAGAGGAGCCTGGAGGGCTACAGTCCACAGGGTCGCCAAGAGTCAGACACAACTCAGTGACTTAACATGCATGTTTCCATGGTACTTTGAACAGTGTGTGTATTCAAAACATGTTCTTAAAGCAATGAGTCAAGCAATGCAAGAATAAACACAAGAAGGGCCTTGTAGACCATTCTAAAGATTTTGGTCTTCCAGCTAAGAGTAGGCAGGAGGTCTGGTCAGTTTGCATTTAAAAAATACTTGGCTAACCATACAGTAAACACAAATGAAAAATGGTGGCTACTTTGACTAAGATTGTGACAGTGGAAAGAGATATGTACAGATTTGGAAGTTGGGAGAGCTTGTTGACAGATTGGATATGCAGAGATGAAAGAGGAGGTCAAGTTTGGCTCCTGTGATTGAGGCTTATGGAACTGGACATATGGGGATGCTATTCACTGAGACAGAGGATGATGAAAAAGGACTAAACTTGACATTGTAGATATGCTAAGATCAAGGTACCTAGAAAGCATTCAAGTGTACCTGCCAGATAGACAGATCTATGTTCTGGAAGCTGAGCTGAAGATTTATATCAATGGTTCATCATGTGTAAGTAATAACTGAATCTATGGTAATCAATGAAATCAAGGCAGAAAATAGAGCTAAAAATACAGAGTGCAAAGTACAGGGGTCCTATGACCAAGTCTCAACTAACTCTAATATTTAATGACCTAAATAGGGATTGAACAGACATGTAAGAGGAACATCAGGAAGGTATCATGTCACAGAAGCCAAAGAGAGCGTGTATTTCAAGAAGGTAGGGAGTGATCAGTTAATATGAAGAAATACTCCAGAGATGTTAAATAATGGAGAGCTGAAAGATGGTCATTGGATTTAGAAACATGGTGGTTACTGGTCACCTTAGCAAGCACTGGCTTGATCATAAGGCATTTTGAACTTGGTGAGCAGTAAGTGGTGAGAAGTGGAGACATGAGTAAAGGTAACTGTTGCAGAAGGACAGGCTGTAAAGGGAAGGGAAGTGGAGGGAGACATAGTATCAGAAAAGGAATTTTTAAGTAGAGGATTGATTTCACTAGTTTTTAATAACAGGGACTTGAGCATGTTTAGATGGAGAAGGCAATGGCACCCCACTCCAGTACTCTTGCCTGGCAAATCCCATGGACCGAGGAGCCTGGTAGGCTGCAGTCCATTGGTCACTAAGAGTCGGACACGACTAAGCGATTTCACTTTCACATTTCACTTTCATGCATTGGAGAAGGAAATGGGAACCCACTCCAGTGTTCTTGCCTGGAGAATCCCAGGGACAGCGGAGCCTGGTGGGCTGCCGTCTATGGGGTTGCACAGAGTCGGACACGACTGAAGCAACTTAGCAGCAGCAGAGCATGTTTAGATGCTGGTGGTTTCAAGAAAAAGGTTGAAAGGAGAAAGAAGAATCTATAGTCCACATGCAGTCCCAGAGAAAAGGGAAAATGGAGAGAAGGAAGAAAGAGAGAGAGCAAGCAGAAAAAAGTCTGTAGATTTAGGGTTGGGAACTGAGAGCATTGTCCATATGATAGCTGTACAGCATGGATTATTCTCCAGTGATTTACATATGTAATTCCTGTCACCTCCTCTAGGAAGTCTTCCATGATATCCCTTGTAACTTCTTAACCAGTAATCTCTGTGCTTCCCTGGTATCTTGTGTCTTTCTCTCTACTGGAGCAAGTGATACTGATTTAAATTTTAATTTACATGTAAATACCTATTCTATTGTACCATACCTTCCTGGGTCTTCTTGAAGGCAGACGATGACTTACTCTTACCTTGATTCCCAGGACTGGCACAGAACAGGTGTTAATGAACTGAGCTGGCCCATACTCACACTATAAATCCTTAGCATGTAGGTATCATCTTTTTACTATCTTTTGACTACTCTCTAGTAAGGCTGAGTGTCCAAGTGATAGTGCTTTCTGCTTACAGATGCCTCTTCCACTAGCCATCCTACTCATGTGACAACCATTAGAACATGGGTAAGGTGGAAGTTAATAAGTAGAACAGGAAAAAAAAGTTTCCATTGTCAAAATCAGTTTAATAGACTAGGACTTCCCTGGTGGCTCAGCTGGGAAAGAATCTGCCTGCAATGCAGGAGACCCCAGTTCGATTCCTGGGTTGGGAAGATCCCCTGGAGAAGGGATAGGCTATCCACTCCAGTATTTTGGGTTTCCCTGGTGGCTCAGTCAGTAAAGAACCTGCCTGCAATGCAGAAGACCAGGGTAAATTTCCAGAATCTTTCATATGGTAATATTGGTTATGAGTCTTCAAGAAGGGGGTATAATTGAAACGCAGTAGTACTCTTTTCTGTTGTGAGAGTAGGGAGTAGTTGTTTTCACATCACATTCTTTCAGGAACACTGCAAAGACCCACATGGCCATAGCCCATCAATGAAATAATGCTGGGTTGTTAGAGGTTCCTGACCTTTACAATCACATGGCTCTAATTTGTACATTCCATTGAACTAGAGCTGTGATACTTGTAAAGGCTGTGGTTTACACACACATACTCTATCTCTTGCTTGTTTCAGAATTCTTATTGCTCCTAACATCTCTCCCTTCCCCCTTCTCCCCTTTCTTTGTAATTTCCTTTCTTTGTAGTCTTTGCCTTCTTCCTTTTCTCCCTCTCTCCTTCTCTTTCTCCCTCCTCTTTCTCTCTCTCCCTTCTTCTACCTCCTTCCATCTCTCTTTATTTGTGTTAATTCATTCACTGTTGTGGGCTCCCCCCACAACATACCTACCATGAGAGAAGGGAGTTTATCTGTCTTTTACCACCAAAATCCCAGGGCCTACAACATCACCTAGTATAAACTAAGGCCTTAATAAACTTTTAGAAATAAAAGAAATATTTCTCTGTGATTGTGCTAAGTTTAAATAAATGCTGATCCAACATCAGTCCTAAGATCTGTTTGTTGAAATGACTTTGACTTATTTGACTTTAAAGAAAATCACCAAGTTGTTTATGCACACAGCGTAACAGTAGAGTAAATCTCAAATTAAACACTAAATCAATTCCTAGACAAATTATATTTGCAAGAAAGGGAAATCCCTGAGGCCATGAATGGGGATGAAGTAGGCTTGGTGAAGCCAAGGCCTTGGGAAATGAGCCAGTTGCCCATCTTGGAGAGAAAGATGTACCTCTTAGTAGAGACACAAAGATGTGACTGATGGGCCCATGAGCACCATGAGGAATCTATTTTGCTTAAATTTCTTTTTCTAGTTTCAGATTTCATTTGGGGTTTTTTATAAGATGGTCTATGGCAATCCCTTTTCATCTTGTCAGTAAGTCATTGATTATTTGTATTGGTCACAATCACTTAAGACTAAAGACCTAGTCAATCAATGGATGGACACAAAATATGTGATATTGTTCATATTCCATCATGTTATAATAAAACAGATAAAGTCTCAGGGACAGATTCCCTTGTGCTTTAAAGAGATTTCTCCTCAACTATGGCTGTAAATGATAGCATCTATCCTAACATCTCAGGAAACCAGCCAAAGTAATTTCTTTTTGTGTCTCTTGTTACAAAAGCTTGAATGGTCACAGATACTGAAACATGTATGACTTAGATTAAAGGAAACAGCAGCATTATATCACAATGCCAGGAAAGCAATTATTGTAAACAAGGACATTTACTAGAAAACGCCTATCTTAGAACTCACCTTGGCAGGAAAAATGATGCAAGATCTTCTGCCAGAGCCTATTCTTTTTTTAATATCACAAAGGGAGAAAAAGCTTCTGGAGCTCACCAAGAAAGCATATTTCTAAACAACACCTCTAGGAAATTTGTTTCTTCACCTAATAATATGTGTATTTTACCTTTGGGCCTCTTAAAGTCTAACTTTTCTGAATTCTTTCATTGGTTCTGTATCATAAGATTTCCACTGTCAGTATTTAATTCATGGCAATAGCAGGGGAGAAGGCTTGGAGAAGGCCAAAAATTTGGTATATTGCAAAAAAAAAAAGAGGGGGGTGATTCAGTTATTTTAAGCTGAGGACTATGAGGGTTGGAAAAAAATCTGAAATCCAGGTAATATGCATTATTGATAAGAAGCATGGTGTCTATTGGGTGATGATTTTCAACAGAAATATGTCAGACCTAATACTCTGCCCTCTACATTCCCTCAGTGCATAGCATGGGGTTATAGTGAAGGTGTCTGCAGATTATTTTGAATTTTGTTTGTAACAATAAGTTTGTGAATGAATGAATAAATGGATGAATTATGCAGCAAAGTAAAAAATGAAGTGTCTTTAGGATCAAACATGGTTATTTCAATAGCCAGCCCCTGTTGCCAAAGACACATTATGGGATCAGGGAAAATGCCCTTAAATTACATATTTGCTGAAAAGATTTTTCTCTGCATGGAAAGAGTTTGTTCCATGAAATGAAGACCTCATCTGTTATTTTCCTCCCAGGCTTCTACTTCTGAAAATGAACTAGCACCTATCAAAGGGACTTTGGTGGAATCATCAGCCTTACTTTAAGGAATGTGATGTGCCAAGTTCAAAGTTAGCAGAGAATTTTTATGGATGGATGGCCCTCTATAATCATATGGGCCTTATGGAGAAAGAGGTTAGATAAGATGGTGTATAGAGTTTTAAGATAAAACTAAGCCACTAATATTTCTGCTGACCTTACACATTCATCCTAAATTTTTGGTCTCTAGGATTCTTTTTCAATTATTCAGAGAAAACAAATTTGGGCAGCAGATGTGTCCACCTAGAAACTGATGAACAGTGAGCACATGACATAAAGGTAACTGTGTGCCTAAAATAGGTGGCATTATGCCTATTCCAAGAGATAAATTCCACTTGGGGAACTAAGATTATCATTTAGACACATAGGGAATAAAGTGAAAATAATTACAGAGAAATGTATACACAAGCATGCCATGTGCTTATGATAAAATGAAGGTATAAGTAATGTAAACACTTTGAAGAGAATAAAGAAGAGAATGAAACTGAATGGTAATGCCATGATTCAGGAATTTCTAACTATTAATATCCTGACATGTTTCCCAGCATTTTTGTGCCCATCTGCATGTGTGCATGAGGATAAGAATAGGATCATACTCATGCTCAACTTTGCAACTTTTCTTTCCACTGAGTATGATAATATAAACATTTTTCTACATCACTCATTCTGACCTCTTCTAGTATCCCATGGCTGGAAAATGGATGTGCAGCTCTCAATGGTTTCACCACAGTGGTCCCACACAAAGACTTTCTTAAAGTGGTTTTTTTTTTTTTTTTTTGCCTATTTCAAGGCTAGTTGTGATATGAAAACCTAGTGGAATCTCAAAAGAATTCATCCAGGGACAGAGATCCAAAGTAGCATTGCAGAATGTGAAAATTACAGCATTTTACTCTGTCACAAGTAAGTCTTCAGCATGTGTGCTCATCATGTCCATAACTTGATGATATCTGAGGCTGTTTCCATTGTCATTCTTCCTCCTGACATTATCCTAAGCAGGTCACTCAGCTTTCTCTATGTTCTTGTTATGGTAACATTTATGAAGAATGGCTAAAATACCGTTAAAAAGAATGAAATAGTGCCATTTGCAGCAACATGGATGAACCAAGAGATTATCACACTGAGTGAAGTAAGTCAGACAGAGAAGGAGAAATATCATATGACATCCCTTAAATGTGGAATCTAAAAAGAAATGATACAAACAAACTTACTTACAAAACAGAAAGGGACTTGCAGACTTAGAGAACGAACTTATGGTTGCCGGGGGTGGGGGGAAGGATGGGAGAAGGGATAGTTAGGAAATTGGGGATGTACATGTACACACTGCTATATTTAAAGTGGATAACCAACAAGGATCTACTGTATATCACAGGGTCTGCTCAATGTCAGGTGGCAGCCTGGATGGGAGGGAAGTTGGAGGAGAATGTCTACATGCATATGTATAGCTGAGTCCCTTCACTTTTCACCTGAAACTATCACAATGTTATTTGTTAATTAGTTATATCCCAATAAAAAAGTTTTGAAACAACGAAATAAAACAAATCCCCTAGAATAAATGAAAACAAACAAAAAAAAAAGAGAGTGGCCTTAATAGCTTCTTTACTCAGAAGTTGTCCTATACTTCATGAATTAAATCCAAACATAAGTTACAACAGATTACTTTTCATGTTGAGTAAAGCCATTATTATTCAACCCACTAGATTTTCTGTGTCTTTGCATGGCTGGAATCTTTGTAGTTCTCAAAAACAAAGAAAAGGGAGGAAAGGACAACAGGTACAATCATAAAACACAGCCTTTAAACTCAATACTTTAACTAGTTTCATGTTCAGTTTTTCTTACCATAAATATATGGTTTCATTCATTAGCTCACAAACTCAAGTATAACAGCTTGCTTGGTCTTTGTCCTATTTCCTGGTAGAGAACTTCTAAAACCCTTGATATTCCCTGAGCAACAGGAGTATCTTTGTTATGTTAATAAGGTACCTCTGTGGTGAAGCCTTTAGATAGCTTCAGTTGTGCTAGTTGGGTTGGTCATCAAAACAACTTACCATGTCATTAGAGAGTTGGGATTTGAACTAGCCCAACCACTGGAGAGAAGAGGGAGCTAGAGACTGAGTTCAGTCACATGACCATTTATCTAATGAATCATGCCTATATAATGGAACTGCAATAAAATCTCTGGACACCAAAGCACAGTGGAGTTTGATGACTGGTGAACACATCAGTGTGCCAGGAGGGCGACACACGCTGATTCCATGGGGAGAGGGCACAGAAGATCTGAGTTACCTCCCAGGCCTCACCCTGTGGGTATCTTTTATAACAAAACTGTTAGTATAAGCACTGTTCCCCTGAGTTCTTTGAATGATCTGAACAAATTCTCAAACATGAGGGGCACAGCAGGAACCTCACGGACTTATACCCTATTGGTCTGAGGTGTAAGTGACCTGGGGATCCAAGTGGCTAGTATCTTAAGGGAAGTCTTGTTGTGGACCATGTTCTAAACTTGTGGAGTCAGGTACTAACTTCCGGTGGTTACTGTCAGAATTCAACTGTATTTCCAGTTGAGTTCCAGAATTCAAGCAGTATTTCCAGATGGGATGGAAACAGGAATACTTCCTAACTTTGTGATGTAGGAATTATATTTCCTACAGGGGAAAATGCTAATGCTTAGAAACAGTAAGTAATTCTCATCAGGTAATACATGGAGTAAGTGAAAAGATCTAGAATTTAAACCCAGATCGATGAGTCTCCAAGTTCTGTGAGTCTTCTGCTTTATGCCAACCTGCTCTAACTTTCACAAAGGTCAGATATTACAAATGCTTATCCCAGTGCCGTTACCAGGAATGGTGCTGAAAATAGAATTGCTAAGAGAAACATTTCTGGTCTTAGGTCTTCAGTCTCCTAAGTGTGAGAAATGTTCATAAAAATGTAGTTTTACAGGATAAGCCTGCAAGTGCTCAGATGAAGGGGACTGTCCTGGGATGTGGCCTAAATAAATAGTTTCTTCATGTGGCACAAAGGTTTCCTGATTTTCTCTAAGGAATGAGAGTTCCATGATCTTGAGTAATAATCAATAATTACTGAGCCCCTGATGTTCAAGACCACTGCATTAGGCTCTGAGGATACAGGGAGCATGAGCTAAGACCACTGCCCTGGAGCAGCTAACAATCCAGTTGGGAAGATGGATTAAAGCAGAGCATTATAAATAATTCACACAAAAAAGATTACCCAAGGAAGATGTTCCTAAGGGTAAGGGTGATTATAGAAGGTTTCCTGGAGGAAAAATACCTGAAACTGGGCCTCGAAATGTGTATATGATTAAAAAGCAGTGTCTTCCAAGACTGAAGTAAAGTAGAATATGCAATGTGCCTAGCACGTTGTCTACAGTGAAAATGATGATGATAATGGTAGTCAAAGCAATTCTGCAGCTTGTAGACAGGTGCACTTCTTGTTAGAGTACTCGAGAGTAAAAGAGCTAAGTACACATTTTGAAGTGAAACACAGACTGTTTAATTTTGTAGCTAGAGATCTTTGAATCAGAGGTACTTTTATACCTGACAAAAGGAGGAGGCCCCTGCTAAGGACAAAATGTACCCCCGCTGCTGCTGCTGCTGCTAAGTCACTTCAGTCGTGTCCGACTCTGTGTGACCCCATAGATGGCAGCCCACCAGGCTCCCCCGTCCCTGGGATTCTCCAGGCAAGAACACTGGAGTGGGTTGCCATTTCCTTCTCCAATGCATGAAAGTGAAAAGTGAAAGTGAAGTCGCTCAGTCGTGTCTGACTCTTAGCGACCCCATGGACTGCAGCCTACCAGGCTCCTACATCCATGGGATTTTCCAGGCAAGAGTACTGGAGTGGGGTGCCATTGCCTTCTCTGAATGTACCCCTACATGCCCTAAAAGGAGGCATCAGTTATGTGATAAGGAAAATCCCAGAGCCTGGGGTTTATAACACAAGGAAAGGACTGAATGTGGTACAATATGAAGCTTCTTAGGTAACCTCCTCCGGACAGTGATAGAAAGATAGCAAGTGACAGCCTAATACAGGCGCCAGGCCAGAGTCCCCAGACCACAGTGGTGAGCCACGCCTCTCTCCCTTCCTCTGACGCTGTGTGATTCAGGTAGTGCTGACTCACACCATGTTCCATGGCCAGGTCCTGATGGAATTAAGCCAGTCACAATCTCCTCTTCCCCTGCCCACCATGATTGATTCAAGAGAGACTCACGAGCAAATGTGGCCCAATAAGAGACTGGATACCTAAGGGTCCATGCGGGAACAATCAGAGGGGACACATCCTCTTCTCTTGCACAATGCAGCTGGTCAGCAGCTTGCAGCTAAAAGCAGTCAGTTGTGAAAAAGAGAGCTGGCAATGTGGCGGGGGCTGGGCAATGCATGGAGCCTGAAGATGAAGCCAACCATACAAGAGATGGAGCAAAATAGAAAAACTGGGCTCTGGTTACAATGTATATGCTACTGGATCAAGCACTGCCTGAACCATTTCTGTATCATTCAGATCTGTGATCCAAGAACTGCCCTCCTCACTCCCATTTTTTGCTTAGTTTGGTTTCAGTGGGTTTTTTTTTTTTTCTTTCTTATTTACAACCAAAATATTCATAACTTGGTGATGACAGCCAAGCAAGCTCTGAGATCATTCAATTTATTTCAATTTATTGCCTGGGAATGTTCACTCCAAGTATCAACCGTTTGTGTAAAACAAATATCTACCAATATTTTCTAGGCATAAGTCACTATGGATATTTGCAATTCCACATGATATTTGAAAAAAGTAACTTGAGAATACCTGTCAAATATATCAGATCATAATGATTACTACACAATGGCATGTTCTAATAAGGTTTCAATTACATTTACATGTGGCAAATTTTAAAGCACTGGGCTTATGAAATAATTTAGATGAAGCACATACCACTACTCATTCTCATTTTAAATTTAGTGACTCTCTTTTCATTCAAGCAGTAGAACCTTGCCTGATATTAGAGCCCTTAGGGTCTCCTCAAATGAGAATCTCAGTTCAGAATATGAGCCAGCACTACCAGGGTGACAGCCAGGAGTATGTGAAGCAAAGAGAGATAACAAGTATGCAAAACACTGCCCTTGCTAATGCCCAGATACCCACACTTCAGACATCATGTCTTCATTCTCATTTCTGTCATCAAAACCATAAGGCTGTGTGATGGAAAGAATGGAGGACAGAGAGGACCATCAGAACCATCCCATGCTCACTAGAAGCTCTACAATTACCAAAAAGATCTCTCAGCCTCTACAAGTCCCAATGTTTTCACCAGTCCCTCCTGTAAACCTGACCATTCTTGTTTTCAGAAATCCTCATTCTCTCTTCACCTCTGCCCGATTCCATTTTCCTTGCAAAAGGTGAGTGACAGGAGGTATAGAGATCCATTGTTTATTTCTTATACAGACTCCTTGATAGTAAAATTCAGAAGATCTATCTTTCTACTAGTGTGCAAAAGCCCCGCTGAGCCTTAACAAAGAGCTTCCTGGTACCACTGTAGAGAAAAAATGCAATATGCCTATGACTGAGCCTTAACAAAGAACTTCCTGGTACCACTGTAGAGAAAAAATGCAATATGCCTATGAGCAGGGAGTAATATTTTTAAGCCCCCCAGTATTACATAGAAGACTGATTTCTTTCCTTTACAGGGACTTTCCCTTTACCCTAAGCATTCATCTTGCTGGCTGTAACAGCTAAGGTTAGAAACTGTTGCTTTAATGATGCCAGAGTCAATAGAATAGTACATACAAGTTGCTGAATGATACAATGTCATATTTGTATTTACTTTTAATAATGGCAACCATGTATGTAGGAACAAATGTTTATGCATTTTTATATTTCTTTCAAATACTATATACCTTTTAATTATGTTTTAATACATAATTCCTTAATGACAGTTAATGTTATCTCATTTTCACATAACTTTAAAAATATAATTGACTATTGAGGGTAAAATTAATATCAATGTACTGGAGTATTTATAACAGATGCAAAAGTAAAATAACAAAGGAGCACAAAGGTCAACTTGGGGTAAATGATAAATGTGGTAACATTCTCAGAATGTTGATAAGTATATAATATTTTAAAGTAGTTTTTAAAAGTTAAAAGTTGCAGATAGTAATCTTGAGAGCAACCAACTAAAAAATAACACAAAGAGGTATAACTAGGAAGTCAATAAAAAGTATTAAATGAAATACTAAATATATACCTGATTTATCCAAAAGAAGACAGGAAAGGAGGAACACAGGAACTAAGAACCTTTGAGACATTGTTATGGGTTGAATTGTGTCTCCTTGCAAAATCCATATGTTGAAGTCCTAAGCACCAGTACCTCAGATTATGACTTCATCTGGAACTAGGGTCCTTTTTTTTTTTTTTTTTTTTTTTAACGTGGACCATTTTTAAAGTCTTTATTGAAGTTGTTACGATATTGCTTCTGTTTTACGTTTTGGTTTTTGGCCCTGAAGCATGTGGAATATGAGTTCCCCAATCAGGGATCAAACCTGCACCCCCTGCCTTGGGAAGCAAAGTCTTAACCACTGGACTCCCAGGGAAGTCTCTAAGTTAATGCTTTTACAGAGGTAATCAAGTTAAAAGTGAGAACTAAACTGATATGACTGATATCCATACAAGAAGGGGACATTTGGATGCAGATAGGCACAGAGAGGGAGAAGGCAATGGCACCCCACTCCAGTACTGTTGCCCAGAAAATCCCATGGATGGAGGAGCCTGGTAGGCTGCAGTCCATGGGGTCGCTAAGAGTCAGACACGACTGAGCGACTTCACTTTCACTTTCCATTTTCATGCACTGGAGAAGGAAATGGCAACCCACGCCAGTGTTCTTGCCTGGAGAATCCCATGGACGGAGAAGCCTGATAGGCTGCAGTCCATGGGGTCGCACAGAGTCGGACACGACTGAAGCGACTTAGCAG
Source organism: Bos javanicus (assembly GCF_032452875.1). Classification (NCBI taxonomy): domain Eukaryota; kingdom Metazoa; phylum Chordata; class Mammalia; order Artiodactyla; family Bovidae; genus Bos; species Bos javanicus. The sequence goes on along the minus strand of NC_083874.1, from coordinate 47,561,267 downwards.
CAGCAGCAGCAGCAGGCACAGAGAGAAGACACGTGAAAACAAAGAAACAAGATGGCCCTCCACAAGCCAAGGAAAGAGACCTGGAATGGATCCTTCCTTCACTGCCCTCAGAAGGAACCAACCCTGCAAACACCCTGATCTCAGATCTTCAGCCTCTAGACTATTACTTACCCAGCTTGCAGTACTTCATTATGGCAGCCCTAGTAAAGTGATACAGCCATATAGTAAATAAATACCAAGAAGCCAAAATTAAAATTCAACAATATTGGTACTTACTTTAGGTGTAAATAGATTAGTACTACATGTAAAATGCAGACACTGTCAGACTGAACAGAAAAGCAAGCTCTAACAATATGCTGTTTTCAAGAAACATATATTAAACATAGAGACACAGACAGGTTGAAAGTAGAAGGGTTGAAAAAGATACATGCATACCACAATATACAAGAGAGGGACATGGCCATATTATATCAGAAAAATTAGACTTCAGAACAAGGAAAATTACAAGAGGAAAAATAAGGACATAAAATGATTAAAAGAGAGATTCACTGACAAAACATAAATATCACAATACATACCAATATACATGGATTAATTGTACTGCATATTCTGGTAATATAACATTAAAATATAAAATCAAATTTTTAACAACAAACAAAATATCAAACACCTTAGAATAAACCCAGTGGAAGATATGTAAGATCCAAATAAATGGAGGAGTATCCAGTTTTCCTGAATCACACACCTAAAAAATGTTAAAGGGTCTCTTCTCTTGAAATTGACCTATACACTGGGGAGAACCTCTACACTTATAAATATCCTGCTATTTGTGGGTCACCAACCCATGGATATGGGCCTTGACTAGACCATGTCTCTATATATAGTCCTAAGCAAAATCCCAGGAGGTTTTGTTGAACAAAATGGCAAAGTAATCTTAAAATTTATATAAAAATGCAAAGGGTCTAAAATAAAAAAAAATATTAAAAAAGAACAAAGTGGTAAAACTTACACTCTATGAGTTCAAAATGGCCTGGAGAATTCAGGACTATACAGTCCATGGAGTCACAAAGAGTTGGACACAACTGAGTGATTTTGACTTTTCACTTTTTCAGTCACAGAGGAGTGGCCGAGGTGGTGGAGTAGAAAGACCCTGAGCTCACCTCCTCTCACAGGCACACAAAAATTACAACTATTTATAGAGCAACTGTTGATGATAAAAACCAAGAGAGTTTCAGAAAAGATCTTCTACCACTGAAGATATAAAGAGAGAACCATAACAAGAGGGCAGGAGGAGCAGAGACATGGTCTAGTCAAGGCCCACAAATTGCAGGATAATTATAAGTGTAGAGGTTCTCCCCAAGAAGGGAGTGGTCTGAGCCCCACACTGGGCTCCATAGCATGGAGGTCCTACACAATGAAGAACATCCAGGACATCTGAAGCCCAGGAGAGCTTAACTTCAGGAGAGCTCACCTTCAGGAGAGCTCGAGGGCTATGGGAAATAGAAACTAAACTCCTAGAGGGTGCACATAAAATCTCACAGGCTCTGGGACCCAGAGCAGAAATAGTATTTTGAAAGAAGCCACAATCATATCCACTTGTTGATCTCTGAGAGACTCCTAGAGAGGCAAAAAATAGCTGGGGGCTCACTCTGGGGAAATAGACATGGGTGGTAGACATTCTGGGGAGCATGCGCTCATATGAGGACACTGATGTGAGCAAGTGCCATTTTGGAATCCTCCCTTTAGCTTAGAAACCTCAGGACCAAGCCCCACCCAACAGACTCTCAGTACCCATATTGGGTTGCCCAGGCCAAGCAACTACCTGGGCAGAGACAGCCCCACCCACCAACAGGCCCGCTTCCCCAAGGCTGCCTGAGCCCACAACTGCCCCCAGGCCTGGCCACACCCCCAAAAGGGCTCAGGCTTTTTGCATACCAGTGTGTTGAAACTAGCCACAGGACCACCGAGACCCTGCAGACAGAAACCCTGGGACCCAGCTCCACACACTAATACCAGCTCTGGAATAAGCCTCACTCCCCATGGTCAGGCACCTGAGACCCCATGGGCCCTGACCCTGTACCAGTTGGCAGACACCAGCCCTAGGACCACTAGAGTCCTTCAGTCAGCCATGCTGGGATTTGGCCCCACCCATCAGTAGGCAATACCAACTTTGGGACTCCCCAGACTCATAACCAACCATGTCAGGAAATACCCTTGCCCATCAGCAGACTGACATTTGATCTGAGACCCCAAACCCTACATCCACCCACTTCAGAACACACCTCTGCCCACCAGTGGGTCTGCACTTGTTTCAGGAACCCCCACTCCAGGCCCACAGGCAGAAGCCTTGTAACCCATTCCTACCCACTGGCAGCCAGCAGCCTCCACACAAGGCAGGATCTGGCAATCAACCAGATGAGAGATTAGCTTTCATCTGATCATCCACTGTAGTAACCCTGCACAACAGAAGGACCCATGCAACCAAAATAAGGGGTCCCTCTAAAGCATATAGCTCTAGGGACCAGAGGGGAGTGAGCTGGTGGGACATACAGGATGTCTCCTGTACAAGGCCATTTCTCCAAGGTCAGGAAACATAAAAAACTACCAAATACATAGAAATAAAGTCATCAAATTGGGCAAAATAAGGAGACAGAGGAACATTTTCCAAAGGAAGGAACAAGCTAGAGCCCCAAAAGAACTAAGTGAAGTGCATATAGGGAACATACCTGATAAAGAGTTCAAGGCAGTTACTGTAAAGATGCTCAGAGAACTCGGGAGAAGACTATGAACCCAGTGGAAAGTTTACCAAAGAGTCAGAAGATGTAAAGAAGAACCAAGTAGAGCTTCACAATACAATAACTGAAATAAAAATTATTCTAGAAGAAATCAATGGGCTTTCCTGGGGGCTCAGTAGTAAAGAATCCACCTGCCAATGCAGGAAATGTGGTTCAGTCCCTGGGTCAGGAAAACCCCCTGAAGAAGGAAATGGCAACCCACTCCAGTATTCCTGTCTGGAAAACTCCATGGAGAGAGGAGCCTGATGGGCTACAGTCCATGGCGTAACATAAAACTCAGATATGACTTAGTGACTAAACAACAAAGAAGAAATCAACAGGAGATAAGATATAAAGGAGCAGACCAATGAGCTGGAAGACAGAGTAGTGGAAATAACTGAACCTGAATAGAAAACAAAGAAATAGATACATATGGACAGTTTAAGAGACTGCCTAGGACATCAAGTGTCCTAGCATTCATATTGTAGGAGTCTCAGCAGGGAAAAGAGAAAGAAGAGAACATGTTTGAAGATATAATACCTGAAAACTTTCCTAACCTAAGAAAGGAAACAGACATCCGCATCCAGGAAGCACAGACGGTCTCAAATGGAATCAACCAAAGAGGTCCATGCCAAGATGTATTTTAATTGAAATGGCAAAAATTTTAAAAGAGACTATTAAAAGCACCAAGGAAAAAGCAACAAAGTTATACACGAGGAAACTCCCATAAGGCTATCAGCTGATTTTTCAACAGAAACTCTGCAGGCCAGAAGAAAGTGACAACATATTTAATGTGATAAAGGGAAAAATGTGCAACCAAGAATACTCTACCTGGCAAAGCTTTATTTCATATTTGACATTTGAGAAATCAAAAGTTTCACAGACAAGCAAAAGCTGAAAGAGTTCAGCACCACCAAAACAGCTTTATAAGAAATGTTAAAGGAACTTTTCTAAATGAAGAAAGGTACAACACTAAACTCAAAAAGTATGAAAGAGAAAGGCTCACTGATAAAGGCAAATATACAGTAAAGATAGTAAATCAATCATGTAAAAAAGGAGGACCATTAAAAGACAAGAGTAGTAAAAGTATCTACAGCCACAGAAACAAATGGACTACAGAAGCAAAATGGTTTAAAACTATACTACAAAGCGATAGTCATCAAAACAGTATGGTACTTGAACAAAAACAGACACATAAATCAATGGAACAGAAAAGAGAGCCCAGAATGAACCCACGTTGACATGGGTAATTAATGACAAAAGAACCAAGAATATTAAATAAGGAAAAGACAGACTCTTCAGTAAAGGGTATTGGGAAAACTGGACAACTGTATGCAAAAGAACCAAACTAGACTACTTTCTCACATCATGCAAAGAAATAAATTCAAAATGGATTTAAAACTTAAATTTAAGACATGAAACCATAAAATTTCTAGACTAAAATCACTAATGATTAGAGAAATGCAAATCTAAATCACAATGAGATATCACTTCACACCTGTCATAATGGCTATCATCAAGAAGATAGTAAATAACAAGCGTCAGTAGGAATGTGCAGAAAAAGTCACCCTTATGCACTGTGGGAAGGAATGTAAATTGGTGCAGCCACTATGGAAAACAGTTTGAAGATTCTTTAAAAAAAGAAAAGTAGAACTACCATATGATTCAGCAATTCTACTTCTGGATTATCCAAACAAAGACACTCATTAGAAAAGATATATGTACCCCTATGTTCACTGAAGCAGTATTTATAATAGCCAAGCTATGGAAGCAATCCAAGTGCCCATCAACAGATGAATAGATAAAGAGTATGAAAAGATTATATATATATCTCACATATACACACAAAAAAATGGAATATTACTAAGCCACAAAAATAACAGAATGTTGCCATTTGCCATAACATAGATCTAGAGAGTATTATGCTAAGTAAAATAAGTCAGACAAAGAAATAAACACTATTATTTTACTTACATGTGGAATCTAAAAAACAAAATAAATGAACCAATATAACAGAAAAGAAACAGAATTATTTACACAGAGAGGAAGGTATGGGGAAGAAAGAAATAGTTGAAGGAGACTAAGAGGTACAAACTTCCAGTTGCAAAATAAATGAGTCATGATTTAAAAATGTACAGTGTGAGATACATTTATTGTTGTTGCTCAGTTGTCATCTTTGACTCTTTGCGACCCCATGGACTGCAGCACTCCAGGCTTCCCTGTCCTTCATCATCTCCCAGAGTTTGCCCAAGTTCATGTCCATTGAGTTGGTGATGTTGCCCAACCATGCGCATGGCATGGCTCATAGCTTCATTGAGTTCTGCAAACATCTTAGCCACAACACGGCAGTGACCCGTGAAGGGGGTGAGGAATATAGGCAGTAAGTAATGTCTTTATATAGTGACATATTGTGACTGGACTTAATATTGTGATCATTTCAAAATGCATAGTAAAAATTACTATGTATTATAACAGGAACTAACTTGTGTTGTAGGTCAGTTGTACTTCAAAAACAAACAAACATAAAAAAAGAGATTAGATTTGTGATTACCAAAGGTGGTGTAGGGCTTCCCTGGTAGTTTAGTGGCAGAGAATCCACCTGCCAATGCAGGAGACTTGGATTTGAGCCTTGGTCCAGGAAGAGCCCCTGGAGAATGAAATGGCAACCCACTCCAGTATTCTTTCTGGGAAAAGCCCTTGGACAGAGAAGCCTGGCAGGCTAAAGTCCGTGGGGTCGCAAAAGAGTTGGACACAACTGAAGTGACCGAACAACAACAAAGATGGGGTGGGGGGTGCGGGAGGGGGAACTGGATGAAAGGGGGTCAGGAGGTACTACAGACTTCCCATTGCGAGATACACAAGTACTAGGAATATAATGAACATGAAAAATATAATTAGCACTGCTGTACGTTCCACATGAAAGTTGGTATTACTCAGCAATGAAAAGGAACAAAAGAATACATACTATGTTTTTTCACTTAAGTATAAGAACATAGAAAATTCATACATGATGCTAGAAATCAGAAAATCATTGCCTCTGGTGTGGGAGACAGTTAAAAATTGACTGGAAGGCTGCATGAGGGAGTTTTCCAGGGTGAAAAAAACACTTCATATCTTATTTTGCCTAGTAGTGACAACTGTCAGAACTTATCAAACTGAACACTTAAGATTTGACCATGTTATTGCTTATAAAGTATACTGAAATTAACAACAATAGAAAAAAAAAAAAACCAACCCTGTTACCCTATAACAAAATAGCACATTGACAGAGCTCACAATTTAATTATTTCATACTTCTATCCTAAGATGATAATGCCCTGCTGTGCTGAGCTTCTCAGTCTGGTCTGACTCTCTGTGAGCCTATAGACTGTAGCCTGCCAGGCTCCTCTATCCAGGGGGATTCTCCAGGCAAGAATACTGGAGAGGGTTGCCACGCATTCCTCCAGGGGATCTTCCCAGTCCAGAAATGGAACTGGGGTTTCCTGCACTGCAGGTGATTCTTTACCAGCTGAGCTACCAGGGAAGCCCTAAGATGATAATAACCCTAAGGAAATGTAACAAAGGATAACAGATAGTCTGTTATTAATAAAATAAAATCAAGTGGAGAAGTATGTGGACACTAGATCTCAAGGTCAATAAGATGTGCATTTATACAGCAGCAATACAGTTACAACAGTGGGATTCAAAAGGACACATGAATGTAATGCTAGATAGCCAAGGAAATAAACCAGGAGGATCTCTACGTCTGATGTAGAATAGTCTCCAAGATACATGCTAAAACAAATGAGGCAAGAGGCAGAACAATGTACAGTTCAGTTCATTTGCTCAGTCGTGTCTGACTCCTTGCGACCCCATGAACAGGAGCACTCTAGGCCTCCCTGTCCATCACCAACTCCCGGAGTTAACTCAAACTCATGTCCATTGAGTCAGTGATGCCATCCATCCATCTCATCCTCTGTCGACCCCTTCTCCTCCCGCCTTCAATCTTTCCCAGCATCAGGGTCTTTTCAAATGAGTCAGTTCTTCACATCAGGTAGCCAAACACTGGAGTTTCAGCTTCAGCATAAGTCATTCCAATGAATATTCAGGACTGACTTCCTTTAGGATGGACTGGTTGGATCTCCTTGCAGTCCAAGGGACTCTCAAGAGTCTTCAACACCACAGTTCAAAAGCATCAATTCTTCGGCACTCAGCTTTCTTCATAGTCCAACTTTCACATCCATACATGTCTACTGGAAAAACCATAGCTTTGACTAGATGGACCTTTGTTGGCAAAGTAATGTCTCTGCTTTTTAATATGCTGTCTAGGTTGGTCATAACTTTTCTTCCAAGGAGCAAGCATCTTTTAATTTCACGGCTGCAGTCACCAATTACAGTGATTTTGGAGCCCCAAAATAAAATCAGCCACTGTTTCCCCATCTGTTTGCCATGAATTGATGGGACCGGATGCCATGATCCTACTTTTCTGAATGTTGAGTTTTAAGCCAACTTTTTCACTCTCCTCTTTCACTTTCATCAAGAGGCTCTAGAGTTCTTCTTTGCTTTCTGCTGTAAGTGTGGTGTCATCTGCATACCTGAGGTTATTGATATTTTTCCCGGCAATCTTGATTCCAGCTTGTGCTTCATCCAGCCCAGCATTTCATGTGATGTAATCTGCATGTAAATAAAATAAGGAGGGTGACAATATACAGCCTTGACATATTCCATTCCCTATTTGGAATCAGTTTATTGTTGCATGTCCAGTTCTAACTGTTGCTTCCTGACCTGTACACAGATTTCTCAAGAGGCAGGTCAGGTGGTCTGGTATTCCCATCTCTTTCAGAATTTTCCACAGTTTGTTGTGATCCACACAGCCAAAGGCTTTGGCATAGTCAATAAAGCAGAAGTAGATGTTTTTCTGGAACTCTCTTGCTTTGCTGATGATCCAACGGATGTTGGCAATTTGATTTCTGGTTCCTCTGACTTTTCTAAATCTAGCTTGAACATCTGGAAGTTCATGGTTCATGTACTGTTGAAACCTGGCTTGGAGAATTTTGAGCATTATTTTACAGAATGTGAGATGAGTGCAATTGTGCGGTAGTCTGAACATTCTTTGGCATTGCCTTTCTTTGGGATTTGAATGAAAACTGACCCTTTCCAGTCCTGTGGCCACTGCTGAGTTTTCCAAATTTGCTGGCATATTGAGTGCAGCACTTTTACAGCATCATCTTTCAGGATTTGAACTAGCTCAAAGAGAATTCCATCACCTCCACTAGCTTTGTTCATAGTGATGCTTCCTGAGGCCCACTTGACCTCGCATTCCAGGATGTATGGCTTTAGGTGAATGATCACACCATCATGATTATCTGGGTCATGAAGATTTTTTTGATAGTTCTGTGTATTCTTGTAACCACTTCTTAATATCTTCTGCTTCTGTTAGATCCATACCATTTCTGTCCTTCATTGAGCCCATCTTTGCATAAAATGTTCCCTTGTTATCTCTAACTTTCTTGAAGAGATCTCTAGACTTTCCCATTCTATTGTTTTCCTCTATTTCTTTGCATTGATTGCTGGGGAAGGCTTTCTTATCTCTCCTTGCTATTCTTTGGAACTCTGCATTCAAATGGGTATATCTTTCCTTTTCTCCTTTTCCTTTCACTTCTCTTCTTTTCTCAGCTATTTGTAAGGCCTCCTCAGACAACCATATTGCCTTTTTGCATTTCTTTTTCTTAGGGATGGTCTTGATCCCTTCCTCCTGTATAATGTCATGAACCTCTGTCCATAGTTCTTCAGTCACTCTGTCTATCAGATCTAATCCCTTGAATCTATTTGTCACTTCCACTGTATAATCATAAGGGATTTAATTTAGGTCATACCTGAATGTTCTAGTGGTTTTCCCTTTTTTCTTCAACTCGAGTCTGAATTTGGTAAAAACAAGTTCATGGTCTGTGCCACAGTCAGCTCCTGGAATTGTTTTTGCTAACTGTATAGAACTTCTCCATCTTTGGCTGCAAAGAATATAATCAATCTGATTTCGGTGTTGACCATCTGGTGATGTCCATGTGTAGAGTCTTCTCTTGTGTTGTTCGAAGAGGGTGTTTGCTATGATCAGTGGGTTCTCTTGGCAAAACTCTATTAGCCTTTGCCCTGCTTCATTCTGTACTCCAAGGCCAAATTTGCCTGTTACTCCAGGTATTTCTTGAGTTTCTACTTTTGCATTCCGGTCCATTATAATGAAAAGGACATCTTTTTTGGGTGTTGTAGGTCTTGTAGGAGGTCTAGAAGGTCTTGTAGGTCTTCTAGAAGGTCTTGTAGGTCTTGTAGGTCTTCATAGGACTGTTTAACTTCAGCTTCTTCAGCATTACTGGTCAGGGCATAGACTTAGATTACTGTGATGCTGAATGGTTTGCCCTGGAAATGAACAGAGATCATTCTGTCATTTTTGAGACTGCATCCAAGTACTGCATTTCGAACTCTTTTGATGACTATGATGGCTACTCCATTTCTTCTAAGGGATTCTTGCCCACAGTAGTAGATATAATGGTCATCTGAGTTAAATTCACCTATTCCAGTCCATTTTAGTTCACTGATTCCTAAAATGTTGCTGTTCACTCTTGCCATCTCCTGTTTGACCACTTCCAATTTGCCTTGATTCATGGACCTAACATTCCAGGTTACTATGCAACATTGCTCTTTACAGTATCAGACTTACTCCCTTCACCAGTCACATCCACAACTGGGTGTTGTTTTCACTTTGGCTCCATCTCCTCATTCTTTCTGGAGTTATTTCTCCACTCTTCTCCAGTAGCATTTGGGCACCTACCGACCTGGGGAGTTCATCTTTCAGTGTCCTATCTTTTCGCCTTTTCATACTGTTCATGGGGTTCTCAAGGCAAGAATACTGAAGTGATTTGCCATTCCCTTCTCCAGTGGACCATGTTTTGTCAGAACTCTCCACCATGACCTGTCCAACTTGGGTGGCCCTACACGGCATGGCTCATAGTTTCATTGAGTTAGACAAGGCTGTGGTCCATGTGATCAGATTGGTTAGTTTGCTGTGATTGTGGTATTCAGTCTATTTGCCCTCTGATGGAGAAGGATAAGAGGCTTATGGGAGCTTCTTGATGGGAGAGACTGACTGAGGGGGAAATTGGGTCTTGTTCTGAAGGGCAGGGCCATGTTCAGTAAATCTTTAATCCAACTTTCTGTTGATGGGTGGGGCTGTGTTCCCTCCCTGTTATTTACCTGGGGCCAAACTATGTTGGAAGTAATGAAGATAATTACAATACTAAAAAGCAGAGACATTACTTTGCCAACAAATGTCCATCTAGTCAAGGCTATGGTTTTTCCAGTAGTCATGTATGGATGTGAGAGTTGAACTATAAAGAAACTTGAGCGCCAAAGAATTGATGCTTTTGAACTGTGGTGTTGGAGAAGACTCTTGAGAGTCCTTTGGACTGCAAGGAGATCCAACCAGTCCATCCTAAAGGAGATCAGTCCTGAGTGTTCATTGGAAGGACTGATGCTGAAGCTGAAGCTCCAATACTTTGGCCACCTAATGCGAACAGCTGACTCATTTGAAAAGATCCTGATGCTAGGAAAGATTGAAGGTGAGAGAAGGGGATGACAGAGGATGAGATGGTTGGATGGCATCACCGAGTCAATGAACATAAGTTTGCTAAACTCTGGGAGTTGGTGATGGACAGGGAGGCCTGGGGTGCTGCAGTCCATGGGGTTGCACAGAGTTGGACACAACTGAGCATCTGAACTGAACTGAATGAAGAGAATGGCAGAAAGAACTTCTATCTGCTGATGTAGATGACTATCTCTGGAGTGCCGGGAGATATATTTTCATCTTGCACCCCACCCCTAGTATTTAGTTTTGATTTTTCACCCTATAGAACTATAATTTTAGGAATTATAAAACAACAACAACAATTAGCAAAGAGACATAAAAGGATGTAGATAGCACTCCTGGCTTAGGGAGATAAAAATTAAGGAGGTTAGTAATGGTTTTATGAAAAAATGGGCAATTGAGCTGGGTCTTATAACCTGGGCATGGGAAGAACTTACAGATAGGGGAAAAAGAAGGAATATGAACGAAATTTCCACACTTTCAAAACCAAGCACCACGAATGCCAATGGAATCTTCCCTGTGTTATCCCAAGGCTAAGAAACAAATGCATGTTCCATTCCTTGAAACAAACTATCTTACTTAGGAAGATTGTATTCCGAATGAATATGGTGTTCTGATTGAAATGTTTGCTGTAGGTAATGTTTTGTTACCTTATTGATATTAGGGATGGAGAGAAAAAAAAATACACCTAGCTGTTCTTTTGTTTTGTTTTGTTTGTCTTTTGTTTTGTTTTAAACAACTTAGCCTTTTATTTGCCCAAGGCCAGCTGTTGTAGGCACTGAGGCCCCAAGATTTCCAGAGGGGATGGGGGCCGGGGCAAGCCATCCTGCCTCCCAGGTGCTGACTAGCCCATCCTGCTTCCTGCAGGAGATGGGAGAGTAGGTAAAGTGTGCTCTTGCACCAAGTATCTCCTCAATTTTGTGTGTGTGTTAGTCACTCAGTCGTGTCCAACTCCATAGACTGTAGCCCACCAGGCTCCTCTGTCCAAGGGGTTCTCCAAGCAAGAGTACTGGAGTGGGTTGCCATTTCCTTCTCCAACCTAGCTGCTCTTGAATTTCCTCTCAATATGTAGTTCACCTCCCCAGGGCTTTTTCTCTGATGGAACCTCTGCCTGCTGAGCTGACTGCTGTTGCCTGATCCCCAGTGTGGGAGGGACTCTGAGGGAGACTCCTCAGTCCTGCAGGCTGCCGCGTCCTCTCCCACTGAGAATCCAAATTAGAGGCTGTTAAGGATTTGGCAGACTCATTTCTGCTAAGTTCCCTTATAACTGTCCTACTTCTTTTCATGTGTGATTTTCATACTGTATCAGAAATTCCTGCAGGTTTCTGATATGGGTATGGAGTCAACTCTGATTTCCTGTATTGATGCCGGTTTCTTCCCCATTTCAGGATTCTTTGTTTTTTCTGGTTAGTGTGTGCTGTGCTTTGTTGCTCAGTCGTGTCCGACTCTTTGCGACCCCATGGACTGTAGCCGCCAGGCTACATGAAGAATCCATGGGGACTCTTTAGGCAAAAATACTGGAGTGGGTTGCCATGCTCTCCTTTAGGGGATCTTCCCAACCCAGGGATCGAACCCAGGTCTTCCACATTGCAGGTGGATTCTTTACTGTCTGAGCCACCAGGTCAATTTAAGGGAGGGAATAAATGGAAGGGAGGGGATTCAACTTCTAAGGTCAAGTCACTATCTTTCCTAGATGCCAGCCTGAGTTATTAACATTACATTATTAGACAATACTAGGAGCCTGTCAAAACTGGCCTGGTATTAATACATTTTAGGCAGTTAATGTTATGGTATGTATTGGAATTAAAAGAGAGGGTGTTTGGTTTGTTTAGTAGCGAAAGTCACTCAGTCATGTCCAACTTTTTGTGAACCCATGTACTATACAGTCCATGGAATTCTCTAGGCCAGAATACTGGAGTAGGTAGTAGCCTTTCCCTTCTCCAGGGTATCTTCCCAACCCAGGGATCGAACCCAGGTCTCCCACATTGCAGGCAGATTCTTTACCAGATGAGCCACAAGGGATGCCCCTTAGTTTGTTTAGACAGTGTTCAGATCTTGATTCTACCAATCCCAGGCACTGAATTAATCATTTTGAGTCTCATTTTCCTTCACCTGTAAAATGAAGACTGTTAATAGCATCTACTTCATAGAACAGTAACAAGGGTAAAATAAGGTAGTGCCTCTAAAGCTTTGGCACAGTACCTGATGATCAATAACTGCTTAATAAATATTTAAAAGAAGTTTCCCCACTCTTTCCTCATTGCTAGATGTGGTAACTAAACTCAAATGTTCCCACTAATGTTCAGATTTCACACCTGAATTTTTCCAAGAATGTTTCTTTTTTTTTTTTTAAAGAAAGAATGGTTCATAATCAAATCAAATTTGATCTAATCTGCAAAGCAATATAAAAACCCTAGAAGGATGCATCTTAGCTGTCTAGACAGGGCCCTATGGACTGTTAAAGAGTCCCAAACCCTCTGCCTCTTACTTTCCTCATCTGCAAAGTAAAATTCCATTTTCACCAAAATTTCACAAAGCTGTATTTAGCCACCCTCCTGTACAGATGGAACTACACTCTCAGGTTATAGAGCTGTGGGTTTCTTTTGATAAATGAGAGGATTTGTGTCTTCCCAAGCTTGATATGTAGGGATGGAGCCGAGGATTAAAAGGGAGACATTTAAGCAGATTTATTGCAAATCATTACTGGAGTGCAGGAGTTACAGACCCAAGATTAAGGTGAGCCTCTCTCAAGAACATTTTCTTCAGTAGTAACAGACAGGCAGAGCTTCTTCTTCTTTTTTTTTTTTTTCTTTTTAAATCATTCTCTAATGAGAAATGGTTTAAACTGGGGAACTTCTCTGCACAGTAAATTGGACAGATTCGGAGACATGCTGGAAAGATCATTCAGTAACAGAACTAAAGCTGCTGTCCCTAACAAAATCATACAAGTTAGAATAAGAATGAGAGGTTCGCAGCACCTGACAACTAGCAAGCTGGAATACTTGCCACAGAATCAGCCTGACACAGATATACTCGTATTAAATCCTGCTCCTGATCCCTCCATAGTGCCGCCCCTCTGAACTCTGTTCCGGACCTTTGAGTGGATTCCCATTTCTCATAGGAGAAAATAGAAAATTCTCAGTATGCCCTTCAGCCATGGGGCCTCTAACAGCCTCGGCTTTGGCTCTGCCTCCAGGGTCCCGTGGTCCAGCTGTCTATGCCTGCCCATGCCCCAGGAGAACACCTGGCCCGCAGCATCCAGCAGCAACCTGTGCTTGGCGCCCAGCTCCAGCCTACACGCCCGCAGCCTGCGGGCCAGAGACCAGTAGAAGGGCGGCCGCGGGCTCACTTAGGCACAAGTACAGGGCAGCAGCAACAGCAGCCCTGCCTGGGTCTCATCACTGCTGGGTCCGTGTTCCACCTCTAGCACGGCCTGGGCCCAGAGGGGCTCCCGGCAGAGTGCCAAACCGGGCGCCCAGGCCTGCAGCTCCACCCAGCTCCTGGCCCCGCGTGCAGCAGCACCAGGAGCTCCTCTGACACCCACGCGTCTTTGCATCCACTCACCGCACCGGACAGCTGCACCTGGCCTCCACTGGTCAAAAAGGTGGTGTAGCTCCAGCTCGAGCTCATGCTGCAGACAGCGAGGCTGCTGCCCAGTGTTGTCCCCAATTTAGGGCTGGAAAAGGTCAGCTTTCATTCCAATCCTAAAGAAAGACAATGCCAAAGAATGCTCGAACTACTGCACAATTGCCCTCATCTAACACGCTACTGCTAAGTCACGTCAGTCGTGTCCGACTCTGTGCGACCCCATAGACGGCAGCCCGCCAGGCTCCCCCGTCCCTGGGATTCTCCAGGCAAGAACACTGGAGTGGGTTGCTATTCCCTTCTCCAATGCATGAAAGTGAAAAGTTAAAGTGAAGTCGTTCAGCCGTGTCCGACTCTTAGCGACCCCATGGACTTCAGCCTACCAGGCTCCTCCGTCCATGGGATTTTCCAGGCAACACGCTAGTGAAGTAATGCTCGAAATTCTCCAACCCAGGCTTCAACAGTATGTGAACTGTAAACTTCCAGATGTTCAAGCTAGATTTAGAAAAGGCAGTGGATCTAGAGATCAAATTGCCAACATCCGTTGGATAATCGAAAAAGCAAGAGAGTTCCAGAAAAATATCTACTTTTGCTTTATTGACCATGCCAAAGCCTTTGACTGTGTGGATCACAACAAACTGTAGAAAATTCTGAAAGAGATGGGAATACCAGACCACCTGACCTGGCTCCTAAGAAATCTGTATGCAGGTCAAGAAGCAACAGTTAGAACTGGACATGAAACAACAAACTGGTTCCAAATTGGGAAAGGAGTACATCAAGGCTGTTTATTGTCACCCTGCTTATTTAACTTATATGCAGAGTACATCATGAGAAACGCTGGGCTGGAAGAAACACAAGCTGGAATCAATAACCTCATCTGGTATGCAGATGACACCACCCTTATGGCAGAAAGTGAAGAAGAACTAAAGAGCCTCTTGATGAAAGTGAAAGAGGAGAGTGAAAAAGCTGGTTTAAACTCAACATTCAGAAAATGAAGATCATGGTATCTGGTCCCATCACTTCATGGCAAATAGATGGGGAAACAGTGGAAACAGTGGCTGACTATTTTTGGGGGCTCCAAAATCACTTCAGATGGTGATTTCAGCCATGAAATTAAAGACGCTTATTCCTTGGAAGGAAAGTTATGACCAACCTAGAGAGCTCATTAAAAAGCAGAGACATTATTTTGCCAACAAAGGTCCATCTAGTCAAAGCTATGGTTTTTCCAGTGGTCATGTATGGATGGGAGAGTTGGACTATAAAGAAAGCTGAGCACTGAAGAATTGATGTTTTTGAACTGTGGTGTTGGAGAAGACTCTTGAGAGTCCCTTGGACTTCAAGGAGATCCAACCAGTCCATCCTAAAGGAAATCAGTCCTGAAAATTCATTGGAAGGATTGATGCTGAAGCTGAAATTCCAATACTTTGGCCACTGATTCAAAGAACTGACTCATTTGAAAAGGCCCTGATGCTGGGAAAGATTGAAGGCAGGAGGAGAAGGGGATGACAGAGGGTGAGATGGTTGGATGGCATCACGGACTCAATGGACATGAGTTTGAGTAAACTCCAGGAGTTGGTGATGTACAGGGAGGCCTGGTGTGCTGCAGTCCATGAGGTCACAAAGAGTCGGACACAAGTGAGTGACTCAACTCAACAGTATGACTGCGAGTTCCCGAATGGCCCAGACCCTGCTCACTTCCCTAGTGATCCTGCTCTCACTAGCTGCGTTCCAGCCACACTGTCCTCACATAGAACAGACATCACTGCCACAGGGCCTTTGCAAATACCGTCCTCTCTACTTGGAATGCTCTGCTCCTCTTCATGCCTCAGATCATAGTTCAAATATTTACAGTACCATTGGCTATCTCCATAATCTTTTAAATTGTGATCCATGGTTAATTGTGTAATTAATTTACTACTGTTATCAGTATAAATCCCTCATTAGAATAAAAATTTCATGAGGACAGGTAATGCATCTATTGTACTGGCCATTCTCTTTATAATACTTACACAAGACAAATATTCAATAAATATTCACTGACTATGTGAATGAATGGATTTGCAACCTCCATCAACACCAGAAGCTCAGTCTATAAATCTCCAAGTGCAACAAATCTCTGAGATGAATCTCATGAATCACTCAGCCCCATGAGAACTGGCTGACACAGACTTATGCGATTATCTGTGGTATGCTCTGTGTGTACATGGATGGACAGCCATAGATCTATACTCTCATCTTTTCCTCTGTTCTCTCTTTCCCTGGGTTGCATTCGTGCTCCCAGGTCCCCTACCATGTAGCCCTTTGTTTCTTCATTCCCTTCACTGTGTGCGTAATTACTGGTCATTTTCAGTTTTTCTGTCTCCCCCCTCACAAGCCAGACCTCCCTGTGATTTGGTGGCCTCATTTGTACCCACCCTTCATAGCACCTAGCTTCCTTATTTGATGGCTCTCTTACTTCCAAAGGCAGGTTGGATCCCTGAGTCAGGAAGACCCCCTGGAGTAGGAAATGGCAACCCACTCTGGTACCCTTGCCTGGAAAAATTCCATGGACAGAGGAGCCTAGCGGACTATCGTCCATGAGGTTGCAAAGAGTGGGACATGACAGCACACTGATAGGAAACTAAATTACTTTCAAAGGCTCCTACTTCTCTGTCGAGATATTTAGAAATTATTATTCCTAGAAAAATATTCAAAAGATAGATTTTCTCTCTCTCTTGCTTCATAGGTCTTAGGGCCATGAACAACAACAACAACAAAAAGATAACTTTTTAAACTGTAGGATGAGTTGTAAGAACCCTGGGATGAGTGGATATTTTAAAACAATGACATAGCTGGGTATTCAAGAGGATGAAAAACTTTATGACAAGGACTCTGGAAATGAAAGTTGTTTGGAAAATAACTGAAAATTTCATGTAATGTTATTGAGAAATCATTATAGTAGGGACTTATTCATTCATTTGTTCAGCAATTTAATGACCGTGTTTTGAGTGGCTAACATGAGCCAGGCACTGTGTTTCTATCTGGTTGCTGATAACAATGGTGTACAGGGCAGATGGGAGTTCTCCCCTCAGGAGTCATACATTCACATTGCAAGAAATAGACAGTAAATAATAAAATATACATTTCTGTCAAGTGTAATGAGCCAGGATATTATGAGTTAGTCATAAGCACTGAGAATGTATTTTCTCTTCCACAGCAAGGAAAGTACTGTTATTCTGCTTTGGCCACGCTATTTGTACTGTCCAATTGTTGCAATGTTTTTCAGTGTGAGTGAAGATCCCCTAGTGGGTCATGAAATTACATTTTACTACCATTTTAAATGAATAAAATAGAACAGAAAACATCAAAGATTACCTTACATATTAAAGAGAAGTACTGATTTTTTGTTTCATGTATGGATATACTGGTTCTGATGTAGACTATGTCTTCCAGCAGGTCACCATCAAAAATGTGTCAACGCATGCCTCCTGGGGCCAGAATCTCAGTATTGTCCCACTCTGTATGAGATGCTAAGGGACCATTTATGATGATGGCAAGACAATTAGCTGGTTCCTTTGGGTGAGAGAAATAGACACATTCAAATTCAGCCCTATTTCAAAGGACCTTTCATTTTTTTAGACTATGAATCAGAAAATACTATTTGGATACATACTCATGGAGAAATGAAAATAAGTTATCACTCAGCACAGGCAATCTTAAAAAATTATATTATGGGGGGAGAAGCATTGATATGCTTCCCTAATTATAGATATGCCACAGGATTACTAAATTACTCAATTCATTCAGCGAGTCTTTATCGAGTATCTATCATGTTCCAGATACTGTGCTGAATAAATCATGCATGGTTCTTACTTTCATTAGGTACATAATCTTATTCATCACTGTTTAAATTAGTGATCCTCAATCCTGGCAGCAAAATATAATCATCTTGGGAGCTTTTAAAAAGTACTGATTTTCATTCCCATAGGTTCTAGTTTAATTAGTCTAGGGTAGGGATCCAAGATGAACACTGTTTAGCTATCCAGGTGATTCTAATGTGCGGCCAGTATTGAGAACTAACGGCCAGTAATAGTCAATAAGAGTCTTGCAAATCTGTATATTATTTAGCTTTCCTTAAGATACCTAGAACATTTTCTATCTTGTGGTGGCAAAATAAATTCTTCTTATAAAAGTAAGTACTTTACAAATTCTCTAAAAATGTCAGCATCTATAAAACCCTTGAATTATTTTTATCACTATTCTCTGGCTAAATTCTGTTTAACAATCAGGTTTTCATTGTTTTAATCTTAAAATTTTTACTTTCATTATTGGTTTTGAACCCCATTTATGAAAACATCTCAATTCCCCATTATTAACCATTTCTCCTAAATGATTAATATTTAAGAATAAAAACTATCCTTTAATTTCCATCTTTAGTGTCAGACTTCCCTGGTGGCTCAGATGGTAAAACGTCTGCCCACAATGCAAGAGACCTGGGTTCGATCCCTGGGTTGGGAAGATCCCCTGGAGAAGGAAATGGCACCCCACTCCAGTACTCTTACCTTGAAAATCCCATGGACAGAGGAGCCTGGTAGGCTACAGTCCATGGGGTCGCAAAGAGTCAGACATGACTGAGCGACTTCACTTTCTTTAGTGTCAATAATCAAATTAAAGTTCCATGTGTATACACTTCTAGATGAAATATTCAAATTTATAATCATTTGCATATTTGTTTCATTTTTGCTAACATTTTGTCCCATTAATACATTAATTAATTTTTCATTCCTCTTCACATTTAATAGTGAATATCCACACAGCCAAAGTTTATAAAAAACCTGAAAAAAAAATCTGCCTGATTCAAATCCCCATTTTCCCCAGCATCTCTGTGCTTCATCTTTTCAAGAAAAGCTTCACCCTTTTTAAAAAAAGCTATTCTCATCTCTAACACCATGTTCTGCCTTCCCTGAAGATAGGATTAAGGTATCTGATTCAAGAACTCCATTTTTTCTTATTTCCTTTTCAAATGAAAATGAACAAGCCAACTGAAATATCAGGGAGTTTTCTGAATTTCCCACCAACTTAATCTCACTGCCTGTTGATGATATTCTTACTTATTCATTCCCTTCGGTGGAGACATCTAGAGATAATTTTCATCTTCTCTCTTTTCTTAATTTTATCCCTATGACTGCATGTGGGCTATGGAAACATACAGTTTCACCTTGACTTGGAAGCTCCCAGCTCTGTGGTCTCAGTCCAGCAACTTAAATTCTCTATGGTTCAAGTATTAGACATAATGAATATGAAATACTCAGCATTTATTTATATGCCTTGTAGCATACAATAAATGGTAGATAGCATTAATATTGAAGTAGTAGGCTGCCCACAGTGTGTTAGTAGCTCAGTTGTTTCCAACTCTTTATAACCCCATGGATTGTAGTTCACCAGGCTCCTCTGTCCATGGGATTCTCTAGGCAAAAATATTGGAATGGGTTTCCATTCCCTTCTCCAAGGCTGCCCACATTTAATATCAATCCATTATGTTGGTGTAGGACATATAGAATCCTTTCCTAGAGATAATTTCAGTCCATCTCTAGCTAGATAAAGAAAACTTAAACACTGGAGAATTGGTTCCCAAGGAGCACATCTGTTACAGGATCATTTGTTCATCCATTTGACAAATATTAATCTGATCCTCTCTGTGTGCAGGCTCTGGGCTGGGAGCCAGGGCTCCAGTAGGGATTAGGACAGATATACACTCACTACTGTAGAACTTAGAGTCTTGCCAGGACACTAAAATTCTCATGTGTGTGCTCTTATGTGATATGAAAAGTTGCCTTTCAGCACCTCAGGGGCCCTGGGACTGGGATGAGCTCCTCCCTGACAAGCACAGAATCAAAGATGATGATGATGATAACTTGACCTGCATCCTTTATTTGAAAAGCTGAGGGCATTCTCTATTATCATCCCCTTTGGGGAATGTTAAGGTTCCTTTCCCTACTTACTGCAAGAGTATTTGGACGAAGGAATGAGGTTTCTAGACCCAGTCTTCAGTGAACATGAAACCTCAGAATGTGGTAAGTGCTGCCTGCTGACTTTGCTAAGGAACCCTCATTTCTCACAGGCTGACTGAAGAAGGGTTCCCAAACAGCTGTTTTCATCAGGAGTCATAGAATTTGCATTGCTGAATTTCCCCCCAGGTTTTTTACTATTCATCTATATAACCATTTTAAACACTTATTTGTTTCTTGCTTTTTAAAAAAAAAACACAACACTATGGCATGTTTTTAAAGATTGATGCTCATTACATTTTTTCAAAATCTTCTTTTAATTTGCTGCATGTCATTCACTCTTTTCCTTTACACTTAGACATTGCATATCCTTCTCCTTTAACTACTTTAAATGATCCTATATTACTATGCTGTAACTATTTAGGCATAAATTTTTACCACCACTAATCATTCCTTAGATTTTATATCTGCAAGGTATGTGACACAGAACTTTACAACTCTGAAGTTTCTTAAAATTTATCCCCAAATTTCTTTCCAGAAAAATAGTACAAGTGTATATTTCCACAAGCAGGGTTATGAGTACCAGATTTATCATGTCTTAACTTGTTCTGAGTATACACTCACACAAACAGAGATTCAGATTCTACCAAAACTATAGGAGGAACACATGTCTGCTGTGTCTCTAATTTTATGCTAGCATTTAGATCACTCCGGTACTCTTGCCTGGAAAATCCCATGGATGGAGAAGCCTGGAAGGCTGCAGTCCATGAGGTCACTGAGGGTCGGACACAACTGAGTGACTTCACTTTCACTTTTCACTTTCATGCACTGGAGAAGGAAATGGCAACCCACTCCAGTGTTCTTGCCTGGAGAATCCCAGGGACAGGGGAGCCTGGTGGGCTGCCATCTATGGGGTCACACAGAGCCAGACACAACTAAAGCGACTTAGCAGCAGAAGCAGCAGCAGGATTTAGATACATTTTTCTAAATTGTGCATTATAAATGGCAATCTTCTAAGTTTACTTTTTCCTTTTAGTTTATTATGAGCTCATTCTGAAAAGAAAGAATGAATCCCCATCCAAAACTGGTTTGGATGTCAAGACTGATAACACATTACACACATACAAACACACTCACACAGACACACACACTCACACAGACACATGCACACACCAAGAGGGAATAAAAAGGCTTATTATTTATATAATGAAGCTTCTGAAAGAGCATGACTGATTTGCTCAGCTAACCCAAAAAATGACTTGAGAGACCAAAGAAAGGACACTGGCTTAGGGTTTTTATTTTGATTAGAAGGTGAGACTGAGGTAAGGGTTTCTGTGCCTGGATAGGACTTGTGTGGTTTGAACTTTCAATAGGTGCCCAAGGAGAGAACATCCAGTCTTATCAGCTTGCCCAGGTGTGGGGCAAAAGGTCAAAGAAGACTGAAGCTTAAAAGCTGATAGCCATCAAAAAAAAAAAAAATACCAGACATTTCATTAGTTTATTTGTTGAAATATTTTATATTCAACCTGTCCTCTTCTACTCTTTGACTACTTGCAATACAGTTCACACAGGAAAGCTAGGAAGATGCTTGGTTCTTTTCATTTATTTACTGGTTTTCCAGACAATGAAGTGGTTTCCTGTCATTCTCTGATGGTGATTATTTTTTAATGCTATAAAATCATGGGCTTAAATATATTTATTGGGCTTAGATGGACATGAGTTTGAGCAAGTTCCAGGAGTTGATGATAGACAGGGAAGCCTGGCATGCTCTAGTCCATTGGGTTGCAAAGAGCTGGACACGACTGAGTGACTGAACTGAACTGAACTCATTGGCTTTCAACCCACTGCGATTTTCATCATTACTGAAACACAATTTGTCTCACCTTTAGCCAGTGGGATCCTTGCTGAGTTCCCTGGAGAGTCCTTTTGTCATGACCCAAGTAGGATTTGGCAGCTTCCAAGCCACCCCCTCTGGGTTGGAGACAGGCTGGCCCATGCCCATCTTAGCTTTCCTGCTCCAGATCTAGAATCAGGTATCTCTTTACGAAGCCCAAGTTACTTTTAGAGAAAAGTTGTATTTCAATTATCTCTAGGCTTTTAAAAGGTACACAGGACTAGGAAATATGTGCACACACATACATGGGCTTCATGAGTTCATTTTGCTACTTAGAATTCAAATTTAAGCCTGTAAAACTTTTAACCTTTTCTATATTATATGTGTGGCTCCTTTTGAAACTTCACACTGAGAGTCCTGGTTCTCAGCAACAGCAGGGGTGATAGAATAAGAATATTCGATAATCACTCGTTTGTTTTTTCACATATTGTACATATGATAGTACTGGAATGACCATACTGATGCAAATACTAATTTTAATACTGATGATGACATGATTAGTGAAAACATTAAAATGATTTTTGCACATGCTCTACACATCCCCCCCACGTTAGCTGCAGTTCTACTGTATCTACATTGCTATGGCATGTAGTAATTATAAACTCCAACCTCTCCCTAACGCTCATTTTGTTTTACTTCTGTAGGCACCTATGTATCCAAAACTCACTGCAGATCTTAGATCTATTATCTCTCTAGTGATTTGGTTTAAAAAAATGTTTATATGAAGACCACAAGGTTTTATATTATCTTTAGTCCTGTCCTGAGTCTTGCCACTTCATTTCTGAGTTTTTCAAACTCTGACTTGTACTGTTCCTTAATGTCTTATACCCTTTTCTTAATCACTTTAAGCTTGTTTTAAAATATTTAATAGGCTATGATTTTACTCCATTTGAGAAAGTACCTTTCTGGTATGCTTTCATTGTCTGTAGGGATGCTGTTCTCCTTATTCTCTTTTATCTTATAACAACTTGGTATGGATTTGACTTCCATTTTTCCTGCTGCTGACTTTTGCGTGAAATTGGATTCCTGAACTTTTAGAATGAGACGTGCTTCGGGATAGCGTTTATAACTTGTCAAGCACCCTTGTGGTTGTTCTGTAATGTTCAAAAATAGGGCAACCCATATCCTGAGGTTTCCTGGCTCCTCCCCTCCCAGGTTTTGTCTCTCCTTGTTCCTGTCATCTCTCTCCTGTTCGGTTTTCATTCTACTCCCAGCAGTGACTCCTCAGGGTGGGACGCTGTCCTGATGGGCGCTCCAGCTGCCTGGTTTTAAGAATTCACAGGGTCTGGACTAAGGTAGCTCCCTCAAACCTTTTTAATGTGGACTCTTAGCACTCAGCCAGTACTGGAGAAAGAAAAATGCCTCCTCATTTCATCTGCTGCTCTCAAATCAGCCTCCCTAGCTTTCCGGTGAATACCTATGGACTGTTTCGTGTTCTCCTGGTCTCAGTTCTATCAGATGCGGCCCTGTTGTTTTTTCTTCCACAAAAATGCTAATAGTGTGAAGATCTTGTGGCCACTGGTGGCTTGTCCTTATCTGTTTGTATTTAATACCTCTGAGGTTTTAATTTGGCTCTGAAAGACCAAAGTTCATCTGAAGACATAAGATCCTTGGGTTTTAAAGAAGTGAATGTGCCACCTTCTGGCACACCTACTTATTTTACATTTAAGAACTATCATCCCAGAAGCTGTGGATATCTACAAAAATGGCCAAATCTCACTAGGACAACCTAGAATGACAATGGCCATTAGGGGAATGTTCCAGTTAAACATGATCGTTCTTTTAAGAGGTGCACTTGAGAGCAAGTTTCCCAAATCAAACAAACAGAATGGGATACCTATTTAAATTGGCATGCAAAAATTTCCAAAAGGTTTCAAAGTTTCAAAACAGCTTCACTGAAACATTCATTGCGAAAAGCTAATGAAAACTAAAGACAGAAGAGGCAAGCTAAAACAAAAGACTGTAAGACTGACATGGCTCCTATAACTCTCCTCCATCCTCAGACCCCATTAATCCTCTACCTGAGTCACCTTCCCACAATGAAGAGGTTGCAAGACTGCAAGTAAAAGGCTGCCAAGTTAGCATCCTTACATATGCCCCCATATCTACCACTGAAGCAGGGACCCCATATGGGCCCCTCCCAGGGATGTTGGGACTCTGAGGGATTCCCTGGTAAACTGCTATCCGTGACTCCCCTAAAGAGTCAAGGGTAAACCAAAAGTAAAATTAGCACTAAATCTTGCCAAATTGTGGTAGAAACTAGGGCTACCTCTTTACTTGAAACCCTACTCTCTGGAGCCTGCAGATGAGATCCTGGGAACAGTGGCAAAAGTCAGTGAAGGGTGAGAAATCTTACCCTTCTGGTCAGCTCTCCTGGTTCTCTGTAGTGAGTGGCCAGTTGAGAGAGAGAAACAGAATTTCAGGCTGTCACTTCCTTTACAAATTTAGACTCTTACAAATTCAGTTTCAGGGCACCCACTGGTTGTTGACAGCTCTCAGGGACAGCTCTTTCCTTCTTGTCTGTCTTATTTTGTATCCTGAGAACTTGGCTTGGCTTTCTGCCTGGGATGTTCCAGTTGTTGGTTCTTGCACACACAGGCAGATCAACCATCAGTTTTGAGGGCCTAAAAATATGGCCAGACAGAAATGTGGGCTGCACTCCTTTTTCAGAGAGGGTCCCACCAACTGCTGCCAGCTGTCAGGGGAACTAAGTTTTCCTTTCTTTTGACTGTCTTTGGGGGATGGCTCTGAACCCTGGGAGTACAGTCTCCTTTTGTATCTTCTTTGGGGATGCCTCTTTGTCCAAAAGGCTATTCAGTACTTCTACGAATATTTAACATTTGTTCTGGCTGAAACCTGACAAGATATTTAAAAGGACTTTTCTTAAAAATAGCTCTATGGTCAGAAGTTGGCCATTTTTAAAGTTGATATTCAGAGCCAAATGGGAGCGTTTCTTAGACCTTCTCCTCTACACTAAATGAAACCATGTACCCAGAGGGGAAGAAAACATTCCAAAGACAAACAGGTCTAATTCTAGAACATAGGAGCCAATGATCTCCTTAAGGTTAGCACCTTAGAAAAGGAACAGAGGATGACTCACAAAGAATGTGAACCGGAGATGTTGTGAGCGGTGAACACCACACAAAGATTCAGCAAAACCTCTAAGAACTCCAGAGTGTTAGCTGGGAATCACTTAGCTGCTAAGCTAGTGCCTTAATTATTTTAATCACATCTCTCAGAAAGGCTGAGAGTCTGATTGGTGGGGAAATTTTTATAAACAAGACAACAAGCCCCAAATGGATACCCCACATCACCAAACCAAATCTTAAAGATACAGCTTTCCAAGAAATGCCCTTTTGAACCAGTCAATCAGGGATCACCTAATCATTACCAGTTAGGTATCTGTCTAATAGACTCCTAAGTATAAGTAAGTAAGTATTAGTCACTCAGTCGTGCCTGACTCTTTGTGACCCCATGGACTGCAGCTCACCAGGCTCCACTGTCCATGAGATTTTCCAGGCAAAGATACTGGAATGGGTTGCCATTTCCTTCTCCAGGGGTCTTACCCCCTAAAGGAAAGTAACCTTACAGTAACCAATAGGGTTTATTTTTATTTTTAAAATCTAATATGACTTCCTTGTTTCTGTTCCCTCTGCCATAAGTCTTTCATTTTGTACAGCTCCTTGGAACTTTCTGTCTGCTAGCCTGGATGCTGCCTGATGCATGAATCACTGGATAAAACCAATATGATTTTTAATTTTGTTTTTTAACAGTAAAGGATCTTCTAATCATAAAAGCAATGGAAACTGAAAAAAAAATATTGATAGATCTGCCCTTGCAAGAAGTATCCCTCTTAGATATCCAGTTATATTTCCATATCATTCAGCAATGAATGATGCAGATACAACTTTTCTGATACTTAGGATGAAATGACCTGAAGATGTCCTCTGTTGGCCAAGGTCTTAAAATTGTCTTGGATTCAAGCTTGTACTGGCCAAAACTGATCTCATGATTTAGAAAAAAGGTTAAAATGAAATGATCTGAATCTTGTTATGCAGGCTGATATAGATGCCCTTGTTTATTAGCAAGATGCTAG
The DNA here is from genome assembly GCF_032452875.1 of Bos javanicus. Lineage (NCBI taxonomy): Eukaryota > Metazoa > Chordata > Mammalia > Artiodactyla > Bovidae > Bos > Bos javanicus. The sequence continues at coordinate 47,535,316 of NC_083874.1, read as the reverse complement.
ATCAAGGACCATAGAATGTGAGAATCCATTTCTCTAGGTGGTTAACAGTAGGTTCCCAACTAACTTAACCCTGAGCATGTAGAATCTACTGGGTACTTTAAGACACTTCAATACGGCATATAGCTTTGACCTAGAATGTATGCATGATGAATGGGCAGTAATATGAGTCATGGTTACTCTCATTTTGTCTAGCCTCCTAGTGGGACTACTGAAATCCAAATTTATCACAGGCGGTCTCATATTATAGAAAATCAAGCCAGGAAAACAAAAATGTAAAATAGATTTGGGAGGTGATCATTAACACCCCAAGATTATTTTTCTTTTATCAATTCATTCAATGTCAACTTCTTGACATTTAAGGTAATCTGTATTAAGCAATAAAGGAAATAGAAAGTTAACAGGGTTGGAGCCCTTGCCAGGGGAAGATCCTAAGAAACAGATGAAGCTTCTCAATATTTGTGAATAGTATTTAGGAACATAACTGCTGGATAAATGGTGATTCAGCAGCATAACTGTCAAGGTGTCTGTGACTGGAGCACTGAGGTTCTGGACAGGGGCTAGAGTGAGGCACATGGGGAGCAAAATTTAAGGAGGCTCCTGGAGCTTACCCCACATGTAAATAACCCTGAGAGTGAGTGCCTCCTTAAATTTCAGCCTTAGTACTTTGCTTACCTCAACCTTGTGCTAGCCCTGCTGGGGCTGATCTTCCAGTTGCAACAGCAAATGGACTCTCTTGATACTTAATTTCACCCCTAGACCTTTTCTCATACAAATTTACATTCCATAGCCCTCTATAAACCAAGTTGGAGTAAGCCAGTTATGTGTTAGCCTAAGGGGAAATTTCACGGAGCCTGACAGGGCAACAGTGTGGGCTCCATCTAGTCCCTGAAGAACATCTTTTCTAAATTCATCCCCATCTCCCTTGAAAAGAGCTGTTAGTAGGAATTTGAACATTAAAAATAAGAAAGGGAGAAAAAAATAACCCTATTAAGAAATGTCCCTTGATTTAAAGGACCTGAAACTTATTGGGCAGTGGATATTTTGCATCAGATTGTATCAAAAAGGTAACTCCCACATGTCAAGCCTTTTCAGCCTGTAAAACAAATAGGTTTCCAGTTTAGGGTGGAATGTGTAACTAGGACCTGTACGCCCCAGGTTCTCCTGCTCTCCTAGAAGAATGAAACTGACTTCCTGAAAGAAGTTAATTTTGCTTGATTTCTTTCCTATTTCCTCCCTGAAACCATTTGTGGGCAAATAGGGCTCACATACAGAGTGTTTTATTTTGCACTGTTTCCCATTAATTTGGACTCTTTCACGTTGTTTGGAGTTCCCTGCCATCTGTGGGGAGGTGTGCTGACATGGCACACACTCAGAATGCCTGGCAGCTTTCAGACGAGATGGAAGAACACACCCCATCCTTTCCAACAAAGACTCGGCAAGAAGAGCTTTAGGGAAAAGGAAAAGGGATTTACCGAGCTGAGAATATGGAACAAAAGTCCAGGGTGGCTCTGCCTCTCAGCCCAGGATGGATATACAATTGCCAGGGAATCGATTTCTGTCACTTGATCCTCAATTTCATCTGAGGCCACCTTTTATCATCACCCTTTTCAGCCTTTCTTTCCCTGTCACACAGAGAGGGGAAAACAGTTATTTTCTCTGCTTCTATATTTCTTTCTTCAAGGAATGATTATCTTATTCTTCCCACTCACTACCTCTTCTCCTCATTATTCTCAGCAGGTTCAACATCAAAAACCTGTCTGAATCTGTCCCAGAACTCATTCTTTTTCTGGAGAGCGTGGTTTCACAGATACTGTCTGCTTCTGCAGCAAGCTTTGGGGCATATTTCTTGCTTAAAATAGCAGCCCGATTTGGCTACAAAGCCATAATCTGCAGTATTTCTTCAACCAGGTCTTAATAATCCTAATGAGATAACAATTATAATTTCCTCTGTGTATCATATCAAATACTTTTAACTGTTCTCATTAGGCCTCCCACAATCTGGCCCACTCCTCTCTCCAGCCTGCATCTCCTGGTGTGCCTTTCTCAGAGCTAGGCTGCTCCCAATTTCCCCTAAACACCTACCCACTTTCCCACTCAAAGCATTTCCCCATTTTACAGTCCCATTTCCATAGCTCCTAATCCCCAAATCCACGTCTCCTGTGACAGCACGGTTCCGTGAAATCCTAGCCATTCTCGTAGAACAGGTCAAGGTGTGCCTGCCTCCATGAAGACTTTCCCAAGCTTGCATTATGCCCTGTTGATACAGAATTCTGACTTTTGCCCTGAGATTCTTTCCAAATTCAGCTTGGAAAGGTCACGATTTTGAAAAGGGTTAGAGAAGGAGCCCCATTGCTCCTTGGGGCTAGCCCAGTGACATGCACTTCAGAGCTAGAAATTTGGAGATCAGTTTTTCATGTGGGACATGATGATATGGCCCTTAGTGTTATGGGTGACAGGTAAAGATACACACAGAACATCAGGCCAACTCAACTCAATCTCCTATAGAGGTCAAGTGAAGAACAATTTAAATTCGACGAATATTTACTGAGTACCCTTCATCCATGCCCTGTACTAAGCATTGGGGATACAAGGCAGATGCCTACACTAGAAGATTGATAAATGGGCTAAGCAATTTGAGTTTACTTTCCTCCCTTATGATGAGTTAATGCAGTGGTTCTCAAACCTGGCTGTGCAGCAGAACCACCAAGGGAATATGAGTTATGTATTTGCTTATTTATGCATCAGTTTTGAATTTCATTTTGTGGGAATAAATAATACATTCACTGGCTATAAAGCGAAAAGACTGAAAAAGGTACACAGGGACAAGTATCTCTTATGCCACTATTCTGGTCACCCAGTTTCCCTAATTGTGCCAATTTATTTGATATCATTGGGGAATAGCTTAACTCTGTCTGTGTCTTTCATCATATCAAGTCTATTTAGACAGAGTGGAAAGGTGATTGGGGTTTGGGAAGGTGCCGAGCGAGTCTGCCCAAGCCAAACACAAACTCGGAAGCTAGGCTGCAGCGACAGAGATCAGGCCTGTGCCTACAAGATTTAGGCAAGACCAGAAAATGACCTCCTGAAGGTGTCTGGAAACAGGAGCTCCTGGTTGCTCATCTTCCTAAGCAGCCTGCTCCCCACAAAGTCTTCAAGATCTGTCCCCACTAAACCCCTCAAAATATAGTGCCACACATTCTTCCATCCTTCTTAGACATGGGAGTGTCAATGTATCTGTTATCTGTCACTGTTTGGCTATTCTGTGCTTGAACATGACATGGAGCATGATAATAGAGACTTGCAAATTGCAGCCAGCAAGTGGGCTCTTGTTGGCTGCAGATAGAAGTGTCTTTTATCTAATAATAATATAATAAAGTTGCAGTGTACAAAATCAATATACACAAATCAGTTGCATTTCTATACAATAACAATGTACTATCAGAAAGAGAAATTAAAAAAATAATCCATTCACTCTAGTACCAAAAACAGGAAAATACCAAGAAATAAATGTTATTTTACCAAGAAGGTAAAATGCCTAAACACTGAAAACTATTAAGAAATTGATGAAAGAAACTGAAGAAAATATAAATTGGTAAATAGAAAGATATTCCCACATTCATGGACTAGAAGAATTAACATCATTAAAATGTCCACACTACTCACCAGGGGTTGAACCCCTGTCTCTTATGTCACCTGTGTTGGTAGGCAGGTTCTTTACCACTAGCACCACTTGGGAAGCCTACTCAAAGCAATATAAAGATTTAATTCAATCTCTATCAAAGTCTCTGCAGTGTTGGAGAAAACTCAAGAGTCCCTTGGACTGCAAGGAGATCAAACCAGTCAATCCTAAAAGAAACCAATCCTGAATATTCATTGGTAGGACTGATGATGCAGCTCCAATACTTTAGCCACCTGATGTGAAGAGCTGACTCATTAGAAAAGACCCTAGTGCTGGGAAAGATTGAAGGAGGAGGATAAGGGGAAGACAGAGGACAAGATAGTTGGATGTCATCACCCATTCAATGGACGTGAGCTGAAGCAAGCTCTGGGAGATGGTGAAGAATAGGGAAGCTTGGTGTGCTGCAGTCAATGGGGTCATAAAGAGTAGGACACAACTGAGTGAATGAACAAACAAAACAAATCAAATTTCCATTGATATTTTCACAGACATAGAGAAAACTATCCTAAAGTTTATATGGAACCAGGAACAGACTCCAAGGATCCAAAGTAAGTCTTGAGAAAGAACAAAGATGGAGGCATTACACTTTCTGATTTTAAGCTATATTACAAAGCTACAGTAATCAAAACAGTATAGTGCTGGCATAACACTAGACATACAGACCAATGGAACAGAATAAAGAGCTCAGGAAAAAAGCCACCCATAAACAGTGAACTAATACTGAATAAGGGTGCCAAGAACATATAAAAGGAAATCTCATCAAAAAATAGGGTTGAGAAAACCAGATATCCACATACAAAAGAATGACGTTAGACCACTATCTTACACCATTCACAAAAGTTAATTTGAAACGGATTAAAGATTTAAACACAGTAGTCTCCCCATCCACAGTTTTGCTTTCCATGGTTCAGATACCAGTAGTTAAGTGCAGTCTAAAAATATTAAGTGGAAAATTCCAGAAATAAACAATTCATAAGTTCTAAACTGCATGCTATTCTGAGTAGCATGATAAAATCTCATGTTATCCCTACCTGGGCTCCCAAACTGCCATCGCTGTCTGCTCCTGACATCTAACCATTGACATCATCATGACTCAGTGATCCAAAAACATCTCCTTCTGACAGATAATGATCCTCCTTCTGACATATTGTCAAAGGCAAATAGTAGTCTAATACTGTATCACAATACCTACATCGTTCATCTCATTTTATCTCATCACATAGGCATTTTGTCATCCCACATCATCACAAGAAGAGTATTGTATAATAAGATATTGTGAGAAAGAGAAATAATATTCACATAACATTTTTCTATTTATTATAATTGTTGTTAATCTCTTACTGTGTTTAATTTATAAAGTAAATTTTATTATAGACATCTATGTATAGGAAGAAACATAGCATATATAGAGTTTGATACTATCTGTGGTTTTAGGCATTCACTGCTGCTGCTACTGCTGCAGCTAAGTCTCTTCAGTCGTGTCCGACTCTGTGCGACCCCATAGACAGCAGCCCACCAGGGTCCTCGTCCATGGATTTTCCAGGCAAGAGTACTGGAGTGGGGTGCCATTGCTTTCTCCGACGCATTCACTACAGATCTTAAAACATAGCCCTGTGGATAATGGGGAACTACTGTGTAGGACTTGAAACTGAAAAACTCTTAGAAGAAAGTAGGGAAAATCTTCTTGACATTGGCCACGGCAATAATTTTTTTTGATATGACACCAAAAGCACAGGCAATGGAAAGCACACTAAACTAAAAAGCTTCTGCAGAAAGCAAAAGAAATAACTGACAAAATAGAAAGGTAACCCATGAAATAGGAAAAAATATATTCAAGCCATACATCTAATGGTGGGTTAATATCCAAAATACATAACAAACTTATACAATCCAACAGTAGACAAAGAATATATTTCAATATAAAAATGGGCAAAGGACCCAAGTAGACTTTTTCCCAAAGAAGATATTCAAATGACCAATGCATACATGAAAAGATGCTCAACATCACTAATCATCAGGGGAATGGAAATCAAACCATGTCAGGAAGCATTTAACAGGAGGCTTCCTGTGTGCTGTTTTGGATCTGTCAGGAATCCTCTGTTCCTAAGAGTTGAGGCAAGCCTTTCCAGGGGGCTGAGGAATCCAGGCATTTCCTTCCTTAGTTTTTCTATATGGTGATAAGTACCCTCTTCCTTCTTATGAACCATACAGTAAAAGTGATTGTTTACAACTCTCTCTGTCTTTAATATTGATCGCCTATGTTTTGTAAGTCTGGAATTTTAATCTTTATCTTTGCTGAGAATAACTACCTTATAAGACAGTATATATGCCCACACCATGTTGATTAAAACATCTTTGCTCCATCAGAGCTCTGGTCCCTGGGTCTGTCTTTCTCTCTCTCTCTCTCTCTCTTTCCCTCTCTCTCTTTTTCAGGCTGATCCCCTGGAGTGCAGAGGCTCTCTGAGTTCACTTTCCTGCCTGGGCTTCTAAGACCCTCTCGAGAATGCACTCTGCACCTTCACCTCATCGAGAGGGCGCCTGAGGCCTTTGTGAACAGAGCAAGTCCCGTGCAGGGGCTTTATTGGTTTTCTGCGTAAACCAAGGAATATCAGCCTCTTTCTCTCTCCTTTACTTTCTTATCATCAACTCTAGACCACCAGGTTCCAGTCCATTAAAGGACCTCAACAAAACCACAATGAGTTATCACCTCAGATCTGTTAGAATGACTCTTATGAAAAAGACAAAAGATAAATTGTTGACAAGGATGGGAAGAAAAGGGAGACTTTTTGGACTGTTGATGTGAATATAAATTGGTATAGCCTTTATGGAAAACAGTATGAAGGCTGCTCGAAAGTTTTAAAATGAAACTATATTTGACCTGGTAGTCTCTCTTTGAGGTGCATTTCTGAAGGAAATGAAATCAGTATCTCAAAGAGGTATCCACACCCCACATTCAATGAAGCATTATTCACAAAGCCAACACATTATGGTATAGATACAGAAGATGTAAATAAAGGGGGTGGGGGAGAGAGGGAGAGGGAGAGAGAATGAAATGTTATTCAGCCACGATAAAGAAGGAAGTCCACTTGCCACAAAGTGGATGCATTGAGAGGACATCATGCTAAGCAAAATAAGTCAGATAGGAAAAGACAAATAGTCTGTGATCTCACTTACATGTGTAAATCCGGCCCCCCCCCAAAAAAAAGGCAAACACAGAGAAACAAAAAGTAGAGAACAGAACAGCGGTTATCAGAAGCTGGAGGTTGGGGGAAATGGGGAGATGCTTGTCAAAGGGTACAATCCTTTAGTTATAAGATGAATAAGTTCTGGAAATCTAGTGTACAGCAGGGTGACTACAGTTAATAATAATACATACTTAAAATTTGCTAAGAAAGCAGTAAGTGCTCTCACCACACACACACCAAAAGGGTGGGAGTAGTAACCATGTGAAACAGTGCATATGACAATTAACCTGATTGTGGTAAGCATTTCACAAAGTATATGTGTGTTAAATCATCACCCTGTACACTTTAAAGTATATCATTTTATTTGTCAATTATACCTCAATAAAACTGAGGGGAAAAAAAACAAATGTTTTGAAAGTTTCCTAAATAATCATCTTGCCCGTTTATTCTCTAAGGTTCCAGGATTATATGGATTTATACGTTGACTTTACAGCATCACAGGCCCAGGAGGGACCCCAGAGATAGTCAATCAGCCCAAGACCTTTGCCTTACAGGGAGACCACTCCAAGTTCCAGGGACAGGGGACAGACTTAACCAGGTCAGCAGTGGAAGTGCCATCAGCCACACTGCCGCCTTTCCGGTCCTCCACAGGGCTCCTGCACACCCGATGGCCTCGGCACATCCTACCCCTGCATTAGCTGCTAGAACTGCCAAAGCAAAATGCCACCCATTTTTGGTGACTTCAGCAACAGAAATGTGTCTCACAGTTCTGGGGGCTGTAAGTCTAATGTCAAGGTGTTGGCAGTGTTGATTTCCTGAGGCCTCTCTCCTTGACTTTCAAGTGACTGTCTTCCTGTGGTGTTCTCACAGGACCCTCCTCTGTGCCCATGCACCCCTGGTATCTTTTGGCATATCACAATTTCCTCTGCTTAGAATAACACCTGTCGGATTGGATTAGTGCTCATTCTAATGGCCCCATTTTAACTTAATCACCCCTTTAAAGGCTCCAGGTCTGAATTCAGTCACATTCTGAGGTACTGAGTTTAGGCTTTCAACATATAAATGGGTTAGGGGGATACAATGCAGCCCATAATGACTTCCTATGTTGGGAATGCTTTCCACCTTCACTTAATTCCTAATCATCTTCTGGATTCCAACTTAAAACATTACTTCCTTAAAGAAACCCATCCTGACTGCCTCCTCAGTATCCAAAGTCAAGCTCTGGCCTCTTTTTCAGGCACATTTGTGATGCCCTTTTACTTCTCTGTGTGTGTGTGTGTGTAGTTGCTAAGTCATGTCCAACTCTTTGTGACCCCAGGGACTGTAGCCTGCCAGGCTCCCCCATCCACAGGATTCTCCAGGCAAGGATACTGGAGTGGGTTGCCATTTCCTCTCTAGCCCTTTTAAACTTCTCCTTACCATTATTATTACCAAAGAAATCCCTGTGAAATCAGCCAATTCACTTTTCCCTCCTTCCATGAGACTCTCATCTCCCACAGGGCAGGGACCTGGCTGCTCTTAGTCACTGCTGCATCCTTAAAGCTGAGCCAGGCCCTGGCACAGGTAGCAACCCAGCAAATATTTGCTGAATAAACAAGTAAGTGGATAAGGCTTTAAGGAAGTAATTAAAATCACAGAACTCTCTTTGGAATTATTATTTTCAAACTATTCTTACATTTTCTCACTTTTGCTCATAATGTTTCTGCTGTAAAATTCTCCTGGGGCCCCAAAGCCCAACTCAAACAGCCTCCCCCACTCATTCTCCTTACCCAAGCACAATCAATTCTTTCTTCCTCAGAAATCCTGAAGCACACTATTCATGCAGTTGGTCTCATGCTTAAGCATGACTTACAGATATTAAGTCTTAACATGTTTACCACCACCCCCCCACCCCACCAATACACACTTCATTTGAGCTATGATTGCTTTGAAGATAAGGACAGAGTTTCATTTAACTCTAAAACCCTGGCACACAGCATAATGCCTGGCATAATAAAGAGCTAATGGTTTTTAGGAAGCAATACAATAGAGCCCAAGTAGCATGGATACAGCCAGTTGTGAAGGTTGCACAGTCCTTCTTAATGGTTCCAGAAACACTAATGGGGCCCTTGGTTGCTCTGCCCACCCTGCAGGCTTCAGCAGGCCTGGGTGAGCTGCTGTTCCACATTTCCCAGAAACAGCTTGTGGAATTGGCTCTAGAGCAGGAAGGACTCGAATGACTGATTACATCAAGTCTTTGAGACCATTTTCCTTAAAAAAAGAAAAAGAAAGCAAGCCTGAGAATTCTTTGAAATTTAATTTAAATTCTGATAAGACTAGCACTAGTTCTCTGATCTAGGACGACACGGACAGAAGCCCAAACAACTGAATCAGCCTGGAGCACAGGGAGGGGGCAGGGACCCAGGTAGTCCAGATTCCATGTAGTTTCCTGCGGTCCAGGCTCCTTACCTGGAAACACCAAGTAATCACATCTGCATCATACTTCACAGCAGCATGGGGGAGATGCAGATGAGACATTATGAGAAGAGAGCTTATGGAAGGTTAATGAGCTCTCCCAGTTGCAGAGGTTCTGGTTTAGTTCCAGAGTAATTGACAAATGAAGACAAGACAATCACGGTTCCATAAAGGACACACCCAGGTTTGACAGGCAGTGATTCCCACTTTAAGAAGGATATGATCTTTTCTATCAAAGGAGAAGTTATAAGAAATAAAGAAGTGATTCATTCTTAGAATAGTTAAACAAAAAGATACATAGTTGGCTTATAAATAAGATTCCTAAAATGGTGGCTAGATGCCAATCCTTTGGTCTTTTCACTTCCTAATTCTCTTTCCTCAGAAGAACGCTTTGGTGGCCTAATTTCATGGGCTTTGTCTTGGACATGCACACAAAAAATTAAAAGTGTAGGGAAAATAGTTAATATAAATAGTTCAATCAAAAACTTAGATAATATCTGGGAAGATTGGAACTCTGTGACTTAGCCTATGAGGAGCCGGAGGAGAGAATCTGCATTTTAGGAATAAAAATGGAGTGGATTTCCTGCTTCCTGTGCTTGCTCCCAAACCTTTGACTGTAGCACATCCTTCTACAGAAGTAAAGACTACCTTTTTCAATTGTCTGTTGTATTCCTGTGACACCATTTTGAGAGCATTTCCAATGTATAGAGCCACTTGAAGCATTAGAGCATCACATTTGTGATGTCACTCCTCCATGTATAGAGCCACGTGAAGCATTAGAGCATTCTGAGGTTTGAAGAGAACCCAATTTTATTAAACTCAAGGACACATCCTTCTGTCTCCAGACTTAGCCTCTGATTACTTTCACCTCCTAGTGAACAGCACTCTGTCCTACACACCTTTCATTATCTCAATCTACAGATAGAGATGGGGATGAGGTAGGAAATAGATGGGCTCCAGGCTGGACTGATGTTGAAGCTGAAACTCCAATATTTTGGCCACCTGATGCGAAGAGCTGACTCATTTGAAAAGACCCTGATGCTGGGAAAAACTGAAGGCAGGAGGAGAAGGGGACGACAGACGATGAGATGGTTGGATGGCATCACTGACTCAATGGACATGGGTTTGGGTGGACTCCGGGAGTTGATGACGGACAGGGAGGCCTGGAGTACTGCAGTCCATGGGTTCACAGAGTCACGACTGAGCAACTGAACTGAACTGAGGCTGGACTTTAACAATCCACCAGCTTCCTCTTTGTATTTCTTGAGACAAGAGCTAGGTAGGCTCCAGTTGAGGAATTCACAGCTCGCCCCTATTTGTATTTACATTTGCAAGTAACAACAAAAACAGGGTAAATAGCCAGTCTTTGTCTCTTGTTAACATATCAAGGGAATAATCATGGCAAGGACAAAGAGACAGAAAAAAACCCTGTCCGAGTAAAAGAGAAGGGAGACACTACACATGCACAGAAAGGCTCTTTGGAGTCAAAAGTCAGAGGATAATTCCAGGTCATAATGAGTCTTGCTCCTCCCAGAAGCCTTTACTCTGAGATCCATTTTGGCTAAAGTGTGCAGGCACACCCCAAGGGAGGGTCCTGAGACAAATTTACCAGCAGGTAACAAAGGAAGGTGACTTGCCTGAGGGAAGACAAAGACCTGGAGAGCTGCCCCCTTATAAAGGATTTATACTTCCCAAAGGCACAACTCTCTCTCTGAGCTCGCTGAAGCGTCTTCCTGCATGTACTTTTCAATAAACTTTTTACTTTACTCTTTACCTTCTGCCTCTTGGCCTGAATTTGTTCTTGACTAGGCAGGCAAGACTACGGGCCTTGGCCCTAACTGCTGGCCCCTGTGGTCGGGTGGTTAGGACTCCAAGTCTGGAAAACTAACACCCTGCTTCCAGCTACTGATCACTGCTGCTTGCTGCAAGCTGCCCCTTACTGCTGTGCACATCTGAATTCAGGGACAGCATGCCAGTTGGTTAGATTCATAGCTCCTGGGGCCATTCATGCCAGAGTTCAAATCCCAGATTTGTGGCATGTCATTTGGGTGATCTAGACAAAGCATCTGATCTTCAGTTTCCTTTTCTTAACATGATAAAATCAATAATAGATATCTGATGGGATTGCTGGAACACTTAAATTAGACACTGCCAGCCCTGGGGAGCTACAGAGGCTCTGACAAACAGTAAGTGATCAAAAAATGAGAGCCTGGGTGTAATATTGTCAGCTCAGCTAGGGTTAAATGCTTTCTCTCCTCTGGATTTGTTTTCTTGGTCCACTTTATCTCTTTCATTCCTTTTCCTTGGTCCTTTTTTCTCAATCATGAGTGAACCCAATTCATCTCCTGAATGACATCTCTTACTGAACTTCCTTCCTGGGCACTGTTGCTGTTTTACAGTCACTATCATGTCTGAAGAAGCGGAAGTTGAACGGTTCTATGAAGACCTACAAGACCTTGTAGAACTAACACCCCAAAAAGATGTCCTTTTCATTATAGGGGGCTGGAATGCAAAAGTAGGAAGTCAAGAAACACTTGGAGTAACAGGCAAATTTGGTCTTGGAATACGGAATAAAGCAGGGCAAAGACTAATAGAGTTTTGCCAAGAAAATGCACTGGTCATAATAAACACCCTCTTCCAGAAACACAAGAGAAGACTCTATACATGAACATCACCAGATGGTCAACACCAAAATCAGATTGATTATATTCTTTGTAGCCAAAGATGGAGAAGCTCTATACAGTCAACAAAAACAAGAGCACGAGCTGACTGTGGCTCAGATCATGAACTCCTTATTGCCAAATTCAGACTGAAATTGAAGAAAGTAGGGAAAACCCCTACACCATTCAGGTATGACCTAAATCAAATCCCTTATGATTATACAGTGGAAGTGAGAAATAGATTTAAGGGCCTAGATCTGATAGATGGAGTGCCTGATGAACTATGGAATGAGGTTCGTGACATTGTACAGGAGACAGGGATCAAGACCACCCTCATGGAAAAGAAATGTAAAAAAGGAAAATGGCTGTGTGGGGAGGCTTTACAAATAGCTGTGAAAAGAAGAGAAGCAAAAAGCAAAGGAGAAAAGGAAAGATATAAGAATCTGAATGCAGAGTTCCAAAGAATATCAAGAAGAGATAAGAAAGCCTTCCTCAGCGATCAATGCAAAGAAATAGAGGAAAACAACAGAATAGGAATGACTAGCGATCTCTTCAAGAAAATTAGAGATACCAAGGGAACATTTCATGCAAAGATGGGCTCGATAAAGGACAGAAATGGTATGGACCTAACAGAAGCAGAAGATATTAAGAAGAGGTGGCAAGAATACACAGAAGAACTGTACAAAAAAGATCTTCACGACCCAGATAATCACAATGGTGTGATCACTGACCTAGAGCCAGACATACTGGAATGTGAAGTCAAGTGGGCCTTGGAGCATCACTATGAACAAAGCTAGTGGAGGTGATGGAATTCCAGTTGAGCTCTTTCAAATCCTGTGAAATTCTCTTTCAAATGCTGTGAAAGTGCTGCACTCAATATGCCAGCAAATTTGGAAAACTCAGCAGTGGCCACAGGACTGGAAAAGGTCAGTTTTCATTCCAATCCCAAAGAAAGGCAATGCCAAAGAATGCTCAAACAACCGCACAATTGCACTCATCTCACACACTAGTACCTGGAGAAGGAAATGGCAATCCACTCCAGTACTATTGCCTGGAAAATCCCATGGACGGAGGAGCCTGGTAGGCTACAGTCTATGGGGTCGCCAAGAATCAGACACGACTGAGCGACTTCACTTCACTTCACACACTAGTAAAGTAATGCTCAAAATTCTCCAAACCAGGCTTCAGCAATATGTGAACCGTGAACTTCCTGATGGTCAAGCTGGTTTTAGAAAAGGCAGGGGAACCAGAGATCAAATTGCCAACATCCACTGGATCATGGAAAAAGCAAGAGAGTTCCAGAAAAACATCTATTTCTGCTTTATTGACTATGCCAAAGCCTTTGACTGTATGAATCACAATAAACTGTGGAAAATTCTGAAAGAGATGGGAATACCAGACCACCTGACCTGCCTCTTGAGAAATCTGTATGCAGGTCAGGAAGCAACAGTTAGAACTGGACATGGAACAACAGACTGATTCCAAATAGGAAAAGGAGTATGTCAAGACTGTATATTGTCACCCTGCTTATTTAACTTCTATGCAGAGTATATCATGAGAAACGCTGGACTGGAAGAAACACAAGCTGGAATCAAGATTGCCGGGAGAAATATCAATAACCTCAGATATGCAGATGACATCACCCTTATGGCAGAAAGTGAAGAGGAACTCAAAAGCCTCTTGATGAAAGTGAAAGTGGAGAGTGAAAAAGTTGGCTTAAAGCTCAACATTCAGAAAACGAAGATCATGGCATCCAGTCCCATCACTTCATGGGAAATAGATGGGGAAACAGTGGAAACAGTGTCAGACTTTATTTTTTGGGGCTCCAAGAAGACGCTTACTCCTTGGAAGGAAAGTTATGACCAACCTAGATAGCATATTCAAAAGCAGAGACATTACTTTGCCAACAAAGGTTTGTCTAGTCAAGGCTATGGTTTTTCCTGTGGTCATGTATGGATGTGAGAGTTGGACTGTGAAGAAGGCTGAGCACTGAAGAATTGATGCTTTTGAACTGTGGTGTTGGAGAATGATCTTGAGAGTCCCTTGGACTGCAAGGAGATCCAACCAGTCCATTCTGAAGGAGATCAGCCCTGGGATTTCTTTGGAAGGAATGATGCTAAAGCTGAAACTCCAGTACTTCAGCCATGTGAGGAGTTGACTCATTGGAAAAGACTCGGATGCTGGGAGGGATTGGGGGCAGGAGGAGAAGGGGACGACAGAGGATGAGATGGCTGGATGGCATCACTGACTCGATGGATGTGAGTCTGTGTGAACTCCAGCAGTTAGTAATGGACAGGGAGGCCTGGTGTGCTGCAATCATGGGGTCACAAAGAGTCGGACACGACTGAGTGACTGAACTGAACTGAACTGAACTGAAATCATGTCTGACAGTTTGCAACCCCATGAATTGCAGCATGCCAGGCTTCCCTGTCCATCACCATCTCCCAGAGCTTGCTCAAACTCATGTCCACTGAGTCAGTGATGCCATCCAACCATATCATCCTCTTTTGACCTCTTCTCTTTTTGCTTTCAATGTTTCCCAGCATCAGAGTCTTTTCCAATGAGTCAGCTCTTTACCTCAGGTGGCCAAAGTATTTGGAGCTTCAGCATCAGTCCTTCCAAAGAATGTTCAGGACTGATTTCTTTTAGGATTGACTGGTTTGATCTCCTTGCAGTCCAAGGGACTCTCAAGAGTCTTCTCTAGCACCACGATTCAAAAGCATCAATTCTTTGGTGCTCAGCTTTCTTTATGGTCCAAATCTCACCCACCTGACTCATCCACACATGAACTACTAGAAAACATAGCTGTGACTATACAGACCTTTGTTGGCAAAGCAATGTCCTGCTTTTTAATATGCTGCCTAGGTTTGTCATAGCACTGGCATGAGCAGCTTACACATTAGAAACATTTCTCAGACCATCTGAAGCTAAAGGATGAAAAAAAAAAACAAATTCCCCCTTGATAGTAAAGGAACTTCATTACAGATAGCCCAAAGTTCTAGCAGATGCCTACTTTTCTCTTCCTTCCACATCCAAACAAACCCAGATGCTTTTCCTTTGTAAACCATGCTCAGAAAATGCATAGTCAGGATGTAGAAGCTTTTGGCTCATAATTCTCAACAAATTCCCAAATCAAGATTCTTTCCTTTTTCTTAGGTATGCAGCATAGTTATTAGCTGCAGGATATGTAAAGGGCATGGAAAGTTACTCAAGCATTGAGTTGAAAAGTACAAATGTCAAAGGCAAAAAGGAAACTGTAAATATAGTCACAAACTTGAAAGTTCAAGCAGCAAAAACAGCTGTAGGACAAAATGCCCTTGGAAAAGATTCAGTGTAGGCTCAATGACAATGGGCATTGCTGCCTGGGAGTATCCCAGCACATTGTAGGAGGTAACAAAAGCTAACTGAATGAATGAATAAATGAATTATAGACAAAATACATATTTATTTTAATGATATACCTGGAATGATGAAGCTGAAATAGTTTAAAAGTTGTGCTGTCTCCTCAAACTCTTCCTTTCATGATATACGAATTCTATATCATTTACCTTTTTTATTATCTTATCAAATGCCTTTCAGATTTTAGTTGTCCTGACCATTCAGATGGCTGGCCCAAGAAAATACAACTGATAAGGTCTGGAGCTTTGTACACTTTATGCTGGAATTATCTCAGAATGCCTCAGTCCCCTACAAGATCATAGAAGAGCCTCAAACGCTGAAAGACAATCTAGGCTCCCATGGCTCTATTCATCGCCACTCCCTGGTAAATGTGGTATGTGTTCAGATGCCCCATACTGTTGTATTTCCACATAAAACCACCAGAGTCTCAAGTTTTATTCCATTAAAATTCCTCACCCATCTCACTTTGTTCTGCTCTTTCACATCTATGGTGAGCACCACCTAAAGAGCCTCCATTCTCTAGGTCCTCATAGTCTCATGGACTGAGTGTACTGAAGACACTCTACACACTGCTCTCTGTACTGAGCACCAACATGACTCAGGCTACCATCAACGCTTGTCCCAAGTGTGCTGCTCCTAGAAACTGCCTCTTCTTGAAGATACACTATTTACATGACTAAATACACTTTACTATGAACCAAAAAGGAATATTTTCTTCCATGCATGTCAATTAACAATATCATCTTATTAGGAATTACTGAATAGTGCAAACCATTGTAGAGGCAGTTGAGAAGTAAAACTTTGCAGACCCAATAAAAGGCTGACTAGTCTGCTCATGTGAGATAAACGTTTTCTGACTAGATGATGGCACTTTCTCTCTCCCTCCCTCTCTCCCTCCCTCCCTCCCTGTAGGATGAGATAAGATCACAGGATTTTTTTTGTTAATCTACTATACCTTCCTCTGATAGATAGGTTCTTTGCCTATTTTGCTGAGTAAATTTATGGTCATCTTGACCATGATTCTTCAAAGGAAGTGTGGTACATGGAATACCACACAGAAAAAAAAAAAAAAAAGAATGATCTAGTGCTACATGCAACATGCATGAAACTCACAGAGATAACGCTGAACAAAATAAACTGGAAACCAAAGAGTACACACTGATTTCATGGTTATAAAGCTCATGGACAAGCAAAACAAATATTAATAATAGTGACAAAAGTTAGAACGTGGTCATCTCTGAAGAGGCTATTGGCTAAAAGGAAGCATAAGAGGACTTTCTGGAGGTGCTGAAAATGTTCTACATCTTGATCTGGATGGTGGTTACACAGATGTATACATATGGTAACATTTATTGGATCTTTCACAGAAGATTTATATGCTTAACTATACATATATATATATACACACACACACATATAGAAATAATATATATATACACACACATATACAATATAATATATATATACACATATAATGCCTCGATTAAGAAGTTAAAAAACAAAACCTTGCAACTTGATAATCAGATCACAGGGACACTATAAAATGTGACATCAACAAGATAAAACACAGAATTTAGCTTCCAAATTTGCCTTCCAGGTGGAAAATGTGCTTACTTCAAGTAACTACCATGTGCTGTAGTTATTAGACTAAATGGATGTACTTACTGTCCCCTATGGAATTAACTCTGTGGAGATTACTAAGCATTTTTTCCCTACTTAATACAGTTCAGTTCAGTTGCTCAGTCATGTCCGATTCTTTGAGACCCCATGGAGTGCAGCACGTCAGGCCTCCCTGTCCATCACCAACACCCAGAGTTTACTCAAACTCATGTCCATTGAGTTGGTGATGCCATCCAACCATCTCATCCTCTGTCATCCCCTTCTCCTCCCACCTTCAATCTTTCCCAGCATGAGGGTCTTTTCAAATGAGTCAGTTCTTTGCATCAGGAGGCCAGTGCAATGCTGACAACATTCTCAGGGAAAACGCATCAGGAATAAGTGAAATGTGAGGCATCTTAATTCACATTTCCTCTCAAAGAACATTATTTCTAATTTTAGTTTATTTCAAACTCAAAGAAATTTTTTAATAACAAGAACTTATCCTTCTGCGAAGGTAGAGCAAACCTGAAAAAGAATCCATCTGGAAAAACTGCATTAGTGATAAAAATGACATTTCAATATTCAGAATACAGTTGGCTCAAGAGGAAGGTTCCTTCTGTGACCACTTGTAGGCTGTGTATTTTTCAAAGAGTTCAGCCTTTTGGAACTTCTGAAATCCATTTAGTCTGGAAATTACTGGGGTCTAGTTCAATCAAAAAATAAGCCTGGGTTGCTAAAGGGTACAAAAGCCATCATAGGAAAAAAAAAAAATTAATTTGGGGAGGCCTTCCATAGCTCTCAGCATTGAAATCTGAAAGCTCACTTTCCATGAAAGGCAGCACCTATTGGATAAGGACATTCCCAGACTCCCCTCTTGGACAGTGTGCCGAAGGGTCACTGTTCTCAGAGGTCACAGAGTTCAGCACATTGAGACATGGACTCCTTAGCACCTTGCTTTCATGTAATATTCAGTCCAATTCAAATGAGGCTTTATATTACTACTCACAATGGTATGGTGAGAAGAGCACTGTAGACTTCAGTTCAAAACTCCCCTCTACCACACAGTACTGTGTGTGACAATTCAGCATTCAGTTTCCTCATTTATAAAGAGGAAATCACACTTTTTACAGAATTTCTGTGAACATCAATGATAAGGTAGAGTGTACCTCTCTGAAAATATTCAGTAATTTCTAGCTAGTGATGTTATTACACAAAGAGGCCCAGTGAACTGTAGGAACCTCTGAGCTTTGTTGAAATAAGGATGTGCAAGTACTAATTATTCAAATGGACCAACATTCAACAACTAGTACTGGGTACTACCTACAAACCCCTGTAGAGGCCACAGAGGCAACCCACTCAAACTCTTTCCCACAAGGAACCCACAGTCATGGGGAAGAGAAAGACATGATATTTGCTATACTTAGTACAATGCCTGGCACATAAATATGCTCAACTATATTTATTGAATGACTTCCTCTGTCATATTTTTATTTGCTATTTAATCTGTTTCTGCTCTAATCTTCATTATTTCCATACTTGATACGTGTGTGTTAGTCATTCAGATGTGTCCAACTCTTTGAAACCCTGTGGACTATAGCCTGCTGGGCTCCTCTGTCCATGAAACTCTCTAGACAAGAATACTGGAATAAGCCATTCTCTTCTCCAGGGGATCTTCCCGACCCAGGAAACAAACTCAGGTCTCCTTCACTACAGGCAGATTCTTTACCATTTGAGCCACCAGGGAAGCCCTTTGAGCTTAATTTGATCTTCATTTTGTAGTTTCTCAAGATGAAAGTTTAGGTTAATAATTTGATGTCTATATTCTTTTAAAAAATACAGAGATCAGCAGCTATACTTTTCCCCATAAATATTGCTTTAACTGCCGTCTGTAAGTTTTGCTATGCTGCATTTTATTTTTATTCATCTCAATGTATTTTCTAATTTCATTTCTTCTCAGACTTGATAACTCAACTGGTCTACAGTCATTCTAAATACTTGGTATTATAGCCTTATCATTATTAAACTACTAAATTTGGAGATTTTCAACAAAAGTGTAGATATGTCTGAAATCTTACCCACCTCAAGTTTTTCTAGTCCTTTTCTTAGTGATGTTTTGTTTTCTAGCCACATCTTTTACAGTATCTCATTATACAAGGAAAATAACATTTACCTTGAGCTCAGCTTTATAAGTGGCTTCCCTGGTGGCTCACTGATAGAGAACCCGCCTGCCTATGCAGGAGATACAAGTTGGATCCTTGGGTTGGGAAGATTCCCTGGAGGAGAGAATGGCAACACACTCCAGTATTCTTGCCTGGGAAATCCCACAGACAAAGGAGCCTGGCAGGCTACAGCACATGGAGTCACAAAAGAGCCAGACACAACTTAGCGACTGAACAACAACGACAGCTTTATAAACATCAACACATTACTCATTAGTTACAAAGAGCAGAGCTTCTTCAAGGTTGCAGGAAAATATTTGCCAACACTCACTTCCATTTTTATTACTGTCTCTCCTGCTCGAAGACCCATGCCCATCTCTCTGTGCATCTCAAGGGTTTTATTACCACCTTGGCAACTATGCTCAGAGAGCAGCTTACTAGTCCCCACCAGCCCTTTAATCCAACAGGCTGTTTGCTGTGCTGTGCTTAGTTGCTCAGTCATGTCTGACTCTTTGCAACCCCATGGACTATAGCCCGCCAGGCTCCTCTATCCATGGGGATTCTCCAGGCAAGAATACTGGAGTGGGTTGCCATTTCCTTCTCCAGGGGATCTTCCCGACCCGGAGATCGAACGCAGGTCTCCCACATTGCAGGCGGATTCTTTGCCATATGAGCCACCAGGGAAGCCCAACAGGCTGTTCACTTCCTCTTATTTCTTAGTAATCAGATTGTCAAACAAGAATTGACTTACCCTGTGCTCTTTAGTCTCCTTCCCAAAAACCTTCCTTCATTTTAGCATGAATCAAGTGCTGTTTCTGTGTGTTTTGTACTCAGTTGTTCTCATTTTCTAGTATGTTATGGATCATAAGATTTTGGCCATTCTCATCTAACATCCTTTGAATTAATTAAAAAAGAAAAGTTCCAGATGACTGTATTTGCATCTCTCTGATGATAAATATCTCCAGCAGAGATGACCTGAAGGGGTCCTGTTTTTGTACCAACCCGTTGTGTGAAGCACTCAAGCACCGTGCTTGCAATTATTGAGCAGTTACAACCTATAATTGCAGAGTTATTTTGTTCTGCAAATTCTATGGGAAGATAGTAATCAGAGAAAATAAAAGAAAAGGCAGGGTATGAATTGGGAGAAAAAAATTTTTAATACTCAAAGAACTGTATAAGCAATACAAATAAATTTTGTCTTTGAAGATATAGTTTATCAGAACTGAAGACAAAATTTTCTTTGTCCTTTAGAAACATGCACATTTATACTAACCGGACACTGTCCAGATCTAAAAGGAATCCTCCTGCAACTACTAAACAAATCTAAAGAGAAAAATCTGATGTGTTTTTAAAGAAAGATCCGTAAGTACACACACACACACACACACACGCACACACATAAGTTAAAGAATACATATTATATATTTTTTAAAGAGAAAGATCAAAAGATAGTCTCTGGATATGACCCTAATATTGATAAGGTCTCCCTCTCATTTTATCTGGCCCCAAGTTACTTTCTCACTAATTAAGGATTTTTGCAATAAT
This sequence comes from Bos javanicus, assembly GCF_032452875.1. Classification (NCBI taxonomy): domain Eukaryota; kingdom Metazoa; phylum Chordata; class Mammalia; order Artiodactyla; family Bovidae; genus Bos; species Bos javanicus. The sequence continues at coordinate 47,514,636 of NC_083874.1, read as the reverse complement.
TGTTTCCCTCCTTAGGGAATGAACAGAGCCCAGCTACCACTACATCTTGAAAGTTCTCTTCTTTCAGCTCTGTAAACCAACAGCAAATATCTTGGCTTCTGTAGATCACAGGCAGCATTCTGATTAGGGCTTAGTATTAGTCATTTCCACCATAAATTTACAAATCTGTATTGAAAAAAGCATAAGAAGATATTTTCCTCCAGGATATTTAAGTATAGGCCTGAAAAGTATGCTCATATATTATAGTTGTTTAGTTGCTAAGTCATGTTCAATTCTTTGCAGTCCCATGGACTGTAACCTGCCATAGGATTTCTTTGCATATAAAATCCCCCTTTGTCTATGGGATTTCCCAGGCAAGAATACCGGAGTGGGTTGCCATTTCCTTCTCCAGGAGATCTTCCCAACCCAGGGATTGAACTCAAGTCTCCTGAACTGCAGGTGGATTCTTTACTGCATTGCTAGAAAGGCCAGACCATAACTACATAGTTTAGCATCTTCAAAAAGGCCACCCTTTACACCTTATAAAATAGAGCTCTTAAATATTCTATTCACATTTGATACCCTCTGTATGTCTCAGAAAATGTACCTCTGTTTTTTCCCCAGCCATACATTTATGGCAGGAGTACAGTGACATGAACAGCTCTTCCAACATTCTTATCCTTATGATTTAGTGGAGAAGTTCTCCAGCAACCACATTAAGTAGTTTGGAGCTTTCCTCACCTTTTTGGAGCTTTCCTCACCTTTTAATTCAATGTAGAGAAAAGAGTTTTAGGCCAACCTCCACAGACTGAACATTATTTCTATTTTTTTAAATTAAACTTTATTTTGAATTTAGATTCACATGCAGTTCTAAGAAATAATACAGAGATCTTATCTATATTTTACCCACATCTTGCCAAACCAGGATCTGGACACTGACCCAGCCAAGCTAGGGAATGTTTCCATCACCATAAGGCTCCCTTTTAAGGCCACACTCATCTCCTTCCCTCTACTGTTCCTAATGCCTAACTTCTATTTTGATGCTTATACAGCTGTGTATTGACTTATCCATTCATTCAATCATTTATTAAGTCAACAAATATTTATTGAATCTTTATATGTCAGGTACTGTACTGAACATGCAATAATATGCAAAAATTAGATGTGATTGAGCTTCTCAATAAGCAGGTGAGGCAGATACTAACCAAATATAAGTCTTCAAATAAATGTAAAGTTTAAAATGTGTTAATACCACAATTAAGCAGCAAGTATGACAAAGTCATAATAAAAATGAGATTTAATGGGGAGGAAGACAGAGTAAGCTTCCCAGAAGAAGTAAGAACTGAAGGTGAGTTGAAGTAGCTGAATGAAAAGGGTGTACTGATGCCAAGGAAAGCAAACCCAGGCTAACTGCAACACAGCCTTCTCACTAGAGTCCTACACTTTATTTCTGTCACTCCCGATTTTTAATCTCATAATGGAAAATTAAGTGATAGCAGAACCTTAGAACAGGGACAGAGAGAGCAAACGTAAAACAGTGAAGCCCATTAAAATTTTTATTTCCAATCTCTGTGTAGGGTCTATTCTCTGAGACCAAGCTACTATCCACCAATTCTGTTCCTGCCTCTCCTAGGGGAAAATTTCCATTAGAGAACACTAGTGCTTACTGTTGAGACGTTCTCTTGCACAGTATGAATTTCACTTGAATTTAATGGAGAAATTTAATATTTAAGAAATGTCAAGTGCCTTAAAAAACATAACGGCTTTTGACCGTACAGTTCCATAAGAATATGTCCTAAGGAAAACTTCAGAAATACAAAAGAACATTTATACATAAACTTTTTCATTCCATTGTTACTTACTAGAGTAGAAATACAATAGTATCCATGATAGTGTCAAACAGCAGGACACTGAATAAATGATTTATGGACTATGCATACGGCATAGTGTCACTGAGCATTTTATAGCTATATTTCCAAAGATTTTTAAATAGCACGGAAAAATACTCGTAAGTTTAACTAAAACAAGCAAAACAACAAAAAACTCTGTATACACAACTAATTCCAGTAATGCTAAAGATAAAGCCAGCTGATGATAGAAGGGCAGTGGTTATTTCTACGTGGTGGGATCTAAAATAATTTTTATTTTCTTGTTTAGACTTCTATTTTTATGTGCATTTATTTGATACTCAGAAAACAATTGATACACTATTGTATATTTTTAAGCCAGCAACATGACCTGTAGAAGGATGTATAATAGGGGTTTCAGCTTCACTTCATTTTTTTGGCCACAATCATGCAGCATGCAGGATCTCAGTTCCCTGACCAGGCATCTAACCCATGCCCCCTACATTGGGAGAACAGAGTCTTAACCACTGGACCACCAGGGAAGTCCCTAGTTTCACTTTTGACTTGAGTCATTGTCATTCAGTTGCTCAGTCATGTCTGCCTCTTTGCAACCCCATGGACTGCAGCATACCAGCCTTTCCTGTCCTTCACCATTTCAAAGAGCTTGCTCAAACGCATGTCCTTTGAGTCTAGTGATGCCATCCAACCATCTCATCCTCTGTCGACCCCTTCTCCTCCTACCTTCAATCTTTCCCAGAATCAGGGTCTTTTCTAAAGAGTCAGTTCTTCACATCAGGTGGTCAAAGTAATGGAGTTTCAGCTTCAGCATCAGTCCTTCCAACGAACACCCAGAACTGATCTCCTTTAGAATGGACTGGCTGGATCTCCTTGCAGTCGAAGGGACTCTCAAGAGTCTTCTCCAACACCACAGTTCAAAAGCATCAATTCTTCAGCACTCAGACTTCTTTATGGTCCAACTCTCACATCCATACATGAGTGAGTGAGTGAAGTCGCTCAGTCGTGTCCAACTCTTTGCGAGTCGGTGGACTGTAGCCCACCAGGCTCCTCTGTCCATGGGATCCTCCAGGCAAGAATACTGGAGTGGGTTGCCATTTCCTTCTCCAGGAGATCTTCCCAACCCAGGGATCAAACCCATGTCTCCTGAATTACAGGCAGACGCTTTAACCTCTGAGCCATCAGGGATGACTACTGGAAAAACTTTGACTAGCTTTGACATAGCTTTGACTAGATGGACCTTTGTTGGTAAATAAATGTCTCTGCTTTTTAATATCGGAGAAGGCAATGGCACCCCACTCCAGTACTCTTGCCTGAAAAATTCCATGGACCGAGGAGCCTGGTAGGATGCAGTCCATGGGGTCACTTAGAGTCAGACACGACTGAGCGACTTCACTTTCACTTTTCACTTTCATGCATTGGAGAAGGAAATGGCAACCCACTCCAGTGTTCTTGCCTGGAGAATCCCAGGGATGGGGGAGCCTGGTGGGCTGCTGTCTATGGGGTCGCACAAAGTCGGACACGACTGAAGCGACTCAGCAGCAGCAGCAGCTTTTTAATATGCTGTCTAGGTTGGTCATAGTTTTTCTTCCAAGGAGCAAGTGTGTTTTAATTTCATGACTGCAGTCACCATCTGCAGTGATTTTGGAGCCCAAAAAACTAAGTCTCTCACTGTTTCCATTCTTTCTCCATTTAGTTGCCATGAAGTGATGGGACCAGATGCCATGATCTTCATTTTTTGAATGTTGAGTTTTAATCCAGCTTTTTCATTCTCCGCTTTCAGTTTCATCAAGAGGCTCTTTAGTTCTTTTTCACTTTCTGCCATAAGGGTAGTGTCATCTGCATACCTGAGGTTATTGATACTTCTCCTGGCAATCTTGATACCAGCCTGTGCTTCATCCAGCCCAGCATTTCACATGATGTACTCTGCATATAAGTTAAATAAGCAGGGTGACAATATACAACCTTGACATACTCTTTTCCCAATTTGGAACCAGTCCATTGTTCCAAGTCCGGTTCTAACTCTTGGTTCTTGACCTGCATACAGGTTTCTTAGGAGGCAGGTAAGGTGGTCTGGTATTCCTGTCTCTTTGTGATTTGGGGCTTCCCAGGAGGCACTAGTGGTAAAGCAGCCACCTGACAATGCAGGAGACATAAGAGATGCGAGTTCAATCCCTGGGTCAAAAAGATCCACTGCAGGAGGGCATGGCAACCCACTCCAGTATTCTTGCCTGGAGAATCCCATGGGCAGAGGAGCCTGGTGGGCTATAGTCCATAGAGTCACAAAAGATTGAACACAACTGAAGTGACTTAGCATGCACACACACACGCAGATTTGTGATTTTAGAATAGACAATTAACTCCTCATGGTCTCAGCTTCCTCACTCAGCTGTTTGGGAAACTGCTCTGTTCTCTCACAGAATTGGGAATAAAGAAATTACAAGTAAGAATGCTCCATATACATAAAAAAATGTGAAGCTTTGAAAGTAGCATCAATGACAACATACCACTAAGTGTCACAAGATATGAAAACTAAAGACCTTCCAAGAACCCTGCCTTGGATTCCTTGGCATTTGAATTGAAAAATTAGAGGAAGCATTGAAATGCAATAGGTAAATAAATAATGTATCACTAATCATTCTGGACTTCCCAGGTGACTCAGTGGTAAAGAATCCCACCTACCAATGCAGGAGACGCAGGTTCCAACCCTGGGTCGGGAAGATCCCCTGGAGGAGGTAATGGTAGCCCACTCCAGTATTCTTGCCTGGAAGATGCCATGTGCAAAGAGACTTAGCAGGCTACCATCCATGGGATGGCAAAAAGTCAGACACAACTGAGCATGCACACAACACCGTTCCCTCACAGTTGGCTGTAATGATCTCTGATCCCTCTATGTATCCCTGAACATTCTGTCCAGTGTGGATATTCTGTTCAATGATTTAATTTATGCACATTTCATTTCTAAAGCATCTCCTTAGTAAATTTTCAAGATTCTAAGAGTGTGGGTAGAAACTTCCTCTGTTTTAAGAAAACTTGTTCCCAGCTAAATTAAAAACTTCATTTGTGCTAGAGAACCATGGCATGCACACCTCATTTCATAGGATAGCTAGCTAGAGGCTGCAGACTTTGGAAGGAAATTCAAGAATTTCACTATATATGCTTAGAAGCCATGAAAGTTCCCAGTCTGTTGCTATCATTTTTTAATGAGATGGCTATTAGTCCTGCTCTTCTGAGGAGGTACCAGCTACATATACTTCTCCTTGCAGTCAGTCAATCTAAGTGTTGGTGTAAAAGAGCCCCCAGGAAGCACATGTGGTACCTGTAAGCACAGTTCTATGGTTAGGGAGATGGGCATCCTAGACAAATGTGTGCTCCTCTCCCAAGATTCAATGGTAGCATGAAAGCAGAAGTCTTTAGTCAGGGGAAGAGCTAGCTTCAATCTGATCTCAAACATGATAGTAAATAAGCAGACTGACCTCTTGAAATAAATGAATTCTTCATAAGAAGAGCACAGAGGACAAGAACAGGACTTGAGGTACCCCTGTTTCATAGCTGTGGGATGCTGGACTTCTAATTCTTTATCTGAAAATAGGAAATGACATACTTCAAAAGTTTGTTGTGTAGATAAATGAAATATAGAACATGAAAGCAGTTTGTTAATTGACAAGCACTAATCAGATAACAAGAGGTTGGACAGGGCCAGGGAAAGATGATTATTTTAGAATCAGAAGAGTTTATGCCTAATTGGTCCTTTATAAGATGGTGAATTTGGGGGAGGGTTGCTGTTACAGATTGAAAATGACCACAAATCCTTTGCAGGTTCTCTCATCAAGAGATGGAGTCTATTTCTCTACTCCTTGAGTGCAGGCCAGTCTTGTGACTTGCTTTGACCAACAAAGTATGGCTGAGGTGACAGTCTGGGACTTCTGAGCCTACTGTCCTCATAGCTTCATCCTGTCTCTCGTGTAACCCAGCATCCACAGAAAGGAGTAGAAATCACCTCCTGGCTTCCTGGAGGATGAAACCATGAGGTGAGAGAGGGCCAGCCTCCCCAGCCATCCCTGGTGTCCTAGTTAAAGTTTCCAAGTGACACCAAGTGGAGCAGGAATGCCCCACCCCAGCTGAGGCTGATTCTAACTTTTGAACCACAGAATCATAGACAAATAAACAGACAAAGAGTGTCATTCTAAACTCATAGATTTCAGAGTGACATGTTATGTAACAAAAACTACCTGATAACATCTTTCACTCCTGCTCTCTGACAAGAGTGGACTCTGATGTAAACATCTAATCAAGAACAATCTGTAAGAACTCAGTGATTTCCACTGATTTTTTTTTGTCAAGGTGATTAACAAGTTCACTGGGGGAGGAAAAGCAGCGGAGGAAGTTCAGTAGAATCAGTGAGAAATAAAACTTTTTATGAGCACAGTAACACCCCTGTGTCCAGAGTCCAGCCCTGACAATCACATAACATTTCAGAATATAAGAGGAAACTGTTTTTTTTTTTAGGAGAAAAGGTGATGCCATGAACTCCATGTTCTGGGATGTACTTTACTCACAACAAAAGCTTTCACTCTTTCTTTATACTTAGTTTTAACCAGCTTAACTTTTTGGTTTCTAAGCTGATAGAAAATCAAAAGAGTGATACAGAGTGTAGACACGTTTAGTGGTGAGAAGTGATAGAAAACTATTCAAAATCAAGAAAGGGGGAAGGGAGAACAACTGAAAACTACAGACGCACCAGAGTAGCATGGGAATTAGTTCAGAGGCAGACATCTCTGGGGGAACAAGCCCCAAAATTAAAAGACACTTGCTCCTTGCAAGGAAAGCTATGACAAACCTAGACAGCATATTAAAAAGCAGAGACATCACTTTGCCAACAAAGGTCTGTATAGTGAAAGCTATGGTTTTTCCAGTAGTCATGTACCAATGTGAGAGCTGAACCATAAAGAAGGCTGAGCATCAAAGAATCGATGCCTTCAAATTGTGGTACTGGAGAAGACTTTTGAGAGTCCCTTGGACAGCAAGGAGATCAACCAGTCAATCCTAAAGGAAATCAACTCTGAATATTCATTGGGAGGACTAATGCTGAAGCTGAAGTTACAATACTTTGGCTGCTGCTGCTGCTGCTGCTAAGTCGCTTCAGTCGTGTCCGACTCTGTGCAACCCCATAGATGGCAGCCCACCAGGCTCCCCCATCCCTGGGATTCTCCAGGCAAGAACACTGGAGTGGGTTGCCATTTCCTTCTCCAATGCAGGAAAGTGAAAAGTGAAAGTGAAGTCGCTCAGTCGTGTCCGACTCTAGCGACCCCATGGACTGCAGCCTACCAGGCTCCTCCATCCATGGGATTTTCCAGGCGAGAGTACTAGAGTGGGGTGCCATTGCCTTCTCCAAATACTTTGGCTACCTGCCATCCAACCATCTCATCCTCTATTTCCCCCTTTGCCTCCTGTCCTCAGTCTTTCCCAGCATCAGGATCTTTTCCAATGGGATGGCTTTTAGCTGTGTCCAGCCTGGAATCTCAGGGTGGGTCCTGGCAGTGTCCACCTACCTCCAGGTCTGAAGATGGTGGATGACAGCAGACCCCCTCTGCTCACACTGCACCTCAACTGTACACCTGAAAGCCCTGTATCTGTAAAGGGATCTGATGATCTGATGATGGCTTTTAGATTCTGATGCTGGGAAAGACTGAGGGCAGGAGGCAAAGGGGGCAATAGAGGATGAGATGGTTGGATTGCATTATTGATTCAATGGACATGAGTCTGAGCAAACTCAAGGACATAGTGAAGGACAGGGAAGTCTGGCATGCTGCAGTTCATGGGGTAGCAAAGAGTTGGACAGGACATAGAAGTGAACAACAACAACAAAGAAATGGGCGTTGCGGGCATTATAGCTTAATGTAGAAATGTTAAACATATCAGTACATTTTAGGGAAGGTTTTCAACCAAAAAGCATAACTCGGTTTGGATATTTAGCTGGGTGAGCCTTCAGTGAGCTGACTGGCTCAGCCCACACTTCCCCGTGGGGTCCAGCCAGCCTGCACTGCCCCAGAGACACTGAGCAAGCCCAGGTCCCTGCTCATGCTGCCCTGCCTAAAGCTGGCTCCTGAGCTTATCTGTTTATGGACATTTTTCATTTCTTTTTTCTTCTCTAGGGAATGTTTCCTATGTCTGGAAGCCTTCTGGAGAAGGACCAAAAGGAATGGAAATGGTGTTTGTAGAAAGGCCAAAATAAAAAATCCCTTTTCAGATGCCCATCAATCACACAGGCTCTGAGTTTGGGCAGTTTGATTAAAAACCACAGAAACTCATTTTGGCAAACTTCAGCAGTAAGGGAATTTTCTAGAAGGTAAGGGGGCACTTGTGGGATCAAAGTAGAGGTTGAAGGGTTTGGCATGGAATATTCAACCACAAACTAGAGGACACATGCCCGGGATTTACCACCATATCATGATGGCACACTGCGGAATGCAGTACTTTCCCAGAAGAAAGTAGGGTGCTCTTGTGCATGAATTATGCATGCAGAAAACCCCAAGCAAAAGCCCCACACGTTCAGGTTGGCATATTTAGGCCCCAACTGTGTCTAGCCTGGAATCTCAGGGTGAGTCCTCGCAGTGTCCACCTACCTTCAGGTCTGAAGATGGTGGATGACAGCAGACCCCCTCTGCTCACACTGCAACTCAACTGTACACCTAAAAGCCCTGTATCTGTAAAGGGATCTGATAACTTGGACTAGAAGCAGTTTTTCTGTTTTGGTCTCTATAACACCTCTATCCTCATCTCCCATTGCCCCCTCCCACAGCCACTGTAGAGGGTGATCCAATCAGATACTTCTGGACTGTGGCAAAGAGTCTGTCACACAGATATCCAAGTCTAGTGAGAGGAAAGGCTTTTATCTCCTCGGGAGCCTTGGCACACTTAAAGCTGGGGGGAGCAGCTCTAGGATGAAGGCAAACAGCTGCAACAACAGCTGGATTCACAGCAAAGCATCTGAGAAGGGTCAGTGGTTTGCCTGGATTACACAGTGTAATTAAACATACTTACAGTTTAATGGAGCTCAAAACAAATCCCACCATTATTGACCCAGTATTGGGGGCTTAACAGACCTTAATGAAGTTTCCCATTGCCTCTGCCAGGTGGTCCTTCTTTCATACCCCAAACGGATTTATTTCTCTTTCATTCTTCATACACTATTCCTCAGAAGCACTGATGGATACAGACTTTTCCAGATTATTTAGGTTGAGCTATTCACAGAAATGGATATAGTCCCCGTGACTCATGTATATTTAAATACAAATACTGCATATACACGTACATGCTAAAAAACAGATATATACTAAAACATTACATACGCTTAGTTGTTCAGTTGTGTCCGACTCTTTGTGACCCCATGCACTGTAGCCTGCCAGGCAGCTCTGTCCATGGGGATTCTCTAGGCAAGAATACTGGAGTGGGCTGTCATGCCTTCCTTTGGGGATCTTCCCAACCCAGGGATCAAACCCAGGTCTTCCTACTATATATATACAGACAAATACTAAAAATACACACACACGCATGCATATATGACACAATCTTCATACTTTGGCTCTATCTTTTCATTCTTTTGAGCTTCTGAGACTTTTACTCCAGGAAGGGCTGTAGTCAAGTTAAATATTAAAAAGGAAGAGTACAAAGGCATAAGAAGTTCATTTGACAAGTGTCCACTTTAACCATGGTGTGTGAAAGCATTGCAGAAGATTTGAACAGTGTATTAGACGTGTTTCTTCCATGAGGGAGCTCATGGTATAAAGTACAGAATAAGAAAAAGAAAACCAAACACTGATTAGGGCACTCACTGTCCCCAAGGCACACTGCTAAATGGTTTCATTTACATACAGCAAGGCAGCAGACGTACTAAAAACAACCTGATGAGGGACGCAGTGCCCAGACTCCTGCCCATGATGCTCTGCAGCCTCCTTACAGGCAGCAGGGTGAACGGAGCAACAATGAACGGACGATGGCAGGGGAAGGGAATACTTCCCACTGGAGCAATCAGAACAGTCTCCAAGAAAGAGTGGCAGATGGCTTGAGGGAGATTTCGAAAGGTGGAGGTGGGAAGCGTGAATTAGGCACAGTGTGAAGACACGCCACACACACAGACAATGGCATGGGGTGTGGGACAAACAGTCTGGTGGAGCGAGGGCAGGCAAGACTGGAAGAAGTTGAGAAGAGGTCACACAGATGCTTGTGGGCTGGCTGATGAACTAGGACTCTCTTGAAAACAAGAAAGGTCTTCAAATGTGAAAGGCCAGGATCTGAATGGTGCTGAGGGGAGACTGGCTGAACAGTGTGCATCTGATGGCCAGGTTGGGACAACCATTGAAGGAGAGAGGCTCCAACCAGACCGTGGTGGGAGAGACCCCAGGGGAGCAAGGCAGAACCAGCAGCAGAGCAGTACAGTCAACTGGCTGGAGAGGCAGGATTCCACAGTAACTGGAAGCTGAGATACTGCTAATAATGACAAGACATATGAGAGAAGGGTTTTCTGGGTGGCTCAGATGGTAAAGAATCCACCTGCAATGCAAGAGACCTGGGTTTGATCCCTGGGTTGGGAAGATCCCCTGGAGAACAGCATGGCAACCCACTCCAGTATTTTTGCCTTGAGATTCCCATGGCCAGAGGAACCTGATGGGCTTTCAAATCTTAGGGATGATGCTGTGAAAGTACTACACTCAGTATGCCAGCAAATTTGGAAAACTCAGCAGTGGCCACAGGACTGGAAAAGGTCTGTTTTCATTCCAATTCCAAAGAAAGGCAATGCCAAAGAATGTTCAAACTACTACACAATTGCACACATCTCACATGCTAGCAAAGTAATGCTCAAAAGTCTCCAAGCCAGGCTTCAATGGTATGTGAACCAAGAACTTCCAGATGTTCAAGCTGGATTTAGAAAAGGCAGAGGAACCAGAGATCAAATTGCCAACCTCCATTGAATCATTAGAAAAAGCAAAAGAGTTCCAGAAAAACATCTCCTTCATTGACTACACCAAAGCCTTTAACTATGTGGACCAAAAAGTCCTGGAAAATTCTTAAAGAGATGGGAATACCAGACCACCTTACCTGCTTCTTGAGAAACGTGTATGCAAGTCAAGAAGCAACAGTTAGAACCACACAGGGAACAACAGACAAATTCCAAATTGGGAAAGGAGTATGTCAAGACTGTATATTGTCATCCTGTTTGTTTATATGCAGAGTACATCATGTGAAATGCCAGGCTGGATGAAGCACAAGGTGGAATCAAGATTGCCGGGGAAATATCAATAACCTCAGATATGCAGATGACACCACCCTTATGGCAGAAAGTGAAGAGGAACTAAAGAGCCTCTTGATGAAGTGAAAGAAGAGAGTAAAAAAGCTGATTTAAAACTCAACATTCAAAAAACGAACATCATGGCATCTGGTCCTATCACTTCATGGCAAATAGATGGGGAAATAATGGAAACAGTGAGAGACTTTATTTTCTTGGGCTCCAAAATCACTGCAGATGGTAATTGCAGCCATGAAAATAAAAGACGCTTACTCCTTGGAAGGGTAGTTATGACCAACCTAGACAGCATATTAAAAAGCAGAGACATTACTTTGCCAACAAAGGTCCGTCTAGTCAAGGCTATGGTTTTTCCAGTGGTCATGTATGGATGTGAGAGTTGGACTGTGAAGAAAGCTGAGCGCCGAAGAATTGATGCTTTTGAACTGTGGTGTTGGAGAAGACCCACGAGAGTCCCTTGGACCACAAGGAGATCCAATCAGTCAATCCTAAAGGAAATCAGTCCTGAATATTCATTGGAAGGACTGATGTTGAATCTGAAGCTCCAAAACTTTGGCCACCCAATATGAAGAACTGACTTATTAGAAAAGACCGTGATGCTGGGATAGATGCAGGAGGAGAAGGGGGCAACAGAGGATGAGATGGTTGGATAGCATCACCGACTCAATGGACATGAATTTGAGCAAGCTCCGGGAGTTGGTAATGGACAGGGAAGCCTGGTGTGGTGCAGTCCGTGGGATTGCAGGGAATCGGACACGACTAAGCATGCACACACACAGGAGGAAGAGTAGCTCTGGCGGAAAAGAAAACAGGTCAGGCTGGCATCCCAAGTGGAAGTGACTAGGAGCTATTCTTTCTGCACTTGGACATGCAAGTGAGTCCTGGAAGTGCTGATGGGGGATCCATTTCAGTGAGGGGATGACTGAAGCTGGGAGTGAGATTGAATGCCTCATGAAACTCCTGTCCTATAGTTAAAATCTACAGTCTCCAGACTTTCCTGGTGGTTCAGTGGCTAAAACTTGTGCTCTCAATGCAGGGCGCCTGGTTCAATCCCTGGTCAGGGAACTAAATTCTATATGCTGCAGCTAAAAGATCCACATGCTGCAACAAAAATCAAAGACTTGCGTGCCACAACAAAGACTCACTGCAGCCAAATAAATAAATAGATTTTTTTTAAGTCCCACAGTTTGTTGCCTGCAGTTCTAAAAGGCAAAGAGTTCTGAAAAACAAGCCCATTTATTTATGACTTATTTGTAGTCCCAGGCAAGCTCAGTTGGCCACAGAAGACATAAGACTTATCATCTCTACTTATCCAACTGAGAGTAAGAAGTCATATATTGTGAAGAAATATTCCTGCATTTGATCATGGTGTGCTGTCCAAGGGCCCACCGAGGAGGATATTTAATACATCATAAAGCAGATACAGTACAGATGCCCTGCTACCTCTCTGCTTCTGCTGCTGCTGCTGCTAAGTGGCTTCAGTCGTGTCCGACTCTGTGCGACCCCATAGATGGCAACCCACCAGGCTCCCCCGTCCCTGGGATTCTCCAGGCAAGAACACTGGAGTGGGTTGCCATTTCCTTCTCCAGTGCATGAAAGTGAAAAGTGAAAGTGAAGTCACTCAGTCATGTCCGACTCCTAGCGACCCCATGGACTGTAGCCTACCAGGCTCCTCCATCCATGGGATTTGTCAGGCAAGAGTACTGGAGTGGGTTGCCATTGCCTTCTCCATGTTACCTCTCTAAAATCCCCCAAATTCTTAATTCCAAAGCACACCTTGCTGCAAGACTTCTAGGAGAGTGATTGTGGGAATGTCACTTACTTTCTAAAAACTTCAAACAGAAATAATTATCATATCTAATTCTGAGGGCTACCTCTATGCTCAGAACACTTCTAAGTACTTTATTTTACCTTTCACAGCAATCGTGTGAAATGGGGATCATGATCACCTCTATTCTACAGATAAAGGATCTGAGGGTCAGGCAGGTTAGCTGTAAGGCATACAGCTGATACTTATCCAAGGGAGGCTGATTTCTAAGGCTGTCCTCTTTACCACTGCAGCACACTGCCTCCAAGTTAATTTGTAGAAGAATTTAGCAATAAATCAATCCTTCTTTACATTAGAGAACAGCAGGGAACCAATGCCTTTTACCAGATTTCTACAATGATATAAGGGCATGGTTCAGCCAAGTTAGTCTCTCATTTACATTCTGGCAAATCAGAGGGAGCAGTATGAAAGGACAGGCCAAGAAAGACATTTCTGTGCAGGCCCTGCCCTCCATACACACAGTCTCTAGTTCTCCGTGCCAGGTGAAGAAGCTGGAGGTTGAGGCAGCAAAGTAGAGAGATAAGAGCACAGGCTCTGGGGTCAGATTGCTCTGGTTCTCCCTCCTTGTAGCTGGTGATTCTAGTCAAGTTAACTAACCTCTTGGAACCTCAGTTTTCTCCTCTATAAAACGGGATTAACTAAAAACTGTATCACAGAGTCACTGGATGGTTTAAGTCAGATACTTCTTACAAAGCTTTTGGCAGAGTGATTGGAGGATAGAAAGTCTTCAGTAAGCTCTGAAGTTTTGTATTTGGCAAGACTCCTGCAGGGCAAGAGCTCCTTGTGGGAATTCTGACAACCAGTAAGCTTTGTGGATCTCCCTAAAGGTGAGGCTACTGTTGCCAAGTCATCCTAATCTCTTCCAGCTTCTTTAAGCTTCATGCACATTAGTCCAATTTAAGGATCCTTTCCAATTCCACAGTCCATAGACAGACCGGCTTAGGTCTACCTGTGGATGGGCTTCCCTGGTGGCTCAGACAGTAAGGAATCTGCCTGCAATGTGGGAGACCTGGGTTTGATCCCTGGGTTGGGAAGATCCCATGTAGGAAGGCATGGCAACCCACTCTAATATTCTGGCCTGGAGAATCCCCATGGACAGAGGAGCCTGGTGGGCTACAGTCCATGTGGTCACAAAGATTTGGATATGACTGAGCGGCTCAGCACAACACAGCAGACAATATAAGCGCTGACCTGGAAAGGTGCTTTTAGTGCTCCACTGTTTTCTCTGACTGTGTAGGCAGTCGGACACAAGGCTGTATCCACCCTAGTATTCTGGATTCAGCCCTGAGTGTGAGCTGAAGCAGGCCTGCCTGGAGCATCAGGACTAAGCCTAATGTGAATTGTCCCATTTCAAGTGGTTACCTGCATAGTCTCTGAACATGGGAGTGGAATTATATTTCTGCCCAATCTTATTCCTAAGATACATTTTGAATTGGAAAGGATGGTTGGGCTTTGTCCAAATTCCATTTAGTAATGATGAGGTTCACCACATGCTTCACACATAGTAGACATGCAGTAAGATTCAGATGGTACACGATATGACCAATGAGCACAAAATGTGGCTGATCCAGAATTTTTGTGCTCCACAGCCCTGGTTACCATGGTAATTCATTCCATGGATAGTGGTTGGTCAATGTTAAGTGACGCTGGGCTTTTCTGATCAGAGTACGTTGTTCTTTTTCGGGGAAAATTAATTGTCCCTGAGTTTGTTTTCCTTGTTGGGCTCTCCACTTATCTTCCAGTTTGCAGTATGGCTACTTGGCTTGTGATGCTTGTCTTGATTCTGACACAAAGAAAGGAAATAGAAGAATCCAGCAAACAATTAATGGAATGCTTGACAAAGTTAAACTAGGGCTTATTCATGCAGCAGAGTAGCTGATAATTGCCTTTATTATTCTAGGCTAGATTGAGGTCATTGATGAAATTGGGCAATTTTTAAAAATGGGAAAAAATGAACACAATTTAAGTTTATTTAGACACAACTTCTATATTTTCTTTTACTTTCTTATCAATGTTTCGCTTTTAGTAAGAGGGAAAGAGAAAAAGAGGAGATGAAAGAGAGTGGTAAATAGGGAGGCATGTATTAAGGAAAATAATCTTTGACACATTAAGTATTTCTTTCATTTAAAATGGCAAGTGATAAGAAAAAGGCAAATAAACACAGATAACTTTAAATGAGTACAAATACACGCTATTTAGTTCCTGGAATCTAGCACAGTGGTGGTTTTAGGACACTGTCATTACATTGTCACATGTTACACTCCCAGTTCCCGCCTCTCAGACTTCATCACTATGTACCTCTGGCACACGAAAGAGAAGGAAGAAAGGAAAGAAGGGAAGGAAGGAGGAAGGAATGAAAGAAAGAAAGAAGGGGGAAAAGAAGGGAGAAAGGGAAAAAAAAGAGAAAAGCATGGCTCACAGCTCTTCCTACAATGAGAAAGACTCAGTGAATTAGAATTCAGGTATTCTCCACTACCACCCTCCCTCTTAATTAGTCATTCTGACTTAACTCATTCCATCATCCTTTTCCTCTCCTCCATTCCACTGATACTCAGCTAGGTTCAGTTGCTCAGTCATGTCCGACTCTTTGTGACTTCATGGACTACAGCATGCCAGGCCTCCCTGTCCATCACCAACTCCCGGAGTTTACTCAAACTCATGTCCATCAAGTCAGTGATGCCATCCAACCATCTCATCCTCTGTCGTCCCCTTTTCCTCCACCTTCAATCTTTCCCAGCATCAGGGTCTTTTCAAATGAGTCAGTTCTTCTCATCAGGAGGTCAAAGTATTGGAGTTTCAGCTTCAACATCAGTCCTTCCAATGAATATTCAGGACTGATTTCCTTTAGGATTGACTGGTTGGATCTCCTTTCTGTCCAAGGGACTCTCAAGAGTCTTCTCCAACACCACAACTCAAAAGCATCAATTCATCGGCTCTCAGCTTTCTTTATAGTCCAACACTCACAATCCATACATGACTACTAGAAAAAAAAAAACAGCTTTGACTAGATGGACTTTTGTTGGCAAAGTAATGTCTCTGTTTTCTAATAAGCTGTCTAGCTTGGTGGTAACTTTTCTTCCAAGGAGCAAGTGTCTTTTAATTTCATAGCTGCAGTCACCATCTGCAGTGATTTTTGAACCCCCAAAATAAAGTCTCCCACTGTTTCCACTGCTTCACCATCTATTTGCCATGAAGATATGGGACCAGATGCCATGATCTTAGTTTCCAGAATTTTGAGTTTTAAGCAACTTTTTCACTCTCCCCTTTCACTATCATCACAAGGTTCTTTAGTTCTTTTTTGCTTTTGCTGTAAGGGTGGTGTTATCTGCATATCTGAGGTTATTATTTCTCCCGGCAGTCTTGATTCCAGCCTGTGCTTCCTCCAGCCCAGCATTTCTCTTGATATACTCTGCATGTAAGTTAAATAAGCAGGGTGACAATATACAGCCTTGATGTACTCCTTTCCTGATTTGGAACTAGTCTGTTGTTCCATGTCCACTTCTAACTGTTTCTTTTTTGACCTGCATACAGATTTCTCAGGAGGTAGATCAGGTAGTCTGGTATTCCCATCTCTATAAGAATTTTCCACAGTTTCCTGTGATCCACACAGTCAAAGGCTTTGGCATAGTCAATAAAGTAGAAATAGATGTTTTTCTGGAACTCTCTTGCTTTTCTGATGATCCAAGGGATGTTGGCAATTTGATATCTGGTTCCTCTGCCTTTTCTAAATCCAGCTTGAACATCTGGAAGTTCACGGTTCATGTACTTTTGAAGCCTGGCTTGGAGACTTTTGAGCATTATTTTACTAGTATGTGAGATGAGTGCAATTATGTGGTAGTTTGAACATTCTTTGGCATTGCCTTTCTTTGGCATTGGAATGAAAATTGACCCTTTCCAGTCCTGTGGCCACTGCTAAGTTTTCCAAATTTGCTGGCATATTGAGTGCAGCACTTTCACAGCATCATCTTTCAGGATTTGAAAGAGCTCAACTGTAATTCCATCACCTCCACTAGCTCTGTTCATAGTGATGCTTCCTAAGGCCCCCTTGACTTCACATTCCAGGATGTCTGTCTCTAGGTGAGTGATCACACCATCGTGATTATCTGGGTCATGAAGATCTCTTTTGTATAGTTCTTCTGTGTATTCTTGCTACCTCTTCTTAATATCTTCTGCTTCTGTTAGGTCCACTCCATTTCTATCCTTTATCGTGCCCATCTTTGCATGAAATATTCACTTGGTATCTCTAATTTTCTTGAAGAGATCTCTAGTCTTTCCCATTCTATTGTTTTCCTCCATTTCTTTGCATTGGTCACTGAGGAAGGCTTTCTTATCTCTCCTTGCTATTCTTTGGAACTCTGTATTCAAATGAGCAGTGCTGGAGCTGTGGCTGTGTGGCACTGGAACATTTATGAGGAGATACTCCATGTCCAAGGGCAGAGAAGCCCCAGCAAGATGGTAGGAGGGGTGAAATTGCATTTAGAATCAAACCCCATACCTGCCAGAGACGCTCAGAGGACTCAAACATACCTTGTGTGCACCAGGACCCAGAGACCCCACAGAGACTGAGACAGAACTATGTTTGGGTGTCTTTTGAGGAGGCACAGGTCAGCAGTGGACTGCTGTGGGGGCAGGGGCTCTGGGTGCAGTAGGGTATGGCATAAGCCCTCTTGGAGGAGGTTGCCACTAACCCACCATAGAGCCGCCAGAACTTATACAGGACTGGGGAAACACACTCTTGGAAGGCACCAACAAAACCTTGTGTGACCAGGATCCAGGAGCAAGGAGCAGTGACCCCACAAGGGACTGGCACAGACTTGCCTGTGAGTGTCCAGGAGTCTCTGGTGGAGGCGTGGGTCAGCGGTGGCCTGCTGCAGGGTTGGGGGCGCTGAGTATAGCAGTGCCTGCATGGGACCTTTTGAAGCAGGTCACAATTATCTTCATTAACTCCACCATAGTTTGACCTTAGGTCAAATAACAGGGAGGGAACACAGCCCCGCCCTTCAAAAGAAAATTGGATTAAAGAATTACTGAGCATGGCCCCACACAACAGAACAATACCCAGTTTTCCCCTCAGTCAGTCTCTCCCATCAGGAAGCTTCCATAAGCCTCTTATGCTTCTCCTTCAGAGGGCTGCTGCTGCTGATAAGTCACTTCAGTTGTGTCTGACTCTGCAAGACCCCATAGATGGCAGCCCACCAGGCTCCCCCATCCCTGGGATTCTCCAGGCAAGAACATTGGAGCGGGTTGCCATTTCTTCTCCAATGCATGAAAGTGAAAAGTGAAAGTGAAGTTGCTCAGTCGTGTCTGACCCTCAGCAACCCCATGGACTGCAGCCTACCAGGCTCCTCCATCCATGGGATTTTCTAGGCAAGAGCACTGGAGTGGGGTGCCATTGCCTTCTCCGCATCAGAGGGCAGACAGACTGAAAAACACAGTCACAGAAAACTAACCAATCTGATCACATGGACCACAGCCTTGTCTAACTCAATGGAACTATGAGCCATGCTCTGTAGGGCCACCCAAGACGGACGGGTCATGGTGGAGAGTTCTGACAAAACGTGGTCCACTGGAGAAGGGAATGGCAAACCACTTCAGTATTCTTGCCTTGATAATCCAATAAACAGTACGAAAAGGCCAAAAGATAGTATACTAAAAGATGAAATCCCCAGGTCCATAGGTCCGCAATATATTACTGGAGAAGAGTGGAGAAATAACTCCAGAAAGAATGAAGAGATGAAGTCAAAGGAAAAACAATACCCAGTTGTGGATGTGACTGGTGATGGAAGTAAAGTCCGATGCTGTAAAGAGCAATGTTGCATAGGAACCTGGAATGTTAGGTCCATAAATCAAGGCAAGTTGGAAGTGGTCAAACAGGAGATGGCAAGAGTGAACGTCGACATTTTAGGAAGCAGAGAGCTAAAATGGACTGGAATGGGTGAATTTAACTCAGATGACCATTATATCTACTATTGTGGGCAAGAATCCCTTAGAAGAAATGGAGTAGCATCATAATCAACAAAAGAGTCCAAAATGCAGTACTTGGATGCGATCTCAAAAATGACAGAATGATATCTGTTCATTTCCAAGGCAAACCATTCAATATCACAGTAATCCAAGTCTGTGCCCTGACCAGTAATGCTAAAGAAGCTGAAGTTGAATGGTGCTATGAAGACCTACAAGATCTTCTAGAACTAACACCCAAAAAAGATGTCCTTTTCATTATAGGGGACTGGAATGCAAAAGTAGGAAGTCAAGAAATATCCGGAGTAATGGGAAAATTAAGTCTAATAGAGTTTTGCCAAACAGAACGCACTGGTCATAGCAAACACCCTCTTCCAACAACACAAGAGAAGACTCTACACATGGATATCACCAGATGGTCAACACCGTAATCAGATTGATTATATTCTTTGCAGCCAAAGATGGAGAAGCTCTATACAGTCAGCAAAAACAAGACTAGGAGCTGACTGTGGCTCAGAACATGAACTTCTTATTGCCAAATTCAGACTGAAATTGAAGAAAGTAGGGAAAACCACTAGACCATTCAGGTATGATCTAAATCAAATCACTTATGACTATACAGTGGAACTGACAAATAGATTCAAGGGATTAGATCTGATAGACAGAGTGACTGAAGAACTATGGATGGTGGTTCATGAGATTGTAAAGGAAGCAGGGATCAAGACCCTCCCCAAGAAAAAGAAATGCAAAAAGACAAAATGGTTGTCTGAGGAGGCCTTACAAACAGTTGTGAAAAAAAGAGAAGCGAAGGCAAAGGAGAATAGGAAAGATATACCCACTGATATGCAAATCTTGTCAATTCTACCTCAAATATATTGAGTTGAAGAAAAAACTTTGATAGTGGCCCCTCAAGGCCAGAGTTCATGACTGATTCATCTTTGTGTCTCTCAGCACATAACGCAGACCATCTCACCTAGCCAGCCATCAATACCCATGTTATTTATCTCACAAAAATTTGGAGGAAGGTCAATGTACAGTTAGTCCCTTCTGTCATTTGGAGAGGTATATCCTCCAACTGGATTTTCTAGCACCTGTGTGATCCTGGGTAAGTGCTCTCTCCTCTCTGGTCATTAGTACATTCTTCTATGATGTTCAAGGATAATAGACATCCTCCACCCCAAACTTCTGCTGGCAGCCAAGAAGCCCTGTTTTCTGTTCTTTGAAGCCCTCTGCTGTCTCTTTTATCATCAGAACTCTGTCAAAAGCAAAGGCCATAACCCAAGTCAAACTTTCTTAGTTCAGTTCAGTTCAGTTGCTCAGTCATGTCCCACTCTTTGCGACCCCATGAATCGCAGCATGCCAGGCCTCCTTGTCCAACACCAACTCCCAGAGTTCACTCAGACTCACACACATCGAGTCAGTGATGCCATCCAGTCATCTCATCCTCTGTCAAAAACTTTCTTAAGAGGGAGAAAAAGGAAATTATTTGCTATGGTAATTGAAAAGTTTGGAGAATGATGCTAAGGAAAGTATAACCACAGGCTTGTCTGAATTTAAGTGTGAAAACCATGTCATTGACATCAGTCCCTCTTGGTCTCCACGTCTGTTTGTTTCTGTCTCTGTCTCTCTGTCTTTCTTCTCCAGGGCTCTCTCAGAGAGAGTTCTGTAAGTAAAGGTCAACGGGGCCACCAGCAACTGCAGGCTGGAGCAACTGTTGTAGAAAAAGAATCTCTTTTTCAAATGTTCCACCCAAAGTCCCAGGCCTGACTCCCATTGGCCTGTGGAAGTCATCTGTTTACCCTTTAACCAACCACAGTGCCCTAAGGTATTTGGTCCTGTGCACATTCCTCAGGCGGGGGAGAGGATCAGCCCCATAAAATCACTTGAGCTGAAAAGCAGGTGAGGTGATTCTTGAAGTGAAAGAGGGGTACTGGCACAGGGCAGGCACCTGAAGTTGTCTCTTACAAGGCCCTTCATGACATCACCAGCTAATGACTCCTACTGACCACAGCCTCAGTTCTTTCCTCCACCCCCAATGCCAATAATCTAAAGTTAAACATTCCTAAGACAATGAACTACCCCAGCTAGTCCTAAAAAGTAGGTAAAATTCCTTAGAAAAGTTACATTTCCTAGAAGGACTTAAAGACAGGCAAGACTCTGGGCTTATGAGTGATTCATTAGGCCAGTCCCCTGAACAGCTGTTTTTGAGTTCTGAGTAGGTGTGTGGTGTGCTGCTCACAACCCCACTCAATACCAAGGCACCCATTCCCCCAGCTGCCAGGGGTCGTGTCTGCCTGACCACTCACAGCTGAGTCTCTCTGGGACTTGCCTTTGGACACATGGAGCTCCCTTATTCAATATTAAGTCACCATATGGTGAGATCCACATTCAATGACAAGGCTACAAATGTCTGGCCTTCTTGCCCCAACTCAGGACACTCTGAAGCAACTCCCACCACGACCTTGGCTCCAGAACTCATTAGGCCTTTGTCATAATGGCTTTGCTATTTAACTTCTCCCTCTGTCCACCCTGCTTCTCTGCCCCTACCCTGCACCCATAAGGATGTTCCTGATAGTACTTTCCAATAATCTTCCTGCACACAGATCTCAAAGTCTGAATTCCTTTCTGGGGAATCAACCCAAAAGGCAGATTATGCAGCATCTAAAAACTTACGCTATTGAAACGGAATGTTTTTGTCAGTAAAAACTCAAGTTTTGAAATCAGACAGTCCTAGTTTCAATTTGCCACATACTAGCTGGGAGAGTTTAGGCAAGTTACTTAACCATTCTTATCTTCATATCCCTATCAGGAGGATGGTGATATTAATAACATCATCTCATCTCCCAGGATGGATGGGACTTTTAAGGGAGACATTTGTGTGTAAAGTGTTCAGCTTAGGATCTGGCATTAAGAAGGGTACAGCTATTATTATTTTATAATCCTCTAGTGTAGTTAAATTAATATGTCTCCAATAAAGGCAAATGTCCCAATGGTCAATATCCAGAGTCGGCAAAGGTTCAGTAAGCAGATGGTTGCTCACATTGTTTGCGAGTCTGAAACTGAGGTCTAATTCTCTTTCTGGACGAGAATGCCAATAAACTTTGACTCAGAAAGTCCATTTATAAGCATTTTCTCTAAGGAAATAATTATAGTATGACCTCAAACAGATAGTCTGGGGTATTTATATCAGTATTTCTAAACATAAATCTTGGAATTACCTAATGTCAAATAACAGAGAACTGTTTCAATATAACATACAGTTAAAATAAAATAAAATGCAGCTATTAAAAATATACTGTAGAAACAAAGCTAATGATATGGAGATAAATTCACAACAATCATAAGTGAAAGAACAATCCACAGAATAGTAGTATGTAGGATGTGAGCCCAGCTTTTATAGGCATAGAAAAAGTATGTACTCACTCTCAAAAAATCTAAAGTAAAGGCTAGATGGCTATGATTAAAAATTCAATATGTGAGTAGTCAGTATTCTTGAGTAGACTACTGATAATATTGTTTTTCTCCTTTGTGCTTTTCTGTATGTCAAAAATTTTCTACAGTGAAGATGTAAATAAAATTTACAAAATTTTATTTTGTAAAATTTTTTAAAAGTGGTATTCCTTAAATGGCATTTATTGGATTAAAAAGCAAACCAAAAGTACCAATGGCTAAATGCCAGTAATTGTCTAATCTTACCAGGGGTCTAACTTCTAAAACTTAAGAGGCATTAGAAATGCCAGCTAAATAAGGCTCACACAGTCCCTAAGGAAAAAAATAATCCTAAACCCCAAGTTAGTTCCAAGAAATCCCTGCCAACCATAATTAATTCAGAGAAGAAATCACCAGAGCTAATGTTGTCTGTTGTAAAATACATAGCTCACTCACTCTCAATAATAGGTTACATTCAATATGCTCACCAGGACCAGAAGTTGATTGTTAAATATGTCTTCAGGGTCCATGTAGCTTGGAGGCATTTATTTTCATGTACTTTCCATCAGATGGCCATTTTCCTGAATTTAAAGATTCACAGTCTGACAATAAAAACAATGATTTGAAATCAAAATCTCCCTGGAAGATCTAAGACATAGGTCTATTTAATTTATGAAGCCAGACAAGTTAAGGTTACAACACATCCCTTCCCTAGCCTTCCTAATGACTTGAGTCTTTTTTTCCCCTTCTTTTTCTCCCTCTGTGCCTCATTCCTATTTCCATGCCCTTCTGTTTTCTCTACATTTCTTTTCCTTTCCTAGTGCATAGCTGATCCTGGGCACAGATTTCTCTGCTAGGGATTTCTAAGGTTGTGGAAGCCCTTCATGAAGCTATGCAGGTTCTCAGAGAAGCTTTGGGTATGGTTAGCAACTAGATCAAATTTCATGCTCCTCTCCTCATAGTAACCAACAGCTCCATCACGTATAGCTCCTTGCTTCCTCATCAAGCACTTGGGAAGCAAATTACTGAAAAATAGTGGTACATGGTTATCCTTACACTACTCTGATACATGCTGTGGATGGATGCAAACAACACTCTTCAAGACCCCGAGTAGCCAAAATAATCTTGAGAAAGAAGAATGGAGCTGAAAGAACCATGTTCCCTGACTTCAGACTATACGACAGAGCTTTAGTAATCAAAACAGTAAGGTGCTAGCACAAAAACAGAGATCAGTGGACAGGACAGAAACCCCAGAAACAAACCCCCAACAACCTGTGGTCAATTAATGCACCACAAAGGAGTCAAGAGCATAAAATGGAGAAGAGGCAGCCTCTTCAACAAGTGGTGCTGAAAAAACTAGACAGCTACATATAAAAGAACAAGATTAGAACATTGTCTAACACCATACATACACACACACACACACACACACACACACACAAATTAAAAAAAAAAACTCAAAATAGATTAAAGACCTAAATGTAAGACTGAATACTATAAAACTCTTAGAGAAAAACACAAGCAGAACACTTCTTGACATATATTGCAGTAGTATTTTTGGATCCATCTCCTAGAGTAATGGAAATAAAAACAAACCGATGGGACTTAATTAAGTTTAAAAGCTTTTTGCACTGCAAAGGAAATCATAGCTAAAATAACAAAGGCAACATATGGACTAGGAGAAAATATTTTCAAATGATGCAACCAACAAGGGATTGATTGCCAAAATAAAGTTCATACAACTCAATATCAAAAAAACAAACAACCCAATCAAATATGGGCAGAAGACCTAAACAGACATTTCTCCAAAGAAGACATACAGATGGCCAACAAACACATGAAAAGATGCTCCATGTTGCTACTTATTAGAAAAATGCAAATCAAAACTACAATGAAGTATCACCTCACACCAGTCAGAATGGCCATCATTAAGAAGTGTAAAAATAATAAATCCTGGAGAGGGTGTGGAGAAAAAGGAACTCTCTGCATCCAGTTCTGATGTCCCTTTTAAGCCATGAGCAAGGGATCCGTGCACTACCTCTGCCATTTCCTTGGCTCAGGAGCATCCCTGGTCACAGCATAGGGACTGGTATTGTGGCTTTAGACTGAGATAAGCAGGAAAGATGGAGAAGGCAATGGCAACCCACTCCAGTACTCTTGCCTGGCAAATCTCATGGATGGAGGGGCCTGGTGGGCTGCAGTCCATGGGGTCGCTAGGAGTCGGACACGACTGAGAGACTTCACTTTCACTTTTCACTTACATGCATTGGAGAAGGAAATGGCAACCCACTCCAGTGTTCTTGCCTGGAGAATCCCAGGGACGGGGGAGCCTGGTGGGCTGCCATCTATGGGGACGCACAGAGTCAGACATGAATGAAGCGACTTAGCAGCAGCAGCAGCAGCAAGCAGGAAAGAAATGTGACCCTCCAGTTTAGACACGAAAACAGCCATCAAGCTGCCTTAGAATTGGACCAAGCCAGAACACACTGGAAAGCAGAGGAGTCATGGGGCCTGAAGATCTTATTCTTTCCACTGGATCAGAAGGAGGAAAACGGATGGGAGACTAACGCTTGATGAAACAATGTGGGCTGGCCAATATTATTGCCTGTGTTCCTTGGCTGGAATGAATCTTGGGGGTGAGGGAGTGCTTATTCACAAGGCTGTTTAAATCAAGCTGTGAGTCTTTAATCCTGCTGTCATTTTTGCTGTGATTAAAATCCCAATGGGCGACATCACACGCAATTTTTGTTTTCTAGGGCAGATCAAAACATCTTAATAAAAACAGATCACCATGCATGTCGAGTCTGGGATAAAGGCAAGGTTAAACCAATGGAGGAGAAAGGCCATAAGAACTAGGAGTATTTAACTTAATGTGAAAAAAACATAGAAAATTACATCTGTGTAGGCTTGGATGTGTATTAAACTCAACAGGCAGGGGGAATATGGAAATACGGGTAAAGATTAAAGAGCTTAGTAAATAGATTAGTCATTTTGTAATTAGGTTGGAATACAAATTAGAGACCAAGTACCTTTTATCTGGTTTTGTTGTGATTGATTAAAAAAATGTAAATTTTAGATTTCTGAGAAATAATATTTTCAGTAAGGCTCCATGCTGTCATTCTGCATTTAGCTTCCTTACATGCTTATTTGCAAACACAGCTGTAGCTATGGGAAGGGAACACAATTTTGCAATTAGTATTACAACAGGCAAAATATCCACTTGGTCTTATGGAAGTTTCCCTCATTGGTAGGAGAAAATACAATCTTCTCTTCCAGGCTGCAGATCCTGTGTGTGGAGTCTTGGAGAAGGAAGGATATAAGTCTCATTTCTGACAAAAAAAAAAATCCAGCAGAACCCTTTTACCCTACTGTTCCCAGGGATTTAAATATTTAAATACTCACCCCCAAATGCCACTGCTTACTGACAAACCTTCTTAGCCTCCTTTCTTTCTGCATCAGGTTGGAATATCAGCCAGTCTTGCAGCCTTACTCAGCCCATCACATGAGCCAGCCTGACTTTCTAAGAGTCTACCAAGTGCATTCTTCTCTCTGGCTAGCTGGTCTCCTCCTGGTCCCCTGCATCCATCTCTGCTACTGCTGCTTCTGTCTGCTGGAATGGTTCCTCCCCTCCAGCTATCACCATAAGCAGTCATCTACCACTTAAATCTCTGTAACAACCTGTCATATACAATTATTATTTCTATTTTATAGGTAAGGAAATTAAGGTTCAGAAAGATTCATCAACCCGCTAACCCTCACAAGACATGGAGCTGGAGTTTGAACCCAGGTCTGTTGCATGCCAGGACATGAGCACTTAACCAATGCCTCTCCTCTCATCTCTCTTGACCCTGGTGCAACGTCCATGGTCTGGCTTAGGCCCAGTTCGTCTTGGAGGCCTCAGGCTGGTCAGCCTGACCCATGTGGTTCTATCCATCCTGTCAATCAGAGCCACAGAGTTGAGTCCTAAACTGTTATCTGATTGCTCTGTATGCATGTATTACATCTCCCAATTAAATTTTCAACTCCTCATGGGAAGAGATTGCTCCTATAAGACACACAGACACACATGGAGCTCTTAGCTGACTGATGTCCATTCAAGTGAGGATCTAGGTCTGCTCCCTGAGGGGGAAGAATATCATCTGCTCCTCCTTATTCTCTTCTCTCTTCCCCCGTGAAAAGGAAAGAGTGATCTGATTGGATTCGTTTCTAAGATTCTGACTAGGTTTTGTTCACTAGTGTGTGGGGTCAGTGTGAATTTCTGGGATGCCTTTTTTATTCTTCCATTTCTCCTTATGGCTTAGGTGGTGAAGTAAGGCAGTGTCCACTCCCATGTGGGAGAATACTCAGCCATCTTCTCTCTCTTTTCTTCAAACACATGGGCTTGGGTATTTTGTTCACTGGTCTCTTTCTTGTCCCACATGTCTGGCTAAAACATAGATGGATTCTAGAATTAAATTCTAGAGTTAAATTTTGAAGAGTGTGTTAGGTCTTTAGACTAGCTGGGGTGCTCAAGCCCAGCTCAGACTACTAGAAAGCTCTTCACTGAGTTCAAGCCGATCAGAAATAAACATAGTAAATAGTAAAGTAGTAGGTTGGGCTTCCTAGGTGGCACTTGTGGTAAAGAACCTGCCTGCCAACGTAAGAGACACAGGAGACACGATGCGGGTTCAATTCCTGGGTTGGGAAGATCCCTTGGAGTAGGAAATAGCCACCTACTCCCTGGTGGCTCAGATGGTAAAGCATCTGTCTGCAATGCAGGAGACCCGGGTTCAATCTCTGGGTCAGGAAGATCCCATGGAGAAGGAAATGCCAACCCACTGCAGTACTCTTGCCTAGAAAATCCCATGGACGGAGAAGCCTGGTAGGCTACAGTCCATGGGGTCACAAAGAGTTGGACACGACTGAACAATATCACTTTCACTTTTTACTTTTCCAGTACTCTTGCCTGGAAAATCCCATGGACAGAGAAACCTGGTGCACTACGGTCCTTTGGGCTACAAAGAGATGGACATGACTGAGTGACTTGAACACACACATACACAGAAAGTAGTACATTATCATCTACTTGGTGCCGTTTCCTGTATATATCCTTCTCTTAAGGACCTAGAGAGACAGAATCCAGGCCCCCTGGTTCCCTAGTCAAATACCACTTAACCGTGCCCCAGGCATCACAATCTCTGCAACAACTCTCTCTGCAAGTTCTTGGTTGTTCAGTCCCTGTCTTAATTCACAGGAGTTCTAAAGAAAAATGTATTAGAATTGACCTCTGTGGAAGGTGTGGTGTGCATGTTTGTATATGTGTTTTCTTTGTAAATGAAAGCAAAGTAATATTGAGCATAAACTTTGGTATCAGTCTGGGTCTTCCAAGAAGAAGATGCCAAGAAGGAATGTGCAGGGACTGTATGAGGAAAATGCCCATGTAAAAGGTTTTGTATCAGTCTGGGTCTTCCAAGAAGAAGATGCCAAGAAGGAATGTGCAGGGACTGTATGAGGAAAATGCCCATGTAAAAGGCAATAAGAAAGAAGCCAGAATAGGCTAGAAGAGCATCAGACTGTGAGGCAAGTCAGACCCTGGGGGAGAGAGTGAGAGAAAGCTGGGCAGACGTGTTTGAGATTCACGAAGGAAAGTTCAAAAACCCCATCAGGGAGTTCCTGAGACAAAGGTGACTATCAGAAGCAGAGATCTGCTCATGGAAAATGTGGCCTCAGTGCAAAACCAAGGAGATTCTGAAAGAGTAGCATCTGAGGCCCTCAGTCAATTATGCTCCATAAAGTAAGAAAATGGTGAAAACACAGTCTCATATTGTCACAGCTTACATCCGTCATCAACAACTGCTTCCTGCCTCACCCTTTCATTGCAAAACCATTCTCATTTCTTTCTTAGGTGTCTATTTTCAAGCAGCAGGAGGAAACACATCTTTGAGCAAGAAGTACTTGAAAGAAAAACAGTCACAGTTTATCTAGGAAGGCTTCAAGCTGAGCACACTGCAGACTGTGCAGAGCCTATTTTCTCAAGTTCTTAGAAAAACTTCAGAGCACTATCCCTTCTTATAATGTTTCATATTCTGAAAACAAACTATGTTCTCATATCCCTGGTGCCTAAGCCTGACACCGAACAATGTTTGCTGTTGTTGAAAAGATGTGAGGCAGGCCAGGACTCAAGGGCTACATCATAGCTGAGGCCTTCATTTCCTTCATAGAGGAAGCTTCTGGGATCCTGTCACTTTGTGGGAGGACTCAAACAAACAGGATGCTGGGGTCCCCAGAACACTCTAGTGGTGAAAAGACGCAGGACACGATGGACTCTTGACTATTTCAGCACAGGGTCTTCTTGCCAGAGCAGTGGAGAGGTTTGCTAATTTGGATAACTGTGTCAATGCCTTTTGGTTAGAACTATGAGAAAGCTGGTCCTCAACCAGAATGAGCTTCTTACTCCCTTGGTATAAAGCTTGGCATGGAGCTAATCTGGTCCTTGACTAAACTCTGGCCAAGAGAAAGTGAGTGGGAATAACGTGTGCCATTGTCAACCTAACCCTCACTTCCCATGTGTTCCTCCCTCCCTCTCCATTGGCTGGAGGACTGAAAGGACTCTTAGAACCCAGAGGAGTGCGGTGCTGGGTCCCTAAATGATCAATCCTCTCTAATCTGCACCAGACTGCAATATGAGAAATATTACTGTCCTGTGTAAAGTCCCTGGGAATTCAGAGTTATCTGTCACAGCAGCTATACTTATTCACCATTAATAACACAGCATTTCCCTTAAGAGCCTTGACCTGTTATAATCAGACTTTTCTACGTGTCAACTGGGTATGAAACAAGCTAAGTGTAAAAATTCTATAATTTATAAGAAGCAATCATATCTATTTTAAAGTATGCTTATATGCAAAAAGATTCTAAGAGGGGTTCCTTTAAAAAAATTGATAAACAAATTTTTTGGATGTATTTAATATATACAATTGGATGAGTCTGGAGAGATGCATTCACTCATGAAAACATGACCACAATCAAGATAATGAATATATCCATCACTTCTATAAGTTTCCTTCTGCCTTTTTGTTTTTGTATTGTGGTATGAACACTTTGGGCTTCCCTGGTGGCTCAGTGGTAAAGAATCTGTCTACAATGCGTGAGATGCAGGAGACATGGGTTTGATCCCTGGGTGGGGAAGATCCCCTAGAGGAGGGCATGGCAACCCACTCCAGAATTCTTGACTGGAGAATCCCACAGACAGAGGAGCCTGGCGGGCTACAGTTCATAGGGTCACACGGAGTCGGACACAACTGAAGCAACTTAGCACACATGTATGAACACTTTACATGAGATCTATCCTTTTTAACACGTTTTTAAATGCACATACAATGTTGTTAACCATAGGCACCACATTATAAAGCAGATCTCTGGAACTTGCTCAGTTAGCATGACTGTTTATACCCATGAACAGCCACACTCCACTTCCACCATACCCTAGCCCCTGGAAGGTATCACCGTATTCTCTGTTTCTATGAGTCTGACCATTATAAGTATAAATGGAACCAGGGAGTATGTGCCTTCCTGTGACTGGCTTATTTCACTGAGCATAATGTCCTCCAGTTTCACCCATGTTGTCCCTTATGGCAGGATTTCCCTCTTTTTAAAGGATGAATACTATTTAATTGTATGCATAGATCAAATTTTCTTTATCCATTCATCTTGGCTATTTTAAATAATATGATAAATGGGGCTTCTTTAAATATTCTATTCCCCAGGAATGCTGCATTCATTCACAGCTATTTGGAGCCATACCTATTTTCTGGAGTGAATTATCTCTGTAGCTGAGAAAGATGATAAACTTTTCTCATTTACCCAATTCTTCATCTTCTTTTTGACCAGAGCCTTCTAAACAAATGAAGTTTATGGCTTGCCAAAAACATACACATTTTCCTTATTTTGTGGAGGCAGACTTACTGGGAAAGACTGCCGAGCTGTGAGTGAGGAAAACTGATTTGCACCAGATGTTCAGGGCCTTTCTATCTATAAGCCCAAGAACTTCAGAACAAAGCAGAAATTGTTTTAGTGTGCAGTCACCTTTCCATAAAGCTTCTCAGACCTCAGTGGTCAGCAGATAAAACTTCCAATGCAATCATTCAAGCCCTAGTCACTACTAGTACTTAGATCTCCAACATGGGTTCACCATTACACTGGAAAAATCTCACTTTTAACAAGGGCTTTCTAATGGGCCCAACACAAGAGAAAAACAAAGGGTAAAATCCTAACTCTAATGTTTATATTTCACTTGCTGAATGAATGACAGCTTCCAGAAGTGGAATTTCCACACATTTCTGAAAAGAAAGAACCATAGACACAGAGCATCCCAATGCTGAGCATCCCAAATACTGTCACACTCACCACAAATAGATTAGAAGATCCCAAGATATCAGCCCCTTGGCTCTCTGTGGAGCTGATGCTGCCAAAGACTCTGGGACCCTTTCCCTCTAATTCTGAAACACCAGCATGTTTCAGGTTTTCCCTTTTTTCTGTTATGGCCACGGGATCAAAAAAAAAATAAGGACATATGGGTCTATATTAGCAATCTATATCATTCATACTGAATCAGTCATGACACATTTGGACTGAAGTTGCAGAGACACCAACTTAAAATGGCTTGACTGGTAGGCAATGCATTGGCTCATATAGCTCGAAGTCCGCTTGG
Organism: Bos javanicus; assembly: GCF_032452875.1. Lineage (NCBI taxonomy): Eukaryota > Metazoa > Chordata > Mammalia > Artiodactyla > Bovidae > Bos > Bos javanicus. The sequence continues at coordinate 47,483,584 of NC_083874.1, read as the reverse complement.
AATTGGTTTAATATTTAAAGCAGATCTCTCTGAACTTCTCTCAGCTTTATCCTCACCGTGGGGGCTAGCTTTGTCCTCTGGCTGCCTGTCTTTATGGTACCAAAGTAACTGTAAAAGTTTCAGTCTTATCTGCAGCCTCAGCATCCAAAAAAAAAGAGACAGAGGGGAGGCTGTCATTTCTGTTGGCTGGCTCTTCAGAGTGAGGAAATTCTTTCTCTAAGTCCCAGTCGATCTCTTCTTAGGGAACTGAATTGAACCATGGCCTCTCTCCCTGAACCTGTTTGACTACTCCATTTATATTCTAATGATGCAGGAGACCTATAATTACTCAGCCTGCATAAGTGAGATACTGTGGCATCACCTGCTCCAGGCCATCCTGGACAATGATATCCACAGTCATGAGTGTGAGGTGATGATGTGATTATCCTATAAAACATATTTATTAGAAGTTTACATATTAAAGTATTTAAAAGTTTGGTCTACCACTTACTCATATTGTGGGATACCAGAGATACACATACCACATGCGGTCAATACTGAGCTTGACAGAAGAAGAGGCAAAGAGTGAACGGTGTTAGAGGGTGAGCCATGGAAGAGCAGGAGGTGTAGCTCGTTACAGGGAAAGATGAGTCCCCTACTTTGACTGTGTAGAAGAATTCACTGAGAAATGGTGGGAAATGAGAATTTAAAGAACTGATGGACTGTAAAGGACCTTAAATTCCAGGGTGAAGTATTTTTGAATTATTGCATAAGAGCCTTTTTGAGCATTTCATCATGAAATGATAAAAAAAATCACTTAAAAGATATTAAATTGACAGGTCTGTGAAGGACTGTTTGGAGTGGGAAATCTTTGCAATAACAAAGGAATAAAGGTAGCAAAATTCAAAGTAAGAAGAAAGAAAACACCAGATGGGAACATTTCAGAGAGAACTGACTCGAGTGGAGGAATATGATATGCAGCATGCAAAGAATGAACAGGCCAGAGTGATTCTAAGATTTAGTAAATAGATTCTCTAATATAAGACCCCACTGAGTCAATTAAATTCACTGAACTCACATGTGCGCATGCACGTGTGTGTGTGTGTGTGTGTGTGTGTGTGTGTGTGTGTACTCTGATTTCAATTTTTGGCTAGTCCAGACTTAAGTTCCTTATCCAGCAGACTCTTTTCCAATACATCTTTTCTCTAAAACAAAATTGTCAGGAGTGGGAAAGCTTGGCCTTAAAAGGATGGAATATGGTCATATCTCTTCCCACCTTCAAGAGTTCCAGCCCAGGGCCCTACCCATGAAACTGTGATTGACCTTTCATGCAGAGAGCTACCAGAGCCCTCAGAAATCTTCCTGATGCCTGCCAGGCATCTTCTTAGAGAAATGGACAAAAGGAACAGGTGTTGAAGAGAAGGTGCTGTGGGATCAGTCAACCTTGGTGCCGAATTGCATTGGCAGCCTTCCTGCTCACTTGCTATAGGATATTTACAATAATTTATACCCTGTATTCTGGATTCTGAGTCCTATTTCTCCGTGTTGCTGGCTGCCAGCCACTACCATCCTCTGGGAGCAGCTTTTGGCAGCTGCATCCCAGTGCAATGGTGAACAGAAGCCCAACTGGATATGGCTACCATGCTGGGACCACACCTGTGGTCTTGGAAGTTAGGAGCATGCCAGGGGCTATGCCTGCAATGAGGCAACTGAGCCCTTGAGTGCCCCAGCCAGGTGGTGGAGAACTCAGGGTTCCAACTACTTTGTCTGAGGTGCCAAGAAACATAGAACTGTCAAAGCAACCTGGGAGGTCCTCTCCTGGAAAACGTCTGCTCAACTGGCTATGCCACTCAGGCAAAACTGAGTCTCGGCTTATAAACAACTTGGTTCTTCATTTTGTGAGACCATTTCCTATTATTTGGAAAAATATACAAACATAGACGGTCTCAAGTCTAACTTTCTGCTTTATCATCTTCCTTGCTGCTATGATTAGAAAGGAAATTCTGAGTACAAATAATAGTAATAATAAAAATATAATAGCAATGAGTATATTCAGGTTTTCTCTGGGCCAGACAATATACTAAGCACCCTAATTTAAATATGGTATCTCAACACAACAATCTTATGAATTATATACTATTTTCATCCCTGTTTTACAGATAAGAAAACAAATAGAAATGTTGAATGCTTTGCCTAATGTAACATAAAATAGGTTTCAGAACCAACATGTGAATTCAGGTTTGTCAGAGCCCAGAGCAGGAGCACTGATTGAGCACAGTACTAATACCATTGTGGGAAGTTAATCTACAAAACTCACTCTGTTTTTGTAACAGTCAAATGTATAGATTTTGTGTAGCTAAATATATTTTAATATAACTTTCCTCTCTTAATAGTTAAGAGAAAACTGTCATATACTGCTGATGAGAGTGTAAATTAGGACAAGCACTTTGGAAAACCATTATTTATTAAGTTGAAGATTTTCATATTCTATGATCCAGCAATTCTACATCAGGATATAGGCCCAAGAAAAATGTGTGCACATGAGCATCAGGAGAAATGCACAAGAATGTTCATGACAGCATTATTTGTGATATCCCTAAACTGTAAATTTCCCAGAAGTCTATCAACAGGAGAATGGAAACATAACTGGGGTATATTCACACAGTGGAATGCCATACAGCAATAAAAGGTAATGAGACCAGTTATACACAACATGGATGAATGTTGTGCTTGAGAGGCTAGACACAAAGACTGAGTGTCGTATGACTCAATTCATTTAAACTCCAAACACAGACAGACTAGTTCACTGTTTACAGATTCACACTTAGGGGATAAAATTATGAAGTAGCACAAGGAAATGATTGCCGCAAAAGTCAGAAAAGTATGCAGGAGGAGGAACGTGGTCATAATGGGTAGAGACTAGAGGAGGCTTTTGGGGTGCTGGCAGTATTCCAGGGGGATTGGCTTGAGAACTTTGGCTTGCTCTATAATAATGTGTTAAACCTATATGTATATGTACAACATTCTACAATACAAATGGTTTTAAAGCAAGTTTAGAAGGAAAAGGCAAGAAAGGTATAACTTTTACTATTTCAGGCTATAATATCCTGATAAGCAGCCCACTTTAAGACAAATTTTAACTGATAGAATCTGCCACCTCTGGAGTCGGTTCCACTCTCTTTCCTGATCTGAAGCTCCCCTACTCCTGTTCTTTTTTAATCATTAATGTTTTTCTTATTAAAGAAATGTTTCCTTGCTCATATTGTAGGTGACTGAGCTCAGGTATTATTTCTCTAAGGAGGAAGAGATTGATTTTTCTGGTCTGCTCTTGCAGGAGTAATCATGACCTTTCTGCATCATCCTTGACTTAAGGATGCTTCTACAAAAGGAAAATGGCAACAGCAAGGTTTATCATTCTCACTGACACATCTAAATAAAGGCTTATCAGAACTACTAACGCAGGCATCCATGACATTAGTAAAGACTGGACAGAGCTGGGATGGAGATGGGAGAAGAGGAGGGACTGAGTCAAGTCCCAACAAATGACCAGCACAGGAACTTCAGGATAGAGTATGCAATGGGTTGGAGCCAAGCTTCTATGGCTTTCAACGGTCTAAATAGATAGCATATCAAGATATTCATTTCAGTTTAGTTCAGTTCAGTCACTCAGTCATGTCCAACTCTTTGTGACCCCATGGACTGCTGCATGCCAGGCTTCCCTGTCCATCACCAACTCCCGAAGCTTACTCAAGCTCATGTCCATCAAGTCAGTGATGCCATCCTACCATCTCATCCTCTGTCATCCCCTTCTCCTCCTGCCTTCAATCTTTCCCAGCATCAGAGTCTTTACCAGTGAGTCATTTCTTTGCATCAGGTGGCCAAAGTATTGGAGTTTCAGCTTTAGCATCAGTCCTTGTAATGAATATTCAGGACTGATTTCCTTTAGGATGGACTGTTGGATCTCCTTGCATATATTCATTTGGAGAACCCTAAATTCCAATTCTAAAGGACATGACTTTTAACTTAGGAGAATTCAAGACATATTCAGGATTTTTTTTCTTTTTTGAGTTCCAAGTTCAACAACAGCGAAAAGTTGAGTGGTAGTAAGAAACCACCTCTCACATTCTGAGAATGGCTGATTTGCATTCCCTTTATGTTATCACCTCTTCATTCACTTGCCTAATTGAACTGAATTTAGTAGCACTGTTCTCCGTGGTGAGGAACAGGAAGGAATGAAACTTTTGCAAAGCTCTATGTTTATTCTTATTTCACTCTGAATAACAGAAGGACAAGGAGTAAACACTGACTGAACTCTTACTGTCTTTGAGGTACTTGCTCTGAGCCACTTAAACAGAGAATTTCATTTAATCTTCACAGTAAACCTATGAAGTCTGTTCTATTTTTATTACTTTATTTTACCAAGGACAAAACTAAGTAAGACATGGAGAAGTTAAGTAGTTTGTCTTATTTAACCCACACTACAGTTCTTTGCCTGGAGAAGCCCATGGAGGGAGGAGCCTGGTAGGCTACAGTCCATGGAGTCACAAAGAGTCAGATGCGACTGAACGACTTCACTTTCACTTTCACAGTTCTTTAGGAAAGAATGTAGTGTGCAAATTTGACTTACTCTAAGTTTTTCTTTCTTCCCTTTGCTTATCCAGATCTTACCCATCTTTCAAGATCCACCTAAAATTCCACTTCCTTCAGGAACCATTCATTAATAGACTTATCCTTCCCTGAATTACTTATCATCTCAAATTATACATCCTGACAATATTTATGATCTTGTCTTTGCATTATCTCCCCAGTCTATAAGCTCATTGGAGACAAGTGCTGTGGCACACTTGTCTGTACACCCTCTGCCCCACCTTGCTTCACTGCCCAAAGGGCAATGCTTGCAAACACAAAGAGTGGAATTTAATTGTTGAGCGGAATTCAGTTGAATAATTAAAGCATATTTTACTATTTTCTTAAGAACCAAAAGTAGAACTATAACCATACATAACAATTTCACAAGTGAGGAATCAGGTTAATTTGTACTCTATATACCTCTGTGTTATTTAGATTTTTATGGCAAAAGTGTTACTTATAAAACTCAAGGGACTTCTCTGGTGGTCCAGTGGCTAAGACTCTGTGCTCCCAATGCAGGGGGGCCAGGTTCTATCCTTGGTCAGGGAACTAGATCCCTCATGCCATAACTAAGAGTTCCCAAGTTGCAACTAAAGATCTCACGTGCCCCAACGAAGGTCCTGCATGCCACAACGAATACAGAAGATCCTGGGTGCCTCAACAAAGACCCAGCACACCCAAATAAATTTTTTTAAAAACCTCAACATTATTTTCAACCCTGAGCTTAAAGTTTCTGGCAGGAAGGAGTGTAGTGAGTTGGAAGAGCATGAACTGAAAGTAGAAATGCTGTTTCCCAGTCTTGGTTCTACCTTGAACAAGGTTTAAAGCTTCCCTGAGCTAAAGAGAAGGGACTGAGCACAGAGACTCTGAAGTGTCGCTCCTGCTCCTTGATTGTAAGCCAAAGAATTTATTTAGGTCTCAAAATTTCATTATTCATACATATTTTAGGTGATATAATCCCATAACTTTTTTCATATTACAAATTTATTGAGTACTTGCCACTGCAGGGAATCAAGGTTATATATCTAAAAAATATTACCCCGTAGGGAAGAAGGGATATATATACATATAACTATATCCTATGATGAAAAGCAAAAAGTGATAAATTCCAAGGGGAAAAAAAAGTTAATATGCTATGCCCCTATGACTCAGGTTAAAGCCAGAGATGGGAAGTGTAGGGGATAGTACAGTGCTGCTGCTTCTGAACCAAAACATTCTGATGCAGGACAAATATGGAGAGAGTAGTTACTCTGCATCAGGTGTTCTAAGCACCTTATCAAAAGCAGTATGATATTCACTTCACACACTTTTGATGGCTTACTGTCAAAAGAACAGGCTTCTCTGATGGCTCAGACAGTAAAGAATCTGCCTCTGAGGCAGAAGACCCGGGTTCCATCCCTGGGTTGGGAAGATCCCCTGAAGAAGGAAATGGCAACCTACTCTAGTATTCTTACTTGGGAAAAGCCCAGACAGAGGAGCCTGGCAAGCTACAGTCGGTGGGGCCACAAAGAATCAGACATAACTGAGCAACTTTCATACACATCAAAAAAGAAAAAATGTTGGCAAGGATGTGAGTATATTTGAACCCTTGTGCATGTAACTTAGTACATTTTAGGCCCTTCATATTTGTTGTCAATGCTATTCATTGTGTGCATGTGTGTGTGTGTTTGTATGTGTGTGTGTGTATGTTTCCTTCAACATTCTTAGGCAGAAATAAGATTTGTCAGGGCCTCAGAGTAAATTTGTTACTGCAATTTAGCACCAAAAATTTTTGCTGTTTTCTGAGAGTCAAACCCAAAATGTGAATATATTAAGCCAAATTAGAATTATTTCTATTCAAAGGGTATTAACACACAACAGCATTTGCTTCTTACAAAGGAACTGGTTCTATAGGATGTGTTATTTCTGTCTGTAATATATCCTGGCCAAATGTTTGCATTTGTTTAAAATGAGGATCTTTTTTTCTTTTTTTTTTTTTAATTTTTGGCTGTTGCTGGGTCTTCGCTGATGTGCAGGCTACTCTCTAGTTGTGCTGTGTAGGTTTCTAACTGTGGTGGCTCCTCTTGTTGCAGAGCACAGGCTCCGGGGCACAGGGCTCAAGTAGCTGCAGCATGTGGGCTCGGGAGCTGGGGCTCCCAGGCTCTATAGCACAGGCTCAACAGGGGCTTAGTTGCTCCACAGCTTGTGCGATCTTCCTGGACCAAGGAACAGAACTGTGCCCCCTGCACTGGCAGGTGGATTCTTTACCACTGAGCCACCAGGGAAGCCCTTAAAATGAGAACGTTGATCATCTTTCAGTTACCTTCCAACACAGGCCTGAGTTTCTAATATGTACGAGTAAAAGGGAAACCAGAGGTATTGTAAGGGTTTTGAAACTGTCAAAGGCTGATGTCGACATAGCATTTGTTTGTATTTTAAAAATGCATGGAGGGTCACCCAACAAGTGATAAAGAGAAAATGTGAATGTGTGTCCACAATATAATTAGTCCAGAATCAATATGCTTTTTCTATTAGCTTTTAAAATTGGTTTGCATAAGAGTTTCTTTTCCAACCCAGCTCTTCTGAGGGTTTTTGTGACAGAGTGACTAGGGACATGATCTTTGCAATATTTCGTTTTGTTATCTCTTATTATGGCATGGTGGCCCAGAGTATAGCATGAATAAAGCTGTCTTGTCATCAAAATGCATTCATTCATTTAACAAGTTCCTGAAAATAATGAAATGGTTGCTAAGCAATGGAGAAATTATACATTCCCAGGGATCTGTGCAGATTCTAAAAGCAAAAGTAGTTCTGGGAATAAGTTAGTGTCTCCGGAACCCAGCTAAATACAACTGAGAAAGTGACATGCTCTACCTAACAGCCAGGAAGCAGTATTTTTTTTTTTAATGTTTCCTTCTTTTTGACCCAGGTTTCCAAAGTAACAAGATAGTTAGAAAATTATCTATCAAAAAGTATTCTGTGTCCACTTATAGAATACAGTTAGCTAGCAAGCTTGTATCAATTTATTTTAAAAGAACTATTGTATGAAAATACATTATTTTAATTAGGAAATAAATTTATCTTAGATATATCAATCATACTTTAATTGCATAATACATGTTTAATGCAGAAAATTTAACACACAGATAGACATTTTAAAACATACAAATTTTTTAAAAAAATAAATCATCCATGCTAAGTCACTTCAGTCGTTTTCGACTCTGTGCGACCCCATAGACAGCAGCCCACCAGGCTCCCCTGTCCCTGGGATTCTCCAGGCAAGAACACTGGAGTGGGTTGCCATTTCCTTCTCCAATGCAGGAAAGTGAAAAGTGAAAGTGAAGTCGCTCAGTCGTGTCTGACTGTTAGCGACCCCATGGACTGCAGCCTACCAGGCTCCTCCATCCATGGGATTTTCCAGGCAAGAGTACTGGAGTAGGGTGCCATTGCCTTCTCCGAAATCATCCATAATCCAATCCTATTTTTTTTTTCTTCTACAAACAGCCAACGTCAATATTTCAGGATATGCTTACCTGTCACTTTTATAGACATATGTAAAGTTACCATCTATTATTATTTAACATAGTACGCACACACTATATACATGCACTCATTCTAAAGGCTATGGATATAGCATTGTTTTTAAAACAATGTTTAAACATTTAGGTTGTTCCTACTTGATCACTCCTATAAATAATGCTTTATTATCCTGTACAAACATTTTTAAAAGTAAGTACTTTCTTCACTATGAAAGTATTGCATGTAGAGAAGAACCTCTGGAATGGAAATAAATACCCTGGGGATATTGATCAAGCTTTGAGTCAGGTCTAATAAGGACAAATGCTGTGAAGGGGGATTTTCCAAAGAGCAGCCAAATAGGTGAAATTATGACAATCTCTGGTGATAGGGCTTTTTGGAGAGTTCCAAACCCTTATCACCCCTCCAGTGGCTGCTAGGCTGCTGGGTTTTCAGCATCTGTGGCTGTGAGGCTGCTGTATCAAGGTTACTGTAACAGATATGGAGAGAAGGGTGGGAACAGTGCAAGGTAAACTCTACAGAGCTTGCTGTTCTTCATGAGATTCAGTCATCCTTCTTAAACTGGTGTACTGTTCTAAGTCTCTGGTTAATTTCCAGGATTTTCCACAGAAACAGGGCAATTGGATATTTACAGATATACATTACATGATTGATTATAGTGACTGATTCATACAATTATGAAGGCCTGTCAGTCCTACAGCCTGCTGTCTACAAGCAGGAAAACTAGGAAATCTGGTAATACAAGTCAACTTGAGTCCAAGAACCAGGGGAGTCAATGGTGTACGGCTGAGCCCAGTGGCCCAAGAATTGCAACAGGAGCTACAGGGCAGTGAAGTGATTCCCAGGCTGAGACCAAATGCCCAAGAACCAGCAGCATCTCTGTCCAATAGCAGAGGATGGATTTCCAGACTCAGGCAAAGGAAGCACATCTCCCTTTTCTCAACCTTTTTGTTCTATTTCGTCCCTTAATGGACTGGGCAATGCCCACTCACACTGATGAGGATGGTCTTCTTTACAGGTGTACCTCTTCAGATGCCAATCTCCTCCCGAAGCACCCTCATAGCCATACCCAGAATGTTTTACCACCTGTCTGGACATGTCTTATTCAAGGTGACACATAAAACTAACCATCACAGTTGTCTTAACATCCAAAATCATTTAGTGTAATACACCATATTAATAGACAAAAGGACAAAGAGGCAGAAGAGACATTTGATAAAATTCAACACCCTCTTATGATAAAAATCCTCAAAAAATAAGAATATAAGGTAATGTCCTCAACCTGATAATGGACATCCACAAATAGCCACAGCTAAAATTATAACTAATAAAAGACTGAATGTTTTTCTGCCAAGATCAGAAATAAGACAAGGATGTCTAAGTTTGCTCTCATCACTTCTATTCGACATTATACTAGAAATTTCATACAGGATAATGAGTCAAAAAAAAAAAAACAAAACTCCAGATTAGAAAGGAAGAAGTAAAACTATCTTTTTTCAAGAAGAAAAAACAAAGCAACACACATACACAACTATAACAGCTAATAAACAAGTATCCTCCAGCAAGGCTGCAGGATACAAAACCAACATTCAAAAAACAATTGTCTCTCTCTACACAGCAATGAACAATGCAAAATAAAGGTAAAAAAACAATTTCATTTATAATACCATCAAAAAAGAATAGAATATTTAGCAATACATTTAACAAAAGAAGTGTAAATTGAAAATTATAAACCACTAGTAAATTAAGACCTAATAAACAAATAGAAAGACATCCCATGAACATAGATTGGAAAACTTAATACTGTTAAGATGGTGGTTGTGTTGTTTACTTGTTCAGTCATGTCTGACTCTGTTGCAACCCCATGGATCATAACCTACCAGGTTCCTCTGTCCCTGGGATTTCCCAGGCAAGGATACTGGAGCTGGTTGCTATTTCCCCTTCCAGGGGGTTTTCTTGACCCAGGAATCAATCCCATGTCTCCTGTTTGGCAGGCAGATTCTTTATCACTGAGCCATCTGGAAAGCCCCGTTAAGATGGTAATAGTCCCCAAGGTGATTTTCAGATTCACTATAATCCCTATCAAAATCTCACCTAGAATTTTTGCTGACACTGACAAGTTTATCCTAAAATTCACATGGAAACACATGTGATACCAAATAGCCCAACAATTCTGGGGGAAAAAAAACAACTAAAGTTGGAGAACTCACATATCCCAGTTTTAAAATTATTAATAGCTTACAATAATCAAGAGAGTGTGGTACTGACATAAAGATAAACATATATTTATCAATGGAATAGAATTGAGTCCAGAAATAAACCCATACATTTACGGTTAATTGATTTTGACAAGGTTGCCAAGATACTTCAATGGGGGAAAGTTTTTCAACAGCTGGAACAGGATATACACACACAAAAGAATGGGATTAGACTCCTTCCTCACACCATACAGAAATCAATTCAAAACAGGATGATAGACCGAAGTGTAAAACTAAAAATTTTTGAAGAAAACTTATCAGTAAATCTTTGCAATCTTGGGTTATGGAAAGTGTTAGTCACTCAGTTGTGTCCAGCTCTTTTGTGACCTCATGGGACTATAGCCTACCAGCCTCCTCTGTCCATGGATTTCCCAAGCGAGAATACTGGAGTGGGTTGCCATTCCCTTCTCCAGGGGATCTTCCCAACCCAGAGATCGAACTCAGGTCTCCTGCATTGCAGGCAGATTCTTTACCATCTGAGCCACCAGGGAAGTCCCCTGGGTTGTGAAAGCCTTTTAGATAAGACATCAAAAGCACAAGGAAATAAAGGGAAAAAAAATAAGTTGGACTTCATCAAAATTAAAACTTTTATTCTTCAGAGAATATCACCAGAAAATGAAAATACAGCCCACAGAATGGTGAGAAATAGTTTCAAATCATATATCTAGTAAGAGACTTGTAATCAGGATATACAAAGAAGTCTTTCAACTCAACAACAGAAAGACAAATAATCCAATTTTAAAATGGGAAAATAATCTAAACAGATATTTTTACCAAAGAAGATATACAAAAGATCAATAAGTACATGAAAAGATGTTCAACATGATTAGCTATCAGGGAAATGCAATCAAAACCACAGTGAAGTACCACTTCACACCAATATGGCTAAAAAGCCAGATGATAACAAATGTGGTGAAAGATTTAGAGAAGTTAGAATTATCATATATTTCTGGTGAGAATGCAAATGGTACAAGTCATTTTGGAAAACAATTCGGATGTTCCTCAATAACTAAACATATAGTTATCATGTATGTGTGCTCAGTCACATCCAACTCTTTGCAACCCCAATGACTATAGCCTGTGGGCTCCTCTGTCCATGGAATTCTCCAGGCAAGAATACTGGAGGAGGTTGCCACGTCTTCCATCAGGGGAATCTTCCCAACCCAGGGATCAAATCCACGTCTCCTGTGTCTCTGGCATTGGTGGGCAGATTCTTTACCACTGAGCCACCTGGGAAGCCTGCATAGTTAGCATATTACCCAGCAACTTCACTCCTTAGTTACGTACCCAAGATAATGAAAACATTTGGCCAGGGACTTGTATATAGATGTTCACAGAGGTATTCATTCCAGCCAAAAAGGGGGAAACAACCCAAACGTCCATCAACCCAATGAATGAATAAATGTTGTTCAGTAGCTAAGTCATGTCCAATTCTTTGAGACCCCATGGACTGCAGCATTCCAGGCTCCCCTGTCCTTCACTGTCTCCCAGAGTTTGCTCAGGCTCATGCTCATTGAGTCAATTATGCTTTCTAACCATCTCACCCTTTGCTGCCTCTTCTCCTTTTGCCTTCAATGAATAAATAAAATGTGGTACATCAATACAATGGAATATTACGATGGCTCAAAAAGGAATGAAGTACTGCTACATACTACACTTTGGAAACATACTAAGTGAAAGAAGCCAGACCAGATATTATATGATTCTATTTATAGGAAATACCAAAAATAGGCAAATCTGTAGAGACAGGAAGTATATTAGTTGTTGATAGATGCCAAGGGAAAGGGGAAATGGGCATAGGGTTTCTTTTAGGAATGATGAAAATATTTTAAGATTAGATAACAGGGTGGCCTCCTGCAGGGTCCAAAGCACTGAGTACAGCAGTGTCTGCAGGGGACCTTTTGAAGGAGGTTACATTATCTTCATTACCTCCACCATAGTATGACCTCAGGCCAAGCAACAGGGAGGGAATACAGCCCCACCCATCAACAGAAAATGGGATTAAAGATTTACTGAACATGGCCCCGCCCATCAGAACAAGACCCAGTTTCCCCCTCAGTCTCTCCCATCAGGAAGTTTCCATAAGCCTCTTATCCTTATCCATCAGAGGGCAGACAGACTGAAAACCACAATTACAGAAAACTAATCAAACTGATCCCCTGGACCACAGGCTTGCCTAGCTCAATGAAACTATGAGCCATGCTGTGTAGGGCCACCCAAGACGGACAGGTCATGGTGGAGAGTTCTGACAAAACGTGGTCCACTGGAGAAGGGAATGGCAAACCACTTCAGTATTCTTGCCTTGAGAACCCCATGAAAATATGAAAAGGCAAAAATATATGACACTGAAAGATGAACTCCCCAAGTCAAAAAAAACAATAGAATGGGAAAGACTAGAAATCTCTTCAAGAAAATTAGAGATACCAAGGGAACATTTCATGCAAAGATGGGCTCGATAAAGGACAGAAATGGTATGGACCTAACAGAAGCAGAAGATATTAAGAAGAGGTGGCAAGAATACAAAGAAGAACTATACAAAAAAGATCTTCATGACCCAGATAACCACAATGGTGAGATCACTCACCTAGAGCCAGACATCCTGGAATTTAAAGTCAACTGGGCCTTAGGAAGCATTGCTATGAACAAAGCTAATGGAGGTGATGGAATTCCAGTTGAGCTATTTCAAATCCTGAAAGATGATAGTGTGAAAGTGCTCCACTCAATATGCCAGCAAGTTTGGAAAACTCAGCAGTGGCCACAGGACTGAAAAAGGTCAGTTTTCATTCCAGTCCCAAAGAAAGGCAATGCCAAAGAATGGTCAAAATACTGCACAATTGCACTCATCTCACACACTAGCAAAGTAATGCTCAAAATTCTCCAAGCCAGGTTTCAACAGTACATGAATCATGAACTTTCAGATGTTCAAGCTAGATTAGAAAAGGCAGAGGAACCAGAGATCAAATTGCCAATATCTGTTGCATCATCGAAAAAGCAAGATAGTTCCAGAAAAACATCTACTTTTGCTTTACTGATTATGACAAAGCTTTTGACTGTGTGGATGAAAACAAACTGTGGAAAATTCTTAAAGACAGGGAAATACCAGGTCACCTGACCTGCTTCCTGAGAAATCTGTATGCAGGTCAAGAAGCAACAGTTAGAACTGGATGGACATGGAACAACAGACTGGTTCCAAATCGGGAAAGGAGTGTCAAGGCTGTATATTGTCATCCTGCTTATTTAACTTACATGCAGAGTACATCATGAGAAATGCTAGGCTGAAAGAAGCACAAGCTAGAATCAAGATTGCTGGGAGAAATATCAATAACCTCAGATATGCAGATGACACCACCCTTATGGCAGAAAGTGAAGAGGAACTAAAAAGCCTCTTGATGAAAGTGAACGAGGAGAGTGAAAAATCTGGCTTAAAGCTCAACATTCAGAAAACTAAGATCATGGCATCTGGTCCCATCACTTCATGGAAAATAGATGAGGAAACAATGGAAAGAGCGAGAAACTTTTTTGGGGGTGCTCCAAAAATCACTGCAGGTTATTACTGCAGCCATGAAATTAAAAGACGCTTACTCCTTGGAAGGAAAGTTATGACCAACCTAGACAGCATATTAAAAAGCAGAGACATTACTTTGTCAACAAAGGTCCCTCTAGTCAAAGCTATTGTTTTTCCAGTAGTCATGTGTGGGTGTGAGTTGGACCGTAAAGAAAGCTGAACCCTGAAGAATTGATGCTTTTGAGCTGTGGTGTTGGAGAAGATTCTTGAGAATCCCTTGGATTGCAAGAAGATCCAACCACTCAAAATAAAGGAAATCAGTCTTGAATATTCATTGGAAGGACTGATGCTAAAGCTGAAATTCCAATACTTTGGCCACCAGATGTGAAGAACGGACTCATCTGAAAATACCCTGATGCTGGGAAAGATTGAAGGCAGGAGAAGAAGGGGATGACAGAGGATGAGATAGTTGGATGGCATCACTGACCTAATGGTCATGAGTTTGAGTAAACTCCAGGAGTTGGTGAATCCATCACCAATCCATCACCTAGATGGTGAATCCATCACACTAGGGAACCCTAGTGTGCTGCAGTCCATGGGGTCACAAAGATTTGGACATGACTGAGCAACTGAACTGAACTGAACTGTATGGTTCTATAACTCTAATATACTAAACCCACTGAATAATATACTTTAAAAGGGTGAACTCTAATGCATAGGAACTACATTTCAATAAAGCTATTTTAAATAAAAGCATGAACTTGACTTTAAAAATCAGATTCTATAAAAATATCACAATGAAAATTCCTGATCCCACCTCAGACTTGTATTGCCTCCTCTTTCCCACAGGTACAGTCAATACTTTTTTGTGGGTCATTCAATACATAGTCTCTGCATTTTCAAGGATATATAATTGTATACATTTTTGAACACATTTCTTATAAGATAAACTTCTAAAAGAATTATTGGAGCAACAAGATTGAGTGTCTTTAATTATCTACATACCTATTCACCATTAATACACAGTCAAATTACCTTGCAGAAATACTGCATCTAACTTCCTTTAATTTTAGCCATGTTTAAGAGTTCACAAGAAGGCACTGGCGACCCAATTCAGTACTCTTGCCTGGAAAATCCCATGAACGGAGGAGTCTGGTAGGCTGCAGTCCATGGATTCGCTAAGAGTCAGACACGACTGAGTGACTTCATTTTCCCTTTTCCCTTTCATGCATTGGAAAACGAAATGGCAACCCACTCCAGTGTTCTTGGGGGAGCCTGGTGGGCTGCCATCTGTGCGGTCACACAGAGTCATCCACGACTGAAGCGACTTAGCAGCAGCAACTAGAGTTCACACTTCCTTTTATATTCTACAGTCCCAAATATTATCATTCATTTTAATCTTTGCCAGTCTCATATGAAATACTTATCTTTTAATTTGTATTTCATTATGCAAGGTTAGAAATTCCATGTTTTTATATTCTTTGCCCATTTTTCTTTCAGGGTAATTGCTATATTCATATTGATTATTTCACTATGAAATGTTTTAAATATAGAATAATGCAAAGGATAACAAACATCGATGTACCTGCCACTCAGAGAAATAAATGTAACATTTTTATCATATTTGCTTCATGATTTTTAAAGAAAACTCTAAAGATAAAACTGATGTCTCCCCTGTTCTCTATATTACATTCTCATTCCCCTTTTCTGGATGTAACCCCTATCATAAATATGGCATGAACCCAGGCCATTGTATACCTATGGCCTGGGTTCATGTATGCATACATACCTCATGTATACATACATACATATGTATACCTTATGTATACATACATACCTCATGTTTTAGCGATATATAATATTTCTATATAAAGCACATTATACTGTGCATAGCATTTGCAATTTTTTTTCTGTTTTAAACTAATACTGTTTTTGAGATCTACCTCTATTGATCAAATAGATATATTTCTTCTTTTTTACTGCATCATAGTATGACATTTTATGAATATACTAGAGTTAATTTCTCCTTTCCTCTAATAAAGTACATTTAAATTTTTACCTGCTTTCGTTGAAACAAATAATTTTGTAATGAATAGTTTTCCTAGTACATGTGAGCATGAATTTCTCTATAATATATTCTCAGTAGAGTAGCTGGCTTATAGACTTTATTTATCTTCAATTTTAGCAGTTATTGCAAAATAGCTTGTTCCAATCCACATTTGCATTTGAACAAGCAAGCCCCCTGACCTTATGGAACCTGCACTCTGGTGTGTCTGGAGTGGAAGGGAAGATTGCCGAGTCCTGTCTCTTTGCTGCCTTGACCACCCCTGGCACAGTCAGACTTTTAAAGTATTTCATTGTGTTTTCAGTTTATTTTCTTCTGATACCAGTAAGGTTGAGGGCCTCTTGATTTGTTTACTAGTGAATTTTATTCATTAGAAAACATATCTCTCGTTTTTAAACATAGGCCTCTACTATTTGGTACCATTCTAAACGAGCCATATGCACAGAGCCAACGGTAGAAAAAAATATTTTGTAACAAGCATATGAAGTTGTCTGATGGTCATAAACCAAGAGAAATTTTTTCAGACATCTGGCCTTTTGAAATAGTAATAATTGATAAAAATAAAGAATCAAAGATTCTGATTAAGAGGACAAGTTAGGAAATTGATTTCTAAAGAGAGCAGCCTACACTTTTAGTTCTGTTTTGATTGAGAGGATTTTTTCAAGAAGAAAAGTCAAAGAAACCAGTCTATTCAATTCTGAAAAAGTCCATTCCAAAGGACCTTATACCTTGAAAATGCTTGCGTTATTTAGAATCAAGGCAGTTTGGTATGAGTTACCTCGGTACACTTGGGGGTGCACAGCATACTATTTAGATGATGGGTGCATTGCTGGGTGTGCTCCAGGCCCTAAATGAGAAGAGATGGGGAGGAGAAGAGTTTTCAGATAAAATATCTCAAACTCAAGTTCAGCCTGGAAAGAATTTCTCATTTGAACACTGTACAGAATTCTGCCCCAAGCCACTTAACTAGCATTCTGAGAGGATCATTAATTTCGATCCACTTCAAATAAATGGGCTAGTAAATGAGGGGGACTCAGTGCATAGCCCAGGATGCTGTCCACATCTTATCAATTGTGACTAAAGTCATGATTTATTAAACTGGCTTTCACATTCTGAGGAGGGATGAATACACACCCCTACAGTTTTTAAGATTAGACACACCTTAGGGCTGAAGCTAAATCTCCCTAGAGCATAGAGTTATATCTGTTGGTCTCTTACATGTGGTTATTCCATTATAAAATAATGAATATTCTTTGAAATTTATCAACCATCATTTTCAGACCTCTGAGGGCACTACTTTCTGCTGTTTCTTGCTTAAAGATTTGCTCATCAGAAGCCCTGCTTAATGCTCTGTCTCTTTGCCCTGTACTGCCAAACGCCTTTTTGAGAATGCTATGCTCCAAGAGGACAGAATTCACTTCTGCTTTTATCCCCTCAAAGAATCCCAGCCGGAGAGCAGGTCATTCTGTCTCACAACCAAACCAGTCAGATATTCACTGATTTTTCCCTGACCCTAGGTGTGACTGGACCATCAGGTTCTTACTCCCTGACCAGCCCAAGAACCCTAACTATTCAAACAGCTGCCACCAACTGCTGGGGACATTTTGCAATGAAGGCAGCCAACTGTCCAGGCAATGTGCTGCTAAGACCCTGAGTCCTATTGATCCTGAGTGGATGCTGCTGAAACCCCCAAATTTCCTCAGATTCCCTTACTGGTTCCACGGACCCATTCCTCAGCTTCTGTCCTGCTTGCTCCTAGTGGCTCATATCTCCTAGGAATCATCATCAGAAAACTAGCTATTGGTTACTGATGCTGCTTCACCTGGGTACTGAGAGCCTAAAACCCATCTCACATATTCCCGGAGTAAACCAATGACTGACTGTGGTAAGAGGATGGAAGCCCAGCTCCTTTGAGGACATAAAGACTCTCCTATCGCTCTGCTGGGGGATCAGGTAAAGCTCAGGCTTAACCTGAAACTGCCCCCTTGCCAGTGAGGGAAGAAGGACCCAATCCAGAGCATGTGCATAGCCCTTCAGATTATATTCTACACATGACAGAAATCCACCAAAGGGTTTTGAGGAGGAGAGTGGTGGGATTTATGTTTTGGAACAATCATTCGGACAGCCAGATGGAAACTAGTTTGTAGATGGCAACTTCGAAGCATGGGACCCAGTAAGAGATTCTCTCTGGTGACCAAGCCACCTGTCCTGAGCAAGGACACTTTTTAGCACATGAGAACAGCAGTGACAATCTATGAGAGGCTGAAATGTAAGGAATATTGCTATCGGGGTGGGTGTCCAAGTAAGTTGGCTTGCCAGATAAAATATAGGATTCCCAGTGAAATTTGAATTTCAGATAAACAATAAATAGTTTTTTGGTATAAGTATATCACTAATATTGCATGGAGGAAAATTACATGGGACATTCTTATATTAAAAAGATTATCCATTGCTTATCTGAAATTCAAATTTAACTGGGCACCTTGTTATTATTTTCCATGTCTGGCAACATACAAGTAAAGGTTTCTCAATAAATAGGCCAAGTTAGCTAATAAAAAAATAATTGGAATATACAGAAATCTCTAAAATCTCAGTATTTCTTTTTGGTCTGGGTCTGTAGGCTAAAGTCAAAATGAAAGCATCATGTCACTGAAGTTAGAAGTAAGTTAAAATTATTCACATGCTATGCTTATGTGCATATAAATAATTATTATTTGTTTTACTTCATGGAAAGACTTAGGCAGTTAAATGAAAAAAAAAAAAAATTCTTGATGATCCAGATTTTATACTATCCATATATGTCTTTATCCTGACCTTCTGCCCAACAGAAAGTTTTGTCATATTTTCTTTCTCCTACAAAACTGTGCTGAGCTGAAAACAAGGGTAGTCATTTAAAGGCAATGTGTGCAAATGGGAGAATGACCCAGAAGGATACTGTCTCATACTGTCTTGGCTGGCCAGTGTGCATGGATCTAAGATTGTGCCCAGGAATGCCCCGGGGTCCTGAGAAGAGCTTCTGACTCTGCTACAGAGCTCACTAAGCCTCTTACAAAGCAGAGTAGCACCATGGGTTCAGAGCTTGGGCTCCAGAGCCTACTAGATGGCTTTGAATCCCATTTTAGCCACTGAGAATCTATGTGGACATAAAGAAATTAAACTTGAGTTTTCTCATCTGGGGATAAAAACAAAGGTATAGTATGATGTGGATTGGATGAGTTATTATATGAAAAAGCATTTAGTATAGTGTTAGATTCATAGTAAAATCTCAACAATGTTAGTTACTATAGCTATCTTTAGCCATTAGAGCTTACAACATGATGGGACCTTCCTTGATATAATAGTTTAATTCTAAATGTTGCTATATATGCCTTAGGGGGTGTTTCCCAGAGGCAGATCCAACAACCAGCATTTGTGTAAAACTGATGTATTGGTAAAATATTCTCAGAAAGTGGGGGAGGGAATGTGGAAACTGGGAAGGAAAGAGGTCAAGTTAGGATATAAATCAAACCAAGTACCCTGTAGGATAGTTCTGGCAGTTCCACAGCAGAGCTCCTAAGATGGGACAGGTCACACCACAGACTTGCCCATCTCTGGTGACAAAGGGGCTGCAGAGCCCAGCTGTTGGCTAAGGAATGCCCCTAGGCATGTGTCCACAGGTCCCTGCAGGGAAAGGAGGTTAGAGCAAGAGGGCAGCCCTCCCACTAAGAGACGCAGGTGCTGGTTATTTGGAGTGCAGCAAACAATGGAGTAGCATCGAAACACATACACCATGCAAAAGAGAGAGCTAACGGGGATTTGCCGTACGACTCAGGGAGCTCAACCCGGGGCTCTGTAACAACCTAGAGGGGTGGGAGGTGGGAGAGAGGTTCAAGAGGGAAGGGACACATATAAACCTATGGCTGATTCATGTTGATTTTTGGCAGAAACCAACACAATATTGTAAAACAAGTGTTCTTCCCTTCAATTAAAAATACTTAAAAAAAAAAAAAAAAGTAAAGGCATCTAATGGGATAAGGAAGAAGTACTAATAGCCTCCCTCCATTCAGCTTGAGGCAAAAAGCCTATATGGGAGAAGACCAAATATCTGTGGTTCTCGTCCATCATGCTATGGCATGCCTACTGAAAAAGGAATGGGGAGGCAGGTACAGATATTTTCTGGGATGGTAAGCTATGGAGACTTGCTTGTAAACTTTGCTTAATAAATGAATGGCAGTTATTAAAATTCAAGTATTAATATAAACATCTTTAGTGTTCATTAACTATGAGTCCAGGATGGTTGACTCACATAATTTCTCTCTTTCTTTTTTTTTTTTTTTACTAACTCAACTATTACATAAATATTACATAGAAAATTGTTATTGAGATCCCCTCAAATGATGACTATTTCAAAAGGAGAAAGGCAAACACATAAATACAATAATGGAAAAAGGGCACAAACAGGTAGCTTATAAAAACAAAAAGTAAAAATGGACAATAAACATAAAATTACTGCTTAAATTCTCCAGTAACCAAAGAATTTTAACCTATGAGATACTAGTATTTACCTATCAGAATTGATAAGGGTTTTTTAAGTAATAATGCCTAAAATTGTCAAGAATGTAGGGAAATCAGTCTTTTTTTTTTTATTTTTGATGATACTTTTATTTTTTTAACCATTTATCATTTCTTTATTATTATTATTATTATTATTACTTTACAATATTGTATTGGTTTTGCCATACATCAGGAGAATGGCATTGAAACATGTATAATATCATATAAGAAACGAATCGCCAGTCCAGGTTCGATGCAGGATACAGGATGCTTGGGGCTGGTGCACTGGGATGACCCATAGGGATGGTACAGGGAGGGCGGTGGGAGGGGGGTTCAGGAAGGGGAGCACGTGTACACCTGTGGCGGGAAATCACTCTTATACAATACTATTATAAGTGTAAGTTGGTTTAACTTTCCTGGAGGACAGTTTGACACTATATAACAAAATACATAAAAAACACAGACCCTTTGACAAAGCAATTAAACTTTAAGCAGTTTTTACAAGGAAGAAATCAATATGTATAAAAAATTATTTCAATAACATTTACTGCAATGCAACTTAGTATATCTAAAAATTGAAAATACTACAAATGTATAGTATTTTACCTATGGATGGTTCAATTCAATAAACAAGTACCATAATTCAATGAACAAAGTACCATAATTAACTGTGCAACCACTTTTAAATGTTGTAAAAATATATTTGTCCACAGAAGATATTAATCATATATTATTAAACCAAAGAAACATCATATTGTAAAACATGAACAGCATGATCCAATCTAAACAATGAATAAATCTGAAAAGATATATATCAAACTGTTAATAACAGTTATCTTTGGATATCAAGGATGACTTTCAATTTCTTCTTTCTGCTTATCTGTAGTTTTCTAATTTTTCTATAGTAAACAAGCATTGCTGGAGTAATTAAAAAATGTTATAAAATAACAATACTTCTTCTCTGTACTGGATTTGAAATGAAGAACTCTCAAAGATTGGGTAGCAATACATATTTTTCCATTGTGTTAATTTCCTGTCTGTTAAGTATATATAATGAACAGCCTTCCATGACTCCAACTGGTTGGAGGAGAGCCAAAAGTTGCACAACAAACAAAGCAATGGAAACCATCCATTCCACCTCAGCCAGAAAACCTAGACCTCAGAAATGATTGTATCACACTTTACATTTAGAAAAAATCTTCAGGATTTATGTGAGATAAAGTAGTGCCTGGAAAGCCACCCCTTTCTAGTAGTCGCTGCCTCAACAAATTTAGAACATTATCAATGACTCCACAGTTTGAAAAACCCAGCAGAAGACCCCATATGTGGTAGATGCTCAGGAAATATTTGGACTGCAACTTAATGACCTTCATTTTACTAGTGACAGAACCAAACTTAAAAAGCTAAGATGATCAAATGTTTTGTATAGATCAGTGGAAAGCCATAAAGTAGTCACATTAGTAAAGGTTATCTTCTTTCTGAATTCAAAACTAGTGAGACAGTTCTTGTCCATTGCTTCTGTTGTCCAACTCACTGCTGCTTATTTCCAACAACATCATCTTAGTGCTTCAGGAAAGCTGCAGGCTAAGAAGCAGAGGAATACACGAGACCATGAAAGTCAGAGACAACAAGGCATAACCCAGTGGCCGAGTCTGAAGAGACCCTTGTGCTCACCGCCCTGTGCAAAGTATGCATCTTCTCATCCCCACCACTGCCCATGTGGGGATGGGCAGTGTCCACTGTAAGTGGACGCTTTCACATCTCACAGTCTTCTCTGTTTTCTGTTTTTTAAGATGACCTTCCATCAATTCCCCAGACAGCGTCTTTGTAAATTCTGTATCTAGAATGAATTAGAGCTGTATTTTGCCCACTAAGTAGTGAATTTCAAAAACAATTTCATCTCCAGCCTACATATAAATACATACATTTCTCTGAGAAGTGTTCTGTTTACCTAGCAAGCCAGAATGGAACCTGTTTAAAAAAAAAAAACACACAACTGTATTCCTCCAGGGTGGCTTAACTTACAAATCCCATCAGAAAGATATTTCTGCAAATGAGGCATAGAATTGTAACCTCCCCCGACTTTTCCATTCCAATAACCTTCAGGAGTCCATGTTGTCTATATATGGGTGTCTAAGAATAAGTTTTGAGGTTTTAGTGATCTATTTTCAGAAGGAAAAGCAAACAGATACAGACTGTGTGACCACTCATTGTGTACCCCAACTGTGACCCTGTGCCAGAAATCTAGATTGGCAGCCTACAGTGACAACTTGATACACACTCAGAATTAAATAATGGGCATGTTCCATCCCCCAGAATATGAGTGGACAAATGTAGATGACTTGGGAAGGGCCAGCAAAACTGTTACATGGGAGAGTACTTGGACGTTCATAAAGACAATTGTGGATACTAGGTAACACTAGTCATAGTGTCATTTGACACCTTGTTCTCCTTTCTCTCCCATGATCATCTTGGAGAAGGAAATGGCAACCCACTCCAGTACTCTTGCCTGGAGAATTCCATGGAAGAGGAGCCTGGCAGGCTACAGTCCATGGGGTTGCAAAGAGTCAGGTGTGACTGAGCAACTATCACTCACTCTCCTTGTTCTGCTACTACCTTTCCTGCCCTTCCCTGCCCTTCCCTGGTTCAAGGTGCCTGCAGTGTTTGAACAGGAATCAGAAGGGCTCAGGTAAAGAAGTTGGAGAAGGCAATGGCACCCCACTCCAGTACTCTTGTCTGGAAAATCCCACAGACGGAGGAGCCTGGTAGGCTGCAGTCCATGGGGTCGCTAAGCGTCGGACACGACTGAGCGACTTCACTTTCACTTTTCACTTTCATGCATTGGAGAAGGAAATGGCAACCCACTCCAGTGTTCTTGCCTGGAGAATCCCAGGGACAGGGGAGCCTGGTAGGCTGTCATCCATGGGGTTGCACAGAGTCGGACACAACTGAAGCGACTTAGCAGCAGCAGCAGGTAAAGAAGTATCTTGGGAGGCAGAGGTGCTTTAAAGACAGACACGAACATGCACCTGCCCCAAGAAATTTCAGTCATGCTTTGCTTCAGTTTACCACTGCCACTGCCTTTACTTAATGAACAGGGTTGTCTCGAATTCTCCTGTACTCAAGCATTTTTCCTCTAAGGAAGTAGACATATTTTTAAAGTCTGAATATCTGCAATGAGTGTTTCACTCTCCATGGTTGGATTAGTTTTTCCTGCTTCAATAAGACTATAAGGTCTCTCATTCCATAATACATCTTATTAGCATATAAAACATTATCAATAATATACAGGGACTCAGTAAACAGCAACCCCATTGAGTTAAAACAATCTTTCCCTCAATACTGTGCCTTATTTTAAGGTCCCAAAACACCTGTTCCAAATCAGTTTCCTCACAGTTAGGCCCAGGTCCCAGTCATCCCATATTCTCTAGAAGCAAGGAAAAGGTTTCTCTCACTTCCTCCCCCCAAAACCTCAGGTACAGCTGCTGCCTGGTCACGTCTCAGCAGTACAGAGAAGTCTGACAAATACAGCTAGCAAAAAGGTGACTCTCTCCCTCACTTCCTTCAGGAAATCTACCTCTCTGCCACATGTCACAGGAGTCCCTGCCTCATATATTATTTCTTAGATCAGTGTGGATATCCCAGAAACTTCACCTCCCTAGAAGTAAGGAATAGAGCTTCAGTGAACAGTAGTGGACTGTTTTTAAAAAGATATTTATTTATTTTAATTGGAGGCTAATTACTTTACAATAATGTGGTGGGTTTTGCCATACATAGACATGAATCAGCCATGGGTGTACATGTGTCCCCCCATCCTGAACCCCCCTCCCACCTCCCTCCCCACCCCATCCCTCTGGGTTGTCCCAGAGCACCAGCTTTGAGTGCCCTGCTTTATGCATCAAACTTGCACTGGTCATCTATGTTCAGTTCAGTTGCTCAGTCATGTCCAACTCTTTGCTATCCTGTGGACTGCAGCATGCCAGGCTTCCCTGTCTCCATCACCAACTCCCAGAGCTTGCTCAAACACATGTCCATCGAGTCAATGATGCCATCCAGCCATCTCATCCTCTGTCATCCCCTTCTTCTCCTATCTTTAATCTTTCCCAGCATCAGGGTATTTTCAAATGAGTCAGTTCTTCGCATCAGGTGGCCAGAGTATTGGGGTTTCAGTTTCAGCATCAGTCCTTCCAACGAATATTCAGGACTGATTTCCTTTAGGATTTACTGGTTGGATTTCCTTGCAGTCCAAGGGACTCTCAAGAGTCTTCTCCAACACCACAGTTCAAAAGCATCAATTCTTTGGTGCTCATCTTTCTTTATGGTCCAACTCTCACACCATACATGACTACTGGAAAAACCATAGCTTTGACTAGACGGACCTTTGCTGGCAAAGTAATGTCTTCTACTTTTTAATAAGCTGTCTAGGTTGGTCATAGCTTTTCTTCCAAGGAGCAAGTGTCTTTTAATTTCATGGCTGTAGTCACCATCTGCAGTGATTTTGGAGCCCCCAAAAATAAAGTCTCTCACTGTTTCCATTTTTTCCCCATCTATTTGCCATGAAGTGATGGGACCAGATGCCATGATCTTAGTTGTCTTAATGTTGAGTTTTAAACCAACTTTTTCACTCTCCTCTTTGACTTTCATCAAGAGACTCTTTAGTTCTTCTTCTCTTTCTGCCATAAGGGTGGTGTCATCTACATATCTAAGGTTATTGATATTTCTCCCAGCAATCTTGATTCCAGCTTGTGCTTCATCCAGCCTAGCATTTTGCATGATGTAGTCTGCATATAAGTTAAATAAGCAGGGGGACAATATACAGCCATCTATGTTACATATGGAGAAGGCAATGGCACCCCACTCCAGTACTCCTGCTTGGAAAATCCCATGGACGGAGGAGCCTGGTAGGCTGCAGTCCATGGGGTCGCTAAGATTCGGACACAACTGAACGCCTTCACTTTCACTTTTCACTTGCATGCATTGGAGGAGGAAATGGCAACCCACTCCAGTGTTCTTGCCTGGAGAATCCCAGGGACCTCGGGGCCTGGTGGGCTGCCGTCTATGGGGTCGCACAGAGTCAGACACAACTGAAGCGACTTAGCAGCAGCATGTTACATATGGTAACATATATATTTCAATGATATTCTCTCAAATCGTCCCACCCTTGCCTTCTCCCACATAGTCCAAAAGTCTGTTCTTTACATCTGTGTCGCTTTTGCTGTCTAGCATAAAGGGTTGTTGTTAAATCTGCTAATGATGTAATTAATCCTCTTGTTTGGGAAGAACTCTTATTTTCTACCAGAACTATTTGGCTTAATTAGAGTGACTTATACCAGGAAATGTATTTTCAGTGACAGACAGAAATAAATAACACAATTAAAAGACTGATATTTTGGACTTCCCTGGTGGTCTAATGGTTAAGAATCTTTCTGCCATTGCAGGGGATATGAGTTTGATCCCTGGACTGGGAAGATCCACATCCCAAGGGGCAACGAAGCCTGTGCTGTAACTACTGAAGTCCACGTGCCTACAGCCTATGCTCCACAGCGATGAGAAGCCTATGAGTTGCAGGGAGGAGTAGCCCCCTCTTGCTCCAACTAGAGAAGCCTGTGTGCAGCAACAAAGTCCCAGCACAATCAAAAGAAAACCCTGAGGTTTTTTCAAGAAAACAATCCACTCATATATGTCAATGTAGGGGACCATAGAGAAAAGTGTATGTTATGGTTCCTTACAGCTTTAGTCCTAGTACATTTTGTTAAATTTATACATAAATATTTCTTGTTTTCTGCTGCTGCTGCTGCTGCTAAGTCGCTTCAGTCGTGTCCAACTTTGTGCGACCCCATAGACGGCAGCCCACCAGCCTCCCCCGTCCCTGGGATTCTCCAGGCAAGAACACTGGAGTGGGTTGCCATTTCCTTCTCCAATGCATGAAAGTGAAAAGTGAAAGGGAAGTCACTCAGTCGTGTCCGACTCTTAGCGACCCCATGGACTGTAGCCCACCAGGCTCCTCCACCCATGGGATTTTCCAAGCAAGAGTACTGGAGTGGGGTGGATGCCTTTGTAAATCACAGTATATTTTTTAAATGTTCATTTGTTCATTGCTAGTACACAGTCAATTTATTGACCATACAATTTATTTTTATGTATCAACTTTGTATCCTGTAAACTCCATGCTGTGTTGTGCTCAGTCGTGTACAACTCTTTGTGACCCCACAGACTGTAGTCTGCCAGACTTTTTCATCCATGAGATTCCCCAGGGAAGAACACTGGAGTGGGTTGCCAAGTCCTCTTCCACTGGATCTTCCTGACCCAGGGAACAAATTCGCATCTCTTGTGTCTCCTGAATTGACAGGCAGATTCTTCACCACTAGCACCACCTGGGAAGCCCTTGTTCAGTTCAGTTCAGTTCAGACGCTCAGTCGTGTCTACCCCACGGTAGTGCAGCATGCCAGGCCTTCCTGTCCATCACAAACTCCCAGAGTTTACTCAAAGTCAAGTCCACTGAGTTGGTGAAGCCCTTGTAAACTCCATAAATTCACATAGTAGCTCTAAGACATTTTGGGGGGGAGGTGTTATCTACATATATATTTATATCATGTATTAATAAAGACAATTTTTATTTCCTGCTTTCCATTCAAGATGTCTTTTATTTTTCTTGCATTATTGCAGTTGACAAGAACTTCTAGTACAATGTTATACAGAAAGGACAAGAAAAAACATACCCCCCTTTTTTCCTGATAAGGCAATGGCACCCCACTCCAGTACTCTTGCCTGGAAAATCCCATGGACGGAGGAGCCTGGTAGGCTGCAGTCCATGGGGTCACTAAGAGTCAGACACGACTTTTCACTTTCATGCATTGGAGGAGGAAATGGCACCCCACTCCAATGTTCTTGCCTGGAGAATCCCAGGGACGGCGGGGCCTGGTGGGCTGCTGTCTATGGGGTCGCACAGAGTCAGACACGACTGAAGCGACTTAGCAGCAGCAGAAGAGGGAAAATATTTAATCTTTCACCAAAAGGTATAATACTATCTGTGGATTCTGGTAGTTGCATTTTATCAGATTGAGCAAGTTCCTTTCTATTCCTGGTTTACTGAGAATTTTTTAATCAGAATTTATGTTGAAATTTATCCAATACTTTTTTTGTATTTGTTTCTATGATTAGAAACTCTTTCTTAATTTGTCTGTTAATTGATGAATAACATATATTGATTTTTGTTGTTGTTGATTCAGCCTTTCATTCCTAGTAAAAAACCATCTGATCTTTTCATCTTATTTTTTATTCATTCTGAAAACCTCTGCCTCTTAATTGATATTTATATGTCTTACATTTTATATAGTTATTGATATAACTGAATTTGTTTTGTTTGTTTTAGCCACTAAATCATGTCTGACTCTTTGCGACCCCAAGGACTGTAGCCCACCAGGCTCTTCTGTCCATGAAATTTCCCAGGCAAGAATACTAGAGTGGGTTGCCATTTAGGTCTACCATTTATAGTTTTCTGTTTGTTCCCCCTTCTTTTATTTCTATGTTCCACATTTCTTGTCTTCTTTTGGCTTATTTGAATATTTTATTGCATATTTATTTATTAGCTATATGACTATGAATCTGAATTATTTTTAATTTTAGTGGGGTTTTTTCAGGGATTAAATATAAACAAATTTAACTTTCAAAGTTCTACTTAGGGTTAATATTTAGCCAGTTCAAGCAAAATATGGAAGCCTTCTAACCTTATAGTTTCCTTTATCCTCCTTCATCTTATGGCTGTCAGATATATTACATCAAAAAAACCCACTGGACAGTATTATGTTTTTTAATTTTCAAATGGCAATGTTAAGGAATTTAAGAGAAGAAAAATGATCTTTCCTATTTACCATTTCTGTTACTGTTCCTTCATTCTTGGAGTTCTAAGCTTTCTTCTAGGGTCATTTTCCTTCAGTGCTTCTAGCAGAACAAAGATGTAGGAAACAAATTCTCCCATCTTTCCTCCATCTCATGATGACTTTACTTTGGATTTATTCCTCATGGATATTTTTATTGTTTATAAGATTATGGGTCTTCAATTGTTTTCTTTCAATATTTGAAAGTTAGTCTGCTGTCTTCTTGACTCCATGTCTTCTCATGCGAAATCTGAAAATAGCTGTTTTAATTTTAATGGATTAAAACTGGTCTTTTTGTCTTACATCTACCCTGTGCTTTTGGTATCATACCTAAAATGGCTTTGCCTAACCTATTGACTATGCCAAAGGCTTTGGCTGTATGGATCACAATAAACTCTGGAAAATTCTGAAAGAGACGGGAATACCAGATACCCTGACCTGCCTCTTGAGAAACCTATATGCAGGTCAGGAAGCAACAGTTAGAACTGGATATGGAACAACAGACTGGTTCCAAATAGGAAAAGGAGTACGTCAAGGCTGTATATTGTCACCCTGCTTATTTAACTTATATGCAGAGTACATCATGAGAAACACTGGGCTGGAAGAAGCACAAGCTAATCAAGATTGCTGGGAGAAATATCAATAACCTCAGATATGCAGGTGACACCACCCTTATGGCAGAAAGTGAAGAGGAACTAAAAAGCCTCTTGATGAAAGTGAAAGTGGAGAGTGAAAAAGTTGGCTTAAAGCTCAACATTCAGAAAATTAAGATCATGGCATCTGGCCCCATCACTTCATGGGAAATAGATGGGGAAACAGTGGAAACAGTGTCAGACTTTATTTTTGGGGGCTCCAAAATCACTGCAGATGGTGATTTCAGCCATGAAATTAAAAGACGCTTATTCCTTGAAAGGAAAGTTATGACCAACCTAGACAGCATATTAAAAAGCAGAGACGTTACTTTGCCAACAAAGGTCCGTCTAGTCAAGTCTATGGTTTTTCCAGTGGTCATGTATGGATGTGAAAGTTGGAGTGTGAAGAAAGCTGAGCACTGAAGAATTGATGCTTTTGAACTGTGGTTTTGGAGAAGACTCTTTAGAGTCCCTTGGACTGCAAGGAGATCCAACCAGTCCATTCTAAAAGAGATCAGCCCTGGGTGTTCTTTGGAAGGAATGATGCTAAAGCTGAAACTCCAATACTTTGGCCACCTCATGCGAAGAGTTGACTCATTGGAAAAGACTCTGATGCTGGGACGGATTGGGGGCAGGAGGAGAAGGGGACGACAGAGGATGAGATGGCTGGATGGCATCACTGACTCGATGGATGTGAGTCTGAGTGAACTCCGGAAGTTGGTGATGGACAGGGAGGCCTGGTGTGAAATGCAAATCAAAACCGCAATGAGGTATCATTTCATGCCAGTCAGAATGGCTGCTATCCAAAAGTCTACAAGCAATAAATGCTGGAGAGGGTGTGGAGAAAAGGGAACCCTCTTACACTGTTGGTGGGAATGCAAACTAGTACAGCCACTATGGAGAACAGTGTGGAGATTACGTTAAAAACTGGAAATAGAACTGCCATATGACCCAGCAATCCCACTGCTGGGCATACACACCAAGGAAACCAGAATTGAAAGAGACACGTGTACCCCAATGTTCATTGCAGCACTGTTTATAATAGCCAGGACATGGAAGCAACCTAGTTGTCCATCAGCAGACAAATGGATAAGAAAGCTGTGGTACATATACACAATGGAGTATTACTCAGCCATTAAAAAGAATACATTTGAATCAGTTCTAATGAGGTGGATGAAACTGGAGCCTATTATACAGAGTGAAGTAAGCCAGAAAGAAAAACACCAATACAGTATACTAACACATATATATGGAATTTAGAAAGATGGTAACAATAACCCTGTATGTGAGACAGCAAAAGAGACACAGATGTATAGAACAGTCTTATGGACTCTGTGGGAGAGGGCAAGGGTGGGATGATTTGGGAGAATGGCATTGAAACATGTATAATATCATATGTGAAATGAAACAGCAGTCCAGGTTCGATGCATGAATCAGGATGTTCGGGGCTGGTGCACTGGGATGACCCAGAGGGATAGTATGGGGAGGGAGGCGGAGCGGGGTTCAGGATGGGGAACATGTGTACACCCATGGTGGATTCATGTTGATGTATGGCAAAACCAATACAATATTGTAAAGTAATTAGCCTCCAATTAAAATAAATAAATTTATATTTTTTTAAAAAAGATTCATTTTGCATATTCAAATCTGAAAACATTGTGTACAGCCATAAAACAAACCTTGTGTTTTCACTCTTTGGTCTAAGAACCACAACTGAAGACACTGGAGGGGCTGGTTGATATTCTGGTGGTAGATAAAAGTATTAAGTATTTATTAAGTATTACTTGAAGAACCTGTTATGATTCTCTTTGGCAGACCTCTCTGCTCTTTTGGATTTGTGTTGCCTGTTTTTATTTCTGAATTAGAATATTTTGGTTGGTGCTTTTTGCTTAAGAATTGCCTGATCTCTCTCTCTCTCCTTTCATTTTACTTAATGAATTTAAAGTGATTTAATTTGTCCAGTGGTTTCCTAAGGAAATCTGGCATAATCAAATTCTTTTAATAATATCCCAGAAAGCTTCTTTTATCACCTAAGTGTAATGATGCCTTTCTTGTATTTATGGGCTACCAGGAGCATCCAGCTAATTATATATATATATATATATATTTTTTTTTTTTTTTTTGAACAGAAGAAAATCAATATATTTTACCCAAAACTTTCACTCTTATTTTCTGGGCTCATAACTCTATAACCATTTATCAGTTCCTTCTTTTATTTCTTACGAGAGTGGAGGTATAATGGTAACTATAAAATGAAGGTGATATAGAGTAATTGATTTAACACATGAATATTGTTCCCCTAAATCATATCTTGTCCTCTTGGGACCAGTGGTCACTGCAGTTCTTGCTTTCAAGGAACTTAGATCACTGGGAAGACAGACCTTAATTATACTATGACATCAGTAAATGTGTTTGCATAAAAGGAGGTGAGGATTTTGCAGGAAATGAAGAGTGCTGCGTAAATCTTTAGGGAAGACTTCCATGAAGAAGCGATCAGAAGGAGGTGAGACGACGAAGGATAAAGGTTGTTCCAGAGAAAGAGAAATGCGTGTTTTTGCAAAGGCTCTACAGTAAGGGAGTGCATACCGAAAGAACATCTTATGACTACAACACAGAAAGGTAGGGAGGAGGTGGTATGAAATGAGGCCAAATAAATGAGCAAAGGCCGTAGAATTTCCAGTCTTGCAAAATTCAAGTCCAGCTCTGCCACTTTCTACCTACATGAGCAGGGCCTAACGAGTAAACCACTATTAAGTTCACTTTCCTTATCTATGAAACAGGGATAACAATACCTCAGTGATGTTATGAGGAAGTCTAAATGAGATTATTACACATAAATATACATGAATACTCAATACTAATGACTCAATAATTAACAGAATTACTAGAGGTTCTTTGTAACTGGTTTTCTTACTCTTCCTCTCTCCTCTACAATCAATCCTGTGGTCAATGATCCTCCTAAAGCATTACTAATCATATACCCACAGTGCTTAAAAAATAATAATCTTATCTCACTGTTTACAACAGGAATAGCAAATAGGCTTAACCTCAAGAACCATTCCTAAGTAAATTACAGCATGTTTCTGGGCTGAAGTTTCTGGACTCAGCAGTAAATATAACTACAGTTGACAGGTCATCTCCGCATGGGCGCTGAACACAACATGCAGCAGCTATGCGTCTCCTCAGCACAGAACCCAAGCACTTCCTTGATCTACCGCTTCCAAGTTTTTCAGTCTCCTCTCAACCACCTTCTGTCCTCTGTCCCAATTAAAAATGTACCTCAAAAGATGTACAAACTTATCCAAGAACGATGTACCCCAAAATAACATGTTACTCCTTGCATATACTGTAAGTACCCTTCATTCCACTGCACATTGGTTCACGTTTTCCTTTACCTGGAATATTCTTTCCAATTCAGGGATCTCTTACTTATCCACAAAATCCTTGGGTATCCTACTTGAGAAGTCTATGCCCCTGTTGTTCTAGATCAGGCCCCTTGAATGTATGCTGTTAGAGAAACACACCCCTTCCCTTCAGAGACTGTCTT
Source organism: Bos javanicus (assembly GCF_032452875.1). Taxonomy (NCBI): domain Eukaryota; kingdom Metazoa; phylum Chordata; class Mammalia; order Artiodactyla; family Bovidae; genus Bos; species Bos javanicus. Next base: position 47,451,043 of record NC_083874.1, on the reverse strand, counting down.
AGTTTGAAGTCACAGAGGTGGCAATGTGTTTTGGTGATCACCATCACTGTCCTCCTTCTTCACACTCCTAACTCACAAGAGGGAACCATGCCTGTATGTGCCTTCTCATCCACTTCTGTGTCTCCAGCACTAAGCACCTAGTCTGCCATAGAGGCCCAGTACAATCTTGTTAAACGGATTGATGGGCCCAAGGTACTTCCTTTCTCACATACCCTTTCGAAAATTTCTTGCCAACCAATTCAGTATCAATGTCAAATCTGAGGTAAGAAAGGAAGGAAAAAGACAAGTGAAGTATGTATTTTAAATGCCGAGGATCTCTCAGTGGTTCTCACATTTCAGTGAGTAGCAATTGCTGTATGTGGACCCTCCGTGGCCCAAAGTCTTCCATTATCCTTGAAGAAAATATCTGTATAAATTCCCCAAATCATCACCGGAATGCATGTGTCGAAATAATCCAGAGATCTAAAGAAAAAATTGAGATGTCTCTCTTTTTATCCTATTAGGCTTGTTTGATGTGTTCATTTGTTATATGCCAAAGACAGAGGTTTTGTCTCATTATGACTGCTAAAGATCAAAATGAGAATTCTAGTCTGTATCCATTACTAATTCAGGATGTACATTGAGATAATTTTAGGTAGTGTACGGAGTCTACTGGTATCACTAATATCCAGAGGTTTGATAAATTAAAATCTAGGAGAGAAAAGATATAGAACATATGCTCCTCAGGAGAATTCTGGTTCAGTTCCTGTGTTTGCCAGCTAATAAAAGAATCCGCCCGCCAGTGCAGGAGGAGCAAGAGATACAGTTTCGATCTCTGAGTTGGGAAGATACCCTGGAGAAGGAAATAGCGACCCACTCCAGTTCCCTGCCTTGAAAAGCCCATGGACAGAAGAACCTGGCGGGCTACAGTCCATGGGGTTTCAAAGAGTTAGACACGACTAAGCGCACACATGGCATGGCAATGGCAAAATCCCTCTACCAATACATCTTAGATTTTATTGACAATAGAGTTCTAGTTCTTAGCAGAGAAAAAGCAATTGAAATACTGGTAAGACTTTACTGGAAAGTGTACACTGAGAATTTTTCTATTTTATACACGTAGGGTCACTTTGAGAATGACTTCCCCCAGCACTACATTTTGTATTATATGCAGGTTATTTTGAAGCTGACAAGGAAATCAGAAAAGTTCCAGTCTAATAACATTTTTGTCTATAGATGAGAAAACCTGGAAGTAGTTAAATCAATGTGTGAGACACTGTAAAACAGCATTTTTGAAAGAGTGTTCCTTGGAGCCTAACTTTTGCCAGATGTTAATATTTGTTTTACAAAAGAGGGAGAAAAGAATGTCACTGAATTTGTCTAGGAAATGCTGATTTAAGCAAAGTTCACCCAGTACCTACTACAGGAATTCTCAGAGTCTTTAATTTGTTTGTAAATGATGAAAAATCTCCAAAAGAGAGAATACCCCAGTGTCACAATTAAAACCATTTTTTATAACTGTTTCTTAGCACAGTGGTTGTTGATAAATGTTGGGCAAGAAATGCTGCTCTATCCCAAATGTAAAGGGATTATACCAGGAGAAAGCTGAGGACTGGAAAAGGGAAAGACAGCCAAATTAGTTGTGCCTCTGAACTGACTGACTAGCAAAACAAGACAAAAACAAAGAGTAAAATCATCTGTTAACCCAGCAGTCTGGGACCAGGAGTCAAATAAATACCTTTCCACATAGGGACTTGGACCACTTGCACTGGTTCCCCAAAAAGGACTCAGGATGGAACCCAGAGATTTGTGTAATAACAGGACTCCTTAATGTCCCTTCACACGGGATGTAAAATGGAGATCAGGAGCATTAGAGGTAAATTGCATTCTCGACTTAAATCAATTCTGCCTTCGGTTACAATTGGATAATCCTGCTTTAAACTGTTGTCTAATGTATCCGTGGGCTGTTAAACAGCAAGTGCCTTTCATTTCATAGGAAATGGCTTTTAACTGTATAAAGCAATCTTTGTGGAAGTTTGTACTTCTCTTAATGCTTGTGAAGTGCTTTGGGACAGAGGTCAGTATAAAATCTGAATTTATTACTACTATTAGCAACAGTGAAAGTGTTATGAGGCCATTTATTCTGTGTTTGATCCTGATAGCTGAAAAAAGCCAATTCTCCGATGTGGAATGAGAGCTCAGCCTCAAATTATAAACATTCATCTTCTCCATGTGCTCTAGCTTCCAGCTGCAGGTATAAAGAGAGGACTGAGGCTTTTGTCAACTGAGCTCTAGAGCTTGGGCTTCCTACAGTTGAGAGCCACAGCTAAGTGGGTGAAGCTATGGGTACAGAAATGGAGTCGCAGAACATACCCAAATCCAGTGCTCATTCTAAACCATCAGAAGCAATTTTACTTTGGTACTCAGATTTTTTTTTCTCTCCATTTTATTTTATTTGTCCTCACTAGAACGATTTTAACAAAGTTAGCTATAGGTTTTTACCAGAGTTCAGAGTAGAAAGACAAAATGTTATTCTACTGACTCACTGGAAATTAGATTTTGGAAGTTCTGTTCTTCAGATCTTTTGAGTCCAGGCTGGCCATGAACCGTGTACCCTGACACTGTCTTTTCTTATGCATTCTTCAGCTTAAATTCTTCCTTTTTCTCCACGATGAAATGAATAATTGTCATTCAAATATTAGGTTGACCAAGAGTTTCTTTGGCTTTAAAGTGACAATAAAAGACATATTTTTCATCATCTTTCATTTTCACCAGAACTTTATTTAACAAGGTATTCATTTTGTTCCACTACGTTCTGTCATTTTTCAGGCAACTTCATAATTTTATCTTCCCAAAATTTATATTTTTGAGCAAAGAACTGTTCTAGGTGTCTTTTACAGTCTTCCAGGGAATTGAAATTTTTTCCATTAAAAGAATTTTTAAAGACTGAAATACATAGAAATCTGAAGCTGCAATGTATAGTGAATACGGTGGATGAATCAGAACTTCCCAGTCAAGCTATAACAGTTTTTGCCTGGTCATCAAAGAACGTGCAGTTTTGCGTTATCCTCGTGGAAGATTATGTGTTTTCTGTTGACAAATTCTGGATGTTTTTTGTCAAGTGCTGCTTTGAATTGGTCTAACTGGGAGCAGTACCAGTTGGAATTGTTTGGTTTTCCAAAAGGAGCTCATAATAGATGACTGCCATTCAATCCCACCATATTCACAAAATCAACTTCTTTGGATGAAGACTGGGCTTTACTGTGGTTGATGGTAGTTCATTTTATTTATTCCACTACCTCTTCCGCTCATTATTGTACAGTATTCACTTTTCATCGCCTGACACAATTTGTTTTAAAAGCAGAATGTTTTCATTACATTTCAGTAGACAATCACATGCAGAAATAGTCAAGAAGGTTTTTTTTCTCCTAACTTCTGTGGAACCCAAACATCAAAGTGATTAACATAATCAAGCTGGTACAAATAATTTTCAGCACTTGATTTGGATATTTTGAGTATGTTGGCTATCTCCTGCATGGTTTAACATTGATTGTTCTCATTTAATGTCTCAATCTGATCATTATCAACTTTAACTGGTCTACTTGACCATTGAGCACTGTCCAGTTGGGAAATTTTTAGCACAGAACTTCTCAAACCACTTTTGACAAGTTTGAGCAGTCCCAGCACCATCTCCAGACACTGCACAATTCTTATTTTGTATTTCACTTGCATTTTTACCTTTCTTGAAATAATAAATGATAATAGGCCAAAAATGTTGCTTTTTATCTTCCATCTTCAATATGAAAATGGCTATACAAAAATTCACCAATTTCAATGTTTTTTAAAATGCACACTGATAAAACAGTTGTCACAATACAATCTAATAAAATTGTTTCAAATGACGTTAAAGACAACTAAGTACTACTAGACCTATCTTATGGAAAAAGCCAAACTAACTTTTCGGCCAGTCCAATATGTGCCAATTGAGGAGAAATAAAGGAAGACATGTCTTGCATAAAGGTTGACTTCTAGGTGCTGTTGATGAAGAACCTGCCTGCCAATGCAGGAGACGCAAGAGATGTGAGTTCGATCCCTGGGTTAGAAGATTCCCTGGAGTATAAATGGCAAGCTACTGCAGTATTCCTGCCTGGAAAATTCCCTGGACAGAGGAGCCTGGTGGGCTACAGTCCGTGGGGTCACAAAGAGTTGGATATGACTGAGCATGCAGCCAATGTCTTGCATGAAAGTAGACTTCTAGCAGCCTTTAATAACTTATTTTGTTGGCCTTGTTAATTTTGTGATAGGAATGGAAATGTCATTTCAGAATACATTAACAAACATTTTAATACAAGTCGCAGTCCATGAAGCCTTATAGTTCTCCCAGGTGTTATAAAGGGTTGCTGCTGCTGCTGCTAAGTTGCTTCAGTCGTGTCTGACTCTGTGTGACCCCATAGATGGCAACCCATCAGGCTCCGCCGTCCCTGGGATTCTCCAGGCAAGAACACTGGAGTGGGTTGCCATTTCCTTCTTCAATGCATGAAAGTGAAAAGTGAAAGTGAAGTCGCTCAGTCGTGTCCAACCCTCAGTGACCCCATGGACTGCAGCCTACCAGGCTCCTCCGTCCATGGGATTCTCCAGGCAAGAGTACTGGAGTGGGATGCCGTTGCCTTCTTCTATAAAGGGTTAAAGACACATGTTTTCCTCAAAGTCCAGCTTGCATTAGCTATCTCAACAAAGTCACCATCCCTTACACGGCATTACAGAAAATTAGAGGAAGTAGAGTGAGGCTGGAGGGCTGTTCAGGAAGAGATGTTCTTAATTTGGGAGAAAACAGAACACATTAAAGTACTATCAAGAAGATCAAAATATATCACATTGATGATACAGAGAAGAGCAAGAATAATTAACAGCATATGCTTCCTGAGAAGATGGAAGAGAGGGAATGAAGAGTACAAGTAGAGTTGAGAGGAGGAGAGCAAAGAGGCTTGCAGATAAGGAGCCAGGCACTGCTCGACCATGCCTTCTACTTTCTTTTTAAGATAACATCATTGCTAAGAGTATGAAGGGCACGGAAGGAAATTTAGACATCTTCTGCAAATGCCAAGAACTGGATAAGCCAAGACAAGTCCACATTAAAGGTCCAGTTGAAGCTGTAACCATGAATTTATAATGGAACTAACTTGCCAGATGGTATGATTTCATGACTGTTCAGATACAAGTCTAGAGAAGACAAGTGGATAGGTTACCAATCTCCAGCAGTATTCAGGATCAGGAATGTTCAGATGAGGAATGTCAACTTGTGGAAGTATGAGAAGTGAACCTAACTGAAATGAAAAAGAGGGGAACAATCTCCTTTCTTGACCTTGAGAATCTGTCTCTGACTCCCCTCAGCAAGAGAGGTCTTGGTTCAGGAGTGCCAAAGCCAGAGTTCCACAATGAAGAATCCCAGACTCTACCTCCCTCTAGGTGTGGATATGAGGGGGAAAATGCCTACAGCCTAGCACGCAGTAGGAGCTCAAAAAATAGCAACCGAATGAGTAACAAGTCTGTGATATTCTTTTTGAAAAAGCAACAGTAGACACTCAGAATTCTTGACGTTATTTAGTGTGAGCAAGGGACTATTTGTATTAGCAGCATTTTACCTCTGCTGTAATACTTATCAAAGGAATCATGTTTTTCCCCCTTTGCTGGTAAAAATAAAAGGAAGGAAGAATAAAAGAAAGAATGGAAGGAGGAAAGGATGGAAGGAAGAAAGGAAGGACAGGTGGGACAGAGGGGTAGGTGAGGAGGAAAGAGGAAGGAAAAATGAGAAGGGGAAGGGAAAAGGAGAGAAAAATAAAACCAATTTCTGCATGTTTTGAAATATGTCTGAGAAAATGACTAATAAAATGGTTAAATGAATTCTTAAGTAATTCCAAGAACTCAAACTGTCACCAGTCATTATGAGTTTGGGTTCATTTTAAAGTCCTGTAAAGCTCTTGCTTGGCCTCATTACTTTTCTTTATGCACTCTATTTCTTGACAATATAGCTTTTCCCACATGGTAGCCTGTATTGTGCATTAGCTTTATTTTATGTGAATTTTAAAGATTTAGAGTCACAGGAGTTTGGTGGATAGAGAATGGTCCAAAAATGAAGGTGCATTGGATCATATAAAGGGAATTCATATTTTATTAATTATGTCTTGATATATTAGCACATGATGTGTTTGTTTTGTTTTTTTTTTTTTACTGCAACAGCAGTTCCTTTGCCCTGGCCCTGTATTAGGTATAGAATATAACAGATAACCAGATGTTTAAGTACTTAACTATAATTCAGAATGTTGCCATTTTAAAATACAAATGTGAGTATTTTTATTCTCCTGATTAAAAGGGCATTTTGTTTTCTTTGGCATGCCTTCCTTAGGAATTATTTTGAGTTATAGTGATGAGAAAATCAAGGAAAGCATTTTAAGAAGACACAGGATGCCCATTTTAAATGGGTTATAATTACAGTAAAAAGACTTGGCTCCACTGGATGTGTTTTTCTTTTCCTTCATTAGAGCTGAGTCGAAATTCCGACGACATTAAAAAACCTTGAAGGACACATTGATTTTTTATTTCTTCAACTCAAATCTAAAGGCAGTTACACAATAGCCATGCATTTCTGTACTTACTATTATATTTTATTGATCTATAGTTGATTTACAAAGTTGTGTTACTTTCAGGTATACTAATAGTGATTCAGTTTATATATATACATACACACACACACACATACATATACACACACACACACACCTGTACATATACAGTTGCATATATACACATACATATTCTTTTTCATTATAGATTATTACAAGATATTAAATATAATTCCCTGTGTTACAAGTAGGTCTTTGCTTTCTATCTATTTTATATATAGTGAAGTCGCTCAGTCATGTCTGACTCTTTGTGACCCCATGGACTGTAGCCTACCATGCTTCTCCATCCATGGGATTTTCCAGACAAGAGTACTGGAGTGGGTTGCCATTTTCTTCTCCCGAGGATCTTCCCAACCCAGGGATCGAATCCGGGTCTCCCACATTGTAGACAGACACTTTACCATTTGAGCCACCAGGGAAGATTATTTTATATATAGTAGTATGTATATCCTAATCCCAAACTCTCAATTTACCCTTCCTCGCCCTTTTGCTTTTGGTAACCCTAGGTTTGTTTTCTATGTCTGTGAGTCTACTTCTATTTTGTAAATAAGTTCACTTGTATCATTTTTTCTAGATTCCGAACATAAAAGACATCATATGATAACTGTCTTTGTCTGACTTTACTTAATATGATAATTTCTAGGCCCATCATGTTGCTACAAATGGCATTATTTCATTCTTTTTTTACAGCTGAGTGAAAAAGCAAAGGAATTCCAGAAAAATATCTACTTCTGCTTCATTGACTACACTAAACCCTTTGACTGTGTGGATTACAACAAACAGTGGAAAATTCTTAAAGCGATGGGAATACCAGACCACCTGACCTGCCTCCTGAGAAATCTGTATGCAGGTCAAGAAGCAACAGTGAGAACCAGACATGGAACAATTGATTGGTTCAAAATTGGGAAAGGAGTATGACAAGCCTATATTTTATCACCCCGTTTATTTAACTGATGTACAGAGTACATCATGTGAAATGTCAGACTGGATGAATCACAAGCTTGAATCAAGATTGCAGGGAGAAATATCAATGACTTCAGATATGCAATTGATACCACTCTAATAGGAGAAAATGAAGAAGAACTAAAGAGCCTCTTGATGAGGGTGAAAAAGAAAAGTGAAAAAGTTGACTTAAAAGTCAACATGAAAGAAACTAAGATCGTGGCATCCAATCCCATTGTTTCATGGCAAACAGATGGGGAAAAAGTAGAAACAGTGACCAGTTTTCTTTTCTTGGGCTCCAAAATCACTGCAGATGGTGACCACCATGGATTGACCACCATGGATTTCATGGCTGCATCACATGCAACCATGAAATTAAAAGATACTTGCTCCTTGGAAGGAAAGCTATGACAACCCTAGAAAGTGAAAGTTGCTCAGTCGTGTCTGACTCTTTTGTGACCCCATGGACTATACAGTCCTGGAATTCTCTGGGCAAGAATACTGGAGTGGGTAGCCTTTCCCTTCTCCAGGGGTTGTGAAGATCAGACCCAGGTCTCCTGCACTGCAGGCAGATTCTTTTCCAGCTGAGCCACAAGGGAAGTCCAAGCATACTGGAGTGGGTAGCCTATCCCTTCTCCAGCAGATCTTCCTGACCCAGGAATTGAACCAGTCTCCTGCATTGCAGGCAGATTCTTTACCAACTGAGCTATCAGGGAAGACCATGACAAACCTTGACAGCATATTAAAAAGCAGAGATATCACTTTGCCGACAAAGGTCTGTTTGGTCAAAGCTATGGTTTTTTCCAGTAGTCATGTACAGATGTGAAGGTTGGACCATAAAGAAGGTTGAATGCTAAAGAATTAATGTGCTGGAGTAGACTCTTGAGAGTCCCTTAGATAGCAAGGAGATCAAACCAGTCAATCATAAAGGAAATCAACCCTGAATATTCATTGGAAGGACTACTGCTGAAGCTCAAGCTCAAGCTTCAATACTTTGGCCACCTGATGCGAAGAGCCAACTCATTGGAAAAGATCCTGATGCTGGGAAAGATTGAAGGCAAAAGGAGAAGAGGCGAAAGAGGATGAGATGGTTAGACAGCATCACTGACTCATTGGATATGAATTTGGGCAAACTTCAGGAGAGAGGAAAGGACAGGGAAGCCTGGTATGCTGCAATCCATGGTGGTCACAAAGAGTCGGACACAACTTAGTGACTGAACAACAACAAATATTCATTATGGGCTTCCCAGATGGCTCAGTGGTAAAGAATCCGCCTGCCAATGCAGGAGACACAGGAGATGTGGCTTATATCCCTGCATCAGGAAGATCCCCTGGAGGAGAAAATGGCAAAACCAGTCCAGTATTCTTGCCTGGAGAATCCCATGAACAGAACAGCCTGGCAGGCTGCAGTCCATGGAGTTGCAAAGAGTTGGACATAACTAAGCAGCTGAGCACAATGGCACAATATTCTGTTTTATATATATATATATATATGTGTGTGTGTGTGTGTATGTGTGTGTGTGTGTTTGCACATGTGTGTGTGTGTGTGTGTGTGTATATATATATATATATATATATATATATATATATATATATAATATTTATGGCTGAATAATATTCCAGTAGGGCTTTTCTAGTGACTCAGTGGTAAAGAATCTGCCTGCCAATGCAGCAGATGAGAGTTTGATCCCCAAGTCAGGAAGATCCCCTGGAGAAGGAAATGGCAACTCACTCCAGTACTGTTGCCTGAGAAATCCCATGGACAGAGGAGCCTGGTGAGCTACAGTTCATGGGGTTGTAAGAGTGGGACACAACTTAGCAACTAAACAACAACATTCCATTCCATATATATATACATATATGTGTGTATATATATAGTCACATATTCTTTATTCATCTCTTGATGGTCATTTAGTTTCCTTCTATGTCTTGGATTTTGTAAATATTGCTTCCATGAACACTGGGATTCAAGTATCTTTTCAAGTTAGAGTTTTCTCCACATATACGCCCAGGAGTGGGATTGCTGATCATATGGTAGTTCTAGTTTTACTTTTTTAAAGAAGCCTCATACTGTTCTCTATGGTGGCTGTACCAATTCACATTCCCACCAACAGTGTAGGAAAGTTCCCTTTACTCCACACCCTCTCTAGCATTTATTATTTGTAGACTTTGATCATGGCCGTTCTGACGGGTGTGAGGTGATATTTCATGGCACTTTTGTTTGGCATTTACCTAATAATTAGCAATATTAAATATCTTTTCATATGCTTGTTGGCCATCTGCATGTCATCTTTGGAGAAATGTCTATTTAGCTTTTTTGCTCATTTTTTAATTAGGCTGTTTTTTTTATAGTAAGTTGCATGAGTTGTTTGTATATTTGGAAAGTGAATACCTTGTTGGTCACACCATTTGTAAATATTTTCTCCCATTCTGTAGGGCGTCTTTTTATTTTACACTTATGATAATATAAGGTAACTTTTATGAGAGTTACTGGACTTTTACAATTTATTGTACTACAGTTTTTGTTTATTCTAGCTAGGTAGAATGTCCTGGTATTTGAGCGCTGAGTTTCATTGGTCCCAAATGTCACTTTTATTTTTTTCTGATTATACAAGCAATACATGCCTGTGTATTCATCTTTTCACCAACAATAACTGTATATATTTCATAGAGAGGAACTAACTATAATGACTGAGAGTAAAATTCAGGAGTCAGGCAAAAATGTGGTTACAATCATGCCCATCATTTATTAGGGGAGTTATTTTAGACAAACAAGTAACTTAACTGTGCCAAGCTTCAGTTTCTTTATCTGTACAAGTGGGCCAAAATACTTATCTCTTGAAATTATTGTGAAGCCTCAATTAAAGTGCTTAGCACATGCTGAGCACTGATGAGTACTCAATAAATGCCCTATCTTAGCAGGGATGGGGAGGAGCTTAGAGGAGCTTTTACCCTTCCTTTACTAAGCTATCTAAGAACAACTTGGCAGGTTCTCCTTTCTTGGCTTCTCCAAGTATCTGGGATTCTCAACTGAAATAGCAGAGATGCATCTGTCTTCTCAGTTCTGCAGCTTAAACCTGATGTACTCTAGACATTAAGCCACCTTTTAGACATGAATAATCCCTAATTCATTTTCCTACTTGTTATTAAAAGAGCAAAATAAAATTAGCATTGACTAAGCTGTGCCTGCTTTCCAATGCCATGCTGCTGATTTCAATCTTGATTCAATATATGGTCTCAGAAGTTCCCAATGTCACTAGAGCAAAGCTACTCCCTCCCCCATGCAAATAATATCTTGACAAGAACATAGTATCTTGGTATGCAAAGTGTTTTTCAGTTTACAAAGCATTTCCACACTATTGTATCACAGCACCTTGGAAAGCCATGTGAAACCCAAGTACTGGAACTAAACTGACTAGCTCAGGATCCCAAAGCTAATGAGCGGCAGAACCAGGCCCAATCTCAAGATTTCCGAACATAAGTTTTCTAATTTCTTATTCACTACCTCTCTCCTCTAGCCGTTCAGACTCTGATCAACATCTTGGACAGCAGTTCTCAGATTTGGGTTTATACAAGGATCATCTAAGTAGTCTGGGAAAATGCAGTTACACAGGTCCAAGCTTCAGAGATTCCGATTTACTAATTCCGGCATAAGGTCTGGGAATTTGCAGGTTTCATCAGCTCCCAGTTAATTCTGATATGGTGGCACACCAGGAGAAAACTTGAATTCTTATAACTCTGTTCTCTGTCTAAGCCATGACACTACTCCTCTGAGAATGTTCTCAGAGAAAACCAGACTATTTTTCAATACCTTTCACAGATATAGAGACAACGTCAATCAGCTTAGGGTAAGTTGTGCAACAATAACAAGACTCCCAGCATCACTGGCTTACAAAGCGAAGGCTGATTCACTGACTCACAATTATATCTCTATGAACTGGCTACGAATATACTACATTCCCCTTTCATTTGGGGACCAAGACTGACGAACAGTCTCTATGTGGGATATCATGATGTCACCGTAGAGGGAAAAGAGAGATGGCAGAATCCCATGATGGCTCTTTAAGCTTTTGCTGGGGAAGAATGTCGTATGTCATTTCTGCTTACATTTCACTGACCAAAGAAAATCAGATTCCCAAGCTTGCTGATAAGGAGTCAGGAAGTAAACTCCTCCCTTAGAAACAGGCTGGGAGCTAATAGCTCTCGTGCTTATTTTCACAATGATAGAATGAATGGATCACAGGGACCTCATCTGAAGTGTTGAGTAGGTCTAACTGTCCATTTTTCCTGGGCTAAGATTCCTTCTTCAAACTAATTATCTGCTGACTAATTTTAGTATTTTGCCACCCATAATGCCCTCCCACTTTTAATTTAAGTATCTTCTTCAGGTATTATGTTCTACCTTGTATTGTCTTATGGCTGAATGCTTTGATTATTTAAACATCTAAGGGTCTAAATTTCAAATTCTAAAGAAATTTATAGCATTGTTAATATTTCCCCATGTTAAGAAATGTGCTTTAATATATTTAAGGATAACTCTGGGTCAGACAGTGATCCTCTGTATCTTACAATGTCTATTTCTGCTTTTACAGCATACCAGTGGCTGCTGGCCACATGCTTCAATCAAAGGCAATTTTCCTCTCTCTGTTTAGCTCTGGTTCCCAGCCAGCAGAAAGAATAACTTTGAAGCTTTCCCATTTTTGTAATAAACAGGCACTTCAAATGCTAGTGTCCTGTTCACCATTATAATTCATCTTACATTTTTCCCTTTCCCTGCACCCTCCCAGGCAGATGATAGTTGGTTCACGATAAAGTTGAAGTGTCTGTTTTGTCCTGGGTCTACAAAGAATGAACTTTGCCAGAGTAATCTTTCTTATTTTCTCTGCTGAGTAAATAGGTGTTGGATTATATATGACTCTAATACATCCATAGAGAATATGATCAGTAAAGCTAAGACTTACAAGGCATACCATTAAATGCACCTCACTTCAAACCAACTGGCACATTTTTTAAAAAGGCAGCTGACAAGGACTGTGTAAGAGTTTTCATGATAAGCTATATTTATTCACAATGTGATTTTCTGTCATGGGGGAATTGTAAATTTTATTTGAAATTGTGGCTCTAACCTAATAAAATACATATAATCTTCGTAAAAGCCACTGTAAAATGAAAGTGAGCTCTGAAATACAAATACATATTCATTGTGTCTTCTTTTTTCTTCTTTTCATCTCTCCTTTAAAAACTTAATAATATTTCCAATTATTTTATTAATGAGCTCTGATCCATCCAATCCATAAAGGTATACTGAATGTCTATTAGGTATCAAGCCCACTTCAGGACACCAGGAAGCAAGTGACAAAACTCAGCTCCTACCCTCATGGAAATTGCATTCTAATGAGTACACACATCACCTTTCATCTTGGTTTTTCTACCCATAATACACATTTATTTATAATATATTAAACAAACCTTTACTGAACACTTATTATGGGACAGGCTTACTAGTTTGAAATGCTTGAGATAGAGCAGTGAATAAAACCAACAAAAATCTCTACATTCCTGGAGCCTGCATTTAGTAAGAGGAAATTGATAATGAAAATATGTCAGAGGTATGTAAGTACTACGGAGTAAAGAAAGAAAGGAGAGGAGAAATAAGGATTGCTAGGGAGTGCAATATAAACAGCATGCCTGAAGTTGATGAGGAAGAGAATGATGCAAGTATCTTAGCTAAGAACAGTCCAGGGAAACATAACAGCAGGTGCAAGAGCCCTGAGGCAGGAGAAGAGCATTTTCAAAGGGCAGCAAGAAAGTTCTAATAAAGGTGAGAATATACACACATATAGCACGAACACGTCTAAGCTGGCTTCTATTTGTGGAATAATAAACACTGAATCATCAACTGGAATAATGCAGAAGTGGGCAGACAGCACAGGATCGAAGCTGAAAGGATCCTGCAATTATTCTTATCACCTAAAATAGATACATGATGATGAGAAGAAGGTTAATAGAAATGACTGTGTGAAAGGTCTTCATAACCTGTCTCTGCATGAATAGCACCCTTCTAAAAAAAAACATATTGCATCCAGATGTTGACTACCAGATGAGTAAAAACTTTTATCCCTTTTAATCCAGATGTTTAAAGTGTTTAGATAAAGAAAAACAAGCACTCTCTGGAGCCAATCTTATGTAGTCAGTATTGACTATAGTACAACGACTCCTCTCCCTTTTTTATTTCCTTTTTACAAAGGCTATAATTCTCAGGGAGCTCTAAAATTTCCTAGGTGTCTTAGCCTCAATTTATTCCTGTTTTTCTACATCTTTTGTAAAATAAAACAAACAGTTCTCTGGACCAACATCCTGAAAGAGAGTTGGTGGTATAGCAAATGTCAAAAAAAACCCTAAATTTATATATTATAAAATCCTAAGTAAAATTTCTGACTGTAATAATTACTATACATGATTATTTCAGTGCTGCAATTGTACATAAGTATTTTGTGTTGGTTTATAATAAACAAAACAGTCGTTGTGGTGCTGTCATTATCGTTGCTAGAGGTGGTGGTAGGAACTCAAAATTTTTGTTAAATAAACTTCTTCATACTTTCCTTTTAAAAAGCTCACCACTGGAAAGATGAGGGGAAGGCACGGTTGGGAAGTTTGGGATGGACAGGTACACACTACTATATTTAAAATGGAAAACCAACAAGGACCTACCACACAGCACAGGGAACTCTGCTCAGTGTTATGTGGCAGCCTGGATGGGAGGGGAGTTTGGGGAGAATGGATACACGTATAGGTATGGCTGAGTCCCCCTGCTGTTCACCTGAAACCATCACAACATTGTTAATTGGCTACGAAAAGTACAAGGGTCAGTCGTGTCTGAATCTTTGTGACTCCATAGACTGTAGCCCGCCAGGTTCTTCTGTCCATGGAATTCTCCAGATAAGAATACTGGCGTGAGTAGCCATTTCTTTCGCCAGGAGATCTTCCTGACCCAGGGATCAAACCCAGGTATCCAGCATTGTAGGCAGATTCTTTACCATCTGAGCCACCAGGGAAACCCCTCCCCAGTACCAAATAAAAAGTTTTAAAAAATAAAAAGCCCACAACTATTAAGCATTTTAGGACTGATGATTAGAGGTATACTGATAGTTGCTACAATTTTATCAAAGTAACTAATAAAAATATTAGGAGACCACAAAGCATTGCTTGGGGAAAAAGAAAAAAACTTGTGCCTTGAAAATGGACCAGAATTTGGATGCCAACACTGATACTTAGAAGCTGTTTAATGTTGGCAGTTACTCAACTCCTCTGACCCTCTGTAAAAATGAGGAAAGACATTATACCTGTCCCACAGAGTTCTACTGAGGAAAAGGGAGTCTTACCTGTAAGATGCCCTACATAGTTCCTGTGCTCAATGGATGTGAGCTAATACTGTGAATAAATAACTTGGAGATATTTGCTCATTTATACAAGGGTGTGGTCAAAAGTCATATATGAGGCATATTACTTTTACATATATCTTTTTCTGGGTCATCTTGGGTTTTTTTCCTTTCAGGGGAGGAAAGGGGTCAGAGGGCAAGGAAATCCTGCTGGGTTTCATGAATAGGACATTGAGCACTGTATTAATTTCATCTTGGACTGTTGATCATTAGAGGGAGCCACACTTTTCCAGACTTGGTTTTGTCCTCCCAGTAGGAACACATATCCACTTTGTGAAAATGAGATTTGCCCTTTGTTAATAAAATTCCACTTTATCTCAAATCAGAATTCTAAAGTGTATTAGTTTTAAAATGGTTAAATCATTTCTTCTATAGTTTAACTTCTTTTATACAGACAGTATGCGAGAGGAGAACCATTATGAAACACTCAAAAGGGGGAGGAAAAAAAAAAAAAAGGTCTCTCAAAGCAGGACTGGCTGTTTAATAAATAATCCATTGAATTCTTACAGCCCTTTCTTTCAGATAAAAAGCAGCAGCAAGGCCTGTTAAAGAAACCCATCATGGCAAAATCCACACCCAACAGAAAGTGTCTAACAGACTGAGATGACAGTACAAAGGGCTGGGAGCAGCTCCTCTTTGTGGAGAGAACAAAGGTGTCTCCAGCAATTAGAAGCTTGAGGGGAAGTCTGGGGAAGCCGTAGTTTTGGGGGGTACTACTGAGGTGCCCTTGCCCTAAGGCAGGTGCCAGGAGCATATTAGTGAAGGGAAAAAATAATGATCAAATCAGCCAAGTTGGTATGGGATGATTTTAAATACATGACAGCGTAATGGTGGTCTCATGATTTTTATTACCCAGCTGTTTTAATGTTTTATTTTTATCTGTTATATAGATATATTTTTGTATGCTGATATTGAGGTAAGCCGCAATGGAAGTAAAATTCTAAAACAAATTCATCTCCTGGGGACCTTTGTTCATCTGGCAGCCGAGACTCTTACAATGTAGGACGGTTCTCCCATTTTAGAGTCTCTTGTCCCTACTTTCACATCTGCATCCTACACTCTGGCCAGACTGACAAATTTGTGGTCTCCAAATAAGACATGTCCTCTGAGAGTTTCAGCAGCTGCTTCCCCCTCCTGGCTGGCCTCCTCCCCACCCACAAGCATCTTCTCTTGCCAGGTACATGTCTACCATCAAGAGGCCTTCCTCACCTCCCCACAAAGAGTTCCTTGTTCCCTGCTTTCTCCCCGGGGTACCCAGTGCCATGCTTTCCTCAGAGCTCAGAACCCTGTCAGCCCAATAACTGTAAATATTCACTTATGTCTCCCCATGAGACTGGAGATAGTCACCTCCCCGTGCCAGGATCTAGCATAACCTTGACACAGAGAGAGCCTCAGTCAATAAATTAATGTAAATGAATTAATCAATGAATACAAATTTATGTATAAAATCTATCTTCATAAAGTAATATGAAGATTTGGGTTTGTCTTTATCCTTCCTTAAATTAGCATTAGCACCAGTGCTTTATAGAGCTAAAGCTGTTGTAGACAGTTTGGTATGGGCAGTTGAGGATTTGTGATACCACTATCTTTTCCCATTCTCCCAAAAAATAGTCAGACCACCTTAGAAGTTGCTATCAGGGAGGGGTCTGTGGCAGTGAGGCCAAAGCCGACCCTCTCTTTTCTGAATAGGTTTGAAAAAACTAATTTATGAAATGGAACAGAATTCAATCTGGGGTAATTAAGTTGTCCCATTTTGTTCACTGGGAAAAAAATATGTATTCAAATCTTCAACAGATTGGTGTGAAAGTATTAGTTGCCCAGTCATGTCCAACTCTTTGTGACCCCCAATGGACTGTAGCCCACCAGCCTCCTCTGTCCATGGAATTCTCCAGGCAAGAATACTGGAGTGGGTAATCATGCCATTCCCTTCTCCAGGGGATTTTTTTCAACCCAAGGATCAAACCCAGGTCTCCTGCATTTTAGGCAGATTCTTAACCATCTGAGCCACACACACACAAATAGAATTTCAGCTGTAGGACTGTTAATATGAATAACTTCAGGCCAAAAATGAGAGTCTTGAAAAATGAAGGCCAAAGGCATTCACATGGAATTTGATTCTGTGGCTCTCGAGCCACAGTCCCTGAGAGCACATGGAAGCTGGTGAGAAGACATGGGACACAGAGACGAGAGGCCAGCTCAGAAGCACCCTAACAAGGCGTCCTGAAGCTGGGAAGCCACCAACTTCTCTGGAGAAGTAGACAGACTTCCTCAACACAGTCCTTCCTCACTCAGAGAAAAGTACTAGATGAGGAGCCAAGGCTAAAACAGTAGCTGTAGGACTACCCTGCTTTTCAGCTTACCCCAAAAAACTTGGTGGTCTTGGTATTTCACATAAAAATATTTATTCAATATCTGCCCCCAAGTGCAAGCCCTGTGATGCCACCACCATGTGGCAGGAGGGGCTGTCAGTCTAGTAAGGGGAAACAGACAAGTGAACAAATTAATACAGTAATGTATCCTGGAAAACATAGACAGTTCAGGTTGCCATGGGCCATTAAGGAAAACTCAGATACTTCATCAGGGTGTCTTAGAGGGTCAGCAAAGAGTCCAAAGAGGAGACAGCTCCAGAATGAAGGTTTGAGAAATGATAATGGTTGCTACGATGCAGGGCTCGGGTGGGAGCAGAGTCTGAGTGGGTGAAGGGGTACCACGGGGCAAGGTTCACTCTCCAGGAGAGTATGTTTAGGGGACTTCCAACAGTCAATGGGAATAGAGTACTGAGCATGTGGGAAGAGCACTGTTGAGCTGGGGTAGGAGGCTGGGTGGGTAGGTAAGCCTGATATTTAAGGCTTCCATGTGCCAGATTGGGTGGTCTGGCCTCTAACCTATAGGTGATGGCAGTCCCTTAAAAGGATCTGAAAGGTGAGAGGGCTTTGAAATGAAGGAATTTCTTTACTTTTAAACTCATATGCTATCCCTTGGCCCTCAGGCCCTTTTATAATAAGAATTTGAGTTAAGCAATCAATCATGCTAAACACCAGAAGCTTTCAACATCTATAACTCATTTCCACTCACTTGCTCCTGTCCTATCTAATCTGCTTGACGCATGCTTTTAATTGTCTGAGATACTTGATTAGCTCAGCACCAAACCTGTCCCTTCCTCCATGATGGTATGGTCTCCCAACTGGTCATGGAATACTAGAGAAGATTTATTTCCCTCCTTTTGCCTCAACACCTGGTCACACAACTTAAAGACAACGTGGATTAAAACCTTGGCCTGATTTTCAAACCCTCGCATTTCACTAACTCTGAGTCCATCTTGTGCCATAACATACCCAAAGCCATGCACCAGGCATTTTATCCTAAGCTGCACCTGCATCAGGCTACCTGGCCCTGGCCAGACCTCCTGGGTAGTTTGAATAGGAAGTAGGTCTTGGGACTCTGCATCACAGCAAGGCCCCTAGGACCTCTGATCTCATGTATGTCACCAACTGATCTAGAGTTAGGCAAACTTACAGGAAAACATAGCCTCCTGAGTATTTTGAAAGCGACTGGCTCGACATGAAGGAAAAATGATTTAGGCATTTTAGGGAACTAGATGTTTACAGTTCCCCAAATATGAAGTTCCTAAGATGAAAACATAGTAATTACTACAAAGGCCTGTGTTGTTTTGCCAAATTAACTGATCCTTTGATGTCTCACATCTCCTCCCCTCACTGCCCTCACTTCTGATGTTGAGGTTACTGCCTTCACACCTCTTCTTTCCAATGTCACTTTCTTTCACCAGAAGCCTTTCTTGAAAGTGTCAGGAAAACACATTGGTCTCTATTTGCTCACTGCAAAAGTCACCTATTCAGGAGGCTGCTGTTAACTCAGTCAGGTACCCTTGGCTCAGCTAGACAATAAATAACCCAGGCGGGCATTAAGGGGGGTACTTAGGAGCTAAGAAAGACGGGGAGAATAAAGAGCCTGAATCTCGGGGAGATGGGCTGGAGTTCACTGAGAATGAGGAATGTGGGCAGATCCTGGGAGTTCGCACAAAGAAGACACCCTGACCAGAGGAGGCTTGAGAGTATTGACCTTAAGACAGAATGTGGCATAATGGGGGTTAACAGCAAATTTAATATTGCACAGTGTTCAAAGAAGCCTTTTTCTTTGTGGAATGAAAATGAAGCTATTTCACTGGATATAAAAAAAATGGCAATATTTCTGACTGTCCTTGTGTATTTTTAGCTGTCGAGATGAGATGACTATCTTATAACCATAGTTAATGCATGATTTTCAATGGTTCAGATTTTCCATGTTGCAGATTTGGGTGTGACATTTTGGGATCTCTTTGTGTTGAGGGAAGATAGATGTCTTTCTTTGTTAATGATTTAGAATAAATTTCATCTGAGTTCTAACAGATTTTGTTCTTTTCTAAAATGACAAAGGAGGAGGAAAAAAGTAGGGTTAGATGGCATTTCAAAGCCATCTTGTCCAGTCCCCTTCCCCAAGTGTAGAAGGAAGCCATTTGAGCCATTTCGGACACTAATTCGTTTGGACATAAATGCCATGACATTCAAACACAACACCCACGTCTGGGCTGCTTCAGACACCCAAATACAAGAGGTGCTAAAATGAGGGGCACGTGAGGCTTTGGGCATAAAACATATGTCAAGTCAAGGCATAAATTCACTGGTTTATTGATTTTCAAGAGTTCATGCTCACTTCCAAGAACTGTGGTAAAAGGACACCTTTTTGTGATCAGTCATTCCAACAGACTGATACAGTTTGGTACTGCATCCCCATACAGCACAGTGTTAGAACACTGGGAATAATTCTGTTTTGCAATTCAACAAATGTATATGACAGATTTTTAAAGGCATTTTGGAAGGAGTAGACTTGTGTTAGATAAAAGGCACTCTCATAGTCTGCTTGTGGGAGGATAAATTGTACAAACTCATGACATTATAAACTTTGTGAGGATAGAAACTGCCTTGTTCACATGATTTTTCTCCAGTGTCTGTTACTGCCTGAAAATTACAGGTGCTTAGAAATATTTGCTAAATACATACATAAATCAATGGGAGTTCGGCTGTAAGTTTGGACCCGCCATTTAGCCTTTAGAAAGCTAGTCTAAAGAAATAAACATGGATGAGATCAAAGATTCAGCTATGCAGAGTCTTACTGTGATGCTGTAAATGATGTCCAAATGATCCCTGTATGAGGGATAAATGTAAAAATTGGGTTGGGGGTGGGAATAATGGTCCATCTGTATAATAGGGTGCTAGCAAGGTTATTAAAATGGTATTAATATTAAAGTATCTAATGACAAAAAAGATGAAATAGGTTGATAAAAGATTACCAACTTTTAACAAGTATATGATTTATCAAAAATGACTACAGCATCTATCACAGGATCCTAGAATATTTCCTCATTTTTGTTTATTCTCTACTTTCTGTAAATATCATGAATATGTATTATGTATATATTTGTAGCAATAAAATATTATTAAAGGTATAATATAATTTAAAATCTTCCACCTCTCTCTACCTCTCACCTCAAAACTGCACCATGATTCCTGAAATTAATACCTCCACTTATTAAGCTATATCAGAGGTCATTAATCAGTTTCTTAGTTTTATTAATTTGTTTAGTTTAGAAAAAAAAAATTCAAAGAAAGACCAAGAGTTCAAAAGGTACATACGGACAAATGTGTTAATATTTACTAAGAAATGGCACTTCTGAAGTCAAGTAAAAATTTTGGTGCCCTTGGGAAACATAGTAATAAGCCAAAATTTAATCAAACAAAAGGAGATTTGACTGTAATTCAGAGAGCTGAAGAAGGGAAGACTCTACTTTGTGTGGCACATTCTAAGAGCATCCACTGTCGTTAGCCAGGATCTGAAGTCCCCACCTACAGGGGCATGATGCCTCTGGTAGGGAGATGTGGCTGTGAAGACCGCTATTAAGATGCCTGGTGGCTATGTGGGAGGATCACTGTGCTCAGACCAATGAAATAGATGGATCAGCACCAATGGCCTTGCTTTCTTACCAGATGGCATCAAGCTCACTGTCTTAGCGTGGGGCTACCCTGGTGGCTCAGACAGTGAAGAATCTGCCTGCAATGAGGAAGACATGGGTTTGATCCCTGGGTCAGGAAGATCCCCTGGAGAAGGGAATGGCAACCTATTCCAATATTCTGGCCTGGGAAATCCCATTGACAGAGGAGCCTGGTGGGCTACAGTCATACGAGCACTAAGAATTAGACATGACTAAATGACTAACACTCACTCTCTGTAACAAAATGCCCATAGACTGGGTGGCTTAAATAACAAACACTTCTTTCTCACATTCTAGAGGCTTAAAAGTTCAGGGTTAACGAGCTGGCAGTTTCCACTGGTGGAGGCACTCTTCCTAAATTGTAGACAGCCACTTCCTCTCTGTGTGCTCACAACTTTTGCTCATTGCATGTAAAAGAAAAAGTTTTGGTGCCTCTTCTTACTGTTGTTGTTCAATCAAGTCATATCTGACTCCTTGAGACCCCTTGAACTACAGCATGCCAGGCTTCCCTGTCCTTCACTATCTCCCAGAGTTTGCTCAAACTCCTCTCGCTATAGGAGTACAAATCCCACCATGAGGGCTCCATCCTCATGACCTCATCCAATTCTATTTACCTTTCAAGGCCCAATCATCTAACACTGTCACACCAGGAGTCAGGACATCAACTCATTAATATGAGGGGACACAAATATTCAGATCATAGCACTCACCCTTCCTTTTGCTACTTTCTAGTCAGTTGTAGTTGAAAATACAACTTTGAAGAAGGGATAAATGAATTTTGCACAATGAGCACAGAACAAAGTCTAGGGTATGCAGCTGGCTGGCACACAGCAGACAGCAGGGAAGGAAGCATGCCACTGAGAAGGAGGTAGCTATACTGAGACCCTTGTCAGTGCCAAGCATGGCTTCTTGTATCATGTGTTCCAAATCTCACATTCTTTCTAGGAGGTGGAATTATGGTTTTTATGGTCCACATTTTCCCCGTGAGGAAAATAAGGCTCAAACACATTAGGGCCCACAGCTAAGACATAGATGGAACTGACTGCAGAAACTAGAAATGGCTAACTCTGAAGCTACTGCTCTTTCCACTTAATGTAAATCACTGGAACTGAATTTCTATGAGAGCAGGGATCTTTGTCTGACTTGCTTACCAGTGTATACCAAGCATTTAGCACTATCCACATAGTGAGTGTTCAGAAAGTGTTAGCTGAATGAATGAGTAAATGAACTAATCAAGATAAAACTACAACTGGCATGGAAACATCAACAATCTTACATCTTTATTCTTGAGTGGAGTCTCCAGAGAGGTTGCAGATTGAACCCATCAAAACTGGGTGGCTGTGTCTTGGCTTGCCAAGAGTTCAGAAATGGCAAAACATGCACATTATCAACATTGTTCACCAAAATAATTAATTGCTAAAAGATGACCTGGCTAGGGGCTTCCCTGGTAGCTCAGCTGGTAAAGAATCCTCCTGCAATGCAGGAGACCCCGGTTCAATTCCCGAGTCAGGAAGATCTGCTGGAGAAGGAATAGGCTACCCAGTCCAGTATTCTTGGGCTTCCCTGGTGGCTCAGCTGGTTAAAGAATCCACCTGCAATGCAGGAGATCTGGGTTCAATCCCTGGGTTGGGAAGATCCCCTGGAGAAGGGACCTGGCTAGGGAAGGATTCATTCTGGTTGGAGGGATGATTCCCATATGACAGTCTTGACTCTGCAGGCTCTTTTGTTCTCCTGAGGCTGCCCATTCAGTCTCTCACTTGCCTTCCCTACAGCTGCCCACTGGGACAGGACTGCTGCCAAGCAGAGTAAAGTCCAGGGCAAGCTGCCATCACTGATGCAGCTGACCTTATGTCTTACTCTTTTGCAGCTGGCTTCACACTTTTTATTTCAGCCCTGTCCTTGAATATGGTTCAAGTGAAAGTGGTTTAACATTTTAGTCAGTCCCTAATTCAGCACATTCCCAATTCAATTTAAACAATGCCAAACAGTATTTATAGTCATCTCACATAAGCAGCTCCTGGGAGCAACTTCATTGGAAATACTCCTCCATGCAATTTCTGTTAGAGACTTTGGGACTGTAGAAAAGACCAGAATTGACTGAATTCTCATAGATTGGTGCTTCCATGTGTGTTGAGGACAAGGCTAGACCTCTGCACCTGCATATGTTTGCATTGGGCACCTAGAATCAATACCCAGAGCAAATTTTATTTATGTTGTTTGAATGCCAAAATACAACTCAACTGTGAACAAAGCACTTGAACTCTATAAGCTTCAATTTCTTATGCTGTCAATTAGGACCAACATAACCTTATAAAATTCCTGAGTATTAAATGAAATAATGCAGTGCCTGGAGTTCTCATTACTGGATCCTGAGAGGACATGTGGCTTCCTCTATTACACAGCATGAGGTGGCCCCTCTGGAATTAGTACCCAAGTCTCCCAACTCTGTGTTCACATGTTATCCTGTTGTGCTGTGTTAAATCACTTCGTTCATGTCTGACTCCTTGTGACCCTATGGACTTTAGCCCACCAGGTTCCTCTGTCTGGGTAAGAATACCAGAGTGGGCTGCCATACCCTCCTCCAGGGGATCTCCCCAACCTAGAGATCAAGCCCACAACACCCACATCTCCCACATTGGCAAGTGTATTCTTTACCACTCGTGCCACCTGGGAAGCCCCTGTTATCCTGTTGCACCTTCTCAATTTCTGACAGGAAGTAGAGCACATTTTGTATCTTATCCTGGCAATTTTCAATCTAAAAAGCCAATCTAGTGTTTGTTTGTTTTTTTTTTTAAGAAAGAATAATATATAGATTATATTTAAAATAGTTTTGTTCTTTGTTTTCAGAATGTTGAAATAGAGTTGGCCTTCTGTAACCAGTTCAACCAACTGCAGATCCCAAAATATTTGAAAAAATATTTTGCTGCTGCTAAGTCGCTTCAGTTGTGTCCAACTCTGTGTGACCCGCCCATAGACGGCACCCCACGAGGCTCCCCCATCCTTGGGATTCTCCAGGCAAGAACACTGGAGTGGGTTGCCATTTCCTTCTCCAATGCATGAAAGGAAAAGTGAAAGTGAAGTCGCTCAGTCATATCCAACTCTTAGCGACCCCATGGACTGTAGCCTACCAGGCTCCTCCATCCATGGGAGTTTCCAGGCAAGAGTACTGGAGTGGGTTGCCATTGCCTTCTCCAAAATATTCTAGGAAGCTCAAAAATCAAAATCTGAATTTGCCATGCTCTGATAACTATTTACATAGTATTTACATTGTATTAGATATTTTAAGTAATCTAGATTGATTTGAAGTAAATAGGAGAATGTGCTTAAGTTATATGCAAATACTATGTCATTTTAATAAGAGACTTGAGCCTCCGAAGATTTTGGCATCCTCAGGAGGTCCTAGAACCAACCCTTTGCAGATACAAAGGGATAACTGTACTTCAGGCTCCCCCCACCCCCTTTTGTTAGTCATGAGCCCGGAATATAATTATTTTTGTGTTTTTAGTAACTTGTCCTTAATTCAGAAAGCAGATGCATAGAACTTTTTATTTTCCTATAGGAAAAAAAAGCTGTGGTTTTTTTTTAATTCAAAAAACTGATTCCTAAGCCTGATACTGAATTAGGGAAAATTTGTGCTGCCGGATATTTTAGCAATCATTTTAATTCAATCAAAATATTACTCTAATAGGCTCACAAGAAATGCCTAATAGGTAATAATAAAAAGAGTCCACTGTGGGCTATTCGGTTTTATTGGTGGTCAATTTCATTGCAGAATAGCCAAATGAAGTGTCAAGTTACTTGACATTAGAAATCATCATGAAAATTCAAGGAACAGAGGAACAGGGCAAGGATGAAAGTGACTGCCAAGGATGAACATCTGTGGAGCTCTCAACATTGCTCTGGGCTTTGCAACTGGAAAGGTGTCCCCATATCTAAAGAGTAATATGTTACATAGTCAGCAAGTAGATAGTACTTGGAGGTTGGACAGGCCTGGCTGTGCTTCTAACAAGCCCTGTGACCTTGAGCAAATGAACATTTAAATGCCCGTTTTCACACTCCTGATGGGTATTATGTTGGTAGTCTTACAGGGTTACTATGATAATTAGATGAGATAATACAGGATAAAACTTAGGGAATCTGTTAGCATATGTGCTCAGTTGCTCAGTCCTGTCCGACTCTTTACAACCCCATGAACTGTAGCCCACCAGGCTCCTCTGTCCATGGGATTTTTCCAGGCAAGAACACTAAAGCGAGTTACCATTTCTTTCTCCAGTTAGCACGTCGTGGCAAGTGCTTAAGAAATGCCATATATCTACTTATTTGATGTCTGCTTGTTTGTTTGTTTAAATATCTGCGAAATACCAGGCTGGCTACAAATCAAGCAGGCATATTCATGAAACACCTCCAATCATCCTGTCCTTCCTTCCTGTTTCAGAGTCTGATCAAGGCAGACAGACTCTATGGAGTGCCACCTCTAGCATTTGAGAAATGTGGCACCAGCTAGTTTCAATTCACTTTTTGCTGGTAACTTATTAGCTCCAGGCCTGGGGCAATTCATTTAAAATCTGAATTTTGGGTTTCCTCATCTGTGAAAATGAGGAAAGTCTCTGAGAGATGTCATGAAGACTGATCAAAATAATACACATAAAGAACCAAGAACAGTGATAACAAAGTTTTGTCAAGCCCTCTTGTAACCTTTTGTTAGCATTATAATAAGAGTCACACCTGCATTATTTCTTTAATGTTTTAAACTACCAAATATCATTCCCAGTTTACAGGAGAGGAAATGAATGCTCAGAAAAGTTAATTTCCACATCTGAGGTCACACAGCTCATAGGCACCAGAACTAGAAACTGAACCCATTCTGTCTTATTCCAAAGGCCAGTGTATATTACCCACTCCTTACACCACCTCTCCTGACCCCTTAAATAATATGGGTCACAGTATGATTCAGTGTCTAAAACAATAGATTCATGAGGCATTTGTCTGATTCTCTGAATGGCATCCTCTATGAAATTTCTTCAGCCTGAAATCAATATCAATCTTTGGACCAGGGGAGTGTGCATACCAGGACTTTCTCACTGAATCTTATCATAGGATTAACTATAAAAGATGTGTCTGTCCCTTGTTCTGGGTATGTGACTGTCCCTTGTTCTGGGTATGTGAAGTGTATCATTATCATATTATATCTAACAACTGGTCTATTCTAGACATGCTGGGAAAGGGTTTTCCGAACCTCTGGAACTGCTTTCAAAATCAGTGTAGCACCAGGATGCAACCTATCCCCCTCCCGCCACAAACACACAAGGAGTAGGGACTGGTTGAACTCATCAAAAATGGTATATGTAGGAAATGAATACAATCTACTGGAACTCTGGAAATCAGCTAAATTTCCTCTAAAAATCCTTCAGCCTTTAGGATAAATAATAAGTTGTAGGAAAATATAAAAGTAACATCATTCTGCTGTGGAAAAATGTCATTACCTATTGCTAATGGTAAATGGGAAGAGCTTACACTACCTAAAGGATGTTCCCATGTTCTTAATTTGCTTCAATTTTCAGCCCAGCAGGAGAATCCCAGGGACGGGGGAGCCTGGTGGGCTGCCGTCTATGGGGTCACACAGAGTCGGACACGACTGAAGTGACTTAGCAGCAGCAGCAGCAGTGTCTATTTTAACCACAGGAGTTTCCCCCCCCCCTCCCTTTTTGTACCCACTGGCAGGAAAAACATGGAGTCCTTTGGAGAACTACTGTGCTGAAATCTTCTCAATACATTAAGCTGGAACGTTTTACTGAATCTTATAGCTCCATAATACCTGAATTAAAAGTATGAGTACTACTTGCTCACTTCCTGATCCATCTTCCTGGAGAAGGGCAACATTCTTCCTGGTCATTTCAAAACTCTCTTGTTTTGACAGCAACCTAATTTGGAAGCAGTGACTGCAGACAATTAGGAAGAATTGGGCCTTGGTAGTTTTGGGCCAGCTCCATAGCCATAACTTACTCAGGCAGCTGAGAATCCATCAAATGGAAGATTGTGGAAGGGTGGCCATTAATCCCCACAGGGTTTCCTTTTCCAAAATATTTTAGTTCTGGCATTAACATCTTGGTTCAGGATACTATATGCGGCCAACTGGAATGATCAGACAAATCCCTGCAAGGTGGGTACACATTATCTACATTGATAAAATACTACTCCCAATAAAGATGGAGTGAAACCTTTAGAAGCTTCTAAAGGTTACCAAGTAGAAGCCATAAATTGTCTGTAATTTAACAAATATCTGATGATTATCTACTAGCTCTGATACACACCAGGGTTCTTCAGTTCAGTTCAGTTCAATCACTCAGTCGTGTCCGACTCTTTGGGACCCCATGAATCGCAGCACACCAGGCCTCCCTGTCCATCACCAACTCCCGGAGTTCACTCAGACTCACATCCATCAAGTCGGTGATGCCATCCAGCCATCTCATCCTCTGTCATCCCCTTCTCCTCCTGCCCCCAATCCCTCCCAGCATCAGTCTTTTCCAATGAGTCAACTCTTTGCATGAGGTGGCCAAAGTATTGGAGTTTCAGCTTTAGCATCATTCCTTCCAAAGAAATCCCATTGCTGATCTCCTTCACAATGGACTGGTTGGATCTCCTTGCAGTCCAAGAGACTCTCAAGAGTCTTCTCCAACACCACAGTTCAAAAGCATCAATTCTTCAGCACTCAGCCTTCTTCACAGTCCAATTCTCACATCCATACATGACCACAGGAAAAACCATAGCCTTGACTAGATGAACCTTTGTTAGCAAAGTAATGTCTCTGCGTTTGAATATGCTAACCAGGGTTCTCGGCCTTCCCTAATCAATAGAAATTGACTACAGGCCAGACAAGAAATTCAGGCAAGGCTTTATTGGGACCCCTGCTGTAGCAGGGGGCAGTGAGAACAAGCAGCAGGATCCCTTCCTCCCTCCCTAAATGGGGGTGAGCTGGTGTGAGACTAAGGGTACGTCCACGGATGGCTTAGGTTATTCGGTGGTCTTAAGTGGAGGAGGCATGTGCAGTATCCTGCTTTTGCTCCTGGCTTTTCAGAAGTGGCAGTTGGGGTTTTTGGCCTTTTTGTATCTTTTTCTCCAGAATCTGCCCTAACGGCACATGCATGCGGTTATTTCTAGTCCCATATAGCAGGGGTCCCCAACCTCTGAGACCTAAAGCCTGATGATCTGAGGTGGAGTTGATGCAATAATAATAGAAATAAAGTGTACAGTACATGTAATGTCCTTGAGTCATCCCAAAACCACCTCACACAACCCCAGTCTGTGGAAAAATCGTCTTCCACAAAACCGCTCCCTCATGCCAAAAGAGTTGGGGAACACTGCCATAGAGTTTCTTTGTAATTTGTAGCTCGAGGAGACATTTGTCCAGGTGCAAGCTTTACAGCCCTGCCTATCTCCACTCCACATTACCTATTAGATATGTGAGCACTTGAGAAAGTTACCCAAATTTCCCAATCCTCAATTTTCTCATCTATAAGATGGAGAAAATAGAGCTCCTCATAAAGCTTTTTGTGGCTTAAGTGAGATAATCTATGTACATAAATTAATATTTGTAGGTGCTTAGAATAATGCTTGGCACATGGAAAATGCCACACAAATGACTGTTCATTAAATAAAATGCTTTGTCTAGTGATATAGCGACTGAACAACAAGTGCCTGACAGATAAAAAGCATTCAATAAATGCTTGATGCTATTTGTTTGTTTTTTTTTTAATTGGAAGCTAATTACTTTACAATATTGTGGTGGTTTTTGCCATACATTCACATGAATCAGCCATAAGTGTACATGTGTTCCCCATCTTGACCCTCCCTCCCACCTCCCTCCCCATCCCATCCCTCAGGGTCATCCCAGTGCACCAGCCCTGAGCACCCTGTCTCATGCATCGAACCTGGACTGGCGATCTATTTCACATATGATAATAAACATGTTTCAATACTATTCTCTCAAATCATCCCACCCTTGCCATCTCTCACAGAGTTCAAAAGTCTGTTATTCACGTCTGTGTCTCTTTTGCTGTCTCGCATATAGGGTCATTGTTACCATCTTTCTAAATTCCATATATATGCATTAAATATACTGTATTGGTGTTTTTCTTTCTGACTTACTTCGCTCTGTATAATAGGCTCCAGTTTCATCCACCTCATTAGAGCTGATTCAAATGCATTCTTTTTAATAGCTGAGTAATATTCCAGTGTGTATATATACCACAGCTTTCTTATCCATTCGTCTGCTGATGGACATGTAGGTTGCTTCCATGTCCTGGCTATTATAAACAGTGCTGCGATGAACATTGGGATACATGTGTCTTTTTCGATTCTAGTTTCTTCACTGTGTATGCCCAGCAGTGGGATTGCTGGGTCATATGGCATTTCTATTTCCAGTTTTTTAAGGAATCTCCACACTGTTCTCCATAGTGGCTGTACTAGTTTGCATTCCCACCAACAGTGTAAGAGGGTTCCCTTTTCTCCACACCCTCTCCAGCATTTATTGCTTGTAGACTTTTGGATAGCATCCATTCTGACTGGCGTGAGATGGTCCCTCATTGTGGTTTTGATTTGCATTTCTCTGATAATGAGTGATGTTGAGCATCTTTTCATGTGTTTGTTAGCCATCTGTATGTCTTCTTTGGAGAAATGTCTGTTTAGGTCCTTGGCCCATTTTTTGATTGGTTCATTTATTTTTCTGGAATTGAGCTACAGGAGTTGCTTGTATATTTTTGAGATTAATTATTTTTCAGTTGCTTAGTTTACTATTATTTTCTCCCATTCTGAAGGCTGTCTTTTCACCTTGCTTATAGTTTCCTTTGTTGTGCAAAAGTTTTTAAGTTTAATTAGGTCCCATTTGCTTATTTTTGCTTTTATTTCCATTACTCTGGGAGGTGGGTCATAGAGGATCCTGCTATGATTTACGTTGGAGAGTGTTTTGCCTATGTTTTCTGCTAGGAGTTTTATAGTTTCTGGTCTTACATTTAGATCGTTAATCCATTTTGAGTTTATTTTTGTGTATGGTGTTAGAAAGTGTTCTAGTTTCATTCTTTTACAAGTGGCTGACCAGTTTTCCCAGCACCACTTGTTAAAGAGATTGTCTTTACTCCAATGTATATTCTTGCAAGAATATATATAAGGTATATATAAGAATATATATACTTTATGTATAAGGTATGTATAAGAATATACCTTATCGTTTGTCAAAGATAAGGTGTCCGTAGGTGCGTGGATTTATCTCTGGGCTTTCTATTTTGTTCCATTGACCTATGTTTCTGTCTTTGTATATCACTGCCATCATCATCATCTCAGGCACTATGCTAGGCATAATGAGAAGAAACAAAGATGAAAAACATAGTTCTTCCACTTAAGGAGCTTCCTGTTAGTGAGGGAGTAAAACATGCAGCATATGAGAATGCATCCTGCTGGTCACTGACCTTGAAAGTAGAACCAGACTACGACAGTCCCTCCCCAATCCTGTCAGCCCCCAAAGACAGTAGTCAGCTGTGATACAATGATAGCACACCTCAAATAACTAGACGCAGGAGCTGCTATAACTTTCAGATTTACGGTGATAGTGAAAGTGAAAGTCACTCAGGGTGTCCAACTTTTTGCAACCCCATGGACTATACAGTCATGGAACTCTCTAGGCCAGAATACTGGAGTGTGTCGTCTTTCCCTTCTCCAGGGGATCTTCCCAACCCAGGGATCGAACCCAAGTCTCCTGCATTGCAGGTGTATTCTTTACCAGCTGAGCCACAAAGGAAGTGATAAAACAATGGTGATATGGTGATAACAGAAATGCAAAACAATGGAAGTGTAAGGGAAGAAGGGATTAATTCTGACCTTATCAGGAGATTCTTCAAGGAAGAGGTGGCATTTAAGAGAGTCTTTGAAAGATGACAAGAATCAAAACACATTGTCATGCTGCAATTTCTTTCTCTTGCTATGATGAAGTTATTGGCCCTGAATTTCTGTGGACCCCCTCCTCACTGAAAACAACTATAAAACTGGACAAAATCTATGAGGCAACTGTTTACAGACACTGACTGACAAGTAGTGAAATTCTGTGATTCATAAGGGAAGGAGAACTTATGAGATGAGTTATATGAAAGCCCTAATCATCTGCTTAGGAACGATATCCTGACCACTGCACAAGCAGAGCATGGCAATTTCACTGAGCTGATGAGAAAGAGATCACAGTTTGGGCATACACAGCTACTGAAATCTGAAGAGCAGAGTCCATATACATGGGGATTGTGCAGAAGAGCCCCTAGGAAGCCTTTTTGAGAGTCTTCCACAGGCTTCACCTGAAGACTACTCTGTGATTATATAAGGTAGACAAAATGAGGCTTACTGGTTGCTACGCAATCAAAATCAGAAAAAAAAGATAATAGCAGTCAAGCATGCTAAAGAACATTGGTCAAATCTAGCTTAAGAGGACAAAATTCATTAGCATCCCAGATATTCAGCCAAGACACAAGAAAAACTGAGCATAATAAGTAAAGACTGTATCCTAAAATAAAGTATATTCTAAACCTATCCTAACAAAGCCTAACACCAGGACCTGACGAGATTTATAAGGAAAAATAAAGTTCGGAGGCTTAGTCTTGTCAAGTTAGAGCAGCTAAGCAAACAACTCAGGATTTGCACAGATCCATACTAAATAAATCATAAAATCAAGTCTACAAGGTTGAAGGTGGTCAACCAGTAAGTGAACTATCTAATGGAACAAAATTAACACTCCTCAAAGGAAGATAAGACCCAAGAGTGGGCTAAATGTATCATTACCCATATTCAGCATGCCACCAAAATTTACACACCCAAGGCAGGCAGGTGGGTGAGAAAAAACAGGAATGTGTAACCCATACTAAATAAAGACTGCACCAATAAAAATCAGCTCGATATGTGAGATTCAGCACACAAAAATATTAAAACACACATGATTGATATGTTTAGAGAATTAAATAAAAATGTTGAAATAATTAAAGAAATACTGTCTTAGTAATATCAGCTCCTGTTAGAAAACAAAATTCTTTCTTATCAATTGGCATCAAGCACTGTTAAGAGAATCAAAAGATAAGCCACAAATTGGGAGAAAATATTTTAAAAATATGTATCTGGTAAAGGACTTGTATTCCAAATATATCAAAGACTCTGAAAACTCAACAGCAAGAACATAAATAACTACAGTAATGGAATTCCCTGGCAGTCCAATGGTTAGGAATCTGCACTCTGACTGCCCAGGACATGACAAGGATATGGATTTGATCCATGGTAGGAATTAAGATTTCACAAGCCATGCATGCGGCACAGCCAAAAAAAGAAAAGAAACAACCGAATGCAAAAGCAGGCAGGAATTAGAACACCAAAAACACAGATAACAAATAAGCATAAGAAATTACTAATATATTTAACATCTTATGCCATTAGGGAGCTGAATGTTAAAACAACAGTAAGATACCACTATACACTTACTAGAGTGGCAAAAAACTGAAATTAAATTTTTAAAACCTGACGATACTGACAGCTACTGAGGATATGGAGTAAAAAGAACTCTCGTTCACTCCGGGTGAGAAATCAAAGTGGCATAACACTTTAGAAAACACCTTAGCAACTGCTTACAACTTACAAAACTAACCGTAATTACCACACAATCCAGCAATTATACTTCTAAGCATTTACCAAACTGATTTGGAAATTTATATCCACACAAAAGCTGCACATGAATGTTTTTAGTAGCTTTATTTATAATCACTCCAAACTGGAAGCAACCAAAAATGTCCTTCAATAGATAGGGACATTTTTTTGTGAATAGGTAAACAAACTGATATATCCATACAATGGAATATTACTCAACAATAAAAAGAAATGAGGGTAGCTCCCAGGCTCCCACAACTGGAGAGATTGTTTGGGAAACTAACAGTTGCCTGGAACAGTTGCCTAGAACAACTGTTCTCCCACCCAAGCAAGGAAACTGAGACAGAACCCCACTGTTGCAGCTTTTGGGCTCCTCTCTGACCAGAAAGGCTGGTGAGAACTGGAAGTTGTGCAGCCCAGTGGCACTGAAGCAGAGAGACGCTAGCCTACAGACTGTAGAGTAAATCCAGTGGACTATAGGTCCATTGATCAGGAAACTTGGGACATGGGTCCACTTGAGTTAAGACAAGCAAAGAGCTATATTAGCTTTAGAGCTACTTCCCCCACTACCCCCAGGAAAGGAAGCTAATTTCTAGCCCTACTCATCGCTGAAAATATCCTCCAGTCTGCCTGACCAAGGAACCGAACCAGAGCACACAGGAAACTGCACAGGCCATGCAACAGCCCTGCTCACAGTGGCACTTGATTGGAGAGCACAGCCCATGGCTTCTTTGAACTGCAGAGTAAAACTCCAGTGCCCTCACCTGATCAGGGAATTCAGTGCACACTCTTATCTGATTCAGATCCCCAAATGACAAACTGTAGAAGCCCTGGGTTTGGTCCCAATGCCCTGGCAAGGCAAAGAATCTAATTCATAGTCCTACCTACCAATGAATACAGTTTCCAGTTCTAACCATGTATTAAGTCTGACCAGAGAATCCACACAATCAAAAAATCCATCCTACAGCCTCACTTGTGAAGGGAATCATGCCAGAAGTCCCATCCAATTGTTACCAGCCAGGGCACACTCCCTACTATGCCCAATCTCAGAGCTCAGTTTCCTTGACCAAATATATTCTATAAGAGCAGGTCCTACCTGCATAAGGACTTACCAGGAGACATGTCTGGAAATCCAAACTGAGTAGACTGATGACGATCTGGCTCTGCTAAAGCAAATCTGTAAAGTCTGGAAGAGGAAGAGAAAGCGGATTAGTCAAAGGTGCAGATAACAATATAAGAAACCATGAATTACAGAAAAACTGGTAAATATGACATCAAAAAAAAAAAAAAAAAACTAATAAAGCTCTAAAAACTGATCACAGAAAATGGAGACATATGAACTGTCGTAGGTTTCCCTGGTAGCTCAGTCAATAAAAAATCCAATTACAATGCAGGAGACCCAGGTTCAATCCCTGGATCAGGAAGATCCTCCGGAGAAGGAAATGGCAACCAACACTAGTATTCTTGCCTCAGAAATCCCATGAACAGAGGAGCCTGGTGGGCTATAGTCCATGGGGCCACAGAGTCAGATGTGACTTAGCAACTAAACCACCACTACCACATAAACTGCAGATAGCAAATTAAAAATAATCCTCTTAAAGAATTTAATGAATTACAAGAACACACAAACAACTAAACAAACTTTGGAAAATAATGCATAAACAAAACAAAATGTTCAACAATATAATAGAAACCATAATAAAAAAAAAACCCTAAGAGAAACCCTAGAGTTTAAAAATAAAAAAAATGAACTGAAGAATTCAATGAACTTTCAAAAGCAGATTCAACTACATAGAAGAAAGAATCAGTGACTTAGGAGATAGGGTATTAGAAATTAATCAGTCAGAAGAAAGAAAAGAATGAAAAAGAGTGAAGAAAGCCTACCAGATGCATGCAACACAATGAAAAGAAACACTATCTGCATTATGGAAATGACAGAAGGAAAGAAAGAGAAAGGAACAAAAAGTATATGTAAAACAATAATGCCTGAAAACTTCCCAACCTGGAAAAAGAAATGAACATCCAAATCCATGAACAGACTATAAATAAAGAAGCTTAAATAAGTTAAACTTAACTAGGGCTACACCTATTATAAGGCACATTATCATAAAATAGTCAAAAGTCAAAGACAAATAAAAAATTTAAAGCAGCAAGAGAAAAACAGAATTTTCACACAGGGGAACACCTTGGGTTCCTCAGGAGAAACATTTCAAGCCACAAGAGAATGGGATGACGTATTCAAAAGCTTGAAAGAAAACAAGTGTCAACCAAGAACACTACACATGACAAAGCTGATCTTTAGAAATGAAAGCAAAATAAAGACTTTCCCAAACAAAAAATCTCAGGGAGTTTATAACCTCTAGACCTGCCTTATAAGATATACTTAAGAGATCTTTAAGTAGAAGTAGAAAGACATTAATTAACACCATACAAGCATAAAAAGGTAGTGTAAAACTTACGGAAATAGTAAATATGCAGCCAAAGTTAAATACTGTAATTTAGTAATAGTGGTACATAATTTGCCTACATCTCTAGTTTAAAACTTTTTTTTAATAAATGAACATAGGAAAAATAACCCTAACTATAATAATCTGTTATTAGTTACACAAAATAAAATTACATAAAATTTAACAATTACCTAAGATGTGAGGGAGAAGAGAAGTAAAAGTGTGAGATTTGGGAATTCTACTAAAGTTTAAGTTGCTAACAGCTTAAAATAGGATGTTGTAATTTTTAGATAATTTATGTAAGCCTCATGGTAATCACAAGGGAAAAGCCTATAGCAACTAAACAAAAGAACATGATAAAGAAGTTAGAACATAATGACACCAGAAGACATCAAAACAAGAAAAAACAGTGGGATAAAAATATGGAAAAATGGATCTAAAAAACAACCAGAAAATAATTTTTAAAGGGAAATAGTAAGTTCTTACCTATCAATAATACTTCAAAGGTAAACAGATTAAATTCTCCAAACAAAAGGCAGAGAACAGCCAAATAAATTTAAAAAAAAAAACTCAAGATCTAACAATACATGGTCTACAAGAGACACACTTTAGCCTTAAAGACATGCATTGATTGAAAGTGAAGGACAGATAAAGTCATTTCAAGCAAATGGTAACCAGAACAATAAAAATGCAAGATAGTCTGTCAATCTATCAGACAAAACAGACTTTAAAAATGGCAAAAAGAGACAAAGTAGGTCATTATATAATGATGAAATGGTCAACCCATCAGAAGAGATAAACAACTATAAACATTTGTATGCTCAATATCAAGCACCTAAATATAAAAGCAAAGTCTAATAGAACTAAAAGCACAAATCAGTTCACTTCAGTTCAGTTCAGTCACTCAGTCGTGTCCGACTCTTTGCGACCCCATGAATCGCAGCACGCCAGGTGTCCCTGTCCATCACCAACTCCCGGAGTTCACCCAGACTCATGTCCATCGAGTCAGTGATGCCATGCAACCATCTCATACTCTGTCATCCCCTTCTCCTCCTGCGCCCAATCCCTCCCAGCATCAGAGTCTTTTCCAATGAGTCAACTCTTTGCATGAGGTGGCCAAAGTACTGGACTTTCAGCTTTAGGATCATTCCTTCCAAAGAAATACCAGGGCTAATGTCCTTCAGAATGGACTGGTTGGATCTCCTTGCAGTCCAGGGGACTCTCAAGAGTCTTCTCCAACACCACAGTTCAAAAGCATCAATTCTTCAGCACTCAGCCTTCTTCACAGTCCAACTCTCACATCCATACATGACCACAGGAAAAACCATAGCCTTGACTAGACGAACCTTTGTTGGCAAAGTAATGTCTCTGCTTTTCAATATGCTATCTAGGTTGGTCATAACTTTCCTTCCAAGGAGTAAGCGTCTTCTAATTTCATGGCTGCAGTCACCATCTGCAGTGATTTCAGAGCCCCCAAAAATAAAGTCTGACACTGTTTCCACTGTTTCCCCATCTATTTCCCATGAAGTGATGGGACCAGATGCCATGATCTTCGTTTTCTGAATGTTGAGCTTTAAGCCAACTTTTTCACTCTCCACTTTCACTTTCATCAAGAGGCTTTTGAGTTCCTCTTCACTTTCTGCCATAAGGGTGGTGTTATCTGCATATCTGAGGTTATTGATATTTCTCCCAGCAATCTTGATTCCAGCTTGTGTTTCTTCCAGTCCAGCGTTTCTCATGATGTACTCTGCATATAAGTTAAATAAACAGGGTGACAATATACAGCCTTGATGTACTCCTTTCCTGTTTGGAACCAGTCTGTTGTTCCATGTCCAGTTCTAACTGTTGCTTCTTGACCTGCATACAGATTTCTCAAGAGGCAGGTCAGGTGGTCTGGCATTCTCATCTCTTTCAGAATTTTCCACAGTTTATTGTGATCCACACAGTCAAAGGCTTTGACATAGTCAATAAAGCAGAAATAGATGCTTTTCTGGAACTCTCTTGCTTTTTCCATGATCCAGCGGATGTTGGCAATTTGATCTCTGGTTCCTCTACCTTTTCTAAAACCAGCTTGAACATCAGGAAGTTCACGGTTCACATATTGCTGAGGCCTGGCTTGGAGAATTTTGAGCTTTATTTTACTAGCGTGTGAGATGAGTGCAATTGTGCAGTAGTTTGAGCATTCTTTGGCATTGCCTTTCTTTGGGATTGGAATGAAACCTGACTTTTCCAGTCCTGTGGCCACTGCTGAGTTTTTCAAATTTGCTGGCATATTGAGTGCAGCACTTTCACAGCATCATCCTTCAGGATTTGAAACAGCTCAACTGGAATTCTATCACCTCCACTAGCTTTGTACATAGTGATGCATTCTAATACCCACTTGACTTCACATTCTAGGATGTCTGGCTCTAGGTCAGTGATCACACCATCGTGATTATCTGGGTCGTGAAGATCTTTTTTGTACAGTTTGTATTTTTGCCATCTCTTCTTAACATCTTCTGCTTCTGTTAGGTCCATACCATTTCTGTCCTTTATCGAGCCCATCTTTGCATGAAGTGTTCCCTTGGTATCTCTAATTTTCTTGAAGAGATCTCTAGTCTTTCCCATTCTGTTGTTTTCCTCTATTTCTTTGCATTGATCACTGAGGAGGGCTTTCTTATCTCTTCTTGCTATTCTTTGGAACTCTGCATTCAGATGCTTATATCTTTCCTTTTCTCCTTTGCTTTTCACTTCTCTTCTTTTCACAGCTATTTGTAAGCTCTCCCCACACAGCCATTTTGCTTTTTTGCATTTCTTTTCCATGGGGAAGGTCTTGATCCCTGTCTCCTGTACAATGTCACGAACCTCATTCCATAGTTCATCAGGCACTCTATCTATCAGATCTAGGCCCTTAAATCTATTTCTCACTTCCACTGTATCATCATAAGGGATTTGATTTAGGTCATACCTGAATGGTCTAGTGGTTTTCCTTACTTTCTTCAATTTCAGTCTGAATTTGGCAATAAGGAGTTCATGTTCTGAGCCACAGTCAGCTCCTGGTCTTGTTTTTGCTGACTGTATAGAGCTTCTCCATCTTTGGCTGCAAAGAATATAATCAATCTGATTTTGGTGTTGACCATCTGGTGATGTCCATGTGTAGAGTCTTCTCTTCTGTTGTTGGAAGAGGGTGTTTTTTATGACCAGTGCATTTTCTTGGCAAAACTCTATTAGTCTTTGCCCTGCTTCATTCTGCATTCCAAGGCCAAATTTGCCTGTTACTCCAGGTGTTTCTTGACTTCCTACTTTTGCATTCCAGTCCCCTATAATGAAAAGGACATCTTTTTTGGGTGTTCGCTCTAAAAGGTCTTGTAGGTCTTAATAGAACCATTCACCTTCAGTTTCTTCAGCGTTACTGGTTGGGGCATAAACTAGGATTACTCTG
Source organism: Bos javanicus (assembly GCF_032452875.1). Classification (NCBI taxonomy): domain Eukaryota; kingdom Metazoa; phylum Chordata; class Mammalia; order Artiodactyla; family Bovidae; genus Bos; species Bos javanicus. The sequence goes on along the minus strand of NC_083874.1, from coordinate 47,412,425 downwards.
ATATTGAATGGTTTGCCTTGGAAATGAACAGAAATCATTCTGCTGTTTTTGAGATTGCATCCAAGTACTGCATTTTGGACTCTTTTGTTGACCATGATGGCTACTCCATTTCTTCTGAGAGATTCCTGCCTGCAGTAATAGATATAATGGCCATCTGAGTTAAATTCACCCATTCCAGTCCATTTTAGTTTGCTGATTCCTAGAATGTCGACATTTACTCTTGCCATCTCTTGTTTGACCACTTCCAATTTGCCTTGATTCATGGACCTGACATTCCAGGTTCCTATGCAATATTGCTCTTTACAGCATCGGACCTTGCTTCTATCACCAGTCACAGCTGGGTATTGTTTTTGCTTTGGCTCTATCCCTTCATTCTTTCTGGAGTTATTTCTCCACTGATCTCCAGTAGCATATTGGGCACCTACTGACCTGGGGAGTTTCTGTTTCAGTATCCTATCATTTTGCCTTTTCATACTGTTCATGGGGTTCTCAAGGCAAGAATACTGAAGTGGTTTGCCATTCCCTTCTCCAGTGGACCACATTCTGTCAGATCTCTCCACCATGACCCACCCATCTTGGGTTGCCCCACGGGCATGGCTTAGTTTCATTGAGTTAGACAGGGCTGTGGTCCTAGTGTGATTAGATTGACTAGTTTTCTGTGAGTATAGTTTCAGTGTGTCTGCCCTCTGACGCCCTCTTGCAACACCTACCATCTTACTTGGGTTTCTCTTACCTTTGGTGTGGGGTATCTCTTCACGGCTGTTTCAGCAAAGTGCAGCCACTGCTCCTTACCTTGGACGAGGGGTATCTCCTCATCATCGCCCTTCCTGACCTTCAACATGGGATAGCTCCTCTAGGCCCTCCTGCACTAAGCGCAGGCGGCTGTGACTGGCACACTAAGCACACAAATAGTAATATAATAATAACTGATGACTTCAGTATCCTATTGTCAATAATGGATAAATCATCTAGACAGAGAATCAATAAGGAAATAGAAGACTGGACACCACTATAGACCACAGGCACCTGAAAGACTCAGAGAACATTCCATCCGCAACAGCAGTACACAGGTTCTTCTCAAGTGCACAGAGAACAAGTTCTATGACAGACCATATGTTAGGTCACAAAACAAATCTTAGCAAATTAAAGACGACTGAAATAATACCAATTATCTTCTCTAGCTACAGTAGCATGAAATTAGAAATCAATAACAAGAGAAAAACTGGAAAAGTCATGAACATGTGGAAATCAAACAACAAACACTGCTCTGAACAAGCAATGAATCAAAAAAAAAAAAAAAAAAAAAGGAGGGGGTGGGTTTAAAAGTTTCCTGAGATAAATGTGAATAGAAACACAATAAACCAGAACTTATAGGATGTAGTAAAAGCAGTTCTGAGAGAGAAATTCATAGCACTAAATGCCAACATTAAGAAGCAAGAAAGGTCCCAAAGAAACCTAACACTACATATTAAGGAACTAGAAAAAGAAGAAGAAACTGAGCCCACAGTTAGCAGAAGAAAGGAAATAACAAAGATCAGAGCAGAAATAACTGAAATGGAGAACAAGAAAAAATAATAGCAAGGATTAATCAAACTGATAAGTTGGTTCTTTGAAAAGATAAATAAAACTGACAAATCCATAGCTAACTAACCAAGAAAACAGGAGAAAATCCAAATCAATAAAATTATAAATGAAATGTAGACATTACAATGTATTTTACAGAAATACAAAAGATCATGGGATTACTATGAACACTGTATGTCAACAAATTGAACAACTACGAAAAAAAAAATTAGAAATGTACAACTTACCAATACTGTAACAGGAAAAAAAGAAAAGAAAAATCTGAATAGAATCATTACTAGTAAAGAGACTGAATTAATAATCAAAAATTTCCCAACAGAGAAAAGCCCAGGACTGGAATGGCTTCACTGGTGAATTTTATCAACGTTTAAAGAAAAATTAACTTTGCTTCTAAAACTCTTTCCAAAAAATTGACAAGATGGAACATTACCAATTCATTTTACAAGGCCAGTATCACCCAGATACCAAAATGAGAAAATGACACTACTAGAAAACTAAACCAATATCCCTGAAGACAACAGATGTAAACATTCTCAATAAAATACTACCAAACTCAATTCAGCAGCACATTAAAAGGATCATTCATAATGATCAAGTGTGATTTATGCCTGGGATGTAAGGATGGTTCAACATACATAAATCAATTCATATGAAACATTAAATTAATATATTGCTGGGAGCCACCACGGGAAGTCCCAACCATGACAAAGGTCATGCGGAGAGGACCTGACAGGCAAAGGCGGATCAGGACTCAAGGGATTCCCTGGACCTGCTTGAGCATCTACCCCAAAACCAAAATCTGTCTACTGTTTACTATATTATGCTTTTCACCAACTCTTCTGACATTAGTAGGGGGCTATCCCCGGCCATCTTTCTCTGAACAAAATCAATTTAGGGCTCTAATTAATAAGTCTCCTGGGCTTGAAAGGAGTATTTCAATTCTAACCCTCTGTTAGCATTTTAGCTTGCTTGGCAGGTTTATCCATATCCTTGCAACTAACGCACATAATTGCTCACAACTCCCCAGCCATGAAAGGCACGGGAAGCCTAAATTTTCTAAAAGTCCTAATGAGCATACAGCCCTTTGAGGGATGAAAAATTATTAGAATAGTACTGGTAAAGGGCTTCATTATTGGGCCAATGCTTGCTGCCAAGTTCCCATATCCCTTATCCATTGTGTATCTGGGAGTGCGTTAGTTAATGTAGTTGGAATGTAAGAAAAGCAAGTAGTAGCCTTGGTATTAACCACATCAGACCTTTGAGCTAATAAGTTCTTTCTTTGTTGTGACCCACTGCACCTTTGCTCTGTGAGAATGTAATTTTATTTAGTACTTTCTGAGGATGGGAGAAATAAAGAAAAAACACTTTAAGGGAAAACAAGTTTTCTGGCTGATCAACTTTTATCAGAAAAGAGTCATGAAATGTTAACAGGCCACAGGGCCAGGCATAACATAAGACCTTTGTTTATGAAAAGGTGTACAGAAAATGTCATGGTTTGGATAAAGGTAAAATTGATGGAATGTTGAGCTGACTCTGTATCTTTTACTTTGAGAAATGTGAAACTCAGAATATAAAAGTTCCTTTTGAAAATAAAGCTACGGATCCCACTTCACCAGAGCTCTGGTCTCTGTGTCTTTTTTTCTCTTTTCTCAGGCAGATTCCCTGGAGCACAGAGGCTCTCTGAGTTCACTTTTTTGCCCGGGCTTCTAAGACGCAATCGAGAAGGTGCTCTGCATCTTCGCTCCGGGGAGAAGGTGCTCTGCATCTTCACCCCATTGAGAGGGAGCCTGTGGCCTCCATGAACAGAGCAAGTCCCATGTCAGGGACTTTATTGGCTTTCTGTGTAAACCAAGGAATATCAGCCTCCTTTTTTCTCTTTATTCTTTCTCCTTTATTCTCTTATCTTTTCGATCCTGGACCATCAGGTTTCAATCCAGTATAAGACCCGTGTCATCTCTATCACTGACACTGTCCCTCCCAAGGGTACCCTGGATCCTGCTGGGGCTGGACTCCGGCAATATATTAAAACAAAAATCATATTATCATCTCAATAGATGCAGAAAAACCATTCAACAGAATTTAACATACATTCATGATAAAAATTCTTAACGTATTAAGCATAGAAGGAACACGTCTACATAACGAAGGCCAAGGTATGATAAGCCCACAGCTAACATCATACTCAATGGTGAAAGGTTAAAAGATTTTCCTCTAATATAAGGAACAAGATCAGGGTGGCCCACTCTGCCACTCCTATTCAATGCAGTACTGGAGGTAATAGCTACAGCAATTAGACAAGAAAAATTATAAATTATCAGAATCAAAACAGAAGGAGAAAAATTCTCTATTTGCAGAAGCCATAATTTTATACATAGACAATCAAAGACTCAATGAAAAAAGCCGTTAGATGTAAATAATCAATTCAGTAAGGTTGCAGGAAACAAAATTACCATACAAAAATCAATAGTGTTTCTATACACTAAGAATGTATTTTCTGAAAAATAAAGAAATTGATTCCAGTTATAATAGCATCAAAAATAATAAAATGCTTAGAAACAAATTTAGCAAAGCATATAGTTAATGCTACTGTATGATATACATAAAAGTTATTAAGAGTAAATTCTAGGAATTCTCTTCATAAGGAAAAATTTTTCCTTTTTTCTTTCCTATTCCTTTTCTTTTTATGGTATCTATATGAAATGACAGATGTTAACTAAAGTTATTGGGCAATCATTTCATAATATATAAAAATCAAACCATCATGTTATATGCCTTAAAATTATACTGTGATGTATGTCAATTGTCTCTCAATAAAACTGGAATAAAAGGAAATGAGTTATCAAGTTATAAGAAGACATGGATGAATTTTAAATGAGTATTGCTAAGGGAAAAGAGCCAGTTTTTAAAGAATTCCAATATCTGACATTCTAGATCAGACAAAACTATAGAGGTGGTAAACATATCAATGGTTACATCCAAGAGGAGGAAATAGGGTTAAATAGGTGAAGAAAAGGAGACTGTTTAAGGTGGTGAAACTATTCTGTATGATACTGTTACACTGAATGCATGACATTAACACATTTGTCAAAACCCATAAAACATTTCAGCACAAAGTATGAGCTTTAATGCTGTAAATTTCAAAAATTCATGTAGGAAACTGGCAGATTCCCAAGATGAAATGTTAGGAATGGATGAAATGTAGAATATGACAAAATAATTAAATGTTTTACAAATGTATGTAACAACCTCACTGAAGGGGTTAGGAGTGAATGGCACTGACCTCATTTAAGTAACCCTCAAATGAGTGAAATCTTTAAGCCTAAAGGCAAAAGAAAACTATACCTAAGTACTGTGTTCCAGTTGATACAGTTGCTCCCCAGAGAGTTCAGGTTAATAGTTATGAAACTGCTACACAACTGTCAGTCTCTCCCATCAGGAAGCTTCCAAAAGCCTCTTATCCTTTTCCACCAAACAGCAGACAGAATGAAAAACCACATCACAGAAAACTAATCAAACTGATCACATGAACCACAGCCTTGTCTAACTCAATGAACCTATGAGCCATGCCATGTAAGGCCACCCAAGACAGATGGGTCATGGTGGAGAGTTCTGACAAAACGTGGTCCACTGGAGAAGGGAATGGCAAACCACTTCAGTATTCTTGCCTTGAGAACCCCATGAACAGTATGAAAAGGCAAAAAGATAGGACATTGAAAGATGAACGCCCCAGATCGGTAGGTGCCCAATATGCTACTGGAGAAGAGTGGAGAAATAACTCTAGAAAGAATGAAGAAACAGAGACAAAGTGAAAACAATGCCCAGTTGTGGATGTGACTGGTGATGGAAGTAAAGACATTACTTTGTCGACAAAGGTTTGTCTAGTCAAAGCTATGGTTTTTCCAGTAGCCATGTATGGATGTGAGAGTTGGACTACAAAGAAAGCTGAGCACTGAAGAATTGATGCTTTTGAACTGAGGTGTTGGAGAAGACTCTTGAGAGTTCCTTGGACTGCAAGGAGATCCAACTAGTAAATCCTAAAGGAAATCAGTCCTGAATATTCATTGGAAGGACTGATGCTAAAGCTGAAACTCCAATACTTTGGCCACCTGATGCGAAGAACTCACTCATTGGAAAAGACCCTGATGCTGGGGAAGATGGAAGGCAGGAGGAGAAGGGGATGACAGAGGATGAGATGGTTGGAGGGGATCACCAACTCAATGGACATGAGTTTGAGCAAGCTCCAGAAGTTGGTGATGGACAGGGAAGACTGGCATACTGCAGCCCATGGGGTTGCAAAGAGTCAGACACATATGTTGAACTGAACTGACTGACTGACTGCTACACATGTATATTGGAACTGAACAATTAAGTAAATGGTTGGTGGATTGTGGGATAGAAGTTTCTGACTATTGGAAGTTACAGACATACAAGAAGAGAACATTCCATGAAGTAATGAATCAGAGTTGGAGGCATCAGCACAAACTCATATTTGCCTTAAAGATGAGGCAAATCATGTAGAGATGGCCACATACAGAAATACTTATAGATATGTGTATATACACGTTACTATCCACACATATATTTTCTTGTTCTATTAGCTGAGAGGCTCTATAAACAACAGCATCTAGCAGCACTGAACACATCAAGCACCCAGATATCAGAATTTAATATTCTCCTTTTACGAAACCAGTATTCTTTAGAGAAATGTCTGATTTTATGTCTGAGGCAAGAAATACACAAAATGAGCCTTGATCATTTTGTAGCACCAGAACATAAGGAAGTATTTTTTTTAAAAAAGTAGACAATGAGAGAGGTTTGTCAAAGGGATATGGAGGCCAAATGAAAGAGATCCCAAAGCCCAAGACTAAATGAATATGAGCAGCAAAATAAGTAAAATGGTATTGGATTATAACCTTAAGTTAAAATAGTATCTATAAGTTCATACTGAAAAAAAAGGGGGGTTAAAGAAATAAACATAATGAGACACAGATCTCCTGTGCAGTACAGTTCCAAATAATTCACGTGGATACTTTACCATGAAGAAGAGGGAGCAAAGATATCTATTCCTTAAGTATCAGCTACAATAGTGACTTCATTTCAAAGAGTACAATACGGAAATAGGAAAAAAGAATACCTTTACAGTAGAGAAATTTGACACACACGACACACACTACCCCAGCCAGTGGAGCAAAGTCAACATCAACAGTGACAAGTATGTTGATCATTGGTACACTTGGCAAAATGTGATTTTCACAGCCATTTGCCTCTGTGGTCTTTCTTCCAAGAACACATTACCCTAAACTACTCATGAGAAAACATCAGACAAATGTCCACTGAGGGACATTCTATAAACTATTTAACCAATACTCATCTAAACTGTCAAAGTCATTAAAAACAAAGTAAGTCTGAAAATTGTCACAGGCAAGATTAGTTAATGAGATATGACTGCTAAATACACTATGGTATCCCAGTTGGATCCTGGAACTAAGGAAAAATCAGGTAAACTAAGGAAATCTATTTATTAAGTAAACAGACTTTACTCAATGATAATGAATCAAATTTTTTGTTAACTGTAACAAATTCATCCTACTAAGGTTAAGATATTAATAAAAGAATAAATTGGGTGAGAGGTATATGGGAATTCTTTGTACTGTCTTTGCTATTATTCTAAAATAAGGTATTTCTTATAAATACAATTTACAACAGCATCAAAACCATAAAATTTTTTGGAGTTCAAGAAAAGATATCTTAAGACTTTTAATCTAAAATTTAAAACTCGCTTCTGACAGAAATTGACCTATGCAATCAATATACTCCTAATAAAAATCTTAGAAGTCTTTTCAAAACTAGAAATTGCCAAGCTGATTCTTAAAGTTTATATGCAAGCTTAAAGAAACTAGTATTCAAAAAAAATGGCAGAGAGGTCAGACTGACACAATGCAGGTGGCTGATCTATTTCTTAACAACCTCCCCCACATGCACCCCTACCTCAACGGGGTGAATGTTCCAGCATCACATGCTTCATACTGCAAATCCATTTTAGAACAAAGGCTGCCATGACCAAGGGGAAAATATGGCCATGAAATGCTGAGGTAGCTTAAACCCTAAGCAGCATCTGAGCAGGAAAGAGATAGCCATTATTGCCTACTGTGTAAGTGACACATCAGAGGCACTCTGGATCTTTGACTTTGGTCAGACCAAAACAATCCATGCCCCAGCCCTTCTAAACCAGCCCCTCTGGGGTGAGGGTGCTGGTGCTGGAAGCAGGAATAGCATATACTTAAAACTGAATCAGCTCAAATCCAACCCTAAGAACGTCTCCTCCAGCAACTTAGGACATAACCCCAGCCCAAGTACGACAGTGATAGCCAGTGAGCAGAGGGCAAGCCCCTGACAGTACATCCTATGGAAGACGTGACTTGTGTTCACATCAAACCCAGTTCTCCCGCCAAAGCCACTGGGCACATGCAGACTGTAGAGAGATGTTCCCACGTACCCTTTAAGACTTCCACAGGTAACTGTTTCATCTAATTTCATAGAAATAGAGAAAGATAAGCAAACTGAGAAGACAGAGGAATTCCTCTCAACTGAAGCAGCAAGAGAAAACCACCAAAAGTGAATAAAACAGAAGTAAGCAATTTACCAAAGAATTCAAGCCATTAGTAATAAGAACGCCAGCTGAATTAAGCAAAGAATAGATAAACAACCTGAGAATTTTAACAACAAACTAGAAAATGTAAAAAAAAATAACCAATCAGATATGAAAAATACAATAAGTGAAATTTTAATAAAACACACTAGAAGGAATAAGCAGCAGACTAGGCATAAGAAGAAGGCATAAGTGATATGGAAGATATTATATGGAAAATCACCCAATGAGAATAGCAAAAAAGAGAAACAAATTAAAAAGTAAGAAGAGTTTAAGAGATCTTTGGAATAATGTCAAGTATATGAACATTCACATAGGGCTTCCAGAAGGAGAAGAGGGAGAGGAAGGGGGCCAAAACATGTATTTAATTAAATGACAGCTGAAAACTTCCCAAGCCTGAAGAAGAAAACAGGCCATAGGAAGCACACAGGCTCCAAAACAAGATGAACCCAAACACAATCACACCAAGAGATGGTGTGATTATGATGATCTAATTACGATTAAAATGGCAGAAGTTGATGACAAAGATAGAATTCAAAAGTGTCATGTACGAGGGAACTCCCATAAGGCTATGAATTGATTATTCTGCATAAGCTTCACAGGCTAGAAGAGTCAAATGATATATTTAAAGTGCTAAAAGGGAAAAATCCTGAAACTTAGCAGGCTCAGAAAGATTATCATTTAGAATTGAAGGCAAGAGAAAAAAATTCTCAGAGAAGCCAAAAGTAAGGGTTCATCAATACTAAGCCAACCCAAAAAGAAATGTTAGATGGACTTCTCTAAGTCGGAAAGAAAAGCCTATAAAAAGAAGTAAATATCTTTAAGAAATAAAATTCCACCAGTAAAGGCACATATACAGTAAAGGCTGAGGACCAACCACTTGAATAAGCTAATATGATGATGATGATTAAAAGACAAAAAAAGAAGCCCATAAAATCAAGAATAACTATAATAATCAGTAAGAGTATAAGTATGAATATTTTAAATATGCCATCAAAAACACAAAACGTGTGGAACCATAAAAGACCCAGAACTGCCAAAGAAATCTTGAGGAAAAAGAACAAAGCAGGAGATATAACCCTCCCAGACTTTAGATAATACTATAAAGTTACAGTAAACGAACAATGTGGTGCTGGCACAAAAACAAACACGAAGATCAATGGGACAGGAGAGAGAGCCCAGAGATAAACCCACACACCTACGGTCAACTAATCCTCAACAACGGAAGCAAGAATATACAGTGGAAACAACGACAGTCTCTTCAGCAAGTCGGACAGTCTCTTCAGCAAGTGTTCAGAAAATCGGACAGCCACATGTAAACCAACACACCCTCACACCAACACAAAATAAACTCAAAACGGCTTGTGTGTGTGTTAGTCACTTAGTCGTGTCTACTCTTTGGGGCTCCATGGACTGTAGCCCACCAGGCTCCTCTGTCCATGGAATTCTCCAGGCAAGAACACTGGAGTGGGTTGCCATTTCTTTCTCCAGGGAATCTTCCCAACCCAGGGATCAAAGTCAGGTCTCCTGCACTGCAGGCAGATGCTTTACCATCTGAGCTACTAGGGAAGCTGGCTTAAAGACTTAAATATAAGACACACCACCACAAAACTCCTAGAAGAGAATATAGGCAAAACATTTTCTGATATAAATTGTACCAACGTTTTCTTAGGTCAGCCTCCCAAGGTAACAGAAATAAAGGCAAAAATAAACAAATATAAACTAACCAAACTTACAAACTTTTGTACAGCAAAGGAAACCATAAACAAAATGAAAAGGCAATCTATGGGCTGAGAGAAAATATTTTCAAATGATGTGATTGAAAAGGGCTTAATTTCCAAAATATACAAACAGCTCAAACAACTCAACAGCAACAACAGAAGAGGCATTCACCTCTCTACAAATGACCCAACATTGCTCCTTTTAAAGGCTGAGAAGTGTTCCATTCTACATGTATCATATCTTCTTTGCCCATTCATCTGTTGATGCACATCTAGGTTGCTTTGAAATCCTAGTTATTGTAAATAATGGTGCAATGAACTTTGGGGGGCATGTGTCTTTTTGGATTATGGTTTTCTCAGGGTACATGCCCAGCAGTGAGACTGTTAAGTTATATGGTAGTTCTATTTTTAGTTTTTTGAAGAACCTCTACTGAAAATTTGGCAGAAAACTTAAATATACATTTCTCCAAAGAAGACATACAGATGTCCAAAAAGCACATGAAAAGATGTTCAACATCACTAATTATTAGAGAAATGCAGATCAAAACTACAATGAGGTATCACCTCACACTGTTTAGAATGGCCATCATCAAAAAATCTACAAACAATAAATGCTGGAGAGGGTGTGGAGAAAAGGAAATGCTCTTGCACTCTTGGTGGGAATGTAAGTTGATACAGCCACTATGGAGAACAGTATGGAGGTTCCTCAAAAAACTAAAAATAGAACTACGATATAACACAAAAGTCCCACTACTGGGCTTATACTCTGAGAAAACCAAAATCCAAAAAGACATATGCACCCCAATGTTCATTGCAGCACTATTTACAATAGCCAGGACATGGAAGCAACCTAAATGTCCATTGGCAGATGAATGGACAAAGAAGAAGTGGCACATATATAGAATGGAATACTACTCAGCCATAAAAAGGAGCAATGCTGGGTCATTTGTAGAGATGTGGATGTCTGTCATACAGAGTGAAGTAAGTCAGAAGGAGAAAAACATATTGTATATTAACACATACACAGTGTGGTAGAAAAATAGTATAGATGAACCTATCTGCAGGGTATGACGGAGAAGGCAACGGCACCCCACTCCAGTACTCTTGCCTGGAAAATCCCATGGATGGAAGAGCCTGGTGGGCTGCAGTCCATGGGGTTGCTATGAGTTGGACACGACTGAGTGACTTCACTTTCACTTTCACGCATTGGAGAAGGAAATGGCAACCCACTCCAGTGTTCTTGCCTGGAGAATCCCAGGGATGGAGGAGCCTAGTGGGCTGCCGTCTCTGGGGTCACACAGAGTCAGACGTGACTGAAGTGACTTAGCAGCAGTAGCAGCAGCAGGGTACGAATAGAGACACAGACGTGGAGGAGGGAGGGGAAGGGAGGTGGTGTGAATTGGGAGATTGCAATTGACATACATACACTGCTGCTGCTAAGTCACTTCAGTCGTGTCTGACTCTGTGTGACCCCATAGACGGCAGCCCACCAGGCTCCCTCGTCCCTGGGATTCTCCAGGCAAGAACACTGGAGTGGGTTGCCATTTCCTTCTCCAGTGCATGAAAGTGAAAAGTGAAAGTGAAGTCGCTCAGTCCCGACTCTTAGCGACCCCATGGACTGCAGCCTACCAGGTTCCTCCGTCCATGGGATTTTCCAGGCAAGAGTACTGGAGTAGGGTGCCATTGCCTTCACATGTAAAATAGATGACTGTTAGGAAACTGCTGTATAGCTTAGGGAGCTCAGTTTGGTGCTCTGTGGTGACCTAGATAGGTTGGAGGGAGATTCAACAGGGAGGGGATATATGTATACATATAGCTGATTTACTTCACACAGCAGAAACTAATACAACATTGTAAAGCAACTATATTCCCTCCCCCCAAAAAAAGCCAATTCAATGTATCAGAGTATAAAACTATAAGTAGCACCAGAGCTTTGTGATTGGTAGAAAGAAATATGCCTCTGAACTTAGCTCACTCAAGTCTCCTGGCACGAGTTTCACAACAATGCTTGTCCTTAAGTTCTTGGGAGTGACTGCCTTTCTACAACATGTTGGTTAGGATGCTTTTGTTCATGACCATGCTGCTTCATCTTTTTTTGAGTTAATTATAATTCCTGTGCACTTAACCTTGCGATTCATCTGTCTCCTACATCTCCAGGGCCAGATCAACTCTCCTTATCCTAATGAGATCCAATTGCAGAGCAAGCCACTCTATTTAGTGTCTATTGGCAGGCTGGACAAAAAGCTAAACCCTCATGTAGGGCATGTTTAACTACTCAAAGGAAAATTAGAAGGACAGATTGGGCACTCACTGTCTGAATATTTAGTGAGGATGGAAATGTTGCAAGTTATCCCCCTACTGAGAGTTCAGAGAATGAAGACACAATCCAGGATTATTTTAGGTGGGGAATGTGGTAATGACCTCACCTCCAAGATTCTAGTATTCATCCATCTAAGAAATAGTTACTGAGCCCAACAATATGCCAGGGCCTATCCTGGTTGCTGTGGGGCCTCTAGAGGAGGGATCCTGAGGGATGACGAAGGGCAGGAGAAGGCATATTGCATGCTCACATCACAGCTCTCTGAGGGCACACCAAGTGCCACCTGTAGCTCTTGTGGAATGTAGCTCCAGCTGGGACCGCTGGGCAGATTAGAGTAGAGACCTGATGGATGCTCCTGGCTCTCGGGGTGGCGGAGATTCTCAGCTCAGGGTTTCTGATGCATGTAGGAGCAGAGAGACCCTTTTGTTCTCAAAGGCCTTCAAGGGAGATGATCATTGATCCCCAAGGTTCCGATCTCCTGGACTCTAGGAAGAAGCCCTTCCCTGACCTTCTTAACCTGCAGCAGTTCCCCTCCTTCCTCCCAGAGAGCCTTCTCTCTCTTCACTGCCTCTTAATCCACCCAGACCCAACTCAAACAGCACTTCCTCCATGAAGCATTTCTGATGCTTCATGAACATGAGGATGGAGCATCCTCTATGCTCACAGGAGTCTTGTATGTCATGGAGATGGTGGCACTGTAGCTCAAAGAATGGGTAGTATTCTGAAAGAATTATGTACACAAAATATATACAAGGATCATTCAGTGTGAATTCTGGGAGGAGTGAACACAGTCACTCAGTTGTTCATTCACTCAGCATATATTATTGAACTCTGTCTAGGTTCCAGGCTCAATGCTCAGGGCTGAGAATTCAGTCGGGGGCCTTATTGACATGGTCCTGACCTACACATGACTACAGAGGCAGGCAAGGGAATAAGCACTGGTCCTTCTCACATTAACACACTTGCTTTCATAAAACTGTTCTGCTGCATTGGCAACTGCAGCATCTGTGTCATCTTGACCTGCTTGTTCAATCTCAGGCAAAGAAGTGGGATTTAATAGCAGATTAATAGCAAGACACAACAGGATTTGTGTATGGCAGAGAGAACCACAATTTCTATCCTATTTTTATATATTGATACCCAAAAAAAGGCTTTTTCTTTTCTGTTCTTGCTATAGGCTAGATAAGAATCTTCTTAGAGATTGTAATATATCTCTAGAGCTAATAGCAGGATGTATATTTTTTTCTGGATTTCTTTCCATTTATTTCTCCACAGAAAAGAAATGTTTGTTTTCAAACAAAATGTTTGTTTACTGATCAGTTAGATAGCCCCTGGAAATACTGATGAGCTAGATTATTTTGACCAAGTTGATGACACAGTATTTATCACAGAGGGAAAAAAGATTATTTGGATGTGGCTTCTCTTTAAGAAAATACAGAGAAAATCAAGAAAATACAGTGAAGGGATTCTCAGACATTCATATCGTTTTCCAGGGCTGTAGTCCCCCAAATTTGAGAGGCTCTGACATCAGCTTGATTTTGTTATAGCTGTTCTCAGCCTCCTGTTCAGTGAGTTATATGACTGCTTAATCTTCAATAAATGAAGTAAATTTATTTTCTTGTTAGGAATGTGAGATGCTTTCTGGAATAATGAGTGGTTCCCTGGAGAGACAGAAAATGGCCAGAGGTTCAGAGACTGTGAGTCTAAGAATATAGAAGCCAAGCTTGCCAGCACTACGGAAGGAGGGCACAGGTTAGAGGTGGGAGAGGGTATTAGAGGTCACTAACCACAGTCCAGTGAAGGACAGGGCTCACATTGGAGATGGATCCATCTGGAGACTCTCATCCTTTATTCACCAGACAAACACATTCTGAGAGGTTCCAGGGGCCATTGGCCCCAGTGGGGAATAAGAAAGCCCCCTGTCTTACACAGGAGACAAATAAGGATCTAGAGGATCGCTAAGGGGCCACGATCACAAGAGAAATGAGCTCTGGGGGGTGGGAGGAGTGCAGTGAATGACAGAAGGAAGAGAGAATACTTGGATAGACCTCAAAGGGCAAGCGGAAGACAGCTAGGTGAGTAGGGTTCAAGGCATTGCATAGAGACAGGAAGTAGCATCCATGTGCAAAAACATGGGAAAGGAATGGTTCATACTGCAAACTGCTGGTCAGTCTGCCTGGCAGGGTTAGTGGGAACTTGAGGAGTACAGGGGATAAAGGAACCTGAGGGTACCTTTTAAACACTGTGCTATGATTTTATTAGGAAAAAACCAAAGTGCTCAGCTGTTACGTTATGTCTGACTCTTTGCTACCCCATGGACTGCCACCTTCCAGGTTCCTCTGTCCATGGAATTTTTCAGGCAAGAATACCGGAGTGGGTTGCCATTTCCTACTCCAGGGGATCTTCCCAACTCAGGGATCAAACCTGCGTCTCCAGCATTGGCAGGCAGATTCTTTATCACGGAACCACCTGGAAAAACCAACAACCCATTCTAGTCTTTCTGGATGAACCTGGAAAAGTTACTGTATCTCTCTGAACCTCGGTTTTCTCATCTGTAATGTGGGGATAACTGCAGCACCCACTTCATAGAGTTGTAAATGCAAAGTCATCAGCACAGTGCTCATAGTCCTGCCCTCATAGACTTCACATCCTAGTAAATGACACATGGGGGCTCCCCTGTGGCTCAGTGGTAAAGAATCTGCCTGCCAATGCAGAAGTCATGGGTTCGATCCCTGGATCAGGAAGATCCCCTGGAGAAGGAAATGGCAATCCACTCCAGTATCTTTGCCTGGAAAATACCATGGACAGAGGAGCTACAGTACATAGGGTTGCGTAGTCAGACACAACAACAACACACGATACATCTCATCAATCAAGTGACTAGCACAGCTTACATTCTGAAAATATGGTAACTGTTCTCCCTCTTCAAAAAACAAAACTAAACTAAAAACAAACAACAACAACTTTTTTCTCTTCATTATCACATTTCAGCTTTCTGAACAATGTTCTTTCTACCAACTTGTATTTTCTGGGGACTCAAAAGACAACCTTGTGCAAAAGCCAACCAGATTATTCCAGCTTTCCTAAATCATGCCCCAGTGTAAAGATAGTGACTTATGTGACTATTAGAAAGCACATTTATTTCTCTTTCTATTGGCAAATAAAAGACATCCCATGGGGAGAGACATGAATGACATAGAGACAAAACTATTTTCTACAAGGAAACTAACCTCTATAAATTAACAAGGAAATTAAATGGACTGGAAAGATCTTCCTACGTTCCTGAGTTTTAAGGAAATAGCACGTCCATCTGATACTAACCAAAGTTGTAAATGAAACGTTAGCAAACCAAATCCAGCACTGAGTTTAAAGAGTGAAAACTGCTGTCAGTGCCAGAATGACACCATATTAGGGAATGTATTAATATAACTAATCACATCAACATATGGATACAGAGACAGTTTCCATGGAGCGGTTAAGAGAGAAGCTCTGACTGGAGTGGGTCCAAGAGTGAATTAGATGATGAAGTGGAGACAGCAGTTCCAGAAGAGTATTTCAAGGCTTGCTAAGAACAAACACAGGAAAAAGAGAGATGGGATGGTAGCTTAAGACAAGGCCACAGAACAAAGGCTAATTATGTGTCCAGAGGTGGCGTGGGGTGTTGTCTTTTAAGGTGTCAAATATCAGAACACACTGGCAGCCTGCAAGAAAGGAGATAATGTAGAGGGAACATGTGAATATTAAGAAAGGAACAAAAAGAGATGAACCATTTGACTATTGATGAGTTAGTTGCATAAGTGGTTAAGAGCTCAGACTCTGGACCCAGAATGATGGGTGTGAATCCTATCCCCATCATTTACTAGCTGTGTGATCTTGCACAAGTTACCTAACCTCTCTGTACCTCACCTATAAAACAATAATGGTGCCTTCAGCATAGAGTTACTATAGGAACTAAATGAACTAATATTTATAAAATGCCTGATGGTGTGTTAAATAAGATAAATAAAATCAACGTTTCCTACTATAGAAA
Source organism: Bos javanicus (assembly GCF_032452875.1). NCBI lineage: Eukaryota > Metazoa > Chordata > Mammalia > Artiodactyla > Bovidae > Bos > Bos javanicus. Next base: position 47,396,121 of record NC_083874.1, on the reverse strand, counting down.
ACTTCGTACATATATTTAATACTAATAAACATAGAATAGATATTAAACATCTATTTTATATTACATGTATTATTTATTTTTGACTGGGTATGTAAAAAAGCATGGAAACAAGGAAATCAGAGGATATTAGGCTATTAGTGGACCAGACGAGATCAAGAGTTGCTGATGTCACCTATGTGCACCATTAACAAAATGATGCGTCAGCCAGAAATCCCCAAATTCAATTTCGTGCCAGGATGACCTTGACCATTGTAACACAATGAGGAAGAAGTACGGGGTTGGGGATGGGGAGGGTGAGGGGAGGAGGTACAGCAAAGAAGAGTAGGGCCCAGACGAGGACAGAGGCCAGGAGAACAGGGTTCAAAACGGAACTTCGGCTTTGCTCTGTGTACTTCAGTATTACTCGAACCTATCGCAACAAAGTGTGTGAATGTAATATTTAGGAACTCCAAAACAAAATTTTAAGTGTGAGATGTTATCATCAGGGGAAACTGAGTAAAAGGCACATGTAACCTATATGTATCTCAACTGAAATCTCAAACTAAAAAGAGAATAATAAGAAAGAATGTGCTTTAAATCTAATGTTGCATTATTTTTTCACTCTGACTCCAATCACTACTGCAAAGGGGCTCAGACGAGCATGTATTTTACATACAGAAATTAAAAGTATGACAAAAGACGCATTTCTTTCTGTACATGTGGTGATGCACAAAGGGAAAGGCTGGCAGACAGGCCCTCTCCTGTCACAGTATCCTCTGCTTTGGGCTTTTCACCATGGTCCCTGGTCTTTCCTAGTTTTTCAGCTCATAATCCTGGTATTTTCAGTGCACCAAGAAGAGGCCCAGCACATCTGCAAAAGAACCCATGAAGCGAGGACAGCCTTGTAACCAAGAACATGGGTTTGGCAAAAGGCAGCCTTGGGTTCAAATCTCTGCTGTCACTGTGTGGCTTTGGCTATGTTAACTTCTTTCTTAACTTTCTTTCCTCCTCAGTAAGAGTTAGATCTTAATAGTACCACCTTATTTGGAAGATTAACTGTCATGGATAACACAGTGGATTGAACAAGAATAATAAACTGATGGCCACCTTCACCAAAACTAAAAATAATAGTTAAGAAACAAAAGAAGTATGATATGCAAGGCTTAAAAGAATAGAGAGTAGACAGAGAGTTATCAATAATATTTTTATTATGTCTAATACTGTGGAAGGAAACTAACAAACTGGACTAGGGAGAGAGGAAAGCGGCACATAAAAGCATCTAGCCAGCCTTCCTTGTGAAATCAAAGTATCAAACAACTAGAAGAAATTTTAGCAATTCAGAGTTCTTTTTTTTAAATGTGGAACTAAGGCCTAAGAAGGGCAGCAGTTTGTGCAAGGAGACGTGGCAGTTAGTGTCAGAGTCGGGACTAGATCTACTTTCTGACACAAATCCTAATTCTTGGCCATTAGATGTCTCTTCTTCCTCCATTTGATACCTAAGAGGGATTTTCCAATGTGCCAACCAAAGTCAGGATTTCCTCTTTTTTTGTTTGTGGTTTTAGGGATTTGAAGGAGGAAATGAGGGTCACTGAGATGGGAAGAAAGGAAGAAGTCATGAGAACCAGGAGAGGCATCAGGGTACCCTCTGTGGCTAAACAGAATTTTGCATTCTAGCTGTTTTGATGGTTCCAGAAAGTATCTGCAAAGGCAGAGAAGCACTGCAGAAGACATCTATACAAAGGCGGCTGCTCTTGATATTCTGAAACTAGCAGAGGTTCAGAATTAATTTGCTGCTTCTCTGGTCCCAGGTGACAGCACTGCTGGAAGCCTGAATGAAGTTCAGCAAATTAATCTTGCATATTTTATGGGTTCTGAGTGCTGTATACACAGCATTCCTGATGTTGATTTCTGTCTCAGTCAGCGCAGGTTGGGGGCAGCGGTGGGGGAGGGCGGTGGATTTGTTTTATAATGACTTCAATTACAGATAACTATTATACTCAGAATCACACATCAGCTACTGGTAAACCAGAATATGATACTACACTAGCAGATGAAGGCCAAGGTTGCCCAGAACACACTTTTAACTCAAAGCTGATGATAAAACAGCCCCATTTCCAGAGAAAGTTCTGCTCCTCCTGTGCTTTCCTGTTGGGTCCCATCCCTGCTCAGGATTTGGAATCATGCAGAAATGACAGCACTGCTTATGCCCCTTTCCAGCTTCCTTTTTGGGAATGAGCAGCATTTGAATACTTCTGTTTGATGTGAAAAGTTGAGTGGAGAGAAATGACCCAGCAATCCCGACACCCTCAAAACGAATCCCCAGTTTTGTACAGCATCCTGGGAAGATGCCTAAGTACCAAGCCCAGAAACAACAGGGGGCGCTGTAGAGACAAAGGGCCATCAGGCATCCATCCAGACTGCCCGAGTCACGAAGGCCTTTCACTGTCACACTGGGGCCCCTGGAAGCCAGGCCCTGCCTACTCAAGCCAGCAGTGTGTGTGTCGCCGGGGCAGTGCTCTAACATAACAATTTGTGAGAGATCAGTATGTCCAGCGAGCTGTGGTGCCACAGTGTGGGCTGGGAGCACCACAGCTGGAGAGGACCAGGTGCAAGCCAAGCCTGACCTCTTATTAACCTCTTCTCAACAGGTCTAGAGAAAACTGAGCCCTCCTCCAGATCTCAGAGAACTGGAGTCTCATCTCAGACAAGCAGCAGACATCAGGGATTAAATTTAGAAACCCATTATTTCTATTTTCTTACTCGTTCCTCACATTCGACTCTCTGAAAAGGCAAAATGTTTATGAACTTGTTCTTACAGTAACATCTTCTGGCTCTTACATTTCCCACAAAATCCTATCTTGAATAACACCATATGGTTGGGTTCTCTTTTACAAACTCACCCCACTAACGATGGTTTGCAGTAAAGCAGAGAAGCATGGAGGCACTCAAAGATGTGTACATCTGCCCCCGCCGCATGTTCACTTGCCTAGGTTTGACCCACAGCACATCTCCATCTAACACCTGTCAGTCTTCGTGTGTCTGGTCCTGCCCAGAGTTCAGGATTTTGGGGCCCTGGCATGAACCCATCACACTAATGTGATTTTTATTTTTATAAAGAGAAGCCATGTGTTGTGGATATTTGTGGGGACCCCCCCAGAGACCACCAAGTTTACATTCTCCACTGACTTATGACTATAAAGCAAAGTGACCCCCAAAAAAAAAAAAAAACCCTCCGATTATTGCAACGCAAACCCCACTTAATGTAAGTCCCTCTGGCAAACTCCCAGCTATTTCTCCAACTCTTCCCTCTTCTCTGAAACCTGCTGGTCTGGTCAGACACAGCTGCCTCTTCCCCCTGGTCTGGGCCAGTGGTCACCACACCCTCCCAACTTCAGAAGCAGAGCACCGTGCTTTCTAACTTCCCAAAGCACTGCTGTGATGTTAACAAGGCAGTGCAGGTTCCCAGAAGCATAACTTCTTCCTGAAAGGTAACTCTGTTCTCCCTGAGCTAAGATGCATGGACTCTATCTCATGCACGATGCCTATCCCAGCTGGTCCTTGCCTGTCTCCAGCCTGTCCCAGGTGGCAGAGCCCAACTCACTGCCTTCAATAGGAAGCTCCAAGCATCTTCACACCCATAACCTCCCCAACACTCTCTTCTCTCCTGACACCGAATTAAAGAAGTCCTTCCATACTCTCACCTAACACCAGCGTCTTTCCTCCTCTAGAATTAATCCTCAGGTTGACTATTTCTTCAGGAGGAAACCTCTAAGTGTACCCTGGAAAAGAAAGTCAGGATAGTCATAAGAGGTATATTTGGCAACATATAGCCTTTTACTGGGCTTCCCTGGTGGCTCAGATGGTAAAGAATCTGCCCGCATTGCAGGAGACCCAGATTCAACTCCTGGGTCAGAAAGATCCCCCAGAGAAGGGAATGGCAACCCACTCTAGTACTCTTGCCTGGAGAATACCATGGACAGAGTAGCCTGGCAGGCTACAGCCCATGGGGTCAGAAAGAGCTGGACACGACTGCGACTAAGCACACACGTTACTAGATGAAAGAACAGCATGAGACGCACCAAGGGTCCCATGCGCCCTGTCCAAGCCTGATCCCAGTCCTCTTCCCCACTTTGCCTCACCAGAAGGAGAGGCACTGATGCCTGTGTCCCTGCCCCTGTTCTGGCTGGAGCTATCCTTCCTCTGTGAGCAGATGTTAGAGTGAGAAGATTGTGTTTTCTAAGAACAGGCATGAGCAGGCCACATCAAGAGGTTTAAGAGCAAGGTAAAATGAAATAAAATAGGTCTCTGCCTCTTTGGGGACAAGACATACTGCCGGCTGCCTTCTGAGAACAAAGCACTTCCAACCTCAGTCTACAGCACTTCCGTTGAGCTCTCTGCTGCATGTGGGGCTTCCCCCAGGAAAATGAGGGGTTATTATTGCCCTACATCTGCATGACTGAAAGGGGCTCACCAAAGAGACAGTCCTCCAGGAAGGTCAGAGGTTCAGTTCCAAAAACAAACTGCAGCATTCATCCAGAAAGGTTCAAACTGCCTTCAACTTCACAAATGGTAGAATTTCTAGCTTCTAAAACAAGTTTAGTGACTGCCAGACTTCCTGCTGCCTTCAGATGACACTCTCAATGCTATCACATAGAGATCCCAACACGGGCGTTTCGAGGTTCTTTAATCCAAATGGGTTGCTGGAAATGCAGCTGGGTGTTAAAAAAAAAAAATGAGGTCACAAGATGGCAAGAACAGGTATTAAAGTGTAGTTTTTGGTAAATTGAAGCCTTTAAGTAAAAACAGTATAATAAATCTGATGGCCCAGTTTGGTAATCATGTCATGATGTATGTAAGTCAAACATTATGCTGCATACTTGAAATTTACACAGTGCTGTATGTCAATCATATCTCAATAAAACTAGGATAATAGAAAAAACAGGATTCATTGATGTTACAAATATTAGGAAGATGCTCACTTAAACACAGGGGAGAGTCAAATCTCATTATCGGACCACACAACTCTGTGATTTGGGCCAAGAACCACCCTGTGACATCCACTTCTCCTTCCCCTGGACTACCACACCCCCTAGGCAGTAGCTAGGTATAGTTGTGGCCTCTGAGAATCCCAATGCCTTGCCCAGACCCGGCTGCCACTTCTAAGTGGCTGCCACCCTCTGAGTATTTCCTGGGGTGCTCAAAATGGCACCGGGATTATGGAGTCAGCACGGCTCTGTATGTTCTCACAGGGGTCCAGAACAATGCCCCTTGGTTGCCTCCTTTAGACACATCTCTGGCTCACCACAGAACTTAGTCATTCATCAAACAGAGACCTGAACCAAGAGATGAACAAGGGAAAAAGCCCTTGACATCTGAAGTCTGCCCTGCCTGGTTCCTTCTGCCTTCAGGGTGCGTTCTCTCCATGAGGCTCCTCAGCCCCTCAGGAAGAGGGAATTTTAGCCAATTACTTACCAACCTAGCAGCCACGTTGATATGAGACTGACAGTCAGGGGACATTAAGCTCCCATGCTCCATGGACACATCTCATATACAACACACCAGCATGGAGGGTGGGGCTGCTGCGTTGGCCCCGTGTAGTCATCTGAAATGTGTCAAGCTCAATGATCCCCCACTTGCTGTTGTGACCATTTCTATATCTTCCCAACCCAGGGATCAAGGCTGCATTTCCTGCATTGCAGGCAAATTCTTTACCATCTGAGCCACCAGGGAAGCCCATTTCTACCTCAGAATATGACACAGGGACACATGCTGGCTGAACAGGCTGTTTTTTAATAGAGAAGTCCAAAACACTTGCAAGAGAGATGGCTGATTGCTGGATGTCCCTTCTGCCAAGAGTTAGCATTGCTTTCCTCAGGATCCTTTGGCCGAGAGATGGGGGCAGGAATCAAGCCATTCTTCCCTTCTACTGACTCTCCGGGGGACTTCCACTTACATGGTGGCTGCCTTAGGAAGAGATAAGTAAGACTCTACTCAGAGTGACCTCAGCACAATGAGCTCACAAGCCCTCTCCCGCACCGACCTTAACATGCCCAAACTGGAACATGTCTATTTATTCAGATATCTCTTGCATTTCTTAAGCCCCAGTGGTACCATATCACATGAAGTCCCAGCCTAAGGGAAAAGGGAAAATAAGAAACACAGACAAAACCTCACAAACATATTTAAACATCAGGAAGACATCTTCAAGAGAAGCAAGCAACTTTCAGCACAGCCAGAATGTTCTCCTTCACACTAGAAGTAGCCACTGTCCTGGGCGTGTGGTTCCAGGCCCAGCTTCATCCAGTTCTTTGGTAAACCAAATGAATTTGAGTTTGAATTTAATTTGACCCCTTTCATTTACAGATCAAGGTGCCCTTCAGCACCTCCCAGGGTTGACAAGGAAATGAGCTGATGAGGTATAATCTTTCAATTAAAAAAAGTACATATGGGAACATATGTTAGCTCTCTTACATCAACAATCTCCAATGTGACCATGAAATGATTATTTCCTATTTTCTCCTCAAATGCTCCATGAGGTAACTACCAACAGGAGTGGTAGGCTGTGAGGGTGGAAATCAGACCTGAGCACAGCAAACACCCTCTTCCTTTGCCTTTCTCGCCAATGTCACTACATTTATTGATGGAGTAATTGGAAGGTTTGGCTTGGAGCCAAGTGTTGCCTTCTGAATGAAGGGCAGGGGGTAGAGGAGTCATAAAATGTTAATTGCAGCATGCAAGCTCAGGGCCACCTGCCCCCTGCTCCTGTGTTGCATCAATCACTGCAGCCTCTAGTCCACCCAACAGATGAGGCTTCCCTAGTAGACACCCAGAAGAGGAATAATAAATGTTGACCTCCCCTGGTGCCAACAGCTCCTGACTACATAATCAACATTTATAATATGGGCATGAAGTTATTTCCAAGCTCTGGAAACTCCATTTTCCAGACTGAGAAAATGAGTGCAGAATGAAGCAGTGGCCAGGATCCGCCAGCCAACAGTACCACAAGGCAGACACCCCATCTATCACTGAGGAATGCCCAGCCTGCTGCCCTGGCACTGAGCAGAAGCACAGTGATTGTCTGGGGAGACTCTTTTCTGACCACAGACTGCATCACCCCTCTCCTACACCCACTGACATGTGCAGGTGAACACAGAGACTCAGAAACACACATATACACACATACATGCACACTCACATACACACACATAGACATATTTCTGTTCATAACAAGGTTTGGAGCTAGAATTACCATTATTTCTTTTGTCAGTTAGATACTCCCTTTTGCTGGTGAAAATAAAGCTGTTTATACCAGTAGGACTCTGCTCTGTTTCACTAAATTTCTCAGTTGCATCTCAAGAGTCATTGAGAGCTTTTCTAGGCCCAAGTCTTCATTTGAAAGGTGGGGAAACTGAGGCCCAGATGGGGAGGGGGCTGCTTAAGTGAATGAGTGATGATCAGGAATGAATCTGGTCCTTTGTCTTCTAAGCTAAATGGTCCCGAGTTCCTCCGGGCTATTACTTTACAGCCACCGCCCACCAAGACTAACTCTATAATGAAAGTGGCTGCCATTTACTGAGTGTCCCCTTCCTGCCAGGCATGGAACTGGGCCTTCGACACACATGAGCTCTAATCTCACTGTTGATACTTCAGGGTACATGATGATTATCACCCACATCTTAGAACTGAAGGAATCAAAGTTCAGGGAGACAGAAGGTGCACTGTGACCACTGAAAGGAACAATACTCAATTATAGTTGTCTGATAAAATGGCAAGTTGATTACTTCCCCAGTAGCCAAGCCAGGCTGTGCCCCTGGAGCCCTTTGCCCCGACTGTGGCTCCTCACATGGCCTCAGAGCTGGCCGCGCCTCCACCACCCACCTGCTGCTCCCTGTGGCCTTCATCAATGCTGCTCTCCACTCTACACACCAAGCCTCCATCACAGCTGCCCTCTGCCTCTTCCGATCTCAACTCTTTCCGCTTCGGGACTCTTCCTCTTTCATCAGACTTCTGACTATCCCTCTGATTCTTTTAACCCTTGTGCCCACACTGGTCAGGACAGCTTCTCTCCTGGCTAGTCTGTCCTGTTCCTCATTCAGAGCCTACTAAGCATTCACTCCTCATATTTTTGCAGTTGACTCTAAACACAGGCAGTATCTTGGCCTTAAAATTATGCCCATGAGTGTTCTGCTGCTGCTGCTTTCAAGAAGAAAAGCTTACCTTCCTTCCTCCTGAGCATGGGCTGGACTTAAGTGACTGGCTCCTTACAAAAAGAAGAGAGACGAAGTGACAGTGTGCCATTTCGGAGATTAGAACAGTGAGGGAAGCCATGCCGTGCGAAGCCTGAAGGAGATGGTGCCACAGCAGTTTCTGGACGACAGCTGCATGAATGAGCCTGGAAGAGGAACCTCCAGCCCCAGTCACGTTTCACTGACTTCTGCCCTGGCCCACAGCATGATTCGAAAGACACCAAGCCAGAAGCACCCAGCTAAATTGCTCCTGAATTCCTAACCCACAAAACCTGTGAGATAAACATTCATTGCTTTAAACTGCTAGTTTGAATAACAACATAGGCCTTAATTGGGCTTCCTGATGGCTCAGCTGGTAAAGAATCCACCTGCAATGTGGGAGACCTGGGTTCGATCCCTGGGTTGGGAAGATCCCCTGGAGGAGGGTATGGCAACCCATTCCAGTATTCTTGCCAAGAGAATCCTCATGGACAGAGGAGCTTGGAGGGCTACAGTCCATGGGGTCACAAGAGTCAGACATGACTGAGTGACTAACCACAGCACCTAGGCCTTACCTGGCAGGAAGAGGCTCATCCCACAATGACAATCAGATATAGCAGGTGGGCTACCTTATTTGTTTTCCTTAATTATTCTCCATGCTGCCCCCTTAATCGAAAACTGGCCTACACTTCTCCCTCCCCAGAGTCCTTCTTTGCCAGGTGCCCATTGATTCCAAGGTTTAAGTTAATGGGTATTTTCAGACTAACCTTTGCTGTTAGTTCCATTTGCCTAAAAAGCAAACAAACTAATGAGAAGTAAAAGAAAAATGACAAAATCACCAAAGATTCGGTGTACTTGTCTGACATGAACATATGCTGCTGCAAAATGAGGTATGCAGCTATTGTGTGCATGCTAAGTCGCTTCAGTTGTGTCCAATTCTTTGTGACCCCATGGACTGAATGAAGCCCAGCAGTCTCCTCTGGTTCTCCTGGAGAACCAGGCAAGAATACTGGAGGGGGTTGCCATTTCCTTCTCCAGGGGATCTTCCTGACCCAGGGATCAAACCTGCATCTCCCGTGGCTCCTGAATTGTAGCGGATTCTTCACCACTAAGCCACCAGGAAAGCCCCATGCAGCTACAGCACCAAAGAAAATGTTCAATTGCTTTGTTCTTGGTCTCTAACTTTGAGCTACAAGAGATTTTCCAGTCCGATGAAATGCAAACTGACATTAAAAACATGTCAGAGAGGTGACAGAGACAAAAGACCTAAATGTCTGAAAATTGAGTCCAATTCTCAGGAGTGTGCCCCTTGCCCCATGTGGACAAATTATTTGAAACATCTATACAGGGATAAAATCCTAAAACAATAGACACAGAAATCCTCTTTGGGTTATTTGGTGGCCATGGAATTTTACTGAATAGAAGTTGCTTTAATGAAGTGGACTTAGAAACTCTGTTGGGAATTTCAAGGCTTTTATCATGGGACTACTATTATGATAAGACAGAGTGAGTGTTCTTTAGGCCATGTACATGGTAGGAAGATGGACATGGTATTTTCTCTCTCATCCCCTTTGCTCGTCTTGTCCCATCCCCATGTCGCACTCCCTTCTCTGGCTGTTAAGCCACTCCAGTCCTCTCAGAAGAATGAGGGACAGGTTTCATTACTCATGACAGGTCTATCACTGTGCAACCAAAGTGTTATCCTTTGCTTATTTGTGGCATGCTAACCAAGTCTTCAAATTGCCTAGGAACAACATCATTTCTAACCTTTGGAAATGGCCAAGAAAATAAAGTTGAGCTTTCTAGCTATTTTACAAATAGCCCATTGCAAATAGCTTTGGTTGCAGGCTCCATCATTGCTCATCCATGCTCCATTAAATTCCCCACTCTGCCTGCCCCTGAGTGAACAGCCAATAATTACGTGCATCTTCAGAAAATCAGAACACCAGGTAGGAGCTGATCTTCTCACCTTCAGAATCACCAGGCTTAAGCCCCTTCTCATAATAGGGCTCCATTGAGAACATTGTCTGGATAGAAAGCTAAGCCTCTGCAGTGTGACAAAAACCAAGTCCTGGGCTACCTAGATGGAAGGCTGTCCCATAAAAGAGGTGACATCATTTAAAGTAAGACATGGCTAGAGGTGGTCATGTGGAGTGGATAAAAGCAAGCCTTAATTAGAGACAAAAATGAGCCTGCTGGGTTTGCTTTAGAAATTACAGATAAGGGAATTTCAAAATATAGGCTGTATGGGCTTCCACTCACCAATTCCACTGACTAAATGGATTTCTGAAGCAGCCAACTGGAAATGTAATCTGTATTTCAAGAAAGCAAAATCAGCTTTCATCCGTCAAATTTGGTGATTTAGTGTTTCCACACATGCTAAAGCATGAAAAAGAATAAAATAATTTGAGATCAAAACCTGAAAACAAACAAGGGGATGAAAGCAAAAACAACTGGAACACTTCTCCTTGTCCCAAGCTTCAACAAGCTCTAGGATCTAGTGGTGCAACTTCCATTTTGTTTCATCATCTGTAAAATGCAGATAGTAATAAAATATTAATAAAATCTTCTTCCTTATCAGATTATTGTGAAGATACTATTTAATATAAAATCACACATTAGAATGATTCCTCGCACATAGGAAGCACTCAAAAAATATCAGCTATTGTTGTTGATGTTACTTATATCCTCCCATTCTGTCTCTGCAAGCAAAGACACCTGGGAAAGCCTCACCACAAGCATAGTGTTGCTCGGTGAGCAGGGGGTCTGCACATCGGAATGAAGCCAATGTTTACTGGCATCAGCCAAGATGCATTGGCTGTATGCACCTATCCGCTTCTTCATTACATAGATGTTACACCCTAACTGCCCAAGGGGTCACACTGGAGATTAGCAAAATCAACTGAACAACAGCAGAGATGACAGTTTTCATTATTTTTTCTAATGACACTTTTTATTAATCTTTAACACTGTTCTTTTAAACAAGAACATGATCCTACTTATGTTCAAGGGCTACTTCAATGTAGATATGATTTCCATATCAATTACAGGGGGTGAACCTACTTTCTCTGAAATATCCTAACATATATACTGCTGATCAGATCAAAGGTTCCTGACTAGTGGTGGTTTAGTCGCTAAATTGTGTCTGACTCTTTGCAACCCCATGGACTGTAGCCCACTAGGCTCCTCTGTCCATGGGATTCTCCAGGTAAGAATACTGGAGTGGGGTGCCATTTCCTTCCCCAGGCTAGTACTGTCAGAGATCTTTCCACGTGTACCATTATGTATTCGCAACAAAACTCTGAGATAGGTACTAGGCTGACAAGGCCCAGCTACATCCATTAACTTACCAGAGGACCAGAACTGGTAAGACAGAGAGTGGGGATGTATTGTTTTGTTTGTTTTTTGAGTAATAATTCAATCTAAATGCAGAAGCCCCTCTAGACATTTTAAGTAGAGGGATTAAATATGATGAGCTAAATTACAACATTGTTGGGAGAGCTGGAGGAGCAAAGAGGGGTTCATGCTATGATCCAAAGATAAACTATAGGGAGTAACTGCCCCCCTATCCCCACGCCCCACCCAGAGCCCATCCTTTTTTGATCCATGGCCCTTAACCCTTGAGCTGCCAGTACAGCTAACTCAGGAGCTCATAGACCTCCTTGGCCACTGGCTGATGCCACTGCTACCAGTTCTAGATAAAGAAGTCCATTTCTCCCTGCCTGCACCTAAGTACTCAAGCATTCTCCCACTGGAAGAACATAAAGGAGATCTTCACTGGAAAATGTAGTTTACTGACTTTTCACCCCTATGGAACAGAGGAACAGGTTCCTATGAGTAGAATTCAGGGGGCCCACAAACCTGGATGAGAGAAAATAATTACATCATCATTTTCACTAATTTCTTACTGAAACTTAACATATCTTTAAACTGTGAGCCCAGGTAACTATCCACAGAAAAACTGATAGTACAGTAATATATTTATCTATAGAACACACAGGCATATTTATATAACATTACGGTTGATGGAATTCCAGTTGAGCTATTTCAAATCCTAAAAGATGATGCTGTGAAAGTGCTTCACTCAATATGCCAGCAAATTTGGAAAACACAGCAGTGGCCATGGGACTGGAAAAGGTCAGTTTTCATTCCAGTCCCAAAGAAGGCAATGCCAAAGAATGCTCAAACTACCGCACAATTGCACTCATCTCACACACTAGCAAAGTAGTGCTCAAAATTCTCCAAGCCAGGCTTCAGCAATATATGAACTGTGAACTTTCAGATGTTCAAGTTAGTTTTAGAAAAGGCAGAGGAACCAGAGATCAAATTGCCAACATCTGCTGGGTCATCAAAAAAGCAAGAGAGTTTCAGAAAACATCTATTTCTGCTTTATTGACTATGCCAAAGGTTTTGACTGTGTGGATCACAATAAACTGTGGAAAATTCTGATAGAGATGGGAATATCAGACCATCTGACCTGCCTCTTGAGAAATCTGTATGCAGGTCAGGAAGCAACAGTTAGAACTGGCCATGGAACAACAGACTGGTTCCAAACAGGAAAAGGAGTACATCAAGGCTGTATATTGTCACCCTGCTTATCCAACTTATATGCAAAGTACATCAGGAGAAACGCTGGGCTGGAAGAAGCACAAGCTGGAATCAAGTTTGCCGGGAGAAATATCAATAACCTCAGATATGCAGATGATACCACCCTTATGGCAGAAAGTGAAGAACTAAAGATCCTCTTGATGAAAGTGAAAGAGGAGAGTGAAAAAGTTGGCTTAAAGCTCAACGTTCAGAAAACGAAGATCATGGCATCTGGTCCCATCACTTCATGGCAAATAGATGGGGAAACAGTGGAAATAGTGGCTGACTTTATTTTGGGGGGCTCCAAAATCACTGCAGATGGTGACTGCAGCCATGAAATTAAAAGATGCTTACTCCTTAGAAGGAAAGTTATGACCAACCTAGATAGCATATTGAAAAGCAGAGACATTACTTTGCCAACAGAGGTCCATCTAGTCAAGGCTATGGTTTTTCCAGTGGTCATGCATGGATGTGAGAGTTGGACTATAAAGAAAGCTGAGCGCCGAAGAATTGATGTTTTTGAACTGTGGTGTTGGAGAAGACTCTTGAGAGTCCCTTGGACTGCAAGGAGATCCAACCAGTCCATCCTAAAGGAAATCAGTCCTAAGTGTTCATTGGAAGGACTGATGCTGAAGCTGAAACTCCAATACTTTGGCCACCTGATGTGAAGAACTGACTCATTTGAAAAGATGCTAATGGTGGGAAAGATCGAAGGCAGGAGGGAGAAGGGGATGACAGAGGATGAGATGGTTGGATGGCATCACCGACTCAACGGACATGAGTTTGGGTAAACTCTGGGTGTTGGTGATGGACACGGAGGCCTGGTGTGCTGCAGTCCATGGGGTTGCAAAGAGTCGGACACAACTGAGCGACTGAAGTGAACTGCACGGCTGATATATTTCAATAGTGCATCCCATGTAAAAATCAGTGGCTATTTGATTCATTCCTACATCTCACTATTTAAGGCATTAATAAAGAAGTATATGTATTACTATACCACAATTTATTATTTTATAGTTTCACAGCCAATATAATTTGTTTACTATGAAATCTTATGTTTTTTTTATTTTAATCATTTAAAAATCAATGTTTGAAAAGAAGTTCATGGGCTTCACCAGATGATGAAGGGTTTGGAGTGCAGCAACATTATTTACCCATGTCCAGAAGGACATAGCTGATTCCTAGCAGCAGAGAGAATCTGAAATCTGAACCCCTATCTATCAGACTCCATCAACCCTGATTTAATCATCACACACTACTGGGCTTTGAGAGTAACAGTAATCCTTTTTTGTATGTGGAATACCATCAACAACCTGAAGGTTCCTGGGAATATTCTTGGCATTGATACAGTCTTGAGAATCCCCAGCAAGCACTGGAGGAGTAGTTTTTTCATCCAAAAGACCAGTCCTTTTCAGGGAGGGGAGTCGTCTTTCATCATCTTTGAAGAATTTCGCTCTATTTTCCCACACACATTGCCTTTTCAGTTGCAAAGTGCCTTTTCAGGTGACTTCATTAAGACATCTCAGAAATACAGAGCTGACTCCTGTTTTCGTCAGGCAGAGTAATGACATGTACAAAAACTAAAGGTTTGGTGTGCTTAGAGGGAGAAATAAAGATGTCATCTTAAGACTTTTTCCATGAAACATCCAAGTCAAAAGGCACCTGTGTGGTGCTTTCTCTTCTGACAGGGCTTCCATCTGTGAGTATGGCTAAAAATATGAATGGCCTGTTTGTCCTCGTGTATCTGAGAATGACATAAATAGAAGAGACCTCATTTAACAGATAAACAGGCCAAAAGAAACACTGTGTCACGGTTAAGGGCTCAACTGTACAGTCAAAAGGACTTGGTTTGAACCCAATTTCTCATCCTACTTGTATAACAAACCCTGCTCAGAGAGTCACTTCATCACAGGTTCATCAACTATAAAGTGACAGGGGCCAGGTGTGGGGATTTACTTCTCAAGACATTTTCTTTTTTTATAACAAATGAGATAAAGTATGAGCTGATTAGCACCCACAATGATTATTAACAAAAAAGAGACAAGATTACTCAAGATCGTTAACATATGGTAGAGAGACAGGTTTAAGACCCGGGCTACTGGCTTTTTCCTGCAGTGCTCCTTTATGCATGAAGACTTTTCTATGTGACAATTTTCTATCCTCGAGGACTTGGCTGGGCAGCTGGTGAACTGCGTGGCACATTTTTAGCTTATCCCTAGAGAAGGAAAGAAGTAAAACCACCTTTTATGTTTATGGAACAAGCAGAGACCTCATAAGCAACCAGTTGCTCCTTCCATCCCCAGAAACTGAAAGAGTAACAGCACACGAGCCGAAGACAGACGCGAGGGGAGCTTTTAATCTCTCTCGTGTGTGTGTTCAGTCACTTCAGTCCTGTCTGATTCTTTGAGACCCTACGGAGCCCACCAGGCTCCTCTGTCCATAGGATTCTCCCAGGCAAGAATATTGGAATGGGTTGCCATTTCCTTCTCCAGGGGATCTTCCCGACCTGGGGACCAAATTTGCACCTGCCTGCATTTCCTGCATTGCAGGCAGATTCTTTACCCACTGAGCCACCTGGGAAGCCCCAGGTATCGGTTACTTGTATTAAAAAATAATAATAATATACCTCTATGCACTTGACCTTAGTAATCAGATTTTGGACTCTAAGCTCCCTCTGACAAACTGGCCCTTATCTTTTCACATCTCCATGATCCATTTGCAGCACCTGCTCAGCCAAGGCTTGTGTTCAAATCATAATCATCTTGGCAAACTCATTTCCAGGTGACTCAACAGAGATTTGAGAGGTGACATGTTCACAAATTGTCCTGTCACTCACCTGGGGCTCCCTTTACCACCCCCTTGGCTGGTCAGGCTTAGAGAAGAGCACCTCCAACAAAGACCAGGGCCTCGGAGACTCACAGTACAGGGGACAGACAGCACAGGCCACAAACTGACAAATCCAGGCTTCTGGGGAGCATCAGGCAGGAGGGCTGATCTTCATGGAAGAGGGAGTTAGGGAGAGCTGCCTGGAGGGAATTATGCTGAGGAGCAGCTCAGCAGGTGCAGAAAAGGATAAAAGCCAGACAAAGGAGACAGCCTACAGAAAGGCCCAGGGGTGAGAGTAAGACTGGGTTCGAGAAAAGAACAATTCTATGAGATTCTGTGATTGGTGGACAGTCAGTAATCTTTTTACTTAATACTCTGATACCAGAAAGAATTTGTTTATTCTATGCTGAGATGGATCCAGCCTTTTTCAGAGCAGAAGAATTGCTTTTGCAGACTTCCAGCAGTGATGAGCTGGAGAAGGCAATGGCACCCCACTCCAGTACTCTTGCCTGGAAAATCCCATGGACGGAGGAGCCTGGTGGCTGCAGTCCATGGGGTCGCTAAGAGTAGGACACGACTGAGCAACTTCACTTTCACTTTTCACTTTCATGCATTGGACAAGGAAATGGCAACCCACTCCAGGGTTCTTGCCTGGAGAATCCCGGGGACAGGGGAGCCTGGTGGGCTGCCGACTATGGAGTCACACAGAGTCGGACACAACTGAAGCAACTTAGCAGCAGCAGCAGCAGCAGCGATGAGCACTCCACAGCTGCTGAGGTTTGTGTGAAGCATAGCAAGGGCCTTAAAAGAGACCCACCAGGCTGGGCCGGGCAGCAGGGTAGACTCTCAGTACACTTACCACCCAATGAGAATGAATCAGGCAGGAAAAAGACAATATTCCCTCTGATACAGCCACCAAGACACTTCCCAATAGAGGGTCTGACCAGAGGTGGGACTGAATTTCCCCCAGGCATTCCACTTACTCTCTCAAGTTCTTGATAGCCAAGGGCAAGAGAATAAGTCAGCATTAGGGTTCAGTTTTTATTGATTCAGCCTAGTGTGGCAATCATTCCAGTTTTCCTGGGACTCGGGACTTCAGAACATGGGAAGAAAGGTGGTAGGAGGGTGCCAGATAAACCAGAAAGAGGTGGTCACCCTAGTTCAACCTACGACAAATGCACCTATTCTGTGCTGGGCTCCTAGGGCCTAAAAATACGGAGATGGATAAAACACAGTTCCCACCCTCAAGAATTTCACAGCATAAGGGAAAAACAAACGGGCAACCAAAACAAGTCCTGGGCCCAAAGCGTAACCCTGTTTCATTAAGTGGCGAATTCAAAGAAATGAGTTCAACGATTAAAATTAAAACACAGTTCTAATTTCTACTCATGCCTCTCACCATATCACCGGAGATCCAGTTTACCATCCACACTCCTCTTTTTTTGTTAATCCCCCTTTCATCTCATCTCATCTCCAAATTCCTCTAAACCTCAATGTAGTTGAGCCTCTGGGGCCATCCTTGCACCTAGCTCCCTCCCCAAGGTTTCCTGGCACCCCAAATGCAGGTGTCTTCTGCCTTCTCCCTTCCCTAAACATGTAACACCATTTCCCAACTAGAAGCGGCTGCTGGAACAAAGCTTTCTCCTGGGTCATTTCAGAAAGGCCAGAGACCCCAGTAACTCCAGAGCTGCAGTCTTCTTGGCCCAGAGAGGAGCAGAGAGATTGTTTTCTCATGTGATTGCTTTTCTTGCAAAAAATTCTCCACCTCATTTCACTCACATAAGCAGATCATTTCCAACTGCTCTGAAAAGGGCTGTGCTGAGGGCAATGTGTGTACAGGGAGGTGTGCAGCCGCAGAGATGGGCATTAAGCTCAAGAACAAAGCAGAAACTTGGTTGCTGGAACCAAGTCAGGCTTGTACTGCATATTGGGCTTTCTTACTGTTTTAAACCCAGAGGAACTGTGTGTTGGGGTGCAAGTATGGCATGGGGTCAAGGCCGGGGCCGGGGGGTTTGAAATGAGGCTTTAAGGCTGCATCCATCCAACTCACTAGCAAATGAGGTTATACACAAAGTGAAATGCACAAAGCAATCCCTTGGTCCTCTATTCTCTGATCCACTTAAGAACAATAGCTTCTTACAGGGGAATCAGGGGTAGGGGATAGTTAGGTCTGCAGGGGGCCATCCATTTGGTCACCAGAAATGTGGGTTAATTCTGTCCCTGAAGGAACAGTACCTCACTATAGTGAGTGCTAGCAATATATTGTTTGGGTGGGGAGAGAGCATCATTGTATTAATAGTTCATTAACAAATAGTTCAAGGCTCTTTGTCATCGACCTTTATGGAACATCATAACTGTAAGGCTTCACAGACTGATATGCAGCCAAACTACCTGAGTTGAAATCTGCAATTTGTGGGATTTTGAAAAAGCTATTTCACCTCTCAGTGCCTCAGTTTCTACCTCTGGAAAACAAAAACAATAATACTACCTACCTCATAAGAATATTCAACAGGATAATATCTGCAAAGTACTTAGAACAGTGCCTGGTACATAGGAAGCATCACAAAAGTATTTGTTAAGTTACTATCAATTTCAGTATTAACACCATTTAATTGGTACTTACTGTGTGCCAAGCACTGTTCTCACAACGAACGATTCTTTCCAAAAGGCAGGCAGTTTAAAATGATCTCTTGTTTACAGCTAAGGAAACTGAAGCTCCAAAAGGAAAGTAATTCATCTAGATCACATGTTTGATAAGTGACAAAATCAGAAGCCAACTCCAGGCTGCCTGACTCTGAAGCCCATGCCCTGGGCTCTTTTGCCATCCTGATTCTCCAAATCAAGTTCTGGAGAACTATCCCTCCAAGAGGTTGTCTAAGATCTGTCTCCCCATCAACGTCCCCCCAAAATCTGGCTGGGCAGGTGGAGTGTCAGGCAGGACTCTGCTGCCTAACAATTAGCACATTGTCCTGGGGCGGTGGGAGCCACGCCACCATTTCTGCTGGAGCCATCTGCTCCACTCCAGCCTCTGGCTCAGGAGAGTCCCTCCCCGGGAAGCACTCCTGTCTTCGGTGCCAAGTGACTCAAAGAAAACCTGAGCTCCTGGAGCCTGCTCTCCTCTGGCCAGGCCTCCTTTCCTGGGAAAGGAAAACCACCTTTGACTCCGGGGACAACTCAGAGAGACTCGGGCAGGGCAGAGGACAAGGCGATCCCTCGACCTAACACCACAGCTATGTCCACAGATCAGCAGTAAGAACAGTAACTATAACAACATAACAACAAATGTAGTGGTTATCACACATGGAAATGTGAGCTAACTGAAGGGGTTATTGTGAGCAGGGAGCTATTTTGAACAACTGACCAACTGACATGCATCATCTCATATACACCTCACAATAACCCTAAAACATTGTTAATACACCCATCTTACAAATATGAAACTCAGACGCAGAAACAAAGTTATAATACTTGTCAAGGCCCTAGAGCTAGTGAGTAGTGAAGCAGGGGAGAGGGCCCAGGTCATCTGATTCTAGAATCTGTAAGTCTCCTCTCTCCTGCTCCAGAAGACCTGACCAAGTTGAGGTGCTTACAAGGCCATTTTCCCCTTTAGTCTGTGCATCTAACTTCTAAACAATATGTTTCGTTTCTTTGACCCACCAATGACCCTGCCCCATGTCTTCCTGGCTGGTTTGAAACTGCCAGAGAATTCTTCAGAGCTCATCAGACTGAAGTGTGGAGTGTCCAAGCAAATAATGTTTCAGAGAGAATTGAGTTAAATGAATGAGTCTGTTCCAAAGAGAGAAACTGTACACTCCAGTACTCTTGCCTGGAAAATCCCATGGATGGAGGAGCCTGGTAGGCTGCAGTCCATGGGGTCGCTAAGAGTCCGACAGGACTGAGCAACTTCACTTTCACTTTTCACTTTCATGCATTGGAGAAGGAAATGGCAACCCACTCCAGTGTTCTTGCCTGGAGAATCCCGGGGACGGGGGAGCCTGGTGGGCTGCCGTCTCTGGGGTCGCGCAGAGTTGGACACGGCTGAAGCGACTTAGCAGCAGCAGCAGCAGTAGCAAAGCTCCCCTGGAAAACATCAGGCCAGCTGTGCAAGCTCAGCAGTCTGCTAGAATCCTGCTCCTCCACGCCATGCCTGCCTTTCTTCCCCAGTGTCTCTGTATGTGTGTGCAGTCAGTTGTGTCTGACTCTGCAACCCCATGGACTGTAGCCCGCCAGGCTCCTCTCTCATGGGACTCTCCAGGCAAGAATACTGGAGTGGGTTGCCATCCTCCTCCAGGGGACCTTCCTGACCCAGGGATCAAACCTGCATCTCTTGTGCCTCCTGCATGGGCAGGTGGATTCTTTACCACTGTGCCACCTGGACTCTGCCTATCGCCCACAAGGGCCGATGCCAGGAGCCGGCGTGAGGACCTCCACCCATGGCAAAGGTCATGAGGAAGGAGGCTCGACATACACAAAGGTGGGATCGAGCCTCAGGAGTCCCCCTGGAAATTCTCAAGCATCTACCCCCAAAACCAGAGTCTGCCTACTTTACTACTTTGTGCTCTCACCTACACCTCTGACTTTACGGGGGGCTGTCCCCCACCACCTCTTTCGGAGAAGGAGTTAACTTAGAGCTCCAGTTAATAATCATTCCTGGGCGTGATAGGAGTGTTTCAACCTACAAACTCCTCTGAAGGTTCTCTAGCCTGCCTGACAGGCTTGTCCGGCCACACGTGATTGCTCCCAGCCTCCCAGCCATGAGAGGCACGAGATGCTTTAAACCTTCTAAAAACAGGTTCTTTAGAAGTTAGAAAACTATTAGCATAAGTATAGTGGGCTGATTAGAAATTGTATTGGTGAAGGGTTTTTCATTTGTTGAGCCAATGTTTACTGCTAAGTCTCCACATCCCCTGCCCTTATACACATTAATGAATATATAGAAGAAATAAGTATTAACCTTTGATATTAATCATGTTAGACATTAGGCTAAGTAAATTCTTTCCTTAATTAAAACCCACTACACCCTCACCCTATAGGAATGTAACTTTATTTGGGTGGCATCTGTTTTAAGAATAATCACCCCTGGAGAAATAAGTGTTGACTGACCACTGTCACAAGGAGAAGGTCATAAATTGTCAGCAGGCCCCCTGGCCAAAAGATGATGTAACACCCCTAAGACCTCTGTATACATCTGTATGAAGCACCTGACTTTAATAAAAGTCAGAACTGCTGACCCCACGTGACTTTTGTATAACATTTCAGTGTATAAAAACAGACCCTGGAAAATAAAGAATTGGGATCAGTTCCTCGGAAGACTGGTCTCCCCATGTCGTTCTTTCTCTCACCTTCTGGCTGAACCCTCATCTGGAACGCGGAGGCTCGTCAAGCCTACTAATTATGCCTGGGCTTCTAAGATCTGACAGGGGAGGCCTTAGTGTCTCCTCTGCTTCGGGAGAACAGGAGGATGCCTGCGGCCTACATAGGTGACGTAAATTCCTTGCCTTGGAATTTTATTAGCTTTCCACGTAAACCAAGTTATTCAGCCTCTTTTCTCCACTGAATTTTCCTGCTGAGCTATCCTCATTCTATTACTCTTTATATCTCTAATTAATATTGAATTAAAGCTATCATATCCTGATCGCCGAAGTCATATCCCCTTGGAATTCCCTGGATCCACGGGGGCTGGACCCCGGCAGGCCTCATCAGGGCACTTGGCCTGGCAGTGGCCCTGGGCTGAGAGGTATGACTCTAGCTTGCACCCTCCGCTTTCTCCACACTACCTCGGCCTATGCAGTAGACACCTTTGCTCTTCTGCTAGTCCACACTGCGAGGGTTCTGCCCGGGGCTTTCCTGGCAGTACTGGGCCACTCTGTAGCCTGAGTATCTGACTTTGGCCCCCTCAGCCTGGTATGTTTAGAAATGGATGGTTTGACCCCGTGGTGATGGCCACAAACTGCTGTCTATGATAAATCAGATCATTCTCCAAAACAAGGAGGAGCCCACCAGTCATAGGAGCAGTCTTCACAAGCAGCTTCTCTTAAGACACAACCACTAAGGGACCTCCTCCTCTCCCCTCAGAGCCAGCACTCCAATTCCTTGCTTACCCTCCTGGGAGGCCCCAAGGTTGGGCAACTTATGGTTAAGAACAAGAGATTTGAAACCAGATAAAACAAGTTCCAATTCCAGCGAGGCCATGTGCTGATCACATGACCTCAAACAAGTTGCTTTGCTTCTTGTTGCTTCTCTGAACCTCTGTTTCTTCACTTAGAAAATGGAGAAAATAATATACCCTACTTCAAAGAGTTGCTGCAATGGTTGAGTGATTTAATGACCACAAAGAAACTAGCACAAGGCTGGAACAGAGTTAGCACGCAAAGCTGATATCCATCCATTTCATGCTGGTTGATAACTTCTTAAGGTGTCCAGCTCCTCACGTGGGTTGGTGACTGGTAAGTCTACATTTTCATTACTCACTGCCCCCTGGGCCTCCATGTGTGCGGGTACAGATACTCAAGCTTCAAAACATCTACAAAAGACTCCTCCTCTCCTCTTCCCAAATTAGTGTGACCCATAAGACCTTCACCATTCCTGTCCCTGACACACATAGCTTTAACTCTCACTCCACAGGACAAGTTACATTTTTCCAGAAAGAAAATGGTTACGTTTCATGCTTCTGTACCTTTGTGTGGCTTTCTCCTCTGCCTGGAATATCTTTGCCTAGTTTCTTGGGCTAACTTATTCCCACTGCTTTTCATTTGAGCACCTCTCTCTCTCTCTCTGAAAGTCTCCCCTGACATCCCCTCCTTCCCATCCCAAGCTGGGTTGGGTGACTTCTTATGAGCTTCCTTAGACCTTGTCCTTCTCCCATCATTGCCAGTATCACACTGAATCAGAATGGCCTATGTGGCAGGTAAGTATCTCAGTCTACAATCTAAATTGTCCACACACACACACATATACACACACACAAAACCCACCTTTCCTCTGTTGCCTGATAATTGAACTTAATTTCCTTTCAAGCTCCCAAATCTTAATCTCAGCCACGTCGGGTAATATTAGTTAATTTTTAATTTTCTCAGGCCATTTGGCCCCACTCCCCATCCCCCCACTTCCCCAGCTTGAGTCTGGGCTCTGAGCGTCTCATACAGTGCTGAGGCACCCATGGGGTAGGGAGAGAGATGGGTGCGACATCTGCTCCTCAGTTGCCATCATTACCTCAGCTGACATTGGTAACTCACGTTGGCATCTGCTGACATGAAGCCCAACCCACCTCTGATCCTCTGTTATCATTCTGTAGAGGTCTCAGCTCTGGCCCACGATCTGCCTCTCCAAGTCTAGCATTGCCGGGTTCCTTCTGTGTCTCTCTGGGCACAAGGGAATCATTTTCCTGTTCTACATGCAATGCTGGGCCCTAAGAGGCCGTCTCAAGGCCACAGCCCCATTTCCACTGCCCCGTGCCCTTGAGTGTCAAGGAACAACGCAAGGAGTCTTGTCATCTTCCCAGTCTCCACCAAGAAAATTAAGTCCCCGTACCCTCCTTCCAGGCTGTCCCCAAACCCACCTGGACGTCCTGGCAGTTCTCTCACCATCCTCCCTGGAACTCAACCCTGAGTCACGGACCCCATCTAAGGGAACAGTCCCCATATGCCACCAGCATCCTCTTCTACTGCACTCCTTTCCATTCTCCTTTAGACCAGAAAATGCGGATCTTTTACAGAGCAGGGGGTAAAAATCCCAAACTCTGATTGGTTTTATACCTTCTAGCCTCTGAGTCTCTTCAAGGCAAAGGTTTTTAGAACCCTGAATTCCTAAGCTTTTGGAAGCCCCAAGTCTTTCCTTTGAAACTACTGTCTATGCCTTGATGTTTCAAACAAATTTTGAAACTCAAAAGCAACTTCATTGCTATCATTCTGTGTTCTTCTGTAAAAACCCTTCCCTGAGGCAAAGAATGCCTCAAGGTCTAATTTGAATAGGGAAGTGCCTTAGGACCAAAAAAAAAAAAAAATCCTTTCCTGAGGCAAAGAATGCCTCAAGGTCTAGTCTGAATAGGAAATGTGCCACAGGATCCCCCCACACCTCCAAAAAAAAAAAAAAAACTATCCAGACACAGTAGTGAATACATCAAAACAGCATCTCACTCCTCTTAATTTGTTCTATTGTACACAAAACTGAGCTCTCTCTCTGAAAGCAATTACTTCATTTATTTCACTAATACTTAGCACATGCTCAATAAATTTTAGTTGACTAAATAATACATCTATTTCTGTTCACAGTGTTTGGAATTTCAGAAAATAAACAACATACTGGACTATCAACTAGAGTGTGGAAAAGTGGTGCAGAAGTAACAAAGCTCTCTTCAGCTGAATGGTAAAGCCAACTGAACAAATCATCTTGACTCTTCTGAGAGACACTTTGCCCCCAGCATTTACTAAGCAGTTATATGATCAGACACTGTTAGATATTTTACGTACATTATCTCATTTACCTCTATCTTGGGGCTTCCCCTGGAGAAGGGAATGGCAATCCACTCCAGTACTCTTGCCTGGAGAATCCCATGGACAGAGGAGCCTGGCAGGCTACAGTTTGTGTGGTCGCAAAAAGTCAGACACGACTAAGCAACTAACACTGGGGCTTCCCAGATGACGCAGTGGTAAAGAATCGGCCTGCAATGCCGGAGACCCAAGAGACAAAGGTTCAATCCCTGGGATCAGGAAGTTCCCCTGGAGTAGGAAATGGCAACCCACTCCAGTATTCTTGCCTGAGAAATCCCATGGACAGAGGAGCCTGGTGGGTTACAGTCCATGGGGCCACAAAGAGTGGAACACAACTGAGCATGCATGTGAGAGGCACTCGATCTTAGAAACAAGAATGTGGAATCTTCTGGGCAGTAACACCTAGTGCTTGAGGCTTAGTTTTTTCACTAGAAATACAAAGGCTCTTCTTTCCCACAGAATAGCCATCAAGCTCAAAGGCTTAGTCCAGGTACAGTGAGAGGGAAGAACATAGGAAGCTACAGGAAATGAGCATCTTTCCCGGCATCTGTGGCTCTGACCTCATTAGATCTGCAAGTGAGAAACCAGGGAACATATTTATCATCTCATGTTTTGTATTACCACCCTCGTACTGAGATAAATTCATGGAAGTTAATACAGGGAAACTGGCAATAATTTCAGGAAGGCTCTTGGAAACCTCATATTGCCTTTGCCCTGAGGCTCATAATTTGACTTTCAATCAACGGAGCTGAAATACATGGCATGAAAATTTTATAGCGAAAGGAAAATGTGAGTGCCAGGAGGTAACCTCCTTTATGAGTTAATTATTTACTTTTAAAGGGAAAATATTACAATGTAAATCACAGGTGCATTGTTGCTCAGGGTCTGGCTGGAGTGTGGAGATGACTATGCTCTCTGAAATCAAATGGGGTCATTTATCCAGATTCATCCTAAAGTGCCTGCTGTCCAGGTGTACTGCCCAAGTGGAAACTAAGAAGGAGGCAATGTGGTGCAGGGGAATCACCACTCAACACAGACAAAAGGCTTGAACTCAAGCCAAGACCCTCTTGCCTCACTTGCTAAGTCACTTACGACCTTGATCCTATTTCCTCGTCTTCTGGGGATAACCATACTGACTCTATAGCAAATGGTTGCAGGGAGGACCAAATTAGTTGATAGAAGTGAAAGAACTTTGTGAAGCATCATGCCCTTGTGAAACGAGAGAAGGTAACCTGGCTAACAGGTTTATGCTTCCCATCCCTCTTGTAGAAATAGAGAATACGGAGAACAACACTGGACGGCAGTCCTACAGTGCTCACCATGTACAAGTGCCGTTCTGTGTGATAGCTGATATTAACTTATTTAGTCCTCAAACAACTCACTGTGGTAGGTTCTACTATTATTCCCATTTATAGATAAGGAAACAGAGTCAAGGAGAGGCTCAGTCACTGGTCTAGGAAAGTAAGCTGTAAAGCTGAGATTCTGAGGAAGGCCTACCTGGCTCTAGAATCTCTGCTACTAATAGCCTTGGCAAGGATGTCCTCCAGGATTCCCAGGTGGCTCAGTGGTAAAGAATCTGCCTGCCAATGCAGAAGACAGAGATTCGATCCCTGGGTCAGAAAGATCCCCAAGAGGAGGGCACGGCAACCCACTCCAGTATCCTTGCCTGGGAAATTCCAGGACACAGGAGCCTGCCCACAGGGTCTACAGTCCATGGGGTTGCAAAGATTTGGATGCGACTTAGTGACTGAGCACGAGCAAGGATGTCTTCCGGTCTACCTTCAAGCGTCTGCTCAGACATTTTTATCCTTTGATCTTACTGCAAAGCCATACTTCTTTGGGCCATAAAACGTCTAAAAGAAGTACATCTCTCCAGAACAGAGTCTGCCTTGGGATCTGGCACTTCTTCCCCACTTATTATTATGTTATGTATCTTACAAAGATTAATTCCTGCTTTTCGGTCCTCCCTCTGCCCTCTAAGCTCATGCAGAGCAAGGTGAGCCCCTTTCGCATGGAAGCGGTTCAAATACTAAAGATAATCCTCAACTCTACCATGAATCTCTTCTAAAAGCTAAATGACTCTTCAATTCTTTATCCCTTTATAGAATAGTCAAAGGAGTTTTCCAGATGCTCACTGCCCACTTCTGTATTCCTCTGATATTCTCCCCTAGAAATAGGCTGTCTATGACTGGACTTACAATTGCAAGGGCAGTCTGTCCAGGACAGAGATTAGGACTGTCATTTCCTATAGCCGTGACCCCACCCACTAAATCACAGCTAAAAATCATGCTTTATTTTCCCATGCTGCTATAGCCATCTGAGCTCAGCTTCCCTCCAGCCTGGTGTTTGAAAATCTTAAGTATGAAAATTCTTTCTGCAGAGAACAACTTTCCTGACTGAGGAAGGCTCAGCCAACTCCCATCACCCAGAGACTGATTATTATGCCCTTAGATTACTCTGCTCCAGTATTATTCCTCTCATTCTCCTTTATAAATTCTTTTTTTCAACTTCTCTAGACATTCATTCATTCAACAAATATTTATGGAGAGTCAACCAAATAGCTGATACTCCAGAAGCTGGGTCAAAACATATTAGGACTGTTTAGTAGTTCTGAACAAGGTAGAGACTCAGTACATCATTTGGAAGCCTTTAGGAAATCTACATAGATCTGATTCATTCAGACTCTCCCTTTCTCTCTGCTTATACAAATATGATTGTACCTTGACTTAGAGCAAGTGTTCAATAAGCCTTTGGTGAATTGAATTAAAGGTTATAGAGGTATGATGTACATATGTATGATGATCCATGATGTGTCCAAGTGTCTATAGCAAGGAAGACAAGGTAGAAGTGTATCCACCTTACTTTGTAGGTTCTAACATTTATGTTTTCAGCTTGCAACTGCATTGAGAGAGTAAGAAATTAGGTAATTATCAAAACAGTATCTAAGTAAAGAAAATCATTTGTAAATTTTCTCAAGGACAACCTTTATTCTGGCTCTTTAGCTGTTGACTTTGGAGAGATGTTGTGTACCAAATGGTTTTATAATTTTCACAGATGAAGGTCTTCTTTGATTTCTCTAGTTGTTTATGACTTTTTTGTGTGTAATAAATTGTTTAATTATCAGCCAAGAATGAATGGTGGAATTGTTGTAAAGTCTATTTATACTTATAAAAAGTTATAAACAATTATAAATGATTTTTTTAGGCTTTGACTTTTCATAGAATTTGCCTCTCCCCTTATATACTGCATCACTTATCTACTGCTGTATCTCATACCACTCCAAAACTCATTTAAAACAACAGCCATGCTGAAGTTCACAATATGGGTTGGCTGAGCTCTGTGTGGATAACTTGGGTTTGTTCCACACTGAATCAGCTGGGAAGACTCAGTTAGCAGCAAAAATCCAAGAAAGCTTCATTCAAGCCTGGGAACTTGGTGCTGGCAGAGGGCAGGGGTGCCTCAGTTCCTTTCCAGGTGACCTCGTGCTCCAAGTGGGCTCTCTGGAGCAAGATGGCCTGGATTTCTTTACATGATGATTGGGTTTTGAAAGTAAAAGTGGAAGCCATAAGGCCTGTTAAAGGTCTGGGTTGCAAAATTTCAGAATATCACTTCTACTACATTCCTCTTAGTCAAAGCAAGCCCCAGGGTCAATCCAGTGTCAACGGGTAGAGAAACAGACTCCACCTCTTGATGGCTGAGACAGCAAGTCACATTGCAAAGTGGTATAGACACAAGAAGACATTATTTTAAGGACTCCACTACATGTAGCCTGGCCAAATAGATGGAATAATATCACTCAGATGATAGTAAGAGGGACTCTGCCAAATCCTGATGAGAGGTGACCTGGAGCATTTCATCAAGCATGCCCACCAGAATCAAAGCAGTCAAAAAGGAGTGATATGACTGAAGAAGGTCTTCCTTGAGGTCCACCCTGATGAGTGGACTGAAATAAGGGCTATTTTTCAGAGCCCAGTACATGCTCTTGGCAGCCTGACAGCCATGGGTTCAAATTCCAGTTTTGCTATTTGCTAGTATTGGCAAGTTCGTCACCTCTATGATCCTTTTTTTTCTCAAGAACAAAATAGGCATAATATTATTAGGGGCCTCCCAAGGGTTTTTGTGAGAATGAAACAAAATGCTTCAGATGAAGTGCTTAGCATAGAACCTGGTAACAAGTGAGTACCTACTGAAGGACAGCCCCCGTTTCACTCAGAATGTAAGTTTTCTCTTCTAATGAAAATGTGCCTCCTATCTTCATGGTAGAAGGAAGGCTGGGCTTTACTTGGCAAGAAAGCAAGAGTGAGATCCAAAATACTGAACAACCTGTTTGGCCCAGGACTAGCCATGCAGAACTACAGCCAGTCTTAGGGCTCTGCCGTGCTGAGCATTAACCCTTCAGTTTCTGGATTGGGAGAGATTTAGGAGATCTCGGGCACAATGCCAGGGCAAGCAGGGTGGCATGGAAGCCTATGAAGGGCTTGGAGCAGTGGCTACGTACTAATAAATACAGAAGGAGTCCAATCTTATAACCCCAAGGATGGCGACACAAGTGTGGACCAGCTAAAACAAGAGCCTTACCTAGGCCAAGAAGTGCCAAGGCCCCTCTTCTGCAGATAGTTTGCTTAGTACAGCCAGCCTGGAAGAGAGGAGCCAAAATCGTATCCCTCCTGCCTGAAGGACTGGGGTCTAAAACCCAATTGATACCCAGCAATGATTCCAACCAGGGAACAAAAGTACAATTCTACAAATTACATCCAATGGTCTGGCAGCCAGTGCTGAAAGATAAACAGCAGTCAAGAAATAGCAAGAGAAGCTGAGCATCAGAGGGACCAGGAAAACAGTGTGTGAAAGTTCCGATACACATGGACACTTGTAAGGCAGGAACATAAAGTTTGCAGCTACAAGTACCATAAGCCAGACCAACCAAAGAGGTGGTACTCTTTAAACTGAGAAAATGGAAAGAAAAGGGGGTTCCTCAAAAAATATCTACACAACTGCTGTTAGTCCAAAGATCTGTGCTTAGTGCTGTGGGGGCCAAAGCAGTGACATTACCCCTGCCTTAGTGGGGCTCCTGTGCACAGGGACCGAAGAGCCCACTGCCCCAGCCTGAGGTGGGGGCACCCAGAGAGCCCGGTGACTGCGATGATGAGAAGCAGGAAGCTGAAGGGTGGACCCCAGAGAGAACAGGCAGAGAGACGAATGGGTGGACAGGCTCTCGGCAAGAATACAGTAAGTGGGGGAGGAAGCCTGTCTGGCTAGGCCTTGGAGGTCCAGGCAACGGAACAACCTTATGAGGAATTCACCAAGTAACCAGAGTAAAAGCCTCCTAAGCCAACCAAATAAGTCCCTATTTCCCAAACCTACAGTCAAGACCCTTCATAATTGGCTCCAACTTACTGTAGAGGCATCAACCCCCACAAAGTGGAATTGCCTGGAATGGGGAAACGAATAGCACATACTTCATGGGTGGTTATGAGGGGTAAGAAAGTTACTGCGTGTGTGAAGCGCTCAGCACGGAGCCTGCTCCTGGTTGCCTGCAAACATGATGATCCTTTCTGCCGCCGGTACTGTTAGTACTTGTACACTGCACAGTGCTGTCCAGTCACTCCAAGTCACGTTCCCGTGAGGTGTCTGCCATCTTCTCATTCCTCAAAGCTACTGCATTGGCTAGCAGAGTCCTGATTTCCTCACGAAGTTTTGTAGGAATGAACTGAGATTAGAATCATTGTGTTTAGCTCAGTGTTTAATAAGAAATGTTTGTTCAGTAAATGTTCACTGACATTATGTTATTGTTGTTGTTGATGATGTTTAATGCCCAGTTAAAAAAAAAAAAAAAACGGTTTCCTTTTCTGTTTGTTTCCAAACCAGCTTGCCCATTGCCGGTTGACTAGGGAGTATGCAATGCCTTTCCACGTTTCTCATCGGCCTGTCTCATACACCGCCAGTGTTAAAGCTTTCCCAGGCCCCACACTCCTCTTCAGTTCCTGCATGCTCTGTAAATTCCCTGACAACTTCTGCCTTCCTCTTCTGAAGCCTCAGAGCATCAATTGTCAGGATAATTCACTTGGCAATTAGTCATTCTGTACCTTGTCACAGCTCCCTACTGCAGTTAAACCGATGATGCTGATCTGTCTTATCCCTTTCTGTTGCCTGTGTCCCCATCACACCACCAACTTTTGGGTGTTCCTGAAGCACCAAGTCCAGTATCCGGCACCTAAGAAGGAGTTCGATGTATTCATTTGGAGAATGAGATGAGATATGGTAGTGACTTGAAGAGTTGAGAGCAAAGTGCCTGTGAAATGTTCTGGGATGATTATAAAGAAATTTGCAAAAAGAGAATCAGCACTTCAGTTGATCAAAATGTCTACTTCAGGGGGTCTGTATGGATAGAGTCTAAGCAGGTGGTTCACACCTATGTGTTGCTCATTTTCCAGGCTGCTCCCAAATGAAACTGAGTCCCAGTGAGCCCCTGTGAATTCACAGCACAGCTCCCAGAAACGGTTTGCTAGCCAAGGGAAAATGGCACCCTTGGGCCTGACTTAATCATCCTTTTGAAACTGGGGAGAAATGAACTCTTGCTTCATACCTTGTGACCGTCTCCCTTACCTGGGAGCCTATTCATTAAGTAAGAACACTGAGCACCTAACCAAGTACAGACAGTAACACAGGACCAAGAAGAATGAGTCACAGACCCTGGCCTGAAGGGGCCAAGGGACTGCAGGGAGGAGTTCGCACACGAACAACAGACTCTTGCTCAACCAGTACCAACTGCCAGAACCCACCTACGTCAGGTCCCAGAGTGCAAGAGGGCAGAGAAGAGGCAGACAGTCCATGTGAACCTCCAGGCCATTCTCCTGCCTTTCACCAGCAATCCCTTCCCCACCTCCAAGACCCATTCCAGTACCGACCCCTGCTGTAGGCTTTTTCTGTATTTTCCGGTCACAGAAAACTGCTCCCCTCTCAGGATCATTCAACCCTTTTGGTCAAAACCTGTCGCTTCCAAACTAACCCACAACATTCTGTATTGATGTAAAAAGTCCCAAGGTTTACTTTCAGGTTCATAAGAGGCTGAAGTAAGTGTGAGTCTGGGAGCACAACCAAAACATCCAATTGCAAATATTTATGTTCATCAAAGTGGCCAGGTTGATTGACTGTGGTGTTGTTGTTATTCAGTCACTATGTCATGTCCCACTCTTTGTGACTCTGTGGACTGTGGTCCACCAGGCTCCTTTATCCTTGGGATCCTCCAGGCAACTGGAGTGGGTTGCTATTTTCTCTTTCAGAGGACCTTCCCAGCCCAGG
Source organism: Bos javanicus (assembly GCF_032452875.1). Lineage (NCBI taxonomy): Eukaryota > Metazoa > Chordata > Mammalia > Artiodactyla > Bovidae > Bos > Bos javanicus. Next base: position 47,364,713 of record NC_083874.1, on the reverse strand, counting down.
GACTGAACCTGCGTCTCCTGCATCTCCTGCTCTAGCAGGCGGATTCTGTACCACTGAGCCACCTGGGAAGCCCTTGATTGACTGTGTAAATGTATAAACATAAAATCAATCTGTATTAATCAAAAGATTTCATCCATTTTAAAATGTGTGCAATCTTGTTTGAAAATGAGCCCCACCACTGAAAACAAAACATAAGTTTGAAAAAGACGGCTTCCTATCATACATCTGGTAATTAACTCTTAATGCTCTAAAAATAATTTTCTGGCATGGTTTTATTATACTTTCATTATGTGTTGACTGCATATTAATTATTAATTGTAGTGTTTTTTTTTCTTTAATGTTATAGAAGTTGAGTTCAGTTCCAGAAGCAGCGCGGAGCTGAGGCTGGGCATTCTGTCATTCTGACAGAGGCAATCCAGCTCTCCTTGCCTTTCTCCAATTTGGGAACCTAGATCGCTCACTTTGAAGGAGTGTACACACAGAGGACAGGAAAGATGCTGATATCCTTCGCCAAGCTTTTACAGATATGATGTCCATTTGCTCTGTTCCCTGAATCCATGCCAACAATTGATAGAGTCAGTGATTCCAAAGGGGCCACTCATGTTCCACCTCTCCTGGCTAGCTAGCTCTTCTTAATCAAACTGATGCTCCAGACCTCCTTCTCCTAAGGAGCCTGCAGTATGTTGCCAGATGTGTGGAGTTCCATTTGAGGACTGTTGGGATTTGTGGGCCATCAAGGTTCTTTCAATGATAGACATCAAACAACCTGGGTTGCCACAATATACTATCATGAATATTTCAGATCACTTAGGGGAAATAGTTTAAGCAAGAGTTAAAATACTAGAGGGCAGTTTGGCATAGATGATAAGCACATTCTGGAATTCAACTATTATCCTAGGTTTCTCCTCTGATCTGCTGCATGACCTTGGAAAAGTGACTTAACCTCCTTGAGCTTCAGTTTCTTCATTTATTTTTTAAAAAAAGATAATATTAATACCTGCCTTTTACACATCTTGAGGAGAAGTAGGACAATAGGACGATATATATATATATATATATATATAAAAGTGCTGAGAGTATCTGGCATTCAACAAATGTTAGCTGTTACTTTTAATTAGTGAAGTTTATACATAATTTGCTTTTAAAAAGTTAAATGAACAAGGCCTCACTCTCACTGACCCACTTCTGAAATGCATTTCTGAATGACAAAGAAAGGCTGGAGGTGTAGTGAGGCTGTGGGAAATTGCGCACCATCTCAGGAATATAAAATAGAGAGCCTTGCCCACATAAACATTCATCATGTGTTGGGGAGGATTCAGACATGCCTCTCTGCCTAAAGCCAAAGGCTTTTTTTTTTTAGGAATGAAATTCTCAAGGTTTAGTGGTGATTTTTCTTTCTTTTTAAAATGTAATAACTTGGGGATCATGTCTAGAGCCCAAAGATGTCAAGAAGACACAGGCATTGGAAGCTAAGGGATATGGGTTCAGAGCCTAGTTTAACTGCAAATCATGTGACCATGGGCAAGTTACTTATATTTCATCTTTCTCTCTCTCTCTATTTTGTAAAATGTAACAAAGAAAACATATCCTCATGAGTTGACATAAGGATTGAGTTAAAGTACGCAAAGCACATAAGCTAGATTTTTTTCCCCTATGTGAGCATGTGACAATAAGCAACATAACCTCTAAACATCAATTTCTTAATGAGTATATTGAGGATGAAAATAATCTCTCCAAATTGTTTTTTTACACTGTTATTGAGTCGTAATTGACATACAGTAAAAACTGCATTTATTTCAAGCATAATTATTTCGAGAGTCACAATAGTGTATATCCATAGTTTGTTATTTTCGTTGCTAAGTAATATTCCATTAGATAGATATAGTACAGTACACTTATCCTTTTGCCTATTGATAGACATTTGGGTGGTTTCCATTTTTAGACTATTCCAAATAAATTTATAAAGTTGTGACTCTCTCTAACAAGAGAACTTGCTTTGCTAACCAGTTAATGCTAGCCTTAGAGACTAGTTGAGAAGTGTTTCCTCCTCATCAGTTTTCTCAGAGTTCATGTAAAATTAGTACAACTTTTTTCCTTAAATGTTTGGTAGAATTCACCAGAAAGCCATCCAAGCACTAACTTTTCTTTATGAGAAAGTTTTAAAGTAAAAATTCAGTATCTTTTGTAGAGTTATACAAGTTTATTGTTTCTTATTGAGTGAGCATTGATATTTTGAGTCTTTTGAGAAATTTGTCCATTTCATCTAAGCCGTCAGGTTTATAAGCATAAACCTGTTGATAACATTCCCATATTATCCTTTTAAATAGCTATAGAACCTGTAGTAATGTCATTTCTCTCATACCAGATACCATTAATATATGCCTTCTTTTCCTCTGATTAATCTGGCTACAGGCTTAATTCTATTGATTATTTCAAATACATGTATTTTATTTCATTTTTATTTCTCTCTCTTTTTTGTTTTCTTTCATTGATTTCTGCTTTGAACTTTATTACTTCCTTCCTTCTTCTTACTTTAGTTTAATTTGCTCTTTTATTTTTTTTAATTTTATTTTATTTTTAAACTTTACAATATTGTATTAGTTTTGCCAAATATCGAAATGAATCCGCCACAGGTATACCCACGTTCCCCATCCTGAACCCTCCACCCTCCTCCCTCCCCTCCCCTCCCTCTGGGTCGTCCCAGTGCACCAGCCCCAAGCATCCAGTACCGTGCATCGAACCTGGACTGGCGACTCGTTTCATACATGATATTATACATGTTTCAATGCTATTTTCCCAAATCTCCCCACCCTGTCCCTCTCCCACAGAGTCCATAAGACTGATCTATACATCGGTGTCTCTTTTGCTGTCTCGTACACAGGGTTATTGTTTCCATCTTTCTAAATTCCATATATATGCGTTAGTATACTGTATTGGTGTTTTTCTTTCTGGCTTACTTCACTCTGTATAATAGGTTCCAGTTTCATCCATCTCATTAGAACTGATTCAAATGTATTCTTTTTAATGGCTGAGTAATACTCCATTGTGTATATGTACCACTGCTTTCTTATCCATTCATCTGCTGATGGGCATCTAGGTTGCTTCCATGTCCTGGCTATTATAAACAGTGCTGCGATGAACATTGGGATACACATGTCTCTTTCCCTTCTGGTTTCCTCAGTGTGTATGCCTAGCAGTGGGATTGCTGGATCATAAGGCAGTTCTATTTCCAGTTTTTTAAGGAATCTCCACACTGTTCTCCATAGTGGCTGTACTAGTTTGCATTCCCACCAACAGTGCAAGAGAGTTCCCTTCTTTCCACACCCTCTCCAGCATTTATTGCTTGTAGACTTATGGATTGCAGCCATTCTGACTGGTGTGAAATGGTACCTCATAGTGGTTTTGATTTGCATTTCTCTGATAATGAGTGATGTTGAGCATCTTTTCATGTGTTTGTTAGCCATCTGTATGTCTTCTTTGGAGAAATGTCTATTTAGTTCTTTGGCCCATTTTTTGATTGGGTCATTTATTTTTCTGGAGTTGAGCTGTAGGAGTTGCTTGTATATTTTTGAGGTTAGTTGTTTGTCAGTTGCTTCATTTGCTATTATTTTCTCCCATTCTGAAGGCTGGCTTTTCACCTTGCTAATAGTTTCCTTTGTTGTGCAGAAGCTTTTAAGTTTAATTAGGTCCCATTTGTTTATTTTTGCTTTTATTTCCAATATTCTGGGAGGTGGGTCATAGAGGATCCTGCTGTGATGTATGTCGGAGAGTGTTTTGCCTATGTTCTCCTCTAGGAGTTTTATAGTTTCTGGTCTTACATTGAGATCTTTAATCCATTTTGAGTTTATTTTTGTGTATGGTGTTAGAAAGCGGTCTAGTTTCATTCTTTTACAAGTGGCTGACCAGTTTTCCCAGAACCACTTGTTAAAGAGGTTGTCTTTAATCCATTGTATATTCTTGTCTCCTTTGTCAAAGATAAGGTGTCCATATGTGCGTGGATTTATCTCTGGGCTTTCTATTTTGTTCCATTGATCAATATTTCTGTCTTTGTGCCAGTACCATACTGTCTTGATAACTGTGGCTTTGTAATAGAGCCTGAAGTCAGGCAGGTTGATTCCTCCAGTTCCATTCTTCTTTCTCAAGATAGCTTTGGCTATTCGAGGTTTTTTGTATTTCCATACAAATTGTGAAATTATTTGTTCTAGCTCTGTGAAGAATACCGTTGGTAGCTTGATAGGGATTGCATTGAATCTATAAATTGCTTTGGGTAGTATACTCATTTTCACTATAGTGATTCTTCCAATCCATGAACATGGTATATTTCTCCATCTATTAGTGTCCTCTTTGATTTCTTTCACCAGTGTTTTATAGTTTTCTATATATAGGTCTTTGGTTTCTTTAGGTAGATATATTCCTAAGTATTTTATTCTTTCCGTTGCAATGGTGAATGGAATTGTTTCCTTAATTTCTCTTTCAGTTTTCTCATTATTAGTGTATAGGAATGCAAGGGATTTCTGTGTGTTGATTTTATATCCTGCAACTTTACTATAATCATTGATTAGTTCTAGTAATTTTCTGGTGGAGTCTTTAGGGTTTTCTATGTAAAGGATCATGTCATCTGCAAACAGTGAGAGTTTTACTTCTTCTTTTCCAATTTGGATTCCTTTTATTTCTTTTTCTGCTCTGATTGCTGTGGCCAAAACTTCCAAAACTATGTTGAATAGTAATGGTGAAAGTGGGCACCCTTGTCTTGTTCCTGACTTTAGAGGACAAAATTTAACATCCATTTATGATAAGAGCTCTGCAGAAAGCAGGAATAGAAGGAACATACCTCAACATAATAAAAGCTATATATGACAAACCCACAGCAAACATTATCCTCAATGGTGAAAAATTAATTCGCTCTTTTAAAATGCTTTTGTTTTTAAGGTGGTAGCTAAGATCACTGATGTGTGAGTTTTCTTTTTTCTTGTACAGATATTTAGTGCAATAAATAGCACTAAATAAAATACTGTTTAGCAGCATCCCACAAATTCTCTCAGTGTCTTTTTTTTTAAATAAATTTCAAAATATTTTCAAATTTCTCTTTAAATTTCTTCTTTGATCCCTGTTATTTGGAAGTATGTTATTCAGCTTTCGACTATTTGGGGATTTCCCATAGATCTTTATGTTACTGATTTCTAATTTAATTCTATTATTATCAGAGATCATATTGTAATCCTCCTAAATTTATTGAGACTTATTGTATGGCCCAGTAGTCTATCTTGGTAAATGTTCTTTATGCATTTGAAAATAATGTATATGCTATTGGTATTGAAAGAGCTATATAAATACCAGTCAAGTTAGGTTGGTTGATAGTGCTGTTCAAGACTACTGTCACTGAGGAATTTTTGCCTGTGTGTTCAAGTGGGAGTACTAAAATCTCTGTCAATAATTATGTTTTATTTATTCTTCCTGCTGTTTTATCAGTTTTTGCCAAGTGTTTTGAAGCTGTGTTATTAGGCATAACAAAAACATTTAGGATTGTTGTGTCTTCCTGATATATTGACCTACTTATCATTATGAAATTACCTTCTTTATCCTTTATCCATGGTAATATTCATTGTTCTGGAATACATTTTGCCTGATATTAATATTGTCATTCCAGCTTCCTTTGGACTATTATTACTAAGATACATATTTTCCCATTCATTTACTTTTAATCTATTTGTGTCTTTACATTTCTTGTAAGCAGTGTATTATTGGACCATGCTTTTTATTCAGTCTTACAATCTCTGCTTTATTGGACTAGCTACATTTAATATGATAATTAATCCATTGGGGTTTAGTTATCTTGCTTTTTGACTTCTATTTGTCCTCTTTGTTCTTTACTTGCTTTTCTTCTTTTTCTGAATTTTTTGGATTATTTTTTCATAACATAGTTATATTTCCTTTGCTGGCTTATTAGCTGTTAACTCTTGCTTTGCTGTTTTAGTGGTTTCTTTGGGGTTTACAGTACACATTTTTAACTTATCCCAGTTTATCTTCAAGTGATATTATACCATAAAAAAAGTAACAGTGGAGAAAAGATTAGAGACTGAGTATAAGGAAATGAGGGGCTTCCCAGGTGGCACTAGTGGTAAAGAATCCGCCTGCCAATGTGGAGACTTAAGAGACACAGGTTCAATTCCTGGGTCAGGACGATCTCCTGGAGGAGGTCATCGCAACCTACTCCAGTATTCTTTCCTGGAGAATTTCATGGACAGAGGAGCCTGGAAGGCTATGCTCCATAGGGTCGCAAAGACTGGGGCACAACTAAAGTGACCTAGTATGCACACATACATAAGGAAATGAGAGAGTTTCAGCATTTGACACACCAAATTTGGAATGAAATGTCAAATGAAAAGGAGTTTATTATATCAGTGATATCTCAAAAATGCTTCCCTAGAAAGACTAAACTTACATTATTTCCCAGGTTAATGTGTTCTGTGATCTAGCCTTTTCCAAGAGTTTTAGATTTTAGACTGCATTAAAAAAAATCTTAATGCAAATAGAAGAAGGGGGAGGAGGTGAAGGAAAAATATAAAGGGGAGGAGTCAGTCAGTTAGTTCAGTCACTCAGTCATGTCTAACTCTTTGCAACCCCATGAACCGCAGCACGCCAGGCCTCCCTGTCCATCACCAACTCCCGGAGTTCACTCAAACTCATGTCCATCGAGTTGGTGATGCCATCCAGCCATCTCATCCTCTGTTGTCCCCTTCTCCTCCTGCCCCCAATCCCTCCCAGCATCAGAGTCTTTCCAATGAGTCAACTCTTTGAATGAGGTGGCCAAAGTACTGGACTTTCAGCTTTAGCATCAGTCCTGCCAAAGAACACCCAGGGCTGATCTCTTTCAGAATGGACTGGTTGGATCTCCTTGCAGTCCAAGGGACTTTCAAGATTCTTCTCCAACACCACAGTTCAAAAGCATCAATTTTTCGGCGCTCAGCTTCGGCAGGGCAAATGTTCAAGCTTATGACTGCATTCTAACATCTTGATTTTACAGACTGTAAATTAGGAATATCTCTGCTGTCATTCCTGGTCTCCTTTCACAAGTCTACATTCAGCCATCTAGAAGAGCTGAAAATGGTTCTTCAAATGCACCAAGATACCTGATATAAGTAAAGGCTTTTGAAAAATGCCTTTATTGTGGTAAGTCATCATATAGGCTTGTGTGGCAAAAACAGCACTAAGTCTAAAAGAAAGGGGAAATAATAATATTTCTAAATTGCAGGCTTTTTATGTCTTTTTTCAGTAAGAGAAACAAACTTATAAATTAAAAAAAAGAATTCTAAAAAGATTTCATGAAGAACATATTCCTGTCTGCTAGCAGACAAAACTGCCGAACTTAGGCAAAGCAACACAATTTAGCAAGGCACTGAATCCTTGAACAGGCAGAGTCAGTACAGATGGGTGGTAGTGGCTTCTTGTGATACTGTTGGTGCAGAGAAACCTCCTTCTATGAAATCATAGAAATGTGTGAAATTCTTCACAAAATGTAAAATTCTTTCACAAAGTTCAGTGTCAAAGAAACAAAAGGAAATCCTCAATGGTCAGAAATGAACAGTCAAAGCAGTAAGGGAAGGTACTGTCATGGAGGATTAAGGGAGTGTGGGACCATACATAGGCTCCAGGGATTGGGAGCTGGGGTTCTAAGATCCCTTTAGGAATCCAGGGTCATATCGGACATAACCCCCTATTATAGAGTTACAGTATTCCATGCAACAGAGCTGTCACAGATTTAAAGAATTCCTGCTATCTAGTATTCTACTAAATCATTACACCAAACTTTATTTGCTCATTCTGAATGGCAGACATTTGGGTAATTTCTGATTTTTATGAATACAGACATTGTTGCTATGAAAAGCCTTATGCAAGTCACATGGTGCACAAAAACAAGTCTTTCTAGGGTATATGCCTAGGAGTGGAATTGCTGGATTATAAGGTATGGTAAGTTCTTTACAAAATGTGATGTTTTCAATTGTTTTAATGTTTACTAACTGATGGGTATAAAATGGTATTTATTGTGCTAGTAATTTGCAATTGTTTGATTACTAATAAGGTTGATCATCATTTTAACTATTTATTTTTTTTGGATGCTCTGGGTCTTGGTTGCTGCAAATGGGCTTTCTCTAGATGCAGAAAGTGGGGGCTACTCTAGCTGCTGTGCAAGGGTTTCTCACTGCGGTGGTTTCTCTTGTTGCAGCATGTGGACTCAGTAGTTGGGATGCATGGGTTTAGTTGGCCCATGACATGTGGGATCTTCCTGGACCAGGGATCAAACCCGTGTCCCCTGCATTGGCAGGCTGATTTTAACCACTGGAACACCAGGGAAGTCTGATCATCATTCCATATGCTTATTGGCCAGTTTAAGGTTCCTCTTCTGTGCTATATCAGTTTATCTTTTGTCCATTGTCCTACTGAGTTCTTGAGAAGTTATTTATATATTCTAGATATTAATTCTTTGTCAAGTACATGTATTGTTGCTGCTGCTGCTGCTAAGTCGCTTCAGTTGTGTCCGACTCTGTGCGACCCCATAGATGGAAGCCCACCAGGCTCCTCTGTCCCTGGGATTCTTCAGGCAAGAACACTGGAGTGGGTTGCCATTTCCTTCTCCAATGCATGAAAGTGAAAAGTGAAAGGGAAGTCACATAGTCCTGTCTGACTCTTAGCAACCCCATGGACTACAGCCCACCAGGCTCCCCCATCCATGGGATTTTCCAGGCAAGAGTACTGGAGTGGGGTGCCATTGCCTTCTCCGACATGTATTGTAAATACTCTCTAATTTTATTTATACCAGGTTTTGATGAACAAAAACATTAATTTTGCTTTTGCAAATTGTAGTAATTTTACTTTTATAAATTGTAGCAAAATGTAACAGTTTTTCCATTTAGTTTGGAAATGCTGCCACCTTTTAAGTCATTTTCTATCCCAAAGGCATAATACATTTTGCAACATTGTCTCCTAAAGTTATATGGTTTAAACTTTTATCTGTATTTGTTGTCATATTTCAGAAAGGAAATTGATTATATATTTTAGTATGTAAATGAGCCCAGTATCATTTATTGAAAACCTTATCCTTTCACCCACTGATTTGCAACTGCAGTTTATCTGAAAACAAAGTCTATTTCTGGATTTCCTATTCAGATTCATTGGCCTGTTTTTATATCCATATACCAATAACTCACTAAATTACATTTATAGCTTTAAGATAAATCTTGATATCTGCTACGCCAATCCCCTCCACCATGTTTTTTCCTTTGGGATGTTTTAGCTATTATTGCCTTTTTGCTGCTCTGCATAAACTTCAGAAATAACTGAAGCAAGCAAACACCCCACCACACACACACACACACACACACACACACACAGAGTCCTGTTATTATAATATTTCTTAAAGTTTGTAAAGAAAGATAAAGTAAGAAAATATTAACGGAAGCATGCTATGATAGTAGTGATATCAAATTATACCAAGGAAAAATGCATCTTTAGGGATAAAACAGGATCTTACTTAATGATGAAATTTAAAATTCACCAGGAAGATAGGACAATCCAGATCTAGTATAAATGAACTACACAGTCTCAAAATGTAAAAGAAAACTAAATAGATTTAAGATGAGAAATTGATCAAAGAATCACCATGGGTATTTCAACTCATCTCTCTTGGAAGCTGATAGATCAAGCAGGCAGACTTGAACAGCAAAATAAACAATATCGATCCAGCAGATGTACCCTACAAATAGAGTAGATGCTTTATTTTCAAGTACATATGGATAATTCACAAAAATTGACCATGTTCTGAACCACAAAGGAAGTTTCTACCAAGCAACTGATATGGAACAGCAAATTCTCTAACTACAAGGCAACAACATCAAAAATCAATAGCAAAAGGACAATTTTGCAAAGTCCATGCCTACAGCTCTCCTAGGTTTCTCAGTTTGCCAAGCTCTTGGAAAGAGAGCCAGAGAGGAATGGTCTCTCCCTTGAGATTAAAGAAAATGAGTTGACAACATAGACTATGAAATCAACCAGACCCCAGTAGGGATTCTAGCTCACTACCAGCATTGCAACCTCAGGCAAGTGATACAGCCTTTCTGTCCTCCTATTTCCTCATAGTTAGAAGGGAAAGTGCCTTTCTCATAGGGTTGTATGAGGATTAAATGAGATAATACACAGCAATATGCGTAAAGACTACAAAGAAATATCTAACGTTTGCAATGTTTTTAGGCTTTATTTTATATTGTTTAGTTATTATTGTTGGTATTATTAATTTATGAACATTCACTTCTCAGCATCACAAAGTGATTTTCTCTTAGGTTTTCTGTCCTGGCACAAGTGCCCTTTTCCAAATCTTTAACCACTGATTAAAATTCAAACACAGCATTACAGTAGAAGAGGCCAACCAAAATAATTATCTTCCAGTTTCTCACACTTGGTATCTCTGGATGTTCATGGCTCCCAAGGAAATTCTTTTTCTAATTTCCCTATTTAAAACATCTATAGCGATCATTCAGATTTGATACCTTTTACCAAACATATGGCCTAATGATTTTTTCCCTCTATTGCCCTTGTTATCTCTTCTTTGAAATCCTTTAGAAGTCCTTTATGGATGAGTATGGAGTTGTGGGACACCCAAAATGATGATCAACTACCAGCAAAGTGACTGGGATTAGAAATCCTGCTATGTCTCGTTTGGTCTCCTGGTGACCCTAAAGAAGTCTAACAGGGAAAGTCCCCCTTTGCCAGTGAGATGGTGAGCACTTCTGGAGAGCAAATGAATGACAATTTTAGCCACTGGTTGAGGTCATCAGCTCCTTCTCCCTGCCTCTGGCCCTCACAGCTGTACCCAGCTCCCAGTGGGCAGTTGTGCTCCTTTCATACTATGCCATTAAAATAGAAAGAGAGGAAATGAAGTGATTTAGTGGAAGAAAGCTCAAGAAGATGTGGGAAGTGTTACAAATCAAATCAGTAGAAGCACGGGGAAGAGAAAGGGCCCAGGGAACCCGAAAGGTGGGCACAGATCACTGGATCTGTTACAGGACTTTTCCAGACATCTCTGACAATAATGACAAAGAAACATGGGTGATGATGAGAACAAAAGCCCCCAAACAGATGTTATATGAGAGAACAGTTAAAACATAATGTACATAGTTATGGAACAAAATGATTTTCCTAGTGAAAAATCATTTCTGTAAAAATTTGGTGATATGGGAGAAAACGTAGGATAAAATGATAGGTAAGTAATTGTAAGCGCACTGGAGTGTGATCATATTTCCTTCTTTATTTTGTTCTGCACCTGTCATATTTTGTGTCATAAACATGTGCTACTTCTGCTGGCACAGGCTGAAGCCAACCTAAGAGGGTCGTGAAAGCCGAAGTTATCATTGGAATTGCCTCCAGTTCAGTCTCCTCCATGGGGCAATGGACTCAACGGGGAGAAAGACTGCCTAGTTTGTCTTTTTATCCCAAGTACCTATTCATAGAAAAGGATCTGGGCATGGAGGGTGCTCAGAGAATGTCTGTTCAAGAGAATGAATGACTATAACAATACACGAAGGAGTAAAGAGGAATTTGACATGGTGAACAATAAGGTTCGTAGGTAAAAACATCCTGAGAAGAAGAGGAAACAATACATTAGAAAAGTGCTACTGGTAGGATGTGACCAAAATGCACTTATTTTTTCTCCCACTGTCCCTCTGATTTTTTCCTTATTAAAGTATAAGTGATATACAATAAACCACATATATTTAAATTGAACAATTTGACACATTTTGATGTCTGTTCTCCCCATTCTCCCTGCATTTAACCATCAGCAAAAGCAATGTGATGAACACTTCAATTACTCCTGGGGGCTTCCCTGGGGCTCAGTCAGTAAAGAATTCACCTGCAGGATTTGCAGGAGATGCAGGAAAAGCCATTAGATCCCTGGGTCAGGAAGATCCCCTGGAGAAGGAAATGGCAACCCACTCCAGTATTCTTGCCTGGAAAATCCCATGGACAGAGGAACCAGGCAGGTAACAGTCCATGGGGCTGCAAGAGTCGGAGGTGACTTAGCGACTAAACCACCACCACCATCAATTACCCCTAAAAGTTTTCTCCTTATACCCCCTTTAAACAGGTTTTGAAATGAAGGCCTGTGTGTAGGATTATCCAAGAGTGCTCTTGGGAACAACACCTGGGCAGGACACTCTCCAGCAGGACTGGAGAGAGGGAAGAGCAGCGTTGAACTGAGATGTAGACACAACAGAGGCTCCAACTCAGCCGACCCCAGGGGAGCATTTCACGGTTGCCTCACAAGGGAGCCTGTCCTTTGTACCCCACTCCCACCAGTCATTGGATATGGATTTCCCCCCAGGGAGGAGCTTAATCTTACCATCTCCCTTTGACCCAAGGCAATTCCTAGTGACAGACTCAGTCACGGGCCCCAAGAGGTGACATCCCAGGAGTCCCAAGAGTGAGTACCTGCATCCTGAAAAGGGATCTGGGCGGGGCACCACAACACACACCTTTAATGGGTCAAGTAAGGGACACAAGAGCAGACAGATGTGATCCCTGCCCTCACGGAATGGGAAAACGAATAGTGTCTCCTTCATAAGGGAGAATCAGTCCCCAAAGCTTCTGCCTGCACCGTGCCATGCACTACTCCAAGAGCTGCACATTTATCAGAACCACTCCCATCATGCCCTGGGACAGTAGATGAGGCAACTGAAGCACAGGTCAAGTAATCACCCAACATCACATAATTAGCAAGCTCAGAGCTAATAAGCAACACTCCAAACTGCATGGTACTGTTTTACATTCTAAACTACAACATCCAACTGTCTCTCCGAGCTTGTATTTCCACTCAGGTTTGTTTTTTTTTTTAATTATTATTATTATATTTTATATTGCATATCTTATCTTGTAAAAGGTACTATTTTTACATGTTATGTTCAAAATGTGAAAATTGGCAGTTTGACATACACTGATTTCTACAAATCATGCAATGCCTGTATTAGAAATTTCCAAAGTAAGCAACATCTGCAAAATTATGTGGTATTTTGTCACCACATTAGGAAAGGCTATCATTATAGCTTGTAATCATTGAAGGAGTTGAAAACACCATCTTAGAATTAGTTTGATTCAAAGGAGTTATAACTATAAATAGATATATTTTCACACACTCCATAAGCAAGGAGAACTTGAAGGTCTGAGCACAGAGCCTCACTTCTTATGCCCCGGAAAATGATAGTCTTTTACTGAACTGTCCTAATAGCTGAGAGGTATCAAGCTTGATCTATGTTGGTCTCTGATGAAACTCACTGCCTGTTACATCTGACAAGGTTCTATTAGAGAAGCAAAAGCAATACGACAGATTAGATACATTAGAAGATGAATCGGGGATTTGACTTTATGTCAAATTTAGGAGAGCAAGTTAAAGAGCTGACATGAAACTATTCCACCCGCTTCTTTCTGGTACTAGAGCCTAAATCTGCAGACAGGCAATTAGAAAGAGAAGACAGATGGGAAATCTGGAAGCATGGAGAAGTTGGAACCTATGAGGATGAGCAGAAAGGACTAATGCCCCGTGCAGTCTCTCACTGCCTCCACGCTCCTACTGTGATGGTGGAGATGTCCTGCATCCTTCATCAAAGAACCAATCACGTCTGGACCCAGGAGTTAGAGAAACATGAGGCGGAAATGCAACAGGAGCTGGAGGTGAATCAGTAGATCACCTGCAGCATACAGCATGCAGCAGGCTGCACTCATGCCCTGCACTCACCTTCCAGGTGAGTACCTTCCATTTCCACCCATCACTGCTCCTGTGAAATGCCTCACAGTGCCCCAGTGATTTAGAATTACTCAGGAATGGGAATTCTGGGAACTTTAGTTTTATCTAAATTGATGTAACACAAATATACCACACCTACTTTGGCGGGCAGATCTATCACACATTCCACCTGAGAAAATGTTACCATGGCTCTTTTCAACACAGTTATTAATATTACCATTATGTAAGCAAAAACTTTTTTTTTTGAAGTAGTGATAATTTACTAAATATTCAATACTTGACACTGTGGATTTATATCCGCTACCTTAGTTAACTCTTATGGTCAATAATTATATAAATCCTATTTCGCAAAGAAATGCAGTGAAGTTCAGAGAAATTATTAGGCTTACTCAAAGCTACACAGAATGTTACAAATTCTGTAACCCCTGTTCATCTGCAATTCACTCTGCTACTCCTGTGGCACTAGTTGGAGAAAATCTTTTCAAATGCTGCCTTTTATGAACATCTGAGAAGAGCTAGACTCTTTATTGCACTGGTGCACCATACTTACTTCTTCCTGAGTGGACTCTGAGAGAGAGCCAGAGATTGATAGAGAATCAGAACTGGAAGGGAGCCAAGAGATGACCCACGCCTGGGAAGAAGGAAGCAGAAGAGGAAAAATGAGGACTAAAAGTTCAGGAAGAAAGCAAGAGAAGAGGATCACTGACTTATAAAGGGAATATCCTCCAGCAAACTAAGGTGGGAAGAAGCAAGATATGTGAGCAGAGGAAGGAGGAGTACTTGCGTATTTTCAAAGGAAAAGCAGGACTTGTGTAGTGTCATGAGCAGACCAGGGGAAAGTCAGGAATCTGAGTAACAAGTGGGGTGAGGATGTCCTTGCACCACTCTCATTCAGACCTCTGTAAATGCATCCTGTGTGTCTGACTGTGTAAATGTGCTTAGTCGTATCCGACTCTTTGCGACCCCATGGACTGTAGCCCACTGGGTTCCTCTCTCCATGGAGATTCTCCAGGCAAGAATACTGGAGTGGGTTGTCCTGCCCTCCTCCAGGGGATCTTCCCAACCCAGGAATTGAACCCAATTCTCCCACATTGCAAGCATATTCTTTACCGAACATGCACTATCAGGACCCAAATGGCCTTATTCCTTCAGCTTAACTAAACTTCAGACGGGCTTCCCTTTTCTTAGAGCATTTACTTCTGAAAATTTGTAATTGCAACCCTTCCTCTGCTTCTTTGAGATGTAAATCTTTTTTAAAAGCCTCTTAACCAATTTTTACAACCCTGTACTAATTTTCTCAAGGACCTGGGAGCTATCCCTTTGAAATATAAACATCAAGGGAGACAGTTCTCTTATGTCCTAGTTTCTGGGGGAGGATGGCAGTCTAACTTCCCGTGGACATCCTGTTCCAAAGTGTAAAACCACTTCCTGCCATGAGGATACAGAAAGTTTACTTTTCCTTTCCTTGTGGTCAGTTAACAAACAAGGGTGCCCTATGATCCTCTCCACCCACCATCCCAGTTCTTAAAAAACATTCCAACCCTTTGTTTCAGTGGAACAGAACTCATTCGGTTTCAGCCTGTCTCTCTTACTGCAGTAACCTTGAATAAAGTTTCTTTTACGTGCTTAATTTTTGCTTTGACAGTCATAAGCCCAGGATGGAAGGGGCAGAATTTTAACTTTGGTCTACCTAGTGGTAGACCTGATAGCTCAGTTGGTAAAGAATCCGCCTGCAATGCAGGAGACCCCAGTTCGATCCCTGGGCTGGGAAGATCCCCTGGAGAAGGAAGAGGCTGCCCACTCCAATGTTCTGGCCTGGAGAATTCCATGGACTGTATAGTCCATGGGGTTGCAAAGAGTCAGACACAACAGAGCTACTTTCACTTTCACTTTCAGTGGGGAAAACACTATGCTAAGGAATATAATAGCATCAACCAAATAAAATGAGGAATTTAAGCACTTTGGATGTCAAAGTGAGAGAAAGGCAGGGTAGAGGTTTAGAGCACAGGCTTTGGAGTTCATCAGACTCAAGTTTCAGCCCTTGATCCACCTCTTACTGCTTTTATTATTCCTGCAAAACTGGAAATGTTTCTTAACCTCATTTTTCTCTTTGGCACTGCCAAACAATGATAACAATAGTGCTGGTTGTGCTGAGAGCTAAATCAATGTACCTGATGCTCTTTTAAGTAGGGTCTAGCTAGAAATAAAAAAAAATTATCCTAATTATTTACACAGAGGGAGATTTTTCCCCCAAAGTTTTATTCTGAAATATTTCAAACCCAAGGAAAAGTTAAAGAATGGTCAAATGAATAACCACAATCTCTACCTAGATTCACTAATGTTTATACTTGGTGTGTGTGTGTGTGTGTGCGTGCACATGTGTGTGAATGTGTGCACACATATACTCTATTTGAAAATAAGTTGTAGACATTATGCTTAAATTCTTCAACCCTAAATACTTTAGCATCCAACTCCAGAGAATAAAAACATTCTCTTACATAACTGAAATGCATCTTTACACCTAGAAAATTCAATAATATCATGTTATTCAGTCCATATTTAAATGCTTTCAACTATTTTCAAAATGTCTTTTTTCAAAAAAAACTTTTTGATTTAGGATCCATTCAAATACTACTCTATATTGTTTGAGAATTCCAGAAAAAATATTGATTAGGTCAAAGCCTTTGACTTTGACTGTGTAGATCACAACAAACTGTGGAAATTCTTAAAAAGATGGGAATACCAGACCACCTGACCTGCCTCCTGAGAACTCTGTATGCAGGTCAAGAAGCAACAGTTAGAACCAGACATGAACAACAGACCTGTTCCAAATTGGGAAAGGAGTATGTCAAGGCTGTATATTGTCACTCTGCTTATTTAACTTATATGCAGAGTACATCATGTGAAATGCAGGGCTGAATGAAGCACAAGCTGAAATCAAGATTTCCAGGAGAAATATCAATAACCTCAGATACACAGATGACACCACCCTTATAGAAGAAAGTGAAGAGGAACTAAAAAGCTTCTTGATGAAAGTGAAAGAGAAGAGTGAAAAAGTTGGCTTAAAATTCAATATTCCAAATACAAAGATCATGGCATCCGGTCCCAACACTTCATGGCAAATAGATGTGGAAACAATGGAAACAGTGAGAGACTTCATTTTCTTAGACTTTAAAATCACTGCAGATAGTGCCTGTGACTGCACATGAAATTAAAAGACGCTTGCTCCTTGGAAGAAAAGCCATGACCAACCTAGACAGCGTATTCAAAAGCAGAGACGTTACTTTGCCGACAAAGGTCCATCTAGTCAAAGCTATGGTTTTCCCAGTAGTCATGTATGGATGTGAGAGCTGGACCATAAAGAAAGCTGAGTGCCAAAAAATTTATGCTTTTGAACTGTGGTGTTAGAGAAGACTTTTGAGAATCCCTTGGAATGCAAGGAGATCAAACCAGTCAATCCTAAAGGAAATCAGTCCTGAATATTCATTGGAAAGACTGATGCTGAAGCTGAAACTATCCACCTGATGTGAAGAACTTACTCATTTGAAAACACCCTGATGCTGAGAAAGATTGAAGACAGGAGGAGACGGGGACGACAGAGGATGAGATGGTTGGATGGCGTCACCGACTCAATGGACATGGGTTTGAGGAAGCTCCAGGTGTTGGTGATGGACAGGGAAGCCTGGCGTGCTGCAGTCCATGGGTTCCCAAAAAGTCAGACACGAGTGAGTGACTGAACTGATACTGTTTTGGCCTTTTTAAATCTAGACAAGTCTGAATTTTTTGTGCGTTTTGAATTAGCTGCTTATTATAACTAACTTTTGAAAAGACTCCAGGCAAGTTATCGGTAGAATAAACCAGATTCTAAATATGCCTATTATTTTCCTCATTTTAGATTCAAGTTTCTCAATAGCTGCAGAATACACATTCTTTTCAAGTACACATGGAACATTTGCCAAAGTTAAGTCATATGTGAAGGCCATTAAACAAGTCTCAAAAATGCCACAAGACTGAAATCTTACACAGGATGTCCTTTAACCACACTGGTATTAAATTAGAAATTAACAGCAAAAAGCTATTTCAAAAGTTCTCTAATATCTTAAAATTAAGCAATACAGATAAATAATCCACAGGTCAAAAACAAAATTCTAAGAAAAAAACAACATATACTGAATAACATTGAATATACATCTCAAAATTTGTGGGATGCAGCTAAGTATTGCTGAAAGGGAAATCTGTAACTTTGAATACTTATGTCAGAAAATAAGAAAGGTCTCAGATCAGTAAGCTAAGTACAAGTCAAACCCAGAGTCAACAGAAAGAATGAAATAATAAATATGAATAGACATTGAAAAAATTAGAAGAGAAAATTAATAATCAAAAATTACTTGAAAAAATAAAATAAAATTGATAAGCATTTCCTAAGAGTGATAAAGAAAAAAGAGGGACTACAAATTACCAATACTATTAATAAGAAGTACATCACAGAAAAATCTACTGATGTTAACAGAATGAAAAGAGAATATTATAAAGAACTTTGATCATTTAGATGAAATGAACAAACCTCTCAAAAAACACAACTTATCAAAACTGACCTCAGATTTAGATTAAATGTTTTTAGCAATATACTACCTAGATGATGTTTTCTATGTCTCAGTTCGTTAGTTGAAGAGGCACATAATGTAAGTTTATTCCATTTTTAGAGATGCCACGTTTGATTATTTGGTTAAGGTGTGAAACATCAGGTATGTCCATTATAAAATTATACTTTTCCTTTTACCCTAAATAATCTCTGTACGTATACTTTGAGACCACATAAATATCCTATTCCTCAAAATATCCTATTCCTCTAACCCAAGTTTCAGCATTCACTTACCATCTTAGTTTGAGTAATCAATAATTAACTGATACCAAATAATTGATTACATGGGAGTGAAAATGCTTATTTCCTAATAGTGTTATCCCACCTACATTTATTAGCTAGCATTCCTTTATTTAAATAAAAAAGCTTTTCTTTTCTCTCAGTCGTTCTCTTTATATTTCTCTCATTCTCTCTCTTATCTCAACAAGAGAAACTCAAGAATTCAGTGTACTCAACATGGTATAATCACTTACCATGGCTCTTTTTGATGTGTAATTTATCCCAAGCCAACTTTTGTACTTTTCCTTTTAGTAGATGTTAGTCTTTGTACACTTGTTTTTTGATATGAGATTTTTCAGGTTTACCTTATGAATTCCCTGCTCTGGGCCTGGAAATAGCCATTTCCCTAGGAAACACTTTAGTGGTGACTGATATTTAGAAATCCAGATCTAGGTGCCAGCTGTACTGATTGCCACTAATGCTGATTTGCCTAAATCCCTTTCGGCAAACAGAGCCAGCAAGTGTACATACATGTCCATGTTATCTATCAAAATATATAACAACATATAATGAGCTCAGATTGAGACTTCTCACTGAAATCCAACACTGCATTATTTGTCCTCACTTATGAAAGTAAAAGCTCTTCTTCCCCAAAACATAAACACATTTACTCAATTGCTCAATCCTATTATACACACAATACACTATCAGAATTACACCACCAAATACCACCACCAAGAACAAAGCTACTAAGCAAATGTCACGAGTTCTTGGTAGTTCTTCGTTATGATACATTTTATCTAGGGTGTACAGTCAAAGCTCTGTATTGAAGATACTTAATTTTTTCTCTGTGTGATTATTATCAATCTGACATACAGTAGGTTATTTCTTGCTTATATTCAAATGTAATGTCTGCCTTTTCATATTTTATTTTTGAATATTTACAATTTTCACATGTTCAAAGTTGAAACCACATAAAAATGGTCTACTAAGAGAAATCGCACATTTATCCCTACACCCTCTGCACCATCCCTACATACTCTGCAACAACATACCATTTTCACTGATACCTGGTTGATATATCCTGTTTCATTTTGGAAGAACGAGGAATTTCCCCTTCATTTTGTGTGACAGGTAGCCTATTATATGTACTCCATTATATGCTGGATTCATAGACAGCGTCCTTATTCTTCCCCTTTGGCTACATCATATACCATTGTCTGGAGCACTATGTTTAATTCAATTACTCTCATTTAGATTGACTACAACATTTTGTTATTACAACTTACTCCTGAATGAAAACCTTACACATATGCATATTTGTGGAGATGCTTCTTCAGGACAAATTTCCAGAGCTGGAATTTCTGGTTCAAGAGGTAAATGCATATATAATTTTCTTAGATATCATCAAATGCCCTTGAGAGGGGTTGCTGTTATTTTACATTTCCACCACAAATGTATGAAAGTATCTGAATTTCCATAGCCTTGACAAACATGTTATCTAGATTTTGAAATATTCTCATTCTGATAAATGAGAAATTGCATCTCAATAAAGATCTAATTTGCATTTTATTTTGAGTAAAGTTGAATATATTTTCTTGTATTTAAGGGCCATTTTATATTTTTGTGAACTTTAAGGATTTCGTCCAGTTTATATCATATTTTATGAGGTTTCTTCCTTGATTTTTAAGAATTATTTGTTAGATAAATAGGCTTTTGATTTTTTATTAGTCTTTTGACTTTGCATGTGGTATTTTGCCATGCAAAAATTTTTTTTCATTATTTATTATTAATTAATGAATATTATCAATGTTTTCTTTTATTGTTTCTAGATTTTGGACTTTAGTTTGAAAGTTTCTTCATGTCCAGATCAAGAGATAAATCATCTTTGTTTTCCTCTATTTTTATATGGATTCATTTTTCACATTTAGATCTGTGATCCACTTGAAATTTTTTCCGGCAATTGGTATGAGATAGAAGAAAAATTTTTTTTTCCAAATGACTATTCAGTGGTCGCCAAGCCAATTATTTTAGAAGTCCACATTTTTGAAAACAGAGGGAATCTGAGAATTATTTTATGAGTGATGGATGAGCTGAGAAGTCAAACAGGGGGCAATGAAACAGCTCACAGATTGGTAACCACAGGAAACCACCATCAGCCCTGTGCTAAAGTATCAAAGGGAAAAGGAAATATTTCTGAAACCCAGAGTGTATGGCCTCCAAGCAAATAACAGAAATCACAGCAGTCTGTCCAGTGAAATCTGAAGCCCTCCATGAGCTGCCCTTGCTGCCTAAGCATGGAAACAAGCTTAAAAACACCCCTTTACTCCTGCCCTCCAATCTCCCACCAGTCGTTCTGATTGGCCAAACCCAGATGGACGTCAGCTGATGGGAGACTGGGAAATGCACCCTGCAAAGTTTAGACCCCTTGTGAAATAAAACAGAGAGGGCAGAGAGGGAAGAACTGCTCTGTGCAGTTCTCTGTGCAGTTAGTGCTGGCAAAGGGCCAGCACGACACTCATGAGAGTTCTTTATCTTTTCATTAAAATAAATTCCCAGAAGATACCACATAATTTATTAACATTTCAGCAGTAAGTACAATAAATAAATGTAAAGGCATATATGAGTCTAAGGACAGACAGTAATACAGTCTTATAAGTTCAAACCATCTCTCCTAAAATTAATCTGAATCACTGAGATTTTTATTACATATAATTGGCCCTCCATATCCTCTGGTACCACAATCACAGATTCAAACAACCAAGAATAGAAATACCCCAAAAGAAAATTTCAGAAAGATCCAAAAAGCAAAATTTGAATTTGCGGCATTCAGGTAACTATTTACAAGGTCTTATATTGTACTTACAACTATTTACCTAGCATTTACATTGTATTAGGCATTATAAGTAATCTGGAGAGATTTAAAGTACATGGGAAGATATACGTAGATCATATGCAAATACCTCACCATTTTATCTAAGGGACTTGAACATATGTGGATTTTGGTAACCATGGGTGACCTGGAGCAAATCTCTTATGAGTACCAAGGGATAACTGCATGTGTTTTGAACAAAAAAAGATTGAGGAACTCAAGATTGTGGGGATGGAACTAGAAAGATTTAAAAAACAGAAATAGTTCTATAGAAATAAGGAGCATCCAAGAGATAGAAAATGTGATAAATAAAGTAATAGCTGGAAGCAACTGAATAAAAAAGATTTAAATTTCATTTTAAAAGAATTAAAATTGAATTTAAAAAGAAAAATTATGAGCCAGATACAATGAACACAGGAGTTTAGATACAAAGGAGGCAAAAATATCTTTTTAATCGTTTAAAATTTCTCTAGGGGTTGTATTTTAACTTAATGTCTTTAGAAATGTGAACTTTAATGAGTCTAACAATCTATTTTATACCTCAACAAACCCATTATACTATTTATACATCTTAATCTAGCAATATCCAAATATAACCCCAGTTTTGAAAGTCTGTTAGTTGCTATAGAAAGAAATATTCTGATTTTTTGAAGGAATAATTTATTCTCAGAATTAGTCCAATGAGACAAGACCACTTTCTTGTAATAAAATCAGCAATGTATCTCTGTTCAATATCCTAGAAAAATCAAGGGCTCAAAATCAAATGCTTTGCTGATTTGCAATTCAGTTACTCAAGAAAGAATTCTCCAGCTGTAAGACTCTCCAGCTGTAAGGTTCACTGTGCAACTTATTTCTTCCCCTTTCTCATCTCTTCTTTCCTCTTGTCTCCTGTTTGCCAGTGTCCTCCTCTGCACTGAGTAGCATCACCACTCTGGGGAAGGAGAATCAAAAGGGTAAATAAGTCAGCTCAAGCAAAAACTTTCTGGGATGCAGGAGGATGAAATCAACAATAGTGTGTGAGGCGCCATTAGTCATCATGGTTCTGCACACTCCATCTCCAATGAAACCATCTTAATCCAACACCCTTAGATAATTGGTTCCAGTGACTAATACATGCTCACTGATCCAGAGCCTGAGGAGTATGAATGACAAACAGTAAACCTGCTTAGGATAATGTGATTGGTTGTAATTCCATTTAAAATAAATTAACAAATGGTGATGCGCTATCAAGTTAACCATGCGGCACAACTATAATTGTTAAGGTTGCTCATTTCATTACATAGTGCCCTTTCTCAGGAAGAAAAAAAAAATGTTTTCTATTCTTTGGATGAAGAATTGTTTCCCTTCACCTGATCTCATGGTTTCCCCTGGTTACTTGGCTTTTTATTTCACTTTGGCTTCTAGAAAAACCTGGAATCTATCTATAACCTATGGATAGGACTCAGGGAGATATCTGCATGCTAGCTTAAATCAAGCAGTTTATGTCCCTATTCTTATTATTGTCCTATTCTTTTTCAACTGTCCCTAATTTTGCTTCGTGGTTTATTTATCCCTGTAAGTCATCTGTTGTAGGTCCTCTAGAAACAGATCAGAGATGGTATTTGGGGTCCACGATGTTTCTTTGTAATCAATACTGGTGACAAGAAAAAGGAAGAAGTAAGATTGGAAAGAGGGAAAAGACAGGCCTGATCAAACTTTGGCTAGCCTAGAAGGGTTCTGTGAAATTAGTACAGTCCTGGGCCACCCCATAATGGCTGGCATATTCCCTCCTCGATTAGTCACCAGAAATAGGGCCCCCTGCCCTCCACAAGGATGGGGGCTCAGGCAAGGTGGGCCTCCAAGCCAAGGCAGACTCTGATGAAGCTGAGATTATCTGCTGATTCTAATCCTTTCAGCTGGCAGCAAGTCTTTCCTTAATAGGGGAGCTGGTTTCCACCCCAACCTTTTTTCTACTCCAAAATCCTACTGCACACAGGATGGAAGAGAAGCCCCTCCAGGGGTCTGGTGTACCTCTCTTCTTAAAAGCAGCTTAGAAGAGAGATATTAGTGAGATAACTACAGTGTCTAAAGTAGAAGTGGTTCTCAGGGTCCCAACAGATATTCATTATTTTCTTCTTCCACTTAATTTTTTAGATTCTATTAGGCAGGGGGATAAGGGGGTGACAGAGGATGAGATGGTTGGATGGCATCACTAACTTAATGGACATAAATTTGAGCAAATTTTGGGAAATAGTGAAGGACAGGGAAGCCTGGTGTGCTGCCGTCCAGGGGGTTGCAAAGAGTTGGACACGACTTAGCAACTGAACAATAGTCATTGTTGGCCTAGGTGCTGACCCGTTAATACGCTTCAGACCTTCAGCCATAAAGACCCCATGCTCTTTGGCTGGGGTCACCATACCAGCCTATTTACAGTCACAACTAGGCAAGGGAGAAAAATACAGGCCCATGTGGACCAGTTCAGTTCCACCCATTCTCCTCCCTACCTCCACTGTGTAAGAGCAGCCCTATCTCCTCCAAATGATCAACTACTCTATCAAGATCGGGAGTCTTCTTCTTGCTTTTGATGCCTAGCACAAGAAACTCGAAGTGCCTAAGTGAAAACTAAAATTTATGATTCATCAGTGCTCTTCCTGTGTGCCCTTGAGAAAGTATGCTCCTTGTGGAAAGCAAGACTTCTAACCCAGCAGAACCCAAAAGAGTAGGGGAAAGAAACACAATGACCCTCAGCAGGTCATTGAGAGTGATAATACGTGGGGTCACTACGGTTTCAAACCCTGATTCCTGTGTTCATGTATTCTTCCTACTGGGGACATAACACCATATAAGGGTCATTAGTTCAAAGCATTATAAAAGATGGCATCTACTCCTGTAGGGCATTCCCTCTGAGCCTCTAGTGATGTTTCAGGCTAGCAGTTTATGAATAATGATATGGCCAGTGAATTTCATGGTCACAGACCCAATCACAAACGTTCTTTGCTGAAAAGGGA
Source organism: Bos javanicus (assembly GCF_032452875.1). Lineage (NCBI taxonomy): Eukaryota > Metazoa > Chordata > Mammalia > Artiodactyla > Bovidae > Bos > Bos javanicus. Next base: position 47,340,204 of record NC_083874.1, on the reverse strand, counting down.
GTCCCTTGGTCTGAGGTTATGTTACACAGGATTCCCATGCCAGTGAACCAGTTCAGTTCAGTTCAGTTCAGTCACTCAGTCATGTCTGACTCTTTGCAACCCCATGGACTGCAGCACGCCAGGCCTCCCTGTCTATCACCAACTCCTGGAGGTTACTCAAACTCAATCAAATCCTCTATAAGCCCTTGGACAATAGTGCTGGCTGAGGCCCAATGGATAAGAAAGGCAAACTCATACCTAAATATATGTCCATTCCTGTGGGATGTGAAAATGAACAATTAATCCTACCAGGATAAAACGAGTTCAATGAAGACAATCTGTCAGCGATAGTACAGTTAGTCTTCTTGATTAATGGTTGTTCTCTGTTGCTGGCTTTCCCAATGACTCAGTGGATAAAGAATCTGCCTGTCAGTGTAGGAGATGCAAGAACATGGGTTCAATCCCTGTGTGAGGAAGAACCCCTGGAGAAGAAAATGGCAACCCACTCCAGTATTCTTGCCTGGAAAATTCTATGGGCAGAGGAGCCTGGGGGGCTACAGTCCACAGAATCACAGACAGTCAGACACAGCTGAGCATATGAGCTAAGGAAGGATCACTGGTGCCACAGTGCTGGGTGCCATGGGGATCTGAGCTACCTGCTCATGCTCATGTATTTTGCTTGTATCTTCTGGTCCTGATATTACTCAACCCTATATACACCCTAGAACCTACAACCTAGGTTGTTGTATCTATAACCTAGATACAACCCTAGAATTGTCCCAGGACTCATCTGACTTTCTGACTTATGGATATGGTAGGCGCCAACATTGGAAGAAAGGACTCATTGGAAAAGACCCTGATGCTGGGAAAGATTGAAGACAAAAGGAAAAGAGGGTGGCAGAGGATGAGATGGTTAGACAGCACCACCAATGCAATGGGCCTGAGTTTGAGCAAACTCCAGGAGATAGTGAAGGACAGGGAAGCTTTGCATGCTTCAGTTCATGGGGTCTCTAAGAGTCAGACTCAACTTAGTGACTGAACAACAACATGACGGACAGTTCTAGACATATAGTCAATTAGTTTGGTCAAATGACGCATCTCTGCCAGGACCCAGTAGCAGGCCAGAAGTTGTTTTTCAAATGGTATAAAAATTTCCACTGGAAATGGCAAGGCCATGCTCCAGAACCCCAGAGGCTTACATTATGATTGTCTCACTGGGATTTAACACAAACTATATATGACATCCTTCCCCATCAACTATACTCCCTAATCATATTTGGTCTGCTGGAGTGTGTGGCTCAAGAGCAGGGCTACTTGCACTGCAACCTGGTCCTACTGTAGAGTTTTTTTCCTGCTCTGCGATGTACTCAAAGCTGGCAATAGTTTATGCATCCTGGAGTATAGGTTATAGCAGAATCCTCTGATATAGAATTTGCTGCCTCCAGAATCCAAAGAGGCCTAGAAGTCAATGTGCTTCTTTCTTTGGATAGAAGATTGTAAGGCACAGTAACTTGTTTTTACTTGAGAAGGGATGTATCAGCATGCTCTTGATTCCTGGACCCCTAAACATATTATAAACAAGGAAAACCCATAAATCTTCAAGTTTTCATCTTCAACTTTTTGGAATAGATGTGTTTTACCAGGACCTCCAGTGTGCTGACCACCTGTGGCTCATCTAGCCCAGTAAATATAATATCACCAACCCAATAAATCAATATAATGGTCTTCAGTATGCTTAGGCAGTCCAGATTACTTTGTTCTATGCTGTTATAAAGAACAGGAAAGTTAATAAAAATCCTTAAGCAAAACTAGACATATACTGTTGTCTCATCCAAGGTAAATATCTGATCCTCTTCCATGGTTTGGAATAGAAAACAATATATTTTCCAAAACAATGACAATGTATCTGAGGCCTATTAATTTACACCAATAAAGATACCATATCTAGTACAGTGGCTATGATTGGGATTACTATATGCTTGAACCTGCAGTAATCTACAGGTATCACCCTCAGACCATGGGTTTCTGCAGGTGTTAGACTGACCAATTAAATATAAGTATCTTGGGAATTATACCTCTGTATTTTTTAAATCCTAAGGAGTGCTATTAATCCCCACTACTTTTCTTCTCCAGGATGCCCTATTGCTTTTTTACATTACTGTATAGGAGGTATGAGGGATAGCCTCAGGAGCCTTTCACTTGATCTTCCCCACTGTGACAGTTCTTACCCGACATAGTGAAAGTGAAATCGCTCAGTCGTGTCGGACTCTTTGCGACCCGTGGACTGTAGCCCAAACTCCTCCGTCCATGGGATTCTCCAGGCAAGAATACTGGAGTGGGTTGCCATTGCCTTCTCCAGGGGATCTTCCCGACCTAGGGATCGAACCCAGGTCTCCCACATTGCAGGCAGACGCTTTAACCTCTGCGCCACCAGGGAAGCCCATATAACTAGAACCCAATGAAGAGGTTACATCTGCCAAGTATGCCAAATTCACTTAATATTCCAGGACCAGAGAACTGGCCATCAGGTGGATTCACGGACACACTGGATCTCCTTTAAGCTCTATGCTGGCCAGCATGCCACTTATCACCTGGCCATTGCATGCCACCATTCTAACAAGTGGGCCACAATAAGGCTTTGGGGCCCTGGGTTCTAATGTCAACTCAGACTCTGTATCTCAAAACGCCTTGACATTCCCCTTTCTCTTTTTCCTAGTGCAAAGCTGTTCAAGTAAATGACCATAGGATCCTGTGGGGAAGGACTAGAGAAATCATTATCATAAAGATCCTAGGTGTTCTTTCCCACTTTTTAAATCAGTGATTTCCAGGCATAAAAATTGGATCAGGTCCAGGAACTAGGCAAGATCATGACCTTAAAAAAAAAAAAAAAAAAGACTATTTTTCAAAGCAGTTTTAGCAGTTCATAGTAACACTAAGCAGTAACTACAGAGTGTTCCCGTATATCCCCTGTCCCCTCACATGGACCACCTCCCCAACAATCACCATGCCCAAATGAGTGGTATATTTATTACAACTGATGAACCTACACTGGCACATCATTATCACTCAAAGTCTACAGCTTACATTAGGGTTCACTTTTGGTGTCGTATATTCTATGGGTTTTGACAAATGTATAATGACAAATATCCATCTTTATGGTATTATGAAGAATAGTTTTACTGCCCTAAAAATCTTCTGTACTATGGCTATTCATCTCTCCCTCCCTGCTAACCCCTGGCAACCACTGATCTTCTTACTGTCAATATAGCTTTGCCTTTCCAAGAACATCGTATCATTAGAATTGTATGATATATAGACTTTCCAGATTGGCTTCTTTAAGTAATATACATTTAGGATCATGACTTTTTATTAAAGTAATAGACTCTCAGCCTACCAGTCATCCTTTCTTAATTTTTCTACAAGCACAAACGGAATAGTATATCAGTTAGCTACCCATTTATTTTGTTCTTATAGATACTGTTTTCTATTAAGATTTCTAAAATTCTATAGGTTATACTCTTGACTGACAATCCAGTTTTGCTCATCATTACAATATTACAACAGTCTGGCTTAGGATGTTTAAGTAAACCTGACTCCATTGTTTCAGGGATCTATTAAGACCACTGCTATTGAGCTAAGTTCTATAACAACTATCCTCCTGCTTTCAAACTGTGGTGCTAGAGAAGACTCTTGAGAGTTTCTTGGATAGCAAGGAGATCAAACCAGTCAATCCTAAAGGAAATCAACTCTGAATATTCACTGGAAGGACTGATGCTGAAGCTTCAATACTCTGATTACCTGATGCCATAAGTTGACTCATTGGCAAAGACCCTGAAGCTGGAAAAGATTGAAGGCAGAGGAGAAGGGGATGACAGAGGACGAGATGGTTGGATGCCATCACTGACTCAATGGATATGAGTTTGAGCAAACTCCAGGAAATGGTGAAAGAGAGGGAAGCCTGGCACACTGCAGTCCATGGGCTCACAAAGAGTCAGACATGACTTGGTGGCTAAACAAAAACAACTATTAACCCCGACCTACAGAGAAGAATTACACTGAAAATTTTAGTAATACTGGAGCTCTCCTTAAAAAAGCATTTCTTATGCTCTTAGTAAAAGACGTGTGCCCTAGGTCAGTTCAGTTCAGTCACTCAGTCACATCCGACTCTGCTACCCCATGGACTGCAGCACACCAGGCCTCCCTGTCCATTGTCAACTCCTGGAGTTTACTCAAACTCATGTCCATTGAGTTGGTGATGCCATCCAACCATCTCATCCTCTGTCGTCCCCTTCTCCTCCCGCCTTCAATCTTGCCCAACATCAGGGTCTTTTCAAATGAATCAGTTCTTCGCATCAGGTGGCCAAAGTATTGGAATTTCAGCTTCAGCATCAGTCTTTCCAATGAATATTCGAGACTGATTTCCTTTAGGATTGACTAGTTGGATCTCCTTGAAGTCCAAGGAACTCTCAAGAGTCTTCTCCAACACCACAATTCAAAAGCATCAATTCGTTGGTATTTGGCTTTCTTTATAGTCCAATTCTCACATACATACATGAATACTGGAAAAACCATAGCTTTGACTAGACAGACCTTTCTTGGCAAAGTAACGTCTCTGCTGTCTAGGTTGGTCATAGCTTTTCTTCCAAGGAGCAAGTGTCTTTTAATTTCACAGCTGCAGTCACCATCTGCAGTGATTTTGGAGTCCAAAAAAATAAAGTCTGTCACTGTTTCCATGGTTTCCCCATCTATTTGCCATAAAGTGATAGGACCGGATGCCATGATCTTTGTTTTCTGAATGTTGAGTTTTAGGCCAACTTTTTCACTCTCCTCTTTCACTTTCATCAAGAGGCTCTTTAGTTCTTTGCTTTCTGCCATAAGGGTGGTATCATCTGCATATCTGAGGTTATTGATATTTCTCCCTTACCCTAACCTAAGGTCCCATGAACTTAATCATTATGAGCCTTCTATGGAAACAATAATTCCAGCATTGCCACATCTACAAGCTTTTAATTTCCCTTCTCCATCCTCTGCCACGGAAATTATCATTTCATCTTTGGGTATTGTGAGCCATTGCTTATTTCATGTTTCCAGGGACCAGCCTAGCAGGTACTTAATACCATCTCCTGGATCCTTGCCAGAATGTTAAATTCTATAATTAAAGAGTCAATAAACTCTTTACTACCCAATTTTTATTTCAGTTCCCCTTGATCAAGCCCCCTAACAAGGAAGTCCCACATTGCATCATTTCATTACCACTAAACCAGCATTATAAGAAATGCTAAAAGGTTTTCTTTGAGTAGAAAATAAAAGGCCACAATTAGAAATAAGAATATATATAAGAGAAAACCTCACTGGTAAAAGTAAGTATATAGTAAAGGCATGGATCCACCACTTAAAAAGTTAGATTAAAGGTAAAAAGACAAAAGTAGAAAAATCAATTGTAGCTACAACAAGCAATTAAAGGATACAGAAAATAAAAGATGTAAAATATTATATCAAAAACGTAAAGAGAAGGAAGTAAAAATGCACTGCTTTTACAATGCCTTAAAATTTAAGTTACTATCAGCTTAAAATAGCAATCTATACAAGTCTATACATATGAAACACAAACCAAAAATTTATAATGGATACACAAAAAATAAAGAGAAAGGCATCCAAACACAATACTAAAGAATCCATTAGACAACAAAGGAAAAAATCAAGAGAAGACAGGAACAAAGAAGAATGACAAAAACAGCCAGAAAACAGTTAACAAAACGGCAGTAAGAGCATACCTGTCAATAACCCTAAATGTTATTTAATTAGTATAATAAATGGTTAACTCCTCCAATAAAAGACAGAGAGCAGCTGAATGAATAAAAAAATAAGACCCATCTATATACCACCTACAAGAGACACTTCAGATATAAAAACAAAGAGACTAAAAGAGACTAAAAGTAGAGGAATGAAAAAAGATACCCTATGCAAATAGAAAAGAAAAGTAGAAATACTCATATCAGACAAAATAGACTTTAAAACAAAGACAAAGACAAAAGACAAAGAAGGGCATTACATAATGATGTAGAGGTCAATCCAACGAGAGGATATAACATCTGTAAACATTTATGAGCCCAGAGGAAAAGCATCTAAATATATAAATCAAATATTACTTGAAATACAGGGAGAAAGAGACAACAATACAATAATTGTAGGGAACTTTAATATGCCTCTTACATCATTGAACAGATGATTCAGACAGAAAACCAACAAGGAAACATTGGCTTTAGATGACACATTAGATCAGATGAACTTAATAGATATATGTAGAACATTCATCCTAAAGCAGCAGGATACACATTTTTTTCAAGTGCACATGGAAGTTTCATCATGAAATATCACATGATAAGCCACAAAATGATTCTCAACACATTTAGGAAGACTGAGATTACATCAAGCATACTTTTAGGCTACAGCAGCATGAAACTAGAAATCAACTACAAGAAGAAAACTAGAAAAAACACAAATGTGGAGACTGAACAACATGTTATTGAACAATCAATGGATCAATGAAGAAATCAAAGAGGGAATCAAAAAAATACTTTGAGACAAATGAAAAATACAACTTTCCAAAATCTATAGTATGCAGGAAAAGCAGTTCTGTGAGGGAAGTTCACAGTGGTAAAAGTTTACCTTGAGAAATAAGAAAACACTCACATAAACAATATAACTGTATGATTTTTAAAAAATTAGAAAAGAACAAGCAAAAATGAACGTTAGTACAAGGAAAGAAATAATAAAGATCAAAGCAGAAATAAATGCCATTGAGACTAAAAAACAACAGAAAAGATCAACGAAAGTAAGAGTTGATTCTTTGAAAATATACACAAAATCGACAAATCATTAGCCAGACTTACTAAGAATGAAGAGACAGACTAGGGGCTCAGGTAGCCTGGGTTCAAGCCCTGGTCAGGGAACTAGATCCCACAAGATGCAATTAAGACTCAGTTCAACCAAATTGTTTAATGAATTAATTCTTTTTAAAAATAATTAAGAGAAAGACTAAATAAATTATATCAGAAATGAAAGAGAAGAAATTACATTACAACTGACATCACAAAAATAGAAAAAAAAAAAAACACACCACATGAGAACATCATGAATGATTATATGCCAATGCCAACAAATTATACAACCTAGATGAAACATTTAAATTTCTAGAAATACATAATTTTCCATGAAGAAATGGAAATTCTGAATAGATGAATTACTCACAACAAAATTGAATCAGTAATAAAAAAACACAAAAAATCCCTCCAGACAGCTCCACAGGTAAATATACCAATCATTTATACCAGAGTTAATACCTCTCCTTCTCAAGTTATTCCCCCAAAAAAACTGGAGAAGGAGGAAGACCTCCAAATTCATTTCAAGAGATCAACATTATCCCAATAACAAAACCAGATGAAGACATCAAAAAAAAAAAAAAAAAGAAAAGAAAATTATAGGCCTATATACCTGGTGAACATAAATGCAACAACTGTCAAAAATATTAGCATACCAAATTCAAAACTACATAAACATAATTATAAACTATAACTAAGTGGAATTCATTCTAGGGCTTTAAGTAAGGATGGCTTAATATCCATAAACCAATCAACATAACACAGCACATTAACAAAGGATAAAAATCACATGCTCATCTCAACAAATGCAGAAAAAGCACCTGACAAAATTTAACATTTGTGTATGATAAAAACCCAACAAAGTGGGTGTAGAGGGAAATACCTCAACATAACAAAGGCAATATATGGCAAACTCACAACTAATATCATATTCAATAGTGAAAAGCTGAAAACTTTTCCCCTAAGTTCAGGAACAAAATAAGGATGCCCAGTTTTACCACTTCTATTTAACAAAGTTTTGGAAGTCCTAGCCACAGCAGTTAGGCAAAACAAAAAAGATAAAAGTCATCCAAATTGGAAAGGAAGAATTAAAATTGTCATTTGCAGATAACACAATACTGTGTACAGAAACCTCCAAAGACTCTATGAAAACACTATAAGAACTAATAAATAAATTCAGTAAAGTTGCAGGATACAAAATATATAGAAATTTGTTGTATTTCTATAAACTAATAATGAACTATCAGAAAGAGAAATGAAGAAAACAATCCCATTTACAGCTATATCAAAAAGAATAAAGTTCCTAGGAATAAAGTTAACCAAGGAGGAGAAAGACCTTTACTCTGAAAACTATAAGACACTGAGGAAGGAAACTGAAACTAACACAAATAAATTGAAAAACATATCATATTCATGCATTGGAAGAATCAATATCATTAAAATGCCCATACTACCCAAAGCAAGCTAACAGATAACAATGCAATCTCTATCAAAATAGCAATGGTGTTTTTCACAGAACTAGAACAAATAATCCCAAAATTTGTATGGAACTACAAAAGACTCCAAATAGCCACAGCAATTTTGAGAAAGAAGTATTACACTCCTAGACTTGAAATTATACTACAAAGTCACAGTAACCAAAAGAGTATAACATAGCACAAAAACAGATACAAAGATCAATGGAATAGAATAGAGTCCAGAAGTAAACCCATGCTCATATAGTCAATTAGTCTACAACAGAGGCAATAATACACAATGGGGAAAAGACAGTCTTTTCAATAAATGGTGTTGGAAAACTGGGCACTAATTTCCAAATTAATGAAACTACCACCTTCTTACACCATATACAAAAGTGAACTCAAAATAGACTAACAACTTAAAAATAAGACCTGAAACCATAAAACTGCTAGAATAAAACACAGGCAATAACCTCTTTGGCATCAATCTTAGTAATATTTTTTGGATATGTCTCCTCAGACAAGGGCAGCGAAACTAAAAATAAACAGATAGAAGTACATCAAACCAAAAGACTTTTACAGAGTGAAAGAAACCACCAACAAAATGAAAAGGCAACCTACTAAATGGAAAGGATGCTCAACATCACTAGTCACCAGGGAAATGCAAATAAAAATCACCTCATACCTGCTAGAATAGATACTATCAAAAAGGCAAGAAACATCAAGTTTTAGTGAGGATGTCATGCACTGTGGGTCACAATGTAAACTAGTGCAGCCATTATGGAAAGCAGTAGAGTTTCCTTAAAAAAAAACTAAAAATGAACTACCATATGGTTCAGCAAGTCCACTTCTGAGAATTTATCCAAAGGAAAAAACACTACTTTCAAAAGATATATGTACCCCTATGTTCAGGGTAGCACTATTTACAATAGTCAGGAATATGAAAGTATTCTGCCATCAATAAATGAAGATGATATATGTGTGTGTGTGTGTGTGTCTATATATATGTTGAATATTTACTCAGCCATAAAAAAGAATGAAAACTTGCCATTTGCAACAACATGAGGAGACCAACAAGTTATTAGGTGAAATAAGTCAGAAAGAAAGACAAATACCATATGATTTCCCTTATGTAGAATTCAAAACAAAACAAACAAACAAAAGAGAAACAGACTCACAGATACAAACCGCTGATTGTCAGAGAGGATGGGGATAGAGGAATGGGTGAAATGGGTGAAGAGGATTGAGAGATACAACTTCTAGCTATAAAGTAAGTCACAGGGATATAATGTACAGCACAGGGAAAATAGTCAAGAGCAATGTATCAGGTTTGTATGGTGATGAATGGTTAACTGGACTTTCTGTGGTGACCGTTCATGTAAAAATACTGAATCACTATGTTGTACGGCTGAAACTACTATAATATTGTATGTTAATTATAACTAAAAAAAAATTTTTTTTAAAGAATGAAAGCTGACATATGCTGAGCTCTGACTCTCTGCCAGGCAATGCTATAAGCACTTTATGTGAGATCTCTCATTTTATCTTCATTGTAACTCAGTGAGGGGCTGTTATTACTTCATTTTATAGGTGATAAAACTAAGTGACACATTGGGGAATAGAACACCTGGAACTGAAACACAAGTTTGACAAGAAGTGCTATGTAGTCCACTATGAGCCTAAGAAAAACCAAAGTTCAAGATCTTGTTCAGAAATCTATCATCTTCTGAACTTTTGCTGTGGATAGTAAGAATCTAATTATTTCTGCATTTTATATATTAGAATACTTTGATATGTATATAACTTTTTTCATATTACAAGTATTTACCAATTGAACCAAATGTTGTGTATAATATCCTCCAGAAGTGATAAAAACTCCCTAATAATGTGGATACTGAAGGCTGGATTCTTCATAAAACATCATCTTATCCTATCACTTTTGAAGAGCTGATTCTGACCTATCTTCAATTTATTTATCTATAAAATAATTAGCTCATTTCCTCCATATATATGGCTGTTGTACTGTTATTGGAACATTTCTTAAAATATGGTTTGTTCTTTTATGAGCTCATCATGAATGGAAACAACATGGTTTGTGTTAGAATTTCTCTCAGTTATTTATTAAAAACAGAATATAATAAGAACTCATCTCTATCATTATCAACTAAAAGCCACAAACTAGTAGTCTTCAAAAAATATTCTAAAATTAAGAATATTTTATTCTGTATTGCTTCACTAATCATGATGATGAGGAGCCCAATCAAAGAGATATGATCAGTGTCACAGCTAATCTAACTCTGGGGTTGTGTAAGACACTTTTGTTGGCTTCACATATTTTTTTCCTACACTTCAGCGTAATACTAAATAGCTCTTAATTCATTAACACTTTATTCAAAATGAATTAAATGTATTTGTTGCTGATTTTAATTAAAAATAAAACTCCCTTGTCCTTCAAGACCATAAAATTTTTAAAGAGAAAGTCTTAATGTTGAGGAAATTTCTTTTTAAAATAGCATTTCATTCCATAAACCACAATCATTAACAAGGAAGAGTTTGTGGAGAGGCTTATAGGAATCAAATTAGTTTCTTGTCAAGCTTTTTAGAGTTTTAACTAGATCATTACTTTAACTTCTCTGGAACAAGGAGGGAGAAGAACATTCAAACTTACTATGCATCTCTTAAATGCACACATTTGGAAAAAAGCATTGTTACCCATTTTCACCCACCATTTACATATGAGAAGACTGAGATTCCGTGAGGTTAAGTATTATGCTGAAGGTCACACAGTTAATAAGTGAAACAAAATTTCAGGGTTTTTTCCCACATACCATGTTATATGCAGAGAAAATGCTAGTAGCACATTAATGAACCAATGCAACTGATTTGCATATAAACCTAGAATGACATTGTGCAAAATATATTAAATCCAACTCTTTAATCCTAAGTATTTAGACTGTTAGTTGTCAACCATGAGTTGGTTTCAAAGTACTCTGATTTATTGTTCAGTGACCCAGGTAGATCCTGGGACTAATCCTGGTATTTCTCTTACACAGGTAATATTTCAATTAAGGAGGTTTCTCTCCAATGAGGCCATCAAAATACCTTAGTGTTTAAGAATCATAGATCATTTGTTAACACAGCAACTGGTGGCAGTGGGGACTGTAGGGAAATGGGTTTTACATTAGGAATTTCCCTTCAAAAAGTGGAACACTACAAATGAAAGCTAACCCTTTTTAAGCATTTTTACTAGCATCAGACTTGATCTACGTCACTGCTCTCTTTCTGATGCTAGACAATGGTAAAAGATCATGAAACAAAAGGTTAAAGTTACAAAATGCATTGCTCACAGAAGACAAAGTGGAGTGTGACCTTAAAGCTTATTAAAGTAAACTGATTCTGTTATTCTTAAGGTTCCTCTAGTTTTAGTTTTCTTTTCAACTCCTTCCCTCTGTAAACACACATAGACACAACAGGTAGAAAACCAGTTCATCCCTCATTTTTCATTTAACAGATGAATATTCTGCTTCAGGAGCCAGAATCCGCTACCTTATATAATTGAGAGGGGTGTGTGTGTGTGTTATGCACCGCTCTGGAGCTTGAGTGGGGGCACGCAGAAATCCTCAGGAGCTGTGGTAGGAAGGCAGAGTTGCTATCTCCGTTTCAAAGCTACTGGGAGAAGGGGTGGGGACTGTAACAACCCATCACCACACCGCATGCCTGTCTCACACACGGATCCTTCTCCGTCATGTTCCGTGGGAAATTTCCCCCGGACTAGGAAAAGAACAGTAAAGCGGGTCTGCCACCAGGGAAGGCGAGTTTTCACTATTGAAACACAAAGGACAGTGGAGTGCGCTTTCACATTCTCACAACTTCACTCACTCGACCAGCTTCATACTTCAGCACCACGGAGAGTGGCATCTGTTCGGCTACCACCCATGGGGAGCCAGATTCCCGCGACTCAACACCGGATTCCGGTCATCTAGAGAAGGGACAAGCCTGCGTATTTCACCCTCAATGTAAGCAGCTATGATGATTCTTTCATAATGATTTTTCCAGTAGAGGTTGTTTTCTCGCTGAAATATGGTATTAAACTTTTATTTATTAGCCCTCTCCCTCTTATGCATTGCTTGTGGTTTTAGATGTAAATCTGGATTTACAGTCTTTATTATTTGCTAGGTTAGTAGAGATTTTTTTTTCTTTTACTTTTCATTGAAAGTCTAAGTTTACAAAGCCTTTTAGAAATAAGCAACGCATCCTGGTATCCCAGTCCTTTTATGCTAGAGTGCAGTTTTATTCCCAGAAGAGAGTATGTGTGTTGTCTCATCGCCTCCTACTTCACTACTGACAGTTTTTTAATTTGATATTTTTTGGTGGTTGTGGTTATCTTAATATAAATACAGGGGTATGAGGAGAAAGATGATACATTCTAATAAGCTGCCACTATTAAAGAACTACAGGTGGGAAGAAGGAGATTAGTATTTTTCTTTCCCTTTTTTTGTTGAAAATGTGAGCTTTAGACATCCATCTAAATATAACGAATATGCTTTTAATAAAAGAGATGTAATCTGGCAGAGCTTTGACAAAGCTTTGAAACTCTGGAACACAGCATCTCCCTCTTTAAGTCTGAAGTCGCATAATAAATTCACTTAAGTATGATTGAGTAGACATAACCAGGATGCTACTGCCATTAATTGTGATTTAAAGGCTTAATGGATTTAGGGTAGATTTGAAAGAGGCAATAATGATTGACCCTTCTGGAGGCACTCAGCGAATTTTTGCCTCAGAATGCCACCTGCTGGTGGGTCCTATTTCTGAAGCACACATCAGATTTATGAATGAATTCACATTAAATCCAGAATATTCACTATGGATATGATTCAAACTCTCTATGATCTTTTAAACAATGACATTGATTCACTTATTTAACAATTTACCAAGGTTCTATGTCATGATTAGAAGTTTAAAAAAATGTATTTCTAAATACTGTTGCTCCTAAGCTTAGGGGCATATAAACTAGCTAACTCCTTTAGGCAGTAATTAACCCAGAAAAAATTCAAAACTATGTGAAGCCTCACTGAGACTAATTGCACATGTGTGTGGTATCCTGGATGAGAGGATTTCTTGCTTAGGAAAAGCAATCAGCACCGCCCACCCCAAGATGAATATTCAGCATGGTACTTTTCTCAGCATTGCATTTCATGATTTAAGGGCTTCTTCTTACTTTTGTGGTACTAGATGTTTTATTTTAGACTCTTTCATCACAGAGGTCAATAAACAATCAAAAGGTTATACACATATCTATTTTATTCCAAGACAAATCTTTGGAAGAAAAAAAGTACATAACTATTAGAACTTATTGGTGCTATACACAATAAGATATCTGTTTCACAACTCCCTAATTCTTAATAGACCAATAAGGAAATAAAAAGAAAAATCAAAGAAGCATACACAAAGCACTAGTTACACTTGCACGGCTAATATATAAGGTAGTTTGAAAATATTAAGAATAACTGCTTTTCTAAATGATGTTATTTGGTGAAAATTGCTGACAAAATCATTTATTAACATTCAAGAACACTGGATAATGTTTTCACTCCAAGATGCAATGGGAGAAAAAAAAAATCCCACATTAGCTTGAGTGTTTAGAAAGTATATCTCAATATCTCAGTATGATGTATTGTAATGATAGTTCAGCTGGTAAAGAATCTGCCTGCAATGCGGGAGACCTGGGTTCGATCCCTGGGTTGAGAAGATCCCCTGGAGGAGGGAAAGGTTACCCACTCCAGTATTCTGGCCTGGAGAATTCTATAGACTGTATAGTCCATGAGGTCACAAAGAGTTGGACACGACTGAACGACTTTCACTTTGTACTTTGTATACTACTGAATAGCATAAGGATACTTTGCTTTTTTCCTATAGGACATGATTGGCAAGATATATGAATTCATTCTTCTGGGAATAAAAAAGATATTCACTATTTATTCATTCATGAATATACATTCATGGAGTAAATAGTGAATATCTTTTTTACTCAAAATATATGTGTTGCACAGATTATTTTCACTAGCTTAGGTAGGAATTTGCATGCTTTGGATCCACAATTATTATAATTGTATTAAACTAAAATAGTTAATATTATGCAATTAAGCACTGTAATTTATATGTACTACCTTACTTCAACTTTAATAAAATAAAGGAGATGATACTTAGAAATAAACTGCGTGCCTTTGGAAATAAATGTTTTATTTTGAAGATGTGGGAATGCCTCAGTCACCCACAAGACTTAATACACCCTCTGATATTAGCAGTCTCACCTTTCAACTTCTGGTCATTATTTATAGTGAAGCTAACTGGAAACTAGTTTTCCTTTGGAACTCATACTTTATTTTAAAAGTTGTCAGTTACAAATGGGAAATAGTAGTTAAAGGATTATGTAGCTCCTGTATTTATAAGGAAGAGGATACTAGTAAACATTAACTGCTGCTGCTGCTAAGTTCCTTCAGTCGTGTCTGACTCTGTGCGACCCCATAGAGGGCAGCCTACCAGGCTCCCTGGTCCCTGGGATTCTCCAGGCAAGAACACTGGAGTGAATTGGAAAAAAAAAAAAAGAACACTGGAGTGGGTTGCCATTTCCTTCTCCAATGGATGAAAGTGAAAAGTGAAGTTGCTCAGTTGTGTCCGACTCTTAGCGACCCCGTGAACTGCAGCCCACCAGGCTCCTCTGTCCATGGGATTTTCCAGGCAAGAGTACTGGAGTGGGGTGCCATTGCCTTCTCCGAGTAAACATTAACACCTCTGTTTTATTGGCCTTCCTTAATAAACAACCCAAATTCAAGTATTTAAGAATTAAGATATTTGACCATGCATCATATACCAAGCATGAGGGGTACTGGGTGCCAGGTACATATACCATATAAACAAGTAATTCCCCTGCCCTCATGGGTCCTGCACTCTAGTGGGAAATTCTACAGTCTAAGGAAACAGGGGGGAAAAAAAAAGCAGGAATAAGACAGATGGCAGTGACATACCAGCTAAAAGCACATGCTTTGAAATCAGACAGATTAGACTCTTAACAATAGCCTACACTCACAAATTATGTAGCCTCACCTCACAAATTGTGTAGGCAAAAGTGGTTATTTTATCTGAGCTTCACTTTATCATCTGTTAAATGGGAATGACAATAGCAAGTATATCATATAGTTTATGAGGGTTTAAAGTGAAAATGCATGTAAAGTTCTCAGCATGGTGCCTGCAATGTGGTTAATGTGTAATAGGTGTTAATCATTACAATTAGTCATTAAGGAAGATAGCCAACCTTATCATATGATTGGTGCGAATTTAAAACAGTTCATATAAAGCAGTTAGCACAGTGTCTGGCACACAGCAAATGTATAATATATGTTAAGTCAAGCTATTTTATAGTCATTTAGAAAAATAGTTAAGCTTTACATATCAGTGTAAAGTGTAAGCCAATATATAATCATTTACTTAAGCGTACTGATATATAAAGTGCTCATCATTATTTTGATGGAAATTTGTATAAGGCTTTATAGTATCCAGGGCATCTGAATCACATTTTTTATCATGACTTTCATCTTAAGGCCCATATAAGGTAGATTTTAATACTTCTTTTCTGTTGGTAAGAGAACTGAGGTTTATGAGAAAACTTGAAATCACTTGAGTATTTCATCACTGTTGCTTTGAACTAAAACTCACAACATGTACACTTGAGAGGATGCACAGATCAGAGCCAGGTTTTCCTGGATGAATGACCTGACTCCAGGATATTGTCTGGTGCTACATTTAGTTGTGGAATGTTACTGACTGAATTGTTTTCAGGCTTGGGTAATTTCTATAAAGACCTATGATGCATGTAGCAATTTTACAAAAATCTCTAAAAAGACATTTTGATTAAGCATGGCCTTTGCTTCATCAGTAGTTAACCACAGTCCTTGTCTTCAAAAGGCTCTGTGGTCCTGCTCTTTTGCAGAGGGACTTAGGGTGTGGAATTTATACTTTTTAAGGATCACTGACATCTGGCTTCCTTCAGATTGGCTGAGGCATCTGTAAGAGCAGCTTGATAAAAATAGCAACCAAGGGATCAAGAGGGAGTTTAATAATCAGTCCTCCTTTCAAATATGGTTTTGTTTCCACTGAAATCCTCCTTCTCAATGACATCAAATGTCAATGTATGCATTTATGGAAAATGAAAAAGATACACAGTATCTTAATTGAGGTGTTTGATGAATTTGATCACTTGTTATCTCAATAATATATGCAAATAAAAATGCATTTGCATTCAAAGTTCATTTTTAAGAAAAATATTAAAGAAAGGGCAATCAAATGCTAACTGCATTTTAAAGAGAATCATTTTGCTCAGTTGACAAGATTCTGAGTCCAGCAGAGCAACACATCTGATTCATGAGTGTGAGCTTTGGCCACCAGCTATTATGGATCAAATGACTTTATCTTTCTGACATATCATCTTTTGTGGATTCTTTCCAACCCATGTGAAAAATATGGCTAGAGCCTGATTATCTATAAGGTCAAGATTAAATGGCAAGGATCCAATGGCTAAATATTTTCATAGGTATATAAATGCTTAAATGGGGGGAAATGAGGTTGGTAAAAGGGCTTCCCTGATGGCTCAGTGGGTAAAGAATCTGCCTATATAGGAGCCACAGGAGATACAGGTTCAGTCCCTAGGTCAGGAAGATCCTCTGGAGAAGAAAATAGCAACCTACTCCAGTATTCTTGCCTGAAAAATCCCATGGACAGAGGATGCTAGTGGGCTACAATCCAAAGGGTCACAAATAGTCAGACATGACTGAACACGCAGGCACACACACACAAAAAAAGGTTACAGACTTTCAGTTACAAGATGAAAAAGGTCTGAATATCTAATGTAAAAAACATGGTAACTATAGTTGATAACACTGTAAAATATAATCGAAATTTGCTGAGAATAGAATGTAAATGTTCTAACCAAAACATACATACCAAATCACCTCAATGTATACAATTTTATCAATTATACCTTAATAAAGCTGGAAAAAATAAAACAAATGTCTTAAAAGCATCATTAGACTATAAGTTGGAGCTAATAAGGACTCCCAATGAGGTTAAAAGTCCTCATCAATATGAGAATCAATTCACAGAGCTCTAGGGTCTGCTATGAAAACCTTATGTTGAGAGCTATTTCATGGAGTAGCCTGTCCCACTATATGCCTGTCTGCAAACATGATTTGAAGGGCCATAACGTTTCATCAATGTCAGATTCTGTAAGAAGAGGAGCAGAACTGACAATTCTTTGAGCATCCAAATGTATCTCAAAGCTGAGGGATTTAAGGATGGGAAAGACAGGCTTGTTTATTTCTTACTACATCTGAGTGTCTGCTTTCAAGGTCATTCAGAAAAATACATGCCAAATGAAGAGGACATTTTAACTTCTGATAAATTCTAGCCACACTTGTATTTTTTTCTTTGATAAAACATGATTATTATAGAAACATCAGGGTTTATATAATGCACTACTCTTGTGCAGAAATTATTTGCCCTAAGGTTTAGTCTTTTTGCTTCATCTACCTCGGGTTCTTCAACTAAAAATGAAAATATTAATACCTTGCTTTTTATGTTTGTTTGTTTAACGAGGGGGTTTAACAAATGATGCTTTAACATTCTTTAGGTTTGTAGGCATCCACATGGACTCTGAATTCAGATTGGGTACTTCTGTGTTCCTTGTGAGATGTTTCTCTGCTCTGACCTGGTTCAGTATCATTATATTTCCTTTGAATTACTCTCTCCGTGGCTTATTACTGTGTAACAGTTGTGTATTCTTGGTATCATGACCTTGGTGCCTGACCTATTCTCCCACCTGAGCAGACTTCTAACATAAGAGTGATGGGGAATCAAGCTCTAGCTCTGGTTCCAAGACAGTTACTGTTGCATCTCTGACACACTGCCCAGGTGCTCTTGGCTGCATTCTCAGGCTGAGTTGTGATGGCACGTCCAGAGAGGTCCTCCTGAGAGGGGAGAAGCCTCATCAGAGGACAGGCTGAGAAATCCCACAAGAAAGAGGGTTAGTCTTTTGTGGGCTTTTCTCCCACCTGAGTGTGTGTCCCCAGACAACAGACCTTGAAACTGAGTTCATATCATCTGAAATAAGGCCCTTTGGGGACACAACTGAGGTGACTGCTTAGCTTTCAACTCAGTTATTGCCTCTCCTTCTGAAAACTTATAACAATAAATGTCTGTGCCCAATTTGTGAGTCCTTCTCTCTCATCTGAAGTTCTCTTTTGGACTCCCAATATATGGTTAGCATTGTTATCAACAAGCACCCTTTCTCCCTGGGATGATAGCATTGTTGAGAGAAATGAGCTAAGAAGGAGCTCATAAAGTTGAATTTTGAGAACATTTTCCCCAAAAATCTTTTATCAACATGCACTTTAGAAGAGTGGATGGCAGTTCAGAAAGTTCTTCCTAAAGAAGCAAGGAGCACTCCATCAGGATTTATCATCCACAGTTGCCTTTTGAGGGAGCTGCCCATCATTATTGCTTTCTCTTTTTTGCAGATAAAGAAGCTGTTCCACTGAATAGTTTAGCAGCTTCTCCCAAGAAGTGTGACTCAGGCCTAAGCATGATCAGAGTATAGTCTGACTTCAAGTCTCTGCTTACCACCAGATTTGGGGCCCCCAAAAGAGCTAAAACTGGAGCATGTCAAAAGGTAAAATTAGCAGAAAACTAAATAGAGCCCAAATTTTTAAAAATCACAAGACTGAATGGCACTACATTTTTTTAAAACCTCAAAACACTAAGTATAATTTAAAAACCATCCTCTGTGATTATTTTTATCTTTTACAGATGACTTAAATGAAATACTGAGTATTCTTAATGCATCGAGACATGACCAATAACAAAAAGACAATTGGGAACATGGGAAATAGTTCAAAACCAACCCCCAAGTATGTACTCTTTAGAACAGAAAGTTTCTTATTGAAATGCACACCATGCTAATATTATTTGAATAATACAAGTGGGAGAAAACGAAAAAACATGGGTAGGGCCAACTGGAGAATAAATAGTTTGAGAGGTTCAAGTTAGGGAACACCTGGTCCAGACTCTCTATTTTACAGTTAAAGCATCTTGAACTGGGGACCTGCTCGAGCAGCCAAGGTGAACTAGAGACGGGATATCCGGCTATTATTTTCTCCAGTCTGCCATTTTAAAACCCTGACAAACTAAAGAGTAGGTAACTTGTCCAGAATCACAAGGCTGGCAACAGGTGGAGCCAGGATGCCTAGTCTTGATCTTCTAACTTGAAAGCCTATCTCTCAGCCTCACTTGTCTCAAGATCATTGTCCAAGATAAGGATAATAATAGTATCTACATCATAGGGTTGATACAAAAATTCCACAGGCAGTACATGTGAAGTATATAAACCTCTTAGTACAGTTCCTGGCATATCAGAAGGGCTTAATAAATGTTGACTACTACTAATGGTATTGTATTAACGTCTATACTGTGCCACAATGGGGAAGAACAAGACGCTAGAAATAAACCCAGCATATAAACTAAGCTGCTTCTCCATCCATATAAAAATCCAGAAACTACAGCTGAATTTCCTCAGGCAGGCTGCATCAGTGGCCATCAGTAAGCCGCAACGAGTCTAGGCCCGCTCCATGCGACACCGTGACCTTTGGTAGGTGTTCAGGCTTCATGGGGATGAGAAGAAAGCACATCCCAATACGGTAGAGGACTGAAACAGAGGTGTGGCCACGCCTGTGTGTTGCTGCAGTTTTGTCATAGTGCAGGAGCTCAACTGGGGTAACACACCTGAAGCAAAGGCCTTAGTATCCATGGTGGCCATTTCTATGGCAGAAGCCCTGAAGAAGTGGGCACACCAACAGGTGGGAGGGGAACAACATGGACTGAGTACTTGCTACAAGCACGCTACCTCACTTAATCCTCCTACCGACTTCATGGCACACAAAAAGTTATCCATGCTATATTGGTAAAAGCACAGAAAAGCACAGCGCTAAAGCACAGAGAAGTTAAGTGACATTCTCAACTTTGCACAAAGGAAATAAAACAGTTGTTAGGCTGTTTCAGCCACATCATGATCCCACCCTCTCCACCTCCACCCTTAGCTTGCCCTGAACCCACATTTCAGCTCTTTAGACACTTCTCCACTGAAGGAGAACAGACTTCTGGGTAACTAAGCCAATACTCTTCCATTAGTATAAGAACAGTTCAGGTTGTTCAGTTTGTCTTAATCTCAGTGCTAGGACAATACTTTCTAATAAGATCTCATAACTTTTCAAAATATTCCAATTATGACTTTCTTTTTCATCTCAAGGATGTCTGTTTGCTCTGCTCCCTGGGGAACCGTCGGATCCTAGGAGAGTAACTAGCATCTCTGCCTTGTCACCCCACAGGTTTGGGAGCAGCACCTTCAAAAACATGCAGCGCCGGCACACGACACTGAGGGAAAAGGGCCGCCGCCAGGCCATCAGGGGTCCTGCCTATATGTTTAACGAGAAGGGCACGAGCCTGACACCGGAGGAGGAGCGCTTCCTGGACTCGGCCGAGTATGGCAACATCCCGGTGGTCAGGAAAATGCTGGAGGAGTCCAAGACCCTCAACTTCAACTGCGTGGACTACATGGGGCAGAACGCGCTGCAGCTGGCCGTGGGCAACGAGCACCTGGAGGTCACAGAGCTGCTGCTCAAGAAGGAGAACCTGGCGCGGGTGGGGGACGCGCTGCTGCTGGCCATCAGCAAGGGCTACGTGCGCATCGTGGAAGCCATCCTCAGCCACCCGGCCTTCGCGCAGGGCCAGCGCCTGGCGCTCAGCCCGCTGGAGCAGGAGCTGCGCGACGACGACTTCTACGCTTACGACGAGGACGGCACGCGCTTTTCACACGACATCACACCCATCATCCTGGCGGCCCACTGCCAGGAGTACGAGATCGTGCACATCCTCCTGCTCAAGGGCGCCCGCATCGAGCGGCCCCACGACTACTTCTGCAAGTGCAATGAGTGCACCGAGAAGCAGCGGAAGGACTCCTTCAGCCACTCGCGCTCTCGCATGAACGCCTACAAGGGACTAGCGAGTGCTGCGTACTTGTCCCTGTCCAGCGAAGACCCAGTCCTCACCGCTCTGGAGCTCAGCAACGAGCTAGCCAGACTAGCCAACATTGAGACTGAATTCAAGGTAACTCTCCCACTTCCCACCCTGCCGGCAGATGGCCCAGTGGGCTCTTCTGGGTGTGTCCAGGAGCCACGTGGGCTGTCTGCCGATCTAACTGTCTAACTCAGGGTCTCTCCCGTTCAGGCTCCTGGGGAGGAAGGGAACTTCCTCAACCTGTGGCAGATATAGGCCTGATGGAAAAGCAGCCCCATTAGGTGACATATTGACAAACACAAATCCAAACAGTTAAGAGACATGCAGGGCACAGGGAAGGTTACACTGTGGTTCTGGTGTAAATGCCCCAGCTCTGTCCCAGGCAGCTCAGAAAGAGAATGTCTACAATACTTTTCGTTGTTTCCTAGTCCAGGTCTTGGACTTCTTGATTGTCTCGCCAAGTTTACATTTGTCAATTTTCGTTTGTCTTGTTCACATCTCTAACCCATCCTGGACTGTGTTGATCCTAGAGTCAATAGCAATAGCTTGCTGAATTGAAAAAGGCTTACAGTTATGTCAAAGGGCTGAGGAGGCAGTACACCAAAATAAAAATGAAACTCTCTCTGTAGAGTTGGACTTGTCATCTCAGTAGGTGGGCCCTTGTCAAGCCCCTGAGAACACTTAGAACTACCAGGTCAGCCCAAGGGATGGAGACCCATCTCCAAAGTTCATTATTCAATACTGGTCCTGCACTTTTACTGTCAATGGACACTCCTCCCGAAAGAGAAAACTCGACCTAATTCTTTTAACAGTTTACTAGTAAATTAAGAGTGAATGTTTAGTGGACACGTACTATGTGCCAAGCACTAACCTCCTTACCTATATGATGTTTAACCCCCTCAATGACCATTGGTATGGGTACCATTATTGTGCCCATTTTATATGAGGGCACAGAGGTAGAGCCATAACATAAAGCAGATAAATGGTAAAACCATTGTTCTAATCTAGGTACTCAGACCCCAGAGCCAGCTCTTAGCCATTCCAGGAAGTTATGAGTCAAAGCCCTTTTTCATACACTGTTTCTCAGAGTTTCACTTGTTTCTATCTGAAAGATACCTTCCAATGCAGAGGTGTGACTGAAAGAGAAGAAACTACACCTGGGCTCATAATTCCTCATCCTGTCATTCAATCAGAGCCTGTGATGCCATGAAGCAAGCAAAAAAGTGTTACGTGTGGGGCGGACAATGAAGCTGGCACAAGATGTCACTGGCAGGAAAAAAGTTCATTGTCCAAACAGGATGTCAGTGCAAGAGTTGCCCCTGCCTGGGACACAATTAGTGCCCAAGAGTGGGCACCAACTCACAGCAAAGGAGGCCCCACGGACCATGTTGTTCAGAGAGATCTCAAAAGAAACAGAACTGAGCTGGGCTTTAATGAGCAGGAAGAACTGAATCAGTGGTAAGAGAGATACAGGCATTCAGAGGAGGAAAGTGGAGGCAAGGGCCAGAATGGCCCATAGCAGGCAGGGGACTGATGAGAAGCTCCATGTGACTACAATAAAGACTTCCTCTAGGGGCACACAGGAGGAAGGCTGAAGAGATGAGTGGGCATATCTCAGAGGGCTCTGTGTATCAAGCTGAGCAGTTTGGATATTATCCTCCTAGAAATGGTGAGCCGCTGAAAGTTTGTGATTAGGAGACTGAAATTAAAGCTAGGGTTTTGGAAATTTACTTGACTGGTGGGTAACATGAGTTAGAGGATTTGGGGTATGAGACACTGAGACTGAAGAGAAGGACAATTTAGTTGTGCATGCATGAGGCCAGTGAAGCCTCTCTGTAGGAACGGGATCACTCACAGTCAGGCACAGAGCACCAGGCTTACAGGAAGCTGCAGGGCTCTGCAAATTATGAATAGATGAAAAATCCTGTAATTAAACTAATTTTACTCCATCTGTCCCCTTATCTTGGATCCATCTACTGAACTGGAGCCACTTCCATAAATCCTGTAACATACATAGCCTCATCTAGAGAGACTTGGCATTTGTAGATGTGGAAATTAACCAAAGAAACTCCCAAGGAATGCAGTTATTGCCTCTCAAATCCTTGTTCCTATACAATAAACCATCTACCAGCAATAAGGTCAGTGATGTCCCAAGGAAGCTTAGTGGAATTTTGCTTGTTCCCTAGGCTTCAGACTAAATTCACACAAGCATTTAAAAGAAATGCTTAATCTAAGTTAAGACACTTAACTTAGATTTTTCTGCCCAAGAAAAAAACAATTTAATTTTTTGGATCAGATTATATGGATAATGCCACAATTCTCTGCTTATCTGGAATCTGGGAGCGTGCCAGCTTTACTAAATAAAATGATGCTAGACTAACACTTGGAAGTACATCTGAACCATTTGTTTTCTTTACTAAAACCCAAAGTCTAGCATATTTTAGAATATTCAGTATCTAAAACTGGAAGTTTGTTGAAACCATCCACTATGATATTTTGATTTAACAAGTAAATTGTGAAAATCATGTACAATTAAGAACATGACTAACATGATGACAAATCTTTTCTACAATGCAATGAATAAGAGCATGATAAATATATTTCATGGCTATTAACATCCCCCAAGTTACCTTTGTTTGAAATAATGTCTTTCAGATTGTCAACAAATGGTGCCTTACAAATTAACATAAGCGTTCCTTTAGAACTTTATTACTTATTCAGCTATCCTTGTATGTGCATTCCTGACATCATGAATCCTCTCAGAGAAGAGAGCAGCTTATTAGTAAGAGGGAGGTCAAGTCACAAAAAAAGAAAAAAGAATGTGTTCTCAAATGCACTCTTCAAGAGTCTCTTCCACTTTAGTGGGACCATGTGTCATGGAGATGACCCAAAGCCATCAATGGTGTGAAAAAGCTCTCAGGTTCTCACTGGAGATGACCTAAGTCATCCTCCAGATCCTCTAAAACACTCATTCTGGGAGTGACTCTTCCTGACTAGAAAATAGCATGCATGAAAACCTGGATCTGGTTGCCCAAGCTATTGTTTCTAGCGTCTTCTTAATTTATCACCAGAAGAAAGTTTAGTCATTAGCAAGAAGTATAGCCAATGTCAAGGTCTCCAGTAAATTCTGGCTGGAGTCAGATGTCTTCCTGCAAGCCATTATTTTTAGTGTAGGAATTATACACAGATTTTCTTATGTCTTTCTAATCTTCTTGGGTCTAGAAAGATATCAAAACTTGACATGGCCAGTAAGGCCTTCCTAATGCCATGAATGGTGCCTAGTAATCTAATAAAGCACTCCATAAATATTTGAATAAAGGAAACCCTAGAAAGATAATCATTTCACTGATGAAGCATGTGATTACTTTTATCAATGATTTAAACTCTTCTAACACCTATAGATTTCACAGAGGTATCTGATGGACCTGGAGAAATGGGGACACTCTAAAGGCTACAAGGTGGCTGAAAGGACAAAACTTAACACATTAAATGTGTGAAGACCAATCCTGGGCTGCGCCATCTGGCGTCGGTGACCACTAAACTCCTGGAGGGCAGAGAGTGTTTTCCTGGTCTTACCACACAGTACAGAACATGTGGCATCTGGGAGGCACAGCCCACAAATGACGTTTGGTTCACTGATTTATCTACACGGTAGGAGAGAAAAGAAGGGGAAATCTATCGGATGGGCTTTTCAGAGGTGTTTCATCTTGATGGAATGGCCTCTGTGTAAAGGTACCTGGATTAGCATGGAGTAATAAGAGATCTGCCTATCTCAGCTGAGTTACAGCTTCTGTCACCAAGAACACAATAAGGTCTTTACACTGCTCTTGACTTAGCCTTGTTGGTTTTCTCCTGCTTGGATTCTCATCCTGATAAAAATGCTCAGGGTCTCCTATATTATGCTGGTGTCTTTTCGGTCAAATTCCTGGGCATTCTGTCTATATGAGTTGTTTATACATAGAGATGTTGTTTCAAAAGGATTACAGATGTTCCCCTTTCTTCCAACTTAAGAGTCATGCCGACAGCAACATCTAGTGGGGATAGGAAGGGGATGAGGAAGCAAAGTGCTACAAGCAAAGTGCTATAAAGTGCTACAAATTTTATAGACCAACATCCTAGGCAATACTATAGAGGGATGTTTAGGGCTTTGGAAGGAAAGAGAAAGCAGAATGGGGACTAGAGATATTCTTCTTGTTTTCTCACCTTTTGCTTAAATTGGAAAAGTATTCAATGTTCACAAGTCAAGAAACTGTGGAAGCTCAACAAACACTTTACCCTAGGTATTTAAGATTTGATCATCCTGAGTAAAAACAAGCTCCAACTTAGAAGGCTTTTCAAGGCTGTAAACTGTGCTTCAGTGACAAGCAGTTTATTCTCAGACACCGCAGAGGAGAAGAGTAGGGGGACAAGAAAGCTAAAGCGGTAACTTCATCTTGCTTAAAGTGTTGATGATTTTTCTGTTTGTCGATGGGTTGTTAACGACATGTATTATGAGAAATAGATAATGAATTATGTATCAATGTTTGTGTTGCCATTTTAAGACCCATAAAAAAAATCTCCTGAGGCCTAAAATACCACAAATTAAAAATGCAAATAATGATAAATCGGACCAATTTGCCACCTGCTACGATCTCTAGTGAGATCCCATTGTGAAAGGTAAAGATGTTGAGATGACAGTTTGCAATCTGCTTGCAAACTTATCGAAATGGAAGAGGGAAGAGGAGGGGAAGGAGTGACTTGATATTGTGGAACACCTTTGGAGTCTGGAGTCTGGAGCCAGGGAGCTGGAGTAAAGGCCTACTCTGGGTCTGGGGCAGTACCGAAAGGTCACCAAACCCACTGCCCCCAGCCTCCGGTAGAATCTGTTTCTCATGTGCTTTGAATGTTTCTAATATTTTTAAATTTTATAGACCAACATCCTAGGAAAATACATTTCCCTGAAGCCTGAAACCTTGGCTGGTAGTATAAACAAATGCCTGCTTAACAGGCAGGAAATGACTTGAAAATTGTTTCCTTTTCCTTTGGGAAAATATTTTTAAGCTGTGAAAGCTGCAGGTCTTAAAAGTGAGTGGTTGTCATTGTTGAAGAGAATTGGGCAGAAACCCCTCAAAGCGGTCGCTTATATCATCCAAAGACCCTCAGGGATGTGACTGTGCCAGCCCAGCCCTCTGCTTGAGCATCTGAGATGCAGAATGTAAGCAGAGAAGAGACAGATCACAGATGTCAGGTGAGGAACTGTAATGGAAGCCCCTCACTACACATATGCAGGTAAAAGGCGGTCAGATCACATGTTGTTGGTCTCCATACCTGAGAGAAAGATCCAGGGATTGACTTATTTCAGGAGGAGAGACAGAGATGATTCTGCCCATGTCAGCTTTGTCTTTGTCTATTTTTCTATCTAAGTGTCTGGAGGAGCACTTTCACCCGAGCATTCATTAATGAGTCATCACAGGAAAATGAACTAATTAATGTGTCCGTTAATGACAACTTTTCATTGGTCACAACTTTCTGCTTCTGCTCGTTATGCCAAGAGTATTAGCCTCTAAAATACAGGGAGACAGAGTCAGCAGGGTGACCGGTATTCAGATGGGATACAGGAGGCCACTCTGCTAGATGAAGACAGAACAAGGACAGGGGCCAGGCTTTGGGTGAGCACCCAGAACAGCCATGCTTCATTTTCTCAAAGCTATGGAAGAACATAGAGCATGGCTCTGGGATCTGAAATGACCTGGGTTCCGGGTCAGAGTCATCTCCTAGCAATCATACAATCTTGGGCGTTTATTAGAAGTTAGTATTCTTATTTGAAAATGAGGCTGGGGGGAGGGAACAGGTGTTAGAGAAGAATTGCAACATGTCTTCCCTACCCCAACACTTGCCCTCACCCTAATCTCTGTAAATGACATCTCGACTCATCCCATTATTAAGAGCTTTCAATGCCTCATCCCACTCAGCTTCCAGGAGTTCCTGGCATATATCAGGTACTCAGTAAATATTAGTTCAGTAAACAAATAAATAGAGTCAGTGAGTGAACTAATGACTAATGACCTCCAAGGGAGTTGGTGAAGACTAAATGAAATGAAGAATATAAAATTATTTGCAGAGGACCTGACCCATAGTAAGTACATAATTTTCCCCATACATGGCAGTGGGCAATCCCACTTTGTTCTTCAAAGCCCACTGGATTTTTAGCACTGCAACTTTTCTTCCCAATAAACACAACTTAAGCTTCAACACCTCCTCTATTCAGAGGGTCTTCCTGATTTCTGCTAAGCCTCCCTCCCCAAGCCCAGAGTACAAGCTGTCTGTGTGAGCTTTATGATTAAAAAAAGGGCAAGAGAGTATCTTCCAAGTGGAAAAATGCAGACCACTGAAATTGAAGACACCTGGCATGCTGCTACAGTACTGCTGTGAAAAGAAGCAATGCGAGCAGAAAAGACAGAGGCTGCAAAGGAGGGGAAGGGAGGAAATGGGCAGGCAGAGCTCCTGCCAAGTACAGACAGAGATTGTTTTTTGAAAAATATCTCTGTGGAAGATTCATCACGACACACACACGAAAAAAAAAAAAAAAGCTGGGAAAAAATCATTTCCTATACAAGTGCAACTATCAGTCTGAAATATCAGAGATACAGAAAAAATGAAGGCAGTTCTTGGAGGATATCAGTCAATGAGCAGTAGCGCAAATTGCATCAAAAGGAAATGATGAAAATGTAGGGCTTTTCTCTGAAAAAAAGTTAAATTCTGTATATAAATTAATCACAATAGGGCAAAACCAATCAAGTGTGCTGCACACACCATCAACAGGGAGGCATGTGTTTTTCTAGCAGCAAATTCACATGCAGATTAAATGTGGAAACTCTTATGTCAGGAGGGTGGATGAAAATAAGGCCTGTAGACCCACAGAATGTCAGAACTAGATGGACCCGAGTGACAGAGCTATCTGAAAATTCAGCATTCATGCAGCAAATACTTAATTAAGCCTCTAGTATGAGCCAGGCTCTGGGTTGGGTGCTGGAATGCAATGATGAAAAGATGAAGTTCCTGCCCTCAGGACCTCACAGTCTAGCAGAGGAGACCGGCGTTCTTCATGTACTCACACAAACAGAGCTTTACAAATCATGCTGAGTGCTAAGCAGTAAAAGAGCAATTTGCAAAGCGTTGCCTTAGTGGGACAGCTGACTCTGTGTGCGGGTGTGCGTGTGCTTAAAGATTTCTCAGAGATGACAATATTTAAATGAAAATGGAGGGTATGGGAGAGATAAACAGACAGCAGGGAAGGGGGGAGATGGTTCCAGGCACAGCAGCTGTACATGAAAAAGCCCAGAGCAGAGAGGGAAAAGAGAGGCCTGTGGAGAGAACTCTGAGTAGCTGCCTGTCACAGGGAGGAAACAAGAGAGAGCAGGTGACAGAGGTGCTGAAGAACCCCTTGGCCATGGCCTTCCCACTTGGCAGCCTTGGTAAGAAGCTGGACTTCAATTCACTGCAGGGTGAATGGGGAGCTATCTGAACGTTTCAGCAGGTCGTACACTCTGCCTGGTGCACTAGTATACCAAACGGCTGGGAGGGGACAAGACTGGAAGGAGTTGGACAGGAAGGAAGCTGGACGGGAGGGGTGAGGGGGGAGTGGCAGGGGGACCAGCACATCTCAGCCTGCAGGTGACTCTCTAGAGCTGGAGCGACAGCACAGTCGGAGAAGGTGAAGGCTCCTGGCTGTTTCCAGGACTGCTTTCTTGTCTAGGAGCTCCTGGGAACTTCTTCTGTCCCTGGGACCTCCCTGCTCTCTGGAGAGGCATAGGGAGGGAAGGAAGAACACAGCCTGCTCTCCTTTTCTCCTCCAAGGTGGAGGCCCTGTGGAGTAGCAGGAGCGTAGGAGAAAGATGAGAAGTCTGACTTTTTACCTTGAACTCTGGAGGTGCAGAGGGGTGTGTGCCCCCTGCTTGGTCCAACTATTCACTGCATGGCCAGCACAAAGCAAAGTGGACTCAGAGGTGACAGCCCCGTATAAAAAGGATTCCACTTGACTGTAACCTTTCCATTGTGTTTTCTAGATTTGGAAAACATCTTTCTCCCTGTGTATGCTGCATAAAAGCAGAGAAAATGTCTAATCTCATGTCTGATTAATGCTCAACTGGAGCTGGTTTCAGCATAAATAAAGGCACGCAGGAGACCTCCCCTGTTGTCCTCCACGGCTCTGGATGTTGGGATTACCAGGCCAGGAGGATGCTGGGGGCAGATGAAACCTCCCTGCAGATGAGGAACCTTCCCTGGCAAACTCCCAGTTCAGTCTAGGTGGATATATTAGTCTCCCAGGGCTGCAGAAACAAAGCACCACGAATGTGGTGACTTAAAAACAACGGAAATTTATTTTCTCACAGTGCTGGAGGCTAGGAGTCCAAAACCAAGGTGTTGGCAGGGTCCCTGCTCACTCTGAAGCCTCCAGGGTACAACAGGTGCTTCCTTGGCAATCCTTTGCTGAAAGACACGTCACTCCAATCTCTGCCTTTGTGGTCACATAGTGATCTCCCTGTGTGTTTCTGTGCCTCTTACTCTCTTCTTCTAAGGTCATTTTTGTTGTTCAGTCACTCAGTCATGTCTGACTCTTTGCAACCCCATGGACTGCACCACACCAGGCTTCCCTGTCCTTCACTATCTCCTGGAATTTGCTCAAATTCATGTCCATTGAGTCAGTGATGCCATTCAACCATCTCCTCTGTTGTCCCCTTCTCTTCCCTTCAATCTTTCCCAGCATCAGGGTCTTTTCCGATGAGTTGGCTCTTCACTTTAAGGCGGCCAAAGTATCAGAGCTTCAGCTTCAGCATAAGTCCTTCCAATGAATATTCAGGATTCATTTCCCTTAGGATTTTCTAATCAGAGAAGGCAATGGCAACCCACTCCAGTACTCTTGCCTGGAAAATCCCATGGGCGGAGGAGCCTGGTAGGCTACAGTCCATGGGGTTGCTAAGAGTTGGACACAACTGAGCGACTTCATTTTCACTCTTCACTTTCATGCATTGGAGAAGGACATAGCAACCCACTCCAGTGTTCTTGCCTGGAGAATCCCAGGGATGGAGGAGCCTGGTGGGCTGCCGTCTATGGGGTCGCACAGAGTCGGACACAACAGAGTCGGAAGCGACTTAGCAGCAGCAGCAGGATTTTCTAATAAAGACCAATCATTTTATATTAAGGGCCCACTCTATTCCAATAGGACTTTACTTATAACTGCAAAACCAATTTCCAAATAAGATACCATTCTAAAGTGTTAGGAAGGATGTGAATTTGGCAGACACACTACTCAACCCTATACCATGGGGTAGCACCAGGTTGAGACACTGAGGAAGGCTGATACCAGGAATCCAGGCAGACCCGCAGAGCAGGGCAAGATAAAAGGGCAGAGGTTAGTTATTCTGGGAAGCCAAAGACAGTCCTAAAACTAGGTGGTCATTCTGGGAGAAAGGAGAGAGACAACTGATGCTTTCTACTGACCCAGGCACAAGCTGAGATACAGATAGGAATTCTGTAACTGCCTGTGTCTGTGTGTGTGTGTGTGCGCACGCATGCATGCGTGTGTGTGTGTCTGTCTGTCTGTCCAGAAGAGACAGCAAGGTAAGAAGTGGGGGCAGCTGACAGAAGCAATTGGGGAAATGGTACTGGGGTATGACCTCTATCAAGTAGTAGAAAAACATTTTCAAGTGTTGCATTCGGGAATAATGAAAATAAAACAAATTGATTATAAATATTCAGAAAATACAGAAAAGTAGAGGGAACAAGTAGGTCACATTCATTCTACCATCTAAGAATAACATATTTTGGTATGTTTCCTCTCAGTACCTCCTCTATCCCCAAGTAGAAAGACTGAATTAATACTATGACTTAGGTGATGGATCCTTACCATCTCATTTTTGTCTCCCTTCACACTTTATCCTCATTTCTACCCCCCCACCCACCCCCAAAAAATCACCCACTTCAATAATATTCATGCACTTAAGGCATTTCCCCATGTGATATCAACATGTTATAAATAACTGTTCCTAGGAAGTGTTAGTGTCATGTGTTGGGAGGAAAACTTTTCCATTACCATCTTAGGTTGCAATGGTTGGGTGGCCTGTGACTTGACTAACAAAAGATAGATTAATAGGAGAAAAGACGAGAGTTATTCATATGCACACAGAAGTGCATGAAAGAAGTGGCTGGCTCCCTCAAAAGCTAAAGACAGGGGTTTATATACTAACTTAGCAAGAAAAGGTAAAGGAAGAAAGGAATTTTAAGGAAAAAGAGGAAACACATGGGTTTTAGGGAAACAAATGGAGGCTTGAGAGTCAGTGATGTTTGTTCTCATCCAGGGGGTCAGTCTCCTTTCTAGCTGTAATCCGTGCCCCCAAGTCCCCACTGAGGGGATTTACAGCAACTGTATTTTGGGGAGGCTCTGCTTGGGTCAGCAAAAGAAATTTCGCTGCTGTTTGTTTGGATGTTTTTAACTTAAAATAATCTTCATGCCACTTTGATGATTTTGACAGTCACTACACATAATCATGAAAACTAAATCTCTAAGCCCCATCACAGAATTCCTGTGAACCATTATATGGTAAGAATGAACACCAGGAATTAAGGGTGGGCAGAGTGACTGAGCCCTGCCACGGGAGAGACAGACAGGCTTGTGTAGGGGAGAAATTTTCTCGCCACCCTTCTGAGTTCATAGCTGAGACCCCTGTAAAAAAGATTAACAGAAGAAAAACAAACAGAAGTATAGAAGCATGTAATACTTCTTATATATATGAGAATGCCCAGGGGAAAAATGAGTAAGTCTCTGAGGTGGCTTAGTATTCAGGATTAAATGCCATCTTAATGGGGAAAGGTACGAAGGATGGAGGGTGGAGGCCTTTTAGGAGATAGTAACTGATTTTCAGGAAACATGAAGGGGCACTTAGAAGAACAGAGGAGAGGCATGATAGTTTGTGACAAAGCCTGTCTGGATATATATGGTACCCCTTCTCCTGTGATAAGAGCCCATCTTTCTGGTTCAAGAAGCTCCAAGGGAAGGGATTTATGGCCAGCAAGTTCCTTTTGGAGGATCTGTCTTGAGGCAGATAAGGGACATTCAGAGAAAGCCTCTTTCTACATTTGCTTTTTTTTTTTTAAGAGGTGAGTAACTCAAAGTGGTGGTTAGGACTTGGACTTATATAACATCTTAACAAAAGCATGAATTTTTAGACACATGAAAAGACAACAAAAAAAACCTTTGAGCTTCCAGGGAACCAAATTGTAGAAGGTAAATATATGGGGAACCAAATGGTAGCTTAGAGCTGGTTTGAACAAGGCTGTGGTGTAGATTTTGCTGGTGCTGTCTCTGATGATTAACTTCTGTTTCCCTTGGTAAAGAGCAGAGGAGGGACACCCTTTACAAATTTATGATCTGCTTTTAGCCAAATGGAGGAGGAGCCAAGAGAGTTTTTCTTCTATCTGTTTCTTCTTAATTGCCTTTAGCTTGAAGATTTCTTGTGACAAAGTGGCATATTTCAGGGTGGCAGCTTCTGCTACCTTTCAAGCCCATGAACTGTAGGAGCTGGCAAATATCCCTGCAGCTCTTGGATTCCAGGTAGAGTAGAAAAGAGAGAGAACTACATTTGATTGCAAACGGGAAAAAGTTTCCATCATTCAGAAATCTCATGTGGCATTGACGAACTGTGTTTCTTTCTCTTTCTTTCTCATTTATAAACTATGTGATCAGTACGTACCACAAGCGTTATACATTCAAATACAGTGTAGGGATTATAAACACTCTATAATAAACACTCTTTTAATATCCTGGCACAGGCTTCCTTTCAAAATGTACGTTATCCTAGGACCAGGAGGCCATGGACTTTTCCACCAGCTGTCAAAAAGACAGATTAAGTAGTATGGTACCATCTGTACTCCTGTCAGCCCTAGGAACCTGGAGGAGTTAGAATATAGCTCTGGTCACTGCAGATGCAGAATGGTATAAGAGCCAGGAAAAAATAAAGAAACTAAACTTGTATACCTAGTCCTAAAATTACAGTGATGTAAGAATGATTGAGGCTAAAATTTTCTAAATACTATCAATTCTCAAACAGATGAAGTCTCCCCAAATGCTTGGTAGCATGATTACATTTCATATTATAATGATCTTTCCACCTCCCATAACAGAAATTAATAACAATGACCTGTTTTTTCTGGGCTCCAGGGCAGGCTTGCTAATTACTGATGGATAAATAAGTGCTTTGAAAATTAAGAGAGGTCATGATGAATTGAGGTTCCCAGGTAGTGCAGTGGTAAAGAATCTGCCTGCCAATGCAGGAGACACAAGAGACAGAGGTTCAATCCCTGAGTCAGGAAGATCTACTGGAGGAGGGCATGGGAACCTGCTCCAGTATTCTTGCCTGGATAATCCCATGGACAGAGGAGCCTCGTGGGCTACAGCCCATGGGGTCGCAAAGAGTCAAACACGACTGAGCGGTTGAGCACAAAGGTACACAAACATGCTGAAATGCTATTTCTGTTTCTCTTTCTCCTTTTCCCCTTCTCTGTCTGTCTGTCTGTCTGTCTGTCTCTCTCTCTCTCTCTGTATCTCTCTCACACACACACCATGGAAATATACTTCCTATTTACCAATAATACAGCTGCTTGGGGGAATCAGAACTCTTGTTTGCATTTTGTGGAAGAACAGCACACCTCATGCATGTGGAAGACCAGGGCTTTGCCTGGTAATAGCTCTCCAGCCTCTGCTACATATACTTTGAAAACAGTAGCCCAGGAATCTTTCTGATGACAAGATCTCCTCTCTGGTGACTGTGCATTTTGCTTAAAGTTTATACTTCAAAGAATTCATCTAATACCTTCCCACAGCGCATCAGAAACTTGATGTTTTATGTGCTTAAACCCAATGTTTTAACATAAGCATGGAGATAAGCTCCAAGAAATGTGGGGGAAATGTTTTAATTCGACTGCAAAAAACTAGGAGCAAGAGTTTATTTCCCCAAATAGTATCTCCTCTAGGATTACAAATGTAGAAACCAGACTTTAAACACAGAGCTGGATCTTCACCTAAAGCAACTATGTGAGGAATGTGCTCATGGTAGTCAGATTTCAGAGACAACTTGAGGGAACCAAACAGCTTAGAGCCCCATGGTCACACTCTGCCCCGGAGGTGGCCTATGGCACATGTGATTCGCTGCCATAAAAGACAGTCCTCTGGGGCAATGGGGCCACTGAGTGAGGAGGCCCAGAGTTCCACCAGGAACTGACATGTGACCATGGCTGAGTCAGTTTACTTCTCTGCAGCCATCTTCCTCACGCATAAAGCCAGGTACTTTTACTAACACTCCCTTGTTGAGTCTCCACTTTTCCAGCTCCTTCTGCTTCTCATTCCTATAGAGCATTTTCATGAAGGACATCTAAGTTGAGATTTAAGAGGAGATTATTATTCCCATTTTACAGATGAGGAAACAGACTGAGTGGTTAAATGATTTTCTGCAAATGGTGGTCTTCTTTCTACCGTGGGCCAGATATGGTACGAGGTACCAGGTCTACAAGTGTGGGACAGAACCAGACTCTACCCTCAAAGCAATGGGAGAGACTGGAGTGCTGAGAGATAAACACAATGTAGTAGAGAAGGGGCAGCACACGATGGGATCACAAAGAAGACTGCAGCAAACTGCCTGGTGATATGAGAAAAGGATTCCTGGAAGAGATGATATTCTGAAGTGGTTCTTGAAGGCCGAGTTTGGCAAATGAAGAAGATTTCGAAAGTCTGGCAAACGAAGATTTCGAAAGAATGGAGCAAGGCAGACAAATGAGCATGTGCAGTGGCACAAAGAGCCCAGTGTGCTTGTTGGACAGTGGTAGCTGGAGGAGTTTAAAGGAAAGGGGCTAATCTTTAAGAGGTACATTGAAATATGATAAAAAAAGATGCACGGATTTTACCCTGCAGCTTTTAAACCAAGGGGTTAGGGACTTGGCAACCAGGCAGAAGGAACTGTTCTTGGTAAACAGTCCAATCAGGAAGCTAATTCACAATTCACTGAATTAAGATCTCGCGAGTGTGAGTGTGGGCAGTAGGGGTCAGACAGTAAAGATTCTTTAGGTCAGAATCCAGAGATCTTGGTAACTAACTGACAAAGACAAAGATGAACCCAGGACTTCTAGCTCAGAAGGCTGAATAAATAGGGACTCTCTTTCCTGAAGCAGAAAGCAGAAGATCAAGTTTGAATGTTTGGAAGACCCATATGTTCAGTTTGGGGCATGCAGAGTTTGAAGAGTCTGTGGGACTTACCAGTATAGATGACCACTTGGCAGCTGAAGATTTAAATCAGCTTCTTAGAATACAGGTTGGTGTAGGAGGTAAAAACATATGGTCATCAGCACATAGGTAACAATGGAAGTTGTAGAGATAAATGAAATCATATTATAGCCCCAGTCTCTCTCTCTCTCTCTCTCTTTTTTTTTTTTTTTTTTTGTTAATAACAACTTTAAATCCTTTCCAGTTTTATTTAGTCATTCTTTGGATAAATCAGCAAAAAAACTAGAATCTTATTTTCTTGATTATATTTGAACTTATTTAAATGCAATCACTTACTAATCTTTTACCCATGCCCTACAGGACTTTCAGAAACTCAGTGCAGTTTTCTATACACAAGATAATGAGCCTTTAACAGGTAGGCTTGGCTCCAAGACCATCTCTTAGGGCCAAGTATACCCAACCCTGTTGCTCCTGGATCTGTTCCCTGGTAGCCACACACCAGTACCCAGCTTCCCATAAATACAATTCTCAAATCAGAGTAGATGTATGGTCATTTTATGCAATATTTATTATGTCCTACAATGTAGCATGCCCTGGACTGAGATATACAAATGAATGAAGTTGATTAGTCAAGTATGAAAATGTCAGGACTACAGAGAGCACTTTAACGGGGCTATTGGACCCTGAGAATAAAACGCAGTGGGTGCCCAAGCCTGAAACAGTGGAGTTCCTCAGGGCTATCAGGAGAGCCATCCTGGAGTTAGCTGTGAGCTGGTCTTGAGAAGGGTAGAAGTTCTTAGAGGAAGAAGAGAGGGGCATAAGTCTAGGCTTGGAAACACAATGGACAAAGGTGCCGAGGTGAAGAGAATGGTGTCTGCTCCTCTGACCACAGAAATCATAGGTACTGATTTGCCTAATTTGGTTTGGGGGTTTCCCCTTTATAATTAGCAGGGCTCTACAGTTTTTAATTGCTACTGTGCCGTCTAGTCATTAGCCCCTCTTAATCAATAGCATTTTTCAGCAATCACAAGCAATTTTTAAAAACTCAACTCTATACATATGCTATACTATAATTACTCTTTGAAAAAAGTTTCCTGAACATTTACTATTCTGAATCCATAATCAGGGGAGTCATGACATAATCCTCTGGAAGGGTATGTTATCTGGTGACGCCAATTCTATATTAGTATTTCTCTGAAATGCTTTCACAATATACAGTAAGCACAAATAAGATGCATATTTAAGGTCATATTTACTCTGAATCTCATTTCAGATCTTCTTTTAATGTGATCTTAAAATAAACAAAGTTATTAGATACGAAGTAGAGAAGACTGCAGTCCTGGTCAGGACAGCACCAAGGGTGGATACATACCTGTCTCCATCACTGAGATTTAAGGGTTTAGCTGATTCACCCAAAGGAAAACAGGCAGGTTGAAACATCATTACTCACTCAAAAATTGTCTTGCTTACAAACAACACCTAGTTGTGGATGTGACTGGTGATGGAAGTAAAGTCCGATGCTATAAAGAGCAATATTGCATAGGAACACGGAATGTTAGGTCCATGAATCAAAGCAAATTAGAATTGGTCAAATGAGATGGCAAGAGTGAATGTTGACATTTTAGGAATCAGCGAACTAAAATGGACTAGAATGGGTGAATTTAACTCAGATGACCGTTATATCTATTACTGTGTGCAAGAATCCCTTAGAAGAAATGGAGTAGCCATCATGGTCAACAAAAAGAGTCTGAAATGCAGTACTTGGATGCAATCTCAAAAATGACAGAATGATCTCTGTTTGTTTCCAAGGCAAACCATTCAATATCATGGTAATCCAAGTCTATGCCCCGACCAGTAAAGCTGAAGAAGCTGAAATTGAATGATACTATGATGACCTACCAGAGAAGGCAATGGCACCCAACTCCAGTACTCTTGCCTGGAAAATCCTATAGATGGAGGAGCCTGGTGGGCTGCAGTCCATGGGATCGCTAAGAGTTGGATATGACTGAGCGACTTCACTTTCACTTTTCACTTTCATGCATTGGAGAAGGAAATGGCAACCCACTCCAGTGTTCTTGCCTGGAGAATCCCAGGGACGGGGAGCCTGGTGGGCTGCTGTCTCTGGGGTTGCACAGAGTCGGACACGACTGAAGCGACTTAGCAGCATGATGACCTACAAGACCTTCTAGAACTAACACCAGAAAAAGATGTCCTTTTCATTATAGGGGACTGGAATGCAAAAGTAGGGAGTCAAGAAATACCTGGAGTAACAGGAAAATTTGGCCTTAGAGTAGAGAATGAAGCAGGGCAAAGGCTAATAGACTTTTGCCAAGAGAACGCCCTGGTCATGACAAACACCCTCTTCCGACAACACAAGAGAAGATTCTACACATGGACATCACCAGATGGTCAACACCAAAATCAGATTGATTATATTCTTTGCAGCCAAAGATGGAGAAGCTCTATACAATCAGCAAAAACAAGGCTGGGAGTTGACTGTGGCTCAGATCATGAACACCTTATTGCCAAATTCAGACTTAAATTGAATAAAGTAGGGAAAAACACTAGACCATTCAGGTATGACCTAAATCAAATCCCTTATG
The DNA here is from genome assembly GCF_032452875.1 of Bos javanicus. Taxonomy (NCBI): domain Eukaryota; kingdom Metazoa; phylum Chordata; class Mammalia; order Artiodactyla; family Bovidae; genus Bos; species Bos javanicus. Next base: position 47,301,911 of record NC_083874.1, on the reverse strand, counting down.
ATTATACAGTAAAAGTGACAAATAGATTCAAGGGGTTAGATCTGATAGACAGAGTGCCTGAAGAACTATGGATGGAGGTTCGTGACATTGTACAGGAGGCAGGGAACAAGACCATCCCCAAGAAAAAGAAAGGCAAAAAGCCAAAACGGTTGTCTGAGGAGGCCTTACAAATAGCTGTGAAAAGAAGAGAAGTGAAAGGCAAAAGAGAAAAGGAAAGATATACCCATCTGAATGCAGAGTTCCAAAGAATAGCAAGGAGAGGTAAGAAAGCCTTCCTCAGCGATCAATGCAAAGAAATACAGGAAAACAATAGAATGGGAAAGTCTAGAGATCTCTTCAAGAAAATTAGAGATACCAAGGGAACATTTCATGCAAAGGTAGGCACAATAAAGGACAGAAACAGTATCAACCTAACAGAATAAGATATTAAGAAGAGACAGCAAGAATACACAGAAGAACTATACAAAAAAGATCTTTATGAGCCAGATAATTACAATGGTGTGATCACCAACCTACAGCCAGACATCCTGAAATGTCAAGTCAAGTGGGCCTTAGGAAGCATCACTAAAAACAAAGCTAGTGGAGATGATGAAATTCCAGTTGAACTATTTCAAATCCTGAAAGATGATGCTGTGAAAGTGCTGCACTCAATATGCTAGCACATTTGGAAAACTCAGCAGTGGCCACAGGACTGGAAAAGGTTAGTTTTCATTCCAATACCAAAGAAAAGCAATGCTTAGAATGCTCAAACTACTGCACAGTTGCATTCATCTCATATGCTAGTAAAGTAATGCTCAAAATTCTCCAAGCCAGGCTTCAATAGTACGTGAACCATGAACTTCCAGATGTTCAAGCTGGATTTAGAAAGGGCAGAGGAACCAGAGATCAAATTGCAAACATCTGTTGGATCATCAAAAAAGCAAGATAGTTCCAGAAAAATATCTACTTTTGCTTTATTGACTATGCCAAAGCCTTTGACTGTGTGAACCATAACAAACTCTGGAAAATTCTTAGAGAGATGGGAATATGAGACCACCTGATGTGCCTCCTGAGAAATCTGTATGCAGGTCCAGGAGCTGGACATGGAACAACAGACTGGTTCCAAATAGGAAAAGGAGTACATCAAGGCTGTATTTTGTCACCCTGCTTATTTAACTTATATGCAGAGTGCATCATGAGAAATGCTGGGCTGGATGAGGCACAAGCTGGAATCAAGATTGCTGGGAGAAATATCAATAACTCAGATATGCAGATGACACCACCCTTATGGCAGAAAGCGAAGAAGAACTAAAGAGCCTCTTGATGAAAGTGAAAGAGGAGAGTGAAAAAGCTGGCTTAAAACTCAACATTCAGAAAACTTAAGATCATGGCATCCGGTCCCATCACTTCATGGCAAAAAGGTGGGGAAACAGTGGAAACAGTGGCTGACTTTATTTTGGGGCTCCAAAATCACTGCATATTGGGACTGAAGCCGTGAAAGTAAATGACACTTGCTCTTTAGAAGAAAAGCTATGACCTACCTAGGCAGCATGTTAAAAAGCAGAGACATTACTTTGCCAACAAAGGTCCAACTAGTCAAAACTATGGTTTTTCCAGTAATCATGAATGGATGTGAGAGTTAACGAGGGAGCTAGCTATGTAGATACATGAGAGAGGAGGTCTCCAGATAGAGGGTCACCAGTACAAAGAGAGAGAAGAGTGCAAAGCAGAAGAAGGAGAGCATCTGGTGTTTTGAGGATGGAGGCCAGTCACTGGGGCAGAGTGGGTGAGGAGAACAGGAAGAGGTTAGGCCAGAGGAACTGCAGGCAACAGGTGGTCAGAGCCCTAACAGACTTTTTTTCTGGTGAGATGGGGTGTCATTGGAAGGTTTTCAGGAAGTGGAGTTGGCAGATCTGATGTGTACTTGAAGAGGATCACGCTGGCTGTTGGGATGTGATGAATTGTAAGGGGCAAGAGAAGAAGCCTGAGAACCAAGTGAGAGGTGGGTCTAATTACCCAGGGGAGAGATGAAGGTGGCCTTGGACCAGAAAGATAAATGGTCAAGGTGGAAGAGAAACACAGAATTCTAGATATCTTTGAAAGATAGAGCTTAGAGAATTTATTGATGGATATCAAGAAAAAGGGAAGGATGAATGAAGCTTTTGGTTCAAGCAACTGGAAAGACAGTTATTATGAGGTGAACACTGTGCAGGAGGAGTTCCTTGCTCAGCTGGTATTTCCTCCCTCCTTCCCTGGCTCCTTGAGATGAGCACACTTCCTTCCTCACTGATGATGACTTCCCTGAACATTCTGATGCCAACGCACCTGCTGGTAACTTAAGAGCATGGGGTACCCTCAGCTGCCTGAGCTCAGCTGTCTTACTCCCAGCCTGGCCCTGGGATGCACAGGGTACTGCCCTTTGCCTCTTACCAACATATCCTCCTCTCTCTCTCCATCTTCACCAGGAAAGACCCTGAACCTGCCCCTTCAGGGTGGTGCTCATGGTTTCAGAGCACATGCCAGGGCAGTTGGTATTTTTGTCAGATGAGTACTTCTCAGTGTTGGTATTATGGAATTTGGAGTCAGCCATACCCCCACTCCAGTATTCTTACCTGGAGAATTCCATGGATAGAGGAGCCTAGTGGGCTACAGTCCACGGTCACAGAGAGTCACACGTGACTGAGCGACTAACACTTTCACTCCTTTCTTCATACTCAGATTCAAATCACAGCTGCCAGTGAAGTCTCTGGGCCTCGGTTCCCCTTTCTGTAAAGAGGAATGATAACTGTACCTACTTCCTTGGTTTGTCATGAGAATTCAATGAGCTAAATATGTAAAGCATTCAGCTCAGGGCCTGGCACATAGTAAGCATTCAGTAAAAAATAAATCGTAGTGGTAGAAACTGTAATAGTTGCCTTCTTTAACACTGTCCCGTTCCAGTGGACACGAAGACCAAATAATCATACATAGGCAGGCCTCACGCGGGGGCTGGGCAGGGAGGCAGGGGAAAGGAGGGGCTGCTTCTATGTGAATGAAACACAGGGCTTCCTGAGGGTCCCTCTTACTCTTTCAACTCACACCTCCTGACTGATCACCTGAGTCACAGCTTTGAGCAATCATTCCACTGTGCAGCCCTGATCTGTGGTTGACAGAGTAATGTGTGAGAGCAAGAGAAAGGGAAAGGAGAGGGAGACAGAGACAGGGAAGAGGGGCCTGGGACCTCCAGGGAGGCTTGGAGCTGTGAGGTGTGGAGATGGGGCAAGGCTCACACAGGCACATCTGCCCTCCTAGGAAAAGCTCTTCTGGGAGCTCAGCGAGACAAAACCAAGCAGCACCTTCAATCTGAACAAGGATGCACAGAGAGTGTACATGAACTCCTCTCTGGATACATGAGTGCATTCGTGTCTATTCAATAATAAGTTACATAAAACATTGGAAATGTGCATAACTTATGCACGTACCCATCTGTGGTTGAAGTAGCTGACAGCCACCACAATCCTCCTGCTGGTGAATGCTCTCTGCCTTCTGGGCCTTTACCTTGCCATCTCCTTTCTGGAATGTCCTTATCCCTCCTAGCTTCTACTCATCCTCAGGGCTCATATCCCACCTCCTCTTGGAAGTTCCCCACATCTGTAGCTGGGCAGCATATCCCAAGACCCAAGACCAGGTCCTTACCTGGTCACTTGTCATGCTGTCTAGCAAGACCCTGAGTTCTTCAGACTGTATTTTATTTCAGTTTCCATCCCTAATGCCTGGCACATAGTGAGTGCTCAAATATACCTGCTGAATTAGAATAAAATACTCGAGTTGCTGTATGGAGGTGAGAGTTGGACCATAAAGAAGGCTGAGCCCCAAAGAATTGATGCTTTCAAATAGTGGTGTTGGGGAAGATTCTTGAGAGTCCCTTGGACAGCAAGGAGATCAAACCAGTCAATCCTAAAGGACATCAACCCTGAATATTCATTGGAAGGACTGAGGCTGAAGCTGAGGCTCCAATACTTTGGCCACCTGATGTGAAGAGCTGACTCCCTGGAAAAGACCCTGTTGCTGGGAAAAAGATTGAGTGCAGCAGGAGAAGGGGACGACAGAGAATAGAACTGCTGGATGGCACCACTGACTCAGTGGATGTGAGTTTGAGCAAACTCTGGGAGATAGTGAAGGACACGGAAGCCTAGAATGCTGCAGTCCATGGGGTCACAAAGAGTCAGACATGACTGAGTGACTGAATAACAACAACAATTCGAGTTGCTCATGTGTTTCCTTGAAAGACATACTCTGAATCAGAGGGTTGCCTTATTATCAGAGGGGACTTGTTATAAAATCAACAAGCAGAGCAATCCTTTCCTTCTGGGATTTCACAATGTCATATGGTGATGGCTTAAGGAGCCCCTTATGATGTCAGTACCTGCCAATTAAGTAAACCCAAAATCAGGATGGAAACCAAAGTATCAACAAAGGCATTGTCAACACAGCCTGGCTAAGGAAAGTGGTGCAGTCATCTGCAGATACAGTTCAGCACCCAGGGCCTACACCTCCTCCGTGAATCATCGAGGACTCTGGTCCAAACCCGGCCTAGCTTCTGTCCTGCTCCTGCGCCTTCCACCTGAGGCCTGACACAAGATGAAGCTGCAAGAGTGAAGCCATTGATGGGTGCCTCTGCTTTGTTAGAAAGGGGCTTGAAGACCAACACCCCAAAAGAGGCAAACTGTCCATGTTTACACTCTCTGCTAAGCCACAAGCCACGCGTGTCATGTGGCTAATACTCGTCACACGCTGTGTTAAGCAACTTAGATGGATTATCTTATGTGTTCAGTTGCTCAGTCCTGTCCAACTCTGTGACCCCCTGCACTGTGGTCCACCAGGATCCTTTGTCCTGGGATTTTCCAGGCAGGAAAACTGGAGTGGGTTGCCATTTATACTTGTCACATATCGTATTAAGCAACTTACATGGATTACCTTATTTGGTTTTCTCCTTACCCATAAGGTAAAAAACAAACAACAACAACAACAAAAAACCGTATCATTCCCGCTATACAGATTAAGCTAGAACACAGAGAAAGATTAAGTTAAACACTCAACATCCCATTGACTGCATGCAGCAGAGCTGGGATCTGACCTCAGATACTCCGATTCTAGAGCCAATGAAGTACTAACTACCCAGTCATCTCTTTCATGCAAAAAGGCTCATCAGGCCTGTCCTAAGAAATTCTAAGATCACCAGTGGTTCATAAACGGTCATCTTTCCCAAATTCTTAAACACCTAGGACACAGATAACCCGTTAGGAAATGCAGGGAGTAAGTCTAGGATGAATAAAAGAAGGCCTCCTGCGGAGAGCAGATGATAAAATCAAGTAGGCAGCGAGTGACCAGTGGCACAGTCTGAGAGTCACACCTTTGAGAGGCTCACTGGAGCAGGCAGCCAGCCTGACCCACCCAACCCTGAACCCTGAATTCTGAGGAACTCGGGGCTGTCTACATCCCCTGGGAAAGCCAAGGCAACAAATGCTGGCTCTCTGGCTCACATACTGGACTTGACAGACTCATGTACCACCTTGCTTGGACCTGAGTTCCTAAATGGAAATTAAATGCTGGAGGATATTTGCCTTTTATTAATATGACCTGCCAGAGCACGAGCTTATTTACATGGTGACGGTTAATGAAACGATTAAGTGGTATGCGTGGAAGCTAAAACATGGATTGAAACTTTTCAATTTTCATCTGCAATAATGAGCACTAGGCTCAGGCTCTTGCCCTGCATTTCACATCCATTAATTATTTCAGGGACTACAGTTATAATTAATAAAGACTCAGCCGTGTGTGTTAAATCTTAACATTCCGTTTTCTCATCCATCAGCTGAGTGCAGAATGTGCAGAAGGCTGTGCTGGAGGGCAGGATGAGGCTCTGAAGCCCTTTCTTAGCAAAAAAGGTACCGATCCAGACCTACGTGCCCAGCACCGTGCCTCGTGCTCCACCTGCCTTACCTCACTAAATCCTCACAATGTAATTTCAGTAGGTGTTTTAATTCCCCTTATGTCATCACTGCCTCCCAGGTCACCCCTCAGAACCTGAACTTGATTCTCCACAAGACTCGCAAGCCCCATTCTGTCCTTGCACCCGGCTTCTTCATCTCCAGATACCCTCCCACTGCTGCTGCTGCTGCTGCTGCTGCTAAGTCGCTTCAGTCGTGTCCGATTCTGTGCGACCCCATAGACAGGCAGCCCACCAGGCTCCCCGTCCCTGGGATTCTCCAGGCAAGAACACTTCACCCTGCCAAAGTCATAGTCTGTCCTCAGCAAAATCCCCTGTGTCGCTGCCCCCTCCTCTTAGAGACGCCTCACCTTCTTGCTCTTTCTTAAGCCTGGCTCCCTTAAGACACACTTCCCCTGCTGTCCTCTCAAGTGGGGCTGGCTCTGCTCCCACAGTCCTCACACCACTGGGCTGAGAGAATTGAGGGAGGGTGTGCATCTCTCTCTTACTGTTCCTTACCACCCCCAGACCTTCTCCTTCTCTCCTCCCTAAGAACACCGAGCTCTGAGCCACCTTGCATCACATTACATCACCCATTATTCCACACCATTTGACTCTGCAACAATGGGGCACTCCCTGCCATCTCTCCATGGTGTTAGTTCCTGCTGCTTAAATTCTTGACACTTTACATGCAGACCATCATTTTAACACCTTGACTGAGTTTTATGAGCTGTCTCCTCCAGTAGTCTTACCTTAGTCATCATTAGCCTACTGAGCCTACAAGTCTCATGATCAATAAATGCAAACTCTCCATAATCTAAGCATCACACATCACAATCTCTGACTACTAGCTCAAATTTTTATATCTCCCTCAAATGTCCCAGCTCTGTCGATCTTCTGCCTACCCCCAAGACTTCCAACTCACTAACCTAAACACTGTTTTTGTTTTTAAATAGGCTTTATTTTTAGAGCAGTTTTAGGTTTACAGCAATACTGAACAGGAGGTACAGAGTGTTACCATATACCCGCCTGCCCCCACACATGCACAGCCTCCCCCATCAGAATGGAGCACTTGTTACAACTGATGAACCTCCACTGACACATCATTATCAGCCAAGTCCATACTTCAAATCAAGGCTCACTCCCATCTTCATAAATTTTGTGAATTTGGACGAATGTATAATGACAGAGATCCACCATTGTGGTATCATGCAGAGTAGTTTCATGGCCCTAAAAATCCCCTGCTCTACTATTCATCCTTCCCACTCCCCAACCCCTGGTAACTATGATTTTTTTTTTTTTTTTTTGTGGCTCAACTGGTAAAGAATCTGCCTGCAATGCGGGAGACCTGGGTTTAATCCCTGGGTTGGAAAGATCTCCTGGAGAAGGGGGGCTACCCGCTCCAGTATTCTGGCCTGGGGAATTCCATGGACTGTATAGTCCATGGGGTTGCAAAGAGTCGGACACGACTGAGCGACTTTCACTATCTCCACAGTTTTACCTTTTCCAGAATGTCACATAGTTGGAATCACACAGCATTTTGTGGCCTTTTCAGATTGGCTTCTTTCACTTAGTTACATGCATTTACGGCTCCCCCATGTCTTTTCATGGCTTGATAGCCCATTTCTTTCAGGGATTGAATATTATTCCACTGTCTGGATGTACAAAAGTTTACTTATCCATTCACCTACTGAATGACATCTTGGTTGCTTCTAAGTTTGGACATTTATAAATAAATACTCATATGCAAGTTTCTGTGTAGACATAGCTTTTGACTCCTTTGGGCAAATACCAAGGATCGTGATTGTTGCATCATGGTAAAAGTACATTTCATTTTGTAAGAAATCATCAACTTCATGTTTAAAATGGAAGTCCTGCCTCCCTTCATGCTAGCCACAATTCATGGACTATCATAATCTCCCCTAACCTCTTGTAGTTTTTGGCAAAAAATACAATCCTGGTAAAATCTAATTGTCCACCTACTCATGCTGGCAGCCAGGGAGGTGAATGTGGTTACAGAGAGTCAACCATACTAGCTGGTCTCATCTTAAAATAATTTTATTTATTTTTTTCTGGCTGTGCTGGGTCTTCATTGCTGTGTGGGGTTTTTTCCCTCTAGCACGGCAAGCCAGGGCTACTCTCTAGTTATGGTACACGGGCTTCTCATTGAAATAGCTTCCCTTGTGGAGCACGGGCTCTAGAACATGCAGGCTTCAGTATTTGCAGCACATGGACTCATTAGCTGTAGTTTCCAGGCTCTGGAGCATAGTTTCAATAGTTGTGGCACATGGGCTAACTTGCTCTGTGGAATGTGGGATCTTCTCAGACCAAGGATTGAACTGGCAGGTGGATTCTTTTACCACTGAGCCAACAGGGAAGTCCCTCAGTTCAGTTCAGTAGCTAAGTCGTGTCTGACTCTTTGCAACCCCATGAATCGCAGCACGCCAGGCCTCCCTGTCCATCACCAACACCCGGAGTTCACTCAGACTCACGTCCATCGAGTCAGAGATGCCATCCAGCCATCTCATCCTCTGTTGTCCCCTTCTTCTCCTGCCCCTAATCCCTCCCAGCATCAGAGTCTTCTCCAATGAGTCAACTCTTCGCATGAGGTGGTCAAAGAACTGGAGTTTCAGCTTTAGCATCATTCCTTCCAAAGAAATCCCAGGGCTGATCTTCAGAATGGACTGGTTGGATCTCCTTGCAGTCCAAGGGACTCTCAAGAGTCTTCTCCAATACCACACTTCAAAAGCATCAATTCTTCGGCGCTCAGCTTTCTTCACAATCCAACTCTCACATCCATACATGACCACTGGAAAAACCATAGCCTTGACTAGACAGACCTTTGTTGGCAATGTAATGTCTCTGCTTTTCAATGTGCTATCTAGGTTGGACATAACTTTCCTTCCAAGGAGTAAGCGTCTTTGAATTTCATGGCTGCAGTCACCATCCGCAGTGATTTTGGAGCCCAAGAAAATAAAGTCTGACACTGTTTCCACTGTTTCCCCATCTATTTCCCATGAAGTGATGGGACCAGATGCCATGATCTTAGTTTTCTGAATGTTGAGCTTTAAGCCAACTTTTTCACTCTCCTCTTTTGCTTTCATCAAGAGGCTTTTTAGTTCCTCTTCACTTTCTGCCATAAGGGTGGTGTCATCTGCATATCTGAGGTCATTGATATTTCTCCTGGCAATCTTGATTCCAGCTTGTGCTTCTTCCAGCCCAGCACTTCTCATGATGTACTCTGCATAGAAGTTAAATAAGCAGGGTGACAATATACAGCCTTGATGTACTCCTTTTCCGATTTGGAACCAGTCTGTTGTTCCATGTCCAGTTCTAACTGTTGCTTTCTGACCTGCATACAGATTTCTCAAGAGGCAGGTCAGGTGGTCTGGTATTCCCATCTCTTTCAGAATTTTCCACAGTTTATTGTGATTCACACAGTCAAAGGCTTTGGCATAGTCAATAAAGCAGAAATAGATGTTTTTCTGGAACTCTCTTGCTTTTTCGATGATCCAGCAGATGTTGGCAATTTGGTCTCTGGTTCCTCTGCCTTTTCTAAAACCAGCCTGAACAACAAGAAGTTCACGGTTCACATATTGCTGAAGCCTGGCTTGGAGAACTTTGAGCATTACTTTACTAGTGTGTGAGATGAGTGCAATTGTGCGGTAGTTTGAGCATTCTTTGGCATTGCCTTTCTTTGGGGTTGGAATGAAAACTGACCTTTTCCAGTCCTGTGGCCACTGCTGAGTTTTCCAAATTTGCTGGCATATTGAGTGCAGCACTTTCACAGCATCATCTTTCAGGATTTGGAATATCTCAACTGGAATTCCATCACCTCCACTAGCTTTGTTCGTAGTGATGCTTTCTAAGGCCCACTTGACTTCACATTCCAGGATGTCTGGCTCTAGGTCAGTGATCACACCATCATGATTATCTGGGTCGTGAAGATCTTTTTGTACAGTTCTTCTGTGTATTCTTGCCACCTCTTCTTAATATCTTCTGCTTCTGTTAGTTCCATACCGTTTCTGTACTTTATTGAGCCCATCTTTGCATGAAATTTTCCCTTGGTATCTCTAATTTTCTTGAAGAGATCTCTAGTCTTTCCCATTCTGTTGTTTTCCTCTATTTCTTTGCATTGATCACTGGGGAAGGCTTTCTTATCTCTTCTTGCTATTCTTTGGAACTCTGCATTCAGATGCTTATATCTTTCCTTTTCTCCTTTTCGCTTCTCTTCTTTTCATAGCTATTTGTAAGGCCTCCCCAGACAGCCATTTTGCTTTTTTGCATTTCTTTTCCACGGGGATGATCTTGATCCCTGTCTCCTGTACAATGTCACGAACCTCATTCCATAGTTCATCAGGCAGTCTATCAGATCTAGGCCCTTAAATCTATTTCTCACTTCTACTGTATAATCATAAGGGATTTGATTTAGGTCATACCTGAATGGTCTAGTGGTTTTCCCTACTTTCTTCAATTTCAGTCTGAATTTGGCAATAAGGAGTTCATGGTCTGAGCCACAGTCAGCTCCTGGTCTTGTTTTTGTTGACTGTATAGAGCTTCTCCATCTTTGGCTGCAAAGAATATAATCAATCTGATTTCAGTGTTGACCATCTGGTGATGTCCATGTGTAGAATCTTCTCCTGTGTTGTTGGAAGAGGGTGTTTGCTATGACCAGTGCATTTTCTTGGCAAAACTCTATTATAGTCTTTGCCCTGCTTCATTCCGTATTCCAAGGCCAAATTTGCCTGTTACTCCAGGTGTTTCTTGACTTCCTACTTTTGTATTCCAGTCCCCTATAATGAAAAGGACATCTTTTTTGGGTGTTAGCTCTAAAAGGTCTTGTAGGTCTTCATAGAACCATTCAACTTCAGCTTCTTCAGCGTTACTGGTTGGGGCATAAACCTGGATTACTATGATATTGAATGGTTTGCCTTTGAACAGAGATCATTCTGTCGTTTTTGAGATTGCATCCAAGTACTGCATTCGGACTCTTTTGTTGACCATGATGGCTACTCCATTTCTTCTGAGGGATTCCTGCCCGCAGTAGTAGATATAATGGTCATCTGAGTTAAATTCACCCATTCCAGTCCATTTTAGTTCACTGATTCCTAGAATGTCGACATTCACTCTTGCCATCTCTTGTTTGACCACTTCCAATTTGCCTTGATTCATGGGCCTGACATTCCAGGTTCCTATGCAATATTGCTCTTTATAGCATCGGACCTTGCTTCTATCACCAGTCACATCGACTGCTGGGTATTGTTTTTGCTTTGGCTCCATCCCTTCATTCTTTCTGGAGTTATTTCTCCACTGATCTCCAGTAGCATATTGGGCAGTTACTGACCTGGGGAGTTCCTCTTTCAGTATCCTATCATTTTGCCTTTTCATACAGTTCATGGGGTTCTCAAGGCAAGAATACTGAAGTGGTTTGCCATTCCCTTCTCCAGTGGACCACATTCTGTCAGATACCTCCACCATGACCCGCCCATCTTGGGTTGCCCCACGGGCATGGCTTAGTTTCATTGAGTTAGACAAGGCTGTGGTCCTAGTGTGATTAGATTGACTACTTTTCTGTGAGTATGGTTTCAGTGTGTTTGCCCTCTGATGCCCTCTTGCAACACCTATCATCTTACTTGCATTTCTCTTACCTTGGGCGTGAGATATCTCTTCACGGCTGCTCCAGCAAAGCACAGCCGCTGCTCCTTACCTTGGACGAGGGGTATCTCCCCACCGCCACTCTTCTTGAGTTTCAACGTGGGATAGCTCCTCTAGGCCCTCCTGTGCCTGCGCAGCCCTAGCTGGTCTCATTTTCAATTTCTAAACATGACTGTCAAATGGGCTTTTACTGTTCTTTAGCAATAATATCCTGTCTCCCTAATCTATTCACTCTTTAATTGACCTAAAGTCTATTTCAGACCTCCTCCCCTCAAGCTTCCAGCACCTTCTCCCCAATTCTTACTCTCAGTTGGTAATTTTTCTTCCTATCTCACTAGAAAAAAAATTTTGAAACAATACAAAGAAAATGTCTACAGAGCCCAACACCAATGCATCCATCTACTAGTATCCTCACCCACATATCTGACATTCCCTCCCACTACAGATAAGACGTATGTGATTCAAGTTCATTCCTCTATTTATATGCTACACCCAATCTTCTGTCATATATGCTGTTGAATTATAGGATTCATATAATGATATACTGATATCACGGAGAAGGCAACGGCAACCCACTCCAGTACTCTTGCCTGGAAAATCCCATGGATGGAGGAGCCTGGTGGACTGCAGTCCATGGGGTCGCTAAGAGTCTGACATGACTGAGCTACTTCACTTTCACTTTTCACTTTCATACATTGGAGAAGGAAATGGCAACCCACTCCAGTGTTCTTGCCTGGAGAATCCCAGGGACGGGGGAGCTTGGTGGGCTGCTGTCTATGAGGTTGCACAGAGTCGGACATGACTGAAGCGACTTAGCAGCAGCAGCATACTGGTATCATATGTAATGATCAACATAATTATCTACTGGAAAATTCCCATCAACCTACAAAATATTGTGGTTTCTCCCATAAAGACAAGGAGGGAAAGAAGGGAGGAAAGGAGGATTTCAAGCAGACAGGAAGGGAAGAACAGTGAGAGGAAAGAGGAAGCTTCTGTTTTTACCCCACTTCTCACTCCAGCTACTTCTCACACCAGCTACTTTCTGTGCCCTCCTGTGTAACAAAACTCCTCAAAAGGGCTGTCTATGATAATATAGGTGTGTGTGTGTGTGTGTGGGTGGGTGTGTGTGTGGGTGTGCTTAGTCGCTCAGTCACAGCCAACTCTTTGCCATCGCATGAACTGTAGCCCTCCTGGCTCCTCTGTCCCTGGGGATTCTCCAGGCAAGAATGCTGGTGTGGGTTGCCATGCCTTCCTCCAGGGGATCTTCCCAACCCAGGGATCAAACCCAGGTCTCCCACACTGCAGGCAGATACTTTACTATCTGAGCCACCAGGGAAGCCCAAGAATACTGGAGTGGGTAGCCTATCCCTTCTCCATGGGATCTTCCTGACCCAGGAATCAAACCGGGGTCTCCTGCACTGCAGGTGGATTCTTTACTAGCTGAGCTACCAGGGAAGCCCCAGTAATATAGATAGAAGTCTTCAAATCTCTCTCTTTCCCTTCCTTGATCCTCACCTATTATACCCTTCACTCAAAACTGCTCCCATCAAGGAGACCAATGGCCTCCAAGTTGCTATATCCAATGATCAACTCTCTATCCTCCTCTTATTATATGTGGGGAAAATAATACTACCAATTTTATAAGGTGATCATTTAATGAAATACTAAAATGTTTAGGAACCTTTTACTGTAATTATATCTTAAAAACTCAGCCTAAATATCAAAAGAAGAAAACCTCCCAGGTTTACAGCATGAACATGTTGATTTATCTCCATTTGCATTCCAGTTGGAGCTCTCAATAAACACTCCTTCCTCATAACTGGGTCTCTGACAGGAAGAGAGAGGGCCATGGATTCAAGACCCACACTCTTTTTTAATCTAATTTCTAAGGTCTCCATGGGGGAATGAGTGTTGATTATCCCGTATGGTGTGCATGTCTCCACAGCATCAATCTGAGAGATTCATTTAACTTTTGACCTATCAGAATAATGAGCTTCTCTCTGTCCCCTGATTTAAGTTTTTCCATAACTCTGAAAAAGTTTGAGAGTTGGTGTTTTTAACCAAAGTCAAACAAAATAATAATTTCCTAAAATTTGTGTTGTCAAAACAATAGCTTCAGCACCCAAAATTCAAGGTATCAGAATACCATATTACATCATTTTGGTTTGTCCTTCTCTATGTTAAAGCCAGAGATTCATCTCAATAATAAGTGAGTTTGGGCCAAAGGGAATAGAAAAAAATTCTGGGTCGATAAAAAAAAATCAAAGAATCTCTATTAATATCTCTGTTGAGCAGAACACAAAAAATAATGGCAGATAAATTCTCTAAAAACTGTTCAGTACACTGACCAAATAAAACACTCTGAACCAGTAATTTTGGGTTGAAAGCTGAAAAAAACTTGCTGGCAAAATTTTGTTCCTAGAAAGAAAACTTGTAAATCTTCAAACCAGTTTAAGAGCATCTAACTGACCATCTTATTTGTCATATTAATAAATACATCTAAGCTACGGGTTCAAGAGTAAATAATCCATATTTGCAAACAACATCCTTGTCTATGTAGATAATTCCAAAGGCTATACAAAGCATGAGTAAGTGACTTCAGCCAGGTCATAGGATATAAGGTTAACACATAAAAATGAATCATATTTCTATATACAATAATGAGTGAGTAGACATCATTTTTAAAATATTTCCAATAGCTAAAAAATTGAAATACTTATACATAAGTCTTACAAAACATATGTGGACTCTACAGGCTGTAAGTTATAAAACACTAATGCAAGAAATCAAAGAAGACCTAAATAATGGAGAGATATACCATGTTCATGGTTTGGAAGATTCAACACAATTAGGATGTCAGTTCTCCCCAAACTATCTATAGATTTAACATAATTCCAATAAAATTCATAGCTGAATTTCTTAAAGACATGAGCAAGCTTATTCAAAAACAAATATGAAAAAGAATGGCAAAGTTAGAGGATTCAAAGTACCTCATCTTAAGACTTAATATAAAGCTACAGAAACAAAGATAGTTGGTATTAGTGAAAAACAGATAAAGAGATCAAAGAAACAGAAAATAAAGCACAGAACTAAACCCAAACAAATTTGGTTAACAATTTTTGACAGCTATACAAATCAATATCATGGAGTAAGAATAATATTTCAACAAATGAGGCTGGAACAAATGAAGATCCAATAAAAGGAACCTTGAGCTATGCTTTATACCTTATGTAAAAGTTAATACAAAATGGCTCCTAGACCTAAATATAAAACCTCCAGATGTAGAAGGTTCAGGTTGGGAAAAAGCAAAGGAACTGGAGATTAAACTGCCAACATTCATTGGATCATAGAGAAAGCAAAGGAATTCCAGAAAAAATATCTACTTCTGTGTCATTGACTATGCTCAAGTCTTTGACCATGTGGATCACAACAAACTGAAAAACTATGAAAGAGATGGGAATATCAGACCACCTTTCCTGTCTCCTGAGAAACCTATATGCGGGTCAAGAGAAACCTATATGCGGGTCAAGAAACAACAGGAACAACTGGACATGGAACAATGAACTGGCTCAAAATTGGGAAAGGAGTATGACAAGGCTGTATACTGTCACCCTGCTTGTTTAACTTATATGCAGAGTACATCATGTGAAATGCAGGGTGGGGTGGATCACAAGCTGGAATCAGGGTTGCCAGGAGAAATACCAACAACCTCATATATGCAGATGATGCCACTCTAATGGCAGAAAGTGAAGAGGAACTAAAGAGCCTCTTGATGAGGATGAGAGAGGAGAGTGAAAAAGCTGCCTTTTAAACTCAACATCCAAAAAACTAAGATCATGGCATCTGGTCCCATCACTTCATGGCAAATAGAAGGGGAAAAAATGGAAACAGTGACAGATTTTATTTTCTTGGGCTCCAAAATCACTGTGAACACTAACTGCAGCCATGACATTAAAAGACATTTGCTCCTAGAAGGAAAGCTATGACTAACCTAAACATATTAAAAAGCATATTAAAAAGCAAATTAAAAAGCATATTAAAAAGCAAAGACATCACTTTGCCAACAAAGGTCCATGTAGTCAAAGCTATGACTTTTCCAGTAGACGTGTATGGATGTGAGAGTTGGACAATAAAGAAGGCTGAGCCCCAAAGAATTGATGCTTTTGAACTGTGGTATTAGAGAAGACTCTTGAGAGTCCCTTGGACAGCAAGGAGATCAAACCAGTCAATCCTAAAGGAAATCAACCCTGAATATTCACTGGAAGGACTGTTGCTGAAGTTGAAGCTAAAATACTTTGGCCACCTGATGCAAAGAGCTGACTCATTGGAAAAGACCCTGATGATGGGAAAGATAGGCAAAAGGAGAAGGTGGCGGCAGAGGAGAGATGGTTAGATAACATCATCAACTCAATGGACATGAATTTCAGCAAACTCCAGGGGATGGTGGACAAAGGAGTGTGGTGTGTCCATGGGGGTCACAAAGAGTAGGGCACTACTTAGCGACTGAACAATAACAACAATGAAGTTAAATGTATAGTTATCATATACTCAGCAATTCCACACCTATATATTTACCCTGAAGAACTAAAATTTTATCTTCATATAAGAACCTCTACATTAATATTTATAGAAGCTTCATTCATAACTGCCAAAAATGTGAACAACCAACTCCTTCAATGAGTGAACAGATAAACAAACTGATACATGCATGCAGTAGATCTGAAGTAAAAAGAAATGAACTATTAATACACATAACACTATGGATGAATCTCAAAGGAATTACACTGAGTGAAAGTAGCCAGTCTCTAAAGATTACATACTGTATGACTCCACTTATATGACATTCTGGAAAAGGCAGGACTCCAGGGCCTCTCGTCCCATGCCCAGCACAGCTACAGCTCATGGTCCCAAGAAACACTGCACTTGTAGCAGCTTCAAAACATTGAACCTGGACAAACTGACTGTTGTGCTAATGCCCATCCACGAGCTAGGAATGGCTGTCTCTTGTTTCTTTCTTTAAGAATAGACCTGAGTATGCCCTAGCAGGAGATTAAGTAATGAAGATGTGCATACAGCATTTCACTGAAACAGATGGCAATGTCTACACTGATATAACCTACACTGCTGGCTTTTGGATATCATGAACATTGACAAGACTAGAGAGAATTTCCATCTGACTCTGACACCAAGGGTCACTTAGTTCGTTCACTGTATTACTCCTAGAGAAGCCAAATATAAGTTGTACAAAATGAGAAAAAGCTTTATGGGTACAAAAAAAGATACCTCATTTGGTAAGCCATGATGGTGATACTATCCCTGGGAAGGGTTGGTATAATCACCAGAGATGAAAAGAAGTTAAGAAATTCAGAGTATCTTTTAAATGTATGGCTTATATATGAGTGAGAGAAGAAGAATCAAAGATTTCTCGAACATTTTGTGTTCACCACTCCATAAGCCAGTCTTGCTCCCAATCCAGTAATTAAAAACCATAAAAAAGCAACAGGTCAAGAGTTTGAAATCGATGGTCAAATTAAGGTGTTAATTCATTAAAATTGCCATTTACAGGCTTTATTTTTATTCTAAATTTGTATTTATTTTGTTATTTGTGTTATTTACTGTTAACTAAGCATTTTACATTGTTTTGGTATTGCTTTCCCCAATCATTAAATGATATGTATGGTATTACAGATTAAAAACTGAGATACAGAAGAGTTATATGGCTTGTTGTATTTCCCACAACTGACAAGTAGTAAAAAAAAAAAAGAAAAAGAAATTCAAACTCCAGGCCTTTCTGACTTCAAAACCTGTGCACTCATCTAGTACACTACAGAATCTGTTGAGTATTCAGATATCCATATCCCAGCTCATCCTTTATTTCTCCAAATTAATTGAGTGTCAGCCCCAATTAAGCCTCTAGTTTTAGTGTGCTAAGCAGAAGGGAACATGCTGCCCACCAAGAGGCAATATGGTGAGAGGGAAGAGGACAGGATTGGGATCAGACTGATCTGTCTTGAATCTTGGCTCTACCACTTACATCGCTGTCATCTTAGACAAGTACACTGCTCCGACAGACTCAATAAGCATTTACTCAGTGCCTGTTATGTTCCAGGAAATGGTCTAAACATCTATTTTTGCTTTATTGACTATGCCAAAGCCTTTGACTGTGTGGATTACAATAAACTGTGGAAAATTCTGAAAGAGATGGGAATACCAGACCACCTGACCTGCCTCTTGAGAAACCTGTATGCAGGTCAGGAAGCAACAGTTAGAACTGGACATGGAACGACAAACTGGTTCCAAATAGGAAAAGGAGTATGTCAAGACTGTATATTGTCACCCTGCTTATTTAACGTATATGCAGAGTATATCATGAGAAATGCTGGACTGGAAGAAACACAAGCTAGAATCAAGATTGCCGGGAGAAATATCAATAACCTCAGATATGCAGATGACACCACCCTTATGGCAGAAAGTGAAGAGGAACTCAAAAGCCTCTTGATGAAAGTGAAAGTGGAGACTGAAAAAGTTGGCTTAAAGCTCAACATTCAGAAAACGAAGACCATGGCATCTGGTCCCATCACTTCATGGGAAATAGATGGGGAAACAGTGGAAACAGTGTCAGACTTTATTTTTTTGGGCTCCAAAATCACTGCAGATGGTGACTGTAGCCATGAAATTAAAAGACGCTTACTCCTTGGAAGGTAAGTTATGTCCAACCTAGATAGCATATTCAAAAGCAGAGACATTACTTTGCCAACAAAGGTCCATCTAGTCAAGGCTATGGTTTTTCCTGTGGTCATGTATAGATGTGAGAATTGGACTGTGAAGAAAGCTGAGTGCCAAAGAATTGATGCTTTTGAAGTGTGGTATTGGAGAAGACTCTTGAGAGTCCCTTGGACTGCAAGGAGATCCAACCAGTCCATTCTGAAGGAGATCAGCCCTGGGATTGCTTTGGAAGGAATGATGCTAAAGCTGAAACTCCAGTACTTTGGCCACCTCATGCAAAGAGTTGACTCATTGGAAAAGACTCTGATGCTGGGAGGGATTGGGGGCAGGAGGAGAAGGGGACAACAGAGGATGAGATGGCTGGATGGCATCACTGACTCGATGGACGTGAGTCTGAGTGAACTCCGGGAGTTGGTGATGGACAGGGAGGCCTGGCGTGCTGCGATTCATGGAGTCGCAAAGAGTCGGACATGACTGAGCGACTAAATTGAACTGAACTGAACTAATGATATATCTGTGGACAAAACAGCAAAGATTCCTGCCCTCAATAAGCTTATATTCCAATGAAATATATGGACAATAAATATAATAAATAATATGTATAGATGTCATATAGTCATAAGTATTGTGAAGAAAACAAAGAACAAGAAAAAAGGAAAGGTGAATGCAAATGGAAAAGAGTCACGATGTTTTTAAAAGCTACTCAAGGAAGTCTTCTGAGAAAGTGACATTTGAGCAAAGACCTGAAGAAGTTGAGAAATCTGTTCATGTAGATACCTGGGGAGAGACCATTACAAGAAGAGAATAGCCAGTACAAAGGTCTAGTCCATGTCAAGTGTGTTTGAAGAACAGCAGGGGGGTCGGGTGGCTGTAATAGCCTGAGGGAGACAGAGAACCACAGCAAATCAGTGAATGAATGGAGAGGCTAGGCAACATATGTCCTTACAGGACAGTATAATAAGCCTGCTTTTACTTTGAGGGGATGGAGAGCCATGGGAGGGTTTGAGCAGACCAGTGCCATGAACTGACTGCCTTTTCTAAATATCTTTCTGACTGATGTATGGAAAATAGACCATAGAAGACCAGGACATTAAGGAGGTCAGTTAAGAGCCTCTTGGTTAGTCTAAGCAAAAACTGATGGTTTAGATCAATATATATTTAGAAGGTATTGCTGGTGGGATCTGCTTCTAAATTGTATGTCAGGTTTAAGAGGAAGGGAGGTGAAAGAAATCAAAGAGGACACTAATAGATGGAGAAATATACCATGTTCATGGATTGGAAGAATCAATATAGTGAAAATGAGTATACTACCCAAAGCAATTTATAGATTCAACGCAATCCCTATCAAGCTACCAACAGTATTCTTCACAGAGCTAGAACAAATAATTTCACAATTTGTATGGAAATACAAAAAACCTCGAATAGCCAAAGCGATCTTGAGAAAGAAGAATGGAACTGGAGGAATCAACTTACCTGACTTCAGGCTCTACTACAAAGCCACAGTTATCAAGACAGTATGGTACTGGCACAAAGACAGAAATATTGATCAATGGAATAAAATAGAAAGCCCAGAGATAAATCCACGCACATATGGACACCTTATCTTCGACAAAGGAGGCAAGAATATACAATGGATTAAAGACAATCTCTTTAACAAGTGGTGCTGGGAAATCTGGTCAACCACTTGTAAAAGAATGAAACTGGACCACTTTCTAACACCATACACAAAAATAAACTCAAAATGGATTAAAGATCTAAACGTAAGACCAGAAACTATAAAACTCCTAGAGGAGAACATAGGCAAAACACTCTCCGACATACATCACAGCAGGATCCTCTATGACCCACCTCCCAGAATATTGGAAACAAAAGCAAAAATAAACAAATGGGACCTAATTAACCTTAAAAGCTTCTGCACATCAAAGGAAACTATTAGCAAGGTGAAAAGACAGCCTTCAGAATGGGAGAAAATAATAGCAAATGAAGCAACCGACAAACAACTAATCTCAAAAATATACAAGCAACTCCTACAGCTCAACTCCAGAAAAATAAACGACCCAATCAAAAAATGGGCCAAAGAACTAAATAGACATTTCTCCAAAAAAGACATACAGATGGCTAACAAACACATGAAAAGATGCTCAACATCACTCATTATCAGAGAAATGCAAATCAAAACCACTATGAGGTACCATTTCACACCAGTCAGAATGGCCGCGATCCAAAAGTCTACAAATAATAAATGCTGGAGAGGGTGTGGAGAAAAGGGAACCCTCTTACACTGTTGGTGGGAATGCAAACTAGTACAGCCACTATGGAGAACAGTGTGGAGATTCCTTAAAAAACTGGAAATAGAACTGCCTTATGATCCAGCAACCCCACTGCTGGGCATACACACTGAGGAAACCAGAAGGGAAAGAGACACGTGTACCCCAATGTTCATCGCAGCACTGTTTATAATAGCCAAGACATGGAAGCAACCTAGATGTCCATCAGCAGATGAATGGATAAGAAAGCTGTGGTACATATACACAATGGAGTATTACTCAGCCATTAAAAAGAATACATTTGAATCAGTTCTAATGAGGTGGATGAAACTGGAGCCTATTATACAGAGTGAAGTAAGCCAGAAGGAAAAACATAAATACAGTATACTAACACATATATATGGAATTTAGAAAGATGGTAACAATAACCCGGTGTACGAGACAGCAAAAGAGACACTGATGTATAGAACAGTCTTATGGACTCTGTGGGAGAGGGAGAGGGTGGGAAGATGTGGGAGAATGGCAATGAAACATGTAAAATATCATGTAAGAAACGAGTTGCCAGTCCAGGTTCAATGCATGATGCTGGATGCTTGGGGCTGGTGCACTGGGACGGCCCAGACGGATGGTATGGGGAGGGAGGAGGGTTCGGGATGGGGAACACATGTATACCTGTGGCGGATTCATTTTGATATTTGGCAAAACTAATACAATTATGTAAAGTTTAAAAATAAAATAAAATTGGAAGAATAAAAAAAAAAAAAAAGAGGAAGGGAGGAACCAAGGATAAATTCAAGATTTTTTTGTCCTTGACAACTGATAGGTCAGGAAATATTAGTAAGGCAGAGAAGACTAGGTCCAGATTTAGTTTTATTGACTCTGAAATGCCTATTTGGCATTCATGTGGAAATACCAGATGGCAATTGGATATATGACTCAAGTTCAGGAGAGAAGGCTGAGCTAAAGATATAAAATTTAAGTCATCAGCATATAGATAGTATCTAATGATCTTAGATAGGATCACTAAGGCAATGAGTGTAAAAAGACAGGAGAATTCAAAGGACTGGGCACATCTATAGGACATTCTAAAACTAAGACATCAGGGACATGAGAATTAACCAACAAAGATGCAAAAAGTACTCATTCAGGAAGAAAAACCACAGAACAGTATGTTATGCTGGAAGCCAAGTGAAGAATGTATATTAAGGAAGAGGACGTGATCAGCTATGTCAAAGCACCTAACAGGTTCTGTAAGATGAGGACTGAGAACCAACCACTGGATTTAGCAACATGAAAGCCATGTGTGACCTTGACAAGAACAGTCTCAGTGGAAGCAATGGATAGAGTGTGAAAGTTTTCCTGAACAGGGTAGGAAGAACAGGGTAAGAAATATGTAAGGAGGGCAACTGTGAGTGTACACAAGTCTAATGAGTTTTTCTACAAAATGGAACAGAAAACTAGAGTAGGAATTGGCGAGGGAAGTAGAGTCAAGAGGAGTTTCTTATTAAGACAAGAAAACAGCAACACATTTGCATACTAAGCCAACAGAGAAAGGGAGAGATTAACAATGCAGGAAAGAGAAATGCAGAGCAGTACAAGGGACTGATATCAGGAGGAGGAGCTGGCCTTAGACAGAAGCAGGGGCAGTCCACCCAGAGTAAGAAGAGGGAAGAGAGTCCACAAGCACAGATGTACGACAGCAAGTGATGGGGACGATGTGAGCATGTGGAGCTTCTCTCCTGATGAGTTCTATTCTCCAAGTTAATGGAAACTAGGAGGGGGAGGAGGCTGGACAGCAGGGCAGGAGAGGCCTGAAATGCTTGCTTGCGATGGGAGCACTGAGGACTACCTGAGGTTGGAGGCGGTGAGCTTACAGTGCAGGGGTGTGCTCTCCAGCCACATCACTGAGCAGAGGCGGGGGCAGTGCAGCAGAGAGTCAGACTCAACCAAAGTCAGGCTTTAAGCCAGCAATGAGAACAAAACAAGAGGAGGGCAAGAGAACTGATGGGTGCAAGGATGATAATAAAGATTACCCACAAAACGGAAGCTCTGCGAGGGTGGAGACAGGGACCTGACAGGGCTGAAAACCAGTGAAAACATGGTATGGTCCATGGCTTGTAGGTTTGGTGAAATCATAGGATTACTAGAATTGGGGTTCCAGATGGAGAAAGCTGGACATATAGGAGGTGGTGGTCAGAGAGAAGGAGACCTAAAGTTGGGGTCAGGGAGGAGCTTCAGTTATTGGGAATAACTAAGAGAATGAATGGCTGAGTTGGCACTGAGAATAACATGACTAAAGAAAACGTTATCATGGAAATATGAGGGCAGGGTAATGGGAAGGACATCTTCTTGGATACTGAAACCACCAAGAACAGCAGCAGTTGGGTGAGTGACAGTGAGACAGGAGGTAAAATCTTCGAGGAAAGTGAGAAAGTGATCAGAAAGATGAGTGTCCAGTATAAGGAAAAGTGGGTTTAGCCTGTTAATTTATCTGAGTCTCGGTTTCCTCACTCATGAGTTGGAAATGCTGACGGTCCTTCTAACGTGTATTTTGTAAGGACTGAGTAAGGTGATACAGGTGGAACACCTGTCACCCAGTGGACCTGGCAGACTTCAGTATGCCGGGATATGGAATTACTTAAAAGGGCACCTGTGAAGTCTTGGGAGTATGTCGCATCTCTCCAACTAAAGGTAAAAAGTGTGGCTGAAAGGCTCACTGAGCTCAGGACTATCCCACCTTTCATAATCATCATAATTCCCCAGATGTGCGCCCATGGCTCTCACTCTCTGTGGGAGGCTGCGCCTGGCGTGACTGCAGCTATCCACACCCATGTCATCTCCATCTTCCTGCCAGGCTGGTTTCGTCTCTTCCACCCACATGCAGGCACCAGGTGCGCTGCCTTCCAGACTGTCTAATATAGAAGGCAAAAAGCAAACTAACTGTTTTGGCTCC
The DNA here is from genome assembly GCF_032452875.1 of Bos javanicus. Classification (NCBI taxonomy): domain Eukaryota; kingdom Metazoa; phylum Chordata; class Mammalia; order Artiodactyla; family Bovidae; genus Bos; species Bos javanicus. The sequence goes on along the minus strand of NC_083874.1, from coordinate 47,278,363 downwards.
CCTGCTGTTTCTCCCTGTTTCTTATGGCCCAGTTAGTAGAAGAGCCCAGGGAAGTGAAAGTCTCTAATGGTACCTTCCAAGTCTCTAATGGTACCTTCCATCCTGAACTGCACTGAACCCAGAAATGCACAGAGGCTCTGAGACAGCACAGTCTCAGTCGCCCATGACAGTCTGCTGGAGCAGTCATCTTTCTACCCAGCATTTCCCAAACACCCTTATCCCTAAATTATATATATAAATGAAGAGCAGCCGCTCTTGTAGGAACACATTTTCTTGATGCTTGTCCTTTTCTTAGCTATCAGTCACTTGCTTCTTTAACACAAAAGGACATTTTGATGCAGCACTGCTGCAAGGAGAAACAAATCATTAATTTAGAAAAATGGTGGCGTTTCTACAGTTTGCCATGCTCCCATCTATTTGCTGAGGAATCCGGGTTCTGGAAAAACAAAACTGCACTCCTGTTTACCAACTACTATTTATCACTCTCTGGGCTTTTGACATTGATTAACACTGAAAGTGACATTTGGCTCTGTGCTGCTTTCAAATAGACTCATTTCAACTAAGAAACCAATAAGAAACCCTATAGGGGAAAATATTTTTGGGGAGGAGTAGTTTGAGGGTGACATGAAACATTCTTCTGTCCAACATTTTGGATCATTATCTGGAACTGAAGCAGTGTGTTTTAAGGAGAGAGAGAAATCGGCACGTCACAAGGAAAGGCAGTCAGCCTTTCAAGATAATTCAGAAAGGTGTGCCTCGGGAGAAGAGAGAAACCCAGAGGCAATTCATTAAACAACAACAAAAAAGAGGTCAAGGTCTGAAAATGATTATTCAACAGGCAAGTAATTTAACATGCCATGATTTGCTGTACAAAAGGATCTGTGCTAAGGAAAGGATACTGTTAGATTTAAATTACATTTGATTTTTAAATTTATAAGCAGATTTTCCAGCACATTAAAAGAAAGCACATCTGTGTACATTTTTTTCCCTCCAAATTTAATCTATCAGCCATATCTTTCCAGCAAACTTCCTGCATAGAACAGTTACCACCACAGATTGGTGGTAAGTGAGTGAAGTGATATTCCCATCAGCCTTAAAAGTACATCTCCTTATGACTCCCCCTTCAGAGCAGGCAAGGGGAATTGCTGCTTTCAAAGAGCCCAGGGTGGGCTTTGGCAGGCATCAGAATCACTCAGAGAACAAGGTTAAAAGGTTAACCTTTTAAGATTAAAAGACAGGTTAAAGACAGCTTCCTGAGTCTCATCCCCAGGAATTCTGAGTCTGTAAGTCTGCAGCGGGGCCTGGGAATCACAGTTCTAGCACACCCAAGGTACTCTGATGCAGGTGGCCATGGAATACAGCCTGACAAATCCTGGCTTAGAGAAGATGTCCTCTAGACTACTGTAGCAAGAGAAACAGCCCTGCCTTCTGGTTCCAGCACATTCCCTGGTTCCAGAGCACTCTATTAAGCTCACACTTGGTGGACAGTTGCTGAACAACACTGCTGAGCTAGGCAAGCCCATCTGTGGGGTTCGGTGTGACACACCCCTGATTTCTCTTTATTCTGTTAGAACGATTACAGGAAGTTATCTATGCAATGCAAGGATTTTGTGGTGGGCGTGCTGGACCTATGCCGAGACACAGAAGAGGTGGAAGCGATTTTAAATGGTGATGTGAACTTCCAAGTCTGGTCCGACCACCACCGTCCGAGTCTGAGCCGGATCAAACTCGCCATTAAGTACGAAGTCAAGAAGGTAAGCTTCCCCACCTCTCCTGGCCTTCCTACCTCCAGGGTTGCTGGCCGACCTTTGTGCTCACACATATTTTGTTCCCACAAGAGGATGGTGACAATAGCAATTACCCGACCCACCTCTAGACAGGGGAACCTCCAGCCTTGCAGGACTGCTCAGAGCTCCCGCCTTCACCCCCAGCCCATCAGGAGAGAGAGATGATGATAGTCATTCTATGAACAGGCTTCGAGCCTGGAGAATAAAAGAGGGGATTTTCAGCCTCCAAACTACTGGCGAGGACTGGGTTACAGTGAATGCTGCCATCAGCTAGCAGGCCAATTCCCAAGTTTTCATGAAAAAACATACCCCTCAGTTCTTTCAACAGCACTTATTGAGCTTTCTCTGTGTGCCTGGGGACTTGTGTAGAAAATGCCTTCGTGCAGAGGCTTTGTGGGATCCATGGTTCTGGGTGGCTTAGAGGAAGTTCACTCTCAAGGCTTATGAAAGGCTTTAATAGGAAGCATGATTAGACTTCCAAAAGAGTAAGTCCTACCTCCTCAACCAACCTCAAGGTGTCTTTAATGGCCACTGGCACCCAGGAGCCCTCACACCCACAGTGGCTGGTCAGACTGAGGTCCTAAGGAGCAAGACTCAATTATAGTTCCACTCTGGATGTATTCTGGATTTTGTAGAATCTGCTCTTATATTAGATGACATCATTCATCCTGATGAAAACCGCAGAGCTCCAAAGATCTATTTGCTTTAGTACCAACTGTGCTTTCCAGAGAAGCAAAATGGCTGATCAGTCTTCAAGGGTTGTTTTTTCCCATCTATTTACAGGGTGACTACTGGGGGTATTCCCAATACCCCCAGATTGGCTTCTTGGCATTTTTCTTCTTGTCTGCTTATCTTAATTTGTGTGGGGTGAACCATTCTTCAACAACAGTATGTGGTATTCATCTAGAGAGAGCCTCCAAGTGTGATAAAAATCCTCCTGTCCTTTTAATTTTAATAATAATCAAAAATTCTAGGAAAAAATCTCTTTTTTCAAACACTGTAAGTCCTGAAGATAAAATTGATAAACCATAGGAAAGGTAGCCTTAGATAAATATTCAAAAGCATAGAGCTATGGGAGGGGAGGAGTCAGGTTGTAGTTTCAAGTATGTACAACCCTACTGACCAAGTGCAGGGGGACTCACATTTTAGCTTATCTCAAGAGCTCGCTGAGACTGTTCACCAAAGTACAGCAAGCAAGCGTTTCCTAAAGGTGCTGAGATATTCACGGTCTTGGAGTTCAGAGACACCCTGCTGTAGACTGCTTGTTATGGTGATAACAGGCTTGAGTTTCTGGCATTTCCTTTCTTCCCCAAGCCGTGGTATTATCCTGTCTTCTAGCACAGAGTGAAAGGGGAAGATATATTTGACACCCCAAAGAAAAGAAGATGCTTGATATTTGTAGATTAACGTTCACAGTTTGGGCTCTTCACAAACAATCCCAGCAGCCCAGGAAATTCAAGCATTCACCATATTTCTGAAACATAGATTCAAATCTCTTAGCAAACCAGTCACTGAGGGTGAATCCTTCAGCTAGTCCAGAGTATGGCCACCACTTCAGAGCCTATAATGTTCCTCCTCATTGTCAGCTATCAAGGACAAAATGGCCCTGGCGATGAGTGAGAAGAAAAAGTGAAACACTGTAAACGTGACAGTTTTGGTCAGAATAAAAAGGTTTTGTGAGGGAAATTATTTATTCTAGCGATATTAGGAGAGTCATAGAGGTCTCAAGAAATACCTATCATGAATGTCAAGAGTCTACTGCAATCCATAGGCAGGAAGATGATAAATGACCTGCATAAAATGTCAACCTTGCTCCCTTCAAAAATCTCCAATAGGTAAATTCTCTCAAATCACAGATGCCATCGTGCTACATTGACTGACTCAGAGTTTTCCTTGACATTTATTCTATCGTGAACTACCAGCAAAAATACCTAATATTTTAAAATCTTATTAATATTGTAATGAGATTTCATTTTTAATTTATGAACTTTAGCATGCTTGCATGGGCACAGTCTAACCCTGGGTCTTTGAATTATGAAACGACCAGCACCAAGGCCTATTTACACCTGACATATATATGAGTCTTCAGGCTAGAATATAAAACCATAAAAAAAAGTCCTAGGACTTGCGATATATCAAATCAAACCATTAATTCAGTGATTAAAACAAACTAGTTATTCTTGGCAGTTTCATGAGCTGCTAATAGGTCTGACCTTAAAAACAAAAAACAAAAAAAAAAAACCTATACATTCAATTTAGAGACCTTGAGTTACATAGAGTCAAAGAGATTTCTTTGCTTAAAGACATCATAGAGCATTGATCATGCACTGCTACTCTAAATGAAGAAGAGTGCAGTATGTATTACTGGACCACAATACTCTCTTTCTCATGGACCATCTGGTAAGACTGGTTTTCCATGTAACAACCTCAATATTTATGAAATGCATAAATCTGAGTGGAATGGGTGCTGCTCTGTGGCTGGTACTGCACCTCAGATTACATCCTTCATCTGAATGTTAGCCTCTCCTCAGGCATCACCCTAATATCTGGTCCTCTGGCTACCTCGGCCATAACGTCAGCCTCCATGAGATAAAGACAATTATCCCACCATGATACAAAGGAAAAAAGGATGAAGAGAGTGTCAGGAGATTTCTAGCATGATTCTTACATTTAATGGCCACACGGTCTTGGATAAGTCCTTGAAGCTCTTTGGGCCTCATTCCCCTTCCGAAAAATAGGTGTATAAGCTTTTGCTTCACAGGATTTTCTATGGAACTGATATGAGAGGAAATGCTCTGTAAACTGAAAAGGTCTCCTCAAGGAAGCTCCTCAAGGAAGCATCATCGTTGTCAATCAGCAATGCTCCCCCTTCTTTGGAACTGGAGGGGTTCTTTTATCCCCAGAAACACCCTCTAGCTTATCCTTTGTTATCTCCCCAACTCTTTGTGACCCCATGGACAGTAGCCTACAAGTTTCCTCTGTCCATGAGATTTTCCAGGCAAGAGTACTGGAGTGGGTTGTCATTTCCTTCTCCAGGAGATCTTCCCAACCCAGGGATCGAACCCAGGTCTCCAGCATTGCAGGCAGATGCTTTACCGTCTGAACCACTAGGGAAGCCCATTCTATCTTCTAGAATGCTAGAAATGTCCCCCTGGGGAAGGACGTCATCCCTATAGCCTACAACTCCTCTCCCAAAGACCAAAAGGCCTTGTGAGGATATGGTTGTTCTCCATGACTTCTGCCTTAATAAGGGGACTCAGCATCCCCACTGTGTTAGAAAGGCAGTGTTGGAGAAGTGGGTAAGTGGGTACCCTTATAGGTTAATCACTGTCCAACCACTCATTAATGGGGTCACTTAGGTTATGCAGTATACATATACAGTATACATACAGGCCTTCATCTTCTCCCCCACAGTCGATCTGGCTATCTCCTCCATTTCTGTCTTTGTCCCCCGGGAACTATGCATAAATGTCCTTCTTAAAGACTCTCCTCTCCCCTTGCAGAGCAACTCTAAATAAATGCTTAGGGACTTTGAGCCTCACCAACTGGAAGGACCTGATCAGTCTCTGAATCCATTCAGGTTCAGTTGGGCCCAGGCTACATCCGTAAAGAAAGCCCATTGTCTGGCACATGGTCACTGCTGAGTGACTGGTCAAAGAGACTGAGACACAATCCTTAGTGCTCCTTTTAACATGTCCAACTGAAGACTCACATCTGGGCCCTTCACTCGCATCCCCCACCCATCTCTCCTCTTTATCACTTCATTTCTAGTCTTACAGGGATGCTGTTTTCCTTTCTTCCCCCTGTGTCATCTCTTCTTTCTTCCTGACTTCAGGTCTGCCTTGATGAGGATCAGGTAAATCTCCATTCACTCTAAGAACTTTGTAGGCATGGGCCTTCCCAGCTCAAAGTGCCCATGGACAGTGAGACAAGAGACCCAGAATGTCCTACTATGCAGAAGAGAGACCTTAACTCCACCTGTAGGAGAGATGCAGGCCCCCTTGGACATAATTAAGCAAAAGACTGCTACAAAAAAAAAATAGAAACAAATGAATATTTTGTCCAAAATTATATTAGTGTCATTGCAGAAAGCATGTCTATTATTAGGCAATATCACCAGTAAGGGTGGTTCATTTAATCGGACAAGTTGTTTTAGCCCCAGTCTATGAGCCCTATAGTCGCTGATTAGCCTGCCAAGGACCCTGAGGAAAGAAAGACACAATCTTGCCCTTAAGGAGCTATCAGTGCAGTGGGTAAGGTACAGATAGATATGCTATGACCATAAAAGCAACAGCTTCTGTACTCAGCTAGCTGAACAAAGTACAGTTCAGAGCAGTCACCTTTTTCGGACTTCCAGGTGGCCTTCAGTTCTAGCCTCTTGACACAAGGCTTGATTTGAAGGATGTAATCATGGTCCTTCCAACTTATGAGACCCACCCACTCTCCTCTAGAAGTAGCTCCACTCAGCTGAGCTTCCAGATCCCAGAATTTCAGAGGTATCCCCCCGCCAGACTCTGCCAAGCTCCTGGGTGAGTCTTAGCCCAGAAATCTAGTATCACATAAAATAAAGACCTAGAATAGGACCATGGAAGATGGAGAAGACTGCAGGTAGAACCCTCACTAGCCCCACTTAGTAACACTGTTCCCTTTTGCTTCACTCAGCATGTTATACTAAGGAAATAATACCCCCTGTGACCTGCATCCACTGGCTCACATCATTTCACTAGCGTTTCTGATGTCTATCACATTACCAGCTCTGAGTCCAGCACTGGAGAGACTGAGAAGCCCCCAAGCCTTTCCCTTGAGGGGTACACGGCAGCAATGGATAGAGATGTGTGAACAAAGGACCACCATCCTGTCTGAGCAAGGTACACAGGATTAAGAAGGAGGTGGCATGGGGGTCAGAGGAAGCACTGACCAGCTCAGTCTGGACATATGAAGAAGTTTCCCAGAAGTGGACATACTTGAAGTGGGGCTTAAAGGATGAGAGGTGCTGGATGGGATGGGGTGGCAATTTAGGTAGAGAGAGGTGAAAGCTGAAAAGCCACAGACACCTAAGAAAGAGTGGCACATTTAGGAAAGAAACATGTTTATAGGAGGATGTGACTGAGGCTATAGTACTGTGGGAAAGAAACAAACTGGAAAGCTTGTCAGAAGCAGATCCTCAAGGGTATTACATGCCATGCACAAGCCCTTGGGCCTTATCCTGCCAGCACTATCCTATAGAATTTTCTATGATGATGGAAATGTTTCCTGCTGTCTAATATGGCAGCCACTACTACATATAGCTACTTAGCTTGAAATGTGGTTAATGTAATTATGAAACAGAATTCTTAATTTTTCATTCATTAATTAAAATTTCAATAGGCAATTGTGGCCAGTGGTTGCCAAACTAGACGGTATGATGGTATGTCCTCATTCATGCAGTCAACAAGTTTGCATTGAGTGACTATAAAGCTTGCTGTGCTAATCACTGAGGACGTGTTACAGTGACTGGAATTGACATGAGGCTAACCATTGTGAGGAAGACATGCATGCTAAGTCGCTTCAGTCGTGTCCAACTCTGTGCGACCCATGGACAGCAGCCCACCAGGCTCCTCTGTCCACAGGATTCTCCAGGCAAGAATACTGGAGTGAGTTGCCTCTTCCTTCTCCAGTATTACTCAAAACATCACACCAAAAAATTGTAATATTCCAACTGAAATAGTGTTACAAAACAAAAACATGACTTTACAACTTCTAAAGACAGATACCGGAGAAGGCAATGGCACCCCACTCCAGTACTCTTGCCTGGAAAATCCCATGGACGGAGGAGCCTGGAAGGCTTCAGTCCATGGGGTCACTGAGGGTCGGACACGACTGAGCGACTTCAGTTTCACTTTGCACTTTCATGCATTGGAGAAGGAAATGGCAACCCACTCCAGTGTTATTGCCTGGAGAATCCTAGGGATGGGGGAGCCTGGTGGGCTGCCGTCTCTGGGGTCACACAGAGTCGGACATAACTGAAGTGACTTAGCAGCAAAGACAGATACAACCTAACTGGGGAAGTCAATAAAGACTTCTTGGAGGAACTCACGACAAAAGTTAACCAGAGGTGGGGAGGGTATTTCTGGCAGAAAAAAAACATGTTCAAAGCTGTTCAGAGCATGCACAAAGGCCCAGTGGTGAGAAGAAATACAGCATATAAAAGGAACTGAAAGAAGGTGAATGTGGCAGACTCAGAGGCATGAGGAAGAATGGGGAGTGGGGTGAGTCTAGAGAGGCAGACAGGAATCAGACCAGACAGAGGCTTGTAGACCAGGCAAAAGGATTTTGTTTTTGTTCCTTTTTTAGGAATAACAGGAATCCATTTGAGGATATTAATCAAGGTGGTTGTAAAGATTAGGACAGAAAGCCTCTGAGAAATGCTGGAAGGCAAAAAGGGTAGGTGTGGATGCCACGTAATTGTTAAGCAAAAGGGACAGACTATTAATCAAGGCAGGTGAAGTTACGCTGTGTTAACAAGCAAAACCAAAGCTATATGGGCTGTTAACCAGAAAAAAAAAATTTATTTATCGCTCATCACTGGACAGCAAGGAGATCAAACCAGTCAATCCTAAAGGAAATCAACCCTGAATATTCATTGGAAGGACTGATGCTGAAGCTGAAACTCCAATACTTTGGCCACCTGATGCAAAGAACTAACTCATTGGAAAAGACCCTGATGCTAGGAAAGATTGAAGGCAGGAGGAGAAGGAAGTGACAGAGGATGAGATGGTTGGATGGCATCACTGACTCGATGGACATGAGTTTGAGCAAGCTCCGGGAGTTGGTGAAGGACAGGGAAGCCTGGATTGCTGCAGGCCATGGGATCGCAAAGAGTCAGACACGACTGAGTGACTGAACAGCGACAACAATAATCGCTCATCCTACTTCCATCTTGCAACAGAATTCAGAGGAATTCATTCAGGAACCGAAAATGATAGAATAGCCACCACCTCAAATATTTCCACCCTGCCAAAGGGAAATCCAGCCCTGGAGGGTCTCATATCAGCAATTAAACACTTCCACCTGGAAGGGACATACGGTGCTTCTGCTTACAACTCAGAGACAGCAATTAGTCACATAACCCTCCCTGCCGTAAGCAGGGCCAGAAAGCATTGAATATTCCTGTCATGCATTTGAAAGGAGAAAAATAAAGGAGCTATTTGGTAAATAGCACTAAAGACCACCAACAGGAAAAAATTTGAGGAAATTCATATGAAGAGCATCTTCATCTCTGTAAATATTAGGAAGCAGAATCACCCTCTGAAGTAGAAGGCAGCCTGAAAAAAGAAAAAAAAATTTTAAGGTTTGGGAAGGGAATTCTCTGGTAGTCCAGTGGTCTTCCAGTGCAGAGGGTGTGGGTTCAATCCCTGCTCAAGCAGCTAAGATCTCATATGCCTTGTAGCCAAAAAACCAAAAAACATAAAACAGAAGTAATACTGTAACAAATTCAATAAAGACTGAAAAAAATGGTCCACATTGAAAAAAAGTGTCTTAAGAAAAGTTTGGGAAAAATTCTGTAGGTGATGGGAGAGAGAGCTGAACAACAGAGCCAACAGTTCAGCCAACATTAGAGATTATACATTATTTGGCAATAGCCTGTGTTCTTAAAAAAAAAAATGAAAAATCTCTACAAAAAAATGGAAATATACGAAGTCAATGTCCTCCACGAACCTCAATTCCCTGCTGTGAACCTCAAGATTCTATCATGGACATGGAGCCCAGAAGTACACAAAATGTGCCCACAGGGCACAGCACACAGGTTCCCTCAGGGAATGCCAAGGTGGGAGGAACAAGCTCAGAGGGGAGAGGCATGGTGGGGAACATCCCACCCACATCACTGCCCTGTCTAAATCTGGGCCAAGGCCTCTAACAACACCAGAAGTCCCTTTTGCTTCTTTCTTCAAAAATTCACCATCTTGTGCACATTTTACAGTTCTGCCGTACGTGGGCCCATTATTCCACCTGGAAAAACTCCCATGAGAAGATGACAGAAACTGTTGCGTAGCAATTTATAGTGGCCAGGAGTGTACCTGCTCACATCCTCCACTTACTAAATATGTGGCATTAGTAACTCAAAGGTACTTAATCAGCTGGCTGGCAGGAGCCCTGTGGATAAGGCGGATGCTCCTCCAACCCTCAAGAGCCTCCTGGTCTAAATCTGTGCTGGGAGAGACCATGAGGCCCAGCAGCAGATGCACAACTGACTGAAACCCCTTCCCCTAGTGTGGTGACCACCGGCAGGGACACCAGAGAGGGCAGCTGACCTCTACTGAGGTTCAGAGTCATTTCCTCCATCTGCAGAGAGCTCAGGGAATGTGCGGACACCAGGGTTTTCTAAAGGACGTCTGAGAGGCCAATCAGACACTCAAATGCTCTGAGCAGACTTTCTCCCGCTGTGTTTTCCTGCTGAGGCATCATTGCGAACAGATGCTCAGAGTTAAGAAGACCAGAACTGTCACAAACACAGTCTGGCTGGTCAGACACCACCCCAGACTGTGCTGCAGGATGCCCAGGAGCTGTCAAACGCTATTGGAATCCACTGGTATAGAAAACATCAATCAGCGTCCTCTCTGGGGATTCTTCTCAGCCTTTGGAGGTCCTAGCCTGGTCACACAGCACAAAAATGACCAGCGTCCATTCATCTCTTGGCTCAGAGGGGCTATCTTTGGCCTTGGAAAAGCAGTTTTGTTTTTCTCAAGCAGCAACCTTAAGAAGGACTAATGCAAGTATGTGTACCCCTTTTCTTCCTGGAAAAACTCTCAAGAGAAGAAAAATAAGTGCTGTTGGGCAGCAGCTTACTGTTGTGGCTGGAAACCTGACCACATTATGTGGGACCACAAATCCAAAGTCCTTCATTTACCAAACAGATGGCTTTAGATATTTCATCTCCGGGGCTCAGTTTTCTATTCAATACAATGGGAACAAATAACAATACCTATTAAATAATAATCTATGTTTACCAATATAGCTTTATTTGGGGGGGGGGGGCTCCAAAATCACTGAAGATGGTGACTGCAGCCATGAAATTAAAAGATGCTTGCTTGGAAGAAAAGCTATGACAATCTAGACAGCATATTAAAAAGCAAAGACATTACTTTGTCAACAAAGCTCCACTTAGTCAAAACTATGGTTTTTCCAGTAGTCATGTATGAATGTGAGAGTTGGACTATAAAGAAAGCTGAGCACGGAAGAATTGATGCTTTTGAACTGTGGTGTTGGAGAAGACTCTTGAGAGTCTCTTGGACTGCAAGGAGAACAAACCAGTCAATCCTAAAGGAAATCAGTTCTGAATATTCATTGGAAGGACTGATATTGAAGCTAAAACTCCAATACTTTGGCCACCTGATGCAAAGAACTGACTCATTGGAAAAGACCCTGATGTTGGGGAAGATTGAAGGCCAGAGGAGAAGGGGACAACAAAGGATAAGATGGCTGGATGGCATCACTGACTCAATGGACTTGAGTTTGAGCAAACTCCGGGAGTTGGTGATGGACAGGGAAGCCTGGTGTGCTACGGTCCATGGGGTCACAGAGTTAGACATGACTGAGTGACTGAACTGAACTTAATATACTTAGAACACAGTACATAATGTTAGCTAATAGAAACTATATGCCATGTTGTTCTTACAAGCAGAACCTATCCATAGGACAAAACCAGTTTTTCCCAACCTCAGCACTATTGACATTTGGGGCCACATGATTCTTCACCATGGGCCCTGTCTTGTGTATCTCAGGATACTTAGCAACATCCCTGGCCTCTGTCTACTAGGTGCCAGTAGCATCCTCCTCGCAAGTCGTGTCAACCAAAAAGTCTCCAAGACATGGTCTCTAAAATCCCTGGGGGAAGGCGTGGAGACAAAATCATTCCCTGTTGAGAATCTCTGGGATGGTTTTTGGGATCAAGGCTATAACCCCTTCACTGTAAACCACTGAGGGCAGGAACTGCAGTTCTCCGAGGATGCACGGCATTTGTAGACCAAATAGATCAAAACCAAATGCAGTGTACCTCTCTGGAATAAACTAAGTTCTCCTACTTAGCTGCACAAAGGAACCACCTGGCTACTTTGTAAAAAACAGCAATGTCAGTGCCCCAGCCACAGGGCTTCTAATCCAGTTCTCCTGGGTGGGAGCCCAGAGATTGTGGTTTTTGAAAGACTCTCTAATGATTCTAAATTTTGTAAAGACTGAGTTCCTGGTAGGTGGGACCTCTCATGCATCTTGGTCTCTGAAGACAGAACTAGTACTCCCTCTGCACATAATAATGTGCAGGCTGTGTGGTGAGCAGATGAATAGACAGATGGGAGTACAGTACCAAGACACAGGTCTTACTGCACTCCAGACATCTGTAATTCCCCTTATGACCAAAAATCCATACAACAGAATTCAGCTGATGTTCCAGGCTGGCCTGAGAATATGGGGCCATCATCCCATTCCCTCTACTGCTCGCCTGTGTCCCTTCTGGGTTTGTAACTCTGGAAAAGAGCTCTGACTGCAGAGAAGCCCTAACAGTGGTTCATGGCCTGGCAGTCTCAGGGATAGAGAAGAGTGGTGGGTGGCTTCAGGGTGGACCCACATGTCAGGGAGAGTAGTGGGGCCTCTGTCCTCCATAGGGGAGCTCAGATCACTAAAGAGTTCCAGACTGGGTCTGAGGAGCACTCCTCTGCTCCCTGGCCTGAGTTTCTGACCTGCCCCCACACCGTGCCTGGCTCAGCTTTGAGATGAACAAGCAGAGCACCCAATGTGTCCTCTCTGCCCTCCTCAGGCCTGCTGCGATCTCTTACACAGCTTTCTCTAGAGAGCAAATACTACTGCACAATTGCAAAAGAGATTTCAGTTCCTCCAAGTCCACACAACCAGACAAGAAACTACTGTCTTTTTGGCTATTTTGCTGCCTTTTGTTCAGTTCTTTGAATATATAAATATTTGCATGAAAGGATAATCCTTTTAAGCATTTTTCTTCTTCTCGGTGCCATGTAACCTTAGCTTGTGGGCCTTGCCTTATGCCCATCATGAACTGCATCTCTTAAGGTATTCAGAAGCTGATTATTTATTACATTCTGATTTAGGGGCTAACAAGAAGAAAGGAATTGGAGGAGCACTCAAGGAAGGAATATAAATCCCCACTGCCTCCAAGAAATAGATGCAAACCAGATGCATTTACTAGCCAGCCTGTCTTGTGGAAAGGACAAAAGCAATTTTCAAACTGTCACCTTTATCCCAGAGTCTAATAGATCTTAGAAATTAGTCACCACCGCCCCCCCACCCAAGGACCTGTAACTAACTCGAGTAATTAAGCTCAAGACCAACTACACATTTCTGTCTCATTATTTCTGTACTAAATGCTCATATATGGATTCAGTCTTAATGAGCATTTGATCTGTTATATATTCCTCCCATTATATACCATAATGCATTACTCTTTTATTAACATTCATCTGCCTAAGGTCACTTGCAAATTTCTTGATGGAAGGGGAGTTTTGTGAGTATAATTGTGAATAAAAATCTTTACTTAATAGAGATGCTTTGATTATATAATCCAAGCCTTAGTCCTATCTTGTCTGGATTACTACAGCAGCCTCCAGCTGACCACCTGCCTCTGCCCTCCCCACCCCCCGCCCACCTTCTCCTCACCAACACACACAAGCAGCAGTCAGAGAACTTTCTGAAATAGACCTCATCAGTCCCCACTTAAATATTCTACCTAAAAGTGAACAAGAAAGGCACAGTCCCTGCCTCCAGGGAGTTCTGAGTCTAATAAGCATCACTTCCAGAAGCAGAGCTGGAGACAAGGGTTCTTGTGCAAGTGAGAAGCCTGCAATGAAAGGCAGAAGCAGTCTGCGGCAGGAGCAGCTAAGCTGAGGTGTGGTCTCAGTGAAGCCTCACTGAGGAGCCCTGCAGGCGTGTTGCCATGGGACTCCTCCTCTCATCAGTCACTCTCCATCGCCATGCCCTCTCTTAGAGTAAATATCATTTGTCATTTATTTACTTGTTTACTATTTCCCTCGCCACAGTAAGCTCTATGGTGGCAGCTCTCCACTGTATTCCTAGCCTAGAGCAGACCCAGGCAAGTAGAATATTCTCAAAAATATTTACTAAATAAGTGATTTACTGAATGAGTTTTCCTCCAGTTTTTAGTTTTCTCAAATATAGCAAAACCCCATGTTTAAGGTGAGATACATTCCTAAAAGCTGTTGAGGAAATTCTCAGGATTCTCTTGAGAAATAAAATGAGATGAACAGGAAATGAGCCCATGATGACCTGCTACACATTAGGCATTATTTGTCTCATTCCTAAACTCCTACAACTATGGGCACAGAGTCCATGGCAACTCAACAGCATGATTAATGGCCTTATTTTATTTAAAAATGAAAAGAAAGAAAGGCCATTTAAATACAAAATACCACTGTTTGATTAATACAGTTAATAGTAATTTGGCCAGCAAGCTGCATCCTGAAGAAATTACAAATCAATTAATCTTTTTATACTTAGTATTCCATAATAAAACCACCGGATATATCATCATCTGACTGCTTTGCTTGCTCTCTTCTCTGGTAAGGTGTTAGCTCTTCCTGAACTCACAAGGCAGACTTGTGAGCCTGAAGGAGGGAATAATCATGTGACGCCTATTATCAGCTAAATCTGTAGACATTAAAAAGCTAAGACCCCAGTCCCTGTCATCAGAAGCTTACATCCTCAAGGGTTCCACACCTCTGAGTCCAGTCCTTTGTCTAACAAGAAAAGGAAAGATTCATTCAGGCCAAAAGTGTTGTGGGAAATCCTCACAAAGGCAGAGGAGGCAGATGCTTAGTCAGACCTTAGTCAGAGGGATTCCAGATGGAGAAAACAGTGGAGCAGAGGACAAAGCTGTGATAATGTCTGCAGAATCAGAGGTGGTCAGGTAAAGGCACAGGGGAAGAGAGGCTGTGGTAGAGGGGACCAAAGCAGGGGCTAGGATCGGGGGGCGGGAGGTTAGGAGTTGAAGGAAGTACAACCCACTGGGGAAGCAGGGCCACCTCTGATGGGCTATGCAGAAGTCGTGCTGAAATGCACAGCCTTCATTCTGTAATGGAAAGGGGATCCTTGAGTTGTCTTTGCAGTTTACCTTCACAATTTTACTTATTATACAAATAGCATTTTAACAAGAAGAAGAACATTTAAAAGGAAAAGAATAGTCTACAGTTACATGCCCCACATATCAATTGCTTTTGTTTACATCTTTCCCATTCTTTGCCAGAGTAGGCACGTATTTACATACTTACAGCTATAGGGTAAATAATCTTGTGACTGAATTTACCTAGCATGAGAAAATAAATATTTTTCTATTTTTTATTTAATTATCATGTTTATGTCAGCATAAGATTGATATATCATTCTTTCAATCTTCTCTATTGATAAACATTCACTTTTTATATATTTATATTTTACTCCATATATTTATGGAGTAAAATATATATATATTTACTATATATTTATTTATAGTAAATATATATATTTACTATATATTTACCATAATATCCATATATATTTCATCTCCATATATATCACTTCCTTTCCTTCTTTTCTGTTATTTCTGAGAATTGGGTTTCTGACAATGAGGCCATTGTGTCACAGATGTTTGTGAAACACACTGCAAAATTATTTTCCTGGAGGGCTACACCATTTTTCAATGTCAAAAATATTCTACAACTAAACTGGCTTCATCAATACTTTGAAGCATTATGTATCATTAGGATTTTTCCTCTAAGAGATGTAAAGTACTATCTTAGGCAAATTTTAAAATTCATTCCTCTGGTCACCAGGCAGATGAGCATTTTCTATGTGAATTCCCCCTGTGCACAGCCACTCATTATACCACACCACCAATATCCTTCAGTGTTTCCATGCTGAACCCTTGATCTTTTCCGTATTGATGTGGATGGCTCCTGAGCAATATAGAATTTTTTACACATTTGTGGCCAAGTCAGTGGTCTGTCAGGACTGTAGGTGGCCTTGCTTCCATAAGACAGTTCTAGGAGCACGATGATGTTTATACGAGAACAAGGACTAGCTAAGATGCTTCTGGAGGAGTCCAGGGGTTCCAGGGGAGGTGATGAGGGCCTAAATATAACCAGGCAGTAGCTATGATCAGTAAAGATGGAATCTGTACAGCTGTTACTTTGGAGGTAAAAAATAGGACTTTGTAATCCATGGCACAAGCTCAGCCTAGAAGCTTCTGTAGGAATCTACCAAAGGATAAATTGCTTTACTCGGATTCTAAGTTGCCCTAATAGAGACTTCATTTAGGTGAGGGATGGATCTGGAGGCTCTTTAGGAGCTTGGAGGATTCTGGAGAAGAATGGAATAGCTCAGAGCCCACATGGATGGAGGGAGGACTGGGCAGAGGGCAAGGAAAGAAGAACCAGGACCCAGAAGGTAAGGCGAGGAGATACTCAGAAAGAAGGCATGCAGAACATCTTAGAGATGCTCTCTGGCATTGAGTGCCAGTCCTGTTCCTGCTCACCATTTGCATGCTGCATCCTCAGAGCAGTCTCAGTCATCTTTTCCCTATTTTAATGACGAAGGAAACAAGGCCCAGAGAGGGATAACAAGCCACTGAAAATGAGGCAGCTGGTAAGCAGCAGGCAGGGAGTTCAACTTACACGCCTGGTCTCAAAGCCTGTGCTCTTAACTACCACAATGTGCTGGGACCCTCAGGACTAAGACCAGCTCTCTTGGCCTAGGAGGCTGTGAGTGGGTTCCCCAAAGAGGAAGACAAAGGGAGACAGTAAACCCAAAGAACTGGACACCCTTGCTCAAGTCCACACGCCCTGTGCATGAAGGCAGAGCAGCACGAGAAACTGGAGGAGGGGTCTGGCTACATAAGCTACCATGGCCAGGATCTCCAGGGATACTCACTGTCTCTCCAGTTCCTCAGCTACCCCTTCCCATCCAGTTTCCCCAGATTATTTTCAGGGGATGCACAATAACACTTAATTTTCTAAGGAAGGACCCTCATTCAATGGGCAGAAAGGAAATTTTTTAATGTTTGCTCATTCAGAAGCTGCTTTTAGTGACCATCAGGCTTAAATTTAATAAAATTAAGACCCATTAGGGAGGATTTATAAAAACGAAGTTCCAACAACCAAATCCATTAGCACTAGTTATAGGTCTTTAGCTGATAATAGACCACTGCCCAGGGAAAATTGACATGAGAGTGGGAGGCCCATCCATATACAGACCTGTAAAGGTCTATTATAATTGTGTATTCATAAACAGTACACACGTATCCTAAAGGGTATGTTACATGGTTGTGAAAGACTTCTTCCTGAAATAACTGACTCCCTTTCAGATAATCAAAGCACTGAAAACCAGACCTTTCCACATGACAGGGAAAAAATACTTTGTGTGCAGCAGTAGTTAGAGTTATGAGCTGTGGCATGAGACAGCTGGGGTGAGCCTGGGCAAGTCACTTAAGCTTGCTTTTCCTTCATCTGTAAAGCAGGGTAATAATACTTGCTTACAAATTTCCAGTACATAGTAAGCATCGGATAAATGTGGGCCACTAGCACATTACAACGGAGAAGGCAACGGCACCCCACTCCACGTTCTTGCCTGGAGAATCCCAGGGACGGCAGAGACTGGTGGGCTGCCGTCTATGGGGTCGCACAGAGTTGGACATGACTGAAGCGACTTAGCAGCAGCAGCAGCAGCAGCAGATTACAAATGTTATCTTTCAGGAGTTACTCTGATCTGTAGTAGGTACTAGTAGTGAGGAACTGGCTGCATGTTACCTGGTTGGCAGGCAAGGCACAGCTCACTCCAAGTTGTTATATACAATTACTAGAAAAAAAAAGTTATCTAACTATAATCTGTTCTGACAGTATTATTATATTATTAAAATGTTACATATTATACATGTATGTATAAACAATGTTAAGTATGCAATTAGTAAAGAAACACGTACAACCAGTATGAATTTGCTTCATGACTCTCTCATCTTAACTGCTACTTGGTACAGATGAAGCTCTGGAGTGAGAGTGCCTAAGCACTTCACATCCTGGCTGTGTGATCTTATACAAGTCACTTAGCCTCTCTCATGCCTCTTTCCTCATTTGAAGGAAAAAAGAAAGCTAATCATTATATCTATGTCTTAGGATTACTGTGAATATTAATCATTTTAAAATGTTTGGTACATCATAAATGCTCAATAAATATTGGCTTTTATCAATTTTTCTAAAACATGTCAAATCTAAGCCAGTGTCTCCTACCAGGGCTTCCCAGGTGGCTCAGTGGTAAAGAATCCCCCTACCAATGAAGGAGACACAGGAGACTGGGGTTTGATCCCTGCATTGGGAAGATCCCCTGGGGAAGGAAATGGCAACCCACTCCAGTATTCTCCCCTGGGAAATGCCATGAACAGAGGAGCCTGGTGGGCTACAGTCCATGGGGTCACAAAGAGTCGGACCCAACTTAGCAACTGAGCATGCACACATGTCTCCTACCCAGGCTGCCAGGATATCCTGCCTCAGTCAGTCCAGGGCACCCTCCTCTGTGTCATATCATGGTCCTAAAGACTTACCTGTGCACCCAAAGAGGGCTCTTGGCCTGTGCCCATCTTTGTGTGGACACTCCTGAAACCCCTAACACCCACTGACCACCTCCATCTGTCCACAAGCTGTGGCTCAATCTTATTCATCCAACACTTTGTTTTTTGAGCACTGTATCCTGGATACTATAGCCAGTACAGGGAATACAATAATAAAAACAAAACAGACAAGAATCTCTGCCTTTATGGAGGTTCCAGTAAAGCAAGATTTCTAGGCCAGACTGGTGCCGGAACCCTCTCCTGAACTCCCATAAAGAAGCCCCTTGGCCTGGGTCAGTACGCATAGCACTCTAATTGTCCCTATTTGGGGGTCCTTTTGTCTCCAGTGCAGACAGTTCATGCAGACTCTGATATCTACACCCCACAGAAAATTCCCAAAGCCCACTCTCCTCTCCTGGACTCAGGAAGTATTTCTTCACCACCAGGTACCCTCCCCTCCCCTTCACTGGGCCTTATTCTGAGAAAAAGGTCAGCATAGGAGCTGCAGAACCATTCCTAAAGCCCCCAGAAACTGTGAACTTCCTCCTGAGCCAGGACTGCTTGGCTCTTCCAGAGCCTTCCTGGCCACATCCACAGGAGACAGAAGGCAAACCACCCCTCATTCTCCTGTGACGAGCCTTTAGCCAACAAAACTAGACAGGCTCCTCTCCCAGGCAGGTTATTCAGACACCCAGTGGTACAGAGTGGGTTAAGGGAGAAGGCATTTATGGTTCAATAGGCAGCACCTGGGTTACGGAACCGTCAGAGGGAAGGAAGACATAGAATAGACTCGTGGATCTGACAATCAGAAGAAATTCTGAGACAGCCATTTCAGTAGGGTTCAGGAGCTAGGCTTCAGATGGTCGGGGAGCCACAGGGAAGATCAAGAACAGAGGTGAGAGCTGGCTGAGATTAGATTGGATGCTTCTTCCTCAGAGAAGGACGGGAGTGTAGGATAAGCATCAAGGCAGAGAAGAGTGAGGACCAAGGAGGGAGCTCTTGTCCAACAGCTCAGTGATCTGGGGATGAGTCAGAGCATTCGAGAATGATGGTGGATTCTGTAACCTCTCCTCTCCCATCTCCCCAAGACCAAGGAAGGGGCATTATTTGGCTCAAGAGGATGGATTTCTGCTCAGAACTGAGCTTCCCTCAGCTGAACAAGAGGCCAGACCAGTGGTGCCCATGCTGCTTAGAAAGACATCACATTTCTTTCCATGTCTATCAGACTTCTGATAATCTGTCCTTGCCTGCTTCACATCCTGCCTCTCTCTTCTTGGTTCACGGTGATCCAGCCCACTGGCAATCTCATTCTTCCTGAAACACACCAAAGTCTTCCATAACCACCCTGACCGGAGACTTTCCTTTGCTTACCACTCAGTCCCTTCCTATCCTTTTACCCAAGTCATGGGCTCCCTTTCTAGACCCTCAGAGCTTAGGGCTATTGCCTTTGCTATACATTTGACATTACAGTGACTTGAAGTTATTCAAATCTGGCATGGAAGAAATGTAAAAAGTCTCCTGCATAGCTCCAGATGGCTTTGTAAATTAAATTAAACCCACAACTGGCCCAGGAACTTTCCCCATCATAATTACATTATTGATCATTAACATTTGAAGAGGTTGCAAAATGAATCCTGGACACTGCAATAAATTATCATTGTCTACTGGGCAGGTTCCATGAATCAGGTGCCCCGGAGCCTTCTGAGACTGTCTGATGATGTAATTTAAATGATGTTGTTTTTGCTCTTTGGTAAATGAGAGGACAGCAGGGGCGGAAGTGGGGAAGTGTGTGTGTGCATACAATCTACACTACGGGCAACTGGCCCTGATTCCTAATTGTGAACATCTACTACAACTCTCTCTAGCTCCCAAGGTACTCTGCGTTTCCAAGTCATGTTTAGTTTCCATCTCAGTATGATGCAAGACTTCTTCAGGAGCACCCATTTCCCATCACTCCCCAATGGTCCATTCACTGTGAGATGCCTACACCTCTCCTGACACACCAGGCACTAAGGCATCACTAATAATAATAACAACAATATTTTGTTAAGTGCTTCATCTGTCCCCTTCACCATGTCAAGTGTTTTGAATACATTCATTCAGTTTAAACCATCAATACTGTCATCCCTATTTACAGATGAAACAGATTCAGTTCAGAGGTAGGGTTGAGCCCTAAGATCTATCTAACCCTCAAGCCCAATCTCTTTGCAGCTACTTCTCCCCAGCATGCCCTTCCTGGCCCTCTCAGTGGCCTGGTTATAGCCTTCATGGCTCCGCTCAAGAATCACTCCTCCAGGAAGCCTTTTTTCATTATCCTTCCACATCCCCTCCTGGGTTGGGTGCCTCTTCTCTGCTGTTTCACAGCATTAAGGGCTAACCCTGTTATGGCACTGATTGAACTACACTGAATTTCCTGCTAATCTATCCTGACGTAGATGTTGAGAATCATGAGAACAATATTGAGAGACATTATTTGCAAACTGTGTGTTCCTGATATTTGGCTCAGTAGGTATTATTTTCTGGGTGAATGGAAGGATGGATGAATGGATGAACATAAATTTATATATACACAGATATAATAGATCACAATAGTTTATGAGACTCAGTTTCCATTTCTGAAGAATATGAACATAGTTAAAGAAAGATTTTATTTGTCAGAACATGATAAAAACCAGTATGACCAAAATTAACTCAACCCATGAAGAAATTTTCTATGTATATCATGAGCCCCTGAATGACAAAGGAGACCACTGCCTCTTCAAATACCAAGCACATGTGTCGAGGGGACCTGTGCACTTGTTGCTGAATATTCATAGCTCTCACTAAGGGGAACTTTGCACTGATAACTGAATCAGTGACATCTAAGAACAGAGAGCCAGCAGTCACCTGCCTAACCAGACTGTGCTTCTGCCAGAAGTAAATGCTGCATGTTTCCCAGTGTTTGAGGTGTGATGAATATCCACATTTTTGAGCAAAGTGAAAGCAGCAAGGCTGGAAGTCTTGGGTGACAGCAGGCACCAAGAGAAAAGAAACCAACATTGACTAATTATCTAGCAAAGGTATGTGCCAGGCTCTTTGTCTATGTTTGAATGTCCTTTAAAGTATCAGAGGGTAGAAATAAGCAGTATGACACATGAGATTAGGAGACACCCTTTAAAAGTTTAATGTACGCTCTAGATGGGGAAAATTATGGTGGTTGCTGGGGAGGGGGTGCTCATAATAGACACACCCTATTGTTTGCATAGGGCCCAGAACCACATGAAAAAGAATCTGAAGAATGTCTACACAGGGTTTAACTTTGTTGGTCAAGTTGGTGCTAGAAGGTGGAAGAGTAGAAAATAAGGTTAATTTTTAAGGAAAGCCTGAGAAAAAAATTCCTAGAAGGGAGAAGTCTGGCCAAGACTGAGTGTGAGGGATAAGCAGAGGATCAGGGCTCAGCAGTGTTGGTCCTTGGATCTGCCTTGGCCTCCCCACAAGCCAAGATGAGCTGTGTGTAGGGAGCAAAGAGTACTGACTCAGGATTTAACCCCTCTCTCCATCCAGCTTTCAAAAGGCTAATTCACAAAGTCAAATGGAGATGAAATATAACAAGTAATCCTCCACTTCTTTCTGGATGGCTCAGTGGGTAAAGACTCTGCCTGCAATGCAGGAGACACAGAAGATCCAAGTTCAACCCCTGGATGGGGAAGATCCCCTGGAGAAGGAAATGGCAACCACTTGATTATTCCTGCCTGGTGAGTTCTATGGATGGAGGAGCCTGGCGGGCTACAGTCCTTGGGGTTGCAAAGAGCTGGACACGACTAAGCACAAACACAAATGAAGGAAAGAATCCTCCGCTTAAGAGTCGTCAGAAGCAGAATCATGCAGGCCTGAACCCTGAGAAGGAGCAACTACAGAACAACGGAAGACATTACTGCACCTCGGGCATCACTTTTCAAAGACTCTTTTGGAGTGCTGACCTTAGAAAAGATGAGAAGAGACAGCCATTTCTGAGGTCAAAAGATGGAGATCTTTCTCTGCTGAGAAAGCAGATGCCTCACATGAGAAGGAGACATCCCAGGCCCCAAGAATTTAGCACCCACCACCCTGTGGGAGCCCAGCAGCAGAACTACAGGAAAAAGTCAGCCCCTCAGAGCAGAGGAGAGAACAGAAGGACAGACTCACTCTTCAGAGGCATGGACCAGCCAGGAGGGATCCATGCGAGCAGAACAAGAGGCCAGAGAGCAGCTGGTGGGGCAGCCAGAGCAGGGCTACAGAGGCCCAGGGCTGCAGTGCCATGCACTGAACCAGTCACCGAGGGACAGTTCAGAACACATTTAGTGACAGCAGACACGACTGAGCGACTTCACTTTCACTTCTCACTTCCATGCATTGGAGAAGGAAATGGCAACCCACTCCAGTGTTCTTGCCTGGAGAATCCCAGGGATGGGGGAGCCTGGTGGGCTGCCATCTATGGGGTCGCACAGCGTCAGACACGACTGAAGCAACGCAGCAGCAGCAGCAGAGTGACTTGTGTAGAATACTTGAATCCAACAGAAATACATAGAAGAGGTGATCAAAAAAAAAAAAAAAACCCTGCCATCTAGCTTGAAAGGGCTACAGATTTAGCTGTAGCTAAAGAAATGGGAATTCACAAGTTCCTCAAGGGCAAAGGCCTTGACCATACTGCTCACTGTTGTGCTCTCCATGCCTGAAAATGCTTGGTGCGTGGATCAGTCAGCACTTACTGTCTGTCTGGTAGTTAGATGCAAGCACGCCTCCTATTGAGGCTAGGTTTGCAGTCACCAGCTGCCAACATCTGGAACACGGGGGTTACAAACATGCTATTTCTAATTCTTGACCCAATGGCTATGTCATTATTTCAGCATTTCTCATTATCATCAAAATACCAGTAACCCAAACATTCTGTAAGTGTTAAGAATTCAAAATTTTAAATTAAAAAAAGTGACAAAATCCTAAGTATGTTTCAAAGATAAAACTACATACAAATAAAAGTATCAAGTAAATATATGGGCAAAATACATGTTACACGTATATCAGCAATATATTCGTAGAATAGAAATTAACTTTGAGTGCTTATTTTTAAATAATTACATAAGAGTAAAATGCAAAGTGTGACTTTAAAAAGTAAAGTGTATTAAATAAATCACTGCAGAGTTATATGTACATTTCTCTGCAAGAGAACCCTGGAAATTTGGGAATCAGACAAAAAAGTTACAGGTAAATTCAAGACATCTCCCTCTGATTCCTTCATCTGCAACTGACCTAATACTTTTGATAATTGGAGAAGAAAATCTTCTTGAAAAATGTAGGATCACTTCACCTTACCACTTAACTACTAGCTCCATCAACCTAGGACTATAATTTTTTATTGGCTGAAAGCTGTGTTTTATATTTCAAGAAAGCATTTCTGATCTATCTTTGCCTTCTTCTGCTTAGTTAAATATACATGTTGATTTCCTATATCAATATCAATACCTTTGGATGATATTTCTCCTGGAATCAAGATTTCCAGGAAAAATATCAATAACCTCAGATATGCAGATGATATCACTCTAATGGCAGAAAGCAAAGAGGAACTAAACAACCTCTTGAAGGTGAAAGAGGAGAGTGAAAAAGCTGACCTTAAAACTCATCATTCAAAAAACTAAGATCATGGCATCTGGTCCCATCACTTCAGGGAAAATAGATGGAGAAACAATGGAAAGAGTGACAAACTTTATTTTCTTGGGCTCCAAAATCACTAGGGATGGTGGCTGAAGCCATGAAATTAAAAAGACACTTGCTCCTTGGAAGGAAAACTATGACAAACCTAGACAGCCTATTAAAAAAGAGACATCGCTTTGCCTACAAAGGTCCATATAGTCAAAGCTATGGTTTTTCCAGAAGTCATGTACAGATGTGAGAGTTGGACCATAAAGAAGGCTGAGCGCCGAAGAATTGATGCTTTCAAACTGTAGTGTTGGAGAAGACTCTTGAGAGTCCCTTGGACTACAAATATATAAAGCCAGTCAATACTAAAGAAAATCAGCCCTGAATATTCATTGGAAAGATTGATTCTGAAGCTGAAGCTCCAATTCTTTGGCCACTTGATGAGAAGAGCTGACTCACTGGAAAAGACCTTGATGCTGGGAAAGATTGAGGTCAGGAGGAAAAGGGGGCGACATGACATGGTTGGATGGCATCATCAACTCAATGGACATGAGTCTGAGCAAACTCTGGGAGATAGTGAAGGACAGGGAAGCCTGGCATGCTGCAGTCCATGGGATCACAAAGAGTCAGACGTGACTGAGTGACTGAACGACAACCACCACCTTTGGATGTATATTCTCCTATTTGATAAAAGCTTTGAACTGAAGGTAGAATTATTCTTGCAAGAAAACTTTGTTTTTACAGACAATTGAATTTCTTTCTCTCATTAAGAACCATTAAAAAATATAGAGATGAAAACTCTGTAAGTGAGCATACTTTTAATTTATTAAAAACTTTAATGCATGACACAACTCTTCAGACAGGGCTTAAGATTATAATGATTTACATGTCTGACTTTTATTACAGAAATATAATATTATACCAACACCAATAACAAAAAACAGTATTGTGTATGTTAGTTGCTCAGTCATGTCTGACTCTTTGCAACCTCATGAACTGTAGCCCACCAGGCTCCGCTGTTCGTGGAATTTCCAGGCAAGAATACTGGAGTGGGTTGCCATGAAACCACTGAACCAAAATGTAGGACTGCATTTTCTGAAGCCTTGAAAACTGCTCTGAGTTAGCCATGCTTATAAATGGAGAAACTGAGGCCTGAAAACTGAATCCACCCTGTCTTCAATAATCAATGGTGAAACCAAGACTGGCAGCCAGGCAGGCTGACTTCTGAGCCTGTGTACACTCTATGACCTTGCACCTAAAGGACAAGAGTAATGGATCCAACTTGGGAATATTATGAAGATCCCAGGCTCAAAGAATTATCTGAAACTACAGCTTTTCCTAGTGAAGTATCATCATCAGGTGAGATTTGGCAAGAGGCCAAAGATCCTAGAAGGACCTTCAGCAAAGCAAGTTTTTGGCTGGAGTCTTTACATTTCAAGGCTATAAATGTAGACTTGGGTACCTCCACATTAACTTGTCCTTGCAGAGTGGTGACCAGGCAGCTGAGTGACAGCTGAATCAGTTGCTGCTACTCTTGTGTGCATTCAGGAGAGAGAGCCCAGGAGTTCATCTTTAGCACGATGACTCACTCCTTTTAGCAAGATGAAGTTGTCGAGGAAACTGGCTTCAAGCCTTTCCCATTGCGTATGTCTGATTTTTTATCTCTACTGGGATTTTGCTATCCCACAGGCAGAAGCACAGAGAGATAACAGTTTTAACAACTTGAATTGTGAGGTCCCCTGGCCTCTGTAAGCTTGGAGAAATCACTGCGGATCCTCATGCTTTGGCACGTCTGCCTGTTTGAAATCTACCTTGTGGAAATACAGGATAATAGTTCAAAACATTGTCTTTGGCTTCAAGTCCATACTCTGTAATAATCACCTGTGTGTTTATAGGCAAGTTACTTAATTTCCCTGTGTCTCATGCTGCCAAACTTAAAGTAGAGATAACAATGTGTATCAAGGAATTGATGTGAGGGTTAAATAACATCACAGTTGTTAACCAAAGAGCCTGACAAAGAATAAATAATAAATAAACATTAGCTATTCTTTATAATAACAGAAATTACTATATTATATAAATATTTGCCAGATTGATGTGTTTGCAGTGGTAATGGCAGACCACTGAAATTAAACAATCCTCATTCAATCCAAAAGAGAATCCTCACACCCTATTTTAGCCTCTCATTTCAATCTTCTCTGGCACAAGAAGGTACGAGGCTAATTTCGTTTTCATCACCTCTCCCTGTCTGCCCTCTACTAAAGATGTGAAGACAGTTCAGTGTTCATCAGATCCTGAGTAAGAAAGGACGTGTTATATTTAGAAATCATTCTAGGATTATGAGTCAGAGAAAATGATGTAGCAGATCTTAGAGGCTTCAGAAGAGTACAATTTATCATTCAACATGTTTACTGAGTACTGGCTATGTGCAAAACATAAGGCTGTATACTCCTGAGGATACAAAGGCAGGTTCCCTCAAAGAGCTTAAAAATAGCAGAAGAGCTCAGATGTAAACACAATAGTCCAGCTCTTCACAACTTGACCCCAGACCATGACTGTCACCTGAGTGGGCTGTACAAGACCCAGGAGTTCAAGGTATCTCAGGGGATTGAGGGACTTGGAATCACTTAAAAGTAAAGACAAGCTTGGATGCTGAAGGTTGATTAGGAACTGAACCAGAGAGGAGCAAGATGGACCTCCTTGAAACAGGCAGGAGGGCAACGTAGGCCATGTCTGGGAACAGTAAGCAGGACAGTTTGGCTGGAGGGGAGGGCTCAGGAAGGTGAGTAGTTGAAGATAATCCAAGAAGGTTTGCTAGAAGCTGCTCCCATTTCTCTTTAGGCTACAGCATAGCCGTAAGTGAGGTGGAGACAATCACTGCCCAGGTATGGAGAATGGCCTCTTTGTAACACTTTTGAAAGAGCAGAGGCCCACATCTGGAGCCAGCTAGAAGCTCACTGAGTCCACAGCTTAGCCAGACTAGAAACCAAGTCTGCTCATCAGGACCCTCTGGGCTCACAGCTGTGGGAGTACTCCCAGGAACACTGAAAAATCACGGTCAGCATTTATCTCCAGGAGGGCCAGCCAAAGTCTACTGCCACTGTGTTTGCACTCAAGAACTGGCTTATCCTGGAAGAAGCCCAAAATCATTCTTTCCCTGGCAAGAGAGATGGGGCTGAGTCACAGGTACAGTCCTGAAAACCTACAAACCTTAGGTGTTTGTGTAAGTAATCCCTATTGATCAGGAAATTTCAAGGTCTGATTAATTTGAGGTTGAAGAATTTTTCATGTCCTGCTGTCCCTGGGAAACAAGAACAGAGACGTTATCTCTGGGAACAACAAGAAAGCTACTTAACTGAAGGTATGATATCAAATCTCAGTGGGAAGCCAAGAGCCTTCAGAAGCACCCATCTCCTCTTGCTGCCCTGCAAACTTCGCAAATCATTCAATCAGAAGCTGCCTGGCTGGACCCTCAGCTGTGGACGTGACTAAAAGGATACCAGGGCTGGCTGGGCCAGCAGGCGCACAAGTGGAAGAGGAGCTGGGGGAAGCTGGAATCGAGCGAGACATCTGTTCAGGCATCCAAAGGGAATCTCCCGGCAGGGAGGGGAGTGTTTAAAGCACTGCTGCTGCTGCTGCTAAGTCGCTTTAGTCGTGTCCAACTCTGTGCGACCCCACAGACGGCAGCCTCCCAGGCTCCCCCGTCCCTGGGATTCTCCAGGCAAGAACACTGGAGTGGGTTGACATTTCCTTCTCCAATGCGTGAAAGTGAAAAGTGAAAGTGAAGTTGCTCAGTCGTTTCCGACTCTTCGCGACCCCACGGACTGCAGCCTACCAGGCTCCTCCATCCATGGGATTTTCCAGGCAAGAGTACTGGAGTGGAGTGCCATCGCCTTCTCCGTTTAAAGCACACTTATTTGGTTAGCAAATGAAGAATCTTGAAGACAGTGCTGCCAAAAGGTGAGGGGCGGGAGGCAGTGTGCGGAAGCGACACATATGAAACAAAGAAGCAAAACTCCCCTGAGCTGAGTTCCAATCCCCCTCTGACTCCTTGGCTCAGCTCTTGGGCACCTCTTCCAGATGATGATGAGCTTTCTCCTGGTAAGCTCTTTCCACTCCTAGCCTGGTTACCTTTGAGAATGAAGTTTTGTTGCAGTTGACAGTGCTGTTGTCACTGTCTTCCAATCTCCTGGAACTTCTGTAGTGAAAATAACTTCAGTGGGGATGTGAATTCAGTCATCTATCGACTCATTGTGTCTCCTGGGGGGCAAGCAAGCTTTCAGCCTCTTGTTCCCATGTGTCTCTTCCAGATGTGGTGACATGGCCAGAGGTGCTAGACTCTGCTGCACCACAGGGACCATGTAGGGAAGGCCACTCTGGTCCTGCACATGGCACTGGTTTGCAGTCTGAACTCCTAGCTGCACACTCGCTCATACCTAACACTGCCTAAATACCCAAGCAGTGAGTGCCATGAGGAGTACCATAAGAACCCTCCAGAAGGGGTCTTCTCTCTAGCAGAGGATTATACAGGCATATTACCTATGATTACAGACAGAGATCATGACTTACTTGAGAGGAGAGAAAGAGAGAT
This sequence comes from Bos javanicus, assembly GCF_032452875.1. Lineage (NCBI taxonomy): Eukaryota > Metazoa > Chordata > Mammalia > Artiodactyla > Bovidae > Bos > Bos javanicus. Next base: position 47,249,742 of record NC_083874.1, on the reverse strand, counting down.
TCTTACTTGAGCAGGGCAAACTTTCATGGAAGAGATGGTTACTGGGCTGGACAAAACTTGGATGCGTGGAAATGAGAAGGAAAGCACTCCAGCAAGCAGAGACACCTTGAGCAGAGCTCAGAGATGGTCGACTCTGGGAAGGCTCTGAGAACAGCTTTGCCAGAGTTTGGCCAGAAACTGGAAATGGAAAGGAAAAGAGAGGAAGAGGGAACCTCAGCTGAAAGTCAGGTTTTAAACTCTCTGACTCTCCCTTCATTTGCTCTGTTCTTCTTTTTCCTTCTCTTTCACATGCTTCCTTTCTCCTCAGCCCAAATGCCCTCCATCTAACCCTCCATCCTTCCATCCAACCCAAACAATGCAAATGGAATGGGTGTGGGATTAGCATAGAACATCTACTGCTCTAGAGAAGAAAGTCAGAGGTCAACTGTCCTTTCCAAGAGGATGTAGCCTACCGCCACGGGGTGAACGGAGACACCTAGAACTTTGGCTGGAAAACCATATTAGCATCTCTTCGGCACACATGAAATCTGTAGGCTCACAGAGAGGCCCTTCTGCTTGGCAGATAGAATCTGACAGGGATCTGACCCAGAAAAGATGCAGGAAACTTCAGCTGAGAAAGGCAGCATAAGGTGGTTAGGAAATGTTCACATTGGAGTCAGATCTGATAGTCACAGCACCATCAGCTTTATAATGGGCATATTGAATTAAACGAGAGAATGTTCACAAGTGCTCAGCACAGGGCCTGATCCATATGAGTGCTCAGTACGTGTCTGCTTTTTATTGTTTTACTTGTGACAAAGAACTAAGACCAGGAAGGACTATATTCCAAGCCAACCAAATCAAGAGAATTCCAGAGGGAGCTTACACATGAAAGGACCCCAGGTTTTGGAATCAGACAAACATGAGTTAGAACTCCGACTACACCATTCTCCAGTTGTGGAACTGTGGGCAACCTGAACTCACCGAGCCTCAGTTCCCTAAACTGAAAGATGGGATTGATAACACACCCTCATTTGTATATGAGGGTGTAAATAACACATCCATTTGGGGAGGGTTATTATGAAGATTACAGACAGCGTAACCAAAATTCCTTCATGTACTAGGTCCTCAATTAGTAACTGTAAAAACACTCAAGCTGTGATTTTAAAACATTTTACTGTCTAGTGCCCATGCTTCAGTTCAATTCAGTTCAGTCGCTCAGTCATGTCTGACTCTTTGCCACCCCGCGGACTGCAGCACGCCAGGCTTCCCTGTCCATCAGAAACTCCTGGAGCTTGCTCAAACTCATGTCCATCGAGTCAGTGATGTCATCCAACCATCTCATCCTCTGTCGTCATCCTTCTCCTGCCCTCAATCTTTCCCAGCATCAGGGTCTTTTCCAATGAGTCAGTTCTTCGCATCAGGTGGCCAAAGTATTGGAGTTTCAGCTTCAGCATCAGTCCTTCCCCTGATAGTGCCCATGCTTAGAGGCTCCTTGAAAGAGGTATGACTTTTGAGGCTCCCTACCCGAAGCTCCAAGCCCCACACCTTTTCCTTCTCACTCTCCACCATCATTTAGAACTATCACAGATTATCCTCCTGTAGTGGCCATTCAAGAGCTGCGTGGCTAAGTAAATAGGTTCAGTGAGCATGGTGATGGTGTTGACTCCATACTAGAATGCTCCATGATTTAAAACTTAATAAAACAATGACAACTTCTGCTTTCTTTTTTATTGTAATCAAACATACTAAGTTTCCTCAGGAATGTTTAACTCTAAAATCACCATGGTCACTCAAAACTCTGCTGCTGGGTAAACTCAGCAAAGGGAAGAGCAAAGAGAACTACTGAAAGCCCTGGACGGGGAGCAGAAGGGGTAGCAGGAACAGCAGGAACACCAATGCCCACCTTAAATCCCAAGCACCAGGCCAGGTACTGAACACCCAACACACACTTTCCTCTCTCACGGACCACGAAGCTAGAAGCAGTGAAGGGGCTTGCTCAGGGTCACACAACTAGAAAGGGTCGTATCTGGATTTGAACCAGGATCATCCAACCTCAGAGCTTGTGCACGTAACCACTCTGCTAACTGCTTGCACAGAGAACAAAGTGAAGGTTAAGTTATCTATGTAGGCAAAGCAACTAGCTGTGCCATGGATATGGGACTCTCAATAATAGGTCTCACAAAAGGGAGAAATCCAGGAGAAAGCACATTGATGGGATGAGCATTCCGTGTTTGCTTATTCATGGAAGGCCTACTCTGGAACTGATGGTGTTCCTGCTAAGCCCTACTCCACTTACACGGTCACAGAGCCAAGAGCTCCCTGTGGACAAGGACTGCAACTGCTCTTTATTTCCAGTACTGAACACGGCAACTGGTAAGAGGTGGCAGTGGGGAGAAGTATGCTGGAATGAATGAATGAACAAATGAACCAACAAGCTAAACTAGTCAACAATCAACATTTCCATGTCTCTTCTTCCCTCCTCAATTTCTATGACCTGAGAACTTTGCCAAGACAAAAATGGGACAGAGTAACATTAGCACCATTGGATCCACTCCTATTGTCTCTTGTTGTTCAGTTGCTCAGTCTTGTCCGACTATTTGCAACCCCGTGGACTGCAGCACACCAGGCTTCCCCGTCCTATGAGATGTCCACGCCTATGAGAAGATTCAAATAGGCAGTGGCAACACAGAGTTATTCTAATTCCATTTTACTGTCCACACTAAAAAAAGCCACTTGACTAGTATAGTACCTGTCTCTCTCTGCCTGTGTAGACAGTTTCCAGGGCAGAGGGTAAAAAGATTTCTATAAGGAAAGGCTAGTAATGAGCTAAGTGAAAAATCCTGATCACAGTCACATTGGACATCAGCCTTTGATGGCTTTTCTGCAGAAAATAAAGTCATTTTCTCTATAAACACTGGATTTCATAAATTTTTTCTCTAGCTAAGTTATTCTTTGGCTTATCAAATCATGCATTGCCACATCTCATTATTCTGTAAATGAGACCTAGTGTCAGAAAGATCTGGGTTTAATGGATATGGAGATCACACAGCCTCAAAGCCTCTGAGCTCAAACGTAGCCCTTTTCCCCTACCCCTAAAAGAGGCAAATGCAAGATATAACAGTCTTTAAGGTGGCATCACTGATGCAACAGACATGAACTTGAGCAAACTTTGGGAGATGGTGAGGGGCAGGGAGGCCTGGGGTGCTGCAGTCCATGGTGGGGGCAGTGTCAGCACGGAGCTGAACAGACCTGACAGTGACCCTGACTGCCCTCGTGGAGACCAGTTCGTTTTCAGCCAATTGCCTGCATCAACTAAACTGCGCTTTCACTGGAGGATGAGGAGGGAGGCATAGGCTAGAGAAGGCGTGGCCTCACTCATCTGCCTGGCTACTCGAACCTTTCCAAAGGCAACAACACTTCAAAAGACTCCACTCAAACCACGCAGAGAACAGAATGAAAACAGGAGGGTGGAGTAGAACCACAGCCAGAGAGGAGGAGAGCAGAGAAACAAGAGGAGGAAGGAGGGAGGAAAATGGGAAATTTCAGAAAGGAGAATCATGGGCTTGATTTTATGTATTAAATACCACTACAGCACTTACTATTTGCCAAGTACTGTCCTAAACATCGGAGAAGGCGATGGCACCCCACTCCAGTACTCTTGCCTGGAAAACCCCATGGACGGAGGAGCCTGGTGGGCTGCAGTCCATGGGGTCGCTGAGGGTCGGACATGACTGAGCGACTTCACTTTCACTTTTCAGTTTCATGCATTGGAGAAGGAAATGGCAACCCACTCCAGTGATCTTGCCTAGAGAATCCCAGGGACGGCAGAGCCTGGTGGGCTGCCATCTATGGGGTCGCACAGAGTCGGACACGACTAAAGCGACTTAGCAGCATCAGCAGTCCTAAACACTTTACAAATACTGACTCACTGAATCTTCATTATTAGCCTCATTTTACAGAAAAAAGAAACCAAACATGGGAAGCGTCGACGATCTAAGATCATGTGGCCAGTGTGTGGCAGGACCTGAACTTGATCCCGGGCAGCCTTGCTCCAACCCACACACTTAAACACACCCCCGTCAGGAAAGTCTGTTGTAACAGGAATACATGGCCAAGGGTGCTAACATTCCATGAAACAGTCCGAAAAAATACTCAACAGTTAGTTAAGGAGTGTTGATAGTCTTCAACTATTTATTCTTAAAATATCAGATATTTCCTTGTAAATGAATATAAAGCAGGGAAAAGAGTGAAGGGGATACTCTTCCTTCAGGCTATAAAAGAAAAATAACAATGAATGGGTCAACTGAAAGCAAATTAAGAGCCAGGATTTGGCCAATACGCCCGAGAGTCCCCATATGCCAGTACTGTATTCTCACTAAAAAGTCACCAGGGGCTGGGAGGAATAGGAAGTTTAGGTGAGATATTTACAGAAAACCAGCTCTGGGTATAAATATTATACTAAACATGAAGGCTGGTCAAACATGCAACCACAATAACTGGCTTGAGATGGACTCAAAAACCGGGAGCCACATGAATTCTAGTCCCACCCGGCCTTCAGGTCCTGTTTCCCAGTCTCCTTTACCAGTACAGGGAATTCTGTCTCAGAGCTCCCTTCTATTTCTCTTCCCAATTTAATTTCTTAGCTCCTGGCCTCAGCCTAGTTCTCTGGAACAACCCAACCCAGTCATAGGTACGGTCTGACATATATTCTCTTGACAGGCTGCTGCACTCCACGTAAGCCTATCTTTCATATTTTCAGCTCCAGGTCATTACTCCCTGTGAGGAAGAGTATGAATCACATAGACGGGAAAGCTGAGGTGGTCAAACCAGTTCTTCCCTTGAAGAACTTTCATAACCGCGTAGCATACTCTCAATCCAGAATGACTGAGGGGCAGGAATGGCCTGGACAACCCATCCTTTGATCAATCCACCCTCTTGTGGGCCAGATGGCAAAAAAAGCTGGCCACAACTACACTGTTTTTTCTGAGTTCCTGTTCTATCGTATCTAGCTGTGGGCTTTTCTTCCTCTGTTTCTCTCTGACGCTGCTTTTGAAAATTCTCCCCCTGCTCCTGCCTTTGTTCCCTGGCTGAGTGCTCTTCTGCTTAGGGTGTTCGTTGTGTCTTGATAGTGTGCTTCATGTTACTCTCATCTCCCTTGGGTTAGGAACGTTTCTCTGTGCTTCAAAAGCACAGTGGGAAAAAAATTTCTAATACACACTGAATTATTTGTCATGAGGTTGTCTTCTAAGTCCTGCTACAAATACAGAAAAGTGCCCATGTAAAGATAAATAACAATTTGGGCTTTGGCTATCAGCTACCATCAGCTTTTTGGGAGCATTATGTTATAAAGTCTGTCTACAAATAAATAGCAGATTTGGAGCTAGGTTGCTTTATTACGGAAGAAGAAATGACACTGTGGAAATTAACAAAAGCCTAATCAGAGGAGAACAGAGTCTCAAGAAAGCCTCTCTTGTTTAAGTTGGGTCCACTGTCCTTCTCTGCAGTAGGTGAGGGCGAATGGGAATGGTTCCCACTTTGTCCTCTCTCAGAATTTCTCCCCTTCCTGCACTGCTGCCCAATCTGTTATGCTGGTTTGTCTGCAGGAGGCAGCAGAAGGTGCATGGAAGGGCCCTTCCCAGATAAAGACAGACAGGCCAATGGTGGGGGTCAGGACGAGGGTCCTCCCAGAGCAGCCACAGTGCAGGGAGCCACAGAGTGAGCCAAGCAATCTCCGCTACTTCATGGTGCTGTGCGTTGCTCCTGAGCAGGGCCACGTCAGCACCCAGAGAAGGTTAACTGCTGAAAAACAAAACTGACTGCCCCTCGTGTCTGCAAGTCGACCTGTCATGGGACCGTGTTGTGACCAGGCTCTGAGAATTACCAAAACACGTGTAGGATGTTCTGTTGTTTGCTCCACTTTGTGGTGATCCAGCAAGGACACAGGAAACCATAGCATGACCCGAGGGTTCCTACCTGGGTTGAGGAGAATCTGTTGCTCTGGTTGTTGAAGGGAAAAACCACAACGGTTGCAATGAATCTAATAATGCTACCTCCCAAAAAGCCTCATTTGCAGCTAATGATTGAGTAATAGTATCACCAGGGGCTGCTGCAGGGCCAAATAAAGCTTTGATAGCATCCTCACAAATCATTTGGCCGCTACTGTGAGTTCCCAGAAACTGGAAACAAGCAGTGGTTGCCATCTGTGTTGAGAATTTTTTAAATAGCTCTATTTTTATTGTTCTTATAATGAAAAGGGAATGTTTTGCATTTCCCAGAAATTGTTGTATATGTCCCCTTAATACCCAGTAAGGCAAACAGGATAAAAATTGGGACATTATGATCCACTGAAAAGTCACTCTCTTTGAAGAATGTCCAGTCTATCTGCTCTAATCTCAGCTCTAATGGCACATGGCTATCCTGATGGGGCCAAAGAGCAGGGCTGCCTAAAGCAAATACTGGCTCACCTTTGTCACAGGGAGGAAATAAGCTAAGGAGCATAATTTTCTCAACTGTATACTTTATTCCCATAAATGTTACTTAAATGTTGCCTATTGCCAGTTTCTACTGGCCAAGACAGAATCAAATGGACAAATGGCCAAGTAGCACCAAATATTTTTAGGTAAAGGATGTTTGATTGCAGCAACTCAAGTCAACCTGCTGAATCAAACAGAAAAAGGAAGATGCTGTATTTGAATCTACAGGTGTCTCGTGGACCATGTGGGCAAAGTGGAGCCAGGCCTCAGAGGGGGTAGGAGCATCTTTCTAGACAACTTCACTCTTCTTTCTCGGTCTTTAACTGGCTTGTTTTGCTGCTTAGTCCACACAGTGGAAGATAGCCACCCAGATCTCTCAAGGCCACACATTAACTCCTCAGTAAGTAAAAAGACTGCCTCTCTTGATCACAGGCTCAAATACACAGCTGAGAAAACCCAATGGATCCAGTTTAGGTCTGGGTTTTACCCTTGGTCCAACATCTGTCAAGAGGGGTAAGATCAACACAATACAAAAAGTCCACAAAAGTCCCATCTTGTAACCCGGCCACTAGGGCAAGGCAGTTCCAAGAGAAAGGAGGTGGCAGGGAGAAGCTGCTGTGTGGGGACGCAGCGTGTCAGGGATCCAGCATGCCACAGCACGCGACATGGACCCAAGCCCAACTCCACTGAAATCCAAGGAGGGAACGCTGAGGAGGGTGAGCATGTCATCCAGAAACACACAAGGTTAGGAAATGAGAGAGCAACTCTTCTACAGTATCTCATGCAATCTTACAGAACAATGTGACAGACTCTGTTTTGCAGAGGACAGTATTGAAGCTCAGAGAGGTTAAGTAGCTGGCCCAAGGCCACCTGGCTAGTAAATGGTAGAAGCAAAATTCAAACTCATATTGACTCTAAAACCCTACTCAGGTTCCATCTATTCCAACATGTTGACTCCCATATGAATTCTGCCCAGAGATAAGTCTCCTGGGATTAGAGACAAGCATTTGCCCAGAAAGCTGGCTACTGTTTTCTGTGCCTGAGACTCCTCAGGGACCTCGGTTTGCCAAGCCCTGATGCAGCCAGCCCTGTGAGAGCTCTGGCCACAGCACAAAGGCCCCAGCATCCCCAAGTCCGAGGGGCCCAGCAGATACCTGACCAGCTGCTCCCTCTCTAGCACGCAGGCCACCTCCGCCCCAGGGGAACATGTCAGCCCTGAGCTACTCAGAGGCCATGTACTGTTCAAGTGCTACCGATGCCATTTTCCTGTTTGCGTTTTCTTTTTGTTTTTGTTTTGTTTTTACAGTTCGTTGCTCATCCTAACTGTCAACAGCAATTGCTTACCATGTGGTATGAAAATCTCTCAGGCTTACGTCAACAGTCTATCGCTGTGAAATTCCTGGCTGTCTTTGGAGTCTCCCTAGGCCTCCCTTTTCTCGCCATAGCCTATTGGATTGCTCCGTGCAGCAAGGTACAGACTGCTTAAGGTGCATGTCTTTGCGGTTATTTCTTCTCTCTACTTAGCATAACGTGAAGTCCATTTTGTCCAAATATGCAGCTCATCATTTCCCACATTTGAAGAAAATAGCCCTGAGATACCTAACGAAAGTAGAAAACCACTTAAGAGGGAAAATGTTAAGGTTTGCTTTTTTAAATCATTTTCTTAAAAGCCAGAAGAGTGATAATGTGGAAACTTTTATATACATGAGGCATAATCTGATCAATAACAGAATAGAGGGGGAATAAAGGCACTTTTCCTTTTCTAATTATGCAGTGTCCCAAACACACCCTAAAAACCCACAGTAATAATAATTATAATAATGATGACAGGAATTAGTTCCATGGGGAATTTGATAAGCTAATGCAGTCAATAGTGTCATCAATGAATGGATCCTCTTGTCGGATCCACCAAGAGAAAACTTACACCAGGACGATGGGCCAGAGACTTCAGGTCTGCTAATGAGGCTGTCTAGCCAGGCGGACAATGAACTGACTGCCTTCAAGTAGGAGGGCTATCAGAGCATGGACAGCCAGTGCTTACTGAGTACTTTCTTTTTGCTAAGCCCCATTCATGGAACACCTCATTTCACACTCTCAATTAGGATGCATACACTTTACAAGCAGATTCAGGAAAGACAAATGACTAGTTGCTAAGAATCAGAGGCTTCTCATATTGGGGCACTGCAGATCCACCTCAACATCTTCCTTGTTTCCCAGCTTCCTTGTCTGGGTTCTGGCCCACATGGGCAGCTAATTAGGTCATGAGAAGAAAAACAGCCAAAGAAAAATGGAGGGGAGCTGGAAAGGCGCCATGCTGGGTTCTTTGCTTCAGAAAGGGGGCTGTCTGGTTCCTGCCTGGAACGGAAGAAGTGAGATCTGCAGGTTCCAAGCTGCCACACCTCCTGTTCCACCATCCCTACAGCCCTTCTGATTCAAAGCCACAGAAGGCACCAGTGGTCACTCCAGCTTCAGGCAAGAGCAAGTGCCTATTAAGACTAATTGTGCAGAAATTCTGAAATATGTTTCGTGGGTTACATGGTCATCAGAGGTTCCAAAGCTGCATTTACTCAGTGATTTATTACAAAAAGAACTAAGCTTAGGTAATCAACATTCGGTAGAAATATGACTACAGGGAGATTAGTTCCATGGGGAATTTGGTCAGCTAATGCAGTTAATAAAAGTGTCATCGGTGAATGGATCCTCTTGTCAGCTCCACCATGAGAAAATTCATGCCAGGAAGATGGGCTTCACATCTGCTAATGAGATGTGATAAATAAAAAGGGGGGCAATGGAGTGACTGCCTTGGAGTAGGAGGGGTATCAGAGAATGTAATCAGGACTCAGACTCCTTCTCCTGTAGAATAGTATCAAAAATAAAAGTCCTCATACTGATTATTTGTGGTGTCCAATCTTATATCTATTGAAGATTTTGTTTCTATGCCTGCACCTCTACCATGGCACAGATTTGCCATTGCCTTCTCCGATTTGCTAAACCAGTATTCCCCAAATGATACATATGGATGGGAAAACAATCTTTTCTGTCCTTTATCATGAGCTGGAAAAAGCACAGTGAATGAAAAAAGACTAGCTAGATTTAAAACTGGATCAGCACTGGTCACTGATTTGAGGCACTTGTATTCATATTGGTATCATCTAGTCTGTACTGCAAGTTAGATCACTGCCTTCATCCAGAGACGGATGGGGACTTTGCCTTTATAAGCCCCCAACTAATTCTAGGACATCAGTCATTAAAATTATAGCCAAACACTGCCTACCCTGACTTTTGTCATTAAACTACATGTGACAGTTTGCCTCGACCGACCTGGGGAAACATTCAGAAAGGATGATCTGCCAGCTGATGACTACATTTTTTACATTTTCAGTAGATCTGAGAAGTCAATATCATGCAGATGTGATGCCAAAAAAAGGGGAGGATGGTGGAAGTGGGAGAAATCCTGGACTTTCTGTGGACCCAGTAACCCAGTAAATTCAAGGGACAGATGTCACTATAGAACACAGGGGTTCTATAGTAGTCCTCTGGAATATTTTAGAAGTAATGATTACAGCAAAGTTTGGCCCCATGGCTGGAGCTTCCTCTCCTCTGTTCAAATACTTGTCTGATCAACATTTTGTGTTCCTGAAATGTCCAACAAGACAAAGAACAAAAACAGCACTTGAGATAAACATGAGGTTGCCATTAAGCCACTTGTGGTTTCTTTGCACTTTCTGGGCTCCAACTCTGAGCTCAGTGCAGTGGAGGGTGTGTTCATAGCTAAGTGACAAGCATTATTGCACAGCATGAGATAATTTTTTGTGGCAATGCTCATTCCAAGGAAAGATTCCTCATTAAAGAACTTGTCAAACTCACTCTGAGGCAGCCAAAGGACAGATAAAACAGTCAAGATATTTTAGTCTTTTCTTTCACCATTTAGAAAGAAGTCTTTCCAAGTTTGGCAGAGATATTAGATTTTTGAGGATTACAGAGAAGTCGCATCTTCTGTGTAGAGAAACCAGTCCTCTCTAAAGGCCCCTGGTCCCCAAGAGGAGTGGCCCAGTGGGGAACTCTGTTAAGGTGCTGGTGTCTCTCCACCCACGGGTCGTGCCTTTATATCTGTCCAGTAATTCTATAGAAAAGCCAGTCATTCTAGCAATTCCATGTGCTAAGAGCTTTACTATACTTCCCTCAAAGAAATTAGACTTTTGATGCTTTTATAAATGTATTCATAAAATGTCACTGCTAAACCTCATCAATCTGCTAATGTCCGTCCATGTCTAGCAAATGTTGAGATTTCTGTTTCCAACTTAATGGTGCATTTACCTCCTAATAGTTGCTGTCCAAATTTAACAACTATCAGGGACCAAAATTTCTGAGCCTGCCAGAATAACCTCATCATATCTTTCCTATTGAATTCCCAAGGCTGTCCATTATATTTTTAAGTTTCTGAGGGTCCCTAAAAGACAGCTGAATAAGGAGATGATATAGGTGAAGAGTGTCAACAGGAATTGAGCTTACTAACACGGAGACTAAAGAGGGTAACCAAGTCATAGACACGTACATATGATAATAACTACAGGTCTGGAACACGGCACTGGTCTGTCAGGTTCAATAAAGAGAATAGTGATTTTTCATCGTTTCACCACTGAAGGGTCGGTGAGTTCTTGTTCACATGGATGCTCTCAGGTAAATCTCTTCCCAGAGAGCTCTTTATCCTCTAAGCAAGGATAAAGCTCTTTTGCCATGCCAAAGAGCTTGTATGACTGATTGCACTGTTTTCCATCCTTTGATTTCCCATTCTGATGCATAATTTAGGTTGTCTGTCTGTTAAAATCTGAGAGCTGAGAAAATAACCATCATCCTCAAGGGCTCAAAATACCTCTCAGCAGCAGGTAGATGGGAGAAGTCGGCATCAAGAGTGCTGAGGAACTGCACAAGTTCTAGTTATACAAGTACAAGAGGGGAAGCTGTCTACCTCTGTTACCTGTTAACCCTTGTGGTCCAGCTGTCCTTATAAATTAGTACACAGACTTGGAAAGCGAGAGCTGTAAACAACTTTAGACTCCTACCTGATGTCTTTGCACTGTGCAGTGTAACAGTTCATAACTCTTGCATGTAGAAATATTAAAATGTTAGTCATTTCCCTAAACCTCCTTTAGCCTCATCCCAACAAAATCATCTAGTTAGAAAGGAACGAGAGACTACAGCTTTTGAAGGCCCAGCCTTGACAAAGCTGCAATGTTGTCCAGAGACAAGACAGAGAGAGGACAGTACCTCCACAGGTCTTTGTATCCTCCTCATCTGTAGCTACCAGAGAGCCGAAAATGAAGTGAAAGGCGCTTAGTTGCGTCTGACTCTTTGCGACCCCATTGACTAATACAGTCCATGGAATTCTGCAGGCCAGAATACTGGAGTGACACACGATTAAATAAAAATCCTAAGGCAAAGTTTAAAGCATTGCCACAGAGGGGAAATCTGTGCCAGGAAATAGAGCATTTTCTGCTCTTCTGTTCCAATAGCTGCTGCCCTCAAATCCAGACAGAAGGTCCATCACATGTCTCCCTGCTGGGAGAGGACTTACGAGTGCCAGACGGCTGACCAACTCATCCTTAGCCAAGTCTGAGCCCTGCAAAATTCTCTCCCCATCTCTCCACCCATTTCCTACCAGGGTTTTTCTTGTTTCTGTCTCCACTAGAAAGCCAGCCACTTTGAAGGGAAGACCCAACTCTTACAGCTTGTTTTAGCTCCATCACCTGCAGTGTCCATCATCAACTTGTCCATAGATAGTTCCCCAAAGGGCTCATAACATAAATACATAAGGACGCTATAGAGGTCTCCCTTTGTGAATCCTTGCACACAAGCTTTTCAAGAGTCAGTTGATTTTTTTTTTCCCTTGGTCTTTTTTTTTAGTCAGTCGATTTTAAGTTCCCCCTTAGGAGAACTGCCTGAGGCTCTCCAGTGCCACGTACTATAGTATTTCCTATAGGTCAGCAGCTATGCTGCACTGCACATGTTAAATAATTCATTCCCAACATCAACTCTATGCAATAAGTACTATTTTATCCCCATCTTACAGGCGCCTTCACTGAGACACAAAGGGATTAAGAAACTTGCCAAAAACCACAGAGCTGTGATTTAAATCCAGGGTCTCTGCTGCAGAGACTGTCCATGTCCACACACACACACCCCAGCATTCCCAATCACCCAGTCACATTGGCAGCGTTACAGCCTTCAGTGCTGGATGGAAAGGTCTTAGCTGCTGACTACTGACCTTGGAATGAATCTGATTCAGAGCTTTATAGTTAGCAGGGCTTCTCTAGAAGGGAAGAGTCAAAATCAACATGTGATTTTCACTACTCATTCCTCTTCTTTCCGTAGAAGCCCTACCTTTATAACCCACTATTACTCAGCACCTCTTCAGCCCCCAGGACAAAGAGTAGAATCACATGGTAATGTGAAAACACGATGATCAGAGACACCATGTGCTGAGTGAACATATACTCCCCACTTCAAAGAAAGAAGATTCCTGAGCCCTGGGTTAGAGATTTTTAAAAAGAATTTTTGAGGGAGCATTCTGAGTAATCTGCCACGAATTTAGTCAAGGTCATTCAAAAATGTGAGACCCACTCCAGCCTTGTATGTTTCTTTTGGAAAACGCTTGATCCAAAGCCTGCCTCAGCTGATTCAGCTTTGCACAGCTTGGACACTAAGCCCTCGCTTGTGGCCACTGGCAGCAGGCAGCAAGTGAGGGTGGCATTTGATGAGAAAGACTGGGGGTTCTGAGTGAGGAGAGATGCTGGCAACAGTCTCTGCATGCTCTCCTGCAGTCATGGCCTGTCTCGTGGGCTTGTGGCTGCAAGGTCTCCATTAACTGCTTCCACTTGTGGGCTAAGAGCCCAGTGCCACTAAACGCAGAGGGGTGTCGACAAGTAAAAGCAGGTGCCCACCCTGAGGGCTGGAGAATGAAGTTCATTTGGAGCTAATTCGGGAGAACTACTCAGTTATTCTCATATTCATCTGTTTCCCAAAGTAAAAGAATTGCACCCAGAAAGTCTGGGGTAAGCCAGAGACTTAGGGCTGCAAGCTTGGGTTTCCTGATATGTTTTCAACTCATCAGGGCCAAGTAATGATGCAGCTGCCTGAGCCCACGTCTCAGACTCACCAGCTGTGCTCTTCTAGCAGAGCACACCAAGGCCTATGTCTTCTGAAGCTCTTCCACCTCTTTTTACACCTAACTCTGTTATCTGACCCAGATTTAATGACTCCACAACTAAGAGCAGCAGGTATATATTGGTTAACTTTTCTCCTTTATTTTGGTTCACCTGGTGGCCTTGTGAAAGGAGCAAATTTTCCCCAAGCATAATTTGCTTCAAAAAATTGAGACAAATAGGAAATGTCACCAAAAAAAGACAAAGGAAATCACTGAAATGATTTGATCTCATCTGACCTTTATAATGTTTACCTGCTAAAAAGATGCTTTCAAGACCAGAAGAAAAATAGGAAAAATGCATCAATTACTAACCTCGCTTTTCCTCCCTATGGCTTAAATCAAGGGGGACTGAGTTCAGGGTAACCTTCCACAACTCTGAAGGGCCTTATCAGGGATTTTCCTTATGGTCTGCAATAAGTACAGTAACTCTGACAGGTGCATTTTCTGCCAGAAGACAACTATTTGAGTGAGGGGACAAAGAAAACATTAAATTTCTCAAAGCAGCTCCTGTGGGGAATCCCAGGGCCAGCAAGGGTGCACCTGCGTGGCAGATCCCTGCAGTCAGGTACCTGCCTCGATGAGAAGATGGAGAGATGTCCCCATGTCCTCATCCAGGTAGTCACCGGGAGATGTTACTTAGAGCCCAGTGATTAAGGAGTAGGGAAACTTGGCTGTCAATCCTTTTAACAGCTGTGTCTGTCTCCATCTTTCCCACCTTTGTCTGGCATCTCTGGGACCCTGCTGGGACATGCAGACCTGGTGTCCCTTGCCCTCTCAACCCTTCCTCTCCCCACTCAGCAGTCATTCTCCCACTTCCCTCCCCTCTCTCCACTACCCCAGCCAGGGCACAGTGACAGGAAACCATGCAGTGACTATGTAAGAATGTCTCCTGTCTACAGCAAATTATCCCAGCTTGTTGGCTGGGAAATGGGCTCCAAAATGCCAACTCAGTCAGATAAAATGCTGAAAAACTCAAAGTAGGTTTATGACATCACATTCATAAGTCAACATGAAACATGGTTAAATTCCATTTTTTTTCCCCACTGAATTTATATGAGGTATTTTATTTGTCCTTATATTTAGTCTCTGCATCCTGAATTTAGTACATCTACCTATGGCTAAAAATTATCTACAGTCTGTACTTTGTTAATAACAAGGTTAAACTTCATAGAGAAATGTCATACGTAGGACGTTTGAGGGCCTCATGGTTTTCAGGTAAACCTCTCTGTCCACTTCTGAAGTTATTCTAGTGCCATCTGACAATCTGATAAGACAGGTGACTCCACACAAGTCCTTTCCAGCACAAGTAGGGATTTCCAATGTTCAGACTTAAAATGCAATTTTTTTAAAAAATGATTTTTTAAAAAAACTATAATTTTTAATTTCAACAGATGGGTTCTATGGCATTAGAATGTTACAGTAATAACTAGCACTGTTAAAGTAGATGATTATCACACTGAAGTATATTGAAAAACACTATCAAGCCATCTGACTTATAAATGTTATGCTGAATATAGTCATGATTAGGGAAGTTTCACCAGGAGAAACCCTATAGTTGATCTTCTGCTGAACCAATACTCGATATGCTGGCTGACATTTCACTCTGGGACTCCTGAATAAAGCAGAACATGAACATTAATTGGTCACCGACTGTAAATGAACATTCGCCCTGGAGAAGGAACTGTGTTCCAGAAAAGGTCCTCCTCTTTGCTCTTATTAGTACACCTGGCTGAGGGGTCAGATTAGGTGAGGGTGACAGCGGTGACCTGGAAGAGACCCAAGTGAATTAATTCACAAGAGTCACCAAAGACCCCTTAGGCAGCCCTCGAGTTACATCTCAGAGACCCAAGTGGCCTTTGCATGGCAAGCCACGGATAAGAAGATGTGACCAACACCTGCTCCCTAACAGGCATCTTTTGGAGCACTTCGGGTTCACATGGAACTGCACAAATGAATCACGTTCTCGGCCACAAAGAAAAGCCCAGTAAGTTTTAGAGTAGTATAATAGAGGCTAGGATCTGAACATACTGCGATAAAATTAGGAGTTTTTAAAGCAAGGGGGGAGAGTCCTGTGTATCTAAAACCTAAATAACCTCTGACTTAAAATGAAATCAAAAGGGAAACTATAAAATATTTATAATTGAGTATCAAGGGAAATGCTACAAGTCAAAATATATAGAACATGGCTAAAGCAGAACCTAGTGCAAACTGTACAGCTTTAAATAAATTTACCAGGATAGAATAAATGCTGAAAACAAATCATCTCACCTAAAATCCAAGAAAATAGACCAAAGAACAACAGAGCATATCCAAAGTGTAATTTTTTAAAGAAAAATTCTGAACTCTATTGAAACTGATTTTTTTTTTCTAGATTTAAAAAGCATAAAATTCTTATCCATGTGGCCGTGGGTAGCTGTGCAGCCAGACTGTAACATGATGTTACATCAGTGTGTGTCGCTCCTTTCTCTTACCACTCCCACTGAATTTTCTAAACAGGAAAAATTAAAGTCATTAGAAAATGGATTCAGTCAAGCAGCCTCTCACATAAAAACTCTAGAAAATGTCTGGGTTTGGTGAGCAGCTTCTGTCCAAAATGAAGAATTCTCTGGTTCAACTTTCAGCAAACGCCTTTTAAAGAGAGCCCTGCACCTGCCTGAAGCTGCCAGATTAACATGTCTTATACACATTTTGTTTCCAGCTAGGACGAACACTGAGGAGCCCTTTCATGAAATTTGTAGCCCATGCAGTTTCTTTCACCATCTTCTTGGGATTGTTGGTTGTGAACGCATCAGACCGCTTTGAAGGCGTGAAAACCCTGCCCAACGAAACCTTCACAGACTATCCAAAACAGATCTTCAGAGTGAAAACTACACAATTCTCCTGGACAGAAATGCTCATCATGAAGTGGGTCTTGGGTAAGCAAGTCACTCTGTCTTTTATTCTCTCCTCCTCTAGTTATTTTAGGCCCTTATTAAACTCTGACTTCAGAAGCTCTTCTTCTCTTGAATGCACTCTTGACAGACAAAATGGTGAGGAGATGACCAGCACAGAAGTCAAAGTCAACCTCTGTCTGTGCTGGTATAAAAGGTGCACAGACCTGCAATATAAATCCCAATTTTGAAAGGATTTGTTTGGGGGGAATTCATTCCATACTTTTTATTATATGTGTATTGAAAGTGACTATAAAGTGTCTGTGTGGGGGGGGAGGTGGGGGGGACATGTGGTCTTACTCATTTAAATATAGTCTACTAGAAGCCTAGCAGCTCAGATGGTAAAGAATCCGCCTGCAATGCAGGAGACCTGGGTTCATTCCCTGAGTCAGGATGATCCCCTAGAGAAGGGAATGGCTACCCATTCCAGTATTCTTGCCTGGAGAATTCCACGGACAGAGGAGCCTGCTGGATTACAGTCCATGGGGTCCCAAAGAGTCAGGCATGACTGAGCAACTAACACTAGTAGCCTTAGGAAAAAAGTATAAGAGTGAAAGTTTAAAAGATATTTTTTGTTACCACTGAATACTGATACATAGTAAATTACCAATAACAAAAATCTAAAAAGTTAGGGGACTAACATATTCTCATTATCTGTGCTAATGAACATAATGAAGCTGTGAAATTCCTCTTTGTGGTGATATTTTGTGCTGCCAAGGTCCGCCACTAGAATTGCCAAGGAAATTATTCCCAGGTATCTCAATGACTAGCCAAGACAGGGTATCTCCTTTTCCATAACTCACAAGAACTATTACTAGTAGAAATAAGCAAGATAAAATAAAACAGACAATGGCTAAAACTGTACATGGTCAAATGTGTTACAGATTTTTCTAACACTGAATTGATTGGTAAAAAAAAATCAGACTTTGTAAGAAACAATGAAAAATTGCAAAAGTTACAACCAGTGATATTGTATATAACCAAAACTTGATCAATAAACTATAAGATTTACATCAAAATGATTTGAATTTGATAAGCATGTTTTGAGTAAAACTAAACCGAAAAAAGAAAAAATTTATGCAGTATCAATATTTGATCAATTAATTAAACTGTCCTAATGATATTCACCACCACCCACCACCCCACCCACCCCTAATTGCCTTTCTTAACAACAATTCAGTATCGGCATAGCATTCGTCATGTTTATGTTCACAAACATTGAGTCAAAACATATTCAGGGTCAAAGTGTCTGCACTACCAATCAACAAATTCACAGAAGAACGAATACTTGAAAAGACAGCCTAACACCTGCCCTGCACTAATTACATGACTGCACAGTGCCACAGGTTCAACCTTTCTGGCCTAAGAGCACAAGAGTTGAACCACTGAAGAAGATCCCATAGACCCCCAAGCTGGGAACAACTTGGAATACGGCCTTTAAGCTGCATCTCTCAGTCATAACAAGGTAATGAGGAGAAGAATGGTTTGACCCAAAGGGCAGAAGCAGGAAAGCATGCCATGCTTCCCAGGAGCTTTTAATCAACCGGCAAGTCTGCAACCAAAGGCTCACTTGGTGGACTTGCCGGCACTCAAGTTGCAAAGGAACAGTAAAGCCTGTTGTAGAGTGAGTTCTGTGGCCCTTCCACTGTTCAGAGTCTATCCTCATTCTCCCTAGCGTAACGCCCCCACCTCCAATTTAACTAAATTAAGCACTTTAACACTAGGTACTTTGCAATGGTCTGAATGTTCGTGTCTCCCCAAATTCATATGTTAAGACCCTAATTCCAATGTGATGGTATTAGAAGTAGGGCCTCTGGGAGGTGCTTAGGTCATGAGCGTGGAGCCCTCATAAATAGGATTAGTGTCCTTTAAAAGAGACCCCAGAGTGTGCTCTTACCCTCACTCTGCCACATGAGGATATAGCAAGCAATCTGCAACCTGAAACATTCTGGCACCACGATCTTGGACTTACAGCCTCCAGAACTATGAGAAGGAAATTTCTGTTCATAAGACACTCAGTCTGTGCAGCTTTGTTATAGCAACCCAAATTAAAACATTGTTTTCTTTAAAAAAAAAAAAAAAAAACAACCTCATATGTCGGGTTTATGAATAAAACAAAGGATTTACAGCACCACTCACTCACTCACCTCATAACCCCACCTGGACAGCAGGTATAAGACTAACGAGTGCAAGCATATTCCCCCTTAAATGGGTATCCTATCATATGTTACAGTGATTCTCCTACTAGGTCATGATGTCGTCCTGATTCCATATTTCTCTTCCTGGGTGTCAGGGCATTATCACAATAAGAGAGAAGTATCTCTAGCTACAGAGGTCCCAGCTTCCAGCTTCTACCCATCAAAGCAAAGCTGAATTTTCAAGACTGTTACATCATTAGTATTATGAAGGGGAAGGCTTATTTTTCATTGACCTACTTCCTGTTACATTTGAGACAAAAGAAAGATTCTAACTACTTTTTCTTACTAGATTATACTTTTCAAACTTTTATTGTAAATAATTTTAAGAATTGGAAATATCAAGAGAAGATTATAATGAACCCTTTGGGCCAATCTCTCATCTTCAACAATTAGTAAATCAACACTAATCTTTGTTTCATCTTACTTCCCTTCTCCCAACCCTGTAAAATTTTGAGTCGAATCCTAGGTATCATAAAATTTCATTTACAAACATTTTGTGTGAATCCTAAAAGAAAATTTCTCTTTTACTTTTTTCCAATCTTTATGTGCTGCAAGTTCACTGACATTTTTTCCAAATCATCTGTGATTTTGATCTTCAACCAATGAATTTTTCATTTCAAATATTGTATTTTTCAACCCTTTAAGTTCCACTTGGTTCCCTCTTATAACTTTCATTTCCCTTTTTGTGGTATTTATATTTTACTTTAAATCCTTGAACATAATGTATGTATTTATAGTAAGAACTGTTATAAAGTCCTAATTTCATCATTTCTATTGTTTTTGGGTTACTGACTAAACTTTCTCCAGACATGGATCATTTTTTCCTATATCTTAGTGAGTTAGTAATTTCTGATTGAATGATTGACACATCACATGCTATATTGTTCAGCATCTAGATTTTATTGTCTTCAAAGAGATACTTTGTTTTATTCTGACAGGTTGTTAAATTCTTACAGATGAGTTTGGTCCTTTTCAGACTTTCACAGAGTGGACCTGGAGAAGCTTTACAATAGGATTGATTATCCTTGTACTAGAGACACACATCTGGGGTCACTACTAAATGGCCTCAGTAATCAACAAAGGCTCTCAATTCTGGAGGGTCAGAACTCAAACATCTCTCCACTCTGGGTGAACAGTTTCTGAGCCTTAGAAATGATTCAGCTTACATCTCTCTGGCTGTTGTTTATAGTGTTTTACTCAATGCATTTGTGACTTAATATTATGGGAACATTCAAAAGGATTTTACTTATGTAATTTACTTACGTAAATTTCTGGACTAGTTTTGTGTTTGGTTTTGTGTTTTTGGTTATGCATAGTACCTTTCTCTCTGGAACCCTGCCATATAACATCTAACCACTTTAACCTTCCTGAACTCCAATCTCTGTGTCTTCAATTCACTGGGACTGCTTCTATGCTTCTAGGATCCCTCTCTACACCCTGCATATTGAAATGTGCCTCCGATAAAAAAAATACAGGGCTATCATGTGACTTATCTTGCTTGCTTCTCTTCACCAAGGATCACAGTGCTGTGCTATTTCCAACATCTGAAAATAGTTTCTTTTTTTCCCCAGTTTACTGCTTCACCATGACAGATAATAGAAATCGGGATTCTTTTTCTAAAACTGAACTATAAACATAAAAGAAAATGAATAATCCATTTTCAAATACCCAGTCAGTATTCAAATGTCTTTGAGAAGATAAATTGAATAAATACCTGCCTAGCTTCCTTTCTCTCCTCCTTCAGGCCTCTGTTCACATTTTATCTTATCAGAGGAGTTGAGCTGGTAAGAGGAAGCTCTCTCACCTACCCCCTTTGATGAGATGAAATATGAACAGAGACCTGAAGGAAGAGAGAAAGCAGGCTCTGCAGGCATCTGGGTGAAAAGCATCCAGAAAGACAGTTCAGTATGTGTTGACGGCTTGGATTCAGCAGCAAGCTGGCGGAGTCTGAGGAACAGCAAAGAAACCAGTATGGCTGCAAAAGAATAAATAAGGGAGAGATGGCAGAGGAGAGGGCACAAGGCCAGGCAGGGCCAATCACGCAAGGCCATGGAGGCCGTGGTACAGAGCTGAGAGGACTAGAAATGGCTGGGTAGTTCTGACCACAGAAGTGACATCCCACAACTTCATTTTCTAGTACATTGCAGGCTGCTGGGTAGAGAACAGATGACTCTGGGACAAGAGCAGAAACAGGGAAACCAGTTAGGAGGCCACTACAGTAATTCAGATGGAAAATGGCTGATTTTGAGGAGGTAGTAGAGTACGTTATATTTTGCAGGTAAAATCAATCATAGTAATTGCTACTGGATTGTCTGTGGAGTGTAAGAGAAAGAAGGTGGTCAAGGAAAATTCCAAGTGTTTTAGTTCAAAAGGCATAATAGAGATTTCCTCGAACGCAGAAACTGCAGCCATGAAATTAAAAGACTCTTGCTCCTTGGAAGAAAAGCTATGACAAATCAAGACAGCGTATTAAAAAGCAGAGACGTCACTTTGCTGACAAAGGTCTGGCAAGTCAAAGCTATGATTTTTCCAGTAGTCATGTAAGGATGTGAGAGTTGGACCATAAAGAAGGCTGAGTGTGGAAGAACTGATGATCTCAAACTATGGTGCTGCATAAGACTCTTGAGAGTCCCTAGGACCGCAAGGAGATCAAACCAGTCAATCCTAAAGGAAATCAATCCTGAATATTCATTGGAAGGACTGATGCTGAAGTTGAAGTCCCCATACTTTGGTCACCTGATGCAAAGAGTCGACTCACTGGAAAAGAACCTGATGCTGGGAAAGACTGAGGGCAAGAGGAAAAGAGTGTGACAGAGGATGAGATGGTTGGATGGGATCTCAACTCAATGGACATGAGTTTGAGCAAACTCTGGGAGATAGTGAAGGACAGGGAAGCTGGCATGCTGCAGTCCATGGGGTCGCAAAGAGTCAGACACAACTGAGTGGCTGAACAACAACAAAGGCAGGAAAGACCAGGGAAGGAGCAGTTTGAAGAGAGACATGGAAATCAAGAGTGCAGTTGAGATTATCTATTAGATCTCCAAGTGGAAATGTCAAGTAGCAAACTGGATGTACATGCTGAAGTTCAGAGAGGCTGGGGTTGGAAACATTATTCGGGCGTGTCAGTCTATTAAAAGTAAATTATATGCAATACCTCAACTGTGAATGTGAACGGATGAACCGAGGACCAAGCCCTCCGGCACAGCAATATTTAAAGGATGGGGAAACAAGAAGAATCTTATCCAGCAAAGGAGACTGAAGTAAGAGTGGTGTCTGAGAAGCCAACCAAAGTCACTGTGTCAAGACCCACGGACTGATCACTTATGTCGAATGGTGCTGACAGATCAGGTGACAGGAGGCCTGAGGATGGACCACTGACTTCAGAAGTGAAGTTCCTGAGTAGTGAGAGGGGATGGGACCCAGCAGGCCAGAGGAGGGCTGGTCCTTAGCAGGAGCGCAGACCCTTCCTCTACGGGACCAGGAGGAAGGCGGCGTTGCGGGCACAGAGCAGGTAGCCTGGTAAGCGCAGTGGTAAATGCACTTGCTCGGTAAGTTTTCAGTTAGCACTGTTTCCATTTTCTCAGTTTTTTCCTCCACAAATCCATTCTAGTTATTAAGCATTGTATTATATACCAGGCACTGTGCCAAATACCAGGGAAGCAGCTCTAAAATAAGACGAATATTATCTCGACTCTAAATACTTCCTGGAGCTCTTTAATTATTCGACGTTGCAACTACTACTAACAACCCGTGAGAGAAACACACTGAGTGCGGAGTTCACTGTGCTGTTCGGGCAGCAAACCCTAAGGTCCACAGTCTCATCTCATCTGCCTAGACTTGGAGAGGCCTGAACTGGCATCAGGCCCTTACTGAAAAAGGCCTCAAACACTACACCCGGGCACTGCCAGGAGAAACACAGAAACACGGCTCACGGTTCTCTTCCCCCAGGACTCATGAATATGGTCCTTTGGACAGACTGGCTATACAAACACCCAAAACATGACTCCCTCTCCACCAGCGTTCGACAGGACTTCAGGACCCTAACAAGTTCAACTGGCTCCTGCAGAGATGGAGAGAGGGGCTGATCACGAAGAGGTGAGGGGCCTTGTCCAGTGTCCCTGCTTCTGCCCTTATCAGCCCTGTGCCCCAGCAGATGCTCAGCACAGGAGCTAGATCCACTGAAAATGTAATCAGATCGTGTTACTTTGCCTCCAAACTCTTCAATGCCATCCCAGCTCCCCCAGCGTGAGAGCCACTCTCACTGTAAAGGACTCACACCTCCACCTCTGTGCCCTCATCTTCCACCACCTCCAGCCTCCCTTGTTCTCATTTAGCCCCACTGGCCTCCTGGCTTCAAACTGTTTCTGCCTCAGAACCTTGACTTAGGCTGGTCCCTCTGCCTAAGAGTTTTCCCCACGAGCAGTGCCATGGCTCGCTTCCTCACCTCCTCAGGTCTGTGTTCTAAAGTATCCTTTTCTGAGTGAAGCCCTTTTTTAACTGACCTGTTTAAACACATAAGGTCCCCCACTCACTGCCCCCCTAGCCCCCTTCTCTTTTTCTACACGCTTTCCTCTGTTTCTCACCAGGCTCCTCTGTCCATGGGATTTTCCAAGCAAGAATACTGGAATGGGTTGCCCTTTCCTCCTCCAGGGGATCTTCCTGACCCAGGGACTGAATCTGTGTCTCTTGTGTCTCCTGCATTGGCAGGAAGATTCTTTACCACTGTGCCACCTGGAAGCCCCAATTAATATTAGCATTTCTGTAATCAAACAAATTGTCGCTCTTTTCATCTTCTGGGAGCTCTCACTCCATGTGGATATCTGGTATTCCCAATGACCTCTTTCAGAGGCCACGCAGTGTGTCCATGATCTATTGCTTCTCCAAATCTCTACTGGGCATGTGGGTTGTTCTTCTGCTGTACAATTCTATGGAACGGTCAAACCCAATCAGAAATATATTCTTCCTGAACTCCAGATGCTTTACTTGATTACCAGCAGACTTTTGAGACCCTTCTAGATTATAAATCCAGGAGATTTAAAATAAGGGCAGAGGAGGTGGAAGCCACAAGGAGATTAAGACTACATGCAAAGATAGAAGGAAAACCAGGACACAGTATCAAGGAAGACACAAGAAGAGCATGACATGGGAAGGAGAGACGAATTTGCTAGTAGACACGTGTGTTCTCTAGAGCTGTAAGATGACCTGCTTTGGAAAGGACCAAATAAACCAGAGATCATAGATCCTTGGCCTGGAGACTCTCCGACATCAGTTTATACCATAGGAACATATCTTTCTTCCCTGTCTCATTAGCAGTCACTCTGGGGTAGAGGAAAGAGCTGATAATCCATCGTGTGAGTTAGAGACTGTGGCTATACCAATGCTCACCAGAGGACTATAACATTTGTGGTCTGCAGACAGCCATGGAGCTTGGAGGGCAGGAAGCCTCTCCACTATGCATGTCACTGCTCCATCTGGGAAGAGAATTATGTCATGAAGACTCTCCCGACCCAACTCTTACAGAGACTTGGCAGTGTTTTCTTAAGCAGACACCCCAGCTGAAAGCCCAGCTGAGGGAGATGTAAGCGTCCAGCAAAGCAGGAAAACACACTTAAAGAGAAGAGGAGGAAAGAGCCCGAGGCCGGTTAGCAAGAGACCCAGGCCTCACTGTGTCCCTTCCTCCTTGGTGGTTCTGCCTCTCTAAATTTCAGCTTTCGTGTGCATAAAATGTGAGGATCAAGTTGCTCCCTCACCCTACCCACCGCAGATTACAAACTCTCTGAGGGCAGTGCTAAATCTTAGGTGCAAAATCACACATGTAAGTTTGACCAAGAATAAAACTGCAAAAGAAAATGGGCTGTGTTTCTCACCTAAGTCATTCCTTTGATGGTTTCTTCATTTATTTAGGTAAATTCCAAACAGACTACTTCAACCAAACTGCCAAAATTTCTCCCAGTAAGTCAGACCACGTTACTGCTCTGCTTATCACCTTGAGGAGCTATCTGGCAGCTCAGGGTGACTACCTAGACACCGAGCTGCCTGGTCTCCCCCTCATGGCCTGAAGGAGGGCCTTTCAGGATCTACAATCTCCATCCCCTTATCCCTACCAACCCTTAAGCCGTACTGAGCCTCCTGCTGTTAATGCTGCTAAGTCACTTCAGTTGTGCCCGACTCTGTGCAACCCCATAGACGGCAGCCCACCAGGCTTCCCCATCCCTGGGATTCTCCAGGCAAGAACACTGGAGTGGGTTGCCATTTCCTTCTCCAATGCATGAAACTGAAAAGTGAAAGTGAAGTTGCTCAGTCGTGTCCAACTCTTAGCAACCCCATGGACTGCAGCCTACCAGGCTCCTCTGTTCATGGGATTTTCCAGGCAAGAGTACTGGAGTGGGGTGCCACTGCCTTCTCCGAGCCTCCTGCAGTTTCCTAGAATAGTCTGTTCTCCCTCATGTCCACGGCCTTTCCGCCCCTACTCCTTCCCCTAGCTAACTCCTCATGCCAGGAGTCACCTACTTCATTCAGTCAGAAATATGTTATTACAGACACTGTGTTGGGTCTCATGACTATAATACTGACTGCTCTTATCCCTGTGTGTCCACACAGTCTCCTGGACATTCTTACTACAGCATCTGTCACTTTGTAGCACTACTGTTTGTAGACACACCTGTCTCCAGCACTAGACCCTGTTTGCTGGGCAAGGGACAGCATCTTCTTGGCTGCTGTACCCCCAGAATGGTCCCTGGCACAAAGTCGGAGCTCAACACTGTCCATTAAGTGGTGAATGAGTTCCTGAACAGTGACGTAAGTCTGTGCCTAGTAGAGAGCATGCAGGGGTTGTGGGAGGTGGGGAGTGACAGTGCAGTGAAAAGAGGGTCCTGAACTCCCTGAGACTCTGGATAATTTACTTGTCATCTTTGTACACGAGTCTGTCCATCAGTAAAGTGGAGATAATTAGAGTAGGTACCTACCAGGCTCTAAGGAAGCTTTAGAGTTGGAAAAGGGCTTAGCACAGGGCCTGGCACCTAGAGGGTGCTCAACAATGATCAGCTACTAAAAGTCAGAGGAGAAGATGAGCTTTGTTAGGAAAATTTTGAATCTATTAATATCATCTCCTTGCCTGGAAAACAAATGAACCTTAAATGAGCCCGAGGCCCAGATCTGCTGCTAAGAACCTGCCGTTGAGCTGGAGTTTGGATGTTAGGGCTTGAAGGTTGAGGGCTTCTTGGCATATTCTACCACCTGTGAGTTAACAGAATGCCTAAGTCCCAACTCAATAATCAGAAGGTAACCCAGAAGAACAGACAAGCCTCCCAGGAGGTGGTCTGGGGGTCCGGGAACAGTGTAGAGAAACCCGATGTAGAGGCAGGGGCTATGGCCATTTACGGAGTTCACACAGTTAAGTCTCACAGGAATCTGAAGGGGGAATCCCTTCTGAAAAGCATCTGAGGCAGGGATCCGGGTGAACAGTCTTTAGAACTGTCAAGCCCCATATCAGCAGCCTGCAGGCCTTACTTAGAACCTGCCTGAATGAAAAGCTACTCATTTCCCTCAAGGCTTCCCAGCAGGTCCCAATCTGTTCCCCTGCCAGTCATCCCCGTTAATTACCAGTGACCTTGCTCTCTGGGCTCCAAACATCCCTGAGTGAAGGGGTTGCCTGAAGGAGGCTCCAGTGCCCAATATCCTTACCCTCTAAGCCCCTGGGCTGTATACACTCATCGGACTGACATGCTAGGGGCAGGAGTCCAGGGGGCTCAGCTTGGATATAAAATGCTGAACTACTCTCAGCACCTTGGAAGCAGGAAACCTAATTTCACTCACTAAAGTACTTAATTTCACACATTTCTTTTTTCGTTAAGCATTCCTGTTGCTCAAACCCTTGGGCCCACGCTACTTTTACTCATGGCCTTGGAATAATTTAAATTAGTCTGGGTAAGTTAATATGCAAATCTGGGAAGACTGACGTGGGCACTGGACCATGGAGGAAATGATTTGCAATCCCCAATGAGGTGCCTCTATGTTGGTCAGAAAAGTCAGTTTACTGTAAATAATTTGCATTTCAGATTTGCAGAACTTTTAGTGCTGGAAATTACATCAAAATTTCAAGAAAATCAAGGAACTTATCCAAGGTTACACACCTAATAAGTGACCAAGGTAGAACTGAACCAAGGGCTTCCTGAATTAAGGTAATTGATAGCCTGTAATTTTCCTAGTGCTCAGCTAAAAGCAGTCCACCAAGACATTAGGAATTTTAATTATCAGGGGGAGGGGGCAGGCGCATAGAGGAAAGAAACAAACATTATTTTTTCCAGCTGTAATGGTTTTTCCTGTAACATACTTTAAATACCTATTTGAACAGGCACAGATGAAAGTACATTTCAGTGTTAAGGAAATTTTACTTCACTGAATTACCACAAAAATTTTCAAAGCATAAGTTTAGGAAGTAAGGCTTTGTGAAGATAAAAAGCGGAAACAACAAGGTGTGTGTGGTGGTGGGAGTCTTGTAAAAAGATTTTCAGTGTTTTGGGTCATTTCCTTTTGCGGAGACTCCAATTTGATACAAACATGCAGATCTTAGAATCTGTTTCATTCAACAAAGCCACAACTTCTCTAAACAGCTGTGGGAGAGGCAGGAGGAATCTGAGAAGACAGGCCATCCATGTTTGATGCTCAGGAGCCAGGAGGGTGCCAAGAGGCTGGTGGTGTTAACCTTTAGGGAACATGGTCAATGAGCTGGAATTTTCTCACTAACCTACCAGTTAGTGATTCTTTTACCAGATTAACCTCCTAAGTAAGCAGGTGACGTGTAACATGGCATAACACAGAGTGGGCTAGTTCTGCATCAAGTCTTTCCTATGTCTGAGTTTCTATAAACTCTTTGATGTTAATCAGAAAACATTCAAGAGTCTTTTTCCTTCATTAAGTGTTAGTTGCTCAGTCTTGAGTCTTTGTGACCCCATAGGCTGTAGAATGCCAGGCTCCTCTATCCATGGGATTTCCCAAGTAAGAATACTGGAGTGGGTAGCCATTCTCACCTCCAGGAGATCTTCCCAACCCAGGGATTGAACCCAGGTCTCCTGCATTGTAAGGCAGATTCTTTACCATCTGAGACACCAGGGAAGACTTTTCCTTCATTAGTTGCTTTCAACACCAATTCTATTTCCTGGAGGAGCAAAGACCATAATGGTCAAGAGCATGGACGCTAGGGCCAGACCTTCCAGACTCAAATTTCAGATCTCCTGCCTCCTATCTGGAGAATATCCTCACTATGGCTAAGGATATGTTAACTATAAAACTGGGATAATAACAGCATGCACTTCATAGGATTATTGTAAAGATTTGAGGGAGTTAATACACATACATATAATATGTACACAGTATGTATATATGATAATAAATATGTGTATTTAAAATGTTTATTATAAAAATGTTACTGAATAATTTATTTTTAATCATCTAAACCAATTTACTTTTAATAATCATTGAAGATAAAGGTAGAGAATAGCACTATTCAATACGAATATAAGGCAAGCCACATCATAAGCCATGATTTAATTTTAAATTTTCTGATAGCTATATTATAAAAGCTGAAATTAATAATAGATTTTATCTAACCCAATATATCTAAAATATTAGTATTTCAACGTGATTGAGATTTTTTAATTGTTGAAATATTTTTACATTTTTTGTATCAAGTCTTTGAAATTTGGTGTGTCTACACTTTTATGTGTAGCGTCCCTCAATTTAACTGGCCACATTTGGAGTGCTCAGTATCCACGTGTGACTAGTGGCTACCATATTGGATAGTACAGATATACACACTCAAGTTATTAGTCTAGGCGACCTCAAGAGGCTGACTTGGAGGCGGGGTGGGGATGCTAGCAACATCTTGTTGAATTCTACATTGTTTACTATGCAACAATGAAGAAGTTATAAAGAAGTAAGGGAAAATTAAAAAGCAAAAACTAAACAGCTGCAGGAGAGGCAGGAAGAACCTGAAACATTCACAGAAATACAAAGGAAAGCAAGTTAATCAGGGAATTAGGAGAACTGGGTTCTAGGTCATAAGTGGGACCTTCAGAAAACCCTTTCCCATTCCTGGACGTCAGTTTCATAATACTTAGTTTAGAACTGTATGATTACTTATAACCTTCCAGTTCTTAAAATATACAAATGTCAGCCATTATATTTCTAATTATTCCCTCCAAGAATCTATCAACAGATGAGGATTCTCTCCTCACACCTGGAGATGATTTATCTGTACGCAGGACAGGTGGCATGAATTCTTGCAGCCTGAGACTTTCCTAACTCTACATCTGCCTTTTGAAAGCATATTTCTGTGCGCTGCTGGCTCTCAACATTCCAAGCTCCAAAGAGCTTATTACATTTACACCTGCACCCTGGTTCCTTCCGTGGTCCCTATGGTCACACACACCCTGAGAACAGAAAACAATGAGCCTGACCTTCTCACTCCCCCGCAGGAATGATTTGGTCCGAATGCAAGGAAATCTGGGAGGAGGGGCCGCGGGAGTACGTATTGCACCTGTGGAACCTGCTAGATTTCGGGATGCTGTCCATCTTCGTGGCCTCCTTCACGGCGAGGTTCATGGCTTTCCTGAAGGCCAGCGAGGCCCAGCTGTACGTGGACCAGCACGTGCAGGACGACACACTACACAACGTCTCCCTTCCGCCGGAAGTGGCCTACTTCACCTACGGTGAGTCAGAAGTTGCGGTGAGGATGAGTCTGCAGGTGTTCTGCTGCGCGTTGATTGGCTTGTTTGCAGGGTGTGGCCAGGAGCTTGGGTGCTCCGCAGTTGGTGGTTTATAAGGTCACTGTGGCCCACTTTGGTCTTTTCTGCTGTCAAAGCAGACACGCCTCACCACCTCCCAAGGAAGTCCTGGTCCCTGCAATAAACTAGCAATAGAATGTGGAATTAATAACTATGAGAAATGTATCCATTTGTGTTGGAAAGGATGGATTTGTTTTGGAAAGACTCTTGGAGCCTCCGTGGGATTCTTTTCTTTTTTCTTTTTTTTTTTTTGAAGAAATCTCATTCTTTATGTGGATCCCGGAGTCCTTCCTTCCATATTGGATCCATGTGTTCTGTGTAAGAATAAGTCTTGCTTTCCCAGTTCAAAAGTTATTTTCTCATGGTAAGATATGTTCTTAGAAGATGCCTTAATTCTTTCAAATCACAAGGCCATACAATGTGAGATACTAGACTGAATTTTTAGTAATAATAGTAAGAGTTATGGCTTCCTTGGTGGCTCAGATGGTAAAGCGTCCACCTGCAATGCGGGAGACCCGGGTTCGATCCCTGGGTTGGAAAGATCCCCTGGAGAAAGAAATGGCAACCCACTCCAGTATTCTTGCCTGGAGAACCCCATGGATAGAGGACCCTGATAGGCTACAGTCCATGGGGTCGCAAAGAGTTACAAGAGTTATAGCATTTATCGAGGACCCACTTAGATGTCAGGAACTGTATAGACATTTTACACTATTAACTTCAGTTCTTGCAATAGCCCCATGGAAAGGTTATTTTTGTTGTTCCTATTTTATTGATGAAGAAACAGGTTTTCATGGCATGGTTTATAATGTTCCCAGAAATACAGGATTGCCTTGGATAGCAAGGGATCCTTGTTCAACATGAAATGAAAACCATGCAGAATGGCATAGCCTTTATGTTCCCAGGCTTTAGAGTTAGGGAGACCTGAACTCAAATCCTACTTCTGCAGCTTACTGTAAGGACTTGTTTGCTTAATTTTTCTGACCCTCAATTTTCCTTTATGTAAAAGTGGGATAATGCATATGTCAGAAAGTTTGTGTCGAGGGTTAAATAAGATAGTACACATGAAGAATTTTTCACCGTGTCCTGAAATATTAAATGCTCACTGATAGTAACAGTTATTATCACTAGTACCTCTGGGGTCATTTTCTTGCTCATTATATCTTCTGTACTAAAGGAGAAAGATGAGTGGGGGAGAAGAAACAATAGATATGTGTTGTTACCAGTCAATTAGCTGGACATTACAGTGGCAGCTGCTACATCATGAAGGTTTGAGTGTCAAATGTCCCTGTTATATGAAAGCCACATGGTGCTGTGACCACTGAGTCTTGATCCAGTGCAGTAATGATCTGCAGAAGGTTACCCCCTTAACATAAACGTGGAGTTGTTGCCCATATTCAATGTAGATTGAGGTAGGCAGATTATGTTAAATGTAAATGTGGGAAACCGCACCCCCCCCCATTAAGAAATGGAGTCTTGTAGTATTACAAATCATCCCCTCTTCATTTAGCAAATCCAGACATTTTTAAAACATGGGCTTGTATATTTTCTCTTCTATGCTGCTCAGGGTTCGTTAAGGAAAGATGAGAGAATCTTGATACTGCATTGAATACTTTTCTTAGGGCGGTGATTCAAGCCACAGTACTGTTCACTCGTGACTTCTGTTCCCTTTATGGATTGTATTAAAGTCGCACCCAGCCCAAAGCTTTGCACTTTATTGCCCTTGCGTTGCGGTTCACCCTATGCCCTTGAAATCTTTTTCATCTCAAAGGCTTGGCTTGTACCCCAGTTATGGAGGCAGAGTGCCCTCTAGTGGTCATCCAAGCAGTGGTTCCTTCTAACTTTTACAGCACCAAGAAAGGCAGGTGTTTTTCAGGTTGCAATTTTTTTTCCTAGAAACAGCTGCAAGAGGAAGAAAATCCCTTTGTCTCAATTGTCGAATTTGCTTTTACAACCATCAAAACTCTTAAAAGCCAATCAAAGTTGAATCAGTTCAGTAAATTCGCTCAGTCATGTCCAACACTTTGTGACCCCATGGACTGCAGCACACCAGGCCTCCCTGTCCATCACCAACTCTCAGAGTTTACTCAAACTCATGTCCATTGAGTCGGTGATGCCATCCAACCATTTCATCCTCTGTCATCCCCTTCTCCTCCTGCCTTCAGTCTTTCCCAGCATCAGAGTCTTTTCAAATGAGTCAGTTCTTCACATCAGGTGGCCAAACTACTGGAGTTTTAGCTTCAGCATCAGTCCTTCCAATGAATATTCGGGACTGATTTCCTTTTGGATGGACTGGTTGGATCTCCTTGCTGTCCAAAAGACTCTCAAGAGTCTTCTCCAACACCACAGTTAAAAAGCATCAGTTCTTCGGCCCTCAGCTTCCTTTATAGTTCAACTCTCACATCCATACATGACTACTGGAAAAACCATAGCTTTAACTAGATGAACCTTTGTTAAAATGTAATGTCTCTGCTTTTTAATATGCTGTCTAGGTTGGTCATAACTTTTCTTCCAAGGAGCAAGTATCTTTTAATTTCATGGCTGCAGTCACCATCTGCAGTGATTTTGGAGCCCCCCAAAAAATAAAGTCTGATACTGCTTCTACTGTTTCCCCATCTATTTGCCATGAAGTGATAGGACCAAGTGCCGTAATCTTAGTTTTCTGAATGTTGAGTTTTAAGCCAAATTTTTCACTCTCCTCTTTCACTTTCATCAAGAGGCTCTTTAGTTCTTTGCTTTCTGCCATAAGGGTGGTGTCATCTGCATATCTGAGGTCATTGATATTTCTCCCAGCAATCTTGATTCCAGCTTGTGCTTCTTCCAGTCCAGCATTTCTTATGATATATTCTGCATATAAGTTAAATAAACAGGGTGACAATATACAGCCTTGATGTACTCCTTTCCCAATTTGGAACCAGTCTGTTGTTCCATGTCCACTTCTAACTGTTGCTTCTTGACCTGCATACAGATTTCCCAGGAGGCAGGTCAGGTGGTCTGGCATTCCCATCTCTTGAAGAATTTTCCACAGTTTGTTGTGATCCATACAGTCAAAGGCTTTGGCATAGTCAATAAAGTAGATGCTTTTGAATACTTTTCACTAAAACTTCTGACTGGGTCACTAGGATCTGATAACAGCTATCTTAGTAGATTATCTTAATAGGTAACAGCTATCTTAACAGGTTACAGGAGTGACTTTTATTATTACAGCTGAGGTTTAAAATAATAAATTATCAGATCAGATCAGATCAGTCGCTCAGTCGTGTCCAACTCTTTGCAACCCCATGAATTGCAGCACGCCAGGCCTCCCTGTCCATCACCAACTCCCAGAGTTCACTCAGACTCATGTCCATCGAGTCAGTGATGCCATCCAGCCATTTCATCCTCTGTCGTCCCATACTCCTCTTGCCCCCAATTCCTCTCAGCATCAGAGTCTTTTCCAATGAGTCAATTCTTTGCATGAGGTGGCCAAAGTACTGGAGTTTCAGCTTTAGCATCATTCCTTCCAAAGAAATCCCAGGGCTGATCTCCTTCAGAATGGACTGGTTGGATCTCCTTGCAGTCCAAGGGACTCTCAAGAGTCTTCTCCAACACCACAGTTCAAAAGCATCAATTCTTCAGCGCTCAGCCTTCTTCATAGTCCAACTCTCACATCCATACATGACCACAGGAAAAACCATAGCCTTGACTAGACGGACCTTTGTTGGCAAAGTAATGTCTCTGCTTTTGAATATGCTATCTAGGTTGGACATAACTTTCCTTCCAAGGAGTAAGCGTCTTTTAATTTCATGGCTGCAGTCACCATCTACAGTGATTTTGGAGCCCAAAAAAATAAAGTCTGACACTGTTTCCACTGTTTCCCCATCTATTTCCCATGAAGTGATGGGACCAGATGCCATGATCTTCATTTTCTGAATGTTGAGCTTTAAGCCAACTTTTTCACTCTCCACTTTCACTTTCATCAAGAGGCTTTTGAGTTCCTCTTCACTTTCTGCCATAAGGGTGATGTCATCTGCATATCTGAGGTTATTGATTCCAGCTTGTGTTTCTTCCAGTCCAGCGTTTCTCATGATGTACTCTGCATAGAAGTTAAATAAGCAGGGTGACAGTATACAGCCTTGACGTACTCCTTTTCCTATTTGGAACCAGTCTGTTGTTCCATGTCCAGTTCTAACTGTTGCTTCCTGACCTGCATACAGGTTTCTCAAGAGGCAGGTCAGGTGGTCTGGTATTCCCATCTCTTTCAGAATTTTCCACAGTTTATTGTGATCCACACAGTCAAAGGCTTTGGCATAGTCAATAAAGCAGAAATAGATGCTTTTAGGGAGAGATAAAAACAAAATTCCTTTTGGCGTCTGTTTGAAGAATCTGAGTCCTATTTCATGCTATCCAAATGTGCTATTTATCTATAGAGAGGGCAACAGATGTATTGGAAAAATATCATTTGGTCCCCTACTTCTCTGAGTTATGACCTTGATGAGGACACAAAGTCCATAAATGTATCTATTTCCATTTATAATTTAGAATGCACTACATGAAACTGGCAAGTAGAGGCCTGGCTTCCCTTACTAAAGATCTCTTACCACCCTTTATTATTGTAATTGTTTAACAGAGTCTATGCAAATAAAGAACAAAATCCTTCCTCTTCCATCTCCCTTGGGGGCCAAAAATCAGTATGTAATATCCTTACTATTTGCATTTATCTGGCTCTGAAAAGGACCCCATACCCCAAATCCAATCTTTAGAATGGCAATAATAGTACCTACTCTACAGGGCTGTTGTGAAAATTACAGCTAATGTAAGTGTAAGGGCTAATTTAGGTTTCTCTGTGTTTCTCCATTTAAGTTTCACTTAGTATTTCTCAACAGAGATGCAGTTGACTCGTTCAGCAGGGCAGTCCTCATGGAGCAGGTCTGTCTGGAACACTGCAGGATATTAGCATCCCAATACTACTCCCAGTCAATCACTGAGATGACCACGGATGCCCCCCAATACATACCATCCTAGGAGGAAGGTGCCACTGTCACTTGAAAATCACTGTTTTCTGTCTTGACACATAGTAGGCAGCTTACTAAAGAAAGCTGCTGCTCTCTGCACCATCAGAACTACAACAGGAATACTGTACAGGTTTGCTCCGCTGTAGGAACACACGCATGGTGGTGCAGACCCTCGCCAGTGACCACAAGCAGGATGTCCCCAGCACAGGACAGGCCCCAGGACTCTTGCCACGAGGAACAGGGATGCCATAGCAATCCTGGATGACTGGTCACCACTTCTGGGTCCTTAGCTCACCCAAGGAGCAACTCCCAGACACACACTGTCTGGGAAACAAAACCCAGGAGCATCTTCTCAGGCAAGAACCTTCAGATTCCTGTCCCCCGTGTGTGTCGTCACTTCAGTCCTGTCTGACTCTTTGTGATCCTATGGACTGTAACACTCCAGGCTCCTCTATCCGTGGGGATTCTCCAGGCAAGAATCCTGGAGTAGGTTGTCATGCACTCCTCCAGGGGATCCTCCCGACCCAGGGATCGAACGCGCGTCTCCTGTGACTCCTGCATTCTTTACCACTGAGCCACCAGGGAAGCCCCTTCCTGACCCCATGTGAGCTCATTTGTTCTGATTTATGGCTAAACTTGTGGTTAGGATTTCATTCAATCATTTAACAAGTATTTAGCAGCACCTGCTGTAGGCTAGACCCTTGTCCCCAGGGAGCCCTGGGTGGTCTGCAATTTGTTTTCCAGCTAAGCACTTTACATATACGATTTTATTTCATCCTCATCAAAGTTCTGTAAGGTTGATGATATTATCCCCAGTTTGCAGATGGGGAAAATGAAGCTTACAAGGTTCATTGGACAGCCTCTTCAATAAGTGATGCTGGGTAAACTGGACAGCTACATGTCAAAGAATGAAATTAGAACATTCTCTAACACCATACACAAGAATAAACTCGAAATGGATCAAAGACCTACATGTAAGGCTGGACACCATAAAGCCCTTGGAGGAAAACATAGGCAGAACATTCTTTGACATAAATTATAGCAATATCTTTTTTTGATCCACCTCCTAGAGTAATGAAAATAAAAACATAAATAAGTAAATGGGACCCAGTTAAGCTTCTGTACAGCAAAGGGAACCATCAACAACTGAAAACACAATCCACAGAATGGGAGAAAATATTTGCAAGTAATGCAAATGACAAGGGATTAATCTCCAAAACATACAAAAGCTCATGCAGCTCTATGTCATAAAAACAACTCAATCAAAAACTGGGCAGAAGATCTAAGTAGACAGCTCTCCAGAGAAAAAATACAGATGGCCATAAAGCACGTAAAAAGATGCTCAACATCACTGATTATCAGAGAAATACAAATCAAAACTACAATGAGGTATTACCTCACACCAGTCAGAATTTTGTTGTTGTTCAGTCACTCAGTCATGTCTGACTCTTCGAGACCCCGTGGACTGCAGCATGCCAGGCTTCCCCTGTCCTTCACCATCTCCCAGGGCTTGCTCAAACTCATGTTCATTGAGTCAATGATGCCATCCAGCCATCTTATCCTCTGTTATCCCCTTCTCCTCCTGCCTTCAATCTTTCCCAGCATCAGCATCTTTTACAATGAGTTGGGTCTTCGTATCAGGTGGCCAAAGTATTGGAGTTTTAGCTTCAGCCTCAGTCCTTCCAATGAATATTCAGGACTGACTTCCTTTAGGATGGACTGACTTGATCTCCTTGCAGTCCAAGGGACTCTCAAGAGTCTTCTCCAACACCACAGTTCAAAAGCATTAGTTCTTTGGCACTCAGCTTTCTTTATGGTCCAACTCTCACATCCATACAAGACTACTGGAAAACCATAGCTTTGACTAGATGGACCTCTGTTGGCAAAGTAATGTCTCTGCTTTATAATATGCTGTCTAGGTTGGTCATAGCTTTTCTTCCAAGGAGCAAGTGTCTTTTAATTTCATGGCTGCAGTCACCACCTACAGTGATTTTGGAGCTCCCAAAAATAAAGTCTCTCACTGTTTCCATGGTTTCCCCATCTATTTGCCATGAAGTGATGGGACCAGATGCCACGATCTTAGTTTTTTGAATGTTGAGCTTTAAGCCAGCTTTTTCACTCTCCTCTTTCACCTTCATCAAGAGGGTCTTTAGTTCCTCTTCACCTTCTACCATAAGGGTGGTGTCATCCTCATATCTGAGGTTATTGATATATATCTCCCTGAAATCTTGATTCCAGCTTGTGCTTCATCCAGCCCAGCATTTCACATGATGTACTCTGCATATAAGTTAAATAAGCAAGGTGACAATATACAGCCTTGAGGTACTTTTTTCCCAATTTGGAACCAGTCGATTGTTCCATGTCTGGTTCTAACTGTTGCTTCTTGACCTGCATACAGGTTACTCAGGAGGCAGATAAGGTGGTCTGGTATTCCCATCTCTTTAAAATTTTCCAGTTTGTTGTGATCCACACAGTCAAAGGCTTTAGCATAGTCAATGAAGCAAAAGTAGATGTTTTTCTGGAATTCTCTTGCTTTTTTGATGATCCAGCGGATGTTGGCAATTTGATCTCTGGTTCCTCTGCCTTTCCTAAATTTAGCTTGAACATCTGGAAGTTCTCGGTTCATGTACTGCTGAAACCTAGCTTGGAGAGTTTTGAGCATTACTTTGCTAGCATGTGAAATGAGTGGGATTGTGTAGTAGTTTGAACATTCTTTGGCATTGCCTTTCTTTGAGGTTGAAATGAAAACTGACCTTTTCCAGTCAGAATGGCCATCATCAAAGGTCTGTAAACAACAAATGCTGGAGAGTGTGAAAAAAAGGGAACCCACCTACATTGATAGTGGGAATATAAATGGGTACAATCACTAACTAGGAGTAAAACTACCATATGACCCAACAATCCCACTACTGGGCGTATACCCTGAAGAAGCCATAATTGAAAAAGACACATGTACTGCAGTGTTCACTGCAGCACTATTTACAATAGCTAGGACATGGAAGCCACCTAAATGTCCATCAATAGATGCAGATGAGTGAATAAAGAATTTGTGGTACATACAATGGGATATTACTCAGCCATAAAAAGGAACACATTTGAGTCCATTCTAATGAAGTAGATGAACCTAGAGCCTATTGTATGGAGTGAAGTAAGTCAGAAAAACAAATATTGTATATTAATGCATATATAGGGAACTGATGGCACTGATGAAACTATTTTCAGGGCAGCAATATAGACACAGGCATAGAGAACAGATCTGTGGGCACAGTGGGGGAAGGAGAGGGTGGGACAGATTGGGAGAGTAGCATTGAAACATATACGTATCCATGTGCAAAATTAGATAGCCAGTGGAAACTCGCTGTATGACACAGGGAGCTCCAGTCAGGTGCTCTGTAACAACCTAGAGTTGCGGATGGGTGGGAGGCAGAGGGAGGTTTTCAGGAGGGAGGGGACATATGTATACCTGTGACTGATTCATGCTGATATATGGCAGAAACCAACACAATATTGTAATGCAATTATCCTCCAATTAAAAAACAAAGGTAAAATGAAAAAAAAAATACCTTAGAACTACCATATAATCCAGCAACCCCACTCCTGGTCACATACACAGAGAAAACCCTAATTTGAAAAGATACATGCACCCCAATGTTCATTGCAGCACGATTCACAATAGTCATGACATGGAAGCAACCTAAACATCTGTTGATAGAGGAATGAAAAGAAATTGTGGTTCAGTTCAGTTCAGTTCAGTCGCTCAGTCATGTCCGACTCTTTGGACTCTATGAACTGCAGCACGCCAGGCCTCCCTGTCCATCACCAACTCCCAGAGTTCACTCAGACTCACGTCCATCGAGTCAGTGATGCCGTCCAGCCATCTCATCCTCTGTTGTCCCCTTCTCCTCCTGCCCCCAATCCCTCCCAGCATCAGAGTCTTTTCCAATGAGTTAACTCTTTGCATGAGGAGGCCAAAGTACTGGAGTTTCAGCTTCAGCATCATTCCTTCCAAAGAAATCCCAGGGCTTATCTCCTTCACAATGGACTGGTTGGATCTCCTTGCAGTCCAAGGGACTCTCAAGAGTCTTCTCCAACACCACAGTTCAAAAGCATCAATTCTTCGGCGCTCAGCCTTCATAATCCAACTCTTACATCCATACATGACCACAGGAAAAACCATAGCCTTGACTAGATGGACCTTTGTTGGCAAAGTAATGTCTCTGCTTTTGAATATGCTATCTAGGTTGGTCATAACTTTCCTTCCAAGGAGTAAGTGTCTTTTAAGTTCATGGCTGCAGTCACCATCTGCAGTGATTTTGTGGTACATATACACAATGGACTGTTACTGAGCCATAAAAAAGGAAATAATGCCATTTACTGCAATATAGATGGATCTAGAGATTATCATACTAAGAATGTCAAAGAAAGACAAATATCATATAACACTCATATGTGGAATCTAATTTTTTTAAAGATACAAATCAAGTTATTTATAAAATAGAAGCAGACTTACAGATATCAAATACAAACTTATGGTTACCAAAGAGGAGAGGGACAAATCAGGAGCTTGGAATGAAAATAAGAAAAGACAGAGGAACCAGAGACCAAATTGCCAACATCCACTGGATCATGGAAAAAGCAAGAGAGTTCCAGAAAAACATCTATTTCTGCTTTATTGACTATGCCAAAGCCTTTGACTATGTGGATCACAATAAACTGTGGAAAATTCCGAAAGAGATGGGAATACCAGACCACCTGACCTGCCTCTTGAGAAACCTGTATGCAGGTCAGGAAGCAACAGTTAGAACTGGACATGGAACAACAGACTGGTTCCAAATAGGAAAAGGAGTACGTCAAGGCTGTATACTGTCACCCTGCTTATTTAACTTCTATGCAGAGTACATCATGAGAAATGCTGGACTGGAAGAAACACAAGCTGGAATCAAGATTGCTGGGAAAAATATCAATAACCTCAGATATGCAGATGACACCACCCGTAAGGCAGAAAGTGAAGAGGAACTCAAAAGCCTCTTGATGAAAGTGAAAGTGGAGAGTGAAAAAGTTGGCTTAAAGCTCAACATTCAGAAAACAAATATCATGGCATCTGGTCCCATCACTTCATGGGAAATAGATGGGGAAATAGTGGAAACAGTGTCAGACTTTACTTTTTTGGGCTCCAAAATCACTGCAGATGGTGACTGCAGCCATGAAATTAAAATACGCTTACTCCTTGGAAGGAAAGTTATGTCCAACCTAGATAGCATATTCAAAAGCAGAGACATTACTTTGCCAACAAAGGTCCTTCTAGTCAAGGCTATGGTTTTTCCTGTGGTCATGTATGGATGTGAGAGCTGGACTGTGAAGAAGGCTGAGCGCTGAAGAATTGATGCTTATGAAGTGTGGTATTGGAGAAGACTCTTGAGAGTCCCTTGGACTGCAAGGAGATCCAACTAGTCCATTCTGAAGGAGATCAGCCCTGGGATTGCTTTGGAAGGAATGATGCTGAAGCTGAAACTCCAGTACTTTGGCCACCTCATGCGAAGAGTTGACTCATTGGAAAAGACTCTGATGCTGGGAGGGATTGGGGGCAGGAGGAGAAGGGGACGACAGAGGGTGAGATGGCTGGACAGCATCACTGACTCGATGGACGTGAGTCTGAGTGAACTCCGGGAGTTGGTGATGGACAGGGAGGCCTGGTGTGCTGCGATTCATGGGGGCGCTAAGAGTCGGACACAACTCAGCAACTGAAGTGAACTCAACTGAACTGATATATAAGATAGATGCTGTACAGTAGGGAACTCCACCCAATATTCTGTGATAACCTATATGAGAAGAGAATATTAAAAAAAATATGTATGACTGAATCACTTTGCTGTATACTTGAGACTAACACAACATTATAAATTAACTATACTCCAATAAAATTAAAATATTTTTTAAAAATTTAAGTGATAATAAAAGATTTCAAAGGAAAAAAAAATGTTAGCCACTGTCTAGAAATGCCACTTTCAACCTCAGGTCTTCCTAGGTCATGCCTAGGTCTATGCTCCTCACCACCACCTTCTTGTGATGGGACAGCCCCTGCTTATAGAGCTCCAACCCCTGGGAAGGAAGACAGGCTAACAAGCAGCATGGTCAGGGCCATGACAAGAGAGTACACAGGCTGCCGTGGGAGCAGAGAGGGGGACAGGGAGGCTGCCCAGGAGGTGGGGCGGGGTTGTGGTGGAGGGGGCACAGAGGACTTCCCAAAAGAGATGACACTAGAGCAGAGTCTTAAAGGAAGACTGGGGTTGAAGTGAGGGGAGGGTGCTCTAGACAGATGAGCCAGCATATTCCAAGAGGGAGGATGGCACCTTCAGTGTACTGGGATTAAAGACAAGGGCAGGCAGAAAAGTGATGAGGTCAGAGGCCTCTACAGATACCTAACTGGTTTCTCTCCCAGAGCAGATCCCG
Organism: Bos javanicus; assembly: GCF_032452875.1. Classification (NCBI taxonomy): domain Eukaryota; kingdom Metazoa; phylum Chordata; class Mammalia; order Artiodactyla; family Bovidae; genus Bos; species Bos javanicus. The sequence goes on along the minus strand of NC_083874.1, from coordinate 47,208,730 downwards.
TGGCCCAGTGAGTAACCCAGCTTGTTTTCTTTCAGCCAGGGACAAGTGGTGGCCTTCAGACCCTCAGATCATATCAGAAGGGCTATACGCAATAGCTGTCGTGCTGAGCTTCTCTCGAATCGCATACATCCTGCCAGCCAACGAGAGTTTTGGGCCTCTGCAGATCTCCCTGGGGAGAACCGTGAAAGATATCTTCAAGTTTATGGTCATTTTCATCATGGTATTTGTGGCCTTCATGATTGGGATGTTCAATCTGTACTCCTACTACCGAGGTGCAAAGTACAACCCAGCGTTTACAACGTGAGTATCCCAGAGCCCTCTCCTGAGGAGCACCCCGGCTCCCCAGGCATCCTTGGCAGCCTCTTGCAGGTGATTCCTTGCAGGAGACTTGGGTTTCCTTGGCATTTCTAAAGGTTAAAGGCGACTTTAGTCAAGGGTGGTTTCAAGTTCAGGTTCTGGTATTGGAAGAACGGAAGAGCTATGTTAAACCTTCACTTACATCTTACATGCTATGTGGCCAAGAGCATGTTCCTTAACTTCTTTGAGTCTTAGTTTCCTCATCTTTAAAATTAGGCAACTAATAATACCTGCTTAATAAGGATAGTGTGAGGATTCAATAAGGTGATTTAGCTGCCACATACTAAAATAAACGGAATTATTACTATTACAATGAGCTTAATCTGTGTTACCTAGAAAGCAAAGCCCTGGGCAAGTCTTGCATGCCAACATTTCATTGGAGAGGAGGAGTTGCAATCCAAATGAATTAAGATAGAAGGAAAAAAGAAAATGGCATATGGGAGGAGGGAAAGCATATACATGTTGCCGATTGGGCCACCATCTACCAAGACCCACAACTTGGTCATGAAGGACCTCTACAGTGAGACATACAGTGCTGCATTGCAGAAGAGCCCATCAGGATAGAATTAGAAAATTTATCAGCCACATCTTTCCCACCTGCTTTCTCTCATTAGTCAAATTTACTCAACAGGACATTCACGAACCTAACACTTCCAGGTTAGCCCCTGCGGAAGCCATATCCACACAAGTCTGCCTGTGGGCACAGCTCCACAGCTCTCCATGCCTGACTGGGCAGACCAGTGCTGTGTACAGGCAGCGAGTGAGTTCTGCAGCATCACATGCCTCAGCAGCACAGAAGGCCCAGGCAGGGGAGGCAAGAGGAGGTGGAGTGACCTGAGACAAGGTGCTTGTCAGGCCAACTAACCTCAGGGTCCTAAAGGAGCTGCTGCAGGCAGAGCGAGCAATGCCTTGGCCTCCCCCCACCCCACCCCCACCCCAGGGTGGGGACAGAGCTCACCAAGCCGATGTCCACAAAGACCTGGAGCTCCTCCCCTCTGGGGGATGCTGGGTGGTCTCCCGGAGGGTCCTCGGTAGCACTGAGCAGTGGTCTAGTAGAAGAGTCTGGCAAATCTGAGTTTACATCCTGGCATGGTCTTTTAGTAGCTAATGACCTTAAGCCAGGGCACTTGATTGGTCTGAGCCTCTGTGTCCTCACTGGCAAAATGGAAATAAGGCTCATAAAGACCTCACAATAAGGTTCATAAATACCTTCACGAATAAACAAAGCGGTTCTGTAAAGTGCCTGAAGTCCAGTCCAGGCCCTGCCCCAGGCTCATCTCATTCCAGAACTGCTCCCAGCCTTCATGGCTTCCATCCAGAGTCTGGACGGAAGGACAGTCAGGTCTCCAGCCACAAGCAGGGCAGCTGGGACCAAGAGGGCTAAACTCTTGCTGACACGGGTCCCCAAGAAGCCCCAAGGGGGCTGGAATTTTTGTTTCAACCAGTGACAAGGGTGGAGCCACACCATGCAGACTCCCTGAGCAGGTCCCACCTTGTGGTAGGACCTCCACTTGACCCTTCTCCCAGAGAAATCACCCTTCAAAGGAAGGTCCGTGACTTGAAGAACCCAGACAGAGTGCGATGGGCCCCATGCCCCTCAGCTCTGAATCGCGGACTGCACTGCTCAGCCCAAGTGGAACTGCCTAGAAAGGTGGGTCCCCTGGAGCTGCTGAAGCACAGAAGCTGTTATTCTCTGAGGCAAAGAATCAGTGTGTGTTCACAGAGAGCTGGGGCCTGGTCCAGTGCTGAGAAAGGTACCCGAGGATGGCTGGCTGTGTGTCTCAGCCCACCGCACCCTCGGCTCAGACAGACTAGGTTTCAGTCTGACAGTCTGAGCTCTTCTCTATGGTTGTGTGGTCCTGGGCGAGTACTTCATTCCCCACCCCACCCCGGCCCCAGCGCATTCACGTCCCCAGGTCTGAAAGGACAACATCAAGAAGGCCATCTTCACAGGATTGTTGTAAGGATCCAAAACAAAGACAGTGAATATAGTGCTTGGCATATAATAAGCCTTCAGTCAGTGATAATAGTGGAGATGGTGGATAAGGAGGAGGAGGGGGTGGATAAGGAGGAGGAGGGGGTGGATGAGGAGGAGGGCGTGGATTGAGCTACAAGAAAGGACACGTGGGTACTGACTTCCTAGGACCCTTTCTGGACAGGGACCTAGCCTACCAGCTATTCACCAGATCAGGCCAAATGCATTAGTGAGTCAGGTGGACTACTTTATAGCAGTCCAACACTGGGTGATGAGCTGTTGAAGGGGTGAAATAAGCTTGAATCACCCAAAAGCAAATTTTGCTCTGGATCTGCTAGAGGCAAGGCTAACTGTATGCACCCAGGGTGGGATGTGCTGTTTACGGACATCAAGTCAAGACGTCAGTCAATAACACAAGGGCTCTGACCCTCTGTGGTCAGGCCCTGATGTTCTTCCTGTGTTTTCAGTCTAGGATGATGCCTTGTACACAGCATTGCTCACTAAATCCTTCATAAACAAGCATGAGGGAACCCACAGGAGAAAGCAAGGCAAATTCAAAGCAGTAGAGTAAGCAATCAACTGGGAACGTGAGCAGGGGTACCACTGTCTCCTTTCTCCTCCCTGGGTGTTCTGTGCAATCCCCCTTTGCTCCCCCTACAAGGAAGCTGTACTGTTGGCCCACGGTTCCTCCAAAAGTCACTATCATGACACCTGGGACATGAACAAGGTCATAACTTGGCAGTAGGGTTGTGAGTGAAAGTCACTCAGTCATGTCCAACTCTTTAAGACCCCATGGACTCTACAGTCCATGGAATTCTCCAGGCCCGAATACTGCAGTGGGTAGCCTATCCCTTCTCCAGAGGATCTTCCCAACCCAGGGATCAAACCGGGGTCTCCTTCATTGCAGGCGGATTCTTTACCAGCTGAGCCACCAGGGAAGCCCAAGAATACTGGAGTGGGTAGCCTATCCCTTCTCCAGAGGATCTTCCTGACCCAGGGATCAAACCGGGGGCTCCTTCATTGCAGGCATATTCTTTACCAGCTGAGCCACCAGGGAAGCCCAAGAATACTGGAGTGGGTAGCCTATCCCTTCTCCAGAGGATCTTCCTGACCCAGGGATCAAACCGGGGTCTCCTTCATTGCAGGTGGATTCTTTACCAACTGAGCCACCAGGGAAGGTCCAAGAGTAGGGCTGATGGGGCCACAACTCTCAGCTGGACGCACACAGCCAATCTAGGGAGGGAGTCTTTGGCATCAGGAAACGTCATGGGGAAGGGTGAGAGCAGGAGGGGCCAAAGCACTTGGCTTGTCTCAGGTGCTGGGAACTGAAGAGAGATTCTGTAGACATGAGAGACCCAAACAAAAAGGATCCAGGCCCTCCAGGATGGGCAAGGGAGAGGAAAAGGCATGGCAGCGGCAAGCATAGTGAAGAAAGGACAGGATATTTATCGCCTTGGCAGCCCCTAAAAGGGGATGTGAAGCTGTGAATAGGATTTGATTGAACAGGGAAACAGTCAATAGAGCAGTGAAGTGGAGAGGAAAGAATGGATTTTTTAAAATGTCATCTCTTACCTTTTGACTGCTCTCTGGAGCATATTACCCACCCCCCACCCCCCAACCCGAGATTTTCTTGATACACAAAGAGCCACAGAAGGATAAAGGATTCTCATCATTTAGGGGACTCAGAGCTACTCTGAGTGCCTGCAAGACTGATAATAAAGCTGAATGACTCCCTTGGTGAATGCTTCATAGCCACCCATACCCAGGCCACTCTGCCCCCTCAGAATGCTCCCTTTGGCCCACCCCCAGGGGCCCTCTGTCTGTGGACTTTAGAGCTTTAGAGTAGGATGGATCCTCTCATCTGTTTTTATAGTCAGAAGACTCAACCCTACAGAAGGGAAATTTGGGCTGGAGCACACTACAGGTGCCCCGCCCCATCTTTGCCCCTGTAACCCCACCCCAGCCATATTCAAGGACAGCGTGGGTCCCTAAGGGTTCAGGTTCCACTTTGGAAGTCAGCCATTAGGAAGCAACAGAGCACTGTCCCATGAGCTGCCTGTTCACCTCGTGATGGGGCCCAGGCCAGCTCATAAGAGCCAGTCCCGCTCGAATCCCACTGGGTTACGTGTCCGCGCTTATGTGCTCAGTCATGTCCAACTCTTGGCGGCCCCATGGACTACAGTCCACCAGGCTCCTCTGTCCATGGGATTCTCCAAGCAAGAATACTGGAGTGGGTAGCCATTCCCTTCTCCACAGGATCTTCCCAACCCTGGGATCAAACCCAGATCTCCTGCATTTCAGGCAGATTCTTTACTGTCTGAGCCACCAGCAAAGCCCTTTTTGAACAAAGTGAGAGTCTTACTAAGAGAATTTCAAGCCCTATGAAGTCAGAATAGATAGCCAGATCCCAGCAGAGAGCATGGTCAGCAGTCAAATCCTAGGAGCAGTTCCCAACTTTCCTGCTTCCTTTACCTTCAGAACCAAAGGTCTGCTTATGTCTCACAGTGGCTTCAGTATCACAAGCTGGCATTCAGGGAGGTGCAAGAACAGAGGCATGTGTGCATAGGCCGCTGGGTAGTGAGCTGGGCTTGTCTGCCCATGAAAGACAGGCACCTGCTGGCAGCTCACTGTGTCTAAGTCATTTCTGTTAGATACTGCAGACGGCCAGAGGGGAGGAGGAGAAGGTGTGCAGACGAGCTTCATGCTCTCAGAGCATGAAACCGAAGTGTCCTGAGACAAGGGTAAGGACGTGGAAGTGAAATCGCCTGAAAATGCATTTTCTTTCAAAAAGTCTTAAAGTTCTCAATTCCAACTGTTTGAAATTGTGTTCTTATTGGGAACATATCTTTGACGTTATCATGGAAATCAGTAGACACATAGGATTTGCTCTCTGGAGTTTTGTTTTGCAGCCCCCTTTGTTGGAATGCACATATTCCATAAGGCAAAGCTTTTCTGCTGAGAGATCATATGGAAACCTTGGGATCCGGTGCTCTACTTAGTGTTGGAAAAAGAGAGATAAAAATCCTTGGCTCACTGGTGACATACAGCTGGATGAGAATGCCAGGGGAAAGGGTGGGCTTCCCTATACTCCAACGGGCAACTGTGGTAGGACAGGTACCCAAAAAATAGAAGGAGCTGGGGGCAACGAGGGGACCCAGGGCAGGGAAGTGAAGGGTTAGGGTTAGGCTAACACGGCCCAGGATGGGCTCTGGTCTTCCCTTTGGGTGAACTTGGCCTCCCCCAATTAGTTTTGATTGGAGATTCAGTGTAGGCCCTGACCCTCAAAAGGGATCCCAGCTGATCTTTTCTACAGGCTGTCGTGGAGTCAACTTCATAGCATAGCTGGGTTGAGACATTTCTAATCGAAAAATACCTCTCTTAAGGGTATGCCATTTCTAAAGAATCATTTTACCAAAAGAAACTTGAGCAGTGCTGGGCAAAATTAGAAGCTTCTGTTTTCTATGATAGGCATGGAAACTTTCCATACTCTATGTACGGAAACTCATATGCACGCCAGGGGCAGAAGGCATTGAGTCAGCTCCAGCCAGCTCAGCGGGGCTTCGGGAAAGCCAGCTCCTCCCTCCAGAGAGCCAGGAGGCGAGCCCTGGGGCTGAGGAAGGACTCCCTGAGACACTGCCCACACATACCACACCCCAGGACCACTGTACCACCCTGCTGCTGAACAGCTCTTGACAAACCAATGATCTGCCCTCTCATTGAATCCACACACCTATGGAATAACACAGACACTACTACCAAGAAACTGAGGCTCAGTGAGATGGACTTGCCCAAGACCACAGAACCAAGAAGAGATTTGGACCCAGATCTGCATGGCTTCAGGCCTGTCTTCCACCTTTTGACCTAAAATTCCCCAACTGCCACACCAGGGCCTGTGCTCCAAGGTAGAAGCTAATTGTCTTTTAAAAGTTGGGTCACTTTCCTATGACACTAAATACTAAAGAATGGCATATTAAATTCAGATTTGGATTGTCCTTAGGAGCTTGATGATTCTACAAATCTCCACTCTCAATAAGCAGCCTGTGATTGTCCCTGGGTAAAGTATGTTTCTATTCCAAACTGTGTTCATTCATTTGACAAATGTTATGGAGCAGCTACTCCATGCCAAGTTCTGTGTTTGGCCCTGAGGTTATAAGGATTAATAATATAATCTTCCCATCCTTGAGGAACTCATAGACAAGTATGGAATTTCAACAAAGGGTGGGAGCATCAGTTATTTACACCATGTGATCAAAGGGTACTCGGGCAGCCCAGTGATGAGGAAGCACTGAAATCTGCCTGGCAGGGTCAGGGAAGGCTTCGTAGAGGGGGTGACCCTAAACAGAGGATCATGGAGGCCTGTTTAAGGTAAAGGAGCTGAGCATTTTTTTTAAGTGGAGAAAGCAGCTGCCTCATTCCCCTGATTTGGATTTGTTCAGATGTTTCAATGCCTCATAATAGGTGAGAATTTTCTTAACAATAGCAAAAGCCGCTTCCAGTGGTGAGGTCTGGGGAAGGGACAACAAATAGCATGTCAGGCCACAAAAGGTGGCAAGAAGAAGCCCCTGAAGCAGCCCAAGAAACAGGCCAAGGGGACGGATGAGATAAGGCACTTATGCAGAAACAGGAAGAGCAGCAGAAGAAACTCTAGAAGCTAAAAACAAAGAAGGGAGAGCCCCCTGGTCAAGGAGCAATTAAGAAATCTGCCCAAAGGTAAGCTTGCAGACTGATTGGGAAGACAGATATTAATCAGTCACAGGAATGAGGGCATATGTGCAACCAAGCAAATGTTCCCTGTGCCTGAGGCAGTGGTGATCTCTATTCCTTTCCTGTTTAAACATCTGGATCATCTGGATCTGCTGCCATAACATCTGTTGCAGCCTATAGTTAGAATGCTAAGTGTTGTCTTAAGAGCCTATGGTACATTGAAGAGTAAACTTTTGTGAAAAGAAAGTAGGCAAGTAGGTGAGAGTTTGGGGAAATAGTGGAAAATTCAATCAGATAATCCATCAGGAGCTAGATTGTGATGGTCTTTAGAAGTAAGTCCCAATAGGGTGTCAGCGTCTCTAAGGCCTTTTTTTAAATGAGGAAGCTGGTTTTATCTGCCTCCAGCAAGAACACTGTGACAATAGTGTAAAGGATTGGTTGGAAGGCAGAGGAAGGGACTTTTAGCCTGAGCTCGGTGCTGGGGGTTTTATAATGAGCAGAAATACTCATGGAACTTGCAGACTGATTGGGAAGACAGATATTAATCAGTCACAGGAATGAGGGCATATGTGCAACCGAGCAAATGTTCTGGAAGAAATGCAGCTCCAAAGGGAACTGACGGATCCATGAAGAGGCCGTGGCAGGAACCACAACCTGAGAGAATGCAAGCCTGCACTAAGGGGTGGCAGCCAGGATGGAGAAGGGCAATGGAGAAGGAGGTTAGAGTGGATGAGTCACGGAGGCTGCCTGCATGTCAGGGTGTGTGGGCGGGCTGAAAGCAGGATGTTCTCAGGTTCTGATGTTGATTAGGCCCTAGAAGTACGTAGAAAGAGAGTCAAGAGGGTATCATGGGGAAGAGGGTAAGTTCCTAGTAACTGGGGAAAGCGATAGGGGCTTTGTTTGGCCTTTCCCAGAACCCACACCCAGCAGAGCTGAAGGAAGACACTCCAGACTACCTTCCAGAAGCATGGGTGAAGTGGTCCACGTCCTAAAGGACTGGAAGAGCAATGGGGGCCTTGAGGAGAGCCCATCCTCGGTACCAAGGGACAAGCAGAGACCTGCTGAAGGGGTGAAAAGGGCTCTTAAGCTAAAAGTGTCATATTGTGCTTTGTAAACAGAAGAGCCTGAGACTTCCCTGACCCAAGGAAGGGAGGAAAGGGAGATGGTCGGGTGAGCCATATAGGCCCAGAAACATCCAGAAGGGATTGATGAGCCAGAGGGGCCTCCTGAGAGCAAAGGGCCACATCTGCAAGAAGGGCCTGCCTGCAGAGGAGGACCTGCTGGGGCAGCTGAGGTTGAATGGCATTGTCTGCCCTCATGCAACTCACTTAACCAGCAGCCAGTCAGGAGAATCAGAACAGCATCATGGGACCGTGGCCTCTGCCGTGTTCCTTGTACCGAGCACGCGGAGTGAGTTTGCAGGTGGGAAAGTGGAGCGGGCTCAGCCTCCTGGGCTCCATGGAGGAGAGGTTTTCCCAGGGTGCAGGGTCCATGTTGCAATACGGGCACCCCCAGTATGGAAGTGTTATCATCGTACTGTATCATGTTTGAAAGTCATCATCTCACCTTTCATCTTATACATTCAAGTTAGGCTGAAGGGTTTGGGGGGGATGAGAGAGCTCATTGTACCCATTTTCATGTGGGGAAACTAGCCCAGAGAGATTGAAGGCTTGATGGAGGAGATGGCAGTGGTCAATGCTGGGGCTCAGGTCAGGCTCAGAAAGGCTAGGCATCTGGGAATAACCTTTATGTGTCAAAAAAAAATAATTTTGGCCTAATATAATTTATTTTCACATAATCCTCCAAGAAGTGATAAAAATATGTATCTTTCCCTGAGCTACTTTAGAAAAATGATTATACCTATTACAGCAGACATTCTGCTGTCGTATAATGTTTATTTATACCCTCTCCTCATGTTTATTCATGACATGAATTCTTAAAGCCTGGTACCTTTGAGCTTCTGGAGCAGGCCAAGAGCCTGCAAAGTTGTGAGGAAAAAGACTTGACAGAACACAGGAAATGTGCTTTTTTGGATGACGCCTTCAGAACGTATTTGCAGGCACTCCTCTATCTTATTCTCAGGCTGACTTGCAACAACTTAAACAAGGAAATTTCAATCTTTTATTCACCAAAATGCAACTCTAGGATGGAAATAAGGTGTACCTGTCATTCTTCAGAGTGACAGAGTGACAGAAAACTGGACTGTCCAGGGCTCGCTCTAGAATATTAACAGAAAAACAGCTCGCTATGAGGTGAGTCTGAGGCAAGCTGGCTAAGACAAATCACAGCATGCCTCGGTTTCCCAGCTTCAATCATTCGTTGATGAAAGATGTCTCCTGAGACCCCACTGTGAGCCGTGCACTGTTCTGGGCATTGGGGGAAGAGCCGTGAGCAAGTTATGACCCCCCAGAGGTCACAATGCTCTGTGAATGGGAAAAGAAGTAAAATGATGTTGGTGGTGATAAAAAATAAACAAAAAGAAAGGAGAACATTTTTGGCCATGCCACATGGCGTGTGGGATCTTTGTCCCCCAAACAGGGATCAAATCCACACTCTTGCATCAGAAGGGCAGAGACTTAACCACTGGAGCGCCAGAGAAGTCCCAGAACATTTTAAATTAAATGCTAAGAGCTAGGAAGGAAATAGAAACATCATGACAGTGAAGTGTTAGTCCCTCAGTCGTGTCTTATGACCCCATGGACTGTGGCTCACCAGGCTCCTCTGTCCATGGGATTCTCCAGGCAAGAATACTGGAGTGGGTAGCCATTTCCTTCTCCAGGGGATCTTCCCTGACCAGGGATTGAGCCCAGGTCTCCTGCATTGCAGGCAGATTCTTTACCATCTGAGATAATAATCAGGAAAGGACCTCCTTCAGACATGGTCAGAGAAGGCTGACCTGACCAGGTGACAATTAAGGTTAAAGTTTAACGGCTGAGAAGAATGCTGGGAACAGCCATGTTGGGAGGAAGGGGAAGGGGGATCCAGGCAGAGGGACAAGGACCCTGAGTGAGGGGCAAGCCAGCATGAGGTCAGGGGAGCCCCAGTTGGGTGACTAGATACAAATTGTTAGCCTATGGAAAGCTGTTAAGGAAAAGAGGTAAGATCTGATTCATGGTTTTAAAGGATTATTCTGAGAATTGATGGTAGGGTATGAGAATCAACCTGATGCTGGAGCCTTTGCAGCTAAGGGTTGGGGGGTGGTGGCGGGGTTGGGGGGGGGACCATGCTAACATTAGCCACATTTGTTGCACATTAGTTAGGTGCCAGGCAGGATTGTGTGTACCTCACAAGCATTCCATTAACTCATTTAATCGTCACCACAACCCTATGAGGTAGAGATTGTTTTCCCATTCTGAAGCTAGAAAAAATGAGCCACAGAGAGGCTACATTATTTAGCCAAAAGCTCACAGTCAGACACAGAACCTGCACTCTGACTGTTTCACCAGAGCTTCCCCTCAACACTGGGATCAGTAGCAGGAAATCGGAATGTGCAGTGGGGACTCATTCATTCAAAGGACCATGGGTTTATTGAGTATCTTCAGTATACCAAGTTCTGCACTAGGTCTGGGACTTCAAGGAGGAAGGAAACACAGCTCTGCCCTCAGGGAGCAACCAGGCTCCCAGGGAGAGGGGTGGGCCCTCAGCATGAATCAATCCAGGCTCTGCACCCCAGTTCCTCAGCCCTGATTCTGGGGCCAGACTCCTCAACTACTGGACCATCTACATCACCCCTCATTCAGGGCCCAGGATAAACCAAGAGGTGAATCAGAGGAGCGTGGCAGGGGTGCAGTCCAGACTTCCTCAGGCACTGGACACTCCTGCCCGACCACCCTCAAGCCTGGTGCAAGTGCTTCTCGTTGGAGAGGCATAGCCCTCGTGTGGGGTCTTTCTGGATTCCAAGCACCTTCTCGAAGCCCCCACTGGGAGGCAGGAGAGCATTGTTCCTGCTTCAGCAGAACTCTAGCTCAAGGCCAGCTATTTATTGTCTTCCAACTTAAGAAACAGCCTTTCAGGAGCTGAAATGCCTGCTTAATTTGAAGTTCCTTTTAATCCCATGGATAGAGGAGCCTAGCGGGCTACACACAGTCCATAGGGTCACACAGAGTTGAACACAGATGAAGCGACGTAGCACGCACGTATGTATGCTCGTGCAGATTTGGGTAGGTGGCCTAACTGAACTGTTTGGGGTTGGGGAACAGAGTTCCATGACACTGGGGGGAAAGGCCTTGTGGTATTCTAAAGCAGCAGTGATTTCCATAACAATCACCCCAAACCCTCGCCTTGTTTCTTCTCTGAGACCCTGACACAACTGCCTCTTCAGGCAACCTATTATTACATTCCTATTATCCAGGCGAGACAGCCTGGTAGAGAACGGATTACCTCCTCCCTGCCTTCTGCATGACAAATCAGCCCCAACCTTCCCCCACACACACACCCCGCCCAGTAAGAGGGTGAATCAGGGTCTATTCAATACACCCCGAGGCACTCTTCCCCTTTGACTTCATTAGAAGCACTTCTTATGCTAGGGTGGCCTATTGGTGAAACCTCAGCCCCTTCTACTGCAAGGCAGCAGTCAAACAATCAAAGACAGCACAGGCTGGAGAAGTCAGAAAGAGCATTTGCATGAAATCAAGGGTTGGTGATGATCTTTGCAGACAGGAAGTAAAATGAACCGTGTTCAGAAAAGTCAATATGCTGCTGGATTAACTCCATTCAGCCCTGGGTGGAAGCCCCTGAGGGCTGATGGGCTTGTATGTGTTGTTCCTGGGTAGGCCAAGGCAGCCGGCGCATCCTTCCCCACAGCCCTGTTGCACTTGCTCACACCAGGGGGCTTGCTTTAGCCTGGAACCTCCACAAAACCAAACCAGTTCTGTGCATCCTGCATCCTGCTCTGTAGGGTGGCTGGCAAGTAAGCAGAGTTCAGTGAATGTTCAGCAAATAAACACATGAGTAAAAATAATAGATACCATTTATTGGACCCTTACTCTAAACTTTACATGGGTTGTTCCATTTAGTCTTACAGCAACTTAATAATAAAGCATCACTGTCCCTTTCATTGGAGAAGGCAATGGCACCCCACTCCAGTACTTTTGCCTAGAAAATCCCATGGACGGAGGAGCCTGGTAGGCTGCAGTCCATGGGGTCGCTAGAGACGGACACGACTAAGCGACTTCACTTTTCACTTTCATGCATTGGACAAGGAAATGGCAAGCCACTCCAGTGTTCTTGCCTGGAGAATCCCAGGGACGGGAAGCCTGGTGGGCTGCCATCTATGGGGTCGCATAGAGTCGGACACGACTAAAGCGACGCAGCAGCAGCAGCAGCAGCAGTCCCTTTCATAGCAGAGCAAACTGAGGCTCAAGCAGGTTTTGTAACATGCTCAAGTTCATACAGCCAGTGCACAACAGGGCTGGGATTTGAAGCCAAGCATGCATCTTTGCTTTCTTACTCCTCCAGCCATCTCTGTGAAGAGTCCTGTGACTGACCCAACTGCAGGAAACTGTGGCAAGCTTGGTAAAAAGCCAGAGTGGGTGGGAGCAAATAAGGAACCAGCAGCTCCCACCCCTATCAATAAAGAACCTCAAATTTAGCCTAGAGACCAGCCATCTGAGAGTGGGGGGATTTCTGTGAAACAAGTGGCCTCATGGTGAATATCAACTAAATCAATCACAAGATACTTTTTTCTTGAAAGACAGCCCCAGACCTCTGCAGTGACTGGTCTTTTGCCCCATGCCCTGTATCCCATAGCTCCTGAAAATTACGAGTGATGATTGGTACATGACTCAGAGAGTATCATAACCACACATGGGGGCTAGCTCCAAGGCCCAAGATCTTGCGGTTAAGAATGTACTCCTGACTCCTATCCAAGACCAGCCTTCTCTCTAAGAATGTATTGTTATGGGTTTCCAAGGTCAAGGTAACACAGGGCAGGGAGGACAATTTCATTTATTGCCAACTACATATTAAACCAGAAGATGCCACTAACCTGATCTATCAAGTTACTTGTGGAGCTGTTGTCACCACAAAAAGCATCGAGTTTTCATGCAAGACTTTGTCCCCCATTTATTTTTCAGCAAGGATGTCTGTCATTTCATATCAATTTATAAAAGCTCTTTATGTCAGAAAGACATCAGCCATTGTCATATGTGCTGCAAATCCTTTCCTCAGTCCTGGCCTTATAATTTTACTTAATATGTTTTCAACATATACAAGTCAAGCTTTGTGTTTGCATGCCTTTCCATCTTTTCCTTTTTAGTTCCTGAAACTTCTCCCAGACCAAGATTATATAAATATTAATATCTTCTTCTGGCTTTTTGACTATGTAATTTTTAAACATTAAATGGTTCAGTTCCGCTTAGAATTTAGTTATATGTGTGGACAACATATTGTATTGCTTGCCATTTACCACTTAGTCCAGCTAATTGGGCATAAACTCAGCCCATAAGGTCCCGTCGGAGGAACAACAGCAAAAACAGTCTATGCAGTTAGTCCACATCACAGGGCATGAGTACAAAGGAAAGACTCAAGAGATCCCGGGAATGAATCTAGCCGTTATAGATGATTTAGACAGTGGACCCAGCTTTTCCTTAATGGAAATCTTTGTTACTGCAACGCCTTCTGCTCCACGATGAGAGGAACCAAGGGCTACAGACACTCCCTAAAGAGCTTAGAAGAATTTGTTAAAAATGCATAGTTGGGCTAAGATCCCTTCCTGCCCAGCCCAACGTCAAGGCTTACTGCTTTGGAGGGGCTCATTTCCACTCTAGCAGTCCCATTGAGTCTGAGCCACCGACAATTAGATTCTCTTGGAGGTCATGGCCACTTCTAAAGCTGTAGAACAGAAATGAAACTGATGTGAAGACTGTCTGACAGCCAGACAACAAATTGAACAGATCAGCATTCTAAGCCTTGGGGGTAGGGGGTGGGGTGTTAGAGAAGGGACCAAGGCATAGGTTTATGCTATGCTATGCTAAGTCACTTCAGTCGTGTCCGACTCTGTGTGACGCCATAGATGATAGCCTACCAGGCTCCCCCGTCCCTGGGATTCTCCAGGCAAGAACACTGGAGTGGGTTGCCATTTCCTTCTCCAACGCATGAAAGTAAAAAGTGAAAGTGAAGTCGCTCAGTCGTGTCCGACTCTTAGCGACCCCATGGACTGCAGCCCACCAGACTCCTCCATCCATGGGATTTTCCAGGAAAGAGTACTGGAGTGGGGTGCCATTGCCTTCTCCGAGGCATAGGTTTAGGGATCTGTAAATATTCTTCTCTTACTGGAACACATACTGCTTAGTGGGCAATCTCTTCCTCCTCCGGATTAATAACATATAATGCCTAAGTGAAGGTACCAGGGTAAGTCATAGCTTAGTAACAAAATTCACAGCAAGAAGCAAATGAGAACAAAACTCATGCCAAATCTAGGCCATTTTTCCAATCAAAGTGCAGACAGTTTTCCCCAGATGTGTTCCAGAATGGCCGGCTTCATTTATGACAGCCAAAGGTTAGTGGGGTTTTCAAGGTAAGAAAGGGAAAATGAATTTCTGTAAAGTGTCTCTCAGTTAAATGTATCGTCCATTTCTTCAGTTGTTCCCACTAAATGCGTTACCCTGGACCAGTACCTGTCTGCCCAGCCCCCGTCCCTCGGAGAACGTGTTCTCTGGTTTCCACCAGACCTGTTAGGCAGGGACCAAGTGTCAGAGAAATCACGTCCTACCATCTCCTTCCAGTTTTGATTTGTGGCTCATTCAGTGGTTTTAGGTTCTCCCTGCCACTGTTCCCTTCCACGAGGGTGACCACTGAAAGATTGCTTCTTAATGGAAGGCAACACCTGCGGTGAATCGTGCCCACACACTGAGCAGCATCTTTTTCACAGAAATCGGATGCTGCATCTCATGTGAGGAGAATTAGCATCAGGTGCTGGGGCTCTAACATGATCCCTCAATATCCAGTCATTATCAATGAACCCCTAAACTCCTTCTTACTAAAACCAAGTTAAATTAAATATTTCAAACTCACAGATTTCAAAGAAACCAGAAACAGATAATGGCAATAAAAACTCAGTTTAGTGCGCAGGCTTCAGACTCTGGGATTCACAGGGAATGAGCAAACAGCTGGCTAGACACACAAACATGTACACCCACACACCCAGCCACACACACTCTCTCTCTTTCTCTCTCTCTTTCACACACAAACATACACACACACAGGAAAGCTGAAAATTCATGCAAGTCAGTGTTGGATTTTTAGCCCAAG
This sequence comes from Bos javanicus, assembly GCF_032452875.1. Lineage (NCBI taxonomy): Eukaryota > Metazoa > Chordata > Mammalia > Artiodactyla > Bovidae > Bos > Bos javanicus. The sequence goes on along the minus strand of NC_083874.1, from coordinate 47,193,444 downwards.
TGACGAATACCAGTATTTTTGTACATCTTGTCAAATAAATACCAATCCTCTAAAAAATGCTGTTTTTTTCCCCCAAGACCTAGCTAATCCTGGCCATTTGTGGGTGAGTGCTAAAAGTCTGAAATGTTAAAGAGAAAAAAGAAAGTGCTTTCTCATAAGAGTACCCAAAATCTGGATGCAAACTAAAATACCTGTACTTAACCCTTCAGATATCACACACACATGCATTCTCTAAAGCACACAACCAAAACCCAGCTTTTAAATTGAATTATGTGTCACAACGGAGAAGGCAATGGCACCCCACTCCAGTACTCTTGCCTGGAAAATCCCATGGACGGAGGAGCCTGGTAGGCTACAGTCCATGGGGTCGCTAGGAGTTGGACATGACTGAGCGACTTCACTTTCACTTTTCACTTTCATGCATTGGAGAAGGAAATGGCAACCCACTCCAGTATTCTTGCCTGGAGAATCCCAGGGACAGAGGAGCCTAGTGGGCTGCTGTCTATGGGGTCGCACAGAGTCAGACATGACTGAAGCAACTTAGCAGAAGCAGCAGCATGTGTCACAAACCTGATATAGGGTCAGAGCCACAAAGTATAGACTATGAAATAGTCTATACTATTCATATAGAATAGTACTCTACTATTGAATCCTACTCTTAAACCAAGGTATTTTGGTACCTTGATCATCTCAGAAGCATCAAAGAGCAGTGTCCTAAAAGCCAGCTCTCCCCTGGGCTGCCCTCACAGCACGAGTAGCCTCTTGAGCTGCAGGGGGAGGTTTAGGCAGTTACCTGGTGAATTTGATCAATATGGACACACCAGACTCATCACTCTCATTCCTGAAAACTCATCCCCAGATTAGAGCACCCAATATATGAGGCTGCCCTCACTACCCAGAGCCAGGGTGGAGGTAAACCTTAGTGGTTTGAAGGACCTACTTTTGAAAATCTCAGGCGTGCCTGGATTCGTACCCACACTTGCCAGCTGAGCGCTCCTGGGAAAGTCAGGGAAAGCTCTTAGCATCACTCCTTCCACCTGTCAAATGGATATAATAAGCCAGCCCATTGCAGCAGTGGTCATGGGGCTTAAGTGCACTGCCCTGTGATGATGACCAGCAAGCCCCAGTCACCAGTGACGCTGGCTCCATTCACAAACACCATCCTCTTCCCTTTCCTATGGGGCTGGATAGTTTGAAAAGAGACACTCGAGAGGCTACTGAAGGAAGAGTGTGCTTTCTGAGGCTAATGACCTTCAAGGACAAACATTTGCCCTGGCAGTTAATTTTAAATGTTAAAGTAATTGCAGCAAGATAAGAACTGCTGCTGTAGCCAAGAGTCCCAAGAAAGGACTGACTGGGAAAGAAAGAGCCTGCCCTACTGTGTTCTTTCAAGTTTTCTTAGGGACCTGACTATCTCATGGTTTCAGAATCCAGGCACCAGCGAGCAGCCCCAGCCCCACTCCAGAATAACCACTGATGTCTGAGTGGTGGCAGTTTTCTGGTGAGAGTTGCCAGTTGATGCAAACTGCCTAAGAGGACTGTCTGTTTCCTTCTAGGGTTGAAGAAAGCTTCAAAACCTTATTTTGGTCCATCTTTGGCTTGTCTGAAGTGATCTCGGTGGTGCTGAAATATGACCACAAATTCATCGAGAACATTGGCTATGTTCTCTATGGCGTTTATAACGTCACCATGGTGGTCGTGCTGCTCAATATGCTAATAGCCATGATCAACAACTCGTATCAGGAAATTGAGGTAAGACCAGTTAATTGAAAATGCTCTCTCTCCCTGAGTTTAATCTGCATCCCTGTTTGGGGGATGATGAGGGTAATGATATTAGAAGCCCATGGGTTATTAAATGTGAATCCAGAGCAAACCACAGTCATTCTTCCTGGATTGCTCCAAGAAGCACTTCCAGCCAACCAGCCACAAGGCATGGCTGCACTGCATCTGTAATGGCCCAGCGAGGGCAGAAAGAGTCGGTGTCATGAATCTTTCCTCTTCTACACGTACCCCCTCAGGAGAGCATGCAGGTGACCCATGGCAAATTGGAATGACTATTTATTTCTACCCACATTCACTTCTGCCTCTCCTGTATTATTTATTAAGTACCTACTGTATGCTGAGCCTGTCCTTGGCACGGGTGATACAGAGATGACCAAGACACAATCTCTGCCCTTGGAGAGGTTTTCACTCAGTACAGTGAGGAAAAACAGACACACCAGCCCACAATGCGCCAGTGCAGGGGGGGCAGTGCATCCGGAGAAGTCCCAGCAGGTGCAGAAGGTGCAGGGCAGAGACAGGGAGTGAGTGTGCGGGGAGGAAGCTTGCAGAGGCCATTCAAAGACTGATTCTGCTAGACAGACAAAGGCATCGAGAGTGTATTGGGAGGCAATTTATCAAAATCTAAAATGCATGAACCATGAGCTATTGATTGCAGCCTTGTTTGGAACAGCAAAAAATGAAAAACAAACTAACTGAGCGTTAATAGGAATCTAGTTAAATAAATTATGATGCGTCTGAACCACGGGAACCTGTGTAGTTTCTAAAAAGGATGAGGACGGTCTCTATATTCTGATGTAGAAAGACCTCCAATTATAATGATAAGCAGAAAAAATCAAGCTTCAGAACAATGTATATATTGAACTGTCTTTACGTAGAGAGGAAGAAGAATGAAAACGTATTCCTTTTTGATTGTAAAACCATTTGAAAAAGAAAAATAACCTGAAAGGGTACACAAGAAGGGGTGTACTGTTGAGAGGTGGGGGTTGGAGGACAGGATGGCTGTAAACGCTTTTTCTTTAAACCCTTTCCTGCTTAAAATCATATCACTGTGTACCTATTAGAAGTTAAATGAATAAACTCAACATTAAAACAAAATAAAATGCACTGATGCTTTTGATACAACAATTCCGTGCAGAAATATGATTTTACATAGACATTCATTAAAAGAAAACGCTGGAAATAGCCCATCAGCATGTTTAAACAAGTGGAGATAGCACAGACGTTAAAACGCTGTTTATAAACAATAAGACTTTTTTTGTGCTGACAGAGCAAATCTCTATGATATTGTGAAATGAAAACAATGCAAGCTGTAGAAAAATATCCTTGGGCAAATCCCATTTACATAATAATACAAATGTGCCTATGCAGAAAGCAAAGGTAGGAAATGGTACCCTCTGAGGCAGCAAGTGAAACAAGAAAGGAGTTTTGAAAGGGGACTTTCACATTTGCTTGGTATACCTCGGTACTTAAATCTCTTATAAGAAACAATTATTCGTGTATAGAAAAATAATTTATTGTCATGTATCAGTTGGCTAGGGCTCCCACAACAAAATAGCACAGACTGGGTGGCTTAAATAACACAAAGTTATTCCCTCATAGCCCTAGAGGCTAGAAGGTCAGGGTCAAGCTATGGGCTTGATTTCTTCTGAGGCCCCTCTCTTCGGCTTTCAGATGACTGCCTTCCTGCTACGCCCTTTCAGGGCCTTTCCTCCATGTGTCTCTTCGGCTTATGATCACACCAGTCATGATGGACTGGGACGCCACCCTTAAAGCCTCATTTAACCTTAATTACCTCTTTAAAGACTTTCCAAATACAACCACATTCTAAGATACTGGTGCTTAGGGCTTCAACATATGGATTTTAGGGGGAAGCTTTGGTCCATAAAACTCTAAAAAAACACTATTCTATACAGTAGGAACAGCATGTACCAAGACAGAGAGGGGTCAAACAGTGTGGTATATACTCGGCACCAGGCTTCCCAGGTGGCACAGTGGTAAAGAATCTGCCTGGCAATGTAGGAGACGCAAGAGATGCAGGTTCGATCCTGGAGTCGGGAAGATCCCCTGGAGTAGGAAATAGCAACCCACTCCAATATCCTTGCCTGGGAAATCCCGTGGACAGAAGAGCCTGGTGAGCTACGATCCTTGGGGTTGCACAGAGTCAGACACGACTGAGCATGCCTGTAATACTTGGCTCTGCGCTCAAGAGTGTAGACTGAACAAGGAAAAAGACAAGAGGATAGAGGAAGAGGTGATCCTGCATGAAGCCTTAGTCTTAGCCCCCAGCTCTAACACCCCAGCCACCTACAGGAAAAGGCAGCACTGTATCAGCAAACAACATATATATATATATATATGTGTGTGTGTGTGTGTGTGTGTGTGTGTGTTTTACAGACTTGGTCACCTATGTGGATAATGAGCTATTGCTAATTAACCTTCTTGGGCCTCAGCTTCCCCACGTGTCAGAGACCCCAGATGGTGCCTGGCATACGTGGGTGTCTAGAGCACTCACCCCAGGTTTCTGCCCCATCCTATGGAGCACATCGTGTGTTGGTCCAAATGAATATGGCATGGGAAGTCATGTGACTGGCATGAGCGATGCCCACTAGTTTGGGACAGGAGTGAGCAAGCCCATGGCTTGTGATGTCAAGTTACCCACCACAGGGTGGTGCCAGGAGACAGAGAGAGCAGACTGCAACCCACACCTGCCCTTGGGCACTGGGCTTCTCTTTGTGGGGTGGGAGCGCACAGTGCCCACCGGCTCCTTGCTGACTCCTGTACGAGGACCCTGAGGACTGCTGCCAGGATGTGCCTGGTGTGTTCGTGGTCACACTGAACTTTGGTGAAGTAAATCCCTGTAAATCTGTAAATCCCTGCAGGAGAACACTTATTTATTCAATAGCTCTTGAGCATCTACATCTGAATCCACAGACCTGCCTGCCTCTGAGCCTGCTTCCACCCCCGCCATGGCTCCCACGGGAGGGCAGACATGCCTTCTCCCCCTGAGCAGCTCCTCCCCTGTCCCTGGGCCCCCTGCCCTCCCCTCCTCAGAAGCAGCTCTCCCCGCCTGCATCCTCACCTCTCTTTCTCTATCTAATCCTTCCTGTCAGCATCTAAATGCATCTCTTGATCTTGAAAATAAAAGAAGTAACTACAAACAACCCTCCCTCCACCTCCCTTTGCAGCTCTCAACCTCTTTGTCTCCTGCTCTTTACTGCCCACAAAGAGCTGTTTATGCTTCTCTCTGCCTCTCCACTGATTAACTGCTACTCTTCTCCACTCCAGCGTACCCACACTTGACCTGGTTGAGAACTCCTCACCCTTTGGATCTCAGCATAAACACTAACCTTTGGGGCAGCCCTCTCCGACCCCCAGGGGCAGAACCCCTCCCCAGCTGTGAGCCCAGATCTAGATACAAAGAGCTGATGAGTTAACATACTCATGTCACTGGCCAAGCTCTGTGTCCCAGGAGGTCATGTTTGCCAAACCCAGTGCCTCCCTAGCACGGGCCAGGCATGCAGTAGGTGAACTGTAGGTTGGCATGTAGTAGGAGGTTGGCTGAGTGACTGAAGGTTGAATACCAGGCACTGAGTTAAGCTATGGAGATACAAATAATATTTACTAAGAGTTTCAGTTCAGTTCAGTTCAGTCTCTCAGTCGTGTCTGACTCTTTGTGACCCCATGAATCGCAGCACGCCAGGCCTCCCTGTCCATCACCAACTCCCGGAGTTCACTCAGACTCACGTCCATCGAGTCAGTGATGCCATCCAGCCATCTCATCCTCTGTCGTCCCCTTCTCCTCCTGCCCCCAATCCCTCCCAGCATCAGAGTCTTTTCCAATATATCAACTCTTCGCATGAGGTGGCCAAAGTACTGGAGTTTCAGCTTCAGCATCATTCCTTCCAAAGAAATCCCAGGGCTGATCTCCTTCAGAATGGACTGGTTGGATCTCCTTGCAGTCCAAGGGACTCTCAAGAGTCTTCTCCAACACCACAGTTCGAAAGCATCAATTCTTCGGTGCTCATCTTTCTTCACAGTCCAACTCTCACATCCATACATGACTACTGGAAAAACCATAGCCTTGACTAGATGGACCTTTGTTGGCAAAGTAATGTCTCTGCTTTTCAATATGCTATCTAGGTTGGTCATAACTTTTCTTTCAAGGAGTAAGCATCTTTTAATTTAAGTATTAATATCCAACATTGTTTTCATGCATTAACTTCTTTAATTCCCACAAGAGCCTGTGAAGTAGGTGTTACTGTCCTCATTTTATAGATGAGGAAATTGAGGCCCAGAGAAGTTAAGTCTCCTGCTATGGTGACCCAGCTAGTGAGGAACAGAGGCAGGATATGAACTCAGGCAGGCTCGGGAGCCTGTGCTCCCACCACCACATCACCCTTCCTCTCAGGTTGGGAGTCCCGCCTACACCTCTCTGTTGTATGGCAGAGATCAGAAATGACCCTGCCCTCACAGAGCTTCCAGTCTAAAAGGCCTGTAGAGCATGTCCCCATAGACCAGGCTAGGTGCTGATGGGGTCTCTGCAAAAGCAGACAAATTGGTCAAGCTCGCTGGTGGTGACCTTATGCTCTCCTGGGACCTGGATGGGCTCACAGCCCCTTGAAGTGTAGCCAGTGCCTTGGGGAGAGAAACCCACTGCTCACGGAACACGTAATCAATGCCAACCCCAGGGCCATGGGAAGCCAGCAGTGTGATCATCATGAGCAGAGGAAGAAGCCCGAGGCCACTACCTACATCACACAGCTGGTAACAGTCCAGTTGATTTCAAACCCCTGGCCTCAGACGGCCCTCTTAGGACAGGGGCCCATGGAGCCTGGCCACCTATAGAGAACACACCCCTGCTACCTCTCAGGGGGCCCAATCAGCATTCTGGCATTGACACCAAGTCCAAAGTAACAGATCTGGGCTTTAAATCTACCGCCACCACCAGGGAAGAGCAGACTCTTGCCAGCTACATTCAGGTTTGCTCCCTTGAATTGCATACGCTAGCTGTTGCTGTTGTTCAGTCGCTAAGTCATATCTGACTCTTGGCAACCCCATGGACTGCAGCACGCCAGGCCTTCCTGTTCCTCACTATCTCCTGGAGTCTGCCCAAGTTCAAGTCCATTGAAGTGGTGATGCCATCCAACCATCTCATCCTCTGTTGCCCCCTTCTCCTTTCACCTTCAATCTTTCCCAGCATCAAGGTCTTTTCCAGTGAGTTAGCTGTTTGCATCAAGTGGCCAAAGTACTGGAGGTTCAGCTTCAGCATCAGTTCTTCCAATGAGTATTCAGGGTTGATTTCCATTAGGATTGACTGGTTTGATCTCCTTGCTGTCCAAAGGACTCTCAAGAGTCTTCTCCTGCACCGTAGTTCAAAAGCATCAATTCTTTGGCTCTCTAGACTTAGAAGACCTCTTAACATTGTTGGCAGCACTCAAATCCACTTTCTAGTAGGAAATACACGGTGGTGTCTGATATGGTAGCCACGAAACCACATGTACTAAGCACTCAAAACGTGGCCAGTCCAAACTGAGATGTGCTGTGAGTATAGACCACACGCCAATTTTGAAGACTTGGTATGCAAAGAAAATGTAAACTATCTTATGAATCATTTCTATAATGATTACATGACATTTTGGGTCTACTACATTAAGTAAAATACATCACTGAAATTAATTTCACTTGTTTCATTTTACTTTTTATAATATGGCTCCTAGAACATTTAAATGCCCCCGCACGGTCCCCCTCTGTGGCTGATGGGATGAGTCTGCTGGAGGGTGCGGCCTCTGATGCTATGCTATTGTTTTCCTGGCCCTGCAGGAGGATGCAGACGTGGAGTGGAAGTTTGCCCGAGCGAAGCTCTGGCTGTCTTATTTTGATGAAGGAAGAACTCTACCTGCTCCTTTTAATCTAGTGCCAAGTCCTAAATCATTTTATTATCTCATAATGAGAATCAAGATGTGCCTCATAAAACTCTGCAAATCTAAGGCCAAAAGCTGTGAAAATGACCTTGAAATGGGCATGCTGAATTCTAAATTCAGGGTAGGTAGCGTGGGACTTAAGGGGCTGGAGGGGCAGCAGATGGGGGAGAGGGGAGCTGTGTGTCTTTGATTCACAGGATGCCCCTGAAACCAGGCAAATCAGGAGCTCTGAGGAGGGACCCCGTGCTTTTCAGAATCAGCTGGCACTTCAGCACAGCTGCAGTACCAGCAGGGGCCGCTAACCGGCCTTAGTGCCCCCCTTCTGTTGGACTGAGTTGGGACCCCACGGAGGGACTCCTTAGTGGACTCGAAAGCAGATAGCTCTCCCCAGAAAGTAGCTGGATTGTACTTTGGGATGCCTGGGAAGGGAGGCTCCCCGTCCATTATCTCCCCCTCCTGGAGATCCTCAATTGTTAGCATATTAAAAATCTCTGGGCAATCACTCTGAGTGCTCTCCAAACAAAGCTGACCAAACCATAATTCTGTAATCCACTGACAACCTGCAGAGCCAGAGTCCCCAGGAAATATGTTCCAGGAAGCCAAGCCACAGTGGGTAGAGGGACCTCCTGAGGGCCCTCATTTTAGAGGTAGTCCCCTATGCAGGTGCTATTCAAGTCTTACCATGTAGGTATGTATTAAGTTTCACGTAATATGTATCACATACTATGTATTTTGTATTTTCTGTTTTCCCAGAAGACTCGATACCAGGCTGGCATGAGGAATTCTGAAAACCTGACAGCAAATAACACTTACAGCAAGCCCACCAGATACCAGGTAACCACCGCTTTCCCAGGTATAGGCAGAAGTGGACTCCGTTAAGACACCAGTATGGTCACAGGGCTGTGTCAGTCCCCCTAGACACAGCTTCATTCCTTCCTGCAGTCAACATTTATTTATATGCCAGGCACCGCGATGCTTCCTGGGGATACAGACAAGGTTCCTATCTTAGTGGCACTTGCAGACATAGAGGGAGAGACACTATGGATCAGCAAACATGCAATTAAATATGTAACTTCAAATTGATCAAAGTGCCAACATGAAAAAACTCAGGTGCAAAAGTGGAGAAAACCAGGGAGCCCCTGCTTCCATACGGTTATCAGAAGTTGTGTCTTTAAGGAGAGGACAGCTAGCTAAGACCTCGTAGATGAGGAGGCAACCACGTGGGGCCTTTCAGGCAGAGGAAAAGCGTTAAGCCAAGGCCAGAGGGGAGATGCCTGGGAGGTCCAGATCTGCTGGAGCTCAATGAGCAGTGGGGGAGGGGAAGGTGATGAGGTCAGAATTCAAATCCGAACTGAAGCAAGGTCAGGGTGTGGATTTTACTCTGAGGTATCTAGAAAGGCAGTGGAAGGAGGTTAACTTGGGGAAGGGAGAAGATGATTCTATTTTATTTATGCTTTAAGAAGACTACCTATCTGCTATAATGAGACGAGACCAGTGCGGACAAGAGTGGAAGCAGGGAGACCAGGGAGGAAGATACAGTCCAGGCACACAGGACTGGTGACTTGAAACGCGAGGAGGGTGATGGAGAAAAGCTGACTGACTCAGGATACGTTCTGGATGCATTGCCAAAGGGAAATGATGCAAACCAACAGGAATGGGGTAGGGAGATGCAGGCACCCGGTAGGGCTCCCAGGTGGGTATCGATGTCTTCAGTACGCACTTGACCTTAGACTGCCAGCCTGCACACGGTCATTATAAAAATTAGGTCTTTTATGCTTGCAGATCTTGCTTTGCTTTAGAAATTAATGCAATCTCTGTATCAGTTTGAATCAGTCAAATGGTCACTACAGGTTATTGATTATAAAAGTGCAGGCCATCCTCCTGCTTTCCCGCCCCCAATGACCAGCGGTTTTATCCACGCTGACCATTTCCTATCAGATGTAAATCTGACGCTGTCCTGAGTGTTCCTTGGGGCCAAGGTGATATGTCCCTGGTGCCAGCATCCCCGAGGGAGCCATTACAGACTCAGCATCTTCCAGACCCAGGTCTCTAATTGAATCTCCATCTGTATTTCAGAAGCTAACTCTGCAGTTAGGGGGAGTTAAGTGTACAATTAAGAAATGGCTCATCCCTCGTAGTACTTATAGTTTTATCGGATGACATGGGCTAAAAAATTGGCAAAGGGCAAATCTTGCATTGATTTAATTGTGTGCTAAATTGGCCCTGCCCAGTGTGATCAGCTTTGAGTTTATTTTATAGAACAAATCCTTCAGTCAGGGGAAGGATTTATATTTCTTTGCTTCTTAGAGAGAAGTAGAGATTATCTGTGCCACGGAAAAGATAAAAAACCATAATGGATTAGGGCCAGATGTCTCCTGGGTTTTGAGCACAATTAGCAGCTGCAATCAGAGAAGACAGCCGCTGTGGTCAGCGACCTACAGCCAGATGAATCCTTTGTGAAGGAGACCGTGCTCCACAGAGGTCTTGGGCAATCCCTATTCTGTCTTCCATCATTACTGGCTGAGTCCCTGCAACCTTGACTCCCCCAGAGCTTCCTGCTGTGATTATGCGGATTAGCCGGTTTGCAGCTTCAGGCAGTCTGGGAAAGCAGACCCACCCTGTATCTTTCCACCAAGAAAAGCCTAGGGCAACTTACTCAGATCGTTGTCACCCAAAAGAAGACAGAGAAGCTGAGAGACAGAAAAACTGAGCCCATAGGCATCAGAGGGAGTGGGCTGAGAGGACAGCAGACGGAGCAGAGACCATCTTGCATTTGTACATTTGCATTTTGCTCAGCCCTTTAAGGTCAGGTCTGGGCATCTTCCTGAGCCAACATCTGCTCAAATAGGAGTAAACCCTGAGCCAGCACAAACGGACAGCTGGGAGCAGACTAGACACGAGGGTATGTATAATTTCACACGTGCCTGTGAGAGAGGAAGGACCTGTAACCCCACTGAACACACAAGGGAACTCAGTCACCCGGTGGGTTGAAGTGAGATCTGTCTGCACTACACCACACAGCCCGGGCAAGAGCCCCTTAGTCCTCTTTGTAGAGTCACACCCAGGCCTCCCTGGAACCTGCCTTGTCTGTGTCTGACAGTGCCAGGGAAGAGGTCTATCTGGGCCTGGGGGAAGGAAGCGAGGAACAGAAGGCGCTTTTGCTATCACGGGGCAGCAACCATCACAGAAGGAAGCATTTGGGCAGGGATCTAAAAATGGCTCAGCCTTTTGCTTGAGCCCACTGGTGGCCTTCCACGCTGCACTGCTTTCCTCCCAAAGCATCTTTCAAAAGTGCCAAGAAATTGTGAGAAGCCCAATTCACTCCCTCTTTCTCACCGTGCAGGCTTCACCCAGAGCCTCCTTTTCATGGAGCACATATGCTGTCAGCCTCTCACTGTCGAGGTGCTGAGACATTCTGGAGCAATCCCAATAAGATAAAAGCCCTGTTGTTGATAGCATAGTTGTTAAGCTCGTTTCCCTTGTGTCTCTAGTAGATCTGCTTGGTTGCTCAAACTTAGCATTTGTTATTCAGTCACTCGGTCATGTCTGACTCTTTGCGACCGCACGGACTGCAGCATGCCAGGCTTCTCTGTCCTTCACCATCTCCCAGAGCTTGCTCAAACTCATGTCCATTGAGTCAGTGATGCCACCCAACCATCTCGTCCTCTGCCGTCCCCTTCTTCTGCATTCAGTCTTTCCCAGCACCAGGACCTTTTCAAATAAGTCAGTTCTTCGCATCAGTTGGCCAAAGTACTGGAGCTTCAGCTTCAGCATCAGTCCTTCTAATGAATAGTCAGGATTGATTTCCTTTAGGATTGACCAGTTTGATCTCCTTTCAGTCCAAGATGTTGGGTGTTTAAGCTTCCCATCACTTCAGCTTTTCAGGGTTCTCCATTATAAGGGAAGACAGTTCCTCCAGATTTCCAGGGGTCTGAATTATTTGTCACAAAATTGGTTCTTTGCTTTTGTAATTTTTTTTCCCAACCTGGGTTCTGTGGACATAAGCCCAAACAATGGAACAAAACCATGATGCCAGCAAAATGGCCAAACTGTGTTTCCTATCATAGCTACATTTGATCTGATCAACATGCGTCCCCTTGTTGGGGTATGTACAAACTTCATATCCTCACTCTCTGAGGATGCATCTCCTTCGGGGCAAAGCAAATAAACCGTGTCCCAACCAAACTGAAAAATCCAGGCACAGTCCATCACTGAAATAATTCTTTATGATGTAATCCCTTCCCCTGAAACCCAGTGGGCATCCTCCTTCTTGCCTTCTAGATGACCTTTTCTGCAGAGATCAAAGCCAACAGGTTAGACAGCTTGCCAATGCTGAGTTCTTGTCTCCTGGGGTCTCCTAAACCCCAGTTTAACACATGACCTGTCCTGCGATCCATTTTGTCCACTCTCTTCCCAATGTTCCTCAACTCCTCTGCTCCTGGGCCGCAGCATTACTTCTCTCTGGCTGCTGCTGGTTGACACCTCCTGCACACATGTCCTCTTCCTTGGCTCTGTCCTCAGCTTCCCTGGCTGCACAGAGCGGTCCCTCCCACTCCCTGAACACCAGCAGCGGCCAGAGGTCACCTGGCTCTCAGACTCTGGGCCAGAGAACTATGGGGCTCCCTTCCTGGACGTGGGCCTCGATGTCACAACCATTCTTATCCACTAGGTGCCTCAGTATTAGTTATTTTGCCTGAGTAAGGTTGCTAAATACAGTCATCTCCAGTCCTTGCTAAATGCATCAGGGCAGAGCAGGTCAAGCTGCATCGACAGGGACATGTTACTGTGGGGAAGGTTTATTATCTCTGCGAAGTGAAAACTCCATGGAAGGTAAGCAGGAGGGAGCAGAAACTCATGACAGAGGACCATGCTTTTCCCCCACATAGTGAAGGAGGGCAGACTTCTGACGTCCATCTTTTCTGCAGACAGAGATCCTCTGTAGCAGCCATGTTAAAAAGGACTTTGGGCATTTTTCTAACCATTTCAGACTTCCTGGAGATGAGACTCCTGCAGAACCCAGGTTGTCTAACATGCGTATGGGGAGGCTAGGTCCTCATCAGGGCATGACGTCTCTAAGCACCTGAAAGGCAGTCACACTGTTGTCCCTGAAGGTGCCTGTCACTCCTGGAGTGAACTAGGCAGCAGAGGAAGGTTAAAGGGTCTGGGCATGTCTGCCATGCTCACGTGATCCTGCGTCCATGTTAAACCTCTAACATCCCCGTCTGTAACGAGAGGCTTAGAAGCAAACCCTTGCTGTTCTCGCCTTGGAGCTGCAGGTCTGCAGAAACCACAGTTCAGACCAGGTCTGCCAGGGTTCATGCGTGGGCCGCGGGCATTCAGGACGATGCTTTACCAGTCACTCTCTTCTGCGGGATAGCGATCCATTCTCCAAAAACTAGCTGAGGCCTCTTCTTGCTCAAAAGATTCTGTTAAAGGATCCTTGTTTATCCTTGTTAAAGGATAAACTGGAACCTAGAAGTGGTCCAAACCCCCTGTGACCAATGGGAGCCTGTCTCCTGCATCTCCTCTCTGAAACCACTATGCACTTAGACTTTTCCTGAAGCTTGAACAAAGCCCCAACTTTGGTTTCCATTTTGGTAAATCCCAGATCTGCCACTTCGCAGCTGTATGAGCTTGGAGAAGTCACCTCCCCCTCTGAGCCTCGTGACCTCCTCTGTACAAAGAAATGACAACCCCCATCTCCTCTGGTTTCTGGGAGGGTTCCATGAGATCATTTTGTCAAAGAGGCCAACACAGCTTCTGGACTGCAGGAAGACTCAATACATTTGTGTTTATAATAAATACATACTATGAAATTTTTAAATGATCAGTCTACTCACATTGCAGTAAAACAGAGTGTGCACAGGAAGCGGGAGGGAGGTGACCGTCATAGCTACGAATGCGTCCACTCAGCTACATCCCAGCAGGAGGGTGGTGACCGTCATAGCTACGAACGCGTCCACTCAGCTACATCCCAGAAAAGGGGGCTCTTCACTTCCATCTCTGGCTTATAATCTTACACTGTAAATATATAGTCTCTGTAACTGACAGATTCAGAAATGGAAGGGTCTCGAGTTCTTGAGGTTTTTTCTTTAAAATGACAGCAAACTTTAATTATGGATAGATCCCCCGGTCTTGCATAAGCCTGAAAGTCCACAGTAGAATATTTCCGAATTCCTTATTCAGTTCGAGTGTTAGATACTTAGGTATCTGGTTTGTTGGTTTTATCCTCCTATGAGAACTTGGCTCAGGACAAAGTTTATTTTGTCTCTGTTGCTCCAATTCAAAGTGAAAAGAGCATCACTGACTCCCAATAAAGGCACAGATTCTTAAAACTCAGGTAACCTGCCTCATTGACTACAAGAGGGTCGGTGAGCAATCTAGCATTGCAGTTTAACCACCATCAGGACAAGACCCAGGCCTCTCAGAGAAGGAGCAGCGTGAAGGCAACTCACTGCTTAACTGTGCAGCCTGAAATTAGAGGCTGACTCAAACCACAGAGCCCAGCAGACCTCCAGTGGGGGGGCCCCCATGAGCTCTCAGAGCTCAGTATGAACAGCCTTTCCTGGGGTCGAGTGAACCATGGGGTCACAGCTGGAGACGCCCCTTTGGCAAGGTCACTACCATTAAAGGCTCTGTGGCACCACCAGTCGGTGATAATACTAATGTGTTCAGTCCTCCAGCTCTCTGCATCCTGGAAGCTCACTTCTCTTTTACTTGCAAGAAGCTTTTGCCTGAGCCCATGTAGTCAGAGAGGACGTAACCACCTGCTTGACCTCACACAGCAAAGCTGAGGACAGAATTCAGGGCCCTTCAACCTAGCAAATGCCAGTTCTCTCCCCTTGGTTCTCAGGGTGAACAGGTGAGCGGAAGGGATGCTGAGGAGCTGGGAATCCCCCTCTGCGGTGCTGCTAGGCTCCTACAGATTCAGACGGGTTGGCCACAAGGGTATTTTTAAATCCTGCAATTTCACAGTAACCCAGGACCGACTAGCTGGCAGAATCTAAAGTTCACCTCCTGCGGTCTTTCTTACACTTAGCTCTATTCTTGGTGGCTCTTCAGTGTCTGTTCCTGCCTCCTTTGCTGAAAGGATCTGGTATCTGCATAATAAGTAGGACCTCCAGCGTGACTCCCGACAGTGTTGGGCGGGTGGTGAGGTTTCAGGGAAGCGGGATCTTGGCAAAACCTCCCAAGGCTCGGCTGTATCTCTCTCTGCCTCTGGTAGGAATTTTCCAAAGTACAGTGGACTGGTCCTCCATGCCTGTTCTTGACTGGGCTCAGTGGACCTCTTCTCCTGCATAGCAGCTCCATGGGAGACAGTTCTACCTGGGCCGGCCTGCTAGGACTTTCTTACTTCCCAGTTTGCATCGGTTGTTGAAATCAGGCCCAGAGAAGAGGGCGTGGTGGGCTAAAGTCACAAGGGGCAGGGAAAAGTCAGGCTGAGGACCCTCAAACAGTGCACATGGATCTCAAGTGTTTCTGTCTCTCTTTGTGGCCGGACCTCCTGCCACTGCAAGTATCCCATTCTTACATCCTGGCTCAGGTGCTACTGAATCCAGAGAGACTGGAACCTCCCCATTAGGCAGGTCACTTCTCAAGAGTGAGGCATCAGGCAAGGGAGGGTCCCCCAACTCTGCCAGGCACTCTGCCAGAGGGAGAAGTCACGCCTACAGGATGCAAGCTGCTTCTGTGCTTGGCTGGGCTGGTTTGATCCCTCCCTGTGTTCATGTTTCAGAAAATCATGAAACGGCTCATAAAAAGATATGTCCTGAAGGCCCAGGTGGACAGAGAAAATGATGAAGTCAATGAAGGTAAGCGACTGGATCTGCTTCCTGGAAGGCAGAAGCCAGATGTGGGCTCGCTGGGCCTGCAAAGTCAAGGTATCGGCGGCAGGGCTCAGTCCCTGGCTGGAGACCCTGGAGGGCCTCACTGGAGGTGGTGGCAGAATGCAGGGGAACACATTTGCAGGTCTGGGGTCTCTGTCCCCTGGCTGGTTGTCAGCTTGGGCTGCCCTTAGCTCTGACCACAGAGCCCTCCACCTCAGCACCAGCACCAGGACATGGAGCCCTGCTCACAGAATGGTTCTGCCTCCCCAGTCATGACTGACACGAGTTGCCTCCTATCCCTTGAGCTCAGGACGGCCCTGAGCTCCTCATGCCCAGAGCGCACAGACAGACAGCCGTAGACAGCCCCTGTTCTGGCTGGCTCCATCCTATCTCACATCCTGGCTCTCAGAAGCTATCAACCAGCAGTTTCTCAAAGAATTCCTTCCACCCCCTCAGAAGTGCTTGCTATAAAAGCGGATCCAGAACCGCCCTCCTCCCCAGATCTAATAAATCAGCATGGCCTGAGGGTCTGCCTGCGATACAGTACCAGGCATTCTCATACCAGGCATTCATTCTGACGCAAACTGAAGTTTGCCAACTACATTATTTTCACTGTTTGGGTTATTCTCCAGTCTATTTTAAGCAGCTCTTAAGTGAAAAGCGAATTACCATACACCAGGTAATTAATCTTCATGAGACACCTGGGACAAATATTTGCTATCTTCCAAGAGTGAAGGTACCAGGAGCCTCTGGAAGGAGCCTAGTCATTTAGAGACCCTCCGCTTCATCCTGGAACATCACTGTGCAGCCTCAAGGTCAGCAATGGCCAAACGACCCCTGGGCTGACCCTGTCTAAGAGTTGAGTAGCAGCCCATCTGCCCACCCTACTGTTGGGTCTTAAATACAACACAGCCGGGTACCATGGCAGCCAGCCCTTTGAAGACTGTGATGTGACTGACAAGAATGTAACTGATGATAGAAGGTGGGGCTGTCCAGGTTTCATGCCATGGGAATCGCAGCATGGAACTAGGGCTCAGTGAAGCCCCCATGAAAACAAGAGATGCACGCCTTTGTCAAAACTGGCCAGACTATAGCTTTAAGACTGCTGCCTCTTCTGCGTGTCAGGGATACTTGGAAAACAGGTATGGTTAATGTGTTCCCGGCAGTGGACTCCCACTTGAGTCAAGGTTCAAGTCCAGTATCTTCCAAACCAGGCAAGAACCTCTCGACCCCACTTTGTGGTTAAGAAGAAGGTTCCCACAGCCCAGGCCCGTGTGGACTTTTAACCACGTGGCTCACTGTGGAAATGAGTGGAAAACCCCACCTGGTGGTCCCTTGCCATGGAAGGAGAAGGCGGCAGGCCTGCCATGGTGCACCAGTGAGGCACGCAGCTTGCGTGGTCTGGGCAGACCCTGCTCCTGCGAGGCTGCCTGGCTCCATAGCCACGTCCACTGATCAGCTGAGCTGATCGCCTCAGATGCCTAGGAGTTCCTCTTCCCTGCAAATAACGATGACAAAACAAAACACGAAGCATGGTGAGGAAGAAATGTTAAAATTAACAAGGGTGCTGCTCGGAGTCTTGAAATCTGCCTTTAATGGCTCCAAGACCAACGTTCTGTGATGATAACACAGGTGCAAGCAGTTCACCCTGGTCTTGATTCCTCTGTCTACCTCAACCCCTTCAGGGAGAGCTTGACCAGGAATGGGAGGAGAAGGGTCTTCAGCAGATGAATGTGTCCTTTAGTAGGAGGGGCAGGGTGGGAGTTAGGTCGAAACAGACCTCCAATCCCCTCACCTCCACCCTGCCGGGCCTGGATCAGTAACCTGACATTCTGCTGGAAGAAGGCATGCCTCAAATGCCTCTAGGGTGAGTCCCTTCTGCAGGCTCATACTCACCGAAATCTCCTCTGTCCTTGCAGGTGAACTGAAGGAAATCAAGCAAGACATCTCCAGCCTGCGCTATGAGCTCCTTGAAGAGAAATCTCAAGCTACCGGAGAGCTGGCCGACCTCATCCAACAGCTCAGTGAGAAGTTCGGGAAGAACTTAAACAAAGACCACCTGCGGGTGAACAAGGGCAAAGACATTTAGCAGCCTGCACCACCGGCACCTGTGACTTCTACCAGCATTCCAAGGCCAGGTGGGATGCCCTGGCCACCAGCCCCGGTGGGAAGGGGTCCTGGCCCACTCCTCTAGGACTCTAAGGGGACCCACTGGCTCCGTCCTGACCAGCCTTGCTGGCATCTGCAGCCCAGTGTCCTGCCTGGACCCAGAATGATTGTGAATCTAGGCCGTTGGGTGAGAAACTCGACCACAGGAGGAAGGGAGGAAGTGGCCCCCTGACACGTGGGGACACCTTCGGTCCAGTCATAGGGACATATGTCCCAGTGGCCAGCGCAGGAAAAGGCCATCTCGGGTGCACACTCGTGCCCTCCCACCGCACACAGACCGCCGTGCTGTCTGCGTGCAGGAAGACAAACCACCTCACCCCACACACCCCTGCTCACTCCCTCCCTGCCACCCACACACCCAGAAGAACCGGGCGGTGACCTGTGATCTATTCTTAAGTGCCAGATGAGAACACAGATAGCCTACTAGCAAAATAGTTCTATTTGTTTATATTAAAAAAAAAAAAAAAGGTTTAAAAATCCTAAATCAAAAATTGTACTGTAGGTAGCACTGTTCAGAGAACAACAACAAAATCCAAATGATGTATTTTTACCTTTATGAAAATTATCTTGTATTTACTATTTTTACCTGAAATGGAAAGAAATAAAATTACCTCATAATAGCCCGGGGAGACTCTGTGGATGCACTGCCCTCCTGTTGTCTGGCGTCCTCTCTGGAGGTGGCCTTGGGCGTCCACAGAGCCGGGCTGCCCTGGGAGGAGAATGAGCAGGTGAGAGGGGGGCAATCCCAGGGGAGTCATGCAGCCAGGAACCCCCACCTCCAAGCATCTCTTCCTGTCCCCAGACCTAGTGACCCCCAAGCTCGCCAAGGTCAGGAAGGAGACAAAGGAAATGATGAGGAAAGTGAAACGATTTCCCCCACCCTACGTCTCACCCTTTCCCCTTGAGCGGCAGGGGAGGGGAGCTGTGAGAAAGGAGCCCAGATCTTTCTAAAGGGGTCTGAAGTGTGAGTAGAGACAGCAGCCACCAGAGGGCGCCCCGGTCCTGAGCAATGCCCAGTCTGAGCTGGCTGGAGAAGATGCCGCTGGGCGGGAAGGATCACTTACTAATAACATCAGCTGGTTGTATCGAGTGAGCACTTGCTGCATACCAAGCACTGTGCTGAGGACTCTGCAGGCATCTGTCCACACAACAACCCTATGAAGAGGAAGAGGATCAGGGTCTCAAATTCAGATGCCTTGCAGATACCCAGGGTGTGTGTATACATGTGTGACTATGAATGTTTCCTATATGTATACGTATGAGAGGCTTGTGTTCTGTGATATGCAGTATATCTTCAGAGATAAATTGTTTACTTCATCCTGCTCTAAGAACAATGCAGACCAAATGGGGTGATAGACAGAACTGAAATAGTTCCAGCATTGAGGTATCAGGGAGAGGCCATGACAACCCAGACAGGCACAGCCTACCTCAAGTGGGTGTGGACACCCAGCCCAACTAATTGTTGCCATAAGGAATAACAGGCCCAGTTGTGCTCAATCTGCCCCATTTCTAAGGGGTGGGGTGGCGGGGGAGAAAGGTTACATTTGGCAGCCAACATGGGAGACTAGAGAAGCTGTCCTGAAATGTGACTCCAACCCAGGCCTTCCAGGCAAGAAAACCCTCAGCATGAAGGATACACAGGCACCCGACAGGGACCAGGGTTATCTGCGTGTGCAGGGGACCCTACAGACATAAACTCTGCTCCAGGAGTTTTTCACCTGGGGGCCATGTGAGGTCCCTGAATGGATTTCAAAGAACCTGCCAGTCCTGAAGTTCCCATCAAATCAGGAGCTTGGCTTTGTGATGTGTGTTGTTATGGAGGGAATACCTGCAGTTTTTCTCAAATGTTCATCCCTGGCCCTCAAAGCCTGCAGATGAGGACTGAATCCCTTCAGTAGAATTTCCCAAGTCCCCAGACAAGTACCAAGGATGGGGCGTGTGTGTGTCCAGTGGAGGATACATAAATTACTCTTCCCACAAAGCACATCAGCGTCCCGACCCTGGGGACAAATGACCAACACTTTCAGGGACGATTTCCTTTCAGATACTGCACGAATTGACTTCAAAATGCTAATCAACATTTTAAGATGCATTATGCAATTTCCCTATCTGCCTTCTACCAGCAACAGCCGGCAACCCCATTTTCAAATCCTGGGATGCCCTTTTCCTATCAAACCTAAGTCTCCAATGTGCCTCTCCGGGAGATAAAAGGAAAACAAATCCCACTGAGTAATTGAAAACTGGGAAGGACAACAAGCAGCACCCGTTAGGCTTTGGCTGCCACATCTGGGGTTGATGTAGTCCAGGAATGGACTTGTGGCTGCCAGGGGAGAGGATTCAACGGACCCCATGGATTCATGGGGTAGGGGGAGGGCCATCTCTTTCATGGAAGGCTATTGGAGAGGCCTGGGAACTGAGGGCTGTGGAGCCGTCAGCCTGGAGCTGGCGTGCAGTGATTTTCCAGGCACTGACAACTGCCCTCACTTCCCCCAAGTTCCTTGGCTCCTCTGGAGTTAGCCAGGCAGGAGAGGCGGTTCTGGAAAAGGGAAACAGGAGGCAGAGGAATGGAGTCTGGGAAGGGCACAGGGACAGAGAGGAGGAGGAGGAAGAGCCCAAGAGCCCCTAGACTCACACCTGAAAGTGCCTGCTGCGCTTCTGTCCCTTGTGACTTTAGATTTCTGTGACTTTAGTGTATGCTTGTAACCTGGGCATGTGGGGCTCGGGAGATGCAGCCCTGTCCAGGTTTCCAGGTAACCAGTGGTTAAGCAGCAAGTTCTCCAGCGACTTGTCACCATCTGATGGTTCCTAGTAGGACGTGACAGATCCTAGTAACATTTCCTGGGCAAAAACCCCCAATTAGTGTCCAAAGCTATTCCTGAAGGACAAGAGCTCACACGCTTGAGGAAGCACAGCCGGCCCCCTCTGCCCATCACAGAGCATCTCCCTCCGTCCCACTGAGGCCCGGGAGATGAAAAACTGGCCAGTGCAGCTCAAGTCTGGAGACTCCCGAACAGGGGTGGGACTCTGCTGAAGTTGCTCCCAGCAGCCTCGGGCTTGGGGAGCCCCTGACAAGACACCTTCAGGTCTGCTTGCCTGGGGGAGGCTGAGACACCTTGTCCCGCTCGGTGTCTGGTTAAAAATAAGCAGCCCCACCGCCTGTCACCCCTGAAAGTGTTCATTAGGGCTTATGTAAAGAGTAGAGCTCAGGCTCCTGGAGGCTGACAGGAGTTCTGATTCCGCTGGGGCAGGGAGGCCACGCCCCATTCTATGTTTATCCCATCTTGTCCCCTCATCCCCTGAAGGTTGAACTAGTAGAGGGAAGGGACTCTAGGAGGAGCACCCAGATGTCAATCAGCTCAGGCTGGTTAACCAAGGAGCAAAGCCCCTTCCACCCTCCCTGCAGACACAGCAAGCTCCCCAGGTCCCCTGCCTCCTCCCTGCCTGGGAGCAGAGACCACCTCACTGGCTCTTCCTGGAGAAATGCCCCAGCTTTCTCTCTCTGATTCCCCACCGTAGTCAAGCCATAGGGATGGCCCATGACCTGCACTTTAGGGAGAAAATGACAGGGGGAAAAAAAAAAAGAAAGGTGTCCAGAGTTTAGGTTCCCAAAGGCCTGAATCTTTAAAGAAAGGAAAGCATTGAGGGAAGAATAAAAAAGTTCGAAAGAAGTGGTATTTGAGGAGTCAGGACTCTTCCCCTTCCAGAAGGGGTCTGAGAGGGATGTAGGGGAGTGTCTGAGAGCTGAGAGGCTGAGGCAGCTTGCCCCTGCCTGTGGAGGACAAGTGGGCCATAGAGATGGGACCACAGCTGGAAGGCCATGTCCTCGCCCAGCTGCCCCACCGGGGCATCCAGGGAGGCAGGAGGAAGAGGGGCAAGGACAGGGCTCCCCCAAGCAAGCAAGACAGGGAGGAGGGCACTCTCACTACAGTGTGATTAAAAAGTGAGATGCCTCAGAGCATCTGCATCAGGTATAGCTGGAAGCAACAGCCCATCAGCTGTGCCCACTAACAGGCGAGGCCATTGGTCCCCTGGCACTGATTCTACACAACCCCAAGCCAATGGCCTGCCTAACCCCGCAGTGCACTGGAGGAGCAGAAGGCCAAAGAAGCCCTCATATATCCAAAGAAAAGCATGCCAGGACCCATTCAGGTGTCTGAGTGCACTCACAGTAGACAGCGCTTCTGAGCCACTTTCACATAACCACCTCCAGGGCCCTGTTGGGGGTAAGGCCAAGGAAGGGAGGCAGGCAGATGCAGGGCAGGGGAGGGCATGGCCGTGCCGTCTTCATACTGGCTGGGACCCCCTCTTTGGCTGGAAGCAGATCTCACCCTAACCTCAACCCAGCCAACCAGAGGACCCCGTGCCCCTGAAGCCAACACAGCCCCAAGCAAGGCAATCACACGTCTGCCCTGAGATGGCTGTCTGTGTGCAGCTCCGAGCAGGGCAATTACACGGCTGCCTCGACCCTGATATCTGTGTGCACACTGGGAAGGAGAGCTCCTTTTTTCCAATAAGGTTGCTGAACAGGAGAATGTGAATCTGGGACTCCAGTAGACACTTCTCCCCTCACACAGAGACAGGCTGTCTGCCAGCGAGGTCAAAGATGAGAAATTAAGGAGATGGAAGAAGTAAATGTCAGAGGGAGGTGGGGGAGAAGAGAAAAAAGGAGGGAAGGGAAGAGAGGAAAGGTGGAGAGGGGAGCTGTGCCACATTCTCGCCCTGAGGCCCTCTTCCTGTAGCTTTTCCTCCACCTGGGGACCTGTTCCGGGAGCATTCTCAGCTTTGTGCATGGGTGCATTCTCAGTCATGTCCAACTCTCTGTGACTTTATGGACTGTAACCCTCCAGGCTCCTCTGTCCATGAGATTCTCTGTGGAAGAATATTGGAGTGGGTTGCCATTTCCTACTCCAGGGGTTCTTCCCAACCCAGGGATCCAACCTGGGTCTCTCGCTTTGCAGGTGGATACTTTACCACCTGAGCCCTTTGGTGCCATATAAAGTCCCATTTTTGTTGAGGCCAGTTTGCATTGGG
This sequence comes from Bos javanicus, assembly GCF_032452875.1. NCBI lineage: Eukaryota > Metazoa > Chordata > Mammalia > Artiodactyla > Bovidae > Bos > Bos javanicus. The sequence continues at coordinate 47,170,715 of NC_083874.1, read as the reverse complement.
TATCTGGATGTCATTTACATCCTCAGAATCCTGATAAACACAGAAGGAGCTCTAGGATGTAGTTGCCCCACCCTCCCCCCGGGGGCTGTTCTGCAATTCTGCAGTTAGAGGAGCAAGGGCCAGAAACTACCAGTATTGTTCTTCTTGAGACTCTGTGAGACTCTGGACCGTGGGTGATGGCATCAAGCTGGCTAAATTCTTCAATAGTGAAACCCCAAGACACTGGATCTCCTGGCTGCTCTGGTGGCCAGGAGATGGGTGCGCCTCAGGACTGGGAGAGGACCCTTTGCTCTGCTCTGCCCAGGCTTCACTCTGGAAGGATCCAGAATCGACCCCCTGGGCACTTCTGCGGTGGACAGTGGCCCCAGCGGGGCGCCTCTCAACAGCATTGCCAGCAGTGCATAGTGGGGAGGCCAGGCGGGGAGGGCAAAGCAGGAAGGGAGAAGACATGGTGGCTACAGTAATCACGCTTATCTGGGAGGCAGTTACCACTCAGACCCACAAATACCCAGCAAACAGTCTGAGGATAACCAATTTGTAGCCAATGAGGTTCCTGCTATAAATAGGAAATGTAGCTTCATTTGTAGGTACAGGCTATTGAAGTGGACACTCGAGTGACATAGACATCAATACAGCTGAATATCGGATGTGGGGTACTGGCCCTGCTTTCGGTGAGCTTAGATCGTTGAGAGTAGCATGAAGCCCAGCATCCATACCAGCGAGAGCTTTTGGGCCGGTGGTGCCGGGGGAGCAGTGGCCACCCCAGACCCCAGCTGGGTCAGTCTCCTTGACAGAGGAAGTAACTCCTGATCATTTCAGTGAGCCAACAGAACAGAGCCGCAGGGTTTCATTCTCAGCTCCAATCAAATCACAAGACAGACACTCCAGCAAAGTAGAGCCTCTGGTGGCTCCCCCGCCTGCCAAACTAAATTAGAAGCCCCCAAGGCCTGTGCAGCCTGGCTGAAGGTGAATGTTCTGGAAAAAAAAAAAAAGAAAGAAAGAAAAACACCTCGCTGCTTCTTCAGACGCGTCTTCACGTGAAGGTGCTCAGAGCACCATCACTGTCTGTCACAGCACTGTGAACAGAATATGTATTCGGGGCCTCGGCAAAGGCCCTGGGTCTGGGAGCCAGAGTGTCTTGTGAAGACCCTCTCCACTTCTGAGCCTCCAGGTTCCCAGGCACCAGCTCAGAGGCGGACGACTCCCACTGTGCTGAGGCTGCAAGGAGAAGGCTGGTGCGGATCAGTATTCTAGTCACTCTGGACACATCCTCAGTTTTTCTCCCAAAGGGTAGAAATGCCATTTTGCTGATTCTTAAAGACCTTCCAGTCTGTCCTCTCCCTGCATACATATGACATGAAAGAGTCAGCCTGAGGTGAAACAGAAGGGACCTCTTCCAGAAAACAGAGCTGCTGGTTTAAGACAAAAGCACAGAAACGTGAGGAAACCAAGGGAGCTCTCAGTCCCTACACAGCCCCGGTACGCGTCTACCCACAGGGTTCTGGCCAATTGCCTACAACTCTGAAGCGACCCAAGGTATGCTGAGACCTCTGCTGGTCATCCCTGGTGCCCACCACTCAGTCAGAGACATGATGAGAGGTATCTGGAGGGGAGAATGGTACTGGGCCCAAGCCCCCAGCACTCTGGCCAGAGGAGGCAGAGGCAGAGCCCCACACATACTGCCACATGGGTCCCCTAGTGGTGGAGACCTGAGGCAACCCAAGCAGGTGTGGGGAGAGACCGTGTCTGTGGCTGCATCTTCATGGCGCCTGGGAACCGGTGCTGGGCTCCCACAGGCCTCTCTGGAGGCTACGTTCAGAAAGAGGTCAGGGCCAACATTCAAGAGGCCACGTGTGTGAAGCTGCGCTACTGCAGAGGGGAAGGTTCGGAGACACTGCTTACCTGCCAGGCCTCTGAGGCTCCTCCCTGCAGGCTGTGGTCGCCCAGGAACAGAAGATACCGTTGACCCAGAGCACAGGAGCGGGGGTCTGTAACCTCCCCCAGGTCACACCAGGCCTCCAAGCCCAGCAGCACTGACGCTGGTGGAAAAAGGTCAGGTGGACACAGGCCTGGCTGCTGCCTGCTCTACCACGTATTGGGGTGACTTCCCAAGAAAGAGTGAGGTTGTGGAGAACGAACAATCAGGGCCCCCAGGGCACACGCCTCTAGGGACTCCTGCCTTTGCTTACCCCCGTCCTGTGTGGACGCCAGGCTTGGTCCTGTGATTCGGGGCAGCCAGTTCCACACCAACAGTGGCTCCATAAGCACGTGCTCACGGGTTTGCCCTCGCAGAGAAGCTCAGCTGCACAGCTCAGTGTTGAAACACCATGTGGAGAGAAGCCCAGAGAACAAGAGGCCTCTGGGCCTCTCCACTGGGGTCAAGCTCCCAGCTGCAAGCAGCTTCACAGGAGGGGAGGTGGTCAGCCCGGGGAGCAGAACCACCCAGCTGAAGCCTGTCAACCACAGAATCACGGGAAACAATAAAGTGTTGCTTTATGAGTCTGAGCTTTCAGATGGCGTCTCACCCAAGCAACAGATAACTCAAACAGAGGGACTGAAGCCTGGACCCCCCACCAGAGGAGAGGAACCTTACCCATCCATCTCAAGAAAATGACTTACTCCTGGGGCCTTAGTCAACTGCCTAAGAATGAAGTCAGCAGGTGTTAATGAAGCCACAGTGAGGATTCCCAACTACCCAGATCAGTTTTGCCCCTCCTGGGAAGAGATCCTGTTTCTGTCCACCAATAGAAACCAAGAAAATAGCTCTGGCCATCTTGTGGAAGGAGGCAGGCTTTGCTGAACAAGCTGAATGCAGCCACTCAACAAAGCCAAGCCCTCAGCTGGGAGCAGTTAAGTAGATTTGTGAGATTTTTAATAAGTGCGGTGGACTGTGCAGAGGAAATGTCACGAGGCAGTCAGTGAATCATTGCCCAATGGGCATAGATAACTCTGCCTCTGATTCCCAATCTTATAGCTCTCAGAGCACTTTCGGGTCCCTTGTCTCGCTTAATTAAAACAACAATCCAGCCAGGTGGGCGGGGCAGGGTTTGTTGTCCTATTTGCATAGAAAGAGCTTATGTAATGCGAGGGCCCCCTTGAGTGGAAGTTTAACCGCAGGGAGCCCCTGAGCCCAGTGAACGGGACTGGGTACAGAGTGAGTGCCCATGAACACAGGTGAATGGGAGGGGCGCCCTTCCAGCTGGACAACACGTGTAGGAGCCCTGTCCTTGGAGGCAGCCTGGGGTAGGAGGGACACAGCTTGCAGGGCATTTCTCAGTGCGGTTGTAGGACCCCTGCCTCCGAATTCCCCAGGACACGCGCTGATAATGTAGATGGATGGACAGGGAGTGGAGCCTAGGAATCACTATTTTAAGATGCTCCTGGGTGACTCTGATGGTCGAGTGTGAAGGACACTGTCACAGAAGTCCCCTTGCCAGACAACATGGTTATCAAGTTACCTGACTGACGGGCAGTAGGAATGGGGCTGGGCAGTAGGAATCCCCTGCTCTTGCTAGCTCTCCGATCTGCACCAAGGAGGCGGGACTGATCTGGCTTTGGAAGATGTGTGAGATTTGGACATGTAGAGAAGATGGGGGATAAATCATTGCAGGCACTAAGAAACAGAGTAGGGATGAGGAGCTCAACCCCACTCTATCTTCTGCTGCATAACCATTATTAAACAGCATTATTACAAAGTGAAAACTCAACCAAGGGGCCAGAAACACTGACAACCTTCTGCAGGGATGGCCTTGTTTGGATTTGGTCTCCAGTTTCCTGGAAGTGAGGAAATGTCATGCTTGCACAGGGCCACAGGCAGGGTCCCCTCCCCTTCTGTCCTGGGACCTCAGGGACCACCTGGTATAAGAGAGAAAAAACTCTGAGCACACAACCTGCCCCAGTGAGGACGCAAGCTTCCTGGATGTCCTGGCATTAGACCACCTGGGGGGGACCCCTCACCATGCCATCTCTCCCATCCCTGTGTAGGCAGTTTCTGCCAACAGAGGACAGGGAGAAAACGCTAAGCTCCCACCAGGCTGAGCTAGTCAGCTGGGGGTTGGGCATTCTTCCTACCACAACTAATGACGGGCAGGAAGGAAGGGAGGGGAAGGACACAGGGCTGAGATCCATCTTTTATTTTTATCACCCTTTCTGACTCTTCGTGATAGAATCTGAGCCACTTCCGTTGTGTTTCAGGAGACAATGTGATGTTTAAGTGCGCTCGTAATTAGGCCCAGGTAATTCGCTCTTTAATAATCAGCATGCTTTGCCCTCCAGCTCACTAAGCCACCTCCTCTCCTGCCTCTGTTCTATTTTCATCCAGGCCCCCCCTTCCAGGTGGGGATGCCTTAACCAGCCCCACTGGCTTGTCATCATCTCCCTTTCTCTCAAAGCGGCCTGATTGGCCCGCAGAGGACTTTTCTGCCTGGAGAGTCAGAGTGAGACTCTGAGCAAGGGCTCAGAGGGTCCTGAGGAGCAGATTTGGGGACGGAGTGCTACTTGGGAGCTTGGACAGTGCAGAGGCCCAGCCCACACTGGCTCAGCAGAGCTCAGCCTGAACCCTTCTGCCTGGGGGAGGAGAGACAGTCACTCCGACGCAAAAAAATGAGGAGAGCATCTCTCCCCCCACATCCCTGGCCTCTGTCCTCTTAAATGGCTGCAGAGAGGACGGAAAATTGTCCTTGGTGGTGATATCATCGGTGTCATCATGACTCTAGGACTCCCGACTAGAGCCACTGCCTTCCTAGACTCCAGCCCCACCTCGTCCAGTGTCTACCAGGCCCAGGCAAGGAGGGAAGGTCAAAGGGGTGGAAGGAAGCATGATGGATGAGGCACTTAAGGAATGAGAACCCCAGAGAAGAGAGAGAGAAAAAAAAAGCAAGTTACTGTTTTCAAAAGAAATTATTATTCTCATTTAAAAAGCAAACATAGTCACTGGAGAAATTGTCAAAAGCCGCAGCACTCAAAAAGAAGAAAATGAAAATTGCCCTTAGTCCTACCATGCAGAGATCATTATTAGGTATTTACTTATGGTTTTCTTTGCATAGTATATCATTCTTAATCCACAAACTCAAGTGGGTAAGATTGTCATGCTAGTTTCCCGTTAGTGGATCTCTGTGAGGCTCTGACCCCTGAAGTGACAGAAGTCTCAGTTCTGAGTCCCCACACCTACGGAACTGGCGCTCGGTTCTGCAGCTGAAGGTGGGTGGTCCTCTCTGTCCACCACCACTGTTCTCTCTGCCTCTGAAAGGTCAGTCCTGCAAGTCCCTGCTACACAGACCCTCATTCCCATCCAAAAGCCATCCTCAGATACCTCCTGCCATTCTCATGGCCTTCTCGGAGCACGGGCACGCAAGCCCTCCTGCAGTCTCCAAACCACTGTGGAGCCGGGAGGAAGCTAGCTGTGCCCCACACCCCACCCCTGGCTCTACCACAGGGTGGTAAGGTGAGCTTTCAGGAACCATTCTGCTGCCTCATACCCAGTGGGGCTGGGGAGCTGTCCACATCCTGGGGCCTCTGCCTCCTCCCTAGGGCTCTACCTAAGAAAGGTATCTGTTCTCTCCCTCTGCTCCCCAAAACTATCTGGGTTTCTGTTCTCTTTTCCAAAGCAGAGTGGCCCTGTGCCCCCTCTCAGGGACCCACCAAACATCTAAGGTCGCCTCGTGTCCCCACCAGCTCTGCTGTCCTCACCTCCAACCTGACCCTGCCCCAAGATCAGGGAGATCTCTTTCAGTTTCAGGGATGGGGAAACCTGCCTTTGCACAGGAATACCCCATATGGCACAGCAGTGTGTGGCCTGCTGTGGGTGAGGGCTCACTCAGGCTAAAATCTGCCCTTGCCCTGCCAAGGAGAAAGACACCTCTTTACAGTTCACCCAAAGGCATTCTGTGTGCTGTCCACAGCCTTCCCCTTCCTCCTCGTGTCTTATTCCAAACCTTATATCCAGGCCTCGACTCCTGAAACTCAAAAGCCGATCATTCGACTCCTTTGTTAAATCTGTCATCCACTCCCTGAGGCAGTTTATGTTGGACAGTCTGACTACCATCTGCCTACAAGGATCACTGGTGTCAGGACACACAGAAGGGCGCCTTGGTCAGTGCTTGAGGACATCTCTCTCTCACACACACACACACACATGTGCGTGCACCCACACATAAACTCCCAGCTCCAAAGGCTAGATTCAGATCTCTGGGGTTGAGGCCAGAACCTGCATTTTTAAAGCTCCCAGGTGATTCAGAAGGGTTTGGGGAGAAGGGGTACCATGAGGAGAAACAGAGTGGGTCTCTTGAGCATACCGCTGCATAGCTCAGCAACCCTTACGGGCTGTGCAGGACGCTGCCAGTCTTGCCTGGGCGGGTAAACTCGAGATGCAGCCAGGCTGGACGGGGGACTGGCGTATCTCAAGTGCCCTTAACACTCCCATGCATCTTCCTGTTTTCCCTCTTTGGTTCCAGTTGAGAAAACCCACTCAACACTGTATCTTTGGGGATGTCATTTTCAAAGGCTTTTTGAAAGAGGGGCCAGATGATGCCCAGTCATCCAGCCCACGTCTCCCATCTTACAGAGAGCCCGCAGGCAGCCTCCTTAGGGAGTGATGGGAGAAGCCCCTTCCCCAGTAGTACTGAGGTATAGGGACTACACATGACTCCCCAGGAGAAACCTTCCCAGATGGAGACCCCCTAACTTCTGACCTGGGAGCCTGAGTCCAGGGAACGAACAGGTCAAATTTCTTGCACTTCAGCATCAAATGGCAATGCTGATGTAGTTTCTAATTTAGGTTTTAAAATGCCACTTAAAGGACAGCGTCAGTTCTCTCACTTAAAACTTTTTAAAAAATAATCACATTTCCTCATGAATCAGGTGGACATATTCATCCCTCCTTCGCCATCAAGGACATTCTCTCAGATTTCTTCATGATCAATGTGCTGTTTCTTCAGGCAGGGGCCCTTTCTCTGGCCTGACCCCACATCCTTGGTTCCTTCTGCCCATGGTCTCTGACCAGGATCTTGGAGAAGATGACACTGCCCAGAGGTGGAAGGACAGGGAAGAAATGAAAGCCATCTCCCACATCCCCCGGGTCCTGCCTGAGGGGCAGCTGTGGAACAGGAGTGACTGGCTGCAGGGAGGGACTTTTCCAAAATTAAGATAACTGGGATCCCTAGGACTTTGATGAGAGAGAAACCTAGTTTTTTTTTGTTTTGTTTTGTTAAAACTTTGGAAGAAAAAAAGGAAAACATAATTATCTTTTATGGAAATTAGGAATAATCTTTTAGAAATAATTTTCTAATTACACAATTTTGAAAAATTGTGTAAACCTGGATTTTCTGCCTCATTCTAGTCAGGGATGGAAAATGTTGTCAGAGGATGTCTCTCCTTTCCCACCTCCTGTCAGCTTAGGAAGTGGCTTCAGGATCTGCGTACATGAAGACAGGGTCTGTGGGAAGTCCGGACCAGCTGCCAGGGTCCCGCCACCATGGAAGAGTCTCCTCTAGAAGAGAACCAGGTCTGCAGCCTGGCCCTTGAGATGCGAGGGTAGTAGGGAGGCATGCCTGTCCATGCAGAGCCAGGACTCAACCCCTGAGAGGAGAGTCAGCCCCTCAGTGCTCACCTGGGACCCCAGCTCTGGAGCAGAATCTGGAGGCAGAGTGAGCTGAAGCTCCCCATCCCAGCCCATCCTCCCTGCAGGCTGCCTGGGAGGCTAACTCTGGGGCTGCCAAGAGAAGGATATACTGACAATAGGAGTTGGAGACACGCCTCCCTGCAGGCCCCAAACCCAGGGTTTCTTGCTGACTCAGACCAAGTCTTTCTAGCTGGTGCTGCCCTCGGCCATGGGTGGGGTACAGATCACCTGAGCCATCCCTTATACCTCCCAGGCAAAGGTTCAACCACACCTGAACCCTAAGGTTATGCCTAATGACCCTTCACAGTTCTTCCTTGGTGGTAAATCCCATCTCTACTGTTGCCCACACCCTATACCAGGGATCTCAGACAGAGTTGGAAGCAGGACCAGCCTTCAGCTCACAGATCTGGGTCTGTGAACAAGTAGAGACCCCTTCCCACCCTCTCAAACATGCTAGAGCCAAAATGGGCATCTTGCTCCTCAGGACCCCCAGCTGTGTCACGTCTTCTGGTCAGGCCCTCATCTGAGCCTTAAAGGGCTTTGGGTAGGAAAAGTAATGGAGTCTGGCAATCAGGAATGTTCTAGAGCAACCAGCCAGACCAAAAGGAGGAACATAATGCAAGCCCATGACATGCTGATGTCCGGAGGTTCCAACCTGTCAACATCAGTGTCATGTCAAACCCCTGGCAGGGGCTGGGAGAAGAGTGAAATTCTAAATCGTTACTGTTTGCCGATGGGTTTTATTCCAGGATGACTTTCACTGTCCTCTTTACCCTTGTCTGTATTTTCTCAGTAATGCCCAAATACTACTTTTACAACCAGAATAAAAATTAAGGGGAATGAGTTTTATTTCAAAAAGCTCAGTAGGAGCCACTGTATGTCACTGACTCAGGCAAGATCTAAGGATAACGGGTTGCCTCTGGCAGGGGACACATTCAGGATGGCTTCAGCTGGGTTTACTATGAGGCTATGAGGCTTAAGCTTCAGGCCCCCCCAGCTCATGCTGACCTATTGCGTGTTTATAAAGTTTACAAAAGCAACAGCTAAGACTATTGTTTTCCCCTCCAAATTCCCCAGTTACACTTTTCCTTGGGTTGTGTGGTGCTGAAGAAACCATGGAAATTTGGGTGATCCAGCCAAGAGGAGGCTGAATTAGAAATACATTTCCTCCAAATGTTAGCACATGTAACTAAGGGGTTGCCAGTTACTTTGGAAGCAAGGTACTGTCGGCCCTCTCCACTGGGGATCTCAGGAACACTCCCACCACCTCAGCTCACTGGAGTCTAGACCCAAAGGTGCAAGGTCAGAAGGGGGACCCTGCATGGAGCTGTCACCCAACACCAGGTACCAAGGAATGTGATGATGGAAGGGTATGGTCCCAGAAGCCAGTCGGGATTGTTTTCCTATATTTTTAGATCTCGGTCATCTTTTTAAAATTTATTTTTATTCAGTTTCTCATTCTAAATAAATATTTACTTTAAAATCTAATTTTGTGCTGTTGTTCTCAGAGAGGGCCCCTAAGATGTAAGAGCTGCAGGCTCCACAAAACCTGGATCTGCCCCTACGGATGGACCACAGAGGATAGCATCGGGTAGTAGGAAGCCTGTGCAAACACCAGTGACAATGAGAGAGAGAAGGTCCTGCCACAATAGGCTGCCCAGGACATGCATAAACTTATACCCCAAACCACACAAAGCACCGTCTTCAAGGGGGGCTGGCTGAGACCCTGGGTTCTGACCTTGGCCCAGACTCAGAGAGTGTAACTCTTATTCTTCGAAGACTCTGAATCTGAGGCACCCAGTCAAAGCCATCAGAAAACAGCTGGAGGCTGCCTGGTCTCACCCATCCAGGAGAAAGCCCAGAGGGATAGAGTTAGCTAGGGCTGGGGGTTAGGCAGGGGGCTAACCCCAGGGGGGTTAGTCTGGTCTGGACTTCAACCCTGGCAGCTGCCCCTTCCTCTGGGCCTCAGGAGCCCTGTGTAAAGGGTCACCAGCCCCAGCCCCAGATGACCCTTTGAAGCATCCTCTGAGCCCAGCACTGCACAGCTGCACACCTCTTGCCTGATGGGGCTCTTCTCACAATGCCCTCCACCACTACCGCTCCACTGGCGTAGGTAAGACATACCAAGCCGTTGCTTCCCCCTCTCCTCTTAGAGGTGTCAGATCTGCACTGACACCTAAGGCTCTTCGAGCGACTCCAGCTCTTATGCCTTTTCTCCATCACAGGCATTTCTACCAGTAAATCTCTTGCACGTGCTTCTCAGAGGATCTGAACTGACCCAGAACCAAAATAGATTTTTCTTCTAGCCATCATCAGAATAATTAAAGGTGATTACAAGACAGTAATTTTTGCATCGTGTGATTCAATGCTGTTTAATATCACACCCCTGTGCTATCTAACATAATCTTGCATCCCACTTGATGAGCGTATCCTAAACCTTAGGACATGCAATTAAAAAATAGCCAGCCCTTCCTGACTGAGTTCCTTTGCCCTGGCCTCACCAAGTCCCAGACCCTTCCATGAAGTAGTTCTCCAACATGCCACAGATGGGGTGGGTTGGGGTACCTCTTCATTAACTAAACATACACCTGCCCAGCCTTGCTGCCTGTCACAACTTCTGGGCCCCTGTGTTTCTCCAAGTGCAACCTCATAGGCCGAGTACCCCATGCCTTGATATCAGAACAGGGACCACAGGACCCCACCAGGCCAGGTGTCCCTGAGTCTGGTTACTGATTTCAAACAACAATCCTGTCCCTTTCGGCATATACTGGCTCCAACTTGGCTTCAGCCTGCTTCCCATCCTTGACCAGAGCAGTGGTCTTTCCTTAGCATGCAGTGACCCAACTGGTGACTCCACCCAACACCTGGCCAGGCCAGGTAGCAGCAGGAGTTCAGTTTCACCTTCAGGCAAACCCCTGACCTTCCCAGAGGAGTCTAGGTGATGGGACCCCAGGGGTGGCAACATGTCCCAGTAACCTGCAAGTCTTATGTCACTGGAACCCGCTTGGCTGGAGGCTACACAGGGACCCAGAAAGGCAGGTGAGGTCACATGTCACTGAGATCAAAGAGAAGGATGTTGAGGCACTAACCAGTGCTGCTGCTGCTGCTGCTAAGTCACTTCAGTCGTGTCCGACTGTGTGACCCCAGAGATGGCAGCCTACCAGGCTCCCCCGTCCCTGGGATTCTCCAGGCAAGAACACTGGAGTGGGTTGCTATTTCCTTCTCCAATGCATGAAAGTCAAAAGTGAAAGTGAAGTTGCTCAGTCTGACTCCTAGCAACCCCATGAACTGCAGCTTACCAGGCTCCTCCATCCATGGGATTTTCCAGACGAAAGTACTGGAGTGGGGTGCCAGTGCCTTCTCCACTAACCAGTGAGACTGTCCAAAAAACATCCAGAGACATCCCACCACCAGAGTCAGAGACAGTGCCCCCAGCCTGCACGTCAGGTCCCAGGCAGCCCAGGAATTGCTTCCCTGACTCTCCATCCCACTCTCTGATCCCGAGAGACCTGCAGGCCCGTGGGACCAGAGGACAGAGGTGGAGATGCCCTTTTCTGGGATCCGATCCCTTCAGTGAGCTCCCTCCTTCCAGAATCATCTCTCCCTCATTCCCCATCCTTTCTCCAGTTTTCCCGCTCCACAAACCAGACTGCAAACCCTTGAAAGGCCCAGCCTGACCATTCTCAAGCCCCCTGCTGCCTGTTTCCATTTGGAAAAACCACTTCATTTCAGAGCTTGGGCTTGGCCTACTTGTTATTTAGTTCCTAAAACAGACGTTTTAAAAAGCAACCTCAGTTACCGACCACAACAGTTGCCAAAGTCATCTCAAAAACAAAACCAAAACAATAAAACCAAATGTTGCCGGGGTGATAGAATTAAAGGTCTGTGAGCAACAGCTTCACCAGCATTCATGGAGGATGCGGAGGCCACTCCACAGCAGCTGAATACACGCAGTAATCACAGGGAAACCCACACCGGCAGCAATGAACTCCAACTTCAGACGGCAGCATTTCAGCCTTGATCTTCACCCCAGCCTCTTGGTGATGCTGAGTGCTATAATAATAATTCCCCTAGCAAGAGGAAGAAACAAAAATAGCTTCACCAGGTACGGAGGGCTGGAGAGAAACAGTTTATGAAATCCTGGGGCTACAAGGCTTGCAGTCTCTCAAGTTTCCATTAAATGGCTAGCAAATGGCCCCAGCGTGGCAGGAAAGGCACCATTGCCTCTTGGTCTCTTGGCAGACAGGCCAGCGGGGAGGGAGCCTGTGTCACTCAGTGACCACATAATGGGGAAGAGGTCCTGCCGGGGTCCCACCCTGTGACCTCTGCCTGTCAAAGCCTACTTCCGAGCCCCTTCATAATCTTTCGCGACTTAAATGTATGGGTACACAAAGCTCCCTAATGGAAGGTCGCTCTGGCTTGTGTAAAAAGCTGTGTAAACTTCATCTCTGCATTTACTCAGCACCAGTCTTGTTTCATTTCCTGCTGGGGAATATTCAGGGAACGTGACCGCCCTCCCAGGGCTCTGAACATCTTTCCAAAAAGAAACAGCGCCCACTTTTGGACCAAAGGACCCCCCCTCCCCACCCAAAAGGGCAAAAGACCTCCTCCAACTTTACCAAAAGGAAAGGCAGTTTGACCATACTCTCTCTGCTAAGTGTCTCAGTAGAAAAAGCAGCTTAAGACTGAGTGGGGACTTTCCTGGTGGCTCAGTGGTAAAGAATCCGCCTGTCAAGGTAGGAGACACGGGTTTGATCCCTGAGATGGGCAGATCCCACATGCCACAGAACAACAAAGCCCTCCACCACAACTACTACTGAGCCTGTGCTCTAGAGCCTGGGAGCCACAGCTACTGAGACCGAGGGCTACAAATACTGAAGCCCAGGCGACCTAGAGCTCGTGCCCCACAATAAGAGAAGCCACTGCGGTGAGAACCCTGTACACCACAGCTAGAGGGCAGTTCCAGCTCTCTGCAACTACAGAAAAACCCGTGCAGCAATGAAGACCCAGCACAGCCAAAAATAAATAAATAAATAAAATTATTAAAATAAAACGAGTACAGACTCTAAGTCCATTAAAAAAAAAAAAAAGACTGAGTGGATGAGCACAAGCTGCCAAGTCTGAGGCTCCTTGGTGCCCAGACCCGGCCGTGTGACCTCGGAAGGTGACACCGCTTCTCGAGGTTGCAGCCTGCTCCTTGGGGAAATGGAGGTGCTAGCATGTCTGTCGCACAGGTTGCTGTGAGGAGCAAGTGCTTGGCCTGCGGAAAGAGGAAGTCTGTGAATCATGGCTGCTAGGACTCTTCTAAATCGGAGGTGGCCCACAGTCCTGGTTCACTGAGTGGACACAGAAGCCCACTGTCCAGGTTCAAGTCCCAGCTCCTCCAATCACAGGCTGCAAGCCCGTGCATGTGTTACTTCCGCAAAATGCAATATGATGATGAAAAGCCACAGCTCTGAGGACAAATGAGCATTTCTAGAGATTTCTCTGCTCCTACTACAAGCAATGGAGCCCTGGGGACTCTCTATCCACACCAGACCCTCTTGCAGACACCCCCTGCTCTGTGCTCACTTCCTGGAGGAACACAGCACTATTTCAGAGCCAGAAATCACCTACCATAAACCCTTACTTTATAGTCCAAAACCAGGAACCTGTCCCTGCTTCTGCTGAGGCCCTCCCGACTGAGCCACAGCCTTCCCACCACTGCCTATTGTCTTACCTGACCTCGGGGGCAGAGTAGACAGGAAGCAGGGTCAGCAGGGTTAGGGATGATTCCCCAAACACACGAGGGAAATTCCAGGCCAAACCACAAACTGAGGCTACAAACCAAAAACATTTCGATGTTTTCCTTCATTGTATATATTTCAGACAGGCACAGTTTTTAACGAAAAATAATTTATTAATATTCAACTAAAAATAATTTTGTTATACCTTAAAAAGCAAACAAAGAACCCAGGGAGTTATTGACAGCAGGGGCTTCACCTGGATAAACCCCTCTCCATTAATCCACACGCTGACTCTCCCCTTGGCTGACGGCAGCCCTGAGAAGGCTTGTTCAGGTTTCACATAAGGTCCCTAGGGTCCTGCTGGCCAAATAGAATGCTGTCTCAAATGGCTCAGGCCTTCAGAGAAAGGGACTCTGCCCCTCTCCCGAGTAGCCCACACCCACGGCTGCTGCACACTGTTACGTGGAGGCTTCCCTGTGCTAACACGGATAAAGCCTTGCCCCTCTCAGAGCCAGCTTTCCCATCTGGAAAATGAGAAGTTGGGCTAAGCAGAAGCCAGGCACAGCGGCTTAAGGTCCTATGCCCTGGGAGCACACTGGGCAGTGCCCCAGGACCGTAAAGGGCAGATGGGGTCATGCTGAGTCCTGCCAGGTCCCACTCCACCCCACACCACACAAAATCCCCCTCTGTGCCCAGGGAAGCACCCTACAGGCCCATCTGTGGAACTATAGGGGGGCCTCTGGAGCACTCCCGCATCTCACACAGCACGCAGTCAGACTCTCTGTAGGGTCAGGACTTCAGTCAGTCAGTCAGTCAGTTCAGTCCCTCAGTCGTGTCTGACTCCTTGCAACCCCATGAATCACAGCACGCCAGGCCTCCCTGTCCATCACCAACTCCCAGAGTTCACTCAAACTCATGTCCATCAAGTCGGTGATGCCATCTAGCCATCTCATCCTCTGTCGTCCCCTTTTCCTCCTGCCCCCAGTCCCTCCCTGCATCAGGGTCTTTTCCAATGAGTCAACTCTTCGCATAAGGTGGCCAAAATATTAGAGTTTCAGCTTCAGCATCAGTCCTTCCAATGAACACCCAGGACTGATCTCCTTTAGGATGGACTGGTTGCATCTCCTTGCAGCACTCCTGCATCTCACATAGCAAGCAGTCAGACTCTCTGTAGTGTCAGGACTCAGGCTCACAAATTTTCATGTTAGGCAAAGAGCTTGCAGAGGTGTTTCTTCTGGGCTGAGCTGGGCTTTAAGGGAATGAGCGCTGGCCAAGGGCAGCCTTGCACACCTTACTAGTCCTTGTTAATTAAGCCTGGGGGCAGGTATGAGGTGCAGTTGGGGGGAGGGGAATAATAAACTCATCTTCCCACCAGTTCCTGCAGCCAGTGCTCACCAAGCTCTCCCACGTCCTGTACCCCTTGATGGGGGAGAGAGACAGAGTTGTGCCCTTGGCTCAACCTGTAGGGGTCTCGGAGCTGGGATTCAAGTGAGAAGTGAGGTGCCCGGTGCGAAAGGGAAGGAGGCACCATCGCTCCTGACTGGTGAGGGAGTGCGTCCTTCAGAATCTTGGGGGCAAGTGCCTGCTTCCGTTCCATGCCAGACCATGACAGCCCAGGGCAGTCAGTGCTTCTGAAGAACCCAGGGGCCATGGTGGCTGGC
Organism: Bos javanicus; assembly: GCF_032452875.1. NCBI lineage: Eukaryota > Metazoa > Chordata > Mammalia > Artiodactyla > Bovidae > Bos > Bos javanicus. The sequence goes on along the minus strand of NC_083874.1, from coordinate 47,155,710 downwards.
ACTGGTTCCCATTCTAATCTGGGAGGCTTGGAAAACTTCCAAAGGAGGTGAACAGTGTGGACTTCTGGAAAGGGGACACCCCCTTGGTCCTGCTGACCCCTCACCTCTGTCCTGGCCACCAAGCGTTTGCCAGGGCTGCTACAAGCAGGTGGGCCACATCTACCTCTGGCCCTCTCTGTCTGAGCACTGCAGGCCAGGTGAGCTGAGAAGGTGAGCTCACATGTGCGCTCCACTGGGGAGGAGCGGGGCCCCAGGAAGCAGCTTCAGCTCATCTGGGAGCCCTCTGCCCTTGCGCTCAGCCTTCTGGCCCTCCCAGAACTACTCAGTCTTGGGGCTGGGAGCCAACTGGGCTGTGCCTGGAGGGAGAATGTCCATGAATGAGAAGGACGAAAGCAGGTGTCCATGCGTGGCTGAGGCTGGTCTCCGAATCGGTTTGCTGTCCATATTGTGTCCGTTTTGCGTGTCTCTGTTCATAGGTCTGTAATCTGCTCCTCGTCCATCTGTCTTTCCGTGACCCTGTGTTTTTCCTCCCTCCCTCCCTCTCTGTGTGTCCCTCCTTCCGTGAGTGATGTGAGGCCGGGCCGGGGGCAGGCGCAGCCCTGTCCTCTCTCGCTCTCATTGGTTCGCAGCCGCTCCCCGGGGACAGTCGCCACCAGTCCCGCCCCCTGCCCGGGACCGGAGCTCGCGGGGCCGCCTCGGATCTCAGTCTCCTGCTCTCGACTGGAGCGCAGCAGCTGGAGCCAGCGGGGACAGGCTCGCCGCACACCAGGTGTCTCAGCGGGGACTCAAGGCTGCAGAACTGCTCTGAGACTCGGCAGCGGGAGGACGCGGAGGACTCCCAGACTGAGCCTTCGGTGCACTGGTGTCTGGAGGTGCAGAGCAGGAACCCCGAGCTGCGGCCGCACGCACCACTCACCTCTCTCCGCCAGCGCCGCAGCCCAGGGGTGTCCTGGAGCCCGGAGCTCACCGGAGCTGGGGTTTGAACTGAAAGGACGGCCGTAAACCCAGGTGAATGATTCAGAACCGTGGGTGGCGACGGTGACAGATCTGAAAAGTCCGGGGATCGCGGGTGCCGAGCCGTCCAGCTCCGAGCGCTGGGGTCCACCACCCCGCAGAGAGGGCAGCTGAGTGCGGTGGCAAGGAAGCAGTCCGGGACTTCACAGTCCCGGCGGTCCCGCAGGCACCTGGCTTGCGGTCGGTCGCGCGTAGAGGAGCGGGCAGGGCGCACCATGGAAGCGAAGTGAGGCGGCCGGGGGTCGGCAGCCCCGCGGGCCATGTACGGCGACGTGTTCAACACCACGGGCGGCCCCGAGGCGGCGGTAGGCGGCGCGCTGGCGCTGGCAGCCACGGTCAAGGCGGAGGGCGCTTTGCCGCTGGAGCTGGCCACCGCGCGCGGGATGCGGGACGGTGCGGCCGCCAAGCCCGACCTGCCCACCTACCTACTGCTCTTCTTCCTGCTGCTGCTCTCCGTGGCGCTCGTCATCCTCTTTATCGGCTGCCAGCTGCGCCACTCGGCCTTCGCCGCTCTGCCCCACGACCGCTCTCTGCGGGACGCGCGCGCGCCCTGGAAGATGCGGCCGGTGTAGCCACACCGGGTCCGGGTCTCGCCACCAGCAGTAGGTATGAGCTGGGCAGGGTGCACCTGATGCCCCTGGGAACACTGCACTTTGACCCCCCCACACCCTTCCCGCCCTCGAGCAGCACCGTGTGCATCAAGGAAGTCGGAGGCGTTAGGAGGCTGCAGAGGGTCCCCATCCTCCTGGTCGCGGGGAACTGTGCTGCTCCCCTGGTGGAGGCTTTCTTCCGTGGGCAGCGGGACCAGCCGGGGTGCCTTCCTGAAGACAGAGCATCTGCCCGGACCAGGGAGCCTTCCTCGCCGCCAGCTGACTTCCCTACTTTGCCGAAGGAGCAGGCGAGAGGAGCGTGCAGCTAGCCAAGCGCGCAGCTAGGTTCGAGCTGCCTGTCTGGACTCCTTGCCCTGTGGCCGTTTTCTTGCGGCTACTACCGCCTTTCCCACTCTTTGGCACTGGAGAGTCCCACTAGGATCCGAATGTGAACTCAGCTGGACTTAGGAATGATGGCCCTCAGAGGCTGCGTCCCTGGGGTGGGAAGTGAGGGGACGCAGAGTTTAAACGGGTGCCGCCCGGGTCCGAGGACCCAGTTTTCTTTGCCCGCACAGGGGAAGGGGAAGCTGGTCTAGAGGCACCGGGTTCCACCTGCAGCACTCTGTGGTTAGGGTGTCCTGGGTCAACAGGGGCCACATTTCTACAATAAAACCTCACCGAATTAGACCCAGTGCTGAGGATGCTCTGGTCATTGGTTGCGCCACTTGGGAAAGGGGCATAAAAGGGGATCCTGAGCAGGTTGACCTAAGCACAGCCCGCCTCCCACCTCCAAGTGGCCCAAGTCAGTTTTAACAGACATTTGCTCCTCTCCAGCTTCACCTTTCCCCAGGGTCAATCAGTTGCTTGCTCTGGCAAGTGTTTTCAGAGCCAACCTCAGAGAAGAATTGCTGCCTCATCTGCTGTGGAAATAAAAAAAAAAACTCCCTGTAATAGGGCTCCATGGAGACCTTCCCTGTGGGGCAGTTCTTCCCACCAGGCATCCACTCTGTGGCTCTCAGAGGTTCTCTGGGCCTAAGCCCTTCCAGGAGTCATTTCTGGACCAGAACCACCTTGTGAAGCAGGGGCCTGAGGGTCAGGTGATGGGGGCAGCTGTTCAGTACTTCTTCCCAAAGTAGACAGGAGGCCCGCTCTGGAGAACACAGCAGGAAAGCAATGGATGAATAAGCCCAGCTTGGAGGAGCTGATTTCAAAGAACGTGGGAGGGAATAGAAAGAATTCTAATAACCTTGACCATTATTAAAGTTAACCTAATTCTAGGGAGTCTCTTTGTGGCGGCTTAAAATAGTTTCAGAAGTCACCTAGTTCATTAGGGCACTAGAGCTTAGAGAACCTTTGACTAAAAGGAGATTTGGTAGATTATTTAATCAAGTAGTTCCAAGCCATGTAGGGGTCACTCAGATTTTGAGACTCTGAAGAATGCTAAGGATGCTTGTCTGGCAAATGCATACAGGCACATAATTCTACAAACTTTTTGTGAGGGTTGTTGGACACTGAAACTTATGTAAGGATCTAAGCTGAGGCTTACTTAGAAAAGACTTACTAGAGCTCCAGGCTTAGGCCAGAGCTCCCTACCACCACTTCTCCTCCTTCATCATTCCCAAGGAAGGATCCTTGGAAGTGCCCAAGATTTTTCCTGCTCCTATCCCATTGAAGCAGCAGAGATGAGCATCTGACAGTTCGTCTTGGGCTTGACTTCCATATTTTAGAGAGCTAACAACAACCAAGCCCTAATGGAGCTAATTCTACAATAACCTCATACAACATTTTGGTTTTTGGAAACGCAGCCAAACCTTTCTATCTTACAGTAATGGTAACTCAGCTAATCTGTGTGACCCTTGGCTATGGAGAAGACTAAATGGAATAAATGTTAAGGAGGGTATGAGAACCCTGACTGGCATAATGGAATCACACACTGCTGATATGGGAGACCCTTCGGTTTTAATCTAGGGGCTGAGGGGGTAGAAGACTAATACAGGTGCAGCATAGTATGTTCCTCCTCCACAGCTCCCCATGGATAGACCTCAAGGCAGTTTGCAGAGTGATCAGCTCTGGAGTCTGTCTGGCTTTAAATCCCAGTTCTACTGCTCACTGGCTGTGTGGCACTGCAAATTACTTAAATCTGTCCTGGTCTGTTTCCTCAACTGTGAAATGGGATTATATCACCTAGCTCTACAGGGTTGAATGTCAAATGACATAACCAGTGTTAACACTAGCACTCAAGTGTTAGCTGTGTTGTAAATGAGCCTCAGGCTTGAGGCAGCGCTGCCTAAGGGAGAAGCTGACCCACAAAAAATGCCAGGCTTAGGGGCACTATCAGCTGGCTTAGAGGCTACCTGAAGTTCTTGGACCAGAATCAGTTGAAGCCAGAGTGATCCAGGAGGCTATTGGGATGTCTTAATAAAATACTGTCCCAAGGCATCAAGAAGTTAAAGCTGAAAAATGCTAAGATGGAGGCAATTTGGAAGCCATCTTTCTGATGTATCTACAGGGTTGAATAGATACTTCCAGAAGAAATGCCTAAATAATTGGACCTACTTAAGAGCTGGAATCTAGAAATCAAGCAGGATCGGTAAGAGGAATTGGACTTGAGTTCTGCTTTTTTGCCAGCACTGGGACCCTAAATAATTCCATACCTATCTCTAGGCTAGTGTTTGACTAGTTGGGCAGTAATGGGTCCTTTGTCATGGGGAACCTAACCCTAGATTCTCCCCTGGAAAGAATCGGGCTGAGTTCATGTCTGTCTTCTGCTGATATGCAAGCTAAGTGGACTATTATGTGGTAATTGAACATGTAGATGGTATCAGGAAGGCCGGTCTATACACACACATCCTCCTGCCCTTTGTTCTTTCACCAAGCCCATGATGCCTTGGAGCTACATTTGAAGAACTGGGTCTGGCAGGGTGAAAAGAGGAATGAGATTCAAGACACAGGTGTTTGGGCAGCTTTGCCACAACCAGTCACTGGGAACAGGCAAGAGGGTTGAGAACACATCTCTGATGGGGCAAAGAGGGTGGGTAGGATGGAAATTAGGGGAAGTGGTTGCAGATGTCAGGAGCTAGGGTGAAGCAGCGTAAGTCTAAGAATCTTGGAGCCAGGTAACCTGACCTTGGCCATCCACTCTATGCCACGATCATACTTCTGGATTTCTGAAAACCTGCTTCTTTATCTGTAAAATGGAGATGATAGTTGTACCTGGCTCATGGGATTTTCAACATTGTGGGAGATACTATAGGTAAAGTGTTCAGCTCATATTTAATACGTTGTAAGTGGTCTTACGGAGAAGGCAATGGCAACACACTCCAGTACTCTTGCCTGGGAAATCTCATGGATGGAGGAGCCTGGTGGGCTGCAGTCCATGGGGTCGCTAAGAGTCAGACACGACTGAGCAACTTCACTTTCACACATTGGAGAAGGAAATGGCAACCCACTCCAGTGTTCTTGCCTGGAGAACCCCAGCGACGGCGGAGCCTGGTGGGCTGCTGTCTATGGGGTCGCACAGAGTCGGACACAACTGGAGCGACTTAGCAGCAGCAAGTGGTCTTAATGTGAGCTATCATTATTATTAATCAGGATGATCATTTCAGAAGTGTTTGCGACAGCAAAAATAGACACCGCTTTCCCTCATGACTAACTCTTTACCTTTCCAGGTAAGTTACACCTTCCTCCAGTTTTCTCCATCTCAGTAAACTGTGCCATCATCTGGTTGCCTAAAGTAAAATGCACACTGGTGGTCATTCCTGACCCCAAACTCTTCTTCCCATATGCAATCCATCACCTCCTAGACACCACTCTACTACATCTACTCCCCAGCCACCTCCACCAGTATCACCTGAATTCAAAGTCCAGCCTTCACTTGCCTCTCTCCAATCAATGCACACATCTGATCCCAGTATCTGTCTCCAGCCCCAGCTTCCACCCCAAGTTTCTCCCTGTTCTCAGTATTTTTTAAAAAACTCTAACATTGGCTTCCAAGATGCAGCCTCCTCTGGCCCCCATCAACCTCTCCAGCCTCAATTCTTCACACTTCGCTTGTACTCCATGCTTGAGACATAGTGGCCTTTCGACCCTTAGGGCCTGTCTGCCTAAGGTGTTTGACTCCCTTCCCTCATCCAACTAATAACGCCTTCCTATTCTTCAGGTCTCAATACCTCTTCCTCAAAATGGATATGCCTGAGTTCTCAGAGAAGATCAGCTGTCAGTTATATTCATTCACAGCCCCTGATCAGCTCCCTTATCAGAGCTATTAAATAACTTTAATTCATGGACTAAATTCTCTCCTCCTACTAACATATAAGCTGCATGTCAGGGACAACATCTGCCTGCTCATGGCTGCTTTCCCAATGCCCAGCACAATGTTAAGCACAAAACAGACACTGAGTAAGTATTTGTTGAACGGAATATAATGGAAAGACAGAGCTAGAGATTAAGGTAAATTTGCCTGTAGGTTCTTCATCTGAACACTTCACCTTTGATTTTCTGCCGTAAACTAAACTTGTATTAGATGAAATATTGAGTTGAACTCTCCTTATTGATCAGTCCTCCAAGTGGCCCATTTCCTGGAGGTGATAATCCACAAAGTTGTTAGCAACTGACATTTCTTGTCTCCATCTGTGTAACACCTCAGTTATTATTGCAGCTCCTGCAGAGACTAAAGAACATGCAATTTAAGTTTGTACCTTTAGCTATTTCTGCTTGAATTACTCCTTCTTCTGCAGGGAATCTGAGATCTTTACCATATCATGCATATGCTTTCTGAATTGCCTTGACTAAGAATGAACTAAATCACAACAAATCACTACCCCCGACTCCCTCACCTCTTCTCGGACTTTGATCAAAGATTTCCTTCTTAATGAGATCTTCTCTGGTTTCTGGATCAAAACCATCAGCCACCTTCCTTCTCCCACCCCTGACATTTCTTATCTTCCTTTCCTACTCTTTCTCCTTAGAACTTACCACTATCCTATATTTATCTCATTATGTGTCTGTATCAACCACAATGAAGATGCTTGAGAGAATGTATTTTTACTTAGTTTGTCCTCAGCCTGACATCTAATAGACCCTCAAATATTAGTGGAACAAATGAACAATCTTGATACTTCTCAGGACCAGAGAAAATCCAGGTATTCAGAAAAACAAGAGCAGAGTCTAAAGTTCCTGATTCTCCATTTCTGCCCCTCCTGTACCCTCTAAAGCTGATCAAACAACCCTATCTAGATAGAGACTGAAACCACTAAACTATATTATAGTTTTGCTTTCTGTGAGGACAGGAATGACTCCTTGTGACAGCTCTGCTGCTTAGCATACAGCCTGACTTGCAGTGAGCACAAAATAAAGGTTTGGTGAGACTAAGTGAAGGAGCAAGTAAGGATTAACCAGGTTACAGCCTGCACTGTTACAACAAAGAATGCTCCCCATATCCATCCAATGTCTTTTTCACATAACCTTCCAAGAGTAGCACAATTCTGTCACCCTCAGCCCTTGGCTCTCGTGTCCACTTTGATATGGCCCCTCTAGTTCCTACCATCCTATCTACATTCTAGCCACAGGGAAGGGGGGAAAGGGCCAGAGTGTTCCTCTGTGGAGCATTATGCCAATATGACACGTAGGATTTCTGCTCGTATCCTAATGGTCAGAACTTAGCTGCATGACCAGCTACAGCTGAAAGGGAGCTGGGGAACATGGTAAGCAGCTGGACAGAGGTGTTCAATGATTAAGGAGAGAGAAAATGGGTATGGTAAACTCCTAGCAGTTTATTAAACAGACAGTGAAAAGGAAAGCACCTTTCTTTTCATGGGAAGATCCCCTTTGCAGGCTTGCGTTTATACTGGTTTATAACGAGTTTGTGTTTGCATTCATTACCTTCACCTTGACTGCCATCATTAATTTGGCCTAAACAAATTCTGTAAAATTCACAGAATGTTATGTAAAGAGAAGACAATCAAGGACCATTTACTATTAATCTTAACTAATGTTTGCATAGTGCTTCAAACCCTCCTCTGCTTTTTTTCCCCCTCCAGAATCACACATGCACTCTCCTCGGCAAAATTAATCTTTTATTCTGAAGCACAAACACACATCACTATGTTCTGTCTCTCAAAGGCACTGCTTAGGGTGCCCCACCTGAAAGCAATTACAGGCCTGACCTTCAGGTACAACAGTTAGGGGCGATATTACAGACTCTAAACCAGGGCACTAAAATCAAACTACAGGGTTCTTAACACTGCCACCCTATAAAATTATGAACCAAAAAGTATACTTTTCTTGTTTTCTCTTGTCAAATGCATCAAGAAAACTGTGCCCTTTCAATTCTCTGGGAAAATATTAAATGTCAACATGTTAAAGCCCCAAGTAGACTGTTAATTTTGTAGGTTCTCTAAGCAACAACCCAGGAACCTGGTAACTTTGGGGCAAAGGTCCAAAAGCTCAAAGAACACACATGAGTGTTCTTAGTTGAGCTTCCCCCTTTCTTCTCCTATGAGGTATGTAATAAAGAGCTCTAATGAAGTTCTGAGCTCCGGTCCCTTCAATTAAGTGCTGTCTTATTATATAATTTAAAGCTAAATTCTAGTATTAAAAAAATGACATCTGGTTTCAGTACTATCATTCATTCAGCAAATATTCGAGTGCTTGTATCAAAAACTGTCCTGGCAGTGGGAACGCATGTCTGGCCGTAGCTTACATTCCCATGAGATGACACAGTCTATAAATAGGGTAAGAAAATAAAACATGTAGGATGTTAGATGGTGATGAATACGATGGAGAATGAAAAAAGATTTTTTTCTTTCTCCTTATCTTACAAAGTTTTATTTTCCTTCTTGAAAGCATTCCCAGATTAATCCCAACTGGCTTTTTCTGTCACTTCAGCAGTCTCATTAAAATATCTGGAGAGTTAAGCTTGCTGTAATACGTTTTAGAAAGCTCTGCCATTCAACAAAATAAGAGATAGCTCAGAGGACAATGCTCTCTTGGGGATACAGAATTCAAGAAAAACTTCAGAGCCAAATCAGTTTCCCTGAGAACTCTTTCCAAAAAGGAGCTAGAGTGTCACCCACAATCAACTAAACTGTCAAAGGAAAGGAAAGGATTGATGTAGAATGAATACCTGAATAGGCTGCAAGGATACACGAACAGATGTTTAGTGGTTCACTACTGGTTTAGGATTTTTAGTTCATACTTTTCTGTACTGTTGAAACCCTCAGCATTTATCTCAAAGTATTATTAAATGAAATAGCAGGTGATAGGAAAAGGGTAAAAGATTAAGAAAAAGTGTAAGAAGGCTTTCAAAATCCATCCCCCCCCCCAAAAAAAAACCAAAAAAAACTGCCTCAGGAAACACCTCTCATGGGAAGTATACACACATCCCTTTGGAACAATATGGATAATAATCTTAACCACCAACCTAAATCCTCCGTCCACTCCCATGCAATTTTAAGATGGAGATGATTAAGTCAGTTGCTAAAAACTCTTCTTTGTATTTTCCCTATAGCCCCATACCCTTTAAAACACAACCACAAAAAGTGATTTAGATAAAAAGAACACAATTTTCTTTTAACAAGTCAGTTTAATAAAGATAGGCTTACAAATTTAACAACAACAAACACAGTAATATTTAAAATGTTAAATGGTGGGAAGTTACTTTCTCAAAGCCCACTGATCGCCTTCTTATAAATATTTATAAAATATGAATTGCATCAAAACTGCTGTAATATAGAATAGCATTAGTCCTTGAGTCTAGTGTCTAAAAGAAAATTGAAGTAGATGTCACAACTGATCCCTCTGTCACCTGAACTATTTTCGCTATGGCAATTTGAAAACTAATTATCTTAAATCTGAGAGATGCCAGCACCTCTATTTTTTGCCAGAACAAGTGTTTTCAAAATATGCTTCTAAAACAGCCACTGAAGTTGCTAATAAATACCTTACTAATGCCTTACACTTAAAATTTTAAAAAAGAAGAAATTGATTTGCAGATATGGATTCTTTTGATGAAGCCTTTTCTCTAAAGAGAATAATAAGAGCTTTTATATTTATTCCCTTGATTAAAATATTTAGTTTGGGCTTTTCTAGTGGGGACACATGGATTTTCACTGTCCCTTTCTAATTAGAATGAATTTCTATTTCTTGTATACACAACACAGAAGGTGGTTAAAAAGTAGGCACTTGGTGGGGATGACAAAACTAATCTGTGATTCTGAATTTCTTTTCAAAGAAGAAAATTAAGGAAAAAGAAAAGGCTAATTCACAAAGTGGGAAATCAGGATGAATCTGTCAGGCTAGCCAAAACACTTCTTCAAGTAAAGAGAAAAGACATATTTTTCATTTTCACCAAGAACTTTATTGAACGACATATTCAGTTTTGTTCCACTATATTCTGCCATTTTTCAGGCAACTTTGTAATTCCATCTTCCCAAAACTTTTTATCTTTTTGAGCAAAGAACTGTTCCAGGTGCCTTTTACAGTCTTCTAAGAAATGGAAATTTTTTCCATTGAGAAAATTTCGTAAAGACTAAAATAATGGAAATCTGAAGGTTCAACGTCTGGTGAATATGGCAGATAGATCAGAACTTGCTGACCAAGCTGTACAGTTTTTGCCTGGTCATCCTAGAAACATGTGGTCTTGTGTTATCCTCATGGAAGAGTATGTGTTTTCTTTTTTACTTAATCTGGATGCTTTTCAGGAGTGCTGCTTTCAATTGGTCTAATTGGGAACAGTATTCGTTGGAATGAATCATTTGGTTTTCTGGAAGAAGTTCATAGTAGAGGACTCCCTTTCAATCCCACATATACACATCACCTTCTATAGGTGAAGACCATCCTTTGGTGTGGTTGGTGGTGGTTCCTTTCACTTGCCCCACAATCTCTTCCATTTCACATAACTGTACAGTATCCACTTTTCATGGCCCATCACAAATTGTTTTAAAAATGAAACATTTTCCTTACATTTAAGTAGAGAATTGCCATGCAGAAACAAAGTCAAGATGGTTTTGTTTTTTTGGTTTTTTTCATTTATGTGGAACCCAAACAGCAAAGTGATTAACATAACCAAGCTGGTACAAATGATTTTCAATGCTTGACTGGGATATTTTGAGTATGTTGGCTATTTCCCAGGTGGTATAACACTGCCTGGTCTCAACTAATGTCTCAATTTGATCTCTATCAACTCCAACTGGTCTACTCGACTATGGAGCAACATCCAGCAAGAAATCTCTAGCACGAAATTTCACAAACCACTTTTAAGAAGTGCAATCAGTCACAGTACCTTCTCCATACACTGCACAAATCTTTTTTTTTTTTTTTTTGCGTTTCAGTTGCATTTTCAAGTTACCTTTCTTGAAACAAGAAAGCATAATTCACCGAAAACATTGCTTTTTCCCCCTCCATTTTCAATATTAAAATAACTACACAAAAACTTCAGCATCCCTGGTAGCTCAGCTGGTAAAGAATCCGCCTGCAATGTGGGAGACCTGGGTTTGATCCCTGGGTTGGGAAGATCACTTGGAGAAGGGAAAGGCTACCTGCTGCTGCTGCTAAGTTGCTTCAGTCATGTCTGTCTCTGTGCGACCCCATAGACGGCAGCCCACCAGGCTCCCCCATCCCTGGGATTCTCCAGGCAAGAACACTGGAGTGGGTTGCCATTTCCTTCTCCAATGCATGAAAGTGAAAAGTGAAAGTGAAGTCGCTCAGTCGTGTCTGACTCTTAGCGACCCCATGGACTGCAGCCTACCAGGCTCCTCCATCCATGGGATTTTCCAGGCAAGAGTACTGGAGTGGGGTGCCATTGCCTTCTCCGGGAAGGCTACCTACTCCCGTATTATTCTGGCCTGAAGAATTCCATATACTGTGTATACTCCATGGGGTCACGAAGAGTCAGACACGACAGAGCAACTTTCACTTCACACAAAATCTTACCAATTTTGGTAAGTTTTTTAAAATGCATGCTGATATGACAATTTTCACAATACAATCTAACAAAACTGTTTTGAATGACGTTAAAGAGAGGCACTACTAGAGACATCTACAGAATAAAACCAAATGAACTTTTTGGCCTGTCTAATACTAAGGTCAAGTAGCACCAGAAATAATTCCTCTGATTCAGAGAAGTAGCAGAAATTTAAGAGACAATGATGATGATGATGATAACAATAAAAGTGTAGTTGTGTGGCAGGCACGGTTTTAAGCACTTGTATTATTTTACTTAATCTTCCTACAAATAGACATTTACTTTACAGATCAGGAAACTGAGGCACAGAGTGGTTAAGCAACTTGCCTAAGCGCACAGAGTTAAAAAAGCTCTGAGGCCCAGGGCTCAAATGCAGGCAGGCGGACTCCAAAGCTAAAAGCTATTCTCTCTCTCAATCATCTGGTCAAGACCTTTAATTTTAGATAGGGCTAGAGAAGGGAAATTAGCGGTTAAACTAAAAAACTCCAGACTCTAGATTCAAATCCCTTTTCAAAACAAAACAAAACTAAACTAACAAAGAAAAACACATCAACTCTCTTATAAACAGAATAAAACATACTGATTACTCTGAGCAAACCTCAAGCTGGCTGGAAAGGTTTGTATATTCATTTTCTACCACTAGTGCACAAACACAGATAACACAGCTGGTCACAGAAACTGATAATCTCCTTGTTTTTAAGACTCTACTCAATGAAACATGTTCAATCAAAAGAGAAGAGCCCCCCAAACAAACAAAAAAACACATTAAGCAGATTTTGAGATTTATTAAAATAAAGTATTAGCAAACAATATGCAAAAACAAAGTTCTTAAAAGAGTTATGGCTTTGAAAAGCACAATATAGTAAAACCTAATACATATTTATAAGTATCAAAATGATAACAGAATTGAAGCATGTTGCTAGAATTTCATTTTCTACAACATCAACAGAAGGAGAACAAGTACAAGTAAGAAGCAGACCTATAGTGCAGCCATTGGTTTGGTCTTTATCATCCTCATATGAAGCATCTTTTTAAGAGAACACTGGTAGGATTACACATATATACCCAGTTTTCATGATTACAATTCTACTCAATTTTAATGCAAGCGATTTTCAAAATGCAACTTTAACCAACCACATTGAAAAGCAAAGCACTTGCCCAACTATTATCTTCAAGAGTCCCTACAGTTAAAATACTTTATGAATAAATCAAAGCAACATCATCTCCAATGGTATTAGACTATTATAAAAGATTTCTGACTCTAATAAAAGATTTCTTCTTTATTTGGGATTGCTTGGCCTCACTGGAGTTCTGTTATAGCTAACACCAGCTAGTAGTAAGAAGGCACTATCTACTGATAGGGTAAAAAAAAAAAATCTACCTCTACACAAAAATTCAAACTTTTAAAAAACAGTATCCTCAAATAAATCCTTAAAGGACTATGGTTTACAACAATTTCAAATTTTAAGAATTTTAAGAACTGAATTATTTGGATGAGAACTAAACAAACCTTTCTCACTCTGTCATAAATAACAGAAGAATCCCGTTCTGAGACTGGATCTTTTCAACAAAACAACTCATCACTTGTTTTACAGCAATTGCTACCAGCAAATATTACAGATAAGCTCTTATTTAAAAAAAAAAAGATTGATAAATTTTTGAAATTTATTTTTTTTCAATTTGAAAAATTGAAAAAATTCTCATTTGTTTCTGTAAATCATCCAATTTTAAAGTAACACTTCAATTATAATAATTCATTTTAAAAGAGAAGTTTCTATTATGAAAAAGCCAATATAACAAAGGCTTGACAAATACTCTTACCTCTTGTAATTAGGACATGCTAAACTGTAATCCAGTGAATTGCAAAGAACGGTCCACCTTTCTGTTTAGCAGATAGAACCATTTACGCAGAAGAAATGCCTCAGATTCTCTCCACACATGCATCTTCTATGAGAAGAAAACCTCCTCAGAGTCCCACCTGTGTTAGTGAGGAAAACGCTATTCTCTGAGGGAGATAGGCATCAAACCCGTGATTACCACCCAAGAAATGCTGTGCTAGTATCTGAGGAGATGTCGCTAAACCAATACTTAGGAAAACTCCCGCCAATAAAAATCACCAAAGACTTCTAAAACCACCAGGCTATCTACTATGTTAAAAGATTCTTGCTTATCTAGTTGATGGGTATAATGAGGACACATTCATAATTCCTACCAGAGAGACTTAAGTAAGAATCTATTACAATAAGATAAGGAAAAGCTCTGAGCCTCTTCAAAGTTAGTAGGTCCAAAATTTTAATCATCATTAGAAGATAAATTTAATAATTATAAAAGATGTATCGTTCTTCAGAAAATATAAAAGATATTAATATATTTTAAGTGGGAGAGTTATAATGACCTAACGTAACATTAAGCAAGCAACTAGAAAAAGTATAAAGAAACAGATCTAAACTGGGATATTAGATGCTCTCTGCAATGGAAGTACAACACTTAAACAGGTACTATCAAACTTGAATTTACAGTTTCTCTGTTACTGGCATGATTTCATTTTTGCATAAACTTTCTCCTTTAAAAGGACACTATGACAGGGGAACTGTTTCTTCCGGGTACTCTAAGATAATACTGAAGGTTACATAATGTGAGCCCCAGTCCTTATCTTGACAACAGACTTCAGATCTAAATACTTACTGATCATTTTCCATCCTAAAAGAATGTCTTACTCTCAAATGTTATGAAAAGTATAAAATAGCTATACCCTCTTTTCATACTGTTAGGTATAACTTACTGAACTACCTAGTAATCTTATTGTGGATTTCACCTCAGAAACCCAGCCAATTCTATTCTCATAGTTTACTTATATAACAAGAGAATGGAAAAATGATTTATATTCTGTTGTATATATTTGACATTTAAATCGATGTTTTCTTTAAATTTTCTCTAAAGGAAAAAAGTTCACTTCAGTAGATCAATAACATGCCTACTAGTTTATATTCCGTAACTTAAGCCAGGTAATTATGTAGAGATACAATAGTGAGATGCACCTCTTAAATTCTGCTGTTGTTTTTTTTTTTTTCCAGTCAGTATATTTTTGTTGCTTTAATACATTGATTGATTGATTGATTGCCTTCGCTCAGTTGTGTCCGACTCTTTGTAACCCCATGGACTGTAGCCTACCAGGCTCCTGTGTCCATGGGATTTTCCAGGCAATAGTACTGGAGTGGATTGCCATTTCCTTCTCCAGGGGATCTCCCCAACCCAGGGATCGAACCGGGTCTCCCGCATTGTAGATAGACGCTTTACCGTCTGAGCCACCAGGGAAATCTTACTTTAATACATAACTGAGATTAATTTTGATTCTATTCTTCTTTTTCTCATTTACCAAACTGGATGTAGTTTTATTATTCCCAGGCTCTGTCTTTTCAGTTGGCGTATATTTATATGCTGTAATGCTATAAAACAAGATCATTTTGGGTGTGATGATGCTTTCATAAATTTGACTATAAACCATTCTGGAGATTAAATAAAAACTTAGAACTGTAATTTTATGAAATGGTTTCTTTCAGAGGTACTTTTCTCATTGGTAAAATTTTACTTTTTTTAATCTTACTGGCTAATTTTTATTTCCCATCCAGTCCTGTACTGAGCATCGTCAAGAATTACAGGATCTGCTGGATTGAATGAAGTTTTCATGTAAAACCCAGGGGTGTGGAGTTAACAGCTTTTAGGAAATACAATAGGCTTATACTTTTCCATGAAACTCTTACCAGTTAATAGCTTCAGTACTGTCATTCATGAAACACAACTCTTTAGAGAAAACACAGAAAAAGCCAATCACATAAAATCTTGCTAATTCTAAAGGTTGCTACATGAATAAAAACAATTTTTAATTAACTCAGTTGAAAGCATCAATAAAAACAATAGTTTCCATCAGTTCAGGCCCACTGATGTTGATTATTGATTACATGCATATGCCAGTCACCCTAGGTGATTTTTCTACAAATGTGTTTCAAAGATTGTGCCATGAACCTGGCTAAGTGTACAATGATGTAAATAGCTAAGTTCTATCACTAAGCAAATAATCCTCTTTTGTGTGGCTTACACAATTCCAGAAGACTGAGAATGCATGTCATATAAAACTGATGTTTAAGGCTCAGGTTACTATCAGAGATTTTCACTTAGCAAAGGACTGAGAGCTGAAACATGAATGGCACTGCATCTGAGAAAACTAAAGCCATCCATTGGCTGCACTTTATAAAAGCAGTAAATAATGTTACGGAAAACAAAAAACTGCATTCTCCTTTCCTCAAAAAATGCATTTTTTCCCCACATAAAAGCAGAAAGGGCAAAGAAGAAAGTCTAACAAAACTAACATTTTAAAAAGAAGATTGACATGGCTCCACATATTTTCAAAAGACACTGAAAAATAAGCTTCTTCTAATAGGTAAATTAGGTGATTTCCCCCCTCCAAAGTAACATCTTTGTTCTTCATGCCATAACTAAGTGTCCACTGTACTGTTTCTTAGGAAAAGAGGTTATGCGTCCTTCACTCAAAGCCCTTACATATGACTGATTAAAAGAATATTTTAGAGTTTTTGTGTCTTTCCTAAGGATTGTTGAGACTAGCATCCACATAGGTGCTTAAAAAAATGGAAGAGCATGCATGGTAACTGAGAGAACAGTCTGTATTCTTTGATATGTGAATGTTTTCAAACCAGCTAGCTCAACAACCACTGCTGATTCATACATCAGATAGGTGGCCTCATCATTGGGGCCAGGCTGAAGAGGCTCCTATGGCTATAAGACACAGGTCCCTGCATGGGAGACTGATGTAAGTTAACAGCAATGGGATTAAGTAGATTTT
Source organism: Bos javanicus (assembly GCF_032452875.1). Classification (NCBI taxonomy): domain Eukaryota; kingdom Metazoa; phylum Chordata; class Mammalia; order Artiodactyla; family Bovidae; genus Bos; species Bos javanicus. Next base: position 47,139,287 of record NC_083874.1, on the reverse strand, counting down.
CCAACATTAATATCATCCATAAAACTGCAAGGAATTAAAAAGAAACCTTAAATTGGAGCTACAGGATAACAGTCTAATAATCTAGGCTGAAAATACAACAAAAGCTAGAAAAAGTATAACTTTCTATAAGTGTAATCTATAAATTGCAGTGTTTAATACAAAAGGGGTACCAAGGAAGCAAGGATGAGCACTTAAGTCCAAGTCACTAGAGTGTGTTTCACGAAGGTTACACTAAAAACTGTCACCCATCAAAGTGCAAAATAAAAGATTAATGCATGTCAAAATTAGAGTTCTTGCAATATTGGCCAAAAGCAGCAAACATAGCTGAGCACGGCCATGCACGCACTGTCACTAGCCATTAAGTAGTACTCGTGACAGATGTGAGTAAAAGACATACAATGGAGATCTGCTGTTCGCAGAAACTTTTTTTATAAAAGGAGAAGTTTTACAAAAGATATACTGAGCGGAGTCACAACACACTGACGACATTTAGCTGTATTAAATGTAAATTTTATGATGTCACTTAGAAAATTATCACTTGGCTTTTATTGAACACTACTTGTTAGAGCAGTGCATAGTGTTCCATCAAATAAAAGATTTTTTTATAGTTTCTTTTAAGTCCCTACCATATGCTTTTATAAAACAATGATATATACTTTTTTAAAGTTGGTGGGACTAAGAAACTGGTAAAAGCACAGTTCTGCAGAATCAAGACCAGAACGGAAGACTTTCAATGAACACCCTCTTATACTGTTAAAATTCTTTACCATGTGATGCATTACTTTTCCAAAAAAAATTTCACAAATAAAAAAACTGTTGGGACAATAAGGCAAAAAAGTATGTTCCAGTTTAAGATCAATGCCAAACTTTTGAACCAGGGCACAAGACTTGCTCTGCATCTTTCACAACACTTTTGAGAGTTAATCACATGAACATGAATACAAACAAATGTTGATTCATCACAAAAACAAATGTATTGGTCACAATTACGTAGAAAAAAAACAGGCTGTAAAATCTGTTTTCCATGTAAGCTCACAGTATCTGTACTGGAAGTTTCCCTAAAATTAAAACAAGTCCACTAATAATGTAACTGAGAAAGAACACTTCTGCACTATGAAACAGAAGAAATGGGGTTTAGCGGGGAGCCCATCTGAGTGAGGACTTTATCTAGCCACTGAAGAGGCCCATGAAGATGAATCTCAATCCAACATGGGGTGCTGGTAACATCTTGCCGGTGATACTCTGCTCCCCAGCCCTATGAAAATGAACAGATAAAACAACAAGCCATTTTTTAAATCATTAACCAGTCTAAACCAATTTCCACACGTGTCCGACTCTTAGCGACCCCATGGACTGCAGCCCACCAGGCTTCTCCGTCCATGGGATTTCCCAGGCGAGAGAGCGCTGGAGTGGGGTGCCATTGCCTTCTCTGAACAAAAAAATAAACTTTTAACGTTAGAGATACACAGAATGTAACCTAAAAGAAAAACTCTCAAAACCAACCTTAGCATTCACTATGGAATTAAAGCAAAACAATAGCTACATCATAACAACATATAATCCCTTAATAGAAATTCTTGAGGCAAGATACATTCCAGAGTTCTTTTTTCTTTTTTTTCTAATTTTTAGAAAGTTAGTAATGGTGCAATACCTCATAATTAAAACATCAATAATTCTGCAATAAGCTATATAGTCTCTCTTTAATGGATAAATAAAACCCATATATAGCCTCATGTTAGTTCACATCAGATTTTGTTAACAAAAAATTTTTAATTTTTAGGTTTTTTTTTTTTTAAACATCAGATAAGGCACTGTAAAACTGAGCAATGCATGCAAATGTAGTTAAAGTGGAAATGATATATCATTATCCTTTAAGATGGGAAACTACTGGGATGAACTGAGCAGCACCACTTTAGCCAAAAACTCCAAAGAATAAAACAGAATTTTTCACTTTTATTTGCTGGATGTATCAAGTTCTTTGCTTTACTGCTTACAGTAGTCCTTGCCTAGGAAAACCAAGTGGGGTGTGATGAGGGCGGAGTGGGTAACTAGATTAAACATGAGAGCCATGTTTCTATAACAGGGAAGGGAAATGCCTTCAGGGCTACTGATAAACTGCTGCACAAAAAGGCCTGTAACAAGCAGCAAGGAAACACTGGGCTGTGGGACTGTGGGCCAGAAAGAAAAAATCCTACACAGAGCATTTGACAATTACTCTTCTTTGGCTAAATCCTTAAGGAACAAGTGGATGCAGCACAGGTTGCTAAAAGAGATCACTAAAATTCTTTCTAAATTTTGCTCATGAATCATCATTTACAATGCCAATAAAATCAGGCCAAGAGCAAATGATAAATTCGAAAAGTTCTTTCAATTTTGCAAATCCTTAATAACAGAGCTTAAATCAAGGAAAAATAATTTTATTATGGTGATTAATTCTTTAAGTCAATCTAAGGGATCTAGTAATAATTGAAATTGCTAAAACTAAAGGAACTTAAAAAGAAGTTTTAATATTAAATGCTTCTTGGCAATTTAGCTAAAATTTAACTGAAATTCTTTATAAACTCAGCCCCTACTCAATACCAATATCAAGCATTTTATTATAATGTCTAAATTATAAAATAAAATCACAGACCAATCATGTGGTTTAAGTTATGAAGTTAAGAATTTTCTTTAGAAACCTGTTAAATCAGGTCAGAAGTAATTATTACCTTTCATTTAACACAGACTTTTAAAAATTATAACCTACAGACATATAATACACATGTTATATGTTACAGTGACTCAAATTAAGCTACAGGTCTCAACCCACTCACCTTGACAAAACTCATTCGAATGGTACACATTTTGGTGAGCTCATATACTGCCTCAAATCCATGGTTGACAGACTGAGCCAGAAGCTGAGCAAATTCCTGATTGTTAAAAATTTTGAGGCTGCAGCTGCTGGGAATCTTACAGACAGTGGTAGGATGAAAGCCATGATGAAAGTTGCAGTTCCTACTCTGAACAAATATGCTGCTGTCACTGAGGCACTCTGCATATACCTCTCCACCAACATAGTACAGATGAACACCTTAAAAAGACAAGAATCACAAAAGCCACCTTCACAAAGCAGTATAATAAAATTGAATAGGTTGCATGAGGTAAGACAAAATAACTACTATAGAGCAAGTCTTCAAATAGAAACTACCACTAGATGGCCTTATGTTGCTGAAGACAGTCGAGGCTAATGTCTGCCTGAATATTCATGAGAAGGACTGATGCTGAAGCTGAAATTCCAATAACTTTGGCCACCTGATGTGAAGATCTGACTCATTGGAAAAGACCCTGATGTTGGGAAAGACTGAAGGGAGGAGGAGAAGATGACAGGGTATGAGATGGTTGGATAGCATCACCAACTCAATGGACACGAGTTTGAGCAGGCTCTAGGAGTTTGTGATAGACAGGGAAGCCTGGCTTGCTGCAGTCCATGGGGTCGCAAATAGTCGGACACGACTGAGCGACTTAACTGAACTGAATGACTGCCTAAATCTAAAATGATCCTCAAATAACTAAGACTTAAGCCTCAAGTTGGCAGCATATTAGATTATCAGTTCTCAGAGTTGCTTTTTTTCCCCCTTTTCCAACGTTTTATGATCTCTATGAGAGAAATAATGGCCAAAAAAATTCCCCAAGAAGGCACCTTATGATGAGTCCTTTCAAAGAAATGTTTAGTGCTATCAACTATCATGAATAGTTGGTTGGCAAAAGAGTTCTGCACTCTTTTTGCTAACGGAAGGGTTTGCATCATTGGAAAAAAAAAGAAAGCAAGCTAAGTCATATAATGTTAATTTCAGGTCATAGGAAGAGTCTTTAAATGGCAGATTTATTTTCAGTTCAGTTCAGTTCAGTCGCTCAGTCGTGTCCAACTCTTTGCGACCCCATGAATCGCAGCATGCCAGGCCTCCCTGTCCATCACCATCTCCCGGAGTTCACTCAAACTCACGTCTATCGAGTCGGTGATGCCATCCAGCCATCTCATCCTCTGTCCCCAATCCCTCCCAGCATCAGAGTCTTTTCCAATGAGTCAACTCTTTGAATGAGGTGGCCAAAGTACTGGATTTTCAGCTTTAGCATCATTCCTTCCAAAGAAATCCCAGGGCTGATCTCCTTTAGAATGGACTGGTTGGATCTCCTTGCAGTCCAAGGGACTCTCAAGAGTCTTCTCCAATACCACAGTTCAAAAGCATCAATTCTTCGGCGCTCAGCTTTCTTCACAGTCCAACTCTCACATCCATACATGACCACTGGAAAAACCATAGCCTTGACTAAACGGACCTTTGTTGGCAAAGTAATGTCTCTGCTTTTGAATATGCTATCTAGGTTGGTCATAACTTTTCTTCCAAGGAGTAAGCGTCTTTTAATTTCATGGCTGCAGTCACCATCTGCAGTGATTTTGGAGCCCCAAAAAATAAAGTCTGACACTGTTTCCACTGTTTCCCCATTTATTTCCCATGAAGTGATGGGATCAGATGCCATGATCTTTGTTTTCTGAATGTTGAGCTTTAAGCCAACTTTTTCACTCTCCTCTTTTGCTTTCATCAAGAGGCTTTTTAGTTCCTCTTCACTTTCTGCCATAAGGGTGGTGTCATCTGCATATCTGAGCTTATTGATATTTCTCCCGGCAATCTTGATTCCAGTTTGTGCTTCTTCCAGCCCAGCATTTCTCATGATGTACTCTGCATATAAGTTAAATAAGCAGGGTGACAATATACTGCCTTGACGTACTCCTTTTCCTATTTGGAACCAGTCTGTTGTTCCATGTCCAGTTCTAACTGTTGCTTCCTGACCTGCACATAGGTTTCTCAAAAGGCAGGTCAGGGGGTCTGGTATTCCCATTTCTTTCAGAATTTTTCACAGTTTATTGTGATCCACAGAGTCAAAGGCTTTGGCATAGTCAATAAAGCAGAAATAGATGTTTTTCTGGAACTCTCTTGCTTTTTCGATGATCCAGCTGATGTTGCCAATTTGATCTCTGCTTCTTCTGCCTTTTCTAAAACCAGCTTGAACATTAGGAAGTTCACGGTTCATGTATTGCTGAAGCCTGGCTTGGAGAATTTTGAGCATTACTTTACTAGTGTGTGAGATGAGTGCAATTGTGCGGTAGTTTGAGCATTCTTTGGAATTGCCTTTCTTGGGGATTGGAATGAAAACTGACCTTTTCCAATCCTGTGGCCACCGCTGAGTTTTCCAAATGTGCTGGCATATTGAGTGCAGCACTTTCACAGCATCATCTTTCAGGATTTGAAAGAGCTCAACTGGAATTCCATCACCTCCACTAGCTTTGTTTGTAGTGATGCTTTCTAAGGCCCACTTGACTTCACATTCCAGATGTCTGGCTCTAGGTCAGTGATCACACCACTGTGATTATCTTGGTTGTGAAGATCTTTTTTGTACAGTTCTTCTGTGTATTCTTTTTTTTTTTTTTAATTAAAATAGTTTATTAGCTTTTCTTTTAATATAAACATGAGGAAGAAAAACCACATAAGTTGTAGCATTCTTTTCAAAATACAACTGCAATCAATACTTGAATCTCCAAGCTCCATAAACAATATTTTTTGAGGTGGTAGATTGTAATATTTTTATATCCATTATTTATCATTTATGTCTGTGTCCTTTAAAAATGATGGAACCTGTGGCACTCAATATAATGTGAAGCCTTGCTATAAAGAGAGAAGTATTTCTGGCCCAGAAATGCTTTGTTGACAGGCAAAATTCCTAGGATTACATTTGAGAAGGTAGGAGGAGAAAGATTTTACATAGTTGAGAACACTTTTTTTTTTAAATGTTTCAAGTTTAGGTGACATCATTACCAATTTCCTAAAAGACTGATTACTGGACTTCCCTGTCTTTTAATGGGCTTCCTGGTGGCTAAGTGGTACCCTGTGTTTTAAAAAGCCTGAGGTAAAGGTTCCTAAGATTTATCTTTGCTCAAATAATACAACACACCTACAGCCAGGTCAACACACAGGATAGAAAAGCTGTTTCATATCACTTACTTTCCTATCGCTGCTGCTGCTGCGTCACTTCAGTCATGTCCAACTCTGTGTGACCCCAGAGACGGCAGCCTACCAGTCTCCCCCGTCCCTGGGATTCTCCAGGAAAGAACACTGGAGTGGGTTGCCATTTCCTTCTCCATCTTCTGTGTATTCTTGACACCTCTTCTTAATATCTTCTGCTTCTGTTAGGTCCATACCATTTCTGTCCTTTATCGAGCCCATCTTTGCCTGAAATGTTCCCTTGGTATCTCTAATTTTCTTGAAGAGATCTCTAGTCTTTCCCATTCTGTTGTTTTCCTCTATTTCTTTGCAGTGATCACTGAGGAAGGCTTTCTTATCTCTTCTTGCTATTCTTTTTCCTTTAAAAAATGTTTTTGGTATTTTTAAAAAATATATAAATAATATATGCTGCGTCTGCTGCTAAGTCGCTTCAGTTGTGTCTGACTCTGTGCAACCCCATAGACGGCAGCCCACCAGGCTCCCCCGTCCCTGGGATTCTCCAAGCAAGAACACTGGAGTGGGTTGCCATTTCCTTCTCCAATGCATGAAAGTAAAAAGTGAAAGTGAAGTGTCCGACTCTTAGCGAACCCATGGACTGCAGCCTACCAGGCTCCTCCATTCATGGGATTTTCCAGGCAACAGTACCGGAGTGGGTTGCTATTGCCTTCTCCGAAATAATATATGAATGTTCACTATTTAAAAGTTCAAACTATATAGCTAAAGCTCAAGTTGTTCCCAACTTTTCACTACTGCACGTAGTACTAAAAAGACCATCGTAGTACATATGTGTGATTCACAGAGTGGTATCAGGCTATGACATTAAAAAGTATGTTCTGTTTCTGAGCAAATACTTCCCCTGGAAGAAAGGATCCTAGAACTATATACTAGGAAAAAAAGGGTAAAATGAGTCTAGTATTTAAGAATTCACCAAGCAGATTTCTCTTAAATTATCCTACTGTAGAATGAAAAATCAATGAATAGAAGTGGGGCATTTTTACCTAAAAAATTATAGCAATAGTTCAGTCAAAAAAGAATGGAAACTTTCTTTCCAATTTATTTTTGGACACAGTATTTTTCTGAGTCTCTTCTATAAGAAATCATATTACAATTAAAGTTATTTACCTTTTGTTCCTAAGATCTTCTCAAGTCAAAGCAGCAAAAAGTAATAAAAACAAAACTTCAAAGATAGGCAAACAGCCCGACATGGGATAGGTTTCCTCTCTGACCACTTAACGCATGAGACAATTTCACTGCAATGTGAAAAGTTCCTGTTTGTTGTAGCAACTGTCTTGGAGGATGAATTATAAATAGAACACTGTTACCTGAATTTAAAGGTAGGAAGAGTGGTAGTGAAGCCACTGAAGACTTAAGTTATTCAAACTGTTCTACCAGTAATCCTGCTCCTCCATCATAATGAAAATTCTTACAAGTCATCTCAACCCAAAATATTCCACAAAGATCATAATTTAAAAATTTTAATTCTTCACTAGCATTCATATATTTTACAAATATTTCCTGTGTAGGTACTATGAGCCAGGCATTGTTCTAATTGCTAAAGATACTGTTATGAACAATGCAAATTTCTGTATAGCTTGTATTTCAGTCAAGAAGAGTGAAAATGAAAAAATACAGAATAGTATGATTTCAGATCTGAAGTACTATGAAGAAAAAATAGGCAGGATAAAGAAAAGAAGTCTGAGTACATCTCTACTTAACACCTTCTTCTGTATTGCAACCTGAGGGCAGGACCATGCCTTAAGTTTCTTTGTATGCTCTTACATAATGCAGGGTGCATAGCAAGCACAACACACAACTGAATTCAACTGAATGTAGGAAAATGACAACATTACCTTTTCCAATATGTCGCCTAGTGTTTTCAATTGTTGAATTACGATTAACATTTGACAACAATCCCAAGCAGAATCTACTTTTGTTATTCGAAGGGTCTGTGAATCCATCTACTAACACACTAGTAGAAGATGCATGAAAAGCTTCCCCAACACGATTGTTTAATTCATAATAGACAATTGAACACCAATGTTTGGGCTCTTCATAGGCGACAGGCTGAACATCTGTGAACAAACCAGACACAAAAACAATGTTTAATGATTATCAGAAACTCAAAACTATATTGGGGTTTCCTTTAACACAACTCAAGCACTATATGAAAAAGAAAATTTTCAGATATTTCACTGACATCTCATTGCCTTTCTGGCTTTCAGTCTGTATCAAAAAAAAAAAAAAAAAATCAGAAGTGCTTTTTTTCTTTTTTTAAGATTTTTTTGATATGGACCATTTTAAAAGTCTTTATTGCATTTGTTACAATGAAATTTTTATTGAATTTGTTGCTTCTGTTGCTTTTATGCTTTGTTTTTTGGCCAGGAGGCATATGGGGTCTTTGCTCCCTGACCAGGGATCAAACCCACACTCACTGCATTGGAAGGTGAAATCTTAACCACTGGACTGCCAGAGAATTCCCCAGAAATCCTTTGATCATAAAAGTTTTTTATAAATTATGCATATACAAGGATGGGCAACATTACATTTTAAGTTTCTTTTCTAGCAGAATCAAATCCAGGTTTAAATTTGAGATGACAAAAGCTCTGTTTCAACAAACTGAAAGACAACTATACCAGCATCTGTAAAATTATTTTAAACAAAAATTTGGACTAAAAAATTAAGACTATTAGCAAACTAAGAATAGAGGGTAACTTCAACTTGATATAAAGAATATTTACAAAAAACTTCCAGCTAATGTCATGCTTAAGGGTGAAAAACTAGAAGTTTTTCTGCTAAGATCAGTAACAAAGCAAGGATGTGCTCACCACTCCCTTTCAACAGCATATTGGAAATCCCAGCTAATGCAGTAAGAGAAAATAAAAGAAAAGTTATATGGATTGAGAAGGAAGACATAAAACTGTCTTTGTTCACAAATGACAAGATTATCTATGCAAAAAAACTGAAATGACAGACAGAAAACCTCCTAAAACTGATAAGCAATTACAGGAAAGTTATAGGATATAAGGTTAATATACAAAAGTCAATCACTTTCCTATACCAGCAATGACCAAGTAGAATTTGAAATAAAATTCATTATCATTCATAGCAGCACTCAAACAATGAAATATTTAGGTAAAAAGCAAACAAACAAAACAGGTAAGAAATATATGTTGAAACTATGAAATTCTAAATAAAGAATTCAAAGAAGGAACTAAATAAGTAGAAATACACTCTATGATCATGTGCAGGAAGCCTCAGTTCTTCCCACCATGACTTAAGAGTGAATGAAATCCCAATAAAAACTTCAGCAAATCATCTTGTAAACTGATTCTGAAGTTTACATGGAAAGGCAAAAGACCCAGAACAGCCAACACAATACTGAAAACCAAACCAAGAAGACTAACACCACCCAACTTAAAAACTGGCTATAAAACTATAGTAGACACTCTATGAAAATCATCTCAAAAAAACAGAGGAGAAAATATAGATGACCTTGAATATGGTAATAACTTTTTAGATACAATACCAAGGTATGATCACTGAAGAAATAATTGACAAGCTAGATTTCATTAAAAATTAAAAACTTCTACTCTTTAAGACACTGTCAAGAGAATGAGAAGACAAGCCACAGAATGGGAGAATATATTTGCAAAAGCCACATCTAGTAAAGGACTGTTACACAAATACAAAGAACTCTTAAAACTCAACAAGAAAATGAATAAGCCAATGAGAAAAACTGGTCAAAGATATGAACAGACACCTCACTGAAGAAGATATACACAAAAGCAAATAAGCATATAAAAAGATGCTCCACATTGTATGTCACCAGGGAAATGCAAATCAAAATAGCAAGGAGATACTACTGCATTAGAATTACCAAAACCATTAGAATTGCCAAATCCAAAACACTGACAATCCCAAATGCTGGTGAAGATGTGGAGCAACAGAAACTCATTCACTGCTGGTGAGAATGTAACATGGTACAGCCACTTTGGAAGACAATTTGCTGACTTCCTACAAAGCAACAAACTCTTACCATACAATCCAGCAAATGTGTTCCTCACTGTTTGCCTGGAGGAGTCAAAAACTTAGGTCCACACAAAAACTGTAGAGAGATGTTTACAAAAGCTTTATTCATAATGGCCACAACTTGGAAGCAACCAAGATATCCTTCAATGTGTGAATGGATAAATAAACTGTAGTATACCAGACAACCAAATATTATTCAGCATGAAAAAGAAATGCACTATCAAGCCATGAAAACACATGGAGGGGAGGGACTTAGGTGCATATTACTAAGTGAAGAAGCTAATCTGAAAAGGCTACATACTATAAAATTCCAATTACAAGACATTCTGGAAAAGGCAAAACTATAGAGACAATAAAAAGATTAGTGGTTGCCAGGGGTTAGGAAAGAGGGAGAACAAAGAGGCAGAGCACAGAGGACTTTTAAAGAAGTGAAATTATTCTATATGATACTATAAATGATGGCTACATGTCATCATTCATTTGTTACAACTCAAGGAATGTATTATACCAGGAATGAATCCTAATGTAAATTATACATCTGGGGTGATAATGATGTATCAATGTAGGTTCATAGATTGTAATAAATGTATCACTCTGGTGCAGGTAGTGGGGGAAGCTGTACATGCGTAGGGGGAGAGGGTATGTGGGAACTCTGTACTTTTCGCTCAAATTTGCTGTGAATCTAAAAAATAGTTTGTTTAAAAAAAAAGAAAGAAAGGAAAAAACACAACCAAATGAGTGATCTTTGGGTAAAAGGTGGTATACATTTGAAGTTCTAAGTGCCAGAATAGCCTATGGAAAAAGGTTTGTATAAAATATAAAACATTAGCCAAATTCTTATCAGTGTTTAAAATCAACAATTCCTAATGGACACAATGGATGGAAGAGACACGTGAAGTTCTTCATCCAGCACTAGTAGAGTGTCTGTCTTGGAGCTGAAATCAGAAAGAAAAGTCATGAATTGTCAGTTTTCTTTCAAGAAAGGCAGAAATTTTTTAAAATGTCCAAGAAAAATGTTAAGAGTAAGTCACACTATGTAGACACCACAAAAGAGTTGGTTGACTTTTAAAACCCAGTTTTAATTATACAGCTGCAAAGAATTCAGATGAGGAGGTACACGGAAAAAAAAAAACCAATGAGGACCTATAGAGCAAAGTTCTAAGAGCTCAGATTTTAAAGAAGTTTATATAAAAGATGGAACAAGGAGGGACTCATAATCAAACACATATATAGATGAGTAGCAGGAAGTTATAACAATGTCATGAAAGACTAGAGCCAAGATAAGCAAAACAAAAAAGACAATTTTGGTTAGAATGAAAAGAAGAAAATCAAAAGGTCTGAGACCCTGCTCAAGGCAAAGGACATCTTGTTAACTGGTGATTCACAGCATTGCAATTTAACTCTAATTTCCCAAGTGAGAAGAAACTCTGGTGAAAAAAGACATCTAGGAGGGTGAGAAGACTTGAGTGCCAGGTTCTTCTAAAGGGTCTCAGTTGTTTGGCTAAGAAACTATAATCCAAGAATTATTTAATATACATCACCACTAAACTGCACTCTCCAATCTCTGGAGAATCAAAAGAAAGAAGGAAAATGATAGATGGGGTAAACAGACTCCAAATTTTTAGAAAGAGGATGATAATATCATTTTTGGGGAATTACCTGATGCTGTATACTAAGATCATTATAAATACAGTCAAAGTCAATCAACATACTAATAATCCTATGTAGTTATTATCTCTTTACTTTACAAATGGAGAAATTTAGGCTTAGATATATTTTAAAAGCCACCCTAAGCTGCGAAGCAAATAAGTAGAGATGCAGGAATTCAAATCCAGAAATTCATGTTCTGAGACAGTCTACTCTAAATGAAGGTAGATACTATGAATATTAAGCGAATTAGTATGACAAAATTCCTAGATAAATTCTAATCTTGAAAAAGCCAAGGTACTATTTAAACAGTAACAAGATTATCAGGGGGCCTAAAATTTATTCTTAGGAATGCAGGGCTTATGGGACATACAGTCATCCCATATCATCACAGACACGATAAAATACACACAAGGACATCATTCTTTCAAGAAACTAAAGTGCCAATACCTTACTTCATGTAAACTTGTGACAAATTAAGAAGTTTAAGGTCTCAAAACAAAATGATTTTAAAAAACACAATTGAGATACCACTTCATACCCATTAGGATACTATTATCAAAAGAAAAAAGAAAATAACAAACGTTGGCAAAAATATGGAGAAACTGGAAATCCACTGCAATACTGGTGAAAATGTAATGGTGCAGCCACTGTGGAAAACAGTTTGCCAGTTCCTCAAAAAAGCTAAAGAGAATTACCATAAAATCTAGCAATTCTACTCCCAGGTATGTAATACAAAATGAATTAAAAAACAGAGACTCAAACAGAAACCTGTATACCAATGTTTTTTAGCAGTATTGTTCAGAATAGCCAAAAGGTGTAAACAAACCAAATGTCCATGAACTGATAGATGGATAAATAAAATGTGGTATATATGCTTACAACAGAATACTTCTCAGCCTTAAAAAGGAATGAAATTCTAATATATGCTACAACCTGGATAAACCTTAAAAACATTATGCTAAGTGAAATAAACTAGATACAAAGGGACAAACATTACGTGATTCCACTTAGATGCAGTGGCTAGAATAAGCAAATTCAGAAGACAGGTGGCTCAGTGGTAAAGAATCTGCCTGTCAATGCAGGCAATTGTAGTTTTTAATTAAAAAAAATTTTAAGTCTTTCTCATCAGTTTTATTGAGATACAAATGACACCAGCACTGTATGTTTAGGGTACACAGCATAATGATTTGCCATACATACATCATGAAATGATTATCACAATAAGTTTAATGAACCTCATCAACTCATGCATGCGCGCTCAGTCGTGTCTGACTCTGTGACCACAGAGACTGTAGCCCGCCAGGCTCCCCTGTCCATGGGATTTCCCAGGCAAAAATACTGGAGTGGGTTGACATTTTCTTTTCCAGGGGATTTTCCTGACCCAGGGATCAAACCTGTGGCCTCCTGCATCTCCTGCACTGGCAGGCAGATTCTTTACCACTGAGCCACCTGGGAGATCCTCCATCATCAACTCATATAGACACAAAATTAAAGAAGCAGGAAAAAAAAAATTTTCTTTCTGATGAGACCTCTTAGGATTTACTCTCTTTACAACTTCATATGTAACACACAGAAGTGTTAATTACATTTATCATGTTGTACATTATGTCCCTCGTACTTATTTATCTTACAGCTGGAAGTTTGTGCCTTTTGACAGCCTTCATCCAGTCAATTTTATTTCTATCAATGAAGAATCCAAACACAAAATTTTTAAAAAATTCCACTCACTGAGGAATAAATTTAAAAAGAAAATAAGTAAAAGACTTATACTGAAGTTGAAGGTCTAAACAAATGGAGAACACAGAGTATAATCCATGTCCGTGTACTAGAAGATGATGGCATATCTCCCCATATTGATTAAAGATTCAAAGTGACCTCTATCAAAATCCAAGGAGGAATTTTTTTGAGGGGGACAGAAATTGAAAAACTGATACTAAAATGATATGGAAATATGCAAAGAATGTAGAATTGCTAAACAATTTTCAAAAATAACAAAATTGGAGGACTAACACTTCTTGTTTTCAAAACTTACTATAAAACTTTAGTGATCAAGATTTTAAGGAAAAGATATACAAAACAATAAACAAAATTTAGCATCCTGAAATAAACCCTTACATTTATAGTCAACTGATTCCTAAGAGAGAAGACAACATGATACTCTTATCAACAAACAGTGCTAGAACCAACTCGGTATCTACTTGAACAAAGACGACTTTAGACCATAACCATAAAAAAAACTTAAAATCAATCACAGACCTAAATATAAGAGCTAAAGAACTGCTAGGAGAAAACACAGGAGAATATTTTTTATGACCTTGGGACAGACAAAGGTTTTTTAGATGCAACACCAAAAGCATAATCCAGGAAAAAAAAAAACTGGTAATTTCATCAAAATGAAAAACTTTTGTGCTTCAGAGGACACCATTAATAAAATGAAAAGACAATCCACAGAGTGAGAGAAAATATTTGCAAATCCTATGTCTGATAAAGGACTTGGGTCCAAATATATGGAACTCTTACAACTCAATAAGACAACTCAATTTCAAAAAAAAGGCAAAAGATTTAAATAAACCAAAGAAGATGTATGAATGGCTAGGTACATTAAAAATGTTCAAAATCATTCCTCAGTAGGAAAATGCAAATTAAAACAAAGGAGACACCACTTTATACCCAACAGAATAACTACAATCAAAAAGATAAACAATAACAAGTGTCAGAAGGGTATGGAAAAACTAGCACACTCATATGGTACTCGTAAAAATGGTACTACCATTTATAGTTGTTTGGCTGTTTCTCTTAAATACTTAAATTTACCATAAGACTCAGAAAAAGAAAAACAAAGACTTAGTATTTGCAAACATTCATAACAGCATTGTTCATGCTAGCAAAAAACTACCAACAATTCAAATGTTTATCAACTGATATATGGGTAAACCAAATGTGGTGTATCCATACAATGAAATACTATTCAGCAATGAAAAAGAATAAACTACTGATACATGGTACAAAATTGATGAATCTTGAAGACTGCACATTCTGTGATTCTATTTATATGAAATGAGAGAAGGCAAATCTATAGGTACAGAAAACAGATTAGAAGGTTTCTGGAGTTGGGGGTATGAGAGGATAGATTGCAAACAGGCATATGGGATATTTTTAAAGCATTGTAAAACTGTTCTAAAACTAGATCATGGTAATTTTAAAATTTTATACATTTTTAAAAAATCATTGAATCATATACTTAAAATGGATAAATTCATGGTATATAAACTATAACTCAATAAAGCTGGCTTCTAAAAGTGACTGAGAAGTTGTTTTTTTTTTAAAGAGCAAAAACAACAAAATAAGCATTGTACTTCTTACCTCTGCTGGATATACTGGGCATAATCTGAGGAATCATATTATTGCTTGTATCCATGGGCTGGGAATTATCTTGACCCATCTGATCATCTGGTGGCATATAGGCAGGAGGAGGAGTATCAGCTAACAGAAAGAAAAAAAGACAAGTTAGAGTCCCAAAATAATAGTTAAAATCTTTATCTTGCTCAAAGTTAAATCTAAATGTATCAGAAAGTTCTTAAAAATTGCCAGTAGGATTCATTACCAAACATCACAGACACACAAAAATGCAGGATGCTACCTTAGGGCAAGGCAAAAGGAGAAAAGACAGCATACCCCTTAGCCACCAGAAACCTACTACCAGTCCACATGAATTTGGTCCAATCCAGCATAGTATTATCACTGCTAAAATTCACTACAATAGAATTTAAAGTCAAGAATTTTGCCTTCATTTGCTTAGAATCATATGCTCAGAGAAACTGCAACTACTGTAAATCAATCTGAAGGCCATAGATTATCCTCCCTCGTTCAGATATCTACAGAGACATTCTTAAATTGCCAAGATCATTACACACTGTATTGTTATTTAAAACTGGAAAATAAAACCATGCTCTTTCAAAATCTGCAACACTAACAGCAGCTATCTAATTCTTTTACGATGTCTTACAATGGCATTATGTCCTATGGCTCTAAGGAAACAAAATGAACTACAAAATCTTTTCAGTTAAAACATTTCCGGCTGCAAACCTTTACAAAAGCTATAGCCATACTTCTTTGTCTCAGTAACTATAAATACTCAACATCTATCTGAATATATAACTTGTCTTTCACCTCAAGGTTTGTACAAGATGTATTTTGAGACAGAGCTACCAATCGGCACTGACTGGAGTACAAAGGATGAAAATCAGTTTCTGAAAAGACACCTAAGAGCAAGTTAAACAGTTGGAACTTAAATCCTTTTCAATTGGTATTTCATTGCAATGAAGAAACCACTAAGTATATATTTACATATGATTGCCTGCAATAGGAGGCATTCCAATATTTCTAATGATTTAACCATACAAGACCATGCATGCCATTAATAAAATTTAGCTACTTTAAAAATCTGCTTATGATCCTTCTTCAGGCAAATCAGTGCATCAGTTATCTAATTAAAGATAACTGGAGTTCATTTTAAGCTGCTGCTGCTGCTGCTGCTAAGTCGCTTCAGTCCTGTCCGACTCTGTGCAACCCCATAGACGGCAGCCCACCAGGCTCCACTGTCCTTGGGATTCTCCAGGCAAGAACACTGGAGTGGGTTGCCATTTCCTTCTCCAATGCATGAAAGAGAAAAGTGAAAGTGAAGTCGCTCAGTCGTGTCCGACTCTTCGCGACCCCATGGACTGCAGCCTACCAGGCTCCTCCATCCATGGATTTTCCAGGCAAGAGTCCTGGACTAGGGTGCCACTGCCTTCTCCGCATTTTAAGCTATCAAAGTATAAAATGATTTGACAAGCAATGTAGCAAAGTTAAAAAAGCACAGACTAGAGTCAGAGAAACCTGAGCCTGAACCCCCACTTATTAGCTATGTGACCTTAAGTAAGGTACTTAAACTCTTGAGGTTAATACCAGTTTCATCTTCCATCTGTAAAATAAGAATAATATCTATCTCACATGGACGTTCTGAAGATTAAATTTAATGTGATATCTTTCATCTATAAAAGGCACTTGATAAATGGTATTCGGTAGTAAAAACTTTATGAAAATATTTAACAAGTCGGATACAGCCACTTCCTTTGTTGCTTTGACAGAACTTAATTGTAATGCCTAGTGGCATACATAGATTTAGTCATTTGGTCCAATATATGGCCAACTGATATCTAACGACACTTTGTTTCCGATTATCTACTTTCCTTCATATTCATCAGACAGAGTCATTTTCTGTCTTTATGTTTTTGATAAGTTTTTACTATATTCTGCCTTTACTGTATATAGGACTCCTCTCTATGAAATCATTCAAGTTAGCACCATTTGGCTTCAAACTCTCAATCTGCACTGGCAACCACTTAACATACAGGTATATCTACATAGCTAGCAGTAAATATATTTATGTGTTGCTGTAATTTCATCTATTTATTTAACAAATATTTACTGGAGGATCTACTGCATATTAGACTCTGACGTAGGTACTGGAGATGTAGCAATAAACAAAAGATGCTATGAAATCCCTTTTTTCATGGAGTTTATGGACAAGTTGGGAGGGGGAAGAGGCAGATTATAAGTAAAGACAAAATATACTACACTGGATTGTAATACATGCCATAGAGAACGATCAAGCAATGAGATAAGAGAAGGTGGGTTGGAGGAGTGAGTGCAACTTTTAAATTTTATCTACCTTATTGTCACTGTTCTTAAAGGGTAATTGCCAATCTCCCCCAAATTGTGTTTGCTTTTTTAAACACTTCCATTTATGTAAACTAAAAAAAATAAAAACAGTTCACCCACTTCCCTCAACTGCTTTTTCACCACGTCTGGCAACCAGAGGTGGCTGTCCTCTGTATCTATGAGCCTAGTTGTTTTTTTTAAGTCCACATATAAGGGAGATCATAACAGTATTTGTCTTTCTCAGTCTTATTTCACTTAGCATAAAGCTGTCAAGATTCATCCATGTTGTCACAGATGGCAAGATCTCATTCTTTTTTATGGCTGGATAATATTTGTGTGTATTTATCATATATTCTTTATCCATAAATTAACACTTAGGTTGCTTCCAAATCATGGCGACTATAAATAAAGTCACAATAAACATGAGAGGGGTGATACCTTCCTGAGTCAGTGCTTTTGTTTTCTTTGGATAAATATCCAAAAGTAGAATTAAAGAAGCATATGGCAGTTCTATTTTTTATTTTTTGAGGAAATTCTATACTGTTTTCAAAACTGGCCACACTAATTTTCATTCCAACAGTGCACAAGAATTCCCTTTCCTCCAAATCCTCACCAACACTTGTTATGTCCACCTTTCTGATAAACAGTCATTGTAATAAGGGTAAGGTAATATCTCACTGTGGTTCTGACCTGCATTTCCCTGACAATTAGTGATGTCTAGAGCATCTTTCCATCTATCTATTGGCCAAAAGAATGTCTTCTTTGGATAAATATGTATTCAGATCTTAATAGACTTTTTTTTTTTTTCCACTGTGTCGTATGAGTTCTTCCTACAAATTTTGGATATCAGCCCCTTATTGGATACATCATTTGCAAAAATTTTCTTTCACTCAGTAGGCTGCCCTTGTATTTTATTGATGGTTTCCCCTGCTGTGCAGAAATGCTTTAGTCTGATATAGTTTCACTTGTTTATTTTTGCTTTTGTTGCTTTTGCTTTTAGTGTCAGATTAAAAAAAATCATCAGCAAGACCTAGTTAAGGAGCTTAGTATATATGTTTTCTTCTAGGAGTTTTATGATTTGAGGTCTTACATTAAACTCTATCTATTTTGAGTTAATTTTCGGGTGTGGTGCAAGACAATGGTCCAATTTCATCCTTTTGCATGTGTCTGTCCAGTTTTACCAATGTATTTATGGAAGACACTGTCCTTCCCCCTTGTACATTTGCGGCTCCTCTGTTGTAAATTAATTGACAATTTTTGCATGAGTTGATTTCTTGACACTCTACTCTGTTGCATGATCTATGTGTTTGTTTGTATGCCAATATTATATTATTTTTATTATTACAGCTTGGTAATACAGTTTGAAATCAGGGAGTATGATGCCTTCAGCTTTGCCTTCAGCTTTGTCCCTCTTTCGGAAAACTGCTTCGGCTATTCTGTATCTTTTGTGGTTCCATACACATTTTAGGACTACTATATTTTGTGAAAAATGTATCTACTTGCATTTTTAAACATACAGCACTTGGCAAAATAAAATTCAAAACTCTTCTGGAAATCAAACAATTACCAAAGAATAGTCAAAAATAGTTCTTGACATATTAACAGCTGACCCAGAGGATCAGCAGTATTAGAACAAATGCTAATTCTTAGGAGTTATTTTTTGTATCAATAAAATAAATTCTTACCTGGGAGCTGAAATGGACTTCCTGGTCCAGAACTTGCTGGGGAGTTGGGATATGTGCTGCTAGCAGGGGAAGGCGGGTAGGGACTATTTGGAGATAAGGGAAAAGGAGTGTTGTTGGGCTGATGGAAAGAATCAGGAAACGTTGCATTTTGTGGCATGTGCGGTTCATTGTGGCTTAAGTTTCTAAACTGAACCAGAAGGCTGTGTTGTGGATTGAATTCATTATGACGAGGCACTAATACTGGAGGTAAGACTGAAAGACAAAAATCAAAAGTCGTCTGTGAGCAATGACTAAAACAACTCATACACATGAAGGGACAGATAAGAAAGGATTGAGGGAAGATGGTAAACCTATTAAAACAATTTACTTTTAGGAAGGGCTGCTTTGTTAGAACCCTGAATCTGTATTTACATAATAATTAAAGCGAAAATTCTCTAAGCATTCAGCCTATATAATATACTCTAGACGACAGATACCCAAGCAGAGAAGATAATCGTGGTAAGCATATTTAAGAGCAACCATAATTACAGCAAAGGGAATAAAGCCAATGTTTTACAAAAACTATAATTGGCATATAACCCTAACCCTTTAAAAACTATGAATCACCATGTTGTACACCTGAAACTTAATATAATATTATGTCAATGATACCAAAAAAAAAAAAAAGGTAAATATGTCATCATCTCCTTAGATGTTACTGCTGTTGGTCTTGCTTTATCTATATGAAACAGGGAACACATCCTAAACCACGTGGGCCAAAGCATCATTCCATAGTTTGCAGTCCAGATAGCCGTTTCCATGACAGTCCTACTTCTCTGCATGTTTGCTCTTTACCATCCAAGACTGTAATTTTCATAAGGTGTTCATATGAATCTGAAATAAAATAGTGGGCTAATATAACTTTAAAATTTTTAATTAAAAAATAGATGAAAACAACCATAATATAGAGAATTTAATGCACTGAGAGTTCAACAGAGGTAAGTATTCCCAGCAAGCAAGGAGGCAAACAAAATACTGTGGAAAAGACAACATCTGATTGGACCTTAAAGAACGGGAAGCATTTCACACAGAAGTGCTAGGGGTGGAGCGTGTCAAGAGTGTAGAAGAGGAGCTGGAAAGATAGAACAAAGGACAGTCAGAGGGCTAAGCACTAAACTGGGAGGTAAGACTAGAGAATAAAGTTGAAAGCAGCTATGCATAGGTCCTAAAAGCCTCCATGTTTCCAATTTTGAACATTTCTTCTTTCTTTCTCTTTACCATCTGAGCCACCAGGGAAGCCACTGCTGCTGCTGCTAAGTCACTTCAGTCGTGTCTGACTCTGTGCAACCCCACAGATGGCAGCCCACCAGGCTCCCCTGTCCTTGGGATTCTTCAGGCAAGAACACTGGAGTGGGTTGCCATTTCCTTCTCCAATGCATGAAAGTGAAAAGTAAAAGGGAAGTCGCTCAGTCGTCTCTGACTCTTAGCCACCCCATGGACTGCAGCCTACCAGGCTCCTCCGTCCATGGGATTTTCCAGGCAAGATTACTGGAGTGGGGTGCCACTGCCTTCTCCAAGGGAAGCCACTAGCAAGGTCCAAATAGTATGTAAAGTGAAGTGAAAGTCACTCAGTGTGTCCAATTCTTTGCAACCCCATGGGGGTCCATGGAATTCTCTAGGCCAGAATACTGGAGTGGGTAACCTTTCCCTTCTCCAGGGGATCTTCCCAGCCCAGGGATTGAACCCAGGTCTCCCGCATTGCAGGCAGAGCCTTTACTAGCTGAGCCACAAGGGAAGCCCATATTTTATGTTCTTCAGTAAAGTTTACCCAACTGAAAACAGTAACAATTCCTAGATAGAGGTCTTCCACTCAAAATTATTTTTTTAAACACATCCATAACAAAAATATACACAAGCATAAACAGTTTTAAACTGGGCTTCCCTGTGGCTCAGCTGGTAAAGAATCCACCTGCAATGCAGGAGACGTGGGTTCAATTCCTGGGCTGGGAAGATGCCCTGGAGAAGGGAAAGGCTACCCACTCCAGTATTCGGGCCTGGAGAATTCCATGGACTGTATAGTCCATGGGTCACAAAGAGTCGGACACAACTGAGCAACTTTCACTAAACAATTTTAAAGAACACATTTTTTAACAGATCCACTTTATTCAAACATTCAATTTTTCTAAAAACTCAAGTGATCAATAACATCTGATCACCTTTCCCAAGAGGAAACTGAAAAATCTGATTTCTCTAAACTTAAGGTACTAACTCATCTCTTTCATAATTTTGTTGTATTTGTCAGTGTAATTTCACTTTCAAAAATTTCCCTTTGACTCTAACATCTAAGCAGAGTGAAAGAGTGAAACATTTAGTGAAATGTTTAATGAAACATTTAGTTTCACTAAACCTGTTTAGTGAAAGTCGCTCAGTCATGTCCGACTCTTTGAGACCCTATACAGTCCATGGAATTCTCCAAGCCAGAATACTGGAGTGGGTAGCCTTTCCCTTCTCCAAGGGATCTTCCCAAGTCAGCAGTGACAAAATTAAACTGTTTTAAAATGAACTAGGTTGTATCTCCGCTTCCTGAAGTAGGGATGAACCTCAGCGATCAGAAGCTCTGTAATTTGTATTGTTTTTTTATCTTTTTATTTTACTGAATTAGTATTGTGACTATGTAGTTAATATCTGATTAGGACTGCTTTTTCCTATGTATTACTAACTGCTGTTTTCCTTACAAAATGATGGGCAGCTGCCATGGGACAGAAGGACATGCGACACTGAGAATGTCTATGTTCAGCTCTCTAGCAATCTGAAAGACTTAGTGAAATAACTATTTAGGAATTCAATCCAGTAAGGATTTTTTGAGACAGAACTAAAATCACTAATTTCTCTTTAACTTGTATATTACCTATACACATACTTTTTTTAGGAAATTATTTTCATTCAAAATTAATAATACACTGATAGTTTAAAAAGATAGATGCTATAAGAGATTATAAACAAAAAGAACAATTTCTAAGCCTGCTCCCAAACTGCTTCCAGAAACAACAAATTTAAACTTATCCATTTCCTCTAAAATTCACTTTGTGCCCTACTAAATAATAATGCTTATACTGCTGTTACTGTTTTGTCAAGACATTATCTGTAGACTTACTTTTATGGCAAATGAAGTAGATTTCTTAAATCATTCTATTCCCCATTCTCTTCCTAATAAAGTCACATAAAAATTTGGTTAACTCAATATCCTGTGTTTATGATAGTTTATATATTATATAAATTACATAAATACAATTCATTGCTGAGCCAAATTTGTATTATATTTTTTCTTGAACAATTTTTTTTTAATTATTGCCTTGGTCCTTCATTTGCTTAATCTCATGTTTGTACCACTAATTTCCCGAAGTCCAACAGATCTAATAAATTCCTACCAATACTATTTTCCAGGTGCCACAAATAAAGAATCTATTGATTCAATTTTCTCCCCTGGATCCTCCATCGTTTGCTATTTAAGTTCCCTACAAAGTCAAGGTCTTTAGACTTCCTCTTCTTTTCTCTCCAGTTGGATCCCATTTCCTGGACCTCATTCTCTATTAGTTTACTAAGGAAGGATGTAAGGAAGATAAATTTTGAGTCCTTGCTTATATGAAAGTAACCTGTCTTATGTTTAGCTACAGACAAATTCCAGAATAACCTTTTTCTCTCTGAATGTACAGGGTACTGCTTTATTTTTTTCTAGAATCCAAAATTGTACCGAAAAATCCAGTATTCTCATTTCCAGTCTTTTCTATGTGCCCTCTCTTTTTTACTCTGGGAGCTCTCAAAATCTTCTTATCCATGATATGCTAAAATTTCACGTATGGATCTTTTTTCTGTCTCCTTTTCTGGTTACTCAGTCATTGGGCCCATTCAATTTTCAGTTCTGGGAATTGTTCTAATAGTATTTCTTTCATAATTTCTCTTTCACATTATCTCCAATGCTTTAAGAATTATTATTTTATAAGAATATTTAATATGAAACTTATTCTGAGCCAGTTAATGTTTTATCTAAGCACTTTTCATACATTAACTCATCTAATTCTCATAACTAACCTGAGGTAAGTATTATTATTCCCATTTTACAGATAAGGAAACAAAGTCACAGACAGGTTAATTAATTTCTCTATGGTCATTTTGATAGTACTGGTGAAGTCAGTATCCAAATCCAGAGAATCTGGTTCAAGAAAGTAATCTTAACCACTGGACAACACTATTAAATACTGAATCACCTAGCCTGGCTCTCTATTTTGCTTTTATCACTTTCCAACTGTGTTTTACTCTTTTTTTTCTAACTCTGCAATACTTGCTGGCTCCACTACATATTAACTACGTGATCTTTTATAAGTTGTTGTTTTTTAGTCCCTACATTGTGTCTGACTCTTTCTGCGACCCCCTGGACTATATAGCCTGTCAGGCTCCCCTGTTCATGGAATTTCCTAGGCAAAAATACTTACGTGGGTTGCCATTTCCCTCCCCAGGGGTTCTTCCCAACCCAGGGATTGAATCTATGTTTCCTGAATTGGCAAATAGATTCTTTACCACCGAGACTTCAGGGAAGCCCCTTTTATATGCTACTTTTCTATTAATTTTTGGTTTCCCTATCTGTAACTTACTGGTAAACTTAAGAGTATCATAAAATGTTCATACCATTTTCAAACCCCATGAAGGAATAACCTCATAGGATTACGAAAGTGTCTAGTCCTTGTCACTGTTCAGTCGCTAAGTCATCTCTGAAGTTTTGCGACACTATGGACCTCACTCAGTATGCCAGGCTCCTCTGCTCTCCACTATCTCCCGGAGTTTGCTCAAATTCAAGTCCATGGAGCTGGTGATGCTATCTAACCATCTCATCTTCTGCTACCCTCTTCTCCTTCTGCCTTCAATCTTTCCCAGCATCAGGGTCTTTTCAAATGAGTCAGCTCTTCGCAGCAAGGAGCCAAAGTATTGGAGCTTCAGCTTCAGTCCTTTCAATGAATATTCAGGGTTGATTTCCTTTAGGATTGACTGGTTTGATCTCCTTGCAGTCCAAGGGACTCTCAAGGGTCTTCTCCAGCACCACAGTTTCAAAACATCAATTCTTTGGAATTCAGCCTTCTTTATGGTCCAACTCTCACATCCATACACGACTACTAAAAAAACCATAGTTTTGACTATATGGCAAAGCTTTTGTAGGCAAAGTGATGTCTCTGCTTTTTAATATGCTGTCTAGGTTGGTCATAGCTTTCCTCCCAAGGAGCAAGCATCTTTTAATTTCATGGCTACAGTCATCATTTGTGGTGATTATGGAACCCAAGAAAATAAAATTTGTCACTGTTTCCATTTTTTCTCCTTCTACTGGCCATGAAGTGATGGGACCAGATGCCATGATCTTAGTTTTTTTTTAATGGTGAGTTTTAAGCCAGCTTTTTACTCTCTTCTTTCACCCTCATCAACAGGCTCGTTAGTTCCTCTTTGCTTTCTGCCGTTAGAATGATAGTATCTGCATATCTGAAGTGTTGATATTTCTCCCAGCAATCTTGATTCTAGCTAGTGATTCATCCAGCCGGCATTTCGCATGATGTTCTCTGCAGAGAAGTTAAATAAGCAGGGTGATACTATACAGCCTTGTCATACTCCTTTCCCAATTTGGAACCAGTTCATTGTTGCATGTCTGGTTCTAACTGTTCTTGACCTGCATATAGGTTTTTAAGGAGACAGGTAAGGTGTTCTGGTACTCCCATCTCTTTAAAATTTTCAAGTTTATTGTGGTTGGTCCATGCAGTCAAGGGCTTTAGCATAGTCAATAAAGCCGAAGTAAATGTTTTTCTGGAATTCCCTTGCTCTCTCCATGATTCAACAAATGTTGGCAATTTGCTCTCTGGTTCCTCTGCCTCTTTGAAACCCAGCTTGTACATCTCAAGTTCTCTGTTCACATACTACTGAAGCCTAACTTGATGGATTTTGAGCATAACCTTACTAACATGTGAAAACAGTCTAGTAACTGGAACATTCTTTGGCAGTGTCTTTGGGACTGGAATGAAAACTGACCTTTTCCAGTCTTGTCCCACTGCTGAGTGTTCCAAATGCGCTGACACACTGAGTGCAGCACTTCACCAGCATCATCTTTCAGGATTTTAAACAGTTCAGCTGGAACTCCATCACCTCCAATAGTTTTGTTCATAGTTCATGGTTCCTAATGCCCACTCAGCTTCACACTCCAGGATGTCTGGCTCCAGGTGAATGATCTTCCATTGTGGTTATCCGGGTCATTAAGGCCTTTTTTGTATAGTTCTTCGTGTATTTTTACCACCTCTTCTTAATCTCTTCTGCTTCTGTTAGGTCCTTACTGTTTCTGTCCTTTATCATGCACATCCTTGCACAAAATGTTCCCTTGATAGCTCTAATTTTCTTGAAGAGATCTCTAGTCTTTCCCATTCTACTGTCTTCCTCTATTTCTTGGCATTGTTCACTTAAGAAGGCCTTCTATCTCCTTGCTATTCTCTGGAACTCTGCATTCAGTTGGGTATATCTTTCCCTTTCTCCCTTGCCTTTCGCTTTTCTTCTTTACTCAGTTATTTGTAAAGCTTCTTCAGAAAACCACTTTGCCTTTTGCATTTTTTCTTTGAAATGGTTTTGGTCACTGCCTCCTATACAATGTTACAAACTTCCATCCATAGTTCTGCAGGCATTCTGTCTATCAGATCTAATCCCTTACATCTATTCATCACTTTCACTGAATAATCATGAGGGATCTGATCTAGGTCATACCTGAATAGCCTAGTGGTTTTCTCTATTTTCTTCAATTTAAGCCTACATTTTTCAATAAGAAGTTCATGATCTGAGCCACAATCAGTTCCAGGCCTTATTTTAGCTGACTGTATAGAGTTTCTTCATCTTCAACTACAAAGAATATAATCAATCTGATTTCAGTATTGACCATTTGGTGATGTACATGTGTAGAGTCGTCTCTTGGATTGCTGGAAAAGGGTGTTTGCTATGACCAGCATGTTCTGTTGACAAAACTGTTAGCCTTTGCCCTGCTTCATTTTGTACTCTAAGGCCAAACTCGCCTGTTATTTCAGGTATCTCTTGACTTCCTACTTTTGCATTCTAATCCCCTGTGATGAAAAGGACATCTTTTTTGGTTAGTTCTAGAAGATGCTGTTGGTCTTCATAGCACCAGTCAACCTCAGCTTCTTCAGCATCAGTGGTTGGGGCACAGACTTGGATTACTGTGATGCTGAACGGTTTGCCTTGGAAACGAATCAAGATCATTCTATCATTTTTGAGGTTGCACCCAAGTACTGTATATCAGACTTGAGGACTGTGAAGGCTATTCCATTTCTTCTAAGGGATTCTTGCCCACAGTAGTAGATGTATGGTCATCTGAATTAAATTTTCCCATTCCTGTCCATTTTAGTTCACTGATTCCTAAGATGTCAATGTTAACTCTTGCCATCTCCTGCTTGACCATGTCCGATTTACCTTGATTCATGGACCTAACAGTCCAGGTTCCCATGGAATACTGTTCTTTGCAGCATCAGACTTTACTTTCACCACCAGATACATCCACAACTGAGCATTATTTCTGCTTTGGCCCAGCTGTTTCCTTCTTTCTGTAGCTATTAATAATTGCCCTCTGTGACTCTAGTAGCTCAGTGGTAAAGAATCCGCCTGCCATGCAGAAGAAATGGGTTTGACCTCTGGGTCAGGAAGATCCCCTGGAGAAGGAAATGGCAACCTATTCCAATATTCTTGCCTGGGAAATCCCATGGACAGAGGAGCCTGGCAGGCTAAAGTCCAAGGGATTGCAAGAGTTGGATACAATTTAGTGACTAAATCACTACCACTACCTTCTCAGCAGCATTTTTGCTTCCCTGGTGACTTAGATGGTAAAGAATCTGCCTGCAATGCAGGAGACCCAGGTTTGATCCTTGGGTTGGGAAGATCCCCTACAGAAGGGAATGGCTACCCACTCCAGTATCCTTGCCTGGAGAATTCCATGGATGGAGGGGCCTGAAGGGCTATCATCCATGGGGTCGCAAGGAGTTGGACACAACTGAGCAACTAACACTAACACTTTCTTAGTAGCATACTGGACACCTTCTGATGAAGGGGGCTCATCTTTCTGTGTCATACCTTTTTGCATTTTCATACTGTTCATGGAGTTCTCACAGCAAGAATACTGGAGTGGGCTGCCATTTCCTCCTCCAGTGGACCACGTTTTGTCAGAACTCTTCACTATAATCTGTTTCGGGTGGCCTTGCACAGCACGGTTCATAGCTTCATTGAGTTATGCAAGCCCCTTAGCCATGACCAGGCAGTGATTCATGAAGGGTATCTAGTCCTTAAGTGCTCAATGATGTTAATTACTATGACTTTATTAATACTGGTATTATGAAGTGATCCATCCCATGTTACAGCTGTTTAACTTGCTTAAGCATACCAGGCCTAAGCCCCAATCTTTTCTACAGAATGAATCACAGCTGAGGAAAACAGATAACAAAAATAAGACATTTCTATTGACTATCAGACACACCCTGGTTATGAGGGAATATACTAAAGTCCCTTTCTTGCCAACAACTTCCAGCAAATATCAAGCCTGGGATTTTCAGACTATACTTCTCTTTTAAATCCTCATACTTGCCTTTCCTCATCAATTCCTCTGGCTACAGGTCTCCTTGGATTCAATAAGAAATTGAGAATCACCTCAAATACCAACTGGCAGCTCTAAAGCCCTTAAAATAAACTTTCCCTGACAGCACCATTACTCCTATTTTGTTTTATTTTTTTTGCTAGTCTCCACATCTAATGTTATTGCTACAGTTTTTTTTTTTTTTTAAACCATATCGGCATATACTATCTTCATGTGAAATCTAGTGTGGCCAGCAGACTAAGGTGGCTACCATGATTCCTGCCTCTATTTACCCTGTGTAATCCCTTCCATCTGAGTATATTATCTGTGACTTGCTCCTGAGCAACAGAATATGGCAAAAGTAACAGAATATATATACTAACATTCCACCAGAACACAATGCCTCTTCTAGCAAGAAAACCCTTTCTTACTGGCTTTGAAGAAATAAGCAGCCACGAATGTGAGCTACCTACTGAGATGGTCACATGGTAAGCAAATGAAGGAGTCAACAACCAGCCAGAATCCAACAGCTTGCAAGGAACTGAATCCTGATAATAATCACATGAGCTTGGAAGCAGAACCTTTCTCAGTTGAGCCTCCAGTGGAGACCCAAGACTGACCAATACCTAGTTTACAGCCTTGCAAAGGATCCAAGTAAAGCCATGTCTGACTCCTGACTTGACAGAAACTGTGAAATAATTAATGTGTGTTAGCCCCTTAGCTTATGGTACTTTGTTATGTAGCAATAGGTAAGTAATGTACCCAACTAGTATCTCAGCTTATATAATTCATTCAATACAAAAAAATACTTACTGAGCACTCACTCCTAAGTTCTAGGTAATAAAACTATTCTAGGCACTGGGAATGCAGTACAGAATGAGACAGAGGAAGGTCCTTCTCACATTAGTCAATAAACAAAATGAATACCTAACAGTCAAGCAGTGCTGAGGCATTTAAGCAAGGACAGAATGAAATAAGAAAATGTGACATGAAAAGATGCTTGGGGGAGAGTACTCTAAGTAGAGGAAAGAGCATGTATGACAAGTCCAGGGAACAGAGGAAGCTTGAGGATAGGTCATGTAGACCCTTGTAGAAATCTGTTCTAAGTGTGACAGAAAGCCTTTAAGTGTCTGGGCAGGGACTGACATGATTTGATATATACTTCCTAACACTCACTCTGGCTGCTATAACAGGAAACAGAATGGGCTGGGGGACAGAGAAGGCAGAGACCAATTAGGAGACTACTTAAAGGTAAAAGATGATGATGGTCTGTACTAGAGTAGTGGTGTTAGAAATGGTGAGAGATGATATGATCAAAGTACATTTTGAAGGTATAGCAAACAGCATTTCCTCATAGCTTAAGCACAGAATTTCAGAGAGAAATAAAAGATGACTTCTAGCGAGCAATTATGTGAATGATACTGCCGTTGACTTCAACAGGGAAAACTGGAGGAAAAAATGATTTAGTGGGAAAAACAAATCCGAAGTCCTATTTTGACATTAAATCTGGTATGTTTATTAGACATTCGGGTGGAGATGTTATGTAGGCAACTGGATAGAGTCAGAAGAAGCTGACTCTGGAGTTCAAAATGTGAGCATGAATTTATAGATGGTTTTAAGACATGTGATAACATGAGAGTACCTACAGGAAAAATATAGATGGAGAAAAAGTCAAGGACTGAGTCCTGTGAAAACAGGAAAATGACCAACAAAGCGACTAAGCAAAAACAGGAAGTGAGGTAGGAGAATTCTAAGAGTGCTGTGCTTCAGAAGCCAATATGAAAAAGTTTTGAGTGGGAGGAAAGGAGAGCAACTGTACCAAACAATGCTGACAGGGCAAGTAAGATGAGGACCGAGAATGATTGATCCCTCTGTTTGTAAGAACACAGTCATTAGTGAATTTGACAAGTCAAAAGGTAGAAAAGAAAGACTAACAAGAGTGGGTGTCAACAAAGAACAGGAAGAACGGTAATGTAGAGGTAATACAGATGGAGATTCCTAACTGAACAAGGTACGTTGGAGGTGGGGTCACGTGGCTGAGGTCAGGACAGGAATTCTTTCTTAACTTTTATTTGAGGTTGGTCCAGTATTCCTCCGAAGATTAAAAACTTTAAGAAGGAAGCATAAAACTAAAGTAATCTATTAATTACTAAATTCAGTCAAATGCAAATCAGGAGGCAGAAGTTTTTATAATTCTTCCCAGGGGAATTAAAACCTACCTGGACTCTCCACTCTCTTATAGTGGTATGGGTTGATACAAACTTCTTTTTGCTTAGATCCAAAAGGAAATTCACAAATATCCAATGGCTTTAGCTCATGATGACTCTGCAGATCAGGCCAGCGCCAAACACGACAGTATATAACGTGGGGTAAGCCTTTTCTGTGAGAAACCTGCAGGCGTCCATCTAAAGATCTGGGGATAGTGACACATTTGCTGGGCTGTCCTGGACTGCTCAAGGCTTTCTCCAGTTCCTCCATGGCACCTTTTTTCTTTTTTAGTTTTTTCACCAAAGCATCAACTGCCTTTTCTGCCCATTTCTCCTCTTCATCACCTTGCTTCCAGCCCAACAATCGTTTTACTGCTGGACTAGTAAAAGAAAACAAGCTGGCCATTGACGTCATTTGATTTAAATCTTCAGAAACCTTTCTGCAACTCAAAGTCAGTGTCTACTGAACATACAGATGACAGGTGGAAAGTCATATACAGGCCCTAAGCAAAAGCTGCAATTTAAAAGGAAGGAGTGACATTTATCTTCATAAGTGCCAGAAGCTTCTTTCATTGGTTCAAGCCCTGAAAGAGAAAAGGTAAAAAGGATAAGATCCCTAGTTTAAACAAACAAAATTTACATACATTTAAATCAATATAATTTGAAAAGTATGTTACTTTCAATAAGAGCAGAAAAGCCTTACCAAATAAAACAAAAAACCTAAGTCTAGATAGAAAAATTTTCTCTTAAGTCCTGTGACCACTCACTTCCTTCTTCATAATATGAATCTCATCGGCAATGTCAAATGATAACCACAAGCAAAGTAGGGTGCTCTACTTTCTACACATTATCACCCCACAAAAAACAGCCCCTAGACCTTTATTTCCTTCTGTCAGAAGCCAAGTTTCTGAAGTAGTTTTCTTCACTGAAATCCATGTTATATGCTGTGTCAGTTTTGAACATAATAGTGTCCTGATTTGAACAAAGGTCTTAAGAGAAACCTAGTGCTTCCCTAGCATCATTACTTTCTTTAAAATGTTTCACAGACTTGTAAGGTTTGCACAAAAGTCACAGTACTATTCAAGTCACATTATTAGATGCAAATTGTATTAGAAATTGTCATAAGACATACTCAAATAAATCATAACTGGCAGAAAAATGGGAAGTATCTATGTTTAAAATGAAGAAAGTTAGATTTACAAAGAATAAACCCAAGGTTTACTCCCCCCAAAAATAGTTTATCATTTTATAATTCCTATTGCCTTCTCCGATATTTTAAGTATGTTAAGTTAATGAACCTGCTCCAGGCAGAACACCATTGTATACCCTGAAGAAGTGATATGGAGTGGCATTCCACTGATAAGAGTGGGTACAATCTCCTGTGGTTACTACAGTCAACCATACAACTAGTTATTAGTGAAATAGCAGGAGTAATGCTTGGAAAAAGGATGTCAGTAACAAAAGATGCTTCCTTTCTTAGACCTAAATAATGCTGCAACTCTGTCTTGGACAAATAATAGAATATTCTAGCATCAAGTTTATTCTGGATTGGGGTGATCTTCCCAGAAAAGACTATATGTGCTCAGTTAAAACTCCAGTAGGGCTTCCCTGGTGACTAACAGGTAATGAATCGCCTGCCACTGCAGGAGACACAGGTTTGTTCCCTGATCCAGGAAGATCCCACATGCCACAGAGCAACTAAGCCTGTGCGATGCAACCATTGAACCTGTAGAGCCCGGGAGTTCCGGCTACTGAGCCTGTGTGCCCTAGAGCCTCTGCTCCACAACAGAAGCCACCGCAGTGAGAGGCCCATGCACCACAACTAGAGAAGAGCCCACGCAGCAGCAAAGACCCAGCAGAGCCAAAAAATAAAATAAGTCCCATAATGTGAAAGTGTTAGTTGCTCAGTCATGCCCGACCCTTCGCGACCCCATCAACTATAGCCCACCAGGCTCCTCTGTCCATGGGATTTCCCAGGCAAGAATACTGGAGTGGGTGGCCATTTCCATCTCCAGGGGATCTTCCCAAGCTGGGGATCAAACCCGGGTCTCCCACACTGCAGATACTTACAGTCTGAGTAAACAAAATAAAATAGAGTTAAATTCAACAACATTACGTGCCATGTACTATGAATAGTCATAATGGTACTTAAAAAAAAAAAAAACAGTATCAAATAGTTTCATCTTAAGAGCCAATTGATTTATTCTTTCAACATATGCCTGCTGCCTACTAAGAGCCTATTAAAGTGCTAGGCACTGTTCTAGGTGCTGATCCAGAAAAGGAGAGAAAAAGGAGCACTGACTCCTCTTTAGGAGAAAAGGGTTGAAGAGCTATGGAAAACTACAGTTCTTCCTCTAGAAATAAAAATATTAATTAAAAAGTGCTTCACTGATCAAAAAAGGGCCAAGAGCTGCAAGCATTTATTCACTGTACACCACACCCAAGAAATGTGTATCATAACCTCTTGGCACCTGTCACTAGGAACTGCACAATCTTCAATTATGTTGACTCCTCCCTACTTGCAAGGCCAGACCACACAGAGTGCAGAGAAAAACGCACACCTCATTTCACTAAATTCAAATTCCACCAAGTAATTTGCTGTCACTGGGAAGTGAGAGACATGCTCGGCAGTGGCTCTACAGACTGCATGCTGGAACCATATGAGGAAGGGTGCAGGGAAGTGAAGGTATACTCCTTACGTAGGAATGGATATGCCCAAGCCTAGGCAGTATGTCTTTCCCAACACTTCATAGGATAATTTTCACCAGGAAAACAAAACTGCCTACACTAAACCAGGGAAATATAACAAGAAAACAAAAGCACGCTTTAGGAACAGGTCACAGAGTGCACAGTGTTATGAGTTAAACTGTATAAAAAGTCTTCAGTTGTAGCAGCATTAAGGATACAGGATAAAAGCCATCTGGGTCAGAAAGTACAGGCATGATTTGGTTGTCTGAGATGAGAAGGGAAATTTCAAAGGAAAGGGGAACATAAAAAAATACATGGGCAGGTATGAATAGGGCATTTCCCAGGATAAAGAGCAGACAGGCCCAGCTGACTAAGACCTTAATTCCATAATACTAGAATATAACAGAGGCTAGACAGAGTGTTGTTCAGTCACTCAGTCATATCCGACTCTTTGTGATCTCATGGATTGCAGCACACAAGGCTTCCCTGTCCTTCACCATCTTCTGGAGTTTGCTCAAACTCATGCCCACTAAGTGGGTGATGCCATCCAACCATCTCATCCTCTGCCATCCCCTTCTCCTCCTGCCTTCCATCTTTCCCAGCATCAGGGTCTTTTCCAATGAGTCGGCTCTTCGCATCAGATGGCCAAAGTATTGCAGGATCAGCTTCAGTTCTTCCAATGAATATTCAAGGTTGGTTTCCTTTGGATTGACTGATTTGATCTCCCTGCAGTCCAAGGGACTCGCAAGAGTCTTCTCCAACACCAAGCATCAGTTCTTCGGGGCTCAGCATTCTTTATGGTCCAACTCTCACATCCATACATGACTACTGGAAAAACCATAGCTTTGACTATACGGACCTTTGTAGGCAAAGAAATGTCTCTGCTTTTTAATACGCTGTCTAGGTTGGTCATTGCTTTTCTTCCAAGGAGCAAGCGTCTTTTAATTTCATGGCTGCAGCCACCATCCACAGTGATTTGGGAGCCCAGGAAAATAGTCTGTCACTGTTTCCACTGTTCCCCCATCTATTTGCCATGATGTGATGGGATCAGAAAGGGATGATAGAAGGGGATGACAGGGGATGAGACGGTTGGATGGCCTCACCAACTCGATGGATATGAGTTTGAGCAAGCTCTGGGAGTTGGTGACGAACAGGGAAGTCTGGCATGCTACAGTCCATGGGGTCGCAAAGAATTGGACACAACTGAGTGACTGAATTGAACTGAACTGATGGGACCAGATACCATGATCTTAGTTTTTTGAATACTGAGTTTTAAGCCAGCTTTTTCACTCTCCTCTTTCACCTTTATCAAGAGGCTCTTTAGTCCCTCTTCACTTTATGCCATAAGGATGGTGTTATCTGCATATCTGAGGTTACTGATATTTCTCCTGGCAATCTAGAGTAGTGCATGTATATGAGAGACAGCATGTACGAAGCAATGATATGTTAAAGAAGAGGGAGACAAAAGCAGAGGAGCTTGAAAACCTGATACTTAGTTAACCACTACAGCATGCTTAATAAATGTTAACTACTAATCTAGCATCTCTACTATTAAATACTAACCATATTATTTACTAACAAGAAAAAAGGGGGAAAAGTTATTTGTGTATATAAACCCAGAACAAGGACTAAAAGGCTACACACTAAATAACCGACTGCAGTTACCTCTAGGGAGAAGCATGGAATGGGAGATAAGCAATAGAAAGGGGGTCCTGCATGATTTGTTCCATATGCTTCTGTATTGTTTTAACCTTTTAACAACGTATAGACCAGAGACATAGTAATACTCCTTTTGTTACCCGAACATTATTGACCCGAACATATTGAACAATATTCACTTACATAACAAATCGCTGGCTACAGGTATTAGTTTCTATAAAAAGCCCTGGGGTCAATAATATGTTAACAGAGGCATAATGCTAAAACACAACTAGTTGATAACCTGTTATCTACTATAGAACAGAATTAAGAGTTAAGAGTGCCAGTACAAAACCAAAAAACAAACAGGTGAAACCAATTCATGCTATGAGAACTCAGGATGGTGGCTACCCTTTAAAAGGAAGGCTGCGGGCACTGACCAGAAGGAAACTTGAGGGTTTCTGCCATCCTGGCAAAGCTCTTCATTTCCCTCTGAGTGATTTTATGCGAGAGTCACTTTGTGAAAATTTGGCTGACTGAATACTGAAGACGTGTACGATTTCTGTTACAATTTTTAAGTATTTTCCTGTCATGTTAAGTATAGAGTGGTCAGCTTCCTTCTTATTTTTCTCCCATCTTCAGTTCCCCTTCTCACAGGGAATCCCTCTTTTGTCTTTTATGTCTTTCCAGAGAAATTTTACACAAATACAGATATATAAATAATCATAACCTTTTTTACATAAATAGTAGTATATTGAAAAAACGCACAGAAAAATGTATACACAATGTTATCATCAAGCTCTTTCCGTATCTCTACAGAACTATCATCCTGTTTTCTAATACACAGAATTCCAGTAATCTGGAATCTTAAACAGTAATCTTAAAAGTGTATCAAACCATACTTCCCTGGCAATCTAGTGCTTAAGACTCCGGGCTTCCAACGTAGTAGTATTAATTCGATCCCTGGTCAAGGAACTAAGATCCCACATGCTGCAAAGGCACAGCCCCCCCCCCCAAAAAAAAGCTAAAAACAGTACATCAAACCACGTCCTTTTTTGGCTCAAAAATCATCCAGCTGTTTCCCATTACACTCAATATCCAAATTCTTTAACATTGCTTTATGGGACCTACACAATTGAGCCTTTGGCTTCTCCTCCTATCTCATTTCTTAGCCTTCTCTTAGCTAACTTTGTACTTAACCACACCTGAAGGCTTTTCATTTCTCAAATACTCCAAAGTCATTTCTACCTCAAGGCCTTTGCACTTGATGTTCCCTCCTATGGAAATCTCCTCTCCCAGATTTTTAACATGGCTTTCTCTCTCAATTAATTTAGCTGCTCAGTTGTCACCTCCTGAAAAGGAGGTCCCTTGCTATTTTATCTAAAATAGCATACATCCAATTCCCACATCATTCTCTATCCCTTGATCCTGCTCAATTTTCTCTCATGGCATTCAAAACAATGATATTGATTTTACTTATTAACTACAAGTCTTCCTCACAAAAATGTTAGTAGACAGGTAGCCTTGTCTTTCTTATCCATCATCATATAACCTTGAACCTAAGGACAGTGCTTGTTTATTAAATGAATGAGTAGAGAGTTTTAGAATAGCAATTCATAAAAACATAAAATACCTTTTTAAGAGCAACAGCATAAAATTTAAAACAAAAAAAATAGTTCTTTACAGACATGCACAGAGAGAATAAAAGTATGCATGAAAATGACATGCATACTGAATACTGATTACTTCTCAGGGAAAGAAGGAAAGAATGTAGAAGAAAGAATGGAAAAGCTTTAGCTGTGTTTCTTTTAAAACTACATTAGAAGAAAATCTGACAAATCATCAGTATATTATTTTCTCTATTTTTCTATGTGTATAAATATTTTATAACACAAAAATGCACTATTTTAATTTTTTAAAGTATCATAATGAAAATAGAAGAGAATCAGATTCTATCCTTTACTAGATATATGACCATGATGAGGTATCACTCTAACTCCATTGATTTTTCTATAAAATAGGGATGATGGTTCCTAAGTCATTAAAATATTGAAGTAATAAAATAATGTGTGCCTAAAGTACTAAAAACACAATTAAACACACATGTAATAAATGTTTTATAAACTGAAATATGCTATTCACACATGAATTTCTACTACTGGGAAAGGGGAAAGGACAAACTTTGCACTCACCTCTTTAAATGTGGAATGATTAAAAACTTTAAACGTTTACCAGAATTCTTTTTAAAAATGTTTTGTAACTTTCCAAACTGTATAGCTGGTGTGTGCCACAAGTAATCCAAGTATTTGTTTTATAAGTTTCAACTTACAAAGTTAAAAAAGGAGCAAAACTGATCATAAAAATTCACTAGTAAATAAAAGGCCTGATCAGGAACTTTCACAAAAGGTATCAAAACTGCCATTAGATGATAAAATGGGTTCAACAGCATTAGTTATCAAAGAAATTTTTTAAGAAATTAAAAAAAAAACAGTGAAGTATCACTCTACATCCACCAGAATGGCTAGAATTAAAAAAAAAAAAAAAAGCAGATGTTCATGATAATCAAAACAACTCTTACATATTCTGTTAGCCCAACAGAAACATAAATTAGCCCAACCACTTTGGGAGACTGACAACATCTACTAACGCTAAACACGGATCCCTATGATCCAGCAATTCCATTCCTAGGTAGGTATCCAACTGAAACAAGTGCTATGTCAACCTAAAGGCAAGTACATGTCCATAGCAACTTTATTCGTACTCCAGTGGTTTGCACTGATGATGAACAGTGAGCCTGCGAAGTCCACCACTTTTATAGTGATCAGTAAGGAAATCTATTCTCTGTTCAGAAACAATAACTTCACTATCAAAAGATTAACAGAAGTCCCTGGGGAAATTGATACATATTTTTATGAGTATTTTCACAACAATAAAAATGCTCTTAATATTAGTATCACAAATGTCAAGCATGTAGGATGTCATATTATGCAACTAAATTATTTTATAAGAAAAATTAGGTCTACATTCAATTCAGTCTTTATTATAAGATTAATGCATGTTTACAATTATAACCTAATGATTTTCCAAATTTTTAGTTTTTTTAAGATAAAGTCCCAATAAGACCTTTTATTCACAATCCACTATAAAATACTGGTTTGCATTTAAAGTGATTTCATTTTGAATGAGTGCATTCCTGAACCAAATATCACTGGCTCATGAAGACCTAAATATAGCAGAAGCTTTTCTTAATGACTTAGTTATTATTATGAACCTCTGTTACTGTGTCATGCTAAAAACCCTCTATAGGAAGTGTAGACTGTGGGCTGTGCTGCTACTGATGAAAAGACAAAAGTGCATGCGTGATCTTAAAAAGTTACCCACAGAGGTAGACTTTTAGACATATAACTTTCTTGAAAGAATACAGCTATTTTAAGAATGTGAATAGTTTCCTTTCTACAAAAGCAACTGCTAAAGCAGATAATAATATTCCTCTGATAAGAAGAATAATACCACTAACATTTATTGAAACTTCACTATGCCAACCACCATCGAGCACCTATAAACTGAAAATCATTCAAACCTCAAAACAGTCATACAAGGTAAATTCCATAATTTTCATTTAACAGATAAGAGAATAGGTGAAAGGAAATTAGATGTAACTTATATAAATTAATGTTTATTTACAAAGATAGGAAGAAACAAAGTCAGGAACTGAACCCTAGCAGCCCAGCTCCAGAAACCTATGTTCCTAAGGACTGCACACACTGCCCACTAAGCCTCCTGCAAAGAAATGCTCTCCCCTTCAGGATCTACTATTAATACCTTCCATATCTCCTAGACTTCTCCAAAACATTCAAATCATTACATGTTATCAAAAAATAAGACCACACAATTTCAACCAAGGATAATCCAATGTGTTCATTTTCAAACTGACTTTTTTATACCACTTAATATAGCTCATCAACTTTTTTTTTTTGCTTTCACGTAACTGCATTTTAATACACACGTGCAAATACATTAGTGTAGGGCCTGGTAATTTTCTTTCAACTTTTCTTTTTTGCCACTTCATTTTTTAATTGAAGGATAATTGCTTTACAGAATTTTGTAGTTTTCTGTCAAACATCAACAAGACTCAGCCATAGGTACACCCATGTCCCCTCTCTCCGGAATCTCCCTCCCATCTCCCTCCCCAGCCCACCCTTCTAGATTGTCACAGAGCATCTGTTTGAGTTCCCTGAGTCACACAGCAAATTCCCATGCTTCTTTAGCTTCTTAATCTACTTTAACTCACTCTTCTCTCTGTTGAGCTCAGTCACTCTTGAGGTATGAAAGGACTGTCTAAGTGTTTCTACTACTGTATAAAATTTACATTTATTATAGCAGACTTAATCCAAAGCCTTTTAAATTATCATTAGGACATTTTTGCCACATTTATCACAAGAACATAATTATCTAAGAAATGATGGAATAATGTACTACTTTTAAAACATTTTTTTCTAGATACAAATGTTCTAATTATAAAATATACTTACCCACATCACTGCATTAACATTTGGTATACTTACTTCCTTAAATTTTTTTTCTCTGCATATATATAGTCTCCCCAACTTCTGGCCATGACTGAGGTTTAACACAGCACTGCTTGGTATTCTGCACTCTCCATTTAACACTCTAAGAATATGCCCAACTCTATTTCACATATTCACTTTCTTAATACTTAGCATTTATATTTCTAAGTGAAAATTGTTATACTGTGGGTGAAACTGTTTATGATATCCATGTAACAGCAATTTTCTCTTGTCATCTTTTCTGTAAAATATGTATTTAAAAGTAACATATTGGCTCATAAACTGAAATGAAAGTATCAGAGTGCTTGCGATACAGCAATAGATTTATTCTCTATCCTCACAAAAGTCCTCCGTTATGAAATAATTTTTTCATTATGTATATAAAAATAAACTAAAATAACAATTTTTGATTTGCATATGCTAGCATATGCAACATGAGCCCCAAGTGAACTTGCAATACCTTTGAAAATTAGAGTATGATTAGGTTTTCTGGTACCCAAAAAGTTTAATTTTATATCTCTCATTAAAAAGTTAGTTCCATTTTTCACACTCCCTTCACCTTTCACTAAATAAAATGAATTTAGAAACAATGAGAACACCCATCCTCAATTCAATCAGCTGATGTGTTCACAGTCATCCACAAAACTCTTTAATACTATTGTTAAACTTATCAAAGTAATAGAGAAAATTTCAAAAAGGTTACATTCAGTAACTTAAGTCTTTAGAGGTTACAGATTGTGGGGTAGTTAAACCTGGTCCTCTATGCTCCCTTTCTACAATGCTTTCTGGGTCAACTAAGGCACAAATAACATGCTACACTTAACCTCAGATTTATACTCTTACTTATCCAACACATGTTTACTAAGCATACCTAAAAAGGGCAAGCCACTAAACTAGATGCTAAGTGGCTAAAAGATAAATCAGGCCCAGACCTTAACTGTAAAGAATTACAAGTTAATCAACTAAAAGTGCCCATCCCTCTCTGCAATACACCATGGAGAACGACAGATACCCTCAGGGTGAACAGGATGTTAAAGAAATTCAGGGGATGGCCGTTGGGGAAGGGAATGGAGGAAGACAAAAGGCATGAAGTAGCTGTATCTTAGGCATAAGTGCTATTCCTGGAAAGACATAAAATCAGAGACTTTATCTACCAGGACAGGGAAATATTACAGCTCAGTTTGCTGGAACATAGGTGGCAGAACAAGAAAACTGGCTAGAAATATACAATAAGGCTAACCTACACAGGAGCATTAATATTAATATATGTATTGTAACACACAAAAACACTAGATCTGAGGTCTAATGAACTAGGGTTCAAATTCTGGATCTAACACACCTAAACCTCCATTTATTTCTATTTTGTATAATGAATATCAGTCCTGAGAATTAAATGAGATAAACACTTAACTCAGTGCCTGGCACAGTACATATTCAGCAAAGGGAAACTGTAGTCATTACTGTTGTAATAATCATGAAATTTTTTTACATCAGGATCAGGATTTTTAAATACACAGCTGGGCTACTTCATCAAATACACAAAGTCAATCTACCATTATTTTATGAACCTTGAAGGAAAAGAAAGTTGTAAATTAAACTGTCACACCATGTTTTCTCATCACTTAGTTTTTTCTTCATAATACCATTTTTCTGCCATCAATACTGCAGGTTTGAAGAATGTTCCAATATTACTCCTGGATTATAGTTCAAACCACTGACACCCATCCTGCAAGTTTTGCTACTGGTCCTTGCTTGATCTTCCCAGAGGGTGTAAATGAGAGAAATGACAGCAATAAAACAGCAAAAGCAGACTTCATGCACGTGCAATGACAACAACATCAAAACTGCCACCTAGTGAAAAGCAATATTCAGACGCCAACAGTTATTAGACACATCCCAACTTCAGAGATGTTATGAGGTGAAAATAATGCACATCTTACAAGAAATAAGGCAGCCTTTTCTTTCCCCCATCACTTCCCACCAGCATCTACTCTCTTTCTCTCTTGTGCTCATTCTCCTTTCCTGCCTCCCCTTTCGCCAATCCTCACAGCTTCTCTCACATTCCTCAGTGGATTCTGGGGAAGCTTGGCTACTGCCTAATGATGCATAAACTATCTAAGGAAAATAAGCATTTCTTCTAACTCCCAAAGGACCTACTCAGCATGGAGTCCATATTTTGTATCTTTGGTATATTCATGTGCACCAGGGATTGCTCACCTCCGAGTTTTCTTCGAAGGAGAAGAGAAAATGTATTCGATAGCCCAGATATGTAAGACAATGCCGCACATGAAAACTGGCTTCTGAGCAAATTCTGTGTGCCTGTCATGCTGGGCCACCTAACACATTAAAGCTACCCTAAGGTACACCATTGGGAATAACATATCTATTATCACTCCTTAAATGTGATTTAATTAGTTCCTATGAAAACCAAAATCATGGAAGTTAAATCATGGAATTATTTTCTTTTGCAAAAAACCTCCACGAGAAGCTCTTTCAAAACAGTTATTATTAAAAATGTTAAAGTCACATTTCAATAGCATAAGCAGGGATAGAAGAAAAATTCCGTTTTCTCTTTTATGCTCTTCTGAAGTCACACTAACCCAGCCTTTTTGAATGTTAAATATCAAACTGAGCCTTCTCCTGAAAAGCCAAGTCTTCTTACAATAATAGATGGTAGACTAACAAAGAAGTTAATAAAACAAACTGCCCCAACAAAAAGTTGAATAATGCCTAAGATATCTTTCAGGGAACTTCTAGTTCTACCTTAAAACCCACAGAATCCCCCCAAATCTAACATTCCATTAGGAAATACATAGGATAATCTGTGTAAGGTAAATCTTGCATGTGTGCTAAGTCACTTCAGTCATGTCCAACTCTCTCTGACCTTATGGACCACAGCCTGCCAGGCTCCTCTGTCCATGGGATTCTCCAGGCACAAATACTGGAGTGGGTTGCCATGCCCTCCTCCAGGGGATCTTCTCAATCCAGGGATCAAATCTCATCAATACTGCAGTTTGAGTGACTACAATGGAATCTAGTGATCAAACACTTTCAAATTTCTATCTAGGGGAAACTTAAAAGGAACAGAAAGGAAGCGGAATTATGACAATCTAAGTGGAAACTGGGGAGGAAAAGATGGAAAGATTACACAGTCATGAATAAGATTGTTTAAGAAGGAATTAGTGAAGTGAAAGTCACTCAGTTATGTCTGACTCTTGTGACTCCATGGAATTCTCCAGGCTAGAATATTGGAGTGGGTAGCCCTTCCCTTCTCCAAGGGATCTTCCCAACCCAGGGATTGAACCCAGGTCTCCCGCATTGCAGGCAGATTCTTTACCAGCTGAGCCAGAAGGAAAGCCCAAGAATACTGGAGTGGGTAGCCTATTCCTTCTCCAGCGGATCGTCCCAACCCAGGAATCCAACCCAGAAATCAACTGGGGTCTCCTGCATTGCAGGCGGATTCTTTACGAACTGAGCTATGAGAGTAACCTATCTCTGATAGGCTCCCTGTTTCCCCCACCTAAAGAAGGAATTAACTGTGCTGCAAACGGCAAGTGAAAGAAAAAAGTGGTAACCTTTCTCTGACAGGCTCCGTTTCCCCCACCTAAACACACACACACACACACACACACACAGCACCTAAGTGAAAAAAGAAAGTTTTAAAGATGAGGTATGGGTAACAGTTCATTATATCAGCACAAATTTTAGGAACATATTTTAGGAACATATTCCAAAAGGAACATGACAATCTATAACTCATAGCCCAGTTGGTAATAAAGGACAGGAATAAGGAAAACCCATGTATCATTAAACCAAATGAGGCAGAAGAGACTGGGAGGAGACAATCAGCTAGACTGTGAGGCTAAAGGGAAAGACATCACCACAGAATGAAAGCCAAACAAGGGAAGACTGAATATAAAAGCAAAGGGATCAGGCTCCTAGAAGTAATCCTGTGTGCAGGGTACAGTTCTATCTAAGCAGAAAGGTACGTTCCAAGAGGCATTTCAGGAAGACAAAAATGGCAACAGCACATAGACAAGTAAAGGCTTCACCAGGAGAGGCAGACAGCGTAAACTGAAAACATGTTAGTAATCCAACTATGAGAGGAAGACACACTAGGATAGTGGTACACAGACCAGGCAGTAATGGTGGAAGAGATGTGAGGGACGTGACAAACAATCCACAGGATTTGCTGACCATTCTGAAGGAGATCAGCCCTGGGATTTCTTTGGAGGGAATGATGCTGAAGCTGAAACTCCGGTACTTTGGCCACCTCATGCGAAAAGTTGACTCATTGGAAAAGACTCTGATTCTGGAAGGGACTGGAGGCAGCAGGAGAAGGGGACGACAGAGGATGAGATGGCTGGATGGCATCACTGACTCTATGGACGTGAGTCTCAATGAACTCCGGGAGTTGGAGATGGACAGGGAGGCCTGGCGTGCTGCGATTCATGGGGTCGCAAAGAGTCAAACACGACTGAGCGACTGAACTGAACTGAACTGAACTGAAGAAGAGAAACAGGGCAATCTAAGAAAGGTAAAGGTTTAAAAGCTGAAAGAATTAGACACCACTCACCCCAAAAGGGGATTCTAGTTATAGCCAAGACAAGGTAAAAAGGTGATGGGGGAGGAGTATAAGGAGGCAAGTACTGGTCCAAGCAGATGTGTAACTAGAGCTCAAGAGAGAAGGAATAAATATATAAATTTGGAGGATGATACAAAGAGGAGTAAGATTTGAAGTTGATTCAGACAAATTTATTGGGTACCTAATAAGCCAGGACAGAGAAGGCGATGGCACCCCACTCCAGTACTCTTGCCTGGAAAATTCCATGGATGGAGGAGCCTGGTGGGCTGCAGTCCATGGGGTCGCTAAGAGTCGGACACGACTGAGCGACTTCACTTTCACTTTTCACTTTCACGCATTGGAGAAGGCAATGGCAACCCACTCCAGTGTTCTTGCCTGGAGAATCCCAGGGACAGGGGAGCCTGGTGGGCTGCCGTCTATGGGGTCGCACAGAGTCAGACACGACTGAAGCAACTTAGCAGCAGCAATAAGCCAGGAATACTCTGTACTAGGAACTAAGTCTTAAAAGACACGATCTGTAATCTCCAAGAGCATAAAGAGTAACCAGAAAAAAGAGAAGATTCTATGAAGAGCTTCATGTGCTGTTCAGCACATCACTTGGTGGTCTGTTTTTTTAATGTATTTATTTGGTTTTGGCTATGTTGGGTCTCTCGTTTCTGTGCAAGCTTTCTCTAGTTGCAGTGAGCATGGACCATTCTCTATTTGCAGCATGCAGGATCCCCAGTGCAATGGCTTCTCTTGTTG
The DNA here is from genome assembly GCF_032452875.1 of Bos javanicus. Lineage (NCBI taxonomy): Eukaryota > Metazoa > Chordata > Mammalia > Artiodactyla > Bovidae > Bos > Bos javanicus. The sequence continues at coordinate 47,095,126 of NC_083874.1, read as the reverse complement.
TGGAGCACAGGCTCAAGGACACGCAGGCTCCAGCACTTGTGGTGCATGGGCTCAGTAGCTGTGGCACACAGGCTCAGCTGCCCTGCTGCATATGGGATCCTCCCGGAAAAGGGATCAAATCTGTGTCCCTTGCATTGCAAGGCAGACTCAACCACTGGACCATCAAGGAAGTCCCATATCACTTAGCTTTACTCTGGATTTTCATACGATAAGTCAACAGAGATGCAGTATTAAAATAGAGTAAAGAATATATACAGCAGGCACAGAAGGCCAGTAACTGAGTAGATAGGAACGTGTACTACTGCTTACAACTGGAGGGACTTAACTGTGAACGCATTATCTGCTATTACTTTGGCTTTTTACAGTTTACCTCTGGTTTACAAAGACCTGACTATTAAGTTGGTGCAAAAGTAATTGTGGTTTTGCATTGCTGAACTTTGCCATTTGATACTGGAATACATTCTTAAATAAATGTGGTTATGTTATCCATCATTTTAATGTTTTTTTGCTAATGACTTATTACTTGCTTGTATTTTATATTTATTTTAGACAATGGAAAGGAGTATGTCAAGGCTGTATATTGCCACCCTGCTTATTTAACTTATATGCAGAGTATATCATGCGAATGCTAGCGGGATGAAGCACAAGTTGGAATCAAGATTGCCAGGAGAAATATCAATAACCTCAGATACGCAGATGACACCACCCTTATGGGAGAAAGTAAAGAAGAACTAAAGAGCCTCTTGATGAAAGTGAAAGAGGAGTGAAAAAATTGGCTTAAAACTCAACATTCCTAAAACTAAGATTGTGGCATCTGGTCCCATCACTTCATGGCAAATAGATGGGGAAACCATGGAAACAGTGAGAGACTTTATTTTTGGGGGCTCCAAAATCACTGCAGATGGTGATTGCAGCCATGAAATTAAAAGACACTTGTTCCTTAGAAGAAAAGCTATGACCAACCTAGACAGCATATTAAAAAGCAGAGACATTACTTTGCCAACAGAGGTCCATCTAGTCAAAGCTATGGTTTTTCCAGTAGTCATGTATGGATGTGAGAGTTGGACAATAAAGAAAGCTGAACACCAAAGAATTGATGCTTTTGAACTGTGGTGTTAGAGAAGACTCTTGAGAGTCCCTTGGACTGCAAGGATATCCAACCAGTCAATCCTAAAGGAAATCAGTCCTGAGTATTCATGGGAAGGACTGATGCTGAAGCTGAAACTCCAATACTTTCATCACCTGATGCGAAGAACTGACTTATTGGAAAAGACCCTGATGCTGGGAAAGATTGAAGGCAGGAGGATAAAGGGATGACATTAGATGAGATGGTTGGATGACATCACTGACTGGATGGACATGAGTTTGAGTAGGCTCCAGGAGTTGGTGATAGACAGGGAAGCCTGGCATGTTGCAGACCATGGGGTTCACAAAGAATCGGACACAACCGAGTAACTGAACTGAAGGAAATGATGGTAGACAAAAAACAAATTTGAGCCATCTTCTTATTTGAGTTCAAAATGAGTCATAAAGCAGTGGCGACAACTCGCAACTTCAACATTGCATTTGGCCCAGGAACTGCTAACGAATGCATAGTGCAGTGGTGGTTGCAGAAGTTGTGCAAAGGAGACAAGAGCCTTGATGATGAGGAGCACAGTGGCCAGGCACCAGAAGTTGATAATGACCAACTGAGAGCATCACTGAAGCTGCTGTGTGCATTCTCAGTCTCTTCCGTCATGTCCGACTCTTTGCAACCCTACAGACTCTAGTCTGCCAGGCTCCTCTGTCCATGGGATTCTCCAGGCGAGAACACTAGAGGGGGTTGCCATGCCCACCTCCAGGGGATCTTCCCAACCCAGGGACTGAACCCACATCTCTTATGTCTCTTGCATTGGCAGGCAGGTTCTTAACCACTAGTGCCACGTGAAAAGCCTGATCCTCTTACAGCTACACAAGAAGTTGCCAAAGAACTCAATGTCAATCATTCTATGGCAGTTCAGCATTTGAAGTAAACTGGAAAGGTTTGATAAGTAGGTGCCTCGTGCACTGAATGAAAATTAAAAAAAAAAATCAATGCTTTGAAGTGTCATCTCTTATTTTATGCAACAACAATGAACCATTTCTCGATTGGATTGTGACACGTGATAAAAAGTGGATTTTATACAACTGGCGATGGCCAGCTCAGTGGCTAGACTGAGAAGGAACTCCAAAGCACTTCCCAAAGCCAAAGTTGCTCCGAAAAAGGTCATGATCACTGTTCGGTGGTTTGCTGCCCATCTGATCCACTACAGCTTTCTGAATCTCACTGAAACCATTATATCTGAGAAGTAAATCAATGAGATGCACCAAAAACTGCAACACCTGCAGCCAGCACTGGTCAACAACACCACCCAACTAATGTCGCATAACCATTGTTTCAAAAGTTGAAAGAAACGGGCAACGAAATTTTGCCTCATCTGCCATATTAACCTGACCTCTTGCCAACCAACTACCACTTCTTCAAGCATCTCAACAACTTTCTGCAGGGAAAACGCTTCCACAACCAGCAGGACGCAGAAAATGCTTTCCAAGAGTTTGTCGAATCTTGAGGCATGAATTTTTACACCACAGGAATAAACTTATTTCTCACTGGCAAAAATGCACTGATTATAATGGTTACTATTTTGACTAATAAAGGTGTGTTTGAGCCTAGTTATAATGATTTAAAATTCACGGTCTGAAACCGCAATGACGTTTGCACCAACCTAATAGTTGATTCTTTCGTTGATGGGTATTGTCATTTCAGACAGCTAGAAAGAAAAGTGGTATTTAATTATGAGCTTTAGAAATCCTTGTGTATGTCAGGTTCCCTGAAATTCTCCTGAAAAACTGCAACTATCAACCAGACAAAAACAATACAGAGCAGTACCTTGGAAATCCAAAGAATACAGTAGTACCTCAGCAATAAAATTAAAAGACTATCATGTACTACAAAAGAATCTATCACATTACAAAACACACACACACACACACACATCATACTTTTATTTTAGCTCAAGCATCCCTTCTTCAGAGAAGCCTTCCCAGACTGCCTTACCTAGGTGAAACTCCCCTATTACACACACTTACTGTGTCGCGTATCTCTATTTTGCAGCACTTAACATATCTTTGTTTTTACATTTACCAGTCCAACTTGGCAAGAATGTAAATGAGAGGAGCCATATCTGTTTTGGCTCATCACTGTAAACCGAATGATACATGTGCTCAATAAGTATTTAAGTCTAACGAATGAAAGAAACTGTGAATACAAACCTTTTGAAAGGAATTAGCCTGGGGATGGGGAGGGATTCAGGGTGCTTTTCACTTTCTGTTTCATGCAATTTTGCATATCTTAAAATAAACATGAATTTCTTGTATAGTTACCAGGGAAAACCAACTTTAAAATGGAAGTGCAGATGTACCTCAACCATATTAAAATTCTTACTAAAGAGGATTTATAAGAGTCATTTTTATTTCAAAAGAATTCTCTCCAGTAATTTTAAAGTTATACAAATTTAGAGGCTGAAATTTAAGAAAAATCAAAGATAGGGCCAAATACTTTCGGGTTCCAATAAATAATAGTAAGAATTCATTTTTTGAAAAGCATTTATCTTCCTGTACTAGAATATTTTCTCTACTTTACATATTTTACAAATGCTATTGTCTGGACCACTTTCTTCAAGCTCCAACCACTAATGTCTAGCTCTCCAAGGTTTCAGCTTTAGCTATCATCCCCGACACCTTCCCTGATCAACCCATTAACTCTATATAAAGTAGGTTTTCCCCAATCTCTAATCTAAAACTATGTTCATTTCCTTCACTGTACTACCAAATTGTAAGTATTTGTTGGTTTTCTTGTATTTTCGACTCTCTCTCTAGAATGTAATCTTTAAAAAACAGTACTAAGCATATTTAGAGAACTTGTTAAATTCATTCAAGCTATTCATCTAAAACTACTGAGGTGCATTTTAAGAACATTTCATGCAAAGATGGGCACAATAAAGGATAGAAATGGTATAGACCTAACAGAAGCAGAAGATATTAAGAAGTGGCAAGAATACACAGAAGAACTACACAAAAAGATCTTCATGACCCAGATAACCACGATGGTGTTTATCTCACCTAGAGCCAGACATTCTCGAGTGTGAAGTCAAGTGGGTCTTAGGAAGCATTACTATGAACAAAGCTAGTGGAAGTGATGGAATTCCAGTTGAGGTATTTCAAATCCTAAAAAATGATGCTGTGAGAGTGCTGCACTCAACATGCCAGAGTGCAGCACTCAACATGCCAGCAAATTTGGAAAACTCAGCAGTGGCCACAGAACCAGAAAAGGTCAGTTTTCATTCTAATCCTAAAGAAAGGCAATGCCAAAGATGTTCAAACTACCGCACAGTTGCACTCATCTCAGTTCAGTTCAGTTCAGTCACTCAGTTGTGTCCGACTCTTTGTGACCCCATGAATCGCAGCACACTAGGCCTCCCTGTCTATCACCAACTCCCAGAGTTTACCCAAACTCATGTCCATCGAGTCGGTGATGCCATCCAGCCATCTCATCCTCTGTCGTCCCCTTCTCCTCCTGCCCCCAATCCCTCCCAGCATCAGAGTCTCCTCCAATGAGTCAACTCTTCGCATGAGGTGGCCAAAGTACTCGAGTTTCAGCTTCAGCATCAGTCCTTCCAATGAACACCCAGGACTGATCTCCCTTAGGATGGACTGGTTGGATCTCCTTGCAGTCCAAAGGACTCTCAAGAGTCTTCTCCAACACCACACTTCAAAAGCATCAATTCTTCAGCACTCAGCTTTCTTCACAGTCCAACTTTCACAATCATACATGACCACTGGAAAAACCATAGCCTTGACTAGAAGGACCTTTGTTGGCAAAGTAATGTCTCTGCTTTTGAATATGCTGTCTAGGTTGGTCATAACTTTCCTTCCAAGGAGTAAGCGTCTTTTAATTTCATGGCTGCAATCACCATCTGCAGTGATTTTGGAGCCCCCAAAAATAAAGCCTGACACTGTTTCCACTGTTTCCCCATCTATTTGCCATGAAGGGACGGGACCAGATGCCATGATCTTCGTTTTCTGAATGTTGAGCTTTAAGCCAACTTTTTCACTCTCCTCTTTCACTTTCATCAAGAGGCCTTTTAGTTCCTCTTCACTTTCTGTCATAAGGGTGGTGTCATTTGCATATCTGAGGTTATTGATATTTCTCCCGGCAATCTTGATTCCAACTTGTGTTTCTTCCAGTCCAGTGTTTCTCATGATGTACTCTGCATATAAGTTAAATAAGCAGGGTGACAATATACAGCCTTGACATACTCCTTTTCCTATTTGGAACCAGTCTGTTGTTCCGTGTCCAGTTCTAACTGTTGCTTCCTGACTTGCATACAGGTTTCTCAAGAGACAAGTCAGGTGGTCTGGTATTCCCATCTCTTTCAGAATTTTCCACAGTTTATAGTGATCACATCAGTGGAGAAGTAACTCCAGAAAGAATGAAGGGATGGAGCCAAAGCAAAAACAATACCCAGCTGTGGATGTGACTGGTGATAGAAGCAAGGTCTGATGCTGTAAAGAGCAATACTGCATAGGAACCTGGAATGTTAAGTCCATGAATCAAGGCAAATTGGAAGTGGTCAAACAGGAGATGGCAAGAGTGAACATCGACATTCTAGGAATCAGAGAACTAAAATGGACTGGAATGGGTGAATTTAACTCAGATGATGATTATATCTACTACTGTGGGCAGGAATCCCTTAGAAGAAATGGAGTAGCCATCATGGTCAACAAAAGAGTCAGAAATGCAGTACTTGGATGCAATCTCAAAAAACGACAGAACGATCTCTGTTTGTTTCCAAGGCACTCATCTCACGTGCTAGCCAAGTAATGCTCAAAATACTCCAAGCCAGGCTTCAGCAGTATGTGAACTGTGAACTTTCAGATGTTCAAGCTGGATTTAAAAAAGGCAGAGGAACCAGAGATCAAATTGCCAACATCTGCTGGATCATTGAAAAAGCAAGAGCGTTCCAGAAAAACATGTATTTCTGCTTTACTGACTACACCAAAGCCTTTGACTGTGTGGATGACAACAAATTGTGGAAAATTCTTCAAGAGATGGGAATACCAGACCACCTGACCTGCCTCCTGAGAAATCTGTATGCAGGTCAAGAAGCAACAGTTACAACTGGACATGGAACAACAGACTGGTTCCAAATTGGGAAAGGAGTATATCAAGACTGTATACTGTCACCCTGCTTATTTAACTTATACACAGCGTACATCATATGAAATGCCAGGCTGGATGAAGCACAAGCTGAAATCAAGATTGCTGGGAGAAATATAGACAACCTCAGATATGTGGATGACACCACCCTTATGACAGAAATTGAAGAGGAACAAAAAAGCCTCTTGATGAAAGTCAAAGAGGAGAGTGAACAAGTTGGCTTAAAACCCAACATTCATAAAACTAAGATCATGGCATCTGGTCCCATCACTTCATGGCAAATAGATGGGGAAACCATGGAAACAGTGAGTTTATTTTCTTGGGCTCCAAAATCACTGCAGATGGTGACTGCAGCAGTGAAATTAGAAGACACTTGCTCCCTGGAAGAAAAGCTATGACCAACCTAGACAGCATATTAAAAAGCAGAGGCATTACTTTGCCAAGAAAAGTCCGTCTAGTCAAAGCTATAGTTTTTCCAGTAGTCATGTATGGATGTGAGAGTTGGACAATAAAGAAAGTTGAACACCAAAGAATTGATGCTTTTGAACTGTGGTGTTGCAGTAGGCTCTTGAGAGTCCCTTGGACTGCAAGGAGATCCAACCAGTCCATCCTAAAGGAAAACAGTCCTGAATATTCATTGGAAGGACTGATGCTGAAGCTTCAATACTCTGGCCATCTGATGCGAAGAACTAACTCACTGGAAAAGACCCTGATGTTTCGAAAGACTGATGGTGGGAGGAGAAGGGGGCAACAGAGGATGAAATGATTGGATGGCATCACTGACTCAATGGACATGAGTTTCAGTAAGCTCCGGGAGTTGGTAATGGACAGGGAAGCCTGGCGTGCTGCAGTTCATGGGGTCACAAAGAGTCGAACACGACTGAGTGACTGAACTGAACAGTATAGGCGCTGAGAATATAGAAGTGAATAAAAGTGGGCCAAAATCCTTGTCTTCATAAAGCCTGCATTCCAGTGGAGGGAGACAGATAAAGTACAATAAATGAATGAATGATACAGGATAGCTGTAAGGTGAAAACTGCTATGGAGAAAAATAAAACAGTGGAAGGTGGATCAGGAGTGCTATGAAAGAGGTGTAATTTTAAACAGGGTGGCTGGGCTGAGCCTCACTGAGAAGGCACCAAAGAGTGAGCCAGGCAGGGAAAACTAGTACAAGCGAAGGCAACAGGCAATGTGCAAATCCCAAAGTGGGAGCATGTCTGGCACATTCAAGTAACCACAAGACCACGAACCCTGACAATAAGCACATAAGAAAGGGAAAACAGGAATGGAGTCAAACAGGTAAGAGAGCCATGCAATAATATAAGTGCTTTTGGCCTTTACTATAAGTGAAATGTAGACCCATTTAAGAGCTCTGAGTGAAGATGTGACGTTTTCAGACTTATGTTATTAAACAATCACTCTGGGCCACATGTTCAGAATGGGGAGGGGGTGGGGATGGAGGCAGCAAGGGTAGAAAGCAGGGAGACCGAGATCAGTTCAGTGCTGCAGCAATTTAAGTAAGAGATGATGGTGGCTCAGACCAGGATGACTGCAGCATGGTGGTGAGAAGCAGACAGTTTCACGTGTTTGGGAGACAAAAGGTTTCCTGGTGGAAGAGATAAGGGGAATGTGAGAATGGAGGAGTCAAAAATGACTCCAAGGTGTCAACCTGGGCTACCAGAATGGGATTGATTTAGGGGAGGCTGATAGGGAAGCTAAAGGATGATTTTACATAAAATGAATGTATGAAGAAAATGTTGTTAAACTTAACCAGGTTTCCATTCAAATGAATGTTATTAATGTCAAGAAACCAAGTCTTGTTCTTACTTCAAGTTACCTGAGTAGAACCTCCTGACCTGCCATAAACACATACACACAAACCCCCCTCAATAGTCTCCCTGAGACAGACAGACCTATAGACACACACTGCTCAGCCCCAGATTCAAAGGAAAATTAAAAAAAAAACAGCTCCTTCACCTTCTGGTCCAACATCTCTCTGATTGCTTCAATCCAAAATAAAAGGCAAACAAACCAATTCAAAAATTTCACCCAACACCGTTAGCCAAAAGGAAATCTCCTGACCACATTAACCCTTGCAAATGTGCATATGGGTCAAAGCCACCATCACTTCAACCAAACCGATACAGAAGAATTACACATGGGGGTTTTAAAGAAACAAATCCTTCATAACCATTCCACAAAATTCAGATTCATTGACATCAGGGCCCTACCTCCCAGGTTCTGCAGTAGGTTTGAGAACCAAGGCCCTTAGGATCATCCACAATGGGAGAAAGTCACTTGCTTATACACATTCAGAGGTAACTTTTTTGTGGTTGGTGGGGGTATAGCTTTACAAGTGTCTTACCCCTGTGGTTCTAACATCTTTAGTCACCAAGTATTAGCAAAAGTAGACATCCGTCACCACAACTATCAAACCAATCCTAGACCTAGGTATATAATCACTATAAAATGTTTAAGCCACATCCATGACTGCAAGCAGATAAGAGAAAGAAACCAAGAACAAGCTGGCCCCACAGATCTCCTAGATTCAGAAAACCTATTCTTTACTAGATCATCTAGAAAGAAGAGGAAATACAGTCACATGAGCACCAAAATCATTTTCCTAGAGAAACACTTAAATCATCACTTTTCCCAATTACGGTTCCCAAATTTCCAAAGACATCCAAAGTTCTCACAGTGATTTCAAAGCCACTCAGGAGCTGAGCAGCTGCCAGCTGACCCTTCTTACAGCACAGAACTCTCACCCAGGCTCTCTCTGTGCCCATACAAGTCTTTTTTTATCTCCCACATCCAGACTTTTGTTTCCCAGTTTTTAATCACTCTTTAAACCTCACCTGCTTCTCTAAGTCCTCTAATTAAGCAGAGCCTGATCTAGATGTATCACTCACCCCCACAGAGCCTGCAAGATTTCTGACATTGCTACCAGATGTGTCTGAGAATACCTGCATAGGCTTGTAGGCACAGGAATAGACACAGAGCTGGTCAATCTTTACAGCGCTTTCCTTTAAATTATAAAATCACCAAGAGCAGATACCAAATCAGTATGTTACAAAATGTCTCTCTGGAGTACAAAGTACTAACTTGTGTACACAACATATATTTCAAATCTTTATGAAGACACTTTCCAGATAAGCTCATCTACTCACTTGAGTGGGCAGAAAGATGTGAAGAAGGTAAAGAAAATGAAAGACTAGCTTTGAAAAAGTTCTGCAGTGCCCCTCTTTTCCTAGAAACACACAAACCAGAATAACTACATCTCAAGTTATAGTCTACCAGATAGGATGCCAGGCAGATCCTAACATATCATGAAAACAGAAGTGACCAAAACAAAGCTTGCCTTGAAGAAGTACCAGCCATATTCTGAGACCACAGTTAAATTTAAAAAGTTTAAGACTGTTTACAGGACTCCAGCTGCTATGTTCAAAGAAAAGTAGGAAGGTGATACCAGTCTTTTTCTTACTATTAATATTATTTTCAATAATAACAAAACAATATATATGGACATCAAAAAGGAAAAATCCAGTTAAACCTCACAACAGATTAGGCCATTTTCAAATTTCCAGAGTATACCATTCTGTAATTTACATATATACACATTATAAGCAGAGACTGGTATACCAAAGAAATCAAAAGCAAATCCTACTTACAAAAGGCACTTTAACAACTGACTTCCAAAAACGAATTACAATTACAGTATCGCACACATGGAACCACCTAATAAAGCAAACTTTCTTCTAAAATATTGTCACAACCAAGTTAGGAATACAATAAAAGCAGAAAGAAAAGTCACTGATACCACTTCTCTAATAGAAAAAGGCCAAATATCTCCCCACCTAGGTGCCCAGGGCAAAAAAGTATCAAAACTGCAGAGTGAAGACCTAGCTGATTATTTACGAAAAAATAGTAACTGTGTAATTACCCCATCTTTTCTAAGCTGTCAAACACTGAAAGATGTTAGAATATGAGACTGAAAAACTAGTTGGTCCTAACAACAATCTTGGAGAAGGAAATGGCAACCCACTCCAGTGTTCTTGCCTGGAGAATCCCAGGGACGGGGGAACCTGGTGGGCTGCTGTCTATGGAGTCGCACAGAGTCGGACATGACTGAAGCGACCTAGCAGCAGCAACAACAATCTAGCTTTTAACAATTTTTAAAAAAGAATTTTATATCTTAACCTTCCAAGTAGTAAATGTACCTCTTCAGAGTTCTAGGTAATGGCAATGTATTGGATAAGCCAGCACTGAGAGTTTCAATTACTACTGTTCTATTAATTTTGGAAGCAGAAAATCAAAGTGTAAAAAGACATGGGCAGGCTTTGTGAGGACGTTCATCATCATCTTTGGTGGGGAAAACATTCTACCTCTGTGCAGTCTTCTTGGGTCCTACTCCCAAATAATCTTTTCTCCAAAATATCCAGACTGGTAGAAATAAGAATCATCCTTCAGGCTTTTATAAGACTGTCCCTTATAAAAGGAAATCTTCTCCATTGTCTTTGACTTTATTAGTATACCAGCAAACCCATAGGATCTAAGGGAGCTGTAACATTTGAAGAAATAAACTATTCAGTTTCTTCTTTGGGCTAGTATGAAGCACACGAACAGACTAGGAATACAGTCACTCTAGAAATAACGAGAACAGGAAAAACTGATAATCAGGGGAATAAAAGCAGCTATATCCTAAAGAGTTCTCAAGTCAGCTAAGTCAACATATACATCTGGTAATAATAAACACTGATACGTCATAAACAAAAAGGGCTTTCTTATTCAGACTCTACATACTACTGGTAACATTAAAATTTACATAAAAACACTAAAACAATATGTATTAAATAGATTTTTATAAATAGTATTTCAAGTTACCAAGAAATTTTTAGAAGTTTTATATTTTACTACCTAGTCTTCCAAAGACAAGAAGCTGGTAGCTTTGATTTGACCAAGTTACAAATCTCTTTTCAGAAGTAAGAGAAAACATACTGCCTCGTTTAACGCAAGGCACAAAAAAGATCATCACTGCAAATCATAATGTTTGGGTTCATGATGAAAACAGGAAACAGGCAGGCTACCCAGGTATAATGATGGTTATAGTCTAATGTGCTTCAGGCTCAGCCAAGAATTAAAACCCAGGGTAAGCAGAATTTACTTGCCTCTACCTTGATACAGAAGGCAACTTTTAATAATACTCCCAGCAACACGTTACATAACCAGTAAACAATCTGATTCAAACCTCATTAGTAACAACATTCTGCCACTGTCTCTCACTGAAATTAAAACTGACTTTGCCAGAGGGGAAAGAAATGTAGCACGTACCAATCTACCCATTTTTGTGGCGCCTAACCCTGTGAACCAGACAAGTAGATAATTCCACCAAATCTGCACAGAACCTACAAAAATATTTTACTCTTTTCCTTTCCAGTTCACTGTTCTGTTAACTATATCATTGGATGCATTTAAAATCTAAGAAGAAAGTCAGCTGGGAAGGTTCATCTAACTTTTATAGTCTATTTCAACTATGATCTGAAAAATGGAGGCATAAATGACAGATGGATTTTATTAACAAAAATAAATAGGTACAGTTTATGTGATAAAAACAGCTATGTGAAAGGAAAGGCACACTGAGGGAGCAGCAAGGTAGAGAGAGGGAAGAAAGGAGGATGCTACAGAGACAATCATGCAAAAGTTAAATTAAAAAAATCTAAACATAATCAACACAACTCTTATGAAAGTTACACTTTAAACTTGTTTCTTAACTGTTCTGTATTTCTGTAATCTTGGATTCATCTTAGAGGGGGGTAAAAGTTACCAAAGTACCAATAAGAGGAAGAATATAAAATAATTGGTTTAGATCTATATGTGTACATGTGTTAGTTGAACATACAGTCATGTCCAACTCTTTGCAAACCCATGGACTGTATAGCCCACCAGGCTCCTCTGTCCATGGAATTCTCCAGGCAAGAATACTGGAGTGTGTAGCCATTCCCTTCTCCAGGAGATCTTCCTGACCCAGAGATCGAACCCGGGTCTCCCACATTGCAGGCAGATTCTTTACCATCTGAGCCACCTGGGAAGCCCTTAGAACTATTAAAAAAAAAAAAAAAACTCCTTATTTGGAACACACTCATAAAAGTATTCAGATCCATAATGTTCACATTGTCTCTAGCTTTTGTCTTCCACAACACTGGCACCTAGGAACAATTTTAAACTGCTTGGCAAGTTACTAATTTATTCAGACTAAGGTTTTCAACCCTTTAGCTTTCAAATTAAAGTTTAAAAACTAATTCACTGCGGGCAATATGGGTGCTCTAATTTAAGGAAATTTAACTACCCAAGTTTAGAAACAGAATTTTCGAAAGAATTTGAAAACAGCAACTTCAGTATCCCTTCCTCTCAATTTCTGTGAGGCCAAGCCACAACCTCCCACCTATCCAGTCTTTTTGCTAAATAAGAACACTTTGGGGGGGTACTAGGCAACGGGCATGATGTGACAAACCCGACCAAACTTCAAAACTTTTTCCACAGAAAGATAAGGTAAACAAGATACACTTAGCACCACACCCATATAAATGCACGGGCAGCCAGGAATGCTTTTCCCCCCGTCTCTCTCTAGACCTCCAGCTGGTCAGGAAACAATGTCTCTACAATCAAGATAGAGATCTGGCCCAGGGTGTTCAGGCATTCCTCACCTCTGGGCTGGCCTACAGCTCCACTCTCCAATGCCATCCAAACCAGAATTGGAACATTTTGTTAGGAAGTGGGCGAACGTCCAAATACCCGACTATCCTCGCCCCAGTTCTTTTTTGCAACCAAAATCTGTTTTGGCTACTGAGCATGCTCCGACTTAAGACAGGCGCCACATGGGAGTTTTCAAAGCTTAGGCTCCAAACTCCACGTAATAACAGCAGCTGAAAGGGGAAGAGAGGAAAGAGGGAGAGCATGGGGAGGGGGCAGACCGAATATGAATCTGAGCCCTGACACTAGAGTGAAAGACCCCAGCAGGGGTTGAATATGATGAAGGCAAACAGATACTGCTTGTCGTTATCCTTGCAGCAAAAGTTTACACAAAGTAGAAGAAATCTTTGCAATGATGGAAACTGGCATGGCAAGTGGCAGAAACCGGGTCTAACTACCAGCTGAGTGCAGCAGCAGGTCACAACTGCCCGGGGTGTAATTCCCACCGATAAGAGTGGATCCTTATCTTTGAAACACAAAGCGACGGCGGCGGCACGGATTCATCAAGCCACTGGACGGTTTTGCAATGTAGCCGACCAAGCTGCTCGGCCGAGCTCGGCAGTCCCACCAGGGGTGTGTGTTGAGGGTGGCGCTCGCGTAAGGGAGGGCAAACCGCTCCCCCGGACAGAAGTGGGGCCGGGGATCCCCGCGAGGGCGTCCTGAACGCCTCCCGCCACAGTCCGGGTGGTAACGGCGGAGCCCGGACGAGGGCCAGCGTTGGCTCCGCCTCGGGACGCCCCCGGGGCAGGCAAGGCCTCCGCAGCCGGACTGGCCGCACCATCGCCGCCCGCCTGGACCCCGGCAGGCCGGGTCTCGGCCTACCTCCCGCCCAGCAGGCCCGGGTGATTTCCGCTCCGCCCGCCCCCGCCTCGGCCCGAGTCCGGCCGCTAGGGCAGAACCGCGTCCGGGCAAAGCCTGCAGCCCACAGTCCCACTCACTGGCCCGCCCGTCCCGGGGCCCCACATTCACTCACGAGCCGGCGGCGCGCGCTCTCCCGGCGCCGTCGCTGCGCTTCTCCTCAGCGCAACTTTATTAGCAGCTCGGCAGCGGGACACGCGCACGGCGCCCGCTCGTCCAGGACCCGGATGAAGGAGGGAAGGAGCCGGGGAGGACGCCGCGGGGTCGGCGCATGCGCGCAAGCGGCCGAGTGACCGCTGCGGGACAGACCGAGGGAAGGGCCGACTGGCTCCCGCGGCTGGAGGAAGCCTCCGCGCTTGGCTTGGCGCCCGCAAACTCCAGCTTCCGATCTGCCAGAGTCATCTCGCGTCCATGGCCGGGCCCAGGACTGGCAGTCGGCTAGTTCCCACCGCCACGATAGCCACTGGAAGTCTCCACTAGCCAAATCAACCCACATTATAATAAAACAATTGTTTTCGACATGGACAGTTGGCGATTTTCCCAGTCCTGTATGAAGTGTAAATAAAAATATCGTCGGATATAACTTTGCTACCGTTAATGATTTGTAATATAAATCTGAGAATCTGTGTCAATACATAGACTTCCCTGGTGGCTCAGACGGTAAAGCGTCTGTCTACAATCTGAGAGACCTGGCTTCGATCCCTGGGTTGGGAAGATTCCCTGGAGGAGGAAATGGCAACCCCACTCCAGTACTCTTGCCTTGAAAATCCCATGGATGGAGGAGCTTGGTGCAGGCTACTATCCATGGGGTCGCAAAGAGTCGGGCACGACTGGGCGACTTCACTTCACTTCACCATCTAGGGCATGCAATTTGGAGAGTACTAGTGAAGAAAAACTTTTAAATAATTTTGTTTTTATTTTAAAAGTTCAATGCTGACTTTCCAATAGTCTGGTATAGGTTTGTTTTTAAAAACAAATTAACCTAAATGAAAATCAAAATTGGAGTCATTTTCAAATCCTCTCTCTCATTCTCTAAACCAAACCATCATGAAATCTTACTAACACTACCTTCAAATACATCCCAGATCTGACCAGCATTGGTGCCCTGAGCCAGGGTCATCTCACCTGAATTTAAATGGGAAGCAGCTGTTTTGCTTCAGGCTTTTTCCACAGGGAAGAGGCATGGTGAATGTAGTCCAAGTCTCTGCATTAAGGATAGTCATCTCAAATGTGGACAGAAGCCTGGTGAGGGAATGTAGTGGGCCTGGGTGCAGAACCAGAGAGAGCCTCCTCTGTTCAAAGGGGGCAGCTGCTATTTCACTCTAGCCAACTGTCACCGTGGGGAAATGTGGAAATAAGGACCCAGTTTTGGGAGATCTGATTTTTCAAAAACAGCTGGAAATCTGGACTTCAATACAAAATCTCATTTTTATGTATGTAGCAACTTTTTTTTTCATTCTTTCTTTTTTCTTTCTTAGACATTCAGGAGGCCAACCCTGTACAAGCCAAGTAAAACAAATCCGTGGTCCTGATTCAGCCTGCTGGCCATCAGTTTGTAATCTCAGGTCTATGTCTTAAAACTCTTTACTACATCATAAAGTTTGTGAAAGTAAAGTCTGTGTACTTTAACTCTTTGTCACACTCACTGATTATTTGCTGTTAATTCAGAAGTTTCCAGCCCTTGGAAAGCACATATTTCTGGAGCCTGCATGGCTTTACAACTCCCAAAAGTGCCCATAACCCTGCCTTGGGGGATCTTTTTTTTAAATTTCCCCAGAACTAATGTTTGCAGAGAGGTTTGTTGAACATTATAAGACATAAAAATGTGGTTTAAATATTTTGTACACTTCAGCCACTCCTCCCTTCAAACAGGCAGTAAAATCCTTCCCAAAACAAACTGTTTGCTGTCTTGTAGTCACTGCACATATGTAAAGAACAATTTGTGATTACAGGATTCCTTTCACAATCTCAGGTTAATCTCAAAGCCAACAGTTTTGCTTCCTGATCTGTGTGTCCAAATACTGATTAAATCAACCAGAGACTCAAACTTCTCCAAATTGCTGTGTAGGCTCAGCTTAGGTCTTAAATAGAAAGAGATATTAACATAGAATACAGGAAGAGAAACTCCTCCCAAAGGACAAGACAGCACTCAGCATTCAAAGGGTATAAAAAAATCAGATCATTAAAGATCTATATAGTCAAAAAGACTATCAGATGGCAAATGAACAGGCCTGTCAGAGCCATAGGAAAGGAATAGGAAGTCCCTGTTTTGGGGACAGGGACTAAAAGCCAATGTAGAACAGGACAACCTGAACTGATAGAATAGTTGGTGGGGCATCAAAAGAGACAAACTGCCTTTTCAGTTTAGCGTTCACCTGACCAGAAAGGTCAAACTGAAGCAGCTTCAAAATTCAATTTTGTGTTACTTATAGAGAAGCTTAATACTGGAAAACTCACACAAGTGCTTCTCAAGCAGGGGTGCCAAAGACCCCAAGGGAACATTTGACAATATTTGAAAAGAATCTCGGTTGTCACATCTAGGAAGGTGGTGCTGGTGACATCTACTCTGTAGTGGCCAGGGATCTAAACACTCTTATGATACGCAGGACAGTTTTCTTCTACCAAGACTTATCCGGCCCAGGACTTCCCTGATGGTCCAGTGGTTAAAATCCACCTGCCAATGCAGGGGGCACGGGTTCAATCCCTGGTCCCAAAACTAATATCCCACATGCCACAGAGCAACTAAGCCCGTGGGACACAACGACAGAGCCAGCGTGCTGGAGCCCACGGGCCCCAACTACTGACCCACGTACCACAACTGCTGAAGCTTGTGCTCCAGTGAGAGAAGCTAGCACAGTGAGAACCCGAGCACTACAGCAAAGAGTAGCCTCAGCCCACCGCAGTTAAAGAAACACACACAGCAACGAAGACAGAGCAGCCAGAAGGAAAGAAAGCAAGCAAGAGAGAATTATCTAGCCCCAAATATCAATCATGCTGAAGTTCACAACCCTGATTTAAGCCCCAGTTTCCTTCTAGCTCTGTTGATGCTTAGGGAGAAAATGAGCCCTTTCTTTGAACTTTTCCAATAACTATGTTAATTATTCATTTGATGTAAAGAACCACCTTAAATATTTGGTCAGTGACATACTCACACCCTGAATTTTATAAGGAGGTAATTTTTAGGAAATGTGAGAGCATATATGAAACAAGAAGAACTGGAATACTTAACTTAGTCTTTCCATATTTTTAAATATATGGTAATTGGGGCAAATTGGGTTTGGTTTCAATATATTTAATATATGTCTCAATTTGACCCTTTGCTGTAGCTCAGAAGATTCTCCCTAAATGACCACTGGACCTCCAGTAGAATTGGAAGAATGTGGTGATGTTCCAAAGAGTTGCCCAGTGTAGAGGGATCAATGAATGACATCACAGAAATCCATAAAGGGATCTGGTAGCCACCTCAGAGACATCTCACTTTCTCACACAGCCATGGCAAGTGGACATCAAAGGAAGAAATGTCTAAGTTTGTGTGACCACTCTCGACAATGTCTGGGAAACAATAAACCTGTCTTTCCAAGTTCTGAAAATTGTATGCTCTTCAATGGATAAATTAGCCCTACCCTCCATCCTTAATATTGGAAGCAATGCAGAAGGCAGAGCTAAACTGAGAAAAGTGCTGAGAAGAGTGAAGTTCTAAAGAAATGTTGTGCAAAGACATACCCCAAGATCCCACAGAGAGAAAAACATCATGTTACAGTTTTCAAAAGAAACTTCACATTAGTGTTTAACAGAGCAAGCCAAGGTTCTGTGCCAACCAGAGAATACACTAAAGTGACTTTACCCAATATTTGAAAGGATTTTTTTCCAGTAAAATTTGAGTGTTCTTGTGTGAAATGAGCCCTTAATATTCCACAGACCCTTTACTATCACAACACAAAATTGAGAATCAATACAAAATGTACTGAAAAAAGGAAAAGGAAAGTAAAAGAGTAATAGCTGCCTCTGCTGGAAGCACAGGAATCTTGCTGCCAGAGACTTTTAAGCTTCAGGAATGGATATCAGAGACTCCATGAGCCCCATGGAATGAATATGCCCGTTTCTGTGCAGAAAATTCTATTCAAATCTTCTGCAGCAAAGGTCTGTAGCTTTCACCAGATTCTCAAAAGGTTTCCTGATCTCCAAATGTTTGCAGATGCCTAAAGCAGTGGTTATTTTATGTGTGGTGTAAATTTAATGTGTCCATTTTAAGTTATCTTTTCTTCTTCTCTTTTTTCAGAGCAACATAATTGGGAGATTCCTCTCCAGGGAAGGCTGCTTCATGCAGAGAGTAGAAACCAGGCTTGCCTGTCTCCGGCCATCTGCTACATTAAAGAAGGCCTCCTATGGCTGGAATCCAAAACACGAAATTAAAAGGGTTGCCTGCACCCAGAGTCATAAAACAAAGAGGCTTTCTAAAGTGAGGCTTGGAGTGAACACTCATTTCTTCCTGACTTAAACAGCATCTGTTCCTCTTGACGGCAAACGCCCTCTGAGTTAACTCAACTGACCTCCCCGGTTCTACAGTCTCAGTTTTCATCCTCAGACACATAGTCTCAGATGAGCCAAACCACATGTGCACTCGGCCACAAATCCAGAGCAGCAGGTGAAAATCTGGAAGTGTTATGGTACTGGGGAGATGGGAAGGAGACAGAAACTTCTCCTTCTCCCAAATGCTCTTTAACTGGACAAAATCATAGTAGTGACAACTCTGAAGCTAACCCTATGTTCCTGGTTTGAACACAGACTGTCTTCCTTACTATGAGTGTGACCTCGCGCAAGTTTCTTAGCCAGTCTGTACCTCAGTCTCAGCGTCTGTAAAATGCAGATAACAGCGATATCAACTTATAGAGTTATTATTATTTGGATTAAATGAACAGATACTTGTTAGGCTCTTAGGACAGTGCCTGACACATGTTGTTGTTTTTATTGTTTAGTCAGTGAGTCTTGTCTGACTTGCACCCTCATGGACTGCAGCCCACCAGCTTCCTCTGTCCATGGGATTTCCCTGGCAAGAATACTGGAGTGGGTTGCCATTTCCCTTTCCAGGGGATCTTCCGACCCAGGGATAAAACTCGTGTCTTCCTGCATTGGCAAGTGGATTCTTTAGCACTGAGCTACCAAGGAAGCCCCCTGTTTGGACGGAGTAGTCAGGATTAAATCAAGTCATCCTTCCACAATCTAGCATCAAGACTCATCAGTTCTACCTTCAAACCATACTTTAAATCTATCCACTTCTCTCCACATCTTCCATCCACTGATAGTCAGGTTTAATCCCAGTTCAGGTCACTATCATTACTCACCTGGACTATTGGCTGCTTCTACTCAGCCTTGCTCCAGTCCCTTGATCGCCCAACAGATACTACACGCTGAAAATGTAAATGTTGAGGTTATGGTAACTCTCAAAGTAAAGCTCTTCAAGGCCATCCCATTGCTTTTAGAATAAACTCCAGACCCTCTACCATGGCACCTCCCCAACTGATAAGGTCCCTGCCACCACCAACACTCTCACATGAACCTTGCCCACACAGAACCTTCTTTCTGTTCTTCACATGTCACAAGCTACTCTCCAACTTGGAGCTTTATGGCTGTGCTGTCTTCTCCTTGTGCTCACCTTCCACCTTGGTAACTTCTGAAACGCCCTGCCCACCACTCCTCATCTGTCTCACTCCTTCTCTCCAACCTGAGTCTCAGCTTAAAGGTCCCTTCCTTACAAAAACTTTCTCTGCCACTCCACTCCACCTGCCCCTCCATCCCAGTGTACATACACTTCCAGAGCATCCAGCTCTTTCCCTCATGGGTCTCTCTTCTCACATGTCATGACTTGATCAAAGTTTATGTTCTCCACTGGAATTAAGCTCCTCTTCACAACTGAATCCTCAACACTTACATCAGGCCTGGAGTGCCCTAAACCCTCAATAAACAGTCACTGGATTTTCTGCTTCAAGTTCAGCTTTATGTTTGATCCTAGTAAAATCACTTTGCTTGCACTTAATTTTTTAAAATTTCCTACTCAAATTTTAATATGTAACAGGTGTCACTCTCCCACTACCCAAGCAAAAACTCAGCCCTTAGATTTAGGATTCATTCATTCACTTACTCATTCAGCTTAAATCTTGCTGTAGTACCTACTGTGCCTCCGGCACTGGGCCAAGAACTCACAATACTAAGGTGGAGTGGTATTTTCTCTGTCCTGGTGAAGCTCAATCTCCAGGGGGAATGTTTGCTGGTCTTCTGTCTTCAATTTCCTTGAACATTTGATGGAAAATCAGAAGCCAGAAAATAAAATCTGTCATTTCAAAGCTATAAGCCCAAGCATTTACAATGGAAGAGATTTTTCATATTGCGGGACGACCCAGAGGGATGGTATGGGGAGGGAGGAGGGAGGAGGGTTCAGGATGGGGAACACATGTATACCTGTGGCGGATTCATTTCGATATATGGCAAAACCAATACAATATTGTAAAGTTAAAAAATAAAATTAAATTAAAAAAAAAGAAAAAAAGAAAGCTCACACATGTTATAGACCATTCATGTGTGAAAATGAAAAACAAAGACCCTTTTCTGAAATGGAGTTTTTAGTGCTAAGGGTTAAACTATGCAGTTTGATCATTTGAAAAGTTGTTACAGGCAGAGTTGCATCCCTCTAGACTACATATCCTGAAATATTTCATATGAATCTTTTTTAAAAAGAGCTTTATAGTTTTTAAAAATATTGCATGTTTACTAGAAAATTTCAAATTATACAGAAAAGGAATAAAAGAGTAAAAGTTACTTGAAATCACACATGTAGAAATAACCATGGTCAATAGGTCAATAAGTTGATGGAACATCTTTCCAGACATCACTTCATGCAACAATAATAATAACATTGTTGCTGTTCAGTCACTAAGTCATATCTGACTCTTTTGCAACCCCAGGGACTATAGCCCGCCAGGCTCCTCTGTCCGTAGGATTTTCCAGGCAAGAATACTCAAGTGGGTTGCCATTTCCTTCTCCAGGGGATCTTCATGACCCAGGGATCAAACCTGCATCTCCTGCATTGGCAGGCTAATTCTTTACCACCGAACCACCAGGGGAGCCCAATAAGAATAGCTAATATTGATCAAACACAGACTTTATACTAAGTACAGGACAATGTGCTTTCTATATTTTACTAAATGTCATAGAAAACTGACAATGTAATTCCTGTTACTAATATTATCAAATTCATTTTTCTAAATGAAGAAACTAAGGCACAAGCCATTAAGGAATTAGTCATTGTGAATAGACATATTGCTACAGCCCGCTTGGGGTTGCAACTCCCAGAGATGTTTCTGACTCCACCTTGGAGGGTGTGTTTTAAGCACTGATGTTTGCAAAATGCTTTGTGGATCACTGAAAAGTATAATAGAATTTGGTTGAAATGTTTTGTACCTAGGCCCCATTTCTTACTCCTCAAGTTTTGTACTCTCTTGAATATCTGGCACTCTCTGCTTTCCACACCCTGGCCCTTCTAACTCCTCCCTCCACGCCCCTGTACCACCACCTTTCCCATCACTAAGCTGATGTCAGCTGACCCACTACTCCCAACCCGCCATAACATTCCCATCAACTTAACTCTGCTTTCACAGTAACCTCTGTGGGGAATGGTCCTTCCCACAGGACCTGTCTTTCCTCCCTAGGCCAAGTTAAATGCCTACTTCAGGAGGTCTGTTTGGCCCTCACAGACCTTTATGTGATTCTTGATCCAGTGAGAGTTGCATAGGAAGGAAGAGATAGGCAATGTAGAGAAGGTGGGAGGTGAGGGATTTCACAGCCACTTTACAGTAAAGAAACGGAGTCTCAGAGAAGTGAAGTCAATGTCTGAGTTCATA
The DNA here is from genome assembly GCF_032452875.1 of Bos javanicus. NCBI lineage: Eukaryota > Metazoa > Chordata > Mammalia > Artiodactyla > Bovidae > Bos > Bos javanicus. The sequence continues at coordinate 47,073,388 of NC_083874.1, read as the reverse complement.
CAGATTGTTCATAATGAAACTAGAATTCAAATCCAGGTGCGTCCAACACCCAAACTCCTGCTCTAAATATTATGCGCACTGCCTGCTCTCTTGACTCACCCCGACAAAATGGTTTTTGTGAATCCTATGATAATAGTCAAGGAATCACAATACTGTCTGAACTGAGCTGGAAAATAATCTCAGTGACTAAATAAAAGAATGAACGAATGATGAATGAATTAACCAACACAGAAATGAATAAATAAATGTGTGGACAGGCACAGTTGTAATTTCTAAACTGGATGTGTGTCACTTGGTGGTGGTGAAGTCACCCAGAGCAAGTAGGCCGTAAAACTCTGTGTTTATTCTAACAGTCAGGTAAGGGCCCTGAACAAGCTCAAAGGTCCGAAGTGAATGCAGTTACTGTTCCAACATGTTTATCTTGAAGTGTAGTGAAACCTATGAATTCTATTTGTATAGTGACTAATGCCTCTGTGGATGTATCATTTACAATATGGTGGCATTACTAATGTGCCACATTAAAGGTGATTTGAACTGATGAATCAAATCAGTTAAGCTCCTCTAAGTCAACTCTGGCCACCCGAATCATGGCGTGTAATGTTTCCATTGCAGAGAGGAGCTGTGCTAAGCAGTCCAAGGGGGTTGATCTCATCTGTGTTGCTTCCACAAACCTGTTTTGGTAAGAATGCTATCGCACTGTATGCTAAAATCAAAGTTCAAACAATTCAAAAAATGAGGTAAGAAGTCAACCAATTTGCCTGCATTGAACGTATCATGGATGGGGTAGTGGGAGCCCCCTGCCAGATCATTCTGCCAAAAATGAGATGTCTGAGCTCCCATGTGGTCCTGGCTCTGATGTCTCTGGGGTCTGAGCAAAAGCCATCTGGGAATGCTTCTGGTTTCCAGGACCACAGGAAAGAAGTCTATTTATCATATGGGTTAAAATATTTATCTTATTTTCTTATGATTACTGGATGAGTTTCTATTAATATTATATACAGGCACTATAATGGTAAGGGAATGGTCCCAAATGTTCCTCTATTTTTTTCATGAAAAATAAGGATATTCGGAGATAAAGATAGTGGAAAAGAACATTCGCCTCTCTCCTTGACCTTCCCTCCATATTTCTTCATTCAGTCAGTTGTCTATTTTGATCTCTGACTTCATGACTGAAACCTCCTTTCTCATTCATTTATTCACTCAACAAACATTTGTGACGGGCTTGTTATGTGCCAGGCCTTGGGCCAGACGTTGGGAATGACTTAGAGTGCAAAACCAGACAGGGCCCCTGCTCACATGGACTGAAATCAAGCTAGGTAGACAGGCTTACATGGCTCCCTCTCCAATCCACCTATATAAGGTGGACCCAAAACACCCTTTTATTCTGATCAGCATTGCCTGAACTAAACTTTTAAACTGCAATTTTTTTTCTTTCTCTCCCTCTACATATCACATCATTACACAGCTGGGATTCATTTTTGAGGTCTATGAGCAATCTCATGGACATGGATACACTCTCACTTTGCTTGGTGTTTTTGTTTTTGCAGCACTGACATAACCACAAACAAATTGGAGTAACAAGAGGCACCCAGACCTCCAGGCACCCGTATCTGCATTGACTCCTGAGAGGTTCAGCACCTGGGGTGCTGGTGATTAGCATTGATTCACAAACAGGCCATGTCCTCATGGTCTATGCTCTGTCACCTTAAGGACCCCAGCAGTTCTGGAGCTACTAGGATGCCACGAACAACTCGAGCAGCAGGCTAATGTGCCACAGCTTTCTGAGCATGAGAAAAAGACACTAGACACAAGTTTTTGTGCCGGTGGTTCTTAACTTCTGCCTCTAGAGACTCCTGACAAGCTTAACAAGGAAGCAGAGATTTTTCTTTCTCTACTCACCACACTTTGAGGATGAACACATACAGAGAAAACTATTCCTCATCCTCATGGTCACTAGATCTGTTCCTACTCCTTAAAACTGAAAGGAAGAAATGGACATGAGTCACCAGTGATAAAAAGAGGCATACTCCAAGGCTATGTGGCATGTGGTGTGGCAAGGATGTGGTTTCCTTAGCCATAAAGTCACTTTGGTCTCCGAGCTACCGAGGCTGGGTTGTCCAGCAGTCTCCTAGAACAATAGCTCAGGGCGTGCCTGCGGACCAAGCCAGCCCTAGAGTGACCGACCCTCCTTTTCTTTTCTCCCTTTTCCAGAATTCCTGGTAGTTAGACTTCTTAAGAGAAACTACCATATCTGCCATCACCCAGAATGAATTATCCGGGGTAGAATTTCATGCCAGTCCTCCTCAGAAAAGTATTGGCTTCTCCGCATCCAGCTTATTTGCAGTTTGGCAGGGGCATCAGACCTCATCTGAGCAACCATGGCCAGAGCTATAAGGTTGCTTCCATTCAAACCACAGGGCACAAGTCACAGCGACCTCTCTAGAAATGGATTAGCTTGGGCCACTTTCCTGACAATTTTGCTGTGGGCCTGGCAGACACCCTGGGCTCCTTAGACTCTACTGCTGCCAACCCGGCACACAAAGTGAATGCCAGGGGATCTGCTTGGTGTGGACAGCTTCCCCCACACAAGGCATTTATTGATCCATTTATCCATCCAAGAGTTCATCAGGCTTTTACTGATTGCCTACTCTGTAGGCAATCACAGGCTTTGTGATAGATGTCAGACACAGTGAGCAAAAACAGGCCAGTCCCTGCCCACACAGATGATGTATGTATGACCTAGTAGGGAAGATAGGTATTGATCAAATAACCACGCTGTATAAAAAGGAACAAGGACCAACGAGCAGCCAGAACCAGGGGGCAGGGAGGGCTGCTCTGACAAAGAGATGCTTGAGCTGAGATCTGAAGGATGAACAAGAGGCAATTTAGTGAGGGTGAAGGCCGGTGAGGAGAGAAAGGCAGGGGAAACCCTCAGGTAGAGGAGGGAACAGTGTGTGTGAGGACCCCAGGGACAGGCGGCAGCAATGAGCAACTAAGGGAGACCAACGCTGGACAGAGAAACCAGTGGGGCTGCACCTGGAGAGACGAGCAAGACAAGCCGGGGCTTCTGGCCGTGGCTGGCGTTCGGTGTCATCCTCACAGGCACCACTCGACTGGGCCCCAGGTGGTTGCCTTCCCAGGGAAGCGGAAGGCTGGGGCCCTCAGAGAAGAGACGGGGCTACCAAGGGGAAGGAGGAAGGTGGGGCTGCTCAGAGGACAAGCTCTCCACCAACGTTTCAGGACTGTGACTTCTCTCTCGCCTGTGGCTTCTATGCAGGGCCAGCCCAGGCCCACCGCAGCTGGCACTCCTGGGGCTTTGTGCCACTTTGCTCTGGTGGCCCTGTAACTGTATGGATCGCGTCTCACCCACCTGCACACCCACTGGTGGAGTGAGATGGAACACTGAAGAGCTGGGAAAGTCTGTCTGGGGCAAACAGCCCCTGGAAGACCCAGCCCCATGTGCTGCTTCACCCTTCTAGGGGGCACTTCATGTCATGTCCTCCTGGAGTGCGGGGACTCCTGCATGACTCCTAGATGACAAGACATCCAGGGGAGACTGTGGGAAGACTTACTGCACCCAGACTTATTTCTGTGGTGTAGGGAAGAGGTAGGGGCGCACCTGTCCGATTCTTTGCTGTGGTGTTTTATGTATAGTGGTGCGTTGAAGACCCATAGTAAATGTTTGCTGGTTGAATCCTAATGCAAAATAAACAAAAGGCAATTTTTCTCTTATTACCTTGAGCAAAAATCTAGGAGGAACACCCCAAAGAGACAAGGAAAACAATTTCATTTCTTGTCCTCTAGACTGGGGCAAGGTGAGTTCATTACAAATTTAAATGGGTATGCTACAACTTGGATGGACCTAAGAGATTATCACAGCAAGAGAAGTAAATCAGAAACAGAAAGACAAATACCTATGATATCAATTATATATGGAATTGAAAATACAACACAAATCAACACATCTATGAAACAGAAGCAGAATCACAGATATAAAGAACAGATTCATGCTGCCAAGGGGGAAAGGGGTGAGGGAGTGAAGAACTGGGAGCTTGGGATTAGCAGATGCAAACGATTATATACAGGATGTATAAACTGCACAACACAGGGAACTATATTCAATATCCTTTGATAAACCATAATGGAAAAGAATATGAAAAAGAATATATATATATAAGTCACTTTGCTGAACAGAAGTTAATACAACATTGTAAACCAATACATTTAAAAAAATTTTTTTAAGGGATAGAGAAGTCTCAGACTAAGCCAGGGTTCCTTCAGACTTTGCTCTCATTCCTTTATGAGATATTGATTTTTGTTTGTTTGTTAGCTTATTTATTTGAATTGTAGAAACCTCATTTATTTTGCCCTGGTCAACATTCCAGCAAAGTTTGGAGCCCAGATAAATTTCTACCATAGAGACTGGTCTCTTGACCCGTGTGTGTGTGTGTGCGTGTGTGTGTGTGTGCGCACGCGTATACCTCTGTGTGTGTGTATTTAGGAGGGTCTCTCCTCTCTAGAGACCTAGGAAGGCCCTAGGTTCAGCTGGCTGGTCAGGATTCAACAGATTGTTTCGAGGCTGTAGGGCAAATTCTGTAGACTTTTCCCAAATGAAAGCGTTGAAATAGCACTTTGCTCACCTCTCGACCTGGAGGACGATTTCTGCTGCAGCTGAAATGACATGAGACAGGAAGGGCCTCTGTGTGATGATGCTATCCCTAAAGAAAAAAGAAAGGTGCTTGTTCATTTATTCTCTCTCTGCAGCCAGGACCTGGGGGCTGGACCCAGGAGCAGCTTGGTTGCCCTCGCCCTCTCTGGCCTGGGGGCGGGGACTCAGGTGGCCAGCCTCACTCTCCCTGGCCCTCTGCAGGATGGAACCCATGCTGTGTGCAGAGTTTGGGGCACCTTTGTACATAGACATCTTTCTGGGCCCTTTACCCCCATTCTAAGTGTTTGTGATCTTCAAGATGCTAAGAACCTCTTATCTTTATAAACAAGATTCTTTGTATTTTAGTTCATTTTCCAGAAACCCAGTCTGACAGTCCCAGACCATCTCTCCACAAGGAGAACAGGCCCATGGTGGCCCAGCGCATCTGTGATGAAGGCAACTAGCTCCACATGAAGTCCTGTGGCACCAGAAGGTTTTCTCTCTGGGAAATACCTGCTCCTGTGAGGCAGAACCCACAGAAAGGTGCTCTCCACCCACTGGCCAGGCCTCCCACCTCTGCCACTCCTCAGGCCAGACAGCTCCAAGGTTCCAGTTCTAAGAAGGGGTCTTCGGATATCCCCAGCACCCTTGCGTGCCAAGGTGACACTCTATCTAATGGGAGGCTGGCTATTGAGGAAGAGGTGGAGAGAGAGGGACGGGGTGTGGGTGGCTGTGGAGGTCCAGGGGTCTAGAGAGAGTCCTTCCCATTCCCCTTTCACTACTGTTGTTCCCCTCCCATTACCGGTAGCCTGAAGGGATCTGGTCAGAGGGGCCTGTGAGTTCCGCCTGGGACAAAGAAAATAAAATGGTAGAGTGAAGTGTAGGCCAGGAAGGACCAGCATGTGAGGGGAGGCGGGGTTTGGGGCTCAGGAGGTGCGTGTGAGGACTCTCTGTGGCTCAGAGGTGGCTGGAGGTTGGGTATCAGGAAGGGGCTGTGCACAGTCACCCAGAGAAAGGAGCCCGGGTCTGCGAGGGTGAGAGGAAGGTTGGCAGAGTGAAATCCCCGAGGCTTGCAGTAGGGAGCTCTTTGGGTTCAAGAAGGAAAAGTTCTGGGCGTCTGAGTCCACAGGCAATGGCCTGCGTTTCCTGAGGAAGGAAGAAGGCCCAGGAGTCCGGACAAGGAGTGTATGGCCTTGAACCAGACCGTCTGGCATTTCAGATTCCTGTCCAGTACAAAGGACAAAGATAAAACCTAGACTGTCAAGTGTGTATTTTTACCATATTCAGTTCAGATCCTCTTATCTTAATTTCTCATTGTTTCTTAATTAGCAGGCACCTGAGTCAATTCAACTCTTAGTTTCTCTCTCAGTAAAGGATTAAATAATTAGTAAAAAGAGGGATCCAACCCTGTGAGACATCCTTTGGGGTTGACCAGTTCGCCCTCCATCTGTTTCCAAATAAGATGTTCAGAGGTGGGGCGTGTGTGGAGGGGCTAGTGACGCTGGTAGGCACGTGTATCTCCATACAAATCATTTCTTTTCTCTCTCCCTGCCCCCCTTCTCCCCTTGGTCCACCTCTCTCCACCATCCCTGCTGTCCCCCTGGCTCACAACACCATCTGCTCTGCCTGGGGTGTCTCCCACAGTGTTCCCTCCCAAGCCTCCCACCCTTGTCCATTCCTACTCACCTTTGAGAGCTCAGCCCCACTTCCTTAAGAGAGCCTTTCTCAACCCCCAGACTAGAGGGAGTTCTTCATTCTAAGTTCCCATAGAGCCAGTTTCATCTTTCAGAGCATTATATACTCAGGATGATAATTACTGTACACTCAGGATGCTGACTGAAGGTCATTTCCCAGAACTGATGCTCCTCAGTGTACCGTCAGAGTTTTCTAGTCCAGCTCACCCGGAACCACATTTTTAAGAGTTAGAGAGTCATAAAAGGGATCAAAAAAGTTTTTTCTGGGACCTCTGGGAGGAAAGGAAGAAGGAAAGAGGGGATGTGCTGAGTCCCCTGCCTTTGAGATGGGTTGGTCCTGAGGAAACCCTTCCTTCCCAGCTGGCTCAGACCCAGAACTACTTCTGATGGGGAGCCAGCTCTGACGTAGCCTCCCTGCATGCCAGCTTTGCGGGAGGAGAATGGTAAGGGCTGTCCCTGCATCCTCACTGGGCCAACTTCTCCTCTGCTCTGAAACTGATTGGCGTTTGGTGCCCTCAATGGGAAGGGGCTTCCCTGGTGTCTCAAACAGTAAAGAATCTGCCTGCAATGTGGGAGACTCAGATTCAATCCCTGGGTTGGGAAGATCCCCTGGAGAAGGCAATGGCAACAGTCTCCTTGAGCTGCCTGTGCTCCATCCAAGTCCAGCAAAACATGATCACTTCCTACCAAAGCTCCCACAGAAGTGCCTGAATCAAACCACCTATCTGGATCCTTAACACTGCAACTCCAACCTTTCTGAATACCCCAAGGGTTGACAGGCAGCCTCAGCCCCTTAGATTTATTTACCCTCAGGTTTGTTGATGTGCATTTTCTTAATCATATTGACTGGGTTTTTTAACATTCAAAATTAATATTTCTTCATCTTGAAGAAGTCAAGCACTATAGAAATAAATAAGAAAGCATACTATTACTAAGTCGCTTCAGTCATGTCCGACTCCGTGTGACCTCACAGACAGCAGCCCACCAGGCTTCCCCGTCCCTGGGATTCTCCAGGCAAGAACACTGGAGTGGGTTGCCATTTCCTTCTCCAATGCATGAAAGTGAAAAGTGAAAGTGAAGTCGCTCAGTCGTGTCCGACTCTAGTGACCCCATGGACTGCAGCCTACCAGGCTCCTCCGTCCATGGGATTTTCTAGGCAAAAGTACTGGAGTGGGGTGCCATTGCCTTCTCCGTAAGAAAGCATAGATCGCCTGTATTCTCCACCCCCTTCTCCCATCAAGGTAAGAATCATTAATGGTTCCACATCTATTCATCAAGACCTTGTCTCTATGCATATGCTAATGAAAGGGACTTCACTACATTTAATATTTTGCAGTCTACCTTTTCTACTCAATATGTAATTGGAAGCTTTCTGTGCCACTCTAGTCTGCATACTAAATCACCTCAATATCTTAAACAGCTTCTATAAATGGATTTTGCATGATCTCCCTTTTCTACGATTCCAAACATATCATAGTGAGCGCGCTCCCATCTTTGTGCATTCGGATGGGCACGTGGGCTGTTTCTGAATCCTTACTTTTACTGATCTGCAGCAGTCAGCAGGTTTATGCCTCTTCCTCTATGCATGTGTGTACTTGTTTCTCAAGAAGACAGATTTCTCGAAGTAAAAGCTGGGTTAAATGGTAGGTGCATCTTTAGTTTTGAAAGACTGCCAAATTGTGTTCTCAAAAGGCTGTGCCAGTTTTCACTCCTACTGGCAGTGTGTGAAGTACTCAGTTGTGCTTTACTGAGGGATGTGCTCAGACGCAGCCACATGGACCCTGTTCCTGGACTTACCATGGGATTTATGCTCAGCACAGTGTGGGAGATATCACTCAGCACCTGCCAGAAAGTCCCACTTGAGACTGCACATGACTAATGAGAAGGTCCAAAGAGACCCTGAAAGAGACACAGGCAGGATGGAGGTGGACAGAGAGACAGCTGGGGAGACCCCCTGTATCCTCTCTTTTATCCAAGGAGCTTACCAGTTTTTCCTGTTGGATGTTCTGCGTTCCCTGTGCAGGAAACACACACACACACACACACACTTCCCAATTTCCTGTGTCTTAGACTCCTTCAGTTATCTAGATAAACAGTCCAAGGCTCACTGAAGATGATGTTACATCCCCACTTGACCCTGCAGGTGGACAAGTGTGTACTGAGTCTGCAATGCAGTGTGATTGCCAGGTTCTGGAAAGAAATGGCAGCTTGACTGGTTAGATCTCTCGTGCACTGTGAACTACTGTGTCTTTAGAATCCTCCACTGCTTTGTCTACTGAGCCTACCGCCCCTCTTTGTATAATGCAGGACTGCTGTGGGAAGAATGGACATTGGATCCACATGACCAGAAATGATTAGAAAAAGAAGCAAAGTACAAGCCCAAACTGGATCTCTGACCATGAGCTCAGATCAGTCACTACAAGACAAAGTAGCCCTGAAAACAATAACCCATAACTATTTAATTCAGTACCATTCCAAATACATTTAATATGTTTTATATTGTATTTATATTATATACATACACCTCAATTCTCTCATTAGTCTTAGGTGTTATGAATTAGTTTTTGAGCCTAACCTGAGTAAAATAGGTAGTCTGATACTTCAGCTCACCCTGCGAAACTCTTCTGTTCGCACATCACATCTCTCACTTTATAGAGTGTTCCAAGTTCCAAATATATCGTCTCATTTGATGTTCAAACAAAGCAGTGCTGGGAGTCTGGGGGGACAGGTATTAATGTGCTTATTTGATGGCTGGAAGGCTGAAGCCTGAAGATGCACCCAAAGAAATCCATGAAGCAAGTCCCTTGACTTTGGGGCTTCTCATATGACACTCCAGTTGACTGTCTTTAGATCTCACGTATTTCCTCAATGCACAGGGTATTCTCAGAACTTGAATCCCTGGGCACTCAGCCATCACAGGTGGCTCCCAGCCAAGTGACAGGATCTACAGATAAGCCTTGTCCCTGCTGGCAGCCTGGTATTCCTCAGGCAATCATTTTCAGAACCCATTGACACCTTGGTTGGCTAGAAAGGCTGGCTGTCACCCACTGCCCAGGAACTGAACTGCCCATTGCTGCATAGGTTGATGAGTGTCAGCTGCTTTTTCTCATTACCACTTCCAATTAGCTCATTGTTCTGGGCCCAAAGCTAACAGGCACCCCTTGGGATTCATTTACATTAATGTTGGGGCCTTGGTTTCTCTTTTTAGAAGAAAATTTCAGGTTTTGTGAAGTGAACAATTAGAAACATCAGGGTAAAGTCCCTGGTTATGGGCCCAAGAGAGAAGGAATACAGGTTTCTCACAGTGATGCTGCCAGGATGAAGAGCCTTAGTCACCTAGACAAGGTAAACACATCCTTCAGGGCCCAGAGCAGTCTGTGTTGAAGGCAGCCAGGGCTACAGGACAAAGATGCAGGTGAGTGAGGAGACAGAATGCTATGGTGCTTGCTGAAGAAGCATCTGGCTGTCCTCAGGGGACCAAAGCCTCAGGGCCATGTTTACAGTCCTCCCTTATGGAAGGAAGAGGCCTGGAAGAGGACTAAAGTGTATTAAATATCTACTGCATGCTAAGTGTGATCACTCTCACTTCACATAATCTCCGCGCAACTATATCGAATAAGAACTATCATTCTGATGTGGATAGACCTGGAGACTGTTGTAGAGAGTGAAATAAGTCAGAAAGAGAAAAACAAATATTGAATATTAATACATATATGTAGAATCTAGAAAAATGATGTAGATGATCTTATTTGCAAAGCAGAAGTAGAGACACAGACGTAGAGAACAAATGTATGGATACCAAGGGGGAGGTGAGATGAATTGGGAGATTGGGATTGACATATATATACCACCATGTATAAAACAGAAAATTAATGAGAACCTGTTGTACAGCACAGGGAACTCTACTCAATGCTTTATGGTGACCTAAACGGGAGAAAATCCAAACAGGAGGGGATATATGTATATGTTGAGCTGATTCACTTTTCTGAACAGCAGAAATTAACACAATGTTTTAAAGCAACTGTATTCCAATAAAATTTTTTTTTTTTAGTTGCAATCATTCCATTTTTCTAGGAGAGGAAATTAAGGCACACAGAGACCAGACCTGACCAGAGTCCCACACCTGGGGCTGGAGGAATGAGGATGTACACCAGGAAGCACAGAAGTCCACGGGAAAGGAGGCAGGGCAGCGCTGTGCACAACTGAGCGAAATCCCTCACCAGCCCACGTGAAAGGCTTCCTGTGATAACCCACTGGCTTTCCATTGCTGTCTTTGGGAAACCCTTGATCCTTCTGGCCTGTAGATAGTCCAAGCGTGCTGACTTGAAAACCAGAGTATTTTCTGGGTTTATTTTCTCTTGTATTTAAACAAATATAAGGCTTGTGCTTCTCCTCCCCCTTAAGGTGTTTATTGGGTGACTGGAGGCTCCCTCACAGGTGCTGCTGCTATGTGACAGAGGTTGTAGCTCAGGGTGACCCCTGAGAAAAAGACCCAAGAGCAGGGGGACAGGAAGCAGCAGGCAACAGGCAGGCAAAGCACAGCCCTTTGACTGCCACTCTGCTTTACCAGAAACATCTCATTCCCCACCCAGGGATCAAAGCCGGGTCTCTGCATTGCAGGCAGATTCTTTACCATCTGAGCCACCAGGGAAACCCAGAAACATCTCAAGGGAAGGTATTAGTAGACCCTAGAGCTGCTATCAACCCAGGCACCTGGGGCCCTTTCTAACCCGGAAGATTCTCCACCTGCAAATGGAAGGAACGGGCTGGGCTTCTCCCTAAGGTCTTTCCTAGTTCCAAACTCCTCTGTGTGTTTGTGTTAGTTGCTTAGTTGTGTCGGACTCTTTGCAACCCCATAGACTGTAGCTCACCAGGCCCCTCCGTCCATGGGATTCTTCAGGCAAGAACACTGGAGTGGGTTGCCATCTCCTTCTCCAAAAGGAACTATAGAAAAAAAGAAAGTGAAGTCGCTCAGTCGTGTCCGACTCTGCGACCCCATGGACTGTAGCCTACCAGGCTCCTCCATCCATGGAATTTTCCAGGCAGGAGCACCAGAGTGGGTTGCCATTTCCTTCTCTACCAAAGTCCTCTGGTTTGTGTCAAAGAAGTTCCAGGGCTCTCATTATTCTGGAAGCTGAGAAAGCTGCGTTACCTATTATTTTTTCACACCCAAACACTTGGATGGTAACAGAATTTGCATTGATCTTCACTTGTGTGTTATTTTAAGTTGCAAATTCACTTAATTACCTCCATCTTTGATCAAGTCCACCTATTCCTCATTGGATCTGAATTTAATGATGGACCAAATGAATCCAAGAACTGACCGGCTACCCTTCCCACCCCCACCTCCTCTGACATCCAGCAAGACTCACTTCCTGAATTGGGTATATAAATACTCAGCACATTTGCACGACTTTGCAGGCTACCTTTTGTTTCTCCTCCGAGGGTGTTCGTGTGTATAAGCCAAAGGAGATGGGGCGTGAAGAAGCTGAAAGATCTAACGGGGAGGGGGGAAAAGGCCGGAAGTTTACAAGGAAGATGGCCAATCCTTGCCAATGGGGTGAAAAAGTCAGACATCTGGTTGCTAGCTGTGTTTCCTGCTGAAATTCAGGGCAAAAGGTCCCCTACAAGCTTGAGTCTGGGAGAGAGGAGAAGAAAGAGAGTAGGAGGGGAGATGTGAGACAGAAATCCTACAGCCAGGGGAGGGGAAAGGGTGGACAAAAACAACTGTTGCTGTATTCTTTGAGCTCAAATCTTCTTCCAAGAGTGGGATAGAGACTTGGCAAAACATTCAAAGGGCTCTGGCTTTCGGGGAGTGAGCGGTATCTGAGAGGCCCTCACAGGTCTGCCCTTGGCTCAATTTCATGTTTGCAGGAGGAGCCATACAGCTCCGATCCAAAGTCCTGCCCGATAACAGATGCTGGGAGTCAACCCGGAATTCTTCATTAACAGTGCAAATTAGCAAGAAGGAAAATAAACAGATACCCGGATGCTTTATGTATACCCCCAACTGTAATAATCCCTTAATCACAACAGCACTTTGCTTACAAAGGACAATGTCCTACATCTAATTCCCATCATCCCAGCTTGGTGAGGGAAGATGAAATAGTCAGGCCTGGGAGACTCAGAAAAGCAATTCAGCCTTAATTAGGCTTCCAGGCCCAGACTTGTCCTTGTTCCCCCAACGCCTGACCTTGTAAGACACCAGGTGAGTAAAGGAACTGTAAAGAGGCCTGAGCCCCACGTGTGGGTGCATGGAGCTTTCTGTCCAAGGTGCTGTTTCTGGGTCACAAGGTGTAGAACCAATTCTTAGAAAATGAAAACCCCCAAAGCATTTGCTAGTGATGCTGGTCTGGTGCCTATTTGTGTCACAACCAACTCACCCAACTTGAAATTCCATTTTCCCTGAAAGAACTGCAGTTGATAGCTGTTCATTTATGTTAACAATGGATGAATCACTGCCACACAATTTTTTCAACTTTCTATGCATTTGAATATTTTCATAATATGATATCAGGGGAAATCTCATTTTTATTTTATGTTTGAATTTTCAAATAAAAGTGATGAGTTGGCCTGACTTTCTTCCCTTCTTCCACTCATCATTCAACATGCATTTATTGAGCAATGTAGCCGGTGCTGGAAATACAGTAGTGAACCCAACGGGCATGAACTCTGACATCATGATGAAGACTGAAAGTGCACAGATTAACACATTCAAAAATGTAATGATATCTCTTTGTAAGTGCCTAGAAGAAAAGTGCTATGGTAGAGGAAAATTAATAGGAGGATCTGTATTCAAGATGGGGAAGAGGGCCAGGAAGAGAAGGTATGAGGAGCAGAGATGTGGAAACAGGCAATACTGTCGGGAGCCTAGGACCCAGAGACATCCAGAGAGGCCTGAGCTCCTGGGAGACTCCTAAGGGGGCTGCAAAACCAAGAAGTATACTCAGCAAACAATCTGGAAGAGGCTTCCATTGTGAACCTCAGCTTTGTCATCTATGAAGCTGGAGACTGATACCAACATCACTAGGCTTCCCTGGTGGCTCCATGGTGAAGAATCCGCCTGCCAGTGCTCAAGACCTGGGTTCAATCCCTGGGTCAGGAAGATCCCCTGGAGAAGGAAATGGCAACCCACTCTAGTACTCTTGCCATGAACAGAGGAGCCTGGTGGGCTACAGTCCATGGGGTCGCAAAAGAGTAGGACAGGACTTAGAAAATAAACAACAACAAACCAACATCACTGGACATTTGAAAGAAGGATCCAGTTCCAGCCCAATGAATGGAAATCCTAACCCAAGGTGTGCAAATCTGCCTCTATCATGTTACCAGATGTGCTCCGTTATAATGTCTTGCTGGTCTTCATCCGTGGTGGCTGGAGCCACTTGCTCTGGGTTCCTCCTGTCACTGATGTATTAAACCATCTGGAAACAAACACTTGAGAGGGGGGACTGCCAAAGGACACCGCAGAGCCTCAGTCTAGGTTCCCTTTCCAATCTGTTGTTGAGCATCCTGGTGCTAATGGCAGGGGTCCAGCTCACATAATCAACAAGGTTGACTTTTGTATGTAGGGCAAAAGTTCTTCCTTTTCTCATATCACTCCCTGCCACAATATTTGGGAGACATTTTGAAAACCTAAGGGATGGAATAAGCGGGGACAGAGCATTTTATCAACTGTAAAGCAACGTTTCTCAACTGCGTGCCTTCTGGATACCCCTCCCCTCTCTCACACTTTATAGAATCACAGAATCTTGGGTGGTTGGTATTACAAATATATGAGTACTTTCTTGTTTTCTAAGAGTTAAATTATATTTTACATCATGGGCTATAGTCTGTTAAAAAAAAAAATCCTTGATGAAACTTATTAGAAGGCTTAATAACCCTGTTTTTTTTTCCACTGCTGCATGTACAACACCTAGAAATGTGCCTAAGCACATAGAAAGCAATAATTAACTACAGGTTTGATGAATTCATTAATGAATCCCATTTTATAGATGGGGCAACAGAGGCTTGGTAAGGTTCAGTGACTTTTCCAAGTTCATGCAAGTGTTAAATAGCTGGGCCAGGACTAAAAATCAGATCTTCAGAAGTCTCATTTAGGATTTTTCCTAAATCCTAATAAGGGATGCTACCCTTGTTTTTATGGTATAATCACAAACTCAGAAATAATATGAAACATATTATACATCTGAAACAGCTGAAATGACTATCCTAATTGCCTACTCTTATAATGGGTTTGACTTTTTGTTTTCTAAACAAATGGGATTAGAGAGTATACCTAGTTTGGAAAGGAGCAGGAGGCCATAGGCTCACAGGAGAACCAGAAAGATGGAGAATCACTACGTTTGGAGCTTAGAGAGCTTGGCAGGCTGGCACCGTGTAAGAGCACACTGTGCTGCACTCTGCCACAGCTATAGATGAGAACAGCTCTGCGTCACAGCATTTGATGGAACTTTCAGGAAAGTTCGAAATCAGAAGGTACATGCCACAAACTCTGAGTCTTTACCTAGAGAACAGGAGCAGACCCAGGAGACATCCAGTTTCGACTTATAGACTCCTGTATTGCTGACATTTGTACAATGAAGTACATTATGCCTTACAAAAGCCCAACAGAGTAAAAAAACCTTCACTGTATTTCATACATTCTACTGAAAAAGCCTGGAAAATAATGCACTTTGGTTTAGCATGTTTCCATAAATTATAATTAAGGTATAAAAAAAATAACGAATGTCAAAAGGAATGGATTATTTTCACTGGCAGATCAAGTTGCCATTATGAAGTAATGATTAACATGTACGGACAGCCTGTGACACACCAGGTTCAGTGCTAAGTATTTTGCTTATTTATCTCATGTACCACTCATGCGACACTATGAAACAGTCCCTTTTATTATCACGAATGTATGGGACAGTTGGGCCCCATAGGTTAAGAAACTGGCACACAGGCAAGCCATAGAGTTCAGATTCGAGACCCATTAGGCCTGCCTAATGTTAAAGCTTAGGTTCTCAGTGCCCTGAGCTGCATTGGGTTTTTTTTGTATGTGAATCCTGTGTTAAGGGTGTTGGAACAGATTAGAAGTTCATACAGGCTGTAGAAAACAGCACACCTTCAACAATTCTTTCCCTGCTCTCTGTTGGTTACAGAGGCTAATTAGAAAACCCTCTCTCCCTACCAGTTGCCTCCTCCACTCCCTCTCCTAAACTGGAAGTCTCTTGCACCAGCTCACCCCTCCCGGAAACTCTTGGGTATTGCTGATGAACAAGAGGCAATAACCTAACTTCACTTGATTAAACTTTCAATAATTCCATTGTGTCCTGTATCCTCAAAACATGTTGCTTATCTCACCATGTGAGAGCTGCAAGATATTTTCCTTCAGATCCCATTTGAGTTGTGAATTCTTCCATGGCCCCAGCTTTGCTTTCTATCTTTATGGTGGAATATGGTGTCTTGAAATATGCAAGTGGTTGTTATGGGGAAAAGCTTTGCTCACTAAAATGAGAAAAAGAGGACAAATTTTGAGTCTTGTCTAATTAAGCTATCTTGCTTTATATCTTTGAGATACAACTTTGATTGACTGGTGGAGCCCCCAGAGGTGTTTTAGTGCTGCCTGTGTTTCAGAAGATGAAAGATCCAGTCACTTCCTGGAAGGGAGGGAGCTTTGCTTCTGTTCAATCTGTCTCTATGGAAAAAGGTTTAGAAAAGATGCCTGCAGTTCTCCCATCAGGAGCCGTGGATTGTAGCCTGTGGAGGTGGGCAGCAAGCCTGATAATAAACCTTTCTACGTTTAATCAGTTTCATCCTCTATAAAACAAGCACAATTAAAACCTCTGCATCATAAGGTTCAGTTCACTTCAGTCCCTCACTCATGTCTGACTCTTGGTGACCCCATGGACTGCAGCGTGCCAGGCTTCCCTATCACCAACCCCCATAGCTTGCTCAAACTCATGTCCATCAAGTCAGTGATGCCATCTCATCCTCTGTTATCCCCTTCTCCTCCTGTCTTCAATCTTTCCCAGCATCAGGGTCTTTTCCAATGAGTCACTTCTTTGCATCAGGTGGCCAAAGTATTGGAGCTTCAGCTCCACCATCTGTCCTTCCAATGAGTATTCAGGACTGATTTCCTTTACAACTGACTGTTGACCTTCTTGCAATTCAAGGGACTCTCAAGAGTCTTCTCCAACACCACAGTTCAAAAGCATCAATTCTTCAGTGCTCAGTTTTCTTTATGGTCCAACTCTCATATCCATACGTGACTACTGGAAAAACCATAGCTTTGGCTAGATGGACTTTTTTTTGTAATGTCTCTGCTTTTTAATATGCTGTCTAGGTTTGTCATAGCTTTTCTTCCAAGGAGTAAGCATCTTTTAATTTCATGGCTTCAGTCATCACCTGCAGTGATTTTGGAGCCCAAGAAAATAAAATCTGTCACTGTTTCCATTGTTTCCCCATCTATTTGCCATGAAGTGATGGGACCGGATGCCATGATCTTCATTTTTTGTATTTGAGTCTTAAGCCAGCTTTTTTACTTTCCTCTTTCACTTTCATCAAGAGGCTCTTTAATTCTTTGCTTTCTGCCATAAGGGTGATGTCATCTGCCTATCTGAAGTTATTGATATTTCTCCCTGCAATCTTGATTCCAGCTTGTACTTCATCCAGTCTGGCATTTTGCATGATGTACTCTGCATATAAATTAAATAAATAAGGTGACTATATATATAAATATGTGTATATATATATATATAAATATGTATATATATATATATGGTTATTGGGATGATTAAATGAGACAAAACACATAGAAAGCACTTAAATATTGCCTAGCACAAAGCGAATTCTCAATATAGACTTTACTATCTCTGTGAGATGCCAGATATTGAATAAATAAATCATACAAATGGTCACAATATGGTTGAGATAAATGCCACAAAGTGTAAAATGCAATGAAAAATTATCAAAGGATAGCATAATCAGGCCTGGGTGGTCAGACAAAATTTGGAGGAAGTGACTATAAAACTTAAACCTAAAGGATAAGGGAAGGAAATGGCAACCCACTCCAGTGTTCTTGCCTGGAGAATCCCAGGGACGGGGGAGCCTGGTTGGCTGTCGTCTATGGGGTCGCACAGAGTTGGACACGACTGAAGTGACTTAGCAGCAGCAGCAGCAGCAAACGATAAGAATTCTTCAAATGAGGGTCGGTACTAATCTGATTGTACTCTTCAAAAACCAACTATACTAGAATTGCCTTGAGCACTTAAGTATTGCAGCTTTAAATAAAAACTACAAGCATAAAAAGCAAACATTTATATGTCAGCATTATTTTATATATGAATATGTTCAATAAATAAATATGTCATCAAATATTTATCAGATATTTGTCTTTATTTTATTTATGATCTTTGCCCAAGATCTTCAGGGTAGGTATCTGTATTTTTATTTATATTTAAAAGTTCTTTATATATTAAATACAGTAATCCTCTATCATAGTTACCACAGACATTTTTTCAAAGTTTATAATTCACCTCAATTTTGTGATGCTCTTTAATGTAAAAAGTTACATATCTAAATTCATTGATCTTGATAAATATATATGCTATTAGTAATGCTATTTGTTCATTTAGAGAGTTGTTAACCCTCCTAGCTTCAGAAGGACATTCACCTGCATTTTCTTCTTTTATGGTTTTGTTTTTGATTCACATCGTTACAGTTTAAAAAATCTCTGTAATGTTTCAGTTATGTTTTATTGGTTCTACACCCACTTATTTTGATTCTTACTTAGGATAGCCTACAGTTCTTGGAATTAGTCTCTATTATTTATTTCCAAGTAGATTGTTTCCTTTCTCATAATTTTTATTGCCTTTCCCCACTTCCTCTGCATTTTGTAGACTGCTAGAATTCATGTCATGTCCTTCATGCCAATGCTTTAATTTTCTGGGCATTTAATTTATTGCCTCCAATTCAGATGATTTTAATCTAACCATTAATGCCACAGTTTCCTTGCCCTCCTTCTACCCCTCGTATTGTTCTCTTCTTATGGTTTTCCATTTCTATGTCATAAAAGCTTTGCTTGTGGAAGGTGCCAAACAGGTTTCCAAAATTTTCTTCTGGGTTTCGCTGTATGCCATTTTTATTGTTACATTCTTCCTCTGAATTTTTAAGATGTTATTTCTGTTCCTGTGATTCTTCATGAGGGTTTTAGTTGTCCCTTGTGAGGCTCCCCCTCCCCTACTTGGTTCTGGACAAAGAGAGAACTAACTACAGGGGCAGATGAGTGGGTGATTGCCCAGCTCCTTTTCTCATCAATTCAGCAGAAGAGTAGGTGGCTGCAGAAGCTCATGACCCAATTTCCAGTGTCCAGGAGGAATATCTGTCATGATTTTCAGCAGATTTTTTTTTCCAGAAAAGATCTTACTTGGAACTCTGACATAAAAATCTATAATATCATAAAAGCTTGGTTTAAGAGAGGGATAAGGGCTCTCAATATCATATGCTTCTTGTCCTAAGGCAGATTTTCCTCTTACTTCTCAGTCCCTTGCTCTCTGATGGGTTGAACTGATAGAATAAATAATCAGACACCCTCATCAGGTGCTGCTGTGAAGATTTCTTTGCTCTTTTCTGTTGTCAAAGCATTGACCTTGGGACCGTAACCCTTTAAAATTCCCCATACCACCCCCTCCTCTCTCTCTCTCGCCCACTCCCAAACGCTCTGCTCTCCTTTCTGTGATGTGTGGTCTTTGGATGGATGTAGACCTATTGTCTGTGGGGAGTGGTCCTCAGGGCTCTGCAGAAGACAGCCTCCTGGTGTTCTGAAATGCCTATCTGATAACATGGCTGTTTCAGAACTCCTCAAGTGTAGAAAACGAAGGTTGCTGAAGACTCTTCCTGCCTTCCTTCTAGGGAAATGGGATGTTCTATTATAATGGATGAGGCAAGAATTATCACCATTTTTTCCCCCTCTGTCCTACTCTATATTTGGTGAAAATTCTTAACTAATTCAGTTGAAGTCTATCTTTTGAGCAGTGTCAGCCCTGAGACTTTTCTGTACCTTCACAAACATTTTGGTGGGATACTGGGGGTAGGGGTTGGTAGGAGGCCGCTTGCTTATATTTAAAGCTGCAAGTTCTACGGATCATTTCATGATTCATTTGGGGGTCACAGGGCTGAGTGCTCCCGGTCTATCACTTGAGTAGTCTTATATTTATACTTCAATTTCTCTTTGTTTGAACATTTCATCCTATAAAATGTTGATTTCTTTTCATTTGTAAGATACTCAGTGCTGCTGCTGCTGAGTCACTTCAGTTGTGTCCGACTCTGTGCGACCCCATAGACGGCAGCCCACCAGGCTCCCCTGTCCCTGGGATTCTCCAGGCAAGAACACTGGAGTGGGTTGCCATTTCCTTCTCCAATGCATGAAAGTGAAAAGTGAAAGGGAAGTTGCTCAGTCGTGTCTGACCCTCAGCGACCCCATGGACTGCAGCCTTCCAGGCTCCTCCATCCATGGGATTTTCCAGGCAAGAGTACTGGAGTGGGGTGCCATTGCCTTCTCCGAAGATACTCAATAGTGGATCATAATTATATTGGGAGAATATGCTCAGACATTTTTACCAAGAGAGGTAGTTGTAATCAAAACAGTATGGAGAGGAAAAAAAAAAAACCAAACAGGAGACCACTGGGAAAGAGGCCACCTGGACAGCAAGCTGCTCCCCAGATTCCCAGTCCCACTCCTTCCCCACCCAGGACTCAGACACAGGTATGAGGGTCTCCTTTCTTTCCAGTTTGCTACATCCATGACCTTGCTTTAGGATATTTTGTTCTGTTCCAGAGCGCAACAAAGTCAGCATTTAGCTAATGAGCACCATATTATTGAGAATGTAAAAGACCCCATTGTTTCTCCCACTTTATGGTGGAACGTGGCTTCCTGAGGTAAATTAATTTGCGGAAGGAGTCATAATAACCAATTGCTTTACAATGAGCAAAGCTTTATGCCAGTCATGCACAGGGTGGGGTGCAGGGAAAATATGACACAGTGTATTTTTCTTCAACTTAAGTCTTTTATGGAAAAAAATAGTCTTAAAGCTTTAAGGTATTCAAGTTGTGAACCCTGAACATTTCTAAAACGCTCTCCCCTGCATTCTTCCTCATCTTTGAGTACCTTTGGAAGAGAAGAGAGTGTTAGGGCACTAGAACCAAGCACACAGCTCCCTCGGGACGGTTAACTATGGCTCTTTGCCACAGGGAACACTGCTCAATGTTATGCAGCAGCCTGGAGGGGAGGGGAGCTTGGGGGAGAACAGATACATGTACACGTATGGCTGAGTCCCTTTGCTGTCCACCTGAAACTGTCACAGTATTTGTTAATCGGCTGCTGCTGCTGCTAAGTCGCTTCAGTTGTGTCCAACTCTGTGCGACCCCAGAGACTGCAGCCCACCAGGCTCCCTCGTCCCTGGGATTCTCCAGGCAAGAACACTGGAGTGGGTTGTTAATCAGCTACATTTCAATATAAAATAAAAAGAATAAAAAAATATGGCTCTTTGCCCTCATCGGTTAAATGGTTCAGAGGAGATCAAGAGCAGTCTGGTAGTGAAAAAGGGGCAAGGATTCCAAAGAGTAGGGAGCCACTAACCAGGAAGGGAGGCTTAGAGAGAAAACCCTGTGTGTGTGTGTGTGTGTGTGTGTGTGTGTGTGTGTGTGTGTGTGTTCAGTTCAACTGCTCAGTCCTTCAGTCGTGTCCGACTCTTTGCGACCCCATGGACTGCAGCACACCAGGCCTCCCTGTCCATCACCAACTCCCGGAGTTTGCTCAAACTCATGTCCGTTGAGTCGGTGATGCCATCCAACTATCTCATCCTCTGTTATCCCCTTCTCCTCCTGCCTTCAATCTTTCCCAACATCAGGGTCTTTTACAATGAGTCAGTTCTTTGCATCAGGTGGCCAAAGTACTGGAGTTTGTGTGTGTAGAGGTAAAAATTTTATATAGCCCAGAAGGGGTACATGTATATGTATATAATTCTAGGTTTGTCTGAAACTCAGATATATGTACAAATACTCATATATAATGTTTATCTTCAAATCAGGTCTTTCATTAAATAAATGGCAGAAAATGGTCTATTATATAGGTATTCAAGCTATTAACTCTAAACAGCTTCCAAAAGGTACCCCAAATACCCCTTTTCTTATCTTCTTTGAACACATTTGGAAGAGAAGCCATTTTTAAAAGTAAAAACACAACTGAGTAAGAGAACAGTTGAAATTTTAAAATAACAGGACAATGAAAGCCTGTCATATAGACACTTCATAAATATTTATTGAGATATCTCTTTGCAAAATAAAACTAGAGTGCTGCTTTGCAATTTGATTTTTTTGTCCCCACGGTATATTTTGGGCCTCCTTCCATATTGGTTCCTGGAAACTGGTAGCATTATTGTTCCTTGCTGCATTGTGTTACATTGTAGGGAGGCAATGTAATTTGTTTGACCTGACTGATAGACAACAAAATGGAAACATGGAAAGGATGTCACAGTCAAAGCTACAATCATTTTATGTTGTCTTTGCACACAAGTAGGAGTCCTTCTATAAGATAAAGTGCTAGGAGTGAAATCACTGGGTCAAAGGGCATATAGAGGGTAGGATTGCAGGATAAAGCTTTAATTCTTCCTCAGCAGCTCTGAGAAGCGGGAAAGGGATCAAGACTCCTCAGTCCTGTCCCTTCATTCCATTTACTCTTGACCCCATTCCAAACAGGGCTTCACCACCTGTCTGGGTTTGAATAATCCTGAGAGTAGACCCTAAGTAGTTTATTTGGAAGGGGGTATCAAGAAATACAAGTAGGGAAATGGGTAAGTGAGACAGGAAACAAAGGGTATGTTATCATACCATGAAGTGGTGGGACCGGATGCCATGATCTTCGTTTTCTGAATGTTGAGCTTTAAGCCAACTTTTTCACTCTCCATTTTCACTTTCATCAAGAGGCTTTTGAGTTCCTCTTCACTTTCTGCCATAAGGGTGGTGTCATCTGCATATCTGAGGTTATTGATATTTCTCCTGGCAATCTTGATTCCAGTTTGTGTTTCTTCCAGTCCAGCGTTTCTCATGATGTACTCTGCATATAAGTTAAATAAGCAGGGTGACAATATACAGCCTTGACGAACTCCTTTTCCTATTTGGAACCAGTCTGTTGTTCCATGTCCAGTTCTAACTGTTGTTTCCTGACCTGCATACAAATTTCTCAAGAGGCAGATCAGGTGGTCTGGTATTCCCATCTCTTTCAGAATTTTCCACAATTTATTGTGATCCACACAGTCAAAGGCTTTGGCATAGTCAATAAAGCAGAAATAGATGTTTTTCTGGAACTCTCTTGCTTTTTCTATGATCCAGCTCATGTATGGATGTGAGAGTTGGACTGTGAAGAAGGCTGAACGCTGAAGAATTGATGCTTTTGAACTGTGGTGTTGGAGAAGACTCTTGAGAGTCCCTTGGACTGCAAGGAGATCCAACCAGTCCCTTCTGAAGGAGATCAGCCCTGGGATTTCTTTGGAAGGAATGATGCTAAAGCTGAAACTCCAGTTCTTTGGCCACCTCATGCAAAGAGTTGACTCATTGGAAAAGACTCTGATGCTGGGAGGGATTGGGGGCAGGAGGAGAAGGAGACGACAGAGGATGAGATGGCTGGATGGCATCACTGACTCGATGGACGTGAGTCTGGGTGAACTCCAGGAGTTGGTGATGGACAGGGAGGCCTGGCGTGCTGCGATTCATGGGGTCGCAAAGAGTCGGACACGACTGAGTGACTGATCTGATCTGATCTGATCTGATCTATCATACCATGTCCCACTGTGGGCAGCTGGTGTTGAATCCTGCTGGAAAGCATGAGAAAAGAGTATAGAATACACCCCAGAGACACCCCAACCATGGAACTGGAAGCTGGTGTACTTAACCATTACGGCCATGACCTGTTGTTGGTTGAAAAGTGAATCAAGGGGCATTAAGTATGTGACTCTTCCAACCTGCCCTGGATAGAGGTCAAATGCACTCCTGTAGCTGGCCAAGAGTTGCAGATGTTCGGAGTAATCAGAGGCTGGGGATAGATCAGTGTCAAGAGGGCAGGGCAAAGACAGCATCTACTTTATCATTTTGGAGAAAGTGTTATAATTCCCAAACAGAACTAAAGACTCCTACTTAATGGAAGAAATAAGAAACCTACTGATGCTCGTGAAGATGGACACGTGACCCCTGTGTGGTTGGCAACATCTAAACCCCTTCCTCTGGGGAGAAATTCCTTTATTCTACAGTTCCTGGAGGGAGGCTGAACCCCCTTTCCACCATGAAGCCCAAATGGGAAATGTTTATACCCTGCCTGCTGTGTTTGAAATGCATGAGTAGTGCAAAGATTCAAGGGGCAGTCAGGAATGATTCACAGTGGCAGTAGCTAGATTAAGAATCTAGCAGCAGGATGGGAGAGAAGAAATGACAAAGTGTAGTAGCCAGACTGTTCCCAGCCTCCTTCCCAATCACCCTACATCCTTTGGTTTCTACCCACTTTCTAAGCCTGCTTTACTAATGCATCCTTCAATTCTTGGAGCTCACCAATAATTTTCAAATAATACAACTGAGAGAGAGTTTAGTTTAACTACTATCTGGAATCATTTCTCCCCACTCCCCACCATCTTCTCACAGAACTAACTGTGTGAACAAATAATTATCTTGAATATTAGACACCAGACTACTGGGCAATGGTTCTAGACATCAGGAGGACTCTCCATCAGTAAAAGCCTGGCTAAAGCCCAACAGTTGATTGATGGAATCATGGGTAGGAAAGAAAAAAGAATTCATGGGGGATTTCTAACTGCTCTTAGTGTGGTCCACGGCTTGTTAGATGTCACCTTCCCTAACTAAAGACAGGAGCCACCCATCACCAGCCTCAGCATAGGCGCAGCTTTCTAGGCACTCAATCGAAAGAAAATTGGTGTCTTACAAAGTAATGAAAATCAGGCTTGTATCAGAATATTCCTCAACAATACAATATGGCAGCAGAAAGTGGAATGGAACTGTCCCTGTTTCAAGGAAAGAAAGCTCACAGCCATTTAAAGGAGAGAAGTCAAGTCCCGAATAGATACTGAGGCACCTATGGGAGCAGTTAAAATAAAAGAATGACAAGAAATCTCTAACGCTGAAAATGTTATAGATGATATAACCTGAATATTGCCAAAAAAAAAAAAAATTTTTTTTTAATTAACGAAAGAACTGGAAAATGACACCAGTTACTGCTGAGAATGGAATTTGTGTTCTGGAAAACCAAATGAGGGAAGCAGCACACACACACCCAGAGATCAAAACAAAACAAAAATCCCCCACATACATGTCAATCATGGGCACAAGATAAAGTTCAGAAACGGCAGCTCTGTGAGATCTGGTATGCAAACACCAGGAGATCCTTAAGGCAAAAGGTATAGATGCGAAAAATAACAATTAAAGAAATAATGAAACAAAGCTCTCAGATATAGAAAAACTTGCAGTTTCAGGACTAAAGGGCTTATCAACTTTCAGGTTGCACACAAAAAAACTCCATGCTAATCATCCTGGTGAAGCTTCTCAGATTTGAGGTTAAAACCCAACATATTTCCAGGCAGAGAGAAAGCTTATTTACAAAGGAAAATGAACCAGACTGGTATTAAACGTCTCATCTCATCTACAACACTGGGAACTAACAGACAGTGAAAAAGTAACCCTTTTCAAAGTAAAAGACTACATTCCAAGAATCCTACAACTTATCATTCATGTGTGAAGACTATTTTTTTCACATACACAGGGACTCAGAAAGCACACTAATGTTTTCTAGGAAAATGGACTAAGGAAAGTATTCTAATAGGTCAAATTTGAATCAGAAAATAAAGAAAGCAAGCTATGGTGAAACAAAAAGTACAAAAATATTTGGGAACAAGACGATTGTAGCCCTTATGAGTGAATCTAAAATCAAATGATGAGAATGTGACTGGAGCTTTTGATATCAGTGTTACATGTTAGGAAAGATGGAAAGAGTAAACTTTTTGATTGAAGTTTACATCAAGGAGTGTCAACAAGAGTTTCATTTGGGACATCACTGATGAGAGGAATAGAGGTTTAATCTTTGGAAAAAAATTAAAAATTAATACCATTGGACTTAAATTCTCCAACCAAGTGACTACCAAAAAAAAAAAAAAAAAAGGAAAATGAAGCCAATGAAATGTGTATATGTCTATGTGCATGAATGGTTGATAGGATATATAGCAAAATATCAACAATCAATGGCAGGTTTATGTGTAATATTTTTTTTTTTAATTTCTAAAAATAATGGAACCATTAAATTCTACCTGTGGAGGCAGGACAAGTTTTATACCCTGTTAAGTACTAGGGATCTGTTTTGGTTTGCCAGGACCCCTTTGGGGACTAACTCCTTCAGTTCTACATACTTACTCCCTAAGCCATGTGTTAGACACAACTGATCCTGGACAATTGGACAGCTCTGTCCTCCTGGCAGTTGGCTCAGGGATGGGTATACAATCTAAGAGTATATGGCTTTATAACTCCAGATTGTACATAACAATCTAGCCTTTTTATCTGAAGTATATAGCATGACATCATCATTGCTTGCTTGTTTGAAGATTTTTTGATGTGGACCATTTTAAAAGTTTTTATTGAATTTGTTACAATATAGCTTCTGCTTTATGCTTTGTTTGGTTGGTTTTTTTCTTTTTATTTTTTTTGGCCATGAGGCATGTAGGAATCTTAGCTCCCCAACCAGGGATCCAACCTGCACCCACCTTAGAAGACTAAGTCTTAACCACTAGACCTCTAGGGAAGTCCCCGTTGCTTGGTTTAGAATGAAACCACTTCAGAGCAGGCAGAGAGGAAGAAAGAGAGAACAGGGGAGCAAAGACCAAAAGGGACAGAAGTGACCAGTTTGAATCTCTCGACCCTGCCAGTTTACTACTTAAACTTCCCAGTGGTTTGAATCCATGCATTTCTTTTTATAAATTTATTTTTTGGCTATGCTTAGGTCTTCATTGCTGGACACAGGCTTTCTCCAGTTGCAGCGAGCAGGGGATACTCTTCAGTGAAGTCTGCGGGCTTCTCATTGCAGTGACTTCTCTTGTGGAGCTTGAGTTCTAGAGAACAGCCTCAGTAGTTGTGCCTGGGCTTAGCTGCTCCGCAGCGTGTGGTAGCTTCCAGGACCACCTGTGTCCTCTGCACAGGCAGGTGGATTCTCAACCATTGGACCACCAGGGAAGCCCCATTTCTTTTTTTAACTTCATCTAATTACAGTTGATTTCTTTCACTGTTAACTAAAAGAATCCTAAGGCAATGTCCTAGCCCCTAAAACTTCAGGATACTTTTACTAACAAGAGCTATCTGGGTTTGTTTTAATCAGGAATGCTTTCCCTTGCCAGTATGATATGATTTTAGCCCAAGATAATTTTTTTTTAATGAAAGTAACTGCCATCCTCATTCTCCTTATGAATAAAAACCCTAGTGTTCCAGTGGTTAAGATTCCATGCTTCCACTTGTAGTATGCACGGGTTCAATCCCTTGTCAGGGAACTGAGATCTTGCATGCTACACAGAGCAGCTGAAAAAAAATCTGAATGTTCTCCTCCTCTTACCATTATCTTTGTTCTGCCAAAGTGTGTTGTTTTGAGATGGTTCCACTGCTCTCCTTAGGCCCTTAGTCCTCATCTGCATTTTCTAAATAAAGAAACTTGTTCACAGAAAGTCTGTCCCCACGACCACTGTTCAGCCTTATCCCCTCTCACTTTAGCCCCTGCTCACTAACTCACTTTTCCCCCTGCTTATTAAACTAAAGTACGGTGCTTTTGTTCTCTTTCTTATCATAATCTCAAAAGTGCCAGGCTTTCACCCAGCCCCATGGCCTTCATCTGTGCTGTTCCGCCTGCCTGGAAATTACTTTCTTCAGAGGTCCTCACCTTCATTCACTTGGTAAACTCTTGTGTCAACGTGAATATTACTCATAATGTTCCTTCTTCCTACTTCTGAGACAATCTAATCTAAGATCTTACATCAAATTTTTTTATATTGTTTACCTTCTTTCCTAGCATTTATCACAAAGCATAAATACACAGCTCTATTTCTGTCATCTGTGTCCAATATCTCTACCTTTCCTTAGATGACAAGCCCCATGAAGGCAGTGGCAGGGTCTATTTCATTCAAGGTTCTATTTCCCGAATTTAGAACAATGCCTGACCCATGATTGGCCCTCCGTAGATGGTTGGTGAATGGATGATTGCAGCCTAATGACCAGCCATCAAAACACTGGACAGTTCCAGGAACACAGTCAGAAGAAGGCCTATTTTCAGGAACAGGGCATCTCTTATAAGGCTTGCCAATGAGACATTGCATAGATTAAGGGCCTTTGTACTGACTTCAGCCCAACAATAAAAAAGGAATCAGGAAGGAGGGTTTCCAGGAACAGCCTGGAGTCTGGACAGCAAATGGATGGCACGGACCTGGGGAAGGCTCTGTGTTCCCATTTGTCACTTGTAGACATTGGCCAGGACTCACTCACATCCTCTGTATAGAGTGTTTTAGAGCCACTGTTCAGCCAAATTAACTAGGAGATTCCTGGCACAAACTTGTTTTCACAACAAGAAAATTTCTAGGATATATTAGAAACATTTAAGCAGCAAAGTTGGAGGAACTGCCTAAGGAAGGCATTAGACTCTCAGATCAGAAAGGAAGGGAGCATTTTTAATATTAGAACCAAGATTTTCCATATTATGAGCATTTTTATAAATTATTTCTCAAATATAGAATAATGCCAGAGCAAGGGCTTTAGAGTCAGTGAGACCTAGATTTGAATCAGGCCCTACAACTATAGCTATGAGACCCAAAGCGTGTTCTTTAACCTCTCTGGGTGGGCCTTGGGGCTTTTTTTTTTCCCCTTCCAAAATGGAGGAAGGAATATCAGGAATAGCATCAGAACCTGCCACATAGGGTTACAGGGCCTGAGTGGGCATTAAAACTTCATGATCAAAGCAAAGCACCTCGTATAATCCTGGCACCTAAGGAGCATCTGATAGTAGTTAGCTATTGTTATCCCATTATTGCTGTTCTTCTAAAAGCAGGTAAAGCTTCTAGAATGGTGGGTGTCTGGCACATAGCAAATAGCAATTGACTACTGTTATTCTTTGGGGTCCAGCAAAGATGATATTTAGCAGCCAAACAGAGGGAGGCTAAGCATTTACCTTTTGGTGGTTGGATTCGCGGGAGACGAGAAGTAGGCTAACATGGGTCGGGGGGGAGTAGGGGCAGGGGCTGTTGTGATGCTGGGGGTGGGGGCCATTTTAGGGATCTCGTTAGTTACCAAATGGTACAGAAGTATTTCTACGTTTAGCCCCTAGGGTGGCAAATCAGCTCGCTGTCAGCCCTGGAGCCAGTACTGAGTTAGATCTTGTAGAAGATCTTAACCCAAGGGCACTGCTGAGTCTCACCCCATTAGAAAAGCCCCTCTGAATGCTCAGCGGCACTGCTAGGGTCATCAGCCAGCCTCTGGCTCCTCCGGACCCTCTTTGATCACTAGCTGCACAGGAAACGTCATGTCCCTCCATGCCAAGTGACCTGTAGCCTCAGCAACACCTCCACCATCATATTTTGGCAGGGACTGGCCTCTCCATGGAAACCAAGCACCCCTCTCTCCCCAGCAACCCCCATACCAGGCCCAGGTGGAGCCAGTCTACCCCCCGACCCTGCGCTGCCCATCTGCAATGCAGCGGCCTCCTCACAGCCCTTGTCTGCCATCCCCTAAGCCTGCCAGTGCAGGAGACATAAGATACATGGGTTCCATCACTGGGTTGAGAAGATCCCCTGGAGAAGGGCACGGCAACCCACTCCAGTATTTTTGCCTGGAGAATCCCAAGGACAGAAGAGCCTGGTAGGCTACAGTCCATGGGGTCGTGCAGAGTCGGACACCACTGAAGCACAGCACAGCAACCCCAGCCTGAGGCCCTTGAGGGCCCTGAATGTTCACCCCATTTCCCACTCTCCAGCAGGGCTGCGAACCCCTCCAGTGGTCAGAGGCCTTAGGGCTGGGCCTGCCTTCCCACCCCCAGCTGACTCTCATTCAGGAAATGGCTGGTCTCTATTTTGAGCAGAGACATGTCACACCTCCCTGGGCCAGGACATCTCCTCCTTTGCCAAAAAACCGCACTCCAAGTGTGCTTAGCCAATGCCCTTTCAGCCCTGCTCTGCAAAGGCTGTCAGGACCTTTCAAATTGTCTAACTCCTCTCAGCCTCCAAAAAGTAAATCTTATTTTCTCTTTCTTCCCCACAGTTAGCTATACATAGTTCCACGTACAATAGCTAACCTTGGAAGAGGGCTGAACACTTGGACAGGCTTGGTCTATTGTCTTAACACCCGCCCACGTGCAGTCAGAAGCCACAACCGCCCAACTGGGAACTGGGAGGGGTCCCCAAAGACAGCAAGGGAGCCAGTCCAGCCATGTGGCGCCCCATGGGTCCTGGCCCTGCTGCTTCTTTGCTGTGCAATTTTGGAGAGCTGACTTGAGGTATCTGAACCTCAGTTTTCTAAACCATCAAAGTAAATGCTTAAAGGGTCAAAAGGATTACTATATATATTTGTCAAGAACAGCTCAAGGCTGGCATTATGGTGGTTGCTAAATAAATAGTTCCTGTCAGATTGGTAGTTGCCAAAGGGGACAGGAAAGATGGAGTGGAAGTTTGGCATTAGCAGATGCAAGCTATTACAGAGAGAATGGATAAACAGCAAGGTCCTACTGTATGGCACAGGGAACCATCATCAATATCCTGTGATAAACCATCATGGAAAAGAATATGAAAAAGAATACATATGTGTGTCTGTAACTGAGCCACTTTGCTATACAGCAGAAATTAATACAACATTGCAAATCAGCTATACTTCAATAAGAAAAATACGCACTTGCTGTAAGTTATATTTGGTGACTTTTTGAAACCTCTGGCTGTTTGGGGATTTGAGAGAAATATCTTTTTGCTTTCTCTCACTCACAAATGCAGCACCCTCACACATACACACCTAGAAATGTCTATGTGCTTCTCATCTTTCTAAATGTTTCACTCTTATCTAATGATGGCCATCATTAACCTCGTTCCTAACATTCATGGGCCAAAATGCAGAGTATTAAGGGAGGCCTTTATTCTATGGGCCTATATAGTAAACAGATTTACTGAAGTATAGTGGGCATAACAAACTCCACAGGACAGGTTCTGACATATGCATACACCATGAAACCATAATTGTATCGTGAAAACATCTAATACTCCCCCAAAGACCTCCCCCGTTATAGTTCCAGCCTCCTATACCTCCCACTGGGAGAAGGCAATGGCACCCCACTCCAGTACTGTTGCCCAGAAAATCCCATGGATGGAGGAGCCTGGTAGGCTGCAGTCCATGGGGTCGCTAAGAGTCAGACATGACTGAGCGACTTCACTTTCACTTTCACTTTCCACTTTCATTCATTGGAGAAGGAAATAGCAACCCACTCCAGTGTTCTTGCCTGGAGAATCCCACGGACGGAGAAGCCTGGTAGGCTGCAGTCCATGGGGTCGCACAGAGTCGGACACGACTGAAGCGACGCAGCAACAACATACCTCCCACTCTACTTCCACCACCTTCAGGCTACTACAGTTCTGCTTTCTATTGAAAGAGACTAATTTGCCTTTTTTTTTTTTAATGAGTTTTACATAAACAGAACCATATAGTATGTACCTCTTTTGGCTTACTGAGCTAAGTATAATTATTTTTGAGATTCATCCATGTTGATGCAGGTAGCAACATTTCAATTCCTTTTATTGCTGAGCAGTGTTCTACTGTATGGATATGACAGACTGTTCATTAACCTATTTGTGAATATTTGAGTTGTTTCCTACTTGGGACTATTTCAAATGAAAGTTTCAGGAATATTCATGCACAAGATTTTGTTTCTGTACATGCTTTCTTTTCTCTTGAATAAATACCTAGTAACGGAATGCCTGGATCATATGATATGTATATGTTTCCCTTTTTTCAGAGACCATCTAACTCTTTTCCCGCCAGAGTGGTTGCACCTTTCCACATTCTGCCCAGCAGTACATGAGCGTGCCAGTTCCCTCCTCCTTGCCAGCACTTGGAATAGTCAGTCTTTTTCATTCTGGCCGTTCTAATAAACGTGTATCGATACCCTGTTGTTGTTCAGTTGCTCAGTCGTGTTTGACTGTTTGCAACTCCATGGACTGCTGCACGCCAGACTTCCCATTCCTTCACCATCTGCCAGTGCTGGCTCAAACTCATGTCCATTGAATCAGTGATGCCATCCAACTATTTCATCCACTGTCGCCCTCTTCTTCAGCCTTCAATCTTTCCCAGCATCAGGGCTTTTTGCAATGAGTCGGCTCTTCCCATCAAGTGGCCAAAGTATTGGATCTTTATCTTCAGCATCAGTCCTTTCATTGAGTATTCAGGGTTCATTTCCTTTGAGATTGACTGACTCGATCTCCTTGCTGTCCAAGGGACTCTATCATAGTTTTAATTTGCATTTTCCTAAAGATTAATAATACGAAAAATATTTTACCATATGCTTGGGCTTCCCTAGTGGCTCAGTGGTGAAGAATCTACCTGCCAATGCAATAGACAATGGGAAGACCACAGAACAATTAAGTCCATGCACCACATTACTGAACCTGCGCTCTAGAGTCCGAGACCTGCAATGACTGAGCCCATATGCTACAACTGCTTAAGCCCACATGCCATGGAGCCCCTGTTCCATAGTAAGAGAAGCCACTGCAATGAGAAGCCTGCACACCGCAGCTAGAGAGGAGGCCCTGCCAGCTACAACTAGAGAAAACCCAAGCAGCAACGAAGGTGCAGTACAGCCAAAAATAAGTAAATACAAAAAAAAAAAAAAAAGTATATATAAAGAATGTTTTACCATACAATTATTTTTCTATCCACATATCTTCTTTGGTGAACTGTCCAAATCTTTGGCCTATTTAAAATAAAATGAGCTGCCTATTCTGTTATCATTGAGTTTTAAGGGTTTTTTATATTCTATATACAAGCCCTTTATCAGGTATATGATTTACAAAGATTTTTCTTTCAGTCCATGGCTTGTTTTCTTAATCTCTTAACAGCATCTTTCAAAGAGCAGAGCTTTAAATCATGATGAAATTCAATTGATCATTTTTTTCTTTTATGAATTATGCTTTTTGATCTCACATTTAAGGAACCTTTGCCTAACTCAAGGTCAAAAATAGTTTCTCCTAAAAGTTTTATGGTTTTCAGATTTTACATTTAGATCTATACTTCATCATCAGTTAATTAAAAAAAATTCAGTTTAATATGTGGTGGGAAGAATGGCTCAAACTTTTTTGTATATGAATAACCAATTATTTCAGCCTCATCCTATGGAAAGACTTCTTCACTGAATTGCATTTGCAACTTCATCAAGAATCAGTTGTCTATATATGCACAGGTTTATTTTTGGAGTCTCTATTCTGTCTCCTTGACCTATTGGTCCATCTTCACGCCAATATCATGCTGTTTTGACAATTGCAGTCTTAAAATCAGGTAGTGTTAGTGCTCGGGTTTTCTTCGTCATCAAGTTGTTTGGGCTAATCTAGTTCCTTTCGTTTCTATATGAATTTAAAAATCAGATTATCAATTTTTAACCTAAAAAAGCTAGCTGGGATTTTGACTGGGGGAGTACTGGATCTATAGAAAAGTTTGGAGAGGAATGACAACAGTGAATCTTCTGACCCATAGACAAGGTAGGTTTTCCCATTTATTTAGGTTTTCTTTTATTTGTCTCAGCATTGTTTTACAGTTTTAAGTCTATGGAACTTGCACATACTTTATTATATTAACCCTGAAGTAGTTCATAAATATTGTTGCTATTATAAATAGTATTTTTGAAAATGTCACCTGTTTATTGCAATAAATGAAAATACAGTTGCTTTTTGTATGCTGATCTTGTATCCTGTAATCTTGTCAAAATCACTTATTAAGTCTAGTAGATTTTGTAGATTCCATTAAATTTTCTGCATAGACAATTGTGTCATCAGTCAATGAGAAGAGGTTAATTTCTTTCTGAATTAGATAAATTATTTTTCTTGTCTTATTACATCAACTATAACCTTCAGTATAATCTTCAATAAAAATGACAAAAGTGGACATCCCTAACTTGGTTCTTCATCTTAGAGGGGGAAAACCATTCAGTCTTTGACATTTGGGTTTGATATTGGATGTAGGCCTTTTATAGATGCCCACTATCAGGTTGAAGAAGTTTCCTGCTCTTCCTAGGTTGCTGTATATTTTTTAAAAAAGCAGGAATGGACATCGGATTTTTAAATGCCTTTTCTGTATCACCTGCTATGATTTCATATGTATGTGTATCTGTCTATGTATGTGGGGTGTGTGTGTGTGTGTGTGTGTGTGTGTATTAGTTTGTTAATAGTGAACTATGTTAGTTAACCAATTACAGGGAGGCTAAACAAAACTTTCATTTCTAGGATAAATCCTATTTAGTCATGATATATTACTCCTTTTATAGATTGTTAGATTCAATTTGCTAAGACTTTGTTTAGAATTTTTACATATATGTTCATTTTACATCTATGTTAGTCTGTTGCTTTCTTATAATGAGTTTTTCTGGTGTGGTATTAGAGGGATGCTAGCAACATAAAAATAAATCGGCTTCCCCTTAGGTGTGGTCTGTTCTTGAGAGGATATCCTGAGAAAAGGGCCCAAAAAGACCCTGGAAGATTATCAGGGCCCTTCTGGCAGGTGATTTGGATATTTGGGTTACTTACAGTATGATCTCGGAGAAGGCAATGGCAACCCACTCCAGTGTTCTTGTC
The DNA here is from genome assembly GCF_032452875.1 of Bos javanicus. NCBI lineage: Eukaryota > Metazoa > Chordata > Mammalia > Artiodactyla > Bovidae > Bos > Bos javanicus. The sequence goes on along the minus strand of NC_083874.1, from coordinate 47,039,174 downwards.
TGGAGAATCCCAGGGACGGGGGAGGCTGGTGGGCTGCGGTCCATGGGGTCGCACAGAGTCGGACACGACTGAAGTGACTTAGCAGCAGCAGCAGAGTATGATCTACAATAGTCCTGGCTATGCATTTTCCTTTGGTTCTTCGACAATTCTTTCTTGCATTGTGGAGAGCACTGTAGGCAAGGCTCTTTAAAGCAGTAAGCATTGGGCAGAGGTCCCTTTTGCCCAAGGCTAGCTTCCCTGGTGGCTCAGACAATAAAGAATCTGCCTGCAATGCTGAAGACCTGGAGACCTAGGTCAGGAAGAGCCTCTAGAGAAGGGAATGCCAGTGTTCTTGCCTGGAGAATTCCATGGACAGAGGAGCCTGGCCGGCTATAGTCCATGGCGGGTCGCAAAGACTCAGACACAACTGAGCAACTAACACACACAGGGCCCACCACCTCCGTGAAGCCTTCTGGAATCCTGTCTAGCCATCATCTGGAAGCTTTACCCACTTTGAATCTAACCTCTCTCCCATTTTCCTCTGTCAATCATGCTGGTAAAGATGCTCTCTCATACGTTTTTGACTGCCTCCTTCCCAACAGCATTGAGACAAGCACAAGGCTCTCATCTCAAAGGCTAACCATAAAACAAAGCTCTCCTTCAGTCCCAAAGGCCCCACCACCCTTGCTCCCTCTCTCCTTTCACAGCCCAACCTCCAGAAAGAGCTGAACACTCTCACTTTCTCCCCATCTTCCATTCACCTCTCAACAAACATGACTCCCATCATCAACACTCCTGTCAAGGTCACCACGTCCTGCTGCCAGTCACTTGGGAGCCCTTCTCTGTTTGACAATTCAGAGGCTTCAGTGCTCTCAGCTGCCTCTCCATCGCGACTCCTCTTCTGTTGATTTCTCTCACAACATGCTCTTCCTCCTGCCTCTCTGGCCTTTGCTTCTTCCACGGACTCCTACATATTGGTGCTCCCCTGAGATCTACTCTCTCTTCTGAGATCTCATTCCAGATGACTTATCTCATCCCCTTGAGGAGCTCAGGTTGTTTGCTGTTCAGCTCCGAGAGCATCATTCACATGGTGGTCGTTGTGAAGGGCAATGCCTGCATCTGAGGTATGCACAAGCTGGCCATATGGCTTCCCTGCTTGTCTGTGCTCCAAACATACCACTTGGATATCCTACAGAACAAAGGTCTATTTTATCTCTTGACTGTGAAGCTTTGGAAAGCTGAATTAACCACTTAATCATGGTTGAGCTGCCTGGCACACAGTGCATGATTTTAAGGGTGTGCTGAATGGACGAGGCCACCACCTAATTCCGGTGTAGATCTCTCCACTGAGAAGGGCCTCCATGCCGTAAGTGTGGGCTACACTTCCTGTAGACTGTGTGTCCTTCTGAATTAGAGGAAACGATGGCTTCCTAGCCCTTCTCTTACCAAATACTGTCATTCTTTGAACTGATGCCAGCTGTACATCCTACTCTCCTCTCTGAGTCTCAGTTTGCTTATCCAGAAAATATGACCTACCTTGCAGTCTAAGGCGACATTAGCAAGGAAAAGGTGTCGAAACCACCCCTGCCTTCTGTCTCCTTCACCCTACTCCGTTATACTCAAGATGATACCTCCGGCTAAAGCCTACCCCAGGGAAATTGTTTCTTACTGATCATAGGAGGGCATCTAGCAGAGGAACAGAGCCAAAACCTTGGGAAATATGTTCTGCCTCGGCCCCTGTGAGCTCTCAGTGTCATTTCTGTCCCTGCCTGTTAGTATTATTCAGTTACTCATTCATCCATTCATTCAACGTGTGTTGAATGCTTGGCACTGCTGGGTGCTACTGGCAGGCGCTGGGAGGCGGGGATCACGTGTAAGACAGAAATGGTCCCTGTTCTCGTGACACTGTACTCTGCCACACCTGGAAATGTCTGGGTTTGTTTCCGTGGGAACTTGCTAATGGAGGAAAAACACAGGCTGATTCGACAAAGAGTAAGGGGTCGGGGGAGGTGTGTGGAGAGGAGAGAGGTGGCCCTTGAGACAGAGTGTATTTGATAGGGCCCTCTGAAGAGGCAGAGAATGAGTTAGTATTAAAGACAAGCTTGTAGGGTGGGAAGATCACTGAGAAAGAATGAAGGAGCTAGAAAGGATGTGCTTGAGAAAGCCAGAGAAAGGAATGTGGTTGCAACAAAACAAGGGAAGAGGGGAGGGGCACGAGGCACTATAAGAAAGGCAGGCACCAGAACATCCAGCAGATGAAGTCTCGGTCGGAGTCTAAGAAGAAGAGGAGGGCTTCTAGGGTTCTGGGCAGGAAGGACTGTGATCTGCTTTAGGGCTTACAAAGATGGGGGATGGCTTACTGTCCGGGGATGTTTGCCCACCAGGGGGAGCACCCGGAACACAGCCTCTGAGTCCTCCCTTGTCTGCTGGCCAGTTCTCATTCCTCAACCTGGCTCCAGGCGCCAAAGCCAGGGCGTGCTCAGATCAGGGGCTGGGAATGCAGACTAGAGAAGTGACCCACCGGCAATTGCTTTGGTAAGTGCTTACTGAGCCTACTGTGTGCCCGGCCTGAATGAAGCACATCTTTACAGCAGAACTTCCCAGGCCTCCATCAGGTACGTACTATTAAGAGGCCCATTTGGGGATGGCAACTACAATTTTAAATTGTGTGTTACTCAGCCCAGCAATTCCACTTCTGGGAATTTATCCTCAAGAAGTATTTGTCTCTGTTCGTGAAGAGGCTTGTGCAAAGATGTTCACTGGAACGCTATCTATAAACTGGTGAAGAAAACAGAAACAACGTCAATGTCCAGTCCTATGGGGTGAATGGCAAAATAAATCATGGTTCATGTCTTCTTTGGGAGCTATTATAAATAATGAGATCTCTCCGGATGCTGTTGTGGGAACACGTCTCAGACATACAGTGGAGTTTCCCACAAAGCTGGTGCAGTACAGTCCTATCACATCAAGCAAAACAGAGCCATAACCCAAACAAAGCTATGTGTTTGTATTTAGTATTATATGTCAATTTAGAGAAAGAGAACTAGAAGCAGGCACAGCCCATTGTTCAAAAATAGCTATTATCTCTGGGGAGGGGTTTGGATTGAAAGCTGGGATCACGTCAAGTATGGCTTTCATTGACTGTATTGGTTTTAATTTTTCACGTGGTTTTTGTTTCATGGACATGTGCTCAGTCATGTCTGATTCTTTGTGACCCCATAGCCTGTAACCCACGTCTCCTCTGTTTGTGGAATTTTCCAAGCCAGAATGGGGGGAATTTGCCCTTTCCTACTCCAGGGGATCTTCCTGACCCAGGGATCAAACTTGAGTCTTTTGTGTCTCCTGCATTGCAGGCAGATTCTTTACCACTCAACAACCTGGGAAGCCCTTTTGTATCATCAGTTCAGTTCAGTTCAGTTCAGTTGCTCAGTCGTGTCAGACTCTCTGAATCGCAGCACGCCAGGCCTCCCTGTCCATCACCATCTCCCGGAGTTCACTCAGACTCACATCCATCGAGTCGGTGATGCCATCCAGCCATCTCATCCTCTGTCATCCCCTTCTCCTCCTGCCCCCAAATCCCTCCCAGCATCAGAGTCTTTTCCATACAGCATGAAAATAAAAAAACAGTGCAAAGTGTGAGCTTGAAGTCTCATAGCTCGGAAGTAGGGGGAACTGGGGCTCAACCCAGGTTGGCAGTACTACAGTTTATATTGGGTTGACCAAAGAGTCTGTTCGGGTTTTTCTGTAACACCTTACTGAAAACCCAAACTTTTTGGCCAACCCAACATAACGGGGTTCTGTTCTCCTCCTTCACTCACCACGTTTACTGAGTTTCTACCGTGGACCAGGTCCTGTGCTAGGTGTATGGAAATAGTAAAGAGCACAATAGAAGATCTCTGTCTAGTGGACCTTACTATTTGAAATATTTTAAAAGACAGATTCTACAGATAATGTTTCCCCTTTCCTGACAGTCCAAATATTGGTTCTGTCTCTGAATAATCTTGTCATGTTTTTAGATTTTCTAACATGTCAGTTTTTAAACTCTGAGTCTGTTTATTCATGTGCAAAATGGGTCAGCATTAACAACCTCACAGAGTGGTTCTGGCCATTAAATGAGGAAAATGCTTAAGCCAGAGCTTGGTGCCTGCTGTATGCTCAATAAACAGAGACAGTCCTATCCTCGAGGTCTCAGTCTCTGTGTTAGCAATTTATGTGTAAGGTCTCCATCTAGCTTCTGAATTCTCCAAAAGGAAAGAACGGTAGACAAAGGGGTGGGGTGGGGGAAAGCAGGAGCCATTCATGCTGCTTTATCCTGGGTGGGGATATTCTCCTGAGCTGTGGGGCTTTAAACTCTTGGGCCTGTAGGTTCCATCTCAGCCTTCTCCTGGACTTGAAAACCCTAATTAATTCATTCAACTTGCCATGCAAGTTTTTGCTGACCGCTAATTCTGTGTTCCCAGGACTGGAAATGGCAACCCACTCCAGTATTCTTGCCTGAAAACTCCCACGGACAGAGGAGACTGTCCGGCTTTAGTCCTTGGGGTCACAAAGAGTTGGACAACTGAGCAACTAAGCACAGGCCCCAGCTCAAGGCCTGACACAGAGATAAATGACTGGGCCTCAGCCCTCGGCAGGCCTCACAACTGCTCGTGGACTATTTTATGGAGGGCCTTCAGCTCCCCCTATCTGCTCAGGGACATCCTGAGGGGTTTCTAGAAGGAAAGGACTTCTCAGCTGCCTGCTCTGATTTAGGCCCACAGTCCTAAATCAGATGCTCATCCACACCCTCCATCCACAGTCATGAATTCCCATGCCTTTCAGCGGTTCTGCCAGCAGGGCACAGGTCGGGCTGAGAGGCCTTCTGACAACTCGGATAAGCTCTGGGGCACAGAGCTGGGAGCAGGGAAGGACAAGGTGGTGCAGACAGCTTGGGGGCGTGGAGCAGATGTAGCCCCACCTCTCCGTGTCACTCCTTAATCCTTTAGGAGTTAGGATCACTACCAGCTACCTGGTCAGATTCAGCGCAAGCAGTTACTCCGATCCATTGGACTTCAGATACCTATATTGAGGTTTGAGACCTGAGGGTGCTTTCTGATCCTTTTGTCTACTGGATTAAAAATGAATTCCATCTCTTCAAAAATTAAATATGTCCTCGATCACCACTCGTTTTGCCCAATAACTTAATTCATTGTAACTTAATTTTGGTAATATAAATCGGGGTAGATTTGATGGCTGGATGGAGTGTATGGAACAGCTCACTTCTGGCTCACAGCCTGGTCCTAGATGACTGACTGACCAACATCTCTTGCAAGGTTGGATGGTGCCAGCAAAAGATACATATATATATATATATATATATATATAGTGCATGACTAGAGATTCACAGTCAAGGTCAGAGCCCCAGGACCTTCAGGTCGTGGTGTGGATTAAGATATCATACATATTCAAGTTCAATGAGAATGCCTCTGCAACTTTAATACAATCACTCCACTTATTTTATCCTTACTGCCTTTTTTATGTGTGTGCACTTTGGTCTGTGGAGCACAGAGCAAGGCCTTGAGACCTCCAGTTCTTTATGCCTCAGCCACGCTCCCTTGCAGCAATCGTGGTGGTACTCCTGTAGCGTGGCCACCTGCCTCCCAATCCATAGATCTCTCCTCTTACCTTCTCTCCACCTGATTTCTCTCTAGCACTCCTAGGGTCTCCAGACATTTTATGCAACTTGGTTTAATGTGGGGCTTCCCTGGTGGCTCAGAGGGTAAAGCGTCTGCCTACAATGTGGGAGACCCGGGTTCGATCCCTGGGTCAGGAAGATCCCCTGGAGAAGGAAGTGGCAACCCACTCCAGTACTCTTGCCTGGAAAATCCCATGGACTGAGGAGGCTGGTAGGCTACAGTCCACGGGGTCGCAAAGAGTCAGACACGACTGAGCGACTGCACTTCACTTCACTTCACTAAGCCCACGGTGGTAGGAACTTCCACCCTACTAGTGGATAGCACTAGTGTATCTAGCACTTTGTAGGCCAGAATGAGCACACAAACACACACATCACACACATGTAGTTTTCAGATTAAATGCCTCGGCATGGAGTTGCTATCTTCAGGGCTTTAGATAACTCCTACTGACATTCCTTCTAGAAAGGCCGGGTTGGTTTGGGGAGGGGCTTTAGTTCTCAGGGGAGGAAATTCCAGTGGGCCCCAGGGAGGAGGAGACAGCATGCTGGGGGAAGGGGTTCAGAGCCACACAGAGGGTCCCCTGGAGGCACTCTCAGGCTATGTTTCTGACTCTCCTCTCAACTCTGAGTGGTGGGGACCAATGACCAGCTGACCTTGCCTTCCACCCGCCTTGGCTCTGAAGCACCGCGTGCACCTTTGCTCACACCATGATCTATCCTGCTTTCAAGTCTTTGCAGGGATGCTGCTTCCCCCTCCTCACGGCACACAGCTCAGCTTGCAGCCCCGGATCAGGCCTGGAGTTCAGAGCACCTCCTTTCAGCCTTTGGCTCAGGAGGAGGGAGCCTCTGGGGCTGCGCACGGTGGGTGACAAAGCCTTGTGTGGTCCCCTGACGTGCCTCAAGCTGGCCAATGGAGAAAGTCTTCAGAGGGTCGCACACACCTTCTGCTCCCTACCCAATAGACAGCAGGATCCTGAAAGGGGACTGGGAACGACAGACAGCCTGAAGGCAAACATCCTTATTAAGGAAAATAGTCCTGGCCCAGAAAGAGGATCCCCCTCCCCAAACCAACCAGAGGACTTTGAACCCTGCAAGGGAGAGAAACGGAGTGAGAAGAAAACTGTTGCACTAAGTCCAGCTTGGAAGCTGATCTATCAACAGTGATGAGGGTAGGTGAAGTTGGGGTACAGGAGTGTTAAACTGGATGTTGTTCAGTCCTTATTGTCTGACTTTACATAAAGAACAGAAATTACTTAAAGCAAAACAAACGACAAACCCTTACTGCTCTGTTTCAGAGGACTTCCCACCAAGAGTCATCAGAAGAGGATCTGGTTAAAGCTCCAGGTTCCTGGGCTGCGCTTCAGACAGCTGAGTCAGGATCATTTGGGTTCTGCCCTGGAATTTGCATTTTTTAAAGAACCCTAGGAGAATTATGCTGGAAAAGGGAATGGAACCTACTCCAGTATTCTTGCCTGGAGAATCCCAATGAGCAGAGGAGCCTGGTGGGCTACAGTCCGTGGTGTTGCAAAGAGTCAGACACAACTGAGCAACCAAGGACAGGAGAATTATTCCCTATCTCCTTCCCAACTGATGGGAAGTTCATGTACATCCAAGAGAATTTCCTCGCCTTCCTACCAGAGCTATTTCTCCTGGTTTCCTAGCATACTGCTTGGCATACAACAGGCATCCAGTATGTATTTATTGAAAGAATGAATGTTCAGAAGGATAATCCCACCCCCTCCTCTCAGAGAGGGACTAACTTCCCCTATGTCCTCAGGCCAGGGAAATCCCACTGCTTTCCAGAAGGGGATGCTTAGGCTCCAGAAACTGACACATTAAATTGAGAAAACAAACAAACTCTGTATTGCATCTCCCTGGCAGCTGTTGGTGAACCAATAAATAGACATCTTGAGAACAGGCTGAGCCAGATCTCATTAAAATCATAAAGTCAATGGCTTCCCTTTAAGAATGTTCCTTTTCGCATTTTGCATAATGATACCAACAAGGCTGGAAACTGGGGATTCATGCTGGGTTCCAGATGTGGCCGGCAGAATCTTAGTCTGCTTCTTGCTCATCCTAACCTGGCCCCCTGGGGAAACAAGTTTTGCCTCTGGAGCCCAAAGCACAGACTGAGAGAACCAGACACCACTTCTCTGCCAGCCCTGAGCTGCTGTCCCAGCAAATGTGGCTGTTTCTGTAACAGTGGTTCTCAAACTCTCCCATGCATCAGAATCACCTGGGAGGCTTGTTCAAATTGCTAGCTCTATCCCTCAAGTTCATGGCATCACTTCAGGGCAAATAGACGGGGAAATAATGGAAACAGCGACGGACTTTATTTTCTTGAGCTCCAAAATCACTGTGGACAGTGACTGCAGCCTTGAAATTAAAAGACTCTCACTCCTTGGAAGAAAAGCTATGACAAATCTAGATAGTGCAGTAAAAAGCAGAGACATCACTTTGCCAACAAAGGTCTGGATAGTCAAAGCTATGGTTTTCCCAGCAGTCGTGTGCAGATGTGAGAGTGGACCATAAAAAGTGCTGAGTGCCAAAGAATCGATGCTTTCAAATTGTGGTACTGGAGAAGACTCTTGAGAGTCCTTTGGGCTGCAAGGAGATCAAACCAGTCAATCCTAAAGTCAACCAACCCTGAATATTCATTGGAAGGACTGATGCTGAAGCTCCAATACTTTGGCCACCTGATGCGAAGAGCCGACTCATTAGAAAAAATCCTGATGCTGGGAAAGATTGAATGCAGAAGGAGAAGGGGACGACAGAGGATGAGATGGTTGGATGGCATGACCAACTCAATGGACAAAATTTGAACACACTCCAGGAGACAATGAAGGACAGGGAAACCTGGCATGCTGCAGTCCATGGGGTTGCAAAATGTCAGACACGACTGAGTGACTGAACAACAGCACCACGAGGGGACTTTCCTGGTGGCCCAGTGGCTAAGATTCCACGCTCCCATTGCAGGGGCTTGGGTTCGGTCACTGGCCAGGGAACTAGATCCCATATGCTGCAACTAAAAGATCCGTATTATGCAACAAAGATCCCAAATGCCACAACTAAGACCGGGTGCAACCTAACTAAATCGATATTCAAAAAAATAAAAGTCCCTCGGGATTCTAACAGGCAGCAAGATTGAGAACCCACTGCTCCTGGGTCTCTGTTGAATGTATGGGTTCCCCCTTGGCTACCCCAAGTAGTGGTTAGAAGAGCCAAGAGTCAGAGTTGGGTCAGAATTCTGACAACCATTAATGGTGCCTCCTTGAGTAAATTACATAACCTCTCTAAGCCCATTTCTCATTTTGTAAACTAAAGCAAAGATAAGATGATAAAAGAGAATGTGTTCTAGCATTCAGATTATTGTGGTTGGCACCAGAGGATGGTATTGGAGGAGCTCCAGGACCCTTTGTGATCCAATTTTCCTTTTACCAGCCAGCCTGGGCTGCTATAGGATAGAAACTTGCGGGCTGTTAAAAGTGTAAAATGCAAAGTTGGGAACTTCCTGGTGGTTCAGTGGTTAAGGATCTGCCTACCAATGCAGGGGACAAGGGTTCTGGTCCAGGAAGATTCCACATGCTCCAGGGGGCATGCCCAAGCACATGTGAGGAGGGGATGTGGCCAACCCAAGGCAGTTCTATACCCCAAGCTCTCAGCAGGTTTCATGTGGCTCTGGGACAGTTTTAGAGGCAGAGGATCACCTCCTTCAGAGGAAGGGCCTGGACCTGCCCAGTGAGGCCCCAAAGAGCCTGTGAGGCCTCCTGAAGCCCAGCACCAGGGACCCCATCTGGAGCCAGGACACAGGCTTTTCATGAAGCGAGGGCAATTTAGAGGCCCTCATAGACAGTGAGTAAAGAAAATGAAACTAACCTCACAGGCTTATCCCCAAATATGATTTTTCTAATATTGAAAATACAGTTAGTTGATCAAAGGGTTTTTATTTTCAACGGTTCACTGGTTTAAATGCCTATGCTAATTTCTATTGCCATCTAAGAAGTTATTACAAACTTAGCAGCTTAAAACAGCACCAACTATTGATATTTCACAATTTGTGAGAATTTGGGTGGACTTGCCTGGGTTCTCTGCTCAGTGCTGAAATGATGGCGTTGGCAGGCTCTTACCTGGAGGCTCTGGAGAACTGGTTGTCATGCCCATTTAGGTGGGGGCTGTTGAAGGTCTGAAGGCCGTGTTGCCCTGTTGGCTGGCAGCGGGGCTCTTCCCTGCTCCCGGGAGCCATCTGTGTGACTTCTCACTTGGCCCCCTCCATCCTCAAACCGGCATCTCTGCATGGAGTGCTCCTCCCATGGCTAACCTCCGGCTGCCTCTTCTGCCACCAGCTGGAGAAACTCTGCTTCTCAGAGAAGGGCTCATGAGGACATTGGGCCCACCTGGGTCCAGCCTCCTTTTCGCCATGGAGGCAGTCATGAGGTCACGGAGGCTGTCTTACAATTTGGCCTCCCACAATGCCTATTTTATTTCGAGACTTCCTTCAGTAATGTATTTGGGCACAATAAAGGAGGATTACAGTCTGTGACATATGCTTGCATTTTCCTCAAAAACAAAATCAGGAAGAATCTGTTCTAATAACGCGACAGAGACTGTTACTAGTTGTTAGCGTTACAGGTCATCTCTATTTTTCCTTTCTGCTTCTCTAAATTTTCTGAACCTTTTGGCAAAGAGAAAGTGTTAATTTTACAAAAGGGAAAAGTTAACTTCAAAAGCCAGGAAACCTGACTCTATTAGATGCTAAAAGATACTAAATTAACACCAATTTAAGTGATGAGATCCAGGTTCAGACACAGATATGTGGATCAAAGACCAGGTTGAGACACAAGCTGATATGAATAATCAAATGTGTCTCCAAGAAGGCAAAACAAGATAATAGGGAAGGAAGAAACTGTTGACTTCCTGGGGGTGAGATAAAAATTTGGAGGTGAGATTCCTGTCTTAGAGAAAATCAAATTCAAATTGGATTGAAAAGTTAACAAGACAATGATAGACACATTAGAAAACAAAACTAAACATAAATCTATGATGTAAAGCTAAACATCATTAGGAAGATGACAAAGGGCTTTTGTTTTTGATCATCCACTGGTATGATTTCCATAATCTCCTAAAAAGGGTGATATATACCTTCAAAGATCTATTTCCTATAATGGGTATTTCTCCTGGTTCAATGTCTCAAGAATGTATACTATAAACCATAAATAAAGGTGTTTCTGGGCTTCTCTGGTGGCTCAGATGGTAAAGAATCTGCCTGCAATGCAGGAGACCTGGGTTCGATCCCCTGAAGCAGGGAATGGATACCCACTCCAGTATTCTTGCTTAGAGAATCCCATGGACAGAGGATCCTGACAGGCTACAGTCCATGGGGTCACGAAGAGTCGGACACAACTAAGTGACTAACACTTCCACTTTTTCAAAGGTGTTTGCACATTACTCAGGTTCCCAGGGGTTCCCACCAGTGTGAATTCTCCCATGTTGAAAGCCGTGTGGGTTTTGAGTCAAGGTCTTCCTGCACTGCTGGCACTCACAGGGTGTCTCACCAGTGCACGTTTGTGCATTTGCACATCTGCTGAGCTGGCCTGCACTGCGAGATCTCTCTGAAGGCCTTTCCACCTCACACCAGTTACGGTTACGAGTTCTCTCTCCTCTCCTGCTGTCAGGCTGCCATTGCTCCATGGAGGGACAGCCACGGGGCCATGTTGCAGCCTCAGAAACTGGGTTGTGCTTTGATGGCCTACTCAGTCTATATTTACGGACGGCCTACTATGTGTCTTATGGCCTCCCTTTGTGGTTCAGCTGGTAAAGAATCTGCCTGTAATGCGGGAGACCTGGGTTCGATCCCTGTGTTATGAAGATCCCCTGGAGAAGGGAAAAGCTACCCACTCCAGTATTCTGGCCTGGAGAATTCCTTGGCCTGGGTCACAAAGAGTCAGACACGACTGAGAGACTTTAACTTTCACTGTGTGTCTAAGCTAGATGCTTTGGGCAGAGGACTTGCTTGCTGCCTCAAGAAATGTGCAGTGCTGTGGAACTCAGACCCGTATCAAGGCATTTAGACTAGGACTCAAGAGGGAGTGGTCCTCAGGCCTGTGCAGGAGGTCCCTGTGCATTTCTCTGAGGAGAGGGTCCCCAGCTTCTGTCAGGGGTCCCTGCTTTATGGGAATTAGGAGTCCTGGATCTTGACTGGAAGCGACTAGGGTCTGAATGAAGGTGTTCCCCCGCCCCCCCCCGGGTTGGGCTGGGCTTGGAAGTTGCACCTTGGCACTTCTGGGGCTGTTCTTCCTTTGTTCTCAGGCACGTTTGGAGGAGCTGCCCGAGCACGATGACGGAGGGACTGAGCTCACAGGGTGTTTACACCTGGCCCCAAGTTCCCTCCCCTTCCCCACTGGGGTGGGGCTCACCTCCTCCTCCTCTAGAACTGCTTCCCTCAACTGCTTCCCGCACTCCTGGCACTTGCAGGGTGTCTCACCAGTGCACATTTGTGCATTTGCACATCTGCCGAGCTGGGCTGCACCATGAGATCTCTCTGAAGGCCTCTCCACCTCACACCAGTTATGGTTACGAGTTCTCTCTCCTCTCCTGCTGTCAGGTTGCCATTGCTCCATGGAGGGACAGCCATGGGGCCGTGTTGCAGCCTCAGAAACTGGGCTTCACTTCTCGTGAAGCCATGTCTGGACGTGGCAAAAGCAGCAAGGGTCTGGGGAAAGGCGGCACTAAGCGCCACCACAAGGTTCTACACGACAACATCCAGGGCATCACTAAACCTGCTATCCGCCGCCTGGCTCATCGTGGTGGTGTGAAGCACGTCTCTGGGCTCATCTACGAAGAGACCCGCGAGGTCCTGAAAGTGTTTCTGGAGAACGTGATCTGGGACATGGGCACCTACACCAAGCATGCCCAACTGAGAGCTGGCATCAGGGAAGTGCCCTGCATGCAGGTGGCTTCGTTGAACTTGAGTTCTGTATGAGCCGTCATCAAGAAGCCATGGGGACTCCCCGGCCCTCCTGACAGGGGCGAAAGTGGCTTTCCATCTGTTCACTCAAAAACTCATATCTGCTCAAATGAGGATATTTAATCAGAAGTCTTTCTCCTCTCTTTCTCTCTCTCTGCTGCTCCCAATTCTCAGACCGTCTTCCTTTTAACAGAACTGGAGGAGGAAGATCCTGGAAGGAGGAGTAGCTCTCCAAGCATAACACTTCCTTCCCAAAGTTGGGAGAGGGTCAGGTCACCTGCTCAAGATGAAGTGATGGGCTCTGCAGTGTGATTAAGCAGCCATTTGTCTGTCCTCTGGACTCAGACGTTCCCACTGACCTGGGACTGCTGACACATGGGTGTGCTCTCTTCCCAGCCAAAGTGGGCTGATGCTGCCCCAGGGATGGTGATGCTCACAAGGCCACCACCTGCTTTTCTGGAAGAGACCCAAGGAGCATGCTATGCGGGCTTCCTTCAACACACACGCAGGAGAAACACCCAGGATCCCCCAAGGGTCTAGGAAGCCTCCTCTTCCTCTTCAGAGAGCAACCAGGGCCTGAGCCCAGTGTGCTGAGTGAAAGGACCATCTGAGCTCTGGGTCCAGGCTTTGGGGTAGCACCTTTTGAATGCTGTGTGCCAGGCCCCGTGCTAGGTGCTGGGACCCTGGGTAGGACAGAGGCCCTCCCTCACAGCAGCTCAGTCCCTAGCAGGGGAAGCCTAAAAGCAAGTTGGGGGTTATTCCAAATAAGTCCTTAGGGCTGTGATGGTGGGTGCACAGGGATGGAGGGAGGGGCTTCTGATGCAAGCATAAAGGATGAGGCTGAACAAATGGATTACTTCCAGTTTCTCTCCTTTTCCTACAGGCTTCTCAGTCATTGAAATTCAAATTCAAAATTCAGCATTCACTCAAAGCACTCAAGTCAGAAAATGCATCCTCCTCACCCCTCTTTACGTCTCCAGATTTAGGTCCTCCTGCTCAGGTTATTGATGACATGCATGTGGCCAGATCCCATGGACACACCAATGATTCAACGTGGCTGATGCTCCCTCCTTCTTGAAAAGCTCTCTGCTGGTGACTTCCAGTCCTCCTCACACAACTTCTCAGGCCCTTTTGTTGGTTGCTCTCCCTTTGATGAGCCAACCCCGGGCTCTGTCCCAGGCACCGTCTTTTCTCTATATTCCCTCACTAGGTGATTTCACCCAGTCAGTGTTTCTGAATAACACCTATAGGATTTGATGACACCCGACACCCCATCTCAGGTCTGACCTCTTCCCTGAGCCTGAGGCTTGAATACCTAAAAGCCTCCTTGACATCCCACTTGGATGTTTAACAACTTCTCCAATGTAAAATATACAAAGCAGAAACCTTACTTTCCTTCCAGTGGCAGCTTTTCTTCTATTCATTTCTTGGTATATACCAAAAAGAATTGAAATCAAGGCCAGACATTTGTACACCCACATTCATAGCAGTATTACTCACAGTAGCCAGAAGCAACCCAATTGTCCGCTGATGAATATAATTAATAAACAAAATGTGGTATATACACAATGGAATATTATCCAGCCTTAAAAATGTTGGAAACTCTGACACATGCTACCGTGAGGATGAAACTTGAAGACATCATGCTAAGTGAAAGAAGTTGGTCACAAAAAGAAAAATGCTGTACGATTCTATTTATATGAAGTCCCTAGAGTAGTCAAATTCATAAGACAAAAAGTCAAGCATTCGTTACCAGGGGCTGAGGGAAAAGGAGAATGAGGAGTTATTGTTGAATGGATATAGTTTCAGTTATGAAAGATGGAAAGAATCCTGGAAATCAGTTGCACAACCATGTGAATGTGTCTAATGCCACTGGATTATTCACTTAAAAACAGTTAAAATGGTAAACTCCATGCTATATGTATTTTACCACAATAAAAAAAAAAAAAAAAAACAATCTGATCATGACACACCTCTCACCATCTCTCTCCCTCAACTAAAACCCTCCATGGCTCCTCATGGTCTGAAGGATAATGTCTAAAATCCTTACCACAGCCCACAGGGTCAGGCATGGTCTGACTCCCAGATATCTATCTCAGCAGATGACTCTTCTCTACTCCCCTCCGGCCACATGTGCCAGAGACTTTATGCACACTGTTTTTTCAGCTCAAATGCTCTTCCCTAGCCCTTCACTCTTCAGGTCTCAGTGTCAATTCGGCCACCCCTGTGATGAATGGAGCTCTGATGGCAGGGCCCTTGCAGCTGCCTGGGGGTGCAGGTGGCTCTATGGAGCCCGCCTCCAACAGGCCAGAGCTGGAAGTTTCCCATGGGGCAACCGTACCTCAGTTGCTCCCTTCCTCCTCACCCAGTCCTCTGACCACCCAGGAGTAGATGTGAAGAGCGAGTTATCTGTGCCTGAGGCTCCGTTTTGGGCCTGTTGGTCCACTGGGTGTGTGTGTGTGGGTGTGTGTGTGTGTGTGTGTGTGTGTGTGTGTGTGTGTGTGTGTGTGTGGGTGCGTGTGTGTGTGGGGGGGTGCGAGTGTAGGGGGTTAGTCCAGACTCCCCCAACCCCTACACTTATTCTCTGAACTGGCTCAGTCTGGGATGTGAACAGAGGACCCCGTCAAGCGGATGTGTTCCTTTCCTTGCCAGGCAGGGACGCCAGGGAGGCGGCCCCATTTGGCTTTTCGGGGCAAGGCATCAGGCCCAACTGTCATTCTGAGGCCTTCTTTTCTGGCTTTAGAAAGCTTTCTGAGCGCAAGATTCCAGGCAGCTCCGCTCAGACCATGACACTGAGTTATGGTTTCAGGCACAGAGGTGCTCTCCTCCACAGGGGAACTCCCCCTTGTCCCCCTTCTTTGCTGACATCCACGTGGCCAGGGCATCCAGAGCTGGTACTGACTCACTCCTGGCCCCCCAGCAGCAGGTGAACAAGTGGTGGTCTAGGCTGTGAAGGAGCTCCCAGGCCCCAGGGCTTCTCAGGAGGCCCCCTAGCACCTGTGTCCCGCTTGTCCACGGCTGCCAGGGCTCCTCCTGAGTGGACTCTAGGGTGGGTGGGGCACAAGGGGTGATTAATTGTGCAGGGTCTGGTTTATGTTTCAGCCCCTACCTACACTGTGATCTGGCAAACTACTTCACCTCTTTGAGCTTCCTTTTCCACAGCAGTAAAATAGAGATTCTATGCGTCCTTGGCATTTTCAGGTGGCGCTAGCGGTAAAGAACCTGCCTGCCAATGCAGGAGAAGCAAGAGATGTGGGTTCGATCTCCCTGGGCCCAGAAGATCCCCTGGAGGAGGAAACGGGAACCCACTCCAGTATCCTTGCTTGGAGAATCCCGTGTACACAGGAGTCTGGTGGGCTACAGTCCATAAAGTCACAAAAGAGTCGGACATGACTGAAGCAACTTAGCACACACACGAGTCCTTACCTATTTCACAGGGCTGATGTAAGAAACAGAAACGATAATGCATTTAGGAGCAGAGCCACGCAGCGGCCCCTCCTTTGCCCCATCACTGAGCTGGCCTCCTGTGGGAAAGGCCTGGAAAGCCCTGGGGCTTCAATGCTGACGGTCTTTGTGGGCCTCTCCAGCTCAGAGGCCTGGGAGCCTCAGAGTGACAGTGGGGAGTGAAGGGAGCCAAGCGGAGCCCCTTTCCCTTCTCCTCTGCCTCTTTGCCTGGTTGGGGCTCAGCAGGCAGGGCTCGAGTGGCCTGAGCCCCCTCCTGGCTGCTCTTACCTTCTGACACAGTAAGGACAGTGCACACCTCTCTCCGGGGTTCACCCTCCCTGGGAACATCCAGTGGCTGACCCCTTGGCCCTGGGTGTCCATCCTCAGATGGCAGCACCTAAGCTTAGCCTGAGTCTCTGGGAAATGCAGGGATGGGGATGTTTAGGACCCAAAAAGGAAGTCAATCCTCTTTGGCTGGGAGGGTGGCGGAGGGCCACGGCTGCGCATGGTTCTGTCACAAGGAGGACTATCCAGCTGGTAGAATGGACAGAGCCCCCCCTTCTGGAGGAGGCTGAGATGGGGACAGGGCTGGGGTCACAGGGACAGATGGTGGGGTTTGGACATTTCTAAGGAATTGTGTGGTGATTTTTGTTTTCCATCAAAAGGATCTTTAGAAGTTGCGCTAATAGCCTCTTTGGGTTCTGATGGCATCTTGTGACATGCAGGTGTGTGGATGTGGAGTCTCAGCACCACAGCTGCAGCACCCCAGCATGAGCAGGGCATCAGAGGCAGCGAGGCTGCAGGAACCCCTGGGGGAGGGTAGCCGGACCAAACGTGCAGAAGCCCAACCCTCATTTCTTGGGACATCTCCCCAGCCTCCCGCAGCCTGACCTCCTCCCCCAGGTCAGCTCCTTCAATTCCTCCTACTTCCTCCCACTTCCTGGAGCCCCCGCTTGCTCAGATTCCTTTCTGCCTGTCACGGAGTCCTTGAGTCCATGTGGATGGGCAGGCGACAGGGAGTGCCATTAGCAGATCAATGAGTCTCTGCCCCATGAGAACAGGGCCTTGTCTGCTGACCAAACCTAACACTCATATCTAAGGAATGAAGCCATGGATGACTGTATTGGATGACGTGTAACGGCTGTCTTCCCCCAGACGTGGAGCCACACTGGGGAGGGGCTGTGTCTGCTCCTCCACAGCCCTATCCCTGGCAGCACTATCTCTGGGTTGTTGGGTCCCTTAAGTCAACCTTGGCCGAGTGAAAAGGGGGAGGGCAGGACTGTCCCAGTCTCCAGGAAAAGCAGGATGCCTTTGGGAAAGACACTACTTGGCTCCCAGCTGCCCCAATCCTGAGCAGTTCCAGACAGCACGGTAAGAATAAGGATACGTAATGCTATGCTGAGTATTTTATAAGAACTATGTCCTTTCATTCTCATGGTGGACCTATGAAGTCGATGCCATGGTCACCCCCATAAACCATCCCTCAGGGCTTCTCGCCTAGCTGCTCCTGGTGGAATTTCAGTGGGAGGAAGGTCACAGCCCCAAGAGACAGAATCCCAACCCTGTGGATACCCAGGCCGGCACACTGTTCCCATCCACGTACGCGTATGTTTCTGTGGTTTTATTATTACAAACACACCATGGCTCTGCCACACCTGGGGACTCCTGAGCTCCGCGTGCTCACCAGCCCTCTCTTTTCTAATTGGACAGGGTCACACAGAAGGGTCCAAGCCACATGGAGGCGCGAAAAACATTTGGCAGAGCCATTCAACTCATAGCTTATAAGGATGCCATTTCTCCAACTGTGAAAGAGCTTTACAAACACCGTGCCACGTCGCCCCTGTTACGCCGGATGGCCTGATTCATGTTTTGTGAGCTTCAGAAACTTTGGCTTCCTTTTCCAGTGTACGTGGCACAGGCAGGAGATTCCAACAGGTCCTTGCTGGAAGTCAACGCCAGGCAGTGACATCCAGGACTCTGCACTGCAGTGGGCTAACCGCCATGTTTAGGGGGCAAAAATGAAAAGTCTATTTCTCTCCCTCCTCCCCCCGCCCCCACCCTCCCAAGGCTCAGATCTCATTACGGTGTGACCCATGGGCATCAAAGTGTGATCATTTGGTTTCAAAAACATTCAGTCTCTTTGGCAAAATGAGAGAAAGCGGCAGGGAGCTGCTGAAATGCATTCCTCCTGCGGTCCTTCACACTAGTGCTTCATCCTCTCTAATAACCGCTGATAGACAGGGGCTGAAAGAGAGACATTGCAGAGGTGAGAAAGGTGCAGACTCCCCACGTGTCTAGGACACTGTCATGAGGACCAACGGCCTTCCTCTGCCACCCTCTCCTGCACAGAGCAGATGTTTCTGGTCTGTAAAACTTCCGATCTTACTCAGTGATGATCAGGACTGAGGTATTCTCCGTTTCCCAGCTTGGGACCATATCCTCACCACAGGCTCCTGCCAAGTCTCCGTGCAATATTCCCAGGTTCCCAAAGCCAAAAACTCACATAAACCCTAAAAGGCTGGTATTCATCATCTCCATCTTATGGAGAAGGAAACCAGGGGTTCCGCGTCTGACCCCAAAGGCCGTGTTTTATGGCACCATGATATTCTTTCTACAGACAGCAGATGGCAGGTTTAGGCCTGTTTCAGGATAAGACTTACATAAGTCTACGAGAACGTCAAACCCAGACCAGACTTACCTAGTTTCACAGAGCTCTGCGTGGCCTGAAAAGAAAACGCAAGGCGTCACGTTCTCTAGCGGCAGTTAGACCTACGCTTGCTCATGGCAATGGCTTTGCCCATGGCCATCCTTACTCAGAAAAAATGGGGGGCTGAGGAAGAGGACGGGGAACTGTGGAACTGCTGGGTCCTGTGGAGCCCCAGAGCCAGGCTTCCCCCTAGACTATCATCTGGCCCTTGGGGAGCTAGGCCCACACAGGGGGTGGCAATCACGAACAGGAACTCTGGGCCAAGAACCCTCCTCAGGGAGCACTAAGGAGACCCCCCTCTGTCCAAACGTAAAGTGACATATTCCAGCTCCAGACCTTTGGGTTAAGGACCACCTTCTGCAGCCTTGTGTTAAAATGCAAACTTCCTGCAACATACCCCATATTCCCACCTGACCCAAAGCAGCAAGGGAGCCTGCATGGGATCCCTGGACAAGCCGGGGAGCAGGAGAAGCAGCACAGAAAGTCAGAGCGGCTCTGAGAGGGAGGTGGGGCTGAGGGAAAGAAGACAGGTTCTTCGAGCTGGCCCAGAATCCAGAACCCACACCACTGCCCAGCAGAGCATGCTGGGCTGTGTCACAGAAGATGGAAGAGTAACCTGGAGGCCCAGGCTCAGAGCAGGCCAGCCCACTATCAGGAAAGTTCAGGATGGGCTGTCCTTGGTCAGATGGATTCTCACCAGCTGCGGCTTCCCCACAGACAGAGGCTTGAAGGCCTGGGCTGTCACCCACCAAGGAAACAGGCTGCCTGGGTTTTTATTCCAAACTCCCCAAAGGCCAGAGCTAAGGATACTCCAATGGGATTGGGAAGAAATGAAAGGAGAACCCTGGGTGGACAGCCAAAGGAGACAGGAGAGTCCCCTCCATGGGCCCGAGCACAGGACCCACAGCTATTCAGGCCAGGGGCCCACATAGCTGGCATCATACCTTGGAGAATGCAGATGCCTGTTTGAAGATTTCAAGTGCAGAATCTGCAAGTTCGTCGCCTCGTTCCTGAGGTCTGTTGGCTGCAGATAAAAGAAAAGGCAGCTTGGATGAGAGAGATATGATTAGCAGGTCATTTACAACTGCCAGGACTGAGGGGCACTGTTGGGTTTTCTGGCTTACATCCTCAGATGAAGTCTGCCTTCATAATGTTCCTTAACTCTCAGAGGAATTTAGCCCGTGGGGAAAGAGCTCAAAGAAAGGTGAATGCACAAGTGAGGGGAGAGGCCGGGCTCCACTGTAACTTAGTTGGCGGTTAAGATGAGCACAGCCGGGGCGGGGTGCTGTAGGAGGTGTGTGCTCTGCACCATGTTCACAGCACAAAGCATGTGAAAAACAACCGGGCTCTGTTTGCGTGGGGCTGGGACAGCGAGCCAATTCAGCAGAGAGACGTCTCTCCTTCAGCTACTGGTGTAGCGCATCTGAGCCGAGAGTTTCTAAGTCACTTTTCAACCAGCCCCAGCCATGCTGTTCACAGATGCTCAGTCTGCATGTTCCACATTCATTCTCATCTTTGCCGACAGCAGTGTTTCTACTGAGTGCTAATAGCCATGTGCAGACATAGGCCAGTGGTAGGCTGAATGGGGATGTGGTCCTTTAGGGCCTTACCTGGAGGCTGCAGGACACTGGAGATGGCGTGGACCACGCCATTGGTGGCCATAATGTCCACCTCAGCAACAGGTTCCTTATTGACACTCACCACGTTGTTTTTCTGGGAGAAACAGAGACAATGATTGTTGAACGTGGAGCCTGTTTATCCCATCCACTCTTCAACCGAGCAAACCTTAACTGAGCATTTCTGGATGCCAGATCCTATGTGAATTGCTGAGAACACTCTGCTAACTGGAATAGACCCTGCCAGTGAGAGACCACTGGTCTAGTGGGTTCAATGTAGTTATTTATTTTAAACTTTTAATTGGTGCCTGAGTATAGCTGATTAACAATGCTGCCGTAGTTTCAAGCGAACAGCAAAGGGACGTACCCATACACATACGTATCTATTCTCCTCCAAACTCCCCGCCCACCCAGGCTGCCACATAACACTGAGCAGAGTTCCCTGTGCCATACAGTAGGTCCTTGTTGTGGTGGGTTCAGTTTAATCCCTTATGTGGACTCAGCACGTTGCAATTCACAAATGCTCTTTTGTATGGCTCATTTAGTCCTCACAGCAGTGCATAGTGAAGAGGGAGCTATTAAGGCCCCACCTGAAAGAATGGGAACTCGAGAGAGGCCAAGTGCCACCTTTAAGCTGAGGAGGAGGGCAGCTGGGGACAGAAGCCAGGTGTCCAGCTCTGGGGGCAGGGCTCTTTCCACTTTTCCTCCATGTCTGACTTCAGATTTTCTCACAGGGTAAATCTGTCTCAGGCTTTCCTGAAAGACCCACAGATCAGACCCAAGGGGGACAGGGGAAGTGAAGCCAGAGACCGACAGGACCCCGACGCCCCAAACCAGGTGCTGAGAGACTCTCAGACAGCCTGCAGAAGTCACAGGTCAGGCCATCCCTGCCCCCACCTGCCTTCCCATGCTCCCGAGAGAAGCTGATGAGCACACGCACGGCTGGGGCGAGGCGAGAGGCAGGAGGAGCAGAGGCTAAGCTGGCCACGTGCTGCAAGGCGCTCTGACCATAGGGCGGGGCGGGGCGGGGCGGGGCGGTCAGTAGCCTTGGCCAGTGTAGGCAGGGAGGCCCAGCAGTTTCACTGTAAGGTAGGGACCTTCTGAGGCGGCTCCAAAGGGGAATGGGTATCATCAACGTGCAGAGTGAGGGAAGGGGCACAGATCAAGTATCAGAAGAAAAGCCTCTTTTTTTTTTCTTCTGGGCTGGTTAGGTTCATGGTACAGCTCAGTGAGGCCCTGGACTTGGGGGTGATGGAGTGGGAATGGATCTTTCAAGACATGTAAGTATTGCTTATCAGTTCCTTAAGAGGGGGTTATATTTAATAGCTTCTCTCAGATGCCAATCAGATGCTTTTTTCCCCTGCAAATCTGGAAGTGCTTATTCATGCCTAAGCACAATCTCCCTTAATTTCTTCGGAAGACTCTTTTTTCTTTTCTGATAAAATGCACTCAGAGATTCAAGATGCACCTTAAACACAGCGTGTGTCTAATGCCATCCTAGGGATGAGCTGTGTCCCAGAGCCCCAGTGGCAGGGCACTGCCAGCCCTTTAAATGTTACACACACTCACTGAGCTGACTTCCAGCTTGTCGCCTTGGAGAGACTTCAGCCGCACCAGGGCCCCAATGCCTCCGCTGACCAGGATTTCATCGCCAACATGGTATTTCAGGATGTTGGCAAGCTCCTTGGCATTGCCTGCAGGTGTGTGGGAAAAGAAAGCAGAGTTAATCCTAAGGCTGGTAACTGGTGTGGTCAAGGAGGGCCCAAAGGAGAAGATGCAGGTGGTCACCCCTGTAACTGAGAACCCCCTGCCCAGGTAATAAGCACTTATTGAGCACCTACTGTTTGCTCAGCCCTCTACTCCATCATTTGCATAATGATCAGGGGAACAAGTCATATGACAGTGGCCATGAAGCTACTCGTGCATTTGACGGGCTGCTAGGTTAAGTACACGCTTCTGCGATGTTGAGAAGGAGTTAATCCATACTCCTCTATGAGTGTGACTCATGTTTCCATGACTAAATAGTTGCTTGGAAAGCCAGGGGTCTTTCCAGCACCGGCATCTGAGACATTTCATCATCAGCCTGGCTCCCAACAGTTATAACACAGCAGTGAAATGTTTACACATTCTGCCCTCAAATGAATATTCTGAGACGGCTGTTTCCTGAAGGGAGAACTTAAAAAGAGTCGACAGCTGCAGTCTGGAGGAGCTATGGAGCCGACGAGGTCAGGGCCGAGGGGGGTATCCCTCCACGGCGTCCCTCCTCATCACGTCTCAGCATTCTTTCCAGCCCACATCAGCTTCTCCACCAACTGGGGAAAGCAGCCAATTGCTCATAAAGGTGCACAGGCATTTCCCCAATTAAGTGTGGGAGGCAATTCTTAAAGCCGCCAGCTGCCCTTGCAGCTTCGTCATGGCCTCCCCAATACTCATATTACCAGCCAAGTGGCTGGATACCCCCAGGGCTCATGGATGGCTATTTTCAGCATCTTGAAACTGAGAACAGAGGAAGCTTGAAAGCACTGTGGGGAGTTCACTTGGTTATTGACAAATTCACATGAGTGCCATGGGATGGAGCCATCAGGTACCAAGTGATTTCCAAACACCCACAGCTTCGAGCTGACAAGTTACTCTTCCACAAAAATACAGCCTGGAGGTGCCGAGCTGAGTTGGCTCCTGGGGTGGGAGGGGTCTCCTTCTTTAGAGATCTTTAACATCTGGGTCAACCTCGGACACCTGGATGGGCACCATCACCCCTCGGCATGCTGGGGTCTAATCCTGCCTGCAAGCCTGGGGGAGGGCACGTTGGGGAGCCTTGCCCAAGCCCTCCCTCAGCTCCTGCACAACTGAAAATGAAAGGCAAGCCGAGCAGGCTGGGCCTCCTGGGGAATATTCCACTCTTGCTGAACAGAGAGAGAATGGAAAGTTTACGTTCAGAATGAACTCCTGTCTCCTCTGGAACACATGTCAGCACTGTAGACACAGGCATTCATTTAGCAGTAAAGAAAATTGAACGGGACACAGACTCAGTTCACAGCTGCCAGAGCTTTCTATTCTCCACTCAGGAGTGGGGGCGGGGGGTGGTATAGATGATATGGGCCCCAAAGTTTGGCCAAGGTCCTTCCTCCTCCTCCTCAGGCTCACCTTTCTATGCTGGGGGGGAAGTCTGGTTCCCAGGCACGCATCAGCATACACACCGCAAGCCCACCCCACCTCCCATCATCATGGCCGTGATGCCGTTACTGATGGGGGACGCGTGCTCAACACCACAGGCAATGTTTATTGAATCCTCACAACACTCTAAGCAAGGTATTCTTACCACTCTTACTTTTCTAATGGGAAAACTGAGGCCCAGAGACACTAAGCAACTTGTTAGAGGTCACTTAGCTGGTAAATGCCAGAGCCAGGGTTTGACCTGCTTTTGGGTAATCCAGGAGCCCAAGCTCCTAACCACTAGGCTGTCTCTCAAACATCCCAACTCAACTGACTAGCTTCTTGGTAAAGCTTTCATCTCCAGGAGGGGTACGTGGTGGTGTAGGGCAATGGCTTCATGAGCAGCTCCTCACAGATCCTCAGGGGAAGACATGCCTGCTGATTGGGCTGGTTGTCACCTACCCTCCGTTCCTTTCCACTCTTCTCCATCTTGTTTGCTGCCCAGACAGGCTGACCACTGTGAAATGCATCATTCAGGCTCCCTTGTCCTCATGCAACCAGCTGCCAGGAGGTTGCTGAGGGAGGCTGTAGCACCTAGACGCCCCCTTGCCATGCCTCTGACCCCAGCAGCATGTGATTGTCCTGTGCCCCTCGTCCTAGGGTCTCCCGGGTCATGCCCTCCCCTAGTCACCCTCTTCCTCAAGCACCCCCAGGTCTGCAGTGATAAACATCAAAAGGTCTTATCACCCCTTTGTATCATCACCCTTTCCTGGTCCCTTAACCCTGCCCACACCTCTGCAAATAATCTTAAATTCCTTTCCGTCAAACCCTTTGCCAATGGTCTCCTGCTGGAATCCTGACCGATATGATTAATTTAGAAAAGTTGACAAATGTACTTAGGTGGGTCTTTACCCATGAGTTTGTTCAGTTCTCCACGGGGCAAGGCTTGGAAGGCTTCATTGGTAGGAGCGAAGACTGTGTAGACTCCTTCCCGGTTGAGGGTCTCGGTCAACCCTGCAGACTGGATGGCGGCCACCAGCATGCTGTGGATACACACACGGAACATGTCACCTGCCAGTGGGCGCAGGGGGTCATCATGTGCCCAAATCCCGCACCACTATGGGCAGGTGGAGCCCACAGCATTGGCATTCATACCCTTGTTGGGTTTTGTACAAACAGGGAGCAATCCCAGTCTGCATCTCCTCTCCATGAATGCAAAGCTCAGTGAAAAGCCATAAGTCATCAGCCAGAGGGGGAAGGAGGAAGGGAGAGGTCAGAGCAGGACTGACCTACAGACTGATCGAGCCACAAGGGCCCTGGGGGATGTGATTCTTGGGGCTGGGGGGTGTGGCAAAGGGTGGGTGGTCTCCCAGGTTCTTATGCAGGTGGCTGAACTCGGTGGCAGGAACCACTTGATGTCACGGCACCCAGTGGTGAGTCAACAGGTCAGAAATGGAGGGAGCAAGGCAAGGAAACAGAGCGCTGCAGGGAGTCTGGGAAGGAGAGGCCAGGAAACTGCCAGGGCCTGGAAGCTGACGCTTCACAGGGCAACTCCTTACGGGCACAGGGCCAGGCACGCTCGGCTTCCCTGGCAGAAGTGGGAAGCTTTCCTTGAACTTGGGAATAAAAGGGCAGCCCCTCCCTGTCCTCATGGACTTGAAGAATACCCTCCAGAAGCAACCCTTCTCAACCTAAGCTTTCAAGGTGACCCTCATCCTTTCTGAATCCCTGGCCAGGGAGGTCACATCAGTGCATGGCCAGTGTTCATTAAACCTCTGAGGGTGGGAAGCTTGACAGACAACTGGCACCCAGCGTCCTGCCCTAGCATGACCATGCGGCAGAAATCCCCTGGGGACAGGGCCAGTTACCTGAAACGATTGTCCCCCTTCAGGACGTCCATGACAGTCCCCATTGGAGGGGTCAGCATCCGGTCCATGGTGAACAGGGTCCCGTATCTCCCCCTTTTGTCATGGGCTGCGATGCAGCTGTTCTCAATGCACAGGCTCTGTAAAAGGGGCAGAGAAAGGCCAGGTTACCCGCTACCCAAAGCAGGGGCCTCCCGATTTGTTCAGGGCATATGGTGGTGGCTTCATCCACAGAGATCAGTGAATATATATGGGGTGCAGCCTTAAGACTAGGATAAAAGGATGTGCTTTCTCCAAGAAAGAAAAAAATAAAAATGGTGTTCCTTAAGGTAAGAAGAGCCATCGAGGCCCCAAGAAATTTACAGACAGGGTTAATCATGAGATTATTATGTGACACGAGAGGGCCATTGACAGTGATCAAATGAAGTGACAGTCTACTGATCTGAACAAATGACAACCATCTTTAGCCAAATGGTGCAGGCTGGTCCTGAGCAAGGGCTGTTGTATTGTACTTCCTGTTTGCTATGCCAGGGTAATAGGTGGGTTTGAAGAGAGAGAAGAAACAGTTGAAGAGAGAAGAGAAGCTTTTGGATCAAGGAGGGCTGTATGGTTAGTTCAGGTGACTTCTCTTCACAAAAGCTAAGAAGGATCCAAACCCTCCACACCTCCTCCCTTTGTTCATCACTCTGGGGTCAGGTGGACAGCTGCTTACCCAGCCAGGCCAGTCAGATGTGCAATTCATTCCCAAAGGCCTCCACAAAAGGGGGTAGACACATTTGGCAAAACCCCATTTTGATACTTTGATATCAGATAGTCTTTCTAAAATTCATTCCTTCCTTATTAGAAACTAGTTCTCAGGCAAGCTCCTACTTATTAAGCACTTTTTTGTTTTTTTAAACACTAATATAACTTCCATTGCTTGGAGCTGAGATAAAGAAACAGCGTGATTTAGGACCCAGAATTTACATTACGATAAACGAAAACTCTCAGTTTCCTGCCGCCCAGAGTGTCCAGGGTCTGTCCGTGGTACAGATACTTGGAGGCCAGCTGATCTTTAATCATGTGGTTCAGAAGCAAATTCTTTGTCCGGGCATTAATCGGAGGGGTTCCATCTGCAAGAGAAGGCGTGGTCAGGTCCAGAAACTAACTCTGGAAATGAAGAGAATCAGAGACCATGCAGCAGAAAGCCTGATCCCCCTTTTGGAAGTGGAGACTGAGAAATCCGGCAAGGCTGCCAATATTCCTTAACATCTGGCATCTTCTGAGAATTAAAAAAAAAAAAAGTTCGAGCTCATCAAGTGTGTTTGGAATTTTGCCCTAAGAGGGAAGGGAAGGTCTGGACACAACTTGGCCCTTCTCTGCCTTCCCCATGGCCATGGTTCAGCTGTATCCTCACTATGACCTCCCGACTGTCACAGTGGCAATCGACCTCGCAAAGAGAATGACAAGGGAGCACTCTGCTTTCCCGACAGACGCACACTTCAATTCCGAGGACCAGATCCCCACATGCATCCTCTGCTCTGCCAAATGAAACAGCAGCGCCTCTTCACTTTCTGGTGAAGTCACATCTGCTTTCGGCTGAGCTGATTGGAAGCACGAACGGTCCATGGGGAGCTATAACTCGGGCAGGGTGCCGCGGAGGTGACAGCAGAGGGGCAGCTGCCCCCAGGGACACATGTGCCAGGCTGCCTTCCCCATGATACCTTTGAAGACAGAATTCATGGGGGCCAGGAGGGTCAACCGCTCATTTCCGGAGAGATGAGAGCTGAGGCCAGCTTGTCGGAAAAGGTCAATGGCTGTGGAAACATCGGAGTCTGCAGCCAACTCAAATAGCGTCTTGGCTACAAGGAAGGAGAAAGTGGGTTCAAAAGTTAAAAGTACTGTTTTCATTTACCATTCATCCACCCCAGAGTATGACATACATCAGCAGGAATGTCATCTCTTGAGTCAACAACCCCTCTAAAACACTGCTGGGGCACAGAAGGTTTGTGACATCAGGGGAATGGTCCCCCAGAAAACCTTGCTTGATGGGGAAGTGCAATGAGGCTCGGGTGGGCAGGGGGCCTCTGTCCCAGCTCTTGGTCAGGGTCTTGTCTGCTGCTGGGGAGGAAGAAAGCACATGGTCTGTGCCATGGCTTCTGAAGAGCTGACAATGCCAGTGACCACACCCATGGAAAGCTTTCTTCTGGGTTGGTTTTTCCTCTGTGAAATCCTTTCATTTCTTAGGAGTAGAACTCCCTGGAAATCCAAGATGGCACAAAGATGCTGAATGGAACCCAAGCCAAAGTCCACTCATCCTTTTCTTCCTGGGCCAGTGACCCTAGGATGCTTGGGCACAACTGAGAAAGCAAACGCTCTGAGGTCAGCAAATGGCCTTCTGTGCCCAACCAGAACAGGCAGAGCTTCTGAAAGGCTCCTGTGGTTGAGCCTCCCTAGACACTTTCCATGGCTCTCCCCGGCTCACAAGATAAAGCCTGGACTCCCAAGCCTGCAGCTCTAGATTCTTCACAATCTGGCAAAACCTGCCAGGTACCCAGGCCATCTCTCCTGGGATGCTGTGAGCCAGGTGCAGACAGGGAAACAGCTCCCAAGATCCCTGAATTCCCCTAGGCACACCACCATGGGTGGCACAGGAGACAGAGGACCGGACAGGCCAAGGCCCCCGAGGCATGGCTCACCTGAGTCAGGGATGAGCAGCTCGTCGATGAAGTGGATCACCCCGTTGGTGGCCAGGACGTCTTTATTGGAGATGATGGGTTTCCCGTTGATTGTGAGCATGTCCCCGCTGCAGCCCACCTCCAGTGTGGTGCCCTCCAGGGTCTCCAAGGACAACCCTGCCACAATGGCTTCGGCACACATGGCCGATTTCAGGATGTGGTTGTTGAGCAGATCTGGGGGCCGAACAGGACACAGGTCAAGTCAGTACCAGCCAGGCTGACCTCAGATGTCACCTCGCTGCCTGCCCACAACTGGGAGGATTCCATCATCTCTGAGGCTAACAATCAGATGAGCCTGGGGCACCACACAGACTGGATCCTTCTCCTCCTCACTTCCTAGCCTAGCCTCTAAAACTAGCCAGGGCTCTGTGGTCAGACTGCCTGAGTTCGAATCTCACCTCAGCCACTTAGCAGCTGTGGGACCCGGGGCGAGTCACTGAGTCTCTCTGAGTCTCAACTTCCTCACTGGTCAACAGGAAGCATGCACAGCATTCATCTCTTTGGGCTGGTGTAAGGATGACATGAAGCTAAATCTAAGCACCCAGCACAGTGCCTGACGACAGAGTATATGCCCAACAAATGCTAGTGATTAGGTGGCGCTAGTGGTAAAGAACTCATCTCCAAAGGCAGGAGAGGTAAGAGACGTGGATTTGATCCCTGGGTCAGGAAGATCTGCTGAATGAGGGCATGGCAACCCACTCCAGTATTCTTGCCTGGAGAATTCTGTGGACAGAGGAGCCTGATGGGCTGCAGTCCACAGGGTCACAAGGGTCGGATGTGATGGAAGCAACTTAGCCCACAGCACGCACCTGAACTTCAGGGTGAATTCTCTTATGTGTATCTGAACCACCCGGATGGAAAACCTCAAATGTGTTTACCGTGGGATTTTTTTTATCTACTGATCTTTCATAAAAATGAAGTGTGGTAGGAAAAGATGAAAAACTGTAGCATGTGAAAGTTCTGAATCATCTGAAGATCTTGTTTGTGTTTATTTGAACCCAATTCCCTGGTGGCTCAGACAGTAAAGAGTCTGCCTGCAATGTGGAAGCCCCGGGTTTGATCCCTGGGTCACAAAGATCCCCAGGAAACGGGCATGGCAACCCACCACAGTATTTCTGCTTGGAAAATCCCATGGACAGAGGAGCCTAGCAGGCTACAGTCCATGGAGTTGCAAAGAGTCAGACACGACTGAATGACAATCACAAAAACAAGGGTCTGCTTAGTTGCTGTGGTCTGCGAGAGGTTGGGGGTGGTGATCAGCAAGCCATGGTCTCTGCTGCCCCACTCACCCCACCAGTAAATCAAAAATAGAATCGTGCTTGTTCAAGTGCCGCTTTGGCATTAGGGCAGGGGCTGGGGGTGCTGAGGCTACAAGGAACGGTGGAGGGAGATGTGGCCAGCCCCTGCCAGGCAGAGCTCGTTCCGGGACTGGGGGTCATGGGGGCCCTCTGTCTTGTGTTCTCAACACAGAGGCAAGTTTCAATGTGTCCTGAGGGTGGGAACCAAAACCACAGTGTCACACACAGGAGGAAGCTCTGAGACCCAGCACAAGTGCTGAAGGCCAAGAAGACCAGCACGGACCCGTTTCAGCCAGTGAGGAAGACAAAGGACTGCAAGACTGCCATGGGAACTAGGCCTTGGGGATTGAGTTTCTCCGGAAAGGAAGGGAAGGCTAGGGTGGGGTGGGGGCACATGACGAGAGGGTGAGCCAGGCCAAGGCTGGAAGCCAGTCTGCCAATGGGCACACCAGCCCAGGGCCACTCCTCACCTGTCTGCTAGCCCGCTAATAACCAGCCTTCTGTAAGGTGGACCAGGACTGCCTGCCTTGGCACTTGCCACCACAGCCCCTCACACGGGCCCTGGCTTTGAGCAGTTTCCTGAGCAGGAAAAGGCAGGAGTGCAAAGGGGATAAACCTGGGGAGTTTTCTCACTTTATAAGAAGGTGTTCTGATACAAAAATAAAAAGGTACTTGGTACAAAACATGTTTTAGGGGGAAAACAGTTCTAAATAAAAAGCTAAAATGCTGCACTGCACCCAAGTCCCATCTCCTAGGAAGCCTTCAGGACCCTCAGGTTGCGGAAGCCACCCCACCCCCACCCCCACCCCCCGCCATCCTCATCCCTGTGACCTTGGGAGCATCTCCATCAATGCACTCAGCACATCAGATTCCAATGACCTGCTTTTAAGCCGTCACACCAACTAGGCTTAACCTTCCCTGACCTGGACCGCATTCACTTTGGCAGCCTGGATTCCTGGCCCCACAATGTCTGGACACAACAGCTCCCCATCTGTGCTTTCAGAAATGTGCCCTTTCCCATCCCTATAGAGCTGCAAGGAGAACGTTTTACATTTATGGGGTGTCTGAAATGCATTAGGCATTTTATACAGCACATTTCAAAGGTGGGTTTAAATAGATTCAAAAGAAGTGAAGTCATCCCTGGATTATATTTGGGAGGAGCAAGTGTGGTTGGAGGGTTGGGGTACACAGGGCACTGGGGGCCTACTTCCCTTTGCAGGGAACTCGGGGACCCACAGGCAGCGTCTTAGGAGTCCTGGAGTTGGGGAAGGGTGGCAGAGCCTGGCCTCCCCTTCTAACCTCCCACACAAGCTTGGTCCTTCACCCTCCTCTAGGAGTAACCAATGCTCCACCTAACTTACCAGCCTGAGAAGGTGAGGAAGGATGAAGAATGAAGACGAAGCAAAGAAGAATCAAGAGCTGACTGTTACTGGTTTTTAATTATAATTTTGGACTATCCCTGAGGCCCTTGGCCAGACACAGGAATAATTCAAGGGTCAGCATGATGATTCCATTTCAAAGATGCCAGGACAGACCACCCCCTCCCCACATCTCCAAGCTGCTGCCCACACTGGCAGCCTTGCCCTGGCTTTGATCATCTGGGCCTTTAACTCTGCCTGACTCTGGCCAGACCTTACTTTGGACCTCCAGCAATGCATCCTTCCTCAGCCCAGCTGTCCCCCTAGACAAGGCTGCTGGACTCCTTATTGGCCCCTCTGACCAGGGTTCTGCTCTGACCTCTGCGGAGACAGGGCCAGCCGGGAGCAATGGGACAGGATGACAGGTGGCACGTCTACTTGGACAAGAACCAGCCTGGGGCTCAGTCTGCCTACTCTAATGAGGCAGCAGCAGCAGCTCCGGGGTGCTCACCTCTCAGGGCCTCTGGGTCCCCCAGGATCCGGTTCAGGGTCTCAGCAGGGATCTTCTCAAAGGCCTCATTGGTCGGGGCCAAGAGTGTGTACTGGCCGTCACCTTCGAGCAGGGTGTTGAGCCCTGATGCAGCCACGGCAGCCTGTGGGCAGAGAGCAGATGGTGCGTTCCCTGAGGGCTCTGGGAATCTCTGCACACTAGAGGCACACGAGGTCTCACCAGTGCCCCTCTGGAGGGCTCCCGGCTTTTGCAGAAGCCCCAGATGTAAAGACCGAACCAAGGCTCATTTCTCCCCATCCCTCCGGTGAGCTCTGCCCACTCTGGTCATCCTTGGCTGCTGCCCTCTTTTCCTCCTTTCCAACCCTGGGCCTTGGACCTGCAGCATTCCTTCTGCCCTTCCCTTGCTTTTCTGACCCCTATTCCTTCTTTGGGCTTTGACTGAAATGTCATTTCTCTAGATGGTCAGCTTGGCATTGCCCTCCATCCCTACCCCAGCCTGCCCCGCCTACTACCCCCTGATGAAAACAAGTACCTTTCTATTAGACACACTTGCACAGCTTGCTGTCCTCATGTTGCAATTCAGTCGTTGGGTGATGATTATTTGTGTGAGCTCTGTTAGCGTAAGGATGACATAACTCCTCTACAGAGCAAGCAGATGGCTCTTCTAAAAGCATCCTACTGCTATCAGGATAAGCCACAGTCCTCGCTCAGTCTCCAAGGCCCCACAGGGTTTGGCCCCTCCAGCCTGGCCGCTCCTACCTTACCTGTTGGCTCCCTAGTGCTCTTCACTCAGTCCTGCAGGCCTCCTTGCTCGCCCTGCTTCTGAGCCTTACTTCCCCTCTCCCTTCTACCAACTTAGCTTTTGTCCCCATGTCTCATATAACTGGCCATTTCCAATGTTCAGGCCTCAGCTCAAAAGTCACCTCTTCCAGACAGACCTTCCTGGACCAACTAGACCCTATGGGTCTCCCCTGCTCACCACTCACCGCCTGACTTCACAGCACTTAGCACCATCTGTGACGGCCTTGTCTGTTTCTTGTCTGTGTCCCCCAAGAATGTAAATGCCAGTGAAGACAGAACTTTGACTTATTCTCCTCTATTCCTCTGAACACACTAGGGAAGTAGCAGGGGCTTAATGAGTACATGTCAGCAGAAGGAAAGACGGGTATTAAGGAGAGCCAAAGGGAAGAAGAAAGCAAGGAATATTTGCAAAACCTGAACAGTAAGAGGAGGTTACTCAGTGGGGACCAGCCGCCGCTAATCAAAAGCTGTGCCATCAAGTCTGTGGGAACAGCAGCCCCCTGCAGACCCCCAACCTTTGAGTGACCCAGAAGGAAGGCAGGGGAAGAGGGTGGACAGTGAGGTCCCCAGGAACCCCCAGAGCCTCCTCCTGAGTTTACTCAAGTGCCAGCCCAGCCTGGGGGTGTTTGTCTCTCTGTGTTGGAGATCTCCAGGGGAGGAACCACCCCACTCCCACTTGGCATCCTTTGTGGTCAGGAAGTTGTCCTTGAATCAGGGCAAAAACCCTGACGGGGCAGCCTGTGCTAACTTCCTCTGGGCAGCTGTGGCTAAGAGGAACGCCCGCCTGCCACCACAGCTGTTAGATAAATGCCTGCTGGCAGCAGGGCCGGAGCAGCGTTCTGGGACCCAGAGCAGGCAGAAGCCAAGCCAGATGTCAGTTCCCAGGCTCCCATGTCTATACTCGTGGCCTCTCTGCTGGTCTGGGCTCCAAGGAAACAGGGGGTATGAATGGAACAAGGATCCCGTGGTGGGGACATGTGATCCAGAAGACCATGCAGCCTGAAAGGCCATTTCTCTAGTCCCACAGGTAAACACCAGCATCTGGCAGGAGGAGCTTCCCACTCCGGAACACATAATGCATTCCCAGGCTGCAGAACTGCTGCAGCCACGATCTTGGAACTTTCCAGGGGAGTCAAGGAAAAGAAACTTTACAAGGGAGAAGTCCGGCAGGGGAATGTTCCCAGCACAAGATTATGATGTCTTCCTATGGTCAACCTGACTGCCTGATTAGTGAATTCACCATGTTTATAGGCAACCAGTCCATTCTGAAGGAGATCAGCCATGGGATTTCTTTGGAAGGAATGATGCTAAAGCTGAAACTCCAGTACTTTGGCCACCTCATTCAAAGAGTTGACTCACTGGAAAAGACTCTGATGCTGGAAGGGATTGGGGGCAAGAGGAGAAGGGGACGACAGAAGATGAGATGGCTGGATGGCATCACTGACTCGATGGACGTGAGTCTGAGTGAACTCTGGGAGTTGGTGATGGACAGGGAGGCCTGGCGTGCTGCAATTCATGGGGTCACAAAGAGTCGGACACGACTGAGCGACTGATCTGATCTGATCTGATCTGATGGGCATCAGAGGAACTTGCTCCATGGTCACCTAAATGCCCATGAGCATAGAGAGCCCTCTCCCACAGAAGAAGGCCCTCATGGGAGGCGGTGTATCCCCAAGCCTTCCCCCGCCCAGAGGTAGTCCCTTACCCGCAGGGTCTCGAAGGTGTCCTCGATTTCAATGATCTGCTGGATGTTGTTGGTGACGGTGGAGATGACCTTATCAATGAGATGCACCACACCATTGGTTGCGTGGTGGTCCGCTTTCAGCAGGCGGGCACAGTTGACGGTCACGATCTGCCCAGAAAACGAGTGAGCGTGAGCGGTTAACACCCTGGAGGCACAGCCTGTGAGCCCCAGGAAGGGAAACCACGGGACAGAATGTGGAGAAGCAGGTGTAGGAGGCAGAAGACTGTCCATAGGTGACCCCGCCTGGAGGACACGACCCCAGAAACCCGCCCACACATGCACCAGATGCGGCTCAGGGTGGGCACGGGGCAGAGCCGTGGAAGCAGGACTCCCTACCCCGTTGGGATAGTGGTGGATCTGGATGTTGGAATTCTGGTACATGGAGGTGAGGGCCATGCCATGTTTCAGCTCGTCCGTGAGCACCCGTCTGTCCACCATGTGATAGCGGAGGGCGTTGAGCAGCTCGATGTTGACGTTGCTCACCAGGGAGTCCAGCACTTCCTAGGAGGAGGGTCAGCGTGGCCATGAAGGGGCTGCAGGCCCCACACTCAACAGATGGGTCCCTGCCACCCTGGGAAAGGTGCCCCGGGGACTCCCATTTCTCCAGAGCCCTCTCCTCTGTGAATACTGAGACCTGTCTGGCCACTTAAGTGGATGGAGCGTTGGGAGCCGCCTGGGGAGGCATATTTTAGCTCAAGTGTCATGGCTTTATCTGAGGGCTTAAGGAAGATGTGTCCTGAGATGGTAGAAACCACCACAGAGTCTCAGTAAGACGGTCCCCAGGATGAAAGCCCTGGGCATAAGAAGGTCATCTCACAGCTGGCAAGGAGGACCAGGCCTCGTTGCTGGGGGCGAAGATGGTGAAGCTGCCGGGTCCTTCCATCTCGGGCCTCAGCTTCTCTGTGCGGTCCGTGTACAGCTGAGTGGTGGTCGCACCGACAACTCCCAGGGTCTCGTACAGGTTAGAGAGTGGCAGGGCTGCAGAGGCAGACGGTAGAGCAGGGATGGCCTGCGGGACTTCCCCGGCCAGATCACACCCTTCCTCATCTGAGCACACCCACTGGAGGAGGCCAGACACAGCCTGCTATGGGGAACCGGAGAGGCCAGTCACCTGCTTCTTAGAGCAACTCCACAGCCAAGGGCTTCCCTATGTGAGCTCAAGGGATCAGTCATGTTTAACTACAGCAGAGCAGAGCTTTTGTTCATAGACAATCAGATAACACAGGTAGGAACACACACCAGAAACAGATAGCCCAATTACAAGCTAGTCTTAGGGACTTATCTAGTTGTTTTTGAAACTGGTTCCCTAATGGCTTCCACTGGAATGAAAGAGATCTCAGAAGTGCTGTGGGTATTTGCAAGTAATAAAATGTTGTTTCCTGAAATAGCCTGAAGCTCTGGAGGACCTTCCTCTCACACCCAGAGTTTCTCCTGTTCCTTTTAAAGGAGCTGAAACTAAGGCCCTGAGGCACTCCCCCACCCAGTTCCTTCTCTTCCCCATCCCACCTTCCCGCCTGTCCTGCTACTCAGTAAGAAGGCCATGGCCCCTGTCCATGCCACCCTCTTTGTGACCTTGGTACCAACGAAATCACCCCCTATCTCCTAAACCTCAATCTCACACTCGCAACTAATGAACTAGCAAAGATTTCCAAGTTAAAAAAAAAATCTTCCTAGCACAGTCCCCAGAGGTGTGCAGGACTAAAGGAAAGGATCTGATTTCACACAGGTGAATTCACAGGTACCACACTGTTTGTGGGCCCCGATGGCCACTCATGGTACCCTTGGCTGACTCTGGGAAAGCCAGCCTGCTACTCCCATCCCTACAAGCTCCAATGGGCCAGGTTCCGACAGTTAGGTGGGGTGGCCTGATGTGCCCAGCCCAGCCGTAGGCCTGGCCTGCCCTGTCTGCTCTCCAGCAGGGCTGCTCAGCAATGCTAGATGTATTTAGAATCTCTTGCAGCCAGAAACAACAAAGGCAGGAGCCTGTGCCTGGTGTGGAGGGCACAGGCAGGTCAGGACCAGAGTATGTTCCCCCAGCGTGTTAAGGAGGTCAGCTTGCATAGGAAGGACAGCGTGGGAAACTTGCTGTTTCCAGCCTTCATCCTCTGGACCCCCATTCAGACTCTGCTGCCCCTCACGTGGGTGCTCCTCTTTCCCTCCCTCCTCCCCTCCATCTGCGCCAACAGGCAAGGCTTATTCACCTGCAGGACAGCCCTTCTCTCCCGGGACCTTCTCATATCCAGGACAGCACTCGTAGCTGATGACTCTGCAATGAAGACACGCACGTGTATTAGGCAGGGCTTCCCTCCCCTCTCGTGTCATTGGTCCTCGCTCTGGGAAGGGACATGATGCGGTGAGCACACAGCCTGCTCCTGGAGGAGATCACACGCTCGGTCATCTCTCACCTCTCGTCAGCAAGGAGCTTGTCACACCTCCTCGGCTTTGCACATGGTGCCAGCGATGCGGTCACTCACAGTCATGCAGCTGGGATACAGCCAGAGGACTGCGGCAGCATATTCACAGTGGCAGTACACGTCCTCACCTGAAACTTATCTCCAGCATAATCCACAAGGAACCCAGTGGGAAGAACTGCTGAGAGGCAGCAGGAAGGAGCAGGAGGAGCTCCGGAGCTTTCTGGTTCTGAGTCCGCCACTAACTAACCAACCCAGGCCTCGCCAGCCAGTCCTGTCTCCTCTCTGGGCCTCAGTTTCCTCATCTGTAAGATGTAGACATGTACCGTGTGATGGTCATTGAACTAAATAGCCCATGAACTTCTAGCTCTCTGACTTAGTAACCAAGAAGGGTAGCATATTTATGATCAAGTCTTATTCCATCTTCAACCAAACTTTACAATAAAAACAAAGCTCTTTAAGATACTTACTGTTTCCTTAAATTAAAAACAAAATTTTAATCAACGAAAATCTTTATACGGTTTCAAAATCTACAAAGGGTTCAATAGTAAAGTGTTCCCCATCCCCCCTCATCCCTCAATCTTCCTTCCAGGAGGCAACTGATATTGCCAGTTTGTGAGATTCTTTGTATTTGGATGAACAAGACTGGCAGTTTATAGTTTTAAACTTTGATGTCACCTGACATTAAAACTTAGACCAGCCCATCATGGCTTACTGACCACCTTCTGGAGGTCTGAAACGCAAAGCTTCAGTCAACCCAACATCCCAGGGAAACCCAAAAGACTGAGGATTTCAAAGAGCAACACAAGGAAGTGTTCCAAGAAAGACTAGCTTCGCATCAAAACCCCCTGTCCCATCGAAGGCCATTCCTGCACCAACGCTGTGAGCACAGACTCTTCCTTGGCAACCCTGGGACCTGAAGCCAACAGCCATGTCCAGCCACTTCCTTTCTTGCCATTTGTCCTTCAGGACAGGAGAGAACACAGCCTTGAGTCACAGCGGGCTTACTACAGAACTGCTCACCACAGCCTCTCACAGGCTGTTTAATGACATAGATAGAAGAGAAGCAGGCAGATGGGGCAGAAGTTTGGGCTTTGGGGGTAGGAGGGAGCAGGTGCTACTCTCAATGAGCCGAGAAATTCTCCTCTCACTAATTCCACTGGAGTTGTCTCGAGGAAGCCCTGGGAGTCATGTGAACATGAAGCCTGGTTCATCTGTCATCCAGGGGGCTGTCTCAGAGACAGATGAGGATACTCAGGCTGCCAGGGAGCTACAGGTGTCACTGTGCCAGAAACAAGCCCCTAGGACATTCCTGAGGAGCGACATCACACGCTCTCTTCTCTGCCCTTCTTTCTCCATCCTTCTGACTCCTTCTTCTCCACTTTTCTCTCAGCCCTCCTCCCATCCCATTCCTCTTGAACCTTTCAGCCCTGCTTAAAAGGGTGAAACAGGCTAGTGGTCTCAGGACTGATCTCGACTGACTCACAGTTTTATTTTTGGAAACCAGTCATCGTCTGCAACAAAAGTGAGATCTGATTGCCTTTCAAAGGCAACGCAATAGGATTAGGAGACGAGGCTTGTCATCTATCAGTAACTCGCAGGGTGGCCTTGAAAGTTCATTTCTCTCTCTGGGTCTCAGTTTCCTGATTTACAGAAGAAGGTGAAGCTAAACTAGATGATCTCCAAGGTTCCTTAAATCTCACACTCACAGTTCCAACCAATGGGATAATTTCTAGGGAGCAGAAAAGCACTCTTTCAAAGGAGGAGAGTGTCTGCCAGCATCTCATAGTTAAACGTAGGGAGAGCCACAAGCCTCAAGCCCACAGGACTGGGGACATGCATGCGTGGACTCTCAGGCTTTGTCTGATAAATACCGGGGCTCTGTGGTGGGGGTTGAGGAAGTGGGATGGGGTCAAGTCTCACAAAGCTTAGGAGAGCTCACCACAGGAGAGCTCAACGGCTCACCGGGATTCCACTGAGAACAACAGAAAACCAGCTCCCCAAGAGTAAACTCACGGGTGGCCACATATATGTGGAGGGGAAGGAGGGGTGACGATGACAGGAGAAATGGAGGCTGCCAGACAGGTGGGGGAGCAGGGACATCTCAGCATGAAGGAGGAAGTGAGGGATGGAGTCAGAAAGCTGTAAATGTTTTGGGGGTGAAGGCACTTCCAAGGCTTCCGGCTGGGGCGGGTCAGATCCAGGACTCTCCTCGCAGTTCACCAAGTCAAGACCCTTCTCCATTGCTGCTGACAGTGTACATATACAGGGGGAAGTGGACTAACTGGAAAAGTCTAACATTAAAAGGACACTGGGGGTCTCTCCGATGTGATGAAAGCTAACCCCTGGCAGCACTCGCTGCCTCTCCTCTCCAGGTGGGCTCTCTGGACATGGGGGACACACCAACCCTTGTGGGGGCACAGGCCCCCAACCCCCCGCCCCCACAGCCAAAGGCTGTCTGCTGGTTAGCCCAGTGTGGGTGGTTCCTGCCAGGACACCTTCTGACCGTCTCCTAATCCTCTCATGCTGCTGGCCTCTCCCTCCTCTTCCTGAGTGCTACCCACAGCCTGGCATCCCCAGCACTTTCTGGGTGCGCGAGGTGAGCAAGCCTCTCACCTCAGCCTAGTGGCCTTCTGGGTTGAAACACCTCCACATCTAGCCGGTTCCCTGCTTGACCATCCCAACAACACAAGCTCTTAGAACCAGTCCACCTGGCCCCGGAGAGGAAGAGGGCAGCTGGAAACTGCAGCCCAAGAAGACAGCCCATTGAGACGATCCTGACCAAATCTTTCAGGACTGGCACACCCTCTTCTCAGCCTGTGTGTCACCTTCCTGGGGCTCTGGCCCTGGGGACACACACGCAGAGCTGTGGGAGACGGGGCTGGAGTAGTCACACAGTTGTGGGTCTGAGGGTGAGTGCAGAAAAGCATGAGAACCGCAGGGAGCCCCCAACCATGTCTCCCCAGTTCCCTGGCTTTCCAGCATAGAGGGGACCAATCTGCTGGTCTCTGACTTGAATCTTATCAGCAAAAGCTGCTCTGACTAAAGACTCCTGGCTTCTCCTTGGCCTGAAACAGTCCAATAAGCAGAAACCTCAGAAAAACAACATCCTCTAGGGCAATGAGACACAAATTTTCTTGTTCTAGCTTCTCAGGTCAGAAGAGCAATTTGAGGAATAAAATCAGAGAAGGTTCATGACTTAGAAGGGAATTTGAGGGAGGTAGGGGGTGGGGAGACAAAAAGTAGTGCCCATCCGAGGTCTAAGAGTTGAAAGAGAGTTTGAGAGCTCTCCTCCATTCCCCTCCAAAGTTCTACTCACAACTGGACAAAGAGAGAAGCATTATTTTTTTTTTTTCTGTCCTCAGAATAACTGTCTAAGGAGTTAACATAATAAGTTAAAGCAATCACTCTCTCCCAAGCATGCTGCACAGTTTTGGCGGCTGGGACAGCTGTAAATGCCCAGGGACTGACGAAACTCTGAAACAGTGGAATAAGGAATGGGGCCTGAGAGCCAGCTTCCTGTGACCGAAGGTAAACCATCCAGCACATCATGATTTCCAAGGGAATTGCAGAGCAAATGCAAACTGAGGTCGTCTAGACATGCACCTGCCTGGACGGGGGTTCATTTTCTGCACTTGACTGAGCTCTCTTAAGCCTCCCAGGAGAAAATCAAACTCTTGAACTCCTGGTAAGAAAGGGTTTGTTTTAACCTGCTGTCCAGCAACAAAAATTCCACTCTCACCCCATTTACCAGGGTCCAGATGGTGAGTGATGAGATAGAGCCGCTGAAAAATACACTGACATATTTGGTGACAGTCTGTCTGTATGTGGCATGTGAGGGTCTTTGGGGGGATCCTGGATGCTGGCTGTGTCTCTTCAGCTCCCATGCTCTCCATCTGATTAGAGAGGGAGCACTCTTGCAACAGGGGTTCAGAATGACTGCCAGGCTGGGGGTGAACAACCAAGAAAAGGTTGGTGGCTCTGGGCCAGAGGGCCTCTGCGAACTCCAAGGAGGCCTCCTCTGCTCCCTGCGACCCAGAATCATAGGCTTCAGGGCTGAAGAGAGAGACCTGGGGCAGATGACCCAGGTCCTCCAGGGCTGCTCACTTGACTTTTCCCCATGTCACCAACGCTAGCTGCTGTGCTCAGTTCTCCTTGGGGGCAGCACATATCAATAGAATAACTGGGCTGCCTCCACCTGCCAGCAAATGACTTAGGCTTTCTGAGCCTCAGTCTTCCCCTCTGTAAATGGGCTAATGATCATACTGATCTTAAAGGGTGACTGTGAGAACCAAACAAGCTAACCTGTGAAAAACACTTACCAGATGCTTGCTATTTACTAGGCGCTCAGTCATTGAGCTGTTTCTTAAAAAATCCCAGGTATAAACTTTATAAAGTTAGGTTAATAATTCCATTGAAAGCCGTGCCCGGCATGAAACCACTGATCAAATCACATGTAATAAATAAATTCCCCATAACACAGCTGTCTAAGTTAATAGATAGGGCCCATCTGGAGAATCCCATGGACAGAGGAGCCTGGTGGGCTACATACAGTCCATGGGGTTGCAAAGAATCAGACACAACTGAGCGACTAAGCACATTGCGGTTGTAACATATTATCACAAGTTTAGTGATAGTGACTTCAAAACCACAAAAATGGTTCGATGCATGATACTGGATGCTTGGGGCTAGTGCACTGGGACAACCCAGAGGGATGGTATGGGGAGGGAGGAAGGAGGAGGGTTCAGGATGGGGAACACATGTATACCTGTGGCGGATTCATTTTGATATTTGGCAAAACTAATACAATTATGTAAAGTTTAAAAATAAAATAAAATTTAAAAAAATGTATTATCTTATAATTCTGGATAATAGTGTCAAAAGCTGGCCTTATGAGGCTAAAATCAAAGGCTGTATTCCTTCCCGAGATTTAGGGGAGAATCTATTTTTGTCTTCTCCACATCTGAGAGGATGCCCACAGTTCTTGGCTTGTAGTTACACCACTCCAACTTCAGTTTTCATTGTCATATTGCCTTCTCTGACTCTCACTCACCTGCTTTCATCACATAAGGACCCTTATGATTATATTCGTCTCGTCAGATAATTCAGGATAACCTGCCTTCCGCCACACCCCCACCCAGTGCCTTCACTTAATCAGATCTGGAAAGTCTCTTTTCCCTTGTAAGGCAACATCTTCACACATTCAGGATGAGGATGTAAACAGTATTAGTGTGACATCATTCCACCTACCACTTACCCAAATGGTACATGGACTCATGTACATACTCAGGAGAACAAGGTTTCCTGTCAGCTAACCTGCCTCCGAAGAATTGATGCCTTCCAGCTGTGGTGCTGGAGAAGACTCTTAGAAGTCCCTTGGACAGCAAGGAGATACAACCAGTCAACCCCTAAAGGAAATCAGTCTGGAATATTCATTGGAAGGACAGATGCTGAAGCTCCAATACTTTGGCCACCTGATACGAACAGCTGACTCATTAGAAAAGCCCCTGATGCTGGGAAAGATTGAAGGCAGGAGGAGAAGGGGATGACAGAGGATGAGATGGCTGGATGGCATCACTGACTCAGTGAACATGAGTCTGAGCAAACTCTGGGAGGTGGTGAAGGACAGAAAAGCCTGGCATGCTGCAGTCCATGGAGTCACAAAGAGTCAGACACGACTAAGTGACTGAACAAGAACAACAAAGCTGCCTGCTAGGAGAGTACAGAATGGGACAGAACCATCAGGAAACCCTGCACAGTAGAGGCATTTGGTAAAACCCTGGAGTTTGGTGTATGTAAAATCTCAGTTATTTCAGAGCAGGTTGGCCATGGGGATCCAGCGGGCTGCACAGGGAATAGGAAGCAGGGGAGGAGGTGCTGCTGTGGGTCTAGGGGACAGCTTGCCATCCCTAGACGGCTTCTCACCATCCTCTTGTTTTTCCTTTTGGGACCAAGGTTGTAGGATACAGGAGGGCAAGGAAAGGAAGGGTCTTGCTCAGCTTCATCACAGATGTCCCTGGGTGCCCTGCACAAATGAGATCTATAGGAAATAGCTCTGCTGTTTTCTATAGAACTGATGGAAAAGTTAGACCATACGCTGGCTGGCTTCAGTAGAAGTCAAATGCCTAAGCCTGAACACAGTATTGAAGAAGTGTTAATATTTCAGCCTTTGGGCAAAGCCACGCTTGCTACTGGGGAAACAGGAATGTCTTGCCAGCTCATCTTGGCTCTAGAGAATGGCTACAGTTGCCTGTGAATGATGTTGCTTGTGACACAGCGGCAAGCTTCTGGAGTGCAGAATGGCCACCCCCACCTGCTGGCTCCTGTGCTGGCCCTCCCTGTGCCACGTGGAGGATGCCTGGACTCCTGCTGTGATTATTACATCTCCATGATGTCAGCTCTGACTTGGCTGTTAAACGGGCCTCCCTTTCATGGGGGTTCATACAAAGGAGGCCTGTTGGGCTTCCTGAGCACCATTTCCTGCACCATTGCTTCAGCTGCTGGACATAAAAATGTTACGGTTACTGATCAGATGGAGACCCGAAATCACCCTCTTTGCTTGATGAGCTGCTGTATCACACTGGTGCTCTTTAGGATCTGAAATAAAATGAGTTTCTAAGTAATAAAATTCACTTGCATCACTGAAGA
This sequence comes from Bos javanicus, assembly GCF_032452875.1. Classification (NCBI taxonomy): domain Eukaryota; kingdom Metazoa; phylum Chordata; class Mammalia; order Artiodactyla; family Bovidae; genus Bos; species Bos javanicus. The sequence goes on along the minus strand of NC_083874.1, from coordinate 46,996,284 downwards.
GGGGCCCACTGGTAACTACTTCCTGTAATAAAACCCATGTATCAGGCTTGACAAGTAGCACCAGGACTCTTTTGGGACAATGCAGACAAGCTATTGTCTGCAGAAGATGGATGCAGTGGCCTGACAGGCGTGCTGAGCGCACACTGTGACTCTGCCCCTCCCTCCTCTATTGGAGGTGAAGTCAGGGCCTCCCAGCAGCGGACACTTGGCTCCAGGCTCCTGGGTCCCTGTGTGACCTGAAATGGCAGTCTTCATGCCTTGATCCCGTACTTAGTGCTACTTATCTGCTTCCAAGTTTGCATTCTCCTGTGGGTCTGGGGTCCCCTGGGGACCTGTGCAACCCGTTTCCCGTGACACTTGGCTCCCTTTCACGCCAACAAACACCCCTGGCTCAAGCCTTGCCCCTGAGAAAATTCCTACTGCCCAGGCTGGCCCCATGCTGAGATGGCGCTCTCTGCTCCGACCACCACTGTGCTTCCCATTTCACAGTTTGGTCCTCACCCAGGTAAGTGTACCACAGGGCCCATTCTCACCAGGATGACATCATCTGCAGCCCGCACAGGCCTCTCTCCTCCCCTGCTGACCACCTATGGGCACTGAATTCCCAGGACCCAGATGGCAGTTCCTTCATGGGTTTCAGCCCTGGGGCACAAGCAAACGGCGAGGTTGCTTCTTCTCAGCTCTCTCGGGGACAACAGAGATGAGTCCATCCACTTCCCCTTTCCCTCCCCAAGTTCTCTGGCCTTCCCCCCAGTCAGCTTCACCTTCCTGCTGCTGCACGTGATGTTCCAGGGAGGGACCTTCTTATCCTGGATCATAAGGTTTTTTTAATCAACTCATGATTTTCTATCCCCATTTCCTCTTTTATAAGCTGCCCAAAGCAACAGCAGATTGCTTGGTAGAGTTGTAGGTTCAGATTATCCCCTGTGGGTTTGTAAGATCCGCCCTACGGCTGGGACTGGGCCCTGGGCCCCACTCTGCACTCTGATTTCCCCACCCACACCTACGTCTACCCCTCCCCCTGCAGCACCTGGGCTCCCCCTATGCTCTATGGTGCTGCACCATCACGTCTTCAAGAACATGATGACTCATCATCAAGAACATTTGGCCAACACGTGGATGCTGCCCGCGCCCATCCTGACACATCAGTGGAGAAGGAGGTAGGTACCCAGAGCCAATCAGCCAAGGCGACTCAGAGCAGCGTCAGCCGGGGAATGCTGAAAATGTCCCCAAGCTACTGTTAACTGGTCAGGCAAATGCTTCAACACGGGGCCACGCTGAAATACCATGGCCAATACCACCCACTGTCAGCTGACATTACAAGTGGCTCCCATTTTTAGGGAAGCCAGAACAAACAAAATGGTAGCGTCTTAAAACCCAGGGCTCGGTCATCTTCCAAGATGCAATTATGTGGGGCCTGGCTCTGTGTTTAATTAAGTGTTTATTTTAGTTGATAATATACCTACATGGGAAAAGTCAAAAAGTACTGAAAAAAAATTTTTTTTTTTTAACTTGGGTACCAGAGAAGGACACGTGGCATATAATTTGCATAATCTCTTCTTGTCCACAACATCAAGAATTCTGGCTGGGGGTTTGTTGCCTCCTTAAATCTGGGAGGTGGATCCTCTTAGCTCACTTAACTCTTGGCTTTGGGGCTGGGCTTGGTCAAGCAGGGAACCAACTGTCATTGCCCTGCCCTTGACAGGCTCATGGGATGCTACTGGTCTTGCCCCACCTCTGCTCAATCCACAATTTCCCTGATCCATACTAGGATTGACAATTGTGTTAGGACACAATCAGTGTCACAAGCTGGGATATTTATTTCTATGTGCATTTCACGGAGAGAGTGTTTACCCTTCCTTCAGTTAGAGGAGACATCTGCTCCAAAGCAAGTCACAAGCAATATGTTTAAAAACCTCTAATATGGGAAAGGGTTCAAGATAGTGGCTCAGCATCTCTTAATCCTCTTATTACACAGACAAGAGGAAGCCCAGGTCCTCACGAGTGTCTCAGGGAGCTCTGCACAGCACATTTTTCCATCTTTTGGAGAGAGCCAGCTTTGCGATCTTTTGATGGTTGGTGCCAAAACAGATTAGGCTTCCCCAGAACTCTGTCAGAACACGCAGGCTGCAGGGCAGTCATGGTGAACGCCACCTCCCTCCATGCTGTTCATGATGCTAGAGGCACCAGAAAGCTCTACTGTAACCACAGGGGGCCACAACCCCTGGCGTCTCACTTCTGTTTATGCAGCTAAGATTTGCAAACAACAGCAACTAGCATTTACTGAGTACTTACTATGTGCCAGGCTCCAAATTTAGCCTCTTCTGTGTATTACTTCATTCACATGAACAATCCCGTAAGGTAGTCCTATTGTTATATTATGGATGAGGCAATTGAGGCTTCCAAAGGTGAAGCCAACTGCCCAGGTAGGTGGCACAGCCAACCTTCGAATCAGAGAGTCTGAGCCTGTGTTCTTAATATGCTGTGCTGCCTCATTCTGTGCATATCTCTAGGCACTCTCAGTCTTTTGGAGGGTATTTACCTTGAAATGCTAGAGATAAATAACCCACCTGCCAATGCAGGAGACATAAGAGATATGGGTTTGATCCCTGGGTCAGTTAGACCCCTTGGAGGAGGGCATGGTAACCCACTCCAGTATTCTTGCCTGGAGAATCGCTAGGACAGAGAAGCCTGGTGGGCTTGTCCACAGGGTTGCATAGAGTCGGACATGACTGAAGCAACTTAGCATGCACGCACTTTGAAACACAGAGCAAGAACCCTGTATAAGTTCACCAATGGCTTTTCTTTCCCAGAGTCAGAGGCTGGTGGCTTCTACACTGAATCATTCTATTTGTATCATTTAGTGAGGATTAAGAAGTGCCCGCACACAGTTTCATGTTTCTTGCGATCCCAAGTCGGCCCTAAAAAACATATCCAAGTCTTGTTAGGCGCCTTAAAAGTGTAAAACAAAATCGGCCAGCTTACTGAAAATGCCACTCCCAAGCACACAGTTCTCTGACATGTGTACACATGCATCTTTGTGGCTCTGCACACGGTGCCACCTTCCAAAAGGCTGGCCCACGCCCGGGGGCACCTGCAACCCACGCACATCAAGGGTGGCCTCCTGGGTGGCTGGTGGGCATCGATGGTTACAGATACTCACGTTGATTTGCCACAGATCTTCCTCTGGTACCACTGCTTGCAGTTGGTGAAGTACTTCTTGTTGGTCCCAATGAGCTTCTGCACAGCGCACACGTTGGGGCTGAAAACAAAAGCTGCAGTGTTAGCAAACGGTCGGCATGTCACCTGCCTCCTCGTCCTTCCCACCACGTGGGCCCTCCTGGGTCACCAGAACGTTCTAGATACGGAGAAGATACAGTCATTTCGGTCAGCTTGGGGGTACATTCTGGTCCTCGTGATCCAGACTTCCATCATCCCTCCCAAAAATATCCCAAATTCAAAAACTGTCAAAGTATATATCATACAGTGACATCATTTCATTTAAACATTCTTCTTTGACACTGACATTTAGTAAGTATAAATAAAAACATCTTAAAATTTTTAGGCTACATGTTTTATAGATGGAAAACACCACCTTAAAAAGAAAGTGGTGTTTGCTAAGAACAGCAGCAGCTTTGAGAGAGGCCCCCAGACTTTCTTTGTACCCCCACTCCGCACATCCACAGGATTGAACCTGGCCTCCCAGCAGGCATCGCTGGTCCTGTGGTCCAGGCCCCAGCACTCCCCAGGCAGCTCCACACACAGACATCCTCTGCATCCCTAGGCAGCTGCCTGGCTCCCAGACACAGCCTATCTGGTGTGCCCAGCCTGGAAACTAGCGGGCATGGCCAAGCTAGCTGCTGTCAGGACCTCGGAAGGAGACAGTCACTCACTGAACTAAGTCGTTTATTACTGGGGCCCCAGTTTGCATCCCACTCCCCCCAGAAAGCCCTCCTTCGGTGCCCCAGGTGATACTCTTCTGCCCACCACTGACCTGTGTGTGATACAGCCATTGTTTGATGCTGGGTATAGAACACAACCCAAAACTAATCAGGGTGTGTGTGACCTTTCAGCTATCCTGCAAAGAACCCTGGGGGCAGGTGTTCTGATTTCTTTCTTTTATATTCTAGGTGGGGCTAAGCACCAGATTGGATGCAGAGGAACTTGGAACAGCCTTGTCAAAAATACTGCTCCCAGGACTTCCCTAGTGGCTCAGTGGGTAAGAATCTACCTGCCAATGCAAGGGACATGGGTTCAATCCCTGGTACAGGAAGATTCCAACATGACATGGAGGAGCAGCTGGGTCCATGCACCCCAACTACTAAGCCCGGCTTTAGAGTCCTCGAGCCACAGCTGAGCCCGCATGCTGCAACTACTGAAGCAAGCCAGCTCTAGGGCCTGTGAATAGCAACGAATGAGTCCCTGCGTCGCAACTACTGAAACCCACGTGCCCTAGAGCCAGGAACTTGCAACTAAGTCTGCCTGCTGCAGCTACTGTGTGCCTAGAGCCTGAGCTCCGCAACAAGAGAAAGCACCACAGTGAGAAGCCCACGCCCCGCAACTAGGCATCGTCCCCCACTGTTCGCAGCTACCGAAAGCCTGCATGCAGCAACAAAGACCAGAGAACTTCAGGTATATCAATTCTAAATATCAATTCCTCTGATACTTTACAAATATAATCAAGAGCCATCATTTGAGATGCATGGTCTTTTCCAGGAACTTGGTCAACTCTCAAATACTCAGAGTCAGCTTATTGGATGGGAGGGAGGGCACACGGACCCTTTAATTCTCTGCCCTGTCTCTTCCACCATGTGGATGTCACCTCTTGTCCAGTCTGTGGTTCACCCCAGGCAAAGCTGAGTGGGCCAAGGAGGCATAGCAAATATTTGTGAGTTACTGTAGGGACCTGAGGGCAAGAGAAGCGGAGGCTGGAGAGGAAACCTCAAGCCAAGGGGGAGGACAGCTCCTACCCCCTTACTCCCTGTTGGATCTGACCAAACGCCCACAGCCTCCAGAGGGTTTTTACAGAAGCCACCTTGTTTCTCAGTTTGCTGCCTGGTATTCATAGGTTACAGCAGTCCCCAAATAACCCTGAGAGAGTCCCTGCTGGCCACACTCCAGCTGGAGGTTCTATTTATTTCTGTACAATTTCAGAAGTTCTACCTGACCAAGCAGGAAATAATTACTGTCGATGAATTCTCCACAACTCTCCGTAGGCGTTTGGCGAACCTTCAGAGTCTCTGGTGGATGTGGTTCCAACATTCCTCTGCAGACTGAGTTTCCACTGCTGCTGCCCTCTTAGACAGGAGCAGAGGCTGGGGGTCTCTGTGACCTACTCCCTCTCACATCAGGGTGGGATGGGTGGGCTGTGTACATAGGAAATTTATACTGAAGTTTAATTGACATGAGCACCCTGTTTCTGGGCCTTCTGCCTCAAGCACAACAGCTCTGCTATTCAACTTGGATTTGAAAACCAAGCGCTTCAGAAAATGCAGTCCAGTTCTGGTTGCTGACATTTGGAAGTGTGACTGCATTTTTACTTCTCTTTCAGTATTGTTGTTTTCCTTCTCTATAGCAACACAGATAACAACCGGGAGTCGAAAGACAGCATCACAGTCTCTACTTTCCCAACAGCTTTCTGTCTCTGGACTAAGTCACTCCACGTCACAAAGCCACAGTTTCTCCATCTGTAAAATGGGAACAGCTACCACAGAGCTCACTGGGTTGTGGTGAAGATGAAAGTAAAAGTGTGATGGATAAAGGGTGAGCATGCTTGCTAAGTCATTTCAGTCATGTCTGACTCTTTATGACCCCATGGACTAAAGCCCGCCAGGCTCCTCTCTCCATGGGATTCTCCAGGCAAGAATAGGAGTGGGTTGCCATGCCCTTCTCCAGGGGATCTTCCCAACCCAGGAATCAAACCCATATTTCTTATGTCTCCTGCATTGGCAGGCAAGTTCTTTACCACTAGTGCCAACTGGGAAGCCAAATGGTGAGCAGGACCCACTTGTTATTTCTTCCTTGACGTCTTGTGAAGCACACACACTACATTTCTTTAACAAAAGAGCTTCCCTTTCCCTTCCCACCAGTTCTCACTTTGAAAGAGGGCTGGAGTTTGAACAAGGTTGTCCATTTTGCACAGGGTGCCACCCCCATGGGCTAAGCCAGGCAGCCTGTGAGTTTTCAGGGACCGTTAGATCAGAGTAAACGCAGCTGCATCTGCAACCGTTCGTTACAGTCCACCTGCCCATGTGTCCAGACTTTACTGGGGGAGGAGGGGAGCACACCTGGGAATGCTTAGCCCATCCTGCCCATCACAGATCACTCTAGGCTTTTCCAGTTGCCCTGCAAGATGATTAGCCTGCAGGGTGGGGGAAGGGAGGGGAGGGAGAAAGTTGACCTAATAGCTGAAACTTATAATAAAGATTTGCATTAAAAAAAAAAAACACACACAACTATTTTCCAGCTGGTCTGTGACTTTTCTGGGCTTCAAAGGGAAGGAGGTTTGTTACAGGGGTGGTTCCTGCTGGAGACCCATCGGCACCTTTGGGAAGCATCACTGTGGAGCGCCGGGAGCCACCATTCCAGGTGACAGAGAATGCTGTGGGTGCCTTTTCCTGACTTAGTGCCTAAGAAGACACAGAGGGACAGACCCCTCCCAGGAGGGACTGTCGCACCCAAACAGGACATACTCCATTGGCAGGAAAGGCAGAAGGCCAACAGTGCGCTGGGCAGAGACCATGGACATGCCAGTGGCTCATATTGTGACTTGATGCTTCGTTCCCTCCTTGTCTTTCTGTCCTGCCCCCCTCACCTTTCTGTACCCAGCAGAAGTCAAAAGTGAGTCTCTCACTTCCTGAAAGACCCCTGGACATCCCCCGTGCTCTCCTCTCTCCTGCAGGGTATGAAGCTGCAGCATGGCCTGGATGGCTTTCACTCTGCAGAGGGGCCAGACGCACTGCCAACATAGTCCCCTCCCCATAGCCCTGGGCATCTGAAAGGCCAAGTACGACCACAGGCACACACAGGCAGAGGAACAAGGACACTACTCCCAACAAGGGGCCATTTCTAAGGGCAGGGAGTCAAGGCTTTCTAGAACCCTATGAAGTCAACTCCAATCACTTCCAACACTGAGTTCTGATCTAAGTACAGATCTGCCCAGTCAAAGGGTGGTCTGGGCACCAACTGGGAGCAAATGCCAGACCCAAGGGCATTTGGGCTGCGACACAACTCTATCCACATATGCGCTAAGTCACTTCAGTTGTGTGACCCCATGGACTATAGCCCACCAGGTTCCTCTGTCCATGGGATTTTCCAGGCAAGGATACTGGAGTGGGTTGCCATTTCCTTCCTATCCACATATAGTTCTAACTGTCACAGAGGAGTTGGTGCACCCAGGTAGGCAGCAAACCCTGGCTATATGTCAAGCAGGATGGTTGAGTTTGGGATATGGAAACAAACCCACCTCTGCCTGGGTCTGGGCCAGGGTCTTTACCAGGTTGGACCTGCTGCCTGGGTTTGCCCCCGGAAAACCAACACATCTTCAGTGTCTCAAAGGAATACATGCAATGATAATGTCCCAAATTTACAAACTCAGCCAGTGTTTTAAGAGCGGTTCCAATCCCAGCTCCCATACATACTGCAGGACCGTGAGGAAGTGATGTGGCCACTCCAGACTCAGTTTCCCCATCTGTACAGTGTGTGTGTGACTCCCAGCACACTCTCCTGTCTTCATCCAGCAGGGGAGCAGACGCTGCCCTTGGTGTGCCTGGCGCCAGGTGGTGGGTTTAGGGCCTGGCCGGGTGACAGGGGCCTGGGGGCCTTGGATGCTGCCAGCTTGTGTGGTCCCAGTGTCACATATGAAGGTGCTGGACAAGGACCTGGCTGGACTGGAACCTGCGCCCTGCTGGGTGGGCTCCCTGCCTGCCCTGGCCACCTTCCCACGGTGACTCTGCACAGACAGCCGCCAACTCCTATCTGTCTGGAGAAGCTCAAAGCCCGGGATCCCGCTCACGCTCTCGGCCTGAGTGGAGGTCCCAGGTCAACTCTTCCATCCGTTTCCTCCACACAGTGCCTCCTGCTGACTTTTCTCCACCTTCCCCACTCCCCTCCCTCCATCTCCTGCAGGGCTGGTCCCTCCAAGCGTCCCACACAGAGGCCTGCTTTTGATTCGGGCTTTGTCCCCTACGCCCCCAGCCCGCTCCGACGGTCCCCACGACGCCCGGTCCCTCCGATCCCGACTGGGCGCCCGCTTACCCATGCTGCCGGCCCCGGAGGCGGCTGTGCTGCAGCACTAGCTGGTAGGGCGACCTGGCGGGGCCCGCTAGGGAGGCAGCGGGGCCCAGGGCCAGCGCCAGAGCGAGGGGCAACAGCCGCCCGAGGAGCGCCATGGAGAGAGAGGACGCGCGGAACCTATGGGCAAGCGAGTGGTGGGGGAGTGCGAGTGCAGCTGCGGCCGCGGGCAGGTTAAGTAAGCGGAGCGCAGGGAGCCGCCCGAGGGGAGGGGCGGGGAGCCGGAGGAGGGCGGGCTTCGGGCTCCCCACGCCCCCGCCTCCCTGCCGCCCCTCCCCTCCCCCGGGCGCGGACCGTTCGCAACCAGCCCCTTTCCCTTGTTCCCCAGCGTTCCCCAACGGGTTCCCCGGCACCCAGGACTCTACAGGGCCTCACTACTTCACTCCCTCCTCGAGGTCTGTAAGGTCCTGAGCTCAAAGATGCCTCACCGGTCTCAGGCCACGCTGATTTCCACAATAGTCTATCCATCACGTCTGCTTCTGCATTCCAGGCCTGCTAACTTTAAGACAGATAAGGAGTAAGTCTTATGACTGACAGAAGCCAAAGCAAAACAAAACAAAGACAGGTTTTGTTAGACTTCAACTGGAAACTGCGGGGTAGGGGGCGGGAATGCCACCTTAGTACACACTCATTGTCTGTTTTATTAAACATCTGTATAGCACTGTATGCGAGAAAGATGCTGCAAAGATAGCAAAGATTTTTGTCCTGGAGGAGCTCAGAGCAAGTAAACAAATAGTCACCTGGGAGGGAGGTAATTCACTCAAGCGCCTATTAATCATCCACCAATTATCTGGCACTGCTAGCCCCAGGAGACAAAGATGGATGAGTGAATGAGATCCAGCTTCTTTTCTTAAAAAGTTCACAGTTGGGAGACCTGCGGGCCAGTCAACAAAGTACTCCGGAGAGGGGCATCTGCGGCCTTGGGTGGAGGGGCAGGAAGTGACTCCTGTTCCCTCTCTCAGCTGGAGTGGTGAGAAGGAACCAGGCAAAATGGGGACATTCTGGGTTCTCAAGGTGTCCTATTGGCTGAAGCATGGGGAGACAGAGATAGAGAGAAGGGAAGGCATGTCACAGGATGCAGACCTGAGCTCAGAGTCCTGCAGGGGTGATAGAGGAGCAGGTCAGTGTCAGGAGCCGGCTAGGAGAAGATGACATAAAATAAGGCAGGAAGTGGAGATGGGCGTGAAGAGGGGTAGCACACTGAGGTGTGTCTAGGAGGTACCAGCCTTGGCAGAACTTGGAGGCTGTACCCAGGGAGTGTGGGAGGAGGAGGACTCACGGATGACTAAGGTGCTGTTGGCAGGGCCATCTTGGTGGCTGGTGGTATCCTTCTTAAAATGAGAGATATGGAGGGGGGCTTAGATTCACCAGGAGAAGGTAAGTGGTTCTGGACACGCTGAGTTTAAGTGCTTGTGGTTCATCCAGGTGTCCTGTGGGTGGCCGGATATAAAGATCTGGGACTAGAGTGAGGGTTCTGGGGTAGAGATCCAGACATGGGAGTCCTCCTCAGCTACAGGCAGCTGAAGCCGTGGGAGTGGGTGGATCCTCTGGGTAGGCATGTGGGAGCAAGAGGTGGGTGATGACAGATGATGGAGGGAAGGCAAGCCAGAGAGCAGCCAGCAAGGAGGGGAAGGAGTGCTGACAGAGAGCCCCAGAAAGAGGGGGCTGTGAGCAGTGAGTACCGCTGAATACCAGAGAGATCTGAAGGCGGATGCTGTGAGGCAGACAGGCACTGGGGACTTGGCTGTGGGGAGCAGGAGGAACAAAGCCAGATGATCGTGGTTTGATGGAGTGATGGGGTTGTTCAGAGTGTGGACGACTCTTCCAAGAAGACTATGTGAGAAAGGAAGGGGAGAGTCAAGGTGGAAGACAGGGGACACCGTCCACAGAGGCTTGGACATGTTTAGGACATTGATGGAAAGGAGGGATAAAGGAGGGGGTCAACGCAACTGGAAAAATAAAGAGAGATAATCAGAGTGGGAAGAGGGGAAGCAAGGAGGGGGCTGGAACACAGCAGCTTGGGGCTGGAGGAGGGGCAGAGTACAGAGGGAGTAAAAGCTCCGGAGGACCTGACTTGGGGGGATGGTAGAGGATGGGTCAGGTTTCAGGGCAGTTACAGTGGGTAGCAGGACTGGGAAACCCGAGGGCAAGGAGGGGAAACGGGGAGTCAGGGACAACACAAGGTCTCTAGCTGGGATGATCAGATGCAGGACGGGCACCCAAGGGAAAGTGCGCACTAGACTAGCTGCCTGGGGGAGCGAGCTGGGTCTCCAGGTGTGTTCACATGGCCTTGACAGGCCATCCCAGGGGAGATGTGCAGGCACGAGCTGTCTTCAAAGGTCTTGAGTTCAGAAGAGGGGTGAGCACTGGGGATGCAGGTTGGAGTCACCACCCTAGCAGGTGGTGGCTGAAGTCCTGGACTTGCAGGTTCCCTTGAGCACGTGTGTGGGAGAAGAGAAGAAGGAGACGGCAGGCCCTGGGAAGCACCCATCTGGAGAGACTGAGCAGAAACAGAGTGGAAATCCTGATGGAGGCCCTGGGAGACCCCGAGAGGCCACCGGAGAGGAGGCTTTCAGAGAGCCACCAGCACCACCAGGTGGGGCAGAGTCCAAGCTGGACCCTGTCACTGAGCAGTTCCTAGGCTACGGTTGGTGCTCAGGAAACTAAAGTCCATGAGACCATGGAATGTTTTCTGGAACATTCTAACTCCAGCTTGTATCTTCCTCCTTGAGGACTAGGAGATGTTCTGGGGTGGTTTTGACCTTGGAGAGAAGCAGGTCCTTTCCTGACATTCGCCCTCTTTTCTCCCCTCCCCTCTCTCCCCTGGAGGGAGGGCTGGGATAGTCCCTCCCCTGGCCACCTATGGAGGCTGCTCCCTGGCTGGGACTTCCACCACTTTGGGGGAGACGTTCCCTTTGCTTGTCTCTGTTCAGACAGGCTCTGTCTGAACAGTCCTCTGATGAGGACTGTCAAACACATCCTTCAGTCTGCAATGAGGGGACTTCCCTGGAAACAACTTTCTGAGGGAGCACGATGTCTCTCTCGTGGCTTTCAGTGCAGCATCCAGGCGCCCAGGATTTAGCTTCACTTTATCTATGAGTCCTTTTCTTCATTGTGGGGTTTATCATCATTTTCTGGTTTTCTGGAGCCTCACAAAGCAAAGCCAGGGATAGGAAAAGCTGTTTTGATGATTTCCACATCAAAAATCCTATCTGCTGACTTTGTTCTTAGACAGTGATCTGATCGTGCAAAGAAAGAGGTGCCTTTACAATGACTCCTCAGTGAGTCAAGGTGGGTAGCTGTTAAGATCATAAGCTGGGAAGTTGGGCTGAGGTCTAAGAACGCAGCAGCCCCCACGAATAGTCTAGTCAAAGCTGCTGTGAAAGAACTACTTTATAAAATCGAGGTGATTGTGACCAGGGTAAGGGAAGAAAGGAAGCTCTGGGGAAGGTTACATGCTGAGAATTGAGGAAGCAGCCTGTGGCAACTTTGCTTGATGGTTTTGATTCAGCTTGGGTCCCCCTGTCAGGGTCCATCAAGTAGACTGCCAGCCTTGCCTGAGTGATGGCATTGGTAAAACCAAGTTGCCAAGTATAGGCTCTGGAGGCAAAGGACCAAATCCTAGTGCTCCTACTTACAAGCTGTGTGGCCTCAGGCAAGTTGTTCAACCCCTCTGAGCCTCAACTGCTAGTTTTCTCATAGAATTGATATTAAAACCTACCTCACAGGACTCTAGGGTAGATTACATGATATAATTCAAGTAAAGTGGCCAACAGATACGAGTCGCTTACCTCTTCCAGGACCTGCATTATTTAATAAAGATCACTGAGATGATGTGACAGGTTAGCAGCTACAGAAGTGTAATTGTCTGAAAATAATCATTTAAATGAAAGCAAAACATTTCTCCGTTTCAACACGACTGTTTGGCATAGGACATTGGGAAGGGCTCAAAGAGGTTCAAGCTCAGGCTTGATGTCTCCCCCGAGGAGGGAGCACTGGCAGCAGCACTGTTTTAGGAAAGATGCCCCTGTGTGTAAAAGCCTGGGAGCCCAGCCTTCCCCAGCCCAGCTCTCCCTCTAGCAAGATTTACAGGCTTCAGGGCAAGTCAGGTAGTCTTGTTGTAAAACCTCCCTCATCTGTAAAACTAACATTCGATGACTTGAGTTTTTCCACGAGCTCAGGAAAGAGATTACAGTCATACTTCATTTACTGTTTAGATCTAAAAAAAAAAAAATTCCACCTCTACATCCCACCACTCACCCCCCTCCAAAACCAGAAAATGCAGAGCCCTGTGAACATAAACACGTTCTTCCACAAGAAAAGACTGCTTCTGGGGGTTGTTTTTCTATAGGAAAAATGGCTGCCGGGGGAAGGAACAGGGGTCCCCCATCTCAGATGGCTTGCCACCAACAAGGGCTAGCCCTGCTCACTTTCATTTAGGAAAGGTTTCCCTTCTCTTTCCATGTTAGACCAACTAAAGAGAAAGAGAGTCTTGTCTGGAACAATAATTACTAGACTTTTTCAGACACTTTATAAATATGACTCCTTTCTCGTCTTGTGGCTCATACGAGATCACCACGAACAGTTTAGTTTTTGAAAATAACCCTGTTGTGCTTGACAACAGGGCCTCAACCTCAAGATGAGTGAGCAGTTCCAGCAAGTTCTCCACAAAGGAAATGCAGAAAGAAATTGCTTCTGGGTCTGAGGGCAGGACAGCTGGCATTTGCAGCCTGACCGACTTCAGGCCGCCCTTGTGCCATCCTCCCCAAAGTTGTGGGTGATGTTGGGCATCAGTGAAGATATATGACATGGTTGAAATACTTTCCAGAGGACACTCAGCCTTTCTAACCTGCCACCACGTACTAAATCAGAGAGCTCTTACAATTCAGTTCCCTACTACTTGCCAGGGAGAAAGAAGGGTGAGTTTTGGCCCAAGATATCCAATTTTTAAGAGTACTTAGATTAAAATTGGGGGGAAATTTTCCATTCCTTGCACAACATTCAGCACGTAGAATGTTACTTTACACACTGCAATTATTCTATCCAGCTAACAAACAAATACAAGAAATATCCCTGCTTACTAAAATTAAGGAATGATTATAGGGATTCAGATTTGGCTTTTCAAGGATTTTCCATAACCTTGCCACTCAGTGTGATTTGCAAACAGGAGCATCAGTGGCAAGCTGGAACTTATTAGTGATGTGGAATCTTAGACACTGCCTCCTGTCGCCCCCACTAAATCAGACCCTGCATTTTAAATGGGCTTCCCTGGTGGATCAGACAGTAAAGAATTCATCTGCAATGCAGAAAATCTGGGTTCGATCCCTGGGTTGGGAAGATCCCCTGGAGAAGGGAACGGCTACCCACTCCAGTATTTTTACATGGAGAATCCCCATGGATGGAGGAGTCTGATGGGCTACATAGTCCATGGGGTCCAAAGAGTTGCTAAGTCATCTGTGTGCACTTCAAAGTTTGAGAAGCACAGGCCTACAGGTTTCGGTTAAATAGCCAAAGCTCAGATGAGTTTAAAATAGGATTCAATTTATGTAAAACTTTTTAAGAAATATAGCCATTGACCAAATAAAAAAAAAAGTCTGAAAATCTGTACCAGCGACCACACTGGAAATCTCTGTTCTCACAGAAGCCTGGCTCACCCTGTGAATGGCAGTCAAGGTGCCTGGGTGGCTCGCAAGCGGCTGTTTCTCTAGGTCCAGCTGCTGGGTGCTTTGTGGCTTCTACACAGTGACCTGGGAAAGGAAACTGTGTTCAGTCCAGGTCACCTTCAATTCATCTCCCCTTTCAAAGTCCTCAAAAAGGGCATGTGTGATCTACAGGTTTATAACAGTAAGAACTTAAACCTGCAGTTTCAGGCTCTACAATCGATGGAGACAGAACCACTGTCATAGCCTGAAAATGGCATTAGGGGCCCTAGTGTTTACTTTCCTCAATGACTTGCCATTTTCACAACTTCTCTAAACACTGGCTTACTTAATCAGGGCTTGCCAAGTACTATTTGCTGGCCAGAACCCAACTTTATTTTCTAGGGAAATTGATTTTTCACAAGAGAGTTGCATTGATTTGGCTCATATAAAATATCTTAAGAGAGAAGACTTCAGAGGCACTTTTGAGGTTGCTTCAATTGCGTGACCACAGATACTTTCATGGAGTGATGCCCACTGTAGGGAACTGACCAGATGCTTGTTGACTTGAGAAGCAAAGCTTACCCATGCCTTTCCTCTGCTCCCCTCAAGTTTTCCAGCATGGAGGGCAAAGGCCTCAGAGAAGCAACACCTCCCCAAGTTCAGTAATCCTCATACCTCCTCTGTCCAGCTCCTTTCATTTCTTTCTTCTTGCTAGTGGCAGCGCCAAAGGTTGGAAATCTTGCCTCCAGTTTTGCCTCTCCCCTACCCCCTGCCCCTTAACCCCCACGTGCAACTGGTCAGCAAAACCCTTTCCAAATTGCTCCTAGATGTTTCTGTCCCCTCATCGAGCACTCAAATCCCCAGCTCCCCAAGGCCTCGCCTCTCACCACCAGCAGCCCCCAGCCAGTCTCCGTGACATCAGCCCCCACCCCTCCTCTGACCCCCAGCCATCCATCTATCCCAACACTGCTGTCTCATCTTCCCCAAACACCACTTCCACAAAAACACTGCTTTCCATGGACACTCCCAAAGTTTTCTGTTGTTTATGAGAGAAAATCCAGACATCTCTATTTTCCTTTTTTTTTTAATGAACATCTTTCTTCCCCTGATTTAAACAGAAATACACACATATTAAACAAAGCTTAGAATATGCTGAAAAGGCTACATGAGAGCATAAACTTGATCTACCCTTAATCCCTACACCAAAACATTTCCCATGTGTTGCCTCCCCGTGTTGTGCGTGGCCTCTAAGTCCTCGGCAGAATTCCTCTTTGTCATCCATCTCGCCTGCTCTCTCCTGCATCCCAGGGTCAGCTCTGGCTCCTGCAGAGCACAGGATTCTCCAGCCTCCCCACACACAGCTGACACAGCCCCTTTCTACATGCTCTGTGCAAAGCCCTGGACTCCTCTTTTACTCTCCTTACCCATATAATTCTCCCCCTTCTAGACCAGCTTTGCTACTGTGGAGCTGTGTGTCCTTAGGCAAACTCCTTAACCTTTCTGGGCTACTGTTCTTTCAGCTGGTTGCCTTTCCATGACCTTCCCACTTCACAGAGACTCTCCTTTGCCATGTCCAATACCTCTAGCTTTTAGCCTTTGGGTCTGCCATCAAAAGTTGGCCCATGCATTTACATCTGTGCTTCTTTTATAACCTCATTATAAGTCAGCAAGGAGCCCAGTTAACATTTACAGATTCATTAAATTTGTGTTTTGAAAGGTCTAGCCTAAATCCCTGCTGGTACAGTTCACACCTTTTCTAGTGGATTCTAGACAGAAACCAGCATTGCCTTAGGTGCCTTCTCCACCCCACACCCTGGGCTAGACTGACTTGTGTGGCCCTCTGGGTCAGGCAGAGACTCTGATGGGCCTTAAAGAATGTTGGTCCCAGGTCATCTCCCCACCTTCGCTAGCCAGGTGTTCAGTTCCCTAGCAGTAAGGCATCAGCGTCTCTGGGGCTGGTGCACCCCAGTTTACGGAACATTCCCCCATGTCAGTTGGCAAGAAAGCCTCCGCTTCCTTAGCTGCAGAGTTGCGCCAGCATCAGAGAACAGAAAGAGGAAGCTGCTGGCTCTGTAGCAGCCATTCTAAGAGTCACACTGAAAGTGCTTAAGAAACTTCTCTTAACCTGACACCACCCAGCCCCCAACAAAAAGCCCAGACATTTGAATCCACGGTACAGAAAGCAATCTGTGCAGGCTGGGCAGCTTGTGAGGTGACAGCTACACAATTGAGACTGCTGGTTTTAACATTTTGGAACAAACTCACTCTCATTTACCCTGGAATGAAAGGACAAAATTACACCCCATACGTATGTCCCATGATACAGACCTCAACTCCTTTGCGCCCTCTGTACACCCTCACCCAGCAGGCAGGGTCTAGGCCCTCTAACAGGACAGGCCCAAGGGCATGCCTTTCCGCATCAGCAAGTGCCAACACTTCTTCCCCAGCCTCTTTCAGCATTTTCCTCCTTATTCTTTCATTCAGAGGGCTCCTGATATTTCACCGATATGAATGGGGTGTGTGCTAAAAGGAGGCACATTAAGGGGCTTGGATGGCTGTTTGTAAGGACAGCAAAAGCAGAGAGATCTCTGGCTCTGAGCTCCCCCCAGGTAAGGCTGTGTCTAGGAATGGCTGTGAGCTTGACAGTGATGCAGAGAAGCAATCAGAGAGGAGAGTGGACACATGCCTACAGGTGCACAAAGAATCTGAGCCTAGAGCTTACCAGTGGTAGGTATTCTTCTAAGTACTTTTCATACATTAAATCATTCCATCCTGAAAATAATCCTGTGGGTTGAGTATCATTATTTTTCCTGTTACAGATGAGGAAGGCAAGGCCAGGAGAGGTGAAGCAACTTGCCAGAGCAGTGAGGAAGACAGTAAGCAGAAGACAGGGTTTGAGTGGGAACAGCCCAGCTCCCAGTACTGCCCCATCACTGCATCACGCCCCTCTCCAGGTAGTGTAGTTGCACATTTTTGGAAAACCCTGGAACCTTCTCTCCCTTGCACAGATGTTCATTGAGCAAACCCCTCCAAGTCCCCAGAAGCCATTCTGGAGGAGGAGGCAGCCTTGGTGAGAGAAGCAGTGGGCACAGAGACTGCCCACTCTCCTAGACAGGCAGGGGAACTGAGCTGCTGGAACCGCGACTTATTTTCACCAAGAAGTCAATATTCCTTGGAACAGATCAACTAGAGTTATTTAGTAATCCTTAACAATCTTGCCACAGCCACTCCCAGCCTGCAAAAACAGTACTCTGTATCTACCGCTCAGTGAATCTGAGGGGCCAATGCTTCTCAGGCACAGAGGAGGGAGGGGATGGGGAGCCCAGCTACTGATGTTCTGGCAGCCTTGACTTTCAGCTCCTACAAATCATCCAGTTGCAGGGTCTCCCTGTGATGAAGTCTCTAGGATTCGAGTTAAACAGATAACAAATGTTCCTCAGCTAGCCTCAGCAACAGGGGAAATTTTTCCTTGACTATATGGGAAGTGCAGCCCTGTCTTATCCCAGAGATACCCAAGGGAGCCTGCAGCTCTGTCCCAGGTCCCCCCAGCCACACCCCATTCAGGTCTTCTCTGGGCTCCAAGGGCTCATTTATGCTCTCAGCTCACACGGGAGTCTTAAACCTACTGCAGCAGGAGCTGGCAAGTCCCCACCCTTCTGCCTTAACCATCTAGACCTCTCTTACAGCCTTCTATGCTTCCACAGAGACCCCTGTCTGACTCTGGTGGGCAAGATGAGTCATTTTCTTTATTTTTTAATTTTTTGACTGTGAGATCTTTTTGTTGCAGCATGCAGACTCCAGAGCACATGGGCTCAGTAGCTGTGTCTCTGGCTTAGTTGCCCTGAGTCACATGGGATCTTAGTTCTCTGACCAGGGATTGAACCCAAGTCCCTTGCACTGGAAGGCAGATTCTTTTTTTGTTTTTCTTTTTTATAGAGTATAGCCAATTAACAATGTTGTGATAGTTTCAAGTGAACAGTGAAGTGACTCAACGATACGTATGGAAGGTGGATTATTAAGCAATGGACCACCAGGGAAGCACCCATGGGTCAATTTCTTTCCTAATGTATTTCACTTTGGTGATGGACAAAATGTGAACTAAGGCATTACTGTCTCTCTTAAAGCACCCTGAAAATGTGTAAAATAAGAAGTGAAAGGTAATTTTCTTCTGGTAATTTGGCACAACTCCATGTGACAACACTTTGGCAAGGCACATTAAAAAAATAAAACTTTCCTTTTATTCCCTTTTAAATTACCGATAAAATATTAATTATCTGTACCCAAGAATTCTTTAAACAAGTGGTATGATCGCTTTAATTATTATAACATTTAATACAACAATATTCCAGGATGACAAAAGAATTAAAATGACCCCCAGGCTCTGTAGAAAAGATTTGCCTACATTAATTAGCACATTTCTAAAGTCACAGTTGAACTATAGTGTGAGTTAGTCCTACTGGTTTACATCATATAGAAAAATACCTCTGACAATGTACGGACAACCAAATCGCTCTAAGACAGTAGTTCTGGGCACAGTCTACAAACACTCCCTAAACGCACGCTATGAGCTCGGCATGGATGAGTCAGGCATTCATTCTCTAAACACGAGGCACTCAGTCTGGTCGGGGAGCCAGGCACACATACAATGAAATAAGTGCTTAATACATGGCTCTATATGGAAGGAACTTCAAAGGGAAGTACCCAACCACACGGCGGGGGAGGGGTACAGAAGGCAGAAGGGGAGCGGGGAGCGGAGGGCGGGAGGGGTGGCAGGGGATCAGAGATTCTTCCCAGAAGAGGTGATTCATCATCTGGTTGAAACAGAGGCCAAGTCATCAAGGTGGACTGCAACTCATCAAACCAGAAACTGGAGACAGCGTTAGTACCAGAGACATACTTGCTGGTCTGAGTTTCTGGTTCTCGTTAGGGCTTTCCAGGGCCCGAGACAGAAGAGCCTGAAAGAACTGCTTTTCTGTGGGCCCATTCTTAGTGGCCAAGAAAAATGCCATCTTGATTATTCTATTTAAGCTCATCCTGGGGTTTTTTCCTCTGTTATTGAGAAATCGACTAAATATCCTAAGGCTTAATGTTTGGTCCATCTTAAAAACAGACCAGGTCTTCTTTGTGAGCCTTTTTCACATTTCAAAACCGATAAGCACAGGAATGGGCCCTAGCTTCTGGGCTCCATTTCACCTCCAGGGCACCATCAGCAGCGAATGGCACTGGTGACGTGCAAATGTGTTCAGGCTCCTTCCAAATCCTCTACTTGCTTACATTTTAAAGGAAGCGGGGTGGGACAGGGGGCAGGGCAAGAAGTGTGAATCTCTGAGTGTGTTTTTGTGATGTGCAAACAGTGGGCTGTGTGTGTTCAGACCCACGAGGTACGGATCCTGTGGAGTCCTTGAGACAGATGTGGCCGAGTTGTGCCGAGTTGGGGAGAGGGACACCAGGCTTAAGACAGTTTATAAAGGCTTGGCTTGATGACTGAAGTCCAACACAGCACGCAACTTCTACAACATTTTTATTTAGATACAAAGTTCATCCAAGACCCCATAAAAAGACCTTGGCCTGTTTTCATAGAGTATGGAGACAGTCGTGGCCTCTTTTTAACTTTGGTTCCTATAATTTATACTGGGGACCCAAGCTAATCATTCCAAACCAGTAAATTAATAAATAGAGCAGCAGAAAGGAAGACTGCAGGGTCATGAGGCCTGGGCTTTCATGTTTCTTCTTTCCTGGTAACTGTTTCCAGATGTGGGGGCTGGCATAGTGTCAGCTTGGTGACAGTAACTAATCAAAATCCTTCCTCCCTAGCTCTCAGCATGCAGCTACTGGTCCCGGCAAAA